>NW_026622752.1:0-4800000 GCF_028827035.1 Penicillium chrysogenum
AATATCAATACCTGACTATGCGGTCAGTTTGGACATTTGAAAGGTATTTTGATTTCAGCCACCAAGCCAAGGTATTGGTGTCTCAGGGTTGGTTGTTGCCCAATTGTTCGAAATTGGAAGAACTTGTTTTTTTTTTTTATCTTGTAATGTCAATGAACAGGTCGGATCCACAAAGCTATAAGAAAGAGATCAGGTTTCCTTTCTGCAAATCCAGAGTCAATCTCTTCCCTCTACACCAGCCAATGTGATAACTTGCAATGACAGCATATAGAATCGCATTACCCTAGTGATACGTCTACAATATGTGAATGCAGCCTAGATTGGACTGCTCTCCTGTAATACAACATAGGGGACACAGCACATTATATGCAGAAGGTGTAATATCCAACTGTATCGGCGCTAATCTTGCATTTGTAGGGTGTTACGATTCATAGCGCTGGAATAACCCCTTCAGATTAACTGTAAATCAGCTGGCATTCTCAGTAAATAGTAGGCCCTACGTTCTCATCGGGACCCTGAGAGTGATTGTTCCAATGTATATGTTTAGAAAAGACAGCGGTTGCAACTTTGACTAGAATCGCCAATTTTAAACCCGCCATGGCATGCCCAGGAAAGGCACTGTTTCTGTTAATTTCTTTTTTTTCTTTTCTTCCCTCCTTGTTTTTTTAGCTTTTTCTGGTGTTTTTGCGATTATTATTCTTTTCGTTGTACGGTGAGGAGGTACGCTGGACTTTATATAAACGAGCCTTCCCAAATTCACACGTACAATTCCACTAGCTTTCATTTTACAACAAGATGGCATCTCACGATCAATTACCCTCAAACCAGACCGGGATCATTCAGCATGAAGGTGGTATTCTTCAAATCACTCATGGTCTGCCTATCCCAGAACTTGGGCCCCACCAAATGTTGGTGAAGACTGCTGCTGTGGCCCTTAATCCATGTGATTATAAGATGCCACTGAGGTTCCCGACCCCAGGTCTCTGGGATGGGTGTGACTTTTCAGGCACGGTGGTTGCTCTAGGAAGTGAGGTTGCTGCGCAGGGACGATTCCATCTTGGAGATAAGGCTTTTGGTGCCGTTCAGGGCTCAAATATGTCAGATCCGATGTCTGGATCATATTGCGAGTACATTAGAACCGAACCAGGTCTTACTTTCCATGTTCCTAAAGGAATGGACCTTGTCGCTGTACCCTCCCTTTCGGGGACCGCAATTGCCACTCTCGGGGTTGCCCTTTTTGGTCACTTCAGCTGCCCGGAACATTACACACCCCAGCATCCAAGTCCGAGGATGTCCTGGTATACGGCGGAAGTAGCACGATTGGCCTACTTGCAATCCAGATGGTGAAGCTGTAAGTAGTCCAGTTCCCTTCTGTGGCTTTATATTCCCAACTAATTCGTATTGCTTAGCTGCGGCCACCGGGTAATCACCACATGTTCCCCCACAACAGCGACTTGGTGACTTCATACGGGGCAGATCTTGTCTTCGATTACCACTCTCCAACCTGTGCTGAGGATATTCGAGCGGCCACAAGGAACACCCTGCGCTATGCCTTTGATCCCTTTGCGGAAGCCAAGACTCTGCGGCTGTGCCATGCAGCCATTGGTCGTACTGGAGGAAGATACTGTGCACTTGAGCAGTATCAAGAAAGTCTTTGCTCGCGCAAGACAATCAAGCATGAACTAGTCATGGGAGGTGCTATCTCCGGACGAGGTGTGGAGCTCCCTGACCCATACGGTATTCCACCGCAACCCGAGATTGGAGTCTGGGCTCAGTCGTGGTACCTAGAACTCCAACAATTGATAGACGATGGGAAGCTTAAACCCTGTCCAACTCAAATCATTCCAGGCAAATTTGCAGGGATCTTGGAAGGGTTAGACATGCTGCGAAATGGAAGGGTTTCGGGGAAGAAGCTCGTCGTCCATATGACCACGAAGTGAAAGCCTGTAATAAGTTGGCTTGGAGCATGGCCCAGTACCCAAGTATTTGAGAGAATCTACCTTTTGATGGGCCGTTGGAATTCCGTGTCACGTCATAGTCTAGGAAATGGTTGTTGTATCAGGTGTCTATATCTTTGTTCCTTTCAGTTATCGTTACTGCTTAGTGTGCTGTGCTTTGGACGGAGAGAGCTCGCTATTAGCGACTAACTCAAGTAGAAAGTAACCATCTTATTAGAATCAGAACTAGGTGTTCACTTAAGGACATGAGATGTTGCTAAGAATGCCGTTTGTAGTGGTGATATGCGTATTTAAAGATTCGATTTGCGTCCAACGAAACTATCAACATAGACAGTAGGTGAACTAATTTGACTAATTTGGTCCATCATAAACCATCTTAGCAATCACCTTCTTCTCGTCCTTCGTCGTGCTAATGTTCCGTGTCATACATTTCTTTCCCTCGAGCTCTTCAAATCCCCAAATCACTTCCGCTTCCCATCCCTTTGAAGCATTGTGGGCCAATTCTTGAATGACCTTGTCGCTCAAGCTGGCCACCTCCAGGATTTGGCGGATGGGATCTTCCAGTATATCAGGTCTGTCAATAAATCGCAGTTGCATCTGAACATCTCCGAAGATAGGCAGCGAAACGTCTTGCCGACTTCCGTCGACCGAGTAACTTCCTTCGCTGTCAAAGCCCCCTGGGTGGACAGTTTGTGTCATATGAAGAGTTGTGACTGGTTTCAGATTGTCGGCCAAATCAGAACTTTTGGAGCTTGCACCCATGCATGTGTTTTCCTTGGATAGTGAAGTGGTCTGGTGGATTTGCAATGAAAGCCGGGCGTGTCGCAAGACCTTTCGGACAACCCAAGGTACGCCTTGCTAATTTTTTTTCTTAGCAAAGAAACGCCAGCACATCAATTTACTATTGCTCTTACCAAGACGAAAAGTTCATCTGGATCGGTTGAAAGCTTTCGGTTCTAGTCATCATGTTAGCCCATGCGATAGGCAAGTCATCAACTGAACGTACCAATACCCAGGTTCCAGTAAGATCAGGAACATCTTCGAAATCAGGTACAGCCATCCTGCGGGATTTAAATTTGGAAATCAGTTGAGAAGATCTGTTTCCTTGTCCCTTTGGGGATGTATCTCTCCGTGGTAAGGCGGCGAATGGTCCCTTTTAAGGGTGTAGTTGAATAATCACTCCATCCAGCAGGATCGATTATGAGTTCTAAACCCAGATCGGACTCGGACTCGGTGTCCGAATATGCAAGGAATGTCGCAGCTATTCATTCGACTGCAATGACCCGTGAATGCCATGACCTTGTATTGAAAAGAACCCAGCGCGGCGTGATTCCCATCTGAGATCAATAGGTCTTTGCTTCGCAGGGAGGAACCGTACATCAGCCTTTGCTTACCCGGTTCGGTGATATTTCTTATCTGGTTTTTAGGTGATTTGCTCTTCTTCTTGCTTGTTGCTTTGCGATTTTTGTTTAAACTACGCCAGGTCATGAAAGCAAACAGGAACAAGTAAAGCCTTTTGAATATTGAAGATCATAAAGGACCATATTAAGCAACCACTGGGTCTTTAACAAGTTGCCGCAAACACTCCATTATTTCCATCAAAGACATTTCACAAGGATCCTGTTCTTGTGCCAGCACAATGTCGCGGATTGAGCTTGACCAATCTTCCTGGACTGTATCAGATGAATCGAACTCTCGATCCTCTTGCGGTTGGGCCGGGCCTGACCGCAATTTAAGGGCCCGGTCAAGCTTTCCCATCATTGTAGAGCTGAAATCAACCAATGATTGCACTTGAGCAATGAGATTTCCATCCAAAGAAAACTGCCCGAACCGCACCTTTGGTAATAGCAGAATCGTAGCTGCATCAGTGGGAGGAATGATGAGAAACAGCTGGTACAACCGCATGAAGACAGCGCGATATATTCGAACAAGTGAGCAATGTGCCTCCAATATCCCAAGCCACAGTGCTATGTCACATTTCGGGATTGTGGGAGTTGTCGTTCCATCCGGAGATGTCGTTGTGGTATGATATCCGGAATCATGCGGGGATACTGTGGCAACATCTTCATCCAAGCTATTGCCAGCGTCTGGGGGGATAAACAAAGGGTCGTCGTATCCGCTGCTCTCCGATCCAAATCGTTGTGTAGATGTAACATCCAAGCTCTCTTCCGTACCACACGACGATCGAACAATTTCCAAAAGCCAAGAGGAGTGATTAAGGAGACGGTATATTGGAAGGTCGAGTGTTTCAATTGATAAATTAGAACTTCCGTAGAAAATGGATGAGGATTCCAGGAGCATCGATCCGGTCTCAAATAGCTCCAGATCCTCTACAAGTCCCATCTTCAATCTTAGCAGACTCTTGCAGATGCCGTTCGTAGAGGGCAGACCCTCTTGGCTTGTTGTCGCCGAGGGAGGCTTGTTTATAGTTGCAATATCTGGGTGATCCCACGCAGGATCTGGGCGGTCCTTTATTGCAAAGGGCAATTCGCTATCGCCATAGTTGAAGCACCTATTTTGAAAAGGCTCGGAAATTGCCATTTCGGTGGCTTGGCTGGCGCCTGGTGGAGCACCACTGGTAAAAGTAAAGGGAAAGCAAGAATTTGCCTCGCAAGGATACACTTGATTTGACGGCACCCTAGCAGGAGGCTATAGTGGTTGATAGTCAGTAGATGACTGCTGTGTGTCTTTAGTCCCAACTTACTAGGTTATAGGCATCGGTGGACCAATTCAAATGAGGATTACACCATTGCTCAGCAGGAGATATGATATTCCCAAAATCCAAGGGCATATTAAACCCAATGTCGGCTGAGGGCAAATATAAGCTACCTCCGGGAAGAGCTGGCATTGACCCGCCTCCTCCCCAGTAGTGGTCTTGCATATTGAGCCTCCCCGAGTTTGGAAAGGGATCATGGATCTTCTTCACTCTGGGAGCGGATGATTTGTGAAGGACAGACATTGATCCATGCCGTTGATTGAATCTTTCGCTCTGGTGGTCTTCTCGGGCAAGTAGATTCTGACCATGGTTTGAGGGTAATATGATCGGTGCAGGCTGGTTCATACTGGTAGTACATATTTCTTGGGCTTTCAGGCATCTCTCACAAGACATGCCGTTCAAATGATCGCGCTCACACCGCAACTTTTGCCCGCGGCAACGATCACAAGCAGACCGTCGAGAGTGCCGATAATTGTGCGTTGTATGCATTGTGAGGAATAAAAGGGGAAAGAAAAAGTAGAAACACGAAACACGAAACAAGATCCCCTATGGCGGTCGACAATTGCAGAGATAGACCATCGATAGATAGGAAGCTACCAAGGGCAAATATGTACCTCGTTCTCGCTCCACTGAAATCCGATGCAATATAGGAATCAATTTCTTTCATTCTCCATCACCTCATCGAAACAGTCTTCAGACTCGAGGAAAGATGGCTCTATTCAAAATTAAAGCGCGTGGGTTGGTATCACCGCGCCTGTATACCTCTCCCTTGGAACATGATCCACAACATTCTTGAACACCCTCCATGGTGATTCGTTGGACACTCCCAAACTTTCCATGCCCAATCCTCAGGTGTGACAAGTTCTCAGGTCATAACAACCTAGCCCTTTCACAGCATGTGTATAGACATGCGAACATGCAGACAGAAGTTTAAGGGTATCTCCATCGCATCCATGAATTGAAGGCTGACCCCAGAGTCCTGGTACGAGGTGCATCAATATTCATGGAAGATGTTACACCATGCTCAAATGAGACCAATGTATGAGCGAGCAGATCTGTTGTGATACGATAAAGGTGAATATTGTCTCACATCGCGCCGCATCTGAAACTTGGACTCCTTTTTATGGAGGGCCAAGAGATTGAGACAGCTTCAACAGCCCTTGGGCCCGAGTCGAAGAGATCGGATGAAATGTTGATGGCCTGCTTCTGAGATCAAATAGAAAATATTACGGACATAGTCTCAAACAACAGGCCATCTCACCTACGATGCCTAAAGTCAGCCGGTTGATCATAGATATTACCCTATACTGCCTCCGTTGTAGGTATTGGAGGCGGACTTGACGTCACTGAGCCAAATGTCTGACCTATATTCAATAATTAGACATAGACTACCTTAATACGGGGTAGATAACTCAGATTTGGAAGATCGCAGTTCACGTTGGGCCCAGGCCACATCCAAGTTCGGAGAATTAAAGTCATCCTAGGAGCTGAGAATTTTCCGGCATGACAGTTTGGGCCCGATGCTTTCTTTTGCTTTTTTTTTCCCTTGGATGTCATATTTTACCTCCCCATCCTGAAATCCACTGATTACGGAGCATTCTGGTACCAACTGTCGAGGGGTGGAGAATGCAAAGTAAGGGGTTGAAAGCCCAACTAAGCCCCTGGCCAGAGAGCGGCTGGGTTACCAACACTGGAAATGTCAATCGATTATAGAAAGGCAAAAGATATATCAAGTATAATTCAAGGACAGACATATCTACTTTCCTTTTTGGATTCCTGTCGTGTAGAACCCCGTGCGTTGACCTTCAGGTCAAGATGCCCATGATATGTATGTATTATCTACGTTGAGACCGTGAGCCGCTTATATCCCGGGTTTGCGCCTAATATCCGCCAAACCAGCCCCAGATGAGAAAAGCCCATTGGAATGTTTTGGGAATTTGGGTGACATCTGTTATAATCAGCACCGCTAGCAGAGTTACTTCTTCGTGGAGCCCGCTTATAAGCACAAGCATTCATTCACTAATAGAGGACAAAGTCAAAAGGCCCTTTATGAGGTTGCACTCTGCCGAGGGTGTCCATTGCAGTCCTTGATCACAACGCGAACTCCCTGACTTCCTTTTCGCGGGAGACCATTGAACATGTCTCGCACAATTTGAACGTCATCTACTGTAGTCTCGTATAGCTCCATATCAAATTCCCGGAAAATGGTGGCGATGGCTAAAAGAATCTCCGCCCGCGCGAGGCTGGTCAACAGATGTTAGTAGACCATGTGGACTAAAACGAAACAACTGAAGAATAATCACATACGGAATCCCGATACACTGTCTTGATCCCTTACTAAAAGCAACCAGGTATTTCTCGAGCTTTTTTCTCTGCTCTGGGTCCATCCATCGCTCCGGAATGAAGCTTTGCGAGTTTGGGAAAATATCTTCGTTGTGGTGCATAAATATGCTGGTCATCCCCACAGGTGTCTGATGTACTTTGTCAAAAGAAGGCCTAGGCAAACACAAAAAGGGGGGGTGCAGATATCGTACCCCAGGAGGAATGATCCAGTCCTTGTATATCATGACTTGATCTGGGCAGCTTCGTTGAAGCCGTGTTGCCACAGCGTTGGTGATTCTTCATGAGGGTCAAGTAAGGAAATTGTAAAGTCGTGCCAGGGGGAGGTAAAAACAGAAAGGCTTTACATACCTTAGGCCTTCCAGCATCACAGATGTCTACTATATTGTCAGATGTCTTGGTACTCCATAGATCTGGATTTTGCGAATGATCAACTCACAAGGTACGGCATGGCTTCGTACTCTACCAAACTTGCGGTTCCATCGGGGTCGAGTCGGTTGAGCTCGTCCCGTAGCCTTTGTAGTTTGTCTGGGTTGTTTAGTAGATGGAAGGTGAGTGTCGTCAAATTCTTCGCAGTTGTTTCTCCTCCGGCCGAGATGACGGTGAAAACCTCTTGACTCAAGCGATCAGGGGCCTTCTCCTCCGGGGGAAGCTTGCTGTCTAGCAGCGCATGAAACAATGTACCTTTCGGCACATTAACCTTATCATCTGCAGGGTTCCCCTCGGCAGTTTGGCTATCGATGACCGTTTTCGCCAGTCGCAAACTTTCCAGTTTTTGGTCAATTACCGGGCCGATGTGAGGGTTGATACTCACGACTAGCCACCGTGGAAACAGTTCGAACAAGCTGAACACCCAGCGAAACTGTTTAAATTGAACGCCAACTTGCACAATTGCTTCGATCGTCTTTGACCACTGCGGTGTGAAATCAGGGTCCTCCAAATAATGGAATGATTCACCCATCGAATACTCCACAACCACGTCTGTCGTGTACGCATTAAACGCATGATAAACATGCAGCGGTGTTTGTCTCTCCTTCCAGTCTCGCATTCCTTTGCACAGCTTATTGATCATTTTCCGAAGCATGGGCTCCAACTGTCGAATTCGCTGCTGGGAGAAGAATGGGTTCATAGGTTGTCGACGTATCCGATGGCGGCGGTGATCGACTGAGCCGAAAGCCGAGGCCGGTGCCCCAAACATACCAGTCAAATGTAAGGATTTGTTCCTCGGTTTGTCTCGAGAGTATAAGATTTCATAGTACTCTGGGTCGTCGATGTGCAGTTCAAAGGGACTAATTCTCACAATTGGGCCGTATTTGCGATGCATCTCAGCAATTCGGAAGGTGTATTGGCCTTCTAGGAATGAATCGTAATAGAACTCATACCACATTGTCAGAGCAGCCAGTTTTGGCCCGGGAAAATGGGCGAGTGGTGAGAGCCATAACCGATATGTTGCCAACCACACCCCATAGGTCACTCCGATCACCCCGAGTGCCACTATGGGCTGTGCGATAATGGCATTCCACCAATCCATGGTCCCTGGATTCAAAGAGAGAGGAGAAACACGTCGACAAGGAAAGATGCAAATGCTGATTTTCCAGTGCTCCGTCCCTTTTTATTTTGGGATTGTTGCCCCACACACCTGTCAAGAAGGACACAATCCCACTCGGCTGAAAAATGGATACCGGACGATGATTGGAATCCATACTGTCGGTAACCTCGAGCGTCGTACGGAGTCCACTTGTGGATGGGGAAAGGAAGCGAAGCAAGAACATCTGGGGCGTGGAATATCTTCTGCAACCTATGACAGCACATCCGTGCCAATAGAAATGACGGATCATATGGAGGGTAGGTCATGTTGTCTGAATAATGTGTCTAGAGCTTAGGATCATCAATTTCACTCCTTCTAAGAGGTTCGGATTAATCACTTTTAATCCCCGTGCCCTTGCACGGGGCCTCGGTGGAACCTTCATGGACAAAGCGTTGAAACTGAAGAATCACGAGAATAATAACCATAGTGGCATATACTCCGTAGTTCCAAGACTAATTTTCGCCTCTCGTTCCCAGTTGGTACTTGACTTCGTTTCTTTTGCCCTTCAGAGGGAGGTAGACATATACATATGTAGAGGATAGACATGCCTGGTGAAGTTCCAGGGTCTCCCATTTGGGAATAGCCGAGGTGTCGGGGGGGGAAAGGGCCCCCACAGACAACGCCATTGTTCAAAAGTCCCTGAGACATCTATACCTGGGTACTTTAGAAGGTGTCGAGATCATTACTCCGTATGCCTAGACGTAAAGGTTAGAACACAACATGGCCGTAAAATAGGGACCCTTCGGTATCCATTTATATTGTCTTATCACATATGTATGAAGCAACTCGTATTTCCAAGGTTGATCCTTTGAATTTGGTAAGCCGTCACTCATGCCCAGGTGCAGGGTAGGGGGCGAGAGGCGCTGAAATCGAGGGAATGAAATTTCAGCCCCCACCGCTTCCATACCTGTCTAACAACATTAGGGGCCTTTCCCCCGGGATTTTCTGATTTCCTCGGAGTCAAATATAGAAGTCTTCTGTCACTAAATTAGAGATTTAGAGATGCATTAATGCATACTCGGGTATTAAAATGGGATGCATAGTCGCCGAGGTCCGAATGCGGGGAAACAGCCCAATATATATCTGTACATCTAGACTGAGTTGCATGTACAGCAATACATGAGTTATTGCTAACATGAAAATGAATTTCGACTTGCCAGCAGATCTCAAAACTCATTTAGAGTCTATAGATTCATTTATCCACTCAACTATTCTCCCACTGCAGCATTCCAATGACAATAACCGCTTCTTCGACCACCGTCGTGAGTATGAACGGACCGACTGGGAAAACAATGGGAATCCACGAAAGGAATGGGAAGAGCTATTAGGTCCGTTGAACAAAAATTAAGAACGAGCGGAACTGATACTCGGTAGGTGAGGCGCGCACTCTGGCTGATTCCTCGGGTCTTTACCGATTCGCCCTCCCCCGAGTCTATGGGGGCCAGTCACATCCGGACGTGAACTTATGGATGTCCGCCATTCGCTATCACTTGTCCTCGAATGCTGTGTACGGTGGTGGTTTGGGGCTGGCGAATGATTTACAAAATGAGTATTGTATCGTTGGGAACTTCCCGGATGTTTTGATGCTCCATCATTTTGGCAATGAACAACAAAGGAATACCTTGATCCCTGCACGTCTGCGAGGGGAGTTCCGGACAACATTCGGTCTTACTGAACCCGACCACGGGAGTGATGCAACATTCATGTCTACTACCGCCCGTCCAACTCGGGGAGGGTTTGAAATCAAGGGGGCAAAGAAGTGGCAGACAGGAGCGCATCACTGTACCCACTTTCTCATCTTTGCGCGTACTTCTGGCAAGGCCGGATCAGCACAAGGCATTACTGCATTCTTAGTTCCGCGTGACACGAGAGGGGTTCGCATCGTCAGTTACGAGTGGACGCTGAACATGCCGACCGACCACGCAACGGTAGAACTGAATAGTGTATGGGTGCCTGAATCGGCGGTTTTGGGATCGATCGACCAGGGGCTAGCCATCGCCCAAACATTCGTGCACGAGAATAGAATTCGTCAAGCAGCCAGCTCCTGCGGGGCTGCAAGATACTGCCTGGACCGAAGCATCGAGCGCGCACGGGCGCGGAAGATATGGGGAGAGGGGAAATCACTGGCTGATAATCAGGCTATTCAATTCCCAGTGGTCGAGTTGATGACACAGGTGGAGATGTTGCGACTGTTCATATTGAAGACAAGTTGGGAGATGGATCGTATCGTGGCGGAGTGTCAGTCGTCCAAGGCTCAGCGCGTGCCGTGGGTTGAAATTGAGGGCCGTCTCTCCGACCAGGTGGCCATGTGTAACTTCTGGGCAAATCGATTATGCTGTCAAGCTGCCGACCGAGCGATTCAGGTAATGTCCACACCGGCTGATTGTTGCGACATGGCTGACGGGTCAGATTCACGGGGGTGATGGATACTCTCGCCACTACCCCTTTGAACACATATATCGTCATTTCCGTCGGTATCGAATCACGGAAGGTGCGGAGGAGATTCAAATGCGCAAGATTGGGGCATACATATTTGGATTTGCTGGCCCAAAGAAGAGGGAGATGAAACATGAGCGTTCTAAGGCCCGAATCTGATCTGACCCTCCCCCCCGAAGCAGGTACTTTAGGGACCAGGCCATTCTGATAGAAGTACGAATCTGCGTGGATATCTTAGTCAGGTGAAGTGCGTATGTGGTAGTACTGTATGAAACACGGCTTTTTCAGGAATTTCCATTATTTTGCTTACAATAACACATCAATTCCAACCTTGGAACCTTCCAAGGTTGATCCGTGGATGTCAACTTGAGAGTTGGGATTTTCCATGCTTTATGTGGCCTGGTATTTCAGGCACCAGATCGCGTGACTATTTTGGCCTTGTTGCCTGATTTCTGAGTATGCAAACTTTAAATCTTCCGAGGTTCTCCCGAGATGCAGGTTTATTGTCGATGGAAGTACGGAGTACTCCGTACGTGACCTACATATACCAGGATGCAAAAATAGGTATAGTATACATCCAAGGCTCAGTGTAAGTGTATATATATTCTCAGGAGTAGCAGTTTTTGGAGTTTTTCAAATGTTTTATTAAGTAACTTGGAGATGTCCATTGTACTCTCCATGTAGTTGTCCACATATCGAACATATGATGAATATACCTACATACCTAGGTAGGTAACTACCTATGTACCTGCATATATGTTAAATAGGTACAACATATGAACTTGATAGCAAACTCTCCCCGTCCTTCCCTCCAGGGCTCCAGGGCTTCCGAGTGGTCTTACCTAAACCATTTAAGACTTTTTTACTCCACATGTCTGCTCGGAACCCCACCCAGTCCAAGCCTTTGCAGAAAATTCTCTTTACTCTCTCTGATATCATTTGAATGCTGTAACCTCAGCTCGTCTTATTCAATTTCAATTGGAGCCGTGGTGGCCCTGCCATTTCCGAAATGGTCTCTCCCGATGCCTCCGTCCACGATGATACCAAAACCTCTGCAAATGCAGTCTCTGCAGAGTCGGATAATGTCTTTCAAGATACCAAGGAGCCTGATGCCGAGCAGAATCATGGTGACACCTCCAACAATAAGGAACTGAAGCGCAAGCTGAAAAGCAGGCACCTGCAGATGATTGCGATTGGTAAGTCTTTGGCTTTCTCTGATCAAATTTGGTACCGGAGATTCTAACACAGTTCTGTCGCAGGTGGAACTATCGGCACAGGTATATTTTCTTGCCCTCAATTCTCCAGCTCGACGAAACCCGAAATCTAACCTCCGCAGGACTCTTCATTTCCAGCGGCACAGCCATCGCCGAATCCGGTCCAGCTGGCGCCTTGATCGCCTATATCTTCGTCGGCTCCATTGTCTATTCGGTCATGAGCTCCTTGGGCGAAGTTGCAACCTACATCCCAATCCCTGGTGCCTTCACCTCATATGCAGCCCGGCTGATCGACCCAAGCCTCGGATTTTCCATGGGTTGGATCTATTGGTTCAACTGGGCCTCCACGTTTGCTGTCGAATTAACCGCCACCGGTACCATCATCCAATATTGGGATTCTAGCCTAAATATTGCCATTTTCATCGGAGTATTTTGGGTGTTAATCACGGCTATGAACTTTCTCCCGGTCAATTTCTACGGTGAAGTCGAGTTTTGGTTCTCAACTATCAAAGTGGCCACTGTCATTGGCTTCATCATTTTCGCCATTTGCATCGATGTCGGGGTGGGGCAGCAGGGATACCTGGGTTTCCGCTACTGGAGCACGCCGGGTGCTTTTGCCTCATACAGTCCCGACTTACCAGTGTCTGTAGGCAAGTTCGTCGGCTTCTGGGCGGTGCTTATCCAAGCCGGATTTTCCTACCAAGGCACAGAGCTTGTCGGTGTGGCGGCTGGAGAAACCGAAAACCCACAAAAGACAGTTCCATCGGCTATCCGCAAGACATTTGTTCGAATTCTTCTCTTCTTTGTCTTGACGATCTTCTTCATCGGGCTGGTGGTCCCCTATACCAACAACCGCCTCACCACTGCGGAGACCAACGCATCGTCCTCGCCTATGGTTATCGCCGCCGATTTGGCCGGAGTTAAGGTCCTTCCAAGCTTGATCAATGCTGTGCTCTTGTCCGTGGTCTTATCAGCTGCAAACTCCAATGTGTATAGCGGCAGTCGAGTCCTGACTGGATTGGCACATGAAGGATTCGCCCCGGCCTGTTTCGGTTGGGTGACCAAGCACGGTGTTCCCTATGTCAGTGTCACATTCACCGCTCTGTTTGGTTTGTTGGGTTTCATGAACGTTTCCAATGACGCCGGACAAGTCTTTACTTGGCTCGTGAACCTTTCTAGTGTTGCGGGCTTTGTGACCTGGGCCTCGATCAATGCGTGCCACATCGCGTTCATGCGTGTATTGGCCAACCGCGGCATTTCTCGTGACACCCTTCCATACAAGGCCATCTTGCAACCATATCTCGCTTGGTACGGCCTCTTCTTCAACATTCTGATCGCCCTCACCCAGGGTTTCACTTCTTTCATCCCTCATTTCCGAGTGACCGACTTCTTCGTTGCCTACATCTGCCCCATCGTTTTCGTAGTGCTCTACCTCGGGCACAAGATAATTTTCCGTCCGTCATTTATCCGTGCCGCCGATGCCGATATTGACACGGGTCGCTTGCACTACGAAAAGGAAGTCGATGCCCCCAAGCCATGGTACTCAAGGGTCTGGGGCTGGGTCGCCAAGTAATACGGCACAGTTATCAATGTTCGATAACTTGTATATGTGATTTGTTTAGCGCGAGGTGTCTGCACACCTGGGCATGGTTGCTGCCATCCATGGATGTTCACAGTACCCTTATGTAACATCATTTTTTTTATATATATATCAAGCCATTCTAGAAATCATGCATTTTTTATCCTTTTTCTCCTCTTTTGAATGATCATTTAAGACAGGTGTCCTCAGTTTTCACGGAACATCCCTGAATCACAACATCATCGGCTCACAGGCCATGATTGTACCTAGGTATGTCGCCACAACTTTTTATATCCACTTTAAATACCGGGCCATAACAGAGAAGCCACCGATCAATGCAGTTGCACCGGTGCAAACGACTAGTGTCCCGTATCCAGTTCCATATGCACCCAATGCATGGCCTCGCCAGTTGTCTGCCTTGAGCAGAGCCTCACTTAGGGGACCACTTGCCACATTGCCTATTCCGCGCCCTGTTTCCATGAATGGGAAAATGACAGTGGCATCTGCCAATGGATTGGCCTTCTGGACCTCGTGGGAGACCCCCGCCCATGTGGAGGAGAACCCACCCGCGAGCAGACCATAGGCAATACAAAAGACATATAAAGGGGGGATAGTGGCAGCGAAACCCCAAACAAAAAAGACCGAGATAACGGTACCGACAGTCGACATCATGATGCAGGTGGTGATGTGATATCGGTCGGAAAGGAATCCCATGATGACAGATCCAAAGACTGTGAACAAATTGACGAGGATTACTGTGAGAGACGCCATGTAGTCGCTCGCGCCTAGGCTGCGCGCGTATGTCGGAAGGTAGATGGTCGGCAGGAAGAATCCGATTGCTTCCAGAGTGTTGCCCAGCTGGTAAATTATGAAGACTTTGTTGTACAAGAAACGAAAATTCAGACGGTGATACGCGATTTCTGTCGTATGCAGCCTCGGTCGATGAAAGTAGAGAAAAGGCACAGCAAGAATGAACAATGCCACTGATGATATTTGAAGCGTGGCTTCAATACCATACTGGTTCAAAAGCCACTGGATGGCAAGTGGGAAGATTATCCCGGACAGCCCGGATCCGCCCTAATGATAATTATCAGTTTGGCTTGTCATAATGAGTCTGTAGTGTAGAGGATTCTTTATAACTCACCCAGACAATACCAAAGGCAAGCCCTTTTCGTTTCTCGAACCACTCCGACATGAATAGGATGGTGGGAGTGTAGGCAAAACATCCGCCAATTCCAAAGCCAATTCCTTGCGACAAAATAAGATGCATGACGTTGGTGGAAAAGGAACTCAGTGCCAAAGACAAACACATGATAACGACGCCTATGGTAGACACCCAGCGAGCAATTTTAGGCACTAAAATCATCAAAACGATTGCCAACGGGGCAATCAGGTATGCGAGACCCTTTATGTTGTGTTAGCGAGAGCAGGGCGACCTTGGATTTCCTGACTAACCATCGCACAAGTACCGATAACTGCAATGTTTTCAGATCCTTCAAAAGGCTTGTGTGTACTATAATAGTCTTGAAATATACCGAAGGCGAAGGCATAACCTGCTCGCATGTTAGGCTCAACAACAATCTTTGACTGAAGAACCAATGACCACGTACCCCAAACTAGAGCTTCGAGCATTGCAGAAGCCATAAGGAACAACCATGCTTGAACTCCTCCATCGACCGGCGGCAACTTCTCATCGTCTAGAATGATTCTGCTGTCGGACTCTTGGTCGAATGGTATGAAGGATGTACTGCGGCTGGTGAAACTGGGAGGATACTCCTTAGGCTCCATGGTGCAAAATACCTCACGACTGTGACCACAGGTGTGAGGGCTAGATGGAAGTACAACAGGTTTGCGAGCGGAAGCCACGGGGAGACCCTCCTTTGAAAAAGGTTTATGTTCAATGCGGTCGTTTGAAAAAGAAAGGCAGGATTGGCCTGGGAAAAGGAAATAAGCTAATGGAAGCTAGGCACATGATGAAATAAATCTCCTTGACAAGGCAAGGATCCATCCAATCGGCGTGCCAGGAAGATAGGGCAAAAGCACATACCTGGAATCCAGGTAGGCCGGGGTCCCAGCAATGTGATGTTGAACCCCTACATGTCTGATATGGTCAGTTTCATAAGTCACGCCCAAACAGACCGTACTGCTGTGATTCCTCAGTTTCCTAAGCCTTCATCTGATGCTAGACACCCTCAACCAGGTGTTTCTTCTCTGTCGTTCTTCACTGGTTGTCGACACATTAAGAAGAGCGTTGCGATCTGCTGCAACTCGAGGTCGCCGATCGGGTGCGGGATCTGCCCCGGAAATAATCCGAGAGTCATGACAATGGCCTTTAGGCTTGACTCGCTGTGTACGTGCACGAACCGCCCCGCTCTGCAGATAAAACGGGAAATGGAATGTTGATCGGGAACACTGCATAGCAGAGCTGGTGGGCTCGGAGAATTCCATGTCGATAACAGGTGTCCGACTCGCCGTCATTGGCAGGGATAAGAACCACAGGAGAGTCAGCTTTCCCTGATGGATGAAGCTTCGTGGCTGGGTAGATCCAATCAGGATACAGGGGTGTCATGTATGGACGCAATTTAGCAGTCTTTGCAGGCATCAAGCTCGTCCGATGCTACCGAGTGACATAACTGTCAGAATAGCATGTCTTTGATAAGATATGATCGGTGGATGGGACAATATGCAGTATACAGTGTCATGCCTCTTCAAACGATGTGCGGAGAGAGATTTAGCAACATTCCAGCCAACAGAATTAACCCAAGTTTATTCATCAAGCTAGACAGGATGATCTCCTGCCGTTACGTGTTGGGAATCCACTCTATCATAGTCGAGGAAGTTCATGTTCGTCAATCTTTGACAAACCGGATCTTGTGATAACCTGAGGTTATGAGGTTATGGTCATCGAGCGTTTTGTCTCGGTACTTTGTTGATTCGGGAAACCGGTTCAAACATGTTTTTCATGTTCATAGAGGCTCCGTATCTGCCTTGTCATACCTTGGCTGGTCAGATTCACATTTTATAGATGATTTGAGAGGTTATGCACCTGCCCAGGTGAGCAGGTGGACGAGATCTTGAGGTTTGTTTATGTAATCGGGTGATTCCGGGAAGGTGCCAGGGGCACGGGTGGCCCCGGGATGTCCTGCTCTCAGCCCAGTATCAAGTCCAAGTTACTTACTCTATGTTAGTTAACGAGTTTTCTGAAATATCTTAAGTTGTAGAAGAGTGGGTGCGTCATTTCACCAATATATTCGTGACCAAGTGTGGGTATTATATTTTCATTATCATTATCATTGAATCCAATTGAGCTAGGAGTTCCGGACTGCGACTATTCAAGAGATTTGGGATCTAAAAGTCCGCCGCGTCCGGCAACTTCTCTGGAGTATCACTTCGGAAGCTGTTCGTGACCAGGTTCCCGAAGGAAGGCGACCAGTCCACGCGCGGGGATAGACTATCTAGTCCCCAGAGCTCAGAAACGAATTTGAGGATCGAAGTATGCGTGAACTCATTCCCATCGCTAGGCTTATGCTGGACCAAGCCCTTGGAGACCCAGGGAGAGATCAACACTGTAGGAACACGAATTCCCAGGCGATCAAAGTGGAAAGTGTATGGCTCACCGTCCCGAGCGGTCTCCGTATAGGTCAGGCTGTCGCCAGCAGGAACATCAGTTGGGGGCGAAACGTGGTCAGCGAAGCCACCATGTTCATCCCAGGTCAGAATGAAGAGGGTCTCATTCCACTGCGGCGAGTTGCGTACAGCCTCGTAGATGCTCTTGACGAAGTTCTCGCCCATATTGATTGGGGACGGAGGATGCATTGACATAAAGGAGCAGCACTCGGGGTTGATCCAAGTGAATTGTGGCAACGCCCCAGCTTTGGCATCACTATAGAACTGGGAAATCGGAACGACGTTCTCTTTGCCATTCTTCGCGGTCCATTCATAGAACATAGCATCGGGCAAAAATGAGGGTTTTGACTGGGTCGAGTTCTCATAGTTCTTCCAAGTGATTCCCTTCTCTGATAGCTGCTCGAAAATTGATTTTTGTGGCAGCGCAGAGTTGAGGAAATCATCGTCATTGTGGCCATGGCCATGCGAAGTGCCAGAGGTCAAGTAGGCACGGTTGGGGTTGGTAGGACCGGGGACAGCAGCAAACCACCGATCGAACAAGACAAAGTTCTGAGCGATGGTGTCGAAGACGGGGATATGCTCTGGGGTGAAGTAATTGATCGCCTCGGCTGCCCGGTCTAGGTCATCCTTTGGGTACGAGGCACGCTGCTCACTAATGAAACCCTCCATGGTGGACTTGGCTCCTGCAAGGGGGTGGTAGGTCCCAAACACCTGCATGTTACCACCGGCGATGCTGTGGTTGGGATCGTCCGATGCGATGTTCTTCGCATCTGGGTTGGCGCAGACCTGCTCGGAGGGGGAGGAAACATTGGCAGGATTACAGTATTGAGGATTCTGCGGGCCATCAATGCTAGAATCATAGTCAAGACCGCCAGCCAAGTGGTCGAAGGACAAATTCTCCTGGACTAACACCACAATATTTTTGATGTTGCTCATACCCGACGCAGCGGGCATCGCCGCGGCACCCAGACTTAGGGCAACGAGGAGTAGAGAGCGCGCCATATTGATGAAAATAGAAAGCTGGGTATGACTTGAGCGAGTCTACGAGTTTATAACTTTTTTCCCATTTCATTTTATTCCTATATTTCCTTTTCTTTAAACCTCTCAGAAACTCCTTTCATCGCACATGCTGCAGGTCACAATTCTGCGCGGTCTGCTTCTCTGTCGATCAAAAAGCCCTAAATGGCCCCCCCGCGTCGTGGGCCGTGAGCTGACTATTATTGGCCAACACGTTTAACAGAAGATCAGATGTTCTGATGTTCTGATTTTCTAGTTTTTGTGACTTTTAGCACTCTTAGGGGAAACACTAGAAACTTCCAAGGTTGTTCATGATAGTATATTTCATTATTTTTCCAGTGACATCCTAATATTTACTTGGAATTCCCTTGTTTTCGCTCTATCCGAAATCCTAAAATGTTATCGTCACCGTTTATTCGCTGTATGCATTTTGTTCGGAATTATTACTCAATTGCATAACTACCTATGTTGTATAATGTTGTAGATCAGTCGATCTTATGACTGTTATACTTCCTTTTGCATAGTCGCTTCATGACCAGTCGCACTGTACCGCTTTCCCTTGCCCACGCGAAAAGGTCACATCTCTGGATCATCTCTAGGTTATCTTTTATTTTTTAATTGAGCTAAGTTGAGGGGTAAAGTCAGCAGGAAGGTATGAAGTTCAAACGGTCGGACGGTCGGGGTCACCTGGTAAATATCAGATCGAAAGGCCAACAGAACTTGAACGTAGAAAATGGGAAAAAAAAGAAAGAAAGAAATGTTCTGTATAAACAATGAACACTATATCCCCCAACCTTAGCTTGACTTACCTCTCCCCTTGTTGGTTCGTTTACCGTTAAAAAGGAGTTATGCGGAATGTATATATCATCGAATCCCAGAGCAAGAAATAAGTGAGAATTTGTACAAATCTAAAGTAAATATAAAATTTCAATCCCATACCCGGCGCATCCCTATCAGACCTCATGCTCACAGGTCAACAAATTCGCCACGGAGCAGCTCGTCTTCGTGGACCCGTTCCAGATAGCTCGCTACCTTGGTTGTCAATGTAGCAATCTCATATCCGAAGAACTTGTATGCCGCCTTACCCGGTAGACTTTGACCAAAGCGTGTCACGCTGATGCCCGCATCTGCGTACCGTTCCCAGCCATTAGGCGCGTAGGGCTCAATCACTACAGCTGGTATGCCCCGGTGGCGCTGCAGCGTGGCACGCTTGTAATCGAGTGACTGTTTCTCAAACAGGCGCTGGCAGGGGAAGCTGACCACGCGCGCGGTGATATCTTTCTGCACCTTTAGTTGCTTAGCAACCTCCAATGCGAATGAAAGTTCAGCTCCAACCCCGATCAAAGTCACAGCAGCCGATTCAGCTTCAGATAGGACGTATGCGCCAAGGGCTACACCACCACGACGCGTCTGGGCGAGTTGGGGCAAAGCCTGACGAGAGGTAGAAATGATACTTGGGGTCTGCTTGGCACCAATCGCAGCAATCCATGCACCAGCCGTCTCCTCGCTATCACCAGGACGGATGTATAGGAGGTTTGGCATCGCGCGATACAGGTTGGCCAGTTCAATAGGCTGGTGGGTCGGTCCATCCTCGCCCATACCAATGGAGTCGTGAGTGGCGACGTGGATGATTTGAAGGTGCTGCAACGCACCCATTCGGACTGCGGGTGCAGCATACAGGTAGAACATAAAGAACGTCGACGTGACCGGAATGATGGTGTTCGGGGAGTAAGCTGCCAGACCGTTGGAGATGGCAGCCATGGCATGCTCACGGACACCATAATGAATATAGCGACCAGAGTAATTGCCATTGATACCACACGTTGTGCGGAGTTCGGGCTAGTGATATAGTTAGCATGTCCCTAGTTATTGTACTATCAGTTGTTCTAACTCACATGCTGGAAGTCGACCTTGCCAGGCCAGATCATGTTTACGGATGGCGAGAGATCCGCAGTACCAACCATGAAGGAATTGATGTCTTTGGCGATTGGGTTGAACACTAAGCCAGATGAGGCACGGGTGGCAGTGGGTTTATCAGGGAAGGCGGTTGGGATGTGCTCCTCCCAGTCGGGTGGAAGCTCGCCACGCACGCGGGCCTTGAACTCGGCCGCTAAATCTGGGTGCTGGACAGCGTAGTCGTTTACCAGCTGATCCCACTCTTGAACCCACTGCTCTCCACGCTCAGGAATCCCCTGGAAGAACTGGCGCACAGATTCGCCAATGACAAAATGCTCCTCCGGGTTGAAGCCGTAGGCAGTCTTCATATCACGGATACTCTGGGCGCCAAAAGCAGCGCCATGAGCAACAGCAGTTCCCGCAACGCTGCTGTGCAGACCAATGACCGTCTTGATATTAATGAAGGTGGGCTTTTGCTTCGATGAGCGAGCTTGCTCCAATGCACTAACAATGGCCTCAATATCAAAGCAGCCGTCTGCCACCTCGATCACATCCCAGCCACAAGCGCGCATCTTTGCGTTCACATCCTCGGTGTTGGTAAGGTCAACTGATCCGTCACAAGTGATCTGGTTGTTGTCGTAGATGACGGTGAGGTTGTTTAGACGGAAATGTCCGGCCAGTGAGATCGCCTCGAGACCAACACCCTCTTGCAAACAAGCATCGCCAATCATACACCAAGTATGGTTGTCTACCACATTAAATCCCGGGCGGTTGTAGGTCGCAGCGAGATTCTTCGTCGCCATGGCCAAGCCTACAGCATTCGCAATACCCTGACCCAATGGTCCGGTTGTCACTTCAATTCCCTCGTGCTCAATCTCCGGATGTCCGGGGCATAACGCATCGACACGATCGGAGTGGTATGATTTGAGTTGTTCGAAGGTCATGGCCTTGTAGCCTGTAAGATGCAGAAAAGAGTATTGGAAGAGGCAAGTGTGGCCTGTAGAAGGTTATTTTCAGCATACATCCCTAGAGATATACAAATTTAGAAATATATATGCAGAACTAACCGTTTGACAAGACGAAGCGATCCCTGTTGAAGAATCCCGGAGTGTGGGGTGCATAACGCATAACATATCTCCAAAGCGCTACACCAATCGCAGCCATACCGATAGCACCACTGGCACACGATCAGCTTGTGCTCAAATTAAGATTCTGTTGCGAGGAACATACCCGGGGTGTCCGCCATTGAATTGCTGGCAGAGATCTGCAATCAATAACCGAAAGGTCTTCAATACCAAGTCATGGTCCTTGGACAGCTTGTGGACTAGAGGCATTGCAGAGCTGTGGACGCCATTGACGCCGTTCTGTTGAACTTCGACTGACATTGTAGAAACCATATAGAGATGAGCAATAAAGAATGTCCAAATGCCCAAAGCTGGAGGGAAAGCTCATTGAAATATTGTAAGTGGTGATGCTTAATATTTCCTAATCGGGCGATCTTCCCCAAAGGGTCGACCCCCACCTCCGCGAGTTGGCAACTCCATCCACACCAAAATAGGTAATTTGAGCCACAACTTACTAGATCAAGTACTTATTGGGCTCCCACATCGGCTTTAAAGAATGGAACTTGCCCACTTTTGTACTGCACAGAAAACACACAATGGCTCCGGTACTTCTCGATCAGCCAAACGGCCAGCAGGTGGTGAAAACGGCAGGCGATCGGGTTCCCCTCAAAGTCTCCCATCCCAATCCCTCATTGCAGATAACGGCCGACCACAAGTTGAAATCTGTCAACACGCCTGTTTACGCCCCCAAACCAGGCGAGGCACTGGTTCATATCAAAGCAACTGGAATTTGCGGGTCGGATCTTCATTTCTGGAAGACCGGGCGCATTGGATCATTGGTGTTTGAAGGTGACTGCACCATTGGCCATGAAGCCTCGGGTATCGTTCTGCAATGCGGCGAAGGGGTCAACCATTTGAAGCCAGGTAGACATGATTCATTTGAGTTTGGAGTTTTTGAGCTGATACTTTGATAGGTGACCGAGTGGCCGTCGAACCTGGTGTTCCCTGCGAACACTGTTTCCTCTGTGATGAGGGCCGTTATAACCTGTGCGACAATGTCCAGTTTGCCGGTGTTTACCCTTATGAAGGTACCATGCAGCGTTACAAGAACCACCCTGCGAAATGGCTGCATAAGCTACCCGACAATGTCACTTTCGCTGAAGGCGCACTTCTCGAGCCTCTTTCGGTGGTGATGCACGGCGTCAAGTCGGCTGGTCTTTCGTTGGGCCGCGGTGTAGTTGTATGCGGTGCAGGCCCAATTGGTTTAATCGCCTTAGCTGCAGCACGTGCCTCGGGCGCACACCCTATCGTGGTGACGGATCTCGAACCGGCTCGACTGGCGTTTGCGAAAGAATTTGTCCCTTCCTGCATTACCTATGAGGTGGACCGTACAAAGGATTCGCAAGGTAATGCAGAGGCCATTCGTGCTCTCTTCGGGTCTGGCGAATATTTTGCTCCGGAGACCATACTTGAGTGTACCGGTGTGGAAAGCAGTGTATGCACTGCTGCATACACTGCACGGCGGGGAGGCACCGTCATGGTGATTGGTGTAGGAAAGGCGATCATGAACAACTTACCTTTTATGCATATTTCTCTCGCCGAGGTCAGTTGCATTAGTGTCCTGATGGAGTGAATATTGAATATCTTTGGCTGACTCTGCTAGATTGATCTCCGATTCATCAACCGTTACCGTGACACCTGGCCGCCAGCAGTCGCCTGCCTAAGTGGTGGCATCTTGGACCTGAAGAAACTTGTATCGCATCGTTTCCCTCTTGAAAAGGCCCAAGATGCGCTCCACCTTTGCGCTGATACTCGAAATGGTAGCATCAAGGTGTTGGTTGTCGATGAGCAGGATGTTTCGTTATAGATGTGGTAAGGAAAATTTGTTTTCGATTGTTGCGAGGCTGAGCACTGCTGGAGTCTTTGCTCTATCGAGCCAATCTTGTTTAGTTCCGTGTAAACTAGGAGAGTGGAAAAGCGAAGTAAACAATATTCAGCAATGCAAATGCTTGATTTGATACTATATACCAATTCAAGCCAGACACAATGCCTGCACAACTCTCAACCCCCACTTTGACCCTTGTATTCCCTCAAAATGATGACTGGCAAAATATGGACTCGATGGCCGGAATTGGGTCCTTGGAAGAGTGCTCGCCAGGACTCAAGAATGTGTTGTGTCCGGTGCATTCAGGGCCGCTGTACTACAGTTAGTGAGAGTCCACTGGCTGGATTGGCATTAGACTTACGTGAAGAGACGACATGGCTTTTTCAAAGACACAGTAAGGACGTCCCTATGACGCGTTAGTCTCAGCCAAAACATGGTGGCTAGAAACCAATCTCACTCTTCCTCGATGGGATGGCAATCATTCAATGGCACATCGATACCACGGCTCTTTTCTGCTGTTTCGATACCCACCTGCATGGCCATGTTAGCAATAAGGCGTGGACCTGAGGACGAAGATCCGCACAATTGTTCTTTTTGGGTCCTTCGCTGCCGATACAGAGAGAAGCATCAAGCTTAGAAGCGACAACTGCTTGAGACCGTACATGACGCAGATACAAGCACAGATATCTGAAGGTATGGGATGCTCGACAGTGTTCAAAGTACTCCATATGGTGTAGCAGGTCGACCCTTCCTGCAAGGAGATGCCATCTGTCTTTTCTCTATCCCTTGCGTCTGTCTCCTCTGCAAGGGCCAGGGGTTACAGCTAACAGCGCTGAAAGCTCACCCCTTCTTTTGCAGTAATCTTCTCCCTGCACACGTGCGGAGTACTCCATAGCGAGGATCAGGATGTGACTGCTGATTTGAGCTGTATGGAGTGCATCTTATGTTGTGTTCGAGGTGCAATGTCGATCGATGGGCACTGTTGAACATCAGGGATTCTGAATTCCATACTCCGTGCTTCGTCGATATCGAGAGAAGATAGAGCAAACCATGCAACTAACATAGTTAACTGAAAAAAGCTCAAAAAACGTCCGAAGTGGCCGAGTGTCAAAGAAGTGAAAGTGGCGATGTCTCCCGAACCCCAATCTCCCCACTTCAACTTTGCAACTTCCAACTCTTTTGGATATTCTTTGCATTTTCTCGATCACATATTTACAGTTCAACATACACTCCATGGTTCCGTAATTGGATCACAACCCCGGTGAACTGGGAAAGCCATCGCATGTCTCCAATTACGCCATGAACGACTGGTCCCAACCCGAAGCGACTCCGTCCAATTCCACCGATGCTGCATTTGCGTCTCCATTGGGAGCTAACAGCTGGGGTGATGGATTCTCCCATGATCCAGGCTTCTTAGCTTCCCAGGAGGAGCTACGATGCATGCTTTTCAATCTCGCTCAGTCTGCAGCCCCGACCCGCGCGCCGAGCCCAGATACCCAGGAACAAGACGGCACACAATTGCGCGACAGGGGGCAGACATCAACGCGTCCTGTGCTGTCAAATCCCCGTCGCATCGAGTACTTGAAGAACTATGTCGGGCAGGTGGCACCATGGGTAAGTGGCATTGCTGGTGGTATTCTCAATAATCGCTGATGGCCGACCGCAGCTCGATATGTTCGATTCGCAATGTACCTTTCGAGTGCAGATTCCTGCGCTGGCCCGATCATTCCCTGCCCTGCTGAATGCCATCCTCGCGATATCCGCCCGACAAATGGAAAGGAAGGAGGGAATTCAAGACTCATTTGACAGCTTGGAGCTTTACCAGGAAGCCATTCGCCTGCTGAGCCCACTGCTGCAAATGCGTGACCCTAAAGTTGTGGCCGCCTGCGTACTTCTCTGCTGTCTCGAGATGATGTCTGCGCGTGCGCAGGATTGGCACCGTCATCTGGAGGGGTGTGCAGCACTTTTTGACGCTTTCCAAATGAATGGGTTCAGTGAGGGCCTTCTACAAGCAGTATTTTGGTGCTACGCGCGCATGGGTGAGGATCCATATTGGAGGTCGAATGAAAGGGATATCACTGATTTGGAATAACTAGACCTATGTGGTGCGTTGATCTCTGATGGGACACAGAGCACTCTTCTTCGGCCTAGCAAATGGCTCGCACCTGGATGTCATGAAGATGATGCTGCGCAGCTCTTCAAGGCTGCGCAGTCCCCGGACATGCACGCCAACTACGCGGTATACCTGTGTGCGAGATCCTGCGAGCTGGTGGCTGATCGTACTCAGTTTGTGGAGCTAGCCGTTCAGAATGACTGCGCTGGGGAGGCCTTCAATCGCCGTTGGCTGCGGCTCTGGGGCGATTTGCAGAATTGGCTTGACAACCGACCACCGGAGCTATTACCAATCAACACGACAACAACCAAACCATTCCCCAATATCCTTTTCCTACAATGGGCGGCTATATCCTCGAACCAACTATACCACACGGCATGCATTTTGCTGCTCAACTTGATGCCCAAATCTATCAAACTACAGCCAACACCCGCAATCTCTGCATTATGGCATGCGAGGCGTATTTGTGGAATTTCGCTCGCCAACCCACACCACGGATGCTTGAACAACGCCATCCAGCCGCTATGGATTGCCGGACGGCTGTTCAGCCATGTATCTGAACACAGGATTATAGTCGAACTGATTCGCCATATCGAAGCCGAGACTGGTTGGGGCGCTTGTTGGCGCATCCGCGACTTGGAACTAGCCTGGGGGTATCAGGTCTCACGCCCAGACCGGACTATGGATAGGCCTCGGTTTCCCGTAACAGGGTGAGCATCCGTATCAACTTGAATGATCTTCCTTTACTATGTCTCGTCAAGAAGGCACCACTCGACTCGCAGACTATGCGAGCAGTTTTTTACGTCCCATCCTGTCACAGTATGAATGCGTTCTAACCCACGCACAACCTCGTGTTGTTGTGACTCATGTGTCATCCGGCGAGCTGCCAGCAGAAAGGATGCCAATAGACATGGATCCCAGCACTCCCGACGATCATTGTGGAGAGCAATACTGCATATCCGCTGCGTGTGCCACAGCGGTGACATGGCAACGGAGCGGAAGTCGGTGATGCGTGCAGTGCGAGGTCGATTGTGTAACAAGATCAACATGGCCGTATGGTATAGCTGGTTGCCGAACAAGCTCGCTCCGTTGGCAAAGAGAATAACGGGGAAACTTCTTTCTGGCCCAGCTAACTGATCATCCATCTCTATTTCCAGCATGGGCTCAAACTCCCGTGGTCGCTCTCGATACCATTGTTGCAATTCCTCGACCAACTGCACCCATATATGGAATGGAGGTCGATCGGGAGGAACCTCTTCATTGTGCACAAATTGGATCGCTCTCGCGCATAGCCATAGCGGGCGATAGGCGTAGAAGAAAACCATCTCAAACGGGTCAGCCACGAGATCTACTTGTGTGAAATACGGAAATGACGGGGGAAGCTGCATGCGCATATCGCTATCGGTCGCTAACGCTGTCGCGAGATCTGTGGTGCGCGAACAAGTCAGTGAATAGTGATCGAAACTACCTATGTTGTTTTAGAATTCATACCAAGCCTGAAAAAGAGCCAATAGATCGCGGAATTGATATCTCTGCCCACCGCGTGGGAACTTAGAGCCCCCATGAGGTCAAGATCGCACTGTCTTTCAGGGTTCCACGTGGTTTTGATATCCGAGATACAATATTTCACCTGATTTATAACTTTCAACAGTGCGACACGTGTAATGTCAACCTGCATATCCGAGTCGGCGTGCCGAAGGAATGACTTGCACCTGTCTTCGGGTGGCTTATGTGGATCAAGCTGGCGGAAAGAAGTCTCGGATAGGTCAAGGATGGAGTTCCAGATAGGTGACGAGACCATTGCAAGCTGAAGACCCTGGATTCCAAATGATTGACCAAGATCACAAATGTCCAACTACTGCAGTCAGCGTGGTGCAGTCCGTGGTGGTTTCAAATAGCTCACCCAAGAGGCTACCTCATAGCGATAATGTCGTAGCAAGGCTTGTGTTTCGGTGGGCGAAAGTGTCTCGAGACTTGACTCGGGTGGTTGTTGTATAGTTTGCGGGCTGAAGGTTAATTGATGCGAAACATTTGAAGGTATCGTTGGAGTCTCCAAAGTGGCTCTCGCTGGTGATGGAACTACCAAGTTCGACAGCCCCAGATCGGGACCGTTCATACCGAGAGCCAACAATCCGGCGACTGCCGATTCATCATTGTCATTGAGGATCGTGTAATTCTGTTCGGCCACGGCATGGGGGGCGGGCTCTGACCAGAATGGCTCATCTTCATCTCTGGCGTCGCTAAACGTGATGGGGTCGGCTTGTTGTGGTTGTGGAGTCGTATCAATCCGAGAAAATGCTTCTTCCAGTGGATGATCCTCGGTTCGGTTGAAATCTTCTGTGTTCGCGTTCTCTTCGGTGACAAACTATATATATATGGATTAGGTCTCTACCCTGCGATTATCACCGGAAACCCTACCCGAATAGCTTCATAGCTGGTAGATGGTGTCTCGGTATCTGACGCTTGAATAGTGCGTGCATTCTTCGTCAAAAAGGTCAATTGTGGACCATATTGGCATTGGAAGTTCCGGTCAATGCAGTTCCGACACCACGGTTTGCCTTCATCGCCTGAATAAATATTAGACTTGAATGTTCTAGATCCAGAAAAAGAACATACATTTTCGCCTACGGACGCGACAGCGCATGCATCCTGTGCGACATCTGGTCAGTCGAGTTTCTCTTTGACGCTTCATGGCAGGATCCTAGAGGCTACAGTGCTGTGAGACGGGAGCTTGCGGGATTCCAATCGGGAAGGTGCCGAGCCAGATTAGGAAGGCGCAAGCACCATCAGCTGACCATCACATGACTTAATTTGTCATCCTGTTTACGTCAGGGGATTCACCGGGCCGGTACGGAGTTAAAAGCTGACATTCAAGAATTATATCAAGTGACAGATCGGGAAATTATTAGATTGAGGTAGTCAAAACCTGGTGCAACTACGGCTTCTTCTCCGCCAAACTTCGACTCTTCTTCCACTCGTCCACAATTCCAGCATAGACCGAAGGGGCATACACCCCGGTCAGCTCAGTGTAGTACCCGCCCCCGAGTCGATGTGGATTCAGACCCAAATCGCGCAAGAGCATATCATTGTACTAATGCAGTAGTTAGTTTGCGATATCCTCGTACTTCCGCGCAACAATCATACCTGAATCGCCTCTACTTCAAGGCCAGTTCCTGTCAATGAGCCCAGGACCACATCCTCGGAGATAGTATTCTCCATAGCCTCCAGCGAAAGATTTTCGAGCGAGAGGGCCTGGTGTGGGGTTGACTGAATGTCCACGGTGGAGTCGAGCCCCTCTGTCAAAAATGCCGCCACCCAAAGAGCTTGAACCTCTGCAACAACAGCAATAGTGGAGGATAAAATAACACCGAGGGTTGCAAAGGAGCGGTCGCCTTGTGCGACTAATTCAGGTGCAACCATACGGCGGAAAAGGCGATATGGTACCAGCGTGTGAGATTCGGCCCATGAGGGAGGACTCCGATCTGGAAGAGCGCATCTCGTCGCATTCAAAGTCTTCCTGACCATGACCTCGGAACGTCGATCTAGATCTTCCCAGTGTTGGATGCGGTCATTTATGGCTGAGCCGAGTGGTCCATTGATTCTCTCCGCTGTTTCCGCTGCAATTTGCCAATTCTCGTGGATATTGCCCCCCCGAGTCCACCAGGGCTGACAGACCCAGTTCTAGACGGAGACTTGCAGGTTCAAATCGAATCGGGACTATTGGCTTATATCCGGTCGCGTGGATGACCAGATCAATCTCATGAATATAACTACTGTCTGCTAAGTGAACAGCAGCTTTTGTGGATGTATCCGTGGTTTTCCCCCTGACAGTGTCGATATCCGTGATCGCTGATCGGTACACATAGACATGGGGTAATCTAATTGTTTCCCAGAGATCCCCTTGGTTTGCGATGCCAATACCGGATGCACACGAGACAACACTGGAGATCATCAGTCACAGAATATTCCAAGTGATATCTCATTGAACTTACCTGTTCTCTGGGCGAAGCTTTTCCATTTTCGGATCAGAACCGTATTGTGCCGCTTCCTCCAAGCTTCTATCAATTGATCGCCAAAGCCAACGAACCCACCATCGACCTAGTGGATTGCCATGGAATAGCCGCGCTAGCCATGAGCCCTCCCAGTGAAGACCCCCGGAGGGTCCAAGAGACAGACGTCTTGGAGTCTTGTAGCAGCACGGGGTGAGATGGGTGAGGAGTCTGCTGCTGGCAGCCTTATCGCTTGCGACGGTGTTGCCATTTGGGAGAGTAGACATTGGCGGTACCATCCATGCGGGCCCTGCACCTCGATCACGGATGATCCAATGTACTTGGACGGGACTTTCCTGTGTGGACTTGAGATGCAGCTTTGAGTCGTTGCGGTGTAGAGTCGCAAAGAAATGCACCAGATCAAATGATGATTTTGCACCACCATAAATAGCAACTGATCGCAGCTGTGGATCAGGAGAATCTTTCGGTGGGATGCTAACAACTTCGGAGTCGGGTGCTTTCAGTGGCTGATATCCAAGGTGTTCTCTTGCCCATTCTCCAACATCTTTGGCATGGATGACTGGAGCTGGGTTATTGGAGCCCACTGATGGCCCCTTCGTGTCGGGCATATTTGGTACCGAGGTCAGTCCTGTAGCCAGGACCAACTTGTCGCAGATAATGGTGATGCGCCGGCCCGGGGACGTTGATACACGGATGTTGAGCTTCCACTCTTTGGTTTCTAGACGGCTGATGTCGTCGACCTAGAGATCACTCAGAAATACCACAATTGGTAGAATGGACTGAGAGCAGCTTACCGTCCAGTTCAATCGTATGTGCTTCTTGAGCTGCCATTTCTCGACCCATGCATGGAGATACCGGTTGATCTTCCAGCCTGCAATGAACTGATTTTGTGTGTCACTTGCATGTTCCTCTGGAACAACGTCGGAAAGAGGCAGATCACTGAACTCATAAAGTCCATATGAGTTCTGGCTCAACAAATTTGGGTAAAGACGCTCCTCGGCCCAAGTACCCCCAATATCCGAGGCAGAGTCGATCACGAGAAGGCGACTTTCGGATGGGGTCGTTGGGGAAGCATCGATGTTCTCAGTAAAACAGGCAGGGATTTCGGCGACTTTATCTGTGCTTTTGGCTGTACTTTCGTAAGTCCCGACAAGTTGTAGATACGTCTTTGCTGCGATGAGACCGTAAAGACCTAACGAATTAGCCAACATTCAATTTGGTCGTCAACTGCTACCAACCGGCTCCGACGATCACAACTCGTTCCATGGCTAAAATGATTGCAAAGGGAGAAGAAAGGGGGGAAAATAGACGGAGTTTTTAATGCAAAAGTGTACAATGAAAAGACAACAATACGAAGAATAGCTCGAGGATCCTGATATTGTTCGTGTGGGGGGTCACCACAACAATGGGAATCCCATTCGAAAATACAATTTTGACATATTTTGACATATTTTGACATATTTTGACATATTTTGACATATTTTGACATATTTTGACATATGGGGTAATGTAGACATGTTAGGGACAATCTGTAATAGAACATAGTCTTGGACATATTTGTGAAGGTATGGACCACTTAAACAGAGGGATAATGTCAACAGCATGATTTTGTCGAGATTGGGCAGCATGTACTTGTAATCTAGATGTCCACAGGTTTGGATACAACATAAAATAAAAGGGAATAAAAGGCATTGACCCCAAGAAGAGGCTAGGAACTCTTGAGCCTGTTCTAAAGTTCTCCAAAACCTCAAGATGTAATCTACACCGCCAGGACCTCACAAGTGTGATAACTCACGGCCCATATTGTTATCAGCCTGCAAACTCCAGAGCTTACTTCAGTCGCTATCTCGTGGCTGTTTCATATGACTGCCTCGGTTTCTCCATCCCAACAACTACCCCATATGGATATGTGTGTGTGTGTTTGTGATCTTGCCAGCCACACTGATCAAATCGGTGCCACCAGGTTGTTCCATCAACCGTCCTCGTCCGTGTTATTATCACATATCTCATATCCGCCCTCTACGACCCTTCTGTGCGAGCACGCAGACCGGTCATTGTAGTCTCATATTGAACAATTACATGAGCTATAGTCCCCTAATGACCGTCTCGCGGCCCGTCGTTGAGCGCCTCTTACGGGAGTCTGATCGTGTTTGATGCATGGCTAGTTCGATTTCATCCAAACTCAACATTTACTATCCATATAGAATTGTATTCAATTATACTGATTTCGAAGACTATAGTTGGAAACCATCGACCTGTCAATCCCACGTAGCCCCCTTTGGACAACCTTTATCGATGTATATTCCTACTAGTATTACACAAATACGGCTGCGAATGACACGCTTTTATTCTATATCTGAACTGCTTCCGTATATCCACATCATATCGCGAGTTCCCGAATCTGTCTAACCAGATCGATCACAGTCTCCTTGAAGGGCCGATATTTCACCCCCAACTCCCGAGATACAGTCTCCCCATCAATCCCATAAGAGGCACTCGGCTTCTCACCCGTCTTATAATTCCTAGTTACAGTCTCTTTGGCCCAGTTGAATTCATCGCGAATGATATCCGCAGCATATTCGTACGAAAACGGCTCCGGAGAAGCGGCCACAAATCTCTTGCCACCAGCTTCGGGTGTAAGCAACGCCTGAACATGCACCTCGGCAAGGTCGCGAGCATCAATCCAACCGGGCACTCGCGTCACCGGAAGTGGATCTACACCCGCGGCCACACCCCAGAGCATCATATTTGACTCGTTGAGCTGCTGCACCGTCGGCACAGGGTGCACTACCGGACCAAAAACCATAGGAGGACAGAGAGTGACCAGGTCGAATTTGGTTTTCTCTTCCTTAACAAACTCCCATGCTGCGAGCTCGGCGAACTTCTTAGAGCCGCGGTATGCGGTGACAGAGTCTGACTTCAGATCGATTGCCTCCTCGTATGTCAACGGATTCCAGTTCGCAGCGGTATACGTGAATCCAGGTGCTGGAGTGCTGCCCGGGTCGACTACTGATGCGAAGGAGGATGTCATCACAAGGCGCTGAACCTTTGATCCTGGCTTGGCGGAGGCAGAAAGAATCGACTTCACTCCGTTGATAGCGGGCAAAATCAATTCCTGTTCGTTGTTGGTGGTGTCGTAGAAGAATGGCTGTGAAATTTATTAGCCCTTTGTGTTCACCATAACCAAGGTGATTTTGAATGGCCTACGCTCGCTACATGGATCACTGCGTCAATGCTATCCATTACAGAATCGAAAACCCCAATCTGGGTGAAGTCTTCCACGACGACAAAATCAAGCTTCGAAGCGTACTGCGGACGTGCAGCCTTCATCTGATCTCCCTTTTGCTTTGATCTTGTCGAGCCTCGGACTGAGAATCCGCGAGCCAGTAGATTATCCACAACATGGGCGCCGATGAACCCCGTGGCGCCAGTGACGAGGACGTACCTGCGGTCGTCAGCACTGACCGGGTACGTGGGAATAGATTAACTTACGAGGGCTGTTGAGAAGGCATTTTATCAGGCGTAGGAATATATAGTTAGAAGGAAGAGTAAGGTTGGATCGGGCTTATTATAGTCGTGTGTACCCCGCGTGGGGGAAATGAGGTTCCAAGATTAATATCCACAGCCATTCCGCACTGCTGTTAGTGTGGGGGAGCAATATACGGGAATATAAGGTGAACAGAGGGTATTCTATTGTTCTAGCTGATAGGTTATATCCTTTAGATATACATGTATGGGGGAGATCAATCACCACGTATCTATATCTACTACATGTCACTTCGAACTCACTTCTGCTCCTGCAACACCTCCTCCGTTGTGCGGACGATGACATCAAAGGCATTACGGATATACTTCTCTTCGGCCAAAGCGTTGGCACTAATCACCCGTATCACACAGACGCCGTCAACGACGGTAGAGGTAATGAAGATCTCGCCTCGCGTGTTGACCAATTCGGAGATCTTTTTAGTTAGACCGTCAGCAACTTCATCTTTTACCACGCGATCAGACGATCCACTGGCCCCATTAGATGCCCCATGGGGGCTCTTAACGCGGAAGACAGTCAAGCCAAAGCCTGGCTTTGTGACGATCTCAAATAGGTCGGACCGACCACGCACCAAACCAGCAAAGGTATCACCAAGCCCGATGGTCTTGCGGATATGCGCTTTCATGCCATTGAGACCATAGCTCCGAATCACGAACCAAATCTTAAGTGCGCGGAATCTGCGACCGAGGGAAATACACCAGTTCCGGTAGTCAATTACACTTCCACTCTCCGAGTATGGGTTGCGCAGATATGTTGGAGTGATATCCAATGCGCTTGTCAGATCCAAGCGATTCCGGACAAAGAGGACGCTTGGGAATGTTAGACCAAAGATACAAATTTTTCCACAGACCATTGGTGTGAAAAGCTTACCTGGCATCAAAGTTCACTAGCAACCACTTATGCATGTTCATGTTGAAACTGTCAACTCCCTCCGCAAAGTTCTTCGCAATATACTGCCACTCATCCGCAACGAGGGACGCACCGGCATAGGCGGCATCAATATGCACCCAGATACGCTGCCACGCCGGCTTTTCCTGTAAAACTGCCTTGATTTCCCCAAAGCGGTCCACACTGCAGGTATTTGTCGTGCCAAAGGTCAGGGTGATGTGGTACGGGGTAAGTCCGTCCTCATCGCACTTCTCGAGAACCTCACGGAGACGAGGTCCGGTCATTTCCATGTTATCCTCCAGCCGCGTGGTCACGCTGCGGAAGCGAGTACCCGCAATCAAAGCCCCCTTAGCACCGCTGCTGTGTGTTTGGTCACTGGCAATAGCGACCAGCTTTGCTTGGACATCGAACTTGCGGTCCTCATACTCTGGTGTACCCTCCTTCAGGCCTTCGGCAAGCAGCAGTTCCCGCACACGCCTCTCCCGTGCGGCAACAATGATAGTCGCAATAGCATCACTTGCACTGTTCTGGATAACACCGCCACCGCGGGTCTCCGACGTACTCCTGAAACACTCGGGTAGTGCCAGGGCTTTGGCGACCCAATCCATAATAATAGTCTCCATTTCCGTGCATGCTGGCGAACACAGCCAGTTGAAAGCAGGGGCCGTGAATGTGGCGGAGTACATCTCGCCCAGAATGCTGGGGTATGTCACGCACGCCGGGTAGTAGGCCATGAAATTGGGAGACTGCCAATGCGTCAACCCCGGCTTTATCTTGGTGTCAACATCTTCCTGGATTTGGGCCCAGTCTTCCGGTTCATCAGGGGGGTTCTCCGGGATCAGAGGGCGCAGGTATCCGGGCTCGATAGCGGGGAGGACTCGGCGCTCGGGCACGCTGTCGAAGTAATTGACGACTGCACGAAAGCTTGGTTAGATTGAACATAATTGAGCCAGAAGTTTACGCAAAGATAGAGGGCTCGTACTATCATCAATGGCAGAGTGTGCTGCGGTCTTGAACTGATTGTGATCCATGCTGCGCGTCAACCAGAGATCTGCGATGCGGGGGTACTTTGGTTTCTATGGAGCTTTAAGTGCGGCAATTGGCGGCGCAGGGGAACACAGTATAAGAGGGAAAAAAAAGTATAACACGAGTACAAGTTAAATTGTCAGATTGAGACCACAGAGAATGGTTTGAGGCAAATGTGGGAAAAGCAGACATTGTCGAAGAAAAGGCGCGGGGAGGGAACTAATTCCGTCGGAAGTGTCCGTTCCTCGTTCCGAGCTCGGAATCTTTCCGTTATTCCGAGGAGTATATCCATAACGCAGGTGTTTATCATCCCAAGTCCGTCTCCGATAGTCTAGTCTTCCTCTTCCTTGGGATCATAAATGTCGCCTGCAGGTGTCTTCTCCAATCTCTTCCCATCTTCTGTGACAATCTCTTTGCTAGGTACAACCACCACAAAAACCCGAGCAACATCCTTGCCTCGATTCACCCATTCGTGGTTCGCGCCACGGCAGACAATGACATCGTGTTGATTCAAAATCTTTTCTTCACCTCCGTCTGTAATGAATCCGACTGTGCCGGATAGCACTACGGCATAATCCAAGCTTAGTGTCCGATGGAACCAGCCTGCGTCTGCCGGGGGTAGATCGAGGACCCGACAGGAAGAACCCTTGGTGTCAGCCAGCGGGACGAGAGTTTTGTGCGGATCGGAGAGCTGGCGCATATTGTCCACCGGGAAGCCGCGCGACCGGTGAATTTGGATCACACCGAACCCAGAGTCAGGGCCCGGGGTTGAGAATGCCGGAGCGGTCGTGGGATCATAGGGCGTCAGAATTTCGTCGGAAGCGAAGTATGCCTTTCCCTGAGCATCGTGGCCTGCGATAACGCGACGGATTGGAGTGTCCATGGTAAGGAAAATAAGTCTTTGGTTTGGATAGTGGACAAGAGAGGTTGAGACAGTCTTCGAAGAGAGAAGCGAATATGATTATAGAAAGGAATAGGAAGTTGGGCTTCTTGTTTATATACCTTGTGGACTGAAGGAACAGCTGATTAATAAAGGTATTACAAAGCTTCGAAGATGTCGATAGTCTTTCACTGAGTGAGTATGCGTTGTTCCGATTGATAATCATGGGATTGGTAAGATGGGGGCTGAAAATTCATGAAACTAAGGGCAAGGCTTCCCGTCTGACCGGCAGAATACTCTAAATCTAGGTGGCGCTGATAATTGATCAATTGTGTTTATAGACAAGAGCTTTGCCGCGGTTTACCTAGCTTCATTTGAAGCCCCCTGCTCGCCTTCCCCATTGTCTGAATTGTCAAATCCCTCATCATATACCTCCGGGTTTAGATCCCTCCCTTGGATTTTCAACTTCTCCATTGGTAAATACACAAACAGCATGCGACACCATTCAGTGTTACTTCGGTTGCGGAACGAATGTGCAGTACCCCTTTGCACACTCACATCGCCACGACCCATACGTCGACTCGCACCCGAGTCCAGTACGAGATCAACCTCCCCCTCAATTATCACTCCATAGTCGACGCTCACTGTCCGATGCATTGGCGTCGCCTTTCCCGGACGGAGATCAATCAGACGGAAAACGGTTCCGTTATCGACTGTGATTCCAGGAGGTTGATGTAGGAACTCGTCGTACATGGCGACGTCCGCCTCAGCGTCAACCGAGGCCGGCATACTGGTCGTAGCGTATAGCAGGGCAATCTCGCCATCGTCCCCAGTCGGTGTCGACGGAAGGTAGTCCGGAACTTGGGCATGGGAAAGAAATACTGATTCGCCCTCGGTATTGTGGGTGGTGATGTAGCGGCGGATATAGGGGAGGGGGTTCTTTTTGTAAGGCATAATGAGATGATGGAGATGACATCTGAGGTATTAGGTCAGGTGTTCACCAAAGGTAGTGAGTCTGGAATTGGGAAGTTGTAAATATATCCCCGAGGAAATGTTCTCACATCATGGTGGCATCATTTTATAGATGCCCAAGTAGGATTAAGCATAATTATGTTCCAAGGTCGAGCGAAACTCAAATTGGCCACCCACGATGTACCTAGGTATTCTATCCATGGCCTTTCGTTATTATGTGCCCAAATTTGGAGTTCAAATGGTTCTCCAACATGCGTTTATGCCCATCCGACACCTTCATCTTGTCCTTTATGCTACTAGCCAATTTCTCAATGCACTCATCTAGGCTAGGGCCACCCTCAAATGTCTGATCGTTCTTTTTAGTGGCAACTGCTTCCTCCCAGAGATCGTTCAAGTCCTCTCCCCACCCAAGTGCATCAGCCAATTGACGAACACCATCGTCGCAACTTCCGAGGATGCACACATCGTCGTCTCGATTGCCCAGGTCTCCTGCTTTTTCATTGTTGATCAAAACACGAGGAATGCCCCGTCTTACTAGCCTTGGCAGCCTAGAGCAAGGTGCCACACGCAGACTAGTTCCCATGACAAGCATCAAGTCCGCCTCTAGGACTTCTTTCTCTTTTTCATCAAACTCAGCCGAGAGAGATTGCCCAAAGAATACAACATCTGGCTTAACCGCACCCCCGCATCCCGTATCAAGACAATAGGGCACTTCACCCGTGCGGATGGCTTTGTTCATGAGATCGTCGGGATATGACGACTTGCATTTATAGCAATGCTGACTCTTCCAGTTCCCATGAGTCCACAGAACCTTATCGGGAGGAACCCCAGCATCTTGCTCAAGCCCATCGATATTCTGAGTGAAAACAAAATGGAGCAGATTTTTCTTTGCTAGAAGTGCCAGGAAAGCATGGGTGACGGTCGGTTTAAGATTTCCCGGGTGACGTGCCCGGGCGATCGCGTAGAATGGCTCAGGCGTGTGAGAGAAATAATTGATGTGAAAAATGGCCTCCGGGTAAGGAAGCCGCAGCGGAGCAAGCTTGTCATAAAGACCAGTATTTGGAGATCTGAAATCAGGGATCCCGGCGCCAGTACTGATACCAGCGCCAGTCAAGACGACGATTCGGGTGGCTTTTCCAGTCTTGATCCGGTCGACGATTGACTGAATGTCGGGTTCCATACTAGCCTTTATATGACGTGAGGTATCGTCAGACATAACTTCGAATTTGGGTATTGTGTGCCCCGGGGAGTGGATGGAAGTAAATGATTGTTTTGATTTTCGAGCCTCAAAATAGAGGGGTCTCTGTGGGCGCCTTACTGCCTTAGGTTGCCAAGTAGTGTCGGAGTAGATGCATTGGCATACCGGCATACCGGAGGATCCATTGATCCTATGCATTTTGTAATTTTAGATTAGTAATCGACGGTCCATATAAATTGTTAGGAAAGTCGATACAGCAATACAGAGAGTTGAACACCATTGATTGGACCCTACATTTTTACAATACGGCCCACGCCGACAGTTATGAGCCCGGTTCGCACTGAATGAGACTACTGTAGTTGGAATACAGTATCTAGCCCGCTGCTAGAAGTGTCTCGCAACCCCTGAAGCTATTCTGAAGCTGTGCAAAGCTACCCCTGAATCCAGTAATGGAGGCAGCATCAATCCTCTCCGCCATGAAGGGCGAAAAACTGAAGGACTCGCCGCAGTGGCTCACCTGGTTTGCAAAGGTGCAGCTATATGCCGTACAAAAGAATGTGTGGGATCTCTGTAATCCAGACCTCACCTCGTCGACAACCGATCCCGCTAATAAACGACCCGAGCCTCTCCAAGAACCGGTGGAACCCGAATACCCCGAGGAAGGCGATGAGAAGGAACGAAGGATCTGGCGAGACCGTATGGATGTGTACAAAGTGAAGTACACAAGGTGGGAGAAGCAGACAAAGGGACTGAGCGATGTAAATGAATATATCCTCACATACCTTGATCCAATCCACCATCTCTCTCTAGTTGCATATCGTACTCCGTATGATAGGCTTGTGTATCTAAAGTCTCGCTTTGCCCGATCGACTGCGTACGAAGAAGAAATCCGTATGAAGTGGAAGGTCTTTGCAATGCAGAAGCCGACAGGAGATATCGAGGAATGGCTTCAACAGTGGAACTCACTAAGAGAGCAAGCCGTCAGCCTTGGCATCAATGATGGAGATGCAAATAGGGATTTCTTACACGCTGTGAAAGAGGTGCTCCCTATCTGGTGGCAAGGGAAATACCAGGAGATTGTTATGGACAAGAAGGTGTACGATACTCGAGACCTTCTCGAATCATTCCGCGCGATGAATCGTGAGATAGGTGTTCAAACTGTGACCTCAACCAATGCTCCAAAAGGTGCATTTTCAACCTGGCAAGGACACCAAGAAGCGAAGCCGGAAGGGAAGCAAGAGAAGCTCCCATTTGAGAAGAGACGCTGTCCGTGTGGTAGCACTCACCCAAGGCATAAGGTTGCCACTTGCTATATCATGAATGAAGCAATTCGACCGGGGGGATACACTCTCAATGAGCGTACGCTAGAGAAAGCGAAAAAGAAGTTAGCAAAGGACCTCGGCTGGAAGCAATGGGTGGATAAGGTGGTTGCTGAAGCTCAGCCAAAGGCTGAATATGCTAACCAGGTTAGCTTTGCCACCACCTACCAAAGACACGAAGCCGTACAGATCAGCAAGCATGTGCTATCTGTAGCAAAAAGTGATGAGCCCTCTTTTCATGATCGATGGATTCTCGATACTGGATCGAGTACGCACATCTGTAATGATAGGAGCTTATTTGTTGACTTCACCCCGGACGATATGGAAGTTTCAACTGGAGACAGCACCACAAAGATGCTCGGCAGGGGTACAGTTCGCCTGATAGGAAGACACCCGGTGAAGGGAAGGATGGAGATCACATTGAGTGATGCTCTATACTCACCTGGATTCCATACAAATCTAGTATCATACGCGATGCTAAGGAAGAAAGGTGGCCTTTGGTGTCAAAAGGCGAATTGCATACGGGATCCGAATGATAGGCCTGTCGTCAGTGTACATTTTTGGGATCACTTTAACCTCTGGCTTTTTGATAAGCCTGGCGAAGCTCCTCCACAGCAGGCATATGCCACCCAGGCAGGCGTACGGAACTCGGTGAAGCCGCAGGAATCAAAGGCTTCCTCCGAATTATGGCATCGGCGCCTAGCCCACGTTGAACCACGTACTATAGCAAAGCTTGCTAGTATGGTAGACGGCGTCGTTCTTGAAGATAAGAAGTCGACGGAGCAGCAATCTCTATGTCAAATCTGTAAGACAGGAAGTGCTCCGAGGCAGATATCACGACGGCCAGTCGGAAGATCCTTTGGACGATTTGGAAGGGTGCACTTTGATCTAATTCAACTGCCACCGGCGTACAACAGACATCGCTGGATATCTCACTTCTATCTAGAAGGACCGAGGTTCCATTGGATCATGACACATGAAGTCAAACCGGAATGCCAGCTTGCGATAAAGGAGTTCGTACAGCTAGCAAGGAATCAGTGGAAGCTGCCGATCAAGGCTTTCCACTACGATAATGAAGCCGCAGCAGGCAAAGCAGCGGAGTATAGCCTAACAGCTGACGGTATCTTAGTATATCATACTCCACCTGGACACTCAGAAATGAATGGGTATGCTGAGAGATCTGGCGGGATGATCATCACCCGTATGCGCATGCTCGCTCTCGAAGGAAAGCTCCCTAAGGATCTATGGCCGGAATTTGCAAGCGCCGCAGTATGGTTATTGAATCGTACGCCGTCGTATATCGCTACCGAGAACCGCTGGGTGGTTCCATGGGAAGAAGTCAGGAAGGAACTTGCACCTGTGATACCGAAGACCAACCTGTCAAATGTCAGGCTGTACGGGAGCATGGCGTACTGTAGGATTGAGAATCAAGTACAGTCTGATAAGATGCACCCTCGAGCAGAGATTGGCTTCTTGGTAGGATACCGTGCCTCGAATATCTGGAAGATCTGGTTTCCACATAGTGGAAAGGTGAAGCATATAAGGGATGCAGTCATTGATGAAACCCGGAAGTACACACCTGAGTACGACCAGTATAAGCCGATTCCACTACCGCTAGTGAGACAACCGCAAGAACTCACTACTGAAGAGATCACCAAGGTGATCAACTATGAAATCACTGGTCAACAAACTAGTACGATGGAGGAAAGTCAGGGCATACAGGATCGGGATGATCCCCAGCAGCATGATCCCCAGCACATTAATCCTCAGCAAGCACAGGAGAATCCTCAACAAGTGCAAGATACGTCTCAGGAAGTGATTCAAGAAGCTACTGGTAAGGCAAGTGCTCCAAGAGAGACTACCCCAAGTCAGGGGGTGAGAGAAGAAGCATACTGGCCAACACCTGGTCATCCACCGGCGCGTACAGCACCACCAGGTGCATTTCCGGAGGATCAGGATCTACCACCATTGCCGATCACCCCGCCGCAGGAAGAAGAAGCGAATACTGGCTCTGGTCAGGGGGTGGATATACAGGCTGATCAAGAAGATCCAGCGCATCAAGACCAGACCCAGTACGAATACAAACCTACTCCTGATCCGGTAGAAGACGAGCTAGAAAGGCAGCTACAGTCCGAGCTACTAGCACCAAGCAGAGAGATAGTTAGTGACATTGACACCGGCAACATACTAAGTGGAAGACGAACACGCAGAGCGAGAAGAGATGATGATTTTGCATATGCAACAACCACTACAGTACGGGACGAAGAGCCCCCGGCTCTGCTTCATGCCTTTGCCGCTGGTTTATACGCAGAGAAACCGGACAGTCGTCGTCATCGAGATGATCTTCCTCCACCGCCGAAGCGTTGGAAGGATGTTATGAATCACCCATTTCAGGAAGGCTTCCTCGCAGCAATGAGGAAAGAGATCAATTCGCTATCTGAAAAGGAGACATTTGAAATCATCAACAGACCAAGGGACAGAGGGAAGAAGATCCTCCCTCTACTATGGGTGTTCTCGTACAAATTTGACCAGGACGGTTACCTGCTAAAACTGAAGGCTCGTATCTGCGTACGAGGAGATCTTGAAACCATTTCTCACGAAGAGAAAAGGGCTGCTACATTAGCAGCAAGGACAGCAAGGATGATCTTCGCACTAGTGGCTGCTTTTGATATGGATTTGCGACAGCGGGATGCTGTCACTGCATTCCTAAATAGCAAGCTAGATGTGAAGGAGACGTACACCTATATGCCAGAAGGTTTCCAGACCCCAGGCAAGTGCTGGAAGCTACGCCGTGCTTTGTACGGTCTGCGGATCTCACCGAGGCTATGGCAGCGAGAAGCAGCGAGTGTACTACGTAAGCTAGGGTTACAACAGATGCCGGAAGACCCCTGCGTCTTTATGGGACAAGGCTTGCTGGTCTTCTTCTATGTGGACGATATCCTGATCGCCAGTCACAGTACTGCTAAAGCACAAGCACAGCAGCTGGAGCGAGATCTAGAAGCACACTGGGAGCTGACAGACCATGGAGAAGCGGCATGGTTTCTTAATATCCGGATCGTCCGAGACAGACAGGAGAAGAAGCTTTGGCTCTGTCAGGATAGCTATGTGATGAGCATTGCTACCCGGTACAATCTGACAGACCGTCCACCAGTCTATACACCACTGCCAGTTGACGAATTGACACCCTACCAAGGTACGGCTACGCCGAGAGAGATCCATTTATACCAGCAGAAGGTTGGATCTGCAGGATATGCCACTACAATTACCAGACCGGACGCTGCAAAAGCCACCGCTCGGCTTGCGCAATTCCTCACAAATCCCGGTCCCCAGCACCAGCAGGCAGCTGATCGAGTCATCACTTATCTCTACACTACCCGGAATCTGGCTATCGAATATAGCGCAGCTGGTACAGGAATGAACTCGGTACAATTTGCAAGCGATGCTTCGTACGGGGACCACCCTGACAGAAGGAGTTCAGCTGGATATATCTGCCAGGCATACGGCGGTCCAGTCGACTGGAAAGCCAGCAAGCAACCCACTGTGACAACGTCAACCACGGAAGCAGAACTGCTAGGCCTATCCGAGACCGGGAAGCAAGTTCAATGGTGGCGGAGGTTGCTTAACAACCTAGCTTTTACCCCATCTCACCACCTAACCATTGACTGTGATAATGAGAGGACGATCAGCCTCTTGACAAGCGAGGATGTAGCCTTCGAAACGAAGCTACGACATGTGGATATACACCACCACTGGCTGAGACAGGAAGTCAGAGAAGGACGTATCATGGTACGCTGGGTGGCGACGGCGAGCATGGTTGCCGATGGCCTCACAAAGCTGCTATCCAGACAGAAGCATGAGAACTTTGTACGACTGCTTCGGATGGTTGATATAGGCTATCTTATAGCCTAGGAATTGAGGAAGAGAATGGATCATGCAGCATGCCAATGTATGAATTGCAGCGATCTCAGTATGCATACTGGGACCGCTGAGGGGGTGTGTCGGAGTAGATGCATTGGCATACCGGCATACCGGAGGATCCATTGATCCTATGCATTTTGTAATTTTAGATTAGTAATCGACGGTCCATATAAATTGTTAGGAAAGTCGATACAGCAATACAGAGAGTTGAACACCATTGATTGGACCCTACATTTTTACAATACGGCCCACGCCGACAAGTAGAGCCTCATCATCCATACACGTCATATGTTCATTGTCCTGTGAGCCCGACAGGAAACATCATCCCTCATTACTCGCTTGGCAAAGCAACATTTGTCAACTCTGTGAGCAAGTTTGTCCAGTCCGGCGTATTCAGCTCGACGTTGGCGCTGCTTTCTAACATTTCCGTCCATATGTCTTCAAGAGGTAACGGATCGAGCAATGCATCTGTTGGATGGTTGACCGTCGATTGACCATTGGAAATATCGAGAGGAAATGTGATGCTCTTGGAACCCAACGAAACAGGCGTGGGGATACCCGGCTGTGGAGTACTGGCTGTTGCGGCAGTTGAATTCAAAGATGTAGAGGGCTCCTGCAAGTCGCGAGAGCTTACTCTTTTTCGTGCTTCCAGTGCCTTCGTAAGATCTCCATCATGGCCTTTATTCCTTCACATGCGATGGGCGAGGATTGTTGTGCCCGGCTGAGCATTCGACAAGCGTCGAGCACTTCCTCTTTTCGCCTCTCGGCCAGAATGTCATCCCAGTTGAAACACACATCTATCAGAAGGATGGCAGCTGCCATGAACACATGGTGCATGACTGCCCATACGACCGAGCTGTGTGGTGTAAACACAGGCTCTTCCTCGTCCATGATGCGTTTCACCTCGAGCACCTTGCGCGCAGACTGAAGAGATACGACATGGGAATAGGAATATTTGGGATCCTTTGCTCCACGCACAAAATAGTGGCGATGCAAGCGGCAGAACCGTGAATGGTAACCCTGTTGTACTAGAGCTCGCTGCCATGCAAGAGTTGGTCTCTCACGATAGATTGCTGAGTATTCGCGCTGGGAGGCTTGATCAAAGCGAAAGAAACTGGGAATCTCAGCACGTACCTGCTGGAGCTTTTGGTCGAGCTCGAGTATCTTCTCATAGGGCACCTCTTGTCCATGCAAATGGTAGTATGACGTTTCGTCCACTATTTGGCGACACACAACAGCCAGTCTCAATCGACATAGACTATATGAGATTGCGGTGGGAGTAGACAGAGGAACACCATTCTCACTATGGCCGATTTCCTCATCCTCGACATTGAGAGGCACTTGTACAATCATATGTTGAGGTTGGATCGAGTACGTCCACTCTTGGGGTCCGCTCAAAAATCCTATCAACCTTGAGATATCATCAGTCATAGTACCGGTGAGATCTCTCCCTAACAACGTACCAGTCGTATGCTGCCAAGTCCCACCACAACCGTCGTTTGAGTTCAACGTTGGTTTTATCAAATCCTGTTTCCAAGCGCTCAGACAAAACTCGAGGGCCGTCCACAATGTGAAGCCCCATGCTAATGGCCTGACCCACGAATGACCTATGCACAAATAACGGGCTCACGGAGGAGGGAAAGTTCATGTTGGACAGATGATGACCAATGATCATAGTGGCTTGCAGTCCCTCGAGGGTGGGATAAGGGATATAATTGCTCTGGATCAATGCTGCCCCTGCCAAAAATGTGCTTTCCTGACTGAATGGTTCTGCGTGCTCGGACGACTCCGTTAGGAGTTGGTAATACAGGGCGGCGGCTGTGATACTAAACAGAAGCGCAGTGTGGGCCAAATTGAAAGACTCATTTCGCGCGACATTCTCGTAAATTGTCTCAATCTGTCGTTCCACTTGACTGGGTATGATGAGATGATACTGGAAGTCAAGGTATTTACAATAATACCGAAATAGACTCAGAGCTTCTACCTTCGGTGGCAGATACAATGGCAGATAGATAGTCGCCGGATTTGCACGAGATGCGTGCCGTTCGCGCATTGGAGGAAGTCGAACACCGGGTGTGGTATGTTGGTGTGAAGGTGAGCGCTCGGGTTCCCGGCGCTGGGAGAGCTCCGCCCTCAGCGTGGCGGGGACTGCACTCGGAACGCGATGTCCCATAACGATCGCCTCAAGCCGATCGGCCGTCAAAAGGGGCTCATCTCCATTGCGACTTTGTGTCTCCGTCTCCTGCCGTGGAGTCCACTGTAGCGCCCGAGGTGGCTCAGACACGCGATCGTCCAACATGGGCCTCTGATATGTTTGGCTCGTGACTTGTACAGGCGTTGTAGCCGGACCGTAGCCGCCATAGCTGCACTCCAATTTCCGCGCGGAGCAGCTACTGCATGGGAGTCCTCTGTCGCACTTCAACTTCTTCTTTCGACAGGACTCGCAGGAAACGGGGTCTTGCCGAGTCTGTCTCTTCGAGCCTGGAGTGGTGACTCTAGCATCCAGTCTTCGCTTCATGTTGTCAATTTTTTTCCGAAATGGTTCAACAGCAGTTTGAGCAGCGAAAGCAAACAACAAACAAACTTCGCGGTTGGTTTGTACAGGAGACGTGTAGATGCCCGTCCGGAGCTCCCGCGGTCTCTCCGAGACGCTAAACCATGTTCGGTCAATTCTTCCTCCGGGCATCTACATAGTAGCCCGGAGGCTCCGAGCGCCGTTCTTTTAAGATGTAATTAATCGGACCTTCTTATAAAGGCCATGGTGCTGCGCAGTAATTTTGGTTCAAATCAGAGCCATTGCATTTTTAGATTGGTATGCTTGCTCAATTCCACGGCCTTGAGAGTCCCATTGACCGGTAAAATGTCACCAAAGGATAATCGTCCAACTGAATACACGTACGTGACATGATGCTTAAAGCGACAATATATCTTACCGCTGACTCTTCTAGGCCCCGGGCATGCCTTGTCATATTCGGCGCCTTCACGTGTGCTTTTTGCACGGTGGGCTTCATGAACTCGTTCGGTATCTTCCAAGAGTACTATACAAAGAATCAGCTATCCTCAAGTCCCACATCTACCATCGCATGGCTGGGGGGCGATAGCAATATTTCTTTTGTTTGCTATATCTGTTGGAGCAGGAGCAATGCTGGATATTTTTGGGCCAACGGTAAGGATACTCTTTTGATCGTTGGGAAAGAAACTAATAATCCATTTGAACAGCTCATGGTATATGTTGGTTCATTCGGGTGTGTTTTTGCACTTATGATGACTTCACTATGCCACGAATTCTATCAATTTCTACTCGCTCAGGGTGTCGTATTAGGTATTTCCATGGGAATGGCGACATGGCCAATGCTTGCATTGGTCGGACAATACATCAAAGTGAAGCGCGCTGCGGCAATGGGGATTGTTCTTGGGGGTTCATCACTCGGCGGAATTATCTGGCCCATCGCAATCGACAGACTGATTAACCATCCCAACATCGGGTTTCCCTGGACCATGCGAATTGTCGGCTTTATCATGATTCCTTGCTTCACATTCTCATGCGCAGTTGCCAAATCTCCAAAGAAAGCTACGACAAATGCTGAGAGTCGTGATTTGAATCAGGCAAGAGGCGAAAATACCACTGAACAAAAGGACGCACCGCAGAGTCACAAGGTAGAGGCCCTGGCCCTTTGGCGAAAGCCATCCCTGCAGCTACTGTGTCTCGCCATGTTCATCATATACTTTGGCATGTTCGCGCCGTTCTTCTATACGACGTCCTATGCGGTTGGTAAAGGTTTCTCGACATCCCTAGCATTCTATACTGTTTCTATTGTGAACGGCGCTTCGTTCTTCGGTCGAGTCCTTCCTGGCATCGTGGCTGATAAGTACGGAAAATTCAACTGTTGCATCGTTGCCACTATAGCCTCGGGGATTATTGCAATGTGCTGGACCAAGGTGACATCCGTGACCGGTCTGGTAATCTGGTCCGCTGCATACGGCTTTGCATCTGGTGTGAGTTAGCCTCAGTTGATAGCAAGCTTCGAATACTGACTAGATATGTAGGGCATTTTATCCCTCCAGCAAGCTTGTGCCGCCCAGGTTGCTACTCCTAGCACTCTAGGCTTGGCAATCGGCACTGTGTCAGCTTCCACAGCTCTATCGTATGATTGCCATTTCTCGAAAGGATAATGTGAGATGCTGATAAAAGCTCCAGTGCCATGGCGAATGTTCCCATCAGTGGTGCTCTAGTTGAACGATATGGGCATGTTTCTCTGTCAATGTTCTCAGGGGCATCCTTGCTTCTAGGTGGTGTCCTCTTGATTGCTGCGCGTCTGTCACAGAACAGGCAGCTTCGAGCTATCATCTAATGTTTGGCCATCAGGCCGAGGTTCCGCCTTCCTATTTAACACTCTAGCCTACTCTCTGGGGGACGGGTGTTCTAGAAGTTAATCCACAAGCGGTGCCGGGCCTTAAGAGAGGTGTAATGTAGCCCAGAGATTACTGTGGCTCGAAGATGGCTTCATCGGATATAGATTTGCTGTATTAGAAATAATCTTTGGGGCCGAATCTAATAAATATTTCCTACGCTTATCAGGTTAGTTATTCGAGGAAATGATGATAAATGCCGGAAAGGCCGCCGCCTAGAGACACCCATTGCCTCACTTCCTCGCTGGTATTATTTCTATTGGGTACGTAACAACTTATATAGGCCTGGGATTCTTTGAAAGTTCAAGCTTGCTTGCAAATACATCTTTTCTGTATACTATCTATTGTGTTGGCTCGTGTATTTTCCAGTTATGAAGGGATCCTGGAGACAGCCAAAAATATATTCTCATTTGTTGCCAAGCTGGCGATTGGGCAATCTGTTGGTGCTTCAAATCGTAGCCTTCGATCCCAGAGCATATATACAGATAAATAAAAAAACAAGTTCCAACGTTCCCAAGTGATCCCGTTATAAGCAAGTGAAAATCAGTTTAGCCCGAGGTAACGTGAAGGGGGCCGTTGCCGTCATCAACAGGGCAACCGTCGCTGTCGGAATCGAATTCAACGACACAGCTCGAGTCCTGACCAATAGCGATACCAATGAAAGTAGTATCGGTCTGTCCCTTGGCGCTACCGAGGCTGTTTCCATCACCGTCCTTGACCTCGCAGGTGTCAGGGTGTCCTCCAAAGTCAGACTTGCACTTGAACTTGCGTGGGGTTGCCCAGCAGTCGCCCTCGATTGTGAACTCGCGGCCGTCACCGGTGTTGTAACAGGGAGAGTGGTTATCGGGATAGGCCTGGTCGTAAACAGCTTCGCCGGCCTGGTTTATAATCGCAAAGCCTTTGAAGTGGCCGTTGGTGTTGCCGCCGGCAGGACCGGAAATCGTCGAGAAGTCGCCGCTTGACCAGACGACCTTCAGGCGCTCCGCGTAGACGGTTGTAGAGGTAGCCATCAGGCAAACAAGGATGTTGCGGAGAGAAGGCATAGTGAAGAGAAAAACAGAAAATCGAGTTTTCAGAGTAGAAGGTACTTGAGAGTTCGTTGTTCTTGATGTTCTTCTCTTGTCGGTGGCATCTGGAGGCCCTTTATACCTGCCCCGAGTTGTCCCCCTGCCACTGGAAGCTGCCTCCATGCCCAGTCAGATGGCAACATGAGATGATCTACAGTGTTTTTCTCAATGACCATATTCCAATTGAGGAAATCTTAACGAAGTATCTGGCGTCGATACCTGTAGGTGACGCAACGTTGGAAGGCGCTGATAGCTGTCTGCCTTGACTGGGAGACTTGCGGGAAAAGGAGAACCGGGTTATGCCGTAGAAACATATAGTGCACACTTTGTACGGAGTAGTTTGATTGGCTTCAGACATTGGGGGCTTAAATATGGAGTCGAGCCTTGCAAGTTTGGGCTGCAGATCGGCAAGCTGAAGTGGATAACTGTCCAATTTGGTGGCCGTTGACAATATGATCGACATAGTCATTCGATCTGGCTCTTCAATGATTATCTCGCCCCCAAAAAATGTCAGCACTAATGCACGCTAATAAAGCAGGGCCAAGTTCTATTTTACTTCTTTTTGGATCCTGATTCATGCTATGGCTAGCCCATCCCGTTGCATTCCTGTCTCGCCTTTCTTTTAGACGCCTATTTTCATATACTGGAAAAATGCTTTTCTTTGGACGATCTGCGCCAAAGTGCCTTGCCGTTGTTTGAGCGATGCTGGTGAGAGTATTACCCGCCTAAATGGCTTTCTTCAAATCCCGAACGGTTGAAGTACTCTGTCGACATTTGGACATACTGAAGTACCTCTCATATTTCCAGCCATCTAAACCCAGTGCAGCCTCATTGAGCGTTCAATGTAAGTACTAGCTGCTAATATTTACAGCGGGAGGGATTTACATGATCCTTTACTGGTCTGATGGGCAAGCAACTACATCTATATATATTTGTCCCTGGCTATATATAGCAAAGTGCTCTCTACGGACTATGCTTTTTACCGTTCTTGTACATTCTAAGTATTAGTCTACTCCCGTTTGTATTCGTTATCCTTTTCGGGTATAACACTGAGAAGAAAGAATACTGGTTTAAGAAGCAATCTAAAAAGAGCAACCCAAAACACACTGCCTTGGGCCAAATAGACCACATTATTAAAACATTACGCGAACAAGGACAGCGACCACATGAGCGGTTGGCTATTTCATATACACATACGTAAACTGTGTCAGTTGTTGGAAGAACCAAGAGTCTTGCTGAGTCCATTCAGCAAAACTGAGGTTCGTTCACTTCCGTTGTGGCCAGGCATCGTACAGTCCCTCAAAGACTGTCACATCGCCAAATGTCGCTTCTCCCTCTCCGTTGTGGAAGAATTTAATGTCAGTCGAGTTGGCGTACCAGGACCTGCATACTGTTAGTTGCTGACCAGTCTCCAGGAACAAGACAAACTTACCGAGCCCAGGTGCCCAGAGCAAAGCGTCCGTTCGCATAAACTTCGAGTATTCCATTATCCACCACGACGGTGAGCTCCAACGTCTCAACCTTTTCTTTACCATTTTCCAAGACGTCAAAGAGGCGCAGACGACCCGCCTCGTTGTCACTGAGAATTCCATGAGTGGTTTTCGACGCGGCACTTGTGTTGCTGCGGTCGACGATGATAGACTCATTGGAGAATTGGTAGTAGATACTTGTAGCTTCAAGACCAGAGGACAAGACCTGGAAACCAGCTTGAATACCAGAGTCGCGGGCGGTGGCGGGGAAAGAGATGTTCGCTGTCATAGCAAAGAACTTGCTCGAGGGTGAGGTGTTGAATGGCACCGACCCAGCCTTTGACAAGGTCCTACCAGACTCGACAAAAGACGGGCCGGATGTGAGAGCGCTGTAAGTCTCCCTGGCAAGTGAAATTCCCATTGTTTCGAGGTCGAGTTGACCAGCACCTTCGCGGGACACGCGCCACGATGTGAACTCCTCGCGCGCCAGCTTGTTATCCACCACGTTGGGGATAGTGCGGATATTCAGCTCTCGTGGCAGCAAGAGGGCGCCGGTCCAGTTTTGTTGAGCGGTAGGGAATCCCTTCGCTAGCTCAAATAGGTCTCCAGTGAGCCAGATGGTCGAAATAAAACGATCGGGGGCACCGCTCTTTTTGGATGCCTGAGAGCTCGCCGGCAAGATCTGGCCTGCAGCAGCATACCCAGAGAGACCCCAGTCAAGTACACCCGCCATGGTTGGCTTGAAGGTGACGGAGCCCTCATTTGTGACATTTCCAGACACCCACAGCATATCGTGAATTGAAGAGACTTGAGGAACGATGGGTTGGCCCGAACCCTCAGTACCGAGAGTCATGAAGATTTCGCCGTCCTTGCTGTACCCCTCCGCATTCAGGGAGAAGACATTGCCAACCTCAAAATTGAAGCCCCATCCTCCGGCCCAGTCACCGTTGCCCCAAGTGGTATTGACGGGCTCATTCCACCATTGACCGAGATATTCCCAGTATTGGAAACCAGCGTCATGCTGACGGTAGAGGAACGAGCAAGGTCCGACATCGTGGACACCGCCCGTGATGGTGATATACCAGGTTCCTTCGGTGCTGTTGACAGATTTGTCCAGAAGGGGACTCTGGAAAGCGTAGGGGTCACGGAAAGCGGTGATGTTCACGGCAAATGGAGGCGCTGGGATCACGGGGCCTTGGTTGAGCTTGGTGAAGTTGCGTCCACCGTCATAGGAAACGGCCAAGGATTGTGTCTCACTTCCCCGGGTGTAGGGGATGGACCAGTGAATTGGGAGATACGAGACAGAGGTATATATAAGGGTTGGCATACCGTCGATACCGTTCGGAATGACGGAGCCATCAAAGACAGCAAGAGGGTCGTTCTTTCCTCCCGCGGTGATTGACGGGCCACCATCGGGATTGAGGTCCTTATAGGTAACGAGATCATCGGTTGTAGCTGCCGAAATTCCATCGTGAAGCCAACCCACATGGAAGAGACCAGTCTTCGGGTCGGTGTAATGGGCGCACGGATCACCTAGCTTGCCAGATGGAGGCAGGAGATGGGCTCTGGGTCTCCATGTGTCGAAAAGGGATGCATTCGACAACGTACTGAGGTTTGGTGGTGCCGAGTTATAGTCGATCTGGGGATTGGCAGCCAATGCCCGGTGGGCTAAACCCACGGTGATTGCAGTTGACAGCTTCATGGTGCAGATCTTGGATAGCTTCATGAGCTTTCCCCGGGATATACGTACTTTTATATGTCTAATATGCCCAAGATAAATTGACCGAGATTAGATGAATATGGGAGCCAATAGAAATAGCACCTCCATCAATACTCCATTAATATGGATCGAGTTGCGAAGCTCATTTCCTCTTTGGATGTAGTCGGCAGATTCCATGAGCCAACGGTAAAACCGCGGGGAAACCCCGGCTGACAGTTTCCCCGATGTAAACATATATTACCCACCCGGGCAGTTAGGTAGTTCGAAATGATTCTACTTGATTTGGTTGTGTGGGTTTAAGGGAATATTTCATATTCCGTATTAAAGTAGGATATCAAACAAAAGAATAGATGTTCTGAAAGTCCTAGCCCCTACAACTTAACTTGATGGTGGCTTCGGGCATTAGGTACCTGGTAGGTGCCTAGTAGGTCCCTGGAGGATCAATAAAGCCTACGCTGTCCTACTGCAGGTGATAGTATCCAGTTCTGTGCGTCGATCGCGAATCATGATCGTGTCCGATGACATATCAATGACCAGAAAGTGTTCCGAGGTTCCGGCGGGATTCAATGTCCCCTGAGACAAAGGAAATTGCTCTATGACCAGACGAAGAGATATTTCAGCTGTTATTGACGATTCCTTGGATAACCGTAATCTGTTATGTCGATCGGTGTACTAGCTCGTTTCCAGATCTCATCGTTGTCAGTTGATATCCATCGCCCTGTCTTCAAAGCGATACGACACACTCGGCCCGGAGTTTATACCCAATGCTGGGCCGGGGAGAGACTTCTCCACAAAAGAAAAAGGACCAGTGAGCGGGTACTATACCTAGGTAGCATGTTAACCTCGCGTTTGGTTCATCTTCATCCCGTATCGGCAGTTCCACTCACCTACTTTGAATGCCTTATAAGTCCTTTTCTTCTCGCTGTTATAGCTGGGATAATGGTCATTCGCCATATAGGGAAAGCATGTTGGCATTACCACTCTACGACAATGAAGGCAGGAGAAAAGCATAAGTACAGAGGAGCGGCGGAGTCTCAACGTGATTTAATTCGCATAATGGGAATTCCCTGCTGTTGGTACTCCTAGGCTATTCTGATTGAAGCAGCTAGGGCAGGCTTGCCGGATCCTGGAATACCTTTGACCCACAACAGGCCATTTTCGTCCCCTTGGTGCCATTGTTGATAGGCTTTGTGGTGGTGAGCCGTTTTCCTGTCCCCGCAAGATATGCGAGGTGATGCGTAGAGTATTCACTTCGCTCCAGGTCATATGCGGTTGGCTGAAGCCAGTTCCTGATCTCAACAATGTCGGTGGGAGGGAGGGGAAGGATATGGTCCACGTTGTAGCCGCGAACATCACCTAGGCCAACCAGAACTGGATCATTTCCATCGGAGGTTGAAGAGGACATAAATTTTAATGTCCACTTGTCGACGTTTGTAGAGGGAAAGGTGAAGACAAAGGGGGTTGGACCCCGCTTTAGCTTGGGATTCTCAGCTAACTAACGCTTTTTACAGCCCTGAGAAGCAGAATGCATAGCGATTCTCTAGCAAAAGGTTCACGTTAATAGGTATCTGGCACCTGCTGCGAGTGTGATGAGTGTGAGCAGGCGACGGCATGATAGCGGCAATTTGGCAATTGTCAGCTGATATGGCGGGACATGGGGTATTTCGTCGGGAAGTTGCCTAGGTTCAGTTCTCACGGGGCAGAAAATTAGTAGAAAACGCAAGCTGGGTAGGAAATCATGAATCTGGGTGATGAGAGAGGGAGAGAGAGGAAGGAAGATGAATGCTGGAAGGTGGAAGACCATATCCCGCCTTAGGCATAAACGCTGGCTCCACATGAACATCTATAGATCAGATCATACCATAGCATTCAATTGGGTTCATTTGGTTCAATCCCATACTTAGAAAAATATATACCTCGCTTCCAAATATCCTAGCGAAGCATAATCCTAACCAGATATCCATACACACATCCAATCATAAGGTGAGCCAACAAGCCTAAATCTTATCCGAAGAGTACAAACGAATAGGCACGCCAAGATCATGCGACATCGTCAGGTTAGATAGCTTAATAGGCTCCTGTCGAGGATGGGGGTCCGCGTTTTCGAGGGTATCGAAGTGCTGCATCAGACGAACGACGGTGTAGCTTGCCTCAGTGAGAGCGTATTGTTCTAAGTGATTAATTGTTAGCCAGTCACTTGGAGTGTTCTTCAATTTCGTCCGGGAACAGACGAGGATCTGCACAACTTACGTCCAAGACAGATGCGCGGCCCGCCATTGAAAGGAAGGTATTCCCAGCCATGCTTCGCATTTTCCTCCCAGCGCTCGGGCCGGAAGGAAGTCGCGTCCTTGCCCCATAGATCGGTCCGGCGGTGCATAGCGTAGACGCTGTAGGCAACCATCGTACCCTTCTTGATATAGACCGGGGATTGCTGGTCAACGCCACCGCCGAGTGGTAGGGAGGTGTCTTTTGTCGAAACGCGGAAGTTGACAGGGACGGGAGGCTGGAGACGAAGAACTGGATTTTTTGGAGTTAGTTGGATAAGTATTCACTGACAGAGTGTACCAGTATCGACCACAGCATCGACTGACCTTCGTTCAACACATATCGCAGATAAGGGATATCCTTCAACTTGGTTTGAGTCATTTCCGACCGCGGGTTCTTCGCGTCTCCGAACACCTCCACGATCTCGCGGCGCAGCCGGTTCCACACGTTAGGGTGACGCGAAAGGTAGAAGAACGTCGAGCTTAGCAGACTGGCCGTGGTATCGCGACCAGCCAATAGAATATTGAGCATGTTATCGCGCAGCATTTTTGGGTCATCGGTGTCGGCCGCCAGTGCTTCGAGGAAGATATACCGACCGTCGGTCTTTTTTTCGGGGTTACGTTTCGACTCGAGAGCGAGATTGACATAGTGATCGACGACTTCGTGAACCTGTCGACTTGCCTCGCGGAATTCCTTGGGATTGACAACCCAGTACAGGCCCTGGGCGCGACTCCGTGCAGCGAGATAATCCTGAGCGGTTCCAAAGGCGTTGGCGAAACCTTGTGCGCTACCGACGGCACATTTTTCCAACACACCTGTCTTCCCCGAGGGGGGAAGCATGCACCCTACCGATTCCCCAAATAGGAAGTGCGTTGCCGAGTCTAGGGTCAGCAGGGAAAAATAAACGTTGGATGTCGAAACTGCTCCTGTCCTTGGGGATAAGGTCGATCAAGTTGGAGATGTGGTCATCCAACATAGAAAGATCGGCGACCTGTATCTTGTGTCAATGAAGTGTCGTGCAATCCGACATATCGGAAAGTTTACTTGGTCCCTAGTGAACTGCGGGCGTAATAATCCGCGCGCATGAGACCACCCCACACCATCGAGAGTGAAGATGCCATCGCCCAGGAGTGGGTAGAATTGCTGGTGTCGTGTTCCAAGAGAAAAATCTTTGAATTGGGTAGCGAGAATTGCCTTGACATTTTCAGGCTCGATAGTGGTGATTAGATTGCGAGACAGGAATGTCTGTTTGTAGGTATTTCCATAGACAGCATATTCGTTGTAGAGATGCTCGATCCAGCGCTTTTCGCGGACAGCCTTGCTCAAGCGAATAAAACCTGGAATACCGAAGAACCCCGAGGAGCCCGAACGGGCAGGCTTGCAGTGTAAGGCTTTTGATTGTTTACGGTGGTGATGTAGTTGTGCGAAGTAGCGTACGACCAAGAAGGCCACAGACAGCGTACCAACCAAGGTAACTGCAGGGCTGAACAACATTTTGTCTGTTATCTCCATGAACTGAAAGAATTGAAAGGAAACGAGCAATTAAATATGTGAGATGGAAATTTAATTCACAGAATGCTATATGTCCATGGCCTCGGTAGAGCTCCACGTGAGAAAAGACGGGGAGGATCGCAAGCTGATACGAAAGGGGAATAGTGTCAAAAGGAGAAAATCCAAAGTCAAAATGAGTCACGATATCCGTTGAACGTTGAACATTTGTCAAGGTTTAACGAGTCTTGGCTTTGAAACATCCAAGCCACTCTTTCAATGCCGTTTGAAAATATCCCCGAGAAATCGCCCCAGGTACAAAGGCCGTGTGGAAATCAAAGCAGTGCTCCGCCTTCTGCATGATGTAGCCGAAGATCGTATTTTCCTCCGTCTCCACATTGCACTTGGGGATCTCTGTCGTCAGAGTCACACCCTGTGGGCCTAACCGTGTCTTCGCGAGGGGAGACAAAGTCCGCCACGGATCAAACTGGCCGCCGCTCCAGTAAACGTTGGACGGACGAATAGACCATCCGCCGGTCTCCGCATTGGTCGCCTCGGTCTGCGGGTGTTTGGGGAACAGACCCTTCGCAACAGCCTCCGGGAAGAATCTGTTGCAATATTCCTGTGCATATTCGAGGGTCTGGTATTTTGACAGCAACGAGTGAGCTCCGAAGTTATTGGTTTGGAAGTATCCCCATTCAGTGCAGTACTGCCATGTCCAGCTGATGGTGTCTGGATTGGCGGATGGTGGTCTCAGATCGCACTCGAGCGGTTCGCTGGTTTCAAGCTTTTTGCAGTTGGTCTTCATATTCATATTGACTACCTGTGTGAAAACCGGCCATGACGCATATCGCTCCGCGACATACTTCTTCCCCCGGGTCGGAGCGAATCCTTCAGAGGGTGCCGCTGCGCTAGTCTTCGGGTCGGTCTCCATGTGTTCGCAGAATGACTCCAGGCTGCCCACACCACCTCCCATACCGTAAGACTGGAAAAAGTTGTAAATCGTCACGAGTGCGGCGGTGAAATCTCCGTTGCTGTTCTTTTCGGCGCCTTCACCGAAGAATTCCCGCTTGATGGCCGCTGCGGCCGATTCGCTCTTGGAGAGTTGCTCGTCGATATACTCCAGTGCGGCCTTGATGTCCCTGGTGCAGTTCAAGTGTCCATATGTAACCATGCCGTCATACACCTGGTCAAAATAGACACTCATGTCGATTCGTGCTTCGACGGGGGCGGACGAAGCGAAAGCAGCGTAAATAGTATCGGGATACGATTGACGGGTAAACGCCGCGCGCATGCCAGCGTACGAGCCTCCGACCATGACCCATGGTGTTCCAGCTGGAGTCAGGTCCACATCGCTGTAATCTTGGCGAGTGAATTGGGCCGCAAAGTATGGTATGTCTGCCAGAGCCTGCTTATTGTTGAGATACTGGAGATGTTCAGGCTCCATATCCAGGCTGACGTTGTAGGGAAGAGAATCCCCATAGTACCTGGTTTTGGTTAGTTGAGCCCGGGCTTTCACTGGGGAGGGGACACAAACCGGTGCTCCCAAACGATACCAATTCCACCGAACTCTTTAACCAACTGGTAAAAGAACGTGCTCGAATTGCTTAGATAGGTTTGCCCCGCAGGCTCCGCGGTTGATTCGCCCACATCAAACACGAAGATCGGTCCGCCCTCCTTGTAATGCTCTTCGGATACCCAATAGCGGTTCCGATAGTGGCCAACCGAAGAGTTGCTGTGGTCAATTGGGATCTATAAATTGTCAGCATTTATCACCATCTTCGGCATTGGGAAGCATAGACACATACCGAAACATACTCTGCCTCAATGGTCTCATCAAGCTGGGAGTTGGTAACGTCATGCACCGTGGTCTTTTGACCGAGCAGGGTATCTGGATGAATCCCCAGCTCAGCGGAAAGCTTCAGATCCCGCTTGAACTGCGATGTGACAATTCCTGCAGCTGTACCGGACAGCGCAGTCAGGGTTGCAATCCCCTTAACCACAGTTGAGAAATGCATACTGAGAGTGCCTTGGCAGTCTCTCAATCCCCCAGCCTAGGATACACGGATATAGAACAGATTTGGATTATCTCACTGCTGGGTCTCTTATGGAATATATATGCATTACAGAGATAGGTAACAACTGGGAAAATGCAAAATCGGGGTAATAAATGTACCCCGAGAACAATATGATAAGAACAATATGGTTGCGTTTGTGACAAGGCTGCAGTCATCTGGAACATCAGATGGATTGTGGATTCGGACCTGATAGGATCATGAGTGGACATCGTCAGGCACACCTAAGACATGACCGTCGCGTGCGGCCAGTGAGTGAATGACCAGGGGAAGTGACAATCTAATTTCTAGGCATTTCTGGAGTTAAATGTAACCTACCTAGCACAATTTGAGCTGTATGTCTCGAATTAATTGGGCAGTTACCACATTTACCCCCGCTTTTACAGTTATCGAGCCTTTCCTGCGGTCAATTAATTGTGCATTGCATTAGTGAAGTAGTTACTCCCTGCTAGCTCAATACTGACTATCACTTCCGGATTAGGCAGGAATGCGACAGATTCAGCGATGAAATCCTGAGATCCGCGATGTCCATAGAATTCGATTAATTGAGTTCCTGTGAGATTTACAACATAGAAACACACTTCCGCATCTGGTTTCACCTAAAAACAGGCACCACGCGATGTCCTTGTCCTATACCCGGTGGATCCCGAGACCGGGTGTGAAAGGCAAGTCGACCATTGGCCATGGAGAAAAGCAACGATCAACCGGACTCCGAACAATAGCCGGGGCTTAGTATTGTTGTGAGCTAATTGTTTAATTAGCTTGCCCATTTCTCTACTCCGTACTCAATTCATGACATTGTTTTGTCTCGGGCTCTCACAATCATGTCTGGAAACGGTAGGAGTTGTGGAATGTTGATCTGGAATGTCGACCTACGTAGAGTTAGGTGGGGAAAAAAGTCCAATTTTGCGCTCATCGTGGAAATACACATGTGGCTTGAATTGACTTGGAAGGATTTATTCCACACGTTTTTCTTCTCGGAGTTCCGGGCGCCCCGTCAACTGTCCAGATGGGCAGTTGGCTCCTCCCCCTCTTTTCCTCTTTTTCCCCTTCAAGTCATCATGTGACATGAGCGGTTGCTCTGTGGAATATACCAAACCAAACCAGAGCAATAGTTGTACAATGTTGCCATGATGAATACTGCGTGGGTTTGTGCTAGATCGGTGTGGTGACTAGAGCCACGGGTATCGTAATATATAGACAGGTCGTCTAACTTAGGCTCTAATTTAGCATAATCTAGATTTAGGTATTCCACGAAGTATTTATTCGTTCTCTGAGTCTAATACAAGCATGCCATCTATTCTATGTGAGGTTTATTCCTGTCTTGTAGACAATGGACACGGCGGTACGGAGTACAGGGCAGGCATATATGTATACATCGTATATTATACCCAACTATCAACCTTGGAACCTTCGAACCCATCACTGTTCCGAGTAATGACAATAGATAAAACCACACTCAGAACACATTTGGCCGAGAGAAAGAAAGACCCCCTTGCGTCCCAAAAGGGAAGGTAAAACGCGGCCCCTCGGCTCGCCTTCCGCCTATATCAAGTCCCATCCTATCGCTTTTCACCAGGTTTCTCAGTTATGCAAATTGGACTCGGCCCGATCTGCGAATATTTCCAAGGTTCTGTCTGCAGAGTCTGTCAATCTGCTAGAACTAGGAACGTCAACCTTGCTCTATTAAGGGTAACTGGCGTCCAGCACCTCGGCCCAGTTTCCAACTCTATGACCTGCCAGCGTATAACGCCATGGCGTCTGACACAAACAATACCCCCTCTTTTCTCATTATCATCTCTTCCTAAATGACCGCCATCTAGTGAGCAAAGAAAAATCTAACCATGTCACGATCATGTCGCTTGCAAGAGAAAGTAGCCATAGTCACTGGGTCCTCATCCGGCCTAGGACGAGCGATCGCTATCCGCTATGCCCAAGAGGGTGCAAAAGTGGTCTGCGCTGATCTGGTACCAACCGCGCGATCCCAAGAAGAGGTTGGTATCACCACACACGATCTGGTTATCAGAGACGGTGGGGAGGCGACCTTTGTGCGGACGGACGTGGGCGACGCAACGCAGATGGAGAACCTGGTCCAGGTCGCTGTGAGAGAATACGGACGAGTTGACATGTACGGAACCCCAACAAGAAGATCTCAAGCAACACATCTGATGACTTCGCTTAGTTTGGTCAACAATGCTGGCATCAGCATCGAGGCACAGACACCTGCTGTACTCCATCTGACTGACGAGGCGACCTGGGATACAACAATTCGTGTTAACGCCAAGTCTGTGTTCCTGGGCTGTAAGTATGCTCTAACTCAAATGTTAGCGCAGGAACCACATTCTTCCGGCGACCGGGGCTGGATCATCAACATCTCTTCCATTATGGGTATGATTGGTGGGCCGGAGAATCGTGAGTCTAACTCCTCGGCCCTTGGGTCTAAGCTGATACTTGAAGTCAGCATCGTACTGTGCATCAAAGGGTGCTGTGAGTAATCTCACGAGGCAGATGGCTCTGGATTACGCGCCGGATAACATTCATATCAATGCCATTTGTCCTGGCTGTAAGCCAGCTAATTTGACCGTCCAAATTCTCACTGACAAATGCTTAGACACACAAACGGCTATCTTCAAGGAGACAACTACTAACTTGACTTCGTGGGAAGACCTGAAAAGGCGCCATCCGCTGAAAGGACCTGGAATGCCGGAGGATATTGCCCGCATGGCTGTTGTGCTGGCAAGTGATGACGCCAGCTGGGTGACTGGAGTTTGTCTTCCGGTCGACGGCGGATATACTGCGCGTTAGGCAGTTGACCTTTCTTACATATAACATCCCTTATATTATCTTGAGCCACATAAACCGGTTTATTGAAGCCCTTCGTCGCCAAGGACAGAGGCCATGAGCGGCCAACTACCCTTGTTTATTTCAATTCGGGGACCATAATGTAGACCGTATGTTACAACAGCGCTTGGACGAGCATCAGGGGTGCACCCTGGCTCTCTTCGTTAAGGGATAGCGCAGCAGCTACTCCATCTTCCGAGGACTACGCTGATAAAAGCACCTCCATGGACCATAATTCCAGGATTAAGCGAAGGAATGGCCCGCAATCCATCGTGTCAAAATGTCAAACGCCACATCGCCGCGATCCTGAGGAAGCTATTATAACCATCAGCATGTACTCAGATTAACATGTCTGAATTGTGAGACTTACTAAATGACCCGCCCCGTTAACCGTCACAAATGCAAAACGCGATGCCTCTGCTTGGCCGTCCAACTGCACACACACCTCTTTCGCGGTGCCAACCGTTTCGTTACGTCCCGCGACATTTGATGTCCAAGGAAGCAGTGGCTTCGATGTAAATTCAGTCTGTCCCTTCCAGGCAAGCGAGTTAGCCCACCGCAAGTTTCCCGCCGTGTTGCAAGCTAAGTCAAGGTTTCCTTGGTAGGCCAGGAAATGCACTCCACTAGCAAGGAGGAAGATGATATGGTCGGATGAAGATGTCATCGCCTCCGGCGTTGTCGCAAAGGCGTCAACCACGGCGCTGGACTGAATTCCGTACTCCTTAGCCCCTTCCGGTGGCGAGAGTGCCTCCCGGACCGTAGGGGAGTTCAGATACTGCTCGATATAAGCAGCTTCTTTGTAGCATATCTCATCAATATAACACGGGGCTGTGACTGTTGATTTCCTTGCGTTAATTATAGTCACCCCTTGATAGTATACTGATAAGAAGGACTTACTGTCGAAGCGGTTACGGCCTCCCTTCTTGCTCTCGTCCTCGTACAAACCAATGATCCCTTTATAGCAAACGGAATACGCAGCCGTGCAGATCGCAAGATCAGGACCTTTGGCGCAAGTATCGTAGACTTCCATGCATCGCGGCATGTTAGCAGCTATAATATCGCATCGTGTCTGGTTGAACACGGGCGTGGAAATGCCGGGATTGGTCGTGCAAAGCGTCTCCCAATATCCGAAGGTGATGTCCTTGGATGACATGAAACCATTCCCTATCAGGCATGACTTGAGGTTGATCTGAGGCTCTGAAGGGTATAGTTGATTGCGAGTCACAATCTCAGCCCCGAGATAGGGGATGTATTTTCCCTGGAGGTATCAGTGGTGCGCGCAAAGTGACACGGGGCGGGGCGAGCCTTACTGCATAAGATTCACCGGAGAGATGGAAATCTGAGAAGCGTTTGTGGGGGAAAATCTCAGATACGAAAATTTGGAGAAAACGGTGCATGTCAACCGCGGCCTCTTGGGAATCGTGCGCGACCTCGTACCCCTCGTCAATATACGACCAGCCCACATCGGCTGGCTGGTCCACGAAAAGTAATGAGGAGTTTCGAGACCAACCCCAAGGGTTGTGAACGGTTCCATTCCCGTGTTCGTTTATGAGACATGGCCCGTTTTCTTGGAACAGGCCCATCATACTCGAGCTCCCGGGCCCACCATTCATCCACAACGTTAGTGGGTCAGCGACGGGATCATTCTGACTTTCGAAGTACCAAAAGAACAAATGCTTCGGGCCAATATCTAGCCATCCTGTATACTGTGCGGAGCCTGCGGCACAGATAGATTCATCTTGTTGTCGGATGCGTATTGAATGGAGTGAATTTGTACTTCGAAAGGTGGTGAAGTTCGCCAAGGGCTCTGGTCGGAGCACGGTTTGCGAGGCATGGCCCACGCTGATTAGGGCGGAAAGCCAAAATTTCCACATTTCAGTGATAAATGAGATTTTTCTATTGCGTACATGTAAGTAGGGACAATGGCAACAATTGCAAAGCTCCTTTTATAATTGCTGTCGGTCAGCGTCACATTGAAAAGTCGGAGTTCGGAGTTCGGGCCTAATATCTGCTAGCTCCAAAAGACTTAGAGCGTATCCCTTTATCGCCAGGCATTATGCGCCTATATTGATAGTGTGCTTGGACCAATCATGTGTCAGGTCTGGAAGGTTCCAGACCAACCTAGGTAGAAATCTCCAGGGCTCTTCAGGGATGTGATTGTCAGTGGATAACATTCGCCTCGGAAAAAGCAGAGTGAAGGTTCCCCCTGTGATTTTACTCACAGCCACCACTGAGCATGCTACTCCATAAAGTGATTCAGAAACCATGTCGCTTGTTTCGGACTCACTGCTCTTCGAGCTGCCACGGTTGATAGATCGGGTTGTGGCATTGGGGAGGGGGGATGACTCTAGGGGAAGGCAGGATGAGACAGTCAAAGAGGAAGGCACGGGGAAGGAAGCAAGATCTTAGGAAGGGTACGAGTACCGGCCTTGGTATTTCACTTCCCAAAGCGACAATCTTGAACTTTTACGGAGCGCTCCTGAGGTGACAATTGTGTCAATAATAGTGAGCGTCTATCTCCGTCCCTTCATCCAAATGGGGTTAAGGTATTGTGGGGTCATTGTAAAGTCCAGCCAATTAGCACTCGTGAAACACCAGCTGGACTCTATATACTAACCGGATATGGTTAGCGCGCTGTCAGCATCAGCCGCATGCTCATGGACATAAACATTGGGTTCTCACGGACTTAGGCATTCGGAACGGACTAAATAAATTGGAGATATATATAATAATCGAGGTTTACTCGCTCTTGCTTCAAGTTCGACCATCAATACCAACGATTTCCAAATGCATCTTATTCTCACGGGGGCAACCGGGCTAGTCGGGTCTTCAGTGCTCGACGCCATGCTCAGAAACACCGCAGTCTCCAAGATCTCGATCCTAAGCAGAAGCCCCGTGCGAATGACAGAAGATGCAAAAGACCCACGTGTGCGCGTCATTACCCACACAGACTTTGAATCATACAAGCCAGAACTGCTCGATCAATTGAAAGATGCAGATGGATGTGTTTGGGCCCTAGGAACAAGCCAGACTAACGTCACCGAAGAGTACAAGATACCTCTCCCTTTGTTACATGGATATCAAAACTAACGATTAACAGGCAGTATGTTAAGATAACCAAGGATTACACCCTGGCAGCTGCCAATGCGTTTTCCACAATCAAGCCATCAAACCATCCTTTCCGATTCATCCATGTATCTGGTGAAGGGGCCACCCAGACTCCTGGACGATTCTCACCAATTTTTGCGAGAGTAAAGGGCAACACCGAGAAGCTTCTTGGAACACTATCAGAGTCAAAGCCGACCTTCCGGGCCGATAGTGTGAGGCCTGCATTTGTTGATCCTGCGACGCACGATGCCATCAAACCGTATATTCCGTCAAGTGGAGCGACTGGCATAGTCCCAAAACTTGGATTGGCTTTGCTTGCCCCGGGGATACGCTGCTTTGTGAAGTCGATGCATTCTCCAACGGAGGACCTAGGGTCGTTCTTGACAGAAATGGCGATGGGACGCTACGAAGCAAAATTGGAGGGCCCAGGGGCATTCAGACTAGGAGGAGGTTACGTCATTGGGAACTCTGGCATGCGGAGAATTTTGGAGCTGTGAGCATGCAACGGACAGTTATGTTAGGAACGGCTGGATATGGATGATATTTCATAATGTATTCTTAGAAAGACCTCAAACGACTACAAGGAATAGTATCAAAAAGAAGTTGACCAAGCCGCATAAGTAGCTGACTATTTTTAGTACAGTATATGAATTCGAAACAAGCGTATATTAGTCCTGAACCTTCGAATGAATATTCGCCAACTACGGTGAAACCAGTGAGGTCTGCCAATCAAAAGGAAACAAAAGCTTAGCCCTTTATTAATATGACGCTACCCGGAAGGGAAATAATTGATAGACATGTTGATACCGCATCTATCAGCTGAGTCTATTGAGCCCCATTTTCGGCAGGAAGACGTCAGGAAGCGTAACAGCATGTCAAGGATTCGCGCTGGATTTGCCCTTAGCAACGTGATATTGTTCTTTGTTAACACAACATAGAACAGATTGCGATTTCATTTCATCCAATCAACCCCATGTTATCGCAGAGATCAGGATACACAGAACGCTGATCTCGACCTATAAAGGTTACCCAATAGATAATTATCCTCGTCTGAATAGGAAATCTCACAAAGAAAGGTCCTAATGCTTATTTATAAAATATTGCCACTTTTGTGCCCATTAGAAATACAAATAAAGAGACGAACGGCTCCTATCTTTGAACATTTCACCGCATTCTACATTTCTACGCACGATGAAGTACTTCCAACTTGGCAGCATCCTCGCTCTATGCAGCATTGTTATGGCAACCCCAATTCCAGATGCCTCGCCTGATATTCTCGGGTGTGGACTCGAAGGACGGCCAATGAAACCACTTGCGCTAAGCCCCGAGTGTGCCTGGTAAGGCTGGTTGCCTTGCTCTGTACCAGAGCGGACATCCTCGGAGAAAGGCATGTAAGTTCCGGGCCAAGTTCTTTCCTGGCGGTTTCATATTAGAATATCAGCTTACTCTTCCGTTAACTAGCGTGCTTCCGAGCATGTTTGACCAACCTGTGTGGTCCAGCCTTGCTTTCTCTTCGGGATGAATATGCTTCTTTTGGAAATGCTAGGCTGTGATCTATTGTTATTTGGGGCTTCTGCTATTTTGACTACTTTGTAACAGTTTATTTTGTGTCATCCAATATCTCGGTGAGCTCACACTCCTTTGTTGATTATGTGTATGATCGCTGGGATTCATTTCAATATTTCCAAGGTTGGTCTTCCTCGAGCAGTCGATACCTCCATGTAGTAAATATTTGTGGCCCTTTCATAATACCATGGTTTACTTCCCGATCTCCCGAATTTCCTCCATTTGTAGGATGCAAGGGAAATGTCTACGATGGTATGGACCGAGTAAATTTCGGGGCATGTCTACTTTGGGCTGGCTTCTGTGCATTCAAGATGTTCAATACATATCCAGTCAGCCCCTCTTTTCTTTTCTTTCTCTTTTCCATTTGAAAGCTTTGATGAATGCACTAAACAGGTCCCAGATAATATTCAATTTCCCGTAGTCTCGGCCTTTCGGGAGAAGGTCGTCCGCACTTCGGAAACTGGAATGATTCTTTTCCATCGGATTAAAGTGACCGGGAAATTTACCTACTTAGGTGAAGAATTCATCCAAGCACCAAGATGTCTCAAAGATCTGATTCTTCCATTAGTGCGCCCCCTGGCATTGAAACAGCCATCACCCCACACGGAGTTACAGGGGGTCTTGGCAAGGCTAACTATGGACGGGGAATCTCCAGAAGCTGGCTTGTGCTTATTTTTGGACCTTTCCGTCGAGTCTGCAGACTGTCCGTTCCTGGAACGGAAATCATCCAGCTGCCAAGGAGCCAGAAACGCCACGCATTGGTGGAACTACGAGTAAAGTCACGGACTATGGTGGAATGAAGCTCCAGCTACCTATCCAATCTCCACCCCCCCCCAACATGCAGCATGCAGCGTTTCACATTGAGAAACAAAAGTTCGCGGCCTATAATATGCTGCTTGTCTGCCCTTCATCGTCTATTCTGGACACCAGCAAGTTTCCCTATAGCGCACGTTGGACATGATGTTTTTCAAGTCCGTGGCCATTGCTTCGCTGGCCCTTTTGGCTAAGCAGGCATCTGCGGCCTTCGGAATCACGACTAGCTCTGATTCCTACGTAATCGATGCTGGCTCCTCAAATCCTCTCAAGTTCACTGTCAGCCGGTCAAGCTGTGACATTACTTCGATCAATTACTATGCAGCTGAGCTTCAATACCAGTCGACTGGGTCTCATATCGGATCGAGTCTTGGTAGCGCAACGGTGTCTGCGACTCAGAGTGGTGAGTGAGGAACAGGATGCTTATTGGAAAATTACCTGATCAATATAGGCGACTATATCAAGGTGACCTGCGAAACGTCCACCTTGACACATTACTATGTTGTCCGCAAAGGAGATTCCACCATCCACATGGCGACATACACAACTGAAGGTTAGCTTTCTCCGTGTCCAAGTGTGACGTCTGTACTCATTATCTTTCTCAGAGCCCAGTATTGGAGAACTTCGATACATCGCGCGCCTAAACGCAGACCTGCTTCCCAATGAAGAGCCATTCGGCGACGTCTCCACTATTGCCGGTGGTACTGTTATTGAGGGCGAGGATGTGGTAAGTTTCCCCTGGAGCCTTTTTTTCTTATTGGTACAAATAACTATAGCTAACACATATAAGTTCTTGGTGGATGGAGAAACTCGAAGCAAGTTCTACTCTAGTCAACGGTTTATTGATGACAACATCCACTGTAAGAACACCTCTACCCTGTTTAATTGCGACTGATCATAACACAGACAGGTGTCTCTGGAAGCGCACACCGCGTGTGCATGATCCTGAATCAATACGAGACGTCTTCTGGCGGTCCTTTCCAACGGTAAGCTTCTCGGTCAGCATGACTTGATCCAAGCTAATATGCGACAGGGATATCAACACCAACAATGTTGGCTCTTACACTGGTCTCTACTGGTACATGGTATGTAACATACTGAGGCTCCACTAATATCGAATAACGGCTGCTTACTCTGTACAGAACTCCGGACACGTTAAGACCGAAGACTTCCGCCAGGGCCTGCACGGTCCGTACTCGATGACCTTCAGCCGGAGCGGTACCCCCAGTTCCAAACTTGACACATCGTTCTTTGCCGACCTCGACATCAAAGGATACGTCCCCACATCTGCAAGAGGCTATGTTAAGGGCACTGCGTCCGGGGCTGACTCGGCTTTCAAATGGGTGGTTCACTGGTAAGTCCAATGAACATTACAACAGGATAAGAAAATATCTAAAGCAAAGACAGGCACAACGATGCCGCACAGTACTGGACCTATGCTTCGTCTTCCGGGGATTTCACCTCCCCCGCCATGAAGCCCGGTACTTACACCATGGTATACTATCAGGGTGAATATCCCGTTGCTACCTCGGAGGTGACCGTCACCGCCGGAAAGACCACATCGAAGAGCATCTCCGGCTCCGTGAAGACCGGAGCAACGATCTTCAGGATTGGAGACTGGGATGGGACGTAAGTGGATTGATTTCAGGTCCACACAATCGTTCTAATATTGACTGCTCATAGACCAAACGGCTTCCTCAACGCGGCAAACCAGCTCCGCATGCATCCCTCCGACAGCCGCATGTCTTCCTGGTCCCCAGCCACCTACACAGTAGGCACCTCTAAGGTCTCGTCTTTCCCCATGGCTCTCTTCAAATCGGTGAATTCGCCTGTGACAATTAAATTCACGGCAAGCTCGGATCAGACGGGAGCTGCGACACTGAGAATTGGCACAACACTTGCCTTTGCCTCTGGCCGGCCCCAGGTTAAGGTATGTTCAAGCCACATGCGGCATCTTCCGGCTATTGGCATCCAGCTAACGCTTTACATAGGTCAACAGCTACTCTGGTCCCACTCCAGCTGCCCCGACTAACCTCAACTCCCGCGGTGTGACCCGCGGCGCGTACAGAGGTCTGGGCGAGGTTTACGATGTTTCAATTCCGGCTGGGACTATCGTCGCTGGTTCTAACACTGTAAGGACATTTTGAACATAGTCAGATGATACGACCTCGGGAGGCTAATGCGGCTTAGATAACCATCAGTGTTGCTTCTGGTAGCTCTGGAGACAAATTCCTGAGCCCGAACTTTGTGAGTATTTTTTCTGATCATCTCGTCATTTCGATGGAAGCTTACCCGTCTCAATAGATCTTCGATTGCGTGGAGCTCTTCCAGTAAATATTCGAGACGATGAGTCTTTGGGAAGCAGAGTAGAAAATATGTTTTCGAAGTAGCAAGAATGCAAATGACAGTCTCTTACCCAATATCACTTAGCTTTCTAATACTGGCGAATGCCTTTAGAAGGTGAGTATTAACACCGAGTATCAAAGAAAATGTAGTGAATATAGAATTACACTCTAAGGCTGAAATGACATGCGTAGAAGTGAAATCTAAATGCATGTATACAACAGTCATCTCTCAAACCCTTGAATGGACCAACCTCCCCCAACCCAGAGAGCCTTCACATTCCGATCATCGCCACTCCAAACCCACTTCTGAATCTTTTCCTCCCAGCTCTCTGTCCCGAACAGATCGACATTCCCCACAGGACCAGTCTTCACCAGGTCCGCATTACCATCGCCAGGAACAAAATCCAGCGGACTCTTCTTCCCCAGCTTGACCCCACCAAGCCGGATCAACTGCACATCCCACAACATCCCGTTGTCAAACCCACCAAGGTCATTCGCCATATCAACAACCGCCGCGCCACCGCGCGTAGCGAGGTAAAGACTCTCGGGAACAGACAGTTTCTCCCGTCCATCAGATCCCTTCCCATCCACGCTCTGAGAATGATCCCTCTGCCACGCAGCAGACTGACCCAACAACCGCGAAGCAAGACAGGCCTGTCGCGCCGCCTCAAGAATACTAGGACTATATCCCCCACTAACATCCGTCCCCAGCCCAACCGTAATCCCCTCGTCAAGCAGCGTCCTAACGGGACAAATCCCCGACCCCAGCGCCGAGTTTGACGCCGGACAGTGCGAGATCTTCGCTTCGCGCGCACGGATGAGAGCCCGCTCATCTGCAGAGAGATGCACGGCATGCGCGAGGATGGTGCGCGGCGTCAGGAGCTTGTACTTATCATAGACGGCGGCGTAGCTGTCGGCTTCAGGGAAGAGCTCTTTCACGAGCGCGAGCTCATTGACGTTCTCCGAGATGTGCGTCTGGACATGCAGTGGGGGTGAGTAGCTTGCGGCCAGTTCGCCGAGGTTCTGTAGTGCTAGCCTTGTGCAGGAAGGCGCGAAGCGCGGTGTGACGATCGGTTTCACGAGCTTGCCTTCCGGGTCAAGGGTGTGGATGTACTCGATTGTTTGGCGGGTTGCGACAATGGAGTCTTCGGCGCTGAAGTCGTGGTAGTAGTCCACGCAGAATTTAGGGTTGTCCATGCATGCGCGGCCGATGAAGGCACGTTGGCCGCGGGTGTGACAGAGTGATGATAGGGCGTTTGTGGCTGGGACGTGGTTTGTTGCGTAGTAGGAGGCGCAGGTTGTGCCGTGGGATAAAGTACGGGAAATTACTTGGTCGTAGATTTGCTGGGCTAGGAGGGGTGCGTCTTTGGGGTCGGTTTGGGTTTGATGTCCTGTTTTTGGGTCTGGTGGTGACCCGAAACGTGACTCTACTGGAAATGTGTAGGTCTCTAGCCAGTCCAGAAGCGTCGATGAGCCAAAGAGGCCCACGTTAGGATATTGCGGCGCATGGATGTGAGTGTCTGGGTAGAGATATAGTTAGTATCAAGACTTGGGCTTTGGGCCATGGTTGGGGGTTAGGAGGCTGAATTTAACGCATACCAATAAACCCCGGGAAGAAGAACTCGTTTTGTTCCTCACTGGCGATCACAATTCTCACTCTGGTCTTCGAATCATGACTATCGACTTGGCCCTGGGCCCCGATGTCGTCAATATCAACCCACCCATTCCGAGTCATCAGTTCGGCAAACCCATGGTCATTATTGGCTTGCCAGTCCCAGCCTTTAATACGACCATCAGCAGCAGAGACCCACAATGCGCCTTGGTTGCAAGACAACTCAGGCTTGGAGCCCGAGTCTGAAAGAATTGTTTGAATGAAAGTGCCACGGTAGACAGTAAAAGTATAGTCCGTTTGCGCTTCCATGTCGCCAGTAATAGAGCCCATATTGCCGGTGAGAGACTTGAAAAGTCCAACTAGCATGGATACGCTCAAGTTGAGGATAGATGTGCAGTGGTGTGCACCACTCTAAAGAAACTCGATCACAAGTATCGATATATATACTATGGAGAACACGCAGATCAGTCTCCACAGTGGAAACAAGGAAATGGAACGATCAAAAGATCAACCCGAGACCAACAACCACAGAAAGAGGATCAGAGGCACGTTCATATATGCCTTCTCGTTGCTTCTTCTCGCTACCAGTTGCCAAGCGAGGGGCATAAGATAGGGAATATCGCCCGGAAAAGAGTGGGTCCTAAGCTGCGGAGAATTTCAAGCTTGTTCCTGCTTGATTCGAATGTTCTAATGGTTCCTTCGGGGCAGCCGAGGCATGGATTGACGGGACAGGGCTGCGTTGAAGTCGGTTCGTTGGAGGATTAGGGCCACGGCGATTATTGGCGGGCGGGGGTCGGCCGTCTCCGATTGTGATACAGGGGAAATACGGTATTTGGAGCGGGTGAGTTCTCCCCGATAGGTTAATTACAAGCAAAAATGGTTATGTATGGTAAAGTAGCTCTGATAAGCGTAATAAATATTGGGGGTTGTCATAGTTGTTACTTCTACCCTTTGGATACTATGTATTTTGAACTGGAATCGAATGGAATGTCTAGAACACTTTTGATTCTTTGAATATTATTCTTGCGATCCATGGACGCTGGATGATTATGTTGAATCAATCCAGCCCTCATAAGGGCGTAGTCTGCAGGTAGTCTTTTCCTACCGTCATCAAAAATAAGAAATGTTGAATGTATACACAGAGAAGAGGCGAGCAATGGAAGGATGGAGCCCTCATATAAATAAATAAAAAAGCAATCAGCGCGGCATGGGTATCATAGATCTCTTTTTAGATCTGTCTCTATTCGCTGTCCTCGACAGGCCCGCAAGTGCAGAACAAGTTTTGGTCACCAAAGGCATCATCGACACGAGTCACGGTAGGCCACATCTTCTTCTCCAAAAGCAAAGGCAACGGGTAAGCAGCCTGCTCACGAGTGTAAGGGCGGTCCCACTCAGCGACGAGCAGATCGCGCTGAGTGTGCGGGGACATCTTCAGCACGTTACCCTCGCGAGGCTGGGCACCTGACTCGACCTCGCTGATCTCCTTGCGGATGGAGATCAAGGCATCACAGAAGCGATCCAATTCAGCCTTGTTCTCGGACTCGGTAGGCTCGATCATGAGGGTGTTGGCGACGGGCCAGGACATGGTCGGGGCGTGGAAGCCGTAGTCCTGCAGACGCTTGGCGATGTCGATGGCCTCGACACCGCAGGTATCCTTGAACGCACGCACATCCAGGATGAACTCGTGTGCACAGCGGCCATGGTCGTTGGTGTACAGGATCGAGTAGTAGGGCTTCAGGCGAGAGAGGATGTAGTTGGCGTTGAGCAGGGTGATCTTGGTGGCGTGGGTCAAACCGCGGTCGCCCATCATGTTAATGTAGTTGAAGGTGATAGGCAAGATGCTGGCACTGCCCCATGGAGCAGCGGAGATGGGAGGGGAGGAGGTGTCACCACGCTTCGACTGCAGGTACTCGCTGGTGGGGTGCGAGGGAAGGAAGGGACGCAGGTGCTCGCCGACGCCAATGGGTCCGACACCGGGGCCACCGCCACCGTGCGGGATACAGAAGGTCTTGTGAAGGTTCAAGTGGCACACGTCGGCACCGATCTCACCAGGAGAGCAGAGACCGATTTGGGCGTTCATGTTGGCACCGTCCATGTAGACCTGGCCACCGTGCTGGTGCACCAAGCGGCAGGCCTCCTTGGCACCGGGCTCGAACACACCAAAGGTGCTGGGGTAGGTGATCATGAACGCAGCCAACTCGTCCTTGTGCTTCTCGCACTTAGCCTTGAGGTCCTCGAGATCGAGGTTACCGGTCTTGGTGTCACACTTGACGGTCACAACGCGCATACCAGCCATGGCGGCACTAGCCGGGTTGGTACCGTGAGCAGAGACAGGGATCAAGCACAGGTTGCGCTTGGCATCGCCCTTCGCCTCAAAGTACTTCTTGATAACGCGAAGACCGGCAAACTCTCCCTGGGCACCCGAATTGGGCTGCACAGTAACCTCAGCCATGCCAGTGATATCAGCCAGCTGCTGCTCCAGATCGTCAATCATCTTCGTGTAACCCTTCGCCTGGTCGGCAGGCATGAAGGGGTGAATCTTGGAGAACTCGGGCCAGGAGACGGGAATCATTTCCGTGGTAGCGTTGAGCTTCATAGTGCAGGATCCGAGGGGAATCATGGAGTGAGCGAGGGAAAGATCCTTCGATTCAAGGTGGTGGATGTAGCGGAGCATCTCAGTCTCAGAGTGGTAGGTGTTGAAGACAGGGTGAGTCAGGTAAGAGGAGGTACGCTCAAGGCTGGCGGGGACAGTGGTGAGGCCAAGAGTGCCATCAACCTCGACCGGAGAGGCAGACTTGTGAGCGGCAAAAACATCCAAAATTCCCTTCACCTCATCCCGGCCAACAGTCTCGTCCAGGGAGAGACCGACCTTGTTTCCGCCCAGACGGCGGAGGAAGACAGAGGCAGCGCGAGCCTCGGCCATGATAGCATCAGCCTCTGCAGCACTGGGCAGTTCAATGGCCAGAGTGTCAAACACAGCGCCGCCATCAGCGCTGTTCGAGCGGACCGGGACATTGTAGCCCAGGCCAACAAGCTTCTCGCGCAGGAGTGACGTCATGGACATGATACGCTGGGCAATGGACTTGAGGCCAACAGGGCCGTGGTAAATAGCATACATGGCAGTCATGTTAGCAAGCAAAGCTTGAGCAGTGCAAATGTTGCTGGTGGCCTTTTCGCGGCGAATGTGCTGCTCGCGAGTCTGCAGAGCAAGGCGCAGAGCCCGGTTACCGAGGCGATCCTTGGACACACCAACGACACGACCGGGCACCTTGCGCTTGTACTTGTCGGCACAAGCAAAGAATGCGGCGTGGGGGCCACCGAAGCCCATGGGAACACCCAGACGCTGGGCACTTCCGAAGGCAATATCAGCGCCAAATTCGCCGGGGGCCTTCAGAACGGTCAAAGCTAGCAGGTCAGTGGCTACACTGAAAGTACCACCCTGGCCGTGGATGGAGTCACCCAAAGCCTGGAAGTCGTAGATACCTCCCTCAGTATCGGGGTACTGGGCAAGGACACCGATCAGGTGGTCCTTCTGGTCCTTGACGAGCTTGAAGTCATCGGCCAAAATATCTCCGATCACAAGGTTGATCCCGAATCCTTCGGCGCGGGACTTCATAACAGCAATAGTCTGGGGGTGGCAGAGGTGAGACACGACGAAGGACTTGTCGGCCCTCTTCTGTTTGGAAGCAGGCATTGTGGCGAAGGACATGGTCATGGCCTCGGCGGCAGCGGTGGCCTCATCCAAAACTGAGGCATTGGCGAATGGCATACCGGTCAGATCAGCTGTCAGGGTCTGGAAGTTCAGCAGAGACTCCAGACGGCCCTGACTGATCTCGGGCTGGTAGGGTGTATAGCTGGTGTACCAGGCAGGGTTCTCGAGCACATTGCGCTGGATAACCGGGGGCACAATGGTTGGGTAGTAACCGGTTCCAATATAAGTCTTGCCGGAGATATCAATCTGCTTCCGGTAGGTGTCGAGCAGCTTGAGCATATCGGTTTCGCCCAAACCGCCCTGCACACTAGACCGGTACAGGCTGATATCGGCGTGGGGCTCGGAGACCTTGAGGTCCTTCTTGGAAAGAATGTCCTCAGGCAGAACCTGCTTCACGAAGTCATCCAAGGATGCCACCGGCGGATCGAGCACGGCGAGCATCTCTGCCGCGGCGTCCGGGGAGGGGCCAATGTGGCGGCGGGGGAAGGTATCGAGAGGCTGGAAGATATCCTGAGGGTGGGGATCTCCATGGTCGGAGATGGAGCTAGTATAGACACCACGACGGGTCGCGGGCTGCGAGGTATGCACTACTCTCCGAGTGTTCAATGGTGACAATGAAGCTCGGGTAATTGAGGGTACGCGAACACGCGACCGCAGAGCAAGTTGGCGGGCGCCGCGAAGGGCGAACAATGATGCCGCCATACTGAGACCGGAGGATAATGAGGGCTTTAGGGGAAAGCGCTCACCACATCCACAAGTAAATCAGTAAATCAAAGTGAGGATGAAGAAGAAGAATAGAAGTGCCAGGCATATAGAAATTAATATTTATTGCCCACACCTCTTTGCCTTTTCCCTGTCCGATCGTCCGATGACGGAGAACATGTCGGGAAACTTAGAGTGATAAGAAATTATAAGAAACCCTTGTTATCCGACCAATCACAGTTGCCAATGTTTGCCACGGGCCCCAGTTCAACTACTCACCGCCTTCCAGTCGGAGCAAATGGCCGGTTTCCCGTCGGAAAAGTCGTGCCTAGGCATATCTACTCCACGAATGCCCCCAGGGGGAAGAGGGGGGCTCCAAGCTCCGATGGCATCATAGCTTTGAGCTTTCATGCGGTTCCTTTGGAAACAATATTGAAAATGGAAATGCCCTTTGCATTACTATCGTCGTGATCCAATCTTGAATAGGTACATATTTCCCCGACCTCAAATCGTATACCGGAAAGCCGCATCGCCCTCAATGACCCGTTTTCCCCGATCCGCCTGCTTATTACAGAACCGGAACCACGCACTCAAAGCGAGAACCAGCAGGACAATGAGAATGTTACACCTGGTAAAACACAGTCAGTACACAAAACCAATCTGAGACAGAATGAGGGACCACATACGCGAGAGCAGCATATATTCCCGGTCGGTACTCGGGCGCGTCCTTTTCCCGAAACACCAAGCTACTCACGATACCACCCAGGCCTCCAAACCCTACAAGTGTAGCACTGGAGAAAGCCCGCGTCCACTGGCCGCGCACATTGTTCGCCTGGTATGCCATGCAGGACGGGATATTAGCATTAGCACCGGCCACAGTGAAGAACACGCCCACGTAGCGGACAGCATCGCTCTTTGCGAATCCCATCATTGGCAGGCCAATGATTGCGAGCAGGGCATTGAAAATCAGAATTGGTGCGCGCATGCGGTACTTGTCGCCAACCCAGGCTGTGCCGTACATCACGATTCCTGCGAACCCGTATGGTGGAGCGACGAGGCATTGGGCTTCGCCGACGCCGAAGCCCATGCCATTCATGAGGATGATGGGGAGGAAGTAGGCAATGGCGTAAGTAACGGTAGTCAGACAGCTGGGATACGGTTAGCAGAAATCCTGGTCCGTTGGAAAGGAAACGCACAAGAAGATCATGGCAAAGCCCCAGATCTTAGCATCCATTGAGGGTTTTAGGAACTTCTTGAGAGAGAAGGCTTCCATGTCTCCATCATTTCGGTCCTCGTTAATGCGACGGACGACCCATGCGCATTCTCTCTGGTTTAGGAAGCGCCAGGACTTGTGTGCGCGGTCAGGGAAGTCGACGAGGAAGAAATAGCACATGATGCCAATTACGCCCGTGATCTATGCTTGTTAGCTCGCTGATTTTCTTTCGGTTGAACCAACTCTGCGTACCACTCCCTCGAGGATGAAAATCCATCTCCAGCCGGTCAATCCCTCCCTTCCGTGCAACTGCATCAGACCAAAGGCAAGGATACCCGCCAACGCAGAAGCGACGCATCCAATGAGATAGAAAACGGAGAATCGCTTTTGGACGTCGTCTTTGAAGAGTTAGCACTTTGCAGCCACTTGGAAGGTCTCTTTGAGCGATCTCTCTTACATCGGGTATACCAGCAAGATAGCAAGTAGACGCATCCAGGGAAGTAACCGGCTTCCAGCACACCCAAAAGCACACGGGTTCCCATCAACGAGCCCCAGTCCTGGACGAAACCCATTCCCTGCGACGGTCAATAAACCAGAGTAATGTTGAGAAAGCGGAAAGTCCTTACAATCATGATTCCCGCCCAGCATACAATAATCGAGGACAGGAAGTAAGTTGGGCCGATTTTTCGAATAATGACCGTCATCGGGGGCTGGAAGATAATATAGGGCACGAAGAACATCAGGACGATAATGGACTATTCAAAAGTTAGCTACCCGCCAGTGAAATGTGACCAATGTGTATAAACATACATATCGCTCGCCGACATGGAGATGCAATTCTTCTTTCAGCCTATTCAGAGGTCAACCATCATCGAACACAATTCTCCTTCACGGCAATGTTCTTACCCTGCAACAGCAGCCATGCTCAGATTCGTGCGGTCCATGAGCGAAATGCAGTAAGCCAATCCAGTCATGGTCACCAGACGTAGATCAATTCGTCGAATGATCTTTTTCTGTTCCTGTGGAGTGAACTCATCATCTTCGACGTAGCTCGGAGGGCTCTTCCCCGCGATATCCTCGACGCGGTCCTCAGCAGGCGGTTTCTCATCGATGGGAGTCATGGACGCCATGCTGATATGTCCAAACTGAATTGGAGTATACAATAGACAGACAAGATGTAGAAGAAAGCAATAAAAGAGGTTGAGAAGGGAAAAAGAAAAAAAATAATTTTAATCGACTTTGGTCAGAAATAGAAGACGAAGCTGCAGCCTTATCTAGAAAACGACAAGACCAGCAAGGATAAGTATATCCAAGTAGGGATATACCCCCGACATAATGGCATCCGTTCTTAAACCAGCCATTCAAGATCGACGGTCGCCTATTACAGCCCGCTTCAAGCTGCCCAGGAAAATCCCCAAGAAACAAGACCCATCGAGAACGCAATAGCCGAGAGAAAGTGGCCAAGTGCCTCGGGACAAGTACAACTACCGTAGGAGAACGGCATTCTCAGAGATATTGTCCGAAACAAAGGAGGGGGAAGTCACCCCACTTAGTGAGAGCCTGTACGAGTCATCTGTTGCGCACTGAACTGGTTAGAGTCGGTGGCTGCTTTGGGGGGACAATCCGGGGAGGCGATGGGGAAGGAAATGCGGGGGAAGGTACTTGGCAACTTGGCAGGCGCGTTGACTACGTGATACACTTTGGTCTCCCCTATTTGGCTTCAAATCTTGTTTGGAGACTTTTAATTTGATAGAGATGTCACTTTTGTGGGGAGAACTGGAGATGATCTGTCCTATTCCTTGCCAATGTTGCTTGGTTAGGGCTTTTGTCTTTGATTCACGCACTTTGCAATTGTTCCTAACAGGCCAAAAATCCACCAAAACACCTCGTTTCCTTAAATACCAAGCCAAGTAAGGAGGCATCTATTGATTGATCTCGTACTTGCCGGGGAAGTATCATTTGGGCAGAGTTCCGGCCAAGGGTTAGCTATGAGTTTAGGGTACTTTTAACATTCCATCCCCAGATGGCTTTTGATACGTCGAAGCTCAAACCCTGACCGGTCACTCCGAAAGTGTAAATTTCCCATGTGGGAAACGCCTCTAATGATCCTGGGGTGATCCCCAGACCGTATAATCCTGGTATGACTAGATAGCGTTGCCGTATATGGTGATATCATTATGCAGAATGCGGTAACACAGCCTATACTCCAACCAGTCAAGGGCTTCTATTGCAAGTTAGTCCTTAGTACAGCCCCTCTATACCCGAGTCTGTCGTTGACGCCATGTGGTGCTTTCAAGTATCCACCTTAAAGAGTTCCAAGGTTGTTATAAGGACACGGAGCTCGAATATAGAACAAAAGCCTTAACCATACTATTGGGAATTAAATCTCAATTCTTTTCTTTTTTAATACCTCGGTTCAACCTCCTAAGCTAATCTCGTCAACGGTAACTTCCATTATCCTCGTATCCCTCCTCTTCTTCGTCCTCTTCCAAAAGCAGACTCTCGCGTTCTTCCTCATCCACCCGATCCTGCCCTCCCATCTGTCTCACAGACACGAAAACAAAGATCACGAGTGCTGTTCCAACGACGAATCCGGCAACTGCCAAGATAACATTGATTGGAATTGGGTTTCCATCAAACTTATTATGTGTCAACGCGTCGAGTCCGTACTGAGAGAAGTTTGCGATCCCCGAGAGGCAAATGATGGCACCGTACACACGCCCAAACGTGGCAAAGCCGAAGACTTTAGTAGTATAATCACTAGAGCCAAGATTAGCAGGCAGAGTATAGCAGTGAGAGGGGGAAAAGCAACATACGACATGGCCGAGTAATAGAGAGGTCGGAGTAGGACGAAGAGTAAAACGGTCACATAACCAGCCCAAACTGCCGGAATGGAGTTTAGCACACCGATGACCGTGGTGAAGAGCACAATTATGCCAAGCATCGTTGGCACACTAAGGCGATCAAGCAGGAAGCCGATCACGGGCGTGAAGAGAACACCCGCAACTGGCAGTGCGACGTCGAAAAGGGCACCTATCTTGTCTGCCTTTTGGGCCGATCCGAGCATGTACTCATACTGCGAGCGAACCGTCGCGATAAAGTAGTTCATGCGAATCATCTGCAGAACAGTCATCAGCGTGATCAGGATAAACCAGGGCGTAGCCATCTGCCTGTGCGCCGGCAGGCCGTGCAATACACCCCAGACCCAACTCGTCTGCTGGCGATCCTCTTCTCGATCCGCACGCATCTGCCGCTCATCTCTATCGCCGAGAACCTCGTCGATCTGGCGGATCTTTTTCTGTCGCCGCTCCGCTCGCTTCTTCCGCACCTGGTTTAGCTCCGCTGTGCTCTCGATCTCATCATCAGAGTCGTGGACATCGCGAGTAGCATCTTCGGCCCTTTCCATTTTGTTTTCCAATTGCAGGGTTGAGACATAGTCCCGCGCTGGCATGATGGTCACCAGTGCGATGAACACACATGCGGGGACTATCAGATATCCCAGAAAGAACTTATCCGGGGTGAAAGATTTGCCGGAAGCCTCATATACGAGCCGGTAGAAGAGGAACACAGCAGCAGAGGCATCGAAGGCACCAGTCACCAGCGCGACGATCGTCCCCGCATATCTGGGGAACGCGTTTGCAATCTGGAACGAGGGGACAAATAAAAAGGTACCCGCCAGAGCGAGGAAGAAATTCCCCGCGATATAGCCATCAAAGCCAGGTTCACGGAATGCAAAGGCCATAATGACACCACCAACAGCAAGCAACAGGCAAGAAATGAACCAGCAGACCCGTGATCCATATCGATCTAGAATCGTCCCAACTGGAAGCGCCGAGACATTGGCTGTTATCGAAGCAATGGTGAAGAACAGGTTGAGCCTGGCAGTTGATTAGCAAGCATAGCTCTAGATGGTCTGTGCGACAAACACACCTAAGGTCCTGCTGTGAGCACAGCTCAAGCCCTTCATCTATTTCGGCAGGAGTGCAATGCCCGTGGTAAACGCCTTCCTCCACAAGGACAGGCTTGAGCGCTGCGAAGCCAAACACGATCCCCGACGCGCTCCAGCACGCGAGCACGGTGACGACGACCTGGGCTTGATGGGGGTCAGCAGTTTGTCTCACACTGGGCGGCAGAGCACAGACCTATTCTCTTTGCGGAGGAATGTTTGTACGCTGGTGTTCCAGGCCGCGTTTCTGCGACCGGTATGGCGTCGCTCGGTTGGATAACATCGTAGCTGATTTTTCGGCGAATGGGAGCGAAATCATAGTCCTCAACTAGGTCTGGTTCGAGTTCGCGATCAATGCCGTCGATGGCAGAAACATGCTGCACCAGGGACATTGCTCTGTGTTGAACAGATGAGGTGTTGTGGAGGGGAAGTTGGCCTTGTCGTGGCAAAAACTTGGTTCTTTCCCCCTCGCGCTAGACTCCTTATTTACGCAGGGCAGCTTCTACCCATACATATCTCTAGCATTTGCAATGTCTTTTGACTGGTATATCTTTTATTTACACGTGGATAGCTGCTTGTGTTATTGTCGTGCTTAATATAGCTTGGATCTACGAGCAACGTTATAGCTATGGCACCTCCAATTTCGAAGTTACTAGAACTACCTAGGTAGCTTTATTTAGATATTGTAGCAACTAGTTTACGGATAAGACAAGCTATTTCCCAGCTCCGATTCGCGGGGGATTCGCCAAGATTGCCGCTGAGGTCAGAAGGTTTTTTCCTTCAATTTGGTCCAATCACAACTAATATAGCCTAGAAGACCTCTCTCATTTTGTGGAGTGCCCTGAATTAAGGTGAACGCATCCATGGATCATCCTCGATTTGGCCTATCTATGAGTGGAAATTTCTAGCACATGATATACATCGAAACACACCCCTTGGCATATACTATAGTTATTAAAATCCATACCCTTCTCAGACTGTAGCAGACGATTTCCCCTTCTTGATTGACCTCCATTCCATCGTCAGTGCGGGGACAATCATCAGACAGGACACAGCCACGGCAACAATGAATGAGTGCCGAAGGCCACCATTGTATAAAGTCAGAACCTGGGCCAGCTTGGCAGCCGGGACAGCACCAGAGAGGCCCGTTGCCCCAGCCGCCAGGATCTTGGTGACATCAATTCCCTGGATGTGGAGTAGATTTGCTCCGAGGTAATTCTGGAAGAGGGACTGAGCGACAGCAATAAAGACAGCACCACCGAGGGACTGCGCGAAGAACATGAGGGAGATACCAATGGAGACCTCATCCATAGGAAGAATGGTCTGCGCGGCCATAGAGGGCTGCTGCATTCCCGTGCCGATACCGATGCCAAACAACACCTGGTACCCGATCCAGGCAGCGTGGTTGGTGTCCACCTGGAATGTCGTCATCAACCCTGCGCCCGTTGACATGAGAATCGCCGCAACGAACATCCACGGAACGTAATATCCAGTTGCAGTGATGATTGACCCGGAGAGGATGGATCCCACAACAAGCGCCAGCACCATGGGGATCGTATCAATGCCGGAGTTCACAGCTGATGTGCCGCGCACGCCCTGGAACCAGAGTGGGAGTGTGTACAGCATAGATATGAGCCCTCCACCCACACACAGGGCATAGACGACTCCGCTGATGATGCTGCGCTGGTTGAAGATATGAGGCGGCACCGTTGCATCCTTCTTAAGGCGGATCTGCACGCCGACAAATGCAATCATCAGGATTCCTGCAATGACAAACAGAGCGATGATTCGCCCGTTGCTCCAGGGGTAGGCCGTGCCACCCCATTGCAGGGCGAGCAGAAAGCAGATGACAGAGGGCAGGAAGAACACGCTTCCCAGAGGGTCGAGGCGGAGGATCTTTCGCTTCCATGTGCACGGTTGGGGATTGTGGGGGACAGCCAGGAAAATGAACAAGACAACCATGGTAAAGCCGCCGACAGGCAGGTTGATGTAGAAGCACCAGCGCCATGTGACGTTGTCCGTAAACGCACCACCCATCAAAGGTCCGATGATCGACGAAATCCCAAAGACCGACCCCATCAGGCCGACAAAGATAGGCCGTTTGGCCAGCGGCACGATCTGTGCGATTATCACGGTTGCACCGGAAAATATGCCTGCCGACCCAATACCCGCTATCGCCCGTCCTAATATGAAGGCCTTAGAGTTCGGCGCACCGCCGCAGATGGCCGATCCGACTTCAAAAATAAGGATGGCAATCAGGAAGACAGTCTTGGTCGAGTAAAAGGTGTACACCTTACCCCAGGATAGCTGGGTGGCACAACTTGTCAGCAGGTATGCACTTGCATACCAACTGAGGTCATCCAGAGCATTGAACCGGTTCGCAATTCGGGGGACTGCCGTGGCAAGGATGGTGCGATCCTGTAGTGTTCAAAGTTATGTTAGTTTAGATCCGCGTGAGCAATATTGAACGCAACGTTCATACCAGGGCAACCAAAAACATAGCGAACAGAATTGAAATAATAATAGCTATTAGCCGGGCCCCCGTTGGCAAATGAGTCTCATCTTCTTTGATCTCGGAGGGCTTCTCGGTGGTAGTCGAGACCTGGTGCGGCTGGTGGTCGGGCTGCTCTTCGATCGATCGAGTCATTGTATAACGCAAGAATTATTAAATGGCAACCATATGTCTTTTTTCACTGATATAAATTGATAGACAACCAGGGGAAAAAGCAGAGTTATATAATAATAGGTAGTTAGTGGTCTCGGGGGTGAAGGTGTATTCGGCGCCGAACAATATAGAGCAAATTTCAGTTCGGCGCCGAGCTAAAGAACGTAGTAACGCCCTTCGCTCCTTCTCAAGCGTAGCTTATTATTTTGCCAGTAGTTCTTGGAGGTATCTCCACACTCTATTGTCATCCTCATTTTTATTCTTTTCAAGAATGGAGAGTGCAGCGTTCATGCCTCCGAAACGGACAGGAATTCAATGCGCCGGAAACATGTCTACTTTGTGGTATATACATTTTGACGTTTGACGGGGGAACAATGAGCAAAGGTCACCTGGACGTGCTCAAGGAGTCTCAATGGGAAATCCATCGCAAATTCTCGATTCCTGAGCATATTCTCGTGCCATCGACCGAAGTGGAGAATAAGACTTTCTCCAAATTTCCTTGGTTATCATCTTGCTATCAGCGAGGGAGTAAGTCGACATTCTCATAGAAACATTTAAATTTCAAGCTAAAAGTAAATCCAAGCTGTCAGATATGCATTTTCCTCAAAGTATGATCTCACGGGAATTGGCCCAGTTGCACGTCTCGGTTGTCAGCCGTACCACCTTCCAAGAGACAAAAACACCGCACGAATTTCGGGACGAGAGGCGATACCACAGTATGATGATACAATATTCACACATTTCCACCAAGGAGGTTACTGGATGCATCCCAGTCTTTACAAACACAAAAATATGGGATATGTCTTTCACTATTATTGTTGGGAGATCCTTGGCCATCTGGTAGGAGAAAGGTCGATCGAGGAGACACTTGGTCAAGTTGTTCAGGCCGCGAGGCAGTATTGGAAAACCCATAAAGGATGGGCTGTTACTGACCTAGATACCTTATTTCGTGCCCAGCTCGATGAGGTTCCATACGTGAGATGTGAGAGCTACGTTCGCGGCTGTGATATCTTTGTCAATCCATGGATTATACCCGAGCTTCAAAGTACAATCCAACTTGCCCAAAATATGGTTGGAAAACGCAAAAGCTCCTATCTCAACAGACTTCCACTCGAAATCTCCCTTCTGGTGGCGGAAATCATTTGCCCTATCATCTACACTCAATCCGATGTGCAGAATATACGTAATATGTTATCCGTGTTTGCATTGAATTTACCAGATGCCTTTTGGAGAAGCCGATTACAATCCAAACGTGATTTGTTCTTCGAGGTGGATTTGCTAGAGACTGATTCAGTGGACTGGCAGCTCTTGTGGCTAGGGTTGATGGGCCTTCTTTGCGATAAATGGTATAACTCCAGCGGATTGGCACACCGCGAGTGGTTACTTGGACCAATTAGGGGGATCATCGCAAATTTTCACCAAATTCGACAGAGACATTTTGCTGGAAGATAGTATCACAGGTTCCCTCGTTCTCTCTTGCTTTGACATATCGAATATTCTAATGAATCCATTTAACCAACGATGCTAAAAGTCCACATCCTTTCTCGAATTCCTCAGAGCTCGTAACTGCAATGCGTTCGTCTTGATTTAATTCATCATTCCCTAAGTCGTCTCTGCAATTTCTTTGATGGGGTGGTCCTTTCTATCGAATTTGTTGACTGCATCTCTTCCGACAATCTGTGAGGGGTATGACGTATGTTGGCCCGACGCCAATGACGTAGGCCTGGGGCACCCGTTATATGTCAACATGGCTGATCACTTTTCATTTTACCTGTTACCTGTTCTATATTGTCGATTGGAATTTTTTACATAGCATCTCCTTGTGTTGACATTTGAAACGAGAATAATCTGCAAGAAGCCAAGTTGAACCAACCAACAAACGCAGTACACCCGTTCAAAAACCGTACAAGGGTAGCAGCACAAACAACACAATGGCCAACATATCAATTAGTGCCCCAGGTTTGAGCAGCGGCGGATTTCTTTACAACAATGGCAACAATAATGCCCGACTATGCGTCACAGCCGAGACCGAAGATTTTGACATGGAAATCATCAAGAACTGGCAAGAGGAAGGATTCGATGTCGTATACCTCCCTTATAACGGCGGAGGAAAAGACTACGCTCGCCGGCTGCAGTCTGTAAAGGACGGTCTTGGTGTAGGCGAAAACTACGCCGTGGTTGGTACGCACAGGATTCCCTCTGAACATGATAAACTCTCAGTATGATGAACTGACTGACCAAATTCTTAGCCTACGGCGACGCCGCGGACTACTGCCTCGACTACTACATTAATTCCGTCAACTCCAGTCGACTCTGTGCTCTGGTCGCCTACTACCCTAGCCTAATACCTGACACGCGGTCACGATTCCCACTCTCACTCCAAGTCCTCGTACACTTGGCAGGCGAGACCGTGGACGTACTTGTTCAGCCCGCCGCGCTTGGCTTGCAGGGAAAGAAACGCCGGCAGACGCGGCCGATCAATGCTGGTATTGGGACCGGAGAGCGTTTGGACCTGGCGTACCCGGCGTTTACGTATGACAATGCCGTGCCCGGGTTTGCGGAGACGGACCTGGAGGAATATGATCATCGGGCGGCGGATCTAGCCTGGACGCGGACTTTGAAGGTCTTGCGGAAGGGATATTCCAGGGATCCGGATTACGAGCAGCGGTATGAGCAGCATGTGGAGGGTAAGTTGCAAGCGCAGAGGGACCGAGGGATGACCGGCTAATTCTCTGTTAGGCAAGTTTTTCTCGTCAAACGTCAGGAAAACGATGGATGGTTATGTTCAGCACAAAACGCCGGGTGTGACCTATACGCCGACAGTCAGCGGAGGGATCGGGAAAAAGGCGTTGCGCCATTTCTATGAACAATACTTCATCGGCAAACTGCCCCCATCTATGCGCCTCCGACTGCTATCTCGTACCACAGGACCCGACCGCATCGTGGATGAGCTGTACGTGGGCTACGAGCACACACAGGAAATTCCGTGGATGCTACCTGGTGTCCCGCCGACAAACAAGCGAGTCGAGATCATCCTCGTGAGTATTGTCAGTATGCGCGCCGGCCGTCTTTACTCCGAGCACGTATACTGGGACCAAGCCAGCGTCCTCGTTCAAGTCGGTCTTCTGGACCCCAAGCTGCTGCCAGATGGAGTGCAGGGTGTCGATCGACTGCCTGTTGTTGGGCGCGAAGCTGCTCGTCGCATCCTCCATGAGGACACGGAGCTTGAACAGGAAGACTACCATAACAAGTTAATCCGTCGAGCGCGTGCGCGCGCGAGGAGAAGCATGAATCAGAGCTCTCGCGCGTCGCAGGCTGGCGAGGAGCCTGGTCTTGACCTGAAGAGTGACGTTGAGCAGTCGTTGCCTGATAGGAGTCGAAATAAGGGCAAGGCTGTTCAAAAAACAAAGCCTGCTAGTCTGCAGCGGACAGCCACGGAAACGGCTGAGCACGTGGATGGGGACGGCGCTGATACAGAGACAGAGTTTAGTGCAAAGGCTAGGTCGGACACTGGCAATCAAGCTGCCTATGTTGAGGATGGAGGGGACGACAGTGCCGAAAACGGGTCTAAGCAGACATGACTTGCAACTTCTATCTCTCTTTGTCGGGATAACCACGAGGAAATTCCCGTGTCCCTTGTTTTTCCTCTGGCGATTCATAAGCTCAGTTGGGGATGTTCTTTCGAATTTTTAGGCGACTGTTTCTTGATTATGAGCGATGTTGTACATGTCGACCTCTTCTGTTTAGCGTTAATGGTTGTCACTATTTTGGATATGATGATATTTGGGCAGACATCCATGGCGACAAGAGAGTTGAAGCCTTCCAACGTAAGCAACTACACCAGCCATGGATACTGTAAAACCTCGGGTCAATCCTTGACCCTGATGAAACCGCCACTGGGACCGTTCATCTGGACTCTACTGCTCCTAGGAGCTCAATCTGTTCCTAGAGATCTGCTACGGATTCCCGGGACCGGCTGAAGTGACTCCAGAGCGTATGAGTGGGTCCTGGGAGCCTTGTTGCTCCTAGAGACAGGTAGGGCTCCCAGAAGCAGCCGTAGACTCCCTAGGATTCAGTGCTAGGATTCAGTGGAGTGCCTGCAGAGTTGACTCCATCTAACATGTTGAATATCATCACTCGAGTGTAGCGAGCGATGATAATGAGTAGCTTAGTATTTTGAGGGTACCGCTGGTGATTGGTGGGTGTGGTGTGGCTCGATGGAGATACGATACAAGCACAACTGTCCGAACCTCGTGCCCTCCAAATGAGAGGACATGAATAATGCATGCCTATTACCACCTGGCAGTCCCACAAAACCTGTCATATAGAAATATCAGCCCTGCCCAGGGTCAGGCTCCAGGGCTTCCAAGGTTGTCAAGAGACTGAGTCAGCACGAGGAGTCAAACTTTGGAAACCTAAGGTTGGAGGCATTGTTATGCCTAAGGCATCAACAAGCTCGTGTTACGTTACAGGGTAACTGGGTAGAATCTTGGCGCATTTCCCCCTCAAGTTTCCTTCCACTGTCAAACAACCCCCTGTTATGCTGGCTTCGACTTTATGTCAGTCGTCTGCCGAGACCACCTCTGATAAATATGGAAGAAACAGTCGCCGAGTTACGACGTCAGCTTGAGGAAGTGAGACACGCACGGGAAGAAGAGAAGAGAGCGCGAGAAGAGGCAGAAGGACGAGTACAGCACAACACGCTGCTTGGTCTTCTTGATCGGTGCCACATCTCCCTGTCTCAAGCGATCCAAGTTGAGACCGACGCGGCTCTCACGACTCAAGGCGATGCGACTGATCCAGTCAACCGACTTTACCCCAAGCGTATTACGCCTTGGTGTGAATTCCCCGATCTCCAAGAGAAAATCTGGAAGAAATTCGACCGCATAGGCACCTTCACTTCACGACCGCTCTTCCCGTCTAATGAACAATTAGATTATGTCGCTACTAACATTCAGGCCCGGCCAATTTATTCTGAAGCGTCTATACGGAATTTTGAGCGTGAAACGGTGGATATTTTTGTCGAAAAAGTCATTGAGGCGCTACGCGACGATGAAACTCTTCGACGTGAGTTTGGTATCAAGGGTCGAGTCACATGCTACGACGGCGCGGAAACCTCGCTCGAGAACAGCATGGAGCAAATGACTCTACAGAACGCGCGCTCGCCCGAGCCACTAGCGAACACCAGACATGGCAGAAAAGCCACGCAGAACCCGAGGACACCTAGCACTCCACAGAAGCGCAATCGCCGTGCTAACCAGTTTTGCGTACATACCGTGGCTAACGAGCGGAAAGAACCCGTTTACGCAGTGGAGTTCAAGGCGCCGCATAAGGTGACAATCCCAGAATTAGTGGCGGGCTTGCATGAGATAGACCTGGCTCGTGATGTCATTGATCAGGAAGGCGATACATTCGAGTATCACTCTACGCGCCTCGTCGCCGCCGTGGTCACCCAAATCTTCTCATACATGATTGATAGTGGACTTCAGTACGGCTACATCTGCACGGGAGAGGCTTTTGTTTTTCTCCGTATTCCAGAAGATCCTACTGTTGTTCAATACTACTTATGTGTGCCAAATCAAGATGTACAGGCCAACGATCAATACCGCCTCCACCGGACTGCTGTTGGCCAGGTACTTGCGTTTACTCTTCAAGCGCTCGCCGCCAAGGCTCCATCCCAAAAATGGCATGATACAGCGCATGACAAGCTTAGTACTTGGAAAGTTGAATATTTGGACATTCTACGGGAGATTCCCGAAACTGTGCGCACCCAAGGCCGGCCGACTTCTAACTATCGACCCTCTCACTGGAAGTTTGAACCAAAAAGACACAATACACGGTCCCGCGCTAGGTGTCAACCAGGGAATTCGACTCCAAAGCACTCGTCTACGGAAGACAGCGGCAGTGTGGAAGAACACCATTCTCCGTCTACCGCAGCAGCAGCGCGCAGCCAGGCGAGCCGCGAAAAGTCGAGCCACGACAGAAGCAACAAACAACGGCCCGGCGATAGACGCGGTAGGACGGAAGCAGGACCAAATTCTCAGAAGAATTACCAGGTTACACGAGCGTACTGCACCATAGACTGCATACGCGGCATAGTCAATCGAGGTCCTCTGGACAAAGAATGCCCAAATTTACAGAGCCACCTGCAGCACTCTAGCAGTCACAGGCATTCGATAGGCCCATCAGAGTTCACGCGCAGACTTCACTGTCAACTCGTACGGAATCGAAACGAGGGATTCGAACAATTACACGTACGCGGCCGAACGGGCTACCTTGTGAAGGCAACCCTTCTAACGCATGGTTACACTGTGGTTATGAAAGCGACCACGGCAGAGAAGCAACATCGTCTTCAAGTGGAGGTGGAAAACTATAATCGCCTTAGAAATCTGCAGGGCCAACAAATTCCCGTTTGTCTTGGAGCTTTCAAACCAAGCATTTCATATTGGTACCACGGAGAGTTGATGGCGCAGATAATGATCTTGGGTTGGTCTGGAATGCGACTTCAGCACGTCATTAACAAAGAAAATTCCAGCTTCTTTGACCAGGAGCGCAAGAAAGTTCTTGCTGTGCTACAGTCACACGGAATTATCCATGGTGATAGTGAGTGGCGCAATATGTTATGGGATGATGCGGGCTGCCGTTTGGTTGTCATTGATTTAGAGGATATGAAGTGGCTGAAACGTCCTCGTGCACTTGAACCAGCCTCAGGCAACACACGTCATGTCCATCGCGTCCGGGATGAGAAGAGCAGGCAAAACCTCTTATCTAGTTCGGCTGGCGTCCGCACATGATGTTTCTAGACATATGGCTCAGCCTTATTGATGCCGATCATGTTCTTGTATTCCGATCACAAGGCGGTAAAAAGAATGCTCTGAAGGCCGACGAAACAAAATGCCTACATGTGAACATGCCCTGCTTTACAAATTCTCGGTCACCACATTATGCTGCTGATCATAGAAGCAATCTGTGGAGCTTCAGAACTTCATTCTCATTACATGTGAACAAGCTCCCCAAGAGACTAATAATAATTGACGTCCAAAAAATTTCTCTCATTACGGTTTCTTGACTAACCAACCTTCTCCTGGATCCTGCTTTCTGCCTCTCAGCTGTCCCCAGCCCCTCTTAACTTCTTTTCCTTCCCTCTCCTCAGTACTTTGCGTTAGCCACCTAACTTTCCAAGCAAGAAACAGTGTCTGAAGGTGAGATAATGATTTGTATACTAGGCAATGTCATGATCAAACTACATATAGCCAAGGAATCCAGGCTCCTTTTGGTAGGAGCCTAGGTGCAAACCCTATATGACTAGGGAAGATCGACATTGTAACCCGGAATCAGGGTTAGCATTAACTATAGTAGTTATAGAAAAGGCTAGTTAGTGTTAGTGGGAATTAACTTGGATTTTCAACAAATCCCATATAGGCAGTTGCAACCACCACTGACGTTGCATTATAAAACAGTCCGAAATGTTGATAGGAGATACAGGCTTCATTCTTATATAGAGAGAGGGAGCTAGTAAACCACCTTAGAAATTGGAAATGTATGTATCTGTATAGGAGAAAAAGCGTCATCTTCATAGAATCAAGAGATAGCTGATAGAACTATACCTTATTAAGTCGGCTATAATCGTAATTCAAGTATTTTAATTCTTCTTCCGGTTTTAATGCAGGGCTCTAGGCCAAACCCAGGCATTCAGGCACCATTAATTGCGGGAAAAGGGGTTTGCACCTTATTTTCCCATGGCGTCCCACGGGCGATAGACCGGACGGGTTCATTGGGGGAATCTCAATGAGTTCCTGCGGTGACAGTGGCGCTCCTGAACTGTTGGGAAGCTTTTGATGATGGGCGGGAAGACGTTTGTGACGTCTGACTGATCGGTCAACTGACAATGCTTCCAAGGTGCTTCAGTTGGTTTCCCAAGCATCCTGATTGTGGACTCTCTCAAAGGCTTCACCAAGGAGTCTTATTTGCACCTCAAACTGCTATTCGAATTACGATCGAATTGCCACTGACGATCCTCTCAATTCTGCTTGTCTCTTTGCTCATTTTGAGTATTCAAGACAGTAAATAAAGTATCCGAAAGCTTCCTTGCCAGATAGTCATAAAAATGTCTCGAGATCATGTGCAACACTGAAAAGGCACAGTATTTCCAGCCCATAAGCTGACACCACCACCGTCGTCACCACCAAGCTGCTCGATTCAACCAGGCTAAATGGCTCGTTCTTCGTAGTTCACTTTGCTTCAAATTACTCACTTACACGTCCTCGCCTAACTCACGCTGAACAGCAAACTTGACAGCTTCCAGGACATCCTCACAAACTTTCCTAGGAGGATATTGCGGCGTCTTGTTATCTTGATAGACACCCGTCTTGACCAAGATGGAGAACCAGTCAGTATCACTGATCTGGTTGTACTCATTAGTACCTCGGATATCGGACTCGGGCGTGTCGCCCACGAAATAAACGGTGGCTGGCGGTTGATCAATACCGTACGTCTCCTTGCGCCATTCGCGAAGCAGTCTTGTCGCGAAACCGAATGTCCCGAGATGCGGTTTGCCAAACGCGACAGTAGTCAGCTCCTTACCAGTGAGTTCTTTGTAAAGAGCTTCTATAGACGTCCGCAGTGCGCCCATTCCAAGGCGCGAGTGCTCGTGGGAGGTGGACCACACGATGTCGTTGTGGGAAAAGTAAATAGGCGGACCCTCGTCAAAGGTCTCGGAGCGAGTCCCTAGGCGTCCATTCTTCGACATCAGAAGATCGAGGATGATCTGCTGGTCACCGGCCCAGTCTCTGCTGTCAGCGAATACGAATATAGCATCGATGGTGGTCTCGTCAAAATTTCTATCGCGGGAATTGCGATACTCTTCCTCTGTCAACTTCCGGAACGGCGTTGTGTCATGCTTGGATTTGATGATATCTCCGGGGGTAACCACGTCTTTGAAACCATAGTCCTCTGCGACGATGCGGCATTTCTCCCCCTCGCCACCTACCACGAGGACGGTTTGATACGCCTCGGCCATTTCGCGCATCGGTGTGTGTCCACAAATGAATTGTCCAGGTGAGACCTCCATCTGTAGCTGTCGACTGAGGTCAATGCAGCGTTCTTCCTCCGTCTTCCCGCCGCCATTGGTGACGAAGATATACGGGCTTAGGATGAAGTCAATATGTGCATGTCGGGAGAGAGAGGCGAAGTGTTTACATCCTTACTCCATACGGATTGTCTCCATTGATGTATTTCATCGCACCGATCGATTCTGGAAGTGCCTTCCCTCCTTTCAGGAGAACGCCGTCGATATCGAAGGCGATGGCGAATTTATCTGTACTGCTTGGGTCTGGTTGTTCAACCTCGGGGGTGGCCCTGTCAGAGGCCGTTTCATCGATGCTTTTCCTGGCTCTTTCCAGCCGCGTGGCGGTTCCGTTTGCATCGCAGGGTGCCTTCATATTTTCGGGAGGAGCGATAACTGTTGGACCGCTATACAGATCGCATCGCTTAGCGTCGGCGGATGATAGCCTCCGCACGCTGGCTGTTGGTGCTGCCATGGTATGGACTGAAGGGGGATTCTTTAATATCCATTCGCTTGTGAAAGTATAGACCCCGGCATGAAGGTAACTATACTTTATACGATGAAACTGAGTCACGAGATCCGATAGCATCTGGACAGGATGTCATCATGACGAAACGTATCTGGTTCGTCCGCATTCGCAATCAACACACTGGTTCCTTCCAAACTTTGTAGGATAACGTGTGGGGATGCGATAAATCACAATGCTATATCTCAAAAATCGGGGCCCGGATAGGTGGCAAACTTATATAATGTTCTGTATGTTCATCGTGATACTTGAATGGAAGCAGGGAAACCTGCATCTGGTTATCACACTATACGTCGGTGCTTCGACGTTACAACTCGACTTTCAGTCACTTTTGCTTCTCGTTATTACTCGCTGTTTCTCTGATATGTCATATTGGAAGAATACGAAGAAGCACATGAAAATATGGGGATTGGACAATTCCGATTTGATTGACTTTCCATATCTAGGTAGTATTAATAGTAGTATCTTTTTCACAAGCCACATGCGGTATAGATCTCTGATCTATAATCCAATACTATGTGTTCTGGGCATAAAATCGAGACTTGGTGATCAGTTCGTGTATATACAACATAGGCGGTGGAGCCTACGGTCTCATTGTCGTGATAAGACGGGCATGCTCGAACTTAACCAATCACGTGTAGCGTGGGGTGTCATCCTCAATGACACTTACATTCTGCTACATGAACACAGTAGTCAATTACGACCTTATTGTCCACAAAATCTTAGCAGATATGGGCATGTCGGGGGTCAAGGTACGCCGCTTTGCAGTTACTATTTACATAGCACTGACGTCGATGTCTCCCCGTATGGAACATACATGGATATATACATGGATTGAACATCGCACACCAGTTACCCCAAAGGAGATCGTCAAAGAGTTAAACTCACATTCAAACTCATATATATCGATTTATCCCCGAAATGTTTTCCTAGTGGGTCAAAGACGGGGTTCAACACAGTCACACCCTGGCCCTGGCCAATATGGTGCGGCGGTATTCACGATTCCAGACTGGTCGCAGACCTCAAGGTTATCCTGGGTTTAAACTGGACGAGACGCATGTCACGGGCCCAGTGTCCTTCCTGAATCCAACCTCCGCACACTACGAACCGAGCCAGCACGCAGAAGACATTCATGCTCCCCCACAAATCGAGCGTCTCTGGCGATCCCGCGACAACAGAAAAGGCCGGCATGCTATTCGCGTCGACACAGAAGCCTTGCCCCATGTAACGGGACTCGCAACACCACCGCTGACGCAGTCAGTGTCAGCGGTAGCCAAGATCATGCTCCGGATGGTGACCTACGTCCCTTACTGGGATGTATCATATCTAGTCGCCATGAGCTTCACTATTGGGTCCGCAGTATTCATCGTCAATGGGTTCTTCGTCTGGCTACCACTGGTGGACCGAAAGACCGAATTTCATGGTGAAATAACTATTGCCGGTGGCTGGACGGGATTCGTCGGCGCGACTATTTTTGAACTCGGTGGTGTATTGCTGCTTCTTGAAGCGTTTAATACCAACCATACTGGATGTTTTGGCTGGGCGCTTGAGAGTGTCCTCGAGAAGACTATCGAGGATGGGGTTCCTCAACATGCGATGAAAGAGATCAAGCCGAGGATGTCAGAGTGCGAGCATCACCATGCGAATCGGAAATCGTTTCTCCGGGAGAAGCACCATCATACCAGTAACAATGTCCACTCTCACCTAGATGACACTGGTTACGTTACTTCATCGCCAGATGGCAGGTTCTTCCGATGGATTCCATCCAAGTCAGAATTGTGCACGCATTATTTCCATGAAATTGGCTTCATAGCTTCTTTTGTCTTATTCGTTAGCGCAACGGTCTTCTAGATTGGTGCAATAGTTGGCATCCCTGCCATCTTCACGCGCATAAGTCAGGGACTCATTGACGGTCTCTACTGGGGTACTACTACACTTGGTGGGACCGGATTCATTGTGAGTTCACTACTGTACATGCTTGAGACGCAGTCCAAGTGGTATATTCCTGCTTGGCATGTTCTGGGCTGGCATATTGGACTCTGGAATCTGGTTGGCAGTATTGGGTTTACTCTTTGTGGTGCGCTGGGCCCGGCAAGTAGCAACTCTGGCGCGGATTATCAGTCGTCCCTCGCTACATTTTGGGGCTCACTAGCTTTTATGATAGGATCCATGATCCAGTGGTATGAAAGTTTGCAGAAGCATCCTGTTGAGAAAAAGTGATGATGAGCTTCAATCAAGGCACCGCATGAGAATTATAAGTAGATTTAGGCTCGTAATATCCTGGTAAGGGTTCTATATGTACTATAGAGTAAAGCTGAATAGGGCTTAAGCGTTGTTTTGCGATACTGTCCAAGAAACACATTGAACGTTGAACGTTGAACGTTGACACCATGTGTGCTTTCGGCTTTCACTGCAGTAATTGTCGAGCTGAGAGGTGGCATTATACCGTTAAGGACTGGAGAGTTCATTGTGGAAGCTGAAGTGGAAAGTACCTAGGTAGGTATCCATACTACCTCAGATCCATACTGTGTCCCATCGCCCTTATCCCAACCAGTAGTGGATTTCCGTTCTTTGTGGGGAGGGAGTGATGATTTCCCTCATCGTGATGGCCAGATTCTGAGGGCTGATTAGAGCCCCTTCATTATGGTGGCTTCCTGGCTCAAAGGTTGCGACGTACCAGCTTTGGCTCATCTGGTTGATTTTCAGGCTATTTGGTCAGTACGGCTTTTAAAGAGTGTTAGGTGAGTAAATACATATATGTCTCCAGTAGCCCATATCTAAACAAGTTTTCCGGCTGGGAAGAGTGGCTCAGTCTCTTCAACAACATACTCGTGGTTGTCCGAAGGAGATGTCATGCTCTTCCCTTTTGTGTTTCGTCTCGTCTCTGCATTTTTCTTCTTCTTCTTCTTCTTCTTCTTCTTCTTTTTCTTTTTCTTTTTCTTTTTATTTTTCTTACACTAGTGTCTGATTAATATGCATGGTTGTGTATTCACAGCCATTCCTTTCCGCCTACTCCGTACGAAAATCATATTCACCGGCAGTTGATCTCTCCAGGGCTTTAATCTTCAGGTACGTAATATCTAAAATATATTAGAGAGTTATGTGAGCTTCGTGGGATTATAGCTCCACGTCGTACTTTTCATGCATAAGCGTGAAGCCCTGATAGGGTTACTTGAACCCCAGATCAGATAGGGGAGTTAGTCTGATCCAAAGGGGCCCTATGAATAAACAGTTGGAAAAAGAAGATGAAAACCAAGAAACTGTAATTCATAGCGACCTTGAAATCTTTTGTATACAAATTGGGAAGAACATTTAAACGCGTTCCACCCCGACACTGCTAGCAACTTTGTCGTCGTCATGCTGCTCAACCTGAATATGTCCATAAGCCTTGATTTCCGCGGCCATCTTCCTCGCCTGGTCAACTGGGTCCCCGCCCCGAGCGAAGATCAAATCGATATCCTCAAGACGCAGGTTGCTAGTCTCGGGGTAATAGAAGTAGATCACAGGAACGAAAAGGAAGTTCGTGATCATGAAGATCAAGTACGCTTTCCATTGGATGCGATTGATAATCACAGGCGTGATCATGACAACGGTGAAGTTCCAGAGCCAGTTGGAGCTGACACCGATCGCTGTTCCCTTAGTTCGGGCTTCCAGAGGCAGGATCTCAGGTACATATACCCATGGTACCGAGTTGATGGACATGCCATGGATGAGCATATACAGGAAAAAGAACGCGACAGATGCTTCGGCGTATGTCTTTCCGTTTGGTTCGTTGACTTGGGAAAGCAAGGCTGCTACCATCATCATGCATATTCCTAAACCCAAAGAGCCGATCATCATTGTCTTCCGGCGACCCATGCTGTCCAGTTTGAATGCTGGTAGGAGAGAACCGAGCATGAACATGATTTGAATGCAGCCACCCAAAATCAGGGAGAGCTGGCTAGTTAGCCCGACATTTGTTCTCAGCACAGCTAATACAGGTTAGCACAGCTTTTGACTCAGCAAAATATCGATACATACTAGGCACGAAGTATACAACCAAGTTGATTCCGCCCACCTGATTCATGAGCTGAATGCCCCAAGCGAGAAGTACTCGCTGGCCAGTCTTCACTTCATCGTTCCGGAAGATCTTCCAGAAAGACTGCTTGCTCACCGAATCTTCCAGTTCGATGGCGGACACGATTCCTTTATGCTCATTGACGATGAACTCGTCTTCCGGCTCACGGTCATACACGGCACAGAGGACATCCATGGCTTCTTTTTCCTGCCCGTGGTTCATGAGCCATCGAGGGGACTCCGGTAGGCCGAAGACCAACACGATGACGAAAATGGCGAAAACCATCTGCATGGCAATAGGCAGTCGCCACGCGATAGGTCCGCTAACAAACGACATGCCAAAGTCGAACCAGTATGCCACGACGATTCCGACGGCGGTGAAGAGAACTTCTGAGGAAATGAGACGACCTCTGGTTTTACCCTCGCACATCTCTGGCAGAAGAAAGAGTAATGAGTATTTATTGCTTATGTATGAGACGATTTAACGGCATTGGATCTGACTTACCGGCCTGGTACATGGGGACAGTGCTGGTCTTCAAGCCGGTGCCTGCACCAGTCACAATTCTTCCAATGATCAGATGTGGCACATTGAAGGCTGTGGTCTGCAGGATTGCACCGACAATTACCACGCCCATTGCAAGCCAAATAGCTCTTCGGCGGCCCAGTGTTTCGCCGATGCAAAAGTTAACTAGCCGTGTCAGTTAATGTCCATCCCAATCAGATACTTCATACGACTCACTCAGACACCCAAGAAGACACCCCAAATTATAACAACTGACAATGATACCCTCTTCCGAGTCATTGGGGTAGCCGAACTGTTTCCTCCAGTCTTCATTGCCGATAATGCCACTAAACACACCTTGGTCATAACCAAACAAGACAAAAGCCACAAGACAGCAAGACGTGACAGCGACCTGAAGGGATCGACCCCTTCCATACCAAGAGCGCATGATGGCGTGGAAGTCAAGATCACAATCCGGGGTATAAAGGAAGCAGTGCAAGGGGCTATAGAAAAAATCAACCACTTAGCCGGGGGTCTTCGCGCCATGTTTATAGTCTGCAGAACAGGCCCCGCTACGTACAGGGCCTGGCACGTTCTGTCATAAGAGTTAACCCGCATCATAGGGGACGATCAAGCAGTCTCAACCAATGAAGCCAGGTTCCTGTGGACCCGGGAATTGGGATCTGGGGTATCTGGAGTTAGCCATTTACGCGGAGTTTGGGCGAAACTCGTCTGTGCGGAGGACGAGAATTGGCGCCACAGTCGGGAGCCGGAATCGGGCAAGCCAACCGCACCTCTTGCCGGTCGATGCCCGAGTTGTCTTCAGTTGGCTCGGCAAGAGCCGACGGTTGGATGGTTGCAACTGCCTGTCTGGGATTTTACGGAATATTGCTACTCCGAGATCATCCGGGCTACTAACCCGTTTAGGAAGTTTGTCTTAATCTGGAAGTTGCAACCACTGGCTCCACTATCGGCACTCGCCTTCGATGTTTATGTACATGTATATACCTACCTAGGTACCTTAGGTAGGTAGGTACCTAGGTACCTAGGTAGTCTTGCAGTATCATGTATGTTGCTGTGGCTTAGGTTGATACTGCTATATTGGTTGATATGGGGCAAAAGCCAACGACAACAAAGACATCTTCTAAAATAAATATACTCTGTTTATCCAATTTCAATGTTCTAACCTTACCTCTTGAGTCTTGGCATGATGAGACCTGAAGAATGTGGACAACGGGGACTTTGTTTTAGGTACAGTTGTGATTTGGCTTGGAAAAGTGTCATATAGGGGACCCTATATTGTTTAGTGGATAATCGAGCTATAGGGAATATTTAGCTGTTGCTGCTAGTTGGTTCTTTATGAAAAAGAGAGCACCAAAACTAAGTACAAAGGAAAAGAGAAAAAGGATAAAGACGAGGGTCCTGTTAGGGGCTAGTTAAGCTCCCAACCTTTGCGTGACCGCATCCCGTTGAACCAATCCTGCACATATTCCAACCCAGCGTGGGGACCATAAATTTCGGTTTCCCACTGGGGTAACGGGGCATCAAGTCCAGTCTCTTGCAGACATGTTTCTCGTAAATGCTCGAGGCTTCCACCGCGGTCATAGATGGAGGACTCACTAAGCTGGCTACGTTCCATCCGCATCTGGGCCCGCAATGCCTCGGTCTCAGCCTCATCTACAGTGAAATCGTCGTTGACAACAGTGCCATACGCAATACGAGCTCCCTCAACCGTGACCAGCTTCCGGTGTACTTCCAGGGCAACCTTTTCTGCCGGACGTGTCAAAGGATCACCCAATCCACCCCCTCCCCAAGTCACCCACTCGAGAAGATCACCCGGGTCGACGCGAATATGATCACACTTTGAAGGCAAAATCTCTGTGGGAGGACTGTCCTTAGACTTGGAGAACCGGTAGAGCATCTTACGGGATCGCTGTCCCGGCTTTCCGCCCTTCAACCCCCATGGCTTGGTGAACCACCGGTCATCGTGGAGACTGAACTCCCCACGAGCGAGGAATCGGTATAGCGTGCGCTGAGCATTACCACCGCGATAAAATCCGGCGCCACCACTGTCGGCGACGCTCTCATTAGCTTCAATACGCAACGGGTAGTTGAGCTCTATTATTTCTGTCGGAATGGACTTGATGGCGGGGAAGAGACAGTGGCAATCAGGTCCGTCGCCGGCCTGTCGTGCAGGCACGCCTCCAAATCCGATCTGGTAGAGCTGGTACCACTCCCCGTCCGGCTTAAATCCAGAGTAAAAGAAGTGAGGCGAGTCACTGAATCCAGCTGCAGCCTGGTAGGAGTCTTGCTTTTGGCCAATCAGAGCTTGTACAATGTCCAAGGTCCGCCCGAGGAAGTGAGTTCGGCACGAGATTGGCGCAGGGCGAACAGGCTTGAGGACTGATCCGCGGGGGATGTGCACGTCAATCAAGTCATGGAAACCGTCATTAATAACTGTTCCCGGGGCAGCGGCTGCAATGAGGTAGTATCCAATGAACATCCTGAACATTGTCTCCGAGAGATAAAAGTTGATGCTACGCTCGCTCTGTGGAGAAGTGCCGCTCCAGTCAAATTGAAGCCGGTTGCCCTCTACTCTTTTCATGGAGCAGGTGAGTGCCCAAGGTCCAACACCGTGGCCATCATCATCGACGAAGTCTGTGAATTTGCTTTCCAGATCGTCGAATTGGCGCTCGATAATCTTTGCGAATCCAGTTCGGTTCCGGTACAGCAGCTCCGAGCACGCAGCCAGGTACACTTCAGTGCCGAAACGGGTGGCCAACTCTCGAACTCTGGTGGCGGCCATAGAACAGGAAGCTACAATGGCAGTCAGGTCAGAGCGATACCATGCCGGTTGGCGAGAGTTTCGACAAAGAAGATCGACCAGATCTGTGTTCATCACACCACGGGTATACAGCTTTATGCAAGGAATCTGCACACCGTCATCGAAGACAGATGTCGCGTTGATCGACATGCTTCCCGGAACGATACCTCCAACGTCTGTCAGATGGCCAAATTGCGATGCGAATCCAATGATCTGACCGTTGTGGAAAATGGGCAAAAAGGCGATGATGTCGTTGAGGTGGCTGATGGCGCCCTGCACTTGGTAGGTATCGTTGGTAATAAACACATCCCCCTCCTCGATTGTGCCATCCCAAACATCGAGGAACTGGGTGATGAAACTGCCAAACTGACCAACCAGCATTTTGCCCTCACGGTCGGTTATGACATTGAATTCATCCTGCTGCTCTCGGATGGCAGGGGACATGCTGCATCGTAGCATCATCTTGTCCATCTCGCCGCGAATGGAGGCCAGTGTCGAGGATATCAGTGTAGGAATCAATGGAGTACCCTTGACAAGCTCTTTGGCTGACTCGGCAGTGTGCGTGTTAGCGGCGGTAGGCTTCTTTTCCAGAGGGTTGATCAAAATATTCCCGATGCTATCGATCTCACCATAGTAGCCAGGCAAGATGAGTGTGTTGCTGTCCATTTCAGAGATAATACACGGACCCATTACTTGAATACCCTGCTTGCTAATCTTGTGACGGTCCCACAGGGTTGCCAATTTCTCTTCGCCTTGGACGATGATATTCTGCTCGCCAATCTTTGCATCTGAAGGGGGAATTGTGGCTTTGCCAACTTGAGGAATGTCAATAGCAGGCGAGGCGTCTTCCAACACAACCCCCAGTCTCATCAATTCAAGCTCAAAGTCGGGTAAGCAGTAAGTGAACATCTGCTGGTGCTGCTGGTCGAACTTTTGTCGCAACACATCATGCCATTTATCAGTAGTCAGGGCCAAGTCTTCTTCAGTGAGATTAATTGTTATCATCAAAGCTTGACCTTTGTACCGAAGATCTGCTTGGTATGCAGTTTTCCATGACAAGGGCCACAGATCACCCGCCGTCCTCGACAAAGTATCCCGACACTCTCGCTCTAGCGTTTGGTACTGTTCCCGTGCCTCGGCAACAGTGGTTCCGGAGACAATACGGATGAACGTGGCGGATTGTTCGTGTCTAAGTTTAGTGGTCACATCACCCTGTGCACATAGGATTCCAGGCGAAGGCGGGATGATCACAGGCCAGGCCCCAAGAAGTTGACCCACGGCATTTGCATGCAGAGGGCCGGCGCCACCGAAAGCGACCAGTGCAAATTCACGAGGATCATAGCCCTGCTCCACAGAGACAAGACGCAAGGCACCATACATAGTCTCATTGATGATAGTGATGATATCCTCGGCTGTTTGAATGACCGGAAGCTTCATCTGGTTCGCAATATCCTCGACAGCAGTTATAGCAGCCGGCACATCCAACGCGAACTCACCACCGAGCAATGTTTTGGGCAAATACCCCAGGACCAGATTCGCATCCGTGACAGTGGCTTGCTTTCCGCCTTTTCCATAAGATGCAGGTCCGGGTGATGCACCTGCGCTCTCGGGGCCTACCTGCAAGGTCTCCGTAAGCTCCATATAAGTTGTGATTGACCCTCCACCAGCCCCAACGGTCTTAATATCAACTGCGGGCGCCCGAACAGAAAGACTCTCTACAACAGTCTCCCGTCGGAGCTGAGGCTGTCCATTGTAAATTAGTGCGCAGTCGGTAGAAGTTCCCCCCATATCCAAGGTAATCAGATTCTTATACGGAGTGCTCCGAGCCACAACATCTGCCACTCCCTTGACGCCTCCTGCAGGTCCCGACATGAGGATGTTGACCGGTAACTCAGAAGCGAGAGTCAGACTGGTCAATCCACCATCGCTCTTGAGAACTCGAATGGCTTCACTTTCTGTCGCAAGCGCTTCAGACAGATTGTGCAGATATTTCTCAACAACCGGCTTCACCAGCGTATTCGTGCAGGTCGTGACCGTCCGCTCATACTCTCCGACTTCACGCAGGACATCTGTAGAACAAATGATGGCGATGCCGGCCCCAAGCTCCTCGCGGACTGTTTGTGCAACCACGCGTTCGTGAGCCTCGTTGCTATGCGAGTTTAATAGCGAGATAGCGACCGCTTCTGGTTTCTGTCGCGCCAGCTCTTTCAAGCTTTGTCGCAGATTCTCAACATCAACTGGCGTTACTGTTTCGCCCTGTACGGACATGCGTTCTTTACATTGAACGACTCGCTCAAGTGGCACTATGGGGTCGGGTGGGGTCCAGTGCAGCCACGCACCCAATCCACCTGGGATCTGGGAGCGACGCAAAGCCAATATATCCTTATGGCCAGCCGTCACAATTAGCGCGGTGCGGGCGCCCTTCCCTTCGAGGACTGCATTCGTTGCGGTCGTCGTGCCATGGTGAATGAATTGGAAAGTCCCCGACCAGCCGAACTGCTGATGGACTAGTTCACGGGCCTTGGCAATGCCCTGTTGGATCCCTATACTTTGGTCTGGGATGGTTGTTGGGACCTTTGCTCGCACTGTTTGTCCATGCGGGGTGAACACGTAAACATCTGTGAATGTCCCGCCAACATCAACTCCGAGTTGATAACCCTTCTCCGTGACTTCTCGCATGGTGCAGTTTTGGTGTGTCTGGGGAATAGACTTGGGGGTGATGAGGGATCAGGGGATGGTCCTAGAAAGGAGTTCGGAATCATTAAAACTCTTACGAAAGATTTGAACTTCGAATTCACCAATGCTATCGCATTTTGTGTGGGCTTACCAGCCCGCTGTCATAAAAGAGGGGATGAAGTGCCGTTCTTTACCTTGTTCGATTCAGTGGGGCGCATATTGCCAATGAAGTTGTTCATGCATGGGTGTATATGCCACTAATATGCAACCAATATGCAACTAGACAGACTCTGCAAGCCGCGGTTGTTCAGCATTGGACTCGGTATAGATTGACTCTTGCATAGGTACATGTGTGTCCATGCCAAGTACAATCTCTCCTGGGTATATACCTGCTAAATTCCGACTGACTTGATTCTCTCAAGTTTTGTGCTCGGGTGTTCCAAAATCTAGTAGACCTTGCAAGTGTACTCGAGCAGTCACTTCGTACAATCACAATATAACCGCTTCATCCTTCTTGTTCAAGTTTAACGACATAGTCGCGACGTCAGTAGGGAGCTACCTAGGTATTTAATCTAATAGTATCCACAAGCTGTCAAGTGTAGTCGTCAGCCAATGAAATGCTCGAATGATCGCCAACCTCATACACTAATGTCGTCAATTATTTTTAACCTGCCATCTCTCTACGTAGAACGCACGAATAGTACAATATTGGTGTGATTCACAAGCATTTCCAAGCCTTTTTAGAGGCGAACAGCGGTTGGAATGCAAATAGGAGCACCCACATACCACGATCCTAGATCGACATCCTATGGACACTTAAGGACCGGAATGTGCGATCAGAACACCGATTGAGAGAAGATTGGATTTTATGACACTTGCCAGCCCCTGGGTATGACGCAGAAGTTCCCTTTGAATTTTAGACGCGTTTCACGTTCAGCATCATAGTCATTCCAGTCATTCTTCCCCGCCATCCCATTACGGTGCGGCAATCATGGAATGAGAAGGGTGATAGGACGTAACGTATATAAGAATGGATAAAATGTCTTGCTGCCTACGCTTTGCAATCACGCAATCCAGTCTGATCAAAGTCTATAAGTTCCCGAATATATCAAAATCCCAGTAACCATGCGTTCCCTCACCACATCATTTATCTCCCTATCCCTGCTATCAGGCACAGTCCACGCCGAAAGCATAGCTCGTGTTTGGACACACTTCTACCCAAACTGCCCTGGCGAGGCATTCAGCAATCTCGACACATACGAAAAATACCACGTATCCGGCCCATCCCAAAATATCACTCAGGGCAGCTGCAAAAGCTTCTCCGTCCCCTCCTACGAGAAGAACCTCGTCGACGCCATCTCCGTCGACGCCGAGCTCCTCTCCAACGACCACGACCTCCCTTTCCTCTCAGGCGGCAGCGGCTGCAACATCACCGTACACGAGGTCCCGGAATGTATCGACCCGCCCCTAATCAGCGAAGAGATCCGAGATGGCGTCGCAATTAGTCAGTGCGCCTCGCGCCAGTTCGTCGCTTACAGCCAGGTCTGGGTGAATCTCGTTTGCGACAGCGACAGCCCTCTCCACAACGAGAACATCCCTGCCCATGGTGCAAAGGAGAACAACAAGCAAGCAGACACCCACCAGTCCATTCCTACTTCTCAGCCCGATGCGCCTGTGCGCGCTGAAAAGCATACTACCGTCGAGGATATCAAGAATATCCAGATGCCCGGATCGAACTCGGATTCTTGGCGTGCTTCCCAGGCTACGCATAGCCAGCGTGAGCCCGTGCAGGAGGGTCGTGTCAACCAGGCTGGTCATGCGCAGAGTGATCAGATCGTGCATCATATCATGCAGTTGTTGAAGAATAAGACTTCGCATATCGTCACCGGCAAGCATCATGCCCACTCGAATGTTACCTTGCATCACAATGGTACTGCCCCCGGTAATCGTACTGTGATGACTCGTCGGCGTTTGTCGGTCTTGCGAAACAGGGCTGCTCGTCTTGTTTAGAGTTGGATTTGGAAATGTTGTATATCTGAGTGTTTGATTTGTGATGAATTGGAATCATTTGTGTATACCAGATTAGTTAAAAGTCCACTGTGATATGTGAAACTTGCTCTATTACTTGATCATTTCATACTGCTAAAGTAGTATCTTAAGGAATGAATACGATACTCCTTGCGCTCACAATTCAAAGTAATGTAGATCAAAGGATTCAATGGATATGACCGACTCCAAGAGGCGACAGGGGTCGTATATAATTTTTCGGTGTCATCATCTCATTATAGCCACTTGACTTTCTGGTCTACTGACCAAGCGAAATGATATTTTGTGTCAATTGCAGACACATCACACTGTAGAACAGCAAGACTCTCTATGGTACTTCCAACATTGACGTAGCAAATTCATCAATAAGCCATATCGATGATTCCCAACTTAATATTCTAACTTGTCTCTTCGTCGGCATCTTGAGCTGCCTGCTTCCTACGGGCAGCCTCCTTGCCAGCAAAGCTAAACAACATGCCAAGATCATAGGTCACTTTCAAGCATCCTGCAATAATGAAGGACACACCGAAATGGCCGTTGCTCGACAAGATACCCGTCAACAGGGGACCCATGCTCTGGGCTGTAGTCTTCACAACATTTACCGCGCCCATGATAGCTGTGCGCTTGTCTGCCGGCAAAGCTGCAGCAAGGAATGCGGAGCGAGGCGCCACATCCATGTTCTGGGTGCAGGCTCGCAGAATCAAAAAGGTCAGTGCCAGAGGCAGGCTAGATGGGACGGAGATGAGAGCCAGACAGATCGCCGACGGCAAATGAGTGAATACCATAGTCTATCAAAAAGTTAGAAGTCGCTCAGCAGCCCGCGTAGGAAGAATACCTTACCTTGACATTACCAATTCGTTTGGCGAGGGACGAGGCCACCAGCATGGATGCCGCAGAGATAATGTTCGTAGTGAAGAACATAGTGCCGAGCCCACCTGAAGGCAGATTGAACTTGCCCTTGAAGAAGTAGGTCATCCAGGACCTGACAAATTAGCATTGTAGCCTATAAGAGTTAGGATCTCACTCACAGTGAAGCCAATCCAGACGCAAATGAGTCCACTCCAAACAGGATGAAGAGACGGAGAACCAGAGACCACAGGTCTTTCTCGATAGACGGAAACAGCCCCTTCTTCGTGGCCGGCTCGACATCTTGTTCGACAGGTTCTGACAGCAGTGGTCGGGTTTCAGAACTCTGCTCCTGTGGCTCTTTTTTCTGAACCTCGACTTTGCCACTCAGACCCAGAGTCAAGATTAGCTTAACAACGCCAACGCCGGCATAGACGAAGAAAATGATGCGACAGGCGGGAATGAAGGCCCATCCGTGGACTGACTCGAGAGAATTGATGATCCAACCACAGACAAGCATTCCCGTGGCTGAGCCAGCATTTCCAATCAAGGAATACCAAGCAAAAACATCACTCAGAAGCTCATGTGGTGTGAGATGAGCCAGAGTGGATTCCTCCACGGCACGGAACGGGCCAATTTCATTTCCACTACGAAGTTAGCTCGGATAAAAAGAAACCACAGAACAAAAAAGACGAACCTCGGACTGATGACACCGAAGACTGCAGCAGCCAGTAGAATCCAGAAATTTCCAAAAAGAGCAAAAATGACTCCGCTGCCAGCCATAAGGACCGATCCGAGCGACAACACCGCCTTGCGACCCATAGCATCGGCAAATAGAGTGAGGAAGAAGCTGATCACCACATCTCCGACCAGCGTGAGAGTCATAAACAAGCCAATCCGATCATCTGAAATTCCCATGGCCGATAGATACGACGCCAAAATCAAGGTCGAGCCGCCGTACGCGAAGAGCCGGACGAATCGTTGCGCGCAAAGAAGCTTCACGTCGAGCGACGACCGCCACATGGTGGTTAGGCCCAGCTCTTCGAAAACATGAGCCATGTATCGCGCCGGTCGCGATTGATTCTCCATTATCAGATGGTTGAAGGAAGAAAGTTGAAGGTGGAAACAACTTTTAATCTCCGACGTTCGGAGTCGGGGTTCGGGCCGGAGCTAAGCTTTCTTCGGGGGAACTAAACGGTGGACGGTGGAATATATATTACATATCTCTTTGGGAGTATAGGGAGTATAAACAAAATTATTATGTACAAATATCTCTCACTGCTCAGTCTTGGGAGGCCATTTCACTCGTCGTTCTGCCCGCACATACAAGTTGGTAGGACGAATCAACTGGAACATGGGATCATACTCGACTGGCCCATCATTCTCTTTTGTGAATTTGTACCGGTACAACAATTTGGGCAAGAACACTTTGACTTCCTGCAAGGCAAAGTTGAACCCAATGCACATACGGGGTCCAGTAGCAAAGGGAATATACGCGGACTTATGGCGGTCCTTCACTTCCGCCGTATCCCAACGGTCTGGATCAAACCGTGCTGGGTTAGACCAGACAGCTGGGTTGTTGTGAATGTGGTGAAGGGCAGGAATGACGATAGAGTCTTCGGGGAGCTTGTATCCGCCTGGAAGAATCATATCGACCTTGGCAGTGCGCGCGGGCTGGTATGAGGGATTATGACGGCGTTGAGTTTCTTTGATGAATTTGTCCAAGAACGTCAGACGATCAGTCAGATCCGCAGTCATTGGGGTGTCGGCATCGATGTCGTTGTCAATCAATTCCTGTAGGAGTCTTTCCTGCATGCCGGGATAGTTGACTAGGGAATAAAGCAGCCACGACAACAATGAGCTAGTAGTAGTAAACCCAGCGCCGGTGGCTACTACCAGTGCCTCCATCAGACTTGTCTTAGGCAATTTCTCGCCCTTGTTATCCGTGGCGCGAATAATATAATCTGCCTAACGTCAGCTCGAGCCTTCCAACTGCCAGGTATTTCACTTACCAATCATATTCGAGGCCTGCAATGCAGCATCCTGTAATGGGAGATCCTCGACACCATTCCGAGAAGCATTTTGAATGGACTCGTTAACCATCTCAACGACACGATCACGAGCATGCCGGAGACGCTTCGGGTCACCGAAAGGCAACTTGGCGTACCAATCGCCACGGGCGGTTACCTTCTTGTTCAGCTCCAACGACTCGGCAATTCGGTAGACAAGTTCATGAGGTGGCGCATCCACGGCAGAGAAATGCTTAAAGTCCATACCCAGAACCAGCTTACCCACGGCCTGCGCACCGAGCTTAAGCATGTACGGGTAGACATTCCAAGCCTCACCGCGCTCGTCTAGCTCATCAAACACATTGAATGCATCCTCGACAGTCTCTTGCATAGTGGGGGCATAGTGGCGCACTGCTTTCGGTCCTAGCGCTGGCGGGAGGAACTTGTGTGCCGCGCGCCATTCGGGTGTATCGGTGTCACCCAAGAACACACCGGCCTGTTGGTTCTTAATTGGGTGTAAGGGGTGTGCCTCGTTGATTTTCTTAGTAAAGAAATCAGACTCTGAGAAAACAATGGCCGATAGCTCGGGGTCATTGGTGTGGTAGACCGTCCGGCCCATGTTGGTGGTTTGGATGATGGGTCCATATTGGTCAAATAGACGCTGGTGGTTTCCCAGGTGGTCAGGATAGACCTCGAAGAAGTTCCCCACAAATGGCAGTCCCTTGGGACCAGGGATCTCCCGTACGGCCTTGCCGCCTATGGAGATGGCAATGGGCTCTTCATTGGCAAGGATCTCCGAGGTAGTGGACAACACCGAGTCCTCAGACTGGAAACCAATTCCTATCATGGGAGTCAGAATGATATCGGAGACGATAGGACAAAAATCTTACCATTTGGCTCAACAATGGCAAATTGGCCAGCAATAAGGAGCTGAAGTCCTTGGTAGTCGACTGTTGTCTCTACCTCAATTGGGCGAGCAGAGGTAATAGCCTCGCCCAGTAAGTAGAAATGTTTGGCAACCATTGTGAAATGAGAATGAAACAAGTTATCTTCCTCTCTTGAAGGGCCCGCTCACATTTTATAAGGATCTAATTATCTGAGCCGTTCAAAACTGCATAGTAGACTCCACTATTTCATAAAAAAGCGTCCCGATTCTTTTTCATCTCATAATAGAAGAAGATGTATATCTCTAAGAGCCTCGGCTCAAAATATTTCTCAGGATCCACAATAACATCACGCCGAAATAGGCAAAAAGTAGTGTATTCCATACGGGAATGGAGTTGGACGTTATATTTCGGGCTCACCGTAGCCGACGGGCAGACGGCAGACGGCACCGACACGAATTGTGCCGTCTCGGCCCCACCGACAAGATCGAGGTTTTGTCTTTTTTCTTTTACTTTTTCTTTGATTTTTTTCGAGATGCCGAGGCATTTTGAATCCCTGATTCCTGGTAGGCTGGTTTTATGTTTTATGTACATATCGGAAGTGCTAAGTGGGCTATTGCGATAATTCCATGTTCCAGTACGGAGTACTTTTCGTGATATTAAATTAAGACTCCATCCTTTTGGTTTTTGCAAACATTTGAAATCTTTCATTCACAATGTCCGTTCCAGAAACAAAAGAGCTGAAGGCTGAGTGGAAGGCAGATGTTGAGCTGCCAGAGTATACATTGAAAGATGTAGCGGCACATAACACCAAGGGTGATACCTGGATGGTCATCCATGGACAGGGTAATACATTTTCTTAAAGTTGATTCAATCGAAAAGTCGGTACTAACATTGCAACAGTCTTTGACCTCACAACATATCTGCAAGATCACCCAGGTGGTGCAGAGGCTCTCATCGAGGTAGCCGGCACCGATGCCACAGCAGCCTATGAGGATGTCGGGCATTCTGAAGACGCCCGTGAGATCATGCAGCCATTCCTGGTCGGAACTTTGAAGGATGCCCAGCAGTACGTCCGGCCCAAGGCAGTACGTGTCGTGTCCCAAAAAGCCCCCGTAGAGGCCGGCTCCTCATCATCGACCATCAAGACGATCGCTTGTGCTCTGGGTGGACTGATCCCAGTCTTCTACGTCTTCAGCAAAAGCAACAATCTCACAACCAACCTGGGAGCCATCTCCCAACTGATCCCTCACCAACTGAAGAACCTACGACTGCCTCATGGAGGCTTCGTCAACGGCTTCTTGGCCGCTTCTGCTATCTCCACAGCCGTGGGAGTAGTGGTAGCACGACAGGCCGGCAAATTCACCAAGATCGACTCTGGGTTCATGCGTTACCCACCTCGTATGAAGTCAAAGAAGGTGATCCGTGCCGATCCACATCTCACACACGGTTTCCTCGAGCCGCAACAATACCAACGCCTGCCACTCGTTGAAAAGACCGAACTAGCAACGAACGTCTACCGTTTCGTCTTTGCACTGCCAACCGCCACAGATGTGTTAGGTCTACCCATCGGTCAACACGTCGCCATCAGAGCTGTTGTCGATGGAACGACCGTCACTCGCTCATACACCCCTACCTCCAACAACATCGACCGGGGCCGCATTGAACTCGTGATCAAATGCTACCCCGACGGTCTATTGAGTGGGAAATATCTGGCCGGCCTGACCGTGGGCGACGAAGTCGAGTTCCGCGGACCTAAGGGCTCTATGCGTTACACAAAAGGTCTTTGTCGCAAGATCGGCATGGTGGCCGGCGGCACAGGCATCACGCCCATGTACCAGCTTATCCGGGCTATCTGCGAGAACGACACCGACACGACAGAAGTTAGTCTGGTCTACGCGAACCGCAGCGAGGCTGACATCCTCTTACGCGAGGAGCTGGAACGGTTCGCGCGCCAATACCCAAAGAACTTCAAGCTGTGGTATATGCTGGACTCTGCGCCCGAGGGCTGGACCTATGGATCGGGATACGTGGACCAGGCAGTTCTGGCGGAGCAGCTCCCTGCAGCATCGCCAGACACTAAGGTGATGTTATGTGGGCCGCCCGGAATGGTCAATGCCACTAAGAAGAATTTGGTGGCGCTGGGCTTTACCAAGCCAGGGGTTGTGGCGAAGATGACCGATCAAATCTTTTGTTTCTAGAAAATTGCCTAATATAGTAATAGCCGAGGTTAATGGAGAAGCCAAGTTTTTGTTGAGTCGATGGGAATAGCGGCTCCGGCCCCGTTGCCGAATTTATTCTCGTGTCCGACACCAAAAAATTCTCCTCCGGCAGACCTCCGAGACAGTCCACTCACCGAGTGCTCATTCCCGAGACTTTGACTGGTTGGAGCTTATCTTCCAGGGGAGGTGTGCCTCGGTACTTCATATAAATAGTATAGATTAATGTACATAAACACTATCTCGGGCTGAAATTCCCCTGGATTACAACATAGAGACAACTCCGATCAATTCGCATCATCCTTTGTAGCCTTGCGCTTTCTTCGACGCCTGCGTCTCCGCCGCTTCTTCACCCTTGGTTTCTTTCGTTTTCGAATCATGTACCGAACCCGTTGTCCTAATCTTCCTTCTCTCGTCTCGAACCTAGTCTTCAAATCCACTTCTGCTGACATCCTCACAATAGGAGTGATGATGGACTTGATATCCTTCGAGCCGTAGTATCGAGGAAGATATCGAGGAAGATCAGATGATATGGTAACACTCTTCTTGTTCTTCGACGGTGCATTGTCAGTAGAAACAGGCTCGGGAGCTGGCGTAGGATCTTCTGGATCGAGTGGAACTTTGGCTGATCGTGGGGTCAATGGCCGGGATTGCAAATGACATAGATAAAGATAGTATAAGAGCAGTAGCAAGGCCCCGACACCGAGGATAGACCCCGCTATTGCGCCTTTGTTCCCATTTGATAGTCCGGTGCTTCTGGCCGAACGGATTCGCTTGGGTGGAGGAGTTGCTGCTCTATCGACCACGTGGATGACAGTGGTGAATGGAGTGGTCGCTGTCAATGTAGCCAAGTTCAACGTTGGCCAGGGCTTAGTATGTCCCAGGGTAATGACTTTCACAAACGTGGTGTCGGCCACGATAAGTGTCTGGGTGACCTCGCGAATCGCAGGTGCCATTGCTCGACGCAAATTGAACTGGCATGACTGGGCTTAAATGTCAATGGCAGCATCACTTTATCTCACACCACAAACACGTAGGGTATGCATGAGCGGATCAAACGGGTCCTCTAATATATGTGATAAAGCAATCGAATTGGTGACTCTCGTATCTTCTGACTTAGTTATGCAGCTTATGCAGTGCAATCACATGAGTCTCATGACGATTGGTGGAATGGTCTGCAGGTGTCGTTGCGAGGCCAGCTCACTGCATCTTGGCGCGGGGATTCTCATGAGCACGTTATTAGGACGAACACCTGTGTTGGCTTTTTTTCCCCGCGAATACTACCAGGGGTCTCATGTCGCTTGGTTTATTTTACCAAAGCGCCGCACCACCCTTATTCATTAGACTGACATGCAGCTTTTATCTCGAACCAATTTTCTGCCCGAAGAAGAACAAGCGCAGGTGTATGGTCGCCTCGCCCGCACGGATGAGCCCGTGCGACACTCGATATCAAAGAGTCCTCGAGTCTTCGACGTTCGGGGCGAACTCATAGTATTCAATATGTGTGGTACAAAATCTCTATAAAATTTACAACTTCGCGCGTGCAGGAGCAAAGTTCGACCCAGCGCCCTGGCTAATAGCCTCGACAATAGCATCAACGCTATTCAAAATCCAGGTGTTCCCCTCGTCGCTAGCTAACCATTGCGCAGCCTCTTCCCCCTCGACATCATTCACCCACGAGCCATCCTCAAGCGCCTTCCGCAACCCAAACACATGCGAGATGACCTGGGGTCCAACGCCAGACTGAGCGCGCAAACACGAGATAGCAATAATAGACGTCAGAATCCGCCCAGCAGAGACGCCAGTGCTACGCTCCGGATCAGACAGCAGGGCACCGTAGTTGCTGTGTAGGATGTGCACCGGCAAGTCGGGGTGTGAATCGGCCAGTTTATTATATAGCTTCTTCTCGAATGGCCGATAGATAGAATCCCAGAGTGCGTGGCCGCGGTCACTGATCGCGGAGATGTTCTCCGGGGTTGGTGCGCGGGTCGGGGTACGGGAGAGCTGGCTGCCGACTGAGTCTGGAAGGCTGGCTCTGAAGGCGTTGAGGCAGTTTATATTGCGTGGAATACCGTTGAAACTGATGCATTTTAGACCGACCTCACGCATGAGCTCGGCGGTCTCGACTTGCTTGTCCGGGTTGGTGCTGGCTAGTTCGTAGAGGGCTGCGAGGGACTCGGGGGAATTCATGGTCATTGTTGCCGCGGTCTGGCATTGATGTTAGATGGCGGTTCAATCTTGACTGAGGGGGTTGATTCACTGATAGTGCGACCCATGACGGCTGCGAGATCTTCTTGGATTGCGCGGTCTCTTGGATCTTTTGGTAGACCGAGGTTATGTTTGCTGGCGCGGGGACGGTGGATGGGCGGGCGGCAGGAGCATTAATTAATGCCTTAAGGCTGGTTGAAAGTCGAGACATGTCGAATGATGAGCTCTTGTGTCCTGGGTGTGGATGTCTTGCCATTAAAGATTGGTGTTGAAAGCCAATTCTCTTCCCGACCTCGGGAGCTTTGGAAACAAACGGAGCTCAGAAGTGAACACCGAAAGATACCGGGAGGGGATTGTAATATGACAGTAATTTGACCGGAATGTTCCGGTAATATTACCAGTGGATCTTGGAAATCCGGGGATCGCGGGGAAACGAAAAACCGGGAGGCTCTTGGAAGCTCTGCCATTGGCGAGAGGCCTTGGGGCTGGAGAGGAGCTCGGACCCAGAAATGCCAGCCGAAGGGGTTCTCTCTGGCTGTTTGTGGGTTATTTCTTTCAAGTCTTTCCTCTTTTCCTCCCCATTCTACGCTGCGACAGATAGACCAGGAGAATAAGATCATTCGTGCGTCGCCAAGCAACAACCAAAGTCATCATGGACCCACCGAAGTCAAGAGTGTTAGAGCTCGAAGAGGCGAAGAAAGCTCCCCTCGATCAATATGGCGACCTCGCGCACCAGCAGACATTGACACGGAAGATACTATGGAAGTTGGATATACAGTCAGTTCAGGCACTACAATCACTCCGCGCTCGCTAATACCTCTCCCAGCATTCTTCCTATTCTAGCCATCCTTTTCCTCATGTCGTTTTTGGACAGAACCAATGTCGGTAACGCCAAGATTATCGGTTTAGAAGCGGACCTTTCTATTACAGACCACCAGTATAATGTCGGCTTGGCTGTGTTCTATCTCACCTATATTTGCAGGTGCGTTGTGTGCCATTGGATTACAACGCCAGAGGCTAATTGATATAAAGCGAGCTGCCGAGTAATCTTGTTCTTAAGAAAGCATCGCCGAAGATTTGGCTGCCGTTCTTGACGGGTATTTGGGGCATCATCACCATGTGTCTAGGATTTGTGCAGAATTTTGCTGGTTTCGTTGCTGTCCGGGCTTTGTTGGGTATTGCCGAGGGGGTCTTCTCCCTGGCATGGTATGTTTCCAATATTTCAACAGAATTGACGCTGATCATGACTAACACATACGAAAAGGTTCTATATTTATCTTCTTTCTATAAACGAGGCGATTTGGCTCTGCGAATTGGCTTGTTCTACACAGCTGCTTCCCTGTCGGGCGCATTTGGAGGTACGTGCATTGGTTTTATTGGTTCTTCGACGAATGCTAACAATTTAGGGCTTCTTGCTCGTGGGCTAGCTGAAATCGGACCTCGGGGGGGAATAGAAGGTTGGCGCTGGATTTTGATTATCGAGGGCCTTTTGGTACGTTGAAGGTGATGGTTATTAAAAAAAAAGTGCTCGTCTGACAGTTAATAGACATTCGTCTGTGGAGTGTTGAGTTTCTTCGCCCTCCCAAACAGCTTGCAATCAGCATCATTTTTGACTGCGGAGGAAAAACAATTTGGAGAGAAAAGGCTGATGCTTGATAGTCCCGGATCACTGGAAGGGTAAGCTTTTCTGACCCGCTGGATGAGAAAGCTTGGCTAACACAAACAGATCCTTGGCATCTGAGGCTGAATCGTTCAAATGGTCCGAAGTGCGCCGAGGTGTGCTGGATCTACAAGTCTGGCTCTCTGCCTCAGCATACTTTGCCATTCTTTCTGGGCTATACTCCTTTGGCTTGTTTGTATGATTGTCCTATTCCGGGCCCGTCTGAAATCCACTGACTGTTTCTAGTTGCCAACCATTATCAAAGACCTCGGTTTCGCTAAAGATGCCAACGAGGTTCAGTTGTGGTCTGTGATACCTTATGCAGTCGCAGCCGTACTTACAGGTTAGTCCACTTTGTCTACCTTCCATCGATCTCATCAAATGCTCACTCATCCTTTAGTCTTTGTTGCCATCATCTCTGATCGACTCCGTCTGCGAGGTGTGGTGATGCTCTTCACTCTCCCAATTGCGATCATTGGATATGCAGCCATCGCCAACATTGACTCCCCTCGGGTTCAATATGGCATGACCTTCCTCATGGCAACCGGCCAATACGCGAGTGTGCCGTGCATCTTGGTGTGGTTGTCGAACAACTCTGCGGGACATTATAAAAGAGCCACTACATCGGCGCTGCAGCTGGCAATTGCAAATGCTGGAGGATTTGTTTCGAGTAAGTCGCCCACGGGCTTTATTTATTTATTTTTTACACAGATCTCTAACATCAGTACTATAGCTTTCAACTATCCATCTAGAGATGGGCCTCTCTTCCACCGTGGACATACCATTGTTCTTGGGTTGTTAGTGTTCGCGTGGTTTATGTGAGTATATTTCTTGTTATGGATTCAAGAGCTATTGCTGATTATATAGGATTTTACTTAATGTGCTCTACTGCGCGAAGATCAACCGAGACAAAAGGAAGGGTAAGTATGATCAATACGCAGGGTATAATGACGACCGTAACCCGGAGTTTATGATGGTTCTATGAATGATGAGAGTGATATTAGACATAATGACATGTCCTACAAATATATGGCTCACAATTTCAGGATGGTAATCGTGGCATGTCAACCGTTATTTCTTTTATAGGTTCAGCGTATGATTCTGCACAAGTAATGTTATACCCACCATTGCCACCAGTGATGAGGCTTCCAATCCTGCCTAGTTGCACCCCGCAAATCATCTGTATTTACCACATCCACGCCTTCATGCACAAGCACATGCCAAACATGGTTCCGCAGTCCAACCGGCCAGGTAGGAGTGCCCCAATACCGCACCTTTAGTCCCAACTTGTGAGCTGCACGTACTTGACGCCGAAGAATAGCGAGCTGAACATTCGACAGACGGCTAAGAGAGAGAGATCCAATAGCCGTGCGGAAGTCTGCCGATGCATAATAGCTGTTGGATGGGTTATATGTGGAGTCCATTGATTTGTAGTCATCTGCCGTTATTTCGGCAGGAAAGGTCAAGTTGTCAAGAGGTGCATCGTAAAAGACGTCACGGTAAGTCGTGTTCTCTAACAAGAGATGTAAAGGCGCGTCTCCGCTGGCGACAACGGTAATCGGTCCGTATACAACATCAGAGCCATTAAAGTGAGTCAAGTAGCCCTTCTCACGAAACGGGTTCAGCTGTTCGACAAGAAGAGGCCAGGTCCGACCACCCTCGGTTTTGCAGTCAACCAGCAAGGTCAGGCTCTGCTTTGGATCATTGGAAAATAGTTCGACCATTTCCTGACCCATAACTTTTGGCCAGTTGCGAGAAGGAGGTTCATTGTGTGTATCGAGCATATTCAGTAGCGGGTCAAGGTAGAGGCTCTGCAATGTTCCCCGGAGGACTGTGGAAGGTGAATGACCGACTAGAATCTCATTTCCCCATGGCCAGACGTCAACTTCAAAGCTGATACATCCTGCACGAAGTGCTGAGCGTAGGGGAACGTGGCGCCAGTAGTCGTTGTGCGAGTGGCATGGTATGGGGATGACACCGTAAGTAGACCAATCGGAAGAGCTTGAGGAGCGTTCACTGGGAAAATTGACCAACTCGAGTTCACATGGGAAGAGATAAAGAAAGCATTGCCATGCAACAGTGAGGATACCACTAAAGTGAGACATTGTTAGCTCAACATGACGTGTCAAGTGCGGAGAGCATGATGCAAAAGCCAGCAATCCACACTTCCAGAAACACTTAGCAGCACGCACATAATGAAAATCAGTGCCCAGAGAGGTCGCTGTACTGCGCGGCAGAACATAGCTCTCTTAGAGCCTGGGTATGCAATGCAGTCCAGGTGAGAACATTTCCAGAAAGACAATCGGGTCTGGTTGTTCGATACCAACATTTTGTCAGAGACTAGGATAATTGTTTGCTCGGGAATGTGCTCCAGAGCAGATGGATGAAATGCCATGAAAGAGAAAAAGAGTGACAACTTTTCCTAAGGGCTGGGCATAAGGTAAGCTTATTTTATGGTTAGACCCCAGGCCCAACACGGATGCCGATGTCCTCCGAGTAATACTTATAATACTTCTGCCTAATTACGGGGCTGAGAACTCGTATAAAATTTGTGAGACAATTCGAAAATATATCTAGATTCTTCGCTATCTCTAGCTATATTTATGGGAGAGAGGGGAAACAAAGCCCTTTTTCCAACTTGTCATCTTCGCTATACCCTAGGGACTTGATTTCTTATTTCTTGGCTTTCTGCTCTGTCTACTATAGGAGCAGAGTGTGAATTCGACCTCTCTACAAACAAGGGCTAGTTAGCTAATATAACTAACTAACTAACTAGTTAACTAACTAACTAGTCAAGTAGTTAACTAGCTATATGCCTGACAAACCAGGCAATCGGTGGCATGTCACAACGCTTTCCCTTTCTGTCTTAGTGCTTTTTCTTTCTAGAGGCCATCAATGCCCGCCGTGTCATGATTAAAGACATTAGAACATTCACCGAAGACATCCCCTATAAGCCTTGGCTTATGTGGTGGCCTCTCAAACGGAGTCATCTGCACTAAGTCGTCTTGCCGAGAGATGCCCTTCTATGCACGTGCAGATTGCCATTGCCGCTATCCATTGCGACTACCGTGGTCTGTATGAATCTCTCAATATTCCGCCCAGAGCTGGCCCCACCGAAGCCGCAGACCAAGTTGGCTATTCTTTCTACAGGGAGGGCTGGAAAAGCGTACAAAAGAGTTGGGAATAAATCCTGTTGATCAAGAACCTGTGATCTATTCCGGGGATGAGACTCATGCAACTTTAACCCTTGATATGGGGTCCACTGGGAATGGGCACCATACTCGCCTCCGCGCGGACCTTATGGATTAGCGATTCGGAGGATACTTTAGACACCGAATACCGTTCAGGGGCTATGTTGAGAGATATTTCTGGCGTTCATTCGAAACAGCTCGTAAACTTGTTTGCGAATACGGACCGGATGACTATTTCGAAAGCAACCTTGGAATGATACTCACTGGTTTAAGACGCGAAATTTCGAAAGATGAGAATGGAAATGATATGATGTACGACAACGATGAGAAACCGGAGAGGGACGATTCAAGTCACAAATAAACACACTTGGATATCTTATCCACGAGAATGCACAGAAGAGCTGATATCCATCTTTGTCTAGTACCTGCACCCACAACGAAGTAGGTTCTATAGTTAGGTGAAGTTCTAAAAAATTGATAGCTTCTCAAAGTGGCTATGTACGCAACTAGTGCCTATCTATGTAGGTATATACGTTAATCCTGACTCATTCCATAATCTCAAGGGTATCCGCAATGGTGAACTTGGCATCCGTCTTACTCTGCACCTCTTCTACCTCAACACCCGGAGCAAGTTCCGTCAGTGTGAGCTCTCCGGTAGCTCGGTTGACCTGGAAGACACACTGTACCTCTGTCAGCCTTGGTTTAGATCAACTGGGATCATTGCACTTACCAGGTCCGTGATGATAGTGCTGACAACATTGGCACCAGTCAACGGCAGACTGCACTTTTGTACGATCTTAGGAGACCCATCCTTGGCGACGTGGCTCGTAGCCACCACGATCTTGGTCTTCTCCGGGTTCGAGATCAGATCCATTGCTCCTCCCATACCCTTGAAGACCTTGCCGGGGATCATATAATTGGCCAAATCACCGTTGGCACTTACTTGCAGAGCGCCGAGAATAGACACATCTACATGACCTCCGCGGATCATACCGAAGGACTCACTGCTATCGAATGTAGCAGCTCCAGGAACCAACGTCACGGTTTCTTTTCCGGCATTGATGATATCGCTGGTCTGAGTTAGCGGGAGTTCGGATCAACACGTCTAGGAACAACTTACGGATCCAGTTCTTGCTCAGTTGGATAATCACCCTGGATTCAAATTTTTGGTTAGTCCAGCCTGTGGAAGAGATTTTGCAAAACTTACCATTCCCAAGATGCCGTTCTCCGACTGAATCCAAACCTTCACATCTTTTGGCAGGAACGACGGTGCCAACGTGGGAATACCAACACCCAGGTTCACATAGAATCCCGGCTTAAGCTCCTTGGCCGCCCGGCGACCAATGAGTTCTCTTTGAATCCGAGCCTCATCTTTTCCAGAACCAGCTACAGTGGTCTCGCCCGAGCGCAGCTTCCTGATTTCAATGTGCTTGTCGTCCGTGGCAGGGACGATCCGATCCACGAAGATACCCGGTAAGTCTACATCATTGGGATCAATGGAGCCGATTGGGACAATGTTCTCCGCTTCCACAATGGTCAGGGTTGCGGCCTTGGCCATGATAGGGCCAAATGCCTTGGTAGTATATCTAATCACCGTCAGTATCCAGTTTCCAGGACGTACTAGTACATATACTCACCGGAACACGCAGTTACCAGCCTCATCCGCTTTCCAGGCTCTGAGGATAGCTACATCCCCAGTCAAAGCTTCTTCCATGAGGTATGTCTTGCCGTTGAATTCCCGCGTCTCGCGGGGCTTGCCAGACTCCAGAACTTTACCGGACTCGTCCATACGAACGGGGATCTTTCCCTCCTGAATAAAGGTGTCTTCGCTTGTCAGCAACAAACAATGGATGGTTCGGGGAAATCTATACATACGGACTCCTGTTGGGGTAAAGAACGCCGGAATCCCAGCACCCCCAGCACGGAGACGTTCAGCCAAAGTACCTTGCGGACAAAGTTCAATAGCAATGTGTCCCGTCAAATATTTCTTCTCCAATGCCTTATTATTCCCGAGGTATGAAAGTATCAGACGGTTGATCTGGCCATTCTGCGAGAGCGTCGAAAGGCCACCTTTGCCCGCGGCGCCGGCATTGTTCGAAACGGCTGTCAGGGAGTGCAATTGATCAGCGCCCCGGCGGTGCATAGCATTGATGAGCGTTTCTATGCTATGTGTCAGCTTCGCTTCCTGCACTGGTTGGTTGTTCGTCCACGTACCTGCAACTCCGCAAAGACCGAACCCAGAGCTAAGGATTGTCGATCCGCTCTTGATATCGGCGACAGCGGCATCGGCATCTTTGTATAATTTGGAACCGCTGCGCTCGACCTTAGGAGCGAGGGATTTTAATGGCGTGGTTATGGAGTATCTAGTGCTGGTGCTGGTACTGAATGGCTGCCAAGGGCGCACACTGGTGCGGACTCCGAGGAAGAGTCGAGGTCGACAGGCAGTGAGCGCTTTGCGCGACAAAGTAGTAGATATTCTAAGAGCTGTCATACTTTATGATTGTTTAGTCCAAAACAAAAAAAATACAAAGCAAGAATGAAATCATCGCGCAGTTAAAACATTGTCGGCATCGGTTAGTCGGAGCTACTTCTGGATGCCGAGGGGCCACTTTCGGAAGCGCCCTCCGAGCTCAACTTGGATCTTCTTCTGGGCTTCTCTCTACTCTGCTATTCTTCTGGAGAAAAAAACAAATTCCGGGTTTGGTCTCACGGCACGATGCCGATTTGTCTGGAACGAAGATTAAAAGCAAGCACGTCGTATAATCCCACATAGAACACCAAAGGCGGCCCGCCAAACTGGAAAGAGGCCCTTGATCAGCCCGTCAATTGCTTCTTAAACCGACTGAGTTTCCCCTTAATACCACCATGTTGCCTCCAATTACCACTCTGCTTTGCCAGAGATACACTAGGGCATTTAGTACAAGTGCCTTGCATTAATATGGTAGGTGAAAGAGTATCAAAATATTCCTTGGCTATATAGACAAGCTGATGATATGGATATGTTCAAAAACGAAGGTTCGTTCCAGTAAACGCAAGAAAAATAAACACTGGGGTATGCAAATATCCACCTTCTGGTCCTTCTAAAAATTGAAATCCGGGTTGGCAAAGTCAAGCCAATCCCAATTAAGCATGTCATCAAGAGGCACATCCGGAATTGACGCACCAAACGCGGTGCCCGCTCGGTTGACTGCATCGACGATCTGATTATCTGACATGGCGGAGAAATGCAATGGCTCGAACCACAGATCCTCAGGCGGTAGTGTTACTGGCAGCGGACCATTATCCAGGCATGTTGACGTAAATACCGGCTCGGGTGGATCGACTTTGCCTAGATTTCCTCGGGATTGCAGAGGCAAGGCTGGTGCACGTCGAATCAACTCGCGCAGGAATCTCCCGTAAAGCACAGAGGCGCCGTTTCGGTGACTTGGTGTTGCTCCAATTCTCTCTAGAACGCCGGCAGTCTCTTCGATGAGATTTCGGACGCTTGGTGCCAGACTGGAGTTGCTGTCGCCGGGTGTTATGCTGAGGCTGAGGGCAGAGCATGCGGCGAAGGAGATCATTATGACGGTATTGTTTGGCATTGATTTCAGTCGAGATTCGCCCTGGATGGCTGCTCGCAGGACGTTCAAAGCAGATGATAGACCAGCGGCTCGGAAGAATCTCTTGACTTCGATTGGGGCTGTTGGGTGATTGATGACACCGCCGTAGGTGGACAACTGAGTATGCGTGACAAGAATCTCGACGTATGGGGGTAGCGAGCGTGCTTTAGATGGTTAATATATAGCCAATCAATTTTGGGTATTAGACTTACTGTCTCCCTCCCCAATTGCCAAAGCCCATGTTGCATACCACCGCTCGTAGAAGGTTTGAATAGTTTTCTTAATCCTGTTATATGATCAGTATATAAATGATATCCATAGAAAGCATGATATCGTACGACTGAGCGGCCTCCGAGCCAGTATCAACGATGCGATAACTATCGCAGCTTGATTTAACTTTTTGGAAGAGTCCATCCTAAAACCGTTAGAATAGAATTCAATGGCATAATACGAGTATTGCGAGACGAGTTAGGACTGGATTCGGGATTGCACCTACAAGGTCTCTTCGAAGAACTGCCATGGAATTCATAGGACCATCACGCGGGTCTGCAATGGTAGATAGGTGCCAACGATCGCAGTTTTCGATGAGTGTTGTTGGAGGCACGGTATAGCTTCGTCCACGGGCAAGGCAAACACTGATCAAATTAGCTTCAGGTCGAGGGGCACTACTGGGAGAATCAAACATACCCTCTCTCAACGACATACAGCGCAATCCAAGCTCTTTCACGTCTTCGCAACAGTCTAAGGCCCCACTCTGAAGACGGATCAACATCATCAAATCCATCCATGTGCAAAGCCCTCTTGGCATCGATACATTCCGCTCGTGCCAAGCGATTCATGAGTTCTGGGTCGAAGCTTGAGGAGGGCGAGACAATCTTGTTCAAAGATAGGTCTAGAGCAACAGTGAGAGCCATGGCAATATAGGAGCAAGTATCATCATCCCCTAGTCTATCACCGGGGGACATCCATGGAACGTTCGCCATGAAAGCCAGAACTATCTCAACAGACTTATGGCGGTGTGTGATCACTCGCTTCGCGAGGCATTTGCAATGCCTCGACAGTCTCTTGGACAAAGCAGCAGCAGACGGCAGAAATAGGGCTGCACCTGCCATTATTGAAGTAAAAAGAAAAGCCGACTGGGACCGTACAAAGTACGGTGTGTGTACCAAAGGATCGAGGCCCCATCGAGTATGCGCGAGATTTTGGTAGAAGCTTGATTCGTCAATTATATATATATGTTTGGCAGTAAAAAGGACAGCCCACTTACAACGAGAACAATGACTCCGACTCATCAAACGTGACCAATCCTAACTCAATGGGGTCAACTTCAGGTCCAATATCCAAGTTCGCTCTCGTAGGAACAAAAAAGGATTTGGCGCCCGGTTCTCCTTGAGAGGTGCTTTGCATGAACGACGGGCCTTCTGACAACGGCACTGGAGACTTTGGCGCCCGCCGCATCCCGGTTGGCGAAAGCTGAAGGTCGGAAGCTCTAGCAAGCAGCTGGAGAGGATTCTCCGCATCGTCAAGAGTAAGACTCTCCTCTGCATGAATATCACGTGGAGATGTCATGCGCGGGTGGTCTGATGCCTCTGAGACTCCACGCTTATGCTCATGCTCATTCTGTATTAACTGGCCCTGAGCCTGACCAAGGAGTTCCTGGAGGACTGAAATTGCCCTTTGGGCCTCATCGTCACTAGAGTCGACCTTGGGCCGCTTGATTGCCTGCTCGATCTGATGTATGGCTTTCTCCAAGCCCTTGCGCTTGCTAGATCCCAGTTAGATCAGTATTTCATTCCACAACCACTTAATTTAGCTCACTTTTTAACACCCTTTTGTCGGCCGAGATGATGGTTGGGCACAATACACTCTGCATTAGTCTGTTTACATTTCTCGCAGCTGGACTCGCCTGCCAGGCGGTTGCAACGAATCTTGCTCCGCCGACAGTTCAAGCATGCAGCTTGTTTTCCATGTGGACTAGAGGCTGAACCTGCCGACTCGACCTCCATGAGTGAGTGTTTTGACCTCGGCCATGGGCACTAATGGGAGAGGCGGGAGTTGGGGGATAATGAGGAGTAGTGGTTTAGGCTTATGAGGCACTTTATCGCTACTCTCTTCAACAGCCCGGCCGGGCTAGCTCAATCGGTAGAGCGTAAGACTCTTAATCTTAAGGCTGCGGGTTCGACCCCCGCGTTCGGCTATTCCTAAAACCAAACCTGAGATTTCTTTTTTTGCTTTGTTTTTTTCGGCTTTTGTTTTGTTAGGAGATTTGACTTTTTGAAATAGACTTGACAAATATAAATACCTAAATGATTGTTTCCAGATACATTTGTGTCTTTACAGATTTTCTATGTATGAATGGACGGGATGGTAGTAGTGATATCTACCTAGGTATCATCAAACATTGAATCTAAGCTAAAAAAAGACCTTCCCTTTCGCTCTTTGCTTTCCCCTAGACTCTTAGCCTAGTACCGTGCATTTGTCCATCCGGAAATTGAGTGAAGATTCCAATGTTATGTCCCATTTGCAACCCAATTATATATCTCCCACTATCTAACACTACAGTAGTTAATAGACATATAAAGTGACACTATCGCATTCATTCCACATATGTCATATGTTTTCTCACTCAGTCGTTCTAATCATAGGCATCACACATATAATGAGTGACGCATACATCGACTAGCAGCACATGCACCCAAGATACTACTAAGGCATCTTCAAGTCAGCAGCTTGCCCAATCTCTAGTATATAGCTAAAGGGCTGGTATATACATAAATAATTCTGGGCTGAGTTTGTCTATGCGTCTTCACAGACACGTCTGCCTCCCCACTCAAGCCCTGCTTAGCGAGATAGTATTAGAGACATAGTGTTACATGTTAACTTTTTTCTGATTTCTGTAGCGGCTATGGATGTATATCGAGTAGCGAATGGTATCAATTAAAGATTAGTAGCTAAATACAAGCTCCAAAACAATAAGGCCGTTTGTCTTTTCGTGACTTATTAATGGACAATGAACATAGATCGAAATTCAACACAGCAAACGATCACATATAAATTTCCAATCAAGCATAGCGAACGGGACCAGTCTCCTCATCACGTCCCGCTGGCAAAGCACCGGATGCCTGTGAAGCAGCGTGAGGCTGAGCCTGAGACGCAGGAACCTGGCTCTTCTCATGACCAGCAGCCGGAACACCCTCCGCTGACGCAGCCCGCGAAGGCATACCGGTACTGGGAGGGGTAGCATCCAACAAGCGCGGACCAGACTGATCGGGCCTCTTGCTTGCCTTGACAAGCGCAGGCGCGGGGCCCAAGACAGTCGGGTATTTGAAGCGGAAACCCCAGGCGAAGAACAAGCGCAGCTTCGTCCAGAAACTCATTGCGTCCCACCTCTTCTGAAGGACCTCAGCGTCCTCTTTACTGCGGGCACGGTATCCCTTGCGGAAACAAAACAGACAGAAAAGAGAAAGAGGGAGCCAGATAAAGGACCAGAAAAGAGGAAGACCACGACGGGTCTGCCAGCCCGTCATGAGACGACGGAATCGCACCCAGGCCTCGATCATGCCCAGGATGAAAACGATGCCGATCCAGCCCAGCGCGCAGATCAATACAATTGCGAGGTAGGAGATGCCGAGGCCTGATCCCCATTTGCTGGTGAACCAGTTGTCGTCGTCGTAGTAGCCATAGCCATAGTAGTAGCCATTGGATGATCCATCGCCGTTTCCTGGTCCGTCGGACAAGCCTGTGTAGTATCCGGAGTTGCCGTTATAATCGCTGTCTGTGTACTGACACCTGGCACCCAAGTACCGAGAGGTAGGGGTATTGTAGGAGCTCAGAGAGCTCAGAGTCCTGCTGGGGATTTGGGTGGGTTCGACGAAGACCACTTCGTAGATGTAGGTGGTCGACTGGAAGGGCTCGCTGCTGTCGACTGAGGTCGAGGTTGTAACATGATCCCTGGGCAGCAAGGTCGCGATCTCATAGGGAGGGGTGACCGCGACAGCAGTCGTGGTGGTCCATTGGGTAGAGCAGGCCGTCGGGGCCGAGTAAGTCAAGTTGACCTTGTAGACGGTACTATGATAGTTTCCATCATCATCCATAGTGTTATAGTAGCCATAGCCATAGCTATCGTATAGGCCGCGTTCCTCGCCATAGCCAGTGGGATACAGCTTTTGGACAACAGTGTAGTCATAGACGGTGTCGGTGGAAGTCGCGGTAGACAGGGCCTCGGCTGGCAAAGTTGCAGTTGGAGAGATTTGATGAATCTCAGTGACCAAGTCGGAATAGTAATCTGTATTAACCTCTTGTTCGTAGGTATCTGTTACGATCCAAGGGGCGGCCTGAACAAATGGGCTCAAAACGAATGACAAGAAGAGAATAAATGAGTGTGAAGGCGCCATCTTGAATGGTCCTGGAGGTTTGCAGGAAAAACAATCAACGAGGCGTCCATGGCTTTATAAAAAGCCCTCGATAGCGCCTCTTGAAGACCCTGACTTTTTACTTTCATTTGGGGGCGCTTTTTGTCGCCTAAGCTATACTGGTTTGTCCTCGGGTGGAAATTGCCTGCATTAGAGTAGGCAGATGCCCCGGTGTGATTGGCGATGTTCCTCAATTTGCCAGGGCTAAGTGGAGGGCTTAGCCTATTTGGGATCGACTAAGAGACCCTAGACTTTTCGCCTCATGCATTTACCGAATTGGTCTTTTTCCTTTGTTAGGGAAAATGACACAGAATTTGACTAGCCTGATGTATGAGAGGGGGAAAAAAAAAAAAAGGGAAAAAAAGGAAAAGAAAGGTCGATTTCGCCTAATCACGTATAGAACAGCGCAGAAACAAATACAAGCGTAACTTCGTGGATCATCAGTGTGTTGCAAGGTCCAAAGATCGCCAGGAATCTATATGGGGGATTGACAGGTAAATCACGGATTACCCAAAGGGTGTGAGAGAGAGCCACTTGCTCAATTAGCAGCCCGTAAGGCTCGTAACCTTGCACCCAAGCCATCCTCAACCTCGGCATCCACCTGCTTGGGCTCTTTAACCTCCTCTTTAGGCACAGCATCCGCCTCGAGGTTCATGCGCATATCGACACCCGCATCATCTGCCAGTTGTTCCATGAGACGATCAACGTCAGCCTCACCCTCCGCACCGTATTCCTGCATCGATACACCCTGAGCGACATCCTCGATCGCACTGCTGGCGATCTTAAAGTCTTCCGACCGGGCGAGGAAGTTGTTAGCGTGGGAGACGAGGTGTTCGAGGTTGACACTCCGTGAGGCAGCATCTAGGCCCCGTGATGCCAAAGCGAGCGTCCGAGATGTGTCGCGGGTGCTCTGGGCGGCCTTGAGTTCGTTGATGATGACATCTGCACGCGCCGCTTCGGATTTGAGCGTTACTTGGCGTCGCTTCTCGCGCACGGCGGAGGCGGCGTGAATGCGAGCGATCTGGAATTCGCGGTTTTTCATCGCTTTGTCGGCTTTGGCCTTCTCTGATTTGAAGGTCGCCTCCGCTCGGACGGCTTCTTTCTTGAGTCTGTTGGAATGTAGCTGGGGAGATAAGATTAGCCATGGTTTCATGCACAGGTGGGGTGATGTACGCTGTCAGAAGGGGAAACAAAGTGGAGAGCAACTTACCTTGACATTTGTGCGGGCTTCGAAGATAGGGTCTTTGCGAACCATGATGTCGGTTAGAGATAATATAGAGGAGGGTTTGTAGGTGTTGTGGAAGGCAGATGGATTTGGGGGCGCGTGGCAACGTCACTGACCGCATTCAGTGCATTCTTAGCGGCCCGAGGTTGGTTTATTTTAGGACAAGGCGAGATTCACCGATAGGTCAAAATAATATATCTCTACTATAACTTTGTAAACGGATTAAACCTACGGTGGCGATTTGGCGACTTAGGAGAATTACTACACGAACTAAGTACGTCTCGGAAATAATTGCAAGATGAGCCAGTCGATTTTGCATTATAAAAACTAGTATACAGGCCAAAAAAAGGGAACCCTCAGCGCTGTTTGCCCATGAGCAAAGATGAAAGAGCTTTGCTCGCGCTGGAACTCCGGAAACTCCGTGTACCTCGATGCATCTTTCCATTACTGCGTTGCCGACCGGATTTCATTGTGTTTGCCCGCTGGTGTCGTTTAGACAGGCTGAGACTATCGATTGCCCAGGCCATAGTTAATAACGACTCCCAACTCGGTCGAGCCTCCGAGGCGCCAGCCGACCAGGTCTGCGGGGAGAAAGTCTCACTAACCGCTAGCTGCAATGCTCTGCCCGTCGCATCTCGAAGTGGACGCGCCATGGCTGGGCTGCAAGCTAGTAGTCTGGAGAGAAGTCTCATCCGAAAGACCGGACGGCTGGACGCCTTCGAGGACGACAGACTCGGGGTCGAAATCAACCATAGAATCAAAGGGAAATGCTGATATATCTCCTCCGTCGAGAACGTCAAAGGCAAACCCGTCTTCAGGGAAAGAAGGATTTGGCTCAGCGGGTGAATCACCGTGGAATAGGCGGCGGAAGTCATCGTCAGAAAGAGGAGCTGCAACGTCATTTGCAGTCTGAGGTTCGTTGGAGAGGTCGAAGAGGGGTAGGGCACTTCCAGCTCCTTCGAGGCCAGCGACGGACACTGCAGGTCACACAACACCGCTGCAGGATGTTGTGTCACGTCGGAGGCCTCAGCCAGAGTGGAAGGCTTGAGGGTGGGAGAGTAGTCGGTAACGGAGGGAGTCGGGAAAGGAATCCGCTCCATAGGAAGTTCGTCACCTTCTTGTTTGAAGAGGGTAGGTGTGAGGGTGGGAGATTCGACGGCGGGAGAGCTGGCTTTGGGAGTCACGCTGCGAGATCCACGGACCTCGGCGGAGAGCTTAGCCACTTGTTGGCTCAAGCGGTTGTTCTCTGTCTCCATCTGCGATAGACGCTGGATCAGGAACTGGTTCTGTTGTTCCATACGGATCTTCTCGGTCTCGAGCTTCTCCATCTCGAGGCGCTTGCGCTCGCGTGATGTTTGAGCAGCAGCGCGGTTCCGAAGAACCCGTTCTATCCGACGCTGCTCCTTTTCATCATCTGTCTTAGCGCGTTTTCTAGAGGCAGAGTTAGCGGGGCTCAACGTTCAAAGAGACTAAATGGGCAACATACCTGGGAGGAAGGTTTGTTTTCGGGGTTGGGAGTTCTTGTCCCCAAGACTTTCTCTTCTTGGTTGGTTTCTTCTCGTCGTCTCCCACCTTAACATCATCCTCCGGCTCCGGAGACTCTAATGATGTATCCGCGGGGGAAACTGTGTACATCTCTGGGGATGGTGAGGTTGGGAGAGTATCCAACGGGTTGATAGTATCCGCCATAGTGACAGGGTCAAATGGATAACCGGTGCCGGACGTGAATAATAATTGTAGTATAACAGACTTATAATGAATGACTTGAGTGAAAAGAAGAAGTTCAAATCAGAGGCCACGTTATCATCACGATCGGCACCGGAGACCAGACTCCGAAGAGGATTGATTGAGTCAGAATGGTGAGTCAGCGAAGAGAGAGAAAGAATGGAAAGGACAGCTGTTCAACTGCAAACGGGGGATGGGCGAGATGAGGTTTAAGTAGAGGCCAGCGTGGTCTGAAAGGGATGGACTCCGGGATGGAACAAAGGGGGGGGTTACCTTGGAACCTGGGCACACACGTATGTCAGGTACAAGCAACACCATACATTTTAGCATGTGCCACCAAGTACCTCAAAAGGGGGCTGAGTTCCTGTTACGAGACACGTAAATTACGTTAATTTCCCCCTGCATTCCGTGGTTCAGTCCCTGCCAACAGCCAATCATATGATTTGCCGCTTGAAACATCGCCACGGAGCTCCGTATGGAATACGGAGCACACCTGGGCACATCCCACTCACTTCTCTCTTGAGTTCTATAATTGGGATACTGGCCCCCATACTCCGTACACTTGCATTGGATTGCATTGAGTACGGAGTAATATTTACAGAGTACGTGCATATTCAGCTTCTCATTTTTATATATCGGGTAATACAAGATACATCCAGTCACTCCGAGTCGATCTATCTGAATCATGATACGTCTGTCCCACAATACAAATGATCCGATATCATAGGGAGTCTCGAACAATCTAGGGTGGACCTACTCCGTAGTCCTCATACGTTCTCTCCTGAGTCTGAAAACGCCATCAGGATTGCCCGGAGAATGCTCCATTTAAACGCCAATCGCAGATGTTTTGTGGTTCATGGCTGCCCCGCCCCGTTAATTCTCCGTTCCCCCTGACTGAGAATGTGACGGTGATTATGTATATGTATGAACTAGGGGGCCCATTGTGCCATTTAGATTGGCGGAAATCATCCTGGGGTCGCTACGGAACCCCCTCGAACACGGCAGAATGTCTAGGTCAAGGGGCTGAAACGGACGTTACAGCGTATACTCCGTACATTGCCCCTCCGTTACGATTTAGGGTTGACCTCGGGAGTTTATAGGAGTGACTCCTACCACGTGCTGTGTATGAGCCATTCATGAGTTTCGGTGAAAAAGATAATATAAATGTCTACCTCAATTCAATACACTATATTCAGTGATCGGTATTGTCATCCCATTTTGGAAACCCTCGACACCAGGGGAATTATATGCAGTCCCTCAAACAAAAGAAGAAAAGAAAAAACGCCATCCCATAGAAAACGTGCTCATGACAATATCGTAAGCAAACATGTGCGGGGCGAGGATCAATTGACCTCCTCTACATGGTGACATCCATCGTGTCATCGCCAGCATCGAGAGCATTCTGGACCTCCGGGTCGGGGACCACCACACCACGTCCTCGGCCAGCAATCAGTTCGCGTCGCACTTCAGGTCCAATGTCCTTGTGTCCACGGACGAGAAGCAAATCGAGAAGTGCTTCACGCTGGTCCTCAGTGATGTCGTTACGATAACGCTGGGCAAAGACCAAAAGGGACTGGTGCCAGAGAACTGGCAGCTTGTATGACTTGGAACCGAGCCCTGAGGGTCCGTCGTCCATGGCATCCTCCGAAGGATCAACGGCACGGAAACGCATGAAGTGGAATACCAAGGCGTCAATAACCTTGTACGGCAGGGCGTACTTCTTCTCTAGGAAGACACGGATGAACATGTTGACAGCACCGGTGCTCTCCAGGGAGGTCAATGACTGTTCGGCAGCCAGATCACACATGCGGAGCAACGCGGCTGCGGAGTGCAGCACGGGAACGGAGACACGGGCGATCACAGAAGAGACAATGTGGGCTTCACGCAAGGTGCAGGTACCGGTGGACACGAGCGGGAACAAAAGTCCCTTGAAGAAGCACGCGGGCTTGTACAGGGCCTTGCGCAGCGCATTGTAGGTGTGGACGTTCAACTTCTTGGTTTCGTGGATTTCCTCGCGCACGCGCTCCAAAAGCACAGTGTTGATGAACTCCTGCGCAACTGCAGGCTTGGACGAAATGAAGATACGGGTTACAGCGTAGACGGCGTTGCCGGTCCATGACTCAGGGCGAGTGATATCCAAAAGAGTCTGCCAGTTCGGTACAGAGGGAAGGATCTTGATGGGCTTGGGGAGCGGGCCAGACTTGTAGCGAGAAAGAATCATGCCGACCCTAGAACAAGTTAGCTTTGCCTCTCAAGGAACCATCGGAAAACATACTTCTCATATACTTCCACGGCCTTGGCGGGAATCTGCACTGCATCCTCGGGGACACCACCACCCTGGATGTATTGACCATAGGGCCCTTCGCCGGCCTGCTTCGCCTCGTGCTCGGCAATCTTCTCGAGAATCAAATCGGCAAGGTTGGTAGGACCAGCGGAGCTGGGATCCTTGGGGTGGAATATAGGGTCCTCCTCGTGAGGCATGAATTTGTTGAACATATCTAGATCATTGGGATCGACCTCCTTGTAAAATGTCAGAAGCAACATCATTACTCAAGGATTCGGGAGTCTCACAACTTGCTCGACTTCTTCATCAACCCAATCGTCAGCCTCAAACTTCCCCTCATCGTCGGAGAAAGGCTCCTCCTCATCCTCGAGTCGGGTATCAAATTCAAATGCATTCGACTTGGGCCGTGCTGAGTTCTTGAGTTGCTCAGCGGCATCCTCGTCGGCCAATTCCTGTCCAATCTGTAGAATCTTGCGCGACATTTTCGCATCGACGAAACGCTGTCCATTTTCGCCATCCTCATCGTTTTCGTCGGCTTTGCCTTTGCCTTTCTTGCTGCTCTGTGTCCGAAGGTGCCCCGCGGAAGTAATATCTTCAGCGAGTGGGTTGTGTCTGCGTGCAGCAGCAGCAGCGCGGGAACTTGATACCTTTGGCATGGCTGGTAATTCTTCAGATAAACCGAAGAAAGCGAAATGAGTATTTTGGGCTGGCTTATCGAAGTACACACGACGATCAAATTGTGTGGTCATATTTTTTTTTCTGCCAGGCGGTGCCCCCCCAATTACCTCACCGCCTGTACCCCACACCGCCTCTATTCACGCATTTTCTGCAATCCATCATTTGACCGCCTTCGTTTCCCAAGGAGATTCTGTCCAGCGCGCATGCGATTGACTCTTTTCTTGCACAAAGGAAGCCTGCTGCCTATTAGTGAAGATAGGAGTGATCAGCATACTATAAGAGCTTAATTGGTGGAGCCACAGGCTGCCAGCAATCTGGGTCTTTCGCGTATATACGCTGGAACAGCTTGACAGACAAGCTTCACATTGAGTAAGGACCTCTAACCGTGCAGAAGCAGAATGCTATGCAGCAATACTCATTGGATTACATTTTGTTCAAATAGCTGACGCCCCCCCAGATCCACAGATTAATTTACAGACCACGACCCCAACGGGCAACCAAGCCTCCGTCATGGCATCCGGCCAAGCCCCCGGGTCTTCCGCTCCGTCGTCCAATATCAACTCTCCGATCCTACCCCCGAATGGTGGACCTCTTCTCAATGCTCAATTTACAGACTTGAACCCGCGATCGTCTCCAGCTCCGTCCGCCCAAGGCGATGGTCGAGCGAAGCGCAACAAGCGAGACAGTCGCAAGAAGCGTGAAGCCAAAGGACTGGACACCGAGAACGCACCACCTCCAAAAAAGCGAGCCACAGCTGCACCCAGCACGGCCCTGCCCAGCTCCAAGCTTAGCATTCTTCGTCCATTGTTGCTCGCGGAGCCGCACGCCTCGGATCGATACCCTCCACAACCTCGCCAATTGAATCGCGTGACCCGAAAGACGTCGGACGTTTTGGGCCATAGCTGGGATTTCTACGAGGTTGTTGATAAACTCACCAACAAGAATGGATTTCGTTATAGCTATGCCATTGCAGACCCCGGATTCCCTCATATCAAATATCGACAGACCGATGTTCGCCCGTACCATACCCGCTTCAGTTTCGAGGATTCACCGGCTGCCATATCGTTTTCGGAGAGCGCGACAGCAGTAACAACCAGTGATGCATGGCATACTGCCCGTGCCAATGTATGTGCCCGAGAGGGCACTTATTATTACGAAGCTCGCGTGATTAGTGGCATAGTCAATGATCCCCAGGCACCTCAGAACAACGGAAGATCGACAACTTCACCCCGTGGCCATGTCCGTATTGGATTTGCCCGACGTGAGGCCGACCTCGATGTGAATGTTGGGGTGGATTGCTATGGTTACGGGATTCGAGACGTGAACGGCGAAGTCGTCAATCGCATGCGATGCGAGTTCTTCTTCCCCAAGGGAGAGGCCATCAATGAAGGCGACGTTATCGGCATGCTCATCACTCTTCCGCCTCTTTCTCTCCACAAGAAGATTGTCGAGGGCACTTACGATCCTGCCGATAATACCCCACCACAGCCGGTAGCAACCAACATCATCCGAGATCGGATTCCATTTCACTATAAATCCGATTTCTGTTGGCAGCAATCCAACGTCTTTTCTACGAAACACCTACGTGACTACGCTTTCAATCTCAAAGAAACGCCGACGTTTGGTCCCCCGTCCCCTTTGAACAGCGAAGACGCCACGCTCCGCACACTCCCAGGATCTAGTATCACCATTTTCAAGAACGGGGTACAAATGGGCACCCCCTTCAAAGAACTCTATGCTTTCTTGCCGCCTGCAAGTCGTCTCGCCAATGGCACAAACAACCTTGGTATTGGCGAGCGTGAGAATGCCGACGACGGCTTGATCGGTTATTATCCTGCTGTGAGTTGCTACGGCGGCGGTGCCGTCGAGTGCCGATTTGAGGGTCCATGGTGGGTCGGGCCACCCGAGAAGACTGAAACTGGGGAGCCGGTCCGGGCTATGGGCGAACGCTTCAATGATCAGATCGCCGAGGACGTGCTGGCCGATATCGTGGACGAGGTAGAAGCCATGTTCACATGGGGCGGCATTGATGGCGATGTCATCAATAACAACACCGAGCTCGACGGAGCTGGAGTTGTAGGAGGGGCAGAGGTGTTGAAGGGTGGTGTCGGCGCTGCGCTGGATTCTACGCTTGCCCATACCCCTGGAACTGCCGGGGCATCTGATTCCGCTGCTAATAGCAACCGTGAGACACCCGCCGCAGGCGATGTCGGGAACCACGGTCTTGAAGACGCGATGAGCGTCGGGACAGCTGGCACTCCCAATGTTGAAGTGCAGGGTGACGGCGATGTCGAGATGACTTAGTGACATACTCAACGGGAAATGAAGTAGGCGTTTGGCTTTCTCAATAGCATTGATACCAATTTACCGATTCTGATTTCGAAGTCTATTCACATAATATACATTTCATATAGTAGTCGTACAGGTATGGGTCTAATCCAAATTCCTTCCCTCCAACATCTCTCCTACTCTCATGACCAACTGATCGTCTCCATATTGACCGATGACCTGGATTCCTGCTAGTTCAGCATCTTGCTGCCCAGACACCATCACGGGGACTGAAATTGCAGGTAAGCCAGCCAGACTGGCGGGAACGGTGAATACGTCGGCGACATATGCGTCGAGGGGTGATTTCTTGGTAGAGTTGCTCATCAAGTCCGACAATCGTGGCGGGGATGAGGGAGCAGTAGGACATATGATGACATCTACGTCATTTTCCTTTGCAACTTTATCTGCGCCCTGCGCAGCGAGCGGATGCTTGGCTGTAAAGACAGCATCAAAATCTTGCTGGACCAGACGACGGACCCGTTGTGCTTGGATGAAATAGTTGTCAATGGCATCGGCACTCAAAGTGAATGTGCCCAGAACAATTCGTCTCTTTACTTCCTGCCCGAACCCCTGTCCTCGGGTATTTGAGAATAAATATCCATCAGGCTTGCCGTCACCATCTGGTCCTTCGGCGCGGGTCCCATATCGTACCCCGTCGTATTTGGCCAGGTTTGAAGATGCCTCAGCAGGTCCCAGGACATAATAGGTAGATAATGCGTGTTTGGTGTCGGGCAGAGAGACGGAATGAACGGTGTGTCCTTGTTTCTTCAGGTGTGCCAGAGAAAGAGCCCACGCCCGCCGGACTGATGGGGTCAGCTCGGAAACGTTGTACTCTATTGGCACGCCGACCCTGAGAGGTGCTGAAGTCATTCGCGAGGCAAGTTGTGGTGTTTGGAGAGAGGCTTGGATTCGAGAGCGGGAGGATATTGAGAGGCTGGTAGGGTCGCGGTGGTCATGCTGGTTGAGGATGTCTAAACAAGCTATTAGCGCAGTCGTTTTCCAGTCACACTGGTAAAAACTCACCGAATATATCTCGCACATTGGCAGTCGTTTTCCCAATTATACCAACGGTATCTAGAGAATTGGCGTATGCCGCCACTCCCCATCGTGAGATCAGTCCGTACGATGGTTTGAATCCAACTGTCCCAGTGTAAGCAGCTGGGAGTCTGACCGAGCCTCCGGTGTCAGTTCCTAGTGAGCTGTAGAAGTCAGTGATCTGTCTCCTTGCTGACGACTGGCCACTTACGCAAGGCATTGGTCGGCAGCGACTGAGGCGGCACTTCCACCAGAGCTGCCACCGGCCGAGAGGTCTTCCCCGCTGGAATCTCGACGAGGGTTCTTGACAGGACCAAAATGTGAATTAGTCGAGTTTGATCCCATTCCAAACTCATCCAAATTTGTTTTTCCAGCGACAATGGCCCCGGCGGCCTCTAGTTGATCGACGACGGTGGCATTGAACGGGCTCGTAAATTTATCCAGGATTCTCGAAGCGCAGGTTGTCGGAAGGTCACGCGTGCAGATATTGTCTTTGATGGAAATCAAGCGGCCGTCCACTGCGGACTTGGGTTTCCCTGGCCATATCGGTTAATTCAGAAGTAGAGAGTGGAGGTGAGTCCGATGTTGCTACCTTCTTCCTTGCGCACATCCGCTTCCTTTACACGGTCCAGCCATGGCCCCGCGCGCGACAGCGGGGTTATGAAGGCATTGAGACCATGTGCATATTGATTAGCGACGCATCTCTCAGCTTCGCGCAACAATGACATTTAGACGAGTGTGTGAGGAGTATAATATAGAAAGGGAGTGGGAACGCAAGTTTCCCGGGTCCGTGCTGCTTTTCTACGGTATCTATTCCGGTCTCTGTTACCCTTGAAGACATGTATCTACATACATGTAGGTTTATAATGCACGACAGACTCCATAGCCTAGATATGAGTAGTTATATGCTCGAATATAAAAACCAATACGGTACAAATCTGAGTGACCTCGGAGCTACAACGTCAACAGTTCCTTCGGGCCGAGCGAAATCGACTAAGACGTCATCCGGATTTGCTCGACACTTTCTCTCCTCCTCCACTCCCTCACCTACCAACTATGTTCTCGCGAAGTGTACTACAGACGGCTACCCGAAGTGTTCGCCCGGCCTCAGCTAGAGCCGTACCACAGCTCGGTAAAGCTCCATTCGGTCGGCGATACGTTTCGGTCTATGGCTACACACAGGCAAAAGCTCTCATCTACTCTAAATATGGCGAGCCTAAAGATGTCTTGCGGTAAGTCATCCTAGCTGCAATTGAGCCAATAAAAACTGATCAATTTAGCCTACACAAGCACTCAATCTCCGCGCCGCACGCAACCCAAGTGAACCTGCGCCTGTTGACCGCGCCGATGAACCCAGCCGACGTGAACCAGATCCAGGGTGTGTACCCCAGCAAACCTCCCTTCCAAACAGAGCTCGGAAACGTGGAGCCTGCTGCAGTCGGCGGAAACGAGGGCGCATTCGAGGTGCTGTCAACCGGTGCCGGTGTCAAGAACCTTAGCAAAGGTGACTGGGTCATTATGAAGCGCACAGGCTTGGGTACCTGGCGTACCCACGCGCAGCTGGACGAATCCCAGTTGATCAAGGTTGAGAACAAGGAGGGCCTGACCCCGCTGCAGGTTGGCACTGTCAGCGTCAACCCCGTCACAGCGTACCGCATGCTCCGGGATTTCTGTGAATGGGATTGGATGCGCGCCGGTGAGGAATGGGTGATCCAGAACGGCGCCAACAGTGGTGTCGGACGAGCAGCTATTCAGCTGGGCCGTGAGTGGGGAATCAAGACGCTCAATGTCATTCGGCAGCGCAAGACACCCGAAGAGACCGAGGCTCTCAAGCAGGAGCTTCGGGATTTGGGAGCTACCGTGGTTATCACCGAGGAGGAGATGCTTAATGGCAACTTCCGGGATATGGTCCACGAGTTCACTCGCAAGGGTCGGGAGCCCATTCGTCTGGCGCTGAACTGCGTAGGCGGGAAGAATGCTACCGCTCTGGCAAAGACTTTGGCCCCTGATTCGCACATGGTGACCTACGGAGCCATGTCGAAGCAACCTGTTGCATTGCCCTCGGGCCTGCTGATTTTTAAGAACCTCGCGTTTGACGGTTTCTGGGTCAGCAAGTGGGGTGACAAGAACCCCCAGTTGAAGGAGAGCACCATCAAGGATGTGCTTCAATTGACTCGCTCTGGGAAGTTCAAGGATATCCCCGTGGATGAGGTCAAGTGGAACTGGGAGACCGAGGGCCCGGAGTTGGCAGAGAGTGTGCAGGGCACTTTGGGCGGCTACCGCAGCGGGAAGGGCGTCTTCACCTTCAGCGGTGGCGATTGAGTGAATAGCCAGTATGAATGTATCATAAAGCCAAGGTGGCTTCCTCCGATATTTACTTCGCGATCAATTGGGCCGTATGATATGGACCTGGAAACTAGGAATGAATTGTAACAAAATGAATTGAACTAGAAATCATATCTATCAACACTCCCAGTTCTTCTTTACCCAGTCAAGGATCAGGTTTGTTAGAGTCGTGCCTGGCATGTACGCATCACTTTCCTTCGCAATATCGATATCGAGACCGGCAAACTTGGCGGCCAATATCACCTTCTTCTCTATGAAATCAAGGTAGACCAAATCAACTGTCTTTGGTGTCTCGGATGTGTTGGCAGGTATGAGGGTTCGAATACAGTTCGGCACGCGATAAAAGTTGATGGGTGAATGGATGGTATCGTCACCATCTGTGCCCGCATCATCTTTTGTTGTATATCCGGGCACGAGGTCCGAACCTGACATGGGGATTTGCTCGCTAGCCGAAGACCATGTTTGGGCAATCACGTCTTCCGGATAAGCAAGTTGCTCGGGAGGGGCCAACGTCGTCAATGAAGTTTCTTCTGTAGATAGAACTTGAGGCTGCTCGTTCAAAACGTCGACAACAAGCTGTGCCTTGTCATATGGAACATCTTTCACGTAGCGGAAGGTGCTGGTGAATGGAGATACAATAAAAGCCGAGTCTTCGGTAAAAGGCCCCTTGAAGATATCGAACCTCATCGCGCCCGTATTGACAATGGCTAGTCTGGGTACGTCGCCACGAGACTCATCCCTCAAGTCCCCCAAAACTTGAGTTTCAAGCCAGGTGTAGATACTGTTGGGGTCCGGATACTTGGCCCGCGACATCCATAAATCATGTGGAGCACATCCATGGACGTGGTCCAGATGAAGATCGGTCCGTGCTTCGGCGATCAATTCGGAGACATTAATGCCCTTTTCGGTTGGGAAGGTCTCTTGATCAAGACCGGTGTGATGATAATAAGAAAGAAGGTTGTTGTCAATGTATCTGCGCTTGAAGACAGGCCCAGCAGCAGACTGATGGCTTGTCTTACTGGCGAGGCCATCGATTGACATGAAACCAACAGTTTCCATGAACCGACCGCTCGCTAGCCCAAAGGCTTTGGAATCAAACTGCGCATAGTCACGCACATGCTGGTGCCCGCCAAAGAATTGGATTGGAGTATCCCAACGAATTCCGCGGATCTCCTTGAAGATCGCCCGGTATTCTGGCGAATGAACAGGCACATGGCCGATCACCAAAAACAGATCCACTTCTTTATCTCGAATTGCTTCTTGGAACCAATCCTCTTTGATAGTAGAAGATACCCTCTGCACCACAGTGTTGTTGTAATTTCCGTTGAAATCAAAGAGAAAGCCAAATGCTACTATACGGATGCCTTGCTTCTTGGTAGTGAACTTCTTAAACCGTGGGGCCAGAGGCACAAGCTCTTTCGTGGTCGGGTGAATAATGTCAATATTCGAAGCCAGATAGTTGCCCCGGAAATTAGGAACAGTGACAAGAAGCTCAGCCTCCGATGTGTTTTGCTTGTATAGCTCGTGATTTCCAGACGTCAATAGGTCGATGTGCTGGTGCCGGAGGATGTCTGAAAGGTAAATACCCTTAGGCTCGGACGAATCATATAGTCCATTCCCTTCAACTCGGTCACCGGTGTCTATAACTAGTAGATCTTGTCCTTGGGCTTCTGCCTTTTCCCGCATGCGCGTGGTAAACGATATATAGTCCCCCCAGTCTGCGGAATAGGACGGTCTGCGATTGTTAGCGCAACTCAAAGCTTAGCAGGACCCAAAGCCTACTCCTGCAAATGACCGGCCAGCCAGCCATGAGTATCGGTAGTATGAATGAAATTCAGTTGCCCGAATTCGAGGTCTCGTAACGGGGCGGAGATGGGATCGGGTGCGGAGGGTTGAGCGGCGAGTGCCGACGGAAGTAGCCAGAGCAAAGACAACATCATTACCAATAATACACCCTTGGAAGAATGTATAAAAGCATGAGTTTGTAAGGCAAAATATTGGAAGGACTTCAAAGACTGAAAGGAAGCACGTAGTTATGCATAAGAACCTAAAAGGTAGATAGCTCTCCAAAAGATATATGAGGAGTGTAAACAAGATGCCTCCGAGCTCCTCTCCAATTTCTTGTATGGTTACGGTTACAGTACCGGTGAGCTCTGATATCACGTGTTGCCCAACATCTTCGGATTTGCATCTCGATTATTCGGACGGCGATAAGTTTTCCCTTCACTTTTATCTATAACGTTCTTCGATTCAATTGCTTTTGCGGTCCGAATTTGGTCTGTGATCTTTGATTGAATCCTTCTTTCTTTTTTTTAGTTTTACATATTCTCCAATTCGATCATATTTCCGCAATGGCAGCTCCCCGACTTTTCCGCCCAACAGCTCGTCTGTTTTCCTCGCGCCTTGCTTCCACCGCTTTGCGCTCGAATCTTCGCCAGTCCGCCTGTGCTCCCTCAATTCTGCGCCGCGGATATGCCACCGAGACCGGTACCAAGGAGGTCACTGTTCGCGATGCCTTGAACGAGGCTTTGGCGGAGGAGTTGGAAGCCAACCAGAAGACCTTCGTCCTCGGTGAGGAAGTTGCGCAGTACAACGGAGCGTGAGTAATCATTGAGGTCCGGTTGAATCCAGACCGACGCTGAACTTCCGCTTCTACAGATACAAGGTGACCAAGGGTCTGCTCGACCGCTTCGGTCCCAAGCGGGTTATCGATACTCCCATCACAGAGGCCGGCTTCTGTGGTATCGCCGTTGGTGCCGCTCTCGCTGGTCTGCACCCTATTGTGAGTATTTTCGGAAGGGACCGTTGATCCAAGATGCGCATTCTAATCGTTCCCAATCTAGTGCGAGTTCATGACCTTCAACTTCGCCATGCAGGCCATCGATCAGATTATCAACTCCGCCGCTAAGACTCACTACATGTCCGGTGGTATCCAGCCCTGCAACATCACTTTCCGCGGTCCCAACGGTTTCGCCGCCGGTGTCGCCGCTCAGCACTCCCAGGATTACTCCGCCTGGTACGGCAGCATTCCCGGTTTGAAGGTTGTCTCCCCCTGGAGCTCCGAGGATGCCAAGGGTCTGTTGAAGGCTGCTATCCGTGACCCCAACCCCGTTGTTGTGCTGGAGAACGAGTAAGGTCCCATCCACTCATTTTGCCGGAATTCGCGTAAACTAACCAATGCTAGGCTCATGTACGGTCAGTCTTTCCCTATGAGCGAGGCTGCCCAAAAGAACGACTTCGTCCTTCCCATTGGAAAGGCCAAGATTGAGCGCCCCGGAAAGGACCTTACCATCGTCTCTGTGTCTCGCTGCGTCGGTCAGTCCATGACCGCCGCCGCCGAGCTCAAGCAGAAGTACGGCGTCGACGCTGAGGTTATCAACCTGCGCTCCATTAAGCCCCTTGATGTTGAGACCATCATTGCCTCCCTCAAGAAGACCGGCCGCATCATGGTCGTTGAGTCTGGCTATCCCATGTTCGGTGTTTCGTCCGAGATCCTGGCTCTGTCCATGGAGTATGGCTTCGATTATCTGACCGCCCCTGCCGTCCGTGTCACCGGTGCTGAGGTTCCTACTCCTTACGCCGCTGGCCTTGAGGCCATGGCCTTCCCCCAGGAGGACACCATTGTCAGCCAGGCCGCCAAGCTTCTGCGCTTGTAAGCCAATAAATGAGGGCGAGTGAGGAGCTCGCAATAATATAGCTATGTGCCTAGTACCCTTTCATCTGTTCCATCTTATGTTGTTTTATTCTGCTTTTGTTGTCCAATCGTTTTAGACAGTCTCTTGGAAAGCATGTACCATTACATCCATATCAGGACCAGCGTAAATGTGCTTAAACAGCTTAGACGGAAATTCATTGCTGCCCAGTAACGTAAAGATAAAAAGTAAAAAAGATAACCCCATACCCTTCAACGCCATTGCATATGCATATGCATTTGATACATGATACTCGGTTCAATTCGCGAGCCATCTCCGGCGTCAAGGTATCTATCCATCAGACCCTTGGGGCAGTACACCCAGCGAAACAGTCCGTTGGCTGGCGAGGATCATAATATCCTTCTTGGCCATACTCCTCATCGGTGTCACTTTCCATATCACCATATTCACCCTTTTTGGCTCTCCTCACCTGGGAGGGATCATCGGCTTGAGGTTTCGGGCCATTATCTTCATCGTCGTCTCCTAGGACGTTCTTCTTGACTGGGGCTGCGGGGGCCACCGTTCCCTTGACAGCAGCGAATGAGCTTTTGAAACCTCCCTTCTTGAAACCTGAGCTTCCTCCACTTGATACATTGTCCACAGGAGTCTCGATGACTTTCAGACCGGCCTGCGCATCGGCTTTACGTTCTGCGCGGCGGTTCTTCTCGACGGCATTTGGATCACGTGTTAGCTGTTTGAGATCTTGCAAACGCTTTCTGTGCTGGTGATCATATGATCCGATGTGTGCTTCGTATTCCGGGTGGCGCGAATAAGATTTATTGCAAAGGGTGCAGGTGAAGGAGCTGAGTGCAGACCGCGCTGACTCGGTCTATAAGGGTTAGCTTGGCGATAACAGATATGGCAGAGATATATGATTGATTACCCTAGGGGCGGGATTCGTGAAACCACGCTATATTCATTAGCTGGGCATTATATTTGGACCAAAAAGAAGAGCATACCGGCGCCATTATTCTTGAACAAGAGCCTAGGTGAAATTCAGCGAGAGAGCGTTTTGTACGGCTGAGCGTTGCGACCATCTGCGTATTAATAACTGGGCATCTAACGCGTTGCTGCCTGTGGAGTCAGGCATATATGGGTTCATGATCGTGCACTATTTTTAGTCATTCGCTAGCTAGTATATGGGTTATGTTTTGGGCATGGCAAGAGTTGAACATACATTTAATTTCCAACCCTTTATAATACATTAACTAAGGCAAACTGCTAGTTAACTATACCTGCATTAGGTACCTACGTATACATAGGTACCGAGTCACATGATCCTGGATCGGGCTATCATCTTCACCCGCAAAGGAAGTGACCAATCATAGCCGCCGTATTTTTTAGCGACTCAGCCTTGGAGCTCCAACATTCCCTGTTCTTCCCTAGTTAGCCCAATATGGATGCATGATTGACGAATTCCTTTCTTACGAGTTTTATTTTTATGCTTTTCCGCAGCTCCTGAATCCAAAAATCCCGAAAATCAAAAATGCCGTCCCACGTGCCCTCCAAACCGGAGGACATCGATACCAAGTCCATCATCTCTTTGCAAGAATTAGAGCCGTCGCCTGTTCGTGATTCCCTGGACGTCGAAAGCGGCGAATACTTCCCTAGGGCCCCCTCTCCCACTCAACATGGAATTGGAATCTCAGTGCCCAAACTCGGCCTTAGTGGTCATGGCTGGGATTCATGGCGTACGTCAAGCGACCAAAGCTAGTTGATATTCTCTAACCACAATTATTATCTAGTGACTGGTATTCAAAAATACTCAACGTACCCACCTACAGCTTTCTTCATCCTACATCTCGCCAACACCTCTCTTATCCCACTCGTGACTCGCTCCGTATCCGCGAGCGAATCCTACCTTTTACTCACACGACCCATATATCAGGCCCCGGGGCTAGAGCATCTTGTCTTGACTATTCCTATAATCGCGCATATTGCCTCAGGAATTGCTCTCCGCAACATTCGTGCTGCGCGTAGAGCACGTCTGTACGGCGCCGAGACTCGCGCACAGCGGAGCACGTTATATTTCTGGCCGCGCATGTCTTTACAGGCACGCACGGGATACTTTGTCACGCCGCTGATTGCATTCCACGCATTCGTCAACCGTGCCACGCCATTGATCGTCGAAGGAGGAAGCTCTGGCGTGGGACTTGGCTATATTGCCCATGGCTTTGCTCGGAGTCCTGTGTTCTGGAATGTCTTCTATTTCTTCTTTGTAAGTGCCAGTGTATGGCACTTCGTTGGTGGCTGGGCGACCTGGATGGGCTGGAGAGTGACCACAGCGCGCAAGGAGCGTGGCCAAAAAGGCTCGTTGGATGGTTACCTTAGACTTACAGAAACAAAGTCAAGGAGACAGCGCAAGATGTGGTGGGTTGTCAATGGGATTGCCACTGCTGGCGCGGCTCTCTGGCTTGCAGGTGCTCTCGGCGTTGTTGGACGTGCTGGCGAAGGCGCAGGTTGGGAGGCCAAGGGGTGGAATGAGATGTATAGTCACGTCCCGATCATTGGGGAGTGGCTGTAACAGCTTTGTATGATTGTGCATATTATCGACATAGACTTAATCCTAATGTATAAAAAGAACCTGACGACGTGATTGAAATTATCATTCTCTACTATGAAAAATTATTTACCAATATCAAGTCTTGTACTCGGATATCACCACGACGATTGCCTACAGCATATATACTCAATATAACTCGGACTTCTTAGTCTCTCATTGTGAGAGTCCTTACATGTATATGTACACATGCAGCACATCAACGTTTTATAGTATAAATTACAAAACAGGTATTGCTGTGTACTGTATGCTGGTCCGTGCGTAGAATCATTTTCTCCGTCGCATTGAATGTCTTGTTGCGACATGCTGTGAAAGGCTTCGCTCATGAACCCCTCGTTGATTTTTGGTCCAGCAACGAAATGCGCTAAGCGGAGATTCCTTCCTACCCTTATTCTCACCCAATTCCCCCGCTCGACGCCCACTGCGATCCAATCTTTTATCCGAACCCTTTCCACTTCTAGAGCCATGGAGGATCCTCAGATCCAGCTGGTGGAACACCAGGGAGAAAAATACAACGTCGTCAAGGAAGGCTTGGCCAGGATTCTTAATCCGCCCGCCCAAGAGGCTGCTTCGAAAGGCACGAAGAAGGATCTCAAAGACGATGACCAAGTGCAATCCGTCTTCTACAACCCAATCCAGCAATTTAATCGCGACCTCAGCGTGCTAGCCATTCGCGCTCACGGAGAGCATATCATCGACCTGAAGAAACAAAAAGCGGCCCAGAAGCTGAAGAGGCAAGCAGGCAATGGGGAAAAGAAACGGAAGCGTGAGGATGACCAGACCGAAAACCCGAGGCCCGCCCCGAAAGCAGAACACAAGGAAAACACAGAGACAAATGACCAGCAGGTCCCCGCTCCCCCGGCCGATCAAGAACCGAAACCAGAAGCCCGGCCAGAGCAACCCGCATCTTCCTTCACTGTTCTTGATGCTCTGTCTGCAACTGGGCTCCGCGCTCTCCGCTATGCCTCGGAGCTTCCGTTTGTCACAAAGGTCGTGGCTAATGACCTGTCAAGGTCAGCAATCAAGTCCATGAAGAAAAACATTGAGTACAACAATCTTAAAACAATTCAACCCAATCTGGCCGATGCTCGAGTTTATATGTATGGGCTCGACGATGCGAGCAAGTTCGACGTCATTGATTTGGATCCATATGGCACAGCATCTCCGTTCCTAGATGCCGCAGTGCAAGCAGCCAAAGATGGCGGCCTTTTATGTGTTACTTGCACTGATGCCGGTGTCTGGGCCTCGACCGGCTATTCGGAAAAAGCATTCTCTTTGTACGGCGGTGTCCCCATGAAAGGCCTCCACTCCCACGAAGGTGGCCTGCGATTGATCTTGAATGCCATCGCCATGTCCGCAGCTAAGTATGGAGTGGCCATCGAGCCATTATTGTCTCTGTCTATCGACTTTTATGCTCGTGTCTTTGTCCGGATCCATCGATCTCCTGCACAGGTCAAGTTTACCGCGGGCAACATGATGCTCGTTTACAATTGCGATGTCGGCTGTGGCGCATGGTCAACACAACCCATTGGGTCAACTAGATCCAAATTGGACCGCAAGGGAAACCCCATATACCACCACGGACTAGCCCAAGCGCCCGCAGTTGGACCGCACTGCGAGCATTGCGGCACGAAAACACATCTTGCAGGACCCATGTGGGGTGGTCCGCTACACAATCCCGACTTTATCCAGAAGATTTTGGACATGCTTCCAGGAGCTGATCGCGACACATATCAGACCTGTGATCGGATTGAGGGAATGTTGACCACTGCCCTTGAAGAGGATTTGGACCTAACGCCATCTAACTCCGAGCCGTCAAGTCCTAAACAACCTGCATCAAGCAAGAAGAACCTGCATGATCCTGCATACCCTGCCATCATCCCTCGAATGGACGTTGCCGCTCGGGAAAAATACCCTTTCTTCCTCACACTCAGTGCTCTCGCGAAGGTTATCCACGCAACCACCATTCCAATCGACGAGTTCCGCGGTGCTCTCAGCCACCTGGGATATCGCTCCACTCGTAGCCACACGAAGCCCAACTCCATCCGCACAGATGCGCCCTGGGAGGTAATTTGGGAGATCATGCGTGAGTGGGTCCGTCAGAAATCGCCTATCAAGGAAACCTCCTTGAAGCCTGGAACCCCAGGTGCAGCGATTATGAGCAAGGGCCGCGAAAACCTGCGTAAATTGGGCGATGAGGATCAATGGCTATCGCTTCTCAAACAGGACCTGACATCTGCCGTTGACGCTGGCAGAGATGTCGGTGACTTGGTCACCAAAGTCGAAGCGGCTCTCTACCGGTCCGGATCGCGAACCTCCTGGCAACGTGCTCCTGCTCCTGCAGAGACTCTCCCAGATGCCGATCCCCAGCCTGTACCGGAAAAGGAAAAGGCACCTGCACAGCCCTTCAAGCGGCCTCATCCCAGTGCCCTCGAGGTGGTGTTTGATGAGGCTTTAGGTCGTCAGGTGTCTGCTGCCCATACCAAGAAACGATTGGTGCGGTACCAGCTCAATCCTCGTGCTAACTGGGGTCCTCTCAATCGTGCGGGACGCTGATGTTTAGATATCCCATAGTTATACATGTAAAAGTCCTCTGTACGGTTTATGTTTTTTTACCACCTTCGTATACATCTATACAAGGACATCTAAAAGGAACAGTGTGTTCTTACATATACCGTCCTTAGTATCATCTTGATAAATCAGATCCCTAAAGTACGTCGTTAATGATAGAGGCTATGCGACTGAATACTCCGTGCTATTAGTCCTACCTAGGTATTCCTATATCCACGAGTCATCGTCCCAATGGTTGAAATGGCCCCAAGGGCTTGACCCAATACTTTCTTGTTGGGGTCACCAAGTGCTTAGTCACAGGTTAATTAAGAATCTTGAACCTCGGAATGGACGTAAGCACTAAATTGGAACTATTTATGTCTGTGTAAAGCTCTTCTTGGATTGATTCTGGGATAAATACCCCGTACTCCATAATACTCTACAAGAATGGCTGTTGGTGGTTGTTTCTGCGGCAAAGTCCGAATCGAATATAGTGGCCAGCCTCTAGCATCGGTTAGTATGACCTATTATGCAACATTGTCCTACGTTAAACCAAGCTAATATATTTCCCATTAGGCATTGTGCCACTGTCTAGACTGTCGCAAGCTGACCGGGGGACCATATAGCTTCAACTACATCGTCCAAACTGCAGACCTGCATGTTTCTGGAAATCCGAAAGAAGTGCCAAAGACATCGGACAGTGGGAACGCGATTAAGAATTATTTCTGTCCTGACTGTGGTTTGTGTTATACTAAGATGTGGGAAGATAGCACCTAACTAACGTAATAGGAACGCCGCTTTATGGACTGAGAATAAAGCCCCACGGAGATCGTGACGAGACTACAGTCATCCGGGCAGGGATATTTGATAATGTTGGGATTTTGCACGAACGGACGCCGGTGGTGGAGATATATACTGAGCAACGATTGAAGTGGGTGAGTCCTATTGAGGGGGCTGATCAATTTACTGGCATGTTGCCACTCCCATAAACTGGTGACCATGTGTCTGTCATCTTGATGCTGGGTACATTGCGTGAGGTCCCATTTATATATTGTAAAACACAGGCACCATTCTAGAAAGCGAAAGCACGGTACGACTGATCTCGAAAACTGTATTAAAATGCAAACTGAAACTCATATACATGCACATAAACACATTTGAACTCCAAGGCTCTGAGACATATCACATAATGACCCATGGAAACGAAAAAAAAAAGAAGGAAAAAGAAAAAGGTCTATCAAAAACAAAACATTATAAAGAGGTATCAACAGGAATGGATCATTTCGCAACATTTTCGTTGCCCTCTTCGTACTTCTCCCAGTTCGCCAAGATAGAGGCAATGCGGGGCGAGTTGGTGAGGCGGTAGACATCCTCGAAGTATTCCTTGGTGATCTCGAAGGGACGGGCAGTGACGTTGGGAATGTACTTGCCGACCAACTTGCTGGGGTCGATGGTGGTCTTGTTGATCTTCTTCAGCAAGAAGGAACGGAAGGGCTTCACACCAGAGCGCAGGAAGGTGCTGTGGAAAGGAACATCGATACCCTTGAGAGGAATGGTGGCGAAACCACGCTCCAGGGAGATAGGACGGGGCTTGGCCTCGGTTTGCTTGACGCACTCCTGGATGATGCTGACCAGGTGCTCCTTGACGTCCTCCAGAGACATACTCTCCATAAGAGCGGGGATGTCAATGTTCTGCGCCTTCAAGAAGTTCAGCAGGTTGGTGAGGCAGTCAAGAGCACGGAGGTCACCGGCTGCGACGTATTGCATGTTGGCAACGTTGTAGTTGACGATCTCCAGCAGCCAGCCAGTGGTCTCGGAAATGTTCTCAACAACGTACTGCAGTGCCTGCTCGTTGAAAGTCTTAGAGATACGGCTGGGGTTGACAGCGCACATAGAGTAGTTGGAGCGACCCTGTGCATCACGCTCGACAGCGACTTGCATGGTCAGACCGCGGTAGAACACAACAGACACCAAGCTCTCAATAGGCATGACATCAGCAAGGGCGGCCAAAGCCGAGTATTCACCAAGTGAGTGGCCAGCGAAGCTGCTGTCGCGCTGCACCAATCCTTTGGCGCGCATGTCCTCGAAGCTGGCCTTCTCCATCAGAGTCAAGGCTGGCTGAGTGAACTGGGTGGCAGAGAGAAGACCCGTGGGAGACCGGTAAGTGTACGAGGCGGTATTCTCATCGACCTCCTTGAAGATCTTCTCAGACTTGATGGACCCGTCGGCGTTCACTGACTCGAAGGTCATGGCCATGTAGTTTTGCCGAATGGCCTTGCCCCGAGGACCACCGAAGTAGACTGTCAGCTCCTTGGGGTTGTTCTTGACAATGTCAATAATGGAGAGACCGTAGTTCTCCATGAAGTGGCGATCAGCCCGGTCCCAGACCTCCTGGGCCACTGGGCTAGAGCCATACAACTCCATACCCATGCCCTGCTCCTGAGAGCCCTGGCCAGTGAAGACGTAGGAAGTGACGGGCTGCTCAACCTCGGCCTCACCTTGCAGAACCTTCTCTTCAGTCTCCTTGTTGCTGGCTTCAACCTTGATGATCTTGCGACCAGCAATCATGCCGACATGCTGCAGCTTGACAGTGATCATGTCGTTGGGCAGAACCATACCGACCAGCGAGACTTGGAAACCGCGAACACGGCCAATGTTGTTCTCAGCGGCCCAGGTCTCGACCAGGCTGCGAACAGCGGCACTGCTGTACATGCCGTGGGTGATGGTTCCGGGCAAGTTGGCGTAGCTGGAGAAGACACGGGACACGTGGATGGGGTTGTAGTCACCAGACACGCGGGCGTAGGTCTCGTTAGAGGCGGGGGCACGCAGTTCCAGAGCGGTCTTGCCACTGAGCGGGATGGGGTTCTCAAAGTACACCGGCTGCTCAATGGAGGTTCCGTTACGCTGAAGGTAGTCAACCACGGGGTTACCGTGCGAGTCGCCTGCCTCGTATTCGACAGACGCAACTTGGATGACCTCCTTGGTGGGAAGCTCGAGAAGAACCTGTCCAACGGTCTGCACGTTGCTAAAGACAGTGGCATTCTTGAAACGGATCAAGCTCTGCAAGCGGAATGTCAGGGTCTGGCCCAGAAGCTCAATCTCAGCATCATCCATGCGGAACCATTCCTTCGAACGGAGGATGGCGACGTCCCGGCTGGTTGCAAGGTGAACCTGAATGGGGACCTCATCCTTGCGCTGGAAGGTGTTCTCGTAGTCCGTGTAAGCACCCCGGTACAGGAACTGACTGGTAACATGCATGATGGCTTTGTTCTCTCGCTTGATGGTACCGCAGACCTCGACCATTTTACCAGAATCCTGGTTGATGACAGAGTTAATCTGGGCTGTTGTGTCCAGAACGTCGCCAACCTTTAGGGGCTGGGCGCCGGGAACCATCTTGAATCCGTTGGACAAGTGAACAAGCTTCAGCAAATCTCCGTCAATGGTGCGAGGGAAAATAGGCTTGGTGATTGCCTGCCAGCCTGCCACGATGGCAAAGTCCATAGGGGCAAAGACCTCCTTGCCAGGACGGTCAACGAAAGCCTCACCGGTGTTGCCAACGGCGTGAACAAAGTCGGCAACATCCTGGGCAGTGATGGTCTTCTGGCCACCGCTGAAAGTGGCAGTGGTGGGGGTGTCGAAAGGCACGTCCTTGTTGCCGAACCAGACCCGGTAGTAGAACTCCTTAATGCGATCGTTGCGGTCACCCATAACTTCACGAATGGGAGCGTATCCAGTCTCGGGGTGATAAGTGAACAAGAAGTTCAAAGGAACAACGCCATTCTCGGCGGTGCGGCCCTCGAACAGGCTCAGACTGATCTGCCCCTTCTCGTTGATCTTGGCCTCGACTGTCTTCACCAATTTGCCAGACTGGTACGGCTCGCGCACACTGATAACAGTCTTGGCAGGATCATTGGGGTTGGATACTTCCACATACATGCCTGCGGTGGGAGCGACAATCCGCTTCATGGGGTTGGTCTGGAAGCGGTGGCCCTGAACGTAAACATCAGCCAAGAACAGAGCATGTCTCCAGGAGTAGACGTTGCCGGCAAGAAGACCGAGCCAGCGGTCCAAGTCTGGCAAAGCTGCAGTAGAAGACAAGCGGAAGCTGGTCTTGCTTGGCTCTTCCGAGATAATCAAACCATCAGAGTCCGAGTCAGTGGTGCTCATAAGCTGCCCGCCGAAGTACTCAATGACAGGAATCTTGGTGCTGTCGCCACCGTAGACATCGCGCAGGAGGCCAGCGATGTGTCCCTGGTGAACACCGTCAAGAATGTCCTTAACAGGCTCATCAATGACGTTAGAGAAACGGGCAGCCATGGGACCCTGAAGAATACAGGTTCGGCCGACGTCTTGATCGACAACGGCCTCAAGATCCTCACTCTGCCACAGAGAATCCTTCTTGAAGAAGAACTCAAAGTTCTCATCTAGTACAGGGACGAAAGGAACGGGCTTCTGGCCACGCTTTTGGCAGAGCAGCAGGAAGTGCTGCACATCCTGCGCGTTGATCAGCTGATTGGCAGCTTCGGGGTAAGCAGACAAAATATTGTCAACGGCAGGGTAGGGGGTATCAATATCAGAATAACTCTGAAGAAGCGAGGCCTGGCCTTGGGCAGTAGTGAAACGCTCCTCGACACGACGGATGAAGTCACCCGTCAAGCGCTTGAGCGAGGGATCGATCCATCGCGACTCGTGCTTGATGTACATGAGGTCCACCATGCGGCGAACGACCTCAGCATAAGTCATATCTTCCAGATCAACAGTCTCGCCTGCAGCATTGCGACCGAACCAGACCTTGTGGAAGTCATCATTCAGCTTCTTGATGATGTAGTTCCGTTGCTTCTTCAGTTCGGGGACACGCTTGGCCTTGTCGAGCTTGAAGATCTTCTGGTCCATTTCCTGCCAGAACAGCACACCGCGAGTGGCCAGCTTATGGATGGGCTCACCCATTTCAGATAGAACAGTGATCACACCACCTGTTGCTTTCTGGTAGGTCTTCTCCCATTCCGCATCGTCCACACCAGGGGCATCAGCAATTGCCTTCTTAGCATTGTAAGAGGTGTGTGCCTCCTTTGCAATCATCATGCGAGAGCCGAAGAGACAGCCGTCGAAGGGCATAGGAGGGTAGCCATACTTGGCGGACCACTTACCCGAGAGGTAAGGGTAAGTGTCCTCCGAACCACCGAAGCCACTGCCGGCAACAAGCACAATGTTATCTTGCTTGCGAATACGGCTGTACATCTGGAGAATGGGCTGGTGGAAGTCCTCGAAGGAGTGGTGACCACCGCCACGGCCACCAGTCCACTGAAGGATGATGGGGAACTTAGGGTTGGCCTTGGCAACATTGATGACTTGCTGAATCGCATCGACGGAGCCAGGCTTGAAGGCAATGTGCTTGATACCAAGAGTTTCAATGTATTCATTGGCAACCTCAATGGATGGCACACCCGCCCCAATGGTAAGACCCTCAATCGGCACGCCCTCTGCGCGCAACCGACCGATCAACGGAATCTGCCAGGCCATCGCACGGGGGTTGACATAGATCAGGTTAATAGTGATGCCACGGCCAGGAGGGATAGCCTTCTCAATCTTGGTAATGGCCTCTGTCATCGTCTTCGCGTTGTAGTAGCCACCACCAGCCAGCTCGATGTGATAACCGGCATTCATAGTAGCAGCCACAAAGTCCCAGGGGACGGTGGTGGGTGTCATACCAGCCACCATAACAGGGGGGATTCCCAACAGACGACTCATCTTGGTGTCCACGTAAGTTTGACCGGTAGATGTCTGTGTCAGGCGAGGGCCGTGCTCCTTGACCCAGTCAACAGCAAACTTGACGGAATGCTCATCACGGTCAAAGAGCTCTGGCTTGTAACCGACCTCCGCGTTGGTTCCGTCCATTTCACCAGCGAGAATGACCCGAACACCGGTACCATCCTTGTTCCTGTTAGTCAGGACGCCCAGACCAGAGATGCCACCTGGGCCGAAGTCAACGATGTGAGTTGCACCGGGGAAGACAGTGGCTTGCTCCCAGTTGACCGCATCGTGGGTGATCATGCGAACCAGTGAGGGCACAACGTCCTTGTCTCCCAGTTGCCGCAGATCCTCTCCAGTCTTGGTGTGGAAGACGGGGATCTCCAGTGACTTGGCGGGGATCTCAACAACATCTTCCAGATCCTCGAGAATGCGGTCATACGCAGAAACAAGGTACTGGCTGTGGAAAGGAGCAGTAATGGGGAGGAAACGGTTCACAAAGCGGACCTTGCGCTGGGTGAAAGGCATACGGTTCTGGTCAAGTCCGGTGGCCGCCTTGACTTTACGCAGGCGAACATTCAGACCGTAAAGCGAGATGGGAGGACCAGTCACGACAAAGTTGCGAGCACTGTTCACTAGGGAAATGGAGATGTGGCGATCCTCGGGCAAATGTTGGTTGGTGGCGTCGATGTGCTCCTGAACGGCGGTGAGCGAGAGGTCGCGGATAGACAGCATGGGAGTAGGGGTTCCCTCGCCATTCTCAATCGAGTCCTGGAGAACGGACGGGGCGATTGAGGTGCGAGGGTAGGCCTGCTGACTGCGCAGACCAATCCAGAACAACATGGTCACGCCATTCTGGGCCGCTGTGGCAAAGGAGTCCCAGCTGGTAGCGGTTGCAATAACGGCAGCGGTGACGACTCCCTGGGAGTGACCTGTGGTACCGAGGATGCGTTCTAGGACATCACCAGGTTGGCGGCCAAGGACCTTGCAGGTAACCATATAGTGGGCCAACTGGACCAGACCAATCAATGGCAGACTGACGGGGGCGGAGACCAGGTAATCGATATCGGGCTGTGCATCCCGGTCTTGCAGCCATTGCATGATATCCATGCCCTTCGGGTAGAGCTTGCTAGCCTCTGGCTCACGAGAGAGCGTTTGGAGCAATTCGGCGGAGGTAGTAATGAGCTCTTCGACAAAGGAAGGGTACGTGGTGTAGATGTTGCGCAATTCGTCGAAGTACTCCTCAATATTGCCTTGACCACCGAACACAGAGTAGATACCTGCAGCCTCGTCGGATGCCGCACGGAATAAGGCAGAGTCGTAGGGCTTGGTGGGCCTGCCCGCCGCAGCTCGCCCGGCATAATAGGCCTCGACGACTTGGTTCTTCTTGGCAACAATGCCGGGGAGCGCAGCTGCCACGGCGTGAACGTCATTACCGCGCATGAAGGCACGTTCAAATTCATTCAAAACGAGCTTCAGAACGTCCAGGTAGTTGCCCTGTGCATCGTCTTCCTCCTCGAGCTCGTGGGCCACATGCCCAATGTAGCGGGCGACCAACTCGGTCACTGATGATGGCTCATCATCTTGGGCCAATTCGTCTGTGGGCTCGGGTAAAGAGGCAGTGAAGCTATCTTTCAACTGCGATGCATGGAAGTGAAGCGAGGTAGGGACGAGGAAAGAGAACTCGAGGGATCCATGCGAGAGGATGAGAGGGCGGAGAGATTGAGAGGATCGAGGGGTGTTGATACCGGTCTGGGGACCGGTCGATGTGCCGTACATGATGTGGCTCTCTCTCTGTTGAAAGGAATAGAAGGAGATTAAGAAAAAGACCAGAGGGACCCTAAAATTGAAGAGGGGTTTCCTGTTGCCGTGTTAGATTTCATGGAATAACACCATCTCGAGGGGTCAAACTCACTGGGGTGACCTGAGTCCTGAAGGTCTAAAGTAAAAAAGGGGGTATTATCAAAGGAATAAAGACAAGTAAAGGGACACAATTTCAACAGATATACAATATAAAATAAGGAAAGAGGTCCAGAGCACAATTGAGCCTGAAGGGGAAAGCAATAGGGAAAGAAAAAAAACGTCTGGTTGAACTGCAGACAGCTCAAAGGGGTTTAGCGTGGTAGGAGACCCGCCCCAATGGGTTTTGACTTGGGTTGAACCCGTTGGGAATGGTTACACTGTGTTACCCATGTATTGTAATTGAGCCTCGAAATATCGGTTTTTATAGTTTTGGTTTTTTATATTTTCCATCGTATCACATATATACATGTAGTAACATCTAAATATCAATCTAACTATATCTAATCTACCTACATATGTGGTCCATTGAGTTGGTGATTGCTGTTGGGATCTCTTCAACATCTCCCCGTAGTATATTTTCCCCCTGAACCCCAGCTAGCTATCAAAAATGATCCACGCAATGCCGCAAATCGTTGCTTAGTGTCAGATCCTTCGGCCGAAGCTCTGGAACCCCAACGCCCTCACCAATTTGACCTTGTCCCTCCCCATTCATCCGAACATCGCTGTCTATGACTTGATAATTTTTATGGGATCTTCAAATCATTACTTTTCTCATTCTCCCAATATCATCTTTACAATTCCACCGTTGTCTATAGGGTGAGTGGTTCTTGTTCCTTCCTTTTTTATTTTTCTTTTTGGCCATTATTTCCATGTTGATAAAACTGGAAAATTACCATCCGGTATTATTTGTTACCACATCTATCTCCGTGCTCCATTTCCTTTCCCACCTTTTTTTTCCCTTCTTCTTTCTGGATCAATCCAATTGTCTTGGGGACTTTCACTGATACCTTTCATACATAGGATTGACTCCTATTCTAATTCTCTCCTATTACTTCTTCTTCGAGTCATCCTCCCCTACTCACTCCTTTCTCCGCTTGGGCACTCTACGACGACTCCGTCGCGCCCCCCAAACCCGGACATTTGTCCTAATTTCGTCCTTCTGTTTAATCAATTGATACCCATTACTTTCTATCATGCGTCCGGAAGTTGAACAAGAGCTGGCTCACACCTTGTTGGTGGAGCTGCTTGCCTACCAATTCGCCTCCCCCGTCCGATGGATTGAGACCCAAGATGTGATCCTCGCCGAACAGCGCACCGAGCGCATTGTCGAGATCGGTCCCGCAGATACCCTTGGAGGAATGGCGCGGCGGACGCTTGCCTCCAAGTACGAGGCCTATGATGCTGCCACTTCAGTCCAGCGCCAGATTCTCTGCTATAATAAGGATGCCAACGAGATCTACTATGATGTCGAGCCCGTGGAGGAAGAACCAGAGGCTGCTGCAGAGCCTGCTTCCTCGCCTGCCCCTGGGGCAGCACCAGCTGCCGCTCCCGCAGCTGGAGCTCCTCCTCCACCCCCCCAGTGCAGGCCCCGCTGCCGCAGTGGAAGATGCCCCGGTCACAGCAGTCGATATCCTGCGGACACTGGTTGCTCAGAAGCTAAAGAAGAGCCTCGCAGATGTGCCATTGTCAAAAGCCATTAAGGATCTTGTTGGAGGTAAGTACAGGCCAAAATTATAACCTTCGTTCGGTCTAACATGTGAATAGGCAAGTCCACATTACAAAATGAAATCCTAGGTGACCTGGGTAAGGAATTCGGTTCCACCCCCGAAAAGCCCGAGGACGTCCCCCTCGACGAGTTGGGTGCCTCGATGCAAGCCACATTCAACGGCCAACTTGGCAAACAGTCTTCCTCGCTCATCGCCAGAATGGTCTCCTCCAAGATGCCCGGTGGCTTCAACATCACTTCTGTTAGAAAATACCTGGAGACGCGGTGGGGTCTGGGATCCGGCCGCCAGGATGGTGTGCTCCTGCTTGCTCTCACCATGGAGCCTGCTGCCCGTCTTGGATCGGAAGCGGATGCTAAGGCTTACCTCGACGACGTATCAAACAAGTATGCCGCCAGCGCCGGAGTCAGTCTTTCCACTCCGGCTGCCGGTGGTGACGCCGGTGGCGGTGGTGGCATGGTCATGGACCCTGCAGCCATTGATGCCCTGACCAAGGATCAACGAGCTCTGTTCAAACAGCAGCTTGAGATCATTGCCCGCTACCTCAAGATGGACCTCCGTGGTGGTGAAAAGGCCTACGTGACATCTCAAGAAACCCAGAAAGCGCTGCAGGCTCAGCTGGACTTGTGGCAAGCAGAGCACGGCGATTTCTACGCCTCGGGCATTGAGCCATCCTTCGATCAGCTGAAGGCCCGTGTCTACGACTCCTCATGGAACTGGGCTCGTCAAGATGCCTTGAGCATGTATTACGATATCATCTTTGGTCGCCTGCAGGTGGTGGACCGCGAAATTGTCAGCCAGTGTATCCGCATCATGAACCGCTCCAACCCCCTCCTCCTCGACTTTATGCAGTATCACATCGACAACTGCCCAGCTGAGCGTGGAGAAACATACCAGCTTGCCAAGGAACTTGGACAGCAGCTCATTGAGAACTGTCGCGAAGTGTTGGAAGTGGCTCCAGTCTACAAGGACGTGGCTGTGCCTACTGGCCCCCAGACAACTATTGATGCCCGTGGCAACATTGGCTACAAGGAAGTTCCTCGCACCAGCGCTCGCAAGCTTGAGCATTACGTCAAGCACATGGCTGAGGGAGGCCCGATCTCCGAGTACAGCAACCGCACTAAGGTTCAGAACGACCTGAAGAATGTTTACAAGCTCATTCGCAAGCAGCATCGTCTCTCGAAGTCCTCGCAAATCCAGTTTGATGCACTGTACAAGGACGTCGTCCATGCTCTCGGCATGAACGAGAGCCAAATCATCCCCCAGGAGAACGGCCACTCCAAGAAGGGCGGCCGTAATGCTACCAAACGCACTACTGCCACCCGCCCTGGAAAGGTGGAGACCATTCCATTCCTGCACCTGAAGAAGAAGACCGAACACGGCTGGGACTACAACAAGAAGCTGACTGGCATCTATCTGAATGTGATGGAGTCGGCTGCCAAGGACGGTCTCAGCTTCCAGGGCAAGAACGTTCTGATGACCGGTGCCGGTGCTGGTTCCATCGGTGCCGAGGTCCTCCAAGGTTTGATCAGCGGTGGTGCTCAGGTCGTTGTCACTACTAGTCGCTTCTCGCGCGAGGTGACCGAGTACTACCAGGCCATGTACGCCCGTTACGGTGCTCGTGGTTCCCAGCTGGTGGTCGTGCCGTTCAACCAAGGCAGCAAGCAGGATGTTGAGGCTTTGGTTGACTACATCTACGACACCAAGAAGGGTCTTGGCTGGGACTTGGACTTTATCGTTCCTTTCGCTGCCATCCCCGAGAACGGCCGCGAGATCGACTCTATCGATTCCAAGTCCGAGCTTGCTCACCGTATCATGTTGACCAACCTACTCCGTCTTTTGGGCTCGGTCAAGACACAGAAGCAAGCTCATGGCTTCGAGACTCGCCCCGCTCAAGTTGTTTTGCCCCTTTCGCCAAACCACGGCACCTTTGGTAACGATGGCTTGTACTCCGAGTCCAAACTTGCCCTGGAGACTCTCTTCAACCGTTGGTACTCGGAGAACTGGGGCCACTACCTCACTATCTGTGGTGCGGTCATTGGCTGGACCCGTGGTACTGGTCTGATGAGTGGCAACAACATGGTCGCTGAAGGTGTCGAGAAGCTGGGTGTCCGTACGTTCTCCCAGCAGGAGATGGCTTTCAACCTTCTCGGCCTGATGGCTCCGGCCATCGTCAACCTTTGCCAGCTTGACCCGGTGTTTGCGGATCTTAACGGTGGTCTGCAGTTCATTCCCGACTTGAAGGGTCTGATGACCAAGCTTCGCACCGACATCATGGAGACCAGCGATGTCCGCCAGGCTGTCATCAAGGAGACCGCTATCGAGCACAAGGTGGTCAACGGCGAAGACAGCGGAGTCCTTTATAAGAAAGTTGTTGCAGAGCCCCGTGCCAACATCAAATTTGAATTCCCCAACCTGCCCGACTGGGAGAAGGGAAGTCAAGCCCCTCAACGAGTCTCTTAAGGGCATGGTCAACCTGGACAAGGTGGTCGTTGTCACTGGTTTCTCTGAAGTCGGTCCTTGGGGTAACTCCCGTACGCGATGGGAGATGGAATCTAAGGGCAAGTTCTCATTGGAGGGCTGCGTCGAGATGGCGTGGATCATGGGTCTGATCAAACACCACAATGGTCCCCTTAAGGGCCAGGCCTACTCCGGATGGGTCGATGCCAAGACCGGTGAGCCCGTCGATGATAAGGATGTCAAGCCCAAGTATGAGAAGCACATCTTGGAGCACACTGGTATCCGTCTCATCGAGCCGGAGTTGTTCAAGGGATACGATCCTAAGAAGAAGCAGCTCCTTCAAGAAATTGTCATCCAGGAGGACCTCGAGCCTTTCGAGTCTTCTAAGGAGACAGCTGAAGAGTTCAAGCGTGAGCATGGAGACAAGGTTGAGATCTTCGAGATTCCCGAGTCTGGAGAGTACACCGTCCGTCTCCGCAAGGGCGCCACCATGCTCATCCCCAAGGCTCTGCAGTTCGATCGTCTTGTCGCCGGTCAGGTGCCCACAGGCTGGGATGCTAGCCGCTATGGTATCCCCGATGATATTATCGAGCAGGTGGATCCTGTCACCCTCTTCGTTCTGGTCTGCACTGCTGAGTCCATGCTTTCTGCCGGTATCACCGACCCTTACGAGTTCTACAAGTATGTCCACCTGTCTGAGGTTGGTAACTGTATTGGCTCTGGTATTGGTGGTACCCACGCTTTGCGCGGTATGTACAAGGATCGCTTCATGGATAAGCCGTTGCAAAAGGATATCTTGCAGGAGTCCTTCATCAACACTATGTCCGCCTGGGTTAACATGCTGCTGCTGTCCTCTACCGGTCCTATTAAGACCCCCGTCGGTGCTTGCGCCACGGCTGTGGAGTCTGTGGATATCGGTTACGAGACCATTGTCGAGGGCAAGGCCCGTGTTTGTTTCGTCGGTGGTTTCGATGACTTCCAGGAGGAGGGCTCTTATGAGTTCGCCAACATGAAGGCCACTAGCAACGCTGAAGATGAATTCGCCCACGGTCGCACCCCGCAAGAGATGTCACGACCCACTACCACCACCCGTGCCGGTTTCATGGAGTCCCAGGGTTGCGGTATGCAACTCATTATGAGCGCACAGCTTGCTCTCGACATGGGTGTGCCCATCCACGGTATCATTGCCCTGACCACGACCGCCACTGACAAGATCGGACGGTCCGTTCCCGCTCCTGGCCAGGGTGTCCTCACCACCGCCCGCGAGAACCCCGGCAAGTTCCCGTCCCCTCTGTTGGACATCAAGTACCGTCGCCGTCAATTGGATCTCCGCAAGAAGCAGATCAAGGAATGGCAAGAATCCGAGCTTCTGTACCTCCAGGAGGAGGCGGATGCCATGAAGGCTCAGAGCGACGAGACCTTCAACGAGGCTGATTACATGCAGGAGCGTGCTCAGCACATTGAGCGCGAGGCTGTTCGCCAGGAGAAGGATGCCCAATACAGTCTGGGCAACAACTTCTGGAAGCAGGATCCACGCATTGCTCCCCTCCGTGGTGCCATGGCTACTTGGGGTCTCACAGTGGACGACATTGACGTCGCATCCTTCCACGGTACTTCGACTGTTGCAAACGACAAGAACGAGTCCGATGTCATCTGCCAGCAGATGAAGCACCTTGGACGCTCCAAGGGTAATGCAGTGATGGGTATCTTCCAGAAGTACCTCACTGGTCACCCCAAGGGTGCCGCTGGTGCCTGGATGTTCAACGGCTGCTTGCAGGTCTTGGAGAGCGGTCTCGTGCCGGGCAACCGCAACGCTGACAACGTTGACAAGGTTATGGAAAAGTTCGACTACATTGTCTACCCCAGCCGCAGCATCCAGACCGATGGTGTCAAGGCGTTCTCCGTCACCTCCTTCGGTTTCGGTCAGAAGGGTGCGCAGGTTATTGGTATCCACCCCAAGTACCTGTACGCCACTCTCGACCAGGCTCAGTACCAGGCCTACAAGACCAAGGTCGAGGCTCGCCAGAAGAAGGCCTACCGCTACTTCCACAATGGCCTGATCAACAACAGCATCTTCGTTGCTAAGACCAAGGCTCCTTACGAAGATGAGCTGCAGAGCAAGGTCTTCCTGAACCCCGACTACCGCGTGTCTGTCGACAAGAAGACCTCTGAGCTCAAGTACTCGGCCACTGCTCCCGAGACCAAGGAGTCCGAAAGCACTCGCCAGACCCTCGAGTCCCTCGCCAAGGCCAATGCCGCCGAGAACTCCAAGATCGGTGTTGACGTCGAGCACATCGATTCCGTCAACATTGAGAACGAGACCTTCGTCGAGCGCAACTTCACTCAGAGTGAACAAGACTACTGCCGCAAGGCCGCCTCCCCTCAGTCCTCGTTTGCAGGCCGTTGGAGTGCCAAGGAAGCCGTCTTCAAGTCACTGGGTGTCAGCAGCAAGGGTGCCGGTTCTGCTCTGAAGGAGATTGAGATCGGAGTTGATGCCAACGGCGCTCCGGTGGTGAACGTAAGTGCATGATTCTCCCATTTATCCCATGATTCTAGTGACAACGCTAACATATCTCCAGCTTCATGGTGCTGCCGCCGCCGCCGCCGAGCAGGCGGGTGTCAAACAGGTCAGCGTTAGCATCAGCCACAGTGATTCGCAAGCTGTTGCTGTTGCGGTCTCGCAGTTTTAGAGCGCCGTGCATTTTCTTTTTGTATTCGCATATAGATCCCAGGGTCTAAATATTCCCTTGGGTTGAGACGTAATGATTGTGATTTATGCTTTTAGATTTCGAACCAGCTTCGTCTCCTGGTTCGTTGTGTTTATAATGGGAATGATGATATTGTGTCTTTCTTTGAATTGTCATTTAGAGTCTATGTTCTAACGATATGATCTTCTTTTTCTTAAAAAAAAGGAACCAAAGCCCATCGATGTAAAGGGATGGTTACGGTTAGTTCACGCAACACTCTGCACCGCTATCACAAAAGCGCACGTTCTGGTAATTCTCTGATTCTTGTAGTTATTGATTTCATCAATAAATCTCAGGTTGGAGTAACGGAGTTGCTTGAGAAAGCACCGTCCGTTGCGAGCTTCACAGCAGGCCGGCTGTTAAAGTAAAACGACAGGCATTTGTAGCTAGAAGCTTGTTAGCAGCACCACTAACATGGTTGCTAGGGCGTAATATATATACTGTAGTATTGTTGTATATAATCGGACGTGCCGATTGTTGTCATCTTTTGGCCTAGTAGGAACCATCTATGGGTCCCTCTACTGAACATCCCGACTACTGACTGGCCTCAAGCTCCTATCAACATTTGATACCTCCACATGGAGTTAGCCGGGTGGCAGTGGGATTCCATCTTATGTTTTGCATAGGTACATGTGTAGAGGATGGTTGTTCATGGTAAGGGGTATTAGATGTATGTTCAACTATGGACTATGAACTATCAACAACCAGCATAGATCGCATACGGAAGATATTCATGTTAAAGTATTCCAGGGCAAAAAAGAAAATTCAAAATGAAAAGAGGTATCAAGGTGTCTGCTGGACAGCGATTAACAGATAGGAAATGAAAGTAAAAACATAGAAAGTATCCGACATCTGATTTTAACTTGTAACTACCTTGCGCAAACCTCAGTTGCCCTTCCAGGGACCAGGTCGCAGCATCCGATCCTCCTTTCCGTAAACACTGACATCCTTGACAATGGCAATGAATCTCCGGTGATTCTCCTTGGATTCGCCAATACGAGGACGGAAAACTTTCAAGAGGTCGCTGCTGAGGATGCCAGATGCTGGGATGGCTGCATGAATCTCCCCGGCCGTGGGGAAGGTCTGGTTTCCAGAAACTGGAGTCGACACACGAGGGCCTGCAGATGGTTAGCTTATTTCTTGTAAAGATAGATCTGGACCAGAACTGACCTCTGGGACCGTCCGGACTGTTGGCACGGCTCCCGGGGGGTCGAGGCAAAGGACTTGCGGCGCGGGACCCTTGTGGGGTGCCACCACGAGAGACTGAAGTAGGGGGGTTGAGTTTCAGTTTCTTGATCTTGCCACCCTCGGTCATTTCAGCTCCAGAGCCGGCACCGGTGTCGACATCACTGCCAGATCCAGCACCGCCAGGAATGTTTCGCACGCGCTTCTTGCCCTGGGTAAATCAGTACATATTGGCCAAAGGGGAATGGTTGTACATACCTGCAAAGCGGATGGAGAGATCGGACGGGATGGGGGTTGAGACGTAGACAAATGCATGCTTTTGGCCTTCTTTCGAGATGTATCGGTGCCACTCGCATCGGAAGCGTTTGGTGATCCGATTCTTTTCCGAGATCCGGCAGCTGAAGCTTTCTTCAGGGCGTCCGTATGCTTGGGGCGACCGGAGGGGGTATTTGTTCCCTTGGAGAGAGCTTCCTTCTGATTCTTTTCTTCTTCTGCCTTCTTCCGTTCCTCCTCCTTAGCCCGTTCGGTTTCGCTGTCGTCGGAGCTCTGTCTAAATTAGCTTTGGACTTGCTAGCGAAGATGGGTGGAAACTTACCTCTTCATCCGTGTACGGATTGACATCCGAACCGCTGCTGTAGTCAAAGTTCCGTTCTCTCCTTTTTAAAGCCTTGCGGACACCCTTGCCCAACACACGTCGGGCCTCGCGTTCACGTTTCTCTCGCATTTCTTCAGCGTCGTACTCCTTCTCATCCTTGAGATTGAAGACATTCGCCTTGAGCTGGTCCTCTTTGATCCTCTTTTCGGCATCCTTCGCATCCTCATCCTCATTGAAGAGGTCATCATGCTCTTCGTCGTCGGCAAATCGATCCTCTTCGAAATCCATTTCACCAGCCTCCAATCCCTCGGTTTTGATACTTGTGCCCTGCTTTCCGGCATAAACCTTGCGCTGCTTGGCGTATGTTTCCAATTCCTTTTCTTGCTCCAACTGCTGCTGTTTTTCCATGAACCATCGAGGGTCTTTCACTCTCTTGGCCATGAATTTCTCTGCTTCATCAATGGTCAAAGCCTTGAAGTTACTCTTAGCGTTGAACTTGTACCACTTTTCGGCCGGAACCATTCTCATCTTTCCGTTGTCGAGGATAAAGACTGCATGTGTTTCGGACAGAGCTGCTTCGTAGTTTCCAACCCAGGTGTGTCGGTTGTCGAAATCCTCTAGGTGCCATGGCAAAGCCTCTTCGTACTTTATCCGTGCTCTTGCGATCTCTTCAGGAGTCATATCCGACTTGAAAACCTGCTGCGTCTTCTGCTTCGGGGCATTCGGTCTTTTCGAGGTAGAGCCGAGGGCGGGTGCGATTTGGGAGAGGTTCTCAGCGCGCTCTTTTTCGCGTGCTGCCTTTCGAGCATCAAAGGCTTCGCGTTCAGCTTCATCCATCGGCTGGCCATCGATCTCAGACCTTCCTGCATTTGGGTCATGAGTTCGTGCACGCGGGTCGCGGCGATGGAGTCGGACAGGTCGTGTAAATTGTGATTCGTCTCGTGGATCGACGCTTTTCTTCGAGGCAAAACGCGCGATGTGGTGTTTCAGTCCCTCCATCAGAGCTCGCTTTGTTGTCACTACCGGGTAATCCACGTATTTATCGCTAAGCAAAGGACCGCTGAATCCATTCGCTGCCATGTTGTTGTTTGAAAGCTCAAGCATAGGTCGTTCGGACGGAAAAATCGCCGGGGTCTGGGACGGTCGTGATGGAAGAGTCTTGGTGGCTGTTCCATTGGGGGCGGGAGCGGCGCCAGCTGGTTTGGGGACAGGTCTTCTCTTCGGTCGAACCAGTGGATCCGCTGCTTTCGGACGACGCATCCTCATCACCGGGGCACCATTTGGCCCAGTTGGGGTGCGAGCATTCGAAGGATTCGTTGGAGTCGACATCTTGCCGACGTACAAAACAGAGTTGTACGAGTGGTCAAAGACAACGCGACGAATTACACCAGGGGTGGAAATGCGTAAGCAATGCAGCCCTTTGCCTGTCTTGTGTTGCGACAAGGAGCGGTAGATTTGAAAAAGAGTGAGAGATGGGTAAGTCACTTTGAAAGAGCTGAGGCACTGAACCGGAGGTATGACGGTAGACCTCGGAGCAGATGTTTACCCGTCCCGCGATGCGATCACGTGCTTCGGGCAGGTGTCCGGGCCGTTTGGTCCGTGCACCCGGAGGCTCCTAAGGTTTACTTAAAGATCACCTCTATGTTCTACAGGGCATACCTCAGTAACCTTCAATCGCAATTGAGCAAGATAGAACCGGAAAGGAAACAAAGAAATCAACGATTGACAGGCGCATTGTACTTGATCCAACCCGTAATGTCTCTTTTATACGATACCCTTGAGCCAACTACATATATTGTCTAAGTCTCAAGTCGTCAATGACAGGCAGTACAAGCAGCCGACTATTCTTGCTTTTCTTTAACTAGGTACCCATGTAGCATATTTACACAGTTTCGTATTATTTCACTGGAATTTTCGTTTATTCAATTAATGCAAAATTTACTGACCGAATCGTTGACCCGGTTCTAGTGGCTTGTACGGACAAGCAACCCAATCACAGCCCTTGACACAGTTAGCAGACATCAAACAACCAGAATATCGAGGACTTACCTGTTTATAGATCTCTGTACCCCACCATTTGAAACCATCAACCAAGCCTGGGTAAATGAAGGCAAAGAAGACAACAACCACTGCAAATGCCAACCCAGAATCCAATGCGGCTGACAAGGTCATTGCGTACTTTTCCCACCAGGCCGTCCTCCTTCGCCGGATCACATAGTTGAAGACAAAGCATACAAGGGCCCAGATGGAAAAGTTAAGCCCGGTTGCAGGCGGTATCCAGCTCAGACTGCCAAACAAGATAGGGAAGTTGACCATACGCCAGAAGCTCTTCTTCCTGTGTCTCCCCAGAAGCCACGCTCCGAGAGGGGCCACGGCTCCCAACAAAAAGGCCCAGACAAGCGGACGATATAGCCCTCCTGGGCCAAAGAAGCGCTGTGGGCCAACGACTCCCCAGAGGATGCTGCCGTTGAAATGGACTCGAGCAATGGGACAATTGAAACCATTGATGGCCTCCGGGGTGCAAAGTCCCGGGACGAAAGTGAACATCCAGTTCAGAACACCAATTTGGGTCAGACTTGAGACCAACGTCGCCATCATCTGGACGCCAAACAGAATCCGTGGTGGGATCTTCATGTAATGGCCGAGCTTGAGGTCCGAAGAAAACTTGATCCCTTGTGCAGAACTGATATATGAGTACGTCACAAAAATCATGTTCGCTACAGGCCTTCCCGGAAATACAATACCGCAAAGGAGTTGGCAGATCAGATAGAGGCTGCTATGCTGATTGGTGACGGCCATGATGATGCCAACTGGGATGAAAAACACACAAGTAATACCAAGGGCCAAAAGTAGCCCATACCAAGGTAGGTGTGTTGGATAACTGTAGGCTTGGGTCAGCTGCTATAATAGGTTAAAGAGAGGGGGAAACGTACTATTCCACCGTGAATATGGCAATGGCGAGCATAGAGATGAACACGAGAAGATACCACGTGAGAGGAGCGTCCTTGTAGCGCCTCATCAAGCGACAGTGAACATCCTCCCCTCCCAATGGAATCTCCTGGCTCGGTTCATGCGAGCTGGTCCTTGGGAATTCAAAACTCTGTCGAGTCGTATCATTGCTTGCACGAAGCGGCTGGTACGTCTCCATGCCTGGCACATCTCGTCTTTCCTCAAAAGCCTTTCTAGTCTGATGCCAGATGTCCTTCCCATACCAGCAAACGGTGTGAGTGACCAGGGATGTCAAAGCGGCAAACTGAACGCCGTAGGATAGCACATAGGTGATTGGGAGATAAACTGGGGAGTAATCTTGATAGGCCTTTTCATCGAACAAAAAATCTGCGGTCAGGATTCGGCTCACGTTGTATGGCCGTCCGGTATTGTCGAACACTGCTGTTGAAACTATGGGCATATATGCAGAGAAAAGAACATTTTTATAATCTTCGTTTGGTCAGCAGAGTTTAGCAGAGTCAACAAGATAAGATGGGTGGGGCCTTACAGAGTATCGGGGCGGCTACCCAGATGACAACCACCAGTCCCGTCACGATATTAGCTGCGGCCCACCAAGGCGTGAGTAATGGGGAGCCAATATAGGCAATCTGGGCCCAATCGAACGTCAAGGGGAACATCCCGAGACCAGAGGCAACACCAAACTAGGAGAGTCAGTCAAAGTAGCAGAAAAGGGCCTGAGTGTCTTACCAAGTTCGAAATCACCACATTTTTGGGTGCCAACCAAGTGATCACATTAAAATAACTTAGAGCAGGCATCAACAGCCCCGGAACAAAATACCAGACAAATGCCCCTGCCCACACGACAACGAAGAATTTATATCGGGAGATGCTCCAACCATTTGCCTTCTTGTTGACAGACTTGTGCATTGTAGAGAACATTGCAGTGGACATCAGAGTTCCCGGCCAGATCATAGCCGATGGCCGCACGAGGAATCGTCGAGTTAGACCCGCGAATGCGTATCCCAAAACCTGGGTGGATATGATGAGCAGCAGCTGGTATATGATCGGAACATCCTGGTTGTAAAATTTATGTTGCTCGACAATAACCTGTCCTGGTCAGCTTCGTCATGAATACTTCGTTGGTGTACTAACATCAGTCGCGAAAGCAAATCCAAAAGAAACATTGCTGCTAATGTAGACGCAAGCATGCTCCTTTTCGTTCCAACGGCCCTGGCCAAGCCAAAGTCTGACACGGGACGGCAATGGAACAGGAGGGGCATCGATCTCACCGGAGAGAAATTCGCGGTGGTGAAGGGATCCGTTCTCGAAAATCTCGAGAGGGTCATCTGTTTGTTTCAAAAGCACATCCCAAAACTTTCCCAGTGGATGGACTAGAACAAGGGCAATGATTGGGGTAATGGCAACACTGGGATAGCGCAAGGAAAAGAAAAGATTGGCGGCTGAACCCGTCAAAGAGAATAACAATGAAAGAATCCACATCCGAGGTGCTAAAAGACGTTAGATATAAGCAGGAAAAAGCATTAGGAAGATAGCCTACTGTTAATAGAAAGAGAGATATCATCCGTGGCCGGAACTGAAGCTCGTACTTGGGCATATGGCGAATTGTCTGGAGGATCCTCACCCGAGGATTTTGAATCATCATCATCAATCTCGAGGACATTTTCATCGTCACTTGTCATATAGGGTGAAGACGCCGGTGTCTCCTGCATCACCGGGTTTCCCGGCACAGCCAATCCAGTGGCAAATGAGTATTTAGAATCAGGACCCATTCCTATATCGGACGCGGCGGATGAAGGCCGACGATTGTGCCTTTCTGCGTACAAGCTGTTCCGTCGCCTGGCAGAGGAATGTGATCGTCTCGGAGTAGATCCTCGCACGTTGGAAGAGCTCCCACCGCCATTTTCGAGGCTCGCTCGTTGTAAACCCCCACGAACATTCTGACCATGCGAAATGGAGATATCCTCTTCCGAGTCGTCTGGGCTTTGCAATGCTCCGTAAGAGGGAGCCCCGGGGACGGGCGACGAGCGAAGAAGAGGGGTGCGCGACATGAAGGCCCGAAAGCGCTGAACAATCCCTGTGTCGGGGTTCACGTCGGGTGGTAGATTGTCAATTTCGGGGTAGTTTCCATCGTCGCTCGGGCAATCATCGAAATTAGAATCACTTTGATCCGATTCAGCGGGAAGCCACTTGCGCCTCGGGGCCGAGGGGCAAGACAGCTTCCGCGTCTGCAGTGGAATATTGGCCGACGTGATGGTGGGGGGGATGATTAAATACTTTCAGTATTTCAGACTAGGTCGTGCATTAGCTCGAGATCGATCTGGGCATTGAGGAATCAGAAGAGGCGGAATCACGGAGCTAGTGGAGGACTAAAGTCGTAGTGGGCTGCCCCACCGACATCGGCAGATTTATCTTCCCTTTCCAGAAGGTTACATACTACATATACTAGGAATACAAGGTCCAATATACAACTTCGGAAGTTTCAATAGGAATAATATACAGTGTTATATAGTTGTTCATTACCATATGTACAATTGATTTGGTATCTAATCGCTAAAACAGTTCTACAACCTTTTCATCCTCGTTCTGAGGCGCCTCGATTTGAGGTTGTTCGGGCTCCCCTTCGCCTTCACCTTCCTCGTCTCGCATCAGGACCTGCACTAACCGGTCGCATGCTTCTGTCACATTCTCATCCTCAACATGCATATGAGTTTCGCGGATCAAAGGGTAAACCTTGACCGCTCGCATCTTATCACGGCCGTCCCGGGTTGTGGTCAAGAGAAGCAAGGTTTCCAGGTGGGTGGTGATGATGCTGGTGTCGCTGTCCCGTTGCTTATCGGGCGGCAGCAGTTGGAGATCTGGCAGCATATCCGCCGTATCCTCTTCTGACAGCTCCTCTGGACCAGCAAGCGGGAGCAACAGGTAAGGCAAAAGGTTGACCCCGTCCTCGTCAAAGAGCATTGGGTGCGAGTCCACTTCAAAAGCCACGTTCTTGATTGTGGATGCAACGCCCTTCCTCCGGATATCGCTTCGGTGCTCCGTGAAGACCGTCAGCTTGGTGATGGGGACCACATCATCGTACTCCTGGCGTTGGGTGAAATAGGCTCTGCCCTTTTCCGTCTGCGACAGGTCCGCAAAAACGTACGATAGATAATCATAATTGGCGTGCTTGTTAAGAGCGCCCTCGGCGCCCTTCACGAAACAGTCCATCAGCTGATCGATCGCATTTTCGGAGGTAGATACGGATTCGGGGGCTTTGCGCTTGAGGGATAACAGTTTGTGTAGGGTCTCGGACTTGACGAGATTAGCCAGAAGCATGGCCACTTCATCGGCGTTGGGCTCCTTGGGATTCTGAGATCAAATACATTAGTCCCATTACTATCCAAAGGTATGGTATGGCATCCGAGATGACTCACTGTCAATTTCGCAAGCAAGGTTTCAATAAACTTGTCATCCTCGGCGAGAAGTTTCAACACCTCTTCATCGCCAGACAAGTTGACCAGCATAGTCAATGCATTCTTCGCAATTGGCTGTACAAAGATATCAGTCGAGAGTTGCCCCCCCATGATGGCAGATAACGCACAATGTAATCACGGGCTAGAAGCTTCAAATCGCGGACGGGTAGGAGTTGATGGCGCTTGAACAGATCAGGCTGGGCCGTGGAGAAGCCGACGAGGTTTTCGCAAGCTACGAGCTGTTAGATCATATATTCCTGTCTGAGAGAGCAGTTGCCGTACCGATTTGTCTGATTTGGGTGTTGCCATGGTGCAGGAATTCCACCAGCTATAGAAAGATGTGAGCGAGATAATCCATATCATAGGCCGAAGTTACGCACCTCCTCGAGTTCGGACGGCATATTGGAGTATAATCAACAAGCCAAAAAGGGCTGAGTGTGTGTTATCGTCAATTCCAAAATTATCGAATTCCCAAAAGATTTTTCTTCCGCGGAAGTGGGGGGGGGTTCGACGTCACTGGAAACGTGGAGATAAAACCCCAAGGGATCTTGTGTGATTTGTAAGACACATCTTGCTACATGTAGGTATAGACAATCCTAAGAAGAATACAGGTGGTTATTTAGCAGTAGACAATACATTTGATCAATCTATATTTATACAATTTACACGTCGACGTTACGATCTTCCTTCAAAAGAGGTCGGAAGTGCCCCGCCTCTAGCGTTCCCGAAGATCGTCTCCTCCGTCTTCGACCTTCAAACTAGCTATACACCTAGGTAGAACTCAATTCTACCATCTCAGTATTTCAGTATCTCAGTATCTCAATTACACCATGGAGAACCCAAACCTCAATGAAATCCATGACTTCCTAGTCTCATTGGCCTTCAAAGCCGGGGACATCATCAACAATGCGCTCCCTGAAACCAGTGGCACAGGATCCAAAATGAATAGTCCGTATCCATACAAGCAGCAAAAGAAGGGAAAAGCTGATCCCAGTAGGTGCCGATCTCGTCACGGAATATGACCGTGCTGTCGAAAACATGATCTCGACCTCACTGAGGGAGAAATACCCAAACTACGAGTATGTGTTTCCTCTTTCGTGCCTGCTAGCATGGTCCTGACGTGTATTCCCTCAGATTCCACGGCGAGGAAACCTACGACCCAGCACGTCCTTTGACCGATGCCCCTACCTTCATCGTAGACCCTATCGATGGAACAGTGAACTTCGTGCATGGCTTCCCATTTGCCTGTGTTTCGCTCGGGTTTGCTGTTGGACGCATACCTGCCGTGGGTGTGGTGTATAACCCCTCCACCAAAACCCTTTACTCCGCTATTCGAGGCCAAGGCGCGTTCCTCAATCGTGAAACTCGCTTGCCCCTTAAGGGCGACAACGTCGAGCCCCTGTCGGGACTAGCTAATGCTCTTATTGCTATTGAATGGGGTGCGGATCGCAGCGGGAACAATTGGGACACTAAGGTTCGGACATATGAGAAGCTGGGCAAATCTAAGGAAAACGGTGGGGCTATGGTGCGCTCGATGCGGAGTTTAGGCTCGGCCGCGTTGAATTTATGTGCTGTGGCTGATGGCACCCTGGATCTGTACTGGGAGGGTGGATGCTGGTCCTGGGATGTCTGCGCCGGGTGGGTTATCCTCTCTGAAGCCGGGGGCATTATGGTAGACGGCAACCCGGGAGTCTGGGAGGCTCGTCTCGATGGGCGGAAGTATCTTGCTGTCCGAGGTTCTCCAGGTGGATCTGGACAAAAGGAGATGGTGGAGGAGTTCTGGAGCCATGTCCAAGGTGAATTGAAGTATTGATTACCTGCCCAGCAAATCCTCTCGGATTAGGTGAATACGATATGGGGGAGAAGAAACCCCAATCTCAATATAACAAATATAACATTCGCATAATTACAGGGTATATGTCTAAGGGAACCGTATGTACAATGAAAACCAGGATGGCACTATTATATGTGACGGAAACCAGCGTTGGTTTCCACTTCGAAGCCGGACTCGCTGTCATCCTCGACAACTTCGCGATCAGTCCACCGGGCGGAATCCTGCCTCGATACAAGACTTCTGTCGTTGGTGCTCATGTGTGATTCGCCTTCGGCCGGTAAGGTGTCACTCGGACCAGAAGGTACGTCTTCCGACAGATGAAGATCGGATACATTTGGCAAATCGTCCGTATTTCTTACGGAATTTTGATCGACAGATTGGGACTGCCCTTCAACCTCATCGCCAGAACTAGTCGGACCAACATCTGGAGACTTGGCCAACTCCACATTTTGCTTCAGAGAATCGTCCATTTCTGCAGTAGACGTTTGGCCGAAATGTGTATCGACCAAGTGTTTCACAACAGGCCATCCGTAGGCATTAGTGAACATGCGCCGCACAATAATGTTGTTGTGGGCATCGGGCTCAAGTCGAACAAGAACTTTACGCCAAGTCAGATCACGGTGATAGGCTCGCGCAATCTTTTCTTCGACCTTGAGGCCACTTTCGCTGTCCGCGATGCTAGCAGGTAGATCCTGAGTAGGCGCCGGCTTCGATTGCTTGCCCTGTAACGAACCAAATGCTACTGTGCGTCGCTTTGTCGGTAGAGGGGGTGGTATATCCCCTGGGTGGTAGATGCGGTCGTGGAAGATTGTCCGGGGTCGCGCGGCAGGGTCCAAAATGAAATCCGCGGGTGGTAAAGGAGGCATCAACAAGTCTCCCGCAGACTCGAAAAATGTTGTCTTCGGGGGCGTGTGCACTCCTTCGTGCTCATGCGATGACGGCCCATGAGGAATGGGCATTGTGCCATCGCCATCGCCAGTCTCAAAAGTCCTAAGAGTCTGGCTACGTTTATAAATCTTAGCATTCTTGCTATTAGGGGGGGTTCTTCCCCTGATTTAGGCGAAATAGCGAAAAGAAGCCGTCCAGGGGACTGGAAGGCGCACTGCCCGAGACATTTTCCTTCACGGCGCCCTCTGGGATTCTCTGGTTGGACACGCGACTAGGCGGTGCTAGAAACTGTCCCGGCGTCGGAGAGGTCGTATGCTCATCCAAGATGTCGCCTTTGGGACTTGCGGTGACATGAGTCGTCGAATACGCATTCCGATGATCGGCCTCCATTGTCGAAAGACTCAAAGGCGATTCTCCATCGGGGCGAGCGAGTCGGGGGATTTCGAGTTGGCGCCTGTCAACTCTGCCCACCCCCATTCGGCCATAGTTCCAACAAGTCCATTGTCCCTTCTCGCCTTTTCAACCCGATCCAAACCTTTCCAGTCTAGGAACAAAAGAGAAGACGTCCGTAGTGGGACTATCCCATCATTCACCACGTTCGAGTAGACTGTACGATGATGGAATTTCTTAAGAACCTCGTGGGCAGGACCACAGGGAAGAATCCGTAGAAGTGGCTTGGAGCCAGGATCCGAATGGCCGGGATCTTTTGCAGACTCTCCTCTTCCGGCAATAATGGCCCCCCAGCCACTTCGAACTTTCGGTGCCGTCCAACTCAGCCCGAGATCCTGGCCGGTACGACCAACTAGACCTAAATCCAATGCAAATCGGACATACATTGGGTTCTCATTGCTGAGACCAAGAAAAGGGGTTGCAAGAGCAATAAAGTTAACAGGCCTGATTTGCTCAAAGAACTGGGGCGAGTGCTTTTGGATATACGCGATTGCATATGTCTGAATCAGCCCTCCAAGAGAATGACCAACGAAACTAATGCTCGTAACCTGGTAAGCATGGTCTTCACTTTGAAATTCTTGGGCATTCTCTTGAGGGGTTGATTCAGCCGAATGAGAAAAAGGTTGAGCTCGCTCCTTGGGAGCACCGAAAGGCCGAGAAAATGGGTTCGACTTTGGGCCCTTCAGAGGGAAATAGGGTTGATCGGGATATGTGAGAAGCAGGACATATTTGGCCAGCCGTTTGCCCAGATATTGAATCCCACGTTCAGTCCGAACAGCATTTCCAGAGAACCCTCTGACAATAACTTGCTCTTCATCGTCATCATCGGGGTTATCGTCACACTGGCTATTTCGCTCCTTCTTAACATGACTGGAATTACTGCCGACAAAATCAGGAATCGGAAATTTCGGATGCCTAGGCACTCAGAAAGGGTGTTCATACCTTGTTGGGTCTTCCTGATCCACAGGGTTGACATGGGGAGCTCTAGCATGACTGTCTTCCTTTTTGGACTTTCTCATGGCTGCATCAATGCTCTCCTTCAAATAGAGCATGTCTGCACCGAGGTTGCTGTGCAACCCGTGTGTCAGTAACACGAGATGAACCTTCTTCTTGGCGCTCTTCATCGGAGCTTGAGTAGAGTCCTCCGGCGCTGGATTTTCACAGAACGCTTGGGAGTCCTGACTCTCCCGGTCAGCGCTTTTGGAATCCAGCTTGGCCGAAGGGAATGGCGGACTGCTCCATAGACTAGTTGTATCGTCGACATGGAGAGCGATTGCTTTTGAGTACACGCCTTTCGAGGCAAGTACCCGGCTACCTCTAGTTTCAGGCACCCAATGATCTTGTAACTTCGCCGGAGGCCCCGGGGAACCATTTCCGCTACCCCAAGCACCGCCCGAGAAATAAGCCAGCGACTTTTCATCTCGGCCCACCAACAGCTCAAAATGCACCGCTGCGCTACTTGAGAATATCACCTGGGATTGTATCTCAACAATCCAGCTAACGCTCTGTCCACTTGCCGGCCCGCCTTGACCCGGAGAGCCAAAGTCGTGGGCTTCCAGGAGATTGGCCGGCACCTTGATCACGGCGTCCCAACCACCTCCGGCTTTAAGATAGGGTTCAAACTGCGGTGTCCCCTCCAGATCCTGTCGCTCATACTTGGTGTTGGGATCAAAATGCGAGGGATAGCAAGCGGCGTATAGCGTGTACGGACCATGGAGGTATGCGGCGCGCAATGGGATGGCAGATGTGTTCTTCACCCTCACGTAAAGATTCGAAGGAATGGGCAAGATCGGGTCGGCTGCTGGAGTGTATGTAATAGTGTATCTGATGGACGATTTACTGTCAGCGATCCAAAAGGACTTGAGACTTGGAAGGCGGTTCGGGCTAGACTCACCTAACGACTTCCCCAACGCGAACGCTACCAACTTGATGGATTAACAACATGTCGGTCACTTCCTTTGTATCCACCGGATTTGTTTGCCAGCCGGAAAAGGTACGAAATCGCGACCTTTTATGGCAGGGGTTGTGCTGCGCCTTGGTCTGGGGTCTGGGAGGCTGAATAGGTACGCGCAGTGATCAGCATCGAATCGAACGGGCTGTTCCATTATAATCAAGCAAATTCCAAGGCGCTAGATAAGAGACTAGCGAGACAACAATATCATTTGCTGGCGCATGCCGTATGCTGGCATGGGTGGAGTGTGGTGGTCTACGGGGGTCCAATCTCGGGGATGACGGAAAGCACATGATTTCATTCCCTTTACGGGATCAACAACTCCATGGACTGGCCCTTACTTATAACATTTGAAACAATGTATCAATGTACTCTTCAGTTCTAATCTAATATATATTTCGATCGCAATCTAGTGAATCTCTATCTAATGGATCAAGTTCAACAAACGGCTAGGTTGTTTACAAATCTCCACCCAACCGTTTCTTTCGACAGCGACGATCTTCCCATCAATACAAACGCGTCGCCACCTCTCCTCGTCTTCTTCAAAATCGATTCGAACTTGCTCAACGTCAGCATAGGTGACCGTATCTTCCATCACATGTCGACCGCCCTGATAGGCTAGTGTCATCAGGTGCATCGCGTCTTCCGCCGACATGGGGCCGAAGCGGATGAACCTCATATGTCCATCGAGCGGCACTGAGTCTGGGGAAATCAAGAACTCCTTCTCAAGTCGTGGAACGAGTGTAGCAAGCGCATACATGTGCTCAAGTCCACCTACGGCCTCTTTGGAACGGGCCTTGCCCGGGCCATCCGAGGTGGTTAATGTGATTTTGCCTTTGAATTGGTGAGGCGGAGTGCCGTCCGAAGGATGAAGTAGCTCATTTGCAGCCATCTTAAAACGATCGACTCCAAATTTGCGGTATTCGAATGTATCACTGTCTGCAACCAATGCGGCATGGAGCCCCCAGCTCGCAACAACGGCCCCGTATATTGTGTGGTGAACATCGGTGTCGATATCGGCTCGCTGACGACCTTCATCAATGACCAGCCGGCTGCCAGGTGAGAATTTGGCAGCAAAGACCGGTATAGAAGATAGACTGCCTCGAAGTAGTGTTGAAAGACCTGGCACCGGACCAGATCGCAATCCAATAGAATTTGCCATGGCATTCCCTGTCCCACAAGGAATCAACGCAATATTGGGAGATACACCAATTGCCGTCTTGGATTTGTAGAAGCCCTCGAGCATGTCGATGAGGCCCCCGTCACCAGAAAGAAGGATGATGGTCTGAGGGACGCCATTATGAGCCCGCTCCAAGAATTTCGATCGCGTGAGCTCGCTGATAGTTTGCGCCGACTGTGTTTCGTAGAGCTCGTAATTCTCTAACCCAATGTATGTAAGTAGAGGCCGTACAACATCTTGAAAGATTGTCTTGGCTTTCCCTGTTCCTGATCCACTAGATACCACAACTTGGATGACAGGTGGTTCATCTTCATGCCGAAGGTGGCTGGGGATCTTGATCACAAACGGAGATAGTGCTGCAGGGAGGGACTCGATATCGATCTTTTTCAAAGAAAAGTCCTCAGAATTGGGGCCATCTGGTTCGGTTTTCTGGAAGAACAGCACACTATACGTGGGTACATGGTTGGACAACACGCAGAGAATGTCGTCGAAGTCAACCAAAAACTCAATCCCTGCGTGAGACGTGTATTTCAGGGTGTTGTCCACTATTTTGACGGCCAAAGGTTCAGACATCTCTGGTATCTCTGAGCATGTAGGTGAGGGGGAAAAAACCAACAACTGACAGGGCGGGGTTTACGGCTTACCCGGACTTCCACCTATGTCGTACTACTTGGGTAAAAAGACGACAGAGTTTCTAGCTATCAAGAGATTATAATATCACTTGGTCATCGATTAACATATAATGTACACATAGATCATTTATCCCAGAGAGAAAATAGATGGTTGGATTCTTGTACTCTTGCCTCGATCTATATGGACTAGGACTGGAAGGACTAGCCTGGTATGCAATACCTGAATGATGCATGAATATGCAAGTGTAGATGTCAGACGTATCCAATTCGAGATTGCTAATATTCGTCTTGCTAGGTACATTGTTCTACTAGATACATGATACAGCCTCGACAAGGCAGTGTGGTACATAAGAAAGCAACTCGATCCAAATATGTCACAAAATAAAGTAAAAAAAATCATCACAAATACAATGTCCCTGGGATACCGATCTTAGTCCTGAGATGGGGAAAGACCACGTGGAGGCGATGGTGAATTCCCATCATGATGGCTATGCTTGTCACTGAGGTTTACCGCGATGAAGGTCTTGGGTAGTTCCACACTGCATGCGGGGATCAGTAAAGAGTCCAGAAAAGTTAAGAGAGCAGGCAACTTACGTATTGAATTTCGCCTTCAACGTTTCGATCACCTCCTTCCAATCCTGATGGGCTGTTAGGCTTCGGCGTGGGGTGCAACCAATGGAGTGCCTGGAATCAAGTTGCACGTCAAGCGGGTCGAATGCGTGACAACCAGGACTGACTGAGATGCGGATGGAGTAGGAGTAGGAGTCCGATTCACTGTCCCGAGCTTCGTACAGCTCAAAGCAAATCTGAGAGAGATAATCAAGTTCTGGGATGGCACTCCTGGCGATCTTGGTTTGAATTCCACCTTCCAAGATGCAGTTCAAGAGGGTGTAGATATGAGATTCCTTGGTAAAGTAGAAGAAAGATTTGGCATCCGGCGAAGCCTGCACCTCTTCTAGATCTCGAACAATCTCTTGAAGAAGGGGAAGAGATGTTAGGAGGCCAATCTCGAGTTTCTCGCTGTCGGTGATACCATATTCCTGGGGCGTCACGTAGTCGAACAAAACCTTGGCCAGCTTGTACAGTTCCCGGAGCTGCGAAAGCCGCTCATCCACCTTGCACTTGGAGGATTGGGAGCCAGGGAAGAGTTTGAAATAATGATCGTATGAATCATCTAATGCCCGAAGGTGCGGCAGCGACTCGGAAGCAAAGATGCGCTTCTTCAACCCAAAGCGATGAGCAAACGTCTGGCTTTCGGTACGCTCTTCGGATTTGTCGCTCCCGGATTCCTGGCCAGGTTTCCCCTCCGCGCTCGCGTCTGCCTTAGCTGCGTTCTTGCATTTCTGATCTTCATCAGAGTCACGGGGACTGTCCTGTGGCATGAAAACCCATTCCAAAAATTGCCTATTGTGGAGTGCATCGAACTTCATACTGTCGTATAACTCGGAAAGCTTGCTTGGGTCGACCTTCTCGGTGTCACAAAACTCTGCAAAGAGCTTTTCCCACCGTTCCTTAAAGAGTCGAGGATCTTCACCCGCGCACCAACGGCCCTGTATGTCGGATATGCCAGGGGGATCCAATCCGTCCACGGATGTTGGTTGGCTCGGGGTTTCAGGCTCATTGGATGAAGTCGGGAAGATGTACGGTGCGCTGTCGAGTTTCTCAAAGTTTTGTCGCATGACACTCCGGTGGAACTTCATCAGTTCAACTACTCTAGCAAGGACAACCGAAGGTTCTGGAATATTTTTGTCCTTGGGCCAAGCAAATTGTGAGGGCGCAGACCCTTCCCGCAAAAGCAATTTCAGCTTTTTCTTGACTTTATCCATGACATCCTTGGCGGCATTTGAGTCGTCAAGCAAATCTTTCCGAACTTGTATCAAGTCTTCAGGGATATCCTTCTGGTCCAAAAATGAGCACGCCCATATTTGCGCTATAAGAATATTATTAGCTTGATGAAGGTCTCGAGGAGGAAATTAAACTCACCACTGGTGCTCACTCTACGTTCTGAGCTGGTAAATACGCGAACGTTATTCAACGCCTCCCTGTTCATCAGCTTCAGATCATCACGCATGTTCACTCCAAGATCCTGTGATTGATAACGCGCGGCATGTGTTGGCTCGCCGCCCCACTTGATCACAAGCTGTAGTTTGTCCAGGATCAAGTCATTCTCGGCGGCGGAGAACCGAGAAAAAGTCGCACCTGAGATAGAATCGCTTCGTGTCTGTGATCTGCGCAAGTCCTCGGTCTCTGGCGTGAGTCCTCCACCCTCGTTGGGCACAGGTGCAGGGGGCTCGTCAAAGGGCTTGCCCTCGGACAATGGAGTGGAAGCTTGCAGTGGGCCCTGTTCTCCCATTTCTTCTGGCTTTCGTTTGCGGAACATTGGCTTGATCTGAACTTTGGTACCAGGCCAACCGCCCTTCTTCTCTAAAGATGTCCGGAGCAACTTGAGCTTCTCTATGTCTTCGAGACCCTTCTCCATAGCAATCTCGACGGCATCAGAAACACTGGACAATGCAGCTTCCCCCTTAATCACCACCTCGTTCTGGTGCCCTTTCAACAAATCCACAAAAGGTTGGCTATGGAATGTGAACTTAAACTTTTGCTTCGGGGTACGATCTGCGTGTCGAATCACCGCCACCATGCCCTTCAGCTTCCAGGAGTGTTTGGAAGCAGGAAGAGGGGGAAGGGCTTCATCATTGGCGTGCTGTACCGAAAGAGCTGGAGATTTCGTGTTCGAGGGACTATATCCACGACTAGTGGAGTGGGCTTCCCGGGAATTCAACTTGCTGATAGCAGCGCTAACATCAGTACTCTCTACCCCAGATGACGCCAGTGGTGGAGTACATGACTCTGAAGCATCAGTAGGTTTCGGGCTTGGACCGTACAGCCTGGAAGTGCTAGGAGACTTCAGTAATGTCTTCAGCGTTTGGCGGTGGGATCCTGCCGTGCTCCTTCTGGATGAGCCTATATCTGGTGAAGGAGGCTCGGACGATTCCGATATCCCCTCGCATCTGCGCCTTTCTTCCAGGAAAATATCCCTGAGAATGTTGGCACACTTATCGTAATAATCGTTGTTGTCCTTGACGAAGCTCCAGCCGTTGACGTCAATGACATAACTTTTGTCTCCCACGCGGAGCATGTCAAAGCCACAAATTCTTTGACCAAATCCATTCGAGATCTTCGATGCGATTATTGCCTCCTCCTTGCCAAGTTTCGTGATGTATCGTATTTCCTTCCCGTGGGTATTGCGCCGCACGAGACCGTCGACCACGGGGGATTTGCGCGTCTCTGCGTGACAAAAGTCTGGCCCCACGGTGTAGGCTTTGACATCTTCCGCGTTATCAACCCTGAGGAACTGCTCGTACAGATAACTTGCGTCCTTCTCGGTGACGGACCTTGGAACAGTGAGATTGGGGTCATATTCTGAGCTTTTGTTGCCGACCTTTCGGAAAAGTCTTCTTCCACCGCCGCCGTACTGTTGATCGTTGGGGAAGTAGATGTGAATGTTGTGGTCCTCGCCATTGACAGGCTTTTCAACAAAGGGCTTTTTGAACACTTTGCCGTCAACAATCAAGGCCTCGCCATCCTCGGACATTGAGACATTCTTGGTCTGAGGAGCACCGCCACCAATTCCGCTCTCTGGGCCTTCGAGCTTCACGCCAGTCAGGCGATAGATATGCTGGCCTAGTTCAGCAGATTCTAGAATTGGACCGCCGTCGCGGTTGACCTCCAGTCGCTTCGGAGTGGGAACACCCATGTGATCCAGAATTCTCAGACAGAGCCGCCTATCCCACAAGACCTTTTGCATAGGCAGATCATTAACACAGAGCGGTTTGCGAAGTTTAGCATACGCAATGGCTTTGTCCAGGGGAAATCCATCGGAAAAGAAAGCGACCAAGAAGTCACACACCGGCCAATTTTCGACTGCTTCGTCGAGAATAACCTTGTCTCCAAAAACGATCACCTCGAATTCGCCTTTGGATTGGAGTCGAGTCAAGATATTCTGGCTTGGTTTGCTGCGTGCTTTCACATCCAAGGCACAGACTCCGATCCTCCATGGCCTTAGGGAGCAGGATTCCACCTCACTGATAGAGCTTGCAGCAGTACTGGCCGCCGTGCTTCCACTGAATCTTCTAGCTGCGTGGCTTAAAGAGCGTGAAGATTGTCCCGTCCGACTGAGGGAGCGATGATCAAATCCCGAATCGGCTTTTCCTGGTTGGCTTTGAGTCGACTTTGAGTGTGACGTAGGCTTAGTTGACACTGCTGTAGGTTCGGTAACGGGGCCTGTGGGCGTCTGGTCGTTGTAATCGGAGTCCATATCGGCTAAAGACGACGAGAGGTTCGGTTGAGCAAGTCTCAAGGGTCCAGCATCGGCGGAAGAGCCGTTGCTGCGCTCAGCGGCATTATCCATATGAGGGGTCAATTGTCTGGACAGTATCGTGTTTTAAAATCAATTCTGATCGCATCAAGCTAAATTTGATCAATGGGAATGGGCGATATGGGGAAACAGAAATTCTTCGACAATCAAGAGGAACCTGGAAGCTCTTGGGATTCCAAGGTTGTATTACCAAATATATGATGGGGGTTACCGCATTTGCATAGGCGGAGAGAAAGAACGGCCTTTTCGCTGGTTCAAGTTTGTACCTTTCGCTCATGATCAGATTGAAGGGCTTGGAAATTATGCTAAATTGCGTATTCGATTCATTGGGCTTCCTCGTATTCCTATAGTGTACGGCATACTAGATTCAAAAGTACAATTGCCCCATCTACCCAGATACTTTTTGCTAAAGTCTCCAATACATCATGCCACTATTTGATAGCGTCTTGATAAGACCAAGCAGTCTCCGATAAGGCCGTCGGCGAATTGATTTTAGAGGGAAGAATATATGGAAGATAAACGAGAACTCAAAATTCATGTCAAGTCATACTATTTCCAAGAGATATTCTTCATAATCCTATCATCTGAAGGTATTCTGTACCCGAGTGAACCGTACATCATCCGCTCGAAGGCGGTCTGAGGCCTGCAGGACTAGGCGGGGCAGAAAAAAAACATCGGGAAAAAAAAAGAAGACAAAGCTAGTGAGACGACTTGGACTACTTGGATACATTTCGTGACTGACTTGGTGTTCACGTCAGAACAAAATTATCGTCTGGAAGGTTAAGGGGTTTATTCTGATTACTTTGAACCCTCTGACATATCCATTGTCGTCAGTGTGTCCCTCAATATCAGCATGCCTTCGGCCGATAATTTCGATCTGCCTCTTGCGAAGAGGCAGAAACGAGTATCGCAAGTTAAGGCTGGAACACGTGGTTCCAAAATCTTTGCTCCTTTCCGTGTAAGTTGAGACACACATCTGGCTCGCTTGTTTTCTCTAATCTGACTTGTCGCTATAAAGACGCTAGGATTGGTGTCGCCAACGCCCGTTCCTTTTACATCGGTGCGCCTAGGTAAATCGACGTTTCAAATCACAACCTCCGTGGGCCATTCGCTGCAGACTTATGATTTGCGCCGAGGTTTGAACCTCATCTTCCTGAGTCGACCGCAAACACCGGAGATCATTACGGCAACATGTGCGTGGCAGGATAAGGTATTCGCAGCTTGGGGCCATCTCCGGTCACAGTCCCCCGGAGGTGTCTGGGTTTTCAAGCGCGGCAAAAGAGTTGCTGTCCTTGAGGGCCCTGCAGATCTAAATGGACCCATTGAGCGCTTGGTGGTGTTTGGTTCATGGGTGGTTGGTTGCTGGACCGGTGGCCTCGAGGTTTGGAAAACGGACACATACGAGCACTATGCCAGTCTGCGGCCACAATCGGCTCGTGGAGAGAAGATCTACACCGGGGTAATGTGCAATATGCCGACTTACCTGAACAAGATATTTGTGGGCCGATCGGACGGAGCGGTCGATATCTGGAACCTTCGCAGCGGAAAGCTTCTTCACACGTTGCCTTCGTTGTCGTCAGATGCTGGGGCTGTAACTGCGATTCAACCCACGCCTGCTCTATCACTTGTCGCCATTGCCTATAAGGGCGGTGCTTTGGCTATTCAGAACGTGAGCTCAGGTCAACTGGTTTTATCTCTCAAGAACGCATCATCCCGGGGTCTCCCGGTAACATCCATCAGTTTCCGCGGCGACGGACTAGGTGCTGGTCACGATGGTCGCAGCTCAGGTGTTATGGCCACAGCGTCAAGTGGTAGCGGCGATATCACGCTTTGGGACTTGAACAATGGAGGTCGTATTGCGGGCATTCTTCGCGGGGCCCATCGAGTTTCAAGTGGTGAAAAGCCCATGGGCGCTAATCGTGTTGAGTTCTTGGATGGACAACCGGTACTCGTGTCATCGGGCGACGACAATTCTTTGAAGACTTGGATCTTCGACGAAACGCCGTTCTCGCCCATTCCCAGACCTCTTCATAGAAGAAACGGACATTCTGCTGCTATCAGCGCTCTCGATTTTCTGCCGACATCTTCGGATGGTTCCGAATCTGGCGGCAAGTGGCTTCTTAGCGCAAGCAAGGATTGCAGTCTCTGGGGGCTTAGTCTGCGCAAAGACAGCCAGCATACCGAGGTCTCGCAAGGTAGCTTGGAACGCAAGGCTAAGAAGGGAGGGCCATCGAACATTTCAAGTTCAGAGGATCTCAAAGCTCCTGAAGTCACATGCATTGCCTGCAGCCTCAACCGTGATGGCGGAATGGGAGTCACCGCTTCTGGTCCGATCTGGTCGAACCCGAAGGTTACAAACGCCGATGCTTCCAATGCAACCGGCTGGGAAAGTGTGGTTACTGGTCATCGCGGAGACAAATTCGCACGTACTTGGTTCTGGGGCAAAAAGAAAGCAGGCCGGTGGGCATTTGCAACCAGTGATGGAACAGAAGTCAAGGTGCGCAAGTTCTAAATATAATCAAACAATTTTCTCTTTTGCTAACATTCTTGACAGAGTGTGACGGTTTCGCAATGTGGTACTTTCGCTGTCATCGGATCAGCTGGAGGTTCTATCGACATGTTCAATATGCAGTCAGGTTTGCACAGACAAAGTTTCCCAGCTCGCGCCCCAGCTGGCCGTACCACCAAATCCAATGCCCAGGCTTCGGTCGCTGCGGCGTCTAAACACACCAAAGCTGTGACTGGCTTGATGATTGACAGCTTGAACCGTACCGTTGTGAGCTGTGGTCTGGATGGCAAAGTCAAGGTACGCCTCGTCCCGCCATTCCGTCCTTTTACTAGAGATTCATAAATTGACCTTTGCTGGAATATAGTTTTGGGATCTCCTCTCTGGGAAATTCCTTGATGAGCTAGACTGGCACCCCATGGCTGCCATTACTGGACTTCGTTATAGCAAGGCGAGCGAATTAGTCGCCTTCAGTTGTGATGACCTCTCGATCCGTGTGATTGACCTCGAGACCAGAAAGCTCGTTCGTGAATTCTGGGGATGTGTGGGTCAGGTCAACGATTTCATCTTCTCAAATGATGGACGATGGATTGTTGCTGCCTCCATGGACTCGGTAGTACGCGTATGGGACATGCCCACCGGGCATTTGATTGACATCTTCCGGGTCTCAAGCACGTGTGTCGCTCTGGCCATGTCTTCAACCGGTGAATTCCTTGCCACCGCACACGCCGGTAGCATTGGCATCAGCCTTTGGAGCAACCGCAGCCTTTTCATGCCCGTGACAACCAAGAATCTTGACGAGAATGTTATTGAGAACGTTGGGCTCCCGGCAACGTCAGGAGAAGGCGGTGCTGGTCTTATTGAAGCTGCCTTTGCGGATACTACCGAGCAAGATGAGGAAGAGGGCCCAGTACTGGCGACGGAACAACTACAACACGATATGATGACTCTGAGTCTTGTCCCCAAGAGCAGATGGCAGTCATTGCTTCACCTTGACACTATTCGCGTATGTTTCTATCCCTATCCAAGTGCAAGTCCCTAGCTAACGGTTCAACAACAGGAACGCAATCGTCCCAAGGAAGCTCCCAAGGCACCCGAGAAGGCTCCGTTCTTCCTTCCTTCTCTCCTCGGTTCCAGTGGGCCCGAGGCCGCCAAGGAAATCCCCGGCTCTGAGGATACTGATGCCGGATCGGTGGCCAAAATCGCCGAAGCCGAAAGATTACGGATTGCCAAGCTGCAAAATGGTGGCAACCCCAGTGCTCCTCAATCTATCTTCACTCGATCGTTGGCGTCCGGCCATGATTCCGGTGACTTTAACTCATTCATCGACCATCTCAAGACCTTATCTCCGGCCAAGGCAGATCTCGAAATTCGTTCACTTGATCCTCGCGTACGTGATGGACACTCTGAGTTGTCCGATTTCGTTATTGCCCTGACTGCTCGCCTGAAGTCAAAGAGAGACTTTGAGCTTGTCAATGCTTGGATGGCGGTCTTTTTGAAAATCCATGCCGACACTGTGAGCCTCAGCTCTACTCAAGATGAGCCTCAGTATTGCCTATTGCAAGAGGCTCTGGCAACTTGGTCCGCTGAGCAACAGCGGGAGGGAAAGCGCCTGGCTGAGCTGGTGGGCTACTGTCGCGGAGTGGTCGGATTCTTGCGATCTGCTCGGTAATTTGAATTGGACTACTGAATAAATATCACGGGGCGTCAGTGCCTTTCGTTTTCTCTCTTATCTAGGGATGCTTGTTATGTTGAATATATATATGCGTTTTATTCTATAAATCTGGTGATTCTGTAGGAATTTTCCCAACTTGTGCTGACCCTGATCCTATCTATCTCGATGCCATCTTCTTTTCTTTCTCGGCAGCTTCTAAGTCCATTGATATGTTTCAATTTTAAAGAGAGACTAGAAATACCCAAAGTTGGAACTCCCGCCGCCTCATCATCCCTGACTAATACAATTTTTTTCCCCTAAGAAAATAATCCACAACCCACAACCAGAAGGGCTTTAACACGCATTTGGCTATGGGGATCCCTCACTTAACCCGGCACCTGCTCCCATATGCCGAAAGTGTCTTGTTAGATGGGAGGGCAAACGATTCAGGACTTCCACAAGTCCAAGCCGTTGTCATTGACGGACCCAGTCTAGTATATCATGTCTACCGTCGACTCCTAGGCTGGATGGACCCAAACAGCGATGTCCTTGATTACCAGCCAACCTGCGACGAGATCAGTCGTGGGGTGAGCAGCCTCCTTCTCGAATTAACCAGACTGGGTGTTAAAATGTAAGCCCTCGCACTAGTCTGAAACACAGCTATCGTCTGATTATCATTTTCCTTTCTCTCTCTGTTCTTTAGACATAAGATTTGCTTCGATGGTGCCTTGCCTATCTCCAAGCGAGAAGTCCGCTTTTCCAGAATTGAAAAGTCACGACATCGACTGGAATTGGCTCGTCGGAACCTGTCTCTGCCTGCGACGCCCAAATGTCGCGATGTGATCCCGACTAAACGAGGGCAGGTCTGGTGCAGTCGGGGCTTGCCTCAGCGACGGAAAGGTCTTCCAGAGAATCCTTTCATGGTATCGGCGGTCTTTGAGGACTTGCGCAGCCGGTGGAACAAGGAACAGATTCGGAAAGAGGTTGACGATGATATCAGCTGTCTTGTCGCGGATACTGATTACCCCTGGGCCGACATCACCGTCATGGTGCCGGGAGAAGCTGATGTCGAGTGTGCCCGTGTGGCAAAACTTACCGGCTGTGCAGTGTTGACAGATGATTCGGATCTCCTGCTTCACGACCTTGGCCAGCACGGCGCAGTCTTGTTTTTAGACTCGGTGCAAACGTCCTCGGGTGTCTGGGATGCGGCCCAGCCAGATATCCGGGGGCTGAGAATCTGTCCTCATTCGCTCTCTGGCCGGTTGGGGATTCCAAGCATTCAGTGGTTTGCTTACGAATTGCAAAGAAATGCTCACCTGCGTTTTGCTGAACTTGCCCGGATATCTAAGGAGAGCAGTAAGGCGACTCAGCTTTCCTCGGATTACCTGGAGTTTCTTCGAGAGTATCAACACGAGACCGCCGATAATGAGGTGATACGTGAAGCAGCGCAGTCCATGCAATCATTGGATCCGAGGGTATCAGAGTTATTTTGGCAGTACGAACTTCCTGATATATACTGCGTGGATGAACAGCCGCACGTCTATCTCGGCATTCTGAACGAAGACTCTTCCAGGCGATGTGCCTGGGAACAAGGCCGAACATATAGGTCTCTTGGGTACTCTTTTTTCAACATTTCCCGTCCTGCTTCCAAGCGCTTCCCGGTTGTCCATGAATTCGTTCGCAGAGGTGGAAGGATCGTGGCCGAGGAGATCGCTTTAAGCGGAACAAAGACCGTGACCTCTGGCCTGGAACTCCTCCGAAGACGTCTTGCCGTTGCACATTCTACCTTTGACGATGGCCTGGCAGCGGAGAGCTTCTGGTTTTTGTTTGTTCTTTCCGATATCTATCGTGATGGATCCGGCACAACCACAGTTCCTAGTGCAAAGGAATTAGAGAGTTTTCTTACAAATGGGTATATGGCGCAAAGTACTAAATGGGCGGACATTCACCTTCTTGCCCAAATGCAAGCTGGACTGTACTCTTTACGAATACTGAAGCAGCTCGTCGATATCGCAGCTCCTGGTGATGACTTGGTTGATTCCAGCTCACTACTCGCGGATTTACCACCACTACACATAATGATGTCGCGACAAAGGATTATACGGAGCTTTGCCAGCACTCGTCTTGTCCGGCATGCGGTTCATCGATTGATAGAAACGTATGCTTAACAAATAACAATATACATTGCAAGCCAATGCACTACGTGCTTCGCAAAGACCGCACGGCTCACAAGCCTCGGATCAATGGCTACAATCAGCTAGGGATTTGACATCCATGCGTCTTTGTAAATTACAAAACATTTGCATTGTGGTCATCATAGATGGAGAAGACATAAATGTGCCATTGTATAACCTTGCCTGAGAAGCCCCGGGTCCTTCAAATGATTCATTCCATTGGCACATAGGTTTAAAGTTCTAGAACCAGCCCTGGGAGGAGTGACGCTGCTGGTCCTCAGTGCAGTCATTTTGTTTGATCGGATACGGGCGATTGACAGCATAAATTGGTCATTCGGTCTTGCGTGTTGTGGTCGGTTGTTTGCCCGGTGTCTGAAGGCGAAAATTGTCTGATATGTTGTTTTACACCTTTCTGGCAAAGAAAGAAACGGATATTTTTGTGGGTATCATGTGGATGGTCGCAACAGCGATAGGCGACTGGGATAAATCGCTCAAGTCGCTCATTTTTCGGGGGCATCGGGAAGTCGTTCAATCACATATTTGCCGCGAGCGACACTCATGATGGGTGCTCCTGGAATTTTGCTATTGTGTTGTTAGAAATTTGGCTGCTGGAGCGAAATGGGGTCAAAATGTAGGTTACATACCGAATACGTCTCTTGAGATCACGATCGTTTGTGGCGATAATGTAGACACGGTGCTTAATGACTCGGTCGACCAGACAGTCATCGGCATATGTTCCCTTGTGGTCGCACTTGACTCGCTCAAACCGGGGGTCCTTGGCTACACGTAGAGCAAGTCGGTATTTCGGGCCAAGCTTCTCCAACTCGGCAAGGACGCAGTCGGTGACGATAGGGATACATTTGGCGTACAGGCAATCGAGCATGGTCGGAATTACCTCGAGCTTGTGCTGAATGGTGTGGGAGATGAAATTGGTATCAACCAGCACGGAGTATGGGGGGCAAGGGCCGTGTTGAACTGGAAGAACATTGACGAGGGAGCTTGGGGGCTAGAAACGAACTTATCAGTACGATTCTTTTGGTAGTACGTATATGGTGTACTTACGCCTCTCTGACGAGATCATCCTTCTTTGCCTCTTTGCCTTTCTCTGTCTTATCTTGGTTTTGCTTCCTATAACCGATGTTAGCAAAGCGCAACAGAACTGCGTTTCGTGATTGCGACGAACAGGCGATTATCGCGCATGGAAATGGCCCTCTTGGCTAGCGCAAACTTGCGAGTCTTCTTCTGAACACCCATGATGACGAGATGTAGATGGTGATAATAGTGAAGAGGTTTTTTTTTTCTCTTCTCTTATCGGGGAAATCTATCTCGGGTTCGGGATGACTAATCGTGTCGAGGGCCTCATCCCGCATCCCGCGGACAATCTTGTCTTCGAAACTCCCTCGTACTCAGCAATAAACCACGAACACTCATCATGTCCGGACCGGATGCAGACTTTGATCTGTCGAAAGTAAGTCCCCCTCCCTCGTCAGCCAGAACGGGCATCTGGTTCGTTAAACTATGCTGCTAGGCAGCGTTATCCCTCTTACATCCCCTCCCCTCTAGCACCACAGCTAACTTATGATATAGGCACTCGCAGATCTTGCAAAGTACGTGAGTCCACTTATAGTTTACATAATGTGAATTCATGATATTTACATCATTCTAGGGGTGAAATGACTGCCTCGGCCCTGGAAAATCAACTCAACGCAATTGAAAGCCAAGTTGATGAACTCTTGGCATCTTTCGAAAAGCAGGGTACTGCTGCAGCGGAGTCTACATCTGTCGATAAAACAGACCCTCATCAACCATGCACAGATCATGATCAAAAAGTAGAGCCATCGAATAGTCCACCCAAGTGATACTTCTCATCGGCTCCCTTCTCTACAACTCCAACCTCTGTGATAATCCCATCTATCAGACTCGCAGGAGTAATGTCAAATGCGGGGTTCCAGACATTGATCCCAGGCGCGGCAATTTTCACGGTCTCAATCGCAATCTGATCGGTGGCCTCAGAACCCGCACGGGGACCTTTGATGCTGGTCACCTCGGATGCTGCACGTTGCTCAATGACAATGTCCTTCCCTGATGCTGTGGCCATATCGATTGTCGTGCGTGGCGCTGCAACGAGGAACTTGACACCATGGTACTTTGCCAAGACAGCCAGGGCATATGTGCCGATTTTGTTGGCCGTGTCACCATTGGCTGCTACCCTATCAGCTCCCACCACAATTGCATTTACTCCCACTTTGGTATCTGCGAGCAAAGCGGCTGCCATAGAATCCGTGATGAGCGTAGCTGGAATTTTGTCGTGAACCAACTCGAAGGCTGTAAGGCGAGACCCCTGGTTGTAGGGCCTAGTCTCTGTGCAATAAGCGTGACGTAGGGTGTTCTTCTCGGCCAGTGAACGAACCACACCCAATGCGGTTCCATATCCAGAAGTAGCGAGAGAGCTAGTGATTTAGGGTTAGCGACAACATACGACGGATAACGGATAACGCAGTGAATCAGCCCTACCCAGTGTTGCAGTGAGTCAACACAGCAACTTCTGAATTCCCCTTGGCTGCATGAATGGCGATCCATTCTGCGCCATTGTGTCCAATTCTCTTGTTATCCTCAAGGTCCTTCCCCATCATATCCTCTGCCGCCTTAATAAATGCTGTCGCGACTTCATGGCCGGTAGAACCCGGTGCTTTCGTGCAATCGGTCACCACGGCCTCCAGTTTGCGCGCAGCATCAGCGAGATTGACGGCAGTTGGCCTACTCGTCACCAGATAAGCAAGCTTCTCTGTGATATATTGGCACACCCCTTCTGGTGATTGTGAGAGCTTGTCGCTATCCACAGCAGAGGTTAGTTCCGCGGCGAGGGCAAGCATTGCGACGATAGCAATAGCAGGTGCCCCTCGAACTTTCATATCTTTGATGGCGTGCCATCCATCTTCTGTAGTCCGAATGGGAATATATTCTTCGACGAAGGGAAGTTGTAACTGATCCAAGATCTCAAGGTTGCCCTTGCTGAACTTGATTGCCTGTAACATCTTCGTAGGTGACGGTCAAAAGTTCTGTAAGTCCTGGGAGAGGCGCGAGGAAAGAACCTTTAAGTGCCGCGGGGACTTGAGACAGCTTACTTAATCAATACCTATGGCCCCGGGGATCTTCGGCGGGGGGTAGAATATAGTACAACCTTTCCAGGAACGAACCTTCAACGTACATATCTATGTATATAGGTAGGATAACTAAGTCATCGCAGGGTCCACTAAAATGTCATGTATTACTGTGTGACTGTACTTTGCATTAAAACACGAGGCCAATGGCACATTGCCGCATCACAAGAAAATATTACCAAGCAGCCTGGGCAACAGTTGATGGGCTTATAGTTAAGAGCTCCAATGTTGAGCTCATACAAAGCAAGATAGAAAAGTAACCCCCAGGCACGTAGCCTCCATAACCCCAGGCTCGCGAGTCTGGTCAACAGTCTCATGAGAAGTGTTGGTCAATCCCAACTAGGCTTGCATTCTGTCCTCCTAGCTAGAAGTTTCCAAATCATTGCGATTACACTCAAAGAGTGTCTTTCTTATCCACCTGCAGGTTCTCGTAGGTGGGCGCAATCAATAACATCGAACAGTGTATTCTCGGATCAACTGGAAGAGATGTACAGTACTGTAGGTTCCGGTCAGAAATCCGTCGCGGCCCTGATGAGATTGGAATACAAGAAGGGGTCAACAAACCATTATTTCCGCGCACGAAAGCATCCCCGTAGTTTCGTCGTAGTTTTCCGTTCACATATTCCTCCGTCTTCTCGAGGGCAATGTTCATGTAGCCATCAACCGATTGCAATTCACCTATAGGCGCATTAGACGTGAAACCAGTGGCAATTATAAGAAGAGCCCGTACCCTTGTATACCACTCCGGAATTCAGCTTCACGATCACCGGCGCGCCGATGATCTCACTCAGAAAGAGAGAGGGATCTTTCCCTTCGGAGGCTGGGGCGTTCTCCATATCGATGGTATGGTCTAAAATTTATCAAATCAGCCAGAGAAAAGTTCAAGTAGAAATGGGGAGACATACCTGGTTGAGATGTGTTTTGAAGTAGGCGGAGGGATGAAGCATTCGCAAGTGAGATACCAGGAAGGCGGTGAGGGAGATGAAGAGCGGGGCGGGATCTCCTGATAAGTTTTCAGAGGGAAATCGGACACCGCCATTATATTCTGCCGGTATTGCCAGTCATAAAAATACTATACCTTTTATAACTTGGAAGCGGCCTTGAAAACTACTGAAAAAGTTGGATATTAGAAGATACGAGTTAGTCATAGCTATCTGAGGTCAATTGGTAAGAAACCAAGAGGAGAGGTGTCTTATATTGACAAATCTTACACTGGGAAAGCGCGCTAGTACATTTTTAGTGGGCGGTAATAAAGACGGTGTCATCTGAGGTCCCACTGTATCTATCCCAAGTCTAGAGGATGCAATACATTCTCCTTCCACCTTAACTGCCAATTGTATGGCTTATGCCCAGGTCCTCATGTCGCACATTTTACTGCCTCACTAACATATCACTGATTATAATCAGGTGCCTGTCGGGCCACTTCTAAAATCCATTCGGTCATCCTACTATACTTGGATTTTTAACTTGACCAATTCCGGTTCCGAGTCATGAGCTTTTTCAAAAAGCCATCGTGGGCAATCAAGAATACGGGGGAAGCCAGCACTGATTTCTATCGGCGCTCAGAACAAACGTACTCTGATATCATTGCTGCGAGCCGTGAAGCACACCAGAAGCCGAAATCACCGGAAATCCCAGAACATACCGAAGACACCAAAGATACCGAAGACCCGAAGCAAAAAAAGCGGCGCCGGCTTTCTAGGGAAAAGGGGAAGGAGCGCAGCGATAGCAGTCTGGCGCAGGATGTGACCCGTGATGTTGATAGCGATAAAATTGTGCTATCAGAGGCACAAGATATCTCGGCTTCCTCGCATGATTCCTCGCTCGAGCCAGTCAGTTCAATGAAACAACGCGAGACAACCAAAAGTGACTTCCCAGAAAACCACTCGTCTCAGTCACCACAGAAACCCCGTGGTCCGGAACCACTAGGCGCTCTGCCTGTTCGACCAGTGATTGTCCTAGCCGATGACTCGGAAACTCGAAGCCCTCGACCTGTTCAACCTGCTCAGCCCATTCAACCGCCGGAAGTTCCAGCGGATGACCCGGTTGTCCAAATCATGATCACATCTGAAATTGCAAACACCAAACCATTACTCGTCCATCGAAAAATGTCACAGCGACTAAGGGATGTGCGGTTGGCATGGTGCAATCGCCAAAATTTTGAACCTCATATACAGGCATCCATTTACCTGACCTGGAAGGGCCGACGTCTATTCGACGTGACGACTTGCAGAACTCTAGGCATAGAAACAGGGAAAAACTCTGCGGCGATCCCTGGCATTGATGATGATTCCTTCGCAGACCAGAAAGAGCTGCGCGTACATATGGAAGCGGTTACCGATTTACCTCTTCCGGTCAATCAGCGAATTTCTTCGCCTGATAATGATAACCCCCTACAAAGTCACAATCCCCAGAAGATGACCAGGGTGAGCCGATGAAACTTATTCTGAGGAGTCCTGGATACGCCGATTTCAGAATCAAAGCAAGACAAACGACCCTGATCTCTCGGCTCATATCTGCGTTTCGGAATAAACAAAATATTTCTGTGGACCGTGATATCTTCCTGTTGTTTGACGGGGATAAACTCGACCCCGATTCATCTCTTGGCGACTATGACATTGACAATCTAGATCTGGTGGATGTCCAGATCAGATAATCGGCCTTGAAGGACCTGAACTGAATACTAGCTAATCAGGGCTAATCAAAGCTAATCAAAACTTCCAGTTTGAACTAGAAACCTCTGTAAGATACCATGTACATATGTATATAGGTTTCCAGGTAAACGTCAACTGGTATGGGCTGGGGTAGTAGTCAGGGTAGTATCCATATCGATCACATGATATCTGATAAGCCGTGGGGCTCTTATTTTTTTCTCCCTCGGAGGGACCACCGACGTTGTTCATTATCCTTTAAATTGGTCTCCTGTCTAGACCTAAATCAATATCTACCCACTCGAGCAGCATTCCCAAAACCTTCCCGTCGATAATTCATCAAGAATCACCCCGAAACCACCACAATGAAAGTGATCACCGCCAATTTCGTGACATGCGCCGTGAAGGAATGCAAGACATCACCGGCATCATTCCCGTTACATTTCCAGGATGCCGAGCTCGAGCAACAAGAATTGGATTTCCAGCCCGAATTCATCCGCAACATCCTTCCCCGAATTGACTGGGAAGCCCTGCGCACCATTTCCAACGAGGTATGAAGATCCAAACCCGGGTACCTAGGTAATTCACCGACAATTACAAATAATCTGACATTTGCAATCTCAGCTGGGATTCCCAAGTCTTCCGGATTCGAAACCCGAGGGCGATGCTCTCGAGAATGAGCAGACATTGAGGGACTTGCACCGGTTGCTACTTGAGACGCAGGTCACAGAAGGGAAATTGACCTGTGGGAACTGCGGTCATTCATATATGATTAAGGAAGGAATTGCGAACTTCCTGCTTCCAAGCCACCTTGGTGAGAAATACATATTATCTTTTTGTTTTGACCCTATTCGTTTTGCTAATTGCTACTATCTTTCCAGTCTGAATAACACACAATCCCACACGCGCTCTTCTCCCAAATTGCTTCGCAAATCGATACCCAGGGGCTAGGAACCGGTCTTTGAGAACCAGTCTCTCAGTCTCTCCTTTCCTTTCCTTTCTTCGAAAGAGGACCCTATGCAGTGCACTAGGGTTATCAGACACTCGAGTCGAGTTCTTTGGAATTTGACACATCTACGCTCTCACATTGGTTTCTAGAAAGGACTTTGCTCCGGGCCACGACTTGAACCGGAAACAGGCGAAATTCTTTTGGAATTGGTATATTGTACAAGAGAGTTGGTAGTTTATGAAATCACGATTGCCATTGATAAATGCGTCAATGCTCCCACGCTGAAAACGCCAGCCTGATTCAACGCCATCCGGTAGAAGGGAGTCAATATGCCTCCCAAAGAGTCAGCTAGATAGATCTCGGGAGGTGGGCTTAATTGAGGAATCCTTTGCAGCCCGTTGAACCACAGAGGCAGGGGATTCGGTCATCGCTGTCCCACTCTCTTTCGAACTTGTAGTCGTAAGTTAACTCCTCATCTGATAAATTTTGTTAGCCAGTGTTTACTTGCAAAGAGAGCGCGGTTCACAAACCTCTTTCGATATCCCTGAGCGCATAAATCACAATCCGTTTGCTGCCATCAACCTTGATGATTTTAGCAGTGCAGTTGGGCGTACAGCTGTGATTGATGAATCGCGCAATTCCTCCTCTCTTTGTGGCATCGATGACGGTGTTCTCATCGATTCGGAATAGATAGCTGCTGCCGATCCCGCTCTTCAGGTATCGTCTTTCTCTCATATCGGCGACCTGCTGACGCACTTTTTCGCCAACATACTCGATGATCATATCATTCGCAGTGATGTTTTCCTCAGCATACAACCCCCAATTGTGAATAGCAGAGCGAGCGAAGCGCACAGGTTTCTTGCGTTTTTTGAGCTGATTAAATCGAAGAACGTCTCCTTCGCCGTTCGCAGTGGGAAGGGCCTGTTTTTGTGCATTGATGTCTGCAATGAGCCGGCGGTTGTTGACTCGGGTTGACCGGGACGTCGACTTTGATATTGTTTTGGCGGCGGCAATCCTGGCAGCTTCTGCTGCTGCTGCCTGGGGGTCTGCCTTGGCATTCGCTTCACGCTCCTCCCGAGCCTTCTGAACCTTGATACGATGGGGCAGATATTTGGACTTTTCTGCCTCAAGAATCCTTTTTCGACCTTCCGTCCGCGCAGCACCTGTGGTGTTTGGCACATAATAACCAGGGATACTGATAGCGTCATGGGTCGTGCCAGTTTCCAGGCCATTTAGAGCTTTGATCTCCTTCTGTTTCCAACCCCATGCAGCAAGATTTTGGATAATGGATTCTGACTGATCCACTAGGACTTCTCGCAAAAATTGTAGATCTTCATCATCCTTGACCAGGTGTTGCCAACCATCCAAATCAAGCACAATGTTTTCATCATCTTCCACCGTGGCGCGGGGCTCATCCTTGGAAACACCCCATTCAATCTCTGTTCTCGGCTCATCAATAGGTTCGGCCTGCCACGTTTCGCTGACGGAAACATCATCCCCCTCGGGATGTTTGTGAGTGACATGCTCGGTGAATTGTTCTGCGGGTTGATCGTGCGTTGCTAATTCGTCACCGTTCTCTGCGAGATCATCGCCAATAGCCGCGGGCGTCTTCAGATCCTTGGCCAGATCTTCATGCTTGGCCGTTTCCGAGTCAATGCCAAATAGCTCATCCTCCTGCCGCTGCCGCTTTCGTGCTTCGTCATCTTCGGTCAGTCGCTTTCTCTTGCCTGTCGGGGACACCTGAAGTTCATGAGAAAGATCGCTGATTTCATTTGTGGCATCCAAATCGTCCATAACTTGAGCGCTGCGCTCTTCCTCTTGATCGTCTGACCGGTACCCCCCATCCCGTTCAAACTCTGACGACGTTGAACTGGCGCGACTAGGGGGTCGACTCTCTCGGTCATCGGCATCCTGAGTAGCAGGAGTGCGCTGCTCGTCGTCCGAATCTTCATCGTCGTGCAACTGCTGCAAGCGATGATACAAGGGTCGGACTTCTTTCTTTCGTAGTGGTTGCCTGCGCCGTTCGTCTAGGAAAGCAGCACCTGCATGGTCAAGACCATGGGCTTTCCGGATACGAGGAAGAGCAAGGACATTCAGACCTGATGATCTGAGGGGATCTCGCCCGGCAGACATTTCACCCCGAGAGCCAGGGGTGCTGTCGATTTGGAAAACAGATCGTTTTGTTCCTTCGGGGTCCGAAATACCCAGCCGTTCCCTTCTAGACGCATGCTTACTCGGTTCCAAATAGTCGTAAAGAGCTGGAGCAGCTATGCGTGACTTCACATCCTCAAGAAGCTTGTCCCTCAGGTCACGAATGATGATAGACAATACCTCTCGACATGGATCCAAATCAAGCGCCCGCTGCTTTTTCTCTTCTTCGATATCCAATTCGGCTTCTTTTTTGGCCCGATCCTTTTCGGCTTTGTCACGTCGTTCGGTGCGAAGGCGTTCAGGGCTGGGACTTCGTTCGTAGTTCGGATTCCCGTAGGGCTGGCTCTCCATATTCATGATATACGTGAACAATGGTTGCATGTGGCATAGTCGGTAGCAGCGTTCAGTTTCCTCCTCACCCCGGCGCGAGTTCTCGAAGATGATATAGTAGCCTGTTTTGTCACAACGAATATGCTTGTATGCAAAGAGCCTGAGTCTTTTCCTCAGGTGTGGAACCGTTGTGCTGAGAACCGGGACGTAACAATGCGCAATGAAAATGTATGGATCGCGTTTGATCTGACTCAAGATAGGAGTTTCTTCGACCAATGATTGCACAACAGGAGATCGGACACCGGCCCTAGGGCCTTCTGGGATAACGACCCCCGGCCGCAAGGATGATCTGCCCGAGGGACCTTTGGGCGCAGTCGGTGGTGGTTCGCTTTTCTTGATCTGGACATCTGGTCTCGGTTCACTTGCGGGCGGAAGGTTGATTTTGGAAGCCTGTCGCTGGGACTCGACTGCTTTCGCGGCCATTCGATCTGAGACAATCCCGTCGCGGTCCAGTTCGACCCTAATCCTGCGTGTGCCAATGCGTTGTTCTTTTTTGCATTCGAAGTACGCACGTCGGGCTGCGCTAGACGCTGAGGCTGGGCCATTTCCCCGGGCTGAGGTGCTATCTTTGTATTTGATGGAGCAGATCCCCAGAAACCGGCCGGTGATGGGGTCTGTGCGGTTTTTGATCTCGGCCACATCTCCAAAGCTCGAGAAAAGTGCGCTGATCGGGGCGATCGGGGTCAAAGGATCAAACCCTGTCACCACGACCTGGATCGGAGGCCCCGGGCCAATGCTCGTTGCCACGTCGTATGACCATGGTTTCAAATTGTAAGGTGCGGGTCGGTATTTCGTTTTCTGCTTGCAGCCGGATCCACGGGTATAATTGGCAATCGCGAGGCGCGGATCGGGCGGTGCATCGGATTGGCCATTATTCACGATGTCCACATACTCGAGCTTTCTCCGCTTTTCCTTTGACGAGGTCCGCTTGTCCAGATCGGGGTCATAGACAACCTTGCAGCCTCTCACACGGAGCTCGAAATGTCGGGTTTGCGATTGAGGCGTCGGAGGTGTGTGGATTGGAGTGATGGAAGATTTGGTGATTTCAGGGTTCGGCCTGGAAGAAGTACCCGGAGAACCTCCGCCTGCTATCTTTGGCTGTGATGGACTAGTTAATTTGCAAGGGGGTGATGATTCCGCGTTAGTGAGCGGTGTCAGTGTATCGATTTGTGATGGGACGTGATTTGCGGCGGGTGCAGGTGGCCCAGTCTTATCCTCCGCGCTTTTCGCCTTGGCGGAAATGGTCAATTCAGGTACGTTGGGGACCGATGAAGTGCGAGCTTCCTCCTCGTTTGTATCGGGTTTGAGAGGTGTATCGATGGTTGTTGGTGTGCTCGGAGCAAGTGACACTGGACAATCCGGGACCCTTTCAGGATTTTGATCACCCTCGACATGTAATTTCCGTCGTTCCTGCGCTGTTTTGAAGCGCTTCTGCTGAAGGACTGATGGGGCGGTGGGGAAGAAGTCTGCGAAGCCAGCCGAGGCGCGTGACATGGTGAGAGGTTGGCTACACGCCAGAGACCGTGGCGCGATCAGAAGGCAGCATCCTTGACAGTGGTGATCCGGCTATTGCGAACACATGCGACCGAGAAGGTCCCGGCACTGCAGAATTGAGGAAATTGAGATGAAGGGGCTTTATACAGGAATGTCGGTGTCAATAAAGAGATGACAAAAGAGAAAGAGATGAGAAGAAAAGGACTGGAAAGCGATATCCAGAAGCTGCTGAGTCTGTGCCAGTACGCGCAATTCAAGAGTTTGCAGGAGGCTAAGACGCGATCGAACGGAAGGAAGTGGAATGGTGGGGACGCGGGAGATTGAACTTCACGCTTTCAAGGGATATGAACTCCTATAAGAAAACAGAGAAAACAGAGAAAGGAAATAAAGGAAATATAATTAGGTGATGAAGTTGAAGTTCAAGTTCAAGTTCCCCGGGGCCGTTCACCTGCGCAGTAACATTTGAATGATTCAGCAATCCTTTTTTGGCTTTTTTTTTTTTTTTTTTTTTCCTTTTTTGCCCTGAAAGGACCCCAGTGACCTCACCGCGACTTAATCATTCACTATGAGAACGCCCACGATTGAGGTACCTAACAAGTATCTTTTGGGCACTACACTATAGTAATCAATTTAATCTTTCTTTTGTCGCTGGTAGAGACGACTGTTGGTGGCTATTCCTTTCACAGCCCCTTCGACGTTTGAACGCGTTGATAGGAGAGGCTATAAGTATTATTCCGCGATCCTTGAGTACCCTATTAATGGGAAGGATGGGCGTCATAGAGAAGAGGGTCTATCTAGCTAAAGAGCCATTTAAATAGCGCCCTCTTTAGTAGAAGGATACGCGCTTAGAGATTATTATCCCAAATGTGCTGGAATAGTTAGTACCGGGATATCACAGTAACTGGTTAAACAATGCCCGGGCACTGCTCTCAGCCATGACGTAAATGTCGATGCAGCGTTTCCCCGTTTGAATTGAAGCCCGCCGCGCGCGGTCCTTCTCTGCCTCCTCGACACGTTTCTCGCACGTGGAAATATCGATCCCTAGCACGGTGTCGCGCAGGAACTCTGTTAGCCCGCCTACTACCTCGACGAGGTTAGGGACGGGGACGGGGACGGATCTTTGTTGCTGTTGCTCGGATGCGATCTCGGCAGAGATTCGACGGATTCTAATAAAAGAATATCGTAGGAATACGTCTTCGTCGTCGCTTGAACTACGGCTCCGTTGGTCCAAAAGAAGCACCCAGCTGCCGGGCTGTATCTCTCTGAGTCTGACTCTTGACTGATCATTTGGTGCGAGGTGATTGCCAAAGGATCCGGTGGGAACGGGACCCACAGCGAACCGTCCTGACGATGACAATGGCGGCGGTGACTTATCGTCGTCGTCGGTGGTGGTGGTGGTGATGAGTGCCGAGGAGGGCCCTCTGTATGCGAATCGTAGGATGGCCTTGTCAGAATCCGAACGCACGGAACGGAGGTATGATAGAAATCGGACGGCAAAGCACTCGGCGTCTAGAAGGGTGTTGCCTATGTCGTAGTAGCAACTGTAACTGTAACTGTTCTGGTATTGTTGAAGGTAGCGGTCTGCGTATGTGACATCTTTATGCTGGTGACCCATAAACGTGAACATATGTATCACGAGATAGACTTAGACGACGGGGAAATTGAAAGTGACACTAGTAGTCGAGGGCGACGTGAATTTGCGGGTATACAAGGATATCGAAAAGGGCGCAAGTCAGATAGATGGTTTTATCGCGGAGCCATCCCAAGTCTCCTAGTGAAACCGCCCCCCACCCCCGTAGCAGCTGCGTGTAGAAACCAGCAGAGGCGTCGTCGCTGTCCCTATCCGGTCTCTGTAAGAAACAGAGCTATTTGATGGTCGTGGACTGCGCTAGGGCCACTATTAGATACCAAGGTCTCCCTTGTCTTCCTCCAGCTTGTACTTATCGACGCAGAAGCTGAGCGCAGATGCGCCCCGAAGCTCGTCCGATATAACGGCGGTAGCGATAACACCGGGCGCGAGGTTTCTAGACGTAACCCAGTTAAGGTGCATATATCCGGTGTACGCAACGCGCAGAATATAGGCCGAGGCTGTCGGGCACCTCTTCGAGCCGCCGCCGTAGCTAGTCGCGGAACTCGGCGAGCTTTCGTGGTCAAGCGCGAGGCTATTGTGGTCGATGCATCTTTGGCTCGGTTCGTGGACTTTGAAGGCCAGAAGTCTGTTTTATAAGTCAGCAAATGCGATAGATATGTGCGAGTATATCACAGACAGTCGGAGATGGTTGAGATGACACCTTGCGAAGATGCTCTAGCCTGATTTCCAAGCTCTGGCGGCCAAATGTCTACCAAGTCAGCACATGCACATCATCCTGATCCCATAGGCGGACAGGTGCTGCGCCCTATCCCAAGTATCTAATAGCAAAAATGCCTCATCGACGATCTCTTAGGCTTATATCTAAACCTGTCAACCGAGCAAGTAGTCAATACCAACCAGCGCTCTCCACCTCTCAACCCTTAAGAGGCCGAGAACCAGCAAGCGCTAAAACAATCGATCCCGCAACCCTGAGTCACCATACTTGATTATCTCAGGTTCTTCATTAAAAGACTTCGCTTGACCAGAAGTGATAGGCAATTTGCATAACGTTGTGGGATGGAATATGTGCGGCACAATATCCTAGTGTCACGAGCCTGACTTGGCGGCACATATCATGATCGGGTGTGATAAGCTGGAGATAGGTACCTAGGTAGATCTGCAACTAAATCGAAACGTTCGAGAGCATGAACTGATCACCAATGCATTAGCGTGATCCTGTGACATTTTAGCAAGTCACTTACAAGGAGTCTCGAGAGGACGCGCCCTGCACCCAAATCAGACTTGGGAGGGGAACCCTGCGTCTTGGCAGGGTAGTCTGGGAAAATGGTGATATGACAGCTGTTCAGACATACCTAGCAGACCTGTTCAATTGACATTTTGACAAGGAAGAGACATTGATTGGCTATTAAATTTGGGGCATATATCGTTTCAGGAGGATGATGGTGGGGGTGTGGACATCTCCGTTTGATTAAGACTCTCTTGGCGCAAACAATCGGGAGAGACCCGCAAGGCTATCATTGGGTTGACATCGCTTTCACCCTTGGCAAAGGACGGCCACCATGGAGCTGCTCATGATGGATTTCATTAATAATGGACCTCTCTAAGACGTACACGTGTCGGTGTTGTAGCGAGATCTATGTGAGGTGAGCAGCTTATCTCGCAGGTATGTCAAAGGTACTATAAAAAGCACATCAATTCTTTGAAGCTACGCAAGCTTTGATTGAGCTAATTGAGTTGGTCCGCTTGCCAGTTCTCCCAGGGAATTCCACGCATAGACCACGGACACTCAGAGCCCGGATCGTGCATTATACCTACCCGCCAACAGATGTAGTCGGGGCCATGAAGCTAACGCCTGCCACTCCCGCCAAGATCGCCTCTGGAGAGCTGACTGGTCTAGCGGTCTAGCGAACCCTAGTAGCGGAAGACGCGGCAATCCCAGGGTCTACGGACGTACGAATCGGGCCCAGTTGCATCTACATACACGACTGTGCCCATAGTGCATGGGAGGAGGCCGTGCATTACCAACTCCGTCGAGCCTCACACTTCCCTGTACCTCTCCTGCGAACGCCGTCTATTTAGTGTCCTCCATAGAATCACCGGAGGACCTTTATATCACCACCATCGCTCGCATCCCTTGTGTACTTCTAAAGTCATCCCCGCTCCTGTGGACGGAATCCTCACCAGCGTCTGTCATTTAAAGGAGGGGCCTCCACCACTCCAGGTCTTCCGGATGATCCCTTCTCATCTTACAAATCTTCTACACCATGCTGCGCCATGCACCTGATGGATCACACTCCAGCGCGGCCTCAGACCGAAGCGACAACCATCACAGAGCGCACTCGTCCGCCATCACCAAGAAAGAACGCGCGTCGCAACCCGCAGGAAGACTGGCCTGTGACATTTGCAGAGAACGTACGCGAAGCCTCCCGAAGAGTGAACAAAGTACCGTGCTGACACTGGTCCACAGGCAAGGTCCGTTGCGACCGCGGGGACCCGAAATGTGGCCGTTGCGCGCGGCTTGGCTACGACTGCAGCTACCAGGGACGGAAGCGACATCGTGCAGCTCAAGCGGATATGCCACGCCAATTATGTGAACTACAGACCCGACTAGGTAAGTGCCCCAATCTCGAATAAATTACGAATAAATTCCACCCTCGCTCATCCTGGTCGGTTGTCTCAGCACATGCAGAGGCGCTCCTGCGCACAACTCCCTCCCCAGCATTTACTCCCACTACTACTCGACAGATTTCCCCCTATGTGGACTTATCCTGGCCGTTGGTGACGCCTTCGGACCGGCCAGGCGACCATGAACGACTAATGCAGCGGCTCCAAAGCCATGTAACCCCTCCGATAGATCGTGCCTTCGAGGGGCTGGACATGTTAGCGAACTTGACCGAGGATATTCCCGATTTCTGGGGGGTGATGGACCCGGCTCTGACGCCGGACGCTCTTCCACTCCTGCCCGGCGATACGCCTCAGCTGCCAACCCCCTTCGACACGGGCTATCTCCATACTGCGAACAGTAATTTGGTTCCTCCTACTTTCGAAAACTCTCTCTTCTCAACGCATGAACTAGAAGAGCCAATTTCACCGTCTGACCTCGCCGTCCTGTACCGTATTCCCATGTCCCCTTTGGCCGGAACAGGAAACTAATCGATCGACCCAGACACCAGAAGTACTTTGATATTTTCTATCCTGTTCTACCAATCCTAAATCAATCGCGATTTCGCCGAGAATGGGCCCAGGATCCAGCTTCCCCCGGATCCGAGGATTAAGTTACGCAGTGGCCCTGGTCGGCTCGATGATTGCGCCAGAATACGCCCATCTCCAGTCACGTTGTTACAGCGATGCCCGTAAATACATCGAGCTCTGCGAGCGCGACGATGATGAGACGAACATTATGAGCTTGAATGCCTTTCAAGCGTTACTATTCATTATTCGCTATGAGCTAACGAAAAAGCACTTTGTTCGCGCGTGGATGACTCTCGGCCGTGCTGTTACGCTTGCTCAAATCCTCAACCTGCACCACATCGATGGCGTGGACGCGACTCGACATCAACGCACTGGGTCCCCAAAAATGCAATAGAGACAGGGTACGTTAGCGATATTCGCGATCCAGCCTCGATGGAGGAAATCCGACGTTCCTTCTGGTCTTTATACATCTTCGAGAGTTATGGAAGCGTTCGCACCGACCGACCTTGCACCCTAGAAGAGGACACCTTGTGTATCTATCTTCCATCTCCGGGTGAGCTCAAAGAAAGCTTTCTGCCTACCCCGATGCCTTTTATCAGCGAATCAACGAAACTTACTGGGGTTGGGTACCTGACCTCCTACGCTGCGGTGACCATCATGGTCAAGCTTGCCCGCCTCTGCTTTGAACACGTGAGTATTCTCTCTCGCAGTGCCAGCGACTCGGGCTTCTGGGATCGACATTACCGTCTGGTTAAGACGATAAACGACTATACTGCCATATTCCAACGATACCTGACTGCGAAAGCCGTCCGAGAAGACCCATTGGCGTTTTCGCTGCACCTCAATCTCTGTGCAACACATATTAGCCTCCACGAGGCAGCGATACGCAAGGTTGAAGAGCAAGACCTGCCGAAGCTTGTTGCAGCTGAAAGTCGGAAGTGTAGTGCCGCCGCGGCATTTAAGATTCTTGGAGCCATTCGCATGAACTGGCCTGTACAACGGTCGGAGGTAACTCTTTCCTATTGCTTCATGCTCTGATTTATCCGTGTCCAATCTGACTCATTGTAGCGCGACCACTTCACTCTCCAAGCGACATTCATCGGCTGGCCCATTTCCATGAGCCTGATCGCCCTGAGCCGCAGTCTAGCCAATGGTGACACCACTCCGATCGGCATAGTGGACTCTCTGCGTCTGCTACGTGCTGCTCTCGACCAGGTGGAGGAACCTGATGGGTATTGGCACCAAGCCAGCGGTGCTGCGGTGACTGCCTTGGGGAAATGGGACGAGCAACAGCGCGAGTCCCGTTCCGTTGAATGACTTGATGTCGCCTGATATGCGTTCAGCGGATATGGAACTCATAGAAATCAATCGACGATCTCGGCTTTAACCAAGCATAAGCCAATCTAGGGTTGATACCTCAAAGTACCTGAGATCGAGGTCCACAGAGAAAATTGCACCGACAGTCGTAGCACTAGCGGCTTAACGCAGCGGAAGGATGTGATAGGCACGCTCATTTGTAATTCGGCTCGACTCGTCGAAGTTGTCATCCATGTCCTCCAGCGGGGCTACTACTAGCTTAGTACAGTCTTAAATACCTACCTAGGTAGGTATCTTAGGTACATATGTAGGTCCCTTCGCCAGCAGACGCCTGAAGCGATACATGGTCATGAAAATCTTCTCCTTTCTTCTACATAATCTTACCTTCTCTGTGTATCTACTTAATGAGACGCATGGACCCCAGACCACAAATGCTGGGAATCACTAGGCAAAAGCCACAACATCGTCGAACCGAGACACAGAAACAATCCCATCAATAAGGGCCAAATCTGCTGCAGCTCCCCGTTCCAACCCCACCATTTCTGTGCTCGCTCCACTTGTTGCTTGCGCCTAGCCAGCCTCTGCTTCTTTGCCTCTGCGGCGATAGTATCCTGCCATCCGAGAAGACCCTTCTGCTCAGGAAAATCGACGAAGCCCAACTTTGTGCCGGTACTGCACAGCCTAGCGATATTAATTGCCAGCGTATCCAGGCCAATCCATGGGGTGACCCAGCGCTGCATGATGTAAAAGTACCACCCGTCAAAGGCCTGCAAGCGCGTAAGATCCCCGCCTACTTTCACGATAGCCTTGACGCGCTCGATTCGCGAACCCTGGTACTCCTGCATCGCAGCACTAATCTCCACCGTATTGGTGGCAATTCTTAGGGGTTTAGTGAGATGTGTTGGGTTGTTTCGTAGAAGGGTCAGAAGGGTCTCAGTAACTTTGCCTTGTCTGGCCTTCTAGTCCTGAGGTCGAGGTCTATAGCTTCAATGAGAGATTTGCCTGGGTGAAAACGTTTTGTTCCTTTTGCTTTTGTTTACTATAAATTTGTAGTAATCCTTTTCATTTTGTCATCGGATCGACCCAAGTCATATATTTTAAGTACCAACAACAGCAAGTTCATGATAAGACCGGCAACGCAGTACAAAACACACAATAGCTCCACCAATCATGAGGTAACTAAGGCAGAAGTGACAAACTTTCCCTAGAAATGCAACAAGTACCTCAATCCATACCATTGAGGTGATTTCCTCAGCTCTCAACAACCATAGATCACCTCTATCCGGAAGTTTCAAGCCTTTACGTCCCCGGAATCCGCTCCCTTCATCCTCGTTTTCTACAAAACCAGTTGGTTAGTCCACGTAATTGCATCCCAAGTACCCCGAAAGGACTGAAGCTTACTCCCAAAGGCGGCGTTAGGACGAAACTCAATATCCCAGCCACCAAAAAGAACAACCACACATTGCTCATCGCATCTGTGATTTGCGGCGCTACGAGCGCTCGCTCCGACTCCGACAGCGCCTTATACGTCTGGCTACTGGTACCAGCAACAAGGTTAGAAATATCGGCTGCACTCAGCTTGGGCATCGCCTGTGACACTTTTTGCAATGCAGTATTCTGATAAATTGATCCACACATTGCGAGGAAGATGACCATGCCGAGGTCTTGGGCTATATTTTAGAATTTATGGTTAGTGTATCTATTATTTGGGTTTAATAGGGCCCCATTGGTGTCTGAAATCCTCTTACAAATAGCCATTGCGCCCACGGCATTCGGAATATCTTTTGGTGCAACAAGAGATTGTACAACGGGGAACCCGGCGACGACGTAGCAGCCTGCCCCGGAGCCGACAAGAATGGAGTAGCCGTAGATCCTGGCGTTGGAGGTGTGAATGTCTGCAGTGTCTGTAATTTTTCCCTTCTCATTAGTGGTCATTCTATCTGCGCGTTATGATGCAAACAAATAACGAAGGGGGAGACGAACACATCAATGCCGTTCCAGCAACGACAAGGGCACTACCGAAGATATGCCATGGCAGGACATAAGGCAGTTTTGGCATTAATGCCCCATTGGCCATGGCGAAGATGACCATAGAGATGATGAAGGGAAGGAGGCGAACTCCCGCATCCAAGGGACCGTCTCCCTATCCGCGAGCACACTGTCAGTTATATATGCCCACGGGAATAAGTAAGTGCCACATACCCGTGAGAACTGGAAGAACAACGGAATATAGTAAGTCATTGCCTAGGGACCATTGTTAGTATTAGACGGTCCTATTTATTGGTACGGCAGGGGGCAACACACCAGCACAACACCTGACACCAAGAACATCTGCACTTGCAGATTTACCAGGATAGGCCGTCGAAGGAAATGGGCTGGATAGAGCCGGTTGTCCTTCTCCACACCTGGATGGAACTTGGCCACGGCAATACAGACAAGTAGGAACACCCCCGCTACCACCCAGAGGGCAATTTCACTTCCAGAGCTCCAGGAATACAACGTGCCACCGAACGTAATAGCCATCACCAGACAGGTAGCTCCTGCCAGGAAAGTGGTCGCCATCACCCAGTCTATCATACGGCACTTTTCTGTCCAGCTTTTGAGCGGCTGGGGGTCAACGCTTGGAACAAGGAAGAGGTAGGCAGGGGCGAAGACGGCTCCAATCGGGAGGTTTATGTAAAACGCCTACATACGGATATGTTAAGGATAGCTCCCAAAAATGTGTCAGACGGTGTGAGAACGTACCCATCGCCAGGTCGCAGAACTATCTGCAAAAGCGCCGCCGACCTATTCATCAGCCACCATGGTCAGTTACGCTGTAAAAAAGGCAAGTGATGACTGAACCTACCACCGGACCTAGAACACTTCCGATTCCCCAGATAACAGTGCTGCCAGCCATATAAATAGGTCTCTCTTTAAGCGAAGTCAACATCGCCACAAAACTCAACGTCCCCGAGTACATCCCTGATCCTCCCACGCCGGCGATAACACGACCAACCACGAGGGCAGTCATATTCGGTGCTGCGCCACACACAGCACTTCCAATTTCAAACAGCACGATATTAAACAGGTAGACATATTTGGCGTTGAACACTCCGTAGACCTTGCCCCATGGCAAAACACACATGGTGCCGAGGGCAAAGCCGACTCCGATCCATGGGAGGAGGGAGACTTCGCCGAATAGGTCGAGAATCACGGGTTGGATGTCGGCGACCTATACCATTATTATATGCTATTAGCTAATTCCCCTTGGACCGGTCTAATATGAGAAGCTGGTGGGAGGGGTATGAGGACGCACGATGGTGTTGTCCAATGCGAAGAGAAATGTTGTCGAGATCATGGAGGCGTATGCAATGGCCCACTGCATGCCAATTAGCTACCATTTTCACTCCACGCAGAGAGATGCAGAGAGATGCAGAGCGATACAGTACCTTCCATCCGTGAATTGGACGAGGCGATGTCTCCTTAGGGACGTCATTCTCGCTAGAGTCGGTGCTAGCAAGGATACCGTTGCTACCTTGTCTTTCTGGGTCCGCATCTATGGCTGGCATGATGAGGGGGGAGTAAGGATTACAGTCTTTGGATACGATATGAGAATTCACGAAAGAACCATTGACGGGGGCGTTGCTGCTTCTATAGGTTGATTTTATATTGTGCCCCAAAGGGGCAGTTAGGGCTCCGAGCGGCCGCTCCAACTCCGTGTCTTGGCGCCTCATCGGCCGCCCCAAGTCCGTATGAGCTCACCCTCACGCGTCACTCCTTGTTGTGACTCCTGGAGCAGCCCCCGATAGTCCTGCGGCCAGTACGGGACGAACCACTCCTCAAAAACAGTCTTTTTCCGACGGGGATTGAGGCCAAGATCTCTCATAAGAATGTCCAGGTACTAATCCATGCAAGCAACCCCTGTCAGCATTTGCATACCAATAGCCTATTACCACTTAAGCGGTAACGGGTGGCCAGCTTACCGAGGTATAGTCGTAAATAAAATACGAGTGCTTCTTCCCCTGCTCAATATATCGCTTGCGAGTCCATGCATTGAAGGTCGCTGCCTCTAGCTCCATTTCCTCCTTCCCAGGGAGATTCATCCAGTCGTTCAGAAACGCAAACCCCCACAATGCATGGAGTTCCGCTGCCAGTGGTGTGAAGGCAGAGTGAATGTGACCAGGAAACACGATGGATCTCCCCTTTGGCCGCCAGTTCGGGAACAATGAGACAACGATAATGCCAATTTGGCCCCTGGGTGTGCTTTCTCTGCTCCAGTGCCTCGAAAGGCGACTTTTTCAGGATAGGTAGCTCATTGTTTACCTTCTGCTCGGCCTGTGCGTCCAGTACCGTCCACTTGGAGAATACCGAGGAGTCATAATGGAGGCCTAGTTCTTCCTGCAGCGGGGGGCTGAACGTATCGTATCCCTTCTCAAATCCGATACAGTGAATAACAATGTCAGTCGGCACGGAAAAGCCGTTCTTGAAGTTGACAACATCCAGATGCGAGAGTGATTTTATCTCCGTGCGGTGAACCGTGACATCTCCCTCGTGGATGACTAGCCAAAGGTCGGGCACGGTCGCTATTCCGATACCTCCACTGCCCCAGAAAAGCGTATATCCAGTGACTGGTTAGCCGTGAAATTCCCGAGCAAAGCATACAAAAGAGACCCGTACCCATCTGTGTGAGGCCAGGGCCGCAGATGCTCGGTATGCTCATCATCGCCGAAGCGCGCATATCTAACTGCCAGACCTGTGGCGACTTGCCAATAGACACGCATGAGTGATCTGCCGATTACACTCCGCTGCAAAAAGTTATCCCAGAGCCCATTACAGCTCATGATGCTTGGGCTAAAGCTGGATGCGAATCGGGTGGAGATATGGTCCGATATATGCCATAAGCCCATGAACGTCGGGGCAAACATGGAAAACGCTCCGGAGGCACTCGGTCGGATAACCCAGTCCACCTTCTTCCCCGCTTTGAGTAGCTGGTAGACGGTGTCATAGGATGATTTCGAGGCTCCCACCACAGTGGCTCGCTGGATCACGTCGCTCTCGATCAAGGACAGGTTAGGGGCGATGTCTAGCGAGTGGATGACGGGCTTGTGGAAGTTTTCTCGTGGCCATTTCGGTCTAATAGGGCTTGAATTGGCACCGGTGGCATAGATCAACTTTTTGCATTCGATTTGTCGCTCCCCAGAATGTGTTTCCACTATCCAGCCTTGGTGATTGGCATTTCGACGCACTTGAGACACGCGAGTCCGAAGACGAACAGGTCCCTATATTCTAGTTGTAATAAAGAAGACACAGTAATTTGCTACGGTATCAAAGGCTCTTGGGTTGTATGGGATAGACTTTCAAACTCCGAGGTCATCCACACACAAACTGGGACTTTGTTCCTTGGCTTCGATATCCTTCTCATATTGTGCATGGGGACCTAATCAAGTTTTACGGAATTTATGGAGTTTATGGAGCCACAATTGAGCATTTACATTCAAACTATCTCGATGTTTCACATAACTCGTTCGACCGAGGCTCACTTTTGTGGACTCTAAACTGGTATCGCGCTCGCGAGAACCAATCAATCGATCCATATACTAGAGCTATGCCATAGATAACCGTGATATAATTCATGTCTTTAGGAATAAGTGTCTGTTTAGTGTGTTTGAAAGACTTGGTGGGAGACGTACTTGATGGGGTGACGGGCATCACATATGGGAACGAATACATGATGACCGTAAAACTGCAGAAAACCACCGTTATGACCTTGGAAACCACGCCTATGATTCCGAGATTGAACGGTCCACGTGGCTGATTTTTGCCTCTCCAGATCGAGCTGATCATTGGGGCCAGATACGTCAGATATGGGAATACAATGACGCCAGTTATCAGACTTGTTGATTTGGTCAGTCAGTTCGAACATTACGCAAAAGCGTTGGAGAACCTTACCTATTGAAAGCAGTGCTGGACGCAATGTAAATGAGCCCAATCGCAAACACTATGCACACAGAAAGTATGTGAGCTCGGAGTGGAACGTGTGTTGAAGGATCAATATGGGACCAGTATTTTGAAAAGGGCATTCCATTATCCCGACAGAAAGCCCAACACATCCGAGCTTGGTAGGCATGTTGCGGAAAGAGAGAGCAGATGTAAGAGATGGTCACAAACGCCATGGTTGCCAATGCCGCTGACTGGCGGTTCCCATACGTAACGTAGAAAAGCTGAAGAATGGGAACATTGGTTGGGCTATTGACGACGCTCTCAAAGTCGGTTAGGCAGTACATCAAGACGCATGCAAACGGAAAGGCAGTCACAAATCCTATAAAGACTGTCATCATGATTGCCTTGGGGACATTTCGTGCAGGATCCGGTGTTTCCTCTGCGAGATGTGCCGCGCTATCAAGTACAGCGAATGAGAAGTTGGCGTTGATCAACCCCACAATAAATGCCATGCCATCGGAAGACCAGCCATTGCTTCGTTCTAAGGTACCGAATATGAATTTGGCATCAGTGTGATCAACCGCAGTGGCAGGAAGGGCAATTGTGATGAGAACGCAGGTCAGAAGACTGATGACAAGTCCCACAAGAACGCTCTTGGTGACAGCCTTCTCCCATATGTTTACCAAGCCGGCAACAAGGTTAAGGGCAACAGCTCCAAGATAAACACGCCATGCCGACAGTGCACTGGAAGATTTGTTAGACCATGATTGCGGAGTCCGAGAGTATTGGATTGTGCGGGGAAAAGAAAGAAGCCAAACTCACAAGGCCGGTACAGCGAGTTTGACGGATCCAAAGATAAACATACTGACAGCGATTGAAGAACTCGCTGTTGTGCAATATGCGGCAAATAAATTGCATACGCCTGTAATGTAGGCAAATGACCGGGCGTACTTGCGCGGAGCCAGTCTCATTGCCCAATAGTATTGTCCTCCAGAATTGGGCATCGCACTGATTAATTCACTCAACGAGATTCCGACAAAGAGGTTGAGGATAAACATGAGGATCAGACCGTAAATGATTCCAGCAGAGCCCGCTGCGGTGATTCCCGTAGTAAATGCTCCCGCCACCCCCAACCATGAGTTTGTCAGAGTATATGCGCTGCCGATCAACTGTATCAGACTAAACTCTCGTTTCATCTGAGGCACGTAGCCCATCTCTAGCATGTGATGTCAGTGCAGTGCTTAGTTTGAATGGTCCATTCTGTCAGAATGAAGTGGATCTGGCATACCCTCAAGGTCAAGGTCATCCATGGCGCCAGCTACCGGTTCAGGATCTGCTACTATCATCGGGTCATCGGTAATCTTCTTCTCTGGGGTAAGAGGAACAGGTTTGGCCATGTTGCCGTGGGTTATTTAACCCCGAATGCTCTGGACGTCGCGTCAAGAGAAAGATGTAAATAGATATTGGCTCAGTTGACAGATGATACCTCCGGAATTTCACAGGTTAGGGATGTTTTCTTTCGCTCTGGATGCCATGGAATTTCGGGTTGTATAGGAGCACAATCAGTGGAATATTGTGAATTGGGCTCCATATATAGGACGTCAAGAAGCCAACTTATATATATAATGATTTCATACATTTACTGATATCATGTCCACGGGTAGTCCATACTCCATAATCAGTAATCCGTGCCCAGGTCCACTAAGAAGGTTCCAAAGATCCGGTTGCGGGGAAACTTAAAATGGCGAAGATAAGACGAGACAAATCTCGCTTCCATTCCCAATATGGAATACGTGAAGCTTAAAAGGGTAAGCGTCTATGAAGCTATAGAGCTTGCCTAACACTAATAGTGCTAAACTAGGACCCATGGATTTGGACTATATTTTCAGTTATTCCGGAGCCCGTATCGACGCCCAAAACGGCAATTTTTGAGTGTCAGTAGGTGTCCGACACCGTTGGCTAAATATGCCGAATGTGGAGTGAACGGTGTTACTATCGTTACCTAGGCTATAGCCCTTCTCCACTCGCCTATTGGTGGCCTTGGTCGTCGATTTGCGTTATAGACGACTAGACTAGACCTTGCCAACCCCGTGGGACCAAAAGGGTTCTAGTCCTATATCCTGACCCTGTTACCCTAATAGCCCCATAGGGGCCCCATAGTGAGTTAGTAAGTAAATAGATAGAAGGAAGTTATTTATACGCTAGATAAGGTAAGTCAATTATAGCCTTCGATGACTTTTATCTAACACCAAAGGCATAGTTACCAGTTCTGGTTTGCAGCCCTTCCGATGATTCAACTCGTTTACAAATTGGGAACACTTCAATATTTCAAATTCATTCGTATATGCAAGAATACGTCCTCCAGCTTCTCTAACGACGGAAATTCATAGCTTACTAGGAATAGGCGTTTCTGCAGGTTTCGGGAGCTCGGTCAAATATTCCTGTACGTATTCCGACACCTGCTGGCCAAGGCCAAAGCTGAAGGTATACCCACCGGCTTCCTGTCCATAGGCATGTATAACCTTCTGCCCATGAAGCATTTGCTTCTCGACCCGAACGCCACCATTCTGGCTCTCAATAATGGGGAAAACACCAACATGGTCCGTAATGATGTCGTAGTCGAGGGGGTTGGGTGAAGGGAATACATCTGGCTGATTATGGTGCTGACGTTTCAGAATCTAAAATTATGTCCGTAAGTAAGCAACCTTAGACCATAACCTAAGAGGCAAGACTAACCTCTTTTCGCTGATCTTCATAGGAAGCGACATCGGTATCACCAAGGGATTTAATCCCGCCCATATAGATCGTGCCATCTCCACGCGCGAATGCCGTGGAGTAGTATCCATCTGGGCCACGGCGGATATAACACCGGTTGTAACCATCCTTGCGGAGTCTGATATTCTGCTGCCGCACGGGAGTGATGCGCTTCTCCTCAACATCAAGCAGCTTCATAGCGCCGAACCCAGTAGCGTTGATCAGAACGTCGTGTCCCATACCCCTCAAATCTCGCAAGGATTTGACATAGGTACGCTGGAACCTCACGCCCTGCTTCTCCAAGTGCTGTCGGAACCAGGGAAGGAACGTCGGGGGTGTAATGACGAGAGTCTGGAAGGCCATGCCGAATTTCGCACCTTTGGGGAGTTCTGAAGGAGACAGGAAGCGAAAGCCAGGAACCTTCCCTTGGTACCATACTTTCGCTGGATCACCGATATCCATGATCTCGGTCATTTCAATTTGGCGGATGCCGGATTCCGGGTGTCGCTCTGCGATTCGCCAGAGCTCGGAAAAGGAGTTCAGCTGCATTCCCTGCTCCCACGGGGTCGAATCGTGAACGCCGAGCCAGATGGCGCCTGCCCATTGACTGACATAACGTTGGTCCATCGCATCACCAGGCAAAAAGTCACCTAGGATTGTAATCTCAGTGTTCTTGGGCAATTGACTCGCGATACCCATGCCGGTAATTCTAATGATATAATTCATTAGCGTGTCTTCCGTGATAGCGAAGTAGTAGATGATACCCAGCTCCCAAAATTGTTATTTTCGACATTTTGGCAAGGCGTCGTGCTGTCTTGGAAGAATCAAGTATTCGAGAGTTAGAAAAAGTCTCCTTCGGCTGAAGGGTGGCTTTTATTAGAGGCACAGATCGTGCAGTAGACCTTGATCAGCAGGGAGAGAGACCCACTTGAGGTGGACGCTCTCCGGATTACCAAGTCCCTGGGGAGTTCTAACTGCCTTCTCCGAAGCAAGAATCAGGTGGTGCTAAACAAAACGGCGATACCTCCACTTTCAGCTATGGCCATTTTGTTCTCGCGGTAGGTGGGTTGAGACGCCAGTGCGAGCGGGGACAAGATTGTCTCTCTCATACATCTGCTGCATACCGCATTGGGAACATAAGCGGGCTGAGTGGATCTACTGTTCGATATTGGACCCCGCGGCGTATCTCTCGGCGAATGTCCTATTAGGTATACGGATAGAGTCATCGCTTACTGTATTTGTTAGGAATGTGCCTTGAGTTACCATCCTTCGCGTGGACGACTGATCTGACCGGCAGACAAACAAAATACCAAGCAGGCTTGATGGCCTTAGCGTGCAGCGTAGGTAGCTGTTCATTTCCTAATCTGAAGTCAAAGCGAAGCCGGAAAATGAGAGATGCATCAACTGGAGAGGCGCTGTCCAAGCTATTCCAGGGTTTATGTATGTTGTATAAAACATCTTTCCTCGAGAATACATTTTCATTCTACCAACAGGTGACATCAGTCAGTTACCCGGTACGGAATGACCCGAAGCTCTATACTATCGAACCATTGCTAATAAGCACTCAAAGAACAACCAGAAATCGTTATTCGCATCATGCCGCGCGGCCAAGGAAACGAAACCGGTTCTTCAGAACCCCATACTGTCCCATACGGCTCCTGGAAATCTTTTCCCGAGCAACCGTTCCCCATGTATGCAGGAACCAAGTCGATCATCTATAGGTCCACTGACGGCAAGGTGGTCGTGGGAATGTTGCGGGAAAAGGGAAAAGATACACTGGTATGGCCAGTTGATGAATTCCTTTTCGTCACTCAAGGAACGATCCATATCGAAGTGCACGGCGGCGAGACCTTTACACTCGGCAAGGGTGATCTGATGGTGATGAAAAAGGGCCAGACAATCACGTTTGAGTGTAGCGAAGACTTTGCAAATGTTGCCGTCTTCATGGATCTAGAGGACAAGGTCACGCTGGTATGAGCTGCAGACAGACATCTCTAGTGAACATCCGAAAACTTCTTTATGTGTCGTATGTTGGCTATTTTGAGCGACCTTCGGGGCAGTATGTTGTAAGAGGTTTACCTAGCCAATTCGCAGGCGCCACTGCTTGACCAGCATGAGATCTAGCCAGGTAATTTCAATCCCAGAGTCATGTAAATTCCATAGCTCTTGGAGCAGTTCGATTACCCACAGTGTCGGTGGAATGCGGTTCGTGGAATAGACAACCTGAAGCTGCTCTATCACCCGCTCACGCAGCTCAGTATCGGTTGATTCTAGTTCAGCTGCAGCACTCAGCAATGGAAGTGTGTGCAAGTTTACGTATGGCGAGTTAATCGGTGTTATAAACAACATTTCCAGAGTCCGTAACGCCAGCGCTCGGATAGGACATTTGCTCGCCCCTTCCTCGCTGTCCGTTTCCACCTCCAATGCGAAATGAACTGTCCGGCCACATAGACGATAAAGCATCAGAAGGCCGTGGTTGCGGAAGGCCTCGGCCAGCAGGTATGCAAATTGGTTCTCTTCAGCCGAAGTGTAGGAGTTCAGTTCAGCCTCGAAAGTCGTCTCGCGTACGAAGTCTCTTGGCATACCGTCGGCAATTGAACGACAATATCGGCCGAGTTGCCCGAGCAAAAAGTAGAGATCAATGGAGTGAGATGTGATGGTATGAAAGCGCGAGCGTGCGGTTGTAACATACGCAGCCAGCCGACTTCGAGATACCTGGGGGTGATCTGCTATGTCCAGGCAAAAGGAACAGGCCATATCCCAATAAACATAGAAACCCATTGAGAGATGCACCAAATCATCGTCCACCCTGTCCTGCTGCTCTAAGGTCATTTCAACAGAAGCCTGGGCGGCTAGTAGATGCTCCCGCCCATAGTCCGTGGGCTGAGTAGTGATCCAAGAGGAGGACATACCCAGCATGAGGATGACAAGGAAACAGAGAGGCGAGCTTAAGCTTTGAGACTGCAGTTCCTGGCGAAGATTCCGTAAAGCCTTGCTCCGCTCCTCTAAACTGGCAGTCATATGCGAGGGCTGGAAATGTTGTTCATGAGCGGCACTAACGCACTGGATGACATAGACGAGTGAATTTGAGGCAGACAAATACTTGACAATGGGAAAAGACATCGGATTTCGGTCCCGGTCGAGACTCATAATTTGAGACATGCGCTCAAACCAGTACTGAAGCAGGCGCAAGTTCACATCCGCGTCGAAGTTTATTGGCTGGGTAAGCTGCGATAAGGGGTCCGCTGTACCTAGACATCAGACCTCCGGCTGCCATTGAGAGGCAGGAAGCACGGGTTGACAGATGGAGCCTCGGCGACGACATCGCAAGCAAACCGGAAAGGTCTCATCGCACTTGACACGCCTTTGGTGACAGCCTCGACAACCTGATCGGGTGCGAGTATGAGTTGGCTTGGTCTCAGTTTCATTCGGTACGGCTGTGCTTGTCTCATTCTGGTCCGTGTGGTAGGCCCGCTGGGGCGCGAAGCGCACTCGAAAGGATGGCATCAGGACGATTAGTGGAGCAAAGAGAAGAAGACAAAGCACGGGAGCAAGAGCGAGGGGTCAGGAAGGTGAAGAAGTCCAAGGAAATAGCAAGGAAATTGGCCCTAATGCGTACCAGGCGTTTGTCATATCTTGGCCCCAAAAGGGTACCCCCGCACACGCGGGGAGATTGTTACAATGGAAATAATAAAAAGTGGGGAGTTTGAAAAAGGAGGAAAGAAAGAAAAAGAAAAAGAAAAAGAAAAAGGAAATAAAAAGAAAAGAAAACTATATTTTTGTCCGCGTATCGAGACGGTTGGGAGATACCTACCAGAACCCACCTCACTTGTGCAACGAAACCTTACTGGGACAGAGCTTAATGGAAAACCTTGGAATGCGGGGTTGCGGTAGAGCCATGGATCGATCCATGGATGGATCCGAAGGTATACCAATCGCCCGTCATTACCCGTTTATCTTCAACTGTTCCAAGGTTGTACTCCGGGAGAAATATTCCGGCCAGAACGGCCTATGGCGTGTGTCGGGATGCGCCGCGCTTGAGGTTCGGCTCCCCTCTCGCTAAATCGCTCAATCGGGTAAAAAGCACTCAGTGAAAGTCTAGCTGATATGGGTACCTGGGTACATATGTAGGTTTAGATAAGAAGAAAACAAAATAAAAAATTGTAGATTAATTTGATTTTTCAGTGGCATGACACTTGCTGTTTCCAAAGTTGACTGCTTCACAATTACTTAAACCCTTACCGATTCCAGATTCAACGTTGGCATTGCTTATCGTCGCCACTTCACTTTACCCCTTCAATTGCCGAAGGAGCTCTTTCCGTGCCGTCATGGATTCCCCCTACCCACGATCGTGGAGGACCTACCCATCAGCAGACGCCAATTTGACTATATCATTGTTGGCGGGGGGACGGCTGGCTGTGTCATTGCAGACAGAGTCGCCGAGAATTTGCCCAATGCCACCATTCTCATGATCGAAGGCGGCGAAAGCGAGCTGGGCAAGGAGGAAATTCTCAACCTCAATGGCGCCGCTGACCTTTGGGGTTCCGACATGTATGATTATTCATACCGTTCTGTTCCACAGCCCTATGGTACGAATACGCCCCCAATCTGACTGCAGAAAAATAAGGTGAACTGGCGAGTAACACGAGGAATTTGTAGGAAACAGCAATATCATCCACTCCCGTGCCAAAGATGCTGGGTGGCTGTTCTAGCCATAATGGCGCGATTTCGTTTGCTCCACTCGCATATGACTGTAAGAGGTGGCAAGATCTAGGCGCTGAGAACTGGACACACGCAGAAATGCTGCGTCTAGTGCGCAAGCTCCGCAACAATATCATACCGGTCGACGAACGCCATCGCAGTCAGTTGGTCAAGGACTGGTTAAAAACCTGCTCCGAATTGTTTGGAGTACCCCACATCGACGATTTCAACCGTGAGATAGAAGAGCGCGGCAACCTCACGACGGGATGTGGCTTTCTCAGTATGGCCTACACACCGGAGAATAATCACCGGAGCAGTGCTAGTGTCGCGTACATTCACCCAATCCTTCGCGGCGAAGTCAAGCGGCCGAACTTGACCATCCTACAGAACACATGGGTCTCGCGAATTCTGTTCCAAGGAACCACTGCTACAGGTGTCACCGCAACAACCAAAGCTGGGCATGAGTACTCGCTTGTGGCAACGTCTGAAACGGTACTGTGTGCCGGGGCTATCGATACTCCACGTCTGATGCTGCTTTCTGGCCTTGGTCCGCGTGAACAGTTGGCCACCCATCAAATACCCCTTGTCCACGATATCCCCGGTGTTGGAGAGAACCTGCAAGACCACGCCGAGACAATGTATATGTGGGAGTTGCATGAGGCTGTTCCACCCGAACAAGTCGCCATGGGCTCCGAGGGAGTCATGGTGTTACGCCGTGAGGACATCAACGCTCGCGGCGATGACAATGACGTTATGGATTCTCTCTTCCACATGTTCACCGTTCCCTTTGACACCTATACTAAGCCTATGGGCTACGAATCACCCAAGAACGCCTTTTGCGTTATTCCATATACGCCTCGACCTGCCTCGGTTGGCCGTCTATGGCTAAAGTCAGCCAATCCGAAGGACAAACCGATGCTCGACCAGCGCTATTTCAGCGATTTGGAGGGATATGACAAGGCTAGCAACCTCTTCATGCTGAAGATGGCGCGCCGTATGGCCCAGGCAGAACCCTTCAAAAAGTATATCAAGCGTGAAATTGCCCCAGGAGCTCACATTACCTCCGATGAGGACCTTTGTGAATACGGTCGGAAGGTCCACAATACCGTCTACCACCCATGTGGCACTGCAAAGATGGGGAATGTCGAGACCGATCGCATGGCAGTTGTTGATCCATCTCTTAAGGTGAGGGGAGTCAAGCATCTTCGCGTTGCGGATGCTAGTGTATTCCCTTGCATGACTTCGATCAATCCTATGATCACTGTCTTGGCGATTGGTGAACGAGCTGCCGAGCTCATCATCAAGGATGCTTGCCGGACGGAACGAGCTGTACTTTGACTGCTGTCCGATACTTTGACTGCCGTCCGATTGTCACATACTTGTTCCATTTTATTGAGTATATATGCAGCCAAGTTTTCTAGTCAGATTTCACGTCATTAGCATGTAAGTAGTCCATAGGTTACTTATGATAGATACATTCATAACCCGAAAAAGTAATAAACTATGTCAGCCTTAACAATTCATCCAGTTATTCCTTCTACAGTAGCATCTGTTGCAGATACAATGTGATCTTACTGAAAATTCCCGGGACACTGCAAAACAGAAACAATGTAAGGTAAAATGAGTCTCAGAATCAAGAGTTAGTTATCATGTACATTCGTCAATTTAGTAAATATGGTTGAGGCACATAGAGAACATCAACCAAGGCTTAACCTCCATCCTCGTAGGAGCATGATGTGTACCCATGAGATGGTGATTTCAAAGTCACGGGCTTGCCAAACATCTTGCAGTATGTCAATCGCCATCAAGTTACCAGGTAGGCGGTTGATTGAATACAAAGCAGTAAAACGGTCAACCACCATATCACGTTCCCGGTGATCATCTGCCGTAAGCTCAGATCCTGCAGTAAGAAGAGAAATTGCCTGCATATTGGTATTCCAGTTATGGGTGGGGATGAGGCTCAAGTCTCTGACTGTCTGTAGAGCGTATTGCCTGATGACCTTCTCTGTTTCAATGTTGTCGACAGGTGAGTGATTACCCATGTCTAAGTCTTCCTCAATTCGACAACCTGTCCGTCCGCAAATTCGGTATAGATTGATCAGGCCATGGTTTCGGAAAGAACTACCCAGCAGAATGAGTTCTGTATTTTTGGTAGTTGGTCGCCACGCCAGCAACCGTGTTTCGAATTCTTCCTCTAGCGCTTTGTCTCTGATGCCGAGATCAATGAATGACCTGCAGTACCGCCCTAGATTTGCTAGAGTGTACATGATCTCAGCCGAGTAGCCCATAATCGGGTGAAAGTCCCCCGCAATCTTTGCCACTGCTTCCGGAATCGACGAGCTGATTGTGGACTGTTGATTTGGGTCCACAAGGAATGAGCACGCCATATCCCAGTATAAGTATGTACCAAGAGCTAACTGTGCGAATTTGCTGTCGGTGTTTGTCGATGGATTTAGAATCAGCTCAATTAAAGCCCTTGCTCCATTCAGGTGCTCATACCCGAATTGGGAAGACGAGGGATCAATCCAGGGGGTGCTAATTCCAAGCATGAAGACAGTCATAAATGTAATTGGATGTGGCTGTTGGCGTCCACCCAACTCCTTTTGCAAAAGCAACAGCGCTTTACCTCGCTCCTCAAGACACGTCTCAAGGCAATCCTTTTTGAAAAACCGTTCATGGGCAGCACTGATGCTCAGAATAGTTGGCATGAGAGAAGGGGAAATGTGCAGATATTCAAGGATTGGGAACGAGAAAGGGTTGGATTCCGGGTCCAAAACCATGATCTGGCTAGCTTTCTCACACCAGTGCCTCAGTAGACGCACTTGGGAAGGCGAGGTGATGTCGGATAGAATTAGCGGAGAAATCTCCAACTGCCATTGTGGCAAGGAGCTTTCTGACTCGCACACAGTGCCTCGTTTCTGGCATCGGAGACAAACGGGGAAGGTCTCATCGCATTTGACCCGTCGTTTCTTGCAGTTCTTGCAGCCAGAACGACTTCTTTGGGGTGAAGTGCCTATCTCGGAATATTGACACTGGTCACAGGCGATAGGCTTTTGGACAGACACTTGCGTGGTCGGGGCGAATCGGACATTGAATCTGCGTGGCATTTCGCGGCAGTGCGACAGTTGGAGGGGAAATGGGAGTCCGAGGCTGAGAATACTAAGTCACTCCTTGAAAAGTACGCCTGTGATATGTGATCCTCTCTATTGGCGAAAGATAGCTTCGTTCCCCATTAGAAATAAAGGCGTTTAGCTCGGGGATATCCGATCATCGCGCATGACCTTGATAGATTTCAAATGTGTCAAATGGTTTGTGTTCCCCGCATCCGATACGTAAATGGAAATGCCTAATGGCTATCTGGCCTGGAACAGACCGTACCGTTGATCTTGATACAATCTCCGGGTCCAGCGTGGCTGACAGCCATACCTCGTCTATGCTGAATGGGGAGTGCGGAGTGATAAGAAACCCCATAGACCCGAGCCCCACCTCTCGCTTTTAGGCCAAAATACGCAACATTAGGTCAGTCTTGTTAATAAAGCATTGGTGGCAAACCATCTAATCAGAATAATCTAGAAAGTAATTTGTTTTGGGTGCCAGCCATGTGATGTGCAAAGAAACCAAACTCCTTGTGACACTCGGTATTTCTAGTCAGATCCACCCTCAACTTTCCGAATGAGGAGTGGACGCGATGATGAGGCCGAACATGGCAAATATCATTCATAGTGGATGTCGTTATAAGATGAGAGTTGGAGTGATCTAGATACCCTCGAACCGTCAGGTCATTTTCGCAATATATCCCCAACCACACTTCTTGTCTGACACCTGAGACATGCCGGACACCATCAATATCGACGCACTTGTTGTCGGCGCGGGGGTGGGAGGGATTTACTCCACGTACCGCCTGTCGCGTATGGGGCTGTCTGTCAAATGTGTGGACGTTGCCAGCGACGTTGGTGGCACCTGGTATTGGAATAGATATCCCGGTGCCATGAGTGACACCGAAAGCTACCTTTACCGTTATTCATGGGACAAAGAAGACCTGCAAACCTATCCCTGGTCTCATCACTATGTCTACCAACCGGAGATCTTGAAGTACCTCCAGCATGTCGTCGAGAAACATGATCTCCGGAAGTACATGAAATTCGAGACCGAGATGACATCGGCCACATGGAATGAGGACACTCAAAGATGGATTGTGACCTGCTCCGGCTCCGAAGAGTGGAATATCAGCGCTCGCTACTTGGTCAACTCTCTTGGATTGCTCTCCAAAGTTCATTACCCCGATATCCGTGGTCTTTCGTCTTTCGCTGGCGACCTGATCCATACAGCACGATGGCCGGAAGACTTGAATCTTGAAGGAAGAAAGGTCGGCATTATTGGGAATGGATCTACAGGAATACAAGTTATGACAGCACTTGCTCCAATCGTTGAAAGCCTGGTCTCCTTCCAACGCCACCCTCAATACTCAGTTCCGAGTGGCCAGCGCCCCGTCACAAAAGAATATCGCGACAAGGTCAATGCTACCTACGAACAAATATGGGATGATGTTTGGTCATCGACTGTTGGTTTTGGTGTGGTTGAATCCAAACGCAACACCATGGATGTTAGCCCCGAGGAGCGGCAGAAGGCTTTCCAGGAGGTCTGGGAACAAGGCAATGGCTTCCGCTTTATGTTCAGCGCTTTCGGAGACATTACCACCAGCAAGGCTGCCAACGAAGAGGCGTGCAAATTCATCCGTGGCAAAATTGACGAGGTGGTGAAATATCCCCGCAAGGCGGCAATCCTGAAGCCAAAGGACCTATATGCTCGTCGACCACTTTGTGACACTGGCTACTATGAGATTTTCAATCGTGAGAATGTTGACGTGATCGATCTCAAGGAATCACCGATTGATCAGATTGTTCCGGAAGGCATTCGGACAGCTGATGGGACAATTCATCATCTCGACGCGCTCATTTTTGCTACTGGGTTTGACGCCATTGAAGGCAACTACATGCGGGTCAAGATCTCAGGACGGAACGGAAAGACGATCCAAGAGCATTGGAAGAACGGTCCTAAGGCTTTTGGTAGTATCGCCTGCGCAGGTTTCCCCAATATGTTTATTGTTGCCGGTCCTCAAGGTCCATTTGCCAATTTCCCACCTGTCATTGAAAGTGAAATTAATTTCATCATGTCATGCATTGAATATGCCGAAGAAAATATTGCCGCGGCTCAGGTGGAGGAACCAAATGGGGCTCTCAATGGTACTTCCAATGGGGCTGCCAACGGGACTTCCAGTGGCACTTCCAATACCACTGCGAATGGTGCTTTGAAAACAAATGAATCCTACGTGAGAAAAGGGAGGCCAATGATCATGGAGGTGTCGGACGAAGCAGAAACCGCATGGATCGACTTGTGCAACCGACTGATTGAAGGGTCATTGTTCACTACGACGGCAAGTTGGATCTTTGGTCAAAATATCCCCGGGCGGAAACCAAGCACGAACTTCTATTTTGGGGGCCTTAAGAGCTACTTGGACTGGGTGAAATTCCAAATTTCCAATGGGTTCCCTGGTTTTCTTATATAAATACGATTAGTCAATTTCACTATACTTAGTTCTGGCAGCATAAGTTATCACGGATGAATATGTAACAATGTTGACGGTAACTGCTCCTTTGAGTTGCGATCGGCTCCCAGATCGCAGGGAGGGGAGGAGGCGGATCAGCAAAAAAGGTTCGGAATGGGACGGGCCGGCTCTCGGACCTTCATTTAGCGAGGTATGTGATCCGGAATCGGAAGGCGATCTTTGGGATGTCTACGAGACGAGCGCCCATTCAGTCAATATTCTCATCCTACAAACATACATAAAGTCAACGAATATATCTTTGGCCCCGTGGGCCCTTCCATTTTCTTTGGAAAAATCTGCCTTGAACAAGCAGAGCGAGCACACCAGTTGAGAAAGAAGTCGCCCGTAGTTCAATAGGCAGTCACGACCGAGGGGAGCCGCGCGCACTTCAGAACTGTTTATTTGGCGGTTGCTGTGGTTTCTCCTACTGCAAGCTGGATGGATGTTTTAATTCCTCAGTTAGCCGAGGCGTCCTATAATTCTTCTTATATCCATTACTTGCAGGGATCGACTACAGACCTCAGACCTCTTGAGTCCTCGACTGACGCTCTTTTTTTTACCTTACCTGTTCACTTGGACTATTAACAGCAAATTTGCCAAGGGCACGAGGTCGAAAGCAGCTACTCTCGCACGACCTCCTCGTAGCGTTTATCGAAGCTAAGAGTAACACGGTGGGACATTTTAATACTGGAAAAGCCCCGAACGACTTGCGAATTTGGGACCAAATTATAGTGGAATTTTTGGACACTGTTAAACTGACTCCTATGTGTTGAAATGCATGCATACATGCAATGCGTGCAGGGTATGCGTTTGTCTCTGTGCAGACATTTGCCTACCTAGGTAGTTTGTCAGGTTGTCATTCTCGGAGGCTTCATATACAGCCTCCTTTCCATAGATTCATATCACATCTTTCTTCCTCCTTCATCTCCCTGGTAGCATGTAGCCTTAAAACTATGCCATGCAATCAGATATCAGAATACCCAAGTTCAGCCTTTTGCGAAACCCACCCTTCCTTTTCAAGCATCCGCCGAAGGTGATAGGCGTAAGCCGCCAAGCCAAGTATCCTCACCGCAATGAAAAATGCCATGTAGTGGAATCTCAGGCTGCAAACCTCCTCAGAGTTCCAATGGCCGCTGGAATATATGTCTTCAAGGATGCTTCTTTCTCAATATTGACAAAGATGTACGGAAACGGAGAGGTATGTCGGAAAACTGTCGGGGGAGTTGGATATGGGACGATGGAGGCCGAAGGAGTTTTGCCAAATGCACAACTCTCAAGTTGGAATTTCTACTCAGAACGAAGTTGTACGTAGATAATCGAATAATCGAATTATAGCACTGGCATGGTTGTGTCATCAGCGAGGCTCAGTCCCGGAAAGCTCTACATTGAAAGCAAACGGGTTGCCATCGGAGGTTGTGTAGGTCTCTAACTCGCCACAATGGCTATTTTGGTAATGATGTATCTTCCAAGGTTAGCTAGTTGAGAAGCACCTCACTTTGGCATATTCGACACATGTGGGTTTTCATACATGTCTTCTTTTGGGGTTCAATGTAATTGGTAATCCAAGAGCCTGAAAGATCCCATTGGTCCTGAGAAGTTATGAAGTTCGGATGTCTGCTGAATCGGGCAACTGGAAGTGGGCCAAGTGCCGTAATAGTGAGGGGTCTATTCCCATTGTCCTTTCTATCCTTTCTCTATATAATGTCTGTAAGTCCAAGTCAGAGTCCGGACCAGCCGCATATATTTACTCCTTCCTGCCTTACCTCAAAAAATCCCTTGAAAGTCCGCATCCCCTGACCTCCTGAAAAAGCCCCTCATAGCTGACCACTATATAAACAGGAATGGCACCGTCAATTCCCAACACCACCGGATCAGAATCGCCAGCCGATGTCCCCTATGGGCCGTACACCAGTTTTCCTTGGGAACCTCTGCCGGAGTACGGTGGGGAGAAATCCGTCATGTATCGTTCAGCCGATGGAAAAGTCGTCGCAGCAGCAGCAAAGGAAACAGGAACTGCAACATTGACCTATCCGTGTGATGAATTCTTTTATGTCACGGATGGATGGGTCAGACTCAACGTTCATGGTGGGGATCACTTCGTCCTGACCAAGGGAGAATTCGTGTACTTGAAGAAGGGGACGACGGTTGATTTCACATTTGGTCCCGGGTTTGCGAACGTCGCAGTTTTCATGGACAGTGAACCTGTAACCCTTCTCTGAGAAAGGGGATTAAATTATAGTTTCGAAGGCTATAGTTTTGCCGTAATTCCGAAATTGGATACTTTATTTGCATGTAGTTTTTACGAACCCTGTCGTATCCACAAATGGAAAATGTGTATGTCATAGAATGAGTGACATGGTACTAGAATATACGCAAAGGGCTATATGAAAGAGAGGGCAGGTTTTATTTCATCTTGCGCAACTTCGTTGACTACATCAGAAAGAGACAAATGAAATAGATCTAAAGGAAGTTCAAAACTGCAAAACGATGTTTGGAATTCCGAACGCTAAAATCAATTATTCAGCTTTCAAGTCTGAGAAAACATGCAGATCTACTATGACAGAAGAGAGAGAAATAGAAACGTTATTCGCATGAAATGACCAAGCTGACTGCCCACTTATATGGGCCAGACAAAGGAAAACGGCCTACAAAATCTCTTCAAGCCTCGAGCATCTGTATCAGGGCATTTGTTCTTCCATAGGAAGACATGTGGTGTTGATTTCTGAAATTTCAAGCCGAAGTGTCGCCGGCGTAAGGCGCTGGATGAAATTTAACCTCTAGTCGATGACCTTTTGGTCCCGCAAGGTAAAAGTCGAGCAAGTCCATATCGCCGTGCGCATGGATAGACGTGGTATAATGGGCATAAACAGCAGCAACCAAATATTTCATTGCTAGCCACCAGATTTTGGTTAGTGTGGTCCTCGATTTCAGATCCCAAAGACTTACAATAATATGCAAAATTGGAACCTATACACATTCTGGGCCCACTGCTAAATGCCCAAAACCATCGCTTCATATTAGCTAGCTCGTCAGGTGAAGCATCAAGCCAACGCTGAGGCTTCCATTGGAAGGGGTCTGGGAAAACTTCGGGGGTCCGATGAAGTATGTATGCATATGACTGAACAATGGTGCCTGCTGGGATATCAGAGTATCCACCAAGGGAGCAAGTTTTTGGAACCACTCTAGGCTGTCCGCCAGGTACTGCCGGCCAGAGACGAAGTGTCTCCATAATGATCGCATGGAGAACTGGGAGGGCGTCAATTGCTTTCGGCTCGGCAATGTCATCGACTTCGACCTTTCTTTTCAAGTCATCTTGTTGTGGAAGCTTTACACCACGCAGCTCCTCGCGAAGCTTTGTCTGCCACTCCGGATTTCGGCACATCTCATAGAAAAGATAGGTTTCGGTGTTGCCGCTAGTCTCAAATGCAGCCGAGCTGTGGGCAAACATGTCGCTTGCGATCTGCATCCTTTGTGGATATGCACTTTTGGTACCATTGGGGTCGCTCATTGACTGGAGAGCTTGCTGGAAGATAACAGGCTGGTCATCGCTATGGATCGGCTGGGAGCTTGCGATGAGCTGTTGGGCACTGTCGCATTTTTGGAGATTCCAGTCTTCGGCCGCCCCAAATTTCGTGTCAACAGATCGAGGGATCAAATAGATTCCAATCTTGCGAAGGAAATTTGCAAGTTTTGGAAAGTAGTACTGCCAAAAGAGAAACGGATAAGGTGCGAAAAATCCGTCGAGGTATAGCTTCCGCTCTTTGTGATCCTCTAGTAAATTGCTACCCAAGGAACGGCCGAATTGAAATTGAACGAAAGTATCCATTGAGTATGAATAATTCATTCCAAGTACCTCGACAGGCTTGTCTTCACAAGAGGCTTTTCGGATTAGAGGCAGGTATCTACCAAATAAGACATCGCGAGTGGCTGCACGTGCTGTCGGAGACGATGAGATGAAAGACTTGGAGAAAGTGTTGGAGATCATCCTTTTGCGGGCGGAATGTAGGGCGTTGTCTTCAAACGTGAAAATGTTCTCTGTGCTGTTGAGAATTAGCTGCTTTATTCCACACTTGAGACCATCCACATAAATTGTATCCATGGCATCGTCTGGGTTGATTTTGTGTGTAAACTTACTTATAAATAGCAAAACCATTAAAGTAGAAGTCAGGTTTAGGAAAACCACCCTGATATATAGGTTTCACCCCATCATCAAAGGTGTTTATACTGAGAAGGCTCGGCCCAAGAAGAAGGGAGGGCCCCAGTTTCATGTGCTTGTCATAAACCGTGCGGTTCTCCTGATTTGTCCATCTTAACCAGTATATCCAGATCGAACAGAACCGGCATGACCAGTGAGCCGCGGGCACTTTTGAAAGAGGCGAAAGAAGGACTGGATATATGAGGAATTTGTGAAGGATGACACCAAGAATACCGACAAGAGGTAGAAAGGAAATATGAAGCTGCATTTTGCAGACCTTTCCGGCTGATGTGAGGAAATATTGATTTAGAGTACATAGGTGCGCTGTCGAGTGTTATATATTTTCTAATGAATAGCAGCATATTATCCAACTTGAAGCTTCTATGCCTTATTTCGCTATCCCTCCCAAGTTGGAAAGGGGGTTAATAGAACCTATAATGGCATCGTGTCGAGGTCAAGCTTAGAAAGAAAAAGCAACAATTTTAGAAATCTGGTCTTTTCCAGGCTAAAAGTAAAAATCGGTGACAGACGATCATGCAGTCTTCTCCAGGGCTCCTCCGGATTTCCTATTTAGGCCTGTGGGGGCCTCAGCACTTTCCCGATTAGGCCGCTAAGCGGGAATGAAGAGAAGTCCGGAATTCGCGTGAGAAAAGAAAAGACAATTGATGGTCTAACGTCTAGGGCTCGTTTTGGACTTTGTGAGCAGAACCCAATTGGAATGCTTTAGAAAAAGGAGAAGATAAGAAAAGTGGTTGTTGCACCTGGTAGTTTAAAGAGCGGAAAATTATATACATTGTTGAGATATGCAATAACTTTCTAATGATTTTTCAAATTACAAAAAGCTTCTCTCCAACTGTAGAACTTGCAATCGGGTAGTACAACGCATCAACGTTTTATAACCTCGCGTTCAGATTGATGTGAACAGACTTCGTAATAGTGAACGCCTCGATACCTTCCTCGCCCATCTCCCACCCAAACCCTGATTGTTTGTATCCACCAAATGGCACGCGCACATCGTCATCATTGCTACTGTTGATCCATATCGCTAGGAAAAAAAAAACACGTTAACACTGCTAGAGAACCAAAAAATAACGGAAGACTCACTGCCAGACTGGATTCTCTTCGATACCCTCAAAGCACGCGAGATGTCCTTTGTGAAGACGGATGCACCTAACCCAAAGACCGTGCTGTTCGCGCGTTCGACCGCCTCTGACTCTTCATGAAAAGGTGCAATAACCACGAATGGACCAAAAACCTCATCCTGAACAATGGCCATACTGTCTGTTACGTCCGCAAATACGGTTGGGGCGACGTAAAATCCCTTGCCTCTGACATCCTTGAATGCCTTTCCACCACACACTAACCGTGCTCCTTCCCGTTTTCCAGTCTCCATATAAGAGAGAACTCGGTCAAACTGGTCCCTGGTGACCTGTGGGCCTTGGAAGGTGTCTGAATGGAAAGGGTCGCCAACCTTGGAGATTCTTTCCACTTCTGCTTTGAACTGATTGACAAAGACTTCGTAGATGTCAGCATGTACAAAGATGCGACTTGTTGCTGAGCAAACTTGTCCCTGGTTGGACATAATGCCTCGGTGACCCCAGCGCACAGCTTGTTCTAGATCTGCATCTGGGAAGACCAGCATTGGCGATTTCCCACCTGTCTCCAAGGTGACTCTCTTGAGCGTACTGGCAGCGCTCTTCATAATTTGTTTGCCAGTCGGAGTAGACCCAGTGAATGTAATCATATCAATGTCGGCATGAGCTGCTATAGCGGAGCCAACCTCCCTACCGGTACCATTGAGCACATTCACCACTCCAGCCGGGATCCCAGCTTCCTTGACAAGATTTGCGAAGTAGAGAGCTGAAAGCGGGGTTTGTTCGGCCACTTTGACGATGAGTGTGTTGCCCGCCGCTAGGGCCGGAGCCACCTTGGTCACCATATTCACGAGAGGGAAGTTCCAAGGGATAATGGCGCCACAAACTCCAATGGGCTCACGCATCACATATGCTAATTTATCTGCATTCGGGTCGATAACCTTTCCATGGATTTTATCAGACCAGCCAGCGTAATACCGCAGTAGACTGATAGCCCCCACAACATCTTCGTTCCGCGCAGCATGGTAGGTCTTGCCTGTGATAAAAAAAGATCATCAGTATGCAGGTTAGATGAGGAGAGAGAACGCGCAGAATACAAAACTCTCGTACCATTATCCCAGGCATCAATGGTGGCCAGTACATCTGCATGTTGCTCGATCAACCCAGCGAGCTTGTATAACAGCTCGCCACGCACAGATGTGTCCAGCGTCCGCCACTCCCCATTGAATGCCCGACGGGCAGCCTCAACGGCCATGTCGACATCCTTCGTGTCTGCTGCATGCACCGTACAGATTTCTTCTTCATTTCTATTGTATAGCGAGTTAGTAATTTATCAGCAAATAGAAATCTAGACTCACGCAGGGTTTATAGTTGGAATCCCCGTCCCCCTTGAAGATGATCTCCATTCATTGTCAATGAATAGGCCCAAAGGTTGCTTGAACTTTAAGCCGTTGGGCGCGATAAGGTAAACGTGCAAGTCAGACATAGCTAGATTTAGTAACAACAGCAATGCAGGCAGGTAATTGAAAGGGATCAGGAAGCAGAATGGGGAATCAAGACCCTGCTGTAATAGAGGTCTCAGTTAGACCCTGGGAATGTCCTTCTCACGTCTGTGTATAATAAAACAAAATAAAATGGTGATTCGGCAAGGCTGAATTAAATGTAACATAACATAATTTTATATTAAAAGGATTATGAAAATGAAGCAAGAACTCAAAATATTTACATCTCGATGTGCCTCTTCTTCTATCTCGCTTCCTGTCTCGATTAGGAAACTAGAATGTGATCCCCACATGAACCGAGTACCTACGCGTTAAAGAAGAATTTAACCCAACTCCACTCCCCGGCTGCCTGATAGAGAAGATAGGCGATCAGCAATAAGGCATGTATACACGAGGAAGCCAGGTAACGGAAGTTTTTCCGTAGATACTTCTTTCTCATCATTCACCGCATACCGCAGTCGATTGTACTTCACGGCTTTCTGATACTTTGTGGCAGTTGCATCATGACATCCTTCCCACATCCCAATGGTACGGTGCCTTTTTGGCGCCTTGAGCCTCAGGAGCTTGACAACTTCCGGTCCACGCCAGACCTTCCAGACGAAAGCGGCATAGTTATCATAGGCGGAGGGTATAGTGCAGCAGCACTAGTCACACATATTCAGAAACAATATCCCAATCACCCGTCGATTTTGGTTCTTGAAGCTCGTCAGCTATGCTCTGGGGCATCGGGGCGAAACGGTAATGGTCCTTCTATTCACTTCCATAGACGAATCACTGACAGACTACTTGATACATCTAGGTGGCCACATCAAACCCGATCCATACCTTCATGCCTCTGGGATTGCTGCTCAGTACGGACTCGCTGCAGGCGCGGAAGTCGCGGATTTCGAAGTCGCAAACTTGAATGCCGCTAAAGAGTACATTGAACGTGAAGGCCTCGACTGCGATTTCGTGGCCACCAGAGCATGCGATGTACACTTCACCAGCAGTCAGGATACGAGGATAAAAAAGCGCTTGCGTGATCTCAAAGCCGCGGGAGTTGCCGCGGTCCAAACGGTGTCTGAAGTGGGAGAGGACGATGCCGAAATTGTGTGTTAATCTCTCATCCCACCGCAGTCTCAGGATCAATGACCTGCAGGTTTCTGACTTGGGTTCAATACTAGGTATCAGGTGTAAAGGGGGCCAAGGGATGCGTCAGCTACAACGCTGCACATCTATGGCCGTACAAATTGATCCACCACATGTTCACCATGGCTCTGAAACATGGAGGCCTCAATCTCCAGACAAATACTTGTGCGACTTCTGTCTTCCCCGCTACCAACTCGCAAAGTAGCTGGGTGATCCAAACCAACCGGGGCCCTGTTAAAGCCAGCAAGGTTATAATCGCCTCAAATGCTTACACCCCGGCTTTATTACCTGAGTATCGGGAGCAAATCATCCCTTACCGGGCTGTGAGCTGTCGTATCACAACACCTAGCCCAGCACCACCTATTGTCAACACCTACGCCCTTCGATTCAAGGATTGGGAGTTTGACTATCTCATTCCCCGATCTGACGGCAGCATTGTTGTGGGCGGGGCTCGCTCCGCCTACTTTCGCAAGAAGGACCTGTGGTACAATAACACGGACGATTCTGAGGTTATCGAAGAGACACGAAAGTACTTTGACGGATACATGCAACGACACTTCCGTGGGTGGGAAAACAGTGGCGCAAAGGTCTCGGAAATATGGACTGGCAGTAAGTATCATCGACTATTCAGCTTCAAGTCTATCTGACTGACGCATCACGCTTTTAGTCATGGGGTATTCCCGTGACAAGCTCCCAAGGCTGGGGCCCGTACCAGGTAAGCGAGGAATGTTCATTATGGCTGGGTGGACGGGCCACGGCATGCCTCAAATATTCCTGGCAGCCAAGGGGATGGCAAAAATGGTAGTGAAGGATGTACCTTACTACGAAACTGGGTTGCCCCGTGTTTTTGAAGAGACAGCGGATCGCTTACAGAACGCACCGAACAAAGTGTTGGAGTCCTGGTACCAGGCTACTCAATCCCCGCGGCTGTGATGGCGTATTGATCAACATGCATTTGGTATGAATTCGACCGAGCAGCTTGGATTATAGAATACAAACAAATGAAGTATTCTGCGTTGAAGAGCCGGAGCAATGTAAGATTAGGCCTCGAGGTAGCGGATTTGCTTTGAATGCCTTCCGCTCAACGCTCTGGTCCAATGGGGCAGAGATTTTAACGGAAACGAGTATCATAGTTGCTTTGCCGTGGTTAGAGGTCCAACTTCAGTCGCGTCCCGTAACCAAGTGTGGCTCTGCGCAAAAGTGTTCTAGCAAGCCAAACCCCACGGTCTCCAAAGCTGTTTCCATGGCAGCGACTATAAGGAAGCCGGTGACGTATACTTTAGATTTCGTAAGTACAGGCACTAATGGACATTATGATATTCATGGATGTTTAGCCCAATATTTCGAATGTCCCACTGACTCCCTGGTACTCGCCAAGGAGCCAGAAGGGGAAGGTCCCCGTGGGTAGTAGAGGCACCCGCTTATAGTCAATGGATGAAATACTAACGACCAACGGAGTACCGTGAGCTTCCGAGGTTTCTCATCTTCTCTCGGAAATCGGCGCAATGAGCCAATCTAAATTGAAGTAGGGCGATTCTTTACGTTCCACATCCGAAATCGACGGACTCTGTGCATGGGCTTCTTGCTTTTTTTGGCATGTTGGCGATCTCCCCGTGTCATCGCATAACTTCCAAGGTTGACACTGCTCTGATACCCAAGTAAATGATACGCATTTGGGCAAACTCGGTTGCTAATCATCCACTTGATGGAATATGTATTCTGCCGGCTGATACAAAAACAGACATGAACTTCTCGAATCTTATGTCCAGGGCTTCATACTTCCTGTTCAACATCTGACGCAACAGACTAAGTTGCGTAATAAATTATGGCTATCACAACTGAATTCCCGATCTCTTTGCGCGATCCTACACTGTTGGATTGTCGGGGCCTGATAAACGGCGAGTGGCGTCACGCGACCAACCAGAAAACCTTTCCTGTCTATGAGCCAGCTACAGACAGTGTGCTTCACCAATGTGCCGACTTTGGACGTGAAGAGTTCCTTCAAGCAATCAATGCGGCATACATTGGATACAAGAACTTTTATAACGACACAACAGCCAAGGACCGGGCACAGCTGCTTCGGCGATGGCATGATCTTATAACTGAGAACGTGGAAGACTGTCAGTTATGAGACGATCCTCTTACCTCCAATTAGTATTGGAAAGCTGAATTTTGTCATTCAACAGTGGCGATTATTTTATCTCTAGAGAATGGGAAAACGTTGGCCGAAGCCAAAGGAGAAGTAACCTATGCGGCAACCTTCGTCGCCTGGTTTGCTGAAGAGGCAGTTCGCAACTATGGCGATGTGATTCCTTCCTCATATGCGCATTCAACCGTTCTCACATACAAAGAACCTGTTGGGGTGTGTGGAATCATCACTCCGTGGAATTTCCCTGCTGCCATGATTACCCGCAAGATCGCTCCAGCATTTGCCGCCGGCTGTTCCGTGGTGATTAAGCCTCCGAGTGAAACACCTTTCAGTGCGATTGCGCTCGCAAAGCTGGCACTCAAGGCCGGTGTTCCCTCTTCGCTCATCCACGTTATCCCCACCAAGGACCGCAAGGCTTCACTAGAGCTAGCAAGCAATCCGCTTGTGCGCAAGATCAGCTTCACCGGGTCAACAGCTGTCGGTAAGATGCTGACAAGACTAGCATCTGAAACGATGAAGAAAGTCAGTATGGAGCTTGGGGGGAACGCTCCTTTTGTAGTCTTCGAGGATGCCGACCTGAACCAGGCGGTTGATGCGGCGCTGATCTGCAAATTCCGTGCATCAGGTCAGACTTGCGTGGTAGGCATATGCGCTCATTCCCCCCAAAACGCACTGTGTTAACTCAATCATCGTCCAAGTGTGCGAATCGGCTTTATGTGCATAAACAAGTCGTTAAGGCTTTTGCCGAGAAACTTGCCGCCAAGGTGCGGACTCTCAAGCTAGGCCGTGGTATCGACGATGGAACGACTCAAGGTCCGCTGGTCAACGCTGCAGCCGTGGAAAAGGTGAAGGCCCACGTTGCGGATGCATTAGCGAAAGGTGGCCAGTTGTGGACAGGCGGACAGGCACCTAGCCATCTGTCTGGCTTTTTCTTCGAGCCAACAATCATCACTGGCGCGACGTCTGATATGACTGTCGCAACTGAGGAGACCTTTGGGCCCCTGGCGGCTATCTTTCCGTTCGAGAGCGAAGAAGATGTGATGATGCAGGCCAACGCTAGTGAATATGGGCTGGCTGGGTACTTCTTCAGTCAGGACGTCAGTCGAATTTTCCGCATAGCGCGTCAGCTGGAATGTGGCATGATCGGTGTCAATACTGGTCTGATCAGCGCAGCGGAAAGTCCTTTTGGTGGCATCAAGGAAAGCGGCGTGGGCCGAGAGGGCAGTCGTTACGGCCTCAGCGAATACCAAAACATCAAGTCGGTTACTATTGGAAATTTGGGCTGAGGTTCGCAGCTGAGGCTTCTGTGGAGGCGGCTTTACCTAGGTAGACAATTCAGAACCTATCGCAGAGCCATTTAGATGCATTTCCATTGAGTCCTAGTAATCTCCAACGCCATCTATACTCGGTGGACAATTTCATGCTGAATGGGGCATTTACAGTAATTCCATTTTGTTTCTCGGAGATGTCATCTCACCCTATCTGCCAGAACTGTAAAGTAGAAGTAGCTAGTTGCTCCTCTTCCTCTTCTTCTTTTGTTGGATGCCTGAGGCCATCGCGCATGACGGGATCATCTAGGAAGTTCTCTCCCTGCTCTCTCCCTGCTCTCTCCCCGTGAGTGCTTCCTTCGCTCGAAATGCATCGCTACCTTTCTCCATCCTTCTTGCGGGTCCTATTGCCCTCTCTCTTTCCCCAAGGACCCATTCCATTTCATTTGATTCAGAACTCAGAAAGGAATCTCCAAAACCAGCCCTGGAGGCTTTGGGGTCTACTGTTCCACTACTCCGCTACTCCACTTCTCCACTACGATACTTCCAAGGTTATCTCCAACTTGCCCAATACGGACACTAAACGAACTTCATTTCTCCTCACTTACACTTGCTTATCACTCATTTGAGCTATGTTTGGGTTAATAAATTCATTAATATGCTATAAATGATGTCTCTAGTCACTGTTTTATCTCTTCCTCAAATCCGTCTCCCTCACGGTTCTTCTTCTCTTACACAACTTTTGTTAACATATTTGACACCTGCCACCTAGCTATGACCTCACCAAAGAAGATCGTTGTGATTGGCGGTACTGGCATGTTTGGCGGCTCGGTCGCTCGTTCACTGAAAGACAATCCCGAGTTCGAAGTTGTGTTGACAACGCGCGATCCCAACTCGTCCAAAGCCGCCAAGTGCCGCGAGCAGGGATTTTTGTTGGTAAAGGCCAACTCCTGGAATGCTTCCGAGCTCGATTTGGTGTTGGCAGGCGCTTATGGTGTGTTTCTCAACACGGACTCCGACAACCTGAACTTCAAAAATGAGGTCGGCCCACCGGAATCCGCCATGGGCAAAATCGTGATCGATGCCGCCATCCGCCAAAATGTCAAATACTTTGTTTTCTCAGGGCTTCCACAGTCTAACCGCCTTACGAACGGAGAAGTGTCTATCTTGTCCTTCGACAACAAGAACGCCATTGCCAACTACGGCCGTAAGGCTGGGTTCGAGGCCTTTGTCGAGGTCAATTCTGGCTGGGCTATGGATATTTTCTTCATGGAAACCTACGCAAACGCGTTCGGTGGATTTGCGACCATTCCAGACTCAGAAGGCTTCCTCAGCTTGAGGATCTTCCCTATGAGCAATGACCCGGAGCTGATCCCATGGACCTCCGTGAGAGACGATTACGGCGATGCTGTACATGCTGTCTTCTTGGAACCACCAAAATACGCCAATCGCATTATCTGGGCCATATCCGAGGTAGCCAGCTTCCAAGACGTGGTTGATGCGTACAACCGATTGACCGGTACACAAGTGGCGAGATTTGTACCGCAAACCGAACCCCTCAAGGCTAGCACCCCCGGCAAAACCAAGGAAGTCAACGGACTGCGTAACTATTGCCACTACTTGCAGGGGAAATACTGCAACAATCAGGTTACTGATGATCGTTTGCTGGAAGAGATGAGGGCGCTCAAAGCGGTTGCAACAAAAGCGCGAGGAAGAGGACATGCGTCCACTCAGTCTATCGACGGCTTCCTACGTGACAACGCCCGCGTCAAATTGCAATCCATTTCGAAGATTTGATTGTGATAGGCCAAAGTAAAGACCGGTGAATTTTATGGAATACGATAGAGTACTTTGCAAGATTGGCAAGACGGGCCTGGTAGGGAAGTGGTTAAGATGTCTGGAGGATTAGGCCAGTAGCTTAAGATGTTTGCCCAGGTATAACTAGTTAGTTAGATCTGAAAGCTTCCAAGGTTGACGTTGACTCTTCCGATTTTCAACTTTCCCTCTCTCTGACCATCCAGTAGACTCCGCACACAGTTTTCCAAAATTTCAAAGACAACACATTTGGTGATCATGCTCAGTCAATGGGTCAATGTTATCCATGGATGGCGACACAGCATGGCTAATGACGCAGACTACTCCGCATACTCAGTACTTTATAGCGCAAAGACGGCATGTGTGAAGTTTCTTTTCATCGAATTCAATTTGCCCGGTGGAGACGCCATTCGGAGCTTCGCCTAGGACCTGAAATAGGAATCTCGGTGCACCACTAGCGGCCCTCGTGTGCTTCCCATATTAGGCAAGTAATCTACCCCTCTTGCCCAGGAACGTTATGTCCGTCGCCGAACTCACTCGACCCATATGTCTAGTCACGAAAGTGCTGGGCAGAGCCAAGGGATCCTGGTCAGACATAAAGACAGCAAACCCTGCTCTGCCATGGTCTGAAGTATCTTGCAATATATGTTCAAAATGTCCAGCTTAACCCAAACCATCACTGCCCCCAATGGAGTGAGCTACCAACAGCCAACCGGTCTCTTCATTAACAATCAATGGGTCGCTTCGTCATCTGGCCAAAAGCTCCAGTCTATTAACCCTGCGTCAGTAACTCACCCTACAACCTCAACTGATCCTCAAAATTAACGTATCATGTTCACAGAACCGAAGTGGAGATTACCTCAGTCCATGCCGCCACGGTGGAAGACGTCGACAAGGCGGTTTGTGCCGCCCGCGCTGCATTCGAGGGAGAAGAATGGCAAAATGTTGTTGGGACTGCTCGAGGTAAGCTGATGCATAAAGTGGCCGACTTGGTTGAAAGCCAGCAACATGTTCTAGCCACCATTGAGGCACTGGACAATGGCAAACCATACTCTCAGGCGCTGGGTGACATTGAGGAAGTCTTCTCGGTCTTCCGGTACTACGGAGGCTGGGCCGACAAGGCTTACGGACAAACCATCGAGACTAGTCGCTCGAAGTTTGCTTATACCGTGCGCGAACCTATTGGCGTTTGTGGTCAGATCATTCCGTAAGATCCCCTTTCAACGTGTTTTTGGCAGCTTTGTCCGATTTGTCACCTGGATACCCACTTGCTTTCATTCACCCTTCATAACCTAACGTGTTTATCCTTATCTAGATGGAACTATCCACTCGGGATGGCAGCGTGGAAGTTAGGCCCTGCGCTAGCTTGCGGTAATACAGTGGTTATCAAAGCAGCCGAGCAGACCCCTCTTTCTATTCTCTATTTTGCAAACATCCTGGTTGAAGCAGGGTTCCCACCCGGTGTGGTCAATATCATCAACGGCTATGGTCGCGAAGCTGGGTCAGCCTTGGTCCAGCATCCTGAAGTCGATAAGGTGGCCTTCACTGGCAGTACACCTACAGGTAAACAGATCATGCGGATGGCCAGCGATACGATGAAAAACATTACGCTTGAGACAGGAGGGAAGAGTGCTCTCGTCATCTTCGATGACGCTCAGATCCCCAATGCAGTCAAGTGGGCACATTACGGTGTAATGGGCAACATGGGCCAGATCTGCACGGCAACATCGAGGATCTTTGTCCACGATAAGATCTACGATAGTTTCATTCAAAGGTTCAAAGAATATGTCGCGAAGGTCCAAGTCATCGGCTGCCCATTCGAGGAAAAAACGTATCAAGGCCCGCAAGTATCCAAGGATCAATTCGAAAAAATCCTCCAATATGGCAGGATTGCCCAGGAGGAAGGCGCCACCATTGTTGCCGGCGGCAGGGCTGCCGAAGCTCGACCCAACGGTAAAGGCTACTTTGTTGAACCTACGATCGTCCGTGATGTGCAGCCGCATATGAGAATCTACAAAGAAGAGATCTTCGGACCATTTGCGGTCTTCGTCAGATTCTCAACCGAGGCGGAAGCAATCCGGTTATCGAACGTGACGGAATACGGGCTTGCCGCTGCTGTATGCACGAGTGATGTTACTCGCGCTCACCGTGTGGCTAGCAAGTTGAAAGCCGGCATGGTCTGGATTAATTCCAGCAACAATAGTGATTTCCGCGTGCCTTTTGGTGGAGTGAAACAGAGTGGTATTGGAAGGGAATTGGGCCAGGCAGGGTTGGATGCGTACTCGCAACTGAAGTCGGTTCATTTGAATCTGCAGTTGGTAGAGCAGATCTAGTGTGATGGATTGATCTAATGTGAACTTGAAGGACTGGAAGAACAGCATGCCTATAGTAGATCAAATACATTTCAACTTGACATACTTGGAATTTTTTTGGATTGGTTGAAGACAAGCAAAGGTAGCAGCCTTGGAGGCACTAATTGGCAATTGTTATAACTGTTTACGAGGCTTGGACAACAGTCCACAGGTGCTTATTTTCTCATCTAAGTTACTATAAATGATATAGGATAAATTGTTATAAAGTATTCAATAAGAAACAAAGACAGTAAACAATAATCAACCCCACGGGGTGAGGCAAGACTTGACGATTTCTACTCTATAGTTTAGAGGTGTTGTCACCGTTGCTCATCGGAGCCAACTCTACACCCTCCACATCAACATAGCCGTAGATCTCTGACTTATCCCCATCCTCTTCCAATGCCTTCTCCCACTTGCTGGTGCTCTCTAGGAAAGCCTCCACCACGTCTTCCCTGGTCAGGTCCATGGGGGCTTGGTTCCTGCCCATCTGCCGGATCTGCGTTCCCGCCACCGTCTCAGTCAGTCCATAGTCCTGTCTGTCGATCTTCTGGATAACAGCTCCCGTCTGAATTCTCCCCTCCAAGATATCTTTAGGTAGGTTGGGCTCCGCGCAGAGGGCCCGAGCCAACCCGACCCCGTCGACCACCTCCAGTGCCTTCACCATAGCGTTGACAGTCAGAAGTCCTCCTGTGACAAAGACCTTCGTCTTTTCGAGCCTCGGCACAATGGCTTCGGCAAACTCGAGGAAAAAAGCCTCGCGCTGTTTAGTCGATTCACGCTTGTGCTCGAACGCCATGTCCTCGTAGGTGCCTCCGGAGAGCTCGACAAAGTCGAACTGGCATTCCTTCTCGAGAAGCACGCACAGCTCGCCGCATTCGTCGGGGGTAAAGCCCTTCTCATCAAACTCTACCGAGTTGAGCTTGATGCCGAGAACAAAGCCACTGGAGAGGGGAATCCGTTCTCTGATTGCAGAAACGATTTCCACAATTATGCGCGCACGGTTGGCGATGGAACCGCCGTACTCGTCGACGCGTTGGTTGGTCCTGCGGGAGAGGAACTGTGACAGCAGGTAGCCGTGAGCTCCATGTAGCTGTACGCCATCGAATCCAGCGTGGTACAGATACTCAGCGGCGTGGGCAAATGACTCCACGATGTCCTTGATCTCATTGTGACTAGCCGCGTGCGGTTTGGCAAACTTCATGCCCCACACCTCTTTATCGAGATGGACAGCCGAGGCCGAGACGGGATAGGGCTGGAAGCGACTCTGAACTTGCCGGCCACCATGTGAGAGCTGGCCGAGGATCAAGCTTCCGTCGTGATTGCCGGCCCAGGCAAGACGCTTGTATGCCTCAAACCGGGGTCCTTCGAATGGGGCATCTGGCGGGATAATGAGGTTGCCGGCGCCCTCGATGTTCACGGCGTCGACTATGAGATTACCCGTCAGGATAGTTCCGATGCCGCCTTCGCCGAACCACTTGTAGGCGTTGATGATCTCCGGAGTCGGAATACCACGCTTGCTCAGATCCTTGGGGTTCCAGGAGCTGAGCCTCTCAGTCATAGCGGCCTTCAGGAATCTGTTCTTGGCCGTTCGCTTGGAGAAGGTCAGCTCGAGAGGCCGTCCCAGTACTGACGGATCCGAGACAGGTCTATCCTGCCCATATCGTTGGTCGGCCATGGTATACTTTTGGGTAGGCAGCGGTCAAGAGGAGGGTGAGAAGGATGAGGGAGAGACTGTCTGTGGATGTTGTTCTAGTGTTGTGAGGGCTCAATTGGATTTCGACAAAAAGAGTCCCGGACAGCACAAGGGCGAACACCTATGACTTTGATATCCTGTAGGAAGAATTGCGCGGAGGAGAGGCGTCCCTTGCGATCCGAAACAAAACTGACCATTCTCTTTATTGCCCTACTTTCCTGGGAAAGTTCCGAGTCGCGGACTCTATTGTCTGCAGGTGTACAGTGATTATAAATCGGGCCTTCAGCAGGCTTGCCTAAAAAGGGCTGTACGCGAGGTGGCCGAGATGTCAATCTGCTATTGGACTAATGGCCGCTCGACACTCCACCATTCAGCGGGGAGACATGGGGTAGCTTAGCTACAGGACTCAGACTTTCGTACTGTGTTCTTTTTACTAAGGCGATACTGCTAGCTGAAGACTCTTGCTTGACGATCTGCTTTAGTCCAACAGGACACGCCAGGCTGTGGATGTTCATTAATAAATCAATTTTGTTGGACGATCTAAGCTCACATTACCGTCATGCAGTATCACTGTGCACTTGGAGAATACTATGTATGTGTTGTGGTAGAGACCCCACATGTGGGTCTAGGTCCTCACCCTCTGGTAGCTAGATAGTTGTAGGGGAAGCTCGCTTCCCTCCCTTCCCAATACAACTCTCTCCTTTCTGCTTCTCTGAGCCTACAACCTGTAGTCTCACCACTATGGACCCCGATCAGGATGTTGAGTTGTATATACGTGTAAGCCCCGATGGCTGGGCTCCTGATAGTGTTCTCTGATTGTATGTTCACTTGCTATCATGAATCGAGCTCATCGGCATTTATCCAGGCACTCCGACCAGAGCAGAAACCGAGCGGTCAATACTGAGAAGTCAGAATACTCTTTCTATATAGCTTAGATTAAGCTAAATTGGACTCTCTTTATTAGCGGTATAGCGTTCGAGTGTTATTGATATTTCTGGCCCTTCTCGGGGGTATCGACGTCCCCAGAAGTAAAGCTACAGTGCCCTATAGGACCATCGATCGAAATCGACCCCCATTGAAGAGGTAATAAAGCCATATCCTCTCCCTCATCTTCGGATTCCATCTCCACAGGTTCAGGCTTATCCACATTAGGATTGAATCCCGGATGACACGCCGCAGCAATGGCCAAGCTGCAGCTCCCCGCCACGGGCATCGCCGATTCAAGCCGCCGGAGACTGAGAACGATCAAACACGTAAACATGACACCTCCTATCGAAGTCGCGATCACGATGGCCAGGGGCGAATACCCACAGGCATACACGTCCTGCAGGGGGTCCCTTTCCATATGCGTGTTGTACGCTTCAATAGCAATTACGAACAGACTCTGCGAAACAAGCCAGTGAAGGACAGCCGAGGTCGCCATGAGTGGCACTGCATAGCGGTATGGGAGGGTAAGGAAATAATTGCTTCGCTGGGATAACCTGGGGTTATGGGAGACGCGAAGGCCCTTGCGGCGGTGGCCGAAGCGGCTCCATTCGGCGGAAAGACACATCGAGGTCAAAATACTGTTGTATGCCACGTAGAGAAATGAAAAAATGAGTTGGGGCAAATTGGCCATGATCGAGTTGGCGACGAATCCTTGACTATCACCAGTGCTGGTGATAGTTTGCGAATTGATTTCTCCGGGCTTTGTCTGCCAAATGTGTATACCGATTGCGTTATTCAACCCAAACATAAGCATAACGAGTCCAGCTATGATAGATAGCATCCACCTGTGTCAAATATCAGCCTCGGCGCAAATTGGAAATAGAGACAATTGCAAACAAGGGCGGGACGCACCAAAGAATAAAGATGCCCCAACGAGTGGAGACACTAGAGCCCCATAGTCTCCGTTTACCAGTGTACACGGCAGGACGACGAAATTTTCTGTTTTTGAGTGACGGCAGTTTTGCATAAACCGGGTGTGTGTATATTGCACTGCCGTCAGAGGGCAAACACATGCCCAGCGAGTAGGGGTCACTACGGCGTAGGAAAGAGGCAATTCCATCGCCGACAGTCAAGAGAGGGGCTCGAGGCATTCCAAGCCATATGTATAACAGGATTCCTGTCTTAACAAGGTTGGCAACAACGACAGCGACCATTGATGGAGGCGAATACTGCAAGCTGCAATTCTGCGGCACTGGTTCGGCCAGACAGTGCTGAATGTTGTAACTAGCGGATGTCATATAGCCCGGCTGGACATCCACGGTCCAATTTTTGTTTTCGGCCCATTTATGGACGGCAGAAGATCCGTTCTCACTGCAGACTCGCTGTGAACCACTGTCTGAGGGACAAACCCATGGGTAGGGAAGCATAGCTTTATTGCCCGGATAATATTTGGGCTGATACACAGGGTTCGTGTAGACGAGTGTGTACGAATCATTGTCTTTGGCAGATTCCGTTGCCAAGAGAAGTTTGCCATATGATGTTTGGTAAGTCTGTGCGAAGGCAGCGACACAACTGGCCCTGTCCAAATGGTGTAATGTCCCGTTCTTTGCGGCATGGAGGAGACTTTTGAGAGATTCGGCCTGGTCCGAGGTCTTGGGTATGTTGTTCAACTGCACATCTGGCCAGTCCATCTGATGCAAGGACCCAGGACCAGCGAATACCTCGTATGCGGGGACTGCAGTTTTGTAGTAAATGGCGGAGTTGTAGAACAAATGGAAAGGAAGAGACGAGAAACATAGACATAGCCATAGAAATGAACGTTTCCGAGATATACGGAATAGATTCCGAAGACTTGGGACTCCAATATCGAGCCAGCTAGCTGCTCTGTGAGCGCGATCGACGTCCTTTCTTGTCGGAGCTACCAAGCATTGCTGCACAAATAAAACAGTTAGCTGAGTGGACTTTATTTGGGAAACAAATGAGAAGTCTAGTCTTCATACCATTCCGAAGTTACTGGCACTTAGTACACCAGTACTCAACACGTTAATTAACCAGTGCATTGCTTTGCCCAAATGGTGCACCTGGTTACAATCTCCCTTCACAAGAGTCATTCCATTTCCATTGCGAGTACCAGCCGCTGAATAAATGAGAAATCCCGTATTGAAGAGGAATACGAGCAGGCTCGACATGAAAGCCAGAAACGCCGTGAACTTCCAACCTGTGAAAAGACCCCTACTTTGGCGACCGAATGTTTGTTGTTTCGACCGGGGCTCATATTCTAGGGATGTTCTACAGGGCGCCCTCTCTGAGTCTTCCTCGGATAGGGTGTGAATTAGGCGATCGGAGCTTCGGTAGGTTCTGGGGATCGGAGTCAACTCGGTATCATGTCCGAGCAAAACATTGTCGAACATCTTGTTGAGGAAGGTTAACCGGAGAAAGCATAAAATTTGTTCCTAGTAAAGCCATGCGACTATTGTTTTAGATATAAAGGTGGTTGAGCCAAAGTAAAAGAAAAAGGGACAAGAAGAAAGAAATAGGAAGTCAAGCGAGACCAGGCTCTTAAGAATCGTGGAAGTGCTGTTCAGCAACATTGCACGATCGTCCCGTGCAAAGGGGAAACCAGAATAGATCTGCTTTGGACCCCTGTTGGCGTTTTACGCTTGCGCAGAAGGGTGGATGGCAGTCTGGGGCGAAGTCTGGGGGCGAAGAGAGAAGAGCCCAATCATATCTCCCATCAATTGCCCTGATGCCTGGCCCCTCAACTTCACCCACACCAAATCGGGTTGGGTAATACCTTCCTTGTCCGAATATTCCAAAGATGGACGTTTGGACTTCCCAGGTCTATTGGAATTTTGGAAGGTCAACAGAATTGACTGATACGAAACGACAGCACTCATTCCACTTGTCGTTTATATAATAACCCAGGTAAAGTTTCCAACCTTGGAAGGCTACTTAGATTATAAATCATCAAGTTCATTCAACCTGGAAACTTTGGAGGCACTTTTTAACGAAGATCAGCGAGGCAAACAATTAAATGTTGAAGACGACGAGGCCAACAAAAGGCCATTTCCGCAACACTGAGGTGTAGAGAACTTGAAGCAGGTATGTATATAAAGACTTGATGAAGCCCCGCAAAATTACATTTCGTCCAATTCGGGCTCCCTATCTTCCATCGTTGGTGTCTTTGGAGTCTTTAAAGTCTTGCTTTTTTGCTGTATGTTCACCTGAACATCACCTCGATCAGCCTTAACCTAAAATGGCAACGTATCAGTGGAAGTGCTCTTCTGTTGATGATGATACCCCTGATGATTGGGCTCAATAGGGAGGGAGGCAAATACCGCAACTTCACTCAGGGTAGCTAGGCTTTCATCCCAGTTATGAGCTTCATTTGCTGTCTTTGGACGTTCCGAGGCCAAAGGTGATGATTCAAAATCATCAGGGAATGAGGTGGCAACGTAGATGGAAGGGCCTCCGTTTGTATAACTAGATTTGGGGGTATTGTGATAGCAACCCCGTGAAATGGGACTAATCCGGACAACGGACAAAGGCCTGATAACTGCAGGTCGGATGACAGCACTGAAGGGCATGGTCGTTGAGTTTTGCAACTGAAGTATCGTAACTTGTCTCCTTTGATGATATGATCTCCCATGTCGATTTAAAAAACATATGTACAACCGAAGCTATACTGATCAGCTGATTGATAAGTAAATGTCATTTAGGTCATTATGACTTCGGGGGGTTCGTTACCCCACATCCGGCTGTAATATTCTGTGGTCCACGCCACCTTGAGCCTCTTTTGACCTCGTCGATTAGTATAGTAATTCTCCAATGGGCCATTTGTCAATGACGTATAATATGAGAGGGGAGAGGGCATTGCATTTTATGTATGCTATGTTCCGCAGTAGTTAACTTCTTTTAGGAAGCTGAGGGACATGCCAAATCATGTACATATATGTACATAGCCAATATACATGATTAACTACATGTAGGTACCTACCTAGGTAGGTATATAAGGCCCTCCGGGGCCCCGCCGGGGGCCATGACGCATAGTTACATAATCTCCTAAACTTCCCACCTGGGCAGGTCCGATAGATATCCCTTGGCTCGGCCACCAAGGATTGCGACCGCGCGAATATGACTGAGGGTGATTGTCTCAAATTCTGGGCTTATACGGAGTATACTTATTCTGCTGTTCCATGCTGATTGGTGTGCTTTGAGGTTTGGATCGGATGATACCACCTGGGCAGTGAGTAAAGGCCATATTTATACTGTAGCCGCGGCGTCCCTGTAAGCAACTTATCTTCAATTACTCGGTCCAACGCATGACCCAATTCCAGCAGAGATTGGACCGATCTACATATGGCAGGCTGATCCTCGGTGGTCATTCCTTAGATGTTATTTTATGACGCATTTTGCACGTGAATTTTGACCACCCTTGATCCCCCTTTTTCGAGAACAATGTAATAGACCTGATGTATCGTTGTTATGGCAGATTAAAGTCTTGAATCCAACGTCATTTCATTCTACAAAGCTATGTCTGCCATTTTTGGAATGGAAGAAATGGAGGGCTCTAGTCAAGAGTTAATCAGTAGCCTCACATCCGCAGTTAACTGCCCTCTCTCCCTAATTACCTACATAGGGCAGTGGGACCTCCGAAATAATTGGGTAAATATTGTCCGCTCTACTCAGCCCATGCCCTGGCGAATCCAGTGCTTATGTAACACTCAGGGGAAGGGTGGCATGAGGCTGAGGTACAATGTGTATGTTGTAGGGAGAGATTAACCATATATCTTACCGACCTATAATAAGATGTATAATAAGGTGGCGTAGTGGGTAGTCCTTCTCAGCCTCCGTACTCGGTACTTTGGTATGAATGACCCGAGAAGATATAGTTGGGGCAATTAATTGAGGACCAATAGTATATGCAGTCGGCAATACCGAGTCCAGGGGTATTTCGCATAAAGTATGTAGGTAGGTAGGTAGGTAGCTAAAATAGTTAAATGGTTAAAATAGTAACTGCAGAGGCGTGGAACGTCTAGCGAACCTTTCCAAGGTTCCTTTTTTTTTTCAGGGGATCCTCCCACTAAGGAATGTGCCGGGCCACTAAAAATATAATTATAGAAATCTCCGCCGAGTGGTTTTCTTCTGTTTTTTTTTTTTCCTACTGGATCTCAAGAGCTGCGCCACTTTTTTTGTTTCGCCTGGTAGCTCCGATTTAGCGTCAATACATATTTGGCCAAGATAGAAACCTGGCGAAGATCCGACTAATATAGGCCTGTACCTGGGCAACCCAGTACTGAAATTGCCAAGAAAAGGAGAAAAATCAAAGGTACTATTTATTTTGTGTTATTATTGACACTATGTAGATACTATGTAGATACTATTCATAAGATTTAATTTTAATTTGATTATTTTTCTATATCTTTTTTTTTTTTTAAAAAAAAAAAAAAAGAAAAGAAGAATGAACATGTATGTACTCTGTATGTACTCCGTATGTGTAGAAATAATAGAAGTGCCAAGTGAGACATTCGATTCCCCTAACAACCAAAAATTGGTCCGAGCATCCCCCTCATTGGGTGCAAGCTTGCACAAAGTGAAGGAGCTAATAATAATTCGCCCCTCCCCCTTCTTGCTTTCTTGCTTTCCTGCTTTCCCCCTCTATAAATACGAAACACCTGTGCCTTTCCAAGGTTCCTGCTTCTTTCTATATTTCCCCCTCTCTCTCTCTGCCTTCGTTTAATCCTCTTTACATCCCTTTACAATCTTTATTCTCTCAATACCCCCATCTTTGCATTCAACTCTCGTTTTTGCCCATCATGTGGTAAGCTCTGCTCTACCTTCCTCAATGGTGATGAATACTCACAGTCTGCTCAGTGGAATCTTCGGTTACATCAACTACCTCGTGGAGAAGGACCGTCGGTTCATCATTGACACACTGCTTAATGGTGAGTGGCTGAAAGTTGCCCTGTGATTTTAACCTTTTTGCTCACCGTTATTTCCAGGCCTCTCCAGATTGGAGTACCGTGGCTACGACTCGGCTGGTATGGCCGTGGATGGCAACAAGAAGAATGAAGTCTGCGCGTTCAAGGAAGTTGGCAAGGTGGCCAAGTTGAAGGAACTTATCGACCAGAGCTCATATGACATGACCAAGACCTTTGAGTCTCATGCCGGTATCTCTCACACCCGTTGGGCTACCCACGGTACCCCCTCCCGCCAAAACTGCCACCCCCACCGGTAAGTCCCCCAAACTCCGTACAAAGAGACATCCGGACCATTGGGAGAGATTGGGAAGCTAATATGGTTTTGTGATAGTTCCGATGCCAACTGGGAGTTCTCCGTCGTTCACAATGGTATCATCACCAACTATAAGGAATTGAAGGCTCTGCTGGAGAGCAAGGGCTTCCGCTTCGAGACCGAGACCGATACCGAGTGCATCGCCAAGCTCGCCAAGTACCTCTACGACCAACACCCCGATATCGAATTCACAGTCCTCGCCAAGGCCGTCATCAAAGAGCTTGAGGGTGCCTTTGGTTTGCTCCTCAAGTCGGTCCACTACCCCCATGAGGTTATTGCGGCCCGTAAGGGTTCTCCCCTGGTTATCGGTGTGAAGACCTCCAAGAAGATGAAGGTGGATTTCGTGGATGTTGAATATTCCGAAGATGGTGTCCTTTCCGCGGAGCAGGCCTCCCAGAATGCGGCAGCCAAGAAGTCTGCCACTAGCCTCCTCGCCCCTCCCGACAAGTCGCTGCTGCACCGCTCCCAGTCTCGCGCATTCCTGTCCGACGATGGCATCCCCCAGCCCGTCGAGTTCTTCCTGTCTTCTGACCCATCTGCCATTATCGAGCACACCAAGAAGGTGCTCTACCTGGAGGATGACGATATCGCCCACATCCACGAGGGACAGCTCAACATCCACCGTCTGACAAAGGATGATGGCACCTCCAACGTCCGTGCCATCCAGACTATTGAACTTGAGTTGCAGGAGATCATGAAGGGCAAGTTCGACCACTTCATGCAGAAGGAAATCTTCGAGCAGCCCGAGTCTGTCGTCAACACCATGAGAGGTCGTCTGGATGTGGCCAACAAGAAGGTCACCCTCGGTGGTCTCCGTCAGTACATCTCGACTATCCGTCGCTGCCGCCGAATCATCTTCATTGCCTGTGGTACCAGCTACCACTCATGCATGGCTGTGCGTGGTATCTTCGAAGAGCTCACTGAGATTCCTATCGCAGTCGAGCTCGCCTCCGACTTCCTTGACCGACAGGCCCCAGTGTTCCGTGACGACACCTGCGTGTTTGTCTCTCAGTCTGGAGAGACCGCTGACTCCCTGATGGCTCTTCGCTACTGTCTGGAACGTGGCGCCCTGACCGTTGGCTGTGTCAACGTTGTCGGATCCTCCATCTCTCTCCTCACCCACTGCGGTGTGCACATTAACGCTGGTCCCGAGATCGGTGTGGCATCAACCAAGGCATACACTTCTCAGTTTGTGGCTATGGTCATGTTCGCTTTGTCGCTGAGTGAGGATCGTGCCTCCAAGCAGGAGAGACGTGAGGAGATCATGGAGGGCCTTGGTCAGATCTCCGAGCAGTTCAAGCAGATCTTGAAGCTCAACGATCCCATCAAGGATCTGTGTGCCAAGTTCTTCAAGGACCAGAAGAGCTTGCTGCTGTTGGGCCGTGGAGCTCAATTCCCCACTGCCCTTGAGGGCGCCCTGAAGATCAAGGAAATCTCATACCTCCACTGCGAAGCCGTCATGTCCGGCGAACTGAAGCACGGTGTGTTGGCTCTTGTTGACGAGAACCTTCCCATTATTATGATTCTCACCCGTGACAACCTGTTCACCAAGTCCTTGAACGCCTACCAGCAAGTCATTGCTCGTGGTGGTCGCCCCATTGTCATCTGCAACCACGATGACCCCGAGTTCTCATCCGCCCTGACCGAGAAGATCAACGTGCCCAAGACCGTGGATTGTCTCCAGGGTCTGCTCAATGTGATCCCATTGCAGCTGATCTCTTACTGGCTTGCCGTTGCCGAGGGACTGAATGTCGATTTCCCTCGTAACCTGGCCAAGTCGGTCACTGTCGAGTAAATGTTTCTTTAGGGCAAGGTTAGATGATTCTTATGATCCAGTCATCTTCTTATCTTTAGGTGTTTTCAGCTTCGGGACAATGGAATCTCATGTTATTTTATTTTTTTAAGAAAAAATACCCTTTTACGATCCCATTGCCTACTATACTAGTATTGTTTACCATAAAGAGTCTGTGTCCTTGTATGTTGTATAAACCAAATTGACCGCTCCATCCCATTGGCGCTCAATTGCCGTGGGTGATGGATGACATTCCGCCCCCCACCAAATGCGGGACCGAGGGATTTCAACCCCTCGAGCTCTTCTGATTCATAAACACTTGTGTCAGGTTCAATTCTCCCCAACCCCCAAGGAACCAACATCATCTTTCTTTTCTCGGACCAATCAAGTCTTAACAAAATGACTACTATCAAAGGCCCCGGCGCTGCCCAGACCCACGATGGTAAAAGCAAACAACAGCCCTTAGAGAGGCACCCCAGCTAATACCGATTCGACGACAGGCTCTGGACTCCGCGTCGCGATTGTGCACGCCAGATGGAACACAGTGATCATCGACCAACTGGTAGCAGGAGCGAAGAAGAACCTCCTAGCAGCCGGCGTGCTGGAGGAGAACATCACAGTCCAGACAGTTCCCGGCAGCTACGAGCTGCCTCTCGCAGTGCAACGGTGAGTGCGGGGATGATATCACACATGCCATACCACATACTATATACTACATACCGTGTACATATGTATTGTATACTGTGTACTGTATCTATATCCATAGCTTTAACTAACACCACCTCGCAGCCTCTACGCCGCCTCCCAGCTCCAGGCCAACTCCTCCGTCCAAGGCATCAGTGCCACAGACCTCCTGTCCTCGCCCACCGCCGAAGTGACCGGCTCTGCCAACGCCGCAAGCCCGAAGAAACCCTTCGACGCTATCATTGCCATTGGCGTCCTCATCAAGGGCGCTACTATGCACTTTGAATATATCGCTGACGCGGTCAGCCACGGACTCATGCGTGTCCAGCTTGATGCGGGCGTTCCGGTCATCTTCGGGTTGCTCACTGTTCTCACGGAAGAACAGGGCTTGGAACGGGCTGGTCTTGGAAATAGTGGGATGCACAACCACGGTGAGGACTGGGGAAGTGCTGCTGTGGAGCTGGGTCTTAAGAGGAGGGATTGGGCTGAGGGCAAGATTTTGTAATTCTTGCGATAGCTTGGCACATATCTATTGTATCTTTTGAGGGCTACGACGGAACCCTCTAACATGTTTGGTGTGGCTTTTTGGTACTTAAACAACTTGGTCCTTGGTAGATTATCTTTTCGTTGGAGTAAGAAAGGAAACACCTTCACAGAACCATAATTCTTTGGGAGCATAATCTATTACATGTTCACTCTTCCATCTGTTCGCCTTCACCCTTATCCTCCTCTTCTTCATCGTCCCCTTCCAGAGCTCGCTTTGCTGCTTTCTCTGCTTCCTCAAGGATTTCCTTGGGCACTTCCTCGTGGCGGCCCTTGGTAGGTCCATCGACCGAGCTGATCCACGTCATCTCGAGCTCGAATTCCTTGTCCTTGCTGTCCTCATGAGCAACGTAGATAATGCGAGCAGCTTCCTTCACACCATCTGCCAAAGACAGATTTCCCGAGCTGAGGTCTAGTTTCTCGAGTTCAGCCTTGGCGGCCTGTCGTCCCTTGCCAGTAGCAGCACCGTAGTAGCCCTACCAATTCTTGTCAGCATATCTGTCCATTCACATCCACATGCAGACAAGTCACAACGTACCCAATACAATCCACTAGGCTCAATCATGTATAGGCCAGGACCTCCAGCCTTGGCACCCTCAACCTTTCCACCGGAGCCGGACTTGGGTCCATTGCCAACCTGTCCATCAACTGGAAGCTCCGCCTCGGTATCCCACCCACCAACAATAGCAGTTACACCGAAGGGCCGTACGCTGGAGTAGAGCGTATACGCCTGCACGTACCCACCCAAGCGATTGGCAATTGCAGAAGTCGGAATGGGGCCTTTGTATGTGCTTCTCCAGGAGGAAGCCTCATCTCTAGCTCTGGAAACGAAGTGACGACCGTCGGGAACAAGTCCAGCGGACACCTGCATTGGTAGGAAGAAGCCAGATTAGCAACGGGGTATTTCGAAGACGCATTGCGTTGGGAAGTGATAGGGCAAGGGAAACGGGGTCTCACAATTCCAACATGGCGATCGACTGTCGCGATTCTCTTGTTCGCGCCTGGCTTTAGGAGTTTGCTCGTGATGATCTTCTCCACTGCCAGCACTACACCATCCTTGCATCTGATGCCGACAGCGGTGCCTCCGTTCTCAACTGCCTTGACAGCATACTCGACCTAGATGGTATGGTCAGCAGCGTGAAGCTGGATATGGCTCATTCATGAGCTGGGATGTGTTTGGGTACCTGGAAATTCCGGCCGTCTGGCGAGAACACCGAGTTGGAGAGATCGTAGCCTGTGCCGATTGACGTCTAAAGAATCATCCTGTTAGCTTGATTGGGATACAACATAACACATTGTGTAGATCCGAAGCTGACTGACCATGATCTTGGTGAGGATGCGATGCGGTGAGGTTCAAGAACAACAGACGTCACCGTGGGCCGATCGAAAGAGTTAATCTGTATATTGGACAGATAAGGGAAGAGAATGGCCGTTTTGGAGGGGGAGTGTGGATAGGTAGGGTGAGGTTGGAAGCTCTGGGGATGATAACGTAGGTTCCTAGGCTAAGCAGTGACGCTGTCGCGTCACGGGGTTGCCTGGCAGAGCTTCCAATCACATGACCCCGAGATACCTAATCGGTACTTCGATTTGTATCTCTTCTCTACCCACTTGCCAGGTACTCTTTTCGTATCTTGTGGTATTGGGTATATTATGGACACCATAAACACACTATAGCATATTATGGGCTCATTAATGGGTATATCATAGACATAATACGCAGTATATCATTTTAAACATCTCCTAGTGGCCACTCGGGACCGCAGCCCAACCGAACAAGAACTTGGGCATCTTTGCCCCTCGATCCAAATAAAAGACACAACTTCATAACTTCTTTCTCATATCCAGTTTTACAGGGAACAAACATTCGAATCGGGTTTCGACGTTCTCCATTCATTCGATATTGTTGATATTGTTGATCTATACAGAAATCGACCCCTCCATGTCTTCCTCGATACTACATCAGTGCCCGCAGTGCGGGCACGTCTCCGATATCTCAAATGCACTTGCAGCTTTCATCGAGAACCCTCACTGTAAACAGGTAGATTATGCTCGTTCTTATCATGTTGTTCCAAGGAACCTGACCAGGAGCCTATATATAGTGCGGCATGTCTGCATCCGAAAGCGACTCGAAAGTACAAGACGAACTTTCCGCTCTGTTTGATAGGCAAATGAGTATGACGCAGCTGCATCCTACTCCTAGAGAAACCACCGTACCATCTCAAGTGCCAGAAATTGCATACAGTATTACCCAACACTACCATCACTCGGCCCACAGAGTTGCCCAGCAAACAAACCAACCTTCCAGCATTGATCTCCTGAGACATCACGGTCTTGATCCAGGTGCCCTTACTTCGCAGCAGCTTGCGCTCTTTGAAAACGCCGATGCAGAGCAGAAAGAACGGTTGCTCCAAACATGGCAGCTCTACTCGCAACTTGGAAAGGAAGCCAGTGCCCCTGCTGGGGACTTTGCTATGCAGGATTCTGCCATGGATGACAGTGGGGATATGAATGCCTATGTTGATGCTGAGCCGTACATGGTATCTGGCTACGAGAATGTTGCTGATCGAGCCTCTCATATCCCGAAAGAGCCCACCACTGGTGAAACCTACGTTGGCTCAAAGGACCCGGTGTATCAAGGTCCGCAATGGTGGGAGCTGACAAAAGCTGGTCCGATGGAATCAAACTACGGCGCATTTGAAGAGATGAGACGATATTACCCTAGCTGTGGTGTATACCACTGGTAGTGTCATATTATGTCTATTGGGACGAATTCATTGTATATATTCCTATTATTCTTGTTCTTGTCTTTCCCGTGCCTCTATATGCCTCGACTAGTATAAAGAATACATACCAACTATATTCCAAAGGCTCCCCTCTCAGCTTAAGGAATATCTAAAGTGATGCCCCAAATGAAAGCCGAATTTAGCGCTACCTAGACTGACTGAAACAAATTATCTTTTGGGGATTCTGAATCGAAATATTGTGTCAAAAGGGGATGGAATTCTTTGATTCTAGATACGTATTTCTCTGGGAATGATCCATCAACCCCCACAATTCAATGCTAGTTTAAATCAAAAATCCATGCCATGATTAACGGTGAAGACAAAAGAGTGTTAGCCATTGGCATTCTCGTAAAGCAATCCATCATATCCAACCATGCTTCCATAAGCTTCATATCGAAAAAGTAGCCGATGGTGTCGCGCATACCGGTAATTGAAAAGGGAGCTACCGAGCAATCTCTATCGATACACGCAACACCACGGTGCTCAAAGTAAAGGAGACACTGGGAAAAGTCAGTCGATTGATTCCATGCATAGGATAGATCAAACGGTAGCATACCTTTACTCGTCATCCTCTTCCTCGAGAGCAGCGAAGGCACGAGCGAGAGCATCGCTGGTACGCTTGACCTCATCGACGGCATCGGCGGCACGCTTGGCCTTGTAGCAACCCTGACCGATGTGGCCACACCACTTCTGAAGGACAAGGGGCAAGCCTCCGGCCATGGCCTCGGCGAGAGCATCAGCAGAGCGCTTGACGTCGAGGGAGGCATCGGTGGTTCGCTTGCAGCCCTGGCCAATGTGGCCACACCACTTGGGGAGGGTCTCGCTGGGAGCAAGAGCCGCGGCCTGGACGGTGCCAGCGGCGAGAACGGCGACGACGACGGAGATGAACTTCATCTTGATGGTTGGAGGAGAAACCGGGGGTTTGAAATTGGCAAGTTGGTTTGAAGATTGAAGGACAGATACTGAGAAAGCTCGATGATGGAGATGTCTGGAGAAAAGAAATTGAGACAGCGAACTGCAATGAGGTTTATATATTCGTGAAGATCAGTATCATCGCTCATCGCTTGTTCAATGGACTCGTTCATTGAGAAGAGCATGGTTGGACATGAACTCGAAGAACTGGTTGCTCTGAATAGAGGCATGTGGTTCTGTATAGGGTTCTGAATAGTGTTCTTTGTCGACATCAGCCTGAATAAAGGTACTGCTCGAGATCGGCAGTTCTCAATAGGAATCTTATTGACCGATGTCAGTGTGCCACTCCAATAAGAACCTCAGGTCTCGTATAGAGAGGGTCTAGGGCAAGCCATCCTGTCGAATGCTTTGACGGACAAGTCGGCTAATAAACCAAGTTAATTGAGCTGGAGTATATTAGTCAAGATGGTAGATATATTTCTTTGGTGGATTTGACCACGATCTCCGGGGTATGACATATTCGAGGACCCGAAGAGGATATGAATAAGAATTGACGAAAGAAATGCAGTTCCGAGGGGTAAAATGAATAAGAATGTAAGTTTCATTGTCTCATTGTTTGGAAGTTGAACGGAGGCACCTCAAGAGACCTCAGAGACCTCAGAGATAAGATCGGGCCGGCGCTAACCAGAACTCGCTCGCCGAGCCCATCCGGAGCCTTTTTTTCCCGTTTTCATTCCCTTTCTCCCAACCCCCCTCTCCCTTTTGGTGATTCGTGATTCTTCCCCTTTGTTTAAATCTTCCAAAATGTTCTCCAGAACGGCACAGCCTGCCCGGGTAAGTCTTTCCATTTTTCTTTTTTGCTTTTTCCCGTGTTTCCGCGTCTCCCGTGACTTCAATCCTTTCCAATGCAGTTGGGAGTTGGGGGCTTTCGCTAACCTGTCCTTGCTCTCTATAGACTCTGCTCCGCAGCGCTTCCGCAGCTTCGTCTCTCGGTCGCTCTATTCCCGCCAGAAGTACGCCCATTGATCTCTCCTGCCTCGAATTCAACACCCCCCGCTAACGAATTTGCGCAGCCTTTGCCAGTGTTCAGTCGGACATCTTCAAGCCCACCAAGTATGGTGGCAAGTACACTGTGACCCTCATCCCTGGTATGCCTCTCATATTTTGCGCCTTCTCTGCTTGTATGGCGCATGCTCTGGACTAACATCCGACAAGGTGACGGTATCGGTGCTGAGGTCGCCGAATCGGTCAAGACCATCTTCAAGGCCGATAACGTTCCCATTGAGTGGGAGCAGGTCGATGTTAGCGGTGTTGACGCCGGTAACAAGCACTCCGAGGAGCTTTTCCGCGAGTCCCTGGCTTCCCTGAAGCGCAACAAGCTCGGTCTGAAGGGTATCCTCCACACTCCTATTGAGCGCTCGGGCCACCAATCCTTCAACGTTGCCCTGCGTCAGGAGCTGGACATCTACGCCTCCATCTCTCTGATCAAGAACATCCCCGGCTACGAGACTCGCCACAAGAATGTCGACCTCTGCATCATCCGTGAGAACACCGAGGGAGAGTACTCCGGCCTCGAGCACCAGTCCGTCAACGGTGTTGTCGAGTCCCTGAAGATCATCACCCGCGCCAAGTCCGAGCGTATCGCCAAGTTCGCTTTCAGCTTCGCCCTTGCCAACAACCGCAAGAAGGTTACCTGCATTCACAAGGCCAACATCATGAAGTTGGCCGATGGTCTCTTCCGTAGCACATTCCACAAGGTCGCTGAGGACTACCCCACCCTGGAGGTGAACGACATGATTGTGGACAACGCTTCCATGCAGGCCGTCTCCCGCCCCCAGCAGTTCGACGTTATGGTCATGCCTAACCTTTACGGTGGCATTCTGTCCAACGTGGGTGCTGCCCTCGTTGGAGGACCTGGTCTTGTTCCCGGTTGTAACATGGGCCGTGACGTTGCTGTCTTCGAGCCTGGTTGCCGTCACGTCGGTCTTGACATCAAGGGCAAGGACCAGGCTAACCCCAGTGCTATGATCCTGTCTGGCTCCATGCTCCTGCGCCACCTTGGTCTCGATGACCACGCCAACCGCATTTCCAAGGCTGTCTACGATGTTATCGGTGAAGGGTGAGTGGACACTAATACCGTTGTGAAAAATGACCATACTAACTCCTTTTAGCCGCACTATGACCCGCGATATGGGTGGTCAGGCTACCACTCACGAGTTCACCCGGGCTGTTTTGGACAAGATGGAGGCGTCTCTGTAAATTTTGGAATCCCGCGCGCTCCAATATACCTACCGCTACGATTGAGGATGCCTGCTGATTCTTGGTGTTCTGCACCTGAATTGGTCGGCGTGGTCCTCATTTGATGTATTATCTTTTCAATTTAGCTCGAAACGTTCCCCGCAAGTTATAGCAATAGACAATTTTTCTTTTGTGATCATAACGTGGACATTCATTGCATTAGTAGTTGGGTATAAACATCAAGGCCATGTGTCTTCAACGGGCCAACTTCATATCACGGTGCCCAGATGGTAAAGAGCTCAATCTCCAATCCTCCAACCCGTTGCGAGGTCTCTAGTAGACATCTCATCGACTAACTTGATCCGAGTCGAACATGTGGCTGATCCATGAGCATCCATCCCCCAACAAGACTATGTGACCAAATTCCGATCCAGGCGCATGGATAACGCCCAAGGGAATGCGCATACACAGACAGAATGTGCAAGGTACATACTTGAGGGAGAAAGACTTGAACACTCTTTCCATCCAGGATTTTCTCCTTTTTTTGTTTCTCTTGATTGAATCCACCAAAGACAAAAAGCAGTTCAATCAGAAAGCGATTCGTCGTTTGCGGCCAGTGTATTTCGAGCTAGCCTTGACGACCTTGCCCTTCTTCGCCATCTGCTCCTTCTTGTTCAAAATCCAAGCCTTATCTCCCTTCCTCGGGGGCCCACGAGCATTATTGATCTCCGCAGCCTTCCTCCGAGCATCCAAGACACTGACATCATCCATGCCATTCACAACACCAGTAATATCACCAGTAAGACCACCACCACCGACCGTGAGAACCAGATACAACTTGCTGCTCTTAGTCCCCGGATCATCTTCAAGGATACCGGCACCAAAGCCCGCTTTGATAGCAGCACCACTGATCATACTCCGCTGGACATCATTTTTCGGGTAGAACTGACACACCGCACGACCACCACGACGAAGGCTGGCATACAGACCTTCGAAGAAGCGTCGCAGCCGACCTTCAGCAGTGACATCGCTAGTTTCCGCATTGCACAGCCACTGGATTGCACTGATGCTGATTGCGGCGTCGAATGTGCCCGGTCGGAAGGGGACGCCCTGTCCGATGTCTGCGAGGAATAGATCGCCTTCCACTTCGCGTTGTAAAGCCACGTCCAGCATGCTGGGTGAGATGTCCATGCCGATCCAGGTGTGTGGGCCGCCTTCCTCGGGGGTCACTTCGGAGAGCATTTCGCCCGAGAGACCGGAGCCGCAGCCGAGATCGAGGATGAAGGATGGGGATTTTAGGTCGAGGAGTTCCAGTGCGCGACTGGTCATGTTGGCTTGGATGTTGCGGATTCGCGAGGACTTTGTATACTTTCGCGATTCATTGTCGTTATAGAACAGGTCCGGAGGGCTGGAGTTTTCAAGATGGGGAGATTAGTTCTTTTTTGTTTCTTCTTCAAGATCACTGGAGTAGGGTCAGTCTGGCATACAGGATATCTTCAGGGCGCGACATGGTGTGTGGTATTGAATGTGCAAGTTGCGTAAGTTGAAGTTTGGAAATTCATTAAATTATTTTTGGTGGTGCTGCCTGAGGCATCTGTACCCCAAAACGTCCACGTTCTCCGATTGCATCTTGAATCTCTCTCTCTCTGAGGCTGATTGCCTCTTGCATTACTTTTCAACACTACCGTTGTTCCAAAGCTCTGTCTTCACCGGGAATCATGTGGATTCTACCGCTAGTCGGTTATTTCGGGGTGGTTGTCGGGTTTGCCTTTCTCACCTTGTCCATAGGTATGGAGCGACATGGGATCCTCACAGGAAAGGAAAAAGGCTGACTTTTAAAACCCCAGCTTCGGGACTATACTATCTATCTGAGCTTGTGGAAGAACACACGGTTCTTGCCCGCCGTCTGTTGACCCGTCTGATCTACGGCATCGTCGGGATACAAGTTCTGCTTATGATAATTGACCGTTTCCCTGTGTCATTGTCTCTGCTGAGCATTGCTTCGCACATGGTCTACGCCAGCAATCTGCGCCGATTCCCCATCGTGAAACTATCCGACCCTCTTTTCATCCTCTCCTGCCTTCTAGTTGGTCTCAACCACTGGCTATGGTTCCGCCATTTCTCGAAGCCTTTGCCTACGTCGAACAACTGGCGTCAGCCGTATGGAGTCAATTACGATGAGATGCCTTCTTTCTCCGAAGTGGCTTCATACTTTGGCCTGTGCGTCTGGCTCGTTCCATTCGCTCTGTTTGTTAGCTTGAGTGCGGGGGAAAATGTGTTGCCAAGCATGGGCTCTGAGTATGCCACCGGGGAACGTGCCAAACCCACTGGCCTAGGTCCCTCTGATGGCAAGTCCAAGAACAAGGGAATGGCCAAGGCCTTGGTGGATGGTGTCCGAGATTGGACAAGGGAGACCGGTGAACTGATGGGGTTCTGGAGAGGGGAAAGTACAAGACGATTCTAAGTGAGCGAAGCCACGGTAATTGATGTTACATATAGATGAAATGAGATTTGCATTCCGCCGTCACATATAGTGTAAATGGTAAAAAAATAAACCGGCAAAGCGTGCCTCCATATCGCGTAACCGGGGGCCACCAAATTTCCAGATAAATAAGAGTAAATAGTAATGTATGGACATCGGACATCGGATATCGAGCCATAGTGGAAGCGCTGAAATATGGGGGTAAGAAATGAAGAGACGAATAAAAGGAAAAAGAGATGAAGAGATGACGAGAAAGAAAAAAAGAAGGGGGTATAACGACGGTCAAGGTGGCTGACCATGGCATGGGAACTCTCAACTCCAAGATGGACCATCAAATTTGGTGTACCGCATCTTGATTACCATTATCATTAAAACATTCCCTCGCGACTTTGCTGAGATTGCCAAGTGGGTTAAAGTCATCATTCTGCGTGCAAGTCGTAATTTTGCCGGACAAGAGTGGCATGACCACTGGGTCCAGAATCAGAAAGGCGCGGAAAAAAAGAGAAGAGACCGGTGAGAAGCGAATCATAATTCACTTGCCCTGGTAGAAGGAAGGATCTTTATGGACAGTATACGTTAGTAAAGGCCGTGAGGATCTTCTCATGCTTGGGTCTCACCTTCCATAAAGAGCATTGAACTCTCCCGTCGCTTCGTCTTCGCTGAGCGAGTGTCTTCCGAGTTAGGCCCCAACATGCCATTCAAAGAAGAATACGAAGCGCCGGCACCCGGAGGTTGGTTGTACTGCTCATGTCTGGAAGACGTTGGTTGGTCATAGCTAGGTTGCATTGGGGTAAAACCAGTGTCGTGGTGTGTTCTGGGGCCATCGGAAGGACCGTTCACATCGCCAGTGGTTCGGAACGATGTCTGCTGGTACGAAGGTGTAGGAAGATCCGAGAACATTTGATGACGCGGGGAACGAATATCATCGGCTGAGAGTGTGTTTTCAACTGTCAGTTCCGTAGGCGGCTTGGCAAAGCTGGAATCAGTATCGCCAAAGATACTGTCGTAGTCCGTGAGGAACATCGAGAAGACTGGTGCCGGGATATTGAGAGTTGGAGCGAAGACAATGCCCACGTTCCTGACCGTCATCTTGTTTACATCGGCATTGTTCACAATCTCGATCAAGAATTGCGATAGAGCCCGTAGCAATGCGAGATTAGGCCTGGGCAATCTATGTACCAAAGAGTTGAAGGCAGCGACCTTCTTTTGGCGGTCGTCAAGTTCTTTTCGGTTGGGTTAGCAGAATAAAAGAATGCAGCACCGAAAGTGTACATACCAAGAACACGAAGGAAATCCAAATGGAGCTCCCGGGTCAAAACTGTTGTCGGAAGCTCTCGAAGGTATTGCTTGAAGAGAGAAGCCACAGCATGAATGTCGTAATACTGATCTCCAGACACGAAATCAACATCACCTTCAGTGTTGAACCGTTCTTTCAATGCTTTGATCACCACGTTGGAACCGCTTAAGCGGAAGATTCCTTCCTCCAAAGCGGCTTCCTTGGCATGGAGATACTCAATACAGCGATAAACCACTGCCGGCAGCTCCACATCAATGCCTGGCGGTCCACAGTCTTGTACGGCCTCTGCTAGGGGTATACCAAATACAGGTCTAACAGGACCTGTCCTCTCAACAGGGTTGCTTGCTACTGCTGTGTCGTTGCTGGCCTGAGCGGCAAGGTCGAACGAGGACCTAGTACGGAAACCCCAGATACTGCGTTTCTTTTCTTTCGTCGATGTCTTTGCCTTGTTGCCCCAGGCTTCCACGTCTTGAATGACTGTGCCGTTTGTGGGCCTAGATATCAGTCTGGGAGACTGCAATGCTTGATCGGAAGAAGACATGGCCATGTCCTTGAATTCTGTCGACAAAGCCGCCGGAAGACGTGGGGATCGGGGAGCTTGCTCAAGAGTGGAACCAATAGTGGGAGGATCAGCTTGCACTGCGTCGTCAAAGCTGAACCCCTGGACGGAAACCCCTATATCCTGGTCGGGACTATCAACTCCTCGACCGGATCGCTTGCTTCCGTTGTTCAACTTTTTAGACTTGCTCTCGGCTGCGGAGACTGGTTGCTTTTGCTGTGTTTGGAATTCATCTTGAGATGGAGCCTGGCTTTTCGAAGACACACTCCCACGTCCCTCATTCTCGGAAGAAGCACTCTCAACATATTCCATGAGAGCATCAACCCAGGTATCGCGCTCCTCATCGCTCTCGGCGCAAAGAACATGCCTAACAAGTGCCGATGAATCTTTTTTCTTCGGTTCCCAAAACCAAAAACGCATGTCGATACTGGTTGTCAGAGTCTTCGTCGGTCCCAGAAACTGAAGTATTCTCGGTCGATTTCGGCGATTGCTTGCCGATCTGGGCATGATGAAGTTTTATAGTACCCATGTGTGGACCACCGGGAGATTCGTAGTATCTGAGTTCAGGTCCATCAAGAACAAAATATCTCGCTTTCCAGCCACCAAAGTTCTTGCCTCGTTTGGTCAAGTAACCTTCCTTTCGGGGCTTTCCATCTGGACCACGTGGCATATCGGGCCTTGCCTGGGCGATACCTTTCAGCAGACTTGTCTCGTCGTCTCGAGGCTCGATGGCATCACTTGTCAAGAATTGGCAGATAGCTAAAGCAGCATTCTCGTCCATTGGCGTGTTCAAAAGTTTGTCGAAGTACGCATTCAGTGCGGCACGTCTCAAGTCAACCTTAGCAGGGGAGTGTCCGCTGAAAATACTTCTATCTGGTAATTTCCCAGGGAACGGAGAAGATTGTCGGACTTTTTGATCCAGCTGTGGCAAAGCACCAATGACCTTTTCAACCCGCCATAGCTCTGACATCTCTGATCGCAGGATCACACTGAGAGTAAAGACAGGCTCCTCGTCCAGGGGCTTGGACGCCATGTAGCTATTCCGGGAAGGACGAAGCCGCGACGAAGACACTCTGACTTGAACTAGAGGAAGGGCATTCGGGGGCAAAAGCAGGCCCTGGTATTCATCTGACATCAATCCTCGGTATATTTGGTTGTCTGGAAAATTTGGAGATCTCGGGCTGTCAATCATGACCGTGGGATCAATTGATGGAATAGGGCCATTGGGACGTCCTGAAGGGATGGGAGCAAAGCCCGTGGGATGGTTGGCCATTCTTGGAGAAAGCGGAATTGGGGCCTGATGTCCGGATGCCATGGAAGTGGCCATGTCTCGTGGCATGCGAGGCATTGGGGAATTAATAGGTCGATCTTCTGGTCTCGGGCTCAAAGGCAGTCCAGGGCTCATGGGCATGGCAGCGATGGAGCGCCCATTAAAGGACGAAGCGGGAGGGGGCCGAGCGCCCAAAAGCGACCCCAGTGAACCAGAATCACCCACATTCGGCGGGGATCTCGTAGAAAGCTCCCTAGGGACCATTTCCGGGCTACACGTTGCTGTATCCCGGGAGGTGTGAGAGGATGATGTCTGGGACAGTCCCACAGAACCGGTCGATCCAAACATATCCTTCTGCAGCGCAGCTTCGCGGTCCTGGTCGTCCTGCTCTCTCGTCTTTCTCCGCCCGCGGTCGGCGCTGGGAATCCCATTTCCATTCCCGGCGTCGCCGTAATCAGATCCTGAATCGGTATCGGAAGCTGAGGATGCCCTCTTATTGTCTGCTTGGCGTAAATTTAGAGGAGCAGGCGGCGGTTTGCGACTTGGGTGTGGAAACCTGCTCTTTCCGTCTCCTACTGGAGATGGGATATCTGTGGCAGAGACTGGACTTGTGGTGTTTTCGAAGCCCCGCCGAGAAGCTTCAGATGGTGGGGCGATCGATGGCGGGTCAGGCTTGCGCAACGGTTTCTCTTTGTCAGTGCTCGGCGCGGCCACGGAGGCCACGGGCTCGGCGACCGGCAATGGTGGAGCGTCTTGTATATCTTTAAGCTTCTTCCGATATTTATCCTTCTCTTGGAAAGCACGCTCTAGATCCTTGTTGAGGCCGAGGATTAGAGTCCTTTGTTTGTCAACCAATTTCCAAAGTTGTGCATTCTGAGAGGCCGCTTGATGTTTCTCTTTCAAGAGGTGCATAATCACAGCCTCGGCAGATCCAGCGGCATTGATGAGATTGTTAATGTCAGCTGGACTGAGCGCATTGACATCAAAGGTCGATCTCTGAGAGTTGGAGGATAGGGATGAAATAGCGGAGTCAATCGATGAGGTCCGAGGCATGGTGCGATTGGGTGCACGATCTCCCGGCATCGAGTGTATAGAGCTGACGGAGGAAGAGGCAGATCGATCGGGTTCTGGCGCACGGGATTGTTTCGGTGTATTCCTTTCGCCAGGTTGGGCACTGGCGTTCGCCGATTCCGTTCCTACCATTTCTGGTGATTGCGACAGACTCTGACCAGTGCTGAAGGGTGGCGCAGAGTAAGGTGCATTAGCCACGCGAGAGATTGGCGACCGATCCTGGGAAGAAGGGTTGGATTTCGGTGATAGAGGACTCTGGGATGATGTTGATCCGTCGACGCGGTACGACTGAGGCAGGGAACTTGTATGCAACGGGGAAGGTGCTATATGTCGAGAACCAGGAGCAGGTCCGGGGCGTTGATCAGATCGAGCTAAATAATCCCGCGGGATGAGGCCGTTATTGACTGGGTAGCTGGACTGATTCTTATATGAAGTTGGCGAGCTTTCATCATTCTCTCGCGGAACTTGCGACATGGCTGTAGGGATCGAGACTCATCAGAGGGGTCACGTTCGGGGGCGACACGAGGCGAAGACCCAGGGGGCGAAAGCGCGGAACCCCGGAAGCTTAAGCTTAAGCGCCAGGGAGGAAGAAAGGGGTATTCTTGACCGATCAACCAACTCGAAAGAAAACAACGGTGAACACACTCCCTGGTGGCACAGAGAATGGGAGTGGAGAGGGTGAGAGAGCTTAAGAAAGCGAAGTGGGGGGAGGGAAAAAGGGGGTTTCGAGCTAATAAGAATAATAACCAACAATAACCAACAAGATAAATATAAAAGCAACGGGTATGGATAAACTCAGTACTTTTGAGAAAGAAAAGAGAGGAGGAAGTGAGGAAGATGGTTTGAGATGTGTTGGTATGCAGAACTGATCCCTTTCAATCTCCCGGAGTTACCTAAGAGAGTAAGAGTATCGTGAGTATCGTATCATACTATCATATGTATTCTGTTTCTTTCCAGTCTTTTCCAGTCTTTTCCTTTGCTTTTCTACATATTAAAAGTGCATCGCGTATAAAGAAATGGATATATAGACTATTTGTAGTACAAAGCCGCCCCGGCATTCGGCACAACTGTGGTGGAACCAGAGCGATATGAAAGTGATTGAGAACTACTAGAAGTTGCTGTGTATAATGTTTTGGATGTCCAGGGCGACCCCTGGAAATCGTCTCATACTTGGACAGTTGGACTGGTTTGATTTCTGTTTCCTATTTGGTTTGAGACGGATTCTATCGTGAAAAAAATGACCTAGACTCCTGTAAATGCGACCGCAATGAGTATAATACAGACCAAATGAAAGAGAAGAGAAAAGGAACGCCAGTCAAATGAGGTACAGAATAGTACAATTAGGCAATGTTGCCAGCCATGCCCATGAAAATAGCCTGGGCGGCCAGCTGAAGGGACCAAAACCCGACTTTCTTGAACCGCCTTTTCCGGGCTTGGTCATCCACGACATCTCGAGCAAAAGCATCGTAGGTCTGAAGAAGTTATCAGCAATGATCGGTATAGTAGGACACAAAAGAAAAGGTACTTACTGCAGCCGACAGGTCATCCATCAGGCCACTGTCAAAGACGGTCCAGCTTCCATCGAAATCTCCGACGCGCTTGACTAAGCGGCAATTGATGGGAATAAAGGTGCGCTTGGAGTTAATGTAGGCAACGATAGGACGGATCAGTGCGTTGTTGATGTAAGAAAGATCCCGGGTGAAGATGGGCACTACAGCCCGAACGTTGTTGAGGTGCACGCGCAAATCCATGGCGAGGAAACGTCGATCCTCAGTCTCTGATTCTGGACTGGACGACGAAGATAGAGGCTCCGGGTAACGATTGGTGGTGACAGTGGTTTCCAACCGATCATAAAAATCGACCATCACCTTGGCCAAGCTCTCATCATTTTCTGCGGGTAACATGATGTCGGCCACAATATCTACAGTCCCTTCATGAATCCAAGAGAAAGGGCCCTCAACACCGCGGTTGAGATGGTCGATATTGAGTCCGTCGACTCGAATCCTATTATGTTTCTTCCACGGGCTTGGTTTGCCGTCTTCATCCACTTCGCTATCCTGCCGAATACCCGTAAATCCATGGGTTTGGCGAGCGTGGATTGTGAACAAAGAGTTGTCATAAGACCCAGACATCATGTTAGCAGAGAGGAAATCGTAGAAGAGCCATTGCTTCCGCAGCTGAGGGAGGTCGCATGAGAAGATGCTAACGGAGAAGGGACGGAAGTTGTCCGGTTGGTAAACGGTGACGAGCAGGTCATGCATCTTGAAAGAGTCGATTTCAAAGTCACCGGGAGTATGTTCATGTCGATATGATTTAGGATCCAAGTCCTCCTCCGGCCAGTAAACATGACGACGGTCGACGACACCCCGTATGCCTTTCACCTCAACATCATGCAGTGGGCCCTTTCCATTCAGCCATTTGGTAAATGATAATGTCACGTTGACCGTCTCGATCGACAGATCAAATTGTGTGTAGTTAGTATCTTCCTCTTCATCAGATACTACCTGGGAATCTTCGAGCCCAGTGTCACCTCGAGCTGCAGCCGCGGCTGCCGCAGACTTCGACGAGCCCTTACTGACATGACCGGCGCCTTGGCCTGGTCGTTTTGACACAAAGACATTCTTGAAGGTGATGACGCCATTTTTCCATTTTGGCACGATTGCAGATTCAAAAACAACCTTGACTCCAGAAGACTTGGTTAGATAGTTACCTACCCACCCTGCCAATGTTTCTGTTCAAGCACATTAGTATCCAGGCCTTACTGCAACAAGAAGTGGACGTACCCTGAGCAAAGACTGTGTTGATTGCGAGGATCAGAAGCGAGAAGAAAGTGGTAGTTCCCACGACGACCCAGACGATGTGGCCCAGCAAAACCCACGAGAATAGGGCAGCAATCTCATCCAAATTGTAAGGACGAACACTTCTTATAGAGAACCACTTAAATCGTACTTTGAGGCGTGACCAGAACCCAGTTGCTGCGGCCAAGAGCTCCTCTTTGGTTGGCCGATGTAGGTGAGGCATATGTGGTAAGCGATCCATCAAGTGGCGGCTGTTCGTAGTTGACTGTTGAGTGTCTTGGGATAGTTTGGTTTGTGAATGTGTGGTGGATGTATCTTTGCCGGATTGGCCAAGGGTCTGGGGGCGGTCATTTTCGTTGCGTTCATGAGTGTCTTTAGAAGCTTGTTCCCCCCGTTGATGGCCGTCTGAGGTATGTAAAGTTCGCTTCCAGACATACTGGGCGGCAATTTTGGGAGAGGAGATGATGCATGATGCAGTTGTGTCCGCAGCAGTGGAAGTAGGCGAGACGCCGAGAACAAAGAAGCCACCAGAAGCGAATCTTTTAGTGAAGCGGGCCGGTTTCGCTGGGAGTGTCGAAATACGCCGCGAGTGATTTGGAAGGGACGAATCGAGGAATAATCTTGAGGTATAAGCATCCGGGGCCGATACGCGATTCATTCGTATGCGACCAACAATTGGATTTGCTGTGTCCCAGATATGGGCGTACAGCCGGCGTCCCAGATTGGCAGACATCTTTGTCTTTACATACTGGACATGAATGAGAGACTTGACAACAAGGTAGGACAGGCACACTGTATTATGAACAGCAGTTGACCTGTTGACAAGAAGCTTCCAAGCTTGCGAGAGTTGCGAGGAACCGGAATGAAATCATCGGAGTTTGTCATGTTTGCATCAAAAAATTCCCTTCCGCCCACACTTCATTTTTCCGTGAGGGGGAACTGATTAAATTTTGCGATAACAGATTTTATGAAGGAAAAAAAAACCTTCATTCTTTAATCAACACAATGTCGGCCCCTACAGCTATTCGCCAGCCAGAGCAGCCCCTAGGGGTTCAGCCTGAGACCATCTCTCATGGTTAGTATTCGACTTGATCTGCAAATTCCTCTTCATAGCTGACAATCAATAGATCAAGATGATGAAGTTTTGATCGATGTTCAAGCCACGAATGAGGACGCTCCGATTAACCCCGTCGCTGAGAGTGCCGGGGACAGCGAAATGCGCATCGACGAGGAAGGTCGCCCTGTCTTCACCCCGGCCAAAGACGTGGCTACTGCGTATCGGATCGAAACACGAAAAGTGCCTGTCCCACCGCACCGTATGACCCCGCTTAAAGCGAGCTGGGCCAAGATCTGCCCTCCTATCGTCGAGCACCTCAAGTTGCAAGTGCGAATGAACATCAAAAGCCGATCAGTCGAATTGCGAACCTCCAAGTTTACCAACGATGTGGGAGCTCTGCAAAAAGGTGCTGATTTCGTCAAGGCCTTCACTCTTGGCTTCGATCTCGACGATGCGATTGCCCTTCTCCGACTTGATGATCTGTACATCCAGACCTTCGAGATCAAGGATGTGAAGACTCTGAACGGAGAACATCTTGGTCGTGCTATTGGACGTATTGCAGGCAAGGATGGAAAGACCAAGTTTGCCATCGAAAACGCCAGTCGGACACGAGTGGTACTTGCAGACCAGAAGATTCACATTCTGGGTGGATTCAAGAACATTCACATTGCCCGAGAGGCGATTGTCAGCTTGATTTTGGGTAGCCCTCCGGTAAGTCCTGGTCGTATAAACCTGAAAAGGAATCTTTTTAACACAAAATAGGGCAAGGTTTATGGCAACCTTCGGACCGTCGCCTCGCGAATGAAGGAACGCTTCTGATTCCACGACTCATTTATCTCATCCGGCATGGTGTGGGCGTTCAGGTGCATCAGGTTTTACGCTGTCTTCTTTTTTCTTTTCCTTGACCTTAGAGAGGCATGACGACGTATAACGTAAAGATATCAATTCATGGAAATTTCATTCATCTCGATTATGTGTTTGTGACCAACTGATCACAAAAGAGCCCCGCCCCCGATAAGAAGGCCTCGATCTACCATGTCCCAATAGTCTAATCCTGCTTCAGGGCATGGAACACCTCCTCAATTCCTTCGCGGGTAACAATAACCAATTGCAAACCATCGCCAACCTCGATATGTCTCTCTACGGCACTTGTAAAGGCATCCTTTACAAGTTTCGTGGCCGTTTCCTTGTCCAGAGGCTCAGCCTTTTTGGGAACAAGGGCATGTCCTTCTCCGCTTCCAGGGATGTATTGGTTCTTGGAGTTGACTTGGTTGTCCAGGAAAGGCATGATCAAGCTGGATGCCGCACCGGCAGCCCGGCACTGTTCCCGCTCGTAAGAGCCCACCGGGTCGTAGCTGTACAAAGCCCCCACGCCTTCCTCATCCAGACCAGCCAGAATAGCATGTACGTAGTACGGGAAGAATCGCTTCTCGTAGAGGATCGTCGACAATCGCTGTGCACATGCTCCCACTGACATGGATTTCCCATGTTGGTACTTGTACATCCTCACCATGGTGTCCAGCTTTTCCTTGAGAGCATTTCCATCGGCGGCAAAACCGACAACAGAAAGAATGATATTAGCTCCCTCGCCGGTCTCATCATCACCGCCGATCTTGAAGACTTTGGGGACCATGCGAGAGTTGATATTGTAGCCTGATGTGGAACGAGTGTCGCCGGCGAGGATAGCGAAATCAGCACCCGTGATACCGAGGGTGGAACCGCCATTATCGGTGTAACTAGCGTAACAATTAGCCAATGTTACTGCTTGGTTTGGTCAAGTCGTTCCTTACGGGTAAAACGAGTGTTGTTTGACATTAGCGGATGTTGGCTCAGAGAAGGAGCATCCGATAGTCCCAGAGTGGTTACCCATGAGCGACGTCATCTTCGGAGAGATAGAGCTTTATTTCAAGAAAATATCACCACGGCAGTCTGATAGGAAAATTTAAAGTGTTGGATGTAAAAGATTCTTGAGATTGGGGAGTTCTGGAAGATGGAGAGCAAAGAAGCTGGGTGTCTGACGCGATGCGGTAGCTGCCTTTTGATTAGGTAAGAAGTCCAAGCTCCCCGAGAGCCCTGGAGGGCTCGATATATACTCTCGCTGCCTCGTTTATTCCTGGACGTTAAGTTGTCATACTCTGATTCGAAAGAAAGATTGCTCATACCTTGGAGCTTATTCTGCTGTCTTGATCTCCTTCAGTCTCGACACTTCTACTTGGACACAAACTGCGGCGTGATGCTTGGTCTTGGTGACTATGAGAGCAGCAGTGAGGGAGAGGCAGAGCGCAAGGGTCATTCACCCAGCTCTCAGGTATTTTGAGCCCCGAAAGAGCAGCACCTAGGAGCTGCTAACCCCGAAGCAACAGCGCAACAAGGATATTCCACCTATAGCCTCGCAAGCTGGCCAGAACGAAGGTAACATGCCTCTTAATACTCCGGATCTTAACCCTCCGGGGGACCAGTAAGCTCCAAGTATTGGCGCTGACAATTTACCCAGGTCGTAAACCATCTCTCCATCAACCAAAAGAGACACGCTCTCATGTTGCGAGCGATTCAGTCCCAGAAGGACCCGTCCTTGGCCCCGCTGCTATCGACATGGCGCCCCTCTCGGAGGACAAGCATTCGACAAGTGGACGCTCATCTCCCTTCTCGGCTTCGCGAAGTCTCGTTCAAGACCTCACTCTCCCTCCCGTTCCCAATCTAGACATCCCACCATCACCTCCCGGGTCTCCTAACCCAGCCGCAAACGCGAAATTCGAGCATTTCCTCTCGCTCAAAAAGCAAGGCGTCCACTTCAACTCAAAACTGGCCAGCTCGTCGTCGCTCAAGAATCCAAGCTTGCTGAAGAAGATGATGGAACATGCTGGGATTAATGAGCAATCACAATACGACACATCGCTGCCAGCCGATCTATGGAATCCCTCCGATCTGCCCAAATGGGGTTTCAAGGAAGAGCTCCTGAGGACTCAGCAAGATTTCCGTAAACAATCGGAGGAGAAAAAGGCATCGGGCGAGCGAAGCTCGGTTGATTTTGTCACTGGATCTGCTTGAGGATTCATTCAGCGGGAACCAGACCACGAAGACCGACCTTACAGTGTGCCAGCTCTCGGATGGTATGGCCGAACGACCTCGGGCATATCTTCTTTCGAGAAATGCGGACATTCCATATTATAACCCGAAAGGGCGGCTGGAGCACATTACCTGAATGCTTCGAATATTCAGTGACGCAGTAATTGCCTACCCTACATGGGAACTTCCGTTTTGGCATCCTAGGATTCAAGAAGAACTTCTCTATCTTCGCTCAAAATCCAAGACTATGTGCCCATCTCGGAGCAAAATACTGGTGGTACATCCAATGACTCTAAAAAGAGTCCTGGAAAGAGGATCAACAGTACGCTTTGATTGACATATTGACATAGCGCACACTTGGACTCGTGTATACTATCATACTTGTGGATCATACATTGCAACAATGACGCTTGTTTCAGCCTCCTCCTCCTCCTCCTCCACCACCACCACCGGCTCTGTGTTTGCGCCGCTTCGCCTTCTCATACAAACTTAAACAAGTAACCAAAGCCATTCGATCAAAGTCCTCTCCGTATTCCACTCTAATTTGCAGTTTCCCACCTCTTTCTAGCCCCGCCGCACCTGAGAATACGGCCAGAAGCTGCTCGGTGTGCTCATCCACGAGCTTATAGTTCTGACCGGTCCATTTAGACGGTGCTGAATCTTCAACGCCAATGGTACGTGTTCGCTTCCACAGGAATGACCGCCTCCCACTCTGAGTTTGATCAGATTCGCATTGAACTGTCATTTCGAAGCGGTATTTCGGTTTGCGAATGAGTTCCTTGGTCATGTCCTCCCACTGGACGGCGTTCACATCGTCGGTGTTCCCAATGCCTATTTTGTAATCGCCGGACGACTTAGCAAATTTGGAGACGGCCACAATTGGACCTTTGCTGCTGGTACCAGCATGGAGAATAAGGTCGGGCTTGTTTGGGGTGAACTCAGATACTTCGCCGTAAAATAGAGGCTGGTTATCTGCTGAGTTGATGTCATAGTGTCGGCGGAAGAACTGATTGGTGATGTTATACACGCGCGAAGGGACATTGTCATCAATGGGAGGGGCAGATGCCGTTGACCCAGCACGACTTGAGCCCGGGGAAGACATTAGATTCTCCAGAGATAAGTATAGATATTGAAAGGTTGTTAAACGGAGTGAGGTACTGCCGGGGGCCGCAGATCTATTTATTATGCGAGAGGTCCATAAGTTTTGAGGCGAAGCATGCTACCAAAGAAAGTCCCTCAGGAAGCGAATACGAGCACCAAATCAGGTTAGACGACAGTGCGTATGTTGTACATGTATTAAGACCTCGAGAGTAAACTTAGATACACAATTATAGTGTAACTAATTCTAGAGGGTCGTATTTAGTTAGTTAGTGGATATATAACATAGTTGGTCGACATCCTCCGGGCTGGATGACCGCGAATCTTAGTCAGCCAAGCTCTCCGTCAGCTCGACTGCCTAAGATAGCTCCCCATCTATCGTCATCACTTTACTGTGCTATCCATCCGTTGTCTTCCCTCCTTGTCTGCAATATACCTCCCTTTTTTGAGCCCTCTTGAAGCTGCCATTCATCTTCATTCATTATGAACCACTTCCCTGAAGCTTGGGGCCGCGTATGTGGCACAACTTTCCCAGTCCTTGCTCTGTTGCTAACTATCCGTCCAGCCCAGGAACGATGTCTACGGTGCCTACGATCACTCATATTTGCAGACCTCAGGTCCTAAGGCCCATACCTCATCCCCTGCAGTGACGGGAACGTCAGTGGTGGGCGTCAAGTTTAATGGCGGAGTCGCTATAGCTACCGACAACCTGGGTATGCCATTCCATTATCCCGTTCGGTTTCCTTAGCATTGCCATCTGACATGATATGATTTGTATGAATATAGCCTCCTACGGATCCCTGGCTCGTTTCTCCGACGTGAAGCGTCTGCGTAATTTCGGCGATAAGGCAATGGTTGGCTTTGGCGGTGACGTTTCCGACATGCAATATCTCGACCGTCTCCTAGACTCCATGGATATCAAGGAGAACTACTCGCATCATGGCAACATGCTCAACGCCAAGAACCTGCACACGTACCTTGCAAAGGTTTTCTACAAACGACGCTCCGAGTTCAACCCGCTGTGGAACCACGTCCTTGTCGCAGGCTTTGATGGGCAAGGGGAGCCCTTCCTTAGCTCGGCAGATTTGCTCGGAACAACATTCTCTGCTCCTCATCTCGCTACGGGCTTCGGTGCTCATCTTGCGGTTCCGATCCTGCGCCGCAAGTTCCCCGAGGGTACCCCTCTTGAGCAAGTCAGCAAGGAAGATGCCGTCGAGGCCTTGAAGGAGTGCTTGAAGGTCCTGTTCTACCGCGATGCACGAAGTGCCGACAAGTACTCGATAGCTGTGATTACGAAGGATGGTATTGACCTGAAGGAGGATGAGCAGATTCAGGGTCAGAGCTGGGCCTTTGCCGAGAGAATCAGGGGATATGGCGCCCAGACTGCTTAGATCCTAATTTATGTTTTTCTTTTACATGTAATGCACACGGGACTACGGATGCAAAGATAATTTTTTGGGTCCAAATAACGATGATCAATTGCAAAGACTGAAACGTACAGGTAGTTATATACAACTTGAACCAGTGCCAACCCGTTCGCTGGTCTCAAGGCAAGTTCAACGGAAATAAATTTAGAGCTTGGAGCTGGGCTTGTCAAAGACCACGCGGTTGACACAGGACCCGATGCCCTCGAGCGAAACCTCGACTTGATCGCCGTCCTTCAACCACAAAGCAGGCTTGCGGCCCATGCCCACACCTTGGGGTCTGTCAAACAGTCAGCCTATTAAATCCAAACGGCTATTTTCTTTCTCATCGGGATGTACTTACGTTCCAGTGAAGATGAGATCACCAGGCAAGAGCGTAGTTCCCTGAGACAGGAAAGCTATCGTCTTAGCCACGCCGAAGATCATATCCTTAGTCGAGGACGACTGGACCGTCTGCCCATTCAACTTGGTCGAGATAGCCAGGTTATTCGGATCCGCAATGACACTGGAAGAAACAATGCCAGGACCAAACGGCGCCCATCCATCAAAGCCCTTACCCAGTCCCCACTGGCCTCCACCCCGCTTGATCTGCCAATCGCGGTGGGAAACATCGTTGCCGACAGCATAGCCCAGCACATAGTCCAGAGCCTTGCTCTCGGTGACATTAGTGGCCTCTTTGCCGATAACGGCGACCAGTTCACACTCGTAATCCAGACCCTCGCCCTCTTGGGCAAGTTGGGCCACGGGGATATCGTCTCCAGGTCCGGAAATCGAGGTGACGGGCTTGTAGAACAACACTGGATACTTGGGGATAGGCATGTTCGACTCTTTGGCGTGTTGTTCATAATTGAGACCCAGACATCGGACTGTGCCAATATCCTTACGCGCCAGGGGTGCGAGAAGCATTCTCACATCTGCAACCTGGTCGGTAATCCGGTGCTGGCCAAAGATGTCACCCTGGATGACTCTGGCCTTGGTGGCTTTGGCGATATCGCTCACTCCCGATGGAAGAAGGGCATCGCCGTAATATATTTGGCCATCCTTGGCCAGGAAGCGGATGAGGCGCTATATAGGGAATCAGCATATGTTGTTGCAATAGTACTTTCCATCACTTGGTTGACCATATATATACACGCATATATATGCGTATGTATGTATGTATATTGTTTTTGTCTATTTATTTGTATTCAAATATAGGTTGATCTTCAACTCACAGTAAAAGTAGACATTGTGGAATATGAAATATGGGGAAGTTGGAGGAAGTTCGAGGGGAAGCTGGGTCTGATATGATATCTCCACTCGGCCGGGAAAAGACCTCTTTTTCCTCAGAGCGGGAAACACACCCAGCTCCGTCCAATGATTTGCAGGCTTTTTCTCTCTTCATATTGAAGACAATGGCTAGACTCTCCGGTCTCCAGAGGGATGTTCTCTCTCTATACCGAAAATGCCTACGAGAGATCCGAAATAAGCCTGAAGTGGGTTCTATCGCCTCTCACCTCATCAACTGATACTTACTTCATTGTAGGACTCCAGGATCAATTTCAAGAGATATGCCCGGTAAGACTATATCAATTGCCTATCTGTCTCTCTGCCTATTCCCCTGTCCTCTCCTTTCATTTCCTTTTTTCCTTTCCCGACGGCGTTCCCCCTAGATATCGGTACAATCCGGCTGAGACGGGACATCTACAGGGCAGAGTTCCAAAAGCATCTTTCGGTGAACAAGAAAGACTTTAGCACCATTGAATATCTCTTGCGCAAAGGCCATCGACAGCTCGAGTTGTATGCTACCCCGGGAATCCGCAATATCCGATGAGCGGACGGGGCCAGACCCCGGAATCTTACTTCTTCAGGGCGAATTACACAGCTGGATTTGTATGTATCACGCCCTTTCAGCCGCCTGTCTCCACCAGTTTACTTATTGATATAGAATCGGAGATCTCCAGGGTCGCCGGTTTCACCCGGGACGGATTCCTGCGAGCATGTTGAACAAGGCAAAAGGGATGGGATGTATTGAGGCCTGGTTTTGAAGGCATCTTGTATAATAGTAACCAGCTAACTATAACTGTCATAGACTGTTGTGTCATTATGGCTTTGTCATGGAGTGTTCTGCCCATATTACTGTACAACTATTGACTCATTGCGAAGCCCTTGGAAGTTTCGAGGTTCAAGATTACCAATTATGGATTATTCAAACCCGTGTAAATTGCATTTGTCAGAGCAATATTATTAGATTGGAGTTATTCGTGTATAGAATGTATAGAATGGGGTGGTTGTGCCTTGAAGTTGCTGGCGGCTCGTCGAACGCCCCACAAGTTTCTGGATGCTTCCGCCTGGACTATAAGCAACACCATATACAAGCAAGAAAGATATAAAATGGCAGATATTCCAGGACAATTAGAACAGAACAATCAATCAGAACACAATCTTCAAAGCCTCTCAGATACTCTCTATCCTTCCTACAACCTCAAATAACTTCCAAATCCAAAACAATGGCCTTCTTCTCCCAATCCGGTCTTTCGCCACTCTTCCTCCTCAACGACTACGAGGCCCCAAACCAATACAAGCCTCGCAAATGTCCCAAGTCCTACCAGTGCTCCAAGCTCCAAGCACGCAGTTCCTTCGCACCAGCATTTGACGTGCGCGAGTTCACCAATGCCTACCATCTAGACGGCGAACTGCCAGGCGTGGACCAGAGCAACATCGAGATCGAATTCACCGATCCCCACACACTCGTGATCAAGGGCCACACAGACCGCGAGTATAACAACAACAACGGCAACAACGACGCCACCTCAAGCCGCAGCTCATCCCCTGCAGGCTGGCACCAAGCCACAGTCGAAGACGAGGATGCAGAATCAACTAGCTCAGCCGACACCGCTGCTTCCAAGACTACTTCTGCTTCCGCTTCGCACACCGAGAAAACCGAGACTGACAAGCCTCACTTCTGGGCTAAGGAGAGGTCTGTCGGCGACTTCCAGCGCACTTTTAGCTTCACCGCGCGCGTGGATCAGGACTCTGTTCGGGCGAGTCTGAAGAACGGTGTTTTGTCTGTTGTTGTGCCGAAGGAGCCGACTCCTACACCGAAGAAGATTCCTATCCTGTGATTTGAAACATGAAATCATTTTATGGCTGGTATTGGCTTGAAATCCATGACTCGGTATAATGATTGCATTGGGGATCTCGGGTGGCGTTTCTTTCCTTGCGGTTTTTTCTACGATCTGATTTTGCTATGATAATTAATCGAAATTGACATTTATTATATTTACTTTGTATTCCATGGGGACAGGTAATATGCATCTGCATTATTTGGTAGGCTGTAGAGGACTGAGCCACATTGACCCTGCGCTTGTAATTCCCCCCCTTGCTTGACTCGATAACCTTACTTCGTATCCAGGAAAGGCCCTGGACCACTGGACCAGCCACAGGGTGAAGAAGATGCATAAGGCAAGATAGTCGAATACTGAGATCGTATCCCAAGGGGGATATGCATGCATTTCGGACTAGACTAAATGGGCCAAGAGCCTAAAATTTGCCAAACAGTAGCATATGGTATATGGCATACAGAATTCATGGTTTCCTGTTCAACGCCAGATATTAACCACGCCAATTCCACTTCCAATTCCAAAAGGGTATAGCTAGTAAGACTCCATATCCAAAATGTGTCCTAAACTCCTGAAAGAAAACGCATCAACTCCATAATGAACTTTTGTAGCCGCCATAGACGAACAAGCCAAGATCAAAATAAAAATAACATCCAAACGGGAATAGTCAATAAAATCATTACCAGAAATGTCAATAACCAAAAGAAAGAAAAAGGTCATTATAGGCACAAATCCGTCTGGCGACGGACCTTCGTCAACCGACGACGGGGATGATCATTGTTTCGACTCCGAGACCGGCCTCGCATCGGCTCAGAGGGTGTTAATTCAGCATCAAGATCAAGGTCATCCTGCAAATATCCTGGGGCCGCGACAGTGGGTAGCGGAGGAACATCAACACCTGGTTTCTTGCTCCAGATGCGACTTCCCCGTCGGCTTCTGGATCGGGAGAGTTGCGCATTGTACTCTTCATGGATTTGATACTCGGAGGTCGATCTGCGAAGCCGCTCCTTGGCTTCGGTAGTTGACTGTTGGCGACTGAGTTGTGAATCCCCAGTCGCGGCAGACCCTGTAGAGGATGCAAGATCAAACGAGCCCAAGGACAATCGATCTCCATAGAAAGGCCCCCTGGTAAAGCCTTTTGGAGTCTGGTGTGGAGCGGAGACCACAGTGGTAGACGTGACCTCGAACAGGGATTCACGCGGCGAAGAATATTCCGTGTATCGGGGCGCACACAAAGTTGACCGACGCGATCGCGACGGAGCGAGGGGGTTCGGATCGCTCGAATCGTACCAGCGAGCAGCGGCTGGATACAACCTTGAGTAGTTCTCCGGCTTTGTCTGCAGGCTCAGAGGACGCTGCACTTGATCGACTGATCGACCTGAAGCCGAGTCTTTCGGGATACAAACGTTCTTTGAGCTGTCTGCACCGCAAGAGCTAGACGTCTGTGAACCAGAAGAACTGTGAGTCCGGCTCCGTTGTATGGAGTGGACTGAGGTGGCAGAGCTGTAGCCACTGTCGGACTTGTTGAGGGATTGGGACGTGCTCCGGGTAAGACCAGCGTCCATAACACCTTTCTCCAACTGGATTCTCGTATCGTCGAAGAGGGCAATTCCCTCATCTTCTGGATCTCCAGAAGACAATGATTTTGTTCGAGGCTGGACTGTGATGGTTGGGGACTTTTCGAAAGAGAATGGACTGCCCGGAACATCGTCCGTTTTCTTCACGTCCGGTAAGGATGGAATCTCCAGTGTCGACCCCCTGCTAGGCCCTACAACTTCTATGTTCTCAAGGCCAAGCCCAGAACCTGAAGCGCAGGGCCCATCCAGAGGAACGCGTTCACTCGGACATGGCGAGGCCGAGCCGTTTACAACCCGCAAAGACCCCAACTTCAGTGCCCCGAGCTGAGTATACCGGGCATCCATCGGACTCGGCGGCCGCACTGGGGATGGTAGACGCAGCGATCTAGGGGTCGAAGGCAATGGCCATTGCAAAACTGTTGACTCTGTCGGATCCTCGATCGGGCATTCAGGCTCTCCAATGGGCGATGGGACGCGCCGAATTGCGCTTGCTGTTCGTCTTGTGGCAACCCCAGGTCGTGTCAGGAGCGATCGCCGACGCGTTAATGAAAACCGTTGGTTGCCAACCAAGAAGTGGGTGTTGGAAGATGTCGCATCCCCGATGTGGGTTTCATAGACAGCGCTGTTGTGTCTCTGTAGGGGAGTTCGAGTCGAACTGGCCCGCCTTGGTGGCTGTTCGTAAAGAGGCGAGGATTGGGAAGATGAACAAGTTTCGGACTGGTACGATGTCCTTCTCGAAGAGCTTGCGCTCAACAGGCTTGGGCGGGTTAGATGGCGCTGCGTGGGACTCTGTTCATATACCAAGGTTCGATCCTCAGCCGGGCTCTCTTCGGACGACTCTGTTTCAAAAAGGGTAGGTGGGATCTCAGCTTTCTTGGGATAACTGCCCCGTTTTTCCACAGGGGCGCTGGAGATGCTGTTGCCAACCCAAGGGTTTTGCCACCCTATAAGTCCTGAATTGAGCGTCGGGAGGTCTGTTTCGGGGCGTTGGGAACTTGGACCGGCATTAAACTTTTTCGTCAAGGGCTTTGAAAGGCGGTTGGAGCGGTAGGTCTCATCTTTGGCTTTGATCGAGTGAGTGTTGCCCATGACTTCAAAAGCAGATGCAATGCAGGTAGATTCGGATTTGCTCTGGCCAGATCCAACCGGGCATGTGCAGGGAAGATGGCGAGAATGATATACAAGTAGAATAAGGGCTTGGTGACAGCCTGGCGAGCACTGTTCCCCCGCACGACGGGGTGACCTAGCTCTGGGATTTCCAAGCTTGACCCGATAGAGCTTTTCTGATTAGATCGCACCCCGGACTTCTGACGTCAAGCCACGCCCTGATTGCCCACAGAGGACGCAATCCGAGCCCCAAGCTCGTGCAACCGCTGGGATTGGAATTGAGTGTACGATTGGCGGCTCCGGTTTCTCCAACAATCCCGGAGATGATGGTCCGTGTTTCAGATTGGGTGCAATACAGGAATTGGTTGGACTGGAGAGATGGAAGACAGATGATGCGCAGGATTGAGGTAACGTCAGAGGCAAATAACCAATCTTGGAAGCCGGGGAGTCCCTTTCTTGCTTCACAAAGCAGGATTTGATGATTTCAAGATTTTACGATCTCTGTTTTTCCGGGGAGGTTGGTAGACCAGGGGGAGATCAAAATCGGCAAATACACAATCAGATATTAAGATTATAGACAAATTGCAAATATAAAAAGAATAAAAAAGCACGAAAAAAAGAAAAAAAGAAAATAACAGTAGAAAGTGGTGGGGGAGGGGAATAGTGTCGCTGGGGAAGGGGGAACATACGATACATAAGAAGTGGAGAGAGAGAATCAGACAAACGAAGTGTATATGCAACTAAACGCTAGAAACAAAAGAAGACGCAAGCATTTCGCCACAAAAGTTTTCTATACGCACATCTTGCATCAGATGAAGCTGCATGCAGTTGCAGGAGAAAGAGGAAAATATCTCCACGCGGGACAGAAGGAAAAAGGTACCGCCTCCTTCTACCGCAACCGGGGCATAGAGGTATTCAGTACTTAAATTTAATATACAACAACCATACATCAACAAAGTACCAGATACCTCTTGGCACACCTAGTAATCTTCCACAACTCCATTGTTTTTCTTCTTCCCCTTCTATATCCGGTCCACCGCAATCAGCTTTTCTTTCTCGTTTTCTCTTTTTCAATATTGGATTTATCTTCCGGTATTTCTGATTTGACGTATAACAACAAGTCAGGTCAGGCTTACTCTTAAACCTGTATCCTGGCACACCGCGTTCACAGCTGAGCATCTGCATCCGGACACTGGGTACGGAGGAATAGCCTCCTCCAGCCGCATGGCTGCATTTTGCTCTGCATTTCCCTTCCTGACACAGTCGGAGTTTGAGGGTGCATGTCAAGATCTCGCTGATCGATGCACTTCAGCCCAACATATTGACTGGTCCGCCATTCGACTGCTCACAAAGGTATCCCTTTTTTTTTTATGCATGAACCATTAAACCTTATCTGGTTCCTTATGTATGTATTGAATGAAGAACTGATGGGAACATATGGTTTGGATGAAACTAGCCAGATGGAACCAGCCTCAGAATAACAAAACGTGTTGATGTCCCCAGCCCGCTAGAAGCCCCAGCGCTGGACCTTGAAGAATCACAGGAAGATGAGGATCCGGTCTGCAGAGCTCTGGCCCCCAAGGGACGTGTCCACCTGTCCTGACTCTTCACCGCAGGAAGCTCTCGTTCGCGCCAAACCCCAGCCCAGTTTACAGATCGATTATGATATCTTGTTGTCCCCCACATATCAGGTCCCCGTCTTGTACTTCGGCCTGAGGTGGCACAACCACGGCCCACTCGGACTAGACGAAGTCTACCAGTATGTGGTGCCGGAACAGTACAGGCAACAATTGAAGAGTGTGGGTGTAATGGGTGGGATTAGCATGGGTGTAGGTGCATTCTCGGAACCTCGTGACAAGAGCTCATGTCTTGTTTTTTCTTGTAGTACCATCCTGACTCTGGCGCCCCGGCCTTTTTTGTCCACCCATGCAACACTGCGGATGCCATGGCGAACATTGCAGACGCACAGAACGTCACTCCTGGGTCATATCTCCTCATCTGGCTCGGCCTTGTAGGTCATTGCGTGAACCTGCACGTCCCACGCGAGCTCTATGCTTAGCCTACATAGGAACTGGAGAGGAAGCAGGTTCCACTACGGCCAATGGCGGAGAGACTAAGAATCAAGTCAGAGAACGTAAGAAAACAAATGGATAGTCATATGTAGTAAACCAATAATAGCCTGGTGGCCATATAAAGACACGATATTATATCTGTTAGAAATATAGAGGCGCTTAGCCAGAAAGTGAGAGACAGTTAGCGCTCTACCGTTTAGTGTATGTACATTGCCTACATATCCTATAGCTTCGGGAGGGCCTTATGCTGATAGAATAACGATAGAACTCAAAACTTCTGCCGGGCCACTATACGGCGGCAGATAATGATTGATCGAGTAGACTCGCTGTCTAAAAAGTACGCAGACCGGGGTATAACTAGGGCAATGTTCCAAAGAAAGGACCTATATATATCCTACCCGATTAAAACTAGAGTAAAAGAAGGTGCACGGAGTGGAAGACAGCCTACAAAGCTAGATATAAAGCCCCCACGACTAAGTAAAAGGGCGAGACGGGAAAAATAGGACGAAATAGGAGGATCGGAGGAACTACTACTGCCGATTGACTCGATAGCGAAGTCCTATAGCCTAGTTAGCTCCTTGGTTTGATGGCGGGGCTTTATACGGAGCGACCTTATACAGAACGGCTAGAGTGGCGGAAGTGAGGTATGCCTGGTTCATGATACTGGGTGTGATCATAAAACCACCTCCCCGCGCCTGGGAAGAGCCCTTGAGGGTCAGCCTGAGGTAAAAGTCGACAACAACATCCTATAGTATAGGTGTGGGATTCTATATATCCATGGCCGTATAAAGACACAGACGTTGTATCAGTCAGAGATACATACGACGCCGCGTAGCAGTATATACGGTAGGAAAGAGGTTTAAAAGAAGTCTTACAGTGGAGAGGATTAGCAGCCTGAGATAGCATGATAGCATATCCATATCACAAGACACTTGTAGATGACGAAGTGGACTTCATTCCACCGATACATAAATCATAGAGTACCTTACGATGTCTACTCCGATTGGACGAAGCATCTGAACCCATTTCAGAAGCTGCCCTTACAAAGCTGAATAACACGCAGCTTCACATGGGCCTGTCTCATCCAAAAGCAGGGCGCCTAATATAGAATCAATGTCAGATATGTCATATTATGGTAAATACTCACTCGAAGTACCAGCCAATACTTTTTCATATGCTTAAAACGCTGGGGAATAAAAAAAAAATCAAATGTAAATCGAAAACTTCATGTCTCTTCGGCTCTTTCAGTCCCATTCATAAGTTTACTCCTCATCTGAGGAAGCTTCCATAGGCACGTCGCTATCTTCGTCCATCGGAGCCTCTTCGTTATCGCTTTCCTCTTCACGCGGTCGCTTCAAGCCATGAGTCTCTCCATTGGCACCGGCCGTGGGTCGTGGAGGGAGTGCACCCGGAGGACCACTGAAGATAGACTTTTGGAGGTCTGTGATGACTGGGGCTTGTGCAGCCTCAACTGGCGCAACGTATGTGCCACGAAGTTTGGAAATGACATTTGATGATCCCTTGGCGTACACGATTTTCTAAACATCCACCGATTGAGCAGGGTTTGCGACAAGAGAAGGGAGATGAAAACATACCATCTGCTTCCCGAAGAACTCGAATCCTTGTAAAGCGCGCAGTGCTTGCGTACTAGCTTGGACATCCTTGAACACAATATGGGCCTGGCCTCGCATTTTGCTCGTCTTCATGGCCACGACGTCGAGAACGGTGCCGTATGTGGAGAATAGGGAATAAAGTGCCGTCCGGATATCATTTTTCTGAATTCTTTTGTCGGGCAAATTTGTGCAGTAGAGTCTAAAAATTGTTAGCAACAATGCGCGACAGTCTCCTGTGCTTGTAAGGGCAAGCTCACGTCTGGTTAGGAGCGCCGGGAGTAACGGCCTTGCTGTCAGGACCTCCACGGGCAGGTAGAGATTTTGAAGCCATTTCTCAGACGATTAGAAATGTCGGGTACGCTGTCGTCTGGTTAAGAGAGTAAATGGGACAACGATGGGAAAGTGAAGCTCAATCGCGTGCTGTGTCCACGGCTCAAAACCTCGACATAGTTAAAAGTAGCTTGGGGTCATGTGATGAATGTCCTTACTAAGCACCGCCGTCATCCCCCAGCTCCCCTCCTGGTCCCGCAACTACAACTAAGTACACAAGCACGACGGTAGAGAGACCCTCCTGTCGTTATTATCTCAAATATGGCTGCTCACCAGGTTCACCATCTCTTCCACGCACCAATTGCAGACCACTCGTTCTCATCCGACAAGAAGACACTTGCTGTCGCTCGGGAGAACAATGTGGAGCTGTATCAACAATCAGGCAACAAGTTCGCGCTGAGCGATGAGCTTAAGGGCCACGAGAAGACTGTCACCAGCGTTGACATTGCCCCAAACAGTGGCCGAATTGTCACTTGCTCGCAGGGTACGTTTTATAAATCTCCTTTTACTATACCATGTACAATACCTGACAGATGTTCACTCTATAGACCGCAATGCCTACGTTTGGGAGCAGACCCCCACCGGATGGAAACCCACCCTGGTCCTTCTCCGAATCAACCGTGCCGCCACATTTGTGCGCTGGTCCCCATCGGAGCAGAAGTTCGCCGTCGGCTCCGGCGCTCGAGTGATTGCAGTCTGCTACTTCGAGGAGGAGAACGACTGGTGGATCTCGAAGCACCTCAAGAAGCCTATCCGCAGCACTATTACAACCCTGGCGTGGCACCCGAACTCCGTCCTGCTGGCAGCCGGATCGACCGATTCTCATGCCCGAGTCTTCTCGAGCTTCATCAAGGGTATTGATACCCGCCCGGAGCCCAGTGCGTGGGGAGAGCGCCTTCCTTTCAACACCATCTGTGGCGAATACTTGAATGATACCGCTGGTTGGATCCAGGGTGTTGCCTTCTCTCCTAGTGGTAGTGCGCTCGCCTTCACTGGACACGACAGCAGTGTGACTGTCGTATACCCCAGCGCTCCGGAGCAGCCCCCCCGCGGGCGATGTTGAACATTGCTACCCGTTTGCTGCCTCTCAACAGCCTTATCTGGAACGGCGAGACTGAGATCATTGCAGCTGGACATGTGCGTCATATCTTTCTTTTAGTAATATCGGCTCGTGCTAACCGTATCTAGGACTGTGAGCCCTTCCGTTTCTGCGGTGATGAGAACGGATGGCAACTTGCCGGCTCTCTGGAGAATAAGGCTGGAGAAGTCCGGGGTGCCCGTGAGGAGTCTGCTCTGAACATGTTCCGGCAGATGGATCTCAAGGGCCAGGCCCAGGCGGACACCAAGCTCAAGTCTACCCACCAGAACACTGTGCACACCATCCGGGCCCACGAAGAAGCCAACGGGGTTGTGAGCTCGTTCAGCAGTAAGATCTACCTCCTGAAAACCTACGACCTACGAGAAACTAACATATTGTTACAGCGAGCGGTGTCGACGGTCGTGTTGTTATCTGGAATGTCTGATTTGTATAAAGAGTACAAATAAAGCGAAGAATATTTGTCACCCGTAACAGTGTAGGATATTGAAGTCAATAAAGTAAGACACAAATAAATAAGCATAGAATGTCCATCCCGCAATACTATTGAACATTGCAGTCAATATGGAAGTTATCCCGAAATCCCATCTTGCCGGCGATACCCGTGGCTCTAGCAGAGACAAGAGCCGATCCATGCCCGTATACCTTCCTAGACATGCTCCCCTCGTGCCTTCCAAGACTGCCCAGGTGATCGACATGAGGAAGGCGATGACATAATGGAATTACCCCGGATTCCAGTCACCCGTGGACGTCTCCACATCACATGCTCTTGTTCTCTTAAAGATTACCTTCCTTCCTACACAACTCAGCATGTTAAGCCATGGCTAGCATTTTATTCCTCTCTTTACTACTATACATCAGTACCCTGAGCCCTGCCACAGCCCTGAGCAAGACCATACATGTATCCAACGAGCTATTCAACTCCCTGGAAGAGTTATCCCGGATAGTGGACATTTCATACTGCGTCGGCACAACAGGAGTACACCAACCATTCCAGTGCCTCAGCCGCTGCATCGAGTTCCCAGATCTAGAACTAGTAACCGTGAGTTACCTCCAACCAAGCACTATCTCCAAGACACAAACCACTAACCCAACCCAACCCACCCCGCAGACCTGGAACACCGGCCTCCTCCTATCAGACTCATGCGGCTACATAGCCCTCTCCCACAGTCCCTCCTCCAAACAAATCATCCTCGCCTTCCGCGGCACGTACTCAATAACAAATACCATAATCGACCTCTCCGCCTACCCCCAAGCCTACATCCCCTACCCAGACCCGGAAGAAAATACCACCACTACCCCGAATCCAACAAGCCCACACTGCGAAAACTGCACCGTCCACGCGGGCTTCATGCGCTCATGGCTCGAAACCCGACCCACAATCCTCCCACAGATCTCCATCCTACGCCAAAAATACCCAGACTACGCCATAACCCTCGTAGGCCACTCCCTCGGCGGCGCAGTCGCCGCCCTAGCCGGCCTCGAGATGCGTCTGAAAGGCTGGGATGTTACAGTCACGACGTTCGGGGAGCCGATGATTGGGAACGGGGCGTTGGCGGCATTCATCGATGAGCAATTCGGGCTCGGGGATGGGATATCGATTCCCCCGCTTGATCCCCTTGATGGGGGTATGCGTTTTCGTCGTGTGACGCATGTCGGGGATCCGGTTCCTATGCTCCCGCTTGCTGAGTGGGGATATCAGCCTCATGCTGGGGAGGTTTTTATTAAGAGGGAGGGGTTGCCGCCGCGTAGGGAGGATGTGGTTCATTGTCTTGGTGCGGTGGATCCGGGGTGTATTGCGGGGGGGGGGTGGAGGGGGTTTTGGTTGAGCTGTATCGGGATTTGAATGTTCCTGTTGGGTTGGCTGGTTCTGGTGGGGAGGGGTGTCGGTCGAGTGATGGTGATGGTGATGGTGATGGTGATGGTGATGGTGATGGTGATGGTGATGGTGATGGTGATGGTGATGGTGATGGTGATGGTGATGGTGATGGTGATGGTGATGGTGATGGTGATGGTGATGGTGATGGTGATGGTGATGGTGATGGTGATGGTGATGGTGATGGTGATGGTGATGGTGATGGTGATGGTGATGGTGATGGTGATGGTGATGGTGATGGTGATGGTGATGGTGATGGTGATGGTGACGGTGACGGTGATGGTGACGGTGATGGTGTGTCTGAGGAGCAGGCTGTTTTGGGAGGGGAGAGTTCAGATATTGCTGGTTGCCAGGATAGATTATCGCCTCTCCGGTGGAATTGGTCTCATATACCGGCGAGGTATCGGCTTTGGGAGCTGTTTTATGCTCACCGGGATTATTTTTGGCGCATTGGTCTTTGTGTTCCTGGGGGAGACCCAACTGGATAGAGGAAACCTATCTGGATTAGATACTGGCGCTGGTTGTTTTGCTTTGTTTACTATTGATATACCCTGGATACCCCTTTCTATACATCATCAGACACTTTTTTTTTTTATGAGAAACCACGCTCTTTCAATCCGATATCTTTCATTCCATCTCTAGATTGTTCGCTGAAAGCAATTGCAAGTCGATCCAAGAATCCAGTCAGAACAGCAGTGTAATTGTGTCAATATAATGAAGGCATACACCCAGGCTAAGAAATTGACAAAAACAGAGCAGCGGATATACAAACACGCCAAAAAGAACGAGTTCAAAAACCACGAAAGAACAATAAAAATGCTGCGCAAGACAGGACAAAAGACATCGAAACAAAAAGATCCCTCAGTACAAGTATAAAAAGGAGACCGTCAACATCCTCACATCACCGACCATGATCCAAACTCGGCACAATAACAGGCCCGAATTTAACCACATTCCCAAGAGCCCCATCACCCTGAACCATAAAGTCCGCCGCAAGACTCAATTTACTGACCCCACCAGGCGTCACATGGCCATAGGAAGGATTGACCGTCTCAGGGTCATACGCGACAATAGCGACGTAGTTCCGACGCGCCATGAGCTTGCGGTATTCACGGGCCTGGCCGTTGACGTCTGTCTGGAAGATTTCCATCATGTCTTCCTTGGTATCGCTCACCTGGCCCGAGGATCTGTGGCCGTTGGCGGGGACGTAGAGCGGTTTGCTGTGGCTGTGTAGGAGTTTGATGATATATGATGGGGGCGGGGTATTGACGACGGAGGAGGCGATGAGTTGGTACATTGTCTTGTGGTCCGAGGGGTTTGAGGGGTCGTGGACGAGACCTGCGCCGCAGACGTTGACGGCGCCGGAGAGGAAGGTCATGCGGATTGATTTTTGGTGTGCGATGCCTTGGAGTGTGCGGATGAGATATGTGCGTTCGAGATCCTGGCGCTGGGTTAGTATGGCATGTTTTGGATAGGGATTGGGGGAGGAGACGAAGACGAACCTTCGATTCGTGCGTCCATTGATCGCGTAGCTCGTCCATGGAGTTGAATTCGCCAAATGGACTCAGTATACCGCCCATCAGGCCGGATTTGCCGACGGCTCGCTTCACCGAGTCGAAGCCTGAGCCGACGAACTCTTTGGCGCCGACCACTCCGGCTACCGAGCTAGTTACCTTGCCCAGCACATTGTACGCGCCGGTCACGGCTCGCTTTCCTGTTGCGACGGTCTGGACGATGTGTTCTGCCGTCTCTAGGCGGGGATAGATGAGTGGGACGGAGACCATCCAGAGACAGTGTTGCACACTGGGTGGCAGCATTGCGATCTTCGGGAAGAGACCCTGGTACGTGGGACCGGCCATAACCTGGTGTGGGTTTCTTTCTGAGCGGCAATCCGGACCGACGACCACGACGCCGGGCCCTAGGTATTTAACGAAGTGCCAGCCTGTGCCGGTTATAGTGAAGAGATCCATATCGTTGCTGACGTTACGGAGGATGTCGAGGGTTGTGTGATGCTGGAAGAGGAGGTACATCTCGATGCCGATGCGGCCGATGTTCTTGAACATGTTCGAGAATTGCATGTGCTCAGGATACGAGCCGAACCCATCGAAGCTGCGGAATATATTAGTGCTGCTCGCTGGTTGTTGCTGTGTGGGCGACTCACATGTCATGATCGTCAATCTGGCAGACATAAGGGATCTGCGCAAATGACTCCCTTATGTGGGGTTGATCGAAGTGGCTGGTATAGTAATGGAAGTATGCGTGGGAAACATCCTGCTGGTTAGCCGCTGTCCAAGGGGCGTTCTTTCTAGCCTCTTTTCCGCTGATAGTCAACCATTGCTTGAGAGAAGGAATCTCTTTCCACATGCGATCCGCATAGATCTGACCACCCAGACATAACTGGGCGTGGAAGCCTCCGATTTCATTGTGCTTTTGCATGATATCCTTCCACATGTAACCGACGCCACCCAAACGAGCCCGCTCACCAGCATTGACATTGAGCGAGAAGTCATTTCCAGAGGTAGCAATAAACCGCCAATTGGTTTCGTGTCGACCAGCGACGAGAAACTCGTAGCGAGTGCAGCCTAGGTGGGAGGTGATGGCGTAGGTCCATTTTGCTGGACCCGCATCGTCCATCTGAAGATCAACCTCGTACTTGTAGAAGGTCCAGCGTTGATGGGCGGCAATGTTGACTGCCTTCAATTGTCTCGGGTTGGGAGACAGGTCTAGACTCTGGTGCATATGAATCGTGGGTGGCTGTGCGGCATCTGTCACAAGCAGGATAGATCCTAACCAGATTCCACGCTCGATATCCATGTTGGTGTAACGCAGATAAGGGCCAAAGTAGACACCGTTAGTTGGAGTGTTCTTGTACAGATCCACGCCGCTACTCGGGGAGGCCCAGTGAATCCAGTCACCATCGGAGACTGTAAACTTTCGAAACCAGGTGTCAAAGGCACACCGGGTGACGCTAAAGGCTTCCCGAAAGCCGACAGACCCGGGGAAACTAGCGGATGGGCGCTATACACACTTCCCACCGGAGACATGGGCGTGTCGTTGAGATTAAGCGGTGTAGGTCCCTTCGGGAACTCCCACTGAGTTGACTGTGTGGGCAAATGGATGTAGTAATACTGTCCGGAGCTTGGATCCATATGCGCAATCCATCCCTCCGGAAGAGGTGGTGGAGACGCCGGACCTGCGGCAGAGGGCCCCGGGGAAGTCACCTGGACAGTCTGATGATGGAAACCGGACAGGTCGTTAGCAACAGACGCCTGTGGGGATTGTCCGATTTGCTGCTGCTGTCTCTGATCATTCGCAAAAGCGGGATGGTCCTGCGGCGAGACTGCCGGTACAGGGGAAGATGTTTTCGTAACAGGATTGGGTTGGTTTGCTAAAGCCGGGTGCATCAAGGCGGCTCCAGCTCCTGCCGTCGCTCCTGTTGCTGCTGCCGCCGCAGCACCGCTTTGCTTTTCATTAGGGTATCCATTCGGAGCAGAAGGACCTGATACACTTGAGTAGGCGGGAGGAGGAGATGAGCTGAGGCGCATGCGGTCCATGTCTTGTTCCAGGGCGTTAGGGGGTATTCGTCCTGGTTGTTGTTGCTGCTGCTGCTGCTGCTGTAGCCCAGCTGCAGGGTGCGATTGGGATGGAGATCCATTGTACTGGCTATGGTGAGCCTGGGGTGGCGGGCTGCTATATTGGCCTGGATGAGCCTGGGGCGGCGGGGTGCCATAGGACCCGGGAATCTGCGGCGGCGGACTACCGTATTGACCAGGATGCGCAGCAGCCGGCTGATTGTCATCAGAGACGACCTCACCACCCTGATAAACCGTAGGAGGGCCATGGGGCTGCGAACCGGGCTGCTCGGTAGGAGTCCACGGGCGCGGCTGCTGCTGCGGTGGGAAAGTCGGCTGCTGTCCGGAGTACTGTTCTGCCCGTCTCTGCGCAGCCACGTTATGCGACTGGATACCCTGCAAGGTCCCGGTACCTGCGATTCCCGCAGCGGCATAGCGGGCCTCTATGTCCGAGCCTGGCTGCTGGCCTGGTCCAACGACAGGTGTCTCCGGGGGCGGGGGCGAGCCACGCTGGGCGCGGGTTGTCGAGGTGGAACTGATGCGATTGAGCGGGCCCTGTGGGGGCTGTAGACTGGACGGGGGCCGGGCCGCAGACGTGGAGCTTTGGCGTTGAGGCGGCGGGTAGTATTGTTGACGGTAATCGTATTGATTTGTGTTTGCTGGTGGCTCTGGTGGGCCAGGTGGTTGACTGACCGGGGGCCGAGGGTATGGTCTGGCAGCTAAGGCCTCGCGATCTGGCGCATCATAGCTAGGAGATTCGGGCAGTGGCTTAGGGGCTGCACCTCTTCGTTCGGCCAATGTTGCGACTCGGGGCTCACGGCCGTCCCGCGGCCGGAGCGCTGTTGGGTATTCATTTGGACTCACGGAGCCGGAGCCAGGACCAGCTGGCGGAGAACCATATCTAATGTTGTCGTGATAGCGGTCGTTTGAACTTGAGGTGCGCATCTGGGGACGTTGACGGTCATCCGGATAGGGTAGCGGGGCGTTTGGTGGGGGGCTGGATCCCGCGGCGGATGCTGGAGATGACGAGTCCCGTTTGTTGATGCGTAAAGGGCCGACGGTAGGTGATTCTTGCCTGGCAGGGCGGTCATTGAGGAAAAGCTCCTCGGGATGGAGGGCACGGCTGCTGCCACTCATGGTTGAGAAATTGCTGGGCTCGAAGCTGCAGAAAGACAGAATTCAGCCACAGCAGAATGCGAGGTACTCCCAATTACGGAGATAAGCGCGAAGATCGTTGGGAAGTACACCGTAGATGCGGGGCAATGGGAAAAGGGGCTTTTCATCTATTCATAGAAATTATCCGAGAAGAAGAGGAAAAAGGAAAAACAAAAAGGAAAGATGAAGAAGATCGGATTTTCTGTAGGCGCCAAGTTGGGCGAGACGCCGACCCCGCAGGTGACGAGAATCATCACAAGTTGCCTAGGTGCTGCCTTGGCGTAGACTACTTCTGTATCATATCACTTTCAGACTATTCTATCCAGATTGCGACCCAATATGCGAACCCTAATGTGCGCTGATGATATGGCCTGGGAATGTGCCGAGAACATATCTCACAACTGGCTGCTTCAATTCCTGAAACTTGACATCAAGAAACCGATCGCGATGTTCATCCTCCAGCGCCATAGAGGAGATGGTGCCGTGTTTACGATACTCGAAAAAGGTTCATATAATATCTCCTTACGAATGAAGTACGAAAAAAACCATGCTGTTGTCATACGGCTCGCTCAGCCCGGTGCCGTATTTTTCCCCGAGGAAAAAGTCGTGAACGAAGTTGCTACGATGCGATTGCTCACAGACCAGACATCGATACCTGTTCCATTCATTCTAGACTCGGGCACGAAGAAGGAAAGCCCCCTTGAACTGAGCCCATTTATCATGATGGAGTACATCGAGCACAAAACAAATATGTACGACGCTCTCAATACCCCTGGATGTCCGAAAAAGGATCGTGGAATTCTAGATCCGAACATCGACGTTAATACGCTTGAGCTTTTATATGATCAGCTAGTGGGTGTCCTACTTCAGCTGTCAAAGATTTCTTTTCCTCGTATAGGGTCTCTCACCTAGGTCGATGACTTCACCTGGGAAGTATCGCGCCGACCCTTATCAATGAACATGAATGAACTGGTACGGCTAGGAAGCCTACCGCGGTCGAAAATTCCCCACACTACATTTAGTACAGCTTCTTGTTATTTTGAAGCCCTTGCAGACCTAAATATTGAGCATCTGGTGCACCAGAGGAACGATGCTGTGGAGTCAGCAGATGACTGTCGACGAAAGTTTATAGCGCGGCAGCTGTTTCGTAAGCTTGCCAGAGAGAAGCGACTTACTGATTCAATATTCGAACAAGGTCCTTTCAAAATCTGGTGTGATGATTTACGACCGGGGAATATACTACTCCATGAAAATATGCAAATTGCTGGAGTGGTAGATTGGGAGTTCACATATACAGCACCAGTTGAGTTTTCCCACGCGCCGCCTTGGTGGTTGCTCATCGAAAAGCCCGAGCTTTGGCCAAATGGCATGGACAACTGGGAAGATGTGTTTAGTCATCGCTTGAAGACATTTCTTAGGGTGATGAGAAGTCGCGAGGACACGGAGATTTAAAAGGGTCACATAAACGAGAACCAACGCCTGTCTAGTCATATGCAACGGAGCTGGGACAGCGGAAATTTCTGGATCGTGTATGCGGCGCTGAATAGCTTTGCATTTGACGCAATCTACTGGAAGAAAATTGATCCGTTGTTTTTCAAAGCTGCTGGAAGTCCCGAGACAGCTTGGAAAGAAAGGCTCGACCTGCTAGCCGAGAAGGAAATCGAGGAGATGGAACAACTGGTTGTTCGGAAGCTGGAAGAGAAGGAAACCAGAGTTCTGAAATGGGACCCGGATGAGTATACTGTTGAAGCGAAAGCGAAAGCGGCTGAAGTGGATTGAGCCTACTAGATCGGGAGGAAACGAAGTGCAATGAGATCAAGGCTCGTGCTGGTTGGCCAAATAAATCAATTACCACCTAATTGTCTACATAATGTTTACATTCGAAACGGGTCGGCCCGAGCAGTTCCAAATTCCATGGATCAAATTCCACTCCACTTTCTATACGTACCTAGGTATATATCATCAATCATGCTAACATACATTGAACATCCAAAGTACAAGTATGCCCTATGCGCCAATGCTCTGAAAAAACCAGAAAGCCAAACTCCACTATCCAATCAAAACCCGAAATTAACCATCTGAAGTCCCTCCTGAGCCATCAGATCAGACCAATCCACATCCAATGTATGACCCATATGCATGAGTCGCTCCAACTGCCGCTCATAGACAATCTGGAGGATAGCACGTGTCGTTGCAGCATTGCGGCCCAAGCCGTCTTCCTCGTATTCCATACTAGTCATCAATTCCATCGCCGTCAGCTTTATCCCACTAGCTGATGCCGTAGCACCCGCTAGGAACAATGGGAAGACTAGGAAATGTCGATCTGCTCGTCGAGTGTGTGTAGTCTGCTGGGCCAGGCGTAGGATCTCTGTTGCGTGGTGGTCGATTTCTGCGTCTGGGGGGTAAACGGACTCGACACGTTGTCCGGGCCACATGCTGCTATAGGAGAAGAGTTGACAAACATGGTATAGTGTAGCGGACTACAAGGAGTTAGCCTTTTTCTTTTCTTTCTTTCTTTGCGTAGATGGAAAGAGCGAAAAGTGGAAAGAACTGACCTGTTGCATGATTTCCCGAGACCGCCGCGGGAGGTTATCCTGATGTTGGTGTACAAATGCAACATCCGGGGACTCCCACAATCTCCCGAAAGCCCGACGTAGGTCGCTTAATTCATGCGATCTCTTGTCGAACTCTTCAAAAGGCAGATTCCGTCTATCATGACGAAGGCGAATAGCCAAGAACCCCAGTTGCGCAGCTAGTCGGAATGTGTCGTGGTATAGACGCATGAGCACCGGTAAGCTCTCATGCTCATCGGAGTAAATCACACTGTAGCCCTCTGGGGCCGAAGGGTAGAGAAGACATTCCGACCCAGGGAGCATCTGGTGGTCGATAACGGCCCGTACAAACTCTCCTGTCCCTGCTCCGCTGAACAGGGCGTACAAGTCGATGTGGCACACCCACCAGAAAATAAATGGGTGGGGCTCTTGGCCATACTTGGCCCGGCGAAGGAAGGCGATGTGAAGGAGGCGGGAGATATGGTGAGACCAGAGGTTCGAGCCGTGTGGCTCGGCGGCTGCAATCTCGTAGATCAGAAGTAGGAAGTGGGTAAGGAACAGCCCGTCGGAAACAAGATCATCGTTGTTCCGTAGGCTGACTTGGAGGGAGGGGAAAGCTTGCTGATAATATTGTAGCGCATCGACATTGTGTCCTGTGCCGCTGTGCGAGAGACTAAGGGCTGATACAGCCATCATAGCGTGGGAAAGCTATTAATCCTGTTAGCACAGACATCGCCACCGTCCAAAATATAGAGTGGGATACCTACAGGAGGGAAACGAGTGGCTTCCTGCTCTAGAAAGTCCATACTGAGAGTCATAAAGTGACTATCAGATCCACAAGAATCATCAAGTCTATGGTCGTGAGGGAACAACTGCCGCCATATGACCTGACGAAAGTGGGAAAAGATAGTACAATCCTGACTTTGCCGGTCAAGACGCGGGTCCAAGAACGCCATCTCCTCTACCTTCACATCCGGTGAAGGAAGGGAAGTGAAATTTGGAGAGAGAGACAAATTGCAGAAAGGATCTGAGATCTCCGATGTTGGAGAGATCCCCAAGGTCTTCCCGTTAGACGGTGAGCGGCGAGTAACATCTTCGAACGTCTTCAATATCACCACATTAGGATCATCGCCCTTGGCCGCGCTCGCGGGACTACTGGCCGCAGAGCTCCTGCGCTCGCTGGTGGAATTGGATCTAGCTTTCTCAATTGCATCGTCTGCATACTCTGGCAGTGAGGAGAAACTGTCTGGTGTCATCACGACAAGGTACGTGCCGGGACTAACCCCTTCTGCTTTCTTTTCCCTGTCTTCGTCCGAAGTGAGTAGGGAAAAGGGCGGAAGGGAATCCTTGGAAGAGAAATAATCCGTCCTCTCGTCATTGGAACTCGGCGAAGTGACTACTCTAGTTAGTATGAACTAGAAGAAACCTCTAGAAAAGAAAAAGAAAAAGGTGCTTACGATCCCAAACGACATGGCCGTTTGTCTTCACATCGGCCATGCGGCCCATGATACGCGGGGTATCATCGCGAAAAGCGAGCCGAGGGCGATAATCGCAAGTATGGCCTAGACGAGTACATTGCTGTCACGTATAAGTAACTGTGGAAATGTGGAGATAAACCCAGTGTGAAGAATGCATACATTACATTGCGGGTGTCCTTCATCACATTTGACTGGAGAATGTGTCAGCCACGGAATTAACCTTGGAACCCTGGAGTGCAGGAGAGTCACCTACCTTTTCGACTCTGAGAAAAAAAGAAAAAAAAGAAGCAATTAATCAACTGTTTTTCTTCTGATTTAAGAAAAACATAAAAAGAGACTCACTCGGCATGTCCTGGAAGGAATAAGTTTGGGTTCGGGGTATAATCAAAATATAGAGACGATCACTTACCAGCAACCGGTGCGAGATCGCGGAGGCAAGCGTATGCGCGGTGGAGCGCTCAGGGCCTTTTCGGACTTGGCGAAGACATCAAAGAGATCTTCCGGATCTTCCTTGGGGGCAATGATGGGTAACCGCAGAGGTTTCGCAGAGACTTTGCGTCTGTTTTGCACCAGACTGGCCGTCATATGGCTTGTCTTATGTTCAGTGATGTACAGACAGGCTGAATTGGAACACTTACTAGGGTGCTCGGTACAGTATATTAATGGTCAATTGTTAAAGGAAGAAAGGAATAGGGGAAAATTAAAGATAGAAAAGAAGTTATAATAAGATTAGAGGATAGAGAAGATAGAGGGGGAACCCTTGGAAGGGAAAACAGTAAATCAGAAAAATGCATAAGGGGAGTTCATGTATTTTGAACGGGTGGCGGGAATAAGGGAAAAGAAAATTATAAAATTATAATCTTTTATTCTTTTTTTCTTTTATTATAGTATTGTATTATTGTATTATTCGCATGATTTATTCCAAGGAGAAATCAGGGAAAGGAAGACAGAGCTAAAGGGAAAAAATAGAAAATGGACAGAAAAAAAAAGCCAAAAAGAAAACCAGGAAAAAGACAGAAGAAGAGAAAAGCAAATGGCATGCAGATGCCAACCATGTGGACAATCTTAGAAGTTGCTATTATTACTCTGCTAACTGTTAAGTTTACAGGGTTGGCCCGGACTAAAGGGAACTAGAGTTAATGAGAGAGTGAGAGGTAGAAGAGGAAAACATAGAAGAGCCCTGGAGAAGAAGAGACAACCTCGGAAGGGACTGATCAGAAATCATCCCATCCCTTTTTATCGGAGCCGAAGAATGGGCTCAATTAGGTGAATGTACCCAGGTTAGCTGCGACTTGGCCATGTGTGGGGGAGGAAATGCTAAGTCTCGATCGGCCCGGACCCCGGTCTGGATCGATGGAGGAAAAATCGAAGAGATCACACTGTTGCACTGTTTTGGGACAAGCTTAGCCCAGTTTGGCCAAGCTTATCCCAGTTAGGACACTTTCAGACACCTTTAGACGCTTTTAGACGCTTTTAGACTCTTTTGGACACTTTGGGACTCTCCGCATTCCAAGCGGACTTGGCCGAGAGTTAGGCGAGTGGCGCAGCCTTGGGGGCATTTGGAGGAATTTACCTTGATGGCTGTGATACTGTTCTACATAGACTTCCTATTGGTACGATTGTCTATTTGACCCGTATCGAATCCTCCTTTAAAAATGAGGAAATAAGCATCATTCATGATCGACCTATAAATAAAATATAAAATAATAAAAATGGCCCAAACCACGTGGGATCCTTAGTTCGGGAACGCCAGGGCCTCGTCGAGTAAACGCTGCACCGGTTCGGATCGCTCACTGGCTCTCCACTCACGAACACGCATGAGAAGTGTGTCAGGCACACCTTGGGCATGAGGACTCAGTTTCAGGTACGCTAGAATGGCCTCTGCACGACCCTTGCGGATGGCTTCGACAGATCCGTCCACTTCCCCCGTGAGAATCTTCTCTGCCAAACCAGTCAAGGGTGCGGCCAGTTGTTCACCGGATGCCTCCGGTAAGACGATCCACTGATCCACTCGTGTAAAGAAAGCCCGGAGCTCATCGTAGCCCGTGCTGACGACCTGTCGTCCACCATGTTGGAGCACTTGAGCCAGCGGACCAGTCATCTGTTCCACATACTTTCCCAGTGCTGTGGTTAATGTTAGCAAGGCGTGACGCTAGGGGTTTCCCACAATTCCACAATTTTGGAGGGTAATTGAGGGGGATTTAGAGGGATTTAGGGAATTTAGGGGACTAACCTTCACCCGAATCGGCGGTGGGGTTGAAACATTGCAGCAGACATTGTACACACGCCGCAAGGGTGTCATCTTGGGTCGAGCCGCGCCCATTCCTCGAGTCTATCTCCATCTGGTCTTGGTCTTGGTCTTGCATTTCTTCAACCACCCCCGGAATTATCTTCAATGCGTCCGGCATGAAGTTGAGGTCCTTGCGTGCCTGCGCGATCTCGCCCATTGCTCGCAGTCCATGCGGCCGGTAGAGGAGGTTAGCTCGCTTGGCTTCGCGAACCGTAATAGTCTGACATGCGTTAGCATCAATTGTATATTTTTGGAACCTTTTCCCCCGTGATCAATTATAATCGTTGGGGGCCAAGTGGCGACATGTCAGCCCATACCTTCATCAGGCTCCTCAGCTCCTCCTTGTCTTGCCACAACTTCTGAGCTTGGCCACTAAATTTCACTAGCGCCTTAAGCACCACTTCTTTACCTTCCCACGTTTTCCCCGCCAGAGCACGCTCCAATACTGGCCAAACCAATTGGGCCGTCGGGAGGTCAATCTCTGCATCAAGCGATAAAACCGCTTGCGCAATCGCCCGTGCGGCCGTGTGCTTGATAGCCCAGCGGGGGAGTCCAGATTGTCCGAAACGAGGCCGACAATCTCGCGAATGTAAAGCGACACGGCGCGCGATCCACCAACATTATCCTGCCATGTCTTCTCAAACTGCTCCTTCACATGTTCATCGCCATCGTGTTTACACACAAAGACGAACGGCAAGGCGCTCGCCGCAAATGCCATGAACCGATCGTTGGATAGCTTGGACGCCGAGTACAGGATCTCGCCGGAGATAACTCGTGGCGTGGCATCTTCGGCTGTCAGATAGAGGTTTTTGGCAAAGTCAAAGGTCTTGAGCACCCGATCATCGGAAGCGAGCCGCAGCAGATAACCCATAGATGAGCAGTAGGAGGCGCTGACCGTGTCATTCCGGTCCACCACGTACTTGGTGAGAATCTGGATAAATCGATCTGCGTATGGGCGGAAGAGCAAGGTTTTCATGCTAAGCAGCACCAGAACGCGGCTGCAACCCACCTTCGATGGCAGGCCCACGGCCGACCGGAGCACATCTTCGAGTCTCTGTGCCAGTTCGTCCAGATTGCTTTCATCCAAGTTGTCAATCAGATACCGTTCAATCACCTCCATCATAGGGGATGTGCGGATGCTAGAGAGACGCATCTTGTCAATCTCTTGGCCGGTGAGACCATACTTGTCGGCGTTGAGGTGGACGTAGTTGACAGCTTGTGGCTCCAGAGAGCTGAGAGCACTTAGGAACTTCTCCAGCATATTGGGGACATGTGGACGCAGTAAGCCGCCAGGGCTCTTCTTGATCATTGAGATCAGAGCACCAATGGCATATCCTTGCACTTCTTCCACGCTGGAATCCAGTCCCTTGTCGCTCAGAAGGAAGGGGATAGCACTTTGGAGTAAAGTACCCGCGCGCTTCTCCGTGCCACTTGTCTCGAGTGTGCGGATGACCGAATTGGTAATGGTTTGACAGAGCTTCAGCGCGGCGGTGCGGACAGACTCCTTGATATCGTCCAGCAATTTGAAACCCTTGCTGTAAATTTCATCGAGATACTGGGCGTACTTCTCCGGACGGCGACCTTGGATCAGATCTGCCACGGCAGCACAACTTGCTTGCCGAACACGCCATTCCCGACCAGCTAAAATGCTCTTGAGAAGATCCTGCATGATATCATCAAAGTGGGTATCGATGACAACAGTAGGGTCCTTAACTAGTGCTTGCCAGATGGTGTTCATAGATCTTTGCACGTTCGGGTTTGGATCGAACCGGTAACGGAAAAGCTTGGGGTAAATCTTAGGGTTCTTCGCCAGGTAGCCATCGACACTGGAATCAGAGAAGATGCTGCTGATTCCAAAGCGGCCAAATGCCGCACGATTTGTCCAAATGGCATTGTTCGAAGCCAGTGACATAAATCGGTAAACCAGGGTGGGGTCACCCGCCTCGGCGGCCAGGTTCATGATATCCTTGTATGTGTTGACAGACGACCCTTCACCAGTGGGGAGGGCCCCAGGTTCAAATAGCTGGGTGTCGGCCTCAATCTTGCCACCCCCGAGGTTGGGACCAGTCGAGGTGAATGATTCAACCAGGTCTTGGACCAGATCGTCTTTCAGGGATTGGTCACCAATCTCATATACAAGGCTGAGTCCGTGCGCTCCAGTCTCCTGCACCACCTCATCCCGGTTTCCGAGGAGGCTGCTGAAAGTAGCTTGGCACTTACGCAGTCGCTCCTGCATCTTCTGCATGTGACCGCAGTTCTTGACTAGCGACAAGAGCCATATTGCAGACGCCTTCCGCAGAGATGGCTTGGGCGCAATGCAATCCGCAATGACCTTGTCACAGATCAGTTCAAATACCGTGCGCGGGACATCTGAATGAGGGAACTCTCCATCGATGTCGAAATCTTGGATAAGAGCGCGAGAATCCCAACCAACAGCGACATTGCTCAAGGCCTCGCCTACAGTGAACTGAACTTCGGGGCTACGGATTTCATGTAGACTGTAGAGCGAACCCAGGAAATCGCTGAACAAGATACTATCCGAGCCCGATCGAGAAAAGGTCAGGGTCAACAACCCCAGAGATCTGATAGGGATTTGATTCTCGGTTTTGGCGTCGCGGGATAGCTTTTCCAGTATCTTTTTCCAACCTTCTTCTGTGATGATATCAAGAGACAGCACGCCAGATAGACTTAGCTGTCCAATGGCCTCTTGTGCAGTCCTTTGGAGCAGAGTATCCCGGGAAACATCTAGAATATCAAAGAGAGTCTCAATAAACTGCTTGGTTTGTGCTTCTGGGGCTCGGCTCGCTAGCCCGCGGTACGCAAGTCGACTCAACAGATACGAGAGCGCTAAAATCGCCCCACGAACTCGCATAACCTCTTGACCAACAGCAGTATTCCATGATTGGATGGTAGCAGTCAGCTGAGTAATAAAACTCTTCAGTTGGTCCTCTGAGAAGGCAGGATGTGAGACCAGAATTCCAAATGCCCGTGCAGTAATCCCCTGGTTATCTTGGTTGTTGCTGCAAATGGGCTCCATCAAGGATGCCGCACGCGGGATCAAGTGTTGAACAACGTCATTTGGTGCTAGGGAGCAGATTTCCACGAAATGAACACCACATTGCCGTAGGCCTTCACGCTCGCCGGTTACAAGACCTTCGAGTGTGCCAGATAAAAATGCTAAAACAGATTCCTTTGCAGCCTCTCGAATATACTGTCTCACGGCTGCACGGGCTTCCACGCTGGTGGAGAGAAGCACTTCTAGCTTATAGTCCCAATCTTGTTCTAGATCTGCAGCAACTCCCGATGCCGAGAAAGCCTCCCAAAGTAATGTATTCCGGAGGAATGAGATGGCAGGCATAAATGAACCTTTGTAGGAACCGGACAGGAGTTGGGATGCGGACAAAGCCTGAACATTCAAGTGTTGCTCTTGTCCTCCCGAGCCAAGCAGGAAACGAGTAGCCTCGTCGAACTTTGGGAAGTCGAACCAGGATTCGTCTTGAACTGGGGCCGCCGATGAAGCTGACCATTTCCCATCCTTGGCAGGATTGAGGAGTCGGTACCAATAAGGATGAAGACCTTTCCTTCCTTCCTCAACGATTTCTTGCTGTCTTTCTGGGCCTCTTGCGATCGCTATCAAATCGATCCAGCGGGCGACCACATCGCCAAATGGCAGGAATCGGTTCGCAAACCGCACTGCAGCATACTGAACACCTCGCACAGCGCGGTAGCCAGTGTCAGGATCAATATCGCCAGGCTGCATGCTCATCTGACGAACCAGGAATGGCCGCAGCTGGTCTTGGAAGGTCTTGTCGTGGCTATCCAATGAAGAATTAAGAATACTTCCCAATGCCTGATCGATGCTGACGAATATTTCAGGACTCGAGTCATCCGCACTCAAGGAAGCAAAGAGCCATCGGACCAGGTCGAATTCAAAGTTCTCTACAGCATCGGCCTGCGACATAAAGTCGACCTTGGGAACCATGATACCGATACTCTCGTAGGCAAGCCCTCGCAAGCTGAGGTCTGTCGTGGGTAGTTTCTGCCCACTAGCGGCCGGACTGGGCCATCCTTGAGACTGAATGAAATCTCTTAGACCCGCAATAATTATGGGCGCGATTTGCTTGAGATCAGATGGCGCGCCCATACGAACCACCCAAGTAGTAAACGTAAAAATTTGCGTCCTTAGCTTCGATGCTTGCAACCCTTGAGAGGATCTAGCAGAGTCTGATAGGAGCCCATCTTCAATGAGCCTCAATACTCGCTGGGGGTTTGCAGTAGCTTTGATCGACTTCCCCAGAAAGACGAGGAGCTTCACTTGTAGTGGAGGGCGCGCGGGCGGAGCACCACCGGAACCGAAATACAAATCATACAACTCCTGCACAACATTAGGATTCTCAATATCCGCAGTAAATCGCTTCAGAGTCTCATCTCCGAGATCAGCAAGGCGTGAGTTGGCATCAGCAGAAGCGATCAGTGAAGGCAGGAATCGTTGTGGATCCTTAAAAGCACCGCTTCCGATGAATCGAAGGGCAGTAACTTTTGTCTCGGTTAGGTTCAAGCCACCGTCGGTAGAAGGGTTCCATGTCTCGTTTGCTGGGGCACCCTTGTTTAAGAAGCTATACTCGTCCGGAGATAGACCGGGGCATGTTGAAGTTTCCTTGGGGCCAGGGGTAAGAAGTAACAATTTCGCCAGCCAAAAGGACAAGAATTCGGAATCTTCATCTGATAGACCCAGTCGGGCTTTCAACTGCTGATCTTCTTCGCTCCCCTTTGCTGGCAGCTTGAGAAGTGGCAATAGGCGCAGAACCAGATTAAATACAATAGCACCCTGAGTGGGTGACGTTCCGATTTTCGAGATACCTTGGAGCAATGGCAGTAGGATTTCGACTCTGGCTTCGGAGCCGAGGCGATCAATACCTTGCTGGGCATAGATAAGATCAAAATGCCTAATCAATTGAGAGTTTTGCTCCTTGAATTGTTTCAACAATGACGCCACGGGCAGCTGAATAGAGGGGGTTTTGACTCGGGTGTTGATATGCTGGCAGACCGAGATGATTTTGTTGCGCACCTCCACGCTCTCTGACCCGAGCTTCAGCAACAAGGGAGGCAAATATGTTCCAAGTAGTGACTGCAGTTTCTCATCTGTGTCTGCCATTGCAATTCTGAATTCCACCTTGCCTATCAGACTCAACTCGCGAGCCTCAGGACTCTGTGAGTCCGCCATGATGAAAGTGTTTTGCAAAAGGGTGGTTCTACCGGAGCATCAAAGTGACCCTGGAAAATACAAAATACACCAAGACCCGATTTTATGAATGAATCAGTGATATAGGCAACTGCACTCACGTCATCGCCTTCAAGTGAACAGTATGGGGGACACCTGCCCAGGCGGTCCAATGATTAGTCAGCGTTTGATTAGTCACTTTCCTTGGCATTAACGGATCCATCCATCTATTTCTGGCAGGTGCGATCCCAAACGAAGTCAACATACTTCCGTAAACGACCTTCTTAGTCTACAAAATGGGAAGAGAAACAAATTAAGCAACTTAACATTCCAAGGTCGGGTCTACATTACAACGAGACATACAATCTTCTAGATCGAAGTCATGATTGAAGCAAATATCCGTATCTTAGTCTTCCCTTCTTTGCTCAGCAGCTTCGCCTCTCAAGAACCGACCAACCTCCCTTTCTGCCTCGGCCGAGGGATTAGTGCCATCTTTCTGCTTGGTATTTCCAAAGAGACATTGCCAAAGGTCGTCCTTCTTCACCATCTCTCCACCTTCAGAGCCGCGTTGCATTAGTGTCGTGAGAGTGGCATCTTGCAGTTCCATCGAGTTGGCAGATTCAATAGCCGCTTCTGTGACACCGTCGTCGTCCGCAGGAGATGTCGAGAGTGCCGCTTTGGCTTGCTTTTCTTTCTCCGTGATATGAGTCAAACGCCGGGTTACTGAGATCTCATATATGGATTCTTCCACCGTGCCGGAGACAAGGTACATCCATACTGTTGTTGGTCGATGTTGTCCAATACGATGGACTCGAGCAATGACTTGGAGCTCGATTGCCGTGTTGATGAGCGGCTCACATAGAAAGACATGAGTAGCAACAGTTAAGTTTAGCCCGGATGCCTGTGCTTTGCCATGCAGCAAAAAGCACTCAATCTAGATTATTTATAAATCGTCAGCGTCATTCTTCATGAGGTATGGTTCCGGGCCACTTACAGCCGGGTCTGATTTGAACTTCTCAATACCATCCGGAGAGTCAATAGTCGTGCTGGATATTTCAAGAACCCCGAATACAGCCTGTAATGAAGACAAAAAGCTTCCGTATTGGGAGAAAATGATAGACTTTGCGCCAGGGTCGTGTTCTCGCAGCCATAGGATGTGTCGGACCAAAGTGTCAATCTTTGACCCGTAAGATTCCTCCAAATCAATGTTCTTGATCTCGTTGAGATGGCCGGAGCTGATGTCGCTGTAAATCGCATTCTGAGAATGACCTTCATAGCTCGATTTGACAGGTGTCTTTTCCTCCTGTACCACTAGCTCCTGTGGCTTGTATGTAATCCGATGGAAATCATTACGCTTCAGCTTCCTCTTGCACATTGGACAATTTTGGTGTGCTGTCCACCATAATCGCAAGCAGTCTTTGCAATACTTGTGACCACACACAGTCAACACGCCTATACCGAAAGTCAGTCTACGTCAAAAATATATATCCCAGAGAAAGCAATACTCACCAACTTCGAAGGTCGATTGGCAGACAATGCACTCTCGGGGGTTGCTGTCCGAGCTAGAATCGTCTCTTAGATGAATGAGATATCTTGCTTTAGACCTGAGAGAGGCAATCTTTGCTTCAATCGACTCCTCTTGCTCCAACCTTAGGTTAAAAGCGGATTCATCTAGCGGCTTGCCTGCACTTTCCTCGTCGTATGGAGCCACCGTATCCGAAATCTGCTGCAGGTGACGATAATACTCCAGCCGATTGTTCATTATGTCGCGGAAACTCTCAACTTCTCTGCTTAGTCTGGTCGATACTTTCAGTTGCTCAGCAATCATTTGACCTGCGTTCTTTAGGACCATCTCGACGATCTCATGTTCAGCACGAGCACGCGAATTTCCCGAGCTGGCTTGCCACTCCAATGATGCCACGAGTTTGCGAAGCTCACTGACAATTCCGCGGAGCGATCCGAGACTGGGATCAGGTTGAAGCTGACTGCGAGTATCCATGATCTTGAGAAATAGTTGCGGAGAGGGTCCCTCGCCTCTTTCGGCCTGGATGATTCCGGCTTTGGCTTCGTGGGAAATGAGAGTGTTCTTGTAACCAGTGAGAGCGTCATAACGGTCGCTGTAGATTGACCTCAAAGCCTCCATGTAGACATACATCTCATCTTGATGCTTTGTTGACCGCTCATACTCATCGCCCTCCAGCTTTGCTTCTTCTTCCTGGTCAATGAGTGACTGAGAGACGAGTCTAACCATGACATCTCGCCATTCCTTGTATTGCTCGGCATTCTTGTTAAGAGCGTCGCAGAAATCTTCAAATTTGCTGAGCAGATTGTATGCCTCGACTCCTTTGCTGTAGAGATGGGGCTTCATTTTCGGGATGTGCACGAATTCTTTGTCTCGTGCCTTGATCTTGACTTTCCTCATGTAGCGCTCGACTCTCCGGGCAACGTCAGTCAACATCTCTTTGCGAATGACTTTTGCGGCCTCATAGGCCTCCTCTTCACGTTTCTCAAGCGCTTTAAACTCATCTGACTCTGGCTGGGTCAGATTTGGATCGCTCTTGATTTGGTAATATGCGTTCGCAGTGAAAAATACTGCAATATGCTGGACCTCGAGTGCAGCTCGAAGCTTCAGTCGACACTCACCGAGGCGGCTGTTATTGCCTGCCTCTTCGTCCTCTTCGTCCTCATCATCCTCGACATCCTGATTAATATGTCCTAGAGTAGTCCCGTCTTTATCACTGGTAGCGCCTTTGGTCTTCAGTAGGCGCAGCTGCTCTCTGCTGTCTTCAACCAGTCGCGTGGCATGATCCATTGCTTTCTGCCAAAGAGCGAGGGCTTCTTGGCGGCGTTTTGCATTTTCTAGAAGCTGGCCTCGTCGAAGTTGAGATAGAAGGAGAGTCCGTTCTTCCGTGCGTAGAGCTGACTCGTTGGCATCAGTCATGGCTTCCAGGACTTGGCCCACGGTCTGCAAAGGACCAGAGCCCTGACCTAGCGTTCGGCGATAGCGGACGTTGGGACGAAGGCACGTTTCACGGAGTCTTGTCAACCAAGTACGCATTTTTTCGACAATTACAGGATCTTCGGGATCCCAGTCGCCTCGAAGGGGAGCTCCCGAAGCGTTCAAACCGCATTCTTCGCACATTTGCTCAAAAAGCTGACCATACTTCTGTTCTTCTATAGCCGTGAAAGGAGTAGTGATAACAATGCGCTTTTGAGGCGGTAGACGGAGCTCCTCCAATAACTGACCTTTCCTGTGCCGAAGAGCGATTGTGTTTATGATTTTCGCCAAGACTGGTCCAAAGCACAAACACAATCTTCTCCACAAGGGTGCTGAAAAGCAGAACGGCTCATAATGGAGGAAAAGGAGAAGACCAAACAGGTCGTCTATGTTTCTGCGCAGCGGAGTACCGGTCACAGCCCAAGCGATTTCACGAGGGATCAAACGAGCTACTTTCGCTGCGTTGCTGACACCACTCTCAATCATCTGGGCCTCATCCAGGCATACTCGCCACCATGAGAGACGAACGAGTGGTGTCTTCCTCTGCGCAAATCGCTTTTCGTGCCGTAGAGCTCGCTGTGGGCCACCACCCGTATAGTGAATTTCTTTCGCGATGACATTGTAGGTGGTCAGAACAACATCGAACTCGGCAAGCTCATCGACAATCATGTCGTCAGTTGCTTCCCCCGAACGTTTGATGCCATTGTAATGATGAACACTCAGAGTGGGAGCATGCTCTTTCAACTCTTGTTTCCATTGTTCAAGAATCGCGGGGGGTGTGATAATCAGAGTGCCGCCAGTAGGTCTCAACCCGTCGGCATCAGCCTTCCAGATCTGGGATTCTTCTCGCTTATTCAAACTTATCAATGCAGTCACTTCGACTGTCTTGCCCAACCCCATTTCCTCAGCAAGTATTCCACCTTTCAGGTTAGCTGCGGCATCGTACCACAGAGAAATATCGGTTGTCAGAACCATGAAAAGATGACTGAAGTAGTAGGTCCGCCCATCCGCATCTTTCGTGGAATTGAAGGACGCCGGAATGTCACTTTTGGGAAGTTCTCTCATAGGCATAATTTCGCCATTTGGCCCGACTTCTCTTCCTTCTCTTTGTAAGAGCCAGCGAACAGCTCTTTGCTGGAACGGGAATAGCTTGCATTTTAAATCAGGGCATTTGATATTTGGACTGTCTGTGACCTCGGGAACGTGCACGTTCTTATAGAAATCCCGGGGAGACCATTCTTTGCGGGTTCCCAGCATACTTTCACGATATTCGCGCGGGCCAGCTGATGGGCGAACACATTTTTCCTGCAGCACATATTTCGTAAACGCTTCCAGGTCTGCTATGCCCAAGCGGTTTGAATCTGGAACCTCGATAGAGTCCTTCCAAAGAACAACCGTCTCGAGAGAAAAGCCTGCTCCATCTGGCAAGGTACACAAATGCGCCTGGTAGCAGGCTGTAGGCACTTTCTTGGAGAACTTGTCCACGTGAGCAAGTTTGCTGGCGGTCTGAAGTTGCTCAAGGAGCTCGAACAGCCGTAGATCCTCGCATGGATATATCAGCAATCCCTTTTCATCGAGACTAGATAGTTCCAGTTCCATACGATCAGCGCCGTCCTCGGCCGGGTCTGGTTGCGGCGCATTGTCCAGATCTTCATCGAGAAAATGAACACTTCGGACATCAATGAGTATAGGAACCCTGGAGGTGGAGAGGTCCGGGTCGTAAGGTCTTTGATATTTGTTTGTGTCCGTATTCGAGGGTCTCTGAGGAGGGTAACGGATCAGTGATTTTGCTTTAGAGCGGGCACCAGTGGCAACTTACTATGCGCATTGTCAATCTTGCTAATGGAAGGTAGCCCAAAGGCACTCCTGCCGTTGATACCCCATTTTCTTGTGTCAGACTCCTTGCGCCCCGTTTGGTAGTCTTGCGTCGCTTGGTGGGACGGTCATCGCATTGCTGGAAGATCGAGTACAGAGACTCCAGAGTCGCGTCTAGAATAAGAATGGATGTCAGTGCTTCAATTTCGTTAACACAGTCAGCAAATAAAAGTAGCTTACCTGGCAATGTGATCTCTTCTACAACCACACTCATCTTGAAGACCACAGCCTATCCTGTCGCCACAATGCAGAGTTATCAAGAAGAGAGAATGCGCCTCCGAAAGATGGGGCTGTCATCTTATCGCACTAATCACGGGAAGATAAGACAGGCGCTGATCCATGGATCCACCTTATCGTCCCGAGGTCGAGAGATCGGGTAAACGTAACTCCGGCTAAACTTGTATACTACCAAGACGACAGACAGTAGCTCATGTCTCGACATACTGCGTCCAGTTACCTATAGTCCATAATCTATCGACTAAAACTTATGCTGTTTAATGTCCCTTCCTCTGATAATTGTATGATGCTTTACCATGTAACCATATCTATCCAAGGTTTCAAGTGGATATATACTTTAGAGCCATCGTAACTCACCCAGTGGCAATATCAAGTTTGCGCATTCATAACAAGAGGATATACATACATGCGTCTGCTTTGCGCACAATGCTGCAACAGACATTACAAAAGAACCATAGTAATATCTCCAAGAGACAACCTCTCAAATCACAGCAAGAACCACCTAAAAAGCCCCAACCTTATCATCCTGACAAAACGGACATGTAGTAAAGTACTCCGCCAGCCCAACCTGGATCTGCCATTTCGCAAAACAAGACAGACAAGAGAAAGACTGGACGAGACGAACTCGCGTAGATGCAGACTGAGGCAACCACCTGTGCGAAAGCAGCACAATATCAGTAGCAAGCCCGGGTGTCTCTTCAACCAGTTTCTCGAATGCCTTGCTCTCTCGCAGCTCCTTCCTGTGCTTCTGACAAACCGCGACGACGACATCTCTTAGACCTCGATCCGATTTTGGTGTTGTTGTGTATGCTTCAAAGGCGGCAGTCAAGAATTCGTCCGAGTTCCAGTGGTCTTGGGCGAGGGTGACGAAGGTTAGTTTTGCTTGGATTTTGAGATATTCGACCTCGAATTTGTCGGCCATTGCGTATACCTTGACATTGAACAACAGTGGGCACATTTGAGGGGGTTGGTTGACGTCGTAATGCAGTCCGTAGAACGAGCGTATCATGGCTTCCACGATGCGTGGATGCTCATCTTTCATATCGAACACATGAGCCGTTTCGCTTTCCTGCGATCACCAAGTTAGCTGAGCCTGTGGATAATGGAGAGTTTGGGTTTTGGAGGGAGTTACAATGGGAACATCAGAGAAGAACCTGCAAAAGGTCTCAGATCGGCTGCAGACTATGATTCTGTGCACCTCCAAGGCTTGGTCTGTCGTGTGAATTGTGAGGTCGGAGAAGACCCCTGTGTGGTATAGGCTGTCTCTCGTCAGCTCTCTTGTCCATGCAGTGTGTAGACCAAGAACTTACTCCCCTAGTCGGTGGAGAAACCGATCAGTACCCTCGACGCTGTAAGAAGTAATTTCCATTGCAAAGTCGCGTCGTGAAAGGCTTGACGCACAGGAGGCGAGGAGGGGGCAGTAAAATATGTGAAGAAGCAAAGTAAGGATACAACACTTGTTGGGGTAACAACGGCGAGCAGATCAGATGCTTTTTATCCTCAGTGCCAAATGAGACTGACATACCGAAACAAAAAGTAAATGACTTTATCTACGACCTTGTCTCATCTCCAACTTGGTTTTTTTGCGAATACCCAATTCTTCGATTTTTTACGACACACAATAACTCGTTACTGACGTCTCTTTGTCATGACGCCTTATATTCTGTGTCCATTTCCCAAATGGGATATCGTGTACCTTGCAACCTTGACGTTCGGGACCTTCATATGATTACCATTCTCCCTAGTTTATAAGAGCTCCAGGCCCCTTTCCAATTATAGCCCTCACGCTGCCTCTTCCAGTATCTCCATGATCCTGCGGGGAAGAAGCCGAAACCTTGCCTCCAGGGTCGGTGTCAGATACAATGGTGGCATTGACTGCATGAACAGATCGATGGTACGGTTGCCCATTCATCTGACTTTCGAACACATTGGTGGTATCGCCCCAAGAGCTTGAGCTTCCACCAGTGACGGATTTATACTGCGCAGTGCCAGACTGCCTTGTGTGTAGGTGTGACGGCCCTGACGACAAGGTGTAAGTGGAAATACCAAGCCCTCCCGTTGTTTCAAAGTCCAGACCTCCCATCATCCAAGAGTCAATCGTCATTCCATTCGAGGTGATGCCGTAAGTTGCATTGACAACCAAGGGGTATTGAAATGTAATGCTATATGAGATAGGTGCATCTCCGAGCTCCGTGATACTGTTATTTCCAGTTGTGAGTTGTCTGTTAACCTGGCTGTATCCTTGTTGGTTGAGTAGACCGTGGTTGGAGAATGATAGTGTCTGAGACCACGAGTACAGAGACGATCTTACACTGAAAATTCGCTTGACAGCCACGGAGTATGACAAGGAATCATTCCCCCCGGTCTCGTTGCGGACAAGATTCCGAGTTACAGCAAACACTGGCAAGGGAGCATCCACCATGGGCCCATCCTTGTCACGAGCGGCAGTGACTTTCGAGTCTGAGCTGTTGTCATTGAGATAAATGAAAATGTTACCTGTGACAACCCAATATGAGCCCACAGTGTTCGCAAATGTGGCCCTCCCATCTGCCGAGACATTGAGACCGGTTACCCGGATTTCAAAGGAATGTTGCTTCCCGTCTTGAACCATAGGGAGAAATGGGGAAATGTCAATCTCCGGCTGTCGAAGATCAAATGCATCAGTCCCAACAACCGGACGCCAGAATCCCGGAGCCACGCCTCCCGTAAAGATAATAGGAAATGGCCAGACAAGCCCGGCAAGGATCCCATCGATATAGAGCTGAACTTCACGAAAGGGAGTGTACCCATATAGCCCACCGACAGTGCTTTCGAAGTCTCGGGTATCCTGCGAGAAGACATTGGACCACCAGAACTCTTCTTCTGATTGTCCACATGCCGATATAGACACAATAGCACGCGATGCCGCAGCAGGGATCTCGTACATGACAGTTGTGTTGTCGGTAGGAAGCTGGAAGGCACTCGGAGAGTTTGATGCTGACCTTTTGGCAGAAATTGGAAGAACGATATCCGCGGTCTTCACATTCTGTCCTTCGGAGAAGTGCGCCTTCAACGTGGCATTGAACGAGCCGGTGTAGACCTCGTTAATGATATTTCCCAAGTCAAATATCAGCTTCTGGGGATTTCTCCAAAGCGAGTTATACTGCGACATCTCTTTGATATAGGTCCAGACAATCCCGTTGGTTGTCGGCTCCGCCGTTGAAGTCCGAAACACTTCATTATCTCCAAGGTACATGAGTGCCAGGCGGTCAAATTGCTTCCCCCGAGAGGTGACTGTGAGATTGATTCGTACAGTATCAAATCCGCAGTCCGGGGGGCTCATAATTGCCTGTAAGTTGCAAGATTAGACCACAAGTAGGAGTACTTTCGAGACCTCTTACCAACAAATGGCGCTCCGTAACTGGCGCCAAAGACATGATCCATGAGCAAGATCTCAACATCGCAGTTGCCATTTCCACTGAAATCGAGAGATATGGGCGAATAGAGCTGGAAAAACTCTTGCAAACCAGTTGAGTTAGGTGCTTGCGATGAAAAGCTAGCAATAGACTGCAATCCGTTCTGAAGCGATGAAGCGACTGACAGGTGCCCCAAAAGCAACAACCCGCATATGCCGAACAGAACCATAATCGCTAACAGTCGGAAGGTTGGATTGGTTCTTCCCAGGTCGCTGCTGTTATCGGTCACCTTCGATTTAGAATCGTAATGATCAGTAGACGAACCAGTGTTCGCAGTTGTGTAGGCCTCTTGGGACTTTAGTGGTTCTTGACTGAGTGTCAACACTGGAGAAGGATTCCAAGACCTGCGATGCGATTTTAAAGCATTACGGAATGCGATCACGAGCCAGATAAGAAGAATAGGTAGCAGCCATGCAGCTAGCCAGGTAGAATAATAGTCCATGGGAAATTGCAGATCCGTTAGTACTTGAGACAACCTTGGAGGAGCTAGCATGTCAGCTCTGAACCAGTTAGGATATGGGATTTTATCCAAGACGGGTGGCTAAAGCCTATGTAACGTTAGAAGTGTCTCTTGCACAAGACATAATCCGCTAGTAGACCGAGAAGGTTGCAGATGCCCCTGACGGTAAGGCGTATAAAGAGGGGAAGGTGCGGACTCCCGACGCAAGCCCCGAAGTAACACCCTCAGGCTATATACCCATGGACATATGTACTGTATACCGAATATGCCTTTGAATTATAAAATGGTTTCCATTGATATTTACCAAGAAATGCTTGGTATTGTCTAAACATGTGGCAACATAGCACGGCTAGACGAGTAGAGAGCATAGTGTACAAAAGAAAAAGTAGTAAGACATCAAAATGTCTTGTGTAAAGCAGGCCAAAAACAATCACTCCATATCCAATGCAGACTTTTATACCCAGATCACATAAACAAGCGCCAGGCACCAAGAATAAGGGCCGCGGTACCGGTACAGACACCCCTGGAGAGAAAAGAAAGTCAGCATAGGCTCGCGCGTTGACAAGATACCGTCGGGGATCATACATAAGCCACTGCAACGTCGAGAACTTGACAGCCTCAACTCGCTCCCTTAATCCGGCAACCTCCTGCTCAATTCGCGTCTCGGTCTCCTTGATACGCATTTCTTGGCTATTGGCCTCCTCACGAATGCGACCCTTCTCCAGATTCAGATCTAACCGGACCGAGGCTTGTGTTCGTCCAATCTCATCCCGGAGTCGTGAGTTGAGTTTGGCGAGGTCTGCCGCGATCTTCTCGTGTGACGAGCGGGTCAACTGGGCCTCAGTCGAGTCTGCGTTGAGCAATTCGGAGCGCAATTTGGCGAAATCCACCTTCTGTGTATAAGTTGATCTCTCCGAGTCTAGTAAAGCGTTTCCCGTTAGATCTCCGGCAAGCAGTACAAAGAACATGTGCGAGGCCGCATTCACATACCTTCTCGGAGAACCATTGTCCTTGTCAGATTCTGGATTGACTCTTGAATGATATCGTTCAGTACCCGCATCATAGCTACGGACTGCTCCTCGCTGAAGCCCTCCGCCTGAAGTCGCTTCACGAATTTCAGGGTATCGAAGTGATGATCGCGGGGCCGGGCGGGAGTCGCATGGAAGGCGCGACGAGCGGGATTGTATGTAGCCACATAGACGCCATTGTGTCGGATCGGATTGCCGCGGTTCGTTGTGGACGTTGCCGGCGTGGTTATAGAGGTTCCTCGGGAAACAAGATATTCGGAGATAACATCCCGGGACGATGGGGAGGTGAGCTGGGAAGACTGAGAAGGTGTGCTCGAGTGAAAGTGTCGCTTTAAAGGACTCCAGCCTTGCGGAAGTGGTCGTCTTTGACTTGTCGCAAGCGCGGGATGGTGGGTGATGGTGACGGATGGACGCGAAGAGGAGCTGTTCCATGTCAGGCGGGGAAGGATATTGCGCGGGACATCCGCGACATGTTTTTGAGGCGCCATGTCAAGGACAGCGGGCAAGCAGGTAATTTATTCAAGTGCACTTCAAGCCGATCAAGAGTGACGCAGAAGCGGGAGGCTTGGAAGATTCCGGGGTCTGAAAGGATCGGGATGACTAAAGAGCATCGGAAAGATCGACGCTTTCAGTTTCCCGACCCCGGGTGCCCACCTTACCCGCATTGACTAGTATAGTATTGTAGGGTTAAGTATATTCTCGTTTCATGCCATTAGAGGACTATTTTGATCGATCTTTGACTATGACTGTTTCTAGAAAATATCCAAATCAGACTCCGCATGTAAACGCTATCACAAAACCATGCCCTTTTCGGCTATTTGACATTCAATCCAATCTCGTATCTATAAGTCAAACAGCTTCTTCAGCTGGTCCATGGTATCTTGGGGGCCATCAACGGAGTGTCCAATGGTGCGGGGGTCTTCGTAGATCTCGTAATCGTTGCCTCCGACAAAAGTCTTGTCGCCGAAGAAGTGGATGGTCTTGTAGTCGATACCCGAGATGCCCTTTTCGGCTTCGATGTGCTGTAGGCAGTAGGTCTTGTCCCAACCGGTGGGGAAGACATCAAAAGAAATCTGACCGCCAATAGAGTAGCTGTGTTGCCAGATTGATTAGTATCTTATCAAAAAGCACACCTCGTGGGACAAAGACTTACGTGAGACCGTAGTCGGGGAACTCCTTCTTCAAGGACTCCACCAGGTTCTTTCTGATATTGTGAACCTTGTCATAACTATAGCGCAGGTCAGTCAGCAAAACCATTTATATGGACATAGTAATGCAAAATCAACACGTACGCTTCGAACTCATCGCGCTCGTCAACGCTAGCAGCACGTCCAACGGGGCTAATGTTGACCATTCCATTGCGGAACTCAACGAAAGTACCGCGCTTGCGGGGCAACTTAGTGTTGGCAATATACTTGAGAACGAAATCCACAAGCGCTTGGTACTTATCCTCCCCAAGCCACTGAATGAAGTTGTTGCTAGCAAGTGACTCGCCGAGGCGGAAAGCGGTCAGACCGTTCTCAGAGAAGCAAAAATCGAACATAGTGGTAACATCGATGGTGGAAGATCCAAGCTGCTCTTGCTGCTTCACAAGGTTCGAGCCGCCAACCTGAATCGTGTTAGGAACGGGGTGGGTGTATTTATTGGGAGGAGACGAACGAATCCAATAGCGCACTTGTGGCGCAATCGAGACAGCAACTCGAGCATCTCTGGCGACGCATGCTATAATACAAATATATCAGTATAATTGAATAGCAGTGAGTCTCATTGCAACGTACCCGTCTCGCGGGGGTGAGAGTCTCGTCAACATCGAACAGAACAACCGTGTTCTTAATGGGACGGTCCTCCAATGAGGGGTAAACACTGGCAGCTTCAGTCATTTTGAAGGATTTAGTCAATTGAGTCTCAATAAGGGATTTGTCAAGGACAAAAATTGCGGGCAACTCGGGGGTAAATATACAGAGAGGGGCCCATTTTGGCCGCAAGCGGTGAGTGAAGGCGGGAGCTTAGCATTGGGTCCAGAAGCGGAGAAGGCCACTTGGTCTCACTCATTTGTAGAGAAAGGTTTATTGGATTTAATGTCTCACTCGAATTATTGATCTAGTTAGTCTGTATACACTGTCCTTGGAGTACACTATGTTGCGCAGCATTCAAATGTTGACAGCGAGATCTAGACTCTACCCAGCTGGTGCCTGGCTGTTATCGATAAGAAACGGAGGGGTCAATTATCAGGTCAGAAAAGAGTGAAAACATGTGAACTCGACAATTATCGTAACTACTCGTTATGTACTTGAGAATATGTATTTTCTACCGTACTAAGTGGTCCATAGACATGTAGACATGTACAGTCGAAATGTCCAACCCAACCCAGTTCCCACCGGAGGTTGTAAAAGCCAGCTTTCAATACCCCAACGCCCAAACCGCCCAGCAAACCAGAAGTAGACATACTCAGCGTCCCATAGTGGACTGGAAAACCCTGGCCGCAAGTTCACTCAGGAGGCGCGTCCGATCCGGCACTGGAAGGTCCAAGAAAACCTCATAGACACTTTTGCCCTTAGCATCACGGATCGCGCCGAGACGATTACCCGCAACAGCGCCAGCCAGCGCACCAGGCAAATTGCCCACAATGAAGCCCATAGCACCACCACTGACACCGCCAACCAGTGCCCAGAATCGCCCGGTTGGGCGAGTCCGCCGTCCGCCTTCTCCCTCGTTCTCCTCGGCGAGACCCTCTTCGCGCAGCATCTCTTCAAAGACGGACCCAAACTGGTCGTTGTCGCGGTCATCGCGGTTCCCACCAAACCCAAAGCTGGACCAGGGGAAACCGCCTGTTGGTGGGACTTCTGCTTCTGCTTCCTCTTCGGCTGCCTGGTATGCGCGAGTAGCGTCATATTCCCGGCGGCGCGCGGGGTCTGATAGGGTATAATAGGCGTCGTTGATTTCCTGGAACTTTCGTGTGCGCGAGGGTCGCTCCGGTGAATCGACGGGGACTCGATCGGGGTGGGACTTTAGTGATTCCCTAGACTTGATTAGAGGGGCATTCGAAGAGGAGTGGTGGTGCGCTCACCTTTTATAAGCATTGCGGATCTGTTGCTGGGTGGCATCTTGGGCGATGCCTAGAGTCTTGTCTGATATGTGTTAGTTCGATGGGTATAAGTTAGGCCTTGAGATGAGGTCTTACAGTAATTGGGGCCTGGTCAATAGTTAGTATGGATTCCAGTAAGAGAGAGTAAAATCAACATACTCGACATGGTCAAACCAGGCCCTTGAGCTCAACAATAAAAGATGTATTGTGATAGCCTAATGATTGAACCAAAAGAAGGATTTGGGGGAAGTCTTCCATGGAAGGCCTTCACATGCAGTGACGTCGTTGTCGCCTTGTCGCCTTGTCGCCTGAGGCGCCAATCCCCATGAGGTTCCACGGTTCAACTGTTCGTGACATTCAATTTAAACAACTACATTGTAGACGGGGACAACAGTCTATATTCCAATATAATTTGAAGATGATCATGATCTTTACCACTTAGGAGTGGATTGCTTGACTCTTTGGGCTAATTTGTCTCCCGTCAATGCAGTTTAAGTCTTAAGTTCAGCCGGCCACACCCCAGCCACATTTATTCCGCCCAGGGGGTGACTGATCAATCCAATCTGAGATTGAAGATCCCCTTTGATTCGCCTGAAATTACCATCCAGTACGGAGTGTCGTCCACAAACCCCCTCAGAATCTCAATTGTGCCAGCTGTCAAAAGACATTTCCTGCATACAAAGTCCCTAAAGCGGGTGCGCACATCGGCCTAGACCTCAGATTGCGCAGCAGCTAGTGGCTGACCTGCATTGTCTCTTTTCCCTTTTTCAATTGCCACACAAGAAAGCCAAAAAGAAAGGTCTCAAAGAGAGATAATCAGGGGCATTGTTACGCAGCAACATTTCAAACCCACCTTCTGCGTACCTACCCACCACAATCCCTCTCCTAAACACACAAGCGTCTTTCAGACCAAACACCTCATCCCGGCCTGACCCAAGTGTCCAAAGTTGCACCTGTAACCAGCTCCCCGAGCACCAAACCAGCACAATGGGTTGGTTCGACGGCAAATCCACGACCGTTTCATCAGCGGGGTACGTGCGACGACGGGCATCACCCACGCCCAGCTCGCACAGCACGCACAGCAGACGCAGCAAATCCGGGTACTCCTCCACGCACCATACGCGACACTCGGCGCCGTCTTTCTTCGGGCTAGGCGGTAGCCGAACAGGAGGCCGATCAAGCCCATCTGTATTCTCGTCGTACTCATCTTCGTCGCGACGAGCCCGTCCCCGCGAGGGATTCGTGCAGCGCATGATCCGCGACATCAAGCGTCTGTTCCGTGATATCTATCGCTGGGCACGTCGCAACCCCATGAAGGTCTTTATGATGGTTATCGTGCCGCTTCTGACTAGCGGTGTTCTGCCGAGGCTGCTTGCTATGATTGGGATTCGCTTGCCGCATGCTGTTACCAGTGCCCTTGGTGGTGCGTCGAAGACCCGTGGTGGTTTCGAGGGTGGTGGTGGTGGTATCTCGGAGAACATTGGTAGCCTGATGAACATTGCCAAGATGTTTGCATAGGCGATATGCGACATGTCTCTAGGGCTGGATAGGATGTTCTGTTTGAGCCTTGGACCTCTTTTTTCCCACGATTTGCAATGCCTTGCTGAAATTCAACACACGACGATCACGAATATACACCTACTGTCCTTTGCTCCTTTTTTTTTGCTTTTATACTCCCGCTCTTTTTTCCTTTCCCGGACTTTGCCATTTTTCGACGTTGTCATGAACTGGGAGGCCCGTCTGAATTCGATAGAATTGATTTCTTTGGAAAAGCTGCTGTTTGGTATTGACATTGGAACATCTGAGAATTCAAAACAAGTCTAGAGATACATTGGAGCCTCCTATTTATACTAAACTAGTCAAGTGTTGATGCCCAAGCTGGTGGATATGGTGTCGGACAGCTGTACACCGCACTAGTTGTGTCTGCAGCTGGGGAAGCGCACTGACCGGCAGACCCGCCTACAAACTCGCCAAACATAGTCTAGTAGGTATGGAGTACAGGTATTCCTGCTGGCAGACCGATCTTTGGGTGTACCCTGTACTCCGTCATGCCATGTGAGATGAATCTGCAAGGAGTACATATCATACACCAACAGGATGGCCAGTGGGTAACTGTAGACCGTGCACAGCATATCGGTGGCCAGTAACCGACCTGCATCATTTTGCCTTGAAGTTTTAGGTTCGAGAAAAGAAACTATGTATACATTTTGTTTCTACTTGGGTATTGCCGACATCCAAGCAGGGATTCTATAGTAAAAGCAACCTTGGGAACTTTTGTGATCAGTCCGGCAGGGAAAACAACGACAAACGCCCGCGGTCCAGCAATCCAGCTGCCCAAGTCTATGATCGCTGGGAGCGCTTGCCACGCTTCCGAGAGCGGGCGTTCGAGGTGGCAGTAGTCTCAGCCTCCTCAACCAAGGGCTCCTCAGCCTCATCAGAATCCACTTCCTCGGTGGAAGTACCCAGCACTCGACCAACAGTCTTGTTGAAGCACCAGACGGGAAGCTTGCACACCATTGTCTCACGGAGAGTAGGGCGCCCAATTTGATCAATGTCAAGCAGGAATTCCTGGCGCTCGCCAGCCTCGTTCAGCTCTTCCAAAAACACATTGCCAATAGAATCGACAATCAGCGTCTTTCCATTCTCAGCGACGACGCGCTTCCTCTCGCCGGTGCTAGCAGGTTGCTCGGTGGGAGTGGAGGTACCCGAGGCACGAGCGCTCACACGGGCTCCTCCCTTCTTATCCTTCTTGTTCTCCTTATCCATCATACGCTTCTGGCGACGGTTGACAGCCACGGCACCAGCGTCACCGGATTCCGGGGCGGTAGGGGGAGGCGCTGCGATCGAGTCGATGTCCGAAATACCACGAACACCCATTTCATCGCCCCAGGCGGCTCTGCGGGCCTGGCGAATATAGCGATCCACAAACTCGCGCTGGCGCTTCCAGCCGAGGATCAGCGCGGCGTAGTGAGCACCACCACCGAAAACTAGGAACAGACCGAGCAGCACGGAGCCCAGACCAGGACGGAATCGCGAGTAGTAGTAGCCGGTACCCTTCCACAAGGGGAAGCCATTCTTAAGGAAGTGGTCGTAACGCTCGCGATTCGGGCCACGGAGGACGTTGGCGACGAGGTTCAGACGGGCAGACCGGGCGTCGGCGTCTCTGACTGCGGCATCAATCTCGCGCTGAGTAGGACCCTTGTTGACATTGACCCCCTTGTTGGACTTGGCCTTGTTCTTGTCCTTGGCGTAGTTGGCGATGAAGGCACGCTTGACCTTGTCCGGGTGGATGGTTCTGGACTTCTTGCGGTAGGCTTTGGTGATTTGTTCTTGATTGGCATTGGGACGGATCTCGAGGAGGTCTGGCGCCGGGTATACAAGTTAGATACGTATCATCAAGGTTGATGGAAAGAAGAATGAGAATGGAAAGGAAAGAAAGCCGATGGCAATGCTAGGAGAACATCACATACCGTAGAAGGTCACATTGGCGCCTTCATTTGTGGCGACATCATTTTGTAGGCCAAAGATCTCATAGTCTGTTCAATGGAGCAGGTCAGTACAACATAAGGGTTTCTGGGGTAAACAATACCCACCTTCTTTGGACCAAGCAGCGACGAGGCCGAAGAAGACGAAGAGAGATAGAATGGCAAATGGCTTCATGATTGATAGCGGTCAATGCCGCAAAAGCCAGAAACGAAAGTAATTGAACGAATGAGCTGTGTGTTAGTGGAGGAGACAGCTGTAGGGAAAAAAAGCGGTCGGGCATTTACGAAGAACCAACGTGGCCCCAATAAGAGTTGTTCTTTTTTACTGTTTTTGTCTTTTTTTGATTTTTGATTTTTTTCTGAGTCTGCATGAATTATTGCATCTGAGCGTATTCCGTATAGTATATATAGAGGGATTCTAGATTCTAGATTCTAGAGGGTTTTGTGTTTCTTCTATTTCTGTTCTCCAGGACTTCGTTGCCCAGTCCTGGAGTCAGGAACTGACCTCAACCCGCGTTACTATTTATGGGTTTGTTTCTACAATATAACTAGGTAACAACCTAACAACCTAACAAGGTACTATTTCTCATCTTATTACTTGATAACTTGGTGAAACAAGACCGTGCTTCGACTAAAAGTCCAAAGGGGAAAAGGCCAAGAAAAAAAAGACTCGTGTTTGTTTCCGGCGTCTCTCTCCTCTCTACTCTCTCGACTCTCTCGACTCTCTCTATCACTTTATTACCTGTCTCATTTTCCAACTCTCCCTTTCTCAACTTTATATTCTTCCCTCCCACCCTCTTTTATTCTTCATCCAAAATGGTCTCTATCCCAATTGATGCGATCACTTCGCGTTTCGGCGATCGCTTCAACAACATCCGCAGTACTTCGTTGAGCACACGCTTCGCCAACCTGCGCCCTATTTCCGAGTTCCTCGACGTCAAGCGCCTATCCAAGCCCGCCAACTTCGGTGAAGCCCAGAGCCGTGTCAATTACAACTTGTCCTACTTCTCCAGCAACTATGCCGTCGTCTTTGTGATGCTCAGCATCTACAGCTTGCTGACCAACCTGGTGCTGCTGTTCGACATGGTCTTTGTGAGCTGTGGTCTCTACGGAATCAACATGCTGCAGGGTCGGGATCTGGACCTGGGCTTCTCTCGCTTCACCACTTCGCAGCTCTACACCGGACTACTCATCGTCGCAGTCCCTGTCGGCATCTGGGCTTCCCCCTTACAACTGCCCTGTGGTTGATTGGCGCTACTGGCGTGACTGTTTTCGGACACGCTGCGTTTTTGGATAAGCCGATCGAGAATGCTTTTTCCGAGGAGGCGGTCTAGGTGGTCGGCCGCGAGCTCCTTTTGATATGCCCTCATGGGGAAGACCACCGGGGGCACGAAGGGGGAGAAATAATAGGGGACGCGCGGCGTGGGAGGAGACTCGACTGGAGGAGGTGGATAGTGAGGAGGATGCATACGGGCGGGAGCTGGTGCGGAGCGGTCGATACAGGCAGTTGGAGTATGGAGGGCGAGGGCCGCGGAGGCGAGTGGATTATGAGGATCTGACGGATGAATCTGAATCGGTTGATGGAGGAGAATTCGATCTGTATGACCATGAGGACAGCACGGTGGCCTATGCGGTTCAATTGGCCATGCGGGACAAGGAAGATCAATTGGTGGATACAGCGCTCGAACGAATTCGCCGCGCTCAAGTTCTGGGAAAGAAGAATGTTCGGCTATCGAAACGCGAGCTGGATGCCTTAGAGCGCAAGCGCCAGCAGACGGACGGTTTAAGCCGGCGCCCATCCGCCAGTGTGAAAGCGGCGTCGCGCCCATCGTCCCGCCGGAGCGGAGCAGTTGCTGCACCAGAGCAGCTGCCAGGTGCGTACCCGGCCTTTGCGCCTGATGCACACAGCTGGGCTCGTGGGACGGGCACAAACAGTCGGCCGTCCAGCTCATCTTCTGCTCGGCCCCGGACTCCTACGACACAATCTCTTCGTCCCCAGCAGTCTAATTCCCCTCTCCGGCCTACGTACCCGCCGTATACACCCGAACGCTTTGCACCCAATGGCCGACCACAGTCCATGCAACAACCGCCTGTGTTCCAACGGCCACTGCCAGATGATCCTCAATGGGCCCCATCCTACTATAATTCCCTGCAGATGAGCCCATACGGGGAACCCGCGCTATACCCATCACAGGTTCCCACCGATCTCCGGGCCGGACAGCAGAATCGAATGAGTTACCCGTCAGGCCCTCCATACCCAGGTTATCAATCTCAGTCTCCGGGCAAACGCCCGCAAGACACACCGCAGACCCGGGATGACCTAGCTCCAGCTCCATCCAAGTTGGGATCGGAGGAATCCAGTGAAGAATCGAGCGAAGATGAAGTGCAGATCGTCAAGGTGGCCAAGGTGGCGGAGCGCAAGGCCCCACCCGTTGCAGTGCAGAGGCGGCCGGTTACTGGAACCACTCGTAAGCGGACCAGTCGATGAAGGTGAATTGTCAGGGTTGCCCTGATATCCAAAATTACTTTGTGGGGTTTTGTTTTCTGTTTTACTCTTTTCTGTCTTTCTGAGTACTGCGATGGCGTTTTGAGGTAGACCGGTGGACTACAGACATACATATACATATTACTTCCACTTTTCATTATATATACGTAGATCTTTGTAGAGAGTATCTTGTAGTTTAATTGCTGAAATAAGTGGACCAATGCACCTGGGCACTTGGCAACATAGTCTGAACATCTGACAATCTCAGCCTCAAAGGCGTTAGATCTGCCTAGTATTCAGCCACCCGGTGTACCCGTTAGCTCGCGTGACAACCTTGGGACAGGCATATTAATGTTAATAGGATATTAATAGTTACTCTGTAGAGGGAATTACGGAGTACACCTGTAGCCTACCTAGGTAATCTATCTACAACAGTATCATCCATTCGAGTAACTATTGAGGCTGATCACTAGGACTAGGCTGTGGGGGCGACACAATTTTTCTGCCTTGGCAGTCCTGGGGGATGACGTCGCTTTATAATCTCTTTAGGGGCTCTTCTAAACAAATAATTATTGGAATGGATTTCTTCTCTGCTTCTCTGCTTCTCTGCTTCTTCTTTTCAGGTCCCCTACCACATAAGTAATTGGGTATAAACAAATATATCTTGCGCATCATCGTTGTCCCGGTTCCAACTTGATATATTCCTTTGTCATCTAAGCGCCACTGTCGCCCCCTTTAAGCCTCTCATTTAAACCTGGAATGCTGTATTCCTGTCAGTGTACATAGATACAGGGATATAGGTGAGTTGCAGTGGGGAAATGCTTGGAATCCACCTCTTTCCATCCTATCCAATATGGAATCACATCTTGGAGAAGCTGCGACTGACAGGACCCTATAGGCTTGCATTGTGCTTTCAATCCTCCACTCTCGTTGATTTGAGGTTTTAGCGGACATACAAACATACCTTCATTGCATCAAGATCGGTCTCGAAGTACAACCAGTACAGCTCAAAAGTCGCAAAGATGTGGATTATATCATTTTGGATGTTTCCGTTGATATCAGCCTGCATGTGGGTTGGTAAGGCACCCCCCGCATGGAACTGGATATTATGTTCTGGGCTGCAGCTAACGTGGTCTTAGCAATGTTGATTGCCATGCTGGTCACCTGGGTCAACGAGGGGAGACCGCACTATCCTAGTATGGACAACGGACAAACCATTGCGTATGTCTTCTTCTCCGCCATTAGCCCATCCACCCATCCATCCATACGCTAACAGGACTGTTACAGGTATATTTCAGATGTCGGAGCACAACACTTGAAGCCGCTGTTCGTCGGAGGCAGCGTAGTTACCGTCGTTTTTCTCGATTTAGCTTTCCTTTCCGAGCGATGGCTTCGACACTCCAACCAGTTGGCCTCGAACAAGGGTAGATTGGACAAGACGTGCGCTATTCTGTCCATCTTCTTCGCGATCGCCGGTGCTGCCGGTCTGATCCTACTCGCTGTCTTTGATACACTCCGCCACCCGAAAATGCACGATGGTTTCATCGCCCTGTTCATGTGAGTCATGTCCACTCCTGGAAATATGCAGCCAACACCCAACTGACCAATCGATTCCCCTTCAGTGCTGGATACGTGATTAGTGCCATTTTGGTTTGCATCGAGTACCTTCGCATCGGAATCTTCTACCGTCGCGAACACCGCGTCTTGCTCGTCAGTTTCTTTATCAAGCTTGCTTTCGTCATTATCGAGCTCGCACTCGCCATCGGCTTCGGTGTCTGCATTGGAAGCAACCAATCGTCTAAGCAAAACCCCGGCGCTGTTCTCGAGTGGACGATCTCCTTCGTCTTCACTGGCTACGTTCTCTCCTTCGTCGTCGATCTATTGCCTTCCGTGCGCACCCGCAACCACGTGCCCCAGGGTGAGAAGTACCTAATGACCCAGCAAGGCCGTGAAGAGAATGTCTCCATCGAAGAGCCGCTGACCCATGACTCGATGGGCCCGAGCACCGGCTTTTACCGTGGCCAGCGTGTCTAATCCTTTTGATGTGATTCTTTATATTCCTGTATTTACTTATACGACGTGCACGATGTCCCTCGATACTCTGCTTTTGTTAATGGTTTCTTGATACCTGTCATGGATACTCATATATATGGTGTTTTGGGGAAGTTGGGCATACACTGTTAGATCAATACGTTGGCCTTGGGATACATATTTACATATATACTTCTATAGCAATTCAATCAACATTTTAGATATTTCCTAGTTCCTTTTCTCAATTTGTTTACTAGACATCAAAAACATCCAATCCCCCACCATTTATTATCTCGTATCCAAATGCTCAATGCTCATATAACAAGAAACGCTAGACCCATCCCAATGCCAAGGTCATTATCCGTATCTACATATCCCATATCAAATACAGAAATCCATAACCCCCAAACAAATCCCAAAACCCCAAAGAAATCAAACCAAAAACTTCCCCCGGATCCTCTCCTGCATCTCAAACCCAACCCCAACCCTCTCCAAATACCCCCTAACACCCCCATACCTCATCTCAAGATACCCCGTCGTCTCACCCACAAAACCAGGCGGACAACGCGTATAATCCTCCCCAAGCCCAATAGCCCTAATCTCCTCCATCCGCTCCTCAAACTCCGACACAAGCTCCAGCTCCGAGCGACCATAATCATCAACAATCGCCTCAGTCGGCACACCCCCAACAAGCAACAACATAAGCAAAACAACCAATCCCGTCCGGTCCTTCCCCTGCGTGCAGTGCACAAGCGTGGGATACGATTCCTCGCACGCCAGGATCTCAAACACAGCGCGGATCTCAGCCATGCTGGAATCGAGCGTGTCTTGCGCTAGACCCGTCAGGCCGCGCGGTTGCATTACCGAGCCGCAGACTAGACGCACGGCGTCGCTGCGGTAGCCTGTTGTTGCTAGGCCGATTGTTTTTCTATTGTTATTGTTATTAGAACGGTACTAGGATTGTGTGAAGGGGGTGCGGGGTGCATTACAGATATGTAAACCAGTCCAGTTTGGATAATAAGGCGCGTTCGAAGCCTTTGCCTGTTAGGCTTATTAGAGCTCGGGTGGAGCCGGGGATGTGGAGGAGATGTTCGTCTGGATTTGATGGGATTGGATCTGTCGGTGATTTTTCTGTTGGGTTTGATTTTTCTGATTCTGATTCTGATTCTGATTTGGCGATTTCGCCTCGACGTTTTCGCGTGCCCATTTGGTGTTCTGTTCTGTTTTTGGTATTAGTTTCTGCTTGCTTCTGTTTCTGGTTTTGCGGGACATACTGCGAACGCAGATCAATGACGGTGTGGATGTGTAGTTCTTCTGCTAGACGGCGTTTATCTCGTTCTGATGCGTCGTCGAGCTGTTATCGAATCAGTTTTCGGTTCTTCCGTCTGACAACGCATCAATGCAGCCATTTGAGCGGGGTTGGAATTACCCTTGCGCTGCGAAAGAAGACTCCTTCTTTCAGTATTCTATGTTAAATGGTTAGTTTTGTATTTAGAGACTTCAACATCGAGACGCGTAGCTCACTCTTTGCGACAGAATTGATTAACCGACCGGCCGACGTCGCGGAAATTGATGATGTTGTCGAAGGGCCGGTCGGGTGAGTCTAGATCCACGCTGTTATGGCGCGACATGGTGAATTAGGAATTAGGAATTAGAGAATATGGAATATAAGAAATCCGTCGAGATGAGGAGGAGGAGCGTGTTTAAACGTGTTTAAACATGTGGAGAAGTACAAATGGCGGTGGACGCGGACGTTGGGCAGACATCGCGTTTTGGCCGATAGTCGCCTGGACAATGAACTTTTTGTTTTTTTTTTTTGTTTTTTATTGCATTGTCATTGGTTGCATGTATGGAATTCAATGTTTATTGGTTTGTGTTGTCTTGAAAGAGTTGACTATATATAGCAGAGACGGGTGTTTTAGTTGGTTTCTATGTTGTATGGTCTAATCTAAGGACCTTTTTGTATGAATTGCTAGAAACTCGACAGGGAACTACTTGAGTGTCTGCTTTGAACTTCCTAGTACTTCAACAATGAAGTATTCAAGTCTGATGTCAACTAAAATCAAGGAAGCCCATAGATATATGTAGCGATGATGAAACAGGTACCGGAGCCAAACAAAGAACTTCCTCAGATCTAGACCGGGAACATCTCCAACGCGGATCAATTCACTAAGTCAACCTTGGAACACCAACACTTTACCTAAACATACTGTCCCCGGTTGTTCTCCCACTGTGGCTGCAGGTATGACCAATCGTGATTGAAGTTGAATCCAGTACGATAAGCCCCATATGCAACCAGATCCACCTGACTCAATCGGGCCCCCTGCTCCGTCAGTGCCCACAGACTAATCGCCAACGTATTCTCTCCACGGTTATTAATCACGCCCGGCGGGAAAGGGAACCTAGTCTGGGGCCCGATATGCGGCAGGTAATGACCAAACTGGTACCCATTCATGAAGATCTGAACCACTGCGGGGGCGTCAGCAGATGCACCGAGCTGCAGACCAATCGGAACGTCCAGGTCGGAGTCTAGATCGAGCTTGAAGGTGGTCGTGTAGAACCGGCCTGCTGCACCAGACACGCCGTCCAGCGGACTTTCTGATGTCGCTGTCTTGGACGCTTTGTATCCTGGCAGATGCCAGCCAAGACGCTCGCCGTAGAGACCTCCTTCGTTCATGGGTCCCCGGACGGGGTCGATGTTGGCTTCGCCGCCTGCGTTGCCTTGGATGCGCCAGGAGGTGAAATCGCCGCCAAGAAGCGTAGCGCCTAGTATTCCGCGCGGGTTCTGCGACCCGTTCGGTTTCACGTTTGCTTGGTCGTGGCCTGTGTAATCCATGACGACGGTTAGGACGTTGTCTTTCTTGCGTAAGGTAGAGCTGGTGAATTCGAGCTCCGCTGAGGTCGCGGCTAGGTCGGGGTCGCCAATGGCTCCACCGACGTAGACTCCGTTTAACCAGGCGGCCCAGCCGGCGGCGACGCCGTTCTGGACGGTGATGTTGGCGCCTGTTGCTGTCACACCGTCGAAGCTTCCGCGGTAGATCTTCGTTCCGGCATGGTAGCCGTAGTCGCCAGAGTAGAGTACGGGGAGTGTTAGTGGCGCTACGGAATTGACTGAGGTTGTTTTGTTGCAGACGGTCCAGCGAGAATCGTCATAGTCTGCATTAATCTCTGGAAGTGTATCTTGTGCTTTCCATGATTTCAGGGTTGGCAGTGATAGCTTGGCATGTTCGGCTCCTGGGGCTGATCCGATTAAGCTGCCGTAGCCTGTCTTCTTAGTTGGGATCTCCTTCCCATTCCATTTGATCTTGGTAACTTCTGAGTTTCCCGTGTAGACCCTGCAACTATATATTAGCTAGCAGCTAATTTGAGGGTAAGCATCCCACTTACTCAAGAGATGTTGCGTTTGCGTTGTCACCAACAAGACTGACTGTGTGCCCGCTGACACTTGCTGTGCGAACGAGATATGGCCCAAGAGCAAGGATCTGCTCACTGGGAGCTACTCGCGGATTGGAAGTAGTCGGCACTGCAAAGAAGTTCCACGCTGTCTCTTTGTCGAGAAGATAGACTAGCACGCCGTGCGAGAATTTCAGCACAGTGGTGCCATCTCCTTGAGAGTATGTGTATTTGGTGCCATGGGCCGATTCGGCGGAGCTCACTTTCGAATTGCCGTGTGTTTTGAAAGTCAGATGGGTTGGTGCATCTTTGAAGGCAAATTCTCCTTTCTGTCCGATATTCAAGTAGAAAACAATGACATCTACATCGAGGGTGGCGTAGGTCAAAACCTCGGCGGATGAATAGAGCAAGCTCGAGCCATCCCCGATTTGGTAGTCTGTGACTATAATTTTGCTCTGACGGCCGGCAAGCTCAATATTGGGGATGGTGAGGGCCCCTATTACGTGGACTCCAAGTTAGCGCAATTCTTCCTCCTAGACGCGGGCACATACCAGCTGAGGTGTTGACATTAAGCGAAGTAGTAGTCACAGCACGAGATGAGCTCGTGGAGTGCGCGAGAACATAGAAGCCAGCTTGAGTTTCTGGGTTCCGCAAGGCCCACGTGTAGATACTAGCATCGCTGGTGTACCCAGTCCCATTCCCTTCCATCTGCGTTTGGAGAAGACCGGACGACACGCGAGTAAACAGACCAATCAACTTGGTCTGCTTGAGCTTGTCCCGGATCTCACGAGACTCTCGCATGGGCGCAGAGTAATCATACGAAGTGTAAACGACAGGAGCAGCACTTTGGCCCCAAGAAGTTGCCCCCATCACCATATAGATATTGTGTAATGTGACCCTGGAGCCGATGTTGTTCTTATAGTAGACGTCGGCGAATTCAGGCGAAAGCTCGGTAGAGCATTGATCGTAGAAACTCCCTCCCCAGGCGGAGAACCAACCGCCCTCGAATTCGGGCAGGTACTCAGGCTGAGAACTCGAGTAATTCTGGAACCACTGGTAATAAGTGCGGACGAGATTGAACCCAGAGTTCGGGTTGGTGCACGACAGACCACCGGGATATGAATCCAGACCATAGATGTTGACGGCACCACCCACATCCTGATAGTCAGTCGACCAGCTCATCGAGCGCATTCCTTTTTCGTTATGTGTGCTCGGGACGATGATGCCGGCATCGCTGAAGGCGGCTTTGATTTGTTCCATGTACTTGACAACAGTGTTATCGGCACTGTGAATCGTCTCCTGCAACTCATTCTCGTGCTGGTTGAGAATGACCGGACCACCATTTGTGATTTGGTTGGCGGCGATGATCTTTCCGATCTCCTGGATCCACGGATACCATCGGTCATAGTAGGAGCTTGCGCTGGTGCGCGTGCTGCCCATTTGGCCATTAGATGCCCATAATGCAAACCCACCGGCGGAGGTCTCGGCATTGCAGTAAGGTCCAGCGCGCGCGATCACATACAGACCGGCCTGCTTGGCATAATCGAAAACACGTTGGACGTCATGGGCGCCATTCTCGAAGTCGAAAGTATCCTCGGAAGCGGAGTGGAAACTCCAGAAGAAATAGACTAATCGGAATGAGTACTATTGAAGCCTGGAGGGGTTGTCAAGTCACTCACTAGAAATCGCATTAAAGCCATTTGCCCGTAACTTCTGAAACACGTCGAGCCATAGCTCCGGCACGGGGAGTCGCTGGTAGTGGAATTCACCCGAAAACACGTATACCCTCTCTCCTTTGACAGAGAGGCTGTATTTATCCCATGTCACATCAGTAGTCTTGCCGTTATCTGTCGCAGAGACAAAGTGGCTGGAAATGAGCCCGAGGAGGACCGGGAGAAGTGCGAAAAGACGCATTGTTGGACGCTGTGCAGGTATCCATCTTGGAATATGACTTTGTTATAATGGGTGTATGCTTCGGTCCTCGCTATAGAGATACCCCGTACTCTGCTGGGATTGGTGGATGTTTTGGAGATTCAAAGTCCGATTAGGCAGTTTTCCAGGGTTTCCAGGGCCGTGAAGATGCGGGGAATGGCCGGCTTTCGACCGGGGCATTACATTTACATTTTATATGGATAGAAATGTGCCAATGGTAGAATAAAAGGAAGTGGCCAACATGTGAAAAAGTCTTGATAAACAGCTTGGTCTAATGATAATAGAAATGTTCATGACCCCTGGCGGCAGCGCCAACCAACATCTTGACATTTGAATGTCATCAGGCCTCCCTTTTTGTTTCTGTTGAAAGAAAATAACTTCCGATAACACCGACGACGTGATAAAAGATCCATTGGAGTCTCCCCGTCGAAATTGCGGGCATTTCGATCCGCTCCATGAGCAATAAGCAACTTGACCACTTCCCATTCCGATGTCAGCACTGCCAGGTGGAGAGGTGTATTGTCATCCGCATTCTTTGCAGCAATATCTGCTCCATGTTTCAATAGCAACCTGATTGTTTCAACCATTGCTTTCGTTGCTCCGTATGCCATGGCATGCAGCGGTGTTTGACCATAAGAGTCCACCACATTTACCTTCGCCCCAGGGGTCAGAATAAGCTTCACGAAACGCACGTTGTCGGTTTTGTAAAGGAGGTTCTGTCCTTCGCTGTCTTCAATGCTCCCACACTCTCCATGACTCAACAGAAGCTTCACCGATTTGTGAATGAATGAAACGCACGTTTCATTATCGACTTTCTCAGGTTCGGGCTCAGACATTGGGCATCGAAACTGGTCGACTCCATTTAACTCGTCTTCGTCTGAGTCGCATCCATAAGGGCTTGATCCTTCTGGGATGACCAATTGAAGTGAAGTTGGGCCAAAGGCAGTTCGGTATCTTATATTAGCATCAAGATCCAACAACTGGCTTATCAATTCAGTCCTATCTTCAAAGGTCTCTTTGATTCGATGCCAACCATTGAGTTTGTCAAGAGTAAGCCCGCAAGCAACGAGCAGTTCTATCATGGCCTTTTTGTTGTTTCGGTGTAGAGTAGTCTCACCGATGTAAGCCCGCACACTGGAGTCCGCGCCGTGGTTAACAAGAAGCCTCGCTGTTTCTTCATTGGAAAACGAACATTGGTTCGAGGATTCTATGAAACCATGAAGCACGTCCTTACTGCTCACATTCGCTCCGCGTTCGACAAGCAATTTCAAAATGCCGTTGGAGAACGAGCTACATTTGAATAGCGCACGTAATACCGGCGTATCCGGAAAGTAATGAAGCCCGATGAAATTGCAGTCGGCACCAAAATCCAGTAGTAGCTTCACGGTGGCATAATGGTCCACCACTGCCTTCTTCCTGGATCCGGAGCCAATTTCTTGCTTCTGACAAAAGCAGTGTCTCTCTAGGTAAATATAATCTACTTCTCCCACCGCGTCAGATAGAACTCCGATATACTCATCTGGTGGCAAGGTGCGGGAGTCAAAATCAAAATCAAGCAGCATTTTCATAATAGGAAAATAGCCGTTTCGAGCAGCATAATGTAGTGCGCGGGAAAAAGATCCCACCTTAACACTTGGAGTCTCTACCTTTATTTGATTCAGGTGTGCGAGAAGGTCCCCAACTATCTCCTCATAGCCATTCTTAACGGCCAAGTCCAAGCTTGAGCTACTCCAGTACTGTGTAGGTTTGCAATAACCACCTGGCGGCCGAGTTGGTTGATTTTGGAGCGTATCCTTAACGCATTCGATGTCTGCATTTATTGAAAGCAGGAGCCGGGTTCCATACACATCGCCAGCTCTAACACATTGTGTCAGCCCTTGTTGGAGTTCCCAATCCTCTCGTTGATGACGACAGTGCCATAAGAGAGGTTGACGAAGGTTGTGGTAGCATTCCAGGAGACAGATTATTTCGCGTACGGATATGGCTGCGGCAATTTCACATACCAACTCCGTTGGCAATGAAACGAGAGATATTTCTGCCATGTCGAGAAGTCACTTCAACTGGTAGCTTGGAGAGAGAAAGCAAGAAAAAGAAGTGAGAGAAAGAGACTTAATGAATCCATCCATGGATGGATGTCATGTGAGTTATGTAATGTGCTCAGTGTGAGTCTATTTCCTCTATTTCCATCTGTCTCCTTTGCACAAATGGTCAGTAGGTATATGGTATGCTTCAGCCTACTCCGACATCGCTTTCAAACGTCCGTAGCCAGGTACGGTAATTCAGACCTGACGAGGCTTTGATGAAATTCTCTGGTCTGGAGTTATACAACGTGGAAACACTGTGCCGGCACCAATGAGGCCGATTTTATGTACCTACATATATACTCTGTCCTTGACTATGTATGACTCTAGCTCAAAATGACCTCGGGATGTAACCGACGTTAAGATACCGCTACGATGGTCCAAGGTTCTTTTTGGATGTCTTTCTGGATGTCTTTCTGGATGTCCTTCATGTCATGTAAATTGTATTCTTGAGACACGAGTACCGTGGATGCTGTCGTCAGCTCCGTTGCCGTATTTGATGATTTCTTGGAGGCCACTTACGTAGGTAACTTTGCTCTTATCTTCCCTGTTAGTAACTCTTTCTCTCTTTTACCAACGCCCTCAAACAAAATGTCAATTTCACTTCTTTCACTGTCAAACGAACTGCTGTTTGTTATTCTAGCCGAACTAGAAGTCGAAGATGTCCTCTCAGTCCTCGAAACCCACCCCGATCTCTATCAGGTTTCATACAGGTGTCTCCGCAAACGCAGACGTCACCTCTCTCTGAGATCGTACTCCATCTCTGGAAATATCTCCAGGGTCCGAATATTGCTGAAAGCAGGTGCAAAAGCTGATGATTGGTCATTAACTTTCGGATCGTCCCTTGCCCGCGCTGCTGCAAATGGCCACGAAGAAATCGTGAAGTTACTTCTTGACCACGGCGCCCGAATGGATCACGAGGGGTTTCACCATCCACTCCAAGTTGCCGCATTGAAGGGATACTTTACTATCGTCAAGTTGATGCTTGATTACGGCGTTGATGTCAACACAAAAGGTCCACTTGGACACACTGCACTTACCGAAACCATCCTATACAAGGGTCGATATTCTTACCAGAAAGGAGGGCCGTGGATGGGACGTGGTCAATGTCTGTATAGGAGAAGCAAAACACCCTTCAGCTACTACGATACAACGAAGGTACTTCTCGAATACGGTGCTAATCCCAGTATTCCAAAGCCTTATGGTTCGGCATTACATACGGCCATGGAAAATTATCCCTACCTGCAGCAGGATACTGTGGGCTTGCTTCTGGAATACGGAGCCGATCCGAATGCTCGAATTTATGGCGACGTAACTCCATTACATTTGATTAATCCTACATGTACCAAGCCCAATGACCCTCGATGCACTGAAATAGCCAAACTCCTCCTTGCCCATGGTGCGGACGTGAATGCCCAAAATACGGACGGCATAACACCAATACACATCGCAGCAGCTGCTAATGGGCGGGGAGAAGCTCTCACTCGGATCTACCTCGACCATAGGGCCGACGTCAACATAGCTGATTCTTATGGATTAACGCCGCTCCATAGAGCGGTTGCAAGGTCACTCAACAATATTCCAGTAATAGAGCTGTTGTTGAAATCGGGTGCCAATGTAGGAGCGAAGGAAGCCGGCGGTAACACACCTTTGCATACGGCAGTCCGTTTCGAAGCACCCAATGAGGCAATCCAATTGCTTTTGAAGTATGGAGCAGATATGAACAGCTCAAATAAAGAATACGAGTGTGACACACCGTTGAAAATGATGGAAAAATGGCTTGGTGAGACCGTCGGTCTTCGCTAAACGTAGTAGTGTGACGGCTACTTATTATCCTTCTAGCTATAATACTAATAAAGCGAACAAACTCTATAGAAAGGTATACATCCAAGGAAATACCTAAACCTGTATCTAAAAGACCACTAAAAAGACCACCCCAAAAAGGTAAGACTGTGTCAGCGACTAGTTCAGTATCCTTATATACTACCGCATAGATATGAGTGGATTGTGAAGGTAGAGGATCAAGGTGCTGTAGGCAAGCACATCCAGATTACACCGATCGTCGAGACGGTCCCTTAGATATCCGTTCCTATGGAGCTCGCCACTGATCTTCGCTTTGGTTGATTAGCGCTTTAATTTAAGGCGGAGGAGGTTATTGGTTTGGATTAAGGATGGATGATCACCTTGGAAGACATGCCCAATGACCGCAATGGTTCCATAAAGACATCGTTATTAGATCAAGTACCTATATACGAAGCACCCAAAAATTACTAGAAAACTAAACAATCCAAATCCCCCAGAATCACCAGAATCACCAGATTTCAAGTCCCAAAAACACCAATAGATCACCCCGTAAGATCCAAAATAACACAATCGTACATCAAGTCAACCTTTCAAATAGACATACACATCAACATTCAATATGGCAATCACAGATTCTCAGAGAACCTCGATTCTCTTCTCCCGTTCACGGTCTCGCCAATAGTAGGCGGCACAGGAAGACTCTGTCCAATACTACTTTCCTGCAGACTCTGGATATCACCGCCGACATCCTTAGACGAAGATTGAACTCCCGAGTCATGACGGGATTCATCATCGTTCGACTGCTCCGGGCTACGCGAGACGGCCCTGAGGAGCGTTCTGCTCAGACGGTTCCTCTTCTTACCATTGCCATTTTGCTTGGTAGAGTTTCGCACAGAGTCGGCACTTTTAGTCTTGGTTACGTCAAGGTCGTTGCTGTAGTAGCTCGAAGATCTGTTGTGCGTCGCGACAGGTTCACCCACGCCAGGGGGGTGCGAGCCAAGTGCTGCACGGCGCGGCTCGTCGCGACCGGTTAGAGTGGCGCCGCCTTGAAAGGCGGGTTCGTTGTCTGTGTTTGACTCCGGCCCCGGCTGGTGTGGATAGATGGGGACTGGGCCACTGGAGCGGCGAACGAGACGATCGCGGAACCAGTTCTTGAGCTTGGTGTCGGCGCGCGGGCTTGTGACTGGTGGCGTAAAGTAGTGCACAATTGTTGGGCCTGCGGCGGCGGCGTCTCGCTGCTCGATCTGGGGCGGCTCAGTCTGGCTTCGTGTCGGCCGCCGTGGGACTGCCGCGGGCACGTCGTTTTCGTCGGGCTTTGAAGGTTGAGCCTCTGGGACAGAGGATGTGGCTGCAACAACGGTCGCGGGACCGGGTGTCTCTGTCACAATGGAAGTTTCCTCAGGAATGGTGACCCTTGAAGCATTGTCCTCTGTCTCAACAGAGGCTTGCTCGGGGATGGTCACCGTCGAAATATTGCTGTCTGCGGTTGTAGTCGGAGCCTGCTCTACTACAGCTCCCTGGGAGACCGCCTCCTGGGAGACCGCCCCCTGGGAGACCGCCCCCTGGGAGACCGCCCCCTGGGAGACAGGTGCCTGGGAGACAGGGGAGACAGCTTGAGCCTCTTCGGTCTCAGATTTCTCAACCCGAGCTCGTTTACCCTTCTTCCGCCACAAGAAGAATTTGGGAACCTTGCCCTCGGATTTGTCGCGCTTGCTTGCTTCTAATTCATTGGTCAGGTACACATTGAGAGAGTGAAAGACAGGGCAACTAACCTTTTTCTTGCTTCTCCAACTCCTTCACCTCAGCTTCGCGTTGACGCTCCACGGCAGCATGTCTCTGCTCCTCCTCAGCATCCAGACGGGCTTCGATATCATGGGCTCTCCGTAGCTCAGCATCCTCGGTAACCTCATGGAGAGCAGGCTGGAGGCGCGACCGAGCGATGGCGTCGATATCGGCCATGTCCATGTATTTTTGGCCGCCGATGTTCACTCGATTCCCTCGGGTGGTAGCGTCTTCGTAAACCTCTGCCTCCCGTCGCACGCGTTCCTGGGCAACTTCATCCCACTCCTTCTGCACGGAAGGCGGAGGGCGACCGGTGTCCGCGTACACTTGTGCCTCCATGTCCTGAAGGGTTTGGTCCACATTGCGGCGGGCAGCCTGCATAAGCAATTCACGATCCTTTGTCTTTTGCTCATCTACTTGATCCAACTTGGTCCGCAGGGTGGTCATCTGGCTCCGGATTTGCCGCGACTGCTCCGCGTCGGTCTGGGAGGCATCCGCGTCGCTTGAAGTTCTCTTGCGGCGGGTTGTCAAGCGTGACCGTTGTGGCTGAGGTGCAGTGCCATAATATCGCTGGTAGTCAGTATGCTCATCCTGCATGAGCGCGAGCTTCTCGGCAGCTCGCTTTTGCGCTGCCTCTTGTAGGGCGATCGCACGTCGGAGGGCAGTCCCGTCCGCGGTTGATACGGTCTTGCGGTAGCCCAGTTGACTCTGTCCTTTTTGAGCTGCTATGAGGGCAGGCGATTGGCCGGTTTCTTTCTTGGTGCTCGTGACTCTGTACATGTCCTTTGCCATTGAGATGGCAGCAGCGTGTTGCGAGTTCCGGTAGTTTTGTTCCTCGATTTCGCTTTGGACAGGTGGCGATGAAGTATACAGCTTCGGGTTAGTGTTAGCCGCATGTTGGATCCGGCTCGCTTCCATAGCAGGGTCTAAGTGGTCAAGAGGACCCCCCTCTTCCACGGGGGCCTGTAATTCGGAGGTAAGCCCTGGTTCACTGGGTGCCGAGTCGGCCCTCTTACGCGAGAGCGTGTAGGCGCCCGACGCGGCCTTGATTGCCTTGTCCCTCGGGTTGCCACCGACGGCTGTATAGTTGTAACCATCAGTTACTGAGCTGCCGCGTCTGTGGGCAGCTGATGTGGGGGCCTGGCACACAGAGGCTCTCTTTTCACGAACAGCGAGCATCGCGGCTCCCAGTCCCTCTGCACTGTGCTGACTGGTGGGTTGGGTTTGCTGGGGCGGAGCGTAATCCTTCACGCATAATGCAGCCTTCTCAGCGGCAGGCTGTCTAGCCGGCGGCCTCCATACCTCGACAGGTTTGCGATTCGCGTGCGCGAGGGCCGAGGCAGCGGAGGCGTGGCTGAGTTTTGGAGTACCACCGACCGCGCGTGTGTCTGCCGCAAGGCGCATTGTCAGCTTTTATTCGCCTATCGTATCGAGGGATGATACTCACTGAACTGCTGGGTGTTGGTTGCGGTCGGAGCGCGGAGAGATGCCCTTCGTTCAGGCTTTGTCACATATAGGGCAGCTGTCGCGGCTGTTTCACGTGAGGTTAGCGATCCGAGCGCAGGAGATTATTAGGATGCATCGTCTTACCATCATCTGCCAGCCGGGGCTGACGAGTCATTTGCACAGTTGCCATATTTCAGGAACTGCGACAAATTTAGAGACAACTGAAGTGGGAAAGAAAAGAAAGAGGAATCGCAGGGGACAAAACTATCAGTGTGTGGATATGGAATGGAAGTCCGGAAAGCTTCTTTCATCCCCGTGACGTCGATTGGGAAGCCATTGCATCATCGCTGGGGGAATTCGGGGGCATTTTGACATTTTTTATGGGGAAGATCGATCTGTCCCGAAGCCACTCAGAGCTCCATGGGCGCTAGTGAACGATCTAAGTGGAGTGAAGATGCCGCATTCGAACAAGCGTGAGGCCCATTTTTCGGTGATGACGTCTGGACTCGAGGGATTCCATGAACCCTGATCTACATCGATCTACGATATATATGTCGATCCTCCAAATACTAGTGACGATAACACTCAAGAGTACCTACCTCGGTAGGTAAGCAACTACATAACTAGGTAGGTACATTGATTGAGCAGTGATGTTAGCCTTAATAACAAGGCAGATTCGCCAAGGGTTTCATGACATAACTAGCTAGATTTTATTGGAATCTTGAAGGGCGATGAAGTCCCCATAAAGAATATCTACAATGTTAATGTAGTAATCTGAGGACAAAATTGCACATGTAGCCATGAAAGTCCAACGTATGACCCCATGACCTTACCAAAGTCTTGTGCTTCGCCGTACCATAGACCTTTGCCAAGAAAGACAAGACGGTCAACCCCCAGAAGTCCAACGACTGCTCCATAAATTCGGTAATATGACGCGGAATATAATCGGCGCTTAATGCGTCAGAGGAAAGTGAGTCAATGCGACCTTCATATAGACGTATCCAGCAGCAGAGAGTAGAAAACCCTGGGTACTACCTGTAAACTACGCGTATGATCTCTTCTAATAGAATTAGCTGCCGAAACACGGCCAGAGCGGAGTAGACGAAATACCTAGCTAGGTTTTCCTGCTGAAGCCTGGACCTAGATAGGGCTTTCTACTAGATCGTAGCATAATAGATACCCCGGGGATACGTTAGTTGATCATCGTGAGCGGTCATCCAAACTACTATAGGCGGCAGACTAATGCGCTATCTAGGCTCTTGTGGAGGCTCTAAACACATTAATAGTCGCTATTATCTAGGTATATATCTGAGTTCGTCCTATACTGGTTTTAAAATAACGGCCCCTACCCCATATACATAACAAAGGACCTAGAGCAAGCTTTTGATACGGAGTACAGTCAGGAAACTTACTCTCGAAACGCCGTTCCAACGCATAGATCACCTGCCAGGCTATAAACCCTCCACTGGCTAGAGAGAGAGGAAAAAAAGAATACCAGCGGGGCATAGGTAGTTAGTAACTGACGGAAGTTTGGTCCCTATCAGTCTTTTGGGAAAGGCCGTCTAGCCTAGGGAAAGGCCGGTAATAGGCTAGACGGCCCTACCGTCTGCGGGTTTTCGCCGTGCCCCTAAGAGAGCTTCCTTAATCGCCTAGACCACAAAAACGAAATTCGATGAAAGAAAAGAAGAAAAGAAGAAAGAAAAGAAGAAAAGAAGAAAGAAAAGAGACAGAGGTAAAAAAACACCTCAGCCAAGACTCGAACTTGGAACTTCACGATTACCAGTGACTTTGTATAGGAGTCGTACGCGCTACCATTGCGCCACAGAGGCCATAGTGTCAATTTTTTATGATATCAAGATAATTACAGCGTACCCCGTATGGCCAAATTAGGTATTATGAGAACATCCGTGGATGTAAAATAAATGCTGTGGTCGAGTGTGGCCCACCGGTGGGCTTGGCACAACGTCTGGATTAATGGCTATATCCACCTGCACCCTACATGTGTACACAGTACCAACAAGGAAATATATTCTGAAAGTGAAAGGCTTTTTACAACATCTCAGTTATTTGAAGTGTGACACCCGGTGACATAGTCGACCTTCATCTCGCAGCCATTATCAAAGTACGCATGACCACAAGCGTGGTCACAGTCATCGAAAATATGGTCATAAGCCCTGAAATGAGGTTATTATCAATGTCTGAGTTGCTGCTGGAGTGAAACTTACGCTTGCATAGTAGTTCCCTTGACTTCACAGCCGTCTCCTTTAATGAAGACGCCACACCCACCCGAAGCGTGCTTGCCATCTGTATAGCACTCTCCAGACTTCCTTCCCTTTGTGGTACTAGTTTCGAGTCACGTTAGCAATAGAGACCTTATTGGCAGGACTTTATAAGGGAAGTGACTTACCCGTAGATATCATCACCTCTGATGTAGCTCTTCGCAACATCACAGAATCCATGTAAGTTGCTCACAAAAAGATGGCACATGGTTTGGCCGTGACCACATGTTGTTGAAGATTCAGAAGGAGTGTACTGGTTGCTTGTCGTCGTTGTGGCGGTGTCGTCGGTCGTTGTGGTAGCTTCAGTCGTGGAGGTAGAGGTACTAGTGCTGGTGGCATAGACAGAGGAGAACTCCTCGTCAAGAGAGCTAGCGTCGCTAGTAATGGCAGCGTCATCGACACTCCAGGCATTATACCTCCAAGCAGCTTGTGGAGACATGGTAGTACTAATCGTGGAAGTTGTTGTTGTGGCTGTGGCATCGCAAGCGGTGATGGTCTGACACTTAGTGGAGGTCTCCGTGCTGTAGGTAGATGAAACCTTGGAGGAAGTGATGAACTCTGTGCAAGTATCTGCCTCCTTAGATTCGCAATCATCATCCTCGGATTCACATCCTTCACCGGTACATTTACCGTCTTCGCAGTGTGGACCTGAGCAGCTGACCTTGCGGCAATTGGGTCCGGTACACTCTCCCGTCCCCGGATTACAGTCAGGACCGATACAGCCCAGGGAAACGCAATCGGGTCCAGTACAGCGTCCATTGCCGTTACAGTCGCCGCCCCTGCAGCCGTGGGTGTCGCAGTCATCTCCGTCACATTCGCCCGAATCGGGGCAATCGGCACCAATGCATGCGGTGGGCTCGCAGTCAGATCCGAGGCAGGTATGGGATGGTTTGTCGCAGTCAGGACCGGTGCAGCCTTTCTTGACACATAGATCTCCTTCGCACTTTTTGCCCTTGCAGTCTGGACCACTGCATGGATTGTGTGACGGAGGAGTGGGATCCGCAGGGTCCTTCCAGTTGTTGTTGGCGACTGGGTCGCTACAGTCTAGCAAGCATGGCGTGTCACAGAAAGACTTGCACTTGCTGCCACAGTTTGAAGTGCAAGTAGGGGCCGGAGGGCCTCCTTGAGTCCATGTGACGACTGGAGTGGGAATATGAGGAGGCAGAGAAGTGGTTGACCAGGGCCAGGGGGAGGGACAAATGTCCGGTCCTCGGTGCCTGTGTGTGTCATAAATGTTCCGTTGACACCACCGCTACTCGACTGGGGACTTGGCCTGTCCCTGAATGTGATGGGATCCAGCGTGAAACTGGGGAACAGAGTCTGAGAGTCCCTGGTGAGATCAGTTCCTGTGATGTTCCAGTTCCACCAGGGGATGCTGCTCGCGGTAATAGGGGGAATCGAGAAGGTGGTGGTCTGGATAGTACGAGCAATAGTCGCTGTGACCGTAGGCTGACCTGAGACAGTCACGGTCTTGGTTGTGGTCCAGGCGACTTCAAGAGGAGTCACCAAAGGATCGACTGAGAAGATCGTTGGGGTAGCCAATGAGGAAGGTGCAACGATGATATTGACGGGAGCAATTGCTGTTGCGACGTTTGCATCACTCTTTGAATCGCTCTTAGATTCGACGATGGAGCCGTCCACGTAGAAGTCGCCAGTGCCAGAATCATCGCCCTGTGTACTTGCCCCTTCCATTGAGGCGTCCTTAGGGTCAAGGTCGTTGGGGTTTGCAGAGGAGCCCGGTCCACCTTCGTCAATTGTCCAAGCGAAGAGCCCACCAAGACACTTACTATTCGCAAAATCGGCCTTCTGCTTGAGTGTCTTGGAGTTATCAAATGAAACCCTTTGATTCGTTAGCCCTTGACATATGGATCCTCTTGTTTCATGACATACCATTGATTAGTATCCCATGTCATCCAGTTGACAGCGGCCTCCTCGTTGTAGACCACATCGGGGTTATGCTCCTTGATAACTCGATTGATCTCGTAGTCAGTCAGAATGCCGGTGGTTTCGGTGCATTTGCCTGCCTTTCCACCACCAGCAGAGTCCTGGGTCTTATCGAAGGCACATCCGGGCTCCGCGCACGAGCTATCCTTCAGCGTGAAGGAGCGTCCATAGAATCCAAGACCAAGCATGACCTTAGCAGGGTCAACGTCATTTCGCCAAAGGAGATCCAGACCTTCCTTTATTTCTGAGACATGTGGTTAGAGCAGAAGACCAGGGCTGGGGTAAGAACATCTCACCAGTGAGGTTGGTGTGAGGGTTGACCACCGACTCTGTCCACTTGGTATTACCATCCCAAGTGCCATGGATATCGTAAGACATGAAGTTGAAATAGTCGACATATTCAGACAGGGCCTTTACATCGAATCCCTTCAGGTACCCTGCAAGAAAAAAAAGAAGGTATTAGCCACATTCCAATATCAGAGGGTCCAAATCTTGATATCGTACAGTAGGAAGTGGGAAGAGTCGCGGTAATGCTATAGGAGCTACCACAGGCCTCCTTTAGCTCCTTCATGAAGGTGACGAAGTTCTCCTTGTCCTCATCGCGACCACCTAACAAATTCAGCAGTTAGCAGTTATTCTTCGAACCATGAAATCAAGCAGATCAATGCTTACCTCGATCCTCAGCAGTAGGATATTCCCAGTCAATATCAATTCCATCAAATCCCCTGTCCTCCATGAATTCAATGGCAGAGTCAATGAAAGATTTGCGCAGTCCACGGAAGCGAACCATGTCGGAGAAAGGTTCGCCTCCAAGATCCCATCCACCGACGGAGATAAAAGTCTTAAGTGAAGGCTTCTTCTTCTTGAGATCCATTAATTCTTCGATATATTCATCGTCATGATCGTACGTGGTTTCGATAGTTGAGTCATCAGTGTTAATAGCAGCAAAGCTATAAAAGAGGTGCTAAAAGAGAGAATCATGTGAGCACAGGATTTTACCCGGGAAATAAAAATATTCACGTACTGTCCATGGGTTGATATCAATATCTGAAGGCGTCATGGTATCGCATGAGCGCTCATAGTTCCAAGCTTCGAAGTAACCAGCATAGACATCTTTGCTGGAGGTTCCCGAGCATGAGCTACTTTCGTGTTAGCTTCAATTTCACCGATTGAGAAAGCAAAGATAGTAGGGAAAGAGAGCATACGGTTGTTTGACATCGTCGCATCCGCTTTGGCAGCCCTTACCACAGAAGTCCGAACTGGTACCGCAGAATCTGGATTTTCACGGCGTTAGCATATACACAAGCTCAGATCAACTAAGTGACAGTTCTTACCCAAATTCAGAACAGCAAACATTTAAGGGACATGTTGAGTTGGCAACATGAGCATATTCTATTATTTTAATGTCAGATTCTGCCTTCCAAGGTTGTAAATGGCACCCCTTAAATATTGCAAACTTACTTCCACACTCGGCCTGAGCATCACAATTCGAGATGCAAACATCATCGCTGCAGAAGTTGGGACCGAAGCCGCAGTAGCCCTCTTTGCTACAGCAACCTGTGTCACACTTCTTGTCTTTTGAGCAAGTGCCACTGGTACCTTTAGCACCCAGGACTAGATCGCAAAATAAAGGAAACAAGGCAAGAGCCTTGGCCGCGGAAAGGAAACGCATGTTTTCTTTCCCCTTGAAAAGAATGACAATAGCTTTGAAAAAGAGTGTGGCTTCAAGCAAAAGAATGTGTTGGACAAAGCGATTGGAAAAGTCGATTGCTTGGGGTCTTCCTATATAAACCACTTTCGAATCAACTAACGAGGCTCATTCCATTCTAAGAGCATTTGAATACATTTGAGGAGGTATTTCGAATACAGTATCACGGTGGATGTGCCAAAATACGTGGGGCCTCTTGAAGAATTCGTCTTGGATGGGTATTGGAATTTCATACATCCTCATCTGTTCAGTACCTGAAGATCACTACTTCTTATGCATAGACGATGTTTGGGGGCCGGGGGCCAAGGACGGCATTTTCGGGAGGCTCTGATACCAAGCCGGGTGGGTGGTGGGTCAAGATCCACATTGATACAACACCATCTATATGATCGTCGGGGGCCGAAAGAAGACGCTAAGTTTGAAATTTTACATGGCTTCGGTGAGTTTGGTGCCGCGCGGTCCTATTCGTGCTCGAAGCAGCTCTTGGGCCTCTACCTACGCGTTTACACATAGTTTACGGACTACAACACTCACGGTATCCGAATCATACACGCCTACATAGAAACTACATAGACTAATGGGCCCACTTATTATTCAACACTTCTTCAGAATATGGGTATATGCAAGCGAGTTGGGTCTCATCCCTGAATCCCTCTCCTTCGTTGTGATAGGCTTTAGGGGTGAAAAGTAACTTGTTCTAACTCCAGCTTCTTGCTATCCTCCTGTTTTACCATAATTATCATTCTTTTTGTTGAATCTGGTAATCATCATGAAGTTGAACATCGCAATGCTCGCCGCCTTGGTTGCGCAAGCAGCAAATGCATGGAAAGTCGGAGATAAATCTACTGGCATGACTGATCCTGGCGTGACTTCGAAATGTATTCGCTGGGCCAATGATATTGCCTCCCACGATAGCTGCAAGGCACTGCAGAGCAAATTTGACATCGACTATTTGCAATTGCACGAATGGGTGAGCAATTAATATCTTGCTGGCCCCCAGCTTTTATCACAACTGACTTCTCCACAGAACCCATCGCTGCTGAAAGATCATTGTGTCCTGATCGAGGGCTGGAGCTATTGTGTTGCTAGCTCAAGCTCGACCAACAGCAATGCGGCAGGCATGGGGACCGAGGCGCCTACGCTCCATAGTTCCGCTTCTACGGGGTCTGCTCCAGCCTCTGCAACGACCACTGTTACTAGCACAGCCTCGGGCACTACTAGCTCAGCCTCTGCCACACAATCAGGTGTTGCAACGAGCCTTACACCTAGTCAGGGCCATGCTTTTGCAGTTGCCGCACTTTTCCTTGGGGCCTCTACACTGCTATAGTGCTCTCGGACTGATAGAGAGCGCAAGGGGGCTGATTTTGGTCCTAGTCTGTCTTGAACATTGTATATGAATTTACTCCTTGTGTTCTAATGTTCTTGTGCTTGAATATTCGTATGCTTTAACTCTCTTATACTGAATGTTCTGTGCTCTTACCTTGTCCTCTTAATGTGGGACGATCATTTTTTGGGGGGTTGTAAATATTGTAATGGCAATAAATCTTCAAGTCTTATTCGAAAATGAATAACTCTAACGTCTCAGCGGCTTCTCAATCACAAACCCTGCTCAAGCGGAGGATGAGGCTTCTGTCTTCACGTTAGACCTGGCCCAGGCATCAAACCTAATAATGATTGGATAAAACTTACCGGGTCCAGCTACACAGACATTGGTCTTGCGCCAAAGATTAGTGCATTTAGATCCAGTGGCAGGGTTCAAATGATAGAATTGAGCCGGGGTGAGGTCATATTCGCTCCGGATCGAGGTGCAGTCATCATCCCCAGAAACAAAGTGCCAATGGGTGCCTAGGTCCCATTTGTTAGTAAGTCTCACGTTAGGAGAGATGCGATGGGGAAAGAAACTCACAATCTTTAACCACTCCGGTCTGGGTTGGGAAAGCCGAGGTGGTGGTAGTAGCAGCCGAAGATCCAGTTGGAGAGGCAGAGGTAGATGAAGAGGACTTGACAGCAACACAGACAAAGTCACCATTCTTTAAGCCTTTGCAGCCTTTTGAGATTGAACTATTAATGTTAGACGATCCATGCTCAAAGGTGCGCAACCATGAACTTACGGATTCCAGCTGTAGAATTGACCTAGAGTAAAGGTCATATACTTATCCTGAATGCTGTTGCAAGAGTCACCGTTCTGCACCAGGTGGTATTTGGTGCAGGACTTGGCAATGCCACTCTGGGTTGGTGCAGCAGTGCCACTGTAGCTGAGGGTACCCGCTGGAGTATTGGCGGCACCACTTGTTGAAGAAGTAGCTGCAGCCGGACCAGAAACGCAGTAGCTCCATCCAGGGACCAGGACACAGTAGTCAAGCTTCAAGGAGGGGTTCTGAGCATGCGTCAGTTGGCAAGTCGTATTCGAGATAAAGCAAATAGAGCTCGGGTGAGCTTACCCAGGAGACGAGCTGCTTTTGGGTAATTCCAAAGAAATCAACCAGCGCGTCGCAGGTGTCACTGGACTGGACATCATTCGCCCAGTAGTCACATCCGACGGCAGCATTAGGGTCATTTGTGCCAGTCGCCTTGGGACCATTCGTCCAGTCACCTTGGCTGGCTGCAGCAGCCGCACCTAGTACTAGCGAATGGATGAGCAAGTTGGATTTGAGCATCATGCTGGATGGGGGGTTGTTGGTGTGTTTCCTCGGTAGACTATGCAAGGAAAATGAAAAGCGAAATTTGAATCGACTTTGTGAAGTTAAAACATGGTTCCTAAGACAGAGCGGGTATCCTCATATTAATTGTGGAAAACCACTAAACTATACAATATCCCATCCGTTTCAAAAGCTGGCATGGTGGGTTTCATTCGTGTCATTGCCTCTATATGTTTTCCCAGATCCGTAACGGTATCATAACAGAAAGTTTACATACTAACGAGCATGTAAAATCGAGTCCTTTACGAGTTCACTGCCACAGCCAACTCGGTCGATCTGCTTAATGGGGTATGCACAAGCGAGGCTGGTGATAAGAAAATTGGGTGCATACAATGTAAATTAGTTCTACATGGAGCCAATACTAAAAATACAGCATTCTGGTTGCCGAATACATACCTACCTAGGTAGGTACATATCGTGTAGTTTAAAGTGGATATAGTTGGGGGCCGGGGCGGATGGATACCATGTGGGTTCCATGTGGGTTCCCTTGAGAACGGCTGGGTTGCCACAATAGGAAATTCGAACAGCGCTAGACCGCATTGGGTATTTTAAAGCCCGCGATTTGTCAATTGATGCAATTTTCCATGTACTAAGCATTGGGGACCCACTGCAGGCTCTTCGATCGCCTCGGGCCTCAAAATCCGGTATCCGTGTATTTTGGCCCCAACGTGCGACATGCACTATATCTCCTCGCCCCCTTTATGGGACTATGCGGTTATCTATGGACAACGTATGAGGGATTTTATGGTCGATACAGACGATCCTCATCAATGAAAGGGTTGGAAACAAGAAGACTGTCAAACTCTCAAAGGGGCCAAATACATGGACTATGTATTGTTAGAACTGGGCCCGTACCTAGCCAAGGGATGCCTGTAGAGCACGGCAAGTCAGTAGTTAGTGAATTGTGAAATAGACTCTTATGGAGCGCAGACCTTCACCATCCATATTGTATGCTCTACACTTTCACTCTTTTTGAACACTCTTTAGGCATTTTTTTCTTTGAACACATTCTTTTGCTATCAAGCCGTCGAATCTTACACTCTTTTGACGATGGTGATGGTCTTTGGTCCTCCAGGAAGGGCCTTGCTGGTCATCATTGGCCATCTATTATTCTTCTCGGACATTTTACAACTTGCGCAAGGTCTTCCATTTGACTTCAACCAGACTACTTCGTCCATTGATTTAGAGAAGCGAGCTCCGGGCGGGCAGACCTGGACCTCGCCTGGGAAGTATACAAATATTCGTTTGGCTGATTCGTGTGCGGGAAAAGAGAAATTCTTCGAGACTACGTTTGATGACATGTCGAAAATGGTGAGTCTTCAATGAAAACAATGTTTCACCTTTGCTAAACTTTGGGCTTGGCCTCTCCCTGATCATCACACCAATGAGCTAACATCTTGAATAGGTCTCCGATGCAAAAAAGACAATCCCAACCATCGAGAAAGCCCTGAACAAGGATCGCAAGAAGATGCTACCCACTGAAAAATCATACGTCGATATTTACCAAAGCCTTTATGGAATGTTTGATCTGAAAAAGAAAGCCAAGGTTGATAACGCCAAAAGAAAGCTCCAGATACTGTCCGGTAGGTCAAGTCAAATCGGATACAGACTTTCGTGGACCGGGCAGACCTGATGTATATCCTTAGATTTCGTGGGAAAGTACGACCAAGGTCTTTCTAGGAATCAGTTCCACTTCGATATTTATTGTGACGGGACCGATTGGCAGGACAGCGGCAAGAAAAGTAAAGATGGCGACGGTGAGTCACACACCACGAAATTCCGTTTCCAAGATAGAAACCATCTAATCTTGCGACCTATAATAGCTATAATGGTCTTGCAAGGCGACCCGTTGGCCCACCCAACTCTGACCGAGAACCCTACCGATATATGCCTAGAGGCCAATGGGGATAAAGAAACCCTCGCCTTTGTGACCACTAGTACGAACAAGAGCAAAGACTACATGACTATTTGTCCAAAAGCTTGGAATGAGTGGCAGGGCAAGGATACTCTCGCAACAAAGCAATCGAAGGCGCTGAAGAGTCTTCTGGGTGAGACAATCGACGATATAGTGAACGAGACCCCCGAGAGTGTGCTTCTGCATGAGCTCACTCACGCGCAAGCTTTCTTTGGCGCCAGTGTTCTTGGTAAGCCAGACAAGTCCATTTCCTTTGCCTCGCTTAGATTGAAGAGATTTCTGACAGCTATGTTGCTTTTGACATGCAGACGATAGAAAGGTGGGCCAGGAGGACCCAGATGACGATGATGCTTACGAGTGGGACCTCCTCACAAAACTTGCAGACGAAGACAAGGATGTAGCCCAACCAAAAGGAGCCGCAAGAAACAAAGACATTCGTCCCCTTGATAATGCCGGTATGATTCTCACTTGATAATTACTCCCATTTTGCAGAGCTAATCGGGGTTTCCAGATACGTCGATGTTTTTCCTTTCTGGTGAGCGTTATTGTGGTCCATTGAAGCCCTCTCCTGATCGCTGGACTAATGCTGCCATTCATTCTAGGTCTTTACCTTAGTGCGAAAGGCAATTGGGGAAATGGAATTTGCCGGGATCCTAAAAAGGTGGCATAAAGCCAGTCTCTATCGGAAAGCTCTTTCTACACTTGGCAAAGGTTTTCGAGGATTGGCGAGGATTGGCGAGGATTGACGAAGGATTAGTGACGGTAGAAGCCCATGTGAGAAGCTTTCTATAAGTCGTGTGGACAGATGTTAGAAATCTTCAATGTTCTTATATACATCAGCAATTTTCTGCATCAAACGCAGTATTCACAGATTATTCTTGTTTCGAACCATAATCGATGGATCTATATCGCGAGTAGACTCATTATTTCCGCCCGCGAACCTTTGCTCCATGGAATCATATTGTACACAGCTCGACAAAATCTGAAAATCAAAGCAAAACACAAAAGAAAGAGACGAAGAGAGGCTAGGAGCCATGTAATTGACACAATTCCTTTGGCCGAACACAAAATGTGTGCCCCATAGCCGCTTATTTCGCCCTGTTTCGATCAGGACCGTATATCAGGGCTAATACCATGTTCTAAACAAATATCAATGATGGGTTGATACCCAGAGTTGATACCCATCCAAGCGAAGGACGTTCCACGTTTTCCACGACTTCTCGCATCCAACCTTGCCCCGTTATCAACCAGGAAACGAAATTCAGGAGCCTTCCGATATTGTATGGCAATGCGTAATGCCAGGCTTTGATCTTCTGCATCAGCACCGTACTGTATCAGCAGCTTGATAAGGCTGAAGCTGTCATCTCTGTGCATAGCCAGCGTGAGTGGAGCCAGTGATTTTGATGGTCTCCCCGGTTGATAATTGATGGATCGAGATGGCTTCCTGTTGGGGTCGGCCCCAGCTTCTAATAACAGTTTGGTCGTGCTTAATGGAAGCGGAGCAAGATCGAGCGCCCCACAAAGAGGGGACTGACTCTCTATAGGCAGTTGAAAGTTGACGTCGGCGCCTTGGGAGAGAAGGTATCGTATGCGATCGTCATCACCGCGTTCGGCGGCGTATTTCAACATCCAGTAGAGATCTAACTCAGGGTTTGTTTTGCCATGGGGGTATTGACGTAGCTTCTCAAAGAGGTAATCTTCAATACTATGATGGCCCCTTGAGGCCGCCTGAGCGAGTGGATATTGACCCATTTTGTCTTTTGACAGTTGTTTTGCGCCTCGGTCGAGGAGTGCGCGAACTAGAGCAAAATGGCCTTCGCGTGCTGCTAGGGCAAGAGGGGTTAAGCCATCAGCGTCTCGATAATTTATATCGACGCCTAAATCAAGGAGGTGCTCCACGATATTGAGGTGCCCTTGCGCTGCCGCATAGGATATAGGATGCTCCTTCATATTTTCTTCCCAGATAAATTCTCTTAGACGTGTTGCAGGTTTTTGGACCGAGCAGGCAAAGTATGGAGAGTCCCATAGGACGTTTGCGCCGGCGTGAAGAAGCCGCTGAAGGGTATTATCAGATCCAGAAGAAGCCGCCCAGTACAGCGCGGATGCGTCGTGGTGCTGTACATTAAGCCGGTACAGGTAGTCGTTGAGTGTCTTAAAGAGATAAGAGTGGCATCGAAGAAGCGCATTCAAGTCACGAGATTCTAAAGATTCCGCGATGCTCATAAGAAGTTCCGAGGGTAGTTTGAGGATAGACATGGTGGATGTCAAGGAGAAGAAGTGATAGAAAGAATCATATCAAAATGTGACTGAAGGACCTAACCTTGGAAGAAAATACTAGTTAACTAATTGGACCCCACTGCCCTCTGAGGTATTTCCCTGTATTTTATTTCCTCGGTGTCGCTGTACTGTACGTTACCGATCTGTGGAAATCGTGACGATCTCCACTAATGAGCACGGACCCATTACAATACCTGCCATTACCTGGGTACCTTTAGGGAGCTCGAACACATAGACATTAGAGGATTATTACAAGGAATACCAGCAAGCGGGAATAACAATCAAGTGGTCAACAGGAGAAGACGTTGACCTCCGAAAGCTCTCACGAAAGATACTCAACGCTGCCTTATCCTTCAAAGACATCGTTAGCACAGTGGTTGCGTTTGATCCCACCCATCATGCCGCAAGCGCATGGGCGGTCGTCTCCCTTGGATTGACCGTGGGTTTCCCTCCAGCTATTGGGTGTATCATTTCGAGCAAAGTGGATCTGTTGCGTCTAGAATGGAAGTGTTCTCCTTCTTGAAAGCGCCTTTCCTTCACTGGTTAGAGGCGAGGCAATGAGCTTACTAGGACTTGCATCAAAGGCTGTTGGGATCATAAATGCTCTACAGTCAAATCTAGAGGTGAGTCTCACCCTGACCTACCTGTTAGCAGCAACTAAAATCCTACTAGAGCAATATGGATCTAGAATGTGCGGGTTTGTTACAGGATGCCAATCGATTCATTCTTAAGAATGTCCAAGTTATCAACAAGGCTCCACTATAAGTCTACTGTTCAGCACTTGTATTCGCCCCTAGGAGCAGTACTATCAGAAGGCTCTTCAACAGCCAACGGTCCAGTTGGATATCAGTCCTACCACGAGTAGAAAAATCCTGGGGTATGGAGCCGCAGATCCTCAAGGGCCATTCTGAGCTAGTTTCTTCGGTGGCCTTTTCACGGGATGGCCAGAGGATTATCTCAGGTTCTTACGATAAGAGTATTAAGCTCTGGGATGCGTAGATAGGCTTAGGGCTGCAAGCCCATAACTATTCTTGTCCAATTTGATCAGTGGCATTCTCACTGGACGGCCAGAGGATCATCTCATGTTGTTCCGATGATACTATTAAGGTCTGGGATGCCCAGACTGACTCAGAGCTGCAAACTGTCGAGGGCGATTGCGGTTGGGTCGAGTCAGTAGCTTTCTCGCCGGAGAGACCCCCAATTCCACACAAATCTGACTTTCAGATCTCCCTGAAAAACGACTGGGTCAAATTTGGAGGCGAAAAGGTATTATGGCTCCCTCGCGAGTATCGTGAATATGTCTGTTTCTGCCATCACAGATGACACCATCGTCTTTGGGTATAAAGACGGACCGGTTTTCATTGTTAAGTTTTGTGCGCCTTTAGGTTGATTCTTGTTTAGCTACGCACTGCAAACTGGTCACAGTTAGGTTAGAAGGGTTCCAGGTATACTTGCCTTATAATCCACAGGTGTCAACGATCTGTACTCTCAACCGTACTGTTGCCTAACAGGCCTTACTGCAGAGTAGGTCCTGTTGAGGTATCGAGTAATTGTGTCAGGTAGAGCGCCGAATAGATCTATGCCGAGGTATTGGTCTATTCGAGTAAAAAGACAACGCCGAGGTCATTGTTCAGGAAGTGAGAAGCAATACTCGCAGTCACATGGATCTACATATGGGTTAGATGACCTGAAAAGAAAATAAAGTAAGATATTTCCTGATTATCCCTACTTATTCACCAAGAATCCTTCCGCGGCATAGTAGATGGTCTGGCATGGTCTTTTAATTGACCAATGTTGGATGCTAAAGGATGCACAATTGATTAAATGCGAAAAACGCTCAACTAATATGTATCCGATCACGCCACATACCAATTAAGAAACAGGCAATCTTATAGTCGTGTCAATAATCCTATGACTGTAAAAATGCGCGCTTCCATCGGCTAAAATCGTCGCCTAGCGAGCCTAGTTCCGTATGTAAATGTTGTGATCCGGTTGATCTTGGCATCAAAGTGTGTAAAAAGATGTAAGATCCGATAGCACATACTTGCTCTATCACTCATGTCACGTAAGATCATAAATACCCACCCCTTGAATTGCTGAAGTGTTGTGGCGTTACCAGCATTACCGGAGATGAAGCATCTCAAGGATGTCATGACGGGCAAAGAAAGACCGGTTCCATTTCCCGAAGACATCTATACCCGAAACCAATTAGCTAGGTGAAGAAAGAAGACCAATGCTGCACAGCTAGTGAAACTTACACATGGGAACGCTCAGCAGGCAGATACCGACTTGGATGCTACCGATGACAGTCATGGTATGCTTGATGCCTCCGTGGGCAAACCATGTATAGGCGAAGAACGTCAGGACAAAGCTGAACATGTTTTTGAAAACCAGCATGCAGGTAAATGCCTCGATGGCCATCTCGCCTAGTACTGTCAGCAATCGCTTCCACACAAGACCTGGTAGTCCACATACGATGAGCATCTACGATATAGAGTGAAGCAGCGACTGCCCCCATCACCATGCCGGCGATCAAGAATGCAAAGAAGACGTCTGGCAGCAGCCAGCCATAGTGCATCACATCGTCTGCAGTCCACCCGAACCCGTAAAGTCCGATGCCGCAGAAAACGAGTTGGGGGATCACCAAGAGGATCCGGAACTCAGGCTCATATTTGCCGTGGTTGAGCCGGATCATCAACTTGTTAATAGAATCAGAAAGCAGTCCAGAGAGAACAAGGCCCACAATGGAACCTATGAAGGCCCCTGTGTAAAGATATCCGGTTTTGTCTTCCTCAAACCACATCGGAGGTCCGAGAAACACAATTGCTAGAACTACACCGACGAATACCGCCCATCCAATCACAGCGCCTTGGATCAGACAAGCCTGGAAGTTTATCAGTGAGTGAAATCAAATGTGAAGTGGGCTGCTTACCCAAAAGATTCCGGGATGGAAGAACAACGGGAATGGGCGAAGGAGCAGCTTGAAGAAGCTTTCATCTGTCTTCCGCCCATTGAAGAGCCTGAGTGATTGAGCGAAGGAATCTTTCTCGGGGACCGTTGTCGCGGCTTCGGTCTTTGAACTTTCGTTTGGGCCTGGTCTAAGCTCCTTCGTGTCATCGTTGGAAACTCCGCTGAGCGAAACGTGGGACTCCATGGACTCGCCGTGCCCGCCGCTTCGCTTGAAGTCGGTGTTCAAGTAGTCGGAGCGTCGGAAAGCAGTTTCGGGCACGAAAAAGAACATCAGCGGCAATGAAGCACCGAGAAAAATTGCCACAAAGTAGAAAGACCACTGCCAACCCATGGACTTGGTGATTTTGCCGACCACAACAGGAGTCAGGAAGGCGGCACCAAACAGAGCAACGTTGGATACAGCCATCCGCTTTCCTCGTTCCTATATGGTCTTTATCAGTCTCCTCATACCTTAAATCTGCAGGGAAACGAAGGCCCAACTCACATGAACAAAATAAAGATCTCCAACACAGGCATTGACCAACGCCTCGAACGGCGCCAATGCAACACCCTGGAATATCCGTGCCCATATGAGACTATTATGGTTCTTACCACTGACCCCGGCCCAGATGCAGCTGATAATCATCAAGACATGCCCGATCAGGAACAGATGACGTTTGCCCCAGACTCGAGCCGTTGGCACAATGAGAATTCCTGCCACACCAACACCGCATAGGTGATAACCAGTCAACAGGGCGGCATCTGTGAACGTAATTTCCTCGTAATCTGCGATGGTGACTGTATTTGCGGCTAGGATGGAGCTTAGGGTTGTGCAGAGGATGGTCACGAAGGAGAGGATGGCAAGAATGATATCGCGTCGCCATAACGGCCAATTCTAACAAGACCGTTTGGGTCAGCGCTTGTGTGCTTGTGGAACCAAGTCTTGGAGTCCGATGCTCTCTGGAACATACCAATGGGTCGTTTGGGTCATCGCTCGGCTGCGGGACAAGGATAATCGGCTGCTTGCCCGACAAGTCGCATTTTAAACCTGAGGCGCCTGGGGTCTGTTCGCTCGCATCGCTGTCTTGTTCGTAGATATCGGAGGTGCCTGGAGGTTTGAAGTTGTGAGCAACACTGGGTTTGATCGCGTCTTGGCGGGTAAGGCTAGAGGAGTCTTACCTGGGACATGCGCGAGCTTCTTATCTTCCAGTACTCCAAGACCCATGATTGCAGGAAGCTAACGTCGCGACGCTTGTAGCCCTGGAAAAATAATCCAGGGGTTTAAAAAAAGGAAAGCAAAGTGAAGAGGGGTACGGAGTATCAAACTAACTCTCGACCCTCCAAGAAGGAAGCTACGTGGAAAAGCTTGTCGGGGACCAATAGGGATAAATGGTAGACATGGATAGAATATATGAAGAGCTTAACATTTAGGACTATATTATAGGACTAAATATTAGGACTAACCTTAGGAAAGATAAGCAGCTCGGTCCATATGTACATTAAGGCCCGAGTGTGGGCGTAACCCGCCTGCAGCGTCATTGTTTTGAATGGAATGGGGCAAATTGGAAATGCTTGTCTAGTGATACAATATACTGCCTACATTCAAGGCTCCATTTAAGGCCGTCTTTAAGCCAACCACAGACCTTTTATAATTTAGTAGTGGACAGGACGGGACGAGTTGAACGCGGGGAAAGCTGAGCTACGTCCGTAGGTACGGACGAGTTGCCCAGGTAAGACTGGATCGGCGCATCCAAGCTTGGACCGAGGCATCACATTCGGGCTTGAGTGTCCAATATTTGGCCGAGGTGCAGGTGGATCACTGTAAGGAACGAAATAAACCTGAAAAGAAGTCGTTTTGCTTTTGTAGCACACTGGCTCAAAACCCCTTCAGTGTCGAGAAAATCAGGGACTGGCCCACTGTGGAGGGAACAAAGCCACTAGTGCTGACCCGGGGGCTTGCATATTTCATATTTGAACCTTGCGATTGGTACTCCGTATAGAGTGTAAGCCGTACAACCCGAATGGTCATAGAATAGACAGAGGGTGTGAGAGTGAACTATTGCAAGAAACAAGGCGATGGGAGAGGTCTGTACTTGGGATATAGTTGGGAAATAAATGCCACAGCCCAAACGTAAACATCCCCAGCACCCAGAACTCCAGGTAATGTTACAAGCGAAATACCAATACATTGCGATGTCAGCATTGGAAACGTCCCAATGGAGACATATCAATTGGCTCTACAGCAACGGTCCCTGGCCGAAGCCCCAACCGTAGACTTGTTTTTAAAAGAGGTCTTTGTCTTTCAGAACACGCATAAACATAGAAGAGAACCTTGGAAGGAACTACCTAGGTAGATTGAGCATGACTGTTAGCACGTGACTGATAAGTGTCATGTGACAGGTCATGTGATGATCAGCGTCACATCATCAATGGGCTCCAGAGCTAGACCCCAAGTTGGGAGGCGCATTATCTCCACAGCAGTGACGACGTGATCGCGTTCCATATTGAAGTCGAATCCTCGTCCTTGAATAGCCATACCCCGCATCATTTCCAAATCCCAACCACCGGGCCGACGCTCCCCCACCTAAGACTACTCCGCAGCGAGCACGCGAAGCGCGGAGCATTTACGCGAAACCAATATCCACTGCAAACAATTCAGCCCAGTTTTAATCATGTCGTCAGTCTCTCCTTCGAAGGAACACGAACTTGACCCAGAGGCGCAATCGGGAGAAGAGCAAGACCACCTAGACAAAGATCACCACGACGCGCAGGGACACCAAGGCGAGTTTGAGGTGAAGGAGCAGGATCGGTGGCTTCCGATTGCCAATGTGGCTCGTATCATGAAGCTTGCCCTTCCGGACAATGCGAAGATCGCAAAAGAAGCCAAGGAATGCATGCAGGAATGTGTGAGCGAGTACATCTCATTTATCACGAGTGAAGCCTCGGAGAAATGCCAGCAGGAGAAGCGCAAAACAGTCAACGGCGAAGACATCCTATTCGCCATGACCTCGCTTGGATTTGAGAATTACGCTGAAGCACTCAAGATCTACCTATCCAAGTACCGTGAAACCCAGTCCGCCCGCGGCGACAATCAGAGACCCCCAAGCGCTGGCTATGGGGCTGGAGGGCCTGTTGGTGGTTCGAGTGGCGCTGGACCTGGACTAGCTCGTCCAACAGGCTTCCCCAATGCTGAAGGCACAAACCCTATGTCGAACCTCAACCTTGACCCGTCCGAGCAAGACGCCTCTGCCTACGGCTATCCGCCCATAGTTGGCCAGCCTCACAACGGCGCCGGCGGCGAGTCGTACTAGTGGATGATGTGAAAGGGTCGACTTAATGACGTTGCGGTTAGTTTGAATATTGGCTGCATGTCCTGGAGATCACCGACGATATTGAGTTTAATGGAAGTCTGAGATGTTTCAGCTGGGGGTCTCCGACCTCAGCAATGTCATGAGATGGCAGTCTTGAGTTCGCATACATCAGCCTAAGATAACTCGAAGAAACGCCATAATTAATGCCTAACTCAAACCCTCCATCTAGTTAACTTTACGATCTGCACAAGACTACATCCCTACGTACTACGAATAACCTTGGAATACCCTTTTAATTGTCAACAAAATAGAACTCAGTGGCGTATTCCTTATTATATGGTGGTAAATTTGAAACCAAACCTCCCGCCGAAGGCAATAAATCCAAGTCTTTATGAGATTCTATCCGAAGATGTTCGGCGTTGCCAATATTTTCCCGGCAAGACACACTCAATGCCATGCCAGTGGGACATCTTTGATTTCTATAATATTCATCTGCACTGGCCAGTGTAGGGAGAGATAGGCGTGCGGCACCCGGGGCCGTGTAAAATACCCAGTTCTGATATTTAATATCCAATCATTGAAAAATACCTCGAGACCGAATTTTGTGGAGAACCACATGTAAAAAGGGTCTGGAAGTTTTGCGGGGAAAAGGTACCGTTGATCTGCGTATTTATGTATTTTTGACCCATCTATTGGGGTATTACCACGACCTGGTGACCTAGAGAACAAAACCTCTCACATTTCCTCCCCTGCCGATAGCTCACTTCATCCAACAAACCTCATACCTGCAATTATGAAGTTCACCATTACTTTCGCCCTGGCAGCTCTGCTGAGCACTGCCGCTGCTCAAGGTCTGGGTGATCTGCCCGACTGCTCGGTATGTGTCTATAGTCAACATACAACTGCTAAATGTACCGCCTGCTAAAACAACCCGTTGCATAGAAAACCTGTGCTACAGGTTCGATCCCCGACAACTGCGGCATTGATTTCAAGTGCATCTGCGAGGCCAAGTCCTTCCTGGACGATGTCGCCTGCTGCATCGCTGATAAATGCTCCAAGGCTGACCAGGAAAGTATGTTCTCCCCCTTCCCCGCCCTCCCCAATTGAGTATACGAAAGCGGGATTATTCCAAACGACTACGTGCAATGGACAGCGGAACATGTACAATGGGCTGACACGTTATTCTTCGCCAGCAACCATCAAGGTCGCCAAGTCAATCTGTGCCCGGGGTGGTGTGACTGATTTGCCCACCGAGGTTGTCTGCTCAAGCAAGTCGGGTTCCAGCTCTGGTACCTCCACCAGCGATAGCTCCAGCTCGACCGAGACTGGAAACAAGTCTAGCACTGAGACCTCGGGCGCGACTACTGTGACGGGCACCAATGCTTCTGCCTCGGCCTCGAGCAGCGCCTCGTCCGCCTCTGCTGCGGCGACTAGCACCGGTGTCGCTGCGCTTACCCACAAGGATTCTTCGCTCGTGGCCGCTGCTGGTGCCGCAGCTGCATTCGCCATTCTGGTCTAGAATGAAGCATGCTGGGTTATTTCAGGGGAGATATTATGTTTATCAGCGTTGAGATGTCGTCATGACGATGGAATGAATGGAAACTGGAAACACATGAACCCGCCTGAGGATGCACCTGTGTCTTATTTTATCCACGATGTCTAAATGCCATAGCTTTTCAATGGCGAAGGGATATTTCTAGTAATACACTCATAGAAAGAGATGACAAGGAACCGTGAAAGTGTTCACATTTCACGGGTATCCTCCAGCAGCTTGGTCAGGCGTTCCTGGCGCTCCTCACGGAGGGTGGAGAAAGTCTGTAGTGGCACATTAGCTCGAGAAACAGACAACAGGGTCAATCCTGGCTGATTGATAAAATTCCTACTTACCCAGAACCAAAACATCATTTCGAAGAAAGCAAAGCTGAAGACCACGCGGTTCTTCAGGCGATCCAGGCCTCCAATAGCCGCAGCGCTTGTATAAGACGAGGCCAGGTGGTCACCTTTGCCTTGGTAGATAAAGAACGCAATTGCAGCATACACGGCAAAGCGACAGGCAGCGACAGCGATCCACACACTCCAGTAAATCGTCAAAGACTTGGTGATATATTCGGGCAAACTCTGTAGAACCTGCAGATCTTCGGCGGGGAGGTTACCATTTCGCAAAGGCCGGATGTAGGGGAGAGCTTCATCAAGGGCTTCGTGGAAGGGGATGTTGGAGAGCAGGACGAGGTCAACAAGGGATTCGATGAAGATGAGTATGGCACAAAAGGTGAAGGGTGATTGTTGCGGGCTTGACAGGGATGGAAAATCCTGTAACAGAGGTGTTAGCAGTCAATTAGATATAGGTATATTCATTGCCAATATGATAGAAATGGACTTGTGAATCGGGGATGTTTCGAGGGCATACAATCTTCAAGGCTTCTCCCATCATAAACACCAGATCGGAGTCTGTGATCACCTCCGGATTCTTGACCAGATAACCGGCGATCACAACTAGGAAAACGGCATGTGCCTGGATAAGGGTCTTGGATGAAATTAAAACCATGATGGACGAGTCACAAAGGCACGCGTTTGTGGACGAGAGGGAGTTCTGAAAGTCACAGACGGAGATTAACTTGGAGACATGGTCCGAGTGTTCTTTGGCCGCAACACATGTGGGGGGGAAAAGCAGTGCCGGTCGAGATCTCCCCCACCAATTCAACTACTACAATGATTGGATCTGATTTACGACTTGATGCATGCTGATTGAATTGCGTGACTTACTGGTGAAAGATTGCCCAATTCTCGTCATACTACTTAGTGGTCCAACCCCCGATCATCCTCTGCAATGACCGACCAAAACCCGACCTTCAACACAGAACGCCATGTCAAATACTACCTCCGTTGCTTGAAAACCTTCCTACCGTCCGCCTATACTTCCAATGACTCCAATCGCATGCTCCTCGGCTACCTGACCCTCTCAGGATTGGACGTGCTTGGCGTTCTCCAGAGCAAAACCACACCGGAAGAAAGACAAGGGTACATTGACTGGCTCTACCACTGCCAGGTGCCCTCAGGCGGTTTCCGTGGCTTCCCAGGCACGGACTTTGGGCCAGGAAAGCGAAATAAGGATAATGAAGCTTGGGATCCAGCTAATGTCCCCGCGACGTTCTTTGCGCTAGTCAACTTGCTCATCCTCGGGGATGACCTGTCACGTGTCAAGCGACGAGAGTGTCTTGAGTGGCTTCCTAAAGTCCAACGCGCTGATGGAAGCTTCGGTGAGCTTGTTGGTCCTGAGGGGAGTGTAGGGGGGACCTCGCGATCTACGATACTGCTGTTGTGCTGCCGGCATACGGTATGTCCTGCGCGGGCGGAGTGAGACGGGGCTCGAGGGTGTACCAGATATTGATGTGCTGGGTTTTATTTCTTTCATTGAGGCGTGCCAGGTATGTGGGGATCGTGAGGTTATGTCCGCAATTGGGACACTAACGCAGTCTAACGAATCAGACATACGACGGTGGCATGGCTGAGTCTCCTTTCTGCGAATCGCATAGTTCGTGTCTCCCTTTCCGCCGCATGAACCTTCTGACAACTGACAGGTGGACACACGTATTGCGCGATCGGGTCTCTGGACTTCTTGCGCCGGACATGTAATGATCTGAAACCGGTGCCCCTACTGTCGGCAGGGTCCAATCAATTCGAGGCTTTGATTACATGGCTGGCTTCAAGGCAAACAGCCCAACTAGAAGAACCCGATGAAGATGAAGATGAGGAACAGCGTGAAGTGACAGATACGGGATCTATCGACAATAGAGTTCGCGGGTTACCCAATGTTCAACCCATCGGGGCCGACACAATATCATGCGCCGGTTTCAATGGCCGATGCAATAAATATGCAGACACATGCTATTCGTTCTGGAACGGGGCTACACTAATGGTATGCGCACCCATGGCTGGTGGTGATTGTCTACTAACGCGGATGTCAGATGCTGGACCAGTATTCCGTGGTTGACGAAGTTCGTAATCGTCGATACTTGCTCGAAAAGACCCAACATCTTGTCGGTGGGTTTGGGAAGGGGCCCGGGGATCCTCCTGGTAAGGTGATAGCATGCGTATATCGAGACTGCGTTGCTGACCAATCGTATAGATCTTCTTCATTCATACTTTGGCATGGTGTCTCTGGCTTTCCAGGGTGAGGTGGGACTTAGCCCCGTTGATCCCACAATGGGTTCGAGTGAACGCACAGTCCGACATCTTGAATCGCTGCCTTGGTGGCAATCATGAAGTATATAATACCCGTGCATGTAATATGACGATGGATGTTCAGCCATTCCACCAGTTGACTCATGTCAGCACGCATCAGCCAATAGGTGCAGCCGACTAAATTAATTGGGCGTCGGTGTACATCGTACATCGTACGTTGTACATGTACCGTCCACAAGCAAGGGTCGAATCCTAGGCAGTAAGGAAGTAACAACGCATATATATCCTGCCTACAGTTCACGATTGTGGCGATCATGGTCAGTTTATGGTTTCAGGGCTATTGTCGAAGTCTAGCAGAGCCAATTAAGTGCACTTATGTACATCCATGCCTATATAGGTACACCGGCTTGCTGACTATTATGAACATTGTCAGGAGATTCTAGATAGTAGCAGAGTCCGGAGCACATAATTTATCTTTAATATAGAATGTCTGATGTATATTGTACACAAAGATAATAATAGAAGACCCCCAAGGGAAGAAAAAAAAAGGAGAGCCCGTCCAAGTCCCGAGTTCTCCACACGGTCCACGTTCCCGTTGACGTCTTGGAATCTTCCAAAGGCCTTTGTATGCAATTTCCCTTCTCCTTTCACCATTTGCGGTGTTACTCTATTTTCTCCGGTTATCTTTCCGAGCCCCAAGCTACCCCTATCTGAAACGTCTTTCGACCTCGCACTCCCGGATACCGTTTATCCGCGCAAATCGTGTCCCGTTGAATGGCACCCCCGGCACACCAACCATTTCCAGTCAACCCCTTGACGCGCAGAGACTCTCTCGACGAAACTTGGCAATCATAACATATGCCGCCCCGAACTAGAGCGGGGGTTCAAAGCCAGAAACAGAAGGAGAAGGTGCGTCATCAGGGATGCGACATAGGGAGCTCCGCCGGTTTCCTTTGTCCGAGGCTTGCGCAGAGTCCGTGGAAATAGGGCTAACTCAGAATTCTCGACAGCTTGCCAACTCCTACAATGAGCTCCTTGAGTAAGCAATCTCTTTGGTTTCCGGCTGAATGCCAAGTTGCGCTAACATTATACTTCTCCGCAGGGAGTTCTCCTCCAAGGACCTTCGGACCGTAGGTAATTACACATTGGGCAGGCTGATTGGGAAGGGCTCCTTCGGCAAGGTCTATCTTGCCTCGCACAAGCTCACCAATGGCTCCAAGGTAAGTCATGTCATGTGAAGGACAAAGTTGTGGAGGCAATACTGATCAATCGGCAGGTGGTGCTCAAATCGTCCAGCAAGGAGGACACCAATCTTGTGCGCGAGATCCACCACCATCGCCAATTCCTCCATCCTCATATCGCGCGGCTATACGAAGTGGTGGTAACTGAAAGCCTCGTTTGGCTTGTGCTAGAGTATTGTCCTGGTACGTTACGCGCATGGCAGAAAACGCGTAGGGGAAACATATTGACGAAAGTCTCGTGCTAGGCGACGAACTCTACAACTACCTTCTTCGACACGGCCCACTTCCGGTAGAGAAAGTTAAGCGGATATTTACACAATTGGTGGGAGCGGTCGCCTACGTCCACAGTAAATCCTGTGTGCATCGCGACTTGAAACTGGAAAATATATTACTGGATAAACAGGAAAACGTCAAGCTATGCGACTTTGGGTTTACCCGTGAATATGAAGGGAAGGCTAGCTATCTTCAGACATTCTGTGGGACGATATGCTATAGTGCACCCGAGATGCTCAAGGGAGAGAAGTACGCGGGTGAAAAGGTGGATGTATGGAGCCTGGGGATCATTCTGTATGCGCTCTTGGCAGGCGAGCTGCCATATGACGACGATGACGACCAAATCACCAAAAAGCGGATATTGTCAGATGAGCCGACCTTCAACGAAAAGTTCACTGACGATGCCAAGGCTTTGATCAATCTCTTGCTATCCAAACGGCCTTTGATTCGACCCAGTCTAGACGAGATCCTGGCTCATCCATTTCTTTCGGAGCATGCTCCTGAACAACTCGCGATCCTGAAGATCCCAAGACCGTCGCCGTTTACTACGCCACTGGAGAAGACTACGTTGCAACGGATGAAAAGCGCTGGGGTCAATATTGACGAGGTCATTGAAAATGTCTTGGCTCAGCGGTGCGACCCACTGGCTGGCTGGTGGGCCCTGCTGATTGAGAAAGAGCAACGGAAGGAAAGAAAGAGAGAGCGCAAGCGTCGTGAGCGGGAGGCCGAAGCAAAAAATCTTCGTCGTCTGAGCGCCGCGAGCAGTCGTCTAGAGAAGCGATCCTCGGCTTTGATGGAGGTGGAGGAAGAAGGCTCAGGGTTGCGGGATCGTGGGAGACGGGATAGACGAAGCTTACCATCTCAGTTGGCAGTGCCAGATCTTCCTGCACTCCCTGAACCACTTCCTGTATTTCCAATTGAGGCCACCACGCCACCATTGCCGCTCGACAAAGATTCTATACGGTCCCACAACTCGACACTACGCCGGCCAGTTCCACCGCCAAAAGACAGGCGGCGATCACGACCCAGCATGCTGCATGTGAGCGCATCACAACCGGAGTTGACGCAACATCACGGCATCTTCCGGCGTCGCACTAGTCGTCGTCACCAGTATCCGATACTCAGCCAACTAGCATCTCTCAAGCATTGGTTTGTAGAGTCGGCGAAGAGAGCGCGGTCTCCCCATGCCAAATCGACGAACTCACGCAAGTTCCTTTCCGAAAAGTTGAGCCCGGCCAAGGGTCAAGATACCGGGAAGAAACCCGCGGCGTCGTCGTCCCCAGCAGGTCGGGTCGCAGGGGAGGAGGTTGTAACACCCACCCAAGTCAAACGAATCTCCACTGCTAGCAGCCTCGCTCCTAGCAGCGCCTCATACCGCCAAAACCGCCATTCTTACCCTCGGCAGCCGGGGTCATTGAACACCAGCCATAATAGTCATCGGAACTCTCTCTCGCCCTCACCTATCACACCACGGGGGTCCTATCGGCGTTCATCGGCCGGTCTACGAGGACGCAAGTCCACATCCTCCTCGGTATCATCGATCCGCAGCATTCATCACGCTCGTGCTCACTCCAAGGCCTCTTCGATTTCCTCCAACAGTATGGATACTATCTCGACGCCCACTGCCAGAGCCTCCAAATCGCCTCATTCATCCGTCAAAGTCCTGCCAACCACCCCGGGTGCCTCGTCCCGCTTCCCGAGCAATATTCGGTTGGTAAGAGGGCCAGGCGGAGCACCTCGAGAGATTGGCGACCACTCAGATCCGATGTCGTCCTCGTTCAATGAGGCGGTGCCAACGCCATTGCTGTACTCGCCCTCTTCAAGCCTGGTCTTTGCAAGACGGAAGAGATCTCTCTTTAAGGGTCCTATGATTCATACCAGCAACCTGCCGGGGTCTGGTGGGCTAGCCAACTCCCCCATTCCCGGCCAGCCGGTGAATACCAGCGGTCCCGATGTCGCCACAGGGCGGCCTGCTGCACGCAAGAGCCAAATTATCGAGGAAGAGGAAGACATCGAAGGCATTGAGGAAGAAACTGAAGAAGTCGATGAATTCGACGAGCCTGGTACGCCTGCTGGTTTAGTTGCCCCCAGTGAGCACCCAGCAGACGAGAACGGGTCTCCCTCAAGCCCCAGAACGCCATTCGCTCCTATTCCAGCCCTTGAAACCAGTCCCCTTCGGCCCCCTCGCTCCTCTTTGCGCTCGCCGACTGATGCCGCAGACAAAATCGGCATCGCCGAATAATACCGATATACCAACCCGACAGCTTCCTTGCAATTTCCCAAGTGCATTAGATTCGGGTGTTCCTTGTTCCATCCCACGATCCCTTATTCCTATGTTTGGTTAGATGATAGAGCTTTTATACCCCCACTTACACAGCGTGTTTCGTTTTCGTTTCCTTTGACTGCCTTTTTTTTTTTTTTTTTTTTTTTTTGGCATAATTGGATCCATCATTGGACCTATGTCTCTCGCTCCCTTGCACCCTTTTCCTTCACATTTTCCTACCTTCGTGAAGCGCCCCCTCTACCCTACATTTCCTTGAACCCTTATGATGATTCGACCCTCGCTTGATTTTGATGTCTTTTACTTAGCATTCCCCTGTTTCATATAGAACTTTGTCTCATATTATCTCGCTGGATTTATCAGCAACACAATACTTGCATAATGAAATTGCATAGACCACTGCCAACTTCGATATCCCCGAACATGTATATTTTGGTCCAACGTTGAAAGATTTCCTGTCAGCCACCCGCTTGACGAACATCGTTCCTTGTAGGTCGACAGAAATCCACGGCGCAAGTCGCAGTCTCTCATCTGTGCCATGCGCCGCGCTGCCCTGGTGATATGCCAGGGATATAAGTATGGTATTGGTGGAGCTGCACATACCTAAATGGTGTGGTCTTAGGCAGGAGTAGGACTCGTGCTTTTAGGATGTGATGTGATCTACGTAAGAGGCTTCAAGGTTGTCCGATATCATGTCCGAGAATGTTTGTATCTCTTGCTTAGTATAAGTATCATCATATCCCTGTATATAGCAAACGCCGTGACGTTTGAATAGTGGGTTCCTCTTGCTTTGAGTGCCCATTTCGAGGCCAGCCTTCAAAGCAGGCATAGCCACTTCATTCGACTTTACCCTCGGAACATCCTCAGTCTCTGTTCAGACACCTTTTCCCGCCCTTCCGTCCGAGGCGAATGCGACAACTGCGCGGCAAGGGACCCTTCACGGGTGTTGCTTTTCCGACGATACCCAAAATCGAGACGAGCACGAGATGGCAAATGCGTGTTGACTGGAGTTGTCAACGACCTCACAAGTGAGGATCAGTCCGTTGTATATGCCGATACATGCATGTATATATTTCTCTACACGGCTTTTGAGACAGGCCCCAATGTGCTGCTTTCAAGGTTTGACGCCCATAAATGAGCTGGCATTCGCAGATAATGCCAGTACTATCATCCTCCTCAGCAATGGCAGTGACGGTGCAAAAAGTAATATAGTCCCTATATACAGAATACGCGCAAGCAAATAAACCAAAATCAAAATCCCAACACCCATTAGCCATTAGCCATTAGCCATTAGCCATTACCCCAAAGGATATATTGAAAGCAGAGAAATGATAATCTATCTACCGTTCCACATGAACGGCTTCATGCTTCTCGCCCACACTCTCATCAATACCATGAGAGCCCATAACAGCCTCCTCATCCTTAGTACCCTGACCCTCAAGACCAACCTCACTCTCACCGATCTTATCCACGGTGTTCGTGTACGCCGGAACGAAGTTCACAGCAATAGCGTAAGTCCAAGCGACGACCATAAACTGCAACTAGAATTAGCCGGGGACCCAAGAGAAACGAAAGCAGATAAGGAATAAAAAAAGGAAGGAAAATGAACTCGATCCAAGTAGAACATACCATAGTCGGAACAATAAACGCAAATCCCGTATTATCACGCATATCAGCAACATGACCGAGAATAGGCGGCACAACAGCCCCTCCACAAACACCACCAACGATAAACCCAGAGCCACGCTTATAATGGCGTCCAAGGCCACGAATACCCAGCGCCATGATCGTCGGGAAGCAAACAGACTCAAAGAAAAGGGTCATGAACAACATAACAACACCAACCTGCCTCGTCTGCGTCACCGACGCAGCAAGGAAAGCCACCGTACACGACAAATACACCAGGAAGACCCAGCGCGCACGCACGAACTTCATAATCCCCGAGCCGAGGAATCGGCCGACCGCGAACGCGCCCTGCGCGCCGGCGAGATACTTCGCCGATGTGGCATCCGGCGTACCGGGCCAGGTATCCTTGACATAGTTGATGAAGTAGCCGGCGATAGCGACTGAACGAGTTAGCTTGGCAGGACGAAGGATAAAATGAAGCGGGGATATGAAACACACCCTGCGCCCCTGTATACGTGAACTGCGCCAGTGTGGCATGGAACAGCTTGTACTGTTTCCAGAACGGCTTATCCTGTTCATCGACGTGTGTCTGCGCGACCTGGAAGGCCATATCCTCGTCTGTGACTTCGGGAATATTGGAGAGGAAGAAGACGCCCGCGAGCAGGAAGACAAATACGCCGATGGCGAGGTAGACCCACTGCACGCGCTGTAGGGCGGCTACGTCGTCTTCTGTCTCGGTGAAAAAGACATACGAGCCCAGGACTGGGCCGACGACGGTGCCGATGGCGTTGAAGGCCTGGGCGAAGTTGATTCTGATCTCGGAGTAGCGGGGTGGACCGCAGACTGGACAGATGCAAGGAGAGGTCAATATCTATGTGCGACCTCGTTTGGAATGTGTGGTTGTCTTACCGGTTAGGTAGGGGTTAGCTGCTGTCTCGAGAGAACCCAGCCCGGATCCAATGACGAATGTGGCACCGCAGAAGCCGCCGAAGGATTGGTTTAGTCCTGCGGGCCACATGCATAGGGCGCCAATGCCGTATAGGCACAAACCGAAGATAAAGACGGTCTTGTAGCCGAAGTTTCGGAGGATCCAGTTTGCGTAGCCTAGGGAGGCTAGGGGGTATGCGCTGGGTTTTGTTAGAGCGGGGACTTCTTTTCCTTCTCAATATGTGTATTATGGAGAGATATCGTACCCGAAGTAGGCTGCTTGAAGACCAGCTGAACGACCTCGGTCGATATGTAGGGTTTTCTGGAAATGGGAGTTGAGGGTGTCCAGTAAACCATACGCAAAACCCTAATTGAAGTCTTAGTAGGAGGGCTCTCTCTGTGGACCAATACAGCAACATACCCATAGAAAGAACAAGGTCGTTACTAAAGTCAAGGGCCACAGACTCTGTCGTAGAGTCAGAGTAGCGGCCGAAGTAGTCGCGCGATTATCAACACGCAAGCCCGAACGGCTTTTGAGGAATTCCTTGACGCCCATTCTTAAGATATAGAAGAGACTATAGAAAAAGAAATAAAAAGTGCCGAAGGGCTAGGACCAAAGGGGGTATTTAAAAGAAAAACAAACGGTGACACTCTAGTAATTTCTGTTGAATTTCTCCGCAAAACTCCACACTTTTTCCCCAGTCCGGGGAAAGCCCCCAGACGATCCCTGGGGAATCCAACCACGTCCAATCACATCCAATCAAAACTGTCACCTCGGAGTTGCACCGAGGATCGAAGGGTAACTTTGATCGAATTCGCTGTGGTCTGATCGAAATCCCCGCTCTAAACCCTGGGGTGGCGTCAGCGTTGCATGGATTGTTTCAACGCTATTCATCTTTGGGCTACGCGGGATGCCATTCCGGTCCGTATTACGGGTTATTCTCTCCCGTGTCTGGTGGAATGCTACTCCGAAGTATATTGGAGACCATATTACCCTAAACAGTAAGATGGGCATCCTACCTAGGGACTATCCCGCGTCATCGCGCCTATTTTGGTTACGGGAAAGGGGGGTACACGCTAATGTGTGGCATTATCTATGTAGTTTAATAGCCGTAAACAAGAGCCGTGTGTACTACTAGGGCACCAATTACAACTGGACTGCATCATCCATCGGTTTCATTCCAAGGTTGGAAAGTGATCACGGCCCTTCAAGCTAGAGGGTGTAGGGAAACAGGCAAGGTCCGACTTCATCGAATAAAGCGGGTTTTCTACAAGGACGCAAGTACACATCGTCATACTGTCCCACAAGTGCAACCATCACAGGTTGTAACCTTTCATTCAGAGTGATCTATGGGCATCCATGATAGCATGTCATAACTATTCGCGCAATCTCGTATTCAACGCTGACAAATATCCAGCCAAATCAGGCACAATCTATCTCTATTACACACCGGTTAGCTCCTGCGAGGGCAGACATCTGGGAAGTTTGGGCCATATTTAGGCTTTCGCCAATATAGCCCCATCCTTTATGCCCGCTTGGGCTTACCGGCGGTGCCGTTCTGGGCGGCCGGGTTGACGGCTTTCGTGTTGTAGAGACGACGCTCAACCAACTTGAGGAACTCATCGATCAATCTAAGGGGCGTGGATTAGTAGGATATTCTATCAGTATTAACCAGGAACAGGCACTTACACCACAGGCGCACTGATCACCAACACTGCCTGCCATTCATTCCAGTCCATAGGCAGAATCGAGAACAGGCTCTGGAGGAAAGGAATGTAGAGGATGGCAAAGTGAAGGAGCATGGACAGAGTGATGGCATAGATAAGCATGGGGTTGTTGCCCAGGAAGAAAGTCAGGAGGGACTCGCTGGAGGACAGCGCGTTCATGGCGTTGAGCATCTCGATCACCACGAGGATGGAAAGAGACACGGTGGAGGCAGACTTGCTCATGTCGTTGCTGAACATTTCGCAGCCGATCTCGGGGAACTGGGCGCTGCACTTGTGGTAGTGGGACTGAATTGGATATGTTAGCAACACATAGTTAATACGCGGGAATATCATAGGACGTACCAATTGCCAGAAAGAAATGCCAGGTCCATCGGGGTTGTAGATAAACCACCAGACGTAACCAAAGACGGTAGCAGCACCGACGTAGATGCCGATAACCATGTAGCGGAACAACAACCAGCCGCCGACAAGCGCCTCGTCACGACGGCGGGGAGGGCGGTTCATCACATCGTGGTCAGGAGGATTAAAGGAAAGAGCAGTGGCAGGCAGACCATCGGTGACAAGGTTAACCCACAACAGCTGAACGGGAATCAGAGCCTCGGGCATGCCAAGGGCAGCAGTCAGGAAGATAGAGACGACTTCTCCAATGTTGGAAGAAATCAGGTAACGGATGAACTGTTGAGTGTTGCTGTAGATGGAACGACCTTCCTCGACGGCGACGGTAATAGTAGCGAAGTTGTCATCAGCCAAGACCATATCAGAGGCCATCTTGGCCACATCAGTTCCGGTGCCCATTGCCACGCCAATATCAGCCTTCTTGAGGGCGGGAGCGTCATTGACACCGTCACCGGTCATAGCGACTACGTGGCTCAAGGACTGGAGGAGATCGACGAGCTTGGACTTGTGACTAGGCTCAGTGCGCGAGAAAAGGGAGGCGGTCTGAACGGCCTTCAGCTGTTCACTTTCACTAAGAGCGTCGAACTCACGACCCGTGTAGCTCTTGCCGGTGAGATCCTCGTCCGCGCCGAACACACCAATTGAGCGACAGATAGACTCGGCAGTATTGCGGTTATCACCGGTGATGACAATAACACGGATTCCGGCGGCGTGGCACTTCTTGATAGAATTGGCAACTTCAGGACGAGGGGGTCCAACATTGCGACAAGACCAATGAGAGTCATGTTCTGCTCCAGCTTGGCGTAGTCCTCGGTGGTGGTGGCGTTCTTCAAGAGGGGGTTCGCAGAGATATTGTCAACACTTGCGATAGCCATGACGCGGAGGCCACGGTTACCATACTCAACAACTTCCTCGGAGAGAAGCTTCAAGTGGTCCTTGGTCACAGAAACGCGAGATCCATTGGCGCCTTGAATAACGTGTGAGCAGCGGTCGAGGATGCTTTCGGGGGCACCCTTGACCAGCAGCTTTTGCTCCTTGCCCTCACCAACGAGAACAGACATACTCTTGCGGTCACGGGAGAACTCGTAGGTGGCCTTGAGAGGAAGACGGGACTCGTAGTGAGCGCTGGCGGCATGCAATCTTTCGGATGCAGGGAGGCGGTAAAGCTTCTGGTTCAAGGCGATATCGGTGGATCCAATCTTCTCAACCAGAGTACGCAAAGCTCCCTCAGTGGGCTCACCGATGCTGGAGAAAACTCCGCTCTTGGCGTCGTGGGAAAGGCTAGCGGCGTTGCAAAGGGCAGTGACCTCGGCCAATTGTGCGACGGTCGATGAAGAAACGGCCAAGTTCTCGACGACCTTGCCATTCTGGGTGAGCTTTCCCTCGGGAGTAAAAGTAGTGCCTTCGACGTCGATCTCCTCGAAGCCAGTGCCAGAGCTGGTCAGGTAAACAATCTTCTCAACACTCATCTGGTTAGTAGTCAATGTTCCGGTCTTGTCAGAGCAAATCACACTGCAGCTGCCCAGGGTTTCGACGGAAGGAAGAGACCTGACAACTGCGTTCTTTTGAGCCATCTTGCGGGTACCTAGAGCCAGGCAGGTGGTAATGACCACTGCCAGACCCTCCGGGATAGCCGCCACACCAAGAGAGACAGCAATTTTCAGATAGTAGATAGCACCCTTAGTCCAGCCACCGAACGCGGGGTCGTTGAAGTTCTCATAGTTGATAACCCAAACCAGGACACAGATGATGGTAATAACCTTGGCTAGCATGTCACCGAAGTCGTTCAGCTTCTTCTTCAGGGGTGTCGGCTCGGAGATCTGGGAAGTGATGCTCTCGTGGATATCTCCGATGGCAGTCGAGCCACCAGTCAACACGACCAGAGCGGTAGCGTGGCCGTTGACCACGGTGGTACCAGAGAAAAGCATGTTGAGCTGGTCCTGCTTGACGGCCTGCGCATCCTTAATAGCGCGGGTCTCCTTTGCAACACTCTCGCTCTCACCAGTCAGAATAGCCTGGTCGACGCGGAAGCTGTTGCTATGAATTCCGAGAAGTCGGCAGTCGGCGGGGACACGGTCACCGACAGCAATTTGAATGACGTCTCCGGGAACCAACTCCTCGGCCTTGACCTTTCGCGTCATTCCATCACGGACGACCTTGGCCTCGTTGGCCGAATATTCCTGCAGAGCCGAAATGGCCTTTTCTGCGCTACTTTCTTGGGTCACTCCGACCACGGCATTGAGGATGAGGATAGTAAGGATCTGTGAACAAAACATGCCTTGGTCAGCAAGATAGAACACATAGGTATCCGGATGGAATGTAGAATATCCAGACACTTACAACAGCGGGGTCCACGAATGCAGTCCAATCGTCACTCTCTTCAAAGAGAGCTAGCACAAATGACACGGCGGCCGAGCCAAGGAGGATAAGAACCAATTGGTCCTTGAATTGTTCCAGAATCAGCTCCCACATGGGAGTCGGGGGTTCTTCGGCAAGAGCTAAGTAAACGGCAGACGTCAGTCCTGACAATGTCATCATTTTGCAGCGGAGTGGGTACTAACCGTTCGGTCCATATTGTTGTCTGGATTTTAAGACCGCGTTCTGCGACAGACCGGCCTGCTCTGATACTTTGAAGTGCTCTAGCGACTCCGCTGGAGTACGGAGAAAAGCGTTCTCCATGATCGCGACACCCTCAACGGCAATAGGCAGGATCAATTGCGATAGCCGTAGAGGTGATGAAGAATAGTTGGGGTAAACAAGGCACAGAGGAATGGGGGCGTGTTTTAAGATAGTGACATGCCCGGGGTAACACAGAGTCGGAGAAAAGGAAGCAATCCAAAGCGAGGGAAAACGCGATATAAAATAGAAAAAAGATCGAGAGCAAGAAATGAAGATCGACCGAACCTCCAGTGGGGGAAGTCAACGTGTTCTCATCCATTTGATTCCAGGGGCTGAGTAAGCACCGGCCCTGGCACTGTGGGGCTTCCAGAGCCCCGGGGTCTACAGGGCTGAGGGCGGGTCACCGGCAATTCTCCGCTTTGATTTCTCTTTTTCCTCTTCTATTCTGTCTTTTATTGAGTATGAAAGTACGAGATATGCTTGATATTATCAGGATTCTACCTACTACCTTCGGCATAGTCAGTCTCTTACTATACCATCCTCTCTTCTTTCCAAGGTTGAGTGAATTGCAGCATGAGACTCTCGTAGGGCTCCAACGTCATGCCAATTTTTCCAACTGGGCCGACTGATGGGGCGTCTCTAGGCTACATCGTTTTTTGCCTATCAGATAGACTTGGTGGATAACCTCTTCTCTTGGCAGCTTCCAACAAAGTGGGTATCCAAATCTTCTAAACCGACCGAATCGACTCCTCTGTACTAGTGCGATGTCGGTAGGCTTGTGCCATGACCACAGCTCTTGACTCGTACTCGCTTATCTCTAGGCCAAGATATTTGATCGGTTGGGAATTGCTTTATTTCCGGGGCCGAGATCTTCAAGGCCAAAGCTCAGTCCCTGTTAGTTGCATGAAGCGTGGCATCTCCATAAGCACGCTAACGTACCCTTGCCTATAGGGCTGACGCTAGAACCAAGGTCCATGTTGCATAACTTGTATATGTACCTAGGTATATAGCTGTTGATCAATATTCTACCCTCAATGATCTGTGTTCTAAACAAATGCCAATATCCAATCCATTGCTATCTCTGCTGCTTGAGCTCCTTAGGTTGTTTCCAATCTAGCCAAATGTTCCTATAAAGCCACGTTTGATAGCCAACATTAGAGGGGAAATGAATCCAGCAAGCCTCTTAGAGTTTGCAGTGCATTCACCGACCAACTAGGCGATATGATCAATCCGATAGTTCTCCAGGGCTAACCTTCCAAGCTTGGAATCAACCTGTGGACACAAGGCCACATACGTAGGTCGACATGAGACCAAATTCAGCCACCTCTGCTTTTTGAATACTCTTTCAGATGTCCACTAGTTATATGTCTTTTGTTCGAATCGGCTAAAAGTTATAGTAACAAAATAAAGAGCTGGACTTTACATATCCGCCACTTCGTTCCAGCAACTTAAAAGCTTGTCTGCAAGGCTCCACTTGCCCATTGAATTAGATGGGGGAAAGAGCACTGTGCTGTAAATGCTGCTTAAGGTGTTTTTATTGGAGCAAAGAGTAGCAAATGTCTGAAAGAAACACCTTTTGAATACATTTAGCCCGAACTACTACAAACTGTGAAATTACTTGAATACCCCTACCTAGAATACCTAGAATACCTGTGATACTTGTGATACTTCGAGACCTAATTTGAGTGGCTGGTCAACTACATCATAACCGGTTTTGTTGTCTGGAAGGTTCTAAAGACATTTGCATCATCATCATCCCCAGACTTCTATACCGTTACTGGCTTCCACTATAATAGCTAAGACACAATAAAGAGGCTTTTTTTTACCTCATACCTCTAGCTCTACATAGAAATTGCATGTGTTTCCTGATTTTGTTGACAGTACCGGTCGGAGTCCCTTGGACGACATTGAAGGTATTATGACCCCGTATGTACACAGAGGGGAAGTCTAGGTACAGATTAGGTATAGAATCACGCGAGATCCCATATATCGTGCTAGTTATTCGATCCACGTGTCCATGTCTCCCTAAAAGGAGTGCTGGATACCGTCTAATATTAGCAGGTACTTGGTAACAAATACCGTCATATATACCCCACCTCGCCCAGATTGATTACTTATTAAGGGGATCAACGGTAAAACAAATACTGGGCCGCGGCCCAAGTACTCCGGTACTTTCACAGAGCGGTGCCACAATAGGGGGCATGAGGTACCGGGTACAAGAGAACAGTGTATTATTGTTATGATTCCAATTCCCCCAACTCACCTCACTCCATCTCTCTCCCCCCCCACTTGGTCGTCTCTACCCATCTTCCTCTTCTGCATCTCGTGTTTCCTATCCCTTTATTTTTCAAGTCTCAAGTTTCAACCACCTATCTCGATTCAATTTCACAATGGGTTCTGAGGTATGTTGTTATTTCCTTCTATTCGGCGCTCTTTTGAGTTGTCACCGCCATCGCAATCCCACATTCCCATCCTCATATGAGCTTACCCCCATCTGGAATTTTTCTCGATAAGAACTGGGCTAACAAATACTGTGACTATGCAGCGTGAGAAGTATGCCCATCGTCGCCCCTATCCCTGAAACCCCATAGCCCGACATGACTGACCCCCTCACCAGCAAGACGTTCCTCGCGCGGCTCTGCGAGCAGGCCGAGCGCTACGATGGTGAGTGGACTTCGCGATCACTTGACTGGACGTGTATACTGACGTGTCGCTCTGTGCTTTTCAGAAATGGTCACCTTCATGAAGGTTAGTCGCAACCCCTCAGCGTTGTTTACTGGGTATCCATGCTAATCGCCGAACAGGAAGTCGCCAACGTATGACACCATCTACCCATCCCCTTCGGGACTGCTTTTAGGGTATTTGCGATTGACACGTATTTAGATTGGTGGCGAGCTCACTGTTGATGAGCGTAACCTGCTTTCCGTCGCTTACAAGAACGTGGTCGGCACCCGCCGTGCCTCCTGGCGCATCATTTCCTCCATCGAGCAGAAGGAGGAAAACAAGGGCTCCGATGAGCACGTCGGTATCATCCGCGATTACCGCCAGAAGATCGAGACCGAGCTGGAGCAAGTGTGCCAGGATGTGCTTGACGTTCTTGATGAGGCTCTCATCCCCAAGGCCGAGACTGGAGAGTCCAAGGTCTTCTACTACAAGATGTGAGTTACACTCTAACCGACTTTGGTGTGGACACACTTCATGTCGGGACATTGCGCTGACATTGTAAACAGGAAGGGTGATTACCACCGCTACCTCGCCGAGTTCGCTTCCGGTCCCAAGCGCAAGGGTGCCGCCACCGCTGCCCACGAGGCCTACAAGGTAAATACCCCTCGTCTCGGCTTATTATCATACGCCGTCTCTCTATTCGCAATGAGCAGCTGTTGATCGTCCCGCAGAACGCCACCGACGTTGCCCAGACCGAACTCACCCCCACTCACCCTATCCGTCTGGGTCTTGCCCTGAACTTCTCCGTTTTCTACTACGAGATCCTCAACTCGCCTGATCGTGCTTGCCACCTTGCCAAGCAGGCCTTCGACGATGCGATTGCAGAGCTCGACTCCCTCTCCGAGGAAAGCTACCGCGATAGCACCTTGATCATGCAGCTGCTGCGCGACAACCTGACCCTCTGGACCTCATCTGAGGGCAACGAGGGCGAGGGTGCCCCCAAGGAGGAGAAGCCTGAGGAGGAGACCGCTGCTCCCGCTGCCACCGAGGCTGCTGCTCCCGCCGAGGAGAAGCCCGAGGAGGCTAAGCCCGCCGAGACTCCAGCCTAAAGGAGCAGTATTAGGGGTCGCGACGAGCCGTATGCCGTTTGGTAGGGTGGGCGTTCGCATTTATTCCTGGACGTGGTTATGCAAGTCGCTTCTTTGTTTTCACTGCAGCGCTGGGTTGGACCGGCAGATATCTTGCACGTCTTCGGGACCGTGTGGGTCGGCCGGCGGAGTTTGATATTCGGTTGACGCGAGCAGAAAAGGGGCTGAGTGGAAATTTCTCTCTCTTTTATTGTCGTTATTCCCACTCCAGCACGTTTCAATGTGTTTATTTTCCATTCCACTCCGAGCTTCTTTACTTGACATGCACCCTGTGTTGGGTTGCTTGCGTAGCCAATGATTCCCCTTTTACAGTATTTTATGACTGAAGTATGAGCCGATACAAGTTGTAAACCTATTTATCCCTTTGCACGACTCGCCTCGTTATTAGTCTCAACAGCCCTTGACGCCTCTTAGTCGACCAACACTATGAGAGATATGTTAACGGATGTGCATTTTTACGCTCTGAAGTTAATCGAATCCCAGCTGCCTTTTCTCAGTAGTGCTCTTGCCTATTAAAGCTACCGCCAACTCAAAACACATCGAAGACTCATCGCTAGGACAAGACCAGCATGCCATCAGCCTCCAAATCGAAGACACCAGCACGTCCGACAATTCCAAACTACCAAACAGAACGCGACAGAAAGCGCCATCCGATCAAGCACCGAAGGTGCAGAACCACCACCATCGGGGAGCAACATGCCTCAAGCGATTCGTCGGAGCCAAGAGCGGTACAGCAACATCACCGGAGGCAATGAGGCTATAGCAATCCTCAACCCGACCCGCTTTCTCCCATCGAAACCAGCTATCTCCCACCGAAGCGAACTCAACCGAAACACGTCTTCCCGCCAACCAAGAGCAACCAATCGAAACCGGGCGTATGGGCGCCACGGAAGGGGTCCGGGCACTTGTTAGAATATGACAGCTAAGCAGGTGGGCATCGGATTGCATGCAATGCATCCTGCAATCTCGGTATGATGATAGGAGGGCCGGAGAACGCCAAGGCGAAATAGTAGTCCACGTTGGTAAATGGTGCCCGGAGGGGTTGATGAGGTGGTCTGTTGTACCGTGATTGGTTTTCTTAGCTGATCCCTGTATGTGTGTATATCTCTTGTGGTATATGTCTGTTGCATTTAAGAATTGTGCTAGGTTTTGTGTCTCTGGCGACTCAGATGGATGGTATAGGGTGTTTTTAGATTTAATCGGTTGTATAGGAAACAATATGAACCTCGTTCCGGTATAGATTCGAATTCGTTATGGAGCCCTGATTCCATACGGTATGATATCAACCCTTGATTCACTTGATAGTATCTTGATAGTATCGGACCCATGCACTGGGATTCAGCATCCCTTAAATTCCGACTCGTCCGTCAAACTGTCGGCTGTGGATTTTAAGGTCAAGACGGTTAGAGGACAAACATAACCATACGATACATAGAATTGGGAAGGAGTAAGCCCGGATGCACAATGCCTGCATCCGCTGTCGAATCAATTGAGGAGTCTACGTCTAGGATTGCCGCGCGTCAAGCAACTCAACAGGTCAGTTGGACAATGGTTTTGACTTGTGTCAGTCCCAGAGCTTCATACCAGGGCTCTTAATGGTCCTGTTTGTTTGCTTCGCTCTTGGCAATAGCTTGGACGAGTGCAAGCATCTGTTTTACTGAGTTCCTGTTCCAATTGAGGATGAAAAGAATGTCTCAAACCCCCACAATGATGATAAATTTCGATATATCCAAGACCTGATGAGAAGAACATGTAACTTGAAAAGACCATAGACAGGTCTATCTTTGGCACCATGAAAACGAAGCGTAGTATATACGCTGATGTATATATACCAGGTTTCTTCGGGGATTTTCTATATGCATCTATACATAGATAGATACTGCCACATGACCAAGCCAGCGAATCCTAGTTCATTGCATACATACATGTGTGTTGTATGCATGGCTACATCACCTCTGTTCTATGGACCCTATCATGCAAGCGAGGATTGGGTAGACGCATTAGAATTATAACCTTGTCTGGAAAGCCTTCCTCGGTTGTCCCCGGGTACCCAATTCCATGCTACCGGGTTCCATCTTAAAAGGGGATGTGTGAGGTAAAAGTAATGCATATAGCCAATTCCCATCCTTTTTCAACGGGCTATATAAATAGTAGTAGAAGCCAAAACCCCACGTTCAGCAATCTTTCACCCAACAACAATAATAACAACCAATCCACTCCACTCCAAAAACCCAACGTCACAAGCAATGTCACTCCCACAAGCCCTAGCCCTTCCCCTCGAACCAAACACCCTCTACATCCTCCTCCTCGACCTAGGCGGCAACTGCCTCTTCGAATGGAAACTATACCTCACCTCAACACCCACAACCGGCCAAACCTTCCACATAACCAACGAGACCGGCCCAACAAGCTGGCAATACAAAAGCGAAGTCGTGTACAACATAGCAAGTAATGCGCGAGTGGTGCTAGCGCTACAAATTGGCGCCGTCGGCCCCGTGCTGCACGCCGCGCTGGGAGCACGTCTTGCACTCGTCCCGTTGGCGCTGTACTCGGCTCGATTTCGAGAGAGCCTTTCCTGCCGCGTGTGGGTCCAGGAGGCGCTTTTTGCATTGGATGATGAGGGATATCTTGGCCTCGCCAGGAGTGTGGGGGATATTGAGCAGGAGGCTAGACAGCTTGGGATGCTTAATAAAAGTCGGGGTACCAGATCGGTGGTTAGGAGTAGGGCGTTTGTTGGTTAAATTTACATTGTAATGGATGGTTATTAGCTCTGGAGGTTATGGTTAATGTAAGGTCATATAATAATCGGAATGGATTGGGTCTTTCTATGGGTTACTTGTTCCCAAGCATTTGAGATAGATATTGAGATAGATGGGGATGTACAGAGCGATGTTTGGGCAAATGGAAAAAAGGAAGGGGTAATCGACCCAGCAGAAATAACCTGCACGTAGGTGAGGCAGATATAAAAGATATAGATCTTTTAAGATGCGTATTTTCAAGGATCGAATCCAGGGCAAAGCAAAGCGAAACAATTCAAATGGAGACTAGTCGTCCGTATTCACATTCACATAAAGTCATCATCCCCAAGATCACCACCATCATCGTAGTTGGTGTTATCGGCATGGATGTCGCGGCTAGCATTCAGGGAGATCTTGGTCTTTGCTGCCTTGGACTTCTTGTTGCCCTTGTCAGCGGCACGCTCCTCGCGCATCTTCTCGTTGGAGGCAGTAGTGAGGGCACTGGCAATCTTCTTGATCTCAGTACTAGGCAGCTCCTTCACAAGCTTACGGGTGAAGTCCTGCGCCCAGAGAGCGTAGTGAGGCTTCTTGGAGTGCAGGGTGAGGAGTGGCACAAGGGTCTCGCTCAGGCGGGTGAACTGATCCTTGGTGGTGGGCTTGAACAGCGGCATGGCGGACAGATCGATGGCCTTGGTAGGATCGGTTGAGTCGCTGACGACAATGGCCTTGGGGGCTCCCTTGTTGGGCTTGACATCAACAGAGCCGAAAAGATCCTCGGCGTGGGCAAGATCGGCTTCCTGCTCGGTCTTGCGCAGACGAGCACGGCGGGTTGTCTCGTCCTCGCTCTCGGATTCGTCGTCGCCCTTCTCGCGTTGGCGCTGCTGCCGGAGTTCCTCTATCCGCTGGGCTTTGGTCTTCTTGTTGGCGGCGGCGGCAGCCTTGGCCTTGGCCTCAGCTTCTTCGGCCTTCTTGGCCTTCTCGCGCTCTACCTCGGAGTCTTCGGCGGCATCCCATGAGTCAAGAACCTATCGTTCGAGGCTTGTTAGTTTATTGGGCTTGGGCGCGAAAGTGAGGGCCCTGTTAGACAGGTTCGAGGTTGTGTTGCCTTACTTCTTCTTCCTCTTCATCGTCGAAGCGACGGCGGGGTGCGGCAACAATAGGAGGCGTAGAGCTCTCCTCTTCTTCTTCATCTGTGTGATATCAAAGAATTAGCAACGGAAACATGAGCAGAACACGGGCTAAGTAATTGTGGCAATGACTATAGAAGGCGATAATACAAGGACAATAACATACCCCACTTGGAAGGTGGCATTTTGGGCAATCTAAAATCTCGATATGTAAGGAAATGAAAGAACGTAATGCGCTACACGCAAGGCCAAAAGGAACAAGCCAACAATCGGACCCAGCAAGGATGGAGGGGCGAGGGCAAATTTTATGTGGGACACACTTATCGTCCCCAGGTGGCATGCGCACGTGACCTCGGGCATTGGATGCCCGATGAGCATGACCTTTGTTCATATATCTACATGTGTTGTTCATTTACATATTTTCTAACTTATCAAGTGATTGAAATTTGTTTTCATTGAAAAAGATCCTATTAAATTCATAATCATCATGGGCGACGGCTCCGTAGATCATCAAACCATCGTTTTTGATGGGCCCTTATCAGGCCCGATCTATGCTGCCGAAAGGCTGCATTTACAGGTTGACAGCAGTGCGGAACTTCTCGCCGGCGTAGACAGCGTTGGCACCAAGCTCCTCCTCAATGCGGAGGATCTGGTTAAGCTTGGCAAGACGCTCGGAACGGGCAGGGGCACCGGTCTTGATCTGACCGGCACGGAGACCAACAGCGATGTCAGCAATGGTGACATCCTCGGTCTCACCGGAGCGGTGGGAGACCATGACACCCCAGCCGTCGGCGTAGGAGTCCTTGGCGGCCTGGATAGACTCGGTCAAGGTACCGATCTGGTTGACCTTCAGGAGAAGGGCGTTGCAGGACTTGAGCTCAATGGCCTTCTTAATGCGCAGAGGGTTGGTGACAGTCAAGTCATCACCGACGATCTGGAAGTCGGAGGTCTTGTAGAAGTAGCTCCAGGCCTCCCAGTCGTCCTCAGCGAAGGGGTCCTCGATGGAGACAATGGGGTACTTGGCAGCGAGGGACTTGTAGAGGTCGGCAAGCTGCTCGTAGGTGAGCCACTTGGTGGGGTCGCTCTCGGGGTTCTTGAAGTCAAGATCGTACTTCTTGGCATCCTCCTTGTAGAACTCGCTGGAGGCAACATCCATGGCAATCTTGATCTGGCCAGTGTAGCCAGCCTGCTCAATGGCCTCGGTGATGAGGTCGAGAGCCTCCTCGGCGGTCTGAATATCAGGAGCGACACCACCCTCGTCACCGACGTTACCGGCGGACTGACCGTACTTCTTCTTGGCGAGAGCCTTGAGCTTCTGGTAGACCTCAGCACCCTGGCGGAGACCCTCGGAGAAAGTGGGGGCAGTGCTGTGTTTGGTCAGTTTATAGTTGCAACACGTTTCGAGGCTGGAAGACCTACTCGGGAACAATCATGAACTCCTGGAAGGCGAGACGGCCACCGGCGTGGGAGCCACCGTTCAGGACGTTCTGGAAGGGGACGGGCAGGACGAAGGGCTTCTTGGTTCCGGCAAGGTCGGAGATGTGAGCGTAGAGGGGAACACCCTTCTCAGCGGCGGCAGCCTTGGCAACGGCAAGAGAAACACCGAGGATGGCGTTGGCACCGAGCTTGCCCTTGTTGGGGGTTCCATCAAGCTTGTTCAGGAACTCGTCAACCTTGGCCTGGTCCTTAACGTCGATGTTCTCCTTGATGAGGGCGGGGCCAATGACGTCGTTGACGTTCTTGACGGCGTTGAGGACACCTAATTTGGACGAAGATATCAGTTCCTGATTACTCGGGATGTCTCAACGGAAATTCATTCACTTACCCTTACCACCCCACTTGGTCTTGTCACCATCGCGGAGCTCAACGGCCTCGTGCTGGCCTAGAAGATAATGTTAGCAATCTAGTCCTCAATTTATTTTTTTCAATGCCTTGAAGTCAAGGAGAACAAACCAGTGGAAGCACCGGAGGGGACAATGGCGCGGTGAAGGCCGGTCTCGGTGACAACATCCACCTCAACGGTGGGGTTGCCGCGCGAGTCGTACACGGAGCGAGCGTGGATCTTAGAGATAGGCATGTTGGAATTGGACAGGCTGATTATGGATTCAGTCAGTTGGAAGAAAGGAGAAAAACAGGATCTGGGCTGATATATGGCAAAAGCTGCAGGTGACTAACGGCGGGGGGAGGTTCACCGATGACCCAAAAAGATTGGGCGGGAGAGGTGAGAGACGGATATGATTTGCTTGGAGTGCTCAACGGGGGGCAAGTTCCTACTACGATCACCGGTAGGTCTTTGGCTGGGTTTCTATTCCTTTCCAGAAGACTTGGGTGTATGTAGTAGTTTGTAGTAGGGGGGGGATTTGTATTTGGAGGGGTAGAAGATGGTGTTATGGCGGGGTATATGATGTTATGATATGAGGTTATAATGCTTATATTTCAAAGACTCACCTGTTTAAATAAGGACTTGATAAATAGAAGAAAACCTTACGGAGACTAACGACTACTTAAATACTTTCCCCCAGAGAAACCCCGGGAAAAGCTCATTGCTGCTCCGATTCTTTCCAATGCAACAGTGGGGCTCCACGGCCTGTCTCCAGCACTTGCTGGCTGATCCGACCTTATGCGGCCTCTGTAGCTACGAGATCTCCCGTCCCTCGGAAGATATTACATATGTTGACTATGATGGCATACCATTCTCCCGATTGCACATGTCCTATTACAGGTGCATATCGTACATACGGCACCTCTCTACCCCTCGATTGCATATCTAGTCTAAGCTGTAGATAACTCCGTACTTGTTCGGGCTAATGTTACCTCCAGGGCTACATTGTTCATATTGAAATGGAATTGATCATCTTACGTAGCATCCATTCTAACCTTGGAACCTTCCAAGGTTCCATTCTGACTTGGACGAAGACAGCAGTTTACGCCTGATTGCTGAGGCCAAGCTATCTCGGACCGAGCTCCGGGTTAATAATCTTCCATCCGAGCTGTTTCCATTATCAAATGATCTAACAATAGCCAACCTTGGAAGCATTGCAAACACCAGGGTCCTCTTCATCATCTTGAGTTACAAGTACGTGCGACTACCACTTGCCAAACGGGCATTGCCAGTTACCACTGCTCTTTCCAATAATATAGCACCCATCGTTGAGAATGTGGCAACTCGCATGAGATCAACGTCCGTAGCCTGCATCAGATGTACGTATCCTGCGTGCATGTTCCATATGGAGTCTGTCGCACATATTGGTGGTTAAAGCAATGAGTTAACTCGCGTTTAAAACGGGTGATCCCTGGCAAATCAGGCACCAAGGCACCTGGTCAGCATAGGTAGTTCTTCACTTGAGACAAACCCAGTATTTAGATGAATTTAGATGAAGGGGCATCTTAATGTTGATCAAAATGACCGTATATAGACAAGAAGATATAGGGAATATATAGAGACCAAGTGGAGAAGAAAGAGCATAAAAGAACTTAAAGAAAAGAGCTCAAACATACATATATGTGTAGACTAAAGCAGAACGGTGAGCCGCTTTCCAAACATGTTATTACCGTACTATCAACTCTTATTTCGAAGGATGTCATAGGTCCATTCAAGTCAAACTCGTTGATCTTCTTCTGATGTTCTGCCTTAGGTGTCCGGGCAGTGATGACCAGGATTATGACATAAGACAGCTCTGAGGTCATGTGATCGTCTCTTGTGGACGCCGCGCTGGAAGCTCCCCAGGCAAGGTGCTATTGCCCTTTTCAATCACGATATCCATCCATCTTGCGTCCACGACCTTACACGGAATTCTGAGTTGATATCTGAATTACAGTTCCCCTTTGGCTACCATCCCAACTCGTCCACACTCGGTGAATCCATCATTCGTCCTTCATGATGAGCGACCCGGAGCGCAGCCAGGCGCTCGAGGACTATAAAAAGAGCTTGCTCGAGCTACGAGAATGGGAAGCCAAGTTGAAGACCCTTCGTTTGGGTATCAAGGATCTTCAAAGAGAGTTTGATGTTTCTGAGGATAACATCAAGGCACTGCAAAGTGTTGGTCAGATCATCGGAGAGGTGCTGAAGCAGCTCGACGAAGAGCGATGTGAGTATCAAAGCTCAAGCTTTCCATTTCAATGCCGGTATCAAGAAGCTAATGCGCTTTGCAGTCATCGTCAAGGCATCATCGGGTCCTCGATATGTGGTCGGTTGTCGTTCAAAGGTGGATAAGTCCAAGATGAAGCAAGGCACACGTGTGGCCTTGGATATGACAACACTCACCATCATGCGGATGCTGCCCCGTGAAGTTGATCCCATGGTGTACAACATGTCTCTGGAAGATCCAGGGTCCGTCAACTTCGCTGGTATCGGTGGTCTTAACGACCAGATCCGAGAGCTCCGTGAGGTCATCGAACTACCCCTGAAGAATCCAGAGCTCTTCCTCAGAGTCGGAATTAAACCTCCGAAGGGTGTTTTGCTCTACGGTCCTCCGGGTACTGGTAAGACGCTGCTTGCACGAGCAGTGGCCAGCTCGATAGAGACCAACTTCTTGAAGGGTATGTTCGACTTCTTATAGCATCTATACCCGCAATATTCTGACTAGTCTACTCTCCTTAGTTGTATCCTCGGCCATCGTGGACAAATATATCGGTGAATCCGCTCGCCTGATCCGAGAGATGTTCGGATACGCCAAGGAACACGAGCCCTGCATTATCTTCATGGACGAGATTGATGCCATTGGTGGACGACGATTCTCAGAGGGTACATCGGCAGATCGAGAAATTCAGCGGACGCTTATGGAGTTGCTGAACCAGCTGGACGGTTTCGACTACCTTGGAAAGACAAAGATCATCATGGCTACCAACCGACCCGATACACTGGACCCCGCTCTCTTGCGTGCTGGTCGTCTGGACCGCAAGATTGAGATTCCTCTTCCCAATGAGGTTGGTCGTTTGGAGATCTTGAAGATCCACACGAGTACAGTCCAAAAGGAAGGTGATATCGACTTTGAGAGTGTGGTCAAGATGAGTGATGGTCTTAACGGTGCTGATCTCCGAAACGTGGTTACTGAAGCGTGAGTGACAATTCCTATGTCATGATATATCATGAACTCGTTGGCTAACTCTTTATTAGTGGTCTATTCGCGATCAAGGATTACCGTGACGCTATCAACCAGGATGACTTCAACAAGGCTGTACGGAAGGTGGCAGAGGCGAAGAAGTTGGAGGGCAAGCTTGAGTATCAGAAGCTGTAATTTTATCTACCTTGCGAGGGCTGTTGGCCTACATCATCTGGTGCACGGTTTAGATCTTTATCTTGAAGCGCTAATGCTATGCATTCGACCTATTCTTCTGTTGTAGATTCAAGTCGGAGTCTGTAGATCAGGGGGACAACAACTGACTAGCTGGCAGTTGAAGACTGTAGCTGCTCTAAAGAATTAATACGAGGACGTTGGTTTTCGCTAACTCGATGCCCTGTTCATTTACGTACTTCTACATAGTTATGAGACTAGTTACGCGTACAATGAGATATGATTTGCGGACCCCTAGTGTTGTCTCTCCACTTCCCCAGCTTCCTTCAACCTGTCCTTGCTACGTTATCGGTCTTTACGCAATTTCGTCTCGACTTGGACTGAATGCTTGTTGTGATACTTGGCTTTTATCTGCGTTAGGATTGCTCAGGACACGCGGGATAAACTCCGCGCTCCGCATCTCCGCAGAGAAATTCTCTACGGACCACCATCCCACCAAACCAAACTGTATCGGTGCATGTGAGTCTTTTTTATTTAGATCCGAGGGACCGAATTCTCTTTGCGATCGAGACTTGCATATCACACGCGCTTAGAAAAGGGTTATACTTCGGTAAGTGTGAGGGTGTCCTTGTCCGAGCTCCTCGTCCCCCAGGGTTGGAATCAAAGCCGACTGACCGTTGCATTTAAGTAGCAAATACGCTTGAATGAACCGCGAATTGCAATCTTGATCAACACCAGACAAAGGCGAATCCTCCGATAGCACCTCGACCTCCTCACTCCCATGTGGCGCACTCGGTAATCGCAAGACCGGCAGAGATTCCCCCACCGAGCAAGAGACCAGATCGAAGAAAGCAATGGCCTACCAGCCATCGCGCAGCCCTTTGCCGTCGCGCAGCCCCTTTGCACCCGCGCAACAAGACGGCTTCTACGGAAACCCCCGTAGCGGGCTCCGCGGATACGGGCTGTCGAACCAGCCCATCCCCCTATCCAATAAAGTGAACGGCTACTTCGAAAAGGACCGCACGCTGCCTTTATACAAAGATAAGCCATTCTTTGCGCCGCGGCGCACAGGTCCTCGAAGGAGATGGAGGCCGTTCCTGAACTTGCTGGGTGTGTGTACAGTGTTATTTCTGTTGTATTATAACTTCTACCTCCGCACATGGTCAGGGCTACAGTCAAATGATAAGGGGGTAGAATTATGGAAATGGGCGCAGACGCTGGAAGACGGGAAGACTTCAGGGGACCTGTCTGACTGGACTGCGAGACGAGAGAAAGTGCGGGACGCCTTCATCGTCAGTTGGGAAGGATATGAGAAGAACGCATGGGGTAGGTCATACAGCAAGTAGCCTTGTATACTATGACAGCGGCTGACACTCTTGTTCAGGATACGATCAGTATCGCCCTGTATCGAACGTTAACCAGGAGGACACGAGCGGCGGGTTAGGCTGGATGATCGTTGACTCGTTGGACACATTGATGATCATGAATTTGACCTCCAAGGTCCACCGCGCACGGCAATGGATCTCGACATCATTGAATTATAACCAGGACCGGGATGTTAATACGTTCGAGACCACTATCCGCATGCTGGGTGGTTTGCTGTCCGCACACTATCTATCAACCCAGTATCCCGATTTAGCACCCCTCAATGACGATGACGTCGGTGCAGCCGGCGAAGACCTGTACATCGAGAAAGCGGCTGACCTCTCCGAACGGCTACTCGGAGCTTTCGAGTCTCCAAGCGGCATCCCATGGTCGAATGTCAATCTCAACACTTCAGAGGGTGTTGTCGTCCATTTCGATGAGGGAGCTACGTCTATTTCTGAGGCTGGCTCGATACAACTTGAATTCAAATACTTGGCCAAGCTGACTGGAGAGGCGGAATATTGGAAGTTGGTTGAGAGAACGATGCAGCTGGTTGACCTGCAAAAGCCGCAGGATGGCCTTGTCCGAAGCGCCATTCATCCTGACAGTGGTTCATTCAAAGGGGACAGGATTAGTCTGGGTAGTAGGGCAGATTCTTACTATGGTATGTTGATGAACTCGATGCACTGCGATTCTTTATCAGCTGACTCGCTCCAGAATATCTCATCAAGCAATACCTGCAGACGTCAGAACAGGAGCCCGTCTACAAAGAGATGTGGGACGAGGCACTGAGAGGCATCCGCAAGCATCTGGTCTCATTCACCAAGAACTCTCAGCTGATGATTATCGGCGAGCGCCCCCAGGGCCTAGACCAGGACCTTTCACCCAGAATGGACCACCTGGTCTGCTTCATGCCCGGGACAATCGCGCTCGGCGCGACCGGTGGCCAGCCCTTGTCCCAAGCCCGAAAGTCACCGGGGTGGACTCAACAGCGTGAAGAAGAGATTCTCATGTCCAAGGAATTAATGAAGACCTGCTGGGCAATGCACCAGGCAACGGCAACCGGCCTCGCAACCGAGATTTCCCATTTTGTCTTAGACTCGCCGCCAGTGATGATGGCAGACAAATACCCAGATCTACTGACGAACCCTAAGCGCGCATCCAAACCCGAGGCACTGCGCGGCATTTCTCAGCCCGTAGAGGTCCAAAGCGGTGCATCCGCGCCCTGGCGCGCGGACATCGACATCCGCCGCAACGACCGCCACAATCTACAACGCCCGGAAACAGTCGAGTCCCTCTTCTATCTCTACCGTATCACCGGCGATGACATCTATCGCCAATGGGGCTGGGAGATCTTCAAGTCTTTCATCAAACACACAGCCGTGGTCGAGAAGAAGAGCACGTCCCGCATTCCTACGTCAACCAATACAGCGCCCGTTTTCCGTATCAAGGGCTTTACATCGCTCGGGAACGCGGATGCAGTCCCTTCATACAAGCGTGATAATATGGAAAGCTATTGGATGGCTGAGACGCTCAAGTATTTCTATTTGTTGTTCTCGGATCGTGATTTCATCTCACTGGAGGATCACGTTTTCAATACAGAGGCCCATCCATTCCCGCGGTTTAAGCCTAGCGGGGATCTTAAAACGGGGTGGGAGAGGGTGCCTAGGCAGTAGATTTGCCGGCGCTCTGCTTTAATGGAGCCTTCGTTGGCTATGGCTTTGATGTCTCTTGTATGTTCTGTACAGCGCTTTTTTCCGTGCTTTTTCGTTTGCCCTCTGGCGAAACTTAGAAATGTATACAAACCTTCTGTACATGGCCGTTTTACCTTTCAGTAGATAATACTCCTTGTTCAGTGGAATATAGAGATAGCATTTCCTATATAAGGTCAAGCCACCTCCATTCTCTGTTGGGGACTCGAGATAACCAGGCGAACAGACCCAGTAGCTGAAATTATATACACACAGCACTAGATATCACACCCTTACCACGATGATATGCAACAAGACCCCGATCATACGGCCACCTCACCCTTCTCCTCTCTGTCCAGCGCAGCCTCAATCAACTTCTTATAACCAACCACGGCCTCCTTAATCTCGCGAATACTCAAGGCCTCATTATCACCATGAGCAACAAAGATACTGCCAGGCCCATACAAGTAACGCTTGGCACCAGGACCGACAGCCAGATTCGGCACATCAGTACCATAGTTAACAGTAGTGACATCAAACCCATCAACATCAACATCCAAATCCTGCGGCGGATAACACTCGCCATGCGAAACGAAGTCCAGAACAACCTCCGCCTCAGCATCCCGAACCGCCTTATCAACAGCCCGCTTGATAATCTCACGCGCCTCAGCAGGCGTACCAGCCGCAAGTCTCACAGCAACATCCGCCAACGCCTCAGAAGGAACAACATTCGTCGCGACGCCAGCGCGGATAAAGCCAATATTCAGCGTCGTCGGCCCGTACTTCGGGGATGCAGGCAAACCGCCCTCTTCGACGGGGATATCACCTAGCACATCGATGCGCGAGAGCGCAGGCAGAATAGCCGATACGGCGCTCTTGCCCAGCCACGGGTATCCTGAATGGGCGGCGCTGCCGTGAGCGAGGACCTTGAAGCCGAGCATGCCCTTGTGGCCGGCGACGAGAGCTGCCTCGGTTGGCTCGCCGAAGATGACGGTGTTGATGGCGTCCTTGGCGTTGAGAGTTGAATTTGAGAAGACTTTCATGCCGTCGCCGCCGATTTCTTCGCCGACAACGAAGAGAAGGCCGAGCTTGGCGTCTGGTTGTGTGTCTAGTGTTTCGAGGGTTGCGAAGACTTGAGCTGCGACGCTGCCCTTCGCGTCGACGGAGCCGCGGCCTGCTATTATGAGGTCCTCTGGGTCGAAGGTGGTGGTAGACTCGTCAGTGTTGGGCTGGTGCGTGGAGTATGGGATGAAGGGGGGAACGGTGTCAATGTGGCTTGTGAGGATGATTGAGGGGGGTTCTGTGTAGGATTTTGGAACGGCATAAATGTTGTAGCGGGTCTTTGTATTCTCCTGACCCTTCACCGGGGGCACCTCTTGCTTCACCACGCTGAAGTTCCTGGCCTCCAGGAATTGCGCAACGAAGAGACCGACATCGTGCTCGTTGCCGGAGATTGACTCGATCTCGACCAGGTCTCGGTGGAATGATAGTAGAGGTGAATCGTTTATTATATCATCTAGGTCTGCTTGGCTGTAGCTAGACTTGGAGGGCGAGGATGGCACGCCTAAAAGCTGTTGCTGAGGTGCGGGGTGCGGAGAAGCCTGAACACCAGACATGACGGCCGCGGCCGCGAGATACGAAGAGAACTTCATTGAAATATTGGAGTATAAATATGTTCCAATGGCTATGATCTTCTGTGTGCACAGCAATTGAATAACCCCGACACCCAGAAAGTCGAGTATTATACGACAGTAGCAGTAGGGCGAGGTCCGAGGTCGGAAACACCCGATTATATATGGTCACGTGAGCATATACTATAGCACAAAACGATACACATGTAGCTAGGCTTAGATATAGAATGGTTTGGATAGTTCCTATTGGAATTTTATTAGGTAGCGCTTGTTTGATTGTATGGTCGAAGTTGAATTGCCCCGATACGTATCAGGATGGGTCATTTCAGGTCGATATTCATCTGCAACTTCAAGATATATGCGGAGTATGCCCATACCTAGATGTGAAAAGGTACATGTGTAATTTGACTCAGGCTACCACATAGGAATCGCAGTTGCATAAGTATCTGGATGCCGGCGCATCACAAGCAATACCAACCTTACACCCGCGATATATCTCCAAAAGGATGTAAGAGTAATCAGGCTTTGAAAGAGACCAGGAATATCGGAAGTCGGGCGTTTCATTTCAGGAGCAAATTGCAGATACCTCGATAGAATCTAGTGAGATTGAGAGATTGTACATTTAAATCATTATGTGCATAGAACCACTAGCAAGTAGATGGTAGTCCTAAGCCGAAAAAAGAGGGGCTTATATCTAGCTAAGCTTTGCAATAAATAGCGAAAGAGATATGAGACCATTGTATACTCAGAGACATCTACATCGCATAGCCATGCATTGGTATCTGTAGATCAATGCCATACCAAGATCTCTTGTTACGTGCTTTTATATGAGGGATATTAATTGGAAACCTGATATGATGCGTGATTAGTTGGTCGACTATCGACTGGTCATAGATACAAACAGATAGGACAGTCATCCCAGTTTTGCATGATGATCTTTGGTAAAAACCATTAGTTCAGGCCATTGTTCCATGTCAGGCCCACCTGCTTTGAGACAATGACGTTCCCTGCTCGCATTCCCAACGTAGGCCGGCACCAATATTCCGGGAACATGGAGGGATTCGATCGTTATGAAGCGAAAACAAAGCATAATAATGCTTGGGCACGGGAATACGCCCCAAGTGGGGTGGAACTAGTGTCGTATAAGCAATGATCTACACGTTCATGCCAAGGTGATTCCCATAATGTATAAACTATATACGTTATACATGATATATAGTACATAATGACGATAATGAACAGTGATCTGCCATTTCGGTGATATCCCGAATCCAGATTACTTGGTCTTAATATTAGGTCGTTTCTTGGGAATAGATTGCGTATTTATATGGACTTTATACGCCCCTACAATGGGCAATTCCTAAGACATCGCATTGTTCTATTCAATACCTTCCCAGTATCCTACTGCATCATTTTGACTTGTTTACTGGCATCCAATTCATTTGATCCAAAACAAAACATGGAGTCTCATCGGAAAAGGCTGCTTGCGACAACGGTCGATGATCGTGCTGAAACCAATCCCAACCAACGATTTGCAGTTATTCCACAGGGATCGGAAATAGGGCATGGTTTCCAGGACCTTTCAATCAAAGATCTGGCACGGGCCGTAAACTCCATGTGTTGGTGGATTGAAAGCACCATTGGGCAGGCACAATCCCCAGAGACGTTGGCCTACATGGGAAGCAATGATGTGCGCTACTTCATGTTCATGCTTGCATGCCAAAAGACTGGATACCAGGTAGGGAATAAAGTCATTTAATCCGGAGCTAGAACAGTCGACCTAATTCTCGTAGGCCCTCTTACCTTCCACCAGGAACTCGGACGAAGCCCATGTTCATATACTGAAAGCGACAAACTGCACCAAGTTCTTTTTCAGCGAGGAGCGCCAGACACGAACTCGGGAGATCCAGAGACTTGATTCGGCATTGGATATCTTCGAGATCCCGACTATGAAGGAAATTCTCAGTGATGAGAGTGGTCTGCACCACTATTCGTACATCAAGTCTTATACCGACGCAGAGAATGACACAACTTGCATCATCCATAGCTCTGGAACGACAGGTAAATTCCATGAACATGTCACCGTGAACCCAAGCTAATTCCTGTTACAGGCATGCCAAAGCCGGTGTATCTCACCAACGGCTTCTTCATGACTTTCGATTCTATTTCTCATCTCGCAAAGCCGGCAGGTCGTCAGCCATCTATGTTCCACGATCTGGATCAAACTGAGCTGGTGCTGACTACGACACCTTTCTTTCATCTAATGGGACTGGCTGCACTTGTGTTCTCGGTGTGGTTCGAAGTTCCCACCCTTGTTGGCCCAGATAAGCCACTCTCCGTCGACCGTATGATAGAGCTGCTGCGCACTGCCCACCCGGCCGTCGCACTCTGCGCGCCCTCGATCCTGGAAGATTTGAGCTACTCCGACAAAGCATTAGCTTGTTTGAAAGAGCTCAAATCAGTCTACTTCGGTGGCGCACCTCTGTCCCTAGAGACCGGAGAGCGACTTCGCAAATCCACACAGATCATATCAGTAATTGGAAGCAGCGAGGCCGGCATAATCCCAGCGCTGGTGCCGGAGGATCCAGCTAACTGGGGCTACTTCGAATGGAATGAAGCCTACGGGATGGATATGCAAGACATCGGTGAAGGTGTATTCGAGATGGTCATTCCTCGACAGGAGAATGCTCGCGACTTTAAGGGCATTTTCCACACATACCCAGATCTCAATTTGTATCCAACCAACGATCTATACACCCCACACCCGACGAATCCCCGTCTGTGGAAGTTCCATGGGCGTAAGGATGATGTGATTGTTCTAAGCAACGGTGAAAAGTTCAATCCTGTCGGGATGGAGACTATTATCGAAGGACACCCGCTGGTTGGAAAGGCGGTGGTAGTCGGCCAGTCCCGTTTCCAAGCTGGGCTGCTCATCGAGCCGAGTCATGGCGGACCGGATATGGAGGCAAATTTCTTTATTGAGGAGATCTGGCCAACAGTGCAAGTGGCTAACCAGAGCATTGCGGCTCATGGCCGGGTGATGAAGAACAAGATCTGTTTCGCAATGAAGACTAAGCCATTCAAGACGACTCCTAAAGGTAGCGTGCAGCGCCGGGCTGTGCTTCGAGACTATGAGAAAGAGATCGATGCAATGTATGCCGAAGACCTCGAGAATGGCTTGGACCAGTGTCTGCCGGAGACGTTGGACCACGAGAGTGTTACAGAATATATCCGCCAGATTACTACGCGTGTTCTGGAGAAACCCAAGATCGCAGACACTCAAGACTTTTACTCTGCCGGTCTTGATTCTCTGATGACCATTCACCTCTCTCGGGTGCTGCAAAAAGGCATCCAGCTACGTCGGCCGGACGTGAAAGCAGGAGCCATCAGCGCGCAAACGATATATGGCAACCCAACAGTCGATCGATTGTCGCGAGCTGTAATTGCCATCTTAGATGGGAAATCTCAAGCTGGTATCCCGCGAGCTGAGAAGATCCAGTATCTGGTGGAAAAGTATACGTCCGACCTTCCAGCACGGGAAGTCTACCCTCAGAATGGATTAAATCTTCCCTCGACCGTGATACTGACTGGTTCAACCGGCTCACTGGGAACTTATCTACTGCATTCTCTGCTGAGCAGCTGTTCCATCACTAAGGTTTACTGCCTCAATCGTTCGGATGCCGAATCACGGCAGAAGAGAAGCTTCGAGGAGAAAGGATTGTACCTTGGCGCAAACGACTGGAAAGACAAGGTCGAATTCCTACAAGCCTCATTTGGAGAACCACGATTTGGCCTAAACGAGATCAAGTACCAAGAACTTCTCGACTCAGTTGACACCATCATCCACAACGCCTGGAAAGTCGACTTCAACCATTCCGTTGATTCCTTTGAGGACACTCACATCCAGGGTGTGCGGCGCTTTATAGACTTTAGCTTGAGCAGCCGCAGCAACGCTCATCTTCATTTCATCTCCTCAATCAGCACGGTAGGCGCTTGGACCGCAGAAATGGGAGCTCCGATCCCAGAAGAACCGATGGCAGACATTGCGGTAGTTCTCCCACAAGGCTACGGCGAATCTAAGCACATTGCCGAGCGCATCTGTGTCGAGGCCTCGCGACGATCTCATGTCCCCACGTCGGTGTATCGTGTCGGACAGATCGCCGGGCCGACCAGCGCACAAGGACAATGGAATCCGCAGGAATGGCTGCCGACTATCATTGCGACGTCGAAAGCGATGGGTAAAATCCCCAGCCGACTCGGCTCGGCCGCGGTCGATTGGGTGCCAGTGGTAAGCTCCCCGAAGACGAGCACTATATATTGACCAGCTCAAAGAGCCGGACAGGAATCGTGAAAAAGAAAAGGAGAGGACCTGCCGCTGATCTCACTTTCTGACATGCTTTATTTAGGACACTTTATCCAATATCATAGTGGAGATTGTCAACACACGTCATAGCTGCTCACCCGAAGGACGGCCTGCCGTGTTTCATCTCACGAATCCCGAACGGGCACCGTGGTCGTCGTTGATCCCGGCAATCCAGAGCCAGTATGCGGTCGAGCCAGTTGCGTTTTCCGCGTGGATTGCCGAGCTGGAAAGTATCACAAATCCCAGCAGTGCGGATATTGCCTCGAAGCCTGCGCTCAAGCTGCTGGGTTTCTACCGTGGGCTGCAAGACGAGGGTAGTGCCTTGTCTGTGGCGTTGGATGTCGGACGGTCGAAAGAGGCAAGCGCCAGCATGAGAACACTAGGTCCAGTCTCTGCCTCGTTGATGCAAAATTGGCTGCAGCAATGGCAGTTTTGATTAGATTGAATTATATATTATCTTCAAGAATAGATTTATGTGTATGCCCAAGACTTTGTATTGATGAGCTGCTATCCTGAGCTGTGGTCTGACCTGCCAGGCAACCACACGCACTCCTCTCACATTCAAACCATGTAACCACAGGCAAAACATGCCCTCACCTCAATTTTGCACATTCTTCAGCCTCCAAACAGCTATATCAGCCGAGGCAATCTCAGAATCATCCCCACCTATCAGCAGCTCAGCACCCTCGATCACAGGAATGCTCACAGGTTCTAAACCATAGTTGAACACCCAGAGCAAGGGCCCCCTTTTTGCAAACCGCAGCATAGGTCCAAGGTCATTGCTACTATCCGCTTGCCGTCCCGCAAAATCGGTTATCCTTGCCGCATTAGCGACATCACCCAGATATGACACGAGCACGTCGACAGAAGGATTAAAGCCAAGGTAATGCAACCCATCCATTGAGCAGGCAGCTGGCTGACCCGGACGATGTGACGAGGTGTATGTCATTGCTACATTGCTCGTACGACCTTCCCGTTCACAGACCACCCACTCCTCCCAGCCTGAGATATTGAACTTCTTTTCCCCATAGGCGACGCCGCTACCGGCATAGCTCGGCGGGGTCTCCACGCGGGTGACTCGCATCGGTAGGCGGTCCCGGAGTGGACCTCTCGAGGGGTTGAGACCAGGAGCATAGCTGAACGTAGCTGTTTTAGAGCCAGTGTGCGGCCCGAAAACGACAGGGCCGTTGTAATCAGCCAGTGCTTGATTGAATGTTTCGGGGATAATGGGCAAACTCGGCACGACAACGAGCTTATAGCCGTCAATTGGTTGGTCGGGGCCAATAACATCAACGGAAAGCCCGAGGCGGCGGAGAGCGGAATAGAACTTATAGACAATGTCCATATACTTGACAGCTGGGTTCAAATAGCTGGAGGATTTAGGATCCCACTCCCCGCTGTACGGCTCGATAGCCCAAACCTGGGAAGAAACATAGTCGAATATGAGGGCCACATCTGCTTGGTGCTCCTGTTCTTCATCGGTACTGAGTCCATCCCTTAACTTCGGTAGATCTTCATTTATCACGGTTTCAAGCTCGAGGAAGCCTTCGTCTGCGGCACCGTCCGGGATAAATAGACCAGACAGCGTCTGCTCTTGTGCGTAGGGGACCTGACGCCACCGGAAATATGACACTATATCACCGAAACCTGCGTACGTCTCGTGCGTCCAGAGTCGCACCATACCACTCAACGGAGATACCCGGTAAGGACTCCAATTCAGAACGCCGGTTTGCATCTCCATGACGCCGAATGGCCCGGATGTTCTATTGTATGCGGCACCCGCAACACCGCGGTAGAGAGCGTGGTGCAGCGCCTGCCAATCCGGTAAACCAGTGCGCAGATATTGAGCTTGATCTTCTAGAGAGAGCCACGAGAAAGAATCCGGACCAGAAAGCGGATACTCGTCGAACGTCGTGAGGTCGAGTCCCACCTCACGCGAGAACTTGAAGTGATCGAAATCTGTGAAACCCATCATGAAATTGTGAGTGATGAAATGTGTTGGCGCATATTGCCTCAAGATTTCCGACTGTTCCCGCGCGAATTCAATTACCATGTCTGAGCTGAATAAGTACCAATCGAGAGCATGGTCAGGCTGTGTCGTGTAGACTTCCAAAAATGGCGGCTGAATCACATCAAAGCTGGTATATTGGTTTGACCAAAACACACGGCCCTGGGCAGCGTTGAAATTATCGATAGTGCCATACTTAGTCTGTAGCCATGTCTGGAATCGCCTGATGGCGTTATGATCGTAGCTTTGCACGGTACCATGACATCCGAACTCGTTGTCCAGTTGCCAGCCCGCTACGGCGGGGTGGTTGCCGTACCGCTCAGCCAATTTTCGCGTGATCTTTTGGCTCAGTAGACGATAGTCAGTCGAGGATGTGCTATAGCCACGGCGTGAACCGAAGAGCAGTGTGGTATTGGTGTTATCTACAAAGCTGACGTCGTACTTCTCCGTGAGCCAATTAGGCGGAGTTGCCGTGGGCGTCCCAATGATTGCTTTAAGTTGATATCGACCGAGCAGCTCCAGAGTCTTATCGAGGAGGGTGAAATTGTATTGCCCCTCAGTCGGTTCTAACATGGACCAGTCGAACTCGTTTACTCGCACAAACGATAGGTTGGCATCTTGCATCTGAGCAATATCAGACTCCCACATTTGTTCCGGCCATTGCGACGGGTAGTAATCGACAGCCAAATGAGTCCCGCGCGGCCAGCGATCGAGGGAGGGCCCGAGCGATGACTCGTCTTCCGATAGTCCTGATGTTCGACGATGAGTTACGGCACCGACAGCACAAGCAGCAAGTGCGGCAGGTGCCACTAATAGGCGAAGGAGCATAGTCACTAGTCACAGAGAAACAAAGGAAGCCAAAGGACTGGTTTGGTTCCTGGGACTTGCAGGCTCTCCATGATTGCTGTACTACCTCATCTATATACGTATATTGTCCACCGGTTAATATAGAGAATCGGAGATATCGCCATTGTTATGCGGGGGTGGCGTGCTGATCGCGGGGAAAGTGAATATATAAGTTAACTAGTGCCATGTTAGCTTTCTTTGCGACATTAACACTGGAGAGTCCCAGATATGATCCACTTGACGATCAGCAGAGACTATACTCCAAGTGCTATCTATCTCCGTGTCTGGCTAAATAATCCACCAGTATGCCAAAACCTACTAATCGAAGAAGCAGGCCGGCTTGATTTAGACTTTAGGGTATTACGGTTGATATAGTCCCGTCGGTTAATATAGGTCTGTCGGTTATGGGTCTATCGGTTGATATACTCAACTGCAGGGAAAGTCAAGACTACTGCATATCAGCCAACTCTAGATCATTGGGAGACAGCTGTACACACTCTCTCCCTGCATATTGATAAATTTGGATCTGGGCAAAGAATGCCGTGTCCCTCGCGAAGAGTCGCTGACATCTATTTAAAACCAGCTGGTAGCTCTTACTCAAGTCTTTCCCTAAAGCTCCATCTACTAACGCAGCATAGGTGCGGTCCAGATGCGCTACTTGGGATCATCCACAGCTCGAGAATGTCTGAACGAGACTTGTTGCTTGATTCATGTTCTCATTTAACACATTGACCAAGAACATACTGTCCCGCTTGAAGAAAGCAAGTCTCGTGACGCTGCCGCAATGCTGAACGCAATGTTCTGTTCTCTTTTTCCTCACACGAGTGAGCAGTCGCCAGTGGAGCATATTCTGGCATGCTGTGCCAGTTTCACTGGACTTAAAGTCGGTCGTTTCGAAACATCCCATTGTGACGTACGCGAAGACCGTGAGAATCCGCCACAAACCTGGCTCGTGAGCTAACATACTCAAGAGGAACTTCAAAACACTACGTGATGTTACCCCCGAACGGTCAGGCAATCCAAAGGGATGTATATATGCTGTCTAATCCGACTTATCGAAGAGTATCCAGGATACTGAATATAACATTTAAAGCCCACCGAACCAGGTCAGAAGTTTGATTGTACTCTGACCCTTTGTCTCCGCTTCCAGGATCAGAGTGAAATGACGGTCTAGCAGAAAGGTGCGGCATCAAGTTTGCGCTTTAACTGGGCTTTCTTAGCTACTCCAGTGCAGTACAGCCCTAATAGCGCCAAGCTAAGAGTCTGGATTGCACCGTTTGAACACAAGAGGAATAATTTATGCAAAGGTCGATTAGCATCAACCTTGACTTGGAGATCCCTATTTATTGTGTATTTTGCAAGTCTGAAGGTCCCTTAGGGCCACCTTCTACCTTCGTAGTAAGGTGGTATGGACCTCGGACCTGAAAATCTATATTTCTATCATACCTCTGACATGCTATCAAGCCAACTTATGAAAACGTAGGCCCTACAAATGATCCACAACTCCGATGTGTATCATAGGATCCTAGGCCTGGAGAGGTAAGTTGCACCATAGTCTGATCACCAGCCTAGGCGTAGTACCTCTTGAAGTACGCTCGAACCATCTGAGCGAATCGAGAAAGGCTCGAGAACTTCAAACGCACAAGCCGAGGTTGTCGACCTCGGGACGAGGCCTTGATCGGAGGGGGCACCTATCACCTCGGGGCTATGGTCCCTAGCTGAGACTAGGGCCTGGCGTATACCGCTGCAGCGACTTTGCTACCTGGGCAGTTAATTGTTCTTATGTGATCAATGTATGAGATCACGTGAGTGACGACCCCTCAATTACATCGCTACCTACAACATCTACAACACGTATGTAGGTACATATGTATATTCCAGCTAGACAAAATACATCAGAATGCTTCATACCAGCGATAGCTATACCACCACTAACTAGAGCTTTCGTTTTGTTGAATATAACCTACCCGTGATCGGAAAACCTTCCAATCCTCCAGGGCTCCAGGGCTTAAATGGGTGATTACCTCAGAAACCCACAGCGATAAGGTTTTTTTTTCGCTTTGTCATTTTGTTTTGCCTTTTGCCGCGTGGCGATGATTGGCCACCCAAGCTAGCCGACCCAACCTATCCCATTTTGGGCTACAGTGTGGTCTTTTCTGTCCGAGTGACATGCAGGGACGCCTAGCGAGAGATAGGATCGCAGAGATCTCCAGGGACAGAAAGAAGAAAGAAAGGACCTGATATATCACAATAATCGACAAGTGAAGAATAAAAGTTGACTTGTCAAGCAAGTCCCGTCGAAAACCCGTCGGGCTTGTACAAACCCGAGAATCCACCTCGGTTGCTGCGCCAAGGCTCGCCTCACGCCCCCAAAGGCACACCCGGCGGGCAATGGCAGTGGCGCCAAACACCATGGCTTGCCTTTTCCCCTCCGCGCCTCACCAATCATTATGGAAGAATGGAATGTTCCCCGAATTCGCCGAGAACGTTGGGTGGTTTGGGCCATGTGGACCTGACGTCTAGTGCCAAAGGCGAAGGGATTTGGGGTTTCTATTCTATGTACTTCCCTCCCACGGTACGTAGGTACCTGATGGTCACTCCAGGACTATGATTGGATGGCAGTTTGCAGTTTTCTCCTCTTCTAGTATCACTGTTGTTGTATGTAGTAAGTAGTGCTCTAATGTCTGTCGCAGTCCAGGTCTAGTTCGGAGTTCGCACAAGTTATCGTAGGACGGAGCACCAATATTATATCTCGCCGTGCCCTACAGAATTTCGAACCGATAGCCCTCCATTGTGCTACCCTACTCGTCATACTCGGACAAAGTTCTGACCTCTACGGGACGGGACCTTGTCCGCAGTTGCTCAACGTTGTCGGAGCTCTAATACAAACGGGGTGGATGCACCAGCCCGTGTATACAACATAGAATGGGGATGGGTATACCCAGTGGTTATTCTGGGCCAAATGAGAATCGAGTGCTCCATACGGCATACGTACTACAGGTAAACAGACAACTGGATAAATAAGGATAATAAGCGGGTGTGTCCAACACCTTTTTCTCCCGAATCTATAGAGCGAATCAGAACCGATCGACTGGGTCGAAATGGCATCATAATGGTTCCCCTCTTGAACCCACTTCAGTCTAGATTGCCGATCGCACACACAACTGGATTTTGTACCCAATTGAGGAAAGGGTCCTGGAAGGGTATCAATGTCGAACATTGGGCTACACAGCATATCTGTGTAGCCGTTGGGGGTGGTTTGAAAAACAATCGAATTAGATGGGATCATACATAAATAAATACTAGGATCAAATAATAATAATAAGATAATAATAATAAAAAAAGAGTAAAGAACCCTTCCAGACTCTTAAATACCATGGTTCAAGCAATGTCATCCACCGGAACTCGGCGGAGCAAACCTTGGGAATATGTTTGGATCGGCGAGTTTAGCCAGTTCCATGGTTCAAGTTGAGGTTAGTCAACTTTTTTCTCTTTGGGAATTCGATGGAATTCTCCACTAACGGTTGTTTGGAAAGTCTAGACAGTCAGTTCTCTGTCTGATCTCTGATTTCTCACACATCCTCTCTCTCTCTCTATATCTCTCTCTCTCTATCTTCATCTCCTCGCATCTATCCAAAAAGGGCCAAGGTAGAGAATCTGTACTACCCAGGATCTCCCTGTTCGCTTAGTCCGTTTGCCGATTGTAAGCAAAAGCACCGAAACCTCTCTTTCTGCCCAGCCAGTTGATCTCAACTTGTTTGGTCCACGTCGCTCGGTGGAATTCGTTTTCTTTTTTCCTTTTTTCCATTGTATTTCTGAATTTACGTATTTTTGGACTGTTTCCTGCCTGGACGATAATCATTTGCATTTCCCATCTTCATCGGATGCTAACTGGCCCTTGACATCAGTTCCCGCGTTTCCCGGACTATTACTACACTCTTTCTCTCATCACACCGCCACGTCCTTTCCCGCCCAAAGGCCATTAGGGAATGACTTGTTGAAATTGGAGCGCTGCCTCTTTATCTTGTGGTCACCCCTCACATCCAATGCTGAACTGCAACCATCCCCTATATACCAGCCACCCCGTCCACCAGCGGCGCTCACCTTGTGAGAATGTACAAACTGTCTCAAATAATCGACGCGACACGAGAAAGTCTCGACGCGGACTCATCCACACGCCAGCCGCATTCCTCATTGACTATTAATACCTCCGCGCCGGCCTCGCCTGCCATCTCTTTGTTCTCCGCGGGCCACAACCGGGTCTCCAGCTCTGTCTCTTCCCTCGTGTCTTCATCGGGTCTGGGGAATTCAATGGAAAGTCCCAGTCGGAGTCATTTGACCGGAGTCAAGGAAGAGGAATGTACGCGCGACTCGTTGGAAGATCATTATTTCCGTATGTGCCAATCGCCACCGCGAAAACTCCCCGGTCATACTGCAGTGGCTAACCTAGACTTTCCTGTAGAGCATTTTGACTCCGGCATGTCCGCGGAAGAGTCATACTTTGCTCCTATGCATAACTCGGATAGTTACGATCTGAGCGATACTGGCATGGAGACTGCCCCATCACCGAAAAAGAGACGCTCGGGCTCAGAAAGCGCGTCGTTTAAGGGCGTCTCGCGCATTAACTCGCACATCTCGACCATGTCGGCACGGTGGAAGAATAAGCGATCCTCCAGTGGCGCAGAAGGCGATATTTTCCCGGATGATCTACGATCGCGCGCGAACTCGGCGGCCTCCTCCGCCTTGGCAAGCCCTATCACTGGCTCCATGCCCATGAGCCGGGTCGATTCTATCCCCCCTTCTCCCGCGCGAACGATCTTCGAGGAACGCCTGAGCGAGTCCGGCACGCGCCCAATCGATATCACCCGAGCGAACAGTCTCAGCCAGGATGACAACGATGTGCAGAAAGCGACGACCCCTCTCCTGCCACCGTTCATGGGAGACGACCCAACCAGCGTTGTGGCATCCCGTGTCCAATCGCCCTTGCAGTCTCCGTCCGTCGCAGACGCGAGCGAACCGCACTTTAACCATAATGTGACCTCGGACCCGCGGTTTATGGGAATTCCTCCCTCGCCACCACTCTCGTCTAAGCCTTCCGTGGCCTCCTTCAATCGGCCCCGAGCCAGCACCGTGCGCACAGTCTCAGGCGACGCAACTCCCCTCGTCCTCTCTGATCCCAACGATGAGTGGGCCAACAAACTCGGCCATGCCAACTTCACCATCACGCCTGAGCCTTACGACCCTGTGGTTTGCGATATCGGCAATTTCCGACAGATGCGTGCAGACTGGGACATTGCGCGTTGTAACTTTGCCAAGCACCTTGTCCGCACCGGTGAACACTACGGCGTTACCTCGAACATCTACAAGCTCACCATCGAGAAATGGGAATCAATCAACCGCGAGTGGGCAACGCAGCACGAGGCCATGCGTGACCAGCTTAGTGCTGTAGATGGTGTTGCTCTTACGCTCACCCAGTCTAATATGCACCCCTGCCAGCAAGTCCGCATCCCCCGTCTGCATGACAACGACAAGTTCCCCGACATGGGGGATGAGGATATTGTCGGCCCAATGACTGTGGCACCGGCTACGGAGATTGCAGGTCCCTGCCGTTCTGAGAAAAAGAGGAATCTCTTCCGCTTTTTCCAGGACTTGGTCTCCCGGACTTGAGACCTGATTCATTTCGTTAGGCTCTTGTCTTTTTTCTTTTCTTTTCTTTTTCTCATCTTTTCAAGCGATCTGCAACGATAATGACGATAGACTATTCCCCGCGCGCCTTGCGTTGACTCGTTCAATCTCGCCCGCACTGTTACGACTAATGTCTCTCTTTTCACCCTTTTTTGGAACTTTTGTTTTATAATGACTCTCATGACTCACGATCCGGTCAGCGACTACTGTTCTCGCCCCGAATCATGCCATTCCTTTGTCTATATCCCGAGTCTTGTCTCTTTAGGGGGGTTATATTTTCTTCCATTTCTTGGTCCTGGATGTCTTGATTTCCATTCAACAGCCGACAAGCAAGAACAAGAACGAAGAGTTAACCCCCCAACCTGACTGGGTGTACACCCTTCCTTTCCTTTTATTCTGTTTCCATTATATACTATACCCCCCATACACCATGTCTACCTGCCGTTGTACCCCATAGACTTCAACCCTATCCACCCACATCTCTGCTCCACAGCAGACAAAAGCGAAAAACGCATCTGAAAAAAAAGTACCATGTTTCTATATGTATATATCCGGCTTGTTTTCCGCTATGGCAGCTTACAATACGCATATGATTATCATATGCACATGTCTATAATTACATCTACCTTCACATCTACATCTACTCCCCAAATGAACATAATCCTATGAGATACCGTACATGTCACTGGAAGGGATGACACGGTGCATAATAGAATCCTCATGGAGACACTATGATGTACTATCCATGTTAAAGCGGGTATATGAGTCACATGTACAATAAGACGGTGGAGAGAGGAAGTGAGCTGTTAGTGGGTCGGCCACGTTGAGAAGCTACCGCTATTTCGAAGGGACTTTTTGCTTACAGTGGGCTTTTGATACGTAGACTTGTACAAGTATATGATCCACTGGAAACATGTCTATATTGGGACATTGGGCTTAGTGCGCTGGTTCCTGTACCTGCGCCTTGGCTTGGCAAGGAGTGTGTACCTTTCACTTCAACATGCCACTCCAAGTCCGAGATACAGGTGCTCTCAAATCATACGATGCCGTGTGCAATGACTCCATCTATTCCCTCAATTTATGTGCATGTATCCAAATGTACCTTATTGCCTTATTTCCCAGGACAGATTCCGGAAGAAGAATGGCTTTATGAGGACATAGATCTTCAATGTGTCCGACGAGCACATAGAGCAACAATCCAAAAAGCGCTCCGATTGAACGTCGAGGAAGGAGTTCCTCGCAACCAGGTAGAAGAACTAGCTGATCCAAATCGCCTTGAAAGGAATGACGATTCCGCCAGAGTATGAACCTCGTTTCCCCGGAAAAAAGGTGCCTGCAGCGTGACCCATACAATGCTCGTCAAAGGCCTCTATATCCAGCCCATGATCGAATATGTCGGCGATAAACTAGATATCGAACGAGATCTACAAGGCCAGACCTTATTCCTCACAGCCTGCCAAAGCAAAATAGGCCTGGACGGCGCAGTCGATGGCTTCTATACTGGCCTCTGATTCTGTAATGTTCCCAGGAATCTGCGATAACCCATTCCAACAAGCAGACAAACCATGGAAGGAATTCGAGTGTCAGGGAAGTACTGCAATCTGTACGGGGCAGACTTTACTCGAATTCTTCGTAGCCCGGGGAGCAGATCTGCTCGCGGTCGACAATTACGGACAAAACGCCCTCCGCCATCTTCTTAGCTGTTTCAATCGTGCGACCGGCTACGGGCCCCCGGTTATCGATATCTCGCTTAAGTATTTACTTCAGAACTGTCCTATATTGGTAAATCAAGTTACGACGTATGGGGTGTCTATACTCTTAGTCTAAAGAGAGTGCTCCATCTACCATTACCCAATACGAAACCGTTGTTTACGAGCTTCTCGCTGTGGGCGCAGATCCGCTGGTTCATGATACCATGGAAATACCGTCCTCTACTACCTCGGCGGGACTGTGCTAGGCGAGTGTCCTAATGGGCGAGGAGCAAAGACATCTACTTCACGTGCTCATAGACCGCGGAGTTGACGTGAAGGCACGGAATGAGCACGGTGTCTTCATGACAGGGTATGACTGTATATACGAAGCATTCGAAGACTTCGGTTCTTCCGTTCTATTGGCAATGAAGTCCTCGAGGCTTTTGAGAAAGCGGGCTATGATATTATGGCGATGATGGGGATGGATAGTCGGTTTTGCATCTGGTGGCTGGTCTCCTGTCTTATCGTACCAATTCGTAGTTGAGATTTCTGGCTTCTCCAAGATAGAGAGGACTTGATCCCATGGCTCAAGCTATGAATGGGCGGGCTCCTGTTGATATCGCGAGAAAAATTCAGTACGACTATCTCTACAAGTGAGTGAGGTGGAACTTTAGTTATCAAATTTACAAAGTAGAATACCGACATGAACAGCTGGAGTGGGCTTCTGATACATGAGTCTTGTATCATCCGTCTGAGACATGTCCATATTGGGACATTGAGGTCGGTGCCGGTGCCGGTGCCTGTATCTGCCTGTGCCTTGTTGGGAAAGATTTTTGTCTCGATATTTCCAAGGTTGGTCTTGATAGGTGAGCCAGAGTCATATTTTCGGATTCGGATTGCGTCAGCTGGATCCAGTCGAGTGGAGGTGTCGCTAGGCAACAATGGAGTGTACCTAGATTGTATTGAGGGTTGTGTTTGGGTCCGATATATTGATTACTATCAAGACTACATGACGTACACATACCTATAATATCTACACGTAGTTATGTAGGTCTAATTATGCGCCAACCTCGGGAGGATGTAGGTCACGTCTGAAATGGGCATGAGCCGGTCGGGGAGCACGATAATGAGCTTTGCTATGGCATACACAATAATCCTATACCCCTCCTTCAGGGTCCACCGCAGAGCTGAGAATGCTTGGATCTAAGATTATCACAGAACCGAGACATGCATTGACCCAGTCGAGATCAACATCCGCATTTTTGAGGTCAGGGAAACCCCGCCAACAGGCAATAGGTCTGTGGATACGAGCCTTGTTTCAGCTTCAAAGGATGCAGATAAAGAGATCAACATAGAGATCAGCACAAGGCAGCCAAATGTAATAAGCCACAGGACGTGAGTAGTAATTGGTAGGCGTATATACCAGTCCTGGTCATTGGTACTTTCAAACCCAGTACTGGCCCCAAAGACCCTTCGCCTCTTCGCTGCCGTGGAATTGGAACTCGACTGGGATGATATCATCAAATCCCTCGTCCAGCGTTGGTGCGCGGAAGCGGCGGGCGAAGTCGCCGAAGGCGATGCCGGGAAGGGAAGTTCGGGATTCGGGGTTCTGGTTGGGATAAGAACGAGGACGAGATGAAGATAGAGATGGGACATTGCGAATACATACCAGTTCTTTGTTGGAGGCTCGGACGGCGTTGTTATGTCGGCATAGTTCTGGTGTCGAGATAAATTGTACGCAACGGATGGGGATGCTAAGCTCTTTTGCCAGAGTTGTCCAGTGAGCTCGCGTTTCGGGGTCCGCATTGGTGTTGTCTAGACGGTAATCGAGTTAGATCGTTTGGAACTGAAGCCAATGTAGAAATAAAAGCCACGACGTACCGACTGCCACGGACTTCTTGGCCTCCAAGTACTCGCGGGCGACCTTGAGGCATTTTGGACGCTGTTGTCCATTAGCATTCGATTCCAGTTTCATTCCGAAATATTTATGACTCGTACCGTCTTGAGAATATCTTGGTTGACTCGTTCATAGCCTAGAGGCTCCAAGTGGTTCCAGTAGAAAGTGGACTTCCCGGCGCCTGGGCTGCCGCAGAAGATAACAAGTTCAAGTGGGTGCTTGCGAGTAAAGGGTTTGGCTGTGATGAAGACCCGTCAACAGTCCGCCAGAGGTGGGTTTCTTGCGGGGAATGTCAAGTTTATTGGAAGTAACAAGACAGCACATACCCGGCTCTTCCAGATCCGTCTTTACGAAGGACATAGGGTCAAAGCCCATCGACGCGGGCTCCGTGATCTGCCCGAGGAAGAATTCCTCCGGGGTCTTGAATGGCATACCGATGTTGGTAGCAAATCCCCTAGAGCCGAGATATCAGACATTGTCACAACATACAACAGTTATGATGCTTACCGATCCACAGCTGAATGGTCACCTGGCCTCCCAGCTGCATCACCGACGAAAACGGACGCGGGCAAGTCAACACCTGCAACGTCGAGGTCATAGTCGTCCAGGAACTCGTGCCACATCCCGAGACGGGGTTTCCTATATTCAGGGTCTGTGGTGGCTGCGTAGACGCTGACAGGGAAATCCAGTTCCGTCATGACAGCGGTCATCTTTTCCTTGAAGTTCGACAGACTTTTTGAGTCACTCCGTCCACCCTTGATATCCTTCTGGACGCTGATCTTCTTTTGGTTGGAGAAAATCACCACTTGGCAGCTGTCAGGGTATAAGCTCGAGTGAACCCAACTAATCCCATACTCCAAGTCTGGACATACCCTTCAGCATTGAGCTCCTTCAGTCGACCCGGGACTTTGGCATTCCACCATTGCCAATCAGTGGCAGACTTGGGGAAGACATTGCCCGATTTGGTTTTGATCAAGGTTGAATCCTGTATATTGACGTTAGTAGGGCCCTGCTATCTCTTGATACTGCCTATTCTAGCGTTCGGTTTCAACCACTTACCAAATCAAAACCAGCGATTCGGCGCTGTTTCCCCGTGGGAGGGACGGCCTTGCCCGTTATTTGCTTTCCAATGACAACACTCGTGCCGATGACGCGCCATGTGATCGGTTCGGGCTTCTTTTGCGAGGCCGGGGTGAAGAAGTTTGCCGCCGACTTCTCTGTGGGTTGGTTTCTATTAGTGGGTGCAACACGTTGTTTGATAGGAAAGACTCACTGGTCACCGTCGAGTCAACCTTCCGGCGCAATGGTGGTGGAGAGATGGCTCGGGTGGGGGAGGCGCTTCTCTTGGCTGCCCCCTCGGCCATTCTGACAGCTCTAGCAAGTGAAAACGTGGTGAAGGTTTTATGGGTGGATTTGGGTGTGTGTGGGTTGATTCGATCGGTTTTCGCTGTGAGTTGCAGTCGCATCCGAGATATGGTTGGACGCGCCGAGACGCGGGAGGAATCACGAAGTCACATGTTCGTGAACATTTAAAGTGAACATTCTACAGCCAGATGTGTGATATGTTCAAATGATAATATATTTAACAAAAGAAATGGACAGAAGGACGTTCTCCTAAGAAAGAAATCAACTCGGAATAACTCAATTTGATATCCCAGGATGTAAGGAAAGGGTGTCACAGCGCTGGAACGCACGCCCTCGGATGGATCAATTTTGACGTCAAATCCGGCAAAAGCTTCTTACTTGGGGGGTTGAATTCTATTTTTCTTTTATTGACTGGTGTGCATATAGGCTGTGAGGGTTTACCACCTGGACAGGAATATAGGCGTTGGGCATTTACTTATAAGACAATAGAAATCATTGGTCATATGTTGTATATGCTTCTGTATTCACTCTTACCTTGCAAGGGGAAGGAAAATATCCAGTGGACTCGATTGCTATGAGGGGTATATTTCTGTCTATCAACGCCATACCGTCGCTGGAGACCGGGTATCTCGTAGTCTCCAGCATGCTCAAAATAAACTGCAGTAGGACTGGCCATCTACTTCGCCCGCGTGTCCAGAGACAATCGATCTGCCTGCTCCAGGAGAACGGCTGACTTCAACTGCTCGCGCAGGCCAAAGAGATGCTGCGAGGCAGTCTTCATCGTTTCTTGATTGCTACCATCCTGAACAATGATGAAGGCCTGCAGCACATAGCTTCCGCTCTTCTCAAATAGAGTCATATCCTTTAAAGCAGGCAGCTGCCGCCGGGGCAGACTCGACTCATCCCCACCGGGGTAGTGCAGCACGCGATGCAAGAAGACAGCAATGTCATTGTGGACGAACATGTCACCCTCGACCACATACTCAGTAATGAAACTAGAACAGACAGGGTTAGTGCGCGATCATAAGATCGACCTCGGTGGCGCCACTCACTGATAGCCCCACGCATTCATAGCTTCCACGACATCTCCCCGCGGTAGCGTCGCGCTCGACATCAGACGCGACGTCACCGCTGAGCGAGTTCCAGCTTCAGGGATATCACGAAACTCCAACTTCCATGGTTGACGTTCATAGTCGTAAGAGGGAGATGAAGAATCATAAGGTTTCGAATCGTCCATACCGGCCATCTGAGTGTCTCGGTCGATGGGGGCAGTGGATCCGAAATCTGACTCGGAAACCGGACCAACCACCTGGGTGTAGTACATGTTGCCATTGAGCATCTTGTTCAGCCGTTGCAGGTCCCCCTGTTGGAGGTCCTGACTGGCTCCGATGCGCCCCGCCATACCTGGTTTGCGGTAGGCCTTGAAGATCAGCCGCCGTTCTAGGCAATGGCGGGGCTGCATGGCGGTCAGTCCGGCAAGCTGCTGAAGAAGCTCATGATGTTGGTGGACTGGAACCGAGGCGAAAAGCGACTGCTCGTGCATATTGTCTGATGCAGTCCCCGGGTGTGGGAAGGTAACGGGTGAAGTCGGGATGTTGTTTTAGTCAGGGTCCAAGCTTCAGAGGTGGCGCCTGTCCAAGGAACGTTATCAGCAAGCTCTTATTTTATGTGTCGCCGCTATTGCTAATAGCGCCTAATGGGCCCTGTTTGTTCTGTTTGATCTGGATTTTTATCTCTTGGCAGTTCGATCTTGCGACTTTCCCGAAGTACTGGACACTTTCCCGATGCTTGTGAACCCCTCAGGAATATCAATTCCGGTGCAAGGATGACTTGTCGAGGATCTTATCCAGTCACAAGGATGGTCTTCTTTTTTGTCTCCGATGCGGGGGAGGTCTAAGCTGTGTGGGACAAATAAGCTTGAATGGGTTATGGGGAAGAATTGCCAGGGAATGCAAAAGAGGGATGATGATTGGCGGATTGGAAGTTTCAAAGAAAGGGAAAAGGTAGTTCGGCACTGAAAAGGCACCAAGAATGAGGAGGAGCTTGTGAGGGGAGCTCACCGGAGTCTCAGACTGGGAAAGGATCGGAGAGGAAGATGGCTTCACAATGGGGAAACACGGAGTGTGCTGTTGCCAAGATGGAGGCTGCATCGGAATCTCATCCGGATGCGAAGTACTTTGAGTAGGAGCTACAATACGGAGTATAAGGTGCGTTTGAATATTTCATTTTTCGATATGGCGTGACATACATATGTAGATGTGGTACTCTGTACTTCGTATATTGTAGTCTGTTGTATGATGTACTCGATTCTACCGTGTAGATATAGTATACTCCGTAATATAAGTGAACATGCATTTCGCAGTTTACCCGACTCCGAATCGGCTTGTCCCAAAGCAGTAACCCTTCCCCTTCTTATCTTCTCGTCTTTTCCCACTTCCCCTCCTCTCTTCAACATTAATTCTCTAATTCTCTTTACCTTCTCTATATTCTCTATCCTCAGCTCTCTCACTACATCACCAAGGAACCATAACTCACTCTCTTGTTGTGTGACTAGTCGCTCTCGGTCGGATTCGGATACTACCGGACCCGTTCAATTTCGCACATTCTCGCGTCAAATTGATCTTACCTCCCACCTCAACACACCTAATAACTACATAACCACATAACCACAATGCGTGCCACTTCCATCCTCAGCGGCACTGCCCGCACTCCCCTCATTCGCTTCGTTGGCAAGCGCTCTGTCCCTAGTACGTGATTTTTCCCATTCCCGAGCTCCAATTCCCGACCTAAAAGACTAACCTCATCTTCCAGAGTCCATCGACCACTCTCCTCGCGTCCACCCCGCCTCTCCCACCGGCTCTCTCCCTGACTCTTTCGCTACCTACCGGGCTAAGGCTCAGCAGCACGGCCCGCTCGGTCGCTCCTCCTTCAACAGCACCGTCGGTGGCACCGCTGGCGCCGCCCTGGGCCCCGTCAAGCCCCAGGCTGGCGAGTTCTTCGATCGGGCTGAGCTCCCCTCGCGCTTCGGCCGTCTCCCTGGACTCAGGCCGAGATTGACGCCATTGAGACTGGCGGCGCGAGCATGTTCGCATAAGCGTCCCCTCGGGCGAAATATAAGATTTTCTCAAAATGTATGAATGGGGCATGATACTTCCTATGGAAGTTGCGTGATGAGCGAGCCGGAGTCTTGAGTCTCGATTTTGGGGTAGTTGAAGCGCGGTCACGATCTTGACTTGGGCCGACCGTGGCATTGCCAATGCCTTCGCGGTCGCTGGGACACAGATCTGATGCTTGCTCACTCGTTCCGAGAGTTTCCGAGACCAAAAACTCTCACTTTATACCTGTTGCTTGTGATGGTCCGAGACCATTTACAAGAACGTCTTTCTCTAGCGGTGATGCTTTGCCGCTCTGTTTTTTCTCTTTCGGTGTTCTTTTCATTCGTACCCGGCGCTGGTGGTTGATTTTTTCTTCTCGGTGTTCTATTCATGTGCAACATGCAGCTGTATCGTCTTGATGTCGAAAAGGCGGAGTCGTGTTCGTTTTATACATAGATTGTGGTCAGGACTTTTGGGATTCTTGTTACATACATAGGCTCTGTGAGCGCTATTCAAAGGAATGATTTCTCGACTAAGCTTCTCTACTAGGACGTAATATACTCTAGCATATAGACTAACTATAGACTACATATGTAGTTATAGAGCTATCGAACTATAGGCTTAGCATTAAGTATCAGGGATACCAAGGTACGTGGTCTCAAGCACGTGCCTCCCCGACTCTACCTCGATCCAACCCTTGTCTACTTCACATCCAGAGGATTGAACATGACCTCCCATATCAGCGAGACGAATAGGCTGACATTTCGGGAAACAGACGAGGCTGGAAATCCTACTGCAAGCTACATCTACTCGGGAGATGTCGCTTCCTCAATCACTTCCAAGACATCGGGTCGAGTAGATGTAATAGTAAGTGGTCATTTCTTAATCTCCCATTGTATTTTCCTCGCACTGGATGTTTGAAACAGCACACAAGCCAAGCCAGGTCTAGATGTGGTGTTTCATCTTGCCTACTAGCAGGCCAGCGTGCAGACTGATGTCCTGGGGTACCTGCCAATCCCTTCATAGTAAATTTGTTCCCAGGAACACAGATACACTCTCATGCATTAGTATATGGATTGCGCTCAAAATCTCAATTTATGATGTGGTTCAATGTATGGATGTCATTGCATGAATCGGAAAGACTTACAAACGCTATATCAAATACCAAGTTTTCGATCTTAACTGACTTAATACAACAGAGCTCCTCTTCATCTACTTCACCATGGTCACCCAAGCCTATAATCAGCTCGCTGAGTGATGTTTTTCTTCCTTCCGGATACCCCCAAAGTGTCAGCGATGACTATCTCCCGTGAGTACAGACAGGAGCGTGTTGAAATGCATGAACATCCCTGGTCCACAAAAATACTAACATCAACGCCAGATATCAAATCTTTGTGAGCATCTAATCCCCGGCTTCCAGAGGCTTCTGCCTCTGGCTCGAAGTACCTTGTTCTACCATACCAGCAATATCAAAGATACACCTAGTACATAGAACTGACAACAAATCCACCGCAAACAGGACTCCCTTCAAGCCTTCTGCAGCTCAATAGCAGGCCTCCTCTCCTCCCGAGCGGTTCTTCAAGGTCCATATCCCATCCAGCCCAACTCCATAGACCAACCAAAAGGCAAGCAACTGACACCCAACCCAACATACAGGAGTCGGCGTCGGCAACGCCAACGCCTCTCCAACCTCCGCACTACTCCTACATATCCTACAAGATATATCGGGCCGCATTGCAACAATCTGCTTCGCCCACCGCATCGGCACAGCCCTCGAGCCAGAATGCAAAACCTACCGACTGGCAGCAGACGTCTTCAACGACATCGCCATGATCCTCGACTGTCTCTCGCCAGGTGTTCCCGCCGGACCGGCACGGGTGGCTGTTCTCAGCACAGCCGGTGTCCTCAGGGCCCTCTGCGGCGTAGCAGGGGGTAGCTCGAAGGCGAGCTTGAGTGCTCATTTTGCCAAATGGGGGAATCTAGCGGAGCTCAATGCGGTATGTGTCTTCAAATTCCGCGATGCATCGTCTCGTTGGAAATTGATAGGCAGAGCTAACTTCGTCTATTTGCTGTGTAGAAAGATTCATCCCAGGAGACTGTCATTTCTCTTTTCGGCATGTTGGTAAGCATCCTCATCCTCATCCTCCCCTCTCCATCAAACCCAAACCAAAACCCACCCTAACAACAAACCCAGGTCGGATCCGTAGTCATATCCCACATAACCAGCTTCAGCACAACCTGGCTCATCCTCCTAATCCTCCTAGCCCTACATCTAAGCATGAACTACGCCGCCGTGCGCGCCGTACAAATGACAAGTCTAAACCGCCAGCGCGCGAACATCGTCTTCTCAACACTCTTCGACTCAGACAGGAATCTATCACTAGATCTCCATCCTGAACTTGATACTACGCCAAGCCTATCTAAAACCAAAAGCGAATGGACAGTCCTCACGCCCGCACAGGTATCCAAGCACGAGCGCATCTTCCACCGAGACGGGGCATTACAGTGGACGCAGCACTCGACGCATACAACCCAACCTCTCGGATCCGCGCAGATAGGCGTGTCCATGTCTACGTTCCTCGGTTCCGTGTCCGGTACATCATTCCCGCGCACCCTCCCTCTACAGCGACTTGCGGCTGTTTTCGCCGATGAGTCCTATATATTATTTCTCGTGCCGTTGACAAGTGGAGGGAATGTGAAATGGCATGCTTCGATTCTCCTGAAACGGGGGTGTACTGTTGAACATCAGTTGAAGGCGTGGGCTCATGCTTTACTGGCTGCAAGGGTTCTGGTCCGGATTACAACGGGCTTTTCTGTTGATGCTGTTCTCGCTGTTGTTGAGAGGACGCTTGGGTTGTTGAATGCTGATGCGCGCTTTGAGAGATATCTCACGGAACTGGGTGGTGTTGGGTGGGATGTTGATATTGCGGCTTTGGAGACGAGGGCTGGACGGAGGATTGAGCTTTGATATTGTCTATTGATTTACTTGACTTTGTTCATTCTTGGTTTTTGGATTTACCTTTTACCTTTTACCTTAAGAGATTCCACTCGCTCAACATATCCTATAACTACATGTAGTAAATGTAAACAAAGTCAAATAGGAACTCATCCTCCGACGCAGTGCCGAAGACATCACATTAACACTAACCTTCGAAGAGTTTGGGAGGGGTTACGTGTGCATCTGTACAACACTTGGAAGTCAATATGTACGTCTCCCCGGGCTCTCGACATGTCTGAGTGTGGGTGTCCGACGTGTGTGACAAGGAGAATCAAGGAGAATCGAGGAAGGTCTAGACAAGATTGGTTTCGGGTTTGAGAGAGGATACTCGGATGCCTGCTCGGAGGACGGTACTTTTCAAGTTGGATTGAGACACGGGAATGTACGAGTCGAGGTCTTAGTTTTGTTGAGTTTGGAATTGCCCTAACGGTCGAATGCATGGTCTATGTAGGTGTTGGAATTCAAGACTACGAAAGTACAATTTATACTTTATTTACGGTTTTTACTGTTCAAAGGAAGTTATTGGAAGAGGGGGTATCAAGTCTATTGATTCCGATAATATGAAATCCCAGTGGGAGAGAGACCAACACAATGTCTCGACAAAAACGCCGTGTCCAGAAGACCTGAAAAGCCAACAGGTCCTCTATCCAATCTATAGATGAGAACATGATATGATATATATGGGTTTCTTTTCCCGTGATGCCATTTCGCCGCCAAAAAAAAGTGTCAAGTGAAGTTGGGAAGATAGGATGCTCGGCCGGAGACATCCCATGAACGAAAAAAATAAAAAATAAAAAATAACAAAGAAAACGCCGGTTTCATATGCTTTCAATGCGTCATGCTCTCATACACCGCCAATATAAACGCTCGACAAAGGCTAGAATGAAGTCGTGGGATGATGCATTTCGGTATTTCATGCAAGTGTGTTGAGATGAGAAGTGTCGTTGCGGGGATTCGTAGTTGTCGTGAGCCAAGAGACAAAAAAAAAAAGTGTTTTGTAGGTCTTGTGTCGACCAGGGTCCGGGTCAAAAAGGGAGGAAAGAGAAGACAATTAGTCGTCAAGACCAAGAATCTTAGGATCGCGAGTGCCACCACTGCTGCCTCCAGTGGAACGCTTCTTAAAGCCAAGCTTCATACCCATCTTCTTCCAAGGGTTCTCGGTGCGAAACCTGGGACTTTGCATGGGCAGATGCGGCTCGCTGGCAGGCGGGGTGGTGGGAGGCGTCATGGGTTCTTCGGCGGTGGGACTGGACTGCGGAGATCCAGAGTCATCGGTCAGAGACAGGTAAGCCGACTCGCCGCTGGTGCTGGTGCTGACAAGGGCGCCGGAAGTGCGTTTGCCGATAGCATGCACGGCGCCGAGGGACATGGTTGAGCGGTTGTGACCCGTCGCGGGAAGATCCTTGGTAGACGACTGCGGGGAGGTGCGCTTCGACACGCGCGACCGGACTCTTTTCATCGGGTGCTCGTCAAGACTCGTCGATGATAGACTCATGAAGTCGTCGGGCCCCATGAAGGGCTCGGAGGGCCCCATTGAAGGGGAGGTGGTGTGGCTGTTGACAAAGGGGAGAAATATGGATTCCTCCATCAAGTCATGGATGCGTTTCACGGCGGAATCTAACGTCTCTGGCACGGGCGGTGCAGACACGCTCTTGTACTGCAGGAGCGCATCTCGGACCTCGCTCGACAGGTTGATCTCTCGCGGCGACCCCGGGAAGATGTATGCAGTCAATAGGCGTTTCCAGAGCATTCGCAGGTGCTGAGATTCGGGGCAATCCGATTCCAAAGCGGCGACACCAAGTCGTTCGGCCAGAGCGTAGTAGGAATCCCGGTATCGGTTGGCCTCCATGGTGAATTCCAAGGTCTCGAGACAATGGTTCTGGGAGAGGTAGGCCATGAAGGCGCTCAAAGTGTATGGGGGAGGAGCAATGTTGGCCAGCACCTCGTCGAGCGTCGGGCGCATAGAAAAGGCCCCCGACGAGATAGCTAGGCTGGCCGGCCGGGAGCCAGACGATTCCATGTCCTCTTCGGAGTCGCTGTCTGAGGAGGTGGGGGACAATTCGGGGGTTGCGGTAGGAGTGTGAGGAGTGTGGTTCCGGAAGAAGAGGGACGGAGCCAACGTCTTCTTTTTAAGCATAGCGTATAGTGTGCGTCGGGGACCCTTGAACGGCTTTTTTCTCACCGGCCGTCCCCTGCCTGTGGGACGAGGCTCCAGCTTGTTAAAAGAGCGGCAGATTATCGGGATACAGGCATATAGGATTGGCAACACAGGTAGTAGAATGCCAGGGAAGGGAGGGTTTTGTTTATTATAGAATGAGATAATGAGGGAAAAAAGAGACCAAGCGGAAATGCAAGCACTAAAGAAGAAGAATAAAAAGGGCAAAGGGCGGATTCTGGAATCATTCATGACGATACCCTAGGTAATGGGGTTACGGGGGGGCACCTCAGTAGACTCAAGTGGACCTAGATGGGGACGCTAAACTAGTTTCTGCGCCCAAGTGGATCCCTCTTTCGATAAGATGTCATAATTGTTTTTTTCTTTTTCTTTTCTTTTTTTTCCTTTTTTGGTTTAATTTCTCTTCTCTTTTTCTCTTTTCTATTTCTTAATTTGGATTATTTCGGTGTTTTCTCTTCATGGAATTTTCTGATTGGTTTTGACTTATGTCTTATTGTGGCGACACGCTGAACTCTCACGTTTGAACAAGCGCCTAAGATCTGCAAGGGATACTTTGGAAATGTAGAAATACGACCATCTTCTGTCGAGATTAAAATGCAAGTATGAGAGCACCTCAAAATCAACTGAGTATTATGTAACCTACATGTGTCTGTCCTTGTTTTGATCAACAATCACTCCATAATCCTTCCAGAAGTCATACGTGTAAGCTTCCACGGGTTCTGGAAAAAAAAACGACCAATGCGCCCAACGTGGCGAGTTTGAATTTTCGTTCCCCTGAACTCCACCATGGAACACGAGGAACTCTTCCATGATTCGAGATTCATTTTTCTACTATCCTACGGAGTACTCCGTTACAACGCATTGTCCATTTACGATTTCCTTTTGAGATATACCTCTTATATCTACTTTCTAATTCACGATAACCTCTTATCTCCCGGCCGCTAGCACGCCATCCGAGACCGGAATGTCAATCCTCGACCCACGGTTCTGTGGTATTTTAACAGAATGACCAGACCAATACCGATAAAATACACGATGAGGCCGTGTCACGGCTTTCTCTCCCTTGCATCGAAGGTACTCACTCTTCCAAGGTTCCAAACTACTTTGTCTTGCACGTCATCCAAAACCTCCCCTGTCATCTTGACGATGGAAACTCAAACATATCAAATAATATAATATCGGCACACTAGTTAGGGCTTGTGTTCGATGCCAATATGGCCCTGCCGATCATTCCAAACCCGGTTCTTGAGGATCATTTGTACCACACTGGAATGTCGCACAAGCTTGTCTTTTTTATGTCTCTCCATAATTAAATAGGACATACATACTCGGGACTCGTGGACGCATATGTGGAATCCACAGGGATTTAGCAAGGCACAACGTGCGACGTATGAGAGAAATTATACAATGTAGCCTTGATTTGGTGGAGGCGAAAGATGCTAGAAACCGATTTTGGAATAAACTATGAAGATGAATAGAGTCTAGCGAAATCCAGAGACAGAATTTTCAAGTGAATGCTACTCTATATACGGAGTACGGAGTATAAAGTATCAACTGCGCAAGGGCTTAGGATTCACCAGTGTGGCCGCAGCCGGAACTGCCCAGACCTTCTAGAATTCTAGAAAACCCCGTCGAAGCACTTTAGTTCTGCCAATCCACCCGATCGCCACATCCGTCAATCCTGAAAATTTCAATTGGGACATTCATACCATGAGAAATGATCTGACCCCCCTGAACGGACTCGAGTTCCACAGTCACCCGTGGAATCAGAGTTTTCTTTTTGTAGATCCGGATATTGCCACTTAATGATTCATGCTCTGTTCGTCTCCCGAGTCTACCCACTTAGCAATATTGGAGGACGCATACGCATTTCTATGCATGCCAAGTCATCCCTCACGATTGACATGGCGATCGTTGGTTGTAATTTTCCTTTTTTGTGCCTGAGACTATACCTAGGTAGAGTATAGTGGCTGAAATAATGGCTCATACCTTGCAATATATGTTGTACGGAGTAGCCACATAAAAGTGGGTGTACTGCCGATTGAAACCGAGAGCCAAGAGTTAGGAGCTGGAGAGATCTGTCCGGAGGCTACAGGGACCTCCGGCGTTGTAGATCCACCTCTCGTCTTCTCACCATCTACCCAGATAAGAAGATCCTACAGAGTAGGATATGACATTATCACATACGTACGAGTTGACATGATTCAGACATAGATTGTGTCATAGACCTTAAGGTTCTGCAACGCTCTGGGCCGGGATAGGGTTGCTGTTAACATGGCTCTTTGAAGCTTGGTTCTCCTATCACCATACATTTTGACTTTGACAGCCGAAGATATAAGAGTCAATGTTATGTGCATATCTGGATGGCATCCGGAGTAGGTAGAGGCTAGAACATGGATAGATTATTCTTTTAATAGATCACGAGATCATATACCGATTAGGTTATGAGGCAAATGAACCTTGGAAAGAATCATATCCTTATTACTTGCTGTCCATCCCAAGTCCAGATTAATAGTAGAACCAACTATCACTGCAACACCAACGGTCAGACAGCAAAACCGTCCATCTTTCCTTTTGCGTTATGCAACTAACAAATTCAATTGGAGCACAGACCGTTAAAGGAACTGTCATATGTTATACAATAGAACAAGAGAACAACATACAACAGCATGCAGATAAATAGCTAAACGGACCACCGGCGGCATTCACATACAACATACAACATACGTTAGAATGCAAAGCAACAAAAAGCAAAAAGTGCCCAGCAACACGCCAACCCCAATAGCACCTGTGCGATAACGCGCAGGAAATACCGCTCTTATCCCCGGGAAACCCACGCGCCTAGCAAAGACCACCTGGGCAGGTTGGCCCCAATCACAGAGCCCACCCACCACCACGCAGCGATACCGCAGATCCCGTATTTAACCAGAGACAAGGATACCATGAATATCCACCCAAGGCTACCTGAAAGCCTCTTAAGCCACTAAGCCACCCCAAACCCCCCAATTTTCTACTCCGTAGGCTAAATCGAAAGGAAAAAGGAAAAAGGAAAAAGAGAAAAAAACACAGATCCACATCCAAGGCATCACACCCCCACATCGGTGCGCACGGGATCACGATGCGCCCTTACCTTGGCTGGCGACGTTCTCTCCCCTTTTAGTTCTTACTAGCGTAATGGGGTTGAATGCGTCTAGAACAATGTCCCGTTTAGCGAGGGGATTATTGACTCTTTCCTTTTTTTGTTCTTGTTCTGTCTGTCTTTTTCATTTATTTATTAATTATTAATGGATGTGTCCTGCTGTTTATGTATGGGGTACATTCCTAGTACTCCGTAGGGCGCTACGGGAGGTCCTCATACGGGGAATTATGTATTTTGCTAGTGGGAAGGGGGGTGAGGCTTTTTATTTTGCTTCTTTCGTGTTCTTTCCCTTGCTGTCTCTTCTCTTGTTTTATTCTTAATTTATTTATATTTTCCCTCGCGTGGATGGGGTTTTCTGACGCACGTCGGTTCCTTTTTGTGGAGGACAGATTGTGGCACATTTCTAATGTAAAACCTGCAGAGAGCTTCAAGGATTGTCACCAGGATGTTTGCTGTAGTACCTGGACATGTCCGTTTTCCGTCACTGGCCAGAGTTGGGGGGTTGGGCAGGGGTGGCATGGTCGTTATTGACTGCATCACCACATTAATACCTGCACGATCCTTGACGATAATGCCATCCATATGAACCTTGGTGTCTTAACGAGTTTGCTATACGGAGTACAAGGTTCTGACTATTTCTCGTTCCAATAATATATGTATTTACAATTATATAATGGATTCGGTGTAATATATGTTGTAGTAAAAGCAAAATGATAGCCAAGCTATAACGACATAGTTAAACAGTCAAGCAAGGAGAAAACATAACCAAGCACCCCGGATCTACCCCCTGAAACCTTCGGCTTTAGCCTGTAATATCGCTTCATGGTGTGATGATGTGCAGCAGACTAGAATGGAGTCATGACAGGGATAAAAATTGCCGAAAAGTGTCATATGAGAAGTCGAGCCAGTCTCGAAGAAACAGCTAAGAAGATTGCCGATCCGCACGGGATGATCTTTGAAGAGAAACAATACATATCCCTGTCACTAGACTAGTGGGACATCTCCACAGCCCCTTCTAGGTTGTCTGAACAAGACATAAGATAAACCGGACAGAATTAAGACAACGACGGAGTACGGAGTGGAATACAAGGAAGAGTCACCCAAACCCCAAAACAGCACAGCGTAGTCGATCAGGCGGCAGATGCCGCGGATGACCTCATGTTTCTCCACTGTTTCAACTGCAATCTTCCAAGGTTGCTCAGACAGTTGGTGAAAATAATAATAATAAGAACGTACGATCACAAAAGAATTGATCGAGATCGACTCTAGGCTTGTTTCAAATCTGAGCTCGAGTCCTTTGGGGGCTGTTGTGATGATTCTGGACTCTCTGGATATATTCCCCCGGCGCTACGTGAAACGCTCAGCCCTGGATATTGTATGGAGTAAGCGTGATTAATTGTTAGATATGGGAAAGGATATGTTTTCTCATTTGACGAGTTTAGTCTAGACTGGTCTTATCACCTTGGGCGCTAAGAATCCTTTCTCTTTGATGGGTCTTGGGCTCCCACAGATAGCTCTGACTATTATCTACTCCATAAGCGACCCGGGATCCAATTTACTGAGTGTTCGGGTGCTATTCCGCTTGATATGCACTCCGGTCTCCGGAGTGTACGGAGTCCGGACCTCGGTATGCGGTGCTTACTGTAGGAATCCAGTCTCGGAAACTGTTTCATGTTAGCGCCTGAACTGACAAGATCCCATTGCATTAGTAGTCAATTTAAGTGTCTGTGATTAGATTTAGTGGCTTACGTCAATGTACTCAACACGAAGTGCGGAGTATACAACATGGAGATGGTGTGTTGCATGTTATATTGGCAAGTCGATCCTGTCCAGCATCGGCATTCCCCCGAAGCTAATTCCACCTGGGTAAGATATTCAGTATCACACGCAAGACTCCAATAGCTCAAACCATATATGTAGTAGCAGAATAATAACGTGCAATTAAACCCTAATTACTCCACACACTACAGTACACTAAAGTACATATGTTACCCCCCTTATCACAAATATAGGCGGGATGACGGGAGCAAAGTCCTACATGGAACCCCAAAGACGAACCCTGTCAATAAACCAGCCTTGGAAGCCCAAGCTCAAACTCAACCTCAGCTCCCAAACCAATAAACACTCGTCCAGCAACAGTCCAGCAAATCCCAACCCAATCACGAAGTGGTTAACCAGCCCATCCCCGCAAAAGTCCACACCCATGCACCAAAAGTAAGCCAAAAAAGAAGAAGAAAAAGAGAAAAAGGAAGAAACTCCTCTGCCTAGCTCCAGCCACGCCAAGACTAAATCGCCAAGCGGGGAAGGAGATAAATGCGGGGGAAAGACCTCGGGATGGACCAACGCTAAACATTTGAAGGCATATTACACTACACTTTTATACAGTACACATTACAAGAAATAATAAACACCATCCGCTCTAACTGGCTGCCCTGTCCGGCATCTGAATTGCTCTGCAAGGTGGACCGAAAGTAGATCCCAAGCGGGGTTGATGTTTCTCTTACTGGATTCATGTAGGCAGCATTGGGTATGGATTGGGATTCTGTGGATGCTCTTGGGTCTTGGCTGGGTCGTTGGGTGGCTGGTGCATATCCGTATTCACTGTTATTTCACTGCTCTCCATGCGCATGCAGGGGCACTCGGTGGATATCATTGGTGGGCTAGGACTGCGCCATGATAAACGACTTTCTCGGTGGCGATCTTCGATTATTATTGGGTCCTAGTTAAGTACAGATGATGGGATATGTATATCCGTGGAGTGTATCTGTGTGGGAAAGGGCTTGCTTATTGGGTCATGGGGTTGATATTCAGTTTATGCTTTAGGGCAAAAGGGATACAAGTTGTGAATTGGGACATTAGAGTTTATGTTTGTTTCTGCAGAGTCTGGGGATGATGATCGATGATCGACATTCACAATGTTGTACTCGGTAGTTTCGATATCATATGATGGTTATCGACACATTCTTTCTAGTCTTAAGATGGACATGTCAGGGATTGAGGTTGCTTTGCTTTACATTTCCCATGCACATATTCTGCACTGGATTGGGTAAGGCTTGTTGTTGAGACATACTACTTTGAGCATACAACATATACAACATTGTATGGGAGAAATGCCATATCCTCGCTGGATTACCCTGTTAAAAAGGGTACTAGGTCGGGTGACCTACGTCATGCTATAACATGCCGTGGACTGGTGATCCTTGCATTAGCGTGTCATGGAGAGCTGCAGAACGGTTACGAAGTAGGTGTCGGTGGTGGCGACGGAAAGGCCATGATTGTGCGTGGGCTTTCCGCACTACGCGTCCCTTGGATATTTTAGGCTGATTATACCAAGTTTTTGACCTAGGGTGACTATACTAGGTCCATTCTATGAGTTACACTTACCGGGGGCTTCCATCTACTCGGCGCGTACGCCAGATGAAGAGATAAAACATATCAGGCTAAGGCTGTAGCCTCGCAGATCTTTGATTTGATATCTCTTTGTTTATCAGGAGACATGAAATAGTGAAAGTCCTCCTGTATTCTATCCCCCTGTAACATGTCCAAGCGTACTATTCCATCAAAATACCTCGAACCAAGATAAACATATCCGAGGACATGGATCGAAACAGCTTTGTTCAGCAGCCCGATAGTGAAACCAAAGGTGATTTCAAGGAATCAACAACCCATCACATACTCACATTCTTCTCGTCTCCCTATCCCTTCCATTGCCGGTTCCATCCATCGCCAATTCCCTGGAACCGAAGGTCCTGACAACAGCCACCAGCCAGGCCCGATTAAGCGGGTTCACCAAGTGAAGATGTAGCTTGTAGATGCTGGCAATTGGTAAATAAGTGACGCGGTCTGTCATACAACACGCTCATTGAAGTTCGCAAGAAATGGCGTTGTGGCGATGAAACCACTATGGTTATGAAGCTCAGCTACTTTCGCAGCAAGAGGCTCATGAGTCCAATTAATCTGTACGTGCTTTGACCACAAGTCTTTGTGCCGCGGTCTTTTCGAATATCTTCTCGCGGATCTCGGTGGTATCAGACATGGTGTATGAGTGACTACGTGTGCTTTAGGTAGGATGAAATAGACCAACCGTTGAATGCAAGAAGGGTATCCTTTTAATAAGGTCTAGTGATTTGTCTGGCTTGCATTCCATTGTTTCCGGACCTACGGGACACCCGTTACGCTGCAAGATGCCTCTAATTCAGATTACTGTCGCCAGGCTAGTCGGTGATGGGAAATCGAGTGTTATCAGGGCGATCACGCGAGGTCTCAACCTTGATATATCTATCAAACGAGAATCAACACAACTATACATCTACATGCCTAGACTAGATCAAGAATAGAGGATATAAAAATGCAATGGCTCTTATTACAGGAATTATTTATATACGCCGTACGAATGAACTGCAAAAGACTTGTAAAAAGAACAGACCAAATGAAAAAAAAAGAAGAATGCTATCTTATGCCTACCAGTAACAAAAAACTCGCTTCTGAAACAGAGCAAGAAAGGAAAAAAAAACAACAAAAGACGATTATAGACATGGACAATAGATCTTTGGAACAATCAAAGGGGCAGAGCAGGCGGTTGATGCGAAGGGGGAACGGGGAAAGGGGGATATATGCAACATGCTCTTCCTCTAGGCTTTGCATGCAATAATGAAGACCACGTAGTGGAAAGGATCTTTTCTCCCGGATGCACACAGGATAGGAAATAACAAGAATGACAGGACCATGGTAAACGGACTGGAGGAAATAAAGCACCCAAATAGAAACGAGAGTTGTTCGGCGTGCTTATCCAGTTGATAAAGAGGACGTAACGAGACCGAGAGAAGTATACAGACACGGACAAGCATGGTCCATGGTCAATCAATTCAGATTGCCATCTCTCGCAGCTCGGTTCATCCTCAGGGCGTATTTGTGTCGGCCTTGTCAATTCTCGTGCGGGGGTTGAAGCCATTGATCCAAGTTGTTTTGTCTCCCGAGCCAGCGCAAGAAACAAGGTCCCAGGGCGGCGCGCCGCAAATCAATGGCATTGGAGGATCAACCAATGAGTACCTGCCCGTTTGAAAGACCAAGGGTTGATATTAAACGGTGCACGCCGGATATAGTGACGAGACAAGGAAGCGAAATCGAAAACAAAAGACAAAACTCTCACAAGTTCGCCGTTCCGAGTCGTAGCACCATGAAAGAGTGATGAGACGTAACATCAATGAGAGAAAAGTTGTTCCTACCCACAGTCATATGTATAGGCTGAAGGATCGAATGGGACAAAAAGAGAATGGCCAGAAGGTGATATAGGCCGAGAAGCGCGATTCTTGCTCGGCCAAGCGGCGCTAACCACTTGAACACAAGGTAAGAACGGAGCGAGAGGCGAAAGTAAACAAGAGTAAAAGAAAGAAATCCCATGCAGACCTTCTTAGGCCGTTTTCTGACATGAAGGGCAGGAAGCAGAGGTGAAAGCGTGGCGCGGTAGGTCTAAATGCGCCGTCGGTTCATTTGATTGGAATTCAACCTGGATCCTGAGATGAGCTGGGCGCTCAGGTGATGCAGCACAGCCGAATCACCTACCGCAGCACAGAGCCTTCATCAACTTCTGCGTGAAAGTGGGCGGCGATTCAGGGGCACCTTGGCCACCAAGGGCCTGTTGGTTACTCAATGCCGGGTTCCCTGGACTTCCGTTGCGACCGGGGAGGTGGGCATTGGAGTTTTGAAACTGTGCCTGGGTCGACGCGGCCGGAGTCGATGCTTCCACCCCCGCGCTCTGGCGTTTGGGAGGCATGCCGCCGGCGCTTGGGCGCTCGCGCGTCTTTCCAGCTCCAACTTTGACTGGAGAAGGAGGCGGGGGCTGCGCGGCGTTTAAACGGTCGGCTGTCACTCCGGGACGTTGGCTGTTACGGAGCTCCCTTGCATGCTGGTCGCGACCGGACGAGCCCTGGTGCTGATTGTGGAGATGTGCCTGAGATGAGTAGGACTTATAGTCCCAGCCCCGGCCGTTGTTGAGCTTCATCCAGTCGTACTCTCCATCCTCCACCTCGCCGGCGTTCTTGAGAGCTTGTGTCAAGATATCACGGAGATAATCGTAGTCAGGAGTGTCCTCGAAACCGAGGTTGCGCACGTAGCTCAGGTACTTGTTGAATTCTTCTGGCGGAGTGATTAGCAGATGAATGGGATATGGATAATAGTGAGATAACATACCTGGATAACTATCGCAGAGGTCCTTGATCGCTGTCGTTTGCTTCTTCTCGCCGATCTTCTCGTACTTTTGCTTGTTGGTAGCAGCCTTCAGGCCCTGCCAGGGAAGGCCGCCCCTCAAGAAGTACATGAAGACATGACCGAGAGCTTCCAGGTCATCTCGCCGAGATTGCTCACGACCCAGATGTGTGTTGATACTCATGTAACGAGCAGTACCAGACAAAGATTTACGCTCGCGGTAAGGGATATGTTGCTTGGTTTTGGGGTCGCGGTATTGCTTGGCCATACCGAAGTCAACCACGTGGATAACGTTGGCAGCCTTAGTTGATGGCCGGCCAATAAGGAAGTTGTCTGGCTTGATATCGCGGTAGATGAGGTTCTTCTCGTGGATCGTTTGAACGCGCGAAAGCTAGTCGCAGTTAGCTATGGTTCATATTGTAATTTCAAGCAGGGAAAAAGAACGCACCATCTGCTTGGCTACCATCACAACAGTCTTTGTGGAGAAGCGGCGATTGCAGTGGTCGAAAAGATCCTCTAGAGAAGGGCCAAGAAGATCGATAACGAGGATGTTGTGCAGGCCCTCCTGTCCGAAATAATAGACATTGGGAATGCCAGCTGAATCAAGTTAGAAGAGCACACAACACCACATCTCCCTACATCTGGGAATACTTACGGCATCCAACCAGAATCTTATACGTCCGGTATTCATCGCGGAGCTGGGGTGCATCACTTTTCCGGGGTTCCTAATTCCAGGTCAGCCACGAGGCTCGCGCGACAAAGGAGAAGGGGATCATACGAATTTGATGGCGACCTGTTGGTTGTTCAGGAGGTTGGTGCCCTCAAAGATGACACCAAAGGAGCCTTCACCGATCTTCTTGCCCACACGGTAGTGGACACCCACCACATTTGACGACGAGGAGGCCATGGATTCGGGAGCAAGGATTGTAACCCGCGGAAGAGAAACCCTGGATCACGGGGAATGGCTTCAGGGACGTAGACACGTGATTGATACTATCACTGGGCGCAGTCAGCATATACCAAGTCGGACGACGATGAAAGCGATATCACAGTTTGATCACATACATCACAATGACCTCTAATTTTTTTGTTTTTACCGACCGAAGCAGTTCTTACAGACTCAATGGGATCTATTTGCCCAATAGCCGATGTACCGGTGACAGCGATGAAAGGAGACAGGGCGGCGGACGGGAATGCACAATCGGGACGAGATCAAAGGGACGTAGGGACGTATGAAGCCGGGACAACCAAATACAGGCGGAATTGGCAGTACTGAACAATAATTGAGGCGTTCGTGGGTCCTTTTTTGACGGTCGGAAGTGAGGAAGGAGCTGGGGTTGGAGTCGGAGGTTGTAGCCAGGCCAAAGTAAAGGGTGAAAAAGGAAAAACAACACAGGGTACTTCGACCTACTGCGAGTACGAGCCGCACTGAGCAGTGGTTCAAAGATAGACCAGAGGACCTGAGAAGGGGGAAGATGGAGGAGGAGAGAAAGGGAAGGTGCAACACTCTAGGAGAGACAGGGAGCGGAGTGTATTGGGTGTGTATTGGTAAAAGACATGGGGGTGAGCGCAGGAACTGGCGGTCACGGGTGTACACTGTATGGTAATTTTGGGGTTGGGGGAAATCTTCTCTTTGAGACCTATCAGAGGCCATCATCTTCATTGTTCTCTACCCATATAGAAAGGCTTACCCTTATTCAAATGAAATTTTGAGCCAAATTGGCCACTCTTGAATATTACCTATCTTGTATCTAGCTACTCCGTACTACGGAGTACTCTGCACTTAGCTCAGACCTCCTCGGCGCTTCCGCAGCGGCTCAACCTCCAGGGCTGCATTAACCAGGCACCGAAAATATCAGGGAGGGTATGTATCGGCTATGTCCACGGGTAGAGGCACATATGGTTTTTTTATTTTTATTTTTATTTTTTTCTAAAAAAAAGGAAGGAATTAAAATCGGGGACTGAGCCCGAATAGCAAAGACAGGCCGGATTCTCTTTTTTTTTTTTTTTTTTTTTCTTTCAGGGGAGTTCCCGTCTGGAATCGGTCTGGAATGCGGGTTAATCAGGTGGTAATATTACCGTCTTGGCAGGAACCCGGTCAAGTCGATCACTGCGAATTGACTCTATAAAGTACACATCTGTACGAAGGTACAACTTTAGGTTGTGATATATGTCTAGGTTTCTAGACTTCGATATGACATGTCCACCATAAAGATCGACTATACGAATCGCAAGTGTCAATGGAATCTAAATCCTAGTATCGTTACATTATAGCAGATATCGTGACAAACGGCTCCGTATTGATTGCGCCCTAATGGTCTTTGGAAATGTCCTCAGCTTCGCTCCCAAGTTCATTCTCAACCATGTCTTCATCGCTGCCCTGACCAGCATCCTCATCGTCCTCGTCGTCTTCTTCACTGCTGGACCCGCTGCCTTCACTATCATCACTGCCGGGATCGTAGTCTTCCTCTTCTTCATCCTCTTGGTCTTCAAGCTCCCGCTGGGCTTTCTGGAGCTCGCTTTCATCTTCACCGGCTGCCTCGCCGGTGGGAGCTGCTGTGTCCTCTCCGCCCGCTTTATTGACATTGTACACCTTGGCGCGCCGCGCCTCTGCGAGACTAGCATCTTGGAGCCCATGCCGTTTGATGTAAGTATCGATCCCAGAGAAATTGTCCTGGTCAATCATCGAAAACTCGAATTCTTGGTTGTCTTCTTCAGAGCCATTCTCCGGGCGAGCCATGACGTTGAGATTGAATGTCCGCTGCAGGACGGATGTATACGAGACGGAGTCAATGGTAGCAAATGAAAAGAACAGAAGCGGTTTCTTGAACGCAAATAAGATACCGGTTGAAAGGAGGAAGAGATAGCCTAGCGCAAGCCAAAGTATGTTAGAATGATCCAGATTAAAACCAAATCCCAATGGCCTCCAGGTAAACGGAGATAGGAATATTAACATACCTTCTTTGCTACCGCGGAATGCCTTGACATGGTATGCCTTCTCGCCCTTTCGGTGCGCCTCGGGCATGGCACTGACGAACTGCTTATCATCAGGGCGCACAACATTGGTGTGAGACATGTTCTCATTCAGAATTTTGCGAATAAATGCCTCAGCCGATTCACCGGTACCGTGGCCAAGTTGTTCCCCATTTCCTGAGAATGCTGCCTTGGCTGGTCCGTCGGCTATCGTAAACACCATAGCTTCGGAGGCTGCTGTTCCCTCGGGCGGGGGTGTGATGCCATCGGCGTACTCGGGAATGATACAAAAATTGAACTGTTTCTGTGTCTTCTCCGGCACAGGAAGACAGAGCGCATGACCTAGGTCATGTTAGCAATTCCTAAAATAATATTTTTCGAGGATAATATTTTCTGGTTCAAACTCACGAATCTTATCCATAGAAACGCCGAATTCAATCTCTTTCGTAGCTTGATTCCTTGCCCGAAGATACGGATGCCCAGCAGTGATCTCGAGCGTAAGCTTCTTCCTCTGCGGTGTAGAGAATGAAACATCTTGAACGTAATACTGAACTGGCGCGTTGCCATCTTTCAGGTCGACTGACGCCTGCGCAGTCTCCGAGTCTCCATTCTGAAGCTTGCGCTTTTTAGCGGCAGGCCCATCAGCAGCTGGGGGCCGCGAAGGGAGGGTAGTGTTGCCAGTCCTGGCCAGCAGGCTGGAGGTATATTTCGCAAGATCTTCGAGCAGAGGTTTATGCTGAGGTGTTGAGCCTAGAACGGTAAAGCGCGTTGGCGACGGTCAGCAGGAGGTCGATGGGTTCATTGATTGGGAACGTGGGTGCGCTTTTGGTTACGCACCGATCGCATCGTAGACTCGCTTCTTCAGCAAGGGTTCCGTCGCAAATGCCTCCTCGATGACGGCGATGGGCGCGCCCGTAGAATTAATTGAGGCAAATGCCATTTTTTTCTTGCGACTGCTTTTGGTTCGAGAGAACAGCAGTGCAGAGAGTTGCAGGTTAGTCGGAGAATTGGGGGATGAACGTAAGGGTGGACCCGAAGTATCCGCATTGACTAGAACCCTAACTTGGGTCATGTACAGTTAGATATCTGATTACTTTATGAGTTCAAAAAGGCACAAATCTGAAATAACTTTATCAAGAAATAGATATATGAGTGAATGCAAAGCTCCATACTAGAATACAGTGGTGTGTGTACACAATGCTACAGAAAAAAAACCCCCTCCTCCGACTTCCATCTTCCTCGCCTAATCAAGCAGCCTGCTTGGATTTCGACTTCTTGGTCTTTGGGGCATTCTGGAGGTGGTTGTTAATGAAGTTGATGGCGTCCGGTGACAATATCCCATTCCCTTCGGTATCAAATTTCGCCTTCCTCGCTTCCGCAAGTCGAGCAATCCGCATGTTTTTGGCATCTGTCTGCGGTGTCATCATGGAGACAGTGTTTCTGTATTCCTTGCGGTAGTCCTCCATCATCTTCTCTTCCAGGTATTTCGGATCGTGTCGAGTGCGGAATCTGGAGTATTTGTTGCGCAGCTCATCAATGACGGTTCGCGGCATAGGTGGCCGTTTTAGTGTGGGTTCGAATGTGGTGACCTCAACCTCCATTCGTGGTGTGTCCATGTCGCCGTCGGTGATGACAGGATCGTCCTCCAATGGCCAAGGGATTTCGATGTCCAAGCCGGAGACATATCGAGTGTAACTTGGGAGCTTGCTGTGTTGGCCTCGGTCGTGGTACGGCCCAGCGGCATAAGCGTGCTGGACAATGACGTTCTGCAGTTTTCCAGTCTCCGTGTCTTCCAACGGAATGACGTGTCGGATGTCGTCAAAGGAGACGGGGAAGGGCTGCGGTTGGGTATCACCTGCGTGTCCCATTCTGTCTTTGGCCCATTCAGGAATGATGACGTCGGCCTAATTGAGAAATGCCAGTGAGTGATTTGTTTCAGTAACCAATATGTTAATGACTTGGATAGCTGGTCCGTCGGAGACATACCATGTTGATATCCTTGATCAGGACAGTCTCGCTGTCCCGGTTGACCTGCTGAATCACGTTGATCTTTCCCTGGTCCCGTCCTCGCACAACGCAGACACGGTCACCTTCGGCGAAGAGGACATGCCTCCGTTGTTCTTGCTTAGGGAGGCGCGGCGGGTGCAAGATGGAAGCCTCCTGACCACCATATGTAGTGCGCTGGAGACCAGAGTCTCGCATGGGGGCAAGGGGCCCCTTTTCCCAATCTTCCCAGCGGTTCTTTCGTGCCGCTTGGAATTGACTAGACAGCGCGCCGCCAAAGTCCTTCCGCGCCCGCCGAATGCTAACACGTTCCAACAATTCCTCTCGTTCATGAGCTTTTTGGCTCCTTTTAAGAGCCTGCCTCCGGGCTGTAGCTGTCCGCTGGATAACTCTCTGCATATTGGGCGTTGTGGTCCAGCAATGGCCGAAACGTTGTCTCTGCCTTAGAATCCCCGATTAGCGGATCGAAAATTGAGGGTGCCAGATTGAGCACGTGACCCAGGTGGTCAATATGTATTATGTCAGCAACGGCCGCCTCCAGGCCTCCAGGGCTGCCCGCATGTAAACATTCGAGTATACTGAGACCAACCCTCTTTCTGCATTGTAACTACAGGCTACTTGGTGGTTCAAATGATACCTTTTACTATTTACTTTATAGTTTAGCTATAGTTAATTATCTCTATTTGCAGCAGGAAGATACTCCCTATGGAAAACGGACAATGAAGCCCGGGAACTATCGACAGATCTCATTAAGGCCAATAAAGCTCAAGAGTCTGCGGATATGTTTATACAAGCAGTTCTCCATCACAGTCTACTGGTCACATTAGAAATTCCAGGGCCATAACCAAAATAGAGATGATATCAAGGTGAAAGGATGTCTTGGTGATATCGTAAAGATGTTCGGGCAACATCATGATTAAAGGTCTATAACTGAGGATCTGAAGATCACTGATGTGGTTGAATAGTGCCGCTCGACAATGTGTAAAGTCATCTGTGTTTGGGATCTTCTGATTCCCTGTACAGGTCGTGAATCTCATTGACTTTCCGAATGCCGATCACAGGAACACACTTATGTGCAATCATCTTCGCAGAATCAAGAAGCACAAGTGTGGACTGTGAGCTGATAGACTGAGATTACTGCTGGACTCTAGAAGACCATGGAATTGGGGCACCGACGCGGCATTGCCGCGTAAAGCTCAAATGACGACTATAGGAGGCCGATGAAATGCCAAAGTGAGCGCGGGGAAAAACACATTGATTCCCAATTCTTGTTGGGCGTAAGAGATGTCAGATGACATAGTAAACACTGGATACTCTTCATAGAAACCGGTATGTTGTGTGGTCCGCGGTACAAGATGCCGAGCTAAACGAGCAAGAGGTGTAAGTGGATTGCAAAGTCCTCTTTGTGAGCAACATTTGCTTGTGCATATTTTGCTCTTGATCAACGTGTTGCCGACGTCTGGGCGTGCTTTAATGTGGTCTTTAGTCAAAACCTGTGGTTTAAGATGAACGAAATCTGCGATGGGGTTGTATCCCAAGTTTTGCATATTAGATCGGTCGTAAAGCCCGCCGGCATACTATGTCCTGAAACTGTGACATTAATCCATTTTCAGCGGCGAATGGACCAATATGAATAATGTTCTAAGTGTGTAGGTTCTTTTGGCGCTAATCCAATTAGGTGCCAAAGCGTTCACATTAGTAACCTCGAAAGGATTACTCCGTGCTCCGTACATATGCTCTCCTATTTTTGGTTTCCAAGAAACGACTTAACGGCGTGTGGCTTGTGGGCGCAGAATTTGACCCCTGTTTACTATTTTTAGCCGGCACAACGCGATCATTGGAGCTGGCAATATATCAACTCCACTTTCAAAACAGCAGCTTCAAGAATGTGGTGAAGTCATGGAAGCTCGGAAGCAAGCGAAGGGGTAGAGTACTGATGATTTTTTCTGAGTAGATTGGTAATTCCACGGTCAATTTCCCCAGTGGTTTGCCGATTCATGCTAGTCGGGACTACCCCTGGATGTGGAATGAGACGGGTTTGCCAGCAGAGAGCATGGGATCGTTGGAGACCTCCACCTACAACATAGTCAGTACATGCCGATAGCTCCCGGCAAGCAGATCAACGCAGAAGCAACTGAGATGCAGGGAACTATCGGAACGATCTTCACTGGCCGAGCTGAGGATTTCGGGTAAGGGTTATCAGTGTACTCTTGTAGCCCTGGGGACAGCCGTGTAGGGACATTGCTTGTAGAAGCTTGCACATCCCGGCAGGGTGGTACATTGTACGCGAAATTTGAGGACGTGGAGCTGAAAATTATCATAGTAGCCCTTGAATGTTTTTGTGCGGTGAGGGTGGATATGCACATATGTAGGTACCTTGGGATTTCTCCATAAATGTAGGTTTTGGACGATTGAATGAAGACCTCTCAAAGAGAACACAGCCACTGAACCACTCCATTCCAAGGTTACTTCGTATTTTCCAATCCGTGAAAGAGTAGAACCCTAAGGGCGCTGATATCACATTTTGCTCATATCAGATACCTCGGGTGGCTGTGCTGGCTCTGGCGGTGCAGCAAAAGACAAAGTGGACCGATAGGGTGGATGGAGCGGGTTATTTTGGGGGCCTCAGCCACACATATTTAGGGCTGTGTCTCCATTAAGTTCTTGTCGTCTCTCTTCTTAACCTTGGAAAAGGGGATGTAATAAGCCACATGTAAAAAAAAAGAAATAAAAAAAATGGAAGCCTAAAAACTCAGGGGGTACATTGTATGTACACGGGTATGTGCTCATTGTACTTAGTTAAGAGTGCTAGCATAGTAATGTACGGAGTACTCCGTAAAGGTAACGTATATGTAGTTATATACACATGCATACCGATACCAAAAAGCTGTACAACGTACTCAGGTAGTACCTTTTAAGACTGCCACGCAGGTCAATACTTCCCCTCAACCTTTTGCACGAACTTCTCCAGGGGGAAAAAGCCACAATACCGATACACCAACTGGCAACAACAAATACCCGTATACTGCCACCGCCCTCAGTTGTCTGGCCTGGTCTTCTATCTTTCTCTCCTCCACCTCCAAATCATCATTCCATCGTCTTTTTTTTCATCGCTTCCCATCGGAAATACCTACTCCATCTCCTTCATTTCTCTAGAGCTATTGCTGCTGGCACTAGCTGATCTATTGCATTAAATCTACTACACCGTTGCGCCTTTGAACACTGTATGGGATCACCCTTTTCCTTTTCCCCCCTCCTCGGGAGCCTGACTTCGCCCTTTCTTTTGGATCGTCTTGTCTATGTTACCCCCTCATGTCTTTAGAAATTATTCATTCTTGAAACTGTGGGACTTGCGGGGCTCCCTGGTCCTTTCCTGGTCCTTTCCTGCGTATTTGCCCCTATACTGACTCGTTCCTTATCAAGATGGCCGAGATCCGTCGCAAGCTCGTCATCGTCGGCGATGGTGCCTGCGGTAAGACCTGTCTGCTCATGTGAGTATTGAAAGTGACTCTCTTATTGAGGGCGCTTCCCTCAACCTCCGCGTTTACTCTTCTGGTTCGGCCGTCTGACTGAAGTTTACAGTGTTTTCTCCAAGGGCACCTTCCCCGAGGTAAGCTCCTATCCATACTCGAAGCTCCGATTCCCGAAACCACGTTCCTATCCCTAGGGCTGTACGCCAGAAGCATAATTCATGATGGATAATCTGACTTGCTTTCCGTCAGGTCTACGTCCCCACAGTCTTCGAGAACTACGTCGCCGATGTCGAGGTTGATAACAAGCACGTCGAGCTCGCCCTTTGGGATACTGCTGGCCAGGAAGATTACGACCGTCTCCGTCCTCTCTCATACCCCGACTCACATGTGATTCTGATCTGTTTCGCTGTGGACTCCCCCGATTCGCTCGACAACGTCCAGGAGAAGGTGTGTGCCTGCATCCCCCAAAGCGAAGAAAATGGTTGGGTGTGAAGCGGGCCGAATATGCTGACGTACTACGATAGTGGATTTCTGAGGTTCTGCACTTCTGCCAGGGTCTCCCTATTATCCTCGTCGGCTGTAAGAAGGATCTTCGCGATGACCGCAAGACTATTGATGAGCTTGCCAAGACCTCCCAGCGCCCCGTTTCGCAAGACCAGGTACGCTTTTCCGTCTCCATGATGGATATATAAGAAACTAATGTAAAACTGCAGGGTGAGGAAGTCCGCAAGAAGATTGGCGCCTACAAGTACCTCGAGTGCTCGGCCCGCACCAACGAGGGTGTCCGCGAAGTCTTCGAGGCTGCCACTCGTGCTGCTCTTCTGAAGGCCACTAAGGGCAAGGGAGGCCGCAAGTCTGGCAAGGGTTGCCTGATTCTCTAAACGAACCAATTGTTGTGGTCTGGCTCGAGCAAAGATCATATGTATGAGAGCCTCCACGAAAAACAATTGGTAACATTTGTTCTCGGAAAGGAGGAGGGCTTCATGGCCTGCATGCGAAATTGTGGATAATATCGAATCCGGGCACTCGAGTCGTGGAGGTTTCCTTCCACGATTCAGCTGGTCGACCTTGTGTTTTTCTTTTGCCTTTATTTGCAGAATTTGTCTAGGGAGGCGTTGTCTTCATCATAACCCTGTGGGCTTTTCTTTTTCTTTTCCTCTCCTCGTTCCGACGCCGTGAATTTTCAAATGCCAAATTTGAGGTGGCAACTATAAACCAACCGAAAAGCATCGAAAAAAAAAAGAACCCAGAATTGGAACCAGGAAATGAAGAGGGGAAGCCATTCAGTGTAGCACCGTTGTGCAATTTGGTCAACGCCGTGACTCGCCTTCCCTGATCGAGTTCCCCCTGTGTCATAGATTCTTGTCCCTGCGGTTATCTCCCCATACGCGAAGAGCTTGATTCGGCTTTTACTGTTTTCTCTCCCTCCTTTACTACATTTTGTTTTTATGTTACAGCTTATGCATGGTACTGTCTATTTCCATCTGATATATGTACCTTCCCATGCGTAATCCTGCAGTCTGAGTAATCTAGTGTCCGTAAAGCTGTAAATATTCGGTGCTTCCAGCCACTAGAATATGTATTTCAATAATTTCCATACATATCCATGTTTGAAGATTGTTGTTTAGAGCGACATTTATATACATATTCCTGCAAACACACATAGAAGAGACTCCACAACTCCACACTCACTCCAGCAAGCCCCATCCTAACTACCGATTCAAACTCAGCAGACCTTCAATGTAACGCCTAGCGTCCATTCCAAGCCCCTCAACCAGCTTCGACGGCGCCATATCCGTAGCACGGGAAGGCCCCGCCAAGCCAGTTGAAGAAGACGCACCGCCTAGATCACGGAAGAAGCGAGCGCCACTGCTGACACGGCCCTGGCTTGTCGGGGAGATGTGGTCGCTCGCTTTGCGGACGAGGAAGGCCTCCTGTGGCGGAGGCGTAGAGTGTGTTTGGGACTGGCTTGCGGGGAAGGAGTCATCGTTGTTGGCTATGGATGAGAGGGCGGCGGATGAAGAAGTGGCAGACAGCGCGGTTGGAGTTTGGGCTGTGCTGTGTGGAATACGGACCCAGAGGACCCACCATCCGCGGTGGGTTTTGCTTGTGCGTTCGAGCTCTTGTGGGCGGGACCGCGTGTCTGCGTGTGTTGATAGGAGGCGGTGGTGGATTGCTAGGCTTTCGACGCGGGACCAGGGTGGTGGTGTTGAAGCTTGGGGGGGGAGGGGGACGGGGAGCGGGCTGGGGAGTTGGTTAGGTGGGTGGAGGGTGAAGTGATGTCCATGCTTGGGATGTTGGGAATGGAGGAGCGGATGGTTAGGTTAGATGGGTCGTAGACTAGGTCGTAAACTGGCTGGGTTCGAGTGGAGAACCGCTTATTGGGGTCCGGGGAGGTTTCGGACATGGCGATTCGAGAGGCTGCCGTTGTTGGGGATGTTGATGATAGAAGGGGCTTCTGAAGAGGACCGAGTTGATGATGTATGCTTGAATATAGTGATGGTGACGATAATGCTGGCGTTTCAGGATCAAAGAGGAATGCGAACATGAATGGTTGATGCTGGGATGATGTATTAGCGAGCTGATTTGATAGAATGGTAAAAAGCACATACCACATATATCACGACTCGGAGCCTTGTCGGAGTAGCATCTGACCCCTCTGCAAGGTGTACATGGAGTGTTCTATGCACTATCCGAGTATTGGGCTTGCCGTTCTCCGATTCGGGCTCTGGGCTTCCCTCTTCTAAATCATCCAATGTTTCTAGATCATCACGAGGCCCAAGAACGAAATGACCTGAAGGACTGTTCCTCTTGCTGTTCCGATGGTTTATGCCAGCCTGAGACGATTGTGCGGCACTAGTCGGCCGATTCCTCGGGGTTGACATATACGAATTAGATTCATCTCGCATTGGAGTAGAACTTTCAGGCGGCGTAGATGTTGACTTTGGAGAGAAACTCCAAGAGGAGCCATATCCAAGAGTGAGGTATTTCATGACCGTCTCCGTTGGAAACCCTGGGTTCTCGCTGTTTTGCTCGGTACGAAGTGGTGATGCCTCGTTTCTTGTTCCTGCTTGATTCTGCTCGACAACTTCCGGGGATGGTTGCGGTGCAGCTGTTACGAGCGGACGAGGTATACCTGGCGTAAAACTGCGGGCCGGTGTGGAGGGCTGAGGGGCATCTTCCGAGATTTGCCTTCCACGCTGCTTTCGTGGTTTACGGCGGCGTAGCGAGGTTGGGTCCCGCCCAACTCCATACGCAGCATCCCCAAACCGATAAATGCATTGCATCCAATGCGAAACTTGCGCCAACGAGTGCCGAGAAAGAGCACCGACACCAGTAAATATCACACCATCGGATGGTCGAGGATCATTATCTGCCCCAAGCCATCGGCTTTCGTCATTTGACCCTGCCAAAGCCGGAGACCCCTCATCACCAAACCTGGAGACAGCCAAATCCACCAACCCGTCGGTTCTTGTCACAAAGTCTTCAAGTACTTCTCTTTCCCCGCTGCCCCACTCTTCCTCCCCAACGCCGATCCCCAGTTCTCCTCCCGCAGAGAGTTTGATGCCATTATAGATATCGACAATCGGATTTCCGGTCAACAGAAGTTCCCAATTCCACGCAAACTTCTCCCAGTAACGCTCAAGGAATAGACAAAATGTGGACCTGCCTACTTGATCGAGGAGGCTGTCCAACTTGAAGTCATGGTGTAGGAGGAATTCCGAATGGGCGCGACGTAGTTGCTGGATCAGTAGAGGGGGCGGTCCCATCTCCCGCGAGGAGTAATAAAATGCCGGAGAGTCGGATGCTCCAGAGGTTCTCTGGCCTTGATCGGCGGGAATTCGGGTCAGGTCGATAGACTGGCTTAACGTGAGCTTTGTGATCTGCGCCGTTATCTGAACTACCTACCGCAACAATCCACCAGTCCTTCTCCAACTCAAGCAGAACGACCCGCGCTTTATCTGTTTCAACATATTCCAACGTCTTCCCAGCCGAGAAATTACTGTAGATTCAAGCCCGATTAGATCGGTCATTGCGGGGTTGCGGGGATGCCCTCACCTAGCAAAGTTGACCATGCCCTGCGCCAGACCTATCTGACGCAATCTCTCATTGCCTTCGTATTCAAGGCATTTGTTGGCCTCCCCTTCTGTAGTGGAGCCATCGATGCGCCGTGCACAGCTCGATTTCGAAGTATAGAACACGATCTGGTCCGCTAGCGTCTCGTCGGTAGGTCCGAGGGTCGGGTTATAGATGGCGAGGTAAGAAAGTTGGGCTGGAATCACCGAATCATGATCGCTTCCAGGCATCGCATCGTTGGCGTCCGCAGGTCGCACCAGACAGGCAGCAACAGTGAAGGTTGAAAGACAGATGCATCCGAAGTGCGATGGTGGATGTTGACATCACGTGGCTTATCGATAAGCTACTATGGAAGCTTCAACTGTCTCCTTTGATGGCTTTTCAACTTCTGGCAATTATCTACCAGAATTATGTGGATTATCCCAGGCCCAGCCAGCCTACGTCTCTGCAAGAGACCGCTGGTCCTTCGAGGGCTTGTCTTCAGGTCATATACTACCAAGACTTCGGATCCGCTCCGCATTCTCTTTTGCGGCTCTGATGAATTCAGTATCGCCCACTTAAAGGCTCTCCATGCTTATCATTTAAAACAGCCGGAGCGTATTTCCTCCATTGATGTCGTCTGTAGACCTGGAAAGAGAGTTGGAAGAGGACTGAAGCAATTTCGGGAAGGTTAGCTTCAATTTACACTTCCTTGAATGGCCGTGATTCCTGATTCAATCCCAGTACCGCTCAAAGCGGCCGCATCTGCTCTTTCCCTTCCGATCCATGAGATCGATACCTTCACGGGATGGACGGTACATAACTCAATCTCAACTCAATTGGTATAGTCGCTGACTGTGCTAGCCCCCAACCTCCCCGAACGGTCACATAAACTTGGTGATTGCTGTGTCATTTGGACTTTTTGTTCCGCCACGCATATTGAATGGTGCCAAGTATGGAGGCTTGAATGTGCACCCCTCGTTACTACCGAAGTATGTGATTATTGCATGTTCAGAATCGAAGCGTAAGACGATTGACTTAAATGATTAGCTTCCGTGGTCCTGCACCGCTTCATCATACTCTTCTCGCCGGTGAGACTACCACTGGCGTGACTGTTCAGACCTTGCACTTGAAACACTTTGATCACGGTGTGATATTATCACAAACGCCACCTCCGGGGCTCGACATCCCCAATCCAGAGACCTGCACAGTTCCCGAGTTGGTGGATTTCGTTGCACCTAAAGGCGCACAGATGCTCGTGGAAACCATTGACAAGGGACTATTTGTCCCTCCCATTGACAATGTTGGCACTGAACAGGTCGGACAGTTGAAACACGCCCCCAAAATCGTACCAGAGGACCGGCACATCAACTGGGCAAACTGGACCTTGGCAGATATGAACAGACGTAACCGAGTGATTGGACCCCTCTGGAGCAAAGCCCTCTGTTCAAGCAATCCTGCAGATGGACCTCTGTCATTCCAGTATAAACGAGTCATTTTCACAGATACCGAGGAGGTTGACCCGCCTAAGGGATGCGATTCGTTCTCAATCCTCCCAGGTCTACCATTTACAAATGCCGCCCACCCTGTCGAGCCAAAGAAGTCACGCCAGCTATACGTTTTTACTGCCGACGGCAAGGTTCTGCGTATCAACCGGATGAAAGTGGAAGGCGAACAAGATGCAGAGGGCCTGCGAGCTGCTATCAAAGCTCGCATGTTCGGTGATCGAGCATTCCAATATGAAGGCCGGGAGTTGACTCCATTCCGCAACTCCCTTGTATAAATACTATGATAAAGTTCTGTGTACTATAACATCTGTCTAATAATACGCTTCCATATCCTCATTTCTATCAGATCACGAAGCCAGAATCTAAAAGGAATTGTCAGTTTCGGCTCGACCGCTCGACCTGAGACTCTTACCAATTTGGACCGCTTGACCGGTTATAGAAGCATTCTTGGCCAATGTAATAAACATGTCCGCGCAGTCTTCAACCTCGGGCTATAGTGGGATTCATTAGCACATGAGGTCTTTTTAGAGATTGAAGGAGACCAGAATTGCTTACTACTTTCTTGAGGGCTGTCGCATTTGTCCAGCCCTCGATTTTATCGGACGGGAAGCGTTGACCCTGGGGTATTCTCAGTATTCATCAATGCTAGCGTCGAACATGTGTTACTTACCCATTCAGTAAGCAACAGACCGGGAAGGATAGCATTGACGCGAACTTTCGCGCCCTGGGTCTTAGCAAGACATTTCATGAGATGGATAGCTGGGCGATACAGAGTCAGTAATCAAACAGCGTGATTTCTAGGAATGATAGCATACATGCTGCTTTCGAGACAGCATAAGGCAAGCTGCTGCCGCTTGGCATGATGCCCTGGAAAAAGCCCTAGAATTAGCATTTCAAGGGTTCAATGGTAGTGGACAGTTGAAGGCCATTTGACATGTTCCATAGCTTACCGCAATCGAGGCTGTGATGAGGAAAACACCACCTTCCGGGTTTGCATTGAACGTGGGCAGAGCTGCCTTGAACAGGTGAAGACTGCTCTTGACATTAACAGACCAGCACTAGTTTGATAGTCAGCCAGACAAAATCCCCACCACGGAGGGCGCATTCGGGTACCTTATCCCAGTCGTCGTCGTCCATGGCATCAAGATCGCCGAAGTTGGTAATTTTGGTCCATCCCTTCTCATATATCAACATTCCGTACCCCTCTTGGGATTGACCGCATAACTCACAGCATTTGAGATAATAATATCCAAGCCACCCAGTTTCTCAATGGTGGTTTTGACGGCGTTGATGCAGTCATCTTTGACTCCGGCATCCTGTTTCCAGAGACAATCTCATGTCAGCAGGTCAATCCTAAACGACATAATCTTGGAACTCATGCAACATTGGATTTGAGTGCCTTACGCCTTGAATAACCACTGCCTTTACACCATATTTGCTTGCAATGTCCGAGGCAAGCTTATCGGCAACCTCCTTGCTAGACATATAGTTGATAGCAACGTTGCTCCCCTCAGAGGCGAATTTCTCAGCTGCAAGAGCACCTAGCCCTCTGTTAAACGAGATTAGCTTATTGACCAGCGGCATAGTTTCTTGCTTCAATTGGAGATCCCCACCGAGAGCCACCGGTGATCAAAACATTGCGACCCGACAAGGAGTAAGGCATGATGAGTAGAATTGTATTTTGGGATCGAGCTCAATTGCTTTGTTTCAAAGAGAAGAGTCAGAGAGACACGAGCTTGAAATACAGAAGAGGGGAATTACCGAGGAATTTAGCTGCGGGGTAGTACATTTGACATTTGACATTTGGCATTTGACATTCGACAGGTTGAGCTTCGAACAATCATAAGATGACTGGAAGAGAAGAAGACATACGGAGTCGACTCTACCAGCACAGACAGTCATTTACATAGTGACCATCTCCCCGGGACATTTCTCGGCGGTTAACGACCGACTCGGGGGATTGCTGTTATATATCCCATAACCTATGATCATGGATTGTAGACTTACACTACGGATTTCAATCTTAATCCTTACATTGAGAGAACGTGAGTGGAGAGTCAATCGATTCATTTCTTACCTAGGTACCTACCTGGTGAAAACCTCGTTTTTTGCGATATCTGCGTCAGATCAGAGATACTGCTAAAAAGACCAAGCCGTGTAGATGCACGGCGCTTAGATCACAAGCCAACCTGCGTATTGCGTCTTCTTCATTCCCCACCAGGCCCGTCGTCCGGCTTGGGCAGGCCATTGAACAAGAAAACGGTCGGCCAGAGGCAACAGTAAGACACCAGAGGTACTGAGTGAACTCACCCGGGCCCACGATTCGATGTAAATAGTGCGCAGCTTTGGTGCTGATGTCAAAGAGGAGAATGTTCTTAGACCCAGGCACAACGCAGCGCATTTGGTCAAACATTGAAAGAAACGGATGAATTTTGCGGCTGCCACAACGCAGACGGCTGTAGCGGGACCGTTTGTAAGGATCAAATCAGGGTAAAACGAGCTGTATTCCTTTGGGAGCTTTTGGTCTGGGTGACGTCCGCCAAGAATAATGAGACAAGCCCAGAAGCATCGAAGCGTGGAGAATGGCGCAGTAAGATAGGATTGATGGACCCGTCGGGCACGTGGCACGCTAGCAATGGAGTAGTTGTCGCTATAGGCATGGCCCTGTGAACTTTGTCCACGTTGAGCTTCGAAAGCCCTGGCTTTCTCTGCGCTGAAGTTATCTCCGGAGCTCACGAGGTAAGTCCGATACGTGTAGATTTGAGGGTCGAGATTCATGCGCTCCAGCATGTAGAGCATTTCAGCTGTGTGACCACCACTTCCAAGAACTACCAATAGGTGGACAGGAGACCCCCGTCGGCGACGTTTGGGGGGAGTGATATTCTGGGAGATCGTGAGGGAGAGGAGTAGGACCTAGGAGGGATAGACAAGTTAGATTGATCCAATGGTAGGGGTAAAGGGTACTCACAATGAGAGTCCCAGCCCCAAGTGTAATTGCCAGGATAGCACACCATAGGAGCAGGCCCCAGAAGGATAAAGAAGCAAAAGAAAAGGGCATCTTGGACCGCTGTTGTATGGTCTCAAGGGTGTGCAGAGACCGAGGATTTTCAGTGTACCATTGTCATAAGAATAGAGTGGAAGAATAATGAAAAGGAAACAATGGCAATAAGTCAATCAAGTGCAAGTTCTATTGACTATTGACTTAATAGATGTTTAAAATTGGAGTCGCGGTACTCCATACACGTCCCCCGCACGTGCAAGCTCCGACTTGTTTTATTTTCTTCTTTGGCATCCGCAACCCTCTCTCCCTTGTTTACACCAACGCTTTCACTTGTGTATTTTTTCCACACGTTACTATGTCATGGCTTCTCTATTTTCTAAGCGTTTGACCTGCTTTTATTGTGGGCAGCGATCTGCTCACTCTCATCGCGGGCCGGTTCGCAATTTCCGCTGTGAACATTGTGAGGCTGATAACTTTTTTGACGAGGTAGGTATTGATACTTTTTTCGAATCTATATGATTTATACTAATGTCTGTCCTCTAAAAAGAAAGGAGAAATCACAGATCCACCAGCTGTGGTCACCAACGCTGAAGTCTACGCGCCTGGCGCATCAGACTCGCCCTTCGAATCCACTGATTTCAGTGGATCCCAGTCATTTTGCGCCAAATGTACTCGGAATCAGCATTTATTTACGAGCTCACTCGCCTCCTACTTCCCTCCGTCGGACGATCCCACCGATAGCGAATATGAACGTGGGTATGAACAGTTTCGCAGAAACCTGGAGGACCGATACCCCCAAGTCTGCGAGTCTTGCGAACCTGTTGTGAAATCTCGTATCAGAAGAGCCGGGTACGAAGCGAAATCGGATCACCTCAGACGCATGATGGATCAAAGCCGAGCAAACCGAGAGTCACGACAGGCGAGGAACCGGAGCTGGAGAAGCTTGCTTCTTTATGTCGGTGCATTTGCGTATTGGGCTAGTATTGCTGGTCAGCTAGCCTGGAACCTGATTAGTGTGGCCACCATCTCTCAGAGCCCGTCAAATTTCGATTATTCAACCGACGCCGAACGACCTCCAATGGCACCCAACTCTGTGGTCTCGTGCGTCAGCCAGTCTATCCGTTCACAGCGCATTCCCAGCGAATGTTCACCTGATCTAGCACCAACTGCTGGTCTGGCGTTGATCGCAGGTGCGCTTTCGCTCTGGTGGAATCCGAAGCTGCGCATGAAGATAGACGGAATGCCCGGTAAATTCGGCGGCCTTGCCGAGTACTACCAAGCTCAACTTGTCGTCATTGTTGCACGATGTGTTTTCTGGGCGATAGTTAAGGATCCGTCTGCTAGTGGGTTAGAACCCGAGTTGATTTCGGCCTTCCATGCTTTGATGATGGGTTTCACTATCCTGGTAAGCATGTCTTTCTCCTTGGGCATTCCAGGCGCTAAGCTAATTATGGTAGTCGGTTTTTCTCTCTCGATATATTGTCAGCTACTCGAGTCGTCCACTCGTCAATTGGTCCGACAACAGCTGGGAAACTCAATTCGAAAGCCTCAAGGCGTCTTCTTCTGCACTGCCCGAGTCACCTTTGTCGGCTCGCATCACAAGATCTGGCGGAACACCAAAGGCGAACATTGGTGGATTACAGCAGCGCTTTCCGATTGACAAATTGGCCCAGCCTCAACCTCGGTCATCTGCTGAGCAGTCGCTTACGGTTGCCCCCGATCTTATAGATAATGACGGCATGGACTGGTCACCATCTATTACTCATAACCTCCGACCGACTGTGACACGGCGAGACCAGCCGTCTGTGCTTGACGGTCCTCATCCATTCCAGGGCCAGATCCCAGCAGCCCCGATGCCTCCTGCGTGGAAGCTTCGCACACAGACTTCAACAAAGCCCATTGAGCAAGTGATTCAGCCTAATCCGTTCCACCGCAATCCTACCCAACCGCAAGGTCAATGGCAGCAAAGGCGTGCTGATGCCGAACCAGTGTTCAAGGAACCCAAGTTCTTTCCTCCTCATGATCATGATACATCTACTGGGCTGGAAACACTGTTTGATCGTGCCTTTAATTTCCAGGCCGATGCTGCCCAAGGAACTGGCTGGTCTCAGCAACCGAACCAGGGCTCACATGTCGATGACACGCAAAGTTATCTCTTTTATGGGTGTCTCCGACTAGGTTTGCTAATCAGCTTCATCAGCGCATGGACCATCTCTCAGAATCACCAGGTCTCGATCCCAGGAAATTACGTGGAGATCGCTGCCCTAGGTGCGGCAAGCCTTGTTGCGGGATTTGCTTTGATTACCATGGTAAAAAGGCCTCTTGTCCAATGGAATGGCATGGAGATTCTGATTTCTATCACCGAACTTGCCGCCGCTGTGCATATGGGGGCACATTTACCAACTATTTCGCTTAATCGGGACTACTTCGACCGCTACGGCAAGCTGCTCCTGATCTTCATGGCCGCACAGGAAACTATGAATGTAGTATCCTTCTACAATAAGGCCAGGTTAGAAAGCCAGCAGCACCCAGAATCCGTATCACCACAGTCCCAGCCACAATCACCGCATCAAAGTCAATCCGGTGCCCTTGACTGGCCCGCCAGTCAATCATCATCCAAGTCTACGCCTGAGCCTCGAGTCAGCACCCCGCCTGTGCACCGATCATTCGAGTCACAACCATCCGCTCCTCCACTTTCGTTTGGCGATACCGAGGCGGCCTCTAGTTTCTCTTCAGCATTGCCTTCCGTGCCACAATATGGGCTTACCTCGTCTCGAACTGTGCACTCACTCCCCGCTGCCAACCAGAACACCTTCAACCAAAACACCTTCAATCAAAACAACAGAGACCCGCATAGTTTCACCATGGAATCTCTAAAGCAAATCGACCCCGTGTCTGATTATGAGCGAGACTCGGACACCGAGACTGTAGCCACAACTACAACCGCCGCCACAAATTTCACTAACCGCAACATTCGGTATGGGAATAACTCCGGTCTGGGCTCCAACGCTTTTTACTCACCCCGGCGGAATGGTCTCGGATCAGGCATGGGCGGTTTAAGCTTGGATGATGATCCTACTCCCCGCCGCATGACTCGCAGCCAGACCCAGAATGGGCTACTTGGTCGGCGTCCGACCAACTATGTCCGATGATTTTATCTGTTTCCTTTCTGTTTGTCTTTCCGTTCATTTTAAAATTCCTTGTTCTGTTTGTTCGGTACGCCGCTGGCCATTTTATGCCCCTAATCTGTTGTTGATCTGGTGCCTCTATCTCACTTCAGTGTCAAATTGGGCCCCTGTTATTACTTGCAGACTGGTGGGCCCTCGCCACGGCGTTGATCCATTGAGCCAGTCGGTTTCTTTCTTTTCCTTCTTAACTTTTGGTTTCCCGGGTTTGATTTCAAGCGAAGGTCGTGGGTTCATAGCGCAGGCGAATGTTTCTTGTTCTATATTGACGGGTTTAGCGGTCCTCCGAGGTGTCGGGACCGCTGTACATATCTTTCGAGAGGGTTGGACTACCCGAATACTCTGATGATGTCTATGAAATTATGATGACAGATGTGAATACTCTTTGAAACTCAAATATTGCTTTCTTGAATTTGATCACTTTCAACATTCGTTCATTGACATCCGACATAGACCTAAACTAGTGAGCCCCTGCTCCTTCACACTCTCTCAACATGCGCCTGGGATGCCTTGTCCCCTTCGCCAATAGAACCCCGCTCCGCATCAGCATTCTTATGCTCAACCAGCTGCGTAACACCAAAGAGCTCATCCATCTTCTCGAGGGACAAACCTATAGGCACACCACAGTTAGCAACAGAACCATTATATGCTATCAGAGGGATCGACTCACCCTTAGTCTCCGGGATAAAGAACCACACAAAGACACACATCGAGAAACAGAAGCACGAGAAGATAATATACGTTCTGCGCAACCGAAAGTCAGCAAACCACAATGCAAAGCACAAGCCCACTGGGCAAACTCACCCATAACCATTAGCACCAACAGTAGCCAACATATTCGGCACAGCCCTCGCAACAACAAAGTTAAACAGCCACTGCGTAGCAGCTCCAAAAGACACGTTGAGTGAGCGCAACCTGGCAGTCGGGATCTCGGAGACGTAAATCCAGCAGACGGGCCCCCATCCGAATTGGAAGAATGATGCGAACAGGAAAATGCACACCAGCGCAAAATACCCAGCCGGGATGACGGGTGCGCCCTCAACTGGCGGCGCAATACGAACGTACAGTCCGATGTACAGCATTGCCAAACCCTGCGCGATCGAGGTCCATAGGAGGGAGCGACGTCGGCCTAGCGAGTCCGCTACGAAGAGTAGGAACACGCCACAGCTGACCACCTTCACGATGCCGTAGACGCCGGTTGCGAAGAGGTTGGTTGCGTTACCGGTTAGGCCGAGCTGTAGAATGGGTGTAGTTAGTATCTGATTGTGTTTTCGCTGGGGGTTCTAGATAGCAGTGCGCGCTCACGTTTTGAACTGCGACTTGTTAGCTGGATAATGTCTTGTTAAATTCGAAGTAGGAGCAACATACAAAGTTGGGGCGCATAGTAGTTAATGGCATTAGTTCCAGTCATCTGCTGGCAAATCATCAAGAAGATAGAGATAATCGCGCGCTTGCGATTACCCGGAACGAGCCACATCTCTTTCATCAAGTCCCAGAAGCTGGAGCCAGCGATAAGTGCGCGTTCCTGTTCCAACTGGGTAGAAATGGCCGCAAACTCCTCTTCCACGTATGGGTGGTCAGCAGGGAGATTGCGCACTCGGCAGAGAGTTGCGCGGGCTTCTTCCCACCGGTCTTGTTTGGCCAGCCAGCGGGGGATTCATTACAGAGCAGCATTCCGAAGAACAGGAGCACTGCGGGAAGGCCTTGCATCGCCAGTGGAACAAGATACATCGCGGGGCCCTCGATGTTGAGCAGCGAGCCGTAGTTGATCCAGAATGCAAGCATGATACCCATTGTAATGAAGAGCTGGTATAGACCTGTTAGACCGCCACGAATTGCGCGAGGCGCGTTCTCGGAGACGTAGAGTGGGTTGATCATGGATGCGGCGCCGACTCCGAAGCCACAAATTAGTCTAGAGGTGCGGGTATTAGCCTGAAATGATGGACGAAGGACTGTAGGCAGGAATATATGGCTTACCGTCCGATGTACATGGCTTCGATGTGGCCGCTGGCTGCAGTTTGCATGGCAATTCCAATTACAGACACGATCGCTGCGCCCATTAGGGCCATTCGTCTCCCCCATTTCTCGGCTATCGGGGAGGCAGCCAGGGCTCCAAAGAAGCATCCTGCTTGAAGGGTGGAGACGATATTGGCCGACAGATTTGCTGCATCAACTTCGGAGATGTTCTCCAGGCGGTATGTTCTACATCGATGACATTAGTCGGAATAGTTCGATGCCAGGGAGCAGAGTGAGAACACTCACTGTTTGAATCCTGGCATGACCAGAACCCCGCCAATAATACCGGTGTCCATGCCAAAAAGCATTCCACCGAAACAGGCCTGGGAGGCATTAGCTCTGTGATTCTTGCATTATTATCATTGCCATCACGAAGTAGGGACTGACCGAGCAGGCAAGCATAAAAACTCTCCACCCATAGATCTCCTTAGGATCTGACTTCATTGCCTCATTGTGGACGATCTTCTTTAAAAGCCACGACATCTTGGATAGTAGCAAAAGGGTTTAGTCAAGATGATTGCAGATACTCCAGTTGAGGAGGGGAATGGCTATCTTAAAAGTAATTCTCTGATACCGGCTCATGAAGAAGCTAAACTCGCTATGCCGTCGGCTATTGATAGACGTATAAAGGAAGGAAAGAGACTACGACCATAAGCCTATGGGAGGTATAATTCTAAGCCCAGTTGTCTTGGCTGGCCACCGAGCGGCCTATGGGACAAAAGCAGGGACACGAAACAAGGCGAGCGGACATGGAGAAAAACATCCACGAATCTCAAGAAAGACCGACACGGGCTGCAGGAGACTGCTACTGCTCACATGGTTAGGGTGTTTGGGTCAGTGCAATATGCTTACGGCTGATCCACGTGCAGCTCTCTGGTAGGGGAAGTGTGGGGGTAAAGTTCCAGGGTAGTACTTCGTACAGCTCATGAGCTGATTTCCCTATCGCTTGAGCCCGGAAAATTATATGAGAATGGGTAGATTTAGCCGAAGAGATAGGAAAAATTAGGAGAAATTAGGCTTGAAGATAGGTTTCAAGGTTGTGGATCTTACCCCAGACTGCGGGGAAACTCAAAATTTGAGGCTAATCCCAATACAGCAAAACTTTCCAGAATAGGATTAGCATTCCTTGGTACATTTTCTCGTAAAACCAGAGTACGTATCAATGTGTACGGGTAATCTAACTCTGATCTGTACTCTCCATCCTCTTCTGTAACCACCCTGGAATAACTGGTTTCCTCTCCCAACCTGCCTTCCAATCCCGTTGACGGTGTGGCACAGCATAAACGGCCGTGACAAACCAGCAAGCCTGGCCAGCTACCAAGTCCACCGAAAGTGACGGCAAAAGCGTGCGTCCATGAATGATATTGGAGTTTGGATCAGCCAAGACGATCCGGCCAGCCCGCCCAATGGGCGAATGGAGCTCGACAATACCAACAGCCCCAGCCGATGAAACCACCAATCCACTCCGGCCGTCGTGCATTGTTCCCTCAGAATCATCCCCGGTCATAGGCCCCAAGGTACGACCATTATCGCTATGACATCCGTAAATAGCAAAGGCACCTTCAGAGGTCTGTAAAGCGCGACCAGTGCGCACATGGTGAGCGCGCAGATGCCAGTTCTCAGTTTCCTCCGTAGGCGGAATGAGAATGGTCTCTATATCAACATCTGGCCACGGTTTCCAACCAGAGACAAGAATAGGTTGGCCATTGGGCTCTGGTTCCTCGAAACGCGCATCGAGCGCCAGCCGTCTGGTCTGCCAGATATCGCCGCCATCATCTGACAACGCAAGCATGCTGTCCGGGGCATGCTGCTCCAGCTGGTAGCCACCCGTCGGAACCGAGTATCCAAAGGCAGAACTGTATGCAAACTTGCCATACTTGGCCTGTGTCGCTTTGAGGGGGTAGTGGCACGCTTGGCCAGAAGACAGCAGAAAGGAGTGTCCACCACGACGAATGGCAATATGTTTAGGGTATTTTAGGGCCACCACTTCGGGTAAAGAGGAACTTGGGTAAGGCGCCTCTTGCGCGGACCAGAAGGGATGTGTCTCCGGTAGTGCCAACGGCGTGAATGAGAGACAGCACCAGTACGGTGACCCGGGGGAATTGTAGTTCTCCGTTAGATACATGTTAGCGTACGAGTAGCCGAGACTCAGAGTGCCATCATTGTTGAACATGTCTTCCTGCGTAGACCACCATCGGAAGTGGCGAAGGAGAATTCCTCTAACCACGCCCCATGTCAGTGGCTCTGGTAGTTCGACATCCGCGAAGCCTAATGCACCCCAGAATCCAACCATGGCAAATCGATAGGTCATGGAGCGTCCGAATGGGATGGCACTGCCTATTTGGTAGTAGTTCTAGTCAGGACCAATTCATCTCAAAAGAAGAGGGAATCATAGAAAGAGCCGCCCCAGACATACCGTTAGGATCGAAGTAGTGCACAAAATCTGTAGCAAACTCCCTTGCCCGCTGGCGATAGCGCTCAGCACGCTCAGGATCAAAGTCACCCGCCAGCTTCGAATAAAGAAGCTGCAAGAACTGAATGGCGAATGAGCCGGAGTAGTAATCCATCTGATGATGACTCTTAGGCCCATCATTGCTCCATCCTCCGCCAACATGGAAGGTATCCAGATGATCCATGTCAGCCTCGATACGAGACAAAGAGTATTCAGCGCCGTTCTTTCTGAGGCCCAAGTTTGCAAAGACACGGAACCACAGCCTGTAGTCGTCCCCACCATAATTAGCCGACTGATTCAATTCACACCAAAAGCAGACCATTCTGGATAGATCAAGTCATAACATACCAATTCGTATTCGGCATCTCGCGCGCATTAATACTCGCCAGCCAACTACCAACATTCCCCCTCTGCTTCTCCGTCAATGGATCCCAAAAGACATGAGGCGCGACAGCAAGCGCAAACCCAATCGGACACATCTCCACCATGCGCTGGTCCATATCTTCAATATGACCCCAGAACTCCGGATGTTCGGGATCAGTGCCGTTGATGATTCCCTGGCGCCAGCGCTCGGCCTCGGCGTATTCATATCCGCCGCCTAGCAGTGAGGCCAGACCCCATAGCGGGCGAGCGTATCCCTCGATCTGGGCGCCGCCTTCGTCGAATCGTGTCGTCGATGTGCCTACTTTGACACGTGTTCCGCCTGTTGTAAAGAGGGGTACTAGCGGATCGAGAAGGGCGCGGCATGCTTCTTGTAGGTCGGATCTGGTGCGGAAAGGAGATTTGCTGAAGGTCTGTGAAGGGGTTCGGCCGTTAGCGTGGACAGACATCGTAAGTCTATAGGCTGGAGGCTATGAGGAGTTTGCGCTGTTATGGTAGCTAGTAATTGTCTTTTTAATAGGTGGTTGTACGTTTTATAAAGATTGACATCGGGCTAATCGCCGATTGTTAATTGCTTGATAGGCAATTTGACATCGGGGTTCGCGTGACTATGCCGACCTATAGAAATACCTGGTGCCATTTCGGTGCGGATCGGAATTCGCTGAGAACGCCGATTCAGCCAGTTGGATCTGTGCGCAGGCCTGAGGGAATCCTGGGGCTGGCGTGGGGTTCCCATTTAGCCGGTCGATGTAACGTGGGGAGATCGTCAGTGACAAACGCTAGTTTGTTCGAAATAGGCTGTGCTCATGTGAGGATCTGATAAGTGGGGAAATTATCGTCCACCAACGAAGGAGACGGGCAACGCAACCAATAAGGTGGCTCTTGTCGTATAGGATACCATGGTATTATTGTTTGTACATAGGGCCCAAGAGTACTCAATATCTATACACGTCACGAATTGCATGGCACCGACGCAATTGGACAATTAACCACCCAAGAGGCCACCCAAGAAGTGGGCTAGCTCTTTCACAAGAGTATCATCGACTCCCTCTGTTCCGCCAAGACCCTGCTTGAGGAGCTCTGTCCACCGGGCCAAGGTAATCTCGTGCAGCTTTTGTCCGTTCAGCGCTGAGTGGACACGGCTAGCTTGTTCAGATGCGGTGGACTCGTTAGGTGAGACAGAGATGTGGCTTTCGACGATAGCGCCATGTTGCAGGCGGAGGAAAGCACGGGTACTTGAGGGGAGCGAGGAGGGCAGTGGAGGCCGTTCACGAGGGTCTTCCTCGATGGGGTACGTTGAGAAAGTGAACCGCGGTGTTTGGGTGTACTTCCACTCCAACGAGCGCAACTCGGCAATTCCTTTCCCAATGGCAGGCACCTGCTCGCCTTGCACTTCTCCCACTGTACCAGCTACCCAAGAATCCCCAGCAAAGACTTCAGGCTCATTGGCATGAGCACGCCGAGCCCTGAGAACAGCATCGGGATGTACCTGGTAGAGTTGAGCAAACTGCTCGATCACACTCTCAACCACGCTCTGCATGGAAAAGAACGAGTCGGCCAACGCAGTCGAGACATTCCCGACCGGAGAACGAACGCTTTCAACACCCTTGGCCTGAATATACCCGCGAGCGGATGATCGCAGGTACCGGCCAAGATCATGAATGTTCGGGGAATCGAGCAAGCAAGTGCCATGATGGAGGGCTCGGAACCGAGTGAGCTTAAACGCAGAGCCAGATACCTTGCGTGTTAGAGGCTCGTTGGGATCATTTTGCATCCCTTCTGATCGGGCCATGACAATATCATGCCGCTCATTGACACTAGTGTTGGTAGCTCCGACCTGATGAAGTGCGCGCACCACCATCTCGGCGTGCTTGTCGCGCGTAAACGAGGTACGCGGACATATAACGCTGTAATTCAAGTTGCCCTCATCGTGGAAGACAGCCCCGCCACCTGATCGCCGACGAACGAATACTGCAGCTTCGTCTTCTCCAGTCGTGCCGTTCCTGCGGTCATTATGAAGTGCGCGGAGATCTGTTTCAAGCCATGGATTCTGGTTGCGGCCAATGACTACACACGGCCGGTTGGCATAGAGAAATAAAATGCTGGAGTCTGCTGGGGCATTTTCCAGTAGGAAGTGCTCGATCGAAAGGTTCACGTAGGGATCTGTTGATAGCGATTGGTAGATCTGGTGTAAGGAGGAGGGACGGCTGGCGAGCTCGGCGAATTGGTGAGCGGGATATGATGAATTATGGCGGATCAACCGATGCTTCAGTGGACTAGTCCAACGTGCCGAAGACGAGGAACATCCTCGAAGGGTGAGCATTGGAGCAAAAGGTGAACGAAGTTATTGATCGCATCCCGAAGGTTATGCGCCGATAGTCGGTTGCGCTAGTCCCAGATAGGAATCTCAGCGATGAGTCGATTTCGAATTTCCTTTTTTCTACTTGCGGTCAGCGAACAACCTTCTTCTCTTCCTATTCTACTGTTTTATTGATCTCGGGGTTTTTGAACTTATAATCATTCTTTAATACCTTGCGATTAGCTCTCAACGCCCATAATGTCGACGTGGGGTCAGTATTTCCGTGTCACCACGTAAGTTGCCCACCCCTCATCACACATATCGCTGCTGACACCCACGATTCAGTTATGGCGAGTCCCACTGTCGCTCCGTCGGCTGCATCGTCGATGGATGTCCTCCGGGCCTAGAAATCACTGAGGCCGACATTCAGCCCCAAATGACCCGGCGCCGTCCCGGCCAAAGCGCCCTCACTACCCCGCGGGACGAGAAGGACCGAGTCGAGATCCAGTCAGGCACAGAGTTCGGCGTCACTCTGGGCACACCAATTGCCATGGTCGTCCGCAATGAGGACCAGCGTCCCAAGGACTACGGTGGCAGCACAATGGACCTGTACCCCCGCCCTAGCCATGCCGATTTCACCTACCTGGAGAAGTACGGCGTCAAGGCCAGCAGCGGCGGTGGTCGCAGCAGCGCCCGTGAGACTATCGGTACGTTATGCGTAACCAAAAACATCAAACAATTACTCTGGCTGACCCAATCCGCATAGGTCGTGTCGCTGCCGGCGCCATCGCCGAGAAATTCCTCAGCCTGGCGCATAACATCGAAATCGTCGCCTTCGTCTCCTCCGTCGGCAACGAGCACCTCTTCCCCCAACCCCCGAACACCCCTCTCCCTCCACGAACCCCGAGTTCCTCAAGCTGATCGAAACAATCGACCGCAAAACCGTCGACTCCTTCGCTCCCATCCGATGCCCAGAGACCGACGCAGCCCAGCGCATGACCAAAGTCATCGAGAAGTTCCGCGACAACCACGACAGCATCGGTGGAACCGTAACATGCGTAATCCGCAACGTGCCAGTTGGACTGGGCGAGCCGTGCTTCGATAAGCTTGAAGCCAAGCTCGGCCACGCGATGCTCAGCATCCCCGCAACCAAGGGCTTCGAGATCGGCTCCGGCTTCGGCGGCTGCGAGGTCCCCGGCTCAATCCACAACGACCCCTTCATCGCCAACTCGTCGACGTCTGAGGCCGGCGGCCCCCGTCTCACTACCAAGACTAACAACTCTGGCGGTATCCAGGGCGGTATCTCCAACGGCGCGTCCATCTACTTCCGCGTCGCCTTCAAGCCCGCTGCTACGATCGGCCAGGCGCAGACCACTACTTCCTACGACGGCGAGGAGGGTGTCCTGGAGGCTAAGGGTCGCCACGATCCTTGTGTTACCCCCCGTGCTGTCCCTATTGTTGAGGCTATGTCGTCGCTGGTTGTCATGGATGCACTCATGGCTCAGTATGCCCGTGAGGGCGCCAAGAACTTGCTTCCACAGAAGCCCCAGACTATTCCTACTCATCCTGCCACCGCGCCCAATGGTACTCCTTCGTCCTAGACTGGGGGAAGCCTGACCAGATATATTAAAATGTTATACGCAAGCGTCATTAAGGAAGGTCATGTCTGAGTCTATGTCTGATGTATCACGGAGCTACAAAAGCGTTATATAGATGCCATATTCATGCATTTAGCAATTTCGGGAGAAAATACATCCTTGTCTCCTATGAAACATCCAGTATACGATATGTCTAAGAATTACAATTACTTAAGAGGCTCAATAAATTTCAAAAGCAATTATCCATTTTGAACTCGCTACCTAATCGAACAAGCGCTCACTCTGCAAGAGGAATCACGTAAAAAGAGAAACGTCGACTCATCAGGACAATCATCTCATCTCGGAACGGCATCAAAACATCGCTGTGGATATCAAAACGAGAGAAAACAGCAAAACCACCCCCAAAACACAGTGTGACAAAAAGTAAAGACTCCAAGTGCGATAATAACCAACGACAAACTGCAAATGAAAACTCGCATGCCGAAGTTGTGTACAAACGACGCAATGCAATGCAACACAACACATCTCTAGGTGTCTCATAGATGCAGACACCAAACCAAGGCCCATCTAACTGAAAAAGAAAGGCAATGCAAAAGTACAAGTGAGAAGATTAAACAGAAAAAGGAGAACAAGACAATCAGCAGAAGAGAAAACCCAACCCCAGGTCTCAGATCTAGGTACTAACCCTCCGGTTCCCAGTATCCCAACTAACAGAGCGCTCAGACGTACTATCAATATCGCCAGCAGCAGCATTAACGACACGGAGTTTCTCCCGAGGAACGGTGAAAGTCATTTGGACACGTCGGGTCTCAGCAGCACCCTCCAGATCCCAATCATGGACATCTTCCTCGTCATCGCCGAAGCCAGCTTCGTCACCCAGATATCCTGGCGCGCCAATGAAAAGATCATCGCGTGTAGACCGGGCCATGTTAAACACATCGTCTGAGACACGCTTCCGCGCGTTCCAGTCTTTGGCACCTTGCTTGCGGCGGAATAACTCTGCTGAAGCGCTGACTGCTCGGCGCGGGGTGCTGGGACCTGAGCTTGTGGATTGTTGACCTGATCCGAGCGTGCTGCGGCGGTCAATGCCGGAGGCGCGGTGCGCGGTGCTAGAGGTACTAGAACCGGAGTTGAACTGGCTGTCGGGGCTGCGGCGAGTCATTGTTAGGGCTCGGCGCATGGTGTTCATTACCCAGTCGGAGGCTTTTGGTTTGGATTCCCGGGGCAGTTTTGAGGGGGATGAGGGTGTGATGGGTTCGAGGGCGTCAAAGAGGAGGGACTCATTCTCTGACTTGCGGTGGGATAGGTTTGTCTGGGCTGTAGAGTAGGAATCCGCCGATACTGATTTCTCCGAACGGGCTACGCCGTCTGGGTCGCTGTGTGCTGAGGTTTCGGCGAGGTATTCCAGTGACTGGCGCCCACTGCCCCAGCTCATAGGTCGATCGACGAGAATGCCTCGTGCATGGTGGACCATGCCGATGGGCTGGGAGGACGCAAAAGAGAATTCTGAGTTATCTGACAGGTTGGTGGCTGTTCGTTCGGTTTTCGGGGATTCGACATCCACAGATCCAATATCCTTTCGCCGGCTGTAGAAAGGACCTAGGCCAACGCCGAAGATGGTGCTCCGAGGAGTTGCGTAGGGGGTATCTGAAAAGGGGTCTTCGGGCTCCATCATCTTGATCGTGGGTCTTGTTCCAGCTGGGATGGTTGCCATGAGATTTTCTCGGAACGCTTCATCTTCTTCGCGTTCATCGATAGGGTGGATATCACCAGTAGTATCACTGCGACGGTATTCACTGTTTCGATATGAGAATGGGCGATTGCTCACTGGAGGTACCACAGGGGGCCGGTTATTCTTGACTGGACTAGGAGCGTCCATCAACAGCCCAGTCCTCTCCGCTGTGCCTTCGCCCTGGTCTTTCCAGTCGGGCCGTGCCGACTGGCTGCGATTTGCCGACCAAGGATACAACGGGCTATCCCTTTTTTCGCTCTTTCCAGAACTCCGAATACTGCTTGCTTGTGTTGGACAATTTCGATCCCAAAAGTGAGCTCGTTCTGCCCCCAAAGCCAGTTCCCGTAACTGCGAGTCTCGTTTGCTCTTTACGCGGCGCTTTCGGTGGTAGTTCCACCCACACAAAACGATGGCCAAGGCAGCAGGGCATCCAATGCCCAGTCCAACCCCTAAGCCGGCCTTTTGGGATGGTGAAAGCTTACTGGAATGGGGCGAAGCATTCGAGGAACTGGCCGCTGGATTGCTGTAAGAAGTGACCCAGCTGCTCGAAGTCACATTGTAGAGATAGACCTGCTGGTTGGGTTGCGCAGTGGCTGAGGCCCGTTTGGAAGATGGTTTCGGGATATTGTAGCCACCGGAAATCATCATAACGCCCCCAGGGAGCATTGCCGCTCCATGTCCAAAGATGCCAGCACCCTTGGTGATCCCTAATCCTTCGGCGGAGGGCGCTGCCCAAATCCATTCGGTGGTTCCGCCAAACCCTTCTGCAAGATCCAGAACTGCAAACTGCGGCTCAGCAGGGACAGTCATATCCCCAACCCAACCTCCAAATACAAACACTTTATTGCCATCTTCCGAGAGAACCGCAGTGTGACCGGAGCGAGGCTCAATGGAAACCGCATCTCGAACAGTCAGCTCACGTTCAGTCTCTGGTGTCGAATTAGAGATGGCAGAAACAAAGCTCCAGCTTTGCTGCGGCAGCGAGAAAATGGCAAGTTGCGACATGTTAAGGAAGGCCTGCCTGGTATGACCACCAATAAACAAAAAGTCCTGTTGTTTCCCCGTAGAACCGGCAGCATAGGTAGGCTGAAGGGGCACCACGGCCATTCCAGCTTCAGGGACGGGTGGTGCGCGCTTGCCAGTAGTGGCAGCTGTGAACTTGGTGTTGTAATAGGGACTCGGCCCTATCGCAACCGTCGAGCGGGAGTAGTTGGCTGCCGAGACCCATGTTTCGTCCGTGCTGTTCGCGAATGGACACATCCCACCAAAAGCGTACATGGAGCTCTCATCTTCGTGGCGGGATGCTGAATACGTGAACCCCGCCGCCAAGTAGTTCGGTGCGGTTTTTGTGTCGCTGGTGATGACTGGCAATCTATCCCAAGTCCCGTTGGCAATTGGGCTTTTGGTGTTTGGGTGGAACTGCCATAGTGCCGGGCTATCGGATGCGCTGTGGCAGTTGCCCGAGTAGACTGTGATGAGCCCTTGGTCATTGATGGCAGAGATGAAAGTCGAGTTTTGATCAGAACTGTAGAAGGGCGTGCTCTTCAACAGGGTTTGATATGATGGATTCTTGGCATCGATGCTGCTGGACAGGTTGAGAGAGACGAACTCGGTTTCACCGGTGGAGCTGGGTCGGAGGATGTATGCGATGGAGTCATTGTGTTGTGGGGAAAGGAAGATAGAGGATGGGGTGTATGGAATTGCAGTAGAGGGGCCAACTAGCGCAAGCGCAAGGAGTGCCTTTGCCTTGCGATGCTTCATGCTGTTTGCGATCTGAGACAATCAGAAGCAAGGATACATTCCAGGATCGGCGAGCATGACGTGCCACGTGAAGGTCTATTTGCGGACAGTGCAATGTAGGTATTCAATCTGATTAATTTGATCAATCTGATAGGTATTAATGTCAACGTCTGTGAAAAGGTAGAAAGGCAGAGAGATATTGAAGGTGATAGCATTGTCTGCAGTAAACAAGTTTGTGATTTACGACCGGGTCACTCGCCGCCCTTCTATATTACCAGACCAATCATTAAGAGTACCATACAGTCACTTGGATTAACAAAGAAAGAGGGAACTTAATGTATTTTGCCGAGACTCTGATCGACGCCAAACCAACCTCGTTGCCCGGCAACGGTGGGTGATTGCGTGTTTTTATGTTTTCATGCATATCATGCCATATACAGCATTATTGAAATCTGTTTTCATGATTTTCATGATTTTCTTAACTTATTACCTAGGTAGGTTATGAGGTAGATTACCTTGAAAATCTTTGGGATCTTCTGAGAGTTACGATTCCCCAAGTGGGCCTTTAGTAGAGCGGGTATCAGATGTGTTTCAGAGCATAAATGTTGACTGCCTGGGGACGTTTTTATAATTACAATATACGGAGTAGACCTATCCAAATATGGCTAAACTGCTGCTTGCGAATTTCCAAACATTTGAATTCGACTATATTGGAGAAAAATTTTAGGCAACAGAACGAGCGCTAATTCATTTGATTTATACCAAGGGTAGCTAGGCCTAGCTTGCCAGCTGCGAACCCCGTCGGCAGTAAAGTGATCACCTTATTCCTCAGGCTCTTCCTGCTGGTGGTGGATGGCTTTACCTCCCCTCCGGCCTGCTTCCTTGGCTCTTGGACTTCCTGGCTCAAATTTTCCACGTGAAGCGTGGCCGCCTTTCGACGCGATGTTTCTCTGAAAGAATTGTGAGTGACTGAGTTCTTTATACCAGAACGATGTCTGTACTAACCTGCTTCTCGCGATCCATAGAAGCGAAACCGCTGTGATGGCTAGACTGTCCGCCCTTTCGAGCAATATTCTCGACCTCTTCGTGAGGCCGGTTGTGGAAATTACCGGGGTTGGGGTTATCGACCATTGTGATATGGTTGTAATATGTACAAAGTAGTATTATGTGCTTGATAGATTGGTATGATCCTAGGCCAAGTCCACTACTTATTTATATGCAATATGCAACGCCACGGCATGCCCCTTGACAGATGCGATGGAGTCACCTTGACGTCTAACCCCTGATTGCTATATTTGCCTCCATTTGCCATGGCCTCGCGGCGATCCGTCTGGGGTAGTTTCGAGGAATATTCCAACGCCACGAGGTGCCCCTTTCACAGATGCGATAGAGTCACCCTGACGTCTATCCAGCCTATATTTGCCTCCACTGAAAGCTTTCCCATGGCCTCACAACTATGCATTTGGGGCAGTTTCCAAAAGTGTGACTAAGTCCATAAGAAGGGGAATTTCGGTGCCAAGTTCTACTGATCCCGAGTGTTTATGCAGGTTTCAACAGCATGCATTCTTCAATGGTCATTGAAGATCGAAGTAATGTAGGAAATAGGAATCCATCATCCTCTTTTCCATATTTCACAAACCAAGCATATATCATCGCACATTAGAATTGAGAATTGACGATCGAATACGAGTTCAGCAAGTCCAAAAGCAGCATGGCAGTGGCAAGGAGAACCTGAGAGAAGAGCCGATGAGGCTGGGCTGGTGCCACATATTGGTGTCTACGTCGCTTTTCCGTCACGTCGCCGTAATTGTGGGTTGCATATCCTGAAACGAATTCGTGGATCACCGCCTCAATTCAAACCAGTAAACCAGTCTCGACATATAGAGCACATATGCGATAGTACTATGGACCAATGAACAGCATTTAAGTACACAATGCCAGGAAAGAGTTCCAACAGAATATACACAGCCTGCAAGGCTCACACCAGCGAATTTTATTTGGTAGTGGGATTAGGCATCCCCGTAGTATCAGGCCATTTACGGAAGAGATCGGCGAGATGATCGATGGGCGCCGTTAGAAGCCCGACAGCTGTCTCATACGGAGGCTTGTCTGGTGCGCTGGGGTGAGAACGTGAAGGGACGAACATCTTCGTTCGGCCAAAGGTCTTCGAACAGTCCTCGCTATCCTCTTGAGTCAAGGCCGCCTCCAGTCTAGGCAGATCGTCACTCTCCTCCTCTTTAATATGCTCGGCAAGGTGCTCCATCAGCTCCCTGATAGTAGGAACGAACTGCGTATCTGAAGGCGTCATGCTTTGGAAGGCCTTCAGTTGCTTTTTAACCTAAACCCGTCATATCACGTCAGCACTGTGATAGGTCCTTAGGTAAAATGAAGAGCACAACTTACTTGCATATGTTGATCACGGTCCTTATTGGCCATTTGCACACCATCGGATAGTGTCTTCTCAAAGAGAGGATACAGAACAAGCTCTTCTCCGATGGAATGTCGAGCTAGTTCCCAGGTAAACATATTCTGGAAGCGGGTCTGTTCGTCCGGGTCCTTGGAGGTAATAATCTTGCCATAATATGACTCAATCTCCCGGTGGTCCTTTTTGATCGTGTCGATGATGCGGGGTGTCATGGCGATAGGCGAGGTTGCAACTCCACGTCTCTGAGCAAGATGTGACACGAGTTGACTGAAAGAAGGGGCTCTTGACGAATGAAGGGCAAAGATCATTATGGCCTCAAAAGGGGAGATTCATAACAGCAACCTCAGCAGGCTGGAGCGTGGCCTCCTTATACCAGGCGTAATTATAAGATTAATAATGTAGTGCAATTTATTGGTGTATCTGCGCGCTTGATCACTCTGACGTGAATCAAATGCACATATAGCAATGGAAGGTATGATGTTTGCTGTAATCATGGTAGCATTAGATGGTAGATACATCTTACGTCTAACGGGTGTAATGCGTGTGTCACATCTCTGGAATGCTAGGGTTTTTCGCAGGTTGTGTCTTGAAGCCACAAACACGTAAGGTCAGCTTCTGCGGATAGCTGACCTACCCGTCATATTTGAATCATTAATGAACTCTCCATAGCGCCTATGTGCAGAATGCTAATAGGCGTCGATGTTTCAGATATAGAGTCGAGTTCTCCGACATCTGCGCCGTGGTTATACATCAATCAGGACCGTGTTTTGCGGTCGTGCACGACCGTTGACGATGTCGTGATACATTTTCGTACCCACTCACATCCATTGGTATGATAGCTCAGCTCTACTTGAGCTGGATTTCGCCGATCTGAACAAGTTAGCATTCGGCTACCAATGCCTTGTCATAGGCAGCAGCTTGTAAGTCCAGAACATGACATTGATAGGTGCTTCGTTTGGCAAATATGTCATGTCGTGGTCCTGCACCCACTATACATAATAAGAGCAAGTACACTTGTGCATGCATTCCGACTCTTCTGTCATTAGGTTATTTTTGCATAAAAGCTCTCTAGTCTTTCCTATTGCGAACCCTTTATAGGAGTAATAGTCTGTAAGAGCTGAAAGGTGAAGGCGAATGTAGGTGCTCCTATGCTATAGTCTCTCATAAATTTCCCAGCCTTTATGACACAGTTCAAATAGAATGTATACATCTGGCAATGCCCATACAGGTGAATTTTACTACGTATAGTAAGTTTACCACTCTCGGGATGGATTCTTTCAACCTATCAGGCAGGGGGCGAGGTAACACTGGAAGCAGTTTTGACTGGTCTAGGTACTCACTTAGCATGCCCTGAGCGTTCACTGAGTACATATGTACATATAGGTAGGTCACGGGCATCATCTGACTGTTTATTAAGCAAAGCATGCCCACCGTGGACGAATAGTAAAAGGAGCAAAGTATGGGACCTCGACACTTCAACACGGCACCATAGCCCTATGGGTTCCCCGGTTCAGAACCAAATTTGGCAGGGTAACCGATCATCCTTGAGATTCTTTGTGAAGCCAGTCCGCAGATATAAAAAATAAGCTGTCTCGCTAGTTTTGTTAGGAGAACTTGAATTCTACAGGACACGTGAGCACAGAGTAGATATATATCTGACTATAAACGGGAAATCTATTCTAAGCATAGGCTATGTTCGGCGGTACATATGGAGCTGGCAGTGTAAGCACAGCATATAGCTATACCGCTTATTGAAGGCACGCAAAAGAGAAGGTTCGAACAGACTACCCAGCTCAGCGGCTACCATCGTCAGCCACCGGCTTGCGGGGGTGCCGAGTCCCAGGAGTACGAGAAGCGAAGGCAAAAGCAAACATAAGTGGGGAAGTTAGTCGACTTCAGCCAGTCGATCTTTGCGTAGATGTGATCGTTGGATAGGTGGTTTAGCCTTGTTTGGCAAGGATAGGCAATATCCGACACTTTGTGGGCGTGCACTTTGCCTTTATATGGACTGTAAAGACTAAAGAGAGTCGCGACTTGTGGATTAGTATACTATCACATATGCGGTATCAACAGGGCTATTCCAGTTTATGATTATTAAGGACCAAGCACCCGTGGACCTCATAATGATGATTACCTAGGTACTTCATAATCAAAACAATTACGAGGTATAGAATTAGAACAATAATCTAAGTCAAACCATAATACTCCGTGCCTGTGCATAACCATACACAATAGCGCCTAGTCCACGGGTGTCGAATTTCCCGTGTTCAGCACAGCCAAATTGCAAATCTGACTCGACGTTAACACAGAGTAATAAGGAACTAGGACGTGCCTACGCCCGGCCAACCGGGAATCAATCAAAGACAGAGAGAGAAAGGACCCCCTTACCCATTTTGTTACACAGCAGGATCAGCAGCAGTAATTTCCCTCAATAAGTATCAGCGAGGAACCCGAAGTGGATTAGGGATATAGAATTGGGAATAGTAATGAGATTGCGCCTCGCGGTGAGCAGCGGCCATGCTTGTCTTCGTGTGCTTTGATCGCTTTTGCGGCGGTACAGGTGGCGCTCGGGGACTGTAGGTACTGAAGGTACATGCGTCTTGGAGAAAATTAAATAATGGTTTGAACCTGGATATGGAATCAAATGAGATAAAGACAGTATATGCAGAATAAGATTATTATTTTTATTGGAAAGGTCAAGGAGTAGCCAACCCGAACAATTGCCTATGATGATCCTGTCTCTGGGTCTTTTATAGGGTTAGCTTGGTTTGGAGTCGCATGCATCAGCGCCGGAAATGGCTGCAGAGCGTGTTGTCTCGGATGTTCAGGCCGAACTTCCACTGTGCGGGGGGCAAATTGTACAACACTTGTATGAGTGATTGGTGTTCTGGCACGCTCTCCTATACTATAAGATGACTATTAATGCTTAGGATGCGGCATATAACCATTGATCCGCTATCTCCCCACTCATCCAATGCAGTCACCTACTTCCTGAGGTGAGGATGTGTTTCATCAATATGTACCTCCTAATGAACAGGCTAGTGCATTAGTAAGGTCTGTGGTGGGCTATGAAGTATACTCATGAAACCCCCCGCGACCATCCTTGTCTAGTCTGCTTGGCCCCTTTCCCGCGAGTCGATCGAGTAACCCCCGCACCGTGTGTTGTGGGGATTGCCTGAGAGAAATAGCGTCTTGTCTCTGGATATCTGATTCTCTAAGCCGACAGTTGTAATTGAATATTATAACCTTCCAAGATTGAATTGCAGCCAATGTAAGCCGGCAAATTACCGACCATACTTAAGATTTACACGCCACAAGAAATCATGGCTTTCTGTGCCAATCACGGTATTAGCCAAGAGGATATCCCTTACTACCTATATGCCTGTACCGTAGTATAAAAAACGAGAAGGCTAATTAGAGGCCAGACCCCTATATGACGTCGAGTATACGGAGCGCACGGACACTTTTACGCACAGACGGGTTTTAGGATTTCCTCCCCTAAAGAGCTTCATGCAGGACGCCTCCCGAATGTAATCCGTATTATATTATGATAGAATATTACAGTATATCAATCATATACATCTATAAGCATATATATATATATATATATATATATGGACAGCATTGGATACAAGTTAGAGTGCAGTATACCAAGCTGAAAAGAATGGAAGGTCCATCCATGGACACACACTTTTGCCTTTTCTTTGCTGGGACGAACTACAGGAAAAACAGGAAATGGCATCCTTGAGTGACACCCATACTATTGAGCATAGTAATACAGTTTCCGGTATTAGGGCCCAGCAGTTCGGGCAGAAGTGATGAGCGGACTTGATACGATTGGAGGCAAAATGATATATGGCCAGGGCCGGAGTAACCTACATATAATATAAGTATCAGCTATATAGAGAAGGTCTTCGGAAAACTTTTAAATAAATCATCATACGTTGGGCAACCATGGTCGGCCATTTGCTTACTTGGCAATTTCACGATGGCTTTCTAGTCTAGTCTAGTCTATTGCAATCTGCAATCTGTTAGGATCCATGGGAATTGCCAATTCTCCCTATTAAGGCTGTCCACGGATAAGTCCTCGACGTAAAGACGCAAGGTGGCAAATCCGCCACGAAAAGAACATCACATAGAACTACATATGTAGTGTATATGTAGATGCACATGTGTATAATCTTTTAAAATGATCAATACTCTGTATAGGAATATAAAGATCTTAGATTAATCTGCAAACAGTTCGGAATTTCAGAGCTGACAGCCCCACTAGGTATGTGTAAAACGAATTTGATATACAACATTGTATTCAATTTCCCCAATCAATTAACAGTTATGATCCATTTTTTATTTTATTTTAATTAACATATTTCTACTCCGTACACCATTCTTGACCATCGTGGTAAATTTATTTTGGCTCTTGGCGTCCCGATCATCGCTTTACCCTATTACCCACCCAACCTCCCCTTCGACTCTTCAACTCTCCCCTCTTGTCTCGGTCTCTCTACACATTTTTTTTCTCTTTCTTTTTTTTTTTCCTCTAATTCTTACAGCCGCTTAGCTGTTTTGCCTTTCCTTTTCACATTACTCTCGGGTCTCTCATTCTGATTGATTCCGATCTCGCTCCCCCACTTCAATCCCCGAGAACTGGCCATCCGAATGAGCCTAAACCTGAATTATTTATAGCATCTGCTACAACGGCACTCCTTTTTTTTTGACTCGAGTCCCCACGTGTGGATGTGGGATCATTCAAATCCTCGTGCAGTAGCAGGTCTACCTCGTGTCCTCCCCCTAAGGCGACAACCCGCTGTCCGGTACACGGTTTCCGTTGCATCGTTGTCGCCATCCCTTTTGACCTCACGAAAGTAATGCCGACCTGTTCGTGCGTGCCAACAGAGCTTCTTGCCAGCTCAACTTGAACCAATTATTACGAGGGGAACCCCCCAAAAAAAGTCGAATTGGAGGATGTTCAACTAGGATGCTCAACTGCACTCTCGGCACAGCTGCCTCGGCCTTCTCCCTTTGAAATAATATCACGAAAGAAGGAAGAGGGGAATATGACGGAAATTCGGTCCTCGCAAGCTGGTCTGGAGGATCCGGATCAGTTAGCTCGGAATCGACATGCCTCAAAAAATCACAAGCGGAACCTCAGCCGGTCAGACGAGTCATCGCAAGTACCATCTGCGTCGAACGACCATCCCGAGTCTCACCCCCCGTCCAAATCATCCGCGGAACAACCGTCCATTATTACCGATGTGTCAGAAGCCACAGCGACCTTCCGCCAGGCTTTCCCAGGCCTTTACGGTGCCCGAACCCCGTCGAATCGCTCCTCATCGAGTTCCCTACAAGCCCTCAACGAAGGTATCGTGGTCGATGTCCGATCGGAAAATGGAAGCATTGGGAGGACCACTCGACGAGCCTCGAGACACTCGGATCATCAATTACCAGTTTACCCCGATCAATCCTATGCCTCCCTCCAGTCTCAGGTGCATCCCACCTGGCATCCACCTTACCTCGCAGAACCAGACCCGCTACCCAGACACTCTTATGCCCGTGGTATCCGTACCGCGGGTAACACTCCGGTGTCGAGCCCAGGTCTCTTCTCCATGAGACACTCTCGTATGGGAACGCCATCCGGGTCGGACGATGACGTCTCGACGGGAAGCTCACTGCTCCATCCATCACATCTTCAACCGCCGAAGGAGACACACACCGCCGAAGTTGATCGGGACATGGTTACGGGAAACAAAACCATCAATCAATATGAGATCCTCGAAGAGCTTGGACGTGGTGAACATGGCAAAGTGAAACTAGGTCAGCATGTTGTAACTAAGCAGAAGGTCGCCATCAAGATTGTCCAGCGGTACTCCACTCGCCGTCGGTTAGGCAAGTTAGGCAACCCAGAAGACAAAGTGAAGAAGGAGGTGGCTATTCTGAAGAAGGCACGGCATCCAAACGTGGTCAGCCTGCTCGAAGTCATCGACGATCCGAATCGACAAAAGGTGTACATTGTGCTGGAGTATGTTGAAAATGGCGAGATTGTCTGGCGCAAGAAGGGCCTACGAGAAATTGTTCACGTCGACAAGCTACGCCTTGAGCGGGAAAAGAATGGAATCCCAGACACTCCTGCGTTCCTGGAAGAGAGCCACCAATTCATTCGAACTGCTCAGCATCTGCGACGTCAACGGGAAAGGGCTCGTGAGCGGATTGAAGCACAAGCTGCTGACGCCCAGCAAGGGCCAATCCCCGCCTGGAGTTTGGAGCATGGTGCGGAATCTTCAGATGAGGAGGATGACGAGTCTGGTCTTCCCATCAGGAGATCGTCTAGCCGGTCTATTGCAGTAACAGATGACTCAAGTCCATCCTTCACCCAGGACCCGTCTCTAAGCGCCGTCGAGGGCAGCATGTACGGCGCCTATTCAGATTACCCCTTCGAACGTCGCTCCAGCACAGCCTCTAGTAGCTTTGGTTACGCCCCCTCTGAACCCGAGTGGTCTGCGGAGGGCGACGACATGGCATTCGTTCCTTGTTTGACTATCGTTGAAGCCCGCAGCGCATTCCGGGACTCGGTACTTGGCCTAGAATACCTCCACTACCAGGGTATAATCCACCGGGACATCAAGCCAGCCAATTTACTCGTCACCAGCACCCATCGGGTGAAGATCTCTGATTTCGGTGTTTCCTACCTGGGACGCCCAATGCGGGACGAGGAAGAAGAGCAGGTGGGCGAGACCGATGCGACGGAATTGGACGATGCCCGTGAATTGTCCAAGACTGTCGGTACCCCGGCTTTCTATGCTCCCGAATTATGTTATACAGGCGATGACTTTGTGGAGACCATTGGGTCGATCCCCAAAATCACTGGCGCGGTCGACGTTTGGTCGCTCGGTGTCACATTGTACGGAATGATTTTTGGTCGCCTACCGTTTGTTTCGGATGATGGGTACAGCATGTTCCAGACCATCGTTAAGAAGGAAGTCTTTATTCCACGGAAGCGCCTTGTGCCCGTGATGGATGAGGCGTCTGACTCAAATCAGTGGAACCTGAGAAATGACGATGAGCTCGTCTATGAGGATATCGACGATGAGCTGTACGATCTGCTCAGGCGCCTGTTGACCAAAGACCCGATCAAAAGAATCACCTTGAAAGAGATCAAACACCACCCTTGGACACTCCATGGTCTTCCCAACCCTCGAGTTTGGATTGAGGAGACCGACCCTGGCTACCAAAGTAAGGGTAAGCGAATTGAGGTCTCGAATGAAGAAGTTACAAGCGCTGTCAGCAAAGTCCCCTTCATTCAACGCGTTCGGTCCAATGTCGCCAAATGGTTCGGCAGTCGATCGAAGGACAAGGAATTCCGCAAGCGCACATCGAGCACAACACCGTCGACCGAGACCCTATCCTCTGCCTCAAGTAACAACACATTCGGGAAAACCTCCCGCGACAGCCGTCGGTCCAGTCTGCGAGGGGACGAGGAATTTCTCCGGCCGCTCAAAATTGGCAGTCAAGGACACCCACTAGCCCAGAGCGTTACTGCAAGCCCGGTGGACGAAGGCGATTGGGCGTCTTATTTTGATGCCGTGCAGCCAGCAGCAGCAAAGCTTGCTGCTGCGAACAAGGTCGCCACTCCACCTCCTGCCGTGACACCCCGGCCTGGTCCTCCTCGTCGCGCAAAGTCCTCAATGTCTACAGCAGAGTCTTCAAAGACGGTCAAGCCCTCTGGTTCCGATGCCCCATCGACTGGTCGGCCGTTTTCCATCATCGAAGCGCTAGGACCAACCAACTTCGGTAGTCTTTTCAGTGGAGCTAGTCGACGGGCATCACGAGGCAGTCGAAGTCGGCGCACTTCTCCGTCTGGCGAGTCAGGATCTATGCATGCGGATGGAGAACGTTGTTCTGCTGAGCCTAGTGTCGCTGTTAGCAATGCATCTGCCCATGGTCAAGTGCGCACCCCTGGCCTGTGGCATGAAGAGGAACATCCTGCTGCCGAGCAATTGGTCCCTAGTCATGTCAGCCGGCGCAAGCGATCTTCGCAACTCGAAGATGCATCACCTGCAGAATCTCTCAACCTCACAAGGGATGCACTCCTGCGCCGCAGACGGAGCGACATCGATGCGAATGAAGGCGGTACTCTAAGAGTTGACTACGCGATGTACTCTACTGAATCGCTCCTTTTGCCGCCGATCAACCCACCTGCCAACCAGGGATGTCCCGACAACACCAACAATGGGTTAGCCACTTCCACCTCGGCCACTATCTCTTCCTCTTCTGCCGACGACTTCACCAGCGGCATGTCCCAGAGTGCCTCGCACCCCAGCATTCCGTCCGTTATCTCAAATGCATCGTCTCTTTCCGGTGATGGTTACTCGGCCAAGGGCAATAACTTGGACGAAGTACCCTCAATGCTCCGGACCGGAGAGACACTCAAACCCCTTCGTCCGACCTCGCTTCGGTCGTCCGAAGAGGACGAGTCGAGGTACTACTGCGATGACGAGGACGAGGATGAGTCGGAAGATGAAGGCCTTGTGATCGGGAAACGCAAGCCGCCTCCCAAGGCTGCTGCATCGGATATTCCGTCGTAGCTATCGAACTGAAATGTGGCCGGTCCCGATCAGTCCAGTGTCCAATCCACCTCTCCACATTTGATCCGCCCCGCCTACCACCTTTACAACACCCACATTATCTACCGCCCCTTCCTCCCTCCCTCGACGCTTCCTAACTACACCTAGTGGAGTTGTTGTATATCACCAAACTTCGTTGTGATTCTCTTTCTATCCCGGTTCCCGGCAGGCTGATATCTGGAAATTGTTCCTAGAAATTGTTCCATACATTCTACATGGTCTGTACATATACTCGAACTCGCATGGACATCCATTGGTGCCCCGGTGCGAAAAATTCCTCGTTGCCCTCCGAGCGGCTCCGTCTGCATATCTGTTCTGTTCTGTTCCATTGAGTCCAGTGTCTGTGACTATGAATATGTAGGGCAGAGAATCCCGCAGTGCATCTCAGGGGTGTCTTTTTCCTTTTCTCCTTTTGTTCTTCTTTTCTTGGTATTATGCATGGATGAGGGGCCAGATTGCTTTTATTTCTTTTTAACTGTATGTAATGTTGACTTTGTCAAAACCGCGCGGGTTGGGTTTTGGGGCCATATTTTGGATCCCCTTGGTCCTCGAGGGACAGTGTGTCTCTTGGGGAATTTGAGCAATTGCGACATGACTGATATGTGATGCTGGGAGACGAGATGTCCTGCGTGTGATGAAGAAATGAAATATTTGGGGGTTTGGGACTTTGAATCATCTCTCCCCCTGAAATGAAATGAACCTGTTTCCCGTATATTGTATATTGTATATCGTGTATTGTAGAAGATATCCTTGTCTACGGAGTAAAATGGATGCCATCGTCATCCACGGGATGGCTTCAATCCGTCGGAGTTCCACATCGGATTATATTGTCTCACTTTGCAATCTCAGCAATGTACTTCCACCAATGATATTATCACAGGATTGAAGATTGTCCCTTAGCGTCTGGGTCTTCAGGGTTCAAGTATGCATAGAGATCATCACTTCTCCTGTCTCAGCTCCTGTTTCACAACGGAGCTAACCCAATGAAAGCTTCAAGGATTCAGTCCGGACAATTTTCTCCTTCTAGCCTTGTATAAAGACATAATGGGGGAATTTTCGGAGAAATTTTGAAATCCGCTATACATTAGAAAGATGCCAGGTGCGTAGGAGAGTAGTTTGAATAACGCCCAGTCTCTACAATTCTTTTTCCCTCTACTTTGTAGAGCTATCGATCTGAATTATTTCATTCGACTCTAACAAGTGGTTGCCCACCATGCTTCCCCACCTCCTTCTAGCTGCCGCACAGCTCTTCGCCTCATCATCCGCCGCGTTAACCTACAATGGCGCCGATATCTCTTCCCTCTTAGTCGAGGAAGGTAAAGGCGTTTCTTACAAAAATCTCGCTGGCACACCAGAAAAGCTGGAAACTATCCTCTCGGCCAGCGGTGTCAACTCTGTTCGCCAGCGTATCTGGGTGAATCCCAGTGATGGATCATACGACCTGGACTATAACGTTAAGCTCGCGAAGAGGGTACAGGCGCAGGGCATGAGCACCTATCTTGACTTACATTACAGTGATACGTGGGCGGACCCGAAATCACAGGTATTAAATAACATTCCCCGACGAGATCGACTGTTCCATCTAGTGACTGACCTACTTCTTCAGACCACTCCCTCGGGCTGGTCCACGACCGACATTGGGATCCTAGCCGGGCAAGTGTATGACTACACACTAGACGTATGCAACACGTTCGCGGCCAACAAGATCGATGTAGACATCGTCTCCATCGGCAACGAAATCCGCAACGGCCTGCTATGGCCTCTGGGTGGAACAAGCAGCTACAACAACATTGCACGGCTTCTGCACTCCGCCGCATGGGGCGTGAAAGACTCCAAGCTGGCAACCACTCCCAAGATCATGATCCACCTCGACAACGGCTGGGATTCGGGCGCACAGTCGTACTTCTACGATCAAGTTCTGGCATCTGGGTCTGGGCTCGTTTCGACGGACTTCGACTACATTGGTGTCTCTTACTACCCCTTCTATAGCGCGGATGCCACACTCGCTGCACTGAAGACGAGTCTTACGAATCTACACTCTAAGTACAAGAAGGAGACGCTGGTTGTCGAGACGAACTGGCCGTTTAGTTGTCCCAATCCCGAGTATGCATTCCCGACCGATCTCAAGGATATTCCATTCTCGGTTGAAGGGCAGCAGACTTTCCTTCAGAGGCTTGCTAAGGCTGTGGAGGAAGTTGGTGGGTTGGGTATTTACTACTGGGAGCCTGCTTGGGTTGATAACGCAGGACTTGGAAGCAGTTGCGATGATAACTTGTTCTTTGCGTGGTCGAATGATCAGGCTAGGGCTAGTCTAGATACATTGGGTGGTCTGTGAGAGTTTCGTGTCGCTATATCTCACCTAAGTGATGAAGTATACAGGGTTTGGCCCTGTCACCTGATTTGACACTTGGCTCGTATCAGATATGGGCTATGCATGGTCTGTAAGGAGGTGAAGTTAGGCAACAATCAGGAAACATGGAATTCGAACAAGGACTATAGACAAGGCAGACTGTTGAAATGTGCCTTGCCCAATATCTTATATCCCTTATACCCAAATAGGACTAGCACCCATGGGCCTCAGCTGGGTGGCTGTGCAAAAGCTAAGGCCAAGTCCTCTTTAGCGTTCACCCCTCCACTTTGGGGCCACTTTGGGAGAGGAAGTGCTTCACGGCCTGACATGTATAACGTTTAACAGGCAGCGCTTTTTTTTTCCAATTGAACCTCTGAGAATGCATACATATATGTATAAAAATAGTCTTGAGTTCGCCTATCGGTTATCAGGGTGGACACTGATAATGCCAATGTGGGGAGAGGACCCATTTGGGGTTCTTTAGGAGGAACTTGTAGTAATAGAAGAAGGTGGGAACTTTGTCTCCTTTACGCTTAGGGCACCCACAGGGGAATATTATGTGGAATATCATATATTACAATAATAATCCCCAGAAGTCCAGAGTCCAGAGTCCACTCCGCATGTACAACACACGAACTTGCTATACAACAGACGTGTTGATCCTAGACCGCCTTGCGCACGTGAAAACGCCTTAACCTTCTAGCTCCTCCCTCATTTATCCTCTCATTGCGAACCTCTTGTCAAACTCAAGGTATCATTGCTCTCAGAGATGATGAGGCAGTCTGGCGACCGCTGACAACTAGCTCAGAGGCTAATTCGCGTGCCGGATCCGATCCTGGACCCTTGCGAATGACATCCCACCACATCGTCAGACACCATTCTCCCTATATCACCAGGTGTTCACGACCCTGACAGATCTGCTCGGCTAATCTACCCCCGTCGCCGAATCTTTGCGCTATATCCGATTCACTAGTCCGTCCCTCGTCTCTGATTACAACTCCAGCTCGGCGCTCGTGAAAGAGCCCCCACTCTCGCGCATTTCGCAAACATGGCCTCGCATGACCAGAACCAAGGCACGGCCTATTGCCCCGGAGATATGAAGCATCGGAGCGTGAGCCCCTCGCCGCACGGCCAACAATATCACGACCCCAACTCCGGTGGATTAGGAGTTGACCCCTCCATGGCCTCTTATTCGACAAACCCCTCCTTCCAGAACCCCGACAGCAGCATTGGTGGTGCCGAAGCATATGCATACCCAAGCTACCTTGCTGGGGCACCCTCGTCACAGACATTATCACCGCCGGCGGACCATAGCTATGCTCCAACCATCAATACAAATAATCTTCCGATATCGCAGTCGTTCGAGACAAGCCTGGTCAATCAGCTCGAGCACTCTTCGACAGGCCTCAGGCCGATGCAGGGCGACGAAAACTTCTCCAATATGCTCAACTCGAATCACCCAGAATTGGACTTTTCTCTTTACCAGAATCACAGCCCCAACAGCGCTTCCACCCCCGAGTACGATTCTTCGTTGTTGCTAGACCCGCAAATGCACCAGCGCCAGTCAATCAACCAAGCGATAAACCCCGCTGATCTCGTCAGCCCCATCTCGAATCCTTCGGTATCTTCGCACCCATCATCGCGAGATCAGCAGAATTCCTCACCTGGCCCCATGTCTCCTCCAGGATCCACACCAGGTGCATACTACACCCCTCGGCATTCACGGCACACTTCCCTTGACCCAGCTACTGCGGCATATTTGACTGCCCAGCCAGGTCCAGACTGGCAGTCGGTTATGAATAATGTTTCCTTTCAGGGCCATCGACGTGCGCCATCTGAGGTGTCCGAGGTCTCGTCGGCCAACCACTCCCCCTACCTGTCTCAGCACGAGTTCGATGGCATTGAGAACAATGCGTCGCCTTCTTTGGTCCCCCAAAGTGATCCGAGTCTATACGACAATGGCCTAGGCATGGAATCATTCACGTTGTCAGAGCAGCATCAGCAGGGGATCAGTCCCCTCCACAGCCCGTATATCTCTCCGCGGTTGATGCCACAGCAGGGGGGGCGAGATGGTGCCGAATAATTCCTATCTCACTCAGTTCCCGTCGGCGCCGACAGATATGTACGGAATGCCCCAAGAGGACATGATGAACATGAACCAATTGAACAATCCTCCGGGCGACATTGGTCAAGCTTCACAGATGGCCCCTCCATCGATCAATGTTGAATTTGCCCCGCCATTGCGGAATCCAACCGTCGATACATCTAAATCCACCGCAGATTTTGACTCATTGAGCCCTCCCGCTATGCGTAAGTGCTGATCCACAACCGGTTTGATTGACACGATACTTACCCGAACTTAGGATCCCGTGTTCGTAGCAAATCCGATCCTTATCACCCTGCTTCCCGCTCACGCTCTCCTGCAACTTCCTCGACGTCTCTGGAGCCCCGCGCTCCGGCCAGCCCACGGTCTTTGTCCCCCGTTGGATCGGTTGGCTCTCACTCGCGCAGTAGCCCCAGTTCGCGGGACCCCTCGCCCTCACGATCAAACCGACGCCTCTCTACCTCATCAATCGAGAACCGGAACTACATCTTAGATCTCGCCGATCCACAAAGACCCGGAGCAGCACCCGGGGAGCCAAAACGAATCCAGAAACACCCGGCTACCTTCCAGTGCACCCTATGTCCGAAACGCTTTACCCGCGCATACAATCTGCGATCCCACCTCCGCACCCACACTGACGAACGACCATTCGTATGCACAGTGTGCGGTAAAGCATTTGCACGACAGCACGACCGCAAACGCCACGAAGGCCTCCATTCCGGCGAAAAGAAATTCGTCTGCCGCGGCGAGCTCTCGCGAAGCGGACAATGGGGTTGTGGCCGCCGATTCGCCCGTGCAGATGCTCTGGGCCGCCATTTCCGCTCCGAGGCGGGCCGGGTATGCATCAAGCCTCTCCTCGACGAGGAGTCGCAAGAGCGCGACCGTGTCTTGCTAGAGCGCCAGCAGCAGCAACAACAATCGCCATCCGGCCATCTCCAGCCTATCCCCCAGCCGCTCGTTATGCCCAACATGCCCGGCATGGATGGGCAATCGACGGGCAACTTCGTCCTTCCTGCGGCTCTTCTGGCGCAATACCCGGCTCTGCAGACGTTGCAGTGGGACCAGATCTCGGCTGTGGGTGATGATCCGGGTGATATTGGTGGGCGGAGTAGCTTTGATGCTAGCTCTGGTGGGGAGTTTGGTTTTGACGAGGATGATTCGGGGATGGGTGGTGGTTACGGTAGTAACCAGGGGAGTATGTACGGTGTCGATAACTCTGGTCAGATGTTGGGGGTTAATCCTGGGGACCCTGGGTATTCTGATCACAAGTGGACTGGATGACACTGGTATGTTCTGCTTCGTTTTCTTCTTCTTCTTCTTCTTCTTCTTCTTCTTCTTCTTCTTCTTCTTCTTCCTGTTCCTCTTCTTCCTCTTCTTCCTCTTCCTCTTCTTCTTTCCCTGCTCCAGATTTCAAAAAGGATATTGCATGATGCATTCCATCTGCATAAAGCCGGTTCTTTTGTTTTCAATTCCGCCTGTATAGAAAGGCTTCTTGGCGTTCAGATATAGGATGCTCTCGGGATGTTTGGGGATTTCCGAAGCTCGGCAATCAGGACCTGATTGTCTTGGTGTTTTGTTTTTCTGTTTTTCTGGTCTTTCTAGACATCGGTGTTTCTTATGCCGTGGTTTTGGTCATTTGTGTTTTATTCTCATTCTCTTGGTCAATCGTCCCTTTCCAGGTGGCTGCTGTTCCGGCCATCCCATTATTTATGGAAGAACCAGGCATCATGATGCTTATTTATGATATTCCCATCCTCATTTCATGCCCAGCTACTTTTTCCCTTTCTTTTCTTCTATCATGAATTCTGTCTCGTTTTGATGTCACAGCTTCAAAACTATATACCATGACATGCAATGAATGAATTGTGCTCAATCCAATGAGTTGGCCATCCCAGCCGAGTACTTATTTACTATACCAACTTCATCTTACACCACTTACTTCAGGGAACCAAGGAACAATAGAATACAGATCACATTTGGATATCATCTAGTCGGCAAAACAAATCTAAAACCATCGAAATTCACCATATACAAGGCGAGGGACTACTATAATGCAATCGAACCAAATAATCAACTCCAGCTCGCACCCAACAACCCACTTTTATGGTGTCAAAACAGTCTGAAATCCACCTCCACCTGCTTCCTCTCTTCAAGAGTGAGCCTTCTTAGCCAACAAGTTCAGAGCACTACCAGCAAGGATGAAAGCACACTGGTCCTGACTGAAAGTGTGCTGAACAGGAACATCAAACACCTCCCCAGTCTTCTGCTTAGTAACACGCAGCTTGATCTCACCCTGTCCACCAGCCTGCAGCACATCATAAAGACCAACAGTATCAACCTTATCACAAGCATCGATACGGTCATAGTCCTCGCGGTTCGCAAATGTAAGAGGCACAACACCCTGCTTCTTAAGGTTGGTCTCGTGGATACGGGCAAAGCTCTTAGAAACAATAACCCGGCCGCCGAGGTAGCGCGGCTGCAGCGCGGCGTGCTCACGCGCAGATCCCTCGCCGTAGTTATCCTCCGCAACGACGAGCCACGAGATTCCGCGCTCCTTCCATGCCTCCGCGAGTTCGGGGATGCCGTACTTGTTGCCCGCTTCGTCGTAGGCGACGTTCGTCTCGCCGGTTGCGGCGTTGACGGCGCCGATCAGTGTGTTCGCGGAAATGTTGGGCAGGTGGCCCTTGTATTTCAGCCATGGGCCTGCGGCGGAGATGGTGTCGGTCGTGCACTGGCCCTTGACTTTGTAGAGGACTTGCAGACCGGAGAGATCGCCCTTAGGGAAAGGCTCGAAGGGTTCGAGGATGGCGAGGCGGTCGGAGGTCGGGGAGACAATGACTTCGGCGCTTGCGTCTGGGACGGCGGCTGTGGGGAGGAAGTTGGGGTTACCTTCTTCGAAGCCGGCGCTGGGAAGATCGAAGCCGCTAGGGGGCTGGAACTTGAAGGTTGAGCCGTCTGGTGTGGTCAGGGAGTCGGTCATAGGGTTGAAGGTTGTGCTGCCGGAGTAGGCGAGCGCGGTGACGAGTTCCGGTGAGGCGAGGAAGTTCATTGTTCGCCGGTTGCCGTCGTTGCGGCCGGGGAAGTTGCGGTTGTAGGAGGTGAAGATAGCGTTGTCTTCGTCCTTAGGGACGCCGTCGGTGCGCTTCCACTGGCCGATACAGGGACCGCAGGCGTTGGCGAGGACGACGCCGCCGGCTTCGGAGAAGGTGTTTAGGGTTTGATCGCGGTCGAGGGTGGCGCGGATCTGTTCACTACCGGGAGTGATAAAGAAATCCGCCTTGGGCTTAAGGCCTGCTGCGGTGGCCTGCTTGACGAGATCCTCGGCGCGGGTCATGTCTTCGTACGAGGAGTTGGTGCAGCTACCGATGAGGCCGGCGCCGAATGTCTCGGGCCACTTCTTCTCACGGACCGTGTCAGCGAACTTAGACAGCGGTACCGAGAAGTCGGGGGTGAAGGGTCCGTTGATATGCGGCTCAAGCTCGGACAGGTTGATAGTGACCAGCTGGTCATACTCAGCCTCGGTGTCGGCGCGCAACAAGCTCGAGGGGCCAGCGGCGGCAACCTCAGCAGCAGCATCGGCGACGTGACCGCGGTGGGTCGACTGTAGGTAGGGAACCATACTAGGCGAGAAGGGGAAGACCGAGGTGGTAGCACCCACCTCAGCACCCATGTTACAGCAGGTAGCCATACCAGTGCAGCTCAAAGTCTCGACACCGGGACCATGATACTCAATGATAGAGCCAGTGCCACCACGGACAGTCAGCTTGCCAGCCAGGGATAGGATGATATCCTTAGGCGAAGCCCATCCGTTGAGCTTGCCCTCGAGGCGAACACCGAGAATCTTAGGGGCCTTCAGCTCCCAAGGAGCGTCGACAAGCGCATCCACAGCGTCGGCACCACCGACACCGATAGCAATAGCACCAAGACCACCTCCATTAGGAGTGTGGCTGTCTGTACCGAGCATCATCAATCCAGGGGCGGCGTAGTTCTCCAGCACGCTCTGGTGGATGATACCAGCACCAGGAGGCCAGAACTCAATACCGTAACGCTTGGCAGCACTCTCTAGGAAGTCGAACACCTCACTGTTACCCTTGATTGAAGCCGGCAGATCGGTATCGGCACCGCGCTCGCCGACGATCATATGGTCGCAGTGGATACTAGCCGGGACGGCGGTGGAGGGAAGACCACAGGACATAAATTGGAGCAGAGCCATCTGGGCCGAAGCGTCCTGCATGGCGACACGATCGGGCTTCAGCTTCAAGTTGGCCTTGCCTCGAACATCGCGGCCGTTGTTGGTCCCGGTGAGCAATGACTCCTCGGCATTGTCCAGATGGGCGTAAAGGATCTTCTCGGCGAGGGTGAGGGCGCGGTCGGAACCAAGGACTCGGCGGACCTGTTCGAGGTTGCGGACGAGCTTGGGATATGGGGGCATGCGGGAGGAGGAGGCCTCGGTGGCTAGGCCACGGGCTAAGAGCCGTTGTGAGGAGAGCCGTGTGGCCATCTAGGAGGTGTTAGTTTTGCCCAATTGAATTTGTCTTCTATTCACTTACGCCACGAGAGGCAGAAACCCGCTGCCAAACTAGCTGGCTCACCATCTTCACTGTCAAGTTTGGAGAGAAGGGAAGGAGAAGATGTTCCCTATTTTTTTCCGTCCGGGTTGAAGGTTATTTGCATTCGCTCTGATTGGCCGGTATTTGCGCCGATTTCGGAATCCAGGCTTCTATTATGTGGGGAAATATCTATACCCGTGGACAACATAACCACATACATAAGAGTCGCATTTGATGGACAATGCATCCTGTACCATTTCTTTCGTTTATATCCTGATCTTCTTTGTATCTTGGAAGAATGGGGATGATATACAGCGTGACGTAAGTTCCTCGAGATTCTAGGCAAAATACTCTCTGCCAAGGTATATGGAAGGTATTGGGGGTCAGGTCCAGGGATTTTGGCCGCATGACTTCGCATTATCAGGATACATTAATCACTACCTAGGTACCTAGGTATTATGGTTTAAGGTAGCCATAGACAGCTGAGAGTGCCATGGTGGAGCAGGCGCAGAGAAAAGGTGAAACAAAAATATACAATATTGAGGGTTTTCGGGGTTTTCGGTCCACGCCTAGGTACCTGCATAGGCGTGGCCATCCGGGGATCGTCCTGGACTGATTGTGGCGATGATGCGATGCTGTGGGGGAATGGACGAGTGCTCTTCCAGTCGGAATACAACATCGAAAAGAAAATGCGGTCTAGAAACACGTCAGGGAATTCAGCGCACCGTGTGGACTTGTTTTGTCAGGTTTTCATAGTTTTTCCCGACGAGGTCATCCATAGATTATTCATTTTAATTCCTCTTTGATTTTTCATCTTGTTCTGGTATTCTGAAGAAATATTCACATCGTGTCGAACGCGGCACCATCGGACCAACCTTGGAAACATTTAAGTGCAAAGGTCGAAGAAAATCCAATTGCAGCTTCACGCCTATAGTATTTACCAGGTCGACAAATAACATTGAAGCCACCCGGAGATGTGCACTGTTAGAATTCAATCGATCTTTTACGTATGTAATATACTGTATTGCACTCAGTCCTAGAATAGGGAGGAGCTAGAATTGACAGAAGCTTCTCACGATCCGCTACTCCCAAATAGGACCGTTCAGCAGATACATCAATACGAATTATGTATCTAATGAACGGTACTATTACGGAGTAGAGGGCGGGTGCTCAGACGGCACTCGCTATAGAACATGCCCCCACTGTCCACTGCCGATCGCGACGTTCCTATAGTCTCACTTAGTCTCACTTTGCTTGGCGTTAATACAAACTTAACAAAGTCAGGAAATTCAATATGTTTTAATCCAACACATAGGAACGCGAGTCTATAAAGGGGGTTGATCCCCAGGACTGAGTATGCTATCCATTACCAGTCTGCTTTTCTTTTGCTCTGTTAATGACCTGGTTTACAATGTCACGGTCATACCATCACTCGACCAATACAAACCTCCGTGACGAAAATGGTTTCTGTGGTCTTCATGGCTACCAACCATGCAGTTGTGCGATGCTCTACATGACGCCCACGGTCTATTCTCAACACAGCAACCATATAAACCAGTCCTCGACGTACCACGATCTAATCCCCGCTCCATGCTTTGACCTGAATCGTTGTCAATCGGATCATTCAACTCAAGCTCCAATCTTCATCGGCTCCCGAAACCCGCCAGACGATGGGTACAATGCCAAACACACTTCCATGGACAACACGTCCAATGTATTTACTGGTGTCTCTTCTCCACAAATGCAAGTGAGCACACCTCCCGGCAACATAGACCCTGCTCTTCTAGAGGAACGGACAGTCTACTACGAGAAGCCGGCTCAACCATACACCCCAGAGTAAGCCGTCTGTCATCATGCTGCTGCGGTCAGGAAACCCTGATGTCTCATTAACCATTACTATAGGGATCCTCAAGTTCCTTTACAATGCTACTGGGGAGGCCTCACCTGTGAACATGGGTTGGTGTTTCCCGACATCGAATCGCTGATGAACCATGTGGAAATGAGCCACATCAATCCTCAACTACAGGCAAATGAGCAGTCGTAGGTTATCCAATCTCATGTTTTACTATCTTATTAATCTGCTAACCCCAAATCTGCTGTGTTAGTGGCGATGTCGGTGGGCTTAAATGCAGCTGGAAGGAGTGCACTTCTGCCTTCAGAGCAAAGGGATCTTTGTCACGTCACGTTAGATGTCTACATGTCAACCCGTCCTCGTTTCTTTGCCCCTTTTGTGGCAAGGGTTGCAACCGTGAAGACAACTTGGAGGACCATTTGAGAAAGTACCATCGGATTTCAATTTGGTGGAGACGCTGCAAAGGGGAGTGTTACTGAGGTCGATCGGGGTTCTGTCTCCGATTTGAGGGAGAGAAAATATACATGGATTATGAATGGTGGAATATATAGAGTGAACGGGATACATGGTACACAAGGTAAATTGAGAAGAGACATAGGGAAAATAGAATTGCGCTGATTTTGCACATTTCGTACTTCCCGTAGGTTAAGCAAAAAGACGCCAAGTTATAATTATAATTACATGTGACAAAATATAGTATTGGAACAAATATCCCGCCAAGCCTCTCTTGCATACTTCGTACAGTTGAGAGGAACCATTACTTATTCCGATTGCCTACCCGTCATATATTCGGGAGAGTGGAGCAACCTTGGAAGGCTGTAATTTTTGTAAAGAATGTAAACACGAGATACAAGCAGCCCCATGATCTTGTTCCTGGTACCCACTCTTGGCTGGTATCAGGGATTGGGGGCAGAATAAAAATAAAATATAAATAACATAATGTAAAATAAAATACATATGTAAAATAACCTTGGAAAAAGATCTCACATCTTTCCTAGCCTGTCATCTTTAACTAGCCCTCCGTGCGGAGTAAAGATCCCAAAGTGTCCACTTTCCTCCGTGCGGACAAGATTGGACTAACTAGGAGTAGTGTCCGATGTCATCGATCTCCACTAACTACGCGTGTCTCTAGTGTTTTTCCGGGTGTCTTTTCGATGCCGAGAAGATATCCCTAGGGCTGAGCCACACCTTTGTTTTTGTCCCTAGTTCGCATACTAAATTTTGGTCCGTTGGGAGTCGTATCCGCTTTAACTAGGTAGGTAGGTAGGTTCCAAGGTCATCATATAGGATGTCATTATTGCCTCTTCTCTAAAAAAGGGAAAGAACAGCATCAAGTATCTTTTGGGCGCACCTATTTAGGGCTAAAAGCTTATTTTCGACTATGACGGACAAAATACTAATTCAACCCTTTGTCTCCGACTCCTTTCCTGGTTCCAGCATTGCTCGGTTCTCTACTACTCATTATGGGCAAGACATTCTCCCGACCTTTGAAGTCGACAAAGGACACAGTTGGATGCAAAATTGTCAAGACAACCGTGAATAAAGACACAGCCAGAGTCAGGCAAGCAAAATGCAAGCCTCAGAGAAACTTCCGACTTACGAAGAGAGCACAAAGTCTCCCAAGGAAATCTTGATGGATAGGCTGAAGAAGAAAATAGAAAAAGCCCAGAAACCCGAGGATCTTCTTACCCACCTGCTTTCAACCGACTTGAATGTTGAAGACAAAGCAACTCTCCTGAGACAAGCCCCGAAGCATATATATGCCTGCTATCACCGAAGAAGTGCCGAGTATGTTGAAGCTCAGCTTAGAGAGGCTGGCTACGGTGAGCTTGTCCTATACCTATACTGGTGTTTCTTCTGGTATGAGGCACAGCCGACGGTGCCAGAAAGCTGGATAAAGGAACTGATTGAACTTGATATCGAGGAACGTTGGGTTGCTCAACGCAAGGTCTGCATCCAAGAAAAGCTCCAAACTTTGCAAGCCTCGTCAGAGCGACATCTGTCTTTCGAAGACGGAGCGAAACATGCGTCGCAACTCGAGAGTTATGAAGAGCAGCTCAAAGACCTTAATAAAAGGCATTGGGCCCTTTCTAGGAAGAAGTGGAACAACAGGACATCTATAACGAGCTGGTCGTTTAGCCGAGCATATGATATACAAAGATCATATCCACAATGGTATCTCTCCGTCGATCTAATCAGCGATTGCGTTGGACGAGGCGGCTGTTGCGGGAGGAGTTGCGGCTGCTGTAAGAATCTGCGGACGGTCGGTGGATTAGATGATGGTATCAACACACGAGGTCATTGTACCACAGCCTGCGGTTGCTGTCTGAAGGCTCATGGGATTGAAGATTTGGATGTCGGAATCAACGAAGAGATACCAGACTTGCGAGAGCTTTGTTTTGAGTACAGAAGTCCCCCTTTGATGAGTTCTCATAGCCGACAGCTGCTGAGGGGTTATGCCTTCAATATCTGAAATCGGGAAGAAAGTAATCATGGGAGTACAAACTATGTTAACCGCAGAATTGCCGGCTAAGCCTTCTGGGTGGCATTGCTATTTTGCCGGAGAATTTCAACCCCGGTGGTATATCACCATCGAAAGCTGCCTGGCTGTTGCTGTTTATTACTACACTGTTAGCTGTATTTACCTAGGTAATGTCCAAATATTAGTTGTCTAATTGTCGCTGCATATCAGGACTGATGACAACTCAAGCGAGCATTTGCATCAAGTACAGCTAGCCTAGTTTGAATGTTTTCTTCCACTAAATAATTTGCCATGCCTTTCCTTTCGAAATCCCAATGAATGGGCTTGCTTCGACGTTTGGAGCAAGTTGTAGCACAAGTCTTCTATAAGTGCGAGTGTCATACTCCTGACCTGCTTAGAACAAGAACTCAAGAGGAGATACAAGTCTTTCCTTTCAACGCTCCGGTTAAGGACTTTAAGATTGGAATAGGAATGTTCTAAAAGAGCATACTTATATAGGTAGGTCCCCGTGGACTCAATACTAAGTGAGTTAACCTGATAGTCCCGAGGCCGGAACCTTGTAGAAGCCGCAACCCAAAACGGTAGTCTTTCCGTCAACCACCGACAACCCGTGGACCATTTCAGGTACGGGGCTATTATAAGATGATCTCATAGCTGTGCTGACATTTGACTTTTTGCCCCGGCTTCAGCGTCTTTTGATTCTAAAATCTATAAGAGAATATGAATACCAACCCTCAGCTGAGCAAAATGCAGCCCTCGGAAAGGCTCCCAAGTTATGAAGAAACCACGAAAGTGTCGAAGGCCTTGGTGAACGAGTTCATTAGTGGACTTGAAGCAGAACAAAGTCGCAACAGCTTTCTAATCGTCTTGTTAAACAGAAGACTAGGCATCGACGACAAATGCAAAGCTATAGAAGATGCACATCGAATACCAGCTATTGAACAAGACACGGATGCCGAATCGGTTGAAGACTGGCTTCGGCTTCGGGGCATGCATAAGCTTGCTCAATCGGTGTGCTATTATGTTCACACTAGACACTCTTCTTCTAACAGACGTTGGTGCAAAGCACTGATTGAGGCTGATATTGAGATACGCTGGATTGTCCAACGAATGATCTGGGTTCATCAACAGAAACGAAACATGGGTCCTCAGGCCTTGGACGGATACCTCAAATCGCTGAAGCAAAAGTACTGGAGAGTCCATCGGAAACTATGGATCGCAGAAGACAGTATTTCCAGTAGATCTGCAGCGCGAGCATTCGCATTTCAAAGACAGAAGATCGACTGGTATCTCTCTTCTGAATTACGCGAAGATTGCGCTAGGGGAGGAGGTTGCTGTGGGCGGGCATGCGGATGTTGCGAAATACCACGAACGATCGATGAGCTTCGAACAGAAGGGATGCGTAACCGAGGTCACTGCACTTCAGCATGCTCTTGTTGTCTGGATGCCCACGAGCTTGATGGCAAAAATATCGGAGATGAGACCACAGATCTACAAGGTCTTCGCTTTGATACTACCTTCACTGAATGGCGCCCAGACCCCCACACCTTGCGTTTACTCAAAGGTTATGTCTTTTCTATCTAATGAAGCAAAGGCATGAGTTGCTCTATACATATGAATAATTTGGATTTACTACCTAGGTAGCCTTGCTAGCCCTTAAGGACACAGATTATTGCTTTTAAAGTCCCTAAATATGTTCAATTTATTCGCTATGCTCACTATGTTCACTTTGTCCATGTCCATAGAGAGGGAAAAATCCCTAGTTGGACTAAACCTAAAACTACGTCACTGGCCAACAGTGATTTAAGCCTAGCGTGTCCTATTTAATAATATGGCGCCCTGGCTTCTTTGCTACCTTCCAATTTTCTCTACTATGGGCAGCCACAACACCAGTATGAAGCTTCCCAGCTCTGCGAGGTCTGATAATAACAGAGCCACCAAGTTCCAACAAACACCGCCAACATACGAAGAGAGTACCCAGAATGTGGTGGAAAAGTACAAAAAGCAAGTGCAATATGCCAAGACTCCTGAGGACCTCTTAGAACCACTCTTATCAGACATGGGTATATATGAAAAAGAAAGCTCATAGAGGATGCTCCATCTGTGGTTTTTCAGAAACGCCCCTCGATACAAAGAACCCTGAACCTGGAGACTCAGCTTGAAGATGCAAACTACGACGAGCTTGCTCAAAGGGTAGCCTACCGCTACCATTTACATAATGTAGGATTCAAGCGGGACTGGTTCGAAGGACTTATCAAGCTTGACATCACCCTACGATGGATTGTTCAACGCAGAACATGGTGCGAGCAAAAGGCTAAAGCCCTACAGACACGTCAAAGGGATATGTCGTCCCAAGATTTGTCTCGGCTCGAAGCTTATGAAGAACAAATCAAATCCCTCAACTCTAGATACTGGGTTGCACATAGGAAACAATGGATCGAGTCAGACAAGTTATGGAGCCCTTCGGCGAAACGGGCTCTAACAAGGCAGAGAAAGCACAAGGATTGGTATCTCTCCGGTGTGCTTCGTGAAGACTGTGCAAACCGAGGGGGCTGTTGCGGACGCAGCTGTGGATGTTGCGAGAGGACGCGAATGACCAAGGTCAATACAGATAGGGTCCATGATCGAGGTCACTGTACTACAGCATGCAGTTGCTGTCTCGAGGCTCATGGGATTGACGGTGAACATCTGGATATGAAAGACGTGGATGAGGTTCACTTCAGTCGCGATCGCGATCCCCACACTATACGACTGTTCCGGGGGTATATCTTCTATTTGAACGGGATGGAATGAATGTCAAAGAAGACCACGGGGTTTGCTTATGGAAATATTGCGTGGTCAACTTGGGTCATGTGAACGGGTTTTGAATGAAGGAACCTTGCTAATCGGGCTTTTCTTTTCTTTTCTTTTCTTTTCTTCCTCAACCCATTTGATGACTGGATGAGTGATATGTGGAAGTTCGCTGAACATCCATTGCTTTATCTTCACTTCGCGAAGGTTATTGTAGCTATCTATAACAACACAACTGCCCAAGATTAGGTCTATCATGTGTTTTCTTGGTTAAATCCCATTTGAAGCAGGACACAGTAAACAACGATTTCCTAAAATGATTCGTTGACAGGGAAATTCCATTAAACCCAAGTAGAACCACCCGAGGGCACTTGGTGCCCTCGTCCCCAAGACAAATGCCAATGCCATAACTCCTATCATCACATAAAAAAAAAAAGGAAGAGACAATGTAAGACTCTGATCATACAATCAAAGACCACTGTATGCCAAAGACATTCCATGGCCAATGCTTCATCGACATCGGCGTAAATTCGCAAACATCGATGGAAATAAAACACATCGGTAGAGAAGGGAAGGGGGAAAAAAGGGCATTGTTCTAAAAAGCCCGTTGTATTAAGATTCTCCATCCTCGTCGACCACTGCGGCGCGGAGTTCCCAAACCAAATCGTAGCATTCGGCTAGCAGGTTATTGACACTGCCCTGGCCCTCCGGAATATCTGGACCCACGTAGAATTTGCCATCAACTCGCATGTTGTCAATCGAGTTGAGCTGTTTCGGTCAGCTTTTGTATATAAACAGTGTGTACCATTACATACCTTCATGCTGTACGGGTAAAGTTCGCGCGAATTTGCAACACCTCCGGACTCCTTAACTTCAATCAAGCACCGGCGAAGAGTCTGGAGTTGGTTATAGACTGGGAGTAGAGCTTCAGATACAGGTTCAGATGAAATCAAAAGCGCATAGATGTATGCGTAACTGCGACGAATAAGGTATAGGAGCGTCTGATCATATGTTAGCCAGATCCACCAAAGAATGCCGGAAAAGAAACCCTTACTCGCTGCGCGTGCAGGTCTGCCGGCTGACCTTCAGCGTCGACGAAGTTTCCATTAACCCGTGCCTCATCAATTCGGTCGAGCTTTCGCTGGTATACGAAGAGGTCGGTCTCGCGCAGCGACCAAGCTTGTGTTACAGACAAACGATCCAGTTGGTTGCGGATTTCCAGCAACCTATCGTATTGATCTTGGAACCGCTCATCAATCTTGCCCTCTCTGTATTCGAATTAGTCAGTGTCCGAGCATCCCGTTGGCAGCCTAGAACATACCGCTCAAGCACAATTTCAGTCCAGCGCCAACACCTATGCATCAAAGACTTGAGGTCGTCCTGTCCTGCAAGAATATTTCCCTCCTCATCCACGAAGTTGCCGTCCTTTGTCGTCTTTTCAATTTTCTTGAGTTGTTCGCGAAGAGCGTTTACTTCCGAAGCCGAGAACTAACAAATCAACCAAAAGTTAGTACTAATCAGATATATTATACAATTATTCGATGTCATACCTTTGACCGAGTGTTCACAGCTGATGTCGACCGCAAAATCGAAACCAGCGTCTCATGTGTCTGCGCCAAGGGAGGAGCCAACACAGCAAGACCCTTTTGTAGCTTTGCCAGTGACTGTTCACATTGTTGCAGACGGCTTTCCAAGAGGGTAAGAAGAGCCGGTGAGTATGTGTTTCGACCACGCTCAAGAGTTTCCCGTGTAGACTCTAGTGTCTTGGTGACCGAGTTCAAATCCTTCGAGCTATAGAATCCAGCCTCCTCGAGGTGGTCAAGTAAGCGCTGCAGAACCGTTAGTGCCCAGAGCGCAAAGCTAACGAGAAGAGCTACGAGAAATTCTAGGAGTAAATACCTGGATAGTAGTCGCCAAGGAGTATCTGCCAAAATGTTAGCCACGGTCATGATATGGCGGGGTAAAGACATTGCCTCACACTGCAGGAGCTTCGTTGTTCTTTCCAACAGTTAAGAACAGCAGGGAAATCAACTGGAAACAATCATCCAAGACATAATCCACTATCATTCCATGTCAGTCACCTCCAGCTTGGGCGGCGGTCTACGGACTCACAGCGATTGTGTACCAAGCGGCGATCTTGCTCTTTGCGAACCGAATTGAGCTTCTCAACTTCTGCGATCACTTCCTCATAAAGTGGTAGGACATCGCGGGACTTTACGTATGAGGACTTGTCCCGTTTGATTAGGAGCAGCGCGTCACGGGTTCGGAGCAAGTTCTCAAGGATGGGCTGCTCCCGCGGATCCAGCGGGACCGGGATAGCGGGGGACTCCATGGTTAGAGAATGCGATAAGTAGGCACGTTGGAAAAAGCAAGTTTAAGACCGGCTTGAATAAAGGGAATAAGTCTCTTTGAAGGTGAAGACAAGTACAACTGCTCGTACGTCTGAACCCCACCGGAATGTGATGTCAATTAATGAATGGACCGATTGATAGCCTGCAGATACGTCCAGATCGCACGGGCCCCGCGGCAGTTTACTGGGGGGGGATATTATGTCATCTTAATCATTCCAAGGTTATGTCATCTGGCCCCAGCTCCGTTTGTGGTTTAGCGCCAAGTCACGAGGAGGTGAAGGGGCTAAGCCTGATTAGTCCAAGCCCTAAGCGAGGGCTTTTTCCCACACACGGCGCGTTTGCCCTGTTCGGGTTGTCTATCATTGGCGTTCTCCTCTCTTCTTCTTTCCCATCCCCAACTCTCTTCAAGACACCCAGTCCGGTCAACACCACCCGTCGACATGTCTACCGCCGAGCTCGCCTGCTCTTACGCCGCCCTCATCCTGGCCGATGACGGTATTGAGGTCTCCGTACGTATCCAAAATTCCTTGGTTTTGGTGGGATAGTGGAGGCTTGAAGATCGCACTTGAAGCTTTATTTACTGTGTGAAATTGAGCTTCTGGAGACACACAACAAGCCGCTGCGAAGCCACTGGGACCAACAACGATCATGCGAAAACTGTGACTGACCTTTAATCTTCATTCTAGGCCGACAAGATCCAGACCCTCATCTCTGCCGCTAAGGTCCAGGAGGTTGAGCCCATCTGGTCTTCCATCTTCGCCCGGGTAAATACCTGATCCCATTCCACAACCCGCGCCATTATCGAAACCACCCGAACATGGTTGCGCGACAATTTAAGATTCGATAACTAATTCGATTTTCAACACAGGCCCTCGAGGGTAAGGACATCAAGGAGCTCCTGACCAACGTCGGCTCCGCTGGCCCCGCTGCCGCTGCCCCCGCTGGTGGCGCCGCTGCTGAGGCCCCCGCCGAGGCCAAGGCTGAGGAGAAGGTTGAGGGTAAGTTTTGTGATGCACATCTGGTTCGTGAGATCTCGGTACTAATCCCCACTACAGAGAAGGAGGAGTCCGATGAGGACATGGGCTTCGGTCTCTTCGACTAAGCGTCTTATCTCCGTATCGAATTTGAAAACTCGTTTCCTTTTTTCTCTGTTCCTCAACCTCTTTTCCCTCTGCCGCATAGCGGCTCCCTCGACGATTCTCTATTGTACTCGATACTCCACGACCCCAGCTACGACCTAGAACCCGGGGAAGAAAAAAAGAAAATTAGCAAAAGAATTCAAACGGACACGGACATTCAATGGAGACTGGGTGCTCGGTGTACCTCCGTGTCATAACGTGGCCGAGGTAGACTCGATCGGATGCCGCTGCGATTCCGAAACTATTGTTGCTTCCAGGATTTTAGGGGAATTGAAGACGTTTGGCACACTTCTTGGTCTGTCCATGATCAAAGTTTTGCTTTGGCCTGGCGAGTAGATTTATGATTCGCTTTCTCCTCTACGTGGATCAGCTAGCTTGACTTGCTCGGTCCTCGTGTTACGTCTGTCATGCGACCATGAACCAACAACGAATGCCGTCTGATTCTTTATATGGGGTATTTGTTCGTAGGCTATGTGACGTAGTGCTGTAGGGCTGGTCGTGGGTGGATCTCTGATCCGATGTTTCCGATCTCAAGGTGATCTTTCATTGAGCGCACCAGGCCCTTACGGTTATCGATCAGTAGACTGGAGTTCTCGAGGCCTCATCAGCGGTGCGAAGTACAACATGCATGTACTTAGTCAGAACTGCACCGATAATATCAGTGATGTGTACTGCTGTTCATTCCAAGGTTACGCTGTCGCAACACCCCTACTATGATTGACACTTAAAATCATACATGTACATGTCGGATTCAGTCGCTAGTTCACTATCAACACAAATGCTATGCTATTCCAAAAATTTCCGATGCCTAGCAACAATAAACGCATGTAAATCATCTCACGTCCAAAGATTCTTGAGCTTTAAATCAAATTCGAAGTTCAGATTCGAAGGTACACAGACAGAGGTCACTACTCTAGATAAAAGAGCATATTCCAATACTTAGGAGATCGCCGAGAGACGAGGCTCCTGGATAGCATAGATCCGGAACTGGAAGAAGATGACCGCGTCCTCAACCATAGTTCCCAGCGATCCAATTAGCCATGGAAGATTGGTGAGGAAATATTCTTTCTCTGTAGAGTGGCAAAGAATCTATATCCATGCCGTTAGCCTGCGCCCAATTTATAGTACAACTTGCAGTATCACTCACCCCTGCGCCATAGGTCAAGTTTCCTAGAAGAGAGAGAATAAAGAACAAGAGCGACAATCCTAAATAAAGGTCAGCACCGGGCTCACATACGCACTGGTAGTAAAAGATACCTTCGCATGACTTCTCGCTGTAGTTTTTGTAGATTTGAGGCAATCTCGCACTGAGATCAAAGTCAATACCAACTCACCAGCCCTAAAAAAGGAAGCACTCACCCCAGATAGCACGCAGCACTGAAATACCCCAGCACTAACCCCCCGACAGCCTCCTCAGAACCATTATTATTCTCCAATGGAGCCGGCACCCACATCCCCGTCTGCCAAGCTATGGTCCAACCCGCCATACCAATGAGGAAGATCCCAACCACACTAGCAAAATTCTTAACCCACGCCTTACGGCCATAATCATTCTCCTCGACGATCTTGGCCAGGGTACCCTCGACCTCGCTCTCGCGCCGGCCGGCATGGTAACGGCGTAATGAGCCCGACGACCGGCGCCGCGACTGGGAAGATGCGAGAGAGTCACTGAATCGCCGCCCCAGCAACGGGGTAGTCGGGTCCGGGGTCTCGGTGGACGAGCGTCGGCGGTGGAAAGGCTCGGGACGCGAGTTGCGCACTTTATAGTACACGCACTGCGCGATCAGCACGCCGTCTGCGATGCAGAAGTATACCGCGATCGCGATTATTACGGGCACGAGCCGGGATAGTAAGCCGCCGGCGAGGTTTGCAACATCGCCGATGAACCAGACAAAGACGAAGAGAAGAGATATGGCTTCTGCATTGCCATTGCGGTAGTTCTCAATTAGTTGAGGTACCTAACATATTGTTAGATATGGATCCCACTTTCGAGGTTCTTCTTAAACGTACCAAAAGAAAAAACCAGCATGTCATAGATACTGAGCCCAAGAGACCAGATGCAGCCTCACGGGCTGTCAAAGGTATAGGGCCTTCCATGCTGTCCTCGACAAGAGTATGTTGGAGTGAAAGAAAATTGCGCGGGAGATAAGACTTATGACACAATCTACTCGGGGGAGTCCCGCTCTTGTAAAAAGGGTCCGTGCTCATAGGGAAAATCTCTCGAGGCTAATGATATATAACTACTACATACCTAGGTACCTAGGTAGTAACTACATATGTACATATGTAGATGTATACAAGAACCGATAGATAATTTTGCTAAAGAAACATGTTAAGTTGAACCTGTCAAGTGCGGAATGATGCGCATCGACCAAGCATTGGGATTTCCACAGCCAATGATACACTTCATTATGGTCATGCAAGTCTACCTAGGTACCTAGGTAAACTGCAATATGTGCTACATAAGCAGGATGAACTGACCTCGGGAGGTCCACGGGTCGCTCACTGAGCGTGACCTGAGCACTGATTTGCTTACTGAGGAACCTGATTCCCCTCACTGAGCGTGAACTGATTATTACATAAGCTCAAGGGCTTACCCAGGTGCTCACTATCGTCACCTAAGCAGACTTGGAGAGCAGCCAAGTCAGCAGCTCACCCTAATAAAATGTACCACGCTAGCCCCATCCTAATGCAGTCGTTCACCCAGCACTCTTAACCGTTATCCCCTCAACGAAAGGCTAGCGTCATTAATGTGGCGGTTGTTTCGCCTCTAGCTAGGAGTAGGCTACAGCACGATCCGCAATCCATGTCCGTAGCTTTAAGGATTTGGATTTAAACCCAATATCTATTAGATATTTACGAATATCTAATAGATATCAAATAATACAAATATACCTAGACTTATGACCTTAAGGGTATATATTATTATATTATCCTATTTTTTGTATAATACTTAATACTTAAGGTTATTAAATATCACTACAACATAGGTAGCTAGGTATGATTTCTGACCGAGGTCAGAAATTATAGATAGAAGGTTAAGTACTACTCTATCTATATAGTAGTATATAATAGTAATTTCTGACTAAGGTCAGAAATCTAGTCTATATTATTTTCGGGGTTTTATCAATTTAAATATTCTATCTATGTTATATCCTAAAAGCTAATATTCGCTAACTCGATTTCAATCTAGTAAACGATCCCCCTTCGAACATTAGCAAGCGCTGTAAGGATTCCTTATTAACTTGAAGTTGAGCTTGCTTCCTAATTTGCTGTCATGAATAGCTATGTATCTTCAAAACTATACAATATAAGAATTCAGCTCACTGTAATCCCCCTATCTAGCAATATCATTGCACAAAAATGATAATCCCAAGATACTGCCAATATCTGTCTTCCCGTCTTCGCGGAGGCTATGGACTGATTCCTTTACGGCCTCCCATCTATCAAAATCATGATCGAATGCCTCAGCCATACCGGAGGCATTAAGAATTTTTGCTAGAATGTAATGGCACTCCAGTAGGATTGAACTGGGAAGCTTATGGGCCTTTGCTGAGTCGTGGTTTGTGAAAGTGATCCGATCGTGAATCATATTGCGATACGCATCGCCGATCGGTCCAAATATCTCAACATCATATTGATCGGGGACTTCCTGTATCCTCTTAATCAGTACCTAGCCACTTGTTTTGAAAGGTATAAATAGCTAACCGTTGCTTTAAAAGCAAGGCGAAATTTTCCAAACCTTGAATGAATCCATTCAGCCATGGTCATTCCATTCTCAAGGTTGTTGATATCTTCCCAGTTGAATCTTAGGCGTCGGAGTGCTGGAAAGCACCGGTACAAAACTTCCCAAGCAGTAGCCATATCGGGAGGTGGGCTCTATTTAAGACTCAGCATGTATATCAACTACCTTAGAGAGAAAGTTATCTTACCTGGCTTGAATTCCAAAATCCATATGAGAAGGGAATTATATGAGCCCCTTGTGTATCCGTAGGATTAAGATCGGGCGAATCCAAACCAAGTTCTTCATATCGGCCTTGGTCAAAATGACCAGTCACGGCACACTTGTATCCATCTCTCGCTAGCAAGGCTGTTTTGAACTTTCGGTGGCTGATTGGCTTATCCATCTTCGCGCTAAGTGCTTCGGCATTATCGCCCCGCTTTGGGTTCGGAAATGGGGTAATCGAGGGAGGCTTTGAGCGCGACATCACTAAGTAGTCCGATTCATAAGTTCATCGTTTTTTTGGGGGGTTTTTTTTTTTTTTTTTTCCTTTCCAAGACTGAGTCAGGGATCATAACTTACTCCGGCATCTCAGGCCGGTGTAGAGGTTACTGAAAACCTCATATAGGCCTTCGTCTCCCGGCTTGCTATCGATGTCCTTCAAGAGCTCGGCGCATCCATCTGGTGGCAACATCTCGAGGAAATTTCTAAGGGATGCTTGGAGGATTTCATCGTGGGGTCTTTCCGCACTTGTGGTGTACCGATCAATACGATCAAGCATTGCGGTTAGATTTGCTGCACGCGTGGATTCCGACACATCTGCTTGGGCCGGGAAGATTGAATCCTCATACGGGACTGGGGGAGGCGGGTCTGGCTCCGTGACCTTGCGGCGGGGGCGAGAAAAGGATGCCTCTGGGGAATCCGAACGAGGGCGTTTGCTCGCCATAGAGGGTGGTAGGCGGCGATATACTCGTAGACCTATAGGCTGTGACATACACGTACATATGTACATATATACCGGCCACGGTCGCGATTTCCCGATCGGGGTGCCGCTATATGAGCTCAGGGTCCTGCTCACCGAGTATCTCCCAGCACAGGCATGACGACATGAGAACCATAACCCGAAACTATGGTGATCCAACCTCAAGTTGGCTCCCTTTCCAACTTCGAGAACCATACGAATCACCAAACACATTACCAAAATGACACAGAATAATGCCACTACCACAACAAACATCAAGACACGCTTCCTGATATGCTCGGACACCCATGGACTCGACAGTTTACCCGGCTTCATTCCGTCCGCGAAGCAACATGCAGACGTTGCTATTCACTGCGGAGATCTCACCACCCAGTCTCAACTCCATGAATACAAAGCGTCAATCCGTTTGCTCCAGGCCATCGACGCACCTTTAAAACTTGTCATAGCCGGAAACCACGATTTCACGATGGATATACCAATGTTTCACAAAAGGTAGCAGACGCCAAGTCGTTAGAGCGTGAGCTCGTTGAGCAAGCGTATGGATATGACGGGGAGGCTAGGAGATTGTTCGAAGGCACAGGGATAACTTTTCTCGACGAAGGCGTACACTCATTCCATTTACAGAATGGGGCTTTGCTGACTGTTTATGCCAGTCCATACACGCCTTCACTTGGAGATTGGGGTTTTCAATACCACCCCGATAAAGGCCATGACTTCATGATCGACAATGGCAGTGGTACTAACACCGTGGATGTTGTGATGACGCACGGGCCGCCGAAGGGAATCATGGACTACACTCACTCCGGTGAACGGGCAGGCTCCCCGGATCTCTTTCGCGCTCTCGCTCGCGCCCGACCACAGATGCATTGCTTCGGTCACATTCATGAAGGCTGGGGTGCGAAACTTGTTACGTGGCGCGACAGAACTACCGCTATGCCCTCTCACCTAACGGATATCGACAATGGACAGTCTTATCCTATAGCGAAGCTCTCCGACATGAAAGACAGAGCTGAACAAAGCTTGAGCGGGGATAGCGCGCCTATGAAGTACTTTGCAACTAGCCACTGTTCTGGGGATGCTCATCCGCTAAACTGGGGTTCTCAAACGCTGTTTGTAAATGCTGCTATTGAGGGGACGCCCCAAGGCATCTATAACCAGAAAGAGAATCTATCGATGCAGCTACCATGGGCTGTTGACCTTGAACTCCGGTCTTCTGCCTGAGGAGCAGAATAAACAAGCGAGCGGGAATACCATCTCTGCTCAGTTGTGCCTTCCATTATTACTCTTTGCTTTACTTCCAACCTTGGAAGGTTACCTATCTACCTACATATGTACATATGTAGGTACCTAGGTCGGTAATCTCAGAGTTTAGCAATACCAGTCATCCTGTACCCGTGCACCTAAAAAAGTCAAAGATATATATAGATGAACAATACAATAATTATCTTTTTGACCGGAGATATCTTGACTCTGCCAGAAAGATACCGATCTCTTATACGCGTGGACATTGTAGCCAACCGGAATTCTCAAGATAAACCAGGGTCATGCCATGGAGATTGCTTTGTTGTACATTATAATCATTGGATTATTTTTCATTGTACGAAGGATAATACAGAGTCCATGCTGACCATGAAGCCGAGTTATTCTCCTCGCATAATCGCGAGTTCATCCTCGAGCATGCTGACCGCAAAATCCCCAAGAGAGTCCTTGATACTACCGTCCAACAATCGTTGACGGGCTGTTTCTGGGATTGCCGCCATGGCCTCCAGATAATTGGTCAAGGGTGCATAGTCCACAACCACTTCGCTCCAGTTGCCTCTATCGACTCCGTATTGAGTAAGGAAAATACGGAGAGTCTGCAACCCCTCGCGCGTGAGCCACCCCTCAAGGGCTGCCGGATCTCTGAGTGGTGGGCGCGAGTGTGGGATATCAATATGTTCTGTATCCTCATCCTCATCTTCATCCTCAAATCCAATTGGCTCTCCGTCGTCGGATTCGACATTGCGAGGGCGGACGTTGTGGTTGATCTGGCCGAGGAGATCCTGCAGCCAATTCTCGCCGCCCCCAGCAGGGGCTGCATAGATGGGCGTAGGTTCAGATTGTTGCTGGTACGCTTCGGATTCATAGGGCGGAAGAGGGTCGGAGGAGGACAGTCGACCAGCCACAAAGTGATTGGGAAGATGGGTTGTCACTTTAGCTATATCGGACAAAACCACATGACGAGCGATGTCCAAAGTGATCTCTGGTGGTTCATTAGGCTCCTCGCCAGAAATAGAATCTGCGACTTCTATAATGAGAGAAATAGCCTCGGGGGTATTCCAAAGATCCTTTGCGCGGGCGATATAGAGTTCGGTAAGCAGCTCATGAGCGCCTGTAGGAGGCATCTTGCCCCAGATTTGCTTAGGAACGTGCTGGACATCAAGTTCCTGTGCTAGCCTGCTGAAAATCCACGGGTAGTGAGACATGGCAAGCTGCAGCTGTCGGCGACATTCTTGGGGCTTGTTTAACCGGAGGTATGCCACTACCAGCGAGCATTGAATATTAGGAAGGTTAGCCCAGTCGCGACTAAAGCGTGTCTGGGTACAGAGCTGCACGAATTGTGCGTATTCTCTACCTCGCAGCGCGAGGTGGTCGATGAGCAGTCTCATGCAGTAAGGATCACTGTCATCCAGACTGAGCAAGAGCTTAGCCCATTCATAAGCGGTTCTCCAAGTGCCCTTCATTGCTAGGTTGGTGATGTACCTCCACCCAACTAGCCAGAACTCTCGATTCTCCGCATGTATGAAATCAAGTCTGGCCTCGCCTTCCTTAAGGCGATTGGCAAACGAAGAGTGCACTGAGCGTCCAATATTGAATAGGGCTCTTTCCATCAGATCGGCAGACACAGCATGATCGCCTTGGTGTTTGGCAATCTCCGACACTTGGAGAAGCGTAGAAATATGATACGGGTTGTATTGGAGGTGCCCGATGAGTCTCTGTGGGTCCATCGATTCAACACAGAGATCGAACTGCCGCTGTACATCTTGATAGGCAGTATTGTGTACTAGTCGGTAGAGAGTCTCCCCGGAAGGAAGCTTCTTCACAGTCTCCATGCCTAGCCCTCCGCTCGGAGCCCGAGGCCACTCATCTTTGCCCTGCATAAGGATATTGCGTCGCAATGTAACTCCAGCCAGACTTTGACCTCGGCTGGCTGGACTGTACCTTCCCGTCAAGGCTTGAGCAAGGTCGATCATTTGTCGATTGCGATCCCGACGACGGCCCGTTCCAGTATCCGCTGGTTGATCAAAGTTTTCCAGAACAACATTTCCAAACAGTCTGCGCATCTCATTCGTTGCGTTGAGAAATTTGGGTTCGATCCCGAGCAATTCGCTCGTAGTCTTTGGAAAAGAGGCCTCGGGAGGGTGTCTGGTAGATAAACCTGTGCCAACTGACGTGGGCCCACCTGTCGATAGATCTTTCAACGCCCGATCAATTTCATCTAGGTCTGCTTCATTCGATTTTGAAGGCGGGGTACTGGCCCGATCGGAGGTTTTGACTGCCTTCTTCTTCTTTTTCTTGTTGCTCTTTTTGGGCTTTACCGGGGTTGGTTCAGGCTCTGGATCTGGTATGCGTGCGTAAGGTTCCTCCTGGGCCTCCTCTTCATCTTCCTCCTCATCCTCATTTTCAGCGTTCAGCAAATCAAAGGCATTGAACTTCGGTTTCGCGGGGCGCGGGGCTTCGTCTTCGCTTGACTCATCTTGCTGGTCGGATTCTCGCTGCTGCGCTTGTTCACGCAGCTTCTGCAGTTTTCGAATTGCTCGTGATGACATCCTACGTACTGAGGCAGAAGCCTTTGAACGTACGGAATGAAAGCTGCCTGCGAAAGCGGAATCGAAAGAAGAACGCACCGCAACAAAACCGCGGGGAATGACGACAGAGCCTAATACAGGCTTAGCGCCCTTTCCAGATCAACACCAACACGTGACTTTCATATTGAGGTGACCCAGCTCCTTGACAAGCTTGAAACCTCATCTACATACAATCTCAGAGCTGCTATCTGCCTTGAAAAAGGCACAGAAGCTACTCGGCTATTATATCTATTGCTTGACTAATGCGTCAGGTGACTGTTCAGGCCTGCCGCACTGCTCGGCGTGCACCAGTATGGAACATTGCCGCTAAACGGCCGTGCCCTTTGACCTTCAACCAGCTGCGAGGGATTCGGCCTTACTCTGGTGGCAGACGCTCATCCCATACTCCAGTAGCTCCTCGATCATCCATGCATCGCCGCAACCTCTCCCTCGCCGTTATCTCGACCGTCGTTGCCTCCGGAGCATGGTATACTTGTCAGGGTGACACCGTTAAATCGGCAGCAACCCAGATCCGGAGTTTTGCATCGAGTGCCCTCAACTCCGCCTACGCAGAAGGGCCCGCCGAGTCCACACGACGTGCCTTGTTGGTCAGCGGCGATCAATTCTACACAGCGACGCTCTCCGCAGACCAGCCTCTTACCAAGCATACAGACGATTCAGACCGCCGAGTCCTGGAGATGTTGACTCCCGAGCAAGCGACCCAGAAGCTTCGCAAGAACGAGGAGTCATATTTGGTCAATCGGGGAAAGGGCGTTGTTCGTTACGATGTTGTTCAGGTTCCCAGCAACTCTCCCATTGAGGACGACCATGCGGAAAAGATAGTGGAGATCCCAGCATCCGTGTCTGCTGTCAGCGATGGCGAGCCGAGCAGCGACTGGATGTTCTGGGGAGTCTTTGACGGTCACTCGTATGTTATGTCAAAGTTGAATGCTTATAATGCAAATACTGACCATAAATCAGGGGCTGGACCACATCTGCGAAATTGCGCAATGTGTTGATCTCATATGTGGCTCGTGAATTGAACACAACTTACAAGGCTGCTTCTGCTGATCCATCTCTCCTCATGCCAACATCCGAGGCCATCGATGCCGCCATCAAGAAGGGCTTCGTCCGCCTCGACAATGACATTGTACATGAGAGTTTCAAAGAAGTCATGAAGTCTAAATCACGACGGGTGGCCGCCGAGCTCCTTGCTCCTGCTCTCTCTGGATCATGTGCTCTTCTCAGCTTCTATGACTCCCAGACCAAGGACCTCAAGGTTGCTGTTACTGGAGACTCTCGCGCAGTTCTGGGCCGTCGCAGCCCTAGCGGGAAATGGACTGCTACTGCGCTTTCTGAAGATCAGACTGGTGGCACCCCATCAGAAATGAAACGTTTGCGTGAGGAGCACCCTGGCGAGCCATATGTCACCAAGAATGGTCGAATCCTCGGCCAGCTTGAACCCAGCCGTGCGTTCGGTGACGCCTTCTACAAGTGGAGCCGGGACGTCCAAGATACAATAAAAGCGAAGTTCTTTGGGCGCACTCCTCATCCTATGCTGAAGACGCCCCCTTACGTCACCGCCGAGCCTATCATTACTACTACCAAGATCGATCCCTCCAAGGGCGATTTTGTCGTCATGGCTACCGACGGCCTGTGGGAGATGCTGAGCAATGAGGAAGTTGTTGGCCTGGTTGGTCATTGGGTTGAGCAACAGCAATCTGCTGCTGCAAGCACAGGTAGCAAGGCTTGGTTACAGAGCTGGTTCGGGTTCGATGGCCAGAAGAAACTGCCTGTGGAAACTGCAGCCGACGGGTCAACCGAAGGCCAACGGCGTCCCATCCGCCAACAGCAATATGATATCTCTGGTGCGGCTAGTCGATTTGTTGTCGAGGACAAGAACGCAGCAACGCATCTTGTGCGGAACGCAATGGGTGGAAAGGACAAGGATATGGTGTGTGCGTTGTTGACGCTACCCAGTCCCTACTCTCGCCGATACCGGTAAGGATATCCTTTTCATGACATTTACTTTTTAGTGGCTTGGCTAATCTTTCTTAGTGACGATGTTACTGTCGAGGTCATCTTCTTTGGTCAGGGCCCTGATTCCCGCACAGTCGAAGTCAACCAGGAAGCGAGTGCATCAGAGCAGCCTCCCAAATCAAAGCTTTAGGTGTTCGTTTTGTCTTATGTTTCCTTCGTGACATTCCCAAAACAATTTGAAGGGTGGCGGGCTTTTTTTGATACGTTTTGCAATCTACTTATCTGGTGGGTTGCCGCAAGGCCAAGACAAGATACTACGAAATAGTTTCTCTAATCTTACGAATTATTGCAGTGTCCCTCATGTGGTTATAACTAGACAAGCATTGCACATTGTAGAGTGATAAGCCTGGCATATTCACTCTGTACTACTGTTCCCCGTTCCTAGAGGTGGCTTCTATAGCTAATTATCATTCATCTACGCATATCACCAGTAATAAAAATATACGGAAAAGATACCGGCCTGTCATCTTATATAACGTCCATAATTTCATCTTGAGCAACCTACATGTATGCACATAAACCAGATTATCAAGTCCTACGTCGTCAAGGACAAAGGCGCGGCCGACTATTTTTGTAGAAGTAAAAGATATTGTACATGAGTGCGGGTGGGTAGGGAAAATGATGCTACATACACAATGAACCTCGAAACCAGTCGATGAACTATGTGCATCCCGGATTGTGGGGAATTGGAAAATTATGAACGTCGACGCGCAAGCCCAGAGGGTATCCTGTGACGGCTAAACCCATCCGAGCCAGTTCATAAGGTCTGTACCAGTCGCCCGGAAGGCCATAGGTTGAATCAGGTCTGACATGAACTTCTTGTCAACTTTCGGTGTGGATGTGGCCTCCATCTTGATGAAGCTCCGAAATACACTTAGAGCCAGCATACGAATAGTTCGCAACTTTATAATGGAGTATGGCTGAACAATCCACCGATTCATGCATGCGATTCTGGATGATACGATTCCCGCGGATCGAATCAGCGTAAATTTTTCAGCTGGAACGGGTCCTCAACGCCCGGCTTCTCGAACGCGATGGACTTCTCGACAAAACGCTTGAACCCTGGTGGTGAAAACACCTTTTTGTCCAGTACCCAAGTCTGTAGCGTAGCAACGTTGGTACTGGTGATCCAGTAGAGCATAAGCGCAGTTGGCATCCCTTGAACAAAGCTTGCGAAGCCAATATAGCATGTCAATACTATGACAAAGGACCGTAAACCGGTGAAAAGGGTCTGCTTGTACATCTCGATTTTTGGAAGGAGTGCGATCTCCTTCCAAGGCTTGACTTTCCATCCCATCAGAACGTTCCCCAAGATTGACGCAGTCAGACAAAGCGGCAGCACGCCTGTTGGGTCACCTGCCAGTAAATCTGGGAACCAGAGGGCACCCTCGTTCGCAAGAGTAGGCTCGATGGTTAAATGCAGAGGCTGGGCCGTGGAGGCAGGGTCTTGCGACGACTCGATAAACGACGACAGCCAGGCAATGATGCCGCTATTGTTACCGCTCATCCCGCGCAGACTCTCCATGAGCGCAATAAAAACAGGGATCTGCAGGAAGCCGATTGCTTTGTACTTGCTGGATACTCCCCAGCGCTTATGAAGCACAGCTGTTCGTTTTCTTAGTTCAGTGAGGATATTGCGCTTAACTTCAGTATTATTATAGTTCCTGAGGTTCGCAGTAGGGACCTGGTCCATCTGCTTCTGCGCATATCTCTTCATCCAAGCGCTTAGAATTGGCACTATTTTCATTTCGCGATGGCGATGGAGTCGAGTGTATAACAGGATCGGCAACCCGACAAACGTACGAATAAGTACGGCAGTTAGAGGAATTGATGCAACCCATGGTAGGCATGAAACAGTGTGGACGCCGTGAATAAATGCGGTGGAGCTGTCCAGTGCAAGGCCCACGACGGAGAATGAGGCTGGTCTTGTTGGGTGGAAGTATCGAACTTGCGAGCGAGGCAATTGTATGGCCCGCCGCGTTAATTGTATGGTCTGTGACGAGCGGAGGGCATACATCACTGCTAGCGGGGTGAAAGACAAGATAGAAAATAAAAGATAGCTGGAAAAAATTGAGACTATAGGAATCGCGGAGACGGAAATCGGATATTTGGAGATCATCATGTGACACGTATGAACTTACCTCATTGGCCCAGCTGATCAACTTGTTGACAGCAAGAGAGGGGGAACATTTTCTGACTTGTCGCAGTTTGACTTCATATTCTCTTACTATGTGTGATTTCTGATGAGGTCTCTTTAAATATTGCCTTCTCACCATGGCCCTCTTATCAAACGCCATTCTGGCCACTCTGGTCCTCACCGCCACGGCTGTCCTGCTTCCGAAGCTGACAGGCGTTCTCCTCGGTCTAGTGTTTCGGGGGTGGGCTGGCTGATCTGGCGACGAACTCGGTCTCGCCGTGAATATGTGATCGCGCGGGCGCGATCTGAAGAGGAGGAGTTACGCGCCTCACGGCCAAAGGGTTCAACACTATCGCGGAACGGTGCCGAAGACGAGGACTGGGAGAAGGTGGATAGTTCAGGCACAGGCGGGGTACAGACTACGGCTGGTAGTGGAAGCAGTAGTGGTTCTGGCAATGAAAGTTACGAGAGTCCAGAGGACTGGGATGGCATCATTGGATTCTTCCACCCATTCTGGTATGGCATTCTCTACACATGTTGAAAGATACAAACAACGCTGACTAGGTACTACAGTAATGCCGGCGGAGGTGGCGAACGAGTCTTATGGGAAGCGATACGCGCAACACAGAAGCGCTGGCCGAAGGCAATCTGCGCTATCTACACGGGTGACCATGAAGTCAATAAAGCCACGATGTTGGAGAAGGTGGAGAACCGGTTCAACATTCGCCTACATGCGCCTACCGTGGTGCTTCTATACCTGACAACCCGCAAGTATGTTGTTAGTAGCTCATACCCTTACATGACACTGCTGGGACAGTCGCTGGGGTCACTGATTGTTGCCTACGATGCTTTTACGTTGCTTGTACCGGACGTTTTTGTTGACACCATGGGCTATGCTTTCACACTTGCTCTGTGCAAATGGTTTTTCCCGAGAATTCCAGTAGGTGCCTATGTTCATTACCCGACTATATCAACCGACATGCTCGCTTCTCTCGACGACAAGAGCGGGGTGCAAGGGATCAATTCCGGCGCAGGGAGAGGGTGGAAAGGGAAAACCAAGCGTCGGTACTGGGAGATATTTGCCAAGCTATATGGCTGGGTCGGTCGACAGGTCGATGTAGTTATGTGCAACTCGTCCTGGACGGCAGCACACATTCGCACGCTTTGGGGCACCGGTAAGAAAATCAACAACGGCAGCGGCGACGGGAGTCCATCATCGCCGGCGGTGGTGTTTTCCCCCAACAGCAGTCACCGAACTGCAATCAAATATTGTCGTTGACACGGACAGCGAGAAGACTCGCCAGCCTGTTCTACTTTACATCGCACAATTCCGGCCAGAGAAGAACCACCCGCTAGTATTGCGCTCCTTTGCGCGATTCTTACAAGAACGAACAAACAACCCAGCCTACGAAGGTCAACCGCCTCCGCGTCTTGTACTCATTGGATCCGTGCGCCATTCCAGCCCTGATGAAACCCACATCTACAACCTTCGCCTCCTAGCGCATGAACTCCGCATCCGCGATCATACTACATTCTTGTGCGACGCTAGCTGGCCTGTCATGCTGTCACATCTCCGGACCGCCTCGGTTGGCGTCAATGCCATGTGGAACGAGCACTTCGGTATTTGCGTCGTGGAGTACCAAGCCGCTGGTCTCATCTGCGTCACACACGACTCGGGTGGTCCACGTGAAGACATTGTCGTTGATCTGGGGGATGGTGCAACTGGATTCCGAGCTGAAACAGAAGAGCAGTTTGCTGCTTCTTTCGAGGCTGCCCTTGCTCTTCCGGAGGCAGAGAAACTCGCCATGCGGCAGCGGGCTCGTCGCTCAGCTCAACGATTCACCGAAGAGGAGTTTTCCCGCAAGTGGCTGGATCAAGTACAAAAGCTTGTTAAGGCGTCGACGGTTTAACCTTGTGATGTCCCCCATGAAATAGACGAATGGAGTTTTCATTTAGTTTATTATTCGCCTAAACAAGAAGTCAACTCCATGATAACAATCCTTAAAGACTGTACTTATTCGTAATAATCGTAAAATAGAAATAGACGATGTGACCAAGTCTACGACTCGTGCATAAAGAGACATTTCAACAAAGCACGTCGAGCCTTCTAATCAGAAACAGAAAATGCCGGCAATGCAATGACAGTGCGAACACCCTGAACTTCCCCTTTAGTCGCTATCACTGGCCTCTCCGCCGTCCGAGTCAACTCCATCACCAGTATTTTGAATACCTTCAGCCATGATATACTCGGTTTGCTGAAGGGTCTTCTTGATCTCATTATTGTTGAAGACCAGCTCAGCAGGCTTCTGGCCATGCTTATTCCGCACTCGAGGATCACAACCAGCCTCACACATCATCTTGATCATGGCTTCGCCCAGTTCTGCATCTTTATCATTGGCGTACCGCACTGCGATGTGCAACGGCGTGTCGTTGTCCAGCCGGGTCAAAGGGTCGCATTCGAAGAATTGGATGTCAAACAGCGCATCCATAGTATCGTCTAACCGAAAACAAGACAAAAGAGTTAGCTTGCAGGGGAGATGGGCATTAACAAAGTGGCAAAGTAAACACGTACAGCTTCCATACTGGGCACAGACGTGCAATGCGTGGTTTCCCATAGAGTCTGTCACCTCGTTGAAAAATTGTGCCACTTGCTCATTTGTCTTCTCTTCCATTTCGTTCAGCACCTGCTCAATTAGGTGGGGTTGGTCCCGGCGGCAGGCCTCCACGACCAGCTCGCGGGGTGATGCGCCCTAAATCATAGCGACATTAGCGTTGACAGGCGACAAAGATCCAGTAAGCAGTATTCACCTCGTCAGCCATTTCTGTATATGGGTTCACAGAGTCCGGAATACCCGAGAATGAAGTTGGTAGTACAGGAATTGTTGCTCAGCCAGTTGTGATGGTACTCGTGGAGCTAGTCGTAACAAGAGTCAGGCGCTTTGTATGGGTATTTTGCGGATCAGAATAGGTCTTCCACAGGGAATGAAGTAGGATATGTATGTACAAGCTGGGCTGGTGGTTAAACAGGCATTCAAGTTCCTGGCAAATACTACTGGTCATCGGAGTTGTTCCCCAGGGACATCCCACACGCGGGCCGCCCGGATATATAATCTTCCGAATACCGTCTTAATTTAGCCGCGCGCCTAGATCTCTTATCATCGCCAGTGATGTTCTGCACCTGACGGGACTACATTGTACAGCTGCTGAGAACCTAACTTTCGACCTGGTCTAGCTGCCTGCGCTTTATTGGTGTTATTCACTGCATCCTCTTGTCAAACCACCAAGATGCTAGTCTGTATGTGTTATCTCCGAGTTGACGCTGTCCAGGGACAGTCCAGAACAGAAACTGACTCCTCTCTCTAGTCTGCCCCAATTGCAGCAATGCGCTCACCATTTCCAAAGCGGAGTCGAGCACAAGATTCCCAGCGGGTGTGAACCGCTTTGAATGCCGCGTCTGCCCCTACGAAGCCCCGTTGGAGAAGAACTATTTCGAGAAGAAAGCTATGAAGCAGAAGGAAGTCGACGATGTATTTGGTGGCAAGGAGGAATTTGCCAATGCTGACAGTGTTGCCAGTAAGCTTCTCTGCTATCTCCTCTTAGGAGTGACATTTCCGTCAAGATATACAGGACTGACGTACTCTCTTTTTTTTTCCCTTACAGCTCAATGCCCCGCCGAAAGCTGCAATGGGGAACGTGCGTACTTCTTCCAGCTGCAGATTCGCAGTGCAGATGAACCGATGACTACATTCTTGAAGGTATGTCCCCCTCCTTACGTCTAATGTGAGGTACCCGTGTCTGACAGCTCCCAGTGTACCTCGTGCGGTGCTCGGTGGAGAGAAAATTAGAGTTGGGCGGCAAGGCCGGGGGCAAGTCACTTGCATTGCTTTTTGCTTTCATTTTGCTTTCGCTTTTGCTTTTTTGGTTTTATTATAGCGAGGTGCAAGTGGCGTATTTATCAAGTGTTTACAACATAGGGGAGGCGTGTGTACGGAGTAACTTAAACCTGATACCCAAATTGATCGACGTCACAGTCCAGCGCACAGATTATTTTGCGATCAGCGGACATCCATGGATGGATCTAGCTTTTTATGCATTTTGAATTTTATATCACATGTTATTGTGTATTTTTGGCTTTGTACTTTTTTTTTTCGCTATGACTACAATTGCCCTAGTACAAATGTAGAGCCCGACATTGGTTTCTGCCTGGGAAATACTAAAGAAGAATCTGATCATTGGAGGCCAAAAAGAAAGAATTTTCTATACATGACATTGTTGGTGGGATAAGTTGGCGGTGAGAGTGTTGCCCCTCATCCGCGGGGTTCTCAAAAAGAAAAAAAGAGAGGAAAAAGTAAAAAAATGGATCGAGACATCCAGTATCGCCACAGTAACACAGTAAATTCGTATAGGGCCAAAAGAAAACGGGAAAATGGGCAAAGTAAACAATGCAAACTTGAAGATTCTCACCCAACCGCTCTGCGTTGCTGCCCAGTTCAAGCGTTTAGAGCCACAAAGTGGACTGGGAGCCGATGAAAAAAAAATTTCGCACCGAGTGGAGTGCCATGGCAGGACACAACCAGGGAAACGGATGGGTGTTTCAAGCGCAGAGGTAATAGTACATAACAAAGTATGAATAAACACATATTGTAGCAAGTACATCTACTTCATCCCACCAACCCACTTTGCAAAATCTGCGTACAAGGGTGAAGGGCAGAGCCAATCAGAAGCCCTAACCAAAAGAGGGCTTGACCCCACCTGCTGACTCGCCTCGCTCGCTTGCCCCTCCATATAAGGATTTCCCCTCCTCCCTTCTCCCACAGACTTTTCTTTCTTCCTCTTGTCTGCTACAGTGAGTTTTTCCTGCCCCCCTACTGCTTTTCAGCTCTTCATCTTTCGACAACTCTTACTGATTACTTTTGCTCAGTACCTCTACGCGTTTTGCCGTAGTCTCTGAGCAAATTTTCCTACAGATTTTTTCTAGTATCTTACAAAGAACTACAAAAAGTTCCAACCGTCATCATGGGGTATGTGACTGTGACTGGCAGACTCTCACTTTGTCAAGAACATCTGAAGCTGACTTTGACCCAACAGTAAAGAAGAGCGTAGCCACCTCAACATCGTCGTTATCGGCCACGTCGATTCCGGCAAGTCCACCACCACTGGTCACATGATCTACAAGTGTGGTGGTATTGACCAGCGTACCATCGAGAAGTTCGAGAAGGAGGCTGCTGAGCTCGGAAAGGGTTCCTTCAAGTACGCCTGGGTTCTTGACAAGCTCAAGGCCGAGCGTGAGCGTGGTATCACCATCGATATCGCTCTCTGGAAGTTCCAGACCTCCAAGTATGAGGTCACCGTCATCGGTAAGAGACATGTCCATTCATCTCTCAGTTGCACAGATGTTAATATATTGCATTACAGATGCCCCCGGTCACCGTGATTTCATCAAGAACATGATCACTGGTACCTCCCAGGCCGATTGCGCTATTCTCATCATCGCCTCCGGCACTGGTGAGTTCGAGGCTGGTATCTCCAAGGATGGCCAGACCCGTGAGCACGCTCTGCTTGCCTTCACCCTCGGTGTCAAGCAGCTCATTGTTGCCCTCAACAAGATGGACACCTGCAAGTGGTCCGAGGAGCGTTACAACGAGATTGTCAAGGAGACCTCCAACTTCATCAAGAAGGTCGGCTACAACCCCAAGGCCGTTCCCTTCGTCCCCATCTCCGGCTTCAACGGCGACAACATGCTTGAGCCCTCCACCAACTGCCCCTGGTACAAGGGTTGGGAGAAGGAGACCAAGGCTGGCAAGGCCACCGGAAAGACCCTCCTCGAGGCCATCGACGCCATCGAGCCCCCCGTCCGTCCTTCCAACAAGCCCCTGCGTCTTCCCCTCCAGGATGTGTACAAGATCTCCGGTATTGGCACAGTTCCCGTCGGTCGTGTCGAGACTGGTATCATCAGCCCCGGCATGGTCGTCACCTTCGCTCCCGCCAACGTCACCACTGAAGTCAAGTCCGTCGAGATGCACCACCAGCAGCTCAAGGCCGGTAACCCCGGTGACAACGTCGGCTTCAACGTCAAGAACGTCTCCGTCAAGGAGGTTCGCCGTGGTAACGTCGCTTCCGACTCCAAGAACGACCCCGCCGCTGGCTGTGACTCCTTCAACGCCCAGGTCATTGTCCTGAACCACCCCGGTCAGGTCGGCGCTGGATACGCTCCCGTCCTCGATTGCCACACTGCCCACATTGCTTGCAAGTTCGCTGAGCTCCTCGAGAAGATCGATCGCCGTACCGGTAAGGCCACCGAGACCTCCCCCAAGTTCATCAAGTCCGGTGATGCCGCTATCGTCAAGATGGTTCCCTCCAAGCCCATGTGTGTTGAGACCTTCACCGACTACCCCCCTCTCGGTCGTTTCGCCGTCCGTGACATGCGCCAGACCGTTGCCGTCGGTGTCATCAAGTCCGTTGTTAAGAACGCTGGTGGCGCTGGCAAGGTCACCAAGGCCGCTGCCAAGGCTGGTAAGAAATAAATGATTCTCGGATGATGCTCATTATGCCGTGATGATTTTTTTCTTTTCAAAAACAATTACTGGATCCAGGTAGATTTGCTGCGTAGCTCGAAAATGACTACCCACATTTTTATGACAATGTCTTCTTCTTTCAAAAGTAACAGCGTAGACAATACGTACATATGTACTCTGTGGAATAGTTGATCAACCCTTAGACAGTGTGATATCCCACCCACACTGGCTTCTAATTTTTCTGTGTGGTTCTTGAGGCTGGTGATGCCCAAGTCCTGTGATGCGTATGTACATCGACGTGGATGCACATAGTACAAACATGTATGTACCTCTTGTCAACACGGAACATACTTCAAACTTTGAATTGGCTTAATTCTTTTTCTTCCTTTCTACTATACATATGTACTCAGACTGTTTATTATCCACCTTCAACATCCGATTCCTCATGGAACCTTAGTAGGTAAATAAGGTGTTGAGATGGTGTCTACATATGTAAATTATCCTCGAATCGATCCCAACAAGTAACATTACGTTCAAGCTGGAAGCAACTACCGATCATTTCTATCCTGATTTTATATTTTATATGTATAGTGAACTATCGTAGACTTCTCAATCAGCCCTGATCAATCACGAGATGCCTGATTAGCCGGAAACATATATAACTATGTACTCGGGCCAGTCTCAATTTCCATTTCAACCTCCACTTTAAGCCCATCCCCCAAACCAACCCGATCCAAATATACGAACCTGCGCCCGAGCTATCGTTGAGCTTCTGTGTTTACAAAGATAGGGGAAGTAGTCATGGTTTTAGCAGTGGTCCCTACAATTCATTGTAGTCCATATTCTTCAAGCTATGGATCAAAGATTACATATGTAAAATGGCAAAAACTGACCAAACACAAGTAAATGACCTATCGTATCTTGGGTATCAAGTTGCAGATACATACATGTAGTATGTATCCCTATGTAACGGCATGCCAACCAAAGATGTATCAATCACTCTTCCTCATACTCTTCAGAATCATCATCTTCTTCTTCTTCGTCTTCCTCCTGGGTAGGGGCACGTCTCGAGGACCGTCTAGGCCCTGAGCTCTGCGGCGCCTCGCGATCCTCTGCGCTCCCGTTAACTCGAGCATCACCCACATCGCTAGCACCATCCACCCCATTAGCTCGTACGGGCGCCGGTTCGATCCCAAGACTCCTCCCAAGCTTCCCTTCGAAATCCTCGAGCTCTTCCCTCTGGAGGTGAGTCAATCCCTCATGGTCACCCTTCTCTTTCCCATAAACAGTTCGCACAAGACCCGCCACACCACTAGTCCCGACCTCGATTTTACCCCGCGGTCCAAGGACGTACTCAATCACCTCTTCACCGCCATCCATCTCTCGCGTCTTGATAATGTATCCCTCCTTGCATAGCCGCTGAAGCAGTTTATCCGTACGGTCGATCGGCGTAGCAACCTCAGCGTTTGTACGCGACAGGTACCGGTCAAGTTTCTGTTCAGCCAGCGAACCACCGTTCAGCACAATCACCGCTATGATAAAACTGTACAGACCCGTGTATGTGCTTTCGGTGTAGAGGGAGGGTGCTTTAGTCGGAATGAGGATATCGGAAGAGCGGTATGGAAGCGGCAAAGTGCTAGTAACGATCCAGGACTTATTAGCCGAGGAAGGCTTTTCCGTTTTCTGCGCAGCTGTTGTACCGAATGTCAGTAGTGATTACTTAGAAAATAGCGTGTGTCTGCAACAAAGAAAAGCAAGACTGAATCCGACTCACCCCGTCGCTGGGTAATGGTGACTTTCTCTCGTGCCGGTAACTCGGTCATCTCCATACCAAAACGCTGCCTCATTTCCCGCTGCGCCTGGTCGAAAACTAGCTTGAATTGCCGTGAGCCCTGCTCGCCCAGCACCTTGGCGCTGATGTCGTTGCGCCGGATCGGGAGCCGCGAATACTCGCTTGCTATGGCGAGCCGCACCAATTTCTTGACCATTGCATCGGTGCTGGTTGGCGCACTTGGTCCGTCATCGTCGCTGTCTGGTGCGGGTGATGAGTCGCTTTCTTCGCTTTGTCTTCTGCGCCGACGTGCGCTTGGGGTTATCTCGGTCTCGGATGCTGCGTTGGCCTAGGGATTGAGGTTAGTGGTGGGTAACCGTAAAGTGAGTGGATTCGAGTTTGCGTACACGTCTTTTGCGACTTGGTGGCATTTTTGATTATGTATGTAGGTATGATGGTGAATTGCAGGTTTGGGGGGAGACGCGACGCGATAGAACGATTTTACCCCATCGGGGCTGGTCTGTGCGTGGCCCTTATCAATGGTTCTTTGTTTCCGCAAATGGATTCGAAGTCAGTCTTATTATTTTTGGGGTTTATTTCGAGGACTGTTTGGTGGTCTTACTACAAGTAGAACGTGTTTTGCATATATATGCATATGTAGAGAGTTATGTGTTTATCAAATCCAATAACATACATCGATAGACTTAGGAAAAGCGAACTAAGTACAACGGGGACAAAGCAGTACACACAGAGCAGCGATGAGGTATTATTTTCTCTAAAAGAAAAAGAACAAAAAGGAAAAAAGGAACGCTCCAAAAGGCCAAAGAGATCTAAAATCAGTGGCTGTTCTTCTCATTGACAACCTCCTTCGCTTCCTCCTTCTTACTTTGGAGGAAAGCGTTGACCCAAGCTAGCGATTCCTGCGACAGAACCAAGCTGGTAGTGATGACAGCCTTGCCTGAAGCAAAGACACCATCGCCACCGCACTTTTTGTACTCAGAGCCATAGATATCGGTGACATGGTGCTTGACATCGCCGACGACGCGGACGGGCAGAGAGGCACTGTTGTAGATAGAGCCGCGCAGCTTCTGGGTGTCCTCCTTGAAGATGGGGAAGCGAGCGTCAATTTGGCTCAGACCCTTATCACCGAGGGAGTCGGCGCGGGCTATGTAGGGAGCGACATAGCTGTAGGGAGTGGAGAAGTAGGGTAGAACAGGTTTGGCAAGACGGGTGTAGCCCTGGTCGGCGTATTCGAGGGACTTGGCTCCGTAGGGGTTGCCCTTGTAGTAGGAGATGGAGTCGGAGATGATGGGATAGGAAGTCAGATGCTAGATTTAGGAATGTCTAGTTAGTATATGCTGATCCTGACTCTAGTTCTGCGTTTTGGTATTGGGCTGTAGTGGGGTTATACTTACGTCAAAGAATTGAGAGTAGTGCTTCTCGCCGTTGACAACTGGTTCACCCATTTTGGCTTCTGCGTGAGGCATAAAGATAGTAAACTGAGTAGAATATAGTATAATAAGAATTAAGAAGAGAAAAAAAGAGAGAAGGCGGGAGTGAATTGGGTTGTATAGAAAAAAAGGGTTTTCACATGTGATTGCGCTGTCATTATGCAATGGGTCCTACCGCAATCGCATCATTTGTGCAATACATCGTATTGTTGGCTGGTTATTTTGGCTGGCTATTTTACATAGTTCTCTTCTTTTTCCTTTTTTCGCTATCGTTTCTTTTGGGGAAAAAAGATTCAATGGCCTCAGATCCCAAGTGATACCCCCACGCCATTGCACCATTGACTTTCGGGCACTCTGCAACCCAAACTGTCAGAGCAATTGAATCCCTATTGCTAATTATAGCTATGTAGTATACTACTAGTATCAAATATACTTGGTTCGACTGCAAAAAACTTGAAAAATACCATAAATGAACTTTGAAACTTTTTTGATAAGCTGCTTTCGCATGTGATTGCGGGTCTGATGCAAAAACGCCGTGTGGTTCCACTTGGATGATCTCTATCAATGACCTATTCTGTCTCTCATCTCATACAGCTTCCAAGGTTGGCCCTATTATATTCCATTCTTCAAGAGTTCGATATTTCAATATTCCCCAGAATATATTCCAGATGAGGGGGTGAGTTTGCAAGATAAACCTTGTTCTCACCCGTTTCACCGTTATTCGTTGGACAAGCCTGCTTATCTGCATATTATAAAACCGGCCAGACGGCCGCAAATGGCTGATCGGGGCTTGCCAGAATATGACTTATGCTTCGGCTTCTACTCCGTTATGTGAGTCTAGCCCATCTGCACGTACATTGGCGATGCCAGTCATGTACCCACTCATTGGCCTGAGCGTCGGCCCCTCGAACCGCCCCTTATACTCTCGGGAATACGTAACAGCTTCCGGTCCAAATGTAGGAGGAAAACCTAAGGTCCTAGCCGGATTGGAGATCGTTCTCCCCCGGGCATGCGACGGGCGAAGTGATTCGTCGCAGATTCATCCGAATCTCGGCGTTTGATGTGACTTTATGAAACGGTTGCGTTCGATAGGAATAGAGTACGATGGTCAAACTATATCCATCAGTGCAGGTGGTTTATGTGAGAGATTGAAGGCACCTTGGTACTTCATACATATCCAGATATTGGGTTTAAATGTTCCTTCCTATTGCGGCGAAAGGAATGCGGGAAACGATAAATGTATTCGGCACGACTATCAGGGTAAGCCGAAGAAAGCCCTGGTGGTGGCCAGGTTTTCCGACCTTGTAGTCGGCACATGAAAAAAACTGGATATGGCGACTGGACTAGATCTGTCATGAGCATTGAGATTCGGAACTGGAGGGCTAGTTTTCTTTTCTTTTTCTTTTTTTTTTTCCCGTCCCCAACCTTCTGTCTTTTTTTTCGTTCCTTCAACTTAGGTGAATGTGATTGCGGCGATCGACTGGAAGCCCACTCAATTAAGCTACTATGCAGATCACTTGTATACCGTGGGTCTTGACCAGCAACGGTTGTTTCAATATCTACAATGTACAATCTCTGTCCCTTCTGCTCCTGTGAAATTTTCCCAGAATACCTACAACATACCCAAAAACCATTCCGTATTTGACCTATCATTGCATTCGAAGCCATTAGGATATTCTATAGTGGAAAATGTCATTCTCATTTCAGACTGTGGCACGCCACCAGCTTTGTACTTTTTCACGTACAATCGAGTCCTTGCGAGATGCTAAATCTCCGGGTGGCGGCTGGAAGGCGGAATCTTGGTCTATAGCCTCATGAGCATCTAGTGTCGGGGAGGTCCGTGATCCGCTGTTGAGCGCGAAGGTATCCATTTCACATGCGAAAATGAGGTGTCATTTATAACATAGCGTTGGCGCCGTCTCGATATCAAGGATTAAATTGTGTTGCCTTAATAGATCAATTGGCCCAGGTGATGGTCACATGAAATCAGGTCATTTCTTTCCTGTTTATCTGTGATAAGCTGTGTTAGAAACCAAATTTCTCGAAGCGCTTTGCCCTTAGCTTGGCGGTTACCCACATTGGTCTTAAAAGAGTACCACGTCAACATATGTGCCAAGAGAATCAGCTGTCGGAGATGATTATCGCGCATTAGTGGGTGTATTTCGTGGTCGCGTTGTTTAGATCGCACAATCGCACCACCTGGAGCTCCGAGTTTCACATATTCTTGATACTATCATACGATTCATGTTAAAGCCAATTAAAACCAGCATTGTATAGCTATGTACTCCGTGCATAATGTTAGTATTTTCTCACGGCTTATTGTTTGGCCAACCTCTACTTCTTACATGGATACATCATACTGTTTTACGAGAAAGATTGGAGCAGACTGACTGTATTTAGAGTGGATCTCTGCTGCAAAAAAGAAACAAAGGCAATCATATACATAACTAGGACAGAAAAACAGGAGAGCAGATCAAACCTCCCAGATGCTCACAAGATAACACCTCCCATCTACAGTAGTTACTGTATTATCTGCCTCGTCAAGAACCGAAGGGATCCGGCAGTAGCAAGGCATTGCAGTGGACTTTTCAAGTTGCTCATCCCACCGCTATGTCAAAGAAACAAAGAATCTCGCATGCGTTGCGACAGTTCCCTAATAGCTGAGGTAGAGCGTGACCGGCGGCGGCCAGCTGGAGGGCTGCTATCTCGCTGCGCTCCTTCACCGAGACATGTGAAATCCAATGGAGCAGAATCATTGTATGCGCGGTCCCAGCGAAGATACGAAAAATCATCACTGGCAGCACCATGGCGATCGTTTGATAGAGACATATTCCAAGGATCGACAACATCCTCCCCGGCAGGCGTGTGTGATGGCACTTTGAGAATAACATCAAAGGGACCAACATTGAAAGAATCTTGCTGGAGGATAGACTTCCAAAGATGCCAGAAGCTCGTGTCAATCATGTGCCGGCCTGTATCCGCACGGAGCCGCCAATGACACGGGAATTTGTTAGTCTTGATTCTCACCTCTGCAACCAGGAAGGGCGGGACCGGAACCTTGTGGAGGAACCTCTCGGGCAGATCGGCTATGCTCTCGAACTCGCTTTGGATCTGCATCCATTTTCCCTGGTATTGTTCTTCAAATAACTCCGTCCACTGTGGGTTTGCGCCGCTGTCAGCTAGCCCCGCGGACATCTCCCAGATAAAATATTCAGTGTTAACCCACTTGTCGATACTGACCGATGTCTTTTGAACTGAAGCAGTGTCGCGGCACACGTTGCAGTGCATCAGAACACGAGGCTCGGCTCGCACGGCGACCATGGGCATGTTGTAGTGTCGATGGACCTCGTTGTCCATCCATTCCTCCCTAGAGTCCTCGTGGATGGTTTTCAGAGGAATGGCCATGGTTGCGGAAACAAGATGGCTGGTGATGGATTGACTTGCAAGGTTTGGATGTGCTGCGCTGGGTGATGGGTGCTTGGACAGTCGATTGAAATAATAGCTCAGTCGCGACCAAAGGTTGTGGGCTGAAACTGATGGGGGCTTACGGTTTATATGGATGCTGTGTATGGATTGCATCCACCGTGAATGAAAGGTCATTGAGGCCGTGGAGACCATGAAGACAATGAAGATAAAGAATGCGTTTCTCTTACCTCGAAGAGTACATCGAGAATATCGTTCAAAGGCCATTGTCCCCTTGGTTACTAGCGTGACAAGACCATAATGTCTCTGTTGTCTAGTGGAACTTTGGAATCAAAGAGGCTCTTTGTTTGGATTGTATACCCTGTGGATGAGAATACCCAACCCTGCCAAAGCTACAATGTCAGTGAGATATCAGCACGAGCACCGCTGCTACATATCAAAAGTCCCAGATTTGATTCTGCCAGTGCTAAGTACTTTACAAGCGTTGATGCCCATTTGGCTGGTGTATGTTATTTCTTGGCGGGGGTGGGGTTCAAGTGTGGAAAGTATATGGACTGTGGAGGAACACAATCTATCATTGATTGCATCTTTGAGCATAGATGAGAAGACCTAGACCTTTGGGTGTTCCTCGAGATTCTCGAAGACCCAGTCTACTTTTGTAGTGATAATGTGGTTGAAACCACGCTAGTTAGGAGAGGACCCCTATGGCTGCTAGCTAGCATGGAAGCAACTGCTTTTTGAGAACTACGATTGCGCATTACATATGGGCATGGTTACATCGATTGTAGCAATGACACCATGGAATTGAATGACCTGGGACAAACCACATAGCTACAGGGTCATCCACGGCGTGGGAATGATCTGGGTTGATATGAGCGGACCAAAAATTGCTTCCGGCGTATTGGAAAGACGAAGATGTCGACCAGTTCTCGGGTAATAGACAACATTGATTTTGAAATAATTGTTCATTTTCCATTTCATTCAGACGGACACCAGGTATGGAAGTGGCGCCCCCGTTAAAACTGGAGTTCATCGATACATTCACGAATCTGTTTCCAGCCATGGTGTATGTTTTCCCATCCCATGCTCGCAGGGACCGAATGTGCTCGATGGTTTTTCGACCTCGCCTTCACCTAGACCCGTGCGCTCAAAACGACAAAACGCCCAAGTAAACCGTTTAGAAACCTGTTTCGGAGTATTAGTCTCGAGTCTCGAAGTGCATATATGTGCATATCCTGGGCCAAACGTACGCAGGGCAGTGAAGAACCAACGGTTCTTTCCGCTGGTGTAACGGTCCTCAAGGGCCTTCTTGATGGTCTTCTTGGCGTCCTCGCGCTGGGAGACCTCCTTGAAGGTGTCGTTGGTGACGGTACCCTTAAGACCCTCAAGCTCGAGAGTGTAACGGGTGGGCATCAAGTGGTTGTAGTTGACGACCTTGATGAAAGGCTTGATGCGGCTGCGGCGGTCGACGAGCTTCTTGCCCATACCACGGGTCACCTTGAGGGGGTAACGCTCGATACCGGCGACAATGGCGTGAGAGAAGGGGTGCGACTTGGAGCCAGCATCAACGGGCTGGATAATGACGACCTGTAAATTCGAACAAAAATGCCTGATTAGCACTCCGAATTTTTTTCATCGTCGCGCAGTTCCTCCACATTGCATTGTGCTCTTTCAAAATCTCGAGTCTTTCGTTTGCAGGTCGTTCGTCTCTTGCCATTCTCGTGCTCAATTTCCGGGGAGGATCAGGATCTCGTCGTACCTTCTTACCGGCGTAGCGGCCACGGGTGATGATGGCCACACGGCCCACTTTCATGACTGTAACATATCCATCAGCATATAAATCGCAAGGGGGGTCGAATGGTGAAGACGTACACTTCATTTTGAAGGTCCCCGGGGGCGGCGAGGATGGGTGGTTGTCGAGATACGGAACGGTCAAGATCGAAGTCTTCGTTTTTGCGGATGTGAGGTAGAGGGTTTCAGGGCACAGTAGCGATTTGTGTGCTGTGGGTTGATTGGTCGACTTACCGACAGATGGTGACTAGCCTGTTTGGGGATAGTTTCCCCATTGGGTCCGGATGAAATGATGACATAATCGGATGTGTGGCCCGCGGGCGCCGGGCAGGCGCCCAGCCTCAGCTTGGGGCGGGTGCCCACCAGCGCTACTCACCGCCTTTGTTCCTGCTGACTCAGGTTTTGTTTACATGACGATCGTAGTTGCCCCGGTTGCTATGGACGTGAGTGATGTGTACAAGGTTGCGTAGCTGTTACCTCTCTCCAGACAACTCATCTCCACTTGCTTTTCTCTTATCAAGCTGATCTCCCGGTGATTTTCTCTCCTCCACCGAGTTCTGAGATTGTCAGCTCTTGCTTTGTTCTTCCAGCGTTTCCTCCCTTGTGTTGATATGCCTTGATGACCTTGCTTCTGTTTTTACTTTGAACGCATTCTACACATCCCCTACATACATTCCATCCATATTGTCAATACCTTTCTGAAACATCTCGACAATCCCTTCGACATCATGCCGTCCCCAGAAAAGGACGCCTCCCGTGACCGGGAATTGGTCCGGCATTCAATGACATACTCGGAGCCCAAAGTTCCAATGTAGGTTTCGCAGCTAATGCCTCCTAATTTTTGTCTTGACGGATCCCATGGGTGATTTCAAACAAATGCTAAAACGCGGTCTACGCAGGTGGGACAGTTCGGATCCCGAGCGTGCGCCTCCGCCGCTACCAATGAATCCTCGTTCGATGAGCCCAATGAGCCCTGCTACGAGGTCCAATGTTTCTCCCAATATTCAAGCAGTGGCCGCAAAATTTACAGAGAAGCCCAGCGAACATGCACCCAGCTCTTACACAACAAATCCCATGCCACTCAAGTCTTCCCCAGAGAGGTCGTTGGTCAAAGGACAGCACCACAAGCGCATGCAGTCACTACAGCCTGAAGATACCCGACAAGATGCGCGAACCGACTTCATGAATTACCTTGAGAACAAATCCCCAGAGCGCCCTCTTCGTGCGACGATTATTGAGGCGGCCAAGCCGCGCGATCCTACCAAGTCTATCAGTTCGCCAGCCCTCCGTCAGGACGCGGACCGGGACATGAACTACTCCCTATCGAGTCGGTACTTATCGAAGCCGATATTGGGAGAGAGTACTCCACCGTCAGCTACAATGTTAGCCCTGCAAAACATGCAGCTACCTTTAGAACCCGACCCTCCCTCCCCTTCCAAACCGCCAAAGTTGATCGCTGGGCCGTTGGAGCCGCAGCCACATCCAACGAAGAATACGAGCATGGATTCCCTGTCGAATCAGCTCCACAGCCTTACGGATATTGCAAGCAGCTTGCAGCGTGAGATGATGAACCTGAGCCGACGCAGCAAAGACAATGCCACCGACCTGGTTAGCCTCAAGGCGGCAACCAACGCACGCGATGAAGACATCCGCAAGAGTCTTAAGGACCTGTCTTCTCATCTTACGAACAAGTACCTGGACGCTGATGCTACAAGGTTTGATTTCAGCAATCTTTTCAAGGGTGGTGATGGGCCTAACCCCAAGGATCCCGATAGTCCCGTTTCGAAGAGGAGCTACTCCGTGCCTCGGATGCCCAGCCCGAATCCATTCGCGTTTGATCGGGACTCTTGCGTCTCACCTTCCCCGATTTCTGATGGCTCCGCAGCCCTGGCTTTGCTCGAAAAGGTATTGCGTGAGATGGCAACTAAGGAAGGTGAGGAAAGGCTCTTGGAGCTCGTTGAAGAAATCAAGTCTCGACCCGCCGGTACCGCTTCAGACAAAGATGCCGATAATAAGGTCACTACCATGCTCGAGGAGATTCTCAACCTCGTCAAAGAGGATCCTTCGAGCAAAGCCCTCGTCCGATCCTACGGCGTGGCCGCCAACCTCGATAATATTCAGTCCAAAAATGCCTCCCCCGAGCCTACACGATCTAGGTCAATGAGATCCGTGGATCCTGAAACTGAACGTGCGCTAGACCTTTCCAACTCCGACAAGGGAGATGGTTCTTCGCCCAATTCTGATGAAGTTATGGCAATTCTCAGAAGTGTTAAGAATAGCGTTGTCGAGGGAGGTGGAATGACCAACGGTGTGAAGTCGCTGGTACGCGAACTACGAGGTGAGGTTCTGGGCATGGGTCGAGAACTCGGCCGGCGATTAGACGAGATCGAGACTTCCCGTGCCAATGACCAGCCTGAGGATCAGCCCAGAGCTGCCGGCCCAGAAGAAATTTCTGCCATCGTCAATCGCAGCCTGGACGACCTCAAAGAGCAGCTGGCTGCAACTATCAACGAGAGTCGGCAGCAATCGTCCGACTTGTCCGAGTTCCGATCAACTATGAACAGTGCCGCCATCTACTCTGTCGTGAAAAAGGCTCTCGATGAGTTTGAACTTCCTCAACCTCAAGCCGTCTCGCGAGGTGCTGAAATGGACAGAGAAGATATTCTCGAAACTGTCCGTGAAGCCTGGGAAACCTACAAGCCCGAAATCGAGTTCAACAACTTTGGCTTGGAACGAGACGAAATCCTCACATGTCTTGAGGAAGGTCTCAAGTCTTACCAGCCTCAGCATGAACAGGCAGTCACCTATGACCAGGTCCTCGCAGCCGTCGAGGACGGCATGCAGAAGTTTATTCCTCCACAGATAGAGCATCCGCCAAGCATATCTCGAGATGAGATAATCTTGACTATCCGCGAATGCTTGGAGAAGCAGCCAGAGCCCGCCTCCAGATCCCTTGATGAGGAACACGTCGGCCATCTTCACTCAATGCGCGATGAGATTCTCGATGCTGTTTCGAAAGCCATGGCCAGTCATACCGAAGGGTCGAGGTCCCTGGACGAGGAACATGTCAACCACCTCTATTCGATCCGCGATGAAATTCTCGATGCAGTCACTGGGACGATGGCAGCCAACAATATGCAACCCAAGGCTTTGGACGAGGATCACGTCAATCAGCTCTACTCTATTCGCGATGAGATCATTGAAGCCGTCACCGGGGCAGTGGCAAGTCATGCAGCAGGCTCCAAATCTGTGGACGAAGACCATGCCAGTCATCTGACTTCCCTCCGCGACGAAATCCTCCAAGCTGTTGCTGGAGCAATGGCTACAAACAGTACAGGCTCAAAGGAGTTGGACGAAGATCATGTCCAACACATGTACTCTATTCGTGATGAGATCCTGGAAGCGATTACTGGAGCGATGGCAGTGAAGGATACGCAGCCCAAGTCTTTGGATGAGGACCACGTTAATCACCTCTACTCTATCCGCGATGAGATCATTGAAGCTGTCACTGGGACAATGGCAAACCACAGCACTTCCAGGTCTATAGATGAAGGCAACGTCGGCCAACTTAATTCTATCCGGGACGAAATCCTCGGTGCATTGGCCGGATCTATGACACAAAGCACACTGAGCAAGGATTCATATGACTCTGGTCTTGGCCGTGATGAAATTGTCAGTGCTGTCTCCGATGGCCTTGAAGCCCATTTCACTGCAGCCAAAGAGATGGATGAACCGCGCATTTCTCGCCATGATGTTATGAATGCTGTCAATGAAGCCTTTGACGCTCAACAATCAGCTGTTGCTGTTGCCCACCCGAACATTTCTCGCGATGAAATTTTGAATGCCATTGCCGAGGGCATTGAAAACTCAATGAATGTCCAGCAATCGGCTCTCAGTACCAACGTCCAGCACACCGTCTCTCGCGATGAGATTTTCAGCGCTATTGTGGATGCCATAGAGCACTCGCGGTCCTCCCTCGCCAATAATGGGGAGCCTAGTATTTCTCGAGATGAGATCCTTGGTGCTATTTTGGAGGGCATGCAACACTCGTCAAACCACCAAGAACCTAATATCTCTAGAGACGAGATATTGAACGCTATTGCTGATGGCATTGAGAACTCGAATAACTCTTCTTCCCGTGCTCTCACGTCGCCTGACCGAGAGGCTGAGAATCAGCAGTCCACACTATCCCGGGAAGAAATCTTCAATGCAATTGTCGAGGGTATTGAGCACTCTCATGCTTCGCTTGGCATAAATGGCCAACAGAGCGTTTCTAAGGAGGAGATCATGACTGCTATCGCCGATGGCATTGAAGCATCGACAACCACCCAACAGTCAGCCCTCAGTACCAACGTCCAAGAGCCGTCCATCTCACGGGAGGAGATTTTGTCTGCCATTGCAGAAGGCATTCAAAACGGCAACTCGATCACCCGGGAAATTGAGCTGAACCAGGACGACCTCATGGAGGCAATCACCTCTGGCCTCAACGTGGCCATCGGTACCGCGAATACCAATGTTGGTGGGGAGATGACCGACCGCCTCCAGACTCTATTCGAAGGTATGAAGGAGGAATTTAAGCAGTACTCGGCCGCCGGCGGAAGAGACACTGAGCAGGTCCTCGACGCAATCAAGGATGGCCTTGATGTAGTTCGCAAGGAGATCGAAACTTACGTGGTTACTGCTGCCGATCTTTCCGGCAAGGACGAAGTAATTGACACGGTCAAAGAAGGCTTCCGACTCCTTCAAGCTGATATGGAGAAGACCATTACGGATACATCTCTTCTGAATGCATCGCGAGGCATTCCTGATACACCTGAGCTACTGGATGCCATGGAAAAAGAGTTCGAGCACTTACGGGGGACAATCACCACCCTTCTTCTCCGCAATAATGCAACCGAAGACAAAGATGAGATCTTGGATGCCATTCGAGAGGTTGCTGATCGCCACAAAAATGACTCCGGCGATGGTGTTGTCGAGACCATTAAGCAGGAATTTGAGACTCTTCGTGAGCGCATGGACATGAGTATGGTTCGTGCTGAGCCTGGCGCTGAGAAAGACGAAATCATATCCGCACTCCGTGAACATTTCGACAACCTACGTGAGCAGACCTCGCTCAAAGATGGCAATGAAAATGATGTCGTCAATACCATCAAACAGGAATTCGAGAGCCTTCGAGAGCGCATGGAGATGAGTGTGGTTCGTGCCGAGCCTGGGGCTGAGAAAGACGAAATCATATCCGCACTCCGTGAGCATTTCGACATCCTGCGTGATGAGACCTCGCGTAGAGATGGCAACGAGAGCACGTTGTCCGCGACAAGTGAGCTTCTCGATGCATTCACGGACGGTGTTGGCTCGATCCGAGACGACCTGAAGAAACTACTGGAGAAGCCAACTGAGTTTGACAACTCAGAGATTGTCAATGCCATAAAAGATGGGCTTGCGGACCTGAAGCTTGAAATGGATTCTCTCCGTGGATCTAACAAGGAGCTGGATGACGCCAGCACCGTCCGCGGCGGTGAACTCATGCTGGCAAACGAGCCCAGCATCACGCCTGACATTGACGGTCTGAAAGCGCTCATTGCTCAGCTTCATGACAAGGTCGAGGCCATTGAAACTACCCCTCGTGCGGCAGAGCCTGCTGAGGATGCGCTCAAGCGCTCGCACCTTGATGAAGTCCTTCTTGCGCTTCACGAAGTTCAGCTCGCCATGGGTGAGATGAGTACTCAACATAGTACCGAGAATGGCGACCCCGCTGGAAAGCAAGACATTGAGGTTCTCGAGCAGTTACTCTTGAGTACTAAGACGCAGCTCGATGAGCTAGTCTTCCCTTCACCCGACCAGGTCGCCACCCCCGAGCATATTGGAGCTCTCGAGACCATGATCCGAGAGGCCAAGGACTCGATTGCCGAGTTTTCTAGTCGCGTGGAAGCCGAGGCTCCCACGAAGTCTGAGATCGGCACTTTGGAGGGTCTCATCAAAGATGTTTGGGTTGTCCTAGATGAGATGAAGAGCAAAGCCAAGGACGGCGAGGAAGACGAATCGGAGAAATTGCTCAAATCTGATCTCCAAACAGTGGAAGCCATGATCTTCGAAGTCAAGACTCAAGTCGACGAGCTTAAGCTTCCTGATGTCGATACTCTCCCCACAAAGACAGATATTCAGGAGTTGTCAACACTTGTCTGCGATTTCCGAGAGAAGATGGAGGCTAGTAACGAATTGACCGCCCAAGGGTTTGATGCCCGCAAGGTTGAGCACGGTGGTCTTGCCGAGAAAATCGACGAAGCCAAGTTTGTCGTTGGCGAGCTCGGGGACGAACTCAAGAGCAAGCTTGACGGCAGCACCGAAGGTCTGACTGAGCTTAAACAGCTTCTCGAAGGACTAGCAATCACCGCGGAGAGCTTCACCACCGTCGAAAGTATAAAGGAGCTCACCGACCTTATCAACCGCGAGTTCGAACGTTCCCGGGGCGAGGAAGATGCGGTCAAGGCAGAAAAGGAGGAGCGGGATGCCGCCACAATAGTCAAGCACGATGAGACACGGGCCGCAATCATTGTGGAGCTTGGGACAAAGATCGACGAGAAGATTTCCGAAGTCCTGGCTAAGTATGAAGATGCGAACGCATCTCTCCACTCGAAGTTCTCAGAAACCGAGGAAAGAGATCTGGCACACACTGAATCTTTGACAAGTACAAGAAGTCTTGCTGAGGACATCAAGCTTGTCATTGGTGCTATGGGCGATAGTGTTAACGAGACCTGTGAGCGATTAAGCGTGGACACGAAAGCTCTCATCGAACAAGTCGATCAGTCCCGCCAGCAAATGGAGAACATGCACAACGATGTGAGATCGCGCCAAGAGCAATCTCAAGCCGAAAATGAAAGGGCCGCAGCTGCCACTGATCGAGTGGAGAGCAAGCTCCTTGAATTCCATCCTCGTATTCTGGAATCTGTGCAGGAGATATTGACCATTGTCAGCCAGCACTACGATCACTCCCAAAAGTCAGCAGAGGACTTCAAGTCGGAACTGTCAGCACTACCTTCAAATCTCCCAGCAATGCTACCTGCGCTGCCCCCACCAGAATCAGACCGTGCACTTGCCATAGAGGACACTCCGCTGCACAGCAAAATCGACGACCTTTTGGAGCATACCAAGAACAACAAGGTCCACGAGGTTTTGACCACTCTGCTTGATCACTCAAAGAATGATCAACTCCACGAGAAACTTGATCGTGCTTTGGATCAAGCGTCAGGCTCGAATGATCAAATATATGAGAAACTCAATGAGCTGCTAGATCACGCCACTAATGGGAATGGTCCCGTTCATGAGAAACTGGACGCATTGCTCAGCCGTCTCAATCCGCCGGAACCGGATCATTCTGTTACACAGATGACGAAGTTGGATGAGATGCACAGGGACATCATGGAAAACTCCCGCAGAATGAATGAAATGTTCGCTGCCCAGTCAGCTCTGATCGCCGAAGACACCGAGCGAAAGCGACGCGAAGCTGAGGAGGCTGCGGTAGCCCTTGAACGAAGAGTCTCGCAGCGTGAACAAGTCGAAGCGGAGCTTGTTGGTTTGCATGAAGAAAAGGATTCTATGCTGAACATGATCCATCGCCTAAAAGCAGAGAAGGAAGACATGATCAAACAAAACAACAAGCTCAGCAAGGATCTGTCCGGTCTTGAAACGGCTCTAGAGATACGCCATGAAGAGATGCGACAGATGGAGGACCGCGCGGATGGCCTTGAGAAACGTATTCTGGAGGGTGTGCTCGACCATGCTCGTACCGTGCTCCTAGGCCGATCCAACAGCGTGCAGGCCATGAACCTGAAGAGGAATCGCAGTACTCGGAGTACCCGTTCCTCACGCGCGGGCGCCCGCAGTCCCAGTGTGGCGAGCACTGCCAGCACCGCCAAAGAGCCCAAGGATAGTCGCAGTCTGCTTGGGAATGGGGTTGGGATGGCTCTGAAAAGAATGCCGACCTCTCTTCATGCTGGCACAGGTGCTGTGCAGCCCAACATCGGAAAAGAACGCCGAATTCTTAGCTTAAGTCACGTCACAGGCAACCGCGGTGTGGACCGGCAGGCGAGTGTTAAATCCGGCATCACGAACTTGAAGCGCAGCCACTCTGTGAAATCAAACTCTCCCCGCAAGTCTTCTTGGGCTGGCCCGACTTCTGTTGCCGATAAAGAGAACGTGCCATTCCACGAAGAGGACGAGATTGCCAGCCAAGCGGAAGATGCTGTTCCACAGCGCAAGACCAGTTACGCGGAAAGCAACGCACCTACCGACCGTAAGACGAGCTACGCAGAATCTGACCTTGTCACTGAAACCGAACACAACTATGCCCCGAGCAACGCTGGCACTGACCGGAGGACAAGCTACGCAGCAAGCAACGCAGGCACAGAGCGCAAGACAAGTTACTCTGGCAGCATCGTCGACAGTGTGGTTGTAGATGCCGCAGGTCAACGCCGTGTCAGCGGAGTGAGCTCCACAAATTCATACAGTGTGGCGGAGAGCTCAGTCGCTGACCACGACCACGAGGACCGCCATGATGATATTTCTATCGACGGTTCCGATTCAGAAGACGATGCACAGACAACACGAGAGGATGCAGAGCATTCTGGACATGAAAACCAGAATGAGGATCACGAGATGTCCCGCCAGATTCGAGAGGCCAATGAGGCTGCGGAAGCTGAAGTTATGAAGCTTTTGGCTCCCCCTAGCGACAGCGGACTTGGCACTGATGTTGCAGTTTGATTGAAATGTTTTGTTTTGGATGGAGTTGCTTGCACCATTGATGTTTTTTCTTTCTTTGTCATATACCACTCTTGTTTTGCTTCTGTGTTTGGATGACTCGGACGACTTTCGTTTTGTGACTGTATGTTGTAAACAGCGGACCTATGAATTACTATGTGCAGTTAGTTTTGCCTCTTTAGGTTTCCCTCCAATGCTCCCGACTTAAACAGACCCGTCTTCGCTGCTCTTCCTCCCTTTCTCTCACTCTTCCATTATTCTGCCTCTCTATCTTGCACTCATCGCCGCCCCCTTTCTTTTACTCTGACCCTCACTGACTACTGCACATTTTCTTTCAGCCTGACGGCACTGCCCGATGCCGCTTGATCCGACATCCAGCTTGCAATGATGGGTGTTGAGGAGGATACTGCTAAGAGTTCATGAATATAAGTAACTCGGTTAGATGAATTTGTGCTTGTCTTCGAGTCAACTGTTGAACAATTAAACCGGAAATACTGTAGTAAATGGCACACATAATGTTGATCATATTGTTAAAGTTGTGATAAAAAGCAATAAAGATGGCCGGTAGGACAAGAGTACGGTGGTCAATTACTGCCATTGGCAGAATAAAACGTGATTACACCTCCCTTGACCCTCAGCCGTGATGAGCAAAGACTACCATGCTGTCTCAAAGTGTAGCAGGTAAAAGATGACCGGTCTACGAATGCGCCTCACAACCTCATCGTGCCCGCTCTCTTTCATTGTCCGACCACGTTGTTTTCAACCACCTCCCCTCGTCCATCGACTGACTCACACAACGCCAGCACACAGTCAAGCAATCGAAGAGCAGACCCTCCCGTTGTATCAAAGAAAGTATTATTACCCTGTCAAAATTGGCCAGGTTTTTAATGACCGATATCGGACAATTGCGAAGCTTGGCTATGGTGCCTACTCGACTGTTTGGCTTGCATGGGATGAAAGGTCTTATCCCACTAGAATTGTTTTGATAACAGCGCCTATTGCTCACTTGAAATATAGGACGAATGAATATGCTTCGCTGAAGGTTTCTGTGCGGGGCAATTCCGAATGCAATGATCCCTAAGACTTTAGTAAAATCCTTGATACACCGCCTATTCATCTCTGTGAACTGGCTACATGCAACATGCGGTGTTGCCCATACTGGCAAGTCCACTTATATATATCTTAGCTACCTACTTACGGAGAAATAGATATTTCACCCCAGAATGTCTTAATGGAAATTGATGACGACACTAGCCTGCAAGATATTGAAGACCAGGAATCCCAGGATCCAAGTTTGCCGATAACCTCCACCGTTAACGGGGCTATGCCGATAGTCGTCTACAGATCTAGACGTACCATGTTAGCACTCTCCGGCCACCCTATTCTTACGGACTATGGTCAAATGCGACTGGTCGAAGGCTGCGTCAATCAAGACTGGTGCATGTCTGATCTCTACCGCGCTCCCGAAGTGCTCTTGCATCTACCATGGGGATTTCCAGTTGATATATGGTCAATCGGCGTTATGGTGAGTTGAGTTGAGCAGATAATCGTCGGCTATAAGTAAGCAAACCATTAACTAGATTTCATCGATACAGACCCTCGAACTTTTGGAGGGAAAAAACCTCTTCGATCCGATTGACCATGTTCATGGCCAGTATGTACTTCCATCGGCTTTAGCACAATATATCGGATATCTTGGCCCCCCTCCCCTGAATATTATCCAGAACAGCCCGCTTTTCTCAACCTACTTTGATGCACAGGGTAAGGCTCACCCCCTTCCCCCCGGGTCAGCGCCTATGCTCACTTAAAGCTATCACAGGGAATTGGGTCTCCGAAGTACCAGTACCAAAAAACTCACTCGAGGATTTTGTCACAACAATCCCACCGGGAGAGGAGAAAGACCAGTTTTTGCGTTTTATACGGAAAGTCTTGACCTGGGACCCGGAAGTGAGAGCCACGTCAAACGAAATTATACCAGACGAATGGCTTATGAGGCCGTTTTGAGGATATGCTATAGGCAGACCCTCGGGTGTATTCGGTGGGAATGATATCCCTAGAAGTTAGTTTCAGGCATTCTTCGTTAATGAATTCTATGATATATCTCTAAGGCAGAAACCATCTCCAGCTACCTGTAAGCCGAGAGCTTGTGATCGACTTACGATTATTTTGCAGGGACTAGGGAGCGCCATTCCATCCTCTAGCAGAATGCCGTTGCGGCAAGAGCTCGTGAACGCCTTCTGCGTCAGCCAGAAACATCACACATCACGTGTTACCTTTTGAAACTCCTTGGAGCTGAAAGACTTTTTACTCCCCAAGAACACTCCCATGTGATGTAGTTAGATTGTATAGATCTATGTGGTCAAGATCACCAGGTCGTTCACAGGTATGCATTTGCATCACAAGTCATATTTTTAGCTGCTAACTTCCTTGTAATGAGTATTCCGTAGACCTCATGTTCATTTTTTCCACCTGGGCACCACCTGTTAGTGACCTACAACATATCAAGTCAACAAGCCTGACCCGACGAACTAGGCAGGTGATCATGTGATCCCAACAAATCATTGCTGCCTGAGGCTATGCCGAGGCCAGCTTTCCCAAGGTTACCTGGTCATCTTCTTACTCGATCTCCGCATAGGGCTGCACTATTTCTCCCCTATTTCTAGTTCTCGGGTTTCCTTTGTTTCCTCTTCCTCTTCCTTTTCCTTTTTCCTTTCTTCATGGTAGACAGGATAGGGTGCCCTTTCAACTACATATAGATCTACATTCCGACTTCCGAACCTCAAACAGCTTTCCCCCACATCGGGTGATCGCAGCTGCTTGAGGGGAAATCCCACGATGTTGGACCCGTTTCCACCCCCTCCGGAATGGCTGCGGAGCTTCGCAGAGCCCTATGCCATCCGACTGAACAGTCCGACACTTGCCGACCATATCCACGAGGTTATCGCAGCGTTCGCCTTCTACCTGTTCATCCATGCAGTTCTGTCGCCTCGACTCTCGCCAATCCTCTTTGCTCGGTCTTACAACAAGCTCACTCCTCGGACGAAGCTGAACTGGGATATTCATGTTGTCTCCCTAGTTCAGAGCGTTGTCATCAATGCTGCTGCCCTGTGGGTGATGTACAACGACGAGGAGCGCAGCTCCATGACCTCCGGTGAGCGCGTCTTCGGATATACAGGTGCTTGTGGTCTCATTCAAGCTTTGGCCGTGGGATACTTTGTATATGACTTGATCGTCAGCATTGTGCATGTGCGCATGTTTGGCATTGGCATGCTTTTCCATGCTGTCAGCGCCTTGTGGGTGTTTAGTCTAGGCTTTGTAAGTTGCCTCTCCAATCTGCCTGATATAGATACCTTCAGTATCAAAAAGATCGTTGGCATCAATGCATTTTCAAATCCGAGACACAGCTAACATAGTTTCGCAGAGACCATTCCTTAACTACTTCGCCCCAACCTTCATCCTCTATGAGCTCTCCAGCCCATTCCTCAATATCCACTGGTTCCTCGACAAAGTCAACATGACTGGCAGCCGTGCCCAATGGTATAATGGCATGGCCTTGCTTTTCAGCTTCTTTTCCTGTCGCCTCGTCTGGGGCACTTGGCAAACCGTCGTGGTGTACGGGGACATGTGGAATGCACTTCAGCAAACCTGGTCCGCAGCCGCAGCCCCGCTCTCTGAACCCGCGAGCGTCAACGCGAATGTCTTCTACCCAGCCCGCGACGGTAGCTTGTGTGTCAACGAGGCCTGCGCGCGCGCCAACGCCGAGATCACCAAGTTCAAGGAGTACACCGCGGGAGGCGTACCGACATGGCTGGTCGTGACCTACGTCGGATCGAACTTGATCTTGAACTTCTTGAACTTTTTCTGGTTCTCCAAGATGGTTGAGACTGTTCTCAAGCGCTTCCGCGCTCCGGCTGCTGCTGCTGAGAAGAAGCCTGGTAGGGCAGAGAAGGCTGCGCAGCTTAAGGAGGATATTGTGCACGATGTTGTCCTTGAGGCGGCTTCCAAGCTGGAGCAGGAGGAGACCGCCATCTTGCAGGGTGATCTTTCCTCGTTGCAGGAACAGGTCTCTTCAGGCGTGGACTCGGGTCTCGGGGAGGAGTTGCGTAAACGGAAGGCAGAGCTTGTCGCAAAAATCTCTTTGCCTGGTGTTTGAGATTTGGACGGAGTTGAGATTCATTATAACCTACGTATCTTTGAGGGCTGTTAAGTTTTCTCTCTTTTGTCCATTCTGCTTTATAACTGATTGGGGGTTGTGAATCCTCTCGTTAGCTTCCATGCACATTATGTTTTTGGTTGTTCTCATCCAATCTTTTATACTGGTGGAGAGATACAATGACTGGCGTTATGACTCTGTTCACACAACTATTAAAACGAATCCGGAATCATATTGTATCATATCAGATTCTTAAAATACGGATTTCAAACAATTCAATCCTGCCTGTCATGCCCCCACACCAGTCCGAACACCACAAAAGCGCCCTATATCAGATAGATCAAAGAGAAAAGAATACATCAACCGATCTCCATTGCATAACTGTTGGCAGCGTAGAGATGCGAGTCAAAAGGAAAAGACAAGCTAGAATACCTACCGGGCAGCCGCAGCTTCGGGTTTAGCCAGCATGTATCGCACAGCTTCCTTGGCCACCTCAGAGTCCCACGGGCCATCCACGCTGCCATAGCGGAATTCAGGTCCGCTACCATCCTCGCCGCCTCCACGGGTAGCTTCGCCCATTATAGTCTCCAGGTCGCGGCGCTGAGAGCTGATCCAGCGACGAACGAAATTGGCCGGGTCCTTGCTCAGAGCAGTGTAGAATGAGTGGCGAGCGCGGGAGTGCGTAAGAGCCTGGACAATTAAAGCAACTTGGTCATCCAGGGAGGAGATCTGGCGCAGGCCGCTTGTGTATGCCGGGTTCTGAGTGAGAGCCATCATTTTGGTGCGCAGCGGGTCTTCAACTGCGACCTGGATATCGTAGATGGTTGGGGTTGGGTTGGCATGGAAGTCTTCGTCGACACGAATGGTGTAGGGAAGCTTGATTGGCTCCATTGGGCTGGTGTGAGGACCGACGCTTTCAGGGATCTGGGGGAAGAACATTTGCTCCCGGCCAAAGATCTACAGAACTTGTTAGCGGAGTCTAGAAAGACCAAATATTCGAAGTACATACCGAGCGTAGACGATGATCACAGCGCACTTGTCGCTTCTCCTCATCTTCCTGCAATTCCATGGCTCGGATGTAATCCCAGATTCCGAGCACAATTCCACTTCGGGTCTCCTCTTCGACATCCAGAACCTCGGCCAGCTCCTTGCTCAACTTGTATCGCTCTGGGACTTCGTCCCGGACAAGGCTGATGGTGACATTCAGATTGTCTTGCGAGGCCCGGGAGAATTGTAGACTATCAAATTCGGCATTCGGGGGCGCTGGTGTGTTGGGGTGCGCGTTTGGTTTGGACCAGTTAACTGGCTTGACCTCATCGGGAATAGCAGAGACGGGCTTGTCAAAATCGATGTTGATAGCCTTGAAGAAATGCGAGAATCGCTGGGATTGGCTCTTAGACTCGGATTTCTTTGCCTTATCGTCTTGAGCTCCATCGTGGTCCATCGCATCTTCATCTTTCTCGTCTTTATCGGGAACTGTAGGGTCGGTTTCATCGTCTAGCAGACGTCCTTCGATGCGCACTTTGTAGCGACCGGAGCCTGGGTTGTTGCCCGGGCCTTGCCATGGCTGGTTTTCGACGGTATTAGAGATCCAGATGCGCATAGTCCGATACTTCTTGACGGTCTTGTTGATGGAGTCTTGAATATCCAGTCTCTTTCGCACAACAGCAGCATCCAATCGTTTTTCTAAGTCGCGAAGGTTTTTATATTGCTGAACACCCTCGCCGATGATCACTTCTTCAATGCCGTCGGGGAGGTTCTTGTCGGTCGGCTTGCGGCTGCGCCGAAGGGCAGCATCATTCGGGTGGGGCATGGGTCGTGAGGCCATGTACTGTTGGGCAACAGCGTGCTGTGGCATCGGAACAGGCATCGCGCCACCTATAGAGATGTAAGATTAAAGCCGAGACGAATGGGTGGAGACCGATGAAAGGAGACATACCTGGCCCTGGGGGGCGACGGGGCGCGGCTGGAGATCGCTGCGCATTTGGGGGCATAGCCCGAGCATAATGTTGCTGCATTGGAGCTTGCATTGTGGAGAAATTAGACACCAGAATGTTGGTGGGAGGATGACGGATGGGGGTAAGATGCGAGATGTTGGAGATGCGAGGTCGCGATTCTTTTGCCGTCGCGCTTTACCCTTTTCGGACGATCGCGATCAACACCGTTGAGAGGACAAAACTTTTTGTTCTACTTTGATTTTGCAGTTGACATTCCATAAACAGCTAGAAGTTAAACATTGAGAGGTACTTTACATGATTGATACTAATTCCGTACAGAACCAATGGGTATTGAGTGTGATCGTGCATTGTCTCGATTATTTCCTATCAAGTCATCGTCTCAATTGCATTGGACATATCCCATCTTTTCTATTCGAGAAGAGACGCCTGGTTAGTATACAGACCTTCCACCACATTGCCGAGCTTTTCAATTGTCTCCAGTGCGGCATCGTAAGCCTGGTCCCGTTCCGTCTCATCGTACACAATCAGACATCCTGAGCCCTGGTCCAATACACCAATGATCACCTTGTCCAAGATCATTTGAGACAACTTCCTTTCCACCTGCTGTGTATCCAAACCCACCATCTTCGCAATGTGGTCCAGCTCGACCCGGCTGAAGGGCTCAATGACCTTGATCAAGTTCTGTTCCAGCATGGCATCGTAAAGACGACGGAGGTGGTTTCGGATGAAGACATCGCTGCCCAATTCATATCTGTAGGTCGAAAGGGCCTTCTCATACTCCTCTAGAGACCGGTTGGCGTGGGCCCGTGCCACGGCCTTCATTGCCTCCAGGCGTGGACTGGCATACTTTTGCGCTTGTTTCGAGCCTTGCAGCTGTGTGACATCATCCACTAGGTTCAGCATGATCTTGCACAGAAGCATGTACTGCAGTGTCGCCGTGGCCAGATCGCTCTCATCGAGCGAGCTGTACCCCTCAAGCGCCTCAATGAAATAGGAGTATGAAGTGGTGAAGTCCTTGTCTTCGGCGTGTAGCATGCCACTCTGCATGTCCAGACCGGCCTGCAGGTTCGGCGGCGTGTAGACGGAGGCGGCCGACGTCCGTGCTGCCGTCAGAGCAGCACGTGCCTTGGCCTGGTTGCCCAGAGCGTGGTACACACGCGACTCAAGCAGTTGTACTTCCACCAGCATAAGCTTATCATCCAGGCGCTTCAGCTCACTAAGAAGCGAGTTGATAAGAGTGAGCGCATCGTAGTAGGATTGCTTCTGCATATAGATGGCAACTAGTCGAGCTTGAAGGGCCTGGCGAAGGAACGATCGCCGCTCGGCAATAGCCCATTCTATGCATGATTGGATGACGTTGCCTTGGAGTTCGAGTGTGTTGGGGATTTCGCTAATCAGGTCCAGAAGTTGACGGACTAAACAATCATAGTTAGCCGGTTTCTATAGACTTGATTTAGCGCACAACTTACCTAGCTTGGCCGTCTTGGCTTTGGCAAATGACGAGAAGGTGTCACGGCTGGTCTTGATGAGGTCCGCAATCTCCTGTGGCTTCTTCGCATCCCGATACACCTCACCCAACCCAATCAAGGCATGTTCGTAGTCTCGTGAAGAGGCCTCTGTAGATCCGGGGCCCTCTGAGAGGATCTTCTGGTAACTGGTCGCTGCTTTGGAGGGATCCTCCTTCGCCAGACCTCGGACTTCTTGAATCCGCGGTGAGACCTTGAATGACATGATAAAAGAGGGTAAATGGCGAGCAAGCGAGATGAGGAATTAAAGAGTAGGAGAACAATAGAAGACGGTAGTTTGAAGAGAGGTTGATGACCAGGTCGAATGGGGAGCTCGAAGCTGGCAGCAGCTCACTGTCCTCTCACCGCCCGCTTGGCAAATCGAACAGAAAAAAAGTTCCATCTTGGCATTTTTCTTTTCTTCTCTACATCGTTTTCAAAACAGCACCATGGTGAGTATTTTTCCTTAGAATTTTGTTTATTGGATAGCCATGCTAATGAAATATAGAAAATCAAAGCACTAACCCGCTCCACAGCGTCACAGCAGGCCCCCGGGTCCGCTGTCGTTCGCCAGTCGCGGAATCTGGATCCGACACAGCATCCTTTTGAGCGAGCTCGTGAATACACTCGAGCTCTGAATGCAATCAAGATGGAGCGCATGTTTGCTGCTCCATTCCTGGCCCAGATGGGTAACGGACACGTTGACGGTGTTTACTCTATGGCAAAGGATCCCGGCTCTCTCGAACGCTTTGCGAGTGGCAGTGGCGACGGTGTGGTGAAGGTGTGGGATCTGACAACGCAGGGCGAGGTTTGGAATACACAAGGCCATGAAAACATGGTGAAGGGTCTTTGCTGGACACCGGAGCGGAAACTGCTGTCATGCGCAAGTGACAGGACAATTAAATTGTGGGATCCTTACAATTCATCATCCGAGGCTCCACCAATGGCAACCTATCTCGGAAATAGTGCCTTCACCAGTGTCACGCATCACCGGACCCTCCCTTCTTTTGCTGCCGCTTCTGGTGTTATTTCTGTCTACGACCTTTCCCGGCCTTCCTCCACACCGTCGCAGACTCTGCATTGGCCGACTAGCGTTGACACCATCACATCTGTTGCGTTCAATCAGACTGAGACTTCTATCCTGGCTTCGACCGCCATGGACCGCTCAGTCATCATGTACGACCTGCGTACTTCCCAGCCGGTACACAAGACGACATTGAGACTGGCATCTAACGCCATTTCTTGGAACCCAATGGAAGCGTTCAACTTTGCCGTGGCAAACGAGGATCACAACGCCTACATATTTGATATGAGAAAGATGGATCGTGCTCTCAATGTGTTGAAGGACCATGTGGCCGCTGTTATGGATGTTGATTTCAGCCCTACAGGTGAAGAGCTGGTCACTGCCTCATACGATCGGACAATCCGCCTATGGAACAGATCAACTGGTCACTCGCGTGACATTTACCACACAAAGCGGATGCAACGTGTCTTCTCGGCAACGTTCACGCCTGACAACAAGTATGTCTTGTCAGGATCGGACGATGGCAATATTCGTCTCTGGCGTGCCAATGCATCGGATCGCAGTGGAGTCAAGACTGCCCGTCAACGTTCCAAGCTGGAGTACGACCAGGCTCTGATCAAGCGGTACTCACACATGCCCGAAATTCGCCGCATCAAGCGCCAGCGTCATGTGCCCAAGCCTATCAAGAAGGCTGGTGAAATCAAACGCGAGGAGCTCAATGCTATTAAGAGGCGTGAGGAGAATGTGCGCAAGCATACTAAGAAGAGTAACCTGGCGCCCAGAACCCATGAGCGTGAGAAGATGATTCTGGCCAGCGAGCAATAAATCGATCCATTTGATTTATCACTTTCTATCGACCAGGCTCGGCTGCAAGACTTGCTGCAATCGAAACTATGGTTGAATGGGTGAAATGTTCGATGAAGCAGGCCGCTCTGCTTTATAATACATCTTAGTTGGACTCATACAAGAGTCCTTCTTCATGATTCATGCCAATATATACCGCTCAGCTCCATTCGAGCCACCTATCAATCTGTCTTCCCAGATGTCTCCCGGCTTTGATTCACGGCAGCATCGATTCCACTCAGATATCTCGCGACCCGCTGCACCGTAGCGGGCAGCACGGCATACCAATTCACGAGCTTTGCATAAATAGGCAATCTGATCACACCACCTCGACCGCTATCAATCGCTGCCACCATCTCCCGGGCGACTTCGACCGGTTCCAAGACTGGCGCAAAGAAATTGTTCGGCGCGCGCACCCAGTCGAACAATGGCGTCGACATCTGCCCAACTTCCACCAGTAATGTCTTGATCAACGGGTTACCCCGAATTTCCGCTTCTATCGTCCGATGCAGCGCACTAAGTCCGGCTTTGCTTGCTGCGTAGTCTGACAGGCCTGCAGCACTCAGCTGGCCCAGCACGGAGCTGACTGTGGCAAGGGTTCCTCCGCTCTCTGCTGCGATGATGCCAGGCAAGAAGACTTGGTACAGATGGAAAGCCGCCAGGAGATTAGTGCGGATGGTTTTTTCGAATGCATCCGCTGGTAGATCAAGCAGCGACAGGCCGTTGATCCTAGCCGCGGCACAGTTGATAACGATCGTCGGTGTTCCTAGCTGCAAAACATTTAGCGAATCAGACCCCAATTGAAGCAAGCCATCGCGCACGATGAAGACAACTTGTCCAAACATTTCAATCACTAGAACCGTAGTAATAATAGGGCGATATGGGATCGAGGTAATACAAGATACCAAAAAGGAAAAAAAGCAAAACCTACCTCCTGCAAGATCCTCTCCTTGGCAACCTCCAACGCGCCTCTGTCCGCGACATCACACGTAATATACAAAACGCCCTCCCCAAAGATCTCGTCGCGGCTGGTTTCCGGAACAGCCTTGATATCCAGCACAGCGACACTCGCCCCGCGCATGCTATACATCTGCGCAATCAACAAACCTAGCCCACTCGCCCCTCCGGTGATGACCACGACCTCATGCTCGAAATCGACAGTGCGCGGAACGCCATCGGCGGCGCGCTGGTTGATAAGCCGCGCGATGGAAAGGAGTGTCAGGGCCGTTGCATAGCTCACGGCGAGGATCCAGGCTGGGTCTGTTGATGGTGTGACCTGGGCACGCAGGCAGAGGACGAAAATCCAGGCTACAAAGGGGTTGAGGAGGGATTTGGAGAGGATGCTTATTAGGGTGTCGATCGTCAGGAAGTTGGTGTGTGAATTGGTTGGCCCGGGGGCTGGGTGGGATGGTTTGGCTGTTGTTTTTAGCAACTGGGGGTTTGAGGATGTCATTGCAATCTCTGCTTTGGCTTTGACTCTTGCAGAAGATTGTATGTCAGGCATGTGCAGTGAGGAGTAAGAACGCCCTCGGGAGGTTCAAGACGCGTTCTGGATTTGCGGGGCTGATAAGAGATAAGACGATCTATGAGATCCCCGATGTCAGCTCCGGAGCTCACGGCAGCCCTTTGAAGCTTGGGCTGGTCATAGTAAAAATACGAATCGAGCTTAAACACGGAGATCCTTCTCAAATATTCCCAACCGTGGCTTATATCACATTCCTATATCACCATGTCTCGATCTCGGGAGGCTGCGCTCAACCCATCAATCAACACCGAGCCAAATCTTGATATTTGACTTGACGACATTTTCGTGTGCGTCACACCTGGCAAAGCTACGTGATACTGAGGCTTCGCACTTTTACAACGCTGCACTGTTCTTTAGACCGGATGATCATAAGGGGGTCGGTACCATCCTATCTCCATGGAAGCTTCTGCGGTCCATGACAGCAACAGCGACAGCGCCGTAAGACCTAGAGAAACCAACCCCAATTTGGATCTGCAATTGACATCCTGAATTTGTAAATAATGTTTAGTCCCGCGTCATAGATCAATATAGTGTTCTTACCGTTATTTATTCATCGTACCGGCATGTCTACCTAGGTAAATATACCTGAAATCAAGAGCGAAAGAACTGCAAGGCCACCCGGCCGCTATAACACGCCACAACACGGTATCTATATGTCTCAGAAATACATGTATAGTATATGAAAAGTAACATTGATGATTAATTGGTCTATCTTCTTCATATATGGAAAGGAGCATAAATAGATGCTCCTTCTTCGTATACCCCCATTATGATAGATCAGAAATACTCGGTGAGAATCAACAACAACAACAATAACAAGAAGAAGAAGAAGAAGAAGAAGAAGAAGAAGAAGAAGAAGAAGCAAAAACTGACTGAAAGCAGGCTGAATTGGAATGCCTAAGCGCTGATGTAGTGTGATAATGAACTGTATACTGAAGACAGCAATGTCATGATCAAACTGCATACAGCCAAGGAATCCAAGCTTCTTCTGGCAGGTTAGCGTTGCATCACATAAAAGGCAGTATTGATGGGAATTCACTGCGATTTTCAACAAAATGTTGGCGAATATTTCGCTGCCGATTACCGCAGACAACCGAGTCAAAAGGCAAACGAGCTGTTTGCGAGGTTCACTTCTTGCGAGACTTTGTCATACACTTACCTAGCTTCAAGATGTATTCCTACTACTTCCCGGCACCAGTAGCGCAATTGCAGCTAGAATTTGAACATCTACAGCCACTTAGATTCCGGAATCAGTGGGAAATTGACCTGTATACCGTAACCCGCAGTGCCCAAAGGTTGAGACAATGCAAACAACCATGGCGCTAACTTGTTTAGTCGATATCTGATGTTTAACGTTTGCCTAAGTAGGCAATATCTTGGTCATCGACAAGGTTAAAGAATAGGTCTATCACCTGGCTTCTCTACGCGTTTGCACTGGTTGCGCGTCGAGGTCGGTCTCAAGCGGCCTGCGTTTGCGTCAACAGAGACAGACAAAGCCCCCGCTAAACTTTTCTCTTTGCTTGCCGATTTAAAAACGTCAACTTTCTACTGAACGGGACCTGAGACCTGCCAAAGTCTACCCAACGCGATTAAAGTGCAAAACCATCGCCGCGTAGGATATTGTATATCCAGGTATGGCGACATCCACAGTTGATGGGGGAGAGCCCCTTGGCATTAAGAAGGAACTACGTGAAGCTCTCGATGCTATCGTGTCGTCAGGGACTTTTGCTTCGCAAGGCAGACTCCCACATGTTGATCCACAGATCAAGGTGCAAGATGTTGGTGCGATTTCTCTGCCGTTGCAGGAGTCACAGCTGCGCCAAATGATGAAGCAAGCCCATCAGGCACCATATGGCAAGGGCAGTGAGACCCTCGTCGACACCGCAGTGCGAAACACCTTGGAGCTCAATCCTGGTCAGTTCGAACTGTCGAATCCGAACTGGGACAATTACATCAAGCGAGCTTGCACATGCGTCGCTCGGGATTTGGGTGTCGATTCGCCCGTTTCAGCGGAGCTTTACAAGATGTTGATCTACGAGAAGGGTGCAATGTTCAAACCCCATACTGAGTGAGTAGTGGCCTGATGATACACGCATATCCCCCCACAGAGCTGACTTTGCCCTCAACAGCACCGAGAAAGCCCCCGGCATGTTTGCGACTCTTGTGATCGGCTTGCCGTCACCCTTTGAAGGAGGCGAGGTAGCTGTCAAGCACCAAGGCAAAAAGATGACCCTGACGACGCTGCAACACGGGTTCTCGTATGTCAGTTGGTACTCGGATGTTGTCCACGAGATTCTCGCTGTCAGGTCTGGATATCGATGGGTCCTCACGTACAACCTTTGCATCGATCCTTCGCGGCCATGCCCAACAGCTTGTCTTCTTACGGACGAGGCGCGTCACCTCCACAGAATCCTCAAGACATGGCTTAATCAGAACACCCCGGAGCGAGAATTGAGCCACGCCTACTACAGGCTTGATCACGAGTACACAAAAGCCAATATCTCACTCAATGCTCTTAAGGGTAGAGACCTGGCGTCCGTACATCTTCTCAAGGAGATTTCAAACGACCTCAACATGGAGATCTTCCTGGCCGTGATAGCAAAGGGACAAATGGGACCATGTCGGTATGAGGAACCCTACAGCAGAAAGTCCTACAGGTCTTCCAGGTCTTACTTCAACATCTACCTCGAAAACTACAATGCAGGCTACCGTGGCAGATCTGGGGCTATCCATGCTCTGGAGCAGATTATTAACACCTCATACGAGGTCGACACGCTGGTTGGCCTTGATGGTTGTGAAGTAATGGAAAGTATGCCATTGAAGAACGACAACGTTCTTCAGATGAAGTGTTTCGACGTTGACCCACAGGAAGACTACATGGGCTATCAGGGAAACTTTGTGCGTTGACTTCTGCTTCGTATCGCTATTACTGTTTACTGATTGATCTTGATTTGACAGGGCCCAGATGCAACCCACTGGTATCGCGTGGCGGCAAGTTTTTCACCCACCGTCTTAGAGAGAATATGACCAGCTAACAGTTGATATAGGCCGTGGTCATAGTGCCCAGAGATTCGATTGCTCATTTCCTCAAGGTTCCTACGGAGAGAAGCGGACCTTACACAGAGAGTACATGTCAAGGAAACAAGGCATTGATCATTGGCTACCTTGCCAAGTCTCTTGCACACACACCTGACGACCAATTTTTGATCAAGACTTTGAAAGACCTCTGTCAGGAAGTCTGGACTATGAGTGAGACCGGACCGCCTGGCAGCTCTCGTCCTCCCAGAGTTGTTCTTCCCGAGGCCGTCATTACCAAGGTCCTTCAGGCCGCTATCATCTCGAAGGATCCAGACTTCGTCAAAGATGCTGTGGGCCGCCTCGAGAGAAATTTGTCTCCTGATTTCTTCACATGGGTTCAAGAGCAAACTGCCGCTGGTCTCATCACTTTTGATACCATCAAGGACTTGTAAGACCTACCTCTCCACGGTGTTGGTTAAGCTAATAATGTAGATTGTTTAGCGGTTCAATCGTCGGTATTCTCTCCCGCACGATCTGTTCCCATGCTCCTGCCATGGAGGCGTCCGACTTCCATTCGCTCTGGCTCCCATTCCTACACCATTTGGTCAGGTTCTGCGAAGCAAATTCGATCCCGACATCTACGCCAGATTACCAACGGATCTTCGCTGCCATTCTGAAAGCCTACATCAACAACTACGTCGGGGAAAGGCCTTCCCACGACGGTAACTATGTTCGACCCACCGTGGGACATGGTTGCGCCGATTGCATCTCGCTCAACAGATTCCTGAGTGACCCAGCCCAGACAGTTGGCAGGTTCTCCGTCAACCAGAAACGCAGACATCATCTGCATCTCAGACTCGACGCTGCTAAGATAGACTGTACGCATGAAACCGAGCGAATCGGATCGCCGCAAACATTGGTCGTGACCAAGTCTTTCCGTCGGCATGAACGGGATCTTGCAGCGTGGGGGAAAAGAAAGGCGGAAGCGAGAGTCAAGCTCCTTGACTTCAACAAAAGGGATTTAACCGGGTGGTTCGGAGAGGAATACGAGGGACTTATGGGTAGGGTTGGTCATGGACCCTCTTCTGGTCGACGTCCAGCAGGACCGGTGCCGAACCGACCAACACGGCCGAGGAAGAGAAAGGCAGCAGATATCGACGTGGTTGATTTGAGAGATGATTGAGGAGTCCCTTTTCTGCCAAGTTTTGCTCAAGCTATGATGTAGAATACAAAAATCTAATCGTGACAACAAAATGAATGTTAGTAATTGGTTTACTCAAAACCCATCTAACGATGGCTTTTCTGTACTTCCTCGCGACGGGGCAAGCCTTTGGACAGAGAGCCAGTTCATACGCTACAGGAGAATTTACGAAAGCACAGTACATATCGAAGTAGAATACCAAGTTACATTGCAATTCTACCTAAGGACTTGCTTGGTTTCACCATGAGGCTACTTATCCTGAACACCACGTAAAGGTGCAAGTCTTGTTCAGGTGTTGCACACAGGACCCGTGCAACTGGGTAGGATCAGGGGAGGGGGAAGGGGAAGGGGAGGGGAGGGGGAAGGTACCTAGGTAAGTAACAAAGACACAAACAGACAATAGAAATAAAGGAAAGAAGAGACGTACCTAAGTGGCACTTCAGATCGATCTCCTGATGATGTTGCTCAATGGAGAACCTAGAGAGTACAGTCTGTTTCCACAGAGGTAGAAGCCCTGAAACCCGTATCGGTACTTAGAGGATTCCTAAGGGTTTCCCAAGAGCTCCGTTAGGTTCTTAGAGAATCTTAGGAATCCCCAAGTGCTCCTTTAAGGCACAAGGTCCACATGCTTCGTGCCATTCACAGCCTTAACTAGGCCGCAGCAAAGAGCCATCAGAGCCTCAGGGTAGAAACCGTCACTGGACAACAGAGGCCATATGTTGGAGATATGACTCTCTGGAGCTGAAGTGGCCCGTCACCTGCCGAGGGACGGGGGAAGAGGGGAGGGGAGGAGGGGGGAGGGGGAGGGGGGAGGGTTGGAAGAGAAAAAAGAAGAAGAAGAGAAAATCTGGGGAGGAGGGGGTATTTATATTTTTTCAGTGGCTGAAGGACAGGAAGGAACTTGGGGTGGGGGACGAGTTTTGACAAAAAGGGAAGGTACGTACCTCCCCAGGCGACCACCGCCGGAGTTACGTGTATGATGTTTATGCCTAGTGACAAACAAGCATATTGATTATCCCGAATACAGAATTGGCGACTTGGTCTATCCGGTCAGGCGCCTCATTTTGACCAGTTCTAGGCAGGCAAAGGGCAAGGTAAGGCAACCCCAGTTAATATAAAAGAGATGATAGGACAGAATAACGACTGACCGATGAAGGTATCGTCGAGTGTCTCATTCAGAGGCGAAAATATGAAGAATCCACACAAAGTCTGTAGAACTCCACGCAATAAGGACGAAATCGTTATAACTAAAGACATGAGAAAGACATAAGATATTGAAAAAAGTAGATTCAGGTTCACGAAACACATCTGAGCATATCAAGCATCCCTCGTTTCATATTGTTGAAGAAAAATTGTCCAGCATAAACTCGTGAAACTCCCCCCATGATTGTCAGACAGTGTATCCCCTGGCTTAAACAAGCCCAAGATCACCAATCAGTCACCACTGCTTGCGCTGACCAAAAGGCGAATAAGGCTTCTTATTCTGAGCCTCTGGGCCTCGGATAGAATGTCTGAAGGTAAGGCAATCCTTATCCTCAGCCATGATGTCGAGATCGCTTGGGGTTAACGGCACCTGGAAGCCCTGACCAGCTTCGGAGTAAGCGCGGTAATCTCCAGGGTCATAATCCGATTCATGCTGGGATTCGGCGTGTGAAGACTGAGACGCAGACGGAGTGGGGGATTGTTGTCGGGATTGGGAGTATGATGACTCGTCGTCGGTGAGCAGGTCAGAGTACGAGGAAACGAAAGAGGCCGTGCGAGCGTGCCTAGCTGCAGGAGCAGCTTGAGACGTAAATCTGCGCGTCGCCCTTGAAGGGGTCTGCGGAGTTGTTGTGGTAGAGGTCTGGGGAGCAGTTGCGTAAGCATGCGTGTGAGAACTTCCGGCGAAAATCTGGCCCGCAGGGATGCCACCAAGAGCCGCTGGAGGAGCAGGTTCGGGGACAGAATCGGAGACCATGGCAGCAAAGGTTTTATCGGCATCCAGGGCAGTAGCTGCGGGAGTCGTGGCATCGGAAGTCTCGCTGATTCGTTGTTTTGAATCCATGGCGTTGGCGTTCTGAGACATGGGTTCTAGATTTTCCCAATCAAGTATTGCAGAACGAGCGTTGTTCTTCGGTGTAGGTTTGGATGCCTGATGATTGTGTGGTATCGCAGGTGACAGAGTGAAATCAGTCACGGGTTGCATATCCGGGGGAAACAGAGGAACCGACGGCCACTCGTTCGAGACTTTAACTACAAGCTGGACTAGCGAATCATGCGAAAGAGAGGACAGATACGCTCGTCGTTCTTCTTCCGTATAATGATTTCCACCAATTTGAGATCCAAACACAGGCTTCTTGGGGCGTCCGACCTTTTTCACTTTCGTTGCATTCTTTCGAGATTTTCTCCGGCCTGCCTGGCGTTGCTCAGGTTTACACTTGATGCAAAACCAATTCGTCTCCGGGATTTCAATGACCTCATTATCAATATTCGGATTGTGGCATCTTTGATGCCAGGGAGCATCACACGAGTCACATAGAACAATCAAATTGTTCGAGGGGCTGTGTCCTCGGTAACAGCCGGTGCAGACTATATTCACCTGACGGTTCAGACGCTTCCGCTTTTTTGCTGCCGCTTTGACAGTTGGCCCCTTTGTTGTCACAGTTGGTTCCTTTGTTGTCACAGGGTAGGCTTCTCGAGCAACTGGCTGAGTAATACGACGGCCAGATCGAGTCCGATTCGAAGCTAGGGCAGCGCTGGCATTTTGCTGACCCGTTTCCATTGCCCCAGCTGTTGTCCAAACTGCCTCTTCCTGAAGCGGTGCTGGTGACCCCCATGTTGCCCAGGGTATATTCTCAGCTATAAGCTCCGAGTGGTATGGTAATGGTTGGATCGCCTCCGAGACTCCCTCATGGTCAAATATGTTGCCCTCATGGACGTTCTGGGGGCACCCGGGGTTGATATCGGGGGCGGGGAGGTCCATAAATGCCGATGAGACCCTCATGGTGAATTTCCTTGCGAATAATGTTCCAAAAAAGGGACTGGGCAAGATTCTCTTCGAAAACTAGTTGATCTTTGGGGTGAAAGAAAAGAACAATGTAATAGGTGATAGCGAGGTAAAAAGGCACTATTTTGTGTCCTTCTAGGGCAGTGCGAGTCTTCCAGCCTGATGCAAATCACGATAGGCACTATAGTTTTTGCTGGGCGGGCAGTTGAACATAGTTGACTCCTCTCAATTCTTTCAACTGGAAGTAGGGTTGAATCGAAGTCGTCGAATGAAAGACCTTTGTATAGAAATCACGTGATATTCCAATGCAACCTTAAATGGATTTCCTCAGTCGTTTATTGACGTATTTTGCATATTGCAAGATGGGATCATATTAACTTGAAACGTAATTTGAAATTCTTATGTATGTATTATCAAAGCTGTTCCGTTTACTTGCTATGGGGATCTGGTGCATGTTTGACTTGTCCTCAATTAGACCACTATGTCCAAGGACACTTGCTCATTAAGTGACCCAAAAACGCTAGAAGGACCGAGGAGCCACTTGCTATTATTTCAAGTTTGCTTATATACAGACCTCGGGAGATGTCATTCATGTTTCTCATAAATAATTCAAAGTTCAGGACACGACTCCCTCATCCTTCAAGCGAGCGATATCTGCCTCCCCATAATCGAGGACACTACCCAAGATCTCATCCGTATGCTGGCCTAAAGTAGGAGGAGGCGTGCGCACACCTGGTGTCGCTTCGGAGTACTTGATAGGCGTGTTGACCAACTTGATGGGGCCACATGCAGGGTGCTCAACTTCCGTCACCATATCTCGTGCCAAGACTGTTAGTAGGGTCAGCACCGCTCTTTTGTCAGATGTGAAGGAAATGGACAGACTTACCATGCTTGTGATTCAGGGTCCCTTGAATGTCGTTGACCGCCGCATAAGGCATACCGCTACCCTCGAAGATATCCAACCACTCCTGCGTGGTCTTCTGCATAGTGGTGCTTTCGATCATACCATCTATCTCTGCACGGTGCTGCACTCGGTCACTGTTAGTGACGAAGCGGGCGTCAGCCTTCCACTCAGAGAAGCCCAGTCGATCACACAACACGCCAAACAGCCTATCGTTGCCACCGCCGAAGAGAATATCACCGTCGCTGGTTTTGTAGCTCCGGTAGGGTACAATGGATGCTGGATAGTGTCAGTTTGATAATTATTACACCCGGAACAAGAGACTGTTCGCTGCTTACGGTGTGCTGTGCCCCAACGGCCGGAATCCTTTTGCCCACTGATAAGTGCAGAGCTTGCCAGGTTCGATAGTGTAGCGACCTGGCAATCACTCAAACAGGCATCGATATGCTGGCCTCTACCGGTCCGACCCCGAGCAATCAAAGCGGCCATGATGGCATTTGATGTGTATAGTCCGGTGGTCAGATCGGTAACGGCAACACCAACCTTGACTGGCGCACCATCCCGAGCGCCGGTGATGTGCATCAACCCCATCTCGGCTTCCACCATGACGTCGTAGCCTGCACGGTTGCTATATGGGCCGGTCTGGCCATACCCAGTGATACTGGCATAGATCAACTTGGGGTTGATTTCCCGCAGCGTTTCATAGTCCATGCCGTATTTTTTAAGTCCCCCTGGGAGATAGTTCTCGACTAGGACATCACATTCCTTTGCAAGCTTGTGTAGAATCTCGACACCTGACTTGTGTTGGAATGATAGACCGAGAGATTTCTTATTTCGGTTGACCTATATCCGTGATTAGTGCCATGATAATCTGTTTCACAAACTTAAGATAAGGCTCGTACAGCGAGGTAGTAGGCGCTCTCGCCAGGGCCCTTTCTGGAAGTATCTTCGTACTTCGCATACGGCGGACCCCAAGCACGAGTATCGTCGCCGCGCACAGGGTGTTCGACCTTGATAACATCCGCTCTATGTTTCGTGTTGTTAGTATCGTAGAAATCATACATTGCAGCTCTTTCATAGCTCTTAAGCTCAACACATACCCTAGATCACCTAGTATTTGAGTACAATAGGGCTAGAACATGTCAGCTCAAATTGTAGACACACAGTAGCGTCTCGAGAGATGTACTTACACCAGCCAAAACGCGTGTCATATCAAGCACCCGAATACCAGCCAAAGGCAGGGACCCGTCAGCTGCAACTGCACTGGAGTAGCTTCGTCCTGGTATTGTGCGCCGCAGGGCATTGCTACCCCAGGACAAGCCCGATCGACGGGCAGCAACCTGAAACCTGAGCGCGACCGTCATGATTATATACACGGAGAACGCAGCGAAACCAAAAATAAATGACGCTCAAACAAAAGCCCAAATAGCAAGAATCCCCAGTTAAATGGGATCTGGGGAAACCGGCGAATCTCCGCCAAAACGCCGACGCCGACACCGCTCGGAGGGGCTGATGCCGAGGCCACACGGCATTTTCCTTGTAGATCATCAACCGCAGCTATGTTCACAGGACTTGTCGAGACGATTGGGAGTGAGTAAATCTTTCATTGAAATAAAGTCAATAGCTAATGTGGTTTTACTAGCTGTCACGGCCTTGGAGCCCATCGACACCTCGTCGAGCGGGGGCGGGGGAACGTCGCTCACCATCTCCGACTGTGAGGAGATCCTCACCGACGCACACCTCGGCGATAGCATCGCAGTGAATGGTATTTTGCTCTTTGTCTATAATACATGGGATATTGTCTAAAAGTGGACTCAAGGGACATGTCTTACGGTCACTGCATTCGATAAGACCTGGTTCAAGGTTGGCTGTGCGCCGGAGACGTTGCGACGCACAAACCTAGGTTCCTTGCAGGCAAATTCCAACGTCAACCTGGAGCGCGCCGTTTCGGCCGATACCCGGATGGGAGGCCACTTTGTGCAAGGCCATGTTGATACCGTTGCGGAGATTCTCTCTGTCACGCCCGACGGAAACTCGTTGGTGTTCCGGCTGCAGCCGCGCGATAGAGATATTCTGCGCTATGTTGTGGAAAAGGGCTACGTGACCCTCGACGGCGCTAGCTTGACTGTCACCAAGGTCGTCGATGGACAGGGCGGATACTGGGAGGTTATGCTCATTGCCTACACCCAGGGGAAGGTTGTCACTGCGGCAAAAAAGCCCGGTGACCTTGTCAACGTTGAGATTGATATCGTGGGCAAGTATGTTGAGAAGAGCGTGCAGGGATACTTTGCTGGTACCTCTGGTGGGGATTTTGCTATCTTGGAGAAGATGGTGAACAGGATCGTCGATGAACGGCTCAAGAAATAGAGCAGAGTGATGAATATGAATCTTCGTCACCCAAAACCGTTGCAATATTCGGGTGGAAACAAGGCAAATTGCATTATACTCGGCTTTCTACGTCCTACAATGAGCTAATCAGTACATTTGGAAGAAGGACCTCGGGAATTTCCCCATTGATCACGGCGAATGAGACATACAGCTAGAAATTTGATTAGTCCAAAGTAGAAAAAGGATAGAGCTCGCAAATGGATACAAGTGAATCGAGTCCGATTTAAGGAACGACGAATGATGAATTTGAAATACTGCATTATATGAAGACAAAACCTGAAAAACGCCTAGATGCCTATCGGGTATGTGACAGTGACAGAAATTTTGGTCCATATGAAATGGATACATATAAGACGTGAAGACGGTGGTAATTTTTGATACAGTCCACCAGTGCGCCAGACAAGCCGGCACGAGTTGAACTCTCAGGTTTGGACTATCGCAAGAGACGGCTCGTCCATCAAGAGATCAAATAGAAGCTTCCGGACAGGGGTGGTGTGGTGACTTCCAAACAGCCACTTACTCCTCCATAGATTCGTCCGAATCAGCTTCAGAGTCGTCATCCGCCGGTTCACCCTCACCCTCAGCGTCCTTCTCAAAGTCATCGTCGCTGAGCCAGTCTTCATCATCCATATCCTCATCCTCATCCTCCTCGGCCACTTCTTTGCCACTGCCCCTAGCCTTGGCCTTCTCCTGCTTCTTCCGCTCAATGTTCTCCTTCTGAAGCTTCTTTCTTTGCTCCTTCTCTTTTCTCCGAACGTCCCAACTCTGGTCCATTTTCCGCATCTCCTTCTCGGATTTCGTAATGAAGTCATGCCACATGACCTTGCCATCGCAGACTCCATCCTCAACCTTCATCAAGCGAAGCCGCAAGCGAGGACCCAGCTCTACGAGCTTTACAGCCCGCTTCTCAACACCGGTGGTATGAGCTGGCTTATCCTGGCCCTTCTCAGCAGCCTTTTGGCGCTGCATTTCCCGCTTGTTCAGGACTCGGCGGGTTGCGCTCTCTTGAACCTCCACTTCGGCATCGGTATCTAGCTCGGTCTCACTTGCTGATGTGTAGCCGGCAGCAGAGGGGTCGAGCAGGTAATCAGCGGCATCTTCTAGCTTTCCAAGGTTGGGAACGGCAGTCTTCTTCTTGTCTCGGTTCCGGATCTCTTTGGGGTCCAAGCGACGGATTCGTTTCGATACACCGGTCTTCTTCGTGGCAATGGCGTAATGACGGAGAGTCAAGATATATGAGTCGCTATCTTTTTCAGCAGGCTCTCGATTGAGGAGCATGACACGGCGGATGGAAGATAGAGGCTGGTTTTGGGGGTTGATGGGAGGGAAGAGGGATTGGAAGATCGTAGTTGTGAGGGTCTCGAGCCGCTTCGGCACTTTGGACTCTTCGGTTGCGTCTGGTGTGGTGAAGTTGTTCATGACCAAGAGGGGCGGCGTCTTGTGGTCCTGTCCGCCACTTTTTGGGCGCTTCATCGATCTCTCAACATCCTTGCACAGCGAATAGTTCTCGACTTTGAAGTGAAGGGTGGGTCCACGGGGAGTAACAGCGAGTCGCATATTTGTGTTGCCCGTTGCGGACTTAGAAAACAACATAAGATGTGTGACACCGAGGGGACCGGTCATAACAGTATAATCTCGCAGTCTGTTGGATTTGCGCTCCTATATTGCTTATTAGAGGGAGCGAGAAGAATACTGAATGTGAATCATACCTTCAATCGCACAGCGGTGTCAGGCTCCATCATACGACGGACATCCTTAACCAACTGGGTCACACTGCTACCAACTTGAGAAGCACCTACTCGAATGACCATAGACTTCGGGGTCTTGGACATTGAGGCAGCGCTGCCCTTCACAGCGGAAGCATTTTGCGGCTTCTGGTGAGTGCGCTTCTTGACACGTTGCTTGGCCATTTTGATGTGAGAGAAGACAAAAATAAAATTGGAAGGGGAAAAGCAATGAATACTAAATCGAACAGCTCGAGGTTTTTTTTCTCCAAAAATTAACATCAGAAACAGCGTCGGATCAACAATCTTGCGGCCCCACATTAAATTATTTTTTGAGATAGCTGACCATCGACAACCAACAACTTCTTTTTTCCATAAAATACAAATCAAATATGCCAATTACCAAGAAACGCAAGGTCGCACACGCGGAGCCTGCTGCACCTGTTGAAGACAGCGACGCTTCATCAAATGCAAGCTCTTCAAGCCCCCAACCCACTGCTGAGAACCCCGACATTGGAGAAAGCGAGCCCCAAGCCACTGCTGATGACCCCAATGTCAAAGATGCCTCCTCCGAGACTGAGCCCAGCGCTACTACCGCCCCTAAAACATTCAAAGAACTGGGCCTGATTGACTCGCTTTGCGAGGCCTGTGACAAGATGGGATACAAGGCCCCTACACCAATCCAGTCGGAATCGATCCCGCTGGCACTGCAGGGTCGTGATATTATTGGATTAGCTGAAACAGGATCTGGAAAAACTGCTTCCTTCGTTCTACCAATTCTTCAAGGTTTGTGCATATTTGACGACATATATCTTCATTACGATCCTAACCAGTCTTCTAGCACTCATGGAGAAACCCCAGTCATTCTTTGGGCTCGTACTGGCCCCAACCCGTGAACTGGCATACCAGATTTCACTAGCATGCGAGTCCCTTGGTGCAACAATCAACGTCAGATCCACCACGTTGGTCGGTGGCATGGACATGGTTCCTCAGTCGATCGCTTTGGGCAAGAAACCTCACATCATCGTTGCTACGCCCGGCAGACTTCTCGACCACCTCGAGAATACAAAGGGCTTCTCCCTCCGCAGCTTGAAGTTCCTAGTCATGGATGAAGCAGACAGACTCCTCGATATGGATTTCGGCCCCATTCTCGATAAGATCCTGAAGGTCCTGCCGCGCGAGCGCAGAACCTTCCTATTCTCCGCCACTTTGAGTTCAAAGGTTGAATCTCTCCAGCGAGCCTCCCTGTCAAATCCGGCCCGCGTCTCGATCTCTTCTAGCAAGTATGCTACCGTGGAGACCCTCCAGCAAACTTATCTCCTTCGTCCTTATAAACACAAGGACATCTACCTTGTCTACCTCCTCCACGAATTCATCGGCCAGTCCGTCATTATCTTCATGCGCACCGTTCATGAGACGCAGCGTGTTGCTTTTCTGCTGCGCGGTCTAGGCTTCGGCGCAATCCCTCTGCATGGCCAGATGTCTCAATCTGCACGTCTGGGAGCACTGGGAAAATTCCGATCGAAAAGTCGCGAGATCCTGGTTGCCACCGACGTTGCTGCTCGTGGTCTGGATATCCCCTCTGTGGACTGTGTTTTGAACTTTGACTTGCCAACCGACAGTAAGACCTATATTCACCGAGTAGGCCGTACGGCACGTGCTGGAAAGTCTGGAACCGCCATTTCTTTTGTCACGCAATATGACGTGGAAATATGGCAGCGTATAGAGGCTGCCATGGGCAAAGAGCTGGCCGAATACCCTGCTCCGAAAGATGAGGCTATGGTCTTTGCTGAGCAAGTGAGCGCTTCGCAGCGTGATGCCATTCAGGCGATGAAGCACTACGACGAGAAGAAGGGCGCTAAGGGCAAAGGAAAGTTCTCGTTCAAGGGCAAGCGAAGTCGCGATGCCATGGACCAGGAAGAGGGCTAGAATTCCATCCTGGCTCATTTGCTTTTCTTGTATATGAATATGGTCTATCTTACGAATTTGGGGCGTTTAAGTATGTAATATGAAAGAATCCATAGATTTCATTACTGCGTCAAAATGATATCGAATATTTTCCTGGACCATATTTCCAGGGGTCCATAGAGTTGAAGAGGTATCCGCTGCCTAAAGTCACAAAGGCCAATGTAATAATTGTAATACAGCCTAGAAACAGTGGTCCCTAGGGGCATTTGTCAAGACCGAAGATCCCATTGGACTAGGGAATCTATTAGGCGCTGCCTGCCTCGCTAACAGCGTTGGCAACACGCGTGGCCAGGTCGTCCGCCTCGGAGCGGCTGGCAGCCTCGGCGTAGACACGGACGGCATCCTCAGTACCGCTGGCACGGGCGAAGCTGCGGCCCTTGTTGTACCGAGACTGAAGAGACTCGATAGTGCCCTGCAGGCCGGGAGGAGATTCGAGCTTACGCTCAGCGTCATACGCCTTGAAAATGGAACGGTCATTGACCTCGACACGCACGAGGCGCGAAGGAAGGTCGGTGTAGGTTCCAAGCCACTCCTTGGGTGACCAGCCCTTGTGGGCGAGGATGGCCTCCACGAGAAGTGCGTCGGACAAGGCATCACCGACAGCCTGGTTAATCAGGTCTGTCAGGGCCTGGAGGCTTTCGAGGGCGTGCTGCTGCGCAGGCGATTGAGGCTCGGTGTTCTTGATGACCTTTAGGGCATTCTCTGAGAAGGTGACGGTACCATGTCCATTGGCCTCGAAGTAGACACCAACATCGAACCGCAGCGCGGCGTGGTGAAGGTGCTTCACACCGGTGTTGGTGCAGATAATGGGAAGCTTGAGGACCTTCTCGATGTAATCTGTGCTTGCACCGTTGGCATAGGCGGTCTGGACAACACCAATCTTCAGCTTCGAAGCAATTCCAGCATTGCGGGCAAGATCGCCAATGAAAGACGCCGCAAGGGTGGCAATACGATCCCCATCCAGAAGACGGAACACGTTGCTCTCGTCTAGGAAGTAGTAAACAAGACGATCAGCGTCACCGTCTAGCGAAGCGCATCGATCAAGCACGGCAGCTTTGGAAGAAGGAGGAGCACGTTGCTTGGTCTTGACATAGTCGGCACCGCACTGCATGAAATGTTAGGTTGATCGAAAGTTGTGTGTTAGGCAGGTGGAAACATACATCGAAGTTCAGGGCGTCAGGGTTGATCACATCATCGTTGACAACCTTAATATCGATTCCAGTGAGGTACTTCATCAGTTCCCTCAATTTAGGTCCACCGACACCGTTGGCGCAGTCCACAGTCAGGGAACCCTGGACCTTGACTCCCCGCATAACCTTCTTGAAGGAGTTTGCAAGCTTCTCATAGTATCCTTGCTCAGTCGGCTCACCGTACTCATATTGTGTTCCAAGGGTGTTCTTGCAGCGAACAACGTAGTGGAGTTGTGGGGTGGTCATGTATTTCAAGTCCACAAACTCGACCTCCGTCGCAGTAAGAGCGGCATTCAGAACACCTACCAGACGGGAACCAGAAGCACGGGTATCACGAGCAAACACAACACGAGCGGGGTTGGTCATCTTCACGTCGATTTCCTTGATAAGTTCATCGTAGACATCGGCGATCTTATCCAATGGGGCATTTGCCAGTCTTGTCGCGTATGCCTCCCACTCAGCCTAGTTATGACAGTGAGTACGTTATTCCAAGTTCGGTCGTTCAACGCAGGCCAATCTTACTTCAAGCATCTCGCCCTAAAGAAAATATAAGGTTAGACTTGTCCTAATGGGGCTGGTACTATAACAGGGGTCAATGGCTTAGACTCACCATGGGGTCAACCAACTTAACACCATTGTCCTCCGCGGGGTTGTGGCTAGCAGTAACCATAACACCAATCCATTGTCCGCTAAGCTTCTTCGACCGTAGGCTTGCAAGCAAGCCCACTGCAAAAACAACGGTGTTGAGGAGGTCGCTGCGCAGCCAGATTGGTCAGAACAAGTCGGCGTCAACAAAAGGATGATCGCGGGGCTGTAGAGATGTGGAGGCGGGGCGGATCAGCCATGTTTGAAGAAACTTACGCTTTCATGCGAAACTATAGCGGAGAGAATGGAAATTAGCCGAGTCTCTAGAGTAGAATGTCCGTTCAGCAATGCGACATACCCCTGCTGTGCCATACTCAAATACCTTGCCCTCGGGCTTTGCGTACTGCAACGCCGCCTCTGTGATCGCTTTCTTGACAGCCGGAGAGGCCATGGCGCAAATGTGTGATTAGTTGTAAAGCACCGTGATAAGTTTCAAGAGGATAGGTGCTCTGAAGCTTCAGGTAAAGTCGAAGTCGAAGAGGAGGGGAGTGCTTGAAACAAAAAAAAAGTGTCTGAGGGGTTTGGGGTGAGACATGGTTTATTGCGACGGCCGTAGCGGTGAGCGAATGGCGGGGAACACAGACCACGGCCCGGTAAAGTACGTGGCAATAACATATTTACCTGCATTGGCGGTCGTGGAAATTAACTGCAACAGTAAACACTCTGGTGGGGAGCACCCCGATCTTCATTACTGCTACCTCCACACATCTAAGCTACAGTCAAGCATGACATATTAACATGTCTATGCTATCCTGGTATATGTATATATACAATGATCGCCCAATTTTGCCAAATTTCGATCCTCTTCACGCCTTCAACCTATGCGCGGCAATATCGTCCTGTGCGTCCTTGATCAGGAACCTGTCGGGAGCAACCGATGCATTAGTCATGGGAAATTGTAGCCCTACGAACGATGAGGACTTACGAGTACCACCAAACAGCGGGGACCACTGTACCCAGATGCCAGAGGCTGTGCGCGTCAATCAACCCATTCCAAGGGGGAAATCGAGCAACTCCAAACTCATGGCCATAATTATCCACGCCACAATCATACCAGGCCAGGCGGCCCAAGACTTTTCAAGTCTTCGATATCGGAAGATACTAAACCCGGTCCACATGAGGTTTTGGATAATGCCAACCACTACGTTCGCGATCATATTGTAGGTGTAATCCCAAGACCAGAAGGTAAGATAACCCACGTGCAGTGTGTATAGCAGAACGCAGATAGCAGTCCAAAACCGACGTAGGGTTGGCCGGTATGGGGTGTTTTCGAGGTCCAGCCGGAAAATTCGAACGACGGCAAGGTAGAGACCGTACAGCACGTTGGCGCCAGCCGCCCAATAGTCCAGCTTCTCGGTCAAGGGGAAATCGCGCATGTGGAATATCATGCTGAAACTCCAGCTTGCAAGTCCAATGTATCCAAACATCATGTAGTATGGGCGGAGCGAGTGCCAGGCGGGGATGGACTCCTGGATACGGGACATGCCGTGCCAGTGGGCGGCGAAGTTGAAGAAGGAGAAGAGCACTGAGAAGGGCTCCTGCATCCCTAGGAGCCTACGGAATGGCCATTTTCCGTGGAATTGTACAATCGGGCTGATCATTGGAGGATCGCGCGAAACTCGACGGTCGGTAATTACATGTTGACAAGTGTAGTCACATTCAGCAGGGCAGGTCCATAGTAGCAAGCGGTGGTGCAGAGCTAGGGAAGTCAGCAAAGCCAAACGCGGGGAACTGTTGGGATGATGATTGGACATACGTAGCACTGAATTGCCGTTCTGACAATTTTCCGTTTTACAGACCTATAGTTGTGAGTTGTTTCCAAGGGTCTGTTGTTCCCGGGGATCGTACCTGGACACATTCTTTGAAGTCGGGGAGATGGTCCCCTAATGACGCGTTGGACTTGCCAATGAGGGAGGCTAGAAACACAAAGGCGAAAAGAGTGTAGAGATTCGATCTTCCTACGCCCAGATTCATTGTGAGCCAGAAGTTTAGTTCCGGGGTCTTGGGCGTTCAACGCGTAAGCTTGGGGAAGAATGACAGATTGGGCGGAGCTCGCAGCGGCATCGAAGAGCCTCCCTCGGTGGTCTTGGCAAGAGCAAGCCAGCTCTTTTTTTACCCCACAGCGCAATTGATCTACTTTGTACGGAGTACAACTTCTATTGAGATGGAATTGACCTTATTTGTCATTTTTATCATATGGCATTATTGCATCTGGGTCTTCGCAGTTCACTCAAAAGAAAAGAGATGGTCAATGGCGCAATTAACCTACTTTAATTATCGAACATCGTCAACTAGTGCTTATTATACTTAGGCTGTGCTGATACCACATACATAGGACGCAGGAACCCATTATTATACCTACAACATTGCAGAACTTCCTAGCTATACAACAATGCCACGAAGATAGCCCTATATAAATGAGGGCAAGTACTATCACGTGTAAGTACACGTGATCTCTTAATACGGCTAGCGCGGGCGGGGATTGGAGTTAAGCTTGGCGGGCGGGCAAATAATCAGAAAAAAAAGTTACGGATCTCAGTTGGACTTTTATCTTTAACATCCTTCCTATTGCTTTCTTTTTTTACTCTTCTCTACTCTTTCTTTGTTTTCTTTGTGACCCGTTACTCCTTTCCGCACAGTCGAGATGGACACCGAATCCGATAGCCCTCAGGGGATCACCAGCAGTGCTGATCGCATGGTTGGCATGGAGCACTCTGAAGTCCGTTACTTCACTAGGTACGTTATTCTTCATCGATTGGGTCTTTTTGAAGTTGATGCTAATAAATTTATAGCTACGACCACCACGGTAATTTATCTTGATCAAGTGATGTCGAATTTTGAGTGTGATTTTGACTAACGATCCTGTTTTTTGGGCTGACACAGGTATCCACGAGGAGATGCTTGTAAGTACAAACTTATTGGACAATTGGTTATGTACGATCTCTAACATTGATTTTCCCACCTTCTAGAAAGATGATGTGCGCACACGTTCCTACCGCGACTCTATCTACCAAAACCGCCACATCTTCAAGGACAAGGTCGTCCTCGATGTCGGCTGTGGAACCGGTATTCTGAGCATGTATGTATCCGATAATAATACTGTGCTCTTAGATCTCCTGTTAATGGTTTATTGAACAGGTTTGCTGCTCGTGCTGGCGCAAAGCACGTCATTGGTGTTGACATGTCCTCCATCATCGAGAAGGCCCGTCAGATTGTCGACGTCAATGGACTGTCCGATAAGATCACTCTTCTCCAGGGTAAGATGGAGGAAGTTAACCTGCCTTTCCCCAAGGTTGATATCATCATCTCTGAATGGATGGGTTACTTCCTTCTGTACGAGTCCATGCTGGATACCGTTCTCTACGCCCGTGACACCTACCTCAACCCCGGTGGTCTCATCTTCCCCGATAAGGCCACCATGTACGTTGCCGGTATTGAGGATGGCGATTACAAGGATGACAAGATCGGATGTAAGCAACGATTTTACCTTGGACTCTTTTTCCCGCTGTACTAACCATTCTTCAGTCTGGGACAACGTCTACGGATTTGACTACAGCCCCATGAAGGAGATTGCTCTTAACGAGCCTCTCGTCGATACCGTCGAGATGAAGGCTCTTGTGACCGATCCCTGCGCGATCATCACCTTTGATCTGAACACCGTCACCACAGCCGACCTTGCCTTCAAGGTGCCTTATGCCCTCACCGCGAAGCGCCCCGACTTCATCCACGCCTTGATCGCCTGGTTCGATATCGAGTTCAGTGCCTGCCACAAGCCCATCCACTTCTCCACTGGCCCTCACGCCAAGTACACCCACTGGAAGCAGACCGTGTTCTACCTCCGTGATGTCCTCACTGTCGAGGAGGATGAGCGTGTTACCGGCTGGGTTGAGAACCGCCCTAACGATAAGAACAAGCGTGACTTGGATATCAGCATCTCGTACAAGTTCGAGACCCCCGATGCTACCCGCGCTGCTGAGGGTGGCTGCTTCTACCGCATGTAAGTTCTTCTGGCATTCTGCTTTGGTTCGTTTGTAAGGTCATTATACTAACGCATCACAGGTGTTAATTTTGTTCCACTTTTCTAATCTGATTTCATTGGGGTGTACAACTGCCCGTTTGCACGATCTAAGTGAAATATCCTCAGTCACGCAATGCATCCTGGCATGGGCATGTATGAAATTGCCCGAGGCGAATCGGACATCTGATTTCGCCTTTGTTTATTTCGGCGTTTAGTTTTTGGGAGGCAGGAAAAGGCATTTTGTGGCGCGAACGGAGGGATATCATTCTGAAGCTCCTCGAATTTCCAGGTAGATACCCGAGTCGATGCTTAGTCTAGCAAACTCCAACGCTCTTCTTCTGGACATGTTTTCCAACGATTCAAAACGAAATCATTGGCTTGAAATTTAAAAAAAGAACCTTCACCGTAAGATCTGCAAGGGGAAATTGTGCCAAGGAGGTGCCCTCGTCGGCAAGCCCACGGGAAAAAAATCCCAAAAAAATTATCAGATCCTCGGCTCCTCGGTGGCCCCCGCAATTACCGGAGCTACTTTAGTCTGCCACTGCGCCTGTTTTCTTTATTTCCCTCACTTTTGACCCATTTTTTTTTATCTGATCTTGTATTCATACTCCCTTCATACTACCATTCCAATGTCCGCCCCCGGAGCTGGTCACGAATTCCCCGCCCAAGAGGTCTCTTGGCAGAAGCGCGATGTGCTATTGTTCGCCAACAGCATTGGTGTCAAGGCCGACGAGCTGCACTTCCTCTATGTATGCCACAAGCTATATATACCTGTGTAGATACCATAATCTAACTATATCCAGGAACTCCACCCGAACTTCGCGGTCTTCCCAACCTATTCTCTCATCCTCCGTATGTCTAAGAACACCAGCGACTTTCGGACAATTGCACTAACTCCGAAACCATTAGCATTCAAACTCACTGATCAGGAGGTGACTGATTTCTATGCCCGCCAGAAGGCAGTCCACATTCCAGGCGTCCCCGACTTGGACCATCGTCATGGCGTCGATGGCCAGCGTAAGATCACGATCCTGAAGCCGCTCCCTACCACTAGTGCAGGCCGCAAGTTTGAGCTGCGCAATAAGGTCATTGGTGTCTATGATAAAGGCAAGCCTGGTACCGTCATCGAGACCGAGCAGTCTATTGTGGATAAGGAGAGCGGCGAGGTGTACAGCAAGGTCGTGTCTAGCGGTTTCCTGGTCGGACAGGGTGGCTGGGGTGGTCCGAAGGGTAAGATTGTAGTTTGATTACCCTACGTAAAGTTTTAACTGACGTGTTCGAGCAGGACCTAGCACCGTCAACTACGCCCCGCCCGAGGGCAGGGCCCCTGACGCTACCCACGTCGTTCAGAGCAACTCGGAGACAGCTCACCTGTACCGGTAAGTACTCAGTGCATATACAAGCCCGGCTTGTATACTTGAAACATCCAGTGCTAACTCCTTGTCTAGTCTCAACGGTGACTACAACCCTCTCCACGCCACACCAGAGCCCGGTCAAAAAATGGGCTTCGGTGGTATTATTATCCACGGCCTTTTCAGCTGGAATTCCGCTGCGCACGGGATTCTGCGTGAATTCGGTGGTAGCAACCCCGCCAATATGAAGGAGTTCCAGGCTCGCTTTGCCTCGCCCGTCCGTCCCGGCGATAAGCTTACCACTGAAATTTGGAGAATGGGTAATATTCAGGATGGCTATGAGGAGATCCGCTTCGTTACCAAGAATGACAAGGGTCGGGTTGTGTTGAGCAATGGCCGTTGCCTGTTGAAGGTGACGGGAGTAAAGAGCAAGCTGTGATGATTTATACCGAAGCTCAGTTCAATTGCATGTAATTTCCATTGCAAAGTATATACAAATGGTTTTTTTTCTTTTTCTTCTTAACCCTGTGCCATTTCGTAATGAGACTATTTATCCATGGATGTTATAGTTCATTTATTTACCCACACGTGACCGCAACCTCGGCTACAAATTAAATTACTTCCCCGGATTTGTCCAGGCACTGCTACACAACTGCTTGTCCTTGACCCTAGCACCCCTTGTTCTCCATATCAGCCATGAGCTTCACCTGGCGCACAGCACTCAGGCTGAGTGGGCTGTGGAGTCGCGCTGGGTAAGATCTCCCATTCATCTTGTATTGAACATCCAACGCTAATATCCTCTCCGGATTAGACCCAGGGCCCTGAGACCCCGCTGTTTCCCCGCTGGTGAATTGGTATGGATTCAATGCATTATACGCCCTGGAGCTGATTATAAAAAACTAACTCGATCCCTTTGTTCTGTTGTTCATAGACAACTGGCCACCGACATGTCACACCTGGTTCCTCAAGATTGCTGAACACGAAGATGGCCTGGAATGGTCGTCAGTCTGGTAGGACCATGCCAGATATAGTTACTTTCCCAGGTAAAGCCAAAGATGGCCGGGAAGTTGTGCTAAATTTGTAAGTTTGTTATACCTCCAAAGGAGCTAAATAGTTAGCAACTAACTTGCATTTTATAGTGGTCGGTTTTTTCTCAGGTTAGTGACCAAGGCATGAAACTAGAAGCTTGACCCCTTATTGATGACTTGCTGTCTATGACTAGAGAGAACTGCCAGTGTCCTAAATGTATTCATCCGGATACGATGCAGAGGATAAGCGACACATTCTCGGTAGGAAATCTCACAGCTCCCCGTGACTACATTTTTTCTGATACTACTCCTACAGATTCCGCAAAACGTTAAGATAGAGTCAATTGAGCACAATGATAATATGGTTGAGATCAAGTGTGAGAGATGGCATGCATAACTTTGACCCCTTTACCATCGCTAACACAGCCGCAGGGTCTGATAACCACTTGGGGCTTTATTCGTATGATTGGCTTTATGCACATGCGCAGAGCGATGTTTACATTAGCAAAACCAATCCGGTTTCATATCCTACAAGGATTCGGTATGTTACTCAAAGCCAAAGGGTCAAAATCAGAGAATGAGGTTGACGCCATAGAAGGCGGTTCTCTCCAGTTATGGATCCAGATCAGAGTCCCAGAGTCAAATATGACGATGTTATGTCCGACGATGAATCTCTTCATATTTGGTTGAGTCATATTGTAAGCTCGTTCTATCTTGGCTTCTTGGTCAAACTCGCTAACATATATGAAGTGGGATCAAGGATTCTGTTTTGTTGACGACGTTCCTATCAACCCAGAGGCCACTCAATATCTCATCGAGCGGATTGCATTCATCAGGAACACCCATTATGGTATGTACCCTAGACCCGAGATTCCCCAATGTCTCATTCAGCTAACATAGCTTCAGGTGGCTTTTGGGACTTCACAGCCGATTTGACTTTTAAAGACACGGCATACACCAACGAATTCCTGGGTGCTCATACAGACAACACTTATTTCACAGATCCTGCAAGACTTCAGCTCTTCCATCTGCTATCCCATACCGAAGGATCTGGGGGAGAGAACCTGCTAATTGATGGATTTGCAGCCGCACAACAACTACGCGACGAGAGCCATAAGGACTATGTCCAATTGGTAAAGCATAGACAGCCGTGGCATGCAAGCGGGAATGAAGACATCTGCATCCAACCATCTGCCATGGCACCTGTATTCTCCATACACCCGGACATGGATAAACTGTACCAGATCCGCTGGAACAACTATGATCGTGCACCGAAGACCAATTGGTCCGCATCAGAGCAGACCTCATGGTACCGCGCTGCGCGCCATTATAACGAGATCTTGCAGACCAGAGAAATGTGGACGAAGCTAAAACCAGGATCAGCACTCAGTAAGCCTTTCGTGCCATTTTGATGGCCCCTTCAGCTTACATGTTTTGTCTTAGTTTTCGATAACTGGAGAATGTTGCATGGCCGCTCCCAATTTACTGGAAAGAGGCGAATGTGTGGTGGCTACGGTATGTACTACCTGAGAGCACTCCTTTCATGTTCTTCTACTGACGAAGTGCTAGTCAACAACGATGACTACATTTCTCGACTTCGTCTGCTCAAGTTCGGCCGGAAAGAAATGCTGGACAACCTGGGCAATGTCAAACTGAATTCTCGGAATCCTTACTACTTCATCTAGATTCTGTGCATTACCTGGCACAAAATAAATCGGCAGAAGACATTCACAACGTACAGACCAAGTTGATTCAAGTAGATAGAATCAAATCGCACTTGATTATAAACGTAGATCACATCACGTGATTCTCTATGGCTGACGTTGTTGGAGCTCGGCCACCGACAGCTCTTCCTCCCAGCAACCTTTTCTCATCTTCCCCATCACTTTCCGAATTACCGACCTCCTGTCTTTTCATATCTGAGTTTTTGTTTTCTTTGATCCCATAATTCCCAATTTCTCGATTCCGCCATGTCGACTCTTGAGGATCTCGACGACCTTGAGCAGGAGCAGAGAGACAAGAAGCAAGACCAGAACGATGGCGATGGCAAGAAGCCCGAAGGCGACGGCGATGCCGATATGAAAGACGCCGACAAAAATGATGAAGAAGAAGAGATGCTGGACGAGGATATCTTGAACTCAAGCACGGCAGACATCGTTACGCGACGGCGGATGCTGGAGAACGAGATGCGAATCATGAAAAGCGAGTTCCAGCGTTTGACGCATGAGCAGAGCACAATGAGGGAGAAGGTGAAGGATAATCAAGAGAAGATCGAGAACAACAGGTGTGCATTCACTCGTCCCCGTATTCGCTGTTCTGCAAGCCCGCGGAGCTTGATGGCCGACTTGCGGATCGGCGAAAAGACGCTTTACCCTCAACAGTCTACTGACATTTCCATCTGCGATTACCTAGACAACTACCATACCTTGTTGGAAACGTCGTCGAGCTATTGGATCTTGATGTGGAGGCAGAGGCAGCAGAGGAAGGGGCTAATATAGACCTGGATGCCACCCGCGTAGGCAAATCCGCTGTCATCAAGACCTCCACCCGCCAGACCATCTTCCTTCCGCTCATTGGCCTTGTTGACCACGAAACACTGAAGCCCGGTGACTTGATCGGTGTCAACAAGGACTCATATCTCATTCTGGACACACTACCGGCCGAGTATGACAACCGTGTCAAGGCAATGGAGGTCGACGAGAAGCCTACGGAGAAGTACACAGATATCGGTGGTCTGGATAAGCAGATCGAAGAGATCGTGGAAGCCATCGTATGGCCTATGAAGGAGGCAGAGCGCTTTAAGAAAATCGGCATCAAGGCCCCTAAAGGTGAGTTACTTTCTCCGTTCGTCTGTACTCCAAAGCTAACCTATTCATTTCCTTTCCCCAGGTGCTTTGATGTACGGACCCCCAGGAACCGGTAAGACGCTTCTGGCCCGTGCCTGTGCCGCCGAAACGAACGCCACATTCCTCAAGCTCGCCGGACCCCAACTGGTGCAGATGTTCATCGGAGACGGTGCCAAGCTTGTGCGCGACTGCTTTGCCCTGGCCAAGGAGAAGGCACCCTCCATCATCTTCATCGACGAGTTGGATGCCGTGGGTACCAAGCGTTTCGACTCAGAGAAATCCGGAGATCGTGAAGTGCAGCGAACCATGCTGGAACTCCTGAATCAATTGGACGGCTTTGCCTCGGACGACCGCATCAAGGTCCTAGCGGCAACCAACCGTGTCGACGTACTGGACCCTGCACTCCTGCGTTCCGGTCGTCTGGACCGAAAGATCGAGTTCCCCTTGCCGAACGAGGAAGCTCGCGCCAACATCTTGCAAATTCACTCGCGCAAGATGTCCGTCGAGGACAGCGTCAACTGGGCCGAGTTGGCTCGCAGCACGGACGAGTTCGGCGGTGCTCAGCTCAAGGCTGTTTGTGTTGAGGCTGGTATGATTGCGCTCCGGAAGGGCCAGAGCAAGATTGGTCACGAGAACTACGTCGATGCTATCGCCGAGGTCCAGGCTAAGAAGAAGGATACCAACATGGGCATCTATGTCTAGATTAGATCGTCTTGCTTTTTATGCCTCGATCCACACGTCCTTCTCTGCTTTGTTGCCTCTTTTTGATGTCTCGAGTCATCTCGTGTATGTATGCTCCCTCGGCTTGAGTGGAAGCCGGTAATTCGTTATGCATGAATGGCGTGGACCTTATTATTACGATTTTCTTTATTCCCCCAAGTAAACGGCATTTAATCATTTGCCGCGCCGTGACACTGTCTATATGGCGAAGCTCTACTCGTAGACATAATAGATATTCAGATTCAAAAGTCTTGTTTGATCGCCGTGCATTGTAGCGTGTAGCTTATATCAACAACTGCCACTATAATCACATACGCATAGTGAATACCGCAATAGCCTGGATAATCCCAAGGACAAAAAAAAAAGATAAAAAGACACGCAAAGATGCAATGGTCATAAATCCATACCAACAACCGTGGCTCATCACACACACCAACACACCTTCCACCATGAGTTTTATGTAGTAAAGGAACAGGAAAGGAAAAGAAAAAGGAGAAACCACAAAGTCAAAGACATAGAAAAAAAGGCACTCTGGTCAGAAATGTCCCAGTTCTAAGCCCTAATTCTTACCTTGGGTATCCTTGAGAGTAACAATGCGATTAAGCACCAATTTCTCATCAGTAGACTCGCGATCCACAGCAAAATACGCAACACGCATACCCTGGAAGCGAATAGAGTGCTTATTCTCGCCAGGCTCCCCAGCACCCTCCTCCTTAGGCCACGGCGCCGAGCGAGAGATATTCCGGAATCCAGTCTCAACCATAGCATCCTTGAAGATCTCCTCGGAGTCAGGGTTGATATCAGCGAGGAAACCAGCCGGGTGGGCAGACGGATCCTCTGACTTGAAGAGCGAGTTGAAAGCGCGGACCTCAGCGCGGATGGGGCTGTTGTGCGCGGGCGACTCGCCGATCCAGTGGATGAAGGACTTGGGTTTGACGGGGGCTTCGCCTTCGGCGGGTTTCTCGTATTTGGCGTGCACGCAGGTGACCTCGCCGGTGGCAGGGTCTGTTTCGAAGGAGGTCGCCGTGATGGGGTAGGGAACTTTGAGGAGGCCGACTGTCTTGCCTGGGGCGAGGCGGAAGTAGTCTGGTGAGTCGACAGCGCGGAAGTCGGAGCGCTCAATGTACACTGTCTTCGTGAAGGGGATGTCGTGGGTACCGAAGGCTGGGTCCTTGGAGAAGGGGCAGTCGATGAGCTCGAGGTGGTCTTCCGGGAGGTCGTCGATGATGACCTTCAACGGCTCGAGGACGACCATCAAGCGTGGGACTGTGGTTTCGAGGTACTGGCGGACGATCTGCTCGAACTTGGTGACCTGGACGTTGGTGGTGTTCTTTGTTACGCCGAGATCGTTAACGAATGAGAGGATCGCGCCGGGGGGCACACCACGACGGCGCAGCGCGATGAGCGTGTACAGACGTGGGTCGTCCCAGTCGCGGACATGTCCTTCCTTGACGAGCTGGATGATCTTGCGTTTGGATAGAACTGTGCCGGTGATGTTGAGACGGCCGTACTCGCGCTGGTTGGGGCGGTAGACCTCCAGCTTATCGCAGAGCCACTCGTACGAGACGCGGGAGAGCTCGAACTCAGTTGTGCAGAGCGAGTGCGAGATTTCCTCAATGCTATCACACAAACAGTGCGCGAAGTCGTAGGTCGGGTAAATCTTCCACTTTCCGCCGGTGAGGTGGTGCTGCTTGTCCTCACTGCCCATGATGCGCCAAGCGAACAAATCCCACATTTGCGGGTTCGGGTCTGTGATATCCTGCTTCATACGCAATGCTGCCTCACCAGCCTTGTATTTTCCGTCGCGCATGGCGCGGAATTCGGCCATGGACTCCTCGATGGGTCGTGTGCGGTGGCTGCATGCGAAGCGTTCTCCGCCGCGCTGGCCGCCCTCAACCTCACCACGCTGGGCCTTGATCTCGGCTTTGGTGCAATGGCACACATATGCACCATCACGCTGGATGAGGTCCTCTGCAAGCTCGTAGAGGCGGTCGAAGTTATCGCTGGCGTTGGTCTCACGCACAGGTGTGAAGCCAAGCCATGTCACAATCTCCCGGATGGCGTTGTAGTAACGCTCCTCCTCGCCTTCTGGGTTGGTGTCGTCGAAGCGCAGGATGCACTCGCCACCGTGGTACTTCGCAAATCCAAAGTTGATTGCGATGGCCTTGCTGTGGCCGATGTGAAGGTATCCGTTAGGCTCGGGCGGGAATCGCGTGCGGATCTTGGGTACGGTCTCGGAGAGGGGCTTTTCCTGGTACACGTCGTGCAGGAAGCCGACCTTGAACATGGCCTGGGGGTCCCGGGGCGCAGGAGCCTCCTTGGCCTTGGGTGCCTTTGGCTCTCCCTTTGATTTGGGCTGGTCCTGTTTTGCTGCTAGCTTGGCTGCCGCTTTCTTGGCCGCTGCGGCCTCTTTCTTTTCCTGACTCTTGGACTTCTTGGGTGGAACTGTAGGCTCGGTGGCCTCCTTGGGCCTCTCGGGCAGGTCGACGGGCTTCGCGGGGTCCATTGCGACGGATAACTATTGTGAAAGCGAATGTGGGGGATATTTTTTTCGCAACGAGGGGCTCTTTGTATTCAATGCTTATCAGTTGACATTCGCTTATCGGTCCGATTTAGCCCGGGATGAGTCATCTTCTATCCTGCCCGGGCTGACAGATACCGCCCTGGAGCCCCTTGACGCCACATTCTCCAGGTGTCGAAAGTGACGACGTAGGGCGAAAGGGCTATAGGGCTACCTGTTTTTACATATAAGGTGCGAGTCATTTGTATGCTGTCCAATTATTATTACGTGGCCAATTCTGTGCAAATATGGTACAAGGAGTTCGCAGACTCAAATAAGACAGAAGAAGAACAGTGCACATTACCCTTCCAACGACGCGCCAATAATGATATAACAATGGAAGATAGTTCGATGACCAAGATTCAAAGAGTATGAAGTCATTACGCGGCGCCATCTCCGTCCATCTGACACAGCAGCGCGTGTATCATTAACCCTGTAACCCTGTACAATGAGATGAGAACCAGCGAACTGGATGATCGAAACGAAATGAAATGGAAAAGAAGACCAGATAAGAAAAAGAAAGAAAACAACTGTGGGGTATATGGCGTAGGGTATATGTAGACAAGAAATGAGAAAAAAATTGAAAGAATGAGTTAGAAAAGTTGTTTAATGTCAACGAGCTCTGAGTTGCCCGGACGGTCACGCTCCATGTGGAACCACCAGTCACGGCCGGCTTTGTGGTTCCAGGTTCCAGTGCAGGTGTCCTTCTCCCAAGGTAAGGCCGAGCCCGATGCACTACTTGTAGGCATGAGCGGTGTCGTGGGTGTCGTTGGTGATGTGCCCGTCATAGATCGCCCACTCAAGCTTCCCCATCCAAACCTGGAAATGCTGGATGAAGGCGACATGGGCTCCTCGGGAGGTGGGATGGAAGGGGTTCCGCTGTTGAAGCAGTTGACGCCTACTCCGGCAGCATATGACAGTGACTGGTTCGAGGCTAGCAGTTGCTTCCACCCAATCAAGCCACCGTCTAACTCCTGACCAGGGATATCAGGACGGAGAATGAAGTGGGGAATTGATGCGCCCGTTGCAGGATCCCGGAAACCACTACGGCCCATCAGGGTTGGCATGCGGAACTCGTAGACCGTTTTGGGGCCGTTGTGGTCATTATCCTTGTGTTTGAATCGCTCGCAGGCAGCCCAGATCCCGTAGTCGTCCATTTCCTGGTCCGGCTCGTCTTCGAATTGGGAGTTCTGCGCATTGTCCGGCACATACGAGTCGGAGTAATCTTGGATCAGAACTGGCATGCCGGCCTCAGTGTCCTTAGCGGCCATGTCGATGAACGTTTGGGCACGAATTCGAGCTGAGGTCAGATTGTTCCCCGCTGGTAGCGCGAGCGGTCGAGTATTCACGGAACCGTGGGAGCTGCGAGGCAAGCTGTACCGGTCTGGTCGGAGTAAGGCTTGGCCCTTTAATATAGGACGGCAGACAGCCTGGAGCGCACCTGGGGGCTCCACGTCGGAGGGTGCACGGAGAGCTTCCAATTGAGGGAAACCAGCGGAGATGATGCTTTGGGCAAGATGATAGTTGGGGGTATTGGAGGGTTTTGTGGGCTTCTGGAAGGGGAGGGTATCGAGCTGGGTGAGGGCTGTGCCTGGGTCTGGGCATGCCACATCCCAGTGGAGATATTTTAGAGTTGATGAGGCAAGGATAGGCTGGAAGATCATATGATCACCTGGCAAAGTTGGGCACTTTCCGGTTTGGACTATCTTGAACCGTTCAAGTCCTCGTAGTGACGCGAGGATTTTCGAAATGACTAGCAGTGACTCGACGTTTTGCTCGATCAGGACGAGTGTCCTGAGGGAAAGTGATTCAGGTCGTGAAGTGTACTGCGAGAGGCCAGCATCTGTAATCCCGGGCAGGTTCTCCAGCCTTAATGACTCCAATGGTGGCAAGCACATCAATGTGTTATCATCAAAGGAGTCTTTGTTGAAGGAGGTAATGCAAAGGTTTCGCAACGAGGGAAGAAGGTTGAACATGCGCAAGGAGATGCTGGGCTCCAACGCACCATTCCCGTTCAAGCCATAAAGCATCATTGTCTCCAGGCTCGTCCACGAGGTGTGGTAATTTAGAAACTCGAACATTTGGGAAGGACCCAGACTCCCAGGACAGGAGTCATCACGCGGGGACAGCTCCGATACTTCTGCGGGCTCGCCCAAAACCCATGTGTGCTCTTTGAGCTTTTTGCGGGTCGACAGAGCATGGGTCAGACGGTCAAATTCATGATGGTACGGGATAGATAAGCCCAGCAGGCGTTCCAAATTGGGGCACACCATGACCACGGATGCTACCAAGTCTCGGTACTCTTGCCACTGCGGGCCCTGTTTTGTCGTGGTAAAGAGCAGATCTAACTGAGGCACGCGTAGCTCATATACAAGGTTGGCCAGCAACTTCCGTTCGCGGAGGGTTCGTCTCAGGAGCTTCAGGCGACTCCCTCTCTTCAGACGATACTTCTTGAGTTGGGCGGGGGAGTCATTTCCAACAATGTGTATACTGTGGTATCTAGTATGGTATATTCAATCAGCAAACAATTCTGGTTTTCTTGATGACCTTCGATTAATCAAAGGGAGGTCTCAAACTCACAGAGGGCCTCGAACTGCCTTCTCCCAAGACCGACATGTCAAGGATAAGGCGTGTAAGTCGCGTTGAAAACACGTGGTGCATCCCGTCTGGTGCTGCCCTTTGTGTAACTCCTCTAAATGGTTGATTATCACTTCATAGACCTCGTGCGGTATTCGGCGTTGAATCGGTTCAGTTAACTTGGGAAGAGAATTGACAGAGTCGCATTGACGGTAAGATGAAGAGGGTGAGGATGGGGAATATGTGGTCGGCGCGGTTGAAGTGGTGTAGTTGGTTCTGTAGGATGATATCGAGGACGTTCGTGAATGAACGGTATAGTCGACATGGTTCTCGGGAATAGAATTGTAAGATACCACAGGGGTCTCCGTTCTAGTGGCGACGACACTCATTGTGAATCTGCGCTGGCATCGGAGCAAACGACGCGATACAGGAAAAAGCAATGTCAATTCCCAATAGGGAGGTGGAGGGGTTCGGGAATGTAAGGGGGAGTTCGGGAAATGGCGTAATATGTAGAGATCGGCAGATACCAGCCGTTTTTTTTAAAGTCACGACGCACGTATTGAACAATCTCAAGAAATGAGATGAAGAGACAGCCCTGGAGAGGAGTTGGAGTAGAATGGATATGTGAAAATGAGAAGGTCAGAAACGCTCTAGCAACTAACATGGAAAATCAGGAAAAAGAAAAATAGGAAAAAAGAAAAGAAAGACAATTGTCAGTCGATCTCCCCCACATCAGGAATGAGTTGAAGGTCCCCGTGGACATACTGCAAGCCGTGCAGCAGTGCCCAGTAGAAGCGGAGCACCGGATGGGGCGGTTCAGGGGTTGGGGCCACATACAATTTTTATATATACGGACCGGATAAATAGAATTGTGGTTTTTATGTTACAATATACTCTGTAGCGACTTGTATGATGTACAATAAGAACTACAATCCTCTAATATCCCTACAATATACACAGAGGACACTAAATAAGATGAATATCAAAAACATCCAAGGGTTCGTGGACCTGACGCTATGACCTATTTGGGTTTAGCTCGGTGGGTCCATGTCGTACCCCTTTTCCTTCTTTTTTCCTTTTCTCTTTGCTTTTGCTATATCCGTATTGTACCAGCATACTTTATACGTTGTTATTATTATCTCTCGACGTGATATGTTTTAGCTTGTTTTAGTTTGATAATACAGAACGGTGTTTCATCTTATAGTACTCCGTACTCCGTACTCCATAGTACTCCCGGATTATCCCCTTGCTATATCCAAATGGCCCAAGCGCATATCATCCTGCACGCCAGTGAAATAGGCAATTGGGCGGCTCAGGAACGTCTTTCTTACTTTCTGGCTTCGGATTTGTTCGTACTCCGGAGTGGTCTGCACGTCACTGCATGGCATAAAGGGATCGACATACGTACCACTATTGACAATATCAGCCTTGCCCATCCCGAATATCACCACCTATAATATCTTATCTAACCTTGGAAGGTGTACCTATTATTAAACCTAAAAACGTGCTCGTGTCGACTAAGCAACAATCTCCCAGACCAATAGTTATAGCAAGATCGGCGAATGAACCACTCCTTCCAAAAGACTCAACGCGTAGTACCGAGTACAGAGTAGTTCTTCCGCATCATTTCCCCTGTCTTGACATCTTACAATGTATATGTATGACCAACCAAAAGCGGGACGCTTGGGTATGTATGTTTGTATCATATGTACAATATAGTGTCTCAGTCTCCTCTAACAGATCGGAATGTGGAAGCGTCTCACAGCTGAAACTCCGATCTGGTGGGGACGCCCTGAGGGTCCAACTCCAGTACTGCGGCCAATCGCGCCATTTTTCCTCGGTATGCTGACAACTATGCTGTACCTTGTAGGGCTTGAGAATGCTACTTTCGGGATGTTCCTAGAATTTGGAATTCCATGCGGAAGGTCCGCTTGTGCGTGTACCTGTATTACCATCTAACCGGGAACCACAATCAATGGAGCGTTGTACAACATATGCGGGAGATATGAGGGACTTACCGGCCATTGCTGCCTGGCTTCTGAGAGGTATTTAAGTGACGCAAGGTACGGAGTACGGTTCTAATCCATCAAATCCATGGATTTGAACTTCATAAAAATGGTTTTCCACATGATCTGCGGCTATCACAGGTCACAGTCCACAAGCCATTGCCTAGTGCTGTACTCCGCATGTGCTGTTCGTATCTAGCATCGACCAAAAGCGACCTTGTACTCACAACTTTGCCTTCCCCTTGGCTTCCCCCTCATCTTCCGTAAACCGATAAACAACATCCCCAAAACTCCCCGTAGGAAAAACATAAAACCACCTCAAGTCCGCAGGCCCAGTATTGACAATCCCGTGCTCGGCATCCGAAGGGATAAAAACCGTACTCCCAGCCTGCACTCTGCTCACGACCCCATCAATCGTCACATTACCCTCGCCTTCGAGGATATGATATATCTCGGCCTGCGTGTGGCGGTGCGCGCAGAGGTGTCCTGTCGCTGGTGGACAGGTTGCTATTCCTGCGCAGAGGTCTGTGGACTGTGTTTGCGGGGATGAGATTAGGGTGTGCCAAGATATATCGCCGTGGCCTGGAGTTGGGAATGTTTCTGGAGGTGTTGTTCTCGTGTAGGTTGAAGGGAGGATTGCTGGTTTTGGTTTTGAGGTCATTTTTCTTTGATATTTAATATGTATGGTTTATAGTTGGGGATGGTTGACGTTGCGGGCCGAAGGGGGGTTATAACTAGTTTATTTTCCTCAGTTCGGTCGCACCTTCCCATCTACACGGTCGTTCCTAAACTGGAAGGGACAAGTCAGGGAAGTGGCGGAAATATAAGGTAGTTGTCGAGGAAACATTTTCTTAAAGGGGAAAGGAGGTCCCTACATGACCGAGACTTGTAAGGCAGGGCTGCATGCAACCGGTAAGCGATGACGCACCCAACCAAACAGGGCTATCAGTTTTAAATGCGTTTATCTCAACCAAAATGCCATTAAATCAAATCTAAAAATATCATCATCTATCTGGACATGCATCTCTTCTATGACCCTGATTCTTGTATAGCCCGCACGTTGGTAGGGCTCTCGTTCGTTGCTGCAAAGGTGGCGAAGGCCTTCGCCGGAGGGTAGGTAATAGGTGTTTTAACTACTCCACCGGCTGTATAATTGATGCAGATACATCTGTAACTGATAGGCCTTCTATAGCTAGTATCCGCTTCCTAGACCTAGCTCGCTTTTGCTTTTTCTTCTTATTTTCCGCGCGTAATTCGCTCACTTCTTTCTTCTTTCTTAAGTAAAGCCGCAGATTATATAGTGATTTAGCATACTTCCAAAACCTGGTTTATAGCGGAATTAAGCGGGCTCGGGGCTTCTTGATCTTATACGAAGCAAAGCTTTAATTGACAAAGCTCGTTCTTATAACTAGATATAGTTTAAGGGCGTTTTTAGGTCCTAATCATTACCCTAGCTAACCTGGACCGCCACGAACGGCGAGACCAGAACGGCCGACTGGGCCTCGCGCGGCGTCTTGGGCTTGGGGAGCACCACAAACCAGCGTGAGTCGTCCCTGAAGGAGCCCCGTTTCTGTATATGACACTAACAACCCGTCCACGTAGGCATCGAGATGCGGAGGATGAACTAGTGCATAAAATATTGTTCCATTTGACGATGTAGAGCTATCTCTAGCGCCTTGGAGTATCGGAAGCACCGAAGACACCGTGCCTACCATCACTAGTTGGCCGGATTTCTGTTGTTTATGTACAATAGAGCAGGTTGATATATAAGCTTCTAGGAATTTACTACTCATAGCTACTCCCACCCATTCCCTTCCCTCAGGTAAAACTCTACATCTTCATCCTCATTATCCACAATCTCTGACAAAAGCTCGCCTTCAAACCAATTCACTGCACTCTGCGCCGCCTCCGTGGCCCGCTCACGCACCCTAACCGGAAGGATCTCCCCCGGTGATTCACCGCCAGGGCCAGCACCCAACCCTCCTCACAGGCCTTCCGGTCTGCAACAAGAACCAGCGCCTTCTGCGTCCGATCACTCTCCGCCAGCTCCTCAGCCCGCTCCTCCCCCTTAAAATGCCGCCAGTCGCCATCCGACATCCCCTCAAACAGCTCAGGACAGTGCATCAACGCCGCAAGTAGATAACCCGGTACGGAACCCGGACGGCCTGTCGCAACGCCTTCAATCACATCTTGATCCCGCTGGGCATCTACTGTTAGTTCCTCCCGATCCTCGAAGACGAACTCCTCGGGGATGCAGAAAACGTGGTTATTCTCGCGGCCGTGCTGTAGGACTTCCATCCGGAGTCGGGCGTACGCCGTGTCTGCGGCTTCTTCGCTTGTTTTACCTGTAGGATCGCCGAACCAGGTCCGGATCCATAGGACTGTCGAGAGCAGGCTACTGATTGCGCGGTCTTCCTCTGAGAGGAGGTCTTCCGGTACCCCCTCTGGAACATGATCGATGATTGGGTCATCGAACATGGCGAGGGCCCAGTCCTGGGAGCTTGGTCAGTGGGTGGTGCTCATTGAATGAATGGGTTGGTGGGTAGATAGATACGTTCCGCCCATACTTTCCTAGCGCGATCCATTTCTCAACAAGGATTCTTTTTTGCTCGTTTTTGGAGAGCGGGGATGTTGTGTCCCAGTTTGCCTGGGCAAATAGAGAGCTTAGCATGGACTTGCTCTCGCAGATGTATATCGAGGAACCGGAAGCGCTTACTACGACGAAATGGTCGAATGGAAGGCACCCGAATTCGGGGAGGTCGAGGCCTTCTCTCATTGTTGTTCTTCTTGGTGGTAGCGGTGGGAGGGCACGGCTGGGTTATATACCACGCCCAGGTGTACTTCCAAGATTATGTACCTTGTCAGAACTAAAAGCTCCCACCTTTTCCACTTGGCTCTAGTACGGAGAAACTCCCTCAATAAACTGTCCCCCTCATTCAATTCTCGCCGCGGCGTTCTCAGACAGTTTAGCATAACGATATTACACTATCAAAGCGGCGCTATTGACTTTTGGTGATCGTGTGGGTTTCGTCGAATTGGAGTATCTCGCTGGTTTGCATTTTCGTCAGATTCTCAGCATCACTCTTGCGGTGGGTTCTAATTTCGACCCACGTAGAAGCCAGGTAGAAGATCTTAAGGGCGGAGAACTCGAAGTTATCTATGAAACCCATCGTTTTCTAGGGTCAAGGAACTTAAGATGGAAAGCGTTCGTGACGCGTTGCCACTGCACTATACGAGTCTCACTCTGACCGACAAAGAACTTAGGTCTTTTTTATCGCTTATGCTAGCGACGAAATTGGCTGGGATCGAGTGACTAACTCCGAAGCCATGTTTCTGTATCTAATAGCTTGCGAGCTCAAGCCACTGAGTACACGGTGGCTACTTAAGAACGTCTATTACGCCGACTCCTAGAAGACGGCTCGTGATATTGACGGGTGCACTCCGCTCGAAGTATTGGAGGAGAGATTAGAGACGCTATGAATATGAAAGAAATATAGCAGTTGAACTGAGTTCTAGAACTCACTTTGGCTATGCCTTTTTGGTCTAATGTTTAAAGCCGGACTACCTCCTACTTAAACTGGTCAGCGAGATCCCAGTGAAAGAAAACACTCATAGAGGTATCCATGTCTGCAGGTGGGGTCTGTACGAAGGAATATGGGCAGTTTACTATCTTGTATATGTGCAGATAGCTTAGAGGCCTGACAGCAACAGGAGTAAGGGCTTTGGGATCTTAATGGCTACACTTATAAGAAGCTACGCGTCTTATGCAAAACATGTCTGTAATCAAAATCCGTAAACATATTCATGATGGCATTTGGCAAAAAGCGCATACATTAGCAATTCGATCACCAACTAAGTAACAACCGGCCTAACTCCTGCACAATCGTACGAGGCAACAAAGAGAAGAGGATGAGTAGATAGACATAATTACCAAAGAACGTCGTCGGCAGGAAACGTCCAATTCTAACGTGTAATCGATATTTGCCTAAAGGGCAAACCTATCACAAAGATGCGTGTAACGTGCTGCTCTCCTGAATCTCTTGCATAATCACTCTTTTGGTGTCTTCATCTGCGGATTGCATGACTGTTTGGCCCCTGCAGTTTTCAATTTTCAAATTTGCACCTTTGTGAATGAGATAACGAATAACGTCATGTCTTCTAAGAGCCACTGCCGTGTGTAGAGGAGTTTCCCTCATAAAGGGAAACATGTTCCAAGAATATTGATGGTCTTGGTACATAAGGGAATTAAGAGAAGCACCCCTATCAATAAGGATTTCGACAACTTTGAGGGTGTCCGACTCTCTATAAATCGCATTATGCATAAGCTGGCCTATTCTGACATCACCACCACGGCGTAGGAGAAGATCAATAGTTGGCAAATCGGCAAATCTAACGGCATGGGAGAGCGGGGTAATATCGATATCACATCGCGTATTCGGATCTGCGCCACGATCAAGGAGCCATATTGTCATATCCAGGTCCTCAAGAGCGTTGCTAAAATGAAACAAATATTTAGCAGGGAACTTTTCGAAGAAGATAGGTTTTCTCACGTAAGAATAGGGGGCTCATGCCACTCATTGGCGTGTTAATATCCCAGCCGTTATCGAAGAACACCGTCAGGATATCTTTCGCCTTTCCCTTGACAGCTTCGCGTACATAGATTGACGATATAGGCATTTCACATCGGAGTAGCTCCTTCACAAGATACACCTTGTTTGACCTAATAGCATCAATCATAACTTGGTAGAGATGACGGATATCATGACCATCACGGACAGTGCGATCAAGGAACTCTCGCAACTGTTGCTCGCCAAGTTCGGGTATCTGGTGGACTAATAGGAGCGTCTTTGCTGGAATCGGAGGGGGCGTTCCAAGCCGACTGATTGGATATTCAGTGGTTTTATAAACTGACATGGTCGAATAACTTGGGTGTAGGGAGTGAACGGCCTTAAGAGAGACATAACAGAGAATGGACTGGCTCTCGAAGGGGTGAGGCCATTCCACGCGATCTGCACACCGCCTTCCTCTGCCCCACACTTAGGACCCATCAACTCCGCACAAATTGCGACGATCGGCCACCCAGTACCTATTTACCTATGTTGTAGGTAGTGGTTACTAACTATAGCCGTTCCAAGGTTGATTATCCTCTAATTTTATCTTATTTTATGAAACATGTAGGTAAACTACTTGCATTTCACTTGGTTGGGTTGGCACGTCATATAGTCGCATAGTGATCCTCCACCAGAATCTTGGGCTTCGCATATTCACGCTTTTTGATCACAATTACTGTCCCCTTCCCCACAATACTGGAATCCCCGGGCACCTCGTAAGAAATTATTTTAGTGGTCAGCCCGAGTCCAATTAGACTCATTTGCATGATATCGAGCTGGCTTGGCAGGGCAACTTGTCCTTGGAATACTGCACATATAACGATCGTTTCGGCAGAAGAGAAAAATTGTCGTTTATCCCGATATAGTATGCCGACCTGGTTCATCATAAGTTGAACATTGGCATCACCACTTGTTGGGTTACTTGTTGCTTGTGGTTGTGGGGGAATATGTGCGAGTATTGCACCATGCGCAGATGCAATAACCACGACAGAGCATGACCCGAGACCTTTGGTCCCAATAGCGTCTTTTTCCCGGAAATCAAGGAACTGGGCTTGACCCATCGGGACTACCTTAACGGCTCCAGCGAGTTCCCATGCTTCGAAATGCCCACGGTGGGATCCAGACATAGTGAATCGAGACTGGGTTTAGCAGAGTTGGGCGGAGCTATTGGGCGTGACATATTAGATCTCCCGGTGTTGGAACAATTGCAGATTGGAATATTGGGAGCCCGTACAAAGTAAATCCCTTTCTCCCGTCTTTCTTTCTCTTTATGCGCTATTTGTCTGTTGAGTGTTGGTTTATTTGAGATATTGGTCATCTACCGCTTTAGTGTTATGATAAGATCGTTTTCGCAAAGAGCGTGGCACATCTCACTCCTATAAATATAGGAGAATCAACAGCGCGCCGCACGCCAAAGTGTCCGTGCGTATATAGTGATAGGTTCTAAGTGCTCGCTGTCAAAAACACTGGTCCCGCGCTAACGCATAAACTGGGCGAGCGCAGACTACAGGCATAAATATCACACTACTTTTAAGCGCTCGTGCAAATTACCCGTAAAGAGACACGATAGGTCACGCTTTAGAACCATGTACAGATAAAACCATTCCATTGGTTGACTAGTCTATTACAGCAAGCGTGATATAATTTTTCGGCATTCTATATCGTGCTTAGGACAAGTTGACTTAAGCGGGGCGGGGCAAATGTTTATACGGGCAGCAATTGGATAATGAAACGTAACTATATATACAGTATTCAATAATGATGCTATCCTTTGATAATGTCGCTCAACTCGGTTTCTATCTTTGGATCAAAGAGTGCACTTCGAGGTCCTGTTAACTCTAAAAGGTGATAGTGTCAAGGCGAGATCAGAGCAATACAAGCCTTGCAACCGCCATTTTATAAGGTCCGCAGTTTGCAGATGTGCCACAAAAGCTGTCGGGAACTACGAAATCGCCAAGCCTCGTGTATTGCATTTCCCAATATCCAGAATAGGGCGGCGGCTTTGATATCTCTCACAGGCCAAGAGCCAAGGGGGTTCCTAACCAATGAGCTATTTTTGGATGCAGATAAACTATGTTTCGGAGAGAGAGAAAATGGTGCCTTCGTTGGCATACTACAGTATACTAGACATGGGGAATATTGAGAACCATGTCTGATCCTAAGTATTCCTAGGGTCCAGAAGATATATTTGATAAATAAATTGATGTACAACTATATATATTAGGATCATAGCCACCTTAGCTCTTAGGAACGCTAGCGGAGCGGCTTGCCTTTATTTCTCATCCTTCATTGCGTGGAACTCGCTACATAAACAAACTAGATCATCGATGTTAACTTTCAATAATCACGAGCGTTTGAACCAAATTAAAGATACCACCTCCTATGAAGCCTGCTCAGGAGGTGGGGCATGAGGTGGTGGACGTATTGAAATCTACATTATAATATAGCCCTGGAGATCTGCAAGTGCTACGTAATCCATGTAGAAGCAATACACCCACAACCGATAAGGTTGAAATGGAGGTGATAAAGGATGTCTACTATGTACATAAATAAAGCTCCTGGGAAGTCCTATTAGACTTTAGCTAGATTACTAGGCCTAGAGCCGGCCACTACTCCGAGCTTTTACCCATTATACCAACGTAGTTAAACTGAGTCCAGAACTCAGTTTAACTACGTTGGTATATATAGGTGTCATGTTATATGTACGTGTCTCTACAACCATGTATGCCAACACATGCTGTGAGATCACTCTAGGTCGGGAGTTCTATGACTATATAATACGTAGGGGCGTGCTCTGTTTTACTTAGTGATCAAAAAGCGGCTAGGGGTGAGCACTAAAACGGAAAGGGAAAGAAAGCCATATCACGCGGCCTAAAATCCGGTGTATATGTATGTAGAGGTTCAAAGCACCGGACCAAAGGAGCTGCCCGGCAAAGTATATGACATGCACATGCTTACAGGGAACAGTATTATGGAAGTAGTAAAGAATTCCCGAGGCCCACGAAACAATGGATGGATTATACGGAAGAATCGCGACATTCGACTATAACAGCATATCTGTTCCCCCTCCCCATGTAAATGCAGACACAGATTGAGCCCATGAGATGCCGATATCAGTCTCAACGCCATGAAAATGGAACTGGAATGAACCTTCTGCTGCCACTCAGTTATCCTCGAATCTGGGTAGCTTCAATCAGATCCGGATATGCAAAGAAAAAGAAAATCCGCGAGGAAAGATCCCTCAAATTACCACGGTACCATGCTGGAACAGGAAACCCCACAAAGAGAGGAGGCAAACGACAGAAGCAGGAGAAGACCGGAGAAAGGACCCAAGAGAGAAGAGCAGGTATCAAAATTCAGGACATCAATCCCAGAGGACAGAGAATAAAGCTATCAACATTGCGCCGGAGACAGGACAGAAGACAAAGACAAAGATACTCGCTCTGACTGATCGCCCTATAACATGATGGCTGACAATAAAGGTGCACAATGAAATTACTCCAAACCCAACTCCACCAAACACGCAAGAATCCCCGGGGTTTCCTCAGAAACGGAACGTGAAGAAACTGACTGAAACCCCGGGGAGTGAGGGTATGTGACTGGGAACTGGCTGACGAAACGAACACGGGGGTTGTAACCATAACGAGTGGCGAGGCTCAAGATTAGTACTCGGGAGTGGTCCACGATAGCAGAATGATCACTGTCTTCACCCGACGTTCGACAGAACAGGAGAACAGACCGAAAGGAAGTGGGGCAAAATCCCAGCAACACCAGCATGAGTGAAACAGGAATCAGAAACAAGGCGACGGTAAATGGGAATGGAAACAGAAGCCCATATTTGCGGGTTGGAAGTGATGCAATCCGAAGGCATGTACAAGACAAGACAAGAAATCATAATGCATGCCAGATCAAGACTCCATGATCATGCAGTAGGAAAAAAAAAGAAAACGTAATCACATGTCAAAGGTATCGTCAACGTTGAAAATCCCGGGTTCTGTGCCATCGTGCGTCTTCTGGACGCCTGTCATGCGCTGGTCGACCGAGTTACCCGACCGGTGGCCTCGTTGCCAGTGATCGTCGTGCATAGCATCGTCTTCCATATGATCACTGTCATCCATAAGGTGGTGGTCAATAGAGCTCTCATTCACAAAGGTGAAGCCCTTGAAATTGGCTTGCATTCCGGGAGATAAGGGTGTGGAGGCTGGCATGAGGCCGTTGGCGACGTTTGCGGCGCGGAGATTGAGCGAGTTGTTCAACTCCATGGCGTTTGTGAACTCGGGATCGAAGTTCGATGTGTCAGTTTCAGACTGCAGCTGCGGCTTGAACGGAGGAATAACTTCCTTGCGACACAGCGTGTCCCAGTTGATATCGTGGAAGAATGGGTGTGCCATGAGCTCCTTGGCGTCGCCATTGGCACCCAGTCGGTGCTTGGGATTCCGGTTCAGCAGACCCTTGACGAAGTTTCTTCCCTCAGTGCTAAGCGCATCACGGGGGAATCGGACTTTGCCGAATGCGATATTCTTATACATCTGCTGAGTGTCCTCGGCGTAGAACGGACTCCAGCCACAGCACATCTCAAAGACCAAGACACCTAGGGACCAGAAGTCGACCATCTTTGTATATCCTTGCTCATCGAGCAATACCTCCGGGGCCAGATATTCAGTGGTACCACAGAAGGTATTGGTCGTGTCGTTTTGTGACAGATTTGCCTTGGATAGACCGAAATCGCAGAGCGCAATGTGACCGTTGGCATCCAGCAAAATGTTCTCTGGTTTGAGATCCCGATATACGATGTCGTGCTCGTGCAAATGTTGCAGAGCCAGAATTAACTCGGCAATGTAGAACTTCGCCCGGGCCTCCTGGAACCGACCCTCGCGCTGCAAGTGCCAGAACAGTTCGCCGCCCGACATGTAATCCGTCACGAGGTAGAGATCTGTTGGAGTTTGGAAGGAGAACTTCAATCCAACAATAAACGGAGAGGCCGTCATCGCGGTGCGTACTAAAATATTGCGCTCCCCGAGTGTGTGTACCACTTCCTTCTTCTGAATAATGACCTTCTTAGAGAGAACCTTCATCGCATAGATACGCTGTGTGTCCTTCTTCTTGACCTGATAGACCTGTCCAAAAGTTCCTTTGCCGATGAGTTTGAGGACGAGGAAGTCATTCGGTCCGACCTGTTTTCGATCTGTCTTTTCGAATTTCATATCGAGGTGAATTTCTCCAGACACTTGGTTATCACCGGCACCGCGCGCGACCAAGGGGAACCAGCCTTCTAGTCGGCTGTGATCTTCCTTGAGGTTGACGCGGAGACGTACGTGACCTAAGAAAGCTTCCTGGTTGTTGCGGTCATAGACTGTGACATCAAGTTCCGACTGATCTCCCATAACATCACTTAACAGAACGTGTTAGTGAGTGACCCCAAGTGAAGAGCTGGGTTGGGGTAACATACAAGGTGGCCTCGTGATCCCAGTGGGGGTCTGTCACGGGCGTGCGCCCCTTGTGGTCGCCCTCGACAGCACTGTTGTGAGAGCTAGATCGGGTCTTCAACGGAATGGCCATGGGCCGACCCGCAGCCTCTTCGGCATCTGACTCCTGCTGGCGCCGTTTCTTTTCCTCCTCGCCGTCCCGAGCACCCTTGGAGATATACTCATTCCATTCAAATACACACACCACATACGGATCGAAACTTGGCCGCAATCCTCGACCATCGGTGATCTTAACAAACAATTTACCATTGATCGGGCCCGTGGGCGCGCCGTTGGCCGGGGATGTCGATGTTGGTGACGCAGGCGCAGCCTCTGACTGGGACTGAGATGGGAATGCTTCATCGAGTTTCATGGTGATCTCGTCCGTGGAGCTTTCCATGTCTTCCGGCTTTGACTCAGACGGTGGGGTCTCTTGCGCGCTCTCTTGCGGTGCGGAAGTGGCGTTCTTTTCCTGGGCGGCTGGGACCTCGTTGGACATGGCCCGGGGAGTAAGAGGTGGGGTATTCTTAAGACGCAACCCATCGGGCACGCTTTCAGTTAGCTTGGCTAGGTTCTCGGAAGATATTGAGACATGCGGTTTCTCATGGTCGAGGAGGGGAGCTTCAATCAGGGAAAAAGCATCTGAGGTAGGAGGGAGGGACGGATTGGAAAAATGTGTGGCAAGAACAGGGTCGTCAGAGATGCTGGATACTGGGAGGGAGGTCTGACGGCGAGAAGGATGGTCTTCGGGAGGAGTTTGTGTGGGTGAAATGAGGTAACTCTTCAGCGTTGTAAAGATAGAGGACACTCCTGGACTCGTCCCGAGTTCCATCTCATCCGACTCGTGCTGTAACAAGGAATGTGGAGGGGTATGCAGACTGGGATGTTCCTCCATCTTATCAGGCCCATCTTCCTGCTCCATCATGACAAAAGACTCGGAGGAATCGGAGGAGTGTTGGGTATGCGCATTTGATTGAAAATCCTCAGAGGGTTTCGACAGACATGACCATAACCGCGGCAAACTCGCTTTATCACCGGAGAAAGAACCAACCTGGAAGTAGTTGTGCATAATGGAAGGCAGACGCTTGTCGACCGGATCAGGTTCAGGTGTTGCGATTCCAGTCGGCGTGGGGGTAGAATCATTCGACCTGATCTGGTCTTGAGAATCGTCTTCCAGTCCAGAGCTATTGAGACTAAAGGTTAGCCAACGAAATGATCCCGATAAAACCTTCAATTCAAAAGTTGTAGGCAAATTCCGACAAGGTCCGAGACGAAAGGCGAGGAACCGAGGATTTGAGCGAAAGCCATTATCCTCGAAACGCAATATTTCATGCAGGTCAACCCTAACAAGAACAGACTGTAATGCAATGCGGTGTGAGGGGATCGTGGACCCTCTTTTTTTTTTCCCTCTTCAACCCCGCCTTTCGAAAGGAATACCTAAGCAAGAGGAAAGATATAAGAAGTTGACTCACTTCATTGTCTTCATGTCGTCGCCGTGCAACACGGGTCCACTCTGCGCAGCCATTGTGTTTCCATTCAAGAAAGTCGAGGAGGAGCGAGAAGTGGGGGGAGTGAAATTGGGGAGTTGGAAAAAAAAGTAATGAGGATTTTTTGATGAGCTAAGGGAGTTTGCGGGATGGATTTGAACCCGTTCGGATTTTCCCCAACGAGAAAATGAATTCGGTTTTATTCTTTTATTTCAAATGTTCTGTTGGGTTGGAAACAGGAGAAAAAAAAAGGAGTTGACGATTCGATGGTTTTTGGAATTAGAAGTGGGATTCTCTTCGGTAATATAGAAGCCCACTGAAAGATAATGAAATAAAAAAGGTTTCATTGAGAGTCCATGGTTCCGGGTGTATTCCAAGGTTATGAACTTGGAAGGGGCATAAGCTCGTAAGATATAAGATATAAGATATAAGATATAATCTTATTGACTCAGCTGAATGAAGCTGAAGCTGACTATAAGATAAAAGGTTCTCAAAAGGCCCGGAACTAAGAAAAAGGACACTGACGCATTCTTGTATTCCACCTGGGCAAAGGTTCTCTAATCCCGAGTCATCTACACCTTATTTCCTAATCCGTACTGTTCCTGAAGAGGGGAATGAGAAATGAGAAATTATTAAAAATTCAAAGATCAAAAACCAGAATTATAAAAAGAAATATAAAAAAATTAAAAGACTCAACGTCATGTGGAGAATATTAGTGACATTGTTCATCGCGCCTATGTACATACATAGTACCCAAGTAGATATTCAGATAACAGTCCGGAAAAGATCTATTTTCTCTTCCTCATTTCCTTCTGATCTTTTCAGAATGTGAAGGGAACAAGATGATTGCATTTTTCAGGTCACGGTCACTAGTCCGAATGACAGTTAGGCCAAGAACATGTGGCTATACCCGTGTACCTTACCAAAAGAGGCTGAGAGGAATAACGAATTCGCCTCTCAGCATGCGCCCTTTTCCCTTTGGCTTTGATACATGTACGGAGTACATACTTGTCCTTTTCCCTCTCTTATCGCGCTCCGAATCTCTATCTCCACTCTCACAGCGGGGTATCTTATTCTTGCATCTGATGACAACATCGGAGTATGTATACGATGTAATCCGCTTCTTATATTCGGGTAGTTTCCGTGTTATACCAGGTAGTTAGTATATATATATATATGACTCCAGATGTCGACATAGCACGTATATATTTTTAGTTTATCTGTACACACCTACTTAATACAAAAACCCCCTATACTTTTCAATGAATGAAATACAGTCGACTGTAAACCCCATAGATCAAGTCCTCATTCACACATCGCGAGATTGTGACAACGTTCAGCTTTCAATACGGCCCGGGACGAGCCCTCAGCTCCCCTTGCATCTGCATACCTGGTGAAATTGTGAGATATGCTGTGGTCGCAGTGGGACGCTCCCAGGCCTCCACATGCGTCATCGGCGCGCGCCGTGAGGTCCCAGCCTCTGCACTAACATGCGGTTCGGCGGATTTAAGACCCGGGTCGTGCATGAATGATGTACGTGCCACAGAAGTGAGCTTTCCGTGACTGTGCAATAAATTGTAGAAGGAAAAAGAAACACTGAAGAGCTTTGCCGATCTCCGTTTTGGCCCCTCAGATTATAGTATCCATGGCCTCGAATAGGTGGGGGGAACCAAGAGGTGATCGACGCTTACCTTCCGCAACCTCCCTTGGGTTTATGTAGTATGACGAATGATATGCTATGGAAATAAAGATCCAGGATGTCGGTTCAAGGATGATATCTGATTTCATCGTACCCTGGACTTCCGTGATAGACAGTATTCATTTGCATTTACCACGAGTCCGTGCAGTTCATACTGACATCTTCGACAACCTTTGTGGTATACAACCTACATCGATGTACAGCCGAGACCTGCATGATTTCAATGTGCATTTTCTGTTATGTACAAGACCGAGTCCGAGTCTCGATTGAATTTGTAGGTCATCTGCACTGGGACATGATCCGCGGGCTCGTACTCCGTGCAACAGAGTAAGCACCTTTGAAAGCCACTCAGCCTAATTTTCCTCAAGCTTCCAGCTGTCTGCAGAAATTATACTTGGTCTGAACAAATATATTTCCGAGGCGGTTCTTATATTGACCATTCACGTTTTCCTCGGTCGCTGGGCCGAGAAACAAAAAGGATATGGTTTTTAATATGCTATTCGAACTCGCTGCTAGTAAAGCCAGTTCAAATATCGTCCGTAGGAAACCTGGTCGAAGCGGTGACTCGCTACTGTGATTGAAACATGTTCCTAAGCGACTTTGCCACTGACCCGGGACATGATTTGCTCAAGCCTCCTAGGGGGTTGAGTCAGGAGCTATCTCTCGCATGTGATTTTGAAGATTGACTGCAAATAGAGGCAGAAAATGAGGTCAGTGGTTACACAAGCAATTAACCTATGCGTTTCGATGCAGTCGTCTCTTTGTTGGATGGATGCAATTGACACCCTATAATGGCAAGGTTATTCGGGAGTGAACGGTGCGATAAACGACCGGTGAGTATCTTACGGGGTTCTGTCAACATGTAGATCCATAGATGTACTTATCTTGGATATTGAATCCACGCACTCCCGTACAGGCCAACGAGGGGGTAGCACAAAGCCCGAGATGCTGTCCCATGCGGGGAACCTATGATATCAATTCAGCATGGGCAATTTGAGACGGCAATGGCGGTTGAGAGTCTAGAATCGAAAAAGAACAAGGATGGAAAAACAGTCAGAAGTAGAATGTTTGCCGACAACGGCCAGCCCGAAATGCTCCGTTGTAAGAAAGAGGATATTACGTCATGAGGACGATACGCAGTTTGCCTTGTTTGCACTGTCTAGTGTTTGCCGCGTTTGCAGATTGTAGGGCGCCCGGAAAAACTTCGGCCCTTCGCAAAACAGCCATTCCTCCCCATTTGCGCTTCCCCCAGCATATCGACCAACTATCGACAAAATGCCACGAAAGCTAAGAGCGGCCGCTCAGGCGGCTGCAAAGTCGATAAGTGAGTTGATCCCAAGTATTGGCCCGTGCCGCCAACATTCGCTCCTTCCCCTACTATGCATTGAATTTCACCCTCCCCTTAGACGCGTTTGCGACTAACCAGCTTTAGAAAATGTACCTTCAATTCCAGATGGGTCTGATGAAGAGATGGTCGACGTCCCTTCTTCTCATCCCTCCTCGCCCATAGCCGAACAAGAAGACTCCCCCGAAAAAGATCCGGACGTCGAACTCGAGGCTGAACCTGAATCTAAACGTGAACTTGAACCTGAACCTGAAGCCGAAAGCGCAGAGGTTGAGGCTACCGAAACACCCGCCACCCCCAAGCCAGAGGAAGAATTGGCTGCTGCGACCCCCGCAGGAGACTCAATTCTTGCCGACACAGACAACACACCCTCCTACGGACCTGGCCGCCCATCACTTCCGCCTCGCGGCAAGCGTCGCATTGGTCGCCCACCCAAGTACCCTCGTCCTGAATGGAATCCAGCCGACGGCGAGCAACCACTTCGAGTCACTACTCCAGTTAAAAGACGCCGTGGTCGTCCTGCTGCTAGCGGTGGACGCTGGGCACGCAACCGCGGCCCTTCCCATCTCACCCAGGTGCCTGTTGACAAGGAAGGAAACATGATGGATGTAATCAACGACGAAGTGTCGATTCCGCCCGACCCAATCGGTGCTACTAAAGTCGACGAGAATGGCCACCTACAAGGCGGACGCGAGTATCGAGTCCGTACCTTCAAGATTCTTGGTCGCGGAGACCGCCTCTACATGTTGTCGACTGAACCGGCCCGCTGCATTGGCTTCCGTGACTCGTACTTGTTCTTCCAGAAGCACAAGATGCTGTACAAGATTATCATTGATGATGACGCCAAGCGTGATTTGATTGAACGCGATCTCATCCCGCACTCTTATAAGGGACGAGCCATTGGTGTTGTCACGGCGCGCTCAGTATTCCGCGAGTTCGGCGCAAAAATCATTGTTGGTGGTAAGAAGATCACCGACGACTATGACGAAGCTGCTGCTCGCGAGCGCGGTGATGTGGAAGGCGAGCTGGCCGTTCCGGAAGACAGATTGCCCGGACCTGGGGAAACTTACAACAGGAATCAATACGTCGCCTGGCACGGTGCAAGCAGTGTTTATCACACAAATGCGCCCGCGGTCCCGCTTGTTGGTGGAAAGCCAGTTGATACCAAGAAACGCCGTGTGCCTGTTACTGATGACAACTGGATGCTCGAGCATGCCCGGGCTGCAAGGTGAGTCTATATTTGAAAGCGATAAACCCGTTGGGACATATCGACTAATGCTTAGTATAGCAACTTTAACTCAAAGCTCGCCGAGATGCGCCGTAAGAATCTGGGTGGTGTGCACGATGTCCACACCAATATTATGCAGCACCCGAAGATTATGCAGCCCACTCACGCTCGGTGGGAGCGCGTTTCGCCAGCTCCGGCATCCGTTCCGACCGAGTTGACGACAAACATGAATTTGTTGAACCTCTCCAACGGAGGTTCTCCTTCCGGCCATGAGAACCAGACCTCCCACGGGACCCAAGAATCCCACGAGGCTACCACTGGCGAGACCACCACTGCACGCCCTGCCACTACCTTTTCACCTGTTCCCGCTCACCTCCACGACCGCTACGTCATCCAGGACATCGTCTATGAATCTCCGCCATATTCAAACATGGGCATCCCGGGCCCTGATGGTGATGTGCACGATATTGGCCCCAACGGCCTGGTCAGCGTCGCCAACCCCGAACATCCCGAGTTCATGACTCCAGGGATCCTCGAGTTGCTTCCGCCGGACTGCAAGGAAGCTCTCGTTGATGCTGCGGCACAGGAGGTTGAATGGAAGTCCAAGTGGACTAGTGAGACCAAGGATGGTGAGCGTACTCAGCCAACCAAGAGCTACGCTTGGTACCCGTAAATCCTGTAGTTGATTTCTTTTTCTTTCTTTCTTTTTCTCTTCTTGGGATTCATGCGCGTCGGCGAAATTTATGGGTTAGCATGGGCTGGGTGGCTGGACATGGCAGGCAAAAGCCGCTGGAGTTTTTTTCTTTCTTTCTTTCTTTCTGCTTCCGGGTCTGCTTTTGTTTTCACGACATATGCCATGAGTAGATCTTTGCCTATCTCCATTGACTGGTTCTTTTCTTTTCCGATCTTCGAACGCTGGATCTGTATGACTGGCTTCGAGTAATGGATTTTTCCATACCTAGGTACTAATGGACCAACTTTTTTACCAATGACACCATTGCTAGCCTCGCGGAGCAGCCATAAGGAAATAGCCACTTCCATATCTTCTGGCCGTATTAGTGTACTGATGACTACAGGTTAGGCCGTGAAAGGAATGGATATAAAGCCGATTTCGACGATCTTACTATCGAGATACGCCAGCCACTGCTCTGACATTTACCCATTAGACCAAAGGCCATAACAAAGTCAGTCCCCATGGATTGACTTTGTTGCAGTGATATTATGCCGGTGTTCCCACCATATATTGGCATACATGTTGTGGAATCACACCACTAATAAGAACAGGACATTTTAAGTTAGAATAAATAGGTAATTTCTTCATTCTTCTATAAGTAGATCTTACATTTCTAGTGGTATTTGTAACCACTACTTTCAATTTAATAAGACACATGATATAACTAGCCCCTCTTCAAAGCTTCCAAGGTTCCGATATATATAGTAAGCATATCGAACGACTTTAATAGTTAACGAGTTAAACTGTAAAGCCCTCCCTTAACCTCGACCCTAAGTATAACCATAACCCACATAAGGTTTACTAGCTGCGAAACAAACCTACTGAGACTATTGAAGACTCTACATATGTACTCATAACCAAAAAAGAATGGAGAATTGGCAAAAAAGGAAATGTTGAGCCCAACCCGATTTGAACGGATGACCTTGAGGTCTGGAATCTCACGCGCTACCTGGATTATTATTAGTAATTGAATTTGACACCTTTGAAGTGGTGATAACATACCGCTGCGCCATAGGCCCGAATTATATCTGTTTTTAGCGAAATAAACATACTGAAACTAAAACGAGGGGCTGCTAGATTGACTGCCCGGCCTGAAAATTTCAGTACCGCTTTCCTAACTAAGTGCGACACTAGGTTCTGCCATAGATTCTGCCACTTAACTACTTGTTTCGATTCTGCCAATTATTCTGCCCACCTTAGTTTACATAGTGAAAAAATTGAAAGATTCCTTTTTCCATCGCTGCCTGATTCCTACTTCCTAGAGGGAATCGGTGTCTATCTCGGTGCTGGGTCTCGGTGCAAGGTATGGTGCTGACGAAAGTGACTTGATTTTATTGGGTGCCTATATGTAGATTGTAGGTGCCTACGGAGTACTCTTAGTACATGTAGACTTTGACAGGCGGTACTACTGGAATTTCAGACAGGGGGAATCAATCTAGCAATCCCCTAAAAAAGGCATTGGGGAAGGAATGAAGAATTAGCAAAAAAAGAAATGTTGAGCCCAACCCGATTTGAACGGATGACCTTGAGGTCTGGAATCTCACGCGCTACCTGGATTATTATTAGTTATTGAATTAGACACCTTTGAAGTGGTGTTAACATACCGCTGCGCCATAGGCCCGAGTTGATGTGTATTTTGTAGACCAAGGCTTATAGCAAGATTTCAGATCATCAACAAAACCCGAGATATGAAGCTGTAGCTCGCATATAACGCATCCAATATGGCTCCGTCTGCCAGCTGTACATCACGTCATTAGGTTAGGAGTTAGGTCAAACATGCCCACATGCCCTCGCTTGTCTGAAGATTCATAGATGCTACCTACTCCATAATCTGCTTACCTAGGTAGTCTGCCTCGGGAAGTAGGTCGTTCTATGTAAAGCTATCTCAAATTTACATGCCCCCCGTCCAGGATCGGGCGTCCTCTAATATCATTATATCTAAGATGCTAGTAACCTAAATATGAGTTGGTATAGTTTCTCCAAGGCATCTCGCCCTACATATAGAGCCTTCTAGTCGTAGGATTTCCCGCTATCATTTTAGCGTTATCTTACTTTTAGATATTAAAAGGTAGAACAAAACCTTGGAATGAACTTGTGATTCTGTGTGGAAGCATACCCCAAGGTGAAATTTTGAAATTAATAACTTAGCTTACACGAATAAATAGACGAAAGGAAAACCGAGGTCATCTAAAACTCCATTTCAGAAAAAGGGAAGCGAAAATAGACATGGAACCAAGAGATCGAGGGAGTTGGCTTTAGAAAGGGTGTTGAGGAGTGGAAGAGCCAGATAGAAAAAGTGACAAGAAGACAAGACAAGGCAGACCGGCGTGAACTCTTAGAAATACCTAGGCAGTGTCGGATCATATGGAGGGGATGGCGAAGAACAACAAGAGAGATAAGTGGTAATAAAGAAGGGTTCCCGGTGCTGATGCACCGAGAACCAAAAAGAGAAAAAGGCTTGCTTATAAAATGGCCGGGTCATGCATGCGAGGGTAAGACAGAGAACAAGAAAGAGCAAAGGGTGAGACTTCAACGGGAATGAGGCATGCATTGGTCGCGTGGTAGGAAGTAAGAGGCTGTCACATGGCCATTTCCGCGCGCAGCTTTGCCAGCTCGGCTTCCTCGTCGTCTTCCTCTTGTGCCTTGGCGGGTTGTTTGACTATAGACAAGTTGGTTAGTGAACGATACGTGTGCTATCTGCTCTGTCCCGACTTACGATCTGTATTCCCCGCAGCTGGTAACCGGTCCAGTTGACTGCCCACGGGTACGGGCCCGGTGTGGAGCATCTTTGCATCCAGAGCTTCCTGCTCCAGATTCCCCAACTCGGCATCGAGCTCATCCTCGTCCGGCTGTTCGCCGATAGGGAAACTGGTAATGACGCTTCCGATCTCGGCACTGAGCGCATGCTGGTCTTGGAGTTCCTCCCTGCGAATTATCAGTATGGCCGTAATATATAACGATAGGGCAATATGGTGAGATAAAGCGCAAAGATCGGTAGCAACGTACATCGTCTTGTCGACATCCTCGAGCTTCATTCCACCGTGGATCTGTTTCATAGCGGCGCCGGCCTGCTTCATTGCAGCCAAGGTCTCGTGGTTGATATTCGCGGCTTCGATGGAGTATATCTGCTGCTCGAGTTGCATAATCTGAGCTGTTGTCTGCTCGAGATTCTTTTCGTGGACCTTTTTGCGTCGGAGGGCGTTTTTGGCGGCTATTCAACACGATAATAAGAGGAACAGATAGTTAGCCACCGTACGCAACTCTCAAATAGATGTCCAGCAACAATATGCAAGATTCGCAACCATACCATTCTTATCTGAGTTAACGTTCTTGCGCGCCATAGCCTCCTGTTCCGAGATCTGCGTTTCGAGATGCCTCTCGCGTTTCTGCAGCATATCCAACTGCTCGCGCAACTGTAGGATAGCGTTCTTGGGCGCATCCTTCCGCTTCTGAGCGGCGGCCCCGCCAAACCAAGACCACATTCTGATGTCGGTAACTGTGTAACTGGAAATCGAAGGGAATAATAAGCAGGATAAGCCCCGGTAGTCAGGAAATATGTCCAAAGGAGACCAGCGGCCGAAAATCCGGGGTGAGTGAGGAGGGAAGACTAAATTGGTTGTTTTCTTTGCTGCAAGTCAGGTGGAGCAATAGGCTCCAGGCAAAGCCAGTGAGCTGACAGACGAAGTAAGAGAAAGGCGGGAAATAAGCCCGAATGACCAAGGGGTTTGGAGCACACGGACTCGTCGAGAGCGCTCCCAAGGGTAATTTCTGGATGAATGTAAAGTGGAGGGGAGCCCGACTTTCCCCTCGCTGAGCCTATGACATACACGGTAAGGCCAGTCACGTGCGCCAACAAGACCGTTGTGTTTGTGACCTTTTGATCTGCCTCTTATTCTTTTCTTCAATTTACATACTTTTTACAATGTCAAGCATTTTCCTCAACTAGCGCAGAGATGAATGGGCCGCGCCCCTCGACTCGCGTGTTCCTCTCCGATCTCTCATCTCTACAGGCGGACTCGAAGATCCGCTTTCTTGGCTGGTGCGTCTGGCCCAGAGCAGAGAACAAATAGTATTTAAGTGAGGCTTTCCAATACTAACGATAATTTGTGTTCTTGTGTACACATAGTGTGACACATTATACCATCACTACCGGCCATTTGATATTGGAACACAACTATCCACGCAGCAAGACAGCTCCAAGCTCTGTATCTGTCGACATCAATGCCCTCCTTGAGGACCTGACGGCCGAAGAATTGTGCGTAGGGACATGGCTGAATGTCGTGGGCTATGTTAGAGAGTCGGAGCCGGTGCCGTCACTATCACCGCCATCTTCATTTCCTTCGACTCCCGGCGACGCGAATCGGCCAAATCAGAGGCCTTCTGCGATCCCCCCTCGTCCGGTGTATGTCGAGGCGATTATGGTCTTTCCGGCGGGAGCTATTTCCATCGGGGAGTATGAGCGAATCCTTTGCAATTCTCAGCATGTCGAGCGGATGATACAGTTCACCCATTAAGGAAACATCTGTAGTGGCGCAGAAGATCACATGGAGCCCAAAGAAATCACGCATTAATGGAGCGTCTCCGCATTAGACATTTTGCTATATAATTACTTTTCGAGCACCTTATATACAAGGCGAGGGGTATCAGACGTAAATCAGAACGCCAGACAAAAAAAAAACATCAAGAAGCAATCCTAAACCGCCTCTTCCACCTTCTTCTCATCCGCCTGCTTCACCTGCTGAAGCCGAAGCTGCCTCTTGGCCCGCTTGCCCTCCAGCTTCGTCTTCTCCTCCTGCATGCGCACAATGAGGGGACTCTTCATACGAATCTTATGTCCATACTTATAGAACACAAACGGAATCGGCACAATCACAACTTCCAACAGCCCCAGCAGAGTGCCCGCCCAATTCGGCCCCAGACTGGCATACATAGAAGAGCCAGCAAGAGGCAGGACACCACCGAGGATACTCCGAATAACCGAATTACCCGCCAAAGCAGAAGCAGCATACATGCCGTAGCTGTGAGTCAGGTAGTTGGACGCATAGATGAAGACACCAGTGTTTCCCGCGCCGAACGGGACACCCGCGAGTATGGGCACGATCCAGTGAATCGAGGCTGGGGAGCATGTCCATGCGAACCAGAGCTCACCGACTGGGATAATTGTTGCGCAGATGCAGACGAACGCGACCATTGCTTCTGGGTGTGGTTTTCCCGTCTCGGGATCTTTGGGGTGGCTGTTGACTAGCCGCCGGATTAAGGGTTCACAGGCGATTGTGAGGAGGACGCCAATCCCGATACCCAGGAAGGCGAGCCCAGACACGCCCAGTTGCCAACCGCGGATATCTCGGAAGACAATTGGGTAAGCTACGAAGCAGAGGTATAGGATGCCATAGATGATTGCGATGTAGATGTTCCAGAAAATGCTGAAGGGGTTAGTTTCGTGTTCTGTGAGTTGCCGTGGGATGTAGAAGTGCAAGAAACTCACCAAATTGGCTCGGTGACTGCCATTACAAATGGCCGGCTGAGGTTCAGCTTGAGGATTTCGGGAAGGCTCGCCTTTTGGTCATAGCGACTCCACCAGCGGGACTCGCCGGTCTCCTTGCGGAGTCTGGCTGCTTTCTTTTGGAGAATGGTTGGTGCGTAGGTTTCCTTGAGGAGGATAGCAAAGACCAAAGCGATAGCGGAGAGAATGAGCGCGATCCAGCACATCCAGCGCCAGCCAAGATATTGAGTGACGAACCCTCCAATAACAGGGCCGATGACTATATCTCGTTAGATATGGACTCATTGTGCCGGGAAAAAAATAATGGGTGAAGAACAAACCTGGTCCATTGAGTGGGCCAATACTCCAGACAGAGATCGCCAGAGCGCGGTGCTCATCGTCTACCAAATCAGCCACCATACCAGGCGCCGTAGAGATCATAACACTGCCAAAGAAAGCAGCGATAAACCGAACAACGATCAGTGCTGTGACGGACTTCGCGAGCGCGCAGGGGATGATCAGGACTGTGAACACGGCAAGACATATTACACAGACAGGTTTCCGTCCGTAGACCTCGCTCAACGGGGCCATGAACATGGACCCAATGGCAAGACCAAATAGATAGAAGGTCAAACCAAGCGTGACGATAGTCCCGGATTGGGCGAATTCCTCGGCCATTAATGTAATACCTGATGTATAAGAAGTTGAATACAACACGCTTCCGGGTTTGTTAGCTGGAGAACCCCGTGCTTCAAAACCTCAAGATAGATACTTACACAATGAGAGTATTCCATGATAGAAACACGATGCCCATGGACTTATACTTTAAATTCCAGTTCTTGGGGTTCTCGGGGTCATCATCGCCATCCCAGTCGACCTCGTAGTCGGGGTCAGCGGTGGCATTGGTTGCGATTGTCGTTACACGCTCCGACAGTGACATATGCGAGGTCCGAGAGGCGCGAGCTGTCAATGTCTTTCCTAGCGCATCGCGGTCGGTCTGTGTCTCTACCGTAGACACGGACTCGATGGAGTCTGTGTCCTGGGACACCGTCTGAGTGTTCTGAGGCCATTTTTCTTGGCTCTCCGAATTGGAGTGTTGAGCTGCCATTCCCTGGACGAATCGCCTTCTAGGCAATGAAACAGTGGCCGGGAGCCTATTTGGGTGTATACCGGATATCAAATGAGCCGGTTACTCCAATGTTAGGGGTTGTAGTGAAGAAAATAGGGGACGTAGGAGTAAAGGCTCCCTTAGGTTTCCGATTTCAGCCCCGAAATAAGGCTGTAGTAGTAGAGTGTCTCGTTCTCTATTTCTTTATTGAGATATGGTGAAAATGATGCCAATGTAGGCCGAGATCCCGAAGCCGAGGTTGCTTTAAATATCACCCGCAAGCCCTCAAACCGACACAGATTAGAACAGAAGATACAAATTGAAGACACTTATCACTTGGAACTCGGAATTTTTCGAAGGTGGGGCCGAAAGTCAGTGATAGGCATATTCGAAGAAGAGCTGGGCTTGTCGCGCTTGAACGGCTTGCAGGGTTGGTGCTGTACCGAGAAGATGATCTATAGCGCCGACCAAAAACAGATAGTTTATTTCCCTACTGCGTAGAGTGTACATTGTATAGATAGGTCAGAGTAGTGGCTTCCCCTTATATCCCATACTTGCTCTGTATCGTACAGACCTTTGGCATGGGATTTCCCCATGGGCAAAGAGATGGCGTGGTATCTCTCCAAGGCAGAACTTGGGTGTTCCGACCCAATTTGTCTCCACACGGCCTATTAGGCCCGAAAGGGTGCACATGTGGGTTCTACCTATGTAGTGTGCCGGTTTGCCGAATACTGCCCGGTGCAATATATGTGGTATTTCTATTGGCATTTCAACGGAGCACATCCAAACCATATCTGATTATACTTTAACTTTGGAATACAGTACGGAGTACGGAGTTGAGATACACGGGGATACCCAATTTAGGGGACGTTTAGATCAGAGTGGGCCGACAATGGGACCGGGAAAAAGCCGGTTAAAAAAAAAAAAAAAATAAAAGCAAAAAGAAAATAAGATGGAGCTTCTATTTCAATCCCAACTACGGAGTTACGGAGTACATATCTCTACCTACAACATAGGTACATAGATAACTAGGTAACGTTGCGGAAGATTCCGATTCCGACTTGTACAGTATGTTGTACTAATATGTACATGCTCATACCATATGTTGATCTATAAATCCCTTAATATCAGATCCATGGATACAATATAGACAATCCTTGGTTATATAGCCGACACTTCTAACCAAACAGAGTAGATTTACTAAATCTCTTTAGTGCAAAACGGACTTTTCTCCAAATGAGGCGCTCTCAGTGGCTACAACGGGGTCTCAGGCCGCTTGTCTCAACATAACCGAAGCGAACTAAGGTCTAAGCGACCTGCCGAAATCTTGGAATGGATCTGGATCTGAGCAGATCATGTTTGAATATCCTATCTGAAACAGGCTGCTTTAGATTTAGACCTTCAAACAGCCCTATGGCAAACAACTTGTTTGTACTCCCTTGCAGCGTTCCTTTAAAACCCTCTGTGAGACTGCAACCTTGGAAATAAGTATTCTGCAACTGTCCAACTATCATGACGTGGCTTATAGCAGCCGGCCTGGTTGGGCTGGGTGCTCTCTATATGTGGCATGTTAACTCTGCTATGAAAATAGTCCCCGAAGAGGCGCGGAAACTATCACCTCATCGCTGGACAGTCGAAGAAATAGAAGCAGCCTATAAAAAGAGCATGGAAGCCCCTATTGACGTGACGAAGAGCCTGCCACCAAAACAATCCCGACGATATGTGATCGTAGGCGGAAATGGTAAGTACAGATACAGGTGGCTCTCCAAATCTATGCACTGATTCTCCAAACTATAGGTCTGGTTGGCGCATGGATAGTTTCACATCTCCTCGCACGTGGCGAGGACCCCAAGGCCATTCGCATTTTAGATCTAGTCTCCCCAGAGCAGGACGTCATTAACAAAGGCGTGGGCTGGACCAAAACCAACATCACCGACGAGCTCGCAGTAACAACAGCATTCGAAGAGCCATGGGTTGCCAATGTCACCAACCTCCCCCTAACAGTCTACCACACCGCAGCCATAATACGACCCCAGGACCGACTCAAGAGCTTCCTACCGCTCAGCAGCAAAGTCAACATCGATGGCACACGGAACGTCCTGAACGCAGCAAGAGCCGCCGGCGCCACAGCCTTCATCTGGACTTCCTCAGGCTCCATCGCCCTACACCAGCCAACCTTCTGGATCGCGCCGTGGGCGACCCAGCCCAAGCGCGTAGTCCAAGTAGTGAGCGACAGTACCAAACTGCCCGAATCCCACGACAAATTCTTCGGTAACTACGCTGTAACCAAAACCGAAGCAGAGCGCCTCGTCCGGGAAGCAGATGACCCAGCAACAAATTTCCGCACCGGCTGTATCCGCCCCACAAACGGCGTATATGGCACAGGCGGCCAAGCCAACAATATCATTACGGGTGTTTATCTCCAGAACGGAGGTAGTCCGACCTGGGCTCGTCCGATCCTGCAGAGTTTCGTACATGCTGAAAACGTCTCGATCGCACACCTCCTGTACGAACAGCGTTTGATCCAGCAGAGCGAGCCTGGTTCGAAGCTCCCGAATACAGGTGGCCAGGCGTTCACCGTTACTGACCCCAATCCGGCGATTGCGTTTGAGGATCTGTACACGCTACTCACGACGTTGTCTAAAACGCCGCTTGCGTTTCCCGAAGTGCAGCCCTTGCCATTGTTGGTTATGGCGTATTTTATTGAGCTGTATACTTTCTTACAGTATAAATATCTCTCTTGGTTTCTGCCAAGGTTGTCGGGGGATATTGCGCAACTTCAGCCGTCGATATTTTCGATCATCAATGTCCATGTGTTTGCTGATGATTCGCGCGCGAGGCTGGCGCCTGAGATGGGTGGGTTAGGGTATAACCCGCCTCTGAGCACTCTCGAGGGTCTGTGTCGGCGGCTTGTGGATTGGAATACGAAGGCTGAGAGGGAAGGGGTTGAGGTTGGGACGAATATGTAGTTGGGAGCCTGTGAAGGTTCGGGAAGATGGTGTTGGTGCTGATATGGTTGCGCCGAGGGTGTTGTGAGGAGGATTTGGGTTTGACGATCTACTTGATATGAGTGTAAGACCAGACACCGGGTTATTTTGTGTGAACGTAACTTGGCGTGCAATTGAATCTGTACTTGATTTTAGGAGTTTAGTTCTACTTGGAACAAGGTGTGGCGTGAAATGGAATCATATTTGAAGAGAATCTTGGAAATGGCTCTGGTAGGAGATATCACTCATAGAATCTTCTGCAACTTCCAACTTCCAAGGTTTGAATAGCCGAAGCTGACCAGCAGTGCCCGGCCGTATCAAAGTCTCATCATCCCTCAATCTTCATTTGGATGCAAAGGCTTTTCTTTTGTTAGAGCTTGGTATGACGTTTGATGGACCCCATAGACAGTCGCAATTCGAGATCGACTGGCTCGGGACACTGCCGAGAGCTGAGTGTTGATAAGCCATGTGGGCGGACGGAAGTCCTCGGTGCAAAAGCAAGAGCGACACCCATAGGTCACTTTCCAAAGTGTTCATGGACGAAGGAACAAGGGCATGGGAACGATCCCCCTCCCCCAAGTCGTACACATGGCACTCCACCATGCAAGCGTTTCACCAAGCAGACTGTGCAACCAAGAACACGAATCTCCCAGCCAGCGGAAGGTCGCTAGAATGATAAGCTTCCATTTCTCAGAAAGATAGTACACAGACAAGACGAAAGTCCCCCCTTAGCGAGCCTGCTGCTGAGCCACTTGACGCATATAGTCAAGGCGCTGCATGCGCAGCTGCTCAGATGCCACCTCAACATCAAGAATCGCCCCGAGACGTTGCTTCCACGTCTCCTCCAGACTGACTAGCTCACCCTGGCTAGCCTCCTGTGCGATTTTCCTCTGCTTGTTCACCTCCTCAGAAGCTTCCTTCGTCTCTGCTAACTCCTTCTCAAGAGAGCCGAGTATCTCCTCAAGCTGTGAATTGCCAATAAGCCAAGCGTTCTTGCCATGTTCTTCCAGCAGGGCAAGATTCTCGTGGCGCTTGGACAGATGCGAGCTTGACGCATATGCTTTCTGTAGAGTCTGGCGCCATGTGTCTAGGTCGGGCGAGTCGGTGTCTGATGCGCGAGTCGGGGCCTCTGGTGCTTCGTAACGGGACAGATCGATCCCACCTGTGAGAGGTGCTCCTTGCGCTTTGCGCGCAAGTTCTTGTTGCATGAATTGAGAGAATTTGGGTTCTGGCGCTTCCGGGATCCAAGGGTGCATTGCGGAGGCGTGCTCCGGGGAGAGCTCTGCGTTGATGAGTTGCTGCGCTCGCGCTTGCGCGGACGCAGTGGGCGCCGCGTCGATATCTTAGAAGGTTAGTGATTGGGCTCTAAATGCAGGTCTCTTGACCAATTGAGGACATACATGGCAGCGAGTCATGAGATTCGTTGATTAATGGCATTTTGAGTGATGTTCTTGTACGGATGTCAGAGGTGAAGACCAGTAGATTAATCTGAGAACCACTGCTACATGAAGGAAGGCGGTGAGGAAGGCGGCGAGCCCTGTAGCCCTGGAGGTGAGCGCCGCTGACTCAGCTAGTGTTAACCTGGGCAGCTCCACGTGACCTCGACTCTCATATGCGCCGAGGGAGAAACAAACCGATATGTAGGGTAATTAATATGTGAATGCATTCAAGCATAATTCGAGTCATGGGATATGCATATGTTGCTGCAGCAAAAACCAGGGTTTGGGAGTCCGGGGAAATGTCTGGCGAATGGTATTGTTCTCTACAATGCTCTCCCAACTGCAACGATGATCCTATCTGTTTTGGATTGTTTTTACGCGAGATACCTGAGTACTAAGGCGAATTCCCAGCTCACGGACTGGCTACAAGTTGAGGCAATCCAGTCCTCACATGTGCAGTCATCACACGAGCACATCTCATTGTGCGGGGAGGCAGCAAAAGTCTATTCCCTTTTGGGTGTGCGGAATTCAACCTTGGAATGGACGACCCATGTACATCGCTTAGACGAATGTCACCTAGTACTTCATGCACCCTAACGGTCGGCATCTTTCCCAGCCTTGGGGGTACTTGGGCAATGATCTTCTGCACTCGCAGGTAGCTCATTCGTCTTCCCACTGTATCCCCGACTAGTGCACTTGTATAAGAACCCGTATATCCCTGGGATATTTCGACTTTTCAAGGGCTACAGTTACTCAGCAGATTTTCTTCTGCAGATGTAATAACTCTATATCACTTGTGACATATTGGCAAGCACTCACAATAATGACTAACTTTCGCATGGGCGTTACTTTTGCTGGGGTGACTCTTTCAGTGCTGGTGTTTTTGCAGCTGATTGCGGTATTCAAGCTCGATAGCCAGCCACAGTCGCCTTTGCCTGGCTTGAGTTCAAACTTCAATCAGTGGAAAAGCAGAGCGAACGCGGCGGCAGCTGATGATATCTTTTTGGTTGGAGCAGGCAAGGCAGACGTGACTGGGTATGTTTATGCATTAAATTTCGACATATCCATGTACTGAATTGGCTAATTTGGTTACTAGGCCCGTCGTGGAGATTGCTTTCGCTGGCTATGCTAGCTTGGACCAACTAGGTGGGGGTCTAAAGCAGAGATTGTACTCTCGCGCCTTCATCTTCGCAGACCCAAATAAGCCAGATGAAACCTTTGTGTACCTGGTTCTCGATACACTTACGGGTGACACGGCCGTGCGACATGGGGTCCTGGAGGGTCTCACTGCGCTGGGTGGGAAGTATGCACGGTACGGCGAACACAACGTCGCAATGACGGGGACACATTCGCACTCCGGGCCTGGAGCGTGGATGAACTACTTGTTGCCTCAGATCCCGGCGTTAGGCTTCGACAAGCAAAGCTATCAAGCCATTGTCGATGGCGCTATTCTGTCAATCATCCGTGCCCATGAGAACTTGGCGTCGGGTCGGCTCTCTTTTGGATCCATCGACCTGGAAGACACCAATATCAATCGCAGTCCCTTTTCCTACGAGCATAACCCCGACGAGGAACGAGCGCGCTATTCTGCCAATGTTGAAAAATCACTCTCCCTCATTCGGTTTGACCGCGAATCTGACAACAAAACAGCGGCTATCCTAACATGGTTCCCTGTTCATGGCACATCTATGTACAACAACAACACTCTGGTCAGTGGCGATAACAAAGGTGTCGCAGCTTACCTCTTCGAGCGCAGCGTCGATGGCGATGCGAGGTTCACTGACGATGCCGTAATTGGATTCTCTCAAGCGAATGTCGGGGACACATCCCCTAATATCCTGGGAGCTTGGTGCGAAGATGGCTCCGAAGAGATGTGTCGATACGAAGATAGCACTTGCGGTGGCAGAAACGAGGATTGCCATGGTCGAGGTCCTTTCTTCCGTGAGAAAGACAACGGAGCGAAGAGCTGCTTTGAGATTGGGCGCCGCCAGTACTCAGCAGCAAAGAAGCTTTACGAAGAAATGGATACCACCCCCATCAAAATCACTGGAGGTTCAGCGGTGAAGTCTTTCCATGTGTACCAAGACATGAATGGCTACACTTTCCCATCTCCGTTCAACTCTAGTACACTGACGACTTGTCCTGCGGCTTTGGGGTACTCTTTTGCCGCTGGAACTACAGACGGACCTGGTGCCTTTGACTTTACCCAGAATGTTACTGGTCCAGCTGGACGCAACCCCCTGTGGAAAATTGCGCGTGCTGTGATTCACCAACCCAGTAAGGAGCAGCAACAGTGCCAAAGTCCCAAGAACGTGCTATTGGATATCGGCACTCTAACTGAACCTTATGCATGGGCCGCGGATATTATTGACATCCAGGTCTTGCGAGTGGGTCAGCTGTTCCTCATTATATCCACCAGCGAAGCTACCACGATGTCTGGGCGACGCTGGAAGGAGGCTATTGCAAAAGGAGCAAAGGACTACCTTTCTGTTTCCGATCCTCTAGTGGTACTCGGAGCTCCGTCGAACAGTTACGCTCACTACGTGACAACAGAGGAAGAGTACGGCGCTCAGCGCTACGAGGGCGGGTCCACTCTCTACGGCCCAAACACATTGGCAGCCTATGTCAATCTGACCCTCACTTACTTGCCATATTTGGGAAGCTCGTTAGAAGTGGCCAAACTTCCAGCCATTCAACCCGGCCCCAGCCCACCAATTAACACCAACCGTTCATTGAGCTTCATCGCAGGAGTTGTGTATGATGGAGCGCCCATTGGCAAGCATTTTGGAAATGTGACTTCAAACCCAGGGAGTGGACCCTATGGCCCCGGAGATATTGTGAAGACGACCTTTGTGGGTGCCAATCCGCGCAACAATCTGCACCTCGAATCGACCTACGCTGCGGTTGAAAGAAAAAACGATTATGGCACATGGGAGGTTGTGCGTAATGACCGTGACTGGAATTTGGTCTTCACATGGAAGCGGACCAATGAAATTCTTGGCCACAGTGAGGTGACGATTGAATGGGAAATAGAGGATGAGTACTATAGTATCGACACTACGTCCCCCCTGCAGGCTGGGACCTATCGGATGCATTATTATGGAGACTCAAAGAATCCTCTTGGCCAGATCTCGCCATTCGAGGGTATTAGTGGGACTTTCACAGTGAAAACTTCATAGTCTGACTAGTCTATAATATAGTGGTTTTTGGAGTGGTGACAGGTTGAATGAATGGTGTCAAATAGTCTAATTGCTAAAGTATACGACGGGGAGCAACCAGGCCACAGTAATTATATCTTCACTTACGCGCCCGTACATGTCGCAAATGACTCAGACATCTGGGTCTAGAAATCCACCCGGTCCATATGTCAACATGGAGTCTTCAATGTGATAATAAAGTGGTCCTGCGCCTGCAGCTGTGGCCAATCAGCACGCGCCATCGACCAGAGCTGGGCGCCTACTGCAACGTCTCTTTGTCGCGCGATCTATTTCTAGCATGAAATTCGGTCCCACAAAGAGCCCCTTGCAATGGCGCTTCCATTTGGGACACTGGATTATTTCGGACTTTGTCCATGTAAAAGCTGCCAAGGTCGGAACAATGGGCGGTTGACAGGAAGCCCTAAACCCATCTTGGCCCCTTATGAAACCCCAAGGTGCAGATATACCAGCCATGCCTCGATGGCGAGGAATTGAAAGAAAAATCTCTGTTCTGTTAAAGTCAGATTGCTTCATCTTGCCCCATTCTTTTGTTCCCCTTCGTTTTTGAGGTCCCTAGTGATCCGGCCATTCTTTCATTTGCAAGCCATCAAGACGCCTCCCAGGTCTTGTATTCATTCCTATTAATCACTTATTTTCTTCGGTCATGCTTAATTCTACGTGTGATTTTGTTTGTCCTATTCAGGTGCTCTAATATATCTTTGACTGAGCACCCAATTTTCTTTACTGTCCCATTTTGTCGAAGTCGTCAGCGATCACTTCCAACACTCTCGTTTCTAAATCAGGATGCTTCGCTTTCAGTTCTTTTTGTTCCTTCTTTTGCCATGGATGGCTTCGGCTGGTCCGATCTTTCGCTGGCTGTCTCCGTCATTGGAGTCACCTGAGCTGACTTCTCTTCCCTTATTGCCTGATATCGAACGGCGTGAACCTGGCGGTATCACTGCGATCACACCTGTGGCGGCACCTACGCAGCTACCGTTTACGCCCGTGGAGCCAATAGTACTTTGCCCTTTTCTAGACTATTAAGCCAACCAAGCTAACCATCTCTCCGAAGTCAACTACAACTCCAGAGCCAGCTACAACTCCAGAGCCAGCTACAACTCCAGAGCCAACTACAACTCCGGAGCCAGCTACAACTCCGGAGCCAGCTACAACTCCGGAGCCAGCTACAACTCCAGAGCCAACTACAACTCCGGAGCCAACTACAACTCCAGAGCCAACTACAACGCCGGAGCCAGCTACAACTCCGGAGCCAACTACAACGCCGGAGCCAGCTACAACTCCGGAGCCAACTACAACTCCAGAGCCAACTACAACGCCAGAGCCAGCTACAACGCCAGAGCCAACTACAACGCCGGAGCCAACTACAACTCCAGAGCCAACTACAACGCCGGAGCAAGCTACAACCAAAAAGTCGACCACCATCTCTCATGCATCCACTACGACTCGGCTATCCATATCCTCATCCACAACCCCGGGAATCCTGCATTCATCGCCCATAACTAGTTCATTACCTGTCTATGTTCCAGGCTCAACATCTTCCCTCGGCTCCTTGGTGATACCGAGTTCAGCCCAATCTTCGTCGGATTCGCTACTAGGTGGAGCAACCAGCATCAAAGCTACCACAGCCACACCGTTGGTCTCAACCTCTACGAGCATACAGCCAACGACAACACCGGTGCCTACAGTGCCCACAAGTAGCAGTCTAGCTGTTGGAGCTATTGCACCCCTTGGAGAAGCAAGTAGCAGCAGTTCTTCCACGTCCACACCGGTTATTCCAACCTCCAATCCTATTCAGCCAGCGAAGGCTACGCAGGCACAATCTACATCACTACAGCAGATTTCTACGTCAAGCTCCAAGCCAGTTGTGACCGTAACCGAGCCTGTGATCGTATATGTGACCAAAGGAGCACCAAAGCCCTTCTCGACAAGCGTCATCCACCACACACCCAGTGTGAACAGCTCACCGGTGTCATCAGCAAAGCCAACGGTAAAACCGTCTGTTGAACCAACAACTACATCTTTGATGTTTGTGACCATCCATTCCACTGCAACGTCGGTCGTTCGTGTGACTGTTTACCCATCATCATCATCATCATCATCATCATCATCATCATCATCATCATCATCATCATCATCATCTGCTTCTTCGTATTCAGCCCTGTCGTCCTCGACTGGGAGCGCTCCGAGTGTGAATGCAGCGCCGATTGTCCCCACGACCATAAACTCGGCAACACAATCACTTTCTTCTTCCTCTTTGTTGTTGTCCTCCTCTAGTGAGATTGCTCCTGTGGTGACAGCTCACGTCACCTCCACGAGTGTTGTTCCTTTGACTGTTTATCCGGCTACATCACCACCTGCGTCTTCGTTGTTGCCGCCCTCAAGTGAAGCTGCTTCTATAGTGACAGTCCGTGTCACTTCCACAAGTGTTGTTCCAGTGACCGTTTACTCGACAGCATCGCCATCTGCTCCATTGTTGGCCTCCCTGAGTGAGACTGCTCCGGTTGTAACAGTCCACGTCACTTCCACAAAAACACTTCTGGTGACCTCCTATGGGTCGACTGCTACAGCAGCGGAAACTACACATCCAGCAGATCCCACATCTGCTGTGGATGCCAATATCGCTACCCCAACTTCCAAACAAGGCCAAGGCATACTTACTGTGATTCCGGTTACGCCGGCTGGCTTCGTCACGATCACTTGAAACTGAGACCGAGACAAAGACAGTGACAGATCGCATTACTGAGACTGTTACTGCCACTGTTACTCGGGGTTAAATGTAAGATTTGGGTCATTTTATCACTTTAATCATGCATGGAGGCTTTCTTTCGTGAGGATTTCTTTCTTTCATATTTTGCAGACTATTCTCTCTGTTTTTCTAGCTATATGAAACGTTCTTATAACTACAAGTTAATACTAGGAAGCTATATTGAGGCTGAGCCATGAAGCAACAAGTTTTAACCCCTACCAGTCCCTTCGCGATGTACATGTGTACATTTCTTAGCTTTTGCTATTGTATAGCCAACACAAACCTCGAGAATCATTGCCAATTTAGACTCATATAGATCTCAACCACCCCTACCTCGCCTTCCATCTAACCTTCCCAACCCACTTAGCCCAGTCCTGCACATCCTCCCTCTCACAAATCCTCTCAACAGTAAACCACTCCCTAGCCAGCTCCTCATTACTTGCCATGCGATGCACAAAGCTATGACAAGCGCGACAAAGCCACGCCACACTATTCAACATCCACTCATCATGCCACCCCTTCTTAATGACCTTCGCATGTACCCCGCGCGGAATCAAATGGTGATACGATAGCGGGATCCAGTCACGCTCGCAGATCTCGCACGCGTCCGCGCGCGTGCTCGCCCATGCCGGCGGGCCAGTCGTCACGCTCGAGATGTATTCTGTCAGCACGGGGGCGAGAAAGTCCACCAGGTCCGCTCTGTCGGGGATTATGCCGTACACGAGCAGCGAGTCGGTTACGCTAACTGGGATTGGGGAGAATACGGTTTCGAGCGTGGCGCGTGGGAGAGGTGTGTCGGTGTCTGGGGGAATGTAGAGGGCTGATAGACTTGGGTCGTGCTGGATGGCTGCGTAGCTTAGAGTTTGGAGGGGAGTTGGGAAAATGGCGAAGGTTTCTGAGGCTAGGAACTGGGGCTGTTAGCTTTGGGTCTCGTTAGTTGTTGGCTGTGGTGTGTAGGTTTTGTTGGGCCTGAGGGCTGCTTGCTTTGCGCTGGGCTGAACTGGCCGGGTGCATGTACATCAACAAATTCGGCCAGCTCTTCCGGGTCTGCTCTCCTGGTTGAAAGTGTTGTCGCTGTTTTTACATCTTTGCGTTCGGTGCGCTTGACTTTTGGCTTCCGTCGCGTTGGCTTTTCCTCGGAGCGGGCCACGATGGCATTAGACAAACATTCCCGGAACACAGCATAGTTCTCACCGGACGTCATTGAGACTTGGTGAGAGAGAAAAGCTTTGGCCCTACAGCTTAGTCGGGAGGAAATGTCGGATGAGTCAAGCCCGTTTTGCCCCACGGCAGATTGACATCATTCTTCAAGCCCATTTTCCCTTCCAACTTTGTTGCCTTTGACCTCGAGATTTATGAAACATTATGACAGCCAAGACAGTTGTCGCTTTTGATTTATATGGCACTCTACTCTCAACTGAGTCGATCGCCAAACAACTGGAGAAACATTGTGACAATGCCAAGGCGCAGTCGATCTCCGCACTCTGGAGGCGGTATCAACTGGAGTACACATGGAGATTGAACAGCATGGGCAAGCCACACTTCCAATCTTCACGTTCAAAATATTAACGGTTAAAAGGCCGCTATGAAGACTTCTCTAAAGTCACACGGAATTCTTTGTTGCACGCGCTGGCCGACAACAACGAACAGCTGAGCGACGACCATATCGAACACTTGATGCAAGCTTACAACGATCTCTCTACATTCTCTGATGTGAATCCAGCCTTGACCCAGATAGCTGCAGACCCAAGCATCCAAGCAGTGATATTCTCCAACGGGACAAAAACTATGTTATCCAACTCGGTGTTGCGGTCCAAGGACCTTTCCCCGCACGCGAGTGTCTTCCAAGATATCGTCACCGTAGACGAAGTCCAGCAATATAAGCCATCGAAGGCAAGCTACGAGCACCTAGCGAAGCAGACAGGCCAAGACCCATTGCAGATGAGCAAACTTTGGCTGATCAGCGGCAACCCTTTCGACATTGTCGGGGCGCGCGCTACAGGCATGCAAGCTATATGGGTTGACCGTGTTGGTGCAGGATGGAAGGATGCCGTGGCTCCAGATCTACAGCCGACGGCCATTGTACACGATCTGAAGCATATTGTGAAAGAGATTAATCGCCATCAGATTTAATCCAGGGCATCTACCATTGAACTTCGAATTGAGGCTCCAAACACCAAGAGAGGCTTGAAGAGAAATGTACAGCTGAATATATTCCAAACGCTCCACACTTGAGTAGAAGAGTTTGGGGTAAGCCAGCGGATTTGGTCTTTCCTCCCATTTCCCCTCCAGAACAGTGATTGTAACAAAAGTTCAGAGTGAATAGGGAGGAATTCAGTTTATGTGAAGAAGAAAAGGAAAAGGGCGCTCGGCGAAAAAATTCTGGGTGAAATAGTACTAGCTTAGTCATCCCGACTGATATGGATCCGTCCACTGGATCACGTGGGAGCTTATCGATAAGGTGCTGCCTGCTTTCGTTCGAACTTGTCCATCGCCGTTGGCAAAGATTCTTTGAAGCTGTGAACCTGCACGCCATGTCGCGACTCCTGGATCCCAGCCGAGCGGCTTGGCTGTATCCCTTTTGGGTATGTTATAATGTGCTTTCCAAAGCTTCAGGACTAACCTAAATAGGGAATCTACTATTTTGCGTCGAATCGGTTCCTATGGCCTCTCTTTAAGGCCCGCCTTGTCCCCATCGTCCTCCTCTCATCCTTCATATACTTCATCCTCTTCTTTTTCACATACCTGCCCCAGGTTGCCTTTCTTGCTATCTTCCAGGGCAGCTCAGCATGGGTGAGCGGCGCATTCCTCGTGCTTGGTGAAGGAGCTGCGATTGTTGCCGCACTCTTCGAGGCATTCTTCGTCGATGAGACTCTCGTGGATATATTTGATGCAGTGTTGGTGAATGAGGGCCAGGAGGAACTTGTTACCACTTCGCGAGTCATTTATCCCGAGCCCGGCAACCCGGCCAAGCGTCTCGGCACACCGACCACTAGTGCCGTGTATTCTCCATTCTCGTTGCGGCAGATCGTTGAGTTTATCATTTTGCTTCCGCTTATCTTTATTCCGGTGGCCGGAACTCCTATGTTCCTACTTTTGACTGGCTATCGTGCCGGTCCCTTCCATCATTGGCGTTACTTCCATCTGCTGGACATGACCAAGCAGCAGAGAAAGGAAAGTATTAGTCGGCGTCAGCTGCAGTACACTACGTAAGTCATGTTCGTTTTATTTGTTGATATGCCATCTAACACACACACTAGCTTTGGGACGGTGGCTCTGATCCTTCAACTGATTCCTCCTTTTTCTATGCTATTTTTGATGACCACGGCTGCTGGGTCGGCACTTTGGGTGACGGATATCGAACGCAAGCGACGAGCTATCAACCAGCAGTCTAGTCGACTGGGTGAGCAATACCGTGACGATATTATGCCATGACCTGTGAACGATTTATCTCTTTCGGATGACCACGGTTACTCCAAATTGCATCTAATTTTCCATTTCTGGTTCCTGCTTCACCCTTGGTCTGTGCCAGCAGGGACGAGACGATCATCTCCAATGATTCTTGTCAAATCTAATCGTAATTCCCTCTGCCTGATTAATTAATGTAAAGGAAACGCCCTCTTCTTAATTACGAGCGGCACGTGACTGCACCACTGTCCGAGACGTATTTTTTTTCTTTTACGAAGGTATTCACATTATGATCCTCGGAATCATCCCTTGAGAGCAAAATATCATAGGTATCTTCTTTTTTTTTTCTTTTTCCATAGTTGTCTCGACAGAGTTCAAGTACCCCAGACTTCCTAAAAGCCCTCGAGGGTTTGACCCGCTTAGCAATCCGGAAGTGTGACCCCCCCGGACTTCGAACCTTTCCCGAGATTTCCAGAGCTTCCAGAGCTTCAGCTTTAAAGTTCCTGGCCCATTCCGACTTTCGGGACTCGGATTTCGGCATTCTTCCGGTTGATAGTCACCCTGGAGTCCGGATGTACTGACTGTCTTTGGGCCGATTAAACATGACCTGACGGTTCGAGGCGTGGTCATCTCGGCAATTTGCTCATCGATGGACCTTAAAACAAGGCTGCGCAAGGCCTGCGATGCCTGTAGTATTCGGAAAGTGAAGGTATGGTTCTTTTGTCATGATATGCGGGAAAATACTAATTTCCATGCAAGTGTGATACCGGTGGGCCACCTTGTCGGTCGTGCGCTAGCTTGGATATTCCCTGCACCTATGAAAGACCAAGCAGACGCCGCGGGCCTCCTAACCGCCATGCAGAGGCTTTTAAAAAACAAAAGCGGGAACCTGAAGATACAGCGTCGCTGAGCCCTGCAGACTATCCGTCGGCAGCGACTCCCTGGCAACGCCACTCACCAACCCTCAATGTGCATCGGTCTCCCTTTCGGTAGAATCGATTTGTTCTTTGCACACGATGCAGATGTTGCTTGATGACTTTTTCACTTACATCCATCCTTTGGTGCCAATTCCACATGAGCCTTCTTTTCGAGCAGCCTTTGAGCGCCGGGAAGATGTAACCAACCACACATTTTTGGCACTTTTGGCGTCAATGATTGGACTGCTAGTGGCTTCCTTCCCTCGGCGACCTAAACTCCGACTCAACACTGAAGCTGAGCGCACCGCTTTCCCCAATTCTATAGCTCTCGTAAAGCGGTGCCTTGACGTTGCGATCCAAGCCCGCGGGACCAGATATCTTGATCGCGACGCCACAGTCTACGATGCGGCGATCAGCTATTTCCTTGCTATATGTGCCGGGTATATTTATAACATGCGCCGATGCCGTGTGTACCTGTCAGAATGCCGAGCCATGCTGCAAGTTTATGATTTATGCCGGTCTCCGACCACCACCAATCGCCCGTCCTCGACATTAGGACCCCTCAGCCCACTGTCACCCGCCTCGGTAACGGTGCTGGATTCACCAGCACATAATTTCACTGAAAGCCGAGGCGTGGACCTCATCACCCAAGAGCTCGGTCGGCGTCTGTTTTATGTCACCTTTGTCGGATATCAGACATTACACCAGATGGGCTCTTCAGATATCAAGGTTCATGTTCCTCCAGAAACGCCAACGGACCGATATCCACCACTCCCGCTGGAGATCGATGACGAATTTTTGTTCTCAACACATGTTGAGCCGCAGCCATCCGACCGAGTTTCACGGCTAGTCGGGTTCAACGCAAATGTCCGCGTCTACAGCTCATATACCGCACTGCTAGCTTGGGAAATAGCGTTTGGCAGCGGTCAAATATTTGATTGGGAGCATCAGCGCAACTGCATTTGGGACTGTCTCAAGCGAGCCAAATCTGCACTAATCGATGTTCCCGCCGAGTTGTCTCTACACCATCCGAAACACGTATCCCCAGCGGGGTTGTCAGGTCTTGGCGGAGACGATACAATTTTCAGTTACTCGAATGATCATATCCACCAAGAACGACGTGCTATACAGTATGAGATCCAGAAAGCCAATATCTATGCTAGTCAGCTATGCACCAGGTCCTTTCTGGTCGAGAAGTACTGGAGCCTTTTCGAGACATTTTCAAAGTACGGAAAGTCACCTAAATTCACGGCCCCGGACAGCACCACGCCACATATCAAAATGGAAGGAAGGCCCGATTCAGTACCAAGTGCAAGTGCGAGTGCGACTCCGACTGGTACAGCTTCGTCGGAAACCAGTACCCAAGCCCAACCCCATGCTGAAACAGACTATATTGGCCGCATGATGGCTGAAGAGCGCAAACTGGTCATCAAAGATCTTTTCGTGTTATTACGAACAGTGAACGAAGTGAACATGGAGCCGAACGGTGCCAGCATTGTACGTTCCCTTACTCAAAACATCACACCCTATCATAAAATCAAACTAACGAGACCCTGTTTACAGACCAATAAAATCCGCCAAGTAGCATCCACCCTCCTCAGCCTCTCCCACAAACCAAATCAATCCAACACCGAAATCCCAAACCTCACAACTGCTGCCGCACCATCACCATCACCAACGACCGCGCCGCCAGGCCTCCACATCCTCACCGCCGCAGAGGCGGAGTCCTACCTGCACGCATTCATCGAGACGCTTGTTCGACTAGAATGCCATTCTGCCATGGGTGATGCAGCCAATTCTGCCGACGGAGTCAGTCCACAGATGAACGGCCGCGCTATGAGCTATCTGAGTGATTATGAGCGGGATCAAGAAGAATTGAGCCAGTGGGCGAGTTTGAAGGAGTACCAGCAGAAGTTTGCGGAAGCTGGTGGCGTTCTGCATCAGCTGTAGTGTTTCGAGCATCTTGATCTTGTTCTTTCCCCTAACAATTCGTGTGCATTATTCTGGGATGGAAAGGCGAGGGGGCTTCTAGCGCGCTGGGTCATGGACGGATTTCATCATCGAAATCTGAACTCATCAAAGGACTTGGATTTGGTATACTTCAAATATAGCATCTCTCGTTCATCTTGAGTCAGCTCACGAGTCAAGCAAAGCGGCCGTTACAGTCCCAGCATGTTAAAGTCCTATGTCAGTATTCTTGTTCTATAGAAAACAAATGAATAACAATGTGACCACTCGGCCATGATATTTGAGCATTTACACATGTGCTGCGACAGCAGCACCCCCCCAATTAGATTCATTGTATACTTTTGCCCTGGTCCCTACCAAATAGGGATGCAACAACGCCCAGACCCTAAATGCAAGTCAACCATGTCGAGAGGAATGAAAATATAATATAAAACTTGAATGAAGATCATGAGGGGAATGGAGAGTGTTAGAATGATCCCAGACAAATAATACAAGCGGTTATCACGACCGCGCAGACCTTGAGATCACAGGACGAGTATCTCACAGATAGCGCTTCTCAGAGATCTCTTCATAGCACTGGACATGGTCACCAGGTGCGAAACCTGTCCAGTTTTCGAAAGCGATACCACATTCTGTGTCTTTGCGCATTTCGGTGACGTCTTTCTTGACGTTCTTGAGGGAGACCATTGCACCTGTTGCGGAAAGTTAGTTTGGTCTAAGTTATTCGTGTTGAGCTGCTTGTGATATGCTTACCATCGTAGACTATCTCCTCCCCGCGGAGTACCCTGACCTTGCGAGTTTTATTGATCAGACCGTTACGCACACGACTTCCAGCAATGGCTGTCTTTTCACGTCCCTTGACAGTGATCTCGAAGACCTGCTGGACCTCGGCTTCTCCGGTCACGCGCGTAGTGATTGTTGGAGGCAGCTTCTCACTGAGGATGGCCTTGATGTCATCGATCAGTTTGTAGATGATGTTGTGGTCCAGAATATCGACGCCCTCCGCCTCTGCGATACGCATGATATTAGGATCAATGGCCTGGTTGAATGAGACGATCTTGCCATTGGCACTGCCAGCATGTTCGATATCGAATTCACTGACAGGACCAACACCTGAACGGATGATATTGGCGAAGACTTCGTTGTTACCGACTGCTGCAACGGAGTTCAAGACGGCCTCCACTGAACCGTCCACGTCACCCTTCAGGACGAAATTGACCGACTTGGGGCCGGTTGGTTCGACTTCCTTTACTGTTTCTTCATCTTCGTTCTCGCGCCTGCGCTTCTCGAGAAGTTCACGACGAGCCTCATTGATAGCAACCATATCGATACCCATCTTTTGGGTATCAGACTTCTCCAAGCGGTAATCAACAACGTCCTTGGCTTTCTGCTCGGTCGGCGCCTGTAGGAGCTCGGTGCCAGCACCTGGTTGCTCTCTCCAACCATCGATTTCAACGGGCATTCCAGGCGTGGCTTCACTGATGGCCACGCCGGCTTCATTGCGGAGGGTGCGGACACGAGCCCACGCGGTACCGGCAACAATGATATCGCCTGGCCGCAGGGTTCCACGTCGAATCAGGGCGGATGCTACGCGGCCATAACTCTTTGTAGAGGCCTCGATGACCCAGCCCTCGACGTTACAGGTGGTGGATGCGCGGTGGTCGAGCATCTCTGAGAGCGCGACGATGGCTTCTTCCAGTTCAACCATTCCTTGTCCAGTTTTGCCGCTGACGCCGATAGCCTGGACGTCACCTCCGTAGTCCTCCACGTGGATACCATGAACAGAAAGGTCACCCTTGACTCGATCAGGGTTGTTGCCCTCTTTATCGATTTTGCTGATGGCGACAATGACTGGAACCTTAGCTTGGGTGGCGTGCTTGATGGCCTCGATAGTCTGCGGCTTGACACTGTCGTCAGCAGCAACCACAAGCACCACAATATCGGTCACATCGGCACCGCGGCGACGCATCTCCAAAAATGCAGAATGGCCGGGAGTATCAAGGAAGGTAATGGCTTTTCCTGAAGGCATCATCACGGAGAATGCACCAATATGCTGGGTGATACCACCATGTTCAGACGCTGCCACAGATGACTTGCGCAGCCAATCCAGGATCGTGGTTTTGCCGTGATCAACGTGACCCATAATAGTGACCACAGGCGGCCGAGGTGGCAGGCCAGATGTGTCCTCTAGCTCAGGAGCAGCGTGTAGATCTGCTTTGCCGCTGTCAAAGATGGCCTCATAGTTGAACTCGGCTGCCACCAATCCTGCAGTTTCTGCATCGAGGATATCCCTATAAGTGATTTCCTCGAAGCCCATGTCCTCCATTCGCTGCACAAACTGCGCCGGCCGCACGCCAATGACATCGGCCAAGTTGCTAACACTGATGAATTCGGGCAGGTAAAGAGGAGCTGGTGCTGCCTGCGCGGCGGCCTTCTTTGCAGCCCTTTGGGCGTTCTTTTCTTTCTGCTGACGTCTCCGCTCTATGCGGAGGCGCTCACGATCTTCTGAGTCAAAGTCCGCCCCATCAGACTCGTTCTCACGTCCCTTGCGTCCCTCACGGCGCTTCATAGGCTTCGGCGGCGGCGGCTGTTCTTGTTCCTCTAGATTTTCTAGCTGCTCCAGTGCAGACATATCCCAAGACCATTGGTTCTTCTTGAAATCTTCTGCTTCCTCCTTTGTTCGGGGTCGGTCGGATTTTTCTGAATCGCGCTTTGTGGTTTCTGCTGTATTCGGCTGAACGTCTTGTTCCAACTCAGTCAAAACTGACTCCCCTAATTGCTGGAACTTGCTAGTATACTCAGAAGGGGATCGGGACTGTTTGAATTGTGAAGGGGCAGGAGAATCGCTATATTCTCTGGTTATTCGGAACTTTGGCTGGGCGTCGCTAGGTCGAGAGGCTTTGCAGAATGGACACACTTGCTTTGAGGCAAAAACATGTTTCATGCACTCAGGGCATTTCCAGTCATTGTGGGCCATTGGAGGGTCCCTAGTCGCCCTGTTCTGGAATTGGCCCTGGAATCTGTTTTGTGTCTTTTCAGGGGCGAATGGGTTTTCTTCTTCAAACGCCGGTTTCGTTCCTCTGGAAAACGGATTCCTCTCCTGATTCCGCGAGGATCCTTTGGGCCACCTCGTGTAACTCCCTGTATTCTCTTCTTTAAATGGATTCTTCTCTTGGCCGAACGGGCTCCTCCTCTGATTCCGTGGCGTTTCTCTCGATCCCATCGTGTGGGTATCTTGATTGTCCCGAGGACCCACGCGCCGGACGTACGGTTTCCTCTGCTGGTTTGATTGCCCCGAATTCAATTGTTGATTTGACCGTTCTTGCCTACGTTGCGTTGGTGCAGGTACTGGCGGCGGGGGTTGATTATTGGCGACAAGGGTTTGGCGCATCGCCTGTTCTGCGAAACTCAAGCCCGCCGATGGTGTAGCTTGTTTAGAGCCCCATCGGCTGCCGAACTTGGGCTTCGTCGGCGCCTGGTTTGAAGCAGTGCCGTCATCATTCTCATTTGATGGACCCGACGAGTTCCAACGTGTCGCGGACAACCGTATGGTCCGTCGGGCTGTGAGAGCTGTTAAAGTCGGTGTTCGGTAGGCTGAATTCGACCACTCAGCTCGACGCGATAGCTGTACATTTAGTTAGAAACTGTCGCGGCACTTAACAACTGGTCACTTACCCTGCAGATTGGCCGACGATGCATCATTCACAGGTCTATCCACACATCTGGATCCGTCAACTTTTTTCCCTTTCCAGAAGATCGAGAAGAGGAGCTTATGTCACTGCTTATGTCAGCTATGGGTATCAAATGCTTATGTAAAATGTCCGCCGGTAAAGTCACGTGCTTCGGGATTCTTGTCGAATCAGAAGGGCAGATGTCGCCATAGCGATAAGCGGGCTGGATATAAAGTCTGGAATCCCCGGATTGTGTTCCTGTCTATACTTTTGGTTGCGATTGAATCCTTTGAAACATGGAGACTGAGGTAATTGACAGTATCGATAAGGGCAACGGTGGTGCCCTCCGCACCATCAAGGATTTGACCGCGGGCGCAGTGGGTGGAATGGCCCAGGTTATGCTCGGTATGTGTGCACCCTACTTTGTTTGAATTTCGGGGAATACCATGGACATCATGAGATGAAAACCTTGCCATGAGCAGTGCTTGGAAAAATATATTTGAACATGTAAGACCCAAGCAATTGCTAACAAAAATTTAGGTCAACCCTTTGGTATGTGATCTGCCTAAAGCACATCCCAGGAGGCATTGGTTAATAATTCGGCAGACATCGTCAAGGTGCGCCTGCAAACTACCACTCAGTACAAGAGTGCGCTGGAGTGCGCAACCCAGATCTTCAAGAAGGAAGGTCCCACTGCCTTCTATAAGGGCACCCTGACCCCGCTTATCGGTATCGGTGCTTGCGTGAGTTGCTCCCCGCGGCCAAGGTCCACTATAGACAAATCCTCTAACCAATTCAGGTGTCTGTCCAATTCGGTGCCTACCACGAGGCACGTCGCCGCTTGGAAGAGTTGAACAAGAAGAAATACGCCAACTCGGCCCTTTCTTACACCCAGTACTACATGGCCGGTTCATTCGCCGGCCTCACCAACTCCGTTCTGTCGGGCCCAATTGAGCATGTGCGTATTCGTCTGCAGGCACAGCCGCACGGCGCCGGCCGTCTGTACTCAGGCCCTATCGACTGCGTGAGCAAGCTGGCCGCGCAGGGTGGTGCCCTCCGCGGTATTTACCGCGGTCAGGCAGTTACTCTCCTCCGTGAGGCTCAGGCTTACGGCGCCTGGTTCATGGCCTTTGAGTTCATGATGAACGGGGATGCTAAGCGTAACAACATCAAGCGTGAGGATATGTCTAAGGCAAAGATTGCCATTTACGGTGGTCTGGCTGGCGAGGTCCTCTGGCTCTCCAGCTACCCGTTCGACGTTATCAAGAGTAAGATGCAGACAGATGGATTCGGCGCGGAGCAAAAGTTCAGCACCATGCGCGACTGCTTCAAGAAGACCTATGCCATTGAGGGTCTCGGTGGTTTCTGGAAGGGTATTGGCCCTACTCTGCTGAGAGCTATGCCTGTTTCTGCCGGAACGTTCCTGACGTATGTCTACCTTTCCCTTTGCTCGCTTCTGATGCTCGTGTTTCTAGGATTGCAGCTAACCCTTCTCCCCAGTGTCGAGTTGGCCATGCAAGCGCTTGGTTAAATGTCCAGTAAGGGTATATTTTTATGATGAAAGTTGACGCATTTGGTTTTTGTTCGGTTTCACTTGAATTCTTTGATATCCAGGGCTCGTTAAATACCCCACAGTTGGATGGGGGCCCACTACAAAAGGGAGCGGCACTTCAGAGCTTATAGAGATCTATATCCATGTTTGACATTGAGCAATTGTGAGTCTAGATATATAGTGTTTCCCATATACAGAGATTCCTACATTACCAATCAGAAGTCCTCAAAGATTCTTCCCAAAGGACGCCTATCAAGCACCAAGTCGATGATAATAAGTCGGAAATACCGGCGGGCCAACAGCATTGTTCGCTCGGTGATTGACATGACACTTCTGTAAATCTGTTGTATGGTATAGCAAGGATGGATGCTTTATTATTACATATGTACTCGCTACCTTTTCGACATCCATCAGCTCCAGTATTTGCAATTGACCATCATTGGTGCCCAGCATTTCTACACTTGTACGAAATAGGACTACTAGCAGAGTGTAGCTGCTGGCTCTTTCCTCGTTAGTCTATTATAACCACAAAATCACATGCATATATCGGCACCGGAGATATCTTAGATTTGAAGACAAATTACAGGTTTGGTGTTCTTCTCATGGGGTTTGATATTTCTTTGACGCCTGAGGCATTCATGCAGCAGCCTCGGCAAACCCTGATGTCATCTGTCCAGGTCGCCAACTTATCCTACTTCAACCTTCCCAGTTGCAACATGCTCTGTGGTCATAATTGAATGTGCTGGTGAATTCTCGTGACTTTCACAATATACGACTTCGTTTCCTTCTACTCGAATCTCGTCCTATGCTCACAACCATGGCCACAGCCACCGCGCGACCTGTCACCCTCCTCTCGACTGTTCTCCTCATATACCCTGCGACATTGTTACTCGGGTCTTTGTTCTCAGCAATCTCCCCAACAGCACGCCATTCCAGAGATCTGTCTGGCTCTTCCCCACAGCCCGCGAGCCCTCTGGCCCCATCCCTGGCTACAGACCTGCATCTATCCGAAAGCCCGGTCAACTACTTCGCTCGAAAGAATAATATCTTCAATGTTTACTTTGTAAAAATTGGATGGTTATGGACCACAGCCGCTTTTGTCTCGCTCCTCATATTCCAACCCCTCTATTCTCCATCTCGCCGGGAATCCTCGTCACAGCAACAAGCACGTTTCCGACGCACACTCCAAGCCATTCTACGCTACGCACTCGCCACAACAGTATGGTATCTTGCAACACAATGGTTTTTCGGACCGGCAATCATTGATCGCGGCTTCGTAGCCACGGGCGGCAAATGTGAACGTGCTCTCGAGAAAGTCGAGAAGATGACCGCTGGGCAGAGTAGCCCAACCGGCCTAGAAACGCTATTCACAGCAGCGACCTGCAAAGCAGCCGGTGGCGCATGGAGGGGCGGGCATGATATCAGCGGGCATGTGTTGATGCTGGTTCTGGCCACGGGACTCCTGGCATTTGAGGCTGTCGGGGCTAGCGCACGCGCACCCGCATGTGTGTCGCAAGCTGGTCCCAGTGCGGACACGGGACGTGAACGTAAGGCTAGTGATGCCGATAGTACTCCGGTAATCGATTCAACTGAGACTGGCGGGTTCGCAAGAACGTGGTCACTCCGTCTTGTTTGGGGTGTTGTTGGCCTAGGCTGGTGGATGCTCTTCATGACCGCGATTTGGTTTCACACTTGGCTAGAAAAGGTGAGTACAATTTTGGGCAAGATACTACCCGGGCAGACGTTCATATGGGCTAACGATCTCTCTAGTGGTCCGGGCTGTTCATTGCTTTGGGCGCTGTGTATGCAATCTATATTCTTCCAAGACAGATAGCACCATTGAGGGATGTGGTTGGACTTCCGGGAGTATAGATGTTCGTTTTGCCTGCGAGATCTAATTCTCAGCAGCTGTGAATATACCGAATGATAATGATAGATTGCATTGTTTTAAGGCATGGAAAAGCCCTCAAACCGTCTTCATCCTGATGTTGAAACACCAGGTTATACATGAGTGCTTTTTATCACCGTCGGACCTATACATCCATGGATGGATGTACAGTAGAGTGGTAGATGTCCTTTCTAAGATACCTTTGATATGCTCTCGCATATCAACTAGGACTCTGATCCGAGGAAGGAACGTCTGACGTGACTATAAAAGGGCAACTTCCATGAACTTCCTGTCAACACCCGTGTCCAGGACACATTTGAGTAGGAAAGAAGATTAGAAGACTGAGATTTTTCTTAATCTTTTTATTAAAATCCTTCTCCAATCGGCCTCGTCAATTGCCAATGACTGCCTGTTCTACACAACAGCGTATCTATCCATTTCCGAGATACTTGTATGGGATCCAAAAAGAGACTGTTCATCTCTGCCCTGGCATAACACCAAATATAACTTTGTTCATGTTGGTGTTGGTTCCGGTCCTAGGAATCCAGCTTGAAATGCTGGAATTGGGAAATGCGTCAAAATACCGGACTCATCATAGAGAATCGGTTGGCTTAGCTTACCCCCTGGAATTAACGCCGACGCATACATCACCCGCGTGATAGGCCTCAAGTCCGCTGGTGTCAGATCGTCGGATATGGATAACTGCATGTATGGATCCCAAGCAGCAATGATGGCGTCGGAGTAGCATTTCAAGTCAACTGTGCGTTCTTTCTCCTTCACCTCTGACTGGCATTGGATACCCATGCAGGTTCCAAACTCACGAAAGGCCAACCGAAATTTGATGTTGCGCTCCAAATATTGGTTGATCTCGAACAGATTGTCTGGTTCCATCCCTAGTCAGCTTGATCCTTACTGTGTTTCGTGGAGTATCGACACAAAGTTCACTGACATATTTGCTCGAAGCATTTCCCCGCCAGGTCAGCAGCCCAGCGCTCTCGCCCAGAAAACCAATGGGCCGTCCACAAAGTCATACCCAGATCTAGAGGATCGCTTGAGACAAAGTGCTCTCCTTTTCGCTCCATAGTGCGTCTGTAGTCATCAATTTCCTCGGCCAAGAATGCACCATCACCTGCTTCCATCGCTGTATCTTGCAGGAGTCGGAAAACAACAAAGCCATCAATCGGGTCAAGATTACCCTCTGACTTGACCAGCGGCTCTGACAGATCCATGCTCATTTTCCATATCATTCTCGGTCGAGCTGCCGCGCGATCAACAAAGAACCTGGGGTGTATCGCTTTTGCCAGCTCTATGGCTTGCCTGTTGTACTTCAAATCTCCCGATGCTTTAGCCATCCGGTTCAACGCAAACATCCAAACCGTTAGATAATGATGATATTGCCCATCGCCATCTGGACCGCGGGCATCTGTCTTGCCAATCCTCAATCCACCGCTTAGCGGGTTCTCATCTGTTGCTCCTCGCAGTCTTGAGCGGCCGTCTCGAGTCTTACCCAGGACATCATGAACAGTCTCAATCAGACGACCAGCCAGCACCAGATAACGGTCATCGCCAGTGGTATCATTGCCAGTTCGCTTATACTCCTGGTGCATTGTGAGAAAGTTGACAACCCCGAAGGCGTCTGTCCATAGGTACCGCCCCCGATGACCGCCTGATCTCGGTGGTGGAGTCCAGGTGTTTGGGTCTTCGATGTTGCTAAAACTCCCGTAAAGAGATTCCATAGCTTGTCCAAAGCGGTCTAGCCGCGGTGACGGACTGCTGACTGGGAGAGCCATTCTCGAGATATGTGCCTTTGAAACAGGATGGGCACATGCGTAGTTGCTGGGATGAATGATCGCTTGTCTAGTAGTGTGCTGTTTGAATAAGAGAGACCTGGACCACCGCATTTGTTACCGAATTTTATTCTGAGCTGTCATTTATTCCAGTATCGTCGGAATTGAAGCGTTGTGGTTTGCCATCGAGAATGAAGTCATAATGACTGTTTAGTCGCCGGCATGCCAATAATTCGCTGGGAAAAGTCCCGTGAAACAGGAAACAGGAAACATAACTATGTTGTATTGATGTAAGAAGAATAGAAATGCCATGGGTAATCTCCAGCATGTCAGTACTCGACATATTCACCTACGCGAGAGTATTTCCCGTGAAGATATCCCCAACCACAGCTTAACCGTCCATGCGTTTGGCGTCTATATTTCGAACTACGAAAAGGATGCCTCAACTACAGGAACTGTTCAATTCAGCAGTGCAGCCCCTGCCTGCAATCGAGGACAAGGGTTTCGCATCACACTTCGATACCTTTGCGGGTAGCCGAGTGATTCTCCTAGGCGATGGCAGCCATGGGACATCTGAGTTCTATTCTGCACGCGCAGAGATCACAAAGCGACTCATTGAACGACACGGCTATACCATGGTCGCGGTCGAAGCAGACTGGCCGGATGCAGAGGCCATCGACCGATACGTGCGCTTGCGCCCAGGTCCCAAGGCGCAAATTGGAGGAAAAGCGAAACAATACGAACCATTCAATCGATTCCCTACCTGGATGTGGAGGAATGCCGAGATGCAACAGCTAGTTGAATGGATGCGTGATCGAAACCAGGCCCTCCCGCCAGAGCAAAGAGCCGGGTTCTACGGGCTGGACCTGTACAGCATGGGAGCCTCGATTCGTGCTGTGATTGAATACTTGGAGAAGGTTGACCGACCGACAGCCAAGCAAGCGCGCCAGCGATATGGGTGTCTAGAGCCTTGGGTTGATGAACCCACTTCATATGGTCTGGCATCCCTTCGAGGCATGGAAGACTGTGAAGCCCCGGTGATTAAGATGCTCGGAGAACTTCTGGAGAAACGGCTTGAATATGCCAGCTCCCATGATGGCGATGAATACCACAGCGGCGAACAGAATGCGCACCTGGTTCGGGACGCGGAGAAGTATTACAAGTCAATGTACTACAGCTCAGCGAGTTCGTGGAACCTGCGCGACACGCACATGTTTGACACCTTGGAACGCCTGCTAAAGCACAATGAGGGAGAGAAAGCCATTGTGTGGGCGCACAATTCCCACGTCGGGGATGCGCGCTATACAAGCATGGGCTATCGCCGCAATGAGATCAACATCGGGCAGCTATGCCGTGAACGACTGGGAGGCGATAATGTGACCATTCTTGGATGCGGAACTCACACCGGCACTGTCGCGGCGGCCCATGAGTGGGACGATGATATGGAGGTCATGTCCGTCCGTCCATCCCGAGATGATAGCTGGGAAATTGTTGCCCATGATACAGGGGTGCCCAGCTTCGTGCTCGACTTGCGTAAGGACCGCATAGATCCCGCTCTGCGCGCAGCTATGGCTGCTGAGCAACGGCTGGAGCGTTTCATTGGTGTCATCTACCGCCCTGATACCGAGCGTGTCTCCCACTACTCGCAGGCTTTCCTTCACAAGCAGCTTGATGGTTATATCTGGTTCGATAGGACCCAGGCTGTCAAACCTTTGGAGGTCATCCAACCCGAGACGCCGCTTGGAAAGGGCGAAACTTATCCATTCGGACTCTAGTGATATACTTTTTTTGTTAATCGCAAGCTCAAATGCCTTTTTCCTTCGGTATCTTCTCTTAATGCCGTGTTTCCTCAGTGTGCCTAATTACTATCCACGTGACGAGAATTGCAGTTATCCTCCTTATTTTGTCACATAGTTGGTTCTTCCGGCTTGCAAGCTTACCTTAGGTAGTTCCTACAAAAGCACTTTCAATATATGACATGGGATATTGAGTATTGTATAAATAGATTTATAACATTTTTACGCCAAAGACTTTCTTTCTACCAGGTGAAAAGCTAACCAGGCGACTGCTCAACAACGTTGTCCGATGTGCCACCTATCAATGATTATGGCGCAGTGGTTGGCCTTCTTGAGCTAGTCGTTGATATTTGACTGCCTTTCGTAACACCATACCATTGCTCAGCTGCTCAGTTTCCTGGCGGAAGATCTCCTGCCACGGAGTACCACTCGGGAGGATGGGATATCCCTCGGTACCCAATGCTTTCCTTCTGTGTTCGATCTCCTCATCGGTAATGAGCATATCAACCCGCCGTTTGCGCAAGTCAATGCGCAGTCTATCCCCATCTTTCAAAATAGCAAGATTGCCTCCAGCTGCGGCCTCGGGGCTAGCATTCAAAATAGAAGGTGAGCCAGATGTTCCCGATTGTCTGCCGTCCCCGATGCAGAAAAGTCCATCAATACCCTCTTTCAAGAGTCGGCCTGGTGGATGCATATTGACAACCTCTGCTGCTCCAGGGTACCCAATTGGGCCAACACCGCGCATAACAAGGATGGTCTTCTCGTCGATATGTGGCGTATTCTCCAGGCGATGTTCGTAGTCTTCCGGTCCGTCAAACACCACAACAGATCCTTCAAATGCCTCTGGGTCATCGGGGTTGGAGAGGTATCGCTTCCGGAATGCGGGTGAGATGACACACGTCTTCATTATTGCAGAGTCGAAGAGATTACCCTTCAAATGAGCGAATCCGGCATCTTTCATCAATGGATCGTCGTATGGTTTGATGACACGTCGGTCCCATGTGTGCTTCCCACGGACATTCTCGGCAAGAGTTTTGCCATTGCAAGTGAGCGCATCGCCGTTCAGCTTGCCCTGGTCTAATAACTCAGCCATAATAGCCGGTAGTCCTCCAGCCCGGTAGTATTCTTCACCGAGGTATTCGCCCGAAGGCTGCATATTCAACAGCAGCGGGATGGTAGATCCGAAGGTATCCCAATCATCCATGGACACCTCAACGCCTGCATGCTGCGCGATGGCGTTGATGTGAATAGGAGCATTTGTGCTGCCGCCAATTGCAGCGTTCGCCACGATAGCATTCTCGAAGGCCTCCCGTGTCATAATATCACACGGCTTCCGGTCTGCCTCCACCATTTCCACGATCCGTTTGCCTGTTTCATAGGCACATTGGGCTCTGTGACGGTAGGCAGCAGGGATAGCGGCTGACCCGGGAAGTGCCATTCCTAAGGACTCTGCGAGGGCATTCATCGTCGAGGCAGTTCCCATTGTATTGCAGTGGCCGACTGAGGGAGTTCTGGAATTTGGGTTAGATTCCGGGTCATTAATCGGAGCTTTAGAAATGGCTTACCCTCGGGCGATGTAATCCATAAACTCGTGTTCATCAATGTCACCCGTGGCGTAGAGCTCTCGCCCATGCCACAATACGGTCCCTGCTCCGGTCAAAGTTTCCTTGGAGTAACCGTTGAGCATAGGTCCCACGTTCATACAAATAGCAGGGATATTCTAAAAACATCAGCATGGATCTAGGAATCCCTTAGGCCTGATACCTACCATGGTAGCAGCAGCCATCAAACAAGCCGGGGTTGTCTTATCACACCCGGTAAGCAACACAACACCATCAAGGAAATACCCCGTCAAGATCTCCACCAAGCCAAGATACGCCAGATTACGATCAAGGGTAGCAGTGGGCCGTCTCGAGGTCTCTTGAATAGGATGTGTAGGGAACTCAAAGGGAATACCTCCAGCAGTGCGGATACCCTCACGAACTCGCTTGGAGAGCTCGATGTGATGGCGATTGCAAGGCGCAATATCTGAGCCCGTCTGAGCAATTCCAATCATCGGCTTACCAGACATGAGTTCTTCTTTGGTGATACCGTAGTTGAAATACCGCTCCATGTAGATAGCCGTCATGCCGGGGTTGCTGCGGCAGTCGAACCATGCAGACGAACGAAGTGTTCGTCCTGCTTGCTTGACGGGAACTTGGGCATTATCTGCCTTGCTTGCAACTCCCATGCGCGTTTCTAGCTCTTGATTGCGTCGTCTCAGGGCCTGCAACTCACTTAGACAGTCTTCGATGTTGATTGCTTGAGGCTTGGCGTCATCGCTGCATGAGCAGCCCTCACAGGACTTCTTGTCGGAACACGCCATGGTGTTATATGTGCACTATAGATTACTATAGATTGAGGTAGTGTCCGGGTGGGATGAACATTCCATGTGAAGGGGAACAATGGATTATATATGGATTATATATGGCAGGCTTCCCATTTGTGCTTTGAAAATGCGGAGTGCAGTCGGGAGACACTTGCCGAGCTATTCGGGGTCGAATCATCGGAATCGTACAATTTGCTGGCCCCGCGTGATCACCGTGACGAGCCGAGATTTTTGCCTCTCGGGATGTGACCATCCGGATATCGGGATCTCTTAGATATGACGTCCGACTTGCTATTGGTTCACTTCCCATTCATAGAACTTCCAATAACTCACTCTCGCCAAACTCATCAACAATGCAAGGTCTAAATCGTGTAAAGACAGTGCTCGACAAGGGCGGCCTCGCTCTGGGAGTGTGGCAGTTACTACCCGGCAGCAACATGTCTCGCACTCTAGCAAGAGCTGGATACGATTGGGTTTTAGTGGACTGTGAACACGGAAATATTGATGGTCAGCGCCTTTGCCATTGTTAGGGATTCCATGCTAACATTCCTCGCAGATGCCGCAATGCACGAAGCTGTCCCCGCCATAACGTCATATGGAGTGAGCCCGATTGTCCGCGTGCCAGATTTCCAATCTTGGATGATTAAACGTATGTCAAACAAGACCTGATATTGTTCCAACGTTAGCCCACTTGAAGATTTCTCATCTTTTGTATAGGTGCCCTGGACGCAGGCGCACACGGAGTTCTCGCTCCTCTCGTGCGAACAGTGGAAGACACAAGGGCCTTCGTCGAGGCTTGTCGATTCCCACCACAAGGGAAGCGAGGCTTCGGATCGCCTTTCCCAATGGACAGGTTTGGCAGGGATGTATCAGCCACCCAGTATCTGACTGAGGCCAATGCCAACCTCCTGCTCTCAGTTCAGATTGAGACGAAAGAGGCTTTTGACAATGTTGATTATATCGCCGCCGTCGAAGGACTCGATTTGTTATTTGTTGGACCTTTTGACCTGGGCAATGGTATTGGGCACCCCGTGTTGGGTAGCACTTTTGCGCCTGAATTAGAACAAGCCATCGAGAGAATTCTATCTTCGGCGCACAAGGCAGGCAAGAAGGCTGGGATCTACTGTGGAAATGGAAAGCAGGCAAAGAAATATGCCGACCTAGGGTATGACTTTGTCAACGTTGTGACTGATGTTGGTGCTCTGACTAGCTCGCTCGCGAGTGAGATGGAGATTGTCACCCAGAAAGCAGGCAGGACTGCCTCTGGGCCTTACGGTAGCTAGTGCATTCTATATGCCATTGGAGCAACTTTTGTTTGTCTCGCTATCCTTGATCGTGTAAATCATGAGGGGCCATCCATGGGTGCATATCGTGAGGGTATGGTCATTCATACCAAAGAATTCCAGAACGAATGCGACTCTACATCAACCTGAAAGCCTTGAGCAATTGCCTCAAGATCTAGATCCGATAATTCCAAACTCATCAGGGAAGATCCAAATTCAACTGCACCGTCTGCGACGCCGGGTTCCCTGGCAACATTAATCGACTCATCCATGACCATGTGCTCGTTGGGAATGTTGTTCCCAGAACTCCCGGGGCTTCCAGTGCGTAGATTGTCGTCCGCAGCACTGATCCCTAAGTGAGAAATCAACTTATCCAAGTTTTCCTTAGCCTTCTCTGCTGCAGAATAAAGGCGTGTGTGTTCCGCAAGAATATTTCGGCAAAGAACCAGTGATTGGAATACGCTTGAGTTACTCCCTTTCTGTGCAACAATCCGTGCGTGGATTGTTGCACTGATATAGGTAGCGTAAGAGAGCATGTACGGTGCGCTGCTCAGAGAAAAGTACTGCGAATAGTCATGGAGAATTTGAACAATTTGGTTCGCAGCTGCTGTACATGCGTTCACTGACTCATGGGCAGTTGTTGAATTGATGACCCCGTCGTGACCAATTATCAGAGGACGGTGGACCAAAATGATAAGCACGTTGAACAAAGCTCTTGCCAATAGTTAGCATCTATCAATTAGACTTGGCGCGAGGAACATACAAAAGACAGGCGGACTGAGGCAGGAAGACCGCCTGATCTGGGAATGACAGATAGTCAAGCCGAAGCGGCAAATTTTGGCGCCAGGTTCTCAGCTGCGACTTGATTTCCTCCGAGATATTTGCCCTATGGACCAAATTTGACTCTCGAGATTCCGAATAAATTTCACGAAGAATACGTTCCACAATTATTGTCAGTTCGCATAAATTGGTGAGCAAAGAAACATTCAGTGATGGAATCACTCCAGGCTTTGTATTCATGTAGGTGATACCCTGAAAAGGTTCGAGCTCATCATAGTCATCCAGGAAGTCTAGTGACGCTCTCAAGTTGACACGGTTGAGAAGAGGAGGTCTCCCTTGGAAAAGACATTGAATCTTATCAATTACTATTAGAGAAGTTAGACGAAATTCATGCAGTACCCAGTACAGGGAAGTGATAGCTCACAGTATGCTCCCCAGAGAACTCGCTTTCGAATTTCAAGTTCCTCGGCAGTGATACTATCCACAGCAGGAAGCACATGCAGACCAAGATCAATGAACATGTTGAATGCATTTCCAGCGTATAGCCATGACAGACTCCGTTCGTCACATCTGGAAAAAAGCGCATTAGACATAATCAACAATGCCTGAAGGGTAGTGATTTCGCTTTTATCGAAGGAATCTCGCAAAAGCTGCGTGAAGCGTTGCCGGAACTTCCACCCTGCAGTCGTAATGTCATTTGGGTCTGAACGAAGCTCTGGTCGGTCGCAATGCTTCGATACCACGAAAAAGATCGCATTCAACAGCAATTTGGAAAAGTATGGTCCCTCACAGGCCATATCTCGCATGAACGCCGGCCGGTAAATTATCTGTGCTGTGTAAAGCTGACGACTCCAGTATATGGAGAGTAAATGCATACCGATCTCAGGATCGATGCCATCAAAGTCGAGTTTTCCGGCGGCAAGATTGAGTGGCTCAAGCTGCCCTGTTATTGCCCTGTTAGCATCGTAACCATAGTCCGTATTGCATGAGATCCAACTTGCTCTGCCTCGCCGTCTGGGAAAAGAGAAAATGCCGCGTTCCCTCTTCGTTGGATTGACCTGGTCTATTCTGTTCATCGTGGTTCGGACTAGTATCATCATACACTGTACTCGTTGGGCCATGATACAATGACGTGTTTCTGCGGTCGTTCTCCGGTACTTCTGGGTGTGATGCATCTCTAGTTGAAGTGGAGGGAGAGTCATTCCACGAGAGACCAATGCCCGTTACTCTCGAGAATGGCAATGGAGTACGTGGAGTGCTTTCCGATGTAACAGAATGATCCGGCTCTGATTGGACCCTTCCAGCGGAAATGGTGTTGCTGCTCCGGAGCTGGGCACATTTCTGTCGAAGGATTTCATTCTCCTGCTCTAATTCCGCAATACGGTGGTTGGTCGGTCCAAAAACAAAGTATCAGCTTGGATTTTGAATTTTGATCGTAGGCATCTCATTTGTACCTTGGCTTACTCTGGACCACGCCTAGCTGACAATCGATACTCTTGGCTAGACAATTCCCACACTGGGGCCTTTGGGCATCACATTTCAACTATTTGTTTTAATCCAATAATGAGTTCAAAGTCCGTGTAAGGCTTGGAATACATATGTACGCACCTTTTTCTGCCGACAATGCAAACACGCTGCCGCCGATCGGGTCCTTCGAGCTGGCATTGTGCTTCATGAAGTCCGGAAACTCATCTTCCGAGATTTGCTTCATGTCCATCCGATGACGTCAGCCAGAATATTACCTACCCTAGGTACTTCCAAGGTTTGTTGCCGTATTTATCAGGCAGCATGAAATTGTCAGGGAATATCAAACAGTCAAGACAATTGTCGGCTTTGATCGAAATCATACACCACTTTACTGTCAAGTAAACTTATCAGAAACTAGAGAAATATTGTGACAATGATAAGGCGTAGTCAATCTCCGCGCTCTAGTGGTGGTGTCTGCTACAGAGTACAATGAATATGAAGATCAACTCCATAACTACGTATACGTAAGTAACGCTTGTCGCTTGATTATTAAACAATCAGAAGATCGCTATAGGATTTCTCAACTATGATAATATATACACCAACCGAAAGGGGGGTAAAAAGCCTTGCAAGCGCCACGCTCAATGCGAACCATAAAACTCCAATGAATGCACCAGCTCCATGAACTTCAAACGGCTAAAGACACGAACCGAATATCAAGGCCATACTAGACCTCAGTCCGCGAAGTCGATCCCTGCCAACGAAAGGCAAGTCTACCAACCAGGAATACCAGACTTGCACCTAGTTATCAAAAGGCCTTCAATTCAGACCACCAGACGTAGCCGCAGCTTCGGTGGCACCATCAGGACCATCAACCGCCTCACTTGTCGCAGCAACTACACGATCAACCTCGCCGCGGCACTCGGGCATAGCGCTGCGCATCTCGCGGGCCAGCACGTCGCGGAAGCTCGCAAAGGCCTCGCGCTTCCCGCGCAGGTCCTGATTACCACGCTGCACAAGCTCGACGAACTCTCGCGTGTAGATGTCCGGGTTGCGCGCGGAGTCGACGTAGTCAATTATCTCTGGCGGGAGCTGGATGCTGGCGAGGGAGGGGTTGGAGGGGTCGGTGTTTGCGTCTGGTTGGTTCTCTTGTGTCGGCGGGAGTTGGGTGTGTGTTGACAGGGTCGACAGGGCGAGGGTTAGGTTTTTGCTGGGGTGTATTAGCTTTGATGATGCGTAGGGTGGGTGTTTAGTGATGTTGGTTGTCGGGAAGTCTTTTGCTTTGACAGAACACATTTATGGGAATATAGAATGGAGAAGCATAGGATGGCTTTGCAGCTGACGTACATCTTTCGCACAAGCTCCTGCTGAGTCTCTGGACCCAGATAGCCGTGGACGGCGGATTGGATCTCGAATAAGTGCTGGATCACATCTTTGAGGTCGTCTGCATGAGGGTTAGCATGTGTGCTCTCAAGGCTCCTGCTGCTCATAACCCACCATCGACCGTTTTCAAAGTCACTGGCGCCATGATCTCAGAGATCTAAAGAACTGTCGACCTATAAGCTGAAAGTGAGGTTTCCCTTGCTGTTGCGGGGAGAAACAAAGGCGGTGTGAGGACAAGTTGAAGAACTTAGTATGGTTGAGATCGAGCGCCTTCCCAGCTACGATTGCAGAAAATAAAGGTAGAGCCTTTAGAGTCATCCATGGATGTCTTAAAGAGAACTTATGTAATGTTCAATATGTCACTGTCTATATATGCATAGCTCGTGGAAACCAATGTTATTCCCCGAGTTGCGCCCGCACGGCGAACACACGAACACACGCTGAACCCGCATCATGTGAAACAAGACTTGTATCCTATACTTTACACTTCCCGCGTCCTCAGGCTAGAGATTTTCGGGATTTTGATCTCTGTCTCCATCTCAAGTCCGGACAAACTTGGAAAACGCTGGCTGAATTTGGCCTCCCAGTCATCGCCCGGGCTTGCTGGGGTCTGGGTCTCTTGGGAGGGACCATGGTCATGACCAGTACCCGGTCGCGAGGTAGCTGTTCCAGCACGCAAATTCTTGGGCTTGGGTGGTGCAGCTGGTCGAGCTGCGGGACGTTGCGTGGATGGGTAAGGGGTAGGAGCGGCAGATTGCGGGAGCTCTCGACGATCCGGGAGTGCCATTGAACCGTCACGAGCAGCGTACGTCGGGCCGGATGTGTGAGAAGCGGGAAGCTGGCTGGAGCTGGTGGGTCTGGCCTCACTCTGCTTTGCCTGCAAAGAAGAGGAAGTCTCCGTGAACCGTCCATATCCAGTAGCAGTTTTAGGAACGGTCGGTTTTTCAGACTCTCCAAGCAACGATTGTACCTTATTTTGAATCGTGCGGGAGCGTGCGCCATCCCCGGTCGTTCTTCCACCCCCGTCTCCTGATTCGGCAACCCGGCGCCGGTACTCAGCCGCGGCATTGGCAACTCGTTTTTCCTCTTGCGAGAGCCGGCGGCGTTCAAGCTCCCGGCGCATCTCCGGTGATATATCGTCCCGGTCCGCATCTTCCAACGTAATCTCGTCATTTGGCGAAAGGCCTTCGTCGGCTGAATCCGACGTTCCAATCAGACCCTGGCGGGGTGCATCCTCTACGGATGGCGATGAGGACTTCTCTGGATTGCCCGCCTCGAATCGGCGGAATGCGTCGCCAAATCGACCAGCAAACAGGTTCTTGCCTCCAGAAAGCGACAAAGTAGACAGACTACCGCGCTTGTTGTGTTTGTGGCTACCACTAGAGCGTTTCTCGCGCTTCCGGTTGCTTTCTGCTTCTTCCATCGCGCGTAGGTAATCGACATCAGAGGAAATAGTTCGATCAGACTCACGATCCACATCGGTACGCACTGACCGTAGCGGCGCGCCTCCCTCGTATTGCAGGCGAGACATATCCAGCGACGACCGCGGGCTCTCAGAGTCATACGGCGGGTCATATCTCACTCCCGCCTGGACTGACATCGGGCGAGCCTTTCCAATGGCGGATTTGGAACGCCCCACGGGTTCGTTTACCTCTAATGTCGGAGGCCGTCTCAAGGTTTCCATCGAGGGGCGCGCAGAGTTAGATTGGCTGGATATACGGTCAGAAGGCAGCCGCGAGCTTTCTTCCACATTCAAGCTCGACATAGGAGGGGATGGCGCCTTATGCGGCCGTGTCACTCTCTGTTCCTTCTCGGTTGTAAATGGCTCGCTGAAAGATCGGTGTTCAGCATCAGACGAAGGGAATCGATAGATTGGACGGCTCAACAGCTTTGGGTCTGGCAAACGAGGTGTTTGGATGGGCGAGGTCATGGTACCTGTCGACACCATCGTGGGCCGCTGAGGGGTTGGCTGGTACAAGGGAACAGGCTGCGGCGCCGGAGTTTCACGCAAATTAGGTGCCCGGACAGGTGAATTCTGGGATGGCCGCTTATAGACTGGCTTCGGCGCACGTTCAGGCGAGACACGTCGGGCAAAAGCATCATCAGCTAGGGCGTTGGTAAGTCTTCGAGATAGATCCTCGTCCTCGGGCTTAGATTCTACTGTTGGCTCGAATTCGAACTTGTCCCCCTTTTCATGCAAAATGTCAAACTGGTCCAAGGAGGGGAACCGTTTTGACATTTCCTCTGCCGTCTTCTTCCGGGCTGCACTGCCATCCAGGGCTGCAAAAGGATCACTTGACGAGCCTTCAGCAGCGGGTCGGTAGGGCGAGGGACTCGGTCTCTCGGAGCTAGGTTGGGACGAGGAGGATTTCCCAGGTCGACCACGTCGCATAGGCGCAATCTCTGGGATTATCTCGGTCTCCTGCATTGGAGGCGAAAATACTGCGCCCACGGCAGGAGCTTCCGTGGGCGTGGGCGGCAGCTCTTGATATTTGCGCGCTTCCGAAACAGAGCGGTTGGAATAGATCTAATCGACAGTCAATGTCAAGTTTCCTTTAAAAGAGGCGTGGGGCAACAGACATCTTTGATAGGAACTTCCTTTCCTTGCATTTTGCACACCTCGCGCACAACCTCGTATATATTGGGACGATTGCGGGGATCTTCCTTCAACATTGAGCCTGTGCGGAGTCGTCAGCCATCGATGATCCACTGTAGGCCAAATAAAGGTTCCAAACTCACCAATGAGCAGCTTTAGCCGACTCGAAAACGAAGGGTAGGAAGGATATTTGAAGGTCGCGTTGAGAATAGCCATCTGACCGACCTCTTCGAAGGGGGTTGTATAATAGCATAATTTGTACAAAAACACACCAAGTGCCCAGATATCGCTTTTTTCGTCAATCGGTTGCTTCCGATAGACATCAATCATCTCTGGGCTTCGATACTGCAGCGTCGTATGCCGCTGCACGTCGTCTTCAATCAAGCGCCCCTCGGCGGCGGAAGTGGCAGCAGGACGAGGGGGTGCCGATGATCCAAAATCACATAGTTTATAGGTGGCGGAACTCCCCTTACCCGAGATCAAAACGTTCTCAACTTTCAGATCTCGGTGGAGCAGGGGCGGTTTAAGATAGTGCATGCAGGCAACACCCTCAGCAACATCGGAGAAGATCTTGACGATCTCCGGCTCTGTCAACCGGTGTTGAAGCCGGGTGTTCATGAAGTCGATAAGACCACCACCTGCACAGTACTCCATGACCAGAAACACTTCATATCCACCTCCACGCAGCTGCGAGGCATGCGAGTCAATATACTTCACAATGTGCCGGTGACCCTTGAGTTTCTTCATGGTTTCCACCTCAGTGCGCATGTTAGCAAGGGCCGCCTTGTCAGGCACGGCCACCCGCTTCAGCACTGCGGTTTCGGACCCATTGACTGGCTGAGGCAATCGCACCACGTAGACATGAGCAAAACCGCCTTCGGAGAGGTACTTCTCCACTACCACGCGATGGCTGCCGACTTGAATCTTGGTGCCCGGAAGCAAGGTCCCCGCAGGTGCTGCCACTGCGGCGACGGGATTGTAGACGGGGAATTGACGTGGCGTCGCGGAATGACCGTGGTGAGATTGAGAGGACATGGTGCCGGAATGCCCTTCAAGGGCAGGTCGTAAATCGGTTCTCGGTGGCTAGCGACGCGGCATAGAGAGTGGGAGGGAGGTTTGGGGGGGTTCAAGGTTGGCGGAGATAGGTGCCTGGGAGGGGAACTAAAAGGACAGGTTGGCGGGTGGAAACACGGGGTAGTACCTGACTACCAGACTATTACAGACGGGGATACGAGGAGATTCGAAACTGAGGTGAGATAGAAAGAGAACGATCAACACTCCGATGGAGAGAAAGGTGTATTGGAATCTCAAGTGGAAGGCCACCCAATCACCGGCTGCGGATCACGTTCTGCCGGGTCTTCTTCCTCTCACCATCGGGGTTGTCTTCCACATCCACTTCTCCTAAACTACTTTCACTACGTCCGCGGGTTGTTCCACTGCCAGACTAATATCCAGTGTTCAGCATGGCCTAAGTGGGCCAGCATGACTCCAAATGCCTCTTCTAAGGCCCTATGTCCTCTTCGACCTGGTCATGGTCCCGCACCTCATTCCCCGATCATGTGAACATCTATATTGGAGCGCTCTCGCAACACCCGCGGACGGTGGTCATGAGATATAGTTGCTTGCCGTTTTCTTCCTTTCTGGATCATGACCTTTCGTCTCAACATCGGAGTCACATTTTACGACACCTCCACACTATCAACCCTAATCCAGTGAACAAGCCTCCCGAGGTCGGTGGCTACATCCTCCAACTTGAACATATTGGACCCACTACGCTCAGATTATCTTCCCCAACCGCTTGACCGCAAGATTAAGAAGTGTTTTCTAGCGCTCCGCGCCCAGCGCTATCTGCCTCGGGGCCAAAGCACTTGAGGGACATGCTTGGACCGAATGTTCTTTGCGCTGGTCTGCAGCTTGAGGTACACAGGGGTATAAAAGTATACATCAACAGCAATCGCTGTGTAAACTATAGGGAGCGCGTGTAGTTGGACCCTTCATAAAATAACGTGCGCGTCCAAAGCATGCCGAGCTCCTTATAATACGCTGGGAAGAGGCTGAAGTGGCGAATACGAACCTTTTAACCACAGAATAAGAAAAAAAACTGCGGTATTGACGTAGCATTCATTGATATAGCAGCTTTGAGATACTCTGGATCTTTGGCCCTGGTTCATAGGCCTCGAACTGGTATTTTCCGCTACTATTCCAACCTTGGAAGGTTTCCTACTCCCTTTCTCAACAATATAAGCCCAAGAGAGCGGAGAGCAAGGCGGTCAACATGCTGGAAAAACAATACTCCGTCGCGGCAACCAAGCCCTTTCCCAAAAGAGTAAAACCAAAACAAAACAGCCGTGCTTTTGCCATTTCAACTGGGACTCTGAGCATTGATGCCTTTGCAGGAAAAGCCTTCCCAAAAGAAATGTGTTTATGAACACTGTGTAGTCATAGCTTTTGAACAATCCCATTGCTATAGGGAAAAAGGAAACTAACTGGAAATGTTGTAATTGTTGTAATTCCATCCCTTGAGGCTGTTTCTGAGCTCGGTCACATAGCCCTACGTAAAATCGCGTGGCCTCCGAGGAATTCAACATAGTTCGGATAATTTGTTGTATATGTTGAGCCGCATCGAGAGATTCAGAGATTCAGACATCCCTCTCGTTCGTTTGCTTATTCGCATTGCCAAATTTTGTTTTTGATGTGATGGCCACGTCGAGTGATGCAGGAAGCGTTGGCGCCGATCCTTAGCTCCCACTCTTCTCTTCCAAACAAACTCCCGAGTCAGACTCAAGTTCTCCCGCACTTCCAATTTTTTGCTTTGCGAGTTGGTTTTTGTTTGGATTATCTTTGTCTTTGTCTTTGTTGTGTTTTGTTTTCTTTGGATTTGGTATCTGAGTACCCTCCACAGCACTGAGCGCCTGAGGCCTCAGTGCAACACTTGTCAAACTAATATGACCTGGCAGTTGACTCTCAACCGCGAGAACTTGTCCATCTAGGATTAATCCGGCAGATCGACCCAGGTTGTAGCTAGTCGTTCGACCGACGCTGCGCTTCGCTGCACAGCGTGCATATATATATTAACACGATCGTCGCTCCGGGCTGATCCAACATGGACGACGGTCCGCCACCGCCGCCGCCACCTCACGGCGAAAATCCCCATACGACTCAAGGCGAATATCGCAAATCCTCGGACCTGCCGGATGGGAACTACGACATCTTTATCGTCCCACCTCACTCTGCTGGCTCGGGTTTCCTTTACCTGCCGTCCCTGCAGTGCAACCGAAACAGTTTCCTAGCAGGTGTCGCAAGCACACTCGTCGCATGTTTCGTGTGGTCGTACATCTCCCCGATTGTGAAAGCATGGTATCTAGCCACGGTCGCTAGCGGCAGTGGTACGGGTATGGCGGTACTGGCGATCGGGGTGGGTGTGGCTGGATGGCTTTTTGGCTCCATTCAGTCCACCAGCTCAGGAGACAATAAAGGCAATGGCGGCGCTCGAGGTGGACGATTCGGATTTGGCGGCTTTGGTGGTGGTTCTGGGGGCCCAGGCGACCCTGGAGGCCCGGGTGGCCCTAGGAACGCCGGTCCCAACACCAATCAATATTCGTCGGGTGCGAATTATGGCGGGAACGGGGCAGGTCAGCAAAGGCAGCAGGGAGGAAATTTTGGTGGAGGACAACCTCACGGCAACCAATATTCCGGTAATCAACATGGCTCTGGTACTCCTCCAAACTCTGATAATAACAAACGTGAAAAGGAGGAGGCAGAAAAGCGCGCTAAAGAAGAGCGAGCCAAGGAGGAGCGAGCTAGGGAGCAACGGGCTAAGGAAGAACGTGCTCGTGAAGAGCGTGCTAGGGAGGAGCGTGCTAGAGAGGAGCGCGTTAGAGAAGAACGAGCTAAGCAAGAGCGAGCCAGAGAAGAGCGGGCCAAAGAAGAGCGTGCTAGAGAGGAGCGTGCCAGAGAAGAGCGCATCAAGGAGGAGCGGGCTAGAGAGGAACGGGCCAAGGAACGGGCTAAGGAAGAAGCCGAACGGGAGCGAGCAAGAGAAGAAACGAGACGCAAAGAGGAGCTACGCCGAAAGATGGAGGAGTTCAAGCGCAAGCGTGACGCAGAGGCCAAAGAAAAAGAGAAAAAGCGCGAGCGCGAAGCAATGGAAAAGGAATTACAGGAACGGCGAGAGCAACTCGAAAGGGAGATGGCCGCTGCGAGGGCCGCTGCAGAGAAGGAGGCGCGCGAGCGACTGGAGAGGGAAGCCGCAGAGGCCCGCGAGAGACAAGCAAAGGCCGAAGCTGAGGCAAAGGCCAAGCTCGAAAAGTTGGAGGCAGAAGCCAAAGAGAAGGCCGCCAAAGAAGCTGCCGAGAAAGAAGCTGCCGCAAAGGCCGCTGCCCAGAAAGAAGCCATGGCCAAATTTGCGGCGCTCAAGGAAGCAGCAAGCAAGAAATACGCCGAGAAGAAGGCACAAGACGCAAAGAAAGAGGCCGCTGCCAAATCACCGCCGCCCAAGCCAGCTAGTACTAGCAATGTGCCTCGTACCCCTTCTCCCAAGAAACCAGCGCCCTACTCAACAGCCAAAACCGCCAACGAAGACGATGCTTATTCCTTTCGCCCCTATGACCGACCACGACGCCCATATGCGGCTGGCTCGGTGTACTCCGAGTCTTCATACACACCTTCGAACTCTACTGCGCGCACAACACCTCCCCCCTCACATCGCAGTACATATTCTACCAAGGATCCAGATAAGATCGTGATCCAAGGTGTATACGCCTTCAACAACGCCTTCATGAAGACCCCAGTGGCGCAACTTGTCTCAGGCCAAGGCATGATCACCGATGGGTTAGTGCTGCGCATCACAACGGAAGGCCTCTTCATCGACGATGACCTACGCGGCATCGGCCAGCGCGAGTGGGACGTCAAGGCCTGGACCCTTAAGCTAGCGGAGGTGTGGTGCCCACAGGTAAACGCCGCTTCATCCGCCAAAACTGCGTCCAGCAACCCCTTCTCTTTCCGTCGTGGGAACAATGTTCCCACTAACGAAGAATCAGAGGCCTTTCTCGGTAACTTGCTTAAAGTATGCAAGAATACTTGCCGCCTAGCTTCGCCCAGTGCATGCTTCGCGCGCAGCGCTACTGCCAGCCATGATGGTGGCCCTGTTCACCCGCCTCAGGCGGAGTTCCGTGGGTTGCACATTCTCCGCGCCAGTGTTCGTGACCAAGAAGGCAAGAAGTATGTCTTTGTGCTGCAGGATACTGAGGCCTGGAAGGTCGCTATCGGTCTCCAGCGGCTCCGGGGTGGTGCTCTGGTCCGCGCGCTGGGTGTCTCTGCTCTGCCGGTCCCTGAATGCAAAAATATGCTCAGTGCTCTCGGTTATGTTTGACTGAAGACTTGTTATGCCAGCATTCTTGTTGCTTTACTTTCATCCTTTTATTCACCCCTTATCTCTATACGCCTCTTCTTGTGTTCGATTCGCCTTGGACGTCATCACTCATTAGCGGCGGAGTTTGCTTTATGCTCTTCTGTCCGGTATATCCATTCGCTATTCTTGTCTTGTTCACCCCCCTTTTTTTTTGAGATTCCCCTGGTTTATTTGTCTTATATTTATTAGTACAGTTGTTCGAGCATGTTGAGGAGAAGTACATACATTACGATTGCTTATATATTTTTTATGAATACATAGCGTGACCAACCCTTCCATACATTCCTCCACTTCATAGGGGTAGAGGAACGAAGCAGAGATAGTATATGCGGACATCAGTGAAATTCATCCTGAGAAAGACTTCCAGTAAAGAGTCCAAACTCAGTTCCCAAATGTGAGCGTCAGAAGACAATGCCACCATGTAGCTACGAAGTATACGAGAATGAACACTGAGAGTGAATGTCTGTTTTATGAGTGTCATCCAGGCATATACACCGCATACATATATGCTTTTGTATGACTATGTGGAAACAAGAATAACAACCTCACAAAGTATATCAAGAGCCAGGACATGCGAAGCAAGTCTCTCTAAGTCAAAAGTCAAAGTCAAAGTCAAGAGCGAGACTCAAGAGAAGAATAAGACAATAGATGAACGCCCGAAAACGGTTGATCGGATGTAGTCTTCTGTACACATGGACTCTAAAAGCCACCGTCCATAAATGCACTGTTCTCGTAGATTCATTCCAGATTGCAGCACTCATATACAAAATCCTCCGAAACAAGCCACCGTGGTGAAAGAGGAAAGGGGGGATAGAAAAGATTAAACCGGAGGGGGAAAAAAATCAAATCTATCATATCGGGAATCATATGGCGTCTCCGTAGAAACAAAAAAAATCGTGATATGGCAGGGGGCAAAAAAGTGAAATCCCAATATCCAACAGATCAATGTGTAAGATATCGAGGTGCAACTCCAACTCCGGTCGAAGACATGCAATTCCTGATTTTGAGCTTCGTCATCTTTGGACGAAAAATGAAAGAATCGGTCGTGGTATCGAGTAAATAGAATGGGTTAGACGGCTTCATCTAGAACGAAAAGCCGGCTCCGGGACCACCGAAGGGGTTGCCGCCGTGAGAATGGCCACCAAAGCCACCGCCGCCGAAGCCACCGCCGCCGAATGAAGCACCACCGAACGAGGCACCTCCAAAGCCACCTCCGCCGTTCATCATGTCTCGGAGAATATCGGGATTGATACCACCGAACCCATGCATACCGCCATGCATGCCGCCAGGCATGCCCTCCCTCAATTCGTCACCGTTATCATAAGCAGCACGTTTCCTGGAAATAAAATTAGCTTTGCATCGAAAGTTGAAAGTTGTGGCGGGCTTACTGAGAATCAATCAAGGTCTCATAGGCTTCGCCGATTTCCTTGAACTTTTCATCGCCGGCTGCACCGTCGCGGTTCTTATCTGGGTGGTATAGAATGGCGAGCTTGCGGTAGGCCTTCTTGATTTCTTGATCGCTGGCATCCTTGCCGACTCCCAAAATCTTATAGTAGTCTTTGCGCTGGGCCTTCTTCAGCTCGAATTCAGCTTCGTGGATCTCCTCCGCAATGCCAGGCTCGTTGGGGTTGTTCTCAGCAACGCTCTTATAATCACGAACAGCCTCCTCCCAGTTACCGGCCTTGCCGTGGGCCTTGGCACGGCACTTCATAGCCTTGATATATCCGGAGTCAAGACGGAGAGCTTCAGTGCAGTCCTCAATGGCAGAATCATACTCCTTCAGGTTGATATAAGCCTGAGCACGGTTACCCAGAATCTTGGCATTCATATCCTTGTTGGAGGGATCAACCTCGAGAGCCTGGGCCCAAAGTTCGATAGCACGGTGATAATCCTTGGCCTTGAAAGCGTTGTTTCCTTCTTCCTTTGTGCGAGCCAGTTTCTGCACAATGCGTAGCAGCTTAATGGCCTGCTTCATGTCTGGGTCCAGCCCGAGGCACATCTTCAGGAGCTTCTGCGCCTGCTCGGACTCACCGAGGGCATAGAAGGCACGGGCACGGATCATCATCGCATCCGGGTCTTGGCTGTTCTCGCGCAGCAAGCTGATCGCAATATCCTGCGCCTTGCCTAGGGAGTTGACGTTATCCAGTCTCAGATGGGCCTCAGCGGCCAAAAGTGTCCACTTGCGGGGCTCCTTGACACCTTGTCCGAGCCCTTGTCGTGCCTGGTCGAGACAATAGATTACCATCGAGAGACCGCGGTCTTCTGCTATTGTCTGTTCGGCTTGTGTAACGAAGCGCAGCATCTTCTCTGCGGCTGCCCGGTCAGTGGCGGTCGCCGGTGGCTGGATGCGTGACAGCACCTCCAGGGCCTCTTCGGGTCGACCCAAACTCGTCAGAATCTTCGCCCATCGGTGCATGATCTTTGGGTTGTTAGGATCGAGCTCGTTGGAGCGCTGAACATCCTCAAGCGCATTCAAAAATTGTTTAGCGGACATATAAGCGGCCGCTCGGTTAGAGAGATAGGCCGATGAGTTCGGATTGATCTCGATGGCTGCAGTAGACAAAAATCATCAGTGACCCTGGTCAAGGCTAATTCATGAAACACGGCGCCGCTGTGAGATAAAAGAGTGCATACCCTTGTTGTATTCCTCGATGGCTCGTCGGTAGTTGCCATCCTTGAAAAACTTGTTTCCGGCCAGCTTGAAGGAGTCGGCCTCGTCGGCAGAGGCTGAGTTCGGCTGGTGCGGTGGCGGGGTCGGACTGCGCTCCTCAGTGCCATTCACGCCATTATTCTGGGGTCCCTGGGAATCAATATCCATGGAGCTCCGCTGGTCTTCGTTAGATGCTGCCATGGCGGACAATCGACGGCGTAGCTCGTCGGGTGGGAGATTGAGTGGGTGTACGTCCTGGTCTCGCGAAGACCGGGCAAACTTGAAATTGGCGGTGGGTCTCGAATTCGAAGATGACCGACTGTGGGAGAAATAGGACTGTTTGGAAGATTTGGAGGGTTTGGTGGGGGAGGACTTGGAGGGAGATTTGGTAGGTGATTTAGTTGGGGATTTGGAGGTCGGCTTCGGAGATGGGGGAGTGCGCGAAGCGGAGAAGGAATTTCGGGATGAACGTATATCAGGCTTGTTCTTCTCTGTCTTCTCCTTGTCCTTGTCCTTTTTGAAGATGTGGGTGAGTTGGACCATTGGGGGTGGGGAGGGCCTTTTTTTTTTTTTTTCCTAATCGAAGGCGGTAGAATCGGGGAGATTTCCAGGTATGAACCACGGATGGGGGAAGGACTTGGGAATATCAAATTTGGACTTTTGCAACTCTTCAACTCTTCAATGTTGCAAAGGACTTGACAGATATTCGATTCAAGTCTGCCTCTCACTTCCTCATCTCTGACATATTAATATATCAGAAAATATTAGAGAAAAAAAGTTAATCGCCTTTGGTAAGGTGCTTGATGCCGGGGTGAAAACTAGACCGAGAAATCCGTCGGGCATGTCCTCTTATAATATAATTTTTTTCTTCTATTCTATCATATTATCCCATCCTTTTCTACTGGCTGGCAATTAATTCAGAGGCTGGAGAGCTGCTGGTCTGTGTTAGCGCGCAAAAGAATTGGAGCAATGGAGTCATTCATTCCTTGACCGGGATCGATGCCCAGCCGCGAGGGGGAGAGGAAAAAAAAAAACAAGTGGTTCGAGAATCTTCCATCTTCTTATTATCGGCCTGTAATCCTATTGCCCCCTCAACGGAACCTGCAGGGGTGGTTAGCGAGGCTGTCGATAACTCGCGGTGGAGCGGTGGATCCAATATGCAGTTTGCTAGTTTGCTCGATGAGTGACAGGCATAAAGCAGCGCCGTGACTGGCATCACAGAGAGGGGAACCCCTGCATCAGGGTTCTCACCTGGAGATTACTCATACTAATCTTGTCTGGACCAATCCAGCTACATCTCGGCTCTCCATGCGGGGGTATACTTATACAACGTATCGAGTGCAAAGTCTTAGCTCCACTGGGTCTTGTCTGGTATAATCAGTACAAATGTCTCTTGTGGCCGAAACATACGTGAAACGCCGGTCTTACAGTGCATCACATAAGTCTGGATTACAAAAAGGAGCTGAAAAATAGGACTAAAGTGAGGCAAGTTGAAAAATGAGTATTACAGAGCCTACTGTACTAAGAAGCTCGAAGGGGCTATAAGGGAGGTCCGGAGAATGGTTAGAGGGCCAGAGAAGTATAATATCAGAACGACAGACTCTTTGGTAACTCCAAAGCTATTTCATCGTATAAAACTATGGCCTCTATCAGAGCTACCTCGTTGTCATGGCTCCCGGCTCCTACAGAATTTCCGCTGTTAATCATTTCGTCGTCGGATTTTATAGAACGATTATATTGGCGCGTTAGGACAGAAATATCGAGAGCAGTCTCTCTTAGATGAATTTGATATTCAAATTGATAGTGGAGATGGGCCCGTTGAGGACCCCTGTTCCGTTCCCGGTAGCGCATTTCCGCCAACATTGATGGAAAAGCCAATATTAAGAGGGACCAATAGCAGGTGACCTGCTTAACGGCTGATACAACAGTGGGGAAAATAAGACAAGGCACCATAGAGATATAGAATATCGGGCTAAGGCTCCAATTCCAGTAAAAGAAATGGGGATTACGATTCTGTTTCATCGTCTCACAAAAGATATAATAATAACTCATACAACCAAGCCGACCTCGGAAAGGATAGGCTGAATGCTTCCATCTAGAACAGAAAGCCGCTGTGACTAGAGAACACGGTATGTGCTTTATACTCTTGAAATAGGCGAAGGAAAGGATGCGAACTACAATTCTATAAGGCTATAGATATGAGGAACACCGCTTTGCAGTCATGATACCCCTGAGCGAGAGGCTACCCGACCCAAGAGTCAGACAGTCTGGGATCAAGCCAGGTGGATATTATCCCCCTTTCTCTTATAAGCGGTGCCCATGTTTTCCCACTGAAAACTGGTTCAAAGAAAAGTCAAAACTGCCTAATGCCTATTCGTTCGGTATTATTCATAGATGAGCGAGTCAGGCCCTCGATCGATATATTCTCATGACAGGTCAGAAAAGTTACAGCTTTAACCAAATAAAGCGGTATCACGCTCAATCACCTCCAATTCTGCGGTTCTCATGCATTCTTCGAGCTGTTGCAACCCATCTGGAAACCCGATCATCTCCTAAATCTGGGTCATGTGTCTGACTAAGTCTGTGTCCATCATAGGACGGGGCCTGTCTCAGCAGATTCTCCCGGCAAAGACGATTATTGTATTCGAGGTGCTCGTCAAGACGTTGAAACATGTCTTGCCATGGTGAAATGGGCGAAATTGGAGAGACCGGTGATCGAGAAGACGCTATATCATCTCGCGGCCGAGAATCAGGTGTGCGAGGTATATATATTTCCCCAACCAACCATTTCTTTTCATCCTCAAGCCAGGTGAGGGGCACACAGCTCCGCGGTCGCACGGGGGACGTGGAGTGTGTTGTATACGTGGGCGCATCTCGCGTCCACGCGGATCACAGTCGGGAGACACTTCGTTCGGCGGAGGCCTCGTACGTCTACGGGCCGAAGCCCGCTTTATATTGCCATCGATTGTGGACAGGTCGAGTGGCCAGTCCTGTAGTGTGTTACGATGCTGTGTTGGCGAGATACCGTCCGTTGAAGCGGGTCTCGGTGGTAGAGGTTTTGAGAACAAATGTTGAATGGAAGCACGCGACTGTGTACGAATACGAGGGGTCGTCGTATCTGGCGGAACAATGAATCTTGGATTGACTATCGGCGCGCCCTCGAGGGACGAGAGATCCATGAGAGGATAATCGAGATCGGGGGTGGTTTGAGAGACTCGCGAGTTCGTCGCTGGGATAGACAGAAAAGCATTGTGCGGTAGAACAGGGATTTGGATAAGTAGATCATATATATGGCTTGATACACTATCTTTAGACACGAGTTATATTAACTTTGGAGGGGTTCAATAGTGGACCGTCACGGAGGGCTCGTATCCAAGCGAGATTCGAATAGTACTTGGAATAAAGGGGTCCTAGGGCGGATAGGTCTTAAAGGGCATCAACTCTTCCCCGGATATGAGGATATAACACATACTAATTATGCAGCTTATACACAAAGAAGGGCAAATCAAGGCAGATTCAGAGGGGCGCAGTGGGAAGGATTACCCTTAGGGCCAAAAAATCAACAACCGATGATCTTTCATTGTTCTTGTCCATCGGGCATCCCGAAGTCAACACTGAAAATCAATTGCCCGAACGCGAGATTGTACCGCTCCTTTTCAGGACAATGGTCACGGAGTCCCATAAGGATAAAAGAAGGATATCAAGAGAATCCCACCATAATCCCAGATTGATTAGTCTGCTCAGAATACAATTTGGGGTCCGAACGCATTCACACAAGGGGTCACGCATTTTCTCATTCTCACTGCAATGGCCTCAACTGAGTATGTTCGTCCCCAATGTGTTTTATCTAGAAGAGCAGCAGAAACGCCAAGCCTGCCGAGATACTTCCAAGATTCGTATATCACAATTCAGAAGGCGTCACAGGTCCACAATACCCGTATTTCAGGGTTCGGACACGATATATGTTGAGGCGTGAGAGTAATCGCGGGTATCATAGTACACTTCTTTGAATCTTTTCTTCTTTCCCTCTGAATGGAAGTGTAATGGCATTAAAAGACACTCGATTCGAAGGTGAGAGGCCGTTCGATCAAGGAACAAGCCGACCTCGGGTGCACTGAGCTCAGAAATAGTGGGGCTGTCTATTTTTGGCGGCCAATCGTTTACTATAGACAGTTTTTATACCCGTGTGTCCGGAGTACATAGGACAGGAATGCTCGCTTATATGGCCTTGATATATCTATTTTAGTGTCCAGCAGTCCTTTTTAGATGACTTCTCAGATATCCTTTTATACATCTTTTTCCTAGAGATATCCTCTCACTTATTGATGTTGTTGACTACATGTAGAATATAGGCGAAAGCGGCTTGACATGTGCGGAATGACTTTTCCATGCATAACCTTCCATAATATTGTAGTTATTTATCTTGTACTCCATACTCTATCCATGAAGACACCGAGCTCGCAAGGGTGGGGAAGGGAGACACTATAATAGACTCATCTGTGGCAGCAAACTACGAAGAATGTGCGGGGAGGTCGAGGGGAATGTTAATTATAAGAACAGCAATTGCCATTAACTTGGAAAAGAAACACGTATTAGGCAATACCTTGACCGGTGTCATGTGGACTAGATACTAACTTGAACTCTGTGTATAGTTACCTAAGACATTGTTAGTACATATAAAGTCAATATACATCACCGAGGTGCGATTGTAAGACTCTAGCTGTTCAGACTCAAGCATAGTTCAGCCCCAATAGTCGTTGCTTGGATTAAGCAGTTGAATTTGAATTTCGACATTCAGCCTTCCAGTTGCCTTTGCAATTGTAACTTGTGCAATATTCAGCCTAGGAAGTACAAGAACCAAGGTCGCATATGGGATCAGGATCAGGGGCACGGGCAAGGGCAATAAACACTCGAATTTCCCACCAATAATACGTACCTGATTACGATGGCCAATACTAGCAGGATGGACTCCACAAGTGCTCAAAGTGAACTTGTCCAAATGAGAAGAGGTCTAAAATTATGGGATTATGAATGTGTAAAAGTGATACATTCCAAATAGGCTACAGGCGCTGGCGAGAGGGAGAATGTGAAAAGCTGTCATGGTTTACATTAAGGTCGTGCTCAAGCCACCAAGCGAGCTTCGCACAACTCCGAAGCTATCCAGGAGAGCCCGAGAAGAAATAAAAGGGAATATGTATATCAAAAAAGCAAAAAAGGGATAGACATATCCAGTCAGAAAGCAACAATTGTTAAAAGTAGATCACCAGAAACCCTAAATAACACAATTCTGTTCTCGCAACACCTCTAATCAACCACTCCAGTTCGACACAGGAACTACGCCAGGCTTAGACCCGATGGATCCAACTAGGTGTAGCAGTGCATCAGAAATCCGGAAGAAGTCGTTTACAGGAAGAAAGCGGCAACGGCGGCAGCACCGGCGAAGCCGAGAGAGCCGCTGAGGGTGGCGCCACCGTTGAAGGCAGGGGAGGAGGTGGCGGGGGAAACAGAGGCAGTGCCAGTGGCAACTCCCTTGCTGCTGGAGGGAACGTGGGGGACACCACCGGTGGGGCCGTGGGGGACGTTGCTGCCAGCGGGGGTGGTGGCAGTAACGGGCACGGTGGAGTAGATAACGGTGGGCACGCAGGTGGTGACGGCAATCACGCTGTTGGAGACCACGGGGGTGCCAGCAGGGGGAGCGGGAGCGCTGGGGGCGCTGGAGGGAGCGCTGGGAGCGGGAACGCTGGGAGCCCAGGTGGGGACGGAGGACCAGGCAGGGGTCTCGGAAGACCAGGCGGGGGTCTCAACGGAAGAGGCGGGGGTCTCAGCGGAAGAGACGGGGGCCTCGCCAGCGGGTGAGGTGACAGCGGCGGGAACGCTGGAGGGGGTGGTGCTGCCAGTGGGCTCAACACCGGCACCGCTGTTGCCGGGGCAGTCGGTGACAGTAGGAGCGCAAGAGGTGATGGTCACCTCATCGGTCTCGTAGACGGTCTGGTCGGCGCCGGGGGCGGCAATGGCAAGGCCGGCGAAGAAGGCAATAGTGGCAGTAGTGAAACGCATTTTGAATGTTATGTACGAAAGACGTAAAAAGTGATGTTCAAAAAGGTATATATAAAAGCGTAGCTTTTGAAAAGAGAGTGAGTGTTTGTTTAAAGAGTGGAAGACCGAAGTCGAGAGAGAGTGACTGGAATTTGCGAAGAATGTACTTGGAGAGAAGAAAGAAACAAAAAGCGCACGGGGGAGGCAGGGGGCCTTTGTATGAACAGGGAGATTAGTGTCGAGATCAGCAGCCACTTGCTTTCTGGTTGTTTTGGCCCTAAAAAAAGGGGAAAAGAACAAAGACCAAATTGTACTGGGTACTTAATCCACCACTAACCCACACCGCAACCTGCCATGTACCCGGAACTTGACCCTCGCACAAGCCTTCATTTATTCAATTCTATACAATTCTATGATTGGATCAGATGTTAGGGGGGTTTTGTTTCTCATTACCAGGTTGGTAATTTTGACCCAGTGTTTCTAGCGCTAACTTTTGACGATCGTTCTAGATATTGGAGACACCCTTACGGAGTATACTCTATAGAGTATAGTATACATCATCAAACTTCCTATAAGATGTACATACTAGGACTTAGACTGCAATACATAAAATCTACAATTTCTACCTCTTCTCAGATATGTTTTTCTCTTCTCTCTCTGATGTTTCAGACCGCAACGCCGATCCACTACCCGTTCCTGTCGTCCCAGTTGTTGGCATTTCCCCGTGGGTCTCTTCTCATCTCCACTTACCCCTGAACAGCCCGCCATTTATTTCGCCAAGAGAACGTATTGTGTATGTTATAAGGACAAATCCACAATGATGTGCACTGGACTTGCGAAATGGGATTGGTCCTTACTCCGGAAGTTCATCTTAACATGGAATCCAAACCTTTTCTCTTTCTTTGTCGGAGCGAAGCGCCGAGACACCCTTTGTATTATTACTTACTATGTACGGAGTACTCCGTACTGCCTTTACATTAGTACATTTTAACTATTATTACCGATTTCTGTGGCTCATTATTTATGGAACTGTACTGTGTCCTCCGGGCCACTGAGTATATCGTCGTCCGAGACTTTGTTTTATACGTTGACCATGTATCCTGGCATAGGACAACTGCTGTTTCTTACTGTTCTCCCCATCGTGTACGGAGTACGGAGTAACCAGTGTAACATTATAACTCGGCCGATTTTAATAGAAACAAGCCGGTAAACCTGGAGAACGCCACACCTCAACTTCCTGCGAATTGCCCCCGCAACGGGATCCTTGGAAGGTCTCGCTTCACGCCATAACGGCTAGACCGCATTGTTTTACTTCTGGGTCCAGTGCTTGATGATGCTTGCATCTTCCCCCTGTGCTAGGCAATGTGCGAGAGACAATGCCCAAGCGCATTTTTAGAAACTAATCTCGGGATCTGGCCGTGTGATTGGGTGTCCCTGACATGGCGCATATGCAGTAATTTTGAGTCGGTTACTCCGTACACCACTCGAGCTGCACAGTCGATTTTACTTTCTGTCTGCGAAATATGTACGGAGTACTCCATACCCTGAAATCGGTATCCTTACAAGTAGTACAATATGGTTGGAGCCTGCAGCATCAAAGCGTGTCGATCTTCATCCTGTTCCTGAGTCGAGACTTTGGATCACACTTTCAAAGCGGTTCAACCGCCAGGGCAAGCCAGGGTACGTACTCGTACACCTGGGCAGTCCAGTCCAGGAAACAACATGCGTGGTGTAGCCAATTATCATTTACTCCGCAGTCCCTATGTCCTTGACTTTCGACCAATTCGTTGTCCCGACTCCATGATAGGGGTTATTCGCACCAAGCTGTTTCCGTCGACCTCGTGGCCAGGACTCCACATGCCGCTATTGGATTTTTGCTCTTCATGGTCCCTTTTTCAATAGATCGGGACTATATTCTATAGCAACGTGCTTTGTATGGTATGGTACCCTTATCAACCCCATACTCATCTTTGGTACTATCTTTAGCCACAATTAGCTTTGTGGGATATAATTATTGGTGGGGATGTGTTTGATATATATAGCCTAACGTTCAGCCGTATTTTCAATGATAGGGATGTTCGTGGGATAATGATTCAGGTGGACCTGGACCTTTTCCGGAGTTCATCCTCGCCTATCGCATGGGATTTCCTTGACCTTCCTCATTTGACCTCAGTAGTCTCTCTCTGATGCTCAGGGTAGGGAGTTTTCACCTTAATTCACCGCTCATAACGCATTCTAGGCTTGGAAATATCCTACTTTCCAGGCATCTCTTGACATTCCCTGCCCATTGCGCGTCGCCGTGAGCAAGAGACAGATATCACATCGGCCAAGTCAAGAGATTCATGACAACCAAGTCGACTTTCTACTGCTCAATGGCCCCCTGGACCTTCATATGATAAATTCCATAAGTTTTTCAAGGTTGTTCCCAGTCACAAAGAAGGTACTGACAGGTCTATGTTGTAGAATGATGTCTTTAGCGCCCAAGGCATCAATCCTGTGTTGATGCAAGTCTCCATCACATCGCCTAGTCGACTGCAGCTTCGATTTCATGTGATCGCCATCTACAATCACGTATCTATCACCCTACCCGACCGATCAGCATCGACGCGTCATTTTTTTTTTTTTTTTAGCGCTGATGACACAAGCGAGCGGCACCAAGAAGAACAATGAACTCGTTTGATTCATTCCTGTCGATAATAGTACTTCGCATAGAGTCTAGGTACACAGCGTACGCGGAGTCATTTTTTTTGGTACCACAATGGGCTCGGTGGTACCGTGTAATTCAAGACAGCACTTGTAGGTGCTCGTGCGGTATAGCCTGTTTTGAAAGGATCGAAGAAAAACAGTTGGCTGCTTTGCACGCTGCCTTTCAAATGCGTTACAAATTTCTCAATTACCATGGATCGATGATTGCCATGACCTTTGATTTGTTTTATTGTCATGTTAAAGGGACAGTGAGACTGAAGCAGGGCTGTATCTCCCATTTCACTAACCTAGGAATACATCATCGGGGTTATTGGTATAAACAAGCTTTCTTAAGACAAACACACGATTTCGTCAGACATTTCCATGATATCACCTCCTCTATATTAGCTAGGTGAAACATTATGCAAGATCAACTATTCTGCCGATAGAGCCTATGTTTTCCGTATATATTTAGATCTACTGCGTACATTCTCAAGCTTCCTGGACTTTATATCCAAATTGGATCGAGATTTACCGTCTCAGATGAACTCAATTTGAGATATCCACACCGGGGCTATTGTACTATTTATGTTCGTACGATTGACCTCATATATGGGGCTTGGCATCGGCTCTCCGGCAGGAATCCGGTCTAATTTAAATCACATTGAATCCTTTGAATTGGGGAAACAGTATTCCTTACGGAGTAGAGACTGAAATGCTACTGGTGCGGATCGGCTAGGGCTTCCGGGCCCCATGTCATCATCGGGTCTCACTGCGTGGCCACAGATTTGGGCTAAGCCACACCCTTCCAAGGGATCGAATCGTAGCCTTGGAATTAGACGGGAATTAGCCCTGGATAGCCCCTCAATGACATATCTACCGTTAATCTACTCCGTAGTATTTTTTGATATATTGGCCCAATATAACTGGAAACTGAAGATTGCATCATCCAACACGTTGCTCCATACAGAGTAAATTGCAAAGAAGTCGGTACTTCTGTAAGGCTGTCCAGCCGGGTCAGACCTCTATGGCCTGTGATAGGTCGTGTTCAGGTGGGGGACGGGTTTGAATGTGCTGGCAATGATGTCGACGCCACAGTTTGCCTGTAAGTGAACCCAGTTATTGCGGCTCCAAGGCAACAACGTAAGTTCCAAGGTTTAGTTACTTTTACGACGTTTGACAGAGAGATCTACTTTTTTCTGATTTTGACTTTGAGCTCTATATGCATACCCTGGACATGTATATTGTCTGTAACTATACCTTTCACCTGTGGACTTCGACTGATATAAAAATCGAATACCTTGGAAAAAGGGGAAACATGAACCATGGTACTCGGGAAAATTCTCTGATTTCCCTGAATATAATGTTGTATACACAAAAAGAATTCGAGCATTTCGAACATCGAAAATTCACAATTGTCCATACTCCGTACATACAACATCGTAGACATGTGTTTCAGCTCAGGCGCTTTCTGAAACATCAAGGCCCCACCACCGCCCGACCCTCTGTGGTCGGCTGTGTCGCTCTATTAATATTCTCAACTACAACATTAGACAGTTTCCAAGTCCTACAAACTCTTTTGGAACTAGATCCTAAATACTTGACACTTAAGAAGTACGAAGGAATCCTCTATTTCTTATATTGTATATGGTGGAGTAACTGGTCACCTGCCGCATCTCTCGGTAACTTCCAACTCCACTCGTTTGTTCTTTACCTTATCTCTGCTTCTGCTCTTGCTTCTGCTTCTCTACTTCTGCCTTTGCCAGTACCTCTTGTCTTTGTTTCTACTTCTGTTCTGCCTTTCACATATTCCATTCGCTTCAACCCGCCTTTCCCCAGGTCTTTCCAAGGCAGAACTGGTCCAAGATCGACACTGTGGCTACTCTCGCAGATCCGAACGAGTTGTTCTTGCCTGGCGAAAGGCAAAACAATCTCGCCATGTCGTCCCCGGTTCCTCTCCTTCGTCCACCAGTTCCTGGCGCTCGCAACAATAATGGCAGCCCACGAGCCCCGAAGCTCACGTTAGGCATTCCCCCTCCCCTAGCGCCAAACCCGTCAATGGCAATCCCGCCCCCGCCCAAGTACCTCAGATCCAAACCCAACCCCAACCCCAACCTCAGCCTCGCTCGTCGGGTCGACCAGCACCCCCACGACTGCAGCTCGCGACTCCTATGGGCAGTCAGCAGAATGTATCCCAGCCAGCCCTTATGCCAAACGGCCGACCAGCCCCGCCCCCACTGAGTACAAATGGTCTAGGAGGTGGAGGTGCGCCCAGTCTACAAATCCAGACCAACGGACCAGCCTCTTCAAACCCTTCATATTCGACGATTAATTTCGCCATGGGCCTCCGACAGCCGGATGGCTCGTCGGATCCTTCATCGGCCATTAGTTCAGTGTACTCAGATCGCGAGAATGGGGATCGGGAGAACAATGTGAACGGCCTCCTCCCCGATCTGGACAAATTGAGTCTTGAAAAGGGCCGGCCCCTCGATGTGGACGATCTTGATGACGAAGGCTGGCACGCCGCTAGTGAACAGAATATGATTGTTGAACTGGGCAGTCTGGGAGAGGGTGCTGGCGGAGCTGTCACCCGATGCCGACTCAAGGAAGGAAATACCGTTTTTGCATTGAAGGTGCGTCGCTTTGGCTAGTCAATTTTTGTATACCTCCGCTCGGTGATAGAGGCTAACATTCCATCATAGATCATTACCACGGACCCCAACCCTGATGTCAAGAAACAAATTGTTCGTGAGCTTAACTTCAACAAAGACTGCGCTTCGCACCACATCTGTCGCTACTATGGTGCTTTCATGGACAAATCCACTGGCACCATCTCTATCGCCATGGAGTTCTGTGAAGGTGGAAGTCTAGACAGCATCTACAAAGAAGTCAAAAAGCTTGGAGGCCGCACCGGAGAGAAGGTCCTTGGCAAGGTGGCAGAAGGTGTCTTGAATGGCTTGACCTATCTCCACAGCCGAAAGATCATTCATCGAGGTATGGCGGACCATTGTCCCCCGGTATACATTGACCATGAGTGGCTAATGCTTTTCTAGACATCAAACCATCGAACATCCTCCTGTGCCGTGATGGTAAGGTCAAACTCTGCGACTTTGGTGTCAGCGGTGAATTCGGCACCAAGGGTGATGCCAACACCTTCATTGGTACTTCCTACTATATGGCCCCCGAGCGCATTACTGGTCAATCATACACCATTACATCCGATGTTTGGTCTCTTGGTGTGACTTTGCTGGAAGTCGCACAGCACCGATTCCCCTTCCCTGCTGACGGGACTGAGATGCAACCCCGTGCAGGGCTAATAGATCTCCTAACTTATATCGTCCGCCAGCCAATTCCCAAGTTGAAGGATGAGCCACAAAATGGCATTCGCTGGTCGGACAACTTCAAATACTTCATCGAATGCTGGTATGTACTTTGTCTTTGTAATTCTTATTTTCCTATACTAACTCGATTATCAGCTTGGAAAAAGAACCCCCTCGACGTGCGACGCCCTGGCGGATGCTGGAACATCCATGGGTGCAGGATATGAGAAACAAGAAGGTCAACATGGCCAACTTTATAAAGCAGGTGTGGGACTGGAAAGAGTAAACAAGTCCCCAAACACCCTTCCTGAGGGTGCTTTTATTGCTTTGCTGCATTTCTTTTGAGTAGTGGCTGGACCCCAAGGATTGACCTGGCTGTCAACAACTCAACCCCGTTTATCACGACTCTACTTCGTATCCATCTGCGTTTGTGCTTTCCGCTGGATCCCCCGGGCCGGAACTCGTGGGGCTCGACATTACTCTCATACCCCCTTATCATCAGCAAATCCATTTTCCCTTTTTCTTTTTCCGACACGAATATCATCGGCTACGCTTCACCTCCTACGATCCTTGATGGCCTGACATTCTCCATGCATCGCATACCCTTCGATCCTTTTTCGCCTTCTCCTTCGGTTCTCACTGTCTCCCTCATCTTCTTACGATGGACTGGTCTCTCTCCTTTTGCTTTGTCTTTTTGTTGTCACATTTCGAGCCTGGACATATCCTCCATCTTCGTATATCGCCGTTTTCGTTTTGAGTGTACAGCTCACTTTCCTATTCTGCTTTAGGGTTATATTTTGGGTCTATTTTGTCGCTTGCACTGGATGCGGAGTGTTGCAATGCTTTGGAGACTTCCTTTGGGACATACTTAGGCACTTAATACCAATTGCATCTTGTCTTCGACTTTGTTTATATGTATGCGGATACAAGAATATACGTATGGACTTGACTATTTGAAACCGGCCATCTCCTAGTAAATTACGTATCAACTCTGGAGACTTTCCAGGTTTTCCTACTACTACATATATGCCACCAGTTGACCAGCCATGGATAGTTTAAACATTTCCAACAAGTATTTTTAACAACCAGTCCGTACGCTTCTAAGAAAAATATGTCTCATTGTTATCGTAAAAGCTACATACAGCACAGGTCTTAATACGCATCCTCGTCAACCATAGAAGTAACTGCAAGGATCTTTAACCTTCAGTTACAGGCGACACCTATCGTCCCCACCTCCTACTTCTTATTCACCGGATCGGCGCCAAGAACCCAACCAATCCCACTAACCAAGCCCCCAGTCATCATATTGCTAACCATATCCCTCTTCCTAACATGACCCTCACTATCTGGCGACAGCGGCCGATCACCGTCGCGAGGAGCAAGCGGCGCCGAACCATCAGCTGCGCCCCTCAGCGGGAAAGCATTCTTATGCAGCGCCAAAGCAGCGCCACGAGCAACCTCAAATAGACCCATGGGCGCCTCGTGGTGATGAGAGTTCGGCATTGCAGCGCGCGCACGGCGAGCCGCACGCTGCCGCTCCGTATCAAAGGCGTCACGCTCTGAGTCCGAGGGCCCGAATCCACCCGGGACGGAGGACAATGTGTCGCCTTTTCTGTCCCAGAGGTCTTCTTCTTGCTGCTCGCGTGCGCGCAGCGATGTGAGCTCTTCGTCGCAGCGACGCCAGGCGCCGAGGATCTCTGGGAGCGGGTCTGGGGATGGGACGAGGACGAGAGAGAGGGAGAGGAGTTCCATTCGCTGGGAGAGGTGCGAGATTTGGGATTGGAGGGTTGGAGGGGGGTGGGTTGGTGTTGTGGCGCGGTGACGACCCGCGTTGTAGACGGCACGCCAGGTGATGTCGTCGGGTACGGAGGTGGTGTTTAAGAGGGGGGAGGAGGTTGAGAGGAGAGACGGGGGTGTGAGTCGGGTTAGGATGTAGGAGTAGGCTGTGCCGAAGTCGTTGGACGATAGAGCGGAGGCGATTGCTAGAGAGGTGATGCGGCGTTCTGCAGTGAGGAGCGCGTGCTCCTTTGAGGGTTTATGGTGAGTTGGCTCGTCTTCGGCTTCGTTTGATGCCGCCTGCGTGGGTACGTCTGCGGCCACTAGGTTTCGTCCGATAGAGAGAAGATCGTCTAGTTTGGTGTAGCTCTTTGCGTTTTGCTCGAGTACTTTCTCAATCAGAAGGATGGGATCGTGATGGACACGAATGCTGACAGGCTGGAATGGAACGCCGTGCTGCAGGGTCAGCGAATAGTATGAGAGTGCGTGTGTTGCGGCGATGAGGGCGTGAATCTGTTTGAATACAACAGAGTCTGGGAAGTGTGGTGTGAATGATTGTAAGCTAATTGTTGTCAGTATCGAGTCGATATATCCTCTTTTAGTAGCACCACTTACATATCATAAGCTCTCTTCATTCCGCCGCGGGTTCGATTTCCGTTGCTTGCATTATCATACGCTGTGAATATGGCCTCTTGGACCGCAGCTTCCACTTGGGCAGGTTCGAGTGGCGCTGATTTGGAGTTGGTGTATATATCAATAGCCAATTCATACTCTAGAAAAAACATCAGTATTGACAACAAAGAGTGGGTTTGGGTCCCATTACCTTTAGCTGCCAGCAGCGCCTTCAAGATCTCTATCTCAACGGTGTCGCGCGGGATCCGCCAGAAAAGTCCATGGTATGGTGAAGGTTCATCCCAGGCGTTGTCGAACTGTTCCGCCTGCCAATCCCGAAGCCAAAGCAATCGTTGTCGAACCATAGACCAGTCTTGGTTTAAATTCGGTTGCTTCACAGTAGAATCCACCACGCTTTTGAGTTCGGCCAGTTGCATTTCCTCGGTGCTGTGAAGGCACATATTTGCCGCAACCCGGCAAGGGACGAGATGACCAAGTTCGGTCAGTATACGGAGGGAGAGAAGTAAAGCGCTGAGAAACGAGACCGACGGGGGTGACGGTTTGGTAAGAGGGTTCGTCGGTCTTAAAAGAGAGTTCTGCAATAGAGATGCACGGGATGTCGAGGACATTGACTCGGTATCATAGTGCACAGATGGCAATTCTGAGTCAGGTGTGAGGTACGAGCTGTCTTCAAGATCAAGGAGCTTCGCGACCCTTGTCAATACCTGGAACGAGCCCTCCAGCACAGCCATTGATGAGTCGGCATGGGCATACACGACAGCAAGACCTGACTGGCCGTATCGAACCTGTAAATCTTTCGCCTGCTCTTCGGACAATTGCGTGCCACCATTGTCGTATCCCCCCAAATCCACATCTGATGGTCCATCCCAACGGGTGAATGCGCCAACAACGCTGTCACGGTCGACAAGACTCCGCGACACTAGCCATTCATTCACATGTTCCCATCCAGCCAATTCGGTTGCTTGAGGTTTCTCGGAGCCTTCAATGAAAGATACCGAACTCTGCTGAGCTGCTTCGTTAAGCCTCCGCCGTTTTGACCGATTACCGCCATAGAGCCAAGGTCCAATCAGACCCCTCAGGTTGTTGACCAAGTCCATGCTGTTCTCTTCGGAGCTCATCAAAGACAGGAGAATGTTGACCGCGGTTTGATCGTCCATAGACTCAAGGATCTCAAGAGATATAGTTTCGTCGCGATGGGCGTAGAACTCGTAGTTAAGTCGAAGCAATGGTAATAAGCTTGATATCAGCCATGTTCGAATGATTGGTGAGTGCTCGTAGAACGGGATGATAAGATCGAGAATGAGAGGCTGTAGTGCTGTTTCCGAGTCGATCAAATGCGCCCGGTGGATAAGGAATTTGGTCAAAGGATCTGCTGAAGCTATCTCGTCTTCCTCATCAGGACGTTGCAGTGGCCGTAAATGAATCTTCCGCACGCGCTTCCTTGCGAGCGATTCGGACAAGTCCTGGACGGCAGAGGTATCGATCGGTCGGTCGGATGGCAGGTTAGAGCTATTTGCTAGCTCTTGTAGCACTGTGGTGTACTGAGAGGGCTCTGTGCTCTCTGGGAGAAAGGTCAAGATGATGCGCAGGAGGCGTTCTAACGGAAAACAATGGGGAAACCGGGCCTGTAGAATAGGCAGGTCCGCCACACTACCACCTGCACAGAGGTGTGTAGCTAGTAGAATAGCATGCGCGTCGGACAGCTCTTCGAGAGCCATGATCAAGCTAAAGAGAGGGGGCAGTCAAGTGAGGTGGCCTCATAGTTGGTGATGGCCATGTTGCATACGGCGGGGCGCACAGACCAAGTCGGAAACGAAAGGGAAGAGTCGCATCCGCCGGCACTTCATCACTACCTTTTTCGCGGTCTCTGTGCCTACCACTTACTCAATTACCTTCTTCTACACATCACAATGGCTTCCGGTTACGGTAACAACGGTGGTATGTGCTCATTTCCCCCATTCTCGGAGAACCTGCTCGGGGCCGCGCCGCCATGGCGTCGGATCACAACTTGCGCACCCAGTTCCCGCCCCCGCGTATAAAACCGGCTAACGCAGTATGGCTTTTTCTAGGTCCCGGCCGCTGCTACCCCTTCTGGCAAGAAGTTCTTGGTTGCTACGTGGTGAACTCAGGCGATGGTGCGAGCGGCAAGAAGAAGTGTGTGCCCGCCCTGGACGACTACTATGAGTGCCTTCACCACCGGAAAGAGGTAAGGGCAATCCCCGTTCGATCGAGATACCCGTATACTTGAATGATGGACCTGGATCTAATAACGAGAAATTGGAACAACAGGCTCTCCGCACTATGAAGATGCAAGCTGCCTATCGCAAGGCCGAGGCAGCACACCCCCGAGAAAACGCCCCCAAGGCTGAGCAAATCCGGAGCTTGGGTCTACTCGGGAAGGAAGAGGATGCAGCCAATGTGCTGAGCCAACGGTGAATGGGAAGGATGTGCTTGTTATTTTTCAATGCGTGTGATTCCGTGTTTTCGGCCGGGACTTTTGCCCGGAGCCTGTGACTGTATAGAAACGCTCAACTGGTTGACTTTTCAGGTCTGTCGGTGCGAAATGATACTCCAATTCAACGACAAACAGTGTTTATTCTTAATTTTGGTGTGCTCCGTCCAATGGATTTCGGAAATGGCAGAAGCAGCCATGTAGGACGAGATATATCCGATCTCAGAAGCTTACTGGACAATATAAGCATGGTTTTTGATTGGGCACAGGGAAATAGGTCTCCTTGCCAGTCCCACGCGCCTAGCCGCTTATCCCGGGGTTCTTTGTATGGCTAGTTTTTCTCTATATATTTCAAGGAGTCATACTTTGGAGATGGTATGATAAGCCCATGACTATCTTCATAACTACAACCTGGGCTCGTAGGCATGATTTACGTGCTCGGTTCGCGGGGGAAAGCAGGAAAATAATGCATTAGGGAAGGGGGAGGGGAATGGGATTGAAGATGAGAATCTATATACTCCGTAGCAAATATATAGTTCGGCGGAGGTCGATCGATGCATTTGGACGGCAACAAAATTTGCTTGACACCTTCGATATGTATATAAGTATGGCAAGCATCACTTTTTGCACCGAAATCTAGTCACTTGTCTTTAAAATATCATCAGACTATAACCTACATCAATGTACATGCATTGCTGATCGTTTGTGATTCCTTAACTTTGAAGAGGCCATCTGGCATGTCTTGGCGTTGCTCCTTCCTTCAAAGCTTGAACGGATTCTCAGGTAACCCTTTACTTGCATTATCCACGGAAGTTCGCTTCATCACAACATCTTCAATACATCAAATTAGGGTATTTCCGATCAAGCTAAATGCTCTATGTCATCTAACGCGTTTCATGGACTCACGTGATTCTTCCAACAGCAGAAAAAAAAATCGGCGCGCTGTGAGTGGAAGCCCACCGCCCGCGCTAAACCACAAACGGCCTAGGCGGAGTGACCCAAACATGGACCAGCGCGCCGGGCAGAAGCACCCCCAATGATATAAACCCGGCTGCGTGACCTCGACCCTCGCTCTTGTGTACTAAATCTAAATCCCCCCGCTGACTCAGCATCGCGGCTTGAGGTGTTGGGCGTTTGGTCTTTGTTTTTCATATCGAGGTCCTTCCACCCTAATTGCGCGCTTTGTCGCGCGCAATTGCTCTCGTCTTTGTTGTGTTCTTTCCCCCCTTTTTTTCCCTTATTCAAATTGTGCCGCATAGTCGCGAGAAAAGTGAAGACCCGCGATGGCTTCCCGGTAAGCCCCTTCATCCAATCACCACGCGTCTATCACGTGAAGCTAACCAAATGCAGACTCGACCGTCTCGTCACGTGAGTATATGGACCCAATGCATATGATCACGTGAAAAACCTGACCACTGACCAATGACAATACAGACTACTCGAGACGGGCAGTACTCAGTTGATTCGTAATACTGCTGCTCAGCAGCTTGCAGATGTGCAGAAACAGCATCCAGATGAGCTGTTCAATCTACTCGGACGCATCTTGCCGTACCTCAGATCCAAGTCCTGGGACACAAGGACAGCTTCTGCCAAAGCTATTGGACTGATTGTCTCTAACGCCGATATCCATGATCCAAATGAGGACGATGGACTCCAGATCAAGTCTGCAGCAGAGGAAGATGATGTGGAGATTAAGTCCGAGATCAAATCCGAAGAGCCGATTCCGGCCGATGATTTCCTCAAACTCGACACCCTGGACATCCCTTCCGTATTAAAATATGGAAAGCGGCTGCTCGGCAGTGCGGGCAAGGAGTACGAGTACTCCCTCGCGTCCATGGAGCCAGCTTCCCGTCTGCAGCACCAAAAGAAGACTTTGACTTCAAGGCTGGGCCTCGAAGGCGAATACCTCGAAGAAGACCTGATCGAGGATATCGAATTGGCTCCTAAAGTGGTAACTCCTGCCCCAAAGCATGAGCCTACTATCCCGCCGATTCCTCATCATAGCAGTCTTCATGAAGCTTCCTCCCGCCGGCCCTCCTCGCCTAGTGAAAGTGCGACAAAGGAAGACGGAGGGCTGAGCAAGCGACAGCTCAATCAGCTCAAACGGAAAAACAAACAGAACGCTAAGATGGGGGCCAACAAAGTCCGTGTCGTGGACCTGTCTTCTCGTCGACAGTCCGATATTGTCACAACCCCTCTGGCCACAACCCCTCATCCTGTCAAAGCAGAGAATGGAGATGACCACAACGGCGAGACAAAACCTGATTACTTTTCCTTTGAACGCACTGAAGAAGATGACGATTCTAAGCTTGTTACTGAATTCAAAGGAGCTGTCGCCCCAGAGCGACCTCATATCCTGCCAGATATTGTGGAGCAGGGTGCAGGATGGCCCCTGGAACACATGTGTGAATTCTTGACTATGGACATCTTCGACTCCAACTGGGAAGTTCGACATGGCGCGGCAATGGCCCTGCGTGAAGTAATCAGGGTCCAGGGCGCGGCAGCTGGCCGCCTGGATGGAAAATCTCGCTCAGAAAACGATGCACTCAATCGCCGGTGGCTGGATGACCTCTCATGTCGACTACTCTGTGTTTTGATGCTTGACCGATTTGGTGACTACATTTCAGACAATGTGGTTGCGCCGATTCGCGAAACCGTGGGCCAGACTCTTGGTGCTCTTCTCTCACACCTACATCCGAACTCAGTTCGAGCGGCCTACCGATGCCTATACCGGATCATAATGCAGACCGACCTGGGACTGGACCGCCCCGTATGGGAGGTCTGCCATGGTGGTATGATCGGGCTGCGGTACCTTGTCGCAGTTCGAAAGGACTTGCTCGTCAAGGATTCCAACATGATGGATGGCGTACTGGAAGCTGTCATGAAAGGCCTCGCTGATTATGATGATGATGTCCGCGCTGTTAGCGCCGCCACACTTGTTCCCATTGCAGAGGAGTTTGTGTCCTCCCGGACTGGCACTCTTGGCCCTCTAATGAACATCGTCTGGGACTGTCTCTCCAATCTACAGGATGATCTTAGTGCTAGTACAGGCTCTGTGATGGACCTTTTGGCCAAGCTGTGCACATTCTCCCAAGTTCTGGATGCTATGAAGGCTAACGCTGCAGATGATCCGGAAGCGTCCTTTGGAAAACTTGTTCCTCGCCTCTACCCATTCCTCCGCCATACTATCACCAGCGTTCGCTCGGCTGTCCTCCGGGCTCTTATGACATTCTTGAAGCTGGAGGGCGAGGGCACTACAGATTGGGTAGATGGAAAGGCATTGCGCTTGATCTTCCAAAATCTTCTCGTGGAGCGCAACGAGGGTGTTTTGAAGCTGTCTGGCCAAGTGTGGTCTGAACTACTTAATGTTGTTGAGATGCGCGGTTCATTCAAGTCCGAAGACGAGTTATCAGGCTCCATCCAGCCTCTTATCACTCTGACTCTGGGTGCTTTCGGCGTTCCCCGGTACCCCATCCCCATGAACACCTCACTCTTTATCAAACCGTCTGGTCTGCCATTCTCCGCCGCTCTCCCGGCTCCCACGCCTTCCAAAGGCTCTCCCCCTGCTTCTATTCCGGGCGGCGCTGAGACCAAGGTGGGACGGAGGCGCAAATCGGAGAAGAAAGAGAAAGAGCCACCTCCGCCGTCAGCTCACAACGTGGACGGACATATGCTTTCCGGTGATATTGACCTCGTTGGTGCAGATACCATGCTGAGATCCAAGATCTACGCCGCCAAGGCGTTGGGCGCACTGATATCTTTCTGGGACAAGAATGAACTATCTAGCCTTTGGCCGGCAATTCTGGATGGCCTTAATGCTTCTGCTTCCACAACCCAGCTTGCCTCGGCCATGGTCCTGGAAGAGTATGCTCGCCAATCCGGACCAGAGAGCAAATATCGCTCGTCTTTGTGTGACCGTCTTCGACCAATTCTCGAAGGCGAGCGCCCATCCTGGTATTCCGACATTGCGTGCTACCTTCATGTCGCGCGCTCCCAGTGCCATTCATTGCTGAATACCTTCCGGGATCATGCGCATGTGGCACCTTCCCGGCTGCCAACCTTGGCTGTGGTCGTTCAGGGCGACTCAGAAGCTGGGCCTAATGCATTTTCTTTGGCGGACGCCGAGAAAATCGTTGGTCCTGACTTTGATCGGTTGAAGAAAAATCTCACACCGGCCCAACGGATCACTGCTACCCAAGTCTTGAATGACACTCGTGCCACTGCCCAATCCGCCGTGGAGGAGGCGCGATTGATGAGGGAACAGCGGGACATGCGTGTTCTTGCTGCCACTGCTGGTGCCCTGGTCGCGTTGCGGGATATCCCCAAGAAGCCTGGCCACATCATCAAGGGCATGATGGACAGTGTCAAGAAGGAGGAGAATGTAGAACTTCAGCAGCGCTCTGCGACAGCAGTGGCAGGCCTTATCGAACACTACACAGCCGCCACGAAGCGTGGACCAGTGGACAAGATCATTGGTAACTTGGTTAAATACTGCTGTGTGGACACATCCGAGACACCCGAATTCCCGCACAACGTGCAGTTGGAGAAGTCAATCTTGTCGCTACGCAAAGAAGAAGACCGACGCGACCATCCAGATGCGGCCAAATTCGAAAGAGAGGCAAGAGAGGCACGGATTATGCGTCGTGGTGCTAAGGATGCACTGGAGCAACTGGCAGTCAAGTTTGGCCCTGAGCTGTTGGAGAAGGTTCCGAATCTCGCGAAGTTGGTCGAACGGCCATTGAGGGATGCTTTGGCAGGAGATGAACTTCCCGAGGATATCACCAACCCAGAGAATGAACTTGGCCAAGAAATTGTGGATGGTCTGTCTACACTGCGGGCTCTGCTACCCAAGTTTGATCCAGGTCTCCACGAATGGGTCATCGACCTTATGCCGATTATCGCCAAGGGTTTGCAGTGCCGACTTTCTGTCATTCGCTACGCAGCAGCCAAATGTTTCGCTACAATTTGCAGTGTCATCACCGTCAAGGGCATGACAATGCTGGTTGAAAAGGTCTTGCCACTTATTAACAATGGGTTGGATGTCAATCACCGTCAAGGTGCGATTGAGTGCATCTATCATTTGATCCATGTTATGGAAGATGGGATTCTTCCCTACGTCATCTTCCTGGTGGTTCCTGTCCTTGGTCGAATGAGCGACTCCGACAACGATGTGCGTCTCCTAGCGACAACATCATTCGCCACCCTAGTCAAACTCGTTCCTCTGGAGGCCGGTATTCCCGATCCTCCTGGCTTCTCAGAAGAGTTGCTGGAAGGCCGTGACCGAGAGAGGAAGTTCATGTCCCAGATGCTGGATGTGCGCAAGGTCGAGCCGTTCGAAATTCCAGTCGCGATCAAGGCTGAGCTCCGACCTTATCAGCAGGACGGTGTGAACTGGCTTGCTTTCCTCAACCGCTACAATCTGCATGGTATTCTTTGCGACGACATGGGTCTTGGCAAGACACTGCAGACCATCTGCATCGTGGCGAGTGACCACCATATGCGAGCGGAAGAGTTCGCCAAGAGTCAATCTACAGACTCTCGAAAATTGCCTTCTTTGATTGTCTGTCCACCTTCTCTCTCCGGACATTGGCAGCAGGAAGTCAAGCAGTATGCTCCATTCCTCAGTTGCATTGCATATGTCGGGCCTCCCGCGGAACGGACGAGACTCCAACCCTTGCTGGCCACCACAGATGTCATTGTAACTTCCTACGATGTTTGCCGCAATGACAACGATATCCTCTCTCCTATCAACTTCAACTACTGCGTGCTGGACGAGGGCCATCTTATCAAGAACCCCAAGGCCAAGATCACGTCTTCAGTTAAGAAGTTAGCCAGCAACCACCGCCTGATCCTGTCTGGCACTCCAATCCAGAACAACGTCCTCGAACTGTGGTCGCTTTTCGACTTCTTGATGCCCGGTTTCTTGGGAACAGAGAAAGTCTTCTTGGATCGGTTCGCCAAGCCAATTGCAGCGAGCCGTTTCAGCAAATCCTCTTCCAAGGAACAAGAGGCAGGTGCTTTAGCAATCGAGGCACTGCACAAACAGGTCCTGCCATTCCTCCTCCGTCGTCTGAAAGAGGAAGTCTTGAATGATCTCCCTCCCAAGATTATCCAGAACTACTACTGCGACCCGAGTGAACTGCAGAAGAAACTGTTCGAGGACTTCACCAAGAAGGAGCAGAAGGAGTTGGCAGATAAGGTGGGCAGCGCAGACCGAGGCGACAAAGAGCATATCTTCCAGGCGCTTCAATACATGCGACGTCTATGTAACTCTCCTGCCTTGGTTGTCAAGGAAGGTCACAAGCAGTACAACGAGGTGCAAAGCTTCCTGAGTGCCAAGCGTTCGAACATCAGAGATGTTTCCCACGCGCCCAAGCTAAACGCCCTGAAAGATTTGCTGGTGGATTGCGGCATTGGCCTGGACCACACAGCAGAGGGTGAACTGGATACAGGCGCAAGCTATGTCAGCCCCCACCGAGCCCTTGTGTTCTGTCAGATGAAGGAGATGCTGGACATTGTGCAGAACGATGTCCTCAAGAAACTCCTCCCGTCCGTGCAATACCTTCGCCTGGATGGAGGCGTGGAAGCAACCAAGCGCCAGGACATCGTTAACCGATTCAACACCGACCCAAGTTACGACGTTTTACTCCTGACTACTAGTGTTGGTGGATTGGGTCTCAACCTTACGGGTGCAGACACCGTTATTTTCGTGGAGCACGACTGGAACCCACAGAAAGATATCCAGGCTATGGACCGTGCCCATCGTATCGGTCAAAAGAAGGTTGTCAACGTGTACCGCTTGATCACGCGAGGTACCCTGGAGGAGAAGATCCTGAAGTAAGTCATTATAATTCCACATGAAGTCTGCATATGCACAACCACTAACACGAACCTCGCCACAGCTTGCAACGATTCAAGATCGACGTCGCCTCCACTGTCGTCAATCAACAGAACGCCGGGCTCGGAACAATGGACACAGACCAACTGCTCGACCTGTTCAATCTCGGCGAAACGGCAGACACAGCCGAGAAGCCAAGTGACACAGCCGGCAATGAAGTCGACATGGTTGATATCGACGGCGAAGTCAAGGAGAAGGGCAAGAAGGGTTGGCTAGACGATTTGGGCGAGCTCTGGGATGACCGCCAGTACCAGGAAGAATACAACCTGGATTCGTTCCTGGAGACCATGAAAAATTGATCCATACTGCGCCGCCCATGCCCGATTTGGAGCTTACCCCAGCAGTCCAGGCCCGATGTCTACCTCTCTTTGCTTGCATGTCAGATGCATAACCTACCATTTTCCATTCCCCTGCGTTTGATTCACATTTCCACATCTCTTCGACCCAACCCTCCCCGAAAACACACCCATATCCTCACAACCCTCAAATGATCGTCATGCTTAATGCCACTGTACCATTCTCCGTCCTATGGAAGCTCTTGTCTGCACGGCAGACCGGAGCATAATTGCTTATTTTTTAGTATTTGTTCTACCACTGGGAAGGCTTTCTGATTTCTGCTCGTTCTTCTTTCTATTCTCTGAACCCTTCATGTATTGTTAGCTTCTTTGATCTCTCCCCACAATGGATGGAGATTCTAATTTCTGTATGTTGTACATAGCAAATCCTTGGATTTCGTCCACAACCTTATCTTTTTCATAAACCAAAAATGGCACGTTCTAGTGGATGCTCACTCTACGTCGTTAGGGGCATTGATAGTTTAGAATGCACACAACTGACCATCTTCTACTGTGCCCATGGGTTTCATCACAGAATTGATTTGAAAATTCTCTTGACAATACATACACAGAAACAAAAGCACCTCGGCGCCGTTCCAATAGCAATAGTCCGAAAGCATAACCGTAAACGCCATGTTTCCCACCAAAGGTTGACCCGAGGGACAGGCAAAAAAAGAAAGTAAGAAAAACAACACCAGACACGAAAAGAAGATATTCCGTAAGGTGACGAGGGTCCAAAGACCCTCAAAAATGTTAGTGGTAGATACAAATCAAGAATCGAAATGTTGGTTCGTTGACACCGCAGAAGAGCATTACTGCAGCGTGTGCTGGACTGCAAAGGTCCAGAAGGTAGTAGAAAAAGGTGGTAACAAAGGTAGTAACAAAAACCAGGTACTAGGTTGATCATAAGGCTCGAAAAAAAAAAAAAAAAAACAATTCATCAGAGACGCGGCCTAACGCGACATGTGTTGGTTCATTAGGTCATTGCATGTTTAGGCCTGTCTCTTCGGCTTCGAAAGCATGTTGAGGCGGCTCATGCTCAGAACACCGCGACTCCTTTGCTTGCTAGCAGGAGTGCCAATTTGGCCAGAAGGACGCACAGGAGTCTTGGTAAGGCGTTTTTTCACCGGGCTTGGAGTAGGCGGGTTGGACTTGAACCGCTTGGTGCTGCGCTCATCAGACTGAACATTGGTAGGTGGCACATTCTCAGAATTTGCAGTGCTGGGAGCATCGTCGTCATTAACTTCATTGCGGTGCCTCTTTTTATTGACAATGCCATGAGCAATGCCATGAGTCACCACGGGAAGCTCCTCATATGGAGCGGGCTCTTTACCGGCGTCCGACTTGCGAACAGGACGAATAGACTTAAATTCGGAAGTAGGAGTAGTAGACGTCAAGACAGCCGAGTTCTTCTCTGGGGTGAGAGCCGGGAGAGTGGGATAGACCACATCTTCGGCCATGGAACGATGCTGAGCGGAAGGGGCCTTGGAAGGAGAGGGTGAGGCGACAGCAAGTTCATGACGAGACTTGACACTCGGAGTGAACTCAACGTGCTTCTTTGGCGAAGGGGTTGGAGCGGAGTCGCTCACGTCACCGGCTCCTCCAAAGAGCGACCTGGGGTTGAAATCGGGCGCCGCAACGTGGGTACCAGACGCAATTTTGGCAGGGTCACGGGAGAAGAGTGGTTGACGCCGACGAAGAATAGATTTAAGGCTCCCAATGGTGGGCAATTTGCCCTTGAGGCGTGGATTAAAATCAGTGCGAGGAGTTCGAGGTGAGGCGATTGTTTTGGCAGCCGGAGATAATTTCAATGATGGAATCATTGAGGTATTCGGAGCCTTGATGCTGGTGGAGGTCGTGCGGGCAAGCGAAACATGTGTGGGAGTCATGAGGGAACTGCGAACGTTCGCGCGAGGGCGAGGGCGAGGACCTGCAGGTCGGCGAGGGGTTTCGACCTTCTGCGTTCGATCCTTTGACTCATGACGAGTGGATGTATCTTCGCTTTGGTTGTGTTTGACACGCTTAGCCGCTGTAGCGGCCGTGGGAGTGGACAGGTTAGAGACCTTAGTGGCAGAGCGAGAAGGGGACGAGTTCTGACTCTCCGGTTCGTCAAGCTGCGCCTTGGACTTGGACCGCTTCAGGGATTTGGTAACGGGCTGGAAGCGACCGGGTGTAGCACGGAAAGATGAAGCGTGCCCGGCAATAGAGTCCATTTTTCTGAATTCGGCCATGTGGATGTCGCTGAAGCGGTTGGCTTTTCCTTTTGGCATGGCAATCTTCCGGTCTCCATGACTTTGTTCAGTTTCGCGATCTTCTGGTTTTGGCTCTGAATTTTCCTGGACCATCTGTGCCTTGATTCGAGCAGCATCGGCACGGACGCTTTCCATCAGCTGTTTGGCCTCGTCGCTGAGTTCCGTCTCCTGAGAGTGGAACTTATACTCGAATCCTGGAGTCCCAAACTGATCGGTCAGAGGAGATGCTTTGGATTTGGTCGGGGTATTGTCACTGATGCCGCTCTTGACTACATTGCCGTTGGCATCTTTCTTAATGGGATTGAATCCGAGGAGCAGGCCTGAGTCTGCCTGCTTGGTTGTGCTCTGTTGCGCCTTGCTGGGGTGCATTTCTTCTCGAGACGGACGAGGCGCAGTCACACTAGTGGGGGTCCTAATACTAGCCCGCTTTTGTTGAGCGGACGCACGAGGAGTCTTTTGAGATGGGGTTTTCGCAAGGGGGGTTTGGATGTGTGGGAGTTCGGAGCTGTCAGTCTCCTCGCCTTCGGCGACAGAGTGAAGTTTGGGAGTTGTGACTGGCTGAGGGGTCATTTCTTCAACCTGAAAAAGGCAATAGAAGTTAGTTTACCAATTTCGACTAACTTGTCCCACAACAGGTGTTGTTGCTATGTTACTTACCTCCGGGGTGTCCTGGGCACGACGGAGGCGCGCGGAACGGCGGATCGCCATGATTGAAGACGCGAATGCAAGGAATCAACGAATATCAGAATATTGCAATAACTTAAAGAGTAGTTAGTGCAGGGGGTGGTAATGGGTCGAGACACAGTGGGGAAGCATCGCAAGTCGAAGCGAGGCCAAAATGTAAACAACGCGCTTGACGTCAGATGACTAAGCACCCCAGGACTCCAGCTTTCATACTTCCAATGTTCTTTTTCTTTTTTCTTAATATTTCCTTGATATTTCCTTATTTTTACTGCTTCCTAGATTGTTTCTCTCAATTCTTCTAGTCTACATCTGAGGAGCCCACTCTGGCTCTATATATACCCCGATGCCTGAAAGAAGAACTTAAATATGCAGGCCCAGAGAGACTACTTTAACTACATGCTCAATTGCTACCTAGGCTTTCTAGTATGATATAGTAATCCATCAATCAATAAAGGTCAAACAAGAACATGTATTTAAATGCGTCTAGTTCTAGTTGCATCGGGAAATAAATACAATAACCTCTGTGGTAGCATCTCTATGGACCTGATTCCCAAGGCCAAGACACTCCGGCTAGTTAAGCCTCGGGCCACTCCCGAGGTCCCTTTGTGTCATCTACAATTCAACAACTCCTGGCTATTCGCTTCTCAGAATTCCATGAAACAATGAGTACCAATGAAGGAAAGAGAAACAAGCTGGCACTCGAACCCCGCCCTAGAGCAAGACGGGGAAGAAAAACAACTTCCTGTTCTCAATGTCACGCCAGGAAGCAGAAATGTAACAGAGAACTGCCTTGCTCTCGTTGTATTCAGCGTGGGATTCCTCAACTATGTCAATGGGCGGAAAAAGAGAAGGGTCATGCAATGCCACCAGAAAGAGTGAGGACAGCAGGTACCAGATATCCCCACTGTCAAAACGTAGATCACGGCTAACAGTGAAGCCCTATAGCAGACACCCAGGGCACAGAGCTGGGGCAGTTGTATATTGCCCGGGGAGCACCTAGCTTCTTCGGTAATTCATACTTTGGCCACCAGGTGGCAGCCCGTATGATTCAGGAGTCAGCTCCCGATCTGCCCCCTATGAGCCTGCTGTCTAGCAAGGATTCTTTGCAATCGTTTCGAAACGACTCTGGGCCATTTTCGCAAGTTTGGGATTTACTTGGCCTCTTACCGCGGAATAAAGTGACCGTTGATCGGCTAATCGAGAAATTTCTGACCGAGATCAACTGGGCTATCGATACGGTTCACCCTGAAACCTTCAGATCTCAATTTGCAGAGTTCTGGGGCCGAAAATTTGGATTCGACGAGATTGCTGGAGTAGATCTTCGCTGGCTTGCTCTTTTGTTTATCATTCTCGCTTTTAGCGTGCTATTGGACAGTCCTACGATCTCTTCGCCCGAAAAGCGGAAAGAAAGCGAAGAAGCTTCTCTTCGGTTCTACTGGGCTGCCAGGAGGGCGATCGTTATCTCACCCTCTTTTCACGGCGAGAGCTTAGACCTTGTCAGAGCAGGGCTGATGGTTACGCGATATCTGCTATACACCAGACAAGTCGCAGAGAGCTGGCTCACCATCAGCTTTGCCATGCGCATGGCCCAAGCACAAGGCATGCACATAGATGGAGAAAAATGGGGATTATCGAGAAAAGCCACTGAAATCAGAAGACGCCTTTGGAGCAATCTGTACTTGCTTGACAAGACCATTGCCCTCGCCCTCGGCAGACCATACGCGATTTCAGATCACATGTGTCTCATCAAAGCACCTGATAACATATGGCTGGACGGATTGACTGATGAAGAGTCCTCTACTGCGACAGCCCATGCATTGAGCTATCCTACAATGAGCACAGTCACACTGCTCGGTAGTGGGCTAGGTAAAATTGCAGGTGAAATCCAAGACCGATGCTTTGGTTTATATCCTGCGTCGTACGATATGGTGATCGAGATGGACAACAAACTTGTCGCATGGAAAGAAAAACTCCCATCCTACTTTTCCGTGGAAGACCCCGACCTCTCACTGGATGGGTCGCATACATTTCTACCTTGGCATCGCCTCTATCTACATTCTGCTTTCCACTTTGCCAGAATCACTCTGCACCGACCTTATCTTCTACGCGAGTCTATAACCAATCGTTTCAGCCTTAGTCACGAGGCATGTATATCCTCTGCATCTTCCGACCTGAAAATCAGATTGCAGTCCTTGAACTATGGAACGTCAGAAAATATGAGATGGACACTGGGTACCCACAATATGTTCAACAGTGCCTTCATCCTGGGCATTATCGCAGTGCGGCGACCCATTGCCCCTCAGACTACCGCAATCTTGAACGATCTCGAGGAATACTGTGAAAGGTTACGCAAGGATGTTTGGCTAAATGAGTTTGGTCTTGCCGAGGTCAAAGTGGTAGAGTTATGTATACTCCGTACCACTGGACTTGCCCGGGCCACCGAGCAACCAGGTGAGCAGACCTCAATGAGTCCACCTGAAGTATTGCCAGATTTTATGGCACAAGAGCGCGAAAGGAATCCAATGATGTCGACGCCCATGAACATCGAGTCTATTGTGGCGGATGGCTCGCCCAGCCACCCACCTGGTTCGTCGCCCGATATAATGTGGCCTGCAGTCTGGGAAGATCAGAACTTTGCGTTTCCGCAGGCTGCTGATCTGGAAACATGGGAGCAAATGATCTCCGAAATTGCATATCACACTTAGCATATGGAATTTCTTGGGTCATTCTGGTCGGTTGTACAAACACCTCTCAATCTATATTCATGATCTCTATGTTAGATCTGATCTCCTAGAGAAATTATGTTGTTCATCTCAATAACCAGCAGTATAAAATACGTTTACAGGATATAGCGGAAGTCCGGATGGAAATCTCCGCCTCTCTTTTCATATGATCCTGAGCTGATAATGTGCTCCCTCTCCTCCGGTGACAGTTGGTCCCGCTTCGTATTGTGATATCGGAGCAAAGTCCACATGCCAGCATTGCCCAAGAATGCGAGACAGATAGCAGCAAGGGAAACGGAATGACCGACCACATATCGTCCATTTACTGGCGACTTGTATATTTGACCAGCCTTGAGTTATGTTAGCTTGAGGTCAATGCCACAACACGAGCGTGCCAATATGATATTCCACTCACTATCAAACCGGCGCAATTTCCAATAGTCTGCTGAAGGCCCACTCCCATAGCACGCTTGTAATAGCCAGAATGGCTGTTGGCGTTCCAACTGACCCCGAGTCCAACCACGGCATAGATTCTAGAAGAGAGGTTAACAATTGCCCAATAGATACTCCCAACAACGGAAAATACATACCCAGTAACACACACATATGTCGCAAAATATAATGGACCTCGCGCATGAACATCCACTCCCAGAAGCATGGCATAGCCGACAGCCGTCACCAGACACAGGGGGACCATGAAGACAGCTCGCATACGCACTCGGTCGGATAAATTGGCAATGACCAGGTAAAACGCGGAGGCCCAGATATACACAGGAACAGTGAGCAATTGGGTCTTGACCGAGTCAAAGCCAAACCCTCGGATAATAGTAGGCAGGAATGTACTAAACCCGAAGGAACAAATGTTGACACAAATTTGGTTGAACGAGGTGAGCCAACTCTTGGGGTCTCTCAATGTTTTCCACACTTCCTTGATATCAAACTCTTCAGTATCAGCGTACCGTGCTGACTGTTGCATGCGCATGCGCATCAGCTCTTTATCGTCTTCATTCAAGAAGTAGGCGGTTTCGTAGTTGTTTGGAAGGAGGAAGAACGTTGCAATACCAACTACCGCGCTCATGATGCCTTCCACAATGAAAAGCCACCTCCAACCTTCAAGACCGCCGGCACCATCCAGGCGGACCAGTCCGAAGGCGAGTCTAAGGTTTATGTTAGCCGTCGTTGTTGATTGAATAGGGAGATCTGCGCATACAGTCCACCAAAGCCTCCACTCAGAGCAGCAGACACAAACAGATACGAAATTCTCTGTGCTTGCTCCTCGCGCTTGTAAAATGTGGTCAAGAGAACGGTCAAGCACCTGTGCAAATAATTAGTCTTTCTTCCAGGGGTTTATTAAGGCAGCCGATAGTCTCACGGAAATAGGCCACTCTCAAAGACACCGAGGAATAGTCTAGTGATATAAAGCCCGGCAGCGTTCTTGATAAATCCAGCAGCCAATATGGATACACTGAAGCCAATGATCAATGCAGAAATGAGTCTGTTTGGACGTAATTTCTTAAGGAGCATTGAGAACGGGATTTCAAAGAAGACGTAGGTTGCGTAAAACAAAGACACGGCATCTGGTCGGGTATTGTTAGCTATAGCTTCGAATATTGGACGAGGCTAACCTCACTTCCTAGTTCATTTCCAATCAGACCAATATCTTCCTGTAAAAGCCAAGTCAGCAACCTACTGTTTAGCAAAATGTGGACTCGACTTTACCGGCATTCCAGCAACAGCTGCATTTCTAGCCAGAGCAGTTAGCGATACGAATTCTTGCTGTGTGAATTAACATCTTACCCCAAGTTGCTTCGATCAAGGTATGCAACCAAGAAAATCAACATCACCAAGGGACAGATGCAAAGATCAAGCTTCCATAGTAGCCTTTTCTCCCGGATGGGGTCAACTACGAAGTTGCCCATCTGTACATCGTGGTCCGAGGATAAGTCGGTTTGTTTGATATCTGTCTCTTTGTCCATTTTTGAACAGTATGCAGGTCTATCATAATGAATGGAATCAATTCCCATCGGGTTCTTATATACCCACAAAAGTAATTCAGGCTTTATCAACGATCGGGAAATTCCTTCGGTTTATTCGAGTACTTGGCGAAGGTGGGACGAAGGATTTCCCGAACGTTGTAGCTGACCACCAATTAAAATTCTGTGCCATTGCAAGAGATAAGCTCTAGGGCTGGAGGATAAGCCGGTAGTGACCAAGGCCTTTCGTGCATTAGCTCGTTCATAGTTTTACCTTTGGGGTATTTTAAGCTTAGAAATCTATATTGTTCTACATTTCACCTCCCTAGATTGGCACCATCCAAGTGCTTTTGATATTTCGATACCTTCTCACGTTGCCTGCAATCTCCTATATTGACCAGCTAGTGATATCGCTATCTTTTACCCAAAGGGATTTCCCCGCATTTTATCTGGTCTTGGCATCGGCAATTACAAACTTTGACTTATCTTATCTGACGAATTCCCCGATGAATTTCCCGATACGGGTTATTTGGTATGGAGAACTGCCCATTGATAAGGAAGCAAAGCACACTTGCACTTTTTATCATTCCAGAATCTTTTATGTCACCTCTATCTCTCAAAATGGGAGTGTCGAACATGAATCAAATGGAGTTCCAAGACACCCCGGCAGCAAAACATCCAGTAAGCGCTTCACCAAGACCCTGTTGGAGTAATCTAATGTGTCACAGGTTTGGAAGCGATGGGTCCGTTTCAGAGCGGAAGATGGTAAAATATATGGCGGGGAGCCGGTGAATCCAGATATTGATGGTATGGCATACTCAAGTTCAAGACAGTCCAACTCGTACTGACAGACTCATAGTGGGTCAGGCCATAGAGAAGGATGTTGAAGTATCAGTCAAAGTCGTGACTGGTAACTCGGCATTGGATTATGATGCTCCATTCACGGGTGAAATCAAAACCATTGACGAACTGCTATCTCCAGTCTCGCAAGCCGAAGCTGGGACTGTTCGGTGCGTCGGCCTAAACTATAAGGAGCACGCGGCCGAGATGAAGTTGACACTGCCAAACACGCCGACGTTAGTATATCTGCTTTTGATTTTAACACTTGCTGATACCGTGAAGTGTATTTCTAAAGGCGAGCACTTGCATTGCATCTGCATCCGAACCGATTATACTTCCCTCCAACGTGGATTATGATGAAGCAGACTATGAAGTTGAGTTGGCGATTATCATCGGCAGACAATGCAAGAACGTCTCGGTGTCCAAAGCTGGGGACTATGTTCTGGGATATGCAGTCGCCAATGACGTGACAGCCCGCAAGCATCAAGAGAAGACATCACAGTGGTCTTATGCAAAGGGAATGGTATGCTGATATAGTCAATGCCCAAATGATCATGACTAACCTCCATCAGGATGGATTTTGCCCACTCGGTCCATGTATCGTGTCTACAGAACAAATCCCCGATGCTGCACGTTTGAATTTAAAGACCCGTCTCAATGGAAAGATCATGCAGAATGGATCCGCCGATGACATGATCTTCAGCATACCGGAAATTGTCTCTTATGTTTCTCAGGTACAGAATAACAGTCTCTTCCAAACGAATAGAACTAATTTTAGATGTTAGGGCCACACATTACTGCCTGGGACCGTCATCATCACCGGAACGCCTTGTGGTATTGGCATCTCACAGAGCCCGCCACAGTTCCTCCAACCCGGAGATGAGCTGCGGATAAGCATAAGCCATGGGTTAGGCACTCAAATATGCCCGATTGCGAGAGCTTGAGCGTTACACCAGTAATATGCATTTGATCCAATGGCTGTAGCGGAATGGAAATTGTCGTGCTACACACTTTGAACGGGACGTGTTTGTAAAAAGAGGCTTGTAGCATAGGTAGCATTAGAGTGACCTATTTGTCAGCTGAAGATCGAGGCAGTATTGGGAGCAGCTTCTATGGGGAATCAAGAATATGTAGCCCGAGCAGCTAGGGGTCTCCAAATGTAGTCAACTCATGGTTGCTTGAAAGTTGATATCGAATTGAGCGATTCATTATGACCGGTTTTTGAAATATCTTCAGATCAATGGTCTGAGCTGTTGTTATCGGCACGACGAAGCTTCGCCTACGTATGTCGCGGTGTCTGCCACGGCGCCATGGAACCGTTAATTGAACCTTAGACTGTGAATCACTGCTGATCGCCCAGTGGCAAAAAAACAGGGAAATGGATATATAGAAGCAAAGACGTTTAGAAATAGTGAAATATACGGGCGGTCATCTACAAAATGGGAGCATCTCCTGAAGGCAGATCTCATCGAGTGAATTCAAGTTGAAGTTGATGAACAGATGGAGACGGTGTACAGGGACCATAATGCTGGATAAAATGCTGAGCCTATCCCATAATTGTTTCCAAATTCAAGTCCACCATAACATCCAGCCAGAACTCCTCTAACCCAGAGTCCGCGCGATCCCACGTCTCATGTACAACGTTATAAATGCGTTGCATTGGCAGCTTTGGTAGGATTATGGTAAGTTCAGACAACCGCATTTTGACCTTTCGTCTGGCCTGGGCAATGTCAACATCCAGTGTATTCAGACTGGGAATCGCATTTTCGATGGCGCCCAGCACAGACCCAGACGAGAAAACAAGATCGCTAGAGATGCATGCCAAAACCACGGGCTGCATAACCTTCGTTCCAGATGTTGAAGGAAGTTGCTCCAAGAGGGACACAATATGCAGTGCTAGAGTGTGTCGTGCGTCTTCCACCGAACACGATGACCATTCGGCCGCCACTGGGAACAACACCAGAAATAGGGCCGGTATAGGGCTTTCGTCATCCGCGGCTTGGTTACTTTGAAGCCGTTCTTCCAGGATTTCCGGGAAGACATGATAAATTTGCAACAGTGCCGTACATCGATATACCTCGGCCAACGTAAGAAAATGTGATGGTGGCGTGTTTGAATCCCCAATGTCGATAGGGCCGCAATAAAACGAGAACCCAGTGAAGAGAATCTTGTCCTCGAGATTTTCGGCTTCCTGTCTGAGCTCGAGTTCTTCGGCCATGGAGGTAAGATCAATCAATGTGGGATCCAAAGCCTCTGGCCTTCGGCGGTGGGAGGTTTTTGCAGCTCTAATTATTCTTGCCGTTCGATAGAAGAGACTCAATGAGTATCTGAGGGACCCTGTCCACGGATGGGGTAGGATCTGTCCATCGACAAGATAGACTGCAAGATCTGTTTCGCTGTTTTCTATAGAGCTTTCCACGTCCACAATTGGGGAGTCCTCTGTCACAAAGGCAGCTAATAAGTTCCACCAAAGGAGACACTGTTTGAAAAGTGGATGTTGTTTTGCGAGGGCAGAGTCGGCATTCTTGTACTGGCGTTCTTGTCTCAGAAGATGGTCTTGAGCTGCTCTCAGATATGGAAGCCCCAAATCCGAAGCATCGTGCCACGCAGTGGTCGATCCAATCATGAGTAGTGCCAGAAAGTACTCATCATCCTTTGTCTGAGTGGAACCCTTTTGGACACTGTTATTCAGACACGCGATTGCTTGCTGTTGTGTCTGTATTCCGATGGCTCTCATGGTTGGAAAATCGTTGGCCAACGAGGCAGCCGACATGCTCTGGATAGCAAAGTAAATCGCCGCATTTCGACTCCAGAGACGGCTAATAATGGTTCGGAAAGGATTAAGGGGGCAGTCGAAAGATGACCATTGGTTACAAACCGTATGAAAGTAATATTGCACCAGCATCACTGGCAGTTGGATTAGAAAGGAGGGGACGGATGTATGGGCCAGTCGTTGACGCAAAATCGACAACCCGTCCACCTCGCCATCAGGCTTGCCTAGAGCCGTACCGTTAGAAGTCGACTCGGTGTAAAACCAGGCATCTGTTGGCCCGTCAAAATTTGGTAGCTGGTCAAAGAGGTTTGGGCAGGCCGTATCCCAGATATTATGGGTTTCATCCTGGATATTGTCTTTTCCCTGCTCTGTTGAATTGTTCACTTCAAAAGATTCGGTCGCGATCGTGCTGGGAGACCCAATCGGTGGGACTGGCTGATGTGCCTCTTCGCTGCCTTTGAAAACATAGCGCCACTGCAAGCTTTGTTTTTGGTAACCGGGGCATGTGTGTCCTCGTTTGGTGCATTCCTGACAGCTTGGCTTTGCCTCATCACATCTGCGCTGAATAAGTATTAGCTATTTGGAAACCAAGGCAGGCCTTCATATATGAAGGAGAAACTGTGCATCTTTCACCTCGACTTACTCGCCGCTGCTTGCACCTTTGGCAGCCCCCTCTCGATTTTGGCCGGCACCGGTTGGGATTCTGCCTTTTCTTCTGCGGGGAAGGCAATTCCTTTGTGTTTTCCATTCTACTCAAAGCAAATATATTGAGAATGTTACTCCGTTGAGAGAGGGAGAAACGTCAGTATGAGATAGCGGGGCATCGGGTGGGAAGCCGATCCAAGAATTCGAAGGCCGGTGGATGAACCGGGAGCCGATCACCTGCCGATAAGCAACGCCTCACTTTGCTATAAATCATCGCCGATTGGTTTGAAGATGGATTGCCGAGGTTGCCCAGGAGGTAACTCGCCCCCGAAGTTTATCTCCCCGCATCTTTCTTTCGCGCTAATCCGAAAAAGGACGAACAATACGCTTTTAAGGCGGGTTCGTTTTCTTAATGCGAACTAGCGCCTTTTCTATGCGCGTGATCGGCGTGCCAAGCATTTGCAGCCAGAATTATCTCATTTGGGAATGCCCTTCAGGCCATCAGCATGCCCAAAGTTGGACAGGGGAGATGTACACCTGGCAAGTCACATATCACTAATCTGGTTGGTGTCAAGTACAAATGTTTCAAGGACAGGATTGGGTATATGCGTACGTGTATGTACTAGTTGACGTTATTTTTGATATTGTACACAATTCTCGGGAAGGAGCCATCCACTATTCGAGTGGGTACCACTTCGCTTTTGGTGGGAAAAACGTAATGCTTACCTAGGTAGGTACACCGTCCACGGGTTCACTACTTCCCTCTGCCACTTCTTGGCCTTCACTTTCCGTTCTAGTGCTCCGACCGTGCCGCTTTTTGCTCACTGAGTAGATCTGAGCACGTCCCTGAGCGCCCCTGTTCCGCTCACTGGGCATTACATAAGCACTCAGATCTGCCCAGGTGCCTACCTAGGTAGGTACCTACCTAGGTAGGTAGGTGCTCACTGAGCATGCTCTGATATCGCCTGAGAGCTCTCATCCGCTCACTGAGTCTGAGCAGAGCCTAGAGGTGAGCGGCCTGAGTAAGCTGCATCAAAAAATGCAACACGCTAATCTCAATAAATATCATCGCGTCTCTATGGGGAGACACTAAATCCCGGGGTAGTGGAGTGCCCCAGTCCCTTCTCAAGTTAATGTGGAACTACTACGGACCTTCACTAGTGAGGCTGAAGTTCACCGCAAGTAATTTGGAACAATTCCGTGAAGACAATCATCTATTTAAACACAGTAGTAGCCTGTGTATTTCCAAAATCGAGAGATCAGGGTAAATGGTATTGTCCGTCCATCCATACCAACTAGTTAATCTGTGATTGGACCTAGCGTCCGCGTTATTTATGTTTTACCCAAGTGGACGTGTATAATATGTAGCCACAACTTTCCCCCCTTCCATTTTTTACCTTCTTCCATACAACCTCAAATTTCTCAATCCTATAATTTTTTCTTTACCATTGTCAACCCCTCTTCGACGATTGTCATAACCAACGCTCCATGGCTTGCCTAGTCAAGACTATGCGTGATCCTCCCAGGGAGTCAATCGCGCAGGTGGATGGGGATGCAAACACATGGCTTATTGGGCCCCTCCAACTCCACTGCAGAAAAGGCTCTTCTGGTACATTTACCTGGTATGATGAAGACGACAATCTCAGTTACACTCTCACCGACGCGCCTGACCCCCTGCCTCCGACCGTACCCTTGGATGATCCAAGATTCAAGTTGGTGTATGATGCTGGGGATAGCTCTGCGGTCTGGTCTGTAGGAAACAGCGCTTTTTGCAAGGTCAAACTATGCCGCCAAGGTGTAACTTCTGAAGCTGCAACACTGAAGTTCGTACAGAAGCTCGTCTATGAGCAGCAGCCTGATTTCAAGATCCCCAAAGTCTTGCACCAAACAGAACACAATGACCGGTCTTACCTATTCCTAACCAGAGTCCAAGGCCGAACACTTGGGGATGCTTGGCCTACTCTGGACGAAAAATGGAGACAACACTACATTAAAGCCATAGTGAATGTTTGCAAGTTTCTCGAGAGCCAAGAATGCGATAAACTTTGTGGAGCGGATGGGAAAAATGCTCTTGAGCCATATCTTATCAAATATGGTGCGGAAAAGGACTATTCTCCTGACAACCTCCGACAAGGGTGTATATTGATAGGTATGGATTGCTCAAAATTTGTGTTTTACCATGCCGACCTTGGCCCTGGAAATATCATTGTTGAAGATATCCCGAAGACTGGCACTGTTGGTATCATTGATTGGGAGCTTGCTGGCTATTTCCCAAGGGGATGGATTCGAACCAAGTTTCGCATAAGTAGTGGACTGAATCTTCCAGATACAGCTACGGACAAGCCAACTGCGTGGAGGTCGGGGGTTCAAGAGTTGCTTGGTGAGGATGGGTTCGAACATTATGCACCGGAATGGCTATCCTGGTGGGATTAATATCTAGGTATAGACGTAAGAACAGCATCTTGCTCTCATTCGATCTATGTTCTTTTTGCCTCCCAATTAGCCTTGCCCGTTAATATACTGAGCTTCGGCATTTCCGCCTTCATATAATTTTGATATGTCTGGCTGGTAGGTCTTGGAATATTAATAACCGTTGGTTGACACCACCTAATGTCCAAGATTGTACCAGGCCGCGTCTTTCGCCTGAAATCCTCTATCCGGCCTGCGAAGATGCTAGAAGAATTAGCGATTCTGGGGTGTATTATATCATCTGATGTGCTACAAATTGATCTTTTGCAGAGAAATCTGTAGCAAGTAAGTCTACATCTTATATACAAGTGCATGTTAACTCACTTTATCCAAAGATTAACAGCTTCGGAGTATATCCTCTTAGTCTTAGGTGTCCTTTTATCTTTCTCTCGGATAGACCTGTATAAGCGCTAAAAATATAACCGCTCTCTTATAGTCGTTATAGCGCTTCTCTTTGGAGATCTCATCTTGTCGACCAAAGAAGTGTTTTCTACCCATTGCTAGTTGGATTTCCCATATAATGCAAAAAAAAAAAAAAAAAAAAGGCTAAGGGGCCGAAAGGATGAGGTATAAACAGGGAAAGTTGTCTTAGAGGCTTGGAGCAGGGAAAGAATTCCAATTTATATTTAGTAATTTGATACGACCGAAGACTTTTCTCCTACGCCGCCCCGTGGATAGGTGGACTTTGCGCCATCGTGCTCAAGAGCATTTTCTTCTTCTTTCTTTTTTTTTGGAATAGGGAACGCAATTGGAAGATCGTGCACCTCCAGAAATGAGTACGGTGAAAGTTGAGGGCCATCAAAAAGTGATGGCTAAATAAACATTGTTATGGGGCAAAGTGCTCCTTTGGGTATGGTCTGAGCGTAGACTCAGTGAGCGTTCATTGGACATCACTGATAATCACGTGATAAGTCTGAGAAGCTCACTGATCTGAGCCCGGACCGAGATCTACTCAGTGAGCCTGACTCCGAGCGCCCTGGTAAAAGCGGCGGCAGGTAAGACAGTGCTAGCTATTTACAATGGCACCGTTTCTGACGTCATTTATATGGAGAAGCCCAAATCCTTCTATTTCACTAAGCCTTCTCCGTAGTGTGAGGGGAAAGTTGAACGGATATCTTCAGCCGGCAAGATTCATTGAAGTTACGATCATACTATCGGGAGTTCGATATTGGCGATACCCTTTTCCCAATGTCAACTAACGAGCTGCATCAATTAATTACTACAACCTATACGACCTCGGGAGCTCCTAAACTAATTTATACCTGTACGTTTCTCATAATATGAGTCCTAGAGGAGGACTCAGGACAAGTCCGGACCGCCAGGACCCACATGGAGGTCATGTTTGGCATAGCGTAGCCGCCGTGCATTAGCGTCAAAACTCTAACCAATCTTGTACTAGTTTGGGTAGATAGAATGCGGAGAAGATCATCGATGTTTCAGCTCGGCATACTACTCGTCTTATCTTCACGTCATATGTGGCTGCCTAGGTCATTGAAATCTGCTATCAAGCGTTATCTCAACATAACTCCACTTGGTGGATACATACTTTGTTTGGGAACGTGTATCGCAGTGATAGCGACCACAGCGGACTTAGCTCCTATTGGCCTTTATCATTCACGGGTTGAGTCTCCGCCTTCTTACACTATGGAATACTTCAATTGTTATTCAGTAGGTAGTTATATCAAACTGATGAGGACTTCCTATGGATTTATGGTGGGCTCGTCATTTTGATAGAAGCGAAGTAGTCTGTTTGCACGGCCTCTGTACTTAACGATGTAGGATCTTAATAATATACATATCCAGTTAGTTCAATATAATAGTAGGGATGTTACAATCTTACGCTGTACTAGCCCGGAAAATTATATAGGGCAATTTTCCGCTGGCAATAAAAGACCAATGTCCACAGTAGTCGCTATGCACTGCGATAAACGTGCCGGAGTGAATCCCCGCCTCTCTTGTCAATGTGCTTAAGGTTCATGAGTAGCTGCGCACGGGACCACCCTCGCCAGAATAGGAGATAAAAACCCTGAGCTTCTCATGTTTATTGCATCCGAAAATTCCTCCATAGGCGTGGATATTCGACTATATCCAAGCTTTGACTGCCCGAAGCTCAGCATTTTGACCTAGCCTTGATCCACCACTCTTCATCTCAGGGGGTTCTACGTTATTTTGTTGTCCCATTTTTGCCAAACCTCCATCATGGCAGACGAAGTGACCGCCCCCCAGCAGCATTCTTCGAAGAACAAAGGCTCCGAGCCCCATCCACCTGGACAATTTCCCAGCGTTGAAGAAGGCAAACAAACTTCAGCAAATGGTGTACTGGAAGCCCTTGGATATGAGCCTGAACTCGTTCGAAACCGCTCCACGCTTCAGGTAGCTTTCATGTCCTTCGTACTTGCGGCAATTCCGTACGGACTCGCTACGACTTTCACCTACCCTCTTATTGGAGGAGGCCCCGTCAACATAATTTGGGGATGGCTTGCCGTTTCTTTGATTACCCTTTGTGTGGCTGCCTCACTTGGTGAGATAACCTCGGTTTATCCAACTGCCGGAGGGGTCTACTACCAAACCTTTATGCTATCTCCACCGTCATATCGAAGAATCGCCTCGTGGATTTGCGGATGGTCATACGTTGTTGGTAATATCACCATCACACTGGCAGTCAACCTTGGGAGTACTCTTTTCTTCGTTTCATGTATCAACGTTTTCGAATCTGCTCCAGGGGTGGGGATCTTCCAAGCGACAACATATCAAGTTTTTCTTATATTTCTTGCAGTCACGTTTCTCGCTAACGCAATATCTGCCTTTGGTAACAAATGGCTACCATATCTTGACGTACGTCCAAGCAACACTTGTGACATCACCCTGCTAACGAGAAGCTAGACCTTCGCAATATTCTGGACACTTGCAGGGGTGTTGGCTATTGTAATATGCATTCTTGCAATTGCAAAAGAGGGTAGACATGACGCCGAATATGTCTTTACTAGTTTTGAGCCTGCATCTGGTTGGCCAGCAGGTTGGTCCTTCTGCGTCGGACTTTTGCAGGCAGCTTATACCACTTCCTCCACTGGCATGGTGATTTGGTAGGTGATATATTTGTTTCCACCCTAGAGGAATATCTCCCGTCGTATTCTCCACTATGAGAAGCCCATAGCTGATTCTTCAAAGTATGTGCGAAGAAGTTCGAGAACCATCAACACAAGTCCCAAAAGCAATGGTTGGAACGGTCATTCTAAACACACTGGCCGGATTTCTCTTTCTGGTTCCCCTGGTTTTTGTGCTCCCCGACACAAAGGTTTTGGCGGCCCTCGAATCTGGTCAACCAGTTCCGAGTATTATCAAATCCGCTATTGGAAGTCCGGTTGGATCATTCCTGCTTCTCCTGCCATTGATACTGCTCTCTCTGTTCTGCGTCATAGGCTGTACCACGGCTGTCTCCCGAAGCACATGGGCGTTTGCTCGTGATGGGGGTATACCAGGCTCCGTATGGTGGAGGCAGGTAAACAGGGATGGCGTACCTTTCAATGCTATGATGCTTGGCATGACTGTTCAGATATTGCTTGGATTTATTTACTTCGGGTCAACTACTGCCTTCAATGCTTTCACAGGAGTCGGAGTCATTACCTTGACTGTCAGCTATGTCTGTCCAATCGTTGTGTCGCTTGCTGGAGGTCGACGACACATAAAGAATGGTCAGTTTGACCTTGGCACACTCGGGTTGGTTTGCAACATTGTGGCACTGGGTAAGTATGGACCATCTAGCAGGGTTTATTACCATGGCTAATCGCATGTCCGTTTTTAGGATGGTGTATTCTTGTCATTCCATTATTTTGCATGCCTTCTTCAATCCCTGTTGCTGCAAATACGGTCAACTACGCACCGGTGGTGTTTGTTGCGTTTATACTAGTTGCTTCTGGGTGGTACTGGGTTTGGGGGTACGAGAAGTATGTTGGGCCACCAACAATGGACGATGAGTTTCGCTCATCAGCCTGGTAAATAAGAAAGTAAGAAGCTTGGGTTAAAAGCCCCGATATAAATATGAACTCGACTTGGATGTATTTCGCTGCACTTTTGAGGCTGAGGGGCACGGCCCCTCTCAGCGACTCTCTTTCCTCTCTTTCCCCCACTCAGTGAGATTTGCTCTTCCTCATAATTTCTCTAAACCAACCTCAAAACCGAGCTTTCAAAGATATAAATGAAAGCAGAATGCAGGAGCAGAAGTCCCAATCCTGTGCTGATCTGCTAATATTACCGCGGAACAAAGGAGATGCAGGTGATTGGCGACAAACTCGGCGGACGAACTTCCACCTTGACGATCCAAACAACCTTTCTGATATCATTCCTGGTTGGTCTAATATATGTATCATGTATGTGAACCCAACCAAATCTACAGAAGCACCCTAACGTGGTGAGTGTGGCCGACTCCACCGAGGTTGGGAGATGTTCACGATGTCGACAAGCCTTCGCCGATGCTTTTTGTATGCCTCATTTTTGGTGGTCATATCATTTTATCCAAGGAAACGGCAGCTTTGGATGTGAAAGAACGCGAAATTCCGGAGTAGAGACTGGGTTCAGTGAGTACGGTAAAGATAAAACGGCCAGGCAGCACTAATTTCCTTAGATACCTGGTCCAGATTCTCCGTGAAAAAGGTAGATCATGACGCCAGATTCAAGTGGTATCATCCAAATATTTTCACACGATGGCTGCCTTTAACTAAACAAACCATCATCCTGGCCTTCGACTTCGACCCGCCCATCAAAGAACGCTTCCTAAAATCAGTGATGAAATCGGAAGAAAGCTGGCTCAATGACCCATTCTGGGTCTATCCGCATTTAGTAGAGCAGATTGCGCTTATTCAGGAGCCCGCTGTATGGGCTATCCGAGATCATGTTCGATCGATGGAGACAGAAGGGAAACCACAAGGGAGACCACAGCCCGACTACAGACGACTCCACGATATCGCCCGGCACGCAATTCATGTGAACGAAACACTCGACATTGCCGTGCAAAATATAGAGCATATCTTGACACAACACGCGAGCTATACAAAATCGAAGCCAGATAATACTTCTCCCGCTTCCGAAGACATCCATCTTCGTCTGGGATCCTGGCAGTCTTTCATTGCCAACTTACGATCCCGGTCCATTGCAAATGAAAAGAGGCTGCAAAACGAAATCCAGTTGGCCTTCAATACTGTGGCTCAGCATGATGCCAGTGTTACTCTTGAAATTGGTCGGGCGACTCAATTGGACAGTGCCACCATGAAAACGATCGCCTTTGTTACACTTACGTTCCTCCCTCCTACTTTCATCTGCGCTATCTTCAGCACTTCATTTTTTGATTTCGGTGGGGATTCCGGCTGGTCTATGTCGAACAAGTTCTGGGTCTATTGGGTCTTTGCTATACCAACCACCGTTTTTACAACTCTAGTGTGGACTTATTGGCCGAATATTCGCCGCATATTTTTCTCCAAAAATGAATAAAACTGCTTGTTCTCGATATGGGGCAAACACAGCCTGGTCAACTTCGCTTCCAATTTGCATGCGATGCAGGTGGGATCCATCACACAGCGCAAACATCTAGATAATAGTACAATAATAGTACGATCCGTCACTTGATCGGCAGAATTACCCCAAAATGGAGAGAAGAGACCCCAAGTATACGGAGTAGCCAAGACATGCACGTTAAAGTTATGCCCAGGTGTAGTTCACGATGCTAATGTTTGTTCTCCCACCTGACACTCGATTAAGGCCTGGGCCTCCCTGTTTCATGCACCTGTGTGGATAGTCCTGTTGATCAATCACGACGACAGCTCTTGCCCAGTTACTATTCGCCAGCTTTTAGGAAATGTGAGCCTGTAGCGCTAGAAGCGCTAGACCCAGTAACTATGTTGTAGATAATCCACGTCAAAAGCACCACAAAAGCAATTATAGGTCCTTGGGTAGAGTTCCCCCCGTATCCTAAATTAAATGGTCTCCCGACGTGCCTGGAAATATCCTGCAATTTTGTCCTTTCCAATAAATTCAGTTGCCAATTGAATAATCGTTATTTCGACCCCCGTGTCCTACCGAAACCGAAATAAAATATAGCCGCCAACCTAATACCATGCCCTTTTCGCGTACATTGACAGTCGTTGGATGCCACGCCGAGGGTGAAGTCGGCGATGTGATTACTGGCGGAGTCCTCGATGTCCCTGGCAATACAATGTATGACAAGCTAGTCCACTTCTTGAACGAAAAAGACAACATACGTCAGCTTTTACTCAACGAGCCTCGAGGCCGGTGCTCAATGAACACAAATTTGATCCTACCACCTTGTGATCCACGAGCCGATGCTGGGTTCTTGATCATGGAAAGCGAAGAATACGCACCTATGTCGGGATCCAACACAATCTGCACCGCCACCGTGCTACTGGAGACCGGCATGGTCCCGATGAAAGAGCCCATCACCCAGCTGACACTGGACACCGCCGCCGGCCTGGTTACCGTGGAAGCAGAATGCGAAGGAGGGAAATGCAAGAGTGTGGCATTTGACAATGTACCCGCCTTTGTATTCGAACTGGACTATCAAGTCTTGGTTCCTGGCCTTGGAGAAGTCTCCGTTGACATTGCCTGGGGAGGGATGATGTACGTGCTGGTGGCTGCAGCTTCCGTGGGTCTGAAAGTGGAATCTCGATATAGCACGAAGCTAGTTGAGATTGGCGAGCGTATCAAACGTGCGGTCCAAGCTACCTACACCCCTGTTCACCCGGAGAATCCTAAAATCAAGGGAGTCAGTATCCTGGCGTTCACGGAGCCTCTCGTAGAAGAGAACGGTTGCAAAGCTGCTGTCAACACCGTTGTTGTCTCACCAGGGCGGTTTGATCGCAGTCCTTGTGGTACTGGCACATGTGCTCGACTCGCTGTTCTGCATGCGAGGGGTCAGCTGGCAGAGGGGGAGGTTTTCAAACATCGCAGTATTATTGGCACCGAGTTTACCAGTCATATTCGTGGAACCACACAAGTCGGCGGATATCAGGCTGTTCTCCCGACTGTTGCTGGGAGGGCTTGGATAACTAGTTTCAAGCAAGTGGTTCTTGATTCGAGTGACCCCTTTCCAGAGGGGTTTAGGGTGGGGGATCAATGGCAAATGGCACCGAGTTCATTGCTTTGATAATAAAGGAAGGACAAGCACCGTTTGTGGTTAGGCTCCTGCCTCCAAGAGAGTCCTCCGCATCCTTATGTACTCCCAGCCCAATGTTACACCCAGGCACAGGATAGGCATTGGTATGTTCTAGAACATGGCAACTCGATTGTTATTAAAGAACATAAGGTTTTGATATATACCTCATTGAGCGTTTTATTGTTCTAAAACCGAACTTACGTACGAGAAAAAGGGATCGTAAAGCAACAATTAAAGGGGCGTGTGGCTTTGGCGGGAAAAAGTGTTCTCGGCTTAAACCGGCCATATCAGTCATATTCATGTTGCCCGGACTGTTCCCTCAATCAGGGGAAAGCAGTGGGAGGGTAGCTCTGGTCGGGCTTGACGACGTTTCCGTCTGCAAGTTGCTCGTCGGTGTAGGCAGGCCAGATTATCTGACCGATCTCTTCGTTGGCAACGGACAAGGTAGTGAAGCCGTTGGTAGGATCAAACTCGCCGCTCCAGCCTGAGCTGATGGTGTATGCGCCGCATGTACTCGGGCCTCCATTAGCGTGAGAGGCATCGGTGGCCTCCACGATAAAGGTGCAGTCGGTAATGTCTAAACCGGAGTCGATGCCGAAGGTCCAGGTGCAGGAGCTGTTTTCGCCGTTGCAGACACGCTTCATGTCTAGTATGGTCCAATCGGCGCTGGTGATAGGGGCAGCCAAGATGGAGGAGGCGAAGAGGCCGGTTGCAAGAAGAAACTGAGAGACCTGCATGTTTGCAATTTGGTGGTTTATCGACTTGTAGAGGAAGATGGGGTTTTGAGATAAAAATGATGGATGTTTCGACTGTGAAAGGCTGTTTGGTTGAGATTGTGTGGATGAGAATAGAATGGAAGGCATCTTCAGAAACCTATTTAAGTCTTTTCTCAACGCCCAACTGTTGAGCTTCCGCTTCACCGAAGCATAGGCTACAGGATAAGGCATCCCGCACTGAGGTTTCTCGTGGTCACTCCGCCATGATCTCTCGAAATAGACTTCCTAGATGCTAATGCTATGTTAGTTGATGTCACAATATGAATGGAACACGTAGGAAACAACCCCACTAACTGCTGGCACGGCTGAGCCTCATGTCTTACGCGTGGTAAAGTAAAATGCGAGACATCATTCCTATGCATAGTACATAACTTCAAAGGTGAGCATCTAGCAGGTTGTAAGACCCATTCACAACCCAACAAATTGGGCCTTAGGAGCCTCAGGTTAGGCCTCCCATGTACCCACCAAAAGGATTGTTCCTAGATGCATGTTCCCAAAGAAAGAAGCTGACGTCGAGTTCTGACGACCCCAAGCCTACTTTTTCCGGTGGTCATTTATGGAGGACATTTAGGCGCCCCGGGCAGACCGTCGAGAACTTCATGTTTACTCATGTGTAAGGCAATATCCACACTCCCAAGGAGTTGTGAGGGAAACTATTCCATGGTGAAAACAATGTAAATTTACAATAGCGTTGGAGATTGTCCAAATCCCTAGAGAGCCTGGGCCCAGGGGCCAGCGTTACGGGTCACAGGCCCCTGCGCCCCGCCGAGACACCACCGGCACCTGCAGGGCGGCTTTCAGCTGGGCGGAGTAATCTGGGCCTGGGGTTTTAGGCATCCACTTGGTTTCTGCCAAAGCTCTTTTTCCAACTCCAAGTCGCCCTTCTCTGCTTTCCTGCTCCTCACTCCTCTATTTGCTGGCACATCTAAATATGGAATCTCCGAAGAAACTCAAAATTGCAAGTCTAGGCAGCTCCTTCGCTGCTGGTCCTGACATCCCCCCGCAAATCGAACCACGTGCCGCATTGCGATCAGGGCAGAACTACCCCCATCTTCTGGCGCAGCACTTGAATGCTGATCTCACTGATCTATCCGTATCTGGCGCAACGTTGCTCAACATAACAGTCGAACCACAGGCTACGCCCTTCAACGTGACCTTCCCACCGCAAATCTCCGACCTCCCCGAAGATGCCAATATCATCACCTTGACCGCTGGAGGAAACGATATAAACTACATTGGCGGCATGATCGCCGATGCTTGCGATGCTGAGCTCCAATCGTCCGTATCACTATCACCGAGCGAATTGGCAGAACGGTTAGGGGGAGTTCTTGATCAGATACACAAACGGGCCCCGGGAGCTCGAATCTTCCTTGTTGAATATCTTGCTGTTCTGGGACCTGGTACCCAAGCTGGTCGGGATATCCCGCTGACCCAGGAGAGAATTCAACATTACCGCGGTGTTGCGGATGTTCTACAACATGCGTATCCTGTTGCTGTGCAAGGTCGAACCGATTGGTGCGAGACAGTTCCAATTCACCAACTCAGCCAGGAACATGCACTTGGCAGTAAAGAATCATGGGTTGGAGGATTTGAATCAGGGCCGCTTCTCCATCCGAATCTCGATGGAATGAAGGCCGTAGCCGATATTCTAGCTGAGACCATACGCAAGAGCACATTGTCCAAGGCATTGTTGTGAATTTATTCATTATAATACGCTCTGCCTGGTCTTAACTGGGTGCGCACGATGTTGAGGAGCGGTGTGGGATATATCATGCTAAGATCGCCCACTACCACAGCATATTAATATTATTTCTTCATTCAAGACCGCACCAAGCCTTTTTTTGGAGATCATCCCCAATTGATACGTATAATCAGCTCCTCGAGGCTCACGGGGTGTTGGATATTCTGGATTCGGACGGCTCAAATTGCTTTGACCTGTTCGGAATATATTCATTTCGATGGGACTAGAGAATGCTGTCAATTTACTGGCGGTGACTAGTATTGACTACTCCGTACGGTTGGAAGAGATAGCTCATATTCCCCGACCTATCAGAACAAGGGAGTTGGATTTGCTACACCCTGCTATGTCCGCAACACACAATGCCGGGCTAGATGTTGGCTTAGCTCGGGTATCTAGCTTTTACATTTCCATAAACATGACTCGCTAGATGTACTGGGGCTTCTGCCCGGGTGAACGCTGTGGATAATTGCAGCACCAATCAGAAACCTACATCTTATACAAAAGGTATGTTGTGTGATCTGGGGTAAACCCCGCATGAGGTGAGACGGGAACATTCTCAGCCCTCTCCTAGTGCAAGCCTTCCTATAAGCAATAACTCATTTCGAGTCCCACAGTAATCCTTGGAAAGAGTAACGAAGTTTCTACATCGGACACATTTGGAGTGAATTTTTGCTTGCAATCAGCGTGCACACGCATGTGTATTGTACATCTTTGTCGATCGTCGGTGAGGGCCATGCATACTTGGCACTTTTCGCCCGTATAACCGACAAAAACATATCCAATAGGACGAGATTTGCCTTGAACAACGGGCGATCGGGGCAGGTAAGCAACTAGTGGCGCCAACAAGGCTAAGCCGTCAATGAGAGCGCCCGTGCTGTCTTTGGCCCTGTCTAAATTGAATTATAATTTAAATGGGGGCTTTTTTTAAAAAAAAAGATTCAAAATTGTATGCCCTAAATTATGCTGCGGATTATGTGGGTTGGCAGCTCTGGCTTAAAGACATCATACACAGCATTATTCTATATACGTCTCTACTGTCAATCACTCAAGTGTCACGTCAAGTAAAAAAGCCCTCTAAACCGACCTAAATTAGCAATGGGTGTCATACAACTCATCCGGAACCTTTCGTTCCATCTTTGTCGGCCCGAACACCTCGGGATGTCATTTTCCGGCTCCACGGCTTCGCGTACAGCCAAATGGCTGTCCCTTCAAACGCATCCGAGAGTTTTTCATTCCAAGATAGATTATCCCGAGTAGCCACCATCTACGGCGTTTACACCTGTCCTCACAGAGATAGATACATTGATCATCTATACCCCGCATTATCCGCCCCCTCCTACAACATGGGAAAACGGATTGTGATCACTGGAGGCTCGGGCAAAGCCGGACAACACATTATCAGATATCTCCTCCAACAAGGCCATGATCTCCTGAACCTCGACCTCGTTCCTCTCCCCGCCGAGCTGGAAGAGCGAGTCCACACCTTGCGCGTGGACCTGACCAACACCGGACAGGTCTACAGCGCGCTAGGATCTCATTTCCACCTGTCAGAGCCCTTTCGTGAACCACTGGGGCTAGTCCCCGATGCAGTCATTCACATGGCCGGGTATTCTCGCAACATGATCGTTCCAGACGAAGAAACCTTCCGCAGCAACACCTCGGCAATGTACAACATAATCGAAGGCGCTTCGCGCCTCGGCATCAAAAAAGATCATCATCGCTAGCTCCATCACCGTCTACGGAGTGAGTTACGCAGAGGGAGATGTAGACTATCCCTCTTTCCCGGTGGATGAAACGGTCGACGCCAACCCGATGGACACATACGCTATCTCGAAGGTATGCGGTGAGAGCATTGCGCGTGGCTTTGCGCGGCGGTATGGAAGGGACATCTATATCTTGCGCATTGGGCGCATTGTCGCTCCCGAGGAATACAAACAGTCCATGTTCCGATCATATGTTGAGAATCCGGAGAAATGGGCGCCGCATGGCTGGGCGTACATTGACGCTCGTGATCTCGGGCAGATGTGTGATCGCGCGGTGCAGAAGGATGGACTTGGATTTCAGATCTTTAATGCGGTCAATGACGGAATTACGAATTACGAGAACACAGCCGAGTTCCTAGCGCGGGTTTGTCCTGGTGTCCCGGTTACGCGCGAGTTGGGGGCCAGAGAGGCTCCCATCTGTAATCGGAAAATTAAGGAGCTGCTTGGATTTCGGGAAGAGCATCACTGGATGAAGTATTATGAATGAGTCTGGTAGAAATCACATCTGATTCGTCATTAATAGTGGATCTCATCTCTCATACAAGTCAGAGGAAGACTGGGCGGGGTGGGGGGGGGGACACTCGGGGGGAGACTAGGGCTGTGTTAGTCAGTAGGTCACGCGCCAACTCCCGATGACATCAGCAGGGGTCTTGCCCAGGCCAGAGCAGAGGGGGAACTTCTCTTGTCCATAAGTGAACATTTCTTGTCTTTGTTAAATGTCCACTGTATACGAGAATTAGAGAACAAAGAGAGGAAAGACATCTAATCCACCAGACGGGGAAAAAAAGAGGCTTTTCGCTAAGAAATGAGATTTTCTCCGTGGCGCAATGAAAGCGGGCTATAATCCTGGCAGTGAGGCTGGAAATGCCCCCAAAGCCTTGGCTTGCAACCCCATTTAGCCGTGGCTTTTTACCGAGATATTTTCAATGTGCCCCTGAATTGGGGATGAGATGAGTTGAGATGAGTTGAGATGAGTCCATTATATTATTAGTATACGGAGTAGGAGACGAGTACTGAGTAGATAGGTAAGACAATATAACCGGACAATATAGGATATGAGGAAGAGGAGAGGTCCAATCATATTCTCTTTTAGATCTCTCATGTTCGTATCCCATTTTGGTTTATTTATTATTTATTACTGTTACTATTACTATTCCTATGACTATTACCACCTTTTATACCAAATATAATAATCTGCAAGTCCGGGGTACGATCGGCCCCCGCATGCAAATGCGCCCCAGCTTTGCCTCTTTGTTCTTCTCATTTTTGCATTTTCCTCTTTCTTTGTTTTCGTTATGTCTTTATTCCTTTTCTAGGGTTTACCCCCCTTCGAGTCTCCGGATTTTCCTGTATACACTCACACAAGCCATGCTATTCCCCTAATACTCAACGCCATGGGCGATTTCACTGCTCCCGGGAATGGCATCAGCGGTCATTACCAGGGGACTTCCCTGGGTATGAAGATCACGATCGCAACTCTTGCCGGTGTCACTTGGTATAATGCCTTCGAGCTAATGATCCTTCTCTTCGTCACCTTCGCCGAATACCGAGGTCTCTACTTTTGGAGTTTATTTATTTCCTCCTCCGTTGGTCTACTTCCCTACTCGCTGGGCTTCTTACTCAAATTTTTCAAAATCACCGACGACATTGCATGGTTCCCTGTCACCTTGCTCACCATTGGATGGTGGTCTATGGTCACCGGCCAGTCGATTGTCCTATACTCGCGACTCCACTTGGTCGTATCAAACCAGCGAGTCCTACGTCGCGTGTTGATCATGATCGTAGTTAACGCAATCATCCTCCATTTACCCACTACTGCCCTCACCTACGGTACCAACATGGCCGACGACACCACCCTGTGGACCAAAGCCTACAATATCATGGAAAAGATCCAAATGACAGGCTTCTGTATACAGGAATTCATCATCTCGGGGCTATACATCTGGGAAACAGTCCGCATGTTACGCCTAGACCCGGACCGTATCAAGCGCAAGATCCAGTACCAACTACTCGCCATCAACCTCATCATCATCATTCTGGACCTGGGCCTGCTCGTCGCCGAGTACTTGGACTTCTACATCATGGAAACCATGCTGAAAGGCGTCGTATACAGCATCAAGCTGAAGCTCGAATTCGCCGTCCTCGGTAAACTCATCCACCTGGTACACAATCACGTCTGGAAACCCGAGTCTTTCTCTGCGCCACGCGACCTGCCCGATTTCGTCGACGCAACCCGCGTCACCTCCGACATGACCCATGCCACCCACAGCGCCATCCAACGCAGACCTTCCCGCATGGATGCCGACGACATCTCAATCGCCATGTTCGAACATCTACCACCCGACCGCATACGGACCAATTCCGATCTCTCCCATTCGTGGAGTAATGAGGGCCGCGCCTATCATGTCGATCATCTCCCCATCGACTTCACCAATCCTTTTGCCCATTATCCGCGTTACCAGAGTCGTCGCGGAATACCCGAGAAACCGGGATGAGGAGGGTTCCTGTCACGGCAATACCGAACTTCTTTCTTTACGAATCACGGCTTATGAGATATGATCTTCGTCGAGACTTTGATATCCCACTTCGTTCTCCGTGAACATCACACACCTGTCTTCGGACTGGTCGCTCCCCCGACACAGAGGAATCTCGACTGTGGCTTCCCACAGTCAGCCCTCGGCCCTCGCGCCAAGCAGGATTCAGAGTTGTTGTGCCGCCGAGCCAGCAACTCCTACTCCTTTAATGGGGATCCGCAACAGCGCAAGCCACCAGGGTGCATTTACGATGGTGCAATGGAGATGCATGTTCATCTGTTTGTATATATAATGACTCCTAGTAGTTACCCCCTGAGATGCCGTTATTGAATATATCTAATTGTCTCGATTGCACTCTTTCTCTCTTCGGAATATCAACGCCGCCTCAAGTTTCGTGTGATTTCTAGCAAGCCTTATGTTCCTAAGACTTATTGAGTTCCATGTCCCTATTCGGTCGTGTCTTCAGAGATACCTACAAATATTCAGGATGAATTGATACAAGAAAGGACTTAGCTTAGCCCCTGTGCACCTAACTACATTGGATAGTTTAGGGCTCAGATGGTCATGACTCCAGTTTAAATGCTTAAGATGCTACGAGGTCAAAGGCTGGATATTCTTAATTAGACAAGGTGGAGTCAAGCTACCTAGGTAATGATATGTCTTGACGAAAGTATAAATCAACAAATGCCAGTCGATAAGATGATACATAGCACACACAGCACAGCACACTCAGAAAGAGGAAAATAAAACAGCTCATAAATCGTACATAGAAAAAGGTGCTAGAGACCAGGTTCCTCCTACCAAGACTCAAGACCCCAAAGCCCCGAGGCTCGAGCGCTTGATCTCGAATGCTCGAGATCCCTCAATCAACCCATCAGAAAACTTGGTCACAGCCACCCACGCCGGACTGAACTGCCTCACCTCGTCGAGAGCGGGGATGAGGCCAACTCGGTTATTGTCGCTCCATAGGCAGGTGATGCGGCCCGTGATGGAGGACTCGTCGACCTCATCGGTCTCAGACGAGTCATGCTTGGAAAAGTCGACATCGACAGTCCACTTGTTGTCCCATGTACGACTCCACAGTTGGATTCGGTTCAGACCATCTGGGGACGGGTTTAGGAAGCGGTGGTCTGGAGCGGAGGATCCAATCACACTGAAGTTCGTGATGGAGTTGCCGTCCATGTTGATACGGCAGTTACGTGTGTTTTGGCCAGATACTTCGAAGCGGACGGAGGAACTGTCCCGTTGAGGATGGGAAATGCTGAAGGAAATCCAGTCCGGCGACAGCTCGGTAGCATCAAGCAGAGAATCTGCATCCTCGTTTGAAACAGATAGAGAGTCACCATCGGGGACAACATGCGGTAGTGGTGCACTCCAGGAGCATCGCTGGAGTTTTCTTTTGCCTCGGAAAGTCCAGTCACAGGACTCATTTTGGCCAGCTGCGCTGGGGAGCCCGTAGGTAACATCACTGACAAACGGAGGCATGCCAGTCAGTGAAGCAGTAGAGATCCCGTTGTCGAGATCGACCTCCTGCAGGAAGAACAGCTTCAGGCGGTTAGAGTCTGCGAACGGGAAGGCCACAAGGTTGTAGATCATGGTTCCGATGGACACAAATAGTAGGAAGATAGGCAGGTGGTATGTGTAGCGGTGGATAAATGGCAGCATAGGCGCAAAGAGGAGTGCAGTAAGACAAGAAATGAAGAGATAGATGAGGAGCTGAGGGCTACCATCCTGACCGGTTTGGCTGAGAGCGCTAGTAGTCAGAAGAGCCAGCGGCACGATCAGCATGAGAATTACAGGAGCTGTGATGAGCAGCTGCAGCAGCCACGTCCACCGCGGCAACACGCCACTCCACCCCTGCTCGTGTTCATACACGTTCGGATCTTCCTCTTCTTCCTCTTCGTCTTGAGATGCGCGGTCTACCCCAACGCGGACGTAGTTGGCAAACGTGGGGCGGTGTCGGCCGTGCAAGAGTGAGGTTGACTCAGTCGGGTCCTCTTCAGCATCATCGTCCTGGTGCTCATCGCCCGATGCAGCAAGCCGGCTTCCCTGGGTACTAGGCCGTCGTGATTCGGCTAATCTACCGACGTACTCTGACTTCGTCGGCAGAGCGAACAATTCCAAGTAGGAGATCCATGTGGCCAAGAAGGTACCGGCAAAGTAAAAGAAGATGAAATAGCCGCCAGCGAGCCCTTCCTCATGCTCATAGACGGTGCAAACTACCATCAGAGACCAGGTAAGAACGAACATCCAAGTCCAGGTATAGACTCGATGAAAGGCTGATGGTCGAGCGGAGTTGGCGACACGAGATACAAACCAAGCCAAGAAGATCCATGCTGAGATCATCATACTCCATACGGCATATGAACTGCTATGGGCAATAAAAGGGTTGACTTTGGTCACCATGTAAGCCAATCCGACAGTCACTCCTGTAGGAATTGAGATCAAGAACGGAAACCGGAAGAAACCGCGCAAACCACGCAACGGAATGTAGTCGTCGTTGATCTCGGAATACACCGATGAGCGGAAGAGATACATCTTGTCAGCCCTTGAAAGTATGACACTGGTGACAAGCAATGTCAACGGCGCCACAATCAGCAGAGTGACAGATAACGCAAAGAGAGTGTGTAGCCGAAACACGGCAAAAGCGCTCCCAAACAGATCAAACCAAACAGCCCGGGTACCTGAGCCGCTAGGCACAGTTCCATCGTCGCGAATATGTCCGTCAAACCGATCAGTGGTGTCAGACACAAGCTCCTCCGTTGTAGCAACAGCAGTAGAGAGCATATGCCAAAGCGAGTCGATACTGGTGTGTCGGGCATCATCCTGATCAGTATGGTAGCGAGCTCTAGGTTCAAAGAAAGCGACATCCAGACCGCGCAGGCCCAAGATACCCTCCAGAACAACATAATCCGTCTGGCTGCTAATAAGACCCTTTTCGAACCCGTTGGCGCTCAACACCGAGCCGAATGGGTGTTCTGATTTCGCATACGCCTGGGTGACCTCCGTATCCGAGCTGCGGAATAATGTAGCACGCCCTCCAGCACCCGCACCCTCCAGGTTCAGGAATGTGTGAGCAAAGCGCGCCATCGGATGCTGGCTGTACACGCGTGCGCCGTTCAAATAGTCCTCCTCGCCATTATTGAAGAGAACCACTAACCCACGCCGCGGTGCATGGCCCGGTGTCAGGAAGTATTTCACCAGCTGCAGACACGTCACAACACCAACTCCATCGTCTGTCGCTCCGTACCCGGTTGAAACACTGTCGTAGTGCGCGTTGACAAGTACTCCTCCCTTGCCAACGGGCGCTCGGCCGGGTGTCTCCCACCAATTCTGTTTATTATCTTCAGAGCCGCGAATGTAAACGAGGATATTGGTGCCTTCAAAGTAGACGCCGACACTTTTGTCGATAAAAGTCAGGTTGGACACCAGGTCGTCGAAAACAAAAACATCGGGCTTCTCCTCCTTCGCGTCGCGGTATTCCTCGGTGGATGGGGTGGACTGCTTGATCGCGTCGATGCGTTCGAGCAACCACGAGCGGACCTCGTCATTCTGGTGGGAGTTGTAGGGGTGGAAGCCTTTTGTCAGGCTTTGGAGATCTTGCCATGCCTCTGTGAGGTTGAGGCCGTTGGGGCTCGTCCGGGGCGCGGGTGGGACGTTGTGGTGGATCACCAGCAATGGGATAATCAAGGCGAGGTACACGGCGGTAGTGAGGATTGTTACCGGCCATGGCATAAATGCCAGAGGGTTCCTGGCCTTGCGGGTAGCCATACCCTATGCTGTTCAAGCTGAGAATGAATGGGTGGAGGTTGAATGAAGTTGGAGTCGAAATTGAGGCAAATGCGGGGGGAGCTTGTCGTACCGTCATTACAGTACATAACTTTTCCATACATTTATGTACACGTGCATCTATATGTATACATTGGATGCACGAGATGGCTCTCCCTTTCCGTTTAAACACAATAAATCTGGAAAACAAAGTTTGATGATTAGATCGAACTAGATAATATGAGGACTATGATCACATACAAAAGGAAGAGCAACACGGATGGAAACTGCGAGATCTGTGACTACCGCGCCAGCTTATCCAAAAGCGTCTCACACAACGCGGTCAAAGTCCGAGCACCTACAATCTCCAACGCACTAACCTCAATCTCCAACTGCTGGCGGATCCAATTCTCAACTCAACCGCGACCAGCGAGTCGACTCCATACTTGCTCAGCGGGCGCGTGGGGTCCAGAGGCTCCGCAACTCCCAGACTGCGCATCAGAACAGGATTCACCAACTCCACAGCAGCAGCAAGCAAAATGGCGTGATCCGTATCACTCGCGGAGACCTTCTTAAGGAGAATCAACTTTGATTTGGACTCGGCGTTGACGTCGCCGCCGGTCTTGGCTGTGTTATTGCCGGCTAGAGCGCTAAACCGGTGAACGGGCTCGAAGAGGGTATTACGGGGCATGATCGCTGTCACGAGTTGGCCGGTATGCGATGGGTTCAGACAATGCGTTTGCTGCAGAATACTGGTGCGCAGGATTTGATGTAGCAGGGCCTCATGGATGGGTACCCACCCGCGGGTTTCAAAAACATCGCGCCCTGGTCATCGTTGGCTAGATACCGCACTTCCTCGATGGGGCCGAGGTTAATCGAGCAGGCTGGATGGCCCTGCTGGAGCCGGTACGCGGCGAAGGAGTCAAGGAAAGTGTTTCCCGCGGCGTAGTTGGCCTGTCCAAGCTGTCCAACCAGACCACTCACGCTTAGGCGTGAATTTACAACACTGGGCCTGGATCGGATGAGGTTCCATGGTTCTTACAATAAGGATTGCAAGAATAGGCATAGTAGTTTTGATTCTACTGTGGTTCGTCCTACCTTGTCCTACCTAGGTACCTCTATTAAGTCCCCAGGTCTGAATTTCTTCTTTCTTTTCTTTCCTTTTCACAAACATCTCTCTGCCTTTAACTTCACCAAACAACTCTCACTCATCTTTCAAACAACTCTCACTCATCTTTCACCTTTACTCATCTCTCAATTCTCTAGTTATTAACCTCTCTATCATCTCAAGTTCTGTTAATCAGTTACTCGTGAGCCCTTGACTATAGAGGCTGCTCAGTCTAACCCTCCTACCTCACCCACCTCTGCAACTTCACCCGTATCCCCGAAATCTCCATCGAAAATTCCGAGAAGGATCAGCTCGAAAAGGGTTGTTCTTCCCGATTTAAAACCTTCACTGGAAAAGGCGGTTAAGGCCAGAGGGAAAACGTACTCCCAAATTACGGCTTTCGTTTGTTATTAGGACGATGACGACACTCGTGCTCAGGAAGATGGAGAAACCTTTTCCCATATGATGGCTGATCTTTTCGGAGTTGCTAGCCAAACATCTGTCATGAAGCACGAAAATCTGGGAGATCGCCTGCATCAAGAAGTTTCGTCCAAACACCGCATTTGCAAACCAACGCTCTTCATTCTTTTTACGCTGGCCATGGCATAATCAACCAACTTGGCGGACTTTCTTTTACCGCAACCAAGAAGAAAAAATTGTTCCATGGTGCACCATCGATCGTGAATTGAGTTACCACACTTATCCTATGGATACCTTCTGCATCCTAGATTGTTGTTATTCCGGTACTGCTATTGCGAGTAACCAGATGACAACAACCCATGTCTTAGCTGCTTGTGGCTCTTCGGCGTTTGCGAGATCCCGTGTTAGTGGAATATCCTTTACCCAGCGAGTTGCGCATTTTGGTATGAATGTAAGAATAACTCGGCGGGTAGGACTAGACGGCGAGGAAGCATCTTAACTGTACGCATAACGTAGCCTGTGATGTTAGTCAAGCAATTCTGGTAGTGCTCGATTTTTTAGCTGAAATTGAAGTGCATCCCGAATTTCTGCCCAGGTCCACGGGTGTGTCCTGAGGATGTAAACAAAACCAGGTCAGGTGGAGAGTGACCGGGGTCCGGAGCTGTTAAGGCCGGCTCTCCCTCGTTCTTTTTCCCCCGAAACAATTATTCGTTCTTAGGCGTATTCATCTCTACCATGTCCAAGGCTCTTGGACTTGCTAGAGTTTCTTCATCAATTAATCCAAAAAATATCGTGAACAATCGTGCCCCATTGGCCCGCGCCAATGTCCCTAACGCCGCCGTTGACAATGCCAATGCCGCTCCCGCGCGCGCGCCCTCTGGGTCCAGCGAACAGGCCACAGAGTCTCCTCGCCTGAGCAGCGCCAACATCGCCTGGACTATGATGTCCCTCTGTCTGTCTGTACTCCTCTCTGCCCTCGATTTAACAATCGTGACTCCCGCAATTCCCGCCATAGTCGGCTCGTTCCAGTCTGCCGCCGGTTATACTTGGGTGGGGGGCGCCTATACTCTAGCCTACGCAGCGGTAACTCCGGTATGGGGGTCCGTCTCCGACATCTGGGGCCGGAAGCCGATCATGCTGATCGCGGTAGCCATCTTTTTGGTCGGAAGTCTTGTCTGTGCACTTGCACCGAAAATGAACGCTTTGATTGTAGGCCGTGCAATTCAGGGACTGGGGGGCTCGGGTATGGGGATAATGGTCAATATTGTTGTCAGTGACATGTTCTCGCTGCGGGATCGAGGGCTATATCTCGCCATCACCTCACTGGTTTGGGCGGTTGGGAGTGCCATAGGACCGGTATTGGGCGGTGTTTTTACAGAGAGGCTGAGGCAGGTGCCGGTGCATTTTGAATAACAACAAGACTGACCGTTGTTTAGCTGGCGATGGTGTTTTTGGATCAATCGTGAGGCGTTCTACTTCATATGATGGCCCTAAGCTAAGTCAACCTACAGTACCGGTCGGGGCCGTCTCATTTCTCGTCTTACTATTCTTCATGAGAGTCCAAAGCCCCCGAACTCCGATCGCCGCCGGTCTAAAAGTCATCGACTGGACAGGAAGCGTTCTAATTGTAGGGGGTGCTCTGATGGTCCTCCTGGCCCTCGAGTTTGGCGACGTCGTCTACTCCTGGTCTTCCGCAACAGTGATCTGCCTATTAATTTTCGGCACAGCAGTGATGGCACTCTTTGTGGTCAATGAGTGGAAGATTGCCAAGAATCCTATCATCCCTCTTTGGCTATTTGCCTCGCCGAGCAAGGTAGCGCCGTATGTTGTCTTTGCGTGCAACTCATATGTCTTCATCGGGCAGGCATATTACCTCCCGCTCTACGCACAGTCTGCCCTAGCCGCGACAGCTCTGATGTCAGGACTGTACCTCCTTCCGCTAATCGTCTCATGTGCCCTGGCCGCAGCCGCAGCGGGGATTTTCATGCAGCGAACTGGGGAATATCTGCCCGTGATGTATATTGCGCAGGGCTTTTTGGTCCTTGGCTCGGGACTGCTAATCAGTCTTAAATTTGAATCCAATATAACCAAGTTAGTCATCTTCCAGATTCTGGTCGGGATCGGCGTGGGCATGAACATCGAAGCCCCTATCCTGGCGGCTCAAGCTGCTGCAAGTGTTCGTGATACGGCTGCTGTGACTGCGACAATGGGGTTTGTCCGGTCCCTTTCCACCGCTATCTCAGTTGTCGTCGGTGGTGTGGTCTTTCAGAATGGGATGAATGCGAAGAACGGGGAGTTGGCAAGCCGGCTCGGTTCGGATTCATCTCTAGCCAACATATTCAATGGCGACAATGCTGCTTCGAGTGTGGAGAAGATTAGCACCGTTGGACTGAATGCAGATCAACAAGTCTTGGTTAGGAAGACGTACTTTGAGGCGTTGAGGATGGTGTGGGTCATGGTAGGTCTCCTCAACATATAACACGTTACATTGCCGTCTGCTAATGGAATGTCCTGCTTGCTATTAGTACGTTGCCTTTGCTGGATTAGCCACCATTCTTAATCTATTTGTGCGGGCCCGTAAGCTCCGGAGTGAAAATGAGGGCGCCGTGCTGGGCGTTGATCGGTCACGGCAAGAAGACAGCCGTACCAATGGGGTCACGGAAATGGAGTTGAATGATCAACATGATTAAAGTGGGCTGCGCATATTGACGCGAAACACTCCCTTTTGTTTCTCTCTCAAAGACGCATCGAAGATCTGTATAGAATTCCTACAGCTACACCTGAATGCTGATGCCACACCCCTTTTGGCCCAATGAAGGACAGTAGGGCGTTTAGTAAAGGAGGCAGGTGGTCAAATTAAAAAATTAGATATGAGAATCACGTATATAACATAAGTAGAAGCAAAAATCCCTACACATCGATATGTATTAGTTTTGAGGCTGTAACAACTTCCTGAATATCCGTGGATCCTTCTGGTTGCTGCGCCCCGGGCCGCACCGCAGTTCCATTTTTTTGCGTTTGGCCCTTGTGGCCTTGAGCTATAAGCTCAGGGATCCTAACCTTTGTGAGAGACATCTAAGAAGGCTTAAGAGGCACTTGATGAATATCCTGAGTGAGCCACAATTCGCTGGGAAGTTCGACAGGAACTCCCTGCCCAGACCTAGGATGAACATTAGACCTACCACGAGCTTCAACCCTAGAAATAAAACTTACATATTGACTGCCGCCAGCATCCAGTAGCCCCCCACAGCAGCCTGAGCTTTTGTTGAGCTCTGGCGGCCAGAATTGGCTCCAGTCACGTTCCAACGAGTAGGTCCTGGGACAGAATCAATACGAGATGTCGTCGTCTGATGCAGACTATCTACAATCAAGGATTGCACATCATTCGAACAGGTTGCGGCTGCCATCATTTCTAAATCGGCCACTGTAAACTGGACATCACTTGAAAACTGCAACCCATCGGGCTGAATCAGATCCTTGTACCAGGTCGACTGCATCTCGTACACTGTCTCGTCGAATGTGTCTAGCCCTAGCAGCTTGTCATATGCAAGTGGGTAGGACGTGATCCAGGAAGAGTCGGCTCTACCGTAGTGCGAGGTAAAATGAGCCTGTTTTGTATCTGTGCCAAGGTCCATGATAGTTGACGCATACAAATTTCCAATGTCCGTGTAATTGGCCATTCCGCTAAGTGCGCCATAGGCCTTCAGACCAATGGAGGCAGATATTGCTATTAAGGTTTGGTTGGCCCGCGACTCGTTGTGGTCTATGGTCGAACGTTCTTCAGGTGGGTATTGACCGTGCCGTACGAGGTAGTCGGCATATCGGTGTAGTGCTGGCAAGAATGGCTTTGCCCACTCAATATCACCAGAAGGCTTCTGGTAAGCGTAAACCATCCAAAGCAGAGTGCTTGTCTGTTGTAATGGGAAGGTATATTCGTCGTTCTCGGTAGGGCCAGTTGCGTTAGGGTAATCTAGTTCTCAGTCGACTTCTGTCTCGTCAGGATACAAAAAGCTCGCGGCGCTGTAAAGGACCGGGAGAGAAAAGCCACTGGGCCTAAGCAAGAAATTGGTACCTTACGTTTTCCAATATCATGTAAGGCATAGTCCATTGGCCAGCCGAGCGTCATATTCAATATAGGCTTTAAAAGCAGAGGGATGTAATCCGGTGCTAGGACGTAAAAGGCCGGTAGAGCGCTTGGAAGGAGGCCAGAAATTGGACTGACTCGACCACTAGCAGAGATAGCTTTCATGAATCCCAGGTGATATGATGTATCCTTGCTACACCATGGCACCGAAATGTGAATTAAACCCCAGCTGGACGAAATTAGCCAGCTGCAGAAAATGATAAGCTGGCAAATATTAGTCACATCTGTCGGACTGTTCCCTCCAGAATACCTGCATAGTTCGAGGAAAACCGTTCTCCAATTTCTCTTACTTGTTGGTCGAGCTTCTTTGATTCTTCACGGGCGCAGGCCTCATCTTCCAAGAAGTGATCGACTACCTCCTCTGTAGTGGACCAAAGCGGTTCAAAGTACAATGATTCATACACCTCTCCAAAGAAGCCATTTAGATCTTGCTGCAAGCCGATGGCGAACGTGACTGAGGATGTTTGGACTACATTGCGACAACCGAACCGGTAAGCGAATGCAACTAAGTCATCTCGTGTGTAGTTGCTGATGTTTCGGGAAAATTGACCAAACAAAGGAAATTGGGACAATATTGTAGACGGTGCAGCACTCTAGTAAGTTAGACTCTGGCTCATATTGGACGAGAAGACCACTCGACCCCAGGTTGCCATGTCTCTATCGTCCTCGGAGGCATCAACCTAGTGATAGTTCTTGATAATAAATGATTGGGGGTGTCTCCCTTCATACCATCCCATCACCATCTGACCTGGCTGCGCACTCCACGACTCATCGATTGCTGTCATCACATCAACCTCGCCCTCTATGTTGTTGTTGTCTACCGAGACGGTGAGTTAGCTGAAAGGAATTGACTGCGCGCAAAATCCACGGTTGATACAGGCGAAAAGAAGTCCAGGCCAAATTGTGGCGCCTAACTTCCCGTCTTTAAAGTCACGACGGTGTGAGTTGCTGAGTAGGAGATGCTGATCTGGTCCACAGAAGTAATATTTTCGTCTGGGCATCCGAACAACGAATATACTTCACCATTGACCCGTGTGATCACTTTCCAAGTAAGAGGCTGACCGGCCCAGAACTCTGGTCGTGCAGTAGATACATTTTTGGCCTGATCGCCAGGCAGCCATGCTGAGTCCAATCAGCGAAGAACGATGAATAAAATTGAATTGAGGAAGATCTCGGAGAAAGGTGGTCTACCTGGTAGATATGGGGTCTTGACAGCCTATAACAAAACGTGAGATTAGCTGATTTGCAAATTTGGAGCACTCCCACTCTTCCTTACCAAGGGATACGATGATAACCGAACAAAACTGCCGGCGGCCAAGGAAAGCAGTAGGAGGGGACTGAGAGGCCACATTGCACACACGGAGGACCGCAAAAACAACCAGTAAAGATTTCGATCAGTCTGATCGGAAAGTACGACCCAGGGCAGGTATAGATAGGTCTGGTACATCTCTACATATTTCCTTTGGAGTCTAGGGTGTAACATCTGGGGATATGTGTTGAGCTTTCAGCTACGAGGTGATATGCCTGTTTGTGTGTTATGGATCTCCAATGTATGTTGTACGACCTTCGAAGCTGATTTTTTGCTCCATCATACAGTATGGATCCCGACGAACGATCTGTACGAGACTTCTATAGGTATAATCTCTAAACAAGGTATTTATCCCTTAGTTATTTATATTCGGGAATGTCTATTGTGTGGCGCCCGGCGTTATACAGCTGCCAATTTGATGCTGCATGCATGGATAGAAAAGATTATTAGAAGTCATTGGTTTGCTGATCTGTATGAATCCGGTTGATGCATTCGAATTCAACTTCACTATTGTAGCTGTGTCAATTTACCTTGCAAATAATAGTTGTACGTATCTGTAATGGGTTTATTCTGCTGTCGCACGCGAGATGGTCCGCGATGTCTGACAACGGGCTGGGCTGCTGTCGAGTGTAGAACCGGGAGATCACAAAAGAAAAAGAAAAGCCAGGAAAACGTTACCTAGCAAACATCGGTACTGGAAAGGGAGATGATGTCAAAGGAGAAGTGTTTAATAAAGATTAATTAGTATCTTACACCCCTGGGCATCAGTCTCTTGAACAAGTTTCCCTGCGCGCGCCTAGTCTGACAATTCGTCCGGCGAGGAACTGGTACAGAAACTGCCCTTTTTGCAAAGCGCAGAACAAAATTCCTAAAGTGCCTTTTCTTCCGGGTCCGTAAGATAACGCTATTTTTCGGCTTTCTCTTCCTTCGACAGCCGCCCGTTGGCGCGATGCCAGAGGGGTGGACGCTGGGACCTTAGTATATCCTGATTTAGCAGACCATGAGATACAATCAGAAGACTCGCCTAGTCTAGACAGAGCTAGTGTTGCTGTGTCTTTAACACGCATGGATGGATTTGGTGTCGCAGTGTCAAACACTGTGAGATGGGAAATCAAATGGCTCTGAACAGGGAAGCCAGCAAGTGTTATTTTTAGCTCAGAGAACTATAGCGAACTGATCCTGCCATACCACCTATCCTCCTGATATAAAATTCATCAAATGTCAGACTTCAAAACTACCTCGGGGGGCTCAAGGAGACCAGAGAACTTTATGAACGAAACCCGCCCCGATGGACGACCCAGGGGAAGTATACCATCTCTAATCGTCGAACAGCTGGGCCGACACTCAGGAGGAAGCCATCATCATGGAAATGTTTCAGATGTTCAAAAAAAGAAAGTGGGCTTTATTAAAGGGGAAGACAACATCAGGCGTCTCAAAACGCAAGACCGGCTCAAGGACCGACGAGTGTGTGCCTTTGGCCCGAAAGTCCCAGTCTGACCAGGCATCTCCAAATCGCTAATGGGTCGGACAAAGGACATGGAGAGAGAAATGTCTTATATCCAACTAATCAGCAAGAGCCTTAGACTTCCGACGCTTATCGCGTACGAAAATCTCTGGGGACAATCCGTTTCGAAGGGAGCGGCGGGTAGTTTCAAACCAAGATGAGGCGGCGATCAGATCGCTGAGCTTGTGGTATCCGTATGAACGAGAGTCGAAGTCAGGATATTTTTTTGTGAGGAGTTGGCCGACGCTAGAGAGCCTAGCCCAGCCATCATCATCGGAGGCTGCTTCTACAGTCGTTCGCAACTGGTTTCTTAAGCGGCTATCGTTTTGAGCCTGGGGGGTCGGTACATGATTCCCAGGAATCATAACACTGTTAGTATGTGGCACAAGCTCATCAAGATGCACGAGGTTTTCGGTGTAGATAAATTTGTCGCAGGCAGCGACAAACGGCTTGGGCGTCTTCTGTTCCCCGAACCCGTACACAATTAGCCCTGACTCGCGGATGCGTGCGGCTAACCGGGTAAAATCACTGTCGCTTGAGACAAGGCAGAATCCGTCATAACGGTTAGAGTACAGAAGGTCCATCGCATCTATAATCATAGCTGAGTCGGTCGCATTCTTGCCGTGGGTATACGCGAATTGTTGAATAGGTTGGATGGATTGCTCAAGGAGCACATCCTTCCAGCCCTGTAGGCTGGATCTAGTCCAGTCCCCATATGCCCGTTTCGCATGAGCTGTACCATATTTCGCGATTTCGGAGAGTAGGAGATTGACAACGGAGGGCCGCGCATTGTCCGCGTCAATAAGAACTGCGAGTTTGGGAATGGTGTCACCGGCCATGACTGTGGACGTATGTGAGCGAGATAGTCAGGTAGCTGCTAACACTTTGGACATGCCATCTATGCGAAATATGTTTCCGAGTTTTGCTACCATAACATGTATATATTTAAAAATCGAGTCCGTATAGGCATAAATCATGACGTCGTACATACGAGACTGCTCTTTTACACGTCCCATTGGAAAGCCCTAGGACACTATTAGTCATGCTCGGTTTCTAAAACTAAATCAATGACACAGGTCCAGAATGAAACCGATCTTAATTCGCCACGGCTACATATGATGTCTTGCAACTGTCTCGGCCTCTTTTGATTGTCGATATCCACAGTATCGAACGCTTGAGGTGACACAAATTACCAGTTCCACGTCGTCGTGATTATGCCGAAGAAGAAGGGTTGTGCCGCGAAAATAGTTAAGAAGCCGTCATGGATTCCAGTGTCACCAGATTTGTCCCGGGATAGGGTTATTCAAAACAACCTTCCCGGTAAAGAGCTTCTTTATGCTCTAGCAAGGTACTAGTAAGCTCCTGAGGCGCTAATGCGGATCTAATAATACTATAGCCTACGTCTTCACTCGAAATATAGCGATATATCACTTACGTGTGGTAACACTATTTATACGGTGTATAAGTGTATTGTTTGCACGCGGTCGGAGTTTTTTGCGAAAGCCTGTAGTAGTGGATTTAAGGTGAGATAGTGACGACAATGGAAAAAGAGAACCCCTTCTTAACTCATCATACTTAGGAATCTTCTATAAGTACTGTCGTTTTATAAGAACCATTATTAGTGGAGCGAATGATTGATTATCTCTACTCGCTAGATTATCGTGTTAAGGGTTGTCTTTCGGAATCTAGCCACGATATTCTAGAGGAGACGTCGACCGTTAATGACTCCGGCAGCCCTACGGTCTTTACGGCTAAACCAATCCCCTATATCGCAGAGAGTGGAGCGGATGAGGACAGCCTAGGGAGGCCCGTTGAGCCTATCGAAGATTTAATTGCTGAAATTGATCCCCTATCATTTCACATTTTGATATATTCTCTCGCAGACCGAATGTTTATCGTAGGTTTAGAAGCAATATCGAAGGCTAAAGTCGAACGAGAACTACTACGGCGGCTGGATGCCAACACATTCCAGAGCGCTATAGTAGAGATATACAACTCTACTCCGGCAAGTGATCGAGGTCTACGAAACTTGGCAGTGGAAATAACTCTGTATCATCTCAGGGAACTGAGGACTAGCAAAGAACGAGCTGATTTTGCTTTTCCAAGTTGGCGAGATCCGTGCCACAATTTGCGTCTGATTTGCTTGCCGCAATGATGGATAATATGTCTTTGATTGGATCCAACACAGCGTGTGTAGGAGAAATTGGGCTCACGAGAGAGATCCATGGTCTTATTGAACGTATCAACTGTGCAGGGGATCTCACGTGTGCAGGGGATCTGCAAGCTTCAAAAGTAAAGTTGTACTGTAACATTCAGGAAGCATATCGGGATTCGGACAGGTAAATAAATGCGTTTTCGAAATTAGCGCGACCACTCACTCCTGTAAAGATCATTGCAATACAACGTTCAAAGGAGGGGACGCGGTATTTGGGCGACTTAATATTCTAAGGTGGTCAAGCCGTGCTGTTGGAATTTTTGGTGGGGGCGGTTGGGAAGTGGGGCAGCGCGGCGGCGCTTTGTTAGCGACATCAGCAAATCAGCAATTGGGTGATGCGGCAAAGTAACAAACGGGCATAACGAGCTTTTGTAATTTGTTCATACTTTCCAAGGTTATATAGTGGTTAGATAACATCCATGAACTTATTCAGGAGCCGTGATTTAATTGTTTTTGAGTTGTTTATGTCACATGTCAGGTACGTCCCGTCCCGTCCCATCCAAGGGACCAAATGGAGCGAAGCACTGTAGCAATGGGAGACATCCGAAATATTTGCTTAGGAATTGGGGAATTGGGAAGAGAAACAAAAGCAATAAGTTGTGGTATTTTAATGATATGATGGTCACCGAAAGAATTCCCGGGAGTTTTGCTTGTGATGCTGAATATCTGGTAACTAGCTGCTGCACAACTGAATGTATATACGATATTCGTCAGTGGGCAAGCTACAGCCCGAAGCTAATTCGGAAATCAAAATAGTCCATCACTCCTTGCCTTTTGTGACACCCGTGCTTCCAGCTGAGAAAAATCAGCCGAATTCTGCAAGGTGAAACAAGTAACAATCTCCATTGTTACGCAGCATGCTTGATTTTGGGAGAGCCACAATGCTCTGAAGAGGCTCCTGAGCGAGGCCGACTCGTTTTAAAATCGTAAGTGATGCCAACATTCCATTATGCTGTTTGAATAAAATTTCTCCCAAGCGATAGAGTTCCCACCAGGAAATCCCAGCATGAAGGCTTTAAGTCATAACTACTTGATTTGGCTGGCCGTCTTCAGTCTCCATGCCCCGGTGATCAATACCAACATCAGCCCCTATTTCCGCTCGAAAGAATACTCTGAAGCAACACTCGGCGCGTGGCCTCACCAAGCCTACCGTTCCTCTCCAGCGGTAGTCCCTCTCCTGAACATCCAGAAAGATCACCCGACATGTCATGATAACAAAGACCACCTACTTCTCATGGCACCTCGGGGAACAGAGGTCTCCAATCCAGGTCCGATATTTTAGATACCTATGGGGGTCTTGTATGGAACGAGCCGGTACGCTATGGAAAGACATGGGCTGTTGATGTACGGTTCCTCGATGACGAGCCGTACATCAGCCTTTGGGCTAGCAAAGACCCAGCTAGCGAGGTTGGCCACTGGTACATGGTGAGTGCACTTAGCCCATCGCGGGCGGCAATGAGTGTAGACACGGGCTTACTTATATTTCCTTTAGCTCAACTCGAGATATGATGAAGTGTATCAGGTCCGATCCGGAGATGGCTGGACTGCCGAGGACCATGGCTTTGTTATAACGCCAATGGAAACAGCCTTCTGGTGGTAAACAAGGACATTCCCTTCGATCTTAGGCCCGTTGGCGGTCCATGACACGGCTGGCTACGTGACAACGGTATTCAAGAAATCGATATTGCGACAGGGGAGGTCCTTTTCCAATGGACGGTTACTAGCTGTTATAAACTAGAAGAAGGTTTACTATGCATTCACACCAGGTTGGGGCGAGTATTCAGATCATCCCTTCGAGCCATTTGTCCTGAACAGTGCGCACGCGGACTCGGGTGGTAACTACTTGGTTTCAATACGGCATATGTCGAGCATCGCGTATATTGATTGTCAGGCTGGCGACGCGCTCTGGAAATTTTGAGGTAAAAGGAATTCATTTGCCAATTTATCACCAGTGGGGGATCATGATCACAACCCGACTGTCTTTGATGGCCAGCACTATGCCAGAATTCTCCCCGCATTTGAGGCATGGGCCCGTCGAACTGGGTCTTGCTTTGCAGCCGAGATAACCAAACTGACTCGCATCACTAGGAAAGGACGCTAACAGCTTCATAGTCAAGTGGTTATAAACGGGAAGACAATCGAACCGTCGCCCATGGCTAACCTTCTCGGGGTGGTGTTCGACCAGGAGTTTCGCTAGAAGGAGCACGTCTAGCAAGCGATCAAACGCGCGATCAAGGTCACTGTCGCTTTGAGCGGGCTGCGGCATCTACGCCTAGAACAGATGCGATAGCTATACCAAGCCTGCGTAACGCCGGTCATGGACTACCCTTCAGACGGTCTGGGGCGACAGTTTGCGAGGCAAGACTGACCTACGACACTTAAATACAGCCTACAGAACCGCACTAATCTGCATCCTATCAGCTTTTAGGACAGTGGCCACCCCAGATGAAGAAGCACATATTTTGCCAGCGCACCTCCACCTCCGCTACCGAGCGCAGAACACTATCGACAGCCTTCGCACTACCGTGCGATCATCCTATTTGGGATACACTGCGGCAAGCCTAGAAATGGAGGAATAATGTCGAATCGTACGCTCGTTCCTACTGGCGGAGGCCCTGAAGACCATGAACCTAGGAAGATTAGATGAACTACAGACGGTCGACCCACGACCGCTACCGCCGTGGCGAGCCGAATCCTTCGCGGAGATTGAGATCGGGTCAGACCATACTCCATTGACTCTGCCTCGCCGCTCAAATAATCGTATATTTCGCATAGATTTGCTCGGTCATCCAATTCCTGGTTCCATAGCCCAGTTGGTTAGAGTGTGATTCTAATAACGTCAAAGTCGAGGCCGACCCCCTCTGGAACCACGATTTCTTTTTCTTACGGCTGCACCTATCCTCGAGTTGCTTTCTAAAGGCGCACTAGTTATATATGTACTTAATTCTTTAGCTTAGCACGTCCCCATACCCCTGGGGAGGTTCGGGAACATGGGCTTCGCCCTGTCTCCCCCCGGAAGTTAAACACAATCAATCAATCAATCAAGCAAGCAATTAAGCTCGGTCACCCATCGGGTGAGTGTACCTCAAGTGATTGAGCTTGAGCCCTGCAATCTGGTTATCTCCATGAGTTTCTTGTAGCTGATACTGAACACGTAGAAAGCCGTCTTTGTTCCTGAAATGCAGTCATGGCAACGATTCTCAGCGCGTGCGAAACATTGCCGGCATAATTTGGATTGTATTGCATCCAAGTGCCGTTTTTAGTAACCAGAAAAAGGATTTCCGCGCTCTCGCCAGGTCCCTTGATCGACCTAAACAACGCTACAGAGTCCGCCAGCCAAGGTCAGGGGGTACAATGTCCCAGCCGATCATTGTTATTAGCAAATATAGTTGGTTGTAGCAGAATCCCCGAGTCGAGGATGACGACTTTATCGCCCGGTTTGGACCTGAGGCTGTGTGCGAAGTTGTTGAGGTCTTCTGTTGTATCGCTGGTGTACCGGGCAATTAGGGAGTTTGCGTCTTCGCCTGTTTGGAGCCAGGTTTGTTTGGGGGAGGGCGAGAGAAGGGCTTCGTTGTTGAAGGCGCTGATTGCGCCGTGGACAATCAGGTCGGAAGGGTTTGGAAGGAGGCGTTGAGATAGGTGGTGGAGGGGTTGGAGAGAGGGGGGGCGCGAGCTGGCGGTAGATGGAAGTCGCGGGTTTGCATGGTGAGGTCCTTGGGAGTGGTTGATGGCATTATGGTGGGTGGGTGGGTTGGGTTCGTTTATACTGGGGGGCTATGCTATGGTGTAGACACAAACTGGTATCGAACCGGGTGATGTGATCTAGATATCAATGCTTGTGTTGACATGCATGCATACATGCGATGCGTGCAGGGTATGCGTTTGTCTCTGTGCAGACTGAGCATTTGCCTGGTTTGTCGCGTTTGTCATTCTCGGAGGCTTCATATACTCCTTTCCATAGACGGATTATCACATCTTTCTTCCTCCTAAATCTCCCTGGTAGCATGTAGCATCAAGATCTTGTTCCTCTTTGGTGTCTTACGGTCATGCTTATATATGGATTGACAGCCATCCCACTTCAGTCTTTCTGATATATATATATGGTTGCCCGCGCCTGGATCGGGTTTCTTGCCGGCTATGAAGGTGACAACGGACATTGCTTTTCGCAATTACAACCGGCAAACCAAGAAGGTGACGGTGCATAGAGATGTCGTCTTTTGGGAGCCGAGAGCACCAAAGACATACCACGGAGCTGGTAATTTCCAGATTGGCGAGCCGTTGAAGCCTTACAGCCAAAAACAGAGTTTTCAATTGGCAATGCCTTGTTCAAATCAGCAAGACAAGCTGCTAGAGATCTAGGGTCAACAGATTTAGGTTCAACAGGTCTGGATTCAAAAGATCTGTTCATCCAAACGATTGTTTTACGAAATGGAACTGATCGTGACGGTTGAGGGGCAGTGGAGGAGCAAGTCCGCGGTTCTTTTGATTCGTGCAGGCTGCTGTATATTGCGGACTTCAACCTCCATCGACCCACTGCAGGTTGCCACGATCTACCTGCTCTGTGGATTGAGGGATAAACGCCTTACCTCGTCCTATGGCCCTTTGACAGTGCGGTTAGGGTAAGCAGGTCTCTGAGAAAGAGGTATTCGCAGTCGTCAACTACTGTCGACGTTATTTTCATTTCATATTCTACCGTCTCACAATATCGCTATTCAAAGATGATTTCCAGGGCGGGAGTATTCCTTCAAATCTGTAAAACTCAATGTCTCAGTGTACAACCCCGTGGGGTATTCCTCGCAATGCCGTGTCTAACCCATTTTTACCTTGTTTCTGTTCTGATTGAATACCCAGATATATAGGAAGGGATATACTGTCTCCGGGATAAGAGTGGTCACAATAGTCGCGATGCTCCAAAACGATCCCACATACTCCCAGTTTCGAGGGACGTTGAGATACCGCCATATGAAAAGACCATAAGCCGTGAAGCAACCCAAATAACGCAGGAGCCTGTAATAACAATTAGTAAGATCTACTGACCACGGTGGTGGGAAAAGCAAGCTGCATACCAAATCTCAAGGGAGTGGCCCAGTAGAGAACGATGTTTCACCAGCCCATATACGTACACCCACCCAACCGGAAGTTGCAAGAGGATACCGGTCCAATATGCTGTAATTTGCTCGCGGTCATCTGGGTAGAGATATCCCAAGTATCTCAACCCTGCTAGAGCTGTTATACAGTATATAAACATCTCTCCGGCAATGCGCTTCCGTTGATCGGGGCGATAGACACGCCAGAGCGCAAGCGCAACAAACGTCAGGTCTAGCTCAAACCAAGCAAGAAAGCATATTCTCTCCAGCCGCGTTGATGTAGTCGCAAAGGCGTAGTATAACTCATACGCCAATGTCAAAGACCTAAAGCGGACAGTCAGTCACCCAGTGTAATATACCGCGAGAAGTCTGCCAGCGTACAAGTACTTGATTGTTCCTGGCAAGACCCGATCTTTGACAGCTCTTATCATAACAAACACATATAAAAGGGCGTATATTACCCCGCATGAGATAATAAAACCATCCTGAACGAAAAGGTAGCCCTCGGGTGGGTTTAGACGCGCATCGGCAGGTTGCACCACCAGGTGGCGGATATGCTCCGTTAACCAAAAGTCAGACATATCTTCGGCGATTGACAGAAAAGCGAAACGTTTGATCCAACTAGGTTGGAAGATTGAGCTGTCCAGGATATAGCTAAATAAGAAATGCCGGGATCTTAGAGATGTTATGACGTCATAATGACGACATGATAAGACTGGAGACTAACCTTGGAAAGAAAGCGAGCACGATCTAGGTCCGTTTGCGTGGTTGCTGAAGAATCCGGCGGGTAGGGACTTACAGCGAACCGTCCTGACGATGACGATGGCGGCGGTGATTTGTCGTCCGGTGGTGGTGGTGGTGGTAAGTGACGAGGAGGCCCCCAGATGGGAATCGTAAGATGGCCTTGTTGGACGGGGGTAGGGGTATGATAGAAATCGGACGGTAAAGCGCTCGGTGTCTAGAGGGGTGTTGCCTATATTGTGTTGATTACAGAAACAGCGTTCTGTACAGCATGTATTGAGATCAAAAATAGTATATGAAAATACTATGAATATGGTGAATTCCAATCTTGTATACTGTAGAAAGGAAAATGAACGTTTTGTCTATCTTCTTCATACATGGGAAGAAGCATCTATTTATGCTTTTTTTTCATATACCTCCAACATGGGGAATCAGAAAGGCTCTGTGAGAACAGACAACAACGCGAAAGACAGAAGACTGAGAACAGGGCGCTAATGCAGTAGGATTGTGACCTGCGTGATCAGACTGCATATAGCCAACCAGGCATCACTTGGTAGGAGCCTAAGCGCCGTTGGTTCGCTAAGCGCCGATCCTGCATATGCAATGTGACCCCGAATTAGGGTCATCGTTGTTTGTATCAAAAGGGCCAGTATTAATGGAAATTGACTGGGATTTTCAACATCTTGGTAGTAGTAACTGTTCTAGTAATCTACGTCTACGATATCTTCGCGCCAATAACCCACAAATATAAATATACATCGGTTCTTAACTGTGCGGAAAGGCTGTTTAGTGGGCTTCAAGAAAAGCTGCGGATTTAAATTGTGTTAGAAGACTGGAAAGAGATTTTCAATATAAGCCCCTATATATTCCAGGATAGAAGCCGAACTAACTACGGCAGTCAGTTAACTTGTTAACTAACTCAGTGTTGGAGCTTGGTCACGAGGTCTTGGTGGCTGCCTGATTTGTCAGGCTAGTAATGCCTGCTTGTTTGTTAACTAACTAGTTACCTACCTCCTTCCTCTCTCTGAGTCTTCTCTCTCTCTTTTCCTCCCCCGGTCTTCTGTTCAGTCAGGTAAAATATTCATTCCACTCTGCTTGTTCTCGTATTGCCAACAGTGAGGAAAACAATTAAGAGCGATAGAAGGAAAGATTAAGAATGTTGAGAATGCAGCCCACAGTTTCACCAAGAAGGATTTTCTCCGAATGATACCCTCTATATAGCGATTGAATCATCGCCGGTTCATTCTTAAATTACTTAAGGCTATCATCATACTGGCCAACAAATATACGGCCATGAGGAGCGGAAATAAGCCGCCTGATGAGAAATAACATTGTCTCACTCATTGTGTTTTGGATCATCCGGGATATGAAACCCGAAGACGAAAACCATGATCAGCCTCGGTGAGGAGAAAGTATTTAAAGATTCATTTGAGTCTCCCTCCTGTCTAATCTTTCAACACTCTGCACATTTGATGTCGTCATGACCCAAACTGGAAAGCATGCCCTTATCTTTGGAGCCTCTGAAATCTCCGGATGGTCTCTCTTGAACCAAACCCTCCAATACCCAACCCCGACGACCTTTAACCGCGTGACTGGCCTGTGCAATCGGCCATGGATCAGCGAGGACGCTTATCTCCCTGACGATAACCGCCTCAATATTGTGTCGGGCATTGACCTGACACAGTCCGTGGAAGCGGTAAAAGCTCAGCTTAAAGAGAAGGTCGCGAAGGTGGAGTCAGTCGACGTGGTTTTCTTTTGTGGTATGTATTTGCTACGTTGCTTGGTTCTTCTTTGAAGCCACATATACTAACTTCTGCGCAGCTTACATTCAGACTGGCGACTTCCAGTCGCTGCGCAAGGTCAACACCGATCTTCTCCAAACCGCCATTAAAGCCATCTCCGCTGTTTCACCCACAATGGAAGCGGTCATCCTGCAGACTGGTGGCAAGGGGTATGGATTGGAGTTCCCTAAAGAGGTCACCATCCAGCCTCCTCTCCACGAGAAGATGCCCCGCATTCCTTCGCCATGGAGAGAGAACGTTTTTTACTACGACCAGTATGATCTCTTAAAAGGCTCTCTGAAGACCAAAACTGGACCTTCACTGAGATTCGACCGGATGGCATTGTCGGCTTCGCCCCTGGCTCCAACGTCATGAACATGGCATATGGTATTGCCTTCTACTTGACTCTGTACAGAGAAGTCAATGGAAAGGATGCCAAAGTTCCATTCCCCGGTCGTCTGCACGGTTACCACACTCGCCACACCGACACCTTCCAAGACATCCTTTCTAAGATGGAAATCTTCGCTGCTCTTAACCGCGGCAAGTGTCAAAACGGATCAAGCTTTAATTGTGGCGACGGAGAGGCTGTCACCTGGGCTCAGGTCTGGCCAGGAATTTGTTCTTATTTTGGCCTCAATGGTGTCGAGCCAGATGGCATGCAGAAGAATATGCAGGATTTCGTTTCCGAGAATAAGGCGATCTGGGACCGCTTGGTCTTGACTCACGACCTGAAGAAGGGCCTCATTGAGTCGCAGAACTGGGGCCATACGAACTTCATGCTTGTTGATTTTGACTTTGCCCGGGAGTATTCCCTTGAGGCAGCTCGATCCGTTGGGTTCAACGAGCAGATTGATACTCTCCAGGGTTATCATGTTACATTTGACCGGATGGTGAACGCGAGGTTCATCCCCGTGCCTTCTTCTTGAGGGATTCTTGTTCGAATAAAGAGAGAACAAACCAAATGAACATATATTTGGAGAGGAAAACACGGGATTTGAAATACTGTTAAACATGATTCCCGGCGGGATATAAGTCCCGGGTAGTCATTCTCCACCAGCTGGACCCATATTTTCCACAAGTATAGTGCAAATATAAATATGTATTTTGCCTTCACCCTGCCCTGCAGTTAGATATTTATTTCATTCATACTTCATAAGTTGATTTATTCCGTTTGACAGTAGTTAAGGGTTAACAGACATCATGGCCAACCTTGCATCCTCTTTGGCGGCTCGTTTCAGTCTCGGTGGCCGAGTGATCCTAATCACTGGTAAACAGCACCATTCCCCAAAGTCCTCAAACAAACTCTTAACACGTTCCTAGGTGGTCGGGGTATTGGCATGGCACTTTCGAAAACTTGTTTGGATGCTGGTGCCACTGTAGTGGTCACCGACGTTCTACCCCAGCCTGATCCTGTCTTTCTTGACTGGCGGAAGAGTACCCCAGATCAGCTTCACTACTACTGGTAAGCGATCCTATTTGACGGGAAAGATTACAGATGACTTACCTTTTAAAGCTGTGATCTGACCAATAAGGAGGAGGTCGGACGCACTTTTACCAGCATCCTAGAGAAATTCCACCACATCCACGGAGTGTGAGATCAGGGCAGTCCGCACCAGTAAAGGGTAATCCATGACTCACAAATCAATGTTGAGCAGAGTCACGGCAGCCGGAATTTGTATCGACAAGCCATTCTTGAAGCATGAGTGGGAAGATATCCAAAATCTCCAAGCTGTGAATGTACGTTTCTTGCTAGCTGCATGATAAGCAAATGCTAACTCTGAAAAGGAGACGGGAACATTCTTCGCGGTACAGAATGTCGTGAAGAATATGAAGCAGTATGGTATTAAAGGAAGTATCGTGATGATTTGCTCACAGTCAGCGCAACATGTCTGCCCTGGTCATCTGCTGACTGCCTATGCGGGAAGCAAGGGCTTTGTGTTCTCAATGGCAAGAAGTCTGGCCCACGAGCTGGCTCCTGATGGAATCCGTGTTAATACTGTCTCTCCGGGGTAAGGAGCTCCCTGACGCACCGAGAACTTATCGCTTAAACAAATCTAGATACATTGCCACAGATATGAATCTCTCACTTGCATCTCTTCGGCCGGAGTTGCTCAAAATTTTCTGTGAAGCACCACCCCTTCGGCGCGTCGGAACACCACAGGACGTGGAACTGGCCGTGTTGTATTTGTTGGGTGGTGGTTCTTCTTATGTCACTGGGCAGGATCTTGCTATCGATGGTGGCATGCAGGTCTCCTCTGGAAACTATAAGCTGTAGATGCCTCAACATGTCCAAATTAGGATCGTCAGTTTATAAGTTTTTGTTATCAGATAACCGATATTCGGAATGCCATTGACCACTTGAAATTCGTACAGTAGCATTAGGAATTGTCATCATCAACTTAATTCGGGACCTACTTTTCCCGGAATAGAGATTTGAGAATCTGACAGTACATTTGAATTCGGAGAATCCTTGAGGGCTACTATACTAGAGATGAAGAGGAAAATCGTGATGAAGAAAGGTGATAATGAATATATGGAAAGGAGGCAGTATATGAAGCCTCCATGAACAAAGAGAATGGCAAACTAGCAGAAGGCTCAGTCTGCACAGAGGCAAAGACATATAGGCATCCCGTGTATGTTAACAAGAATAAAGTAAATTGGGGTAATTCCAAATGTCTATTTGCCGTTGGACACGATCCGGTCACCATTTTCATCAAACTCGATCTTCCGACCAGTTTCCAAACTTTCTTGGAAGGCAGTTGCGATCTTGAGACCTGTGTAGGCAGCGGAAAGCCTCATTGGAAGCTCCGTATTGTCCAGAATAGCGTCGGTGAATTGATTCACCTCAGTGACAAAGGCTTCTCGGTATCGATCGACCCAACTAGGGGTGCAGTCTTGCATGATTCCAGACGCGTTCGATACCTGAACCCGATTAGAGTGAGGTACCGAGTTAATGGAGATCTTTCCGTTCATGCCAATGATATCCGTGCAGTTGTCATAGCCGTGTGAGGTTGTGCGGGAATGATAGTAGTGGGCGATTCGGCCACCCCAGAATTCAACGACACCCACGGAGTTATCGACATCCTTGAAATCTTTCATTTCATGATGATGGGCAATGATTCCAGTAGCCCAGAGAGCCTTGGGTCTGACTTCTTCGCCTAGGATAGATAAAGTCAAGTCAATGTCGTGAACGACGGTGTCCACAAAAATTCCACCACTCTGTCGAGCATATTCGATGAAGAAGCCACTTTTATCCAGCTTCTCGGCACCCTGTGAACGGACAATAAGAGGCTCCCCTATGGCGCCACTCTTGATTTTCTGTATGGCATCCATATAGTTTTCGTCAAAACGCCGGACGAACCCAACCATAACCTTTGTTTGGGGATGCTGCTTTGCTGTTTCCATCAAATCACGTAACTACAAACGCGGAATAAGCACTAGTGGTTCAGAGGCTAAATCGGATAGCTTACCTGTGAGATGTCTCTTGTGATCGGTTTTTCACAAAGAACATGTATCTCGAGTTGCATAGCGGTCAATGTCTGCGCTATGTGTAGCTCGGTTGGCGACGCGATGACCACGGCGTCTAGCCCAGGCGTATGGATCATCTCTTCGAAGCTCTGAAATACAAGCACCCCATCTGGTACAAGTTTTGCCTTCGCCCATTCGATCTCATGAGATGCTGGTGTACAAACTGCGAAGAGCTTGGCTCGGGGGACTTGGTGGAGAATATTCAATGCATGACGCTGGCCCATCCGGCCTAAGCCAACCACACCGATATTGGCCTTCACTTTCGTCATCTCGAACCTAATATAATCCGCAGCGGTGTAAAATATTTATAACGCAGGAAATTGAAAATGATGGCTGTGTTCCCAGGAAATCGGTTGTTTATTTTTATGCCCGCTGCTCGGGATTCAAAAGCCGGCCCTAGTACCCCTCTTCGGAATTTTTCATAGCGTTACGTATTGCCCTTCCGATTATGTGACATTTAACGTGGGCCTACTTCGGCCTCTGGTAGAAATCAATGGATCTACATGAGAGAGAGAGGTTTCCCTTCCCCGTGAACTCTATACTGTACAGTATTTGCGGGCTACGGGTAGCTTTCGGACGTTTTCTTTCAATCATTTTCTTTGGGCGTATCAGGATATCCTATACAACATACTAACTTACCATTACACCACCTAGATAGCAAGATAGCACGTCAAAGCTCTAATACGCTCATGCAAGGTCTCAAAAGCCCCAATGACCCCCAAGGTACTACCGGCTCTGTTGTGCGACAGGAAGATGGCAACTATCGCCGCGATGCTTGCCTTAGAGCACCACGAACCCATTTTCCACCATCTAGCCAATCGGTAGAGCGGCCATGTAGTGGAGCCGTCCTTCCAGAGGAATGCCTTCCAATTTGGCCAGAATGTCTCCAACCAAAGGAAAGCAGCCCTCGCCGGCCACGAAGCAGCATTTCGACCAAACTCATTGATGTACCAATTTGAGCAATCCCCCGCAAAAACAGTGCCCTTAAGCTGCTCTTGAAGAGAGATAGTATGCCTCTCCTCTGCAGACTGCTTTACTTCCACCACTCGAGCTCGACGGTCGAGGATTGGCTCGAAGAGTGCCTTGACCGCGAAGCAAACCTGAGTTTCACAGGCAAACAGAGCAGAGTTGTTTGCAGGAAAGGTATTGGGACCGAAACTATATGGGTAAGCTAGGATCAATTAAATATTCCTTGTATTCACTTACATGATGGCCAAGTTGGGGAAGTTGTGCACGAACGTGCCGTAGTAAGCCTGCGCTCCTCGAGACTCGCTCCACTGTTTGTTCAAGGAGACACCATGTCGACCATAAATCTCCATGGGTGCAAGAAACTGCGAGACCTGAAAGCCGGTTGCAAGCACAACAATATCAAACTCGTCTTCAATGCCCGAAGATCCGATAATTCCGTTCTCGGTGAACTCCTGGATTCCCTCATTGCAAAGCTTGACGTTGGATTGATGAAGGGAATCAAGATAACCAGGGTCGAAAATGCGTCTCTTGCATCCTGTGCGACAACATAAGCTTTTATTCTTCAGTAAGTTGAACTGTTTCCATACCCAAAGGAAAATCAGGCACCACAGCCTTCTTGTATTGCTGAGGGGTACGAGAGAGGATGTATTCTCGGGACTCGTCCTCCGCCGCAAGCCTGGCCTTGATTCCAGCCTCCGAGGAGAAATAAGTGTAAGCCTCCTGCTCCGCGGTGAGGAAAATGCGCAAGCGAAGCCATCGTTGCCAGAGAGGCAACCACCTGAACGACCATTTTTCCAGCTGTGAAAAGGATTTATTTGGCTTTCAGCAACTTCAGGTTAGTCGAGGTACCAAGCAAAGACTAGTACTAGGTATTAAAATGGACTTACACGTGGGTGATACCATTGTGCACTGCGAGCGTATTGCTGCACGAAAGCTGCTTTTCCGGAAACAGCAGGCACAACTTGGGCGGCACTGCAACCGTTTCCAATTACTGCCTAAGAAAGGTTAGGCCTGTAATGGGTCTAATCAGGAAGCCCTGGAGAATAAGATTGCTTACCACTCGCTTGCCAGTGTAGTCAACCGAGTGGTCCCAGCGTGCAGTGTGGAACATGTCACCCTTGAAATTCTCCATCCCCTTGAATCTCACATCCCGGGGAAAGGAGATAGCACCAACTGCGGAAACGAAGACAGTCGCGTGGCGCTCGAATTCCAGACCGGTTTCTACGTCGCGGAATTTCACAGTCCACTCTTTTTCGTCCGGGTTCCAAGCACCCCCTAAGCACTCCACCGAGGTAATGACATGTTGCCGTAGATCGAATTTGTCAACAGTGTCTTCAATGTCTAGATGTAATATATTGTCAGCCAACATCACGCGACTTAGGTGGAAAACTCAGTTCAGATTGACCAACATTGCAAGATTTCGGGCTGTTCGCACAATTCCTTGGACCAATTGGCATTGAGATTGAAGCTGAAAGAGTAAAGGTGCGAAGGAAGATCACAACCACTGAGGTGCAACTGTTAGTGATCTGAGAAAGCTGTTTCTTGTCGAGAACCCTTACCAGCCAGGATAGGTGTTTGATCGCCAAGTGCCACCTACACCATCCAATTTTTCGTATATCTGCAACATGTCAAAACTTGCCGCATAATCGGTGAACAAGCTATAGGTATTACCAGGAAATCATTAAAGCCCAATTCGTGCTTTAGACGATAGGCCATTGAGATACCACCAGGACCTGCACCAATGATGATGGCGGTAGGGGCGTAAGAGGAAGCCATTTTGTCACAACTAATGATGGAAGAAGTACAAAGATCAGAAAAGGTTTTGCAACAGGTTCTTTCGAAGTCGCCGTCTTATGACTGCCCTTTTTGTTTTGGAGAACCCCATTTCCCTTCCGGGAGACTAATCCCGACGCTGGGATATCGGAATATCTGCATGCAAGACCAGGAGACTTGACTTGAGATTATTATCCGGGGATCGGAACTCATTTCACGGTCCTACTATTTGTGGAGACGACTACTCCTTCGCCCGAGACGCTCTATGACGGTTTTTGCCACCAGGACCAATTCAACAAGGAAACGAAAGAACTATGACCATTTCTCCCAGAACCAGCAAGGGCCAGTACCTGCACGGCCCGCAGCAGTTGCGTCTTGAGGAGCGACCAATGCCCTCTATCGGCCCGTCTGATGTGAGAATCCGCGTTCGGTCAACGACCTTGTGTGGCTCCGACATGCACTACTTCAAGTTCGGCAGAAATGGATCAATCGAAGTCAAAGAGCCTTTGTGTGGTGGGCACGAAGCAGCGGGTGAGGTGGTGGAAGTTGGCGCGACAGCTCTGGAAACTGGGAAGTTCAAAGTCGGCGATTCCGTGGCAATAGAGAGTGGTGTCGCATGCCTGGAATGCGACAGATGTAAAGCTGGCCGATATAATATCTGCGCCCAAATGCGCTTCCGAAGCAGCGGCGCATCGTTTCCCCATTTCCAGGGGACTCTTCAGGAGTTCGTCGACCATCCCGCGGAATGGTGTCACAAGTAAGTGTTTTACTGCTTAAGGAAGCGGGCTATAGCTGATAACAAATACCCGCAGGTTATCAACAACACTCTCATTTGATGATGGTGCTTTGCTGGAGCCACTGTCTGTCTGTGTTCATTCAGTCAACAGGGCAGGTATGAAGCAAAGGGGCGCGATGCTTAGTTCTTGGTGCTGGGGCAGTCGGTCTTTTGTGTGCTGCAGTTGCAAAAATTGAACATAGGAGCCCTGTTGTGATTGCAGATGTTGACAAAGGCCGGGTTGCATTCGCCCTGGAACACGGCTTTGCAGACGTAGGATTCGTGGTTGACCCGAAGAAAGGGGACACTGTTGAAAGCCGTCTTTCCGTTGCGAAGGATCTGGCCCTTCAGATTGGCGACCAGAAATGGCCAGAAGGTGAAGAAGTGCGCCAGGTTGACCATGTTTTTGAGTGTACGGGGGTCGAAAGTTGCGTGCAAACATCGATATATGTGAGCTCTCTTTCAATACTCAAACTTGCCAGAAAGCTAATTCCGTCATAGGCGACTACGAATGGCGGAAATGTTGTGCTTGTGGGAATGGGAACTGCCATTCAAACATGGCCTATCGCAGAGCTCACGGGTCGTGAGATCAATGTGGTATCAGTGTGGCGCTATGTGAATTGCTATCCTCGGGCAATCGAGATCATGGAGGGTGTGAGAGCCAACTCTCTCAAACCGGACGTGACGAAGCTCATTACGCATCAGTTTGTCGGGCTCGATTCTATTCCATCAGCCTATGACACTGCCGGGAAGACACGAGATGGGGAGTCTAAGTTGGTTATTAAGACAGTCGTTAATTTCTGATCAAAATATATAATTAACAAATATATTGAAAATATCCGAGGCCATCACTTTCAATTGTAGACGTAGATTCCCTGGATCCTAAAATTGTTCACGAGACGCCACAGAAGTCTGTTGCCAGGAGTAGAGTCGTTTAATCGAGCACTTTCCGCATTTGCGTAATCATAGCCAGAACTACGCAGAAGCTTTTGGATATAAGGCTTCACAGTAGAAAGTAATGTCGCCTCAACGAGGGAAGCAGCTCGATATCGCCTAGTGAGCAGCCATTAAACTTGTCTGGGGCATGAAGATCTTATGGTCGGATCTTGCATCATACGCAAGTGAAGGCGAGATAGAATAGCGAAAAAAAATGTCAGAGTCGTTTTCCTTCTAGTGTATTATCAGGTTGATTGTAAGCCCCGGACAGCATCCGGGATTATGTGACCTCAGCTTTCTGCCTTTCCATTATCGGGAATGCGATCCCGGTACAGAGAATAGACTCCGAGCATCTTATAAGATGACCCTCAAGCTTGTCGCGAGTTATTCGACATATCTTGCTCTTCTCTTTTATGTACTATTCTGACTGAATACTCTGTCAATTGTAATGGCTTTTACTGGAGTCAGCACCAAGGACGTGAACAACATGCCCGACGATGAGCACGCGGTTCTAACGCTGAGAAATTTGATTTTCGACATCTGCAACCAGAATGGTGGAGGCCATGGTGGATCTGCTGTTGGTATGGCTGCTATAGGTGTGGCTTTATGGAAACACATCATGCGGTATAACCCCTCAAATCCAGACTGGTTCGACAGAGACCGATTTGTGCTTTCCAACGGTATGTGATTTCCCAGAACTAAAAGATTGACGATATAGCTGGCAAACAAAATCAGGACATTGTGCCATGTTCTTGTATGCCCTCAATTACTTGACAGGATTCGATGCTTGGACAATGAATGAGCTAAAGGGCTATGGTGGCGGGAAGGAAAATGGGTTCACCACCATCGCACACGGGCATCCGGAAATTGAATGCCCCGGTATTGAAGTTACCACTGGCCCATTGGGACAGGGAATTGCCAACTCGGTTGGCTTGGCTATTGCTTCCAAGAACCTAGCAGCCCGGTTTAACAGACCCGGTTATGAAGTAGTCAGCTCTCGAGTTTACTGCATGACGGGTGATGGCTGCTTGATGGAAGGTGTTGCTCTCGAAGGTATTTCCCAATTGGTTCAGAACTATGAAATAAACATATACTGAGAAAGCTTCAAGCAATTTCGTTGGCAGGCCATCTCCAACTGGACAATCTGGTGTTAGTCTACGACAACAATGGTGTCACTTGTGATGGCCCTCTTTCGTGGATTAATACCGAGGATATCAACCAGAAAATGCGGGCTTCTGGGTGGCATGTTCTTGATGTAATGGACGGATGTGATAATGTTCAAGCCATTTGCTCCTCTCTGAGACATGCCCAATCCTTTAAAAGGGAAGCCCACTTTTATCAACATCCGTACCGTCATCGGTGTTGGTACTACCACAGCTGGAACAGCGAAAGCACACCATGGAAGCTTTGACGTTGAAAGTGTTGCGAAGTCCAAGTTGGCGATTGGACAAGATCCCTATCAAAGTCACAAACCCACTGCGCGTGGTTTAGACTACTTCCGCGAACGAAAACAGCACGGAGAAGCCTTGGAAAAGAGTTGGCAACATTTGCTGATGCAATACACCCTCGAGTTCCCCGATTTGGCAAGCGATTTTGCCTCTCGACTGCGGGGTGCGAAGCCAGATTTAGGATTACTTCTCCAGGATTTGGACAGCAGCCAATTCAGCCAAATGCCAACCAGGGAGTCAAATGGACTCATTCTTCAAAAGCTTTGGGAGACATGTCCTTCATTTTGTGGCGGTGGTGCAGACCTTGTCAACTCCAACAAGTTTGTCTACTCGGATACCGATGTCTTTCACCCCTCAGTGAGCTACCAGGGCCGATATATCAGATATGGGATCAGGGAGCATGCTATGGCCTCTATCTCAAATGGTCTTGCAGCATACCACCCGGGAACCTTTTTGCCAGTCACCGCAACATTTTTGATGTTCTACATCTATGTAAGTTCTTAAGGGATACCCCTAGCTCGGCTTACAAGCTGACCAGGGTCCGAAATCCTTACAGGCAGCACCCGGAGTGCGCATGGGAGCTCTTAGTCATCTTCCAACTATTCATATTGCAACTCATGACTCGTTCGGTAAGACAATTCGCAACTACTGTCTTGGAGACCACCTAACTTTGACTAGCCGAGGGGCAGAATGGTCCTACTCATCAGCCAGTGGAGCTTGACTCCTTATATAGGGCCATGCCAAATCTCACATACATCCGGCCATCTGATGCCGAAGAGGTAATCGGCGCTTGGATGTGGGCCGTTGAATCCGCAAGCAGTCCAACGATGATTTCTGTTGGTCGTGATCCAGTCGACCAGCCAGCAATTACAAGCAGATTTAACGTATCCAAGGGAGCATACGTACTTGAGGAGCACCCAGATGCCCAGCTGACATTAGTTAGCTGTGGTACGAGTTTGCACTACGCCATTCGTGCTGCAAACGAGCTGAGTGAGCAAATTTCGATTCGTTGCCGGATTGTCAGTGCTCCTAGCTTTGATCTGTTTGATCAGCAGCCCGCAGAATACAGAGAGTCAGTTTTCCCCCTCGATGGCAACCCCATCATCAGTGTGGAGGAATATGTGGCCACCACGTGGGCACGTTATGTTACAGCAAGTGTGGGCATGACATCCTACGGTTACTCTGCGTCTAACCCAAGCAACTACGAGCGCTTCGGATTGGACACGCGCGGAATTGTTCTTCGAGTTAAGAGATACCTCACGTTCTTGAACGGCCGCAGTGCAAGACAGATGGGTTGGCGATCAATCTAAATCTGGTTATCGAAGTGTGATATAGATTGAGAATGGATGCACAAGCAAAATAAAACTATCAGTATCATCAGATCAACGTAATTGATAGAATGTGAGCTGCAAGGTTCTTAAAGCATCAATTTGTAAATAAATTGAGATATAAAAACCAACTATCTCGTTAATTCATTGCCCGCGGTATTCCATCACTCAGTAAAATATTGCACAGCTCCGGATCCATAAATTCAACCAAATCAGGCCCATTGTCTCCAAAGAATGAAAGGTCGTGAGTCTCGTGAGATATTGGCGAGTCTACGGCAACAGGCACGCCCAGTTCTGCAGAGCTACATAGATTGTCACCCAGCCAGTTCTGTGTCCCGGCTGTATTTCGCGACCTTTTCGGATGCTTGCCGGGACTATTCTCGTTCTGTGGGCCCCTTTTTGCGCCTTTTTGGGCCATTCCCCGCTTGCGTTTATGCCATTGTTGCTGAAGCGTACTCAAAAATCTGCTTGTTCGCTTCGCATTTTCAAAGCAAGTGCCCATTTCATCCAATGCCCAGAAGCATGTACTCAGGTACCTTACTAGGTCAGAGTGCTGAGTGCTGCTTTGGCCTGGAACAGTGACGAACATGAGTATAAGTGCTGCTGAGAACACGTACGACACCATCTGAACATTTGCCTTTCGAAAACTGTATCGTCGCTCATACATGTTGAGGACTTTGACTATCGAGATTGCCGATTCGAGACACATTCTGCGTGCATGTCCAGGTCCAGGCCCTTGCAATGGTCTAGGCTGTATATGATTTTTCGATATGTAGGGGCGATGGCAGTGAATCATAAACTGATAATATTGCAAACTTCTTAAATTAGTACATGAGCTTATCATACCAAATAAATAATCAACTTACTGCAGAGTGAGAACGTGGGGCAAATAGTAGTAGGACTCTTTGGTCGCATCAACGTTAAGGTCATTGGGCAGGTTATTTTTCCAAGCAAGCAGCCGTGCGACAGTGTCAGCGGTGAGCTCTTGAAGCGCTGTCCTCGATATTTCCAAGCAGCCATAACTTGATTGGGATTAGTATCTTTGTTTGATGAGGACGCGCATCACAATTCTAATAACTCACAGTACATCAGTTACAGGGGACATCAAGTCATATAAAGCAATCCACTGCTGGAATATCATGTCCGATGGGTTAGCTATACCTTGGATATTGACTTGCGAGCATCCATAAGATCTCCAACGTGGTGCCTGGTGAGACATAGGAGACCTGTCATTCCAGCATGGTTTTCGAACGGAGACGCCAGCTACCGGGCTTCGGACAGACCGTCCCAAATAGTACCCCCAAAATCTGTGAAGTATCAGTTAGGCGGCAAGGCTTGATAACGGCAAGTAGAGATGTCTTACTGGTCGTTGAGACTCGAGCCCCAGAAAACTGTTCGTCGAATCTTACATTCCTCTGCCGTGATGATACCCTTTTCCACGTAAGGGGTGACATCCAAATGGAGACCTTGGTCAAATGCAAGTCGCATGGCCATCCCTTTTTAAGGTGAATCTGTTTCCAATAGCCAAAGAGATAGAAGCTTGACTTACCACTATACAGCCAGCCGCGAGTGTCTCTAGTACCTGAAGCTTCATAATTACTGCATATTACCAGCGCTTGAATTGTTGCCAGTGAAGGGTTTTCAATCTCCAGTTCCAGCAGGGCTTTGGCCCTATCCCCGAAAAACTGTGACAAGGACCGAGGGAATGTAACAAGATCTGGATGATACTTGGGCTCATAAGCTGCACCCATTGCACACCTTTTTTTTTTTTTTTTATCAGCATGAACTCTTCAAAGTCAAGGGACATGCTCACATTGCATCGCATAAAGCCTGCGAATAATAAGCTGAAGTTAAGCCTTCATATCGATTCTGATTTTTGGCCTTCCAAAACGCTTCACTGTCAACAACATGCAGACAAGGGTCTTGCCAGGCAAAGTAAAGCTGGAGTAGATGCTTCTCAAAAGCCTCCTCCACTTCTATGTTGAGACCCAAATCCTCCAGTATATCTTGTGCATCTTTCTGAAAAAGAGAAGATGTAAAATGTCTAATGTCATCTGAAACGTCAAGCAAGTTTAGGTTAGATGTCGACCCAAAATACCGTAATTGACCGTCGTGCGTCAACTGTACACGCCCCGAGCGACATGCGAATTGGTCAGTGACTTCGTCCTCGCTGTCGGTCTCGGGGTTTTCACTGGGGATCACATCATCATTGGGGGGAAACTGAGTCGGTGTCACAACATGCATGCGATATGATTCGGAAAGCTGACTCGGCCCTGCCCCATTCTGAATATGGGCCATAGTATCATCATAATCTACCAGCACTGCATCTTCTGGAACATTTTCTGCCGATATCTGACCAGCAGATCGCTCACGAAGTGGAGGCGAATCATCCCCAGGATGGTAATTATCGCATCCTGGGGCCGGTGGTTGAGGACTAGTGATGTTTGTCTGGTCATGGGCCACGAAGCGGGTCGTATCACCAGGTCTCTGGCTCCCGGGAAAGCTGGCTCCTGCGCTATGGGATGTATTCTCGTCACTTAGCACATTCTCGCAGGCAATTCCTAAGCTCTGCAAAATGCCTCTTAGGGTATCTCGGTCATTCTTGTCCATAGCCGGAACTCCGAAGCCCGCATTCTGGATATGTTGAGAGAGGACTGCAACTCTTGAAGCCAAGAGCGAAACGGCAACGCGGACGGGGATCCTGTTGATGGCTTAATACAGAGATTCTCTTTCTTTGCGGCTATATCAAAACCTACTTCCTCTTGTCATTGCGCTGTCTGTATGTACAATCCTTGTTTTTGGACTCGCAGTTCTTGCATGAGGGCTTTGATCCATCGCACTAGCCCAATCCGATAGTCAGTCAAGCACGAGCAATTCTCAAATTCCGGGATTACATGCTTTTACCTTACCGTCTCGACATGGAATGCATGCAGTCGTAACGTGCTTGCGTGCAGGCTTGACGGTCTTGGTTTGAGGCATTGCCAAATCTTATTCAGATCGCATTCATATACTGATTAATTTGGAGGGATAACGATTCATAAACTAATTCTTACTCAAGATGGTTGAGGGCCGGGATTCGAATCCCGAAGGTGTGGAGTCACACAATTTTGGATCGGTGAAGCTAGTGTTGGCCTGAGGCAGTCTGCCTGGTCTCTTCATCTGTCATCACCTCTCTCCCTCCCTCTTTCTCCTGTCCGTCCACCCCAATACATACTCCATTGATTATCCATCTGTATTTTATCTCCATGTCCAAGTAACAAGATTCCTCTAGTCTCGCTTGCTTGAATCAACCGCTTCAATCCATTCACTGTTGACCTCATCCTGTCTAGCCTTGCCTTCTTCATTCTCAGTGGTAGCGCCACCTTCTGACACATCCAGAGGAATACCGTATGTTTTTCCCTCAAAGATTTGATCAATCTCTTCCAAAGATAAACCGGCAGTTTCCACATACCAGAAAGAAACAATAGGAACAAAAGAAAAGTTCAAAACAACATAAATTATATAGTACCGCCAATCAATATTCTCAATGCCAATGGGAGTCACCAAGACAACGGCGTAGTTGCAGATCCAGTTGGTCGCAGTCGCAAGTCCAGCGCCACGGTTGCGCCAGGCTTGGGTGTTTATTTCTGCCGGATACATCCACGGTACGGCAATCCAGGACATGCCGAACACAGTATAGTAAGCGAACACGAAGGCAATTGCAACAGCTGACCATTGACTTCCTCCAACGCCCAGGCCGGACGTCAACAGGGCAAAGCAAGTGCCTTGGCCCACCGCGCCCCATAGCATGAGTCTTTTCTTCCCAACCTTCTCAATGGTTGTCAGGGCGACCGCAGTGAAAACCATAACATTGATCGCATTGCAAGCGGACAGGATCAGTGACATTTGGCGGGAGACTTGCAGAGAGGCAAACACAACGGGCAAATAGTAGTTGATTGCATTGATGCCACCCCACTGCTGCATGAACTGAGTGCCCATTCCTAGGAGAACCCTCCTTCTGGTTTCTAGGCTGTCCCTTTGCAAGAGAGTGCGCCAGCTGACCTTGGAGACTTCAAGCTCATGTTGAACGCTTTGAACGGAGGCTTCATGTAAAGCCAATAAATCGGGATCATGGATACCTTTGCCATGGAGTCGGGCTGTGACAGCCTTGGCTTGCTCGAGTCGACCCTTTTGAATGAGCCAACGTGGCGAATCAGGTAACCATGGAAGCAGGACGAGGGTAACAAGGGCGTAGAAAATCTGAAAGGCAATAGGGAATCTCCAGGAGACTTGCTGATGGCCGATATATCCAAGACCAAAATTGAGCCACTGGGCCGTCACATTGCCTAGTTGGTTGAGGACGAGGTGGAAAACGGCCAGGCGACCACGGTGTTGAGGCTTGGACATCTCTGACTGCCAGACTGGAATTGCAGTTGTGTTGAGGCCGTTTCCCAGCCCAGCAATGAATCGACCTACGATGATCTGCGCTACGCTGAACGACGCTGTTTGTATTACGGCCCCAATCGTGAGCACGATACATCCTAGGGCGATGGAAAGCCGACGACCAATTCGATCTCCATAGACCATGCAGAATATGGCACCGAAGAAACAGCCGAGGTCATAGGTTGCAGCAATCTGTCCGATTACCATTTGGCTAGGTTGCCGGAAGGTTGATTGGAAGCTTTCGTTTTCAATGAGGCCGCCAAAAAAGACTCCTTGGTCGTAACCAAAGAGCAGGAAGCCGCAAGAAGTGGTGAAGGCAACGCCCAACGAGAGTTTCGTACCCTCAAGTTCAAAGCTCATAGTGAACGTGGGAATTGAAAATGATATGTCGAGATTGAATGGGAACAACCCTGAACTGGAACTTCTGTTGGTTCTTGTAGTGTTTTAACTTACTTCCACCCGGGGGATAATCCCCAGAAATCCGGGGTAGCCCGGACCCGGAACTCATTTTACGTCTTGAATGAGTGACCGCGTTTGCAATAATACAACATCTGGCTCAGTCAATATGCCCGGTGCTCAATACGTAAGGTTCACTCCAGAGATATAATCACACTTCCGGAATATAACCCCGGACCTGACTGTCTGGAACAGTGACCGAAAGAGACATCGGGTAAAGCATAAATTGATGAGGCTATTCCAGATATTACTGTCGAGCTAATGGAGTTGTTTTAACACATTAAGAAAGAGACTGAGATTCATTCGAAGTCTTCATTTTCAAGTAACTGTATCAAGTAGTGGGCTTCACATTACATGTGAAGGTTCCCCAGAGTAATTGTTTTGATAGTCTGATACTCAGCCATTCCATATTTACTTCCTTCTAGACCATAGCCACTCTCTTTGACGCCCCCGAAAGGCGATTCAGCTGCACTGATCTTTCCCGTATTGACACCACACATGCCAATTTCAAGCTTTCTTGCAACACGCATAACACGCGCCACGTTGCCAGAAAAGATATACCCAGCAAGGCCAAATTCGGTGCTGTTAGCCAGTTGTAGGACTTCCTCCTCTGTATCAAATGGGAATATCGGAGCCAGAGGTCCAAATGTCTCGTCTCGAGCAACTAACATATCCACTGTTACGCCAGAGAGGACTGTGGGCTGCATAAAGAATCCAGGTGCTTCTGGCGCCGAGCCACCAATTTCCACGGAAGCACCCTTTGACACAGCATCTTCAATGTGGCTTTTAACCTTGTTGACGGCGGACGCATTAATCAGCGGGCCTTGCGTGCACGAGTCTTCGATCCCGGGTCCCAAGCGAAGTTCAGAGACCTTCTGTACCAGACTCCGAGTGAACTTGTCCAAGATTCCTCTTTGGACATAGAGGCGGTTGGCACTATTCTATCGTTAGGTTTTGTATAACAAAGAGTATGAAGTAAACTCACCACACACAAGTCTGACCCGAGCATCGGAATTTGGACATCATGGCTCCTTCGACGGCAAGATCAACATCGGCATCATCAAAGACAATAAAAGGAGCATTGCCGCCTAGCTCGAGACTAATCCTTTTAAGGGTGCCAGCTGCTAGTATGGCAAGATTCTTGCCCACATTGGTAGATCCAGTGAAGCTAATTTTGCGAACGAGAGGGTGTGTGGCGAGCTCTGAGGCCACCTGCCTATTCTTCGTAGGGCAGACCTGGATGGCCTTACCAGGAATTTCCGCCTTCAAAGCTAGCTTTGTGAGAGCGAGACAAGTAAATGGCGTCTCACTTGGTGGCTTGATAACCACGGCACACCCAGCAGCCAGAGCTGGGGCAACCTTGCGAGTGATCATGGCTGCTGGGAAGTTCCATGGAGTAATGATTCCGCAGACACCAACTGGCTCTTTCTCGGTCATTACAATGGTGTTCGGTGTCGATGATGGGATTGTGTCTCCATACGAGCGCGTTGCTTCTTCGGCAAACCAAGCAATGAAGCTCGCCGCATAGGCTATTTCGCCTTTGGCCTCATTGATAGTCTTGCCATTTTCTAGACATAGAATTCTTCCGACTAAAGACAGCTGTTAGAGGTGAAAGCGGAGCCTTGGAACTAGGAAGATCCTTACGGTCTTCAATGTTTTGCATGACCAAATCGTGCCATTTACGCAATAGATTCCCACGTTGCGCAGCTGTAGTTGAAGAGTAAAAGTTCTTCTGGGCCACATTTGCACTTTCGATGGCCGACTGAATGTCATTCAAATCACAGTCTGCTACAGTCCCGAGAACCTGTGCCGTGGATGGCTCTAGTGAATAATGAGCTGAGTTTCATATACAGTGATTGTTAGAGACGAACCATATACATTGAAGGTTTGCTTCCTTTTTACCCAGCATCCATCAATAAAAGCCTGATCCTGAACAAGTAGTTCCAAATCTTTGGCTGTCGCGACGTTGTTTGAAACAGCCTCCGACGACTTTTGTGGAAATGAGACTCTAGACATTGTAGGGATGATATCTGTAGGCGCAATTGGAGTGAAGAGAATATTCGTTACCGGATATACACCGGGCAATAACATTGTTAACATTATATATGCTATGTACTATGTAATTTCCTCCGGAATATCACTCCCGGAGACTGACACGGGCTCCTTCCGGGAAGCCCTTCCCCGGGAATTGGGCTGCGTAATTGTCGTTATAGATTTCAGAGTTAAGGCATGACGCCCACACTCTGGAGTGTTGTTGCTCACCTTGTTTTTTATAAAAAGGAGCAATATCATCTCGGTCTTGGCAAGGTAGGCCGAACACGGATACGCGTATAGAAAAGATCTGCACAAGCAACCTGGCCCCCCGATGTCGAGTTCGGGGGAGCAACTAATTCACATTGTCGATCTTGCGGTTCAATTGAATGTTGACACAGGGTTGCTTTTAGCATTATTATATGCACCTACACATGTGATTTGCAAAGCAGGAAACTTATATGTGTGGGGTGAAGTACTCAGGACAGTGAGCAGCCTCGGAGGGCCTTTATAGAGCGGCCCCACCCCAATCAGACATGCTTATACGAAAGTCCAAGGGCTAGAATGACGAATAAATGAAAGAAATGAGAATTGCTTGATACTAACCTTGGAAATAAAGCGAGCACGGCCCAGGGTTGTTGACTCACCTGAGTCAACAACCCTCTCGTCAGTCATGTGATACATCACGTGTATCAAACTCCTGGGGGATTCGATTTCTTTTTCTGATTGATTTTTGCTTCCTTAACATCACTACCCAGCATGCGAAACCTATTGCATCGGTTTATATGGCCATAGATTTGGCAGTTCAGTTCAACGATCTCAGAATTCGTGGCCTGGGCTGTTCGGCCCATCCACTCGATGTTATCTCCAGTCGGGAGGGAAACTATCCAAGGGGATGAGGAACAACAGGTTCATGTAAGTGAGAAGGACAACCGCTATCTTTTTTTGCCTCTAATGACTTTTTCTTAGGGCGACTGCTTATCTATCCGGGATACAGTCATTACAGAACGAGCCGTTACGGAACGAGCCGTTACAGAACGCCAAAGCGATCAGCAGCTCTTGATGATTGGTATCTTTGCAAAGGTCTATCTTATAGACGGAAAAACCGTTAGAAAAGTACCCCGCAGTGAGAGCGAAGAATATTTACAACCAACCATTCGCGAAGCTATGATATATAACACTATTGGCGTTCATCCACGAATTGCCGAGTGTTTATCGAGAGGCAGTGACCGCAGTGACCGCGGTGACCGGGTCAAATTCGTCGATATTAAATTTTATCGACACGGTGACCTTACTAGCTATTGTCAGAAAAATTCTATTACTTCTGAACTTCAGTTAAAATGGTTCCAGCAGATTTTGGAAGCTGTTGTTGTCATTCACTCTTTTAGCGTTATTCACTCGGACTTAGCGATACGGCAATTTTTTGTCGACGATAACCTCGATCTTCGCTTAGGTGATTTCAATTCTTCTCAGTGCGCTGGCCACCCAGCACTAGGTTACGAGAAAGCATCGCACTGCCTACCTCGTGATTACGAACTTCCGAACACAGAGTCTACTGATATTTTTGCTTTGGGATCTACACTTTATGAATTGGTCGCGGGCAAGGCTCCGTATAGCGAATTGAATGTGGCTGCATCCGATGATCCTAAGTCTATAAAGGCACAGATCCAGCGACAACATAAGGTGATCGATTTTGAGATTGAAGAGCGATACAAGAGGCAGCAGTTTCCAGATGTCACATGCTATCAACGTGGAGATGTCATACTAGGTTGCTGGAGAGGGCAATTTGCAACAGCAGCGGACGCGCTCGATTTCTATCTACGATCACGAAATACCATGTAATGTTTTTGTACCTCTCCGCTGCCAGGAATTTCGCTCAGATCAACACTGTCGTAGCTCACGACATTTTGATGGCATGCGAAATAACGACGACCGGAAAGGTCTGGTGGGAGATCTTGGCGCCAAAGTAGTTGACAGCGGATTTCCTAGTAGTACATGAGATCCTATAACTCAGCACCTAAACAAACCATTTCTTTGTTTCAAAAGAGCAAGGATATAAAAGGTCAAGCAACTGTTGCTTCCTCTGGTTTTAGAAAGCAATCAATATATGGATCAAAAGTGATGTTGCTCGAATGTGCATGTATACCTGGCAGGCGTTTCATCATATAGGGCGTTTTATGTCGCCGAGATGCGGGTTATTGAATAACATGAAATCAAATTGCCGCCAATCGCGCGATCAATCCAATAGGACATGTCGTAAGGGGAGGGTCCGGCCCGGCGACGATGGCTTAGACTGCAGGCTACTGCTACCGACCCATGATAGATGAGCCGATCCCGATCCCAAAGGGATATAGGCTGGTTCTGACTGGCTGTGACTGGCTGTGATTGGCTCACCGGACGGTAAATCCGAGGTACCTATTAACGACAAGATGCTTGGGGAAAGTAAAAACGACAGGAATGATGTCTGATTGGCGACAATTTGCGAAATGGATTGTTAGACGGTCTTGGGACGAGGAAACCATTTTCCCCTTGTCGCCGAAACAAGCAACCCCTATTGCCGGGCACGGCCCCAAACTCGGAATCGAGCACTTTGGGTCCGTGGCGTCAAAGATGGTTGGTGCGATCTGCATGCGGGGATTTCCCCAGATTACAGGGATCTGGGGTAGACTGAGGTATGCACCTTACAATAAATACTATAAATCTAGCTGAAGATGTCTACTATGGATACTAACTCAAGTCCAACTCTTGCATTGTGATTTTGGTTGTTCCTACTTTGCCTCACTATGTGGCCACTCAATTCCAAGAAAGATGACAATGACACCAAGATAGCGAACCCCGAACCTGAGACGAAAGATGATTTGGAAAGCGCCCATATCGAGAAGATCGATGCCAGTATCGATAACATTGCCACCAGCATTGACAACCTACCTGTCAGTTGGTTCGTCTGGCTCGCAGCATTGACGGCCTCCATGGCGGGTCTGCTGTTCGGGTACGATACTGGTATTATCTCCGGTGTCCTGGTGGTTCTGGGAGACTCTCTGGACGGCAGGCCTGCTACGAGCAGCGAGAAAGAGATGATTACCTCATTATGTTCGGGAGGCGCCTTCATCGGTGCCATCTTCGCCGGTAACACCGCAGACAGAGTAAGACAACCCAGTCGGTATATATATGAGTGCTAAGTTTTAGTTCGGTCGCAAAATGGCCATTTATCTCGGCTGCGTCCTCTTCATCGCCGGCGCCGTCCTCCAGGCCGCCGCCTATACGATCGTTCAAATGGCAATTGGCCGACTTGTCATTGGATTCGGTGTTGGCTGTGGTGCTATGGTCTTGCCATTATATGTTGCAGAGATTGCCCCAGCCAAGGCTCGTGGAAAGCTCATTGGGTTGAACAACATGTCCATCACTGGAGGGCAGGTCATCTCCTATGCTATTGGGGCGGCGTTTGCCAGCGTTCCCCATGGATGGCGATACATGGTCGGGCTGGGGGGTGTGCCTGCTGTTGTTCTCGGCGTGCTCATGCCCTTCTGCCCCGAGTCACCACGTCATCTGGCTTACAATGGACGTCGCGACGAGGCTCGAGCCGTGCTTCGCAAGATCTACGCCAAGGCCACCGAAGACCAAATCGACGCGGTACTTCTGTCTATCTGTACGGCGTGCGACCAGGCCCGCGAGATCAACGAGAGCGGGTCTCGATTCTCGAAGATCAAGAAGCTACACACTGTCCCGAGTAACCTGCGCGCGCTGGTCAGCGCCTGCGGTCTGATGGTTATATCCCAGCTGTCTGGTTTCAACGCTCTGATGTACTACTCTGCAACACTATTCTCCCTGGTCGGTTTTGACAATCCCACTGCCGTCGGTCTTGTGGTGGCGGGCACCAACTTCATCATGACATTTGTCAACATGATGGTCATCGACGGGATGGGCCGCAGGAAGCTCCTCCTTTCGACTGTGTGGGGAATGTCTGTGGGGATGGTTGCTATCGCAGTCGCTTTCCGCTGGATTCCCATCGACATGGAAACAATGGAAGTGACAACCACCGGAATTTCCCCAGCAGCAATTGCAGTGCTGGTCTTCATTATCTGGTTTGTAGTATTCTACGGCGTGTCCGTTGGCAACACCGCATGGATGAGCACCGACTTCTTCCCTCTCGAGGTGCGTGCAATGGGAACCATGTGGCTGACCTGCTCCAACTGGGGAGCGAACGTTATCATTTCCAGCACATTCCTTTCCATGATGAAGGCGTGGACCACCTCTGGTGCATTTGGATTCTTCGCTGCTATTTGTGGTCTCGGGTACATCTGGATTTACTTCTTCTACCCCGAGGTCTCGGGCCTTGTTCTAGAAGAGGTGAAGGAGGTATTCGAACATGGCTTTGGAGTCGACTATGCCAGGCAACTTCGAAAGGAGCGCAAAGACATCATCGAAGAGAGGATGAAGACCCAAGAAAAGCCAATTGCGGTTGGGCACTAGACTTCGAATTGGATATTGGTCGCTATATTCAGGAAAATCCGAACCATACAGCACGACCGCGTTTAATTAGTTCATTGGCAGACACCCTCTAGTTAATTTAGCATCCTAAGGAAGATATTTCAAGGTCAAAAGGCTCCCGGGCTCCTCAATTAGACACCGATGGTTCAGCAAAATCTACCACAACGTTATTACTAGGCCTTTTTCGCGCATCACATCCAACCAATGGACAATGCTGGAACTATCTGCCTTCCGGCTATCATATTCCTCCCATATGGCTATCACAAATTGTAGCGTTCCGTCCATTCGTCGATGAGGCAGCGTCTGTTGGAGGCTACTGAGTCGCGTGAGGACAAGGTCTCTCGCCCTGGATATCTCCAGAGTTGATCGCGGATTGACCGTATCCGTAGTAACTCCGATATCGAATGTGGAGGGGTCAGTTATATCGGGTATATTCAAAGTCGGTAGACCAGGCGAAAATGGATTCATCCCGAGGGAATCCCACATGCTGTCTGAGAATAGCCGCCCGGTATATACTACTACATATGCAGATCTGCTGCGCAAGTCTGCTACACTAACACAACTGCAGTCGTTGAACTGGGGAATAATAAATGAAAGAAATGAGAATTGCTTAAATTCTATGCGGTTACACATTGACAAAAAAATAATCCAAGTCCGTAATCGCTAACGTACTAATGCATTTCCAAACAATAAGACAGAATGAAGGATAGGTGATCTTTGCTCATATGGGTAGAAATATGTCTGCCTGTTTGATCCAGCTAGGGATCGCGGATAAAAGAAAACAGGGAATTGAATAAAAGGAAGAAATGCGAGGGCCTGGGCTTATTTTCGACTGCAAAGAAAGGGGGTATCGTATCAAGTATTCAAAGGCCCAACGTCGATATAATCATCGTCTCCGTCGTTGATGACAGTTGCGTTCATCAGCCCAGTCATCTGGCCTTCATCTTCGTCCAGTTCTTCGTCGTCATCGTACATCGTGGCTTCGGCTTCTTCTTGGAATTGCGGTTCATGTCGGTTCAAGTGATCCCGCAGTCGATTGACACCATCACCGCTGAACACACAGAAGACATCCCGTTGTTGTTGCGTAAACTCCGGGGGGGCTTCTCGGCAGAATGCAGTGAGGTTTTCTCGCAGGAACTCTTGGACGCCGGTCAAACTCAAATGAGTCAGGCGCGGGCAGCTGTTCAGCAAAGCATGAATACCCTAAGCCGTAATGTCAGTACTGATATTGGTACATCAGAACCCTTCGAAACTCACCTTCATCCTCAACTGAACACAATAGCTCAGGTGAACACGCTCAAGACTGCTGACGGAAGGATGGTGGCCTATCCTCGGCCGTGCCAACGCTAATATACTCTGATCGGTGATAGCCTGACATTTGACTAGCCCGATTCTTCGGAGCTTCGGTAAGGTTGCCAATTGCTGTACACTACGGTCCGTTAGGAGGTTACAGCAGGCCAAGTCGATGTATCGAATGCGGTTGCAGGACTTGACCAGGCTGATCACGGCCGAGTCTGTGATGTTCGAACAATGACCCAGGTGCACATAGTGAAGGTTCTTTCCTAGCCTGCAAATGGCCATCACAGATCGATCTGTGATAAAGCGGCATTTGGCCAGTACCAGATTCCGTAAACGAGGAGCTGCACGCACGATTCGCTCCACTGAGTCATCTCTGACGTTCTCGCATGCGGTGAGATCGAGGATGCGGAGGCTGTCAAAGGTCACTTGAGGAGGTAGAGACAGGAATGCAGTGTCGTCAAGTTCAGTACAGTGCGCAAGCCGCAGTTCTCGGAGATGCCGTAGTGTGGTGAGCAACGGAGTCACCGATGCGCTAGTGACGAGTTTGCAATCATGCAAGTCGATTTCCAGTATAGACGGGCAGTTCTCGGCAAAGGACTGGATGGCCCGGTCTGATACATTGGAAACTCCGTTGAGTTTCAACTATTATACAATTAGCGCTCGGGGTCCACTTAAAATCCCCGCATATAATCCACATACCCTTTTGATTTGACGACACTTTTGCGATACAATAAGCAAAGCGTCGTCGGTGACTTTTGAACATCCCGTGATGTTCAGGCCTTGCAGACGGGGACAGTCCCTGGACACCGTGGCAAGGGTGTGGTCTGTAAGGTGTCGCAAGTCTGAAACATCCAGCGCCTGCAGATGCCGGTTCCCCTCCACCAAGTCCGACACGCCCTTATCCGTCAAGTTCTTGCAGCTTGTCAATGTCAGCCGCTCGATCCGCTTGCACTGGTTGAAAGAGAGGATAGTTCCATCGCTGACATCATCTGACAGGGCGGATAAATTCAGTCTCTTGATAAGGTCTGCGTAGTTGAACAGACTGTCCGGCTTTCCCAACGATGTAGTCACGCTTCTCACATTGGCCCAGGTATTGCAAGTCGGCCGATGCCACAGTATCCCTACCGAGTTCGCAGCCCATCCACGACACACCAGCATGGAATTGAGCATGTCTAAGGGCGCAGCCAATTTCGAGAAGATCGCAATCAGGATCTCCGGTGGGAGGCGGCCGATCGGCGGCAGTGGCTCGGACGGTTCACTTGACAGACGGGAATCGCGGAAATTGGCGACACCGATGGAGGATTGCGAGTCGTTGGCCTGGGCCATGAAGAAATCGGTATCATCATCGGCGGCACGTTCGGGTGACGTCGATCCAGAGGTTTCCGAAGGGGCTGCACTTGGGCACCGACCGGCTTCTCGTAGCCGATGCATCCTCGTCGGGGTAGGTTCGCTTTTCGAAGTTCGCTTCAATATATTTTTCGGGTGTCGGTAAGGTTGAAATCTCATAACTTCAGGAAACGTTGCATGGGCGGTGCATGTGAGACTGGAACAGGCAAGTCCGGTCCACAGATGTAGCCAGTCTCTGAGCAGTCAACAGTCCTAAGACTTTTTTTTTCCGTCTGAAGACTGGTAGATGAGCGTAATTTTCGGGAAATATCTGCAGTAAGGTGGGTGCACGAGGGATGTAAGCGTGGTTTCGCGGCGCGTATTTGGATGGCAAGCGAGAGGTAGACAAGGGCAGATCGTTCAGAGTGAAGTCGATCTAATCTAGATCATGACCCCAAGCACCCCTTGGGTCAGATGCAAATGCGTAACCAGGAAAATCAATGCAAGTAAATGTGAAGGGATAAAAGCGGCAATGGAGGGGGATGAGGCAATGGGGCCGGGTTTCACAGTGCTGCGGAGTCAGTGCCAAGCACGGGCTTATCGTTTGATAAGATGGGAGATGGTCTGTAGATTGTATAGCCCTTTTGCTTATGAAACTTGGATGTGAACCCTTCTAATAAAAGAAAATGAGAATGGAGTGGCCTCTTAAACCATGTAGTGAAGACTAGAAGTATTCAAGGTCGCTTGATGTGGCCGCGTGCTTGATCTACAATCGATCTACTCAATGCGGAAACACCGGACATCTGACCTCATTGGAATGTAGGGAAGCCCTGCTTTCTTCCAGAATCTCTCCCACATGTATTCAAATCTATTTAGAAATGTATCCATCTCAGTGGTTGTCTTTGTCTAAGCTTCTCTCGGACCCTTCACCCAGTCACGTAGGATGTTCTTCCGGATTTTGCCAGTGCTGGTCTTAGGTAGTTCAGTAACCACTTCCACTTCTCGTGGAATCATGAACTTGCTGATTCCGCTAGTATTTCGAGCCCAGTCTATCAAGTCTGAGCCTTGTAGGCTCTTGCCTTCCTTCACTGTAACAAAGGCTTTAGGTCGTTCGCCCCAGTGGGAGTCAGGAACAGCAACGACACCAGCCTCCAAAATATCAGGATGCATAACTAGCATAGACTCCAGTGCAACGGAGGAGATGTTTTCGCCGCCTAATCATTGTTAGCAATTTGGTCCCTTGACAGTTGAGCCGCTCGCCACACATACCACTGATGATGATATCCTTTGCACGATCAAGAATCTGAATTGCACCGTCGGGATGCCAGACAGCCAAGTCCCCAGAGTGCAACACACCTCCTGCAAATAATTTCCGAGTCGCCTCGGGGTCCTTGTAGTATCCCCGGGCACAGATATTTCCAACAAAAACAATCTCGCCAATCTCCTGGCCATCCTTGCGAACATCTGTGATGGTCCCTGCAGGCACTTCGGTCTTAATGACCCGAGCTGGGAGACTTGTAATAAAGCCGTGGCCTTGGCGAGCCATCCTCTGGTATTTGTCCTTAAGAGGGAGCTCGTCCCATTCTGGCAAATGGTAGCCCTTGGTGATTGGGCCGTATGTCTCCGTCATTCCATAAACATGTACAGGGTGCAAGTTTAGGTCGGTCATTTGTTCGAAGAGAAGTGGTGTGGGCGGGCTTGCTGCCACCGTGACGCGAACAGGCTCGGGCAGCCTCTCTGCTTCTTTCGCGTTACAGAGCAAGGTGTTCACAGTCGGTGCAGCATTGAAGTGGGTGATATGCTCCTCTTTCAGCAGCCTCCAGATTTCGGGGTAGTCTATCTTGCGTAGGCAATAATGAGTTCCGCGAACGGCTGTCACTGCCCATGGAAATGTCCAGCCTATATAAATACATATGTTAGTTATGCAGGTTGATTCCACATCACTCAAGCGAAGAAGATGCACGAACCCATAGCGTGGAACATGGGTAGCGTCCACAGATAACGGGCACGTCCGCGGTGGTAGTTCAGACCAGTTTCAATGACGTTTCCCAATGTTGCCAGATAGCAGCCCCGATGACTGAACTCAACACCCTTAGGACGGGCTGTAGTCCCACTGGTATATGCCAATGCAATTGTGGATTCTTCATCGGCAGCTTGGCTTTCGAGTCCTTCCCAGCCCCGAGAACCTGTATCGATGTCGTGTCTGAGGCCTTCCAAAACAGCCTCGTCAAAGGGGCCCGTCAGCTCACCCTCCGTCGCATCAGTGTCGGTGTCTACTATAATAGGAATGCGGGGGTGTTGGGATCGATAGTGCTCCAGAAGTGGAACATATTCCTCGTCGACGATGATCACTTCCGCATCACCATGGTCAAATATATAAGCAATGTCTTCTTGTTTCAGACGATAATTGACAGCTGCAAATATGTTAGCTCAATGGATATCGCTCTTCAAAAGACGATAGGATACCGATATTAACAGCGCCAGCTGCGGCGATTCCGAAAATTGACTCGAGGAAGGCTGGGGTATTCGGGCAGAGTATCCCCACTCTGCTGAGCCCATGTTTTTTGAGGTAGTAAGCCATACCCCTCGCTCGGTCTGCAGTCTCGCCATAGCTCCTACGAAGGATTTTGTTGTTGGCGGTTACATGATAGATCGCCTCAGCCTGTGTAATTTTTCGTTAGACCATTGAAGCACTACCTAAGAACCACTTGCAGAGAGCTTACATTGGGCTCAACGGCAGCAGCACGCGGAAGAAAGAAAGTTGGGGATAGCGTATGAGTATTAACACGGTGTTCAACCGGCGGTGTTGAGCCTGTGAAATGGCCAAGGAGCCCAGACAACCGAGACTTTGAACCAGACATACTACACCCGGGTTGTAGATTGCAAATAAAGTGTATGTCAATGTCGAGGAACGAAGAGGTAATGGTAGAACTTATGCAGGGTAAAAGATTATTATAGAGATGAAATAGAGGAATTACTCCAAGTTGGGGAAAATGCGGGGAGATTGGTACCAAAGCGGTTAACCTAGGCTATGCCAATCACAAGCGGGGGATTGTCGGGTATGAGTTTCTGGGGTATCCGGACTAAGGGAGTGGGTGTGGCCTCAATTTTCAGGAATTCCCTGATCTACTGTGCTCGCTTCAATGGATTGTCATGGACTGGTCTGTTGTGGTTGGTACAAGTCAGTTATACCTCCACACTTGAATAGTACTAGCTTATGTATTTTATAATAGTGGACAATCTTGTAGCTGATGTAATTTACAGGTAACTGCCATACACACACAACTCAGATGTCACCAGTCTGGGCCCGTCTTTCGAGCTCACACAAGCTCAGTTATAACGGCATGGCAAAGCTTCCTACTTCAGAACTTCAGTCCTTTCCCTTCAGTCTTGTCCCGCAGATTACGATACAGAAGATCATGCTTATCTTCTACAGTGAGAGTAGAAGTCTTGTAGGCAAAGATGCTTTTTTTCTATTTCCATTTTACTATCTATACCTACCGAGAGATATGTAGCCAAGTTGATAGCTCATTTATTCGCATTTGTCATGAGGTGGACCCCTCCTGTTAACTTCCTGAAACGGGAAAGGCGTGTTCTGCAAATTTGAAACATCGATATTCATATCGAGTTTGCTTCCTTTTACCCACAAATTGAAGTCCTCGTTTCAGCACTCGCATCATTTACCGAGTCTTTCACTATATCGGATTTCAACAGACGCTCTAAGAAACTAAAATCCCCGAGATTTTCTTCGTTATGCTCATCCATCTGTTGCAATCGCTTCGAATTTCCCAGAATGGTCCTCTTGTTATTCGTGGTGCTATAGTTCTCATACTCCCGCTATGTATCCTCTTGGCTGTCGTTATACAGTCTGGGAATATCCATGCAACGCGCAGGAGGTTAAGGCACCTACAAAAGCTCGGCTTAACTACCAGCAACATGGCAGACCAGTATAATCCTAAATTCTGTCTGCCACCGGGGACTGCGATTGATGGAGCACCACGCATCAAAGCAATATATCTTCACCCTGTCAAGTCTTGCGGGCCTGTTGAGGTAGATCGGGCCTTGCTCACCAAGTCTGGTTTTATGTATGATAGATGCTTCGCATTTGCGACGAAATCTGTTAACGGCGACGATACCGCGGCCTCAAAATGGAAATTCATCAGCCAGCGCAAGAATCCAGTCATGTCTCGGGTCAAAACAGAGTTATGGCTTCCACACAAGTACAGCAATTTACATGACCCGCTCGTGCAGTCAGGGGGATGTGTGGTCATGACATTCGAAGACCCAGACCTACCGAGTTGGACCAGTCGGGTTGAAACATTTTTCCATACAAGGAATCTTTCCGCACCATCACAGCTATCCTTTATTGTCCCTCTCGATGTTACCGCCGCTCAGGCAAAGTTGAAAACATTCGGCATCCACAGTCGTGATGCAAAGGGCCTCGACATTGGCGGGATACCATCCATTGCAGCAGCTTTGCCCAAGCTAAAGAAGTTCTTGGGAATACCGGCAGACCAAATCCTCACGCTTTTCAAATGTACTCCGGATACCTTGACCCGTACGGATAAGAACCTTGCGCCACTTGAGCACATTGGTTCGCCGGCCCTGCATGGCTACACGGATCAACAGCCTGTCAACATCAACAGTTTATCCTCGGTCCATGCTGTGTCCGCGCTCCTTCCCACTGAAAACCAGCCTCTGAATGCACTTCGTTTCCGTGCGAACATATGGATTATAAATGCTCCAGCATATGAAGAAGAGACATGGAAACGCTACCGCATCCTGCCAAAGAGTAACGGTACGCAACAACGAGCTAGTGTTGCGCCTGCACTTTCTGTTGTTTGTCGCACATCTCGATGCACAATGCCTAACGTCAACCCGGAGACTGGAAGCTTTGACGCGGATACCCCTCCTCCTGGTAGAAAAAGAGGCAAGGCACAGCCAAGCACAACCTTGGTGCAGTACCGCACGGTCGAGACGGGAAACAAAGCGGCACTCGGCTACCTAGGCATGCATTGTGTTCCTGAGGATGGGAGCTTGAAGAGCGCCGAAGAGCAGGGAGCAGGGTTATATATAGAAGTTGGCGACGAAATCGAGGTACTTGAACGAGGGGCACATCTCTATGGGTCGACGGGCGACGACTATTAGAGTATGTAGATTGTGCCCTCGTGAGACGATTGTCGGGTAACGTCGGTATAGGAGTTTCATGTAAAATACATGAATGTCTCATCGTATTATAGAATACATACACTGTTCTAAGTAGCGGTCTGTGGGGATCATATCCAAGTCGTAAGAGTGTGGAGGTATAACTGAATCCAACCCTACTGTAGCACGGAGCAAGAAATAACATGAGATTCGAGCGGATTGGGTCAAACCATGTTATCACTGCTTATAATATAAGTGATATGTAACAGATCTACTCAGGGCAATGCGGGGATAGATGCAGGCAAGATATGGGCAGGCTAATAGTTTGAATAGCCGTACTTTACAGGGTACCAAGTAAAAAGAGGTATAGGTCAAAGTATTTTTTGATCATAAGAATCATGTTGAACTCTTGAAAATTGTTTCTTTGGATTAAACCGCCACGGCGCGAGTCAACGGCCAGCTATTTTGAACCTTTCATCCCAATCGACTCCGTTTTTTTCGACTTTTGAAAATTCCGAAGACCCCAGTCCCCGAGTCGTCATGTGCGTCACAGACAGTGGTATTCATGCGCTAGGGAACTGGGCCGCAGAAAAAGGTCGGTCGGCTTGCCGTTCAAATTCGCTGAAAGAAAACCGTTCACGATTCCATCCCAGAACCATCGCTCGACACAACAACCAGCCGCGCTAAAGGTATCTAGTAGCCATACTGAGCAAGCTGGGTCTTGGTCTTGCTGTCCACGTTCGCTCCCTGCTCGGCCTTGGCAAGGACACGGCGAGCGGCCTTCTTGCGCTCGTAGTAAGCCTTGCTCTTGACCTTTCTGCGCTCCTCGAGACTATAAAAATGTTAGGATTTGTCGATTGGCCCAACGAACCACACGGGGCATAAATCAGAGGTTGTACATACCGAGAAACAACATCCTGGTACTTCCAGCCAACCTCGTGGCTGAGACGGCCAACGGTGCAGTACTTGCGGCCGGGGCGGAGACGCAGGACACGGAGAGCCTGGGGAACAACGACACGCTTCTTCTTGTCGTAGGGAGGGGGGACACCCTCGAAGACCTTAAGGCGCTCCATGGCGGCGGCACCACGGGCGGTCTTGTGGGGAATCATACCGCGGATGGCCTTGTAGAGGATGCGGGAAGGAGCGCGGAAGTGGAAGGGACCACCACGGGTAGGGTTGAAACGAGTCATCTTGCGAAGGTAGGCGTGGTACTTGACTGTACGGCGGAATTTGAGTCAGCTTTCTGATACCCAAGTTGTATTGCATTTCCTCCAAAAGTTGGCCAAACTGCCATAAAAGAACCGCCAGTGGTTTCGATTCGCGGGTGTTGTCGATCGTTTCTTTCCTCCACACTGATTCACACAATCCCCAATATCACACAGAACGCAAAAGAAATATTCGAGATAAGGGGTTGAACGTACGCTTCGCGCGGAAGAACTCGCCGGAGATGTTGAGGGCCTCACATCTCACAACGACGATCTTCTGACCGTTGAGCAGCTGCTTGGCGACAGTGCTGGCCAGACGACCGAGGAGGTGTCCTTTGCCGTCGATGACGACCTATTTCCAACAATTCAAGTCAGCCACAGATTCGATATGCACACTTTGGAGGCGAGAGTGGCGGCACTCAAGTCGTTGGGTATAAACGCACCACTGATTCGAAGGAGGACATCCTGGTGATCTAATGTCCCGTGGGATGGATGTTGTCGGCGGTTGTTGTCGTGGGTGTCAAGTCGACGCACACAACGAAGTCGGATGGCTCGATGAGAATGGGCTAAGCGAGGGTCCGCTCACTTTGTGTTAATGGCGAGGGTCGCAGCCCTAAGCCTGACCAATCATGGACCATGTAGGTCACGTGGTTTGTCTCTCTCAGATCCGCTCAGTATTGTATTACATAATACTTTTATTTCTCACTGTGCGCCATAGTGGTTCTCTTTCCTTTGTGCCGTTAGGGCATTGGCTTAGGGCTGATGTACTCTCCAGGTTCTAGAAGGGAATTCTAAGATCGACTGATTATCTTGAAGTTGGAAGGAACGGGGGGGTTGAAGCCTTTGGTATAATTCCAATGTTCGCTGCAGACTCTTTACATTAACCAACATATAAAAATACAGATCCCTTTTCAATTCCATGCAAACCTGCCTCTTGTTGTAAAGAAAGTCTTCTTATCGTCGTCTTTGATTGTCAGATCTATGATCTAGCCAACTTCAGGTGGAAACATTGGGTCCGATGACTAATATATCCATGAACCCATCCACGGCAGACCTCGAGCCCCGAGGCCATTGTTTTTCTTTTCCCCAAAAGAACTTCCTTCTTGCAGAAATAACCAAGGCCAACGAGACTTCGCACTGGGCCTGACGTCCCACCCGTCCTATTCGCCTGTCATTCCACCGTACACCAATCAACCCAACTCGAGACAAGGGTTCTCTCTTTACTCGGGTCATGCGACAAAAGACGCGTTTTGTCTGCGTCTCTGATACACACGGATATACGCCCTCCGAAGCGGGCTTCAAACTACCAGCAGGAGATGTCCTGATCCACGCCGGCGACTTGACAAACAATGGAAGCCTAAAAGAGCTCCGTAGGACAATGGATTGGATATGCAAGGCCGACTTTGAAATCAAAATCATAGTTGGTGGTTAGTCCTTCAACTTGTTGTTCATGCGCCCGATTCACATTTGAGTTATCCTGGGCATTAATAGAAGTGATATCTCACTGCTCGTCAAAATGCACCATTTCATTAGTGGGAAAAGGCCGACACAAAGCCCCTAACCTTTTTAACAGGCAATCACGATGTCACCTTGGACCAAGCATTCTACAGAGAGCATGGAGCAAGGTTCCACGGCCAGCACCTCGAAGATTCATACCACTGCCTAAATCTCATCATGGAGTCGCCTTCGGTCGTTCTACTTCGCCATGAGCCCGCCCTGATTCGCCTGACGCGAGCGGACGGACCAAACACAGTATTTAAAGTCTTTGGGTCCCCGTACTCTCAGTCCCCAGGAAATTGGGCATTCGGATACGAATCAAATGAGGCTGCTGCGCTGTGGACTCAGATACCAATCGACACGGACATCGTCGTCACGCATACGCCACCGCAATCTCACTGCGACCAGAAACCGAATGGAATGTTCGTTGGGTGCGCTGCGCTTCGCAGCGCATTGAGCCTCATCAGGCCGCACTTAGCTGTTTGTGGCCATGTGCATGAAGGACGGGGGTACGAACGAGTTCGCTGGCGAGGCAATCTTATCAACACAGAGATAGAAACAGAAACAGGGCCAGAATCTGATTCAGTTGACCATGTCACTCGGGGCGTTCTGCCACCCATGGGCAGCAAGAAACAGAGCCTGGTCGATTTGACTGGCAAACGGGATAAACGACTAGACAACGAGGGATTTTCACATCCTAGGCCAAGGCAGCATGATCTGACAGAGACTCAACCAATCTCATCAGCCTCACCAGGGTCAGAGTCATCTGCTGGGGTTCCTGAAAAGGCAAGTCAACGAAACTCGCCGAGCACTCATCCGTCCCTGGGGGCGGGTAGCCCTGGCCCCAATAGCCGTGGTTTTGATTATGCCTTGCAAACACTAAGAAAGGAGACCTGCATTGCCAACGCCGCTATCATGTCCACTAGCTGGCCGCACCAGGGGGCAAACGGTTCAATTCGCCGATTGTGGTCGATCTTGAACTTCCCGTGTGGCAGAACCACGCGGTCGCGAACGGGTGAATGTGTTTCTCCATGGATCTAAGTAGCTTGTGGATATTGCATTTCATCCGGCCCCATCGATCGTAGCGGCAACCCTTCCTTTGCTTTGGCCGTGCATGGCGGCTTGATGTCAGATTTTACCTTCTCCCTGGGACATACAGTCACCTTGTGGGCTTTGGCCCTCTTGACACCCGTGGTTGGATGCCTTGATGCTTAATGATTTTCTCACATTGGTCGGCTAGTGACTTGATGCACGATCCTGGTGTTGTCAGACTGTCTACTCCGTGCTCTTACATCATTTCTTGAACTGTGCGCCGCATTGGCCCCGGGGGTGGTAGTTGAACCCGTCGGACAGCCCCGGAGTCAATGCAACTCGAGCATAAGCTCCATACTATATACTAAATGGATACCTGTAACAGATTCTAATATTCACCAGATTAATAGAAAGAAGATAATAAGAAATTACCACAATTTACTCCCCTCCTCTCAAACAGCACAAACACCGGACTACCCCTCTTGTCTCATGTCCGGAGTATACCCCGCATGCAATGTACAAACCCATCTGACCGATCGCAATCACATCAAGCCACACGCGCCTGTGATATCACAACTCGATTTCTTGATTCCCATCACCGTAAGTTCCCAGTAAGATGTACACAAGTCATCTGCAACGGGGATCTCCCCAAACTCAAAACTTCCAGAAAGTGCAGCGCTTCCAAACGACCTGCCAGTGGCCGAATTCTCGGCCGTAAAGAGCACAAACCTCTGAGCCAACCAATAAATGGCTCTTCCCGCCATCTCCTCCATACCCGATGTGACCATGCATGGCTGATCATGTATTAATTATGGGAGGTTGGGAGCTTGCGTTTGTGATCGGTTCTTCAGCAGGGATTTGGGACTGGAACACATTCACATTTGCTCACACCACCCTCGTGGGAAGCACATGCTTCTCGCAAGGATTGCTGCTTAGCCCGGCGCACTCCTTTCTAGAAGGCGTTTAGTGACCGACCGGAGAGGTCTGGCCACCTTACTCTGTACTCTGTACAACATAAGTACTATGTACTCCGTAATAGTAGAGAGTGTTATTGCATGAGGGTAATACTCGACATCATTATTGCAGGCAACCTGCATTGCATTGCATTCCTGTTTCCCGGGTAGCAAACCGACAACTGCTTTGAGCCAGCCATGGGCTATATGGTGCATTTGAGTATGCGGACTTCAGAGATCGCTACAACATAGCTGTAACTTGTTTTACATGGCAACCTAGCCTACTCCGGATTTTCGGTGTCACTATTATACTAACAGACACACCTTTCATCCTCTAGGCTGCCAATGTCCAATTATGAATTCACCCGAGCCCAGTCCTAGCGGGGTTGCGTGACTGTCAGGGAAGAGGGGTAGCTGTAGATCACGATTTAAGCGTATAAGGTTACAACCCTGTGTTTCAGAGGGAGGCATTGTGTGACCTGACGAGCACAACTGATGGGATCGGAGGATTATGGATTCGGCTGGCGCAGTCGGGTTGGAAAGAGTGCGAGTGATCTAGTGCTATTATCGCCTGGGAAATGAACCAACCAACCCCAGACCGAGAAGAGGTATTACTACAATCACTATCACACAGGAAACTGTCAAGTGACGGAGTCAGGGAGATGAAAGAGTAATTGCTATAGAGGTATGATAATTGAGGCGGACATTTGAATGGATCGTAGGCCATTCTTGCGCTAAGACATAGGACACCTTAACACAGAATAGCAAGATAACTGGCAGTCTTAGCAAAATCGAGACTATCCAGGCAATAGCAATAGTTAGTAATACAGAGTAGTAAGATAATAAAATGGTATTGCTGACACGGCGTTAACTCGCTCGGCATTTGCGCTTTTTCCAATAGACTCGTCATGATCCGGGCTGGCACACGCAGCTCTATTCAGCATCGGTCTGGATAAATTACTGCGCCGCGCGGACCGCAGTACCGGGTCCAGATGACTTGGAACCAATGGATAGGCCGGACTATCCGAGACAGAAGGAGTACGGGAGCACAACGTCGTTTCATCAAGAGAGTCTACAAAGTACAGATTAATGGTTGGAAGATGGTAGTCTCGGGTGGGGTGTTTAGCAAAGACACGTTGTATAATGGGGCCGGTGTGGGACAAATGCCAGCAGTGCGAGCTGTTTTAGCTTAGGAAGCTATTGGGTGTGAATCCATGCCTGAACAGTGTACTTTATGTTCCGAGAGATTTTCAGCCATAATATTACAGAGCTGCATTCCCATTGAATTGGTGAGAATGAAATATTATTGAGTGGTAATCTGATAACTATATATAGAAACCATGCACATTCCAATGTTCTTCAGAGGAGATTTTAAGGCCCACGGAACCTTTCGGGAAGGCGGGGGACCTTACCATGGGACAAGTCAGGCACTCCAGGGCTGGTTTTCTTTACTTTGTGAAATGTACTCCGCATACGGAGTAGAGATACCACGTATATTAAACACCCAATTAGATGTTCCAGGTTAAACAAGCCAGTGGGATATGACTGGCTGGGGAGTGTGGCTTGGACAGGCGACAAAATTAATGAATAAATGAAAATAAAAATAAAAATAAAAATAAAAATAAAAATAAAATAAAATAAAGCGAATAAAGCGAAATTAGTGAGGCGACTGAACCTAAAAGCCAAAAGCCCGCAGCCACTCGAGGAAAGTTGGGGGTTATGCAGGAGAAACTGAATCGAGAAGAAGAAGGAAAGATTAGCGTCATGACGATTTCAAGAGAGGGGGCAACCCGATCCCTTTGGGCCCTCGTGTTATTGATCGCCCCACTGGAGAGGCCAAATATTCAGGCGAGGCTTGATTGGCAGGAATTTCAACAAATCGGATGAAGTGCTCAGGCCAATAAGACCGGTGAAAGTGAGAAAAGAGAATGATTTTAGTGATTACGGAGTACTAGAAAGGATATATGGAGTAGGGATGGATGATGGATATTAGATTGGGCATCTTTGTCCTTGATATCTATACTCTTTCTATGTCTATGTGACTCTCTATGTCTTATTATTACAATAAATTCCACATCTTCTTTGTGGCGCAGTCATTTGCCCCTGACATTACTTATTCGGTTGGCTCGGACTGAGAGTAGACACTCTGACAGCTGATTCATTGTCCCATCGTCTTGTTGTTCCCTTTTTCCCTCTCTTTGGTTGGATTCTGATGGCAAGGCCATATTGTCGACAATTCCCTTTATTTCTTCCTGCATTGCAAATCATCTCCAGTTCATTCTGGATCGGTGTGGAATCTTTGCTACGTCAACAGGTTGTTGACATTCCATATCTCCACCGCCTCTTTCCCCTCTCTTCCTTTTATCTTCTTTTCATCCCCATTCAATCTAGGGCATTGAAAACAAACATTGTCTACAATGTCCACACCACCAGATATAGACCCATACGCAGTACTTGGTGTCGCCAAGGAGGCCACTATCCCTGAAATCAGGGCCGCCCATCGAAAGCGGGTTCTCAAGTGCCATCCGGACAAGATCCAAGATGAGTCGCAGCGGATTGCCGCCCAAGATGAATTCCAGAAAGTCCAACAAGCCTATGAACTTCTCTCAGATGATGTCCGACGGACTAAACATGACCAAAAAGTCAAGATAGCCGAACTGAAGCGTGAACTACTGGAACGCAGACGAACAGAGTCCGCGTACAACACTTCACGAGGGAACGGATCCACCAATCGCGAATTCCGCAATGGCCACATCGTGGAGGAGAGAGTCCCGATGGAAGTCTTCTTTGAGGAAGCAATGCGATTCACGGACGAACCACGCACCATGTCCCGCAAATTTGAAGAGTTTGGCGTGCGCTCAAAGTCGAAACCGACAGAGGAGAAGAAGAAGGCTCGAGCACCGACGAGTACATATCACCAAGCGAAGGAAAAGCGGGAGACGGCCAAGGCGACACATTCCGACCGCGCAAAGACCCGCGATCAGGAGCGACGACGACAGCGACAGGCCGAGGCAAAGTACGACAGTACTTTCGATGTCTGTGCAGAATCCGACGATGCATCTGATTCCAGTGTCCCCCGCTACGCTCACAAACGAACTTCAACTCCCCGCCGAGAGCGTGAGCGTGATTCACGATCCCGACCATCAGAATCCTCTCGTCGCCGTGAACGCCGCTACGACGAAGATGACGATGTCTCCGATCACTGGCAATCCAAGATCGAGAGTCAGTACTTCAATGCAGAGGATTATATCGCATCCAAAACCCGGAAGTCCAAGTCCCCACGACAGTACCATGGTCACGACTCGGCGGAACCAGAGTCGTCCACTTCGCGATCCGCGGGACGGTCCACCCGCACCCGTCGTCGTTCTTCGTCGCGCGACAGATCCTACGAGCACTTAGAGTCGCCCCGAGCCTACGAGGTCAAGCCACCCAAGATGCAACCCTCCGCAACCTCCCCGGGTATCAAGGTGCCTCTCCGCCCTTCGTTCCTCAACACCCGTGCCGCAACCAGCTCTGGCTTCCGCCAGAAGCGGGAGAGCCGCGACTCAACACTCTACGAAATGGCCCACGAGCCACTGCCATCGCGAACTTCCAAAATGCGCGATCGCAACGACTCCGGCTACTCCAGTCCCGGTACCCCTGAAATGCTCCCGAGGGGCACCTCTCCCAAGACCCTCTACACGGTCGTCCAGGAGGCAGACCACGTCGTCGTAGAACCGAAGTCGTCAAAGTACCGCTCGGCGAGGTCCCCCGACCGGGATCGCGTACCCTCTACACGACAGGTGCCCAAGAGAAGCAGTACCTTCCAAGCCTACACCGAAGCCGCGCCTCGGGTTGAGACTCGGTCTGCGCGCCCTTCTTCTCGAACCCATCCGGTCGAATACATCACTACTGCTCCGAAAGGGAACGTTAAATACGGCCGGACATACAAGCCAGAAGATGTCAGTTACTCGCCGAGACGCGACTATTACTACGATGAAGAATATCGTCCTCCTGCTGTGGGGAGACGCCAGTCTGCCTATTAATTCAACCACACCCATGAAACATGATCACGACAAATCACGCCTACAGTTTTTTAAACATTATCTATTTTTTTCAATCTTCAATCTTATCAAGGAGTCGGGGCGTTTCCAATTCTCCGCTTTTCGCATATGCGTCGTTCCACCAAATGATGGAATTCTTTGGGGGGGAACTTCGATTCCCATTCGTGTCGCCTGGTCTGCTTATCCCTGCGCAGTCAGGATGAGAGGCCTGCCCAGGTGGACGGGTGTACCTTTGTCAAGGCGCATTAGGGCGGGTATGGGTGAGGATGGTGTGTTGCATCTGTGCCTCAAAATCCTGCACTTGTGGCGTATGAAATTGTCTTTGTCTGATGAGTACATTTTTTCTTTCTCCCGTTCTTCCGTTGTTTCATTTTCCACTCTCTATACGTTGTTGCTCCCGGGCTCTTCCTAGATACCCCGTGGACTACTTTATTGGAGAAATCCAATTAACGAATTACGCTTTTTCATACGATATGATATGCCATAACCTTGAACCTTTATTGGTTTTTCTTTTCTTTATTGGTTTCTTACTTTTCCTTTTATTCCGACTTGTAAGACGGAGATGTTGGGTTGGGTTGGGCTGGAAATTGGGCCACGGAAAGTGGCGGAGAAAGCCTCATAAGTTTGTGTATGGTAGTTGGATTTTCTAAGAATAGACTGTTGTACTTATGAAGTTGTTCAGTTCAACACTGGAATTGTTTAGAAGACTGCAAATACTGACCTGTTATACAGTCATTTGAAATCAGTTCAAACTCCCTACTCTCACAGTAAAATACCACTGCTCAGCCCGGCACATCGCTATAGTGCTGTAATCCATAGAAGTGGGATCTTTCGTGCAACCGAAGAAAGAACCCGAACAGCTTGGCAAGATTCTTCTTTCATCTCACGTCCTGGTCTCCTGTCACATGTAGCCTGTACCTACACTCGTTTGACATCCAAAATGCAGCAGAGCCATCTAGAACTAACCCTCGTAGCCGCTGCGCGCTCTAATTTGATAGACAAGAGCTAACTTAGAGTGGAATTCTACATCGAATTCTATGTCTAAGCTCATCACTCTAGCAAGGGTAATATAAGAGAGAAAAGAGAAAAAAAGGCCCCAGCAGAATCCAAGGCCAAAATAGAACTTAACCTTGCTCATGGCAAATAGACCTCTATATTCGTCCGTTATGGCGTGAAGATCCCATATGTCTGAAAGCTCTTGAGATGCTATTGGAAGAGGGACATGCATCGCTCAGTTCCAAGGGACTCAGCCAGGAAATCATTAACAAACTGGCAGTGCGGGTCCATCTGCTCCTGAATATCGAGCCAGCTGTTGATCTTAGGGTAGATATTCGAAGCGTAAGTCCCGTCGTTGAATAACATCTTATTCCAGTGAGGGCGAACATTGTATTTTTCACCGAATACGAGAAAGATGCCTTCCAAAAGGTCTTGGTAGAACCACTGAAGGGTGTAGTTGTTGTAGCTCGGAATCCAGGAGTACTCCAGTGTGGCGAAAATACCACTTGCGTTAGCCAGCAGGTTGACCGTAACATCGTCACTCAAATAACCCCCGCGCAGGCCTTCCTCGATAGGATTATCAAGTTGGTAAGGCCTCATACGATCAGACTGGCACAGGGCGTAGTTGAAGTAACCCTTGCCAGCTTCGGTCAAGTTCTCAATGGGGAAGAAGTGCTCAAATTGGCCCATAAACCCACGGTAGCAGATACCAGCCGGGGGAGTGGAGATGGCATGTTGTTGTAGTCGTAGCAAACATAGTCGCGGTCACAGCGGCCACAGTCATTGGCGCAGGGACTCGAGGACTCGGCGCCACCATTGGACTGCTTTTCCGGCTTCGGATAGAGCTAAAAGCTCTGCTTCAGTGGTAGACGTAGTGACAGTCTTCTGTTTGGAAGCTTTCCAGTTAATGGGGCCGCCATAGAGCTTGCAAATATACCTGTATTGCAGGATAAGGTTTATACTCGCTGTCCTCCCGGATTTGAAGCATCAGACCAATGCTGGATGCTACACAGAGCGCTTTACGGACTGCGGATGTCTCCGCGTCTATGGCAGCAAGAAGCTACTAGGGTGCTACTCAAACTAGCCCTGGAGGTAGGCCCCGCCTCCCGCTGCTGAGTCAGCTGTTACATAACAACTTCAAAGTTTAATTCTGCCAGGCATCATCGCTCGTGTGAGGACATGGATAACGTCGCTACTCGTAGCGCTCCTGTCCAGTCCGGAAGCGACACCGAGCCTAGTACAATCATGCCGTCGGTGTACAGGCCCTGCCAAGATGCACTTTCGACTGTTCAACCAATATTCTGAAGAACAAATGATGCCATCGTATAAATATGTGGAGATTGAGCACAGAAAAGAATTATGGACTCCTCCCTTTTGTATTCCATATCGGACACAAAATAACTGCGATTCGGCAGTTTGGCCGAGTGGTTAAGGTTAGACCGCCCATAGTTCTGCCAAACCAGAATCAATTAGACTAACAAAATCAATAGGCGCCAGACTTAAGAGAATTCTGAATTCTGGTCACGAAAGTGTCGTGGGTTCGAACCCCACAGCTGCCAAGTTCCTTTTTTTTTCGCCCTTATAAGTTAGTTTTCGTAAGCCTGTTATGTTCCCAGGGGGTGATTGATGACAACAGATTCTTATGCACGAGCATTCATATGTTCGAGGGTCAATTGATCGGTACGACCAAGTGGTATACTTCATTACAGGTAATATCAGTATCAAATCACAGTGCTGATATAAAGATAACTGAAGCTATATACAAGGGCAGAAGACACCTAGTAATGGTATCATGTATTAGTAGCAAGCCGCCAGTGTTCTATGCCTTCCTTGGCCGAATTTATTTCTTCCTAGCCTGCCGTGTCTAGGTGCATGTGCACCAAATTTCCGTTCTAAACAAGGACGTATAGTGCACACATCTAAGGAGCAAGCAGGGTTAGCACCAAATACACTGGGATGTTGCATATCTCAGAGTGAAGATGAGAAGCTTACCATAGACAAACCCAAGATCATCGAGGCCCAGAAGAATGCATTCTAGAAAGGAAGTCAGTGAGACCGGAGAATACCAAAGAAAAGAGATGACAGCCTACATTAAGGATTGTCCGGCCACGGAAAAAGCGAGACTTTTGAATGGCGACAATAGGCAGCTGAAGCATCATAGCTAGGAAACCGTATCCCCGGAGCTTCTTGGTGATGCAGCTCATGACTAACTCGTGGAATATAGAGCTGACCAGGAACGTGATAACCATAGCCACAGGCTGGGAGAAGTTACATCGAGCGGGCCAGTAGACGTGGCGGAAGAGAAAGTGGTGGACAGGGACGTTCCACTCGCGGGAAAATTCCATCCTACGTAAGAATCGGTTAGTCGCATTATCCGAGCGCATAGAACCGCAATATCTTACCAGTCACACGAATTCCACCAGTCTGCATAGAAGTGACGATCGGCGAACCGAGTCAGCTCTGCAAACGCACCCAAAACATATTCGAAGATGACGAGGAACACCAGCAGGAAGATGATCATGAAGGGAAAGAGGAGCATGCTGATGGTTTCGGCAAGGACGAGAGCCTTGTCTGTGGCGCTGGAGACGACACGGAGTTGGGAACTGGCCTCTGCCAACACGGGGACGATGAATTCCTCGCTTGTCAGGGTGAGCAGGAAGATGCAACCAAATACAGCAGCGGCCTTCCAGCCAATTTCTGACCAGCGTCGCTCCTTTCGGCGGGGATACTCTAGCTCATAGCAAAGGGTCGGGCAAAAGAGGAAGTCAACATAGTTCCCAATGTGCAGGTTCTGCGGGTATGAGATGTTGCCCAGCGGGGAGGTCAACTCCGTGGCCAGGTCTTCGCGAAGCCTCTCTAATGGCTCTGTGGACTGGTCTTCGTCGCGCTGCTTCATTGAGGGTCGACGTCGGTGTACCTCCGGGTAATGGATGGCAGCCGGTTGCTCAGGCGTCTTTGAGCCTGGCTTATCAAGGGAGGCTAGGCGACGCTGGGTCTCGCTGAGATGCCCGTTATAGAAAGCGTATGAATGCAGTTTCATTAGAATGGTCAAGGTGTGCAGAGTGAAGAACACCTGCGCAGTCCAGGTCCACCGCATCATGAAGGGCCAGCTGTTTTGTTCCATGTCAGCCCTCTTCCAAGTTTCAATATCCGAACAAGCCACAAACTCACTTTATCCATAGAACCAGCCAAAATGCCTCACCCAAGCTCTGTAAGACCATTCCCCCGCGCGACCATCGTAGCCATTGCGGACCAGCCCGCCACAGCCGGTGCATAGGCAAGACGAGTCCCGAGCTTATCACCATGGCCGCATCGCTGAGCCCCATCCCCCACACATTGGCCGTCAAGAGACTCCAAACGCGCACCTGTAGGGGGTATCCGGTATCCTTGATATTGCGCAAGATGCTGGTCCCGACCATGATGGCCAACCCAATCCAAAAGAGAGTGAAGAACCCTCGGAAATTATGGTAGTCGCTATCGGGATCAAAATGGGACACGCGAGGTACATAGTTTATAGTATAAAACAGGCGATTGCGGGCGCGGACTTGCTTCCTCGCCGAAGAGATCGAATGCGCTGATGGGGGAGCATCTTCGGAAACAGGGGTTGAACGGCCACTGCGGATGCGACAAACGGGTTAGCTATTGCTTTAAAAATAGTCCAGCCGTGTAAATTGAGGGCATTTCACCTTGTATCCTGGGCTAGCTTATCCACTGGAAGAGGGAGAGCCACGTCGGACTTTCCATGCTGAATCGGCACGGCGCGCGGCCGTAAAGTTGCAGATTCATTCTGTGAGACGGCGCTAGACATCCTAAGTGGACACAATTGCAGAATCGAGGGGTTTGCACATTGAAGACACTGAGATGAAAAGGGACACCTAAGAATATGTGGGGTCAGCTCTGTTTGGATCTGTTTGGACTCGAAACTCGAAACTCGAAATCCAAAATCACGGCCGACTACGTCAGATTGCTTTTATAGTGCGGAGTACTATAAACGGGACATACGGGATATACGCTAGTACACATCCGAGCTAGGCAGATGTATTTAGAGATGCAAACTGTTGAATTGTTGACAAAACTTTACATCTCATAATATCTTCGTCGTATTCGTATATTCCCAAATTTGGTCCAATTTAACCGTATCTTCCCTGCGATAAACGTGCATTTATACTACAGTATACATGTATAGATCTTTGAACTATCTATAGTATGCCTGTATTGTATCTATCTCCAAAGTTGTACAACGTAATTTTCCAAATCTGCCACTTATGTCATATTTATGCCTCAGGTGTCTATTCAAAGGCGGTGTAGCTGAATGGTATCAAGGAGTCAGGTGATCCAGGGTATCCGGGCTAGTCCTCTTCCATACTAGTGTCCCATGCCAAGATGCCAGGTCGACTGCCCATGAGGAATAATAATACAACAATCCAGACCTCCATACCAACAGCCTTGACATTTCTTTCATTCCATTGGTTTTATGAGTGTGGTGCTTGATTCACCTACTTGCACCTGACTTTGTCCCTTCTTTTCCATTGAATATCTCCCCTCCTCGCCCCGCCGGGGGTCCCTCTGGCCGCCATGTCTTCCCGTAAGTGCTGCCCGCCGCCCCTCCTATCCCCTGAGATGCATTCTGACCATGCAATCCAATATATCTACAGTCAAACAATTCATTCGTAATGTCCGATCCGCAAAGACCATCGCCGATGAACGTGCAGTTATCCAAAAAGAAAGCGCCGCTATTCGCGCCTCGTTTCGCGAAGAGAGCCACGACTCCGGCATCCGGTTAGCTTCAGCATTTACCTCAGTCAATTCCTCGATCGACCTCTAACAATTGATAGGAGAAATAATGTCGCCAAGCTCTTGTATCTGTTTACTCTCGGAGAGCGAACTCACTTCGGCCAAATCGAATGCCTGAAACTACTCGCCTCACACCGATTCGCCGACAAGCGGTTGGGGTATCTGGGGACCATGCTGTTGCTAGATGAGAACCAAGAAGTGCTAACACTGGTGACCAATTCTTTGAAAAAGTAAGTCTCACTGTATTTGACTTGGCTGACGTTGTGCTAACTAAGATGCAGTGACCTTAATCACTCCAACCAATATATCGTCGGTCTCGCCCTCTGTACACTCGGAAATATTGCCTCGGTTGAAATGTCCCGTGATCTGTTCCCCGAAGTCGAAAGCCTTATGTCAACCGCCAACCCCTATATTCGACGGAAAGCCGCGATCTGTGCCATGCGGATATGTCGCAAGGTTCCAGACCTGTACGAGCACTTCCTTGAGAAAGCTAAGAACCTGCTGTCGGACCGGAACCATGGCGTTCTTCTCTGCGGACTGACACTAGCGATTGATCTATGTGAAGCGGAAGAGGAGGAGGAGGAGGAAGGAGGACCAGTGGGCGTGATCGAAATGTTCCGGCCGTTGGCTGGAGGACTGGTTCGCGCCTTGAAGGGGCTGACAACCTCCGGGTATGCCCCCGAGCATGATGTGTCTGGTATCACAGATCCTTTCCTTCAGGTCAAGATCCTTCGGTTCTTGCGTGTATTGGGTCGGGGAGATGTGGCCACTAGCGAATTGATCAACGACATCCTGGCCCAGGTGGCCACCAACACGGATTCCTCGAAGAATGTCGGCAACTCTATTCTATATGAGGCCGTTCTTACAATTCTGGATATTGAAGCTGACTCTGGCCTGAGGGTGCTGGGCGTCAACATTCTCGGCAAATTCCTGGCTAACAAGGACAATAATATCCGCTATGTTGCGTTGAACACCCTGAATAAGGTTGTTGCAATTGAACCAAATGCAGTGCAGAGACATCGCAACACGATCTTGGAATGCCTGCGGGATCCTGATATTAGCATTCGCCGGCGAGCGCTCGATCTCAGCTTCATGTTAATCAACGAAGATAATGTGCGGGTGCTGGTGCGGGAACTGCTGGCCTTCCTGGAGGTAGCCGACAACGAATTCAAGTCCGTCATGACAACACAGATAGGTATCGCGGCCGATCGGTTCGCACCCAACAAGCGCTGGCACATGGACACCATTCTGCGGGTTCTCAAGCTGGCTGGGAACTATGTCAAAGAACAGATCCTGTCCTCGTTCGTCCGTCTCATTGCGACCACCCCTGATCTGCAGACCTATGCGGTACAAAAGCTCTACTCGTCATTGAAGGAGGACATCTCACAAGAGGGTCTCACACTGGCTGCGACGTGGACCATTGGTGAATATGCCGATAGTCTCCTTCAGGGTGGTCAGTATGAGGAGGAGGAATTGGTCAAGGAGGTTCGGGAGAGTGATATCGTTGACCTCTTTACCAACATTCTTAACAGCACCTATGCCTCCCAGATTGCTGTCGAATACATCATCACTGCATCCATGAAGCTTACTGTGCGCATGTCGGATCCTGCTCAAATTGAACGCCTACGCCGTCTGCTTTCCAGCCGAACGGCGGACCTCAGTGTCGAAATTCAACAGCGTGCTGTTGAATACACCAACCTTTTCGGTTACGATCAAATTCGCCGTGGCGTGCTCGAACGAATGCCCCCGCCTGAGATCCGTGAGGAGCAGCGGGTACTAGGTGCTGCCCCCGCTGCTAAGAAGCGTCAGAGTAAGCTTCTCCGTGGGAAGTCGACGACAAAGGTCGCCAAACCTGCAGAGCATGACCTGCTCCTTGACCTGGTTGGTGGATCCGACGCCCCTGTCACGAGCCCTACCTCGGGCGGATCAAACACCGCCGATCTGCTGGCAGACATTCTTGGCGGAGACTCAGGCATGTCGTCTCCGTCGCCGGGACCTGCTGGCCAAAAGAACGCCATCATGGACTTGTTTGGCTCCAACGGTCCTTCACCATCCCCGCAGCCCACACAACCCACATCCGCCTCGATGGATCTGCTAGGTGCAGGAGGCATGGGTGTCTCAACGCCTTCGCCCACCACCTCTCCCGCGCCTGTCACCGCTTCGACCCCTGCGCACACCGCGCTCAACAAGGACGGCCTCGTCCTTACCTTGCAGGTTCAGCGGAGCGGCAACATCGCTCAGATACTGGCCCGTTTCCGCAACGACTCCAACTTCGACCGATTCACAAGCGTCGGCTTGCAAGCTGCCGTGCCGAAGAGCCAGCGGTTGCAGCTGAGCGCAATCACCAAGGCCGATCTAGAGGCCGGCGACGAGGGCACACAGTCACTCCGTGTGACCGCTCTGAATGGGGTATGTCTAGCTTCTCCTTCCTATCTTACACCCTTGCTTTCTTGTGAGTCTCAGACTAACCTATTACCTCCAGGGTCTTCCTGCCAAACTTCGTCTCCGTCTTCGTGTCACTTGCGCCCGCGATGGTGGAAACCCTGTCACCGACCAAGTGGACTGGTCCGAGCCGTAGATCAAATCGGTGTCAGTGATGCTAAAATTTCATCCAAGCGAATGTTTAATTTTCTCATGAACAGTCAAATCCAGTTCTATACACACCTGTTTTCTGCGCCTTGCTTTCTCTATCTATCTAGACTTTGTTTTGCCGTTTATTTCCTTTTCTCTTGTTCTTCGATTCACTGCTTGGAGGGAGGGACCTTTCTTATTGTACATGCTTCAGATGAAATTTTTAGCGTACGAGAAAGTGCAGGGTGTGTTGCATCGAGTCATGTAGTTAACGGCCCATACCAAAGTTGCACTAGCAGTGTGTTCCTACATGTATGTACACATTTAGATACTAGTATACTAGTAGATGTTAGTAATGCATTGTGACACCTATGGCGCAGACTAAGTCCAAAGGCACAAACCGACATGCGATAGACGACAGAAAGGCTCTATAACTTCAAAAGAGAACTCAGATCAACTGCAGCCTCCGGAAGAAAAGATGAAAAATCTGTATGTAGTTCCCCCAAAAAGAAACAAGACGCGATTAACTCCATCGCAAGAAACAAAGCAATGCAAAATCATATCATTTATCCAAAATCCAAATCGTGAGCCCAATCTATAAGGCAGAACAAGAATATACCGAGCACCAGAATGGTATATAATATGGGGAGCAAGTCCAAAACAAGTAGCCAAGCTAATCAGATGTGCTCAATGGGGCCTTCGGGAAGCAGCACCTCTCCTTCTCTCCGGTCACGAGGCAAGCAAGCCTTGATCGGAGGACGGACAATGTCATTGAACATAAAGGTTCCATAGACAAGAAGCGCGAAACCGACAACTTGGAGCCATTTGAAGGTCTCCCAGCCGAGTCCAAGCGAGACAATCCAAATGAAGAGCGTGCGGCAGGTGTCGATTGTGCTACGAGAGGTAGCGGAAACAGTGCGGGTGACGGACAGACCGAAGAAGTTGAAACCACTGGAAAAAGCATTAGAGCTGGAACAAGGATTTGAAGAGCAAGATAAAAACATACCCGATACTGATCATGATAAACACGCTGGATATGGCAACAGCGCGATTAGCAAGAAGCTCGTGCAACCCCTGCTTCACATCAAAGTAGCCATATCGGCCGGCATCTGTCCGTCCAACAATAAGATACATGATCAGCATGCCGACGACAGTAACCAAAAAGCCGAATACGCCTTCCCAACCCACGACATGGATCGGTTCCATGGCGTAATGCTCTAGGATCCACTCCTCCAGCACGAACTGCGTAGCTGTGAAGATCTGCGCTGCAGCAATAAGCAGCACACCAATGATAGTCTGAACGGCCTCGGGGGTGCGAGCGACATCACGCGCCTGTATAAGAGCACGCGAGGCCACATCGGTAACACTCGCATTCTGGTTGATATCATGACCTGAATCACCACTGAATAGAGCTCCAGAAAGACCCACAATAGCCACACCTAGGACAACAATGAAGAGTGCGCTCCACTGGTATAAGTGGAGCCTGCGGCGAAGGAAGAGGACACTGAACAGGCCTACGAACAGAACAAGAGCACCCCGGGTCATCTGGTAGATACTGGCTGCCACAAAGAGAAGACCCACGTTCATGAGGGTCGTGCCGGCGATATCGCAGCTCGACGGCGCTGCAAGAAGTAGGACCTTCAATCCACGGAGTGGGATGCGGCTGTCAATTTCGGGGAGGGGCTTAGGGTGTCTGCTGTCACTGTCGAGTCCATCGACTGTGTGGTCATCTTCATTATCGATGCCTTCGTCGTAGCCGTTAATCGGATGGTATCCGCCAGTAAGTAGGGGCGAAGGGTCACTGGATAGGCGTGGTGCGATGTATTGGCGGTAAACGAAGTTTAATCCAACAACTAGCCAACAGCCCATTTCACCAATAAACATTACGGCTCTGTGTTACCGCCTGGTGTCAGTATTAATCGCCAGTGTTGCGAAGCCTGATCATCAACATGAGGTGAAACCTACGTTTGAATGACTGGCTGCTCGAACAGCTTCCGTTGATTGGGATCTGGGGAATCGCAGTTCCGCACACATTGCATATCCTGTCCGAGACGGGGCGATTAGTCCATGTTCCTTTGTTACTCGAATCGAGGACAAACCTGGTACTTGTTGAGAATGGTGTTGCACACTCCGGTCACGAGCATCATCGTGACCAGGAGTGGAATGAGGGCATTGTTTGCCATCTTGTCCCACTAGAATTAGCTGATAAGAGTTACTCCAAGTGTTAATGAGGAGTGAAGATGAAGTGACCAAAGGGCCAGAGGCCAAGTGAGGAGACAAAGCGGAGAGCTTATCGGAGCTTGGCAGCTGATAACATGTGTCACGGTACCTCCAGGGCTGACATCACATGTACCCCTACAACATACCTACTCTGCACGTTGTACACTATGTAGTACGACTATATGTCTTTAATATTATGTATCATCAAATGCGACATACATGTAGTTAATGTATGTATGAAATTCCAAAATCTCCAAAAAATTCGAAATAAACAATCCAGTTAGAGAACCTAATCCCGGCTTTTCTCCCTCCAAACGCCATCGCTGAGGCCAATGACACTAAGGTCCAAAATAATTAGAAACCCAAAAGGTCGATCCCCAAGGATCACAAGAAATTAACCAGGAGTCCCGCGTAGTGTACAAAAACGCATGGCTCCTGAACCATATATACGCTGGAAACGAACCGCCGAAAGTAAAACTATTTCATAGACTCAAGTCCATCTTCATGTAGACTAGTGATGTGTACATGCGCTCAATACAAACCGGGAATTTCACTTGGAAGTCTGGCGGATGCGGATGCCTTCTCTCTCGTAACGCGCAACTGCATCCCAATCAACCTCAAGCTGGCCCATAGGTCCGACGCCCTTGACCTGGATCTCAGGCGGAATGCGCATCCAATCTGCAGCCCTTGCAATGGAGTCTTCGTCCCAGGGTTCGTAAAATTTCTCCAGGAAAGCAGCCTCCTCAGCCTCGTTTGGAGGAGTCAGACTAGCAAAGGCAGCCCAGTCATCATCCACCGGGGTAGCTTCATTGATATCGAAGTCCTCAAGCGAATCATAGCCCAGGTGAGGGAGATCTTTGCTCGCGAGGTTTGAAAATGTATCATGGATTGTGTCAAGCGAGGTGGGACACTCCGCCCAGGGATCCTTTGTGTCGCTATCCTCCAGTTTAATAGCATCCTTCTTCCCGTCCTTGTCAGCAGGCTTCGATCCCTTGACAGAAGACAACTGCGGAGTGAGCAGTTGGGTCGATGCTGCAGCAGGAGACGCGGTCTTGCCACCGAATTGGCTAGTGACCCTTGCCATGGGTGTGTTGTTGGCAATGAGAGGGGTAGAAACACCTTGTTTCGCGGGGGAAGCTGCTGCACTTGGCTTGGTGGAGGGTGGCACTGGTCCGAGTGTGGCCATCTGCTGGGTTTCCGGACTATCATCAGAGTTCAGTCCAAGACCCATCGAAATACTTTCATGGTAATATTTGAGAGGGTCTTCGATCGTCTCTTCCTCCTCGGGTTGGTGGCTTTCTTCAACGTGCTTGTCCAAGACGGCTTGGGTCGGGAATCCTTGGTAGTGGTGTTGACACTCAACCACACTGCATTTAAAAGCACCTGCCATGGCTGCTGCATTGGATGTGGCGTCTGCCACCGCTTTGTTGTATTTTGCGGCTGCGCCAGGAGGTGCAGTTGCCTGAACCGGGGATGATGCCACACCGTGAGACTGCTTTCGCTTTTTGGGAGGAGGCAGTTTAAGATTCTCCGGGGCAAGTCCGCCTGCGGCATATTGAGGGACGCCTCTGGGAGACGGAGCCGCGAAAGGTGCAGCTGGGGCATTTGCAGCAGACTGGCTAGAGGCGCGCCGAGCTCGTTGTAGGGCTTCTTCTTGTGCCTGCAACTGCTGCAAATTGGTCGCGTTCAGTGCTGGCATGTTGCCTGGCATTTGCTGGCCATTAGAGCTAGGAGCTTGGGAGTTAGGACGCTGGCCTTGTTGCATGCGAGAAATCATCACTGCAAACAACTTCCGCATGAAAAGGATGGCACCAGTGAGATAATCGGGCGTAACCGTGAATTGCTCATTCACTCCCCACTCCTGCGAGGGCTTGAATTGCCTCATCAATTGGATTCGCTGAGCGAGATCGAATTAGTAAACAAACGCTTACATTATTAAAGGAGGACTTACCATGGCAAGAAGATTCTTCACATTCTTCTCCTGGCCTTGCATCTTTGCAAACCACTGTACAAGGGCGTCCAAGCGGCCGAGAACTTCCACGGCTTCACGCAGTTGTTTGGTCATAGCGGCCTTCTGCTCTGGCGAGACAGGTATGGGCTTTGCGGGTGGAGCGTTCTTGGCGATATCATTGTAAACCTCCATAACTTGCGGTGGTAGGTTCCTGTTCCATGCCTCTTCGGCGGCAGCTCTACTGAGTACCTGACCCCGACTTTGAGGCTGTTTGCTCCGCATGTGTGCTTCAACCTGAGCTCGCTGTTGAGGAGTCATCTGTGCAAGCTGTTCCTGCGTGAAAGGGAAAGCCGGGCGTTGGGGCGCTGTCGCTGGTCCGCCCGGAACTGCCACAGGCTGGTTCATTTGGGGTGTAGCTGTGGCTCGGGCTTCTGTTGTATCATCTGTGCTTGGCCTCTTCTTCGAGGCCTGCTTCCCGGTAGCGCCCTTAGCACCTTTGGCCGCGGCTCCAGTTTGAGCCTTTGCGTTCGCCGCTTGAGGGGTCGATTGCGGGGGTTGAGCATTCTGCGGCTTGATTTGCGGGACAGGCTGTGCTGCAGGAACTGGGGGTTGCGTCGCCGGTTGACTTAGCTGGCCAGCTTGCGTGTTTCCTTCAAGTTGCATTGCTCGGTTCTGTGCAGCCTGCATCATTTGCTTTTGGCGGTTTCGCAACAGAATTTCCCGGATCTGCTCGTCGGTGAAGTTTGATGCCTGGGGCCCAAGCTTTTGACGAGCCATTTGGATGTCTTGGGCGGTGATTGGCCGCATGGCCGCCATATTCATAGCACCGGATTGTTGGCCAGGAAGGAAGCCTGGCGCGTTGTTAAACGGAACCTGGGTGCCTTGGAATGGAGTTGCCGTCGGACCTTGGCCATTCTGCTCTTTCGGTTGATTCGTGGAAGCTGAGATCAGTTGACCAAGATGAAGTTTCTGGAGCATCATGAGGCGCGGGAGGTCGTTGGGGCTTGCAATTTGAGGGTTCGAATTTGCCCATTGCTTGAGCTGGCCCCATGATTTGATGTTGCTAGGAACTTGCATCGAGGTGCCATTCATGTTCAGAATAGACGGTGGGAAAGACACGCGGTCCATTTGCTTGCCCTGCTCAGGAGTCATTTCCACGCCATTGTTTTGCTGCCGCAGCAGTTGGAGCTTGTAAAGCTCATTCTGGCGTTGTTGACGTTGCTGCTGGGTCATTTGCTGGCCTTGGGGCATGCCTCCCGAGTTCAAATCCTGTGGGCCACTCATCGATCCTCTCATCATGGCGTTGCCCATCTGGTTATTCATCATTGATTGGGCTTGGCCAGGTTGAGGCTGCGGCTGCTGACCGGGGTTGGCCCGAGCCATGTTGTTAAGAGCGGCACGACGTTGTTGCTGCATGATAAAAGCCCGAGCTTGTTCAGGAGGCATGCGTGCGAGTTGCTCCTGGATGTGAGGCGGGATATTGGAAGGAATTTGAAGCGGACCTTGCATCGCAGCCTGTCCTGCAACGCCAGCCGGATGCTGGCCCATGTTCGCAGGTCGGGACGGCGGTCGGGCTTGAGCGGGCACCTGGACCGGGGACATCTGACCCGGTGCCATGGGTTGATTCAGCATTGGCATGACGGGGCTCTGTCCGTTCAGTTGCGGCTGTGATTGGGGGGTCACTTGGCCGCCATGGCCCGACATCGCCATCTGAGCCTTCTGCGCCGCTTGCACACGCGCCTGAGCCTGGGCTTGAGCCTGAGACTGTTGTGCCTGGAACTGCAATCGATCCTGGGGAGTGTTAGACCCGCCCTGCAGATGCTGCTGGGCAAGGAACTGGGCTTGGGCGTTTGGATTATTGGCGTTCATATTCGCCTGGCCATTCTGGCCCATCTGCTGTGGGAACATGTTGTTGTTATTATTCGGGAATGGGGCTTGGTTCATTTGGGAAGAGCTTGCAGGAACGACTAGCTGACCAGCCTCCTGTGAGCGCAGGCCATCTGCTTGCTGTCCTTGGATGTTTTCCACATTTCCAATGAAATTTGGGGGATCCATGGTCTGACCGGGATTCCCGGGGAATGCGGAATTGCGCTGAAGGTTTAACATGTTTTGAAGCATCTGTCGCTGGTGCTGAGAATTCATCATGGGATCCCCCATCATGTTACCATTCGCATCCACCCCGGGATTTGGCGCACGTCCCCCCATTTCCAGACGAGCGCGACGATGGCGTCTGATCTGGTTCAAAGCCTGAGAGCGGAAAAAATAGGTCATTGGCTCAAGGTTCTTCCGTGCCAAATATTGCCGCTGCTCGGGTGTCATGTTTGACAAGTTCATCTTGATCTTCTCCATATCTTCCGGGTTGGTTTTATTCAACATCTCGTTTGCCAGTCGAGAGACGTGATCAAGATCTTGGGCGGAAAGCGTGCTGAGGTCGTCGACCATCGGAATTCCATTGCCCGGGCGCTGTTGGGACCGATGTTGCTGCTGCTGTTGCTGTTGCTGCTGCTGCTGCTGTTGTTGCTGCTGTTGCTGCTGTTGGAGCATCGCATGAGACTGCTGCTGCTGCTGTTGTCGCTGTAGGGCTGCCTGCTGGTTCTGCCCATTCATTCCCATTGCCAGTTGCTGTTGGCCAGAAACCGGGATGTGCTGCGGAAAAGCGGCTGGGATCTGATTTGGGCCAGCGCCCGTCTGGGGCATCATTCCACTTTGGTAAGCGACCGCGGCCTGTCTCTCTCGGGTGTTTCTGATGTGAAGAAGCTTCTCGGTGCATTCTTTCTCGTATTCAATCTTCTCGTTGGCTTTGGTGAACGCTTTTAATTCGAAACTCATGGCCGCCTGGGCCGCCTGGTGGAGGTCGATGCGAGGCTGGATCAAACGGAGGGAGGTGATCCTAATTCGCGTAAAGGTCAGACCAGATAAAACTAAAAAGCGAAAGCTAGTTTTCGCAGACAGAAAATACAACTTACATCTGATAAACATTCGTTGCCCGAGTCTTGATTAGAACGTCTGCCTTCCAACCTTGAAATGGTCCCTGATTTTGCAACATTTGCGCAACATAGGTCATCATAGATTGCACACTGTCGTTCTTTGGGACCTGCATATTTGCGTTCATCCTCATCGCGGTATTCGGGGCTGGCCGGCCAGGCCCCGCGCCCGGGTTGGGGAACTCTCCGGGATTCATAGCAGACACCCCATCAATGGGGGATCAATGGGCAATCCGCGCAGAGGTTTTTTGAAGGTTAGCATTCGCTAGAGTACCATGCGCAACTGCTAAGATGTCGCAAGGTTAGTGATGAAGACGTTAAGGAAGTTCAACACGGGTTGATCAGCGGGAGGGAAAAAAAGGTAAGCAGGTGCTGGTGTGGAACCGTGATTCGAGTCGATCAGGGAGGGTGGGGATGAGTGAGAAATGCACGAAACGGAGGACAGGAGGGACCAGAGGGAACCAACACCAACACCGACCAACACAACGAGGAGAGCAAGGCGTTCGGGCAGCAGCGTCAGATGAATTCAATTCGCTGGCCACCACCTGATTGTGGCTTGGAGCGAATGAAAACAGTTGTAGGGTGGATAGGATCCGTGACAGGGATCATGCAGCCCTCAAGTCGCACCGGGCCTCAGTTGCTGTCCTCTCTGCACAATGGCGAGACGATTGGGGGTTTGAAAGATAAAGAACACAGGTACTTACGGAAAATCAGAATGACACTGAGACAAAGAGATGAGTGCACAGATCTCGTTGAGTTTGGGGGCGCAAAGAAAGAAGAAGTGGCGGTCGAGTGAAGGATATTATGATGTATGTATGGTTTCAAGGTATTATTAAATGAATGAGAAGTGACAAAATGAAATCAAAGGAAGGGTAATGTCTTATTGAATCATCCCATTGAGGGTTTCAATGTTTGATTAAGATGAAGAACATTGAATAATGGCATCTGGAAATGAATGGGGTGTGTATCAATCGTATCAATAGGTCGGTATCTATTCGTATTGCGATGTTACTAGTACTAGTCCTATTTGGGTTGGGAGGGCGGTCACAAGGCTAGTTCTGAGGTACTTCCAGTTTTGCCTGGGTTTCCACTACTTGGCCAGGTATCGCCTAGTATCTCATTTGTTACGTGTACTACAAATACATAACTGTAAATCCCGACGATCCCTCAGGCCGTTATTTAAGTACCTGAAAGCTCGAAACACGTCGTCATCATGGTGTGGATCTTAAATAATGCCCGATATTCATCTACCGGGGTATATGAGAACGTACGTATTTTGTATATAGTAATATCCATATGTACGAGAATTGGAAGAAATCGCCTTTTTTTTTCCCTCTCACAAAAACTCGCATATATTTTCCCAAAAGTGCGAGAGGGGGGAAAAAAAGGAAAAAAAAGCAATAACCTTGGAAGGGAATCAGTTCTCATCAAGATCGACAAGGCGTTCTGGCCCTGACCTGATCCGGAGGAACCAATTGGTCAGAATGCCAGAAACACTGCCAGGAGGCTGCGGCCGGGTACCAGGTACTCCACTATACACCTGAGCACACGACCAAAGCAAAGTCCCCAGTACAACATATACTCCCCGGGGCCAGTTGACGCAGTTAGTCAGAGCTTAAGTCAGCCACTTTCCTGGAAACGTCAACCCATGGCCTGTTCTATATATACACTTCTACCTTTCAACTTTCAACATCCGGCCTCTTTCATTTGCGCCCTGGGTCCCGCCATGAGCAACGACTGAAACTCGCCTTTTTTTTTTCCTCCTTGGCTTGCGCTGTTTCTTCAACATGTTCCCCGTATCTGTGTCGCCCATCTCGGTGGGCTCGAACGTCTTTTTCGCATTTGCCCTGTTCCTCATCTCCGCACTTGTGTTACTTCTACTACGACGATTTCTTACCCTCCGCGCCACCCCTGCGTATTTAAGTGTCCCTATATTCCTGGCTCTGGCTCTGCCCGCCAGCGTTGTACTCCTCGTCCCCATTGATTTGGCGTCAAGCTCGCGAGATGGATCTGGCCCCAAGGCAATCTGGCTACCGGAGCGAATGGTTCTGGTATGCTGGCGCATTGCATACTGGCTAATCTTCGTTCTCACCTGGTAAGTGTCCCGCGTTCTTCCACTTGAGGGCTGTCACTCATCCTTCTCTCTCTTGCAGGGTTATCCTCCCATTACTCGGTGAATACGTCGACTCAGGCTACCGTGAGCCAAAGGGCCGGCTTATGTACTCCCTTCGATCGAACGCGAAATATCAGTTAATTGTCCTGGGATGTGCTCTGGTGGGGTTGGTCTACGTGTCGATCTCAAACGGGTTCGAATTCAGATCAATCAAAGGTCTCATCATGGCATTGGCATATGTGTGGGGTCTCGTCCTTGCCATTTATCTCATGGGCCATGGTCTTGTTTCCATCCCGCGCAATCTGCTCCGAAACTCCAATGTGAGCGGTCGGCTACGTAGACTCCAGGCACATGCGCCAAGGGTGCATGATCGCCTGATGGACTCAGTCAATGAGTTAGCGAATCTCAATTCCCAGGTTTCTCAGCTACAGCGCCGTAAGACAGGAACTGCTCGTGACTTTCAGGAATGGATTGAAGAGCTTCGAGAAGGGCATGGCCAATCCGACGTGCGGGTCCCGATTCTCGAGTCGCCGGATACATCCGCCACGATACCTTCTGTCATCACGGAACGCTATCTGGCCGACCTCACGCGGCGACTTCAGCGTGCTCGGCATATGAAAGCCCGATTTGTGGATGAGTGGGATCGTCTGGTCCAGTTGTCAGCCGATCTCCAGGCCATCATCAATTCTACAGCTTCAAAGAAGCTCGAATTTGCACCCGCCGCACGTCGATCATCCTGCATCCCTCGTGTGAAATTCCTCAACCCCTACATGCGATATCAGCTATATTCCAACGTCATTCCGTCGGTCAGGCTGGCATTTGGCGCGTTCTTCGCAGTGGCGTCAGTCTGCATTGTTTGGTCAGAAATGATCAAGTCTCTGGCGCCCCATCTCTCCGCCGTTAGTTTGACCGTGGTCCCGAACTGGAAAGACAGTCCAGTTGGCTTCGGTGGGCAGCTCACAGCCTCTGCCTGGCTGCTGTACATGTGTTCGGCGGCTCTGGTTGGTGTCAGTGATGTTAAGGTATGGGGAAATCGCGCGCTTGTCCGTCGTAATACATATGGCGAGAGTGCGTGCTGGTACGCTGGTCTCGTGGCTCGGCTGACGGTACCAATTGCGTACAACTTCTTGACCTTTTTACCTAAAGATTTCCGGCGGAGCACCACTTTCTACGAATTCCTTGGCAAACTCATCAACCTAACGCCTCTCGGGAAAGGATTTGACTTCATCTTCCCGATCTTCATCCTCCTGCCTATCTGCGCAACATTGTTCAACCTATACGGGCGTATCAAAAACATCTTTGGGTGCGGCCTCGCGGAGGACGATGATATCCACGACGTCGAAAACAACCCTGCCGGGTATGGCATGGGTGGCTGGCGTGAGGGCCGCGACCTCATTGAACGGGAATTAAATGGCTTCGGTTCTCTGGCAGTGTCCTCCCGTGGTAGTCGCTCAACATGGGCTTCGGATCGTGACGATGAAGGTTCCCCAGGGTCATCCAGACTGCGGGTCCCGGTTGCAGAGGGCTCTCAGCCTGCCCAGAGGTCAGTTGTTGCGCCTACTATTGTAGGCGGGGAGGAAGATGATGATGAAAACTTCTTCCAGTCCTTTGCGCATCGTGTCAAGAACACGTTTGATACTACGAACACTCCTCGGTGGTTCCAGGGTGAGCCATTCCGGCTTCCGCGCTGGATGTCGGGTGATAACAATACCACAGAAGAAGGTTCGGCGCTGTTTGGAGGCCGGGCTGTGCCTGGTCGTCTGCGCCTGGGCTAAACTCGCATTGCGGTGTTTGTTTCTCTTTAACTGCTGGACAGTGTAATATACCGTTTTGCTTGTACATAGCTTAATTCGTTGGTCTCGATTGCTAGATACATTCAAATGAACATTCTTATAGAACATAAAAAAGCTCCCAGAAAAAAGGTTTAGTCATCACCCTGGTTTTCTACCTGGGTAGGTAAGAATCAAAAAAATAATGCCCTCGTCCAGGATCGAACTGGAGACCTTCGGATGTCAATCTTGTTACCAAGAGTGTCATATTAAGGATATGAGACCGACGTCATGACCAAACTAGACCACGAAGGCAACCACTAAGCCACTGGGGCTCGTGATGACATAGCAGTCTCGTTATATCATATATGATATCGAACTGGGTTTAGGGTTCTTTGGAAGAAGAAGGCTGAAGCATCTCACGTCTTTCCAAGTGCACTTGATTCACACATAACAACATACGAAAGCTATCATGTAGACTGAAGGAGTAAATGTACATTCAGCAGCCATAGTATCTTAATCCTTGTTATCTTTGGTCAAGCGTCCGTGAATAATAATGGTTACATAGTTATGTAGTTAACTAGTTAGTTGTTGCTTATTTTGCCATGTTAGGATTTGTTAGAGGCTGTTTCCATGCTTTCTCGTATGTACTCATGTATATATAAACTTCTACTTGGCCTTCTTTTCTAAATAAAAAAGTATCCGGGCACGGCTTCAACATTCTGCCCAGTCCTATGTACCTTTTGTATGATTTGCTCATAGGAAAGGTACAAGCAATTGGAGACCGTAAAAAATGTACCCAGCCCGTCAATTGGCCGAGCATGACCCACTCTTCTACCTATGAGAGGCAAAAAGAATGCCCTCGTCCAGGATCGAACTGGAGACCTTCGGATGTCAATCTTGTTACCAAGAATGTCATATTAAAGGATATGAGACCGACGTCATGACCAAACTAGACCACGAAGGCAACCACTAAGCCACTGGGGCCTGTGATGGGAGTTCTCGCAATTTATGACTACATGGACCAGAGCCCTCTGTGTGCGGACCTAGGCTGTAAATATATGGTCGGGATTTCTTTTCAATTTTACGGGTTTTTTATGCTATATTTGCCGGCGGGGTTAGTTAACTCAAATATGCTCGTCAATGAGGTCTGTCATAATCAACACTTAGAAAGAATTCTGGATTATTAACGTGGTGCACCATAGCATCCATCGAAATGTTCTCAAGTATATATTGTGTGGTTTGGGGGGAAATATATACCTCCTTATAGCAACCACGTAGAGTTTGCTGTAGTGGAACAGGAACCGAATTCCTAAGAATATTGCTTGGAAACATGTCTTATCTACAGCTATGTCTGGCCCCAATGGCATGACCGGTCCGACACAACGGGGCATGTTTTGACCAAGAGGGCCAGGATACAGCGAGGCATGGTGTTTGGACTCCCAGAGAGCACAGAAAGCCCTTGGACCATATTGGGGTTGGATCACATTCCTGTCGCTCCTGTATTCCTCATCCGTAGTTGCATGTCCAACCACAAGGCCTTCAGTCAAAGCCCACAAGCTAAAACCATCCCGTGATAAAAGTTCGATGCTTAGTTTGACACACAGACCTAGATAAAAACAGACCTGCCGCACCGGGTTTTTGATACTCACACAAAGGACCGATGACTCGCGACCACAATATACACATAACTGCTGACCTGTTTATTTCATATCCCATCCGATGTCCCGTCGACCACCAAATAAAATGATACACAGAAATGTCCACCTTGACCTATCACAGGGAGTTGCACCCCACCCAGAAAGCAGGATTAACACGGGAGGAGTATAGATACTTGCCATCATTACAAAATGCTGGGTGCAAGCTATATGTATAAGCCGACATAGCCTCCGAGTACAGGTGACCCCACGCTGGTGAATATTAACCGGGTGGGTCATTATATACATATAGAGATCGAAGTGATCAAATCAACATTGACAGTCCAATTGTTTCTTTCCGCTACATTGACTCATTTATTTACTGCATGCAGAACCATCGGGCGTCATACTGCACATAATTTTCCCCGCTCACACTAACTACCCGTTAAAATAGGTGCACCGGGCAATTCTTTACGTCCTGCTGGTCGTCCACCATCACACTGCTGTTCTTGCCCACGCGCCTTACATATAGCGGTGCGGAAGAGTTTCGATGTCTATAGTAAACTTGATGATGCGATTTTAGGAGGCTAGCTAGCTAGGAATAATTTAACGAGGGGTGGCGACGTAGATAGCTATCACTGTTGGTGGCGTGTCGTCCTCCATCTACCCAGATAGTGGTAATATATATCTATATGGCCGCCGGGATGCTGCGGCTAAACTCACCCAACAACGACCGAAAGGGATCCTAATATACTAGACATACTCATATCCAAGTGCCCAGTTACCCGTTCATGGCACACAGAATACACAGCGAGTGAAGAACATAACAACAGGGGAATGGCAAAAGGGAGATAGCAAATAAACTCCATACCTACCTCATTCGAAAATCGCCCAATCACCCAAGCCAAGTAACAGCCTGCCAACAAGCAAAGTTATCTAGATAAAATAAAGATAAATGACTCAATAACACTACTTTCATCCAAAAAACAGAACGATATAGTTAAGAAGTCAATTGCTTACTATGAATGCCAACCGGCATCGAACAACCTCACATGTATTGGTACCTTGTAGGGGATTTGCATGGCCGTTATTACACATGGCACGGCCACCCGCTACAGTCTTGAATGAGTAAGACCGACACCCGGATCCATCCACCCGTGTATATACTAGGTAGGTACATCCAGCCCTAGAAAGAACGACATTTGCTGCATAGTGTCCATCAACGCCCCGAGAGAGCCGGGGCGAGCTTTCCAGGAGGCCGGAGATATGGTAGTCATAAGGAAACCGACGTGCGTGTTTTTCAATGACTATAGTCGGTGGCGCTTTTACCTACCTAGGTATACAACCTGGTTCGTCAGGATATATTACTTGCTCCTCTCCCATTCTATCACACGAATATCTAGACACACTGCGATGCGAATTGGAAGTGTCTAAGCCCTCGGTAAGTAACTAACAACGCGTAGAAGCACAAATAGACAATTACTATTCCCCTGTGCAATGTTCACCGTGGAAGCTAATTAAAGTGCTTGTGTATCTGTCGGGAATTAATTAGTACTCCAGATCTGTATACCTGTCTATCTGTGGACACAGTGTCTAGGAAAAATGGGTAGTGTATAAGGCAGAGCTAGACTAATATAAGACGATATCGGTGTGTCAACCTACATAACATACATAGGTGTAGTTGAGTATAACAAAATCATGACTTGAGTACCCCGGGGGCCGTGGGCACGGCTGATAACAAACAGCGGGGTATGCGAACAAGCAAACAGCATTAGCAGTTTAATCTCCATGCAAGGGTGAAAAAAAAAAAGAAAGAGAAAAAGAAAACAACACGTCCAGCTGCTGGTGGATATGCTGTCGGGTAAAAAAAATACCCGAGAAAAAGGAAAAAATATGCCCTCGTCCAGGATCGAACTGGAGACCTTCGGATGTCAATCTTGTTACCAAGAATGTCATATTAAAGGATATGAGACCGACGTCATGACCAAACTAGACCACGAAGGCAACCACTAAGCCACTGGGGCCTGCGATAGGAGTATTTTGGATTTATGCTATATGGCCAAGTACAGTGCGGTAAGACTTTAGTTAATAGTATGGATTGTTAAGGTTAATCTCCGGATTCTCATGTTCCTTTATATTATACAGTAACCCATGGCCACCATGGTAATATCTTATGTAGCCGATATCTTAATACATACTGTAAGAGATGGGGACCCCGCGTTTTTGGACATCCATCCATATAGCACCCCGTATGCCGATCGAGGTTAAATTGGGTTACTCAACGTCAGGAAGGAGCCACAACGAATGAGGAGCCACATGTACCTCGATGAGATATCAGAAAAAGGCAGTTTAGCCCTGAACCAGAAATATGTCACCATGGATAGGATAGTAGTGCGAGATGTAACAAATCTGCCTTAGGCCCAAAGTATCGCCACACGTCCAGGCAGCCTCCAGATACTACATACACTAGGCATCCATCGACTTATCCCAACCATTCGAAATGTCGCCAAATCCCGACACCAAAAGAATTTGACCTGAAATCAGCCGATCTCACGAGGCAGACACACCCTCGTTGGGAGTACGCCAATTGCTCAATGTGATGGCAAAAAAAGTACTCTCCGCCTTATCTGCCTATTCCGGACGACTTGGGGGCATGACTTCACCATCCACCTGCGCTCTCTTCCCCTCCACAGAGATCCATGACTCTACTGCCCCCAAAGCTCGCTCAGTCCACCTTGGGCGAGAAGTGCGCAGTATACATAGACCAGGTCGTCGACATCCTCCCTGTTCACCTACATTCTCTCCGCCATCAACTTGACCCTATTCTCACCTACCTGTCCAACACGCCCCTCGGCCCTCTCGCAAAAAAGCTGCCATTTGCCCCAGCCGATCAACCTATCGCGCTCTTTGTAGCTGTTGTTGTCTGCCTGTTCACCGTCGTGATGAGTTGGCGCAACCCCTTAAAAATGCTCCGTCGCTCGCCGAGTTACGCTCCCGCATCCAACCCGCAGGTCAGCGATGGGGACTTCAGCTATATCACACCTTCAGACATCGCGGATCCGGCAGCAGATGACGCCGAGCCAGATATCATTGCGCTGCGCCACCGTGGCACCATCTACCCATTACGGTTTCGGGCGTACTCGATCGACGACAATGTCCTGACCATCGGAGACCTACGACAGGCTGCTGCTGAGAGCACAGGAGCTGGCCACCCGGACTGCGTGAGACTGCTGTACAAGGGAAAGCTGCTCAAGAACAACGCGCAGACATGCAAAGCCGAGGGGCTCAAGCAGCACTCGGAGGTGCTATGCGTGGTATCCGAAGCAGGAGCAGGCTCTCCGAGCGATGGCTCCGATGACGGACATAACATTCCTGTAACAACATCGGCACCAACACCGCCGCCGCTGCCCCGCCCCACTAGCGCAGGAGACGCATCGTCCCCTCCCACGCCCCCCAGTGGAAAGAGCAAGAGCTCGAGAAGGAAGAAGCGCAATGGCAAGAAGTCGCCGGTCAGCTCAGAAGCCCCCGGCCCGTCTCGGCCGCCACGGCCGACATCATCAGGCCACTCGGCCGCCTCCGCCCAGCCGCCCAATCTGAAGTTACTAAATACGCCGCTTGAAAAGGTCGCTGCTCTGACCGGATGGTTCGAGCAGGTGATGAAGCCGCAATGCGAAGAATACACTGCGAACCCGCCTAGTGACCCAAAGAAGCGGGGCGATGAACATAGGAAACTGTCCGAGACAGTCCTCCAATCAGTTCAGTTGGTGGCGGATGGAATCGAGCCAAATGGTGACGAAACGGTCCGCAGTGCACGCCGGGCCCTCATCAGGGATTCGCAGGCGGTTCTTACCGAGCTGGATAGAGTGTTGCATAGCGTTGCATAGTTATCTGTAATATAGCTCACTATGGCCCCCCGACTCCCCTTGTCGCTGTGTATACTGGGGACATCAAGGGGAATTTGAAATTGGTTTACAGACATACGTACACATGTATCAATCTCATACCGAAGGGCTGTTCTACGGGTGGAGTTTCCATTTTGCTGGGACCTGTCCACGCCCTCGGGCTGTTTATTGCATGGAGGGCATTGGCGTATTTGTGATATATCAACTTTGCGATTTCCCCGGAGACTACCAACATACGGAATAAACCTGTCGGAATGATTTGCCATGTAAACACACATCATGTATATATATATTTTTTCCCCCTCTCTCTTTCTCCTGTTTCATGTAGGGTATACACCAAGTGGGGGCAAGTCCAAAGGAATACTCCGTATTTTCGCCGTTACTGTCTAGATCAAATTAGCGGCATCTCGAGGCGATCAACATGGTTCAGGGGCAATGCACGGCCCCAGGACTAGACTTACAAGAATCCTCTGAATTTTTCCTTTAAATATATAGCCTATTGAACAGTTAGGAGCGATTATTGATTAATATGAATAGACATATGATGCCTGACACGCATCAACAAATACATACTAGTACTTCTGTATAGTATAGATACATATGCATGCATGGACTCCCGTAATCCGTGTGTTCGGACTTGGCTTTAGGCTATTTCCTACTATTCCTAGTCTGGCTAATCTTTTTCCTCTCCTTAGACTCTCTCTCTTATTCTTTCCCTTCGACATTCTCTTCTCTACCTTTTCTCTACCTTCTTTAGCTCCTCTTCTCTATTTCTCTATTTCTCCATTTCTCTTTCGTTTCACTTTCGGTAATCGGTAATCGCACTCTGTCTCAAAACCCGGACCCCGCGAGACCTCGAAGCCTTCCACGGGAATTCCCCCCCCACATTAGCAGCTCTGACTTGTTGGACCAAACTTGCCAGACTGGGCGAAACCCCCTGCAGTTGTGGTCAACCCGTTGTGTTGACAATTTACTGCTTTCGGTGTAACCCCCTTACGCTCCACCTCAATTCTACCTGGAATGGCTTGATCCGAACAAGTCAACCCATTTCTACGGCGATTTCGACTATTGAACCGGGTTACAGCTGGACTGGCCTTTTTCATTTGTGAACAGTAACCTCCGGAATGGCGGGTGTCGCTACAGCGGCATATTCTGCAGATGCCTTAGCATCGCCCGTGGATGGCTCGCAATGGGATTTTGCGGTGCCACTTGCGAACGAGGTAAGATTATTCTGTGTTCCGGCCTCTGACATTGTAGCTCAAGAACGAGTGAAAGGAAAAAAAAAAGAAGGAAAGAAAAAAAAGCGCTGATCTCCTTTTCCCCGCAGGAAAACCACTCATCGAAACAACGCAACTCGCACGACTCGAATTCTGTCCGCCCAAAGTTTTCTCGACAACGTACCTCGAACGGCTCACGCAGCTCGTCTGTTTCGCGCACCGCCCGCACACATGAATCGCCGTATTTAGCCTCAAACCGGGGACGGAGGGAACCCAGCCTCAACCGCCATGGGAGTGAAGCAGGCAGTATGCGAGATGCGTTTGGCCACGAGGCAGCTAGTCGCAAAGAGACCGAGGAGGCCAATGATGGTGAATCGTACCTCGACGGAAAGACGAATCAGGAAAAATGGATCCACCGAGACAAGCTGGCGAAGATTGAGAGCGAGGAGCTCCACCAGGCAGCCATTCTCTTCCAGCGACGGATGAGAGGGGAAAGCAAATCGAGCTCTGGACGTGGGAGAAGTCACGATGCGCATCCTGCTAACGGGACTGGTACGGCGACCTCGCCTGCTACAGAATACTCCGAACCCTGGCCGAAAGTGAAGGAAGAATCCGGCAAGCATGTGAATGACAATGTAGAGGACGATGAGCGGGAACATTGGGATCTCCGCCGACCAGAGGAAATTGCTGCGGACGATGCAGCCGCCAGCATCTACAGCCACCCAAGCCTTGGAAAAAGCGCCTCCCGAATACCCGTCTCTACAGCTAGTCCAGTTCCCATATCTGCCGCCCTGGGTCGCGATTCTCGCAGTTCCCGGAGCCGTGCTGCAACAGATGAAGAAGACCGGTCTTCGCGGAGCCGCAGAGCCAGCGAGCCTATCAACATTGAGCAAGACGGTTCGACTCCTTCACCAGAAAGCCGACCGGGCAGCCGCGGATTCAGCAGTACACCAAACACTTTGGGCAAGAAGACAGTCAAGCCCACCACCGGCTCTACCAATCGAAAGACCTCTGCTCCACCCACGAACAGGAAGGCGAGCACTCCACGATCTCGTGCTGTCTCCGGTAACAACATACAGCGTCCTACCACCCGGGGAGGCGAACCTCGTCCCCCAACAGCCGTTAACCGGCCCGAAGGAGACCCGCCGTGGTTGGCAACCATGTACAAGCCCGATCCTCGCCTTCCACCAGACCAGCAGATGATCCCGACCGTCGCCAAAAGGATTATGCAGGAACAGTGGGAGAAGGAAGGCCGGACACCGAACACATACGACCGCAACTTCGAGCCCCTCGCAGTGCACCCACCCGACGCGCCACCTGCAGCCACCAAGGCCGAGCCAGAACAGCAACCGGTTGAGTCTCTACAGCTCGAAGAGTTGCCGCCCCAACCGCCAAAGAGCCCAGAACCACCCCGCCCGAATACAAGTACCGGCTACAGCACCATGCCGAAGGTGCAGGACACACCCCCAATGGGACTGACCCCCAACCCCAACCCTAACTGGAGTCCTCCAGTTGTCACTGCGCAGCAGGCACCGAAGAAAGAGAAGAGTTGCGGATGCTGCGTTGTGATGTGATGGACTCCCACTCTCGAACCGTCTGTCCAACCTCCCGTCCATTCCCCCCCACATACCTTTGATATTTGCACGTCTGCTAGATTCCCTTCTCTGTTACTTTTTATTATTATTTCCAGCGTCTCCGGTGGGATGGTGTTTTGTCGGTTCTGTTCTGTGACTTTATATCCCGCGATCTAGGGCATTTCTTCGCCCCGAGTTCAATTTGCTTCAGACTGTTTTTTAATCCGGCTTCCTTCTTCAACACCAGAGCATGACTGTTCTTCTTTTCTTCTCTCCCATGCATCCATTCCTTGATATTTCTCTTCTCTTCTCCTGTGACCATCGTTCTTCCTACCGAAGTGGTAGGAGGGGATTCTAAAAAGCTCGCTCCAGATCGCGATGGATAGGATGGGGATGAGGGACTCGAACCTTGCAAGACACATAACACACATAAATTGTGGTGTGCGCCTCTTTCCTTCTTATCCTATACCTTCCTGTGACTTTCTTAACCCTATGATTTCCTTTCTTTTCTCCAATCTTTGGATTTCTCTCTGAAACATCTTTGAAGCCTGTTTTCCCATATTCCCAAGCCTTTTTGCTAGCTATTTCTCCTCTTTCTTTGGTCTGATCTGCCTATTGGCGAAAGCAGTCTGGTACCTGGATATGCTTGCATTTTGAATGCCAGATACTTGCTTACGGAGCTAATCAGATATCGGGTCGAATGGATGAATACATATGTACCTGCACAGGATTGCTACTTGTACTTGTAAACGTGTAGATACCTCACCAACCAGGCGCCTTGTAAGATATATCAAACTGTACTTTGCAGCTACCAACTGTAATACTACATAGCCATCTACAGTGACACCTTAGTTTCAACACCCCTTATTCTGCCAATCGTAATTTACCTAGGTACCAATCAAAAATATTAGATATTGGGCGGTATAACTATTTAAGTAGGCGGTGCGTTATTTTAAGTAGGCGGTAGCTGACAGGGTGCCGAAATTTAAGAGGTGTCACTGTATATATCCGTGGATGTATGTACAGTGGCGTTTCATTAATATTTGAACCCGGGTACCTCCTGTACTTGACCGCTTTTATATACCGCCTACCCATTCCTATTACACACACTCAGGGCGCGCGCAGCATACGCTGATTATCGAGGTTACTACCCTTTCCTCTCAGGTTTTCCCTCTCTGATTCTATCCCTATGTTTCTGCTACTATGGCACGCGGCCCAAAGCTCGTTCCGAGCTATATATGAGCTAAGACGTTTGGTTTTGAATATTTCCAAAGTTCTGCCGGCAGGAAATAAGTGTGTCTCAGACCTTGCGAAGGTACCTGGGTGCAAATACTAATGAAACATGACTGTATGTATGTAACCATCAAGAGTCTCTGCCCAGTGGGCGGGGCCCAAGCTCCCCAGCTGACAAATATCACCTGACATCATCGCCGCGTTCAATCCCCGAAATCTGACGGAATCGCCCACCAATCCTCTCTCATCGTCCCGTACCCCGCCCTGAATATCCTATAAAAAGAGACTCTGCCTCTTCCCCTTTCGACAACAAACCGCCCACCATTTCGTCCATCTTCACCCGTCTTTTCGGCTCCTTCGCCGGCCCAAATCCCGCCGCCATGTCCGCCGCAAAGACCCGCGCTCAGTCCCTCATTAACGACAACGCTGTCGTCGTTTTCTCCAAGTCATACTGCCCTTACTGTGACTCTTCCAAGAAGCTGCTTGACAGCTTGAATGCCAAGTACACTACTCTCGAGCTTGATTTGGAGGGTGAGTTTTTTGCTCTTCGCGTTGTTTGTATTCTTCTCAAGAAGAGTGCATGTTTTGGTTACTTTTTTGATATATGGTAATCTCACTTTTAAATCAATCGCTAATATGGGTCTATTGCAGAGGAAGGAGCCGCCATTCAGAGCGCTCTTGCCGAAATCTCAAGCCAGCGTACCGTGCCCAATATCTTCATCAACAAGAAGCACATCGGCGGCAACTCCGACCTCCAGGGCAAGAAGGACCTGAAGGACCTGCTCAAGGAGGCTGGTGCCATCTAAGCGGTGATGTCACACAAGAATCTTCCAAGCCCGAGTCCTGAATATAAACCGAGGAGGTAGCTTTTTATTGTACAGCCTTTACCTTCTATCTATCATTTAGACGTCCATTATACTTCCTCCTTCCGTCTCGTAGAATATATTAATGTAGGAAAATAATTCCATGGCTTGAGATTGGACCAAGAGAGCCTTGCCAATCTTCCAGCGTTAGATACGTATGAGTGGAGCGTTGCCATACAGCTCTGGAATATTTTGTAGAGCCAACAGGGGCCAAAAAGTGAACAGCGACTAACTAGCGTACAGGTATGTTAATACAAACAAATCAAACCAAAACCATAGTCCAAGAAAACGCATCAGATAACCTTCTGCACCACGGTCCCAAGGGGCCTCTCCACAATCGTCATCAACCCGTCGACAATACTCGCCCGGGCCCCCTCACTCGAAACATTCTTGCCAGCCAGATAATTCAACCAAACAAGCCGACTAATCCGCTCATCAGCGACACGCCCCATCCACTTAACCGGCTTATCAGCCCCAGGCTGGAAAAGCGCATCCAAAGCGCCGTGCGCATCACGCATCAAAACAAGCGTCTGTCCCTTCGGCACAGACTTCCCCTTCCCAGAGCCAAAAACAGCCTTGAAGTCATTCATCGAGCTTCCAAAGCTCTCATCCTGGAACTCGCCCGGCTCCGCCGTCTTCTTCGCCTGCGCGCGCGCAGTAATACCACGCACCCACCCGTCACGCAGATGCATAAAGTCCGTGTTACGGGTGGGCACGATGCGGAAAGCAGTGCGGATCCCGTTGTCCTTGATGATAGCCGACCAGGCGGCGTCGCCGTGCTCGGGGTCAAGGAGTAGCTCCCGTAGCTGCTGGCGCTCGGGCGAGACGAGGGAGGTAGCGGCTGTTGCGCCGGCGCCGGAAATGGCGGCGTCGTCGTCGGTAGTGGGTGGGTGGATTGCTGTGCGTAGCAGACGTCGTTGTAGCTCGGTTATGTCGGATTTCGCGACGTACAGGCCGACCACGTAGACTTGGATTGAGAGGAAGGAGACGGTGCGGATTCCCAGGCCTAGGAGTTGGTATTCTTCGCCTGCGGATGGGGCTAGATCGTCGCCGGTTTGCTTGCCTTCCGTTGCTTCGGGGGTGGGGAGTCGGATTGTGCTTGGGAAGGTGGGGATTGTGCTTGTTCCTGTTGGAACTTGCTCGAGTCGGTCTTGGCCTTTGATTGTTATTAATGATGGGCCGCCGTTGGTGAAACCGACTGGTCCGTCCATGCGCATTGCGCCGTTCTTCGGGGGTGTGGTCTTGTCATCTTTGTTGGTGTCTAGTTCGTTGAGGCCGAATAGGTCTAGCTTGATGACGCCGTAGAGACCAGCTGCGCAGGTGATTATTCCAGCTGCGGAGAGGATCATTCTCCGTTGAGCTTGGGCGGCGTGCTGGAGATCCGCCGCTGCGGATGCTCGGGAGCGGAGAGGATTATTGCTTGCATTGGAACGGAGGGGCGTGGTGGAGAGATGCCGGGAGGAGAGGCGTGATGTGCAGAGTTGTTGCCGGGTGAGGCTTTGGTAGGCCCGCCATGGGTTTTGACGGAGGGTGGAGGCCATTTTGAGCTTGGTTCGGTCGATGAGGAACCCCGAGGGCAGGATTTGGCGGGTGACGGAGATGGAGTGTGGGGATGCACGTGATATGGCATGATCTACATATTATATCGTCAGGTATCAATAGATGATTTTGATGGAATAAGATTGTGTTTTTCTTTCGAGCTGCTTACAATCATAGCATTGTATTTATCTCATATGAAGGTTGGCACATCTTGGTAGCGGTCTGCCAAATGAACCGCCCTCTATGCCGAAAAGCTGTATTTCCTCTACTTATACTCCTATATGGGAAACTCGGTAAGGATATTAAACTATCTAACCGTGCCCTTTACTGTTTATTTTCGTTTGTGTACACTTATCTTAATTGGTACCGAGGGGGTGTACAGTGGGACCTCCGAAATATTGGGCTAAACCTTTGTACCTAGGTATACCGCCCTGTATACCGCCTGCCCATTGTATACTGTCTTGAGTACATAGTCGGTCGCTTATACGGCCGTAGTCTTCTCAGTGGTCTGCTAAGGTAGTCTGCTCCAATATTATTTTATAAGTCTTGTCAGTGGTCTTTTTTCCCGGCACTCTCCTTGGGTACATACCTTTTGACTGCTAGCCTCTCATGGATCACGTGAAAAACGCTAACTATATTAGGAGGTTTAGACTGGCAGAACCGGCAGGATTTAGAGGGCGGTATATCTGGGTACGAAGGCTTAGCCCAATACTTCGGAGGTCCCACTGTAAATAGTGCTTGTACAAGTATGATGCTAAATATGAAGCTGCTTTATTGGGAATTATCCTTACACAGAAGATCCTGGGAACACAGCTTTGGCGAGAGAAGCTGCCCTGAGGTTATCATCTGAGAGCTGGGGAATTGGTGATTATTGAACTGGTCCAACTATGGAAGCGTAACAGACTTAAACCATATGTTATTTCATACCTTTGTTCAGACTACCATCTCCAGAATCTCCAATACCTGAGACTTCTCCTTCAGTGGCACTGGGTTTGTCTTGCACCAACGGTCATGTAGGCTATTCTCCGCCAGCCCATCCAACTGGTCCCGCCCTACTTGGACATCGCTCAAGGACCGAGGCATTCCCAATTCGTGGATAATAGCATCCAAAATATCGCCCAAGTCGGAGGCTTCCACGTTGACAGAGCGGGCACGCAGCACATCCGACACGATCGGATCTTGAATCAAAAATTGGCGCACACGAGCTTGTTTTTCGCGGTTGGCGTTGTACTTAGCATTGAACTTACACACAGCGGGGAGCAAGATACAGCTAGTTTCACCGTGGCCGACACCCAGTGGACCAAGCTGGAAAACTGTTAGCCGGGCCCATTGATGTACTATAAATTCCTTAGAAGGTCAATAAAGGAAAACAATCGCATACCTGATGTCCAATCCCATGGCTAGCACCCAATTCAATTGACCCGCTAGTACAGGCCGCCATAGCGTCCACTGAGCCGAGTTGGCATTGTAGGTGCGCTTCACGGTCTGATTGATCCCTCTTACAGCGCAAGAGACCAGGTACCAACAACCCCAGTGCATTTAGAGCTAGTTTGTCGGATTTAGTGGTCGTACCTGCGATCGCACAAAGACTTTCGATACAATGGTCCATTGCGCGCACACCTGTACTGAGCCAGATTGAATCGGGGGTTGTTTTTGCTAGCCAAGGGTCAAGAATAACCAGCTCTGGTCCACGAATCGGTGGCTGAAAGCTGTATTTGCGCTTTGAGTGGTCTTCTGTGCCACCTGCAAAGTTGGAGTATTCGCCGGCGGAAAGGGAAGTTGGCACGGAAATGATCGGGAGAGTTGGTGCCTCGATATATTTTCGCTTTTTGGGGCCTTCCGCAAGGGTTTCGAGCTCTTCTGGTGTGCTGACTCGATTTGCGAGGACCTGAGAGATGTTAGACTGACAATATATAAATATATATGGTCTGCCAGGGAAGAATCAAGAGGCAAGACGAAGGTAAACAAAACGTGAATAATGAATGGAAGTATCAAAGAAAAGGGTATACTGACTAATGCAATGATCTTCGCACCATCGGTCAAGCTGCCAGCTCCGACGGTCAAGAGCAGATCAGCATGCGCAGTTTGGACCTCTTCGGCAATCTGCAGCACCTCTGACCACAAAGTGTGGCTCCGCATACCGATCCAATGACCAACCAGTCTGTCTGGCTCTAGAGCGGTCTCTAGCTGGTCCATTACATTGGTGTTTCGCGACAATGACCCTGAGCAGATCACATATACACGGGAAGCCCGAAATGTGCCATCGAGATGGCGTGCTGTAGCTGCGGGAAAGGCAATGCCATAGGAAAGAAGTGGGCGCTCACGGCCTTCAAAGGCAGGTCGAACTGTTTCCTCTGACATTGTGGTCTAGTAGACGATCAAGGAGGAGTTGGGAATGAAGTCAAAACAAGATAACAATTAACATTGGGAACGTCATACAGGAAACTGCTCAGGTGGGGCTGCGGGGCTATAGTTCGGTTCATGCTTAAGACCATAAATTCCAAGAGTGTTTTCAGAAACCTAACTCCATTTAGCTCAATATAGGTTTGATAAGGTTAGAAACATTATATTTCTTCCGAATTGGCTTTTACCGTGCAGACGCTTGAGCTGCATTCTTCATTTACATATACAAGAGTTGACAGCGCCAGCCTATGGGTAGGGCCGGGGGAAGGAATGCCCAAGGATCGCATGGTTAGCTCGACTCAATAATTGGATCTTCGAATAAAGAACAATCAATATATTATATCATCTAGCTCTCGAACCATGCACTTGCTTTAATTTCCCATGTTGCGCTCGGTGTAAAGACCACCGAGCGGACATCACAACATGACATTGCGGAGAAAATCGACTGCGGGGAAAAAACTAGGTTGAGTGGGACATGCAGTAGAACTGTCAGTTCCAGAGCCTTCTGAGTGCTTATAGTGCCGGGCCTTGCCAGAATCCTGCAAGCATCAACATCATTTGCCCTGGAACTTCCACCAATCGCCAATATGCAGTGAAGCTTCCCAAATTCTACTATTGCGATACTTAATCTTGCCATTTTCGCAACTCTATATTTTACACTTCTTTGGTGTCTTGCTACGGTATACGGATATCTCTTTCTTCGCTCGACCAACAATGGCACATCTATACTGGCCTAGTGTGGTATTGATTCTTTGGTCTCTCTTCTCGCTATCTACTGCAGACACTTGCTGGCGTGAGACTACTTGCTCTGGACCTACAAACACTGCATTCAGCGGGCCATGGGAAAAGAACATATACGCACCGGCATCGCGGACAGTACGACCGGCCTCAACCTTATCAGAATTGAAAACGAACGCTGTTACAGACCCCTCACATCCATACAAAACAACATTATACGGAAACGGGTCAATTATCGTGTTTGACTTCGGTATTGAAGTTGGCGGCATCGTCCATCTGGACTATACCTCCACCGGCAGCGGAGCTCTGGGACTGGCGTTCACAGAAGCCAAAAATGGGATTGGAGAGTGGTCGGACTCGTCAAGCGCTCTATATCATGACGGCGCTTTGTATGCGAATATTTCATCAACTGGAAAGGGTACATATGTCATGCCAGACAAATACCTGCGTGGTGGATTCCGGTACTTGACGGTCTTCTTGCTCACAGATGATTCAACCAGTGTTCAGATTGAAGATCTGACCTTAGAGCTTGCGTTTAAGCCCACTTGGGCAAACCTCAGAGCTTACCAGGGGTACTTCCATTGCAGTGATGAGCTTTTGAATCGCATCTGGTATAGCGGTGCATATACCCTGCAAACGAATGAGGTCCCCGTGGACACTGGCCGCGTTACCAAGGGTGTCACATCTGGGTGGGTAAACAATGGGACTCTCGGGCCGGGAGACACGATTATTGTTGATGGCGCAAAGCGAGATCGTGCGGTTTGGCCCGGTGATATGGGAATTGCCGTTCCTTCCGCCTTTGTGAGTCTGGGAGACCTGGAAAGTGTAAAGAGCGCTTTGCAGATCATGTACAACACCCAGGTGAGTTCCAATGTTCTGTTGTTCGTTCTATTTCGGTATATATCTAACAGTTTTGGGGTAGAACAAGACAACAGGTGCATTTGATGAGTCGGGGCCTCCGTTGAGCCAAAAGGGCTCAGACACATATCACATGTGGTCTATGATTGGCACCTATAAATACGTGCTTTATACCAATGATACAGACTTCTTATTTAAGAACTGGGCCAGTTACCAGCACGCCATGGAATATATATATGGAAAGGTGACTTACCCCAGCGGGCTTTTGAATGTAACAGGCACGCGAGACTGGGCGAGATGGCAGCAAGGGTATAATAACTCGGAAGCGCAGATGATGTATGTTGCGAATCCCTCATGCAGAAGGCTTCCTAGCTAACTAACACATTCTAGTCTCTACCATACGCTACAGGCAGGGGCATCTCTCGCTTTGTGGGCTGGAGACTCAACCAATCTATCAAGCATATGGAGTTCCCAGGCCGCCAATCTCAAAAAAGCAATCAACACCTATTGCTGGGACGAGTCGTACGGCGCATTTAAGGACAATGCAACCAATACCTCTCTTCATCCACAGGATGCTAACAGCATGGCGATTATGTTTGGTGTTGTAAATGAAGAGCGCACAGCCAGCATTTCCGAGAAGCTGCTCAAGAATTGGACCCCCATAGGGGCCGTAGCTCCTGAATTGCCAGAGAACATTGCGTCATTCATATCCTCTTTCGAGATCCAAAGTCACTTTATTGCCCGCGAACCTGCACGCGCACTGGATCTCATTCGTCGCAGCTGGGGCTGGTACATCAACAACCCGAATGGCACAGAGAGCACTGTGATTGAGGGCTATCTACAGAACGGGACTTTCGGGTATCGGATGGACCGCGGGTATGGCTATGATCCATCATATGTCTCACATGCACATGGCTGGTCCTCCGGCCCGACCTCTGCATTGACAGAGTATGTTGTCGGTCTTTCTGTGGTCTCGCCGCTAGGATTGACGTGGAAAATTGCGCCCCAATTTGGAGATCTGGAATTTGCCGAGGCTGGCTTTGTCACCTCTCTTGGGAAGTTTCAAGCGTCTTGGATTTTGAATTCGAGTGGATATGTGTTGACTTTCTCAGTGCCAAAGGGTACTGATGGGAGAGTCACTTTGCCCTATGTCACCGCGTCGAAGAAGCCTTCGATTACTATTGATGGTGACCAGTTGATGAGAGGAGTGGCTTATGTTGATGGTGCTGCAACTGTTGAAGTTACCGGTGGCTCTCACGAGGTTGTTGTCACATAAATAATTAACATGCCCTAGACTCATTCAATTTTTGTTCAAGTCTCTAATTTCCAGTTTCCAATTAGCTTTGGCGGTCCTAACGATCCATATATCTGCACTAGACATGTAGACATCCTGACTACCTGGAGTTCTTCCAACTCCAAATACAATGTCCAACACGTCCTTTATTTTACAGATTTTAACCATAATCCTGATTGAATATAGGCCTTGAGAGCCTCTCGCAATTGATTGATAAGCAGAACCCCCACACCCCACATTTTGCGATATATATACGCTTGTGCCGTCTTTAGGGCTGCACCGTCGACAACTTCTTCACTTCTCACAGCAAAGCTATACTACCATGTCTCTCGCCAAGAACATTCTCTTATTCGGCGCAACAGGCACCATTGGCTCATTCATCCTGGACGCCATCCTGACCGAGCGCTCCCAATTCGGCCGCGTCGCCATCTTCACTTCCCCGCACACAGCCGAGGCAAAAGCCTCGCAGCTGAATAAGCTGAAAGAGCAAGGCGTAGAAGTAATTGTGGGTAATGTCGAAGATGAGAATGACGTGAAAGCAGCATACGAAGGTACGAAGCCCTTCATACCGTGACATAATGACACAATGACCTCCCTCAAACATGACCCTTTTCCCACGAAAGTAAAGACTAACCACTAAGTCAAACAGGAATCGACACGGTGATTTCAGCCCTGGGCCGCAATGCCCTGGCCCAACAGATCCCCCTCATTAGACTCGCGGCTGCCAGCCCCACTGTGAAATGGTTCCTGCCTTCCGAGTACGGCACGGATATCAAGTACGGGCCGGCTTCAGCGAACGAGAAGCCGCACCAGTTGAAGTTGAAGGTGCGCGCCTATCTCGAAGATGAGATCTCGCGTGACGACCTCGCCTATTCGTATGTGGTCACTGGCCCATTCGCGGAGATGTATCTGAATCTCGTGCCTGGAATGGAGGAGGCTGGTGGGTGGGATGTTAAAGGCCGGAGGGCAGTCTTGTTAGGTGAGGAGGGGAAGGGAGAGGTTAGTTTGACGACGATGACAGAGTAAGATTCCTTTTCCGTTTCGTGTTTGGTGTTTGTCTCGTTGGGATGGACGGAATTTTGACTGACTATTCCGCTAGTGTTGGAACTCTCGTCTTGAACACTCTGCTTCATGCTACGGCCGAGACGCGCAACGCTGCCTTGTGTGTTAATTCGTTTACTACGGGCCCCGACCAGATTCAGGCAGAATTTGAGCGCCAGCTTGGTGGTCAGCCGTGGGATGTGTCTCGCACATCACTGGCGAAGTTGCGCGAGGCGGAGGCCGCGGCGTGGGACGCCGGAAATCCGGCAGCTACTGTGTTGACTTTGCGTCGGATCTGGGGTGAAGGCGGGACGCTGTATTCAGAGCGGGCTAACGGACTGATTGGGGAACCGAAAATGATGGGGTTGGAGGAGGTGGTTGCTAATGAGATCCAGAGGGTATCGAAGTTGTAGATAGCTTGCCTTAATTTTGATTTAACATATACTAGTTAGCTCACATAGCAAACATCGACATTTGGTCTACATGGACATCGCGCACACTGTGGAATCCGACGTCTAAGGCTCATGGCATTCGTACGTAGGAGCTAAGAATTAAAGAAACGTGTCGGGGGTTCAGGTAACTTCAGATTTCACATGACCGAGGGGAATGATTTGGGAAATAATAAAAAGGGGAAAAAGCTCTGCCGGATATAGAACAAAAAAAGGTCTGAGCTTTATTGGAAGAACTTGCGCACTCTCTCCTGGCTGGCCGGGTCCACAGAAGCCAGAATCTGGTCTGCATTTGCGCCGGTCACTGCCACCAGCTGCTTGGCGGATGTGGCCACCCGGGCAGCGGTCTGGCCCTGCAGGGTAGCCGCCTCGAGAGCCTGCACGATGAAACCGAAGACACGGTCAGCCTTGGCAAAGACAGCCGGGTTTTGCCTGGTAAATAAAATATTAGCATCAAAATATCACAGGGGGTGAATCAGGAAAACCTACTGGTCAATCAACTGTGCAATAAAGGAATAGGCATAGGGAGCAGCCTCCTCGTCATAGGTAATGGGCAAAGTCTCGATCCAGTTGGTCACGACATCCTGGGGCGCCTGGACCTTGGATGGGTTGTAGTGCAGGATCTTGGCAATACTGGCAGATGCATTCTCGGTCGCGAACACATTCTCCTCTGTGCGGGACTGCGCATGCTGTGTAACCTGGAACAAGCTGGGGAGGCTGGCTGCCACAAAGTCGCTCCAGGCGGCACCACCCTTCTGTGCGGCCACGCCCACTCCGTACGCCGCTGCCTGACGGTTGGCGGCGTTCTCGTCTCGCAGACCTGAAGCCAAGGGCTGCATGATATGGTCCTTAAATGCCCACGACTCTTCGCCACAGAATTCAAGCACGTCATCCATGATGCAAAGTGCCCACTGCCGTTGTGTCGGGTCTTGGCTTGTGATAAAAGCGTCGTAGAATGGAATCAATTGCTGCCACGTCGGCAGGAACGAGTTGCCCTGGCTCTTAAAGATGGTGTGGAATGCCTTGTTCATATCGCTCAATAGGTTTTGATCGTCCTCCACGGCGTACTCGAAGTCCAGGTTCTCCTCGTCACCATCCTCGAGCTCGGCCTGCTCCTCCAAACGTTGCTTCACGCGCATCTGGTAGTCCTCAAGGGTCGACTTCGCTGATTCAATGAACGCCTGCAAGTGCTGGGGGGTGAGGGAGTTTCTGCCAACCACCTCTACTGACTCGTAGAAGCACTGGTACATCTCAGCCAAGGTGTCAACTGTCGGCTCAGCGCTAAGGACCTCGATGATCTTCTCTGCAACCTTGTTCCACATTTCGGCGAAGCCCGGCGACTGGCCACCGTGTGCCTTCTTGTAGGAGTTCAGTAGCTGGGGGATTAGCTTGGCAGCTGACACGCGAACGGGGTCGTGGAAGAAAAAGGCAAGGCCAGGGACGGCAATCTTCTCCATGGTCTCCAGGACGTAGGGCTCGAAGTTCTGCTCGAGAATTTGGGCGTAGATCGTGATCAATTCGATAGCAGTATTCTTGTCTTCAAGAGCACTCGTCTTGATACCGATAATCTTGCCCTTGAGCGGCACCAGCTCCCAGCCCTCATCTTGCTCAACCTGCTCGATTTGATCCTCGTCATCCAGCAGCTGAATATCGGCCTTGGCCGCAGCCACGGTTAGAAGAGGCGGCATAACACCGGGGAGATAAGGCACGAAGTCTTGGCCCAAGACGCGGCACATGCGGCCCCAGCAGTGGAGGAGGTACTGTGACTGTGGGTCGTCGGCGTCGACAATGTTTTGTTGGATGTGGCCGAGAATCTGAACAAGGTTCAGGGCATCTTGACCCATCTTTTCCTTGCCAACGGCCAGTGCGATCAGAGTAGCACACTCCATGGCCTTGGCACGAAGAAGGCGGTACTCCTTACCCTGTTCCTCCTTGAGGACATTGAGCAAAAGAGGCATCAGAGTAGTATAGTACTGATCGAAGGCGGCCTCGGCCGAATCGGCAATAGTGGCAATAGTGGACAGCGCTTGCTCCTGCAGATAACGCTTAGGGCTGCGCAACAGTTCCAGGAGATGGCTGAGAAGGTTTCCGAGGTATGGCTCCAATGTGCTACGCTCTGCCTCCTCGCAGAAGTTGACCAGAGCGGCCGCAGCGTGGGACTGCACACGCGGCTCGGTAGAGGCGAGAACGGGAATGATGTTAGTGAGGACAATCTCGTGATACTTCTCTTGCATGGTACCGGCAAAGTCGGTACTCATTTGACCGAGGGCGTTGCAGCCTGCATAGCGGACTCGGGGGTGGGGGTCTTGGAGGGCAGGAACAACAAGGGCTAGAACTTGGTCCAGCTCACCGACCATCAGGTCGCGACAACCTTCAGAGATGGCGGAAATGGCCATCAAGGCAGCATGGCGGTCGCGCCAGTTGGTAGAGGACATCATGCGAGGAATCCAAGAGAATGCGGGCTGGAGGATGGCCTGTCCACCCAGCTTGTTGGCGAGACGATCCATGCACTGCTCACCGGCGATGTGGTTAAGGTCGTTCTCTTCAGGCTCAAGCTGTTACTAGTCAGTGGCATGTCAATTATAGCGAGAGAACTGCAAACTCTTACATCTTCTGACGCGTTCCACTCCTCCGCATCGTCGTCATCCGCACCGACATCAGTCATCAGACTCAGACATTGTGTGACCATTTCCTGTGCGAACTCCGGCTCCTTCTTGCACATATTCGGGGCATAATCGGCAAAGGTAGCCATCAACTCGAGAGCGTTCTGGCGCACCTGGTCACTGAGCTCCTTGTCGCCAACGACACTAATGCTGAACTTAACCAAGTTGTTGAACATAGGCTTGAACATTTTCGGGCTGATCTCGGCCAATTCAACCAGGGCGAGCAGGGCCGAGGATAGCTCCTCGCTCTCAGAGGACTCCTTGAGGGGAGGAAGGATGTTAAGAAGGTCTGGCATGAGGCCGAAGAATTTGGGCTGGGACTTTTTGGAGATCGACCGGAACAACGAAGCGAAGGCTTCCATAGCGGAAATCCGCACCTAATAGAAAGGTCAAAATTGAGGTCGAAGGGTATAGCCAGACGCCGACATACGGAGATATTATCATCCTTGAAACCCTTGGTAAAGACTTCCACCACAGCGTCTTCGTGCTGCTTCTCAATGATACCGGGGGTGGTCGTAAACACACGGTATGCGGTTTCCCGAACGCCCGAGTCAGGGCTTTGGCTTGCTTGGAAGAGAACGCCGAGGAGTTCAGGCCACTGTTCGTCTAAAAGCCACAGGTGAAATCGTCAGAACCAAGAGTCCTCATTTCGTCAAGGGTACTTCGAATCGCATACCATTATCGGTGTATTGCCGAGCCACCTCAGCCAGCGTGTCTCCAATCTTCTTGCGTACATCGGTGACAGTCTCACTGGTCAGACAGACAACCAGCTTCTCACGAATGGCGATTCGCTGCTCGCTGGGGAGGCTCGAGAAAATCTCCTTGTTGTCACCTGTGGCGGGATCCTTTCGGGTTTTTGTTGCGATTCTTCGGAAAAGCACAGCGGCGAAAGCACGCGTCTGGCAAGTAAGGATTCCCTGTTAGCTTTTACCCCAAATCATAGCGAAATTGGGCCTTTGGTTCGGTCATAGGTCGTCTGCAGCACCCCTCCTTTGAAGTAACCGCACCCCTGGAGTCCAGTGGAACTTACTATTGTATCCGTTGCACCCCCAAGCTGTTCCGCCAATCCCATCAATAAGACGTCTGGTCGGTTCTGAACCCAGTCATTGTTAAGCTGGTCTTCCGCCTGTGATCTGACGGCATTGTCGGGTGTGCCCAAGGCGCTGAGCAGCTGAGAAAGCGCGGTGTGGATTTCGGGAGGTAGGAGGGACATGTTGGGCGTGTCTGTTCCCAAGTTCCAGACGATCCAAGCAACCCAGTTCTTTCAACCCTCGTAGAAGTGATTTGGTGGGGATAGAGGGGTGGAACGAAGGAGAGGAGTTTTGTTTTTGGTGGGGCGGGGAGAGGGAAAAAAGAAGAATTTCTGATTAGGAGAGCGATAGATGGATAGGCCCTTGGGGAAGAAGAATGGAAGTGCCAGTCCAATAACACCACAAGAGGAAAAGTGATTCAACAGAGAATGTCGAGGTCTTCAGATCGGATTCGTTCTCGACAAAAAAAAAAAAAAAAAAAAGAAAAAGCAAATTAACTGTACGAATAATCCAAGGAAACCTACAGTGACGATAATCGGATCTGGGCGCTAAACCAGAAGCAGTAATTTCAGGCCACAAGGCCAAACCAAAGCAGACATAGGTAAATATGAAGAACTGAAACATCGTTGATCCAGTCAAAGACTTGCTTATTTTGGATGCGACCACAGTGACGAATATATGGAGGCGTCAGATCAAAGTCTATCTCGGACAATTATTTGCATTGAAGGCTAAACTAAGGCCGCAACTGCTCAGCGACACGGAATATTGATATTAGAAAAAAGGCGGGTATGCAACACTCCGGAAAGGAAAAGAATCTACTACGCTATCTCAGGGTGCTTGATATCCAAGTTGAATGGGACGAAGGCAAGTATTTGGAGAGAAAAAGAGGGTTTCGGGAATGGACCAAAGGCCAAAGAATTTTTACCGGCCACTGGGGCGGCTGAGAATGAAGACACCTGCAATGACTGCAGCCAATGTAACGATGGCACCAGGAAGCAGCAAGTCATTGGGGACACCGGCAATCAATTGCTCCTCCGGCGCGTGTGCAGGCACGGCTTGCTGCTGCGGCAGGGCCTTGCTCACGGGGGATTCTTGTGATGCAGATTCCTCAACAACGCTTTGCTCTTCAATAGGAGTCACAATCTTAACATGCTGGGGTTCAACCGGCGCAGGAATGGGTGGCTGGGCGGGGTCGTGGACAAACAAATTGACCTTGTCGCGGTGAGTACGGCGTGCCAGATCGATGGCATCCGTCATATCCTGATCCGTGGTGATGGAGACGGTATCACCCTCGTTATCCATATAGCTGAGCGCATATCCAGTGTTGCTCAGCCGACCTTCTTCAACGGTAGGTTCGCCACCAACAGCCTCGACTTCCTTGCCAAGTTTCGCAGTAACTTGCGACACAAGGTCGGTAACGCCGTTGGTGGTAAGGACGTTCACACGGTGCACTCGACCACCAGGGGCCTTGAACTTGAAGGGGAACGGAGTAGGAGCAGCTGGTTCTGCTGGGTGGTGCTGAGAAATAACCTCAGAATGCTCATCACCGTGGTGCGATGCTGAGTCGTTGGGAAGGAGACTGTTGTCGTAACCTGAGCGAGCGAGGTCAGGGCTCATAACTGAGCGGTGTGGGGTATTCAGTTGCTGGCTGTGGCCGCCAGAGACCATAGAGTCTGACTCGTGATCCATCGATAACCAAAATTTGTTCCATGCGGGGCCCTCGTCATCCTGAGTTGACATAGTGTTGATCTGAATACATCAGTTAGAATGGTTACATGTTATATCTGTTACTACCAAACATACCTGTTCAAGAGTGGCATAGGTAAGCTTCAACACATCCACCATGCCGACAATTTCACCACCCTCGTTCATAACGGGCAGGTTGAGATAGTGGCCATCTGTTGTAGGGTTAGCATATTATGATTTTAATTGCAGACCGAAATGACTGACCATGCATCTTGCGAAGCGCAGCTTGGATGCTCATATCCGACGGGGCGAAATCGGGGTGAGGAGTCATGACACGGACGACACTGCAAGTAGAAGGGTCGAGGCCAGGAGCAATAACGCGAAGAACAATATCTTTGCTAGTGAAGATGCCAGTGATTGAGCCTTGGTCCTGGACGAGCAGAGCAGTAGTGTGGTTTTCCTTCATCAGAGCCGCAGCGTCCTTAACGGTGGTGCGGACCGAGACAGTGACTGGCGGCAAGCCATCCAAGACAGTCTCAAGGGTAGGACCCGACATCTTGGATCGCAAGGCCTCCACATATTGAATGACTTGCTGGGGCTGGCTGGAGCCAAGCTCTGTCTGCACACCTTCCAGCGCATCGTACAGCTTACGAGATGAACTGTATGCACGCTCCAACTTTTCCATAGCATCGTAGAAGCACTTGGTAATATCCAAAACACCAGAGATATCCTGGTTCTCGTCCATGACCGGCAAATGTCTGAATCCCTTCCGCACCATAAGATCGAGCGCGTCGGTAGCACTAGTGTCCGTTCTCGCGCACAGCGGGTTCTTGGTCATGATCTCAGCGACGGAGACCTCTCGCGCCTTCAGGCCCAGTCCGACGACGCGGAACGCCAGATCCTTGGCAGTGAAAATACCCGCGATGCGCTCATTATCGTCGGTGACCAACACGCAGTCCTCTCTCTTGGCGGCCATAAGCTGAGCGGCCTCTGCGATGCTCATCGAGGGCTTTATCTGGAGGGCCTGGCTGGGCTTCAGGGCAAGCACGGTGCCGGGAGGGGCTTTGCGGGAGTTCCTGGATTTTGCCGGAGCATTCCTCTTTTTGCTGAGGTCGGCCTCCATTTTGCGGCGGATAGCCTTTTGTCGGGGTTAGCTAAAAGCAAAAGCTCAAATTGAGCATCAGGAGACCACTCCCGCGGGCTGCCATGACGTACCTCATCACGTTTCGACTGGTTCTGTCGCTGTCTGCTACTTGCGGCGCTCATTGTGCCACTCCCGACGTCGCTGGAGGGTGTATTGTTTGTAGTAGAAGATTCTGGCCTGGGTCGGGGGATGTGGGAAGCACTGGGATCGTTTCCGAAGTCGGGCAGCCTTCCTCTCCCGATGGTCTGATTGGGCTTTCCCCGAAAAGTACCTGTGGCCGACATAATAATGCCGAGAGGGGAAAGTCTCAATAAAAATGTGAGATAAAGGAAGGGAGATGACACAAACAAAACAAGGATGTCAAGTTGTGAGACTGGTTTGGGAGAAAAAGCAAGGAGAATTCCTGGGAAGGGGAAGAAAAAGGGCAGTTCAATCGTCGATCCCAAACAGGGGTGTTTCTTTCGTTAGTCGGGGATGAGGAGCCATAAACACTGAGTGACACGGTACGATCCGGGCGCTAGTCCCAATTAGGTGGACATACTCCTCGTGACTCTTTACACGTGATTCACGTGATCCCCGAGATACCGTCGCCTTATATTCGAGGCACCAACCCCGTGACCCATCTCGCTTAAGGGCTTAGGGCTACCCGCACAACGGAATCCAATCCATCCCGAAAGAGACTTTGTGTGAGCGAGCTTCGACAACCCACTCCCGACAAGTCAACCGTACGCTACCTCCCCCCTTTCATCTACAGACCAGCACCTGACAATCCACAGAACAAACCGTCAAAATGGTCAAGAAGAGGGCGAACAAGTAAGACCAACAAATCCCCCCTCTCGGCGAGCCAGTATCCCATTCGACATCTCCGCAATGACGCCGACGGAAGCGCACACGACATACATCTCCAAATACATCGAAAATCGCGACCTACGCACATTGCCGGACAATAAGAATGGGAGACTGGATTTCGATTGATTCGCAACTAAAAGGGGCACGGTAACTAATTGATTTGATAGCGGCCGCAACAAGAATGGCCGCGGCCACGTCAAGCCTGTGCGTTGCTCCAACTGCGCTCGCTGCACCCCCAAGGACAAGGCCATCAAGCGCTTCACCATCCGCAACATGGTCGAGTCCGCCGCCATCCGTACGTTACCACTCTCCCGATATCTCGAATCTACGACAAGATCTCAGATATATGACTGCGACCCATTCGAGGACTTTCAGACGAACCAGTGCAACTAACGACTTCCGCTTTACAGGTGATATCTCCGAGGCTTCCGTCTTCGCTGAGTACTCTGTCCCCAAGATGTACTTGAAGCTCCAGTACTGTGTGTCCTGCGCTATCCACGGCAAGATTGTCCGGTACGTTTCCACCGATTCCTCTCGATACCCAATCGCATCTCCATATACTAATTACTCGTCAACAGTGTCCGTTCCCGCGAAGGCCGCCGCAACCGTGCTCCCCCTCCCCGTATTCGCTTCAACAAGGACGGCAAGAAGCTCCAGCCCCCTACTGCCGCCAAGGCTCTGTAAGGAGATGGATGTCGCATGACGAACAAAATAAAATGGAACTAGTTTGAAATAAATTCTTTTATTTTGTCTTCACTCTTCGCATTGGTGTTCTTCTCGACCGGATCGCAGGGGTTGATGCTCGGTCCCGAAACCGCCGGCCTGCTCCTACACTGAGGATGAAAAAGATGGCACCAATTGTGCGATGAAGGCAGGTTGGATGTCTCTTTAGCATTGTGACGTTTATGAGCCCCTTGACGACGGCTTGTTATGACTGGGAGGAAGTATGGTTCAAGTCCAAATGAGGACTGAGAAAATATCAAAAATTCCTACAAAACACGATCGCATGACGTAGAAGCATCTAGTAGTATTGCTGGGTATCTTGCTAAGTACAAAATTCACGGGTACAAGTAACCCTTCTCAAAATAGTTCCCATACATGTCTACTGTTCCGGTCCGTACCTTTGGCACTGGGTTCCGCACGATCTTCACCTCGCCCTTCCAATGACCTTCGACATAATGTGATAAAGAAATATGGGGCGATGATGGCATAAGTAGACCGGAAGCACCCGTGCCAAGCGTGCTTCGCCGTTCTCTCTCACGACGAACCACTCGCTCATACTCAGCCTTCTTGCCGCGACGAAAAGCCGCAAGCTCTGCCACAAGGTCAATCATTGAGGCCTGGCATTGTTGCTTTCTGTCTTCAGCAGTCATTGGTGGACCGGGGGTCTGGGGACTTCGCGGAAGGTGACGCCCAAGTCGAGGTGAATCGGGAGAATGTAACGTGTCATCCTCCAAGGGCATAAGCGAGACCTTTTCGTTAAGCACAGCCATTGGAAAGTATTTGCCGGGATCATTTTCAGGGACTCCACACTCCTCTTCACCGAAGAAGCTGAAATCATTGGCGGCTGCAGACCAAAGATTCTCCGAGTCGCGATCACCCGTGCTTGAATGGCCGGTGGCATTATATTGGTTTGCGGGTTTCCACGAGGTCAGTTTGGTGCTATCGACAGGTGTGATTTCGAGAATTAGACGCCGCAAGCCAAAGAGAGATCGTGATCGCTGCTGCTCGGCTTGCATGCGCGCTCGCCCTGGTGGGAGGGAATAGTCTGATCCTGCTTGTAGAGTTGCTAGCAATGCTTCGTTTGAGCAGGCAGTAATGAACCGAGTGAGCGCAGAGAGTATCGACGAGTTCGGCGTTACATGCGAAGGTACATCTGTCAGCACCAAAGATTCCATGTGAGGAATATGTGATGGGTGTAGGTAAGGGAACCAGCTTTCTTTCCCTCCTTGGAGTGGGATTGATTGGTTACGTGGCCGCTTTGACAACAATTCCTGTACTTTTTGTTCAAGAGAATCGTTTGTTGAGATTGGAGAGCTGCATTGCAGGGTTGCCTGGAGAGAGAAATCCGTTGCAAGCTTGTCGCAGTCTAAAGACATTGAAATAGATGGCAAGGTGCTTCCTTCGGTCTGCTCTGTATTCCAGGTGCCCGTCCTAGAGACAGCAAAGGCCGTACCTCCATTGGCGCTACTGTGTATAGGGATTGGTTGTACAACCTCCGGAGCGAAAGCCGGTCCACGCCTGACCGACGGTGTAGGCTCATCCTCGTGGGCTGTCAACATCTGGGAGGTCTTTAGCCCTTTTGTCGTTGAATATGAGCCAGTTGACTCGGTCGTTGATGTATCCGCAAGTTCAAAGACAGGTCTTGTCTCTTCGGATAACTCATAAACTTGCTGGGAGGCATCCAGCTCGAATTGCTCGACCTCGCGGGGGGCTCTCTTGTGCTGAAAGCTCTGGAAGAAACTCATCATCGGACACAGCATCTTGAGTTTGTGGTTGGCCTGTGAGCACAGCATGATGCGCTCGTAGATAGGTCAGGTTGTCCCCTGCGATCTTACCCAACACTGGGACTAGCGTCTCGGCTCCGGGATACTCCTCCTTCCCATAAGGGTGTGTATGATGTGCCTTATCTGGGGGTTTTATGGTTCCGAAATCCAGAGCGTGTAGCCGGGACAAGCGAAGAAGACTGGCTACAGCTTCCAGAGATATTCGATTGCCAGTGATATAAAGATGCGTAATTCCCATATATGGCAAGTCTTCAACCCATGGATGGAATAAAACAGGCTGAGCAAGAAGCTTCGCAAACTGCTCATCCAAGTCTGGCCGTTTGAAGAAGTCCGAATCAGACTCATTGATTGCAGAGTGCGAGAATGGGTCTGGCGAAGCCGTGGCCGGTCTTGGACTTTGCTGCCTTTCCCTCTCACTTGTCGGGAGAAAGGATTTCTGTAGCAGGGAGCAAATTGCAATGTCAGTGAGCATGTTGTCTCTCAAATCCAAACAACGAACTCGTTGCCCAATGGCATCGGCTAGAAATTCGGCGTCATTGTCCTTTAGCCCAATGCCACGCAACTTAAGTACCCGAAGAAATGGCATTTGAGCTAGTGTGGACAGTACATTGCGATCTCGTGCTGGAGTGGTGTACGAAAGATCCAGGTAGGTCAATACCGGAAACAAGAGGAGCGTCTGCGCAAGGCTTGCGGAGGTAGTATTGGGCTCACGCTCAGCCAGCAAGAGCCGTATATTATAGTGGCTGGATCTCTCGTTGGTTTTCAATGCTGTCATGGCATGGTGATCAAAGAAAGGCAACTTGGAGACCATCAGACACTGAAGACATGGCAGGCATTCGAGAATGTCCCTCAACCAGCCCGGTCGCGGACCACCATATATCTCTGAGAGAGCGGGTGGGAGATGAATAGTATGGGTCAACGCCCGCACCTCTTGTCGGGCGTATTTGAGTGTTCTTCGGAATCGAGTGAGAGCCACTGTGTGGTCGGGTTAGGTATTGCTTTTTGAGCAACATCGGTGTTGTTCCAAAAGTTACTTACCATATACTGCATCATTATCTGTACCAAAATGAGATGCAGGATCACCCCAGAGGAAGGGCATAAATAGACCATGCCATCTATGGCAGACTAAAGATGCAGCGCATAAGTCGCTGGAAGGGATATAGCGAGCAATAATTGTCCAAGCATCTCTATCCGTTGCAGATTCATAAGACGGAGGAATGAGATCCATTTTCAGTGTGTCGCTGAATTCTCGATCAAAAACATCGTGGATTTACGAAAGATGGTAGAAATCGCATGTGGGAGTTTGGCCCCATGAGTTCGTTGCCCGACTCAGCCACAAAGTCTTACTGCATCCTCTTGGGATATACCATTGATCTCAGGATTCCGACTCTTCTTGCTTCATATTATTCCTCTTATTTTGGCACTTCTGCCCTGGAGGTTATCTATTGAAAGTCATGACTGTTTAATTTCGAGGCCACCAGATATGACGTCACCGAACAAAGCAACTATATGAACAGGCGGGGCATAGCTAAAGGGGGCTCTCTAGAAAAGACCCATTGCGCCATTTCCACCCAGGGCTGGAAAGCCCAATTGTCTATGGAAAGCATCCTGGAATGCCGAGTCTTGCGATGAACCAGATGTAGCCCACGCACCCCGCTCAACAAGATCGATCTTGCGCAGCCTGGCTTGAAGCAACGCGCATGTATCAGCCCAGGCACAAACATTGCCTGCAAGTCCTTCAAACAGACTGTAGGGCTCATCAGGCATGCGATAATCTTTGTCGGAAGATGTAGGCGAGGTGTTGTATGGCTTAGTCTCACGTGCATGCAACATGAATGCAAGTGCCCTCGAGAGGAAGAAGTCACTAGTGAGCTCCTGGCTCATTTCAACATTCGGAAGAGTTGATATTTTATTGCGCTGGAGATAAGCTGTCCGGGTATCGTTCAAAGTATCCGAGTGGTATTCAAAACAATCATGGAGCAGGAGCCAAGCCCATGCATTGCCAGTCACGCCGTGACACAAACTGCCTCCCTTAGAAAGAAGACCTTCTTCCCACACACGCTGAGTGCCCATGTATATGGCTTGGTCCCAACTTGGATCCCAGTGGGCGCGGGTTAAGGATTCGTTTTTCAAGGCAGCTCCTAGGAGAATCAACAGTCCAGGGCTGCCGTGACACAGCTGGACTAGTTCCGAGGAGCGCTGGCTGGAACTATATGGAGGTAGTGTCATTGGGAGGTGGCCATTGGTATCTCCAGATAGCTTGCAGAGTGCAGTGATAGTGCCACCAATCACGGGAAGATAGTCCGTAAGCTCTTCGGGCTTACACGAAAGCAGGATGGTTAGAATACCGGCTGTATCACATATTCACATTAGCTTTTGTAAAGCCCAAATAATCCCCTGCAAACTTACTTATTCCGTGGACCCTATACATCGCCTGTTAGCGATTTCATACGATATAAGATGTTAGAGATGCACTTACGCCCCGAAACAGTAATGACCCTCCATCCATGCATACATCAATGGATGTGCGTCTTGGGCTCCATTCTTTTCTGTGTATTCCTTGGATCCTTGTCGCCCGGCATCGACAATCACTCGGATCAACTCAGGAATTGCCTCCAGCACAGGCGAGAGGAGTTCCTGCGTCTCTTGAGCAAAGTTATGAGCACGAACGTTCAAAAGGACCCAAAGAAGGCCTGCTCGGCCAAACAGCATCTCATCTCCACCCATTTTCCGGTCATCATGGGTAACAAGAGGCTCGTTCTTTAGTGCCCACTGCATGGCCTCGTGGAGGCAAGCGATATCCTCCTTTGCGATGCTGACATTGGCGCTATCTTGCCAATTATTCTTTGCGAGACTACCTAAAACGCGCAGAGTGACGGCAGTGACAGGCGAAGATGAGCCAATTGGAGACAATCGGGAGGCTAGCAGAGGAGTGTCGGGAAGGCTTGATGGAATCCGTTGCAGTGCGTAACGACGATAGTCAAGAGAGGCAGCTTTGGGATCCTCTAGCACCGAGGACTGATAATCTAGACGTAGGAATGCCAGAGCAATTCCTTAATCGGGTGGTTAGATGGTTATGGGGTTGAGATGTGGGACTAGATTTCGAAATACCGGGGAAAGCTCTAAATATGCCATTTGGGCCCCATGTTTCAGGCAAAGGAGTGTTCTCCTGTATCAACTCGGCACCATTGTGAACGGCAATACGAAGCTTTTCAAGGCTCTCGAAAAGAGTGGTCGTATTGATTGATAGCGGGGTCAAAGTATTCTCGAAGTATTGCGGACGCTCTGCCATGGCGGAGGCTCTATATAGTTATAGGCTGAATATGCTAAGATATGGCGTGATATGTAGAAAGAAAGCCCAGTTATGCAGGTCTGAGAACTTTTGCTGACCAGGGCGACCGCTTCCTGCATCGTAAAACGTACGGACGGCTCAGCTGGCCCCAGACACAAATTCGAGCATCTTCCCCACCATGCTATTATGCAGCATAAGATGAGACCATAGAGAGACCATATATTGGATCCACCGAAACTCAGCTACACCAAAAATCCGCCCGCAATACAAAACATGCATATGATACTTCTAAGGTTACGTATATCAAGCCTGAAACTAGACACGTTGAGAAACATATACATGAGCGGTACGCCAGAGGCCATTTTCTATCATTTTTACACCACAGTATGTGACCTGAGAAATCAGGCATGGATATAGATCCATGAGAAATAATATTACCTAAGCATATATGAGTCAGCAAGGACCACGACTTCTCAACTTGCGTTGCGGCCATTCCGGACTCGAGAATACTCACGCGGTCCTCGAAGTGCGATCGAGGGCTTCCTTCTAGAAGCAGTCCAGAATGTCAGTGAACAGACCCCTGTTGAATCCAGTTCCTCGTAGCCATTGCTTTCGTTGTTATTCTTGTATTCACCTATGAGGTTTTGTGGTGCAAAGATACTCTGCAATAGAATGTATCCAACTAACAATGTCAAATAGTCGTGTGATTACCAGAGGGCCTCACCATGTCTGAAGTTCATGGAGATTCAGAGCTCGTTCCATCGGGCCCTGATCTAGATTATCCGCTTGCTCTGGCCCCGAGACAAGTAACTTTGAGAGATCGCGTTACGGTTGCGACCCTGGTCCCTTTTGCATCAGCAGAGGAAGTACCTCGAGCCCTGATGAAGTATCTCTCCGATCAATTCAACAAAGAAATCGAAAAGGGAGATACATACGCTATGACAGAGCCCATTCCATTGGCTCAGTTCGGGCGATATTGGTTTTCGAACTTTGGTGTGGTCATGCTTACTGGCGATATCGAGAGTGCAGAACAGACACATGCGATGGACCGTGCTGGAGCCAACTGGACCAAGATCTGTCTAGGTGGCTTTCACATCCGGCCTAATTACCCTGGTCGTAGTAGTCATGTCTGCAATGGCACGTTCATTGTCACCGATGCTGCTCGAAACAAGGGCGTGGGTAGATTGATGGGCGAATCCTATCTAGAGTGGGCACCTCGACTAGTGAGTTCTTCGCCGCAATCACTCCAAGTGAGCTTCGAATTAACGTCTCCTAGGGATACACATATGCCGTCTTCAACTTGGTATATGAGTCCAACGTTGCATCATGTCGCCTGTGGGATTCCCTTGGCTTCAAACGGATTGGCAGAGTCCCCGGTGGAGGCAGTATCAAATCTCAACCCGGAGAGTTTGTGGATGCGATTATCTACGGCAGAGGCCTCAGTTTGGATGGCGAGGACTCTGTGTCCCAGGATCGTTTTGAAAAAATCCGTTATTATTTGAAGCATGGGAAGTACCCCCGTGGTGCAGATCGGGCCGAAAAGAGTCGACTTCGCAGTGCGGCGACCCATTATAAACTTCTTGGCGGAGAGGATGGGGAGCCCGAGAGGCTGATGCTGAAGGATAAAGAGGTGGTGTCGGACCCGCAGCAGCAGTACGATATCGCCCAAGAAGTTCATCTCAAGCAACACGCCGGAATCAACAAAACTACAGCAGCTATTGCGATCAAATACCATTGGGTACGAATTAAAGAGACTGTCAATCGTGTGATTCGAGACTGCCCACAATGCAAAGAGACTCTCAAGTCGCCCCCCATACCAGGTACCAAAGATGATGATAAATCACCCTCGGAAACAATGTCTGGCATGGATATGAATAGCACAATGGAGCAACCCCCGAAGGAACCGGTCAATGACCCGCAGGCGATGGACGAAGCACCCGATGAGCCCCCCAGTTACAACCCTCTTATGCACCAACCCATTCCTGCAGCCATGCCCGGCACAGTCCACCCCATGGCTGGGTTCGCGCCCATGCCTCTCGATCCCCAGATTATGCAGCTGCAGCAACAGCTACGACGCTACCAACAACAGAACCCTATGGCGGGCCAGTTCGCCCCCGGGCCGCACAATCTCGGCATGTCAAGCTTTGACGATGCAATGCGCTACCATACAGCTAGCAATGCCTATCAAATGATGGTAGATGACGGCTCGGACCCCTTTCGACAAGACGTGCTTGGGCTTGTGAACCCACCCGCACACGAGTTACAGCATGATGCTGAATTACTCGCTAAGTTCGAGTATGGAAATCCCTCAGACGGGAATTATGACTTTACGTGAACAAGCCTCTTATCTCGGTTTTTCATTTCGGGGCGTTACTTTATTTCGGAATTTGTCTTAACCCTACTTTTCTTTCTCTTGTTCTATTGGCGTCAAGGCATCGGTCTGCTGATACTCCACCACTTATTGTGCCGTGGACAGTGAAACAAGCTTTATGCTGCATACACTATGCTTCTTTTTCGGTACATTATTCGAATAAGATACCTCACTATATAGAACTCAGGAACTCTAGATTCAATATAAAATGTGTACATCTCTTTAAATGCGTAGGGTTGAGGAGCCCTGATCATTGATTGGTCACCGCCTTGCGCGACTGGGGGCCTTTTGGGGAACAGGAGCTCTGGGAAATTTTGGCAGATCAACCCCTCCGACCTTTCGACTCAACATACCCCTTTTCTTATTTCTTTTATTTTTTTATTGAACGGTTTCGTGTCAGAATACCGATCTAATCATGGCCTTCAACGGCCAAACCCCCACGATTGTCGTGTTGAAGGAGGGTATGTGTTGTCTCCAGTGCGGGCAGTTTTGTTGGTGGGATTCTGTAACCTATGCTAACTACTGCTACTTCGAAATCTACAGGCACAGATGCTTCTCAGGGAAAGGGTCAGATTATCTCCAACATCAACGCCTGTGTCGCAGTGCAAGGAACAGTCAAGAGCACTCTCGGTCCTTACGGTGGTGATCTCCTGCTTGTGGATGCCAACGGCAGACAGACAATTACAAACGATGGAGCCACAGTGATGAAGGTGCGTCTTGCTATTGATGCAAAATTTATGACCGGATGGAGTTGGTGATTCTGACTTCTGTGTATTTGGTAGCTTTTGGATATCGTGCACCCCGCCGCCCGCATTCTTACGGATATCGCTCGGTCCCAAGATGCCGAAGTCGGCGACGGAACAACCTCCGTGGTTGTCCTGGCTGGTGAGATTCTGAAGGAGGTACGAGACCTCGTTGAGCAGGGTGTCAGCTCGCAGACCATCATCAAGGGTCTGCGGAGGGCAAGTGCCATGGCAGTCAACAAGGTTAAGGAGATTGCAGTGGACATGATGGATGCTTCAGTCAGCCAGGAGAAGAAGGTCGAGACACTAAGACGGTTAGCCGCAACAGCCATGAACAGCAAGCTTATCAAGCGGAATTCGGACTTCTTCACAAAGAGTGAGGATCCCTACCCAGTGGTTGCAATTTTGCTCCCAAGGCTGACGAGATGGTATCATAGTGGTTGTGGATGCGGTACTTTCGCTGGACCAGGATGACCTCAACGAGAGGTTGATCGGTGTCAAGAAGGTTACCGGTGGTGGTCTCCAGGATTCGCTTTTCGTCGACGGTGTGGCTTTCAAGAAGACCTTCTCCTACGCCGGTTTCGAGCAGCAGCCCAAACACTTCGAGAACCCTAGTATCGTGTGCTTGAACGTTGAGCTGGAACTTAAGAGTGAGAAGGACAATGCGGAAGTCCGTGTCGAGCAGGTCTCGGAATACCAGGCCATCGTCGATGCTGAGTGGCAGATCATCTTCAACAAGCTTGAGGCTATCTACAAGACAGGAGCGAAGGTCGTGCTTAGCAAGCTGCCTATTGGCGATCTTGCCACACAGTACGTGCTTCTTATTTACTATAAGTTACGTGTCTAGACACTAATGATTTGGTTTTCAGGTACTTCGCGGACCGAGACATCTTCTGTGCTGGCCGCGTGGCCTCCGACGACATGGACCGTGTCTGCCAGGCTACCGGAGCTGCAACCCAATCGACTTGCACTGACATCCAGGCGCGCCACCTGGGTACATGTGGTGCATTCGAGGAGCGCCAGATTGGTGGAGAGCGCTTCAACCTGTTCTCCGACTGCCCTCGCGCTAAGACTTGCACTCTCGTTCTGCGTGGTGGTGCCGAGCAATTCATTGCGGAGGTGGAGCGTAGTCTGCACGATGCCATCATGATTGTCAAGCGTGCTCTGCGCAACACCACCATCGTTGCTGGCGGTGGTGCTACTGAAATGGAGTTGTCGAGCTACATGCATGGATTTGCCGACCGTAACGTCCCGCACAAGCAGCAGGCCGTCGTCAAGGCGTTCGCCAAGGCCCTGGAGGTTATTCCCCGCCAATTGTGTGATAACGCTGGCTTCGACGCTACAGATATTCTGAACCGCTTGCGTGTGGAGCACCGCAAGGGTAACACCTGGGCTGGTGTGGACTTCGACAAGGAGGGCGTCCGTGACAACATGGTTGCCTTCGTTTGGGAGCCTAGCCTGGTCAAGGTCAATGCCATTCAGGCCGCAGTGGAGGCTTCTTGCTTGATCCTGAGTGTGGACGAAACGATAAGTAAGTGACCGTTAATTATTTCCACTCTTCATCCTCCACATCATGACTAACCTATCTTTTTTTCTTATCAACAGAGAATGAGGAGTCAGCTCAACCCGGTCAACAGCGCGGTATGCCGCCAGGTGCTGCCCAACGCGCCCTCCGGGGCCGTGGCCGCGGCATGCCTCGACGAGGATAAACGAGTTTGATCAGGACTGGATGATGCTCGATGATATTCCCCCCAAAAAAGAAGGACACCTGCATGATTGAAGGACAAGTGGCTTCAGAGCCGGTGTTTGTGAGATGAATATTGAATATGAAGTACAGGGAGAATAGAAGACGAGTTGGTAGAGATAACCCGACTTAACAACGCAGTCTTTCCAAGTATGTTGTACATACAATATAAACATAGTCCTCATGAAAAGATTCCTCAAAACATGATTAATTACATGCAGGTGAGATCTCATATGCACTTCTAAGGCCGAGCCGATCCGAGCACATGTAATTCTGCAATGGAGCTTGTACCGGTATTCACACGGAGTACTCCGTGCTATTTTGCTTTTCGCTTATTGTATTTGGAATCAATGTCTATTTATGTAGCTCTATTCTAGACCTTTAACCCATTTTACATCTCATTGGCCCATTTCTGACGCCAAGACAGTGCTATTGAACCCCCTTGAGCTGTATGTCGTGCAGAAGAGCGATCGACTTCGTATATCGTGTGTATGGAGTATGATTTATGTTTATTGCTCCTTGTACGGAGTCCGAAGTACAAGATATAAAAGTACAGAGGGAAAATCTCCAAGTATAATGCGAGGCCCAATGACGGGTTCTTGGGCTCCCAGGGGGTTGATCGGGGCTGCCGATGAACCCATGTCAGATATAAAAGTCAAGTCGGAGTACTTTGGGCTTTTTGCTGTGTTTCTTGTCTTTTTTTCTCCTTTTTCTTTTCTATTTCCCCCTCTTCTTTTTATTTTTTGATTGTCGAGTTGCTAATCCAACACAGCCTTACAAGGAAACAGTCCACAGGCCACGAACCTCTTAGTAAGTGGCGAGTTTCCAGTCTGACGATCTCCCAAATATCTCTTAATTTCTTTTAATCCCTCGAATCGTCCGAACTCTTTGGTTTGATCGTATTTTTTGGGACATTTTGCTTTCAAAAATTTACCTTGTTGCACTCTTCAAGGCTTGGCGCCGGACTTCCGATCTGTTTTGCTTTGAATCTCCCCTTCTCCACATTCAACATCGCATTCTGTACTCTACATCTTTACAGTTCGCTTGATTTCTTGGGTGGACTTGGAGAGTTTCTCTGATGTCTTACTATCCACCCTACTCAGGCGCCCCGGGGTACCCCCCGCAGCAGCCGTCATATCCCCCGCAACACCAGTACCCGTACGCTTGCTTATCCCTTTGCTCTATTGAGAGTATGCCCGATAGTCTGACAGAGATTCGATTACAGACAAATGAATCATCACCAGCAGCCATCTTATGGCGGCTATCCCGGCCAGTCCTACCACCAGCAGCCGCACCATCAGCCGCCGCCGCAATCCAACCCGTACGGTTACAGCCATTCGTCCCAGCCATCTCACCAGTCTTACGGCGCGCATCCCCCTCAGCAAGGTTACAATGTATGTTATGATGAATTTTGCGAATATACACGGGATTGACATGTATCAACCATTCCCAGGCTCCGCCATCTGGGTACAACCAGCACCCGCCCTCTCAACCAATGCAAGGAAGACCAGGTTTGCCTACCATTCCCCAAACCACTTCGGCAGTGAAAGCTAATAATGCGCAAATTTAGCCTACGGCCAAAGTGGCGGTCCGGCACCCCCTCCCAGCAATCCCGTCGCCTTCGGTCACGGCGCTCCGCAAGGCTATAACTTCCAATACTCCCGCTGTACAGGCAAGAGAAAGGCCTTGTTGATTGGTATCAATTACTTCGGCCAGAAAGGTCAGCTTCGCGGATGTATCAACGATGTCAAGAACATGTCGACCTACTTGAACCAGAACTTCGGCTATGCTCGCGAGGACATGGTGCTCTTGACCGATGACCAGCAAAACCCAATGAGCCAGCCGACCAAGGCAAACATTCTTCGGGCTATGCACTGGCTGGTCAAGGATGCGCGTCCCAATGACTCGTTGTTCTTCCACTACTCTGGTGAGTAATTTTGCCTCAATCGCTTCGATGGCGGTAGACTAATAAAAACCCAGGCCACGGCGGTCAGACACCCGACTTGGACGGCGACGAAGATGATGGGTATGATGAGGTTATCTACCCGGTGGACTTCCGGGTTGCAGGCCACATCGTTGACGACGAGATGCACCGTATCATGGTGCGGACTCTACAACCGGGAGTCCGGCTGACAGCGATCTTCGATTCCTGCCACTCTGGCTCCGCTCTGGATCTTCCCTACATCTACTCCACCTCCGGTGTGCTCAAGGAGCCCAACCTGGCCAAGGAGGCTGGCCAAGGCCTGCTTGGTGTGGTGTCGGCATACGCGCGTGGTGACATGGGCAGCATGATGTCCACCGCCATGGGCTTCATAAAGAAGGCCACTAAGGGCGACGAAGTGTATGAACGCAACAAGCAAACTAAGACTAGTCCCGCAGATGTCATCATGTGGTCTGGCAGCAAGGACGACCAGACCAGTCAGGATGCCCAGATTGCCGGTCAGGCCACTGGTGCCATGTCCTGGGCTTTCATTGCCGCGCTTCGGAAGAACCCTCAGCAGAGTTATGTTCAGCTTTTGAACAGCATTCGTGACGAGCTCTCGACCAAGTATACCCAGAAGCCACAGCTGAGCTGCAGCCACCCCTTAGGTAAGATTCTCGGGTCACTTGGGCCGTAATCAGATTTTGACAATCTCTACAGATACCGACATCCTTTATGTGATGTAATTGCACTTGGAAATGAAGACAAGGAATGATGCTTGTCTGGCTTTCCATGAAGCATGCTCTTGTGTTTAACGAATCTCCCTGTATGTAATTCCACCCTCGGTGTTGCAGTGATTATTTGGCCTGTGGGTGGTTGGTGCACTATTTGTGATTAATCTTTATGAACCTGTGATTTATCACTATTTATTCTTTGAAAATCAAGTGCAGAATACCTAGGGGATTTTCTTTCCTTGGATTTCGCGTCCCCGTTTTAGTGCTCTCGTCGCTCTTTGTCTAATGAGTAGCATATTCACTAGCACCACTGAGGCTACATGGCTTAAACAGAACAAGGGTTGGCTTAAAGGCCTTAGGGAACGTGCAGAGCTTGTCCATGGCATCGCTACTAATTCCGACAACACCAAGAAACCAGAAGTAATGATTCAAAAGATACTCGCGGGCAACTATCTATGAATATAGCGCTGGAGCTCTGGAGAACCTTCTGTTACGACAGGCTTCACATGTTTGCTAGCTAGCATATTAGCTAGTCTCACACAGATAGAGAATTCAACCTTGTTCTCTCTCTCCCTCTCCCCCTGGCCCTTGCCGCCAGATAACATTCCAAGTCCGCTATTTCAGATGTCATGTCCCTAGCAAGGAACCCTCATATGCACTCCTTGGCATCTTTCGCGCGCGAGTTCATGAGAAGGGCGACGATTAGACCATACAGGCCTTATGCACGTATTAGCTTCTCATTCTGCGTAAGTCCAGCAGTTATGATCTCATTCTTACCAAGAACTTCAGCGAAGATGAGTATCAGAATCATGCCGACATACAGTCTTGGCTGCTGAGCTGTTCCACGAACTCCGGCATCACCAACAACGCCAATAGCGAAACTAAAATCATGATAAAAGGATCATGTCAGCTGGGTCTCGGGGATATCTGTTACGCAACTTACCCAGATGCCAAGCCGGCAAGGCCGACAGAGAGGCCCGTACAAAGCTGGACCAAGCCTGTGTATAAGGGGATATTCTGCTTCAGGTCGTTTGCGACAAGAACGGAAACGACTAGGCCATAGATCCCGATAATGCCAGCCATCACAACCGGGACTATGTCTATTGAACCACGTTTGGATTAGCGTCGTATTCTCACTCTACAAGCTCTTCAGACTTTCAGACGTGACATACTCTTTACAACGAGGTCGGGTCGCAAGACAGCCGTCGAGCAAACGCCAACGCCGGCCTTAGCAGTTCCGTAGGCAGCACCGAAACAAGTGAAGACAATTGCGCAGACGCAACCCATCGAGCCAATAAACGGCTGGGGGTCCCAAAGTTAGCTACTTGAATTGGGGTAGCGAGTTTAGACACGGTGAGGGGAGGACATGAGCGTTGTCTGATGTCTGGTCGTCACATTCGAAACAGCCACGGGGGTGGGCGAACTCACGGCATAGACAGGACTAAGAGAAGATTTAGCATGGATCAGGTACAAGAAGAAGTGTAGAGAAACGGATTTTGCACTAGAAAGAGACCAGATGAGATTCCCGGGTCCGCCAGCTTTGCTTACCACAGTTCTGAAACCATTTTGCTCATTGATTTGGCTACTTGAGCGCTCTGGGAGGACAGCTTAGGAGGAATGCTTGAAGACAAGAATACGATCTTAAGAGACGGATGTTATCGATGTTGCCGTAGAGAGAAGGAGTTTAGGTGGTAGGATCGAACTGAGACATTTCCCAGGCCATGTCTGCCTGGCATTACGCTTCCAGAAGACAGGCCGTAAGTGGCCAACAGGAGCGCTAGTGCGATTACTCGTTATCTGCTAGTATTTCTTACACTAACCCTTAAGAAGAAAAAGATATAGTTAAAATAAAGTATTAGCTTTCGTACCGTATTACTATCTACATGTAACCATGGAATGGATACTAGTCGAACGTACCCAATAATAAGATTATTCTATAAAAACCTTCTAAGCCTCTGAGCTTGGAAACACGAATATATGTTTTATTTAATTTTCTAAAAAAAAAAACAACCCTCATTCAGCCATTCCCTGGATCTCTATTCCTCCAGTAATGCGCAGATATAAATAGCTTGATGACGATAAGCGTCGGTCTTTCTGACATCATGGTAAACAACTGCCCATCTGGGCATCTGCACAACTGACATATGTACTTCTGGCGGTGCAATGTTACATTATGGGAAATCCAAGTAGTTCGTTATTTCGATCAGGATCAAAACCAAAATCAGCAGGCTGCAAGCTCTCCGTCCACTATGTAAACATGTTCGACACGATATGATGGGATTCGCCATTGGCGGGAGAGCTGACCGAGCGACATCCTTATGGCGCTGTACGGAGTTCATATCCTCAAGGGGACCGTCATATGTCATTTTTGCCCCCGAGCAGCATCCGCGGAGATAGAAGCTCCTCAACTGCTCTGGATATCCAATACGACAAGTACGGATTCGATCCCAAACAAATGACCCCGAATCAAGCACAATGCAGTCATTTCTCCAGCACCGCGTCCTCCGCAGAAAGCTCGAGCAACAATTTGTTACAAAGCATGAGAAGCCCGAGAATGTCTGGACCCATGAGGGCCAGTACGGTTACCGTGAAGGAGAGATCTACACGCATCCCCGCGAGCGGAGTGATGACTTGGCTGCCGAACGAAGGAGGGAGCATGGCCATCGTACTTTCATATCTGGACCGTCTCTTCAACCTCGCCATTCCGCTGCATCACATCTGGGGCGGGAAGGAGATATCGAGGGCGCGGAGTATGATCCGGACCTCTCAACCGATCCGCATACCATCAATTCAGCAGAGACACTGGGAAACACGCCTGATGTTATGGTGACTGGCGTTGAAAGGCCCCGGCCCGGGTTTTCGACAGATAGTGAGTCTGACATTGAGTCCGTGAAAAGGAATAAACTCGTTGTCGTCACGTTCGAAGGAGAGGATGACGAAATGGATCCTCACAACTGGACACTAAGACGTCGAATGTTGGTGACTCTTCTCACTGCACTTATGGGGTGTGTGATCTTCTGGTCATCCACAATTGATACAACTGCTCTCCCAAAAACCAGAAAAGTGTATCATACCAGCTTTGAAGTCCAGACTTTACCAACTGGTACGTGGTTAACACTTTGAATCACTTCAACCAGACTAACCAAGGTTATCCAGCCATGTTCCTAATTGGTTGTGGAGTAGGCGCGTTGATAACAGCGCCTATATCAGAAGTCATCGGACGCAACCCTGTGTACATCCCCACCATGATCGGATTCATGTTGTTCAACACGGGGGCAGGGCTTGCCCAGACAATAGTACAGCGAGTTGTGTGCCGCGGTCTAGCTGGATTCTTCGGGTCTGCCCCGGCAGTTCTATCGGCAGCAACCCTGGTGGACGTCTGGTCGCGCATTGAACGAGTCTACGCCTTTCCGATATATTCTATAATCATCTTCATAGGTCCAATAGTGGGACCAACACCGGGATCGTTCGCCGTCGATGCTGAATCGGTAAGCTGGCGTTGGGTGGACTGGATGACCATAATCTTCGCAGGACTCGTCCTGATCCCGGTTGTGCTCTTTCTGCCCGAGTCATACAGTCCGATCCTACTGTACTGGAAAGCACAAGAACTCCGCCGCCTAACAGGCGACGACCGGTACCGGTCTCCGTTAGAGTTCAGAAAAGCCACCTTCGCCCACCGGCTGCGTGCCTCACTATATCGACCACTTCTGCTTTTTGCAACGGAGCCAATCATCTTGATCCATTCGGTCTACCTCACAGTCCTGTTCATGATCCTGTACACCTTCCTCGCGGGCTACGTCTCCATCTATCATATGGCAAGCCACTTCAGTCCGACCTCCACTGCCCTCGCATTCCTAGGCATTTTGGTCGGAGTCCTGCTTTCTCTACTGATACTCCCGATTTCAATGTGGCTCCTCCGTAGAGAGATCTACCGCAGCCGCAGGAGGGGCGAACACCGCCCGGACCCGGAGATCAGTCTGTACATGGCTATGTTCGGTGCACCTGCTGTCCCCATCTCGCTGTTCTGGATGGGCTGGACGGCCAAACTTGAAATCTCCTACTGGAGCCCGCTCGTCGCTTCGGTATTTTATGGCTTTGGGACCGTGTGTATCTTCGTCTCGGGGTACCAGTACGTCTCTGATGCGTTCGAGTCACATGCTACAAGCGCGCTTTCTTCTCTTCAGATGACGCGGCTTGTTGGTGCCGGCGCTATGGTTATTGTCGCGGAAATTATGTATACTAATCTTGGCGTTGGATGGACATTGACTCTTTGGGGTTGCCTTTCGGCGTTGTTTACGCCTGTGCCTTATTTGCTCTATTGGAGGGGATATAACCTCCGCCAGCGGAGTTGGTACGCACGCAGGCATGAACACGACTGAGGTATGTGTACATTGTATATGAAAGATGGTCCAGAATTGAAGCATGGTGGTTAACGCCGTTTTCGTATCTAGTGCCTGTCTGTCAATCTTAGTACATTCTCATGAGATTCAACTCTGAACGCCAAGTTATGAAAAATCTCAGGCGAACGATCTCACCCAACGTCGCTTCGGTCCTTCAGGTAGAGATCCTCCATAATGTAGACCCAAAACAACTTGCTAGATAATGAATCCTCGTAACGAGCCTTGACCTCGATGTTGTCCGCTAGATCGTAGAATTCATCTCCCCATCTTCATGAATACAGATGAACAGAAATAGGCCTAGGAATTAGTTATATTATATGAATGGATAGATGAAAGAGAAATGCAAAGCAAGCTAACCCTACACGGGTGCGAAATAGGCAAATGTAAGGGAGATAACATCTCAATAATGTGTTAATAACATGCCATGGACGTATTAATATATGTATATGTATTTCCCTACTTGTAGCATAGAACGAGCTTTGAATGCTCAAAACGATCGAAAGGAACTTTAATTTAAGGTGAACGGGAGATCGTTGAATCGATTAACCAATTGACCAATCAATCCACTTTCCCGCCTTGCTTCTGGAGCCTCACCTTATCCAATCTATACATTGTATACAACATACCCGGTACTCTTCAGGCATCTGGATCGATCTTGGGATTGATATCACGATCGCTATTGACGGAGATTGCGACGGGAATTGGGTCCCGACCGGCATTGCGATTGGTGACCCAGGGGGAGGTTGAGGACGGAGCTGGATCAGGGACCGAAGCAAAAAGAGCATTGTACCATGCTAAACATTTTGTCAATTAGGTGTATGTTTGCAAAGCCAAGCTATCCAGCTTACCTCAGACTTTCCCCTGTTCAATGTAACTGATCCGATCCAAGACACCCTCAGCAACTTGCAGGTCTTCACTGTGACGGCCAACATGCTTCTGCAAATTACCAGTCAGATAAGGATGCTAATAACAGTAAGCCAATCTCTTATAGATCTATAACAGATCGGTGTGCATAAGCAAGGCGCTTAGGGTCAGGTCACCTCACATTGCTGGCAGTTTACAATGGAAAACGACAATATTGCTTGCCAACCTGGATATTCACATGGTTGTTCTCATCCCATATTGTATATGTCATTGGTCAGCTATATATATACTTCTTCTATGTGAATCCACCTATCAAGGAAGCTTGGCTGTAGCCATATACCCTTTCGTATTTCGGCATCACAAGTTGCCCACAAGCAACTTCACCAACGTAACGGAGTTAAGCATGGTGCTTAGCTAGAAAGGTAGGAGCAGCCACGATCAGAATGAAATAGAGCCAGGATAGGGAGCCGAAAAATCCAATGCAATTTCTTTGAATGATGTGAGAATTCGATGCGGGTAAACCAAGATCCCGCTGGCCTAAAAACCTCTGGATCTACAATGGTCTGTATAAGACAGGGAAGGGTCACGTGCATATATCGGACAAGTCAGTCGCGCTTCAACTCCAAACACGCGTTCAACCTCAAAATTTGATGTCTGATTTTGAGAAGACACCGCCGTACCTATAACTTGATCTATGGGCATTACTAGAAGAAATACCGCAGTTTCTCATTGAATCTGTGCTCGTTCTGGCCTTGATTCTGTTCTGTGATGTCCATCATCCTTGAAGACAACCAGCCCCCAGGGTTCTTACGCCTCGGTCCAACATGGTATCATGAGATCCCTTTTTTACCTCATGGATGGGAGACAACCAATGATAGAGGATCTGGATCACTCAAGCATGCAGCAATGAAAGCAATGCTGCGGGACCAGTCGGCACTCAAGCCTGAGTTATTCGAATACGTCCACTGGTATATGGCAGAATATCTTTGGGATGCCCTGAAAAGATGGTAAGTATTATCGGGAGATTCTTAAACTCTCTAAGCAGATTACTGAGTCTTTCCGTTCAAATCTGACCATCTAAACAGCAACAAGCAGACAATGCATATGTGGAAGATAATGGCCAGCGTTTATCCCGTACAATTCTACAAGGTTAGCCCTTACTACTGCCTCAGTGCTGGCTGTCCCAAAAAGCCACTGAGAGACTACATGGGTATTCTCAATAGCGAAGATTTTCGCTGGCGCGCAATCTTGACGATTGCAACCACATACTGCACTGCCACAGACCTGACCACTATACCAAACATCAAGAATCTGGTTGCCCTAGACGTTCACAACGAGCCATACACGTCGAATAACGCCCCGCTGCACCCCGTGGGCGTTAACAACGACGGTCTCCTATTGCAAGATGGATTTGTGCGTGGTTGGATTGAATCCAAAGCACTACGGCACCTCCGCATTCTCAGATTCTACCACCAGCACGAAATGACCGTTGCATCACTGGCAGCTCTGCGTGAACTACCCGAGCTTCAGCTTGTCGTTGCATACGAGTGTAAGAAGATCACAGAGACGATTCAGAAATATGATAAGCCCGCGAATGGCGTCATTCCCGTAAAAGGATGGTCTGCCTGCAGGCTCGATTGGTTCTGGGAAAACCACGGAACATCAAAAACAATTGATGATAATCTTTTGGCTTTGCATCATGTGTATCAGTCTAGTCTCCAGACACCCGGAGAAGATTCCAGAAGACCATCATCCCTACCAACAAATCTCCCGATTTTGGAGTTCAAATTACCAACCGTCGACCACAGTAAAAGAGACAGGGTCGTTGTTCGCTCCCGCTACAATGCAAAATCAATTGTATTGTTTACTCGAGATCCCGTGAAGCAAAAGCTTGATATCAAGAAGCAGCAACGTGCAAGGGAGAAGAAGAAGAGAACCGAGCCACCTGAAAAGGGGGACCATCCTGCCAAAAGAGCAGTCATGAAAGAGAGGGGACCAATGGACATCTCGGAGACTTTGAATCAGTTTTTTTGATGGATTGTATATATAGGCTGGTTGGTGGAATGGGATAGCACTTCCGCGCCACCTTTTAGGTGGTACTCCAGCATTACTGTGAATCCCTTGTCATTCGGTTAGCAGGCATAAAGTCCGCTATGATGACCACGGAAATGATCAGGTCACCGGGGTCCATCTACAGATTTTCACATCTCGCCGCATTGGCAACCCCATTTCGGATCGAGAGCATCATCGAGGAAGTATGAGCCGAGATTCCGACCTGCATCCCATGACGATCCGTTCCAGTTCCAAAGTTTCGAGGCCTGTGGTTACTTCGAACAAGGTTGTTCTAGCTATTTCGCTGCCGCTTCCGAAATCACAGGAACTGGGCTTATGATTAAAGTCGCACGCATACTTCTTCCCATCTTTTTTTCTGCCTATCGGCTAATGAAAGGGTTACATCCGTGGACAGAACGGAAGGTCTTGGTCACCCTGACGAAGTAAAGGTCTCAAGCCGAACAAGGTCTTGATACAATTCTTGCTGCTTGTGACAAGAGCTGGGCGAAAGCTGCCACGGAGGCAAGAACGCAATGGAGGCAGGAGCAGCCCTGGAGGTTTCAACCGGACCTGCGCATCTACGTCTGACAAATTTTGACCTGGCTTTCTTAACAAGCCCTTGAGCCTCAATATAGCCAATGGCCCTGGCATGTTGTTCATATGATTCGCATGCGTTTATTACGCCATACGTTGTAATAGATACTTGTATTCTTTGATGGCCCGTTAATTGTTGGTCTATTCTGCATCAGAGTCAAGGTCCGGCTCAATAACAGGGAATGTCAAAAGCGCAGCGATGCCGCCCAGTCCCTCGAGACGCTTTCCACTTTCATGATCCGAGCTGAGAATCCGCACGTCACCACCCTCAACATCGCGGACGCGATCCACAAGCGCCACCCAGCGTTTACGCTCGGCGACATCCTGTGATCGAAACAAGCGATTCGAGACAATGAGCACGCCGCCTCCTCGGCCGACAGCACCTTGTTCAACCGCGTCCTCAACCTCGCGAGGACCATAGGTTGCCTTGTTGGTCTCCTTGCGTAGTTGTTCTAGGAAGTCGTCCATCAATTTGGTTTCCCGGGCATACTTGGTATCAGCCAGGAGCCTCTTAACTGCGGGTGACTGCAGAACCTCTGATAGGGAATTCGTGTACCCCGATGCGGAGTGTACAACCACAAGACTAGGTAAAAGTCGCTTGAGTCCAGGAGTCGTTGTTGACGCCTCAGACTGTATGTATTTTTGGAAGCCGGAGGCGACAAACCCGGGCGAGGCGAGAAGCACGGGCCGTACGGCCTCATTGTTGGCGCCTGAAGTAAGGCTGGTGTTGAACTCCATTTGCCGAATGAGGGTTTCGAGTGTGACTTTGAAAAACTTGTTCATTCCCTGGCATTATGCCGCATAAGTTCCGAACCCCGTCAATAGAAACAATAACATAATAGTAGAAACTCACTTTATCATGATCCCCTCCTCCCTGCCGTTTCCGTGGTACTGACATCTCGATCTTTTGCTTCAATATTGTCTGGAATTGGCCGATAAAGCAGATGTGAGCCAACCCTTCCTGCATCACTACTGCCACAGCCTCTGCACGGCGCTTTCCGCCCTCATCCACAGCGTCCTTGAGTGACTCAATTGCAATACTGTCCCACCCAACACCTTCTCCACCTGCCCCAATCTCTTTCTCTAACGTGAAATTGCGATTCAACTCTAGGTCGAGAGTATGGAACTGTCCAATCTTTGTGTGCGGGGTTTCATTGATGATTTGTCCTGATACATGAAGCTGAGAGCTCTGCGGGTCAAAGTCGAGATTCTTCACGCGAATTACGAGGTTCAGGTGAACGCGTGCCGAGCTCGTGGACCCGGTATCTTGAACTGTGGTAACTCGACGAATTGCGCTAGCTCGAAGGATATCATCTGGTCGGATCAGGTTGTATGCGTGCCACTAGATTTCGAATTGTGTATTAGATGACTGCGGGGTGCTGAGACGATAAAATGAAGGCTTCAATACCATGTCTTCTGGCTCTTCTGGGCACAATGTCACCGCCCCGGAGCCATTGTGCTCAATTTTATTCTTGATACAGCGCATTCTTGCGGTGATATCACGGTTAGAGGTCAAGGGCTTGTGAAGGTAAAATGCGACGAAGGCAGGTCGGATGTTATTGCGATGTCGTCATATGTTGACCAAAAAATGCGCAAATTGGAAGAACGATAGGTTGCATGCAAGCAGATCGAAGCTTCGCAATCTTTGGAATGCTCCTGTAAAAAGAGATAGTCGAGCAAATCAGCCTAAGGAAAGACCGTCGACGATGTTAAACTTGCCAAACACAACCCCACTATAGGATACTGCCGGTAATTCCCGCCCAACAGGCCTGGGAGAACATCACCTACTCTGCTGATGCGCTTATTACGGGAGGTTAATCTTGGTCTCGAATGGATTGTCGGGGAATAGAAAGTTATCGAATATTCCAAATCTCCAAAATGCATAGAATGCAGTATGAGCATCACCCTGCGCCGCCATACTCAGAAGCATGCCTTTTCGATAACCCCAAACCCTAATCAGATCAGATTAGGGCACAATTGGCGTCAAAGCTTGGAGGTCTGATGGTTTTATTATGGCAAGTTCACTGCGATCTGGATTGGCCTGGAAGGGCATTACTCGTAGAATATTTATCTCCTGGGTTCTAAGTCCCTTATGTCCGTCAAGTTACTCATACGAGCCCCACGTTGCATTGATCAGCCATTGATATAGCCGCATCTAGTCCCCTAAAGCGCATATCCCCACTTAGATGGCGTCAAGCTCCAAGAAATGGGCGGAAATTACTGGACTGGACCGAGGTGGTCCGTGGATGTCGAAACCTTTATCTATCAAGGTAACCCCCTCATTTACCTTCTACCTTTCAACCATCAAACCATTCGTACATCATGGCCCCCATTTCGCTGCAGTCTACCTATAAGCTGGTCTCGGGATACGAGATCCCCGTTGTTGGGTTCGGAGTGAGTATCTTGGCCCTCGGAGTTCTGACATGTATGACTGACACTTATCTTGGGAATTAGGTTTACCAAACGTATGACTATCACTGTATAAAACCCCCGCAACAGATTACGTTGGCTAATTCTTGACCAGTCCCTCGGATGTCACTGAGAAAGTGACCCGCAAGGCCATTGAGCTCGGATACCGCCATGTAAGCAGCCACAGTGCCTATGGAGCAAGTGTTCCCAGATCTGACCATCCTATTATAGGTCGACAGCGCCAAAGTCTATGGAAATGAAAAGGAAAGTGCCGCCGCCATCCGCGGGTCTGGACTTGACCGTTCCAAGATCTTCTATACTAGCAAGGTGCCCTCGAAGTGCATGGGATACGAGAAGGCAAAGAAGGCCATTGAGGAAAGCATCGCTGCGGCAAACCTTGGCTACATTGACCTGTATGGACCTTGTTCTCCGGAAAACAAAGCTGGTTAGCAAACTAACACATTGGTTGTCAGTATGTTGATCCACGCACCCTACGGCGGTAAGGAGGCCCGCCTCGGTACATGGCGCGCACTCGTGGAGGCCCAAAAGGCAGGTCACGTCCGCTCGTTGGGTGTCTCCAACTTTGCTATCCAGCACCTCGAGGAATTGGAAGAATACATCAAGAGCGGAGCGGGTGGACAAATCACTGTCGGTCAGTACGAGATCCACCCGTGGTGCCCGCGCGAGGATATTGCGGAGTGGCTTCGGAAGCGCGAAATCATTGTCGAAGCATATTCTCCCCTCGTGCAAGCGACTCGCATGAAGGAGCCTGTTCTGCAGAACCTGGCTAAGAAGCACGGTAAGACCGAGGCTCAGATTTTGGTCCGCTGGAGCTTGCAGAAGGGATATGTGCCCCTGCCTAAGTCAGTGACCGAGTCTCGCATTCTTGAGAACTCGCAGGTCTTCGACTTCACACTGTCAGATGAGGACATGGCCAGCCTGAAGCTCAACACGTACGAGCCCGTGTGCTGGGATCCCGTCCGTGACTGCAAGATCTAAATGACGTCACCAAAATTAGTAAAGCCTAGCGTATGACCTCAATTGAATTAAGGAATGAAATTCGAAAAAACCACACTGAATACCTAGGTATAGATCAACAGTAGGCGTTCCAAGGTTGGAAAGAGCGCTGCCCAATTTGGTAATTTGTTGACTTCCGCGGTCGGCACAACGTATCACCGCCAACCAGAAAAAAGCATCAGCACCTCCAACCCTTTCTGGTACAACTCACCACGGCTCTCCATCCCCATGACCGTACAAGCAGCAGGCAGTCGCTGCCACGGTTGCCCCCACTATGCCGGATGAGCCGCGTCGCATCATCTTGGAGAAATCCAAGACCGTTAAACGCCGGTACCAGCGCAGCAACCAACGATTCCAGTTCACCGCATCCCAGATCGCACGACTAGATCGCGAGGAGGAGCGAGAAAAGAAAGCGAAGAAGCTACGCGAGAAGGAAAAGAAACGCATCGCCAACAAGAAACGGAAAGCCGAGCAGGAGGCGCAGGCGCGTGAGGAGCGGAAGCGTCGCGGCATTCCGGATCCCAATGCAGCCCGCGTCCCGTCGAGTCAGCCGCTGCTGTCAATGTTCCTAGGGGCTGGAAAGCGACAGTCACCTGCTGCACCGGAGCCTGCGCCTACAGTTACGGAGCTCGAATCACATGAAAACAATTTGGAAAGCGCGAGTGGAGATACGGAAGCCGAATCGGATGCCTTTGACGATTTGGATGAGGTATTGGAAAAAGACCTATCTGAGCTTCAAGATTCAGGTGTCCGGAAAGAGCTTCAAGGCCAGGAGATCGGCACGGCAGCCCGGGCTCCATGCAAGGATGACGATGAGTTCTCGGACTGTTCGGCGTTCGACGACGAAGAGATTATGAAAAAGGCTGAGACGGCTGCTACCACGCGAACGACTGACGAAGAAACGAAGAAATCCTCTATACCCAGGGAATCATCCTTCCTACAATCTCCCCCAGCTGTGCTCGCGCTAGAATCATCGTTCGGCGGATCTTTCCAGTACGACCCCGCCGATTTCCTTGAAGCCGAAGCAGCTATTATCACACAAATGAGTCCTCCTGGAACGAAAGACCGTTCTCCACCCAAGGACAGCTCCCTTTTACAACCTCCTTTGTCTGATCGACCGTACAGCAGACCCACATTGGCGTCTTCTTTTGGAGATTCCTTTCGAGATGAAACTGCAGATTGGATTGAAGAAACATTTGCCCACGGAAATGGCGACCCCTTTGACGAACTTCATAAAACTCTCTCTCAATGATCTCGTTCGAACTTGGTCGCTTCGGCAGCATTTTGTCGCAGGTCAGTTCCTTGGAGTACTCCGTACCTCTGTACATTGTCCTGGAAGTCTTGGCATTATGGAGATCGGATCTGGTCCGACAGTCGGGTGATATCCGCGCGCTTCGGATACAACGAGTCTTTCGGTTCGGGAGACGCAAATATTCTGGAGTAGAATCTGAGGGCTGAATTGTTTCCGACGGAGTGACCAGAAACGGTCTGCAGAATTCAAAACACTGTATAAATTTGTATTATTATTGTAGCCAGAATCTTATCGGAAATGACGTTACCCTTACCATTTGTATAGATCTCCAGAGCTGCCCGCTTCTCTATTCCTCCATTACTCCATTCCCTTATACTTTGTCGCCTTGAATTAATCCCATCCCACTAAACTCGCTATTCCATCCGCAATGCCATTCGTCCAAGCAAACAGCCACCGTCTCAACTATGCCGACTCCCACCCCGACGGGCCTCCAACCCCAAACAGCCTGACCTTCTTCTTCATCCACGGCCTGGGCTCTTCACAAAACTATTACTACCCAGTAATCCCGCACCTTACCAAACTCCACCGCTGTATCACACTTGACACATACGGCTCCGCCCGCTCCCCGTACACCGACGAGACAGTCACGCTACCGGGCATCGCCGAGGATGTCATTGGCGTGATGGACACGCTGCACATCCAAAATGCCGTCGTAGTCGGTCATTCAATGGGCGGGATTGTAGTGACAGAGCTAGGCGCGCGGTGTCCGGAGCGCATACAGGGCGTTGTAGCCATTGGGCCGACGCATCCGTCGGATACCTTGGTGACGGTCATGAATAAGAGATCGGAGACTGTTCTTGAGTGTAAGTTTTCTTTATTCTACTCTATCTAATTGTGTAGTTCTATGTTATAGTGTGCTTTCAAATTTCTATACCAGTGTGCTAAATTGTCTGCAGCTGGAATCGAACCTATGGCAAATACCATCCCCTTTGGAGCTGTCGGTTCGCGCAGCACCCCGCTTCAAAAGGCTTTCATCCGGGAGTTGATCCTGGGACAGGATCCTAAGGGTTATGCCGCGCTGTGTCGCGCTATTGCTACAGCGAAGCCGGCAGACTATGCCGCTGTCAAGGCGCCTTTCCTGCTTATTGCGGGTGATGAGGACAAGTCCGCTTCTATGGAGGGGTGCCAGCATATCTTCCATCATATCTCGAGTAAGCAGAAGTCCCTCGAGGTTTTGAAGGGGGTTGGACATTGGCATTGTATTGAGGCTGCTGATGAGGTGGGTGGATTAATTGCCAAGTTTGGGGATGTTCTGAAAGCTGTGAATGCTTGAAAGAGCCTCTATTTAGAACGGAATAAGAATATGCCAGTAGATTTGTTTGGCTACATTGGCTCATCAATATGTGCGATGTCGCTGTCGTAAAATACATCAGGAATAAATCATAGAAATGCTACTTTAGTGCCGCTGCTCGTTCATGCGCCACCGGTACTGGCCTCGAACTTCACTAACTTCACATCGTACTCGAGCTCAATGGCAGCTTTGGGATCGTCCTTGCGCGGCACGAAATCCACGACAAGCGAGTCCTTGACAGCAAACACAGAGTCGTTGTCAAGGTACTTATCCTTGCGGTCGAAGATCTGCGTTGTCAAAGGACGGTAGTTATCATAGGTAGCCTAGACAAGATATTAGCTTCTGTCTCAACAACAGAATACAACTCAAAAACTTACAATAATGTGAATATGAGCAGGACGGAAAGGGTGACGATCCATCAGCTCAAGGAGCTTTCCTCCAGGACCATCGTTAGGAACGGGGTACGGCGTCGGACGCAGACAGTAAAACGAGTATCTGCCATCCTCATCCGTCTTAAACTTGCCGCGCAGGTTAAACTCAACCTGCTCGGGATCCTGCTGCTCATACAAGCCGTTCGTAGAAGCCTGCCACACCTCAACCGTCGCACCGACAAGAGGCTGCTTGGTCTGGAAATCCATGACGCGACCGTGCATGAACGCCATCTCCGCATCAGCAGGTTTAGTCTTGACGATGTCCTCTCCGTTCTCGCGGTACGGCGTATCGGCGCGGAAGAACGGGCCTAGGATGGCCGTGGCTGTGGGTGCATCCTGCGCTTCTCCGGCGAGAGTGAAGGTGATTTCGTCGACGAGGCTGTTGCAAAATGAATATATGTTAGCTGGTGACCTTTTACTTCCCGAGAAACAAAATTCAGCTTACGATTCCAGGCCTAGTACATCGCACACCAGCTGTCCCTCGTTCCGCTTGTCGTCGCTCATCTGTCCCGCCCAATTGAGCATCTGCACGCCGGCCATCCATTCGTCGACGGTGAGTTCCTCCTCGCGCGCATAGTCGTGCATGTGTCTGATTAGACCTGCCATGAGCTTCCGCACGCGCGGGGTGGTCTTGGGACCCATCGCGTTGATGACATTGTCTGTGAAGGTGGGATTGAAGCGGTGCGTCGCCATTGTTGCGCGTAAATCACTATACTGTGATGCGATAGATACGAGCGAGTTGGAAATACAGAAATAAGGAGAGAGGATTTCAACAAGAGGGAATATGCGATTATAAAAACTATTATATACGGCGATCCGACGGGACCCTTTCAGTCTGTGATCCAACCAGATCTGACCATAAGCATGACGCTTATTTGAGGATGACCCCGCAGATTTATGTGCATGGCATGATTGGGTCTGGGGGCGTCGGATGTGCAGAAAGTGCAGTGACAAGTCGGTTGGGATTCGGAAGAGGTTGCGCTTCCGATTTCCCCGCAGTCGGGTAGAGTCCTGGAGAGCTTGGCAGGGAAATTATTTAGGCTGGGGTTTTGATATGAGATGAAATATCTCAAGGGCAGCATTCAATACGACGTATAAGTGACATTCTATATAATTTTGGTCATTGGGATTGGCTATGCAGAATAGTAAGATAGCACCCTGCGCTAGTACGGTAGGACCGTAGCACCGCAGCCCTGTAACTAGTCCTCCAGGGCTGGAGGCTCCGGGGTTACCTATGTCTAAGTCGGAAGTGGGGACAATTTAGCATGGAAGGATTCCATACTGAACGTGTAGATCGTTGGAAGGAGGATCATTTGTATTCCAGTGGTCGTCTATGAGCTGAACAGAAAGGCCGGCTGGATATGGTCATACACCATTCATCGCCGGCCTTTGGGGTTTCCTTTGTTCGTGAGAGTCTCCGGGAGTTCCTGCAGAACCTCCCCATGTTCCCAAATCTTACCCAGTCCAACCTTGCGCTCCACTACCACATCGAAAAAGTCCAACGTGACAAACTTCTGCGCCTCGCCCTTTTCAGCCCCACCCTTCGTGACAGGTATGCCCTCACTAAGAATGACCCCGTTCTCACTGCGCCAGAACGGTACTCCTGCCTTTAGTGCTTTGCGCACATCGATATAAATCAATACCTGCGCATCCCGCCGCATGCCCGAGATGACGCGGGAGTCGTCGGGCTTCGGTTTGCTCCGCGCGGCATCTTCAGCGTTGACAGCAAGCACGGACTCTAATGACGGGCCAGTAGCGAAGTGAACATGATTCCGACCCATGCAGCGTAGTCCGCCGGATTGTAGAATCGCAGGCCAGGTTGCGTGGAACGTGCCGTGGACGACGGTATCGGGCAGTTTCGATTCATCGGACAAAGAAAGCGGCTCGAGGAAAGAGGCCGCATCTACGGTCTTGATGCTGTGGCCTTGGGTCGCACGAATTAAAAAGTTCGACGGGTCGGTATCTTTCACGGATAATGCTTGGTCGGTGGCTGATTGTTGGGCTTCGCTTGTGGTGGGTGCGGATTCCAGGACGGATGTCGCGGGCTGCTCTTCGCCCACGATAGAGCCGGCTTCGTGCTCTGCATTGGGGGACGTCGCTGGTGTTGTTGTTGCTTGGGTTGTGGATTTGGTGGGTTGTGCGGATGGAATGTGGAGGAGGGCGAAGCGCTTTTTATCGGACGAGTCGACGGCGTGTAGGATCTCGGGGAAGGTGACTTTTAGCGATTTGAGTTTCCTCCAATTTAACTGCACATAGGCATAGTCAGTATATGGCATATTGTGAGAACCACAAAGCTGCATACCACGTCCGACACGCTCGCATAACCCTGCGTATTCATCTTCAGCCCTTCCTTCTCAGCGGCATGTCGCAGAAGCAAGCTTAATGCTTTGGAGACTTGAACATCACGATTTTGGCCTTGGCCACGTCCCCGCTTATCTTTGTTGTTTTTCGGGTGATCCATCTGAGAGATTTGGTGCGGGGAGTTGGGAATGATATTTTGGTGGGGCCAAATGTTAAAAGATGCGGCTCTACGAAGAACCTGGAACCTGGGCAGTGAACTCATACCTTACCTACAAAGGTGTGAGTATTAATTGTTACTAATATGTCATACATTGTACCTAGCATATATGTACCTAGATATGCTTTCTATTAATGAAACAAATCAAGTATGACGTAAATAAAAGGTTTCACTTGTAGCCTAGATATGATCTTGGTAAAGTTATGCAATCTAATTACATATATATGTGATATAGTGCTGACTATTTATAGAGAGGATCGCAAAGGTGACCCTCTTCTGGCAGGCCATGGACTATTTTGTAAGATATGGATGATCAAGGACTTGCTGCTATGAGGTTGAAGGTCCTATCCAGCCGCGTTAGTTATGTCGCGTGCTGCAGACGCTCGCCCAAATGCTGATGATTGTTCGAGTGTCTCGGATACCCTTCCACATATTCATGTTCCGTCCAGTATGTATATACATCGTTACTCTACACGATGTTGTTAGCTTACGTCTAATTCATCTTTAGGTCCTAGCTATTTGCTATCTTGGCAAGTGGGCGAGGATCATCCAAGCTTCCTTCGATGGCGAGATACTCACTGTGCAATATTCACGTGCTATGGGCCTTTCAGGATTAAACCACGTGCCAATAGAATCCATTGTTTGTTCGGTATCACCTAAGTCGGCTAGTCGGTCTAGAGAGCTCCGCTCTTCATGCTCGGTAATTCTGCTCTAGTTCATTGTGTTAGGGTCTATACTTTTCGAACTAGTGAGTAACATTTTCCCGACAGACCCCCTGCTTTTTACGCTTGTCGTTTGCTATCTTCTCAATTGAGCGTCGTCCTCGACGCTTTCTGTCTTTGAGGAAACCCGCCACCCTTATGAACTCATAAGTAAGAGAATTGAAGTGGACTACCTAGGGGACATGAACTGGAAGTGTGCGGTCCAAATGGAAAAGCCCAAGAAAGACAAGCCAGAGGAGAAAATACTAAAAGAGCCCAGTCATCTGGCCGGTAGCTCTAGATACATATATGGATAGTTGCTCAATAATGCTATAATGAGTTTATGGAAATCACCCTGGTCTCCTGTGAGCATAGTAGAGGTATAAATCAGATACAACTTATATACATCGCTCATTTCCGCTTCACTAGTTAATTCAAGATCTAATTAACATTTCTTTCTGCAACTCTATCTTTACATATTTATATTGCTAACTATCTGAACTGTTGTTGCGTTGATCTATTTAACATTTACCGCGAATACCAGACCAATACCTTTTACTGATCTGACCTTCCTTACTCCAGTCTTTACCTGCCTTCACAGTTGTACTTCTCTGCACTTCACAGCGTCTCTCTTTGTCCCTATCTTTTCACCATCTTCACCATCTTCACCATCTTCACCCTTTTCATATCCCATTTGACACTGTTCATTACAAGCAAGACATCTCGCTGAATTTTCGCTTTGATACTTTATCCCCATTCTTATGTCTCACACTCAGTTTATTGACTCCTACATCTACAACCGGGACTCCTTCATACTTCGAACTTCTGCAACAACTCGAACTTCTCTTTCACAGTTCTATTGCCGTCTTTTCTCCGAAGTCAAGTCTACGCTTGCCATTATCACCGGTCAGTCAACGCATCTACTCATCTGAGCTTTCATTGATCGATTGGAGAACTTTTAACCGCCTTCTGTCTCAATATATCTCCTATGCATCGATTTCGTTTATATTGCCATGACCGGATGTACATCTAGTCATTTGAAACCTCAATTAACCGAGAGCAGATCCTCCAATCAGGTCCACAATCTCTCAATGCCAAGAAAGATGGCCCCAGCAAAGGAAGCCAGAATGGCTTGCACCGTTTCGGGCGAAACAGCCTTCATTAAGCAGCAGGAAATCCTTCGAGATCGCTGCTCAAAAGCCCTCGCAGACCACCTGAAAGCAAATCCTGATGTTGAATGGACACCCAAAGATGGCCGTGGAGAGCGTCCAAGCTCGTCGGAAGAAGCGGCAAAGCTCAAACTGGTCGTGGATGTCGAATTCGACGAAGAAACCGGCCAGCCAGATTTCCCTCCGGGTAACAACAGACTGTCAGATGAGTTGGTTTATCTGGTGACCAAGTTCATGAACGCCCGCGATCTGGGACGGCGATATCCATATGATTTCGACAAAATGGGAAATATTAACCCTCAACGCGTGCCTTCGGGACCCGCTCCAATTATCTGGGCTCATGGACTACCTTTCTTCCCAGTGTACAAAGGGTATTACATCCTCTGTGGACGTGCACACGCCGGTTGCATTGGCTGGTTGCTCCATGAGAAAACGAGCGAGATTATGCAAGCCAATCCGATCTGGTCTGTTGGGGCGGTCGTCGCACCTGACTCTGCTGTAAAAGCTCCTCGGAATATCACTCGTCAGATGACACAGCACAAGCCTTCTGGCTCCGAAAAAAACCCGGGTTACAGGGGCAAAGCCTGGGCTCGTGATGTTGTGGCTGCTGAGCACCATCTCTGCGCGGTTTTTCCGAACCTGGACAGTGACGAGATAGAGGTATGCCCAATGTGGAACGCTTGGGGCTACAATGTTCGCTGCGGGCCTATGAGGCGTGGCGTGAAACCAACTACGATGCCGAAGGATTTCTTCACCAGACATGGTATTGAGAATATCGACTATGAATCTCTCGCTAGACCATACGGCAACCACCTGATGGACGAGGATAAAGAGCCAGATGATAAAGTCGATCCAGATGGTGACGTTGAGGTTATAGATCGCGCTGGAGAGAGTGTCGAAGATGCTAGCGGTAGCAATCGACCCATCATGACCCAGTCCGCGTCCCAAATGGATGTAGATATGAACCTCGCCAGCTTGATGGAAGTTACAAAGCAGATTCCAGCGCAAAGCCCAGGACAACATCAAGAACAGGTGCCAGCAGAGCAGGATGCAGTGCGAGCTCCAGTGCAGTCTCCAGCGGCGGTGGTGGAAAATATCAAAGAAGGAGTCAAAGAAAACGTCAGAGAAGAGGCCAAAGAAGAGTTCAAAGAAGAGGTCAACGAAGAGGCCATGGAGAAGGCCATAGAAGTCCCTATGAAACAGGTCACCGAAGAGACTGCCAAAGATTCCGAAATCGCCCCCTCGGACCCTGAGGAGAAACAACTTGCTGTTTCCAACAGTACTGTAGACACTGAGCTTGCTATGACGACGGATATCGGGAATTCGATTGAACAATTCAATGAGAAACCTGCCCCCGAGCAAACCAGCGCAGCTCCTGTCCTTCTAGCGGAGACTTCGACACTAGCCACTGCAATTGTTCAACCTATCGAGGTGCAACCAAAGATCAAGCAGCCTGAAATCGAACACGCCGTGACTGATACACCTGATGACAACACTCATACTATTGAGCCGCTCAAGGTGGAGCAAATCGCACCCGACCAGCCCGGTACTGAGCAGCTGGATCAAACAGCAGCTTCTGTCTTGCCTGAGGATTTAAAAGTTGCAGAAGTTCCTGCGTCTAACGAGTCTGACGCCGGCAGGAGCCAAGAACCAGCAGAGGTTCCTATGTAGGATGGGGTGCCGGCAAAATTGAAAAGCCAAAAAAAAGGGAAAATGGGGTCAGAAACGAAACCATATGATATGTCTCAAGGGTCGCTTTTTACTTATGGAAGCTCAAGGTTTCTGGCACTGGGGGTTTGTGCCTTTTATCTTTATGTTTTCCGTTCACGATATGCTTTCTTTGCTTTTTGTTTTTTCTTTTTCCAGTGACACATGGTTGATCACTGTGCTTTGCAATCATTACTACAATATCCTTGAATGTTGGCATTTCTACCACTTTGAAATGGATTATCTTCATTTGAGAACTACTTGCTTTCTTTGAAAACCTCGTCATTCAGGCTACTACAAGATGCAAGACAATCGGGATCAAAGGTGGGATCAGGACACATGCCCATACCCACGGCACAAGAATGAGCGCCCAAAAAGCCATGTCTATTCATTCTAATGGCAATAGACAGGAACAACTCCCAAAAGAAGTTTTGAGTAATGGTTTGCTTATAACTGCGTACCTTTACCTAGGTACCTAGGTATATACTTCCGAGGCTGAACATTCTGCTCTGAGTCTATGAGTTGGAAGTATAGACCACTGGGGACGCCAGCCCTATTGAATTTTGCTCCTAATAAAAATTGGCCATCTACGTAATATCTAACTTATTATAGCCTTATAACGAATTGAGTAAACATTCTAGGCATATATATGTTATACATCATAATTCCATTTTGTAGGAATTGCGCTGTTTCCTCCATTCTACTACAGTTTTCGACTCTAAAAGGGCATCCAAAAAGACATCCAAAAAGACATATAGATAGAACACTCAAAAGCATGTCGGTGTGTTCTTACATATATATGATTCCTCTGGAGCCCGTCTTTCCGGGATTTCTTCTGCCTCTTCCTCCTCCCCCTTCTAGCGCCGGTGTGGTCCCCGCCGACCACCCAATGCTCCTCTCCTCTCCGCCGGCGGCGCTCGTGTGCCGCGCCCTCCGCCTTCCGCCAGAATTAAAAACTGGAGACAGGACTCCATCAAACATTTTCTTATGTTCAAGCCATGGAGCAGTCGAGGATTATGAGGCTTCTTTTTGTGTTTTAATCAATATAATTGTCCAGACATTTCGGCCATATGAGATGAACATGACTTCTTGACTTGAGGTCTTTTCACGTCGCTCCTTCGTTGTAGTTGTAGAACTTTATATACAGTATATGCTTACCAAAAATACTTGTATCAGTTGCTGAATCATCTTGAACAGATATTGGTTCACTTGGCTGTATTGTAATAGAATATGTAAAATGCTAGTGTGGATATCAAGACAAATAAGAAATAAAGCAATTCTGCATCGAACTTGTGAATTGGTTACTCAAAGAAACCACCATCGCTATCATCTTCGTCCTCCGCGTTGGGCTGTTGCGATGCCTCGTGTTGCTTGGAGGCCTGCTCGTTGCGTGCAGTTTTCTCTTTCTTGCTGCTCTTCTTGTCATCTTTAGAAACATACTTGTCCTTCTGGGTAGCAGCCTTGGTCTCTTTCTTTTGCTCTTTCTTCTTGCTCTGCTCCTGGGAGTTTGCAGATGTAGTCATGCCAGAAGACGAAGACTGGATCTTCTCTCCATTGGCGTTGATGTACAGTTTTCCTTCACGAAGAAGGTCCAGTGTCTTTTCCTCCATACACTTCTCAACGACAGACCACAACGGGGGTTTGGCATCATTGGATTTAGTCTCCTGCTTTTGCAATTCTGACTCTGGATCTGTTGTATCGTGTTTTCCATTGGGGTAGAGTGCAATGTATTTCTCGGTGAGAGGATAATAGATCGTGTAGTTGAGGTTCACACGGCAATTGTGGATCTTTGCCGCAAGACGAGCCTTTTGTTTCGAATCCAGATCTTCTTTCTCACGGCGAGTAAGTCGGTTGAGTTCCTTGGTGGCTGTTTTTCGGTCTGTTCAACGGAAACAAAGTACGTTAGCTAGAACCCAGGACCATTCAGACGTATCGGCCACATACCAAGGAATCGGACAAAGTGGTATTTCTTGATCAATGATGACCGTTCTCTGCGCGCAGTTTCATCTGCAAGATCTTGCTCATATCCAGCGAGAGCACGTTCCTGCAAGATGCGAGCATCGGCAGGCAAGTCCACTTTGTTGAGTAGGCGCTTCACATCGCGGATTCGCTTTTTGAGATCGTTGATCGACGGGTATTCCTTTTCGGGCTTGGGAGCGAATTTGTCCTTGAATTGCCGAGTTACTTTGGGCTTCGCTGCATCGCCTTTGCTGAAGTCCACGAATTGGGCTTGGTCATCTGCTTTGTTTGCCTTGCGGTGCACCTTCTTGCGGGCCGGGGGAACCTCCTCTGACCCATCCCGGGTCTTCCTCTTTGAGGGGGCCGACTGATCGATTTGGTTTCGCGTGTCTGTAGACATGTTTTTGGTCTAACAGAAAGGAAAGGAAAAAAGAGGTCGAAGCTACAGCAGAAAACGATAAGAAAAAAGATATCGGCGGATTTATCGGCCCGTCCCCAGATTGGCGCCAACCAATGAGCGTCTGCGTCGATCGCCATCACCGCTGCCCTCTCGCGTCGCATTGATTTGATTTACTTCAATTGTCCACTAATTTGTCTAACTAACAGTCTGAATTTACTCATGTCACTGATTCAATTATTGAACTGAGCTTAATAAAAGGGCCAGCATGGAGTCCGCCATTCGCTGGTCCCCGACCTCGTCGGCCACTGAACAACGCTTCCTGTCGGTCGACGTCACGGGAAAATCATTTCGTCTATGTAAAGTGACTGGTTTTGATGGTAACTATATACGCCACGAAGTGCTATCTACCCTGTCCAATGTGCCTGGTTTCCGCGCATTCGACTGGTCTACTTCAAATGAGAACTTGATCGCCGTGGGCCAGTCATCTGGGGAGGCCACTATCCTACGCCTTGATGGGGATGCCAAGGAGTCTCTTTCATTCCCAGTCCGCAACCAACGGTACTGCAATGCGGTTGCGTTTAGTACACACGGTCTTGTGGCATCGGGCCTCGATCGCGTTCGAAATGACTTTTGCTTGAACATCTGGGATGTCAACCAGCGACTCAGTCCTGCTGGTGGAAGTAGAGGATTTACCGAGCCCTTGCGAAAGCTGGCCAGCTCAGAGCCTATCACCAGTATCAAGTTCTTTCGAGACCAGCCTGATACCATCGTAACTGGCGTCAAAGGCCAGTTTGTTCGCATCTATGATTTAAGAGGTTTGTCTTTCCTAGCTTATATCCACAAAAGCGTGACTGATTTTGTAACAGAGGGACCTGGGAATCCATCATTGCAATTTCCCACTCGATGTGTCCATAATCTGGCTATTGATTGGCTTGATGAGAACTATATTGCATCTTGCATTCCATCAAATGAAAGCACCATCTGCGTGTGGGACCGGCGCGTTGGGTCTCGACTGACATCTCCATCAATGGGGTCTTCTGCCAGCGTTGCAGACTCAGGGCAAGCAACGCCTGCTTTGGAACTTAAAAATGTTTTCCATCCGAAGTCCTCCATCTGGAGCTTGCGCTTCTCAAGGACGAACCGAGGAAGCCTCGCTGCGCTCTCCAGCAACGGTCATTTCAAGAATTACGACATTGCTAAAGACTACTTGCCGGAGGAGTATCGCTCTTCGATAGACGAGACTCTTGGTCAGGGGTCTTCGAGAAATTACCCAGAATCGGTATACACCAAGCATGTGCGGGACGTATGCGTACCCTTTGATAATCCGACTCGCAGCTACAAAGAAAAAGACCGGGTTGTCTGTTTCGATTCCCTCAATCTTAGCTTGTCACCTCAACCAAGTGCGATCGCACTCGACGGCAATGGGCAGCCCCAGATCATCACCGCGCGACCGCCGTGCGCACCGGTTGATCTATCTTCACGGAGTGTATTAGCCTGCGGCATCTCATCGAGTGACTCAGACGTGCGATCGATTCACCCACTGTCTGAGCACATTTCGCCCATCTCAGACCTGATCGGGAACATCAGATCACGCGTCTGCTCGACTTCTCAAGAGCATGGGGCAAACTCAAATGGCCAACTTTTCGTGTCGAAGAACCTTGGTTTCGAGCCTGTCCCAAGTCATGAGAACCGGGAGCGTGTCATGGCTCTCGGGGTCATGGGTGTTCCGCTTACTGCGAAAGAAGCGCTCACTCTATGCACAATTAATCAGTCGAGGTGCAAAGAGGGTTATCTGTTCGATGAGGCTCGAAACCGAAAAGTGGCCTCTGATGATCAAGCTCTGCAAGATTTCTGGGGCTGGGTTGAACGTGAGTGTTTCACTTTTTATAGGGGTCGTAACCACATATCTAATACATTTCTAGGTGCTCGAGTTGGGTCTTCTGGGACATCAATGGTTGTCAATGGCTTGGACCTGAATTATCTAGGTGTGAGCAGTGTCTGGAATAATGACCTAGGTTTGTTTGTTCACTCGGTTCTCAATCTTTCTCAAACTAACCAAGAACAGGCAAAGGTTTCGAGCAACGTTGTATCAGCGCTAAGAAAGATGATGCTAAAACAGTTGCGGATGCAGTGGCAACTTTGGCAACTCAGCTAAATCTCCCCGAGACAAACGGTTGTGACACCGCTTACCCCGATCATCGCCGACTCTGCCTTCGTCTCTGTGGCGCGACGCAAACTTACCGTGAGCTGGAGGAATCAGTGAAGAATTTATCTAGCGAAGACCAGCATACTAAAGCTGCTGCATTGGCTGTCTTCCAGAATGAACCTAAGCTGGCTTATCTCGGACTTCGAAGCAACAACCCCACCCAAGCTCATAAATTACTGGCCATGGCGATTGCCGGTGCCTCCAAGGGGGACAACGGCACAGACTGGGAGGATACCTGTGCAGAAATCGCCAAGGAGCTCACCGATCCATACGCTCGGGCCATCCTGGCCCTTGTGAGCAAAGGCGACTGGAACGCAGTTATCAAGGAAACCACATTACCTCTGAAGTATCGTGTAGAGGTCGCGCTGCGCTGGCTTCCAGATGACGAACTAACTGAATATCTGAAGGATGCTACAAGCCAAGCAATTCGCCAGGGCGATATTGAAGGAGTTGTGCTCACGGGCTTGGGTCATCTGGCCATGGGTCTGTTCCAATCGTATATTGGGAAATTCAATGATGTCCAAACACCCGTGCTAGCAATGAGCCATACGGTGCCACGGTTCATCAGTAACCAAAAACACATTGTCCAGTTCGAAGCCTGGCGGGAGACCTACCGGCGACAGATGAACTCCTGGAAACTCCAACTCGAGCGAGCCCGATTCGACGTTGGCTCTCGTCGTTTCGCGGTGACTGCAGACGGTCGCAAACTCATGCCGCCACCGCCGCAGCAAGTTAGCCTCACCTGTAACTACTGCACGAGTCCGCTCACCCAGCACGACGCTTCTTCCCAGATCTCCCCGTCTACCAAGAGTGCGGAACATGTCCATCCCACCACGGGCAACCCGCTGGCACCCACCGTCATGTCTGGGACTGTGTGTCCGCGGTGTGGTCGACATATGCCGCGCTGCGGCGTGTGCACCTTGTGGCTCGGCTCACCAGACCCAATGTCACGCGCCAGTATTGCAGCCGATGCCGAGGCGGGTTCGCGCGAACCTACTGAGACTGAGGTGATGCGGCGGTTTGTGGTGTTTTGTATCCATTGCAACCATGGATTTCATGCGAATCATGCGAGCGACTGGTTTAAGCGGCATAAGATCTGTCCTGTGGCAGAGTGCAACTGCATCTGTGATCGGTGATGGGCTCGCTGATTTGCATTGCCCGTTTCTGAGCCATGGACTAGATCTTCGGGCTTGTCTTTCTGCGATATTCTATACCCAATTCGATTTATATGAGAAGAATGATGAAAGAGTATGCGGTTCTCTTTTTTCCCTAAAATATGTAGAGAGTAGCTTTGCGTCAAATCGACCTAAGGTCCGAACCCGTGGCTGACAAGTCTGTATAGTGAAAATATTTCTGCTGAAACATGGAAGAGATCTCGATATTACCAATGCCAGCGGTTTCTAGCGCTGTCAGAGCCCTGTCCAGTCGCAATCTTTGACCGGGAAGATTTGGCTCCGTTAATCAAGTTCCTTCTGAGTCAAGGCCCGGGGGGCATGATTGATGACATTCCTTTCTGTTGGGCATCTGCTAAGACAAAGGCCCGAGACTTACATACCGCTAAGCTAGTGATATCGTTTTGGAAATGGCGGCCACGGATGAACCGGACTGAATAGTGCCATATCATAACGATATATCGCCATTGGGATCTGCTCCTGCGGCCACGAAAAGACGGGCGTTGCGTGGCAGATATTATAGGGATTGGTATGAAGGCACGGGAATGACTCCATTCGGCCCTAAGTATTTCTAGTTGAAGCCGTTCCTGCTTAGTTGCTTTTTTCTCTCTTTTCTTTTCTTTTCTTTTCTTTTGCTGCACTTAATGGGGCGTGGCGAGCCAAAAAGGCATCCGGTACAGCGGAATCTGGGTTGGCTGCAGCGTGGATTATAGTCTCATGATCACGAGTATCATCGAGATCTTCCTTGATTCGTACTGACAGAAAGAGATTAGAAAAGAATGAGCGAGTTCTTTGACCTTAGGTATGTTCACAGTAATCTTTAAAGATTTGACTGAAGGGAGCGAGGTCGGGAAAAGAAACAACCTTGGCAAAGTGACTTGAATCCGAAGTGACTTAGAAAAGAGTGTTATACATCGTCAAGGATAGAGGCCGCATAAGCAGCCACAACGCCCGCATAGATCTATCAGCCTAGGGGATATGAATTGGAAGTAAAGTGCCATAAAAGCAGCCGGAAAGGCGACATGAATTTCAAACTAGAAAGGACTAGAGGGAGCAAAGAACTAGAAACGCCAATCATCTCGCCGCTAACACGTGTAGATACGTATGCTAGAGCTAACATCTCGATTTGGGAGAAGATGTGGACGTATAAAAGCTCATAGAACAGCGCCGGGGCTAAACTGGGACAGCAGAGTACGGATAGATATGACGGTAGGTGGTAAACAGATACGGAGAGAGATAGAGATAGAAATAGAAATAGAGAGTGGGGGAGTGGGACAGAGAGAGAAAGGGCCAGGAAAGACAGGTCAAACGCGAAAGAAAGTGTGTATTGGGAATTGTTGTCCCAGAAAGGGGAAGTCATATCAAGCGTAATTCATAGCAGGTTGAGAACGACCATTAGATATGATCTTCAGTATCAAATGGACATCCATTTGAGATGCCAGCGATCCTGCGCCAGCAGAGTCGAGCAGCGTCTTGCGTCTAGCTCGAACATCAGGTGTTCCCAGAACACACCGGAAGAAAACAGCGGTACCGACAACTCAAGAGGCATGTACCTCACATGACAATACAGCTGCTACCGCTCTGGGCTCGCCTGCGTCTCCCGCCAAGGGCAGAGATAGAACCTACGCCATAACCATCGTTATCGTCTTCGTCTTCATTGTACAGACGCTCCGCTTCACGGGCACGACGCCGGCGTCGACGCGCACCAGCACCAGCCGCACCAGCCTCCTCAGTGGCGATCATGTATTCGGCCCATTTCCGGTCCAGCCGGGATGCAGCGGCGAGATCGCCGCGCAGGACACGTTTTGTGTGTTCATCGACGGTCATCTGCCAGCCGTAGAAACACTTGAGCTGGATGACTTCGTTGGGATAGGTTGGTGCTGGGGACGGCGAAGGTGAGGAGGCTGGAGTGACGAACGTACTTGTCTCCGGGGAGGAGCCAGCGTCGGACGTTTGTGTCACCGTCACCACTGTTGAAACGGGTTTGCGGGACGCGCGCGGGATGTATGCGTTGCTGGAAAGGACTTCCCTGACCCCTGCCCAGGTGACGTTGGCGCAGTCGAATATCATAAGGCGTAGTCCGACTTTGGGGAGTTCGTCGCTGTACCCGCGGCGGCGGATGCGGAAGCTGGCTTCCATCAGGGTCAGATCTGATACTCTGGTGTTGTCCATTTCGACGGATCGGAGTTTCGGGCAGTTCTTCATTACCCGGAGCATTCCCGTGTCGCTGAGACTCTCGCAGTAGCTGATGTTCAGGTGTTCCAAGTTTTGGGCACATGGGGATTCAGCCAGCTGTACCAGGGTAATGTTTGTCAAGTTCTCTAAATCCTCCAGTTCCAAATGCGACAGCTTTGGCGTTGTGCTAATGACATTCATAACAGATTCATCGGTCAGATCGGAGCACTGAGAAATTTGTAGGCCCTCCAGATCTGGAACGTTATGGGCCAAGCTTTTCAATCCATCGTCGCTCACGTCAGGGCAATGGTGAAGGTCCAAATGACGGAATTTCCGAGGCGGGACAATGGGCCGATCGGTCAGAATGTCCATACTGGGGTTATCCCCATGCATCAGCATCTTCAGGCTGCTGTCAGTCAGGTCGGTACGACTCATGATCAAGCGATCCAAGGTATTGCGCTCGAACAAAGCTAAAGTGAATTTCTCATCCTCAAACCCACGGATTTCGCTGGCCCGAAGATCCTTCAATCGCTCACAAGACCGGACGATCCGGAGAAGACCGGTGGTATCAACATGATTACACCAAGAAACATTCAATGTCTCAAGCTGCGGACAAGACCGTGCAATGACCTTCATGGCTGAGTTGGTGACACTCGTCAGACCCGACAAATTGATGTATTCCAAACGGGAATTACGAAGGAGAAAAGAGTAGATGGATGCCTTGTCGATACGACACCCCTCGAGCGAGAATTTGACAACATTCCGGCACAGATCGGACATGCGTTCTCCATCCGTGGACCATTTCTCGCGCATCTGAACGCAGCCTCTGAGATTGAGGTCTCGGACAAACGGACCACCAGAAGTGATAAGCTTGACCAACACATCGCTCGGGATCTTAGAGTAGTACTCGGTTGTATCAACCTTGGACCATAATTGTCCGTCGTAGCACATCTCATTCCACGTCTTGGACACAGAGGAGCAGCAGACAATTTCTTGCGGGGTGAGGTACTGGAAGATTTCTATTTTAAGCTCTTGTGGCATATCGCCCCAGAAATCAAGAGATCTGGCCGGCTGGGATTCTGGAGTGATGACCTCCTTCTCCACCTTCACTCCCACCGGTGTCGCAGTGCGCGGCGAACCACGCGATGCTGGCCTCACATCGAAGGGCAAAGGTACGGTGCGAGGCGTAGTGAAACCGGGGCCATCGGTGTCCATCAAACGGATGCGAGCGTTTGTGCCCTGGGGTTCGTAGGGAGAACTGGAACAACCGGGGGTCGCAGGTCGAGGATTGAGACCGCCATAGAGATGGGAGGAACTTCCATTGCCTAGACAGGGCGAGTAGGAAGTCGACGATAACGACACACAAGAGAGAGACGCCTTATTGTCCCGGCGGTAGCTAGTGGTTGATGAGGAACGTCCGCGTCTGGTCAGTGTCGGGCTGGAGGACATTCGCTGGAGACTCTGCAGTAACTTCTGACGGCCCTTGAGTTTCGGCGGTTGCTCCAGTGGGATCTGGCCTGCCGAATTGGTCGGACTGTTCGGAGAGATATTCCCCGGAGAGGGCAGGATGTCGTCGGATACCTGGGAGGCCATTTTTGCGACTTGATTCAGTTTGTAGCACCTATTCCCTGGCCCACTACTATCTTGTCACGTCTTCCGGGGGGAGTCGGCACAGTACGGAGTATCACGCGATGGAGAAATAACGAGGGAGGACAGTGGAAACGGATATAGCGACGGGCGCAGTCACCGGAAGCTCTTAGATGAGCATAGTGCTAGAACTCAGCGATGACCGTCTTTTTGGGTATTGATCAGCACTTTGAGGAAGAGAGGAACATAAGAGAGGAGCAGAGGGAGGGAAATGATCGAATGTGGGGAAAATCACGTTGACCGTTATTGTTCTACTCGGGGACCACAGTTGAAGAACCGTGGAACAGGTTTCGGCAAAGATGCCGTACAGAAAACCGAGAGAACCGAGAGAGCCGAGTAGCAGATACAGAGAGGATGGGGGAAGGTGAGAAAGGGAGAGAAAGATAAAGAGGAACAAGAAATGGCGGAATGCAGGAAGGGAGTGCGATACATCTACTAAACCTGGGGGTAGCCCAACCATCACATAGCAGACGTTGTACCACGCAAGTACTACTCCAGGGCTACGTTATCTGCTTATCGCTCCCCACCTAGTAGTACTAGGCACCGGTATATACATGCATGTACTAGTAAATGCCGTTCTCTTGGTATTTTCTCTCTGCTTCTTGGGTGACCCTGGAGTATATTGTACAATATATTCTGGTTTCCGTGTACGAGACAGTGTCCTAGCACAGACCGTCTGAGGTGAGACCACCTGGGCAAAGCCCTCGGCTGACGAAAACGAAGAGGAAACAACCCGTGGACGCCCCAGAACCCACTCAAGGCACCGATCCAGGGACATCGCCGAGAGCAAGTTCCTGAGAGGCAAGTCAGATTCATTTTCGCCTCTTTTGGACTGCCCAGGTGCCCAGGTGTTTTCGCTGGTGGGGCATGTGCGGGGGGAAGACACTGAACTGTGGTACGGGGGCAAATAAACCATGGAATGGAACATGCCACATCCAACCGTGGATGTCCTTTTATGGTTAATTTTTAATTTTACCTTTTTTTTTGTTTCTCTGGTGGGTTTCTGTGTGACAACAGAATCCCCAATTGCATTGAATTGGAGAGGTCTGGAGAGGTCCAACTTCTTAACTTGGCATATAAAGTGGAGATTGGCCCCATAGTGATGCAGACTAAGCCACACTAGACTGGGTTTTGCCAAGGACTACACCACTGGAACGTACGCTAAATGTTCCCCCGCAATCCAATCAAAGCCGTACTCCGTTGTATGTAAGTCTGACCCTCTTGGGTCTCTAGGTCACATAAAGATATGCAAAGGTATCGCAGTCAAATGCCATGAAAAGGGGGTGAAGAAAAGAAAAAAAAAAAAAAAAAGCTTAATAAACCCCAGATAAAAAAATAGACGAATCATGCGTTGATGTTCATCATCACCCATCAACGAGAAGAATAGACACTCGCTCCACACCCGAAATGATACCCAGTTGCCCGAAAATTTTTGCATCCATCATCAAACGTAATCAACTTTGTGGGGTATCGCGTTATTTTTGTTATTTTCTTTTTGTTAATATGTTTCAGTAGGTAAAAGGGGAGGAAGAAGAAGAAGGAAGAGTTGTACGAGAAAGGTTTCAAGCCCCCACCATCCAAGGGTGCTCAAGCACTTCAGTAATGGTGAGACGGTTGTCAACGTCGCGATCCAGCATTGTGCGGATGAGGTCAATGCAATCTTCCGAGAAAGGAAGGAAGGGGATTCGAAGGGGGTGGTCGAGGATCTCATCGACGTTGTAGAAGGGGTTCTCTTTGTAGACAATTGTGTAAAGGAGGATTCCCAGGGCCCAGATGTCCTGTTCCTTGCCTCGATACGACCTGCCCTGTAAAACTTCGGGCGCGGCATAGTCTTAACACATCTAGTCAGCATCTTAAACCCCCATCGGTCAAAGAGAGAAAGGAAACTTACCAATAGTTCCCACAAAGACATCAAACGGCCCGTTTTTGATGTAGGCCGCACTCCCAAAGTCGATCAGCTTGATCCGTCCCTCTCCATCAAGAACCACATTCTCATCCTTGATGTCACGGTGTACCACCAGTGCTTTGGTGTGTAAATGATTAACGGCGCTCGCAACCTGTTTGAAGATGTTTCGACACTCCGACTCGTCCATGTTGGCCTTGAGCTCAATATAATCGAACAGGTCCATTCCCGGAAGCCCATGGGGAGTCATTTCGATGTAATAGTTGATATCATCTTCGAAGAAGCCTTCCATCTCCACAATGTTAGGGTGCTTGAGCCCATCCCGCCGGAGGAAGTCTAGAACATGGATCTCCAGTGGCACAGTACCGAGTCGCCGATCACGAGTCCACGTATCCACCAGGATCCGCTTCTTGGTGACGAACTTCAATACCATCTTCTTGTTGGGCTGCTTCTTTAATCGTGCCAATTTGACTTGGCCGTAGGCTCCCTGTCCCATCTCCTCGAGAATCACGTAGTCATTGATCGTTCGTTTGGCCGGAGGGTCATTTTTCGCATTGGCAGCCGAAACCGGAGGAACGGGCTGCGCGGGACGGGCGGCAAGTGGCTCAGAGGCAGCCTCACTGAGTTGCTGACTGAGTGTTGATGTCGGGGTCTGGATCTCCACATAAGCCTTGCTATTATCCGCAGTCTGGGTAGCAGCGCTGGCATCTGAAGGGCGAACGGAATCCGGATCGTGCGTGGGCGAGGTCGGCTTAGAACTTGGTACAGATGATGGCGAGAGACCAGCAGCGGGCCCAGCAGCGTGGAGCTGTCTTGAGTACGTTATCCATAAAGCATAGACCAGTTCCGTGACTGCAATGGTGTCATCACTGTCATCAGAGTCGCTGCTGCGATCGCTGCTTTTCTCTGCCTTATCCTTTGAGAACAAGGTGCCGCTCTTAACCACGCGCAGTTGAATGTCCACGACAATGGTCGAGCCGTCCCGATGTTTCGCAAGCAAGCCACTTGGCTCCGTAAACACGGACGCGGCATTTGCCTTTCCATCCCGGAGAATGGAAAGTGTCCGAGCCCGTCGGAAGCTGTGTTCGGGTATGACAATACCATCAACCAGTGGCACATTGTCCTCCTCTGTTAGAACGTCTAGAATCTCATCGAAATCAGGTACGAGTTGGGTGATGTGGAGTCCCTCCGGTCTTTGTTGACCGAATAGGACCGAGGAGAACACAGAGTTGGAGCTGATCACGTTCAATGATGAGGACGAGAGCACCATCATGCCTGCGACATGAGGAAAGCTGGAGACCTGCAGAGTGCGATCCCCTTCTCCTTTGCCGACAGCAACAGGAATACAGACACCCGCCGCGGTGCGGGCGGCGAAGTGCTTCAGCTCCACGATTTTAGCCAGTCCCTTCTCGAGGGAAGTCTCAAGAGAATCCGATGGCAAACAGGGTAAAAGGTCGGTGATCGACTGGCCCTTTTGGACGACAGATGGGCCCCATATCTTTTCGACTGCACCTTTGGCACTCACGACGTTCCATGAATCGTCGCACTGAATGGAGGCAACGTTCTCTGTGATTTCTTCCAGGACCCAGATCAGGCCACCACGCTTTTCCATAACCCAGACGCTAGCGGATCCTCGTGACCCGTTGCGCTTCTGAATTGGGACCACATCACCGCACAGCAAGACTCCGCGTGACTTATTGGCCGGGTGGTTGTTGTTTCGGGTGTTTCTCGTGCTGGAGCCATATCCATCATCAGTCTGCGCTCTCCGAGACTTTTCTCGAGACGATGGTTTGCTGAGAAGCTGTGCTGTAACTCCATTTCCAAGACCCCGGAACTTGGGATTGACGGCGGAGATGTTAGCTCTTTCAGGCTGAAGTGGCATGCGGGCAGCGGCATCAGTGCTAGGATCTCGAAGTTTAGCCTTGAGCCATTCCCGGTGTTCCTTCTGTACAACCTCCAGGATGCTGAGACGGCGAACTTCGGATTGAAGAACCCCGAAGATGAGGCATGATAGATCATTGGCGGCCAGAATGGTCCATGGTTCCTTTGCTTCGGTCCTGAACACGGCCTGGGAAGCCGGGGTCCATTTGTTGCTATGGGCGTGAGGGGCGGGGATCTGGAATCCCAATCCAGCAGTTGAGGAGTTAAGTGAGGCGAAGGGATCCGCGGAAGAGGTGTAAGGTTGTGCTAGAGTTTCCATCAGCTTGCTCCTGACAGAGACAGAGCATAGGTCCGTGTATGTACGTTTTAAGCTTACGCGCCTGGACGTAGGTGCAGAGACCAGGTCCCGCCTTTGGTTGGAAATACTATCGCTGGGCACCGGGCTCAACAATTGGGAGCCGTCAGAGGGATGTGACCCGGAGGGAATGGAATCCTGGGCGCCACCTCGGGTGCTGACCGGAGAGGAATCGGCATCCGAGAAGGCCTTCTCAAAGATATTGTCGCCATTAATCTCGGCGGGTCCTGTAATGGGTCCCCGGCCTTGGATTTGGTTTTCCTGAGTTTCAAGCATGTTTGCTCGGGCCAAAAGCTCCATCATACCTTGCATCTCCGTGTCCCCACTGGCGTTTGCCTGTGCATTGGCGATCGCGGCATTGCTTGCGGCCCATCCCATCCGGTCGCGCATGAAATCAATAGACCTCTTGAGAATGTTTTGGCGGCTGTGGAGAAATTCCTCGGACTGTTGGGCAAAGGAAAAGGAATGCAGCGATTCCAGGGGAAACCGGTGCAAGTCTTCTAGATCGGTGAAACTTCGGTTCGACAAGTGACCGGTGTGCGCTCGAGATGATGAGCGAGAGCGGGGAGAGGGAACAGGACGCTGGCTAGGTATGGGACCTAGCGATAGCGAAGAGGTAGACATGTTTGGAAGGGTCAGTACTCGTGAAGGTTGGTTGTGGCGTATACGATCCAGCCCAGATGGACCGATTCCATGGTCATTCTCGAATAACGGAGATCTGTTGAGAGACAGAAAGTGTCAACGTTGCGTTAAGAAGTCGAAAGGATGCCGTTGCTGACCTGGAAAGAGGGTCATATCCCGAAGAAACACTGCCCGCGGAGCTCCTGAGGCGGTCTGTCTGTAAAGAAAGATGGTGCAGTCCGGACTCGGATTCGGGCGACTCAGAGAGGGGTCCTAACGGCGACGAAAGAGGACTCGGCTCGCCTAAGTTTTGATCAGCGAGATTCACCTAGCTTATTATCAACCCAATCGGTGCGTCTCGAGGTTTCCATTTCACAGGCCTTCCGAGGAAATGTGACGCTTCCAAATGATCAAGCAGTTGATCTCTGCGGTCAGATGCATATCCGGGCATGTGCTGGCGGGTGGCTGTGATCGCCTGGAAGAAAATTGATTCGCGCCCTGGTTGCTCCCCGAGCCCTTCTTTTCGGAGTGCTCGATGAGTCGTAAGCTCAATCCGAGTGAGATGATGACCTGGTTCTTTACTTCTCACCTCCACTAGTTCCCCAAGGCCCATGAAATGTGAAACAAAGACTTAAATGATCAACATAAAAAAGCATGTGCGCATGACTGACCATCATGGTTGTAAGCCGACCCCATCCCCGAGGTCTCTGTTCTCTCTCTTTTCTCTCTCTTTTCTCTCTCTTTTGTTCTTTGGTTTTTTTTTTTTGGTTGTTATCCTCGGGTTCGAATTCAGATGATCAGATGGGAAACAAAGAAAAGTACGAGGCTCAATCGAAGCGAGCACTCGTGAATGTTTGGAGGGTACGCGACATGTATGGGGCCGGTCATTCGCAACTGTAACGGGGGTTGGGCGGGCAGCTGCCTCGTAGGGTCTCAGGCGGCATATGTGGCGTCGCGGCTGGGCAAGGAGTGAAGGACAAGATGAAAGCAAAAGGCTTTCAAGGGGGAAAAAAAGAAAAAGAACAGCGGGGAAGAGAGAGAGTGGGGAGAGGAAAATGTCAAATGCGAGAAAAAGGGAACTGGGTCTCCCTCTGATGTAATAGCTCAGCTGTGCCCGTATTTTAGATGGTTTGGATATTCCAATTTTCTATATTGTATATCTAACAGCCATGTCTCCTTCAATAACAAAAAAAGAACGAGTACTAAAAATAAAATAGAATAAACATTTTCCCTTGAACAGATGATTTGCCTTGGTTAGATCGGCTGATCGACATGTTTCTATCCCATGTGGCGGAGAATTTTACCACTGAGGACTCGTCCACGGGTAGAATCAGCCATGGAGATCTATACATGTACATATATCCATGGATATGTAAAGATAAAAATCATATATCTCAAAATATCTCAAATAGAACCAAGTACCAAGCTACCATTCTAATACTTGAAGATAATTACCCCGCTCCGCCAATGCAGTATGTCACAGCCAAGTTATTTTCCCATCGAAGAGACTCGAAATGATGCAAAGTGGCTTGGTCGATAGATCCGAGCGGGTTGAAATGTGGAACTTTGACCCCCTGGGTTATTTACTTTCTTGAAAAAGTTAAGACGGGTTCTCTTCGTAAATCAAGACAGAAAATGGTATAGAAAATTAGATTCTGCCAAATAGGCGCCTCCCTTTGTAACAGTGTCTGTACCCCGTTTCTGTACAGGTAATATAATCAATGCAGCCTAGCAGAAGATAAGAAGCGGGACTAGTGGGACTAGCTTCGACCCAGAGTATATGTATCCCCAGTGCATACGCAAGCAGTGACATTGACCGGGAGATATCATAGTGGGCCGGTTCCTGACAGAGGGTCCCGAGACCCCCGAAGGCTGTACAGCGCCAATTCACTATGCTCGGAATCGGGCCCTAGATTGTCATCTCCGCTCAGGCCGAATAAGGCATTGGGTTTGGGCTTCCCCCCGGTTTGGTCAAGATGTCGAGTCTGCTCCGGCGGCGGCGACGTCGAGCTAACAAATCCCGACAGGTTCCGACCACCGCCAAGCATCCATGAGAATCCCGAATCCGTCATAGAAGGTCGTACAGTTGGTCGCGAGCGTATTGCCCGTGCACTCTCCTTCCTGTCACTGTTCGTCCGACTTGCCGTGTCCAGGGTAGGATTGGTTCCACTCTCGGCTTTCGGCCCGGTCGTATCCGCTTTGACGGGATTGATTGTTCGGGATTGACCCTCGTTCGCCACAACGTTGTCGTCTTCTTTGCCCATCGTTGAGGTAACTGTCTCCTGTAACTCGTCCAGTTGGTTCAATTCACCGTCTACACGGGGATCGAGAGGAGGATCTACTGGTATGGAAGAGTCTCCGAGGCAGACCTGGACACTCTCGGCTTTGACCAGAGCCTGCTTGACTGCGCTGTTCGTATCAGAACCGAGGTCCTTGATATTTGCCAGCTGCGAGCCAAGATCATCCAGTGCCTCCCGTAACATCGTCGCCAAAGCCTGGTTCCTTTTCTCGAGTAGATTGATCTTCGTTTCCAGCCTGGCCGAGGCCACTGTAGACGCCATGGGCGCTTTGGATTGTATATCCGAGGCTGATGCCGCGGAAATGGGCCTCGAAGAGACAGGACGCATATTTGGATCAAAATTCATGGTCTGCATATTTTTCCTGGCTTCTGTCACGGCGCCTCGAACGGCTTTGGCTACGCCCCAGGTCTCTGTTCGGCGTTGGATTCCCTGGGAGACATCTTGGAAAAGAGATTCGAGACTGTTGGGGCTGTTTCGGGCTGGTGATCCGGTAGAGGAGTTACTTCCACTGCGTTTCTTGAAGTCTTCCCAAAGGAAGGCCTTTCTCGTAGGCCGTGTACTAGGCTGCTGGCGAAATTTGGCATCAGGCGGTCTACCTGAATATTTTGATATGATGAAACTGCCTCGATCAGCGGTAGGATTCTGTTCCAAATAGAGTGCATCATGCACAAAACTCTGGGTGGTGTGTGGTTGGGGTGAAGGGTAGCGAAGTAATAATGTTAAGGCGGTTGTATAGTCGGCCGTGAGCACTAAATGATGCATGTCAGCGATAAAGATACGATGGAAGATCGAGCAGGTCGACCAACATTGCCAACGAATTCTAAGCAGCATTGCTATGCAGGTGAAATCAACAAGATCAGACCGCAGTCCATGAGCAAATAGTAGATCCCACATGGTCAAGACATCATCAAATGGGACTTCTCGCCCAAACAGAAGGCGCATCCAGCGACTTTTCAGTGAGTTAATATAGAAGAAGATAGATGGGTGTCTGGAGGCAGCTTACGTTAGGAAAATTTGCGGTAATACGTCCACAGCTTCCAGGTGCTCAGCGAGCTCATGATCGATAATTGTCAAGGCTTCCTTATGGAGGTAATGACACCGATCAACAATCGGAATGACATCCATCTGGCCATTTGCCGACCGTGTCTCGCCGTGTTCATAGTATATACGCGCCGTCTGCATGACAGATAGAAACAGCGTAAATGCATCATGTTCCACGAATTGTGCATCAAGAAGCTTTCGCATCAAACCCTCGCTTTTGTCCTTGTTCGCATCGAGATCTTCCAAGTTTGGCTTCACCGAGTCTCGATCTACTGCCCAGAGTATTGGCGCAAGTAATTCGTGCATTCCTTGTCTATAGCCGACGTCCGGATTGAGCTTCGAGTAGACGAACAAGATATCAGTCAACTTGGATTTCGTGTCGGGCTCTTGGAAAAAGAAGTTCTCTTGCAAGCATCGATCGACATCTTGTAGGATCTCGGCACGCAGCGTCTCATCGTGTCGGAGTGTTTGCCAAGGTGACTGATTGTTCCAAGAATTAGTTAGATAGGGATCAAGTTGGGCGAAGCACAGCGTGATTCACATACCTGCTCATCATCCGCTAACGGATCAACAGTCGACTCTAGATCGTCCGGATGTTCGATGTATTTCAAAAAATGATCTCGTAGCGCACGATAAGCATCCCGGGATTCGTCGAGCTTAGGGGCCCATTCAGATTTGTCCAACCCGTCGAAGAGCAGAAATGCCTGCTTGAAGAATGAGCATGTATATCTCCATCTCGCGTTATCAAGCCTACAGAACCTTCCAGCAGACCGATCTCAGTCCGTCATTGCACAGGTTTCCTCCGTGCTCGGATTGCAACGCCGCTCGGAGGTCGGAAGGTGTGTCATTGTCGGAGAACAGGATGTCCCATCTCTTTCTGCAAGAGTCAGTACAGGTGAATAATATGCGGACAATTCAGGGGAAATACCTGGTCTCCTCAATGGTTCTCATTGCTGGGGATGACGAGGAGAACCCTGGAAGATGAGGGGGATGCGGGCGATAGTACCTAGACCGCCCGTGCCTTATCTCGCGCTACTGGCGACATTCCACCGTGATATACTCCGGTTGAGTTCGGATTACGAACTTCGCATATCGAAAGCGAGAAAGATTGCGCCTGGCCTCAGTATATTCGATTTCGTGTCGGCACATTTGCAGAAACCTTCTGCACTGTTGCATCGTGTTTTACACTGGCCGTTCCGCCACGATAGCTATTATTCGGTGTCCCATTCCTGCCCAGGTGGCCATTTATGCTGACTACTACATGCTTGCCGGATCCCCACTTAGGCACTATCTGTGGCTTCTGGAGAGGGAAACGCGACACGATGGACTGGCTTAGGATTCCATTTCGGCCAGCTGCTCACGCCTATTCCAGGCCGTCCCACAGATAAGACAGTGCACTTAGGCTACGATACATACGACGCACGACAACTCCAACTCGATGATGGACCTAGTTGGACTGTACCGCAAAGACGGCATTACACCAACCACCTTGCCAAACTTCGCTGACCTCCATCCAAAGAGCGGTACGAAGGACCTGCTCGTTATGTATGGATCGGCCGGACTGCATCGACAAGACCGAATGGCAGCAGAAATTGTCGGCTCTCTACCCTAGGGCTACAAAGCTATCGCTACGGTCAGAAACCAGCGGCTGCCACATCAGTGCCCTTCTCGTTCGTAGGCCCTGAATGCTAGGAGAAGATAGATGCTAGACGTTGACGTGACGTAGTCGTTCGTAATGTAAATGGGGAGTGCAACAGTTATCCACGTATTCGTGTCCATCATTCATCCACTACAGTCGATACAATGGACCCACCAACCACGATTCGTCCAGATGCTTTCCCCGATTTCTTCACTATGGGACGCCGGAGCGGGACTCGCCAAGATCTTGCTGGGCGCGAGTTCCTGACACACTGCCCCCCCGGACCTTCCCCCCCGGCATCGCATACTAGCCCTCCTGGGCACTACAGATAAAGACGACCTTGCTAGCCCTAGTGAGGACGGGTGGTTTGTATCAGACTTCTACCTGTTCCACTATCTTCTATCCCCGAAATTTCCGCGGCGTGCGTGTTTCCTCGTCCTATTTATTATCCTGTCCGTTCTCTGCTAATATTACGAGTATAACTAGCGCCTAACCAAATATGGCTGACATGCGAGGACCCGTCAGCCCTCGTCAGAAAATACCATGAATACCTTCATGGTAACCCAAAAAGGTGACCGTCGGGCGGTACTAGACGGCGAGAGACTTCCCAACATCTTAGGGGCTGGGAACGTGCGTGTTGTGCCACGAATAGATCTCCTGGAGAGGTACCTCAGCACATTACGAGAGCAAGCAGCCGAAGCGACCCGCTGTGAAGAGCATCTGGTCCTGCTTTTTTTTCGGGCACGGCACCCCGGCCCATGGGATAGAGGTCGGAGATTCTATCCTGCATATGAAAGACCTCCGCCATCTACTGCAACCAATGTCCTCCACCACCATCTTCACTACGTTGTGCTACTCCGGTGGCTGGCTCGTCTGCCCGGATATCAACCAGGAGCAGCTGAACACCACATCTATAACAGCATCGGGCAAGGACAATGAATCATCATCGTGGACCGTCAGCGGCAGTGCTGGGCGCGCTAGCGGCAGCTTAGCCGCCTCTGCCGTTCTACGCTGTCTGATAGACGCCGAGGACGAAACCCAGGAGAGGACAGAGCATCCCACTTACCTTGAACTTTCAAAATCAGTATATAACTGCGTGAAGGACATGGTGACACTCGGTAATTCCCAGCAGATCTACTTCTCTGCGGAAAACGACGAGTGGGAGACGAGTTACCAGCCTCGCCTCGGTCTGCCCCTGGCGTCATATAAGGACAAATGGCTATCTTTACGACAGGTCCCGCCCTCCCCTTCACCCCCTTCCTCGACCAGTAGCCCGGAGCTGGCGAAGACTGGCGGTCGGCGGCTCAAACGCCTAAAGTATCTCGCAGAAGAGTACTTTGCCGCAAAGCCCGGTCCGAACGAAGCCTCTCCGAATATTGGCCTGCATAACTGTCTGCGATCTGTCCTCAATGGTGCTACCTACCCGAAAGAAAAGGTAGATAGCCTGACGGAAACCACGACGTACAGGCTAGGGGCAATGTACGAAGCGGACTACTTAAGGGAGCAGATAGGGTTGAAGTTCCCCTCAATCTTCAGCATGGAGACTCCCCTGGCCCAAATTGAGAATGAGTCCTGCAACCCGGAGTTGTACACACAAACCTGGAGTTTGCTTCTGAAGCGGAAGATCTGCACAACTCCGATTGGGATCCGCCTGCATTTCCCTAAACCCCTCCAGTACCTTACAATTGCGCTGGTGGAGTCATCGACGTCCTGGGAGATGATCCAGGACCAGGTGGAGGCTATGGCCTCTAAGAAAAAGGCCTGGTTCCGGTTCATCTACAGAGCGTGGATGGGAAACCGAGTGGCCCATGACGAAGGGGTGATGAATAGCAGACGAGCCTTCCTAGAGGCTTGCAAAAAGCTCAAGTATTAACCATGAACGACGCCGTCGGCGCCGAAGACGCTATCGCGTCCTTTGAGCGTCCACTCTCCCATTGAAAAACACACAACCGCCATCATAGGAGATGCCATTGTTGCTGTTGTATGAGATGTTGTTTTGACGGAACTTGCCCTCCCAATACAGCAGGTCATTAATGAAGGCAGTAGGTCCCTGGAGGATTGGGAATAGTCATGCGCAAAACGACATAAGGGCTCATTGTTATGTCACCTATCCTTAGCTTCACTTACATTATCGACATGATTTCTATCTCACTCCGTACACGACTACTCTTGCCACATCATCGTCCTCCTCGCCGGCGGCGCTTCCAGGTCAGTCCACGAACTAGTCTTAGCATATTTGTTGTGGATGCCTTTGCTGCCCCAGGCATCCACCCATCGTAGCTAGTTAGTAAGATGATTGGAGCTCGCTCCTTTCTCTTGAATACAAGTCTCTCCCTTCAGCTCTTAGTACCTTCATCCCGTAGTTGCCAACAATATTCTAAGAGTGCGGCGTCCGTCGTTCTGACATCGTACGTGCGTAGTTTGCCAGCTATATCTAAGAGAGCATGCTTGATGGACCAGGCGGTGATCGTCTGTCACGTGCCCCACTATGGTTTGGTCCGACGGCCCTGCCGTCATAGAGCCCATCATGTTCCTGAGTAGGCTACTCACACCGGCAGAAAAAAAAAGCTGCAGGGCCATAGAGGTAGAAGCTAGTTGCATTATATGGACTCTCCGGAAAGTCCGTCACCTGATCGAAAGCGCCAAGGATCCGGTCGATGCACTTTATGTCACCTTTCACAGCTTCATGACACCCGTGGGCATTCAAAATGTCCGCAGATCTACTAGCAGAGTTCGGCCAGGCACCTGCACCAGACAATAAGTCCGGACAACAGCCATCACAATACCAGAAAAACTCATTCTTCGGTGTCGACGACAACGTCGATTTCTTCGGGTCATCGGGGAGTGCTCAGCACAACAAACCTACCCATCCAAACCCGGGAGCAGTCGGGCAATTTGCAACTCCAGCAGCTTCGTGCCAGCGCCCTAGTCATCAAGGATTTGACCTTCCCTTGAATCCACACAGCGATGTATTATTCGATGCAGCATTTGACACGCCAGCAAGTGATGACGACTGGGGTGAATTTGAGGGCCCTGATTCAAATACCCAACATGAACATTCAACAGCTCTTCAGCACTCAATGACAGCCACGTCTCAAAAACCAGAGTCTTGGCAAGATGATCCTCAGGGTATCAAAACAATTGACTTGCTAGATTCACTCTCAGTGCAAGACCCTGTACCAGTTGTGAAACATCCGTCGCAAATTGCCAAAAAGGAACAACAACTCGAACCTACTAATAGCCGAGCCGAGCCGACATGGGATGATGATTCCTTTGATGACTGGGGCGATTTTGCCGATGCGCCTGCTAGCCAACCTCTCCCCAAAGTCTCTGAGAAGAAAACAAAGCCACCTACAAAACCACCTACAAAACCACTCGTCAAGTCAAATAAGCCGCCTGCGTCAACCTGGGATGACGATGCCTTCGACGACTGGGGTGGTTTTTCAGATGGGCCCATTGTGAAGCCGAGTGTGAAGCCTGTGCCCAAATCTAAGCCCACCTCACCACCGACAGCCCCTAACCCAGCTCCTAGTAGCTTTGTCTCTGGGACCCCAGCCCCCGCGGCCACCGTCCGTCCAACAAACATCCCGCCGCCGTCGGTACTTCTCGAATTATTCTTAGATGTGTTTGAGAATCTTCATAAGGAGGCTGCACTCGCAAAATCTCAGCTGCGATCTTCGGCTCCACCGTCGTCCTCATCCTCAAACACCGTTTCAACGACAGCCTTAAATATACACAATGTACTTCAATCGGCCGCCCGCGTAATTGCGGGGCGAAGTCTCCGGTGGAAACGTGATACAATCCTTAGTCAGAGCATGCGAATCGGTCCTGCCCGTTCCGGCAAAGCCGGTGGTATGAAACTTAACAGCGTGAACAAGCAAGAGAACATCAAAGAAGAACAAGACGCTGTTGATGTGATTACTACTTGGCGTGAACGGGCGGCGGTTTTCAATGCGGTTCTACAGGCGGCAGGCCTGCGGCCAATCCCTACGGTACCTGATGCTAGTGCGCTCAAGGTTATTACGGCACGGGCGGACCAGGGCGCACTGAAAGCCTCACATCCATGTGCACTCTGTTCGCTTAAGAGAGACGAGCGAGTGTTACGAGTGGACGAACAAAATGTTCAAGATAGCTTCGGAGAGTGGTGGACTGAGCATTGGGGCCACACGGCATGCAGGCAATTTTGGGAGAGGAATCGAAATCTGCTTGGGCAGCGTTGAAAGATATATAGTTACCTACATAGGAAATGAAAATGAAGTTGTCCGTGTATGCCAGGTGAATGGGGAGAAAGATAACGGCCCCGGGGAAAATGTCAAATGACCAAATCTTAAATCATCGGGAGGGAACCCGACATTTGTCTATCTCTCTCCTCCCCCCTCTAGAACAGATAAGATCTTGTATTCACAGGTGAGCATCTCGGCAAAATTGTCTGATTCGTTCTCCTGGTAACCAGAGAACCCACCTGGGCAGTCATTGCCCTCACGGGTATCACGGACAGGGAACATCCCCCCGCATTTCGGCCTGATTCCTGACATATCTCAACATTGAACACAAATGGCGGGCAATGGAAGAGTCACAAAACGATCGTCAAATGCGTGAGTAACATCTGACTTAATGGAAATGCATACTAACAATTTAGTTGTGTACGATGCCGGAGACAAAAGATCAAATGTTCCGGGTCACAGCCATGCGATGGATGCAGCAAGCGAAAGGTTAGTCAAGATGCTACATGTATCCTGTCTTTCCTTGATATCATCGGCTTATCCGGGATTGTCTGCAAAGCTTTCTTGCATATTCGACGACCGTGATCAAAAGATCCTGGTAACAAAAGGGTAAGTCAAATAAAGTCTGGGGCAGAATCGATAGCTCACATTTATCGCAGCTACATTATGGAATTGCAGCAGAAGATTGCGCGTATAGAGCAGAAAGAGAAGGGCCAAGCAAGCCCTTTTAGTTCGAATTTCGATACTCAGACAATTGGTGCGTCTTAGTTTATACATAGATGGTTAATTTATATACTAACCTGCTACAGATCCCAAAGATCGTGAACGTGTACCCACCCTGGAGAGGACTAGTACACCAGATGACCATAATGAACCTCGGGAGCTGGATGATCTAGACTCTGAGCTAGCCAACCCATTATCGTCTGGTCCTCCTGCTTTTATGTCTGCAGCAAATGGCCGCACCTGTATGTTATGCTGGTTTCCTGGAATGCGCTACTCTGACATCGACAGTCTACCTTGGAACTTCATCCAACTGGTCGTTCACTCGGCGAGTTCTCAGCTTGGCACATCAGCACCTTTATCAGGATGTACTACCCACAGAAAGTTTGATATTTGATGAAACGACCTATGAACTGGGATGGGACGGGCTACGAACAACCCCGAGCCTAGATTTTCCAGTTGTCCCGACTCGCGACCACACCATGTATCTGATCAATGCCGTGAAATTCCGATGCGGGCAATTGTATCACCTCTTCGAAGAGGATGTGTTCATGAGCTCTTTGCAGCAGTTTTACTCGGGAGATGGGCAATCCATGACAAATAGCCTGTGGTACATCCATTTTCTCCTTATCCTGGCTTTTGGGAAAGGATTTGTCCAGCCTAAGGCTCAAGGTAGAAAGCCACCAGGGGTGTCCTACTTCGTCAAAGCTTTGCAGCTTCTGCCTGACCCGACTGCCCTGTACCGAGATCCTACGCTGGGGACGGAAATCTTATGTTGCATCGCCTTATACTACCAGTGTGTTGACTTTCGAACATCCGCACATAACTACGTGGGATTTCCAAATTCCCATTTGAAAAGCCTGACTGACCAATACCCTAGATTGGCCAAGCCATGCGGATAGCTATGGCACAAGGAATGCACACTAGTATGCCAGTCGAAGCTTTAGGACATGACATGGTCCAGAGATCGGGCAAAATCTGGTGGACAATTTACATTCTGGACCGAGAAATGACATCGTTAATGGGTCTGCCCCAGTCTATCAATGACCGATATGTACAAACCCAACTCCCCACCTTTGCAGACCCATCAGAGACAATGTCATTAGGCATGCACATCAAGTTGTCCCAGATCATTGCCGAGGTGAATAGCAGTAAGATTTCCTGAGCCTGCATCGTTGATGATCATCCCTAAAATAATGAACAGCGATATATGTTATCAATGGGCGCATCAACCGGACTTTTCTACTCAGCACTAAAACAGCATTGGCAAACATTGCAGGGCTTGCCGATGAACTTCGCGAGTCATTTCCGCTATACTTGGACCCAGGCAGCGGAATTTCTCGAATATCAGCATACTTACATCTTCAGTATCACCAGGTCCGTGCCTTGTTCTTCGGGAAAAGCGCAACGCATCCGCTAACTACTCACACTATATTCAGTGTATCATCCTGGCCACCCGACCTCTCCTATTCTGCTTTCTCAAAATCCGCTTCGAGTCCCCAGAAAGCTGTCTAGAATCCCTCAACGCATCCCGAAATGTCCGAAACCTGATGCAAATGTGTCTTGAATCTGCCCAGAACATAATCAGTATTCTCTTCAGTTTACAGGGCCAAGGCCTCTTAGGTAAAAACAACCCTTCTATAAAGATAGTCTCCCTCAACTAACATCATTCTAGAAACCTTCCTCCCCTTTGATTTGGAATCAGTCTTCGTATCCACAATCATCCTCCTGATGGGGCCAGCAATCGACCCACGGGTGCTAGAAAGCCACCCCAACTGGCTGGAGAAAGCCTACGCCATCTTCGATGAAATGATCAGAGATGGAAATCAAGTTGCTAAATTCCGGCGATCCGAGCTCCAACAACTACACGAGACATTATTAGGATGTATCTCTGGTGATCAGCCTCGGCAGTTAGCGGTACCTGATTTCTTCCAGCAGGCTGATGTTCTTCCTAACCCGGCTTCCCCTTCTGTAACACCGATCCCTGGGGCTATGCCTCAATCTATTCGATATGATGATGCGCTCCTGAGGCCGGATACGGATTTGGACGCGGAGTGTGACTTTAGTACGATGCTGACTTCGGCTGAGATTATGGCTGTTGCGGACTCGATTGAGAGTTATGATACTGAGTGGGTGTCTAATGCGATGGTAGAACATAGTATATGGTAGATTGCATGCCTGATGAATTGACGAATTACAAATTGATATCCATTGATATTTTCAAACATTATCCGTTCTAAATTAAGTCTAAGCTGGTCTATGACTTGAATGGTAGATGACATGTTTGTCTTCAACTGAAACATGACGTAAATCAATGCATGTACTCTTCTAATATTCAAATAATCTAAAGCTTAGACAAGACAGGTCGAATCTCAGAAAGCTCCTTCGACACTCCAAGACGCCAGCTCACATCACCGCCCCAATTCCCCTTGCTCTCATTGGGACCGGCATGCTTCCATTTCCACCGTGCTTCACGCTGCTGACCAGCCTGCAGGAAATCTGAAACCCACGACCCAAAGATAGGGAACATCTTGAACCCATGCCCAGAATCACCAGACAACAAAACAACCGACGACGACGTCCCGGGAACAAAATCAATAATAAAGTCCGAATCATCCGTATCAGCAAACCAGCAAAGCGACTTCTTAACCAGCGGACGATTCGCAAGCGCCGGAAGCGTCTGTGCGAGCAACTTCCTCATCTGCCTCTCATCATGCTCCGGCACAAACGCACTTTCCTCCAAAGACCCCGGCGCATGAGAAACCCCAGTCACGGGATCCGTATTAACATACCCACCACCCATAGGACAAATCTTCAACAAGTTGGTCTGAGGATCGGGCTCGAAGAGGAAACCCAGATCACGAGCATAGGTAACCGGAATCCCCCGCAGCGCAGAAGTCTCTTCATCGGTAAGATGAACATGCGCAACAGACCACGACTTGGCCACGACCTTCTTCCCGATTTCCGGGACGAGACGACCGACTGCACCGCCCGCTGCGACGATCACCAACGAAGACGGGTGGAACTTTCCGTCCTTCGTTCGGATTCCGGAACTCTTCTTGCCTTGCAGTGTGCTGACGTAGACTATTTCGTCGACTGCGCCGCGTTCACCGAGGTAGAATCGCACACCCGCAGCCTGCGCGGCGCGGTATACTCCTGCCAGGGCGTTCCCGGAGTGTGCATACCCGTCGAAGCGGTTCAGGTATCCATTCCATCCGGATAATGGACCGTCGAGCTGCCAACAGGCTTGACGGATGTCGTCTTCGCCTCTGAGGGGTACAACGTGTGATTTAAGTTGATCGTTCCCGTTTGCCGAAGCCCGGAATCTATTAAGGGTGTCGATGGCTTTCCGGGGGGCTTCGCCAGACACGCAGTGGAGGAACCCCGTCTGGTGGAAATGAGGTGCGAAGAGAGGGGTTTTCCATGCAGCAATGGCTTTCTAATTAATAGACAAAGCACGACCGCCGGTCAGTAACTAACTCGGTCACTATACATCGAAGGTTGACTTACAATTGTCAAATCGGTGTAGAACGGATCCTCATATTCCGCGCGCACGATCTTGTTCAGATCATTAGCGGCTGAATAACGCGGTGGAATATGCTCGTCTCTCTCGAAGACAGAGATATTCGTAAATCCTGAACGAGTCAAATGAAGAGCGCTGGAGAGCCCGAAGGCTCCGCCGCCAACGATGATGATCGGCTCGCTCTTGGAGATAGCCATGGTGAAATGCGATGGGAAATGCCTACCAGATAGTCCAATACTTCTATATCTATAGTTACAGCTCAATATACCTCCATGTGTCAACGGCGTCAATGCCGACGCCGGCCAGTGCGGGGGCTGCGGAGAAGTGGACCACCGGGAGGGTTCCCGATGTGCCCAAACAGGCTTTTTGGATGATTTTTGATATTTTTGATATTTCTGATAAGAGAATGGAGCCACGTAAGAGGTCCTTATACATGATAACTGAAATATCATATGATACGGTGAGGGGAAGACGGAGGATTGAATCCTATGTGGGAGTTTTCTTGGCGATAAGGAGTTCTCAGGTACATGTGATGATACTCTGTCCTTTGAGCAACCTTGGAATACTAGAGATATATATGTAGGCAAAGACTGGGCTAATTAGCATCCCTGGTGCTACATAGAAAAGTACTTTGACAAATCAGGCTATAAAGTCATACATCGTTGCTCTGGATCTTATAATCTTGGAAGTGGAATTGATAGAACCAAATAACAGCATGCTTGAGTTGTGAAAGTACATATCGTGTTAGCCAAAATCTATAAACTATCCATTTTATAACCCAATCTTAGTCGTTGCTGGGGTAAGTGAATCCCTCTTGACCGAAGAATTCTTCCTTAATCAACCGCGGGCTAACAAAACGACGAAGAGGATCAGAGCTACCAGCCTTGTCGTTGGTTCCGCTAGCACGCGCACCACCGAAAGACTGCTGGCCTATAAGGGCAGCGGTTGTCTTGCAATCTGTAAAAGGTGAACGGTTAGACATGGCAATAATTTATGTAGGCACTGTGGGACTTACTGATATAGAAGTTACCGGCAGAGTACCGAAGAGCGTCTTCAGCCTGGCGGATAGCAATGCGGTCCTTGGCAAATACAGCACCAGTCAAGGCAAAGCCCCCTCCATTCTGATCAACAGACTTCAAAGTCGAAGCCCAGTCGGCATCCTTGTATATGTGAACAGCAAGCACGGGGCCGAAGATCTCCTCGTTGAAGAGCCGGTGGTCTGGTGAATCGGCTTGGTACACAGTAGGGTGCACGTAGTATCCAACAGATCCATCATAGGTACCACCGGCAATCAGCTTCAGCGAGGGGTCCTTGTTGCTAGCATCGATGACGGACTTGATCTTCTCGAATGATCCACGGTGGATCACAGGGCCCATGAAAGCCGACAGATCCTTGTCCGGGTTCCCAATGGTAATCTCCTTGATGCCAGCCTTCAACTGAGTAAGGAACTCCTCTGCACGAGACTCCGGCAAGTAGAGACGAGAAGTGGCAGAGCACTTCTGACCCTGGTATTCGAATGAGCCGCGAATAGTGTGATTGACTGCACTGGGGATATCGGCCGAGGGGTGAACAAGGTGGAAGTTCTTCCCGCTGGTCTCGGCCACGAAGCGAGGGAACTCGCGGTATTTCTTCGCAGCAACACCTTGGCCAATCTTGCCATACAGGGAACGGAATACATCCGAAGAGCCAATGAAGTTCAAGCCGGCAAAGTCGCGGTGTGAGAGCACAGTCTCGGTAATGGCTTCGGGGTCACCAGTCACAAATTGGATCACGTTGGGTGGGAGACCGGCCTCCAAAAGGATCTTGTAGAGCAAAGAGCTGGCGTAGACGTTAGATGCGGAAGGCTTCCACAGTACCACGTTGCCCATCAGCGCAGGTCCGCAGATCAGGTTGCCACCGATGGCTGTGAAGTTGAATGGGGAGACAGCGTAAACGAAGCCCTCCAGAGGACGGTAGTCGATGCGACTGCGATTAGTAAGTAGATTATCCCGTAACGGCCCAAGAGTTGAATATAGACTAACCTCCACATGCCATCACTGCCACGAGTTGGCTGCTTCTCCAAGATTTCAGCGGCCCAGTTGCAGTTCAGACGGAAGAAATCCGCTAATTCAGCCGCAGCATCAATCTCTCCTTGCCAGATGTTCTTTCCTTGTCCAAGCATTGTAGCTGCAATAATCTCGTATCGGTACTTGGTGCATACCAGCTCAGCAGCCTTAAGGAAGATCGAAGCCCGATCAACAAATGGGGTATCTTGCCAGCTTTGCTTTGCCTCCAGAGCTAGTCCAATGGCTGATCGGACCTGCTCATCGGTGGCAAGCGGGTAGTTTGTGAAGGTAGTGGCATGTTCGGCGGGCAATGGTTGATCCCAAGACTTGGAGCTCGCTTGTAGTTTTCCATCATAGAAGAGTTCACTCCGCACGGGTAGCTGAGAACGGAGCTTGGTCAATGCTTCCTCAAGTTTGGCGCGCTCCGGGGAGCCTTTCTTGTATAGAGGCTAAACTATAGTTAGCATCGAGCTGTGCTCAATAGTTCTGGCACACTCACGTTTGGTTCGTTTCGACCATCGGGGAGGCGGAATGGCATGGTAGCCTTAGCACGAGCTTGAATCGAGAGACCTGCGGGAACGGAGCGCAGGCGGGAGCCAGTCGGCCTTGCCGAGCGAAGTCTCATGAGTGTGGTAGACATGATGTATACCAGGTTTGAAGTCGATGGATGGCAAAGTAAACTTAAGAAACCAGTTTGAGGCGACGAACATACCAATTTAAAAGTCAATGACCCCTCCTAAAAATGCCGGCGGCTTCCCCGTCTACCCCACATAATTATTGCAGTGAGCTCGAGCTCTGACGTGCAAGTTTAGGCCAAATGCATAGCTACTCTTCGAGATCTGCACCCTCGGGAGGCCACCCGGTGCTCGTATCAGGCTGGATTAGGCAGTGCAATCCTATATTTCCAAAGTAGATAAACGAGACTCCGAACTATGTACTTCAGATTAACATTATGCAACACCAAATTCAGAATGAAGCTCGCTGGAGCAATCCTCAACTAGGACAGCTGGCAGGCGATCTCGCCGCGGCAGCAGCTTCCGCTTCACTAGTGACACCAGCGGTAGCAATTATTGATAGGTTCGTCTCGACGCCCGCAAGCGCGAAGGCTCTGTGCTAAACAAAAATTTAGAGCGCTCGTCGAGCAAGCTGCCTTCAAGCAACCCATTCTCCGTGGACTTCGTCGGCATGCGCTCGGGGCCCTCCGACAACCAGGCCTGTTTGTCTTCCAACGACCCTTCGGTATCGTCTGGGCCCTCTATGCGGCGACTTATTCCGTCGCAAACGTGACCGATACAATCAGTCGCAAGCTTGAGATAACCGCCGCGGGGGCGATTACATTTGCCACGACTATGTTGGCTAACGTGCCGCTAGCGCTATGGAAGGACCTCCGATTTGCGCAGGAATACGGCACCGGCAGGGGTCCCGATGCCAAGACATCGAAAGCAACCACACCGATGCCTGTACCCCTCCAGAACAAGTCATTGGCACGCACTGCAGCTGCTATCTTCCTCGTACGAGACGGTGTCACTATCTTTGGATCATTTACGTTGGCCCCGTGGTTGTCGGATGCTATCCCCGACGGCTTGGCGGCTCATCCCCAGGCGAAGCCGATCATCACTCAGTTGACCGTGCCCGTCTTGACCCAGCTGGTTGCTACCCCGCTGCATTTGTTGGCGTTGGATATGTATACACGGCAATATAATATGCCTTTCTTAGAAAGAGTGAAGCATTCGCAACAATATCTCCCCTCGTCGACTTTGTTGCGTTGTGTCCGTATCATTCCTGCGTTTGGAATCGGGTGCTTGACGAACATGGAGTTACGATCTGCTTTCCATGCCAAAGCCTCGGGTTGAACGATAAATAAAGCGTTAGATTAGCACGGTGGAAGCAAGCCAGCTTCCTGGAACTCACTTCAACCCATCCAGAAGCTATCAGTCTGAAATACACTGATTCTCATCCCCCCGGCCAAAGCCCGAATCGTTAGTAGCCTGTCAAAAGCACCTCGAATGGGGCTGTTTTTCTTGTTGTCTAATCTGATCGCTCCTAATTACTACGTGATAGACGTATAAACTATCGCTCTCGGAAGGTTTCATCGTACTCGCCCTCGTATTGTCGAATCTTACGATAGATTTCACCGCCGGTCGGGTTGCTTTCGTTATAAGGGAAGGAATGTTCTTATCCACCAGGGCACTCGACATGCTCAATTCACCCTTAGATGTAAATCTATAGCCTTCCTATCATGAGCTTCCACCTAGACAACACTGATAAGCATCACGTCGTCTCAAGCTCTTCATATTATTTTCAAGCATTCTCCACCTGCATGGCCTCCAGTCCACCCTTCTCGGTATCACTGACGTGTGCCAGGATCTCCGTCTGGTAGGGCATCTCCCGTGCGATTTGAACAGTATCGAAGGCAGACTTCGACTGGACAAAGATATCATCGATCTCCTCCAGCGTACGGCCCTTAGTCTCAGGGCAGAACAAGTAGAAAGACACACAAGCAAAGGCACTAATGCAAGCGTAGACAATGTAATACCGCCAGTGGATAGTAGCGAACCCCACAGGGCTCACTTCTGCCAACACGAAGTTAAAGAGCCAGTTTGCTGCAGCTGCCATGGCAGTAACCTTAGCACGAGTGCGCAGCGGTGCGATCTCTGCAGCGTACATAAATGGGACAAGGAAAAGCCCAATAGGGAAGCAGAAAAGCGCTACGAAGTAGAAGAAGAGTGATGCGCCGGCTGCGGACCTATTTTCAAGGTGGCTTGATAGCCCTGCCAGACAAGCCTGGGCAAGGGTCATACCGGCAGCGGCAGCAATAAGCAGCGGACGACGTCCGACACGATCGATGAGTAGAACAGCCACGCCTGCCGCCAAGAACTGCCAGATTTGCAGACAACCGGTGATAATTCGTGAGAGAGTGCCGGAGTAACCCAGATTGGACTCGAAGATAGTATCGGAATAGAAAGTGATGATGTTGACACCAGTCATCTGCGCCAGAATGTTCACACCAACGGCAATAACTGTACGATGCAGGTGGCGGTTCTTCGTGAGAGCAAATGGCGAAGACAACCTGCCAATTCGGTGCTCTCGTCGATTACAAGTGACTGTCGAATAATTTCCAGCTCCTGTAGAACATGCTCAGAGTCGACTGGCGCATTTTCCATGCGGGCCAAGACCTCAGATGCCTCTTCTAGGCGGCCGACGCGTGCGAGCCAGCGGGGAGACTCGGGTAGAAGCATGATACACCCCACAACAACGAGAGCGAAGAGGCCTTGGAATGCAATAGGAAACCGCCAGCTGGCAGAGTTGTCGCTGACATAGTAAAGTCCAAATTCCAACCATGTTGCGAGAACAATGCCGCCGATTGCAAACCATCCCTCCAGTAGGACCATTCGTCCACGGGCCTCTGCGCCAGATGACTCGGAGACGTACATTGGGATTGTGGCGGTAAAGCCACCGACACCAAGACCTGTTCAGTTTCTGTTTAGCTTCTTGCAACTTGTTAAAGGGTAGACTGGGGCTTGGTTTACCGGTAATAACTCTGCCAGCGATAAGCTGACCAAGCGAGAAGGGACTCGCTTGAATGGCTACACCAACTAAGGCTACACAGCCGGCAAGAAAGATGGTCTTGCGACGACCAAGCCTGTCACCTAGGAAGGCACAGGAACCTGCACCCAGTGCGCATCCAACTTCATAGATAGCGACCGTTGTGCCTTGGAACGGTCAATATTGCTCCCGTCAATAACGATCGGTTTATTTTGTGTAAATACCTTGAATTGTAGAATTGTGTGATTTCTCACTACCGCTGGTATGCACGGTATCGATTTGAGGGAAGACAGCGATGAAAGAGCCCAGTGTCAACAGTCCATTGGCAACTGCCTGATCGTAACCCTGTAGTACAAATCCAACAGCGCCAACAAGACCGATGATGAGGCTTAATGACTTGCCTTTGAGCTTAGGGGCCATGGCGTTCACTCTAGTGTTCAAAGGTCTTCGTCAGATGAGTCCGAAGGAAAAAAGAACTTCAGCTCGCACATTTCCAAAAATTAGACCGAAATTTAAGCCTTCCAAAACCCGGTGGTAACACCCCCGCTTACTAAATTCTGAAGCGAGGGGCCCCAGATTGAAGGAGAGGCAGAGGAAAAACAAGCTTACCAAGCTTTGGGCGCTCTCTGAAGTGACCAATAGAATTTTTGTATTTAACGTTGTGTGGAGCTTAAGCTTCCTCTAGTCTGGCACATACAGCGCTAGGCGTAATACGGATTAGCTCTGTCAAGCCCCAAGCTTACGTCGGCGCAATATTGGCCCCGGAACCCACAGCATCTCCGCACTTCCTTCCATTTACTGGCTACTCCGCATACCTAGGTAGGTACGACTCAATATCTCCTCCATTAAATACCTCAACCCCACTTGCCCTCTTAGCTCTTCGGGTCGTACTTTGTACTTTCGTATCCAGATGGGACTGAGGGCTATGGCGTCAAGTAGAGCGGTGTCGAGCGTAGCCCCTTCCAATCAACGAAATATCTCTTATCTCATGTATCACTTGCTCCACATTTGGCTACATATGTTTGGTGGTCAATGTGACGCAGGTTGCGCACAGCTTCAGTTCTAACACCCTTGGTAATGGCTGTGAGACATACTGAACGTTCTTAACCCCCCGAGGTCCCTAGCATCATCACGCAATCATTGCGGTGAACTTCAGGGCGATTGTTATCTACAACGATGACGAAATTCAATGATCGCCAAGGCAAGTTCCCTTGGCTCTCGCTGCTTCCTCTACTCCAGAAAGCCGAACCGGGTTTAACCCGACTTTCCATGCTCACGATAATAACAGTCCCCGAGATTACCGACAAGTTGCAGATCTTTGCCTAAAATGACGTGCATCAGCGCTATCATTATCCCCGAAGATACATATACACAACCAGCACTCATTATACATATACAATTCTTCTGAAACTAAATTCTAATCGCCAAAATTGCAAGTGGGGACCCCGTCGGGCGATTGGTATTCTCGTGATGAAAATAAAGACCAGTCGGTCCACCGCGGCTCCCCTGCCAGCCCGTACTTTTGCCCTTAGATATGACTTACGTGCCTACACCGTACATCCTTGATCTATTCCTGTGGGTCTAGTCCATTGAAGGCATGTGGATCCACAAGCCAGTGAAACACACTGATCTTAAATGCGTATGTCAATTAGTGCGCTACGAAGATGGCGAAAGAGAAAGCACCGACTTCACTCTCCGGAAAACCTCCTTCTTCAATGCCCGATACTCATTATCCGTCCGCAGAACAGCATCCCGATTCTCAATTGCCCGACGAAGAAGATAGGCCAGACATTCACCCATACCTCCCCAGGTGGAGCATTTGTAAACTTCCGGTGTTCCATCGCCATCATTCATCTGAAGCAGAGAAAAGCTAACTTCATCAGACATACCATGAAGCTGAGCAAAACGCACAGGCACAGTGGGCAAGCCGGACATGACACGATTCTTGTGGAGTTCGTGGGCAGTCACCACGCTCTCCTTGTTATGACTTGCCAGAAACAGATTCACCGAGGGGAAATCGCGGGTGCCTTTGTCTCCAAATTCTCCAATGTTCTTTCTCAGTGCCCCCTGGGCAATCATATTATATGCGTTATCGGTATCTTCCTTCGTATCATGGATCAAGGACCGTTCGTCTGTGGCCATGTATGCACCCCCTCACAAGCTTGAGGCCGAGAGTGAATCCATCTTCGTTTGCCAGAGCGAGGTGGTTGGCCAGTGTCGCTGGTGTGTTTTTGAGGTAGGCCTGGTAGGTATTGTAGATAGCTGCGTAACCGTCACGGTTGTATTTACGCATAAGTTCCACAGCAACCCGTGAAATGCCCTTTTGGAAATGCTGAGACTCGGCGTCGATGAGAATGCGAACCTTTCGGTCTTTGGCCTTGGTGCAGACCTCGTGCAATGCATCCATCATTTGCTGCGGGGGCAACTCTCCAGCAGTAAAAGCCTCGGTGACTTTGGCGCCAGCCCCAGTCAACCTTGTAAATGGTCAGTCGTTACTTTTCAAGCAATGGGAGATCCGAGTAACTTACTTGACTGCGATGTAATCTTCTGCCTCCGTCATGTAGATGGTCTCAACTGTCCCTTCCCGCCACGCTTCGATGCTGGGACAGTGGACTGAAGCCTCGACGGCCACATCCCCATTCTCGCTTTTCAAAGCAGCGATGCCCTGTCCATTCTGGGCCTGAGTACTATGATCAAACACAGTCTCAGCAGCGTATGTCAAAATCATACCGCGGAAGCCCATGTCTTTCATTTCCCGGATGGTGGATCTGCATTCCGCCCCATTCTCTCCAGCACAGAATTGATTGTAGAACGTAGTCTTTAATATTTCATGTAGGATAGGATTTCGATCCACATCGAATAGCCAGATTCTGTTAGGCTTGGAGAGGAAGGACATCAACGAAAGCGCAGGAATGAGGAAGAATCTCTTTGACGATATCGTAGAGACCAACAGCGATCTGAGTAGGACACGCGCCGGTAAAACAGAGAGAGGTGGTAGTGAGGGGCTTGTGCCGGTCTTAACCTGCGTGTGTGCTTGGAGCGTTGAGATAAATCGCAATGCCATCGAGGCATTCACATTGCTGGTTGGTCGAGTGCATCGCGCAAGAGCTGTTAGAGGATTCCCAGGAAGTAAGGTACCCATTTCTTTGAAATGAACGACTTTCGATTTCTCTGCCTCATTTTAAACTAAGCGAAGTGACCAGCTTCTTTATCTTTCATTGTTGTGCCCCTCGTGTAGAGCCAGATAGCGTCTCGGACAGGCGCCCGGTGCCTTTGATAACTGACCAAACCCACCATGCGGGGTGATCATTGATGATGGGCAGTATCTCCACAAACAGTAATGGAATCCGGAGAACATATTCTGAGGACTGGTCCCATTGGTGATCCAGATGATGCGGTTGTGGAATGTCTGCACGGGAGACTCGCCGGTGGCGGGGTTGCTTGTCCATGTTATCAACGGTATGGCTACCGACAGCACCTATTTGGTTTTGATCAAGTGACACAAAGGTGAAATGGAGTATGCATCATCACTGGATCAATCAGGTTGCTGTGGGTGTTATTTTATATCTTTCAGGCATGACGGAAAGGTTTATGTACAATCTTGGAAACTTCACTAGGCCCTCTTGATAACCTAGTGCATATCTCATGCAAGGATATATCATCGCTACACACAAGATATATTAGATGTAAGTTTGTAGATTAGAGCCTAGGGTATCACTAAAGCGCAATATTTTCTCGCTTTAACAGACCATTCTAATTTACTTCATGGTCGTAACTACCGGGCTTCGGGCATTATGAATATCTCATTTCTAGTCTACCTAGGTAGCTATATTCTTATTATTAAATTTGTTTGATAATTATATTAGCAATTGCGACTTTTCCTTTCAATAAGTATGTATGGCATTTGGGGTGGAAATCTAGCAAAGTCCCCCAAAAGGATACATTCACGGGTGTTAAACAGGCTAATTTCTCCTAGGATAGAATAGTATGATACCACTAATTCTCTCTGATGTACCTTGTACATAGAAATTGATATCTTATACACCCCATGTTCTCCAGGCTGCGATGTGAATTTGTTATATGGCCAAAAGACAAAAGCATGTTTTCCAGCCACCCCTCGGCTATAACGAAGGTAGGCAGTGTTCAATCATTGTACTTATCAGGAGGAAGATGAAGATACTGGTTCCTAGAAATTGTAACTGTATGAAAAATCAGATCTATATGACACAATTGATTTAAATCTAGATTCATGAAACCATATGTGATATCATGATTTAATTAAATGTAACCATACATTTAAAGATAAATATGGGTGATGATCTACACATTGATCTTTTTCATTTTTTTCTATTCGCTTTCCCTATAACCTCCCAGAGGCTATAAGACCGGCTTATTTATTTCTGTCTTCTTTACTATAGAAAGGTTTCTACACCTTGCTACGTACCAAAATTGACCCTTTTCGAACTGCCGAATTACAACTATCTATACACATTGATAGCACTATATAAAGAATCATGGCCTCTCTGGAGAAAACCCAAATTCAAAGGCTTCAAGGATCTGATAACTACTCAATCTGGACGATTAGGGCAAAAGCAGTCCTCGCCAAAGAAGAATTGATTGATACAATCCGTCAAAGTGCCACCACTGGTAGTAAAAATGATAGAGCTCTCTCTATCATACAGCTGCTGTGTGATGATGGCCCCCTTCTATACATCAAAGACATTACAGATTCAAAGCAGGCCTGGGATAAACTGCAAGAAATCTATTACCCAAAGGGTTTTACCACGCAGTATTTGACTTTGAAAGAATTCTTCAACACCCAATTGGATGATTTCCATACCATAGAAGAATATCTAAACAAGGTCAAAATGCTAGTGGACGATCTCACAAGCAAAGAGATCATACTACCAAAACAGGTAGTAATTGCATGGGTTTTAAACAGCCTAAGCGAAGAATATGAATCTCTGGTTCAGTCTATCATTCAATCTCTACAAATCCAAATTCATACACATCGGAAACCCTGTTTTCCAGCCTCATCAAACGGATATAAGCTTGTACCTCTCAGTACGGTCTTCATTATCGCCAATTTCCATTTTGAGCCTAAGATAATCAGATGCCGGCCCCCGGCCCGGTGCACTAAGCAAAACTTAGGATCACTAGTCTACAACCCCTTTCAATACATGTCATTATCTACTTACTGTTGAATTGACTCTCCCTCAGTATACAATTTTAATGAGTCAAACAAAAAAGCCATCTAGAACGTCTTCACCCGAGGTTTTCTCTATGTCGGATGAAATCGGGAGAATAGGGTTTGACAAGGCGCGATCTTCCCCTTGCAGTAGCCATCTCTAAGTTAATATCGTGGAGTTCATGAGGCTATTATCGGGCATACACTGTATATTGTGGTACACGAGATCCTCAACAATTGTTGAGTCATATTCTGCGTTCTGCATTGTAGGAAACAGAACGTCTATAACATAAAAGACGGACAACCCTGTGGACTTTGACTACTCAATTCCAAAATAAAACATTTGCAGACTGTATAGATTTCTCGCTCGTTTATCTTTTCCTTCGTGCAAGTCTCAAGACTCATTCTTACTTTCCCTTACATGTTTTGGTAGTCATGAAGCTCCAAACAAGTACAGCTCGTCTCTCTCTTGCGCCCACCCGTCTTCAGCACAGCGCGATATTCAGAACAGGCGGTATATTATGTGCTCAGCCCAGCAGACATAGCAGCCTGTCTACATTGTTATTGACCAAGCGAAACCATACAACAAGCACACACGTCGGCCAAAAGTCATCATGGACCCATCCCGTGTATGTCCTCAGTAACTATAGAGGGAATCTTTCCTTCGTCTGAGACATTTGTATCTGACATACATCACCTTTCTACTAGATACACTAAAGAACAAATCCTCGCTGTCCGAACCGCCCACCGCAAAGCATACACCTGGCAAGATAGAGCAGCTCTCGGAACCGTGCGCCTCTTACGCTGGGGTATGGATTTCGTCTCTGGATATAACAGCCGACCAGCAAGCACAAACACACTCTCCAAAGCCTACGTAATGACAGAGGAGAAATGGATCACTAGATTCGTCTTCCTGGAAAGCGTAGCCGGCGTTCCAGGAATGGTAGCAGGGATGCTGCGCCATCTCAAAAGCATCCGCCGAATGAGGCGAGACAACGGATGGTGAGTGATACCAGCCATATCCATAGCATCCTCCTTTCCGCTGCATGGCAATGTATCAATCATCTCACACAAAACAGGATAGAAACCCTCCTCGAAGAAGCCTACAACGAACGAATGCACCTCCTCACCTTCCTCAAGCTCGCCGAGCCAGGCCCAGCAATGCGATTCATGGTCCTCGGCGCGCAGTGGGTATTCTTCAGCGGGTTCTCGCTCGCATATCTCATCTCGCCTCAGATATGTCATCGCTTTGTGGGGTATCTAGAAGAAGAAGCTGTGATCACGTACTCGAAGGCAATCCGTGATCTCGAGGACGGTCATCTGCCTGCATGGGAGGGCTTGCAGGCTCCCGAGATGGCAGTTAAGTACTGGCAGATGCCGGAGGGTCAACGCTGTATGCGTTCGCTGTTGCTGTATGTTCGTGCTGATGAGGCGAAACATCGTGATGTCAATCATACTTTGGGGAATTTGGATCAGAATACGGATCCGAATCCTTTTGCCGCGAAGGTTAGGGCTCAGGTTCAATCTGTTGCTGGTTCGGCTGGGGGGTTGCGCCAGCTGGGGGAGAATAGTCGGAAGGGAACTTAATTGAGAACATGGTTCTGTTTTTGTTCATTTGACCTCATCACTGGTCTATCACGAAATGGTTTTGTTTGTGCAAAAGCAATTAGAGAGCTCTGTCATAGTATCGTTAAGCATGCCAATACACTTAGGTGAGTTACTGGATATCATTAGTAAGTTTTTCTTATCTGCGCAGATGTGTACTAAGCCAATTTTTGCAAATCATACCTCATACCAACTACTGCATGTTGCATGTGCATAAAGGGGATGTTCGAAGGCGGGTGAGCTGCCCGAGGCTTGTCGGAAGGTGGTCCCGAGTGAGGCCTAGACATGTAACTGGTCATCGTTGGGCTGTACAGAGTTCTTACTGAGAACTTCGGTCTGTTTGACTGGCCTCTGGTCGAGCTACGAGGGATTTAGTATGTAGCGGTGTGGTGTGGCTTTTGATTTACCCACCGAAGAGTTTAGCCGAATGGAACTTCGCTAGACGATCAATACGAAATATTGAGAAAATATCTGTAAAAGAAAGTACCCCAAAAAACTAAAGATCCTACGCATATAATATACTGAGAACGGTCTATGGTGCTAGAAACGTGGCACAAAGGAAGAAAGCCGAATGATGCCCAAGTAATACCATTTTCTGGGGTAAAAGAGTAGAGATATTGTAAGTACATGCAGGAGAATGCCACACCAGAAACGAGGCCTGATAACCCAAGCCATGTACAGATACATAGCTATGATGTTGAGGGGGGCCGAAGAAAAATGCCGTGGGTCTGGACGCGTCTGCGTTATGAGCTGGAACCGAATTAGGCGACAATAAAGTGGCCTATGAAGTTTCCACATGCCTTTGCTCGAGCATGTCTTTCCATTGAGCCTGCAAATTTGGGATCTGCGGGTCCATGCATGCTACGGTACCTTATGGGGTCCGATGCGCGGACTGGTCAGAAGAATCCGGTTCATTTCTGCGCCAAACCTCATATTGGGCATCCATACCGGGGGGATTGGGTCCGGAAGTTGGTGCGAAGAGCCGTGGGGGCAGAGCGTTTTCAGTGATCAGCCATTATCAAACAAGGGATAGGCTACCACGCTGCTAGCTTGGTGAGAGTCGTGTTCATTGCCGGTCAATGACTGTCAGAGTAATCGAGACCATGACAACAAAGACCGATCGCAGGAGATGAGATGATATCAATTTCAAATGTAGAGCCGGTCGGTGGGGCCTAATAACTTTGTGCCGATACCGCCGCGGGCTGGGATTGGTTAGCGATTCGTTCAAGAAGATGCAGGAGACAGTTTCTGCATGGTGCGTGAAAAGAAAGATCGGGAGCGTCGTATGGTGCTGCAAGGTTGATCGCATGGGGGTAAATCCAAAGGGGGGTTCCTTACGGGGCTGTTCAGCATGCTGTTGCGCTTGTTCCGGCCTTTCTTAATGTGGTTCTTCAAGGCGGTCGAGTCCAAGGGTTTGAGAAGTTCGAAGCTGCAAAGAAGTTCGCCAGAGACTGACATGATAGCGCCCCAGTTATCGAACTCGCCGCAATACTGGAGAAGGTCAGTGAGAGTCGCAGTGAAACACAAGTGAAAGCGGCTTACGTTGGGTGCAGAAAACACAGTCACCAGAATACGATCCTGGTAGAACTCATATCCATCCTCAACCACCATGTGAGCGCGGCAAACAAGGTCGAAGTCGTGACGCTGCAAAAAGTCCATGATCACCTTCTTTCCGAAGCAGTAGCTAACACCACGCTCGTTAGGTTCCCAATCTTCCTCCATGTCTGCCGGGTCACTCCACAGGAGGTCGTTCAACAGACCATAGTCCGGCACGTCAGTGGGGCGAGCGATGCCGCGAATGTCATCCATATGCGAAAGACTAGGAGAGAGACCACCGTGGACACAGAAGATTTTGCCGGCCACAATCGCAGCAATCGGGAGACAATTGAACGTATCGATGAAGGTCTTCCAGACCTTGATATTGCAACGACGCTTGCACTCATCATAGAACCCATAAACACGGGTAACGTTGGCACACTCATGGTTACCTCGAAGCAGGAAGAAGTTCTCGGGATACTTGAGCTTATAGCACATCAGCAGAAGGATTGTCTCCAGACTCTGCTTGCCTCGGTCGACGTAATCACCCAAGAAAAGGTAGTTGGAAGCGGGAGGGAATCCACACATCTCGAAGAGCCGAATGAGGTCAGTGTATTGGCCGTGAACGTCGCCGACAATCTTCACGGGAGCCGACAGCTCCAGCAGAGCAGGCTGCGACAAGAAGAGCTCGCGAGCGGCGGTGCAGATAGCGGTAATCTCCGCATTCTTCAAGCAGACTGTTTTGGTAACCTTGCTCGAATAACCAGCGTCTAGGAGTCGCGAAATCATGTCGTCCAAATCGATGGATTTCAAAGCGCCCATACCCATTCCAGGAGACCCAGAAGTCTCCAGGGGAGCGTTCAAGATGAAGTCCAGAATGGGATTCAGTTGGTTCTCTCGCTTCATCAGAATCGATTCACCAGCGACCGCGGCGGCCCCAGTGGGGGGGGCCACCAGAGGGAGGGTTATCCGACACAAGGTCGACTTCGCCACTCTGCTTCATCGCGTCCACATCTTTGTGGCCTCGTTGCAAGGTGGTGGAAAGCGAGGGAGACGGCGGGGGCTGGGGGAGCTGGGTCGCGACGCGCTCTCGGAACCAGGCGACTGCGGGAGGCCGGCATTAGAGCCAGGGCGGCTTCCGACAGACTTGAGTGATCCAGCATCGGACTTGTCGGTTTGGCTCTCAGTCTGGGAGAGAGCAGTGGTGGAGCCCCGAGGGCTATCGGAGCTGCGAGCACCAGGGATTTTGGATCGGATCGACCCGCGGAACGAGCGGAGAGACTCTTTGGTGTCGGACTTGGAAAATGAAGGGTAGGACTGAAGAGGGTCGCCGGAGGCGTTGCCCTTGGAATGCGACTGACCCATCACTACAAGGCTCGGGTAACTGCCAAGCTTGAGTTTGAGATGATCGCACGAACGATGGAAGTTCCAACTGTTATGCCGAGAAACCCCTGTTGTGTTGCTGGAATGTCTTGGCCCGTGCTTCTGCAATATTACAAAGAGCTTGGAAGGGCTCTGCAAAGAATGCGCAACGGTTTGTGTGAAAACTGATTATCACTAATCCACCTATTCAGGACACTTGAGCAACACACAGGCAGAGGGGCAAGTGCGAGGGACGTCAGCACAGTTACGAGGCGAACGGGGCGAGGTGGCGAGATCAAGGTGAGGAGCTAGGTAGCAGGCTAGATGTTTTTGTGATGGATGCAGGTGGAGGGGGTTCCGAATGGTGGGAAGCTAAAGATAAAAGGCGGGAAGCTCCAAGGTTGAGAGGCTGAGGAAGCTCTACCGAAAGTTAGCCTCTTGCACGAGACAATGCAGGTGCGGGATTGCAGGGCTGACTCCGCAGAAACCCAGGTGGCATGTGGAGGTATTGACGAGAAAGAGAAGAAAGAAATAAGCAAGGGAGGTCCTTGAATGGAGAAGGACTGGGAATGGTGGGTTTGCGGATAGAGGAATGCGTCATTATGTACGGGGGGTTTTGAGCGGGTGTTCCACATTGTAGGCAGACACCCCGGTACGAATTTACCTCAGTAAGAATCAAAGGTGATGTAGCAAGAGATCAAGAAGCTTGGAAGCTCCCTGCGATGAAAACAAGAAAAGACCTTGGAAGAAGAGAGAGGGGAAGAGGAATGAAGGTTAAGCAAGTCAAGGTCAGAAAGATCAGATGTAGGCAAAAGTACTCCGCCACCGCTAGTACAGCAAAAAGGTACTTCGCGGGTACAAAATGGCTTGTTTCTGTGGTTTCCGTTTCTTGGGCCCGGTCTCGATCGGGGGTGGGTGGATTAGGTCAGCCGGACTATCTCTCGGACCGAGCTATACAAAGAACCTCGTCCCACCTGGCAAGAGAGTCTAAGACAGTTGCCTGATTTGCCTGGAAGGGAAGAGTCTGGACTCTGATATTTATATTGAAGAGTCATGGATTTCGTGGGTATTCATCATCAGCTTTGAGAAATAAAAGGTTATTTCCTTTTTTCTTTTTCTTTGGGTTTGGTTTCTTTTTCTTTTAAAACCGAAACTAGTACACATAGTTAGGTCTAAGTCCCTTGTAAGGTCTGTATATCTCTTTACAGCACACCGCACAAAACTTGGAAATACCTTCTTTGTTTTCTTTATTTGATCTTGTAGAGCCCTTGCTTTCTCCCCAATATCTAAACAATATCTTTTGTTTTATCTTTCCATATTGTAATCTGATCTTTTTTGGCTCGTTAGATTTCTTGAACCTCCACTATTAGCGCTCAATAAGCGATGCTTTTCTCCCTACAACCTACAACGTACATGCATTTACATTTAAATTTGGGCCACCTGAAGAGACCATCACAAATGGATTTGCAAATCCAGTCGGACACGAAAAATCTTTTTCCGAGCCTACCCGACCTTTCGCAAGAGAATCTATCCAGAGCTTGGACCCCGTCACCCGGGGCACGTCTCCTATCAGAAGTGATAGAGATAAAGTGAAGCGCCCACTAACTCAAGGATTCGACACCACGTTCGGAAACAAAATGATACATCACAAATGTTGACTGTGTGATAGAGCGTAAGCCTCCTGCAAACACGTCCAACAGTGGAAGGCGGCTAGAGCATAGTAGCGTCCCTTCGAAACAAGATACAACCTGCCCCATGATCAGATCGTAGAAGCGGACACGAGCCACAGATAGCCTTGGTTCTGCACGAAAGCAAGCACGCTGCATGCCAAGGAATCTCTGTGGCGGAGACACCGCTATTTTGCCCCTCCATTCACCCCTTGTTCGCCGAAAGCGCCTGCCATAAACAATCTTCCTATCCGATAACTTGACTGCAGACCTGTCGGTCAAGCCACCTTTGAATGGGACGATACTGCGATGCAGCTGCTGTGCTCCCGGTGCCACGTTGGCGGAAGAGCAGCGAGCGCCGCTGCAGGAAAGCCTCCTCTTGGCAGCCCCGCGCCCAACTCTAGTCCTGGCGGAAAAGCAGGGACCAGGGTGGTTGTGGGCGCAGGGCAGACACCGGGCCTCTCCTGCAGCATCTCGCGTGGGTGAGTGCAATAGGTGGTTGCCATGCTGCTTGGTAGTGGGGCAGTAGAGCCAGGTTTATCATTCGAGAATAGAATAGAAAACGATCCCTAGGTGGGCGAATGAAGATCCCGTAGATACGAGCCCGAGTTGGAACCAGATCAAGGCTTACTCCAGCTCTATTTTCGTAATGTGTCGTCCTGGGATCACAATGAGGCCTATCAGCCGGTGTGTCATGTTCACTTTGACAGTTGCGCTCTTCGCTTCCGACCCTTCTTCCCACGACTCTTTCTCGTGTGCGGCGGCTTGTACGGCAGATGTGGTGGGCATACGATATTCGAAAGAGTTGGCGAGGATGATATTCCGGTCCTGTCGAGGAATTTTCGTTTAGTACCAGTTGCTGTATGCTATTTCAAACCCTATAGCACGTAGTTCATAGGTGACTGCTTACCGCATCGGTACACTTGAAAAGTCCGACGAACATTCGAGTATCTGTGGTATGGATCCGCAGTGTGCGACCCAACAACCCTTCCAAGTACTGAACAGACTGATCGTGATCCATTGTGGTTGGTGCGTTGCTCGTGTCGGCAGCGAGAGGACCTCCAATGTGCGGGGGGAGTTTCAAGTCTGAGGATAGCCGAGCTGAAAAGGATTCGACGCAGGAGGAAGGACAGTGTCGGGTTATTCGGGGGTTGGCAAAGTTAAGTAAATTCTCTTGCGGTTTGGGATTCCCCTGGCCTTGTGGTTCAATTGAACGAGGGACGACGTCGGGTGGACAAACAACTTTGTTGATGCCTGAGGCCTCATTTCACTACTGGCGGCCATAATAAGCAGCCAACGCAATAACCTACACTTTCGAAACGGCTAGTGTCTAAATAGTGAAGAGTCAGTATGCTTAAATGCAGCACCAGCTATTAGCCTTACTCCATACTTATATTTATGTATATACTATGGTTATGCCAAGTTACCATTCTAGGCAAGCGATCACAATACCTTCAATATAGCTACCTCGGGCCGGATCAAATGATGATGCCCTTACCAAAACCTGCGAATGAAGTCGGGAGTCACTAGAACATCAAATCAAGCCAGATATCTAGCTATGTATATTCATTAAAATTCAAAGCCCCTTGACTTTCAAGTATTCCCAGGCTTCCATAGACGCCAAAGACCGAATGGTCTCCCAGTTCCTTTCAATAAAGGAAGAAAAGCAAGACAATATAATTAGCCAGTAACACCTTTCCCAAATAACCCAATAGGTATCAAAATGAATGGAAAGGTAATGATGACCTCTCCTGATATGAACACCAGCGCGAGATGCTGAAAAGGACCCGTGCAACCGAATTACATCCAGGCCATTCCTCCTGCCCAGTTCTTGGACGCTTGATCCAACCCATCACTACCGCTTCCACTATCCACGTCCATATCCATGTCCACATCGGCACTCATCTGGTTGGATTCGGGACTGTTGCTCTCGCTTGAGCTGTCTGAGCTCATTTGATTAAACGCCTGGAGACGCAAGACGTCCTCCCGTACCAAGGCAGTCTCATTGGCGCGAGGGGCAAGTGCTTGACGGGATGGTCGGAAAGACGATGATTGCTGGGGTTTTTGCTGGAAGAATCGGTGTAATGTTTGCTGTCGGGGGTCAATGGCTTCTGGTGTTTCGAGAGTCGGCTCTGAGTCCATTGTATCCATGTCGGTGGCCTGCGTAGACTCCTGCTGCTTTTGGGCCGAGAAAATCCATCGTAGGGTATTCTCTGCTAGCTGTCAGCAAGGTCCGAACGTTGACGCGATCAAGGGAGGGTGCTACAAGTGTAGCAAGGGCGGGGCCAGGCACTTACGGTAAATCACTTGGTCGCTGGGACGATCGTCTCTGAAGCGTTTTCGCGTCCGACTGTGGAGGTGCGTGCTCCCATCGATCATCATGCCCCATTCACTAGGGGCTGGGACTGACGGACTGGGCGGGAGAGCTGTGAACGAAGCTTTCCGCTTGAGTGACATTTTGGAGCTCGGGTGTATAGTAAGATGGATTGGTAGGGGGTGCAAAGAGGTAATCGGGTAAGAAGTCTCACAGGGATGATAGTGACAAGAGAAGATAGGTGTGAGGAATTGAGACGAGGACCGATGTCAAACACAATTGGCTCAGCGCGTCATTTCCGGGATTCGCGTTGCTTTGAGGCTAAGCCGAAACGGGTAATATAGATAACAGGTAGGATCGTGACAACCTTCCACAACTGGACTCTGGCCTCTATTTTGTAGAAGAAGCTGACTATTTCTACTCCCATACTCTCAATTGATATATCCGAGCTAGAGATGTCAATGCCGTTGCTTCGACCATGCGACTGCCCCTTGCCGCGATCATTCTTGCGGGATCCAGCACTACCTTTCTTTAGGAAATAACTATAAAGTGACGTACAACGAAATTTTGATTGCTCTTTCCAACTTTTAGAGGTATTACTAAAAACCACACCTTTATATGCAGCTATTTCACCCTTCAACTTTGTTTGGTATGTTGTTATAGGTACGTATGCGGTACTTTAAAGGTTACAGAAGATAATTAGACTTCTGATGGGAATTCTTAGTATGATATTGACCAGAAAGGCCTATAGAATATATGTTCTAATATGAATCTTTTGCGGACTCCCAAAATAGACAAAATACAATCAATACTAATACCTATGTAGGTATGTAGGTACCTCCCAATATCTCCCAATATCCTCCCATTGGCGCGCCGGCTCAAGCGTTCGGGATCCCCACCCATGGACGCTCCCCCACTTCTCCTCAATTGGAGAGCTTCATTGTAGGGCACCACTTTCTCACATCCGACCTTCACATTAACTCATTTATTCAAACCCTACAATGCCATCTCGTCACGCCTCGCACTCTGGTTCATGGTACTCAGACAGTGCCCGCACCCTGACCCGTCAGCTGGATGGCTGGCTGGCGCAGGTGCCAGACACGATGGAGAAGGTCGGCTCGCTGCCAACTCCAGGAGCCAGAGTGATCATCGCACCGTATGCTTGAGACCCTTATTATACATATTATGCTATCCAGGACGAAGCATACTGATCAACCAGGCATGCGGGGTATTCGTACTCGGGACCCTGCGCAGCCTACGCATACAAGGCGCTAGATCTCTCCAAAGCGTGAGCTTACCTACTGCTTCTTTTCTTGAAACTCCTCTGATCTCACAAATAGGAAGCGAATCTTTATCTTGGGACCGTCACACCATGTCTCGCTCGCAACACTGGCTCTTCCAACGCTAACTTCCTACCGTACCCCTCTATCCGATGAACCCCTCCCACTAGACACCGAGCTGATTACCCAGCTTCTCAAAACCCAGGCGACCAGACCAAACGGGGCAAAGATCAGCTTCACAACCATGTCACGCTCGGTCGATGAAGATGAACACAGCATCGAGATGCACTTGCCCTACATCCACCGCTTGCTCCAGCTCCAATATCCCGATTCTTCAGCCTCTGAATACCCACCTCTAGTCCCAATCATGGTCGGAAATACCTCTGCGGCGACAGAGCAAGCATTTGGTGCCCTCCTAGCCCCCTATCTGGCGGACCCGGCGAACGCATTTGTGATAAGTTCTGATTTCTGCCACTGGGGCCTCCGATTCCGCTACACATACTATGTTCCACAGGCCCCCAGGCCAGGGCCAGAACTCCCACTATCCGGTGATATACTTCCGCAACCCGGAATGGATGCAAGCAGCGTCGACCAGGTCGTCGAGATGGTCTCAGCTGGTCACTCCTTGCGGCAACGCGATCATATCTCAAGCCGTGAACCTGCCATTCACGAGAGTATTTCAGCATTTGACATGGCTACTATGGCTGCCATCACCACGGGATCTGCAAAGTCCTTCCTCGATATTATTGAACGCACGGGTAACACAGTATGCGGGCGCCATCCGATCGGGGTAATCATGGCAGCCCTGGAAGTTGTCACGGCAAGTCGAGCAGCCGATCAGGAAGGACGCTTTTACTTCCTGCGGTATGAGCGTAGCTCGGATGTAGAAGATATCGATGACAGCTCGGTGAGCTATGTCTCTGCATTTGCCGTGCTTTGAGATTCCACCAGGCCTCAATAGCAGAGCTTTTCTCCTTGTTTTAGCTCGGATGTGTTAGCTCTAGAAATTATAGCTAAAGTAAGGTTGCAGAGATTATCAAATCGGGTTTATATTCCCAGCTTCCCCGGATTGCCATAATGTGACCACTCGGTGGATATCCGTACCCGCCTGTAGATCCCTTGATCGGCGTAGGTCCACGCAGATGCCAGGAATCTCGGACGGCATATATCCGTCGCAAGGCTTCATTCAAAGTACTATTACTTTGCTACTCTCACTAGCACGGTGAGGTAGAATATCATGTCGAGAGAACATTTAGCGTGTGATTGTAGAGCAGGGAACTCGGAGGTTTTCACATTGTATTCTCTAGTATCAAGGAGATCTTAGATTGATAATAAATGGCCGAGATAAACTATTTTCAAAGTATTCTCCAAGTCTTACCTATGTCTGGATTTGAAACATTAAACGCCATGGCACCCCACCATCGATTGTACTTGGGGGACACCGTGCGGTGCTTAGTGAATGGACATGGAGCCCTAATCTCTGATATTGAATAAGATGTTTCAAGATGAGATCTATTGACATAGCTCAGTACTTTACATAAACAAGGTATTCTTTGTTATCCCAAGGGGTCAAACATGGAACCCCGTGAATTAGCCGCTGGGCTGTTGGAGGCGTTATTCAGCCAATCCGACAGCCCTACAGCCCTGTAGTCAGATCATTGTCCCCCTGGGCTCATTCTATTTCAACTAACCAGATCGTAGAAAAGCTCCTTTCCTTCCTGGTCCCGTCCAAATCTAAGCGCCGACCCTTGTCTGACATGGCACTGTAGCAGTCGAAGCAGTAGGAATTCTTTTTCATTGCAGGCACCCACTTTAGGGCTTCATTGCCTATTGATCTATTGTCCATTAACGCATACAAAGAGTGGATCTGAGTATAGAAAATGTGGCATTGTAAAACAAAGCGCCAAAAGCATTCAAGACTTTTTTAACTCAAGTCTTATGTCCTATCTTTATCCGGGCTTTCATTTCTTCATTCCTGTAGTCGCTCATTAAGCTGGATACATCTTTCATTCCTTTTATCTTCATAGTTCAGCTTCACAGAGTGGAGATATTCCTTGGCTGGTACTAGGATTTCTTCACCGCTCAAAAAGCCATGTTCTACCTCTTCGTGGCCTGCCTATTGCCCTTCTTCACCTTCGCTTCCCCGACTCTAGTCGACTTCATTACCACCATGTCGTCTAACGATGAAAACGTAGGAAATAGACTGGTTTTCTGTCATTTTATGGCAAGTTACATATTTATCGCATTGTCAAATTATAAAACACTAACACGATCTAGATGGGCATCGTCAGCAATCGCGAAAGCGCCTGCGACTATGACGATGATATGAGGCGTGCCAGAGACGCAGGCATCGATGCCTTTGCATTAAATATCGGCACCGACCCTTACACCGACACCCAGCTGTACTATGCCTATGAATCTGCTGCCAGAAATGACATGAAAGTATTCATCTCCTTCGACTTCAACTGGTGGCAGGCCAGCCAGGGCAGCGAAGTCGGCGCCAAGATCGCGCAGTATGCAAGTCATCCCGCGCAGCTCATGGTCGATGGGAAAGTCTTTGTGTCGTCGTTTACCGGCGACGGTGTTGATGTCGATGAAATCAGATCCTCTGCTGGCAGTGAGATCTTCTTTGCGCCGAATTTCCACCCCGGTCAGGGTGATTTCGATAAGATCGATGGTGCTCTGAACTGGATGGGTTGGGATAGTGATGGGAACAACAGGGCTCCGACTGCTGAGCAGAGGGTCACTGTTGAAGATAGCGACCAGGCTTATGAGGATGCTCTGCAAGGGAAACCATATATTGCGCGTGAGTAGCTGGAGTTTGTTGGTTCTTGTGCGCGTATTTGCTGATTGATGAATAGCTATCTCGCCTTGGTTCTCGACCCATTACGGCCCCGAGGTCTCGTACAGCAAGAACTGGGTGTTCCCCTCCGACCTCCTCTGGTATGACCGGTGGAGAGAAATTTTACGTCTCAGCCCTCGCTTTGTGGAGATCATCACCTGGAATGACTATGGTGAGTCACACTATGTCGGCCCGCTGTCATCACCACATACAGACGACGGTGCCTCGAAGTGGGTAATGGATATGTAAGTAGAGATCTTCCACCCTACCAAATTAAACATAAACATCAACTCACAAAGGAGATAGGCCCCACAACGGCTGGCTCGACATGGCAAAGCCCTTCATCGCCGCCTACAAAGCAGGCTCGAGGCTGCCCATCAGATTCATAGAGGAAGAAAAACTGGTTTACTGGTACCGGCCAACCCTGAAGAGCGTCGACTGCGACGCAACAGACACAACAATGCAAGGCAGCTCCGACAGTGCCAGCGGCGACTTCACCTGTGGCCGGCCCAACGGCGCCGACACAATGAAAGACGAGCTGTTCGTCGTTACGATGCTGAAGTTGCCCGCGATGGTGCGGGTGCAGTCTGGTGATAAGACTGAGACCTACATCGCGCCTCCGGGGATCTGGTCACACTCGGTGCCGATGGGTGTGGGTGCGCAGAGATTCAAGGTCATTCGCGGCTTCAGGACGGTTGAGGCTCTGTCCGGGACAAGTTTGAGGGATGTTGTCGACACGTGCGCCTGTGGCATTTATAACTTCAATGCTTATGTGGGCACTCTGCCGGCAGAGGCCTGTGTTGACCAGCTACAACCGGCTGGTTTGACTATGTTGTCGGAGGGGTTGCAGGTGACGCCCCAGATTAACGCTCTAGGTTGACATACTAAGTGTCGGGCTTGATGTTGGGTTACTTATCGCTTGAGGTCTGGAACCTAAGTATAGAATACACTGAGTGTATGTTGATCGAGGCGTGAGAGATACCTGCAGAACACCAATAAATACAACACCTGACCCTGGACCGCCCTCATAAGGCCTGCACTTAGATGGGAAAGCCTCACCCGGTAAAGGAAATGCAATACACATAGAGGTACTTAAAGCACTATAATATGTCTTGAACTTGAAACAGGAATGGCATTCGTGAATGTTTATAGACCAGTTGCTACATATTATTGAATGAAATTGAACTGCAGAGTATAGTTAGTTAGAACAAAGTACCTTGAAAGATCTACAACTAGCCCGTTTTCTTCCGCGTTTCCTTATCTCTTTTGGTCTCAGATATAGTATATCAGATACATGTAGCGACATAAATACCTCTCATGTCCCTTTATCTTTACCCTCACCGACTCTTTGCCCAAATCCTTAACTGGGCCACTTAACGCCCGTTCGGATTGACGGGAACGTGTTGTGCCCGATAGGGCCAGCAGCAGGTCTTGTGACATTATTTATGGACCTCCCTGGCTGTCAATGTCTCTTTGTTTTTGATTTCAGGACGAACATAGTTACTACTAACAATGATCCGTATGAAGGGTGTCTTCTCATGGGAGGATGTGCTGCTCCAGCGGTATCAGAGTAAGGCAACAACTCCATTCTTACTATTCTTACTTTTCATTCCTCACATTGAGCATACATATCTAACAGATCTAAAACAAAAACAGGCAACAAACCTCCTCCCCTCTCCCACCACCAAACAATAGCATTCTCCTCCCCACAATCCCAAAGCCAACTTCTCACCCGGCTATCACCGGAGCTCCGGCTAATGATCTGGGGATTCGTCCTAGCAGACCAAAGAATCCATATAATCCAATGCAACAAACGACTCGGACACGTGGTATGTCCCTGTGCGCTCGAGCAAAAAGCAAAAAGGTCTTCACCTTCACCTTCACCAGAGCGGCACACTCGCCCGAGCAGCACCTGCGAGATCTGCCACGGAACAGGCATCTCCCAGCCGGCGAAAGAAGCCGATCTCGCACGCTGGAATAAAGTTAAGCTACTCAGTCTGGCATTGACCTGTCGACAGATGTATGAAAGATTCTTTTATCCTTCTACTCCTACCCTACTTGTATACTTATATTGTACTATACATGTACATGTTACATCCCAACCTGCCACCCCTTCCCCTCGCCTTATCCCAGAAAAAGCAAAAGCTACATACCCAAACCACCCCAATTCTAATAAACCACAGATACCACGAATCAATCCCCATGCTCTACACCCACCCAATCCTAGAATTCAGTAACCCCTGGACCCTCTCATATCTCCTCCCAACAATCCTCCCCGACCACCGGGACCGCATACGCGCCATCGAACTACGCTGGTCTTTCCCGGGCCACTGGCTACCGAGCAAGGACTCCGTGCGGGCGGTGTACGTATCCGCTGGACGGACACAGTGGATAGAGACGTGTCGGGCTGTTTCGCAGCTGCGCTCACTGCGGTCGTTCGTGCTCGTGTTGGAGAGTAATTGGTTCAGTGAGCCTGTTGAGAAATTGGTGGGGTTTTTGGAGCCCCTGCGGGGTGTTGCTATTACTAGTTCGAGACGGTGGGATTGTAGGAGGGATGGTGATGGTGATGGGGATGCGAACGTGACTGTGGATGTGGATCTTGATGGGTACGGGTCTGGGGGCCGGTCGAGGGTGAGAAGTGTCGGGTGTGACGGGTTTAGTTCGGATGAGGACTCTTGTAAGAGTCTGGGATCTGAATCTTCGTTTTCTTCTTGGGATTCGTCTGCGGCTACGTCTGGATCCAGGGGGAGCTGGGAGCTGAGGCTTCAGGGCCATTCTTACTACTTGCATGAACTGGATCGGATAGGGAGGGATCTTCGGCGGAGGGGGATAGACTGCTGGATATCAGCGGTGTGAGAGGTATTCAAGATTTGTGGATGGCGTGATTAAACTTGTTTTATGCATGCAATGATCGTCTGTTGGATGTATGTTGTACTACATACATCCACACATACATACATACATAGGGTTGTCACTTTCTTGTTTTTGTGCATGTTTCGGCATCACTTCGGAGTATGTTGACACCGTTGCAGATCTACATATCGGGATCGGAGTATCATCGACGCATACTCGGGCATCTATCGATTTCTGAGCGTTCCAGGTACAATATATATCGTAGTCTGGCTTGATAATATACAGAAATGCTGTGGAGTACTCCGTACACCGTACTAAGTTGCTATATACGGAATATAATTTCTTATTTTCCCCTCGACTCTCAACCAGGTGAGACCCTGGACCCACTGAGAGGAGTCGGTCTATAAATACATAAAACACGTGTTTTAGCTGGTATGCATAGTGCAGAAGATATCAAGTCAGGTTTATCCATTCCAGACAACATGCTGTACATTGTACATCTATATACATTGTAACTATCATATCCCTTCCAAGGTTAGGGTTAACATGATGTATGATGATGTATAATGTCGCCAGGGGCAAGAAAAACCTGAACTTGGCTCCACCAGGAGCGCTAGGGAGACCGCGGGGAAGAGTGCGCATCATAATCAAACTAGCCTTGTATTGGAACACAGTGGATAATAAGATATTGGTATTGAATGGTACTAGCCCACTGAACGTAAAGGAAATCGACCCTTGAAAAAGGTGGCCAGGTATATAAGGAAAAAGATCGAACTGGCGATCCTGCCAGGACATGCAAAAGTAAGCATAGAAAAAAAATGGCTGCAAAAATGGCTGCAACCATGACTCGTAAATGTGTCGTCGGGCATATCCAAAAGATATTAGAGATAAAGACTGGGAAAGGAGATGGAAGATAATCGTTGTCACCATGGGCGCCGTGCAAAACTATAAAGCCAAAACCCTGGTTGTGACCCATATTAAGTGCAAGATGGTCGGGAAAAAAAAAAAATCAGACTCCGGATGTGGTATCTCAGAGAGTAAGGAAATGGAAATTATCACGTAGATGTCGTGATTCGAGCGGAGAGAAATTGTATGATCGATGATCAGAGGAACAATTGGTCAACATCGCCAGCCATTGTAGACAGGCAGGCCCGGGAGCCTTCTTGTCCAAGTCTGCGGTCGCACATGCTTGAATCTTATGTCAAGATAGCATGGCTGTCTTCTGATTCTGACGCCAGAAAAGGGATGCCAGCGGCTCGAAGTTATCCAGCGCGACCGCAGTGGCTTTGGTCAATAGTCGGAACCAATGTTACCTAAAGGTCTCTCGAACGTCGCTGCGCCCGGCCAGTGCTCCGATGCGAGAAAGAGGGCTGCGGAATATTGAATATCCAGGTCGCACAATCGTTCGATGAGTGGTGTGGCTGATGTGAAATTTCAGAAGCCAAGGGGGTGATATGATGCCAGATTACCAGCAGTAATCTTACCGTCCTTCACGGGAACGGTCGGGTCCTGAGTTACCATGGCCTCGTGCGGCAAGCCATTCGGTCGAGGCCTCCTGGCGAGCACCTGGGTGTTTCTGGTCCTCGCGGCGACCGGCAAGTCCCTGTGGGAGCATGTTGTTAATCTCCGCTGCCAGAGCCGATGCCATGTAGCATCGGAGCTCCTTCTCTTCACGCTCATCCTCCTTGATCAGGCGACGTTGGTCGGTCTTGGACATGTTTTCGCGACGCTTGCGTCGGATTTCATGAATCGACCACAGAACAACTTCTTCGGGGGCGCGAGTGCGAGGGCTTCCGTGTCGGGAGAAATTGCGAACATAGCGGCGCGTGACATCGGTCGCACCGTCGATGGAAAAGGCCACACAGTAAGAGATCTTGCGTTGCCATCCTTCGGTGTACAGGCGAGGCTGATCCCAGGCGCCCTCGCAAGAATCAACGTGGACCCATCGTCGCTGGTGTTCCGAGTACACTTCGGTCCAGACATAATCCTCGGAATTCCAGACCCAACGGACACGGGCTCCGACTGCGCGGCAGAACATGCTAAAGCAGTTGGCCCATTCGCCAACTCTGCCACGTCGAGATTGCAGCAATTGCCACACATCGGAATACCGCGGGAATCGCTCGTGGGCGGTGCAATTAGTATCGGAACAACGGTACAACTCAACTCGGGTTGCGCCACGGGCGGTCTCATCGGGGGTCGGAGGCGTCATGCCTTGGGCGATCGTGGGCATTAGGCATTTCGAGCATGGAGGGTTATTAACAAATTGGAAGAATGACCCCTTGAACCATCTGGATGAAGATAGATATGTTAGCAAGGGCGCAACGGGTCTAGACCATCTAGGGATTCCAACATACTTTAACAATGCTCGGATCACACAATCTTGGTAGCCCCATTCCGGCTTGCCTCCCACACTGGCAGCCTGGGCCTGCATAATTTGAGACTCTTCCTCGGCCTCGGAATACAGGCGATCGAGCGGGATAACACACAAGGCCTCATCCAATAGACCAGGGTTTTCGTACTTGGTCGGTGTGACTGATAATCCCTTCAATAAATTATAAAACTTGAGCGAAGCTGCATCCTGGGGAGGGGATGGCATGATAGGAAGACCGCGTAGTGCTGGTGAGGTTGTGGATGGCTTGGGAGAGGGAGCGGCGGCAGGAGTGCCCAACGAGGGAGGTGGTGGCGGAGCTCGCGTAGGCGGCGGAGGAAGTGCTGAACTGGACATCGGAGACGGCGATGGGGAGTGAGTACGCGAGCGAGAAGGTTCATGAAGTCGGTTAAGTCGTTTGGTGCGCATAAGCTGCTCGAATTCGTGGGTTAGGGAGGAGGCGTCGTAGCCGTTTGGGGCAGGCTGGGTAGCCCGTTGTCTGCCGTCCGCCATAGTCGATGAGGAAGTCACGGCAGACTTCCAAGACGATGAATATTGAGATCCAGGATGGCTCGGAATGGGTGAACGATCGAGTTTGGGCGAAGGAGGTCCAATTTGACCCAGGGTCGGGGGGTAAGAGGATGGTAAGAAAGGGATGTCAGAGACGAGTAGTAAAAGAAGGGACTACCTCGCTCGAGTTGACGTAGCACTTGACGATCACTCTCTTATTGGAGAGTCAAGAAGGGAAAAAAGAAAGAAAGGCCCTTGGATGAGAGAGAGGGAGGGAGAGGACAAGAGTACGGAGTGTACGCAGTATTACGAGCGTCGTCAGCATCTGGCCCCAATCACGGGCCCCGCGGCCAAGCCGCGTGTGCAAAAACCAAAAAGAGCCAAGAAAAAAGACCCTTTTTCCCCGTAATTTCCGTAATTTGCGTATTTTTGGCTCCCGTGAACACGTAACGTCCACATCCAGATTTTCATGGATCGTTGCTAGTTTCTTGGCATATACTTTGGCTTCTATATCCTTTTTTTGTTTTTATACTCACCTACTTTGATATTATCTCGAACTTTCAGGTATATCCAAAGTACATACAACATATCTAGTATGTATGTACTACATATGAGTTGACCGATATGACTACTTTACCTATACGTTAACGTAGATCATCAGGCAGTTATTAATCCTTCCATGGTTATCGTCAATATAATAATCAAGGTTGGGTACAACAACGAAGATCAAATACCCTTGAGAGTTTATAAGGCGATGATCAAAGCTCTTGGTCGGCTTGTTCCGTTACCTAGGTATACTCCTAAAGAGTATACAATCTTGTACATCAAATGTACTATATATGCCGTACCCCGTAGGGAATCAACAAGCTAAAATCAAGACGTCAAGAAAAAAAGGAAAGGGAGAAAAATAAAAAATAAAAAATAAAAAATAAAAAATAAAAAAAGAGAAAGAGAAAGGGAAAAAGAAATATCAAAAAGCGTGGGTTGTAGGGCCAACGCGCGGCCAAGGTACGAAAGCTCGACTGTTCTGTCCGCTTTTCCACTGAAAGGCTGGAGACGCGCAAGCGTCCGTCTTGGCATTTCACCCGATCGGGGGACCACACCCTCTAAGCCGCTTTGAGGCGGTGCTTCCAACCCGATGAGGTTTAGACTATGAAGGGGTCCTTCCAAGGCATCTTTATCTTTTCTCTTGGTATGAATGTATGCAACGTGAGATCCTAATTCTTGGGATACTTTATCGTCTTACTTCGATGGGGAATGTGAATGTGAGATTCGATCCCGTGTTAAAATACATTATAGTGCGGATCATTAGGGCTAGTCCGTACAATACTACAACATACAACCCGCAGGAACTCGCCCTCCATCGCCAATCAGATCACCTAAAAGAAGACCCTGGAAAATACTCCGTATACGCCGTACTTCGTAGTGAGGTTCCAATTGTGGAAGCATCTTTTTCCCTTTTCAGTCAGGCAACTGTCGATCTACATCGTATCCAATGAGCGGACATCAATATGAATCAGGGGTTGGGAAAGCTGCTCTACTTGGGTAGGCTATCCAAATACTTGCCTAGCAGGCTCAATGGCATTATCAGTCATGTTTGGGTGCAACTATACGTACATGGATATGTAGAATATTAGGATCTAGTTAGGAATACGTTGGCTGTGGTATGCCCAGGTGTCAATGATGCGGACAACCTTTGGATAATGTTTTTTCTTTTTCTTTTTTTTAAAAAAAAATCCACAAGCTCCCGGGGCCGAGATTCAGCCCTGAAATCTATTACATCGGATGACTCGGGAAATTTGACCAGGCGTTCTCTCTGGGGAAACCGATCCGTCGTTTCATCTTCTGAGCCGCGTTTGACCCTAGTAATATTCCGAGGCTATGTTGAGTGGCTGTGCGAAGTTCATTGTGATCACATAAGTAGTTGAACAATCCGTATCAAAATGTTCTTTTTTCCTACTGATCTGATTTTCCCTATTCGATGCCGAGAAAAAGTGTCCTGGTGCTTAACTCGGATGGCGCGAGCATCAATTTCACAAAAAACTGGGTCATTTTACAAGTACCAGATATTTTTGCGGTGATCCCTGTTATTTTATTGGACTTTCTTTTTAAATAACAATGTATGTTATTTTCTCTCCTCGGTGGTAATTGACGGTAATCATAACAGTTAGTACAACATACCTAGAATCAAGCAAAAGGCGATTCGTACACAACACGCAAGGCACTCGTACTGGCAATAATTCTTGCCATGGGATTGGTACATGCCCAAGGGAGATGTGCAGAACTTCTACGAGTAAAGCTAAAGCAATTCGGGTTCAATGAACCGAGCGAGCCAATTACCCCCGGACGCCAAGTGCCAAGACCTCATGTCTCTCCTGGCTCTCTTGACTTTATTGCTTGAATGATATATTAAACTAAGACAAGGCCTATCTAGCGAGACTGTCGGCGTATCCCATGAGCTTGGCCCTGTCTTTGCAAGGTGCCAAGGCTATATGCACCATGCTTCATTCCCGTGGATGCATGAGCCGATGCCCAGTCCGCGCATCTGGTTTCCACGCGTCGTTGCCCATTCAATACCGCATCCCTCCGCATCTCTCGAAAAACTGTCAAATCCTGTGACACAACGATAATACACAACGATAATAATGTGATCCTCAAACTGACGTGGCGGGCGTGTCGTCCCTAGCCAAGAAGGGAGGACACGCACGCCGCATAGGTGGCTCGTCGTGCAGCTGACTTCTTAAGCTTGGCCTTACGTTGACATGCTTAGACGTCTTACTCCATGCGGCCTTTTTGTTTAACGCGAGAATGACCACTGACGGATGTACGGGAGAATAGCGTTGGCTAGTGTGGGCCGAAACGTCATGCGCTAATCCACTAGCTCTATCGCTGTCGCAAGCTCTTGGGTCTTGGGAGTTCTTCCGCATCTCACCAGCCCATTCGTTGGATATGAGGGCTCAGGTCGTCTAATTGCCCGTTCGGACCTAAGTCGTTGGAGCGAGTGCTCAGATATCCGTGCGTCTTGCTATGGACTGTTGAACTAACAGGGAACAGATGGCCTAGACAAAAAGCTTGCAAGAAGGTACTCTGGAAAATAACTGACTTAAGTCTATATCACGTGTCCTTGTCGCTAATAGTCTGTGCACATGTTTTTGTTTTTGGTTTATTCCTTATCTATACCTAAGGAGTAGGGCTGACTTTACTATGATGACCCTCGGGGGACGTAGATAACCCTGTTTTGATATATAGACTCATTCTATAGATTGGGATAAATACCGAAATATGGCCTTACTTGACCTACTAAAACCTTTTCGATATCACATGTTGTATATCAAATGTTTCGGCCACTGAAAGGAGGTTGATGATACATGTATGCAGTTTGGCGTAGTTAAACACCAGCCTCGAATCAACATCTACTAGCAGCTCATATTAACAAGTTCGATATTGTAGCCAATTTAAGCAGTTATAAACTATCAAATATCGGAACTGAATAATATGGAAAAGACTCCGCAATCAAAAGTTTTGAGCAACATATCTTCTAGATATATCTTGCGTACACAACCAACTCTTTACATTATGTTATATGTCCTTCACTTTATTTGACAAATCAACAAAAAGAAAGAAACCATTACAATACCTAGATAGCAGAGCGGGATACATCTGGCAGTTGTAGTAGGCTGGACGTTCCTTCCTCTTCAACAGTCCAAGCCCCTCCATCCTCAGCGTTCAATCACCGATGGTTTACCTGCACTATGAATCAAACCACTTGGCTATTTACAACACAAATACTTCATTGGATTACAACTAAGTCCAATGACGGTCTTCATCGCATCTTTGTGAGTTCCTCCCTCGCCTACAAGACTCCTCAAATCTGACATGGTGTATACCAGGTTCCTCCCGTATACTATCGATTTCCAAGTGACGGAACCCAAGCAGGGACAGCACGGGTCCTCGTCTAGCCATGCAAACGTCGATGGTCCTGGACCTATCCTTGGGCGCCTGTCGGATACCTACCATCCAACTCGTCCCACAAGTTGTCTCCCACTAACTCCGGGAGCCACCACAGAAGACGAGACTGTCTTCAAAGGATATACTTCGCGGTCAGCAGATGAGATTCCGATTGCCAATGATCGATTGTGGCACGGCCCCAGCGAGCCCCGTGTCATTCCATGGGGACACAGTCGGAGATTCCATCAGCCCCGGTCCAAGGCAACAGATCCTCCAACACCGTCCATTCTGAGCAGTCGAGGCCCAATCCAAGGACCGAGAAGGGAATTATCTTTGGATGGATCACAGGATCGATGGGACACGAAATACTGCAGTAGCACACGAGTCTCGCTCTCCAATGCTGACTGGGTCGTAAAGGCTGCTGAACAAGGCCATGGAGGTCTACAAAATGCCATCCACGCTGCTGAAAAGTCGAGCTTGCTCAAGGACAAGACTTGGGTGGGGACTCTAGGCATGCCTACCGACTCATTGGCAGATTCTACCAGGACGGACATTGCTGAGACCCTCCAGGATGTGTATGATTCATTGACTGTGTTTGTTAGTGACAACGAGTTTGAGGGCCATTACACCCATTTCTGTCGCGCGGTGCTTTGGCCAGCCTTCCATTATCAAATGCAAGAAAGCCCTCGGCATACTGAGTACGACGGTTACTCTTGGGTCCAATACCTCAAGCTGAACAAGGCATTTGCAGAAACAATCATCAAGCACTGGAAACCAGGTGATCGAATATGGGTTCATGATTATCACCTTCTGCTTCTTCCTGGCCTTCTGAGGGAAGGTTTACCACAAGCCGAGATTGGATTTTTCTTGCATACTCCGTTTCCTTCCTCCGAAATCTTCCGCTGCTTGACTCCACGTGAAGAACTGTTGGATGGGCTTCTGGGAGCCGATCTGATTGGATTCCAGACAGACGAATACTGCAATCACTTTCTTCACTCCTGCAGCCGGCTGAGGAGGCTGGAGGTCTCTGCCAATCAAGTTCACCTCAACCATCGGTACGTTAGTGTTGTGAATTCTCCATTGGGAATTGACCCTTCGTCACTTTATACGTTACGCCAATCCACCGAGGTCAAGGGCTGGATACACAGCATCAGCCATAGGTACAAAGGGCAATCTCTCATTGTAGCGCGGGACCGATTTGATGCACCTGGGGGGATTAAGCAGAAGCTTTTGGCATATGAGCTGTTTCTCAACAGCTATCCAGCATGGAGAGAGCAAGTAAGCCGGCGAATTTATCTTATTGCATGTGAGGACTACTAATTTGTTTTGTATAGGTGGTTTTAGTCCAAGTAATGTCATCTGCATCTGAGAATCCCGAGCTGGAGGCACAGATCTCAAAAATCGCAATGAGGATCAATGCAACACATTCAACCATCACCCACCAGCCCTTGGTACTGGTCCAGCAAGACATCAGCCACTTCCAATTTATCGCCCTCTTAAGTGTTGCACATATCTTCATGGCCACCAATCTGCGTGAGGGGTGGAACCTGTCCAGCCATGATTTTATCCACTGCCAAGATGGACAGCTTAGCTCTCACCAGCATGGATCCTTGATTCTTAGCGAGTTTGTGGGCAGTGCGTCTATCTTTCGTGGTCATAGGCTCCTTGTCAATCCGTGGAACTACAGACAATGTGCTGATGCGATCAAGTCCGCACTCGAGATGTCACCGGCGGAGCAGAAACTCAACTGGGATTTCCTGCTGGGTTGCAAATCTCCCTACACTGCTATCAAATGGCACACGGGGTTACAAGAGGCTCTCACTAAAGCCCACGAAATGCAAATCCATCAGACAAGCCACCTCTCTCCGCTTTCACTTACCGACTTGAAAAGGTCATACGGCGCCGCCAGGGCACGGATGTTCTTTTTGGAAGACAGCGCAATCTTCGGTCCAGCTTTCGGCGTAGAAGAGTCTCTCCCCTCATCTAAAGCCTGCGAATCTCTACGAACACTCGTAAACGACCCCAAGAATACCTTATACATAACCAGCAATCGGAGCACCGAGCAGATCCAAGAAGCACTCGAAAGGCTGCCCTGTGAGCTCGGTTTCATCGCCGAGAATGGATGTTTCCTACAAGAACCCGGATCAGATTCATGGGTTCCATTCGTGCCAGAAAGCGCCCTGAAATGGCACTCCGGTATTAAAAAGATGATGAAGTATTCCCACGAGCGAATAGAAGGGAGCCGAATCAAGGAACGCCGCTGCTCGCTAACGTTTCACTACGACGGCGCAGTTGACCGCGAAGTAGCCGCTCGCCAGGCCTCCGAGCTAGCCGATCAAATCAACGGTGCCCGCGGGCGTGCGGATTTCCATGTCGTCCGCGAGGCAGCATCTGTGAAGGTTGAACCGCCGCACGCTGCTCTTGGAAATGGGAGAGTCGCCACCTATATTCTAGACCATCTCCCCAATATCAAGTATCCCAGTTTCATATTTGCAGCTGGTGGTTCTCGTAGTGACGAGGCGCTGTTTCGCTGGGCAAATGAGTTGGCTGTTGCGCCCGTTGCTTCTCGGTTTGAGAAGTCTGAGCTTGGGAAAACGCTCCATGTCACCACCGTGACAACTAGCACTCGTGCTACAGAGGCGAGATCGGTGTTGCCGCCTGATTGCTCGCTTTTAGATGTTTTGGGTGAACTGTCGAGTGTCACGTCGAATGGGGAGAGGGCTGAATGACTTACTCACGCTCAGGTTTGTTGTGGTTGGCTACTATTCTTACTATCATGCGGACTGTTGTCATGTATGATGCAAGACGGATCATGAAGGGATATGACTTATGGTATAGGTTTGTCTGATATGCGAGGGGCGAGGGACAGCCAGACATGCAGTATAGCTTTCAATAGCGCAATGACTGATATGTATTAAGCAGTCTTATTTTTGGTATTGCCGTAGATTCTTTAGAGTGGCTTTTATATTCCGAGAGCGTTGTTGTAAAGGACTTCCCCAATCGTCTACTCAGAAGGTAAAGATAATACATTTTCATTCTTTATTCTCATGCCACGATTCATGCATAGATCAAGGGGATCAGCAAACATGAGCAAGAAGGTAGATTGGCTCTCACAACTCCATCAACCATAAACCCGATTGTTGAAAAAGATCGAAAAACAAAGATAGTGCAAATACAGAACATAAGATACGAAGAGGATATAGCATGAGAAATGATAGCAATGATTAGAAGAAAAAAGAACATGAATCATAAGAAGCGACAGCTGCCAAAGCAAATTGGTCATTTCATGCCTTGCAGGTGCATACCGAGGCCGAGAAAGGAGTCAAGACGGGAAAAGCCCACATACTCCCAGCTTAGGACTTGTTATCCTTCGATGAAGAACTATCAGTACCCGCCGAGATAAGAGTAGGTGCCACACGGCGTCTCTTCGGCGGCTGCTGCGATGCACTATTTGGTTCTTCCTTGCCCCCTTCTTTTTCAGACTCACTTGCAGGCCTTACATCGCGCTTGCCCAGCACACTACCGCCGGTCGTAGTGGACCCGTTCTGCGGAACGCCTGAGATAGGCGTTTGTGGTGGGGTTGTCAGCGGGAGTGTCGGTGGCTGCGCAGAATGTGTTGCTGTCACCGACGGGACAGTCCCTAGTGTGGGAGTAGGGTTATTCACAACTGCTGCAGGGGTTGGCTGGGTGGAAGTCGCGACTGAGCAGGCGGAGTTGGACCGCGCGGGACTAGCTGGTGGCACGGGACCCGTGCTATTTGAGGACGTATGGCCCGTCTTGACTGGAGGTGGCACATGTGGAGACGCGGAGTGCGTTGGTGTCAGCAGAGGTGTGACATTCGTCGCAGGGGTGCTTGGGTTTGCTGCGTTGTGAGCTACAGAGGTTGCTCCTGTGTAGGGTTGGCCCAGCTCTCCAGGTGCGAACGAGAGTGTAGAGCAGAAGCCATCAGAGGAACTCATGATCAATGTTAACCCATCGGCGGACCTGTTGTGCATTAGAAAGCAGTACGCTGGTACCAATGATTGAAACAGTACTTACCAGGTCAAGTCAGTAAAAGTAGCGAAATGTAAATTGCTAACAATGCATAGCGGGGTTTGTTGTTGCGTGTCATATACCAAAACAGCATCTTGAGTGGCAACAGCATATACAATGCGATAAGGAAGTGCAAATACAGGTGCTGAGCTCTGGCTTGCTTCATTGCTGCCGTCATCGGCAGGTTTTGTGGATGGCTGAAGCTTTGATGGCTCGGCGGTTGTTGATGATGGAGGGACCATGTGGGGTTGGCTGGTGAAAGATGGGTTTTCCGATACCACGGCGTCTGGGAGAGATGAGAACGTCTCCTCGCCTGAAGACGTGTCAAGGGTAATGTTTTTCGCAGGCTGGGTTCCCTGTTTCAACGTGTAAAAGACCGGGGAACATTTGACAGCTACAGAGGGCTTCTTGTGCCCCGGAAGATGAGAGATCGGGGGTTTGTTGAAACCAGCCCGAGTGTAGACGTAAACCGTGTTGATAATCTCGTCTGTTGTCTTTGCAGAATCCGTGGCTGATACGTGACTGGTTTTGAATTGACCAGCTGGTGTGAACAGCAGACTTCCGTCAGGAGCAAAAGTCAGTCGCCTAAAGAAAGAAGTAAACGTCTCGTTGGCGTAGATGCTGGCGTTCTTGACACCCAGCCCACCGAAACTTGGTGATGAGGCCTCCAATGGCTTAACGGCGGGCAACGGGAGGGACGGAGCAGGAGATGCAGACCGTCGTATCGAAGGAGACGAGCCGAACGAAGAGCGCCGACTGTGTGAGACTGGAGGAGGATCCATGGGGAGGTTGGAAGCCATTGGCGTCCCTGGAGTCGAGGGAGCAGGCGAGGCAATAGCAATGGAATTTCCAGTGCTTTGTTGAGACCGGCTAGGTACATCTGGAGGCGCAGGACTGCCAGATGCGATACGTTTGGCAGGGAGATCCATCTTGAGCACCTTCCCATGTGGTGTCAATGTGAATTGTCCGTCCTTGGTCTTCAAAGTATAAATATGAACGGATCGGTCGGACGATTGAGTCGCAACAAACTCGTTGAGCGGGTCCCATGCTACGCCTTGGACATAGTGAGAATGCTCGGCAATCTGTCGTACCATTTGCCCTGTAGGATTCGGTCAGTTTATCGAGATATATGAAGATTGCCCGAGGGTAACTAACCAGTTTGGGCATTGTAAATCCGTGCGATGTTGTCCATGCTGCCTGTAATGATAAAAACACCATCGGGAGACCAGGCCAGGTCGTAGATCTCGGCGCCGGACGAGCGACACATGTGCTTCACTCGCCAGGTCTCTTTATCATCCGAGCGATCTTCACCCAGCCCAGCTTGTGTCTGTATCTCCGACGGTACCCAGAGTAGGACATTTCCATCATCTCCGGCAGATGCCAGCATCTCACCTACATCCGTCAGGCTTGCAGTCATATGGTGTCCTACGGAAGAACATACCTTTTGGGCTGAAGCGGACCACATTGACGGCTTGCGTATGCTTAATCAGAGTACTCAGATAAGTGACCTTTCTTTCTTCCCCAGTAGACTCGACTTTCCAGAGCTGTAGAACATGTCAGATCAAGGTGTGCGAAGGGCGGCGGAGGACGGGTTCATACTCGGACGTTGTTATCACTGAAGAGGAAGCAGTCAGTAAAATCGCTCAACACCCTAAGAGGACAGACACAACCTACTTTCCAGCAGTAGCTAATCGGCCCTTGCCATTGGGGTCGAAATGCACCGAGTAGATAGGGGCATTGTCATTATGCCATGAGATGAGCAACGGGGTGGCCTTCATGGCGAACGCCGCAGCTCAGCTTGTTAAGCGCCACCGGCTTCGAGTAGGGAAATATGGCCTGGAGAGAGAATAGAGACTTTCCGAGTCCAATGATCAACCAGGTATCTGTTTCTGCCAGGTGATATCTGGGGTAACGGATTGAATTGGAGAGAATTCGGTTATTTTCCCGGGCTGAAAAGATGGGGAAATGTAATTCAAATAGCAATGGAAGATAAAAAGGTGCGACAGTTGGGGAGAGAGTGAGTAAGGGAAAAGAGAGAGTCGTGATTCTCCGATGATGCTTCGAGTTGTTTGCGCGGACGCGACCGACGATTAGATAGGCCACGGGAGGGCTTTGTATTGGCAAGATTGACATTCTTGGTTATTATATCTTAAATTATATATTTCTACATGTATAATATGTATAGCATTCTACATCTTTTAGATTATATCGGCTGTTTATAGTAGAGATGTTCTTGTTTTGATTTCAATCTCTATCCGAGGTCATACCCAGCCCTAGAGGTAAGCACTAGAGAAGCACTTGGGCAGATGGATTTTAGAAAATTAGGACAGATAGAGGCAGCTAAAACCGAAATGATTCCAAAGACTACACTCAGGTGTAAATATTACTCTCTATGGAGTACTATGGGAAAACAGCTATACAGATGTAACTTAAAGAAACCCCAACGCCTCTCCAGTCGCCATTCAAAGCAAATAGTACATATGTAGATACAAGAATCCAGAGTCCCTTACGATAGCCACTTGCCGATAGTCTCTCCAAACCAGCTCACAGCTTTTTCCTGTCGCTTCTGTCGAGCGTCGTCATGAGTCTTCATGAAGGGCGCAGCCTCCTGCGCATACAACTTGTGCTGTTCCCGCTGCGCATAGTGTGCGCGGATCTCCAACTCTCGCTCATGTGGCGTGAGCTTCTGTAATGGCTTCGACGGTTTGAGCTCTTCCGGGATTGCCTCTCCTCCAGGGATCTCAAGGCCAACTTCCGGGGTTTTCGATGGCTTCTCTGGGTTGAAAAGCGATGCGAGAGGCGGTGGCTCAGTTCCAGCGGCCTTTGCCTCCTCAACTCGCTTCTCGTAGTCTAGCATCTGGTGGTAGAGTTTGTCGGCATGCATCTGAATGCGCTCCTCTTTCTCGGCATCGTATTCGAAGCTAGCTGCGTAACCGAGAGCTTGGAGGAATTTCTGTTTAACGGGAACGAATTAGAATTGGCATGATCGAGAAAGCCATACATTGTGGCCACTCACAGTCTGGGTCATAAAGCATCGCGAAAAGGTGCCATTCTCCGCCGAGCACATGGTCAGCCGGGCTTCAATTTGCTTGCGCCAATTGCCGGTCTTGAAACAGTATGTCAAGGCTTCATGTTCCAAGGCACAGTTCTCCATTGCTGCTCGCTGCACTGTGTCCCCGCGCTCCTTGTATTTTTCAATCACTCGTGACGCCCCGCGGACTCCGGATTGCTCGTCAAGCTCCACAGGTGGCTTGTAGGTTTTCCATAGATCCGCATAACGGCCATCTGGGTAGAGTGAAGCTGCAGGAACTTTGGGTTTCGAGGGATCAGACGGTTCAGGCGATTGCGCGGGCGTCGAGGGCGTTGAGGGCTTCACATTGGGTCCAGGCACATATTTATCGGGCTTCTCCTGTTCGAGATAGTCACGAAGCCCCGGGTCGAGCTTTTGGACCGTATCATTTTTGTCACCCCAGAACCAACCCATTTGGAAATACCAATTTGAGAATAATCAAGAATGTGCAACAGCTGGAGTGTTGAAAGTTGAGAGCGCGGAGAAATCGGCACAAAAATGGATCGGCTCCGATCATCTTGGCTCCGACCGCTCGCCTTTACTCCTCAACCATCAACACGACGCGTCTTTTCGACGCCGTTCCTCCAAAATGGAAGCCTGTATGTGCTATCATGTTGTGTATCTTTATGTGTGGGTGTGATTGCTAACAATTGACAGCGCGAGAGGAGCGGCAGCTGATGCGGCAGCGTGGAGCTGGGTACGCGCCTTGCCTATACCCCGCGAAACCATAACATAGACACTGACTTTGCTGGTACAGGACGCGCAAAGCAAAAGAAGTTGATTTTGGGTTCTCATTTGGTAGTCCAGCGCTCGGATTGCCAGCGCCCGCACCACTTGCGACTATCCCTGAGGCTCAGAATCCGCCGCGAACACAGACCGCGCCGAATACAACACCACGACCGTTAAAGGTATCGCAACCAGGATCGCAAGCACGGGCAATTGAGCGCACACCGGGAAGTGCACGCAACAAGCTCCCAGAAAGGCCCTCGACATATGAAATACCTTCTTCCGATGATAGAGCCGAACAAACGCGAAGCAACAAGAGGAGAAAGATCAGTATGTTATGGACCGGGTTGGCGTTCTACGCCTAGAATGCGTGCTAATGCTTCTTCAGGTTCTCCTGATGTAACAGAGAATACTCCTTCTCGTCGGAATGGTAGGCGACCTGAGAATGGCGATACACGCCCCGTTGAGCATAGTGCAGGTAGCACAGAGTCTCAAACAAGCCACATCCAGGCATCGCCGAATACAGGTACACCTCCAGTATCAGAAATAACGAACAATGAATCCTCACAGCCTCACACCTCACCAATTCCGGAAACCTCAGTCCAAGATCAACAACCGATAGAAGAGGGGACCAACGGCGTGGAACCAACAACATCAACAGCCGAAGAGCCACTAGCTCAAGGCACATCTCTAGTGCCTGTCCATACGGAGCCTCCGGTAGACGAAGGATCCCAAGCGCTACTTTCGTCACCTGAAGCTCAGGCCGGGGTCGAACAGCCTGAAAACGCAGAGCAACTACACGAGAACGGACATAACACTCGGTCACCACCACGGCCTGAAGAGCGAATCCAAATAAACAAGAACACAGAAACCGCTTCTCCAGTTCAGAGAGATATATCTGCCACAAAAGCCTTATCACCACGTGGTACCTCCGCCGAGGCTCTTGAAGCTAGCCATGCGCCGACTACTGATGATGTCGATATGACTGAGGATGTTCCGCCATCCAAAGATGATGCACTAGCGCAAGACAACCGGACGTCTCAAGGGCCTTCTACGAAGAAAAAGCCTCGCGGTCGCCCGCGGCATCAACCTACAGCAAACACCACTGCGGAACTTCATGTGGAAGCCGCTGTGCAGGAACCTGCGAGTGAGGCACAAGATGAGCCCGCGGCAGCCCAAGTTGAGGAAGCCCCCAAGACCAAACGGGCTCGTGGGAGGCCCTCGCTTAACAAGAAGGCCATTGAAGCTATCGAGACTGAGCAGATTTCACCCGAGGCTACATCAGATTTCGCGGAGTCCTCTTCGGGCCCACATCTGGTTCACAAGCAAACGTCACAAAATGATCACCAGCTGGAAACTGTGGTGGAACCTGCAGTGCCCAAGCCACGTGGCAGACCCGGGAAGAAAGCGAAACTCGCAGTGGAGCCTGAACTCGAGCTTGAGCCTGTGGTAGCAGACCAAGCAGAACCAGAGACAGAATCTGCAATTCCCAAGCCACAGCGTGGCAGACCTGGAAAGAAAGCGAAGCGTGCAGCCGAAACCGAACCGGAGCCCGAGCCTGAACCTGCAACAGCAGACCAGTCTGAACCAGAGGCAGAATCTGTGGTACCTAAGCCTCGTGGCAGGCCCGGGAAAAATACTAGACATGCCATCGAACCTGAGCCCGAGCCCGAGACAGAAGATCAGCCCGAACCCGAAGTAGAATCCACAGTATCCAAACCCCAGCGTGGCAGGCATGGAAAGAAGGCCAATCGTGCAATTGAGCCTGAGCCTGAGCCTGTCGCAGAAGAGCAGCCGGAGTCTGAAGCGGAATCCGCAGCACCCAAGCCACAGCGCGGCAGAGCTGGCAAGAAGGCTAAGCGCGCAGTGAATCCCGAGCCTGAACCTGGGTCAGAACACCAACCCGAGCCTGAGGCTACGCAAGAACAGTCTCGTCGCAAGACTCGAGAGCCTCGTGGAGAGACAGTCCCGGTCACCGTTTACCGTCTCGCGAATGTCAATTCTTTAGGTGGCGCAACATCTACGGCCGACGGGTCTGGCGACGAAGAAGAATCCGCCGATGAACTCACTACGCACCAGAGGGCCAAGATACCCAACCGGGGCGGTGTCAACCCGGCCGATGTATTGAGCCAGATCTGCCGCGAGACTCTGGAGAAGACACTCAATACACTCAAGGACGGGATAGCGAACGAGGCGAATGCTACGCGACGTGCCGAGTGGTCCCGCAAGAGAAAAGCGGTTGAAGTATTTGGCTCGGAGCTTGAGAGCCGGCTCATGGATCTAAGCGGGATACTCGATAGCAATTTTGTGCTTGGCGTGCAATTGAAGAAGGCCAAGCGGGAGATGATGGATCTTCGGAATCATCTATACCGGGTCCGTCGAGAACGCGAGAACATAGCTTTGCAGATGGATGCAGTGCGCAGCAGACATATCGAAGGGGAGAAGGCCAAATCGGTGAGATCTTTCCATATTATCCCTGGCCAAAACATCACTAACAATAGTCCCTAGTCACGATCCGCGATCAGCAATTCCCTCCACAGCCTTGAATTGGCCCTCGACCGTAACAAGCAACGGTCTGCTTCTGCGGATCCTTCTACAGATCTTGAATATATGCTTCGCACCGTTGCCGACGTGAGTTCTCGAGTCCCTGGAGCACAAGGCGGTCTCTTGAATCAAATCCGGACGTTCAATGCCCAGCTCGAAGCTACTGTTGGTCGCCTGGAGCGATGATGTTTACTTTTTTTGTTCTGCATTCTTCTACAATTCGTTATGATACCAGGAACAGTGTTTGCGATGATTATTATAGTCTATGGCTGGGCCAGAAGATGGCGTTTGGCGATGTTTTCACCTGTACAAGTCCCATGCTTAAGTACATATGTAGCTCATGTTACTTTCAGCTACTATTGAATGTCAAAGAAACGTCACGAATCCCCAACATACATTATCCACGAACCTTCGGAGTGGCCAATAGACCTTGGCGGCCATTTCGTATTATTAATTCCCCCGAGTCAGGGCTGGAGTGGGCCAACCGCCAGCAAATCAGAATCGTTACTCGCTCCTCTCGGCGACTAAAGAAATTTGCACTCGGTCTCATGCGGAGTACGGAGTACTCTAAAAGCATGATTATCTCGGGAACCATCTTAACTCCGCTGCTTGTTAATCCATGTGGAGCACCTTCGAAGTTCTAGGAACCAAGCAGATACTGCGAATATATAAAAGCCATAGCCACTCACTCCAAATGTATTCTAAAACCCCCTTGAACCAATTGAAACCATCAAACCCTATACATAAAATAAAACCAAAATGACCAAACTCTTCACCCCCCTCCGCGTCGGCCGCGCCGAGCTCTCCAACCGCATCGCCATGGCCCCAATGACCCGCTTCCGCGCCGACGACAACCACACCCCCCCTCCCCATCGTGAAAGACTACTACGCCCAGCGCGCCTCCGTCCCCGGCACGCTCCTAATAACCGAAGCAACCTTCATCTCCGCCCGCGCGGGCGGATACCCCAACGTACCGGGCATCTACAACGACGCCCAGATCGCCGCCTGGAAAGAAGTAACCGACGCCGTGCACGCCAAGGGCAGCTACATCTACCTGCAGCTGTGGGCGCTAGGCCGAGTCGCCAGCGTCGAACTCCTCCAAGCCTCCGGCTTCGATCTCGTATCTAGCAGTGCGACGCCCGCGAGCGCAGACGCACCCGTACCGCGCGCGCTGACGGAATCCGAGATCCACGAGTGGATCGCGGACTATGCGCAGGCGGCGCGGAACGCCGTTGCGGCGGGCTTTGATGGCGTCGAGATCCACGCTGCTAATGGGTATTTGATTGATCAGTTTACGCAGGATACGTGCAATGCGCGCGATGATGCGTGGGGTGGGAGTGTTGAGGGCCGGGCGAGGTTCGCGGTTGAGGTTTCGCGGGCTGTTGTTGAGGCTGTTGGGGCTGATCGGACGGGGATTCGGTTTAGTCCTTGGAGTACGTTCCAGGGGATGCGGATGGAGGAGCCGAAGCCGCAGTTTGAGTATCTGGCGGAGCGCATGGCGGAGATGGGACTTGCGTATGTGCATTTGGTTGAGTCGAGGATTGCGGGGAATGCTGAGGTTGAGGCGGATGATGACTTGGATTTCTTCTTGAAGGCTTATGGGAAGGCTTCGCCGGTTATCGTTGCTGGGGGGTATGTGGCTGATTCGGCGCTTCAGGCGGCTGATGTTAAGTATGCGGAGTATGATGCTATTGTTGGTATTGGGCGGCCGTTTATCTCGAACCCGGATTTGCCGTTCCGGGTTCAGAAGGGGATTCCGTTCGTGCCTTATGATCGGGATACTTTCTATGTTCCCAAGGATCCCAAGGGATACATTGACTATGCGTTCAGTGCTGAGTTCCAGAAGTCTATTGAGGCTGCGGCTTGATTTGGGGTTGGGTTTGGTGTCTGATTGCTTAGCGATGTTTGTATAGATTGGATGTATATAGAGATATACATGTTTAGAACAGCCCTGGAATATACGATGTATGTATAATTGGCGCTTAAACATCTTTGTAAGTTCACTTCAGGCTGTGCCGGTGACGAGAGAATCTGGTATCTACTGTTTAGCGTTGCTTTGGGTTGCTTAGTATGAGGCCTCTAGTCGGAGGCAGTCACCTCCCTTCCATTCCTCGAGTGCCGCAAGAACCATTTCTTACATGTGAGTTCTCACAGCTAAACGCGAAAGCCGCGCTACCTACGGGTCTGCTCCCTGCTTCGAGCAAGATGTGTGGAATTTGATCTCCAGACAAAGAACGGTGATCCCCATCCCCAGTGACTGGGCATTGAGTCTGAGTAATCCGTGAACACCCGCGGACCCAATGAGGATCTATCGCTCCACACATGACGTTTGAAACCCGAGCATGGTATTGACCCTGCTCATCTCAGATCGAAAAGCGGGGAAACTCCGGGGGATGCATATGCATCTACTCCGTACAATAAGCAGAACTCGGTAGTTGTGATAAACCGAAAAAAGGGAGTTCCCCCACAATACAGAGACCCGGTTTTACAAAAACGTGGCCCCCGACTTGGCAAAAAAAAAAAAGTTCCGCTCCGCCGAACCGAAAATACACAGCCGAGGGTAGAAAGAGTAGTAGAGTTCCAAGGTTAACCGTGGATTCTATGGGGTATATGGGGTATTGGGGTATGTATTGAATTTTGGGATCAGATGAGCAGAATGTGGAGAGAAGTGCCAATTCGCCAAGTTTAATAATCGCGAAATCGTCGGGTACTTCGTACATACGCACGATGTTCCAAGACTCACTACTATGTTTCCAAGACTTCGTATCCCGCGCTATATATATATATTGTAAGATCGCATGACGCACGATGCTCGTTAGGTATACGATCGACCAGGGCTGAGAAAGCTATCCCCGCACTATGTCGCCATATTAAGCAGGGAGCAACGCCAAGTTCCCAGGACATCCGGGGGAAGGGAGCTGATCTGGGAATTGGCACATCCAATGCCAGCAATTATTGATCCGTGCGTTGTAGACGAGATTGCTATCATTGGTTGAGAAGGAGTCGAGATGGGCAATTATGGACTGTCAATCCAATATATACAATATCTAGGTATGGAGTATGCCTGTATGGTGCCACCTTTGATAGAGCAGAGTTTGCGCTCGGTTCAGGTCTGGATCGCAAAAATGGATCAAAAGGAAATTGATTAGCGGTAATTCCTTATTCTGTTAGATTGCTTTTCCATGTCCTATGCATGTGTCGTAAATGGAATAAATAAAACAGGCTAAATTGACATGGAGATAAGAATAAACTCCGTATAAAACTCTTTAATGGGTTAAGGATTTTAAGGGGAAGTTAAAAAGGCCACATGGCCCGAGAGGACAGAATATTCACCTCCAGGCACTCTGTGGCGTGTGCCTAGGTATATTGTTTATTATTGCTACTTGGCGGGCGCCACCAACCCAAGCTATTGCTCGGGTATTTTCAGTGCAATATTGTACAATCTGGGGAGAATCCTTCGCGCACTCCGTATATTGTAGTTAGGGCTACGAGAGCTTAGCAAGACATCGGATGATTGTCACACTACATAAGTGGACCTATTATTGCTGCACAACTGTATACGATGTACTCCGTACTCTGTACGAAGACATGCCGTCCTGACGGGATCTTGCATAATGTTATTTCAGAGGTCTCAAGAACAAAGAACCTTGTCGCTGTCGCAAGGCTACCTTGTTGCCACGACATCAAGGCTAAATTATACACATTAGTCCAAATTCGAACGGAATCTCTGCCCTGGCCCGAATCTCAAGCCAGTACGGAACCTCCGTCCAAAGTAGGCACAAATGATTGGAACAGAGATGTCCACAGACATCCAGGGTTCCACCATGTCTGCCGTTAGCGTTAGTTGTAAATCCTATCGCAGAGCCACCTGTGGAGACGAAGCTTGACACGCTTGCATCTCTCCGGAGTCGCTTCTCACACATCACGCGGTTACGAGAGAAAAATAAAGAAAAAAGAAACCAGGTCCGGGCCTCGTGCGCCGATCCAGGTTCCCCCCGGACTGATGGCCCATTTGAGAGAACGGAGAGAACACGGCAAGACGGGTTAAACTGGTTCGCGGCAGTGTGCCGCCATTCTACCGTCTTTTTTTTTTTTTTCGCAGATCTGTCTGGATATGACATTTTGTTCCCGTTTCCCCGAGGCTTGAAACGCAAATGGCCTAAACTTGGACCTAAACGGCCTCCACGCGGTTGTCTGGTACGTCGCAGTGGGTTTGATGTGTGGTAGGTGCATGGTTAGTGTATCCGTGCTTCGTGTCCGGTCTGAAAAAAGGGGCAAAAGGGGGATTGTGTGTGAGACTTGCGCTAACTGGGGGAGAATATGAATATCACGGAAGAAAACAATAATAACGCACGCAGGGAATTGTAATCCTTGCACATATGTATGAAATGGGAATAAATGGAGTTTGATCCCAGTATGAATTCATTGGTGCGTAATTCTGCCCGGATATATCAGCCTAAAAACTCCCGCCCTACATATGTCCTCCGTACTACAATTTAGATTACAGTACAAAAGTACTCTCTTTCTTTTCTGGCACATTGAATCTCTACCCCGGGTGACTGAACCATTTCATAATCCGTTACTGGGCAACAACTGGAATGAGGCAAAATACCACAGTTAGACCGAGGTCGTGACGCAGTCTCGGCCCGGTGTACTGAATACCGGGATTTACCACCGGACCCCCCCAACCAAGTTCTCAAGTTCTACCTGGGCAAGTTCCATTGCGCTAAAGTACGTGCATATGCACGATGTACGGAGTACTGGAATAAAGTGGACTCGATGATCATGGAAATCTTAATGTCTCCTAAACTCATAAATTTCTGTATGCTGTAGGGGCTAACTATGAAGATCTATGGAGTATAGATAAGCATTGAGAGAATTCAACTTGAAAGCAATTCTGGATTATACAATATTATACAATATTATACACCCAATGTACATGCAGCCTTAGTATTTATGCATTAAGTTAAGCAAGTAAAGCAAGTTAAAGCCAGCTAATAGAGTTATAATGATTATTCTCCAATTCCCTACCAATCGTATCCTTCCCCCGTCTCTCCAGGGCTCTCCACTTTCTTCCCCAGGCTAAGTTCCCTTCATCCTTATTACCAAGACGGTCCCCCATTCCTCCGTGCCGTCCCTGCATGGCTAATTTGACCTTCGTTCTAGGGGCCTTTTTTTTTTTTTTTTTTTTTTTTTTTCTCTCTTTCTTTTTCCCCTAAATTTTCTAATTTTCTACCTGTGAAACAATTTAGTAAATTTCATGCAAGTCTAAAAACCGGATATTCGTATATTTACTGAGCATTTCCCCCGATATCTCTTTTCTCCTTTTCTCCCCACTTTATATTATTGGAGACTTCGAGACTTGACTGTGGGAACGGGTCTGCACATCATTGGTATATGTAATATATAATACCGACCGAATACGTAAGTTTCCACACTTTCCCCAATCCAATTTTCAAGCCTTCACAGCTGTCAATGTTGGGAGTATAATAGCTTCCTTTTCCCCCATCCCTGTTCTCCCATCTCTCTCGCCCAAGCTGTGCTTGATTTGAAATCTTTTCGATTATCCCTATAACTGTGTTATAGGCTTTACCTTTTACCTTTTACCTCTTACCTCTACCTTTTATTATTCTTTTCTTACCTTCCTCATTTTAACGATTAGATCCCATCATGTCTGCCACTGAAGCAATCAATAACGCCGACCACGCCCAGATGGAGAAGGACGTGGGTCCCACTCCCTCTCCCCAGAACGGTGACAACGGCGCTCCCATGCAGCCCCAGATGTCCGCCGAAGAGCACCAGGTAGCACGCGCCGCCGCGCGCTTCGGCTACGGACCTCTCGCCCACGTCAACACCGCCGAAGCATCCCTCCCCCCTTCGGTGGTGAGTTCCAGCCCGGTCTGTACAAGTCCGTCGAGGGTCGCAAGTTCGCCAATCCCGCTCCTCTGGGCCTGAGCGCTTTCGCCCTTACCACTTTCGTCCTGAGTGCCGTCAACATGGGTACCCTGGATATCGCCCACCCCAACATTGTTGTTGGCCTTGCTTTCGGTTACGGTGGTCTCGTTCAGCTGCTTGCCGGCATGTGGTATGTATCCGTAACTTCCGCGGCCCTGTGGGTTTCACAACGTCCTGCGGCTAACACGCGCTTTTTTTTTTTTTTTTTTAATAGGGAAATGGCTGTCGGTAACACTTTTGGTGCTACTGCTCTCTCCTCCTACGGTGGTTTCTGGATCGCGTTCGCTATCGTCTTGACCCCCGGTGGGTTCCAGATTGGTGATGCTCTCGGCGAGTCCAGCAGTGATCCTTCCCAATTCTATAACTCCATGGGTCTTTTCCTGATGGTAAGTCCTTGCATCTTTTTCTTTCCACAAGATGGACAATCCGCAAGAGTTCATCCAGCTGACAATGTCTCCACAGGGCTGGTTTATTTTCACCACCATCATGTTGTTCTGCACCCTCAAGTCCACCGTCGCCTTCTTCATGCTCTTCTTCACCCTGGATCTGACCTTCCTCCTGCTTGGTGTTGCCTACCTGCAGCGCGGTCCTGACGGCCACCCTAACGCCAACGTCCAGAAGGCCGGTGGTCTGTTCGGTTTCCTGGCTGCTTTCGCTGCCTGGTACAATGCCCTCGCTGGTATCGCCGATACTAGCAACAGCTTCTTCATCATCCCCGTCGCTCACTTCCCTTGGTCCCCCACCGGCCGTGTCCGCCGTACTAAGACTGACCGTGAGCTCGCATAAGCGATTCTTTCTTCCTTTTTTCTTATTGGAAAAGAGACGGGGATGCGGAGTGCCTGCTTGTAATGTTTTCGATACCCAGTACCCAGTCTTGTATGTATAGGCTGCAGATAGACTGAATTCGTCCTCGTTTTGTGCTCACCGACACGTTCGTTCGTCGTCGGTTGGGTTGCGGTTCGGAGGTCTGTCTGTTAGTCTGTGACTGTTGCTATGGACAGATGATCAATACGGAACATCATGTCCAAGCGCAGTTGCAAAATATCCGCCAGTCATCTCTTCCATAATGTCGGTTGATGCTGGTTGTAATTTCTCGGAGAGCACTCGGGCGATCTGTTGTGCTCTCTGGTTTTTCCTTTTTTTTCCTTGCTGTATTTAGTCTCCTTACCTGCGAGTTTCTGTGACTCAGTAATTAATTCATCAAACATTCTCCATAATGTGTTCTTTCCACCTCCTGTTTCATCTTGTAGACTGTTGTCCTCGGGCTGTGGAGGTCCAGTCGAACTCCCACCTTGTGCTCGCACTTCTCCGGTGTTGCAGTGCTGTTGTTACCATGGAGAATCTTCGAGCAACCCAATCATCTTATGCAGCCATGCATGCGAGTCAATTAAGTCATTGTTGCGAGTACGAACGCCATCCATGGACGCAATGCATCCATCACAACAATATCTCTGCACTGGCACCTGTCATCGCATCATCCAAGCATATGCATGACTAGTCAAGCACTCTGACCTCGTCTGAAGGCCAACAAGCCATGTATAGCATAGTGATGCATGAAATGACAGTTATCCAGTGAAGGTAAGAAGTGAAAGACAAAGTCCGAATGTCTTATATTAGCCAAAAAAAAGAGCTTGTTTCAGAAGGAAGAACAAGTAATAGGGGGCAGAGGAGTAGTAAATATACCCCCGAATGAGTCTTTCTCAGAACCAGCAGAGCCTACCTAATATACCTAGACCCTGGACCAGCCACGGAATCAAGACACCCGATAGTGGAGATGGGTGAGATCACGTCGGTATTTTCTCGGTCTGTCTGAAACCTGTAGAGCTGCAGAGCTGACAGGGTGACTGACAAGCCAAGAACTGTGGATTGCGAAGACTTTATACTTCACGTTGTAAAACAGATGTTATCACATCCCCGACATACTTCCTTCCGAAAGTATGTGTATATCCAGTTCAATCGACAAGGGAAAAGTAAAGAGATAGCAAAATATACTCTGAAAAAAAAAGAAAACCGGACAACCGAGTAAGCCAGAAAGGCCAAGCAAGCTGAAGTTGCGACATCTATCAAAAAACGCGCAATGCCGAGCCAAAGCCGTCCGGCTGAAAATCGGTACAAGCTCGGCGGGGGCTTCTACAGCGTATCAGCTTCGTCGTAGCGCGAAGACGGCCGGAGATGGTTCGGAAATCGGGATGCCGGGCTTATCTTTGTGGACTGATGGGCGTTGCATGCCGAGAATATGAAGTATGCGTCGGGTTTGGTCGGGATGGTGTGCTTGGCCTCGGTGTTGAGTTGTTCTTGTCAGGGGGGCTTGGTATCTTGGCTGTTTGGAAGGACGGCATAGTTATTTTATGTTGGTCTGAGTAATTGGATAGCAACACGCTGCAAATAGCAAGTGCATTCACTTGCAGGAGTGGTCCGTTAGGTGGGTAGGCCGTATGGCTGTTTGGAGAGGAGTCGTCAATCATTGGAAATACAACTATGTACACTATATCTTCACTCATGGGCTGGGTAGCGAGACGGCAAGTCTGAAACCTGAGAATATACGAGAAGGAGCGGTTGTATATAACCAGCTTTGAGGAAGCTAGATCTATTACGGCAGAGCCAAGTAGCCAAGTTCATTCTGCCGGTGGTTCATCTACCTGGAAATGACACTCATCCCAAATCTGACGAAGCATAGGCAGGTGAATGCGATCAACATAGAAAAAGCCCAGCAAAATTGCGCGTGCCTCCTGCCACGAGTGGAGTCCCTGCAGCCGCGCAGCATTGGCCAGTTCAGATACGAAGAAGGCCCGCTCGGACGGCAGGGTTAGACTGCAAGCCGCGCCCATGAACAGCTGCCAGAGGAGCAGGTCGCGACAGAGCGCGAATAAGCCTGATGGGATGGTCGCCTCGAGGGCAGTGCGCAGAGCCTGGATCGGCTTGGGCAGCAACTGGCCGATCATTGGATAGAAGTTCCAGATGGCGCTGTTGTGGAATAGCAGTAAAGCGAGACGGGTGCAGCCCTCGATGGAATTGTCACCCTTTACCTGGCCTGTTGCTGTGTATCGATCTGTGTGTAGTTGGTATTCTACGTGTAGCACTTCGGTGTTGAAATAGTCCTCGGTCTCCTCGTTGAACTCTTTGTACCCAGTGTTGCCTTTGATCCATTCTGCATACCAGGATAGTTCGAGGAGATCATATACGATTTGCGGCATGGCTTCGCCGAATATGCCGGGTATTTTGAGTAGAGGGAAGAGGCGAGTGGAAAGTAATGCTACGTCGTCGTTGGGTGGGATGAGAGATAACCGCGCCGGGCGGGTGTAGCGGACAAAGGGGAATATAGGTTTGGCGTGGGCCATGCAAGCAACTCGAATATCAGTCCTGATTGCGAGGTTAGCAAGCTTTGCATCCAATTATGAAGGGGTATACCGACCATGAGATCTGGAACCGCACGTCTGAGGGAACATCGTCAAAGTTCTTTCGCAGTGCGATCATCTGTCGCAAACCTGCCAGGTGTATTTTGAGATAATCGGGATTCCCCGACGCAATCTACAATCAGGTGTAAGCTTCAATGATCGCAAACCTAATTCCTGGAATATACTCACTTCAATTGTCAATAAGGTAGAAACTGCAGCAATCAAAACATCACTGGAAGCCTTGACGGGGTCTGACAGGCCCTCATTGACCAGCCGAATAGTCTCACCACGGTGATGGAACGTATCGATCACCAACTGACTCCGCTTTTGCTTTGGATCTCGAATGGGTAGCTCGCCTGCACGCATAGCGTCATTGGACGTAGCCATACAAATTGTAGCATGGAGAATAGCCGGGTCGCGCTGGATCAAGGACGCCCAATGCGCCTGCAGCTTAGGCTTATACCGCGTCTGCAATGGATGCGCTTCTTGTGTCAGATCCCAGAGGACTATATCCACGTTAGTATACAAGCTCCACCATATAATGATCAGGTTTAAAAAGGAGGACACTCACAAACTCGCAGGTGTCGCATCATTCTATCTGTGAGCTGCGTATGTCCAGTATTAAAAGGATCGTTAGCTCCTTGTCCCACGTAAGACCATGCAGATGGTCTAGCGGGGTAGGCCATCGTCCCATCAAAGCTACAGTCATCCCATGATGCAGTTTGCGTAGCAGGGTATCCCACAGCCGTTGATGTGACAACCTCCTCAACCTGTTCTAGCTCTTGTTCATCTGTGATTTGGCTGGTGGACAAGCTGGCGGACGAGCTAATAGACGGGCGGGGAGGCTCAGCAGGTACGAGTGCCCCGGGTGTCGTCGGCGGCGGCTGATAAGACGAGTGGTTCCATTTGCTCTTATTGTACTGTTCCGTGCTCTCCATTCGCTTCTTGCGATTATGCTCGGACATAACATGGGACCGAATCCGCTTTAGGGTCTCATCCGTTGTGCCTGCCGCCGCAGTTTGTTGATCACTGTTGACCCAAAATAACGTCGATTTCCCCGCAGATGCATTGTCATTTTTGCGGGTTTTGCGTACCCTGGTGGTTGTCTTGCGACTGGGAGCTGTAGGGGGAGGAGGACGCGGCGGTGGAGGAGCTGGAGGAGTTGAGGCCACGGTCTGTACAGGGCGTATATTGGGATCGAAGTGGATGGGAGCTGCATAGGGGGAGTGGATCGGATCGGCCGCCCAAGCCGCAGCCGATGGCCGAGACAGCACGGGCAAGGTCTGCTCGTAACCCGGTAAGAGGTCCTTGGCGTTCATCGAGCTTATTTGGACGTTCGAGGCATTACCTATGTTGGAGAAGGGAGCACTGGAGGTTTAGAAGAGGACAAACTTCCTTTCCGGACCGGCGGGGTAGAAATCACAGGAAATTTGGATTCTTCACATTGCAGGACGAATCATCGGCCCCGCTAAGAGCTCTAGTGGAATCCTGGAATCCGACAGGTTATTTTAAAGGATTTAGGGCAATTAGGAGGTTTAAGGGGTTTCCATGCATTTATGACACTTTTCTTTGTTTTCGTCTATTCAGAATCAAAATAACCCCTTTTCCAGGGACTCCAACAACAGCCGCAAGTTCCAATATCCACTTGACCTTGAAGATACGAAGTTATATCCACCGAGCTTGTTTCTTTCTGGGGTCAGGTGGCGTTGAAAAAGAGTGCTAACACATGTGTGCGGACACATCGTGATCTACTATGACTGATCATCACCACCTTGAGATTCATGAAACACCAATATATGGAGATAACCCTGTATACTATGATCTGCATTTTGGCCCTCTATGTGTTCATTACAAAATATCTCTACTGGCCAAAAAGCCCTAGACGTCAAGTCAAGATTTTCCCCTGTCAGCACTAGCCTTGGACCTGTTAAAGTGGGCATCGCATACAACATACATACATAGCCCGAGACTGCGACTGCAGTTACAAAGATGAGGACTTTTTTAGTTTTTATTGGAGTACACGGATTGCCTTAATGTTGAATCTGAGCTCTTCAAGATAGATTACGTACATATCTACAATACCTACCTAGGTATACAACATATGATGTAGGCAATACCAGAGCTAGTTGTACACGGAAACATCCATGGTCTACTTGGAGCGGGAAGCAAGATAGAACGAATGAGATAGTCAAGTGAAGATAATCTAACGGACGTCGGGTTCATTCCGCAAATCGTGTTGGGCCCCTTTAGGTCACGCCGGGGCGCGGGAAGACCGGGACCGTAGGCAGCTGTTCTAACCCACCCATTGTACCACTCTGAGTGTTTTGCCAACCTTGTCCAGTCTGCTGATTGATAAACTGGCTCTGTCGGAAAGGGTTGGTGCTACCAGTTGGGTTAGGCCGCAAGGGGGCTGCTGCTGGGGGTTGCAGGCCTTGCTGCGGAGCAGGTGAGGCCCGCGCAAAAGGGTTGGTTCCCGTCCGCTGAGGCTGGATCGGCTGCGCTTGTGGTGGTTGCGTAGGCGGGAATTGCTCATTTGAGGGAGTATATTGCGTGTTTGCCGTGGATAGTCGTCTCGCGAACGGGTTCGTGTTCTGCCGCGATAGAGGAGCAGCGGGCGGCTGAGCGCCCGTAGAATTAAGCATTGATTGACGGAACGGATTGGTGTGCTGGGGCTGCAAGGCCTGAGGTGCTTGCTGTTGTTGTTGAGGGAAAGCGGCAATGCCTTCCTGCGGAATAGGAGCCAATTGCGACTGAAAGCCATACGACTGTGGCTGGGGGAATACCCTCCAAATCCAGCGCCAGTTGGCATAGCTTGAAGCGGCGCCGGCGGTGGCGGCTGTTGCTGTGGTTGTTGCTGCTGCTGCCCAAATGGATTATTAGGGTCTTGCGCTTGATAAGGTGCTCCATATTGGGTCGGCTGGCCATATCCAGTTGCCAAGGGCTGCTGCTGAATCGCCTGAGGTTGCTGCTGGAATCCAGTCTGCTGGGGATAGAACGGTTGCTGTGGCTGCTGTTGGAACCCTGTTTGCTGGTACTGCATTGAGTTCTGTTGCGCCATCGGCTGCTGATTCTGCTCAATTGAATCGAAAAAGTCGATCAGGTCCACAGGTGGTGGCTTTGGTTGTTCGGCCTGCTTAGGTGGGTTTGAGGCTGACGGGTTCGGCATCGGTGCGTTCGACGTTGGTTTTGATACATCTGTGGTCGCACTGGCTTCCATGCTCGGTGGAAGGCGTACACCTTTCTTGGCCAAGTACTCCCGTCGGCGAAGATCGAAGTCAGGATCGTTGAGATCATCCTCGAGAAGGCGCGCCAGGTCCGTAGAGGCATGCTTGAGCTTTGGAATCTCCAGGCGAGTGGCAGATTGGAAATGCCTTGCCACTCCTAAAAATTGTACCACTTCTTCCGTCTGTTTTGTGAACGTCTTGTAGATCGCCAGGGCGCGTATGCTATCCGGCCGCGACATCTCAAAGTAGTGTTCTATCAGGGTCCAGTGTTAGATCAATGCCGATCTGTGGAGGGGGCTGACTTACCCAAAACATTGATCGTGCCCTCATTCATGACTGAATATAGAGTCAATAAATCAAGTGTGAGGAGACGGAACGCGGTCAGACTGATTTCGTTCTCGGGCTCATCCGTCAATAGCTATACACTGTCAGTCACAAAGAGGACCCAATTTCGGAATTCACCCACATCACACCGCAGTAACACACGAATTTGCTTCTGTACAATTTCCGTCTCCCTCAATAGGCCTTTCTCAACACCTATCCTCTTCAGCCGTCCCGGTCCACTGCGTACATGATCGGTCTTGGTGGCTTCGAACGCCTTGGCACGCGCGATAAGGTAGTCAGAATACCGTCGGATATTATGTCCCTGAGATTGGGCTGCAAACACAGTTAGTAAGTTGCACTCACATCGCTATGAGAGAACTATTGGACTAACCTTCAGAGAAATTGCTGGGCGCGATCTTCTTCGGGTTATCGGACAAGTACCCCAGCGCAGCATCCTGTTGCCCCTCTCGGATCATGAGATGGAGAACGATGAGCGCTTTGAAAACAATGGTCCATGCCGAGTCTCGGAGTCGTAGTTGGAGGGTTCGGAATACCTCTGCGACTCCTGCCTCGCCGGTATGAGTTGCCACGAGGATATTCTCTATGTATTTGGATTTAGGGGCCGCAAGCTGTTCACGCCAGATGGTTAATAATTGTCGCACGTAGAAAAAGAAAGACGAGCTGAGCATTCCGACTGACCTTAAGCTTCGTAGCCCCTTTTACTGACTTCTCGAATCCCCCGGGCATGTTGTTGTTAAAAGTCGCGAATCGGTGCCCAACTTGTCAGCGCTTCAGGAGAATGTACGTCTGCCAGAAGACAGCGGAAAAAGACTGGAGAGCCTGCTCCAGGAATCAATGCCCTTGTGGTGTCTCAAAATCTTCAATCATCCGTATCGTTCATGACGTGGCTCATTGAGCCATGCTGTAAGCCTAGGGAAAGTGGGTGGTTTTCTAGGGGAGAGGGTCAAAGTCCGATTCGGAACAGCCGGGTTAGGGGTCGGCAAGAAATAAAAATCACAGAGTGAATATGGGCTGAAAAGCAGATTGAGGGATAAGGATAGCAAATAGGAATAATCTCAAAGGAGGGCAAAGGGAGTTCCTGGGGGCGGAGTGCATGTTCCTAGAGGCAACCCAAATCGGGACTAGCGCATGTTGGCAGTTCTATGTGCACGAGTACAACGTAGGGAGTATACAGCACTGAACTATATCGAACTTAGATATCAGATATATAAAAGGGGCTAAACAAACTATAACGAGATGGAGATGTGATGAACATATTAGTCTATTAACGACAGTGTCTGAATCTTGTGGCCTCGACTCTTATACTTATGGCACCACTATATCATTCTACACCATCAAGACTTCCTCTGTTTTTAATCACAGGTTATGTCTAAGTTGCAGACCGTGGCCTTAGCTATGTAACTTTTATCCAGACAATATTTGGCAATGAACTACAATGTAGATAATTAGCGACCACAAGCTAGGTATCATAGTAAAGAGGGGACCTGCTTTGCACAATTTAGGGAAACACAACAAAGCAACATTTTGTTGTTTTTCTTTCGAATATTTTGATTGGATTGAAATAGTAAAGAGCAAAATTAAGATACTCTAAAGTACAACCTAAATTGGTAACCACAAGACTACTAGTATTTGGAGGTATAGATCTAGGGCTTCATACACCTGAACTATATATCCATAGATGTAATACTCCGTGATGATGCTAGAACTAAGCCATTAAGTGAGAACAAGTTCGTATATTCCCCCGAAGTCAGATTGATCAATTACTAACGTACTATATTTTTAGCCTGAAAAGCAGGCGTAATATATTTGCCTCATCCGAGATTGGCAAAATGCGTACCTAGAGTGGGACGTTCAACCTCGACCTTTTCTCTAACATGAGGGGAAATTGTGAAAAGAGATATGTTATAAGATCAGGTCCCTCTTTGGGCTAAACATAGTAAATTGTTTCACTCTTTGCTAGCTACATGTAGGGAAAAGGTATAGTCGCATACATAGGACCGAAGAGATATCTATTCCCAAAATGTTCGAGGGATGACCTGGATATCCATCCTTCTCTTCTCTCTTTCAAGTCCAAGCCTCGAGATTACCTGCAGGTACACTCGTTCCTCACTTGCGGTAGCCTTCTCTTCTTTTACTCTCTTATTCCTACCCCGACTTTCATTCTTCAATCATTTCCCTCACCTCCTGGTCAAGTCCTCACCATCCCTCCCATAAGGTACCTCTTACAACCTTGCGACTCCTCCGAGACCTTGCCCCCTGTCTTTCTCTTTCATTAAAAATGGAGGACCACAACCCCCTCAAAAGACCTAAGCTAAGATGGGACATCCCAATGCGCCAAGCCCTTTGTTGCCTGTACCGGTTTTTCCGATGCGACAGAAAACAGAAAGAGGAGATCTTCTTCTCGATGTTCCGAGACCACCTGAGAAAACGTGGGATTCATCGGTTTGTTCCAGGTACAACGCTCGACGCACAGTGGGACTGGATGAGAAGCACTGGCGATCTTGTCTGGTCTCATGTCCATCGGGACACCGAGTTCAACATGGACGGAGAATGGAAGAGCATCATACAACGCATCAAGGCCACCGCAGTCACTCTCCGTCTTCCTCTTCATGAGAAGCGCGAAGATGACATTGACATGAGTCAATGGCGGAAGCGAGTAGCAACGACCTTGGGACCGAGACCGAGAACTGAGTCCCCACTGCAGACACCCCAGAGCGTGCCATTCCCACTGCCACAGCGAAGAGAACATGAAACAAGTCGCTTTTTCACCGAAAGGAATCATCAAAGCAGTGAGAGTAACACGATCTCCGTCGGTCACAATCAAGAACAAACCGATGAACTAGATCAGGCCGGTAATGTTGAACGGACCGGTCATTCGAGAAATAATGAGTCGGTTGTTACTAGCCATGGGAAGATTTGTCTCTGGTGCGGCCACGAGGCATACGGCCCCGATGAGCAGAGCCTGAATACCCATCCCGACCAAACCCAACTCCATAGCCAAAGCCAACAGTCTCAGAATCAGCACCAAGAGCACCAAGATTGGGAGCAGCAGGTTCGTCACCACAGCAAACAGCCCCAAGATCAGCACCAAGGACGACAAGCTCAACAGAACCTGCCACAATATCGACTGCAAGAACACCAAGGCTGGGCCCCGCACCATCATGAGCAAGGCCAACAGCACTTCCATAGACAAGGCCGTCACATCGACCTTGAAACGGCCATGCAAGGAGTTCCTGTCGAGAAAATGCCACCATTGCTGTTTCGGTGGTCAAACCGTGACTCGCAAGGAGTCAACTCGAAGACCATATTCCTAGCTGGTCTTTTCTGCAACGGTGAATGGCTCAATCCGGAAGACTTGTCTGAAGACCGATTCGAAAGCTACTTTCGGAGCCATGTCACAAAGCAGGAAGTCAAGACCCCATTTATTTCAACATTTCGTTCCCCCATTAGCACCACTTCACCGTGCTCTTGCTGGCGGGAAAGGCGCTATACTGACGGTAATTGACACCTCAAAGCTGGATACCAAAGTTTTCTATGCATGTCCACTTGCGATTCGAACAAGGACCCTAACCTACAGCTGGAAGGGCTACGAGGAGTACCTCATCTGGGGCCGTGTCGCAACAGATGCAATTGCCTTCAGCGTGGAAATCACACGTGTCGAGGACATCGCACAGTCCCACCGCGATATCGGCCGTTTGCTTCAGATTCCACTTATCTGTAGTTTTCTACGATGCAATCAGAAGCTGCGGGAGATTTTAGCGGTAAAACGGAAGTCACCTTTCAAGTCCGGTCGTACACTCGGCAAGCTGTTGACTGTTCTTGAAGTTCCAACTATCCACTGGGACAACATTGCATCTAGGTTCGCAAAATCATGGGGTTGGGTGCATAAGAAAGAGACTGCTCTGTTTCACAGCGGTCTGCTGAGTGCACCACCCTATTTACCCGAGGAGCTGTCTGATTCGGAAAGTGAGGACCCATTGCCCACACCGCAAAAGACACCTGGGAGGATCCACAAAGAGATGCGCTTCCGATCTGGTTGGGATTCTGATGATGAAGACTATGAACAGCCAGAAACTGAGTACGACTCGGCAGAGACATCTGAGTCGGAAGATGTGGGCGACACTGGATCTATCTCAACGTGTAACATGACTGAGACAGCCGAAGATAAGGAATTCTCGACACATGAAACGCTCTCCAGTGGTGTTTTCCATGAGAACGATGGTCTCGAACAGTCCTCGGGGCAGGTGCCTCATCAAGAGGTGATTGATCTCACCTCCAACGACGAGGATAGCAGTTCCCAGCGTGCACTGCAGCGCGACTGGCCTTCAGATGAGGACATCTGCCCTGACACACCAACAAAGGTGCAATGGAATACTAAGAACAAGGCCACCTACCGTCGTGTACTTAATGGACAGGTGGACATGGACTTTTTTGAAAAGTTCCGAAATTGGTCTTAGCAGGAAAACGACAGAATGATATGTGAAACGCCACGAAAAGAGAACCTATGCCTAGGGTCATTGAAGGATTTTTGATTGGTGCAGCCACGTGAAGGGAGAAGACTCTAATCGATGTGTCAATATGCCTTTGTGATATTAGTAGGATGATACATTGAAACATTGAACTTCCTGGCAATGCTGTCTAGAATGTATCTAATTCCTGTAAGAACCCATTATCTACATACAACATACCTTTCGGTATCTAGTACATGCATCCACGAAATAAATCAAATGAATCGGGCATAGCTAGGATTCTGCCTCCCTATGTGTCTAGGCAAGTAGAACCTGACTAGCAAGACAGGTAATAAATGCCGGAAATGAGATCAAAACCTCACCTACAGACAGCCAAATGACAACATTGGAACCCTTCCAACTCCTAGGTATGTGATTTGTAATTACCATAGAACACATACCTATGTGCCTAGGTACTAAGGTGATACTGTATCGATGTTAGACCTAGAAGAGCAAGGATATAACTCAAGATGCACATTGAGAAGCTCTGTGCAGATTGCCACCCATGGCCAATAATTTTGCCCTGGGGCAGAGTTGTTGTACAGTTTCCATCACAGGAGGGCCGAACAAATCATTTTGATTTTTGCGTGGATACACATTCATCAGCGAGGTATCTGGGACATGGAAACTCATAAACTATCCCGACCCCCATCCAAGAACTTCCCGTATATCCAGTCCATACCGCTTCCTTCGCCTTCAAAACACCCGGTTTATTAACCTAGAACTTGGAGAAAGACTTGACAGCGCGCGAGGTCTTGGCGTGAACCTTCAGCACGTTGAAGCGAACCTAGAGAAATTTCGAGTCAGTTATCAAGTTCGTAGCGGAATAATATGGGGCGCCAAATTCAAGATGCCGCAGTAGATAATGCGTGGAATTGCAGACTGCGAACAGGGACGAAAATTGACGAGAACCACAGATAAACGTACAGTCTTGGAGAGAGGACGGCACTGGCCGACGGTAACCATGTCACCCTCCTCAACACGGAAAGCGGGGGAGACGTGGGCAGACAGGTTCTTGTGGCGGCGCTCGTAACGGTTGTACTTGGGGACGTAGTGGAGGTATTCGCGGCGGATGACAAGGGTACGGTGCATCTTGGTGGAGACTGTATATAATCTGTTAGTAAATCCCCTTGCCTTGAAAAAGACAGTTCCAATTCAACTTACCGACTTTGCCGACAAGGACACGGCCACGGATGGACACCTGGGAAGTGAAGGGGCACTTCTTGTCTGTAAAAGGTTCAAGAATGAGTAATCTGACACAATAATTTGGTGATTGCGGGTGTTGTTTCTGGAATGAGTGGTCTTTTCGAAGTTCGGAATTTCGAGTGTCGAATGCGAATATTGGCCAGAGAAGGAAACGACAGATTCCGGGCCCCTCAATTCCTCCATGCGATCCTCCATTCGCCCTTTGTATCCGTGAAAAGACCACCCACCCATATATTCCGCCACAATATTTCGAATAAAAACTCAACGGAGGTCGTGCATACCGATGTAGGTTCCCTCAATGGCGGTCTTGGGGGTACGGAAACCGAGACCGACGTCCTTGTACCAGCGGCGGCCCTGGGCAGTCTTCTTGGAGGAAGCCTTGGCCTTGGTGTTAAGGAAGATGTGAGGCTGCTTCTGGTAAGCGCGCTCGGACTGGACGGTCAACTCGGTGGCCATTTTTGCGGTGTTGTTCGACGAGGAAGCGGTGTCGAAGAAAGGTCGGGTTGGCGGCTGTCGAAGATGAGGAAGATTCGTTGCCCGTGGAATCTTTGGTAATTCGTAGTGTGCGACACTAGTCCCGATTGGGACTAGGCTAATTGGGGTTAGGGCTCTGCGCTTTTGTTTACATCACGTGATTGCGGAGGCAACGCGCTTTGGGCAGGTGCGATAGGAGTAGATTACAGGCTCGGTCCTGTTTGATCAAGAGATCTCAACGTTCGGATTTACGGAATATGCAAACTTGAATTGATCTGCGAATGCGCCGATTCGATCGCCGACAATGTCAACCCGACCCGACTCTGCGGCTTTGCGACCGCCACGATCCCGTCGGTCTATCGCTCATGTCCCGCGGTCTAGGATGACGTCTGGTTTGGACAAGGAGAATGCGACAACTGAGATTGGTGCAGCCCAACCATTTCCAAATAATCCAAAACCTTCTATAAAAGATAAGAAATCTCGGAGCAAGAGCTTGGGGCCCGGTGGACTCGATGCCCTGCAGAATTCAAACGGCAATCGTCGCCAGGTAGCTACCAACGGAACAGCGCGCGCATATGCAGAACAATTCTGACTTGAATATTTATAGTCTACGGCCTCCTTTCCGCTAAAGTCTATTCTCAAACCTACAGTCCCTGTCTCACCAGTGCGAAACATCCCATCATTCGAGGAAACCCGCCGACGTACACCAGCTCGTAGTAAACAGCAGACCCATGACGGCACGATGGATGGACAGCACCAAAGTGATCAAGGGAAAGAGGGTCTATTGATTGACTTTGAAACGACCCCAGGGCCTCCCACGACAGATAATGACAACGACGACACGGCGAATCCGTTCGATACATTCAATGCGACTTCCGCCATTCGCGAGGAGATGGCTGCTACCAAGGAGCGCGACGAACAGGAGCGCAAAGATCGTGAACGACAGAATATTCTTGAGAAACGAGCGGCGCGGAGGAAATCAATGGGTTCGTGTGTCCCACTTTATCATAGAAGTGAATATTGACACCTTGACACAGCAAATCGCCGAGTATCTTTTGCCCCCGAGGCAACCCTGCACACCTGGAATGTGGTGGAGATTCCGGACGACTCAACCTCCTCCTCTGCTGCGAACTCAACAAGACGTGCATCTGCTGCCCCAAACTCCCAGAACCAACCTGGGTCCATCTCGCCCACCAAAGATGCTCCATCTTCGCCAGCAGAGTCGGAATTCGGATTCTCCCCCGTTCGTACACAAGATTTGGACCAGATAAGAGGTCGGTCATCATCTGGGGGTGGCGATGATGGCGGCCAGGATTTATCTTCTAGTCCGTTCAGCGGAAGCTCAGAAGGAAGTGAAGACACCGGCGCCCAAAGCCTGGCCGGAGAAGAGGACGATGGCGGTTCTTCAGACTCCGACGATGGATTTGACGCTGAGAGTACAGCAATGAGCATGGATGATATGACCGCGCGCTCGGGCATGAGTGTCCAATCAGACGCAAGTTCTGGCTCAAGCTCTAGTGCCAGACTCAACGAAGCACTGCGCCAGGCCGCAGAGGAAGCAGGAACCGAAATTGATGAGGACGGAGAGATGTCCATGGAAATTGCGGATCAAGAAATAACCGGTGCTTTCCAGCCCTGGATAAAAAAGGGCCAAAGACAAAGCTTTGACTGGGGAGACATTAGCGCGCGACATGATGAGGAGAACCTCGATCCACCCAAGAATGCCACTATTCAAGGTTTAGCTGAATCAGATGATATCGACGAAGACGAAGACCTCAGCATGGATGTGACGAATGCCGTCGGACGCATTCTTGGCAAGTCTCCCGGCGGTCGCCAGAGCATGGCTCGTCGTCAGTCCGTGGCAGAGGAATCTAACTACGGAGATCAAACCATGGAGATGACGAATGTCGTCGGTGGTATTGCGCAGGAGGATTCGCCATCAAAGTTTTCCGAGATTGGTAACGAGGATGAAGGAATGACAATGGAATTCACTTCGGCCGTTGGCAAAATCTTGGGCAAACAGCCTACTTCTTCCAAATCTGATCAGATGAACTTCGACCAAGACAATGAGTCTGACGATGGTATGGACATGGAGATGACTGGTGCCATTGGTGGTATCCTACAGTCCGGGATTGAAGCCAATGACAAAGTGCACGCGAAGATGGTAATGGAGCTCGAAACCGACTCGGGTCAGCTGGCTAGCTCGCCTTTCCAAGACAATGTTCGGCAGTCTCCTGCCAAGTCCCCTGCCAAATCACCTCTGCGGTATCAAATTGCTGCTGTCGCATCTGAGAATGGGAGCCCCAGTTTGGCAACCGTGCGGGCTAGGCCTTCTCGGCGTAGCTCCACACCAGGATCGTCGGGCACGCCAGGGTCGGCCAGCCGGCAACGATCACCAAACACGAAGCCATTGACTCCGCCCAAACAGTCCACCCCGCAAGTGAAACCTACAACCCCGAGCAAGACACCTCCCTCTAGCAATGTTACTTTTAGAAGTGCTTCACCAAAGAAGCTCTTCCAGCCCGAGCTGCAGCAATCGGCAGATAAGCGCAAGTCTCTACGTCAAAGTCTATTCCAGCATAACATAGCAACGGGAGAGTCCACCCCACTCTTTAAATTGCAGCCCCGTGAGGGCCGTCGCTCTTCTGGTTTAGGGATTGACAAAGAAGGTCTTGGATCTCCTCGCGTGGCGGCCTTGCTTGACAAGCGCCAGTCGCTTGGAGATGTTACCCCCAAGTTCGTTCCGCAAGAACCGGCCCGATCTGGTGTGCGCTTCGAGGACCCTGTGCAGATGCAGGCTGAGGAAGAACGTGATCGCGAAGAAGAGGAACTCCGAGAGGATGGCCATATCACGGGTTCGCAGTCAGATCGGGACGTAACCCCAAGCTTGAAGGATGTGATTGCAAATCTCAGCCCGAAGAAAACTAAGATCGGCAGCCGTAAGAGTCTCCATGTTGGAGCTGCTCGCGGGGTTTTGGGCAAGCGCCCGGTCGAGCTAGACTTGGATGAAGACGAAGTGGAAAATTCGCCCAAGCGACTGCGTGGCCACGATGTCAGCCCAGTCAAAGGTGTTAAGTTGCCGACACCGATGTTTAGGGAAGGCAATGTCCGTCGGTCAATTCTTTCGCCCGTCCGTAGAGCTGCTAGCTCATCGCCTCCCAAGGGCAGCACCACGCCTTCCCAGCAATCCCGGAGTACTTCCCAGACATCGACAACTCCTCTTAAGGATGGGATTGATGCTCTTCACATTGCTTCTGATCCTCAACGGCCAGAGGAAGAAGAACATGCCCCTGTCGAAGAACCTGATGTTGAAATCAAGCCTATCCAGTTGCAAGACTTCCTTAAAATGACCAATATTCATTTCATGGAGCTTACTACGACAAAAAGACGGCACACAGCTGCCCCTGGCAGTGCCACTAAGAAACTGACACGACTCTCTGGCGAGAACATGTCTAAACCAGGCTCCATAACGTTCGGTGATTGTGTGGCAGCTGGCTTTTGTACAGTGCCAATGCTTGAACTGTACCAGCATGTAAGTTCTACTATACCCGGATATTTTTGTTTTCGCTCACACCGTCTCTAGTCATGTCGGGAGTTGAAATCCTATATCTCTGAAGGTCGGCAAGTGATCCGCTCTATTGAGGCAGAAACATATGCCGAGAATCCAGCTCTCTTCAAGGAGTATGTCACCGCTCCGCCAGATATCCGAGTGATCATGGACAATCAATTCCGAAACGTCAAGACCCATGCCCGTCTGCTGAGTAAGGCTACGTGGTACGAATGGCGAATGAAGTTGCTTGAGGGCTTGAAGGAAGGGCTCCTCCGTCACGTGGAGGAAATGAAAGCAGACGACGACCTGCTATCTGAACGAGAAGAGTTGCTCAACAGGAACGTGCCGCTACTCGTGGAGAAGCATGCCTCTCTTGAGCAAGAGGCAACCAACCTACAACAGTTGGTGGATGAGATGGAGAACTGTGATCAAGATGAGCTACGCAGTACGCGCAGCAAGCTGTCTGAGGTGGACTCGGAAATTGCAGCCAAGAGACGGGAACTTGAGCAGCTGCAGGAGGAAGTCAAAGAGAAGGTGACTTTCATTGAGGCTGGAGCTGAAATGCGGGATGAATTCCTGGCTCAAATCCAGGAGGCGGAGCGTGTAAAAGAAGAGTGCCGTGGCTGGAGTGCCCGGGAGATCAACGAATTGAAGGGTGAGCATTTTCCCCCTCCATTATAGTCATTTTATGTGGGTACAGTACTGACTTTACTGGGAAATTAGCCTCTGTCCAACGAATTCAGCAACAAACTGGCTGGTCAATCGTTTCGGCCTCAACTCCTTCAGATGCATCGAAGGGACCTTTATTGAAGATGGCCTACCGGGACCACCTCCAACTAGAGTTCTATCCTGGGGCTTTTGCCTCCAAAAACAGTGCCCAAGACGAGGGAAAGAACTACCCGATGAAGTTGACTTCCCGAAAGAATGCCAACGTTTCTCCCATTGCATCCTTGGTCCTCCACTCGCTACAGCACCATCTGACTACGATCCAGCAATCCACTGTTGTCCCCAAACAGCTCTTGCGCTTCATCTCTAGCGCATGGGACCGCACAGTTGGGCTGGAAAATGAAGCACGCATGCTGGAATTCTGTGGGGTCACTCGCCTCACCCTATGCAAGCCTAATGAGGGCTCTCTTTCTCTACGCACACGCTGCACGCTCCTCGGCAACTCCACCGTCTCCACACCTGGTAGTAAAGGCGTTGATTCAAAGAACAACAATGCCAAGAGAATCGATGTTGACTTCACAGTCCGTACCCGCATTGATAAAGCCAATGCAGAGAACACCATCGGTTCCTTGGACTTTGATATTGACGTTCTGGCGACGAAGGTCTACGGTTTTGGAACAGGCAGCAAGTCCTGTCTTCCAGACAAGGAGTTGCAAAGCATTCTTGGCAAAGGCCTTGGTCGGGATAAGAACGGTGGCATTCAGCTAGGAGATGGCGTGTGGTGCAAGGCGGTACGCACACTCACGGGATCTGTGTTTTAGTTTTTCAATATTTGCTCTTTTAGGATTCGGTTATTGGACGGGTTCGGTCTGGTTTGGGAATGACGGCGCAGAGTGAATCTTTTCATGCTCTGCTTGGGTTCAATGGCGCGGGAATATGGGATATCTTGACTTCGGGATCTGGGCGTTCTTTTTATACCTAGTCTTTACTTTCATCCACTGATTGATCATTTGTTTCTATCATACCACACTATTAGTCGCTGCATCAACACTCGTGAATCCTGGCTAATGCATATACAAAGAAGAGAGTAGAGAGGTCGTGCTTAGGAAAAGGTAAAAGGCAACGCTAACGAGAACGAATCCAAAAAAAAAAGAACACCCCGCTCAATCTTTCCCTAAAACAACCCCAAAAATCCATTAGGCCAGACCGGATCCGCGCCCTGATTCGGATCCTCCTGGCCCTGTGGCACATAACCATACCCCAGACTCTGAGGATCGAACCCACCAACCTGAGCTGTCTGGCCGTTAATAGCAGGTGCACCATGGATAAACGATTCAGCCGATAGAATCGGCATGGAAGAATACGGATCCGCAGACTGCGTGCCCGTCGGAACAGGGGGCGGAAAAGTGTATTCCGTCGGGAAGAGACCGGCGAAGAGATTTCCGCCATGGCTCCAGTCGCCGGACATTGGGTACTGGAAGAAATCCGGGATTGAGTTGGCAGTGCTGGTGAAGGAGTCTGGGGAGTTGATGGAGTTGATGGGGTTGGGGGTCATGCCTGATGACCCTGAGGCTTGGGCTGTGGTCGTAGAATAGTCCTGGGATAGTTGCCAGGGTGGAATTTGTGGTGTGTGGAAGGTGTTGTCGCCTGTCTCGTGGAGGAATGAGGTTGAAGGTGAATATGTGTTCGGTGGGTTGGCGAGATATGGGGATTGGCTTTGGTTGCTATCGCCTGGGTCTGGCATTGGGCTCATGGGGACGACGTAGCCTGAGGAATTGACTGGCGGAAGGCCTTCTAGGGTGGAGGGGATACTGATGTCCATTCTGTTGGGGTTGGCAGTGCTTGATGTTGGATATTCGGGAGCTGTGGCGGGTGTCATTGTTGTGCGGAGGGTTGTGGGTCGGTGATGCTGCCTTTGGTGTGATGCTGGCTGTGTCCGTGAAGTATGTTTCTTGCCTCCTGGTGGCTTATATTCTTGGTCTCCTTCGTCTGGGGCGCGGGCTCTTTTCTCGTCTTTCTCGATGACGGCTCTGGCGATGCGTTCGAGGGTCGCACTCATGCGGGCCATGAAACCCGCATAATTATTTGACCCTTCACCTGGGGCAAGAGTTGCAAAGAATGCTGAGACCATATTGAGTGATTCGAGGTCTGCTCGCACTCTTGAATGACGAGCGTCCCGCAGAATATTTGAGAATAGTGTTGATGCTGCCTGGAAGACGTAGTATAGTAATGACCTGAGGGTTGAGTGTGAGGAATAAAGCTGATATAAACCAAGAGTAGACTGTTGTACTTACCAGGTCCATGCGATGTCTCCCCATGGCATGTTATTGACAACCTTCAAGGTATCTCGGGCAGCCTGCGCACCAATGGCTGCTGATCTCAATGCATGCGCTTTGCTTATCGACACGACCTTCTCTGATTCCTTTCTGGCTGTTATCATGTAGTTAAGAAAGATAGGTACCCGGTGAATCATGATCACAGCATTGTGATAGACAAAATGGAGACCAATAGAGGCAAACCCGAACAGGAAGTCGCTATCAGTATGTTTTCTTTTGGGTTCGGTGAGAGTCGGGGATTCGCGTTTCCATTCTTCAAGCTCTGCATATAGTTCTTTAACCGTCTTGTAGATTTCAACGGGAGGCTTTTCTAATGCCGTAGCGGAGTACAGTCGACTGTAAATGTGGCTCTTGATGAGCGACATCCGACAGAGCTCGCGGAAGAATGGAATGTTGCTTGCGGTTTCGCCGTGCTTATCGCCCTCCAATTCTTCCGGAAGAGGGACATCGAAATCATCGTGATGTTGTGAGGGAGCGTTTCCAATCCTTAGACATGTGCTGGAACATTATATTAGTACTTGAGACGATATATGAATGGACTTCTCTTACCTTTGATCAATGACAAATGTTACCCAAAAAACGCGTCTTCTCTCCTCTTTCTCAGCCGGACTAAGTTCCGGTCTTGCAATATTTCGATGAAGCCCCATCCGATGACCGGACCGCATAGCCGCAGTGATGAGCGGCAGAGCTGATTGAGTTCCAGAATTTCCCCGAAGGAAGAACGCCTTTGTAAGTTGTTAGATGCTTCCATAGCGGCGAAAGGAGCAGGGGACTAACCATGCTAATCAAAGCCTGTACACTCAGTAGATCTGTGCGTTTTAAGGCTAATTCCGTGAAGACCGACATGGCGTTTTTGAAGTATAACTCGGATTTCTCCTTGTCTTTTTCTGACTTGGGGCCATTTGAGTATCGATATTCGTATGCCAGACAGATTACCATGTTGATATTGGCCCAACGGGCGGCGTCATCACAGGTTTGCTGTGTATATTGCCATTCGACCATTTTCATAAATGATGATTCGAGATAGATAGGAAGCAGACGGTTGGCCGTCCGGAAGAAATCCTTCATAAGAGAGAAGACCTCGGACCTTGAGGGCAAAGGTTTAAAAACTTTCGAGGCAAACAGATCATGGAACACGTCTGGTCGCCATTGATTCCATGGATTTTCATGAATAGATTCAGGAGATATAAGTCGCAAGAAGCTGACGTCGCCTGTTTTGCTTTTAATCCACTCTATACCTGTTCGTGATAGGATTGACAATGAGCACGACGTCCCTGTCCGTTCAGTTAGTCTCGGCAGTTTTATATCACATGGACTGTACTCTCTATCTTACCGAAATATCGGGAATCATCTCTTTGGTCTGCCGGAAAGATGGGTGTACCCTCAATGAACCCACCCTGTGAGCAAAGAGACGCCCCGAAATTTGACTTTGGACTGGAAGTAGATGAGATAACTTGACTAGCTGGTTCGTCGTCATCATCGTCATCGGACAAGTCACCTTGGCTCATATCGCTTTCTTGCAAGATGCCTGCCGTCCTCAACAACGACTCAACCCTGACGAGGTGGTCTTTCAAAGACTTGATATACTCATCACTACTGCGGTAGCATTAGCCATGACCGACAAAAAGCAGATCGGGAAATGGCGCTGCATATCGCCGTACCTTTGCTGATCATCCCGCTTCTCATGCTGGACCGGAAAGACACAATGCGTATTACGGCGCGTGCATTGCACGCAAATTGAACTAGATCCTTCAATCTCACACTTGGTCTTTTTCCGATGGCACATCTCACAAGCCTAGATAGACGTCATATCGTCGTTAGCAAATCCCCCCTAACCGGAGTCCGCCGGGAAAGTGGAACTCGGAACAACAAGCGAAACCCACCCTTAGGTGCTGTCCTCTCCATAGCACAGAATCCATGGGCAATGCGTTCAGCGAAGATGACTGGTTCATCGCCTTGGCCGACGGTTGTGGATGGGAGTCATGAATGTGCATGCCAAGACCTCGTGAAAAAGTCGCCCCAGCGGAGATGGCGAAGACTAGCGGGAGATCTTTGTTCCTTATTTCGATCTCCTGTTCGATATCTACCTATAGGCAGACATTTGGAATCTGCAGGGAAAGAGGGAAAAAAGCTGAATAATCAAGAACGGATGTCGGCACTCCCGGATTCCGTTCACTTTGTGCTCTTCCCGGGGGGCACTTTGGTGGACCGGGGTTGTGCCCAGCACTCCACAGCCTACTCCATACCCCTGAACTCACCTTCACTTCGAAGTTGATTTTCTCTGCGAAAGAGAAGCCGTCACTATAGCGAATGCGAGAGAAATTCGGCCCGTATGCATTTGTTCTCAACGATGTATAACTCTTCTTGTTCTGCCCGGGCAGCTTAAGAATAAAAGGGATGTTATAGTAAGATAGCACTATGCTATCTCTTTTAGATGTTCTTTTCTCGTGTTATATAACTGAAGGGTATGGAGTAAGTCATACCGGGCTTATCACTCTAGGATGTACAATATGCGAAAGTGTTATAAAACATAAACCACATAACTAGAGGGCTTCTCTATGTATAACAAGGGATTTCTCGCGTCCTTAATGCTCTACGTGCATACTCTCTCACGGTGAGAAACAGCTATGTAGCACCTCTCCTTGAAGGATCGAGGTTCCCTTGCATGTGTTTTAAGGTATTCCTGGGGATAGAATAGATCCCATCCCCATTCTGCGCGATTATCAGACGTCCATAAGTGCTTGGCAACATGGAAATCTTCAACGGAATATCATTATCCATCTTACTGGCCAAGAGGAAAGCCCCGGCAGTTCGTATAATGCGTAGTCCATACAGCAATCTGTACAGCTTCTTGCCAGAGAATGGTGGACGGGGGCCAGTCTCTATAGATCAATTGGTGGCAATTGTCCACAGTACCGAATTTGCTACAAGTCCATTGACAGCCCACATCCGGAATGTTGATTGTAAGAGTTTTGAGAAGGTTCGTCGGAGACTCGTTCATAAATTTGTTCTTCGGCTCGTCTACAGTGTTCTGCACCCGCTACAGCTGTACTAACTTATCACTGTCACATCATTGCATCTACCGCAAAGGCCGACCTTTTTCATCCTTGATATTATACTACCCGAGATTAACCATAGTACATGTAGTCATATACATATACTTACATACCTACCTGGGCAGCGAGCTCCACTACCATGTAGCCAATCACGGACCGGTATTTCATTTACATCCAATAGGATGCATCCACTCTTAGGCTCCGCTGATGACGGGCCGCCACACTGCCCAATAGGACGTCACCCTTTTGGTCCGGTCCCGTCTGACCTTTGCTGTTATACTTGCTCGAGGCCTAGGGTCCATGACGCGGTATTCAGAAAGTGGAAGATCTGTTTGGGCTCATTATCTATATCACGGGCCAAAGCGCAAGAAAGAGCACTACTTACCTTGCATTTCATTAAATTAGGGACTCGAGGGGATGCTCAACTACCTAGGTATGCACCTACGTGACCCCAAACTCCTGTTAAATCTCGGATCTATATAATCTTGTGGTTTGCAGGTACCTTGGTGTATCTGGACGTGCCCCCGAGTATCTCCAACGACCTGACCATCTTGGAATATGCGTGGTAGTGGATTGTATGCATTATGTGGCCACCCGAGCTATTTCCCGATTTTTAATGCAAGAATTGGGAATTAATGATCGTCTCAGGTTAATACAGGACATGGCGTTCAAAGCCCTCTCTTTAAAGGAAAGGAAAAGAGGTGGATATAAGCTTAAATCCTCCGCCCAGTCACTCTCCATACCGCATTGGGGATGGGGCAATCACGACATCCCGACGATTATGTTGTACAACCAAGCTTGGAAGCCGGGGCCTCAGATCTGGCAGACAAATGGAGCAATCCGCAGTAAATCTTGATACAAGCATTCCACGGTGTTTTGCTAACCCAGAAAGGCTACTATTCATCCTACCTAGGTAAGACCTCGGAAGACAAACCCTTTGCTTACAACGAGGCCTTCTACAGCTGGAATTGTATCAATAAGAGAGATGGGCCCAGGTATGACCAGACTCCTAAAAGCCCACGACTACCGTCATCACGGTCGCAGAAGTACGACGCCAGAAGCGAAAAACAACCCGGAGAACTAACCGCCGGTGAACACCCACTGGCGCGAATCCACCCAGAAGAGTCGAGATCCTTCCCTCAGACAAAGCACTAGTAATCAAAGCCGACAACGTAATTTAGATCGTACCACTGCAGAAGGCTGCGGACAGCGCGCCGAATAGCAGAGGTATGCGCACTGCCGTCGACGGGCAATCCCCGGGAGGCTACTGAGGACGTAGAAAACCAGTCGAAGAGGCCCAAGCTACACTACCTCGAGCTCAACGCGCTATCCGCCCGACTGGCGTCGGAGATGGCGGCGCAATCCAACGAGCCAACCACAGCAACGGGTCGGGGCCGAGGGTGCCACTTCCTCGATGGCGGAATCAGTTGGGGGCCGCCACAAAGCACGCAAGACTGCAGCTGGAAGAAACCTAGCGTGGTGTCCAGGTTGGTGGATCTGGCCCTGGGTTTGCGACTCTAGCTAGCTTTCTAAAATAGAAGGCTTGTCTCAGCTTGGATTGGCGCATTTACGCTCAAACTATCCTTCTCTGTGCTGACGAAAGGTCTTACCGCGTAGACGAAGTCGATGTTGTCGGGGTTGTTGGCGCTGGAGGAATACTCCTCGCGCACTGCTGCACTCGCGATGAATGGGTGATTGCTATGAGTCCCAAGCCATACCGGTGGGAGGGAAACTCGTGGGATTGGGGAGGCTTTTGATGGATGAAATGGGGTCAGAGCGGTGTTTGTGGAGGGTTGAGGTATCTCGGACCATTCCGGAAGATACTTAGGGGGACATAGTGGAGCATTGAATCCGAGGTATAACGGTGATCAGAAAAGTATTTAAGCCTTTGAAGAATCTATTAGCACAAAGCGTATGTCATAAGGACGATCGAATGTTTTTAGACTAGTACTAGACTGAGTATATAGGGGACTTCGGTTCCGGTGCCAAGCTTCTTTTATTACCAGTCCACGTCATCCGTGATGCGTTGAAATGATGGACAAATTAGATAGGATATAGAATACTATACGGAGTACTCCGTAATGAATTTTTACATACAATGATGTACAGTGATGTACAGTGATGTACGCGTGCCTTGATACTCCATATATTCTAGTACTCCGTACCTTCATCAGGGACCGGTTCCGTTAAGTGGAGGTCCCCCTTTTTTTTCTCTTTCGAATAGCTTGATAATATGTGTTCTAATCTGGCCCTAATCTGGAGAAGCTGTTTATATACTAATGAACTGTATATTTTTTTATATTATATTCTCTCCCTACTCCGTACTCCTATCTATCTAGGTACACCTTTCTATACACCTTATATACCCCATACAATATCTACAAAGCGGTGAATCCCCAAACCGACGAACCAGAAGTCGCGATCACGACATTTCTCCATTCTATCAGATCATCGACTAGCATCCTTTTCCACTTGATCTTTCTCTTTCCTCTCCCCCCCTTTTCCTAAAAAGCAAATTTATTTCCCTTTTCATTCGTCCTAGTGGAACTCCATGCGACGATGAAGTGACCTTTTACGAGAACGTGGCCGAGAATTCAACTTCCTGGTCTTTTCTAGGTCTCACTCTTATTTGTTTTTCTTTTTTGATTTAAGCTCGTCATCGTTTTTTTTTTTAAAACAATTTCCCGCCTTGATTTATATTAGGCGATTTTCTTTTAGGTGATTCTGATTTGCTTCATAGAACATCCCGTCCTGATCTGGGGATTTGCAACACCCCTCTTCTCTCTCTCCGAAGGTCAAGGGGGAACTTCTTTTTCTTATTTCTTTCCTTTCTTCAACCATGCCGGGAGAACAGCCATTGCCAGGTCCAGGCCCCGTCTTCGACAAACTTGAGAACTTCAATTTTTTGATGTCGCGCCACGATCCAGCAGCCAAGACTCGACAGTACTCATTTGACGCTGATAATGGGCTGGTCCCGTTCGGCAATGTGAGTATGGACTACGATCAGACTGAAGGCATGGGCGGTCTATCGGTCAGTTCCTATGAGAGTATAGAAGACGACCGCAGCTCCCTCGATCTTCGAAATTATCCCTATCATGGTACGTGTCAAGTTTTTGAGCCCTTGTGCCCAACGTTGCATCTGTTACGCCATCATGTCTCTGCGTCTGAGCTTTAGTTTGGGGCTGGAAATTCCAATGTCTGAAAATTGAAGTTCGATCACCCTTTTTGCCTGACTTTATCCCTGTTGTTTCTTTTTAAAAAAGAAGGCCTGGATAGCTCGGTGCTGAATTTCTCCCCTCCCCGTCCACCCAATGTGCAAATCTCATTGTGAGGTTCTAAAAAGGCTCGAGGCCGCAAAGCCCAGGATGTGAGCAATTGGAATGCATCTCCCATCTCCAATGGTGGGAGGAGATCGCCGTCGGTGCTCCTAATGCACGAGCACGCAATCCCGCAATGAAATGGCAAAACACCAGCGGTTGCCTGCTGACGCTTAACTGCCCCCATGTTAAACCCTTCTTGAGCTTATATCCTTCGGAATATGATTTGCACTTCCCGCATGGGGCTCATTCCCTCGGGGCTATATCGACTGTATCGACTGTGATCGCTTACTCCATCCCTAGGCCCTCCCGGCGAGAAGTCCATCAACTACTCTCTCCCAGAGCACATGATGCCCTACTCAGCTCATTCAATCTACCCGCCAGTCCCATATGCGCCCGACGAGCTCGGTCACGCGCCAGGGGCCCTCACTCCATCCGATGTTTCCTCATCCATCTCGCCGCCCAACGGCCAAATGGGAAACACCAAGTACAGCACCTCGATCTCCGGCGATCGCATCGCCGCCGCTCTCGACCAGGAAGAGGGCGTGCGCGGTGCCGCAGAGGAAGATCGTCGGCGCCGAAATACAGCCGCTAGCGCCCGCTTCCGTCAGAAGAAGAAGCAGCGCGAGCAGGTCCTCGAACGGACCGTTCGGGAAACTACTGAGAAAAACGCTTCCCTCGAGGCTCGCGTCGCACAGCTCGAGATGGAGAATCGCTGGTTGAAGAACCTCCTCACTGAGAAGCACGATGCTAGCTCTTCGCGTTTGCCTCCCCCGGCTAAGGATAGCTCGAACATAGAGCTAAAAGGTCCTGGCGGGAATACCAGACAAAAACATATACAGCCCAAAAAGAAGGGCGTCGGCACCGAGGAGTGACGAGCCAAAATGGAAGAATGTGTTTGTTTGTTTTTTTTCCCTATCTGGTTTGTTTGCGTTGCTGTTTGTTCCGTTCTTTCTTTGTATCATCTCCCCAGCCTATGGTATCCTGCTCTACACCTGGGCAAGGCGTCCGCTTCGAATCAGCATTCTCTTTCTCCCGTCTACTCGCTTTACTTTTGCTATGGTGTCTGCACTCATCTCTCACTACCAGAATGGAAATTGGAGCAGATGAGCGCAGACAAATGACGACGTCACGACCCTTCTCTTCTTCTCGTCCGGCTCTCCCGACCGTGGCTTTTTCGACTTCTAGGGATGGTCTTTGTTTCTGCACTTCAGATCTGGCACTTTCGTTTGACGTTTCAATCCCTATCCCCTCTATTCTCTACTCTCTCCCTCCGGGCTTTCGCTTTATATCTCCTGCCCAGACTCTCTACCTTCTCTACTTCCTAACCCTTCCTATCCTCTTTCCATCAGATCGTGTGCTGCGAAGGCTTTCGTTTTTCTCCTTTCTTCGGGCTTGGAAAGGAGATGAGTTGGCGGTGTTGTGGTCCAGACTCGCAGTCGAATTTTGTTTTGCTTGGTATTTTATATTTGATATCTTTTTTTTTCTATGGGATTTGCTTTTTTTCTATTTGGCTTCCTCTGTCCTTGCTACCTATTTATGGACCGGAATACGTTCAGTATAGGGTTTGTCTTTTGCTATATGAATATTCTTCCTCCGTACTATTGCCCTATACCTACATATGTAGGTACCTATATAAGCCTCTCCAGATACATAATAGCAAAGACGTAACAGCAGTGGTAAGTGACGTGCTCTATCGTGCTATATCCGAGTGATTTCAGATTCCATCACGGAAATCGAATGCCATTGGAGAATGTCTCACTTTTCCGGGGTAAGGGTCTATCCCCACAGGGTGGTGCAGATGAACTGCACGAACTGCACACAGACACCTTTACAACCAGCCTATATGTACCCATGTATACATACGCGTACGGAGTAGTAGGAATATAATTTTTGGAAACAATCCATTAGAACACCTTAATTACCCTGGATCCTAATCCCCGAAAAGAAAACACAAAACCAAAACAAAACAAAACACGTAAGATGGTATTACATCAATTAAGTAGAAACAGGGAATGGAAATAAGAAAAAAAACAGAGCACAAAACCCAGACAATTCCCAATCGCACTTGGTCTCAGTACGTCTCCAACTCCATGGAGAAAAGGGCCTTGGGGAAAGTAGACCCACGTCTCCGATCTCAAGTATGGAGAAGTGGAACATCCCCCAAGCACGATTCATAGCCGTGAAATCACGACATTGAGAGGCATTCATGTGGAAAGAAGGCGTCAAACATCCAAGTTGCATGACGTGATTGATGTGCGTCTTCGAGAATAGCACAGAATCAATGAAAAGCAGACATAATGTATGGAAGATCAGAAGCACGAGGGTGGGAATTTTTGACATAAGGAACGTGGTGATGAAAAAGACTCGTGCATCTGTCCCGGAAATTCAGCCGTCAGATTCGTGAGGGAAAAGAGGGTATCTTTCTCTCGCCCCTTATGCGGCAATGGGCTCACGCTCCTCTTCGCGGCCTCGCATCTCGCCCTCAATGGTGCTGACGCCATCATCACCGTCCTCGTAGCTGGGGTGCTGGTCAGCTGGGAGCCAAGAGTCACGGTCCCCGGCCAAGGGCTGATCCTGTCCGGACAAATCCACGCCCTCGCGGTTCTTGCTGACGTTGGAGCGGTGGCGCTGGGAGAGGGTGCGGGAGCGCTGGGAGAGACTAGACTTGACGACTGCCTTGGAGGAGACCCAGTTGGTGAGGGCATCCTCGCAGTCCTGGATGATGGCCTTGGAGGCATCGTAGCCGTCGTAGGCGTTGCGGGTCTCGCCGGGAGTGACGGGGGTGTCGTCGATCAGGTCGAGGAGGTGCTTGCCGTAGCCGGCGACGATGGCGACCTTCTCGCAGTGCTCGCGGAGCGCATCGAACTGGTACTGGAAGGCGGCCTTGACCTTCTCGCGGGTGATGTTGGATAGCTGGGCCTCGGCGACGAGGGACTCGGCTTCGGCGCGGACGAGTTCCTGCTCCAGGACGACGATGCGAGGCGAGTTGGGGTCCTTGTACTTCAGCTTGGCGATCTCATCGGTAATCTTCTGCTTGCCTGGAGATCAAAATTTCAGTTAGACAATGCCGGGGAGTTTGAGCGGTCAAGACCGAAGCTGGGAGAATCTTACGGTCTCGGCTGGGCTGTACGGAAGCCTCGATGTTGCGAATGCTCTTAATGGTGACACGGTACTGGTCGTAGCGGTCCACAAACATATCCTCCAGCTCACCGATCTCGTAGATCAGCACGCCGAGCTTGTCCGTCACATCCGACACATCCTCATCGCACGCTTCACCCCAGATGGAGAGTTGTTGCTATGGCGACCGAGTCAGCTTCCAATTTGTGCAACCATCATTGCTAATTCAGGGCCATCCACATACAGCGACTTCCATGCGCTCCCGGGCGACGAGCTCCATGCTGCGCATGGCGTTCTTTTCCATCTTGACGAGCTGCGACAGCTTCTTGGCGAGATCGGGTCCGAAGGCACCGGCGGCGTTCTTGCGGAAAGCATGGCCTATTCGCAGGATGTTAGTGAGTCCAATTGTTTGATCGCTTCGACGACGACTGGCGACCCTCCGATTCGGCCGTCGTCGCTCTCGCAGGTCGGACGGGGAATAGTCGATGGCCCAACTTTAGGCAGCCCCCAACCTGACGAGCAACGAACACCCTCAGGGGGTTTCCAGTCGAAGCCGATCGCAAAAGGTATCTCAATTGCACTCACCGATCCCACCTTTCCCTAGCCATCTGCCGGTCTTGGTTGTGGACAATGGTGGTGGTGGGCTCTCGACTTGCGAGGCGGTCGGGGCGCGCGACTGGCGCATGGAGTAGGTGCGGTGCATGGTTTGGACAGCGAAATTGGAGGTAGGAAGAAGATTGTAGAGATGTAGAGATGCTTGTTCCTGTAGAAAAGAGATTAGAGAAAAGAAACGAGTTTCCAGTGCCTTGCACAGTAGTGACGTGAGCTTAAAGAGGGGCCCCTTTTTTTTTCCCTTTTTTTTTCTTGGAGTACGTACTCGACCTGTGGGATGTGACGAGAGAAAAAGATTCGACTGCAAACGGACAGGGGGAATCTCCTTTTCAATGAACTCGAAGAAGTGAAGTTAAGTGAAGTTCTCGTGGAAGCTCTCGGGAAGTGACGTCGACTATTTTCTGCCCAATTCGGATCTCAATTGGAAGGACTTGGAGGGAAAAAGGAAGACGCCAAGAGACTCAAAGAGTCTTAAGTGCAGTAAATTAGAGCCTATTCAGCCACTAGCTCCTCCTCTAAGCCAATAATCCGTCGATCTTCCCTGGTGTTGAGTTGCATTTTCGAGTCTTCACGATCACCGACGTCATCGACATGCTGATGTCATGGAGTCAAAAAGGTTGCATTGGATCATTTCAAGTTTATAGGGGGATCCTACATCTGACAGTAAAATTTCCACTGGATTTCCCCTTTAGAAGCTTTAATATACACCCCTTTCTTTAAAAGAAATTGCAAGTACATACATATGTACCTAAATATGCAGGTACTTGTATGTCTTGTAAACCTGAAGCCCTGGATTAATAGAGATAGCTTCAGAGGCTGCAATGAGCTGTGATATATACCAGGTTGCAGGGTACATGTAGAATGTAACAGCCTAGTGAGCCCACATATACGCCTGCTAGAGGTTGCCCTACTTTTCAAAATAGATTGGGTCTCACTGCACTGTCAAAGGCACCTGCTAAGTACTTATTACATGATATACAAGACATACAATAGCCCGTTGAAGGGTCCACTAGTACCTGACCATCGACGTTATTGGCGATGATCTTATCCGATCAAGCTTCTGTGGGGTAGTAGACTGACATCCGAGACACTCCACGATGATCCCGCGATCCTTCTTGCGCGTACGAACACTATTCGCAGCCCTAATACGCGCTGTTTTTCTTGTCTAGACCATATTGAGACATTTCAAAGCCTATATCCCCAATCTCTTATCTCTATAGCCTATCGCCGACTTGACGCCCTTATATCGCCGATTCTAGCGGGAATTCCACGGTATACGCCGGATATAGAGCCTATCATCGAATACGAGAAAGCGTCTATAGAAGGCTTTAATACCCACAATACACCACCGCGCCTAGGTACTCTCTACGTTCCAGAGGAAGGATCTGGTATCAGATTTGGACACTTAGGCATAAACCTCGAGTTTCGAACCCTGTATACCTATTTCCTAGATAGGATTAGTAGCAAGTGACTTGCATTGTTATCAATGGGTTCAACCAGTTCAACCTTGGGACCTGGGAAGGTTATATTCTCTTCCTCTTCAACACATCTACCTAGGTAAGGCTTCCGTACTTGCCCCATCGTTTCTCACTTTCCTCTTCAAAGCATCTTCCACGCACTTTCCTTCATCTGACTCCCGGCCCAAGATGCCTGAAATTGACTTCTTACTCTGCGAACGCAACTGGTCAGAACATGGCTCTCTAGTATTATCGACTACTCCGTGATGCAAGAAATCAACGCACGGGGAAGTGACATCTACTACGCCGATGAGCTTTTCGCGGAGATCAAAAGACATATGAAGGGAGAAGGTCATGGCGCTATCAAGACAGCTATGAATAACTTCCTTCGTCTCTCCAGAAGCCAATTCTCTACAAGCGAGGAGTATATCAATGCTTTTCATCACCTCACTTCTTCTTCATCTATCTCCCCTCCTCCGTAGCCTCAACAGATTACGAGGCCCTGTTTTCCCCCTTTTCTTACAAAATCTCAATTCAGTCGAGCTTTTCCCGGCAGCGGAGACTCTTTGGACTTCTTGGAGTAGCAAAAAGCTATATCTCTCACTTCATCGCCGCTGAGCGAGAAGCGATCAGAAGACGCCGCTGTACGTACCCGGATTACAAAAATCACCGCTATGTGAACCCGCCTTTGAGCAACAAAAGGAGTTTTGCAGTCTCTTTCATTGAGAACTATCTCCATCGTGGTATACAGTGTCTTTCTTTAAGAACTGTGTTCACTTCATCTTTATCTTTTATCAGCTACAATGGCTGAGCCCTCTTCCTCTGCTGCTGCTGCGCAACTTGACGACAGTCGCGATTGGAAATCGTTGCGAAGCGCTGTCGCCGACAACCAAGCGGTGGACCTTTCTGAGCTAGGAAGCTTCAACCTTTACAAGCTCACTCCCCCACTGAAGGAGCGAGCCGATCTCGACATCTGGATAGACCAGGTGGACAAGGTGCTTCAAGGTCATACATAATCTTCATCATCTGATCAACAGTGATATACCTTGGCCGATGTTGAGAGATCCGAACGGAAAGAAATGGCATACGCTTTCGCTACAAGTCACTGGCGAGATATCTTGATTTACCCATGCCATCGTCCACTTCCATGTCGCCCCCTCGAGTTGATGAAGAAATGTCTGATCCTATACCAAGCTCAACACCCCCAGTCAAAAGATCTGTCCGAACCCCGGCATCCAGTCCAGCGTCTCGTTCGACACCTTCTTCCGCGGCGCTGACAATGCTGCTTGCATCCGCATAGAGGGACATCTGGTGGACAATCTCAAGGCGAAGTTACTCATCGGCATGGACGTTATGGCCCACGAGAGTTTCCGCCTAGACTTCGGTGCAAAGACAGTAAAGATCCCCTCTTGTATGGGTCTGACAGTGTCTATCTCTACTCATGCGAAACCTTATCATGCCGCCCGCGGCGAAGACTACACCTTTTACCACCTTTCGCATGACGGGTTCCGGCCCAAACAGGCAATTTTGGTTCGCCATTGGACCAGGTACCAGGATGGATTAAACGTGTTGCGAACTATTTCGCGACCTTCCTTGGACACGGCCTCGAAACTTCCCCGTTGCATTCCTCCAAGTGGGAATAGAAGAAGAGAGAAAAGGCCGCAAAAGTGCGGGAAGATTCCCGTTAAATCTCGCGCTAGTGGACACACTTGGGTCAAAAAGACCGTCTCCAGGGTGAGTCCTTTCCGGTTTTGCACCTTCTCGTTCTCCATCCACTAACAGTTCGTGGACTTTTTTCAGGATCACCTGAAGGATTACAAGCAACACAGTGCCACCTCAGCTCCCACTCTGCTTTCTGCACTCGCAGGTGGCGCTACGCATCCGGCTCCAGCTTTCCTAGCGCAGATTATCTTCGTGAGGATATTCACGGCGACTATGGGTTGCCATGGTATATATCGATGCTGGCTTTCAAGATCACCATTCTTGGCATCATTGAGGATCAGCTGAATCAGAGCAATCCGAATGTCATTATTTGGCATGCCCGAATGGGTACCACCCCAACGTCGTTTGCTGGTATGTCATAAATCTCCAAACCAGGAAAACACCTTAATATACTAACAATGAAACTTTAGCATTAAGCAAGCGTACAGAAAGCACTTCGGGGTCATCCCTACACTGGACCACATACCTATTCGGCATATCCGCAATGGTGTGGGGCCTTAATGGCCTCATAATGTAACACATAGCACATAGGCTCAACGCCGCTAAGTGGGAAGCGGAGAAGAAGAAGAACAACGAGAAGGCCGAGGGAGACAGAACACTTAGAGAAGAAGTGGATAGACTGCGGGGCCAAGTCTGGGCCCTCACAGGGAGGATCGTAGACCTGGAAAGGGCAAATGACGTCCTTTTGAAGGATATCACTACGCTCTAGCAGATCTCTCTCGAGAATGCTGAAGACTAAGGGGCCACACATCGAAAAACGGACACCGGTAATGGCCGGGGGAAGTAGTAATTATATCATATAGCCAAGAGAGAGAGAGTATTCGCTCTATTTGCAGCGGAGACATATATATCCTCTTTTAGAAGACAAAGCGCTCATCTAGCACTCTTCAGCCTGATAGCTGAAGTCTACGCATTGGCAAGGAAGACTCTCACCAAGAAGAAGAGGGAAAGAGAGCTATCCCTACACTGGACTACACACCTTTACGGAGTAGCCGCAATTGTGTGGGGCTTGCATGGCCTCGTAATACAGCAAGCAGCCCACTGGCTCAGCGCCTTGGGCATTTTGGCAATGGCGAGGGACAGACCCTGGCCTATATGGCCATGGTTTGGGTGGTTTGGGTGGAAAGAAGAAAACGAAAGCAAAGTGATTGCACTGTCTTTGGATGTCTGACAGATTCTGTAGCGGGCCGGAGAGAGGCTTCGGCACGGTGACTCTTCCCCATGATGGAATGTGGGCATTTGATATAGCGCTATCACGGCGCTCCTTCTCTCGGCGGGTGCGCTTGCGCCGGCGGGTGCTTTCGTTGCCGAAGGAGTCCAGGTACGGACGCGGATGCGCTGCCAGCGGATTTACCGGCCATCAAATCGGACAGGCTACGGTTTGCCCAACCGGGCGCAGCGTACAAGACATGGCGCTATGCCTCGACAGTCGTCGGCTTGACGACTTAGCAGAAGCTGCTAGTAGCCTGTCTGGATACCGGGTGTGTCATGACAATCATCGACGCAGACCTAGCCAAAGTCGCTACGCCTACCCTTACAGCAATGCATACCGGTGCCCGTCGCAGACATTGGCTCTCGCCACCTCTCGTCTGCGTTTGTTTCGTTCGACACCTTCTTCCGCGGCGCTGACAATGCTGCTTGCATTCGCATAGAGGCACATCTGGTGGACAATCCCAAGGGAAACACTGGTTGTAATGGACATATCATTTAGCAAACAGTGTCAGCTCCCTGTCCAATTTGCACTCGACGAAAATTGCAAAAATATCCCAGCACCGTACCCTGATGTCTCTGTTAGTCTCCGTCGAAGCCAGTTCATGGGTTATGAACCAACTCTTCACCATCTCGACCATATTGCTTCGCCAATTTCAAGGACTCCGGACCTTATATTCCCATGCTTTGCTCTTGAGGCGAAAGGTGACAGCGGAGGCATGGACGCAGAAATCCGGAACCGCCATAACACAGCAAACATGTTGTTCAACCTGAGGTGGATAGTCCGAATAGAAGGCCATGAATAATCGGCGGCATCCCGCTATAACACTTCGTATAGACTAGGTCAGACTGTTAGCACATCAACTAGAAGATACGACACGAATAAAGTGTGACTTACCTGATAGAGCAGCCAGAGAGATGTTCTTCATGCAATGATATAGGCCCTTAGGACTATATAGAAACCTAGCAAGGACCTGGCAACGTGTTTTATAGAGGCTGTGGCCAGTGCCAGAATGTTGGGCGGAGCAGGCAGAACGGGCTGAGGTGTGCAGATACAGATACTGGGAAAGTCAAGAAGACGGAACTCTTAGTATTCAAACTATCAAAGAAGGCCTGCATTGACAAACAACAAACAAAAGCGCTCAGTCTGCCACCACAATAAGGCATCCATGTAGGATGGGATGATCCCAACAATGTGCAAAAGAAAAGAGATAGTAGATGCATGTGGGATAGGATGGGGCAATTCAGTGCATAATCTCCGGTGTTGAAGCTAGGGAATCAAGAGACTAATATATGACGATTTTATATAAGACCCAGGTAAATCAGTGGAAAATTGGATCATGGCGGAAGTTGTCTTTGTCTTTAGTGTTCAATGGCAAGCTGCATATTCAGACCAGGCGTAGGATATAGTTATGTATGTAGGCTAATTATCCTGGGCTGTTTGCACTGCTAGACCATGACTGGGCTCATTCTCAACATTTTTCATGGTCCATCTGTTTGACAGTGATAGACCAGTCGTTAATTACTCTTTATCTTCTGTTTACAATTGCAAAAGCTGTATCGGAATGAGTGATTATTATTCTCCTCATCTCACTAGGCTAGATTTTTGCGTAAGGATTGCGTGCATTGTAGATAGTGGGAATCTATTATGTACATAATATGTATGCTGCCGACGCGAGAACCCCAATCCAATTCCCATATCATGGCTCAGGGGAGTCGGCCCGACGGATCTTGCGCTTCTTATTAGTTCCAGCCTTGGCTCTGGTGGCTGAGCCACCTCTTTTGCCTTCACTTTGTGAAACAGAGGCTTCTTGTTCTCCCTCTGCACCCCCGATAGGTGGCTCACCAGATCGCGAGATTCCACCTGTCTGAGCTTCCTGACGTAGCCGACTAAATGCCTTTTCCATGCGGCTGGGTCCACCCGTACGAACCCGAGGCGCAAAAGCACCCGCGCCCTGTGTACCTTGCATGAACTGCGTGATGTTGGACTGTGTGCCTTCCTGGTCTCGCCGATTCATGTCACGAATGACAGGCACCAGAACTTCATCCGTTCGCTCTTGACTCCAGCCGATTGTGGTCATGAGGAAGGCCCGTAGCCCATTCAGATCAGGAACACCCCATTGGAATTGGGAGGGGTCGTCGTCGACTGTGGGTTCCAGGTATGCCTCATCAACTCTGGTATCAGGGAAGGAAGGAGGCAAGAAGATCTTGGATGCCTTCTTTCTAAATTTCTTTCGGAAGGCAACGTGAGCATCATCTGCCGTATTCGTACCCGTTTGCAATTTAGTCCACCAGTCGCGGAACTCTTCGAGGCTGGAAAACTCGGTGAGTATCTCTAGGGCTGTGACTGGACCAATCCCGGGAATGCCCTCTGTGTAATCGCTGCCTAACAGATGGGCAAAGCTGATAAGCTTCTGTCGATGGAGGGCGTACTCTTTCTCCAGGTCGGATGTCAAGTAGCACTCGACGAATTTACTTTGATTGAACATGTTTTTGTAGACACGCGTTCCTCCGAAGAGGAAGATATCACTGTCATCTGTGACAATCCCATCCACAAGGCCTAGCGATACCAATTTGGCGCACTGCGCTTCGGCTTCCATAGGCGCGGTGATATAGGGTAGTCCGAAGAGCGTCAGGAGCTGTTGACACTCATTGATCATAATAGTGGTCACCTCGTCTGCATCGCGACGCTCATTTCTCTGCTGAGACCGTAGTTGCTTTAGTTCTTGCTCGTAGTCAAAGGCTTCCTGGTGAGGAGCAGCAGAATTAAGGGTATTGGCAAATCGCAAATGCTCCTCGCCCTCTGCTGCAAGCTGCTTGAACAGCTCTTCATCCTCCGGGTCACTGTAGTCAGCTTGGTCCTGCGCGAAATCTTCCATTCGGTCGACCTCTTCGAAGAGCTGAGGCTGTGACTGGGCCTTTTGATGGGATACAACAGCGATCTCAGGGCCTTGGTTGGAAACCTGAGGGACAACATCTTCAAATTCTGGTGAAGGAGAATGTTCCCTGCGTGGGGACGGCTGATCAAGCTTTGTGGCGATCGGAGCTCGAACTTGTCCATTCAAAGGCTTCTCATCCGGATTTGTAGAAAGCTCGTTGTAAATCTTTTCAATGTCCTCCACTCGAAATTGCTGTTTGGATTTCTTCTCCTCCTCTTTCTCTTCCTCTTCATCTTTCTCTAGATCAACGACTTCCTTGGTGACGGAACTTTCATCTACATCGATAATGTCCGGCGAGCGACGATTGGACAGGAACAGATGATCTGGCGCCGCAGGTCTCTCATCGTCCTTCTCGGGATCTTCAACAGGATCTACTATGAATTCCGCGTCTGAGGGCTCACCCACAAACCATGGAGGAAGTGGATCAGCCTGTTTTGGCTTCTTTGTAAGCTCTTTCACGAAACCCCCTGCATCCTCACCAACCTCACCAGCTTTATCATTATCTTTCGTGACTTTAGTGAGTTTGATGGATTCAAAAGGGAGAGGACCACCGAATGGATTTGGTGCATATGAGGCTTTCTTCGAGACCTTTGTTCTTGCTATGGCAGCAGAAAAGTCCATGCCATCATCGCTCTCGGAATCAATATCTGGCCCCATCTCATAAGATGGAGCTGATTTGACTGGTCGAGGGATGTGTACACCAGGCATATCTTCGTCATCAACTGCCTTATCCGGTTGTAACGAAAGGGCAATAGCTCGTTCGAGGTCATCATCGTCACCATCAAAGAAATCCTCAGTTTCGTTATTCGGCTCCTGTTTGCCAGCATTTCCCTCGGCTTCAACAAAAAGCGAGTCATCTTCAATCTGTTGTACACGATTCTCATTCACTAGCTGTCGCTGTGAAGCAAGACGCGATTCTTGTATAGACCTTCTCATATCTAAGTTTTCGTCCGTTTCAAGTTGAAGCGACCGGTCGAATACACCCTCTTGGAGGAAAGGAAGTTTGGGCAGTCGGTTCAGACCTTCGATTGGAACATCCTCGAACTCATCTTCGTCCGACACCTCGTCCTCATCAGACAGTATCTCAGGTCGATCTAGATCGATGGGCTTTTCTTCTTGGCCTTCCCTGTTCCCCACAACACCTAGGACCCAGCCACCTTCATGTTCGCGATCCTTGACAAGCACGTATTCCCTGCCACGCTCTCCTGCGATGCGCTGCCCAGATTTGTAGAATGCTTCGTCTCCGTTCATGCCGTTTATATTCATTAGTCGTTGCGTAAGGTCATTTCGTTCCGCGACACGGTCGATTTGAAACTTTGAGAACGCCATGCGATCTGGAAACATGGTATCTAACTGCTCTTTCGAATATCCCATTCGAAGTCGGCTCCTTAGCCTCGCTGCATTCAAGATGTTGTAGCGATCAGTGGGGGGCAGACTAAGGAAGAACATGCTGTCGAAGTCGATTTTGGAAAAATCGTAAAGGTTGATATCTTGACCCTGGTGAAAATGTCTAGCATACTCCTCCAGCTCTTCTTGGGACATGATGCGTGGATCGTTCGGTGCTCCCATATCCTGAAGCGAGACATCTAGGTTAGGTAGGTGGTACGCATCCTTCTTCTTGAACTTGCGATTTTGTCGCTTTTCTGTCTCTGTCATGAAAGCCTCGTCTGCATAGACCGGAGCATCTGGCACCTCTTCCTCCTCTTGTCTCCGACTCTTATTGCGTCGACGAGCGTCCTCCTCTTCCGCACTACGTTGCATTTGTACGGCAAGCAACTTTCCCGCTGTTCTCGCAGCATCTTCTCTGTGGCCCTCGCGTCTCTTCTTTCGGCCAGCGATTGTCTGCCTTTTCATGACGGGGGCCCCGCCATCGAAGACGAAGACGGGACGGATCCCAAAATACAGCAGCTTGCATATGCGGCGAAAGAATCCAACGATATGAGAGTTCCGGAGCGCGTTGCCTTCTTTGTCCCGCACCGCCTTCAAGAATTGATAGATCCAGATCGACGCGTCGACAGCTAATCGTTTCTTGTTGAGCGTCTCGAGTTTGATAGGGCGAGCGCACGGTTGCACGACCGTCCAGAGGCCGGTGACACCCATGGCTAATCAAAGGAGTATTAGATCATGAGTCTTTATTAAGGAGGTCTGGCATTTTAGGGATAATGCACTGCTCGCAGGTTGCTATTTAGCGAAGCAGGGACTCGTCGGGTAGGTGGGATGAGCGCCGAGCGTCATTCCATTTCCGCGCCTCAATCGCGAGATCACGTGCATGATATTACCACTTATGGACTAGTGCAAGGGTTATATAATCACATCGGGGAAATCGTCGAAAAAGTAGTGGGCACTTTTTTGGCGTGTGGTGGGATGTGCACTTTTATCTGAGGGAATTGAGGTATTCCGTATAATTCGCCTCTCTGCTTAATGTGTGTAGAAGTTGGCAATGTCTCTATCACTCGAGGTCAGTGTTGCCATATCTGTAGTCAAAATGCTGTCCCGCTGACTCAAAATACCAGCATATTGATGCTTTCCTCCCGATAAGAGCGTTGAAGACGATTGTATTGGGTGCTAGACGATTCATTTTCCAAAGTCAAGGCACATTCTTCCGGGTGGTTGATGAATCCACTGGTGTCGTCAGCACTCAAATCCAGATATTCAAAAGAAACAATATTCATGGTTTCATTACTTTGAACCAAGGACTACAGGATCGTGATGATTCGAGCCATGTCCAAATAGTTGTCTGGGGAGGGCGCTCAGTGCGAGCGGTCGATGTCTTTGTCGCATCTGACAATGAAGTCACGTTGTCAGCCTCTAGTGCCGAGTTCACTGCTCCAGATTGGATCATGAGTGGGTGCGCAGCTGCTGTAGGTGGCCATTACGGGGCGTTTTTCATCACAGCGAACAATGCACTCCTGAGTATCGAACTGGTCGACAGTGATATACCCGGGAGAAATACCATATCCATATATCAGCTGGCGACAAGTGTGAAGTCTATCCTTTACTCTGCCGATGTGATTGCGCTGTCTTCCTCCCATGTACTCATTGCCGCTGGTACCGTCTTCGGAGAAATCATCGTATGGTCGTGTTTCTTGAATAAGGATAGATCACACAAAGCTAATGCAATTGGCTCCATCCACCATTTCTTCACGGGGCATGATGGATCAATCTTCGATGTCCGCATCTCTCCCAAGATTCATTCCTTGAACGGAGGCCAGTCTGGCAGGATACTGGCAAGCTGCAGCGATGATAGAACTGTGAGAATCTGGGATATATCAGATTGTGAGCACAAAACAGCCGAAGATCATTCTGCATACTCCACAGACGGATTTGAATTGCGAAGTACAGGCTTTGGTCCTGTTGAGGCAGGCGAGGAGAGCGTTGGATCGGAATCATGTGTGGTCCAGGCATTTGCCCACGTGTCTCGCATTTGGGGTGTCCATTTCAGAGCAATCAAGAATAATAACCAAACTCATATGGGTTTGGTTTCTCGTGGAGAGGATTGCACATGCGTCTTGTGGGACCTAAGATGGCAGTCATCATCCACCGGGACGACTGTCTATCAGCTCAGGCAGACTTCTTCAATACAAACACATATTGGAAAGCATATTTGGTCTCTGGATCTTTGCAGAATCGGCTCTAAGACTGTGGTTTACACTGGTGGTGCTGACGGTGCATTGAAAAGTTTCCCCATCCAAGAAAATGACGATGAGCAACTGGGCAACGACTCTGCTGCATCTTCTCAGCAATCGCGTGGCTTGCAAGTAAAGGTGAAAAAGAAGAATTCCACAGCTGAAGGGACGAAAGCCTTTGCATTTGTCACCCAAGACTGCCTTCTTCGCACCTCTCCACAAGGCCAGATTCAGCTTGGGCATGTCAACCAAGCAGATGAGACTGCCATTACTTGGGAAGTGTTATGCGAAGCACCTGACCTTTCATCTTTCGCCGTCATGGCTGCTTTGCCCCAGATGGGTTTGGCATTGATAGGTAATTTCAGAGGACTCATTCGACTCTACAATCACGCTATGAAATCTGTCATCAACATCACAGACGTTGGCAACAGACCACTTGGATTATTCTTCCTTCAGACTCACTCTTCCAAGATGGATACCCTGAATCCTTCTCAAAAAATCACCTTCCTCGTCTGTTATCCTACCGGAGAAGAAATAACACTCGTCAACGTCTCCCACTGGAACAGCAATCATCCAACTGCCGAAACAACAAACTTTAACCTGCCATCCACGTTTGTGGTTTGCAGTGCATCTTTCATCTTCGATGGCAAATATTTGATTATAGGAGGAAAAACCGGCGCTCTTGCTATATACAACACCTCCGAGGCTGAGCCCGTTTTGGTCAACCGACGTGTTCATAGCCGAGAGTTTGTCAATCATATTAGCGTCGTCACGTCTGTAGTTACGAATGATACCACAAAATCGGACTTTGTACTGACCTGTGGACGAGACGGAACTTATTGTGTCCATGAATTGCAGCTTTCCGGGAACGGGACAGGTGGTGTATCCATACAAACAGTGCACCGCACAGCATCTATAACAGGTGGAAACATCGAAGGCGCTTATTTCGACAACGGCGATTTTATGTTGTACGGATTCAGATCCCAAGATTTCGTCCTGCGCAATGAGTCGAAGTTGACGGATATCGTATCCATTGCTTCAGGCGGCTTTCGTCGATCCTGGGACTTCATCCCAGGAGACAAAAATAACAATGCTTTGGTCGCGTGGAAAGACGGACATTCTCTAATGACTACTCGCGTACGAGCTGCTGCTAGTACGTTGCTTCGAGCTGGAGGTCACGGACGGGAAATCAAGGCAATGGATGTTTTCAACGCTACCGGTGGGGATCGGCCTCTATTTGCGACTGGTGCAGAGGACACTACTGTTCGTCTTTTCACACCGACTTCTTCATTGGCTGCTAGTCCGTGGGGTAGCTTTGAGTGTCTGCGCGTCTTGGATACACACAGGTCTGGGATCCAGCAGGTGACCTGGTCCAAGGATGGAGGATACCTGTTCACCAGTGCTGCATACGAAGAGTTTTTCGTGTGGAGAGTCCGCACCATTCCCATATTTGGCGTTGCTACGAACTTGATAGCCGCCAGTCCGAAGGATGACGTGAATTCAGATCTCCGGATACCTAGTTTCGATGTGGTGGAAGTAGAGGAAGTTGACGGGGAGCAGGGCTTCCTCCTGTGCATTGCTCTTTCCAACTCCGTTTTCAAGGTAAGAGTGGCTCTTTCCTTCAAATACCACGGCCGTCATGTACTAACTTCCTTGCAGATCTTCCACTTTTCACCATCTAACGGAGGCCAATTCACTCTCCTGGCTCGGGGGAAATACATGACAAATTGTTTGACCCAAGCCCAGTTCTTGGTCTCGAGCTCTTCCGTGAGCCTTATCACCGCAGCGACTGATGGCTACTTCACACTCTGGGATTTGACAAGCACACTTCAACCGTTCTACACAATCACGCAATCTACCTTAAAGGCCAATCACCCCTTCAAAGGCTCCATCATCTCACCAGAAAACATCACATGCGAAAGTCGATATCAGATTCATTCCAACAGCATCAAGGGGATGGAACTGGTTCCTATCTCTGACACAGCCGCTGTCGTTGTGGCTGGAGGTGATGATAATTCTCTCTCGGTCTCCCTCCTAAGAACACATCCATCCGACACCGGCTCAAATGCACAGGTAGCTACAGTTTCGATCCCCGATGCTCACGCTGCGTCAGTCACGACGGTCAAAGTACTCAATCAGCAAATCTCTCGTGATGTTACATCAAATACAGAATCGATTAAATTCACTGTCGCATCCTCTGGAAACGACCACAGAGTCAAAATGTGGTCAATCGCAGTGGACCCTACACAGCTTGATACCCAGGGGATGATCGTGGAATTCTTACTGGATACATACAGCTCCGTGGCTGATATATCATCATTGGGAGTTGTCCATGGACCTGGGAATGGCCTCCCCGCAGAGAACCAAGTCCCTGGATCGGAAATAAATCAGTCGCGATTGATTGTATGTGGTGAGGGCATAGAGATGTTTGCTGCCGAATCGGATGGAGCCCCATCCGCATGATGCCGATTCGACGTCGGATATAGATAAGACTTCAATACAACAATATGAACATAGATGATACCACGTGAGATTACAGACTTGGGTAAGGGGGATGATGATAGCAAATCCACCGGACAAGAGGAAGACGGTAGTGAACTACTCGGGCAAGAGGAAGACAGAAGCAACATTTGAAATCAGGGTATGCGTTCTATCTGCATGACGGATCCATATTCAGCGAGGAAAGCTATGCGACTGGTCATTATAGTATGTCGGGGTATTCATCAACCCGAACGAACTATTCGGTTCCTCTGAAATAAGGAGATAGCCTGATTATTCCCATACTACCCCATATCTACCCCGCAGTTTCGGGGAGTTCACCGTATTTCGTACTAATATGGATGAGCCCGAGCGACCCCATTTGAGGAAAGGATTGACAAAAGCGGTTAATTAGATGACATAGTCTCGCGTTTTTTTAATTTATTCGTCTCAGCTCTAGGGCTTGTTTACTTTGCAGTATGAGTGAAACGGAAACAGCATTTCTAGCACGGGATACATGTATATAAAGAGAGACCCTAGAAGGGTGAATATCTTCTTCCAACAGACTACAAGCATTACGTGTCTTCCTCATCATGAAGTATCTCATTAGTATGGTCGCCAGCGCCGGGCTGGCTGCTGCTGCTCCCTTACAGTCTCGTGCTACAAGCAGTTATTTCTTTACATTGTGAGTGATAGATAGTGTCCCCTACACATAACACGATGGAAAAGGAGCTAACAACCCATCCAAAGTGGTGATTCCTACACCATGACCAGTTTCGATGTCGGTGGCACGCAGCCAACTACTGATAATCCTATGGGAAACCCAGCACTGGGTGGGTTTTGCTTGTTCCCTAGCAAGCAGGCTTAACTGATTTTTTCCCTTTTTTTAAAAAAATAGGCACCGGAACAACCGCGGGCGGCGTCAACTGGGTGGGATACCTGACTACTGAGAACAATGCCTCACCAGTCCTCAGCTACAACCTCGCTGTTGGAGGAGCGTCCCTCGACAATTCCCTCATCGCTACCAATACCAAGGAAGATATGGTAACGCAAGTCAGCAGCTTCGAGACAGCATATGGCAAGAAGCCTAATACTGCACCGTGGACTTCAGACAACGCAGTCTTTGGATTCTGGATTGGAATTAATGAGTATGGTTCGCTAGATCCTGACTAACGATTAGACTGACTCTTCAATTTGCAGTATTGGTTGGGCTTGGTCAGGCAACGACGCCGATGTTTTGATTCCAAAGATCATGGCCCAGTATAAGGCTCAAGCTGAAAAGATCTACGCAAGAGGTGGACGGAAGTTCATCTTCCTCAATGTCCCGCCTACAAGCCGATCTCCCCAGATCGCCAGTGAAGGAACAACCGCTGCGGCCGGCCACGCTAAGTGGCTCGCGTCTTTCAACGCTGCCCTTAAGACAATGGTCGATGAATTCATCGCGGACAACAGTGGCGTACGTTCTGATGTCTGACTATATGCGTGGTTTTGCCCAACTGACCTAGCTGCAGACTACCACCGTTCTCTACGATACCTTTGCCTTCATGAGCAAAGTCCTCGATTCCCCTACAACATATGGATTTACCGATGCTAATTGTGTTAATGATGATGGTGCCACCTGTGTCTGGTGGAATTCCTACCACCCAGGTCATGCTTACCACAAGCTGCAGGCAGCGGATATGAAGGAGCACATGCACTCTCTGGGTGCTTGGTAGACTGATCAGGATGGTCTGGGAGAATATTGTGCCAGACTAAGAATAGTAAGGTTCAAGTTTCGAATATTTATGTATAAGCCAGCCTCTTTGTTTTGGAGTGAATATAAAGAGTTTGAGCGCAATGTTCCTGGTTTCATCTTGCAATCAATTTGCTACGCCTACTTGCCTTACACATTTGGTTCTCTCAAGTCTCCGTGAATTACTACAGCGTATGTTTGAAAGAAATTTGTACTTGCATATGCCTTGTAAAGATAATTACCTATACCCCGTGCCGGAGAATGCATGGATGTGTTACATCCCACAACCCCTGAGTATGATACCAACCCCTGCATGTCAGAAACGCCGATCAATACCTGAAGCGCCGCGGGCTTGCAAAATATCAAGCCTTGAAATAAAGCGATGCATCTTTAGGCCACTTGTGCCTGAAGAAAGCTTCATCGAAGCGGGGTATGTCCGATATACAGTGGGTAATTCTTGTAGTCTGAAGACTCGGGGACATTGCCTTCTTGGCTATCCGTTTCGCATGAGGTCGCCAAGGAGGTCTGTTTCTCACCATTATGCATGATTCTGCGCATCTTCATTGATGGATTATTGTTGTTAGGCACAGTAATATCCGAAGTTGCTGTACATCCCACCTATTTGACGTCAGAAACCTACTCTAGTCTCAAGGACTGAAGACCGTGTCGTTTTCTGTCAATTCCTAATTTCGGTCCGGTTGTACTCGTTTGGAATGTTCTGCAAGTTATTCGACAATGTACACTAAGTCAGGAACTATAAGATGCGCAATTTCGCCCCGGCTGTTAATATCCCTTCGCATTGCTATCACATCACTCCTCTTGACTCGTCAATATGAGATTCGATCACATTGCCCTCCTCGCCGCTGTGGCCGGATCCGCAGCAGCGGCTCCTGCCAAGAATGCAAAGAGAGCTTCGCCCTTCCAATGTTCGAGTCCATAATTCAAAAGATACTCTTGATCATCCATTGACCAACTTCTCTTATAGGGTTCGGAACAAGCGAGTCCGGGGCTGAATTTGGCGAAGACAACCTTCCTGGTGTCTACGTAAGTGGCATAAATATATGTATGTCTTTGGAGAATCTCAGCTAATAAAGATCGGAACAGGGAAAGGATTATTACTTCCCCGACGCTAGCACCATCCAAACCTTGGCTGGAAAAGGAATGAACATCTTCCGGGTGGCATTCAGAATGGAGCGGCTGGTACCGAACTCCATGACAGGCGGGTTTGACGACGCCTATCTAAGCAATTTGACCGCGGTATGTCGTGCCGAATCTACCCAAATGAGAACAAGCGGATGCTGATCTGGTGGCAGACGGTCAGAGCCATCACTGATGCGGGATCCCACGCCGTGCTTGATCCGCACAACTATGGAAGATAGTAAGTGTTCTACCCAATCAACGAGCGAATGGATCGAAGCTTATGGGTGTACCCAGCAACGGCGAGATCATGTCGAGCACCTCCGACTTCCAGACATTCTGGAAGAACGTCGCAGGCGAATTCGCCTCGAATGAGCTAGTCATTTTCGACACAAGTTAGTATCTCCCAAATCTTTAGTCGCATCACAGGCTTTCCGTTAACCAAATCACGCACAGACAACGAGTACCACGACATGGACCAAGACCTCGTCCTCAAGCTCAACCAGGCAGCCATTGACGGCATCCGCGACGCGGGCGCCACAAGCCAATATATCTTCGTCGAGGGCAACTCTTGGACCGGCGCATGGACCTGGGTCGACGTGAACGATAACATGAAGGCCCTAACCGACCCCCAAGACAAGATCGTCTACGAGATGCACCAGTACCTCGACTCGGATGGATCAGGCAAGAGCGAGACATGTGTGTCGACGACGATCGGAAAAGAGCGCGTGACGGCGGCGACACAGTGGCTGAAGGATAACAACAAGGTTGGGGTTATTGGCGAGTTTGCCGGTGGTGTGAATGACAACTGCAAGGCGGCGATTACAGGCATGCTTGATTATATGGGTGACAACTCGGACGTCTGGCGTGGAGCATTGTGGTGGGCTGCTGGTCCTTGGTGGGCGGACTACATCTTCAGTATTGAGCCTCCCACTGGCGTGGCCTACACGGGTATGTTGTCGACACTTGAGCCATATTTGCAGTAAACCATCCCGATCGAGGTGAATGTGAACATACACGGTCCATGTATAGTTATCGAGTTCGGTTGCTGAATCATACCGTAATCAATGCCAACTTTCCGCAAATAGGCGTGATATACCCCACGGCGGAGAAAAGAGTGACAACCAATCAAGTTTTCATACTCGCTTGTCCATAATCAGATGAAATTACCTAGTCTTCTCTTCGGGCCCCAGGACATGTCACAGGGTGGAATCGCCCGATGCATCGCATCGAACGACAGACCACGATGTCTCAAAAGGCACAAACATCCCAAGACGGCCAAAAACAGTGGTCTTTCCGGTGATAGACATAATCCGACAACAAGAATGATGGATAATTGCGACGAATATTATATAGCGGCATATTGATCTCTCCGATGTCTCCTCGAACAATGCGTCTGACAACGATTCATCCTTCAGCAACTCCGATCGGACGGCAGTGATGGTTCAGATGATGACACCGATGATAATCCGATCCTAGATGACAGAGACGAGCAGGGAAAATTGAATCAGCTTGCTCTATGCATAAACCTGTTCTCGAACTCTCCCAGCTTGGGACAATCGTTATCATCCCTGCTTGAGGTACGGTATCTTCCGAAATGACGAAAACAACGCGTTTATGAGCTCCCGTTGGTAAGAAAGGTTGTACCGCAGCGACGGAGGGCACTTTCAATAATGGCTCCCAACAGCTCCGCGTACGAGATCCCATTGCTCTCGGCGCAGGCTGGCAAGGGAGAATGGTCTGGAAGCAGGCCGGAAATAGGGTTCACCTGCGCAACGAAGATATGAGTCTTGTACAACTGAAATAAAGGTAAAAATGGAGTCATATACTCACCTCCAAGATATTCGGAACAGCATCCGGCTCGTCCGAGTCAAAGCGAATGTCGACACGCCCGGCATCCCGGCAGCCGAAAACCTTCCATGCGTCCAGGGACACGCGGCAAGCGGCTTGAACTTGCGGATGGGTTAAATCTTGATCCCGGGGGATCAGTTTGTTTCTGCTGGATTTGCTCCATCTGCTCGCAAACTCCAAGTCGGGATGGCCGTCAACTCCGTTGGTAAAGTCGGCGGAAGGCTTCTTCCAGATGAATTCTCGGACGCCAATCACCCGGCTATCCTCGCCCGCCCCTAGAATTCCTACGGTGAATTCACGACCGGACAGAAACGGTTCCACCAGGATATCCTCAGCCGGGAATTTGGATCTTAGTTGATGCACGGCTGGCTCCAGCTCGGCCGGGTTCTTCACTTTATTGAAACCGTCGATGCCCTTAGACGAGCCTTCGGTTACTGGCTTCACGAAGAGGGGATACTGGAGCCCGGATGTGGTGAATTTGATCAGGCTGTCAGCCGGTTCACTGGCTGGGATCACCAGAAAGGGCGCAGTAGGAATATTGTGATGGTTCAAGACCATCTAAGGTTGTAGGGAATTGGTTAGCCGGCCCCTACCTAGACAATCTCCGGGAAGAGAACCAGGTGTGTCTACCTTGGTATTTGCCTTGTTCTGACACAGCGCCATTGTAAGCCGCATCCGCAAAAGTGTGCGGAACTTGATACGCGCCCAGGAGCGCGGGGACCTGCGATTCCCTCGCGGGCCCGTGGAAGCCCTGCGCCATATTGAACGCCAAGTCCCAACACTTGTGCTTCCCGGCCGCTAGCTGTTGGACCAGCGACTCAATGCCTGGGACTAGCGTGACTTGGTGGCCTAGCTTCTTGAGCGTGGACAAGACCGCCTGGATTTCTCCGTCGTGCGTGAGCGCCGCACAGTCCTCCTCGGAGTACCCGAGTTGGAGGTAGTTTGGCCGTTGCTCGGAGATCAGGGCTACCCTAAGGCTAGTAGACCCGTTAGATTCGCCCATGATGTGGGGGTTGTAGAAGAAGGAGAGCAGAAGAAGACGGTCTGATAATCATAAGAAAATATGAAAAGGGCCATATAAAAGAGCCAATGTCAAGAACCAATCGCTGCCACTTAGGTCAACACGACAGCCCTGGAGCATATAGTCGATGACGCATCAATGCTACCGAATTGTCCCCGGAACGCCATTCTATAAAACTAAAACTAGTTTAAATATAAGCTTATTGAATCTAACTCTACTACAACAGCTATACAAACTTGTTTAAGACTTAACTATGACTGAGTTTATTTTGATGACCAGTTAACTGGGGGGATGCATTTGTTAATAGTGGAACTCAGTGGAGCGTCTGATTGTTAGTCGTTTCCGCTTGCGGTTGGTTTTGTCCTGATTTGGCAATTTTGTGAGGACTAGGTACTGTGAGCAGATTACATACATCTTTCGGTCTCATCCATGTTTTCCCGGTTAAAAAGACGGGATAAGACGGGCTGATAGCTCATTTGTTGACCCCCCCCAAAAAAAAAAGCTTTTGAAACTATTCCCAGATCTGGGAGCTTCAAGAGCTGCAAATTCAACCATTCCTAAATAGTGTAAACTAGCATCTGGCTTCCTAGGCTTTTGCTCGGTCTCGAATCTCTCGTTTATACCGGCTCCAAATGCGTGGACTAGACCTGTGGTTTCATCTTCTTCCATAGTGAGATGTGTAGCATAGTCGGGGTCCAGCCTTGCTATCTGAGACCTGGGTCCTGAGATGATATTGGCGGTGTCAATACTGGCATCTATTTGTCGATTGCTATACTTTATTAAGAAGCTTTATGTAGCTCTCACTTTTCTCTCACTTTATGTATACAGGTGAGCTTTCTTATTGAATCATGGCAGCTTTAACCCCTACGGTTTAATCTCAGATTCCTACAATTTTGAGCTTTCTTTATGGTTGTTTTTTCCTCTCACTTTTAGATAGCTCTCTTTCCCTCTTCTTCTTGGTTAGGAGTCTTCCTTGCCAGTGCGTAGGCTTCAGCTATCAGGCTGAAGAGTGCTAGGTAAGTGCTTTATCTTCTAAAAGAGGATCGATATGTCTCTGTTGTCAAATAGAGCTCATGCCCTCTCTCTCTTATTAGCTACCTATATCATATAATTACTTAAACCACGGATCTCCACTATCTGATATTCTGCTCTTAAGGCTTGCTATCCTTATCGAGAGCGACCTTTAGGAGCATGGTGATATCACGGTCAAGCTTGGCATTTCTCCTTTCAACAGCTACTATCCTGTCGGTAAGGGCCGAGACTTGGTGCTGTAGGTCTTGCACTTGTTTTTGGAGTGGCTGCTCGTTCTTAGCCTTCTCGGCCTTCTCCCTTTTCTCTGCCTCCCACTTGGAGGCGTTTAGCCAGTGGGAAGCTTGCTGCATTACAGCGCCATGGAAGCCCCACAATATTGCGGCTACACCATAAAGGTGTGTAGTCCAGTGTATAGAAGCCCCCGAAGTGGTTTCTCCACGTTTGTTTAATGCTAAAGTTTCATTGTTAGTATATGAAGGTGTTTTCCTAGCTTAGGATTTATAACATACCAGTAAACGCCGTTGGGGTGGCATCCACTTGGGCATGCCAAATAGTGACATTCGGATCGCTCTGATCCAGCTCATCCTCAATGATGCCAAGAATGATGGTCTTGAAAGCCAGCATCGATATATACCTTGGCAACCCATAATATCTGTGGATATCCCCACGAAGATAAGAAGTCGCTTTCTGCGCGAGGACAGCTGGCGCCACCTGCGAGTGCGGGAGGCAGAGTGGGAGCTGGCAACAGACGTCGGAAAGTGCCACGGTGTTGCTTGTAATCCTTCAGGTGATCCTGAAAAAGGTCCACGAACAGTTGAGATGGCTAGTGAAGAGGTGAAGAGGGAAGAATAAAGAATAGGGACAGCAGGGTCAGGTAAGGACGAAGTGAGAGCATGGTGATCACTCGTCGTCATTGTTGCCTTGCTGAAGTCGTCTGCGTTCTTCGAACTCTGCGATCTTCTCTTCTGCTCCTATGGAGTCTCTTTCTTTTACCCACTGAGCTTCTTCTCTGGCTTCCCCTAGCCATTCGATAAGGTATTCTTTGACAGGGGTTCTGTAACGGCCAAGACGTCTAACTCTCACGTCCAAGACACGCGCCACGTCGTGACGATCAGTGTCTTGTGGGAATCGTGGGTCATGCGTCGGAGAAGGTTGTGGAGGCTCCCTCTCAAAGGGGTCCGGGAAAGGGGCTGGTTCCAAATGTTGTACGCTGATAACCGGATGTACTTTCCATGTCGGGGGTAAATCCAACCTATAGGCAAGGCGACCTATCCTCTCGACGACGGTAAACAGCCCAGCATACTGCTGGCCTAGTTTACGGGATACAGCGTCGTTGACGGGGATGTTGTAGCCTCGGCCTATGCGTAACAGGACTTTGTCGCCGACGGCGAAGTGTTTCGGCTGATGACGGCGGTCGTAATATTCCTTCATGCGCATGGTTAATGGATCGACAACGAGAAGATGCAAAACCGGAAAGGACTCACCTTAGAGACGGTCTTCTTGACCAAACTGTGTTCGCTGGCGCGAGATTTGAAGGTAATCTTCCCGCGCTTTTGCGGCCTTTCCTCTCTTTTCCTCTTCCCGCTTGGCGATGTTAAACCAGTAGGTGGCTTGCTGCATGATGAGGCTATGCAAGCCCCACACAATTGCAGCTACACCGTAAAGGTGTGTAGTCCAGTGTAGGGAAGCCCCCGAAGTGTTTTCTCCATGTTTGTTTAATGCTAAAGTATCATTGTTACTATATGAAGGTGTTTTCCTGGCTTGGGATTTATGACATACCACCAGAGGCCGATGAGCTACCGGAAAAGAGTAGGGACAGCAACTGGAAAAAGAACTATGTACACTTAGCGTCTTGTTAAGACACGTAGGATGAGGTGTGACTTACAAGGACAGAGAGGAAAGCGACAAACGAGATCCCAAGAGTAACCGTCCAAGCGAAGAAGAGCGGAGAGGGTGTTGGCAGCTCGCCCTTGCGGATCACGACTAAAACGACTCACATGACGAGAAAGGCCATAGTAACACTGGCGGCAACCAAAAGGGCGGATGAGATTGACGGAGATGACATTTTGATGTACTTATTATGATTAGAGAGCTTGACTGAAGTAGGACTGAAGTAGGACTGAAGTAGGACTGAAGTACCTAGGTAGGAATAAAAGATTAGGTGAACGTTTCTGGGGGTCTTCATGATTACGTGAATGTCTCTGGCAGTCATCTGCAGGAAGGAGCCCTCGGAGTGGAACTAGGCAAGAGCGAAACTAAGCAAGCACAGTGAGAGCCAAAGAAGCAAGAGGCAAAGAAGGTAACTCCAGCTCTCGAAGAACGACCATGAATATTCAGGGCATGGACCCTCAGGAATATCGTCTGAATTGATCGCGGCCTGGCAGATTTAAAATAATAACGGCAGCGGTGATGGGGATGCTAATTCGAATGTCCGATGCCAGAAAAAAAGGTCCCGAAATCACAAAAGCTATGGAACTAGGTTCCATCAATCTGGCCTCACTTTGCCTAATTAGGGACGGTGGTAATCCATGGATGTGCCCTGTCTATGGTAAGTAACGGGCCGATCTTATATATACAACATATATGGATGACTGCTCTGGTAGCCCTAATCTATTCCAACAATCTTGGAACCAGGTTAGATCCTCCTGGTCGGAACGGATTAACGACAGTCACATTCGCAAATCCAGACTGAGATACCATCGGCGGTTACATATATTTACTGTTGCTCCTGACTAACGGGAACTTAGGTAGATGTCAGCTTGCGATCTCCAAGGAGTAAAGAGTACACGGAAAAGGAACGCCAGGATGTGGTAGAGGAAATCAAGTACATAGGACAGGCGTCGCCGATCAGCGCACGATTTTGCCTAAAAAGATTCTGGAACATTTAAGCTGCGCAATAGTTAGGTCCGTCAAAGTGGAGCGCTATCCCAGATTTGAAAGAAGTTTATCTGAAAATAATAAATATAGAACAGGCCTGGAGGCATCATCATTAGTAGAATTTTGCCCTGTGTAAAGAGACAGCGGAGTGAGTCCAGTGGAATGGGTACAGCAAGGGCGGGATACGATAAATGCCAAGAGAAAAAATAGAGGAGCCTGGCAGCTTACGTAGTCTTGAGGCGGAGAGGGAAAATTTGAAAATGCTCCACAAGGCTGATCAGGGAAGGATGATTACCTGTTTTGGCCACTAGAATGATGATCCTGGGAACATGTTTTACTGAATTTTGTACACTACACATGTGTAATTTAGTGAGAGAATAGAATCTGATTTATAAAATTTAGGAGATATCTTGCATGTAAGCAAAAATTAGATGGAAGGATATCCCATAGATGTACAACAGTTGTAGTTCTTATGTTGTACTGATCTGACTGTGGATGGATGTTAGGGATAATAAACAGGTGAAGGATCATACCCGAATAGGACTAGCCCAAGCCACAAATAGAAGCAAACGTGGCCCTGGAGACGTGACCGCTCAGCCACTGATTGGTCCGCTGATCCTGCGCCTTCCATGGGAGGCTGGAGTTTCTTTTTAGTGTGAGGCTGTGCGTTCCCAAGGTTGTACGTTGTTTACTTTACTGACATTACTGACATTACTGATCGCCTTTATATTAAAGTCTTTCCCCCATCTCACCTCTCCACTTCTCATCCATCCTTCACCTCTTTCTCTACTCCGTATATTCCTATCATTTTCATCACCCTATTCATTATGGGAAAAGCCGGTCGCGTTGCGTGTATCTTCACGCCCTATGTCTTGACCATTGCATCATTAATCTGCATCATTATGGTGGGATTGGGTTGCACAAAAGCCAGTTCTGACACCTTGAACAATTTATACTTCATTCGCGTAAGTCATCGAAGTCTCTACATGATTACTGCACCTGCTAATGCTAATAATCTATAGCTTGACCTCTCAAACATAAGCCAAGGATCCGCAGTTACATCAGAAATCACAGATCGCCTCGCCGATGCTGGTATCACTTCCGTCACTGCGGAAGAAGTCTCAGCGACTATCCAAACCTTCCAGAATGATGGCAACATCGCTGATTTCTACGACATTGGTCTCTGGGGTTACTGCGAGGGAGATTCCACCAACGGCAAGGATACCGTCTCCAAATGCACAGACCCTAAGGCTCAGTTCTACTTCAACCCGTCTTCGATCCTGGGCATGAGCGAGGCCCAACTCGAGAAGGAGCTTGGCAGCGGCATGAAGAAGACCATGAACGTCTACAAGGCTGTCTCCAAGTGGATGTTCATCGCCTACCTAGTCGCCTTTATTGCCACCTGCGCCCAGGTCCTGCTTGGTATCTTCGCTATCTTCAGTCGCTGGGGTAGTTGCGTCACCACCATCGTCTCGATTGTTTCGTTCCTTTTCACCCTTGGCGCATCCCTTACCTCGACCATCATGTTCTCCATCGCAAAGGGCTCCCTCGGCACAGCCCTCAAGGTCTACGGTGTTCAGGTAGACCTGGGTAAGAACATCTACGTCGCTACCTGGCTCGCCGTCGCTTTCTCTCTGGCAGCCACCATCTTCTGGATGTTCAGCACCTGCTGCTGTTCCGGCCGCTCGCCCTACGGCCACAAGGACCGTCACAACACTCGCGGCAGCATCACTGCAGAGAAGGCCCCCTACACCTATGAACCCATCGGCGCCGCCCACCCTCCCTTCGGATCTCAGCAGCCCCAGCACGGTTACTCCACCTCGTACCCTCCTCCCCATCACAATGATATCCCCATGACCCACAACAATCAGCAGTCAAGCGCCTACGAACCCTTCCGCCATGTTTAAAAAAGTTGGCTTTTTATGACTGTACACCCCTTCCGAAGCGATTTTAGATTGGTTATACCAAGGCGTTCTCGTGGCTTTTTGCATGCTTTTAATGTCCACCTCCTTTTCCTGAATTTATGATGATCAACATGCCATTTATTTGCATAGCGAGACTATGGTCTCTATGGGAGGGAAGATTTGCATTTTTTGTATATTTCTCTGATCCTCCACGGAGGAATCATTAGTATCTACCTGCCTGCAAATTTGGTTCAAATACAAAATCCGTCTACAAATATCATCTGGCTCTTCAATCTCTAACATAGTCTAATTAAGACAGTCTTCTGTTCCACTCCCACCTAGTTTGATGTAAATATAGCGTAGTATGTGGATATTTCCTCTGGCCCCGCTGACCTATCTTACCCACGAGGTTCGTTTCTTCTCTCGGTGTCCAAATGGCCCTACTCCGTACTATCGTGAAATAAGACACTGACCCTTGCGAGCTCCGGCAGGGCAGGGGGCTTCAGGGGTCGAAGCTAGGATCTGCAGCGAGGCCTGAGCATGGTTGTTGGCTGCCGATCTCTACTTCGCCATGTTCGATGTTATCAGAGGTGTTAGCGCCCCATGGGGAATTCGGGAAAAATAAATCCGAGTGGATTCTTCTTTGCTTCTCATATTTATGGAGCACGCGTATGATCATGTATAATTTAGTGAATTATCATGGTTGGTACGGAGTATTGTCACGCACTCAGTGAGAGTAAAGGTTTCAAGGCTTGCGGCCTCTAGTTCAGTATCCAGGGGCTAGCTAAAAAGAAAATAATGTACAAAAAGAATACACGAATCTGAATCTGAATCTGAAAAAAATAGGATAGTACACCATCCCATCCATATTTCGTTTCCTTTTGCTCAAGTAAGCATGAAACGATTCCAAGGTTGGAACGGTATCTGCCGTTATGCGATCAGCCAGCCGCTGGCCCGTAGAAAGTAGAAATACAATTGTTGAATGAATGGAAAGTGTCGGCACAATTACAATCGTTAGGTATCAGGGTTCTTTTGTTGGTTGTAGGTGGGCCGACGAATGACACCCTTCTCATCAACTAGAACCCTAGCTCCACCGCGACGACGGAGTTCCTGAAGAACGTTCTGGTCTTGGCGCGCCCAGCGCTTGAACGGCGTGTCGGGGTCATCAGACCATACAGGACCTGTTGGGAAAATGTTCCGAAGAGATCGGAACCAGGGCCTTCGTTGCCTTGGTCTCTCGAGCTCGGCATTATTCAGAGAGCCTAGGGGCACGGGCGGCGCTGGAGGTGCGGGGGAGGGAGAGGCAGGGGAAGAGATGTGGCGATCGTCCGTCTCATCGCCAAGTTCAATGCTGGCAGTTTCATGATGAGTATCGTCTGCTTCCTGTGTCTCTTCAATTTCGTCCATGCCGGTTTCGGCCTTGTCAACATCGTTCGGATTAAACGAAATGCGAATATCATCTGCGTCGTATTGCGTTGCATCGATCATCTCTTCATCATCGTTGGAAAGCACAAGCTTGTGATCATTGCTGCTAGAGATATTTTTGGGAATCGTTTCATTGAAAGAATCATCTGCCTCAACTTTGAGCTCCACCGAATCCGGGCGGGTGCGAGCAGACGGGGATGGCGAGGACTGTGTTGTAGCGGGCATGTTGGCATCCGGGACAGGAACATCACCAAAGGACCGGGCGTGGAGGTTTGAGAGCTTTTCCACAAGACTGGCCGTGAAAGAAGTGTTGGCGACTTCGCTTTGCGCCGCTTTATCCTGGGTTACCTCGCCTTGGATTGTCACTTGCTGTGGAACCGGCGGGTTTCCTAGCTCGAGACGGGTAGTCGGAACAAACTGAGACGCGACTATGTCAACTCCGTGGGCTGTTAGGCTTCTCTTTTTATGCCGGGGGCGTGAGAATTTCGAGCAAAAGAAGTCTTCGTAATCCAGTTTCCCCGACTCTTGAGATGAGCATTCTGCAAGATAGCGTGGGTACTCTTCCAGATGTTGGATGACAAAGTCATCCCATAAGAACGATCGCTGCAGTTGGCCCTTTTGCCGCATTGCCTGCAGTTTCGAGCACATCTCAGTAAAGTGAGGGAAATCACCAGAATACGGCGAATAATCATTGCAGAACTTTTCATAAATCGTCTGTGCTTCTGCGTACTTGTCGGACTTGCCGATAAAGCCTTCTCGCCGTGCCACCAACTCGGCATTTGGACTGTGCGTTGCCTTTTGGCCAGTGTCAGCACTCCCGCGGCGTAGGCGGCGTGAACGTTTGGATGGTGATTCTCGATGAGCAGCGACCCAGGTGGTGGATTCCATAGGGGACAAATCCTGCATGTGCGACGCTCCGTCTAAGGAAAAGAGTCCTCTTGAGGAATCATGGCTTGATTCATGAAGTTGAGACACGGACAGCGAGTGACGCCTAGGATAAGGAAAAGAGGATGGGTCGTCCGAGGGGCCTAGATGGAAGATAGACGATCCACGTTGTCGTTGAGCAGGTCGCGATGAATCAAGCACAACGTCTGAGGACGACTGAACTGTCGCCTGTGATGGTGCATGTACACTGCTGGTCTGAGTCTGAGTACCTAGCACATCCAGTCGTAGTGATTCGTCTGCCAATATCGGCAAAGATGGATTTGATGCCTCCTGGGATAGGTCACTTTGCCCGTGGCTATCTTGCGAGCGATAGGTATCGAGAATTCGAGACGAGGGAGATGTCTTGGCAGCCTGAGAGTATGGCTGCTGAGAGCTCGGGGCCTGAAACCCGGCTCTCTGTTTGCTCTGCTTGTTGGAATTCGGATGTGTGATATGGACTGCAGGTGTCTCTACCACTTGGATAGTCCCACCTGCAAGACTTGGAAGCGATGGTCCCGAGCTAGTAAGCTCCTGCTCAGGTTGACTGCTTATTGGAAGGCTTCCACCCAGAGGAAAAGGAACAGTTGTTTCCATCTCTGGTTCATCATCACTCTCATCGACACTTGATTCGTCACACACTTCAGGTTTGAATGGGGGATTTTCGGCGGTTTGTTCATCATGACAATGTTCTTGTGTTACACGCTGGGGTCCATGGAGCGATTTTGAAGCGTTGGGCTTTGGAAATGGGTCATTTCCAAGGTCACACTCCAAAGACAACGGATTTACCGGGCCTGTTACTTCAGGAGACGGAGAACATTGCTGCTCTACTGTCTCGATGACGCGCTTTGACGAGACAATAACCCCCTGCCCTGGCTGAGAAAGAGCCCTGGGAGATCCGTTCACCATGCCCACATCACCATCTTCTGTAGGTTGATCGACGATATATTGAGTACTGCTTGGCGTAGGGATTCTTCTAGTAGGCCTTCTGTAGACTTCGGGGGAAACCGTGTCTCGTGGAAGAACATCACGGGCAGGTGTCCTAATGGGTGACGGAGACCATGATAAAGGAGATGTAAACGCGTCTTGCGGGGTCGGAGTATGGCCACGGTCAGATACTTGCTCTTCCTCTGCTCCTTCTTCTCCTTCTCCTTCCTCTCCTTCTCCTTCTCCTTCTACTCCCTCCCCTCCTCCTCCTTCTCCTTCTTTTGTCAAATGTTGTCGTTTTCGTGCAATGTTGTTCCATTGTGTCAAAAGATGAGGTGGTACATGGCATAAGGGTGCGGATACACCGGGATCCTGAGGGATGAATTTGAGTTCTTCCAAAAGTTCTTTCTGATCTTTTGGAATATCAATTTCACTCAAAGGTATTTTCACCATTCCTTCCCATGGATTTGTTGCGGATAGGGGCATGATGTCTGTTTTCGTGGTTACTATCTGCACCCTAGGAAATGACGGCACGGGCTTATTTCGCACTTGCTCAGATTCAGTTTGGTCCGCCAACATCGCCCCTCCAGCATCAATGCGCTGTCGCTTTTTGGAGGGTGATGTGTTTGGGCTTTGCCGGCCCTGCGAGCCCAAGTCATCATCAGGAGCAGCTTGTGATGGCGGATCTGTACTGCCACGATGTCTTTTCTTCGAGAACTGCTGGTTGTCTCCCGTTCCAACAGTATGAACCCGGTCATGATCATCCGACTCATTTGGAGGCTGCGAAGCCCGAAGTCTACACTCCTCTATTAAGTCGTCCACGTCTCGTTCGAGACTGGCTGTAGCAGATCTACTAGTGCACGTCGCATCAGCAGTGTTGCTGGAAAGTCTCCGGAACAAGGGTTGAGCTCCGTTTAGGGGTCTATCAATGCTTTGTAGTGCCACTCACTTTCTTTCGTTCGGGAAGGGGGAATGTCTGCTTTCCCTTCCACTTTCACCTAGAGAGGGTCGGTGAGCCCCGCGACGCTCTCTGGGGGCTGTGTCGTTTGTTTGAATTTGGTTGTAAGGCGCGAGCAATCCTAGAAGGTCGGATGACCCCTTGAGGGAAACACGATCGGTCATTGGATTACCCTTCGGTGCGCCCTGGCGCATATGAGACGGGGGCTGGGAGAAGAGCAACTGTGATACCTTGTTCTGAGAATCATTGGTCGGTATGTTTGGATCACGCTGAGAATCGAATGAGTCGGTCAATCCGGCGTCTGTTTGACCATTGGAGCCAACATGCGCTTGGTTCTTCTGGATTTTCTCGCATGTCATAGTCATCAGAGTTCTGAGACTCTTCTTGAGCTTTGGTTTCGGCACATCCCCTCGTGAGACCGCATTTGGGCGGATAGTAAAGCGTTTGACTTGAAGGTAGACATCCGGGTTAGATGCTGAGTATGTAAAAATGAGCTTGATATCAGAAAGTTCAACTAGGTGCCTAGGGCCTCCTTTGATCGATGGTGGGCAGGGTGATGTGTCTCCCTGTGCGTCCGGCGAGTCACATAGAATAATCGCATCGATCTGGTTTTTTGAGTCTGTAAATGTGGCGCAATGCCTGTTCTCTCCTTGCTCCCACTTATAGACAAAAGACATACAGTTAGCAACAATTCCATTTTTTGGTCATTCACATTCGCTATAGCTGTCTTACCGATACAACAACAGCTGTCCTGAGTGCAGGCTTGCGGATACTGAAGCTGAGAGATCCACCAATATCCTCGACCTGAAACTCATCTTGATCATTTTGACCGAGGTAGAATGAGAGACATTGGTCGGCTAAAGCCGCGATCCAGGGACTTACTGGACTCATCGTACGAATCCAGCCTTGTAGTCAATGTGGTACACAGCATATGGGTCATAGCTGGTAGGAGAGAGCAGTGGACATGGGTTTTTTGTAACCCTAGCGTTTATTGAAAGAGAGAGGGAAAAAAAGAGAAGGTCGCACCGTATCAAGAATCCCACTTAACCGCGTCTTATCGATTGCGAGCCCTGCACTGGAGGTGGAGACGCGTCTAGCTTACTCAGCACCACCACGTCATTCGTGCGGAGGGCCAAAAGGACCTGCTCTTTTTTGAAGGAGTTTCTTTGTTCCCGATCACTTTGACAGACACTTTTACCGGACTGATCCTCTTCCTTTCTCCACACTCGTCAAGGCTGAGACCTTCCCGTACTCCTACCCCGAATGATCGGCTATCAACGGTGCCTGTATCCTGCGCGGAGATGACCTGAGACCTTTCTACCTAACATGGCTATGGATTCTCAGCAGTCTCAGGACTCGCGAAGTCCATCTGCATCTACAAACTCGCTTCCTCTTGGGCGACGCGGATCACGCGACTCTATGGCCACGACCCAGACTGAACGGGAATCGATGAATGCAGCTCTGGATAACTACCATAATGCAGCGTATCAGTCCGAGTCGCTCACTCTCTTCAGCGAGTTCACTAGCCCGCCAGCTCCGGCTGCTACATCAGATGAGAAAGGATTGTCTGACGAATTACAAGGTGGGCTAAGTGGTCTGTATAGTCGCTTTAGGACTTCCGTCGGCGGGGTGAGGGATATTGTCAGCGGTGGTGGAAAGTCTACAGGCAAAAATGCGGCAGAAACTCCTGCGGCCAAGACTCCTATGCCGGAGCATTCAATGGCAAAACCAGTCTCAGACGTGGCTACAAGCTCCGCTGATTATCCGCCATCACAGTCCAACTCGTCACAAGGATCAAGGCTCCACTCGCCTGTTGTGGCAGAGTTTCACACCCACCAAGATTCTGTACAACAACCGAATGTAGGAAAGAGATCAAGAATATCCTCCAAAAGTGGCAGTATATCTTCCAAGGCCTCCGTGTCACCATCCCCTGGAATCAAGCCCAGTATCGCACCGTTAACGAAAGCCACTGGTAGCGCCGTCGTGGCAGATCCTGCAATCACTCAGCTTCATGTGAACGTAATCGGAAAGCCGGACCGCTCAAGAAGCAGCTCCATCAATGGCCCCTTCCAGGGAATCCACAATGCAGAATCGACAAGTATCGGCAGCAAAGAAGGCCCTGTGGATCTTTCCATGAGTCAAACATCCTCTTCATTGAGTCAGAACCTTTCTAGTTCGCCTATTCTGTCTGCCAAAATGCAAGGCAGCCATCACGAGGAATTTAACTCCAAAGAATCACTCTTCTCAGCGACCTATACTCCAGACAACCAGTCTCGGCACTCCATCTCTACTCCAGATCAACAAAAGCTGCCCGAAAACCCCTCCCAATCAGCTGACGTGCAAAATCCCAAGCTATCTGAGCCAGTCCAGGATCACATATCTCAACATCCGGGAGAAAGATCAAAATCACGGACATCTTTCCCTCCTGAAGAGCCAGGAGCTTCTGTTTCTGCGTCAAATAGCTTGTCAAAACTTTCCTCCCATGATGAGGTACCATGCAATGCTGAGAGACCCCCAAACAACATTGAGAGATCTATTCCTCGTGATAGCGCCAACATCAATGAGCCCCCAAAGGTTACAGCCCCTGGCAGATCTAATGAAGAGTCAACGTCCTCGGCCCGAGCAGCGCGACTGCCTGGCCACGTGGTTTCACGGGCTTCCACGGCCGAAACTACCACAACGGTCTCTTCATTGCCCCCCTTGAACACTGAATTCGATCGGACTACTGGCCAATCTCTACAAGCCAGGCGCCAACCTCTTGCCGGGGCCGACGGTGTTTTGTCGCAGTTGAGGAGTAAACTGCTTAGCAGGGATTTCTGGATGCGTGACGAAAATGCGAAAGACTGTTTCCATTGCGGAGAACCTTTCACAACATTTCGCAGAAAACACCACTGTCGAACCTGTGGTCAAATCTTTGATTCGAAATGCACTCTGCTTATTTCGGGAACAAGGTTCGGACAACCTGGGAGTATTCGGGTTTGCAAACCCTGCGAGAAGATGATCAATGCGCACGATGATGATTCATCTGAATTCTCCGATAGCGAACAGAGCCCCATAGTGGCCAATCCTCGAATTTCCGAGCTCAGCTGGACCAATACTGGACGGGGATCTGCGGATGACGATGATTCATCTTCGGTTGTATCTCAGTCGATCGATCACGTTTTGAGAACCCCGACGATGGCCATACCGGCCACACGACGTGCTGGAGAGGGACACAACCGTCGCTCGGCAATTCTTGAAATTGATTCGGATCGTCCTCTAGCACGACCTACCTCTTCGCGCTCTCTGCGGTCGTCGCTAGGTGTAAGGCCACACTCCATCAGTCACAAACGTCACCACTCTCGTCAGCAATATATCCGTGGCTTCAAGCCATACCATGAAGATCGAGCCCCCTTCCAACGCCGACATGCAGATGACATAGACGCTGAATCTCGACTCCCCGCCTTTCATAAGGATAACATCATTGACCCCGACCTTGCTCAATATCTCTCAGATGACGCCTCCAGTGGCGATGAGCAACCTAGTCTCTTGTCTGCAGTCTCTGAGGGCGCTCTGTCCAAGAGTGGGGGTGAAAATGAGAGGGCATCTTTTGGTGGGCTTCTTGCTGCCATGAAAAAGGGCAGATCTGCGTTTGGAGATCGAAATGTTCCCAGTACGAATCGGGACGCAGATGAAGCCAGTATCACCAGTTCAAGAGCCGTGAATCTCCCTCGTTTATCTCGTCGTCGAAACTTGAGCGTCACTAGCAGTTATCAACCGCGTCATTCGCCCAGGACATCAAAGGAGAGTATGCTTCCTCATGACAACTCAGTACCCGTCATATCTTTACCCGAGAGTGCAAAGCAGGGCGGGTTCAAGATGACCCGGAGTTCATCAATGAGGGGCACTGATGCGCCACCGGTGGAATTGAATAAAGCCAGTCTGGAACACGTACGAAAGCTTCTCCATCAACTACTTGTAGAATCGGCTGTGCCAAATGGCGACAGCTGGGAGAACGCCTTGATGCCAATACTCATGAAAGCAGCAGACGAGGTCAATCCTGATGTCCAAAACGGAGATGATATGGACATTCGACACTACGTCAAGTTGAAGAAGATTCCGGGTGGCCGGCCTGGTGACACTTCTTATGTATCGGGACTCGTTTTCACCAAAAATTTGGCCCTAAAAGGCATGTCACGAAACATTTTACGTCCGAACATCCTGATCATCACGTTCCCTCTTGAGTATGCTCGCCAACAACATCATTTCATGAGTCTCGAACCTGTCATTCGCCAAGAGCGGGAGTTTCTAGAAAACCTGGTCAGTCGCATCGCAGCATTGCGTCCAAACCTGCTGTTGGTCGAAAAAACTGTTTCTGGCCTGGCTCTTGGCCTCCTCGAGCAAGCTGGAATTGCCACCGCATACAACGTAAAGCCATCCGTTCTCGAGGCTGTGTCAAGATGTACGCAGACCAGGATTATGACGTCTATGGACAAGCTCCTGACGACCACATTGCATAGTGAGTGCAGCAGCTTCGACGTGAAAACCTATGTCCATAACGGTCGAAAGAAAACGTACATGTACATCTCCGGCTGTCCAAAAGAGCTCGGGTGTACCATTATTTTGCGCGGAGGAGATGATCAAGTCCTCAGGAATGTGAAAAGGATCACTGAGTTCATGATCTACGTTGTGTACAATCTCCGCCTAGAAACAAACCTTATGCGAGATGAATTTGGGAAGATATCAACGTCACCGACAGAGGAATCATCAATACCCGACAAAGACAAAAACTTGAATCCGCAGATTACCAGCCGTGAAGGCGAGGCACATCTAGCCGACCCATCTTCTCTTCAACAGGGAACAAACGAGAAGCTTGGTGGTATATCTGATAGCCAAATCCTCGTTGATGCCGATGCTGCAAAAGTTCCAGACAGCATCCCAATGCCAACATACTATAACGATATGGTTAAAGATTACGAGACAAAGATTTTGTCGGCCTCTCCTTTCGTTAAATTCGAGCCTCCGTATCTCCTGACGCGTGCGCGCGAAATGGAACGCAGACTTTCATATTTGAAGTCTCTTCGTGATCAAGACCGCAATTCTAATCAGATCACCGATGAAAATGTCAAACCACAGAAATTTGTCCTCATTACCCCGGAAATGGTCCATCAGTCACCGCAAGATGCGCCAGCAAAAGTGAAGGAAGTATTGCATGCTGCTCATGAAGCCGAGTACGATCGGGCACTTTATCACCATCAAACCCAAAAACGTCAGTGGGAAGCCTATGTGGCGGGGAATTCCAACATGTTTGACCCTTATGCACATCAGAACCTGGTCGTTCTTTACAGTGTTGTGTGCACAACAACATCAGTCCCCTGCTCAGGGCCAGATACCTTTGCCCTGGAATTCTACAATGAGCATGGAGATGATACGATCTTCGAGTCAGACCTCACACTTGGGCAGTATGTCGAGGACCTTTGTCTCACAGCTAATTCCGTGTGCACCGTCAACGGCTGCGAGAAGCGCATGTTTGAACACCATCGCCAGTATGTACATGGCGAGGCTCAGATCAGCGTTCTAGTCCAGCCTTATCCTTGTAAGCTCCGTGGGCTCCACAATGCGGTGCTGATGTGGAGTTGTTGCAAAATTTGCGGCAATGAAACTCAGGTCCTGCCTATGTCGCCGAGCACATGGAAATATTCCTTCGGAAAATACTTGGAGCTGTGTTTCTGGGGCAGACACTTGCTTGCCCGTACTGGAGGTTGCTCCCATGATTTGCGGCGGGATTACCTCCACTATTTTGGCTACAGGGATCTTGCTTTGCGAGTCCAATATGACCCTATTCGTCTTCTCGAGATTATCGTTCCACGGCCTCGTGTCACTTGGAAGGTGGACAATGATCTGAAGCTGAGGAACGAAGTATATTTGCGCACTGAGCAACGCCTTAACAAGTTTATGGCGTCTGTTCAAGACCGATTGAAAGGCATCAATGTCGAGAGTGTTGTTCCCGAGCTACTGGAGAGCTGCAAGACAGAAATCGAGAATCTGATCAAGAAGAGCCATGAAGACCATAGCTCTTTGGTCCGGCACTTACAAGACACATACACAAGCTCTCGCTACTGGGAGATCATACCCCTGAATGAGGTTCTCCGTGCAGTGCAAGAGAAGGTCGTCGAATGGGACACGACATTTGCCGATTTCGAGATGAACTTTTTCCCATCTGAAAAAGATATTAAGCATATGGCAACGCTGCAACTCAAGAAGATCTTCCTCGACAAAGATGCAACGTCAGTTTCTACAGATGATGCCCTTCAGACTCCTACGGATGTTGAAGATGAAATCAACCAGACAGTTGACAGGCCACGGATGATGCGACGCATGACGCTTTCGCCGGAGAAAGCACAGAATGTACTGGTTTCCGTTGTCGAGGAGCATGCTGGCAAAAAGCACCGCGAGGATCTCGAAGAAGTCGAGTTGCCCTCGCCTCCGGCATCGGCCGAAGAAGCAACTTTGTCAATCGATGCAGCCAGTGGAACGAGGCCCTCTCCCCAGGATGACGCTGTCTCACAAGAAGAAGTCCGTCATCTCGACTTGGCTGTTCCTACTGGCCAATCGGAACGCAGCCCCGTTGGTCTTGCTGGCATTTCGAGCCAATCTTCCGTCAACAACGATCTCCCTGTGATGATCCCCGGCGACGGATCGTCAGAATCATCACCGCCGGAAAGTGCTGAGGCCCCAGATCAAGGAATCAAGAATCGAATTGAAGATAGCGGGGCTTCCGATATGCCAAGTACCCCAGTACGTCGGCCTTCGGCGATACCAAGACCTACCGAGCCAGCCGTTCGACGCCCCAGTAAGGCACGATCACCTCCGCTTTTGCGTACTCAGTCTCAGCCAGCAAATCTACCACGATCATCTCACAGCGTTCAACTTCCAGGGTTGAAAATGGCATTCACCAACCCAATTGATCCGGAAAAGCCTGCGGCCCAATCACCAACAAAGTCATCGGATAGAAAGTTTAGCGATCGTTTGGGCTTCAGTTCCCTCAAGAACGCCCGATTTGCCTCGAGTCACTCGCTTATTCCACGGTCTGCTCCAGGTAAAAAGGGAATATCGCAGGTTTCTCATCTCGCCAGGCATTTTGAACAACTGAGTCGTGAGTTCGAAAAAGAGAGACAGCGCGAAAGACGTCAACGCGCTGCCAAGGGCACTCAGTCCCGAGCATTCCCATTGGCTTCATCGAAGCCCATCGTGGAAGTCTATCGAAATGTACGAGAGGCTGTTGAAGAGCGTGAACCACCGGTTGATACTGATGAATCTCTGCCCTCGGCTCCACGGATCCCAATGGACGACATGAGTCGCAAGAGCGACGAACTTACACATGGTCATATAACTCCTGACGAACCCTCTCTGCCAACCGATTCTTCCCCAGAGCCTTTGGAGGCAGACAATGCCCTCTGTCCTGACAACCAACTATTATCTGGCGGCGAAGCAGATGATCACCAAAGTGATGAGGATCAAAACGTGGTTGGGGAACTCCATCCGGTAGATTCCCATGAAGAGACCAAACAATCACCCGAGGACGATTCAATTGATTTCAAAGAACTACCTAAACATGAGCGCAACACGCTTCTGAAATTGCTGACAAACTTCTGGTCTGAACGTTCTGCAAGTGGGTGGGCGTCTCTTGACTATCCACTCAGTGTCATGGATCATGTCTTTGCTGATTGCAATATCATTGTTCGCGAGGATGAACCAAGCTCTTTGGTGGCGTTCGCTTTGGACTCTTCCGATTACAAAGAAAAGCTTTCAAGCATTCAACAGCGGTTTGACGAGGCGGAAGAAAACAAACCAGATGCGGGAGATGACATCGATGCTGCGAAGGAAGCGCGGGTCGAACATGCTCTCTTGCGACCTACGGGCACACACCTCAAATATCAGTTCCAAGAAGGACAAGCCAAGATGCTGTGCAAAGTATTCTACGCTGAACAATTTGATGCTTTACGCAAAAAGTGTGGTGTGGCAGATCGAATCGTCGAGTCGTTGTCTCGGTGCGCAAAGTGGGACTCGAAGGGTGGCAAGACAAAATCGTTATTCCTGAAGACCCTCGACGACCGCTTCATTCTGAAGTCACTCTCGCCGATTGAGACGCAGGCTTTCCTCAAATTTGCCCCGGCCTATTTCCAAATCATGTCCGAAGCCCTGTTTCATGAACTCCCTTCCGCAATTGCCAAGATGTTTGGCTTTTACCAAGTCATCATCAAGAACCCAGTCACAGGAACAGAGTTCAATTGGTTCTTGTTATTAATGGAGAACTTGTTCTACGACCGTGTCCCTACGCGCATCTTCGACCTGAAAGGCTCAATGCGCAACCGCAAAGTAGAGAGCACCGGTGAACGGAACGAGGTTCTCTTGGACGAAAACATGGTGGATTTCATCTACGAGACACCTCTCTTTGCTCGCGAGCACTCTAAGAAGCTTCTAGGCCAAAGTGTATGGAATGACACACTCTTCTTGGGTCGCCAAGACGTCATGGACTACTCGCTCATGATTGCCATCGATGAAAGTCGGAACGAACTCGTGGTAGGGATCATTGACTGCATTCGCACCTACACTTGGGACAAAAAGCTGGAGTCCTGGATTAAGGACAAAGGATTTGGTGGCGGTGGCCGCAATCGACCAACGGTCACAAGTCCTAGGGAGTACAAGGGCCGTTTCCGTGAGGCAATGGCCAGATACGTGCTTCAAGCTCCAAGGTTAGTTGATATATCTTCTCTTGAGTGTGTAACTGAACACTGACGATTGCAGCTGCTGGCATCAATTCCAACCAAATGCGATGTACCGCTATGAGAACCAGACCGCTGAATTTGAGACTATTGATGGGAACGGGTTTGTGGAAGACGCTGGTTTCTAGTGGTTGGCAGTCTCCATTTTGATGTCTTTCCATGAACAACTTACACTAACGAATTACGACCTCACGAATCTGCATGAAGAGGCGGAGCGTAGCCTGATGCTTTCATTTGTTGCGAATTTCTTATTATCGTGACTCTACATTGCCTCTTTCGGGACATTCATTTCATATCAGCATTTCCATAGCCAGTCCCACTTATTTTAGTGTATTGAATGGGATCTCAGTTTCCAATAAACCACTTCGTACAACGTCGTAAACAGTACAGCTCTTTTCATCCTGATTTCTAATGCGCGATCTGGAGATGCCTCTTGTAGTTAGTCCAGACACCCAGGCATTGGGCTAGTACATCTTTTGATACTAACACAAAACCGGGATAAGCCATGATAAGCCATATTTACGAGGTCGTGTTTCATGCATGCTACCTAACCTGTGAATATATTCAAAAATTTTATCCATTTGGGAAGAAAGGATATTGCCCAGTTTCAATCCAATCATATGTAGTACATAATATATACATTTTAACAAAGGTGTATGCAGCCCGTGGATATTAATTTGTGCAGAAAATGCAGCGCCTATCGGAAAAATACTTTTCATGCGACGCAATATTCGACGGGTCATGGTGGTTGGATGGCTAAGTGAATTTTGTCCCTGTTGCGTTTTGGGGCAGGTAGGCGTCTCGCCATGCGTCTTTACCAGGGGGTATATCCTGGCCCTGATTTTGGAGATGACTCGTACTCGACAATCACATCATCTTTCCGGTGTATACGTCCCAGAGGGTGGCTATTATTCCCTTGGTCATCGGTGGGAAGGATGCTTTCCTGACTCTCTTGGTTGTCGATGTTGGTGAAGCCGAGGTCGTCGTGCGTTCTTGACTGCTTGGATCGATGGAACGAGGAAGGGAAATTGCTGCTGTTTTTGAGCTGATCGCTCTTTCCTTGACTGTAGGAGCCCATGGCTCGTTTGCCGAGAATGATTTCGAGGAGTGGTTGTAAGGTGGGAATGCACGATGCTATAACGACGACGTCGGCCTCGATACTACCGGAAAACAAAGGGTTAGGTTGTATAAATAATAAGAGATGGGAGGTACTTACTTGGTCCACATGACAAGGTCGGCAGTACCGTCTTTGGTTTGGTCAGTCTTTGATTGTACTTAGAGGGATAATAAGGGTCGTAGAGAGACTCACATGTATAGTCAGATTTGTCGGCAAGTCCATGCAGCTGGGTACACTTGACAATGGCCATTGCAGAAGCACTTCGCCGCCGCTCCAGTCAGTTTCTGCGCAATATATTCGAGTTGGAGAGATATCGACTTACATTGAACCAAGCCCTAAAGCAGCACATAGCGCAATTCTCTTCCGTAGAGACATTTGGAGTTTCAATAAGACAGTGGTCGGATAAACGGCCAGGGATAGATCAACAACAGCGGAGATGGCTAGAAGTACCGGGTTAATTTCGAAGGGTGCAGATTTTAAAGGGGGACCTACCTCCAGTGAAGATAGCATAGTTAATTAGTATCGTTGTACTCTTGCACTTAGCGCCAGCTGCGACAAGTCTGGGCTTCCACAATGCCTCTGCCGGATCACACATTGTGAACAAGATTATAATGCAGATAATAGACACGACGGCTGCGGTTCCAACCATCACCCACAATATTGTCTTATGCATTGGCTTGGGGTTCAAGATCCGGGTCAACATGGACGTCACAGCAATCTTGGGAAGAGTGAAGGAAAGAATCCCAAACAAAAAGCTGACTGTGTTGAGCAGAATGGCCATCTCCAGGTTGTCCATAGTCAAGTACTTGGCATGTTTTCCGAAGCCCACACCCACGCCTACTGTAGAGATTGCGCAGTATGCAAGCCCCAATATCTAGGACAGAAGCTCCAATTAGATCCAAGCAGAGAAGACAGAGCTCGAAATTACTTACCATAGAAGCCACAATCAAATAATCATCCATGCCAAAGTTGCGCAGCAACTTGAGTCGGATGTAAACCCTAGCTATGACCATGACGGTTGTTAGTCCAGTCAAGGTCCATAGGACAGCCAGGATCTTAGGGCCCTTGTCATCGTAAAGATTTTCGGCGGTGACCACCATTATGTTAAGATTGATGCCGAAAAAGCGAGGAAGCGCAAGAAAGTGCGACCCGTTATTTTATATAAACCTATAGTTACGCGACACCTTAGAAGGGCTAAAATTAACACTAGCACATGGATTTACATGGAATATACGCTTGTATGGACAAGCTTGATCTGTTCCTTTCATGACTTGATCAGTTATTATTCTATTATTCTAGACGGTCCATTAAACGGGAAATCCTACGACTTTTTAGATGGGATGATCACCCTATTTTGGCAAGCTGCATTGTTTATCTTTCGACACAACGCCACTGTCCGGCGATTAATCTCCGGGGCTAAGGTTGCATACACTACGGAGTACTGTACGGAGCACGGAATACGGAGTAGATAACTAGTCCACCTTTAGTCAAATAGGGGTATAATAAACTTTGGGGGTTCTTGTCGCACTAGTCAATTAGTCGATGCCGCTGAAAGGCATAACAGTAGAAGCTTCGGATGGTCCCATCTCAGTATCCGGCTGACAGACCTAGGTAAAAATGGCCTTGGAGATACTTACTCCGAACACACTGCCTTGATGTCTAATAGCTGGGCTGTTAGTCTTAAGATACGGCCCAGACATTCTAAAAGGAAACGGATTGTGCAGTCTAGACCATGGGTAAAGTGCAGATCATATGTTGTCGGTTCTAAAAGTTGTACTAAGGGCTCAACTGGGATTTGACAGCCTGATAGCCCCACAGAACTAGTCCTAAAACGAAGAGAGCCGGTGGTTCCGGAAGCATGTATCAACCAGCCGGCCTCATGGGTCGTGTTGAATCAGACAAAAGCACCGAGTACGTCGAATTTAAGGAGTCCGGACCCCATACGAAAAAGCAAAACTTAGTCAAAGTATCGAAAATGCGCCACCAACGACCCGTTACCCCGTTTTACGGGATTTGGTGTGGATATTAATATATTTCTATCCACTCAGCCGGTTCTGTCAGTCTTAGCCCGTCTGATAGACATGGTCATTGATATTCACATGCATTGTATACATTTACAGGGTTCATTGACAAAAGTACATACGGAGTTGTACTTTTATACAAATGGAATAGGGGAATTCCAAGAATTGCCCAGTTCAGTTCGGCACTTCAACTACCCATAACGTGCACCATATGATAATAGACAGGTAATAGCTTAGTTTATGACATCTGATAGATCCTTCTGAGGACCTGGGGAAGGCCCATCCCTAATTTTAATTTTATTCCCTTCTTAGTATTATGTATGTACATCCGGAATAGGGAATACCGAGCAACATACTTTAGCGTGGAATGAGCCGTTGGACAATCTACTAGTTTATTTCCTGAATAGGAATACCGTTTAACTGTCATATCTCCACCTCCATGGCCCCCAACTTCGGCAAAGGAACAAATCCGTATGGGGCGGAATTAATTCTCGTCGATCTTCCTTGACAGACCCGCAGGTTTACACCCGGTCCAACCGTTGCTCAACCGGATGCGCGGAGTAGCTTTACCGAAATACAAGGAGACAGCGATTACAGCTTATTCCAAGGGGGATACGTACTTAGACACCTAGATACTGAATTCAGTTTATTTAAAGTCCCCTGAGTACTTTTGACTGATACATCTCTCCACGTTTTTCTACACTTTCCCACTTATTTAGATATATCACATTCACCATGACCGAAACCGCAACCCTTACATTGAATGAGCCCGTCCATGTTAATGGGAACTCGTACACGAACGGCGTACATCATGCAAATGGAGATTGTCAGACCAATGGAGACCTCCAGGATGCCTTCGTCGACCGCGTAACGATTTCCGCCAACACACCCGAGCTTGTTCCTGACCTGGTCGACCAAGTTGCCTCCCTTGGCAAAGTCGCCAGCCTGCAGGACCACACTGATCGAACAACGCTTTTGGAAGCCGCTCGATCACTGGTCTATGCACTTGAGACCCCGCGTGAGGCTATGATCAGATACTGCTGGTCCCAGGTAAGTCCCTATGCTTCTAAAGCTTCAACTCGTGTCATTGTCGGCAACTAACGTTGACTTCGTAGTCTACTCTGTATGCTTCTCTGGAGACAGGCGTTGACCTGGGACTTTTTGTTATTTTGTCCAAGGATGAGAAGTCCAAGTCTGCTGCCGAGCTGGCGAAGGCCACAGGTGCTGACCCAGTTCTTCTTGGTATGTGACTGACCATCTCCCCCTGACCCTTGTCAGTACAGCTAGCTAACCATACATCTCTCATCAGCTCGCATCCTCAAGCACTTGTGCGCAATGGGAGTCATCCTCGAGACCGGTCCTAATGAATACCGCCGCACGGGGGTTTCCATTTCATTGAGCATGCAACGGTACAGTGATGCATACCCTTGCATGTAAGTCTGAGGCCACGGACCTGGAGTCAAAAAGATATAGTACTAACTAACTCATCTCATCAACTAGGACTAACTGCATTACTTCCGGTATACTTGCTCTACCTGCCCAGCTCAAGAAGGACGGCTATACCAACCCATCAAACGGCAAGGAGTGTGCCTTCCAGCGTGGATTCCGAACCGACCTTCACTTTTTCGAGTTCATGAAGGAGAACCCAGAGGCTGCTAGTCAGTTCAACAACCACATGTCTGCCTACCACCAAGGACGTCCTAGCTGGATGGATGTCGGTTTCTACGACGTACCCAGCCTATTCTCCAATGTTACACAGGATGATGTTCTCCTCGTCGACGTCGGCGGCAGCGTGGGCCATGATCTCTCAGAGTTCAGGCGGAAGTGGTCTGATGCTCCTGGTCGCCTAGTGCTCCAGGATCTTCCCGATGTGATCGGTCAAGCCAAGACAGGACAATTGCACTCCTCGATCGAGGCAATGGAGCATGACTTCTTTACTGAGCAGCCTATCAAGGGTATAGTTTTCCCTTATATAACCTGCTCTGTACCCAGATCAAAACTAATTTTTTTTTCTTTGCTTTATAGGTGCTCGCGCTTACTATATGCACTCTGTCCTCCACGACTGGACAGATGACAACTGTCGCAAGATCTTGAAGGGTCTCGTCGATGCCATGAAGCACGGACACAGCAAGATATTGATTAACGAGAATGTCATCCCCGATACCAACGCATACTGGGAGACGACCAGTCTTGATATTATCATGATGGCCGATTTTGCTTCAACCGAGCGGACTGAAGCTCACTGGCACCAACTGGTGGGATCTGCTGGGTTGAAGATCACGAAGATTTGGAGTGCCCAGAGAGGAGTCGAGAGTCTTATCGAGTGCGAATTGGCATAGGGCTATCAGGAGATGTGGTGCTCAGAGCCCTAGAATGTATAGTGCTTATATGAAATTAATATGTATATCTTGAAAATATGTGTCGCCCGACGCTCTAAGGATAGCCCCACGGTACCTGCAGCACGGAGTACCTTGACAGACCATACTTCATAACTGTAAAGGAGAAGCAAATCGCAGCATCTGGAGATGAATGGAGGTAGTGGCACAGGGACCGAGCGAGCGTGCAACAAGTCTAGCCAACAAATAACGTGGAAGGCTGTATTGGAATGTTCCAGCTTCGTAGAGAATGCAAGTTCCATGTAATAACTGACCAAAGTTAGTGATGATAAATCGTGATAAATACATACATACCTTCGGGCAGTTATTCGACCAGCTTTTACTACCACTGGGTGCTTGCAAATAATCTTCTCCTTATATACTATCCAGGACTGTTGGAGAAGATATCGAAGATTGACGTATCCTGACTTGCACTATAAGAAAGAAGATAAAATTTAGTTAAGGGGATAGTCCTTGTATAGAAGGTCAAAAATGACGTATGTATAGTTCAAAAGTGCCATTACAGCGATGTAGCCTACATTGGACTGAATATGAAAAATAGGGCTATTTTCATACCTTATAGAATCGGTTCCGTCAGCGCTGCTAAGGATATACCACCAAATTCCAATGCCAAATGACGCAGATCTATATAACACGGCTTTGTCTCAATGGAACCATCGGCAGAAACCGGGACCGGCCCGGTAAAGGCTCCGCGAAATTCGTTTTAACTAATTTCCTGGTCTGTCCTTTTAAATTCTCTTTTGATTCTCTCGCTAATGTGACAAGACAATTTCAAAAATCGCATTATTCCCTGCGCAGAGAAGGGAATCACTGATTCAGAATGTCGGCATATGTCCGGATGATATCGTCACATCCTCGGGCATATCGGGGGGTTTGAGCTGCCTCGGGTGCTGTCCCCCGCATCTGGTTTTCGTTCGACTTTCGTTCTTTTCTCCTTCTTTCTTCTGAATGGAGTGCTCTTTCAAGAGAATCATTCAAGTTTGAAGAGCGCATGGGCTCCGGAGCAGGTTTTCTATGCATTGGCATGCATACGCGAGAATACTCTGTCTGATTATAGCGACAATTCGCGAACTCTCGGCACGCGACATACCAAGTCCACAAGGACTCAAGCACAAAATACCAGTTTCATGTCTATTCAATTTACAATGTGAATTGTTTAGTCTTTACTAACCCACTAACTTGACCGGAAAGCATTAAATTCGTTTCATTTACATGAGCAATGTATTAACCTTCCAGGCTATGGTCCAGACCACCAGCGCAGAACAAACTTGGCTTCGAAAGAAAAAAAAGCGAGAAAAGAAAAAAGAAATGTATGTATCCCATCCGCACACCGGCGGTAAACAAAGCATGTTGGACCGTCAATCCCTGAAAGCTTCCCATTTGATGAGTTTACGGAAGGTTTACTCCATGGCGAGACCGAGGTTCTCGTCGGCGGGCACCACACGAACGGTGTTGGTGTGGCCCATGCCGCCACGCCATCCCTGGACACAGACGATAGGATCGCCCTTGTTGATGATTCCGAGCTTGAGACCGTGGTTGATACCCCACTTGAGGCGACGGTCGACATCCTCCTGCCAGATCTTGACGTTGAAGTCAGGCTTGGTCTCGGGGAAGTAGAAGGGCCACACACCGCGGTACAGGTGGGAGTACTGGAAACTGTTGTCAGTAAAGAACGACATTCGAACGACCGAATTGGACTTACCCGGGCAGCGGTCTCATTGCGAGTGACCATCAGGATGGGGCAGACGGGACGGTACTTCGACACCAGGCGAGCGGTTTTACCACTATCGACTCGTTAGTATGATCGTCATCCAAACGACAAGACGCCTTTCCGGCACATACCTGGTGGTCAGAACGATGATGGCGCCGGCGTTCAGCTCCAAACTGGCACTGACAGCGGCCATGGCAACGGACTCGGAGGTTTCGGTGGGGCGAGGGGCGAGGTTGCGCAGCTCGTCAAAGACGTTGAAATGAGGAATGGCAACCTCAGCCAGCAAGCAAGTCTCGGACATCATCTTAACGGCCTCGCAAGGGTAGTTACCCTTCGCGGTCTCACCAGACAGCATGACACAGTCGGCACCGTCGAGGACGGCGTTGGCAACATCGGAAACCTCAGCACGAGTGGGGCGGGGGTTGTATGTCATGGACTCCAACATCTGGGTGGCACAGATAACGGGCTTGCCCTTGATGTTGCACTTGGCGATCATCATCTTCTGGGCAAGGAAGACCTTAGGGGCGGGGATCTCGATACCGAGGTCACCACGGGCAACCATAACACCGTCGGTCTCGTCGAGGATCTCATCGAAGTTGTTGACACCCTGCTGGTTCTCAATCTTGGCGATAATCTGAATCTCCTTGCCATCCTCGCCAAGGACTTCACGGATGTGCTTGATATCGCTGCCGCGACGGATAAATGAAGCGAAGACCATATCGACCTTGTTCTTAACACCGAATCGCAAATCGGCAATATCCTTCTCCGAGAGAGCAGGCAGGTCTACATCAGTGCCGGGCAGGTTGACACCCTTGCGGGATGAGATGTTGCCGTCGTTCAGGCACTTCACCTTGAGGTTCTTCTCATCAACAACCTCAAGCACCTCGAAGGACATAATGCCATCATCAACATAGATGAGCTTGCCGGGAGCGATCACATTGGTGATGTTCTTGTAGTCAAGGTACCTGTTGCCACACACTTGTCAGTCCACGTCATCCAGCCACGCAAATGCACTGAACGAATGTTGATTCAGATGGTGGTCTTACATGTTCTTATCGTCAGAAGCAGCGGCGTATGCCTCATCGGTGGTGATGTTGAGCACGGTACCCTGCTTGATGGGGTAGTCCTTGTCACCGACGGTGTTACCGGTACGGATCTCGGGGCCCTTGGTGTCGAGGGCAATGGCAAGAGGGCGACCAGTCTGGATACGGGCGGCCTCGCGAGCGTTGTCAATGACAGATTGGTGATACTGCAGGCAAGTCAGTGAAGATCTTCATTAGATGTTGACTGGAGATACTGACGTCGTATGATCCGTGGGAGAAGTTCATGCGAACGACGTTAAGACCGACTATAGCCATGTCAGTCTATCTACCCAGCAAAACTGCCCATTTCCATCGGAAACTTTATTGTCATACCTGTGCGGAGAGCATTGATCTTCTCAGCGGAGTTCGTCTTGGGACCTGATCGACTGCCTGTTAGTAACCGGTTCTTTTTCTTTTTCTCTCCGTCGCAACTTCTTTGACGGTTCATTGTTATTGCTATGACATACCAATGGTGCAAATGATGGAGGTGCGGCGGAAGTTCTTCGCAGGCACCATCTCGGTGTTGAGCTTGGAGTGCCACTCCAGCTTCATGCGGTTGCTCAGGTGGTCGAGGGAGTTGGTGGCAGCCATTTTGATGTGATCAACGATTGTTGGATTAAAATGGAAAAGGGTAAGGTAGTTCTGATCAATTGAGAATCAGAGAGGATGGTAAGAAGAGAAAGGATGAGAGATGGAGGGGAAAGAGAAAACGGATGGGTGCGGGGCGGGAGGGAAAATGTTGGCCGCCGGTGTGAGTATTGGTGTTCCATCCCTAGACTTTTTTTTTAGTTCTTACTATTGACGCTGGACAATATGTCTACCAAATTAATCTGTGAATTCTCTGAAATATGAGGATTCGGCTGATCTTGTTTCTTTGTCTTTGTCTAGCTATATTTTCTATTTACTGAAGCTGGAGATGTTGGCAGAGGCGGCATAAATTATCCAGGCAGAAAAAAAATTATATATCAACTCCAGACTGGGTTGACCGCAAAAAAGCGGAGGATTGCCCCGTGCTGGCCTACGCGCTGTAGATTGGAGTCCTTCTATCAAATAAATGTGACAAATACAGACACCCAATTGATCCCCAAAGGCGAAGGGCGAAAGGGGATTCCGGTGGGATCAACGCTTATCGATAGACCGAATCCGGGCTAGTGCCCAGATGGACAACTGGACAACCTTGGCATCCCCAGCCTCATTGTGGATTATGTCAGGTACCCAGTTTAGGTAACCAGCCTCATCTCCAGCCACCCCTGGAGACGTCATGTGAATTTCCACGTGACCGCTCTTTAGGCCGATGACAGCTTGGGTCTCCTCTTACTTTTTGCTTCTCAAGCTTTTTGGTTACTGCCGTTTACACAATATTCACGGTGTTGACACCCTCTACCTGCATCATGGTAAGAGACCTTTGCTTGTTGATCCTGGACAACCGAGGTCCCCGCGACATAAGAGCATCTCATGACTGACTTGCATCATCTCTGCGATCTAGTTCGGCCGTCTTACCCACTATGCATTTGATGCGGTTCTCTGTGAGTCCTCTAAGTCTACATCGAACCTCGGAATACAAACTAACCGGTGCCTTCAATCTCAGTCTCCGCCTTCCTGGCGGGCGTCAAGCGTTCCACGGGCCTCACGTAAATATACCCTACCCCTCACGATCCTCTTCTTCCAAGCTAGCACTTATTCAGCTTGTTGCTCTTCATTCGTGCTCTCGATGTGGATGGTAGAACTGTTGGCTAACTCTGTTACTCCCGCGCACCCCGCTCGTTGGGTCGTGTGTGCGTGGGACCTTGATAGCCCCAGCCTCAATTCAGACAAGATCACAGACAACAAAGACATCAAGAAATGGGTCGACAACTACCTTGGTGTTGGCGAATGGATGATGGACCAGTCCGTGGCCGTCATGGGCTCGTCTTCCTGGTTCGAACGACGCCGGTGATTGGCGCCGCCATATCCAACTCGGGGAGGCAAATCGGCGATCCCTTTCTCACGACTTGATATTCGGCCATTTGATGGGTGTATGATTGCGGACTGACGTGTGATACATGGTGACTCAAGGGAGTGCATGAATTGCCGCGGGACTGGGCTGGCGGCACGAATGTGGGCCTTGATCTTGACGCTTGGCTTTAGGGCAAGGTGATACAATATCAGTACGTACAGATTGAGTCTGTGTTGTGGCCGTGTGGCTTTGTCAATCACCGAACACCACATGTATATGCTTCAAGGCTGGATTGACGAGTGATGACCAATTCTTATCTGCGCTCCAGCCTCCATTTTCGACCCAATGCTTTTAAAGGTCATGGCGTCTTGACTGTTTTTCGATACCTTTTATCTTTCTGCCTGCTCTATATCATCACACAAATCCAGCCATTAGCTTACCAGACAATCGTTGAAATATTTCCTTTGTAGATATGAACGAAAGTCACAGACGTGTCAAGACGTCTGTCACCAATGGGCTGTAACCCATATAACCCGAGTTCATTATCTTGGTGCATACCTACATATGTAGCTTAGGACGGTATCAAATGCTTGGAGCTGGGGACGTTGTTTTCTTAACTCTCCGTCGGAAAATTCCCTAGCTGGCGGGTTCTGGTCGAGAGTTCCGCTGTGGACTACATCGTTGTATGTTATATAGGGTGCCGAGCGTACATCTTGAAAATTCCTGGCTTTTGGACATTATCCGATGCTGCACTCGGGCACTTCCACTGTTACTATAGAACAAATGTACGAAAGCTTTCACAACTTAAGAATGTAAAGCTGTTATTCATGACTATCCCAAGCTACCCTGGAAGATAACGAACGAAAAGACGTGAGACGAAAACAAACTTCGGATTGAAAGAGACGCAACTAGAGGACTCCGTCTCTCACCGGAAGCATGGAAAGCTCCTACAACCTCGTAACGTTAACTCAGAGCCTGTTTTGCCCTCAGTTGACGTCCGTCAGCGTATCGATGTATCGGCAATCTCGGACCGCACGTTCAGCTATGGCCAGGTATCTTTCCTCAATGTTGCCCCAATCCCATGTCTTCATGAATCGTACTCCTTCTTCGACTCGCTTCTGGTAGTCCTCGTCGCTCTCTGGGTCATTGAGAGAAGTGCATATGGTCGTATTAGCAGGTCCGTCCTTGAGGATGTATGCAGATATAAAACCCCCAATGTCCTTTAGGACTCGAACCCGGCTACTGTCACCAATGGAAATCTGCAGAAGATGACGTATCAAGGACGACATGTAATGAGCAGGCTTGGGAGTGAGAAGGTGAAGCTCGTGGTCAAATGTCGACGGGACCTCAACAGTCTCCTCGAGAGTAAAACCAACCAATGACAGAGGGAGAAGATGGACACGCATCCAGCCCTGGCCATCAAGGTCGTGCATCAAGGATTGAGTTTCCCAGGATCCGGAGTATGCGGAGTATCCTCGCCACTTTTGCTTTGGAGGAAGAAGGCGAGGATAGTCGTTCTCGAGCAGCACCTGTGAGGCAAACAGTAATTGTTCATCGGGCACAACCCATTCCACAAGCTGGTAAGATGCCGTTAATGAGATGGTTAACTGAAGGACTAAAGATAGCTTTTCACCACTTACGATCAGAACCTCTGCATATCCGCATCTGTAAAGGACCTGGTTTCCGTACTCCACCACCGAGATGGCGTTGTCAATGAGTGCTTTCAGAGCATCCCTCATCACAGGATAGTGAGACTGTAGAGATTGTGGCTGATCGCCAGGTTGTGCGTCTTCTTTTTCAATCTGATGATCTGATTCTCCAAAGATGTCCAGGGTAGATTGGAGAGATGTAATTGGCTCGATGACCGGCGATGCAGGAAGCGGGGTGGGTGGTCCTTCAGTCTCATCGGGAGAAGATAGCGTCGACTTGATAACAGGTGAGGCAGGAAGGGGGATTGAGATTCCATCAGTCCCATCAGGAGAAGTTGTCCTCGCCTTGGTGACCGGTGAGGCCTGACGGGAGACTGCGAGCCCTTTGGTCTCCTCAGCCTCCATAATTGATAATCAAGGATTGCAAAGAAAATGAAGAAATGGCAGTTGAGACAGTTGGCGACGATGTAGCCTGTTATCCCAGACCTGAAGCGTAGTGAAAGGGAGCAGGGACGATGGAGTGGCAGAGAGAAGCCCTGGGGTGATAGACAACCTTGAGTCAATGATATGTGAGGTTGCGCTTGCCTAATCTTATGGCTTTCTCTTCCTCACTTCTGAGTAAACCATGATCTTTTTGTTTGCCTTCTTCATCTTTCCTTCTCTCGCTTTTTATATAAATATCAGATCACTCCTCTTGTTCTCCTTCTCTCTTCTCTTCCCCCCAACAACCGCTATCCAAAGCATTCTCTCATACTTCTTCCAGGAGTTTATTCTTTCTCAAGGACTGCTATATGTACCACCACTGCTTTCTTATTTCCTGCTTCTTCATTTCCCGCTTCTTCATTTCCCGCTTCTTCATTTCCCGCTTCTTCGTCTCCTTCATCTGCAACTGCGATCTGAGCCATCGTCTCCTTTCATTTTCTTCTTCTTTCTGAACAGCCGTCATCATGCCGCTGGACGAGACCCAATTCAATCACCTAGACGCAGCTGCGATAAGCCTCACCAGAGCTTTACACTCTGAGAACATTCGTTACCTATTCCTTGGCGGCTATGCCACAGGGCTAATCGGGGGCAACAGGATCACCGAGGTACGCATTTTTTTCTAATTCGCTTAGTCCCAAAGAACCTCGCGATCTGATAAATATACAGGATGTTGATATTGTGACTGATATCGACTGCCGCGAACTCCTGTTGAAACGACCAGGTTTCTCCCGAAGTACTGATGGCAGGCTCGCTTATGACTACCGTGGAACGAAGGTTTACGTGGATGTTATGGGTCCGAACAATTGGTCACGGCATATCCCAGACCCCAGAGCAACGGAAGTCTACAATGTGAACCCCGAGGATCGTCCAGGTCGCCGGCTAAATACGTCCAGTAAGCCCTTGCTCAACTAGTGTTGGAACTCCACTGACTTTAATTGACAGTGTCCATTGTCCATCCATCGGTGCTGGTCCTCACAAAACTCAAGCGTTGGAGCACGGCCGAAATGGCAACGGGGGAGACATCTCATCAGCGGGCTAGCACAGATCTCCAAGATATACTTACGATACTGCGGTGGCTGGAGATGCACAACCTCATGATCAATTTTGCTGGCCTCTCGGGGGTCCCCAGGTCTGAGCTGTTGTCGCTCCTCGCCAAATTATATTGGGCACAGAAGGAGGTGCGTCCGTATCTTGCGGCAACCTTGACCCCTGAGGAGCTCAGAGAGGTCCTGAATACGCGGTTGACGGACAAGGAAGTCCGAAGTCTTTACAACTCCCGTCTCCGTTAGGTGTTCGGAGGGTGTATGAAGCACTGTTGTCATTGCAACACAGGGCTTACAGGAGTTTACGGGACAGACGACGGCTCTGGAAACCTGTAGCTACCTAGGTACATATCTACTTGGTTAGCTGACCCAGAATATATGCGAAAATTGAACAGTAAATTCATCATTTTGTAAAGGTTGAGCTGATCTTTCAGGTATCTTGTCTACCTAGAACGTCGTATTCTTGTTTGACAATGATATGTACACTCCCTTGGTTCCTTGATAACCTCAGACGTAGTTGCTGCACAGTCTAGAAGCTTGCCGGTAGGAGCCTCGCCACCTTCCCCCTGGGAATACCGGGCAGCCCAGAGAAACGATATGAGACCCTTTGTCCACAAGCCATTGCAAGATTTTCCGGATGTCCATCAAGCCTGCTCGTGCTCTCATATGTCGGGCAACCCATGTCGCCTGATCAGCCTCTTTCCACGGCAGGAACTTTGTCAATAAGAGAATTGACGTGTGTGTAAGATAGGCACTATAATCTAAGCTTAGCGAGGACTCTATATTCGCCAAACAAGAAAGCGCACCCATGGTGTGCAATCGAAGCTGCGGGCAGGTCCACGGGAGCCACAGTGTGAACCCTGGAAGTCCTGGGATTCGGGGCCCATGGCGCAGTCCCCATAATCCCCACGTCTATGTGAACCTTTGAGCCACGGTAGTGACACCAATCCCGGTCTACGACCAGGTCGATGTCCTATTTTTTTGTCAGACCAGGAGGTGCATCCCGGTATAAGTTCTCGTGTAGACTAGGCCAAACTGTTAGTATATTATATTCAGGGATGGAATATGAACGCGAGCAAAGTGTGGTCTAACCTAATAGAGCAGCGAGAGAGACGTACTTTATGCTCGGTGATATATACCCCTGCAACTATATAGAAACCTCGACCAAAAGGACCCGCCGATATAAGTTATAAAGGCCATTGCTAGTGCTATACTGCTGAGTGGACTAGGCAGGACGGGCTGAAGGGACACGTAGGCTGTTGTGATTGTAGCCTATCTCCACAAGTATCTAGCCTGGAGCTGTCATAGAAGACGTCTTCATATAAAGGTAGAGGATGGATGAGGGTGGATGAGGATGGGGGCCATTCTTGTAGAAAGCAAAAGAGGTAATTAATTCACTGGTTAAATATAGCTAACTAGGAGATGCATGAATAACAATGAATGATGTTTAGGCAGAAATGTCCGACTCCAATGCTTGCTCCTTTACATTTTAACAGACAGCATAGGGTAATTTAGTATAGGGTCCCCAGTATTGAAACTACGGGATCAGGAGAATAATTTATATGTATAAAAATCGATGAATTAACAGCCCTCAAAGCAAACCGAGATCCTGGATCAGCTTTTAAGAGCTAGGGTACGGATCCTTTTATAGGTCGAGGCTGATACCTTAGAGTACATAGTTATACAGTTTAGTAGCTTGAATACCTGCCTATTATTGGCCCACTCTCTGTGAATGCCCTCCCTCTGCCTCTGGGTCGACTCGAGGGCTCATTTTCATTTTCTGGAACATCCTCCGCAAGGCTCCGCCCCTCGCCGTCTTCACTTTGCCGGTTTTAGTGGGCTCCGGTCCATGGTCAGCATGTTTCCCAGGTCAACTGTATCGGTATTACAAACCTTTGGGGTCTCCGTGGGCACTGTGGGCTCTCTAGCATTTTCGACGAGGTCGGCACACATGAATCCAAGCAGAATGTCCATATTCTTGTTTGCGACTTTGTTGGTCGAAAAATCAAGAAGGTCTGTCTTCTTGATGACTAGAGCTTGCGGGGTGCAATGGGCTTCGATTACTCGGGCCTTCATTTGCCCGAAGATCGTGATAGCCATGACCTGTGTTATAATTAACCTATATCAGCTTTCATATAAGGGTATCTTAGTCTGTACTCACTGGAATAGTGTCGTACTCCAAGCAATCCTCGCCTTCTAGTCGTGTAATCATTGTTGCGGTAAGGATCATCACCTCTGCCCGGGTCAGCATTTCGCTGGGCTCTTGTTCAATCAAGATATGAATTAGAGTGTGGGGGGAGTTCCTTTAGGATATAGCAACTCCTTCGGGACAAAGGCAGCGGCCGGCGAGCATCGCATCGATCCCCAAATAGCTGGGTAGAATCTATCGGCGATAACCGATGGCACAATAGTGCTACTGTAATGCATATCAATATACCAATCTCGTGTCGTAATATGGTTGAATATCTTACCTCTTCACCCATTTTGACACTTGCCTAAGGTTAGGGCGGGATTCACCATCTCCCTGGAGGTCGAACTCTCGGCGGAACTGGAAGAACATCCGCTCCAGGCCCAAAAAGACATACCAGACCTGGGAATGAAGGCTCCGAACCAAGGGATCATTTTTGGCGTTCTCCCATTCATCAGTGATTTCCCTCAGGTCTGCCGTGACTTGAGGATCGGTTTCGCAAACATCGGGAACCCATGCAGCACCCTGTGGTTCAAAGAAAATCGGACTGGGGGGATCAGAAGCTGGGGTCTCAAGGTGTTTTCCATCCTCATCTAGCTCAAGAGGTCGGCAATCGATGCTAAGAGATTTGTAGGAGGTAGGATCCATATTCGCGGAAGGGTAAAGTTCGACGTCTCTGTAAATATTTTCGACATTGGCGATGACTTGGCTACGGGCTTGGAGGTTGGCTACAACCCGTTCCCCCGCACCAAAACCCAACGTAGGGAAGCTGGTAGGCATAACGATTAAATGAGAGCTGGTAAAAGCAAACTGGGAGTTAGTGCAAGAAATGGTACGGTGGTTGAGAATCTTTGGGGTCAAAAATGACCAGGTGAAGTGTAATATATCATGTGGCTCGTTCCAACATTGTTAACGGTGTGGTTGCCTAAGGCCTACCACTCCCCATTTGGCTTTGTGTTTGCATGTACCTGGCTCCTTACTAGCGATAATCTCTTTCTTCTATATAGTCAGGTCTAGCTCGTTTCTCTCTCTAAGGTGCTTCGTTAATAATGAGGTACCAACCATAATACAATCTGCCGAAAAGAAGGGGTAGCAAGTAGAAAACATTGAAGCTTCCACACCCTATGGTCGTATGTATTAGGTTATGTGGGGGGAGATTTAATAACTGGAAAAATGGATAAAGTAGAATCAATTCGTTAGGTTCAGTATAGGAAGTGGGAAGGTTCCACTTGCACTTACCATTTTACATACCTCTAGCTTTAACTTCAACACACAGGAGCAGAGGAACATTCGAAGACCGATACTGATTCTGGGTAATGGTGTCTGATAAGAGCTTGCTAGGTGGCTACCTGCAGTTGACTGTAGGTTGACTGTAGGTTGACCTTGGGTATGGGGGTACATGAAAAGTGTTAATTCCGGACCATTACTATTTTCGTTTAGAGAATTTACTACCATTGTTTTTTACCCTTAAGCTCGCCATGTCCATATTTCTGCCAGTATAGAGAAGAATCGCCAAAGATCCGCATCATCATTGGACCATCATCATTGGACAGTTCGTATGGTCATCGAAATGTCAAGACAAGAACTAACTACTAGAATATTTGCAATGGACAGAGTTGAATCGTCCTAACTGGGGATAGCAGAGGAAATGACCGTGATGTTGAATGAGGTCCTTTGTTGTGACTGGTCAGCCTGAGGAGAGGGTGGCCCTCCTATGGCCTTATTTAGTTCTCAGTTCAGGCAGATCCAATAGCTTCAATCGATCCTCCTTTAAAATCCTCTCTGTTGTAACCCGATCTGGATAGTTCCTCATGAACATGTTTGTGAAGTGGGTTCCGTAATGGATCTTTTCATCTGGAGGCTTGCCATCATAAAACTTGGCGATTGGGGAGATCTCAGCTTGGAAGCTAGGCTCATGGAAGTAGGCGAAGGCGTATCGCTCGCGGGTATTCAGGCCGACCTTGTGGGGGGTGGATGGTAGGTACGAGTTGGTCATGAACTGCATCATATCCCCTGGAGAATGGCTGAATAAGAATTCTGAAGTATTTGTAGAGAAAAAAATACGAACCTGGGAATACTGTGAAGACCCCGGGTACAGGAGGTACATAGGTCCATCGATCATCGTGTTCGCGGAAGCCAGCAGCGCTGCTCTTCCAATTCTCCAGCTTCTCATCGGAGTAAGGGGGCCGAATAAATAGGCCTAAAATGATCAGCGAATATACACCCTAAGGATACACTGGGAACCTCACCTCCAACCTCATCCTGGCCTGCAATAACCAAGAGGCCGTAGTCCGTGTGAGACCCAATGCCGCGGCCCTCTTTTCCTCTTCCGTTAGTCTTGTTATTTTGAGGGAACCTGAACGTCAAGGTCAGAATACATTGAGAGTCATTCTTAAATAGAACCTATGTAACTTACCTCAGGGTTCGGAGATGGTGCCATCCATCCTTGGTTAAGGAGGTCAGAGTCTTAGGCTCCAGACTGAGTCCGTGTTCAATTAACTGTAGAAGCGTTTCACCGCTACTACCCAAGGAGTCCATATACTCTTTTATAGGGGCCTTCGTATCAATATCAGGCCAAGGGCAAGGACCATGGCAAGGCCACTTAGCTGCCACTCGAGGCTCTTCCAGAGGAAGATCCTTAGTGACCGTAAAGATCTCTGAATAATCAGCAATACCATCTGTAATTTCCTCCCCAGAGGCAATATAGCCTGCGTAGCTCTGAGTGTCCACACAATTAGCCTTTACATTGGGAGGCAGAGCAAAGAATCGTTTACTGGCAGCAAACGCTTTATTAAAAAGATCCTGCTGCTTGGGATTCATTGCAATCTGAAGGATACCGTCTTCACGCCACGCGTTGATCAACGCCTTTCCCATTTCAACGTCTCCAGGAGATCCGGTGGCCTTCTCGGGCAAAGTGAATGTCTTGAGCTGTCCAACACGAGCCACGTAATTTGGTGGCATTGTGCTACCTAGGTCGCTCGGTGCTGTAGTAGTGGCTAGGCCTTTCGTCTGCTGGCGCGCTAGAAGGTTTGGGGCATGGCGAATAGAGTTGTGACAGATAACTGGTGGACGCAGTGCAATAGAGACACTCCGATGTGAGAGCATTTTGTTGTCTTTCCTTCAAAACCTTTGGATCAGCATATACCTTAAGTCGGGGTTTCATCAACTTACTGAACAGCTATACGAGAGGTAAGAATGGTGGTATGTTGCGCTCAACATTTTGCGGAATATGTCCATACTTATAGCTCGTCAACGGATAATGATCAGAGGTGGTGTGGTGGTTACAACCACCTTAGACAAAAAGATGAGGTTGCATGAAATGCCTCACACCATTTTACTCGCGAAGGCTGTTTTCAAAATCAACCTGGGCTAGCTACGTGATCCCCTCTGGGCTAGTTGCATAGGAGACTTCTTGTAACTGGACTGACTCCAGTAGTCAAAAACAGTATGACGGCTTGAGCACGTCAGAGCCACCCTTCGTGATTATAGAGCAGCTCACTTTCCTAATGTAGCAATGTGGGAATAACGGTAGCTCAATACGATATTAAACATGATATAAACGGAAGCACAGTACCTAAAAGGCTGTAGGTCATACTATAGGGTACCATGAGATCTTGGCGATTTATTCTACCGTGGTATTTTCTTAGACCAATGCTAATCAAGGTCCTCAACGGGGCCGGAGACGTCCTTGAAGACGTCACCAGCGGAGTCCTCAGCGGTGATAGAGCCAACAGGGTAAGAAACCGTGGTCAGACCGAGGCATCCATGATGCAAGGGTGTTTCATTCGTGTGAACCACATATTCCTAGTCATTAAAAGTGCCCTTGCTTTTGCTTTATAAGAGTTTGTGGACAGTTAGTGGCTCGGTGGCCATGCGTAGATGACAAACATGCACGGATTGAAGAATACAGTATATTAATATGGAGCATAACGTTAGATTATACCGAGCGTCAAGTCCTCGTCACTAACGTAGAACAGCCAAGGGCTGGATGTCGTCTACTTTCTCCGGATGTATATTCTCCAAAATGGAGCATACAGGATGCTGAAAGTGATAACATAAACTTGTGGCACCTTCCGAGGTTTATTACCAGCAACTAATTGTCGAGATGGAAGAATACTATGAAACTTGAACCAGTGGATGAGGCTATGAGGCGTCTTTGGGCCCTACACCCCCGGGGCCATCACCTAATATCATGCATTAGCTACTTTATTGCACAGATCCAATGGTCCAATTATACTGCTTCGCATAAGCATTTGGAAGTCCGGACATGTCCTTAACCTTCATTTCCATAAATCATTTGTGGGGCTCCGCTGGGCACACAGCCGGGGCGGTCCGTGTCGGGACGGTCCGCTGGCCACACAGCAACCTTGGAAACCCTAGAAGAGCAATGCCACGTATGAGGCATCGGTCACATAATTTTGGCGTAAATACCATCCATCATTGTGCAACCATCCTAGCGAGGCTGACCAAATGGAATAAAAGACTCGACGGTCAGTGGGAATGCAACTTGATCCCAATTTGGCCATTGTGTAACCTCCCGGCGATCCCTACGGTAAGGCCTCCTTGATGTATGTATATATTTTAGGAAAGGTCTCGCCAAATTTGCCAAGGGCAAGTGGACGAATAGGCTCATGTGTTTTGATCATGCGAAGAAAATGAGGAGAGGGAGGTGTCTGTGCGTCTTAAGGAGAAGAGAAGGAGAAAGAGTGCTGTTTAGAGAAATAAGTAATTGCTATTCCAGAGAATATTTGACATCTAGGTGCCTCCCCCGTAGTCAACTTGGCTTTTGCCCCAGCGCCCTTAGCTGATCTTGCTTACACAGCCTGGGATTGTGCAAACATGATCTCTGGTCATACGGATTCGAGTCGTTGGAACAATATCGGCAATCGATCAGATATCAAGGTCTGATACTAGTTATTCAGGGGTTTAAATAGTTTGACCGCATTAAGCTGGCCAGCATCTCTACTGTCAAAGAAAATTGGACGGGACAAAACGATTGCAGAAAGCTTGTCCCTGCGACACTGGAGCAATAATAGCTTGGACGCCGATGATGGATGACAGACTTGACAAAGATATGTACACAGTACCTTGATTCTTTTAATATCTCAGACGTAACTGCTGAACAATGAAAGTTGTCCGTGACCCGAGGTCCATGAAGTGCATATATAACATATATATACCTAGGTATACTACAGCGATTTTTCACCCCGGAATACTGATGTATGAAAGTATGGTGATGTGAGGGAAAAAGAACGCCTTGGCGGGAGCTCATATTTCCTCCCAAAAGATCAGGGCTGGACTCAGTCCGCCATGATCCCACAACTTAAACGACTCAATGAACACGACATGGAAGCAGGGGGTATGTAACAAATGGGAAATGAACAAATTAGAACGAGAACCACAGAAACATGGTCGTCAACTATGAACTATGTAGTAGAGCGTCAATGTCCACACGGCGGAAATACGAGACATGGCCCATTTCCTTCCAGTAATGAGCCATGTGATCAGGAGAAATAAGGATCAGTTGGGAGTCAATGTAGGTGTCTGCAAATATACGTGTTAGAAATAATCGCTTTGAATTATATAGCAAGGCTGCTTACCGTCACGAAACCCAAGTCCAGCTACATGGCCACGGCAACGCACAATCCGGGCGCCGACAAACGGCTCCTCCATCTCTACACTAATCAAGCCTCTGGATCCAATGTCTTCGGCAACAAACGAGAACTGGCCACGAGGAACATTGGGGTCACCTGTCAGCTTGACAGCTTGCAACGAGCCTCGCTGTCCAATATCTTCCTGGGCGTCGGTTATCTTCGACTGTTTTTCATCGCTGTGTGCTTCGGCCTCTGTCTCTTTCTGCAGAACAAGCAGAAACTCACATCCATGCGCTGAGTAGTCTCCAACCCAAATTCCCTGGTAGGGTTTCTCTGCAGTGGGAGTGTAAAGGACAGGATTGAGTGTTGAATAAGTTAGACTCGCTTCATTATGTACCGGCGAAAACATAAACCCTGGGATGAACCATTTCCTGATACGAAAGAACGATTCCGACAGTTCCCACAAATGTTTCGGTCTTGGCGGGGTTGAGTCCCTCAGATGACGAACTGTGCGTGTATTACTCGGGATGGTTCGTGGTGGCCAAATGGCATCGGGCTCAACCCAAGGACCTGGAGTGGTAAATTCAGAGCAAAGCGACAGCGGGGAGTCTGAAGCCATGGGCATACGTCGCTCCTCTGGCATTGACTGAAAGGATTGGTTTGGGGCTGTTTGGGAGGTCGGGTTTGGATCGTTGAGAAACAAGACAGGATCATCGAAGGCCAGCCTTACACTGGGTTCAAAAGACTGGATCATGACTTCTGGGTTTGATGTCCATACTTGAAACTGAGGAGTGCCACGTCCTGCAACGACTTGGTATGCTTCAATCACACCACAACGATTATCATATCGAGCTATGATCAGCATCCCCGTGTGTTCATGGTCTGCGAACCAGATCTTGTGCTGAGGAATGAACCAACAAGGGTAATATGCAAGATAGAGACGACGAAATGACCCAAAGGGACCTGGGTCTCGGATAGGAGTAGGTAGTCTCTCGTTCACCAGGTTAGCCCACAGCAAGTCATTCGATGCATGATCGACAAGGGCCCGGCAAGTGGCGCCGAGGCGAGCAAGATCTGGAGCCGAGAGGTAAGATGCAATGTCTTGGATGATCTCAGCGGGTAATTCAAGCAACGACAATTGATCTGCGGGTGGAGACGACTGCCCGTCATTAACTGGCTGGTCGATGGGACCATCGTTGGTTCGTTCCTGCTGCATCAAAATGTGAGTACAGGGTCATCCACGGCAATTTTTATCATCAATAGTTAGACATACACTGCTGGTGATCATTGTCATCCTTTTGATACACCGAAACTTTCAAGAGACAAGTGATATGGTTGAGCCTCTTCAGAGTATCGTAAATGACATCACCAGGAGACACAGGAGGGGGAAATGCATGAGGTCACACGGAGATAAGGGGAATCGGTCCAAGCAGGGAAGATGTCTGTTGTGCCTAATATTGCCAATATTGCAGGGTTTAGAATGGAGGAAGCTGGCCAGTTTTCCGATTTCGTATTTGGAGCTAATGTGAGTTGGAAGCTATCGATCAGGTACATGTTGTGGCAGTGCGGAGTAGCTCTGACCTCTTATCTACAATATGTAATTTTTGAATCTCCTCCACATAGCTGACTACCTGCCTATGAAGAGACCATTAGATTGAACACATATTATTTTTCATCTACTTCAATGAGTTATGTCTGTTGTATAGACATGACGAAGTATGTCACGTGTGGTAATATGTCGATATCACGTGGAACCTTACGTTCTGCTATCACCTGATTGCCCAAAGGGGTATCTTGTTTACCATTACCGGAATAGGAAATATGCATCCAGGCACGCGTCTGGGGCCCTGCTGCCTATAAAGCCCCACTTTGTTTGTTTATGTCTTAACTTGTGATCTATAGAATTCTTTTTATAAGCATATCCCTGTGTACACTTTTATTCTGTAAAACATTTCTTTGTTTTGGCTTTAATTGTTCCAATATACTCCCATACTCCCCTGTCCAAGATGGACATCACTCGATCAGGAAGGAAACGGAAGAGCTGTCTCTCAAGTTCAAGAAGCCAGTCACCAGTCTCAAGCCGGACTAGACGGAGCTTGGCAGCGGTGCCAAAGGATGCCAGCTCCAATCAACAGCAAAAGACAGTATCCGTCACACCCAAGAAGTCAAGAAAGAGAGTGCGGTTTTCTGACCCAGGCCCTCGGTTATTGCACGATGAGGATGCCGGGTCAACTGGCTTGACTCCAGCCATGCATCGAACATCGTTCGAGACAGGATCTGGGGACTGCACACCTAGCCGCAAATCCCGACGCAGGTCGGCGCCAACACCACGCTTCCAGCGGTCGTATTACCCGGAGGAGCCGCTTGATGAAACATGCACCGAGCGAAGGATCCAATTTACTCCGCTGCGCCAAATCCTGGATACACGAACACAGAGAAGGATCAGGCGAATCGGGCTGAGCGATGAGATCAATCAGATTGAGCGCGAAAAGCGCGAGACGCGCAAAATGGAAAAGACCATGCGAGCTTTGCTTCAAGAGCGAGATTCCCTAAAAGATGAACTCAGGGCCATGAGACGAGGTGGAATGGGCTTTGAGGACAATTCATTGGCAGAGTCATATTGGATGACACCAGACACACCCAGATCTTGCGAGGAATTATCAGTGGTTTCGAATCACGGTCTGGATGACGCCACTTCATTTTCGAACAGTGAAGGGGAAACTTTTATGTTCAATGACAGTGCTGTCGTTGTGTCCAGCTCCCCTGATTTCCGTACTCGGAGCCATAATCCACCCGTCACTGATAGCTTGATGCTAGCCGACGAACACCAAACACAGAAATCAGTCGATACGGAGGAATCCGGAATTCACTCCCTGGCTCTTGACCTGGAAGCTGCCAGGCAAGAAAAGAAAGACTTGTTCGACGCATGTCGATTAAGAATCTCAGGGTTCAATGACCCTACGATCAGTAGCCTTTTCCGCCAGTCATCTCCACCGTCGGACTTCTTCGAGAATATCATGAAGATCTTGGAAAATGCTCTGTCTCGTGCGGCAGATGCCGCCGAGGCTCTCGAAGGAGTCACCCAAGAATGCTCCGGCTTAGGATTCTCCGGAGACGGAGTGGACGATGTCATATCCGACATGCGGAACCACTTCCGCTCAGCCCGTCTCGAGCTTGAACGTGCGCTACCTGGTGAAACTGCCAACGTCAGTCTTGGGGACGGCAAAGCAACTCTAAGTGCACTGGTGAGGCGCGTTGAGTCACTTGCAAAAGATTTGGGGACAGAGCGCCATTATCATGATGGCTCTCTCGGCCGGGGAAAAGGCTCTCCGAGGGCAATTTGACGCTTTACTACACCGATACGAATCAGCTACAAGAAAAATTGACAGCCTCGAAGATTCAATCGCATCTTCCGCGAGCGATATGCTCCACACGCGGATGCGGATGCAAGAGCTCGAGCGTGAAGGCCAGGAACAGGCTGTTGGGATTGACAGATTAAGCACAGCCCTCGACAAGTATCATTATGAAGTGAAGGGTCTCGAAAGTCTTATTGACAACCTTGAAAAGGAGAACACAGCTACAAAGGAGGACTATACCCGGCAGATATCTAAGCTCAAGAAGCAAGTGGCCCATGAACGCTCAAAACGCCTTTCGGCCGAGGCTACTGCTTCTGAGTCTGAGTCTCGTATCCGGGAACTAGAGGGAACAGTCGAGCACAATCGAATTCGAGCCTGCGACTTGATGGCTCAGGTGGAGCTTCTTGAAAAGGAACATCAAAGAGCCACCGAGAGCCTAGAGCAAAATAGAAGTGAGCTTCAGGCGCACGAAGCAGAGACCGGGACTCTCAATGTCCGCATCTCCGACCTCGCCACTTCATTGCATGGTGCCAAATGTGAAATGCAGCGTCTTCAGAATGTCAACACCGGCCTTGAAGAACAGCTTCAGCTAGAATTCGAAGCTCGAAATGAGCTCCTGGACAAGTGGGCCGCAGATCAAGTGCGATCGTTCGCCCACATGAAGGAGACTATCAACTCGGAACGTCGCAGAGCCAAGGTTCGCGCGGCCAACTGGGAGTTGAAATCGGATGATCTCATGTCAGATGGCACTACAATTGGAGGTGGGAGTGAGCCAATTACTCCTGTTAGCGCCCGATTTGTTGATGTGGAAGTCGGTCGCGGCAAGGACCGGCGACGCATGGATAGCGTTGAGATTTTGGGGGAGGGACTGGATCTTCCCGCCTCGGATTTAGCTTAGTTTTTGTATACACCGTCGCTCTTTTTGTTTATTTATTTTCCTTTGTTCTGGCTCTAATAAAGACCTGTACTCATCTTCTCATTTCTTTTTGGGCTGAACATCCAACTATCTCCAGATCATACCTGATATTTGCCAGGGCGTTTCAGGGACTCGGAGATACGATTGTTAAACGGGTTAAAATGTGGAGCGTTACCCCGTAACTAGGGCCGATCTTATCCAGAAATAATAAAAAGGTTACTATGCTGAGTTGCATTTAATCTATGGACTAACTATCTCCAGATAACAAGAAGCGAGCTCGTATATATTTGCAGGCTGAAAGCCACCGATACCCATGCTCCCCATACCAACTTCATGATGAGACTCAAATCTTCAGTCATTCCTCTCATTGCATGCTGCAGCCCACTTTGTAGTGCCAGAGACGGCATCCTCAAGCACGGTTCTCCTGAATCAGTGGGGCTTCTCCCTGAGCCTCTTCAACAGCTGCCACTAAACTTGAGCCAATACACTATTCCTGCCAACTACGGAACACCTACGCACAATGTGATTCACCCCATACAGCCAGGAGGCTCCGTCGTCATCGGCCACAAGTCCACCATTGTGAGCGCCTTTGCGTTCGGAAATACGAGTCTGTATGCAGACTCCAATGGCACAATGCTTCCTCCCACAGAATGGAATCCGGCCAAAATGGACACGATATACGATATGGCCAGTCTAACCAAAGTTTTCACTGCGGTAGCCGCATTGCGTGCCATTGACGAGGGCAAGCTAAGCTTGGATAAGAGCGTTGCGTCCTATCTTCCCGAGTTCGCGGCCAACGGGAGGGGCAACATCACTGTCTTGATGCTGTTGACCCATACAAGTGGCTTCGCTCCAGACCCTCTGCCCGGACTATACGAAGCACCTTATAAGACCATGCAGCAGCGCATCCGTGCTATCATCGAGCACGAGCTCGAAAATGCTCCTGGATCTACGTATACATACTCGGACCTGAACTTTATGAACCTGCGCTTCCTGCTGGAGAAGGTCACCAAAATACCATTTGAGGAGTATGTCCATTTATTTACCCGCGAGCTCGGCATGACCAGCACCTTTTTCAACAAGGGGAACAACCAGTCCCCTTCATTCCAGTACTTCGCGCGCATGGCGCCGACAGAGTATCAGATCGAAGTCCTGGGAGACGCCGAGCCCAAACGTCCGCAGCCGGTGCGAGGAACCGTGCACGACGAGAATGCCTGGGCTCTTGGTGGTGTGAGTGGTCACGCCGGTCTCTTTTCGACGGCCGGGGACGTGGCAATCTTCTGTCAAATGATCCTGAACAATGGCACATATGGCGGTAAGCAGATACTAAAACCGGAGACTGTGGACTTGATGTTCACAAATTTCAATACCGCATTCCCTGGTAATGAGCACAGTATTGGGTTCGAGCTCAACCAGAGCTATTTCTCGGGACCCATGGCCAATATGCTGGCTGGGGGACACACGGGCTTTACTGGTACCACGCTTGTTGTTGACCGTGAGTCGGATACCTTTATGGTCATGCTGGGCCATCGTGTGTATCCGAACCGGAACTGGGCGAGTAACAATATTGTTCGGGAGGCGATAGGCTATTGGGTTGCCCGCTCGCTTGGTCGGGATGTTTCCTTTCCATGATGTTTTGGTCGGGGGTGTCTTGTCAGACAACTATCTAGATAGAGAATGAGACTGCAAACCACAAAGGGGGAAGATGAGCAGAACTTCTGCATAGTTAAATCATGTATTATCCGTGAAGTGCTCAATGGCTAACTGTCCTAGACATTATAAACCACGTGGTATATCTCTATCTGCAAAAGAAAACAAACTCCCAAGTAATCCAGACAAACTAAGCAATTGCGCTACTCGCTGGTCATAGCTCTAGCCTGAGGCTCAATATGCTGTTTGTGACCCGGCCGAGCGACAATAGCCCCAAAGAGATTGAAAATGTTATTACAGCGAAGAATCATGCAATAGAACAAGGTAATTCCCGTAACCATAATCTCCTCTTGTGCAGCTCTGTCATCTGCCTTGGGCCCGACAAACTCGATCTTGCCAATTTTGGTGACACCCCAGCAATTGGCAGTGAATTTTGCCACGGGCATCTGCTGCTCATCCACACAGATAAAGTCCCAGGTCTTGAACCCGGCATCGCTGGTCCATGTCATTGTGACAGGAGATTCGGTATCGGAGAAATTGAGTGAGCGGTGGGTGTACACCGTCCGCCAGCGTTTTTGGGCCAGGAGGTGGGCCTTTTGTCCTCGTAACTCGTAGTCGGCGTTGATAGAGACCGCATTCAGCTTTCCACTGCCGATTACTTCATTGTTCGAGGCTTTTTTGAAAACCATGTTGGCTGTGAGGCTGAATGGGGAAAAGTGGATAGTGTATAAGGGGACTGCTTCGGGACTATTGGCGTCGGAGACAATGGCCTTCCATTTCTTCCATGTGAAGTCAACTTTAAATGTGGAGCTCTTGGTGGAAGTCTGCATGTATTGTGGAGTATCGGATGAAGCCATTTTGTTTGAGTCGACTGCCGTAAATGGGTTTGTAAAAGTAGGAGAGGTTTTAATGGGTTGAGGGATATCTGCTGAAGCCATTGTGTTTTTTTAACCGTCGGAAATTTAGACTACTTATATAGTTCATCTCATCAGCCCGGGCCAAGGCGCAAAGTCTTGGCATCCCCATTTAGGGTTTATCGAGCTAACCTCTTTGGGTGCAATGTACCGCTCCAGCCAATCAAATCCGAGACTGGGGCCTTTCCGCGGGCTGTGATGTCATTCCCAAATTGGATTTTGGGGCCAGCTGAGCAGGGCTGAGTGTTTGCATCCACGAAGTGCGAAGTAGTTGGATAAATCAACAGACTAGAACCCCCCTGGGGAGTTAGCATCCCCGTGTACAGCCCAATGTTGGCTTGGTTTAAAAGGTTATTTTCATTCGTGGAAGATGCATGCTATCTTACCCTAGATCAACGCACTTGAATTCCTGGGCCAATTGGTAAATCTCAACACTGATAATGTTGGCAAATATTATCCAGAACTCTTCAATACCGGCTATGTCTTTGGTTATTGTTATTCGGGCATAGTTGTAGTGAGAATTCTGACCGAATTGCCCCTGCTTATCAATACTTGATTGTCTTCTGGAAGAACGATGACGTTGTTGGGCGTCAAGCCTATAAAATTAGATTCATCGGCAACGCTCCATATAAATTTCTAGCAACAGCTTGTTAAACTGTATTACTCTTTCGCAAATTCATTAAACCAATCTATTATCCACCACAAGTATGGTTAGCCAGGACACCAACGCGCACAAGTACCGCTTGAAGGTAACGGCAGGCGCAGGTTACGACCTCAAGACCCATCAAGTTGTACCTGTAAACGGCGAAACAGTACGAATTGAAAACGAGCATGCTATCGTAAGTCTCTGCGTGCGGGTCCAAAATTATAGAGGTATTACTTCAACTCTCATATCTTCAGTGAAAGAGTGGAGCTCATCGTCAAACAGGCTATCCCGAGAATTCACCATCCACAAGCCCATATTTCGACCACCCTCTCCATAAAAAGGACCTATATTCCATATGTTTCGCAATAACCTTCAAAGAGCCGGTGAACGGAGACAACCTCGTCTTTGGCAATGACTTCGATCACCCAGTCCGCGACATCCTACCTCCAGGGTTCAATGCCGCGCTACGGATTGTCCAGTGGACGCTCGACCCTGGTCTAGACGGCGATGTCTATGCTGATAAGCCGTATCTGTACAGCCCGGCATTGGCATCGTGGGACCTGTTCCGCATCGGAGATAAGATGCGGAAATCAGACGAGGTGCCAACCCTCCATGACGAGGTTATTGAAGAAGGTTCTTATAGCGAAGATGCTGCCAATGTGCGTCAGAAGTTCAATATCCCCGAAACAGCCATGGGCCGCAGAAAGCATTTCCAGGACGAGGCGAACAGAAAGGAGTTCGAGTTTGAGCCTGGGAGGATGTATGTTGCTGACTTTGGGAATCCCTATTTGGCATTTGAGGGTCAGTGAAACGCAGTGTTGCTCATTGGGGTCGTCAGCTCACCGATCATAATAGATTTCTCTGTCCGTCTTCCTGGATTCAACCTACATATCATGAAGTACGTGGATGAGAGCAACCATGAGCTGCGGTATACGCTCAAGGACATTTCAACCGGACGGGTGTATCTTGCTGTGGTGTTCTCGGTCGTCCTAGGTGAACCGGAAGACGAGAAAGAATATCGCAAGGGTGAACAACGTGATGACAGTCTAGGGAAGTTTGACTGGGAGCCAGAGCCATCGTCTAACGATATTGAGTGATACATTACTCGATTTACAGATAGAGGCGGGTCTTTATAATACAATTAAATGGTTGTCAATTCATGCAAGGGAAAACACTGAATTCATCTCTAAGTATCGTCTGCAAACTTTGACTTATATATACGAGTTTACTTTTACAGTCTCTTCAGGACATCGTCCAACACCTGCTGGGTGGTAGCCTTTCCGCCCATATCGGGGGTAAGGAATTGGGCAGCATCCAGGTTACCATCGACAGCAGCGTAGATCTGAGCAGCGGCCTTCTCCTCACCCAGGAACTCGAGCATCAGAGCAACACTGCGGATAGTAGCAATGGGATTGGAGATGCCCTTGCCCTCGATGTCAGGGGCACTGCCGTGGCAGGGCTCACCGATAGCGAAGCCGTCACCAACGTTGGCACTGGGGACGAGACCCAAGCTGCCAACAAGGGCAGCAGCACCGTCGGAGAGGATGTCACCGTAGAGGTTAGGGGCAACAATGACATCGTAGAACTCGGGCTGGCGGAAGAGCTTGTAGACCATGGAGTCGACGATCTGCTCCTCAACGAAGACGGAGGAGAACTTCTCGGCGGAAAGAGCACGGCGCGCGGTCTCACGGAAGAGACCGTCAGTCTGCGAGAGCACGTTGGACTTGTGGGTGATGGTGACCATGGGCTGTTCACGGGTAGAGGTGGGGGAAGCGGCGCGGATGTTCTGGCGGCGGAGCGCAATCTCACCGGCGATGTTGGAGATGCGGAACGAGGCCTTCTCGGAGATACGCTTGATGGCCTCGGCGACCTTGCCGTTAGGGCCCTCGATGGTGCGCTCTTCCTTCACGTACAGGTCCTCGGTGTTCTCACGGACGATGACCAGGTCAATGGGCTTGCCATTGCTGTTGCCGGCGGTAGTCTTAACGGGGCGGACGTTGGCGTACAGGTCGAGCTTCTTGCGCAGAGCGACAATGGGCGATGAGTAGCCGGCGACCTTGGTGCTAGGGGAGCTTTGGAAATTATCAGCCGGAATTGCGCGTGCTAAAACAGTGACATCGTGGCTTACCTGACAGCACCAAAGAGAGCACCGTCACACTCCTTCTTCAGGGTATCCACAGTCTTGTCGGGCAAAGCGGTTCCGGTCTTCTGGAAGGTCTCGTAGCCAGCATCGAGGTCGACGAAGCTGAACTTGAGGTTCAGGGATGAGGGGAGGGACTCGAGGATCCGACGGCCGGCCTATGTTTCATCAAGCATCATTCAATCAGTGAATTGGCTCGCATATTGATTCTTGAGAGTTACTCACCGGAATGACCTCCCGTCCGATACCGTCTCCGGGGATGAGACCTATAAGATTCCGGCCATGTCAGTCAATTGCCGAGCCACGAGATCGCAAAACAAGGGCGATTGTACCAATGCGAAGTGTCCGGGCAGCAGCCATTTTGATAGACTTTTTTTGAAGAGTTGCTTTCCTGAAATCGACAATCGCCGTCATCGGAGCTTTGCATTTTGTATACGGCACCGGATTATTGTTGATCCGTCATACTAATCCCGGGGTCCGGAGAAGAGGACTCTTCTAACTCATATTATTTCCAACGCAGATCATGAAACAAGATCTAAAAGCAATATTCTCTGCTTGGCTATTCATTTCAGGAGAAAATGGTACAGTCAGTCGGGAAAATATACCAAGGTTGCGCATGGGGATACTCGGACTACCTAAACGGGTCACTTCTCGCGAAGTTGAATATGGACAACTTTTTGCATGTTCCCTCCCTTCAAGGTTATTTGACGGTCTCACCGAAGTTGAAAATATCCATTTTTATTGTGTTGTTCAATCTTTACAGCCATTCAAGTTCATCTATGCTAAATGCTATATACACTAAACCCAAATGGGTCACTTACCGCGATGTAGATCCACCGGCGTCGAGTATACAAAGTCTTTGACAGAGATTGAGCTCACCCTGAGAGTAGATATTTAAAGTAGACCAAATCGCACTCGATTTATCATGATTTATTCGATTCCTTATTCCACTGTCACCCAAAACTTATTATCAACTCTTTCTTCGAATCTGGGCCTCACCATGCTGTCTCGTTCATCGGATTCTCCAATCTCCACTGGGAAGCGGAACATTGCCATAGCAGAGATTGTCATATATTCCCTCGTCCACATTGCACAGTTTAGCATAAGATGCTTGCAAGAGTGGCGATACTGGCACCACAACAAGAACAAGAGTATCGGACGCTGGTGTTCTATTCTTGGTGGAGTATGGTTGGTCTTCTGTCACAGAGTAAGTGGAAGACATTCCGCCAATTTGGAAGATATGGTCATTGAAATCCTTCACAGTTCGCATAGCGGGCTCGGCTCTGGTGCTTTCCAGCTCACACCCGGATAAGCCAATGCTCATTGCTGAATCCATCTTGCAAAGCGTGGGTCTTTCGCCCCTCTTGTTTGAGGTCAGCTTGATCTTATTGCGATGGTATGTTGAGAACTCCATTAGCCCTGGGAGTCTTTCTTGTTTTGGAGAAAAGAAAATCACATGCTGACGATTTTTCTCCGAATAGTGGACAATCCGGAGAAACAGGTCCTGCGAATTCGAAATGGACCAAGCTAATCCGGTTTGCTCTGCATTTCTTCCGCTTTCCGATATTCATCGCCATCACGCTAGCAGTGGTGAGCGGATGTATCAACATGCGCACATTGGGAGAAGCTGGATCTATTGTTCTTGTTGTCACATTCGCCTATGTATGCGGTCTTGTTGGTTGGCTTGCAATAAAATCGCGGTCGATTCTTCCTGAGTCCGGTCACCATGCCGTGTTTTTAACGCTGTTGACTCTATCCAGGGCAAGCTTGTCCATACTTGTCGCATTTCACACAGCCAGGAAGTCTTTGATCGCACTATAGCGTTATCAATATGACACGGACTATTTAACCGGACTTGATGTAAATACTCAACCCACCTTGATTCGGCGTTTAACGCAGAGTAGGCAGCCATTGCTCCGGGGCACACCAACCATTGTGAATCATAAGTTCATAACAATGTAAAGAGACTAAGGGAGTTGGAGAAGCCTCGTGTAGGATCTGGGGCCATCACGTGTTCTGATCGGGCAAGTCCCGGGATTCCAAGGTTCTCTCATTGGTTGAAAGGCAGAGTATATCCATGGGTCCAAAGGATAATTGACCATTTGCCTTGAATCAGAAGTAAACATGCCATAGTTATACTGTCGAAAGACGGCATATTCCAATCTATCTTCCAACTTGTATTCGATGACTAGTATTACCTTCATAGAACTTCCTCTAAAGCCAGGTGTTATACTTAACGATACATGGCTTAGCTATTAGACATATATATATCTAGACATATATAGGCACTCAAGCCACTGAAGTTTCGCAAATAGAGCCCAAACTGGGGAAGTCCAGTTCGGATAGATGAGTGTTGATGTTCTGCCTCAGGCACAAGCTGCCCCTTACTGGAGATCCACTTGGAAAGGTGTCCAGATACCATGTTTCAAACCTCACAGGGGGTTTCAGTACTCCGTACGGTAAAATTAATTAGACCCATCAAGGATGGAATCACCTGTCACATAGAAATGAAAGCCCCTGAGACAAGGAGTACTGTATGGAGTACGGAGTACAACGTAAGGCGTTGGCCTATTGGACGCGCTAGCCTTAACTAGCGTGTATGTATGTAATAGTTTCTGGATCGGCCCTTCTTCACACCCTGTGTCCTCTTGTCTCATACCAATTCTCTATCCGACTTTAACGCGTTGGATCTGAACCCTCCTGGGAACATGCAGTGGGATCTGCCTGTATCCGATTAGACGTCACAACAATCCCGTTTTGTCCTGATTCCAGGAACACCCCTGTGCTCTGCATACGCGTTACCAGATTCCCCTCGATTGCCGACACGCCCTTGTTCGCCTGACGTACCCTCAGCGATAATGTCCGATAACAATCCCCATCACCCTGGGGTGCGCAGCTTGCTAGCCAAGTTTGAAGGCCAAAGCCCCATCGCCTCTCCGCCGTCTCGTGGCCGATCCCCAACTGCTTCAGACTCGTCAGGGACGGTTCGACAGCTGTCCAAGGTCCGGGCTAGCTTTGTCACTGTAGATGGGGTCATTCAGTCGAATCCTGCTTCGCCATTGAGGAAAACAAGCGGGCGCAGCGATAGCCCTGGAATGTTTGGACCGAAGATCAATTCGGGAGATGCGGAGTCGGGCCGGCAGAGTATGATCTCCCCCACCCCCGTCAGTCGCCTGGACCACACACAGAACGCGACTCTGGGACAGATAATGGCTGAGGGTCGACCGGAGGAAGCCTCTGAAACCAAGAATGAAAAGAGTCAAGCTGCCAAGGAGGAACCAGCGCGCATTGAGACCGAAACGCGGTCGCGAAACACTCCGCCAAAACAGACAGAGGAGCCCACCGCCACGGATACCAAGGCTACAAGCTCCGACACTCCCTCGCAAAAGTCAGATTCATCAGTAGTGATTAAGAAGAAGCCTTCTTCTGTTGGGTCTGCCCGCAATGCAGCGAGCAAGTCCGCGCCCACTACTGCAGCTTCAACTGGTGCGAAGCCTGCTGCCCACAATACAAGCTCCAAGCCCACAGCTCGCGAAGTGGCTAAAGAGCGCGCCAACTCTTTGGCCCACAAACCGAGCCGTGTCTCACTGAATCCCAAGACAACAACACGGCCAACCCGCGGCTCAGCACCGGCACAAGATCCTTCAAAGCCACATGCCGCAGGTGCATCCAGCAGGCCAGGAGTGAAATCCCCACCCAAACCTGCCCGTGTACCCGGCTCGATGAATACGTCAAACCAAGCATCCGCTGCTAAGCCAGGAAGCACAGGGGCTTCGAGCACGCGCACTACTACCAATACATCAACCCTCACAAGAAAGCCTTCGTCCCTCAAAAGCGCAACTGGGGGTCCGTCGCGTGCCACTACTCCTAGTACCAGCATCCGCAGACAATCTTCTCGCCCTTCGTTGCCTGCTCAAGCAGCCAATGATACAACCACTAAACCGGTCAATGAAGGTTTCCTCGCGAGAATGATGCGGCCTACTGCTAGCTCTGCGAACAAGTCCCATCTCCAGGAAAAGACTGATGCAAAGCATGTCACCAGGTCAACCTCTGTTTCCAAGGCCCCCAGGCAGTCAACTGGGAGGGTGCCAGACCGTAGTGTTCACCAGGTGAAGCCTAATGGCACTGCCCTTCGACCTCAGAGTCAGAAATCCCAGGCTCAGAACAAAGAACCTGCGCCGCAGAAAGATGAGCTTAAGCCCTCCCAGAAGAAACAGGAAAGTGAGAAAGAGAACATTGTGAAGCCTATCACAGCCATTGCGAAGGAGTCTACGACGGTGGAACCCGCTCCAGTTGCGGCTGTGGAACAGCCCGAGACAGCTTCCAAGCCAGTTGAGACCGCTTCCCCTGCTCAGGTTGAGGAGCCTACGCCGGAAGTTGCTGTCGCGTCTCCTGAGCCAACCGAGAAGTTGATTGAGGTGCCTGAGCCGATCATCGAGGAGACAGTGACTGAGAGCTCCTCTGACCCTGTCCCAGTTGAGGATGCTACGGAGGTGCGGGCTGAGCCTATCGATTCAAACGACGCCCAGGCTTCAGCAAAGGCTGAGGTGGATGCTCCCGTTGAGGCCCCTGTTGAGCCTATCGTCGGAGATGCCGAGGAGAAAGCTGCCGAGGAGAAGGCTGCCGAGGAGAAGGCTGCTGAGACCACCACCGCAACCGAAGAGATTACCGCAGAGCCCGTGGCAATCCCGACGGCTGACGATCAGGTGAAGGTCGATGAGAAGCAAGAGGTCTCGGTGCCCGAACCAGAAGTGCTCGAGACTCCCAAATCAGAGACCAAGGCCGAGGTCCCCGAAAAAGATGATGTGCCGGTGAAGGAGGCTACTACCCCTGAAACTTTGGCAGAGGCCGCAGAGGAGAAACCCGCTGAGGACAAGTCCACTGATGGGCCTGTCCCTGATGCGCAGCCCGCAACTGAAGCTGAGTCGACCAATGTCGCCATCGATATTGCTAGTCTGGCATTGAACTAGACGCTCGGTATCAGAACTGCACCGCGTTTGTCTGAAATGGATTTCGCTGGCCCATCTCCGCTTCTGGTAAATCTTGGAACAACATTTTAATCTTCTCTGGTCATACTCTTCACTATTGTCTTCTATCTCACCAAGCGTGAGCCTCTTTCCATCTATCAAGGCTTACCCTCAACCTTTTCACCATCCATTCTGCCGTGTCTCTTTCTTACTCTATGCTAGCACTTTTTACATCTATCAGTGTTTTGGGTTGTCTTATTCTTTTTTATCTCTTGCATACTCTGTACCAATTTCGTGAGCATATTATTCTTAGCGCTTAGGGGCATTATCCAATTTAGCATCTTGATTTATCAATATAGCGGGGCTCAAAGTTTTCATACTTCCATTTCTCTGTTCGTATATAGTAAGCACTTCATTTTCTCATCAAATCGAGAAGCTAAAAGATCTTCTTATGCTGGTTTCCATAGTACTGTTCAGCAGCCGGCCTGGTAATAAGGTGATCATGACCAGCAGAGATCTCTAACAAGAAGGACGCGAAATCTCAAACTCCCACCTAAAAAATAAGACGCTCAAAGTTTCCTCTCAAGCTTCTTCAGGAACCTATTCATACCACCTTCCAACCGCTCTGCTCTATCCTCCAATTTCCTCGGCCGCTGTCCAGGATTCTTCATGGCCTTCTGTGCATATTTCTGATAGTGAGAGCTAGCCTCCACTTCAGTGGGTCTATACAACTGGCTATGGATATCATATTCAGAGCCAGCACGCTGGTGCTGCTGCTGCTGCGCCTGAGTCTGGTCATACGAATGGTTCGAGAACCCGCCTATCGGCACCGCCGCCCCAGTCTGATACTGGGCCGGCGCCTGGGCTTGGGCACCCCCATAGGCATGCTGGTCATATAGATGGGCATTAGGATCCTGCGGCGGCGGAGCAAAGGACATTGAACCTTGCCGGCTTGCGCTGTACTGTTGAGGTCCCTGCCCGCCGACGAAAGGCTGCGAGTATGAAGGGACAGGCATTCCGGGGCTGTGGACTGAGGATCGGGCAGTGGGGAAAGTGCTTGAATGTTGTAGTCCTGCACTCGGCGGAGGGGAGGCGAATGTTGGCGGTGCTGCGACTGGAGGGCCTGCGTATTGCAACCCCGGTGTTGATGGGGGCGGGGATGCAAGTCCGCCGACACCTGCGCCCCCCATCATTTGGTGCGGGGGTGTATATGGCATGCCGTTGTCGGCTGCCACAGCGGCTGCAAGGCCGGTGCCGCCCATCCCGTCCTCTGGCGGCGGGGTCTTCTCGCGGTGTTGGATTGGCTCTGGGGCGGCTGGGGCGGCTGGATTGTATGGGAGCGGGGCGAAGCTAGCTGGGTCTTTCTTTTCCTCGGCGGGTGTAGAACCAGCGCTTAATCGTTGATCAGCCGGAGGTCCGCTTGGTGGGGGCGGGGGGAAGCTGCTGGTTTGTGGCGGGGCCTGTGGCACTGGTGCCGCTGTGCTTGTTGGCTCAGATTGCGAGTTGCGAGTTTGACCATTCTGGTAGGCAGGGTCGGAGACTGCAACGGCCTCGAGTTGCTGGACTACAGAGCTCATAGTTTGTTGTTGCTGCGGAGCTGGCTCTCGGTCCGTCTCCACCTGGCCATTGGATAGAAGCCGGATGACAGTGTCCAGAAATTCGGTTGCATCTTCTTGGGTCCAGAAGTAGATATCCAAGGTATGCAGGCGAGGGAAATCGCGGATTTCCTTGGGATCATCGCGTGGGTCTCCGCTAGGCAGACGCCACTCTCGTTGAAGAGTATCTTGTCCATACTGCTGTTGGGGCGAGCCCGTCTGTGCATCAACCGTTAATGTACAGAGTGTCGGGAACTGAGCAGAGTGTCGTATATGAACATTGCTCAAGCCTCCACAGAATGCATCCTGCTCGGGTGAACCGGGGTTATTGGCAATTTCCATCCGGGCCTTGTTCTGAAAAGCATCATGGTAAATATAAACGTAGGAGCCTTTATCAAAGCGGTGGTGATGTGGTGAAGGTCTTCGGGTTGGCTCCGCGAAGTAGTAGTGGATATCCGCAAAACTATCCTGGCTATTAGACACAATTCAAGGACTGCTTCTTATCGACCTGCGGGGAAGTCAGCTCAACTCACACAGTCACAAGGCGCTCTTCGCCCGCTGATGGTGGCATGTCTGACAATTCAAAGTACGAAATGCAAGTATACAACGATAGCAGCTAGTAAAGGGGAAAGGAAAAAGAGGAACTTACGTTTATTATTTATATCTTGGACTGAGGGGTATTCAACCTGTGAGACGCCAGCATCAACCGCTATGCAAGCTGGGCGCTTAGAAGATGCATGGATGTGATGTGATAGGACGGTACTAGTACCTGCTAATCACACACCTCCGCTACGGGCGAGAAAGTACCGGGTACCTGGACAAGGCCGCGACCCGGAAGTACAGTTTATCCGAAAATTTCCATCCCAAATCATCGCATCTTCAAGTCGCTACAACACCTCCTGCCGTGTCTTTGATTCCCCAGACAATTGCAGTCCATTGTGGTCCTTCTCGGTCTTTGCGTTCGTGCATCCGGGATCCCTGTCATTCTTCCTCTTCCGAAATTGATCAATTCCACCACTCTCTTTCCTCTCCGAACGGCCTCCGGTAGAGCTTAATTGCTACCGTCGCGAAATCAAAATGTCTCTCGTCAACCTTTCCGCTGTCTGCGCCCACCTGAACAATGCCACCAAGGCCCGTCTTGCTCTCACCTCTATCCCTAACAGCAACCTCCACCTGAAGCTCTCCCTCGCCCTCCAAAACTCCGGCTACATCTCCTCCGTGGCCCGCGGAGGCCCGACTCCTCCTCCGGCCCATAGCATTCTCGGTTACCCTGCAGTCAACGATGAGGTCGAAGGCATTGAGCCAATAACCCGCGATAACGTCGCATCAAGGCGGCTGTGGCTGGGCCTGAAGTACTGGCAGAACGAGTCCGTCCTGGGCAAGATCAAGATGGTCAGCAAGCCTACCCGACGGATCAATATTGATGTAGAGGGACTGCGCCGAGTTGTACGTGGTGAGGAATCCGGGTTTGTGGCCGGAATTCGCTCGCCGGGTGAGAGTCTGTACCTCTCCACAGACCGCGGGATTCTAGAGGCTCGCGAGTGTGTTGAGAAAAAGCTTGGTGGGCTGGTCTTGTGCCGCGTGCTATAAGTCTGACATTGGTCTTGTGGCTTATCTCTGATTTGGGGAGCTCCCCACCGGGGAAATTGTCTTCTGTTCTTGCATTTACTTTGGAGTTTGTTGGTTAGTCGCAGCGCTTTCTCTTTTCGAGATTAGTCTTTTTGTGACTGTTGGGATAATACCTAGGTCAAGGATCTGTATATTAGATGTCTGCGTATCTCGCATTCTGTGCTCTGCTGGTGATTTTGCAGCTGTCCTCAATGTGACACAGTGTATAGATTATGACTTGAAATATGTCCGTACTCATGGATGTGCTTAATAGTAGTAACCTTGGAACCTCCAGGGCTGGAACCCTTGTCAGGCTTGTTTCATAGTTATATTCATGCCTCACTTTCCAGACTTCCAAGGCTAAGGCTATGAAGCTAAATAGTCTTGCAAATGGCGAGGGCCAAACCATGCGCAAGAATAGTAGGCCGCTTATACTTGCTGTGCCCTTGGCTGGTGTAATCTAATACTCCGATTCATGCTAGGAAACATAACTAGGTACAAAAAAAAAAATACGCGCGTTTGCTCCGGAGGTCATGATCCATCCTTCAAGCAACTCCTGGTCTTTCTGTCTGATCTTGCTGGAGAATCCCCATAGATGGGAAGCTTTTTGGATCAGACTGAGCCCCTTTTGATTGCTTGTTTGTTAGGTCAGGCCCCTACAAAAGGCGTTCCACTTAGTAAATTCAATGCATCGGTTTCTTCTTCCTGGATTTCCAGTGCTTAGTTGCAGTGCTAGTTTCCTAGCCTCAACTGGCTATGAGGTCCTCGCTTTTCCCCCTTTTTCATCAAGACCTAACAATATCTAGTCTTTTTTTTACATTGAGAATAGCACTATAAAGTGTTATATCTCGCTTCAGATCTGAGTATCTCCCTATGACGGACCACCCTCTCGTTCATCAATGGGAATAGTACGTTGCTATCCTATCATTTATCTTACGAATAGCATCTTATACTGAGAGCTCTCTTACTTGATATTCATTTTATTATCACTTTGGCTATCCGATCAATAGCCTCACCAGATCTGTCTTTTGAGATATCCTTCTCTTCAACTTCGTTCTTCTTACACCACCTCACTTACTCCAGATCATCTGTTTTTTTGCGATATCTTCCTTCTTCTTATATCACCTCATTTACTCCAGATCATCTTGTCCTCTGAAGATCTTGCCCCCTAACACATCCAGTGGTCTTACCTAAGGCGTAGGACTGCGCCATGGCTACACCTCAAAGCGCTGAACGAGCGTGATCCGATACTATTGGCGATGTCCACATCAACGAGACAGCACCACCACCAGAAGAGATTTCCCGCCGCGCCAAGCACCTCCATACAGACACTGTCCACGATATGCTCACACAAGCAGCGCAAATTCAGGCCCGACGTTATGAGTATGGTGGACGATGCCATCGGGAGAAAGAGCAAAATCGCTTCCTCGCTTCAACCATTATGCGCGTTTAGTCTTCGCATAGATTTCTCTCATTTCAGGGTTCCCGCGTGGACCCACGACCCAGACGACCTCTCGTCAAGACCCCTCAGCGAACCGGCAAAGACACCTACTCATTTGTTCTATCGAGACACTGTCTCTTGGCATCCTCCTACGCCTCGTCCTGCACGTCGGGGGCACGAGCGCTCACTTTCGGCTATCTTCCAAGCTGCGCATATCTCCGAGTTGCTTTCTAAAGGCGCACTGCATGGATAACTATAATTCTTTAGCTTAGCACGTCTATATATCCCCCGGAGGTTCGGGAACAAGGGCTTCGCCCTCGTTCCTCTGGACGTTAAATACAACAACACCAACAATGGAGTTCTCTCGGTGCCTCGTTGGAGCTGGCCCAGGAGGTGGCTGATATCATCGAATCGATCAGGAAACAGTGTGGACCTGTTACAACTTGCCCCTGGACTGGCGAGTTACACACTAGGCCAAAAAGACCACTATATATAAGCGTTACGCTCAGATATTCCAGGCTCCTATATATATAGTGCGTGTCATGACAGGACCATCCACAAACTCTGCGACACGCTCCGATGGACTCTAGGTTCGGCCACCTCTTACGACAATGGGTTAAAGCACAGAAAAAAGACCCACCTCAATAATATCAATGGCAAGACGGACGCCTACAAGTATGCTATGTCCTTAGTGTGATTTGAACTTAGTCTAACATGGAATACAGTACAGGTCGAAGAAGACCGGGCGGCCGGATCACTTCAGACTTGCACAGGGGGACAATCCCCACACTGTGACATTTGTCGGTTTTTTACATGTACCTGATGACAGATTGCAAACGAAGAAGCAGGTAAGATACTTTCGGATGCTGTGCATCATAACGGAGGTGGTATATACCACGCTCCTTGGAGGGTACGTAGAAAATGGGGGCAACGACTTGGTCCAATACCGGGAAGCATGTCCGTATGGGCTCCCTGCGGAGGTCTGCTTCGATGGGCGTTAATTGTGACTAATACACCCGACAGCCTGACACTGGAAGACCCAGGGGTGCTCTGGTACCAGCACTATATAGGGTCTTTCGAGCAATTAAAATGATATATTTCCATTTGCTTTCTGATATAAGTAGTCTCATGTAAATCTCTTGCAAGTAGGAGAGTCCCCGAGCGAAGAAGATCTGAACCAAAGAAGAGGAAATCTAGAAAGGATAGTCCGACGAATGGGAGACCAAAGAAAAAGCGAAAGAAGGAGAACAAGTAGAAGAGGCAGAGAAAACCCGAGGCGAAGCTTCTTAGAGGGAAACATCGCCTTGGAAATCAAGATGCGCATCTAACACAATATGCCAATTTTGCATAGAGCAAGTCGGAAAACCTCGGCCATCAATAAATACTCGAACTAGTCGGGCTAAGGAAATGCAAGACAAAAGCCCACTCAAGAGGCAGTGTCACGGGTGTATAACCGTTATCATCCCGTCTGAATAAGCTAGATCAGTCGAAATCCGTTCTTCGCGACGATCTCCTCCACCGGCGTGGTTTTGACATGGCGCCCGGGAGCATCTGTGAACTGCAAGTCGCCCTCTGAGGTGCGGCTGGCGGGCAAGTCTTGGAGGAAGTTAACTGGTAGCACCCCTACCCCCACACTTTGCTCGATTGTGCGCTGGAAGCGACACCTGGATAAATACTATAAGGAACTAATAATCGAATCGAACTCGATCATAGAGGAGGAGACGATCTTGAAGGAGTTTCGAATAGAAATGGGATAGCGAAGATAACTCGCTCTCTTCTTCTCGCGGTCGTAGAGGCCGTACTAGTTGTGGGAATGACGACCGGAAGCCATTTTCGAAAGACGGGGACAAGAATGAAGTTATAAAGAAACTGTTGGATCCTACAGCGTAGGGGCCAAGAAAGCAGAGAGGAGAGAGTTGTATTAGGAGAAAGGGAAGCTACCTAGGTAGGTACCTAGGTAGCTCCTACAACTATCTACAATATAGACTACGAAGGATCCATGCCTGGACCCACTTGTAGACACCACAGGAACCTAAGAAGCAGCTACGTAGAGCTTTCTTTCTTTCTTTCTTTTTTTTTGCCGATATCTTCCTTCTTCTTGCATCACCTCATTTACTCCAGAGCATCTTGTCCTCTGAAGATCTTACCCCCTGGCACATCCAGTGGTCGTACTACCTAGCCATGGCTACACCTCAACGCGCTAAACGAGCGCGATCCAATACTATTGGCGATGTCCACATCAATGACACAGCAGCGCCGCCAGAAGAGATTTCCCGCCGCATTAACACGTCGACCCAGACACTGTCGACAATATTCTCACGCAAGCAGCGCAAATTCATCCCGACGTTATGAGCATGGTGGACGATGCCATTCGCGTCATCCGGGAGAAAGATTATTCGAGTTCAGTCTGGAAATCGATTAATGTCACTTATCGCTCCATGCGCGGTGGAGCGCAGTACGATGTCTCGTTCGAAGTGGGCCAGGGGGTCGTTGATACCATCAAATCGGTCACGGAACAGTGTGGACCACTCACGAACCCTCGAACGCGCTTTAATGGGCTCTCTGTTCTACGCAAAATTGGCAAGACAATTGCTCTTTCTTCCAACGATACAGTGGGCCATGAAGTGCAAAAGCGTTTCCAATGGGATGCCTGTCTTGTGACAGGGATGTTGGAAATCCTCGATTCTATGACTGCGGATGAAGTCCGAGCGATCAGAGAGGATGAGTCGAGTCCGGAGGCATTGTGGCCAAAGTTACAGGAATTGGAAGAGCTGTCTCACGATTATTGTATTCATCCTGGACTAGTAGACGTGTTGAACCGGGTGGAATCCGATGGCTATGAGGATGAAGAAGGGGACGAAGAGGGATATGAAGAGGAATATGAAGAGGGCGATGAAGAGGGATACGAGAACGAGGTCGAGGAAAATGACCTTGGGGAAGCACAACCATGAGCGTCGTCTTTGGGATTGAACTAGTTAAGACTGTTAGGCAAAAACAAGAACCAACTTCGAATCTAAATGACTTAAGCAAGGACTGGTCATTTTAGTCTCTCTCTTTTATTATGTCCAGTATTATTTGAGGTGTTCTCAGATACAGTACTGTTTTATGTCCTATGTAGTTGTGATGTCGCACAGTTTCGTTTACCCGGACCTTCTTCCCCCACAAACCCTTTTCGTTTACTCTCAACCACCGGGGCAACTCCCACAATGACTGACTCAGCCAAAAAAATCCTCATATCTGGTGGCACGGGCTTTGTGGGCTCGGCCATAGTACGTGCTCTTGCAGAAAAACACCCAAACTTTGTCATCGCCGTCATCGACCAAAGTCCCCCACGACCCGAGCATGTCCTGCCCGAGAGAACTACGTACATGCAGGCGGATATCACTTCAACTGAAACATTAACCAAAGCATTTGAGGCTGTGAAGCCAGATATCGTTGTCCACGCTGCTGGAATTGTCCCAGACCTCGCCGAACGGTGGGGTCGCCGACTGGAACAGGAGGTATGGAAGATCAACTTTGAAAGCACACAGAATATGCTGGATGTTTCCAAGCACAGCGGGGTTGGAGCCTTCATATACACAAGCACTTGTTGTGTAGTGATCGACGATACGCGTACCGATCATCTTAACATCAATGAAGACCGGCCCTTGTCATTCAGGTCAACCATTTATGGAGAGTCCAAGGTTTGAACTACTAATCCCCAATTAACAGGGTACTCAAATTGACAGCAAACAAGTTACTAACACACTTCCGTGGTATGTAGGCTGCTGCAGAAGCACTCGTTCTAAAGACCTCGAGCAGCAAGATGCTGACATGTGCCCTCCGGCCATCGGTGCTCTGCGGACCAGGAGACTACCAGCTAGTACCATCTATTCACGCATGCATCGCCAAAGATGAAACCCCTTTTTAATCGGAAATGGCCTCAACCTGTGGGATGTCACCTACGTCGACAATGTCGCCGACGCTCACGTCCTGGCCATAGAGAATCTGTTGACGTCTCGCACCGCTGCAGGAGAGGCCTTTTTCATTCAGAATAACGAACCTATCGTCTTCCGTGATTTCTGCCTGGCAACCTGGGCGCATTTTGGGCACGTCCCACCTTTCGAAATGCATATTCCAAAGAGTCTGGCTTACTTCGCCGGGCTGGCGTGTGAGACTGTCACCTGGTTGATGGGAACAACGACAACTTTGAGCCGTGGAAGTGTACGGGATGCATGTGCCACTCGATATGCTAGTGGTAACAAGGCTAAGGAGATTCTGGGGTACGAGGCGCGCATTGGTATCGAAGAAGCCATCCGTTTGAGTTGCGAGGTAAGCAGATATCACAAGCCCAACTTTTTCTATTGCCGTACTCACCGGGGCTAAATCCAGGATTATGCTTCTCGTCTCGGAGTCAAATTACCAATGCTCAATAGTGGAAGCCGGCAAAAACAGTAACATGTCACGTTGATGGAGAACCACATAGAATCCCCGGCTCCCCGGCACATGCTGATACTCCGATGGCCATGATTTTCCGGGTCTGAGAAGTGCTCCTTATCCTGAATTATTTTATCATACCTTCCATGTCCTCCTTCTACGGTGTTATTGATAGTAATAATCCTAGGCAACCACGACCTTGGAAAGCATCGACATTGGGCTTCTTGTTGGGCTGCAAGGGTAGATCGTATGCCATTGGAACAGTTGAGCTCTCCACATTTGAAAACTTTATGATGTCGGATTATCTCTTTGTTTCACCCAGATCTCCAGAAGAGTCTCCAGAAGAGAGACATGGCCCATGCGGCTTATTGCATTGGGGCCCAAAATAGCCCGAGTGCCCAACGCGGCTTAAGTGCACCCGTCACGGGATTTACATGTTACATCTACCTCAGCTCATCTTTGCATTCCTTCCAGGACCTTCGAGGGCGCAGATCACATCTTCTATCTGCTCATTTGGGTATCCATAGCTCAACGATTTCCAAGTCCAGAACCCCGGTCCTTGCGTTTCCTACCCAACCCCAGCCTTGCTGCCCGAGGCATTGCCCCAATACAATTATCGAACCAGAATGAAGGTGGTACGGCACTCAGTGTGCTAGTGCTCCTCCCTTAATTCATGAAAACCGGGGCTTTGGATGCAATGTTTCCCGTGCGGCTTCATGCCATGCACCCACAGAGGCTTCGCACGGCGCCTCGACTGCCAACAGGCTTTACACACCGGTTCTATTCTTGATCAATCGAGATCTTCCAACTTACACAGCACAAACGGGTAATATCCTGTTACACCATTGGTTTTCTTGAAACAAACAATGCCCAGGCAATACAGGCCTCGTCTCCATAGATTTTATCTCCACCAACGCCACTGGCCTAAAGGCCTCTAGCGCGGCTCTCAATCCAGTTACGCTGCCGTTGCATAACATGGGTGGGCTCCGATCCCCTTTGTCAGGCACAATCGATTCGTTTAACCCGGGTAGAGTTACTTTCTCAAAAGGACTGAAATACCCTGCCCTTTGCTCAGCTTCCGTGAATTCATTCGCTCGAGAATTTTTTTCCAATAGATCTTTTCTTTCCATCTCTACTCTTTTAAATCTTGTTCTCGATTGTTATAATAGGCTGTGGCAACATTCCGGCCTTACTTTCTTCATGCTTCCTGTCCTTCCTCATCCATTGGCGGCTGGACCAGTCTATCCGTTCTCTTTGCCAGCAAGTCTCGGTTCTTGTGCAGGTTCTATCAACTCTAAATTTGATCCTCGGTCTCGGCATAGGTCAGCAGAATCAGCGTCGCCATTCCCTCCTCTATTTATGTGCCAAAACTCTGGGAATACGAAACTCATATCCCGTAGCAGCACCCGCACCAGCACCATGGCTCAGCACCATATGTATGGAACCCCAGCGACCTCTCCGCTGGTCTATCAACAAAGGTATTGTTTGGTCGTCGTTCACTTCATTGCAGACTCCTCCCAGACTATCGTCGACATCGCTTTCGTTCCTTTTGCTAAGCGGTAAAAGGTCACCATCTACTCCTCACGGATATGGCTACAGAGACGACCGCCAAGTGCCTTTCGGTCCGATGGATTCTAACCATCAGGCTCATTACCACGGAGCTCCAGTCCCTCTGGATAGCCACAGCCACATGATGAACCCACCCACGGGACGTTTATCCTACCCTCCAGCCGGACAGACCCACCCACAACCCAGGATGCATGAATGGAGCCAGCCGAGCCACATGCCTCGAGAATCCCCGAGGCTGGACCTTGGAATAATGAACCCCCGGGAAGCCCGGAGTACGTCATGGAAAGAAACAGCCAGCGAGCTGCGGAGAGATCCAGAGGAAGCCCACACTATCATTCCCAGAGACGGACATCCAACCGGGACGAATTTGATGGCCCGCATCAGTTCCTGGAGCCACCTTCTCCACAGGCTGTCGCAGCCCAGGATAAAGAGCTCCCCCAGCTCCCCACTAACCTCGATGCCGGCGAGCAAGACAGCATCCTACACAAGGTCAACGACCGCCTGTCCCAGTGTGCCTATGACTTCATCGCAAAGTACCAGTTCCGCGTTCCTATCGAGCAGGACAAGAGACCCGTCAAGGTCCCCTCGGACCGCGAGTGGACGGAATGGGTGCACCTGTTGAAGCGGCTGGCTACTACACGTCGCATCCCAGCCCATCTCTTGTACAACCGCCAAATCAAGCAGCTCATCACTGTCCTGGAGAACTCCCTGGAGATGCGCCATGCTGCCAAGCACCAGTCTAGACCTGTCAAGGATGACCGTAACGTGTTGCAGCTCATTTCGGCGGGGACGCAGGTCGCGAAGATCCTTAGGGATTCGAGCGCCATGCAGTTTCTCGATTGTCTTTATGCTGACACTGAGAAATTGATTCTGGAGCGACGGGGCCGTCGTGTTAGATTCGCAAACCCTTGAATCCTCTGGGTGGAAATTGGCCGTCTTTAAAATGCCCGCTTGGATGCCACTGTTCTGTTTCTGTCTTCCCGTGGATGCCCTTTGGATTGTCCTATTCTTTTTTCCTTTTCTCTTCTTTTTCTGCAAGTTCCTTCGGATTACCCAATTATCAAGTTTAGCCCCCCTGGAGGAAAGGTATCCTGGAGCTCCGGTGATTTCCAATTCAGGACAAAAGCCCATGCTACCCAGCCCAGATGAAGGACCCCTTCGGGCTGGCAGGAAAATAATCGTCGAATTCTCGCCGCATGTTACAATGCGTATATTTCCCCAGGTCTATATGTCACGCAGCGGTGCGAAAGGAATCAGTAATCGGGCTGGAATTGTTGGTCTTCTCGGTTTGGTTTCTATTTCTATTCTGGCATTTGGGTCGGTTGTCTTGATATGTTTATGTTTGATACGTTTTCCGCTGTGCCACACGACCATGTCATGATTTCGGTTTGTTTATGGATTATGTTCTGCTTTTATTTTGTATTCAGTACGAGATTATGTCTGTGATTTATATTATGTCTCTAATGTGATTCGTCTGGGTGGTCCATTTCTGTTTTTATGTCTGCTGATATTCCATACATTCCAGGTTTTGAGATTCATTATTCTCGCAGGTATAGTCTTATGGCTCTACTGGGCTCTGCCACAATTTGTTCACGTCACTTCATTCGCACCTTTCAAAGAAAAAGGTCCAACAAAAAGCAAAAAGACCAAAAAAAATAGTTTCCCTGGGAATCGAACCCAGAACCTTTCCGGAACATCTGCTAATTGCATTTGTTAACGGAAAATCATAACCGCTAGACCAGGAAACTGTTTGATGGAAGAAACAGCTCTCTTTGGTCTTATTAACGAGAACAACTAATATACTACTAAGTATACAACCTTTGTGGAGCGGAATTGATATTTATCCCAGAATAATAACTAAATGGGCACTGATAATCTTGAAATGCAATATAGTTTTAGTAATTAGGAAGTGGATCCCATGAATAGTTTGAGGCATCTATTCCAATATTCAAATATTGCCATTCAATCCCATTTATATATTTAGGGCACGAACACTGGGGTGAGCATGGGTCCTATCACATCTAAAGCAATCATAACAGATTGTATCTAGTCCTTCCCGTCAGAGTTGACAACCACCTGCTGTGCCTCCAAGCTACTGCTGTCTGTTTGCTCCTCCACCTCGATTGTATCAGAAACATTCCAATTGCCAAATACCGCAAGTAGCGTAAAGGGGATCGTAAAGCCCCATAGTGCAAAACCAAGTGCCATCTGGTTCAAGTTGGGCCAGTGAGTCGCACCAACCGCATAGGCAATCGTGCTGCCGATAGACTCCCACGACCTCAGGATTCCAGTTGTTCTCGCGATATCGCCATCCCCCTGTGCCCCCTTGATCTCGGCCATCAACCAATATATGTAAGTCTGAAGCACTTCATAGAAGAACCGGAAGAATATATAGACCGTGAAGGCCGAGTTGAAGAAGGGACCGTCGCCCAAGTCGAAGGCTGGTGGTTCGGCCATGCGGGAGAGTTTCGTCTCGACAATGGCGTTCCATGTCCAAGACCCTGTGACGAAGACAAGGACGAATATGTACACAACTTTGGACCTGGTTTCTCGAGATAGAAATTTCAGATCTAGAAATATGCCTGTCACCACATTGGCGGAGGCGCCGACAACAGCGGTTAGGAATGATGCAAGGGCTCTGGACCGGACGGTGAAATAAGCTAAGATTTCCGTTAGCGACGCCGTTTATCATCGAGAAAGGAAGTCTGGAGATGCCATACTTGTCAAATAGTTCCCTTGATAAGTTGTACCAAATTGCCCTGCAAGGAAGACCGGGATGAGCAGCAGCATGTACTTATTTGAAAGTTGCTTCCAGATAGCGCGAGCCTCGATAGCAAAGCTCGTTTTCTTCATGTAAGGGATCTTGGTACCATTGCTTCTGATGACATCCTGTGGCTGTGACAACAGCAACGCAAATGGAGCACCGAGAGATGAGATGGCAACAAGCCCTAGGTATGTTGTGTAGGTGACCTTGCCAACATGCGCAGTGTTGACGTTGAGAGCTAGGGATATCGCACCACCAACAAGCGGTCCCATCTGCCGGATACTCATCCAGATTGCAACGTAGCTAAACATAATGGTCAGTCGAACCACACCAAGTAGATGGTCTGGAACGTCAACTTACCGTCCTCTCTTCTCTTCCTCCGGATATCCAACTGCAATGGCAGCCTCACTGGCCCATAGAAGAGACGCCCCAATTCCACAAAGAGCAGCTCCGAGCAAGAGAAACCACTCGTTGCCGTAACGATTGTTGCAGTATAGACCAGCCGCATAGGGAGTGTAGAAGGCTGCTCCGATGAACAGGGTCCATTTCGCAGTGATCTTGTTGGTGACGCCGCCGGCAAGGAAACAGCCTACTGACATGAGTCCGTATGTCAAGGCATTGGCGGCATTGTTTAGGTAAGGCTGCACAATATCCATGTTAGTGGTAGTTACGCGGACCCCCAACCACTCAGATGACTTACTTTGGCATTGCCTCCAGCTCCGAGATTATTGAGAGCAGTCCAGATCCCAGGTTCACAGAAGGCGACTAGTCCCACGATGATAATTTGCAGTAGACATGACCGGTAGAACCGGGCCACACGATCGAAAACCATGGCGAATGTGGGAGGTTGCTATACAGACGATAGCACAGGGGAGAGCCTGAGCTACTATTAGTACTGCATGGCGATGGGATTCAAGGTCACATAATTATTTGAACCTAAAGAACACAGCACGTCAGGACCCATTATAATCGCGATATCTTGGTTCGTTTCCCTTGTCGGTAGAGCGCCACGGCAGCTGAAGGGATAACTGGTGCTAGCTTGCATACTGGAGACAGTTGAAGGACTCCGAGGTATAGTCGAATCGATAAAGGGGACAATCGAAGGTAATCTTCAATATGTCGAGGATAAGAATGGTGCGAAGTGAGCCATTGCTCCTCGAAAGCACGTAATACGAGGGGACGTGCCTCTAGGGCTGGGCCACGCCAGACTCATTTGCCAGGTAATTTCCGTTACAATAATGGTATCTTAATGATATCTTGGGCAATTGAGGTCCTGCAAATCCCATTATAAGATTGTTTAGTAGATGTTGCGTATAGGATGGGCTAATATGAATGTCTAGACCAGTACAGAGTAGAGCCGATTCTAAATTACATGTAGACAATCAGACGCTTATTTCTTTTGTAGTTAACCGAATTGCCATCACACTAACAAATCTGGATCAACTCCAACGGTGCCGCTAAATTACAATAATGTACAACTAGGTGAATCTAGCCTTCTCAGAATCAAAAGCTAGCCATCTCAATCCAACTGGCCACAAATGCCAGTCGGCGTCCCCGGTCAGCAGCCATACGGCGTGAGAATTCCTCAAAGTTGAGTCTCGCACCGTTGCCACGTTCCTTGTTTTCACGTTCTACCTGGTCTAAATAGACCCACCGGGCTAGAGTCCGGGGCGAAGGTCGACGTGGGGCAGGGGCTTCACGGGGTTGGTCATTGGCCCGGTGAGGGGGTGGGAGTGGTTGCATAGGAGAAGGAGGAAGCTTGGGGGCCGTGGATTCGGCTTCTGGGGAGGAGTGGGGAGAAGAGGGGGCGGGAAGAGAGGTGGTCCCGGGCTGGAGTCGGAACTGATCAGGGAGACCAGGGGTTGTGTTCGTAATTGGTGATTCTTCGAGGTCGGAGTCTGATTCATCAGTCACTTCCGGGGCCACCATGAAAGGCTCATCGGGACGATGGTGTGGGAGGGTTGGGTCGTAGTAAAGTGTATCGTCTTCAACAATCGGGCTGGGTGGCACTGCACCAGATGCGTGGGAGGCATCGTCATAATCGGACGAAGTGGCGGACGCTGTGTCGGATTCCTCGAAAGGCTGTTCTTGACCAAATCCAGTATCTCCACCGGGATCGGCGAGATGAGTTGGTCGCACATCGTCATCGTCATCGTCATATTCGTGTTCATCACCATCATCTGAGGCGGTGGCCTCCGGCGACGAAGGAGCTAGCACCGGTCCGGTATTGGCAGGCGCCAGGACTGGACTCTGAATTCCGTAACCAGCGCGCTGCAACAGATCATCAAGTGGCTGCTCGTTGATAATTTCTTCGAGTTCCTCCTCAGCTGGAGGATTCTCAGCTGGTGTGCGTTTTGATGGGTCCTCTTTTGCCGCGAGTTCAATCTCGCGGGCCCAGATCTTGCGATCGGCCCGGGTGCGATAGACCTCCATCATGAGGTCCTCTTTTGGCTTGAATAGGATATCTAGAAGCTCGTTGAATCCCTGTTGTGTAACTTGATACAATATTTCCTTCCCGACGTCCCTTTCGACCTCTGGAATTTCAAAGCCGCCCCATCGCTCACCAACAGGAATACTCCGTGACGAGGTTGATGGGTTAGACCGAGTGTCGTACTCGTCGTCATTAAGATCATCTTGGAATCGCACCTTGGACGAGGATCGTGAACGGAAAGAGGGTGGGCGCGATTCGGATTCATCTAGGTCTTCATCGCTGGAGTCATCGAAGGCAGGATCCCTTTCGTAACCCGGAGGAACAGTAGCGCCATCTTCTTCGTCCGTGTAGAAAGCCCGGCGCCTCCAGCGCTCGTCGATTCCACGCTGACGAGCGTCAAACACACGTCTCTGATCATCTTCGCGCATTCTATGATAAACGGCATCCGCGACGCGAGCCCGATCAATTGGATCCGTGATTTCGCGAGCAGGAATATAGGCCCCGAGAGCCTCGATGATATCTTCTTCGAGGATGTGTTCAGCTGGGGGCCAGGTGCCACTGGCTACCGATGAGCTAGATTGGTCTGACCCACTCTCGCTGGCACCATCTTCATCCTCTTCGTCGTCATTTTGCTCATGCTCCATGGCAGCACGCTCTATGGGATCCAAGTTCTCGGAGGGTGCCAGGCGTAGTGTAGATGGGAACAATGGCCTCATTCGACTAAACTGTGCTCTGACAGCAGCATCGCCCACGACAGAATGTCGATCGCCAGTATCGTCTCCGTCCTGTCGCAAGATTCCTTCATTGTCGATGATTTCCATGTCCCCCTCAGAATTCATGCGTTTGCCTTCGCCTGTACGAGAACGTTCACCTGAAGGGATACTGCCAGGGAACGCAGAGCTGACAGGCTGGCTACCGAGAACCACGTCACGGGATCCGCCCTCCAAGAAGTCGTCCTCCATGCCAGCAACCATGTCCCTTGTCAGCTCGCGACTGAGAGCATAGTATGCCCTGAAAACCCGAAGGAAGTCCTTGCGTTCGACGTAGCCATCTCCATCGATGTCATAGCCACGGAAAACACGTCGTAGCCGTTCGTCATTGCTATTATTGTTGAGACTGGCCAAGCCCTTCAGGAATTCTTCAAACCCGATGAGATTGTCGCCATTGGTGTCATAAAATGCGAACATTCGGTCGTAAATGAGACTGGGAGGTGGCGGCCGGATAGAAGTGTTAGGTACGAAGCATCGGTCGAATGTTTTACGATCGATGGCCATATGCAACTTGTTTGGGTCGCTCGCCCACTCGTAATTGGCTAAGCAGCGGAACTGATCCCAGAGTGCATCAAGCTCTGTGTTTTCGAAATTGCATTCTTTCATAAGACGCTTGGCAAGAGGACGTGGAAGGCTGCGTGGGAGCATCGAAGGCTTCCCAGGATACCATACGGGTTGGGATTGACGAGGGCTTCCTAAGAATGGAGCTGGAATCCGCACTTTGTAGAATAAATGTGTCTTTATGTGGACCTGCATTGCCTCGCACGTCTCGCACAGATCATAGTCGATGCAATTGGCACATCGGTATCTGATACCCTGAATCGGCATGGCACCGCAGCTGTTGCACGTAACTCCACGATGGATATAGCCGTCCCTTCGCGCCTGATCCTCAGCGATGTGGTAAAGTAGGTTGAGCAGGTTTTGGCCTTCCCTATTAGAAGGATCGTTGTTTCCATCACGCCAGGAGAAGACACTTTGGTCGTCCACCACGGTCTCACCGCCGTCAAGATTTTGTGCAGGCGCAGACACGTCTGGAAAGGTAGAGGTTGAGAGTGTGACACGTTCACCATTCTGCCGTCGCCGACGCAGCTCCTCTCCATAATTTGCATCTCCGTTGAACCGGATCAGAGCCCTTTCGATACCAGCTCGGGAGATACCTCGGCGTTGAAGTTGTTCTGTCAAGTAGGTTCTTTCCGCGGTATCCTCTGGGAGAGTGTGGGCAGATGGGAAATCGAGTGCAAGAAAGGATTCAAGAAAAGTGTCCTCCATCATCTCGCGCATGCGCTCTGCATGAGCAGGCGGGACACCAACTTCTTCCATCAACTGGTCTCGTGTTGCGAGGAGTGATGGAAGAAGACCGCTCTCCACGCGACGCCCATCCTCTGTCTCAATGCGAAATGTCCCATATACACCATTCTGACGCTCTAGTTGCTCAAGGTGGGTAATGGCTCGATGTGACGGAGTATCAACGACCCCGAATGCTTCAGCTTCGGTTGGTCTCGCCCGGCGCACAGCATTTCGTCGTCGGAGTGAAGTTGATGATGATGGCTGCGAAACGATATTATTGTGAACATAGAGAATCGCATAAGCGGCAGCGACACCAGTAAAGAGGTAGAGGATTGGTCGATATCGTGCTAACGAGACTGGCCCTGAGCGCGAATCGGCCATGTCGGAGGTTTGGCGGAAGTTGAGCTAGCGGAAGCTGCACAAAACGTCAGGAATACAAGGTGTAGCGCATTCTGATCACAGATGGATAAGCAGATCAATTTAGACCCATAAAGTGTCAATCAAGATGCCCAACAATCATGGATAGGACAGTCAACTTGTAGATTGAATTTCCAATGTTGAACGTCAACGGGGTGACACCCGGGGCCCAAATGCTGGCTTAGTAAGCTATGCTTGAGCCGGGCCTGCTTGGCACGGGAGCTCTACCTAATTAGGTAACTACATCAGAATATCTACCTACGATGTACCTAGGTATGAAAGTGATGTTATCAGCAGGTGGTATGTTATACTTACGCCTTAGTTGATGCATATCTTCCAAGGCTGAAAACCTATGTGTTTATTTCAAATCCAATCAAGAAACGAACCGACTTCCTTTTTATCCTGCGTACACTTGGTAGCTTCTATGGTTCATATACACGATGAACATAGACAGCCAAGGTAATGCTAGATAGGCCATACGCCATGGTAATCCTAGTACAAGTTTGTGGCTTTTCAGCGCAAATCTGTATCTTTTCAAGTATAGAGCTTCACCTGTGGATTAGCGGTTCAGTTTGCTTTCACGGATGAAACAGCTGCTCAGCAAAGCAAAGAACACCACACAAACCAAAAAGGCGAATCCCTTGTTGGTGGACCAGCCATAAGAGTCTCTGACAATCCTGGCAGTTGCTGGGTCGAGGGTCTTGATGAAATCAAGACTTTCTCGCACCCCTTCGACAATCTGATCGATATTCTTACTGTCGCGTAGACCTGATTTCAGTCGGTTCCGTAAGACTTGCTGAACAACAGTTGATGATAAAGAGAGACCAATCACAGATCCCAATGAGCGGAACAGATATGAGCAAGCAGTGACGACCGCCTGATCTTCATAAGTAGCGTTCGATACTGGTACAGTGGTTAGCACACATTGGAAGTCTATAGAGCAAGATCAGACGGAAACTTACTCAAACCGATCAAGGTTGTAGTGACACCAATGCCATTGCCGAATGCTGAAATAACCATTCCGCAGATCATCGGCACTGTGCTAGCCATCACACCACCGGAGAACATGTATATGCAGAATACACCGGTTGTCAGGAAAGTATACGCAGCAACTGTCAGCCAGTAATACTTGCCATTCCATTTCATCAACAAGCCTGCGACCACGGACCCAAAGACACCAGATAAAATGCTTGGCAATAAGCGCAGTCCTGCAGTCGTAGCAGAGACACCATCTACAGCTTGGAAGTATAAAGGGATGTAGAACAGGGCAGCAATCCACCCCCCAAAGCTGAAGAAGTTGCAGCCGTAGCATGCAAAGAAGGTTCGGTTGAAGATGATGTGACCAGGCGCAAAAGGTTCGGCTGCTAGGTAGATCTCAACTAGGATAAAGATCACGAACAAGACAGCGGAGACACCTAGCGAGGCAATTGTCAGGGGTAACTTCCACGACACATTACTACCACGATCAAGCCCAAATAGGAAACCAAGAACGGCACCAACGAGGACTACAGCGCCAAGGAAATCGATGCGACGCAGCTTGGTCTTCCAGTGGGCGCGCTCGCGAGGGGGCAGCTTGAGCAGGTACGATACAGCAATGAACGCAATAATACAGAGAGGGAACTGCGCTAAAAACGCCCTGGAGAAAAATGTCAGATGGTGTAAACACATGTGGGTCTTGCATCATTCATACCAGCGCCAGCCAATGTAGTCGGCGAGAATTCCACCCAAGGGTGCGCCGGTACCGGCACCTGTGGCATAGATGATATTAATGATCCCCTGCCACAGGCCTCGATCACGAAGAGGAACAATATCACTCATCAAGATGCTGACAACAGTGGTCATACCACCACCACCAATGCCTTGGAAAACCTGTTCGAAAATAGTCAGCATTACATGATCTAGGCATGAGACTAGGTATATGCGAACATACACGAGCAGCAATCAACTGATTAATATTACGAGCCAGACCGCAGCCCAAGCATCCAATGCCAAAAACCGCATATCCAAAGAGTAGACATGGCTTGCGACCAAAGATATCGCTCAGCTTGCCATATAGAGGCTGAAAAGATGTTAAAGTGAGAAAGTAAGAAGTAGCAATCCAGCTGGTCAGATTGAGAGCTTTGAGATCACTACCAATCTGGCCATAACTGGCCATGATAATTGTCTGGTCTGCCGCTGACAAGAAGATCTATGCATCCCGTTAGTTACAACTTTGATTTCAGAAAGCAATGAATCAGCATTGAAACCATACTCCAAGCGAGATGGCAGGCACAATATATCTGAGCTGCTTCTGGGCGTCAGGGAATGGCTCTTTGCCTCGTTCCTCCGTCCGAACTGGATCCCCCGATTCCACATGGTGATCGGGAATCGTGCCGTTGGACACAGCGCCGTTAGCGGATCCGGATCCCAGCAACGGGGAATTCTCAGTGGGAGATGTCTCTGGAGCCATTGTCAAGACTTGTGTCTATCGTTAGATTGCTCCAGATTGTCTCAAAGTCAAAATGACTTGAGTGAATGACTACAAGGAAGGAAACAGAAGAGGAGAGCGAGAGCATCTAAACCCCAAAAAGTCTCCACGTGAAGATAAGCCGCCCCTCACTCCCAGGCCCGACTTACCCGTTTCGCCCAATCACATATCCCCATTATTCGGCTTATGCCGCCAGACCTGTGATCTGCAACGACACCGACAAGTACTCTTGCTATGGCCATATATTGATTTGATACTTGACCTCAATTATGGAATTATACTGATAGGCATTGAACGGTCGTAAATTCGGTTGTTCTATAGGTATCTGAGTAGATGCGAATATTTCCAATTAACTCCCCATTCCCCAAGTTCATGCCGCCGAAGGCATAGGAACTGGCCCACCAGGTGAGTCAGGCAGACGGGCAGTCAGCACCTCGACACCATCCTCAGTTACAAGAAGGGTATGCTCGAACTGGGCCGACAGGGATCCATCTTGGGTGGTGCTGGTCCAGTCGTCGGGCCAAGTGCGGTCACGGTGGGTACCGATGTTGATCATGGGCTCAATCGTGAAGCACATACCGGGCTTGGCAGTGCCCACAGCCTTATTCTTAGCGTAGTGAGGAATGTTGGGTGCACAGTGGAACAGCTGGTTGATACCGTGGCCGCAGTAGCTCTTGACGACACTGCAGTTACGACCCTTGGCGTGCTTCTCAATGACATTGCCAGGTTCACGGAACAGCATGCCAGGCTTGACCAGGTCAATTGACTGGTCCAAACATTCACGCGAGGTTTCCACCACCCGGACAGCGTCGGGGTTCGCAAGTGCCTTGTCTCCAACATAGTAGGTCTCGTTGATATCACCGTGGAATCCCTTGTGATACAGAGTGACATCAATGTTGATAATGTCTCCATCCTGCAACGGCCGTTGATCGGGAATACCGTGGCAGATAGTCTCGTTGATCGAGGTACATACGGACTTGGGGAAGTTCATGTAGTTCAGCGGCGAGGGGTAAGACTAGAGAAATGTCAGTACGGTTTTGTGCACCAGAGAGGAACTCCTCGTACATCACGCTCTATACAAGCCTTGTGAACAACCTCGTCGATGTAGTCCGTCGTGACACCAGGCTTCAATTCACGTGCAGCAGCATCCAAAACCTCACGAGCCAATCGGCAAACCTTGCGCATGCCCTCTTGTTCCTCCTTGTTCAGGATGGTGATGTTATGACGGCCGATAAGCTTTTGCTCGGAGCGGGGAATACCATCACGGGCATAATCCGGGTGCGGGATTGTCTTGGGAATCGTTCGTTTGGCGGACAGAGGATAGACGGGTCGCAATGAACCGCTATAAGGGAAGGATGGGTACGGATTGAAGGTTCCGGTGGCTGGATCTGGTTCAGAAACTACCTTCGGAGGAAAAAGGTTGGTGAGGATATTACTCTTTTTGTGAATGCTCTTATGTTCGCTCTGGAATAGATGGTCAGCCCTTGGTTTCCCGCGTAGAAGAGCGTAGAACAGCGCCCCAATTTTGTAACTTCCAGTCACATCAGAGTGCCCACGTACCCAGCTTCGCTTGAAACAGTCCTGTGAACAGAAGAAACTGTCGGTGCCGCTCTTCAGACATGTCGGACATTGTAGGGTGCCTGCGTCGTTAGGGCAGTCCACACCCCGGCATTTGCGTTTGGCAGCTTCAGCCATATTAGAATAGCAGAAGTGAAAGGAATAAAAAAATCGAGGAAATACGTAGTCAAGAGTGGATTCAACCGAGGCCAAAACTTCAAGAAAATCCCCGCCGGCCGCAAGGCGATATGGAACTAAACCTCATTTGGACTAGCACCAAAATGGCTGACATTTGCCTGAGGCAGCAAGGCAACCTCCAAAATGACTAATGTCGATCATCTCACTTTGGAACATTCCAACGAAGGGGCCGATCTCGCAGCACGTGATGACGACTTAATCTCCGTTTCAACGTGAGCCTTTTTCTATTTTGGACATTGACCACCTGGGCAGATATATGATGGCCATTCCGAGGCAGAAAGTGGTTGTTGTGGGTGCTGGGCCAGTAGGGTCCTTGGCAGCCCTGTATGCTGCATCAAGAGGCGACGAGGTGGAAGTATATGAGCTCCGTGGAGGTATGTCTTAATGCCTTGTGTGACGTTTTTTTTCCTTTTTCCTTTTTCCTTTTTACCTTTGTGTGACCGCCATTGAGAACAATCCGATTGTCAAGAAAGGAGATACATGTCTTTGAGCTGGAAATGGTTGGCTTTATCAAGGCAACATGTCGCGCAAGGTCCCTATCCCAACACTTCAATTAAGAGGAAAAGACCCCGATTAATCCGTACCACCATCTGCTATATCTCCAATACCTTTGCACTTGTCCTGGCTCAGTTGTGATTCATTGCGAATTCTTCCGAACTGACGCCAATAATCCTTGCGCATCCGTAGATCTCCGGGACCCTACAACTGTGCCATTGAACTTTACTAAGTCTATCAACTTGGCACTCTCCGAACGTGGCATTACGTCTATGAGACATTCTGGTCGGGACGATTTAATCGATAATGTCCTACGTGAAGCGATCCCCATGCATGGGCGGATGATCCACGGGCGAGACCGAGGAGATCTGTGGGAAGCTGCACAGGCCTATGACGTTCACGGCCGGGTATGCACCGATCACCTGCTTGGCAGTTGCTATTGCTATTTATCCTGCATAACATAGCTAACCACTACTATAAGGCTATTAATGCCATCGACCGAAGCACTCTCAACAATGCCCTCCTCGATGAGCTGGAGAAGACCCCCAATGTCAAGCTATTCTTCAACCACAAGCTAACGGGTGCTGACTTCCGCACCAACAAAGCCTGGTTTGAGCGCCGAATCCCCGGCGAGACGCCCATGCCCGATGATGCCGGTATAGCTGGTCGGGTACCGGAGATCGAGGTGTCCTTCGACTACCTCATCGGTGCCGATGGGGCACACTCCGCCGCGCGCTATCACCAGATGAAGTTCGCTCGTGTCGATTACCAACAGGAGTACATCGACACTCTCTGGTGCGAGTTCCGCATCCCACCCACTGAAATCGGAGACTTCCGCATCTCGCCAAACCACCTCCATATCTGGCCTGGGCGCGAGTTCATGTTTATAGCGCTACCATCAGCCGATAAATCGTTCACATGCACCCTATTTGCCCCATCCTCGAACTATAACAACCTAGAAACCTCACCGGAGGATCTGCACGAATTCTTCGACTCGCATTTCCCCGGCGTATGCCCAGAGCTAATCGAGCCCGCGGCGTTGAGTGAGCAGTTCGCCGCGAACCCGCATCTCCCACTGATCAGCATCAAGTGCAGCCCCCACCACTTCAACGCCAGCGTCGTCATCATCGGCGATGCAGCGCACGCGGTCCTGCCTTTCTACGGACAGGGACTGAATGCTGGTCTTGAAGATGTCCGCGTCCTCTTTGAGGAGCTGGACAGGCATGGAGTCTACGACCCAAACTCCAGCGTCTACACACGCGGTCTCAAGCGTAGCGCAGCCTTCCAAGCCTACACGGACCAGCGCTGCGCTGATACACATGCCATCAACGATCTATCGAAGGAGAATTATCTCGAAATGCGCTCGGGCGTCAAGTCGCCGCTCTACAAGCTGCGCAAGACGATTGAAGAAACTATCGATCGCCGTTTCCCTCTCTTCGGATGGAAGACGCAGTACGCCCGTATCAGCTTCAGTAATCAGCGATACTCGGAGGTTATTAAAGCTGTTCAGCATCAGAGCCAGGTGCTTGGTCTTGGTTTGAGCGGGGCTTTGGTTGCTAGTGTTGGTGCTGTGTCCATCTTGATGTGGAAGTACCCTCAGTATCTCTCCCCAATGGGGTTGATTCGGTGCTCGCGACATCTGGCTTGTGTTGGGCTAAGGGCCGTTCGGAGATTCATTCATATGTAAAGCTGCATTGTCGGGTGGGTGGAACTTTGACTGAACATGTAACGGTATGCAGGATTTTGGAGGATGTTTAGTGCATCTAATTTATTATATGGGGAAGTGGTTTAGCATAGACAGCAGACTGGTAGAAAGCAACGAGGGCACAAAAGGGAAGGATTCCAAGATCCAAGTCTGAATTTTTGATCAAACTAATAACACCTGATAAGCACATTAATCCTTAATCCCAGTACCTAATAGCACCGTCCAATCCACCAGTGACAACCTTGCTGGATTCATGGGGATGCCAGTCCACACAAGTAACAGCGCCACCCTCTTTCCCACCAGCCTGGATCTTATGGTACATCTTGCCGGTCTTCCAGTCCCAGAAGCAGACATAGCCACCGCTGTCACCAGAAGCAAGGAACTGACCATCAGGTGAGATCTTGAGGTCGACAGCGTACCCGGAGGTATTATGCCCAACGAAGCGCTTCTTCCGGTTTTGGCGGAATTTGTCCGTCGCACTGTAGACGACGACCTGGTTGTCGCCTGACTGGAAGGCGACGTACTTGCCATTCGGATGGGGCGTCGCACGGGTGAGCGCGAACATGTATGGCTCTGCGATGAACTTGATCGGGACAGGAATGCCGTATTCCCAAGCGCGCAGCGACTTGTCATCAGAGGTGGAGATGAAACGGCGGTTGTCGTCGACGAAAGTGAGGGTGTTGACGGCTGCCAGATGATGGTCATACTCTTGGACCAGCTCGCCGGACCGGGTGTCGAATTGCACGATTTTCTTGTCGGACATACCAGCCAGGAACTCGTGTGAGTGCTCTTCGCCGGGGTTGAAACGGACGACGTGCGGTGTCTTGCCCGTGGAAAACCGGCCAAGACATTTACCGTATTCGGTATCCCAGAGCTTGATCTGTCGGTCGTATGAACCGGTAAGGAAAGTCTTCCCAGACGGGTGGAAGTCTGTGTCTGAGATTGCCTTCGTGTGGCCGGAGAAAGTGCGCAAGAGTTCCCGAGAGTGATACACATCCCAGAGCTTGGCCTTTCCATCGGCTGCTGACGAAAGCAGCAAGTGACCAGATTTGGGGATGAATCGAAGAGAGGTGATCGGCTTGGTGTGCGACTTCCAGGTCTGGACAAGCTTTTTCGGTACGTAGTTCTTGGTGGTGCCGGGCTCTTTGCGCAGATCGATATCCAGGTCCTGGGGCACGTGCATGTACGTCCGGCCCTGGTAGTCGTACTGCTCTGATCCGTGGAACTCGGTGGTTTCTTGCTTGGAAAGGTCGCCTTCGTAGGCAGTGGCATCCTTGCTCATGGCCGGCATGGGCGCCGTGGTAGTCAGGGTCTCGTCTTCCTCTTCGACATATTCCTCGTCGCTAGCAAGCGCGCGCTCATCTCCTTCGCCGACCTCCACATAGTCATATTGCTGGTCGTTTTGGTATTTCGCCCAGGGTCCCAAGTATGCGCCTTCTCCTTCCACGATACTGGAATCGCCCTTCTTTTGCCGCTTTGTCCGCCAGTTTGCGGACGCGCTCTTGGTCGGCTTAATTTGCACAACATCCCGACCTCCATATTGCGCCGCATTTTCAAGATTTCCGATAAATTGGTCCGGTTGTGTCGGATTGCGCGTGTATCCCAGACTCTGGAACGTGCGATGCTGCGCAGCAAATGTGGATTCGCTAATGGCTGCTTCTTCGGCAAATCCCGTGGGAACATTCTTTCTTTTGATACCGTTTCCGGGACCTGTTGGCTTAAACGGATTCACAGGGCCCTGGGAAGGCTTCGTAAGATCATCGTATGTGGCATTGTAGGTGAGGGCTTGGGATGAGGCGTTGGCGAGTGCCATCTGCATATGCGCTTGGTCCTGTAGGATCGTTAGTCTTATCTGTTCGTCATGGTGGAGGCGCGAGAAACAAAAGAACTCGGGGAGTAAGGGTGATTATCGGGGGACCAAACCTCTGTATTGACCTCTGGTGCAGCAACGACCTTGGTCGCGGCTGTCACAGACGAGTTGGGCATAACCGTGGCGTCATCGTCGCTCGAGTCATAACCAGCACCTAATAAGGCAGACATGACTGATATGTTAGAGAGAGTAGGAATGCGCAGACCTCAATGCCCCTCCGTAACAAAGTTGGGGTTGAATGTGGTTGGTAAATGGTAGGTGGTGCAGGATGGGAATTTTACGGGCGTCGGGAGACTCCCGATACGAAGGCCGCGGAACAGCCACCGCAGCCAAGCTCTTTATCAGTCGCAAGGCAGCTTCACTCTTAGTTAGGTGCGCATGTCAACTATGCCTACTGTTTTTGCTCCTGTTTACGTCTATTTGATGCCATGGTATTTCTTAATAATAAATCAGTTAAATGTCAGAAACCTTGGGTATCGTACGCTCTTCATTGCCAACCGCATGGGAGGTATATACAACTTAACAGGCCGAAAGACATAGCAAGATCAACACAGAAGAAGAATTAAAAACAAAACAAATGATAGCAAAAGAGCACATACACCACCGCGAGTCAATCATACAGTGTCTCGAATCAACCCAGCTCACATCCCCAGCTCGAGACACTCCAAAGGAAATATCTATTACTTCTCATCGCTGTAGTCCTACCAGCGAATATCTCAAGGCTGAAAGAATTCGTTGCTCATCGATAGTCATGGCCGCCCAACAGACAAGGAACCAGTCGATATACCGATTTATATGGTATAGCGGCCGCCTTGGAGCTGTGGGTTGTGTGACAGGCCGAGAACAATGTCCAGAGAACACTGACCAAGAACTCATGACAACCAGCTCATCGACAGACGGCTCCTTGATCTAGCCGGGAGAACCATGATGCATCGCGTATTCGGTCTTTTGACGCAGTCAGTGGCCCTCATCGCGGATAAGGGCAACAATCATGCTGTAGAGGTAGAAGAAGAACATAAGGAGGTGGAAGCCAAGCTTGATGAAGGATTCCTAAACACGATTTCGAGTCAGTCACTGCACTGCGGTTTGCGTCTCGGAAACCCAACTGACCTTCTTGTGCACGTTCAACTTGCGGAAAATCTCGGTCGCATCCAAAAGGTGCTGGTTCTCGTAGATCCTATATGTCCAAAAACGACTCGATTAGCCGTCTGCTGAAAGGGCTTGCGACTACTCGGGGGAGCTTCAACGTACTTCTTGGCGTTGAACAACACGAGGGGCAGGTTCAGCACAATGGCGAGCCAGTATCCATTAATCACGAAGAGGAAGGTCAGGAACGCGTGGACAGCGGCTTCGGGGATGATGTAGGCGTTAAGGCGGTTGCAAAGGTCGATGGGGTTGATGTAGTCGCTGGAGGGGGAAAAACAGAAAAATGTCAGCTTGTATTCGGCAGAAGTATCCGTGGACCCAAGGGAGTTGCTAGGAACATATGACTGGGAAAACTCACCATTCGAGATCACTGTACATAATCGTGAAGAACACCTGGAGGAAGAGGTTGACGGCGTTGATCAACACCGACAACAGGTAAAGCCATGCTTCGCCGGACATCATTGCGAGTTTGACGTTGCGTCAAATATAATTGGCAGTATTTCAATTGCTAAAGAGAAAATATGAGTAAACTGTCTGCGACAAAAGTGGTTGAGGTCAAGGTGGATTTGAAGAGGCCGGAATTGGAGATGTTTGTGGGGTTCTGCGGCCCAAGGAAGACTGAGGAATCACACAGAGTCCTCCCCGAAGAGGGGGTCAAAGCTCACTCACAAATAAGAAGCTAAATGCACTTAAGCTTGTGGGAGTGAAAAAAGAGCAGACTGAGCAGAGATGAGGTGGGATCAAAAGAGTTTCGATTAGCGAACTGCGGCCGAACCTGAAATGGGTCGGCGGTGTCGGGAGGGCTGGCCATCATTAGCGCAACCCGCAAACGGGGCTGGGGACGTACCTTGACTCCGGAGTACTCGATAATAAACAAATTCAGGATGTCAGAGTCGAAATAAATTGTTGACTACTCCGTATTTGGGCTGGTAACTGAACTCAGTCTGCCTCAGTGTTGACTTGAAAGACCAAGCCTGGAAGGTTTGTAGATGACGTTGACACGTGCCTCGTGTAGGTACATGGGAGGTACATGAGGTCTGGACGAGATCTACTCAACTTCGACGTTGTTTATTTGAAAACATGAAAATGCAGGGGATCGTTAGAATTACCCGTCTTGTCTATATACATAATGACAGACTATAAACCTCTGCATACGAGCTTCCATGCGTCTTTAGAGAGCCGATCTTCAGTAGTCTTCGATCATCTTTGCAATGACCGCAACACACAAAACAACGTCCCACAAGGACAAGGACTAAATCAAACCCGAGGCAAAACATTGAATCAATGGGAACGCTTGATGATATCATACCAGTGTATAGTAACATAAAACGACTAGCTCATCGCTTCTCCACAAGTAGGAAATGCATTGCACTGTATGCAATGATTATGAAGGCCCCAGAAATGACAGCCAGCCCGATAACATCGCTCCAGTAGGCTTGTGTGTTAAAGCCAAACGCACTTAAAATAGAGGCACCGGGGACTTCAATATCCAAACCGTACTTATGGTCAATCAGAGTGAGATAAGTCACTTCATTGACGATCAAGGCCTCGAAGCCGTAGTGGAAGATGGACAGCTAGTACTATTGTTAGTAAGGAAAACATCACTTAAGTTATAGGGAAACTCACTGTCTGCAACCACAATGCTGACTTGGGGATCGCATCGTGATTCAGCAGCAGACCGGCGAAGAGCAAGCTGAAAAGCATCACCAAACTGCCGATAAGATTGGCGACGCCACCATCCCGGAAAATGATGCCGATGAAGAGGCAAATGTTGGCTGCAGCAAGATTGAAAAGGACTAGAACCAGCAAAAAGCGGAAGAATTCAGGCCATGCCGGAATCAGACCCGTCATGGGGTAGACGATGATGCCCATGATTATGGGAGGAATCAGCCTCAAAGGAACGATATCAAACACAACCTTGGACGTAAAGTATGTGATCGGATGATAGTAACCATTGGCACGCTCCCGTACAAACAAAAGCCGCTCCGTGGAGAACACGTTGAGACTGGTCAAAGTACTGAAACCAAATAGAGCCAAGATGAAGAAGAAGAGACCAAGACGATTCTGGAAGCCTCTGATATCGTCAGTGAGACCATAGAAGAGGTATCCAGATAGGACCGCGAGAAGAATAGCAATTGCGTAATGGGTGAGCATCAGCATCGGGTTTCGATAAAGATTACGCCATGTCCGCTGAGACAGGATGATAAACTGCCGCGCCAGACCAACTCGAGCATAGCCCTTGGACTGAATCACAGTATCCGACAACATGGGCGAATTTGGCGAACCATTCGCGGCCTGTGCATTCTGAACGGCCGTTGAAATCTCATCATGCACGAGATGGCAAACGTCAGACTCCGCATAGCTCGCCACCAGAATGTCGAGATCACTTTGTCCAGGTGCCGGAGGAGGTAGCTGATCGGGGTCATCAAGGATTTGCGGAGGAACATTGCCTTGTTGACGGGAAAGACGCAGCCATTGTTGATGGTTCTCAGCTACATCCAGTGTAGCACTCTCGTCGTCTGTCTTTGGCGTGATTGGGCGCTCATTATGTTGCTTTCGAGAGTAAAGTTGACGATCTTGTTGCTGTTTCAAAGATACCCGGCGTTTACTTTTGGGTCTCCGGCTGGCCTCTGCACTTGAGTTGTCTTCGGTGCTCTGGATCGATGCGCTGGTGACGGACTTAACGGCCCTAAGACTGCTTGATGCTGTCTTAGGCGGACCAGTGCGCCCACCCACAGACGATCCTACTTCATCTGTATATGATGAATGAGCACCACCGGCGTGCATTGTAAGATCGACAAGATAATCTGCAATGTTGAATCCCGGCGGACAGGAATAGCCCACGCGGTCGAAATACTGTTGACAGGACGAGAAAGGACCAGAATAGACAGTGCGCCCATCAGCAAGAAGGACGAGTCTGTCAAAGAGAGCAACAATGTTCGATCGAGGTTGATGGATGGTGAAGATAACAGTGCGGTTGTATGTCTTGGCCAGCGTCACCAGACATTCCACCACATTGAACGCATTGTAGGCATCCAATCCACTGGTGGGTTCATCCAGGAACAGAATACTAGGGCTGGTAACCAGCTCACAAGCAATCCCGACTCGGCGCTTCTCTCCACCAGAAATGCCACGACCATTGCCTTCTTCCGAGCCAATCAATTGATCCTTGATGTGATAGATCCCGAGTTGTTTTTCTACCTCCAGGACTCTTTGCTCTTTAGCTGCTCGACTCATGTCCCGAGGAAGTCTGAGTAGGGCGCTTGTCAAAATGGTCTCATGGACTGTCAAGGTGGCAAGCATTGTGTCTTCTTGGTCGACAAAGCCAACCATGCCTCTGAAATCATTGTCGTCAATTTTCTCACCGTTGACATAGAAATCGCCATTAACTGAGCCACGCTTGTTCTTTCGTGCCAGGATATCAAGGAATGAAGTCTTCCCAGCACCGGATGCTCCCATAATAGCTGTAATCTGGCCTGGGACGGAGGCACCTTGAATGCCAGAGAGAATCTCTTTTCCGTTTATACTGTAAGACACATTATCCCAGTACAAAGCGGCCGGGCGATAGTCTGAAAGGAGTTTGGCAGCTTCGTCGTCCGAATCATCCGAAAGAGCCAGGCGGATATAACCACGGCGCGCAGCACGACGTGACAGATACCAGACGAGCAGAATGACAGCAACCACAAACAACGAACTTCCCGCGATCACTCCGGCAATGAGTGGAGTGTTGATTTTCTTCACGGGGCGCTCGTATCCCGGTTCGTCAGTCTTGTACATGCACTCTCCTGAATCGCATGACAAGAAGATGCTAGGATCACCGAAGACGCCCGCAATCAATCCATTCATCTGAGGCTCAGAGAAAACGCTCTTTGTACCCTTCAATGTCGATTCAGTATCAAAAGTAGCCGGGCCTTTGATCATTTGATCAAGGAAATCGCTCAGATCGATGGACCCATTCTCACCACAGAGGAAACGGCCCGGAATACATTTGCACTGAAGGTGGTCACACTTGTAGTGGGTTTTGTTGGTGTCATAGTCTGTTTCCATGTCCCACTTGCAAGTGTCCAGGCCGCAATAGAATGACTCTTTCTGGTCGACCCAAAATTGGAAGCTACAAGTCTCATCCTCAGCTTCGCAGGAAAAAGTCACTTGAGGCTTGCGGCCGTCGAGCTGTTTCAAGATCGCCCGGTTGGTCACATCGCACATTTGAAAGTTCTCCTTAACCGTGACACCCTGCTTATGACAAACTCCCCCTTGGCTTTCTGGCATCATCGCATTGCACGCATTATCCGAGCCGCAGACATTGCAGTTGATGCCTTTCCATCCATCCTTGCATTGACAGGTATTGGAATCACGCTGCGGTCGGTTCAAGCCATCGGCCAACGAACCACATAGGGGAACGGAGCAGTCGTCACCTCCAAATCCGGGGGGACATGAACATTTGCCGTTGAAGTTGTTGCATTCAGCAAAGTGAGTGCAGTTATAGTTGTCAAGCTGGCAGTTGAAGCAAGCCGGACACTCGGGACATCCGGGTGGTCGATCGTCGAAGAGGGAATAGGATTGCGTAGCGAGGTTTGCGTCGGAAAATTCACTCCATGCTGCAGCAGATCCAAGCAGGGGAGTTAATGTGAGAAGCGAAAGAGATATTGCGCCAGTCAAGCGCATCTTGTGGGAAGGATGGCAGCAGCGTGTCCTATTACGCAGATACCAATAACGAGAGAGGGGATGCGGGGCGGACCGCCGAATTGATCAAAGTAGAGGATAAAACCGGAGCATACAGTTGGAGTAAAAGATAGAGACAAGGCAGGTTTGGAGGTCGAGAAGCAGAAAGCGGAGAGAGGGTGAGATTGGCCCCCGGACGATGACGCGGGCGGAGAAGAGGCTGGGCTGATGCATGGGGCGTCAGGAACCCGCAGATGACCCGACAACATTATGCTATGCGGCCTTCGAAGATTGGCCTCGTTTTTTATTCCATAATATCAACTAGATAATCTATGAATCCGGAGAGGTTTACTACAATATTTCTCCCTGCTCGCTGCTGTATGACTGCCTAGGTGGTTCTGCCTTCAATGCGGGGAAAGCGGAAGATACACCTGAAATATAGTGTCCTTGCTAATATTGATTTGCGGCCCAGGGACTTACTTGGATTAACCCTTCAATTACAGTTATAGCACCTGGACAGGATTCAAGTCATTGGAGCAGCAACGCCGTTATCTATTCTAATATCAAAGGTTGTGTTTCTATAACAATGTCACTCTCCTGTACCACTTCCCAAAGCAGACAACCTCCCCTTAGGGCTAGACACTCACAATGACTGGTCTTATTCATATTGATGATCTGCGCCACATGTATCCAACGACCTCAACATATTAACCTTGGGATCGTGAAGATAAATTGGGATATTGCGATTCATCACGTGATGACACACAGCCAAGGAACTCATAGGTCAAAACGATGGGAGCATAACGAGAGACCCAAGTATTACCCATTCAACCGAACCTTGGAACATCCCTGGACAAAAGATATTCTGAATTGTGAACTTTGCTCCTTAATTCTCACAGTTATCAGCCATGGTGAAGATTGAAGCTTTCGCGGTTGAACAGGTACCTCCCCGCATTACCCCATGATTCGGTGGTGTTTGTCTGTTCCCTGCCCGTGGGTATACAGCTATCCTTATTGACCAATTTGCAGTGGATGGACAAGTATGAGACCACTGCCAAATATAATACTGCCGAGACCTGCTGCGCATCCATCTCCGTCGACGATCTCCGCGCGCTCTCCGATGATAAGGAGTCCGACCCTCTCGCCCAGCTTCAGTCAACGAAACTTACATATGGGGCGATCCGTGGCTCCGATAAGCTACGAAACACATTGGCGAATCTGTACTCGGTGAGGGCACCAACGCAGTTGCCGATGGATAATATCTTGATCACCGCTGGCGCAATTCAAGCGAACTTCTTGCTGCTGTATACATTGGCTGGTCCGGGAGACCATGTCATCTGCCATTATCCAACGTATCAACAACTGTTCTCCGTCCCTGCGTCTGTGGGGGCCGAAGTCAGCCTATGGAAGTCCAAAGAGGCCGATGGATGGCAGCTGGACATTGAAGAGCTGAAAGGCCTCATCCGTCCCAACACAAAGTTGATCATTATAAAGTATGTCTCATTCTTATAGAGCGTGGCTTTTTCCCCCTCACATCATTCCCTTCATAGCAACCCACAAAACCCAACTGGAGCCATCATCCCGCGCCAGACACTCCAGCAATTGGTCGATATTGCCCGCGAGAAATCCATAATCATCCACTCCGACGAGGTCTATCGCCCACTTTTCCACAACATCAGTCCTGCAGACCCGAGGTTCCCACCCACACTTCTTTCCATGGGATACGAACGCACCGTGGTGACAGGATCTGTTTCCAAAGCATATAGCCTCGCTGGTTTGCGGGTCGGCTGGGTTGCGTCGCGAGATAATTCTATCATTGAAGCCCTTGCCAACGCGCGCGATTATACAACTATCTCGGTGGGGCAGATTGACGATGCAATTGCTAGTTTTGCATTAGCACCGGATTGCATCCACAATCTTCTGAAGCGAAATATTGATTTGGCCCGAACTAATCTCTCTATCCTAGAGAAGTTCATTGATACTCATCGCTGGGCGTGTGAGTGGATTAAACCCCAAGCCGGTACCACTGCATTTGTGCGCTTTAACAAGATGGGAAAGCCCATAGACGATGTCGCTTTCTGCGAGATGCTTCAGGAACGAACCGGTGTTATGCTTGTACCGGGAAGCCTTTGCTTTGGGGTTGGAGAAGACTTCAAGGGCTATGTTCGCATCGGGTATGTCAACGAAACCGAGGTCCTGGAGCAGGGCTTGGATGCATTGGGCAAGTTCATGGAAGATGGATATGAAGATGTCCCAGTGAAGAAATCCGTGCAAAAGTGATTTGCCTCTTCAAATTCGGCTATCAAAAACCTGCGATTGGACACATGAAGTAGTACCTGGAGTACATACTACTAGTACTTATATAGTATAGCCTTACTCTCCGAAAAGTGCGGGGTGGCGATCCCTCTACATAAGTCCCATGTGAAACTTTGGTATAAGAATCAGAGAATCGTTAGAATTACCATCTACCTAGATAATGAGTACCTAGGTATAAACCGAAGTACTACAACATAAACATAGATATCTGGACTCGAAGAGATAGCCTTGGAAGTGGTGAACGGCTAAATTCCATTGTGTGGCGGGTACGCGTTGTACGATGTCGCATGTCGTCAGGGGATCGGCACACCCGTGCCGAGGCACGTTTCGATCTCTTCTTATTTCAATCCGGATTCCACTGCCAACCTTTATTGCTTTTGATCAACTGGCAACAAAGCCGAATATCGAGGAGCCTCTATAGTGCATTCTCGGGATTTTTACCCCAGAGCTACTACCTAGGTACATTTAAAGCTGGGATACAAGGGGCGACCGCATCCTCCACCCAAAAACTCCTTGATCATACTCACTTGAGCTTGATCGTTGAATCTTTTTGGCCATAATGCCACTGCCATCTTTACCCGGTAGGTTATGTTATGACCCACGGCGCGACTGGTGTCATGGCTAACAAGCGGTCTCTTTGCGCAGAAATTCCCTTGAGTCTTGCACTCCCTGCCGCGGCAACTACACTTGCATATCTCAACGCAAGATGGTCGCTCTCCTACGATTTGAATCTCCTCAAGGGCTTGCTGAAGATGTCTGCGAAGTCCCGCATCGCCGAACGTGGCGACCGCTTGAACCTCTTCTACACACTTGAAGCCTATGCACTCGATCCTAAAACTGCAGACAACGATTTCATTGTGTACAATGGACGAACGACGACATTCCACGAAACCTACATCACGGCTCTTTGCTACGGAGCGTGGTTCAAGACAGTCCACGGCATTAAGCGCAAGGAGATCGTCGCGATCGATTTCATGAACTCATCTACCTTCATCTTCATGCTGTTGGGACTCTGGAGCATTGGAGCAGTCCCTGCATTTATCAACTACAACTTGTCTGGCAAGCCGCTCACCCACTCTATTCGGACGTCCTCCGCAAGGCTTGTGGTGGTTGACGAAGAAGTCCGCCACTGCTTCCCGGAGGAGCAGGAGAAGATTTTGACATCCCCGAACTTCCGTGATGGCAAGGGACCGGTTGAAATTGTGTTCCATACCCCAGAGGTAGAAGCGCAGATCTTAGGGATGGAGCCTATGCGAGAGGATGACAAGGCTCGCAGTGGCTTGATCCCTCGCGATATGGCCATTTTGATTTACACAAGTGGCACCACCGGGCTTCCTAAACCCGCCATTGTCAGCTGGAAGAAGTGCTGGTCTGGTAGTTTGTTCGTTAAAGATTGGTTGAACATTACTCCCTCTGACAGATTCTTCACGGTAAGGTCTACCAAATTTACAAATGTTGCTGTCCAAGCTAACCTCTTAACTAGTGCATGCCTCTTTACCATAGTTCCGCTGCGATACTTGGGTTTATAACTTGCTTGATGGGCGGATCCACCCTGATCATTGGCCGCCGGTTCTCTGCCCGCAACTTCATGAAGGAGGCTCGGGAGAACGGTGCCACAGTTATCCAATACGTGGGCGAAACGCTGCGTTATCTATTGGGTGTAGCACCTGAAATTGACCCGGTCACCGGAGAGGACCTTGACAAGAAGCACAATATCCGCTTGGCGTTTGGAAATGGATTGCGTCCTGATATCTGGAACCGCTTCAAGGAGCGCTTCAACATTCCCACAATCGCCGAGTTCTACGCCGCCACCGAAGGCACTGCGGGCTCATGGAACATTTCGTCGAACGACTTTTCCGCGGGTGCCATCGGCCGAAATGGTGCTTTAGGAAACATTATCCTTGGCCGTGGCTCTGCCATTGTGGATGTTGACCACGAGACCCAGGAACCATGGCGTGATCCCAAGACTGGTCTCTGTAAGAAGGTGCCTCGCGGTGACCCCGGTGAGTTGCTGTTCGCCATCGATGCAGCAGATCCCACTGCCAATTTCCAGGGCTACTTCGGAAACAAGAAGGCAACAGAAGGCAAGATTATCCGGGATGTAATCAAGAAGGGCGATGCCTATTTCCGGACCGGTGACATGGTTCGATGGGACAAAGACGGCCGCTGGTTCTTCTCGGATCGACTGGGTGATACCTTCCGATGGAAGAGCGAGAACGTATCCACCAGCGAGGTTTCTGAGGTTCTAGGCGCCCATCCTGAAGTGCATGAAGCCAATGTTTACGGCGTGGCTCTTCCTAATCATGATGGTCGTGCCGGTTGTGCAGCCGTCCTCTTCAACCAGCAGATAGCAAGCGGTGGCCTCTCTGATTCCGCACTGGAGCCCTCGCGCGAGGTGCTTGATACTCTGGCTGCACACACTCTCCAGAACCTGCCCCGGTTTGCGGCTCCGCTGTTCTTGCGGGTTACGCCTGTGACGCAGTCAACGGGTAACAACAAGCAACAGAAGCATGTTCTCCGTACTGAAGGTGTGGACCCGGCTCTTGTGTCGAAGAAGGACAAACTGTACTGGCTTCAGGGTAATACATATGTCCCCTTTGGACAGAGGGACTGGGAACGGTTGACTGGTGGTCAAGTTCGACTTTGATTTGTCTGCTTTCCTTGGGACTCATATTGCCTTCTCGTGTCTCCATTGACTTTCCCTATTACCTCTCTATCCTTTTTGGTCCTATGGCATTATCCCTACCCTCCTTTACCTTAAGATACCCTCAACAGCCCTTAATTCAACGATTTATATATGCCCATTAGGTTGGCCTAACATCACTACACTTTAAGTTTACACGTAGCGCATCCTATAGACAGCTGTATAGAGACCCTGGCAATTTCCTGATATCATCTAGTCTCCTGAGCTCTCAATATTGGAATGTCACCGAAGAAGGTTAGTAGGCTATAGGTTGTATGCCCGGGAAACGCATAGTACGGCAGTAGGCCTGGTCACATCCACGATACATATTCACAAGGAAGGTAGATATGACACCTCTTGGAAGGCACCGCTCATTCTGAAATAGGAAGGAAGGACTGCCACAAGGTAAGAGCGTCCCTGGAGTTCTGTACGAGGAAGGAACGATAAGAAAAGTGAACATAAAGGGAACTTTAAGTCCAGACATAGCAACCCCCAACCCCCATAGCTCAGATGGGAAGTGCCCCGGGCAGGGTAATGTTAGGTTGCGTGTTCGAATCACAGCTAGGTCGGGTTGAAGAACTGTGAGTCACGGGCTGACGACAGGGAGTACACCAACCCCACCTTGAAAAGGGGGCTCCCTGATGCCTCAAAGCCTGAGCGAGGCGCGTCCTAGCCGATGAGGAAACTGTCCCTAGCCTAGCTGTTGTGAAGATCCTTGGGGCCATTTTTTTTATTTTTTCTACTTCGGGATCCTTTGAAGCTATTCACTCTTTTGACCCACCACCCACCCCACTATAACCCCACCCCCACAACTTAACTTCTTTCAAGCTTTGCATTTTCTTTTTAATCTTCCTACAAAATACAATGTATGGTCTGGTTGTTTTTTGTTTTTCTTTTGGCGGAAGTCATCGATCTATTTTTTCTTCAATATACGCTCTTGGTTGATACAAATGCGTTCTCTCGCTTGCCCAGGTGGACATAGTCTTCACCTGGGCAATTTCCTTCTCTGAGTGTTCTTGCTCTCATCCTTGGTATACTAGGCGGAACGGTTGAATGTGTCCAAAGGCGAATCAGCCTCGACGATCTTCCACACCTGATCAATCTGTGCTGCAATTTCCGCGCTTAGGGGACCTTTGCTCAATGCAGCAAGCGTCTGATTGAGCTGCTCAACATTACGCGAGCCAACAATCACAGCATCTCCGAATTCTCCTTTAAGGGCCGAGTTATGCGCCACCCACCGATATGCCAATTCAGCCTTGGGAATACCAGACTCCTTGGAAATTCTCTCCCATTGTTCCAAGCCCTCCAACATGCTCGGCTTATTGAAAAGCGCATTGTACACCCCACCAAGTGGTGTGTTTGGATCCCATCGACCCTGGCCGCCCGAGACTAAAGTCGCAACATCCTTGGTCAGGAACCCACCCGCGATAGGCGAATAAGCATAGAAGGACATATTATGCTTCCGCAGCGTGGGAAAGATTTCTTTTTCTGCTCGGCGTGCAACGGCGGAATAATTACCCTGGTACACACATGGAACGACATAGTTCTTTTCACGACAGATACGGACTACCTCTTCGACCTCCTCGGCCAGATAGTTGGACAGCCCAAAGCGCCTGAACTTGCCAGCCCGGTACTCAGAGTCTATACTAGCGAGCAGGTCTTCCATTGAGCTTCTGCGTTCAGGAGCATGCATGTAGTAGACATCGAGCTAGGAATGGAATCAGAGATTGAATCTGTGCAGCCTTAGGTTATGAGAAGCTCACCTGATCAGTTTGAAGAAGAGCTAAACTCTCGTTCAAGCTTGTAACAAGAGACTCTGGGGTGGAAGGCTCTGGTGCAGCCCCGCCAGGGAATTTTGAATCAATGGTGAAGCGGGAATGGGCTTGAAGTTTTCCCAGTAGCTCCTCGGAGTTACCGTAGCGCTTGGCAGTATCAATGTTTTTGATGCCTTTAGCATGTAGGATATTGAGGACCTCCCGGATAGATTCAAGGGTTGGATATGAGACTTTGTCCACGATTGAGGCTCCGCCCCAGATGGTTTTGATGCTCGCCATGATAGATGGTTGAAGAATGAAACGGGATATATGAATACACCTTGGGGAATTTTATAATCAGTATCTTCTCAAGTACTACTAGTATCCTGGATTATCAATCATCGGTTCGAATGTCACCCGTACCGAGAACTGCCATCCCCACTTCCCGAAGTTCCGAGTCGGAATCGATGTCCCTCCGGGGTCTCTTGATTACATGTAGGAATTATTTGGAATTCCTGTTGCAAATCAAATTGAAATATTATTATCTACCTAGGTACATGTGCTCAAAATCATAAAGGGAAATAGTATGTAAATAGGCAAATCCAATGTCATTCTACAAGGACAAGCATAAAGCCGACTTGAGAGCCAAATCGGCTTCCCCGCATGCATTTGGAGATCCCCAGTTTTCCTTTTCTTCTTGCTCTCTTTCTCTTTTGCTTTTCACCACTTTCCTCAAAATCATCATGTCTTCAAGTTTGTCATTACTCGCACCTCTTCGCCCGCGCGTAATGGCGCAAACCCGACCGGGCGCAATTCGCAGTTTCACCATCTCTCAGCATCTCCCCTCAGATGCGTCCTCGGTAGCCTCGGCCTTCCTGTCGCGCTTCCAATCCCTAGGGCCACAAACCCGTACGCAAACGATAGATGCAAACCAACTCCAGCTTCTCACCCTCACACTCAATCGCCCGACTCTGTTCCCCGGTGCTCCCTCCCTGTCCAATGCCGCATCCGCCCCGCAGTCCACAGTACCCGTTCCGCCGGGCTACCACCTCGCGTATTTCACACCCGCGTTTTTAGAAAGTGAACTTGGGGCTGATGGAACCGATGCATCGTACAATCCCGACGTGCCCTTCACTCGACGCATGTGGGCAGGCGGCGAGGTGCTGTGGCCCCGTGTGGATGGGAAGCCCAATCTGTTACGGATAGGACAGCAGGTGCAGGAGACAACGCGGGTACTTAGCGCGGAGCCCAAGGTTGTGAAAAAGACCGGCGAGGACATGATTGTTGTTGGAATCGAGAAAGAATTCGCGAACGAGCACGGCGTCTCGATTATTGACCGACGGTCTGTCTTTTCTTTCCAAGTATGTCGCAGCGCAAGGCACTGACAGACATTCACATAGCAATTGGGTGTTCCGCAAAGCCCTACCTGTCCCATCTGCATCAGCGCCATCCAGTATCCCTCCCTCCTCTCCAGCATCCCATCTTGCGACCCCAAATCCTACCTCGTCCATCATCTCCACCGAGGGCAACACCCATACGCGAACCCTGGTGCAAACACCCGTGACACTGTTCCGCTTCTCCGCTCTGACTTTCAACCCTCATAAGATTCATTACTCCCTGCCCTGGGCGCGGGATGTAGAAGGGCACAAGGATATTGTAGTACATGGTCCGTTGAATCTGATATCCATTCTGGATCTTTGGCGTGACACTCGCCAGAATGTCGCAGATTCTACATTGGTTGTACCTGAGCGCATCTCTTACCGGGCGACGAGTCCATTATATGCGGGGGATGAGTATCGGATTGTGCTTGAAGATGGCGAGGGAGCAAAGGTGCAGATTATTGGGCCGGGGGAGTAGTCGCCATGAAGGCTGAGATCCACTAAATATTAACTGCACAAATATATCACGTATAAAAATGTGATGATTGCGGTATGTAAGGGCTATTCCTGATAGAATCGAAGGACTAAAGCCCTGTCCGGTGTTAACGGTGTCAGCGGGGCGTGTAGATCGCTTGGGAGTCAAATGGTTTTTCCTTTTCCACCTGGAATGTCCTGTTCCGGGGCATCCTCCCCATCATTTGCTGATCGCAATAACCATAATAACCATAACTAATAATGGACGAACCTCTGGACCCTGCTGCGGAAAACCCCGCCCCCAAAAAGCGAACGCGAGTTCAATTTTCCTGTACGGCGTGCAGGTATCGAAAGTAAGCTCAACGCATAACGTGCATACCCAGCATATCTGCAGCTACTGATTGATTACAGATTGAAATGCTGTCGCAATCACCCTTGCGGTAATTGCAAGAAGCGAGGCGAGGCCACATCATGCACCTATGTCGGGCGCGGGCCACGAGCCAAAGCCCAACATGGGCGGTCAAGCCCGACTCTAGTCCAGGACCGCTTGCACCATCTAGAGAATCTAGTGAAGTCTCTTGCACAGAAGCAGAGGTCTGAACCCGATATCGACTTCAATGCGGTGCAACCAAAGAGTCGGGCGGACTCTGACCGCGATGCTGCGTTGGTTCCTGTTGATACGGGCACGCTGGTCGTCAAAAATGAGGGAACCAGTTACATTGATGGTGCAAATTGGCGCGCTATTCTAGAAGAGGTCCGTCTTGATCTGCTCATTGTTGCGCTCTGAGATAACTGTGCTGACGGGTTCTCAAATCTGAAGATTGATGACGTGAAAGAATGTCTAGACGAGGATGGTGAAAATTCCGACGATGAAAGCGTCGAAGTTGACCCGTACGATGACCCGTCACCAGTTCTGCTGCTTGGTCATGGTCCTCCGGTAAGCAAAGAGGAGGTGCTTATGGACATCCCGCCACGGTCAATAGCCGATCGCCTGGTCTCTCGATTCCTTAAGACATCTGAACCGGCACGAGGTATGCTATTCTCGAGGAGAGCACCGGACACTGAGTACTGATAAACAGCAGTTTTAATCCATGTTCCCACGTTTCAGAAAGAGTACGAGGAGTTCTGGCTGCGCCCAGCAGACAAATCATTTACTTGGATCTCTCTCTTATACTCGATCATGACTTTGTCTCTCTCTCTATATTATCGAGGCTCAGAGCCGTTGCCTTCTAGTATGGCTGACCCTATCAAGTCATGGGCCATATTCCGGAAAAGGTCCTCGCAGTGTCTTATCCAAGCGAACTACATCGCCCCAGGGCGATATAAAGGCGAAGCACTATTCCTTTACTCACTCACCGAGTTTTACCGCACCCAGGATTCGCATATTGGAATGTCCTACTTGCTCGGGATGACTATTCGCCTGACTATGCGTATGGGTTACCATCGTGATCCGCGTCATTACCCAATGCTATCTGCCATGGATGGGGAAATGCGCCGCCGTCTCTGGGCGTTGCTCGTTCAGCTCGACACTTTAGTCTCATTTTCAGTCGGTGTCCCTCGAACAATCCAGCCTTGGCAATACGACACAGAGTTGCCCTCTAACTTGCTGGACACCGACTTCGACGAGACTTCCGTTCAATTACCACCCGAGAGGCCAAGTAATGAAGGAACAGATTGCACATACACAAGGGCCAAATCACACATTATGAGTGTCTTTGGTCAGATAACAGACCTAGCATTCTCTCGAGAGCATTCATCCTACGACGAGGTCATGGAGATTGACCGTTGTCTGGAGACCTCGCATGATATGTTACCCTCCTGCTTGCAAATCCGGCCGATGACGCAGTGCATCGCAGACCCAGCAGAACTGACCGCGCGGCGCTTCGCCTTGGAGCTCCTGTATCAAAAAGCACGACTTGTCCTACATCGCCGGTATATCGCTGAGACCAATACCAAATTTGCTTACTCCCGATCAGTCTGCCTAGCCGCAGCTCGGAAAGCGCTTCAACACCACAAAGAGATCTGGACCGAGTTCATGCCCGGCGGTCAGCTGCACGCTGAGCGATTCTTCCTCAAGTCCCTCCAGAATTCCTTCTTGCTCTCGGCAATGATTCTTTGCCTTGAAATGTCTCAGGATGCCGATCGTGGTGATGCCGCACGTCTGGAACCCCAAGAACGCGCAGAGTTCTTGCTTCTTCTGGAAAGTACCCATCGCATATTCATGGAATCCAGTCGTCAGTCTGTAGATACGCAGCGGGCAGCGCATGCTTTGAATATCATGCTCAAGCGGGTGAAGAAAGGTGACTTTCAATATTCCAGTTCGACTACTGGGAAATCAACGGCGCCCAAGGATAGTAAGTCTAACCATTTTCTGCTAAAGATGGGACTGACAAGGTTCCCAGATGATATCCCAACCCAATCCACCGGTGCACCAACATTTAATCAACAATGCCCAGCCTACACATCCAATTCTGGCGAATTCCAGTCCGCAATACCCAACACTGGCCAGGCAGCGTCATACGATTCCCTCGGGGTCATTGAAGACATGCTTGATATACCCGCACAACTGGACTGGGTAAGAGCCCCGACTGTGCTTAGTACAACCATAACTAATTCTTCATTCCTAGAACCTGTACGACAGTCACATATCAGGGGTCCAAATGGCCACCAATAACAACATTTGGTACCCCCATGGTCCCGCGACTCCGGCGTACGATTTCGGTGCGTATCCTCCTGGTGTATCGCCGATGGATCATCAGAACTTCCAGCAATGATGATGGTGAATTTTACATATATATATCAAATGTTATGAATATATTATGCTTGTTTCGTACATCGTTGATCAAAGATCGCGTGATACTACCCACCAAGGCGCTTACAACGATAAATTGATTAGCGAGACCCAAGAACAGCCATGTCGTAATACGTACATCGCTAGAGCTATTAGGTTTTTAACCTAAAAGAAAATTGTTCGAATTACAGAATCCGTGAATCAAATCCGGAGTATGTACCTGGGCACTCACTAAATCCTACCGAGGCGGCTGCAGATCCGCTCCGCGGAACCGGAGCGTTTTTCCTGTCTGCCAGGAACCACTACGACTAGAACCAACCGTTGTATATCTTCTTTATATCACCCCTCCTCGATGCGACCATTCCGCACCTTGCGACTTCCAAGTCGTTCAACTCTTCTCTCCCAGCACCAGAATGTGTGCTTAGTCCCCCAACTCAACACAAGCACGAGGACAATAAGCACAACACAACGACCAGGTCTGCGCCGACCTCTACTCCCAAGCAATGGCACCAAAACCACCACACGAGCATTCGGTCTGCCCGACCTATCCTCCTTCCTCCCCAACAGCAACAATAGCAACAATAACAACTCCCCACACCGCGTCTTAACCGCCACCCGCACCCTCCCTTACAATCCAGCCCTGCTATACAAAGTGATTTCCTCAGTCGAAGCCTACAGCCAATTCCTCCCCTTCCTCACCGCCTCGACCGTGACAGCGCGGGATCCGGAAACAGAATACCCAACCCAAGCGTTCCTGACGGTCGGCTACGGCCCGCTCAGCGAGACGTTCACGTCGCGCGTGATCTGCGACGTGGAGAAGCTGACTGTGGAGGCTAAGAGCGGGGCCAACTATGGTAAAGAGGTGCAGGATGGCCGGGCTAGTAAGAGCTCTTCTTCGTCCGGGCTGAGCGGGTTCTTCCCCGGTGCGAATGAGGGCCTTTTCGAGTACCTAACGACGAGATGGGAATTGGTGCCCGTTTCGCCTGGAGCGCAGGGTGGGCCGTTGACTAAGGTCAACCTGGAAGTGCGGTTTGAGTTCCGTTCGCAGATGCATGCTACGCTTATGAGTGCTGTTGAGGGGCAGATGGCTGGGGTTATGATTGAGGCTTTTGAGAAGCGGATACGGGAGGTTGAGGGTAAAAGGCAGTGATAGGGACGTCACTTGCAGATTGGGTTGTATATCAGTGGGAGTTTTGGTTTTCGAGCATACTTTGCATATACGACAACTACATAAGTCTACTTGGGCTTACATGTCGACTCTTGACAACGGAAGGGAAATAGAGGGCATCGCCAATTTGATTCTATTGGATCGCTGTACATGCTCAACCAGAAGCCTGTGAGAATGAGCAATGGAGACCAAAAAATAAAATAAAACATGATAGTATATAATACAGATTATCCAGAAACAGAAATGATTTTCAACTTAAAGCATGCTCATACTCCGATGACGGTTGATGGAGCTGCGCGAGTTCTTCATCGAGCCGACAGCATTGTAGTTGTCGAAGACCACATCCCAGTTAATCCGATCCCACCAGCGCTCGAGATACTCGTCCTTGCCGGCAATACCGTAGTCCATCATCCACGCGTGCTCCCAAGTGTTGACACAGAGAATGGGCTGCACGTCGACAGCGCCGGGAGCGAGGCTCTTCTGGTTCTGGGCATGGGCACCCATCGAGCCGGCGAACTGGTTGCCCAGTGGGGTCTCCGGGGTGTGGGTGGCCATATCGACGGGTTGCCGCCGGGAGTGGGCGGCCGGGTATGGCGAGCCAGCGCTGTAGGTGCAGAAGATGTGCATCATGCCTTCGCGCTCGAGGTTCTTGGCGAGCCAGACGAATCCGGGGCCGAACATTGAGCTTGCTGTGGCCAGGAAATCCAACTTCAGGGACTCGACGGAGGAGCAGGTGTCGACGATGTCCTTGGCGAACTTTTCGGGGATGGTGGTGGCGGTGGGAGACTGTATTTAGCAGGCTAGTCAGGATGGGATGTCATGTATAGAGGGATTGTGGCCTCTACTAACCAGGCAGTTGAAGAAAAAGTGGTTGTTGTGGGCCATTGAGGCATAGTTGAACACCGAGGCCATCTCCGGACGCTTGGAGTATTTGACCAGCAATTCTCCCGGTTTAGCATCTGCGTCGACGGTATCTATTGAATTCGAATGTCAGACACGTATTCCAATGTGCCATATCGCTCAATCATGCAGTTGGGGCCGAATTGGATCGATGTATCGTTCCACAGGGTCGGAGTATCGGGCTCACCTTGTGTCAACAGATTGAGTTTGTTAACGAGGAGAGACTGGTATTGGGTCCAGGAAAAGTCAAACGCCTCAGGCGATAGGAACTCCGGGACACCATTCTCCTTATAGTAGGCGTCGTGCTGCAATTGGGGCATGCGATGGATAGCCCGAGTCTGGAAGCGTGAGAAGGCGGAGGTAGGTTTCTGAACAAAACGCGGTCAGTCAAGACGGATTGGGCGACGGAGGAAGTGAGTCTCACGGGGGAGAAAGAGGAGGCTGCGCGCAAAGCGCTTTGCGGCCTGGCGAATCGGTTGAACATGACGAGCGGCTCTGTGAATGGTCGGGTTAATCGGGCAGAGCTTCGATGTCGAAGAATTTCCCTCCCGACGTTCTGCCCGATCGGGACTAGTGTTGTTATGTAAGACCCCTGGCCCAACAGCCAATCACATCGTCTAAATCTACTTCATCTCTAAGCGCCTTGTACTCTTCTGCACCCTTTGTCCTTTATCCAATCGTCGTTCTGCAATTCCCTAGTCGGACGTGGTCCTGTAACAAAGACTTGATTTAGCGCCCATATTGTTGCCTTTTTAATCATGCTGCTCACCCTGAAACAACCCGATGGCTATTTTAGGACCTCGGCGCTTGCAGGTACTCTTTGTCTACAAGACGTGAAGGATGGCAGTGCCCTGGTGCCTTTCAAGAATGACACATCCTGGTTCTTTGAATGATTCGTTTCAGATGGAAGTCAATGCCCTTGTTTCTTAACTATTTTCAACCTATCTCTGTCAAGGTTTCCTCCAGTGTTGGTCTTCCTACTTGCGACTTGCGCTTGCGTTATACGTGATATTCTGTCAAGAACTCTATCAGACTCTATTTTCCAGCGAGACTCTGAACTTAATCGTCTAATTGTCGGAAACTTCCATCTTTATCAGCCTACATACGCTCCGTCAGTATGACGAGGTCGCAGCCATCCGTTCTGCTGCTGTTCACCCTGATGGCCAGCATCCGACCAGGACAAGCATATAACTCTGTCGATCTTCTCTCAAGAAGCTCAGACGCATGTCCCTCATCATTTACTCGCTGCGGCAGTACGAAACTCCCAAATGATTTCTGCTGTCCTTCAGACTCCACCTGCATCAGTCTAGACCAGGGTAGCTCCTCCATCTGCTGTCCCGCCGGTAGTGATTGTGACTACATCTCGCCGATTACATGTGATATACAACAACAGGACGTTACCATTTATCCAGAGAGTGTCATCAAGACGACCCGCCTGGGCGACAGCCTTCCGAAATGCGGCGATGCGTGCTGCCCGTTTGGCTACACCTGTCAAGGTGACAACACTTGTTCTCTGAACGAAAAGACCTCCACGACTGTAGCAGCATCTGTATCCAGCTCGTCTACCAACACCGCATCATCATCATCGACAGCCGCTACAACTTCAGCAACACCCCAGACAACCGTCACACCCGTGCCATCCCCCTCCTCCGAAAAGTCCTCAAACTCCACAACCTGCGCAGCAGTATCAACATCCTGTCCTTCCTTCCCAGCCGGAGCTATAGCAGCAGGTTTCTTCCCAGGCGCAGTCTTCGGCGCTGTCGCCGCCCTCTTAATAACATTATGTTTCCGACGAGCCCGAAAAGACGAATGTGAAATCCAAGAAGGCAAAACCGGACCAAACTGGTCCCAACGCTCTTCTTCCGGCGCGATATTGTGCATATCAAATCCCATCCCCCAAGACGATACCTCCTACCGTACCGACTTCCTCCGAAGCCCACCACGAGCCAAGCGCTCTTCGATAGAAGGACGCTCCACCCGCACGATGATCCAGCGCACCGGCAGCAGAGTGCGGAGTTTATTCTCCGGTTATCCAAGACAAAATCCCCAGCTAGACAAGGATGTGCCGCCTATCCCTGTGCCGGACCCCGTGGCATCGGCTCCGTTTACTCCGCCTCGGCAGCGTCAGCCGAGTACGGAGAGTATCAAGGTGTATTCGCCGCCTGAGTCGTTGTTTTTGCAGAATCGCAATCGTTTGGGACCTGAGCCGTATCCTGGTTCTGCCGCTAGGCCGGATACTCTGTTTAGCAACCTGATGCGGGATGTTGGGACTCCTCAGGGTGGTAAGGGGAAGGTGCCTTATCCTACTCATGATGATAACCAGGAAAATCCGTTCCGGGATCCTGTGCGTTGATAATTGAGGGACGTGAACGTACGTCAGCTTGGGTTGAGCTGTGCGCTCCGTCTTCTGGTTGAGATATTTGGTTGTTCTGGCATATTGACCGTGTACCAAGATATCCCATATTTATATTGCTTTTGAGTTTGTTTCGAGGGTTGGCTATTTAGATACTTGATTAATTCTCAGTCTAATTTAAAATGTTGTGTACCATGTAAAATCAGTCTACTGGATATATGCCTAGAAAGGGCTGTCATATTTATGTAGACCCAGGACGCCCTAGATAGATCCAGCCTCGGAGGAAATAATAGTTTCAATGGGTGTATATATAACTCCTAGAATACATAAATGCCGAGAGGTTATATTACTCTACGGCGCCGCCCCCTTCGCCTTGCGTCGAGCCGCAATTCTCTTGAGCTCTTTGAGCAGCCCAACAACAAGAGGAACACCAATTGGTCCCAGAAGGGGCAGATAGACTGCCACTTTATGCTCATCTGGGAAATAGACCTGACCCACCATACTCTTTTCGAAGAAGCTGCGCTCAGCCTCTGTCTCTGCAACTCGCGCGCTGGCAAGCGCGGCGCCGAAACGGCCCTCTCGCAAGTGAGCACAGGAGGAACTCAAATGTGAGAGAGTGGTGGTGACCGAAGTAGCCACGGTTGCCGGAATGGGAATAGAGGGTAAGGACTCAGTAAGACGGGCAAGCGATCCCATTGTTGATGAGGCAGAGAGTAACAAGCTGGCCGCGCGAATGCGAATAGATGTCTGAAGGCGGAGGGGAAGGGAGGCAGGGGTACTTGGAGTACCGAGGAGGGTGAGGAGTTGATGAGAGAAGGTCATGAATGCAGGACGTAAAGAGTCCTGGGAAAGATGGGCAGGATTGGACAGGCCACCCTGGTCATCGGTATGGGAAAGCGGCGGGTTAAGGAGGAAAACCCCGCCCCATTGGGGGACTATCCAACTAGAAGCACGGTTCTCCTTAACAATGAGTGGAGACTGAGAAGGGTCTGGGACATAGAGGATGAAATTGATCGTTGGCCCACTTCCGATGCTCGGATTCAGTGGCCACTCGGCAGCATTGACGAAGGCGCTCAGACCTTCTTTCTTCAATGTCCATGCCGCCTCGGTTTCATCATACTCAGGCTTCGGCGCAGTGGGTGCAAAGTTCGCGTAGAGCTGTACTTGCGTGTCGACAGTGAAATTGCTGATAGGAGAGAATGCCTGCAGGAGTGGAGAGACATATTCGTTCACTGCAGCCTCGATGTCCCACGAGGAAGGTTCAGATCCGGGGGTAAACAGTGAAAAGGAGAGGTGGTAAGTTTCAGCGTATTTCATCGATCGACGCAGTCTGCGGTCGATCTCTTCGGCGAGTTGTGGTGAGGTCGAGTCAAGCCCAGCGGTATTTCCAGACAAGATGTACGCGATGGTAGCCTTCTCCTCGCTGTACAATCGTTGAAGCTCCGCCGCAATAAAAGCGGAAAGGGGGAGTTGGAGGAGGAAGGCACAGGAACCTGGTTCGGCGGGTAGAAGATATCGAGCTGCGTTGTAGCTGCATGGAGCTCTGACCGAGGACCTGCTAGACCCTCCTGGGGCAGTAATCGGACGGTCAATGCAGTATCCGCTGAGTCCTCTGGAATATATCTGAGGCCGTCTGCGCTCTCTTCCCCATTATGGGCTGCCGTGCTGCCGTCGGTCAACTTAAGCCGAAGATGATGAGCTGCGAACTCGTTGAGATCATCGAGGGTATGCTGCGTCGTGCGGAGGAGGTTCTGGGCCTCGAGCGATTGCATCGAAGGTGTCGCAAGGTGAATTTCCAAAGGAAAGACTGGTCGGCAGGCCTATCAGGACCATTATTAGCATCCACCAAGTTCCCAGACTCAAAGGTGATTCCACAAACCGTACCTTGCCATCAGCCCAATCCACCATCTCCTCGATAGGGAGAGACGCTCGATAGATCGATGTCGTCTTCCACCATATCGGGAATCCAAGGAATATAATTACGGCCCAAAAGGCTGCTATCACTCGAAATCGTGTTTGAAGGGCGGCCGGGGTTTCTGGGGGCGGAGCGCGCTTAACGCTGGGTTGGTCAAGTTGAGAGGCCGAGGCCTGAGGAGACTCCTGGTCTCCTGTTTTTGTCGTCATGGTCGGGACATGCTTTGCGCTCTAAATCAGAGCAACAAAGGAGTGAATGTTTACCAAGTCGATTGTTGGGGGGAAGTTGATAGCCGGGCGGAGAAGCCAGGGACCTAAGTGGACACCAGCCCCGGGGCCAACTATACGCTACCTAACTAGGTAGTTTCACCATCTTCATTTAATTGGTTTTGTGCTATCTTTGTACTCTACAACCCAAAGCCCCGGAATTCGAGTCCAAAGCGATTTTGAAAGACAGATAGCAGAAGCAGAGCTCGTCCCAAACGGGGCTCAGGATGTTATTATTGTTTGAAGTACTTGGAAATCACAAAAACAAGGGTATATTGACCAGTAACGCCGATCCGATGTAGCAGTCAAAAGGCCAGGCCTCTGCCGCTGTACTTCCATATGCAATGTCTAATATTCCTTCTCGAAGATCTTTTGAATTGGCTTAGCGGCCTAGATGTTATGAAACTGATTAGCAGACTCATCCATGGCAGACTTGGACACGCGGAATGGCATACGTCAATGAACTTTTCGAGATCTTGGTCGAGGTTGGCAAGGTCATTCTTCCTTTTCTTGTTCTCTGCGATCAACCCCTGCTTGCGCTTCAAAAGCTCTTGCCGCGCCTGCTCCAGTTTCTCTCGCTCAGCATGCTCGTGTTCGATGCGGGCGATCATGAGGTCATGTTCGCTGGACTCGCGATGCTCAGGATGGAGCTCCAAGAATTCTTCGACCGGGATCAAAGGGAGGGATAGGTATTTGTGACTACAGTGAATATGTCAGCTCTTCGCCACGAGAAATGAGATTGCGACAAGTACGAAATCGGATTCACATACTCGTAGGCCTCGCAAGCTGCAATTTCGCCTGTTAGATGCTTCTGTTCATAGTACAAGTTCTGAAGCTGAAGGTGTAGCCGGTCGATTTCTTGTCGAGCTTCTGCAGTTGACTGCTTGGTATCGCGCACGCGAAAGATGGCATCCCGGTTCTGCCCGCGGAGTTGGGCCAGCAGTGCGAATAGGAGTTTCTGTTGCTTAGAGGAGGCTAGGGATAATTCTCGGAGCTTGGCGCCATCGTTGGGCAGGGTATCGGGGTTTAGTAGGGTGAGAAGCGCCTGACATTGGGCCAGAGTCTCGGCGCTAGTCTGAAGCACTGGTAAGAGCGACTCATCAGCGACGATATCACTGATAGCCATTTTGGAAGTGAAAATTTAAAGATCCGACGAATAAGGTTGTATAAGGTGGTATAAAGAGGTCTAAAGAAAAGGAAATCAGTTGAGGCGGGACGGATCAATCAGGACGTTCGGGGCGGCAATGTGCCTCGGGGATTTTGTGTGGTTGGGGACTTGACCCTCTTCTTTTCTCCCAGCGCCACTCCATTTTACTTCCCCCATTCTTCCCCCCTCCTTTCATTTTTCTGTACTTTATTAGTTTAATGTGCCCCTCATTTCTTGTTTAAAGCTTTCAATTCAAGGCTTTGTCTTGAGTTCTTCTTCGCCTCCCGGCACTTGGTACCCTTGCCTCTCAACGCTTATCAGTACCCTGTATGGCATTCGATTAAGGAACGGGTTAACTCTCAACTACACCCCATGGCTTGCAGCGCTTCTTCAATGGCAGTGGAGTCTTATCCTGAAGAGGCATATGCCTCTGCTACTGCGACGCCCGACGAGAATACTAGTATGCTCCGTGATCGGCGCCGACATTCTTTCCACGCTGCTAGGAAACTTTCGTGCGACTATCAAGATGCAGATGCAGTCTTTATCAGGGTATGTACATGCATTATTGGTGGGAAATATCTCCGGGTAACTGTGTGTCTAATCGAAGTTTTAGGTCGAACTCTTCTTGTCCGAACTGGAACGTCGAATGCAATGGATCGAACAATACCGGAAATCCCACATGGTGCAGGTCGACGCCAGTTTAAAACGAGGCTATGCTACGCTTGAAGCCGTGAGGGATCAATGCTCTCTCGCCTCGGGAGAACTGATGGGAAGTGGCAAGAAGCGAGCCAAGATTCTAGTCGAAACTCTCGAGGATCGATACAATGAAGCCCTAGTGACCAAGGAGACTTTGGAGCAAAAGGCGCAAGCCGGTGTGCGCTTGATGGAGTCATTCCTGGTCGAAGTTGAGAACAAAATGCATGCGGTTCGCGATCGCGGCATCTACGGCACTTTAGATGATGGGTGGAAAGCGATGGATTCAGGGTTGGTTCATGCCCGGGAAATCGTCGACGAGGGCATGGAGCGTGCCCGCCGGACTCGTGATACTCTCCGAGACACTGTCGAAGAAGCTATCCGACTCGCCAAGGAGAAGCGATTGATTAACTACCACGAACTGCCTCATCCGTGGCGCGTCAACCCGCACATCATTAATGGCTACCGATTCACCACCTCCAAGGTGGAGTGCATCTCGTCAGTCTTCGCTTATTCGAATGAGATGTTCAACATATGGTCCCATGTGATCGGCCTTGTCATCGTCCTAGCCATCGCCTTTTACTTCTACCCGCTTCACACCAATTTCCACCTGAGCACCAAATCTGACGTCACGATCGCTGCCGTGTTCTTCTTTGCTGCATGCAAATGCCTAGTCTGCAGCACTATTTGGCATACTATGAACAGCATTGCTTCGCAGTCATTGATGGAACGATTCGCGTGTGTGGACTACACTGGAATCTCGATGCTGGTCGCTGCCTCGATTATGACGACCGAATACACTGCCTTCTATTGCGAGCCCTTATCCCGATGGGTATACATTCTGCTCACCATGTCACTGGGCGTCGGTGGCATCATTCTACCGTGGCACCCAACCTTCAACCGCCACGATATGGCTTGGGCCCGCGTGGGCTTCTACGTGACCCTTGCACTAACTGGTTTCTCGCCCATAGCTCAGCTCTCTTATACACGTGGCTTTGAGTGGACCATGTATTTCTATGCACCAGTCGTGAAGAGCATCATGGTGTATTTCGTCGGTGCCCTTGTCTACGCATCTAAGATTCCTGAGCGCTGGAAGCCAGGTCTTTTCGATTACTTCGGTGGCAGTCACAATATCTGGCACATCGCTGTCCTGGGCGGTATTCTTTTCCACTACCACGCCATGCAGGACTTGTTTGCAGGGGCCTTTCAACGGGCCCAGGGCGAGTGTCCGAATATGACGTCGTGAAAACACCTCCCAACATACTCCTGCAAATATCTCCGCATTGTTGATGGCTCTTTACCTTTTGCTCATGAGCACATCTCATGTGGCGCATGGGTTCGCTTTTCAACATACAGCGATTAGACATTTAGACTCGCACTTCGGGTCACGCTTGCTATGATCCCTTGCAATGAAAATTTCCATCTCTTTCCACGGGAGCTTTGGCCCCGTTTGATGCCCATTTTGCGTGCATGGATGGAGTTCGTCTTGATTTTCTATTTCTTCGATTCTTAGAGCATCGGCTTGTACATAACTCTGGTGTCTCTCTTTTCCCCCTATTATAACACCATTATATCTGTCTAGGTGCAGGGTGTGCACAGAATTTTGATTGTTCTGCATGTACTTTTGAGACTCGCTGTACTTAGAAACCTACATCTTTTAGATTGCCATTGTTGATATTTGGCTAGAACAAAGAAAGGCCGGTTTCCATACATTCGATGTTTTCCTTTCGTTAACTTACCTATCCCTTATCAGCTGCTGTGGATCAATATACTTACCTGGTCCCAAGGTTGTCCTTCCAGATTCTATATAGAACACCTGGTGCTATGTGGCATCCTCTTGACATAGATTCACATGAATAGATGGGTATAACCTTCTACATCGGCATCTTGCTATGATCCTCTATGAGGTCTTCTTGCTTGGCTCTAATTGCAAATTAAATGACATGGTCTAATGTGTGCGTCGTACATTCATAACGCCATCATGCAGGAATTGCCCTATATCGACAGCAACCCAAGTCATTCCTCGTAGCTTCGAGGGTACTGCCTCGGCTTTTCCCACTGCAATGCCCCAACAGCATGGCATGTTGATCTCGGCGTGGTGGTATCTGAGATACACGTGAAAACGCGGTGTCGAGTCCCCATGGCGAAAATGACGAGATCAAGTTTGGACGGTGGGAAAAGCTGTCACAAGTATCTGACTGTGACCCATACTGGCTGGTAGACGATAGATTTCCTGTCTTTGACAGAGGCTTTTGTGAAGGCTTATAACCATCTGAAACGACCCTCGCTATAAACTGGCGATTCAGGAGCTTATTGGGTGCTCTCGGTGGCAGCCTTATCCTCAGGCCCACCGCGCTTCTGGAAGTTGCCCTGCATCCAGCAACGGTACATCTTCTGTTTGGTTCCACGGTTGACAATCAATCGCCGATCAACTCCCATATTGGGGACATCAAATGCTCCATTATCCCTTGCCAGTTGCTTGGCCTCTGCAGATGGCTCCTCTACGGGCTCAGACGCTTCTTCGGTGGGGTTCTCATCGCCAATGGGAATCTGCAAGCCGTTTTCTGCGCTCCAGGTACCCCACATGTCAACAAGCTGGTCCTTGTCGAAGAAGTAAACCCGTGTGCCATCACCTCGAATGTAGAAATTCTCGGCCATGTATCGACCCTTCTTGAATCGCACTTGGGCGAGGTCACCACGGCCGTAGTCGCGGAACAACACACGGCCACCAGGCTTCAAGAGACGATAGATATTGCGGATTGCAGAGTCCCACTGGTTAGGGGCCAGGGCCGAGAAGATGAAGATTAGGATCACAACGTCGACTGAACCTTCGGTCAGACCGGGCGGAAGAGAGTCGCCGTTCTCACCAGGCACACCGGCTGCGTCCCAGACATCAGCGGTCATGTATTTCTCGTTGTAGAGCTCGCTCTCGCGCATGACCTTGACAGCATACTTGGAAAAATCACAGGCATGGACCTTGAGGTGTTCATTCTCGTTGTTGGCCAGCAATGGGAAGGCGGTGTTTCCGGCTCCCGCGCCAACCTCCAGAACGACCTGGGGACCGGCGTTCTTCTGTGTCACTTCAGCGAGAATGGGGAATTCTTGGCGCAACCACTTTCGATCCTTGAAGAAGTTGGCTGTGTTGTTTTTATAGAAAAGATCCCACCACTTGGCGGGGTCGTTGTTGAACCGGTTGCGATCAAAGTCCGACAAGCGTGTTTCGCGCTGTCTCGCATATTGGGTCTCGGCGAAGGCCTTAAACTCGTCGTCTGGCTCAACGTGGTCCCAAGCATTGAACTCGAAAACATCATCGCCCTTTTCAAGGTATCGCGAGCCGAATTGGAAGGGGTCGGTCCGTTTCATGTTGTTTGAGGGATCGTGGGAACGATGGGGGGCGACTTTAGGAGGCTCGACATTCTGTGTCACTTCCTGGATATCCGGATCGACGGTCATGATGTTGGGTGAACTATATAGTTCTGATTGATGCAAGATTCGAAATTAGATGTGGAAAGAAAATCTTATCACCCAAGCAAGTGATCTTCGAGGAGAAGGCGGGGAGAACAAAAAAAATTCCAGGCCGCGACGCGATTGGCGGGGTGTTTTGGTCACATGATTGGATTTTGCCCACATCTTTACTTGCCCCTCGACCCACTCAACAACACAGCCAATCATCTACTCCGTATGTATACACCGCCTGATTATCTTCTGGTACGCCGGATCTTATCGCCTATCGCTTATCAGTCTTGTTACCCATGCAAAGTGCCCAGGTGCACTTTTAACAACCTACTGAGGGATCAATGAGAAGTTTTATATATCCTACGCGTCTCTGCGGATTCTAATCATGAACCTTGGTACAAGCTCTCAATAAATCTTGAAAGCTGCCACTTAGGACAAAAAAACCGTGGATGAATGACTCATCAAGCAGATATCCTTCTTGATTTAACGTTTCTTTGTCGTCCCTAATGGACTACAACGAGTCTCGTTTGGTTTTGGCCAGCTTCTCCTGGGGCAGGGTCGGTTCAAAAGTCAATGGACGCGTATTTATATTACCTCATTCGTCACAATCCTAGTGCCTCAGGCATACATACTATCTTATCAGAGCCAATCAGAGGTCCTGGGAATCTGGATGCCTGCGGGTGCCTTGTCCGGGTCAGCTCTCATCTGGCCTTTCTTTCACCCCTCATCTTCTTCTTTTCCATCTCTATATGAGTGTGCCTTTCTAGATTCATATTCATTCTTATTCTCTCTGTTTGTCCGGTTCAAGTCTGGGGCTTATCGACGCAAGTGGGGTTCAGCCCACTATCGGCGTTTTGAGGCTCAAACCATAAGTTCTTGTCGAGAGCTGTTTCCTATTACAGATCTCACGGACCAGCTTTCTCTCGCTACAGTCAAATAACTATTGGCTTTGGAACTGTCAATTAGAGAACGGACACCTCATTGAGTTATGTCTTTCCTCTCCGCACTTTGTGGGTGCTTCGCCCGAGACGAGAAACCATCGCAGCATCATTCATCTCCTGAGATGTCCCAAAGGTCCAACCCCGCGGGCTTCCAGACAGGCCACTTTACACTCTCCGGGGAAGGCAAATTTATCCGCTCAGCACCCCAAACCGGGGGCCACGGGCACGGACCCCCACCCTCTGACTCGGAGGATGCGGGCTATTCCAGCGTGGCTCCCCTCCCGCAGTACACAGCCCGTCCGATGAGTCTCCACGAGAAAACTCTAGAAGCCCATATGCGTGACCCATCTATTTCTTCCGAGTCCCAGAACTCTTACCCCCAAGATGAAAAGAGCGCCAATCGTTACGATGAAGATGTCACTTCCGATAGTTCATCGGCCATTTCCTTTCCCAGCAGCTACGGCAATACCTCCACTGCAACGAGGGAGACTCCGCCACCGCCATACTCTCCCCGTCACTCTTCAGTACTGTGTCGTTCGCGGTCCATCTCCATCTCGTCCGCTATGGCGGTGATCATTAATCCGCCGCCTGCTGCCCGCATGAATGGCTCGCGGACTGGTCCTACATACTCTGAGGATGATCGGTCCATTCGTCGTCATCGGCGGGTCTCTTGGGAGAGCCGATGATACAGCCTCGCTCTGATTGCGGAAAGACCGTTTGCTTGCTGGCCTTTGCTTATTAGCCTGTTTAATATTTTTCCACTTCGATCTTTTGGTCTGGGCTGATCTGGAATCGTCCTTTGTGGATTTAATTTCCTTCTCCGACTGCTGCATCGCTCTACTTTTTGCTTGTCTTTTTTGGTTCTCTTTCATTGCACATGACGCGACGACATCATTTATGGATACTGATCGAATGTTTACGACACGGCGGGACTTGGTGCAAAAAGGAATTTCTTTTGGGATAGCTTTGGATACTTAATATTGACCTGCACATACCATACTCGCCTGTCATGCAGGAGGACACTGTATCGAGATCATCGGTTACCTGGGTCCTCACTCGCATCCTGGCAGGCATAAATAGTGTAATAATTCCGATAAACCGAATACATTAATACATCTTGTCAATCATATGCTCCACCTCCAGCCCTACTGCTACTAACTCCCAATAAAACATCTAGATAGACAACCAACCAACAAGAAGAAGGTATCAATGCAACAAATCCCATATTGAAACCACCGTCACTCCAACTCAAGGACCCTAGCCCGTTCCTGCTCATGTCTAAGCAGATACCCACAACACGAAGCGGGAAACTCCAACAACCTCAAAACCAGCGGATCACAACTATCCTCCAAAAACATACAGATAGCCGTACACTCCGATCGAACCCTCGTCTCAACCCACCACTGCTCAACATAACACATAAGCCCCAACCACCAAGCCAACAAAACCAACGCCGCCGGCTCCTTCCTAAGCAAACACTCATAGAACGGACCCTCCAACCTCCCCATCCAAGTATTATAAACCCTAAAACTCCCCGGCCCCCTCTCAAACGGCAACAACCCCATAAGCATGCGCAAAGGCCACAAAAACACATTCCCCTCGACGGTCGAATCCTCCGTAATCCCACACAGATCCGCCAAGTCCGGATCAAGACCTACGCGACCAGGACGCTTATCCTCGAAATCCATGGATGGATCCCGCGACTCCATGAAGATGGTCCACCACATGCTCTGCGGGAGCCAGCGGTGCGTGCGCGCGAGGAGGTAGCGGAGTCCGCCTTGCAGGCGGAGCCAGGTTAGGGCTGTTGGGTCGGTGGTGAAGACGAAGGAGGCGTGTGGGTTGAAGGTTTCTTGGATGAAGGAGTGCATGCTTATCATTAGACAGACGGAGTAGAGCTTGTCCATGTTTTCGCGGGTTATGTTTGTGGACACTTCGGTTGAGTATTGGTTTATTGTTTGTTGCCAGTGGTAGGCTTCTGCTAGGCGGTAGTCTCTGTTATCTGGGAGGAGGGCGCATAGGTGGGTTGTTGCCGATGCTATTATGGCGTGCATGAGAAAGGGGGTCTGGTTGGTTTTGGGGGTTAGTGTTTGAAGTTGTATTAGGTATGTGCAGTTTATAGGGTTGTGTTTTGTTGAGGTTGGCTACGGCGAATATAGGGGAAAGGAGCACTCAAACTATGGATGAACTTACTTCGAAGGCTAGCTCGACCATTTTGCCCATTACTACGCGAACAGGCGTTTGGACGTCGCTGAAGGCTGGGGCTTGGTGGAAATGATGCAATGCTTCCATCGTGCGGGCTGATGCTGTGGCATCTGTTAATCTCGGCAAATGGTTACCGGTAGCGGAGGGCGGTTGCAGTAATTCATTCAACTTGTCCGCGACTGTCATTAGAGACATTGAAGAAGCTAGAGAATCAATCGAGATCAAGTCAGGGTTGGCTTGGATGAATTGGGAAACGATACTATTGGTCTTTTGAGGTCGGGATGGCTGGCTTGTATAGTCACACTCGATGCCATGTCTTTGGCAACGGAGGCAATGTGGTTTCGCTTCATCACACTTGATCGGTCACTATCAGCCGGTGGTTGATAATGGGGGTGTCGGAAGTACCTTGACTCTTCGCTGCTTACAGTTCACGCAACCGGCACGGGATTTCCGGTGAGACCGGCGGGCATGGTAGACCTGTCCAGACTGTTCGGACCCGCAAGCTAGGGAGCTCTTTGATTTGTAGTTCGGGATTCGAAAGACCATATTCTGTCCTTGCACGTGCCTAGACGAGCGTGGCCAGGTTTGGGTTTTAGGCTGCATATCGTCCATTTTTTCCATTTTCTTCTCGAATTATATATTTGACTCCGGGAATGTTCGGCAATCTATTGAATCAGATGTCTGCTGAGGCTATACGAATAAGCTGACGTCGGGCGTCTCGAAGCATCGAGATACTGGGTTCCGATATAGCTCTGCGGCTTGGATCTCACGCGGGGTGCAACCTTGAAAAGAAACGGGAGGCTCAGTAGGATGATCGCTTTGTCCAAATCGAGTGAGAAACTGCCGTGCTGTGAGGATACGGGGGAGGCGAAGGGAAGATCGATTAGAACGGGCGCTATCCCCGATATGGTAATTCTCGTATTTGGCAGTACATGCAGAGAATGGAAAATTGACAAGAGGAAGTATGGGTAAATGCAGAGAAGACATCTACTTCAGGGAACATATAAATCGGAGACCCGTCGGTATTGGAAATTGGATTCGAGAAACGCCATGCAATTCATCATTCATCGAGATCATCCACCCATGCGCATAACTTTTACTTCATACATCGATACTTTTTGCATAGAGAAGGGCTAGGTATCGTTGAATACTAATAGTTTAACCCATCTTGGCATTAGAGAAATCCATCTCTGCAAGACGCACGTTAGCAACATATCAAAACAAAGCATGCACTCGTGTCCATGGATTGACGAAATGACCGTCAACAGATGCAAGACAATAACAACTTACCGGGATGCTCGGCCTGGAACTTCTTCAGCAACTCCATCTTCCGTTGCTCATCACTACTGGGAGCACCCATCTCCTTCTGCCGCTGATCATACATCATCTTCTCGACCATGGCGCGAGTCTCGCCGTCCAGATCGCCTAGGCTGGAGTTCTCGGGGGTAATCTTGCTGACATCGATTTTGGGAGCAGTGGTCACAACATGAGCCCACCATTCAACCTTGTTCACCTTATCGAGATGGATGCTGATTTCCTTGCCGGGCGGGGTGGGGGTAGTCTCGAGGGTCCAAGAGGATTCGTCGACGCGAATGGCGTGAGGGAAGTCGCCCTGAATAGGAACATTGGGTAGTTAGCCGGCTGTTTTTGAGTTGTGTTGATTTAGAGTGTACGGTGTAATTCTCCGGGTGTGGGGACGATGGACATACCTCGATGAGGGGCTCCTGACCCTTGATGGCGACGCGGATTTTGTTCTTGGTCAACAGCACATCCAGGTCGCGGCCCTTGAGATTACCAGGAATCGGTGCCGTCACATCCACATCGCGAATGGTCTGTGTCCATTTGTAGGGGAGCTGAGCTTGTTCCGCATCCTCACGGGCTTTGCGCTCTTTGTTCTCGCGTTCGCGTTCGGCTAGGTCGGCAGGGGAGGGGTTTTGGTCGAGATCGGCAGACATGATGGCAGGTCGAAAGGAGAAATGATAGGAGTAAGGGGTTATTTGAGTAGACGGTGTAACGGTGTAGGGAGTAGTAATGATTAGTCGCCCAGGTGAGGATGGACAAGCAAAGGCCCAATAAGGAAAAATGTGGAGACCTTGGCTTTCCCTCCTTTGGCGCTTTTGCCGCCAGCCCTAATCGCCGACTCTACACCGCGATATCTCTATAATGGACTTGAACTCGGGATGTCTCTTTCAGGTCTGTTTGATTGCATAATCTGAAACAGGGGTACGGTAGGTATCAAGTGTAAGTACAATTTCCTGTGTTCAACATCTTAAGATGTGGTGATTTGAGCCGGGATTTCGACACTCTCAACGATATTACCCTCCGCAGCTGGGAACACATAGGATGCCAATGCCTTGCAAAGTGCAGTAGCGTATTCCACGATGAACACTAAGAAAGTTAGAGCGGTTACCTCCACGCCACTGTTAGATGCATACCGGAAATGCGCGTAACAGGACGTATCGTCACAATGAACCACAGCGGTAATGTAAAGAAAAAGAATTGCGGTCCTAGTGGGAGGAGTGTGTTGATCAAGCGGTCGTTGAGGCGGAGATAGCGGCGCAGCCAGCCCAAATGAGAAGTAACAAACGCAAGTATTGCGCCCAGAAGCACACCGCTTAAGATGACGGTGGCATTGTGAGCAACAACCTCGAGTGGCCTAGGATCAGTGAGGATATGTCCATTGCCATTCTGGGACGAACCTACGAGGGTTGAAACTCATTAGCCATGACGTGCAGCTGAAAAGAGGATTCCGATGATTGACAGTGCAGGTAAATGCAGTTGGCTAATGCAGTTCAATGCAGGATATCAAATCACCAAAAGGGTAAGTGCCTCCCCACTTGAGGCTCTTTCCTTTTTCTGCTACTCCGTACATCCCAGCATCTGTTGGGTATAGCCGGGTATAAGGAAATTGTATTCTCATGTCTTGTAACCAAAATGACTCAAGCTTCCAGGTATAATGTACTCCCCCCCAAAAAAAAACACCTTCTGATCCTATCCCCAATGCTCTCGTGGGAAAAAAAGGGGAAGCAACAAAAAAAAAAAGCAAAAAGCAAAACACCAGAAAAGCTAACCGCACAGCTTGCATAGACGGTTTCAACAGCAAAAGTGGCGTTGATCAACGCTGTTCGGTTTGACCATTATTCAACCTTCTTGCTTGCTCATTTTCTATAGCTGTCAGTGTCCTCTTCTGCATATGTCAAAAAAAAACAGAACTCACCTCGAATCTTGTCGATCTGCTTTGCGGTATCCTGGAGCATCTGATCCCATTTCTTCTGGTATTCTTCAACCGTCATAGGTTGGGAGTCTGTCTTCTCTTGTGGTTCCTCCTTGGGTGTCTTGATTTTATCCATGGTGAATATGAAGAAAGAGGAATTTGTATAGTGTATAGTTCTCGTCTCAAAAAGGGTTGGAAGTCAGGAGTTGATTAAAGTCAGATAGACGGACAGCAAAGGCTTTATATAAAGAAAGGTTTTAATTAAAAAAAAATCCGAATGAGCCCTGTTCTTATTCGAATTTCTTATTTCTTATTTCTTATTCCCCTAAATAAAAAAGATAATAAAAGATAATCCCTGTCAAATAATGTTTGCTTCGGAAATAGACCGGTCACGCGTCTATCAAGGAACGCGTTCACCGACATCTTCTCCCTATGTTGTAAATTGAAAAACGGGTCAACGGTCCGCTTAGCCCTTGGAAAGGAGCCTTGGAATAAATATCTGGGTATGTATGTTTTATTGGTGGGATCCGTTTGTGACGGGTTCATGATATTTAACGCTCCTTTTTTTTTCTTTTTTCTCCTTTTTTTCCCCTTTTTTCCTTGTTTTTTACCCCTTGGAAAAAGTACATATCAAATTGACTATGATGTCAGATCATAACGGGAGCGTATGGCACTTCCTACTACATTCTGTACTCCATCGAATTCCAAATATGTCTTGTCTTCACTAATAGGATGCCTTCCAGTCTGCCGAGGTTGTCCCGCATCCAATCGGGGACCGGGGAAGTACATCCGCGCCGATCGGATATCTTACGCTTTTAAGGGGTGAAAATGGTTCCATACGTATCATATGGAACAATCCGAATTAAAGAGAAGTAATATCAGATAATATAAAATAATAACTAATTAAAATAATAATTAAAGAAAAAGGGGCACCGGGGAAGCGGGTAGAACTGGATAGTGATCGTCCGATCCCGAATTGATAACTCTCGGCGATCTATATACAACATACGTTGTATGTTGTATGTTGCATGTTGTGTAGTAACAGATCTACTAATATTTCCAGTCTATGAGGTTCAGCTTCTACCTACAACATACGGAGTAGATAACACCAACACATCCTAGTAAACTATATATCCAACACCTCAGCCCTGCAGGGCTAGCTGAATCACACGGACCGCTCGAAACCCTCTACTATATGGAGTATGTACAAAGTAGAGCCCAACACACGACCGAACTTCAACAACCCCATTGGTCCAAACGGCGTGTACACCGCCGATAAGAGTCCCGGGACGTGCAGAGCCGTAGACGTTGCTCGAGAATCCACGTGGTTTGCATACACTAGCGCGGTGCCATGGCCGCTGTCCTTGACCGCATTCCCCTACCCATCTACGGGCCGACACGTTCTGAGGCGCTTGGATACTTTTGGTGCTTTTGTCAAGGTCACGTCAGATGATGAAACCGCACCTGGGATGTTCTTCGGGCGCTAGGTTCGGGTATCTGATCGGGTTTCACATTTGACTGGGGCTGTGCTTGTTCATCCCAGCTGACGGATGACGATGATTTAATGTGTTCAGGTTAGATTACTCCGCTATCTGCATGGATTAAGTATTGTTTTAATCCCTGTGGTGCATTATTACTGGCTGTTATAGTTCGTCCGGGGTGTGGCGCTGTTGTTCAGACATCCTTGGGACTAGCCAAGGATCCAATATTGAACCAACACAAGGGAGATATGATGATTGGTGTGAAGGCTACAAGGATGAAAGAATGCAGTAGAAAAGCAAGCGGTAAATTAATACCCAATTCTTTAAGAGATGTTCCTACATGGTCAACCAGTTGCACATTCATTCCCAGTCATCCATCAGGCCAGTCCGATAAAGACAAAGTAAAGATAACAAATCATAAATTCTGGCGGTGCCTGCATCCATTGGCCAGATATGTCGTCAACGCAGCCCTTCCCGAGAAACCGCCGGGTAAATGGTGTAACCCATGCCCTCATATGCAGCCTCAGCCCGGTTTCAAGAGGGGTAGGGTGGCAGAAGCAGACGTGCAATGCGCTGATCCATTTCGCTTGGTACAACGCCGAGTTAGAACACCATGATATTGATCCCGATGGGGTAGATTGCTTCGAAAATATTTCATAAGAGTAGATAGATTCCCCTATGACGCCAGGATATGAGATCGCTGAAGAAACTGAGAAAAAAAAAATAAAATAAAAAAGAGAGAGAGAGCGAGAAAAGCAAACTTGAGAAACCTTCATAATCACGAGTCGGAAAGTCCGAGCCGGAGACGGTGAGCAGCGTCCCGGACTAATGAGAGTCTTGGAGGAACCACTCAAGGTCATCAGGCTCAAAGTGCGAGGCGGATGTTTCCGCTGCTGCAATGTCACCTTCGAAAAGATCGGCGACCCCGTCATCAAAGGGGACCGTAGTCCCCGAAGGCAAACTATTGCGCCGCTCGACGAGGTCAAAGAACTCGCCTGCAAACTCAGCCGTCTCATTAGCCACTTTGAGCTCCAGGATGGCTTCGAGCAGCTGCATTTCCTTTTTCCATTTGCGGTCACGCTGCGCCTTTTCCTCCTGGCGACGGCGGCACAAACTGTCACGAGGGCGGTCCATCATGCAATTGGGGCACAAGTAGTTTTCCTCGCAATACGAGCATTTGCAGGGTGGATGGGTGTATATGCAGTCTGCGCATACATACACCTTGCAGCCTTTGCATTCTCGCAGATAGCTGGGGCACCTGGGACGTGGATCCCGGATCCCGCCTCTGACATCTCTGATTCCGGTGATAGGATCAGCCGGGGGGCAGAAGAAGGATTGGCAACCTTGCCATCTTGGGGATTCGAATGTCGGCGAATCAAAGAAAGTGGAGGATGAGGACGATGGAGGGGAAGAATGGTCAGACGCGGGGGCCGAAAATGAGCGAGATTGTCGGTTGGAGAAGAATGAAACGGGAGCAGACTGGTCACCAACCTGTGACTCGGCCGTGTTTTCCTCGTCCATGCTCTCTTGACGTGAGTCGTCAATAAAGCTTTTGTTTGTCGAGTCAAGAAGCTGGCTTCTGAATACCATGTCGTATTCGGGAAGGTGACTAGGCATGAGGGACCCCGAAAGATTCGCAGCGAATCGATTTTGAATGATTTGCTTTTCTGTCTCGAGGTCTCGGTAACCACATATCCTTAACCGAAGTCCGCGGAGGTCATGCTCAATGCAGAGAGGCTTGGAGCAGCTCTTACAGTGCACCTTCCACTGTGGTGAATCGTAACATCCTTGGCACAAGTTACGCGGACACGGTGAAACTTCCCGGTTAGGTGGTCCTAACAGCCACTTCATCATCGCCAAATGACCCGTTTCAAGCGAGTAGTCCGGCTTGCTCGGATCCCCATATGCATACTTGGGGAACGTCTTGCTCCATTCACTAACGGTGTACTCTAGGTCCTCCCAGCCTTGGCCCCGTGGCAAAGGCACGGCTCGTACCTGGTCCACCTCACCATTGCGAGGCCCGATGCTAATCCCGCCTCCCCCGGAGAGGTCAGGCTTGGTGCAGCACCAATGGAAATTGAGGATAGGCGGCGGATCCATCCCTGTACCTTGGGGTTGATGGGGATCTGCCAGAATATCCACGGGATCGTGCATTGATCCCGGTGAGTGTGTGGCCCCAGGTGCCCACCAGAAGGAATCCGGTGCATTCTGGGTCTTTTCAGATGAAGATGGTGTGCTTCTGTGAAGATACGGCCGTTCGTGGGCACAGCTCGCACATAGTGTTTTACGGCATCCGACACAGTGCATTAGAACACTGCAATGTTCACATCGCTCTGAGATATCCTCAAGGCAGTTGTCACAGCGGATCTTGTCAACAAATTGGGTATGACTCCGGCGCAGATGGGCAGGTACCATTTTGCCTTCACCCCAATCGATACCCTCGCCAGTTCCTAATGCCTCGCCATAGAATCCCGTATCACGATTCTCCCACAGCTTTCCATCGTATACGTTTGACTGAGGGGTCTCAGACTCGGTGGGGCCGATCCAGTTTTTAGACCTCCAGAGTCGATCAAAGACTACCCAAACCTCCGGCGACCCTACTCCATGCGGGAACCTCGATTTGACATAACCGGCTCTGCGAGCGCATCTACCCGCAGGTGTGGTGCACCAAGCGGTATCAGTCCAGATGCCTAGCTTGTGGCAGATATTGACAAGTTCATGGGTCGACTCCGCGTCAGCGTCCTTCCGCATCAGTGAAGATGATAAATAAGGGCGTCTTCGATGATGACGGCATCGGTAGGCATAGATACTCTTAAGAGCAAGTCGTTGCATCCCGGGAGAGCTGCCGGTGTTATTCTCCATGTCAATGTCACATTGCAGCGCGAACATCGTTAAGAAAGGAACGATGTGATATTTCAATGAGACATTCTTGCAGCCCCGAACAGATAGGTGTACGAGCGTTTCCCGACGTGAATGCAGCACGGTCGAGGTCAGGTTCTCTCCCGAAATAGCCGTGTTGTCCAGTTCTAGGCTTTTCAGACACCTACTGAATGGCATCACAACATTCATCAGGAACATATCTAGCGCATAAGGTCGGGATTGACGCGCGGGGGCTGTTTCGAGGCCGCCGGGGTCATTGATTTGAGGATTTGGCAGGGTGCTTGAAGGAAATTGTAGGCGAAAAGAGAGTGACTTCCATGCGGTCGGATATGATCGAAGGAACGTACGGAGGTAATATGAAGTGTGATACAGCTTTATGATTGTATCGGTCGGGATCTGAAGTAACAGAGACTCGAATATAGGTGCATTTGTTGTTATCACTCGCTCAAAGGTTGACAGGGTTCGTTCTTCTGAGATAACAGAGTGTTGCAAGGCATTTTCCAGCACCGTCAGGTGTGACGCTGCGTCCTCACCAGCATCTTCTCCCCAAGCCATGGTGTCAAGGCTGTGATTTTTGATCGGTCCTGGATGAACAACAGAATCCAGTACTTAGGTCGAGGATCGAGATAGCGCGAGGTCGCGAGCTCGGCGGTTAGAGACGCGGCACATGATAAGAACAACTGGACGGTGCAATCGAGGGGGCAAGCACACCCTGAGGTAAGCCACCATGCAAGGCCATTAAAGGTAAACACTCGATAATTGAAAAGATGGGGTCGCAAGGGCTAACGAATTGGGGTATCTGAAGGGGGAGGGAGAAAGGGAGGGGTATAAGAGGGAGGGGAACAGACGAGATCCCCAAAGAGGGGAAAGCAAAGAAAGAGGGAATTGTTATTTATGCCGCTATGACCCTGAGAAATGAAAGCGAGCGAAAGAGTGGGAGAAGAAGTGCAAAAAGGTGAGCGAGACAAGGTGATATCCGGATGCGCCCGTTAGGAGAGACCAGCGTCATGTGATAGCGATAGCCATCAAACCCCCGGATTTTGATGACCTGCCGTAGTTTATGGTTCCCGTTCTGCAAAGAAAATGGAATATATTGATCGTTGAATCTATTGCAAATGGTTTCTGTGCTAGGCCATTGGGACTAATGTTTTTCGGATGCATCGCCTACAGTGTACCCCCTCGCAATACCCTTGCGCCCTTCCTTGACCAGGGTACTATCCTCCGAGTCTTCCTCATCGTATCGAATATCAAAGTCACTACCCAGGCCTTTCCACGTCCGTTGCGATCGCAAGTATTCTGCCCCTGGTGAAACGGCACCGCCGATCATAGCCAAGTCGCCCTTAGCTCGCCGCGCCAGTGCCCTAGCAGCGGACGGCCCGGTGGTGGATGATCCATCGACCAGAGAAGCGCGGGGCGCGGGATCTCGCATTGGGCGGGAATGTGAGACGTATCGACCGGTGCGAAAGTCAAACTCGGGCGGCGCCGATTCGGGTTCTGACATGTCATCCTCATCCGACATGTTCGCGCCATTGGATGTCCCCTGGTCATCTTCATTTCCGTTGAGCTCCTGGGCTGGTGCATCGAGGACTGCCTGAAAGTCACTCTGCCACGCTCCTGTCCACACCCGGTCTGAGTCGTCTTTCAAGGCCAGCTCCAATTCGAATGGAGTGATGACTGGCTTCCAGAAATCCTTGCTATCCACCAAAGAGCTCTCCCAGCAGCCAATGACAACCCAACCCCCAATTTCACTAAAATTGGCTACCTTGGCAGCATTCAATTTACCGACCACGAACATGTAGCTCTTCTTGCCTGCTTGGGCAATTCGTTCTTTGACATGGTCCACAATATGCAGGTAGTTCTTGACACTCAAAGTATTGATAAGAATACCCCAGATAGGCACGGTCGTCAAAGAGGCTAGAGTACCATAGCGGCGTCGCAAAACCGCAGCAGTTGAAGCAGGCAACGGCTTTATCTCCTCATTTGAAAGGTCATTGGTAGGATAAATATGGATCGCAGCAACGCGAGACGCGAGTGTCATCATGAGAGCTGTTGGTGGATCGGAGATGTGGAACAGTTGCCAGTCGGCCAGCGTCTCAGGCGCCTCCTGGACCGACTCGGGAACTGTGCGATTGGGAATCGATGAGGAAGGCTCATGAACGATCTCCGTTGCATATATATTGCTATATCCCTCTTCCACCAGGCGAGTGTATACCGTAGGAACGTGGTCTGCATAGGTAACGTCGGCTGCGATGATAACCTTCGTCGCTGGGTCAGGATAAGTCGCCTTGAACGCTCGTACCACTGGTTCAAGGGGCAAATCTTTATGTGTGAAGACATAGATCACAGGTAGCCGAGCTGTTGGCGACAGACACGACCTCCCATAATGCACAACCACGTCTGCGTCCACATGTTCCGCGGCCACTTCGTCAACGCAGCAGGTCCCGTAAGATGTATCGGCCAAAATTGTCAACCGAGGCGAGTATTTTTCTGTCTTATCCTCCACCTGGAGCTCAGTTATCGAGTGAGCAAGGTCAGCATCGGCGTTGCTAGAATCGGGCTGGTTCGAGGGCTGTGTGCCATTGGCGCCGACTTCCTCACGTTCCAGGCCCCGACTGAGCAATTGAAATACTCTCGGGGCATCAGGAAGCATATCATCTGGGAACTGGAGAGCAATGCGCTTGTACCGCGCTTGACGAATATCCTTCAATGTGCGCTCGATATCGTAGGTGATGGAGAGTTCATCGTCTGACACTGGAGCCGCTGGGTCTCGCGTGGCCACTGGATTGGTTTCTTCGAGAATACGATCATCGGCCGTCGACAGCACAGGAGCCGACTTCATTTCAGACCCCATTTTGTAAGATAAAGGGGAAATGTGGTGTTGAAGTCAAGAACGAGAAATTGCTAAAAGTCTTTTGGAGAAAAAAAAAAAGATCCCCCCACTTCACCCCGCCATGGATAACGGGAAAATACAATAGAGCCCATTGGCAGAAGCGACCCAACTTTCTAGTAATCGCATTTTGGTGAAAACATACTCAAATTATTCTGAGTCACGAGCCTATTTACAGATCTCATCATGTCGACATAAAAGTCAAAAGGATATCTACAAGTTCGCCAGTGCTGGCTCTCCCGCCCAAACCCTGCGAAGCAATTCGCGGATCGGCGCGCGTTCAATCGGGCGAGGATTCCAGTAAGCATTGGCTAGTGCAATATCCGCCGCTTTATCAATGTCTTCTTCTTTCATGCCAAAATCCTTCACGCCACGCTTAACCTTGAGCTTGTCCAAGAGTATGTTCAAACCGTGGATCGCGTCACCATTGCTATCCGGCAGGGCGTCGGCCAACTGCTTCATAGCCTCAGGGATGCTAGGTGCATTATAGGAAATGGCATGCGGGAGGACAGCGGTATGGGTTTCGGCATGGGGGAGATTGAAGCTGCCGCCAAGTGTGTGGCACAGCTTATGGTGGATGGACATGCCCACACTGCCTAGGCATGTTCCACAGAGCCAGGCACCATATAAGGCCTTAGACCGAGCAGATTGAGAAGATGAGTTCTCGACAATCTCGGGAAGGGAGGATGCAAGTGCCCGTATGCCCTCCAGCGCCATCATGTTGATGATCGGGTTAGTATTGCGTGCGTAGAGAGCCTCGACTACCAGCAACGCATTAGATTCGTGTGTATGAAGTAGAGCAAATTAATCAGATATATTTACCAGCATGCGCAATGGCGTTGACACCGCTAGTGGCACTCATAGCAGCCGGCAGGGTCATTGTGAGGTCCACATCGTAAATGACCGTGCCGGGTAATATTTTGGGGTCAGAGCGAGTCTTCTTCAATCCATCGGCAGTCTCGCCGAGGATCGGGGTCATTTCACTACCAGCATATGTAGTCGGAATACAGATATGTGGCAGTCCAGTGCGAATGCTCATAGCCTTGCCGAGACCGATAGTGCTTCCGCCTCCAATAGAAATGAGCGAGTCGGTTCCCCGGGCCTTTGCATACTCAACAGCCTTGTCTGTGACATTCGTGGGAGTATGCATAGTCGCCTCGCTAAAAATACCGGCGATCTGGCCCTTGAGCACCTCCTTCACTCTCTCGGCTTGGCCGACTTGATGGGGTGTCGAGAGCACTAGCGGGGCCTTCACCTGTAGGCGGGAGATCTCATCGGGGAGTTTCTGCAGCGTACCGCTCCCAAAGACGACACGACCGGGGTTAGGATTGTATTCGAAGGTATCCATTTTGTGTTTGAACCACCGGAGAGCGAGAACTTGCCACCTTATAGTCCGTTCCCCACACCCCGCCGCATCCGACGAGCGTCATGCCCTTCCGTGGGGCCGTGGGGTTTTCATCGGCAGTTGTGATATGGTGATTCTCCGAGCCATTGCAAGTTGGCAGCTATTGCATTAAATCGCCAATTTGGCATATGTTTTGGGTACGCTCGGTACTTCTTGTGTGGAGGTGTTCCGATCATAACGAAGCCCGATCGACGGAACTCCCCAACCATGGATGGACTGCCTAGATGGATATAAAACTGCCCGGTGGGGCGTTTCTATTTTATTGTTCCGATGTCACTTTTTTGAGGCTGAAAGCCAGGCTCGAATTTGAGTCCGGACTCGAAAAATCAGTGTAATCCATTGCATTGATTTACGAAGGGTTTGCGTGGGACTTGAAATGAGCCCTGATTTAGAGATACATAATGCCTCGGGTATACACAGCCCCGGAAGTGTCAGGACTATGCTTCGATAGTAATAAATCGGATCAAATCAAATTATATATAGATTATGCAGGTAATCCTAGCTCCACATGCTTGCAACAAGATGTTACACGTACAAATCCTCGAAGCCCGCTTAACTCATCTATGCGATCGGTGCGTAAAAGCTAAACTTGCCAGTCGGGTCGTACTTTTGCTTCAAGGCCAGCAGGCGCTCTTGACTGCTGCCATACAACTGCTGCAGGGTCTCGTCTCCGTGGGCATAGTTGACATATGCGCGAATGTCCTCGAAGCCCGTGGCTTCAAAGAGGATGTTGCGGAGCTGGTTACCCAAATCAGCCGCCTGGACCTCAACTGATTTATCGCCGGGCAGGTAGTTGATGAGCGGGGCGGCAAGGATATTCTCGCTGCGGAAAGCGAAAGCACTCGAGCTGCTAGGGATCTCGTGGACACCGCCAAAAGAGTAACCTTCAAACATGAGGATTGAGTTGTTGAAGGCAGAGGATCCACGGATGGCAGGTGCGTAGATGTCCCACGCCTTCTTCTGAGCGGGAACGTCGTACGATTGGAGATAGATGGGGAAGCGGGGGTTAGCGAGGCCGGCCTTTTGGCATGGCGGGGAGTCGAGGGCAACGCCGGTCCATGCAGCAAGGTCCTGGTAGGTGCCTGACTGGGGCACAGCGGAGAGCGGTCCGATGTCGTGGAAAGGCTTGGTGTAAATCGAGTCGACGGCCTTCACACCCTCCTGGATGATATAGAACACGATGACGGGGTTGCTAGGGTCAATGTCGGGGTTGTTCATCCAGTACGACCAGTTGATGACACCGGCGGGCTGGGTGCCATCCTTTAGAAGATATTCGTTGGCAGCCTGGTAGACAGCCTCGACCTTATCGCCACTGAAAGCGAGTGTCTCGATAGCCCAGTCACTGTGCTCGATATCATATATCTTGCTGGTGAGAGAAGTGACAATGCCGAAGTTGTGTCCAGCACCCTTCATCGCCCACCAGAGGTCGGAGTCCTGGTTAATCGTCGTCAAGGTACCGTCGGCAAGAACAACATTCATCGAGACAAATTGGTCAGAGACGAGTCCGTGGTGGCCCTGGAGCCATCCATGTCCACCGCCAAGCGCCGGTCCTACGAGACTGACACATTCACAGGTTCCAGTAACTGTCTGCTTTCCTGCGGCCCAAAGCTGGTCGGTGACCATCTTGGACATGGTTCCTCCACCCATGGTGGCTGTCTTTCCATCTTCGGCAATTTGGACGCTGCTCAGTTGGCTCATAGAGATCCCGACTCCATGGTCCATCTTACTCAGTGAAGTGAGGGCTCCGTGGACCCCATTGTACGTGAGGAAGGGCAGATCCTTCTGGTTGGCGTATTTAACCTAAACCGTCGTCACGATTAGTTTCTGTCTTTGCCTGTTGACATACACCGAAAGGGAAAAAGTAAAGTAAACCCACCGTCTCAACAACATCGTTCTCGTTGCCAGGCACGACGACGACGTTCACTGTAGGTTCTTCTAGAGCAGACCACCGCGTAGTGACATCCTCGAACCCGCTCGATCCCGGATAATACACCTTGGCAGAGCTCGAGAGCTTCTTCCCGAATTCCTCGAATTCAGCATCGCCACGTGGGCAAAGGCCCCCCTCGATACCACTAGGGACACTCAGAGAGGCCGCAGAAAAAGCCCAAGCCACAACGGCGGTGATCACCTCTATCTTGAGTCGATACATTGCTCAAAAAGAGTATGTCCTGAATCGGCAAAGATAAGAAGAAAGCAAGAACCAAATTCCCTGTACGTTAAATCGTCAGAAGACGTCAGGAAAAAGTGGGTATGCTTCTGCACCTCGGTAAGAATCCCTGTCAGTTGTGCGGCGCTCCAACTATTTATTATATTATAAAACTGCCCTAGATTCAGTTTGGTTAGGGTGTTTCTCCTTTTCAATAGCGCAGAGAAGAAGAGTATTATTCTAGAAAAGCCACAATGGCATAGTTATAGAACAGAGAAATCTACACCGCCCTAGGCCTCCCTTGTAGCACGGCCCTACAATATCTCTAACTGTGAATGTCTCTTATCAGCAATTAGTTACACACACCCTCATTGTCCCTAAATTGGTAACTATCCCTGCTTAATTTTTCTTCAGTTGACAACTGCCGGCCGGCTCCCCTATATGTTGTAAGCACGCTAATATAGAGGGGCTAGGCTATGTTACATCCGCCATCAGCCTGTATTGCTGCCCTAATAAGCGCAACCATCTGATCGGGATAATTAAGTCCCACTCTGAACGTGGTTAGCTGCATCGTGGTTGGACATGAATATCTGCGTGGCCCCAAACATGTGGGGCGGTGCATCCATCGCGTCTGGCAAAGGTTCCACTATTAACTCTGTGTCTTAGAGTTCTGGTAGAATTTAATTTGGTATGCCACTTAATTTATCAGCAAATTCAAATTTGCTCTAAATTAAATTTTCATCAGGGGAAATGACTGCATGTTCTCCGAAGTATCCGATATGTCCGGCAACCTTGGAAGTGTCCTGCGCCCCTGCCGTACTTGAGCACGATGGAGTAAACTGTATTTTCCACCATACCGATCATGAATGCCGAATCTAGGGTAACCAGCTGAAGGGTCCACGGTTAGCACGTGGACATCCATGGATACGCAAGACCCAGTAATTTAGGTAAAACTCTATCTAGTTATATTGGTGCCCGTGTGCGCAGAAATCATTGTGTCCGTGGTATTTCTGTGCACGGAACAAACCTTCCAGTTCCTTTCCAAGGTTCCAAAGGATGGATGGAGCATACCCGCTCCAGTACCAACCTTGGAATCTTGGAAAATCCCCCTCGGTCTCACCGATAAACCTTGGAAATCACGTCCCATTTGGGGCGAAATTGTAATCCAAAAACTGAAGAGATCCGCGCTAGTGCAGGGGAGAGATATTAGTCTACTCTTCTTATACTGGACCTTCTCCATTCTCATGTGCAAATCTTCGCTGCGCTAATCCCGATCCCCGCTATTCTTCACAAATGTCAACTACCATGACATTTGGCTTAGAGCCGCGAGATGTCGCATCGGACGCCAACAAGGGCATAATTGAATTATGGACGTTATATGCAATTGGCGTCGCTGTAACAATTCTTAGAACATATGCTCGGGGGAAAGCCGCAGGATGGAGGAATTTACGACTTGACGATTATCTTATATGGGTTGCAATTGTGATTGTCTCCAGCTGATGATACGATGCCTTGCTGTTTGCTGATTTTAATTTATATAGTTACTCTATACTGCGCAAGCATCGCTTGCTTATAGTGTGGGCAATGTGTCTAATGGCCTCGCCAACAATGGCATGTCACCCGCCCAGCGAGAGGCACTATCGCCCGACGATCCAAGTTACAAGCATAGGTACGTCTCTTACGAATTATCAACCGAAGGGCAAATTTGAATTCGATCACTGACATTCAATTAGAGTGCTTGGCTCCAAAATTCAAATCGCGGGCTGGACTACTTATGCGGCATTGATTAATGCACTCAAATTGTCCATGCTGGCATTCTACATTAGACTGATGGTATTAATCTCAATATTTCCTGGCACCCGATGTTCGCAAACGACTAATACGAAACAGGAGGGCCTTGGCCGGCGCTATCAAATTCCAATTTATGTTGGATTTGTCCTTGTCATCGGGAGCTTCCTCGCAAGTGTCATCACAATCTTCAGCGCATGCCAACCATTCCACAAAAACTGGCAGATCAATCCAGACCCCGGCAGTGAGATTACCATCCTGTCTTGGGCACTCAAATATATGCTAACTCTGCATCTAGATACATGCCAACCAGCCATTTCGAAACCTGTCATTGCAGTAACCTTCGCTGGAAACCTCCTTACCGATCCATATCTCATATTTATCCCAATTCCCATGCTTTGGAAATCGAGTCTGAAGCCTGTGAAGAAGATCGCGGCCACTATTGTCCTCAGTGCGGGTGTCTTTGTTCTTGTCTGCGCCACTATGAAAAGTGTTATGCTCCTAGTGGTGAGTTTCAACACAGTCATATTCCTCCCGGTCTCAAGGTATTTGTCTAACCTCTTTCTTTTTGGTTTTCTATAGAAGCCCCAAGATGGCGCAAAACTGGCTGATGAGTGGGGCACCCGCGAAACATTCGTCGCAGTCGTCACGACCAATCTTCCCATGGTCTTTCACCTGCTCAGAGTTTGGCTCAGCAAAGTTTTCGGCAGCCAGTTTCAGTCATCTCACAAGACGCATAAATCGCCCTCGGCTGGTTTCCGGAGCATTGGTGGCGGCCGCGACTTCTCCAGTCGGAAGAGTCAGGGTGCTGCTAGTTCGGATCCCATGACCATTGGTATGTCATTTACCGAGAGCGAGGAGCGGATGATGGAAGAAGTCAAAATGCAGAATTTGAAGGCATATCAGGCACCTATGCCGGGCAACCAGGCCCCGGGTGCTATCGTGGTCTCCAATGAGATTGATATCACCCATGAGACTCGGGCTAATGAAAATAGTGACCAGCCCGTGAAGGATGCACCTGGGGTGTGGTAAAAGTTGGAGTTTTATACGTTCCTAGCTAAAGTTAATAATGTACATATATGTATACTTCAATTTCAGGCCTCCTAAGACTGGATTATTTCTCTATTGCGCATGTTACAGATTCCCAACCCAAAACAGGCATTGAGCAGGTACAGAGACCAAGCATCATGGTCATGGGACTAGAACAGTGGCTGTTCAGTCCTTTATCTCGTTCATAGTCTCATTACCTTACTGCCTCTACTTCATCAATGGAACGTTGTCTAGATACATGGAGCATCAGACTCACGTGATGTGATCATCCATGTACATCACTGGGGCCAGTACTCCGTAGATCACTCTCCACCCCTCTCCTCTCCCATCCGTGCGCTCCCCATAATTCTTAGGTCACTACTCCGTATACGTACTTGATTTCCTCTGCTGGGTGGCTTTCCTATTCCAGGTGCCGCTTTTTGTGCTAGTTAATCGCTCCTACCTCTACTGTCTTCCGCTATCCTCACCGCCTTCTAGGCCGCCTTTGTGCCGTTCAAGTCTTCCGAACTTACACATCACATCCCAAAGCCCCTGGAAATAGTGTCTATAACTCTTTTCCTATAAACGAAACAAGGGCCAGGGCCAGTGAGCGTTGACCACCGGGTACACTCGACTGACCTCTGGTCTTGGAATCTGCTTGACTTAGCAATTCCATTCTTGAGGATAAATTCAACCAATTCAGATAGCCCGAGATACACCTATCCGATTGTTCACATAACCGACAACTTCAGTGTCGCCACACGCAAATGGACAAAGTAGAGTCGCAAGTCAGCGACGAGCTAAATCTGGCCGCGAAGCGCACGGCTTGTGAAGAGCAGAATATTGCGCCTAATGCCAAAAGAGCCAAACACATTCATGATGGGCTGACACAGGCGGATGGCAAAGCTCCGGCTATAACCCGGAGGGTTCCTTTCCCAGAGAAGGTATGCCAGGACCTTGAAATGCCAAAAATCCATTCTAGTTAACAAAATGCTCTAAAGCCTGCAGTTGTGGAAGAACGAAATGGCGAGATCGAGTTTCGGGTTGTCAACAACGATGGCTCTAGAGAGAGTACGATTATCCTTACAGGTCTCAAATGTCTATTTCAAAGGCAACTTCCGGAAATGCCTAAGGAATACATCGCTCGTCTCGTCTATGACCGCGCTCATTTATCGATCGCTATCGTTAAGATGCCCTTGGAGGTCATTGGCGGTATATCATTCCGGGAATTCCGAGACCGCAAGTTTGCCGAAATCGTCTTTTGTGCTATTTCGTCTGATCAGCAGGTGAAAGGATACGGAGCGCATCTTATGGCCCACTTAAAGGATTATATTAGAGCTACTTCCCCGGTGATGCATTTTCTGACTTACGCCGATAATCATGCCATCGGGTATTTTCAAAAGCAAGGTTTTACTAAAGAGATCACTCTCGACAACTCTATCTGGAGGGGGTGTATTAAGGATTACGAAGGAGGGACACTTATGCAATGCTCTATGCTTGCCCGAATTCGATATCTCGAAGTTGGCCGAATGCTTCTTAAGCAAAAGGCATCCGTCCTAGCCAAAATACGCACCTTGAGCAAAAGCCATGTCATTCATCTACCGCCTCAGCAATGGGCTAACGCTAGCGACGGTGTCGTGGTTCCAATCGATCCACTCTCTATCCCTGCCATCCGGGAAACTGGCTGGTCTCCGGGTATGGACGAGTTAGCGCGAGAAGCAAGCCATGGATCTCGTTCCAGAGGACCTCATTTTAACGAATTTCGACGTTTTCTGAATGAAATCCAAAACCACAAACTAGCATGGCCCTTTCTCAATCCCGTCAACAAAGATGAAGTACCCGGCTATTACGATATCATTGTATCACCAATGGATTTGTCGACCATGGAAGAAAAATTGGAGAGTTACACTACTCCGAAAGATCTTGTCCGCGATCTCAAGTTGATCTTAAGTAACTGTCGCCAGTATAATGATCCCACAACGGTGTACGCTAAGTGTGCAGTCAAGCTGGAGAAGTACATGTGGAAGCTCATCAAGGAGATTCCGGAGTGGTCATACTTGCTTGAAGAATGATTCGTGCTACTGCATGCTTTGGAGTAAGGTGTTTTGTTGAAGCGAGGTTCTTATTTTCGGTGTTGGTATCAGGCGATTGGGCTTGAGGTGCTATACAGCGAGGGCGTCAATGATATCGATGTACAACATACTGCGATCATTGGCCCCTAACACTTAGCTTACATTGGAAACAATCTGTTATTTTTGGAACAAGCTAGAGCAAAGTAATTGGGGAAACATACGGAGCACATTATCTCTAGATGGAGATTTTGATATTCTTCCTCCAATTGGCTCTTAGAACCCCTAACACCAACGCTATGTGCACTTTTTTCTTGTTTCCGAGCTGAACAAGAATATTTTGACGTTAATGGCATTATTATACCTTGTTGACATGCAGTGCATGCAGGGTATGCGTTTGTCTCTCTGTGTGCAGACTGAGCTCTCTGGCTCTTTGGCTCTTTCCAAGGTTGGCTCTTTGGCTCTTAGTCATACAGCTGGTTTATATACCAGCTTCTTTCCATAGATCCATCATCACCTCACACACTTCTTCATCTTTCCTCTCCTTCGTAGCCTCAACAGGTTAGGAGGCCCTTTTTTCCTCTATCCCCTTTGCTAGTTTCATCAAGAACTAAGCTTTCTTTGGAGAATAGCAGAAGCTATATCTCTCACTTTTCCCCTGAGAATAGTGGAAGCTATATCTCTCACCTTTTCTTCATCGCCGCTGAGCGAAGAAGCGATCGGAAGTCGCCGCTGTGCGAGATCCCGAGACGTCGCTGTGCGCACCCGGATTACAATTCACCGCTGTTTGAACCCGTCACCGCTGTGTGTATCTGCCTTTGAGCACCAAACGGAGTCTCTTTTCATAGAGAACTATCTCCATTGTGGTATACAGTGTCTCTAAGAACTGTGTTCACATCATTTTTATCTTCACTTTGTATCAGCTACAATGGCTGGCCCCTCTTCCTCTGCTGCCGCTGCGCAGCTTTCTTCTTTCTCTGCTGCTGCTGATGCAGCGCACCTTGACGATGACAGCAATGATTGGAAAGCACTGCGGACCACTGTTGTCGCCAATCAAGCGGTTGACCTTCCTGAGTTAGGAAGCTTCAACCTTTGCAAGCTTACTCCCCCTCTCAAAGAGCGAGCAGATCCCGATATCTGGATCGACCAGGTTGACAAGGTTCTTCGAGGTTACAATCTACATCACCTGATTAACAAAAACATACCTTGGCCAAAGATACGAGATCCGAACGGGAAGAAATGGCATACACTTTCCCTACAAGTCAGATCATGGCTCTTTAACAGTATCGATCACACTGTCATGCAAGAAATCAATGCGCGCGGAAGTGATCCCTACTACGCCGATGAGCTTTTCGCGGAGATCAAGATCCACATGAAACGAGAAGGACACGGAGCTATCAAAACGGCTATGAACACTTTTCTTGATCTCTCACGAAGTCAATTTTCAACAAGCGAAGAGTATATCGATGCTCTAAAGCTTGCTTACAAGGCTATCTGTGATCTCCATGCAGACATTCCTCCCTATCATGCGCTTCAAATGATGCTATCTCAACTAGCGGAAGTGCAGGAATTGAACAGCTTTATTGTCGTCAAGGATAATGAGCTCAATGCTATCGAGAAACCTGTCCAGACAGTGACTATTGCCGATTTCTACCGGTATAGCAATGCTATACTAGACTACATCAAGTATCGGCAGTGTTCGAATCATAAGAGTTTGTAGGTGCATCCGGGTGGGACACTACTACCTCTGCCGCTGATAAGGATTCCTTCACAAGAGCCCTTATTAACACCCTTAAGAATATGAGAAACGAAAACAGTACACAGCAGGCTCATACGGGAGGCTCGATCATCCAGAATTGCGGTTTCTCCGATCCATATCAGCAAGCCTCACACAGAAAGTGTCACCATAGGCAATCAAGACCGTCGTCATACCGGGCATCTAGCACAGGCTGCCACAAGAAACCAGATGAGGATCCTACTCAGCGTCAACATTGACAGCATCAATGACCCACGCGCACTCGATATCAATTTCTGGAAACAGTGGTCTCCAGAGCTTCCTGGGGTGCAACCAGGTTCCGTTAAGGTTGAGGCCGTATACACTGGGTCTCTTCTTGTGTTGTTCTCTATCCCCATAGAGATGTGGGTGATGTTATCGGATGACCCGGCATATACCTACCTAGGTACGTCTCCCATATAACATCAACCAACTTATTGGCCGCACCACCACCACTACCACCACCACCACCAATTGACCTTCCAATCCGCCCTCCACGCGATTATTGACCACGCTCCCAGTCACCACAAAAGCCGCTCCGGTAGTGGCGTCGGCAATTCCTTACCGGACGCAGTTCATGGATTCCCATTGTGTTCTTGCTGTTTTCTTTCCCTCTGTCTCTATTGAGCCACCGGTATTGATATGCGTTGTGTTATCACAGGTTTACTGATAGTTTTTTTAACGCGCTAGTCTTATAACTCGAGGTTATAGCGTAGGAATAACTTATAGTCGAGGTGCTAAGGTGCTTAGGCTAAGCCTAAGGCCCGAGCTACTACGGAGATTTGATATAGACTAAGCGAAATAGGGGGTGATATACGAATGAAAGCTTTAATTCTATAGGAATAAGCCTTTTTTCTGATCATAAATATGTGTTGAGGCTACGAAGAAGGACTACTAGTGAGAACTAGTATGGAGGGAAAATCGGGAAGAAGATGCGTACTATGAATCTATGGAAAAGCAGGCTGTATATGAAGCCTGTACTAACAAAGGAATGGCAAACTGACATAGCAAACTGACAAAGCAAAAGCTCAGTCTGCACAAAGAGACAAAGGCATAAAGACATGCCATACCATGCATGTCAACAATATGCTATTTCCACATTGATTCAGCTCTCTCGCTCTCTCTCGCTCTCTCTCGCTCTCTCCCTCTCTCTCCCTCTCTCCCTCTCTCCCAATCACTTAATCACTCTCACTCTCTTTCTCTGTCTCTGTGTGTGCAGATCTGGAGACACGGTATCTGCCACAGTCTATCTACTGTCCTGAGCTATGAGCCTGCCTTCTCAGCACGAGGCTCCACCGCAGCCTGACAATTATGGGCAAAGTGAAGGGCAGAGACGAAATCTACGTCGCTACTGCCCGGTCTGCTGCCAGTTCGTACCCGCAGGTCATACCTGTCACCCAGTATGTAAACGCTGTGGTAATCCTTTCTCTCCCGAGTCTCGCTGTCTAGACTATTGTGGAAAATTTCCCTGCTGTGGCTGTTGCAAGCAGGAACCAGGTCCACCTCAGGTGCACCTAAATATCAGTCAAGAGAGACTACCTGTCTTTCAAGTATAGTATAATGCCCTTATAGCTTATACGTGTAGCCATTAATAAGCTTTTTGAACAGGTTGTTTTCCCTGACCTGAGGACGGTTATGGTTCAACTCCTTGACTTCATACTATCAGATCGACGGCTTCAAATTGATTTCGACCGTGCGACTTATAAGAGCATAGTCAAGGCTCTTAGAGGACAAAGCAACTTCATTGATTTAGCATTCGAGGCAATCTTACCGGAGATCAAAGGCTTCCAGGGCAAGCTTATTACTACGCAAGAGTACGTTTTTAATTTAAGATAGTAGTTATATCTATGGGTATATTTACTAATTATATAAACTTATTCTACTCTAGGCTACATAAGGTTCGCCTAATGCAATCGTCGATTTTAACAATCTGGGACGACCCTTGTGCTGGGTATTTGGATTTCGTTACGCATGTTTATGATCGTGACTACCTACGACCATATGTCGGACAAGCCGGCGTCCCGAGAGAGCGATTATCACAACACCATACTGCTATTCGCAACGGATCAGGTCGAACTCTACATTACTGGATCATCAAGATCGGCCACGGATTAAGAGTTGCGAACTTCATCCGGCTCTGGACTATGACTTTTCCGGCGAATATCGATAATCTCGTTCAACTGGTTTTCGAAAACTTCCTTGAAATGGCTTTTTGTCGAGCGTTCCAGTCTTTGCCTTCGCCGATCCTAGAGGATATCTTCGGGCCGTGCCCAGAAAACAACGGCCGCTACTCAGGGATGGGTCTCAATGTCATGCCACCATTACTACAAGGAAAGAGAATAGCCCCAATGTTGCGTTCCCAGTTTGTTAAACCGATCGCCTTATCCCCGGACCCCGAAATTCGCGAATGGCCCTCTCTGCGAGTTTCCCAAGTGGAAGAAAATTCTCATCGCGCATTACCGACGAGAAGCCACATGGGCAAAAAGGAATGTCATGAGGCTCTTTGCAAAGCAATTCAACAGAATTCAAACCTCGCGCAATTACTTCCCCTTTCTATGGAAGTAGACGACTGGGCCCAGCCTGAGGAGGAGATAGTCGAGATTGAAACTTGGTTTCAGACGATAACTACCAGACTTCAAGAGGTGAACGGAGCTGCTGAAGATAGCTACATTCGTCCGGTAGGATCCTGCAAGGCGGCTATCGGCGTGATCATCGACAACACCCCGTTCCATGAATATAGCTCTGGAGGTGTAACGGTGAACTTACCATGGGGAATGCAAGAGAGTGGGTTCAATCAATCAAACTCTCTGATCTGGTCATACAACCTCCAGAGCTATGTGCAAATTCCAATGTCTTTCCAAGCTGCTCCACCCAGGCCGGCAGATATCAGGGTCCTCCGGGAAGCAACTCAAGCCCTAATTCGTGGTAGCCACCTCCGGATTGTGATCATTTGCGGAGATAGGGCGGAACAGGTGGCCATCCCTGATGATGCTGGGTTTAAGCGGGTGGAGATTACTTTACAGGGCAGGAAATACAATGTCTGGGTTGAAATTCAACAGTATAGAATTAAAAGACTATTCATCCGTTCACGTCAGCCCCTTTCAAGGCTATGGGCCACCCAAGGGAGACAGGCCTTTGACCTGACGAATGTCTTTCGTTTTTCGTCTATCATGATGGGTATCAAAATCTTCGGAGGCTTTTATGAGTCTGCCCTATCTGTATCGTTGATCGTTCGGAAATGGACTGACGAAAGAGACAATGGTCTTCCACGAGCTAAGCCAGCTGACTTTGAGCCGATCCTAAAGGTCTGGCTAGCAAACAGGTCGTTCCAAAGCGACGAAGACCTCGATCGCCTAACCAAAGCGGCCGGTGGTTCTTTGAGATATGGAGTTCTTGTGCTTAGCCTTATACAACCAAAGGAAAAGCACTCAACTCGGGTCCGGAGGATTCATCCGTCAATTCAGCGTCGCCGTGGTGCGATTCCGCGTCAGGTTATAGACGCTGTGAAGTCACTTTGGACAGAACTTGCTCGCCAATCAAGTGCTCGCCAATCAAGTGCTCGCCAATCAAGTGCTCGCGAATCAGGTGCTGTCGAATCAGGTGCTGTCGAACCAGGTGCTGTCGAACCAGGTGCTGGCCAATCATGGGCTCCCTCCGAGGAACCCGACGACGTGGACGAGGACGACATTGAGACAGCCGCCGAGGAGTTTGGAATTTCAACGGAACCGGAGTATGTCGCCTCGGGTGCTATTCAAGATTCAGAGATCTCGGACCAAGATGGACTTGATAGACCCGCCCCGTGCTTCGATAACCGGCTAGTCTGGCTCCTCGGTACGAAATACAAAGCTGCTAAATCCAGCGAAAACACTGTGCGCATGTACGTTCGCCATATGTCTGTTACCATCCCGTGCAAGATATCAGAGATACAAAATAGGGATATCTGGATCAAAGCTGAGCTATCGCCCATTGGAGAAAGACACCGCAATATGTTCGCTACGACGGCTACAGACAGCGATCCTGCCTCCCGTCTCGCCATTCGGTGCTCATTCGAAGACTCATACAGCGGCCAAACGAAAGTTATATATGCCCATACACTAACCAGGAGCATGCTTTGCAAGGCAAATACTCTGGTCGATGAGTTGAATGGCGACGACTTTGTTGAGATATGCCAAAGACCTCGACGATTCATGTACGTTGACCGTCGATGTACTAGGCAAATCGAGGCCCATCCTGAGCTACGACCATTTATCGGCGGGGCCTACACGGATGACAAGGGGGAAGTTCTATTTTGTTCCTAGGGAGACATCGACCGAAGGAAGAGAAGAGCCTGGTGCCCAAGAGACAGAGACAGATGTCCACCAATGCTAGGACAGCCACAGCCACCGAGACAATTGATCAAGGCAGCCGTTCAAACATTCCAGATCAGGTCAGATGCTGTGGGATTCGCTTTACCTTTCATGAAGCTACAGGTTCTTGCTGGCCTTTTTTTGCAGCGGTACTCAGAGATAAGTCTAGAGGTGTTTAAGCTTGAGGTTAAGGCCTAGTAACAAATAAATCTAACGAAGTTCTCATGGCTTATTTGATGGCACTACTACGTAGGGTCAGGGAAGCAGAAGGGAGAGAGTTGTATTAGAGGAGAGAGAGCGAGCTCCTTCAACTATCTATCATACATATGTATCTATATACGAAGGGTCGATGTCTGGACCTATAGGTGGGCCCCACGTGCGTCCACAACATTATTTGAAAGCCCTTTCTTTGATCGTCTCTAAGAGCTTGTTCGCTAGCAACAAAACCTAGAGTAGGTTTTCAAAGGAACAAGAACCAACAGGTCTTAGAAGATGCCCCTCCAAGGAGTATTGGTTGCTTGAATGTTGAGGGGGGAAATGTAGGACACCGTTCTATAGTAATAGTAAAATGACCTCTCCCATTATTACCCAGCAGATAACTATCCTAACGGCAAATAAAGATTGTAGTGACAGCTCCTGACCTCTATAGTCCTTATTCTCTACTATTGCCCCTTATTAAAATACGGATGCCGTCAGGTTGTTCTGATGAGTATGGTTCTTGTGTTCCTCAAGGTAGGTACCTACCTTTGAGGCCCCACCTCAGAATAAATACTCATTCATCCTTACATCTTAGCCTGGAATCTTTAGCACAGAATTTGGTTACAAATCTTAGTATAAGGGAGAAAGAAGGGGAAAAAAGAAAGCAACGACGGCTGCATGATTCGAACATGCGCCCGCGAACGGAATTGATTTCGAACTGGAAGGAATTGTTAGTAGACGTTGGGTTTACTTGATATTAGAGAACACGTACTCAATCGCCTTAACCACTCGGCCAAACCGCCGTAACGTTGTAAGTCTGAGCTGCAAGAGGATAAATATGAATAAATATGATACGTATGACAGATAACAAGTTAAAGATGTGGTAGTAGGTTGTGGGGGGAAAGGAATTCGACATGCACAGCGGTACGCGCTTCCGAATAAGAATATGTATCTAATAAATTCTATGGTTCTACCTAAGGTATTTCACGATAGTTTATTAATAGTAATTTACCCAACAAAAAAAGAAACGACGGCTGCATGATTCGAACATGCGCCCGCGAACGGAATTGATTTCGAACTGGAGGGAATTGTTAGTAGACGTTTGGGTTGACTTGATATTAGAGAGCACATACTCAATCGCCTTAACCACTCGGCCAAACCGCCAATATTAAAATTCTATGCGAGAAAACATTCAGAAGTCAATTCCAACAAGCCCTCTCCAGCGAGGGCTATTTCCCTGGATTACGAAACCTGTGAAGGAAAGCTTTTAATAGTTATGAGATCCATTTGAAGAAATGCGGTGATATGCATTACATTTTGTGCGAACTTAGTACCCTAGTGCGGTAGGAAGCAGATGAAGATTATTAGGATTCACCTCGTTTACTCGGGATGGAACTAATATGTATATGCAACACTTGTTTTATCTCTACTCTCAACCAACGATTTTTTGTTATACGTTTTTCTGCCAATAGTTATTGATAAGCCTTTTAAGCCCGAGATATAACCTTGGAACCATGCAGGGGTTCCTAAAGGCGGAGATACCAATAGGTCAGAACACGGTATTAGCAGCTTAATACGTATTCCCGAATTTCTACATGTTCTACCGTTGTTTTCGCGAATACGTATTGACTAAGACTACGTAAATTTTTTCATAATACTATAGGTATACTCGGGTGCCCTTTCTAATACTCTACGAATACTCGACGGCATTTTGAATACTAAAAGAATACTCTGTACACTTTTTCTTGTTTTCGAGCTGAACAATTGATCTGCAGATGTGGGTATCAGATAATGGGGTATTGAGACATTAGTCCAGGTCATGGAAAGCCATCACATGCTGTCCACCGCTGCGGTCCTTGCCCTTGGACTTCTTGCGCTTCTTTCGATCCTTGGGATCCTGGCGACGTTCCGCATCGCTGTCATCCGAATCTTTATCGCCATCACTATCATCCATCATGTCTTCATCGCCAGATCCATCATCGCCATTGTCCTCAGCCTCGTGCCACACCTTGACAGTTTGACCACCACCAGACACCATACGGCCCTCCACGTCGAAGCCCAAGCCCACAACACCATCGATCTCATCATGCACAACCTCGGAAACGACTTGGTTGGGTCCAATGCGCACGAATTTCACCTTTCCGTTTGAGAGGCCTGCGGCCACCACCTTGCCCAAGTAGTCAGGCGCAACTGACATTGTCTCGATGGAATCTCCGCCATCGGAATTGCGATCGACGTAGATCCGCTCATCCTGGTCATCCCACGCGCCCTTCTCCCAGAGAGTAATGATACCGCTGGCTCCACCGACAATCAACTTCTCGCCCCGACTGGTTCCGCTGGAAGGCAGACCACCCATAAAGACCGAGCTGACCAATTCTTCTTCCTGGTTCTCGCTGCGCACCAGAACGCCCCTCCGGAGATCTGTCACGGCCAGGGTTGTTCCACCAGTTGTAACCCACTGCTTGCTAAATCCCGACGTGCTGGTTTCAGAAGGCGGCAGAGGAGTAAGAGATGAGATATAGTCGTCGTGAGGGTGGTGCGATTGCTCGGGCCGGGCAGACACCTTGGAGTAGGGGATACGGAGATCGTAGAGGTGCAGAGCGCTTGAGTCAGTACCGAGGAGGAGAGTTTGAGGAGAGAGGGCGTGGATCATGGTTGGCGCATCAACAGAGCTGTATAATATCAAAAAGACAGGTCAGCCAAAGGCGAATGTCTGGATTGTAATGCTTGATATTCGGAGTGTTCCTTTACCCGTTCTTCTCAAGAGGAATCACAATCTTGTTATGCACTTGACCAGTCTCACTGCTTGCAGCTTTCACCAAGCCGTCCGTACCAGCCGAGTAAAGCGCTTTGCCATCCACACTGAACCCTAGGGTGCGGCAGCTACCCTTGTGTCGCCGAGTTCTCCACATTGTGTCAATGTGGCCCTTTCCGGTCCGAGCCGAGGAATTTGATGTGGCATCTTCATCGTCTTCTCCTTCTAAGGAAGGCAGTCGGAAGGTCTGGACGTGGCCCGAGGCCAGACCGACAGAGACTACGGGCTCCTCGGGGTGGATAGCCTGGGTGAACAGGTCCGCGGAAAGCGGAAGCGTGCAGACTGTGTCAAACATGGTTGTGAATTGTGACAGAAATGAGCACAAATTGGGGAGGCTTCTATGAGCCTAGTAAAAATCTGAATTCGAGTGAATTGGATCAAAAGAATAATTGCAAACGCCGGAGCTTAGAGCTGGCCGTTTTTTTTCTGCCGGGCCGGCAATACCCCGACCGCCTTCTTTACTTGTTGGAGTTCAAATCGGGCAAATGACATCAATTCGATTCTGATAAACAACTCTGATTCTAAGAAAGTAAAAATGAAATCAAGAATACAGACAAATATCAACGAAAGAAGCTTTATATAACCACTCGCCATTTCCTTCCAAAATTGGGGATTTGCTGCCACTGGCTCAAGGATTCATGCAGAACAAAGACCCCCGCATTCCAGGTGTAGCCGAGCTCAGCAGCCTACCTGTCATTTTGACTCTTTAGGAAGAAGCGAAAGTGGAGCCAATGGGGCCGACCTTAATGTTGGAGTAGGTCACCGTGGCCGAGCCGTGCTCCTTCTCGACGGTGGCTGGGTCGCCGGAGGTGGTGGCGCATGTGCCGCGAGCAACACCAGGGTCGGAGGGAGAAGCATCAGTGGGGTAGGCCTCGCCGTCCAACCAGAGCATGTTAGCATAGTGGTCATCCCACAAGCTCATGACGAGAACCATTCCCTGGTCCAGACCGTCACCCATGCCGGACAGACCACCGTGCTGAGCGAAGATATCCTCATCGCCGAAGGCCTTCTTCTGGGCTGTGCAGAATTCCGGTGTGATCGAGTTTCCGGTGACGCCGCTGACATCCGAGGCGGAGTTGGCGATGACCTTTCCGTCCTGCACGTAGATACGCTTGATCTCGCTGAGGGCGCCGGAGTCGGTACCGTCGCTGGTGATGAACTGAGTGACAACGGTCATCTTAGACTTGGAGTCGACGGTCATGCCGGGGCCGTAGAAGCTCTCGTTGCCCATGCGGAAGGAGTTGAAGTCGCATCCATCGGGATCGCAGGTACCGGCGTAGCGGGTGGCGGAGTAAGTTCCACCACATTCGTCGCCCTCGCACATGGTCTGTTCGGGGCTGTCGCAAGGGTGAGGAGTGAAAGCAGTGGAGATGCTGTTGGCTTCCCAGATATCCATCTCAGGGCAGCAAGCTCCGTGGCCACCAACACCAGCGTTCTTGTCATTCTCGGAAGGCTCCCAGCTCTCCACGTTGGCCTGTAACGCGCATTAGTCATTTTGCCCACAACCTTTCGAAAGAGCAGTACAAAACTCACCTGGCCGTTGATGAACTTCAGATCACGAGGGCACTGGGAGTCACAGTAGCCAGTTCCGTACTTGGCACCTGCCTTGTTGCCCTCGAACCTAGCCAAGCCACCATCGGCATCCATGGAGACAAAGTACAGAGCTCCATTGAGACCGCAGGGCAGCTCGGAAGCATCCACATCGAAAGTGAACTCCTGGTTCTTCAGCTTGAACATCTGGTAGGTACTTTCGTCCTCCATCAGGAACAGACGAGAGCCAACGTTGGCACCAGTGACGAAGCTCAAGGTGAGGGCATTGCCACTGGTGGTCGCACCGTAGGTGCCTGCATAGTCGGCGCCATCGAGGGCACAGTTCTCGGCGCAAGTCTTGTCATCGGGGCAGAGAGTCGCATCCCACTGTTATCGAAGAATTCAATCAATATAAACGCTCATCTTCTCGGTTCGAGATCCCTTACCTCGTTTCCAGTGTAGCAGTTGGTGGAGCCGTCGACAGAGTGAAGCCAACGCCAGTTGGAGTCGATGACAACGGAGCCCTTCTGGTCAGTGCAGCTGCCCTCAGCAGTGCACTTTTGCCAGGTCAAAGAGGGATGGGTCTCGGCTGTCAGTGTGCCGGCTTGCTGGGCACGGGCTGCCGCCGCCAGGGCGGAGAAAAGGAGTGCGCGTTGGTACATTGATGAAGCAGAAGGATCGTTTGCAATGTTGTTCTGTTATTTTGTTGTCTGGCCTGCAGTTGATGAACAGAGAAAATCCCAGGGTGGGAATTGATCTTTATATGTTTTTTCTCCTTATAGGATTGCCCTAAGTCATTGTCATGCAAGCCTTGACTATGCTCATTCCTGCAGAGCATAACCGGTGGGACGGACCGTAAGGCCGTCCCCAATTTGGCATGGATAGAGAGTCCATAATCATCAATCCAGCATTGACTTCCATACTGGGTCACCTCCGGTTTCGTGAGTGCGTTGATTTGAGGATGGAATCAGGACCCGAATCAGGAAGGGAATGATCATCGCTGGATGACTGTGGTGAGATGTCTCGTCAAGATCCTGACTGATACTGGAGTGGATAAACATGGGTTAATCGTTTCAACGTCCGTGAAAACGGAGAATGCCCCGATCCGGTTCTGTCGATTTTCGTATAAGATTCGGGGAGCTTAGTAGTGCAAGGAGCGATGACTGCAGATGGAGACTCTTTGAGGTATGTTGCCTGTCGATCTTTCATTTACACATCAGGGCCAGTACTGTCTGGCTAAACTATACTCGACAGAAATAAGATCATGAGACACTTTGTGGGGAAGGGGGTGGAAGCCTCCACAGCCGGCCAAGAGCGCCCCTAGATGGAATGGGCGCCACGGCGGTCCCCGGGATCCTCCACTGACATCAAACCGCCAAAAGGCTTTTCTTTGCGTCAGATAATGTGGGATAATCTACGAGGCGTTAAGCCCAAACACGGGGAATTGTTCTGCAGGGCCCTTCGGGCCTAAGGCCGTTTCAGCCCGAAACTAGCCATGATATTGTGAACTGGCAAAGAACTTCCAACACCAACTGTCTCCAGTAATGTCTTGGTGTGGATTATTGTTATCCGCCTTGATTCATACTCCGTATATATTTACTACTCTGTTTTGACATAGCGTTTGGGGCAATTCACCGTCTCGTTGGGACCACATGAGTCTGAGACCGAGGCTCTATCTATGCATACTGGCGGCTCTCACAAGGGTCATCACCGAGCATAAACCAGGCCCCTACATAAATCATAACGCCTCTCATGATTGCACATTTCCACGAATAAGACACTACACACGAGTGCCGCGGTCTGATTTGTAGGGACGTGCATCATATTGGTTGGCCAAACCCGAAGCGTCGGAAGCAGAAGCTAAGATGAAGGACTCACGCTAAGATTTGGCTATTACTGTGGACTCCATTGTGGGGTTCACCAGTAGTATCAATAGTATCAACGGTACTCCAACACTAGGCCCTTACAGTATGGTGAAGCCGGTGTTTCAAGATTCTATTACCGGATGCCCCGGGTCTTTTTGATTGAAAATCCAAATGGCAGCGCGTAGAAAACTTGGCGATGTGACCTCTACAAAATACTGGCGACTGGGAGGGATATAATTTAACCGAACGGAGAAAAAGGTGCATGGTGATCCCCGCATCTTGGGAGTTGCATGTGGTACCTGACGATAGCCCTAAAAATCCTGTGTCTTTGCCGGCCATGCTATCTCATCTTACCTGCCTTCGTTAATCCAGGATCGTATGCGGAAAATTACGAGGTTACATCTGGCCAGGTTCACTACTTGTCTGTCCTGCAGATTCGATGTGCAAATGGCCAAATTCGTCACGGTAATTTGCCGTCAATATACGGGCCAAGGGTTTACTTGTGCACCAATGCAGGGAGTCGAACCAAAATCTTCGACTGGACTAATTCCACCGGATATGGCTACGCGACTAGCAATTTACTGGTTATTGGACATACGGGCGGACAACCTCGAACAGACTAGTGTGCAGGACAATGCATCAATATTTAAGGATGACTGGTGTCGATCGTTTCCTGCTGCAGCAAGTGTCTTCAGGGCTGGGTTGAATAGATTGGATGTAGGGGTTGCTTTAGGCTAGAAATCTTCAGTATTACCTACGTAGGTAGCATTTGTGCTTATATTGGTGCGGAGGAATGGCCGGTGCCACCGATGCGAGAAAGCGCTGTGATATCGATACTGCCTAAGCGATTTGATGGGTTCTGGCCATACCCAGCTTCTCACGGAGAGACACGCCACTTATGTGGATTAGAAGGAAATGATTAGGACGCATGCAATCAGTCGACATGGTAAGAAACAATGAACAAAGGGAATGAGAAAAAAAAAAGAAACTCCGATGGGGGGGATTCGAACCCCCGTTAGTGCTGCTCGATATCCCAAATAAGGGCTTGAAAGAGCACAGTGATAACCCCTACACTACATCGGAAGACTATACATTTTTGAGCGATCGGGGAATACTTATCCCAATTTCCTATTGTCATTACTGTGTAGTTGTCCAGTAAAAAAGAAATCCCACCATGTAACTATCTACTACAATGTAAGAATTTGAATAAGGTGATAAGGGGTAATTGGTGGTGTGACCTCGATTGTTCTGTGTCAATTATTGACTCTAGTCCAAAATAACTGAACAATTAATGCTTGGCCATTAGGTACGAAGTACAGCTGGATATATATGACAGGGACCACGGAAAAGCACCGAGAGCCAGGACTCTCGAGATATCGAGCAGGCCAGCTATGGTGTTCGTACAGAGGAAGCCAGTCTATTATTGAAGGCTCCCATCCATGTATAATGGCCGAAAGCTGCCGTACCTTCGATTCGCATATACATAGGCATATATATATATCCAGATGAGACGCCGTTCGACAAAAACAAAGGCAGAGAGAGCATGATCTTTAGTTACGCACTCTTTAGACATGATTTGACCCGTCTGCTTCAAAAAGGAAGAGGACATATCAATTACAAAGGGCCGTCGGTACATTCTGGGAACATATCGGCCCATGCCTGGCAGGGTCCCTGGATGAAGTCGTGGTTGTGTATAGTTTCCTACATCTGTTGTTGTATATTTCCTGGTTGTATGCACATATGTGTAGAGGCAGATGTCATACCTATTTCTTTGCTTTATAGTATGAACTAAATACCACTATTGACTAGCATGCGCAAATAAAATGCAAATAAAAAAAAAGGTCATAAAAATGAAGAAGTAAAAAAAGAAATTCTCCGATGGGGGGATTCGAACCCCCGTTAGCGCTGTGAAAGAGCGCAGTGATAACCCCTACACTACATCGGAGTGTTGTGGAGATTCGGCCCTTAATTGATTTGATATACTACACGTAACCATCCCAGTAGATTGTGCTTGCCTATGGTTCTTTCCCCTAAGCTAACGGAAATGTATTCAGCTCCGATGACCCAGCCGGCAAAATCACGCCAAGAAACAGACCCTTAGCGATGAAACCTTTACCATAGAGAGAGTACAATCCCATTTCTTTCGGTAGCCTACACCTGAGGATTAACTGCCGAGAACGCTTTAGCACTCCCCAGTAGCGCTCCCACCCACGCAAGGCGCTCCAGTACATTTAAACCCAGTCAGATTCGCGACATTTCCACACAGGTACTCACTTGCCGCGGTGCCATTGTCGAGATGCAGAGTGCTGCCAACGATGGTGATGTTGGTACATGGCGCCACGGCACTGCACTGAAGGCTCGCCAACCTTGTTGACTCGCTGGTGCCAGACAGCCCGTCAATCTCCACATTTCTAATCTGAAATTCCGAGTTTGTGCAGTTACCCTGGCCCGGTGCACCGGAGAACCGCGTGCACTGCGAGATGGCGAATGCGGCCCCGCGAAGCCCTTTTGTGGTCAGGTTCGTGAGTTTCATGTCAGATGCAACTGGACATATTAGCGACCCTCTATTACCCCCTGATTGAGCGGTAGAATGGGTGGGAAGCGGCCATCAAATACTTACACCCGAGTCCACCGCCGCCTCCGTTCGGTGGGTAGCCATTTTGGTCGTCGGTCCATGTCTTTATGTAGAACTAGGAGGGATTGGAGTTATAACTTTATCTCCCTGTCTGTCTGGCCAAATATCATATGATGTTTGTGCTCTGGTCACTCACAGCATGTAATGTGTTGTCATACTCGATGTCCTTGACCGTGATCCGCTCGATCGTCTCGAATTGATCATTGTACTGCCCGATACTCCCCATGGCAATGCCTAGACCATTGTAGAACTTGCAGTTCGTGATGGTTATATCGGTGCTGTTGGCCTTCATCGAAAGGCTGTCGTCACCGTTGTAGACGGTCCAGTTATTGAATGTGATGTGAGAAGATCGAATGGTATCCGCCCCGTCGGTATTGGCTGTGTCAAGTCAATATTTCCCGGTCAAAGTTGTATTTACTCTGGAATCTTTACAGCTTTGTGCCCAGTTTCCTGTGTTGTTGACAAGAATGTCGTCAAGCAACACGTTGTGAGAGTTAATGATTGACATAGTCCTTTGAAGAGTATGTCCACCGTTAGCAAACAAAGACCCCAGCATCCATGAGATTTCCGACACAATATCCGACTTCCTACATACCACATCTGGCTCCTTAGGAAGGTGAGGCCGCGAATAACAGAGTTCGTGAGGCTGTCGAATGTCACACCGTGCGGCCGGCCCGGGTAGTTGGATGTGTTTGGCTGTTCTCTGATCCATTGATACCAGTAGTCGCCGTTACCGTCAAATGTACCTTTTTCATAGCCATTGATGCGAACATTATTCCCACCGATTATCAGAGCTGTTGACTGGTTCTGATATCCGACATCCATTGAGTTGTTTAGCCAGTAAGGGATGTCAGTGCTCCACTAATAAACAAGGCAGATTGTCAGCGATCAGATTTAGTCTTGAATACAATGCCTGGATATTGGAAAGACATACGAGAAGAGTTCCGCGGATGTCGATGTCAACATTTTCGAGCCAGGAGATGTTCATGACTGAGTTGACGTAGTACGTTATGGGTTCGAAGACGATTCTTCCATTTTGGCCACACTCTCTGAATGCCTTCAAAATGGCCGGGGCATCATCGGTCACGTTAGTTCCACCGCTCTTGATCACACAACTGTTCTGGTGGCCTTTGGCTACCACAGGACTCAACTCTGCTATTAGCAGCGACAGAATGACTGGAATCGACCACATGGCGAGGGAAGATCGGGACAAAAAGGGGACATAGAAGACTGCTAAGTGTCTTCCTATCCTTCATATGAGACATCTAGTGCACCTCACCAATCTCCTTTCATCGGTATATCTGGACCCGAAGTATAAACAAAGATTCGTATTCGTTATTTGTGCCAATCAGCCCGATGAGCGATCAACATCACCCCGCTTCGCACGGATATGTTGGTGTTATCCGAGGAGTCGACGTTGCACGGATAGAAAGCCTTTGCTACAAAACCATGCCATTTAAAGAAAGATATGCACTGGTGTTCTCAATATCACCAACTCGGTCGGCACCATTTGAGCCGAATCCATTTGGTCGCAACAGGATGGAACTGCGGGGGAGGTTGGGCATTTTGAGACACTGGCCACTTACTGTCAGCTGTGATCGCACTGTTAACCGTAACCCAGAATACGCAACGAACCCTTGTTATCCATGAGATATCCCGAGACTAGAATGACCTGACAATCCTCAAATGTTCCCGCCAGATATCCGAAAACAATACTCCAATTTTGACTGGCTAAATGGCGCGAACACAGGGCCTTTCCGTTTGATGGACTGATTGGCGTGTTCTGATCGCCAAAGCCGCAGATTCCGGGAGAGGTTTTGCTGAGGAACATACCAACTTCGTGGAGGCAGGTGGATACAGTAATGATAAATCTGATAGTATGTGTCTCCTTTCAAAAGTGATTCAACTCTGATGGATCAGGTTGGGGTTATTGTTAAGACCCGGACGATTTGCGAGGAACGATATTCTTGAACCCGCAGGTTTTTCGGGTATATTAACCCTATTTCATTCAATCCAGCGCTCCTCTTCCAGTGTTTACATCAGGGAATTGGCGGCTGCAAAGACGACACGCCGCATACAGCGAGCGCTGAGAGGATCGGCATTTGCTGGGGGAGCCGATGATTATCTCATGGTGGACTCTGGTGAAGTCAGGAACTTCAAAACAGACCCTTCTCAAACGGAACTTTCCTATCATTGATGTCATCGGCTGCCCATGGGAGCAGTCAAATCATGAAAGTTGCACCTCAACAAAGCGCTCCAATGTCGACATCTCCCCTGATCGGATCATAGCCTCCCTCCACTCTAACCTGATCCAGCTGGACTATGATCAATCATATCCTCTGATCCTGCAGACACGCCTGTCACACATGTCTTTTGTGACTCCTGGTGAGCGTCTAGGCTACCGGGCCTAGATGACTCGACATAGTGCCTCGAGAACTGGGTTTGCATGCTGTTGCTGACTTGTGGGAAACAACTGGCCCAGGGATAATCCAAGTGGGTCACTGCAAGGCTTGGAAAAAGGCAAAATGGGCTATAGGGGGTGAGGCTCGGACGCTCAATGTGGAAGAGGGCGAAGCTGATTCATGCTTTGAAAGATGCGCCGTGATAGTGACGATGACAGCGCCTGGGGAGGTCGGGCAGCGGGCTTGGCAGGGTATGGGGCTACATGCTAGACAAAAAGAAGCAAACAAAAAGGAAACATTGCATGACAGCTGAGAAGCACTGCGAACCAATATGGAGGCCCGAGACGCACCACGAGCTAAATACGGACGCCGCTAACCGTCTCGTTACTTATGCAGGCACACTCCCCCACCTGCAGTCCATGAATACCTCAGCCCTGCGATCTAAGAATCCTTACAACTGCCTAGTGGTAAGGATTCATCAGAACTCGAAATTTGCGCTCCCACCGACACAAGACACTCCGGTGCAATTGAACCCATTTTTGCGACTTTCCAACACGAGTACTCAATTGTGATGGCACCGTTTTTGAGGTGTAGGTGCTGCCAACGATAGCGCCTAAGGTAAGGATCGGTCCGAGGCCGTAGCCTATCACATCTGGAGATCGACATAAGATCGACATACCATTGGCATAAGATCGACATAGTGCAGCCTGGCATTCAGCCGTATGGGACGCCTGACTCGCCTCCCACCTATCACCTCTACAGATCAAAAGCAGGCCAGCAAACTACGTCCCAACAACCCCAAGTCTACTCCGCATACGGACTAATTAACGAGGCGCCGTAAGCCTTCTCTAGGAAGAACCCACTAAGCCATAGGGGAAGCCTATCACATCTGCAGGTCACAAGCAGGTCAGCAAACGACATCCCCGTATCCCCAGGATTGCATGGATTGCATGGACTATACGTCCAAAGCCAAGGATCACTGCGGTGTAATTGCTGGGGCCAGAAAATGGTAGAACTTCACTCTCACAAGATTCCAGTCTTGGCAAGGTACAGTCTTCGAATATAAAAAGGGACTCACGACCCATCTATTACATCCAGACATCAGCCTGATTCGCATCCAATACTCCTATTCCACAATAAACTCCCAGTCTACCATCAATTCCACTTTCCCAAGCAACCATGCATTTCGGAAAGACCCTCGCACTCCTCTGCCTCAGCCCCGGGGCTCTGTCCTACGTGGTCACCGCCTACCGAGGCAACGACTGTACCGGCGAGTCCCAGAGCGTCAATGTGTGGGACAACACATGCAGAGATACCAACATCTTCCCGACTAAGTCCGTGAGAGTCGACACATACGGAGGTCGTCACCAGAAAGCCACCTTCTTCACAGCCAACGGATGCGGTGCTGCTATCAGCGCACGGTATGCTTGGTGGGCGGACGGTGGTGACAGTGAATTCAAGCAGGGGGCATGTCTGAAATTCGATCGTGAGATTCATGCCTACGGCTCTGTGTCGTCTTAGGATGAGATGTACTGTAAGTGCCTACACCCAAATGTTGCCACGGGAGTGGAAAAAGGCTCATACTGCTATAGTGACCAGATCATCATCGGTATGGTTACTTCATGGACGAATGTGACGGTTATAAAGGAAGGATATTCGGTATATAGAGAAGATACACAATATCACTTTCTTTAATGTGTGGAATATCTTTGAATCAAGACTTCATAATCAGTACCCTTAAACTTCGTGCCAAAAGAACCAGTCCAGAAGTTGGCTTACAGAGATATTTGTGCGATGATGTTGTGAATGAACTATCAATATTTGGCATTTTCTCAAGGAAGGATATTATACAAGATGTATTCATCGATTTATGGTTCAGGACGGTTAGCATCGCGAGTAGGTGCTATCGATTGCAAGATCAGATCCGGGCATGAACATAGTTGCGGCACTCCGTGAAAGGCGGATATCGTATTGACAGGATGGAAATGGACGTAGATTGTTCGGAAAAACATCGGGGTAGATGACCAGGGATTCATTCCTTCTTATTCATTCAGGGCTGCATACGGTATGGGCTTCTGTCACGACGGCCCATGAAACTGAAATACCACGTTGGCTCGCCGTGGCTGATGCGGCAAGTTGAGTCATACACCCGTCTGGTGCCGAGAGCCCAGTACTCCGAATTCTCGTTTGGGTGGTTCTTCATGCAATCCAGACATAGGCCATCGAAGTAGCCTTCAACCTGTCTTCGTGCATACTGCACTATGGGTTTCCAGGGGCGGGAGCACACGCTGCATTTCTCCATCGGTGGCTGCCTGTTTGCCATCTTCGTCTTGTTCTCATCGAAGGCGGCCAGTCGATCCAGAATCTCGCGGACACAGTTCTTGTGTATGTCACTGTCCAGTGGCCTTACCCCGATTCTATGCAGTTCCCTCATGTAAGAAAAGATGTGTTCCGCTGCGCAGGCACAGCTCACGCGATCAATTGTCACATTTACATCTTCGAAAAGAGATCTTTGGAGAATTGTTCGGAGCCGCCCTCTAGCTGCGTTGAGTTGCTCTTTTACGAGTTAGCACCATTTGATCTTAGTGAGTGAGCGATGTCAACTTACGCATGACGATAGCGGGCATATGCATTGGTTCGAATGATGGCGAGTCTGTTGGGGCCAATTCCGTGATTTGGCCCGGGGTGGTGTAGACGAGTCTCCTCGAAACATGCTGGAATGCTTTTATATGATCAAAGAAATGGCAAGGAAACAGCAGCTGACGGTTGAAATCCTCATCCTCCCAACTTTTAGGTCGTTCCTCTCGAATGTATTTGATCCAGCGCGCAAACCAGTCCATTAGCTTCTTTCGGTCCAGCAAGTACTTGTTGCAGGCCTTGATTGTGTACCAGACATCTGCAACTGAGACTGACTCTGGCTTGATGTCGACCCCATGAATCGACCCCAGCATCACTTCCATGCCTTTAATTGTGTCGTCCCTTAGAGTGAGCTTGTGGTTTTCGTTTCTTGCCCACCGAGACGAGAAAATCCCTTGAAAGTAAGCGCTGCTTTCGATCAACTTTGAGCGATCAACATGAAAAAAGGCTGTTTTGGTTTTGTGGTCTTCGTTGTCGCTCGGCTCTTCAATGACGATGATTGTCACATCACTCGGGCTTGCGAAAAAGAAGCTCATGTTGGCCGTGAGAATTGAAGAGCAAAGAAAGATAGAGTCGAGATGGTTGAAGAGTGTCAAAAGAATAGAGAAGAATTAAAAGAAGAAGAAGAAGAGGGAGGAGATGGCTGAAGGAGGAGAAAAGAAATGGGAAGAGAAAGATCTGAGGAAGGAGCGAGTCAACAACTTCTCTCCTCACAAATGCTTCATCTTCATCTTCCTCTTCGTCTTCCTCTTCATCCTCCCTTCCATCAGGAAAAAAAAAGACCCTGAAATTGAGACAGAATTCAAAAATGCCTTTCCCTAACCCCCCCTACTAGACAGTTACAACTGTTCGGTCCTTTTACGAAACACCATGTGCACAGAGCACGTCCTCAAGAGCGAGTCCCAGGAGCTCAAGTTCCCATCTTACACGAGCGTAAGTCTATACGAGGAGAATCAACCTCGGAAATTTTTAATGAATACATTAATAGGACATTGTGGGCCATGGCGAGGTCTTTTGTCGTGTGCCAAGCTATCAGCAAAACCATGTCAGTGCATCTTCTACACCAAAGTTCCCCGAGTTGGTTATTAATTGAATGCAGAACCCTATCTCTGCCATCGATATTCGTCAACGCTTTATCAGCCATGGAGTCCAAATCGCCACGGATGCCTCAGGACAATTGAAACAGGCCCAGGAAGATGCCGCTGTTCAGTGGTACAAGTCCGTGCAAGAGGTTGAAGAGGACGATTACGAAGAGGATGAAGAGGAGGAGGACGATGAGCACAATGATGAGGATAAGCATGACGAGGACTACGAAGATGATGGCGAGGAGGATGATGATGACGATGAGGACTATGATTAGGCCTCTTATGATCATGAGAGAATACCGCGGCATACCAAAGTCCTCCTCTCGGAAGACATTGCCTCTATTCCTACGTCTCGTTGAGAACTGCCGCATCTTCTCTGAACTTACATGTCATTTTACCATCGAATGAAATGGATCAACGTCAATCCCACTCATTTAGTATAGGAAGTGAGCCTCTGACCTCGAGAAAAGAAGTGCTATTGGGGCTCATGGGCCAGTAGGAGGCGGCAAAATAAGGGTATTATGATCTGAAAAAATCCTCCTTGTGGTGCTTTAAACAAGCTGAGACTCTGTTCCAATCGCAAGTTCCCTGCTAGTCTTGCCAATAATAGTCTCGATCCTATTAATGGTCATTGTGTCGATAGTATGAGCTGGAGATACGCTAGCACCCCCTCCAGTGATGTTATGAGAGCTGTGCTTTGTGTTTTACCTGGAACATACAGGATTGACACGTTTCATTCATGTTAGACACCTTCTAGTGATAGCACAGACAAGTGTTGAAAGAACCTATGACACAAGCGTGAAAACGGCCTTTGCTTCTGCCGGGTTTCGGTCATTTTCCTAAACATGCATGAATATGGCTAATTGCATGAGAAAAATCATTAAAAAGAATCTCACCTATGCCATTGGTGTTAGCTTGACCTGATGTGTTACAAGTTTATTCATATCAATACTCTATTTATATATTTACCTAGGTATGGTATGAATAATGAATTATGCTGGTTAAACAGAGCAGAGCATCACGCCACCTTAGAAGATTCCTACCTTAAACGTATACAGTGCGATAATAATGCTTTTGTTCTGAACATTTCGCCTGGTCATAAATAGGCATGTTAGTTTCTTTCAATATGGTCAAAGGGATTGATTGTATTTCCGGAAAAGGTCCTATTATCGGAGAGACTGCCTAGGTAGTCTAAAATACGTTTCTAGGGTCTCTTTGTGCTGGTATTAGTGATTGATTTCTTTGAGATTACTTTGAGATTACTTTGAGATTACTTTGAGATTACTTTGAGATTACTTTGAGATTACTTTGAGATTACTTTGAGATTACTTTGAGATTACTTTGAGATTACTTTGAGATTACTTTGAGATTACTTTGAGATTACTTTGAGATTACTTTGAGATTACTTTGAGATTACTTTGAGATTACTTTGAGATTACTTTGAGATTACTTTGAGATTACTTTGAGCTTGCTGTCTTATTACAGATATTTGATTTTAGAATATATGATTGAATATGTTCGCTTCTAACAAAGAAACAATCATGCCAGGCATAATGCAACCCTCAAACAATCAATGAGGCAAAACAATGAATGTCTATTCAAGTTTGAATACACCAGTCATGGTGAGTTGAATAAAGAATTGCCTATTCATTATGGATTTTCGCCATCTCGATTATATTTAAGCTCTCAAGACACCGAGAGAGACGGAGATTCCCTTTGACTCTCTTCAAACCCATCTGATATCAAATCCACCAAGATGTTCGACCAACTGGTGCTAGGAGCTGTTTTTGCCAGCCTCAGCAGCATTGGCCTATGGCATTCCATTCCGTTGACCGGAATCAATCCTTCCAACTCTTTCTTCTGGCGGAGCCTCAGCTCCCTCGAAATTGCCTACTCCATTCACGCATTGCGCCAAGTTCACCCTTACGTCTTCCCCAATGACGATGCAGTTTCAGAGTATGACCTTCTCCTACAACTTTCAGTCGATGCCCAACAGTATGAAAATGCCAGGCTGGCCCTGCAACAATCGGCTGAAGCGGTATCACTGCAAGTCAACATCCCAGGAGTCACAGTGACAACGCTAGGCCCGAGTCATACGGCAATGCCAACGTCGGTCTATTTGAACGACGGCTCGGCAGCTCAGCGCACTCACGAGGAACTGCAGCAGGCCATCGCAGCCCATGATAGCTCGGTGTACTACATTGTCATGACTGTTGTCATCCTGGCTATCCTCACAATACAGGTGATGGGCTTTGGGATGTTGTATAACATCAAGAGTCAAGTCGAGGACATGCAATACGACTACGTTGACCGAATGGGCTGCGTCCAAGAGCAGTTCCACACCTTGATGATAGAGATCCGGCAATTCCGGAGAGAAAATGGACAAGTGCGACATGTTTTCGTCCAGCTAGCGGAGTCCATCAGAGACTCCTCGGCCGATGTCCAGCATTGTTTGTTGCATCTTGTTGGTGTCATGGAAGACAAGTACACGTCTGGCATGATCACCATGGAGTCCAAGCTGGACGAGGTCAGTCAGCAACACCAAACACTGATGAGAAATACTGAAGATTTCCCGCAGATCCCGAGACAGTTGGCTTGGCTCAACATTCTAATGGCGAAGAACTTGTCCGACGACCTGCCCGACCCGGGAGTGCTTCTCGACCAGCCCAACTTGGATTTACGCAAGAGCCGGACCTCTAGCGCCAACGGAGCTTCCAGCAACAAGACCGCAAGGCAACCCAGCGGAGTTTCCACTTCCGAGGGAGCTATGGGTCTGAAGAATGGAAAAGGAGGTGCAGTTCAGTACAATGGTCAGGGATTGACCTAGGGCATGTGAATATCCATTTGTATCTGTAACATAGCGCGTTTTATGACCTGCATCTTTTCTTTGAAGATGCGAAATTTAATCAGTTGAACATTCATTGTGATTATAGATGATATGATGCCTTTTGTAACTGACAATCATGACGTAGTTTCTTCAACAAGATATTTCCGACAGGCAGTCTTCAGCATATTGATGCGTCTCTGTGTGTGAATGAAGACTTCTCGGTACATATCTAGACTTTGCTGGACGACCTCCTGCCGAGTTTTGGTGCCTGAGCAGATCTCGACCATTCTCAATTCCATCTCCTTGCGAAGGAACGGCTTGCTGAGAGACACGCTATTAGGTAGACCCTCGACAACATTGTCATACCCCTCCACAAGGGCCACACCTAGACGGGTCGGAATGAATTCCTGCACTGAACTGCGGCCACCGCCGCGTTGGTTTATGGCGACGTATTCACGTTCTTTGATCTTGGCAATATGCTCCGCCATCGTGGCATCCGTGCCAATCCCGTTGGCATCCATCAGACCAATGAGCTCGGGCTCAGTCAGATAGTTCGGAGGAGTTGTTTTGCCATCAAAAATATTGGCTTCTGTGGGCTCAAAGAGTTCCCCTCGTTCAAAGTTGGGAAGTTGCTGGCTGCTTTCCCACTTATCGTAGACGTATACATCCAAGTAGTTTCTCTCCAATACGATAAGACCATTGGTGTGGAAGAATTCATCCCCATATTGAATTTCAATCTCTGTGCTCTGACCCTTCGCGTCGTCAGAACAGCAGGCGAGGAATCGGCGGACAACAAATTCATAGACTTTCTTTTCATTGGCGTTCAATTGATTTGGTGAAACCCAGCTGACTGGATGGATAGGCGGATGGGCCTTGTCATTGTGGCGACCAGAGCGAGGAGTCCTGAACTTGCCGTCAATAAGCCTACGTAGGAATTAGCCTTGTATATGAAAGGTAAGTCCAACGAGCATACTCTCGGGCGTATTGGCCCCATGAGTTGTCGGGGTATTGCTTTTCGACTAATTTCTTCAGGTCGATTCCTTTGTCAAACTGATCTGTTTCGGTTCTGGGATAGCTGATGAATCCCTTGGTGTAAAGCGCTTCTGCTACCTTTGAGCTTGTTAGACATGTACTATCCAATATGAGAGTGAGCTTCCTACCTTCATTATAGTCTGACTGTCCAAGCGAAGAAATCGACTGCCCATCATCTGTAGGTCTACCGTGGTCAAAGGCAATGGCCGCCATTTGCTTGTCGGCTTCTGATTCACTTTCGTGACTTTGGCTTGTTTCGCAAGCAGACATCGCTCTAACATCATCGTCACAACTGCTCGGTCAAATAAATGTACCCGCTTCCAGAGGAAGTTGACCTTCTTGCCTTCACGGCTTAGTATGACCTTGATGCCCCAAAATGTTTCTGGTTTGAAATTTTGGACTCTCAAGTATCGGTCGACAACGAAACCCAAAGTAGGAAATTGGCAGGATCCTAACTTGTTAATTTGTTTACTTAGTCTGTGACGATCGACGGCTTACCATAGCTAATGACTTTTTCTTTCAGGGCTGCCACCACTGTTTGTAGTTGTAGAGTCTGTAGGCGGGTGAACGCAGCGCCGATTCGAAGATCCAGCTCGATTCGGGCAGCTACAGCACTGGCCTGATATTCGTCGAGATTGACTGGTTCTAGAGCAGCCCGACGAACATGTCTATCCCCAGATCAGTTGGGGCAGACAAAAAGAAATCAGCATCACTTACGCGCTTTCTGTGTTGCTGAACTTGGCTCGTTTAACCTCGATCCGAGCGTTTCCTGCTTTTGCCTGATTACGGACCTCAGAGCCGATATGCTCACCTTCGCGATCACAATCGGTCCAAATGAACAGGGCTTTAGAGTACTTGGCTTGGTTCCGGATGTTATCCGCAATTGGTAGCTTGTCCTAGTGAAGACATCAGCATGAAGCCAAGACAGCTGCTGGAATTTGCCCACCTTATCAACAGTCTCTTGGACAGGGGCCTCAAACAGTGCCCCTGGAGGACAGGACATCCAGCCTTTGTACTCGCGGTCAAAGTCCAGGCCAGTCAGATGGCCCACTACGCTGGTCATGGTGACCGAGCAGGTGCCCCAAGCACCACCAAAATTGAAATCGAATTCATAGTTCTTCACATATTGATTCCCACGAATCGCATGCTATGCTCAATGTTAGCTGGATTCATGAGGATTCTATACTAAAAGGGAACTCACTGTTTGAAAAGAACCTCCCGACAAGTGAGTGGCCACTGCGCGAGCAATGGCAGGTTTCTCAGCCACACATAGGATCTTGCGAGCCATGATGAGCCCCAATCTAGATCACATGGGGTTCATAGTGGTGGTGGCCTTGAATGTCCTGATGTCGATCACATCTTGTTCTGGATAACTCGGACGCGAAGAGATTAGATGCCTGAGACGCGCTGTTTTACGCCTGAGGCATGTGTTTCCTTTCTAGGCACGCTATTCCCAAACAGGCAATTACTGGCCAACTTACCCGTCCAACTCCACCGGAGCAAACAAACGGCTTTTGTTTTCCTTTCCCTCTGCGGCATTTTGATCCTAAAGAGCACAGCTATGGCATCTTTACCACTCCCCCGCGTGGAGTCCCTTTTGGATTATACTTCATTCGAGCTCACCGTTCTCCCCTACTTGACCCAGTTACAATGGCTGCCCGACAGCTTGCGCGAAGCTGGTAGCGATGTGCATAGCTTGCGAGCTGTCTACCTAGCTACCAACCCCCTGGTCTCTGCAATTGCTTTCAGTGGAGCCCTCGCTGGCCTGCTTTTTATTGCAGCGGAGATCAACCGAAACTATTCACAAATAGACCGGTTTTGGAGCATTCTCCCCGCACTGTATAACGTGCATCTCGCCCTCTGGGCTCGTTTGTCCGGCATCCAGACCCAGACATTGGATACAATCGCCGTCGTCACTGTTGTCTGGAGTGTAAGTTTTGCTTTTCTTTCGAGTCTCTACATGTACTGACTCGAATTATGGGATAGATTCGCTTGACTTTCAACTACTGGCGCAAAGGAGGATACTCGATTGGCTCGGAAGACTACCGCTGGGAGGTCGTGCGCTCCAAAGTGAACAATAGCTTTGTTTTCATGATCTTCAACCTCGGATTCATTTCAATTGCTCAGTCTCTGCTGCTCCTTCTGATCACCACTCCGACCTACATTTTTGTTGTCGCCGCATACAACCAGGGACCTGAGACCTTTGGTCTTCCTGACTTGGCCTTCTCCCGCGCTGCGTTTTTCTTCATTATTATTGAGTTCTTCGCCGACAACCAGCAGTGGAAGTTCCAGTCCGCTAAGAAGGAGTACCAAACCAACGCGCGTATTCCCGAGCCTTACAAGGACCAGTTCTCCGCTGAGGACCTTGAGCGGGGCTTTGTTGTCAGCGGCCTCTGGTCTTGGTCGCGACACCCCAACTTCGTTGCGGAGCAGGCATTTTGGTTGACCATGTATTTGTGGTCCTGCTACCGCACCGAGACTTACTTCAACTGGACCGGTCTGGGTGCCTTGGGAACCGTTGCTATCTTCCAGGGAAGCGTACGTCTGACTGAGGCCATCACCGCTGGAAAGTACCCCGAGTACAGCGACTACCAGGCACGCGTTGGCAGATTCATCCCTCGCCTGTCTGTCAAGGCCAAGAAGACCAAGGCTAGCAAGAAGAGCACTTAATGTGTTCGTTGATATATAAGCAAAGGATGGAGGAAGTCTATACCAGATGGGTGGAATTGTTTTTGCTGTGATTTTCTGTACTTTCTTAGCATCTTAACTCAAACTATCGATTTCGATACGAAATGCAAACTACTTTTAATATGTCCAGGCACTAATCACTCATTGCAGCAGACTAGAAACACGAGATATCTATTGACAGGACTTCTAAACACATAGTCACGCACCACAATTCTTCGTGTAACGAGCAGCTTGCATGCGACGTGCCTGTTCTGCTTCGAGGATGGGGAAGAGTCCCCTGAAAGTGCATACCGCAGCATCTATTCTCTCTTTATCTTCGAATTTGCCCACCAACCCAGAGATCTAAGACTCCCACTCCGGGCAAGATTCACCAGGATGAACTGGCACTATAGCCATTCCTTATCTCCATCCCTTCTCAAGTGGTTGCGATCCTGTCCGCGGCCATTGTGTTTCCCCCATCGCAACCATCTTTCTCTCCGCGGTTACATTGAATTGCTCGGTTGCACAACACATCTTATATATTCTTTCAGTGACGCACACTTGTTATACCTGATACAGAATATCGCGTAGGCCCTGAACGAAACGCACTCTCCAACATGTTCCTTCCAGAGACTACGTACACTGATCAAAGTGGATGCCAACTTCAAATAGAGCGATACAATGAATATGCTCATCGAACAAAAGTTAAGCACTCTCGGCAATTCTGTCTAATGACGCCTGAGATTCTGTAGCAAGACATCCAACCTGACTTCCAAAGAGCCAATAGTTGGAAACACTTCGGAAGTGGGAAAATGAAAATGAAAGACCGGTCAGCTCAAGAGACCTCGGGAGTAATGGATTCTCCAGGGCTCTCCAGGGCTCTCCAGGGCTGCATATTGATTAGGTCAACGCCGCTACCCAAGGAAAGAGCGAATAGCGCTGCTTCCAGGTTACCTAAGTGACCATCTTTGTAGGTAGTTTTGTATGCATTGCCTATGTGCACTAGGCTTTGCATTCACAATGAGAAAAAGGCCGTATAAATTGACTTCGTTGGAGAAATGTTTAGACACCTGAAATGAGAAAGTTGAGGGTACAGACCTCGAAATATTGAGCCAAACCGGTCCTGCCAGTCTAAAACTCTTAATACAGTTAGCGTGTAGGCAGGTGATCTCGTATGGAGACGTTGGTAGTCAAAAGGTATATACCTAAGAAGACTGCAAAGAAAGACCACCAAAAAAGACACATGAAGAGACTACCGGAGAAGATCACTGAGAAGACTACGCGGCCGACACTTCTTATAGTAGTATATACCGGGCAGGCGGTATATAGGGCGGTATATCTAGTATAAATCGCAAGACATGCGAATGTCTTGCATGTCATTGCCATCAAAGAAGATTTCGATAACTTAGTTGCCTGTAAGTTTTATGGTTGTGGTTCAATATTTACGCGAAAGAGACATGGACTTCCAATCTAAGACATGTTCAAAATAACTCCCTATTATACACTCAGTACAAGTTGTACAGATCCAATTGGACACGGAGATGGGACAGAGGGGAACAAATGAGAGAAAATATAGGAAAGGAAACGATCTTCTTATTGAGCACGAGGAGGAAAGGGAGAAAGGTGTTGTGGATGAGAGTAGACAAAAAGAGAAGATCAGAGGGGAGAAGAAACGGGAGATGCAATTGATAAATACAAAAAGAGAGGCTACAGTGATATCATGCCTCCCGAAATTGAACCAAAACCAAACCAAAGCACAATGCAAAGAAACACCATCTCCTTAATCTATGAAGGAGGGATAGGTGTCTCGTCCCGGCCGTCCTTACCCGAGAGTTGTTCAGGGTCCGTGTGCTCCGGTGGGGCAATGGTTTGGCCGCCCTTGCCATCGAAGTATTTGGCGAACTCGCCAGACTCCGGGTAGGGGCGCGGGCCAAGGAGACGGACGAGGTCGTCACGTCCAAGAACTTCCTTAGACAGAAGCTCCTCGGCGACAATACCAAGCTCCTTCCGCTTCTCAGTCAGGAGGTCGCGGCACTGCTTGTGGGCCTCTTCGATGATACGACGAACCTCCAGATCAATAGAGCGGGCAGTATCTTCGGAGAAGGGCTTGTGAAGTTGCTGCTGTGCGTCATCCTCGTAGTAGATGTAACCAAGCTTGTCTGACATGCCAAACTTAGTCACCATGGCAGTGGCCATGCGAGTGACCTTGTTGAAGTCATCACTAGCACCGCTGGTCACGGTTTCAAAGTGCAACTCTTCGCTGACACGACCACCCAGAGTCATGGCCATACGGTCCATCATCTGGTTGACGTTCATCAAATACGTGTCACCGCCTGCTGGGAGGTATTGCGCATATCCTAGTGCGCCTTGTCCGCGAGGAATGATCGACACCTTCAGCAGCGGGTCGGCCCACTTGAAGTACCAACCGCAGATAGCGTGGCCAGCCTCGTGGTAGGCGACCGTCCGCTTCTCCTCAGGAGAGAGGACAAGGGACTTCTTCTCCAATCCACCAATGACACGTTCGATGGCCTGCTCGAAATGTTTCATGACGACCTTGTCCGCGTTTTGACGGGCAGCTGCAGGGAGGAATTGTTAGTTTTAAATACGGCGAAGAGAATATGCATAAGAACTTACCAACAAGAGCTGCCTCGTTCACGCAGTTGGCGATATCAGCACCAGCGAAACCGGGTGTCAGAGCAGCAAGTCTGCCCTCCATGTACTCCAGGTTCTCATCGGTGACAATCTTCTTCAAGTAAACACGGAAGATCTGCTTACGACCGTCCATGGTAGGTCGGTCAATAGAGATGTGTCGGTCGAATCGTCCGGGACGCATGAGGGCCTTGTCGAGAACATCCGGTCGGTTGGTACCAGCCAGGACAACCACTTGCTCGGAGGTATTGAAACCATCCATCTCAGTGAGAATCTGGTTGAGAGTACTTTCACGCTCATCGTTTCCACCACCGACGTTCGACTTTGCTCGGGATTTTCCAATAGCGTCAATCTCATCAATGAAGATGATGCAGGGGGTGTTCTTTCGGGCATTGGCGAAGAGATCGCGGACACGAGAGGGACCGACACCGACAAACATTTCAACGAATTCGGAACCACTGACACTGTAGAAAGGCACGCCAGATTCACCAGCAGTGGCCTTAGCAAGCAATGTCTTACCAGTACCGGGAGGACCTGAGAGGATGGCACCACGGGGAATCTTTGCACCCAACTTCTCGAACCGCTCGGGTTGCTGGAGGAAGCTAACGAATTCCATGATCTCAACCTTGGCCTCGTCCATGCCCGCAACGTCGGAGAACTTGATCTTGATATCGGTCTCATGATTGAAGCGCTTGGCACGGCTCTTTCCGATGCCAAAGATGCCACTCTGGCCCCCGGCGCCGCCACCGGCACGCCGGGACATCCAGAAGACACCAGCAAGGAAGAGAAGAGTAGGAGCCAAGGACATCAAGACACCGCCCCATGGGGTTTCATCGTGATAGGCGACAGGAATACGTTCATGCGAGGGAATACCGAGTTCAAACTGAGCTGCCTCGATCTTCATCTCGAAGCTGTCGACAGAACCAATACTGAAGTAGACATAGGAGGCAGGTTGACCATTTGAATCGGCTTGAACCGCAGCTTCGCGGTTAAGCTCGACCCGAACCCTGTTGTGGTTCAGGACGGTCAATTTCTCCACGAGGCCCTTCTCAAGGTAGTTCGCACGGAATTCTTGCCAAGTGATTTCTCTGCCCCCGCTTTCACCGGGGAAGAAGCTGCGGTAGACGTAGTATGTGACGAGAGCGGTAACGAAGAAAGAAATGGGATCGAAGCGGAACTCGAGGACCTTGCCCATGTTCGGGGGCACCTTGCCCTTCTTATCACCCTGTTGCTTCTTCTTCTGTTGTTGCTGGTCTTTCCTGGGGCCTTGCTTTTCCTTCTTATCCTTTTCCTCCTTCGGATCCTTGTCTTGCTTGGGATCCTTTGGCGGTTCTCCGCTGGGTTGCTGTTCGCCCTCCTTTGCCGGTTGCTGTCCCTGTTGCTCCTTGTCTGAGTCCTTATCGGAGCGGAGGTTGGATTCTTCATCCCTGCGTTTTTCAGAGAAGGTGCGCATGTTTGCGAGACCACGCTTTGCCTCTTCTTCCTGTCTAGCTAGACGCTCATCAGCATGGTAAGCTGAGACTTGCCACAGGAATCGCGTCATCTTGATACGGTCCATTAATGTTGGTTCTTGATTCGGATCGATGTGCGCCCTGACTTCCGGTGGAAGTCCATTGCTCATGATGTACTTTCGGACGTTGGCACGTCGCTCCACGTCCATCGTATCTGCCAGCCATTCGTCCACAATTTTTAATTCAGCATCGGTCAGAGCTGAATCCGGCTTCTTTGTTTGGTTGTCATTGTTGCGGCCATCTGGTGTGTTGTTCCGGCCATTGTCGGGGGTGTCGGACCTTGCGTGGCATAGGTTCTAGCGCGGCTTGATAAAACCAGAGATGACAGTCTTGATTGTCGCAGATGCACGGAAGCCAGCCCTATGCGACCGGTAGATTCCGCGGCTTTCCTCGAGTAGCGAGCGAGATTGCCTGGCCGTCGGAGTAGGGTAGCCATGGTCGAGGAATGGGAGCCCCGAGGGCTACGAGGGCGAGGGTAAAAGGTGGTCAATCGAGTTTAGAGGTAATGGATAATACCACAATCCATCAAGATTAGGCGGGAGGGGGGGAAATTGAGCTGGGTGTTGAGAAGCTCTTGAGCCATCCAGGTCCGAGGTGACGCCGTGTGGTTCCAGTCGGTTCTAAATTTTCGCCGATCCGGCTGAGTCATCAGAAGTGCACCTGGAGGTATAGCTTAAAGCCGCAATTTCCTTTTAAGGCCGTTGTTTATAAACTCCGTTGAATTACTTCCAAGGTTTGTTTAAGTTTGATTTGCATTCGATTGGAGACCTGTCTGTACATATTCCTATAGATATGACCCACCTTTGCGCCATTCGCTGCGTAATGAAAACCCGTAATTATCCTGGTCACTCCATAGAGACCTCGGGATGTTCGAAATAAGAAGAGGAGCGCTCCAATATACAAGAGGTGTGGAGATGGTTTTGTGTGGAAATATAGAACTGGAAACAATAAACACACTGCCATGGGCTAGTGACTCTGGTCCATCATACAGTCATGATTACTGCCCAGGCAGCGGCCCACCGGGGCCAGCTCCTTCAAAGGGAGGAAAGTTGGTAGACATATCCGCCCAGTCCCACTCAATTGTCATTGGCATCTGCCAGAGATCTTGCGGGACAAATGGCTGCTGGAATGGTGTCATACCGGGGCTGGCACTGAATGCGTGTTGGTCGGAGAATCCAACATTAGCCATTTGTTCAGGACTCAGCATGTCTGAGAAGTCTTGCCCAATGCCAGACATGGCATGAACATTGCTTGGGAGGTCTGCGGAAAAGCCACTTGTTGGGGGCATTGTAGTCCCTGGGAATGGTCCTGCTGTACCGGGCTCAGGGGCGGCAGCCGTAGGTTGCGTAAACACGGAGGGAGAGAAGGTTGCGGAGGTGGGCGGTGGTTGTGTACGTTTGGCGGAGGGTGAAGTTGCTGACTGTCCTTCGGCTCCGTCTGCAGAGTCTTCTGCATTCTTGCGTTTCTTTCGCGAATGAGACTCTTTTTCGGTTTTATCCAATACCACCTTGGCAATTCTCTCGAATTCGCCGCAAAGGCCTAGCATACGCTTGATGCTGCCGTTGGATTCGTCGGAGACTAGGGTGGACAGGAAGCTGACTACCACGCTCATTAATTTGACATCGGACCGAGCACGAGCATCGTTGGGGTTCTGGAGGATGTTGGCGAAGAGAGTTACAAGGGCAGACACCGGGTAGTATAGAATCAGCCTGATATCAAGTTAGAAGCTATTTGTTCCCACAATTCTCTGAAACGTACCAGACACAAGCAAAGTCTCCCTGTGGGATATACTTGATCAGATTAATCGACGCTCTGGCAGCAGTGACGCACAAAACTGCCGACAAAAACACCCTAGGGTTCAAAGGCCGTGCATTCAAACCCTGTATGGCATAGTTGGACAGACGGCTTGTCCAGTACCCGTGATGAACCGACATCCGATGGATGGTGGTCAAGCAATTGTAGTAGGCAAAATGCAGAACGACCATGTGGATGATGAGGGGGGTGTGGGTAGCTTGAATTTCGTATTCGGGGCGGAAGTCGATAGGAATGCTGTCTTTCCAGTCTTCCAGCTCCTTGTCAAGCTCACCGATTGTATTGAGCAATTCGCCGTCCGATTGTTTCGATGCTTTGGCAGAATAAAGTCGCTTGTATACTCTACTTTCAATAATGGCAAATTCACACAATGCCCGGAATAGGTTGAACTTGCTTCTGCCATCAGATAATGGCACATTTCCAACATTGTCTGGCGGATCTTCGCTTGGCAGCTCGACATTCATATCATCGTCATCTTGTACTGGTGGTCGACCGGAGCGTAGACAAATGCTATGGAATTGATCAGTATTTCGAAGTAAAGGTATTCGGGCGTCTGAAAGTGGGACATACTCTTTATCAAGAAGATAGGCGATCCAGAAGACTCTCTTCCGCTGCTCAACTTCGACGACATTGAGGCCGAATCCAGAACCGCGTTTGTGTAGACCAATACTGTGAGAAAGCCGAATGGCCGCGGCGACTAGGAAGAAAGCAGGTTGTGGGTTAGGGGTCCCTTGAAGAAAGAGTGACTAGCAGAGTGCGTTAGATAAAGCCACCAAAACCAGGGTAAGACACCTTACCATGCCCAATAACGCTTGCACGCTCAATAGATCGGTGTTACGCATCGTAAGCTCGGTCAGAACTCCCATGGCATTCTTCAAATAAAGCCAAGCTTTTTTGTCTTCTTCGTGTGGCACCAAATTACTCATAACCCGAAGCCTATGAGAAATCGCCAGGACAACATTTATACTTGCCCACCAGCCCGAACCCTCGTAGGGATCACGCGAGTATTGCCGCTCCACTAAGTGCATGAATGTCGCTTCATGGAACAGTGGGAACATGCAATTGAAGTTTTCAAAGAAGTCTTTGAATAGAGAAAGAGCTTCATCCTTTGGCGGGAGAGGCTTGAACACTCGTCTTGCGAAAATGTCGCTGAAGATCTCGGGTTTCCAGTACATCCATTTATTGTCATCGACATATGCTGACGAGATCATGTCTTGGAAGGATGTATCGCCGGTTTTCTCGTTGACCCATTGAATACCCTTTGGAGAAAATATGGAAAATCCAGATGAGGATCCTGTAAAACGTTAACGAAATAGGCCTGAACAGTCGCACAAGAAAGCATACCAATATACCGAGTCTCCCCGCAATTGTTTGTCACCAAAGAGCACATCATATCCGACAATGCCTCGACTTCGGTCTCCGATTTTTGTGACTCTGGTGATGTAGCGGCCGTCTGAGGGCTGGAGGTGGATTCCATACGAGGTGTGGTCTGGTGGGAGCTTGGGGCCTGTTGAGCTGCGGCTGCTTGAGCCATGAACATGTTGGAACTTTTCGCTGCGTTCAACGCATTCGTTCGATCCGCTAATCGTTTCTCCAATGTTCCAAGATCTGTCTTGCCGCCATCGTCTTCTGTCAGAAGACCCGACAAACGCAACAACGACTCCATCCGGCCCAGTCGATTCTCCAGTCCTTCAATGTATTTCGCTCTATACGAGAAATACCCGAGTTAGATGTGGAGCCATATATGCAGTGAAGGATATAAGTATACGTACCCTTTAGGAGGATTCCGCTTCTTCTCCACCTGTGTGAAGATACACTCCGTTTTGTAGTTGATGCAGTGCGAGCATTTTGGCATCTTTCCATCGCATTTGATCTTCTTCTTCCGACACATATCGCACGCCTGTCACTCATTAGATATGCTCTCAATATCTGCAATGGACAATGATCCTCACCCTTGCGATCCTCCGTCTCTTCGCATCGTTGGTCTCATCCCCCGCGCCCAATGACGGATCATCGTACATAGATCCCGCCTGCATCTGAGAATGATCATAGTTGAAGAGTTGTGGTGTCTGGTTCATCATATTAGGCGGGTCAAAGCCCAGGCCGTCGCCGTCCCCCAGGCCATCCATTGTGCTGTTTGAGGGGCAACGGAAACTCCGCGGAGTAGAGGTAATGGCGGTGATAAGTAATGAGCGATACTGCGGGGTGTGTTCTCGGCGCAAAGCTTTTTAGCGCCCCTGGGAAAGGAGACAGTGCGCTATAGATCATAGAAATGAATGACGCATGGAAGGATAGGAGTTTTCGTTCTGGAGGAAGTTGACAATGAAATCACTGGACACAAGTACCCAACGTTTAGAAAGTTTGGGGTTTTAGGTAAGAAATGACTCAACCACACGTGAGAACAAGGATGGTTTCCTCTGATTCAAAATGTTTCAACTGCAGAAGTCAGATCAATCAGATCGACGCTGGACGGAGATACGCTATACGGAGTTACGCTATACGAGTTGCTGCCTTGGAATATTTGTGGCATGACGGAACCCGCGAAACCCGACCGCCGAGTAGAGAACTTAAAAAAACTCGGTCGAATTCGTCCGATCCGGAGAACAGGACATTGACTTCCGTTCAATCTCTTCTAATCCACTCTCTTTGCGCCGATCAAACCCATTTTTCTATTGTAGCATAATTATCTTTGCGAAAGGGGGGTGTAGCCTTCGATATGAGGTAGGATGGAGACCGTGTCCGGGTCTTGTGACCTTGACAGCCTTAGGCCTACTTAAACTATCCAGGGGTTGACCTTGTTATATTCGGTCATGACGCAGAGGCGCAGAGATCGACAATTTGGCAGAGGTATGATTCGATATAATGCCGGGTATTACCGGTTCTGGGGGGTGCTGGATATGTCCGATGGGTAGTAATAAAAGTACATTCAACGAAGAGCGGCGATCTCGTAGGGATATGTGAAAACAGTACATATGATACAACAAGGTTCGTAAAGAGCAGTCCTGTTCCTCCGATCTTGTAAATGCCAAACCAACGCCACGCTATGTGCCCAAAATATAATGACCAATTTGTCGATGTCGAGATCAAAATCGCTTTTCCATCATTGCCAGAAGGTCGATATCGGAGAAGAGAGAAGTCGAAGCCGCATCGGCAAAGTCTTAAACATGCTTATCGAGGAATTCCTTCGCCTCGTTGACTTTGGTAGCCAAGTATGGGCTGCCGCCGCGATCGGGGTGGTTAAGCAACATGAGCTGGCGGTGGTTCTTGCGGATCTTGTCCTTGGTCAAGGTTCGTTCACTGAGAGATACTGTCAGTTCTGGTATATCAAAGGTTTGCCGCTAACACATACGAGAGTTGTAGAATCAAGGAGGCTTCCCGACGGTTCATGCGCGGTTCGAATCCTCTGTAATACGACGTCAGTAAATATCCCATATGACAACAAAATAATGGCATGTTCCACGAACCCCTTATAGAATGCCTTTCCAGCGGCGTTTAAGCCTCCCTTGGAGCGGCGGTAGGCGACCAGACCGGCGCGGCCCTGTAGACAATGAGTTAGTCCCGTGCTGCTGAACAGCGACCATTTTCACTCACCAAAAAGGCGGTTGTGGCAATGCCAAATCCGATAGCAAGAGCAGAAGCCATTTTGTAGATGGAGATATAGAAGTCGCGAAATGAGATCAAGTCAGTTGGACCGGGGAGTGGGCGAGAAGGCGCCGGGATAGAAAAGTCAGCGCGGGTGTTCTCAAAAGGGCTTAGCGTATTCTGCTCCACCATTCAGGCCCGAAGCTACAGAAAAAGTTTCTTGCGACTCAACGAAGACATAACCAACACCACTCCACAACCATGCGGTAAGTTTTGCCGTTAATTTTTGTCTGTACCCGTTCTACGGAATGCTAATATTCATTTAATCTGCAGTGTTGAAACTTGTCACTTCTGTTCCCGCCCGGCCTACCCGAGTAAGGGCATCACATTCGTCCGCAACGATGCCCGACAATTCCGCTTCTGTCGGTCTAAGTGCCACAAGAACTTCAAGATGAAGCGTCAGCCCCGCAAACTTAAGTGGACCAAGACTCACCGTGCCTCCGCCGGAAAGGAGATGATCGTGGATTCGTCGCTTGTCCTGTCCCAGTTCGCCAAGAAGAGAAACGTCCCCGTCAAGTACGACCGCAACCTTATGGCTGCTACCCTCAATGCCATGGAGAGAGTGGAGGAGATCAGATCCCGCCGCGAGCGTGTGTTCACGAAACGCCGTCTGGCCGGCAAACTCGCCCGCGAGCGCCAGCACGAGGCGGACCGCAAGGTCGTCAACGAGGGCGAGCACCTCATTCGGAAGGAACTCCGGGAGCGCGAGGAGGGTCTTCCCATGGTTGCCGAGCAGAGCAAGGTTGCCAACAGAGTTCATGGCGAGGAGAGAGTCCGCCAGAAGCAGAAGAGCAAGCTTTTGGTGGATGGTGGAGTCGAGGAGCAGATGGATATCGACTAGGTTCGATCTTGGGCATTTATTTTTTCTTTTGTTTTATGCTTTCTCAGATACGACACGGTTCCTGCAACATGCAGATTTTCGGAGTTGGGCATGCTTTGGTGTTTTAAAAGCAAAATTATTTTTCATGATATCTCATATCCAGTGGGCTGTTAGGTGGAGACGGAGTCGACGTTCTCGATGCGTTCGACCGTGTTTGGGATGAGCGAAGAGAAGCCCGGGTTCAGGTTGTTTATCAAAATCCTAGCTAGTCATCACGACATCACTACCCAAATCACCTTGGTAACCTTGAAGCGCCATTTCCTTTTTTGGTAGCGGCGTTGACCTAATAATTATTGTGATAGATTATAGACGAGTTGGAGAATCCATTACTCTCTTATGCCCAAGACTATTTTCTTTTCTCAAGCTACCGACCTGTTTTTCATTTTCATTTTCATTGCATTTTCAACATGGGCAAAATCAAGATCCCTAAAGGGTTCAAGGTCTGGTATGAAAACCTATTGACCATAGCCCAAAAAACACCCGACATCCCTCCATCCCTTCTAGAACATATCTCGAAACTTGAATCCACACAACTCCCCACGATAGCGGCGTCAGAGATGTCGCTTCAGCAGACAGAGATGGCCTTTGGAATAAAAGAGGCAACGGGAACGCAACCTTGGATGGTCCCGCATTTGTTTTTCGCTCTCCCTGCAGATTTTGGTAAATATCATCCTTATTCCTTAGCCTGGACGTAATCTCATTATAAATAGGTCGTTACTTGGAACTGTACGACACGTTGACCAAATCCGGCGTAGACAACGAGGCCAAATCCCGTTGCCGTCTTGACGCGTTGATATTTGTGGTCTATCGGACTTTATCAGAGCAAGACCTACTTCCCAACACTGGAGATAGTAGAGCCACTCTCTCTTTCGAGACTCCATTCAAGTGGAGTCCAGTCCCTGTTAATGGGGTTCCACACACATGTACTGGAACCGCCGACTACACCGTCCTCTTCGGGGGTAGAGATCATATGGCCTGCCACCTAATAGTGTTGGAGGCTAAGAAGAGATACAATTTGTCCGGAGCCGGGCAGTTATTAGCCTATATGGCCATGGTTCAAGTGAACCGAAAGGCCCGTGGCCAGTCGAATTGGTCCGTTTGGGGTTGTCTCAGTGACGGCTGGAGCTTCCATTTTTATTTCCTAGATATGGAAGGAAATTGGTCCTCGAAAATTCTATCTTCGTCCGTCTTGGGCTGGCAAGAGATTGCGAACACTTTGGCGCATATGATTATCCAAGCGCAGGCAGTGGCAAATTCCCCTCTTCGCTTAAGCCTATATTCGACGCAGGATCCTTCTACACGACCCTCGTCAGTAGTTTCATCGGTTATGGAGGGCTCCATTGCCCTAAAGAGAAAGCCGGCGTCGGAGACAGCAGAACCTCCGGCCAAAAGACAGCGTACTTCAATTGGAGGCTCCAGTGCCTTAGAAACACTGGGCTCCGTCAATTCCGAGGTGCTAAGTATTGGCTCTCTAGAGATTAGGCTAGACATGAAGCTGCGTTAGATAGGATTGCGGAGAGCGATTAGCGTTTGTCCAACGGGTCGCAGATTCATTGTTATTGCTTCGTTTGCTCTAATCAATACGATATTCTTATTTGGAGCTGGTCTCCACTTCGATCAATGAACGTTCTTTTAGCTCAACCAGTGATAGTGTTAAAATGGAACTGCAATATACAAATTCTCTATTAGGCCAGCAGTGTAGTACCACGGATGAATAGAGTGCGCAAGCCACCGACCGTTTGGGGGATTAAAGATCGGTAATCCAGAGATAGCTAGGAGATAGCTAGGAGATAGGTTGAGATAGCTACAAGTTAAAATGATCCGCCATGTAAGTGGGAGATACGCCCGAAAGATAGAAAAGAGACCTTGAAGAAATTGAGCGGTGTTCTTGTGCCGCGCTTGATATGCTCAGTAGCAAACTAAATACAGTACAAGAATAGACGGCGATGCTGAGGGGGTCGAACGGAAAAGCGAGAGGCTAGAGGAGAAAGAGGAAAATGGTAGAGGAAGAGGTAAAAGGAACAAAGCGCCCCTCTCGCAAGCGAAAACTCCCCTATTCGGTCATCCTTCCATAAAGATCAAACCAGATCCTATCGTAGACTGCGCCAAACACCACCTCCAACAGGAGGAGAAATGAAATTCAGAAGAAAACAAAGCGAATGCAATGGTGGAGGTTGATGACGGAGAATCATAGAAGACGGAGGTGAAGACGCAGGTGGGTATGAAGTGACAAAAGTAGATGAGACTCATATAGACAGGGTATAGTCGCACCGAAATCATCTGCATGGAAATAAAATGCTAAACTCATGTACTGTTGGATCGTAGCAATGCCTGGAAAGAATTAGCCAAGCTGTTTTGAGAGTTCGGCTTTGAACATACAGCTAACGTACCCGCTCGTCGATCACCTCTTCTTTCTCTTCCGACGGACTGACCACACTCCCCCGGCTGATGGGACCTGAGCTTGTGATAGACCGGGAATCTACAAGCGGGCGAGGGGACGGCAAGGGCTGCTGCTTTGACCGTTGTTGTTGTTGCTGCTGCTGTTGTGGTGGCTGCGGCTGTTGGTTCTCATTCATGGAGTAATTGGGGTGCATTTCCCCGCTGCTCGAGATCCTAGACTCCTTGCTCTTCTCCAATAGTGACCCACCAAGGGTAGCACATTTGAGGATAGTTTGCATCATCTGGTTTTGTTTGAGCGGCTTGGACAAGTACTCGTCCATCTGGGCCTGGATACACTTCTCCCGATCACCCAACATAGCGTGGGCAGTGAGCGCGATAATTGGGGTTCGTTGGAGCCCACTCTCGCGTTCATATTCACGAATCTTGCCGGTGGCTTCAAAGCCACCCATGACTGGCATTTGAACATCCATCAAAATAACATCGTAACGACGTTTCTTGACAGCCTCGACAGCTTCCAATCCATTACCAACAACAAACACATTGTGGTTATGCTTCTGAAGAATCTTCATTGCAAGCTGCTGGTTCACGTCATTATCCTCTGCGAGAAGAATATCAAACGAACGTGAGTTGTCGGTGGTGATCGGCGTCGACCGGCCTTCCAAGGCCGGTAGCATACCGTTTCCAAGATCAATCGGCTGACATGGTGTAGTCATATATGAGCTGATACCAAGGTCCAAAGCCGACTTCAAGCTCACGCACACCAAAGGGCAGACCAAAACAATCGGAATGTACTTGAACTCGTCAAACGTCCGCAAGACCCGGGCAGTGTCTACCGAGTCAACAATAATGACATCGTAGGCATGGCCTGATTCCTTTCCAGAAGGATCTTGGATCTCGGGCGGGGGAACATGTTCTTCATTCCGTACAACCAACGGCTCCAGGTCGATCTTCTTCAACATCTTCATGACATTGGTAGCTTGAACGCCGTTCTGGCCCTTGTCGATGAACAACACTCGGTGGTTCTTGTACGGCAAGAGCTGATTGGCGATGACGCTCAAAGACTGGTCCGCGAGCTTCACCACACAGGTGAAGTGGAAAGTACTTCCATGTCCATACTCGGAAGTGACCCAAACGTCACCACCCATCAAATTTACAAGGCGCTTGGAAATCGACAATCCCAATCCGGTGCCACCAAATCTGCGGGTGGTTGAGCCATCAGCTTGTTGGAAGGTGTCGAAAATAAGATCAAGCTTGTCCTCTTCGATTCCAATGCCAGTGTCAGACACCGAGAATTCAAAGGCGTATTCGTTGGTCGTGCATTGTTCTCTGTCCGACTTTCGGATAGTGAGCTTAACCTCACCATGCTCGGTGAACTTGATGGCGTTTCCAACAAGGTTGAGAATGATCTGGCGGAGACGGAATGGATCACCAATGACGTAATCGGGAACGGTGTTGTCCACTTGGTAGGTCAAACTCAAGAACTTCTCATTGGCCTTCACAGCCAATGTCTTGAGAGCATTGAAGACAGTACCTCTGACCGTGAATGGAATGCTCTCAATAACCATCCGGTTGGCTTCGATCTTAGAGATATCCAGAATGTCATCAATGATAGTCAACAAACTGTTCGCCAAGTTGTGAACGACGTTCAACATTTCTCGGGTGTACGGCTTGAGATCGTCCGTATCCAACGTCAACTGGGTCATTCCGATGATACCGTTCATCGGCGTTCTGATCTCGTGCGACATGTTGGCCAAGAACTCTGATTTTGTGCGATTGGCAAGTTCGGCAGCCTCCCTAGCGGCAGTGTTTCGCTGGATACTATCCCGCAGGTTGGAAACCATCTTGTTAATTTTTCGCTTCAGCTCGTCCATTTCACCAGACGCATTGACTGTGATCAACTTGGTAAAGTCACCGTCGGTGGCGGCATCGGTGATTTCACCAAACGCGCGGACTTGCGATGTTAAGTTCTCGGCCATGGTGTTCACGTCCTCGGTAATTTCCTTCCAGGTACCAGCAATACCCTCCACGTTGGCTTGTCCACCCATCTTGCCGTCAACACCGACATCTCGGGCGACCTTCTTCAGCTCAGTGGCGAATTTCGCCAGTCGACCCACCATGTGGTTGATGGTGACCTTGAGCGTGAGAATCTCTCCCTGAGCATGCACTTCGATCTTTTTGCTCAAGTCTCCCTTAGCGATAGCTTGCGTGACATCGGATATACTTCGGACCTGAGACGTCAAATTCTGCGCCATGGTGTTCACATTGTCCGTCAGGTCCTTCCATTTTCCTTCCACATTGTCCACCTTGGCCTGGCCGCCAAGAGTACCGTCTGTGCCGACCTCACGAGCCACTTTGCTGACCTCGAAAGCAAAGGTATTGAGACGATCCACCATGCCGTTAATCGTGCTCTTAAGGTCGAGGATTTCTCCTTGTACGTTGGCAGTAACCTTTTTGGTTAGGTCACCCTTGGCGACTGCGGTAGTGACGTCCGCAATCTCACGCACCTGCGTGGTCAGGTTGTTGGCCATACGGTTGACGTTTTCTGTCAGATCCTTCCACGTTCCTTCGACATCATTCACAGTAGCTTGGCCTCCTAGAACACCATCGGTACCGACTTCCTTAGCAATCTTCGTGACTTCTTGTGCGAATTGTCGTAGTTGGTCCACCATGGAATTGATGATGTTCTTCAGTTCTGCGATTTCTCCTTTACAGTTGGCCTGGACCTTCTGCGTGAGATCACCCTTGGCAACAGCCTTGGTGACAGTAGCAATATCTCGCACTTGCGTGGTGAGATTGTTGGCCATAGCGTTGACATTAACCGTGAGTTCGTTCCACATGCCCTGTACACCTTCGATCTGAGCTTGTCCTCCTAATACACCTTCCGTACCGACATCACGCGCTACTCGAGTAACTTCTGTTGCAAACGTTCGGAGTTGGTCCACCATGGTGTTGATGGTTTGTTGCAATTCCAGAATTTCACCTTGGGCCCGACTCTCAATCTTCTGACTAAGATCACCGTGAGCGACAGCGGTAGTCACCGCGGCAATTTCTCGCACTTGATCGGTCAAGTTCTTGGCCATAATGTTGACGTTCTCCGTAAGCTCTTTCCAGATACCGTGGACGCCAGTGATCTGGGCTTGTCCACCGAGTATTCCTTCAGTACCGACTTCGCGGGCGACACGAGACACTTCGCTACCGAAGACTTGCAGTTGATCCATCATAGTGTTAATTGTTCGTTTGAAAGTGGCGATTTCGGGGTCCATTTCCAGCGGGTGGATTTGGACCTTCATGGACAGATCACCGTTGGCGACTTGGGTGATGATGCCACCGATTTCACGCAACGCTTTCTGGAAGGCCTCGTTGGCCTGCTGGTGCTTGCGCAGCTCCCGTTCGAGTAGAACGACATCCTCATTTTCGACCTTAGTAAGAGCGCGGCGGGTGTGCTCTTCCTGTTTTTGCAGTTCGTCGCGGACCTGGGCAATAATATCCTTTTGGCTGCTTATCTCCTCGGCCTGCTTTTGTACGTGGTTGCGGAGGAAGCTGATATCCTCCTCTCGCACGACACGGGTGCCGTTATCATCTTCTTCATCGGATTCGTCGTCAATTTCTCCCAGGGGTGGTTCGTCCGCGGGGACCGGGGTCGCTTTTTGCTGCTGTGACAGAGAGTCAGAATCTTGACCGGACGACAAGCGAGAGAGCCCAAATGTCCACAAGAAATTCCTCTCGCTGGTCTCTCCAGCAGACGGTGTGGTCTGGTGGGGGTCCGCCTGCTGTTGGAAATTGTGGTGACTGACAGCTTGAAATTCCAGATGGTGCACGCGGCGCACCAGGGCCTCAAGCTCGGCCTCGAAGGCTGCCTTAGCGAGACTATTTTCTCCGGGAAGTTTGGCCGATTTGGTACCGTTGGATAACTGGAAATCAAACGGGGGCGAAGAGGAACCGGGGATAGATTCGTCTCTTGCAAGATTCTGCAGCACGGCAGTCGCGGCCACGAGAGTCTCGTCCGCGGTAGCCATTGTGGCCTAGATAGATTAGCTCATAGCACACTAATATGGAAAGGCATATTATAGTACCAACACCCCCAGAGAATTATGGGATGGGGTAGTCGGAGATAGAGCTTCAGGAACACACTCACTGGAAAGGTCTGGATCCTGACAGGATGACAGAGATATAGTCTAATTAAGGCGACATGAGGGGGAGACAGTCCACAGAGAAGACAAGGAATAGAAAGAAACCCGAGTCAACCGGGGACAAATATGAAAGGGAATATGGAAAGTCGGGAAGGGGGAAAACAGGTGGATAAGCCCTCTTCTGGAGAACGCGCCCGGTTATGTAAGCCACCACTTTGGATGGCTCTGGGGAAAATGAGAAAAATGAAACTTCGAAACAACCAAGAAATAATAGAAAGGTTATAAAATGAAAATATATATAAAAAAAAGGAGGTTCGAGGGTGAGAAGGGACGGGAATTTGGATGGATTTGGATGGGGGGGAGGGGGGAAGAGATTTTGAAAGGGGCGGTGATATGTCGCCTCTTGGGGATTTTTGGGGGATTTTTATTTTTCTCTTTTCTACTCCATATATGTCTCTGATCTTTTAGATAGAATCTATAAATCTCCAAGTAGAAAAAAAAAGGAGAGAAAAGAAAATGTGTAAAACTGGGTAAACCTGGGTAAATTTGGGTAAATTGTTGGTATCTTTCATATTTACAGCCCTGGGGAACTGGATAAGGTGCACGGGCTTTGTTTATAGTTTGGGAATATATGAGGTCCCGTATACCATGTCCGTATACTATATCCCTAGGTACTATATACATATGTCATATGTACCTACATGTATGTACACGTAGGTATACGGTCCCTACCAAGTATCAAGGTACTCCATATATCATATGGAGTACGGAATACGGAGTACTCAACTCCTGTTTCATGTGGAAGTGATCGACTCTCGGGACTAGTGTCGATCACAAAGTGGCTCCAGTTCGCGGTTTTGCTTCTCAATAGTCTAAATTCATATTTGAATATGGTATAGTCTACCTTCTTTTTTATTATTCCCCAAAGGAAAAGATAGGCGAGACAAAGTTTGCAGAAACAATTGGTTAGGATCCAGTCGGATCCAGTCCAAGTTAGGCTGAGCCTATAAGAAAGCAACGAGAATGTCTCTCCGTTAGGGTACTGCCACAGATCGCAATTTGCGCCTTTTTGGTGGCTGAGCCATCGGGCTTAGCGTCTCCCATTGTTGAGCCCTGGAGGTATTCGTGACCTTTATTGGTCACACGGGGGAACCTCGTGCGGTAGTGAAGATGTTCGACATTCCAGTAGTTACTTGGGTCATTTATGTTTATGGAAATGTGTCTACAATGGGTAGGATTTTGTATATATACCTATGTACGCATAAAATAAAATCCATCGGCCAAAAGATATCTACAATAAGATACAATGGTAGGCACCTGGGCCTCACATGTACGTGTGTTCATAAGGCTACCTCGGGACCCTCAGAATCTTAGGGCGGTAAATATTTGGTGCGTACCTTACTAGGAAGCATGTTGTACCTATGCTCCCATACGGCAACAAGTCAACTGGTCAACGGCCAACAGTCCGATGGCGGGGTGAAACGGCAGAAGTGGTCGGTGTGCCCTGCCGTATTATCTTTTGGAATCCCGCAGAGTCATAATTCTGTGAAATATTGTCCGATCAAAAGAACGCCCTTCAAAACACCCGTCAAAAATTGACTCTGCAGGAGAAGGCTGCAGCAATGGCGTCCGACTTGACAAACCAGATTTTGGACGCCCTGTCCGCGTCCGATGCGCCCATCCTCTCCAGCGAAGCCTTCCCCTCTACCCCCTCATTGAACGTTAAGAGTGCGCTCGACCGCCTTGAGTCGCGCCAGATGGTCCAGTATGAGACCTTGGAGAAGGAAATCGTTACTCTCACTGCCGAGGGCCAGGAGATTGCCGCCAATGGCAGTCACGAGGCCAAGGTCTTCGCCGTGGTGCTTGCCGCTATGGACGGATTGAAGATCTCCGACTTGCCAGGAATTGTGGGCAAGGAGAACGCTAAAGTTGGCCAAGGAAACGCCTTCAAGCGTGGCTGGATTAAGAAGGACAAGGATTTGCTGCGGGCATCCGCAGACTCAATTGTCGATGAGACGCAACAACAACTGCTTGCAGTTCAAAAAACAAAGACTCTGGACGATAAGAAGGTCGTGGCTGACCTCAAGCGGAGAAAGCTGATCGGTCTTGCAAAGGAGCTTGCTTTCAAGATCACCAAGGGTCCCAAGTACGCCCGAGAATTCGTCAAGGAGCAGACCGACCTCACCCCGGAGATGATCGCCAACGGCTCGTGGAAGACGGCGCATCTCAAGCCTTACAACTTCAATGCTAAGGGTGCCCCGACTCCATCTGGCACTCTACACCCGCTGAACAAGGTGCGCCAAGAGTTCCGCAACATCTTCTTCGACATGGGCTTCGAGGAAATGCCGACCAACCGCTTCGTCGAGACCGGCTTCTGGAACTTCGACGCTCTGTTCGTGCCCCAGCAACACCCTGCCCGTGATCTCCAGGATACCTTCTACATCTCCGATCCCGCCGTGGCGGATCCTCCTCGCGAAGATCCCCCTAACGAACCCAACCCCCCAGCCCAATTAAAGGCCGACAATCCGCTCGACTACAAGAAGTACTGGGACAACGTCCGCGAGGTCCACGAGCACGGAAAGTTCGGCTCCATTGGCTACCGCTACCCCTGGAGCGCGGATGAGTCGCTCCGCCTGGTGCTCCGCACCCACACCACCTCCATCTCGACCTACATGCTGCACAAGCTGGCCGCCAACCCCCGGCCGGCTCGCTTCTTCAGTATCGACCGTGTCTTCCGAAATGAGTCCGTCGACGCTACCCACCTGGCAGAGTTCCACCAGGTCGAGGGTGTCATTGCTGACTTCGGTCTCACTCTCGGTGGTCTGATTGGATTCATGGAAGTCTTCTTCGCCAAGATGGGCATCCACAAGCTGCGCTTCAAGCCCGCCTACAACCCTTACACCGAGCCCAGTATGGAGATCTTCGGCTACCACGATGGTCTAGGCAAGTGGGTTGAGATCGGTAACAGTGGCATGTTCCGCCCAGAGATGCTGGAGTCTATGGGTCTGCCTAAGGACTTGAGGGTCTACGGATGGGGATTGAGTCTGGAGAGACCTACTATGATCAAGTATGTTTCATCATCTACACCTACCATTCATTTCCAATTACTAATATCTATTAGGTACGGCGTCAGCAACATCCGTGAGCTGCTCGGTCATAAGGTCGACCTTCACTTCATTGAGACCAACCCCGCCATTCGTCTCGAGAAGGATTAAACAGGGAAACGCTCATAGAAAAAGAAAAGAACGTGCTTTTAGTTGTGTCTTGCTTGTAATCACGAGTTTATGTGGAAGGGAACGTATTACATATGAACGATGGATAGGATATGAATAGAATACTTGATAAAAAGAGGCTAGGGCGTAGTCAGCCAATGTAGATACAATTGAAAAAAAGGACTAGTTATCTATCAAACATATATCTACAATAAATGTCCTGCCCGTATCTGTGCCCCAGTGCATGGGTCTCTGCAACAGTGGCTCTTCAGCAGGCAGAGCTCGGAAGCATGATCTTCGGCAATGAAAAGAATTTCTACCTCCTCGCTCATGGACATGGGGACACCGAAGACCAAGACCAGCGAACCAGTCTGGTTTTCGAGTCTACAAGAATGAGAAGGTCTTGATATGCCAAGAAGAAATAGAACAAAAGCAGACAGACAGGCAGACAGAGACTAAGAAATATATGAAAGGGATATCGATTCGATTTTTGACATTGCTTTTTTCTTTGGCTTGTGCTTCATGAGGTTGGGTGGGAGTCTATCACAGAGAGAGAACAGGCGGGGGATTCATAGAGAAAAAAAACCTGACCCATTAAGTCGTCGATATTCCATTCATTTCGAGAGATAGGTAGGAAAACAGGAGTTTCTCAGAGGAGAAAAAGAAAAAATGAACTAAGGAACACAACTATATCCCTTACGTTCTTTTTTTGGTCTTGAAACCAACTCCCCGAACACGGACCATCAAGCCACGGTTCCTCTGCAGCGAATTAGCCTTATTGAACATGGAACATGCAGAATGTCTATAGATGACAATAACGTACCATCAAATCAACCCGTCAACACCACCCGGTAAAAGGAAACCACATTGCTGTGGATGATTTAGCGCTGGCTGGAGGCGGTCCAGACGTTCTTGAGGTAGCCATCGCGCTGGGCCAGGCGGTTGAAGGAGTCATCGCTCTCGCCGCGGGCACGGATGAAGCCGCAAAGAGCGTAGGTCTGGTTCTCGCCGGTGTAGCGGCCGTTCTCGTCAACCTTGCCGACGGAGAGCTGGACGGAGGCGTGGTCGTTGGCCTTGATGATGCGGTTGGTGGCGCTGCACTTGCGGGGCACGTAGCTGAGAGGGAGGTCATGTTAGTTGTCTTGGTTCTTCTTGAGGGTTTGCGAGCGAATATGTTCCCCTCTAATACCCTGCTCTGTCCAGGTTTTTCTGGTGGCTCGCCAACAATCGCAATCACGCAGCGCCGTCGAATCTTTTCAATCCTCGCAATCTCCGATCACACTGGGTTCATCTTTTTGGCTTGGGATCAAGGCGGGATTGCTGATTGTATGCGGCCACACAGACACTGGGCACAGGGTATATTGGGACTGGAGGAACGGGTGTAAAATCCATGGCACGTACAGATCGACGATCTCTCCCTTGTCGTTCTCCATTTTGGCGGGTTTGGTGTTGAGGTTTTGACGGGCGACGGTGAGGTTGGAGGTGGAGGGTTTTTCTGCCGCACATTAAATTGAAGACCTCAAATGATTTGTGTGGGTCATGTGACCCTTTGTCGAGGGCTGGCGTGGCCGAAGTGGGGTGGCGTGGTTTTAGCGGGAATCGTACTAAAGGCCGTGGCAATTTCAACTCTAATTTTCATATGGATTGCTGTATTCAGATGTAGGGCTGATTGTACTATGGGTAAAGGCATGTATTTTACAGATTACTCTTTTCCCTCCCTTCCTGCAACACGTCCTTCTTCCATCTCACTGCCACTTCTCGTGCACTTCCTTTCTTAAACCGCACTAGAACCACTCTCTCGGACTCTCCTCGCTTGGACGACCCTTTCAGCTCAGGTCCGGGGTCACTCAAACCCAACACAGATCGCCCATCACCGGTCATGAGAATCATTTTTGGAGATATGCATTTCTCTGTCCATGGGGGGAGCCCGAATGGACGAACTCGACAAGCGCTTGACGACGTTTCTCCATTTCTTCCACAGAAGCATTTGCACGAGGCTCCCTGTCCAGGAACCCCGACACCAAGTGCAAGAGGAGGAACTGCGGTGGGAATAGAATGATTTCAGCTTTTTGAGCACGACTAACCCACGCTGAGGCTGGAAGAAACTGTGCCTCCGTAACCTCGATTCCACCGTCGCTCGTTGGCAGCTGATGCTCCTCATGTTCACCCTCTGCTGGGAGTTGGTCGAGAAGTTTCTTATCCACATTGACAGGTAAAGGCAAGAAATACAGATACATCTGTGTAGTGTAGCGCTTGGGCACATTGGTTGGCGTAACCCAGCGAGTAAAGGGAATTAATTGGCCTATAGAGTCAGCGTGTTGTTTTCAAGATTTGAATTACACGAACTAGGCACTTACCGATGTCGGGCTCAGCATCGGCACTTTGCTGCTTCAGCCACTCATCAAATGTGGTCTTGTTCTGATGAATGAGTCGTCTGCCTGCCTCTCGGGTAGGTTCATCGACGGCAAGCATGTTTCCAGAGTTCCGGTCTTTAGCTAGAAGGATTCCACTCTCTTCAAATAGTTCCCTGATCGCTGCACGTCGGTAGCTAGGGGAGTCTTCATGCCTTGCTAGGTCTCCGGATGGTGGACATTCCCCATCTTGGCTGGATAGGTTGCCACCTGGGAAGACATGTGCAGATGCAAAAGAGGTAGAGGTCTTCACGCGATGAAGAAGAAGGATCTCGTTCTTTGGAGATATAAGAAGCACACTATTTAACAGTTAGTTATTTAATTCTTGTTTTCTTGTGGAATGTTTCCCTTTGGATAACATCCCTCTCTGGGTATCTCCAATTGTGTGGCCCCTCTCTGCCAGCTTACCTAGAACTGGGTCGGGGAACCGCAGGCTCATTAGCCCGTTTCGAACTAGACATATTCTGGGAATTTAGAGGAACTGTAGTCGTGTATCGTCTCACAGCACATTTACCGCTTGGGCGTTGAAAGGACTGAACCGAGGTAATATGAGATGCGCGAGATGTCCGAAAAACAAGGCCAACAGCAAATTGATGACCCAATCGCTGTATTAAGTGACGAGAAAGAGATGATTGATAGATAAAGGACATCGTAATATCTCGAAGCCGAGGAACGGCTTCTCAATATAGTAAAAGGCAAAGACCCGAGAGCCTAGGCAGTTCCTCGGTACCCCGCGTGCAGCTTAACCTCATTGAGCTTAGCCGAATGCAGCGCCATGTGCTCAGGCAACCTTCAGGGCTTCTACAACACCTCTACATAACGTTTACTGATGGAATACATAGGTTGAGAGATAAATAAAACGTTTGCTCATTACCAGAAATGGCATAAATCTTCAAATCGTAAACTCCTATCCTGTACCCTTATTTTAAGTTTCAAGGCCCCATCATCCATCGGGGCGACCCAATGATGTATTCACAAAAAGTGCAGTCAACTTTTACGAAGCTGGGATCTTACGAGTAAAGCTTCTTGTCGTAGCTGTGGAGACCGTGGACGTTACCCTCGGTCATAGCGCTGGCACTTCTCATCTCGAAACGCACAGTGCCCTTGTTGACACCGTCATGCAGATCGGCCAGGCTCTTGACACCAATGTCCTGCAGGGAGTGCTGGACACCGGCAACGAGGTAAGGAACGAACTTGGTGACAGATCCGCGGTCAAGGACGGAGCCAGCAACACCCTGGGCAACAAGGACGCGGTCCTTCTCGGAGAAGTAGCGAGCAGTACCAGCGTTGCTGGCCTTGCTGTCCTTGCCGTCACCACCGGCCTTCTTATCCTCCATGGCGGCGATACTGCCCATGCCACGGTAGGCCTTGACGAGCTGGCCCTCGTTGCTGACGAAGTACTCACCGGGAGACTCGGTGGTACCGGCAAGAAGACCGCCCATCATGATAGTGCTGGCACCCATGGCCAGACCCTTGACGATGTGGCCAACGTTCTGGATACCACCATCGGCGATACAGGGAACACCGAAGCGAGCGGCAAAGGATGCAACGCTACGCACGGAAGCAGCCTGGGGACGACCGACAGCCATAACCTCCTGGGTGATACAGGCACTACCGCTGCCCATGCCAATTCTCAGGCCATCGACACCGGCGGCAATCAAAGCAGCAGCCTGCTCACGAGTGACGACATTACCACCGATAACGTCAATCTCGGGCATGTTCTTCTTGATGTACTTGATCATCTCGATCTGGTACATAGAGTTACCCTGGCTGGAGTCCAGAATAACAATGTCCAAACCAGCCTCAACAAGAAGCTGGAGGCGCTTCTTGTCCTCCTCGCGAGTACCAATAGCAGCGGCACAGATCAGCTGCTTGGAGTCGGGGAGCTTGGAGGCAAGGGGGTAGTGGAGGTTCTTCATCAGATCAGAGCGGGAAAGCAGAGAGACGATGTTGCCGTTGGCATCGACAATGGGGAGCTTTCCCTTCTTGGACTGACGGAGAACCTGGTTGGCCTCGGTCAGGGTGGTGCCGGCAGGGGCAGTGACAAGATCGGTGGCCATAACGGCAGTCACGGGCTCGTTGAGATCAGTGTGGAACTGGATGTCACGAGAGGTGACCATTCCAACGAGCTTGGACTTAAGGGTTCCGTTCTCTGTTCAAACATTAGCCTTTGCTGTCGAAAGCTCATGTGAGGACAATATCCAAAATAGACAAAATGCTCAGATAAAATCTGGTTCTCTACAGTGCAACTTTCGTCGCTGCAGTGGAACGAAAGTTATAATTAAAAAGAGGATGATCATCATGCAAAGTGGGCGGGGTAGGTGCTGGGAGAAGTAGATCTGGGTATCTTACCAGTGACAGGGAAGCCACCGAAGCCCCACTTGGCCTTCAGCTCCTTGACCTCACCAACGGTGGCCTTGGGAGAGATCACAACAGGATCGAGAATGAAACCGTTCTCGTATCTCTTAACCTTACGGACCATCTCCGCCTGGTCCTCGGGAGAGCAGTTGTGGTGGATAACACCGAGACCACCGAGCAGAGCCATGTGGATAGCCATGTTGTGCTCGGTGACAGTGTCCATGGGCGAGGACAGAAGAGGGGTCTTCAGGGAGATACGCTTGGTAACAGGGGTATCCAATGAGACATCGGAAGCGGGGAAGCCTATATCGGGTTAGAAAAAAGCAAGAATTTTTTTTTCTTGACTTCGGGGTTAGGCTTACCGATGTAACCGGGCAGGATCAGGAAATCATTGTAGGTCAATGCACCGTGCTTGTCAGAGTCAAGCAGGGTATCCGCATCAAGACCATCGGCGGTGGTGTAGGTCTTCACAACCTCCAAGGCCTTGGCGTAGTCGGTGATCTCAGCCTTCATGGCGGCACCAGGTGCGGCGTCGCCGGCAGTGATAGGCATGATTAAAAGAAAGTGGGTTTAAAATAAACAGTGAGACACGACTCGGAAGAAATCTTAATCAACAGAAAGAAACGTTCTGCTGATGGAGAAAGTCGAGCTTTCCCAAGGAAGAGAAAGAAGAAGAAAAAGTTCGAGCGAAAAATCGGTTCCTTTTCTCTTCCGTGCACGGCCAAGCCAAGAGGGAGCTTGTCTACTTCGGGTATAGCGTACTGGCTTTTTTCACTATCCACGCCGTTGATTGGCTTGTAAACGAGATGTCTAAAGGCGGTAAGCTTGTTTATGCTTATCATACATCGATGCAGGTACCTACATCGATACTACCGTGTAGGTGGTGCTAAGATCTACTTCAATGCAATAATGTAACGTTGTCAGGTGCGATTCTGATATCACTCCGTTAGTGATAGATATTTTGCGAATGAACTGGACATGAACATCGATTTCCATACAGCATAGCTTTCAAAGTTGGCAGCGGGGGTCAAATGTGGGTTGGCTACAATTGTTAGAGCGCCATTTTCGATTCCTATATAAAGCCATCTCAACCAGAATAGATGATCTATTTACATGGCTGGCCGTGCAACGGATCAGTAATCTCCCCAGTCACCTGGGCACCGGTTCCAAATCCCGTGCCTCTCACTACTGACCAGCGGCTTCGAGTCCCGTACGCCTCTGTGGCAATATGACGACAGAATGATAGTAAATAATACAGCAGACTGAACCTTTAAAGCCGGCACAGCTTTCCCATTCAACTAAGCATTACTTTCCACTTCTACTATCAGTATGGAATCTGCTATGGGCGAACACGGCACCTTCAAGCCTGCACCGAAGGCACAGTCCCAGAATAAGCCGGGGTGAGTAATGCTTGACCCGAGCAAAATACATCTTCTAATATGGTATGCTAGATTGGAGACCATAATGGCAGAGCCCAGTGAGTCGACCAAACTGGAGGGCCTCCACGGCTTTTCTGAATATGTGGGTTCCGGAAAGCTGAAGGGCAAAACTGCTCTAATCACTGGTGGAGAGTATGTGTGCAAGCTCATATGAGTAAACTTGCCTGGGCTAATCATTCCACAGCTCTGGGATTGGTAGAGCAGTTGCTATTCTGATGGCCAGAGAGGGTGCGGATGTTACTATCGTTTATCTGCCCGCAGAACAGGTAGACGCTGAGACGACCAAAAAGTCCGTTGAGCAAGAGAAGAGGTCTTGCCTTCTTGTCCCAGGTGATTTGAAAGATCGCAACGTCTGTTGCCGCGCAGTGGATGAGCATGTGAAGAAGTCAGTCTAGGGTAGTCCTCCTGGTATGAGCAAGTGACTGACTGAGAGTCTACAGGTACGGCACGATCAATATACTTGTCAACAATGCGTCGAAACAGTACATATGTACGGAATTTGAGAAGACCAATCTGGATGAGACTGAAGACGTATTCAGAACCAATATCATCCAGATGATGGCAATGGCGAAGTTTGCTCTTCCTCATATGTCACGAGGTGATTCGTATGTTCTTCCTTGTCTAATCTATATCATCACATACTCACGCACTTTCTACAGGATCATCAATACTTCTTCTGTTGTGACTTTCCGTGGCTCGGGGACCATGATTGATTATGCTGCAACCAAGGGAGCTATTATTGGTTTTACTAGGTCTTTGGCGAAACACTTGATTCCAAAGGGTATTCGAGTCAATGCAGTAGCGTAGGTATTGTCTACTCATTTCTCTTTGAAAGTACATACTGACGTGTTTCCAATTTCAGTCCAGGTGCGATCTATACACCAATCCAAGTCGACACCCGAGATCCCCAGCAGATGGAAGGATGGGGTCAGAAGGCTAGTCTTGGCCGACCAGGTGAGCCTAGTGAGGTTGCGACAAGCTTCGTCTTCTTGGCTAGTGCGTGCGCCTCTCTATACTGTGAGTCATCAATATTCCACACCTTCAAATCCAGACCAATTTCCATTGTGGCTAATCGACAACTATACACATGTAGATGGGCAAATCCTGCATTGTTACCCGCTTGGTGACTAAATAGTGTTACAGAAGTGATTACTGGAACATGATGGTGAACGTGCGCATGCCATTGGTAACAAATTGATGTGCTTGCTATTAGTGTCAAATTGAAATACAACAGGATATAAGATCAATAGAGGAGCCACGGCTTCCCTGCAGTGAGAGCTTTGTCCCATCCATCGTCATTCTGCCAGATGGCGACACTTTCAATCTCTTCTCTGCCCAGTTTGAGTCCATTGTAGAGATGCTAAGCCTTATTTCAGCAAATGTTAACTTCAGTCCGACATATTCAACTTACTGGGAAAAGTCCTTCGCTGGGTCGAGGGTTAGACACTTTCCCGTCTGGGGACTCCCAGCGGATATCTTGGATCACGCGAAAATACTCGATCCGCAACACATAGACAAGCGGCTCCCCCGCGAAAAAGGTTTTCAATGTGCTTCCCACTTGATGCGCCATCGAAAGGTGGATGAAGCCAGAGGCCTCGTCCAGTTCGCTTACCGTGAGCCGCTCAGGAATTGGCTCGCGGACTGGTGTGGTGGAAGGCACAATCTTGTAGACGTAGCGAGGCTGAGAAAGCAGCGAAGTCATGATAAAAGTGATGGAGGGAGGCAAGTTAATTCACCGAGTCACTGGTGATAATGAGAGGAGAAACAAGGTTAGTCAGGTGGTTTCATTTGTTGGCGGGGTCGGTTCAACCGGGAACTTGCCTTTTGAACACGCTGGGATTAATTGCGCCATTATTTGTATTATTTGTGTCTACTTCACTACTTGATCAACGTCTACGGTAAGGGCAAATTGTAATATTAAGTTTGATCGGTGACTACATATCTATGTATTTTATCTGTAATGCTGGGTTGGTATTATACCAAAGAATTCAATTCAATAAGAATGGCGGGGATATATCCATGGATCTCTAGAGAGCTTGTAGTGTCTAGGGTAGTATACATATGTAATTGGCCAAATATCTCCCATCATGTCTTAAATGCTGTCTCCGTCTTTCAGTAAGACTTAACGATGAATTTACACCGAGCTTATTTTGCATCATATTTCATTGTTATAGCCCTGGAAATCCATGGCTGCTTTGCCGCAACAGACCTTGACACAAGATGACAGTATAGAGCATCATAACTAGTACCATTTATGGGGAACATGACCCAAAACAGGCAGGTCCTTCTTAAGAGGCAGCGAAAGTCCTAGGATATCAACTAGAACCTGTGGATGGGTTATATACTTATGCTGATCAATTGACGGTCTACAACGTACTTTGACTTGAAAGATAGGTGGTTTCGTCGCACGGGACTACGAGCCCACTTAAACCTGCCTAATATTGCACAAGCCACTTTTGCCAAGACTGCAGGTATCCTGATAGGTCAGGTAATGGGATTGGAATGAATGTTTAGCATATTGAGGAATTTACCGTGAGGAGCCTTTACGATATCGAATAAGTGCAAATGAACACTGAGCACGGGGTAGCAGATATTCAGTGTGTGACCTTATCGAGTAACACAATCTCTTAGTTCTTTGTCCACGTGATTCGAGATCGACAAGCCACAATCACCTGATTGCGCCTTACCCGATCTGGAGATTTGTTGTGCCCCCTGCGCCCACTTTGGGGAATCTTGGTCGCACTTGCCCCCCCCACCGTCAACAATTCCATCATCGGGATTCACGAGCCTAGAACTTATTCACGCAAGCCACGCATTTATTTCCTGGGTTTTCTTCGCTAAGCCATGGGAGGTTGCCCTTGAATGCTACCCAATTCAGAACGTCTCCCCGGAAAAGGTCTTGGAGACCTTGTTTAACCCGCGCATTCCGCATTTACCACCAGAGCAGGGATGCGGTCAAAGGAGCGCGGCATTTCTCAATCAATTGTCACATACCGTCCTGAGATTAAATGATGTCCACATCGAACCAATTTCCATCCCTCAAGCGGGCCCAGACGGACCTTCCCTCGCAGTCCACCAGTCCATTACGACACGGGTCGACAGCGTCTACGAACTCATCTGCGTATTCGGTCGCATCAAGCTCGTTTGCTCCTAGTCGGACTAGCACTGTCTCTTCTCATGGGTCTATATCAAACAATTTGGGTCACTCCCGAGGGAAGAGTGAGGCAAGCAGCATGAACTCAGCAACAACTGTTACGGACGCAATGGAACGAGGAAGTTGGTCAAATGCTGGCACAGCGTACGACAATATTCGCCGATCCCTACGACCACTACAGCAAGTCCCTAATATTCCATCCTCAACCGCGAATACTGGCGGGTACCGACATTCACGAAGCCAAACAATCGATGAATCACGCCCATGGAAGGACTATCGACCCGCCACCCCCGAATCGCGTCATCTCCATCTTAAAGAGAATCTGTCTCCGCGCCACCAAACACAAACCTACGAATCCCAGAGCCCCCCACCGCCTACCTCTCCTCGCCACTGGTCTACTGTGCCCGGAACATCGCGTCCTTCGTCTCCCCAAAAGACAGTGTCCCACAATTCTCATCCTCCGCAACTGACCGCTGCACTCTCCGCACCCGAGCTTGAAACGCTGCAAAAATCATCCACGGGTCATCTCAGAACTCTCTCGAAGTTTGCACAGTCCGGCGAAAATGAATTTGGCGCAGCTGCAGCCTCTGTGGTGGGGTTGCAAGGCCGACGACGCCTTAAGCGGGCGGACTCGGTAGCCGGAAGGAATGGCGCAGTATCTCCCGAAAAGCCGAAGGCGTCCTCATGGGCTGCCGGGAATTGGATGGACCAACAGCGACAATTCATCCAAGCATACGAGTATTTGTGCCATATCGGAGAAGCCAAACAGTGGATTGAAGACGTCATTCAAAAACAGATCCCGCCAATCGTTCAGTTGGAGGAAGCACTGCGAGACGGCGTCACTTTGGCGGAGGTGGTGCAAGCAATGTATACGGGCAAAACCCTTCGTATTTTCCGACACCCCAAGTTACAATATCGCCATTCAGATAACATCGCCTTGTTTTTCCGATTCCTCGATGAGGTTGAGTTGCCAGAGTTGTTTCGATTTGAACTCATCGACTTGTATGAAAAGAAAAACATTCCCAAGGTCATACATTGCATACACGCCTTGTCATGGTTGCTCTTCAAAAATGGCATGCTGGACTTCCGCATGGGTAACTTAGTTGGTCAGCTTGAGTTTGAACACCATGAACTTGAGAAAACCCAAAAGGGACTGGACAAGGCCGGTGTGAGCATGCCTAGCTTTGCAGGTATGGCTGCAAACTTTGGCGCGGAGCCTGAACCTGAGCCCGTTGAATCGGAGGAGGATCGTATTGATCGAGAAATGCACGAAAATGAAGCCTCAATCTCCGATTTCCAGGCTCAGGTCAGAGGAGCCATGACGCGCCTACGACTTGGCAATATCATGAATGATCTGTGGGATTTCGAACCCCTCCTCATTGATCTACAGTCACGTCTGCGTGGAGATTGGGCACGACAAATTAGCGAATATCGGCTAAGCATGCTCCAGTTTGCAGTTGGACTGCAGGCCATTAGCCGAGGCTTCATTGTACGCCGCAGTCAGCAAGGCGACAAGCAATGGCGACAATCCCAGGAAGCAGATGTTTTGCAATTCCAGAGCCTGATCCGTGGGTCCAGGGCTCGCGCCCAGGCTAATCACCTCCAAACTCGTGCACGACGAGAAGAGTCCGGCGTCAAACAGATCCAGGCCGCGATAAGAGGTGCATTGCAACGCATGAATGTCGGGGACCAGTATGAGCAGTCTCGATATGCTGAAGATGATGTAAAATCACTTCAAGCATTCATCCGCGGTACCTTGCAACGGAAGAAGATGGATGTTCATTCTCAAGAGCTGAGACAAGCTGGCAGTTCCGTAAAGTCTCTTCAGGCAGCCATCCGTGGTACCTTGCAACGAAGAGAGATGAATGCTCAGTCTCAAGAGGTGAAGCAGGTTGGCAGTTCTGTCAGGTCGCTTCAAGCAGCCATCCGTGGTACCTTACAACGACGACGGATGAATTCTCACTCTCACGAGGTGAAACTGATAGAAACACCTGTCAAGTCACTGCAGGCGGTCATTCGAGGATCAATTGCCCGCCAAAACTTGTCTCAGATGAAGATTCTGCTCGACAACGAAGCATCCAAAATTGTCTGCATTCAATCAACTGTTAGGGCTTTGATTGCCAGAGAACGCCAAACTTTGCTGCTCCAGGCACTAGAAGAGACCGAAAATGAGTGTGCTGCACTGCAAGCTATCGCGCGGGCCGCTGCCGTAAGGAAAAACACATCAGCCATTCGCGCCGAGCTTACGGAACATTTGTTGCCAGTAATCGACCTGCAGGCAATACTCAGGGGACAAATTTTGAGAGAATCGTTGGATGCCCAGAGGACTGCATTGCTCCAGCAAGAACCTTCCATTTTGGAACTACAATCCCGATCCCGCGGGGTCATTCAGAGGCAGTATCTACTTGCAGAGCGACATGAACTGGACCAGCAGGAACACGACATTATTGATCTGCAGGCCCTTGCCCGTGCTGCTATCTCACGAATAGAGGTTTGCGACATATTGTCTCGCCTTGAGGAGAACGAGGAAGAAGTTGTTCAACTCCAATCTTTAGTTCGGGCAATGCTCGCGCGAGTTGAAGTTGGCGAGATCCTGACTGATCTTGAGGCAGAGGAGGACTTCATCACGGACTTCCAGGCGCGCATCAGAGGACTCATTATCTGCAACCGCTTTGAGGAAAGACGTCAACATTATAATGAAAACATGGAGAAGGTCATCAAGGCCCAGAGTGTTATCCGCGGCCGCATTCAAGGCCAGGCTTATAAGAGCCTGACAAGTGGAAAGAATCCCCCTGTGGGAACAGTTAAGGGCTTCGTGCATCTTCTCAACGACAGCGATTTCGACTTTGACGAAGAGATTGAGTTCGAGCGCCTGCGAAAGGTGGTTGTTCAACAAGTGCGGCAGAACGAGCTTGCTGAGCAATACATCAGTCAACTTGATATTAAGATTGCCCTCCTTGTCAAGAATAAAATCACTCTGGATGAAGTCGTCAAGCATCAAAAGCACTTCGGTGGTCACATTGGCAACTTGCTATCCAACACCGAGATTACTTCCAAGGATCCCTACGACCTCAAGGCCCTTAACAAGACCTCAAGGAGAAAGTTGGACCAGTACCAGGTGTTTTTCTTCCTCCTTCAAACCCAATCACAGTACCTGGCTCGCTTGTTCCGGCGATTGCGCGAGATCAACACCTCAGACAAGGAATATGAGCGGATCCGGCACTTGATGATGGGTCTCTTCGGATACTCCCAGAAACGACGAGAGGAATATTATCTCATCAAGCTCCTGGCACGATCCGCCAAGGAGGACATTGAAAGCTTCTCGTCTCTTCCTGAATATTTGCGCTGCACCTCTTTCTGGAACAAGCTTTTCGCCTCATATGCCAAGTCGTCACGCGACCGGAAGTTTATGCGCGATGTCCTGGGACCTGTCGTAAAAGAGTCTGTTATCGAAAACCCGGACCTTGATTTGGAGAGTGATCCGATTCAAATCTACCGTTCCGCGATCAACAACGAAGAGCTCCAAACTGGCCAACGCAGCCGCCGACAACCGGATCTTCCCAGAGAAGAAGCGATCAGAGACCCCGAAACCAGAGAGACATTCATTCAACATTTACAGGACCTTCGTGACATTGTTGACCAATTATTCTTGGGCCTTGAAGACTTCTTGTACCGTATGCCATTCGGTATTAGATATCTCGCACAGCAGATGTATCAAAATCTACTCGAGAGGTTCCCTGGCGAGGACCCAGGATCTGTTCTTCAGACGGTTGGCCACTGGGTATGGAAAAGTTACTTCCAGCCTGCTGTGCTGGAGCCAGAGAAGTACGGCGTGATCGATCGGGGCCTCACCCAAGAACAAAAGCGGAACCTTGGAGAAATCTCCAAGGTTGTCGCGCAGATTGCATCTGGAAGACTCTTTGGGGCAGAGAATGTCTATCTGCAACCGCTCAACAGCTACATTGGAGAGTCAATCCAGCGCCTAGGACGTCTCTGGGGTCAGATGATCTCAGTCCAGGATGCAGAGTCTTACTTCGACATTGATGAATTCAACGATCTCTATGCCAAGGCCAAACCTACCCTGTACATTAAGATGTCTGACATCTTCTCGATCCACCAGCTTGTGGCGTCTGAGATTAACTATATGTGCCCCCACCCTGATGACTTCCTCAAGGAACTTGTGCGAGAACTCGGCAATGTCAAGAGTAACGAGAACGAATTGATGGGTGTCAGCTCTACCGAGGTCAATCTCACATTGAACCCCAAGTTGGCCCAGGTTGAAGGTAAGAAATGCAAGCAAGCTCCTACCTGTGTTCATTTTTCTAACTCTACCTCCCAGATCCCGAAGCAGACGTGAAGGCGCTCTTCATGGAGACTAAACGCTGCATCCTCTACATCATCCGAGTCCAAACAGGTTCCAACCTAATGGATATCATGCTCAAGACACCGACAGAGGAGGACGAGGAGCGGTGGCACAATTTGGTTCAGGAAGAACTGAACATCAGCAACCCTCGGCGAGGCGCCTATTCTGAAGCCAATAGCCTAATTGACATTAGCTCTATGAGCTATTCCGAGCTCAAGGGCATTGCACTCGAAAATATCCTTCGGCTTGAACAGAACGGCAAGATCAATCGTCACAACCATTATCAGGATTTGTTGAACGCCATCGCCATCGATATCCGCACCAAGCACCGTCGGAGAATTCAGCGCGAGCGCGAACTGGAGGGTGCTCGGCTGACCTCTCAGAGGCTCAGCGGTCAAGCCGTCTACCTAGACCAGCAACTCAAGACATACAACGACTATATTGAGCAGGCCATGATCACGTTACAGAACAAGAAGGGAAAGAAGCGGTTCCTGATGCCGTTCACCAAACAATGGGATCATCAACGAGAGTTGCAAAAATCCGGCAAGATCTTCAAATTTGGATCCTACAAATACTCCGCGCGCAATCTGGCGGACCGAGGTGTTCTGGTTGCCTGGAAGGGCTACTCTGAGCGGCAGTGGGATCGGGTCGACTTGACCATCTCCAGTAACGAAGTTGGTGTATTCACCATTGACGGGAGCAGCGGTGTCATGATGATTCCCGGCGCCAACGCACAGGTACCGCTGGATGACTTGCTGCAGGCTCAGTTCAACAACACGCAATTCATGGACTTCTTTGATGGTCAGATGCGAGTCAATGTCAACCTTTTCTTGCATTTGATCATGAAGAAGTTCTATAACGAGTGAGAGTCATGGCTTATGGACTTGATGAGGGATGACTTGGGTGCACATTCTTATTGATATTATTATTTTCTTGTCTTTTTTTTTCCTATTTCTCTTGTCTTTTCTTATTGTCTTTGTTTAAGATACCATGGGTATTTTGTTGATTTCGATAGCGATAACTAGCGTTCGGTCTATACGGGCGAATAACATGTACACAGTATGATACCACTCAGTATCAACCGTAAAACATTTCAATTTTCCAGGAATCTATCCAAGTAGAAAGTAGAATTAAGCAGAATATTCGTTTATTGTAGCCATTGGAAGTATATAAGGCTGGTCAGGGGTTGCCACGTGACGTGGCGCGTTCAATCGGGTTGCCAGCTGGAAACCGGGCATCTTCCCCCTCCAACTGTCCACGTTAGTCCTGAGGGATTCCTGATTCTTCCTGTGCTCGGCTTCCAATTGCCTGTGCTGCTATCGTCTTTTCTTTCAGATCCTCATTTCTCCGTACTTCTCCTAACGACGAGCAGTCGCCCCTCACCATGGATTTCTCCAACCTCAAAGATCAGGTCAGCAACATGTCCTTGTATGACCTCAAGGCCGGTGTTCGCAAGGTACAGAACGGTAAGTGTGAATCCCGCTTGGTCCGACTGCATGATGCACAAGACCGAGTCGACTTGCGTGTGTCTTACAATTTGCGGAAACTGATTTGGCCGTTCCGTCATAGCTGTCATGAACTATACCGAGATGGAATCCAAGGTTCGTATGCAATCGCCCACCTCTGCGCGAACGAACATGGCATTTCGCAGGATGGAGACGAGGGGATTGTATGATCCGATGCTTACGCAAGTCAGGTCCGGGAAGCTACAAACAATGAACCCTGGGGTGCCTCGACCACGTTGATGCAGGATATCGCCAATGGAACGCATAGCTAGTCAGTCCATGTCGCCTGATCTTATATATACCAACGCGCATCCGCTGACTTTCCTTGTTACAGCCAATTACTCAACGAGATCATGCCCCTTATCTACAAGCGATTCACCGACAAGGCCGCGGAGGAATGGCGACAGATCTACAAGGTAAGAGAAGCATGGTTATTCAGGTGGGTGTGCTATGACTAAACCTACCAAATTATAGAGTCTCCAACTCCTCGAATTCCTTGTCAAGAACGGTTCGGAACGAGTCGTCGATGATGCGCGATCCCACATGTCGTTGATTCGGATGCTGCGGCAGTTCCACTATGTCGATATGAATGGCAAGGACCAGGGTATCAATGTGCGCAACCGGTCATCCGAGCTGGTGAAATTGCTGGGTGATGTGGATCAGATTCGGGCCGAAAGAAAGAAGGCCAAGAACAACCGCAACAAGTTCAGTGGTTTCGAAGGTGGCATGGGTGTCGGATCGGGCCTGTCCAGCTCGGGCTCGGGCCGTTATGGAGGCTTTGGCAGCGACAGTATGGGGTACGGTGGATACAGCGGAGGTGTCTACGGTGACGGTGGCGGTTTCGGCGGAGAATCAGGTGGACAAGCTGGCATTGACTTCCAGGACACCGGACGCCGGTCCAACCGCTTCGAAGAATATGACGAGTATGACGAGGCAGATGCCCCCGCTCGCCCGCGTGAGCCTGCCGCCCGGGCGAAGACCCAAGCAAAGAAGCCTGAGCCAGCTCCTGCACCTGCGGAAGACCTCTTCGACTTTGGCGACGACGAACCTGTTACTACCACAGCATCTACCTCGACCGGCAAGCAGCCCGCCGGCAGTGCTCTCAACATACTAGACCCATCCCCAGCCGACGACGACGACTTTGACGACTTCCAGTCCGCAACCCCGGCTACTCAGCCTACTCAGTCGTCAAATCAGTTCGCCATTCCCCCTCCGGCTTCCACTGCCAGCACAAGTTCAAACACCCAATTCGTTGCGCCTCAGCCAATCTCCGGCTCCCAGGGTGCCAACCTCAACGGCCTAGTTGGATTCAAATCGGCCACCCCTACTCCCTCTTCCAGCGGGATCCCCACTCCCCTTTCGCAGGCGGCCTCGATTCAACAGCAGAAGCCCTCCGGCTACCAAGCTGCCACACCCAACTACTTCACCTCCATCAGCGTGCCCCAAAATCCAGGGTCTTCTCACGCTGCCACCTCCTCCATGTCCTCCATGGCTTCCCCCTCAAGCACAGCGAGCAAGCCAGCTTCAGCAGCAGCCAAGAAATCCTCGGGTGATGCTTTCGGCTCATTGTGGTCGACTGCCAGCGCCAGTGCCGGCATCCAGAAGTCCAACACCGGCACCAACAAGGGCCCTAACCTTGCCAGCATGGCCAAGGAAAAAGCTAGCGCCGGCATCTGGGGGGCCCCAGCTCCCTCCAGCACCTCATCCACGCCCAGCCAACCCCAGCACAAGCAACAGTCTAGCTCGGCCTTTGATGATCTGCTTGGTTGATCAACTAGCCAAGCAATTCATCTTCACTCCTCTTCTTCCCCCCCACTGAGTCCATACCTCGCTTCTTACATTTGCGATATGTGGCCATGATTTTAGCATTCAGAATTCCAAATTTGCCTTGGTCTTTTTTGTTTTTTTCTTCTTCTTCTTCTTCTTCTTCTTCTTCTTCTTCTTCCTTCTTCTGCTGTTTTGTATACTCTATTCCATTCCCATTTCTTCTCTTCTCCAGTTGGTTTCCTAATCTAGTTATATCTGCACTATAGCAGAGCAGCTTGCGAAAACTTGGCCTTTCATCTCCCCGTCGCGTAAAATCGTGTCGTTCAACTGCGATCTCTTTCTATACACGTCCCAAGCGCCGAAAAATCGCCACCTTGGGATATTTGGTTTTTGTTAGTGGCGCTGAAAAGCAAACTGTCCATATCTCACTGAAGAATGATACATCCAGATGTGCTTTGTTCATCAGCAGTACGGGGTATTCATGGTCTCGATATCCGGTCCATTTTGCCTGAGATTATATTGAGGACGTTGTGTCTTAGAATGTATTTTATTTTGATCCAGACCTGGAGCTCTTCTTTGTGTCCCCGTTCATCCGTGGCTAATGGATGGCCTACTAGCTTTCTGAGAGCCCAAAGCCGGGTTCTCGTGTTGGACCCTAGCTACATACATGTATGTACATTGTACGGCAGGTGAATGCCAGGTACCAGGTTTGCATCTCTCTAGGCCTTCTGAAGGTTCTTTTCAGTGAATCCGCTGTGATGCATTGACATTATTTGACGAGTCCGTGTAGACATCCACGGGCGTTAATCTAGGCCAGATAGAATACATCTTATGATAGGTGGCAATTGAATAGAATTGAAATCGGCATTATGCTGATGCTCATTGATGCTGGTATAACGCATGCGCTGAAGGGAACTAAATACAGGTGAGGGAAGACGATGGGGGGTAGTAAGAGGCATTGAGGGACGGAAGACAGAACATATAAGGCGATGGCGAAAGACTTGGGGTATGTAGTAAAAGAAGGATTCTCAATCCTTTTCAATCCCAGGTTATGTTTCCCCGACGTGTTATGATTAGAAGACATGAATTGGAATCGTGGAGAGATGATATACGTTAATAAAGAGGAAATTGCGGTGGGTGGTAATTCATCGCGGGGAGATGGGTTGAACATATAAGGCCGGAAAGAAAGAGGTGGGTTTATATCAGACGAGACAGTCTGAAGAGAGGGTTGAAAGAAAAAGAGAAGACCTTTTGAGATGAAGGTCTCGGAGATTAGGTTTGGGTTTGGCGATCCACCAAGGAGGTGCTGAATTGAGTGTTCATCGATGAAACAACTCACATAGCGAGCCAACTGCGTGTTTCACACCTGAGATCTCCACAGTCGCTAGGAGGAAAGTGGAGGGTGCTAAGCTTTGTTTATCGGCTGCCAGTGTTTCATGGCGGGTTGCAGCTTGAAACAGACAAGCCATCTTGCCAGGTGGTTCGTGCACGGAGCACCGCCAAGGGGTTTGCATGGACGAACAAAGCCATTCAGGCTGATATTCGATTGGATCAGGTGCTAGGGCGCTTATCGTCCTCGGCCGCTTTACCGTTCGGGATCACGGTATCCGACGCAGATTGAGATGCATCTGCACCTTCCGTCGAGGCTACAGCCGGGCTATTACCGTTGGTGGCTTTGATTCCAGACTGAGCATTCATGTCAGCCGGGGGCTGCTGCTCTACTTGGGTAGGCGTAGATATTTGGTCAGACTCGGTGGAGTCTGGGCTGACGTCTGCGGTCCCGGTGACCTCAGGGTTCGGCTCCCCATTCAGCGACGTCAAACCTCCTTCGATGTCTCTCAGAAGACGCACAAACTCCTCCGGGACAAGGCCATTCTCCCCTGTCTTGGGATCTTCTGCAACAAGCCAGCCCTGGCCATGCCGGTATGAAACATAAATCACTTGGCCCTCTGTAAGAGGCAGTTCATTCTCATGCTCCCGTGTGAAGTCAAAGAGTGCAACGGCTTTTCCATGCATCTCTTCATCCGGGCAGCCAACGGCAAATTGATAGTCTCTAGAGTACCGGTTTCCACCGGGCATTTCATCTTCGGACTCGAATCCAGGGTCATGTTCATAACCCTGCTGGCCACCCGGGGCGCTGTATCCCATGATTGAATACCGCCCTTCATTTGCCGGATATGTCACGTACTCGCCACCTGGACCATCATCTGACGTGTCTCCATCATTTACATAATAAGTCTCACTGCCATCGGGGTTGATGCCAACGAGCATTCCGCGATCATTGCTTACCGCCTGACCAGTTCCGGACATGACTCTCTCATCTACAAGACCATTCATGTCAGAAGACTTCTTGCGATGACGCGAGGTCACAACTGGGCTATGCAGGTCTTCATCCTCGCTGTATGGCGGTCCATCCCCAAAGGACATAGCTGGCAACTGTTGGTGAACATGGCTAGTCTGAGGCTCCGTGGCCGATTGGCCTGTTGACCATCCACGAGATATATCCCACGAAGGTGGTGGATCGGAGAGGCGTCGATGTTCACTTGCTGGTGTGGAGACTCCGGAGGCGCGAGGAGGGGGAGGCCCGTAATGGAGGGGGTGGGTGGACGCGTAGGCGAAGTCTCGCACAAGAGCATATGGCAGGCTGGTATGGAAGATAGGGAACACATGGGAGCCTGGTCGCGAACGATTTTGTGATGCAAATGAGACATTGGAATACGTAGAGAGCCGATCCTTCGGATGCGTCGATGACCGTTTTACCGTCCCATCGGTGAGGATGGGTGGCAGGACTGAGAGATTGTTTGTGGACAAGATGTTCTGCGATGATGTGGGAGAGGACATCATGGTTGACATGGAGAAAGATCCAAGATCGAGTTCGGAATGAGGAATAACGGGGCGGATCTCAGAAAAGGAAATGTGGGGTTGCTCATCGGTCGCGTGGTTGGCGCTCTAGTTTCGCATTGCGATTGACGCAGTCTATATTATTGAGGTTTTTATCGCAGACAGCGGGTGTCCCTTCGGTTTGAACAAGGGAGGTATATCTTGTGATCGGAGATCGAGGGGATATTGGGTCCAGGTACGATGCAGCAAGCGCCCAATTCGTAAGGGGCCAAAAAATGATTCTAGGTTCGTGTGATTCAAACCAGGGGCAGCTCTTGAATGTCAAGCTTTTCGAGCCAAAAAGAATGTTTATCCCAAGGGGCTCCGGTGTAGTTGACGGTGAATGGATGGGTAGTCGGCAAACACGAGGGAGGGGGCAAATGTGGTCCGAGTGGAACGCCGAACCGCGATGGGGAAGATCTCACGATGAGAAGACGATATCAACGAAGGAAAAAAATCCAACAAGTTTGCAAGGTTTGCGTATGGAATGTCCGCCCAAGGTGGGATTGGTGAAATCGAGACCGTTGTTCCAGCCGTTTGTCCCGCGATCTCGAGGGTTGGGAATTGCTAAATATAGCAGAAAACTGCAGAAAGGGCCAATGTTAGATACAAATGTAACGGAGGCACAGCGCTTATGCGGGCAAGAATGTGCAGACCGCACGATGACAAGGATTAGGTCAAGGCCACATGGGAAATGGGAATTTGAGGAGAAATCCACTGAGTGGACGCTCGGAGATTGCCATACCTGTCTAGGTCGTAGGTCTGAAGTAATGATCAGCGCGTAGTTGGTTGGATCGGGCTGTTGGTTGTTGGGACTATCTGATTTATCGAGACGAACTGTAGCAAAGGAAGCAGCAGGAATCAGCCGATATGCAAGGCAGCCGCTTGAGAGTCACAGAGTTGGGCGTGTGTGAATGGGTGAAGCTTGAACCCGTCGAGAGTCACGTGTGACCCAGCCTTAGCGTGTTTCAAGTCTGGTTTCGTCTATTCCCGTTTGGGACTAAAGGCTTTACCTATATGGGATTGTTCTACTCTGTACTTCAATTGCTTTCATGTTCATTTATGTATGCAGGGTATCCGATACATGGAGTCGGGTTACAACAGGATAACTAACTTACAATGGAATCAAAGGGTTGTCATTTCATTCAGATTTTCGGTCGCTTTGTCCTATCTTGGATGTTTCAGTCTTTCACCTCCAATTTATGTGGGTTGACTCCCAGCCATAAATACGGTGCTTGTGCTGATGACCCAGTCTGTCACTGTGACTGTTTTGGGTTCAACCCCTGTCGCGGCTAACGATGTGACAAATGTGGTCGGCTGAGATGATGACTGAGAGGGTGGCTCAGAGGATGGCTCAGAGGACGGCAGAGACGATGGCAGAGAGGATGGCTTAGAAGATATCGGATCGCCAAGTGCATCGAACTGCGAAGGGATTGCAGCATTGTTGAGATCTTGCCCACTCTCATATTCGCTCTTGATCGCCTGCTTGCTGATCTTGTTCACCACGTCCACATCCATACAGGTGGTGTAGATCTCGGCCTTTCCATTGGGATACGTGGGATCACCACCTGCAGCGGTGGGCCAGTCCCACACCCAATAGAGCGTGTAGGGCTTCCCACTGGGAGCATCGGAGGGCAGTTGGATATCCTGCTGACACCAGAGGTCTGCTCCCATCTGCACATCTGCTGTGTGGGTGTACTTCGCTTGTCGAGTTCCCGATATCTCCCCGGAATTGACCTGGTAACAACGGCCATCGTCATAGTTCTGCACTGACAGGAGAACCCCCCGCCCATCGCCTCCAGTGCCATCTGGAGTCCAGGCTCCATGGACATCAAGGAGTTTCTCGCCTGTCTTGGGCTGTGTGGTGCCATATACATAAACAGTTCCTCGGTTTGGGGGCTTTCCGGGCTGAGTCTGAGGAAGTGTGACATGGCCGTTTTCCTGGTAGCGAAGGGCAATTGCCGCGCCAGCGCTGGCTTCGAGCCGAGGGCTTCCTTCTGACTGAGTCTGATCCTGCTGGGTGTCCTTGCACATTTTGTCGGTTGGCAGAATCTGGGTCACATCTGCCCTTGTGCTAGGTGGAATCAAGTAGGTCATGGTAGTGTCGCTAAAGCCGGGTGTCGTGCGCATGTAGTTTCCTCGCGCATATCCTGGAGTGCCGACAAAGGTTCCATTTGGAGCAATGAGGGTGAGCTCTTCCACCCAAGAATGAGCGTATGTTGGGGTGTACAGAGCAAGGAGCACTATCAATGCGATGATCAACATCTTGATAGTGGTTTTGGATGTGTAGGATTCGAGGTCAAAGTTGTAAGAATGAGGGTTTGTGGACTTGAAAAGGACGGCGGCCAGCGGCGTCAACTGGAGTAGCTATTGCAGTATGTTTTTTTTTTTTCTTTGATCATAGAGATGGGACAGAGGTGAGGTTGTTCAAGCGGGAAGTGCCGTATTTATTGAGTGTAGAAGATCGATGAAGCGGCCAGGTCGAAGGCTGCAACAATGGGCTTTGCTGATATGAATAGGATCATTGGTACGATAGACCTGTGACAATGAGTGTGAATAGAGAATGGATTGATTGTTAGTCTTCCACGAGACACCCCCAGGCGACAACGAAAATAAGGGTAAGAATAGTATGAAAAGGTCTCAAGGGAATCTGTTACACATAAAGAAACCATTGTCTGGCTCCGAGTCTTCGCACATAGCTGGGAAGGCTCTGAGCCTGTTAGCAAACCGTTAATAGACCGAGATACAGGCCCAGTGACCTTATGGCATTCTGAACAAGGGAATGATTGGATGAGAGGGCTAGTTTTCGGGAGGTATTTAGAGTCACGGAATATTTTGAGACATTCTCGGTTCCGCTCCTGGCGCGTAGCCGTGACATCTGCAAGACTCTAGGTGCTCGATCTTCCAAGCTTGCAAAGTATGTTGCAAGTATGTTGCAGGCCTGCAGGTCATTGGCTCAGCAAGCACGGTCATTGGCTGATTCAGGGCCCCTGGGCGCTTCGCCGTCGGAGTCGAAATTAATTAAAGAAAGCCCGTCTAAAAGGAAACAAAGATCCTCTTTAGCGCTTTAATTTCTTGATTGCACTGTTTGTATTTTTTCGTTTCACTTGATCGCCTGCCATAGGAGCCCTATCCACAGAACACCCATGGACACAAATGATATTTCTGGTTTTATCGTGACCATCTTGTAACCACAAAGGTCTTTATATAACTCACAGACATAATGCACAACCCAGTTTCTCCGTTCCACTTAAGCTGCTAGTGTTTTTCGGTGGTCGTCACCTAAGGATTAAAAAGGCCTGATTTGCTGTAGAAGAGAGACCTTCTTGCCAAGCGCATATTCGGTATTCAGTCTTAGGTATAATTGCACTATTGTCCTAATAAGAATGTTAACTTAGGGACGAGCTATTAGAGGTATAGCACAAGAAATCGATCATCAGCATTTCGAGCATGAGAGGGTGTCTCCGAAGTGGAGAGTTGAGATGATAATATTCAGGATGATGATGATCCCATTGGAACATGCTAGTCCCTAAGGAGACGGTGATGTCTAGACGAGCCTTGATGGGCTAGATCGAAGATATGAATTACCTGTTATCCAACCGTACTGGTCTACTTCCGGTTCAGTCAACATTTGAAGGCAATGATAGACATTCACTTAAATGGTAACACATGATGTCTTGTCTTGGATACTACAAGCTGTGGTACTTAGTTGGAAGTATATCAGCACTCATCTAAGCCAGTCTGGTTAGTACCTAAGTCATTCTGATCTCTTGTAAGGCTCAGAGTTTAGGAATTAATATACATAGATTAGTTATGTAAAAGGCTACACAATCCCAGACATTGTTTATGGAGGATACTTTCCGACGGTGTGCGTGAAACTGACAGATATCATCGTGCCCGCTTTGCGCTATATGTATGTGAAATTCTCAGCTGACGCTTTTGCTTGGGACATATCTACGCTTACACATTCCAGTAGTTGTGCTTGTGTGGCTGAGCTTAATTTAATTCGCATAGTCCTCGTGTCAGTTATTTCTTCTCAAATCCGCGAGCATGTAGTGCACTATCGCGGGTGGAGCCTAGCATTGTGGTCAACTTGCACGATCGTGAACACGGTGGTCAAGATACCGCAAATGATAGGGCCATAGAACGGGACCCAGACAAGCTTCACCCCGAGAACATTAATAATACCATTTCCACTGTCGATGTATCAAGAAGTGGTCGCCTTTGATTGGGAGGAACAAGATGGAAATTGAGGGATGAGATAGGAAAGCTACATGCTAGATATCGCGAATTGAATCTCATTAGGGCAATGGGGTAATTGCAATTACGAGCGCAGTAAGCAGCCACCTGGGCGCTGGAAGGATGCCCCCGGTACGGGCCTGCGGGCTTATATAATGCTTAGTGAGTGCTTGGGGAGCCCAACCCCCGACTCCGGGGCCCTTAGCACAGATGCCGTGCCCGGTCTTACTGACCAAAAGAAGCAACAGGAGCCCTGGAGGTGAGCACTAGCTAGCTAACTAACACCGAACCGGAAAGCCGCCTAAGGCACCTAAGCAGACGAGAAGTTCTGCAAATTCCCAAGCCGATTTACCGGAGTTGGTCGGGATTCACCGAGTAAACGATCTTATCTTTTCCCTCCCTTTCACTTGGCAAGCTCGGTTACCGAGTTTATTATGGATATATGGAGTCAATCGGAGAAGATGATTTGACTCAGAGTTATCAGATTTTTATCAGATTTCTCCGGAGCTCCACCGGGTGGATTCTCACTGGCATGGGAGAAATTGGGTGGACACTTTTTCGGACATGGACTCGCAGATTGGATGGCCACGATATCTTTCGGGTTTCCTCTTCAGACTAAGGGCAGTGTGGCTGACGTGGACGGAATAAAACCTCATTGGAATACAAGGCCAAGTAACCCTGGACGACACGAGTGGAGTCTTCGCTGATCGTTCTCTCCCACAGTTTTGTATCACGTAAAGACGTCAAGATCAGAGAAATACATACTGTGTGTGGAAGTATCCTCCCGAAAGAGTCAAGAGAGTGTCAAGAGAGTTCAATTCATGCGTATATTGTGCAACGATAGTAAGGTTGTATGTTGTGTCCCGTGACTATACTTTAAAGATCGACATGGAAAAGCACAAAGAAATGCCTGTGTATCCAATAGCTCCAGATTCTTGTACTTTTGTACGAGGCACTTCGAGGCACTTCGTACTTAGGGTTTTTTATTTGGAGAGTAGCTCTGAACTTCACTACATATGTATTCATATAAATATTCCAACATTTCTATAGCAAGCCACTGCAATATATGTTGTATGCAACTTTTCAATTAAATCTTGCAGCCTGGATCGTAAGCCTGGGAATTATCCCTTTAATGTCAGCTCGGGGATCCGGCTTATTATTGTTCTTCCCATTCTTCTTAACCCCTCTATTATCCCAATTTCCTCGATTTTTTTCCCTTTGTTTCTCTTTTATAAAATACCAACATCCCCCCAATAAATTACCTCGCAGGAAGACCCGATTCCCCACTGCTTGGTGGCTTGGCGACCCCCGTTGTCGGCGATACTTAATTCCAGCGGTCTCCGGCAACTTAGTATTTTACCTTCAGGGGGGCCCTTACTTTTTTTCCCTTTACGACCTCCAATTCCAAGGTGCCTTGAGCTTCTCGACTTCTACCGGTATGTGCATTCGTTTGTCTGGGTATGTCTGAGTCCAACTAAGAGAGGGAAAAAAAAAATTAGCGGCACCTTGCCCAGTCCTTGAACACCAACTTGTGCAGCCCACATGCGGTCACAGAATTAGATCCAATTCAAAGATTCTCTCCTCCGGATTGGTTTTGGTGTAAAACGCCAATCCACGACGGCTTTCCTCGCAGGTTCTGGTCCTTGCGGACCGTCTTAAAAACCCCAACGCCTTCAACAGACGTCCTCACCGCTTCCGCGACTCGTCACCATGGCTACCTCGTTTATCTCCAAACGCCTTAGCTCAACCGAGGAAGAGCGCGAAACCCAACCTAGCTGGATCCGGCGTCACATTGTATCGGGCCTCCAGTCCATCTCCCGCCGGGCCTGTGTGCACCCTATTCACACCCTCGTGGTGATTGCCCTTCTTGCTAGTACCACCTACGTGGGCCTCCTTGAGGGCAGCCTGCTTGATACCTCTAAAGACCCTCAAAGCGTCGCGGGACAGGTTGACGCCGATGCCCTTCTCCAGGGAAGCCGCAATTTGAGACTTGGAGAATCAACTGCGTGGAAGTGGCAGGCGGAAGACGCTTGGACTGTCCCCCAGGTGAGCCAATTCCTCCTTTCTTTTGGGGCACCGAAAAAGAAATGCTGACTCAAGGGAATATTAGACCGAGAAGCCTGCTGCCCAGCACCTGGCTCTGACGACCCTCATCTTCCCTGACTCCACCAACCCTGATTCAACTGCCCCCGCAGCTGATGATGTCCCGATCCCTGCGAATATCTCTGCCAACTCTGTGCCGTACACCCCGAATCTCTTCTCACAATTTACCCATGACGCTTCCCTGGTTTACACTGTGCCTTTTGACCAAGTCTCGGAACTTTTGAGGGCCGTGCAGGAGATCCCCACCCCATCCACAGATGAGGATGAGGAGGAAGCCAAGAAATGGATCATGCGAGCTGCTCGTGGCCCGGCCTACGGATCCCGCAGAGCTGTAAAGCTCTGGATCGCGGATGCATGGAATTCCTTTGTGGATCTGATCAAACACGCGGAAACCATTGACATTGTTATCATGGCTCTTGGCTATATCTCGATGCACCTGAGCTTCGTTTCACTTTTCTTCTCGATGCGACGATTGGGCTCCAACTTTTGGCTTGCGGCTACCGTGCTCCTTTCTGGCAGCTTTGCTTTCCTTTTTGGTCTACACGTGACTACTAGGCTTGGCGTGCCTATCAACCTCCTCTTGCTGTCCGAAGGTCTCCCATTCTTGGTTGTCACTATTGGATTCGAGAAGCCGATTATGTTCACTCGGGCCGTTCTGAATGCTTCCGTAGACAATCGCCGACCTCGTCCCGGTGCTGCCCCTCGCCCGCTGACATCAAGCACACCGAGATCCATTCAGGACTCTATCGCAGCTGCAATCAAGGAGCAAGGTTTCGAGATTGTTCAACACTACTGCATTGAGATTGGTCTGTTGGCCTTGGGTGCGGCCTCTGGAGTTCAAGGTGGACTCCAGCAGTTTTGCTTCCTGGCGGCTTTGATTTTGTTCTTTGACTGCGTTCTTCTCTTCACCTTCTATACCACAATTCTCTGTATCAAGCTGGAGATTACCCGCATCAAGCGTCACGTGGCGCTTCGCAAGGCCTTGGAGGAGGATGGCATTACCCACACTGTTGCCGAGAATGTCGCCTCCAGCAACGACTGGCCTAGCACCGGATCTGGCGATGCGGAGACTAGCATCTTTGGTCGCAAGATCAAGTCGAGCAACGTGCGCCGATTCAAGATTCTCATGGTTGGTGGTCTGATCTTGATCAATGTTGTGAACATGTCGGCCATTCCTTTCCGGAACACCGGCAACGGCGGTCTGCTCTCCCGTTTCTCCAGCATCATGTCTCCTACCCCCATTGATCCTTTCAAGGTGGCAGAGAATGGCTTGGACACTGTGTATGTGGCGGCCAAGAGCCAGAAACAGGAGACTATCGTTACCATCCTGTCCCCGATCAAGTACAAGTTGGAGTATCCCTCAGTTCACTACGCAGCCCCTACCGACTCTGGTTCGTTTGATATCGAGTACACCGACCAGTTCTTGGATGCTGTGGGTGGCAAGGTTTTGGAAAGTCTGCTCAAGAGCGTTGAAGACCCTATCATCAGCAAGTGGATCATCGCCGCTTTGACTCTGAGCATCATCCTCAACGGCTATCTTTTCAATGCTGCTCGCTGGAGTATCAAGGACCCCGAGACTGCCCCCCACCCCTCCCCCGGAGCCTGTGGCCGCACCGAAGGTCTATCCCAAGTTTGAACCAAATGAACAACAGTCAACCAGGACTGCCGAGGAATGCGAGGCCCTGCTCAAGGCAAAGCGCGCGCCCTTGCTTACCGATGAGGAACTGATCGATCTTTCCCTTCGCGGAAAACTTCCAGGTTACGCGCTGGAGAAGTCCATGGAGGATGAGAACTTGATGAGTCGCGTTGATGCCTTTACTCGTGCTGTGAAGATCCGCAGATCTGTGGTCTCCCGGACTCCTGCTACCTCTGCTATCACTTCCGTTTTGGAACACTCCAAGCTCCCCTACAAGGATTACAACTATGGTCTTGTCCACGGTGCTTGCTGTGAAAACGTTATTGGTTACTTGCCCCTTCCTCTTGGTGTCGCTGGTCCTATCAACATCGATGGACAAAACTACTTCATTCCTATGGCTACTACTGAGGGTGTCTTGGTGGCTAGTACGAGTCGTGGCTCTAAGGCAATCAACGCCGGTGGCGGTGCAGTGACTGTCCTGACTGGTGACGGTATGACTCGTGGTCCTTGTGTAACTTTCCCCACCCTGGCCCGGGCTGCCGCTGCTAAGGTTTGGATCGATTCCGAGGAAGGTCGGAATATCATTACCGCAGCTTTCAACTCGACCAGTCGCTTTGCCCGTCTCCAGAGTCTCAAGACTGCACTTGCCGGAACCTACCTGTACATCCGCTTCAAGACTACCACTGGTGATGCCATGGGTATGAACATGATCTCCAAGGGCTGTGAGAAAGCGCTGGACGTTATGCACAAAGAGTGTGGCTTCGAGGACATGTCCATCATCTCGCTTTCCGGTAACTTCTGCACAGATAAGAAGTCCGCTGCGATCAACTGGACTGATGGCCGTGGTAAGTCCGTGGTAGCAGAGGCTATCATTCCTGGTGATGTTGTCAAGAGTGTCCTCAAGAGCGACGTCGACGCACTGGTTGAGCTGAACGTCAGCAAGAACTTGATCGGAAGTGCGATGGCGGGCAGCTTGGGTGGCTTCAACGCTCATGCTTCTAACATCGTGTCTGCCATTTTCCTGGCCACTGGTCAGGATCCTGCCCAGAACGTTGAGAGCAGCAGCTGTATCACAACCATGAAGAAGTAAGATTTCTTCATCCCCACTTTTTGAACCTTGAGATGCTAATACGAATTTCATAATCAGCAACAATGGCAACCTCCAGATCGCGGTGTCTATGCCTTCCATTGAGGTGGGTACCATTGGCGGCGGCACTATTCTTGAAGCCCAGGGTGCTATGCTGGACCTTCTGGGTGTCCGCGGTGCTCACTCCACTTCCCCCGGCGAAAACGCGCGCCAATTGTCTCGTATCATTGCTGCCTCCGTTCTGGCCGGTGAGCTCAGTCTCTGCGCTGCGCTTGCCGCCGGTCACCTCGTCAAGGCACACATGGCCCACAACCGTAGCGCAGCCCCCACACGGTCCTCAACCCCCGTGTCTTCTGCCGTCAGCGCCACCCGTGGCCTTTCCATGACCTCCAAATAAACGATGACATGACCAGCTCTTCCTGGCCCGCAGCTGTGGGCCAATGTAAATGTGTGACTACGGCCCATGATTCTCCCAATACCATTCACTTTCGATGCAGACCCTGCGGCGGATTGCTCGCCTTGTCTTTGCCTCTGCGTCATAATGGGAGACCCTCTAAACTGACAGGAAATAATGTCAATTACCGACGCTCTCCAGTCTCCGGACAGGCCGGTGTTGAGAAATTATTCCATGCCAGTGGATCAACAAGATCCAAATGAGGCCTACTGAAGGCATCCCCCTTGGGAGGCCTAGAACCAACGCTTCAAAGCTTGCATGCGGGTATTGAAGCTGTTCTACATTGTGTACTTAATTGTTTCGGTTTTTGTTTTCTTTTTACACTTCCCATAGATATGACCGAAAGAATTTATCTGTTTTTCAAGCCTTCTTATAAATATATATAATATGGTTAGACAAACCCAGAAGCCAGATTGGTTTGAGATCCCACCCCAAACAAAGAAAAGGGCAAGATAAGAGTGACGAACTCGCGCCCGTGAAGGCCACGGTGTAAGCGCTGAAAGCTAAGGGGAAGGAAAGATGATGATGTTGTCTAGACTATCTGCAGCCCTTAGGGGCGGTGATCACCTGACACGTCACATGACGGTCACATCTGCCGCTTCCTAAGATCTCAACCGACCTCGGTTGATAACAACCTAGGTATATATTGAAGTCAACGAGTGAAGTTGGATCTTCGATGACACAAAACGATTGAAGTCACCGAGTGAAGTCGGGTCTTCGATGACAAATAAGTTTAAGTGCAAAGCACCGTAGATGAAAGGCAAGACCGAGCGAAGCTGTGTGTAAACGGAAGACAAATCAGACGGCAGCGGAGTCGTCTTGAAGAGGGCAAAGCAATGGGGAGTCAGGAGTGTCAATGTCATCCTGGGCTGGTGAACTGTAGTAGCTCACGGTGTTGTCCTCGTCTAGGTTAGGTGCCTGGCCTGTAGTGTTTGGCCTGTAGTGTTTCCGTCGTCGTCATGCACAGAGCTTTCGTCGGCGTCATTGACGGTCGGCAAGGTGACTTTGCGTAGGATTGGTTGTAATGCGCGTCGGTGCCATTCGGGCCTGGTAGCAAGTGTAACCGTGACCTTGTCTACCATTGCACAGTGTTCCTCATAGATGGATTCGAGCTCGTCACTCAATCGGAGCACGCGACGTGCTTCTGGAGAGTCGAGCATGTGGCGAATATGTGTCACGACTTGTGCAGATTGAGCAACACGATCAATTTGTGTGCAGTCCGCGGTAAGATCGGTATCGAAATCTCCAAAGATACGTCGAATCCTCTTGGTAGGCATTTGAGCTGCTGCGTCCTTACGGTTGTCCTGTCTATCGGAGGATGGTTGTGCGACGGGTGTGCCGTGGTGTGTCGTCGTGTGTGCTAGCGCCGGGAACGTCGTCAGGCACTTCGCTAAGGGACGACTCCGAGTCGTCGATATTTAGTAGGATATGTGAAGAGGGGTGTCCGTGAGGCCCTGAGAGATTGCGTTTTCGGGTGACTGCGACACTCCTAGTGGTGACGTTGGGTTGGTTTTGCGTACCTATAGGGTTAGGATCCGAGGGTCGTCGCTCAAGAACAGTCGGAATTAGGCGAATGGCGTTATTGTCTTTGAAAGCTATAGTCGTTGCGCGGGTATAGTCGCTCTTCCGGAGTTCGTCCCAATCAGCGGACGGCATCGTAGCTGGTTGTTGTGCGAGGTGGGCGCTACCTTAGCCTAGGCTAGGATGAAATGCAATGATATTTGTGGGTAGAGAGAGGACCAGCATATTGTCGTGGTAGGTAAGTAAGAGGTTTTCGGTCGCGCAGCGTACGGTTGGTTTGACGTTAAAGTGGGACCAATCATAAGAGTCCGCGTCGATATAGAAGTTGCTTGGGCCAGGGGATGGCACCCTGTCGGGGAGTGCGACCACCTCACCGAAGTGGAAACCTTAGTGTTTGAGAGCATTGTGGCAGAGTTTCTTAGTGAGCAGCCAGATGTAACTACGAAGGTCAGAGCCAACCAAAGCATAGTAATCTGCGAACACGGCGACGAAGGGGAGGCCAAAGGCCCATACTATAACCGGGTCGCCGATAGGCCAACGGTCAGGTTAGATATACCCGTTTGAATCAAAGTCGGCCGGCCACTTGGCATAGCGATTCCTTTTGGCGACGATGTCGTGTCCGATGACAAGGAATACTAGAGTGTCTGACAGTCGTCTTTCGGCGGGTAGAGCGATGAGCTTGCCGTTTGTGTCGTACTTGACCTCGTCGTAATACGGCAAAGCTACGTGACGTGGTCGCATTGTCAGTGCCCGCTGGGTATACTTGTTCATTGCGGCAATATGGGTCGTGTCCTCGCATACGTCATCCTTATCCTCGCAAAATCCTCGGCGAGGCTTGGATGGGCGCGTTGACAATTTTTTCGGCATGATGAAATGGAGTATGAAAGGTGCAAGGTAGGCAACGTAAAAGGTATCGAGGAAAAGACGATGACGAGGTATCAATATCAATAGAATATCAATAAAAGGTGGTAAAAAGTCATGAAACTGAGATGGGAAGTCAAGAGCGTAAGAATGGCAAAACGAATGGGTTGAGGGGAAGGAGGGTCAGTTGAGTAGGCAAGGAGAGCGAAGTGAGAGTATCACTACGCCGTCGTCGCTGACGCCTTGTTGAAGTCGTCTGCGTTCCTCAAACTCCGCGATCTACTCTTCCGCTCACCCATTGAGCTTCTTCCCTAGCTTCTCCTAACCACTCGATAATGTTAAGACTGAGCAGTACAATTCCGCTCATCCTATGTCTATGACGCAGTGAGAATTACACATCATCAAAATGACTTCTCTCTTGTCTGAGGAAAATCCTCTTTTCATTCAACCCCATCAACCCCATCAACCCCACCCACCAATCCCAGCAATGGAAGACCTCAATCCCGCGTCCTCTCTCATGTCAGGCCTTCCAGAAGGGCGTATCGTCCGGACCTTCTCTCGCATGAAGGCACTGCAAGTGGAGGCAAGAAATATTATGAAGTGGTTCGAGGACCATGATGACGGGAATCAATGGATTGTGGTGCTGGGTCTGCGACCAAACATCATCGAGGAGCTCGACAACCACAGCCTCGGGGGAGTGAACTATCGCTTCCAATGGGAACAGACCACTGGGCTTATTAAAGTCGTTCCTAGCGGGCCCCACGAGGGGGCGACGCATCAATTCTCAACTCTCGTGACGTCAAAGCTTATCGCTATGGGAATCCCCTCCCACGAGTGCCCGTGGTTCGGGTCGACGACGTACCGCCCTGCCGTTGGCAAAGGAAAAGAGGGCGATAATAGTTTTGTCCCACGTTCCCGTTGCCTGCCAACCTTCGGCTGGCCCACCCTGGTTATCGAAACTGGAGTCTCAGAGTCTCTCCCACGGCTCCGACAAGACGCCGCCAAGTGGTTCGCAGATTCCAACGGAGAAATCCGTTTTGTTATCTTGATTTCGGTGCGAAAGCGTAAGCTTTACTACGAAAAATGGCAGCTAGCTCCGCCAAATGCCAGGCGACCCCTCACACGCGCAAACATTAGGTCCCTCTGCGCGCAAGCCCCAAACACGCCGCCACTTGCTCCACAGCCCCCGCCTCTTCAACAGCCGTACTGTGCTAGCGAGGTCGAGGTGACCTCTACCGGGGTCGCCGGACAGCCTAACCTGGTGGTCGGCGCTCCGATGGTGTTGCCATTCGCCGCTCTCTACAACCGCTCCCCAGCAGCAAATGAGACCGACGTCGTGCTAAGTCAAAATGATTTTGCGGACATGACGGACCTTCTACTCCGTCTCTGAATTGCTCGTTATTTTTCCATCTGTCTTGTTTCTTATTTCGTGGTGCACCTTACGCTCTAGCAACACCTTTACACTGTTCCCCTCACTCTAATGATCCGCCTTCACTAGGTCAGTTGTTCCCGGGGCGTTTCGGTCTTTTCATATTGCTTCTTTTCGACGCGAGAACTGTGACATGCCCATATGATATCCCGTCCAATAGTCATATATCATCTTTTCCTTTCCCTTGGCTCTTAGTAGTTATAACTAGTAGCATATCCTAGCCGCGCTAAAGGTCAAAATCTATAGGTAACACTACGTACAAATTCTTCTACCTTTAAGTCCGTATATATTGCGTTTGGGCCTTCAACTTATGGTGGCGCAAACGGACCCTCCGCGCTCTACCGGCTATAGAACGTTCTACGGACGACTGCCAACCATATAATAGTAAGTTTACGCTTCTCCGCCCTATATATAGGCACCACTTAGGTATCTCGTGATCTACGACGTCGACGTTTTGGACGCTCGTCACTACGCTCCTTAACGAACCAAACCTCTCCGCCAGCGTCCATCGATGCCATAGCCCACGAAGGGTTCCGCGTCGAACGCTCGTAAAGTTCGGTTTGTAGCTATGCGCTTCGCCATCGTTCTTGGTTCAAGAAAAAAGCGTTGGTCATTGAGGTATACAACATAAGTGTAGCATATCAAATTTATTGTTGTTGTTTTCTTGGACTGCGCGAATTGCGTAGCAATGAGGATTATGGTAGACAACTACGTTCCATTCAGTTTGGCAAGATGGCCGAGTGGTTAAGGCGTTACGTGAGTTTCCGCTGCAGTCATATCTCTTGTAATTTATACTAACAAATCAACAGGTTTAGGATATGTATAACAATACGTTATATATAAACGAACCGTAATGCGAAAGCGCGTGGGTTCGAATCCCACTCTTGTCAATTCTTTTTTATTCCTGCCCACGAAGGTATCTGGTATAATGCTATATTAATTTTATTCATATAAATAATACGGGTGAATGCCTAATTCTGCTCAAGAGGCACTAAAACAGGAAGAGAAAGCCATATCGCGCGGCCTAAAATCCCGATGAGCATACAGTCCTCGTTATCTTTAACAATAATGTATATTCCGGACACATCAAAAGTATCGCTGTCTCTAGGTAGGAGCAACTGTTATTACTAATTTAATGAGTTCCCTGCTTCAGATTCTCATGTCTATATAGAGCATTAATCAACTGGGTTTCTCCCTATTCCTGCTGCTCTTAATAGCTTTAGAGTATAGAGGATACTCATATTAACTAGCTTCATTCTAAAATTCCCAAATTTCATCAAATACAAGGTGGGACTGGGGTACTTTTATACATGTACGGACAACATAGGTATATACGGTGTACAAAATTATGGGGCGCAAGGGCCTAGAATCGCCAACTCCTTTCTTTTTTGATTCTACCACGGAGTAATTTTATACAGGTACTCCGTACATATGTGTACATATGTAGACACAGCCAGATTCCGAGGTAAATGTATGGATATTATTTCATTTAACATGTTAGAAGTAACTACTTAGACCAGGCAAGAAAGGGTAGTTATATACTCCGTAGTAGAGTGTACGGAGTACCTAGGTACTCTGTCCATGTGTAAGCCCCTTGGCAATTAACTTCCTGGCCCGTGTCCTTGGCAGTATCGAATACGAGTACGCAAGTATTGTATAACCAATGTTTTGCTTAACTAGGTATTGATGTTATTCAAGCTTTAGGGAAAACGATCTTCAGAGGTTAACAGATAGCCAAGTAAAAAAACAAAAAGAAAAAATCAATGAAAGAAAAATAAAGTCCATGAGATCTGAAATCACATCCTCACGCATTAATCCCTGTCGATGCATTCGATGCATGTAGTGCCTGTAAGGAACTTGAAGTACCTGACGGGTATTGCCGTAAGGGAACTCCGCAGAGTTCAACTACACTAAAACCACACTCTCGCACTTTCGATTTGTCCCTTTCCCCCAGTCCAGTCCTTCACTCCTTCGGATCTGGTACTTTCTGCTACTCTTATTCTTCTTGCCTCGTGGCGAATCACGGCTCCTCACCTCCGGCTCCATTGTCTCAGATTGGAATCTTAGTGGAGAAATACGGGGAAGATAACTTTTGCCGCAACGAAGTGAATGCCTTTATCGATTATCCGCAGCTGGCCCTTCGGACAGTGAGGCTGAGTATTCATTGGTGAAGTCGGAGCACCCGCATTTTGACCCTGATATGAATGGGGGTTCGGGAGCTATGTCGCCTGTCTCTGTCGATGGCAGCGAATGGTCGGGGCTGAATCAGTATGGAAAGTCAGACTCTCCATTCTCGCCAACATTCCCATCATCACGACCCAACCTAGCCACACCTCCGACCTCCGGCGTTCCGAGCGCACCCTTAAGTCCCAGTGGGCCACCTCCTTCGCTGTCACCTTCCACCCGGAGCGGTAACCCATCTCCACCCAGTTCGGTCGCCGCAAGATCAAGTTCCGGGACATTAGCGGATGGCCAGCGCGATGGAAGACGGTATCGTCAGATGGAGGAGATACTGGGCCAACACTACGGTGTCCTGAGAAGATTTTTGAATGGCACAGCCCGCGACGACCGCAAATCGAATAAAGCCAGGGACAAATTGCTGCGGCTATCTCCAACCCAGTTCCACGAACTTTCCACGGATGTTTACGATGAATTGATCCGACGCCAGCAGGCCTCGCCGCCTCCCGGGCGGCCGCCTCGTCCGGACGTGCCTCCTTACCTCCCCGCCCGCAACGACTTCCACGAAAAGCGCAACCATGCCCGCCAAAGGCTTGCTGCGCTCCACCACGTGCGTTTCCGAGACCTGGCGACCGACGTCTTCTGCGAGCTGGAACGCCGCTTCCCGCACTTCACTAGCCGAGATTATCGCGGCCGGCCACCTCCCAATATGGGCCCTCCCAGCGCTCGTACCTCGCAGTCTTCCCGGGGACCTCCTTCGCGTATGGGACGAGGGTACCCGTCTGGCGGACCCCCAGGCAGTCCTTTTCCACCGCGGAGTGGCTCCCTTGGGGGCCCACCGAGTATGAATGGCGACGGACCCTTTCCTCGGTCTTTTCAGAGCAATACCATGGTTCCCAACAAGAGTACAATGGTTGAGGATAGCGATGATATGGGACCAGAGGATGAGGATGATGCTCGGAGTGATGCGTTTGCTCTTGACGCTGTCTTGAGCCGACGCGGTACTACAACGACCTTGGGCGACAATGAACGGAGACTGTTGCAGGAGAGCCAGACACAAGTATCGGTTCTCCAGGATAAGATCGAAAAGTTAGAAGAATTGGTCCGCTCCAAGGATGAAGAGTTGGCCCATTCATCACAAGATGCAGATTCCTCCGGGATCAGTCATAACGAACGCCAGGAGTGGGATGACTTACGACACGACCTTGAGAGCAAGGTATCAAAAGCTGAGGATCTCAACAGCTCGCTTCAGCTAGAGCTCGAGCGAGTAAGAAACGAGCACGAGACCATGGAACGGGATCTTCGCAGCCAGCTCAACGGCTCTTCCCGGGGAGTCGATGATGCGGGTCTACAAGCACGTTATGTTGATCTAGAAACTCAGCACCAGAATTTACAAGCAGAGTTGCAACAGCAGAAGCAAGTGACGGACGAGGTCCGCCGCGAGGCAGCGGCTTTCCTCATGGAAATGAAGACCCTTTCAGCCGAGAGCCACTCCAATTGGGAACGCGAAGAACAACTTTCGAACGAGGTGCACAGACTCGAGGCAGATGCCAACGAATGGAAGCACCGCTACGCCAAAGTCAAGGCGCAGCTGCGGCATCTTCGCACTTCATCCGGTGGTTTCGCCGACTCACGGCCAGACGCAAGTCTTGTTGCCAAAGAACATGAGTTGGTGCAAGCCGACGGAGTGGTCAAAGATATCCACGTAACTAAGTTCCAGGTGTCTGTGGACGAGCTCCTGCGAGTTGCTCGTTTCGAGGAATCACATGTGGTGCTTCACCAGCTCAAAATGGTCATTGGGACAGTCCGCCATATCCTCCAGGACGTGGAGTATTCACCAATCCCGGTGGATGGATCCGCTGCTTTGCGCGCAAAGCTCAAGGGCCAGGTGTCTACGACAGCAAACAACATGATCACCGCCACTCGTAACTTTGCCAGCTCTAGTGGTCTGTCTCCGGTGTCACTCCTTGATGCAGCGGCCTCCCATCTTTGCACAGCTATTATTGACCTGATACGGGCGGTGAAGATCCAGGCATCGCCTGTAGATGAAATGGAGGATGAAGATCACGAGGCGGATGTATCTCAGGAGCAATTCCCTGACTATTTCGATACATCTGCTAGTCAAAAGCGGATGAGCAACAACTCCGTCTACAGTGCTATAAGTCGCCCGGATGACTCTCAGTACCCTATGCAGAATGGTGCGACCAATGACCTCAATCATGGCTGGGGGCATGTACAAGAAGACCATGAGGTGTTGGAACTTAAGGTGGGTCGACCCGAGAAAGATAGTATGGCAACGAATCGTTTACTAACACGTGTTTCTAGCTTTATGTTGAGGACCAGACGGATGGCATGGTCCAACAAATTCAAGCTTTGGTGGCCAGTATCCGAGCCGAGGACAACCTGCATACTGTCCAGACGCACGTCTCTGCCATTTCGAACGTTGTTATGAATGTGGTTTCCGCTACAGAGCAACTGATACGTGAACGCAGCGGAGACATCGCCTTGCGGCAGACGTCCGAACCGGTCATCGCGGCATTGGACCAGTGCCGTGGCCGGTTGGCGGCCACTGCTAGTGAGGGTGAAGACACCGCCACCCCTGAGCAATTGCGTGAGCTCACGAACAAACTGCCTCCCATTGCATTTGAGATCGCCCGGCAGACCAAAGACCTTGTTCAGCGCCTGGAGGCCACATCGGTAGTTGCTGACGAGGAAGATGACTTCCGGTGATGAGCTCGATCCGAGGCATTGTTTTCTCGTGACATGAACTCCGGGCTACCTACCCATTGGCTCTTTCTTTCCCCTTGAATTCTTCTTTATATTCCTTCCTCTTTGCCCCTTGCTTTTCAGCGATTATTCATCTATGACAACGAGTGGACAATGTCTGAAACGATGTCCCGACATATGTGGCATTTATAGAGTTTCTTTTTCTCCGTTACTTCTCTCTTCTTCCACATTTTCCTATTCTTTGTATTTTATCCTAGCCCCTTTCTATTGTTGATCTAGGTTTTTCGGCCTGATTTCATCTTGACTTGTTCCTTTTTCTTATCTCACGACCGCTTGCTGGCCTCGGGCTGTTATTTCCTTGCATTTTGGACGCATACAAGTGAAATGAAAGTACTCCGTATACATCAATGACTATCAAATAAATCAACGCAAGTTTACCCCTTTAAAGATGCATATCTTCTCGTAGCCAAGACTGCTAGCTCGGCAGGGATATCCCGGAAGACATTACATAATCACGGAGCTCTAGACGGTTTTTGGCATTGAGCTTCGGTTTTTTTCCTTCTTTCTACTTCTTTAATTCGCATCATCAATCTATATTCTTTGTAAGTGAAGTTGCATCCTTGTCATGTGAAATTTAGAGTGCATTTTCACTTTGCTTCAGACTCTTCCAGAGACACCATTAGGCAACAGAAGCAATAGTGTTTTCCCCCTGGAGAGTCTGGAGAAGCTCCAAAGTGGAGCCTCAGGCAGAAAATGCACAAGTGGTCTTTATGCGAACCTCAACAAGCTAACCCCAAAGTAGCCCGGTACCCGAGTTCACCCGCTCCGCCCTGCCCCTCACCATGTTCTGCCGACTGAGGTCAATAACCCCACCTTCTTCCCTCTTCTCTTCTTCTCTCTTCAATTGTACTTCTTTCCACCCCGCTGCCCGATCTTTCTCTTCATCAACCGTCGCTATGTCTGCAAACAGCTCCGCTTTCTTCGAGGTCCAGTACGCCCCTGTTGGCTCCTCTACCCGTAAGTTTCCCCCATCAGTTCTGTTATTCTCATTCCTGGCGGGGCAGAGGGGTTTTGCCTCAATCTTACCTTCCTGCCTCCGACCACCAGCTTTCAATCCTAGTATTAAAGCTTGACCATTTCAAATCGCGCTACTTTAATTGGAATTGGAATTGATGCTAATTCCCTCATTAGCCAAGACTGGCCGCATCAACTTCAACCTCTACAACAAGGAGGTCCCCAAGACTGCCAGGAACTTCGCTGAGCTTTGCAACGCCGAGCAGGGCCAGGGTTACAAGGGCTCTTCCTTCCACCGTGTGATTCCCCAGTTCATGCTCCAGGGTGGTGACTTCACCCGTGGCAACGTGAGTTTTCTTTCCTAATAGACCCTGCAATCTTTGGTATCTGACTTTTGTTTTTTTTACCGGAATAGGGTACCGGTGGCCGCTCCATCTACGGTGAGAAGTTCCCCGATGAGAACTTCGTCCACAAGCACACCCGCCCTGGTCTCCTGTCCATGGCCAACGCTGGCCCCAACACGTAAGTCTCAGTTCTGTATCCCAGCTGCTCCACATTACTAAACTTTTCCCTTTCTTTCCAGCAACGGCTCCCAGTTCTTCATCACCACCGTTGTCACCTCGTGGCTCGATGGCAAGCACGTCGTCTTCGGCGAGGTCGCTGATGCCGAGTCCATGAACGTCGTCAAGGAGATCGAGGCTCTCGGCTCCTCCTCCGGCGCCCTCCGCAGCAACGTCAAGCCCACCATCGTCAACTGCGGTGGCAACTAAAAAGCTCGCTATGGAGATTTAGTTGGGTGTTTGGAGGATGAACGTCTTTCTTTTCGTCATGAACTTGGTTCTTCCCCAACGCTTCATTGCGGCGTGGGACTAGCATAGGTGGCTTTCCCTTTTGCGCCTTGTAATCTAAAGTTTCTACCAAGCTAGCTCATACATGCCTATATGTCGTGGGGACCGATGTTAGATTCGTAGATCTGTAGTCTTGTAAAAACTGAAGTACACTCCTTTGCAAGGTAAAGAAGGCAAAGCCAAAGTTCCTAAAAGCTACATCACAACCTATGCATATTCTTTTTTAAGCTAGTCCATCGCAAAGCTCGAAATCGATGGAGATTATCCCATTACAAGTCATTCCACTTTCTTTTCCAGGGAACTCCACGCGATTCAGTGTGCGGGTAACTACCTAGGTACGTCGCCTTACCTACCCCGCGTGGGATGGCAGTTTTTTTTTTTTTTTTTTTTTTTTTTCTCGTGGAAAAGGTTTCCACCTCCTTCTATGTGACATTAAATAATTCTGATTAAATGCATAGACTGCTTGAGTCTGTTTCATTGATTATTAGAGGGCAATTGGGTAGAGAGCAATTGAGGGAAAAGAGAGGGTTCATACTCCATGGCATTATGGGTGAGATCAAAAGGCATAACAAGGAACAATAAATCTGGACACAAAAAAGTGCATGTTGCCCTCTGCCTTTTCGAAGATAAAACAAATATTGGGATATCAAACTCATCTGGAAATGCTGCAGAATCAAAGCGCAATCGGAACGTGAGACAACACCATGCACAGATACGATACCTGTCTAACCACAGCACTTAGTGACAGAGGTAGCATCTGACCTGAAGAGTAAAAAGCCATGTTAGCACAGATGAGGTGTAATAGTTAATACGCTGGACAAAACAACTTACTCCTTATTCAAGTCCACCGGTTCCCAGGAGAAGATGAAAGCACCCAGGAAAGCACCGATGAAGATACAGATAATGATATACCCATTGAAGTACATGGCAAGCAGCATGATGATGTACGCAACAGCAAACTGCACCATGTGCAACAGAGAGCGTACAGAATGTTCAACAAGCGACGGACGATACGGCGCAAGCATACCCTCCTGTCTCTCGCGCTGCACAGCACCATCACGGATGACATTCGCCGACGACGCCGCCGCCGCCGCAGAGACAGAAGCCTGTTTTTTCGAATCTCCGTTCTGAGGAGAACCCGGCACGGGAGTGATGTCGTCTGCACTGGAAAACCTAGCGTCTGGTTCTACATTACCACCGCAGCAGTTGGTAGCCGGCTTGGTATTTTCTTCGCTTCTCAGGGGGACGTTGGAGGTGGATTGCGCAGTGGAAGAGTCCGACATGTAGAGTCTTCGAAGACGGGCCCGACGCACTATGAACGAGTCGTATTCTCGGCCCAGACGGCGGAGGAGTTCGAGGCTCAATACGAGACAGATGACTCCAATGCACGAGCCGGCGAACATGCCGCGCGACTTTATGTGCCATGATTTGGCGAGGAAGCCTGGTGGTTTGTTAGCTTTGTGGCCTTATGTGCATATGTAGATTGGGTTTGTTGGGCTGCGTACATGCGTCAACTGTGTTCCAGTTCCAAAGCATCTGATCATGACTGTAAGCTTGAGCTCGGTGTATAGAATTGGTATTAGACGGACCGAGATCTTGCAGCTATTTCCCATGTGCATTCCGCCATGGTCCATCCCACCCATGTCCATTCCGGTGCTGCTGGCCATGGCTGCCGAGGTTGTCGAAGTGGCCGTTGACATGGTCATCCCGTGCATATCGTGCATATCCATGACTGTTTGACTGGGGACCTTAGGACGGAATTGAGGGACTGTCTGAGCAAGTCGAAATCAAAATAGAGAGTATAAAATATAAACAGAGGAGTATATAAAGAATAGGAGGTGTTCAACATGTGATGCCATAATAGGAGCAATATGAGCAGATTAATATAGATTTTGGCCCTAAAACCTTAGTTGAGGTGGTTTGAGCAAATTCTCTTGACCGTAACTGGTAACATTAAACGTAAGAGGGTATCAACTTGAACTATTTCTCGCATTTGAATCTTCTTTGGGTCCTTTTTCTCTTTTTCTCTTTTTCTTTTTCCCTTTTCTGCGTCACCCACGCGATCCTTTGATGACACCTTCCAACAACTCGCGGATCTGGCTGCAGCCATCGATCCCGACCGCCAACATAGTCTCAAGGTACGTAGCGTGCACCTTAGACTCCATAGTAAGTACACACACCTTCATTGCCTCTTCATCCTCATCCATATTGTTCTCGCCAACGGGTACCGCCGTCGTCGTCGCGACAGTGAGCGAAGGCAATTCCTGTTCTTCTGGAAGCGACAGATCCAGTAGTGGGTCAAGCTCGTCGTGTCGCGGGTCACGCGGCGTAGAGGCGCTGCCACTCATGCCAGAAGTACAGCCACAGAGTAGTCCCGGCATGGGAATTCCGGCGTCCACAAGTGCTAGCGTACAGGCGTTAAGCGCCGCAGCGAGCAATGAGCCATCGGCAGAGAGAACAGAGACATGGATGCTGATTGTACTGTGGGGATAGAGGTAGGTGTGGAGGTGAGATTGGAAAGCTGAGCGGAGGGTTGTAGCGATTCGCGATGATTGTCTGTAGTCCCGGGATATTAGCATTGGCTAGATCTGTAATTGGTCTGCTGTTTTGTAGTTCTCGCCCTGTGGCAGGAGGAGACGACGGGAAAGCGTAGAGGGTGCATACCTATCACTTCCACCAGCTCGCCGCTTGCGATCTACGCCGGCAAACCCGGCGACATTGACGTCTACTTCCACGACTGCATGGCCACTTCCTGCAGATCCGCCATCTCCTCGGCGACCCTCGGCAGGGCCATGGACAGAGCACATGATTGATGTGTTGCCCATGGACAGATATGAAGAGCCGGAGCTAGCGGGGTTGGTTGAGATCTGGGCTTGGAGCAGGCGGAGTTCATTCCAGCGGCGACCGTCGAGACGCAGCCTCGTCAGGGGATATGTCGTCGAGGTGTCCAGCGGCATCTTTGCGGGTTGAGCTCTGATAAGAACGAGAGTTGTCTTGCGAAAAGAGGGTATGTCAAACAGGAAGTCAAGCTTTATTTCGTGTCCTCTGTGGGATTAGATCAGTCAGGTATGTCTTGATTGAGCAATGGCAGTGATCGAATATTGTTCTGGACTTACCTTGGCTATATCGCATATGTAAAGAATCGAATGCCAAACCAATGAGAGCATCTTTTTTTCTGGTTCACTTGCACGTGACCCGATAGAACAACTTTATAAATTCAGAAAGAATGACTTCAACCACTACTTTGAGCACTCAGAAGATATTAGCAGAGACTCAACTCTTCCTTATATGAAAAACAAAACAGAGCACTGTAAAATACGTTAAATATTGTTCAATTGAAGCTATCTTGAGCGAACAGATTTAATTTCGCCTCGCGGCCGTTATCGTCCGCCGTAAAGGAGGCTGTGTCGCGACAGTCTGGTACTCCCACTTCGACTTACTCTCTGTCACTCTTTGGGCTCTGTTCTCAGAAATGCAGGGAACATGGCTGATACGGAGAACAATAATGAGGCTATCACCATTGATTCAGATGATGACGACTTGGAGGTGACGCATTATGCGGCTCCGACCACTAGCAGTATGACACCTCTCCGACGCGTTTGACTGATAGCTCACATCCTCTCTAGATAGGGTTTCCGGTGTAGAACATGAGGCTGCTATCCCGGTTAAGCGCGAGTCCCCACGTACTCTTCTTTCCGGATCATCAAGTGCGGTAAAGATCCAGCCCGTGGACAGCGATGAGGACGACGCCAACGATGGCGAGCTCGCATACAAGAAGTTCAAGGAACGTAAATCACTCAAGCGCAAGCAAGAGGCCGCAGCAACCCGTAAGGCCAAAGTGCCCAGGGGAGATCCAATCGTTGGTCGAGTTAAAAAAGAGCGACCAACGCCTCAGCCCAAGCGGCCGATGAAACAATGGGGCGACGTATCTTCGGAAGATGAGCTAATGGAAGATGCGTTGCCTGGGTATCTCAAGACCCGCCGCAGCCAGTTTGACCGGAAGTATGATCGTCTAAAAGACCACGGGCTGAAGCTGCCACCGACGTACGAGGATGTGGAGTTCTCGGATGATGAACGACTTGAAGAACTTCAAGAACGACCTGTCTTTCCAGCGAACACTCGAAAGCAGGAATACAAGGATATCGAACTTCCATATTCGATGGGCATTATTCCTGCCCCGATCGCCCAGTGGTTGCGGCAGTATCAAGTAGAGGGAGTCGCGTTCCTCCACGAGTTGTTTGTGTATCAGAAGGGTGGTGTCTTAGGAGACGACATGGGTCTCGGGAAGACCATCCAGGTGATTGCTTTCTTGACCGCCGCCTATGGAAAGACAGGGGACGAACGGGATGCAAAGCGCATGCGAAAGATGCGCAGATCTGATGACAGCGCGTGGTATCCACGCACGCTCATCGTGTGTCCGGGGAGCCTTATCGCAAACTGGAAGGCCGAGTTTGCGTGCTGGGGGGTGGTGGCACGTCGAGAGCTACCACGGGGAGAACAAGGACCTTGCCCTCGATGCGGCGAAGTCAGGAAGGGTGGAAGTCCTGATTACAACCTACACCACTTACATGAACAACAAAAACGCTGTCAATATGATCGAATGGGACTGCGTGATCGCAGACGAATGTCACAAGATCAAGGAGCGCAAGTCCGGGACCACACAATCTATGAACGAGATCAATGCTTTATGTCGGATAGGGCTCACTGGCACGGCCATCCAGAACAAATATGAAGAATTATGGACACTTCTCAACTGGACCAACCCCGGCGTTCTGGGTCCGCTTAGCGCCTGGAAGGCCCAAATATCGGAACCACTGAAGATCGGACAATCACACGATGCCACCCTGAGCGAGCTCAGCAGAGCACGAAGAACAGCCAAGAAGCTGGTTGAGAACTTACTTCCACAATTTTTCATCAGGAGGATGAAGACCTTGATCGCGGATCAGCTGCCTAAAAAGATCGATCGGGTTGTTTTCTGCGCTCTGACCGAGACACAAGCCGAGGCCTATGAGAATTTCCTTGATAGTGATATTGTCGATTATATCAAGACATCCACAGAACCATGCGATTGTAAATCGGGCAAGAAGGCCGGCTGGTGTTGTCGCCAGTTTATCCCCGATAGGGATCCTCCAAACTGGCAATCCTATGTGTTCCCTGCTATCAATGTGCTTCAAAAGCTCAGCAATCATTTGGCAATTCTGATCCCACAAGGAACAGACCCAAAAGAGAAGCAGGAAAAAGATAGAGATTATCTGGAACTTGCGCTGCCTGAACAATGGGAAGGTCTTTACCGCTCGCGCGACTCGATCGTCAACTATGCGAACCCTGAGTTTTGCGGCAAGTGGAAGGTTCTGCGGAAGTTACTTAAATGGTGGCATTCGAATGGAGACAAAGTTCTTATCTTCTCGCATAGCGTGCGTCTTCTCAAGATGCTGCAAATGCTGTTCCATCACACTAGCTACAACGTCAGCTACCTGGATGGATCTATGAGTTTACAAGACCGTGCAAAAGCTGTGGACGAGTTCAATGCCGACTCGAGACAGTTTGTTTTCCTAATATCGACAAAGGCTGGCGGCGTTGGATTGAACATCACCTCGGCAAACAAAGTGGTTGTCGTTGATCCGAACTGGAACCCCTCCTACGACTTGCAGGCCCAGGACCGAGCCTATCGCATAGGACAACTCCGCGACGTGGAAGTCTTCCGGCTGATTTCTGCCGGCACTATCGAAGAAATCGTTTACGCTCGACAAATCTACAAGCAACAGCAGGCAAACATTGGATACAACGCAAGTTCCGAGCGTCGGTACTTCAAAGGCGTCCAAGAAAGGAAAGACAAAAAGGGTGAGATCTTTGGTCTGAAGAATTTCTTCGGGTATCAGAACACGAACATCGTTCTGCGTGACATCGTCAACAGAACAAATGTCGCTGAAAGCCGTGCGGGGGTACAGGTGGTCGACGTAGACCTCAAAGCAGAAGAAGGCCACGACTACACCGACCGACCTATGAAATCCGAAGACGAGGCAATGAGCCAACTGGCGGCGATGATCTGCGGCGACGATGACGAAAAAGACCACAAGCTTTCAGTCAGTCTTCCAACGCCGCATAAACACGACCCCGTTCAAGCAATTCTGGCAGGCGCAGGCGTGGAATACACCCACCTCAACAATGAAGTGATCGGTTCCTCCCGTGTCGAGGAAGACCTCAGTCGCCGTGCTGAACTGGCTCCAAATGACACGACGGGTGATCGTCAGGTCTTCATGTCCTCGCAGCATTTCTCTCAGCCGGCAGGGGAGCCTGTGCGGTTCAAATATCATCCGCCGGAGGATGTCATACGTCGCCAATTCTGTAGTATGGCGCGGCGATTTGGATACGCCGATGCTACGGAGTTTGCGCTCGTTGTTGAGGGCATGACCCAGGAGCAGCGGAGAGCTTGTCTCGACCAGTGGTATCGAGAGAGGAGAGGTATACTACTTTCTTCGGATCAGAGCACTCCTAAAGAGGAGTTGATCGAAGACGAACATTCCCTCAGGGAGGATATGGACGTTAAAGATGAAGGGATCAAAGATGGGAAGAGCCCCAAGGAGGGGAGTCCGGGTCTTTGAGTGGTTTTGCTTTTGTTGCTATTCCTTCTTGCTCGATACCCCCTTTCTAGTTGTATAACATACATTAATTCATGCGATATTTGACCACACCCGCTAAAAACAATTCATTTGGATAACCTGGAACCTGCAAATCATTGGTTTAAACCATTATCTTAGAATGGCCGTAGGTAAATAGATATCCATGCGAAGATGGCAACATGTTCAGGGAACTAAAGCCAAGCCAAAGTCCACAGAGCCGGCAAATTGGGATATTTTTCTTGCCAATCCGCCAAGATCTCAGGGACCTTCTCATCGAAGCTCTGGCGGGCAGGACCAGTCCCGTTCTCCCAGCCCTCGGATCCATGAATACGATGCTCAGCAACAGCAGCCTCATTCAGACGATTGGCCAGATCAAGAATAGCCTTTCCACCAGTCAAGGCCTCCTCATGGTTATCCTTGATATCGACGTTGAAGACATGAACGGGGTAATTGAGCGCAGTGCCCTTATTCATCAGATCATCGACAACAGCATCCCAGCAGCGTTCCTCACAGGTGATGATGATATCCACGACGCCACCTTCCGTCCCGACAGCACCTTTGTCGCCCTTGGAGAGGTGGTCGACGCGCGGGACGCCAGGCACCCAGTCCTGGAATCGCTCGGGACCCCACTTCAGCTGGCGGTTGCGGTCGAGCATGTTCAAGATGCCGTTGCTGCGGTATAGACGTTCGTCTTTGCCGGAGAGCTCTTCGTACATTTGGTTGTAGGAGGTTGTGTTGAAGCTGTACACGTTTGGTTGGGTGATTGATGGGCCGGGGAGACGGACGAGGGAGCCTGTTCCGAAGGATATCACGGGGAAGGCTGTTGGGGCGCCTGAGAGCTGGAGGTGAGCTTCCATTGAGCGATTGTTGTTTGAGGCGCAGACGGTGCAGAACTTGAGCTTGTACGAGTCTGTGGCTGCGTTGGCCGCGTTGGCTGTTTCTAGGGCTTGGGTTGTTGAGGCCATGTCGGCTTGTGTGGATGTCTCTGGTGGTGGAGGGGGAGGGGGAGGTTGGGGAGTTGAGGTCCCCGAGTTTGTTCGGCGGGGATCATATGCCATTTTGAAGGGGAGAGAGACTATGGAAATGATAATAGAGAGACTAAGGGGTTGTTCTTTCTAGGTATTTGGGAGTCGATGATCATGGGGGTTTCTTGAGTTTACAATATTCTGTTGGCTATCAGAGGCAGTTAGCGACTGATTTGAAATTGTCTTTTTGTGACAAAGATGTAAAAACACAAATTCAGAAAAAAAAGCGTATATGAATTTATCCGCATAGCAAAAGCTCAGACAGCTCCAATAAAATATTCATCAGGTTGTGGGGAGGAGAAGGTGACACAATACACATACCTTGCAGTTATCACTCATTATCCAGTTCAAATCATTCCAGTTCAAATCATTATGGGGCCGTAGCCCTGGGAGAGAGGAGAGAAGAGCAAGTTTGGTGGAAGTTGAAAAGCTTCGTTTTGAGTGCCCTGGATTAGTCATGGAGCTGTACCGCTTGTTCTTCCGCCTGGATTGAATCTCATATTCTGCCTGACAAATATCACTGAGGTTATCGTGATGTTATACACGTCCTTTTTAAACATCTATATCTTATGAGGCCTCTGCCCTTTCTTTTACTCATAGGGTGCCAATTAACATCTACCATCCCCAAAGCTTTTATACTCCATAATCTTGTCCATAACCTCCATCAGCTCTCTACCCCATATCTTTCCAGCTCAAAAATGGCAACAAATCGTACTATCAGACCAGCCCTGATTGTAGTGGACATGCAAGAAGATTTCTGCCCTCCAGTGAGTTGCATAGATAAAATAGAAGGCCATGTATGCTAATGAAGATGTTAGCATGGGTCACTCGCCGTGGCAGGGGGCCGTGGCATTGCCTCGATAATCAACACTTTACTTGCAAAGCCCGGTTTTGTCGTGCGCATCATGACCCAAGACTACCATCCAAAGGACCATATCTCATTTGCCAGTAATCATCCAGGGCCTGACAACCAGCCCTTCACTTCATTCGTGACAATGAGAAATCCCGCTCCGGGAAAGGAATCAGAAACAAAACCACAGCAACTCTGGCCCGTCCACTGTGTGGCTGGTACCCCCGGTGCAGAGATTATCCGAGAGGTTGAAACCTCCAGTGAACATCTAGTTGTTCAGAAAGGCATGCGCCCTGGAATTGAGATGTACTCGGTGTTTGCGGATGCTTTTGGAAACTGTGATCATGGAACCAACGCACATTCGGTCAGCCTAGATGTTGCCGCGGTTCTCAAAGATCAAGGCATCACAGATGTGTTTGTTGTGGGCTTGGCCGGGGATTATTGCGTTAAGGCTACAGCTCTTGACGCTCTCAAGGTTGGATTTAAAAGCTGGGTTATCGAGGAAGGAACCAAGTGTGTCGTGCCTGCTGATTGGGATTCCGTTAAGGAGGAACTTGAGACTGCAGGAGTGACTATTATCTCTATGAATGACCCTACTGTCAGGGATCTATAAGGAAAAAGCTGATTGCCTCATTACTTCTCATCCATGCATCCCTTCCCTTACAGGTGTTCATTTCTCTAAGCCTTGTGTGTTGAATATGGATTCGAATTCCACGCTGAGCGGTCCTAAATCTCGTGCTTTATCTGTTGTGTAGGTATTGTGATAGTGCTGTAGATGAAGGTAATGTATTTTCACGTGGATGTGTTACAATGTATACCCTGTGTGATGGTACTTTCCAATTCCACAGTCTGCCATTTAAAAAGAAAACAAACCACACGAGCTCCCAACGCTTGGAATGTACGTTTAAAACAATTTCCTACAGAGTACGGAGTACGGAGTCCATGATATTCAGTATAAAAATAGATCGCCAGTGGGTACGGTGATCGACAAGCAACTGCCAGAACCGTCGCAACTTCATACCCCTTTCCGCACTACTGCAGAGTGACGTCGTGTCAGAAAGGGAGATTCACTACCCAACACTCGAACATAGATATCGCATTTTACTACCGACCGAACTAGATCGGTCCGGAACTCAATCTACTCGCGATGCTGCACTCTAGGCGGCCATCAATGCCCGCCCCAATCAGCGCCCTTGACAAGAAATCGACCGATGCCGACGCCAATGCCAATGCGGCCCTACACTTCCACGATCAAAGCCTACCTTCCGAACCCCTTCCATATTGGCTCGTCAATTTACCACGGTCGCAATGGACCGCCGAATGTCCTAGTTTTCTACGTGATCAATCTGCAAAGAATATCAAAAGCCTCTCGACCCCTGATCACCTGTATACCCGACAGACCTGGGAAGAAGTGAAGGAGATCACAGGTTGAGTACATCGGCTGGTGGATTAGTTATATATACCCAACTGACCAACTACTTGTAAACAGGAACCAACCGGATCGATCGGTTCCAGCGTGTTCCAAGCGAACTGCGCAGGTATCTGGAATACATGGCGCACATCAAAGCGGAGTATGTATCCGTCATGAGGTTTGTGGTTAAAGAAAGGCTGGGCTGGGGGGACAATCGGGAAGACGTCAAGCCTAGAGGCGGTCCTTTTGAATACGAGGGTACAGGTCACCGGGTTGGTTCTAGAACACGTGAAAGACTAATCACTAATCACTTTATAGAGGACATCCGGATCATTTACAACGACTGGCCCTATGGCGTCGACAAGGACATCATCCACCTGGTAGTGTGGACCAAGTTCGAGCTGGAAGATGACCCAACCACAGATGACCTAACGTCAACTGCGCGAGGGGCTATAGAGAGCTATGTGCAGGACACATTTTGCTCTCGGGTACCATCCGACCAGGTATGGGAGATTAAAAACTGGAGGGGATCAATATTTAGTCAGCATATGATGAAAAGCTGACAACATATATATGTAGGTGGTCTGGTTCAAGAACTGGAAGTCCCTCAAGTCGGTGCCCGGCATAGAACACTTCCACGTCATGCTGCATCGTCCCGATATGGCATTCGTTAGGGAGATCACCCGCGGAGATGTACCACTGATCGAACGGTTGTGATGGCGTTTGCACGCATGATTGGATTGTGGATAGAGAGGAAAAGTGATAAATAGGAAAGATTCTCTTCTCCTTTTTCGTGGTCATATATAGTTAGGCACCAAGCATTTGTAGCCAGCCTACGGAGTATACGAATACGGAGATGTATTTATTCACTTCCTCGCCAAGCCGTTCCCCTCATTGACGATCTTTGAGAAGGTTGAATGGAATATAGAAAGATACTAAATTTTTGGACACCTTTGATGCCTAGGAGGTGTATATGTAGTTATCAATATACCTATGTACCTATATACATATTCAAGTACATACCTAGGTAGGTAACCCTGGAGTAGTGAAATAAGCTGATCTCAAGAAAAATACGTCACTAGCCCCTCCCTGAAGCTAAGCATTTACAGTAATTTGCATGTCGAAATAGTTTTTGGATATATTTTTAGTGTCTTTTTTAGTGTGTTGTTTTTTCCCTCTCTCTTGAACTACACAAATTCGTTTTCTTTTTTTTTTCCACTTTCTCCATAGTAAAAAAGCCCGTTTCCGGAATTTCCGCCACGAGTCAGCGCTGCCTTGCCTATTTATTTATTTTTATTTTCTTCTTCTTTTTTATTTGCAACATAAATGTTAGCTTAGGAATTCCCGTATAATTCATTTCCGAACGCAGTCATGCCGGTCCCGCATCTCCGCCGTGCTTCCCAGGCCAGTGAGTTTGTCTTCCCCCTCTCGCTTTCTATCCTGTACAACAATATCAACATGTCAACTAACGAAGATCCAGGCAGATCATCCATGGAAGATTCCCCGCCAAGTGGGGAGGATGAGCTTGTTGAGCCAGACCAGGGAAATGGTGCGTGGAAATCCTCAAGAACTCCGGATGCACTACTGACGTGATATGCCTCCATAGTACTTTCGCATATCATATCTCAGCTGCGGCCCGGTGCCGACCTGAGTCGGGTCGTCTTGCCGACATTCATCCTCGAGCCCCGGTCAATGCTAGAGCGGATTACCAAGTGCGTTTATACCCCCGCAGCTCCAAGTAGGCAGCTTGGAGCTAGCTGCTAAGATTCGGATATTTGGACTAACACAAGTGTTTTCATAGCTTCATGGCCCACCCTGAAACTCTTCTTCCCATGTCAGAGATTGAGGACCCGGTCGAGCGCTTTGTCTCCGTCGTCAAATTTTACCTGAGTGGATGGCACATCAAGCCACCGTAAGTCGCCCGCTTGCTGTTTGCCTGGGAGCATAATCTGATACCTGCATAGAGGAGTGAAGAAACCGCTTAACCCCATTCTTGGCGAGACCTTCACCTGCTACTGGGACTATCCCGACGGAACCCGCGCCTACTACATCTCCGAACAGACCTCCCACCACCCGCCGAAGTCGAGCTATTTCTTTGCAGCGCCGGAGCATAAAATTCGCATTGATGGAACACTCAAGCCCCGCAGCAAGTTTTTGGGCAACTCCGCAGCCAGTCTTATGGAGGGTATCGCCATTTTGCGGCTGATGAACCACGGGGATAAAGAAAAGGGTGAAAGATAGTATGTTGCGCCGGTTCCGATGAAAGGTAATCACTGACAAAAACTAGTATTCTGACCCAACCCAATATGTATGCGCGCGGTATTCTTTTCGGAAAGATGAAGTATGAGCTTGGCGATCACAGCTACGTTCGTTGTCCCGAGAACCACCTCGTGGCCGATATCGAGTTCAAGACCAAAGGATATTTCTCCGGTACTTATAACGCAATTGGGGGAACTATCAAAAATGAACAGACTGGGGAGGTGTTATATGAACTCTCCGGGTTGTGGAATGGGGAAATGGACTTGAAGGATGTTCATGTACGCCCCGCATACTTCCCAAGCTTACTTCCGGATTCAACGCTGACCGAGAACAGACCCACAAAAAAGACGTCTTGTTTGATGCGACACACGCAAAGCATTCACCTCCTTTGGTCCGACCCATGGAGGAGCAAGGAGAGCGGGAATCGCAGCGGTTATGGCACAAGACGGTTCAAGCGCTTTTGGCCCGGAACCATGAAGCTGCAACGGACGAAAAGACCAAGATCGAAGACCGCCAACGAGACGAGGCCGCGAAACGCGCCGATGAAGGAATCGAATGGCGTCCTCGACTTTTCCGTCCCGTCCAAGGCGGACCAGGTGGGCCAGATGAGGGCGAAGAAGACCTCGACTGGATCATCAACGCTCAAGTGTAAGAGTGATCCCTCAAATGCTAAGTGACTATAACTGACAAGTCCTAGCGACATGCACGATCCCCAGGCCGCCACCAAGCAGATCCTATCAATCATCCCCATCCTCCAAGGTCAGAAGGAGTCATCCCAGTTCCAAATCCCGCCGCATCACCCCAATCATTCCGCGTCCGCGAACTAGGGTCCCAGGCATATCCCTCCACAACCAGCTAATGCCGTACCCCGCAGACTCCGAGACAAAATCAGATGCCAATCAGAGCACCGTGGAACGGAAAGATACTCAAACATCAGAAGCGGAGAAGTTTGTAGACGCCCAGGAAACCTCATAAGCACGAAAAAAGCCCCATTGCGTCCACCTCCGGCCCCCATCCATGCTATCACCTAATCCGAAATCCGGTTCGGTTGCTCAGGTCGCCTTTTCTCTCATCTCTCACTGAATGATCCCGGAGTGTTATTGCACTTCCCTATCATCTCTCATTCTGCCATGACGTAGTCAACCTGCGCAGAAATACCCAGCACACAGCCATAACTCGAGGCGGCCGACGACACGACCCATTGTGATAGTTTCCCCTGCCCCTCTGATGTTTCAACACAGCGTTTTTCTCGGTCATCGTGCCGCTCCCATTGCTGGATACCCGATCTGATTTTATTTAATTCAAAATTCTCAAAATACTTTTTTTTCTGAAATTTTCAACTGAAAATGCACATCCTTAAATGGGAGGTGGAACAGTATGTAGTGAGGTTTAATGCAGGGTAAAATAAGAGATGAACAATGAAAAAATAATCCGTCGGAGAATACGAGAGAAGTTGGAAGGTGTTCTCTGCATTTATGCACTTGGGCCTGGTGCTTTGGATTTCTGATAGAGCTCTCCATTACACCTGTTGGTCTATATTGACTTTTGAACAATTAATTCTCTGTCTTCTGTCAATTACTATACAAGCTCTCCTAGAAGAGAGGGATATCACGATAGATGACAACCTATGCCATCAAATATTACCAAAGACAACCGAAACTCCCCTCCGCTATCCGAATACATACAAAACGCCACGTCAAACCGTTCTTTACTCCTGAGACTTACCGTTGCAAAGCCGCACAAAGCTCATGAATACAACTCCCCCTGTATCCAGCCCCGCGCTCCAGATCCCGCCGCCGATTAGGCCGTGAGATACCACCAGCAGAGCCAGTATAGGTCGAGCCAGAACCAGCCGTCGCGGCGGCCGCAGCACTCACCGACCCACCACCCTCATACTCCTCCCTCTCCTCCTCAGTCATAAGCGTCTGCTCCTCGATCTCCTTCTCAGTATCCTCACGTAGACCCAGTATATCCGGCGGGATGAAGCTCATCTGCACACTGGGCGCGCCCTTGATGTACCTCAGCTGCTCATGGACAGCCTCGACAAGGCCCTCAAGGTACGCACGGGTATTCTTATTTTCAAGCTTGCGCATCTCAGACAGGGGCGGGAAGAGCGAGAAATCAGGACCGAAGTGGTTTCGGAAGGCGACAGAGTCCGGGATGGTGGGGTTGATGACGTTTTCTGCGTCGAGCAGAATCGAGGTCTCGTGCGCCCACGCGCGGGAGACGTTGCGCGGTGTGTAGCCACCACCGCCAACGACCAGCAGAGGTAGTCCGAAGGTCTTGGTGTATGCGACGCAGGCGCCGTGTGCACGCACGTTCAGGTTGAAGCAGCCGAGCCGGTCGCAGCCTAGACTGTCTGCGCCGCATTGCAGGACGATTGCGCCTGGTTGGTATGTCCTCGTGCATGCGCCGATAACCTCTTTGAAGAGCGCGATGTAGGACTCGTCGTCGATGCCGTCGTTGAGCGGGACGTTGATGGCGTGGTGGGCGCCCGGGTTGAGTGGGTGCGCGGGGCCTGTGTCTTCACGTGCACCAGTGCCCGGGAAGAAGTTGTCTTTGTCATATTTGTGGAAGGAGACTGTGAGCACGCGGTCGGTCGACCAGAAGGCTTGCTCGACGCCGTCGCCATGGTGTACGTCGATGTCGATGTACATGACGCGCGGGTGGTGGCGGAGGAGCTGGAGGGTGCCCAGGACGATGTCGTTGACGTAGCAGAAGCCGCTGGCTTCGGCCTTTTTGGCGTGGTGGAGGCCGCCGGACCAGTTGATTGCGATGTCGGATTGGTCGTTGCAGAGCTTGCGCGCGGCGTCGACGGTGCCGCCGGCGTAGAGTGAGCAGTAGCTGTACAGACCGTCGAAGATGGGGCAGTCGTCGCCGAAGTTGAAGCGTACCACGTTATCTGCTTGCTCGGGTCGGTCTATGTCGCCGGGCATGATCTGTTGCAGGAAATCGAGGTAGTCTGTATCGTGGAAGTCGGCCATTTCCTCATAGGTCGCTGCGCGCGCGAGATAGAGGTCCATGGCGTGGTGCATGCCGTACGCCATGACGAGTTGTTTGGTGAGCGTGAGGCGCCATGGCTTCATTGGATGTGACTGGCCAAAGTGGTGGGGCTCAACGGCTGGATTGGCGTGCCATGATACCCGGTAGCCTTGTGGACGAGCTACTTGTAAGTTCTGAAGCTCGGCGGCGGACTTGTGGTCGATGGTGGCGGTCGGGGTGGAGGGTGACGCATATTCTTGAACGATAGATGAGCGCGCCATCGAGGCAGTTGTTTGGTAAACGACCGGGAATCAATGAATTAGCGCCGAGACGTTCATTTTAGATGGGATGGATGGGATTCGAGATGAGACTGGAGGAGGTTCCTGACTAAGCAGATCTGCGGGCGGGGCCATCATGCATATTCCCTCTATATAACGGAGAAATAGGAAAGAACGGACAAAACAGGAAGGAGCAAAGGAGGTATTTAGTTGAAAGGGAAAAAAAGGAAGAGTCTCTATGTTGAGATATATACTACTACTACACCCTATATGGCACTTATATCAATACATCGAACACTACTCCGTACTATCCAGCCAAGTACCCCGCTTGAATTGCGAAGCTCATAGTATCCCTGCGTATCCAATATAGCCGTGTTGTTTGAGTTCCAGATGCCTTGGAATGTTGACATATGTTGTAAAGGCGATGGCCCCGGGACTTAGGGAAGCGGTATCGGCACCGTGGCTCTGGTTAAGTGGAGAGTGCGCATCATCGAGGGACTGTAATTGCCCGAAAGAGCTCACTGGTGGGGAAATGATGGCCAAAGGCTTGTCCCACACGTGGATGACAATGTCTTAAAAAAAGGTCCTACCACCGGAGAAAAAGCTATTTGCGCGGCTCATTTTCTGAGGCGAACATATATCAGCCCCGTGTTTCCACCTGGACAATAGCTATACACATATCAGATTAGCTCCGGCAAGTCACGGCTATCTCTTTTAGCATAAGACAACAATAATGGCTTTTCCATCGGCGGCAACCAGCCTGCGGCGATCTCTGCAGGATCCCCAGGTATTCATTACAGCCCCAGGAGTCTATGACGGAATGTCCGCACGACTAGCACTGGCAGCAGGCTTCGATGCACTATACATGGTACGCAGTGCGAGATGACCAAGGCGTCCCCGTCAAACTCCCGAACTGACACCACCAACCAGACAGGCGCCGGAACCGCAGCCTCGGTGCATGGTCAAGCGGACCTCGGAATCTGCACGCTGAATGATATGCGAGCGAACGCGGAGATGCTAGCAAACCTCTCACCGCGCACACCGCTGATCGCCGACGCCGACACCGGCTACGGCGGGCCGATCATGGTAGCCCGCACAACAGAACAATACGCCCGGTCCGGCGTAGCGGCCTTCCACATCGAGGACCAGGTACAGACCAAGCGGTGCGGACATCTCTCCGGCAAGCAACTCGTCGATACGGCAACCTACACCAGTCGCATCCGGGCGGCCGTGCAAGCGCGCGAACGCATCGGCAGTGACATCGTGATCATTGCGCGGACGGACTCGCTGCAGCAGCACGGCTATGAAGAGAGTTTGGCGCGGCTGCGGGCGGCGAGGGATGCGGGTGCGGACGTCGGGTTCTTGGAGGGCATCTCGTCACGGGAAATGGCTCGCCGGGTTGTCGCCGACCTTGCGCCGTGGCCTTTGCTATTGAATATGGTGGAGCATGGGTCCACGCCTTCGATTTCTGCGAAGGAGGCGAAGGAGATCGGGTTCCGTGTTATCATCTTCCCATTTGCGACTTTGGGCCCGGCTCTCCTGGCTATGCGGGAGGGGCTGGAGAAATTGAAGCGCGAGGGCTTGCCTGGTCTCGATAAGGAGGTAACGCCTCAGATGTTGTTCAGGGTATGCGGGCTGGATGATAGCCTTAAGTTGGATGCGGCTGCTGGCGGTGTGGCGTTTGAAGGTGGAGTGGATTTGGAAGAGAAATAACGGAAATGAACGGAATCCCGCCACCTGCTATACCCGGTACGTGCACATTGTGTGCCTCTACGGTGTATATTTGTCAAGGTCGACTTTTGTATGGAAGCCCTGGCAACTTCCACTTTGGAATCGGTCTGATAAATACGTAGTATCGTCTCCACCAGTATGGTTCATTTCCTCATCCAGCCATATTCATTGTTAGTTGATCCTTTGAAGAGTTGGATTATTAGGGCCCTAATTACATTTACCATTGAAATGTATTGAGCCATGTGGTTTTCTTTTATGGTTAGGGGGATTGACAGCCAGATTTAATTTCCCACAACCAATGAGACAAATCGCAGATCGACCGAACCGAGGATCCTCCCATGTCGACCTTGGTTCTGTTTATTTACGGCCCAATTTTTCTACAAATTTTCTACTCCATACATTTGGTACTTTCAAAGAGGGTGTAAATTTTCTAGAGTGGTGAAAGAATGTATTCTAGGATCGTGTGTACCTGCATCGAGTGAGCAATCTGCCAGGGACGGGTTCCTGCACGAATAGCCCTAGTGTTTCAGGAAACGCCTGTGGCAACAAATATGCTCCGTATACCGTTCATACCGAGGATACAATACATTATACCATGTTGTGTGATGAACTCCATGCACCATATGGAGCCTTCGAAAAGCCAAGCGCGCTTAAAGTTTCAACGAGACACAACACATGAAACCGCTTCACGGGCAATTTTTTCAACCCCAGTTTGCCGAGTTAGAAGGCCTAGATCCCCGAGGGGCCAGTTTCGTGCCATTATGGAGACAATCAGGAGCGAGACTCGTCATGTGGGTGGAGAATGGCTTAGACGCTACCAGTGAATGGAGAAAAATTGTGTGCCTTACAGAAAAATATCGAGGATCCATCGGCCGCGAAGGGGGTCTGGCCGCAGATCAACGGTAGAAATTCGCCTTTTTATGTGCACATCCGTGGATACGATTGACAGGTCGAGGACAATCGTTATTAATTGTAACAGGGACTGTATCTAATGTAGTTTGTAAGAATGGGTTGGGTAGGGACATGGTTATAAGGCGTCCGTCGACCATTGTCCACGTAGTTATACTATGCGGTGATGACTTGTCCCCATTTAAGATTGCCTTGATTCGTAAGACAGTTTAGATCCTTACTGCGCACTTCGCCGATTGGTTTATGTGGGGAATTCAGGATGATGGGGATAGGAGTTGTCTTATGTTGTGCGTATTCCGTGTATTATACCTCTGTATGTTGTACAGGAAAGAAACAATCCAAGGTTTGCCATATCAATGTTCATAAGAGGTATCAACGTTGGGCTCCGATGCAGTTCTCGTCCACATCTTCGAGGTATCCAGCATTCCGATCGCACACGTGTTTGACATTAGGCAACTACACCCCGTAGAATAGTAGAACAATATGAATCCCAATAATAGGAGTCATAATAATAGAACATCGTATAATAGAGAGAATGATATAAGAATAACAATACTAATAGGAGAGACAACCCCTTATCCAAAGTAACGAGTACCAGCACAGCCGCGATGAGAGGCATAGTATAGCCAAGTACACAGTACCAAGAGTACAGAGTCTGGGCCCTTGACAGCCAACCAATCAAACAGACCAAAAAATGCGCACGGCCAGGAACCGCCAGGAACCAGCCAATCATCAGTCGAGTACCCCTGATATTCTGGAGCCCTTTGACTTTTGAGTTCAGGTCCAGGCTGACCCGTTGGTGTGTAACTCGGTATTGTACTAATAGTCCCCCCTAGTCCACTTTCTTCTCTTCTTCTCTCTTCACTCCCACACACATTCATTTGAATTGAATTTTCTTCTCCTAGAGCGTTCGCTCAAGTCACTCCTTTTCAAGTTATTCAATTCCACAAAATGCATTTCTCCAACTCTATGCTGTTGATGACGGCGCTGACCGCTGGGTCGGCTGTCGCTCGTCTTCACGGCCACGAGCGCCGTCACGCCCACCCCAGAGACGTCAACATCGAATCCAACCCCGTTGTGACTGCTGCCCCCGAGGTTCTCGATGTTGAGAAGCGTGGTGAAGAGGTTTTCGCTACCATCGACGGCAAGCTCGTCTCCTGGATCAACAACTGGTTCGGTGAGCAGACCTCCGAGGCCTCCTCCGAGGCCGCTGAGGCCGCCGAGTCTACCGTTGCTCCCACCTCCACTGCCACTCCCACCGCCGAGGCCACCAGCGAGGCTGAGGCCATCTCGACCGTCAGCCCCACCCCTGTTCCCTCTAGCTCCAGCTCCTCTGGTTCCAGCAACTGGGCCAGCTACCCCTCCAACGGCCAGTACTCCACCAGCGGATTCGGTTCCTCCACTGCCAGCAAGCGCATTGGCGCCCTCGACTGGGACTACATCGGCAACGTCGGCAGCCCCTGGGGTAGCAACATGATCCGTGTCGAAGAGGATGCCGCCAGCGGGTACAAGCACGTTATCCGCTTTGAGAACGATAACTCCAAGGCCTGGACCGTCGTCATGTGGAACTCGTACGGCCCCAGTGGCGGTCTGAACGGTTTCTGGGCCCCCAACAGTGCTCTGAGCTTCACCGTCGAGCCCGGCCACAGCATCTTCGTTGCCATCGATGACGACTCCCAGGGTGGTTGGGGTGCCTCTGAGGGAGAAGGTCTCCCTACTAACTTCGTCGGCCAGTACGCCTCCACCTGGGGTGAGTTCGACATGAGCAACTCCCAGAACGACTACTTCTCCGGCTGGGATGTCTCCTGCATCATCGCTGAGCTCGCCAACATGGACATTGCTGGTATGCAGATCTGTAACCACGAGGGTGGAAAGTGCTCTTCCATCACCAATGGTGCCACCAGCGTTGTCAACGCCTACACCGCCGCCGACCAGGGCAAGCCCGACAAGGCCGTTTCCCAGGGCCCTGGCCCCGTCCGCCTCGTCGTCAACCTGGGCTGGTCCTCTTAAATGGCCACGCCATCTTTTTCTTTTTTTTTTTAGCTCATCCCATTTCGAACAATCTTCTCTTCTCTACTGAGATTTTGTCTTTCTTGCGCAAATTGTTCAATGCCGAAGGTGTCTTTGTATCTTTCCCTGATTTGATGTGTGCGTGCGCAGGTCGCTTGCTCCAGCAACCATCCTGGCCACACATCCATCTTCGAGCGGCTCTTGGACGGATACCTTTTTTTTCCGCCAAGGGTTCATACATATCTTTGTGGTCATGATTTGCCTCCTTTTGTCCTTTTCTCTGTACATATACCATCTGAACCATCTGATTTGAGAGTTGATAACATTTCCTTTTTTCCTTTCGTCTAGAACTACTTGCTATATTCACTTTATTGTATTTAATGGCCATTAAGCGCCGATACCTTGGACATCTAAATATAGCATTCGTCCACTCTTTCCTGTCTGGTTAATCTCACAGGATCATTAGTGCCAACGCCTGTTCGTCAGCCATAAACTTGAAACGAACCCTTGTCCATCGTCGGGTCTAGCCAAACCCAAACCCGACGTGCATGATCCTTGAGCACTATCTTGTATGTCTTGCATGAGGCTAAACTAACCATGTATGTTTTCGTCAAGGGCATATTGACTGATGCAATCTGAAATTTTAAATCTTCCGCTTCAATACTAAGTGATACGATAGCAATATTGGGTAGGCTCGAGAATTCCAGTGGCTGAACATACGAGATGTGAAGTTCCGACTTAGGGCTTCGAAGGAATGTGCAGTGATATCTACCGAAGATGGGTATTTCCAATGCTTTTCTTCGAGGCCTCGATTTTTTATCACCGTGAGCAAAGGAATATTACGTTGTTTTGACTTCAACTATAAAGCTAACAAAGGAGACGTTTCAAGTAGAGGACCAGATCAAAGACCGGCAGTTTTGATGTGGCGAGGAAGGTCAACACACAAGTACAAAGGACAAAAACGCAATGCTATCGTACAGTCTTCGCTTTCACCCAAAATAGTAGAACAAAACACCGACCTCATAACATCCACAGAACCAGACGCAGCGACCTCTTTCAATACTTAGAACGCACCGAGGAAGTCAGCCGCGGACCCAGGATCAATCTGCAGCACACCGGCATCTTGCTCAAACTCCTCCTCTTCCTCAACACCCCCAGTCGAGAAAGAAAGCAATCCAACATGCACCATATACCCAACGAGAGCAGCCGTCCCCGCCACAGCAGTCGCAACAGACAGCAACATATCCTTGTTACTGGAATCCGCATATGAAGACAGCACCTGTTTCTCCACCGAGCTAAACTCCGAATCCGCCTCAACAGCCTGCTTCAACCGCCTATTCTGACGCACCTCGCGCAAGAACGGCGTGTTATCCGCCAGCGTACCGAGGAGTGTACTCCCGACAGCCGCGACGGAGATGCGCTCCGGTGCGCGCCACGGCAAGGCAGCCGGCACAGGCTGGAAAGCATGACTAGGCTCGACGGGCGCGTCGCCGAAACAGCGGCTGCGCATGCGCTCCGTGTACGCCGCCAGCAGCGGGGCCTTGGCGCGCATCGCGTCGCGCAACCAGGGGAAGGTTAGCTCCGGTACCAGCGCCAGGGACAGGTAGCCCACTGCGACGCAGTCCAGCGAAGAGGGGTTGTTGTTGTCGTCGGCGGGGAGTAGACAGGTCTTGCTTCGGGCGAGCATGGCTTCGAGCGGCTCGAAGAAGTCGGCTGTTAGGGCTTCCAGGCGGAACTGGTTGGTTTGTGCTGTGCGGCCGAGGAGTTTGGAGACTGTGTCGCGGGGCTGCTGGATCAGGTTGCTAGGGATTTGGCCGGATGCTACGGCGGCGGAATGCTCGCGTTTGCGCTGGTCTTCCATTGCTTGTAGGTCTAGCGAGGACAGGCCGAGGTGTTCGGTGCGGGTTTTGGCGGCGCCGTGGAGCTTTGGTGGGAGAATCCATTGGTTTGGCCATTGGAGGAGAGAGCCGTAGGCTGGGGATGTGTTGTTGTAGTAGTTCTGGCTGGTTACGTAGAGGTAGAGGTCGATGAGGGATTGGCCGCGGGATTCGATGAAGGAGGAGAAGCTGGGGGAGGGTTGAGGGTTAGTGTTTCGCGCGCCATTGTAGGGGTAAGAGGTGCGTACGCAACGCTATCGGCTTTTTGCACGTCGTCGAGGTCTTGATCCAGGTTCCATGCTCCCTCCGAGTATTGGCGGAGATAGTCGACGATATTGCGGAACCGGCTCACCCAGATAGAGCCATTCTGGAGAGCAGGCAGCTCACCTGTTTGTAAATGACTCGTTAGCTGTTTTACTCTGGTGATGCTTTTTTTTGGTTCCGGTCACGTCACTGACCTGTTGGGGACACGGAGGGATCGCTACTCGCGATCAGCTCCCACGAGTCTTTAGGGAGGACCTCGGAGCAGTATGCAATTGCAGCAAGGCATTGTGCATCAATTGAGGGCAGGGCAAAGGCCGGGCCCCATACATGCAGTTGTAGTACCATGGTGGCTTTGCGCTTGGAGGAGAAGGAACGGCCGTGATTGATCTGGGCGGGCGAATCACGTGTGTTTATCCTCGGTTTCTTCATATAAGATACTCGCTTCTACTGACTACAAAATACAATGTGTTTATCCATATGAATCAATTTGTATATGGTCTGTAAATGACGAGCCCCTAGTAGAATAAAATAAGAACTTCTTTCTCTTCCTCAGATAGTTCGTTCTCGTTTAGCTACATGTATAGTACGATGTATAACTGCATGTAGCGCCTATGGATGTTGTAAGGCAAAATATCATCTTCAGCATCCCCAAGTCAAGATAGAAATAAATAGAAATATACCAAAGTGTCGCGCTAAACCCCAAGTTTCTTAGAAGTCAGTTAAAAAAAACCAAGATGTGGCTTGGATTACGAGCTAGGCAACGCCATTTCATTCCACCAAAATAATCGATAATTAGCTCACAGTATCTCGTTTTGGATAGATTGCTAATGCCTAAGGAAAACGAATCACTCGTAAGAACGAATCGGATATATCTTCCATTTGGCCCCCAAGCATACTCGCCCCGGTACACCCGAGGTCCGGGCATCAGTCTCACTCAGCTCGGGCAAAAGATATTGACGTCAAGGCTCAACGGGCGTCAGTCATACGAGCAGGACATCTAGAACATCAAGAGCCTCAATAGCCATATTCACCGCCTCTCGTAGCACAGCCCAGAGAGCTGAGAACCAGTAATAACGCTCGACGCATCTGTTGTATACCGCTATTTCCCGCAAGGTGCCTGCCCAAGAAATGATCCTTGGCCCTATAGATCACGAGGTTCCAATTACCTACCTAGGTACTCCATATCCCCGATTAGAGTGCTATGCCCAGGGAATGACCTCATTTGGCGCACGTGGCTCTACAAGCCAAGGCTGACAGGCACAAACCTACCAACTGGTGCCTTGAAAGCTTCCAACCTTGGAAGGTGTTCAGAAGCACAGACATCGCCTAGGCCCTGAGACATCGGAGGTTGAGGTCAAAACTCCATGATTCATTGACTTCATCACTTAGAAGTACCTAGGTTTGGAGATTGTCAGGGCAAGATCCGAGAGCGAAAGCTTACTTTGGTCACTTGAGCTCACTAGGATGGTCTAGCTTACTTCCAAGGCTGCAATTAAATTGAAACAAATAAAATAAAAAAGTCAATTTGATACAAATCTATGGAAGAGTCATGGGGAACCACGGATAGAGAAAGTGTATCGGGCTGAGGGGTACCTAGGTAGAAGCGGGGGGAGAAACCTTGGAACACTCTCTGCAAGATCTATTGGACGCAGATTGTCGGGGTTTCTTCAATGACGACAACATGCAACTGTATCGGTCAAGTGATGGGCCAACGACTAACAAGAATCTCGGCACGCCCGCATGTGTTCCTAGCTCATAGTAGCCATAGTAACATCGAGAAGGATAATCAGGTTTAATTAGAAGCACTGCTCGGCTATGCGATCGATAATTGGCTTAAAGAAACAATGCAAGTATGAAACACGTGTTGGCCGAGCTACTGTACCTAGAAACATCAACGATGGGCTAACCTCCACTTTTTTCCTATAGTCGTAACAGCCCTGTAGTTACAACATATGTTGTACTCCGTAGGGCACGTACCAAAATGGCTAGCAAACCCCGAAGCGCTCGGACGGGACCAAACTCGTATCATTCTTCTTCCTCCGCTCAGCCGTTTAGCGTTTAGCCGTTGATATTACGAGCTAAATATATACACGCTAGGGATATTGCCGGTATGTCCTGCTCAGTAGTCTGGCGCACGTTGAATCCCCGTATTGAGTGTATGCATGAATCATATTGATAGAATGGTGTGATATTACCACTAGGTTTCAGTTGGGGATAATATGACATCGGAATACCCAAGCAATCCCTGTGCGGCGACATACGGGATGTACATTATACATACAGGCCAGCCATGCATTGTACTGGATTCGGCAAATGCGTAGTAAATCGTAATGGGAGGCTCGATAAGAATCGCGTCAGATCGGAACTATTTCAAATCTTACTATAGAAGAAGTGCATATACGCTATGCAGGTATACCGAGGGAATAAATTGGTCTACCGAATAATGAGTCATATTGACGTGTATATTATAACTCGCTCGTATTTGTAGATTGATTTGTGAGTGAAATATGCGTCAATTGGACTACCGCGACATCCGCCCTCGGTACACCCCTGCTAGCTTCATTGCTAGTGATTTATGCGGGAAGCTGGTTAGTGAAACGGGCGGTCAGGTGGGTGTCACCCGCAGTCCCCAGCCTTGTTTATGCACGACATAGGTGTGGACCGTAAGCAATCAATCGAATACAACGTTTTAGATAAAAAGACAAATTGCTCTGTTGGGTATACTAAGTCTATGATACATATTGATTCAGATTCGGCCAGATGCAGGAGAAAATAAGAAGAACCGGAAAAAAAGAGAGAAAGAATAGAAAAAAAAGAATTAAAAAGACATCCAAACAGTCAGGATGACAGCTCACAACAGCAGACAGGGAAAAAGAAAAGAGAAAAGACACTGTTCGCCCGATCAGTGTCCAGGTGAGCGACCCAGTTGATCCGATGTCCCAAGACAGGGGTTGTAGGCGGATTCGGATTGTCCAATTAATGTGCTGCGGCTGGGGAGCTGCACCTTTCTCCGCATCTGCGCGTCATGATCGAGCAGGTGAAACGGAAAGCCCCACAGGAGACCAGGACGTGATCATAGTGCCGAGAGTTGAAGCGGGACAAAGAGCAAGAGATAGAAAGGCTATTAATGCATGTCGAGGGATGGTAGCGCCTGCGCTGGGTCCATAGCGAACGAGTAAGGTTGCTGAAGAGCGGGAGGACAAAGAAGAAAAAGAAAATTAAAAAAAGAAAATATTGTCCGAGGCCCATTCGAAACAAGTCTTTCACCACGCGCATTGAGCTGTGGCTAGGGACGCATGGTTGAATTTAAAATGCCAAGAGATGTGAATGGACGGTGTAAGAGCCAACACTCTTTGTGTTGTCCGTCTCAAGACCCAACTTTAAGCAAGGGCGTCTTTGTTTGGGCGGGACATGGTGGAAATTAGGTGTTGAAAGTCCGAATCGAGAACAAAGGATCGCAGGTAATAGCCGAAACTAGGTCGAAGTCGAAGTCGTGATATCCATTGTGAGGGGTCCAGGTCGTGGGCGCATCTGGTGGACCAGAATGCGCCAGAGTCATCATGTTCGTTGAGAAGAGGGGACTGGACTGTTTATTTCGGCAGCGGAGGCAGAGGGCCCTTGGGAGGAGGACCGGGGCATGGAGGGAATTGAGAAGATCCGACGGAAGGCATTGTGGATAGTTTGAAAGGTTCAAAGGTTGAAAGGCTGAGGGTTGATAGTTCTTTCTGTTTGTTACAGAGACTGGAATAGACCAAGCTAAGATGTAGCAGAATAAGGTGTAGAATAGAGTAGAGTGGATGGAGAGAAGAAGGGGAAGGAAAAAGGTTACTGGAGCAGGATTCTTATAGAAACGAGAAAGTCCCCAACATTTCCGTTAAACCGTCCCTAATTACAAACTAAATTAGTTCCTAAAATCCCCATCGGACATCCCTGCCATGAACAGGAGGCTGAGTATCCACCTGATCTGACGTAGGGAATTTATTGCGATTTTACTTACCTGAATTAGCCCGATGAATAATGCAACCCCAAGTGGAAATCCAATGGAAAAATCTCTTTTTTTCTAGAAGCTCCCCACTTCTGTGGCGCCTTGTATTTCCTGTGAACCACTAGCGAAGGGAGAAAGTGGAGGAAAATGAGACATGGTAATCAAAACATATATGTCGTGTTACCTCACTATATACATAGTACAGATTGAACTCCAGGGTACATGGACTAACTCTTGCAGCTCTTACATTTCTGGTTAGGTCTCATAACCCCCGTATGTATAGTAAATCACGAAACCACGCGAGATGACAACTGGTAAAGGGCAATCTCCCGTGGGCCCACCCAGGCTCCATAGGGACGGTTCCTTGATGCGGTGAGAACGACATTTTTTTCTTTCTTTTCTTTTCTTTTCTTTTCTTTTTTTTGGAATGTTTCTTTTTTATTAGTTGTACAACCCGTACTCTGTACTCCGTAATTGGAACATGATAAACAACATAGGTCCAAACACTTTAATCCTGTATGACTCAATAGGAGAGAACAACAAAATGTCATGTCACAACACGTGCATGTTTGCAGATCCCGAGAGAGAGCAACGTTCGCGGGAGGGGGAAAAAAAGCAAAGAAAATCAAAAGAAAAAGGAAAAAAAAAAAAAAAAGAAAATAACATTATGAGATTTGACCGTTCTTTTTTGCTTCCGTCGATTTAGGGTCAAACGGGACGGCCGATTCGTATTGATTACATATACTAAAAAGGGCTGGCAGCCGAGTGCCAGGATGCTGGGATTAAAGAGGATAAGCCCGTTCATCTCATCCATTCCTTCCGAGTCTCGTAAATGAATATGACATATCATATACGCACATATATATGCTTAGCCCAGTACTCCGTACATATGCATATATACATCCAGATAACGACCAGGGTGGTACAGTCTCAGGGGCTAAAAAGAATACTAAATAAATAAATAAATAAAAAGTAAAATAAATAGAAAGGCAAAAGGCAGTGAAATCTGAGGTCGAATCGAGGACCCATCCTCAACCGTGGTTCTTACCCGTGCTACCAAAATAAAGCCGTGAGACATGCAAGAATAGTAACCCTTTGAAGTCATTCATTCCTTAACTTCTTAACGGTTTCGCTTTTACATATGTAATTTTATGTATGCACTTCGGCTATTATTCCATATTATCATATGGAGTACTCCGTATTGCGCTCCATACTCCATACTCCGTACACAATCCCCTTTTCTTATCTACTTATCATTCAACTTTACTCCCGCTTAGGCCTTCTAATAACAACATGTAATACAAATGAAAGCCAATTTTTGAGTTGCCGGGCATATACTATCGATCCCCGATGGAGTGCGGAGTACGGAATACAGAGCCGATTAACCTCCGCCTCAGTGAATTGTGGCTGATAACTAGTCCCTGGGTAGGATCGTCTTACTGCAGAGGACTGTGCATTGCACATCATCATTTTGAAAGCATGCAGAACAGCGTCGTAGCACATCTGGAGAAAAATAATGGATCCCTGTATGCAATATATGACCCCGGTCCTCATGGTTATTGGCTAGTAACGAAGATTGCATCGAGAGGGGTTTGTCCAAGTTTTTCCCCAATTTCTTTAGTGGTTGCTTTGTGCACATCACTGGGCCTAGGTTTCACGGTGGGAGATCTACTTCACCCCCTGGTGTGGCGTTCATGGCGTGATCACCATGGGTAGCGGTTACTCCTGTTGGACGTTGTGGTGCGAGCATCTTGTATGGACTGGTGTAAATGTGTATATAACGTACAGACTACGACCATGTACTACTTACCTGAGGAAATTCCAACATCGGGATGTTTACAGTCTTCCCCGGAAATTATCTGGAGCCCTAAATATTAACTAATGCAATGGTCTCCCGTTACATCACGGCATTTGGTAAACCCAGGCAGAGAAATTATTACAGTAGACTTCAATATTGTACTTCTGTAGGAAATTTATGTAAATGCACTCTGCTTTATGCAGTAAGACAGTGCTAATGCTCGTATCCCTTAAATGCGGCATACCTTATACAACACACAACATATGGTACACACAGGGTTTGCAAAACAAAACCCCGCATATGTTCAAAGAGGCAGGTAAAGGAATTACTAATACTATGATGATAATTGGAACTCTGTACTCTGTACTCCGTACTCCATACTCCGTACAGAGCCCGTATACTATGCCAAGGTTAGCAACTGCATATGTTGTAATTTGACTACCCGGCTTATCGCGTCCGATGAAAATGGCAAAGTACACGGACAAAGTGGGGAGTCAAGTGGCAAATTATGGAATGGATGCGACCACACGGGTGTACCTGAGCTAAGGGCCGGGGAGCCAAGAAAGGGGAAAAGAAAAAGTGGGAAAAAAGTGGGAAAAGTGGCGAAGGAAAAAGAAAGGAAAAAGACACATGGGAAGAAAACTCTACATGAACTAGCGGTCCACAAACTTCAATAAACGGTCCCAATTAGGAGGTATACTCCACATTGCATTCCTTTCCGCACCGTTGGAAATAAAAGCTGTGGAGTTGAGAGGGAGTCGGAGATTTATGACGGCTAAACAGATCGGGCATTACCTCGTATCGTAGCATAGAGATATTCAAACATAGTTTATCGACTGTAGGTTTGGAGGTCAAGGTATTCTAGTCCTAATGCTTGAGTACTCCGCACGAACATCGATATGCAATCTATGTTGTAGTCAAAGAAATCAGTCCGTGTGACTTGTATTAACTTTCGGCAACTGAAGGATGCTCATGCTCCCGAACCCAGCACATTGGGACTAAGATCTTTCTCCATTGAGAAGGTGTTGGGGTCACGAGACGAGGGACGGGCTGTTTCAAGTCGAGCTCCACTTCAAAATCTTCTAGCTTGCCTTCTGGAAGTTGCGGCCCGAGGTTGCAAGAGCCCATACCACATGGGGATTTTCATATTGGGTGGAATCGGAATGTCCCCGAGGAGATTGGGGTGTGTGGGTTAGACTAGTATCATGTCCTTGTCCGCTTTGCCGTAAAGTGTTATGAATGCGACCGAGACATGTAAACAGAGAGTCATGTAGAAAAGTCAATATCACACTATGTCTTACGCCATGCAGATCATCGAAATGTCACTGGCTGCATGTGCCGGGGTCCCTTGGCTGACATTTTCGTCTCAGCGGCTCTGTCCACCTAGCACCGTGCCTGAAGAAGTCATCTGGGGAGTATGACAGCCCGCCACTTGCGTAACCTCTCCGATATTCGGTGACACCCACCTGCCGATCACAGCATCACAGAATGCCATCCTGTCGCGACCCGGTAGTGGGAAGGGGTTGTGTTCTCACAAGTGGCACCTAGCCTCGTAGACCATAGAGTCGACATACCGCGCGACATGGGTCCCCGAACCGATGACGAGATGAGACGAGACAGTCTCTCACACGGTGTTTGCAACATGCACAAGTTAAAGCACTGTCTTGTAGCGTTTGCAGGGGGGTTGGAACATAATACATCACTAATAATCCTGGCGATATTCCATGCTTGGCGGTGCTGGCAGTGTCACAAGGCTATTTGAGACTGACCATTCCACCACGACCACGGCTGCCCACAGTACGAGGTTGACAAAGCTTAACCGTAAGCAAGATGTCTGTCGGCCACATTGAGCATTGCTAGGTCCACATTGGATCACTCGTCGTCAACAGACACCTGAGCCTGAGTTGAAATCCATTCTTCCATCAGAGGTTGCCGATTTGACTCAGATGCCACAGCACTTGGTCTGGTTTTGTCGCCCTTGCGGGTAATCAACAGACATAACACCCATCCATAGATATTGAAGCTCTCATAATGGGTGCTGAAACCAAGCTTCTTCTCGTCACTGCCAGTGTCTTCAGGCACCTGGTCTTCTCTAGTTGCCTGAGTTCTCCTGCTTGACCGACGTCTATCCCCTGGTACAACTTCGTCCGCAGATTCGGGAATATTATGCAACTCCAGGTCAGGCTCACTATCACTCTCGATCATAATTTCGCCATCTCCCGAGTTAACCGGGTTGGCAGCCGTATCCTCTGAGACATGTTCTTGGTTCAACTCCAGTTTTAGATTTTGAGCTTGACGTTCCTTTCCGTGGAATGTTTTGTTGCGCGTGAGGAGCGAATGGCGGGTGCGGGATTCGCGGAGGAAGATGGCCACTTCGAAGTCATCTAGGTAATATGTCAACATACTTGCTTCATTATACGAGGATATCGAAAGGTCTATACCTTCTGCAATGACATCCTTGACCGGCTTGCCCTTTTTGCGCATGAACAACCGCTCATTCTCTTCACGCAGCTTCGGAAGGACCAACGGTCGAACGGCAGAGATGACGCGGGGGAGCACAGGATCGCGAGAGTCCAAGAGCCATCGTGAATCAGATGGGAATTCCAGATAAATCCGACATTCCAGTACTGAGTATTTGCTAATACGGAGGTATCGTCGAATGGGAGCCATGTTCGAATATACTGTGCAAGGGCGCGGTCAAAGCTTCCCTTATGACTTCAACACCGTGCCAAGCGCTTTTGCCGCCGATCCGCGGATTGGCGATCGAGACGCGTGCAAGGGTTGAAAGAACTCCAGGGCTCTCCCAAGGGGAGCTGTCAACCACGTTCTTCAAAAGCCTATGGTCATTCCAGTCTTCCTAACCTATTCCGTCAAGAACGAGAAGATGGAACAAAGACCTCGGAACACAGTAAGGGCTGATAAACCACCGTGAGATAGGCAACGTGAAATATATACATTTTCCTACATTTCCATATAGAATGTAGGCCTGGCTTCATTCTTTCCTTAAATGCTGACAACTGACAGAATAAGATCATCATTTATCTCACAGCAAAAACCAATGCAACATACAACACCTTAATACGACACTGCTATGATATGCTTACTTTTCCTTGTCCCGCGACCGCAATCGGACACCAAGGTCCTCAATACGCTAGTCGTATGTACCGGGTACTTCTGGATACACCAAAGATTATATGGTTCCTCAAGTACCCGATACCGGTCCGACCGAGTGGAAAACTCCAACCTTGACGTCTTCGCGCTCCCAAGGTCCCCATGGATCCCTCCAGACCCCAGTAATATAATCAAGATCACACAAATTCTGATTCGGTTGTGATTCTGTCCATCGTTCAAAGCTTGATTTTATTACCAAGAAATCTATGTGGAAATTTCCCGGCCTTGCAGGGTACTTCTAGGGAAGATCTATCGAAAGTCTTGCACCCTGCGACTTAACAGTACAATTCATATACACGGCCAGGAGAAGACTTTATTTCCTTCCTGTTCAATCAGTATCCACAAATTTTAGCACTGTCAGAATCCCCTGGTAATTCCATGCGTGATTAGTGGACCAACGACGCTACCGTTGAGGACCTTGGGGATTGCAGTCAACTAGCCTCGCACACCCCCCTCCAAGACTTCCTTTCTTCTTGTCTCAGCTTGTTCACAAATTCTTCTCTCCTTAATTGGGGCATCTGCAGCATTCCAAGACTTCCAAGACTTCTTGTCTTGTCTTGTGTGCACTTCATTGGTTCTAACGGACCTTGGCTTCGTCCCACCTCTACATCTACACTTCTTGTGTCCCAAATCGCCCTCAATGGAGTCTTACGCTACTCTCCTCAAGCGCGCGGATGCTTGTGAATCCGGAAATGAGTTCGATGGCCGGATGGGCCTGCGAATCTCTTCCATCTTCGTGATCATGGTTGGCTCCATGTTCGGTGCTCTGTTCCCAGTCTTCGCCCGTCGCTTTAGCAAGGACGGTGGATTCCCCAAATGGGCCTTCTTCGTCGCCAAGTACTTCGGATCCGGTGTGATCATTGCCACTGCTTTCATTCACCTATTGGGTCCGGCAGAGGAGGCACTGAAGAACGAGTGCTTGACCGGCCCAATTACTGAATACAGCTGGGTGGAAGGCATCATCCTCATGACCATTATTGTTCTCTTCTTTGTCGAGCTGATGGTTATGCGTTTCTCGCGCTTTGGCCAAGGCCATTTGCACGACGAGGAAGGCAATACCCACACCCAACTTGATGATCACTCTGTTGTCAACCAAGCCAATGAGCCCAAGATTCATATGCCGGGACAGGATCACCTTGGTCATTCCCGTGAGCATCACGACAATAGCGACTCGGAACACGGTGTCCAAGCGGCCGAGGACTATGCTGCTCAGCTTACCTCGATCTTCATCCTGGAGTTCGGTATCATCTTCCACTCTGTCTTCATCGGTCTCACTCTTGCAGTGTCAGGCGAAGAGTTCATTACCCTCTACATTGTGCTCGTCTTCCACCAAACCTTTGAAGGACTCGGTCTTGGTTCTCGTCTAGCTACCCTTCCTTGGCCCAAATCCAAGCGCAACACTCCCTACTACCTGGGCCTTGCCTATGGACTCTCGACTCCAATTGCCATTGCTATTGGCCTGGGTGTTCGGAACAGCTACCCGCCTACCGGGCGCACTACCCTCATCGTCAACGGTGTCTTTGACTCTATCTCCGCTGGAATTCTCATCTACACTGCTCTCGTTGAGCTTATGGCTCATGAGTTCATGTTCAGCCACTCCATGCGCAAGGCTCCCATCCGCGATGTGCTGCTTGCCTTCTTTCTCCTTTGTGCCGGAGCTGCCCTCATGGCTTTGCTGGGCAAGTGGGCATAAACGTATCTTTGCTGCTTCATGATGGAAACAAAAATCTGGGAACTTTCTTCTCTTAATTATGTGCCATGTCTTTGCTTTTCTTTGCCATGATTATCTATTATGGTCAGATATCGTTTCTACATCTGATACCCACGGGATCCCAGCCAGTTTTAGTCACATCCGGCGTTACTTTAGCGAATGTATCTCCTTAAGCCGATGAACCAAAAGCTATCAGAACTATTCAACCGAGGACAGTCAAACAGTAGCAATCAATAGATAACATAGCCAGCAGTAGACCAGGTCGGGTTCAAGACTGATCTTATATCTTCGTGTAGTAGTGCTTGACTTCCGAGCTATACCAAGCTCGCTCTGTAGATAAGCCATTAGCTTAACCTTGGAAGTCTTGGTTGCATGCATTAACCATTTCTACAGGGCTACTTCCTGACAGGGGTTGCCCGCTCTAACTTGTACAACACGTCGAGAATGAAATAAGTAACAGCAAATTGCAAGGAGTGCTCGACATCCTTGGCCTCCAGTCCTATCAGGAAGGACCACAATCCAAACCTTTCCCAAACCGACCTCTCAAAAGCTGTCGAAATGGCTTCAGAACGCGACTTGACCGCGCTCCCTGGGTGCGATTCGTCCAAGGCTGTGGCCCAAGACACTGCCAACCACATTGACACTGACCCTGCTCATTCACTGAAGAAACAGAGTCTATCAGACCTCTTCACTATTGTGAGTGCATCGTCCCAGCCTATCCATGACAGGTTATTTCTCGTCTCCCCCACACCCGCATCTCGAGCTAGCCAATAACAGACTGACCAACCAAATGGCGTTCAATAGTTTGCAAGCGGCTTTGCTCTGATCAGCGATGGATACCAAAACAATTTGATGTGGGTCGAACGGTTGCTCCCATGCACGACTGTGTCTAACCAACGGAACGCCTCTAGGACTATGACCAATGTCCTCCTCAAAAAGGAATACCCCAAGGAGTACACTTCCACCGTCAGCACACGCGTCTCGAATGCTCTACTTGTCGGCGAAGTCATTGGACAGGTTGTTATTGGGTACGCACAAGACACTAGTAGAGGTTAGGGTTATGGAGGTTTGACGACTGACGGTACTATACCAGACTAACATGCGACTATCTCGGACGTAAGACCGCCATCGTCTTCACAACCCTTATGATTGTCATCGGAGGTATTCTCGCCACAGCCTCGCATGGCGTTACCATCGATGGCATGTTCTGGATGATGACGGTTGCCCGTGGCGTTGTCGGCTTCGGTAAGTAAAACCTCAAGGGATTTGCATTGCTTGCATATCCCAAAGACCTTCCGTTACTCTACTAACTATCTCCAGGCGCCGGCGGCGAGTATCCGGCCTCTTCAACTTCAGCCTCGGAAGCAGCAAACGATCTAACCCCAAAGCACCGTGGCCCGGCATTCATCATGGTGACCAACTTCCCCCTATCATTCGGGGGCCCATTCGCAGTGTCAATCTTCTTGATCGTACTCATGGCCTGTCAACAGTCCCACTACAGCACCGTGTGGCGGGTATGCTTTGGCATAGGATGCGTCTGGCCGCTGTCGGTGTTCTACTTCCGAATCCGCATGCTGAACTCGGTGCTGTATCGACGCGGAGCGATCAAGAAACACGTACCCTACATGCTCGTGCTGCGGTATTACTGGAAAGCGTTGATTGGGACCTGCGGTGCTTGGTTCCTCTACGGTAAGCGAGCCCTCCAGTATTCACAGAATGTGGAAACTAACACGTACAGACTTCGTCACTTTCCCTAACGGCGTCTTCTCCGGTACTATCATCTCCTCGGTCGTGCACGACGGCACGATCCTGAAAACAGGTGAATGGCAGCTCCTCCTCGGCGCAATCGCACTGCCGGGCGTCTTCCTCGGAGCCATTCTCTGCGACCGCCTTGGTCGCAAGCCCATCATGATGATAGGCTTCAGCGGATACCTGATCTTCGGCTTGATTATCGGCTGCGCTTACGACCGCGTTACGAAGATTGTGCCTCTCTTCGTCGTCTTCTACGGACTGATGCAGAGCTCGGGCAATTTCGGTCCGGGCAATATGCTTGGTCTGCTTTCGTCTGAGTCGTATGCTACCGGTGTGCGGGGAACGTGTTATGGACTCTCTGCGGCTATTGGGAAGGCTGGTGCTGCTATCGGTACGCAGGCATTTCAGCCTATTAAGAACCATCTGGGGAATACGTGGACTTTCATTATCGCTGCTATTTGCGGCGTTGCTGGGATCTTGGTTACTTTCTTCTTCGTGCCTGATTTGACGGGCGAGGATTTGAGGGTGCGCGATGAGAAATTCCGTGCTTACCTTGTTTCCCAGGGCTGGGATGGCGATATGGGCGAGGATGACCTAAAAGCTGCTGCTAATCAGGTCATGGTCCGGGGGTCTCCCTGATGACGATGATAATTCCTGATGACGATGATAAATCCGTGAGCCAGACGGTGAAGGGTTAGAATGGCTTTCGGTGCACGGCAATCGTCCGAAGGTCGAGAATGGGGATGTTATGACCATACGACCTCAGAACCAACAGTCGCTCAGATCTCAGCGGTTTAGTTAGAACCACAAGTGGGATGACCGCTCAATCGTAGTGAATAATAACACAAATTCTTCAAATACTTCGAAATATATAACTACTACGTAGTTACATCCAAGTACATATATATCCAGCCTCTGCTTCCTTTGGCATCTTTACTGCATAACAACTGGTATCTTACGAGCCCCCTCTCTTCCCTAGTCCGAGAGCGTCCAAAATGATTGATAAAATATAGGTAATAAGCAATACATACGTCCACGGGTTGCAATAATTCCCACGACATAGACCTTGCAACCACCTAGACATAAGCTTAAAGCACAGACCAACTCTAAACCTCGGTCCAATCCCCGCCTATCTGTCCACATCCAACTCCTCATCTCTCCCATTCCCCTCCCCAATCCACCCCAAAACACACAATGCGTCTCACCTCCATCCTCGTCGCAGCCCTCGGCTCTCTCGCAGCTGCCGCCGACCTCGGCATCGAAGTAACCCACGCCGTCGAGTGCACTCGCAAGACCACCAGCGGCGACGGAGTTGCCATGCACTACCGCGGCACCCTGCAGTCCGACGGATCCGAGTTCGATTCCAGCTACAAGCGCAAAGCGCCATTGACCTTCAAGCTGGGTACCGGTCGTGTTATCAAGGGGTGAGTTGGAAGCTATCCGCTGTTTGTGGATGTCAATCGTGCAATTGCATACAAACATCCCGTTTATCTTGATTATTCGTATGGAAGCTAATTCATGTGTTTGTCGTATACAGATGGGACCAGGGTCTGCTGGATATGTGCATTGGCGAGAAGCGCACGCTGACTATCCCGCCCGAGTTCGGGTACGGAGACCGCGGTATCGGGCCTATTCCCGGTGGTGCGACGTTGGTGTTTGAGACCGAGCTGGTCGGTATTGATGGTGTGAAGGATGAGCTTTGAATTAGCGGTGCTTGATACCTACCTATGTGACCTCTGGGAGGGATTATGATGACTAGGCCATGATATCCGGTAAAATCAAATATATACCTTTTTCGCATGCGAGTTGTTTTATAATATAGCAGCAGGGTATCTCATTTATATGGGGTAAGATGTACACTGTATACAAACCGGCTGAACAATTACAGAAGAGTAAAATAGCAATCAAACAGCGCACCAAGTGTCAGTCCATCGCATCCAGAGCATTCTCGGTCTGGATATCATTCTCCGAAACCAGAATTCCGACCAGACACTCGCCAAGAATCCCCTCCCAGTTGACCCACGGGTGGATTTCCTGGAACAGCTGTGCAGAGTCCTTCCCCGCACCACGGAGGAGCTCACCCTTCCCACCTGGATGGTAAGGGGCGTAGGGCGAGATGTTATACACCTTGCCGAAGTACGAAGTCCAGGCATCCCGACCCTTACGTCCGTTCTGCTCCTTCAGCATTGACGGTGTGACTCGCAACAGGCCTGGGGGAAGGCCTTTGCCGCGGAGGTTGTTCTTCGGGTTCGCTGCTAGCGCTGCCCAATCAAGGGGCGAGAATCCTGGCTCGAGAATCACTTTTCGTGATGATGACTTCTTCAAGGATACTTGTGTTGGGGCGAGGGTGCTGTTGCTAAGACGGCTGCCGCTGCTCGGTGGGCCTAGGCCGCGCTGGGAGGCGGCTGCTGATGGTGGCGGGCCCAGGGAATTGCCGCTGAGTCGTGGGGGTTGGAGCGTGCTTGTGGGGGTGAGGCGGTTTGCTTGGTTTGCTGGTCGGGGCCGTGGGGGAGGAGGCATTAGGGAAGAGGCGCCGGTGGTTGTTGCCTTCGGGGGTATAGAGGATGGTTGTGGTTTTGGAGGGGGTGCCAGGGATGGCTGCGGTGGCGGCTTGATCTTTGGTTCCTCATGGTCACGGTTTGTCGAAGATAGTTGCTCTGTTGTTCCAATCATGGTTTGTGAAATGGACGGCATTGTGGCGGGTTGCGATGTCTCGCTCTCGCCGCTGTCTAGGCTGAATGTGGGGACCGCAGAGATGGGGGTTGGTACGCTCAAGGCCGAAGCCTTGGGTGTGTTCTGTGAATCCTCCTCCTCTGTCTCTATTGATGGTGTCGAGGTCCGTGAGCCATGCTTCCGCTGTACAGGCTCGTTTGCGGTGGCAGCGGCAACCGGCGCGCCGGGCTTGGGTTCCGGGGAAGAGGAACGAGGTTCGGCCCAGCTGCTGGGAGGGTAACGGTAGAGAAAGTAGCCTATCGTTGCAATAAGCACACCTGCGCCTACCCAACCCATGCCGAACTAATCAGAAAGGCACTGGGAGTGAGGAAAGTGAGTCTAGAAGGTTGTTCCTGATTAGAATCACAATCTTGCAGGTTCGCCGAGAAAACTGGCCCGTGCGCTATCAATAGAAGATCTATGCAACATTCAGGGTCTGCTCAACAGAAGGTAATACTACTTGGCAAAGTGTTATTCCAATTATTTCGGGGATTAATTAGACTCATTGTACTGAGATATCTGGAAGAAGAGGATTTACCACGATATCTGCCCCAAGCGTCGAGGAAACAGAATATGTCGCCGCTAGTCAAATAGCAACATCGCTTTCATTGGTTTCCCGGCGTCCATTCCTTTCCCAGACAGGTTTGCCAGCCGCCAATTAGATATCAGTGGTAAATGACCTAGAATCATTGAAAAACAGAAGGCGTTCATGATGTCAGTGTTCCATCATCATAAACATTATCCATACATATCGAGACGGAACCTTGCCCATGCTCATACGAGGATATTGATTTTGTACATCAACTGCCCAACATGGTTGTCGCCCACAGAGCTCTGAGGGACCAGATGTTCCATAACACAAAGCCCGTCTCAGACGCAGTCGCGCTCTTTGATGCTGGGGCTGGTCAAGTGAGTGTCAAGGCGCATGGCCCTCGCACAGCTATCTTACTTATCAATAATCAAACGGCAGTCCCAAGGTGGTAGGAAGCATCAAGAAGATCGGTGCGCAGTGATTTTCCCAAGTCAATTTCCTTCGAACATGGAGGACAAGGTTGCATTCTTCGCAATCTATGATGGGCAGTAAGGAAAGCCTCGAAGTCAGTCCTTTGAACGAGCCTCGAATTGACCGGTATCTCTAGTGGCTCTGAATTAGTTTCAGAACACGTTAAGAACAGTCTGCACCACCTGTTCGGACGGCGGCCGGAGTTCGAACAAGAAGATTGGGCTGGGGCTATCAAGGAAGCACTGGCAGAAGAGGACAGAATTCTGCTGGATAGGTTCAAGTATGAATCTGTCGAGCCTGCCGTTTCAGGGTCGACAGTAGCAATGTGTTGCATTAATCTCACGAAGGGCGAGCTGTTCGTCTCCAATCTAGGCGACTCGCATGTTATCCTGGCCGAAAGGGACCCGCAAACAGAGCACCCGTATCACATCGTACACACTGCCGTTGATTTACGTTGGTTTGAGCGTGGATGCTGACAGTCACATGCTTAGCGACGTCTCACAGAGGCTCACAAGCCCTCAATTCCCAGCGAAAGGGCCCGAATTGAAGAGGCAGGCGGGACAGTCAACAACCGCAGTGGGACAGCACGCCTTGGTGGGTTAGGAAGAAGAGTGGACCTTCGAATTGCATACTGACTGAGGAACAGGTTCCTTGAACATGTCTCGGGCAGTAGGCGACCTGCAGTACAAAAATCCGTTGAATACCTTCCAAGACAACTTCGCGGCAGACCCCGCCTCATCTGCTACCAGCCGATCGGAATCTCGGGGCAACTTCCTATCCAATGACCCATACACCTCGCTACGGAGGTTGCACACAGACCGCCGTTACCTGCTACTAGTGGTGTCCGACGGAGTTAGCGATCGAGTGGACGACGTGACCCTGGTTCAGCACGTGATGAAATTATCGATGCGGGGAAAACGAGCAAATGAAATCGCACAAGAAATCGCCACCAATAGTGCTAGCAGACCTCGCAGTGACAATGCAACGTGTATTGTAGCGATGTTGGACGGACAGGGATCGTGAGGTCAAGGGTATATATCCAATATTATACAAAATATACTCTGTATACTCTGTATACCCCTTTAATAGTCTGTATACTTCTGTATAGTATAGTCCTATAGTTAACAAAGTTAGCCAAAAGTTCCACTCGGAAAATGTTATGCAGCTGTGCCACTCACAGCCTACCAACGGTTCGCTCCTTACCCGATGAAGAAGGTGGTGTTGGGACTATTTTGGATTTTTAATGAATTTTTTAATGAATTTTTCAATTTTTGGATTTTCAATATTTCCAGAATTTCCAGAATTCGGTTATTTAAAATTCATTTTAACTATTTTCACTTCAAGGAACCAAAGTAAGAAAAAGAGAGAGGAAAAAAAAGAAGAAATATCTACCAATCAATCCAATCGTGTATTTTATACAGAGAACATTTCAAATTTAGGAAATTCAGGGAAACTTGGGTTTTCCGAGGGTTTTCCTTTCTATTAAATGATGCAATTTGAATTTGATATTGTATAGATATGAAAGTATAACTGCAGTACAGCTGTACTTCGTATAGAATGCTACAATCGGGTTCTCCCCCGCCCTACGATGTGGTCTGCATGCCCGCTTACTGCTGTTATGTCCCGTTTTATCCAACCAGACCTCGGGATTTCTTCATACTCCAATAGAGATGGAGCTAATCTTGAAAACCAGAGGCTCCGACAGAGGGGACAGGACCAATTTACTGGAAATCTGTCAAACTACTTTAGGCAGGCGAGTCATTCTCGGGGTGGAGCTGGCAAAAGAAGCATAAGATCCGGCTGTAGCCACCTTCCAGAACGGTCAACCCTGAAGAGGATCTCCCGAGTTCCTTAGATACAAAATCGCCCGTCTATTCCACGGTTTTCTTTTTTTCCCTTCCCCTTTTGGTCTGATTTTTTCCATTTCCGTTATTGCCTTCAGATCTGTCTCCCCATCTATTGTGTCCCTTCAATGATCCCGACAGAAACCTGGGATCCGTCAAACATTCGACATGGCACCAAAGCAATGGAGTAACTTCCACGTGGGAAGAGAATGTAGCCACCAAAAGTGGTCTCGTCGAAACACCCCCAAATTCACCGTCTCCTCCGGTGACACAGTCTCTTTCGATGCTATCGACAGTAGCAATGGTCAACTCGACACATCCTCCAAGGCCTCAGCCATCAAGACGTTGGATCTCGGCCTGGCCAATCCCGTCTTCGGTCCGATCTATATGAACGATGCCCAACCCGGCGATGTCCTCAAAGTCGAAGTCCTGAACCTCGAGGTTGCCGACTGGGGCTGGTCCGCCATCATCCCAGGCTTCGGTCTGTTGGCCGACGAATTCCCAGAGCCCGAGATCAAGATCTGGGAGCTGAACCGCGAGGCAGGCTTCGCCCAATTCAAAAACATGCGGATCCCCTTGCGTCCCTTCCTCGGATGCATGGGTCTCGCCCCAGCCAACGACGAAGAACTCTCGACCGTGCCGCCCACAAACGCCGGCGGAAACATGGACTGTCGAGAGCTCAGCGTCGGGTCCACCGTCTTCCTCCCCGTTCAGACCGCCGGCGCCCTCTTCAGCTGTGGTGACGGTCATGCAGCCCAGGGCCACGGCGAGGTCTGCGGCACTGCCATCGAAACCCCGATTCGCGCTACCCTCCGCTTTGAGCTCCTCAAGAACCAGCCCTGGATGACGGCTCCTCAGTTCCAGACTCCCCCCTCGCCCAAATACCAAACCCTCTTCCCGACCTTGGAACCTACGGTGCGCTCGGTGTTGCTCCTGACCTGTACGAGGCTACCAGGAGTGCTACTCGGAATCTCATACAGTGGTTGGTGCAGACTAAGGGTCTCACTCGCAGCGAGGCATACATTCTTGCTAGTGTTGCTGGTGACTTGCATATTGCTGAAGTGGTCAACGTGCCCAACTTTGAAGTGGCTATGACATTGCCCCTGGGCATCTTCTCTTGATTTTTATTTTATTTCCCTCTTTTTCGGAAGATGTTCTGGACTAATTTCAAGGGAACATGGACTGACGTGATACCCTCCTGGGAATATTGATTGATTTTGTGATTTCATTTAGATTGGACATATACTGGTGCGGCTGGGTTGATGTATTTGCATGGTTGGGGACAAGCGTTGCACAAGCGAGCATTATATTCTAATGGAGTCTTCTTTGGCCGAGAGATCTATAGCTACTTAATCCGTTTGTTTCCTTTCATTCGTAGTGACTCTCTATACCAAGCCTGTTTTAACTGCCGCTTCTGTGAGTGGACCTCTTGGTTGAAAGGGCTTAATGCTGGAATATGGAACAAATTGGTTGTGTTCAGTGGAATTCAAGTCCTAGAAACCGTATCGAAGATCAAAAGGGGGTTTTCCGGCTCATCCGGGATAAGCCTTGACGGTACATATCTGGTGCCTCGGTAGGTAAAGCACAAACTCTAGGGCGTGGATACTCTTTCTTAGGTGCCGCGTAGTCTGTAGTGATCGTCGTAGAATATCAAACCGGTGGGTCTGGATATACATATGTACCTATACGTACCGGATTTTCCCTGGCGTGTGTGGCTTTCCTATTTGGTCTGCCGCCGCTTTTATGAGGGCGCTTACAACATAGGCTTAGTGAGCCTAAGTAGATATTAGCACAGACTCAGATCAGTGATCATACTTAGTCTAGTTACGTCTAGAATAACTGATGCTTAGTGAGTGCTTATTAGGTAGATACTCCTTTATTACATATGTACTTAGTGATAAGTAATACTAATACACTTAGCCTGCCGTAGACTATACCTAGAAGGGATTAGCCCCTATAGGGTCGTTTATACTATAATAGTTAGTTCGTTAATCCAATACCCGGTGTTGGTGGGCCCCAGTCAACGATAATCTACGCTCAACAATAAAATCATGAAATTAGGTACCTTTTATATGGGGTGCCCATACAAAAGATACAGAGGATACCGGATCTAAAATATCTATTTTTCTCAACCCCCTATATAGATAGAGAAATTATGGGTCTATATATCTTATTATAAAGAAAATTTAGTAAGGCAATGGATTAATGGATCAAGGAGCCTGACGGCTTCGACCAGATCCTCCAATTCCTAAAGACTTGATTCGCCCAAAGTCGAGGACAGGTTGTTAGAGGACCTTGATGTGGAGAGTATTCGACGGTTATATGTGGGGAAGGCACCTACAGAGAACCACGGACTGGTCTTGAGGGGCTTCAAATATGTTTAAAAATAGTGACCCGCTGTATCTAGCCATGAAAGGACAACTATAGCTATCAATTCTGACGGGCCAAAGGAAATGAATTCACGCGCACACATATTATGAACCAAACAAATAGCGAGTAAGTAGAATTTGGGAAAGATACGGCCATACTTTAACCCTCTTGCACCATACAGTCTTTAAAATTTGACCCCTGCTGAACACTACATGGAGGGCCCCTGGTTTTCCCAAGAAAGACACTGTCCGCAGCTTCAAGAGAATGTGCAAAGTTTTGGCAGGGACCCGGAACTCGAGGTGGAATTGTTCCCAGTAGCTCTGCAGCCTGGAGCATTCTCTCATCTCGTTGCACATTCGTAGACCTCTGATACCTCCTCTGAATCACACTAGGTGCATCTCGTGTATAGCGCCGTAGTGCTGCCACTGCAGTTCTAAACCCTTGATCAGCTGGGCTGAGGAATTTGCATATTCCTTGATGATCTAAGCTGATGCCGCATCTTTCGGTATTGTCGAGGATTGATCCTCGGACACTGGCTATAAGAGTTTTAATATTAAGGTGAAGAGGGCCATGGACAAGACAATGGCCGACGAAAAAGCGCAACGCTTGGCACAGCCTAATGCCACTTGAAATAGCTACCCGGGGTTTGATCCAGCCACAACATGACAGCGACGTAGATTTAGAGCTTTTCGGGCGCCAGTATGAGTCTGTCTGCTTTCCTTCGGCTCTATTTACACTCCAATCTATTGGACCCGAGACAGTCTCCTACCCTTTTGAGATCTCCACTTTGCATCCTTCAGCGCTTGATAGGACCAGTGTCAGTTGCTGCTTTTCGCTACCGACTGGCTCATTTGGCTCCCCTACGGGTAAGGAGATGTGCGAAAATGCTTGCAGCATCCTCACGGTAGTGTATGAAACCTCCATCTGGGCGAAGTCTTCCCCCAAACATTGGCGGGGTCCACCACTGAAGGGAAAGAAGCCCCAGCCAATATTAGCAAGTTCGCCGCTCTCCCATCGCTCAGGACGGAATTCGTATGCATCATGTCCGTAAATGTTCTTTTCCTTGAATTCACATACTGCGAAAAAACAACTATTTCACCTTTCCTTACCAACATGGGCTTATCCCCTTCTGGGCCGCCCCCTGTTGGTAGAATAGTAGTCCGCACAGCTTCGCGGTTATTAAGCGGAACAGGGGGATATAGACGAAGACCTGAAGCGGAAATATTAGTGTCTCACTCCGTGAATCGCAATCATACAAATGTTTTGAACTCACTTTCTTTGATGACACACGCAAGGTATGGCATTCTCCTGATTTGTTCCTACTTGGTGTGGTGCCACCTTCCATGACGGAAGCAATCTCTCGGCGCAGACGTTCCATTACATGCGCGTGACGGACAAGTAGTCGACTAAGGACCGGGAGGTAAAGTCAGCAGTTAACAGGTAACCGTGGCCGGCTATTCGATACGTACAATGTCCAAGATAAGCAGCATGCGGTTGTATCCCGGCCAGCCAGCAAGACATTCAGTAGCTGATCACGGAGCTCTTTCATGTTTTTAGACTCCTCAGCAACCTGCTTTATGAAGCCATATTGGTTCTTATCATAATTTTCAACGTCTTCTAAACCCAACTCCTTAACGTATCCCTCGACAAAGCGGTGAACATTAGCACACGCTTTTCGGAACGCAGGAGGATTATAGAGAAAATGCCAAGGTGCTATACGGAAGCGTTTGGCAAGACCCTCTTGCGCAATGCTAAAGCTTTCTGCGAAAAGCTTGTTCTCTTTATCCTGGTCGATGCCAGCCCTCAAAGCGTAGACTGATCTACCGAAAAGGAGAGCTGTTGCGATGTCCAAGGTCAAATCCAAAAATAGGGGCTGGAGATCAATGACTCCGCTTGAAGGCAATCGAGTAATGAGGTTGTCGACATGCTCACGGAAATGGCTCAAGTTCTGGGACTGGACACGAACGAACTGCTTTCGCAGAAGTTCTCTTGAATGCTTCCATGCAGATCCCTCCTGAGTAAAAATGCCGTTCCCCAGCAAAGGTGCAAAAATCTTAGGTCTGGCGCCAAAGCCGTAGTCTGGTGGAAAATAAGGTAAGTAAAATCAGACCCAGCTAGTTGTCGAATATATTCTACGAAGGACAGTTACCTTTGAAGTTCGTGGACAAAAGAGCCTCCACATTCGAAGGATGCAACACATGAAATGCCCTCGGTCCAAATAACTAATATTGTGAGAGATTATTCCGAGGCTCGTAGTCTTCTGCTACTTTGCAGAGATATGCAAGAAGCCGACCATCTGCGTTTGTTTCCCAGAGATCCTTGATGCGATCAATCCCAAGTGGCCATTTCTTGGGAAGCTCGGGTGGTAAAGCGCAGCCATGTTGAGCTCCCAAGGCAGAATCGTTCTGGTTTATCATGAGCGACTGAGATTCCGCATAGTAAATGGTCACTCACGCGGTATGTTTTTATTTTTGCAAAGGTGAGATAGCACAGCCGACCGATAATGAGGATGAGGACGAGCCCAATTAGAGATTTCATGGCCATTATGTTCCAAAGCGGGCTTTGGGCTGATAATATTCAAATGGGTGGCTTTCGGGGTTTTCAGAGAAACTGGGAACGAGGTTCCTTTATAGCCGTTCGCGTTCTTTCATCCATTGGTCGATGCACAAGTCCGCCAAGGAACGCTAATGTATGAATATCTGTTTGGGCCTCGTTATTCTTGATTTGTCAATTAGATTACCATAATCTGATGGCTCTGCCCTAGACAGTTGGAAATCTCAACATGGAAAGGAAGGCTAAAGAAACAAATTAACAAGACCATGAATAGAACCTCGACCAAGTTCACCAGTACTCCCCTAGCTGCGCACCTTCGGCATATCATGAAAGCGGCTCCTCGCCTCAGCAGCGGCAGGGATATTCAATTCATCCAATTTATATCGCCCCGAGCACAGATGGTAAAATATGTACCCATAGATAAACTGGTTGATACGCTCAGCCATTACAGCATCATTCGATAATATGCTGCGGACTTTCTGTGCTTCCTTGATCGTTTCAATCCGAATTTGGTGCAGTGACTGAAGAGAGGTTAAGCCATGCACCTTGGCATGGTTCTGGATGAATCCGGGATAGTCCTCCTTATAAAATGACAGGAGGTCATTGGCATAGCCCAGAAATAACATGATACTTGGAATAGCTGCGGTGTATCCTGCTAAGTCTCTGTCCTCCGGATTGGTGTCCTCTGGAAAGCAAAAAAAAGCAAATGGCTCAGCAACCCCGGTTTTAGCTCTAAAGAAACACAGATAATTGGAACCCTCAGGTGGCAAGTGCAAACGTTTATCTTGCGTCTGTTCAATTACGGCAGCTGCAACGAACTCCATCGACCCCTTCACAACCATGTCGCCACCAAACTGTCCAAATAGCTGTTGCTGAGCCCCCAGGAACTTGGTAAAGCCGCGGAGTACCTCATGTTGGTGAGGCTGTCCCTGAACCAATTGATTGACATAACCTTTCAAGTCAGGTAGAATATCACTTGTAAGGTCATCGATGGTGATAACATATGAAGCGTATATGGCAATAGCTTCTTGGACTTCATGTGAGGCAAATGGATAGGTACAGCTGGTAATTTCGGTCGCCGTGTCGATGCATGTTCCGATTTGTGTTATAAGTCCCCGTGAGATGCCATGGGATTCAAGAGAGTTCTCAACGCAAGTCTTCAAATCCACGTCAAGCTTGAAGGTTGGGGTCTGGAATGAAACATCGCGTAGAAAACCGTTCACAACTTGTTCGTAATTCCTTTTCGATACGGTACTGCCAGGGCATATATTCCCCATAACAGAGGGAGGTTCGTTCCGGGGCCACTTAAAGTAGACACATGCAGCCAGAATAGCAACCAAGAAAAGGATAAGCACACCATATGGCAGATAATTCATCTGGATGTTGATAATGCGCAAACTCCAATCCCCATATTTGCCGGCTCTCGCAGCGAACAGAAGCCTTTCTGTATAAGGATTCTGCTTTCCTGGTCAGCCATACAAGCTTGATGGGTATGTATCTGAATTCTCAGGTTTACCATATCTTCTTCAAGGGATGTGTCAAATGTTCGCTATCTGACAGGATATCGTGTGAAAAAAGGAACGGAGACGTCCACTCTGTTATACTCCTAGCAGAAAATTTCTCCAAAATTGACCGCGTCATCCTTCCATTACTCCGCAAGAATTCAAAGTCAGGCATTTGGCATGGTGAGAAATGTAGGTGGAGCTAAAGAATAGTGCATCGATAATATCTACAACATAGCTAGCGCTCTCGAACAGAACAGATTATTATCTGCGGTAACACAAGAAGCATGAGAGCCTCGAGAAAGTACTGATCGCCCCGGTTTGACTTTTCACCACGTCAGCCTATAGATATCCCGAGGTGAGGTCCTCGCTATAGCTTACACAAGCCTCCATTACATTAGACTATAAATGACGTCATAAACGAGAGTATTTAATTCCTGACGTGGTGAAAAAGTCAAACTGCGGCGATCAGTACTTTCTCGAGGCTCTCATGCTTCTTGTGTTACCACAAAGGCTTCATTTCCAGAATGATGCTTATCTGCGTCTTGATTTACGGAAGACAGATATTGTGTTCCTCGACACAATATCAAGATACCCACCCTGTCCATGAATGAATATTACTAGAATATAAAAAGGCTTTTTCAATTGCTTCGCCTCTTGCTTATAATCACAGTGGGTTTGAGGCAAATGAGAATTCCTCTGACTATGGCTTGGGCTTCAATTACGGAAGACTGATTGGCAGAGACGTGGCCAGCTTTGCCAAATGGACTGCTGAGTGTCTTCCTAGTCATCGCATTTTCTATCCTCTTTCTTTCCATGACGAGCACCTTCGTCGTCTCAGGGGCAAATCATTTGAGACTACCTGCCGGACCCAGACCTCTCCCGATAATTGGCAATGTCCATCAAATGCTAAATCAACGGCCAATTGAGATCGTGCAGAAGTGGCATCAGGAGTATGGGACAATGGTCACTATACGATATGGCCGGCAGCTGGCTATCAGTGTTAGTAACCTTGATATCGCCCACGGCCTGTTGAGCAAGCGGGTCGCTATCTTTTCTCTTCAGCTTGTACTCTGATGTTATTCGTTACAAACAGACTGTAAACACAATAAGCAGGACAGAGAGAAAGAAGAACTTCGCCTTAGGGACCAAGACGACCTAGTTGCTCAGAGGCTTATGTACCGTGAATCCTCCGCAATTCGTTGGCATTCTCTTAGCTACTTGATAGGCATGGTGTAAGACACCAAAGATAAGTCACCTAGGAAAGACCCATCAGACTTTAATTGATTGCTATTTTCGAGAGAGATAAGGTTAGGATATCATGTCGTGCATAAGATAGATAGACAGGGTCTAGACAACCTAGTAATAATTATGCTCAAGTGATCGATGAACGCTAAAACAAAAGTGGAAGTAAATTTACCATAACACTTCACCCGACCTGCCTTTTGTGGTCTAATGGCCAAGTCTATTTAAGATTCTCTGTTCACGGGTCCAATACAAACCCACCAACCCTACGGAGTACTACGACAGCGCATTCCCGAACTTCGCCACGCAATACCGGGCCGTGCGTACTTGGACGTACTCCTCATCGATTCTGTCCCGCTTTTCTGGAGCGCTTGTATGAGATAGGCAGGTCGGAATCCGGCAGGGCGGGAGACATCGGGCCCACTACCGGTGAAGGTTGGAAGAAGACCCTCGAAACGTCACCAACAGAACACGTGGAGGGGTCTTTTTGGGCGAGTCATGAGATGATACCTCCAAGGTACGGGGAATGCATTTATGCCCGAGTTGCTCTTTAGTATGTCTCTTATACAAAAGTTCCAAATTGCAACACCGGACTCCGGATACTTCGTTCATCTAGATCCCAATGGCCACACATCCCTTAACTTAGATGTCTCGCGTCTCGGTAAAACCCCGTGGAAATGTCTTGATTGAAGTTTAGGCTGAAGTCACGGTCTAGAAGTCTCCACCTAGAATCCCCCGTCTATCAATAACTATTTTGATGAGTTTGCGTATCCCCTGCCGTGCTTGGTGGCACTTGGACACATTTATGTGTCGACTGACTTGATTATCGAATGATTTTATGAAATGAATGGCTTTTCTTTTCGAAATCGAGATTATGCTAACATTCGAAATCCTCTTGATATATCTCGCCACGACGATGGAATATCTCTTTGAATAAGGGAGGTTTCATTACTTGCCATACCATTCTGCGATTGGTATCGACCTGCCTTAACTGGAATTTTACCAGGCGATGCTTGCTCGTATAAAGTTTGCTCTTCCCATTCGTCTATTTCTTTGGATCGAGTGGAATTCGAAGCATCACCTTCCAATCTCGGTAATTTCATGGCGGAATTGGGCAGAGGGGCCGTCAAGCTTGCAGAACCAGGCTGGACAAAGTATGGCCCTAAATAATTATGTATCAATAACGATTTCGGCTAGCACAAGGCTTATCCGTTTGGAAGCGATTACACTAGAGATTCATACATGTTCTTCCTATAATATAGACAGTGAAAACAAAGCACAAACTGCAACACTCAAGAGCAGTGACCTACACCTTGTCTACTAAAATGCTATGAGAATGTACCACGAAGCCGAGCAAGTCAAAAACAGACATATAGGAAGTTTATATGCCAGAAGGCCAGACAGATCCTCTCACCGTTCTGCCCGTAACAATCCACGCTGCAGAGGTCTTCGAGGCTCGCCGTTTCATAATTACCCCCTCAACGCCATCTCGCATTTGAATTACCAATTCCACAACTGAGAAACAGATAGCAATTTCCAATATATCAGAATTGTTCAAACAGTCGACTTCCTCAATGTAGAGCGGAAGTGTCACATGACGTCGCGTTTTCTCGCGTCTCCTCCTCACAAGCCCCCGCGTATTGGTCAAACACCCCACATGTCATGGATCCGATCTTAGATGGCTTAAATCATGCCCAGCGAGAAGCTGTCACTTCATCTGGCTCAATCCTGCAAGTACTCGCACCACCGGGCTCAGGCAAGACAAAAACATTGACCGCACGCGTCGCGTACCTCCTCTCACACCACAAATACCAACCGCAAGATGTGATATGCTGCACGTTCACTATCAAAGCCAGCCGTGAGATGCGGGAGCGGCTCGCAAAACTCATCGGAGAAAAACTCGAATCCCGCTTGATTCTCGGCACTTTCCATTCCATCTGTCGTCGCTACTTGGTCAAGTACGGATACTTGATCGGCCTGCGGAAGGGGTTTGGCATTGCCGATTCGGATGATACCCGCGCAATTATCAGAGTATGATTAGCACCTTTATGCTGTATCAGTTTGTTTCTATCCTCTAATTGTTGGCCGCAGAGATCTATTAAACGACTGAAGTCTAGCATTGAAGTCAAGGCCGCGCAAGGCCGGATTTCTCGACACAAAGCACATGGACTCAGTCCTGATGCCCTGGCTGATAGGGCTAAAGCAGAAGAGTTGGAGCTGGTTGATATTTATCGTGACTACGAATCAGCACTGGCGGCCTCCAATCTCTTGGATTATGATGACCTCCTTCTGCGATGTGGAGATCTACTCCGAGACCACCCAGAATGTGTCTCGAATGTGCAGGCGGTCTTGGTGGATGAGTTCCAGGACACCAACATCATACAATATGAACTGATGAACCTCTTCGCGGCTAAGAACCGACGGATCACCATTGTCGGAGATCCGGATCAAAGCATCTACGGGTTTCGGTCTGCCGAGATTCAGAATCTCAAGCGGATGCAGCGGCGATATTCAAACACGACGGTTGTACTCTTGGAAGATAATTACCGCTCTGCGGCTTCTATCTTGAATGCAGCCCAAGAAGTGATTGAACAGGATACGAGTCGGCCTGCAAAAGCTCTCCAAGCGACGCACTCTTTCGGAACCTTGCCGGTGCTGAGAAGGCTCCCAAATCCCAACGCGGAGGCACAGTGGATGGTACTTGAGATTAAGCGTTGTGCGGCGATGACCGGCTGTCTATTGCGCATGTCTGACTTTGCTGTTCTGCTTCGGTCTGCTTCGCTGTCTACACAGATTGAGACAGCCTTTGGAAGGGCCGGTATACCATACAAGATGGTTGGCGGCCGGAAATTCTTTGACCGGACTGAAGTCAAGATCCTCCTCAACTATATGAGGGTTGTGAGCCACACGGGGCATTCGGACGCGTTGATGAATATCGTGAATGTCCCGCCACGAAGGATTGGCGATGAGACAATCAAGCAATTGACTAGTGGTGCGGAGAAGGCCAAAATCCCACTGTGGAACTTCATCAAGGACGTCATCCAAGGGCGCCGTTCGACTGAGAAGAAATTGCAAAAGGCTGCAGAGCAGGGGCTTTGCACTTTGGTCAATTTGGTTGAAGCCTCTAGGCAGAAGTTGCAAGAGTGCGAGGATGCATCCGCTCCACGTGTTCTGATTGAGTTCATCGCCGAACGTCTCTCGTTTCAGGAGTATCTCATCAGAACATATCCCCTTGACGAAGACAGTCGCTGGGCGAATGTCAGGGAATTGATGCACCAAGCTAGTGAAGTCGCAGCATTTGAAGAGGATGAGGTTGATAAAGAAATGGATCTCCCTGAAATCGAAGGTGTGCAGCAACAGCAGGCACATTCTGGCGAGGAGGCTCTCACTCGGTTCCTGGCAAATGTCGCCTTGGCTACGGAGATCACAACCAAAGAAGAAAGCAAAGAGGGAGACCAACCGTCGGAGAAAGTCACTATTTCAACTATCCACGCTGCCAAAGGCCTGGAGTGGCCAGTCGTGTTTGTTCCCGCAGTATACAATGGGAGCATTCCTCACTCGCGTGCGGAGGTGGTAGAAGAAGAGAGACGATTGCTGTATGTCGCAATGACCAGAGCACAGGCCCTGTTATACCTGAGTATTCCTATTCGACAACCCCGGTTAGGAGAAGGAGAAGATGGTGCGACCACTTTGACACCATTCCTTCCTCCTAAGTTGACCAAAACGCACTTCCGGCCAACGGGGCCGTCCCTTCATGAGAAGGTGGTGTATGCGATTGCCGATATTCTGCGCCGCCCTCGGCCATCTTTAGATGACATGTACAAGGGGCTCGAGTTCCTTCCATCGACGCTGGACGACCGATGGACACCCGAGGGCGAGGAGGACCGCAGCAAATTCGATAGCACATCTACCTCTCATGACGCTTCTGACGAGCCCAATCCAAAGCGACGGCGGTCAGACATGAACCAGGGGCCAAAATCGACTACCTACGTCTCATCGGCCGGGTATACCATGAGTAACTCGACCGGGTTTACAATTCCTACGACCGTTTCATCGGGTTTTACGTCTGCCAGGGATTACATAGCGGCCAACCCGGAAACCCCCGCGGAGTCAGCCTCAAAGCCTCCGGCAGGTGCAGGCGCCGATGCAGCTGGGGCGAACAAACCGAAACCTGTCAGCAGTGCAGGCCGTAAAGACGGACTAACACAAGCAAGCATATCCAACTTTTTTGCAGGCCCAGGATTATCCCAGAAGAGGGAGCCGGTTCTGTCTAGCCATCCACAACCACCACCATCCCGAAGATACGAAGGGGTACCCTCGCAAAACCAACGCTCAGAGGCAAGAAGCATTGTCCCAGCTACTCTCTCCTCTCACCGTGTCCAGCCCCGGCCACTTATTCCAACGCGGCCGACACTGGAGCCTACGAACCCCGACGGCTACACGTGGCTGGCAGCTCCATCAAAACCGACCCTGAAACCTGCGAGGACGTCGATGACGCAGGAACAGAGAAACAGTACTTCAGGCGGAAGAGCCGGGGCAGACGAGGTGAAACCCGAGAGCTCCACCCGCGGGTTCCAGCCCGTAACGACGTTCCACAGCACGACAATGTCAATGGTGCAACAAGCACCGCGACGGACGTTGGGAATTCGGCGGAGCATGAACGGGTGGCAAGACCGGATGAAGCGAGAGGGCGGTGGACAGTCGAGCTGACACGATTTTACGATTTCGGGGGGCTGGTCTAGAATCCTGACGGGATGGGTTGTCTGTGTCCACGGGACCATGTCAGAAGGGGCAATCCACACGCTTCGCAAGCTCATTGCTGGTTTAGGCGTTGCTGGGGAAGCCCCGGGGTATACTTAGCTTGGAAAGTGATTGACCAGGAAAGGGTTGACTCCAGGGCCAGAATCTCGGTCTGGATGGAATGACGCATATCCATGCCGTGCTGAGGAGACTATGACTTGTTTATGCATTGCTGTATAGGGAGATGTATATGTACCTAAATTTCATAGTTACTACATGTACTCCGTATTTCCCCCATTATTTCCCCCATGGCATGACCCTGTATGAATTGGGGCGGGCAGATCTTCCGATGGAGCCTAATAAGCCTAATACGATTAGGCAGGCTTCTGATTATTGACTAAAAAATGAGTGTCAATATGGAATAATAATTGAGACCTGAGATTCTGGACCACAGTGGAGTTACAATTGCGGTGAATGGGAATCAATAGCCCCTGGGTATTTCGTCATTTCACCATATCTAGTATCGGGAGGAGATACACGCACTTTGTACAGCCGCCATTGGCGCAGCAGACAAAACCTAGCGGTGAAGAGGGGAGCGAGGAATCCCCCAACACATTCATTAAATATTACTATTTTCGGTCATTTTCAGTCATTTTCGGTCATTTTCAAGTTATTTTCAGTTTTTGGGTTATTTTAGTTATTTTAGTTATTTTAGTTACACGACCAGTCCGATTCTGTAAACAGTCTAGTCCAGCGGGTCAGGAATGGCTGACTCATCAGTAATATTACATTATAGGACAATCCTCTAGTAACTTTGGACGTGTTCTGCTTCCTCACTGGCTGCCCTGTCTTCCCATCGACCCTCTTAGCCAATCAACACTTCAATCGTGGCAGGCTGGTAATTACCAGGCACCAAATACGTCAGGGGTGATCCATTCCGAGCTCTTGACCTCTGACAAGTTCCCCAGAGTGTAGATCGGTTGAAGCTCAATGGGCTATACAAAAAGAAGTCAGTCGCCCTCAATCAACTTCATCATCCAAACAGCCATATCAACAAACATTGCACTATTGTCTTTTTCTATACTATTGTTCTTTATCTTTTTGTCTATATCCTACTTATTGTCCTTATAATCTGCTCACAGTTCAACACTGTGTGCCTCACGCTTTCTATACGTATCTCTTCATCTTTACTCTTTACCTCTACCTCTATCTCTATCTTTCTACTTCGATCTCTTTTAATACCCTAATATCCCTCTTGTTCACCTCCTACTCAATCCTCAAACCACAAACCATTCCTCCTACTATTCCTACTATTCCTACTATTCCTACTATTCTTCCATTCACCATGCCACACAAAGTGAACAACTCCAACTCCACACTAGCCAGCAGAGGCAGCAGCAATGACCAGGTAGCCACCGAAGTCCGGAATCTGAGTATGTCAAAGTCCACCACATCCCTGTCCCGATCTCCAGATCCAGCCCGAGCTAATGCAAGACCCTAGCAACCAATCCCATCCGCAAACCCCCCGGTGGTCATACACAACAAGGGCGGCCGAATCTACGACGAGACACGGCCGTCTGACTGGGACAAACAACGCTGGAAGTAGTTGTTTCTTTACTTGGCACCACTTGCCTATGTGTGCATTGCCTCAGTTGCTGCATGCGTAGATTGGGATCGAAGGAGACGCGGATAAATGGTTCATTTTACACGCGCGTTACAAACACGAAAAAGAGGTCCAGACCAAAAGAAAACCCAAAAAACACCCAAAAAAGAAAAGTGAGGCGATGATCGACAAAAGATGATTTGGGGAGATCATTGGACGCCAATATCGCCCCTTTTTTCGCTCCCTTTCTCTTTTTTTCCCCCTGACCAGATCGGGATGTCGACTTTATTTCTTCTGATCTCTCGGATTCTCGGGACTGTGCCGTTTTCCCTTTTTCACTCTGAATCCCTGCGTCTCCCCGGATTTTCGCGTCTCCACTCTTCCCCTTGTATCAGTATTTTGGTCCGGAGGCGTTTTGCTGCTTCTTTCCCTGGTCTTCTCTTCTCTCTCTACTCTCTACTTTCTACTTTCCACCCTTCCAACTCTACTGGTTACTGTTGAATACGTGTTTGCCTCTCTGCATTGTTACCTGGCAGCTAGCTGCATGGTCATGCTGTGGCTAATTGGGTAGACACCCTCTTATTTGTTTTCTTTTGTTGCGATGCATAGCGTGGGTATTATTGGATCTGCTGGATCTGGATTTATTGCGAATGAGCGAAATTGTATTCTCAGGAGGAATATCATTGTTTTATTATCTAATCTACTATTCACTTTATTCATGGTTCTTCTATGTCGAAGGAGATATAAATAATTGGATTGCCAATTCACGTTCGATCTTCTTTTTTAAACATATATGCCTTCCCTGGCATTATATTGCAAATATATACCTAGGTATATCCCAACCCTTATTCTGTAAGCAAATCGAAAGGAAGTTGGCGTCTTTTCAATTGAAATATAGTCTTAGTTGTCATTCGCACAAAGTTGGTCCATTTATTATACAGATAAGCCTCGATCACAGTAAAATATATACGAGCCGTTGTCAGACCGGCCGGAGTAGTAGTAGAAAGTATAACAACAGAACAGAGGGCTAACAGGAGCAATATATTCCGAGCAAGGGAATCATATCGAAGCTGATAGCCAGAACAGCAGCATAGAGAGCAACATGTTGTTTCCGCGTGTTCATTGATGAGATTGGACTATGATTACGATGCAGTAGTTCGCCGACGGGGAATTCTAAAAAAAGAAAGGGGAGACCACAGTACTCTACAAGACCAAAGACTACAACTCTACAGTATCCAAAAGGTTCACTGGGAATGGGATATAATTCAGGGCCAAGCGGCAAAACCGACAACCCCATTCTCAGATCCAAAAGAGATAAAAGAAAAAGGCGCCTGGCGTCCCGTCCCCAGTATTGAGTGACGGCAGACGTCCAAAGCATATGTCAAAGGCTAGATACAAAGGAAGAGGAGAGCAGAGGGAAAAGAAAAGGCACCTTTGGAGTCCAACCAAATATGGACTCGGTGGCCTTTCCTCCCCAGAAGACGTATAATTTTTTCCGGGTTTTCACACTTTTTTTGCTTTTTTTTGTGACCTCTGAGCCTGCTCTCCTGGCACGTGAGACGACCGGATGTCATCAGACAGGAGGCAGAATCATGCACGTTGCGTACAAGAGCGAACATGAGGAGCGAGGCACATGAAAAACGGATTTGGAGGGGATTTTGAGGGTCAAGTGGTGCGATTGGGGAATGGGAGTGCGATTGGGAAGGCAGACAAGCTGCTAAAGATCGTTGAGGGCAGGGGGGGTGGGGATATCAAAAACGCAGCACCAATTGGCGCGCAGGAATACAAAGTGCCAAGGGTGTATGGTGTTCCTTGACAGATAGAAGAGAAGGTAATATGACGAGGGGAGTGGAAAAACAGCAAAAATGTATTCTTGAGAACAAATAAATCAACATGGCTCGCGCTCGCAATGCTAGATGGTTAAATCAAATGCAACTGATGACCCAGGAATAATGGGTATAGGTAGCAAATGGGTATGCAATTTTTGGAACATGAAGTGAAGGGCTGGTCTCGACCCTGGTTCTGCAGAATCAGAGCCGAATGCAAAGCGTAAAGGACGAAAGTGGATGTAGCTGAGTTCGGGGAATATGGCACAGGTGGACAGCTGATGTGGCGCATTGAATATTAAGATGGGATATCGAGGTGAATCAATGCGAAATCAAATGCTCCTTGGAGACACTCTGGGAAGATGAGAGAAATGAAATCAAGTGCTGGAAATATGCGCAATGACCAAATAACAATTTGGATTGCTGTTCGTTCCGTTGTTTCTATTACATCCCACCCTGGTAGGTCTGGCCCATTCCCATGTGGGTGGGTGCCATTGGGAACTGCTGGAGTGCTGCTTGCTGAGCCATGTACATAGCCTCCTGCTGTTGCTGGTATGCTTCGCTGTTCATGTATTGCATCTCAGCGGATGGCGCGGGGGAAGGGGAACAGCCATGGTGGACAGTGGGAATTCCGCGGGTCATATCGTGATTCGCCATCTGTGCATGAGCATGCACAAGGGCCTCGTTGTCGGGCGTGATGGGAGGAGTGAGGTAACCGTGAGGAATAGCTGTCAACTGCTGGGACTTCTGAGGGGTGGCCAGGCCAATCTCCCCATTGTACGGCTTGGACTCGATAGGAGTCTCGACCGGAGGGGTGCAACGGGCGTAGGTTGCCAACGAAGCCTGGCGATTGAGGAAGTGTTCCATGACCTTCGAGACACGAGAGTAGTGAGCGGAGGCGTACTTGCGGGCGACAACGGTGGAGGGCTGGTGCAACTGCTGAGACAAGGCAACAAGAGTCATCGAGTCATACTGCGATGACCAATGAGTGTGACGGGGCTGCGGTCGGTTAAGAATGCAGCGCGACAACGCAAGAGCGGCACGAGCGAGCTCAGATGATAGCTTGGCGACAAAATCCCGGTGGAACAAGGCGATCTCCAGGATGTACAGAGCCATGTGTTCCACCTCGGGGTCGTAAGCATCATCCAGAACAGCGTGCTGCAAGAAAGCATCCACAGTCGGGTGTCCAATGGACCAGCCAAGGGTTTGAAGGACATGCCATTCCATCTGTGTGAACATATCATCATCGTAAAGAGAGCAGCACATCGACTTCAACTCCTTGATAGTGGGCACACGATCCTTCTTGTCATTGTACTTGGCCGCAATGAGTAGAGCTGCACAGCCAACCAACTGGTAGTGACGCTTGTAGACCACACGCTTGGAGCAGTATCGGTCTAAAAGGTTGATCGCCAAGAACAAGGTGGATGGCAGAAGCTGGAACGCAGTGTGGGCCTCAATCAAGAAGTCAAGAAGGTACGGTCGCATGAACCACTGGATCTCGGTTTGAATGTCAATGGACTCGACGTCGGGCAGGGTTTGGTTCTATGCGATGATAAGGTTAACAACTTGTCAATCTCGGAAAGGTCAGATCTGATCAAACTTACATCCATTTCCAACATGTGACTCAGGACATCGTCCCGAAGCTGCTCACTTGTGAGATTAGACAGTTCATCTGCCATAACATACTGACGCTCACGAGCCATCTGCTTGTCATGCTCCTGCTTCGCCTGCCGTTCTTGCCGAATCCGACTTTCCATGCCGTAGTCCTCTTCCACGAAGAAGGTGGGACAAGGACGGTAGTTGCGATGGTAATCCATGATTGCAGAAGTACTTGGATCAACCGAAGTGTGAAGCACAAGTTGATGTATGAGCTTGGTTTTGCCGAGTTTCAATGAAAGGAAGCCTGAAGAACAGGTCGATCAGGCAACGACGGAATTAAGAGAGTGACAGTCGTGGTATTAGTGTAATGGAATGAATGACGGAAAGGTTGTAACGATTAATGAGTGGATCAGCGTAAAACAATAGTTCGAATGCTGGGAAAACGTGGCCGGGAGGTCCGAGAAGGAAGTATTCGAAGGTAAGGCTGAAAGAAATTAATATTAGCGGAGGCCAGTGTAAAGAGAAATGATTAAAAGATTGTAACGTCTAGGTGACGGCAAAGCAAGAAAGCGTGAAGAGGGGAAAAGAACAACAAAATAGAATGTAGAGATGTATGCTGATACCCATCCAGGAGATGGAAAGGGTCATCACCCCCCGGAGAAATACTAACCCAGAAAAGAGCCTTCAGGCAGAGGGCACAATGCAACCCTTACCGTGACGGCAAGACTGGCATCTAGGCAGGAATGATCCGGTGAACAAGGATTCTGTTGGATACCAACGAAGAGATGAAGTACGAGTCAACGTCTTCACCCCTAGGCTAGTGCTGCGGAATGTGGAGTGCAGAGGAATAACCCTATGAAGGGGGCCACGATCATCAGGGGGATGTCTCGGTAACGGAATGGTTAGAACTCACACTTCACGAATTGATGAGTTGAATGAATAAGGCTCAGTGAAGAGACTGATAAAGAGTTTCTTAGATGGAAGAAGTGCTGGTGTTTCAAAGATCAAATCCACGTCGAGAGGAGACAAGTGGTTTTTATATCAATGAATCAGATGAACCAGTCCTAGAATAGGCAACGATGTCAGTCATGTTTTCATTAATAGTGCATTCACAGCAGTCAACGCCCCAAGGACAATGGCAATCAACGATTGACACCAGTCAACGATTTAGTGCAATGAGGTATGTGGTGCCGTAGCCTGATCGTCGCCCTGACATTCGGCATGTCCAGTAACAGTATGAGATTTTCGTCGACCCCTTAAATATTCCCACGCCTGGAGATATAGAAGCAGCCGGAAGAGCTTGTTGGAGCCTGGCGAGACATTGCATGTCAAGCAGAAAGATATGCATTCCACAATTGTATTTGAGAATATAATTTCCCGTCTGCATGGACGGCAACCTTTATTCGCTCAATAAACCGTTACCCCCTATATCTGGCTCTCGGCGTGTGTTGTCTCGGAGGAAATGACGCAAAATCGGAGGTATATGATGTTGGGGCTGCTGTATGCTTGGAACATGGCCCTGAGGCCATACCAATTATGTGTGGTGGGCCAATTTTTCAAGCACTTTGGAAAGGGACCTTTTTTCATCGTGTGGAAATTTATTGAATCTCTTGGTTCATGTTGAGAAAATCCGAGTATCCGTTGCTCGTCTATCCATCGGGGCGTTCCGACATTGACACCATGCACACCTCAAAGTACCAAAAAGAAAAGAAAAAAAGGATTTCTTACCCAAGTTTTAAAGCTCAATGTCAATCTGATACCGAAAACGAATTCGTATCAACACAGAGTCAATCTGAATGGGTTTCCTACGCTGTCGCTCGTGTAACCGGCAGGAGCTGGAACAGGAGGGTCCGAATCGTCAAAGTCCGAGGATCAGGGAGGCACCGGGCGGACAAGGAAGAAGGTCGCCGTTTGAGTTAACAAACGTCGAATTGGAAGGTCAAGTACGATGGTGAAATCGACTCGACCTGAGTGCTAGTGCAGCGGGCCGAATGAGATTGCGTCGACTGGAATGTCGTCGAATCTTAACTCAGCCAGTAGACCAGACTCTGTCTCCGCAAGATTGGCAGGGGGAGGAGAGAGGAGGGAAAAAAGGGAAGAGAAAAGGGTATGAAGAAGAGAAGGAGAGAGGTACAAGGAGGAGGTTTTCGACTTTCTCTCTCCAGGCGGGTGTGGGAGGGAGAAAGAAGGAAAAGGAAGAGGTTAAGAAGCTGAGACGGAGATACACAGCTGGGTTGTATGGTAATCCACGAGACAGAGTGGAGGCTGAACATTTGAAGGTTAGCGTACAGCGTACAGTAAATTTACAGTCTCCATAATTTACCAGATATACAGGGGAAGATCGGTAATTTTGATAGGTAACTAGGGCTTCTTCTCTGCAAGGACATAAGACAGGAGTTGAAACCTGCAAAACTGCTTGAAACTGTATGTTGTATGTACCTACCTATGTAGGTAGGTAGTTATTTAAATGTTTGGTTTCAAAACAGGCACAGGAACAGATACCGAATTAGGATCATACAATATGCTTCACTAGTAAAGGAATTGAAATCAAGTACTCGAGTATTCATGATCCTACTAGTAGTACTACTATACTACTAGTTAGTACGTAGTATTTCTAGAAATCCGATGTCTCGCATATATAACTTTGAAACTCGAATGTTGCGTTTTCGACCGTATGCCGCGACCCAGTCATTTTCTTAGACTAGTAATTTGAAGGAGTTTCTTCGATCTCCGCTACCGAGACATTTCAACCTTTTGAATGTTTCCCCCTGCCTTTTCCTCTTGAAATACTTTTGCTATTATATCCAGAATTCTCCGAAATTCTATCGCATTTCCCTATCCTAAAAAGACAAGTAAAGAAAGAAAAAGAAGATAAATGGGGCCAAGAACAACCGCAAGTTCCGGCCCCGAAAAAGCTCCTGATCGACAAGTATTAAGGCCAATCCTCAGCCATTGTTGGCTCGTCATCCAGCACCTTGGTTACTAGTGCTGCAATGGGCTGGAGTGGCTCTCTCTCTCTCTTACTCCATACGAAGCCTCCGATACGGTCGCGTCCCAAGGGTCTCCTGCGGCCTGTAGTGACTGGTCCAGAAGCCTGGGATTGCCCTGTTGACTTCATGCTTTTCCCCCATTTACCTCGGGGCTTGGCGTGTCTATCCTAAATTGATAATCCGAGCCTCCTTTGTCTTGCATGGGATCTTACTGTCCTAGTCCATGTGGGGTTATTTCCATTCGGTTTCCGGTCGCAAAAGCAGGTTCTCGTAATTTGGCCCTCCACGTTTCCCACAGTTCGCTTTCTCGTTCGAATCAAGAACCACAATAATCAATTCCATTCCTGTTTGGGTTTCTGTAATTTAATTTTGTATCACTTTACAAACTCATCCCTACAGCATCTCCTGTGACACCGGAGATGTACTTGATTTGTCCCCAGCTTCTCGACCCGAGATAAGGTTTGTAGACGTCTCGACTCATCAAGGTTGACTGGTTTAGCCGTGAGAATGCCAGCCTTTACTCCGTGCTGGACTCATAAATTCTCCAGGCTGATCTCTGCGAATCACACCCCTGTTGTTCTATGCAATTGCGACTCGGAGCTTTTCACTATCTCTCCCCTTACTTTGTCCCCTTCCAATGCCCAAATTGGATGAGAACGCTCTGTAAGGTCCCCCAGGGATTGATCTCAACCACTTAATCCCATATCCACTGAGAGGTATCGATCATCATGCGACTCGGCCGTTTCTCAATGACAGGCACAGGATGCGTACACATCAAAGTACTCCGTACGGAGTAAACGGATACAATTGATCGGTCTATACTACTCCGGAGTACGGCGTAGTGCAGCTTGATATACGACAGCGCATAAGGCTCTACATATTGTACGGAGTAGTGGATCCGTTCGTTTCACTTGCTCAAGTTGTTCAAGGAATGCGGATCGAACCATTCGTTGACGCCTTTTCATTTAAACCGGGGTTGACAGTTGCCGAAGCAATGATCCCCTATCGACAACGGAGTATTCCCGCCTCGTGCAGCACTAGCAGGGAAAGAAAGGGGGAAGTGATAAGCGATAGCCATTAAAGGGTGCTGTCGGGACTGTACAACGTAGCAAAGCAAGGGACTTGAATGATAGACACGGCTAATATGCAGAAGCAGATCACAAACACACTTGCTCTGCAAATTTAGTTCCTTGTAGAAACTCACATCTCATGGCATGCCAGGGACTATTGTTGTCTCCGACCATACCAGCATTTAAATTAATCGCCAAGGCTTTGATAGTAATACTACGGAGTAGTCCAGATAATTGCGCAGTATCTCTTCATTCTTAATAACATGTATGTCAGCTACGTAATAAGAACATGTCGAGCCCTCACGCCTGTTGAGGCATTTTACCTTTATGAGTCTGGCACCGTATATTGTATATTGCGTCAATCAAGTTTCGACACCTATGCACTCCCATTTAGGCGAATGCCTATTTATGCACCTGGGTACTCCGTACTCCGGATTCTTGTTAATTTGCATACATAATCCATGTTATTTGGTAGCATTACCTAATTTTGTATACTACCTACTGTTGCCTACTTAGGTAGTTCGCCCCTAAATGGCGGGGATGACTTGTACTACCCGGCAAGTGAAAAGAATATCGAAGGACAATTATTGGGTTTCTGTCCCACCATCCGCCGAGGTACAAACCTGATACCCCGTACTCTGTACGGGGTAAAGTCCCCTGAACCCTTCCAAGAAGACAAACTCGATTGGACTAGGCACTATCTTTGTAAAGCGGTCCAAGGAAAAGGGGCTCCGTGGGCAGATTACGGAGTTGGCCCATGCAGCAATTACGTGGTCGGGATGGGGCACATCCCACTGCAGCCGCGCACAGTCTCAGGATCAAATTAGTACTCTGTACGGAGTCAGAGGTACTGTACATGTGTCCACAGAGCTTGCCTAGATGGCTTGGAAACTAGTACCTGGCCGATGCGCTTCCGATGCGCCCAGCCGGCGTAGTGCCGCACCTCCTGGAAAGGGGAAGAAGAGCCTTGCAAATCTATATGTCAGTCTTGCCATATTTATCTTCTGGCCCATGTCTCGCCCCATGTTTCAAGCACCGGCAGCATAAAGCATCCTAGAGGATGACTGCAAGTTTAAAGCGTGCGCATATGGCGATGGGCATAATTTGAGTCTGGACTTGGTCTGGGACGCCTATTGGCCCCGGACTCTTTAGCTTCCCGGGGCAAATTAAGTTGCGATTTATCTATTTTTGGGTGTGAATTTGAACCTCTTATTTATTTTAATCACAGGCATTTTGCTTAACATGGCTCTTTGGATGGAGAATTACTTGTTTGAAGCGCTTGAATAACTTCAAGGGGCACTTGGTCCTTGTTTGCCGAGTGTTTGGTAAGTAAAGCCTAACTAGCAAACACCCAGCAATGCAAGTCAAATCTTCAAGGAGGTGCCCACTTGTCTATGAATGATCGAAACTTAAATGGCCTGTCATCGGTTGGTTTTCCCGGTTGCTGCACGATTTCGTTCCGATGGGGCGCCGTATACAGATGTGGTTTCCCTTGCTCATGACTCTGCAAACCGAGAGACAGTAATATAACCCTTCGATTTCCCCCCACGTTGCTTATTTCACTTGCAGCCTGCGACGTGTATATTTCGTTCTGTAAGGGGAAGAACCTTCTACTATACAACATACATATTGTATTCCATGCTACATAGGGAGTTCATTAGTCCAGGAGACCCATCCTCTGCTTCTAAGCTTGTGATATATATATCCCGAATGGAACGATTCCCTACCACGTCGTTTGTTAGAGAGCGGTGCGGACTGGATATTAGATATCCCATCAAATCATATACCAGCTACATGTTCTGCATCAGGCTCTATCACTACCTGTGGTGATTGATATATTGGGTAGTCATTTCCAAGTGGATACTACGTGGATTCTATACACACAATACGAGCACTATCTAATTTATACTTGATATCCCATATTGATACATTCCATACTCCATATTCCATACAGAGTATTTGAAAACCACCCGAGACTTGCAGTAGTCTACGGAGTATACAAAACACCTATAATACAGCCCACAGAAAAACCTAGCAAAGAACCCCGATAAAAAACCAAAGTGTGGGATCCGGTCCTTTTTCTCGCCTCGCAGATGGATCCGAATGATTCCACTCCAATTACCTAGGTAATGCTCTCCGACATCCACACGCCTTCTAAACCATGGAACCATGGCAAATTCCGAGCACACAGTAGCGGACGTAACCAAAACTCCACATCCACCAACGGTTATCCCAGGGCCGTGCCGGGATATATCAACCATGGTACTATTGGAAAAGATCCAATGCCCACCGTTTTTTCTTTCCTGTTCTCCAGTGTTGCAATATGGATGGTTCTAAGGTACGTTGTACATATGTCCTGCAAATGTTCAAGTTCTCTTCCGCCCCGCCATGTTTAATAGTTTTCCGCTCCACCGTCTCTATGTGGAAAAAAAAAAAGTGAAGTGGCGGAATTGTGGATAGCGCGGATACCTTACGCACAGAGAGGTTGAAATTTGTGGCTCTGTTCTCGGATATGTTTCTTAACGTATAGAGTGGTCCGGAGGGCTTTAATGGCTATAGTTATTTTCATATTGCCTAGATAATCTTGACCCTTAAGTACTGCTTAGATACCTCCTAAGCTATTTTTGGCATTGAACCTGAATTGCTGTCTAGATATGCAAATACATTGATTCCCATATGAGACTCTTCGGGGTTGTATATCGTGACGAAATCCCACCTTTAGCATACATGTATGTTGTACATATTTATTTCGGTGTATCGGGCAAAAAACCTGCATTCTTGACCGGTGAAAAATTGATGTTTCGTGGCCCCTCTGCGGGGAGTTATATAAACGTCACAAAGGTGTTTCTGTGTTTAGTGGAAACAGCTCCACTATAGAGGTTTTCTTTTTCTTCTTCTTGATCCTTAAGCTGCAGAAGTTTCCTGGGTTGTTGACGAGGTGCATGAAGTTCGTATGAAATGCCTGCAAGCCCTGCAGCTAGTATAAAGCAGCTGGGCAGTGCCTTGGATTTACGTACACCTAATTTCCGAAACTTGGAAAGTCTCCCCGGAGTACGGAGTAGTTAACCGCGCATTACTCTAGTATCTGCCTTCATAACACCATTTCTCGAGTCTGTCGTGAATAATCAGACTCGCCTGCAGAAGCTTTATGAAGCTCCACCGCGAATAAGGACGATGCTAAGTATCAACGCGGATCTGGGATTCTAGACAATATAGCCCTTTTAGGTATGGTTCACATACAGCTGGACTGGGGCAGCGGAGGCTCAAACCATGGTTAGGCTGTTTTTTTCACTCCCCTATTCCCCGCCCCTTTTCTTTGTCAATTTTGGAGTCGCCACACTGTCGTCATCTGGCCATCTTCATAGACAAGGACAGGGAACTTGTGAATTCTCCTAAACTGGATCAATTGGATCAATTGGCCTACTCTATCTGATTTTTTACTCGCAAAATTTCTCCATTTTCGACAAGGTAATCGGAGCTGCAAGGCTGTTCATTACGTCGCTAAACCTGACGGGGCTTAGGGCATAAAATAGGTTGGGGAATACCCGTAGTGTAAGGAAAGAATAAAGGCCCACTTTGAAGCTTTACAATTTTAATGTACCGGTTACTGTACATACATACAAACTTACCAGCCTTTTCGAAAGAGGATAAATTGATTAACCAAGCTATACATTATTTGCTGCCTTGTACAGAGTACTTTACACAGTAACTTCCAATGTTGATGTGAACCTTGAACCCAACCTAAAGGTAAGGTTGGGAAGAATGATAATAAAGCATCATCCTGTACCTACCTAGGTAGCTATAATCTTAGCTGCCGCCGCTTTTATGAGGGCGCTCAGAGTCTCCAACCTTATGAACGAACGCTTAGTGAGCGCTCGGTGAACACCTGTGCGCCATGTGCCTAAGTACTTTAGTGGTACTCGGCATAGTCCACGGAAGACTATGCCGTCATTGCCAGGTTCGCGTCCCACACTTCCGCGTTCTCTTATAGCGAAATCTACCAAAGTTTGCAGAAAGATGTACAAACCGGGTTCAAAGTTTCTATGTTGTAGTCAACTGTGGAGATAGACACGGGGTTGGCCGCTCGGTCACCCTTTGCTTAACGAGACAATTTGCTTCCCATCTTGGCGCGAATCCCAGCAAACTCTCGTGTTCATCATTTCGGATTTGTGATGATGTTTATATTGCCGATCTAGTATTTTTCGCTATCCGAGGCAAATCAAAACACTGGCCTACTTACGTAGGTGCCCTCGGTCTCACCAAGTAGAGTCCAATGGGGAAGGTGCGATGGAAAGCCAGATTGGAGCCAATCGTGAACTTTCATATACGTAAGTTCACTAAGCCCGGTCTATGACCTCGCCATCTCAGGCGCAGCAGCACGCGATTGCAAGAGGCGCAATTAGGGGCTACCGGCTTGGCAAATAATATCACCCAGATCGCCTGCGTACAATGTACGACATACGACGGACGATCGGGTCTGCCGAAGAGTCCCACCGTGGGCGGGATGTCCTCAAGATCGCGGCCCATCTCAGCTGAACACGATACATATGTGGACCTGGCACCAGCCTCTTATGAAAACAGAGGCAATTAAGCACACGCACATGAGGGGCAATCTAATTGAGTTCGATGACCCGGGGTTGCGCTGATTCCTTCCAAGCCAACCATAAGCCCGGGGGATAAACCGACCAGAGTCTACTTTGCACCGAAAAACAACACGAATGTGATCGTGCAAATCAATGAAATGACGAGACAAGCGTATATTCCCCAACACATATCCGAAAACCCAAGCGAACTATCCATCCAATGCGCCCGGGTTGGGTCCGAGCCATGCTGACAGGGGTGTCTCCAATAGCCACCCCGCAGCTGCTGCCTGTAACCGAGTGAAATCCCACGATGCCCACACAAGGAATTTTCCCCTTGGAACTGAATGTTTCATGACGGCATGGAAATACAACACACTCAAAATCACACAACGCTCACGAATGATCTCAACTACTCGGTCAGGCCCCCCGCAGCAGATGTCAGACACCGGTCTGTCTGAGGTCGCCTTATCCGCACTTTGATTCGAGATCGTCCAATGACCATGTGCACATCCATCTCAGCGTCCCCTCCCTGTCTTTTAGCTCGTTCGTGCTCATCCAGTGATAGGTTGTGATAGCAATCATATGTGCATTGTCCGCTAGAGAGCCAAGGCGTCGTGGCCTATCAGAGAGTTTATTTGCAAGTTTCTCAGGAGACTGATACATAGGCAAGCATAACAGGTTCCTTTCCAGTCAGCCACAGCGGACTATGACAAGCTAAATGGTGGCTGCTTCTGACGTGGCAGCCCGTCGATGGCCATCTCTCTGCTCTCGGTTGAGGGCGAGCCTGATAGGGACTTGCCACACCCATTCGTGATTGCATGTTACTGTTGGTTGCAGACAGCATAGCTCGCGGCGGAACTTGTCTACTCGCGCTGACATATTCAGCTGAGCCTGCATTTTTGCGGCATATTTCCCGCTAGCTCCCTTACATGTGGCATGGTAATCTCCATATACAATGGCCTTGAACAATGCAGTTCATGCCCCACCACTGGAATTTAAAACTGGGCCACAGGCCGAGTGTTCTGTTTGCACCGACGGAACTTGCTCTGGTATCCAATGGTTCCGCGTCGCACCCCTGACCTTGACTGCAACACGACCAAGTCAGGTTGCTGATCGGTAATCGCTTCCTGATAAACATATTGATGGATGGTAGAGTTGTTGACCGCCTTCTATCAGTTGGCCGGTTTGCAATTCACTCAGCTTCTGTGACGGGGATTTGCAATAGTGAATTCGAAGATAACCCACAACGTTCGTGATGTTGCACAAATACAACGTTACAACGACTTTGTTTTGCTGGACAAACAAGGCGAATTAGATATGTATATAATGGACGTTGAATATGTAGTTTTTGAATTTACTTGACCACTTTTCTGTCAAGCATGTCCTTGTACAGTGGAATATGTTGTAGTTAACTAACTACTTCATCGGAACCTAGGTCCTGACATGTATCTACATGTAGGTACTAATCGACCACAGGTGACACTTACATCGCAACCTTGAAAATCAAAGTCTATCAAGCAATTGGCAGAATAGCTTTTACCGACAAAGACATATCATCATTATTGTTTCCAAGGTTGCTCTTATGAACGTTCATAACTAGTTAACTAGTTATCCATCCATGGATAGTTACGAGCCCCTGATCTATAAGGCAGAAATGATGCTCGATTCCCCACACGTGATCTCGGAGAAACAGACCGAACTAGTTAAGATATTCCGGCCGCTAAAAATTATCTACAGAAAAAAAAAAAGGCAGCGCAACAAGTCGCAAGGAAAGCTTTGGCACCACAATATAATCACCCATTTGTGTCCAAGAGATGACTGTCTAAAGGCTGGTTTTACAGCCCGAGCTGAACTATTTCTGAATTGATCTTCAGCACGCCCATTTCTGATTTGCACGCCGCTTAAAACCGTCCGAAACGAGCTCTCTGGCTTCGAAGCCCCCATCTCCAATAATGGATATCCACCGTTGTCGTTTCGTTTCTTATAACCCACAGGCGATCAATGCACTTGCGTTCTCGCATCCCCCGTCAGCAGATCTAGCTGGACGTGGCGTACCCACCCTCAGACTCGCGATCGGTCGTGCGAACGGTGATATCGAAATATGGAACCCTATGCGCGGCGCCTGGTTCCAGGAGACCGTGATGCGTGGAGGCAAGGATAGAAGCATTGAAGGACTCGCATGGACTCTGGATCCCCAGGAGGATGGGCCGGATGGCACCAAATTACCAGGAAAGCTGCGTCTGTTTAGCATTGGATACTCCACAGCCGTCACCGAATGGGATCTTGAGAATGGCCGCCCGCTGCGTCACTCCAGTGGAAACTATGGAGAGATTTGGTGTCTTGCTGCGCAGCCCCGCTGGCAGGCGACCAAGGGCAAAGATGGAAAGGTGCTTCCTCCCGCCGAGGGCGAGCACATCGGTCAGCACCTCGCCGCAGGATGTGCGGATGGGTCAATTGTCATCTTGTCTACTGCCGATAACGAGCTCAAATTCTTGCGCCTGATGCGTCCCTCAACGAAAAGAGCGCGCGTCCTCAGCGTTACCTTCCAGAACCGCCATACCATCGTCGCGGGTTATGCTGACAGTTCTATCCGTCTCTTTGATATTCGCAGTGGTCAGATGCTGCGGACAATCTCTCTGGGCAAAGGTCCTACAGGTGGTCCGAAGGAACTGTTGGTTTGGTCGGTAAAATGTCTGCCGGACGGCACGATCGTCTCGGGTGACTCGGCTGGTGAAATTCGGTTCTGGGACGCAAAGAACTATTCTCTCGTTCAACGGATACAGGGCCATCTTGCAGATACTCTCGATATCGCAGTGAGTGCCAATGGAGATACTGTTGTCAGTGGCGGTGCCGACCAGAGGACCGTCGTCTACCGCAAGAAGGAGGGCGAGAAGGGCGACAAGAAGGGTCGCTGGGCTGAGATCATGCATCGTCGCTACCACACCCACGATGTTAAGACGTTTGCTGTCTACGAGACGAAGGATATCAGTATCGCTGTGTCTGGAGGTATGCTAAACATTGGCCCACTATCGATTTGAGATGTTCCAGCAATGCTGACTGACTTGTTTCGTTCAAAGGTCCCGATGCAACACCGGTTGTTCTCCCTCTGCGTGAATTCGGAAAGGAACACCACCGCAAGCTTTCGAGTCTTCCGCAGATTCCCCAGCTCACCTCCGCGCCGTCGTCCCGTTTGGTTATGAGTTTCTGGGATAGAGAAGTGAGCTTGTGGCGTGTCTCTCGAGGCCCTGCGTCTTTGCATGAGAACATTGATGGCCAACGGCATAGACTTGTTGGTAAGGTTCTGATCCAGGGCGAGGAAAATATCTCATCAGCGATGCTGTCTTCAGATGGCAAGACGCTCGCTGTTGCAACCATTGCTGAGGTCAAACTGTTTTCTCTCCGTCGGCGAAAGGGCGATGAGAAGGGTGCTCTGCGCATCCAGAAGATCGACGTACCTAAGGTGCTTTCCGATGAAGGTGCTCGCCTTGTGACCATTTCCCCCGACGGCCGATGGCTTTCAATTGTTCGCCCCAACAGCGACATCTACATGGCAAGGGTTCAGCCAACCTCCGTGTCTAATGAGAAGCCTCAAGTGGTGCCACAGTTTGCAAAGCTCAAGAGAGTCGCCCGTCATGTACGACACGAAAAGGCATCCCACGGAACGTTGGGTGACTACGAGAGAACGATACGATCTGTGGTGTTTTCAGATGACAGCAAGGTTCTGGCGTGTGGTGATATCTCTGGTTGCGTCGACACCTGGGTGCTGGGCGCAGGAGCCGCGAACGGTGCGGCCAAACGTAGCGGAGCCTCGGAGTCCGACGATGATTCATCTGATGATGAGGACGAGGACGTTGTGATTGAGGGCGAGTGCTGGACTACCGCTGCCACCGAATCACCAATCCCCCGTATGAAGTCCGGCATCACTTTGTTGTCCTTCCGTCCCAAGTCCGCCCCCACACAAAAGCTTCTCGCCAATGCCACGCACCGGTCTGACGAAGATCGGCTGATGGTCCTCACAAGTGAGCACCAGCTCATCGAATTTGATGCTCGGGATGGCAAATTGTCCGACTGGTCCAGACGCAACCCCAAGGCATACCTCCCCGCAGAGTTCCGAGGCGTTAAGGACCGAGCTATGGGCTGCATGTGGGATCTTTGTGAGGGCCGCGAGCGCCTCTGGCTCTACGGAGCATCATGGCTGTGGATGTTTGATCTGCTCCAAGACTTCCCCTCCCCGAGGAGGCTGAAGCTAAGACCGAAGAGGGCAAGACCGCGGGTCAGCTTGCCAAGGCATCGAAGCGCAAGCGCGAAGCCCTCGACGATGACGAATACGAGCGTAGGAAACACAACACTGGTGCCGGTGACCGAATCCCTCAGTCACAAATGGATGTCCACTTTGGCACCAAGGTCCGCAAGATCGTCGGCAGCGATGAATCGCAGGGAGAATGGATCGCGCTTGACAAGGAACGTCCCCGTGTCCCAGGCGAAGATGACGAGGCCTACGAGTACGACGAGACCTTTGCGGCCACCAATGAGACAACCCTCGCCCGTCTACGACGTGGAGATGGAACTGCGGTCGAAACCGAAACTCCACAGAAGGGATCACAGAAGCACACCGGCGATACCCCGAAGAAGCAGCTGGTGGAGACCAATGGTGCCTCAGCTCAGCCTACACGTCGGTGGTGGCACACCTATAAATACCGTGATATCCTTGGCATTGTACCTCTCAACACCTTGTCGGATGACGATTCCGACGACCAGAGCCCGAGTGGGATTCTGGAAGTCGCAGTGGTGGAGCGACCTATGTGGGACGTTGAACTGCCTGGTCGTTACGTGAAGGACTATGAGTGAAGCAGAGAGATATCAAAGGGCTTTCTGTAAAAAAAAATAGAATGGTGATTCAGATATGTAATTTTGTCATTTGAGCATACTTGGTGGAGCGCATGATACCGGCGCCTTATGTACAGGGATTCTGAATTGATGATTACCCCCAAAATTACTTGCCTATATTCAGGTAACTAGTTGACTCTCGTATGTCCTGTATATCGTGGGATTCAAATATACTGAAGTACAAAGAAAGTGACGAAGCTCGGGATTTCCAAGGCTGAAACGATCCAGAACCAGTGCGGGGCCTCAGAGTGACTTAAACCTCCGAGCTCGCCTGGGCAGACTCTTGACTCTCTTGAGACCTCTGTACACCTTGAACCAGCTGACCATCCTGAAAAGCCTTTAACCTGCTACCCTGCTACCCTGCTACCTTGCTGTCCCCGTGAATCCCGAATCTCCTTCCGGTCCCGCTTATCGGCTTATCGTCTACACGTCAGCTCCAACCTTGGGAGGCTGTGAAGTCCGACATCCTCTTTCCATAGACCCCTCTGCAAGGGCCAGGGATACGTTATCATAAATCAAGAAACCCTACATTTGCCAGAACATAAAGGCTCGGATCAATAAGGAGGTCAACAGCAGGACTACCGCATAGGTCCTCCCAAGTCGAACCCAGGGCGGGGCCAACTACTCCATATCGAAGAAAGCAGGCAAACACGCTGCCCCTTTTTCAATAAACCATCGCATAACCCCCCTCTATATATCATTGCCACCTCTCTGCTGTTTCGAACTCACCTCTCAGGACCTCGGCCGCCATCTCAGACCCTCACAGAAACACATCCTACGCCTCTCCGACAATAACCGCATAACTACACCATGGGCCTCTCATACAACGTCTACTTGACTGCCAACAAGATCTTTGGGTGTAAAGGATGCAAGACTCATCTAGCGGACTTCAACGAGATCATGAGCCGGGTATGAGAATGCCCTGAACCCTCTTCTTCCTAAACTCCTGCTATGAATCACCTGTTACTGACCCGTGACCTTCGACTACCTAGAATTTCCGAGGCCAGCACGGGAAAGCATACCTCTTCAATAAAGTCGTCAACGTCACGCAAGGCGAAGCTGTAGAGCGCAACATGACGACAGGTCGACATATCGTGCGTGACATCGCCTGCAGACAGTGCAAGGAAACGGTAGGATGGAAGTACGACAAGGCATATGAGAGCAGTGAGAAATACAAGGAGGGCAAATTCATCCTCGAGGAGGAACTGTTCTGCGTCGTTTGTTAGTGGGGAGACTTCCGCTCATACGCATGGCCTTCATGTGTTTCGTGCGCCTGGCCGGTTCTCGATTTTATGATAAGAATGGGATTGCATTCTCTGAGCATGTGTGCTTTTCAAGACTGATTTCCGTTGCCTTGTTTTTCTTTCTCTTTCTCAGCTTCGGTGTTTGCGAAAGGCGTCGCAAGGAGTATTTATTTGCCTTTCTTTGTTCGGTTTCTTTAGGCCCGAAGAAACTGGAACCAGCTATACATTTGCACTGCGTCCTTGGAATACAGTTTGACAGTTCTATCTCTCTTCTACGTAGCATCCACCTTCCATAAGAGTGACCTACTTGGAGTAGTAGCTCAAATTCCCTTGTATTCTGTCTATACCTGCAAACACATGCATCATATAGAACTTAATCTCCATACTACAAAGCATACCCATCTATATCCTATTTTCGGCGCTTTCAGTGGAGACCAGCCACTGTGGACATAGTCTACCAGCCCCACCAGGTGATTCATTCGCACAGAAGCCCGAGACTGGAGAAATTAGTAGATTTCTTCTTTAAATTCGGATCCCTCTGCATTCTGATTCCACATTGAAGAATTTGGCTTGGAGTATCCATTGTAGCAAAGCCTGACTTCCGAGTTTCCCCACCAAAACCCAAAAGTAAGTCTCTGCGGTCATACTTCAACTACAGGATTCCACTATAAAGAGATTGAAGATTGACCATCGTCAGGATGGCTCCAGCTACCTCGGATTCTGGTATGATGCAGGCGGTCGTGTTTCACGGCCCCTATAAGGTCGCTGTTGAGCAGAGACCTATTCCCAAAGTGCAGAACCCGGAGGATATTGTAGTCAAGGTGGGATATACTGCGCTTTGTGGAAGGTGGGATTGATCTATACTTATTTTACGCAAAGACCAGTGCTAATCGCGATATTATTTAGTGAGTTGCACATGTTCCGTGGCGTGGAGCCTGCAGGAACAGGATTTATTATGGGCCATGAGTTCGTGGGCGAGATCGTTGAGATGGGCAGCGCCGTCAAGACTCTCCAGAAGGGGGACCGGGTTGTTACTGCGTTTACTACTTCCTGGTAAGCTGCCTGCTCACTAGATGCTCGTTTTGCAGTAAATTGTACGAACGTTGCGCTGACATTATGATAGCGGCGAATGCTTCTACTGCAAGCAAGGGTGGTCTTCTCGCTGTGATAAGAACAGTCTTTTTGGATGTGACAGCTTGGACGGTGGGCAGGCTGAATACGTGGGTTTCTAAGCATACTCTTATTTTGCTCTATGTGCTGATATTGAGACTACACAGGCGCGAATCCCGAATGCTGATGGTTCGGTCATGAAGGCCCCCGAGGGCGTTGACGAGAAGTATCTGGTTCTCATGGGAGATATCTTCCCCACAGGCTGGTTTGCAGCCAACAACGCATTCAAGAACTCGACCCCCGAGCAGATTGCTGAACAGACAGTAGTCCTGATTGGATGTGGACCCGTCGGTCTCTGCGCGCTCATCAATGCTTTGGAGTACAAGCCCAAGCATATCCTGGCAGTTGACTCCGTCCCCTCGAGACTGGAGCTTGCCAAGTCGCTTGGTGCTGAGCCGTGGAATTTCCAGCTGGACCGGGCTGGTCTAGACAAGCGTGTTCAAGAGCTGACAAACGGACGTGGTGCCGATGCTGTCATCGAAGTCGTCGGATTGAGTCCTGCCTTGCGCACTGGCTTTGAACTTCTGCGACCTTGGGGAACCATTAGCAGTGTTGGTTTCCACAATGGAGAGGTAAGTAGATATGTATCGGCTTTTAGTATCGTTGCTAATAAGGTACTCAGATTCCTTGGGACGGCAATGATGCCTATTCCAAGAACCTCACAGTCCAGATGGGGCGATGCCCTGTTCGGTCTGTAGCTCCTCAGGCCCTGGAAGTGCTCAAGAGGAACCAGCACAAACTTGGCTTTATGGCTGATAAGATGATGCCACTCTCGCAGGCCGTGGAGGGCTATGATCTATTCAATGCGCACCAGGTGCAGAAAGTGATATTCGAGGCTGATAAATAGAGAGTATAAGTATATAACCAGGTAAGATTAAATAGAAAAAGCAATAGAAGAGTAGAATTATATATAAGAGATCCTGTATACAAACAAAAGAAGTGGTCAAGAGAAAAAGAGAGAAGGCAGATTTTCATACTCGGGTTCTCCGCTTAAAGCAAAACACTTGAACTTCAACTCTTTCACATCTCCATCTCTCCTCCTCTCTCCTCTCTCTCCCCTCACCTTTTTCCCTTCTTCTTCTTCCTCTCTCCTCTTCTCTCCTCTACTCCCCTTTCTCTCATCGAGTTCCCTATCCGTCTTCCTCTCCCTCTTGATCCAAGATCCTGGCACTTTCCCCTCCCATCCATTTCTCCACTTCCTATCTCCCTCTTCTGTGAGTCCTCTTTCTAGCAGTTTGATCCTATTTTACGGGTTTCCCTCTGGGAATTCGCGCATCATCCTGTACCGCATGCGCACTCCTTTCTACCTTTTTTACAAAACTGACTTTTGCCACTATTTGAGTGTGAAGTCTCTACCGGTCCGCATCTCGCGACCGTACGGCATTAAAGGAACCTTCTATCCCGCTTCTCACTTGATCCTTTCAAACCGCTTAACCGCTCCTCCGCTTCTCCTACCTTCATCGATCACCGACAAAATGGATTCCGCCGAGATTCACCAAACCACCGCTGTGGACCACGACGAGCCCATGACCGATAACTTCAACGACAACCTCGCCGATCAGGGTGACCTCGAGGCCCCCCTTAAGACCGAGGAGGAGTATGCTATCGCCGATCTGACTCTGCGTGCTATTGTTTCCTCCAAGGAGGCCGGTGTCATCATCGGTAAGGCTGGCAAAAACGTTGCCGACCTCCGCGACGAGACCGGTGTCAAGGCCGGTGTGAGCAAGGTAGTTCCCGGTGTCCATGACCGTGTCCTGACTGTTACTGGTCAATTGCGCTCGCTTGCTCGTGCCTATGCGATCGTGGCAAAGGGTCTTTTGGAGGGTGCCCCGCAGATGGGCATGGGTGGCATTGTCTCTAACAATGGGACCCACCGTAAGTGATATCTTCTTTTTCTTTTTGGTCGCTCTGAATATTTTAGTTTGGACTCATTCTTCTGTATGGGGAGTTTAAAGAATCCATACGGAGAGTCTGGAAATTACCATTTTGATCCGAACTTGTTCTAACTTTCTCTAGCCGTTCGCCTTCTGATCTCCCACAACCAAATGGGTACCATCATTGGACGACAGGGTCTGAAGATCAAGCACATTCAGGATGCATCGGGTGTTCGGATGGTTGCGCAGAAGGAAATGCTCCCCCAATCCACAGAGCGCATTGTCGAGGTCCAGGGTACCCCCGAGGGCATCGAGAAGGCCATTTGGGAAATCGGCAAATGTCTGCTTGACGACTGGCAGCGTGGCACCGGTACTGTTCTCTACAACCCCGCCGTGCGTGCTTCTCTCAGTGGCTCGCAGCCGCTCAACAACAACCCCCCGGCTGGAAATGGCTACCAGAACAACACCAGCAGCCGTCAGTACAACCGCACCGGCAACGGCGCCGACTTCAGCGATGGTGGCTATAACCGCCGATCTAACTCCGATGCTGGAAACCGCGGATACCCCTTGGTTACCGAAGATGGCGAAGAGATCCAGACCCAGAACATCAGTATTCCTGCGGACATGGTTGGATGCATCATCGGCCGGGGCGGGACCAAGATCACAGAGATTCGCCGAAGCTCGGGCGCTCGGATTTCGATCGCCAAAGCTCCCCACGACGAGACTGGCGAGCGCATGTTCACCATCATGGGAAGTGCTCAGGCTAACGAAAAGGCTCTGTACCTTCTCTACGAGAACCTGGAAGCCGAGAAGACTCGCCGCAGCCAGCTTCCCCAGGAATAAATCCCCCGGGAATGATCCCTGGTGTGTGGGTGTGCGCGGATGAGATTGGTCCTAGCAGGACTCCTTTGTGTTCTCTGACCTTACGACTTCCTTGAAGACTTGTCGGTCACGATCAGCGGCGGTCATGTGCTAGCGCTTCTTTTATTTCCTTTTTATTCCTCTATTTCGTTCCGATTGCTTTGGGTCTTTCTCTCTTGATCTTCTTCCTCGGCTCTCCTTCGAGGTTCTAGCCTCACCATACGTTGCTCTTATTCACAAAAGACAAAAGTTCGCTGCGATGGATGGAGGGTACACATGCGTATTAGATACCAATTTTGTGTGGTCTTTATCGGCCATTGTGCGTTGAATTGCATCGCAACCCGAATGTCTCTCGATCCTAACCCTCAACTTTGCCAATCACAACAGCCTTACCTCCATTCCCTCCCTCGCTTCCCCACATCAGCTGAACTGTCACCGTGATGTCTCTAATCCGTCTTTACCCCGATTCCTGAATCCCAGACCTCTCCGCCATCATCCCGGTCTCTACCTCCTCCTTGTCCTTGTCATCGTTCCACCTTGTACGCCGCCAGTTTGTAGCTGGCGGGGTATATTGATCCATGTCTTTCCCTCCACTCTTATCTCCTCGACTTATGTACCCTGTTTTCGTTCCCTTCCTATCCCTGATTTACTGCAATGCTACCACCTTTTATCAACCCTACCCTCTCCTTATTGCGGTGTATCTTGGCCCTTGAAAACGAAACCCTCGAAATAATAAAAAAACGCTTCTTGTCTCCTAATAGCCCCCCTTTTCATGTGTCTCGTTGCGTATCACCTTGGCTGCTGTTCTCAAATATGAATATCTGGTGTTAAATGCCAATAGGACGTTGGGTGTCTAATCTCACGAATTACTCCAGGAACAAGCGATTTCTTGTATACCCTCTGCAGATGGACCCGTCCGGTTTATCTGCTGGGATATATTTGTGCGAATGATCTGTCCAACTGATGTATCGTTAAGCTAGTAATTATACTATGCTACAATCTATAACCTGGTGGACAAGGATATTAGATCTTTGTATAAGGCGACAGCAGAACGCACTAGCTTAGATCGCATGTGTTGTCTATAAAGCAACAGAACTAACAAGAAAGCGCTTGAATATCTCATTTCATTCCATTCCATCATTATGTAAATTCTCGTCTGCGACTCACGGACAAAGGAGATAATAGAAAAGACCAGCTTACGGGCGGCAGACCTAGATACAAAACGCGCCCGCAAGAGAGAGATGCGACAAAAGAATAGACAAGAGAAACAAGTAGAAACAAGGAAAGATAATCCCTAGGGCTGGTACACAAATGAAACAGTGCCATCCGGTAGAGTATTATGGACAAGAGACGCCGCCAATGGTAGGTTTTGTACATGAATTTGACAAACCACTAGACATGCTGACAGTCTATGGTGGTGAGATGGTGTGTCTTTGCTGCCAGAGACCTTCCCCAGACAAATATCACACCAAAAAATGTGGACACAGAATAGGATGACGTGCTGACACCGTGAATGCGTGATGGGTGTAATTTCTTCTCAAATCAAAGACACAGAGGAGATTCGTTAGAATGCATAATGCAATGTTGTGTGGGACTGTGGACAGGGAAAACTTCCAACTGTCATGGCTGGTGAGACACGCATATAACAAGCAAAGTCCTTTCGAAAGATGGAACGAGAACGCCGATGTCGAAGCAGATGTCCGAAGGAGACGGGATCAGATGCGGGGTCGCTGCGTAAAATAATTCAAGGTGAGGTAACCGGATATGTCGACGGTTGGCATGCATGATGGCGGGGTTCAGCCAGAGGGATATGGGAGGTGTGAGCGTTAATCGATGCTGTCATCGAGGTTTACATTGTTGGGGGTGGCCGGGGCACGATTTCGAAGACCGAATCTCCGTGCGCCCAAGCTGTTCGTTCGCAGTCGTGGTGATTGGATTGGCGTGTAGCTGGTTGCCACTTTGCTCGATGGGGTCGAGATCCTGGTCTGGGAGGGCTCCATTTGGGGCGAGCGCAGACCTTCTTCGACGCCAGATCCCTGCACGTTATTGGAAGAGAAGCTAGGCGTTAGGCCGTAACGGCGAGACCCGGCCTGGATGTTGGAGCGGGATGTCGCAGGAGTATAAGTAGCAGGGTTCATGTAGCTTCGACGGAATGAGAGACTGGATGAGAGAGTCGGTGTCCGAGGCTGTGATGACTGCACCTGCGGTTGTGGGACCTGTGATGATTGGTATTGCGGGGAGCGGGGGGAGTATGCGACGCTGCTCTGGTCCTGCTGCACACCGGAAATGGAGCGGGACACAGTGTGACCTTGGGAGAATCGTTGCCGAGGAGGCGGGATGGCTTGCGCAGGAAGCGGTGTGCCAATTTCTGTATTGGCTCTGGAGACCGAACGACTATGTGGACTTTCAGTCTCTCCGCTTTCCTCGCCAATGGTCAGCCTGCGGCTGCGGAGGGAACTTGACATGCGATTGAGACGACTGGCTGGGTTAGACATGCCGGGAGATTGGCTTGGGCTCTGCTTCACATCCGTCGTGTTACCAGGACTGGTATTGACCAGGGATGCTCGACGTGCGTCAAGGCGACTGGAGATGCGGGTCGTGCTATGACGCCGCTCAACTCCTTCGGGCTCCTTGCTCCCATTCCGCTGATACGTCGGTACGGACATACGAGCATCGACCCCCGTGCCATTCGACAATTGAGGCTGCACGCCTGTTTCACGGCTTGACGCCGGTCGGGCACTCTTTAGCTGCTCATCCGTCAAGGCTAGGCAAAGCTCGGTCAGACTGCGGCACACACTGTCTGCTTTGCGGCGGGCATGTCGTTCGGGTGAGGTGTATCCTCCATTCACGACGGAGACGCTGCCCGATGGGGCGGTATTGACGCCCAACGCGGTGGAAAGGTTCAAAGCATCGGTTATCGTCGCTTCGAGGGAGGTGTACACGTCACCGCTCAAGACAGCTTTTGCCTTGGCCAATGCGGATTGCAGAATGGGGTGCACCGGGCTCCGTTCGGTATCTGCAGTTGAGACGCTGGCTTTGCGGCGTTGCTTCGGCGAAGAGGATAAGGTGGTAATTGCAGTGTTTGCAGTCCGCGGTCTCTCATTGGTAGGGGTGTACATCGCCGCTGAAGATGATGGAGGTAGCCTCCCCGTCAATTCCAGCTTTTTGATCCGATCTTTGAGATCATCCAGTTCGTCCCAAACAGTGGATGGGGCCGTAGTGGACAATGTCGACTCGGTTCCATCAGCGCGCGATCGTTCTGTATCGGCTCGCGGTCGCCCGGTCACTTCAGAGGCAGAAGGTTGCCGACTGCTCCGGATTGTAGAGAGTCCCGAATAGCGATTGATGCGCGGATCGGTTAGGGAGGACCGGCGCTCCAGTTCCTCAGCAGCGGTAGGTGTGCGCGGTGAAGTTTCTGGGCTCGTGCGGCTGAAGCGGCTTCGTGGAACGCCGACGGCGGATCGCGCACTGGATCCTAGGCCACTGTAGCGGAAGCGACCAGAGTCGTCTAGAGGATGGGTGGATGACGCTGGAGTATGGATGGAGCTGTAGGGGGCAGTGGGGGAATCATTTTGCAAATGCAAGGGGTTGTCGATATTGCTATACCGCTGATCGGGTGACGGGGTTTGTTCTGTCGTTGGCGACCGTAGACTTTGGCTAGAATAACCAAGCCGTGACTAGTCCGTACGTTCTCGTTAGCTATCGGGAAGTCACAAGAAGGGGTTGAGCGGCTGCTGTGGCCGATGAATGCCAGAGCGATCAGGAATGCGATCGGCTCAAGACCTATATTATTCTCACTTACCCGTCTAAAATCCGAGCGACCTATCGAGTCGCGACGGCCAGAATCAGCTCTCGCAATATTTAGGAACACATCCTCGTTCTTTGGGCGGCCCTCGTCCGTCGAAGACTTGTCCTCGATCCCCCGATGAGTACCGTTTAGACTGCCGTTGAGGGAGCGAGCATTTTCATTTAGGGTTCTGGTCGCTCCAGAATAAGCCAGACTTGATGGCATGGTTCTTTTCACATCAGGGCGATCTTGGTGTAATTCGTCCTGTCTGGGCCTCTTCGAGGCATGGGGAGATTCAGAAGCTTGGGGGCTGGGTGAGCTGAAGCTTAGGATGGATCGCCGGGCGCGGTGCAATAAGGAGCGTTTGGTGGTTAGATTGGGTGTTTCATCGGTGGGGCCATCGAAGCGAGTGTGCAACGACAAAGAACGCGAGTGAGGGAAATGTCGGAAATGTTGGAAGTGCTGGTCGTGGTCATAGTCACGATGCTGATTGACTTGGTTGGGTTGCAAATGGTCACGGGAACCTGCAGCCATCGTGTACTTTGTGCTCTGTACACTGTACGAAGTACAGAGTACGGTGAAGTACTTGGTACCTTTGAAGTCTTGACGATTCTGGGGAAAGCTAGGATTGTATAGTTCCGACAGGTTGGAAATATGCACAGTTCATAGTCATTGCAGGATGTCAGTAAGGACTTGTGGACTTGACCTGTCAGAAAGAATATTGGATGCGGGTATACACTGGAGAATTTCAATATTGACGAGCTTTTATTTTCTATTGGATTTTGTTTGAAACTTGATTTGGTTTGACTCATGGGAAATATTGAGGAAGGTACAATATGAACTGGAACTCTGTAGATGCGATATGCTGGATGATACTACTCAGAACCTATTAGGTAGATGGTAGTCTGCTCTACATAAAATCCGAAACAGGAAAAGAAGAGGCAAAAGGAAAAGAAAAGGAAGAAAAACAAAAAATACAAAAATAAGCATTGAGCCATGGTTCAGCTCCAGGCAAAACCACGGTTCGGTTGAAAAAACCCCCAACAAATTGAATTTGACAGTTGACATCCATGGATCCAAAACAAGCAGCTCTATCTAGGTACTATTCGGGTTGCAGTATGCAGGATACTATCTACATCTACATAGGCACAACATATCAGGTCCTGAATATAGATTGACATCGCAGACCATACTAATCACCTGATATACGACCATTCTTGGATGCTAGTCAACCTTGAAATGGAAGTAGATGGTTGGAATACTTGGGGACCCTTTATTGCACTCTATAGTTATACAGTATAGGTATACTATCTAATGAGGCTGGTTATGTTGATAAACGTCGTCTAATTCTTAGGTACTAATTTCCATTCATACCAATGAATATAAAAAGTGAAGCGGGCAGCCTGGGCTAGGAAAAGTACTCTAGGTGCATATACATTACTCTCTCGCTATTAATTATCCTATTTCTAAAATCAATAAGTGACGAGATAGTACGGCAATGCCTCACCTTGGAACACTAGGACTACTCTTTATTAATTATTAGACATGGGCTGTACTCGGAGAAAGAAACAAGCAAGGCTATGCTAATAAAGGGGCTCAATCAGTGATATACACCCTAGTGTACAGAGTATACTTTGTACGCTCGCTAGTACACTTAATATGGAGTCCTACAATATACAAGGGTGTCTAGACCCATGGACTCCGTATTCCGTACGGAGTATAGTGATATGAGTCGAATTCTTCAATACTTGCACACAGCCACTTGACCATCACTTGACAAATCCATTGTCATGTGCGTATTGCTCGTGTGGCAATCCACTATCTAGGCATACAGGTAACACGGAGTAGGTGGACCAACTTGATAGGTACTTTGTTTAGATTGATCATTAAACAGAAATCTATTTGTGGAATAATCTGGAGAGCCCTATATCGTATACTGCAACGGCTAGCCGACCATACCATTTGCAGTATGTACCGATAATAAGAGACAAGGCAAGACAAGACCAGGAGTTCATTCGCGGTAGTAGTTTAATTGAACAAGCTGTCCTTGTATGCGACAAACCAATGGAAAGTGTCCTTCAAGTCTGAAACACAAGAATGTCAACCAAGCGTAAGCTGCTAATGTCGCAATCCAGAGTGTTTATTTTTAGAAGCGCATGCTGAAACATCTGGAGTTTCCTTCAGGATCAAGAACGCCAGAGAAAGGGGCTCATCTATTTGGAACTTCTCTGGCACAAACCAGATTTTCGGTGACAAGGTGATGAATACCATGGGAATATCCTCTCCAGACTCGGCATATGGCGAAGTGAAGATCCAGTTTCAGGACTACAATCCACGTGGAGAAGGACGATCATTCGTCATTCCCCGAAAATACAGTGGGCCTCAAGCTTCAGTAACTCTCCCCAGCCTCCATGGGGATAATCCCAGCTGATGTAATAGACGATCTAGGTAGTTGTACATAACTTCCAGATGTACGGAGTAAATATTGCTATTTTACGTACGGAGTATGAAAGTAAATTATAGCCCCAAACCTGTTTGTATTATATCTCACACGATCTTGAGACAAATGCCAAGATCCACTAGTCTCCCGCTAGTGCCAATTTGGTGTGTTTCATCCAGCGCCAAACCCAGATCCATGGGGTTTCAGGTTGTGCCTTGTCCTCCTACTATCATCCAATCAGATATCTCTCTATTCCTATTTTGGGGTTGCCCCTAAAATGTTGAATGGTCCAATGGTATCATGTCCACACAATCCATGGGTCAGCCAGCCCACCGTTCACCCATTCGAATTTTATGTTGTTTTGACCTGAATCATGTATGTACATATGTAATTATCTAGAACAGTAGTATGGAGTAGAGAAACAGTGGAGTTATGTATTGAGAGACGGGAAGGTAAATTTGGAAGACAGGAAGACAGTGTCCCTTTCGGGTTACTACGCACAGCACATCTCCACCATATCCCGTCTCAAATGTCTCCCCCCTTGTCATCTCGGTCTTTAAGCCGTTTGTGTTGGTATTGTGTGTAACAGATGGGGGTTATCCAACTCTAAGGAATATACGGAGTACGGAGTACCCGTGGACATGGATGTACTCAGCTGTGGGACTATAATTATGTGGGACCTGAGCATGTACGGAGTACCTAGGTAGTATTTTGAAGAAATACATACAACATACATAGAAAGAAGGAATGAATATAATAATATTTAGAAATATAAGAAAATAGAAAATAGATAATAGATAATATACGCTAAGGTGGGAAGAGGCACACTCACGAGCCTCTCATTTACGTTGATTTGACGCCGACCTAAACATTCCAGGGCGGCTAAAATTAGAGAGGGCAGTGATTGGGGGTTTTATCTCCCCTCTTCTGGTATTGTATGTTATTTATGTTATTTTTTGTTACTTTGTTACTTTGTTACTTCCAGATCCCCCAAAACACGAAGGGTCCAAAAACCCGTATACTCTCTTTCTCTTTCCCTTTTCCTATTCTGCCTTTCTTCTCTCTTTTTCATCCTTCCAGTTCCCTGGAGGAACCGCTTTGATTCTATACGACTCTCTGTGATACATTTTTTCCCCTTTTCATTATTCTCTTTGATCTTTAACTCTTTGGTCTTTGATCTTTGGTCCAGTCATTCCTTCATATTCCTTGCAATACTGGAAAAGAAAAGAAGATACACACATACCCTTGTGATCTGGTATGTGGATGGCCTTCCCGTAACCAACCTCTCACTTTATTATTACACTTCCTCATTCTCCTTCATGACATCGTGCATTGTGTGCTTTTCCCCTTGATCATTAGTCTCAAACCCTTGCATTTATGTTGCCCTAGATTCAAGCTAAACATCCTTCCCAATAGAGACTCCATTTGCGCAGGCAGCAAGTGCATCTTCGATCCCGAATGCCATTCTAGCCTCTCTTGTGAGAGCCGGATTGAAAGGAACTTCCCTTTCACAGTGTCGATTTCTCGGACAATGCCAGTGCAAACTAGCCAGCCGTCCTTTCCGGACTCATTTCCATCTTTCATGTCGGTGTTTGGGGGTCCACTTCCGCGATACAAAGAAGAAGCAAACACTATCCACCCTCTTCAATATCCAACCCATGTCCCTGTCAATACGCGCCTACTTCCTTCCCCCACCGCGAAAGTGTTTCATCCATGACCTCGGCATCCACCGAGTCATCCCCGACCACCACCATCTCACCTTTTGATTCGCCCGGCGGGGGTGACATCTCTCCGAGCTCGTCCCCGGAATCTCCATCTGCCATGTCGGTCTCGTACCCCAAATTCCTGCCTTCCACTCGGCCCGTGGAGCTTCCTCCGCGCCTTGCGCCTGTCAGTGAACCACGCCTGCCGCAGCCGACCCCTCATAATGTGCGCCCAGACTCCCCAAACCGGCGGGCACGTAATCTCAAGAACTTGTCATTGCGAATGCCACCCCCATCTCAGTCCCGCCCACCTATCGCTACTGCATCGGTGGTGGAGACGTCACAACACCACTTTGATACCCCGCCATCTCCCATCGCGATCCCGGCCAAGAGCAAAAGCACGAGGCGACGCGTCGCCAATCTGACCATCCAAACCCCGACATTCAATAAACCGTTGTCCGGTACCTCCACTGATGCCGTGCCCCCTACTCCATCCCTACGCCACGCAGAATCCTCACCTTCGCTTGCATCGATTACATCACCATCGTTCGCCCCACGGGGAGGCATGCAGCTTCCCCGGCTAATGCCACATGGTACGCGCCGTTTTTCTAGCGCATCTGCTGATGATGTTTCCTCCCCTGTCACCCTGCAGCCGGTTGATGGGTCTGGCTTCTCTCGCCGTGTTCTTGATGGCCTAGAAGAAGAGGATGACCACCTCGACTCGCGGGAGTCGACCCGCAAAAAGGATCGTGGCTACCCGGATGGGCCTATTCGGATCCACGACTCTGGTGTCTACCTGTATCTGGAACCAACAGCAGAAGAAGCGTCTAAATTTGACGTGGTTATCAACGTCGCTAAAGAAGTGGTGAACCCGTTCAATCCTAGCAAGGACGACCGGAACGATACAGTGATGAGCACTTGGCGCAACGCTTCCATGGCCTCGAAACGCTTCTCCCGAGGCGAGCCCCAGACCGCGATTTCAGAAATGTCCTTTAAGTCTGCCTGGGAATTTCAGCCCTCGGATTCTGAGTCGCCAACCCCCACTACCTCGACTCCTACAACTTCGGTACCGGAGTACCTCCATGTCGGTTGGGACCACAACTCCGAAATTCTCGAAGATCTGCTCCCTCTCTGTGAGCTGATTGACGACCGGGTGGCCGAAGGAAAGAAAGTTCTGGTGCATTGCCAGCTGGGCGCCAGTCGCTCGGCATCGCTGGTCATTGCCTATGGATTGTACAAAAACCGAAACCTGGATTTCAACTCGATGTACGAAGCAGTTAAGGGACGCAGCCAGTGGGTTGGCCCGAATATGAGCCTCATCTACCAGCTCACAGACTTCCGCTCTAAACTGCTGCGGGGATCTACCTCTAAGCCCCCACCCCAGGAGTGGTTCGTCCAAACCGGCCGACGAAGCTCAGAGCCTCAGGTTGCACGAGCTGAGCGCCCAGAGTCCAACGAATCCAGCCGACCACCATTCCGTGGCCTGTCGCAGGCACCATCAACTAGTTGCCTCTCAATCCCTGAAACAAGATCAACGCGTCCCACTACGAGCGACGACGGTAGCTACACAAAATCCAAGTCCTACTCGCCTAAGCGGAGTCTCTCCCCCGACCCCTCCCATTCCGACAGAAGTTTCAGTCCGTGGGACCTGCCTCGGGCCGGCTACGAGGGTTGCCGCGTAGCGTCAGCAGCTGTGACCCGCTCGTTCAGACCCATGTGTTTGTACGTGATGCGCCAGACTCCGGTGGTGGTTTGTTCTCACCGAGGACGAACGAATTCCTCTCGCCGACCCCTTTGGCACCAGCATCATTCCATCGCATTGATCGCTCGGCAGCCCTGTCTCCACCTCCTATCCCCCATGGCATGGGTTTTGCCACCGAACCGGCAGACCCCCGCTCGCCTCCATCTGGCGGCGAACCCCTGATCATGAGATCTATTGATGAATTCTTGTGATCTATCCGCCTCGTGTCCTTTGAGACCAGGCTCGGAACGATTCTACGACCCGACATATTTTCCATGTCTCTTTCCTGATTTGAAGACCATCTGCTCGCCCCCGGGACGTGTTGTGTCCCGGGAGTCAATGCCCTTCCATTCTCACTTACTAATTTCTTCCACTCATCTCAATCAGATGACTGGCTTGATGATACTCATGACCAAAGCAGGCTTTGCCGTCGCTCATCGCCATTTTCTCCAACCTGCATACTTGCTGCATATTTCTTTTTGTCATTTGAACCTACGGGTCTTGCCAACACCATTTCTGGTCACCATCGCTTGAGCTTTCTTCTCTTCTTCTTTTTTTTTTCCACCACTGGCGTCTCGGGTGTCCAAAACGGACTCATTTTGATACCAAACCAAGGCCCGGCCTGGGAAGATCGGATCAGACCTGTCTGCTTCCTTTGTGCCTGGTACCTGTAATATTATCGGAGGGTCCTATCTCGTTTGGGTTTCTTTTGCTTCCATTGGCTTTCGTCTCACGCTCGCTTGGTTATTTCGTGTTGCTCTCTTATCTTTCCATCTTGCTCAGACAAGGCCTTGGCTTCTGCGCCTTTCTTTGTGTGTTCAACATTCGTGTGGTGAAGCCGCTTAGTTCCTCTTGGGATCACGGTATGCTTGGTTTATGGGTGAAAGATGGCATGATAAATACCCCATTTGCACATTCTCACAATAGAGATCGACGTTAAGCTTCAATTGTTTCTTGTACGGCTGTAAAAAATGGAATCAAGTCTAGTTCTAGGTCCAATCATCGCGGCTTCAGACTGTTGTAGAACGGAGATAGCGATAAGCCCCGAGAACATCTCCATCCAACCCAAATTTTTCCTTGCGCATCCTCTGCATGCCCGCGACAATGGCTGAAGAATCTCATCCAGCATACCTCTCGCCCAGTGAGCTGGGCACAAAAGACTAGTATGTGTCCTTTTCAGCCGCACCTTTCTCCCTTGCTGGGGGGCCGGGAATTCACGAACCCCGCTCTACCCCTCCAACGTGCTGTATACAGTGAAACAGGCACTGCAAATGCAGCAACGGATCAATTGGACTACCAATTGATCTATACGACTGCCTCTAATATCTGAAGAAAATTACCAAACCCAAACTAACAATTCAAACCTAGCTGGGAATCCTACTACGCCCGCACACTAGCCCACATTTCGCACGAAGCTCCCAAGAATAACCCCAACGCCAATGCCAAAGACCAAAATGACGACGATGCCGCGTCCACCTCCTCCGACCTAAACGAAGAAGACGACCCCGGCACATCCTGGTTCTCTGAACACAACGCCCCGCAAAAAGTCCTCCACTTCCTCACGCGCAAGTCCTTCCCCTTGTCGCCGCGCAATATACACAAAGGCTCCCGCCAGCCGAGTGTTCTGGATCTCGGTACCGGGAATGGAAGTATGCTCGCGCTTCTTAAGAAGAAGGGCGGGTACGGGGGACGTCTTGTTGGCGTTGATTACTCGCGCCAGAGTGTCGAGCTTGCGAGGGAGTTGCAGCGTGTTAGGGGGCATTCCGCTTATCGCACTGACTCTGACTCTGAGGATGAGGATGAGGGTGAAGAGGATGATGAAGAGGATGATGAGACCGAGGCAGAGGCTGGATCCAATGACTTGCCGGAACAAGAAACATCCATCCAGTTCGAGGAGTGGGATATTCTGGGCTCGAAGGCGATTCTTTCTGAAACAGGTCTTGAGGTATCACCCTCCCCTCCTTCGGAGGAAACACTTCCTTGGTTCCCCTACCATGAAGGTGGTTTCGACATCGTGCTTGACAAGGGGACGTTTGATGCTGTCTCGCTAGCTGATGATGCGAAGACCACCCGTGTCTGTGAGAGATACCCTGATATCGCGCGGCGATTAGTGCGGCGCGGTGGGTTCCTGATTGTTACTACCTGCAATTGGACTGAGGAAGAGCTGGTGCATTGGTTCACTGGGGGTCGGACGAGTGGGGATCGGTTGGCGGTTTGGGGCCGTGTTGAGTATCCTCGCTTCCGGTTTGGAGGACATGAGGGACAGGGTGTTTGCACGGTGTGTTTCCAGAGGCTTGGGGATGCTTGATACTTGGTGGAGCTGCAGAATACCATGCGAACTATACTATACCCCTAAGCAAACAAAGGTGGAAAGCAGATAGCCAGTATAGATATATGCTGAATATAGTACTGAAACATGTCCATCATTCGTTCCTCTATCTATGCTCGTAATCTCATCATGCAAGGGAACTGAGATATCGCTCAAAAATGCACATGCCATCCATCGCCAGAACCACAGCCCAAAACTCTACTCCCCCTTCCTCTTCAAAACAGCAATAACACACCACCTCTTCTGATTCTCCGTACCCTCCCCTTCCCTAACCGGAAGCCATTCCCTGCGAATCTCACCCCCATCCTCCAATCCCGCAACCAAGTCCCTCTCGTAGATCTTCTCAACCACGAACCTATTTTTAAGGGCCGTCTCAAAGAACCCGGCAACAATCGCGCGCCCGGTAAGCCAGCAACTACCCACACTTTTCCACCTGGCGAAAGGAACCACTGCATAGTGCGGGCGAGGTTCTCATGCTGTAAGCGCATCCAGAAACAATCCGCCGCGACGGTGCGCGTGAAGACACCCTTGTTCGCCGCCGAGAAAGAGTCATCCAACACACCCCATTCATGCGGATGCATTGAAATTTCTCTGTCGGCCGTAGGCGCGCGCTCGGCTAGATTGTGCTCTATATTGAAAGCGATTGCGCCGCTGAGTGCCGGCGACAAGGGGTGGCCTGTTGCGACAACCTTCGAGGCGCCAGCTAGGGAACAGATTACTGAGGGGAGAGCGGCGCCTGTAAACAATATCAATGTATTAGTTTGAGTGTCTCAGCGTTGAGGGGTACAGTATAAACTGTGACGAATGGCTAATGAAACCGGAAACAGTCCACTTACTAGCGCCCAACTCGAGTACACTCTCGTCCTTGATACTCCACAGCTCCGGGTTTCTTTTCTGGCTTCTGTCTCTGTTTCGCCTGGTGGCGTGCAACGACCATTGCCGCGCCCCAGAGGAAATGCGCGAAGAGTTTGCGTCCCTCGTCGACCTGGTTCACGGAGCCGTCTGGCTTGGCTTGGCCTGCGGCGATCTCCTCAGAACTCTTCTCGCTTAAGATTGGGTAGCTGGGGACCATGATGCTAAGGTCGCCATAGCGCGGGGAGCTGTAGAGGAGGTGTTGGCCTGGGTCACCGTGGAAGGAAGGTGCATCGTCTAGGAAGAGGTGGGTGAGAATGCCCCAAAGAGGTCCCCGGTTGATTCCTCGTCTTCGGCGCTGGGCGTGTTGGGATAGTGGCGGCGGGGGGAGGGGCCGTAGACGGGAATGGAGCATTGCTGCGGTTGTGGTGTTTTTGAGTTAGGATTTAATCTGGTATGCTCGAAGTAGAGATCTTGAAGGTTTCCAAGGGTTCCCTGTTTGTATGATTGAAAAGTCAATTGACCTATTATATGAGGCCATTGCGACCCTTCACGAGTTCTGCACAATCTTTATTTCTTATCGGGAATTTTGATAAAGGGTTGAAATGTGTTTGCATTGTTTGATTTGATATGGAGTAGATTAGGTGAGATGTCTCCACCTTGTGAGGTCCGACCACGTCATGGTAAATAATAATGGAGCATACGAGATTCTCTGCGATTGAATTGTTGCCTCGATAAGTCCATTTGAGGACATAATTCCACAGCTATGGTAGCTCTCGGTAGCTCTAACAATTGGATCGACAACGATCCAACTTTCTAACCCAATAATACTGACAAGAAGAATGTCCCGGGTGTCTCAGCCGCATGTCAAGAATGACGGGCCAGGAACCTTGGGACCTTGGGAATGTGCCAGAGACAAGAAAGATCAGGGGGCTTCCTTCTCAAGAGCGCCAAAAATAATTCCGCCCAAGTGCTCGTGCGCAAGAGGGCAGTGTGACGCTCGGAGTAATGATCCTCTCCTGCAGGCGTTAGCGTGCGAGATGGCGCGACCTGATCGGAGGAATGTGTGGTGACCTGAGCGATTACCTAACTGACCCCTGTCCCCCGGGCCCTTCGGGGCCTGGGTGCTGTCGTCTTGGAGTGCCCTAGGTTAGGTGATGAGCCACAATTCCTCCTTTGCCACGAAAGATGTTCTTATGCTGCAACCTGTAACGGAGTATGTACATCAGGGAAATTGCATTAAATTAGATCATTGCATCAGCTGGAGGGTATCAGGTGATATCTTTGACTAAGCCCAATGACATCATTGGCCCCCACTTCATCCACTCTGTTCCAAGCACTAGACCGGTCGATGCTATGCAGGTGATCTCGATACATGGCAGAGCGGTACTTTCTAAGTCACTAGTTTAAGTGCTCGCGGCCATCTCCTATCAATGCACATTCGTCATTGCCCGGGTGGGAACCAAGTAACCTGATTGGTACTTGAATCCAGAGTCCAGCTGTCCTATCTTGTGACCCTAGTTGATCGTCAGGCAACTGGAGGTTTTCCTTTTTTTTTTTTTTTTTTAATATCTTTTAAACAAAGGTGGTTCACTTTTCTAAGGTTGCAATATTTTGCATATAAAAGGACATGTCAAATGGGAATTGGGTTATAATTATTTTATAGCTGAGACTGGATCCATGGCTCTTTATCCTTCAGAACCAGGGCGCAGACCCTTCCCCTGTACGGAACGCCATCCGAGGGCTAGGAATTAACACACATATTACATATTTAACAAGATTATGCCCAACATTCGCCATTCGAATTCGCTAGAATCCGAAGGGTTTTTGGTTGTTACTATTAACATGTCTTTATTCGGGGATCCACTCTGCTATCGCATCAGAGCCATTGCGACACACACACACACACACACACACAGAGATATAACACACAATATAGGGTATAAGGAACATGGGATATAACGTTATCTAGTATAGACAATAATATAGTCCAAAAAGCATATATATCTTCAACTATATTAGCAATAAAATACCAAACCCGTATGTGTGACTGGTGATCGCTCTCCCCCGCATGCTCAAAGGGAAAGGCCCCCGCAAACCTGAGCGATTTTGGCTCATACCGGCCCTGACTCTTTCTCCTTCTTTCTCCTCTTTTTTTCCCCTTCCACCTTTCTTTTTTTTTTTTTTTTGGATTCCCTCACTTTTTTTCCCTCCTCTTCTTTATTCGCTCTCATTCTCTCTCTTCATTCCCTCTCATTCTCGCATTCATTGCCCCCTATACATCTCGCACCCGGAACTTCGCCTTATTTCATCTTCTCTAAATTGAGGGCAACCCGTGTCCTAGAGGTCAATTCCATTGGAAGCTTCCTCTCAATTCTTACCATGGCCTCATTCAAGGTAGGTGCCCAGCATTTCCGTCTGACTACTGTCTTTTCCTTTCTTTTTTTTTTTTTTTAAAGGCCATACTAATCTATCGGCCCCTTTGGCCATTCACAGGAATTGTCCATGTCGCGTCCTCTCCCCAATACTAGCCAGCGGCACCACGCGCATTCGATCTCGCTAGGTGCCCTCAATCCAAACCACCGTGTAACTCGTCGAAAGAGTGTCACCACCGCCGCTGCCAATGCTGCCGCCGCAGTCGCTGCCTCCATGGAGGGTGGGGAGGCTACCTCGCTCCCTATGGGTGCGCACCGCCGCAGCCTAGGAGCCCGCAAGGGACTGGAATCCGGCTCCATCGGAAACGTATCTGGCTTTAGCTCCTACCTATCCCGCAGTATCAATAGCCCCAGTCAGGAATCAACGGTCGCCCGCAAAGGTTCTCCGGGCTCGGATCAGTCCGATGGCAAGCCCAAGAACCGGAACCGCCGAGCCAGCGAGGGTGCCCAACTCAAGACCGAAGGGAAGCGTGCTTCGACGGCCATACGTTGCGATCGCTGCGGGAAAGGGTATAAGCATGGCAGCTGCTTGTCTAAGCATATGTGTGTATCCCCCCTACCGCTCGGCCGTCTTCTTCTAGCTCGATCGGGAATATGCACCATGTCGGCTCTGTGCAGGTCGCCCTCGTGGTTATTCAACTCCCCCTTCGTCACTGCCCCCCCTTTTTCCCACCCCTTTCATCAACATTTGATTGACGTGTTTTTCTTCGTGGTATCTTAGGTGGGAACACGACCCAGCATGGTCCGTTACTTCGAAGCTTCTCATCTCCAAGCATCAGCAGGTTCAACTGCTGGAGGCCGCCTCCGTTTTGGTCACCATGAACCACGATGATCCACCCGACGAGTCCGCCGAGTTGGAGTCGGAATTGTCGTCTGGATCGCCGGACGCCCTGTCAGAAACGCGCGATGGTATCAGTTCCGCCGAGACCACGCCACCCCCAATGGACTCGGAGGAAGACGACGATTTCGAGATGTCGGGCGTGCCGGCACAATGGGCCAAACGCCCCAGCGTCAGCAATGCCTCGGGTTTCTCTCGTTCCTACCAGTCCATTCCCTCCAGCTCGTACAACGAGAGTGCTCCGCTGCACTCGCCTACCTTCTCCCACTTCCGCCACTCGAGCATCGACACCCGTCCCTCGACTGCGGACACACGGTTACACGAGGATGATGAGGCGGATCTTGCCGCCGCCATCGGCCTGTGCAATTTCGGAACTCCTCGCACGGGGCCTGTCTCCATGACCCCTGACGTGCCACCAGTGCCTCCACTGCCGGCGCGCTACTTGGATTCAAGCAGCCACCCGAGCAACCATGGCCTCCACTCCCTTCAATCGCGCCCCATAGAAGAGGCCGCTCGCCGAGACTCCGAGGCTAACATCGATGTTTTCTTGTCCCGGTCGCTCAACCCGTCGCTGTCGTACAAGGTGTCGGATGAGCGCGAAGTCCGGACTGGTGACGAGGCACACAAATCTCGTCAACGTCGCAACGCCGATGTGGACTTTGGTAACCGTTCCGCACCAGTCGATGACGACGACGGCGGTGTCTTTGGTCACATGGAAGAGTAAATCTTCCAGTACCCTCCCCACTTGCGCCGCCCCCGAGCCAGTCCTTGGGTCAAATCGGCATATGCCGAACGACGACCCCTTCACGATCTCATGTACGAGCTTGAGCGAATTTTTTGACCTTCTTGTTTACATGTTTATGACCACTCCTGGAGAATATAGCCACTGTCCAATAATCGTTCAGAGGTCTTTTTTTTTTTCAACGGAGTGTTTCACAATTCTCGGGACCTTTTTTTTCACCTTTTGAGATCCCATGTATCAATCATGTCTCCTTGGCCCGCTTTCTGCTTTTTTCTTTGTGTTTTGTCTTGCCACAGCTTATTCTGGAAACCCCCATAAATGCCGTATGGCCGGCGCATATTTATCCCCATCAAATACTTATATCCATAGGGGCATGACATACCACTTTCATGTCCTCTATGCTTCTCGTTTGTCTTTTCCGTTTTGTTTTGGCCTCTCACCTCGCACATATATACCAAACCCACAATTTCTACGATCCGCTTCCCTACCTTTCCCACATGTGTATCTCGTCCGTTCTTTTCTCTCCGTTGTCTCCTTGCCCTCTTCTATATCTCCTCGCCTATGGTCTCTCACTCCCGTGTACTCAACCCTCGGACGGGGCATACAATGAATATATCTCATGAACGTATATTGTTTTAGAATGTAGATCTACAGTCATTTCAATATCTGTCTGCGTACCTGTACATCATAAGCGGGGAAGCGAAAGAAAAGACCCACTATGGGGTAAAGATCCATTTTTGTTCCGAATCTATGTTTCGTCATAGGTGAAGATGTAGGATAAAGTAAACCAGAACTAGTATAGGTGTTAATCTCTTTGGGAAGAATCTACCGTTGCCTCTTTCAGACCACAGAATGAGGTATATTTCCCGTTGCAATTGCATTCCAATACATCATGCAGCTGTCGATGCCAAGCTGGGCATCAATGAGACATACACAGATCCCAATAGTACAGGTGGAGACCGGTCAAGACAACGGTGAAACAATGTCAATTGGCTTTGTCTCAGCTGATTGATGGGGTTCGTCAGCCATTTGACCAGACCGTCGCTTTGTTTGGAAACTGCAGAAAGCCTAGACGAAGGAGTCCCATGTTGACCATCTTCTAGTCGCCGTGTATATGGGCTGGGTGTGAGGCCTAAACCAAGCAGATCATAGTTATGTATTATGGACTATCCATGGACCCATTAAGCACTCGAAGAATGAACCAATACAATAAGTATAGAAGAGCAAAAGCACAACCAGGAAAGAGGGTATTCGCAATTCGTTGTATCAGCTGCCTCCACCACCGCAGCCCCCTCCACCTCCACCGCCACCACCACCACCTCCTCCTCCTCCTCCTCCTCCGCAACCACCGCTGCCACCTAAACAACAAAGTCAGTATCTAAACCAGTCTATCAAATGCAACAAATAAGACCTACCACCACCACCCCCTCCGCAGCCGCCACCTGACCCGCCTGTATAGGAACATATCAGAGTCTATTGCAAGTCGAGGTTCACAAAGAGACTTACCACATCCTCCACCACCAAAGGCTCCCGCGCAGGCACCTGCGGCTACAGTACCACCTTTTGACATGTCAATTTCCCTCAATACTCCCAGCAGGATGTGGAAGAACTTACCACACGTGCCAGCACAACAGTTCCCAACGTCGCCCAGACTAGTACCCATGCAGCTAGGGTTATTTGCGTACGAATGACAGTTGATGGACGGGTCCATCATATACGGTGCATAGAATGGCATCACGATGGGAAAACCAAATGCATAAGGCGTGTAGTAAGGGTCGCTCTTATTATCAGAAGATTTGAAGTCGGATCGTTGACGGCGCTTCTCCGCACGCCGGGCGGCCTTGTCGTAGTCGCTCTTTAGACGCACTCGTTGTATAGAACGCTTATCTTTTATAGGTCTATGCTGGTACTGGTACGTGTCGTTTGGCCGCACGGCGTTGTGCGAAGAGATATGTGGGTTCTTGCTTGGGTCGGATGAGATATCGGGGCGATCGTGCAAGCGGTCTGCAGCAGTTCGCGCGCGAGAGACAGAGCCAACAGGGATTAACCGGTTATACAGGTCTGATGTCCGGGTTGCCTCGCAGTACCAGCAGGTGCATTCGCTATATATGCCGCCGTTGGTGGCACGGCGGTACATTTTGCTGGTCCAGGCAAAGCCGTCGGAGAGCTTTCCCTCGTCGACTTTGTCGTCGTGGTCGATGAACGTACGCTTACAACCGAATGGTACATTCGACGTGCTGTATTTGTAGTACCGGGATGGGCTGAGTTGGTGGGTGTGCCAGGCCAGGTCGACGTCCAGTGTGGGTACGGCGATATTATGTGGGTTCTCCAGCATAATCCGGAAGAACACTTCGTACTTTTTAATGAGCCGGTCCATGGTGTCGAAGACTGTTGGCGAGTGCAGCCAGTCGATTTGGTCCATTTTATCCACGAACGTCCCTTGTCTGATAACAGCGCCCACGAGGTCTAGCGCGAAGGGGCCAAGGTTCTCCCAGTACCGAGACATCATTCTTCTGAGTTGGATACCCTCGCCACGCCGGAGGGTATCAATGTAGGCACCATGTGTCTGCTTCAATATCTTTTTGTTCCATAGCGTGACGTCTATTTGGTTCCTCAGCTGGGTGATAGTCTGACACCGATCCACTCGACCGTCAGTGAAGTCCATCAAGTCCCTTCCGGCGACTTGGAGGACTCGTGTGGGGAATAGCATGTCTCGGAGGGCACCATGGTTGGTCTCGGTACTGCTCCCCTCGGGGATTCCCTGGAGATTGGTGAATGACCCGGGCATAGGGAGGTTTTCGTAAAGAGTTGCTTCAAGGTCTTTTCGAAACTTTGCCACCTTGAGCCGGCCATGGTCAATTACGTGTTGACAGCCGACGCATATGTCCGTAAATGCATCATCGGCGTAGCCCTGGTTAAACCTGAAGGGTTCACTAAGAGTTCCGAGGAAAGGTTTTGTCCACGGGACATAGTTCAACCGTCCGCAGCAGGGGCAGTTGACTTGTTTAGTTGGCGGATCGTGCAGATTGTTCCACTTGATATTCAGTTTCTGCTCGAACAGCTGCTGTCCTTGTTCAGAGACTGTATACTCCATCGTGTGGTTGTTGACACTGCGATCTATCACTTCCCATGGAAACCCTGTTACCCAGGTGCTCATTTTACCGTATCGAATGCAATCCTCAAGGAAGTTCCGGGGATTCAAACAATGAGCATGCCAGACCATCAGAATGTCTATATATAGCAATTAGCGAACCGCCTTTTTGTCTTAGCATCAATACACTTACCCAGCGGAGGTAGATTATCCGTGTCCCACGCAACTATAGTATCACAAACAAGGATGTTTTCATAATGCACACTCTCTAAGTCATTAATAGTTGCCATCGGCCTTGACCGGGGAAGGCCGTCAGACCACCACTTGGTATATCGATCGACGGCGCGTGCTGTATATACAGCCCAGCGCTTTTCACGAATACGAGCCCGCGCTTCATTCATTCGATCCGGGGATCTTTGGAATTCTTCAGCCACGGTATCGTGGATACCAAAGAGCCCGTCCTCACTAGAGATGGTATCTCGCAGATCTGCAAACACAGCCAGAAGCTTGAGATGTGAAACGCACTGATCGCGAGTGACGGTAATAGAAGAAGGTAGACGGGAACTCAGATCCAGCTGTGGCAATTCCAGTGGCGGTTGCTCGACCTGGTCGGCCGAATAGGAAGGTGGTCGTTCACTGGACTTGCCGATAACTTCAGGTTGATGGAGAGCCTCTTTGGACTTCTCATCCGTCGACATATCCATGTTGGCGTTTGATAAAGGAAGTATATTGTGAAGATGGTGTAAGTGAGGTGAGTTAAGTCTGAGAGGTGTGGCCCGGTGGTTCTTTATATCAGTTTGATGAGACACGCCAGGTCATCCGTATCTAAGTAAACCCAGACAAAGACGAGACAGGGGCTTTTACCGAGTTCACGTTTCATAGCCCCGCGGGATGGGCGAGATGGACGAGATGTAACGATGCACTAATTGCCCTAAAGGATCAGCACCTAAACCACCTTTGGCTAAACCTCCACAAAATACGAAGATTTTAGTGAATGACATATTCGTATTCTTTACAACCAAGCCAATAACTTGGAAACGTTTTCTTCAATTCATACTGGATTGGATGCACCCGTGGACAACACAGGGCGAAACCGGGCGCGGTTGCACTGCCTCGCTGCCTTGGTGGCTTCAGTAGGGCTCTGAGGCTATGTGGACACGTGCTGTATACTGTATATTGCACACAAAAGATTCTAGTGTCTTTCTAGCGCCTTTTTGTATGCTTGTTCTGCATGATTGTGTACTCCGTACTCTGTACTATGAAAAGTTATAGACACACTGTAAAAGTACAGCTCACATTTCTGGTCACGTGCCAGAAGAGCCAATCACAGATCACGTGAATAAAATTTAAGCATATACAGTCACGTGACATGCCCCTCTGCGCTGACTCATCGAGTGTTCCCGGAAGAAGTGCGCTCACCGCAGTGAGAACAAGAAAGTTGAGACGGTTTTGTTGGAGAAAGAAGGAAAAGGAAATAACCGAACTATACTGCACTACCGCGGTCAAGACCCAAACCGTGTCTGCGAATCGGCCCGAATTTCTATCACTGTCTGAAACCGAGATCTCGATCAGCAAAAACGTCATTCAGCCTGGCTTCTGTCGGGCGATCGAACGGCATCGCAGAGGGCCAGGCCCACACTCTTGAACATATTGCGACCACTGATAATGCTTCTATTGGCACCAGTCCCGTAATGGCGGGTGTAAATCAGTTGCCTGTGTCAGTTGCCGCCGATGGCGTGCATGGTCGCAAACGCAATGTGACCATTGCGGGGATCGACAGTTCTCCGGGGAGTATCGAGGATATGGATGACAATGAGGCGCGCGAGGAGAAGAGACGTCAGCCAGTGAAGCGCGCTTGCAATGAATGTCGACAACAAAAAGTAGGTCTAGCATATTGTCGCAAAGTCTTCAGGATTCCCGAGTTTGACTAACCTTATCGGATTGCGACAGCTCCGATGCGATGTCATCCAAGACCCATGGACAGATTGTTCACGGTGCCGTCGACTGAGGCTTGTTTGTAAAATCGAGTCCAACTTCAAACGTGTTGGGAAGCGCAGCCGCAATGCGGAAATGGAGAGGGAAATAATGGAGCTTAGGAAGCAGATTGCTAGTGGCCAACCAGTCTCTGGAATGCCGCAGCAACAAGCAAGACAATTAACGCCCAAGCAAGAATCGAATCAAGTCAGTCCTGCAGTCTACCAGACCCCGTCAGCCATGTCCGCAGATCAGTACATGGGATCTCAAGAAGCTGTCGCGTCCCTCCTGGACCTTCGTTCGGGCTTCGATGGTACCAACTTTATGAGGAACGGTGGGCAAATCAGACGAATTGAGGATGTTATGGTTGCTCCAGAGAAAGTGACAGAACTGTTTAATATGTGAGTCCTCATTTCCCAAGTTTCGGTGGTTGATCTAACTTGTTCCTGTCAGATTCTTCACATACTACCACCCTTTCCTTCCATTTTTGGACCAAAATCAGTCTCCCGATGATTATAATAATTCCTCTTCATTGCTTTTCTGGACGATCCTCAGTGTCGGTGCACGACGCTATCAAGGCGATTCGAATTTGCTGAATTCTCTCGCCGGTCCAGTCAGCCGGCTGGTCTGGAGCACTCTCGCAGATATCCCTCAAAGCTACCATGTTGTGAAGGCTCTTGCTCTGCTATGCTCATGGCCGTTCCCCACTAGCAGCACCTCGACAGATCCGACCTTCATGCTATGTGGCATGATGGTACAGGTCGCTATGCAGCTTGGTCTTCACCGGCCTTCTCACACTCAGGACTTTAGTAAATTCCGAGTGGAACTGATTGAGGATGAATTGAGAGACAAGGTGCGAACCTGGGCGATTTGCAATATTGTTGCTCAAAGGTATGTACAAAACTATAGTCATTTGCTGCTCGCCTTTGTCTCATGTTTTACTTTGCAGAGTTTCCACCGGCTATGGACAGCCATCGTCTACTCTTTACGACTGGACATTGTCCTCGAGCGATTCGTTAGACCCGAACTTCAAGCTTCCTGAAAATATCAAGCCAAGATTGGAGATCGAAAAGTTTTGCGACAAGGTCACTCGAGCGCTTTACACAAATCGACGCGATCCTGTTGGCTTAACCAGCGACCATGAACGGTCAACGATGATTACCTTTCTGTCGCGAGACTTTGAGGAGTTGGAGGAACAGCTTAAATCGCAGAATGACTGTAAGCTCCCGAAAGTCAAGTCGCGATATATTGGGCGCAATGACTAACGACATCCAGGTATTACTGACTTGTTCCTCCGTGCTGCTAATCTTCATTTGCACCTTTCGGCGTTCTTTGATGAGCCAACCACTAAGAATTATCGCGAACGCGTCTTATCTCTATATGTCGCTACGACCTCCTTCCTCGAGGTTGTCCTTAACCTTGAGACCGAGGTTGGCCCTGTTCTCTCTTATACCCCATACTATGTCTACCAGATGATGGTTGCCGCCGGCTGCACTCTTTTGAAGCTTTGCAAGAGCTTCTTCGCCTCTCACATAGACATGGAATACACCAAGAACCTATTCAACCGTACAATCTGGGCCATCCGAGGGGTGTCAGCGTCCAGCAATGACCTACCCGAACGTCTTGCTGAAGTGCTGGCTCAGATGTGGAGACTGGGAGGGGCGACTCAACGGGCGAACAATAGCACCGATGTTGACGACTCCCTGCGACTCAGAGTACGCTGCCGGATGAGCATGTCTCTTCTTTTCGACTCTGTGTGGCGCTGGCGGGAGGATGCCAGGACTAAGGGCCGAAACATTGAAGGTCAGTATCCCTTTACAATTCCAGGTATGAATAAACAGTCGTTAACCTTCCATTCTAGCCTATCTCAAAAACCCAACAAATCCTGACTCGGCAGCCGACTCCTCGGCCACTTCATCTGTCGGCCCTGTACACACATCTACAATCACACCAGGAATCACTGGGAATGATCCCAGCCTTGCCCCGGCACCCCTGCTATCCCAGGCTACTCTTGGGATTCAACCGTCCACAAGCCAATCTAACGGACTCCCAAGTGGCTTCATTGAACCTAATTACGAAGTCTTCGATCCGTTGAACTGGCTGCTGGACGGGTTGGTAGACTTGCCTTACTCATACTCCACCATGGGTGGGATAGAATCCCAGGGCATCGCATAGATTGGTCTGTCTAATATTTTCTTGGCGTTGTTGCCGCGGTCTTTTTTTCTTTTTCTTTTTTGCGGGCGTGACTTGCGGTGTCTGCTTGTATCATTATACCACACATTCGATCGCTGATACTTCCCAGGGGGTTGTTCATGTCTTTTCCATGTCTATATTTCTTATAGGTTGTAACGATGTTCTTTCTTTTCCAATACGATGCTATATTGGGCCTAACATCCTTTGAAAGTATCCGTCAGAAACTAGCCTCATGCAATTATAAAGTCCGGTGCATTATGTACGTATATCACACCGAGTTAATTTTGGTCGCTTCTTTTTGCGACAGATTCGCTCCGTAGAAGCTATTTCGTCCTAGCCACAGTGATATCATTTCTCATCTCATCTTTTTTTGCCTGGACGAAACCTATATAATCTCGATCCTGGGCCTTCCTTGTCCATTTCTTCTGTTTCCCATTACTTCTTTAGAATAAAATGGCTTTCCTTTATAACCTCTGTTGGATCGAGGTGGAACCTCGCGTTGCAGCTATAGTGCTATGCATACTTGTTCCCTCTATCCTTGGCTCTGTGGTTGCAGTTAGTTTGGTGTTTACTTCCTATCTCATGGCTAACGTTGGTGACCTCCCCCTATCTGATAGTCGATCAAAGCACAAATTCACAAGAAGCTGATATGATTTACTAACTTGATAGAAGCAAGTTCCTTTCCCTGCACGCAAAGACTATTTCTCAGTCTTATACCAGCAGTACAAGTTTGTCGTGGACGGGCCTAGTATGATAAAGAAAGGCTATGAACAATTCGCAAGTGGCTTGTTCGAGATCCCACGGACATTTCGCTTCGGTCAGGTCATATTATGCCAGCCGGAGTTGATTGAAGAACTAAGAAATAAACCGAGTACTCTTGTCTCCCCCGAGCCATGGATTGATCAGGTAGGGCTTTCAGTTGGGGTTTTCTATGTCTATAGACTAACAAATATCCTACAGCTCCTCCAGGTCTCCCATGTTATGCCTGGCTATTTCCCCAAGGGAATGGGATGGCCGAAAATTGCCAAAACCACGCCTGGTTTGATTCGTGCTACTGTTTACAAGCACTTGCATCGGTATATGCCCTCTATGAATCAGGCAATCATCTCGCAGCTGCAGACCCTGGACTTCAAAGATGGGGGTAAGTTTTGGCGATTTATTAGGCGAGATGGGCTCTAATGTCTTCAACCCAGAATGCAGCGTCGGCTGTTTTGATTTGGCATACTCCATTGTAGCCCGCAGTGGCAGCTTTGCTCTTGTCGGCTCGCGGCTTTCTCGGAATGAGGAATATATTAAAGCTGTCAAGGACCACATCCTTGGGATGATAGTGACCACTCGGGTACAATTTCTTGTTCCAGATTGCTTAAAACCGTGAGTGAGGTACTTCATTGACTCCATTTCCTGAAAACTAAGACACCAACAGCTATATTGGGGGGCTCATGGGTCGCCTGGCCACTCTTGGGACTAGTTGGGATATGCACGCCTCGCGTAAGATTATGCTAAAGCACTTCGATGCACGTGCAGCAGAATATCACGCCGAGATCTTCAGTGGCAACCAACGTGAGACCAGTCTCGATGAATCGGACAATCCGGTATCCCTGCCTCCTCTTTCCCCCTCCAATGACGCCAGGACTGAACAACCTATAGGTTGAGATCTTCCAATGGCTGTATGAGAGCAGTGTTCTTCGGGAGCGATGGACATATGCAGAGGTGATAGGTGAAATGTTGCTTCTGCAATTTGCCTTTATCTACACTACATCCTATGTATGTACTCTACACGCATGTCATAGTCCTGCAATCTGCTCATTTAACCAATAGGGACTCTACGGCGCCCTAGCTGAGCTAGCTCGACGACCTGAATATATCGCACCCCTGCGCGAGGAAATTGATCTGAATTTCTCTAGAATGGGACCAACCGTTCCAGCCTGTGATGGCATGGTCTTGATGGATAGCTTCTTGAAGGAGTGTCAGCGATTGCATCCCCCTTCAGCACGTACGTCTATATGTGACCACCCATGGGAATCGTGCATGGCTAATGCAATAATATGGGTATTAGTCTCTGCCCACCGGGTCTGTATTAGTGACCTCAAACTTTCTAATGGTTTGTTCTTGCGCACACACTACCAGGCCAAGGAAACACTGAGCTGATCACTCATGGAATGGAACAGGTGTCACACTCAAGCAAGGCTCCCATGTTGCCGTCCCAAGCGGAATCATCCAACGATCCAGCGAGCACTATACGAACCCGCACGCGTTCGATGGTTTCCGGTTCGTCAAGCGTGCAGCAGGTGGAGCCAAAGACTCCCGGCTGGTCGACCTGAGCCCTGACTATCTGGTTTTTGGAATGGGTGCACATGCCTGGTAAGTCTTATTTCTGGCTGGCGCTTTAATTTTCATGATCTGGTTTCAAATCCAACCGGGCAGATCGTATCGGCTGACTTTTGCTCGTGTTTGCAGTCCTGGACGATGGATGGCTAGCGCGCTCATGAAGCTCGCCTTCGCGCATATCCTGAACCAGTATGACATACTCCTTCCTAATTCGACTTCTCTTCCCTTGACTGGCTCGCTTTCGTTCGAGGAGTTCTATGTGCCCAACTTCGGGCTGAGGATTGCCCTGCGCCGGCGCTAGTAGGGATATATCGAGGGGACCGGGCGTCTGGTTACATGTCAAAGGAAACAGGTAGGATTCTGATCATGATTTGGCTGGGACACGTTCATATTTATGTCAATTAATGTAGTGCTAATAGCGTCAAAATGGAAGATACCTTTAGCGTCTAGAAACTCTCCAGGGCTATCCGATAAGCTGATAAGAGCTCAACTCCGCTCATCTCCAACTGTCCCAACTTCATCTCCAGGGCTCTTCATCCTTTTTCATACCTCACCAAGTTGGATCGGAATCATGGCTCCATCAGCTTCCTCCAAAAAGTCCCGACCTCTTCTAATCCCACATAAACGCGCTCTTCTACCGTTACAAACCAAGAGCCGCAAAGTATACAAAGTCCTCAATCCTAGCGCCATCCCCGCAGAGACGAGCATGAAACAATCATACGAAGAGGAGACGCAAGAAAGGAATAAGCCCGCGAGTTCAAGCGAGCATAATAAAAGCGCAGTTGAAGACGAAGACTACGAGCTCCAGCCCCCGCACTTTGAAGTCTCATTCGCTATGCCGCCACAGCCCTTCCTCGACCCACCGACGTGGGAAGCGATGCTCAAACACGGCCGCGAGAGACTAGCAGCACAGTCAATAAAAGATGAATCGGGCTTGGGCGCGGGTCGGGAAGATGAATCGGCAGAGCGGGTAAGACAACGAGTGGAGCGCGAGACGGAGTATGGGTCTATGGCTATTCGGGGCCGGTCAAGTGTACGTGGACGTGGGAAGAGGGGGAGGGGGAGGGGCAATGTGTACTGGGGTGGTAGGCGTTGAATTGATGGGTTTAGAATGGATGTGCATTTAGATACCCCATATTTGGTTGCCAGGCCAGATTATGACCTTTTGAATAGTGCGCTGCCTTATACAGCCCAGGCTTCATTTCAAATAATATCTTTCTTAAATCTTTTGGTCAGTGTAATATAGCGCTAACCTGGTTTTGCTTTCATAGAGTACATCCCGATGTGTGCTCATACACTAATACATTGAATTCAATGAACTCAATTACACCCAGTCCTGGAGCCAATGTATCATTGCTTCGTAGACCATCTTATGTCGCACAACGTGAAGGTAAGGGGCAGCTTGGGAACCCTTATTCGGTCCTGGACTGATAAACAGGCTGTAAATCCGATCTTTACACATGTATTTATGATATGAGTAAACAAAACAAGCTAATGGTACATCTCAGAGGCCAACAGAGGAAGAAAAACAATGGAATCATCATCATGGGTTCGTGTTTCGTAATCATCATAGATCTCATATCAAAAGATCATCTCAGGGCATCGAAGCAATTTGAAAACCAAAAACAACAAAAAGGCAAATGCATCGTGAAATCGTCGGGCAATTGTTTGAAATGCGTGAAACATATCCAATCATAAATATGGGAAGAACATCAGATGAAATGGAAAAATGGAAAAAGGACATCATTTAAGTCATCTCATAGCCACCTCGGCCGTAGCACTGGATGCCACGTAGACAGGGCCGCCGATACTCTGCTTGAGGATTTCCCTCCGGACAGCCCGCTTTCTCTCGTCTCGTCGCTGGCGCACACGTCGCAGGCGATTCCGCACATTACGCCATGACATTGACCGGAACCGCAGTCCCCAGCGAGAGAGAGACCGGAAGGGAGTTGGGTTTAATGGGGATCCTGTTCGGAACATGCCTTGATCAACCAAGCTACCGTTGCTGGTCATTCCATTGAACAGGCGTTTCATTTCTGGGCTGCGCCGCGCCAGAGCAGCTGGGCCGTCGAAGACGATGCGCCGCTGGGGCAGACCCAGAGAGTTATTTACGATCAAGGATTCATCGGGGCGCGGTAAATCTTCCCGCGTCGGCGAGGATTCCTTCTCCGGGGACCCCGGTACGTCTTCCCAGAATCCGCGAGGCCGCCAAAACGGATATAGACGACTGTCCATTTCCATTCCTGCAGTTCGGTTCTTGGCGGATTTCATGGAGAATGACCGAGCTATAGTGTTGAAAGAATCCGACCGAGGGCGTGCGCTCCAAGTACGACGGACGGAATTCCATCGTTGACCGAGGCCTTTGTTTTCATCCTGGGCGTCAGGTAATGGAAGCGGGGGATGAGGTCTGGTGGATGGGGGTTTGGGTGGAGGGCGAGGATTCTTTAAAGGCGAGTCGACATCAAACGTTGCTATTTGTGATGGATTGTCGGGTGTGCGAGGGATTTGGGGAAGATCATAAGAAATTCCAAGCGCTTGTAAAGGGCGTCTCGAGGAGGCTCGTACTCGAGGGTCAACAAGCAGCAGTGAGTGATTGTTGTGCGCGAACAGACTAACGGCTGTAGCCTCCTGGATTTCGATAGGTCCCGGCGAAGACGATGGAATCGAGCCTTGGGTGAAAGGCAAAGACGGAGGACGCAGGGTTGCCATATCATCAGAGCTAGCAAAGAGGGCATGCATATTGGGAGGTTCGAGTAGACTACGGCGGTCAGGCGAAGCCAAAACGTTGTGACGAGGCGGAGACACCGGCTGATGCTCCGGCTGATGCTCACGACGCTTTTGCATCTCGAGGTCAATGGCTAAGTCATGGCTTCGTAGACTGTCGGACGTAAGCGAAGTCGCACGAGAATTGTTTCGGCTTGTTGGCGCAGAAAGCGACGAGCTTCGGGGTGGTATGGCGGGACGATCGGTGGGACGACTCCGCAGGCTGTTGGAGGTGAGAGAATTCGCGCGAGAATTGTTCCGACTCGTTGGCGCAGAAAGTGATGAACGCCGGGGTGGAATGACAGGCCGCCCCGTGGAACAGACTCTTGAATCTGTCTCGCGAGATCGAGTTGACGTTGAATCAGAGACGGTGCGTTTCTTCTGCCCTTGGATATCTGTGCGGCCCGTTGATGCTGTCGGAGGACGACGGCCTGATCGATGAGAACCCGGTTTGGAAGAAACATGACTGTTAGGACGGGAGCTGAGAGATGAACTTCTCTCCGGTATGACCACCACGTTGATAGTTTCGATATTGGGTTGTATTGCACTGTTGCTGGTCTTGGCCGAGAACGACATCTCGGATGGTCCGCTTCGAACATCCTGGTCAGAAATTCGAGCGGATTTGTGAACCAGGCGGCGTTGGGATTCAGCGAGGGAACCATAAGATGTACGCTCAGATCTTGTCATGGGAGAGCTGGCAGACCGCAGAGAGCTTCTTTTTTCGGTATGTCGGAGAATTCGCTGGGCTCGTTTCGGCGAGTCAATTATCATAGCCTCAACAGTGGATGCCGAGGAGATGACCGACAAGGGACGGGTATCTGGTCCACCAAATCCCGCTGGGCAATCCGGTGATGGCGACCCAATATTCCCATGGGACTGCTCCATTGAGGTACTTGCTTTGACTTCATGCGCACCATGGATCCGGTCTCGCAGACTTTTCTCCTTCATCAAAGAGGCATCCAGGTGCATTACATCCAGGGCAGCTTTCCCGGGTGTTGGGTTATATACTGGTTGAGTGTGCTTCTGTGCAGACTTGCGCTTTCCAGCTAACGGTGTTGGCGACCCATCGATCGGGTTTGCGGCCCAATGCCCATCAAAAGACTCGAATCCGGTGTCGCATTCGGTTCCGCTATGCTGTTGGGAAGCAGATAGCGGAGATCCTTTTATATTTGGAAAGTGTGAAAGATATCCATTTGAAGCGGGTGGCTTTGACGGTTGCCTCCTTTGTTTCGGTGTCTGGGTCGTGGTCTGAGACACGCGAACCGGTGTGTCCATATCTTCTTCCGACGAGATATTCTCCAAAGCCGTTTGGAATGAATCAGCCCGAGAAGATGAGGAGAAATAATTAAACTGGTTCAAGGTAGGTCGCTTATTCGAGTTCGTTCGGGGAGGCGTCACATCCGGGGTTGGAGGCTTAGAGGGTCGGCGAGGGGTTAACATCCCAGATGTTGGTATGTCTGACAGGGAAGAATTCATTTTCTGTGTTTGTTCGTCAACCACGAGTTCTTCGTGGCCTGCACCCGGGGGTGTCAAGGGAAGCGACGGTGTCGCAGTATGTCTCCCATTCTGATCCGGAGAGACCGGTTGGATGACTTCGATGCTAGGAACGATTACACCCCGCCGAGGGAGTGTCTTGTGAGACCTTAGTAGCGGCCGTTCGAATGCTTGCAAATCCTCCGACGACCCCATCACTTCCACGCCCGGCATCTCGGAAACAGCACACCCACAGAAACCTGGAGCATCCACGGTCGCTTTTGTGAATTCGATTAACGTTTAGATACCTTTGGGTATCATAGTACGGAGTAGGAGAGAGAGTAGGATGTCTCGTTCAGAGTATCGCAGGGGTCGCATTGCGCGTGAGCACTTCGCGACCAAGATGCGACCAATAGTCAAAGTCAAAGTCAACGGTTCCAAAGGCTTTGCTTTGTCTCTGTATGATGCAGGGGGGAGCCGATCGTCCGAAGTACATTCGAGTCCACCACGAAGGACAAACAACGGTTCAGTACGGAGTACGAGACATAGGCATATCCTTTCAGAGATGAAGACTCGAGCTCGACCTGTCTCTGTGCAATGTGAGCTGTAAGGGTGGGGATGGACGATATTGGCGAGTGGCTGGGGAGTCCAGTCTCAAGCCCTCTTGTCTCCGTGTTTCAGCTAAGTAAGAGATAATAAAGAATAGTCATTCCAGTAACGTAGGATAAAAGAACTAAAAAAGAATACAGCGTTCAAAGATGCTCGCATGAAAGATTGAATAATATGACGAAGAGGGTGCTTTCGTGCCACTTTCCCGCTGCTTAGCGCCTGTTTCCTATTTAGGTAATATTGATGCCTTGGGGCCTCACCTCATTGAGATCACACTGGTGATCACACTGCAGATCCATCACACTAGCTTCTATGGAGTAGATATGAGGACCCTCTCACATTCCGATCTTGCCATGGCTTGGGGTTGGTCTTATTAGTACTATTTTTTGGATGTGAACCAGTGGTTGGTTACTGCGTCCAACAATGTATGATGTATATGCTCGACCTCATCTACAATGTGGACCATGTGGAAATGTCAATACTGCTCAGGCGTACGGAAGAGTAAAGTCGCCTGTGATCTCATGGCTTTATCACAGCCCTTACTTGGCATTGCTGGCCCTTGATGCAGGTCTCGAGACATACATACATTCCTAAGATGCACATCGTTATTTCAGGGCTCTCAGAAATGAAAAACTATAGATCCCAAGCAGCCCAGCCCAGCCCAGCATATCATAATATGGATCACAACATACAAAGAACAGTAATAAAACAGTGCCTCGTAGCATGCATGGTCTTGCATACAACACATCTATTTCTAGCTTTTATTCCAAATTTCGCAATTTGAAATCGATCCTTTATGCTTGATTGGTCTTCCCTTGGGTAGACCAAGCTTTTTATCCTCTTGTCTATTGATCTCGCTTAATGGACATGGCTTCATTTGAAAACACGTAGCCGATATTGCAGTACAAATAGATCGAGAAATGAAAGACAGTAGGTGTCGAAAACCTGAATTGGGTTTTACGTTTCTAGCCTAAGAAGCCCTCTATTTGGCATCCATTACTTATTCATGCTATTCAGTGTGCGTAGCCACTGTATACTTGTACTGTGGCATCCAATATCACTTTCCATGTCGGCAAATATTGAGACACTCATTCAGACCCCAAACATACGGTGCGCTAGATCCAATAAGGGTTAGTGTAGATTTCCAGCTCTGTACAGACTAATGAAAGAACAAGAATCTATGATTAGAAGCTAGAAGGTTCCATGCAAACTGAGTTAGGTGACCAGTACTCTGTTAGCACCATAAGATGGCGTGACAATTTGTACCTGCAATCAACTGCTCTGGTTCCTGCTCCTCGTATATTCACAAAACCACTACCCAGCAACAGCATGGAATCTATTCTATCTGCACATGAAATTGGTGAAGCGCTTCCCGTTCTGATCATTCATGGATGGCAGATGGAAGGAAGAGCCGAGGAGGTGGACTTTGAGCCGATTTTCAACAAAACACCGGGACTTTGCCGGATTTATGTGGACCTTCCAGGCATGGGCGCAACACCTGCGAATAATGTCAAGGATCTGGACGATATATACCTTCGCCTGGTGCAATTCATTGATTCCCGACTTGGGAATTCAAGATTCTTAGTTGTCGGCTCATCATGTGGCGGCTACCTTGCACGTGCAATAGCTCAAAAATATATTGAGCAAGTCGATGGTTTACTATTACGTGTGCCGCTTATTGAGCCAAAGGACAGCGTACGCGATCTCGATGCTTTCAAACCTTTGGTTGCAAACGAGCAACTCATGTCGAACATATCAGCCGAAGACAAGGCACATCTTGGAAATGTTCTCGTTCAAACGCCTCCATACGTTAAAGCTTTAAAGGCGAAATGCGAGGGGGTTTACCTTCCAGCGGAGAAAGCAGCAGACAATAAGGTGTTGGATCCGATCCGAGCAGATCCACATCGATATCAGTTATCCTTTTCGCTCGACGATCAAAGTGCTAAGTTCTTTGCACCCACACTTGTTGTATGTGGTCGGCAAGACGAGAGCGTGGGTTATCGAGACAGCCTTCGCTTGCTGGAGTTGTATCCACGATCAACTTATGTTGTTCTAGATCGTGGTACGCATGGCCTTCCTATCGATGAGACTGGTCTTTTTGAAGCTCTTGTTCGTGATTGGATAACACGGGTTGGTGAATGGCGAGTTCACTCGGAAAGATAAGAGCTATCCTGTCAATAATCTCTATACAAACTCCCTAGGTAATATCTAGAATTTAAGTGGTCAGACAGGAATAGAGGTATCCCTATGTTGTATAAGATCCGACGGAATGGTAGGTTTCACGATTAGGTGGGAAGGGGAATGAATGATTTAACCTGACATGATTGCCCTAGAGCACATCGTAAATTAATGTTCCCATAACGAGTATAAGTTGTGGTGCTGGAGGGCTGAACCTTCCAGAGATGCCTACGGGTGGAATTTCTGGGTAGTTACTAAGCACGCTACGCCCCGGGGGACCCATGGCTACGCTATATGCAGTTGAACTCTTTTAGCAGTTTCTCTTATATGACTTGACCTATATGGCCATGTGGAGCCAAATATGTCAGGATGTTCCTGGGACTTATATGTTGTACATAAACAGGGCCCCCGTATCATACTTATATGCACACTCCTCACTTCCAAGGCATGTTTGCGTTTATGTGTGTTGGAGCATTCCGGGGAAGGGTTAAGATCCGCACCATCGCGGGGCTCCCCGTACGAATAGGAGACTTCGAAGCTTAGCGGATATTCTCAGAATGGTAATATAAGACATCATCATAGGATAAAAGCACTATGGATCCGTGAATCCGGAATCCCTACTCCCTACAGGTCCAATGAGTCCTAGCATGTGGCAACGGGTGATGACGATATCAATCCCCACACAAGCCAGGGTTTCAAGGCTTTTGGAATCAGGTCAAACCAGCATTTTGTATGAGGAAAAAAAAGATTACCTTGATAAGGTGGTCTGGGAATAGTCCAAGGAAAACAGAGGATGACCTATACAGGTTAGGAGTTGGCAGGGATGTCCGGTCTCTGGTCTCTGCGGATAAATGGCCCAAAAGCAAGAATATCCTAAGTATCCTAAGTATTCTAAAGAGATACTCATCAATTGAAGAAATTCGAGGAATGAAGATGGATGATTACAGTGGATCTCAGTGGCGTTTCATGACGTCCCGAGAGGTCGAACCTGAGAAGACACTGGCCTTGGCAGATGACATCGGGAAAGATCTCTCATTTCGTCATAGCTCTCCCCCGCCATCATCTCCTTTCTCCTTTTTTTTCCTTCTCTTGATTTGTGCCTTTCTAGTCTTTCTAGTCTTTCTAGTCTTTCTGGTCTTGCTTTTCTCTCTATCCCTCTTGTTTGTTGGGGAAATTCCATTCTTCAACTTGTCTGACTTCCCACCTTGAAAAATTCCTGCGTCAATCGCCATCCTTCTTCTTCTCTCTCTCTCTGTTTCCCTTTCTTCTCCGAAAGACATCCAACACATCTGCTTATGAATTACGATCCTTCTTCGATATCATGAGTACAATACAGAATATCAAGAATTTCATTCGACATGGCAAGCAGGCCCGCCTTGTCACCCCTCATTCTGAGCCCACGACCGACGTCTCCACCATCCATGCAGAGCCACAACGCCAACCGATAGGGCAATATTCACCTGCTCTCGAGGCTTTTGGCCCCGAAGGTCGAGCCAATGCCGTCCACAAACCTGATTCTCAGGTCAGACAGGATCGCTCCGTCGAAATCGAACGTCTAGTCGCAGAGGAGAACATGAACCGATCGAAAATGCCCAAATACCCCGGTCTAGAGCGCTGGATCTTGGTAGAGAAGATGGGCGATGGCGCGTTCAGTAACGTCTATCGTGCCAGGGATTCGACAACGGAATACGGCGAGGTGGCCATCAAGGTCGTCCGCAAATTTGAAATGAATAGCAATCAGGTAGGTTCTGCCGCAAGGTGCCTTTCTTCTTTTCCCTATAGGTTTTGTGTTTCCGGTTCTTCGTGGTTACTTGGGTTGCAATATGTCTATAAACATGGCCAATACGTTCTGTAGAACGATCCTCAATATCCAACGGTCAAAAAGATCCCCAAGGCGGCGGAGGTGCGCAAACAATTCTTTCCTGACTCGACTTGCTTCCTGGCAATAATGACTTGTGTCTGCCGGTGAAACGACACGCTACCCTATAACATGCGACTGCCTATGTGCGTGGCTGCGCGTCTTGCCTGGTCATTGCTGACTCTAGTCTTTTAACAGCGGGCAAATATTCTCAAGGAGGTTCAGATTATGCGCAATCTTGACCACCCCAATGTCGTCAAATTGATCGATTTCTCCGAGTCACGGCAATATTACTACATCGTCCTCGAACTTTGCCCCGGGGGTGAATTATTCCACCAGATTGTCCGATTGACGTATTTCAGCGAAAATCTTAGCCGCCACGTCATTCGCCAGGTTGCGGACGCAATTGAATATCTACACGAGACATCAGGTGTCGTTCATCGGTTTGTCATCCCGTCAGTAGAAATCTGGTCTGGCGAAAAGCTAACATGTTTATGAAGTGACATCAAACCTGAAAATCTCCTATTCTATCCAATTCCCCATGTTCCCAGCAAGAATCCGAAACCTCAACAGCCAGGGGACGAAGACAAAGAAGATGAGGGAGAATTCATCCCCGGAGTTGGCGCGGGTGGTATCGGCAAGATCAAATTGGCAGATTTCGGTCTATCCAAAGTGATTTGGGATAGCCAGACGATGACGCCTTGTGGTACCGTCGGATACACAGCCCCAGAAATCGTCAAGGATGAGCGTTACTCCAAGAGTGTGGACATGTGGGCCATGGGTTGTGTTCTCTACACACTCCTCTGTGGGTTCCCTCCGTTCTATGACGAGAGCATCCAAGTCCTTACCGAGAAGGTGGCACGCGGCCAATACACCTTTTTGTCGCCTTGGTGGGATGATATTTCCAAGTCGGCCCAGGATCTGATCTCGCATCTCCTCACCGTGGACCCCGAAAAGCGTTTCACCATTAAGGAATTCCTAGCGCACCCCTGGATACAGGGTACCAACGAGGAGACTACTGCCGCAGAAGACGCACCCCCTCTAGCAACACCCCACCTCCAGACCCCTGAGAAAGCCGCACACCAACTCGACTCCTCCGGCGCCGAACACGGGCCTTACCAGCCCGCCAGTGCCCGCTTCCTCGATCAACCATCCGTTGCAGCAGAGCGCCGCATGGACTTCCGATCTCCAGGCGCTTTCAACCTCCGTGAAGTCTTTGACGTTGGTTACGCAGTGCACAGACAAGAAGAGGAAGGAAAGCGCCGCGCGAACGCGCGCCAAGCCAACCGCGGTGGAACGGCAGGATTCCAGTCGGCACTGGGTGCTCTCAACGAAGATTATGACGACGAGCCTGAATACAACCACGGTCTCGGAGGCCAGCCACCAGCCAAGGTGGCCAAGAGCCAAGGGGATATGGCCGGAATGGAAGCCAAGCTTCGATCCACGAACCTCGGCGCGCAAAGCAGCGCTGCACAGGCACGACAACCACCCAACCAGACAAAACCCAAACAGGGCTATGGTATGCATGACGCCAATGTCGCTAATGCTGCAAAGACCTCTATTCGCAAGCATCAGCAACCATTTGAGCTTACTCTGAGCGGCTCCACGTTGCTTGAGAAGCGTGGCCGTCGTAATCAACCGGTGGCATAGACAGGATGTATTTCTTCCATCAGGTCATGATGTGATGTCTCCATAACTTCTTTGCACTTTGTTGATGAGCGATATGTCCACAGATATCTCTTGCGTTTGTTTTTGTTTTTGTTTTCTTTTTTTTTTTTTTCTCATCGTCATTTTCACTTTCTTTGTTCGGTTTTTCAAGCTCTTTGCGCGTTATCGGATCGGTCCCGGCGAGGAACCTGCACGCTACATAGTCACAATTGGAAAATGGGTGAAGTGGGTTTTCTTTACGCTTTCTCTTAAGTTCTCGGGGAGCTTGCTTGGACTGGAAAGGAGTTCTTCCTGGTCTTTTATTTTCTTTTTCTTTTTCTTTTTGCTAGGGTTACCTAGGTATGTCTATCCATGTTCGCTAAGGATTCAATAAGCATATTTTTTCAATATTCCAAGGTTGGAACCTTGGAAGGGTTCATGTCCATATAATCTTCTTTTGGTAGCAGTCTCCAATTGGGGATGCAGCTAACCCATTCCTGACCACTGGTCTATTGGGGTACGATCTCTTATATCATGAGTCCTTGAGACTATTTTCATCCGTATATGACATAGATCGGTATTAAACTATTCTAGGCTAAGCACATGATGCCATTCACAGACATGCGTAGCACAGGTTGTTATTGGCAAAGTATACAACATGGACATCCAACTTGGAATTAAGAGGGAAAAACACGAATTTGGTATCTTGATTGGTATCTATGTTCAAGTCCAGAAGCCACCTAATGGTTACTGGATTATAATATATGACGACAACACTCTATCCGGTCCGTAGATTCCCCCGAGTGCTTTGAGCAAGTCAATCCATTGGCCGAATCGGTCAGATCGCAATGGCAAGGGGACGGATCCGCAATATATGGATGCGTTGTCCTTTTTGAGTCGTTTCCTATCTTGCACTTTCCAACACGAGCAAAAGACTGTGTGAAAATCGACAGTATGCAAGACAGTTTTGGCACACTGAAACAGGAGATTCAACCCCTTGCTTCATCTTAAAGAGTCTGCTTGCCCCGAGTCTCGATGGGTAGGAGACACATAGCGACAAAAGAAGCCAGAATCAACCCGCCAGACGCATAAATAGGCGCGTTGGGGTTCGCACTGCCAGCATAGATGCCGACAAGCGGAGCACAGAGACCCGCAATGCGGTTCAAGCAGCTGGAGATACCAGTGCCAGTACCGCGGTTCGGGGCGGGGAAGGTCTCAGGGGTATAGGCGTAGAGGACACCGTACATGATGTTCTGGAAGAAGGCCTCGAGACAACTGCACAGGAGCTGGATGTCGGAGTTTGTGGATGTGGTGAAGCAGAACAGCAACACGCCAGTGATCAGGGTGGAAATGGCCATGGTGCCCTTGCGACCAACGTACTTGATTTCGACGGTCCAGCAAGCCAGAATGGAACCAGGGAGACCGACGATGGAGGTGATGGCGTAATTGCGGTAGGTGATGTAGTTCGAGTTTGTCTCGCCGCCGGATTGGGAGAGGTACTGCGGCAAGAAAGCGTTGAAGAGAGGATAGCCCATGCCGATGGTGGTCCAGCAGAACCAGAGCAGAGCGGTGTTCCAGCCCATGCGCTTGTTGGCGAATAGGGGCGCAATGCGCTCCATTGAGAATTTGGAGAAGAAACGGCCCACGATTTGGGAGTAGGTGAGTCCTGTCTCTTTTTCGTGTACCTCGGCATGACCACCGATTTCGTTGAGGATATCGTTGGTCAACCAAGTCTTGGCGCCGTTCTTGTACGCGATACCGTGAACAGAGGCGACGGCTTCTTCCTGGCGGCCACGGGAGAGCAGGAACTTGGGCGACTCATACAAGTGGAAGCAGAAGAAACGCAGGATAAACATGACGAAAGTGATGGCACCCAGAGTGAGGACCAGATAGCGCCAGCCCATGTTCTTCTCCTTAGTGCAACCTTCATAGCTGGTGCAGCTGAAGTTGGGGATGAAAGCCCACGCAAGCAGACTGCCGATTAGCTGACCAACGGGCCACCAGACACTCAACATGGTCAACAGGTTGCCGGAGATAAAGGGGAGGAACTCCAGGAAAAGGGCACCATCAACAGGCAGGTTACCACCCACACCAAGACCCAAGCAAGCGTACAAAGCAGATGTTCTGCATTCGTGATTAGCGACAGATACAGAATGCTTCATTCATGAAGACTTACCCAATCCAAGTGGGGCCACCGGCGGCAGCAAGACCAAAGGCACCAGTCAGGAACAGAGTGGCGTTGAAAGCAAGGCGACGACCAATAATATCAGAAGCGATACCCCAGAACGAGGCACCAATGCAGAGACCCAAGAATAGAGCGCAAGTGCTGAAACGCACCCACGTAGCGGAGAGTCCAAATTCGTAGGAGAGAGGGGTCAGCGTCAGGGCAACTCCCTACACATAGTTAGATTTGATCTGTGTGATCGGTTTGACTTGATCTCCTACCTGAAGCCAAAGGTTATCTGCTGTCCAGCCAAAACCACAAAGGATGAACAGCTGCCACTGGTACCGGCCCATGCCGATATCTTGCAGAGCTCTGTTGATCACCCTTGACTTGCCTGTGTCGTCGAGTTAGATCAAAAACCCAATTGCATGGGGTTGCCACACGGGGACCAGTGCGAAAATCCGGGAGGAACATACGGTCATAGGCAGAGTCATTAGTAGACGTGGAAATATCAGACTCGACTTCTGCACGAAGGGCTTCGAGGGTCAGGTGAGTTGAGTCCTTGGAGCCAGCAGCACCATTCTCTGAGGAAGATGAGCCGTCCAAACTCCGGTTGGACTCCTTGTCTGCCTTTTCCGAGAGGGAGTGGGCAGGTGCCTGGGCGAGTGGGATGACAACGCTGGGGAAGGTCGGACTATCCTTTTTGAAAGGGTTAAATTTTTCGAGTCCCATAATGACGGTTCTATATGGCGCTTTGTGGAATATATTTTTCGACTGCCTGGGATTTGCTGTTGTCCGTCAAGTATGTCGCTTTTCGCACGTTCTATACCGTTCAAGTATCGCAGGGGATTCCGTGAGAGGTCGAGGGTGGATCTACAGATGTGGGGAGCTGCAATGGGGTCATATATCGTGAATCCGGGGGCAATCCGCTGTGGGCCGAAAGTGGCGCAAGGACAATGGTCGATATATACTGCTGTCGAGGCTTGCAGATGGGCTTGTTTCTATCGATACTGGATTTGTCGCAATCGCTGTCGATGAAATGGTCGCCGGGTTGGTGCAAGGTCGCTTGCTACTGAATAGCGAATCCGAAATACCTCGTGCTTGGCCTTTGTTGGAATTGATTTCTTTTTCTCTCACAATGTGGTGATGAACAATAGAGATGGTCAAGAGCGTGAACTAGAAGTTCTGCCACAAGGATTTAAGATAAAACGCAAAGAGACGGAGCTCTAGTAAGTAATTGAGAAAGGGACTTGGGAATTGACAGAAGAGGAAAGAAGAGGAAAATAGAAATGAGGGATTGAGGTGCTATATAATAAATAATATTAGGAGCATCCCAAGGATAGGCAATACGCCTGCTGTTTTTCCCTTTTCTCTTTTCTTTTCTTTTTTTCCCTTTTCTTTGTATATATTACCCAATGGTTCTTCTTAGTACGAGATGTCGTAATTGGCCAAGCCCGAAAAGCGGGACTGCCCAAGGGTGCACAATGTGTGATGTTGATGTTCTGCTGTTCTGCTGTAATTTGAATACCAGGGAAAAGGGACCGTGACTGGGTCGGCCCCGGGACTGGGGTAGTCGGGTGTTCTATGAAGGCCGAACATATTCCCGAGATCATGCAATGGATATTAGAACCTTGGAATGTATTCCAGACTTGGCAAGTCGGATATGGTTTGGCCACCGCCCTATAAATGCACGCATGTCGCTCTGGAATACTTGCCAATATATAGTACTTGTCACATTTTGTTTCCTTGTAGCTAGGCTTCTATAGCCATAGTTGAATCATATCCTCATACTTAACAGTTCAATATTGGTAGGTAGGTAGATTCAACAGTCAGTCATCTTTTATGGCAGGACCGGCAGAATCCAAGGGCGGTCCGCCGAAGGAAAAAAAAAAAAAAAAAAAAGAGGCTCCACCATGGCGTATTTTATTATTGACGTTGTAATAATTCACAGCCGCACAGGGAATGGCTTAAGATGAATCCCTCAAGATCTCGGTGAGTGACGTTGGCCGCTTTTACTTTGTAGCACGGTCCTTCTATCTTCTCGGGTTGAACGCCACCAAGGCAAATCCGACATAACACATTCAGCCTTAGGGGTCTTCATCTGCTCTACCTTTATACATCTAGCTACTCGGTATGCTCGGTATTGGATATCAGACGGTCCCATATAAACAGCATATCATGAGTAGCAAGTACGACATATGCAGTTTGGAGAGTGTCGAAATGATGAACAAGTTTAATGAGACCTCAGCCGAGACCCCATTGGCCTCCACGACCCACCGAGAAAATTTTTGCAAGAAGGCCACTTGATCCGTACGGCGTACGGAGTACCCTCTCGCTACCCTTATTTGGGGTAAAGTATTGAGAGTATTGTACGGAGTACGGAGTACTCCGTACTGAGATCTAGAAACCGCATGCGTGCTCCGTCACCCTCGATTTTGCTTTTCTTACCTCTTTCCCAAGACATTAGAGAATATATATATATTTCAGCGCTACAGTATATCAACAAACTCCGACCCTTGTGAAGATCAAAATCTAATGCTACAACCTTATAAAATAAGTAAAAGTCAAAGAGTTGAACTCAACTAACGTTAAGACCGTAACTCTTGGCGCACATCTATGCCGCATTCAGAACAATTCGCGCACTTGACCAATCACAGCTCGTAATATCCCTGTCACCTTCGGTACACCTTCCTGGATAAATTACTGTCACTTGCCGTTTTGGGTTAAGCCCGGTGGTATGCCGACGGTAGCCTCTCGCCCGCTCGGCAACTGCTCATGTTCTCGCCTTGGACTCTACACTGTGGAGAATAAGTGACTCTCGGCTACAGGCTATGGTACCTGTGTGTCGAATATCCTCAATACTATCCGTTTTCTTTTTCCAGGGCCGAAAGTCAATCCGCAAGCCAGGAGGTCCAAGAACCATAAACATCTTCCCACGTGCCGTCCCTGCATCTTGGCAATTCAAGGAATGAACCACTGTGCATGCTTCGATATCAAAGTTCCCGATGGATTATCTTGTTTTCGCAACGCATGTGTGTATGTAGTGGCAGTAATTGTTGCCTCCGCTGAGGATGCATTGGTTTAGCACTTTTTGGAGACTGGGTTGAAGGGCATGCCCGACATACTTTATGCATCGTACCATTGCGTGTCCCTTTGTAAAAACACAACTGATAAATTTCGAGCTCCACACTGTCTGAGCAAAGCACCTGTTAGCGGCTTATGTTGTACCTATACCTAGCCAGGTGTTGTGCGCCATTTCTCTGAGCTATACGAAGTATCTTGTAGGACACTTCACGAGATTGTAAGCGCGCTATGCAAGTTTTCGTGCAATCGAAATACAGAGGTCCATTAATTGCATTATATCCTGTGCAAGACTAACATATGAAGGCGTTCCCAGGCCCGCCAATACTTTATTCTATGTACATAATGAAGACCTAACCGGGCAAGATGTTAGACGTCCATGACAGTCAATCCTATGGTTCTCCCACTTTGAACAACTTAAAAAGCACCGTTCCGCTCGGTAAATAGAAAGACCGCTTATACTTCCTATACAGTTGTCTTGCTATGAACTCTGGGTATGTGAGGATTCCGCCTCTGCGAATCAAACACTAGAGTTCCTCGGTTCGTCTGAGCAACCATTCAAGGTGACGATAAGCCACACGAGGCTGGTACTGCGGTTGCATATGACCAGACTGGTAACTCTGAGCCCACATCAAGCCACGCTCATAGTGCTGAACACCCATGACACCCTGAGGGCCATCAACGCCAGACTGGCTATTCTCCGCAAAAACATCGGCATACATCAGATCCGGCATTTTGATATCGATGGGGGTATCAGGCTTCTTCTGGAACCCGAGATGGCCGTTCCAGGTCATATTTTGGATAGCCAAGAGCGTGCCGTTGGTGATGACAACCATATCAAAGTCACCATTTGAAATGAGGACGCGGTTAGTAGCCTCAATCACCTGCGGCAAGACGTGCTCGATCGGGTTCGCCGAAATATCGCCTTCTCGCTCCGGGCCGGAGTCGCCACCGACGTACACGGGCTCAAGGGAACACCCGCTCCAGGCCGTCTTGGGTGCGTGTAGCGCTCGCTTGACGTCTGCACGATCGAAGTAGACGCTTGAGCCAGGCGCTTGGTAGTCGAGTGAGGTGGGGAAGGCGAGAACATCCCAGAGGAGAGGGCACATCTGGTTGATCTCGTAGACGTCGAAGCACGGGTTGATGTGGAATATTTCGTTGTTGACGAGGCTAAATAGGTCGCAGTCGTCGTCTAAGGAGCTGGATAGCAAGGGCGGCTGGACTTCGGGTGGTGGGAAAGTAAGGTACTTGTCGATGAACTTCTCGTATCCGCAGGATTTATGCTTCTTGTCGAGCTCCGCCATGAATGATTCGTTGAAGTTGAAGAGGTTCAGATTTTGCTGGACAAAGGGCACAACGGGCACTTCTTCCTGCACAGTGTCGAACTGTCCAATGCATGGGTCGTATGCCAGCGCACCTTGGTAAATAGTCAGTTTGCATCCCAGCCTTTTAAATATCCATGATAACTCACCATCTAGATCAAAATATTCCTTGTCTTTCTCATCAAGCATCGCGGCTGAGATGTAGGGCACGTAACGTCCAGCATAACTCTCACCAGTAACATAGATCTTGAAGTTCTTGATACCAAAAATCTTCTGGAAGTTCTTAAAGAACTTGACAAATTCCTGTGCTGTTTCTTCTTGTGAAACAGCAGTTGGAGTGCCGACAGAGTAGCCTGTTCCGACGGGCTGATCGACCCTACGAGATATTAGCAAGATTTTGGGCTCGCCTGCATGACAACTACTCACCACAGCACATTGGTCAAGTTCACCCAAGCATAAGGGTTTTCCACTGGGGCAAAAGTACCAGGTTGCCATATGAACCGACCAGTCTCTTGCAGGAAACTTTCCATCGAACTGCATCCAGGGCCACCGTTGAGCCAGATGGTTACTTCGTCCACAGGCTCATTAATTGTAGGCTGAAAGATGAAGAAGAGCGATCTGGAGCTATTGTTCATATCAATTGGCACCAGACCAGAATACATCTCGCCTATGTCGAATGGAACCTCCGGCAGAGAATCTACCAGGTAACCTATAGGTCTATTAGGATTATTGTTGCTGACAATAATATAGCTCCACACTCACGCTTAGTGTTCTTGTTTAAGAAGCGGTAGTCCTTGTCCGAGTTCACATGTTTCTGGTTACGAGCCTCAACTGCTCGTTTGGCCTTCTCTTGCGGTGCACGCGCTATCTCTGCAAAGCGTCCATGTTTGGAAGCAGTCGCAATATCCGATCCCAAAGAAAGGGCCAGAAGAGCAGATGTCAGGACCGATTTGAGTAACATCCCGGACCAGTCGGTATAAATGGGCCAGGAGAAAGATAGAATGTGTCTCTTTTTTATCCCCGGGGAGGGGACGCAGCTATATACCACCCCCGAAAAGCCCTACAAATAGCCCCCTAATCGTGTACTTGCTAGGCCCATTTAAATTAATAAAAACCCACTTTACCAGACGGAGTGATTCCAAGTGGATGATTGGAAGAAATCGTTAGCTTCATGCCGGATGATGCTTCTTCTGCGCCACCTGGGCACAACCCCTCGTTCAATAGCAAGTACCCACTGATATCGACTTCGGCCATCCCGGAGCCAACCCCGGAAAAGAAGGTCACCTATGGATCTACTACTTCTATTTGTCCCTAGTCTAGGTGTATCACAGTTGTTTCATCTACCTTGTTGGATCATTACAACGACGAAAATCTTATAAATGGTTTCTAGAATAATTCGGCCGCATTATGCACAGCTATCATTGGGACCGGATGCGCGACGGATTCCGGCGAGATCGACGGTTATCTATCACTTTGGGATAGTAAGCTCCGTGTGTGAAAGCGGGGGCGGCTGGCAATTGGTCTGGCGTGCTTTTTATCCCGGCTAAGCATCGTGTGAGGATAATCGGCCTGCAACGGTCATATCGGTCTGATAGGCGAGGAACCTTCTTGATAGTTATTCATATGCTGTACGTACTGCTCGGCCCTCCGGTCAAAACCTCCCCTGTGAATATCACCTTACTATCCCCTTCGGTGGCTAGGCTCGGCATGCCGGGGAATGCTGCCATCGAAATGATCACAAGAGATAAAGGCGATCGTTGTACGGAGTGTGTCTGACCCGAGGTTCCCGCAGCCTTGGTATAGATGTTAAGCATGCCAAGCTTTCAAATTGGCTCCGGAGTCACTGGCTTGAAAATATTGGCTGTTCAATGGGACTTGCTTTCTGCAACAGACCCCCTTTTTGCCAAGAGGCACCAGCCGGCGTGATTAGTGTCTATTGATATACTCGGTTCAAGAAGAAAAAAGAAAAAGAATATTTGTATTTGTATTTGACGTCGCCATTATCTAGCTAGCTGATAGAAATCAAACCAAAAAAAATGGACTCGCGGGGAATCGAACCCCGGACCACTCCCATGCTAAGGGAGTATTATACCACTAAACCACAAGCCCAGTTTGATGAAGGAGGCAGCCTATTAGCGCTATATAAGCTACTTCAGAGTTCTTACCTGGGACTACTCGACATACCACCTTGGAAGGTTCTACCAAGACTGACTCCCAGTTTAGTTATATTTTGAAATATGAAATATCAAACATTTATTGCTTTCTGACCTAACATTTGAAGTTTATATGAGGTTTCCACGGATTCAATGGTCTATGATACTCGTCGAAAGAAAAAGAAAACATCATAGACATCGTAAATATATATCTACCCGCATTATCCTTGAGTTCGTAGACCTAATTAATGTCTTAATATTTTCTGCACGCCAGTCCAATTCTCTATTTGTTTGAAAGTGATGCTCCTTATATCCAAGTATAACATAATATATGTCCAATTACAAATGATTAATGTTATGACCGATATAGATACTTACCTAGGTACATATGTATGCGCTCCGCATGCGTTTCGGGTAATGCCTCGCGGAGATCGGAAGTTCGGAAGTTCGGAGTTCTGCCTTTGCTGAACTGCTGTCAAGCTATAGCCGACAGACACGTTGAATCATATCCCGTACACCGACAATCTATATAGATAAATAAGACACAGATTGCCATTCAATATGATGCTATGATGTCAAAAGTAAACTGTTAGTGATTTATCTGGACTGTATTATGCTGCTCAATTGAAACAACCAACATCATGAAAATCCCATATAGTAGTTATCGAACAAACAGTATGTGTATTGTATACATATGCTGTAGACAGAAGAATATCCCCAAGGTCCCGTCTGAATTCGGACGGGGATCCACTTCCCTTGCCCAATGATCACACGCCCTAGAATTTTCAAGAACACCATTACACCCATTACACTTCGGAGACCCAATGGGAATAATTCCGCGGAAAATTATCAGGGTCTGGGCACTTTTGCATATGACTCTCTTGGAAACTTTTTGATTGCTAATACTTCCCCTCCTTCAAACTTCTCATCCTCAACAGGATTTCTTAGGAGAGAATATTATAGCTCATTCCATATAGAATGTCTACCAATGTCGGATCTGCCAACAAGACCGGCGACCATGAATTTGATATCGTGAATACCCAGAGCACCACAACAGCCCAAAGCACCACACCCTTTGATGAGAAGACTACTGTTCACACGGACAATGAAAAATTCGACATGGAGGCTGCCCCAGAGCAAGAGCCCAGCCCAGAGGATGTATACCGGACAGCATCTACCGTGGCACCGTCCCAAAGATCAACCAGAAGAGATCCCGTTAGTCGAGTGACCACAGACGCCGAAGGGAACACCTACCCAGAAGGCGGCCTCGAAGCCTGGTTGGTCGTTCTGGGCAGCTTCCTCGGTCTCTTCGGATCGCTGGGTCTGGTCAACACCATTGGCACCTTCCAAGCATATATCCAGACCCATCAACTGAAGGAATACAGCTCGGGAAGCAACGGTTGGATATTTGGAATGTTTGCTTTTCTCACTTTCTTTTGTGGAGTTCAAGTCGGTCCCATCTTCGATGCTCGAGGCCCACGCCTTCTCGTCTTTGCGGGTTCCGTGTTTCAAATGGCCATGATCATCCTCCTCGGCTTCTGCACCGAATACTGGCACTTTATGCTGGTCATCGGTGTGCTAGGTGGAGTGGGTGCGTCCCTCATCTTCACACCGGCGATCTCGGCGATCGGCCACTATTTCTACGAGAAACGTGGAGTCGCTACTGGCATTGCTGCCACTGGTGGCTCTGTCGGGGGCATTGTTTTCCCTCTCATTCTACAGGACCTCTTCCCCAAGATTGGCTGGGCCTGGGCCACTCGGGTTGTCGCTTTGATCTGCCTAATTGTGCTATCAATTGCAAATCTCTTGATCAAGTCTCGACTCCCGCAGAAGCCATTTTCCAAGGAGAACGTGCTTCCTGACTTCCGCATCTTCCGAGACCCGCGATTCGCACTTACCACTGCCAGCGTCTTCTTCATCGAGTGGGGTCTTTTCGTGCCAATCAGCTACATTTCATCCTACGCCCTCGACCATGGATTTCCCACCAAGTTCTCGTACCAGATCATTGCCATCTTGAATGCCGGTTCATTCTTTGGGCGATGGCTGCCCGGCTTCTTTGCCGATTTCCTTGGTCGCTTTAACACTTTGATCGCGACGGTAGCACTTTGCGTGCTCTGTAACGCCTGCCTGTGGCTCCCTGCTGGAGATAGTTTGCCTCTGCTGGTCGTTTACGCTGCTCTCTTTGGATTCTCAAGCGGCAGCAATATCAGCCTGACGCCAGTCTGTGTCGGCCAGCTCTGCAAAACCGAAAACTATGGCCGGTATTACGCAACTGCCTATACCATAGTGAGCTTCGGGTGAGTGTTTTTTTCTCCCCTTGTGATGTCACCTGTGTATCCGTAACTGACATACTTTTGCCACCAGCACTCTCACCGGAATCCCAATTGCAGGTGAGATCCTGGCACGCTGCAATGGATCCTACTGGGGCCTTATCACCTTTACTGTCTGCTGCTATGCGGCTGGCCTTGCATGTTGTACCGCCGTAAAGGTCATCCAAGTTGGCTGGCGTCACCCTCTCGCGATCTATTAAATATTTGGATCCGATATCCGGGACTCCGACGCTGGTTTTATCTGGTAATCTCGACACGATTTCACGATTTCAAGATGAGTTTACATAGAAAAGTTCTTTTTTCCCCCTCGCCTTGCATTTTCTACCCAGCGTCCATGACTGAGTGATTTATTACACATAGTTGCTACTAATGTCTATATTTATCAATCTGTGCTTGCAATTCTATTGTTCACTGTGTCCTTCAAGCCGGGTACTGTTTCCGACATGTTCGGTTCGGCCCTTTAGCGTACAAATAGACTTGGCGAACGAACTGCATATGTGGCATTTCAATTGAAAAGATTTGCCTCCATTGAGGCAATATAAAAGACATAAATGTTGGTACTTCAGGGTCAGGTCCCCTGCAGGGCTGAACAGGGCAGAACACGTCGCACGAGATATCCGACAGGCACCGGATCTATGTAAACATCTAGTCACAATGATGCCTCTGTACCTTATCCAGCCACGGATTCCACCACTGGGAATGATTTCCAATAGGAGCAGACTCAGCTCTCACCATGGAAACCACAAAGACATCGAAAGCTTAACCAAAAACAAGCATCGACATCAGGCCTGGCCAACCTTGTCGCCGTGATGACATCGAATGTTCATCAATCCATCACCATTGAGTTTTCTAGACTCTCGCTACATATACGGCGTTATGCTCGCATCCCCTCCCCGACATTCTTTTGCTCCCGAGACATTGCTTTCCTTTCCTCCGTCTCGAGCTCATCCGGTGAGCATTTGCTTCGTTGCTATACTTGCTACTTGCTACTTGCTATCTAAGGAGCCCTGAAGGTAGAATTGTCTTCTACATCAGCCCATTCATCAACCCAACAACATCCGGAACCACCGGCGAACTTGCATTGGCCTCCTGTTCTCTCTAAATCGGCCACCTTTGCTCAATCGCTCTGCACATACTCGCGTTGGTTCGAATCATGTTTCCAAAACGATGCTTGATTCTGCTGGCCTGCTGGACTCTCCTGCAGAGTGCCGTGGCTGTCCCGGATGTAGCGCTAGAGCAGCCTGGCCCTGAGGATGATCGACTAGAAGAGCGTGACTTTGGCTTGCAGGAGCGAGGCAGCCGCCACCCTGCACTTGAGAGCTCGCTGCTTTCTGTCTTGACCGAAAAGTTAGCTTCGACCACACCGGGAGGAGGTGATGGTGGCACTACAGCCCCTGGCGGAGGCGGTGGTACTACTACAGTCCCCGGTGGAGGTGGTGGTACTACTACAGTCCCCGGCGGCGGAGGTGAGTAAACTACTACCTTATGTCGAAAGCACTCTTCTTACTCTCCCTGGTACTCAAGACGGCACTACACACACTGGCCCCGGCGGTGGAGGTACGACTGCTACTCCAACTGGCGGCGTTCCTCCGACTGGTGGCATTGGAACTACCCCGACTGGCGGTGCTACTACGACAACCGGACCTGCTCCTCCAACTGGCGGCAATGTTAGTCCTCCCCCAAGCGGCAGTGTTTCCTCTCCTAGCGGAACCACTCATATATCCACTCCCAGCGGAAGCCCCCACCCATCTCCCAGTCAAACCACCCACCCATCTCCTAGTGGAACCCCTCATACGTCCCCGCCTGGAGTAGTCACAGAAACTACTAACACTGGCCAGACTCCCCCTACTAGTGAACAGCCCAGCACTATCCACACATCTCCCCCTGGAGGTGGCAGACAGACGACCACCCCTCCTACTTCCCCCGGCGGTGGTGTGCCTCCCTCCCCTACTACTGGACCGCCGGTTTGCCCTACTCTTTCCTGTCCTGCTCCCTCCGTAGAAACACCGGCTTGTCCCGTTCCTTCCACATCTAAGGAGACCACGGTGGTCCCGGTGACAGTCACTTGTCCTGCCGCTATAGTGAGCACAACTACCGTCACTGTCACATCTGATGCAGGCTTGGGTGGAGGAGCAACGGGTTGTCCTTGCCCAACTGGAGCTGGACCTGGAGCTGGACCTGGAGCTGGACCTGGAGCTGGACCTGGAGCTGGGCCTGGAGCCGGACCTGGAGCTGGACCTGGAGCTGGACCTGGAGCTGGACCTGGAGCTGGACCTGGAGCCGGACCCGGAGCTGGACCCGGAGCTGGGCCTGGAGCTGGACCTGGAGCCGGACCTGGAGTCGGACCAGGAGTGCCTCCAGGTGGCACCGCGACAGCTTCAATAGCCACTGGTGTTGTCTCCCCACCTGGCAGCTTGACAGCCTCAGCGACCACCTCTGTCGCACATTCCCCAACTGGCAGCGTGACAGGAACACTCACCAGAACCGGCACCGGAACCCTGACTCATACCTTAACCCAAACTCGAACATCGACGCCTCTGATACCGACACTGACGTCGACGCCTCTTATACCAACCACTACTAGACAGCGTACAATCACGACAGGCTCGCCCACCACACCAGCTACCCTCGTGACTTTGCCTACAACGTCTCCACATGTCTCCCCATCCCCCGGAAAGCCAGCGCATATCACGCCACGAGCAATTGTCAACCCTGATGTTATTCGCCGACAGGTATTTAGCAACACGACGGCGACGGCCCATTTCACTAACATGACTGTTGCCGCGAATGCCACGACCAGTGCATTGAACATCACCCGTATTGTGACTGAGACGGCCACCGAGCCTGCGCCTGCTTTCTTGCCTCGCTTCCATCGTGGACGGAATCGTGGTTAGGTTGTTTGGTTGAATTGGGGAAGGGTTGACTGGGGTATTGGTTGGTTGTTTCTTGGTAAAATTTAGAGTGTCGGTTTGGCTATTGCCAATTTTTGATAATTATCAAAAGAAGTTTAATTTTTGCTCTTCTAGTGGTTGGTACCTAGGTGTTCTGTAGCCTCTAACAAAAAGGATTCTCTATCATCATTTATTATCATTCACTGTTGAGGCACTCATGCCAGCAATGCTTCCATGCAGTTTATTCATAGTTCGTGATGGTTTGTTGATTATAAAAATGGTGAATATCAAATGGGGGAAGGAAATATACAGGACACCGATCTATAGTAAGATGACCTTTCCCACTGTTGACAATCCCAGTTAATTTCCATCAATACTGGCCCTTTTCGTACAACAATGCTAACCCTAATTCGGGTTTACACCAATGCAGGATCTGCACCCAAGCTCCTACCAAAAGAAGCCTAAATCCTTTCGCTGTATACAGTTTGATCATGACAACACTGCACGCAGTAAACGAGCCTGATCTCACTGCATCGGCGCTTCGTATTTCAATTAGGACTGTCTTCAGTCAGTTTTTGCTTCTTCTTCTTCTTCTTCTTCTTCTTCTTCTTCTTCTTCTTCTTGATTTTGTCACTTCATGTCTGTTCTCACCGAGTCTTTCTGTTCTTCATTATGGAGGTATACGAAAAGAAGCATCTATTTATGCTTCTTTCCATGTATGAAGAAGATAGACAAAACATTCATTTTACTTTTCACAGTATACAAGATTGGAATTCGTATTCATAGTATTTTCGTACACTATTTTTTGATCTCAAATACATGCTGTATAGAACGCTGTTTCTGGAATCAACACCCACTACCCACTAATTAACTATCGTAACGGCAAAAAGATTGTAATGACAGCTTTTGACCTTATGTATTCTCTACTATTTATTCCCTCTTACCAAAATACGGATGCCATCAGGTAGTTCTGATAGGTCTGATGAGTCTGGTAATTGTGTTCCTCATTCCCCCCAATTCACCGTCAACCAAGGTACCTTTGAGGGGCCCCGTCTCAAAAATAACCACTCATCGTTTACATCTTAGGTCGAAAATCCTTGACATGCATAATATACAGAATTTGGGCAAAAATCTCAATAAAACGGAGAAAATGAAGAACGCGACGACGGCTGCATGATTCGAACATGCGCCCGCGAACGGAATTGATTTCAAGAACACATACAACATATGATTTCATTCCCTTGAGAAGGGGAACAGAAATTTGCATGCTCTGTTCGAGTCAATCGCCTTAGACCACTCGGCCAAACCGCCGTATTCGATGTTCTTCTTAAGTACGTCCGGATTTTTTTTTTCTTTTTTCCCCCAATACTATACTAGGGAGGCAATGGGAAGTTTGGTCTATTGCGAATAAGCCCTCTATTTCCCCAGATTACGAAGCCTTCCGGCATTTGCATTCTCCAAGCTCTCTAAGGCCTGTGAAGGAAAGCCTTTAATAGTTATGTCCATTCTGGGATTTCAAGACATGTGGTGATTTGCGTTATATTCCGTGGTAAATTAGTTACTTGGTAGTAATATGATGTTGTTGGTGTTGATCGAATTGGCCAGCTTGTGCGTATGACCTTGGGATTGGTTTCTTCTACCATTCACTAGGGCTTCTGCTATGTAACCTCGGATTATCTAGTTGGAGCAGTATCGGGTATCAGAAAATACACACGACAAGAGCTTGTGTTGAATGGTGCGTTGGAAGAGACTACTTCGGTTATGTGAGCAATAAACACAAGATTCTTACCATTGTCTATCTTCTCTAAAAACAAAAAACACAAATTGCAATGCAGAAAAGCAGCAGTAAAAGCAGTAGAACAGAAAATCCCCCAAACCCTGCCAGGCCTATAACCCATGCTCGATCCGTCTCCCTAGAGAACCAAACCTATCTGCGAACAAGACGCCTGTCATGCTGCCCAGACTCAGAATCTTCGACCTCCGCTTCCCATAGAACAGGTTGCTGCAAAGAGGTAGGGATGCAGCTGATGAGATCCGCGGCAACCTCTTCGTCTGTATCGCGGTCGTTATGCTTGCTGAGAATCCTGATCGCGGTAGGCAGCACAACCTCAAGGTTGCGGCACAACCGCTCGTACTGGGAATCACGCTCCAAAACTGCACTCGAGATGGAGATATCCATTTCGGCGGCAACTTCCTCCCGCAAGCAGGTAATCACATCGTCGCGCCGGTGCGGCTTGTGGAGAAGATGGAAGATTGCGTCGTGCAAGCTGTCCAACACGGCGATACGCCGCTGGTTATAGGGATCGTTGGCCAGTAGACGTTCAAACCATTCGGGCCGAGACATCGTAGGCGAATATCAGACTGCTGACAGGGGCTGGTTCAAATCTGCTTGGAAGTGGAATTTGCGGACGATTGGACAACCAAGGTGCAAATAACTAAATTGTCTGATGATCCAGAGTCCGATGTGTTCCCGGATTGCTAGGCTTGTATGAGAACTTGAGAAGGTGGTGGGCATCGGAGTTATTTATGCATTTGCACGAAGCAGAGTTGCAGTAATGGTAACAAAGATCTTATTTTTATCCTCCCAAGGAGAAAAAGAATATCGAACCTTTGACTACATTTCGGAAGACTCCCAGTTATGTTACCCCAAGAAAGAACTCTTCGCTTTACCCTGCTCACAAAGACACTATTTATATCCTATCAAAAGCGCGAATATGCTCTGTGGCAGGGGATGATAGTTGTAAGCCTTAGGAAAGAAACCGGTAAATTTTCACAGTTGCATAGGGATCGGAGTAGTAAGAGACTGGGCACAGCGCAATCGTAACACCAATGTCATATCTCTGTGCAGATATCTTGCTGGAAGTATCGATATTTGACACTCTTATAATGTTCAAGTTAAATGAGTGGACTCGATGAACAAAGGGAAAAGTACAAAGGGTAGGGCACAGGGTAGTTAAACTAGGCAAGAGAACACGCAGGTGACCATACGTCACCAAACAAAGGATAACCTGCCAGGTAGGCAAATTCCAGTGTACACTGAGTGACATAAGAGCACAATTTTAGACATGCATTTCTCATCTGATGGAGGCACATTCGCTCCGATTTTTCCATGATTTTACTCCCCGATTTGATGATATCCAAGGTTCGACAGAATCATGTTCCGTCGCTTACATGTAGCATGTACTTGCCAAGGAATACGATGGGCTATAAGGGAGGGAAATTATTTTAAGCTACACCCTACGAGACTCTAAACAAGATCAACGACTCTAATTCTGTATCAATTACCTTGACTATCTCTTATCGGTTGTCCAGGTTGAACTGATAAACCTGATACGCCCCACAATCGCTTGAGCCAATGACGCAACGACCTGCCTGATTAGGGTTAGCGCTATATTTGGCTTCTCCACATGATCCAAATACGAGCCCGTCCCCCGCGTTTAGCCAAAGCACATACAACATACGAAATATAAGATCGACAATCTTGTCGAATGATTTGAGGTATTCGAGGATATCTACAAAGTACCATGTACATGCTCGAACTACACAGAGAGTCATGTGGCCAGTATTAGACTCGTCTAGCTGCGGTTACTGCCGGGGCCTCGACAGGGCGATGGTCTAAGTGGATGCCGTGTATGGAGTAACACCTCCACATTGCATCTGTATCGGTTCCGGTTGGAGCTGCCTAGAAAGGCTAGCGACATGCAACGCTGGAATGCCTAGGTGTACGCCGAGGATAAGATAAGCGTGACAATCAACCTTGGAAGTCGGGGATCACCATCGAGCTCAGCTATATGAGCCCCGTTCCGCAGCCCTGGAGCAGTGGATTTCTACCCATTATTTCCTGGATTGCTGACACCCTTACAATAAACAAAGTCCTCGCTTCCCTCATCTTCTCCTCCACCAACTCGTGGGTTATTACCACTTCAACTCTACTTAGATGGCGGTTGCCTTTGTCTCTCACTGTCCCCAACGGCTTCATTGGCATTCTTATACTATATCTCTGTGTCAAGCTATTCGCAGAGCTAGTAGAAAAAAGTATCCGGACGTCTAAACCCGTTCGCTAAAGCAATTGTCGCTGTCCAAAAAACCGTAGTGACAGGCCAAGAACAAGAACAATGTCAATCGAAATCGTCCCGCTGGCTCAGACCGACATACCTGGGGCTGTAGACTGCGTGCAGAAAGCGTTTGCCAACGATCCATATTTTCGCTGGGCGTTTAATGATTCATCCAAGGTATGAAATATCTTCTTCCGCAAGCAATGTCTTTGAAGACTGTGGCTTTGAGAAAGACATACCAAGAAAAGGAGTGAAACAAAACAAAGTGGACATCGAACCAAGTAATAACAGGTCCTGACAGTTTAATATCCAACGAAATGCAGCCTCCCTCGCTGCTCATTTCCAATATGGTATCAACTGCGACTGCCCCATCTCTGTCGCCAAGATAACTCGCGCCGCAAACGAAAGCAAGAGCAATGACGATATCCGCCTACCAGCCGGTACTGTGGTAGGCGTTGCCTGGTGGTACTCACCACAAGCGCATTCCACGACACAAAGCTGGTCTGTTTGGGCGCAGGACTGGCTTCTCTCCTTCCGTCAGCTCATGAACAATATCCGCTTCCTTGGTCGTGGTGGCTTGAATGTACGCCGGTATTGGATTTGGAAGCAAGTGCAGCAAACTGCACATGATGCTATCTGGCAGGATCCCCGCGGGTACTATTTTTGCAATGTCGTCTGCGTTGATTCAAAGGCGCGTGGCATGGGAGTGGGAAAGAAGCTCATGGAGAATGTCATGGACAAGGCCGATCGAGAGAATATGCCATGCTACCTCGAAAGCTCTAAGGGGTATCCCAACGTGGGTATTTATGAAAAAATGGGCTTTGAATTGGTAAAGGAGATTGAATGCGTGGATGGAGGGGATGTTTGCAAGGTACGCCTTCTCAGTTGGGATGTTCCCTATTAAACGACTGACGCACACCATCCCAGTTATATTGCATGATTCGCAACCCCAAGTCCAAGGGATAAGGCTGTGATAAGTTTTCCAAGGCCCATACCGTTAATTAACACAGATACACAGAAATATTGAGCGACATACATGGCTTAATTAGTAGCGTTTGAGTTGCAAGAATTTTGGCGACTTTCATCTTTGATTGCTTCAACAGCGTGAGCGAGATGATGGAAATAATCGAATACAGCTTATCTGATTTCAGCATTTTCAGAATGAATTCCTTTCTCTAATCAATCCCTCTCTCTCTCTTTTCTTGGCTTCCAGCCGGGGAAATGCCACAGCAGGTTACGGAGCCCCCTTTCTCTTCTGATAAACCCACTGCGTCCCAGGGGACATTGTCTGGGAATTCATTGACGCTCATCATTCTGTATCAGAATATGGCCTCTTTTGCTACTGTGGTAAACATGAACACTGGGGATATGTAGAGGCACTGATGTGGGTTCTGCTCGTGTGTCTGGTACACCCGGGATCGCGACTGGAAAACAGTGGTCGACGAATATCCACTTCCCGGAATCAACCCATATATCTGCCTGAATTAGATAGCTTCAAGCTTTCTTGGGCCATGCCTAATACTGTCGGCAAACGCCAACGATGCGGTCGCTCGGAATATTGATGAATACGGAGTACAGAGAATGAAATTGACGTTGGTGAGCCGCTTATGATATTGATGTCTTACTTTTTGGGGCCAGGCTGGTTATGTACATGTGGAAGTAATCAAGCCCATTTTCCGAGCAGTCCCATCAACACCAGCCCACTGACGAAGGAGATACCACCAGTGAAAACTTTTCCTAATTTCGCGTTCATCATTTCACCACCTTCAATGACCCAGTCACGGGCCCACATATCGACGACACCAACCCACACCAGGATACCAGCAGACAGCGCGTCCAATGTTCCGAGTGCGATCAAAGTGCCCCTCGAGTTACCATTGAAGGTGTGAAGAACACCAAGCCCAATGGCCATGCCAATAGGTGTGATCAACGCAAATGCCATCGCCATGGACGCCTTGGAAGGGAATATAGCCCCGGGCAGGGTTGCGATACGAGCACCGAGTGCTAGACCTTCAAAGAATTGATGGAACACAATCACCACCAGAAGCGTCTTATAGAATGAGTCGCCGGCGACGACAAGGGTGAGGCCGATCAGGATACTGTGGAAGAGAATACCAGCTTCCATGACCATGACCGAAAATTTGCTGTTGGGTCCGGTAAGATCGTATGAGCCATGGCTGTGGCTAAGACCTGCCAATGTGGAGTGTTGCTGTTGCTCTGGAGAGTGGCCATGCTCCTTCGGCTGTGTTTGCTGAGACTCGGACTCGGACAGTATGGTTTCTGCGGAGTGGTTCTTGCTGTTGCGAGCAACGATAATTCTGTGGCCAATGTATTCCAACAAGAAGGCAATGAAAATACCCGCCACGACCACCGCGGAGGTAGTCGCTTCGTACTCGAGTTCTCCCAAACAGTCGTTCGTAAACATGAGGTTTGCATGTGTGTATAGCTAAGGAAAGCAGTCAGCAAGTGATACGTGTGTCAACGCCGAGATTACTTACGTGGATGAAACCCGTGGCGATGATGATGCCAGTTCCGAATTGCTTGATGACGGTCGAGACCACCCCATTGATAGAGGCAGATGGAAGCTTCATCAGGAGCATAGGGGCAAAGACACCAATTGAACTAGTGACAAGGACAACAAATAATGTGCCGATTCTTAGAGGGATGTCGTAGTCTCTTGATCGGACACCACATGATGCGCCACTACTACCTCCCTCTGATTCACCTTCACCCACGCAGTGTCTAGAATGGCCAAAGTCAATAAAGCACAAGCTTGGAAAAATTGTTATAAGCTTACTCGACACCAGCATGGAAGTGGCAGTTCTGTTTGGTTTCGCCTGAGGATTCCTCGCTACCTCCCTCTGATTCACCTTCGCCCACGCAGTGTCTAAAATGGCCAAAGTCAATAAAGCACAGGCTTGGGAAAAATTGTTATAAGCTTACTCGACACCAGCATGGAAGTGGCAGTTCTGTTTGGTTTCACCTGAGGATTCCTCGCTGGCATGTGCACTGTGACTGTCTGTGGACGCGGTCTCGGTTGCCGTTCCTTCTGCTTGAACCAGGACATCGTTTCCATCTGCATCCATACAATATCTTCAATTTTGTGAGTTATTATAGTCCCACAAAAATGCATAGCTGCCGACTTACGACTCGCTTCCGTGGGAGTGACACCCAGTGTATTGTGCTGGTACTCCAGTTGTAGGGGTAGATGTGGCCGACACTAAAACTTCCTTGCCATTCCCATCAATACAGTAAATGTCGGAGCCATGAGTATGACAATCAGTTACGGATGATGACTGTGCTGAGGTCGTTGGTGTGGCCGCATACACCCCGGCAATGCCCAGTGATATAATGAAAGGTCTGAAAATGTGCATGACGAAGCTGGGTGCTCTACCCTTTCGCAAATAATAATTAATTGAGATTAGGATTAAGATTGAGGCATGAAATATGCCAGAAGTAAGGAGTTTTAAATCAATCGATCGAGCAATTCTCTCGAAAAAGCCGCTTGCGAGATGACAAGAGCCCTACCTTGGTGTCTCACCCCCAAGGTTCTCGATGCCAAGCGGAAGACCCATCTATCTTTTCGCCAAGAGCCGGCCTGGGCTTTTGATTCGGGTTTTCTCCGGAGAAGACGTCAAATATCGCCTAGACAATTGTCGTGCTCTCAAGGTACTCTCAACTAAGTGTCTTGGCGACCCTCCGCCGAGCCTTTGTCTTGGCATCAACCCGAGATTTTCTGCGCTGATTGCTGGAGAAAAAAGCCTTTAGCGAGAGAAGCGATGGAAGAAGCTCTCAAGGTCCCCTCTTGGCAGATTGCACCACCCGTACAACATACGGAGTACACCGAGAAAGATGGAGACAACATCCCGCTTCCTCTCCTAGGTCCTGCGTGGATTGGATCATCCGCAGACACAGTGAGAATGAGCACAAAGCCACACTTGGCAAACAGTTGAGAAAAACTAAAAGCCTTCGTATATGGAAGCTTTGAAAACTTTGTATAAAAAAGATATATAAGAGCTCCTCTCGTTGGCAATTTGCCCCCATAGTCTCCAAGCAATTTGCCTCAATTATACAAAAATGCATTTCTTCAGCCTCATTCTCTCCTCCGCAGCAATTGCTGCTGCTCTCCCCACCCGGGAGACTTCCGAAGGCAACCAATCCCAGCCCTTCTCCCAGAATGGACTTGCACCTTGGGATGCCGGCGCTGTGACCCAATTCCCCATCCATTCAAGCTGCAATGCAACCCAGCGTCGCCAGATTGAGCTAGGTCTTAACGAGACCATTACTCTCGCTCAACATGCCCAAGATCACATCTTGAGATGGAGAAATGAGAGTGCGATCTACAGGAAGTATTTCGGTGATCGCCCATCCATGGAAGCGATCGGTGCATTTGATGTCGTAGTCAACGGAGACAAGAAAGACATTTTGTTCCGATGTGATAACCCCGATGGAAACTGCGACCTTGAAGGTAATGCACCTTGCCCTATGTGAGAGACGGTATACTAATTATCTCAACCAAATAGGTTATGCCGGACACTGGCGAGGCGAAAATGGCACGGATGAGACAGTCATCTGCGACTTGAGCTACGAAACTCGTCGTTCTCTCTCCACAATGTGCGGCCTTGGATATACAGTCTCGGAGTCTGAGACCAACACCTTCTGGGCCGCTGATCTCCTGCACCGCCTATACCACGTTTCTGCCATCGGACAGGGCTGGATCGACCATTTCGCAGACGGATATGAAGAGGTCGTTGACCTGGCGAAGACTAACGCGACACTGACCACCCGTGACTCGGAAACCCTTCAATACTTCGCACTGGAGGCATATGCTTACGACATTTCTGTGCCGGGAGTTGGATGCCCAGGTGTCCAACATGAGCATGATGAGGCTACGACTAGCCAGCCAGCTCCTACTGGAACAACCACCGATGCTCCTTCGACAACCGCCGAAGTACCTGCCGTGAGTCGCTCTCTAATTTGCACTTTTGGTGATTGGAAACTGATTTGAATAGAACTGTCACACACATGACGGAGGCGAGCTCCACTGCACTTAAATGTTCCATCTCGTCGGAACGGCCAAAAGCCCACTCAGGCATTCGAGACAACGATAAAATATTGGCGAGATAATAGCCCTGATGAGAAGGGTATTGGTGGGTAATTTATAACTTGAGAGAGAGGAAAGAAGGGTCCTATAGGTCCAACAGCTTTAGAGATTATAACGTAATATGATCTATATGATGACTGAGCCTATTGGCTGTCATCTTCAATATTGAATGAATGAAGGAACATATTTAAATTCTACAGCTGTATTTTGGGCCCTCATGGTCTTGTTCGTTCGGCCTTGACCACACCGAATCTAGGGATAAGGACTGTGTTGGAGTTGTTGCTATCTTCCAGAATAATTCACCCCTGTCTCTCTTATCGTACCTAGCGGCTGTCACTTTATCAGTATAGGTGATATTTTGCATGTACTCACCCTCACCCTATACCCTCCAACCCCCATTCTCGATGAGCATAGCGTCTCGTGGTACCGCATTAACATTCAATATTGGGAATGGGTTCTGTTACTATTGACATATGGATTGGGACAATTTGCTTATAGTGTGTCAACCTACTCATATTCCCTTTCCAAGACGATTTGGGAAACCGCGGCAGTCGATCAGTTCCATGTCGCGATATTTCCAAGGTTGAAGGCCTGATTCTGAAGACTTGTGAATAATGGTGCCCATCGTTCATGAGTAGTACTCCGTACTGGCTTATTTACCAGAAAAGCTAGGTGGCATCCTGAGGTTGCTATAGACATTAGCTGCTTGATCATGAGGTATGCTTGGCTGGTGTTACTCTAAACATCCGCCTGACGCGTGAAATCGTATAGTTTGATGTTATAGGCAGAGTAAGGCTCAGTAAAAAGCTTGATTGGCCAAGGTAGAAAATTTATCTATCTGGCTACATTTCCATTGCTTGTAACCTGATGCAGGTGAGCCATAGCACATTATGTATATCGAAGTATTTAGGTGCTGTCCCAAGACACTTTGGGGTTCTAGCAAGTATATGCTAATTGCGTGGGTCAACAAACGAAGAAATATATATCGATGTGATAGCTACCTCCTTCAGATCTCGCATGATCTTGAGACGCATTCGAGTTGGACGTATATGTGTTTTGTCCTATGATTATCTTAAGAAGCCCGTCAAGTTATATATCCTCCTGGGTTAAATATATTTTGCCCCAACCCACCATGATTATCATAGAAGAGCACCTACGCAAAGTTTCAACTATTACTTCTATATCCCATATAATAAAGCTACTTCAGCATGTAATCAAATTAGTTGTAGTTGAATAAGGGAAACTTCTATGTATCTACATAGGTAGCTTCTAGGTGCATAAGTAAGCTTTAGTCGCTGGAATATCCATCGACGCAACAGTGTGACAACACTAAGTTTTGGCCAGAATTTTGAAACTAGATTATGATCATTTGTCGCTGTGATCGAAGCTATCTACTCTACTAGGCCAAGCTTTGCCGGCGTGAATCGTAAAATGTCATGCAGCTCGTATGCATATTCTAGATGTTACCTACATACGACCTACAGGATGTGAACAATGTCGAGACAGAATGATCGAGGCAGCCCGATTTCAAACATGCCCCTGTCGCCCCGTAAACTGTCGCACAGAGAGGTACCACACAAAGATTGTCCATATATGCTAGGGTGGAACCCACATGCAGAAGTGGGAAACAGGGTTACAAACAGAGCCTATGGGGAGAGGATGTGGAACAGGGGATTGAACGATCTACCGATAAGAATGCTAGCCAAGCAAAGATTTACCAATAGTAGGGTTGTTTTTTGCTGCAGGAGGAGATAATTCACATTATAAAGGGCATGAGAATGCTCACAGGTGCACGAGACGCCAATCTAGGGGTGAAAAACAGTCCTCGAGCCAATGGGGGCCTCGCATCCCAAGAGAAATAATCCATTTCACTGCAGGGTGTTCCCGAATATACCTAGAACCCCTTTGAGAAAATCCAGACCGCCGTTACAGTGAAGCTGCCCCAAAACTGCTCGGGTGCGCTTCAAGAGGAAACCACCACTCATCCCATTTTATATCGAACTATCCTTTTGACGGGCCTACAATTGCCCTTCGACTATTTTAAATAATTATATTCATTATTGTCATTAGTCCAAGTGATGAAACTGCCGCGGTCCGCCTGGACTTGGAGCGCATTCCAGGTTGATACGGCATTGTTTATGTACGGCGGTGTCTCGACCGTTGCCATTCCCGTTGAGGCAATCACAACACCAGCACCCAAGGTCAAAGAGCCACGCCCCGTACAACGATCCAAGTCCAAGCGAAAAAGCCTGAAGAGGTCACTCTCCAAGATCTTCTGATCTTGGATTTCACTCTCCTCCCAGCCCCATTGGCACTTCGCTATGAGTTTACACGGACTTGGGGTGATTGGGGCTCAAGTGGCCGCATCGATCAAATCCAACGACGAGAAAATCCCTACCACGCCTAAAATCGCGCCTCCACGATGTTCCATTACGTCTTCGCCTGGGGCTCAGAGCCAGGAGTTTGATCCGTCGATCGGTGCTAAGCCATGCTCGCCTTTTTATCCTCATTCAAGTCCAACGATCTCGCACGAACAACTCACCTTTGAAACCAAGAATGCCAATCGGAGAAGCCATATGAGAGACATCGAAAGCTTGGGCCCGTATGCGAGCTGTCGAACCGATAGTCCCCGACGGTCGAAGTTATGGGAGGAAGAGAACAAACCACTGACATGGTTTCAAACCTTGAGCAACAAGCAACGAATGGCGCTGAAGGCAGTCGTGGCTGTGGTGACGGTGGGGACTATGATTGCGATCGCGTTGGGCATCACAGCGGCGGTGGGAGGAGCGGGTTGGAAAACCAGTGCTGGAAAGACGGCGTCTGGGGGATAAGTGAGTTCTTCGAGTCTCTTGCACCTACTGGGTTGAATTCATGGCTGACTGGATATGCAAGGTTCGATGTTACTTTTGGTTCGGGGCGACGACCAAGCAGACCAGCATTCGTTATGACTCGTCGAATTCTCCAACCTAAACTAGGCCAGCCTTTTTTGTTTCTGCTTTCTCTTTGAAGATGCTAGTTATGGGGAGCTGAAGTTCAGGGAAGAGCAATTGTTATTCTTGACTGGAGGTTATCCCACTCGTCCACAGTAATGACTTGTCACATCTCGGCTTGATCAGAATCCCGGTATTGAATTGGACATGTCATGGAGCTGGCTGGAACTGCTGTATCATATCCTTAGTTTTCCTTTCTTTTTCTGTTCATTTGAATATGACTGTGAATGAGGTGTCATTAAGAGCCTTAAAATGCAGGCCACAACGTAACACGGGTCGGACCGACCTCGGCGCCGAGAGGAATATTGTAGATCCGACCCGTGACCCCACTAGAGTTATAAAAGACTGCAAACTTTTCCCTTCTCCCTTTTTCTTTTCTTTTTCATCGAAAAAAAGCAACTGAGCCCGCCACGACCATTGTCCTGTCTTTCGACAACCCCACGACGATGTGTTGCCTTCGGTCCTACGGGACTGATCGGCTCAGGAGATAAATGTTCCTCGATAGGAAGTTCGTTTCCCCTCTGTGTCCTCTTAAGTGAGGGCGGTGGGATTTGAATGTCGAAGACGGGATACATTCCTTCCCCTAAACTCGGTTCTGGTAGTTGGGGGAGTAGCAGCCAACGCATTGATGCTTGCGACGGTCTTCAGTAGATTCGATAAATATGAGACTCAAATGGATTGAGCGTAACCCTGCATAAATGCTACCAGACACAGAGTCACTACCCTATGATCCCATCCATGGACTTTAATGTGGGCGATACAGCCAGGCATATGTGTGCACAAGTGGGCACTTAGATTTCAGTTAACTGACATCACTGGGAATCCCTTGTTGTACCGTCGGGGTGGGTAGCCTCTCGCAGGTGAACCCGAATAAAGGACAGGACCAAGATCGTCCATACTTCAGTCTGTTTGGGAGCAGTCGAAAATGACTACGCCATCAGTTCCGAATGACTTGTGCAAATTTGGCAACAAAATATCCTGGATCGGCCAAGGGGCTTGCTTGATCTGTGAATGCCGGGTCTCCTAGCCAGGTGGTGATCTCTCCCTCTCATCCCGTGGAATGCAGTATCACCACCTTTCTAGGGATTACATGGCAGATGTTTACGATCTGACCACAACCGAGGGGGTATTTTCTTAACTGTTGATGTTGTTTTTTCATTCTTGGCGGCATTCTGATGGTATTACCCACGCCTTGGCTCCTCGCCAAGGTGCAGTCCCTGTTGATGCAACGGCATTCCCGCCTGTTTGTTGAACTGACGATCTTGAATCCGAAGGAACTACTAAAGGTCTGAATATCTCCTCAAGACGGATTACTATTCATTGTTTCTAAGGGTGAATATTCTATCAATCGAGCCATTCTTTTCTTCTGCTCCAGTAGCACTCGCTTCCAGTCACTCTTTTAACTACTACTCGCAAAGCATACGCCTTTTTACAGTAATATTTTCCAAGCACCGCAGTCATGAAGGGCTTCATCGGCGGAATCCCTGTGGCACTGCTGGCAGTTGCTGCCCAGGCCAAGTTCGCTGAACGTGTACGTCATCTTCCTCTTGAGTATACAGAGACATCAGCTAACTTAGGGTACAGCAGGAGAATGACTTCCATCCCCAGGCTGGTGGTACCGCCATTGGTGGGCCTTCTGGCAATGATGGCCACGGTCACTTCCATCCCGAGACTGGTGCTACCGTCATCGGTGGGCCTTCTGGCGATCATGCTGACGGCTTCGTCAGCCCCTACTCGGCTAATATCAAGACCGATACCAAGGTCAACGAGTGGGAAAAGGATGACCACTCTGTCAAGTTGACACACACGGATGTGCACCCTCACCCTCCCGTCGTGGGTGTGCCATTTGGCCACGGCCCCCAGGTCCCTGGAATGGGACCCTTCAATGGAAAGCGTGACGCCCCCCATGGAGGAACTGCCATGGGCGGCCCCTCTGGCAACGATGAGGGCCAGAGCTTCGATATGTCTGTGACTGGCAACTTCAACACCGAGACCGAAGAGGAGAACCAGGATGACCACTCCACCGAGATCGAGAACACGGATGTCCACCCTGCTCCTGTCCATGTGCACCCTCATGGCGGCTACCCTGGTGCTGCTCCCAGTATCTTCCGTCCCGGCACTTTTGCTAAGCGCTTCGGACAACCCCACGGCGGTGGAACTGCCATGGGGGGCCCCTCCGGCAATGATGGTGGCCAGAGCTTCAGCGCTCCCACTAACATTGAGACTGACACTGGCATCAACGAACACAACGAGGATGACCACTCCACCGAGCTAGAGCATGAGGATATCTACCCCCAGTCTCACGCCGGGGGCTTTTCTCCCTTCCGTCGCTCTGAGAACTTTGGCCGTCCTGCCCACGGCGCACCTGGGCACATTGAGCCTCACCACGAGTCCCACTTTGAGCCTCACCCCGAGTCTCACTACGCGCCTCACAGTGAGAACCACTATGAGCCTCACCCCGAGCCGCACTACGAGCCTCACCCTGAGCCTCACTACGTGAACCACCAGGAGCCCCACGTCGAGCATCACCCGGAGCCTCACTATGCCCCTCACTACAGCCCGACCTACGCACCTCACCACGAGCCCCACACTACATTCGAGCACGAGCTCACTGCGGTGAAGAACAACAACAATGGCCCTTCCGCTGGCAGCATCGCCTTTGGTCGGCGCGGGTTCCCTGGCCCCGAGTCGCACTTCGAGCCTCACCATGAGTCCCACTTTGAGCCTCACCCCGAGTCTCACTACGCGCCTCACAGTGAGAACCACTATGAGCCTCACCCCGAGCCGCACTACGAGCCTCACCCTGAGCCTCACTACGTGAACCACCAGGAGCCCCACGTCGAGCACCACCCGGAGCCTCACTATGCCCCTCACTACAGCCCTACCTACGCGCCTCACTATGAGCCTCACACTACCGTGGATCACGAAATCACTGCGGTGAAGGGTAACAACAACGGTCCCGCCGCTGGTGGTATCGCCTTTGGTCGGCGCGGGTTCCCTGGCCCCGAGTCCCACTTCGAGCCTCACCATGAGTCCCACTTTGAGCCTCACCCCGAGTCTCACTACGCGCCTCACAGTGAGAACCACTATGAGCCTCACCCCGAGCCGCACTACGAGCCTCACCCTGAGCCTCACTACGTGAACCACCAGGAGCCCCACGTCGAGCACCACCCGGAGCCTCACTATGCCCCTCACTACAGCCCGACCTACGCGCCTCACCACGAGCCCCACACCACATTTGAGTCTGAGCTCACTGCGGTGAAGAACAACAACAACGGCCCTGGCGCTGGTGGCATCGCTTTTGGTCGCCGTGCGTACGCTCCTACTCCGGAGACTGACGCTACTGTTATTGGTGGTCCCTCTGGGGATGACGAGACCAATGGCTTCTCCGCTCCCACTAACATCGGTGTCGCCACTGATGTGAACGAGCACAATGAGGACAACCACGCTATCGAGGGCGAGTTCACCGACGTCCACGCTCCCGCTGACTACTCCCGGGAGGACTCCCCTGCCTGCGCTGCCAAGGTGCAAGAGATTGTCCACACTGTGACCAAGACCCAGTACCACACTGCCTTGGAGACCAATGCCATCCCTGCCCACGCTCCTCAGAAGTTCGGCGCTGACCCTTACGCTAACTACCCCGAGCACAACGTTGGGGCTGACCCGTACGCCAATTACCCCGAGCACAACGCTGGTGCCGACCCCTACGCCCCCTCAGGAGCCGGTTCTCCCAACTATGATTCCGAGGATGTCCCATTCGTGCATGTGCCTATGGCTTCCTCTGCGGCAGCCACTAGCGCCGTTTACAACTACCCCCAGCACTCCGCCGGCGCTGACCCCTATGCTCCTCACAAGTATGCCGCCTCCCAGGGTCCCTCGTACTCCAAGATTGCCGTGCATGTGCCCATGGCCACCCCTGCCTCGTACGGAGTCTTCTCCAAGGCTACCCCATCTGGCAGCATGGGCCACATGGTCCCCACTGGCGCCTCCGCTCAGAAGGCCGCTGCTTCTTCTGCTTCCCCGTCGCCTTCTGCTTCTCATGGAATCATGTTCCAGGGTGACGCCGCCCGTCTCTCTGGCGGTATTTTCTCCGCCGCCGCCGCCGTCATGGGTGTTCTTGCCTTCATCCTATAGACAGTTGGTCGTCTCAACCAGGTGTTTGGTGTGTCAGTAGATTCTTGTCACTCGTTATGGCTCCTGCCATTTATGCTTCTTTCACAATCATTCATTTTCGTACAACCTTGCCATATTTTATCCATTTGACCTGGCTTTAATGATCAATGTTTCGTTAAGAAAGTTATACATTTACAGCACCTCAGACTTCTTTCTTCCTCTTAGCCATCTAAGCTGTAATCACCCTGAAAGACAGACATAACTATGTACCATTGCTGACGGCTGACTGACACGCCGTGCTTTGTAGAATAATACATCGTAAGCGCACCACTCGATATCAATAGTGTTCATCTGCGGTTCGTGATCCCGAATATCCAGACACTAGTGGAGTGGGTCAGATCACCTTGATAGCAAGTGGGCATTTGCTTTCGCCACTGCCCATCCCGAGTTCCTCAAGCTTAATGATAACAAAACCCACTTGTATTTCAGGATATCGACTCTTGACGCAGAAGGATTTCGAGTATTTTGTATTCATCGACGTCATTTTCTTATTTGCTGTGTGCGTGCTAAGTAAGTGATATGACCACTCAGTCGATACATGTGATATCATTGCCCATCATCCCTGGAGAACATCCAACGATGTGACATCAGTGCCAGTAGTACAGGACCTGGGCCCCAGAGCGGAATATAAGACAGTGCCACCGTATTCTAGTCTCGTTGGAACAAACCACGCTATCTCAATCCCAATCCCTCATTTATCCCTCAACATCTCAAGTCACGCTGGATATCAAGCCGCTTCAAATCCAACCACCTCCATCTCCAAAATGGTTCAGCAAGACCCACACCAAGGCGGCACTCTCTCTGAAATGGGCCAAGGCACATCCATGCCCAACGATGCCGGCAAGATGAACACCATCCCCTCGGTGCCACGTCCAGACCAGCGCGCCGAACATGAATACTATGACAACGAAGGCATCGCTCAGCCCTCAACAGTAATGGCCGCTGACAACACTACCGATTGGCCACGCTCGACCCGGGATGTGGGTCAGAGCGGCGAGGTCATCAGCGGCACGGGCAACTCAATGGAAGCCGGCGTGGAGGCCAAGCGTGCGCACATGGGCCCTAATCACCACGCCGGCCATGGCGAATCTCGCGAGATCAAGGGTGCCAAGTACGGCCAGAGTGTGTTCGATCGTTATCAGGCGGAGTAGAGTGTCTCGACTATTGGTGTGACCTTTTAGCTTTTCGAAAGGATAGCTGCTTTCCTTTTGAGTTCGAGCTATCCGGGGCATGATGTTATGAAGGGCGTTCATCAAATGTAAAACAATTCAATACCATTCAAAAGTTCCCTTTAGAGATTCTGCGTAAAGTATGGCTCGTAAAGTATGGCTATCCAATCGTTTCAGATTCGTAGTCCAGGCTGACCAGGCCCGAGAAATCCTTGATAAATCTCGTCAAGAACATCTCGCTTCCTCTTGCGATCGGCCTGAGCTGCTTGCTCGGTTTCAGTGGGCTCGCCGTCCGGTTCCCGAGACACCCATGCCCGGATCGTCCCATCGCCATGGGCAGAGAACAGCTCTATCCCTTCTCCCGAGGCACCGTTCCCTCGCCAGACAAGATCATTTATACGCCCAGCGCTCAAAGCGCTAGACCGACCACGGACATTCTGTGATCCAGCCACGAGACCCGGGACGCGGAGACGCTTAACAAATGTCCCCTCGCGGAGCTCGAACATGAAAACCTCACCACGATCGTCCTGCTCATTGAAATTCGGCCACAGCAATGTTTCATGCCCTGGATTCATGGAGCCTTTCGGCACGATTAAGGGTGCCCGCTCAGCCAGGTGCGAGGAAGAGCTATTACGGACCCGAGGGCCGAAATGGACAAGTGTATTGGCGCCTGTTGCGGAGTCCCAGACTCGAATTCGGGAATCCTGTCCTGTCGTCACGATATGACTGCCATTAGATGTCCACCGTACTCCAGTCACAGGCCCATTGTGGGCACGGGCATGCCGGGAGAAAGCTGGACGACACTGGTAGGAGTCCGGTACAGATCCAGTTCCTGGTGCCACTAGTCCCACTGGATCGTCCATGTCCAGGGTGGCGATGGCAGAATTGTGACCTCCGCGGCGTACGTCGAATATGATTACTCGGTTGTCAACCGATGCAGAGGCTAAGAGATGCGGCCGGTGAGGTGCCCATGCCACTGATAAGACCGCGCCATTGTGTCCCGGCAAACCTTGTGTCGATAGTCCAGATCGTAGGTCTACTAGTCGGACCGACCGGTCAGACGTGCCTACTGCGACGAGCAGTGTTGACCCAGGCTGAGAGGAGAACGAGTGTGAATATGGTGTACAGTCTAGGCTGAACGTATGTACCGGTGTGATAGAGGGCGATTGTAACGCCGACAGCTTTAATGTACCATCGTGTGCTGTTGAGAAGATGGTAGATGGGACGGGATCAAACGGGTAGATCGAGAGGGAGGTAATCGCATGTGTATGCGCGTCGGCGTGAGACGATTTGCTAACGGACGCGCAAGACTGGTGAACGTGTTCGAGTTCTGAGCCTCTTGATTCAAGGTCCCAGAGATGAATAGATGGATCAGCACCTCCCGATATCATGCTACCGTTATGTTAGATTGATGACTGTCGAATGCTAAGTGGTTGCACACGCACTATCGGCCCTCAAACTGATCGACAGCCAGACAATTCACACCGGATTTGTGAGCAAATACCTCCGCCGTAGCACCTAGTTCTTGATCTAAAGGTGCCACATCGTCTTCGGATCGGTTCGTTGGGGCAGCTGCTCTGCGGCTGGAGAACCGTATGCCCGGAGCGGGTTCAAGGTTGTGCACTAGCCGGGTTGTTTGAGCGACATGAAATTCATTTGGAGTTACAGACCCAAGGGCTCTGTTTAGGAGATAGGAATTCATTCATTCATCAGCGCTGGTGCTTTTGCATGGAGAAGTCGAGACCACCCGATGATGCTATCCATGGATGCTCTACCGGATTAAAGTTGCGCCGGCGCATATATCGAATTTGGCAGCTCGAGGTCCTGAATCTTTGTTCATTGTCCGCTAAATATCACTGTTTGATTTGCCAAACCTTGATTGTTCTTCCTGGCAGACCTGAAGGCAGACCTGAAGTATGTCTGTTGCCAGGTTACCCGGCTTGGATGAAGAGAGCTTTGTCGAGTCAGTCGAAGATAAGCAAGAACCAACGGACGATAAGCCTTCGAGACACATAAAACGCCGCGCCAACGTCTATGATGCGGTAGCTGGTATGTTTTCCAGGCTCATCGAGCTTGTTTTTAGCAGATAAACGAAATCTAATTGCAACTAGGCCGTGTCAACCTCCGCGGTGTCAACGCATTCCGTCACGTTGCTGCTCAATACCGCGACACAACCTCGTCAGCCGCCCGAAGTTTGCGCCCTGAGGAGCTTCTCTATCGTAAACAGAACATTCCAGCGGAATCGATTGAAGAGAAAACCTATTTCGCGCATGAGAATCTCCCCTCTGATCAAGCTCTCCCGAACTCCGAGCTCCTTGAGACGATACATGCCTATGCGGCCGACTACTACGAATACGCTACTGCGGACAACGGCAAAGATGACCATCAAACCATGGATGAGACAGCATTGCTTGCGATGGGGATCTTGATCGAAGAGATGGCGAAGGAGGAACTGGGTGAAACCGGGGATCTGGCCCTGGTTGAAGGAGAAGAGCTCACGGAGGAAGAAGACGATAAGACGGGCCGCGAGAGCGACACCACAACTAAATCAGCAGCACGAGCAGCACGAAGAAAACGCGCAAGCAGCATTGTCCGTCAGAGGTCAAAACGACGCAAAGTGTCTCGTTCTGTTTCTGTTACGACCGACTTGGACACCGAGATCGATGAAAGACCATGACTGGATGAGATGGCGTTAAAACTTTCTTGTCAGGTTGCATCCAATTCTTCGCAGGCGAACTTTTATCGGAGGCTTTTGATGTCTGTAGCTGTCTCAAGCTCCGTGCGATCTTGCAAAGCTTCAGTCAAACCCCTCGAGAGGGAATCGGGTCATCCCATGTACTGCCGTGGCACAGCCACGCCGCACATGGTATCGGCACATATCCCAGTCCCTGCTACGACTATATGACATACAGAGAGGCACCAAGCCAGACCTCAAAGACTTTAATCTGTAAGACAATGGTTTTGCTGCGCCTTCCTGTGCGCGTCCCGCTACACCGAATGTCTTCATTGGAGCTTTACACAGAGGGGTACACTCCAGGGAGAGAAGTTGCGGTGATTAAGTCGGCCAATATCTAGCCGGCTGGCAGGAATATCGAACTCCCCCCCTCTCTCTCTCTCTTGTCGAACTAAGACACAATCTTGGATATGCTGTGAATCCTGCAGCGGCTTCGGCGACATCTTGCGAGACCTCGTTTTGACACGTCTAACCCAAGTAGGGTCTTCCAGGAATTGGCTGGATTGGGGTTGCATAGAATTAGGTCGGATTTATCTAGTCTTGCACGAATCTAATCGTGTGCTGATTCATAGCAAGGTTATCTTGAGCAGCGTCAGTATTATTAATCTCTGCCGTAATGATTTTACTATATGTTCAAACAAAAGAAAAGCAGTTTTATAGAGGATCCTTGAAACCCTTGGAATATGACAGGTGGTGTCAAAAGATGAGTTTGTTTGAGGCACGAGTTTCTAAGGTTGTGTTGCGTGACAGGTAAGCCGGGCAAGGGAACTGCTGACTTGAACTCATCCATCACCCCAGAACTGCGCCTCCACCAATGCTTAGCTGCTTCATACTCGTCCAATGAACGGATGCTGGATTGATAAGCTTTTTTGAAGCCCTTTGACAGTGCAAGATGGTACGTGGCTTTGGCATATCCCACCTGGGGCCCATAATCGTTCTGATGAGACTACTGACTACTGACGCACCACAAGCCCAAATTAACCAAAAGCGCTAAACAAGATTTGATCTTGACTCATCTCCGCGCCACTGGAACCTGTCACACGCTCAAGGATCTAGAGAAGGCGCTACCCTCTGTTGCATCCATCAATGGCATCCAGGTCAAGGAATACATCCAAGCTTTGACCGATGAGGGTCAACTACGAGTCGAGAAGATCGGCAGTGGGAACTGGTACTGGAGTTTCAGCAGCGACGAAAAGCATGCGCTCGAGCACCAGTTGGCCCGAGTGACAACAGAGGTGGAGAAAGTCCGGAAGTCTTGCGCTGATGCAGAAGCGGCTTTGGCCGGTGAGACCATGCGGCGAGGAGAGGAGACGGATGACGAACATGAAAGGGAATCCCTCATGGCCAAAAAAACCGAGCTTCACGTGGCAATCGATCGGGTACGGACTACAGAAGCCCAACTCTCCGGACCCCTCAATTCACTCAGCAGCAAGGGTGTGAAGCAGATAGAAGAGGAGTTAGCGGGGTTCCGACAGCAGGCACTGCAGTGGACAGATAATATCTACATGCTAGAGGAGTATTTGCGGAAATTAGCAGGTGGAGACCGACAAATCATCGAGGGTATCTTGCGCGAATGTTACGGAGACGAGTACGTGGACGGAGAGGGTCTTTGTGAACTATAAGGATAAAGGGACAAAACACAAAACACAAAAAAAAAAAAAAAAAAAAAAAAAAGCTTAGGCTTGCTTAGCATAGAAAATGATGTGAAACATGAAAGTCCTGGAGCAAGTGATAAACATAAAAATTGCCCAGAAAAAGGGGAAAACTAGCTGAGCCACTTGGGTACCAAGAGAAGCTTGACCGTGCAACACGCGAATCGAAAGCCATCTGTGTCGTTCTCCGCCTCGGAGGCTTATCGCGAACTCCCGACTCCCTCTCTTCTGTTCTCTCTTATTGCATCTCCCTCCCAACCCCCCCCTCTTTAACTATTATAAACCCTTCCGACCGTCCTTGGGCTCGTGCGTTCTCGAGTCCCACATTCCTCCGGATCTCGCGCCATCTTCAGTTGCGCCCTTCACCCTCTCTCTCCCAGTCCCCGACCCCGACCCCCGACCCCCCGTTCTAGACTCTCGACTACAGTATACTATTCCATACTGAACCCATTGGTCCCCTACAAGCCTGTCATTCTTCCCAAAAATATCCACTCTCTTATCTCGCGACCTGACCTTGCGTCCCGATACGCTGCGAATTCCTGGCGGGGGTACCTTCGAAGTCCTGCCTCGCGTTTCGATGTCACAAGAAACAATGTGGTGTAGTGGCCCTCGATCATAATCCCCATTCCTTTCCTTGGACTCGGTGAATCTCTCGCGCGTGGACAAGGATACATTCCGTGGGCCTTTGGAAACCAGACCGTGTCCAGTGTATCGGTCCTGGACGCCAGACCCTTCGACGACAGGATTGACACTTATCGTGTCGCTTGATTGGATTCCTTGACGTAGGCTGACTGCCTACTGGTCTGTCCGACCATCCCCCGCCATTCCGTGTTGCCCCAGAGAATATCGACGTGTTTGTCTGCCCGATCGGTGCCAAACGGTTGCAGTTTATCATCCCCATCCCTCTCCACTCCTGCCACGTTGTCTTGTATAGATGCAGTAAACAGCGGCTGTGTGTCATGTCCGCTAACCCTCCAACCCAACCTACGTTGCCGGCCAGTCGGAATCGCAACTCTTTCCTGTCCAAGTTTCGCTCCCCGCTCGGCCAAAGAAATCGAGGCATCACCGATTTCTACATCGATCCAGATGACCCATGGCGCTCCTACTTTCCCGGTGATGTTGTCAAAGGTACCGTCGTTGTGACCGTTGTACGACCCGTTCGCATCACGCATATAGTCGTATGTCTCCACGGCTATGTCAAGGTGTTTAAGAATGCGGTTCCGGCAGGAGAGGCAACTCCCGACTTGGGATTCTTAGGACCAGGACGGGGTCGACGAGGCGCCGAATACTTGGGCAATGGGTTAGCAACCTTGTTTGAGGATGAGGTTGTTCTCTGTGGCGATGGACGCTTGAAGGAGGGCATCTACAAGTTTCGTTTCGAAATGGGACTTCCTCCTTATGCGCTTCCCAGTAGCATCAATGTGCGTTTGCTGATGCGACCCTCTTTATTTCAAATATGCTAATTAAACGGGCAACTGCAGTTTGAACGCGGAACCATCGGCTACTCGCTTACCTCTACCCTTACCCGACCAACCACCATGAACCCTACTCTCACATGTAGAAGACGGGTCAATCTCCTCGAAAACATCGACATTGCACCCTTCCCTGCACCCAGGCCCCGCATAGTTACATTGGAACCGATCGCAAAGCGTTCAAAACCGAAGGGGAAAGCCCAATCGACAAATTCCGACGCAACTGCAGGGCCGGACACAACCTCGGTCGATACCCCTATTAGTGGCGCGTCACCCTCTCTAGATATGAGACCACCGCTGAGCCCCTCACCAAGCAATGTCAGCTCATCCAGCCGACCTAGCGAAAGCAGCCAAAGCTTTCGAATCGCCAGCGATCCCAGTTCATCCGCAAGCACCAGTGGACAAAATAGCGAGGGTCGCAGTGTGACCCCGTCTATCTCAGATAAAACCATCACCGCGAAGGCTGAGCTTCTGCGCGCCGGCGTGCTCCCCGGTGATACACTACCCATCACAGTCACGATCAACCATTGTAAACAAGTGCGCAGTGCGCATGGAATTATGGTCACATTCTACCGTCAAGGTCGCATTGATCTGCATCCTGCAATTCCCATGGGCACTACGGCGGCAGGGAAAAAGCCGGTATACGAAGACTGCTATCCGCGATCACGAACGGGACTTGGAGGACTTACTTTGGGAACGAGTCGGACAAGCAGCACTTTTCGCAAAGATTTGTCGCAGACGTTTGCTCCGCTGATCGTCGATCCAAGTACCATGACTGCGATCATAAAGACTTCCATTCGGATACCCGAAGACGCGTTTCCAACTATCACGCGAGTACCGGGAGCCATGATCAATTTTCGGTACTATGTGGAGGTCGTAACGGACCTACGAGGCAAAATCACTTCACCAGATCGCTTCCTCCCGCGTTTCAACATGGTCTCCGGTGGTACCACATTTTCGCCCAGCGGGCAAGCCCTTAATCCCGCCGATTCGAGCGGCGTCACTGCCAACTGGGCCGGCAATATCTTGGACACGGACTCAATTCGCCGTGAAAAAGGTGTGATTTCCGTGGCATTTGAAGTCGTGGTTGGGACGCGTGATTCACAACGACAGAAAGCGAAACGTACATTATCTACGGCTGGCGAGTCGACCAAGTCACAAACTGCGCCTCCTGCATCTGCGATCATACTTAACCCTGTTGACGGGGAGGAGTGGCCAGAGGCGAGCTCAGTGCCTAATTCCCATGGCGATTATGGGACACAGGAGGGATATTTCCCTGAGGAGACGGATTGGGCAGAGTACCCTGCAGAATACCCTGAAAATTTCCAGCCAATGGACCCTAGGGTTGCACCTCCAGAAGTCGAGGAGCCCGTTGACGAGAAAACACGGGTACGACGCCACGAAGAAGCTCTCTTACCTAGTCAACCGCCCGAGGAAGATGAGGCAGGGCCATCTACAGCACCGATGGAGGTCCCGACCGCGCCGGTTTTGCCAGATGATCATCATCTTCAAGACTACCAGCATGTGCCTTCACCAGATACAAGCGGGGAGCCGCATTCTGTCCGCTCTGCGGAGTCCCTACAGACCGTCGTTGTGAACGGTGCAGGTCCTAGCGAGCCACATGTATCAGGTGACGATAAACAAGAGCTTGAGCGCCACCGACTCCAGGCGCAGGCGAGTGCACCCCAAGACGAGCCCAGTGGTCAGGAACCTAGCGACGGGCCCAGCGCGCCGGTCTTTGATGAGGACGACCAGCTGGTCGGTGGGACGGCGCATGCGGACGAATCGTTGCCTCGGTACCAGCGATGATGTTGTTATGTACATTTGCATTTACGGGATATTCTGGAAGATACCACTATTCGCATCATTTATGAAACGGCGCTCAAGGCGTTGAAATCTGTATCATACACTTATTTGTCAAAATCTATTTCTAAATCTCACATTAATTGTTCCAATTTCCCTGGACATCCAGAAAGTCTTGGATTCGTAAAAACGTCCTTATCTCCCGCGCCCCGGGCTTGGCACCCGCTTAGCGATACCTGGAGGACTTGGACCTTGCCCCTGGTCATCTTCCTTCCCCTCAAAACAATCCCGTCTGCTTTTCCAAATTCCACAATGGCCTTCAAAAGCGGGTCGTTCGCGACTTTCCTCATCGTCTGCCGTAAGTCCATCGCATCGCTGATCTCCACGGACCCCAACGGCAAAGAGGCCACGAGACTGTAATAGACTAACCCACCCAACCAGCAACCTGTTTCTTCTTGGGCATTATCTTCTCCCTCTTCCCTTACGACTACCCGATCCTGTGGTCCACGGTGTTGACCCCGCCCGCGCACTATGACTATCTCGAAGCGCATCTCCGCTTCCTGCACGCCTCGCCCCCGCTCATCCCACGCATCCTGCACATCGTAATCTTCCTCGGTCTAGCCGGCCTCCTCACCAAACTCTACAAGCCCTCCGAATCAAACATGCTCTTCGACGGCGCCTCGCTGGTCCTATACATGTGCGGCGTGACAGTCTACATCGCCAACATCGTCAAGGGCCTGCGCCTCGCGTCTGCCGGCCAGTACGGCGCCGAGCTGGCTTCCTCCGCCGACGAGAAGGAGCAGATCCTTGGTCGCGAGGACTCGCTCAAGGTTCTCTCCGCTAGCAATACTATTCTTGCCCTTGTCCTCGTTGGCATCCTGGTTCTGCAGGCTGGGCAGTGGTATGCGGAGCGCAAGGATGCGCAGGAAGATGAGTCTTTCGCGACTAAGAAGACTGAGAAGGAGGCCGGTGATTCTACGGCCACTGCTTCTGGTGCGTCGACTGCGACTGCTGCTAAGTCCGGTCGCCAGGGAAGTCAGCGTAAGAAGAGCAATTGATTCTAGTTATCGATTGTTTCTCTTGCTTTTGTTCATGTATGACTTAAGGGATATGGATACTGGGTGTGGTGTGGTGTGCCTGATTGCTTGCTTTGCCTGGTAGCTATCATTGTTTTTATAGTCGCCTACGCAGACGGGATTTGCTGTCGCGAAGAAAATCATTGGAGACGCCTTTTTTTTTCTTAATTGTCGAGAGGGTCGTGTAATTCGACTTTCGTCTATGTACATATGTGATCCATAGATATTGTATGGCAGCTCCATGCAAGAACAAGATAGCAGATGAAAATGCAGGAATATGGCATGATATGCACCCAAGGAGTATGGACAGAACAGAAAAGATGGACAAATGATCATAGATGCATGTAATGTGGACATATGGTATGGCACCGCAGAAGGGGAATCATTGCGCAAGTCGTGAAAGATGGTGTGGTATCATATCATGCATGAAAAATTTAGTTCAACGGAATGAGAACGGGCTACGGGGGAGATCCGGTGAGCGTGGGCTCAATGCCTTCGCGAACAATTCCTCGCCGGAATCATTGCTTGGGGTGCGTGAGATTGGACCCATTGCTGTGCCCATTGCTGCGAACCCGGTGGGGCCGGTGTTCTTCTGGGCTTCCTGTACAGCCGAGGGTGGAAAGAATGCAACCGGCTTAAGCAATTCTGGAACGGAGGGATTGGTGTGAGTATTCGGCGTTGGGGCCGAATTAGTGTCTGGCGTCGGCATGGCGTGGATGTGTCTATGAGCAACATTACGGAATGAGCTGAATGAGGAGACAGCGACATCAGGAGACTGAGGCGAAAGAAGATGCGCGGTGTTGGGGGCTGAGTCTAGTTTTGGTTAGGTTCACTAATAAAAAAAAAAAAGAAGTAGCGTTTGGAACCAAGAATGCATACCATTATTCACAGCTAAGTCCTTCTCGCTTGTCTGCAGCTTAAGTCCCTTGAGCTTGTCGCCCAGCTTCCTGCTGTTAGCCGGTGACACTGGTGTCGCCGGATACAGGGAGGATGAATTCAACGAGTCATGACTACTAGCAATTGAGTCGACAGCGCGCGAGCCGACTCCAAAGTTTTCTTCAATCCACTCCTTTTCTTGGATAGCCATGTGAAGTGCAATGCCTTCGATGTTGTTTTTGGATTCAGCAGCAATCTCCTGCTCAAGAACACGGAGTCGTTTCTTTGCCCAGATAGTATGCAACACGCCCTTCTTGCCGGCCGCCCGGCCGGTGGCGCCCAGTTCAGGAGGGAATATTGCGGGGAGAGGGTTTAGCTGAATGGTATCACGGCTTTTTTGTGGCCTCTTCTCAGCGAGGGCGGCTATTTCGTCCGGTGTGCCCTGGAGCTCGTATGATAGTGTCACGACAGGCGGGATGGTAACATTAGGCGGCAATAAGAGATAGAAGCGATGCAGGCTATCAGAGGGTCGTTCGTCGGCAGGCAAGACGGTAGTCTTACCGGTCCATGACACGTTCCAGAAGCCCTCAGATGAGGATCGGGTAAGATCGTCGTCCTCCCACTCGATCATCAGAATTTTAGTGCCTTCATTGGCCTTACCGGCCTCGAACTCGAACCGGGCCAGTGCAGTTACCGATAGGCCCCCATTCCTTGTGCCGCGTGGCGTCTCAAGCTCAGTGAATTCGCTGTCTGGTGTAAATGCGGGCGGTGCTTGAGCCATGGCTGTGCAGTCAGGCCGGAGATAAACAAATATGGTACTCGATCTGGGAGGCGCACGGGATCGGGATGGTTGAGTTGTGCTTAGCTACGCCGCTCCACAGATTCAGAAAGGCAATATGTATGGGGCTGAGTGCTAAGGAAGATGGGAGTAAAGCTGCACCGATGGAGGGGAGGGGGGCCTTGAGGCAGCGGGTCGATCACGGGATTCCAGAATTGTCCTCTCTCCGGCTTCATTGTGATACACTTTTTCCCGCCCTGATGGGGTATTTTTTTCCACAAGAACGCCACTCTAACTACTTCTAGTTGGTCTATTATCGGTTCTTCATTATTACTCGTCGACATACGCAGGGGGAGACCGATCCATCACACCAACAACGTGCATCCTGGCCTGCCCCGCCTCTAAATATAGAAGCATATATGTGATTCTTTCTCTTCCCTGATCAATCACCCATCTGGATCAATCATGGACTCGTTTCTTTGAAGCTCATGATGTTCATGGAACATGCGGGTTCGGATTCATGGGAATTTCCTTTGTTATACTCCGTAAAAATTGGAGATTGGGCAACCCCGCAGAGGCATGTTCTCGAAAATCTATTTTTGGACGACGCAGTGTGACATGGTGTGATGCCGTGCATAAGTAGATGTCGCCTGCTGTTTTTGACCCCGACACGCTGATTGCATCATGGCCTAGTTAAACAATAGTTTCAGATATACTCTGTAGTCTTGTAGAGCTACAAGTCGAGTAACAATGAAAGCGCAGTGCTGACCCGAGTCAGTGAATGGCATTTGATGTTGCGAGTGTTAGTCTTCCGGCCCTGGAGGTAGTAGTGGTGGGCTGCACATAGACAAGGCACTATAGACAAGGAATATATGAATAGTTCGGCTAGCCGATTGTGCTTCGGGAGAAGTGGGGGAGGGGGTGCTTGCTCCGCAACTGCAACCAAGTCCGACAGTCACTCATTGTCGAAAGGGAGGGGAATACCACCGCATCATGTATTCTTCCCGTTAAAGGGGGCGGCGGAAGTCGCCGGGCTTTGCGGAACAGCGTGCTTGATTAATCAGAGCGCAATCGAATGGCGATGATCTAGAACTGCTGGAAATAGTGATATCCGAACTGGCGTAACGATGTAGGTCAAAGCAAGCATTGAGCACAGATGGTGTGCCTTTTTTTAGAATCAACCAAGGTATGTATTAGATATCTTGGCTTCAGAAAATGAAGTAAATGGTAGGCTTGTATGATACTGTATGATACTGAAAGTGCTGTTTCGCAATGAAATAAGGATTTCAGAACAGAAACATATCAGAAATAGACCATGTTCTGTGCTAATCGTGGTATCAATGGTTGAAATGGACTGAGCGCCATTGAGATGCATCAGTGTGTATTCTGGGACCGTTGGATGCAGCGGGGTTTGTGGGCGGAACGGGAATAGAATCAACACGGGATGGGCTGCCCTTGCAGGATGCGACGATCTGTGATCTAAAATTAACAAGAAGTTATTCTAAGAATAGGGACACTGTGGAAGAAGCGAAGGGAGCATGTACCACGTAGATGTGATAAGTGGGTGATAAGTGGGAGGGATATTGTTGAATGGTGTGTTAATCTTGAATCCAAATAAAGCGACTCGCCCGAACCAATCAAGTCAGTTATTCGATATTTGGTAAATGCATATGCAGAGTGTGGGATACGAAGTTGGCTCGATTATTTGTTCCGCGCATGCATGGATTATGGTTAATTTTAGGAACATCCTCTTCCCTTCTTCGCGCCACCGGGCCTGAGGTGAACTACCGTCCAATCAACCATGGAAATCCATAAATAGAGAATTGATCAACTTTGCGTTGTTGACCTCAGTCTATTGATGAATTTTATTTATTTTTAGACTGACGAATCATTCGGAATATCTTGAAATGTGCTATTCCCATGATTAGAATTACCGCCGATCCCATGAGCTCGGCTGACAGTCCCGTTGCGTCATCTGCTTGCTTTTGGTAAATTCGTCCTTGGTATAGTTCGAATGAACCTCTCGCGGACTATAGTCTGTTATAGCATATACACTCTAAATCTCAGCCCCTATCGATGAACCATAGTTTAGGAGTCGTTGAATACGTTATCAGACTGTCATTGCGAGATGGGTCATCAAAGATAGAGGCTTTTCGGGTTATTCCTTGAACAGATGAGGTTGAGACTGAGTGCATCCCAAAAATAACACCCACCTCGGCCATAACTCCACCGCAGGAAGACCCCGGGCGATGCATGGGAATCCACTTCCACGAGGAAACCCTTTGCATTCGACCAAACATCAGGTCAGTGACCATGCTCGGAGAAGTATGCAGAGCCATAAAACTCGGCCAGCGGTTACAATATGGAAGTGGCCCATGATCAACGTCTGTAAGTGATCAATAATGGCCTATCTCTGTATTAACCCCACTGAGACCAAAAAAGAGTGATAGAAAGCGTGAAATTCCTTGCATGCAGATGTCGTGGTGTTGCTAAATTTGGATTCTTCACGACTGTGAAGCTGATTATCGCTGCAGCCTTGTAGAGAACTAGCGTTGATAGCGATCATGACTTCATATGGTTGTTTTTGTGCTCAAATTGCATGCCGAGAATTAAGGTGTACTATCACGGAACTCCTCACCTATGCAGATCAACAACTGGAGGGCTGGAAATTTCCACCTCAGTGATCCACCAAGTTATCAAATTGATGTACTGAATCTGTATTCACCAAATGACAATCCAAAATATCCTTCGGAGTAATGCTAAGTTTAATCATCATGGGTGTTCGACAGTGTTTCAAGTCCAAAAATAGCACTCAGCTAGCAGGAGATGAAGGACGGAAATGTACGGAGTGGACATCAATGCGTGCTCTGAGTGGTCAAAAACGCTCTCCGTATCCTAGCAAATCCCCTGACAGACTTTCCCCCGCGTGATGAGCCTGCTGAAGTTACCCAATCAGGACACAATGATTCCGAGTTCTCACTTTGAGAACTGGCTAATCCATTCTAGGGATAGCGCCGGCGCTTAAATCAAAGTAATGAGTGGTCCGTGGTCAGACTCCATAGTTCCTTCACTATGATTGGTAGACCCTTTAAAGTGGATCTAATCTTGTTTTCCAAGTCTCCTTTCCAGAATGACGGGTGTTTGGCCTTCACATTCACACTCTACGGTAATAATAATAATCGTGGAGTTTTAAAATTAAAAGGCCCACATTAGTACGGTATCTGTGATGCCTGGAATTGACTAGGAGACTTGATGACCAGTACTACTACTGTAACGTGCCTAACGGTTGTAATATATGAGTTGCTATTGTCATGTTTGTGAGATCTCATACAGGAATTTTGACAGCTACCTAGGTAACCTCCTAAATTTTGCTGAGTAGCTGGTGCCAAACGTACTTCCTCCACTCAACCCTGTATTCTCGGCGGAGCGGTCCCTTCCAATGAACGGAACATGACAAAGTACCAAGGTGATTATGAGCAGGGCATGTAGATCTACCTAGGTATGCTCAAACCTCATTGATCCATGAGTCAGCGTGAGATCACAAAAAAGAAAGCTAAAATGATTTACTGGAAATTATGATCACACTACTGTAACTCCGTGCCTACGGAGGTATACATATCCATACCAGGTGTTTGGCTCCACAAAGAAACAATACTTCCCTAAAATACGTCAATGGCTCCTGTTCGCTTGGTCTACCCATTATATGCAGAGAGATATTCTCAATTCCGAATAATACGCGTGATACATCTCATTCTTGGTCCTGTATTCTCCGATATTTTCATCAAGGGCAGGGTAGGCGTAATACATGTAGTACTGCCAGTGTATTGAAATACATCATGAAAACACACCGGAAGTAGCCGGCCTCATACATGTACAATATAGTAAGCCAACACGCAATACGTCGTAACGAGGGTGGCTGAGACCAAGGAGAAAGCCAATTCAAATTCGAACACCAGGCATCCTCTTTCAATAATGGATGGTACTAGGGCTTCAGCCAAATCCTTCGATTACAGACCTGCACATACCCCCCGAAAGCGGGACTCGCGGCTCAACATGGGGGCTATCGTCTTAAGTGCAGGGATCAAGAGGCTGTGGCGTATCTCAGAAAAGCTGCGATTCGTCGCCACAATTATCTGTTCTATGCCACTAGTTCTGCCATGACAACAGATCAAAGAGCCTCGCGCGCATTGACTCAGCCTTCTACGCACTGGATGCGAGTATGTTTACATTGGGCATCTCTACCGCTCACATGACGCCCAAGAGAAAAGCCTATGATGCCGAATACGGGCTATTGGCAGCTGATAGGACAGGACTGTATGCATACAGTATCTCGTTCTCTGGTTCAGGGGCCATAGCTAGTTGTAGCCACGAAGGACTCAAGCAGTCTCCATAGATACCCTAAAGTCTGGACGCAGCGCGTAAAAGCCTCCCAAAATACTCCGTACCATGCTTTTTAATTCCTGTGTTGTTGAAGTTGGTGATGTTGATTAGGGATTTTGTGTGTATTGACAACCCCTGTTTTCAGCCTCTCGGAAGCCATCGCTGCATGTGCATTAGTTTGATTTTAATGGAACTTAGATCCTGACTGCTGGGTTTTGTCCTTTACATGGGGGCATTTCCAACGCAATCGAATGCAGCTAACACGTGGAACCACCTAGTCCCCGGGGCTAGACCCATGGTATCCTGTCGCAAAGTAACAAAAATACTATATTCGGCCCCAGATGCCAAGATACGCATAGCTTCGAAGGATTTGAATCCCAAGTAATACGACTCTGTCAAATGGCCTATTGGCTCTCGCTTCTCTATATCGCCCTCTAGATGTTGCGGTCTGCCATTGGGGTCCATATCTTTTGATCATGGCGCCTCCTTATGCGCGCGAGATCCAAGTCGCGTGCTGGCCAGGAAAGGTAAATAGATATATAAAAAATATAAAAAAAAGCGAATTGGTACCACAATTAGAAGGTATTACGTCTGTAAGTCAAGAATTAGGAGAAGCTGAATCAGTGTTTTTGCGAATGAATACATAGTAAGTAGGCTAGAGCTCTGGAAACAAAGCGAGTAAATGTAGCCCCCCACTGAAGTTCCGAGACCCAGCCACGTAGGTATTACCTTTTTTCCGCCGCCAACGTATTCAAAAACAAGGATTGGACATGAGAAACCCACGTCAGAAACTCCATTCTCCCTCCACCCAAGCTCTTTGCGCAGGACATCCCTGGAAAGCGAGGAAAATAATAAGCCAATACCCGTGAACCCCAAGATGAAACCGGATCGCACAACAATGAAATAAAATGCAACTTGCTTAGACTTGCGACAATTGAGCAGAAACCAAGAACAAAACAAAAATAAAACAAATCTGAACTGAATGGCTCAACGCAGGACAATCGAAATCAAAGCAGAAGGGCCCAGTACTTGGCCGAAGCCAAAACTCTTCCGGGATACATGTGTCAAGTATCAGACGTCTTCACTAGTCTTGCGGCGCTTTCCTCTGGGAGGAGGATCCAAATGTGTCCGCTTATATGTAACAGTCCTAGTCACAACTTGACGCACGCTAACAGACTTCCCGCTCGCACTCTTCGGTGTCTCGATATACCGGATCTTCCAATCGGAGGGGGAAAATGGAGATCGTATTGTGCGTGCACTTCCCGGTGAATCCGTAACGGGCGAATACATGCATGTGTGTGGAATTCGTAGACGTCGTAGAGTTGTAGGGAGCCTGGCCGATTGTGGGCTCGGGGCGGGGGAGGGTGGGGGGAGGGTGGCACTGGCGACTTTGGGACTATCGCGGGCGGAGAGATTGTCGCGGGTGGAGAAAACTGTACTTGTTGCGCTTGATGGTACAGATATCGGGGAAGGGCGTCGTTTCTCGAATTTGAACTTCGGAAAGTCAACGCCGGCGCTCACAGGACTTGTGAAGACTGGTGTGAGAGCTTTTAGAAACTCGGTATAAGCCTGAGGTGGAGTGATTGGCGTCGAGCTACCCTCTTCACGCTTGATGAAATCAGATCCAGCAGTGAGAGGGCTTTCATGAAGCTCAGAAGGAAACGTCATTGTTTTGGGTGTCTTGAGAGGGGGCAAGACAGGCTTGGTTGGCATGATGATGTCAAGTCGCAAGGAATGGAACCCGCTGCAGATATAATATAGAGATATAAAGCAGGAGTAGTTGATAACGGAAGCCTTGGAAGAAGGCAAGGGAATAAGGAAGAGGCAATGGAGGCAGGTAAGATAATAAAAAAGGAACTGCAAGTCAATGCGCAAGGTATCGTCGAGGGCAGTGTGGGAAGCGCAAGAACAAAGTTGTTTTTGAAGGGCGGGGCGAGGCTATAAAAAGTTCGAGCAACCAACGAGACAAGGTTCAAGCTTCTACACCAAAGAGGAACAGGAGGCCAGTTGTGTGGATAAGGAGGGAATCGCAAGCACTTGGACCCCAAGATGTATGATGGCGGAGCAGGGCGACACAAAGGCCCAGTCGTAACGTATCGAACGAGCGGTAAATAACGGTATGGATGGTGCAAGACGGTAATGATACCGAGTATGTAATGTACATATGTATGTATGCCTCGGTGTATTTTCTAGAGCACTAGTCTGTAAACGGTTAGTTCCCGAGGTCTCTTCCTCCCCTCTTTTGAAGTTGCGTTGCTCACCGTACTTTGGCCTGAAAATAATGAAAAGAGACTTGATCGACAAGTCTCGATGGAAATGTGGGCACGTCTTTTTGCGTCTTGTGCTTATTTTTATCTGGGTTGGCAATGAGTGTCTGTCTGTCTTGGAGTTGTTTCTTCCAAAAAGATCCGGGGCCCAGAGAGCAAGAGAAGTAGACTCAGTCCAGCTGATGATTGTAAAGCTTGTATAATAGAGATGATAAAGATAAACACGGTTGGTGGGCTTTCGATGTTCTATAAATCCTTCACGACACACCTCCATAACCGCGTGGCTACAGCCAGGAGTAGGATCAGCGATTAATGGTTGTTGTCCTATTGCCTACAGAGAACCTGAAACAGTAGCCACCCTCTTGGATGTTTCATCTTTCACCCTGTCGAGGCCGGCGCGGCTTATTCAACCACTGTGGTTCGCTCCTGGGGTCTGACTAAAGCGCGCGGTTCCTCCCGAGGTCCAGGACTCTCCCGTCATAAAACGACCAGCGCCTCGCTATGCGCCACGTCTATCTTGAAGCGTACAGACAATTCGCTGTGATGCCTCATTTGAATAACTGCTGTCTTATTCTACGCTCCTGATATTGTCAAACTGCCCATGGTTACTGCGGTATAGTCGACCCAAAATAACCGACGACATGGAGCCTCCTGATCCCGAAGTTCTCGACCAAAAGGCATTGATCTTAACACATATTGCAGCTCTAGATCTCCTATTACTTTAAATCTCTACCAAAGTCTTCTTTACATACCGGATGAATCCAAAGATCAACACCGCAAGTAAGTTCTTGAATTATACTACAACACTAATGCAATGGATGGACGGTAAATCTGACGCTGATTTAGAACCATACTAGGTGATTCAATGTTATTGTTTCCGAGGAAACGACTCTGCAGCACCTGCATAAGATCTCCTGAAATAGTATCTGCAATTTGCCGTAACCGCGGAGAATCAAGGAGAATAAGGCATGGGACCTAATGCTTCGGCATTTTTACACCATCTTTAGACTCGACAGAAGAGCTGCAGTGTTTTGCTCCACCTGCATTCTCTGCTTCCAAACCAGTCTGGCGGCAGTCAGGGTCTTCTCTGCAGGACTGGTTTCTTCAGGCGCTTCGCCCTGGTTGTTCGATCTGTTAGGACCCATTTCTATTTCGAGGTCTGGATTTGACTTGCCCAGCTTCCATAGCTCATTCGTCCACTTCAAGCAAGCATATCCAATTTTTGTCCTTGCCATACCAGCGTATCTAATTTAACTTTGAGCTGTGCTTGGTGAAACATTTCTCGGCGCCTTTGTGTCACCAAAATAGTCTGACAACAAGCGCTAAATACCGTCAGCATAGTGAAGGCGCCAATGTCTTCTGCACGAATTGGGGCATGCAACTACCTCTTGAGCCCCTCCGACTGGTTGAACCAGTTGCTTGAATCGTTTACCCAGATTATATACAGAGAAAATTAAGCCACCCACCCTCGTCGAATGATGAGCTGCATGTTCCGATGTGATTGCATCCCCACGAGGCGTGTTGTTCTAGGATCCAGACTCCGCAATACACACATAACTCTTTGCTGATTGATATCTTTTGGGGACTAGTTAGAAGGGGCTGGGTGACTTTGACGGAGGGCTAAGAGAAGAGCGAGAGAGCTCTCTGTATACATGGAGGATCTCAAAAGGGGTAAGAGGCGCCTGACAATCTGCGTGCAAGCAATGCCTCACTGCGTTACCTAGGTAATCCATCAGCTTTGCAAGCTTACGTAGCTCAGTCAAAGAATCTTCCTAAAGATGGTTACGATGCTTTTTTTGAATAACTTCATTGTGTTTCCCACATTCCCTGTTTGATTCTATTGAGATCATCCAATTCTACGTGGATTCATTATTATTGTGGCAGATTGAGCGCTTGTTTGCCAATGTAGGCCTCGTATAAAAGGCCTTGAACAACCTATCAGAAGCCAAGAAAGTCTCGCCACGAACCTTCAAGAGACACGCATAGGGGATAGCCGAGACTACATCCTTCCGCATAAGAACCAAGATAAGCATAGAGATAGTATCTCGCAATACAGGATACGATACTGCATTATCCCGTTTGCTACCTCGTCACGATATGGATCTGCCAATTAAATCTCTTGGGGTTACGTGCTACCAGGGACTGGTAAATGGAGGAGGGAGAAATTCTTGGTATTCTAACTAGGAAACCAAACTCAGCTAGACTTATTGGTCTTGGAATGTGTGGGATTGTGGATGGAAGCATCATGTTTTATCCGATTGTTTGACTCATATGACTAAAGAGTCGTACATGCGTTCCCTACTCAAGTACCTTCGAGAGGGCCTCTTAGATCAAGCGTCCTTCCACTGTAGTATAGTTTACATGTGAGATCAATCTTGGGCTAAGAGCTTAAATGCAGCGAAAGACAGGAATATAGGTGCTAGGGAATATATGCGAAAGAGATGCCGAAGAGCATGATATATAAAATGTGTCCTAACGGAGAAGCAAGAAGAGCTAGGTTACGGGAGTAAGGAGATCTGACAACAGGATCGTAAGTCTAGTTGTTGGACACTGCTAACAAATATGTTATATGATAGAGTGTGCAGCGTTAGTGTATCCAGGAATGTGGTTGTTGAGAAGGACGAAGAATATATGCTACGGGAGGCTAGTAATCGAGGACTGAGCATACCTAGGTATGATGTGAGCATGTCAGCGTTTCGAACATACAGAGGATATTATCAATAGTATTACCAAGCTGATTCCTCTTGAGGCTTCATGCTACCAGGAATACGGAGCAGGAAGAAATTCTTGGTATTCAAACTAGCAAAGGAAGGGCTCAGTCTGCACAAAGAAACATCCCATCCAGGGGGAAATTCTCCCGCAATTACTCTTACTCTGTATGTACACAATAACGACTCAGCGTACCTACTCCCCTGAACTTGCAAAATATAGAACAGCAGTTTGTAGTTACGACAGCTGGTACTTGACCAACCTTCGATGGAGAGAATTCATTTGGCTATCTGAGTAAGCAGTTGAGTATGAAGATGCTAGAAAGTAATAGTACGTAGATAATGAGGCATAATACATGTGTTCTAGTGTTAAAGCAAGTGTTATCCGAGAAACAGGCGAAGGGAAGAACGAGTCCACTCAAATTTGGGCCAATTTTCTGTTAGCTGACAGAATTTTTATCCAATTCGGCGCTTGATTACGCCTTTGAGAGACTGACAAGAATGTGCATAATCGAGCGTTGCTACTAAGTCTTCTGTCATGGAAATGATCTAGTCAACTTTGAATATGAAAAGTAGAGATACGGTGGTATCAAAACGCTGGGTATCTAAGTGAGATTTATTCTATGTTTTCCGAACATCTTAACCCGGAAAATAAGATAAAGCATACCTAGATCGAGACGGCACTTAATTTAAGCGGAAGAATACTGTCTAGAGGTATCTATTAGATATGACACAGAGCTACATTCAGACCTCGGGAACTATGCGACAGAAAATAGGTCAAAACATATAACATCTCTCTGCTGGTACCATACCCCATGTTTGTTAATGTAGGTCTCTAAATCTTTCCATCTTCGTAGCTCCACAGCTAGGTTCTAGATGGCTTGGTTTAATATGTATATTCCAAAAAGATCCCTTAGTGAACGAAAACACTTCCATAGTAAGGCGTAAGAAATTGAAGATCAATCATTGGAATTCACATTGAAAACGACAGTGGTATAATACGGGAGCCGGGAGCTTTATGCCCAGATGAGAATCGACTCATCTTCCTATCATCGAACGCTGTCAAATATTTGAAATCAAAACTTCCTTCAAGCACACACCCAATAAACCATGAATGAAACACATCGACCAAAAACTATGAGGGAAATCGAACGCCTAGGCAAAAAAGCCTTTGAGAAAATCAAGTAAAAAATAGTGAGTCATATCAGATCAATAAGTATCGCCAGCCATTGCGATCCATAATGTCTCGCCAGTGCACACTTTGCCTTTTGATCTGTCTCACACCAGTGGGAGCACTAGAAGGACCGACTCCAGGTGATGGTAGTAGCTCATGTTTCATAACAGAGTACTGAGATTCATGCCCATTTGAGTCATCCAAAAGGGGCTCTGAGTCGTCAGAGAGTCTCCAGACCTCCTGAACGAGTCGATACATACGACCAAATGCACCAACATCGCCGATCTCGCCGAGGGCGGCAGCTCGCTCGGCCAGAACGTGGCGGAATGTGCTTCCTGACGTTGAGAAGGAAGCGGCCATAAGAAGTGGCCACACGAGAGATCGATCGAAACCGAAGGGTCCTGCGGGAATAAATTGGAGAGCATTGGTGATTGCAGAGACAATATTAACAATGCCTGGGTCGTTGCGATCAAAGCCCGGAACAAGGCTGTATAGATAGATGCGGGAAGCGAGGCGGAATATTGTGCTTATGTTCCTAGTGAGTTGCTCAGGCTGAATAGTACCAGTAACCGAGTAAGGGTGTGCGAGCACGTTGCCGGGAGGTTCGGTGTGTTCAAGCTGTGTGGCGAGAGCATTAACATGGTGGCGAACGGCGAGTTCGTCGATCCGACCTTCGAGCTTCAAGGAATCCAAGCAAGCAATTTCTGAGATGAGATACATGACGCGATCATCACACCCCATTAGCTCGCGTAGTCCAGATGATGTTGCACTCAGGTGCTTAGAGCGGTAAGTGTGAGCAAATTGAGGGCTCTTGCCTAGCATCGTCGCCCCCAATATATCGATCCAGGTGGTAAGGGACATGCTAAATGGTGACATTACATTCGGGCTTGGCTGTGGGGCTGTCGATGATGATAACTCAAGCCTATTCACCAGACTTGAGACGGCTTGGAAATGATCGCACCATGGAATATCGGGCAGGGAGTCGTCCGGTGCACCCACGGAGCAATGGAAGAAGATCATCGCCAATGTCGCGTCAAGGATATTTTCATGGTCAGTATCGCGGTTCAGTGACTGGCATAATTGGGAAATTGCTTCGTAACGATGTCTCATAATGTCATGGTCGATCTGTTCGCCCTCGAGTCCAATAGTAGTTTTGAGGTGAATAGCAGATACGCTGAGACAGCAATGCAAGTATGACTTGTTTGTCTCAAGTGCACTCAAAATAACCCTTGTTCGCGCAGCACTTTGTTGGTGTACTTCGAGGATAGGGAAGATCATGCGCAAAACGTGTTCGACAAAGTGTTCCAGCAGTGGGCGGTCCTGATCCTCCACGGGGATTGTTGTTGTTTGGAAGTATGGCAAAGAAGGTCCATAATCTTGTGGAATTATTGTTGAATTTAGAGTGCTAGGCTGTGTCTGCCTGAAGCAGTCTTCCTGTAGCCAATCGTCTCCATGGAAAGTAGGAAGAGTGTTGTGGAGCTGAGGCGGCCCCATTGCACTGAACGTCGACACAGACGAGTCGTGTCGTAATGGAACATCATTGACAAAGGTCTGTCGCTCGGTCCTGACATCGACTTCATATGGAGCATATTGTGGTGGGTATGTGCCTGGAGGGAATGATGGCGTGTGAAGGTGGGATGTAAATGGGTCACCGGGCTCACCCAAATTTGGGCGGTTGAAATCATATTCTCCAATGAGGGGTGGACTTGCACTAACAAGCCCTGCGCGGATTCGATCCATATGACCTGATAGTGAAATTAGGTCAGAAGCGCCTTCGACCTTCCCCGACCTATTTGCATACCTTGAAGTGATCCACGTCTCTCCATCGCTTTTGTGTGCTTGATCGTGTTCTTAATTCTTTCCTTTTGAGCTCTCCGTTGCTCTGCATTTGCCCACCATGACGGTCGCTTGTATTCACATTTCAGACATAGACTGGTGCATGCCGAGCAAGTGGGATGGCCTTCGTCGCATTTCTTTCGTCGCAGGCGGCATGTGAAGCAACCTGTGAAATCCGATAGTATCAGCAACCGCGATGAGAAAACCACAACAACATTTGCAAATACAACAAGCCATGAATTCTCAATGGATTATAGTTGAATGGTAACTGACCAGAACGCGAACGCTTGTGTAGTCTCCCCCTATCTGAAGGGCCACTGTGGGTTGGAGGCTTAGGCACTCCATCTGTCATAGCCGTCGGCATTGTAGTTGTCCTTGGGTTCACCATGGTGGGTTCCGATTTTCGTGTCTTTAAGAATAATAAAGTGCGGGGCTGGGCGAGCAATCGATCTGTTCAACAGATGACGAATAGTAAAATGTCGCAGGGCTACCAGCAGAGCTAGTTGGCTTCGAGAAACAAAAGGGCAAATCAAAAAGGAAGCGAAAGAATATTGTCTCTTAAACCGTCTATCAAAGTCTCCACAATGCAATAGAGATGATGTTGATAGAATGGTCTGAGACAGAAGGTATCCGGATAGCTCTGGAGGAGGACGACTTTAAAGACTAATTTTTGATCTGACCTGCAGCTTTAGATGCTTCTATTTTTTGACCTGGTTAGCGACCATTGGACGATCCAACCCGGGAGATTATGCGAACATCGGATTTGGATTTGCGGCTGGAACAAATGGCACCAAACCTGGCCTAAATTTGGGAACATTTTTTGCAGGGGTTAGTGAGTTGTTGGCCAAATATGCATGTGCATTGATCGGCCTCTTGTGGACTTCCCCAGAAGGGACTGGGCAAGTGTGATAGCCCCAGGGGTCCTTCACTCGAGCGAGACGGTGCATCTCAAGCGCTGATAGGTTGATTTACATGCAATCATATCGCCCGTGCGTATGACAAGTTCTTTTCATTTCTGCTCGTGCCACTCTTTCCGCAATATGTGGAGACGCAGTCATTATCCTTCCACCATGTACTAGCAAACTTTCAGATTCAATTTCCTTCAATCTCTTGTTGCATGAGTCCTAGAGTTGAATCGCACAACCGTAGACCGCTCCTTCTCTGGTCGCGGAATCTTTGGTTTTGGACGGGTTAGTTGTTCACAATTTGGTGATAGTGAGTACATAAAAGTGGAGTTCAAGCGTGACTCGGCGGCAGCTGGTGCATGCCAAGCTTCTATATTTTGAATGTCATTGGCTGGTGGTCCTCAGGCCCTTAGCGTTTCGGACGGTGGTCCAAGCTCATACTGTGCGTGGAACGGTGAATCCACAACCAACCGAATGTCCTCCGTGCAGAGGCGGGGAAACCTTCATAGTGTGCAGATAGTATCTATGGATATCCCTTAATTAGCAACAATTAACCGCCCGACTAGTTATACATTCATAATAATCCCTTATTTTGAATAATTTAGCCTTTTTAGGATGCTCTTGCTAATAATAGCTTTTAACAAATATCTCTCATTGAGATCAAAGGAAGACTAAATATTTCTATTTTGAGGTATCTTATGCACATTAAGCGCTCTATTCGGAATTTTGGGACAATTGGGACATAATTGGGTCTTATTCGGCTAGTTCCGGTACAGTTCGGTGGTGGATTATCGTTTGTTGCTCTTCAACCCAATGGCAAGACATCCAACACCGGGGCCTGGGCAGGTTGTTGGGCTTACTTTGCACTTCCTAGCCCTGGAGATCAATCACCTCATCGCTGTTTATCGGTCTACCAGCGAAATAGAACAGAGGAGTTTCATCTACGAATAATCCAACTAGTGATCCAACAAGGTGCCATTAATTCTATTACGTGGAAGGATATAGTACTTTGTGGTATACAGCGTTGCTACATAGAAATAGGACTTATTTTGGGATAATCCTTGACTGGCTCAAATGCCAATATGCCAGGTACCGAGCTAACCCGATTGCTTGGAAACCCCCTGCCTTGAGTTACCCATTAACGAGACTAGAATGGGATGGCATCGTCATATTGGCCCTACGAAAGGCACGTGAGGTATGCAAAATTTGATCCCGAGCATGAATAATTGTCCATCACACGAGATTACCCAAATGGAACGTGTAGAGTAGCATACCAGTGGCTTAAATTACTAGGTATATGCTTGAACTATGATATGTATCTACGCTGCACTGCTCCGAAGCACTTACCCGTCAGCTAGGTCAATATCCATGGATCGAACAGTTTTCGCCTTTTAGGTAAGTACGTAGCCAAGGCATTATAAACTAGACAGTGGCAACTAAGTCAATCCAAAATTGGGGGAATGGACTTGGATAGGGCCTCTAGGCATAAGATAAATACTTTCGGTCATGTTGTGCCGCCCTCGATAACAATTTGGACTTTGTCACACAAATACTCTGAATGCAACCTCCGTCTTTAGAAAGGCAAAAGGATTCCAAATACTCTCCATACTCCAAGGGATATAACACACAAGTGCATCTGATGGTATAAGAAGTAGCACGTGTTTTTGTGCACGTTTTTCCCTTTAATTTTAGAACTACTGTGGAGTCGTAATAAGATAGCGGAGGAATTGAGGAGAAAAATTCCGCTAGGAGTGTCGCATCGACAATGTGAAAGAACTTGTAGTCTGCATATGTGATGATCAGTCAGTTTTCAAACCTGCTCGAGTCAGTGATTATTCCTTGTGGGGTCCATAAGGGGCATTTTGAGAAACGGTGTAAGTAAATGAGCAAACTAACCAAGAATGGCTTCGTACCCATGGATTCTAAAAAAAGCTCTACAATAATTCCAAGGTTGCTTCCACGTTAGATTATGCAATACAACAATCTTCATTTCAAGGGACCGATAAGAGCATGTAGCTATTGACTGAATTTGGGATAATATGTTGACGATCAGTACTTACAGGGTTCAAGTTAACCGACAACCCTCATTTGCTGCTATAATTATCGACCTTAATGCCCCGTATGAGAAGGATTATGGGCACATTTCCCGTGTGTGATCAAACCATCGGATGGCTACCTTAGCGCTAATGTGACAAGCAACTAGAAACTATTGGCCCCGACTTCCTTGAAGTCTCCACCCAAGACGTGGGAAGATGCCTTTAGGTCCAGTCGAACGGGTGCCGAGCGGCCATCACTGCAGTAGCGTCTTTTTTCCTAGCCTCTCGCAGGTTTTTCCAACCCCCCTCTTGTATGCTTACCCCTCGATAGTTAATTTTGGCAAAAGTGCAATTAGTATGCATTTTCGACCAATTACAGCACCTCAATTAAGGGTAAAGATGAGAGAGCTGCAGCGACCAGCCAATCATTGACAGTCAAAGCGACTGGGGAAACTACCTCTGCTCCCTGGCCTCTCCAGTTGCTGGTCGTCTCATGCAACTGCATAACCATCACATCCTATCGACTGGCTGAAAATTCTGTCTAAAGCTATTTTTGACTCGTGGCTTTTTTTGGCAACTCTCAGAATTGCTATTCCCATAATCATCTACATATAACCGACAACCGCCCGGTTTCCCAACACCTCCAATCCACATTAATAAACCACATATTCACAATCATCGCTGTGCGACGATAATAATATTATACCTTGCCTGATATTTTCTTTGCCTTGATATCATCACACACCTTCCGCTTGTTATACCATACATTACCAATCCTTTGATACAACTTTCCAACTTCCCTCTCAAACGGGGGATTTACTTTGGATTTTGGTTGGACTTTTCATCAGCTATTTAACATGGTTTGTTTAGTGATTTTCTGTCGCCACTTATGATGTACTAACCCTCCATTAGAGTTCCCAAGTCCACTATCTTCCTACGTTCGAGTACCCCCAAGGGAAAGAGTGTGGGCCATTCTCCGCGCCACGAGACTTCGGCTACAACGCATCCTCGGAGTATGCCGAGATCCTGGACACAGATTTCGATTCAGATTCACAATCCGAGTCAGGCGGGGATTCATCGCTCAGGAGTGTTCGATCGGTATGTCTTCGAATCGCTTTATGAAATTCACCAACTAATCAGACTCTGAAGTTTGGAAGTGCAAGTGCTACCACCGCGTCGACGCCAGATGACATCAAGACTCCGTGTTCTACTGGCCTAACAGCCTTTCACTTCCATCTCGATGAAAATCCTGTTGCTGGTCCAACAGGGCCACACCTGTTCGGCGTCTCGGATGGCGTGGAAATCAAGACAAGCGTCGAGGTTGATTTGATATATGCGGACACACCTGATAGCGCTACAACAAATTTGTATTCGTCGGCATCCAAGCTTGGCCCAGACAGGAGAGATACACCTGTCCCTTCCCGATCTGGGAAGGTCAAGTCCCAGAACTACACTCCATATGCAGCACTCCACAATGCCTCGTCACAACCTGACGAGGGCGATGTCTCGAACTGGACCCCGCAAGATGTCGTTGCGTGGATGCAAAAGCGAAATATGACTCAAGACGTTGTGGAAAAGTTCTTTATCAATGATATCTCCGGATCGATTCTTTTGGAGCTGCAGGCAGAAGATTTGAAAGAACTCGATATCCCATCATTTGGGAAGCGACATACCTTAATGAGCTCGATTCGCGAGCTGCGCGAGAGCTTCGCTATCTCACAGAAAGAGCTCCCGCCCGTTCCACCACTGGAGCCCATTTCAAGAGAGGCAACGCCGCAGTCAGCAATGGCTGATGTCGGTGTCACTTGCACTTCCACTCCAGTCGCATATGACGAAGAGTCTGCACGAAAGGACAGAGAGTACCTGTTCAATCATCAACAGCAGTATCGCCGTCGCCGGGGAGCGCGAGTCATTGTACCCGAAGACTCAGTTTCAATTGTCGGCATCGAGCAGATCTTGCCCAGACTTCACAGATGTTCCAAGGGAGAGGACTGCCGCAAATGGCTAAAGCAGCGCGCAAGATTATCCCGCATGGCCAGGGACCTTCCAGTTGAAACATTGGGGAGCTCAATGGTTGTTACAGGTGACCCAGGAAATGCTACTACTGCACGTAATCTCGCAAAGCCATCCAAGTCGGAACCGAAGCAAGATGTGACTCCGTCAATTGTCGCATCTTCTGATGCTCTTGGTCACGTTCAACCCGGCGATCTTCCTCTCTCCCAGGATAAGCTCCACGACGTCCAACCTCGGGACGCCCAGGAGAATGTCCGCAACTTCTTGAACTTCCAGCGCCTGAGCCGGCTAAGGCCAGTCAACGACCCTTCAACTCCTCCGAGGGAGACATTCCCCTCCCCTGGCTCCGACTCTCCGGGAACTCTGGCTGAGAATCTCCGAAGCCTTCCCAGACTTCGTATTCCCAGCAGTTATGACACCTCAGTAGGCTCGGCTCTTTCACCACCCAGCCTTTCTGGGCAACGCACCATCACCCCCTCAATTGTCTACAGGAAGCAACCGTTCCAGAACCCCACCTCGGACTTGTCTGCTGTGTCACAAGACTCAGCATTCTCTCCATCCGAGTACTATCGCCAGGATCCTCATTACGAACAGTCCACACCGTTCTCCGAGGTTGATGTTCCTATGACAGCCATTCAACTGGGCCCAGTTGAGAGAAACTTCTCGCAATCAGTCCCACCTGATATGCGATTTGGTCCATACGGATACCCAACGGCCGATCCAATCTACCGTCCAAGATCCACCAAGTGTGACAATCACCGGAAGAAGCCATCTTTCACGTCGAATAACACCCCCATTCTGACTCGTCTGGACGAAGGCCAGACGATGAAGCCTATTGAAACCCCCGAGGATCTGGATCGCACCCCCGCGCTGCCCATTGCCGCCCCAATCCTTTCACCCCTACCGGCGAGCCCACTGATGATATTATCCATGCTGGCTGGATGAAGAAGCGAAAGAATGCCCGCTTTCTGCGCCATGAGTGGCAAGACCACCACTTTGCCCTCCGCGGCACCCAGCTCGCCATGTACACGAACGAGGAGGACTCGCAGCAGGTTGCTAAGGCCCTCGAACACATTGATATCGACGATTACGCTGTCGCCTGCTCTTCCCTTGCTTCCAGCTCCAAGCTGACAGCTGCATTTAAGAAGACTGTTCTAAAGCGCACAGACGACACTCGCGGAGACACTTCGTTTGCCTTCTCGTTGATTCCCTCGCCCAGCAGCGCTAACTTTGATCGAAAGACAATCTTCAGCAATGGTAGCAAGGCTCATCACTTTTCCGTCAAAACCCGCGATGAGCGAATTGACTGGATGCGCGAGCTGATGCTGGCCAAGGCTCTTCGAAAGGGCCGCGAGAGTGGTGCCTCTCTTAATGTGAATGGCGAACCCTTCTAGGCGCCTGGGATTTGTTTTCTGATTCAGGATGATTCATTGACACTCTTTGCTATTTCCTCATGTTTGTTTTATACCCTTTGCACTCGGCTGATTTATGGTCATACAAGCCATGATTTTACGAATTTCCTTTTAACGATTGAAAGAGTATCACTATTTTGGGTCACACGGTGTTTCATCTTCCAGCTTTTTGTCATTCTAGCATTTTGACTATATCATGTTCTTTGCCATCCATATACGGGGGTGTTACACAAGACATATTGGCTCACACCAGACTATTTCCAACAGAAAAACAAAGCAGAAAAGCAGAGAAAAAAAGAGAAAAAAAAAAAGAAAATGGAGCTGGCTCCAATGAATCACAATTATTGGTACATAATTAAGAATATTACTACATGTATCTCCACAAGCAGTCAATTTAGGGAATATTCGGTAATACGTAGGTGGACTCCTAGTCTCATGGATCACATGAGGCTGGGAGAGTGGCATGTTAACAGAAATGTGATATCTCCCCCGCCCCCAACTGACCCCGGCCCCAACTGACCCCGGCTTGGGACCTAGGATTTAACTCCACATCCCGAGGAAAATGTACTCCATACTCATTAGACTATAAATATATATGAATAAACATTCAATACTCCGTACCCCATACGGAGTAGCGGACTAAGCAGTATGTATGTTGTAGCATGCTACTCAGTGTGGGCGACCGCAACTTCGATGGCTTATGTTTCAACTTCTGTCACGCACATGAAGACCTCATGCTCCTTGCCCAGGAGGGGAAACTTCGAGTGATCAAGGCTGTGATTGGCTGTCACCAGACGCACCATTTAACTGACGGCGGTAACACACTCGCGAGGAGTGGTGGATGCACAGGCTCAGGTCCCTCGCCTAACTGCAGCTTGTTATCACACTGCATGGGTCCACTTTATTTCCCATCTCGTGCTCCCGTTGGGTCGTCTTCCTTGTACATTGAAGTACTCGTACACGTACCCTTGACTAGTAGCGCCGTTAATATGTGAAGAGGTTGGTTATCACACCTCAAATTTGCTTCACTGGCAATAGAGACAAGGATTCTGATTGGCAGTCTAACAAAATTGGATAGATTCTGGCGTACTATGTATACCAAATTGACAACAGGATACATACCCCGTAGCCGCCCGTCGAAGCCTGTTGTAAGAGGTCGGGAGGGGCAGACCAGTGACTTCGACGCAAAACTGCCCCGTCAAGGATGAACAGGGGTTCGGCTTAGCCTGTTAACCTTAGGTGACTGATAACACATTATTCTCCCATCTCATCCTATTTTCTATAATCGCCGTTGTATCTTCCTTCCAAGCTTGTGTGACCAAGATCGTGATCTCCATCAACTGTTGCATCGATGCAGATAGAAACCCCGCATGATGGCGAATAATGTGTCGGCGGTTCGTGAAATCCTCGCCCAGGTCGCCCAATCCACGCGGGTGGCGATGCGCTTCCTGAACACCGGCCGTGATCTACACGACTCTTCGTTGAGGGCTTTGTCCTTACTTACGGACATACTCGATCTTCTATATCGTATTAAGGATGAAATTAGTTGGACGGACCAAAAAGGCTTCGTTGCAGTCGGTCGCCTCAGGGCTCTTGCCGAGCTGCTTGGATGGTTCGGATCGAGCATGAAGTCTGTTGAGCTCTATTTCCAACCAGGGGGCGTTAGCGTTTTCTACTTCAGGAAACACTTGTTGGAGAAAACCTACATTCCAAGGTTGGAACAGTACAAGATTATGTTCCTTTTGTCGATGCAACCGGATTCAGAGTAAGGTTTCCAAATCCGGTGACACCGGGCTTAATTTTGCTGACCTATCACCAAAAGAGAACGAATGTTACTAGACAACGAGATAAGAAAGGATCTTAAAAAACACAGGGATGTTGAGACAGGTAAGTCGTGTTGTCTATAGCGAATAGGAGGGAAGTTGGAATTCCGAATCTAATAACTATCTTCGTTGCAGCCAATGTCCAGATCGACCAAAAATTCGAGGAAAATGCGCTGTCATTAACGAGTCGACTATCCTCGGAACACTTCATTATACTCGCAGACCTATGTAACAGACGACAACAAGGGAGTTGCTTGTGGGTTTTTGAGAACCAACACTTCAAACAATGGCTGCTTGGTGCTTGCAGGACACTGTATTGCATAGGACCTCGTAAGTTATCCAAAGTTTGCATAACCCTATATTCCATGCATTAACGCGTCCATGGTCGTCAGCTGGTGCCGGCAAAACTTTCCTATCGTAAGTGAAAATTATATCATATCTTATGCTTGTAACTAACAGTACATTCAGATCAGCTATCATTGACCACCTTCAGAGGACTTTCACTTCCCCAGATGTCGCTACTGTTTTCGTCTTCTGTCAAGAGGGATCCGGAAAAGAACATACATCCATTGACATTTTGAAGCACATACTTGCACAGCTTGTATATCGCAAGCGCAGTTTATCTTACGCAACTTCCTCCCTGTACTACTCGGAGTCTCTGAGAGAAGGCACCGCATCCCCGAAGGCATATCAAAATGCGATCCGTGCCGAGGTCAACCGATTCTCCAAGGTTCTCTTTGTTATCGATGGACTTGACATGCTCTCTGACAAAGAGCGCATCTTGGGTCGATTGCAAAAGCTCCCTCAACAAGCTCAGCTTCTTGTCACCTTGCGGGACATGAGCGGTATCAAACCCGTGGACAATCCTGGATGCATGAGCGTTTTAGCACCACCTGAAGATATTGGACTCTATACCTTGTCTCGTACACGACGTGACAGTGGCTTTAGAAAGCATATTGGGGCGAAGAACCCGGACTTGAAGCTAGAGGATGATATCATCCACGCCGTGGTTGACCACTCGCATGGAATGTAAGTGCTGACAGCCAGTGTTGACACCCCAGGCAAACCCAGAGGCTTACAATTACTGCTACCCAGATTTCTTCTTGCCAAGCTCCATCTTGACTTGTTATCGCAATACAAAGACCGCGCTCTTCTTGAAAGAGCTCTGGACTACCTGCCAGAAAACTTAGGTGAGGCCTATGGAGAGGCAATGAAGCAGGTCGTGAGTGTACACACTGCTGCGACCCGCTACATCTATTGGGTCCTCTATGCACTCAGGCCATTGACCGTTGCGGAGCTCCGAAGTGCTGTGGGTGATGACGTGGTTGAATCTTCACGCCCAATGAGTTTTGAGCACTCTCTTCTTGTCAAAACCGCTGGTCTTTTGGCAGTGGAGGCTACGTCGGGCACGGTCCGCTTTGTTCACAGGACCGCGAAAGAGTACCTTGATGGGTCGGCTTCTAGAGTTTTCTTTCCCAACGCCCAGAAAAACATGGCAGAGGTATGCCTCACAGCTATCAGCCAAGATGATGTGATCGATGGGTGCTACAGAAATAATAGTTATCCTTCGCGCCCCCCAAAGAAAGGGTTCCTGGACTATGCCGCTACCTACTGGGGCCATCATGCACGACATGTCGACGATGAGGAGATGACTATCCAAGTCTTGATCAAAACGTTTCTCAACAAATTACTCTGGAGGAGACCCCCTCTCAACTATTCAGCAGAAAAGTCCAAGGGTATACCCTCGGAAATGGGGATAGGACAATATCCCACGGACTGGAGCGGGCTCCATCTCCTTGCCTTCCTTGGTATCCCTGGGAAATCACAACGGCTCATTGAACAAGGAGCGAACGTCAATGCACAAGACAACTCACTAGGGCTCAGTCCCCTCCATTGTGCTGCCCTTCAAGGGAACGATGACATGGTCGCATTTTTGCTTGATATGGGCGCGAAAGAGAATGCAGTTACAGCTGATGGCAGGACAGCTTTACATCTCGCGACAGAAAGGGGTCATCGAAAGTGCATAAAGCTATTGTTCGCTCATCATGCCGACTCAAAAATTGCAGATCGAAACGGTGCAACTTGTCTCCATGTGGCTGTGGGGACAGCAATGGACGAGGCTACAATTCCCTTGCTCGTGAAACACAAGGTGGATCTGAACTTCCAGAACACCCAGACTGGAAACACTGCGCTACATCTTGCTGTGGAATGGAAGCGACCACGGATCATTTTATTCCTGCTTGAGAAGGGCGCCAAAATTGACGTCGGCAATAACGAAGGGCTAACTCCTCTTCAATTGGCTGCCAACACCGATAATTGTGAAGCTATTTCTTTGCTTTTGCAACGTTGCGCGTATGTTGAAGCTCGCTCCCTCGCTGGACCCACGGCCCTGCAATATGCTGCCTGGAAAGGACACTGGACTGCCTTTGACCTGCTTGTCATTGGTGGGGCTGACATCAATGTCTGGAACAAACAAGGGGAAACGTTACTCCATGAACAAGCTCGATACTCCAAGAGTACTTCAATAGCTTCCAAGCTGTTGGATGGGGGTGCAAACATCGAGGCTCGGACGTCTCAGGGATACACCCCTCTCCAGTGCGCTGCCGTAGGCTTAAACAAGACAATGTTTAATTTCCTTCTTGACAGGGATGCCAAGATCGATGTCGAGACTGCCAAAGGCGAGACGCTTCTTCACATCACCCCTCCAGCTAACCAGGACTGTCTTGATATTCTCAAGACTGCACTGAAGGAAGGAATGAGTGTATCGGCAACATCCAGCCAAGGTTGGACGCCTCTTCACCAGGCTGTTTATACAGGGACCGGAGCTCTTGACCTTGCGTCTGACAGAACGGCTGAATACATCCAGCTTCTCATCAGCCATGGTGCTTCAGTTAACGACTGCTCGGCTTCCAAATCTGCCGAGACTCCTCTCCATCTTGCAGCAATGGCACCTATTCCGCGTCCATCCCTCATTGAACTGTTGATCAAACTGGGAGCAAGCATAAACGCCGTCACCAACGAAGGAAAGACGGCGCTTCATCTTGCAGCGGAACGAGGACGAGAACCAATTTTCCGTATTTTGCTTGACGCTGGTGCGGATTTGTCCGTCAAAATACCAACTGAGAATACAGGCTTCGTGAGCGGGGAAGTGAAAGAAACTCCGACCACGGCGTTCGAGGTAGCGAAGAAAAACCCATTCGCGTCTCTATGGTTTGATGATGATGGAAAGTTACGCCCAAGACCACACAGAAGTGGAAGAGATAGTGCAACAACCGTGTTTGAGGATATGGGGTCCGAAGTTTGCGAGTCGGACATAGCTAGGTCCGAAATTGCTAGATCCGACACGGGTGATTCCGCAACATTGGTGGGCAGTGATAACAATTCTTTATTTGCATGAGATCTAGGACCTTTCATTCTTTCATTCTTTTTTCATTCTTCCGTCTTTCATGCTCTCTTATCTTGCTATACCCTTCCGATGAGTTGGAGATTTTTGTTGGTATTGGATAACGGTGTTAGCATATAGCGATTGTGACATCGCGCTCTTTTGTTTATATGGATTTGGTCTCTCATATCTATTCAATACAATTCAATAATACCCCCTGCCATAGTTGAATCCGAATTCCATGGCTATTTACCTGAAGTATGAGTTAAAGAAGCAATGCCATTGGACGTATCAAACCGTATGCTTGAGTGACTCGTAATCTGTCAGCGGGACTCAACCCATCATCCGAATGACTATATATGCCCATCCATCTCCATAAGCAGAGCACCTCACAACCTCCTCGATCGGTGCAGACATGGGTATCACAGCGCCGTGTAATACGGGCTTTGCAAGAACAGGGGTTCTCCGACTGGGAAATAAATTCGGTAGCAGGGTGTGCAAAACAGTTCCGACCGTTTGAGGCTGGAGGGTGGAACCGCTCCGCGAGGTCAACATTTGACTTGACTGCATACTCGACGCTGGTATTGAAGGAGGAAGTGGCGTCTGTACCACTTTAAGGGAAGAAGACTCGGCATCAGGTAGGAGTGGTAAGAAAACCCGGATCGGGACATTGCGGAAAGGTTGTGATGGCTGAGGAAGAAGGATATTCGATATGCGCTGAAAGGAAAGAAGATCGACTGTGTTTCTTCGGCGTTAGAATGGTCTCTATACTTGATGGAGTAGAGGAATATCAACACAGAATGCTTGACTTACCTTCTTGAACGGCATTCCAAAGTCCTGATGAATCTTCTTTTGAGAGACTCATGATGCCTTTGGCCGTACCGTTTCGTAGGAAATCCGCCTCCTTCACACTGTTTATGAAGGCGTCGTTCATGACCATTCCATAAGCATCAAGCCGAACAAGGTCAGGAGGCCAATCGCTAAAGTGTACTATCAGACGCCAGGGCAGCGATGGCCCGTCACCAGGAGACTCGTTATCCCTGGCGGCGGTCTTTGAGGCCGGGTCTACTCCTGCATAGAGGTCGAATAACAGCCCGACTGGGTAGTGCCACTTTAGAGGCACTCCCTCAAACTCAAACCAGCCATCGTGAGACTGGGAGTTTGGATCTATCAAAAAATTTGAGAAGAAAGCTCGAAGCTTAGGTAGCAACGAGGGAAGATATGAGATGCGCGGATATGAGATCTAGCAACTGAAATTAGCATTTGCGCGCATCGAGTGCTTGAAGAACAAACATACAAGATATGGATCCGTCTTGTCAAAGGTTCGGCTTTCTGATGAAGCTAGAACAATCTCTAGTGGCAAGCGCCCGTCCCAGACGGCCTTCTGGATAGAGCCGAGAGACACTCGGTTCTCCATTCTGATGGACAATAATGTGTTCAATCCTTTATTTCAATGTTTGCTTTTCTGCCGGATTTAAGACGCGATTAGCTCCATATAGCTATTTAAAATCTAGTGAAACATACCTGCTTCTCACACCGTGTTTTGAATTACTCGACACGCGCTGAGATTCGCATGTCTCCAACCGATAAGAGTCGCAGATTTGGAAATGCCCCGCTTTGGATGTGATCATGATCCGGGAAACGGCCTATCCACAAAATTCCCGAGACAATCGGCCCCTCTTGTGAAATCAAGCGTTTGAGGCCCAAGGAGATACAGGCGGTTTGTGTTGACATAGCGTGACTCCAAGCCCTGGAGAAGCACCAAAGGTTGCTGGCACGTGTTGCTGCCTGAGGCAATAATTGCCAATGCTTATGCCTCAGGTTTCCTAATTTCTCTTTTCAACCTTCCAAGGCTAAAAAGCAACAATGACCTATGGACAATTTATACGCAGGCTATATTTGATACGACATGAGTCGACATTCCTCCAGTAAGCAGGTTTTCCAGGATACTGGTATCATCCAGGTTCCGATATCCAGCACGACTTTCCAATCGTGTATCCTTTGTGAACTTTTCTCTGGACATATTCGTTTGTGAGGCTATACAAAAGATATCACTGCGCGTCGAAAATCTTCGCCATGACATCCGCATCAAACGCGATCGTGGCGCGTTGTTCGTGTTCCTCGCCCAGCTCTGGTGCGTGGAGACTTAGTTTCATCAGCTGCCCCCAAATTGATTTCTGTCGAGAAAGTCACATTCGATCCCGCATGTTGAAACCTGGCCATTTTTAATCCACAGGCTGGACAGCAGCGGAATAGGGACATAACAAATGAGTCGCGCCGCCTCGCCGGGTGGGTTTCCGCCCGCGATGCTTTGCAGCTGCCTGGCACGCCTGGAGCTTTTATTCTTGGTATCAACCAAATTCGAAAGTCTACTGGTACAATGTTCCTGCGACAAGGCGACTACATCAATGGTGTATTGAGTCCTAGCCATGGACACATACCCTAAATATCCCCAAAGAGCGATCAAACGACGTGGCGACCAAGACAAGGAGCAAATCCATGCTGCACGGCTCACATCGCTTCCAAGCTGGGCGGATATCGATCTACAAGTTTTGGTTCAAGCTATGCCAAGTGATTTATTGAAAAAGAAAATAATTCTTATAAGCCGAGCTGTCTGGAAACTGCCGGCGCGGATGGCCAAACACTATCCCGGGGTGCCATTCCCTGGGCAACATGTGACTTTGGCATAGACCAACTCGAGGCCTGTCCCTGTAGCCGATAGAAGGAATGATGTTCTGTTAAAATTTGGAGCTCAGCGGCTTTCAAATTGGAAGTCGCTGCCAACAGGACAGGCAATACCAGGGAATTCGTTAAACTTCACGGTTGGGACATTTTACGAAGACATTTGCACTTTTCCAAGGGGCCTCAGGTATGTAACGTAACAGTCCAGTTCCTGAAAGATCAGTCAAACTGAGCATGGCCCCCGCAATCTGTGATACAGGGTACGTTCTCATCCCGCGCGCCGCGTAGTCCCCTGTCAGCTTTACGGCGAAAACTGATTTGTGGGTCTTTCGGATCAAGGGATTCTTGAGCACCCCTGGGATATCGCTGATGGGTCGAGACAGGTTAGTGCCAAGGAGTCCTTTAGTTACTCTAAAAGTTAGTTTGTATAACTCTTCGGGTAAAGGCTGCTCGCCGTTTAACGTCGATTTCAATAGTGCATTTTTGAGTACCAAGGCTGGGCGGTAACGCCACGGCATCCTTCCAAGCCGGGACCGGGCCGAAAAGAGCTTGTATATTTCTTGTCATTAACATCACCGGCAACAACATCAGGGTTATATAGTAACACTGTAACTTTGTTGGATAGACACAGTCACTTATATATCTATTTGTCGGTAATCCGGTTCCTGGGGCCCCTGGATGTCAACCCCGGAGTTACATTTAGTGCAAATGACTATCCCGGGCGGGTCCTCTGTTGCCACTTCCGGTGATATTGTGAAAGTGTACCTAGGATTCCAGGTAGGGATAAGTCATTATGCAACTTGAAGGGTTCTTCCTATGTTGCATAAGCACTGTATGTAGCAATACAGTCAAAAATTCTTCCTTGTATATCTGTCTAGCTTCGGTTAGTATCCCGAGTCGGGATCAATTAGACTTTTACCCGTCGGTGTCGCTCTTCGGACATCACAGACAGACGGTATTCGTCTTCCCGAGAGCTCGGCAAAACTCCGGCTCCACACGTGGTTAAGTGTTCTCCCCTATACGGAGTAAGGAGTCGAACGAATGTTCTTGCATGCTCTTAGAACAGTTGGGGGAAACAGATCATGGGGTATTCACTTAGCAAGCGGGACTTCGCTGTGCCAGTCTTTCCACACTACAGCCTGTTCTGTCCAAGCCAGAGAGAAGATAATCAGTCACTGGGGGCGACCGGCTTCACCGGTGCCCGCATACAATAATATACAGACTGGAATGGCTAAAGCCGTAAAACCCTGCTATGGCACGAAATCAAAAGTACATGCTACAAACTTGTCTACCACCTACTGCATTCAAGGGAACACTCTCAAATAGGAGCAACAAGAAATTCCCAGTGGCTGCATCCACTTTGATATACGCTGCATACTGTATAAAGCTCATGTACTTGCCGGCTGAATGTTTCCGGGGAAAACGCAACCCCGGCCAATGTTCCCACTCATGGACATCTTCATGCACCTGTCCTCCGTAATCCTCGCCGTATCGTAGCCTCACGCTTGAACCCCATATTATACTGCCCCTGTCTATGGGGTTTTAGGCGACGTGTTGTGGGGAGCTTTGGGGAATTTCCACACCCACAGTCCATTAGGATATCGGGTATTACTTAGGGGCCCATTCTAGCACTTTTGGCTCCCTTTTCCTCCATCTGTCTTTGAGCAAAAATTTTGGTCTTCTCACCCTGACCTTCAACTCTACCTCGCAGAAGGAGTTGACACCTCTTCAGCCATGGGCATTCTCACCCTTGCTGAGGATCGGCCAACGCCCAAGTCCGTTTACAACTGGCGTGTATATGCACTCGCCGGCATTGCATCATGTGGTTCCAATATGATCGGTTATACCAGTGCCTTCATCGGTACAACGATTACACTCGCCTCCTTCATGAAGGAGTTCGGCCTCGACGAGATGTCCACCCCACAACGAAATTTGATTAGCGAGAACATCGTCTCACTTTTCATTGCTGGTGCCTTTTTCGGCGCCCTGGGCACATACGCCCTTGGCCACTTCATCGGCCGCAAATGGAGTTTGGCTGTTGCTGCCACCGTATTCTTCCTCGGTTCCGGATTACAACTCGGTGCCAACAGTGCCCGAGGACTGGGTATTCTTTACGCTGGTCGTGTGCTGTCCGGTCTGGGTACTGGCATAGCCTCGAACATCATTCCCATATATCTTTCCGAACTAGCACCACCAGCCATCCGAGGACGCCTCGTCGGTCTGTATGAGCTTGGCTGGCAGATAGGCGGAATGTTAGGTTTTTGGATTAATGTGAGTCTCCCTGCCTCTCACCGGTCTTTGTTCCGCCTTCCTTCTTCGCATTCAAAGCTAACCAAGATATGGTAGTATGGTGTTGAGCAACACATGCCTCAGACCCACGAGCAATGGATCATCCCCTTCGCCATCCAGCTCGTCCCATCCGGTCTGCTTTTCTTAGGTGCCTTGTGGATCAAGGAATCCCCTCGTTGGCTGTTCCTCAAGGACCGCCGAAGCCAAGCGATGGAAAATCTTTGCTGGATTCGCCAATTGGCGGCTGATGACATGTATATCACCGAAGAGGTGGCTGCGATCGATCAGGCTCTTGAGCACCAGAAGAGTTCTATCGGTATTGGCTTCTGGAAGCCTTTCCAGGCTCTCGCCACTAACAAGAGCGTCATGTACCGTCTCATGCTGGGCTGCATGCTCTTCTTCTGGCAAAACGGCTCCGGTATCAATGCCATCAACTATTACTCACCTACCATTTTCAAATCGGTATGATTGCGTTTAACCTGATGCACTTTCAATGATCAATTAATCATGCTAACTTATATAATTCCTTAGATTGGTGTTGACTCCAACACTGTTAACCTGATGACCGGTATCTTCGGTGTGATCAAAGCCGTCATGACCTTCGTGTGGCTTCTGTTCCTGGTCGACCAATTTGGAAGGCGCAACCTACTCCTTGTCGGTGCCGTGACTGGATCGCTCTGCATGTGGGTAATCGGAGCCTACATCTGCGTTGTCAAGCCCGAAGATAACCCCAGCACGTCTCTGAACGGCGGAGGCATTGCGGCCATTTTCTTCTTCTACCTATGGACTGCGGTCTACACCCCTACCTGGAATGGTACCCCTTGGGTTATCAATTCTGTAAGTCATTGCTTATTATCATCCTCAATTGAACCCAATCTAACAAGACATTAGGAATTCTTCGACCCCAATTTCCGTTCCCTGGCTCAGGCCGCCACCACTGCGAGTAACTGGCTCTTTAACTTCCTCGTCTCCCGCTTTACTGAACAAATGTTCGCCACAATGCACTACGGCGTGTATTTCTTTTTCGCTGCACTGTCGTTCTTGGCATTCTTCTTCGCCTTCTTCCTCATCCCTGAGACCAGCGGTATCCCTCTTGAAAAGGTCGACCGGCTGTTTGATTGCAAGCCCGTCTGGAGAGCGAACGGTATCCTCAAGGCCGCCCTCGCGGAAGAGGAGGAGCAGTTCCGCTACGAGGTCAAGGAGTCCTCGTACCATGAGGAGAACACTGGTTCAATTGCTGCATCTTAAAATGAAGAGACAAAAACGAGCGATATGGTTACAAAATAGCGATAGAGGATATGTAGAAATTGTTAGTTATGGACTTTGTACAGGAGATCACGATGTATAGACGCGACATAGATTGGTGTGCATTTAATGAATTTAATTTTTTAAAGTTGCCCAAAAACATCAGTCCCAGTCTTGAGTATTCCGTACATTAGCAATACGTGAGTTCCCAAGTATCCTAGGTAAGATATCCGCCTGTTGAGTAATGCCTGGCGAGGTCGCAGTACCCCCCCCCCGCGGTGTTTTTCCCCCGTTTACTTCAATAGCTCTAAAGCCCGGAAATTATCATCCAAGTCCTCTATCAAGGCATAAACATCATCCTTATAGCGGAAAAAACTGGATCAATTAACGGTGAAGCGCAGGAATTTGTAGATATTGGCGTTCTGCAACACCTGGCTCTGGTTACTTGGTTTCTTAAACGACGACCTAATTTCTATTTTTACACACAATGAAGGGCAAGCAAACTCCTGTATCGTCTTAAAATTAGCGATAAACCAAATCGCTCTACTTTCTACTTGAGGCCACACTTCCACGCATGCTCGCATGGCAAGGGAATAATAACTAGACACTGTTCAGGTGGAGTCTTGACAAGACGGAGAAAGGATGCGAGGGCTTTATCATAGACAAAAGGACATATCCATTGCCATGACAGCATCTATGATGATCTTTTGGATTGGTGATTCCTGGATCGCTTGTTCGATGACATGTCTAATGGATAGAATGCATATGTTGTAGTGAGTTGGGCAACAAGGTAAAATTTATTCGTACCCTTTAATAAAATATGATATCACTTGGCGTAAAAAGCTCCTCGGATCGTCGTTTTGCTCATCCTTCGCCGATCCTTTGCCGATCCTTTGCCGCCGTTCAATTCTCGATCCTAAGGTTCGGGCTGGTGGCTACGTCATGCCACGAGATGGCCCTGTAGGGTATAGATCAGCAGCACATATTGTTGAAGGCGAATGAGATATGTCGGGTACAATGGGAGTTCATGGTTCTGAATTCCTCCAATGCATATTTGAAGCTGTCCGCCAGTGACGCATAATGTTGACTTGAGGGTATGATGACTTGTGGTGTATCTTTGGAGTTGACCGTCTTGCTTCACCAAGTTGTACAGTCACGTTCTGCATATCCAAGTAGGTGCTAGGGATCGCAGTGATTGTCGGTTGGTAAGTCTGTTTGATCGAGCGAATCTTAGGTTTGCTTTTGTCGTCGTCGCATGGTTGAAATACTTTGATGTCAGATGTGTAGGAGAAACCAAGGTATTTAAGACTCGGGGCCTCAAGTATATGTACGAAAAAAGCATTATCAATCAATATATTTTTCACGATATATTGTAGTGTGGTCTCGTCCACTCCATAACTTGGCTAAAATGATGGACGGGGTTAGCTCCAGATCATAATCTCCCCATTGGGGCGGTGAACTTGATGAAGTTCCAAATGTGAGAGCATTTCTATTGGTTGGACATTGAGACCAGTCTCATGTTGTCCAATGAGAGACACGAATGGCCTGAAAACGCAATCGCCCCATTCTAAATTTAGGGGAAATCAGATCCTTTTGAGACTTCCTAAAAGGGGAATGATCAGCTGATAATCAGGAAGCTCACGGAAAGACCAGACCACCTCTGGACGACACTATGTTGTATAAACTCAAAGCCAAGTATTTCCCTGGAATGTGTCAACTGTAACTTGCCTAAGAATAGAAGTTCAGATGTGAACCTCGAACCTCGGGAGTTGGTAAAGATGGCTGTTTGCGTAAATAATCTGGGCCTGCTGACCGGTGGCGGCCGAGGGTTTTTTCATTGTTGCATTGGCTGATTCCTAGGGCCTTGTGCCTGGAAAATTGCGAGAACAGGCCGAAAGAGATTTTCACTATGGAGCTCTGTACAACGTAGTAGGAATCGACATGATCGTCTAGACCCTTGGGGGCTGGGGCAGTGTAGAGAGGCAAGAGGCTGGTATAACCAAGGTAACAAAGGATCAAAGGAACACCGTTGATCACGACTCCGATGGACCACATCATATAGAGAATAAAGCCAAGTCCAATCCATTGTTTTGTGAATGCTGGTTGCCTGAGAGGATTGTTTCACCTCGCGACCCTGGACGATCTCTTGGCTCCACACTGAGCGCTTACGTCGTACTGTGGAGTTGGATGATATCAGGAAAATCGAGGAAAAGAAAAAGAACGAAATTCCCATCTTCTCTTTTTGACACTCACTCGTTTTGTCGCCATGCAACTGTATGGCTCCCTTTTCGGGGCTTTCATCCTCATCCTCCAGAGTCTTCAGCTGGTACAAGCAGAGAATCTCATCCAAGCCACCGGGCTTACACAATGTTCCGACAGTGCCGAAGTGACCGTGAATAACTTCAACGCGGTATTCACACCATCCAACAAGTCCATAAGCATCGCCTTTGATGGCTATTCTGAAGTGACCGGAGATGTGTATATCGACGTGGATCTCTTGGTATACGGATACAAAGCGTTAACCAAGACGTTCGATCCATGCAGTCTTGACTTGGCGGTATTTTGTCCTATGAAAGCCATCGAACTGCAAATTCCCACAATCACTCAAACATTGGGTGACAGTGTTCTCTCGCAAATACCATGTTCGTTTACACTCCCTTACAAATCTTTTCAGGGCTTCGACCCGAGGATCCCGGCCCCGGGGAACCTGGGAAATGTACCTAGCTCTTACTAACTGTTACGTCATAGCGATCGCCTATAGCGTCCCCGATATCGATGCAGTCATTCGCCTTCAGCTCAAATACAAAAATGGAGGTAAACAGATCGTCTGCTTGGAGACCCGTGTTCGCAATGGCAAGTCGGTCTACCAGGCTGGTGTGTCATGGACACTCGCCATCATAACCGGTCTCGGTCTCGTCACCTCCACGGTCATATCGCTTCTCGGCCATTCGAACACGGCAACTCATCTTGCTTTCCGATCGCTCGCCTTTCTCGGATTCATTCAGACACAGGCAATGGCTGGGATGTGTTCGATGAAACTGCCGCCCTTTGTGCAATCATGGACTCAGAACATGCAATGGAGCTTGGGAATTGTACGGTCGGATGCTCTGCAGACAATCGCGACCTGGTTTCAACGCGCCACTGGGGGTATACCCTCGGCTGTGATGACATCCGCCGGTTCTATATCAGTTGTCCTGCAGAAGCGTTCCTCGATCCATCGCAGAGACGCACAGCCAGGAAGCCAAATTCTTCTTCGCGGTATTGAACGGGTTGGGATTCGTGATTCCATCGAACTGACCAACATCTTTATGACCGGATATCTATTCTACTACTTCATCACCGCAGTTGTCGTCGCTTGTGTAGGTCTGGTCCTGGTCGTTCGAGCTGTTCTAGCCAAGAAACAAACATTGCTTCCAAAATTGGATCGCGCCGTCACTGTCACTGCCGATTGGAAAACCGTTCTCCGCAGTACCTTCTTCCGACTGGCCTGCATCGGATACCCACAGATGTGTATCCTGTGTCTCTGGGAACTGACTCGTCGGGATTCAGCCGCCGAAGTTGTCTTGGCCATTACCATGTGGCTGGTCACGACCGCTGTCTTAGCCTTTGCTGCATTCAAGGTGTTCCAACGCGCGATTCGATCGAAGCAGCAGCACAACACACCTGCGTACACGCTCTATTCCGACCCTGCCACTCTGAACCAATGGGGCTTCCTGTATATCTACTACCGCGCCCCAGTCTACTACTTCCTTGTCCCGACTCTGGTCTACACCATTGTTAAAGGAATGGTTATCGCCTTCGCTCAGCCCTCACCGGTCGCACAGTCGATCGTTCTTCTCGTTTTGGAACTCGCCATGATGCTCGCAACCGCCATAATCAAGCCGTTCATGAGCAAGGGAGCCAATGTCGTTGCAATCACGATGACGGTACTCAATTCCCTCAACACGATCTTCCTGCTCGTCTTCTCGGATGTCTTTGACCAACCTGAGCTCATGACTGGTGTCCTGGGAGTAATCTTCTTCATCCTGAATGCGCTATTCACTCTTGTGCTCCTGATCTACCTTTTGGTCGGTATGGTTTACGCCATTTTCCTCAAGAAGCCTGACACCAAGTACAAACCCCTTGGCGACGACCGCGACTCTTTCCGCTGGTCTCGCACCGGAACGACGACCGAGTTGTCGTCCCTCGAGAAGATCGCAAGAGGCGAGGAGGATGCAGAAGGTCACCCGCATCCCGCGCGCGCCGTCACTGCTCCACCCAGCGACGAAGATGTGTCAATGGCGGCCAGAAGACCATATAATGATGTTGTGGACCCTTCGCTGCCGCTCTTCCCCACCAGCTATGACCATACTCGACAACAGTCTTGAGGATTTAGAGCGGATTTCTCTCTATTTTTCTGTTTTTCGTTTTCCCATTTTCAAAGGTTTTGAAGCGAGATTTCTTCTAGTACTGCATTGGCGCATCGGTGCTTCGGGTGGCTATTGTACATATTCAAAAAATGATGTTTCGGCCTTTGGCCTCGAGCCAGATATAGTACTATACTTCCAAAGTTCCTTACTGTAGTTGTCTTACATTGGCCATGAACAACCGCCTACTACTTAAATCTTCCATTCTCTGATGTTACCGCCACTGCATTTGAAAGCCGTAGAAGTTAGGCCAGGCGTAAAGCTTCTCAGATGCCCAGGTTATTATGTACCTATGCAGAGCACCCGTGGGCCCCAGGACCGTGGGCATGGACGTCCAAGCGTAGGTTACGACATACATGCATGTATGTAGGTAGGGAGGGAACCTTAAGGAAAGATAGATCGCGTGGCCGGGTTGCCGAGCTAAGCCCCTTTCTTATTTTCTCCTATCTTCTTGAATCTGCATGTTTCATCGCCACATTCAGACATGCACAATGTTTGTGCTTTCTACCTACTATTGCTTGGCTTTGTCACCGAATCACTCGCCAAGTCCAATTCAACAGCATCGCAAGGCAGCTGATGACAACACACGCTTAATTTGGGAGATTTTCCGGACTAGTGTTTCAACAATCCTTGCCTGCACATGGACACCCTGCATATTCCTGCCCTAACCCGTGTTGATGACACAGGCAGTATATCTTCAGTGGAAGGTAGCGGTGTGAATAGACACGATACTTGCTCCGGAGTCCATGGTAGGCAGGATCTGTGGTGGCACGCTGTAATGCTGCTTTCCGCATAGCAAACAGGGAACGAAGGCTTTCAGACTTCTTAGAGTCCCAAAAAAACCCAAATACTGGAGAATTTGACAGACACTGGGATACTATTCAGGGTGTTCGTCTCGGTATGAATGATGTTCTTCTGCAGACCAAGGAGGATTGGACATATCCAGTGCAAACTAGCAAAGTGGTCGCCCTGATCGAAACTCGCCTTATCAAGCAGTCTCATTAGAGGGCTAGGGATATGCAAGACTGCGCCAAAGCTGGTTCCTTTACCGAAGGATCTACTCTGCTCTAAGCCTTCTTAGTAACTTATAAGCCATAATCAGAGCCAGTGATCATCAATGGTGACCACCGGGATGAGGGAATTCCCCATAGTGTCGTAACAGCACCAGGGTCTTGACGGCCAGAAATGAGCCAAAAGTAGACAGAAGTTTGACCATAACAGAAACTACCCAAGGGGAAGAACCATTGATGTGGTCCACTGGAGCCGGCAAAAATGACCACCGAGATGTGGAAACCCATGAAGAAACCGAGCCAGCATCGAAGCCATAAAATAAGAGCACTTGGTAGAAGATAACGAAAAACTGAGGATCATGGGATGGACCGACATCGCTCATTTCTACATTTCTGGTGGACTGGTTCCTTGCGGAATACGTGTTGCAACGTACGATTTGATGCCCTTGCCAATGCTGGATATAGCTGAGGAGAAAATAACGTGATGAGTGCTCTCGCTGTTTGCACCCTTCATAGTTTGATGTGTGGTGGTACGTATTTGTCTGGCCGAGCAATGTAAGGATTGGATTATCACCATGAATTTCCTTTTTTACACTAACTTCTAAAATAAAGAATCGAATTACTGTAAAAATCGTTCCACAGTCCCAGCGTTCACATAATGAGTTCAAGGGCATACCAGGGATGCGGCTGTGCTGTCATCCCTTGATTCATGCAACCAATTTGCGAGCCTAATATCAAATTACATGCGTTTTAGCCAAGGCTGAGCATATTACGATCCTCATTTAGACACACCTCGACTGTGCCATTCCAAGGCCTAAAATAGACTCGTCAGCTGGACCAAGACGGACCTTGTGAATACCTTCCGATTCCGAAAGATCCCTTGTTTGAAACACGAGGGATGTGGCCGGGGCCGGCAGTTTGATAAAGCAGCTTACCGGTAAAGGCTGAGCCGCTGGATTAAGCAAGCTGCATGGGCCACGTTCATGCGCGTGGAAAAAAAGGCCATGTAGGTACGGAGTACATTCCCAATATCTGTTAGCTGTTTCAGACTCGACTCGCTATTTCGACCTCGTAGCATAGCTATGTTAGGAGCACTGGTTGCGATGGTAACAAGCTGTAGCTACATACGCTTTCGGCATCTATACCGAAGCCTACTGTGGATGAAGATGAACTATTGAGTTGTGTTTCAGACTGAAGGGTCCTGTAGTGATTGGCGAGATGCATCAGATGTCCCAAAGAGGAAGCTATGCGGATGATCCCTTCCTCTTCTGTCAACGTCCTATCGATTTCCCCCTTGGATGATCCGTTTTTGGGACAAGTTTTTGCTTTTTCTTTTATGATAGGTAACATCAAGAAAGCCGCCTTGGAAGAAGGATCCCGTTGAGTTTCTGTAAGCTTCAGGGGCTAGGTTTCAGTCTAAAATAAGGGAAGGGGTTCTTAACCTCGAGTTCTCAGGGCTGAGATCGCTGTGGAGTTGCATATCACGAACTGCAACGCCAACGCATGTACTCCATACCACCAGATCAGCTCACCTGAGATGAATGATCGGCTTTAGGGGTTCGGGCTTAGCGAGCCAAGTGACCGAGGTGTAGCATATGAAGATAAGGTTGCTGGAATTCCGCGGACGTGCCTTGCATAAACAGGAGACCTCGCCAAACATTTCTTAGGTGAATGAGCAAATTTCTATACGCGTGGGAAAAGTAACCTTATTATCCTGAAACACTGGTTTCCATATGGCGATTGTGGCTTGGGCTTAGCCAAAAACTGAAAAGGAAAGCCAATAATGTGTGTATATCTGCATAGTTAGTGTACGCGGTACGGTCCACTGCCCTCGGTCCGCAAAGTATAGCGGACTTCTGTTATTTCCGAGGAGACTTCGTTACCACATAGGATCAGCGTCTGCACACTCGGTTAGCCTTTAACCAGACCCCCAAGCTCGTTGCCTGTCTCGTAAACGAACGATTGAAGATTAATCCCTTTGATTAGCGAATAGGCCCAGGTCTTAGTGGCAGTCCTGAGACTATCCAGTCTTTGGACTCGTCATAATCGGCTTTAACAAGGCAATTCATGTGCCCCCTTTTCTTAGGCACGCTCCAATTTCGAGTTTCCAAAAATGAGTCACTCGCGTTTCGGTGATCATCGGATTTCGGTGCAGTACCTAACCTTGGAAGCATTCCTGTATTTGTAATAATGGCGGTGCAAAACGACCCTTTGGGCTCATGGCTGGCAAGACATGACTGGTATGGACTTGTTACTATCAAATATCTTGCGCCAAGAGTAGAGTGCCCTAATCCTAACTCGCCGTTGAGGGATCTACAGCGTTGATGTCAAGAAAGGGAAATGAAGGAAACACGCAGCAGGCGCGCGTGGGCCGGGGAATGCAGCAGCGTGAGCCTTGTTTTATTTTATTTTCCCTTTTTGGCCTCCTAAAGCCGAGCCCCTGGTTAATACTTGGCCATGTGATCGACCACGTTAGCCCCCGACATTGTTTCACCCTGGAAGGTTTGCACGCGAGGATGCCGGCCATTGCGAAGCGCTTTTGCCGCCAAGGATAGCTCGGGATATGTTTGTTTCAAGGAGCACTAGACCCTTGAAAATGACGTCTGCCTCTTCAAATGGAGATCGTGATCTTGTCCCTTGTTTGATAGCTCTGTCGAAGATCCGTTTGCAGAAACTCGAATTAATGTTTACTTCACCCCCTCGCTTCATTCCGTGGCACATATGTCGAGTGTGTGGATATTCCTAGACCTGAAACATGTGGTTGGCCATGTGCTGAAGAAGAATGTTGTATTTACGCTCAGGATGATCGTAAAAGCGGGTCTTAGGTCCACGCATCCTTATGCGGCTGGTACCTGCCTCGTAGCCCCGGCCCGGTTACCTGCATTGCAGCCAATAAGAACGGACTTGTCGCTTGTTTTGCATAGATGGGCCGAACGGGTATGTGCTTTTTGCTATGGGGCCCTCGGAGTTTGCCGTTTAAGGAATCCCAGCACCGGCATGGTTCATGCAGATTCAGCCTTGGCGAACGTTGAGCTCAAGGGTCGAGATGCCATCATAGGCCCATGGCAGGTGGGGGTTATGCAGTTGATGAAGATCTTTTCCTCGTTTCCTCCTTCGTTTAGCTCGTACTGTCCATGTGGACCATGATGCGAAGCTCAAGCTCGCGTGTTCGGCCGTAAAGGCATGCCGTCCTTATGCATAGCGTCAGACCTGCAGTGTATATATAGGAGCTCTTGCTCAGTTGTATCCTGGTCATCATCAACTCAGAAACTCAATAATTCATCGTCTCTACGGTTCATTTCTAAACATACCGATCAAAGCCAAGCGCATACCTCGCTCCCCACAGTTCCTCAACCTTCTGTCTTTCTACCGGGCCACTTCCCAGTCAGTGACTTGACTCTTTGATCCCTCCGGGCATCCTGTGAGAACCTCACATCTATCACCAACAACCAGCCACATACAATGTCTATTCCGGAGCCAATAACCACGACGTGAGTATATCTATATTCAAATGCATCCTTGTATCAACCAACTAACCAGCCTTTTTCGCAGTGTTGCCACCAGCACCAGTCCGAACGCCGTAAGCCAAGGCAACATCAGCCAAGTACCGGGAAGCACCCGCAGCAGTGTGGAACGATTTGCACGAGCACCAGCTTCTGAGGGCCCTTACTTTGCCGGTGCGCGGATGCTAGAGAGATCGGCACACCTCACGGGGCTATCGAGTCAACTCAATGCCATGGAGGAGATTCTGAAGTCTGGGAGTTAGGAAATAAAAGCAAATGAATTTATAAAAAAAAAAAAAAATCCAACACCAACTTCTATGTATAGTGGGTCAATCAAATGGAACGGAACGAGAGACCAACGAATGCGAATATACCCCAAACCTCCCGCTCAAGAGTGGATAGATCTCGTGTATCCCCTTGTTCAAAGTAAATCGAAGATGTAACATGCTACTTCCTCGTACTTGGTACTGGGGAACTCATGTCCCGCTTCGTAGAACTTGAAGACAACATTGCCGCCCAGGGCAGCCGTGGCATCTGGAACAAGCTCACTTCTGACAATGATTGAATCATCGTTGCCACATAGAATGTGAACTTTGTTGTCTGCCAATTTCTCATTTTCGGTGCTTGGGACGCCATTCTGTGCAGTTAAATACTCGCCAAGACGAGTCCATGTGTTCCATTGGCGCTCTCGCAGGATTGGGCCAAAACGCATGCTAGACATGAACGCGTGGACAAACCCTGTATGATTATTCACTTGCCACTCCACGGTAGACGGGATGTTGATGTGGGGGTATGCTCGGGACAGGACTTGGGTTGCTGCAGCTCTCTGAGAAGGCAGTTCCTCGGTAAGTACATCCGCGGCATTGAGCTTCTTGTTCTTTGGCTTGGGCGTGGTCAAGGGGCCTGCTTTCAGTCGACGGGTAACCAAGTATGCTAAGATATTCTCAGGCATAAGACCCTTTGAGTAAAGGAGTCGACTTTGGAAACTGATTTGCGAATCGCGGAGCAAGCCGGAAGGGGCTAGGAGCACCAATGACGACAGAAGCTGAGGAAAGTACGATGCAAAGGCAGCGGCAATGCCACCCCCTAGAGAGTACCCGGTAAGGCAGAATTTACCGGACTCTGCGCCTGTCCAAGAGATAGGCGATGATGTCAGAGCGAGCAAGATCTGTGTCGAGAAGAGGCGGTCGTCTTGTGGAAGATCAGCAGGGCAGTCCGAATAACCTCTTCCAAACCTATTTTCTTCAGGTCAGTGATAAAATCGAAGTTTTTTGAATTGTAAGCAACACCCACAAGTCAAATAGCATCACACGGCAGCCGCGATCCACCAACGCATGGGCCAACCCGCCGAGCGAGATACACGGCGTGGTGATACCGTGCACGAATAGCACCTTGGGTCCATCTTCCGGGCCCCATTCATACACTCGCATCGACCCATACGGGCTAGCAACGTCACGAGCGCCAGGGAATACATCAGGCGGGAGGGGAAGTTTGCGTCTCTCCGACTCGGATATGTCGGGCAAGACTGTTGTCGATCGAGGCGAGACCAGAACCGTCTGAGACGGTCCGTTACGAGGAAAAACTGATCGAGCTAGTAGACCAAGTGTGAATGAAGCCCCAGTCACTGCTAGCAACCGGAGGTGACTCTGGTTGTTCGAGAAGGCACCGGAGAGGAAATCCACAGTTTGGTTGTAAAGAGCCATGGGAACCATGGTTGCCATTGCGGGCAGTCCCCTGGAAGAACCAAGTTCCGTCGAAGAGTGGAAAGGCGTTGTGATGCAATATTGACTATATACCTGAGCTGATGCCGAGAATGATTAAGAGAGGGACTGGCTATGTAGACAACTGCAGAGAGTTGGAAGAGGCTGTCCTGTTGGGAGGAGGTGCCCGAGCGCTGAGACCGAGGCTGCTGCCGTCCACCCGTAGACGGGGGTTGTTGACCCCATGTGTCTGATAAGATTAGATAAGATAAGACCGGACAAGCACGGACCCGGAAAGTTGCAGGGTTGGTCTGAGGTACTATAGGTAGGCGTAATGTATAGAGCCTCATTCAACATCAATCCCTACGTTAGAATACTGAACATAAGCAGCAGAATCTCTCTGCGGTTACACTCCCCCCACCAACAATTAGATATTACATGTATACAGCCCTCCTCCCCACAGAACGGGAACAGGTCCGCCCTCACCAGCACCAACCAGAACCGGCCTGGGCAAGCCAATGAGACAACATATGTGCAATTAACACTTAGTTGATACCCCTTTACCTACATTTATACAATGTTATCTTATCCTTCACGACAATATACGTATCTTTTTGATCAATATAAATCGAAATACAACTGTGATGAAAGAAACAGACAGGGCTTGCGGTCTGCCTAGCCATACTTTATGCCTGCCATTCTGCATAGCGAATTCTCAACCTTGAATATACCCATACATAGCACATGAGCTTTAGAGTGAGCCCTGGAATAGTGGTCTAGGGAGATGGTAAATAACTTAGAGGCACATATGTAGGCTTGTCTCAGATAAACCTAGAGAAGGTCACCTTCCCAAGTCAAAACCCATCCATTCACTGAAGCAGTATGTTAACATCGCTGTCACCTCTTATCCATCACCAAGTGCATTATGAAACACTCCCAATTATTTCAATCTAGTCCATTCGGAGTGAAAAGACCTATAACCAAGTAGTCTTATGCACTAAACCAGGGCCTAAAAGAAACCAGGTACAAGCACGAAGTCCTATATTATAGGTATTGACTTTTGTATTCAATCTTCTTCGCGTGGACATCATGAAGACATAGACTAAAATAAATTACAATTTAGGACCTAGTCAATCCGCCAAAGGAGGGAAAGGTCGGATGAAGCTAAAAGGCAAGAAGTTAGCAAGCTGATCAGATAGAACTCGGAGGAGAGGGACGCATACTGCGCAGGACACTCATATCCGGCAGGGTTATTCTGAAGATAGAGCTGGTGATACTCCTCCGCGTCCCACCACTGGCCTGCCGGCAGTACCTTGGTAGACAGCGGCGTCTTATACCACTGCTTGCTGACTTTGTCTGTAATCTCCTCCGCGATCTTCTGTTGCTCGTCCCCGTGCGTAAAGATCGCACTGCGGTATTGTGTGCCAACATCCGGGCCCTGTCGGTTTTCTGTTGTGGGGTCGTGCATGCGGTAGAAGAATTCGAGGAGCTGGCGGTAGGTGACAATTGAGGGATCAAAGACTATCCGGAGGGCCTCGGCGTCTTTAGAGGGGCAAAAATAATTAGTATTTGAAGATGCGATCGCGATAAGCTACTCTGCGTTATTGTTGTCTCAGATAGTACAACACTTACGGCCAGTTGTACCGGAGCAGACAGCTTGGTACGATGGTGACGAAACTGCGCCACCGCAGTAGCCCACCTTGGCGTCAAGGAGGCCTTTGCCGTTGCCGAAATTCTTGCGGTACAAGTGCTCAACGCCCCAGAAGCAGCCGGCTGCTACGGTCGCGGTCTCTGTGCCTGACATTTTGCGGGATTGTGTTTCTGGAGTCAGGGAAAAAGCTGGGCTGGTGGAAAAGGAACGGAAGAAGCGTGAGAAAAGATTCGAGGCAATCGGGGCGGCGAAAGTCATCTGAAATTCTGGTGATGGTGGAGACGTACTTGATAAGTGGGGATGGTCGGGGGTTCGGCAGTGAAAGGGGCCGTACAGGGTGCTATGTTGTATGGCAGTAATGGAAAGGGAGTAGTTTGAGGAGAATAGATGTAAGAATAAAAGAATAAAAATAAAGGGAGAAAAGGGAAAAAGAGAAGAAATAGAAGAAATAGAAGGGAGCTCGAGAATGGGAGCTTCGAGATGGCGTCATTTCTTTACAAAGCAGCACGGGAAATCCGGAAGGGATTGAAGATTAGGGCTTCCGATAACCCTATCCGATTGTCATGGTTATTGTACAAAGACCTGCTGAACACCAACAATGCGACAGACAGAAATGACAGGACAAAATAAAATAAGAATTCCGTACGAATGTACAAAAAAAAAAAAAAAAAAAGAGATGTGGTATCTGTTACGCCAACAAAACGCCAATTCCAAACAATTGAGAACAAAATCAAAGCCATCCATGAATGATTTGGAGTCGTCAGCAGAATCCACTACCACGCTTGTGAGTTGTGATCAGTAGGGGGCGCTGCCATCACACTGAGACGGATGGCATCTCTGCTGGATAGGCTGATATTTCGAGGTCGACCGTCTCCGCCCAAAGTTGTGCGGCGTCCCGTGTGTTTCATGACTGGGAGAGTATGAGGACTCAAGACCCGAGGCTTAGTGTCGTGTTCTCTCTCGCTCTTCACCATGCGCCGCGCTTGGGATGCGGTGAACATGTGGTTGTCTGCTGGCGGGGTCCCGTAGGTACTGGAAGTCGGGCTGCGACGACGGTGAACTCGCAGGGCATTGGAGGATTGAGTGCCAAACTGTCCACTAGTGATCCGCCCACTAGACATACGTCGCATGGCCGAATTGATCTTTATTGCTTCTTCCTTGTCCGACTTCCAGTTGTCCCTGTTTTCAGATACCGGACTGCTCGAGAAGTTCCCGCTGGGACTACGAACCGCAATCCGTGATGGACGTTCCGTCGAGGTGCGGTTCATAAAGCTGCTTCCTTCAATATCACGAAGGGGGAGCTCTCTCTTCTTGAAAGAGGGAGACTGGATGAAGGTGGTGGTGCCAATGGTGAGCTGCCAGTTCTCTTGGTCAAAAATCCTGCCTTAAAGCGACTGTTGTTCTTTTGAACATTCAAGGTAGGCCCCGCGGATTCGGCAGGCTCATCGGGGGTAGGAGAGATTGAACCCGATGGGCTTACAACCCTCGGAATATTTCGTGGAATGGGAGATCCCGATCGAGGTGGCAACAATGAGTCTTCGAAGCTGGATTCATCGGCAGACTCGACCTTCTTAGGGGTCTTTTGGAACTCGGTCAAGGTGCCGTCTTCCTCATCGTCCTTCCACCGGACGGATCGCTTGGGAACCTTTACCTGGACTTTCTTTGGCGTAAAGCTGACGCTCTTCCGGCCGGCAGTGCCTTTACGGCGACGTGGAGAGCCTTTAGTTGGCGAGGCAGGAGCAGCAGGGGCGAGTGTGACTGGGGGGTTCGCACTCGATACTGGCGGCAAGCTCACCAAGCTGAAGCGCTTCTTTGTTTTCGTGGGGCTAGGAGGCCTGACAGAGCTGACGTTCGGGACAGACGGCATGGTGCCATCTGGTTTGACAAGGTTGGTTGCCACGTCTGAACAATCCTCTAACATCTTCGCAAGGATCGCCCGTCCCTTTTTAATAGCCTCGCTTGCGTTTAGCTGCATGATATCCTCAATGGAGCTCATCATCTCGAACTGTGCTTGCAACAGAAGCTGTACAGCAGCAGCTTCTCCAGCCTTGTCCTGTTCTATCACCGCTGTCAATGCTTCGCGCTCTGCATTGGACCGAAGAAGTTCTGCTTCTCGATTCAAATTGGCATAATCGCTGTTATCCGTAATATCAAACTCTCGAAGCTGCTTTGCTGAGTTCTCGACCGCGGAGGTCACCGCTCTGTCCCAGGTGTTTTTTGATAATTTCTGGTTGTAATGATGTCTGCTACCTTCCAGTTCAAGGAGGATTCCCTGCGCAGATTTGCGAACGGCATAAAGGTTCGATAATCCCTCCTCATCTGCGCGCGCGGCGCAAACATTATCAAAAGCCGCAATCCAAGACGATAAAATGCCAATTCTGCGGCCGATTTGTCTTAGTTTCAGCATGTTGTTGGTCTTCTCTTGCCTCTCGGGCAATGTGTGTTCGTAAGCATTGCGAATCCGGGCGACACCCTCGCGCAAAACAGCGTCCTTCTTCTCACCCTGCTTGCGGAATTTAGCAAAGGCCACCTTTTCATAGTCCTTTGCCTGTGCTTTGAGCTCATTGATCAAATTCATTTGCTCGTCAATCTTGACCAAAAAGTCCTTCACGTGTCGGTTAACGTTGAAGACATTCCGTGTGACCTTGGTCTGGATGTTCTTCGCTCGATTCGCATAACGAAGGGTATTTTGGGTCTCATCAAAGTGCTGGCTTGAGGGGCTGACGCAGACGATCATGACTGTCTTGCAATTTCCGCCAAGAGCAAACTTGAGTAACCGAGTAAGTTTTGAGTTACGGTAGGGGATATGGTTGCGCTTCCGCGGGTCACAAAGTGCATTGATGCAGCTTCCTAGGGACAGCAGAGACTTGTTGATATTGGCACCTTCGAACAGACGCTCTCCTCTGTTCTGCGTCGCGCTGGCACGCTCACTTCCCGCCAAGTCGATAATACTGAAAGTGGCCATGGTATGTGGCTCATTGACGTCCGCGTTTCGATCTTTTTGCGCGACGTTGATTTGGAGGACGGCATGCGATCGGGATGAAGTAGCATTTGCTGCGGTAGGGGACATGGTGCGGCGCTCATTTCCTCGCATGATCATGTCCATGACCTCACCCACATTCTGCGGGTGGTAACTTGAGAGCCCAGCAACTGAGACTGACTGGTTGGAATCCTCCCGCAGCATCAACCCACCCTTCCCACTGCTACCACTAGGGACAAGCAAGTCACGGATGGTTTCGTTATAGATCTCGAGGTAGGAAAGAGAAATTTCGGTGGACTTTTCGCCTGCCCGTTCGTCAATCCGCTCAAACAGTTCCTGCATAGTGAGAAAGATGATACCGGGCTGTTGGGCAGTTCCGGTGATTGTATGGGTCTTTCCACATCCGGTAGCTCCATAAGCAAATACCGTCGCATTGTATCCGTCGAGCACGTTGTCGAGCAAGCTGCGTGTTGTAGATTCGTATACCTCTCCTTGGGAGGCATTTTGGTCGAAGACGCGATCGAAGGCGAAGGTCTGGTCCTTGACACGTTTACCATTCGGTACCACGCTCCTAGAGAACTTTTGGACAGGATTGTCCTCTGGGGGGTCAAACACCCTAGTCCAGTTAGGATGTGAGACCCAATATTCATAATGCATAGAATACTCACAAGCAGCGGTCGTCAATTACTTTAACGATAGATCGTATACCCTTCTGGTTAAGCTTCGGTGTCGGCGCACCTGCGAGGGAACCGTCGCCGAGGAACAGAGGACCCTCGTCACATCGTGTGATCTGGGCTGCCTCCCTGATAGTGAAAGGACGGACTCTGACTGCAACGTTGATCGAGGAAGCGCCGTCGGAGGCAGCCATATTGGAAGGTCGGGTCGGATCAACCCCAAATCGCGAAGCTGTTTTGCGGGGCCGGTACGTCAGGCAGTTGGCGACACCTTGCAATGGCAAGGCCAAGGGATAAGCTTGATTAGTTGTCGAAAATAAGGAATGTAGAGGAGTCGAAGAATGGATCTCAAGTTGTATGGGGTAGGGGATGCAGGTATTCTCCGAGGGGGGCTCCTTGAAGCGATTTCATTTGTTGATGCATGCGCGTGTAGCCATCTAGTGGTTGCTCCGAGCAACGGTTTTATAGTGGCGTTTGGTGCTTCATGCGTGGCAATACCTGTCATTCAGTACTAAGAGTTCCCAGACACACATTGTGTTGTGTGTTTCAGGTGCTGAACACGACTTGTCTGCTCTATTCCCACCCACTATTTTCCCATGTTCAAGATCGGCCAAATAAATTGTGGTTACAATTAGGCTTTTTATAGTATTAACCTCCGGATGTTTGACAATAAGCCGTAGAGGTGATTGTGATATTATTATGACATCGACTATCACTGTAACAATTCTCCAAAATTACATACAATGAGCAACAACGCCAGCTATCATTACCATAAAGCATGTACAACATACATTTGCTCCAGAGTTATAGACAAGCTATCAGCGAGGAACATCGCTTTCGGTGTTGCTGTTGTCCTAATACCATTTTTCGCCTGAACAAACGCCATATGATGCTTTGAATCACTAAAGCCCTCCCTCCCTCTGAAACGCCGAAAGCCACAGACGTATATCGTCTGACCTAGCTCTTTCTCGCAAGTCACAGTGACCCTAAACTCGTTCCTCTGGCTCATCCTCGTAGACAGGCATGACGACATCCCAGCCCGGATCCTCACCATCAAGGTCCATGTCAAGACCGCCATTCTGACCCTCACTTGATTTGTGGAAGCGGAAGGCAATTGAATGTCCGTTCTGAAGACCGGCCTCCATTATACTTGCTGAGTTTTTTGGTGACTTGCCCTTATTTCTCTTCGGAACATCCTCGGTGTCTATTTCTGGTGCATCTGCTTGGAGGCGCTTCCAACCTTTCTGGGCGTCCGCTCGGTCGACAGGTTCACCGAACTCAATATCACAGGAGTCGTCAGGAAGAACATCGCCATTTATGTTGGTAATTTCTCGCGATTGCAGAGCATCCAGAAGCCTTTCTTTGGCGAAGTCGAGTGATTCGTGGGGTTGGAGCATCAGAAGGACAGTGGTTTTATGTTTCTTGAAGAGGATGGTCAGAGAGCGAGAGTCGGTTTTGGATTGTCTGGGGGGCTTCTCGATAATTAGCTATCCCGTATTCGATTATATTCTTCTGAAAATGCCAATTCACATACCATCTTGGAGATTGTGTGGAGATTAAAGGGTAGCTCGCATGCACGTAATAGATGATTTGGGAGAGTGGCAGAAGGCGGAGAAACCGGCGGGACTCCGAATTCCGCGCTCCCAATTTCTGAGCTTTGCCAGCATCAGCTGCTCACATTCACCACGTTCTTTATAGCCAACCCGTGAAATTTTTTGCTAGTACCTTAATTCTTCTTTTACAATCCTCATCATGGGGGCCAATCACCCTTTATCTACCGACTCGCCGCATAATTCTATCGTCCTCAAGATCGTACATTGGGACAAACTGTTTGAATCCGACAGCCCTCCACGGTTAGGAATTGAGTTCGGTAAGCGGCTACCGTATGCTACCATGTCTGCTTTCTCGACTGGAATGGCACTCGGGTACTATCACGGCAGCAAAAGGGCAGGGCTTGTGTTTCGGGCGGAGAATGCGCATCGTTTCCCCACGACATCGACAGGGTGGTTCCAGTATCACAAAACCAAAAACTATATCGGTGTGGTTGGAGGAGTCAAGGATGGCATGAGGATGGGACTCAAGCTCGGTGCTGGCGCACTTGCATTCTGTCTGTTCGAGGAGACAGTGGACTATGCTCGGCATGATGAGAGAGACTTTTTGTCGACAGTCACTGCTGGACTGTCATTCTCCGGAATATACAGCTTGCTTGGTAAGAACCTATTCCGCTTGAGCACACTTACTGGAGGAATCCGAAACTGACCTAATTTGCCCACACAGCTCGTCACGATGTCTACACTGCCGCCCGCACAGCGAAGCTTGGGTTGAAATTGAGCTTGACCTACGGTCTTTTGCAAGATGCTCTTGGGACTTTGAAAGGAAACAGCCCTGCCTACGTTGATTTCTTCCTCGGTAACCGTCGGCCTAAAGATGAGAAAGAAGGATCGATCTGATCAGAGGTGGGCTCATATCACGATGGCTCCCTACATCCTTCTGTGTGTCGATGTTCCAATCTCACTGCAAGTCTGAGAGGTCCCCAATGCCGAGAACCAATATTATAGGCTCTCCCATTTCACTCCCTAGGACGCTCGTCCGTGTTCGATCAAGAAATGGCTGCTATGTATTCTGCTGCAGGCGGCATACATTCGACGCAGACGAGATGAGCCACATATCCGAGTCAATGCCGCCCCAATTACTATGTCTAGGACCTCATCGAACCACTCTGAGATATTTAGTCCGGTGACCACCCCGGCCTTTCTTCATCTGATCGAGATTCTTGGCAGCAACGTTCACGCCACACTCTTGGTTACTTGTATTATTTGCATTTTTTTGATACCCAACCCACTTGTCCAATTCGCATCAAACCAAATGAATATTTTTGCCCCCGGGGTGCTACGTTAGGGACACGTGACCCCATCGCCGGATTCTGTGTTGGAGTATGATCATGCTACAAGTCGATTAGTAACGCCATTGTGGCGTTACTAGATCGCATTTAGACTAGAATCTGTAACTCTACAAAAATATTAAACTACTTATCTAGAATTACTCCGTACTGGGTGGATACATGGCTTTGGAAGTAATGTAATATAGCTTAAAGACCAGGTCTGATGCCTGCCACAACACAAAGAGGTAAGAAGTAAAGTAAACAAGCGGGTTCAATATGCTGAGAGCGACGCCTATGCTGTATATCTTCCTAATTGGCGTCCGTGGGTTTTTCTTTGTTTCCGGGGATAAGCAAAAAGATAGAGAGAAGATCGGCCCGGATGCTGCAGGTTCAAAGGATGGTGATTGACCGCTCAGTGCTGACGTCCCCCACTAAGAAAAAAAAAGGAAAGAAAACATCTTCAAGGCCAATATGTATCTATACTGATCTATATTGATTTTGCAAGACTAGAATAATCCCAAACCAGAGTGGAGGTCCTCATAGAGTTCCGAAGACTCCCAGGTGATCTCGGTGGAGAAACCGCATTTGACGTCGCTGATTCGGAAAACCCCCCACCTCAACACCTTTAGCTCGAACTTGTCGTCTCTGACCTTTTTTTCCCATTTGCTTCTCCTCTGTATCCTACGTCTATGTCTGTCCGTTAAACTACGCGATAGCAATTGGGCGCTGAAAATGCCGATGCGAAGTTCGACGCTGCTTTCGTCGACGTCATCGATTTATTGACCTCTTCATAACCTGGGAGAAATAACTGACCCGTCTATCCCACATCCTCACTCGGAATCGCGACCTACATCACAATGCGTCGCCATGGCAGGTCCAGTGGCGGTCCAACCAAGGCCGTCTCGCCTTTGTCCGACACTGTATCCCTCATACGTTCGTTCGATTCGGTCATGAACCCAAACCGACCCGCGCGCCCCTCGCCCTTGGCCTCTTCCCACATCAAAGCTTTGCCCTTGGAACTAGTAGATCGGTTGCGATCTTTTCCGCTGTTTCAGGCTACTCCGGAATCCTTTTTGATCGAGGTCGGACAGCACTTGCGCCCACAGCTTCACGCGCCCAACGATTACATCTTGACGGAAGGCGATGAGGCAAAGGCAATATACTGGCTGGTGCGGGGTGCCGTCTCGGTCACGTCTCGGGATGGCGAGAGTATATACGCAGAACTCAACCCCGGTGCATTCTTCGGGGAGATTGGATTGCTCATGGACCGTCCTCGCACTGCGACCATTATCGCCCGGACTCGATGCATGCTGGTCGTGCTGACAAAAGACGACTTTCGGAATATATTGCCTCGGTTTCCGGAGGTTGAACAGGCGATCCGGGAGGAGGCAGAAGAGCGGTTGATGATTTTAGAAAAGAAGAAAAAAGAAACCTCCGCGCCTGCACTGGATTTGCCGAGCCCGGCACGAAGAGGCTCAAAAAGACTACGCGAGAGCTTTTCAAAGGATTTAGCGGTTGTAGAGGATGATGGGGACTTGAATGCCAAGTCTGTGTACAAGAAGAGGAAGTCACCGAGTCCCGGTCGGCGGGATGGCTCCAGTGCATTGGCAAATGGATTGGTCAACGTACGTCTCTTACTTAAAGAGCTGCCGCTTTTTTCTGGTTTGCCTGCCGATATTCTCCACTACCTTGGTCTCAATGCCCAACCGCGATCTTTCCCTCCATTTACCGACATCATACAACAAAATTCCCAGGGCCGTGAGCTCTACTTCATTGTTCGCGGCGAAGTGGAAGTTCTTACGGAAAAGGCGGAGATAAACCACTCCTCACCAAACAAAAACAGTGCAAACGGATTCATTGAACGGCCTGGGATTGAGGTCAAAGCTAGGCTGAAGCAAGGCCAATACTTTGGTGAGGTGGTCAGCTTAGATTTAGCACCTCGGAGAACTGCTACCGTTCGATCTGTGACTTCGGTTGAGTGTTTAATGCTCGACGGTGACGTCCTTGGTGAATTTTGGGAGAAATGCCCTAGCGACGTGCGGGAGCAAGTCCAACGCACTGCCCAGGCAAGACTCCAGGCGGCAGCCGATGGCGATGTCGTTATGTCTGACGAGGCGGACCCGCAACCATCTATTGGTGATCTTGCCCTTGACGATAGAGTAAAGATCACATCATCGCGGCGACGGTCAATGCCACTACTTACCCTCACTGAAACTGAACTGGATGGACCCCATCAATCCTCGCATGTCGAGGATCAAGACCAGGATGTGTTGCGGCCCTCCGATCCCGACCCATACTTCAGCATTGGTCTGGATAAAGTCCGGATGCGGAGTCGACGCGGCTCACTGGCACCGTTAGCCCCCGAGGAGGTATCAGGAGAACAGCAGCGTTCATCTCCCACGGAGCCGCGTTCTGCCAGTTCCTCAACCATCGCACTTCCCGAAACTGCCAGTCTCTCCACGTCGTCTCGGACCGAACGGCCCCGGGTCGACGGCTCCAGTGGATTACTCCCTGACAGTGTATTGCTGAATATCTTCCAATTCCTTGAGTTTCACCACCTTCTTCGGATTCGGGCTGTATCGTCCCATTGGTCAGAGCTCTTGACCAGGTCTGCGGACGTGGTTCAAGATCTAGATTTGAGCGTCTACAACCGCAAGATTACAGATGACGTTATTATTAAGATCATCTGTCCCTTTGTCGGCGCTCGAGCCCGATCGGTCAATATCAACAATTGCTTTCACATCACCGACGAAGGCTTCACCGCGTTGGCCGCGACTTGCGCCCCAAATACGACCGTGTGGAAGATGAAGAGTGTGTGGGATGTAACGGCCTCTGCCATTCTTGACATGTCCAGCAAAGCTACCAATATACAGGAGGTAGACTTGAGCAATTGCCGCAAGGTCGGAGACACGCTTCTTGCCCGGATCATTGGATGGGTAGTGCCCGCCGACCAGAAGATGGGCGAGAAACAGTCGTCTATCAAGCCCACAATCCAGACAGCACAATGTACAGTGTACGGCTGTCCACAGTTGAAGAAACTCACGCTCTCATACTGCAAACATGTCACCGATCGATCGATGCATCACATTGCGTCTCACGCCGCTGGTCGGATTGAGGAAATGGATTTAACTCGTTGCACCACAATCACTGATCAAGGGTTCAAATACTGGGGGAATGCTCAGTTCACCAACCTGCGAAAGCTTTGTTTAGCGGATTGCACATACTTGACGGATAACGCCATTGTGCATTTAACTAATGCGGCGAAAAACTTGGAGGAATTAGATCTGGTAAGTCAAGTCTTTGCTGGGCTCTGTCAAAATAAACGTGAAATATCATGGTTTACTGATGGTTACCAGACCTTTTGCTGCGCATTGTCAGATACAGCAACCGAGGTCCTTGCCTTGCAATGCTCACGTTTGAAGTATCTCAACATGGCGTTCTGCGGCTCTGCAATTTCCGATCCCTCCCTAAGGAGCATCGGTCTTCACCTACTTTCTCTTCAACATTTATCGGTCCGGGGCTGTGTCCGAGTCACTGGCGTCGGCGTCGAGGCTGTTGCGGAGGGCTGCCACCAACTCCAGGTTTTCGACGTCAGTCAGTGCAAGAATCTCGGACCCTGGCTTGAGGACGGTGGTGCTGTCCACTACCAGCCGAGAGTCCAATTCAAAACTGTCGCCCCGAACAAGAAGCTTCCTCGATGAGCAAGCAACCCATAGAAAGCTTGACCTTTTCGTTGCACACCTCTACCACGGTCTCTATGCCGTGACGTTTTTCCCTCCACGACCAGCCTGGCGTGACGCCCGCCCATCCTTCATCCACCAAGTTGCATGATACATTTATTTGGCACATAATGTATGCCTCTCTAATCTTTTTTGTCATTAATTCCTAGGCCTATTGTTTCCTAGTTTCTGCTTTGCCATGGTTAACTGATCTCGGCGTTTGAATTTACCAGGACAATTTCACTTTCGGATTGAATTCTTCTTGCGTCGGGCTGCAGATTCTTGTTTTCTACATTTTGGTGGGGGTTTTCGGGTCTAGCCAGCAGGTCAAGCATGGCCGGAGTTCAAAGATTGAAGGCATCTACGAGTTACATGGTGTTTGTTTCTTTTCTTTAATACTCAATGTCTTGGGCTATCTTCTATCTTTTCTTACGACATAATGCTGCACATCTGATTATCTATCTGACTTGATCGACATATTTTGCTGTATTCTATGGTGATGCTATCTATTTCTGGCGTATCTAAAATTAACCGTAGAAATCTATTTGAGTATAAAGCTGAAGGTCTTGTCCATCTGGATATAGGCAACATCCAGGTCCAGTTTCTATATCACATGTAACTACTTGCACACTTTTCTACAACCTAATCTTGGAAGTTGTAAGGATCAACTTCAACATATAGCCTAACAATGCCTTTTTCTTGCCGCCTTTGTTATCCCTTTGCTTTCTCAACATGTTTCACAGAGCCTTGTCTCAACCCGTTTGAGGTTGGTTGTCAACATTCATTGAGATGAAGACAAAGACCAATAATTCATTATACATCTTCCGATATACCTAGGTACCTCTCTCATCACCATCGTATCCTTGTCTATCCCCCAGTTCTATCCTACTCGGTGTTGCCATAGCCTATTTTATATCGACCTTCCTGTCTGGCGGAATCTGAAACCATTGGCCTTGATCGAGAACCACCCGCTGGTTTCTATAGATATATGATAATCTATCGCTATAAATCCAAATCCTCACCTATCTTGAAAAACAACAGACAGCAACCAGTCCTGGCTAGCTACAATGGCGACCGCTTTGGTGTCTAGCACACTCAGCGTATTATCTATACTCTTTCTTCGGCTTCTATGTATTTCACAAGGTCTGGATTTCTTTTCTCTATGTCCTTCTTATGTTGTCTCGGATAGTCGTCTCACGGTATTCTCGCTGTTTGTTCATATGGTTTCCACGGTATTTACTTGGTGACCTTATAGATAGTATCTTTTTTAGGGTCTACTAGTTAGCTGATGTCTACTTTGGAAATTATTGGCTCATTTGCCTCCGATGGCGCCTTAGCTTCTTGTATCTTTACACAGAATATCAATATCACTTGTCTGAATATATGGATCATCGAGCAATTCTGGTGGGGCCATATGCATAATGCCTGGATACCTGATGGTAATTTGCTGAGAGATATAAGTTACAGGTAAAAGCCACCGAGGGAATACAAGAAGTGAAGATTTTGTACAAAAGGCGTGCCATTGCAAGCTAACCATAAAAATCATAAAATGCGCCTCCCGCAGAGCAACTTGATATTCTCAGGTTGCTCGGGGCAATACATGCAAGAAGATAAAATCAATAAACAAGAGCAAAAATAAAAGACTGCCTTGGCAGAAGAGAAGGACGAGTCCCAAGGGCACCCTAACGTGCTCTTTTTTTTGACCTTTTCATATTTCAAATACTGTTGGGAAACCCGAAGACAGGTAGAAAGTCATGTAGAATGCAAACAAAAAGGAACACGGAGGTAGGAAATGGTCAATTGCAAATGATCACCTCCGAATATTTCTTGAGGACTGCTGTGAGATCAATAGCACGACGACTGGTTTGCGATTTATCGTCTGAACTGACGAATAAGGCCTTAGAATCCGAACGGATACCTTTTGCTGTTCCGTGGAAAACGATCTCATCGTCTTCTTCCTCTGGTGCAGGATTGTGGGCAACCCCGGAATCCAGGCTAGCTGCAAGCACATCCTTTTCTTCAGGATGTGTGTCGGCGTCAATTTCACCTGGGAGGATGACAGTCAGGTCGTCATCAAGATCAATCAACGTGCCCCTAGTGGTCTCCTGCATCCGCTGGTTTGTTTGCGATGCATGAGGTGACCCGCCCTCAAGGGAGCCAGACACGGGCGAACCTGGCAGCGGTGGTTGGGATGTTACTGAGACAACACCTTCCTTGACTACCGCGGGAGAATAGTGGCTGCTGACGGGGGTGTCCAGACCCACTGAGGCGGCATGAACCGCAGCAGCAATGGTCTGGTGAAAGGATCCATCGTCACCGTCCACCGGGGCCAAGACCCCCGGAGCTGGCCCATCGCTGCTTATAGCAGCGGGCCGCTCTGATGGCGACTGCTTCCCCTTTGAATCAAGATTGCTCGTTTGTGCTGCTTCCATGTCGGCGGCCATGTTTGGTGGAAATCGTACAAATTCCACGTCGTGGTTGAAGTCCAAGAGCACGCCCTCTGGCGGCGATGTTGCTGTGACGGCATCAGGGCTACTTGAGTCCCTCGCTGTGTCCCTAGCGGTACTTGTTGTTGCCTGAGCCTGGGGCTTTTGCGCGTCGCCGGCGCGACTTGCGGGGGCTTCGGTCCCACCCCTGTTAATGTGATGAGGTCTGTGGTAGTAATTGAAGGCTCTGCGGCGGTTTCGACGTTTCTGGCTATTGGAGAGACGCTGCTGGCGACATAATGTCAGCATTCAATGCATTATCATTTGTCGTGTGGTACTCAGCACTCACAAGGGGAGGAAGCTCCGTTTCTTGAACTCCAGGATAGGGGGAATTGGGAAGACCTCTGTCCTCAAAGAGAAGTGCGAGGCTGCCTTCTATTGCACACAGCTCAACTGCTAGCAGGAGCTCATCGTTTTGCACAAGCTGTTTGTCGAGAAAGTTAGTGTGAAATCTGAAGTGAAACTGGCCACAGTGGTTATGACTTACCCAGCCATGGCATTCGCGAAGGAGGGACTGAGCCCTGCGCATTTTCTCGAGTGTTTGAGTAGCCATGTCGTAAAGACAATAGGAGAAAATATGGTGTGATGCGGAAGTAAAGGTGAGGCGAGCAGACTGAGATATGTAGGTACTAGGTTCTCAGTAGCGAGAAAGCGCACGCTGAAATTGTCAGTGGCAAGGCGAGGAGGGTAAAAGAGAGGGAGGAGTTGCAATTTATTCGGGCAGTTGTTAAAGACTCCAAGGCTTATTGGTGAGAATTGCGATGGAAAGCGATGGTTGATGAGAGAGTTGAAGATCCAAGGAATGTCTATTTTATACCTCAACTCTACACTCTCTTGGGTTCGCTATCACTACGGCGCTTTAGTGGAGATATAATAATAGACTCTGCCTATATGTTTATTGCCTAGGCATTTGTGTCCTTATGTTGTCATGCTTCTTTCCCGAGGTCACTTAGCATATTCCTTCCTAACCTCCAAGGTTTTTAGCACTACTTATATAACGTGATAGTTCTGCTACCTCATCTCTAACAGCAATAACAACAGCGATCTTTCTTAGCCTTCATTGCCAAATATTAGCACTGACCTCACACTCATCGCAATCTCAGCTTTCATTCACCTTTGCACAGAGACCCGCTTCACCTCTCTATCTGATCTTATCCTATTTGCCCACTCGGTCACAATCATATTCATCTCACTTATGCACTCGCTCATTTCTTAACCGCCATTTGTACAACCCACTTCTATCCGATTGACTGCTACGCAGCCAGATACTTATAACGAGGCTCGGATTCTGCCTATCTTCCAGATGCCCCACAAACTCTGGCCAATGGACTAGAAGTCCCAGGTTCCAGACAGCCGGGGAGAGCCAGAATCACATTTGAAATGTTCTCACTCAGAATGAGCTTTCTGGCCTCTATTTCAAATAGGCAAGCAGTTCCCAAGTCATCTACACCGCTTCCGAGGCGCCTTTTTCAACCTCCTTGTCTCTGTCTTTCTTGCCTTTCCACTCTTCTCTCTGCCCCGGTTATCAACATCGTTCATATCCACTCATGGTCAGGAAAAGAAGTGTCGAAGACTCGAGTGTCATGCCTAAGTCGGAAAATCGGCAATGTCGCAGCACAACTATCGACAAGAGACCTAAAGAAGGGGCCCAAGGCCTCAATTACGTCGCCACCTCCGAAATCACAGGCTGCCAAATTTAACGCTCGTGTGTTGAAGAAATTACAAGCAGCTGTCGATAATAACCCGGATATCAACTTGATGACGCAAATGCCTATCAACTATACTTCCCGCCTGATCGAATTTCAGGGCGAGGATCGAGAAGAAAGCAAGGAAATAAGCGGTAGGGCCGGACGGGAGGCGAATACCTATGCAAATGCAAGGCTGACGGATATCTTTCGGCAGAGAAGTCAGAGACCACAAAACGACACAATGGTGATATCCGTGATTGCCTTCAAGCTTCGGATCCTGTTGACATTGTATGGCCTCTATCTTCCGCCGTATTGGGACTACTCGAAGAAACATCGCATATTGTGGAACCTCTGCCAGATGGCCTGCCTCAGCGGTTGCTTAACCTCATGCAAACAAGTGAGGTTCTTTGGAAGTCCCCGTTCCCGGAACGGATGATGGTTTTCAAGAGTGACGCCGGTGTGGTCGTGAAAGCGGTGCGGCATGTGGATGATGATACTGAATACACGACACTACAATATCTCGAATGTCACAAACCTGACATCCCTGCTCCAAGGCCTCTAGGATATGTACGGATGAGTGGCATAACACTCATGTTTCAGACCTACAAGCCATCAACAACTCTTGCGACTGTATGGCCTCGGCTGGACAACCACCAGAAAGCTTCCATCAGAGATCAATTGAGCTCGATTATGTCGGACCTGAGGTCTATACCTTACACTGATGGTTCCGCACTTGGAGGTGTGGCCGGTGAAGGTTGCAAAGACATCAGAAGGCATCTACGGAAGAGTGAGAAGCCGATTCGGAGCCTTGCCGAATTTGAAGAATTCCTATTCTCGAGCCATCATCCTGGCGGTCAAGTCTTCATTGAGCTGATTCGTCAACTTTATCCGGCACAACCCACGGAGATGAAGATTGTTTTCACGCATGGTGATCTTCGACCGGACAACATTACGGTAGACATGGACGACTGCAACCAATGGGTTGTCACTGGGCTTCTTGATTGGGAATACAGTGGATTCTACCCAGAATACTGCGAAGCTTTTAAATGCACTAACTGCTTGGCTCCATACGAGGAAGATGATTGGTATCTGTTTCTGCCCGATTGCATCTCGCCAAAACGATATCCTCATTGGTGGCTCCTGGACAGAGTTCGAGAGGCCAGGTTTGTATGACTTCGCCAGCTAGCTATGTTCAAACAATTGCTCCTCTTTTGTCCTTCAATGTCTGCCTGGCGTCAATGTAATCCTCATCATCCGAATCTAAAACAAATTCCTCCTCTAAATTGTCAAGGATCTCCAGCACATAATCCTGACAATCCCATTCCGTAGTCTCGTTGTCCACAGGGACGCTCTGCGCAGCATTTCGCACTCTTTCAGGATCACTCTGAAGCAGAACGGCGACAAATACTAGCTGCTAAAAAGACCTCGATTTCTTTGGGTCTGCCATCACAGCCTTGCGTCTAAACGTTGGGTGCTGGCCAACCACTTCCTGGTATTGGTATAGAGCAATGCGCTGATCAATTCATTTGTAAAGTTATGTTCTTTTTCTATGGGTTACTACTTCCTTGTTTCGAAGCCTTTTTTCCTTTTAATATTTTCAACGGGAGGTCTATTATTCAAACATGAGGTTTTAACCTATAAGTACGAACAAGTACTGTAGAGTAGTCATAAGTGGCATTAAGCTAGAAGAGGCAACCCAACACACTCATGGAATTTGACGCGCAGGTTCAATATTGGAGAAAACGTGTCTTCCATATTTCGAATTAGACCGACTTCTGCTCTTTCTCCAATGCCACCATCTCCGTACAATGCAGTCTGATAGAAACCTGCTGGACTACAGCAAAAGCAACCAATACTCAAATCCCCTTACATTCCATCGTGACACATGACACATCCCTTGGCTTCCAAAGTGTACATAACGAGATATCATACGGGGTAGATCTAATGACGTGTCTGTAGTCACTTATGCATGTAGATCCGAGATTTGCCACATTCCTTCTGGAAGGATACCTGGAAACAGTCGGTTGCTGGTGAAGAAAGTCGGGTTATGTTTATCTTGTCCGTTATCAGGTCGCCCCTTATCTCAGCCACGTAACCGAGAACGAGAATTGAGCCAAAGAACCACGATCTGTCAATTTACGCCCGTGCCCAACACTAGCGATCTGCGTCCCCTGCCCAGTGCTTGGTGTGTCCGCCGGTACCTGGTGACTGGCTGACAGCCGAGGCAGATAAGGTTAGATAGTCTTGGCTCACCGTTTTAATAGGCGGGAGGTGATTCCACAAGTCTTGGGGGCGAAATGAGCTTCCTAGTGTGAAATACGGGCGCTTGGTGCCGAGCGCGCCGAGAGGGGATATTGAGTGTAGCGAGCTCTGGGAAGCTTGTGGCAGACTAATGCGAGTCCCATGGAGTAATATTATCGAAATTTGGGGCTGATTCCTCTTTGTCTCAATGGCCACATTTATCTTCGAACGGCCTAATTGGTTCGGCTTAAGACACCCACAAAACGGATATCGGAGGTCCGGCTCCAGGGGTATCAAAGTGCACAAAGTGCAATATTGTACAAAACAACAAAATGTACTCTGCACTCCATAGAGTACATATGAAGTTCGATATTGAGTACCACAATTATGTTGACATTACCCGAACCGCATGTCGATCAATGCAAAGTGCTTTCTCCGCAGAGAGAGGGAAAGTGGAAAAGTACCAATGCTCGCACTAGTATTCAATTCATTTTACAATTTCCACCGCAAACACCTGGGGCTGTCTCACTTTCAACGTCACGCATGGACTCGGGGTATTTTGGGAGTCATTGGTCAGATAGATTAATTTAACTAAAAACTAAGATTGGTCTGTCGCAGGGATGGGATTATCTTTCTGTTCTGTCATACCAGTCGACGCTAAATCCGGCTATCATCAGGGATCAGCTGCTCAATACTAATTTAAAATACAAGGATGACTATCTAATACCATTTAATACCATTTAATACTAATTAATACCACGCACAGACGGAAATCCCCGAACCTCTCCACAAAGGAAAAGGGAAAATTAAAAATTGAGAAAAAAGTAAAGGGAAAAGACAGCCAATCAGAATCATTCCAAGGTTAGAAAGTTGACCCTTTTAACTCCGAGCCGTGGACCCTACCTTCCCAGGATTGACGGAGTCCATCCTGATTGGGTTAGATCATGTCAATTCATGTTTTCTTGTTTTTTCCGTTTTCCATTTTCCATTTTCCATGTTTTCAGAGGGGATGCCCAGATGGAATATCATATTAATAACTATTCGCCTCCCCTCCGTTTTCATTCTCTTTCCAGCGACTCCAGAACTGCTTTCGTTCTGTTATAATTCCTCGCCATTGCAGTGTTATATTCACTTGCTGCCTCTCGTTTATATACACCTTTTAACTTACATTATTTCCCCCTTTTTTTCGCTTCCCCACACTTTCCCTCATTTCCTGTGGCTTGGATTCAAATTCCTCGATATTCTGTCATTTCCACTGTACATATAGACAGTACATAATAATGGTTCGCTTTGTGACACCTTTGCTCCTGGCCTCGCTGTCAGTGAGCGCCTTCGCCGCGCAGAAGTGCAACTCTAGCAGCCAGTGCAAGGAGGAGAAATACCCCTGCTGCTCCCGTGAGTGATAATCCTCCAGATCGCAATTCATAGCTAACAGATTGTTCAATGCAGAATATGGTGAGTGTGGTACTGGTGCCTACTGTCTCGGTGGTTGCGACCCTCTCGCCTCATTCTCTCTCGATTCCTGCGCTCCTATGCCCGTCTGCGAGAGCAAGACTTACACCTGGGAAAACCTCGACAATGCCGTCACTCAGGACAAGTACCTTGGTAACGCCAGCGCTGCCGACTGGACCTACAGCGGAAAGGAGGTTAAGACCGAGGATGGCAATCTGATCATGACCATGCCTGCCAACAGTGTCGGTACTCTCTTCGCCAACAACCACTACGTCTGGTACGGCAAGGTCTCCGGAAAGTTCAAGAGCTCCCGCGGCAAGGGTGTCGTTACCGCTTTCATTCTTCTGTCCGATGTTAAGGACGAGATCGACTACGAGTGGGTCGGCGCTGATTTGACCACGGTGCAAACCAACTACTACTGGCAGGGTGTTCTGGACTGTAAGTCAAGACAAGAGAAGAAACATCTAATCCGAATAATCGATACTGATCTGATGAATTAGGGCACAACAGCGGCAACATCACCGTGGATGGCGAGGACACCTTCAATGACTGGCACACCTACGAGATCGACTGGACCCCTGAGAAGGTGGACTGGATCGTCGACGGCTCCGTGCACCGCACCCTGAAGAAGGCCGACACCTACAACGAGACCTCCAAGCAGTACGAGTTCCCCCAGACACCCGCTCGCCTTCAAATGTCGCTCTGGCCCGCCGGCCAGGCCAGCAACGCCCAGGGCACCATCGACTGGGCCGGTGGTGAGATCGACTGGAAGAGCGAGGACATTGAGGAATCTGGCTACTACTATGCCACCGTCGGCGAGGTCAGTGTGAAGTGCTACGATGCTCCTTCCGATGCCAAGAAGACCGGCGACAAGGCCTACATCTACGCCAACTCCGCTGCCATGGAGAGCGATATCTCTATCACCGACAACTCCACCATCCTTGCCTCCCTCGGCGCCACTGGCCTTGACATGGATCTCGGCGCTGATAAGTCCAGTTCTTCATCCAGCTCTGCGTCCAACAGCATCCCCACCGGCTCCGGCGGCTCCGGCGGTATGTCCGGTGACAACACTTCCTCTGACTCCGGCTCTGGCACTTCCACCGCCGATGGCTCGGAGACTTCCACTTCGGGCTTCACCCAGGGATCTTCTACCCAGGACAGCGGTGCGGCTGGCCAGAACGAGCGTGTCCTCCGTGGCTCCCTCTTCGGTGTCCTGGTGGCCCTTGTTGTCCTTGTGACTCTGTAAATGTTTTGCTGGTTTGATCTATATATCAGCGTTTCATCACTTTTATTTTCTTCTTTCTTGCCATGCTTATTGCACAGCATCGGGTACATTTTTCTTGTTGACTATTGTGCATCTTCGCTTCGTGTCTGTCTCTGACTGACCTTGAACAAATCACCTAATGAATCACTTTGTTCCTTGTATCTTTTTTTTTTCACGTCTTCCTTCACTAGGTCGTGATGTTCAATGGTCGATTGCATTCGCATCTGCACTTTTCCTCCATTTTCTGTTCGATATACACCCACCCGGCGTTTTTTTGGCCGGTCTTGCTCTGTCAATTTCTTTCTGATTTATACCACGTACCGCTTCTGATCCCCTGCACATGACTGGAAAATAACTACAAGTCCGTTTGATCTTTTGTTCATATATACAATATTTTTCAGACTGCACTCCATGACTCCCTTTCCGTTATTCGATCGCAGGTAAAACTGAGGACCCTGTCTAGGTACAGGTGGACGTCCCTGTAATACATAATTAGCTCTCCCACAACTACGGCAGTTTGTCGAGAAGCAATAGTTCTTCGAATTGACATCTCATTATTCCATCATGGACGTCGAGAGTACAGATTGATCACAGAATCCGTGAACGCCAAAAATGACTATCTCCACCTGCCACAAAGATCCAAGACATCCTTATGGCGATGTCTCAGCCTTAATATTTGGCTCCTTCTCTTCCAATTCCTCCTTGGTAGGCTTTCTTGCCCACACGCGGTTCCTAAAAATTGTTAGCATGGAACACTCAGTTATACGATTGAAAAGAAAACCTACGCAGGTTCATAAGCATGAATGTGTGGACTGCTCAGCTCCGTGCGGACTTTAGCCAGGAACACATGCACCTCCTCTTTTGACCATGGTACCGGTTCTCCAAAATGTGTAAGAAGCCACATCGCCCAACCTTCGAGAGCAGCGTTCCAATGGCCATACTGAAGGTGTCCGGCCTCCTTTAGGGCATTATCCCTAGCCCAGGGTCCGATAGGAATCTTATATTTCTCCTCATGCACGTCCACAAACCCAGCTTCCTCGATAGCGCTGCGCATCGTCTCATGGGTTCTGAGTGACCGCCCGGCTCGCTCAGAGCATCTAATAAACATGTCGCCCCACCCATATAGCTGGTGTTCCTTCTTCAAGGTACCGTCATCGCTATAGACTCGCACGTCTAATTCCATTTGTTCGATCCAACCACCGGGCTCTAGGGCGCTATTGCAAAATAGGTAAGAAATTAGGGCGCGATGTCTCAGAAGTAGATTAGTATACGGATTGAAACTCACTCGTAGGCTTGTTTGTATAGTTCGTGCCATCCATCCGGAGGGAATGCGCCATACATTAGGCGCATATGGATAAAGTCGAAGGGCTCTCTCCATGTCCACTCACGAAGGACATCATCTACCTCGAAGAGGCAGTTCGGAGGCATCCATGACACGGGTGGGGGGAAGATATCCACTCCGCGGACGGTGGCTGATTGGTTTCAGTTAATAATAGTTCAGTCAAAAATGGTCCAGTCAGAAATAGAAAGTTTAGAATCGAGAAATTCAGTACCTGATGGATAGCGATCGGCCACATCACTAAGGGTTTGTTAGACTCTCTTAAAAGGGGTTATCGTTCGACTCACATTGCCCAACTCCCTTGGCCAGTTCCGATATCCAAAATATTCTATATTCAGTAGTCAGCGGGACGTTCGAGGATGGCCTTTGTATAAATTTACCTTAGGCGAATCGCCGATAGGGGCACGGAAAAGAGGGTTTAGCTGATCGTGATCTAGCACGAGAAACATCATATGTCTGAGTTCGTTAATACCATAGCTCTTCTAGCCAGCGAGTATGGGAAGTGTGGGGATAGGATGCGGTTTACCCAATCTCAAATGCTTCGAATTGCTGCTCATCAGAGGGACCCCTTGATATTGTTACTTTGTGTAAAACAAGTTATTTGCTTCGGAACCAACCAGTAGTCATCTTCTTTCGTGGCTTGGTATCTATATAACGGGTCAGTCTTAGGGATCGGTTTCAAACTGGGGAATATACTGACCTTCGGCCGTTTTCCACTCGTCCCCTCGCAATCGCGGAAGCAAGAGAGGTGGTATCCCTACATACTGGAAGTAAGAATTTGACCATATATATGATTCCGAGTGGCGCTCACGACTGAAGGTCCTGCGGGTCCATGCCATAGCCAGTGGACATAGCGTAGAAATCTGGGTCCTAGGCGAGAGTGAGAACGCCCACATCAGATTAGGGAATTACCACTTACCACCGCAATTTGATCCATTTTCTCAGCCATAGTCTCGACACTCCTGCAAAGGCTGGAAGATAAAACACTGTCAAGAGAGAAAAGCGAAGGTGGAGTGTAAGAGTGTCAGGACGGGACGGGACCACAAGCCGGAGGTCCACAACCGTTGAACTAGCAACGTGAGCCGAGCCCTATGCGGATTAGTATGACCAAATTAGGTTGCATACATATGAACTCACCCAAAAGAAGTACGAGGGGAAGCACGGAATACTGGTGACCTATGCTAATATTTCCCCCTGTGGTCTAAAATACTTGCCATGTCGAACCCCTTCATAAAGCGGCACGGGAAATCATGGCTGGAAGTCCATATACGTATATTGTATATTATAAGCACATCCATGTATATACCTTAAGATAACTTGAGTTATCCATCTACTGATGCCCATAGTTAATTAACCCTTACTATGTGTTGTAGTTTATGTTGTACTTCGGCCCCCGGACCGAACCTTCAGTCGGCGGAATCTCGGGGATTTGTCTCGTGACATCCGATAACGCGGAGAACCACACCTCAGGTCTATCAACATAAAATGCGCCATGTCCCCTCATATCTACACAGAAGGATTGCCTGAAGAACAGACCCCAGTTCCCTCATGGGGGCTCTCCCACTCAACCTCTATCTTCTTGTAACTCCTCACCTAATGTTTCATGCGCTATCAAGGTGATTGACGTTTCCCAGGAACAATGGGATACTCCTTACCCGGACTCGCCCGCCTAACGAACTACCCGACCAGCGGCGCAAGCGTCTCGTTCGCCAATGGCTGAATCTTGGGACGATGGGTAGGGAGGTTAGTTTTGATTACCACGTTTTCGCGGCTCTTTCCTGTTTGCACTTTTATCGCTCCTTCTCCTATTATAGATCTTTTAATCCTAGATCATAGCCCTACTACAGCCGCACTAGAACAGAGTCACAGACGTACGCGCCCGCCCAGCCGCCCACTGCGCCCAGACTCGCTACGCCGCTACGCCGCCGGTTATAAAGTATGGGTAGGGGCCGAGGGCATGTGGATCCGCACGAACTACGACGCGGAAAACGAAGAAGCCCACCAAATTTTGTGGAACGACTATATGGATATCTCTTAAGTTATCGGACCCGACTCACTAGTCCTTGAGGACGAAGGGCTATTCGCGAATATAGATATTACTCGTGTTCTTGGGCGCTAGAGCGTGTGACTAATTATTCGGCGCTAGAGGATGTCGAGTGGCGTGAGAAGGAACTAGCAGATTTCTTACAAATGCGCGAAGAAGCGGAGGGGGAAAACGTAGGCACGCGCGAAGAGAAATCGTCCTTAAGCTCTGATAATTTATGTAGGACGTACTGGATGTATCACGCTGCTTGTGTGGTGACCCATGCGTTTATCGAGGACGCGGAGGCTCAGCTGCAGGAATGTGGTTAGGCAGATGAGGGTGGATTCGGATGAGGTTGATAACTTTGATAGGGCTTGGTTTGAAGGCAATTGCAAGGATGGCTGGGATTATCCACGAGAGCTTGGGCCGGCCTATCTTCCTAGTGGTGTGAGAGGCCCTCATATAGGTGAGGCTGCCGCCGCTTTTATGAGGGCGCTTAAAGTCAGGTTTTCCTCTTTGTTCGGGTCAGACCGTAAGATGCCGTAGGAACTCTGCCCATAGGTAACAATAATAGATAGCCCCTCACTCTTCCACCGCTCAAATCCACTGCTTTCCTTTAAGCAAGCGAGCTTCAAAATGGCCTCCGGACTGTTCACGGACTAGCCGCAAACTCCTCCTGACCCTGCTGGTCACCAGCACGTGGTCCCTCATGTACACCGGCTCCGAAGCCCTCTTCTACTCCGCCTTCACAAGACTTACGTGGTGATAAGAGACATGGTGCAAAGCTGGAGGCCCAGACTAAAGGAAAGTTGAATAGCATTCTGTTTTATACGAAGTATGTTGTACATGATTCCAAAGATATGTTCAACATAATACAATCTGGGCCATATACTTATGAGGTCTTGGCGTAAAAGTACACTGCATTAGCGTTGAACCGAACGATAATCGCGGTGGATAACAAGAGGGGGTATCTGACAACGCAATACGAGCCTTAATTGGCTGGGTAAGAGAAGCAGCCCTCCAGGGCTGGAGAATTCGAGTTGAACTCGTCCTCCTTTTCCGTCCCTTCCCCAATACTGAGGTCAGACATCATTTTCCACTCCAAGCTCAGACATCTTTGACAATGCCCACAAAATGGGCCACCGAGGCCGACTGGACCAAACATAGGGACACTATAATAAGCTTTTACCGCCAAAAGTCCCTTGCAGAAGTCATGGAGCACATGCAACGAGAACACCAATTCCGAGCTACGTAAGAGCGCCGTCTGTATTCAAGTTCAACTGGCTTAAAAGCTAAACCATCCGTTCTATAGAGCGCGAATGTATAAAGCGCGGTTGAAGACATGGCGTATTAGCAAATACACCAAGCGGAGCGACAAGATACCACCTGCAAGCGTAGATGACGCTACTGTGTCCCGAGCCCCAAGGCGACCAATGCCTAGCGTAGACTCAGCGCTCGGAGCACCGGCCTCCCAGCAGAAAGTGCTGGATTGCCTGAAGATTCTAGAGAGGTACATCAATGTGAGCTCGACTGGCGGGCGATGGGAGGTGTCATCTACATTCATGGCCTCGCTCCAACATAGCGACTGGTTGGCACAGATTACGACAGTCAGAATATTTCTCAAAGGAGGACGGTTACAGGACGGGTTTCGACTACTAGGTGGTTGTTTCGAGGCCTGCAAAACAAACCTCAAGACAGAAAGTCCCTTGCTTACCTCTGAAATCTTCATGGGCGCTTTCCAACTTTTCACCATCTCGCCTAGCTTAGGATGGTCATTTTTGAAGTATATTCGCGACCTAAGCGGCATCGTTCTGACTATGGCGCATCCGCTGTTTCTACTACTATCCAAGTATTTGACCTTGGACAAGGAAGCATTTGCGAACTGTAGTGACCTATTCTTGGGCTGTTTCCTCGACCTTATGGCAAGATGTGTCCCAAGCTGGGACCAGTCGCACCGTGGCGCACTATTATTGACAACCGGTCGTATTTTCCTACTTAGTCTCATCGAGTTCTCGCAGTATGAAGAGTTGACACGGAAGTCTAAAAACCACGAAACCATGCCCTTGTTGTTGGGTCAGCAGGTCCTACAATATCAAGGCCAGTTGCCACCCGCAGCCATGCGGTCAGACACATTGTCGCTGTATTCCCTTTTCCCAGCACGAATCAAGGTGGTCGAGAAATGGGGAGGTGTTGATTATTTGTCATTTGAAGTCCTCTGATGTCGACAAGAAATTGGATTCATTAACGGGGGGGATGCGTTGTAGTCCCATTTCTGACCCGTATTTAAGGCACCAAACCTAACAAATATTCTTTGTCCTGGACTTTGGCATTCGCATTAATTGTATTTGTTCAAATTGCATTCAATAGGAGAGTCAGACAAAGAATAATCTGGAGTGTCGCTTTCCCATATGTTTTAGCCTCTCCCCAGCCAGGGTCATGCTCGTCTTCAGCATCATCTTCTTCCCGCTGCATCACTAAATCTGACTCCGAACTGGGATCACTGCAACAATGTTCCTGTCCGTCACGGTGATCGCAATGATGAGGTTGACAATACGGCCAAAACCACAAGCCCTAAACCACCCATCCTTCCACTTCGCCTTCCTCAACAGGCTCGTGAGCCACCTTGAAGTTCATTCCATAGGTTGCATCAAAGCTTTCCTCCTCCCCAACACAAATCAAGTAAGCCATGCGAGCATATCGTGCCGCCTGCTTTGCACTCTCAGGCGCAACCCCAAGCAGAGTCCTCCAAAGAATAATCCACGCGATAACAAGATTATCCATAGCCAGCCCCCATTTCTTCACAACAAGCGGCCCTTCCACGCCTCCCTCAATCACAAACCCAACCGCCGCGAGAGCCTGAACAACAGCCTCCCTAGCTTCATCCTGCTGCATTAAGCTGTCATAAACCCCAGCAATCAGAATAAGCGGTTCCCACAAACCAAGACGCAGCACCTGCTCCAACGGGCGCCGATACGTCTCAGTTAGACGATCAATAAGGACTTCAGCACGGCTGCGACTGTACTCAGAACTCTTTTTCAGCGCCATGGCAATCTGCGCGTGTTGTCTGACCCGCATCTCGAGAACATGGGGCTCGGTCGCCTTGATGTCGACGCAGATAGTGCAGGAGCACTCGAAGCCCCAGTGGCGGAAGTCCATGGGCCGATTTTCCGGGGCAGGGAGCAGATACCAGATTGTTAGTTCGGTGTTTGCAGGGATATCGGTGGCTGCGCGGATGATCATCATGTCACCAATGAATGCGTAGTGTGCGTTGCTCATGCATGAGTGGTTGATCATTGAGGCATAGGGCCATGTGCCGCAGTTGTGCAGCCTTCCGGGGCTACCGCTTGCGTCGCGCGCGTCGTGGATATGGTCTCCTCTCGAAGAGGTTGGGCTGCCGAAGCTGTTGAGGGAGATTATGCGGGCGACTTGGAATCTGCAGGTAAGAAGAGCATTTGTTAGCTTTGAATATTTAAGATGGGAGTGTCTCGTGTGTTAGTTACGTGTCTACCACCGGCTTGCCATCAACGAGGCCTGTTGAGACCTGTCTGAATCCGTTGCTATGGAGGTTAGTTATTGCTGCTTCCAATGATGGGGTTTTGCAAATCTTTTCGATAATCAACGATGCGAGTGCGAGTTGGCCTCCTCGGGCGGTCGTCCGCGTTTCGGTGTTGACATGGAGGGTGCTGCTCCACCTTGGCCTGCTATGGTGCTCGGTTGCGTATGCAAAGGCTTTCTCGCAGACAAGCAAATCGCCGACTTTGACTGCCTCTGTTGTGAATAGGCCTCGTCCCTGAGACTCTGTCTGGCTGACTGTCACTGGGCCAATCCATGTCGCATGGTCCAAGAGTGGCGGGTGTGTTTTCGATGCTTTCTCCTGCATCTTGCTGAAGTTGTATATGCCCTTCTTTTGCTCGACAAGGCGCGCAATAGCTTCACGAAAATCGTTCCTGGCACTGACGTCTTCGGGGTTTTTCTTGCAGAGTTTCGTGAATTGATCGCAGCTTTCCCGGAACCTTCTCAGGCGGTACAGGGTTTGGGCTTTGCCCCTAAGGGCTTTGTCGGACTTCGGGCCTGGGGGAACGGCATCGAGATCGCGCAGAGATGCATCCCACTCATCGACCTGGAAGAAGGCCAGGCCCCGGTAGTACAGGAGGTAATGCTTCTCTTCCTCTGTCGGCGAACACTCCAATCCTTTGGAGTAACTATCATTGTGGTCAGCGTTGTTGACTATCGAATATTCTACTGGGACTTTACCATTCAGTGGCAGAATAGAATTTTCCTCGGTTGAGGTACTCGTTACCCATGCTTAGCCAATCCCTGGCCATCCACTGAGAGGTTTCATGCTCTGGAATCCGCTCTCGCCAAGCTGATGGGACCATCTCGTCGAAAAATGGGATGAACATGATATCAGAAACATGATCAACTCTGACAACGTATTCAGTATCAGACATGGAAGTCAGATATGGCTCCTTCACAAGTAAGATCTGCCCTTTGTCAACACAGCCATCCTGGCAGCGGAGCTTCTCGTTCAGCATCCGGAGCGAGATTGCGTCTTTCTCTTCGTCTTCCACAATGGCCATCACCGCACCCATGCTTTCGGCCTGGGTAATTGATCTGACTAGAATGTAAGAGCCCCTATGATGAGTTTCAAGAAGCAAATCTTTCAGCATGACCTTTTTCAGGCCTTCCAACGGAGCGAGACACGGTGGGTAGATGGGAATGGCAAAAGAGACATGCACCGCACTGCCGCTACTTTGGCGGCGCGAATGTTCCTTGTTCGTCCTCTGCCAATACTTGAATTGCTTCAAGAGTTCATCCCGTGTCATCTTTGGTTTGAAGGGTGTTCCCCTGAGGGCCTCGGCAGCTTCGAGGGCACGGTTGTGCTCGGTCAAGAGCTTCTCGCCCTCTGGGTCCTGGAGGAACCTGTCCATCTTCGAAGCTGTTGTTCTTGTTTTCAGGGTTTAGTCTACTGATGGAGCAAACAGTTAATGGGGCTCGAATCTTACCGATGATATCGAGGATAGATTCGAAATGAGTGGTGAAGCAAAGTGAATGGGCGATGTGAAGGCTAGCTGCATGTGAACAAACAGTGAAAGGGCAAAGCACGCGAGGAACAAATACGCGTAGACATTGAATTATTTGGTCTCACCCAGCAACTGCGACCTTCGAATGTTCCACCTTGGATGATACAACCTGATCTGTGCACCTGAGGTTCATACCATCTTAAAAATTTGCCTAGATAAGGCCATGGAACAAACGAAAGTGCCTCTCCATTTGCATCAGGCTATTCTAGAGACATGGAAGAGGCCATATAGCGTTTTTATGTCGAGAGATGGCTACAACTAAGCAGTCTTTTCTCTTCTTGTTTCTATATACTACATTCCAATGAAGTTAATGGCTGTCGAAGAGATTTTATTGCCTTCGATATGAGAATCTGGACTACAAGATATAGCATTGAGCAAGGCATGGTATGGTAGCTTGTACGCTTTTCATTCGTGATAGCTTCATATAACTCTCTGGATGTCCACGGGTAGGAACATTGAAGTCTATCACAGCTGGTATTTAGTAGTTTGGCTTTGTCTGTTCCGTTTGACTCCTTCTTTTTCCCCTTTATCTCATTATGCTGCTTTCCATAATGATCCTTTTCGCTTTCTTAACATCTTGTAGGACATATGGTCACTTACATCAAGGTAATATAGAACGTAAAGCTCTCTCCAGGAAAGTAAACAGGGTAGCAACATACAAGGCTTGGTTCTTTAGCCCACTTTTGCTTCATTGTCACTGCTGTATGAAGCTAGATTCATTAACAGTGCTCTATTGCTCTATCAAGGGCAGGATTACTTTATCATTGCGCAATTCCCTTCTTCGTATGTGTAGGGAATTTCCAACTTCTGTTCTAGGACATGTTCTAACATCAAGTTACCCCAGGTTTGCCACATGATAATTAAAGTCATCCTGGCTAGTCCCAGACCGCAGGCATTTCAGACTTCACATCACAATCCACCAACCGCCCTTCCAGGGTTCGCACAGAAGGATACAACCAACATCGAGCACAAACAGGGTTCTGCCTCGGACTCCACGAATAAAGAATAAAACTCTCTCAAGACAGACAGAGAAAGAGCAATCAGGCTCGTGTGAACGACACACGAGCTAGTTCAACATGTGTCTATTTGTCGAAACCCACTACTCCAATTGCAAGCATACGTGCTTCGAGCTCTACCTCTTTTGCCGCGAGATCCTCCGCCAACTAAACCGTATCAACGACCCAGACCAGCGCAGAGACTACGCTTTGCCATTTGACCCCGATTGTCCTACCTGTCAGCCATACACAATCATAAGTGCTTCGATCGCAGAGAGCAATTATCCACAGCAACACTTTCACACTTATAACCTGGGTCATCATGGTCCTCAGATGGTTATGCCTGGTCCTCAGGATCAATTCTCCAATGGATTGCCTATGCAGTATCCGCATGCTCAGGGCCAGCCACCATGGAGTCAACAACCTGCTGCTCGACCATCAATCCCTGGCTTCACACACATTCAGGGTCCAGTGCCCGCTAGTACCATGAGACAAACCACCCTTTGTCCGGATGTGAATGATCTGAGTGAGATTTTGGAGAGTAACATCGTGCACCAGATGATGGATTTGGTGGAGAGCTGTCCTGATTGTACTACAAAGGCCCTGTGATACCGAATTTCGCTTGTTAGAATATGGGTTTGTCGCTGGAGATGCAAATGTCTGATGATGAAGTGATATGTGTAGGATCCCATTGAAGGTGTTTTACTGGACTATATGGAAGTTCGAGGAGAAAATAGCACTCAAAATACCAACGCCATTGTCAGCAGTACGTGGATATTCGAGTAAATGCGAGGTTTTAATTGCGTTTCCATGGATATGTATGATGATGACGAAACCCCGAAATATTCACAGTGCCGCCTAGTACAAAAACCAACAGGATGGGCAAATGTCAAGTGTTAACTGCCGTTTAGTGGGCAGCACCACATCCACAATCATCAGGAGATCGCTTCCTGAAGTCTCCATGGTAAGTGTCTAGTCCCTCAGTATGGAAATTCAAGCCTAGACGATCGCCCATCCAGTCGTATGATTGCAAGATTCCAGACTTGGTGTCCTGTAGCAACTTCGTGACGTTGTCGACATCCAGATCAAGATAGTCCGCAAGGAAGTCTCCTACGTCGGTGTTCTCGTTGTTGCCAACCAACGGCCAAGCACCCTTGGTAGAAGACGCGTATATGTTCACGTCAACGGCTATAACAGAATTAGTATACTATCATAGGTCACTGCTGGAGACTATCTTACCAGAATGTCCATGAGTAGTCCAGCCGACCTGAGCGCGACGACTGATCATGTCCGTGAACACATGTTCAGTAGCGATTTGGGGGTCCGGGTGGAGCAAGGCATCTACTTCATCATCTGTAGCATCATCGATGCCAAGCCCATCCTTAAGAGTCTTCCGGACCCAAGACTGTTTAGCCGAATCCTTGGCATCCTTACCCGGCCCAGAAAGGTATTCTTTGAGTCGAGCCGCAAGGTATTCACCAGAGTGATTTGCCTTGTCCAGGACACCCGGAAGCCACAAATACTCGGGGTAGCTCTTGTGCAGCTGTCGTGCTGCGGCAAGACCGCCGGTCTCGTGGTCAGATGTGCTCACAAGCACACCAGGAGTGGAGTCATTCTCTAGGAACTCTAGCGCGGCAGCAAAGGCCTTATCATATGCCAGCACCTCGTGAACCTGAGCGGCAGGATCATTGCCATGGCCAGCATGGTCGATGCGAGAGCCCTCGATCATGATAAAGAACCCTTGCTCACTGTCCTCAGTGGCCTTACTCATGGCCTTCAATGCAGTGCGAGTCATCTCCTCCAACGAGGGATAAGTATCATTTTGAGAACGTCGATCAATCTCGTACGGGATATCCCCGCTAGCGAAGAGGCCTAGCAGCGGTAAAGTGGCATTATCGCCGCCCTTCAGGCTGTCAAAGCCCGCACGGTCATCGATATAGCCAAACCCATTCTGAGAAGCAACCTTGAGCAAGTCATGATCATCGCCACGGCAACTGTCATCCTGTGAGTTCGGCAAGAAATGGCAACGCCCACCGCCAAGCAGAAGATCTACTACCCGGCCGAGAGGATGCTCACCAACTTCTTGGGCGGCAATCAAATCTTCGTAGTTCCGCAAATTGGCGTGCGCGGCAAAGCATGCTGGAGTCGCATCCGTCAGGCGAGTGGTCACAACCAGGCCTGTCTTATACCCCGCCAACGAAGCTGCCTCGAGCACAGTTCCACAAGGCGAGTGGTCGGGAAGCACTGAGATCGCAGAGTTGTAGCTCTTGCGACCGCACGAAAACGCGGTCGCTCCAGCCGCAGAGTCTGTGACCAAGCTAGAGCTTGACCGTGTTCGCGAAGTTCCAATGTAGTGTTTATCCAAGACAAGAATGTCGTCGAATGGCAGATCATCCGTGTATTGCCGGAAGCTTCGAGTCAGCGAGAGACTAGTAGGCCCCATGCCGTCGGACACCATGAAGATCATGTTCCGCTTGCCCGTCGGCTTGCCTCCAGGGCCCCAGGTCGTATTTGATGAGTGATGGTTGTGAGGCTCCGCTGAGTTGTGTGGGTACATCACAGCCAGTACAATTACCAGAATCGTTGCAATAACGGCCCAGGAAAATGCTCCAATTTCCCGCCAGGAAGGCCAGGCTCGTCGTTTGTCTTCATGGTCCGTTCGCTCCCCAGTCAGAAGGGCGTAGTCCTCCTCTTCATTTCGGACTGAGGAGCCGTCATCGGAGGATAGACGGGGAGGTACGAGGGACTCTTCCCTCGCCATAGCTGGTGGAAAGACAGAATAAGAAAAGAGTGAAGACAGATGTAGGGAGGTCGACAACTTCGATTGCGACGTTCCAAGGTTGTGATTGACTCAAGTGGACCCTTGGGGGCGGAGGAGGAGATAAGGATAAGATAACAGGGCTCACATGATACGTCACGTTCCTGCATCACAGCCTTACCTAGGTAGGTCGCGTGAGATGTAACTATGCAATGTATAAAAACTACATCTACCATTCCGTGCGACCGGAGAATGTAAGGAGCAGAATTGTTTCATTTTGAATCGGCCTAAGTCATGTATTTAAACCATCTATATAGTACATGCCATACTCAAGATAACTCATAACCCTTAGAGAGGCCTAGCCTTCCACCCAATAGGAATCATGGCAGCGGCAATCTCATTTACACCGCGCTCCGTAGCAAGCAGATTGAACTGCGCGGCCGCATTCCGGGTATCGAGGATATCCACCCGAATGCCCAACGAGTTGATGTTACGCTTAGTCTCGGGCGAGAGCGGGAACATTGTGCCACCAACACCCAGAATGAGCATGTCTGTTCGTCGAACTGTTAGAAAATCGAAGAACAATTTTTTGGCCAAGCTTAAGTATGTCATATCCGTGGGTGAAAGCATATATTCGGGATCAGAAAGAAGAAAAAACAAGACATACCAGGCTTTGGCCAGACAAGATTCAACAACCCCCAGACTGACTCATCAAGCTCAAACTGCCCCTTGGAATTGAGCATAGCATCCTTAGCAACACTATCGTTCTCTGCGCCCTCGACAGCCTTCCACGGCCGCCACGCAAATGCCTCACCGCCGACCAACAACAGCCCATTGCCGTCGGTGAGCTTGACACCATTGTTAAGGTGGAACCCAGAATCAAGACATGCGTCAATGGCCGTCGTCGGCGCGGGGATGTTGCCCAGCACGTTCAACGAATCGAAGTTGGTCTGGGTGTCCTCTTTGGACTCCGGGCCGCGGTCGCGGCTGACGGGTTTGTGCGCATGCGAGCGAGGAATCATGCGGGTTGGTCGGACTGGTGAGCTATAGTTCCGGCGGCTAGGGTTTGAGACTAGGCATGGTGCTGCGGTTGCTGATGGGATCTGGCAGAATCGAGTCAAATTCGAGGTGGGACGGGTGTTGACTAGGGAGGTACGCAAGACGCGCAGGAGTTGCGGCGATGGTGAATGCATTGATGCGGTATGTTCGATAGAGGGACTCGTTCGGTTTGCTTCTGTATTATGTAGCCTTGTAGTGATGTAGTGGCTCGGATAGTGGTTAGTGTCACGTGAAGTAAGGCTTTCTGGCTCCGGGGTCTTGGCTAAGAGAGGCTAGCGGCACACCTGGCCTACACGCATTAATGTTCCTTCAAAGAGGCTACTCATATCACGCCCTAACACATAGCAACTATATAGAAATAAGAACGGTTGGGCATTCAAGGAAAACCGAGAGTGGCTCTGTAGAGTGGGCATGGACTTGAGTGGAAACCCTGGTGTATCAATGCAGGCAACAAGTAACTAGCCATTGTCCACGTTAATTGAATTCTTCTTATTAATATTGGGCCTATCGATTAATCTATTTTGATTTTGCAGGAGTCCCAACCCTGACTCTCTGCGCCTGGATTCATATGGAACAAAGACAAGAGAGACGATAACATCGTACGCGTCGTAAACCCAAAACGCCAACGAAGAAAAAGAAAAAGAAAAGAAATGCAATGATGAAAAAGAAGACGATACCTGGAGAACAAACCGGAAAATGACAAATAAGCAGAGAAAAAAGAGTGTCACCCCTCGATATGCGACATCAAACTTCATATCACGCTGCCTTCGATCAGTACTGCCTCTGGGTACTTTCTTGTTATGGAAAAACGTATGGACATGTTGAAGGTTAAACAAGTCATTCCCTGTCCCTATTTTAGCGGTTCAGGCCTTGCTGATTTAGTTGTTTTGGCGACCGAACAAGGTTGCGGTCTTCATCCGATTGACTGGAGCTGTCATCACTTGTGGTTGCAGTGCGGATTCGCTCGGCTAGGACCTGAGCTTCTGCCATAGCCTTTTGGGCGCGGATCTGCTTACGCCACATGCTGTAGTATCGACCCTTCATAGCCAAAAGCTCTTCATGGGTACCGCTTTCGGCCACTTGACCCTCTGACAAGACCAAGATGCGGTCCGCGGTAGTGATGGTGCTGAGACGATGAGCGATCACCAGCATGGTGCGACCCTGTGAAAGAGTAGAGAGCGCCCTCTGGATATGCTCCTCGGTATCTGTGTCTAGAGCTGCAGTTGCCTCATCTAAGAGAATGATGCGAGGGTTCTTAATGATGGTGCGAGCGATAGCCACACGTTGCTTCTCGCCACCGCTCAGCCGTAGGCCACGCTCTCCAACCTTGGTGTTGTAGCCATCGGGGAAAGCAAGAATCTTGTCGTGGATGCTGGCGGCCCGGCAAGCCTCGTAAACATCTTCATCTGAAGCGTCCTGGTTGGCGTACTTCAAGTTGTACATCAAAGTCTCGTTGAAAAGCACAGTATCCTGAGGCACCACACCAATATGCTGACGGAGTGAATCGATCGTGACATCCTGTACATCATGTCCATCGATACAGATGCGTCCATTACCGGAGTTATAGAACCTGAACAAGAGGCGGAAGACGGTGGACTTGCCTCCGCCAGACTCACCAACTAAGGCGGTGGTGGTTCCCGGCTTGCAGTGGAAGGTAAGGCCGTTCAACGCGGGCTTGCGCGAATCGTAAGCAAACTCAACATCCTTGAACTTGATGTCACCGTTGCACATAGCCAACGGTGTGGCACGGGGGCTATCGACCACAGTTGGCTGCTCACGGAACAATTCTAGCAGGCGTTCGGCATTGATTAACGCGGATTGGATGGATCGATAGAACGTGCCAAAGAAATTGAGCGGGCCTTGGAGTTGGACCATATACGCCAGTAGAGACACGAATTTGCTTACAGGGCGCTGACCAGTAGCAACCTGGTATGCACAAATGAAGCACATTACCAATAATCCCATCATAAACACGGTGTTTTGACAGGTGTTCAGCAGTGTTAGGGAGAACAGCACGTGGTATTCGGCCTTCTGGAAGTCACGCACGGCGCCCCGGTACCGGTTGAATTCGTACTGTTCGGCGTTGAAGTATTTCACTGTCTCATATGAGACCATGGAGTCGTTCCTAGAAGGAGCATAAATTAGTCCCACGCATATCTCGGATGAATAATGAATAGCCTCGTTCCGAACTTACTTGACAGCATCTTCTTGTCGGGAGGCATTGACCATCTGTCTTCTGATCTCGGCTCTCCACTGGGCCATGCGAATAGTGACGTAGAGATAACCAAAGGTGGAAATCCCGACAGCTAGAGCATAGTAGACATCGAAGGAGACCAAGAAGAACACAATCGCAATCACAAGATCAACAAGCATTGGCACAACCTGAAAGGTGACCTGTTCAAGGAAAGTATTGATCGAACTGCCCTTGCTCAGGGCGGACAGGACTTCTCCGGTCTTTTTTCCGAGATGGAAGTCTAAGCTGAGACTATGAACGTGTTCGAATGCCGCGGTAGAGAGCTCCATGTAAGAATACTGGCTCACAGGGATCCAGAGGCTAGAACGCAGAGAGCTGAGCAAGCCCTGGCTGCCCTGCAACCATCGATACACCACATACAGGCAAATCTGAATCCATGGCACTTTGAAGTCATCACTCTCACTACTCTCCGCAAGAGAACCCGTAATAAGTCCGATTTGGTAAGGCACCAAGACGTTAACGATTCGCTGGCATATGAGGAGTCCAAAACAAAAGGTGACAATTAGTTGCAGGCGGCGAGACTTAGACGGCCACAGGTATGGGAAAAAGAGCGAGTAGCCGCTCAGGTACTCCCACCAGCTAGTGGAAGGAAGAGTCGTCGGACGCACCCATGGATCGGTAGGTTTGGATGTTTCGGGGTGAGGAGCTCCGTTCGTCGAGCCATATGAATGGCCATTGGCTTTCCCGTGTCCATTCCCATTGCCGTTGCCGTTTTCTGCACCACCGGAATCCAAAAGCCCCGTAGCTTCTGTGGCTCCATTCGCCCGTTGACTTGCCTTCGCGTGGCTTTTCATACTGAATGATTGGCAGGCGTAGAGAAGTACCAGAGCAAACAAAATAAGGATGCGTATACTGTTTGATCCCACTTCCAGGGACTCCCACAATGTAATTCTCCTGCGGACTCGACCTCCTTCTGGGTCTCCAACAATTGGCTCATGGTGAACCGAGGTGTAGATTGAGAGAGGGAGGTGCTAACAATAACCAATTCGATCGGGATGGCGACCGACCAACAGACAAACTGGGCGAGAGTAGGCGAGGGAGATGTGTCTAGCATTGCCATGAGCAGCACTGAGTAGACGAAGAAGGAGCCGACGACGTAAACCTGTGATAAGTGTCAACGGCTGTCGAGGGACACCAAACCATTCAAGTAGAACGTACCACAAAGGACTGCCCTCGCCACCAGTTCTCTGACCTGGCCACCATCACATGTGTGATATAGATAGTTGCATCGGCAAGGAAGGTCAAGACAACGGCCGCGGAGAGCAAATTGAAAACTCGTTTGACGTTCCGCGAGAACTCCTGGGATCTGTAGGCGGGGGTACTTCGAGTTCGCTGAGGGAGTGGCCGCCCTCCTGGGCCAAAGTATTGAGCTTCATGCTTGCCAGCTTTCTTCGCAGCGATGGTAGTATTAGCCACGAAGGCCACGACAAAGAGGATAAGAAGAAAGATTGGATAAGAGGTGCGCAAGTATTGGAGCAGCTCAAGGGCTGCATGGGGATCCATTGCCCACTAAATATCCCAGAAATGAGTGTCTCAAACAAAGTCCATGACAAAGTCCTCCCTCGAACGAAAGGTAAAGAAAGGGAGGCCGGGTTCGGATCGGAAAGGACTGGACGGGTATGGCGAAAGATCGACGCGAGGAATGGGGGAACCCAAGAAGGGTTTGGAGAAACAATAGGATTTCCACGTGGAAACTTCAATGTTTTTAGAAGTAAATTAAAGATGAAGAAGCAGAAGCAAACATAGGAAAAGAAAAGAAATGTATGTAATCTTTTTTCTTCCCTTATTATTTCCCTTGTTCTTTTTTTTTTTTCCTACTGTTTTTTCTTCTTTTTCGCCTTCTTAAGGTTTCTCTGACTCAGAAATGAAATAACCTTGGAAACTCTTTAAGCCAAGTATAAAAAACGAAGTGGCAAAGAAAAGGGTTTAAATATAAAGAATAAACATCCAAATGCCTGGAATGACGGTGTGGATTGCAGGTTGCTGCAGCTAAAAAAATAAAAATGGGGCAACTGGTATAACTCCCCCAAGCTTCCGAGGGTCTCTTTTATATCTATATCTTCTTTCTCCTTCTCGTTTAGGAAGTTGTTTGTCTACGATGTTTAGAAAATCCATAATATACAAATTTAAATGAATCTAAAGACTTTCATGCCCAATGGTCGAAGTTCAAATCGTCCTAGAGTGAAAAACAGGGGGTAGTAAATGGATCGTCGATCGATAGATCGAGAACAATCCGCGCATATAATGACTTCACCAAACTGCCAAGATAAATTAAAAAAAAAGAATGAAAATCATGAATGATGGGATCATCTGAACGCCCTGTCAAATCTAAATTCTTCTTCTTTTCTCCGTGTGTGACCTTCAGCTTGGATTGGTTTGTTTGAACTTGTTGATGTATGTGATTAGCTGAATGTCTCACACTTTTTGCCTCTTGCTTAGTATCTTTTAGTCACTTTCGGGCGCAGTTCATTATGGATTGGCCACCGATCATAGTACTCTTCGTATATGTACGTATATTTTGTATGTCATCTATGAAGATCTCTCTACCTAGGTAGATATGAAATATGGATATATCTTCCCCATGTGTTTCGTGTCTCACGTCCCGAAGCCCCGGTCGAGGTAAGACAAGTCAGAATCGCATTCTTCCATTGCTTTATAGATAGTACTGTATATGTAGGTATTTTGGTCTTTGGACACGTTACCCTCGGAGAAAATACATAAGATCATATTCCAATCTGATCTCTCTCATGTGTTGTCTTCTAGACCGCTCTTAACATGTGTTCAGGCCCGATGGCCTTCAAAGGGTAAAAGGTAAGGTGCATTTGAGAAATCCATAGATAAAGGGGAAAAAAAAAGACCAAGTACAACTACCTGACTGGTGCCCTATATGTGAGGCATAAGAACCAAGTGATACTATATACTATATCGTACATATTAGAATGGTCAATCGTCAATGTCAGATAACCGTAAGGCTTAGATCGTCCCGAAGTCGGTGCCTCAGGGATCTTTCCCTCACCGCTTGCATTTCGGTGATCTCCAACTCTCCGCAATCTTTCTCACTCCAATTCGGTGGTCGTGTGCCACAATGGAGACCTGGCTGTAAACGATGTCGGACCTCTCAGGTTCGCGATCTCCGATCCCTCCCCCTCCTCCCCCTCCGCCACAGAAGTACTCCAATCGCGCCGCGAATGCCCTAGCTAGATTCGCCCAACCTTTCTTCTCGGGCTCGAGACCACCTAGTCCCCAAAGCAGTCGTGTGGATGGTCCCCGGTCGATCAGATCCAAATCACTGTAAGTGTTGCATTCTCACACCGCTCTGATACCCCTACTTCCCTGCTTCGCCCTTTGTTTTTCACGGATGCACCACCCCCGCCATTTGGTCATCGGAGCTAGTATGATCGGGGAATTGCATTTAAGCCAATAGAATCTTCTGTTTTCTAATATGATTCTGTAAAGATCAGGAGAACCGCAGACTGTGACCCACAAAACAGGCATCGCAATCACGGCTTTGGACATTTCGCCTGAGCGGACACATGCGGTTATTGCAGGCAAGGAGATTCTCAAGACCATCCAGGTCTCGCCAGACCGCTCGTCAGAGGAATTCAATATCCGCAATGCAGTCATTAGCTATGCGTCTACCCACCATGATGCGGGCGTTTCGATGCCACACAAGGACCAATTGAATGTGAAGGACGTAAAATGGTCACATGGCAACTATGACCGGATAATCGCAACTGCAGTCGCGAATGGTCGGATTGTGGTTTACGACCTACAGCGGCCCGGCCTCCAATTATGTCGATTCCATGGTCACAACCGCCAGGTGCACAGGCTTGCCTTCAACCCTCATCTTCCTTCTTGGCTCCTCTCTGGCAGTCAAGATGGCACAATTCGGATGTGGGATCTGCGAGCCGCCTCTGCAAATCGGGGGACTTCCACGTGCGGTAGCAAACATTCGTACCAGGGCAATAGCGATGCCATCCGAGACGTCCGGTGGTCTCCTAACGATGGAGTCATATTTGCGACTGCTTCAGACAGCGGTGCGATCCAGATGTGGGATTATCGAAAGGTCAACGCCCCATTGATGAGAATTGCCGCTCATGATCGCCCATGCTTCGCCGTGGACTGGCACCCAGATGGAAAGCACATTGTCAGTGGTGGCACGGATCGCCAGGTAAAGGTCTGGGACTTTTCTTCATCTGCAGAGCGACGGCAGAAACCTGCATTCCAATTCCGAACGCCCCAGTCGGTCACAAATGTGCGATGGAGGCCTCCTTCTTGGGTTGGCCAGTCTCCTGCCTCGGGGGAATGGCAATCGTCTCAGGTTGTCACGTCCTACGACAAAGAAGATCCACGCGTTCACCTTTGGGATCTCCGTCGCCCACACATTCCATTCCGTGAGTTCGATCGGTACGATGCACCCGCCTCGGATCTGCTCTGGCGCTCCAAGGATCTTTTGTGGACTGTCGGCGAGACCGGGGCCTTTACCCAGACCGATGTTCGGTATGCGCCAACTGTGATCAATCGCCGACCGATGTGCTCCGTGGCCTGGAGTCCCAATGGCGAGTTTGTTGCGTTCAGTCAACAAAGACCCAGGCGACGTCCTCTGGGAGTCAATGCCGCTGAATTTCTACGGCCCGAAGAAGACGAGGACAGCACCGGTGAGAGATCACTGAGTCAAAGCCCCGCAGATGATATCTTCGATGAAGCTATTTTGGCCACATCCCTTCGGAATCGGCATATCAAATCGGCGGCGATTCGACCATCCAAATCCTTGGGCAGTACTCCACCCGGGGCAGTGGATTTCATACCCGTTCTCCCTCTAGAACAAGCATTAGCCAAACTCGCAACCCCAATGCCTAGCCAGGTGGGGATCATTACAAGTATTCCGGGTGCTACAAACGACCCAGCAGTCTTCCGGTATTTGGCAAGCCACTATGCACCGTTGATGAATGAGGACAGTGAACATAGAACACAGACCGACGTGCTGAACTCTTTGATCGAGTCACTGGACCATAACGCTGGATGTGCAGATGAGGTGTCCCTGACTAGACTGGCTCAGACTTGGAGAATTGTCAAATTCGCTATTCTTCAAGAACTCGAACGTAGAGCTAGAGATCATCCAACAAAAGGTGGCCAGAGAGACAGGTCATCCAAGGATGGAGGCTTGATAGACAGGCCGCGGCCCGATGATGGTCGACAAGACAGAGTCAAAAGTCGGTTGTTCAAAGGGGTCATGGAAGCGGTCCCGGAAGCTGAGAGCTCGTCGAATATGACCACCCCTCTTGCGCGACCATTGCCCGACTCACCGAAAGACTCGTGGTCGAGCACTGATTCCCAAATCCCCTCCTTGGGCGATGGAGCGGTCGACATTGACCCTCTTCCGCCATCAGTCTTGAGTGATCATAATGGCTGGGGGATGTCAGACCGTATACCCTTGCCGCGCGGACGACAATCATCAACCGAGGATGCTGATTCATCGAAATATCTATGGGACCCCATGCAAGAAGACTTGGACATAGAGCAACGATCTGCGCCTCGGGCAATTACCGGCAAAGCAGATTGGCGTCGTCGTGGTCATGCAGACTCCCCTCAGGAAAATTCCGAGGATGACTATGACCAGGAGCTGGAGGATAAGCGTGCAGCGATCCGTGACTACAAGCAACTCCCCAAGAAACCATTGACTCTTGAATCGTCAATGGAATCTAGTCGGCCTCCTCGTACCGAGCGCTATAGTCGACATGATTCTTCGGAGAGTTTTCCCATGTTCTCTACGTCCACCGATAGTTCGCACCCCTCCAAGTCTATTGGTGCGTCGTTCTCGTCTACTGGACAATTTGAGGCATCCAAATCTCTGGATGCTGGTCAATCTGCGGCAGCGCTGAGGAGAGGATCGCTTCTCGCTTCTACACGCGAGGAGTCTGAGGACGAGCTCTTTAACCAAGTCATCTCAGAGACTGATCAACTTCATTTGGAGCGCCCGTCGAGCCCTCCCCCTTTGATCACAGAATCAACCCCCCTTGAAAGACAGCAATCTTTCCCACCAGATGATACACCCTACCCCGACACCATGCCTTATTCAGTAGGCGGTACCTCGCGAGTCCAGATCCCACTCACGCCAGACGGAACAGACTTGAAACCGTGGGGTATCGAAGCGATTCTGAAAGAATCAGTCCGATATTACCACAGCAGCAGTAGCTTAGTCGACATTCAGGCTGCGGCCCATCTTCTCCACAAGCTGCACGTTCTTTTCCGGGACTGCGAACAAGTCTTGCCATATGAAGAATGCGAAACGGTTTTCAAAACCTACAATGAGCACCTTATCCGGCACTCGATGGACCTCGAGGCAGCAGAGCTCCGCTTATTTTGTGTATCAACATACCCTGCCGTCTACGAGTACGCTCAGACAGATTCATTCATCAACGTCTACTGTTACACGTGTCAGCGACCCTTTGAAAATCCCACCCAAGATAACAGCCGCTGCTATCGCTGCAGCACACCTCAAGCACCATGCTCTATTTGCATGAGCCTTGATCCACCCCCAGAATGGGTTTCATCTACGGTCACGAGTCCCGACCCAGACTCCGAAACCACTTCAAACCATTCTTCACGATCCTCAGTTCCCACTGAACCCGTCCCAGCGTCCGAGATCGAGACTCTCGGGCCCTTCACTGTACCTCGGCCCAAAGGCTCTGCTCTCTGGACATGGTGTCAAGGTTGCGGCCACGGCGGCCATCTAGCCTGCATCACAACCTGGCTCGTCGACATCTCAACCAGCGAAGGTGGGTGTGCCACAGCCGGCTGCTCGCATGACTGTGGGCCTGGCCCACGTCGCGAACTAAACCGCCAAGCCCTGCAGGCGGAATCCAAGCGTCGTGACTCTGCTAGTCGCTCCGCAGGTGTCGGGCTCGTCAAGCGTGATCCCTGGACCAAGGGTGAAAGCAAGGCCGTCGAAAAAGTCCGCGGCATGTTGGGCGTTGCTGGCGTTGCCGCTGCCACCGGTGGCAGTGGTGCTGGCCCGGTCACTTCGGCAAACAATACTTCTTCTCCAACGCCGGTTTCGCCCGGCGCTATGTCGCCTAAGAGGGTGCGACTTGTTACCCCGAACGAGCAAGAGAAGGAAAGTGTTTCCTCTCGCACCGGTCCTTCTTCGAAAGACTGAGCTTGAACCTTGGGTAACGTTCCATATGTACTACTATTAGCGCGTGTTCTTACTTTTACGTCTTCTCTTCCTTTCTTGTCTTCTACTTCTATTTGATTCCCCAATCGCGATGCTTTCAATGAATCGATCTACGGATTAAACACATGCATATCTTGTACAGTCTTCAAGTGTATTTCTCCATAGTCACGTACTACATGTAGATAGAATGTGTTGTATGCACACACATAGGACTCGAACACATTTTTAAAGCATAAAATCTTCGCTCCCCTTCATCTAGAACCTCCGCTTCTTCTTTGCAGGAGCTTTGCTCTTAGCCTCAATCGACCTCTTCAGTTCCTCACGCTTCCGATCAGCGCGCTGGTCTTCGGTCTCCGGCTCTGCAGGTGGAGCGGGAGGGACCTTCTCCGCTGCTGGTGTGGGCAATGGAGACTCCTCCCTTTTAGTAGCTTGTCGGTCAGCCTTCAGTTTAGCAGGCGCAGCTTTCTCGGGTGACATCGCCACCGCGTCAGATGTAGGTAGTGGGGACTTGTCTCGACCTGCTTCGGAGGCTTTGGTTTTGGCTTTGCCGCCTATCATGCCAAGTTTCCCCGGACGTTTAGCTTTGACTGCTGCTGCTGCTGGTGTCGATGATATAGGAGCATGATCTTCGCTGATCCTTTCTTCCTCTGGAGACTCGGTGGCTTGTGCTGGCGGGGAAGGGGCTGGCGAAGGCGAGGGCTCTTTTGCTTGCTTTTTCTTGCCGCCTATAATTCCCAAGCCGCCCTTTGGCCTTTTTGGTGCCTCTCGAACTTGCGCTGGAGGAGAAGGGGCAGGTGAGGGAGATGGCGATGGTCGGCGCTCTGTTTCTTTCTTGCTCTTGCCGCCAATCTTACCCAATCCACCCTTTGGTACTTTCGGCGCCTCTCGAGCTTTCGTCTGCGGTGCAGCGGGCTCTGGCGATCTTGAAACACTGGGAATACGTCGTCTTTGACGCGGTGGTGGTTCAAGATCGGAGTCAGAGTCTGATGCTGTGGCTTCGTCTTCCTCTGAAGGAAATACTGGCGGAACAGGACTTTTCTTCCTGGGTATTTGCTTGGGTGGTGAAATTTTGCCCTTGCCATGTTGAGGTTTTAGTCTGGGAGGGGTTTCTTGTCGCTAGATGAACGGGGTTAAACTATACTTATTATTTGTGACTAGGAATAAGTCGTAGCATACCTGAAACTCATCGGCCTCGCTGCTTGTCGTTGAGCCCCCTCCTTCGTCGATGTCCTTGGTTTCAATTGGCTCTTTTCTGTCTTCGTCGCGGGATATTTCTTCTTCGATGGGAGAGGCTTCTCTGGCGCGAACTTCAGAGCGCCTCGGAAGCTGATACCACCAGTCACCCTGGGAACGGGTGAAGGTATCTAAATCATGGGGATCACCGGATTCTGAGATTTCCTGGAGTAAATTGGTAGCTAGCCCTGCCCCATCTGATACTCCTGTCTCAGCAAGCCAGGTCTGTTCCTCGAACGGCGCAATACCCTTGACAAATTTAGCAGCCTCGGTCCGCGTAATAGCTTTGCGAGATGTGCGCGACCCTGCGGCGCTAGGAAAGACAGACCCTAGGTCAACGCCAATTGTTTCCATTTTGTCAAACAACTTGCCGAGTACATAGTCTTTCTGTTTGATTTGATTCAAGAGCGAGCGTTGGCGCGACTCCCACTCTGCTTCCTCTTTCAGTAGCGGAATTACTAGATTAATGGTCAAGGACGACAGGGGTTCCTTTGATAACTTCAAAGACCATTTAAGAGGCTTCAACGGGGAGGGCAGCTTGGCTGTTATGGTGATTTCAAGGGAGTCGGTTTGCGTTCCACTGCTTAGGATTGCGCTTTCATTGCCCTTTTGTAAAGCTTCTCCAATTTTCTCCAGGAGTACGTCGAGCTGTTCTGGGTCCTCTCCAGGATCGATCGTTGTGGCATCTTCCTCTGCTCTCTTGGTGATAGCTTTATGGGGCAGCCGCTCTGACCAGATATAGGTGAGGTCTGTTATGTGAATTTCATAGCCTTGTCGGGACCAGGTATACTGGAAGAGCAAAGAAGGTAACCCCTCCTGCGATGAATGAAGACGCTGCCATCTTGAAGGCATGGCTTGGGTGACTTGTTGATTTACAATGCGGAGTCGTGAAGTCGTCTCATATTCATGGATAGCTGCCTGGATGATAAGGGAAGGTTTGCCGCCCGCTAGACTTTCCGCTGATCTCCCGAACTTCTAACTTCGCCTTCAACATCCAAATTACATACGATCGGGCCGCTTACGTTTTAATCCTTACTCCTCGTTGTATTCTTACAGTTTTTACGATGTCTGCGCGATACCCGGACCGGCCAGACGCAAAGCGCAGCAGGTCGCGGTCGCCATCGTCGTGGCGTCAGCCCCAGAAACATCCTCGTCGGGACGACAGAGACTGGCGCGACAGACAAGACTCGGATCGCAGATGGAACAATGAGAGATCGGGCCCTTCGCAGCAGCCTCGCAACATGCGCGATCAAGTCCGTCTCAACCTGATCCAGGAAGACCAGCAAGAGCGCGAGTGGGTCGCGCAGGAGGATTTGTTCGTGCTCAAGCAGGCCAAGAAGAAGGCAGAGATTCGAGTGAAGGAAGGGCGCGCAAAGCCTATCGACTGGCTGACGGTTACTCTCCGCATCATCGATCCTACGCGTGATCCCTTGGATGACGAGATAGCGGACTCCGATCTGGATGTCGTGGACCCGGACGGTGTATTTGAGGGACTCTCTCAGACGCAACTACGAGACTTGGAGAAGGATATTGATACATTCGTTAGCCTGGAGACAAACGCGAAGAACCGTGAATTCTGGCAGGTAACGTCCCCCCTCCCTGCTATCTACTGAACTCCCCTGTTGACCACCGTCCATCCTACAGACTATGAAAGTCATCTGCCGAGATCGTCAAAAGACCGTTACACCCGAGGGTCGCGCATTGAATTCTGTGGCTGCCGATATCAACAAACTACTAAGCCCGAAATCCTACGAGCAGCTTCAAACCCTCGAAGTACAAGTAAAGCGCAAGTTGAACTCAAACGAACCGATCGATACAGATTACTGGGAAGAGCTGCTGCGCAGTCTGACTGTGTGGAAGGCCAGGGCGAGTCTGAAAAATGTTTATCAAGCTATTATTGATGAGCGTGTTCGCGACCTGAGGAGGCAGCAAAGACAGGAAGCTGAATCAATCCGGGAAAAACTAGCGCCTCTTGCTCCGGTGGTTATTGCAGGTGAAACAACAAGTCATGCCGAGTTTGGAGGCCTGGATCCAGATCCGTTGCTCCAGGTTCGCCCGGAGGACAAAAACTTGGAAATCATGGACGAGTCCGCATTCCTTAACCAAGTGGTAGGTCTCTGAGCTTCCCCTCATTTATCCCAGACCACATGCTAATCAATCGCGCAGGCCCGTGAACGACAGAGAATTCTCCGTATGGGCTTTGTCCCACTACGGCACCGTACTGCAGAGAAGTCCTCCGCAGCAGTGTCAAAACCGACATCTACCAACGCCCCCGCGACCTCTGTATCCACACGGTTCTCGTCCATCCCGAACGAGGACTTCTCGCAAGCGACCAAAGCGCTATATGAAAGGGAGCTCGCCAAGGGTGTCAGCGAGAATGAGGAAATATTCACGGGCGAAGAGGCCGTGAGCACGAGCTCGCAACCTCAATGGGCCGGTAAGCATCGGCCTCGAAAGCCGCGTTACTTCAACCGAGTCCAAATGGGTTACGAATGGAACAAATACAATCAAACCCATTACGACCATGACAACCCGCCGCCGAAGGTTGTACAAGGTTACAAATTTAACATCTTCTACCCCGACTTGATCGACAAGACCAAGGCCCCAACTTACCGGATTGAGCGTGAGAACGGCCGCAAGCGTGGCGAGTCATCCGCCGAAGCAGGTGAAGAAGACACCTGTCTCATTCGGTTCATGGCTGGACCCCCGTATGAAGACCTGGCGTTCCGAATCGTCGACAAAGAATGGGATTATAGTGCCAAACGAGAGAGGGGGTTCAAGAGTACATTTGACAAGGTATGCCGTAATACCAAATGATCCCTCCTGTTCCTCAACTGACGTAATCCTTTAGGGAATTCTTCAACTTCATTTCCAGTTCAAACGGGTAAGTCGCTTTTTCCTTGGTTTTACGAAGATAATACTAACAGATTGTCTCAGATCTATTACCGGAAGTAACACATGCACAACCAACGATTTCCACATGGGCGTCATATCGGGATGGAGAGAGTAGATTATGTATGCAGGGAGATGTTCGGGAGGGTGTATTTTCCAGTGGCCTTGATACCCAGTGAATCAGATTAGACTTGGATTGATTGGACTGGAAATATGTCCCCCATTGCCCCCCAAGGTTTTCGCATAATAAGCCGGACTTGATATCTGGAGATATCCGATGCTTGATCCAACCGCTTCCTAAATTCGACCCTTGTCACCTTTTTCTTTTCCACCATGATCATATTTTAGGGGGAAGCCAAATCCACCGCATTCGCCTTGGCCATGACTAGCGTACGGACACTATATGCCTCTTTTTCTTTTTCTTTTCTTTTTCTTTTTCTTTTTTCTTTTATTTTTCTGTCACCAGGGTTCTTGCAACACGGGGGACGTTGGGGATATCCTTTTGGTGACACTATCCCGGCCTGCAGGAGCAGGATGTATTCCTGACTTCCGGCTGGTTGGATGCAGGCTATGGGGGGAAAGAAAAAGAAACAATTGGACTAGACAAAAGGTAGAATACGGCACGATTTCGCAGTTAACTTCCAGAAGGCCCGGAATGAAGCCGGTGTGGGTGAATGGCGACTTTTTTACCCTGCAGGTTCCCATTTGACCATTTGACCATTTGACCCTTTGACCATCCCCTTCTGGCTCTAGCAGGAGTCCATTCGTCCTAGTTGCATGTAGCATGTAGCCTGTAGCACCAGATCCAGCCACTTTGACCTACCAGTGGCCATTGTCTGTACTATGAATCTCCGTTGCACGACTTGGGCATCTAAAGGCGCTTTTCGAAATACGGAGTAGACCTTTCATACAAAAGAATAAATTAATTCCCCTAGGTCCAGACCGTCTTTTGCTCAAAATGCATGAGGTTATTTGCAGAGAAAAGAAAGAATATGATGTGTTGGCATTGAATTATACAGCTCGAAATCATCTAAAGGTTGAACACACCCTTTGAGGCACTCTCGTCTATTCTCTTCCCCTTCTTATTCTTATTCTTATTCTTATTTTTATTCCCTCCTCTCTCTCTCTCTCTCTCTCTCTCTCTCTTCCTTCTCTTCATCTTCCAAGGTTTACGTTTGCCTTCTCTTATCCTTTTTGCTTCTCTTCTATTTCCCTATCTATCATCAAAGTCACCTGCCTTACCCAAACATGGATTTCTCTTTCCACTCGCAGCACTTCGACAGAGTGCAAATCTCAGACCAGGATTCCAACGCTGGTCCCCTGTCACAGCCAGAAGCACCACCTCAATTCAGTGTACCTGACTGGGCAAGATGGAGATCCCAGCTAGCTCTCCCGCCTAAGTCTTATCAGGGTATGGGCATTCCTCGTCTCGCTGATAGCGAGTACAGCTTGGGTCCGTTGTCTCAGGATCTCATCGGGGATCCAAATGGATATCTTGATTCCTACCGCTCGCCTGTCACCCCCACCATGGCTGGCGCACCCTTGGAGATATTGGCTCCTCAGGCTGGGGAGAGCCACCCAGATTGGTCACTTTTTCAACCTTCACATGTCTTCAAAGACCAGTCATACAACTATCCTCAGTTAGATCATCTTCAGCCCCCTCCAGACTCCCCGCCGTCGCCACTTTCTGAAGTCTCGTCCTACCACTCCCCGCAGTCGCTCGCTGCTTCGAGTCCAGCAATGACGGTTCAGACAGCAGACCGTCTCTCTCCGCGCTCAGGAACTGGTGACAATAAAGAGGAGCGTCCCGGTCACCCTCCTTATTCTGTCCTGATCTACCAAGCCTTGAAGGAAGCCCCGGGAAACAAGCTTCAACTCCAAAGCATTTACTCCTGGTTTGAAGCGAACACAGACAAGGCAAGAGACCCGAACGCAAAGGGCTGGCAGAACAGTATCCGCCATAATCTCTCGATGAACGCGGTAACTCTCACTTTTCATAACCCACTCTTTCAGTCCATCGTCACTATACGTTTGATTCAACGTCTGCTATATTCGATATCAATACTAACCTTTAACTCTAGGGATTCGAAGCAGTGAAGGAAGAAGTTGGACCAGGCAAAAAAGCAGTGAACTTCTGGAGGCTGACGCCGGAAGCCATCCACAGTGGAGGCATCCAATCGACTACCCGCTACCGCAAGCTCCAGCACCAAAAGAAAGCAATGAACTTCGGCCATCGTGGCCCCACACGTCAGCCATCGGAGTCCAAGGGGGTCCATGCCACGAAGGTTGTCAAATCACGCAGCACGAACAGTCCCCATAGCGAGCGCGCCGAAGCATATCATCACCATCACCAGCATATGATCAGCACGAACCCTAGCCTGGGACATGAATACGGTCCCACGAGCGTTCCAGCGATGCAAAGCTACATGCAGCACCCCACGGGCCCTGTTGTCGGATGCACCCCCATGGTACCAGGCAACACGCTCTTCGTTGATAGCGTGGAATCAGGACCGGCATTCGACGTGGGCCATAACCATGATTGGTATGTCCCAGAGTCGGTCTCCAACATGGTCCAGGACCCACTCGAAGGTCCCGGTCGATCGTCACCATGGGTTTCGAAAAACGAAATCTAAGCCATTAAAAAATTGGGAGGGGGAGGTGTGGTGGAGGGGATGGAACATGATTCAGCGATGAAAAAGCCCGGAGAACCCGACATGCATGCATGCTCATGCTGCTTTTTTCTCGGGTTTGGTTTTTCACAAGCCCTTTTCTTTTCTTGCCTTTCTTCAGGTCATTGGTGGAGGCCACATTGGCCATTGAGCACACTAGAGGCATGGCGTTATTTGAAGTCCCATTTATTTGCTATTTTGAATTCAGAATGTATTCGGCGTTCCATGGAGCCTCATGGCAAAGGAGATCTATCTATTTTTTTTTCCCACCTGTTCGCATTATCTAATTTGCTTTTTTTCTTTTTCTTTTTTTTTTTTTTGAATATTTTCTTCCATCTTTTTCAGTTATTCTGGCATGAGCAACATATTTTCTTTTCAAATGTACCATAAGTTAGTTAGTGTGAGCTTTGTCCTCGGCATCTATCGAGATCTATCACAAAGCCAGAGATAGTGTCAACCATGGTTTTCGGTGCACATCATCTTAACCTAAACCTTAGAATAGGCTTGGTCTTATGGAGTATAGTATATAGGCATGTATCTCGGCCTTCTCTCAAGTCCCACATATATTTGGTTCGTTACAAATGTACATCGTAATTTTGGGCATTAACAATGCCAAGAATTGGAAATATTCACACCTCAGCTACTCCGTACTGAGCCCCTGGGCTCCTGTATCGGATAAACAATGACTCCTGCCAATGCATGGGCATTGTTCTCGTGGCATGCACCACCTGCTGTGCTGCTGACAATGCTTCATATGCTTGTACAGCGGTGTCTCAAGTGACAGGAATAGCCTCCAACCATAGTAAAAGGAAAACTCGTTGATCGCCTGCATGATTTCTCTTTCTCTTTGTTAGTCTTCCTTAGTCTCTTCCTTGACACCCGGGTCCTGTCCTTAATTAGCTACGCTGAGCAACCCCACCAACACCCCGCTATATCACTCTCATAACTGATGCAGTAGGCCAGGGTGCTGGGGTGACGCGGACATCCTTGGCGGCATCGGCAGTATCGGCAGCTGCATGTTGCCTTCCCATGATCATCTTTGCCTCCCTGTCATTCTCCGTTTCCCTTTTTGTCGGTGTCCCAGGAGGTCGGGATATGATACGTCGCTAAGAGATCGTGGGGAGAGCACGGACCTTAATTTTTTTTTTTTTTTTTTTTTTTTTTTTAATAGGGTATATTCCAAAGTAAATCAACACTGGGGAGATTATAGACGAGATATAGGAGCTCAATTGTAGATATGCTATATGTTATAATTAGGGCATACTAACATACTACCTTGCATCATCGATTCCCTTCTCTAAGTCACGCAATGTCTCTCACGAGGGCACTTATCTATGTTGTAATTAGGTTTCGTAGTACACTGTTGTGGCTATGACAGGCTCGTGTAGTGGGGAGATCGGCAATGACACTAGTTAAAGGAGGGACATTAGCAACGTGGCCCACGCTTCCTGGAATATTTCATGGATTATCACTGCTTTTGCAGATGTGCAGGTGGTATACCATTTCCCATGTATGGTTTATATAGGGAAGATACCACTACGGTATTAGCAACTTGCATCCGTGGAGCGTGCATAGTAATTTTTGTGCTGTAAGTAAGGAGACACTCGCATTAGTCCGTACTATATACTTCCAAGGTTGTGCGCCGTTATACAGGCAGCTGCAATGCCGTTCACAACGCGGCTGAATATGCCAGTATCTAAGGTTGAGTTTCGAAGCTCCCTTACGGGTCGTGCCGACAGTCTTTTTGCTCCAAAGTTTATCTTGTTGTATGCTGGGTAAGTCGCTCGTATTCTTTTCAAATTGAAGGTTAAATTCGAGGGGACTACGGGGTACTCTGGAATTAGTTTCGATATTATTAAATCTAACATTAACTGCTTCCAGGGTACAGACTGTTATACGGGGGTTACATACAGCTGCCGACTTACTGTGTACACTAATGTCCTCAACATCCCTTTTTTTAAATGTCCGCTTGGACCCTTCCCTAAGCCAAACAGGGTATGAGACCCTCTCGTGACATGCTGCAGCTCTATTAGTGGCCCAAACCTTGGGTGGCTGCTCGTTATTAACTACATATTGAAGGTGGAAATGGCCGTCCAACCGACGGATGTACATCCCGGACTGTTGCCAATCGTATAGTGGTATCGCTTGCTTCCTTTGTTAAGGGAACTGAGCTCTTCTAGTGCCTTCTTAGACTAGCAATGAGCCCAATCAGCCAGTAAGAGGGGCCGCGCCTCGTGCGATGATGGCAATGTCCCTCGGAAGCTGTATCCCCATCCCACGTTCAATATACTTTCTACCTTGGTCTCTTTTTTCATTCCTATTCCTTGTTTTGTTTTGCTTTAATTTCCTTTTTGATGTCTATACCAACATGTCACGTGTATTCCCGTAATGCACGTCCAAAAAGGATCTTCATACTGATCTTTGTGGAGAGGCCTCCATGCAGGCAGGGTAAAGGCAGCCAGTACCAATAGTCTCGATTGTAAGTACGAGCACCGTCAGGCACAGCCCCACCGTTCGATTCGGACCCAAGAAGGTCACGTTATATGTGTCTAATATCAAGTCCAACCCGGGTTCATCCTTCAATTCTGATCTATCGACTAGACTATCCGGGAAAACGGGAACAGGAGAAAGGGGGTACATACTCCGTAGATCTTCAACTTTTGACCTGCACGACCTCAATAGGTGTGGGTACAGAAATGGCACCTAATATGTGTGTACTTAATAGCCGATAGGTTGCCCAACCTGCTGGAATCCGGGATATGTCTGCAAATCCCGGTATCTAGTTACGGGGGATTTTCTCTTCACGGTATAGGTTATGTTGACAGCTGGGAGAGATTTTGCATGTTATATAGAGTATAGTATTAGCAGTCATTTTACTTTGTATTTTGACTTTCCGTTCAATAGAAACCGCACGAACCTCGCCCGTTGGGCGTTTGTGGGATGGAACGGCCCGGTTCGACAGCTGTCAATTCTGCATACGCTCAAGCTCCCTTTGATAAGCGCTAACACTCGGAGTGGGTAGTTTTAGGGATGCGACACAGGACAATCGCCTGACCGCCTCTTGGTCGATCCCATTGTCTGTTGTCATCCTCATTCCCGGGTCGGGGTATCATGGAGGCGGCGAAAATTCCTTACCTCTTTGCTTTTTCACAGTAAAAGTTAAAAGAGAAGACATTCGGATCCGGGCCGGGGATTCATTCTATTGGCTGGCGTTTCAACCACCGGGAATTGAACGAATCGCAGCGGCCACGTACTTTACATATGCGTTACGCACTTGCTAAAACAATGGAAGTAGAGGGATCGATCTTCATTGGTATACCTTTAGCTTCTTTTACTGTATATTGAGCTAGTGTAGACTAGATAGTGCAGAGATACTAGATCTCCTTTAGGAAGGAGATTTATATTGTTTATCACATGTTATATGTTGACTGATAGTAGTTACAAGATCGTCCGAGCATCATGCTCTAGGTTATATTTCCTTTTGTTTGAACCTTAAAGTAGTACATCTGCTTAGGATGATAGGCATCCATAGATTAGGAAATCTAGTGTATCTTCAACCAATCTCATCTGCAGCCTCGAGGAGGTCAAGGCACAAGGAGGTGCAGGATGAAGCTCCTGCCCAAAAGGGCAGTTCAAGATATCGGCACTCAAGAATATATGCAACTATGCCGCTATACAGAGTATATGTACATATGGACATAGTTTATAATCTTTTTCTTCAACTGATTTCCTGTAGTATGATGCAACAATAACGATTCCTTTTCATTGCAATTCCCATGCCCTATAGATATATTCATGTACTTATGTACAGATAACACGTTACGTATGGATTGGGATGATTCTTTTGCAGACACCACTTTTGAGAATTATATCCCCGAACTAGATGAGGTATTCCACAGTGAAGGGTCTGAGAGCCTTGCCAACAAGCGATATTATTTTGACTCTGAAGCTAACGCATGACTGGCCGGAGTTTCAATCCGCCGTCTGCTAAAGTGGACAAATCCGCGGACAAAAAGACACCCCACAATGACATTAACACAACATTCTACGGTCTGTAACTAGCACTAGTCCATAGTAAGGGATATGTGTACCTCTTTCAGCTACGCTTCCGAGGTCACGAGGTGCAGTTGCTTTATCGAAGATGACCACTACTTGGCCGATCTCGACCTAGTCAGGCCAAGCATTAGGTTTATAGCTTGCACTGTAGAGTTGCTTATGGCATAGATAATGTCCTCTGCCTACTTATGTTGTTGATGGGTAGATGGGTATAATGGAAGAGCTCATTCGTGTCCGATGAAGGGTGAAATTGCGGCTTCGCATTTGGTAGCTCGGGAATAATGTCTTAGGCGCTAGTTGCGAGAACTACATACTGAGACTCCGTGATTTCGCGTCCTTAGTACTCTGCCCCAAGCAGGATCTTCCATTGCCGTGAAGCTTGGCGATGAGCTTCGGTATTCACTATACCGAAGCTCTAACCTACGGAGTCACAATACATACATATACCTACATTGATGCAATAAGAGCCGTGATAACCCGAACTACCAGGCACCATACAGACCCGCAGCTGGTTGCATGGTATCTTGTTCTATTGCAGGAAAATGGCCACCTAGGGTGACTATACTGCGTGTTGTGAGTTGGCCGGGCTTGGCTTAATCTGTAAGAGCAACATTGGAAGGCCTAGATCAATTGACCAGACCATGTGGGGTCGTAATCCCGCGTCGAATGTACATATGAAGGCTGCTAGCGCAGCTTTAACTGAGATCAACACCCAAGTATTTCAGCCCGGAGACTAGGCGAACTACACTCGGCTACGGTTGCCAACACAGAGAACGTCGTTGGTCTAGCGAGCGACGACTACGTTTTGTCAGAGCCTGGGCGTTTAAACCAGGTGCAGACCAAGAAGAGATGTTGCTGGGCTGGCCTGAGAGATATTGCCCGATTCTCCATCATAGACTTACCCAAATGCGTCATCCCAGCTAGACATCGAGTGTCACGATTGCTGGTCGGGACAGACACGATATGTACGAGGCTTCCATTCGAGAAGCAGATTGAAAGACACCGCGGAGATAATTTCAGACAACTTGATTGGACATGTCAGGGAATCTCTCATGAAGGTAAATGAAATTGATTCATTTGCTTAGCCACGAGCCTTGCTTTTTTGGACTCGCGTGCTAGCTGTTCCTGTTCATCTTTAATGTTTTAAGAGAACCATTCCCAGCCGTTTTCCCCATAACGTTCGCTCCACCGTAAAGGACAACACCGACAAAAAGCACGCTTAGCGCTTGGCGGCCTTCTGCTGGGACTCCTTGAGGACCTTCTTGACGATCTTCTGCTCCTCAATCAGGAAGGCACGGACAATGCGGTCCTTGACGCAGCCAGCGCAGCGAGAGCCACCGTAGGCACGGCTGACATTCTTCTTGGGGCGCGAGATCTGAGAGTACTCGCGGGGGCGGAGGGCAGGGATCTGGTTTAAGAAAAAATTTGTTAGTCGATCCGGCTCCCAAAATTCAACAAGACGGTCGTATGGAGATTGTAGCGTTTCGGTTGACCATTCGTTCGCACATCCGCCCACCCAGACAGAATTTTTTTAAAAGTCGTTCGGTTGGCCCACACGCAATCGCACACATCCCACACAACCGTTCAAAAATGCATCAGGGACGCCGAGGGACTACTCACACCGGGGAGCTTGATGCCGCAGTCACCGCACTTGGGAGCAGTTCCCTTCTTCTTCAGGTGAAGGTAACGGAGCTCACCGCCGGGGGTCTTGACGATGCGAACCTTGTTGGACCGCGTGTTGTACCTATTGAAAGCAAGAAAATCCGTCAATAACTCGTTCGAAAAGGTGGTGGCCATCCCGCTACTCGAATCATCGTATAGATCATGGTCGTTTGAGGGAATGGTCTTTGTGAGGGAATTTTGAAACGTACGGGTTCCGGCGGCGCTGAAAATCGAAAAAGAGTCAGATCAATAATTTTCCGGTCAGGATTTTCTCGTAGAACTCACGTATTGCAGTCTGTTGTTGGTCATCTTGACTGTACTTGAACTGGTCAAGGGCGGCAGTTGTCGGAGTTGTCGTGAAGCAAAGTGAAATATGTCGAGATGGGTTTGTGTGGGTTTCTGCTTCAGCCGACGCTAGCGCAGATTTGGCGAGGTTGCGCTAGTCCCAATGCGGAATAGTGCCAGTCGGAGCCGCCACTTCTCAAAGTTCGACGGGGACAGGAGCAGAGATAGTCACATCGCGTAGGGGATCGTGGATCTCTATCTTTGTCGCGTTTGCATCTCAATCTTCCATCTTTTTCCATCTCCCCATCATCCAGCTATTTCCTTTTAGTTGTATTTCCTTTTTACTAGCTGCAGGTCTTGCTACACATGACCTCCAACCTGGCTTGACGCGACTTGGAGCCAACACAACCTCTACGAGGGAGGGTTCCATCCATCAATCACCATCATGGCATCTTTGCCTCCTCCCCTCCTCCCCCTCCAGGATGGGGTGCAGCTCCTCCTTCCGTGCCACTGGCGCCGCCGCCCCCGGGCTACCAGCCGCCGGCCGACCCGAATGTCGCAAAATTTGCGCAGAAGAAAAATGAATGGCTGCGCACGCAACGCAATCGGTTCGGCGAGAAGCGCAAAGCAGGATTTGTCGAAACGCAAAAGGCTGATATGCCACCGGAGCATCTGCGAAAGATTGTCCGAGATATTGGTGACGTTTCGCAGAAGAAATTCACCAACGAGAAGCGGAGCTACCTCGGTGCGCTCAAGTTCATGCCACATGCCGTCCTCAAGCTATTGGAAAACATGCCCATGCCTTGGGAGTCAGCAAGAGAAGTTAAGGTTCTTTATCACGTCAACGGTTGTCTCACTCTAGTCAATGAGACACCGCGTGTCATCGAGCCTGTTTTCCACGCTCAATGGGCAACGATGTGGATGTGCATGCGTCGGGAGAAAAGTGACCGCAGACACTTCAAGCGGATGCGTTTCCCCCATTTGACGACGAAGAACCACCTCTTTCGTGGTCCGAAAACATTGAAGATGTTGAACCGTTGGAGCCCATTCAGATGGAACTGGATGACGTCGAAGATGCCGCAGTTTATGACTGGTTTTACGATCACCGTCCCCTTCTTGATACCCCCACGTGAATGGCCCGAGCTACAAGAAGTGGAATTTGTCTCTTCCCCAGATGGCGACTCTCCATCGGCTCAGTCACCAGATTCTGAGTGATGTTGTCGACCAAAACTACTACCACATGTTCGACTTGAACAGCTTCTTCACAGCCAAGGCCCTTAACGTCGCCATTCCTGGTGGACCCCGTTTTGAGCCTTTGTACAAAGATATCGATCCTAATGACGAAGATTTCAGCGAGTTCAACGCCATTGACCGCATTATCTTCCGTGCCCCGATTCGAACTGAGTACCGGGTCACCTTCCCTTTCCTCTACAATACCCTGCCCCGAAGTGTCAAGGTCGCTTGGTACTCCCATCCCCAGGTTGTCTACGTTCGCACCGAGGATCCTAACCTGCCGGCTTTCTATTTCGACCCCGTAATCAATCCGATCTCCTCCCGCTCCGTCGCGCCTAAAAATATCACCGTCAGCCATGAAGACAAAATATTCGGGCCTGGCAATAATGAAGACGACGAGTTTGAGCTCCCGGGTGACGTCGAGCCCTTCTTTGATGACGAAGAACTTTACACACCCGACACTGCGTCCGCCATCGCCCTGTGGTGGGCCCCTCACCCATTCGATAAGAGATCTGGCAAGATGGTTCGTGCACAGGATGTGCCGTTGGTCAAGCAATGGTACTTGGAGCACTGCCCACAGGGCCAACCTGTCAAAGTCCGAGTCTCATACCAGAAGATGCTCAAGACCTACGTTCTCAATGAATTGCACAAAGGCACACCCAAGGCTCACAGCAAGCAGAACCTCCTGAAGACCCTCAAAACGACCAAGTTCTTCCAGCAAACAACGATTGACTGGGTTGAGGCCGGTTTGCAAGTTTGTCGCCAGGGTTTCAACATGCTGAATTTGTTGATTCACCGCAAGAATTTGACTTATCTTCATCTTGATTATAACTTCAACTTGAAGCCTGTGAAGACATTGACCACCAAGGAGCGTAAGAAGTCTCGCTTCGGAAATGCTTTCCACTTGATGCGTGAAATTCTCCGGTTGACCAAGCTCATCGTCGATGCCCAAGTCCAATATCGTCTGGGTAACATCGATGCTTTCCAACTTGCCGATGGTATTCTTTATGCCTTCAATCATGTGGGCCAGCTTACCGGTATGTATCGGTACAAGTATAAGCTTATGCACCAGATCCGTTCCTGCAAGGATCTAAAACACTTGATTTACTACCGATTTAACTCCGGTCCCGTTGGCAAGGGCCCCGGATGTGGTTTCTGGGCGCCCGCTTGGCGAGTTTGGCTTTTCTTTATGCGTGGTATTATCCCGCTCCTTGAGCGCTGGCTCGGAAACCTGCTTTCCCGTCAGTTTGAGGGTCGTCACAGCAAGGGTGTTGCCAAAACGGTCACCAAGCAGCGTGTGGAGTCTCATTTCGATCTTGAATTGCGTGCATCCGTCATGGCCGATCTTATGGACATGATGCCCGAGGGTATTAAGCAAAACAAGGTCAACGTGGTTCTGCAGCATTTATCAGAGGCTTGGAGATGTTGGAAGAGTAACATCCCATGGAAGGTTCCCGGCCTGCCCGCACCGATTGAGAACATCATTCTTCGCTATGTTAAAAGCAAGGCCGACTGGTGGATCTCTGTCGCTCATTACAACCGAGAGAGAATTCGCCGTGGTGCCACAGTTGATAAGACTGTCGCAAAGAAGAACCTTGGCCGACTCACCCGTCTCTGGCTCAAGTCTGAGCAAGAGCGTCAACACAACTATCTGAAGGATGGCCCTTATGTTTCCTCTGAAGAGGCGGTCGCAATTTACACCACCATGGTTCACTGGCTGGAGTCTCGAAAGTTCTCCCCGATTCCCTTCCCCAGTGTTTCCTACAAGCACGACACTAAAATCCTGATCCTTGCACTTGAGCGGCTGCGCGAGTCTTACTCTGTGAAGGGCAGACTGAACCAAACCCAGCGAGAGGAATTGGCTCTTATCGAGCAGGCCTACGATTCTCCCGGCACAACCTTGGCGAGAATCAAGCGATTCCTCCTGACACAGAGAGCGTTCAAGGAGGTCAAGATTGACATGAACGACAACTACAACAACATCAATCCTGTCTATGATATTGAGCCCATCGAGAAGATCACCGACGCTTATTTGGATCAGTACCTTTGGTACCAAGCAGAGCAGCGCCATCTCTTCCCCGCTTGGATCAAGCCCTCCGACTCTGAGGTTCCTCCTCTACTTACATACAAGTGGACACAGGGTATCAACAACCTGTCCAATGTCTGGGAGACTGCGGAAGGCGAGACGAACGTGATGATCGAGACTGAGCTATCCAAGGTCTATGAGAAGATTGACATCACTCTGCTGAATCGGTTGCTCCGATTGATCATGGATCACAACCTGGCTGACTACATCACCTCGAAGAACAATGTTCAGCTCAGCTACAAGGACATGAACCACACCAACAGCTACGGACTGATTCGCGGTTTGCAATTCTCGGGCTTCGTGTTCCAATACTACGGCTTGATGATCGATCTGTTGCTTCTCGGTTTGCAGAGAGCCAGTGAAATGGCCGGTCCTCCCGGAAGTCCCAACGATTTCTTGCAGTTCAGAGATCGTGCTACTGAGACAAGACACCCCATTCGTCTGTACACCCGTTACGTTGACAAGATCTGGGTCTTCTTCCGATTCCAGGCCGATGACTCCCGCGACCTGATCCAACGGTTCTTGACCGAGAATCCTGACCCTAACTTCGAGAACGTCATTGGCTACAAGAATAAGAAGTGCTGGCCTCGTGATTGTCGTATGCGCTTGATGCGTCACGATGTCAACCTTGGTCGTGCTGTTTTCTGGGACATGAAGAACCGCCTCCCAAGATCCATCACCACCATTGAATGGGATGATACATTCGCCAGTGTGTACAGTAAGGACAACCCCAATTTGCTGTTCTCGATGAATGGATTCGAAGTCCGGATTCTCCCCAAGATGCGGAATTTGAACGAGGAGTTCTCAGTCAAAGACAGTGTCTGGTCTCTGGTAGACAACTCCACCAAGGAACGTACGGCACATGCCTTCCTCCAGGTCACTGAAGAGGATGTTCAAAAGTTCAATAACCGTATCCGACAGATCCTTATGTCCTCTGGTTCGACCACATTTACCAAGATCGCCAACAAGTGGAACACTGCTCTGATTGCTCTTTTCACTTACTACCGTGAGGCTGCTGTGTCGACTGTCAACCTTCTCGATACCATCGTGAAATGCGAAACAAAGATCCAGACTCGAGTCAAGATCGGTCTGAACTCTAAGATGCCGTCTCGTTTCCCTCCCGCGGTCTTCTACACACCCAAGGAGCTTGGAGGTCTTGGTATGATCTCGGGATCTCACATCCTCATTCCCACCAGTGATAAGCGCTGGTCCAAGCAGACCGACACTGGTATCACCCACTTCCGAGCGGGTATGTCTCATGACGAGGAAACATTGATTCCGAATATCTTCCGATACATCATTCCCTGGGAAGCCGAGTTCATTGACTCTCAGCGTGTTTGGATGGAATACTCGCAGAAGCGTATGGAAGCCCAGCAGCAGAACCGCCGCTTGACGTTGGAGGATCTTGAGGACAGCTGGGATCGTGGTCTTCCTCGCATTAACACACTATTCCAGAAGGATCGGAGCACACTCAGCTTTGACAAGGGATTCCGACTCCGCGCTGAGTTCAAGCAATACCAGCTGATGAAGAGCAATCCGTTCTGGTGGACTAGCCAGCGACACGACGGTAAACTCTGGAACCTCAATGCTTACCGCACTGATGTTATCCAAGCATTGGGTGGTGTTGAAACAATTCTCGAGCACACTTTGTTCAAAGCAACAGCTTTCCCATCCTGGGAAGGTCTGTTCTGGGAGAAAGCGTGTCTCGCCAAGGGGACCCGTCTCTTGCGATGCGATGGAACCGAGATCAATGTGGAAGACGTGCGCGAAGGTGACCTACTTCTGGGTCCCGATGGAGAGCCTCGCCGTGCATTCAACATAGTGAATGGCATCGACCGCCTGTACCGCATCAAGATCGGCGGTGAGAAAGAGGATCTTGTGGTGACGCCGAACCATATTCTGGTGCTTTATAGAGAGGATGGTTCCAAGAATGTGGAGAAGCAAACGGTGGAGATCACTGCTGCCGAGTTTGCCGCGCTTTCTACCGAGGAAAGAAGCCTCTATAGTGCCTTTACATCTCCTAGGGCTGAGAAGGGCGCCGATGATTCGGCTCAAACGCACAGTTTCAAGATTGAGCAAGTTAGCCTCGAATCCGAGAAGACAGAGTGGGCTGGTTTCCGAGTCGACAAAGATCAGCTTTACCTGCGTCATGACTACCTTGTCCTGCACAACAGTGGTTTCGAAGAGAGTATGAAGTTCAAGAAGCTTACCAACGCTCAGCGATCCGGTTTGAACCAGATTCCCAACCGTCGGTTCACTCTCTGGTGGTCGCCGACCATCAACCGCGCCAACGTCTACGTTGGTTTCCAGGTGCAACTTGATTTGACCGGTATCTTCTTGCACGGCAAGATTCCCACTCTAAAGATTTCGTTGATTCAGATTTTCCGTGCCCATCTGTGGCAGAAGATCCACGAATCGGTCGTCATGGACTTGTGTCAAGTCCTGGACCAGGAATTGGAGCAGCTTGGCATCGAGGCCGTTCAGAAAGAGACTATTCACCCACGTAAGTCTTACAAGATGAACAGCTCTTGTGCGGATATCCTGCTCTTCGCGACGAACAAATGGAATGTCACCCGACCTTCCCTTGTGTTTGATACCAAGGACGTCTACGAGCCGACCACGACAAACAAGTTCTGGATCGACGTTCAGCTTAGATATGGTGACTACGATTCTCACGACATTGAGCGGTACGTTCGTGCTAAGTATCTCGACTACACTACGGACAGCATGAGTATCTATCCTTCCGCCACTGGATTGATGATTGGCGTTGATCTTGCATACAACCTCTTCTCGGCCTACGGACAGTACTTCCCAGGCCTCAAGACTCTGGTTCAGCAGGCTATGGCTAAGATCATGAAAGCTAACCCAGCTTTGTATGTCTTGCGTGAGCGTATCCGCAAGGGTCTCCAGCTCTATGCCTCGGAGAGCAGCCAGGAGTTCCTCAATTCTCAGAACTACTCCGAGCTCTTCAGCCCACAGATCCAGCTCTTCATCGATGACACTAACGTCTACCGTGTCACGATCCACAAGACCTTCGAGGGTAACTTGACTACGAAGCCCATTAACGGTGCAATCTTTATCTTCAACCCTCGGACTGGACAATTGTTCCTGAAGATCATCCACACCAGTGTCTGGGCAGGCCAAAAGCGTCTGGGTCAGTTGGCCAAGTGGAAGACAGCCGAAGAAGTTGCAGCTCTCATCCGATCTCTCCCCGTGGAAGAGCAACCGAAGCAGCTTATTGTCACCCGCAAGGGTCTTCTTGACCCTCTCGAGGTCCACCTGCTCGACTTCCCTAACATCTCCATTCGTGCCTCTGAGCTCCAGCTGCCCTTCCAGGCCGCCATGAAGGTCGAGAAGCTGGCCGATATGATTCTCCGTGCAACCGAGCCTCAGATGGTACTTTTCAACCTGTATGACGAGTGGCTCAAGTCTATTTCCCCGTACACTGCCTTCTCTCGCCTCATTCTCATCCTCCGGGCTCTTCACGTCAATATCGATAAAGCCAAGATCATTCTTCGACCTGACAAGACCGTTATCACCCAAGAACACCACATCTGGCCGTCACTGTCTGATGAGGACTGGATCAAGGTCGAAGTGCAATTGCGTGATCTGATCTTGAATGACTATGGCAAGAAGAACAATGTCAACGTGCAGAGCTTGACCAGTAGCGAAGTTCGTGATATTATCCTGGGTATGGAGATCAGTGCGCCTTCCCTGCAGCGACAGCAGGCGGCGGAGATCGAGAAGCAGCAAGAAGAGCAGAAACAGCTCACTGCTGTGACGACCAAGACTCAGAACGCTCGTGGTGAGGACATTGTCGTTACCACTACATCTCAGTATGAGCAGCAATCATTTGCTTCTAAGACAGAGTGGCGTACTCGTGCGATTGCGACCTCCAACCTCCGAACGAGGGCCAACAACATCTATGTGTCCTCTGACGACATTCGGGACGAAGGCTACACCTACATCATGCCTAAGAACGTCCTCAAGCGATTCATCACTATCGCCGATCTCCGAGTGCAGGTCACCGGTTACCTTTACGGTAGCTCTCCCCCAGACAATGATCAGGTTAAGGAGGTCCGCACCATTGTCATGATTCCACAGGTGGGTAATACCCGGGACGTCCAGCTGCCACACCAGTTGCCGCAGCACGACTATCTCCAAAACTTGGAGCCGCTTGGTATCATCCATACAGTGTCTGGCAATGAGCCGCCGTACATGCCTGCCGCAGATGTCACACATCACGCACGGCTCATGAACGCCCATCCTTCGTGGGATAAGAGGACCGTGACCATGACGGTCTCTTTCACTCCTGGATCCGTTTCACTTGCCGCCTGGGGCCTCACTCCGGCGGGCTACAAGTGGGGCGCAGAGAACAAGGACACAACCTCGGATCAGCCTCAAGGCTTCTCCACCAACATGGGTGAGAAGTGTCAGCTGCTCCTCAGTGACAAGATCCGCGGCTATTTCCTTGTACCCGAGGATAACGTCTGGAACTATAGCTTTATGGGCAGCTCATTTGGTAGCGTGGAGAAGAGACCTATCTACGTCAAGATCGACACCCCGCTTAAGTTCTACGATGACCAACACCGTCCCCTGCACTTCCAAAACTTCGCTGAGCTCGAAGACATCTGGGTTGACCGGCCTGACAACTTTGCGTAAACATGTGCAGCTGATCAGGCCAAAAATGTCTTTTCTTTTTTTTTCCCCAGCGTTGTCTTTTTTTCTCCCCCTTTTGTTTTCTTTTTCATTTGGGTTCTTGTATCACGACAACCATAATTCATGTATTGCAGCGAGAACCTAGGAAAAAAAGGCCAGTGTGGATTTATTTGTACAATACGAGTTTCCTTGGAATGGATTTTCTGTTCACTTCAACCTTTTCATTTTATTGTCTAATAAGTTTTTTTCCCCCTTGTAAGTATACGAGGATGCGGTTGGCTTCAGAATGCACCAGTTTGCGTCGCCACCTTGCGCTATGAAGATTGCCGCGATTTATGTGAAGGCTGCCTGAGCAGACGCCCAATAGAACTATAGAACATCAGCCGAAGGTCCGTGGACATTATGGGAAAGAAATATCTATATCTGCGCAATTATTGAAATCAAGGTCGGCCTAAGCTCTCCACTTTGACGCATTAGACTTTGTATTGACAGATGACGGCCCGCATGCAGCTAACACACATCGGCAGTGGCAGTCTTTCCGAATCACATCACATCTCTTGATGTACATTCGATAAATCCAACGGGAGAATAAAGGACAGTCAAGTAGAGTGTAGGAGATTGTATGGGAATGTCCGCGGGTGGCTGAAAAGTCCATGTGATTTAACTTAACCCTCATCTCCTCCAATAATCTCTTTTCGATTGTTGGAATGTCTTTCTTCCTCCAACAATAGAGCTCTGTCAAGTCCAAACGCCAATATTGTTCTCAGTTGTCTGTTTCATCCCCCTGTTCTTCTTGTTCTGTTTTATTGGACGTCTGGATTGACTCCCGCAGGCCTTGGCTCCGAAGAAGCCCGGTGCAATAGAATAGCTTGCCATCGCTTACTCGACTAGCCTATACTGTATCAATCAGCCGATACAGTATATCCTCTTTTCCACGATGGCGCAGTTGCATGGTAGATCGGTCCGACGAATGAGCTGCCTGATTTGTTATGTGCCCGAAGCCTGACAGACTTCATCTATGTGCCGTGTCTTTTTCTTTTGCCTTGACTCTTGACTCTTGACTCTTGACTCTTGACTCTTGACCCCAGACTCACCCTAGTCACATATTTTGCGTTTGGTCGTTTACCCCCATGAATAGGCGCTTTGCCAACAATATTTTTGGGGAGGGTTCTACCGCTTCGAAGGTGTTTTTTTTTTAGACCCGTCCCTTTGATGTTGGGAGTCTGTGCGAAAGCAAAGAAAATCAGCTATCCCAGGCCGGAAAGATGGGATACAACCTGCCTATCGCGAAATATCTTGACTATGATGATACAGACTCCTCTTGCAGTCCGGTCCACTGGTGACTGATAGAATCAGCCCGGCAACGCACGCTCCAACTTGGTCACCGGCACACTGTTGGATTTCTAGGGGCTCTCCAGATGTTGTTATAGATATGTCCATCTCTTTTTTTTCGTTCGCTCATAATCTAGGAAAAATCTTCGTTATCTCACCTTACTATACATTATGTATGACCGATTCTTCTACAAGAACCGCCTACAAATTGACCCAAAGTAATCCTATCTATCCTCTTCTGCACATCCGCTGAGGCCTTTCTCTTCTTTGTTGCAATACATATACAGGCAAGTTTCTCTTCGCATCGTCCTATGCAGCAGCAGAAGCCTTTTCCTTTCTTTTTTTGTTTGCCTTCCAAGTCGAGAGAGACACGTGGGAAATAAACACACCCTGAAGTCGTTCATCTCCCACAGCCACTCAAGCCACTTCCTGGGACTGCAGGCCCTGGCATTGTCTATATATGTCCGAAGCACCAGTGGACCCTTACCGAGACCTCATGGTTAACTACGCTCCTCATGACAGTGGTAAAGATGCGAACCGGGAGGATACCGTTCCCTACGGCGCAACGCAGTTGCTCCAAGAGAGGCCTACTGAAATTCGCTACCACTCTAATACAACCCAGCCACCCTTTGGTTCTCCGCCGACGTTCATCACGAGCCACTCGCCCCAACGTCAGCCGGGGCCACATTACAACGCACACGGGTATAGACTCTCCCCAATCCAGGGTAGCAGAAAACGACAACGTACGGACAACGGGCCTGAGGCCAGTGAAGACACTGAACACAACTATGGGTACCGACCTATCTTGCAAACGCTACCCATGGGTGATCCATCGGCTCCAGGAGGTGAACCGGCCGGCCTGACGTACGCTGATGTCGGCCCTTCGTCTTCCCACCAGACATCGAACCAGGACTACCTCCAGGGTAGCAGAAAACGACGACGTACCGATAACGGGCCTGAGGCCAGTGAAGACACTGAACACAACTATGGGTACCGACCTATCTTGCAAACGCTACCCATGGGTGATCCATCGGCTCCAGGAGGCGAACCGGCCGGCCTGACGTACGCTGATGTCGGCCCTTCGTCTTCCCACCAGACGTCGAACCAGGACTACCTCCAGCCTGCTCTCCCGCAGCAGCATCACCACCATCGACTACCACCCCAAGCATTCGGTGCGTCCTCCGCGGGTGACCAATACCAGCCGCAAATCGACCGTAGCTTCATGAACCTTCCAGGCGTGCCTGCACCATACCCTCAGCCGAGGGCACCAAAGACTAGATTCGGTCACAAGGAAGATGAGATGCTGATAGCCCTGAAGGAGCATTGGAAGTTTTCCTGGAGGCAGATTGAGTGCTTCTTCCCGGGGCGAAAACAACAGACATTACAGGTCCGTTACTGTACCAAATTGAAGGAAAGGGACGTGGTTTGGGATATTGTTTTGGTATGTTTATCCTCCCCCAAAAAGCTGGGACTGCGCTAATTTTTAGGAAAGGATCAGAAACTGAAAAAGGCGCTGGAGGACTATGAGGACAACAAATGGGCACACATTTCCCGGAAGCTTGGACCTGGTATACCACCAGCGGCATGTAAGCTGAGAGCCGAAGAGCTTGAGTGTTGATGGAGTTTCTGCTTTGCTAGTTTAGATGAACTTGTTTAGTATATTATGTTTTATAGCGCGTGTGGTCTATTTTATTCCAAGGTTGTCAATATGTTGTATATCACCCCGTGCCCTACCCAGAGAAGCCCTAGATGTTCCAAAACGGACATTCTGCCGCTCCAAGTCGTAGCTGAGCAGACCGCCCTACAGAGCTCCTGCCAATGAGAATGGATGACTCATCATCAATCGCGGTCCTATTGGATGACCCAGCCAGCCAATCACAGGAGGTCGGACCAAAGCGGCTTCAAACTCGCCCAACCTCAAACCTCCAAACTCCCTCTCCTGCCCCAAACGCCCCGCGTCAACCACCCCATCACCTCCAGGACAATGTTCCTCCAACGTACAGCCTCCGCCCTCGCCAGGCGCTCGCCTGCCCGCGCTTTTACCCTCGCCCAGCGCCCCTTCTCTTCCTCCGTCATTCGCTGTACGTAACTCCTCAAATGGCCTGATCCGACCTTCGCACAACTGCTCCAATCCCCGCGCACCCCAACCACAAGGGGCTGTTTACCGTCAATTGCAATTGACATGGAGTACCTATTGCGATTACCAGCTAACGCCAAACTCTTATAGCCAACGAGAAGAAGTGGGCTCCCAAGCAGGAGGGCAAGATCCTGACTTTCGATGGTTAGTGCTTTACCCGATCCCGCAGCAGTCAATTGCTTTTCTTCCAGCCTCTGCAGCCCGAAACTTGCTCTTCTAGCCACCCGCTCGAGAATCTGTGTGCAATTGAACGCTATGGAACCTCGGGTGTTGGTTATGCGGATACTTTTCCCGAGTCGCGGGCCACGCTTTTCTACATGAAGTGGATATCTACAAAAATATCTAGAAAACACAATGCTGACCTATTTCTCTTGTCCGTATATAGAGATCAAGGGCGAGGACGACCTCTTTGCTCCCGGTGCCAAGCCCGGTACCATTCCTACCGATCTCGACCAGGCCACCGGTCTCGAGCGTCTGGAACTCATCGGAAAGATGCAGGGCATTGACATCTTCGACATGCGTCCCCTTGATGCCTCCCGCAAGGGTACGACTCCTTGACATATCCCTCAACGTCCCATCGCAGTTCTTGATTGAATGACCGAATACTGCCGCGGAATCACATGATCATTGCTTTGGTACGAAGACCGAGACATTGGCTGACGAAATGGGTGGATTTATACAGGCACACTCCAAGACCCCATCATCGTCAACGGCGCCGGTGATGAGCAGTACGCTGGTTGCACCGGTTTCCCCGCAGACTCCCACCAGGTCACCTGGCTGACAGTATGCCGCCCCACCCAAGCCCAACCGGGCTCATATCTCCAGCTCTAGAAACTGACTCTACATGTTTTAGGTCTCCCGCGAGCGCCCCATCGAGCGCTGCCTCGAGTGCGGCAACGTGGTCAAGCTGAACTACATCGGACCCGAGGAGGACCCCCACGCCCGTATGTTACTCGCTCTCTTTACTTTCCCCTATATATGATAGTCTGCTGGTTGTACTGACGTTCTCGCTCTCAGACGACCACGACCACGGTCACCACCACCCCCCTCACGTCGAGCCCAAGACCTTCGCCGACTACGTCAAGCCCGACTACTGGTACCGGTAAATATTTAATGCCGATTTTCGTTGGTTGTTGCTTGGAAATCCCAATACAGTGTGAACATTATGCGGCGTGTCTGTCTCTGTTCTGTCTCCGTGACTCCCTCCGTCTCTTTTGTACTATAGTGCTCTAGTAGATGAAATGAGAGTATTGGTGGGGTTCTTACTTTTGACCTATGTCTGTTTGGACTTGTAGTTATATACTATGGGATGGGATATCGCTGCTGTTAGGAGTACTGGTGTCAGATGGAAAGAGAGAAACAAAAATCTATTTTCCAGTCGACCCATCTACCCATATATCACGTTTGATCTAATGCAGGCGTATGCATCTAGGAAATGCGGTAGTATAAGCGAAGCCTCTAATGAGACGTCGTGCAGAGCCTTGTCCAAAAGCAGCAATATGACTCTTATGATTGGACACGGCATCCATACCATATATCAGTCACGCCTAGCGACCCACGAAACGAAGTTCGATGAATCTGAGAGGAGGGTAGACAAGCGCAGTCCAGCAGAACCCGACGTAGATTCCCATCTAATGAACAATAGGTTAGAATCCGAGACACATGACGAGGTTGGAGTAGGGTTCAACTTACATCAGCACCGTATTCACCGACCAATTTAGCAATGGGTCCGATGTACCACACCTGCGCCATACACAATACAGCACCCACCCAGCCAACGACAAAGGCAGTGAAAGCGGCAATGCCAATGGGCAGCTTTGACGGATCCCGCCAGATGTGCCAGTTATACCCAGTGCGGAGGCGGAAGATGAACCGCTCCTCGAGGACAATAGCAATCCAGATGACAACCCAGTAGCCCATCAGAGCGAGGAAATTGGTGAAGATCTCGGAGAGGTTGCTGCGGCCAACTAGCGCGCAGACGGTATAGATAATGACGGCAATGGTATTCCAGATGACGCGCGGTACTGCCTCGGCGTAACGACCGAGGATCTGGAAGTCGATGCCGGCGGAGTAGGTGGGCGCCACGGTATTGGCGATCAGGCCTAGGGCACAGATCACAGAGCAGAATTTGCCGAAGCCGTGTAGCGGGCTGAATCCTTCGACGATTAGGGCTCCTTGGCCTTGCTCGTAAGCAGCGGAGTACTCTGGGTGTTTGGAGACTCCTGAGGCTAGCCCGACACCGCTGACTAGGGCCATCGTGAAGGAGACGAGGAGGCCTCCCAGGCTGAGGCCGAATAGTTTCGCCCGGGAGGTGTTTTCGGGGTAGTAGACAAAGAAGTCCGCTGCTAGTGGGGTGTAGGTGACTGCGGCACTCAGACAGATGGAGAAGAAAGATAGCCTGGGATGATGTTAGAAAATGTGGGCTTCGATTCTTAAGTCTGAGCTGCAGACTTACCTATTGCCAGCTACTGTCCGGGGATCGCCGGTAGAGGTGGTCGACAAATCAAATTTCACTGATGACACTCCGAAAAGGATGCAGACTACGATTACTTGGGGCAAAAAGGCGAATCTAGGACCGTCAGTTACACCATACCTCATGGCAATAATTCCTCATACTAACCGTTCATAGTAATGGAAAACTTGGATGCCGAATGTGGCCACAGCCCAACTGATAACCGCGACGATCACGATGCCTATTCAAATCAATTAGTACCATTATTAATGTGCAAATTCCCCGAATTACCTACCGACAGCTACCGACATGCCACCAGGGCTGACAGCAGACAAGATTTGTCCGCCAACGACGCAATCGATCAAGCCGTATCCAATCATCTGAATTAGGTTCAATACAACAATGATCTTGCTAGGCCACCAGCCCATCGAATACCTTCCAAAGGCCTAGTCACCAATTAGCCCTCTCAATCAAATAATAGTCCAACAAATTCCCGAGGTTAGTGTGTTACGCACCAATGTCCGGATCCCGGAAACGGGTCCCCATGTGGCCATCCAAGAGGCGACGAAGGAACCAACGAAGGCGCCAAAGACAGCACAAAGTGCCGAATCACGGAAACTGAGACCATACACGGCAGGCCCTAGCATCCCAAGGGTAATGTTATTGGGTGCAAGATTGATAGAGATCCAAAGCAAGGAGACTTGCAGATACGACATCCACGTGTTGCGCTTCATGCGCTCATCCGCAGCAACTCGCTCGATACCACGCGCTTCCAGGTTATACTCGATGAGCTGATTCTCAAAAGCTCTAATAACGGAGCCCAATCGTGATCCAACGGGATTGCGGCGATTGGTCGTGGTCTCGGCGTAGAGTCCCTCATCCTTGTTGGCCACGCCGGGGGATTCAGGCGCAAATGTCGCCGGGTCTTCCTTGCTGGAGTGCACCGCTAGGGCGGTGATTTCATTTTCCGAAGCCATGCTGTCATTTGTCAGTATCATACCTAATTTGTGAGGAGAGAAAAAGCGCATTGAGTCCTTTCGCTGGAATTACCCAGATCAAGTTTAACCGTATATTCTCAGAACGACAAGAGTCGAACACCGGTCTTCATGCAGGAGGCTTGTCCTATACCTTGATCATGAGAGAATGCCACACTACTCGTCTTCATGGTAGCCATCCCTTGTGCACAGGTTGTGTTACCTTCGAAGAGGAGTCACTATGAACACACTGTAGCGTCAGCGGACTTGGTCAGGCAATCACGCAGGGCTTGGATTACCTTCGAAATCAAGGGCTTTTCAAGTGCAAACCAAAGTAACAGCAGGTAGCAGGAGGTAACTAATTGATGTGAAAAGCATCCGATTTCCAGTGGGGGAAAAATGGGGGAAGATTTGATTGCCGCGGGGAAAAAAAATAAGATCGCCCGCTTTCCGCCTCCACCTGGACATATACTACTTATACCTAGGTACCTACATATGTACTACATATAGTTAGTACTACTTACAACACACAGGCCATTGGGTGTCTGATTTCTGATGCAATTTCCTCATACTGGAATACCAGTGGGAATCATATGGTATTGATGAACACAAAAAGCGCAAGAAAACAGCGCTTATCAAATCAAAACAGACAACGCCTTAGGGGGAAACATGATCGCAGAGCAGGATGCGCAGGTGTTCATAGCGCATATCAAGTAAATTCGAGAATAATTCTGAAGGAAAAAGAAAAAAGATCCAGATCACCAACTCCATCTGCTTTGTGAAATCAGTGGCCTCCAGCGGCCACCGATGAAACTTGCATCGCTCTGGAATTGCAGGGAATCCGGAAGAGAGAATGCCAAATTCGTAAAAGATGCTAAGAAAACGATATCATCACTTCATCAGTGTCGTGGTGGTCAGACGTTCTTGAAATGCTCTTTGGCATACTGTTCGCAAGCCTGTCGGAAAATACCAAGATTAGATGGGATGCATGCATAATGAGACTAATGACACGGGAAGTTTTGACACTCACTTTGGCAGGCTTTCCCACTTTCTGACCGATCACCTTCCACTTGTTCGCCTCGTACTCTTTGATCGCCTCACGAAGCTTCACAGACTGTGTGACGTTAGGGGCGGATGCGACAACGGACATTAAAAGACAATCGGGATCATACCTCATCTTCGGCAAATTCCGCGTAGTGCATATCCTGCGTAAGCTGTCAGTAAGACGAGGCGTGGTGTTACCAAATCCGCTTTATATTGCGTACCTTATACCAATGCTTCTTGACACTGCCCTCGGTTCGGGTCGGGAAAGTCTGCGACAGAAAAAAAGAACCCAGGTCAGCAACCCATAGTTTCAATCCATAAAAAGCCGCGCGCGCACCTTGGCAATTTCACTCCAACTGCGCCCGGCATCGCGCATTGTCTTGAGCCGTTGCTCCTCCTCTGCGGTCCACGGGGTATTTGTGCGTCCCTTTTTCTTGGGCGTGGACTCGACCGTGGGAATCGCACCGGGGTCATCAATCGTACCACCCGCAGGATTCCCGGGGGCTTGCATCATGGCTGACGATCCCGTGGGAGACGGAGGACGTTTGCGCGAAGCGCCGGGGTTTTGTTGAGGTAAAGGAGCAGTCGGAATCGGGATGCCTTCAAAGGTTGGGACGCGGTGGAATGGATGGATCTGTTGTTGGGCAAGCATATGCGGGGGAGCGCTGGTAGTTGCCGACGTCTTGAGCCGTTTAGATGTCGGGGGGGAACTAATCAGGCCAAGGGTCAGAAAATAGAAGAGACATAAGATGAGATGAGGCAATGTAATAAGAACGCGACCCAGTGCACTTGAGTTCCAACCCAGTCTCCCTCCCACAGCTGGAGGCCGGACGGAGATCACAGACGAAGGGACTTACGACATGGTGAAAGACACACGCGGTTTTCAATCACACTGTGCCGATTCATCTGTACATACAAAAAGGCCGCGTAGGGGGGTTAGCAGGATCTGGTACTGGCGCGCCTTGGTCAACACTCGGGAAGCGTTACACTAAAGACGATGACACAGGCGCATCCCAGGCAGAACCAGATTGAGAGAGGTAACAGGAACAATAGGAATAAGTCGCGACACAGAGAAGTCCAGACTCCGACCGGAGTGTTTTAACTCCTATGTGTTTGGAAGTCAAAGGGAAGGCTCACAGGTCAAAATCGCATGGTCGAAGCGTCGATTCGGGGACCTCGAATTCTTCCGAATACGGGGAGAACATGAGGCTGAGTGATGACTTTTGGAAGTCAAGATAAGGGTTGGAGGAAAGGAACCAAGAGAAAAGGTGACTTTTAAAAACAAAAGGGGAGAAAAGGGAGGAGAAAGTGAGAGAGACAAGGTTACAGAGAGAAGAGAAAGGAGGAGGAGAGGGAAGTTGTGAGGAAAGGCAGAGCGGGGATGGAGTCACCTCATATCACAACAAAGTAATAATAGCAGTAGAGATGTAATTTTATACTGTTTATAGTGTTTATAGTGTATATACTGTTTATATAGTATCAGTCTTCACCTTTTTATACCATATATATTAGTTTATCATGTTAGAACGTTTTGAATGTTTTGATGTTCCTTTTGAAGATCATTCTTCGAATCTCCGTTTACTTGTCATCCCCCTCTATTATTATTCCTCCTCTATATCTGTCACTCTTATAATCTCCCCCTTTATGCTGGCTTTCCCTTATATATCAAATGTAGATTATTCATGCAATCAAATTAAAATCCAGTGTCGATTCAAATGCGCCTCCAACCACTCCCCCTCCGGTGCATTCCACAACCCGTTCTTCCCTGGCCTAGGAACCGATGCCCGGACAGGGGCCCTGTCACAATTTATGACTCGTTCTGTGATTCAATTCGACCGACATCAAGATGCAGAAGCAAAGATAACCACGTCCGGCAGCTTCCATGAGACATTTGGGCCGAAGAGACCCGCGAGTGGCCTGTTCCAGAATCCGGTGACCCGGCGAGATCTCACAACACCGTGCGAGGATGACAGGACACGCCCAATGCGAGTCAACGACACGCCCGAGGGCCTAATTATTTCAAAGGCATCCAGTGGCCCCGGGAACTCATCCCGCAATCATTATCATTCAACTGACAGAAGTAGAAGTCTCCGTCCAACCCGAGACTTGGCGGGCTAGATCAGCCACAAGACGGTTTCGTGTGAAGCCACCGGGGTACCATTTCCCCCTCTCTGCCCATCATGCAGGTTGTTGAGAGCATGCGCGGTATGGGGTAAAGAATCTGGAGGACCCTATCAGCATTTATTTTTTGGTCTTAATACAACGCGGGGTTCATTCAAGGCGTGTATATATTCAAGAAGCCCAGCCTCTCAGAATCCTGCTGGCATTTTCTTTGTCACACACATATTGCATCCCTGTCAATCTCCTATCGGTGACAATTAACAAAATTGCTGATGCCCAAGCCGACCAGGACTACTGAAGTTTCTGGCATTTCCAATTGAATAGGAAATATCAAGTGGTTATGTTCGAGTAATGATCGAGTATCTCCGGTTTGGTTTGACGATGATGCATGCCAAAGATCAGGTTGAATTCTTCCTGGTGCGGCATATTACAATGCAAAAAAGTACTGCCAAGAGTCGCTGGTGGTAAATATGACTCGCATCACCCTTTTTTAATAAATAGAAAAGGTTTCTATCAAAATCGAGGGATATCAAGATCCTTGATCAACACGGCCGAAAAGGATGTGTTTCATCAGGTGGTTCCAAATACTCTGAATTACTCGGCGAAAACAACAAAAGGACTCTTTGAATATGACCAGTTCCTTGCTGTTTTCACTCAATCAATTGTTTCAACCTCGGAACAGCTCTACGATGAAATAGGGTCCTTTCTACCATGTCAAGCTTCATTCTTCCAAGGTTACTAAATCATTAGTCACTACTCCTGGGAACATTAACGAAGCTAATTATGACTATTGGGTACGGCTCATTTATAGCGATTACATCTGCTTTGGAATCGTACCGCGTCGCCTGCATCACCTGAAGCATCTAGGCCTTGTCGAATTCACCACGGTCACAAGTACAGATAATCAGATCTTGGTTTTAACTAGAACCCAGGATCGTCGGTATCACTCCAGAAGCTTAAGAAGAGCCTCGAATCAACTTCCGATAACTCAAATATCTATCGAGTAAGTTGTACGTCCTCTAGTATCTGCTCTTAGACATCCCCGCATCTTTCCCTTTTTAGTTCATCTCCCCCAATAGTGCTTAGTGAACCCTAGATTATGTAGCTTGCTAAGAGCAACACTTTAATATGATATGCTTAGTACTTCGAAGCCTGATTGTCGAACAGATACCTTGTTACTTATTTCACATGTTGTCGTACCGAATATATACATCGAGACCGCAATGTTAAACAGCACATGTCAATCATTACCGGCCACTAGGCAACAAGATAGACTCCCAAAAATGTCAATTCTTTCTTCCTGTCACCGTCTAATAAAGCCAATGCATCATATTTCTCACCATGCAACTACTTCCAGCGCTTGCAAGGCTCGATTTACGCGCTGACGTCAACCTCACGTGAGAGGACACGCGGCCCGAGCTCATGTGGATCGCCGATAACGAACTCCCCCAGGTCACTCCAACAGCGCCAATATACCTTCACTTGTTGCATCTCCCTGCACGTTAACACCATAATCTCATTGGAGGGAACGTAAATACACAGGAAACAAGACCTTCCTCTTTCAATCTACTCGACAACACTTGATTTTCCCATTCGGCCAGATACTTGGCGCCGATCTCGATGGTGATAGCTTGACAAGTGTTCACACCCTGTGTCCAACTCATTGTTTGATTGTCCTATCACACCCCTCTAACCATGGTGACCTGGAACGTCTTTCGTATAATCGGAGATCTGTCCCATGCAGGCTCAATATGTGTCCTGCTCTGGGCTATCCACAAGAACAAGAGCGCCGAGGGTTCGTGCACCTTTGCATCAACCCGATTACCTAGGTACCCTGCAGAGCTTACTGACATGGTTATTTGAATTAGGCGTCTCACTCCTCACGCAGATCCTTTACGGCGTCGTCTTCGTATTCCGCTATCTCGATCTATTCGATCCCCGCACATACACGAGTGGCACGTGGCACAGCATTTGGAATGTCTCCTTCAAACTATTCTACCTCATCTCATCATCATACCTGGTCTTCCTGATGATGAAGGTGTTCCCACGGACGAGAGAGCGGGAACGAGCTTGGAAACTCGGCTTGTGGTCCGTGGCCGGGTCCCTTGTTTTGGCACCTATCTCAATCTGGCTTCTGGACACCGATGATTACAATGCATGGTTCATTGAGGTAAGTTGGGCAATTCCGACGCGTTCATCATAGTCATACTTTGCGGCCTAACTGATCCCATCACTTAGTTTTGCTGGGCTTTCTCTATTATTCTCGAGTCTGTGTGTGTTCTGCCCCAGCTCCTTCTCCTTCGCCAGACCACTGTCCCGACGGTGATCGACTCATATTACCTGCTTGCTCTGGGCTCCTACAGAGCATTCTACATTCTCAATTGGATTGTCCGCCTCTTCAACAAGGAGCCTTTCCATGATTGGATCGCGGTCGTGTTTGGCATTGTACAGACTGCCTTCTATGTCGACTTTGCATGGGTATACTATTCGCGCCAGCGAGTCAAGCTTCGCAATGGCGGTGTCGTTGACTCCGAGGACTATGGGAACAGTTGGCTAGTGAATCGTGTGGTGAATTTCCGAGCATCGCGAAACTCGGTAGACGAAGAACAGCGCCTTCGAGACGAGGAGGAAGGGGTGGATAGTCAACCAAACCACAACCGATGGGGCGCTCGTGGCATTTCCATCGCAGCCGACGATACATTGGAGAGCAATGGTCACAATAAAGGACATCATCATGATGATAGCTTAGATGGGTTTTCGGGGGATGAGGACGAAACCAATGATCACCGGGTGAACAATTCCCGTTAAGTGATGTCTTGCTATGGGGGAAACTCGATCACATCATGGCATATCTATATGCCAGTCAGGTTGGACGTTGTGCAGAGGATGGACTCTAAAGCGGTTGACCTGTGGACTGCACGGGAAGACCCGTGCCGTTCTAGTCTGGTTATCTCCCGGGATTTGATACCCACCTTTTTATTTTCGGGACTTTTTTTATGATAGAATTAGGAAATGAGAACATGTACGGGGTATTCCGTGGTCTGGCCGCGAGTTTATGGGGGCCATTTTTTGCTCAGCATTCGGCCCCCACGAAATACCCGACATATGTAGCTCATAAGACAATGTCAGAAACGGAAGTTTCCATACAGGGGTGAAAGTGAGAAAGTAAAGAGTCAACACATGTACATGGTCGAGGAAATCTAAATGTTAGGATCCAAGGAACGCTGATATGCAAACCCGAGTTTCTTTCGACCAATATCTCTAATTGCTCGACTAAGAGATCCTAACTACACAGTAGCGTTGAGGACGTGTTAAAGTCCAAAAGTTTTAATGAATTCTTAATGAGAACCTAATAATCAACGGCAGCTAACCTCTGGTGAATTTGGGGGCCAAAAATGGACTACAAAGTCTTCCCTTGCAAACGGTCCCGAAGAGAGAGATATCCACGTTCTCAAGGATGGTTTAATACTATCCAAGATGGGAGCTATAGGTTTTCAACATGCAATAGTTTTTCCAAATTGTGACGAGCAGATAGATCAAATAGAAGTGAGCATATTCTTCCTCTTCCAGGTCCAGACACGCCTAGCTTTTCCTCGGGCGCTTAGAAGCAGGACGTGGCTCCGAGAGCTGACACCGGCAGCAAATGATCACCGGAGATGTGGAGATTCGAGATCGAATAGAATAGAATAAAATTACCTTTGCTCGAGGATCCTTACAGGAACAAGAAGATACCTAGAGATAAAAAAACAAAAAGAAATAACAAAATAATACAAAGAAAGTTCCAAGGTTGTTCTGCACCTTCGAGATGACCGGGGTTTACCGGGTCTTTGCATCAGCGCTTAACCAGCGGTCATGAATTCTCCGTGGACAAAAGCCACCAAGCGGCTCGTGGGGTCTTCTCAGCCTCAATAGGATTTTGGTTCATCTTTGGCCAGTCAAGAGCCGCCCGTCTTGAACAATGCCTCTGCATGGGGGAAGAAGGATCGTAATCCCTCCATCTTTCCCATCCCCATACCGGTGTGTTGGAATTGAGTAGCCTCGAGTTGAGGGGTTTCTTTTCCTTTTCTTCTGGGGCCAAAATAAAATAATTTTAGAGTAGATAGGCTGTCAACAAGGCTGATTTATGCAGAAAATCTTTCTGAAGAAGGGGCCATATCGGCTTTGGGGGCAGTTGACAGTTGAATGTCTTAAGACTCTTAAGACTAAATTGAAAGATCCAGTGTGATAATTGAATTAGTTACAACTGACAGGCTTAGTATGAGTCCATATGGGATATTACTTATTACCTAGGTATGGTTTTAATGGGGCCCTCCACAATCCACTGGACCTCTCCAAAGCTCTAAGCGCTACGCTTTGGCTTTGTGGAGGATCATCCACAACCCTAAGCAGCACACGTTTTTCTTGTTTTCCTTTTTTTGCTTTTTTTTTCCCTTTTATTTTATTTTTTTCTTGGCCCGTTACAGTGGGTCTGAAGTCATAGAATCACTTTAATTCCTATTCAAAATGCAGAGTCTGAGCCCCCCGTCATGGATGGGGGCGGAATATGGATATCAACATTGGACTATTGAGCCCGCAGCGCTTAAATACAGGCTCTCGTGAAGTCTTCATGAGTTTCCCTACGTTCTAATGCGGAACAGCGCTCGCCGGCGGTACTGATCTCTGTTTTGGTGCCCTCTGAGCCTATGGTTAATCCCGCGACTGATTGTTCACACCTTGCCTCACGAGGCATCCCGGCACTAGCTGTGATATCTCTCAAAGTGGAGGATAGGCGGACTTGTGCATGCCTCTTGCTTTTAAATATTCCCCTCTTTTCTTGCTCGCATGAATCTTATAAGATCGACTACCGTCGATGGTCGGGAAAGCAAATCTTCTCTTCCAACATTCGGAGCGAAAGGCCTCGTTGATATACACATACAACCCTAACGCTTCAGCTACCAGCCGCCTGCAGTCCCACATCCTCCTTTGCCTCGAGTTTCATCTCTCGTTTCACATTCTGCTGCTTCGGCGTTTATTCTCCCCACTCAGACAACGCAGTGGACTTTGAAGCACCCCGTGTTTTATGTTCTGCTTGAGTGCAACCAGTCAGCATCATGTCTAATCGCTCGGATATCCCCTGTTCTGAGGAAATGAGAGAGTACTATGAAGGCATCCCAGCCCATTGGCCCGAAATGCCAGCGGTATGTCCCTATGCACCTCTGATACAGGTCATTGTATGCTCCCGCAACATGAGCTGACCCCGTATACGATCTAGACCCCGTTTGTGGGCTCTCACAGCCCTTACTGCACAGAGCCTCTAGCTCCGAACGGCATGCTCACACCGATCAGTCTTCCGGACAGCTCGTTCCGTGCCAGCCCAGCAGTCAGTTACCACGCACAAGGCTACCACCACGTGCATGAATACCAATATAGCATCAATGACCCCCTCTCAGCTCCACTGGGTCTCGGTATCTCTGCACCCTTCCCGAGTGACTATCCCCGGTCTTCAGCCCCCGATCCCACCTACCTCTATGCCCCGGACCCAAGTGGCATCCAGCATGGCCTGGCACAAACACCTAGCCAGTCGCCACAGGGTCCACCACCAGCCAAGCGTGCCAGACATGTATCGGCGGAGGCGTCCTCACGCGAGTACCCAAGCAACACACCAATCAACATCGCTCCCAATCCAGAAGGCGTCCTCCGCATGGAGCAAAGTCGCCAGTACGTCCAGCCGACTTCACACATACTCCCCAAGGTCCGGGCCCCGGGCCGCGGCCGACGTGATCCCCAAGCAGAAGACGAAGACGCATTTGTAGAAGAGCTGCGAGATAAGCAAACAGCCTGGAAGGTCGTGCGCGAGGAATTCCGCGAGAGGTTTAATAAAGATGCCTCCGAGGCGCGTCTGCAGATGCGTCTTCATCGCCGGCTGCGCGAACGAATGGTTCGCTGGGAAGAATCAGATGTGAGTATGTTACCCCCCTGCAACGCATGGTATAAACAGTCTGTGTGCTGCGTGAGCTGGAGTATGCATGTGTCGAACAGCTCAGCTGATGCATATGTCTTCTAGATAAAACTCCTAATCCACGCCCATGGCATCTGGGCAAAAGATAAATTCCAGTACCTTTCAGACAAGGTGAGATTCCCTATGCTTGTATGATATAGGGAAAGCTCTAATGTGTCCTTTGATCTTGTTTTTCAGATGAAAGAACTTGGTGGTACCAGATGGTACTCGCCTGATCAGTGCAGAACTCAACTTGAACTTCTTGACACGAAAGAGCAGCATCGTGATCGCACGAGTGCATCGCCATCTGCTATGTCTGACCCTGCTCCTATGACACCTACTGTGTCTCGAAAAAGACGTCGTGCTCAGTCCTTGGACTTGGACAGTGACTACGAGGAAGCAACCATTTAGATTCAAGGGCCATTCCTTTCTTCCCTTCTTATTCTTCTACTACTACTTCTCATTTCTCATTTCTTGTTCATTTTCGGTTTGACTTGGTTCGTTTCCCATTCAATGGTCTCTTTATTTCTTTTTTATTTCCATTCTAAGATCAGCCTGATCGATTTCTCACCCCGACTCTTACCATGATTGTCATGACCAACTAGCCTCGGATTTGACAGTACTATGTTTGCAGAGCTAGGAGACATTTCTATTAACTACACCATTCTCTACATATTTCTTTCTTATTTTTTTTATCTCAAATTTTATTTCCATTTCCATTTTTATATTATTCATATTGTAACCGTGTTCCTGGACTCCTTGCTCTCAGGTTTGATGTAGCACTCATGTTGTGGGAATGCAGTAGTGGCTCAGGTCCGGGGCTGTGAAGCGCTAAGAATTTAGATTATCTACAAGCAGCTATTTTTGGATGTCAAGTTGACCTATTGGCCATTTTCCTATCAAAATAATACTGATATACAGTAGATACAATAGAGAGCCAATTTCCCACTCTGCTAGGGTCTATTATGCCGCATGACAATTAGCACCATGTATTAGGGGTGGTGTGTTTCTTTTTTATTATTATACAACATTGGGAGTGCTAGCCCACATAAACTAATGCATATGAGGAAGATATTGAAGAACTATGTTCATGTTAAAATTATATTACACCCCTAAGTACTAGACCAATATCACTGGGCCATATCAGAGTACGTCCAAGGATGAGGTATCGATATTCCATTTCTACACAACGCAAAGATTCAACTTCTGGTTTATCTTGACGGGATCTGAGAGAGATAGGTCTCACTTCCTTTCATATAAAGTGTATAACCATTGAAAACAACAACAAAACATCAACGCTCATCGGAAGAAGGTAAAGAAAAGGAAACATCGGAAGCCTAAGACAGTCTCTAGGACAATGAGGAGCTATATACCACGTGCAAAATGGCCAAGAGTATACAACAATGGCTCTGTCCTTGATAAGAGACTCTGACTGAGATTCTCATAGGGCTAACAAAGCAAACAAGCGAAACAGTATCGTTTGCCATTTGTTCTGTTGAGACAGCGAAGCCATCCAAACAAAGGGATTTGGCAAAAGACAAAGGCTTTATGTTCAGATTGAGATCTGAATCGGACCGTTTCTCTGGATAGATAAAAAGAGAATGACAAGAAAAGTGATTCCTACCTGGAACTAGCCTAGAAGATGAAAGGCAAGTACTCCAAGGTCCCAAACACAGAGTCAATCTGTTTCTTCGGTGCTTTGCATAAGAAGACCAGATGAGAACTCATTTAACCCATCATTTCCAGGAACAAGACCATCCAATCTCATCATGGATACCCCAGACTTTACAATCCCCGACGACGACCGCGTCAACGACGCTCCCGGCGAGAATCCTCCGAAGTCTAAGAAGACTCGTCGCAGCCGCTACGACCCAGAGCCAGACTGGTCGGCCATGGTGCGTGCCAAGGTCACGAAGACCCAACATCGTGTCGGCCAGGCCTGTGATCGTTGCAAGGTATGTCTATCATATGTCGATATTGTGTTGGACTTGACTCGGAACACCACACTGACACATTTGGGTTGATCTCTAGCTCAAGAAGATGAAGTGTACACCTGATCCCGGAGGCTGCGCTTGTTGCCTCATCCTCAACATCCCATGCAAAGTCACTGACCGTGTCACCGGTGAGACCTGGGTGCGTGGTGAGGCTGGCCGGATGCGGGCTATTATTGAGAGCCTCAAGAAGCAGACTGAGGACCTGAAGGAGCAGGTCACGCAGCTTCAGCAGAAGAACGCACAGCTACAAGACTGTCTGGACGGTTCGTACAGAGCCAATCTCATGGATCACTACGAGGTATGTTTTGTACTCGTCTTCTCCATAATCTATCTTGCATTGTATAGATCTGGTTTTTCAAATTTGAGGATTAGGGCTAACTCAATTACCAGCAGGACCTTGACCCCGGACACCATCACCACAGTCTATTGTGATTGTGATGCCTTTCTTTGTCCGTGCTACTCCATAGACAGTTTATCATGCCTCTTAGCTTTCTTATTTGCATCCGTCCTGTTCTGCCCGAGATGAAGAGTATGACAAGATTTGTTGTATAAGTACATAAATGTTTGTATTCTGAATGCTGCGGACTTATGGTCTTTTAGTCAAGTAAAGACTGAGAGATTCCGTACAGTAGAGTGAGAAAAGAAAATCTGTTTGTCTTCTTTCCAGAAGGACATGTCAATGGGTATATGTACGTAGTGACCATGTAATCCCAATTCGTGCGCCGGGTATCCAAAATAGAAATGCAATGCAAATAACCATCGCCCTTTTATCAGCTGGCATTTTTCTTCCAGCAACAACAGATTCCTTTGCTTTCACACCACTCCCTGACCGACGCGGTACCAACCTCGCGATCCTCGCCCACGAGTCCAAGTCCCTCAATATTGAGCCAGGCTGTGAAATCTTCTAGAACGATAGGGTCGTACATGAGGATTTTTTCATGCCATGTCGGTCGACTACGGCTACCGCGAGATGATGACAGAGGCGAGAGCTGAGGCTGGAGGCGAACAGCTTGTGTTATCTGTGCGGATATCTCCGCCAGACTGATTTCTTTAGAGGATTCTGTCATGCGCGTGGTCGCAATGGATGCAGAGGATGGTGGTCTTTTGGCTGGAATATCAGAGGAAACAACCTTGCGCTTGGTGGGGCTTGGTGATGGTGTTTTTGTGAGGATATCCAAGGAGTGGTCTTGCACCCAACTGCCGGTCTTGGATTTCGAATAAATGTCGGTATAGTGCTTTTGTACTTGACTTGGAGAGGGTATGATTTCTTCTTCTGAGTCTTGGATCTCTTCTACATCAATGAATGATGTAGAAGTCCCAGTGATAGGTTTCTCTCTTGAGTTTTTCTTTGGGCTTGTTTGGAGATTGGTTCGCGAGGCGGAAGTTGATTTTGTCGCGTCAAGTGATTTTCGGTTCCTAATAGATGTTCCAGCTTTAGGCTTCACCGTAGCCTTCGTCTTCGCAGCAGAGGTGGATTTTGGAACATTGTCCATTTTAGAGGCAGGTTCTTCCTGTTGCTCAATTTGGCATATAAGCTGGCTGTCAGAACCAGCATTGCTACCACTACCGTGTTTTGATTCCCAACATTGTCGAAGCAGATCGATCATCTTCTTGCGGCCGCGGACTGCTTTGAAGCCATAGGAGGAGACCTGTTTAGACAACTCTGCGTCTGTGAATCCGGTATATTGTGGCATTGGGGGTGCCTGCGAGCTAGCTGGCTGGGAATCAACCGCTTCAGTCGGGGTATCATTGGCACCCTTCGCAGGTTTCGCGGCTTTTACCACGGCCGTAGCCGTAGCCGTAGCCGCAGGGATCGGAGCCGGAGCTTGAACCTGCGTGTCTGAATCCAAGACACTTTCGGTCGGTAGTGGCGATGGTCTCTTTTCTGAAGGTGAATCTATGTCTGCGAATTCAAGCTCATACCAATCACTCTGAAGAGTGTTGTGGCTGGGGTTTTCCGCGTCGTCTTGACTCTTCTTTCCAGGGGATTCTTCCCCATTCGTCAAGTCGACCACATTTAGTGTTTCTGGTTGGATCAAAGATCCTTCGGTGTCTCTGGCGCCAACACACCACAGATTCCTGGTGCCTGCCAACTTTGATACAAAACGAGTAGACGATTCTTGGATCGCGCTGGGGTCCTTATTGTGCGTCCCTTTTGAATATGAAGGACCTTCGGGGACACGGATGGCTTGCTGGGTTTCTCGCAGAGTCTCGGGCGAATCGTCTTTTTCCAACTGACTGCAGCTGCCGAATATAAGATCTTGATCATTCAGAAACTCGACAGCTGCTTCCGGGGAAAGTACAGTGGACGAAGACTGCTTCTCTATCTCTTTGGCCTTTTTTGTCTCCCTTTTGTCGTTCTGATGCCTGCAAGACAATCAATCACCGGCTCATCCTCTTCTGCATCATTTTTTGAATATTGCGCAGTCATGCGCGCCGTCAACGTGGTAAACTTCTTGGGTTTGCCCTTGGTTGTCTTTTTGGGCTTTCCCGTGTTCTCTCCTTGACCAGATGACTGGTCACTTGAATCAGAGTACCTTCCATTGAGCAGTGCTTGAATTTCAGGATTAACCAGCTCTATACGCCGACGCTTTGTTGGCCCTTCGCCATTTGCATTCTGCACAAAGTCGCGGGGATGTAAAGCTGACCCAGAGTAATTATAGTCGGATACCAGCTTGCCAAACCCACCCGAAGAGCTCGAATCACGGTCCTGATCCTGGCTGCCACGATCAGTCACGGTAGCTATTTCTTCATAAGCGGTCTCCCTTGGTGGCGTCCAATCCATCCTTCTTCTCATTGCCTCGTCCAGACGCAGCGCCTCATCCTTTCCCAAAGCATTCGATTCCTTTGGTGTAGATTTTTCAGAGGTATCCTCCGAAGGAGGTAATTTCGTGGCAACTGTCTTCTTCCCACCTTTGCTGGATTTCTTTGATGGTAGATCGCCGCTTGTCTTCGTAACTTTCCCAGCCAATGTCATATTCCCCGAATCTTTACTCTTCGCATTTCTTCGAGAACGACTCTTGGTCGGTTTCACTGCGTCATTCTTTGTGCCAACAGCCTCTGGCTGGGGTTCCCCAAGCGCAGTTGTTCCTGGCGCACCCGCCACTTTCTTCGCCTCCCGCCGCGGTTTGCTCGGTGCGGTTTGCTTGCTGGTTTCCGAAGCAGGATCCTTTGTCAATCGCTTTTTCGGCTTCGACGCGCCGTCGGGACACTTGTTGCTCGCGACTGGAGTGGGAAAAAACCGGGAACGCGTATGAGGTTGGGACAAATCAGATGTCGAGCGTATTGGCGGTGGCGTTGCACTCCGTGGCAAGGCATGAGAGACAGGCTTTGCATCATGCCTACCCGGCCCCGGCGACCGCGGTGGATGCGGAGAGGACGACAGAATTATCACATCTGCCATGCTGGTCATCGTGGCGAGTCGCGTCTTGTGTGTTTGTTTGATCGATCAGGGCGAATCGCGTGTACCGCTTGAGTTTATTATATCAGACATATCCTAGGCAACGTTTGATTTGAAGAGAAAATAATATAAAGGGTATGCAAGTTGAATATGTATGCTGGAGAAGTAGTGTTTTGCAATACAAGTTTAATGATTCCAGACGTCGGGTCGATCGCCCGTGGTCTTGGCAAAGTTGCAGGATTGCCGTTTTGAGTTAACCAGAATGTACATAGTTCGGCCGGGCAACCAACTGTATTCGCAGAGTAGATTCATACTAAATATATTTATGCTAAATGTCTGTTGGGGTCAATCCATTCTCATTTAAGTAAATCTATTTTTACTGTCCTATATCACACTAAGCAACGGTCAGGACCAGGCGCGTCGAACTACTCCGTACAAAAACATGCTTTGCACCTCTGGAATATTTCATTCAATTCATCATTGTCGTGGCTTTATACATTGCCTCAGAAGAGATATCTGTGGTGTTCTCTGCTCAATCTCGGGGCCGACGAACAGTAGACCTCAGAGAATTCATGGTGATCTGCTTATGATTGATGCTGGGGTATATTCTCAAGTCGAAGCCAATTCGGAGCACAATATATCCCACTCGAGAACAACATCACGACTTGGAAAATGAGTTTTCGCCCCATGTAAACTTTAGGGATTTCGGGCACAGCGAATTTGGATATTTCATATGAGCCATTTCTCATGATCCCCTCAAGGCGATTGCACTCAACAAGGAATTTTCGAGTCGTTGCTTAGCCTCATCATTCTCCTTGGCGGTTGGCGAAGGCAGAGCTCCTAGCTTGTATGCTTTCTTGATCTTGTTGATATCAGAGATTTCAGAGAGTGTCTGGTCATCGAAAAGCACAGGTGTTCCTTGAACCGAGCTTTCCAAGTGGGCCGCGACGGATTCATGTGTTATCTCCGGAGAGACAGAAACCTTGACCACCAACAGGTCTTTGGTTGAATCAGTAATACCGAATCTACGGAATGATTCGGCGATCTAAGCCCGCGTTAGCCCCGGCTTCAGTGGCAAACTTGCAGCTATTTCCTAGAAATGGCAACCCACATTATTCGTAGGGTTCAATGAGAACACGATCTCAGAATGCACATTACGAGACTTCAGTCGATTGTGCATGTAATCATTAACTGCTCTGAATACTGCAGCAGTGGCGTGGGCCCTTGACAAAACCTGTGGCTTGGTGTTAGGGACCAGTCCATTTCTTAGTTCTCGAAGACAAATTAACATACCATGCTTGCATCAATGAATGCATACTCGAATTCTGTATCGCCAGCGAGAAGTTGACCTTTCAGAAAGGCGGCATTCTGAATATTTCGATATAGAGCAACATGCACGGGCATCAATGGTAGATGTGACAGGCTGATCGTCTCTAGACTTGATGCCATGACTGAGATCGAACCCAAATCGAAAGTAAAGGAAGATGACGTATGTGTAATCAAGCCGATCTGATAAAAGAATTAAAGTGAGCCCTGCTGTGAGTCTACAAGCCCATCCCACTTCTTGATCCACGTGACCAGTTCTGGAATTTTCCGGACTTAAGCGGTCGCCGGCGGAACATGAGTAATCGTCTCCATATCACCCGTGGGCCCGACATTTAAACATCTCCTCACTCTTGACTCTTGACACTCCCCATCGCAAACATGGCTTTCTTTTTACGGCGCCCGTTCGCTGTATCCTCGGCACTTCGCCAGGTCCCTAAGGTCACGAACACCGCCCGATTCATTCACAACTCTCCCATCAAGCCCACCCAAGCAACGAAGCCTCAGGGCATTTCGTCCTCGATCTTCGCCAAGTCCCGACAAAACTTCCAAAATGCCTTCCGCCGTACATACATGCAGCAGAGCTTCAACCCTGCGCAGGGTGGTAACATGACCCAGAAACTGGTATATGGCGCTGCCATTATTGGTGGTACGGTTATGGCAACCAACTTCATCTTTAACCGTGAAACGAGGGAGGACGGCGGTATGCCTGCTTATGAGCGGAGCTTCTTGAATGACACTTTCATGCACACTGGTCTTGGTCTTGGTATCATTGGTGTGGCGGCTCGCGCCCTCCACATGAACGGCTGGTCTTATCGTCTCATGGCTATGAACCCGTGGCTCGTCATGGGTGTCGGCCTTGTTGGCAGCATCGGCTCCATGTACGGCACTTTCTACACTTCCCCGGATAAGTAAGTTTTTCGCCCTCTCATATTCGTTTCTTCTAAAAACATATGAGCTAACTTTTCAATTAGTTACGTCATGAAATATGGTTGCTGGACTGCCTTCAACCTTACCCAGGCTGCTCTTCTCTCCCCCTTGATGTTCATGAACCCCGCCATTCTCGCTCGTGCCGGTCTCTACACTGTTGGTATGATGGGCTCAATCGCTTTCGTCGGTGCTACTGCCAAGCAGGAGAAGTATCTATACCTGGGTGGTCCCCTTCTTGCCGGAGTGACCATTGTTGCTCTCTCTGGTCTCGCCCCCATGGTTCTCCCTGCTACTGCTGTTCGCACCTTGATGTGGTCCGAGCGCCTCTGGCTGTACGGTGGTCTTGCTGTCTTCGGCGGTTTCACTCTTTATGACGTGCAGAAGATTCTGCACCATGCTCGTCTCGCCGAGCGCGGCTTGATCAAACGCGATGTGGTCAACGAGTGCGTCAGCCTCGAGTTGGACTTCATCAACATCTTTATCCGCATGGTCCAGATCCTCGGCATGGGCAACAACCGTCGTTAAATTACTTTATATCCACTGTATTAACTTTGCAACCTGATTCCCAGTTCGTCTAACATCATCAGGATTGGTGTTTCGCTTTTTTTTCTTAGTCATTTGACTTTTAACCCTGTATTTGAACCAACTGTTTATCTTTTGTACTTATTTCTTTTTTTTTTTTCCTTTTTTTTTTTTTTTTTGGTTCTTTAACCTCGATGGTTCCTCAGATGGCCAAGCGCAGCTAATCGCTGTTTTGTACTTGCTGAGAGACATATACTAGACAGGGTAGCAAATACAAATCTCCACTCCCTTGACATTGCTGCATTCGAAAGATACTCCGTATGTTGTAGTTGATGATGATCCGAGTCTGCAAAGTCCGGCTCAAAGAGTAAGGATGAGGCTACATACAAATCGTCAATGCGATGAAACATGATAGCGATCACCTAGCAGTCAAGTATGCATGTGGATATAAATCTAAGTGAATTTGTGTAGCCACATCAGGCTTTGGATAGGGATGTAATACCATCTCTGGCTTTCTGCACTGAGACTATACATTACTACCCAGCATTGTGTTACTTGGATTAGGCTCTATAAGAAATTCAGGTACATGTTACGATTCGGGTAGTTGTGGTCATGTGATTGCTAGCTTAAACTGGTAGGTTGCCCCATACCGCCCAAGAGACCGCCCAATAATACCGCCCTCCACCCTTTGCAGACTTCATATCGCGACACAGACCCATACTCATTGACCACTACGGACGTGCAGACTAAACCTCCCAGCATAATACCTCCACAATCGCATCAGTCTTCTTGGTCCTGTGCCTTCCAATATGTCGAACGAAATGGAAATTGACCCTCCCGTGGCACACGACGATGTTCCCGAACAGTCGGACCGCAGTTTTGAGCCACGCACCCAGGGGAACGCGGTCGCTGTGCGTAGTATCGAAGGATGGATTATCATCGCATCTAATATCCACGAGGAAGCATCCGAGGAAGATGTGACTGAACTCTTTGCGGAGTATGGTGAAATCAAAAACTTCAGCTTGAACCTTGATCGGCGAACGGGTTATGTCAAGGTGCGCATCCTCAATCCCACAACTACCTCTGAACCTACCCTCAAGAACGTCTCTTCTTGAAATGTGGGGATTCTTGTCAACTCACGTTAATGAAACGATAGCTAACAATACTATTCCGGTAGGGCTACGCATTGATCGAATACTCCACTCTCCCCGAAGCCAGTGAAGCTATCCAGAACCTTAACGGTTCCAAGCTCCTTGAACAGACGCTCCATGTCGACTATGCATTTGTCCGCCCGCCCCCATCAGGCAAGCACAAGAATGGAGGGCCAAAGGGCCGGGCTACTCGGAATCGCAGCAGAAGCCCCAACCGGAGTCGCAGCCCCGAAGCTGGCGGCGACCGGGACTAAGCTTCCCTAAGGGATGGGAATGATAGAATTTAAGCAGCATACATTGCTTTGGTCTTCCATTTGATACCTGGGCTTTGCTTTTTCTCACATTTTCTTTTTCCTCAATACCTCGCGCTGTTTCGTTCGAACCCTTGCCCACCCTTCCTGTCAGAACTTGTCTACAAATGATGGACATATTATCTAGTACCCGCCGGCATGACCCCTCCTCAATCGAACCCGTATGGGTTCACAGGCAGAGTGTGGGTGTGCACGGGACACATACACACAAGAGGTACGTGCCGGCTCCACGATAGATCGTCATAATGGTATGGAAATCCGCACTTAACCTTTGACTACATTTATGCTGATTTCGACTCAGAAAAGAAAGACTGTTTGATGAAATTTGAAATTGGTGTATGAGCATCTGGTCAACAAAGACAACCTTGGACCTCAAAGCCCAGCGTCTGGGAGTAATGTACATTATGAAAGCATGGGTTTTCTCCATTATAAGCAGCCTCTCATTACGTCCACTTGTCTTGTGACTCGTTTCAAGACAAAGTCAAAAATGGTATCTTACCACTCCGTAGTACGGAGTATATGGTGTCGTATTGCTATGTAGGATCCCTTACAGCGTGCATCATGCGACAGCCATGTGGGCGCTGGAGTAGAGTCGATAAATTAACTTTTGGACCCTAGAGTTAGTATAGTAGAATCAGAAGGCTCCAATGATTTCACAAGGTGATCATAGCCTTCGAAGGCTTTGATGCCAAGACAATGGATGTGGATGTCCTCACCTGCCCTGGAGCGGGTCTGGTGACTAAGCTTAAACCTCCGGAGTCGGCTCCAGGGCTCCCCATTTTCCCCGCATGGCGCATGAGGTTATCGCTGGTCCTATTTTAGCCGCTGTAATTGCGCACCCTCTACTCTCTATTCTTATAGACGGACTGCGCGGTCTTATGTCTGGGGGTCTTATTCTGACAGGATAAATTTCCTGAGGCAGAATGGCTCCCCAACACACATCTTTTGCTCCCTTGGGGCTATCACGATCTCTATACCACATTCTTATTCTATGCTTCTTATCGTTTTCAGCTGTGACCAATGCGCTGGCGTATCCATCTCAGGAAACTTTGGGAGTGCCTTCATCTTCCAGTTCGATTGATGATCCCTCAAAGGAGACTGTCTTTGGGGGTACTGAATCAGCGCCGGAAGGGTCGATTCACGATCCCATTTTGAATACCTTGCAGGATCTTATCGCCGCCCTGCAGGTGATGCAAGACAGGTACTTTGTGCTGTGGCAAGGCACATGGCCGACCAGCATTGATTGGACCGCGGCGGTGTTGGGCACACACGTTTCGGCAGCGCTCTCGTCTCTAACCTCAGGCCCGCTTGATATCCCCGACACCGATGAATTGCAAGGATTATCCTTCTTCAGGCTTGAGAATACAGTCAATCAATTTTTCAGCCATACTTCCGCGTTCTATTTTGGCGAAAACTCTTTCAGTCTCAGAAACCAGGCTTATGATGACATGCTATGGGTTGTGCTAGGATGGTTGGAAAATATCAAGTTCCAAAATCTTCACTCGGACCTTCACTATGTCTCCTCAAGCAACAGCTCTGGAGAACTCTGGTACGGAACTCAGTTCCAGAACTCTGCTGCGCACAGAGCACGCATCTTTTACGAGCTCGCCTCCGCTGGTTGGGACGAGACACTCTGCAAGGGGGGCATGATATGGAGCCCATATTTGCTGCCGTATAAGAATGCTATTACGAACGAGCTCTATATCTCCGCAAGCATCGAGATGTATTTGTACTTCCCCGGAGATCCTATTGAGGCCCCGTTCCTTGTCGACTCACAAGGCACACAGCCCGCACGGAAGAACCCGCACGACCCTGTTCATCTGCAGGCTGCAATTGACGGGTATGAATGGCTCAAGAACTCAAATATGACTGGGATTGGCGGCCTCTATGCCGATGGTTTCCACATCAGTGGCTGGCAAAGCACATCAAATCCCGGCTCGGGACAATGCGACGAGCTTAACTCCATGGTCTACACCTACAATCAAGGAGTCATTCTCAGCGGGCTGAGAGGACTCTGGCTAGCCACAAACTCGCTAGACTATCTGCGCGACGGTCACGAGCTTGTTCGCGAAGTATTGCAAGCTACCGGGTGGCCGGATACCTCCAACCAGCAGTGGAAGAGACTTGGTCGCGGAGGCGTGCTCGAGGACGCATGTGATTCTCGCGGAGCCTGCTCCCAGGATGGACAGACCTTCAAGGGGATCTTCTTCCATCATCTTTCAGCATTCTGTCGACCTCTTCAGCCGCAAGAGAAGCAGTTCCTGGAGGACGCGGTTCGCAAACATACAGCACATGACGACTGGGCCGAGGTCTATGAGCAGCATATGAAACAGTGCCGCACCTATGGTCCCTGGATTAAACACAATGCGCAAGCCGCTCTGATGACTCGTGACAACGATGGCAAGTTTGGTACCTGGTGGGGCCGTTCATATCTTCAGCTGGATGCCAACGAGGTCGTGGATAGCAGCACTATTCCGGAAGGTGCTGTTGACTACCGCAATGCCGATTATGAAATCCAGTCCTCGACTACAGGCTCCACGTCGAAAGACTACAACGACCGTGGCCGAGGCCGCACTGTGGAAACACAGTCCGGTGGCGTCGCTGTTTTGAGAGCCCTGTACCAATGGCAATCCTACGATGAATAGTGGACAAAACAAGGGAAAGGATTGGGAGTTGGCGTTCTGGTGGTAAATGGACACCATTCATTGCATCCAGGGCTTTAAGGCTCTTTTGTACACCTATACCTATACAGTCTACACTTATTGGGAATCATTATCATTATCCTTCGGGTTCAACATTGGCTCTCATAGGACTCTAGACACAATCTCAACGCCCATGTTAGGCCCGGTTGCGATTATTAGAGCTGGGACTGCATTCACCTTTTGACAACTTCCCCTGTCACTTGAAACTGCCGATAAAAAGAAAGCCGGTACTACAGCGCTGGCCTTTTAATCCGATTCTCTATGTTGTATGGATCTCACATCGCGCACTCATCAAATTTCCCAACGGAATGATTGGTCGAAATGGATCCCCAGCTCCCACATTAGATAGATCTATCTCCGCAATGCACGGCACAAAACAGGAATTCAAATCTCAAAACCGGATTACTTGATCGTCGGATCTGCCACAAGTGGATATGTGCTGTGTTATGTGTTACCTATGTTGTACATTGAGTTTGGGAGATATAGGACATTTTGAGGCTGACGTACAATATAAGACATGTTTCTGGCGATAGAGACACAACGTTGATGACTCCTGCCATTTTGGGTCTGCTTATGCCGTACCCGTCTTGCCGGAGTCTATACATGCCGAACCTCACACTAATATCTGTGTTCCCGGAGTGAAACCTGCGCAATGAATTGATGAAAGGTCTTTCATATTGTTTTTGCTGTTTTTGCCACGGACACGCTGTTCGATATTGACTCTCAATCCTATACAGTGATGTGAGACGACGTGAGACACGTGAGACACAGTTATTCGGCCTACTTGGGTAAATTGATGTCTTCGGCTATCATATGGATATTAAACTCTATTCTACATACTAGGCGGGTATCAACTTCGGGCCATTGGAGGAAAGCAGATGATATTCAATGTTCAATGCATGGAATGATCGGAAGAAAAGCCTCTACACATACGTAAGGTATATTCCTTCGGACATACCTTGGACGCAGCACGCTAAGATCGCTAAAATCTTGAAATTAGTCAAAATGATTGGGCGTAAAATATTCATCATCGAAGAAAAATAGGAAGGTGGCCACTTAGAAGACGAGGACGAAAAGAAGCAAAAGGAAGGGAGGAAAAAGCCCACTCTAGCGTGCGACTAAAGATTAACGCGCCCCCCTCCATAACCCCCGTAACCTCCGTAATGGAGGAAAAAGTTCGTATAGGTGGGGATTCGGGAGTTGGCAAAGGCACGAATCAAGACAAAACGCACTTGTAGATCGGGTGGGTTCTGACCGTCATTTCCGAGTGGTTTTGGGAGAGCCAAAAAAGGGAAAAAAGCAATTTCAGGGTTCGCGTGATATTCTAATATTACGATGGACACGCGGATGTCTCATAAACAAATGTAATATTAAAATAGTTATATAAACATCGTCATGGATTTTGACGTTTTGTCTCAGTTGCCGCGATGACCACGTTTTTGCTTCTTCCTTTAGTGGGAACCATAATATAAAATATATTAACCAGTATAATTTATACCTTAAACACATATCTTAAAATGGTTCTTATCAACTTTCGGATTACGGCCCAAAGCATGTCACACGCAACCCCCCACCTCATGGACTTCGGTGAAGAGGGCGTACAAGTACACCCGGCGTAGTTACACTGTTAGAGAGATGTATGAAATACGGTATCAGGCCTGAGCGTATAACTGCTGTTGAGGGTCAAAAGTCATCTGACAACGGGATCCAGGAACGCATCTGGTTTGATAGACGGGATGAGTTGGCTGTCACCGCACAAGCAAAGCCAAGCGGGGCAAGAGATGCACGATATAGGATAGAATCGATTATTGATAACTTTCCAAGGTTCCCATATCATATGTTGTGCTTATACGGAGTAGTCCGATGGGTCTAATTCAAGCAAAAATGTGGACAAAGGCGGAAGACTAGTACATATCCCCGGACCTTAAATTCGGTGGTTAGGGTGATGGTTATGTCTGTACGGAGTACAAAATATCGATATTGCCGGGACCGGAAAAGCATAGCAGATGTCATTCACTGAAAACGATTTGTTGAGATTGGCGCCTATAATGGCACTCTTTTCGGCTAGCGAGGCTATCGAATAATAAGGAAGGATGTTAGAATCCATGGAAATGAAAATGATCGTCTGAAGCCCAAGCGTTGGGCGCACATTGGTAGAGGGCTAAGGTGGATGTTGACTGGTCGCGGGATATTACGACAGGCCTTGGGTGCGGAGCAAGCAAATGCAGTGCCACTGAACTTTCCTATGAGGAAGTCCCCATTATTCTTGACTGTAAATCTTTCTACTCCGTGTCTTCGTTTCGTTTCATTTCATTTTTATTTTCCCTTCCCTGGTGGCGGTGGAGGCGGCTAACGAGGGGCGAAGGAGGATTTATTAGAATTTATTCTCGGATCTGTTTTCCTTCCAATATATCGTACGTTTTATACATTTTATGTTTGGCAGGTGATGGACAATCCATGAGATGGGCCTTCAGGATCTGTACCGGGTATTGGTCCTCCTTTGTCCCTCGGTCGATCTTGCCCAAGGGCGGCTGTATTTACCCCTTGGGATCCTCCTCACCGTACCGAGGCGACATAGATTTGAACAATTATACATCGCAAAAAGTGCGTGTAGTGTACAAGGTACTGTTCTTCATAGTATAACAGGTGTTCTTTATAACTATGATGTAGATGATAATTACTCCGTACGCTGTAGGGCCAATAATATTCATGGCGTCATTTGGCTGTGAGGCTCGATCGACATTGCATGTCCCCTTCAAGGACGGGGGTATGACCACATGTGCAATATTGTTATAATACATTATAAATACTCTCTATAGTAATAATATAAGATCGGATTTGGATTTTTTTTTAATTGATTATCCCCCAGGTTCCCGACGGGATCGGATGAAATAGAATGCAGGAAGACCCAAGTTCGCAGGTCCTGACGTGCATATAAAATAGAAGAAAGCGAACGCCCATTATGTTGTGTACAATATACCTACGAACATACATACAACATACATGTTCACAAATACGTGTCAAATCAACACTAGCGGTGGAGAGTGGAAAGAGGACTCGTGTGCCCTATGATGTAGCGAGTACTTGATCCAACCATGACCCGAATAGGGAACGGCGGTGTACCGGATACTTGTCGGGAAAGGGAAAGGGGAAATCCAAGGAGCCACCCGTTAGTTCCTGAACGCCTCTCATTTCTAGAAATCCCCTCTTTTTTCCTTTTTCTGAATCCTCACCGGTTATAATCTTTTTCTATAATTGATATAATTGAAAGTTATATTGGATATTGTCTTTATGTTATTATCTTAAAAACTATGTAGGATATAGGATATGAATTATAGATTCAAAATGTTTTAGACTAAAATACTGAGTAATACAGAACCTATCCCTCCATCGAGAAAACAGAAAATATACAGAAAATATCGAGAAAAATAAGAAAAAGATCCATCTCGGAGGGATGATCCAAGGGACATGAGTTCCTCCACCTACTGAAAAGGTGCTAAGATAGACAAATTATACTGGAGACTCCATAGGTACCCAGGGGTACCGCACTCGTCGTACCACAATCCAATGTCACTCAGAAGTACCCCCTCTGCCGTAACGCCGATACCGAAACTCAGTCTTCCTTTTTCCCAAGCTCTGTTTTCTGACTCCCTTCCTTCTCTCTTCTCTCATTTTTTTCCCTTCAACTCGGTCTCTTCTCTTTGAAATTCCTATATCACCTTCTAGCATCGATCGCGCCTTGTGGCCAGCCTCTCTTTCCGGAAAGAGGGTGAAAAAAAAATTCCCCCCCAACAGACCTTCCCTTTGAGCCTACTCCGGTTACCTTTCTCTCCCCTCTTCCCGCCAATCTCGAATTGCATTCATTTTCAACCAACGCATTTCGAAATTACTCAGAGTCGGCCAAGGTCGTCTTGAAAATTACATCCTTCTCTCCTTTTCGACTTTCAACCGACCCGGTAGCTACCTCAAGCGTAACACAGATTTCTCATCTGGGGTACATCGCTAGGGGTAGACCCGTGGTCGTTCATCAGCCACTTTTTCCTCCGGCCTCTTTTAACCCGCAAACTTCAATACCGCCATCCTGGACCTCCTTTCGATCTTAGTGTGTCGCGAGCAGTAACCCTTATGGCCTCAGATACAGAAATGACTGAAGCCTCCCCTGTTGACACTCTGCCGCAACCAAACGACGGTGGCCGCATGCATATGTCATCTCTCTCATCATCTTCTTCTATATCCGACGCAGAAACCGAGCGTCGAGGCCGATCAGAACGTCCGCGAATGGCGAGCCGCAAACCCAGTGCTTCGATCCTTGTCCCTCGGGACCACCCCGAAATTGAAATTGAGGAGGAAGAATTTCCCCCCGACGACGCCCGCGCAATGAGCCCACGACGCAATTCTGCCGATCTGGAGCGTTTGGGCAAGGAGGCTCGACAGACCCTACAGGAGTGAGTTGGAAAACAAAAGACGTCTCAGGCGTTTTGCTACTGATGTACGCCATTTCGAAGATTTCGGTGGCTAACCAAATGGACTAAAAACACAGACAAGCCAAGGCTCTTCAATCATCCCTTCAGGCTCTCGCCGAACGTATCGACGCGGTCAAATCGGACCATGATAAGTTGGAAAATGAGAACAAAATATTACAAGACTACATCGGTGGTCTCACTCGCAACATGACCAAGAGCGAAATGACCCGCGGTACGAAAGCACGCAAAGCACAAAAATAAACCGGCTTTCCTCCGAACGGATGTCGCAAGGTGGCCGGATACCCCATCCCGTGGACGTTAATCAGGAGGGATCGCCTTGTATTTTGCCGCAGGGGTTTCCATGCGTTACATACGGTCGCGGGTTTTACCGAGATTTTCGAATTATTTTCACTTCATTACGACGACATCCCTGGTCAACGGATTTCTCTTCTCACCGCACATTCAAGTGGTCGCTCAATGAGTTACAGGCCCAATGTCAGCATGTCACGGCCTCATAAAGCAGCAGGGTTAGGGGAATTTCTTTTACCGTTTCTCTTTCAGCAATGGGGTCAGCATTTACCCGGGGCCTATCCTACGGCCATTTTCTCACAACATCATATCTGCCACCCGACTGGTTCGAGTGGCCACGCTGGAACACACCACATTGCAGTTTAAACGCCACGAAGTCATCGTCTCCACAATTCCCCCAGGGCAACCGATATCGGCTGCTGAACCGGGGGGTGAGGCTGAATCCGAATTATTTACTCAAGGGGGCGACTTCAAGGGATTGTTCGTGACATCATTGCATGCCTGCTCGTACAGCGGCCCGCCACCTGACTTGGCATTTGATTTCCGGATTCATTACATCATCCTCAAAGTCGGTGTGCGACCTTTCTCTATCTAACGCAGTGTTCCACTCTGCCTCTCTTCAACCCTGTCGATATTATTGGCCCGTTTTATTTTCCTATTCCTCACTCTTTCATCTGGCGTTTTTGTCTTTCTGAAGGCTCTGTGAACACGTTTCACTTGTACTTTTTCTTCCTTTTTGTTGTCTTTCGATGCATAGCACCTTGGGCGTTTCGGGGACTGGGACTAGACTCGATTTGATTGAATGGCTCTTGCTAGAGCATTGAAATGTTTCTTCGTCATGGGCATTGCATGGTGACGGTTATCGCCACAACAGAACGGCGTGGGAAGTGGAAAGCATCTTAAGGGGTCTTTTGGAGCAGTCCATTTATCTTCTTCTCTTTCCTCACATGCCTTCTCGATATTCGGAGGGGCTCTCTGTACATCTGCATTTCAACCTTTTCCTTTTTCTCTATTTCCTTCTGCTGTCTCCATTGGACTGACTCGTGTCTCTGTATGGGGAGACAAAGATGCCGCTTTTTATCATGTTTGTTATCATTGTGGCTCTATTTCTGCTTCTTCCACTTGACATACCCAGGAGCGTGCGTGTCTCAAGTCCTCCATTTCCCCTTTATTGTCCTCATACCCCTTTTTATCGAGCCCGCGTGGCTGGTAGCATTGTGGTTTCGACCATAGCAATGGAAAATATTTCAATTTAGACCGTCACTAGTAGAGTAGATCAGTGTAAAACCGTCAATACCAGGAGAAAGATAACCCAATTCGATCAAGAGAGATGCCAGGTGAAACGCCGTCCAATTACATATCAAGTCATTATTACAAGTGCCAAACGAACACGCGGTATGGCATGCATACATACATACCGTATACCGTGTGAAGAAGACGATCAACCGTGATGTGACACCAACCGGCGCACCCAAGCTCGATAGTGTCCAGCTAATACAGCCACTGATATCATTGCGGTTCTTCTGCAGTACGCGGGCATATGCACATGTCCGCACATCCTAGTTAGATATATGTTGTATACCACATAGTGCCGATTCATTATATTCATTATCTGGAACAATACTGGTTTGCATTGAGGATCTGGAACGCAGTATATCTTTCGCATTACCTATGCTGTCGGTTGCGTGGGAGTTTATACCTTGTTTTATAATAGAGACCTTGGTATGCATACCGAATTGAGATCTATCCAGTATATAGTTCGCTTGGATGCTAATTGGGTTTGGGTCTATTTTAGACTAGCATTGTGAAATCTGGCCCAATAGGGTTAGTTGCAGATGCATATATTGTTGTTTCTTCACGGAATAGACGAACTGGTGTACACACCGATTGATGTCCTTGATGCGCTATCAGTGGCCGTGCAGCCAACGGGCAGGGAATAGAGATATTGTGAGGAAGCGAATGTTGATTCAGGGACGGTCAAGTTTACTATAGTAGCTTTCATCTGCACGGTCTAGTTTACTTGGACAAGACAGCGTGCTATACCCTGCAGAAGGCGATGAATATAGACTCGTACGAGCGCCATCATGCTTCAGCTACAATGATTCGCCAAGTCATTACTGGAATAGTGTACGAGAGATTATCTTCGAAACCACATCTAGTGAGAATCAAAACGCCACATGGCACATATACGGGGAGTGATCAATAGGAAAGGTGAAAAGCCAGGTTAGGGATCAGCTGGGATGCCCTTGTTGAAGTCCTGATAAGGAACTGATTTGAAGAACTTCTGTGTGTGTATGTGTGTTGGGCTGGGAGAGTGCGCGCAAGGGGACTCTTTGGGTAGTTAAGAGGCAAAGTAGACAAAATAACAAGGAGAATGAAAAAAACGAAAAGAGGAGACAGCATGGATATTCCCCAGGGCAGAAAACAAGCGCCGGGCCAGAGCAAAAAGGCAAGTAGAGAAGATTCAAGGCAAAAATGGCAGAGCATCGACACCCAAAGGTCGCAATATTTCTCGCACCAACCCTTGCGAGTCTCTGCGATACTATAAACCGACATTCGGGCCAATGATCTCATCGTCCTTCCTCCCTCTCCAATCTATGTTCTTGCACTAGAAGACCCGTCGCGCACTCTCTTCCCCTCGGTTGTTCCATCCGTCCTGAGGACGCGTGTCCATCAACAAGGTCTTTTTAGGTGTTAATCATTTACTCGGCGGCGGGCTTCTCGGCCTCGGCGGCAGGGGCCTCCTCCTTCTTCTCAGCAGGGGCAGCGCTCTCGGAAGCGGGCTCAGCCTCGGACGAGGTCCAGAGGGTCTGGTGGGAAATGCGGGTCAGCGTATGAACAAATTGAATCAGCAGGTGATTTGAACACTTACCAGGTTATCACGGAGAAGCTGCATGATGAGAGTAGAGTCCTTGTAGCTCTCCTCGCTCAGGGTGTCGAGCTCTGCAGAGAAATATTAGCTATGGTCAATGCACGCGCCGAAAATCTGGATCTCAACATACCAGCAATGGCATCATCAAAGGCAAGCTTGGCGAGGTGGCAAGCCTGGTCGGGGGAGTTCAGAATCTCGTAGTAGAAGACTGAGAAGTTGAGGGCGAGTCCGAGACGGATGGGGTGGGTAGGGGCAAGGTCAGTGGAGGCGATCTCAGTGGCAGCCTTGTAGGCCTCCAGAGAGTAGTCGGCAGCACCCTTGCGGCGGTCGCCAATGGCGAACTCGGCAAGGTAGCGGTGGTAGTCACCCTTCATCTTGTGGTAGAAGACCTTGGACTCGCCGCTCTGGGCGGACTTGATGAGGTGCTCGTCTAGAACCTCGAGGATATCGTCGCAGATCTTGGCAAGCTCGGCCTCGATCTTTTGGCGGTACTCCTTGATGAGAGTGACCTGGGACTCGTTGCCCTTGGACTCCTCCTTCTGCTCAATAGAGGTGACGATTCTCCACGAGGCACGGCGGGCACCAATGACATTCTTATAGGCGACAGACAGAAGATTACGCTCCTCAACGGTGAGCTCAACATCGGCCGAGGCGACGACCTTCATGTTCTCAACCATCTCTGCGTCAGATTGTCAGAGATCTGTGCAACTAAATCTAGATTTAAGAGGAACCAACCTTCATAGCGCTCGGCCTGCTCAGCGAGCTTGGCGAGGTAAACAGCGTCTTCGTGACCCATTGTGAATGTGTGTTTTCTACAGTTCAAACTATGTTAGCCAAATTTTTTTTTCTCGTATGGATTTTCATTCTCGGATTGACAATGTTTTTGAGGTGAGGGTTGAAAATCACGCCATGGGACAGTGCAAGTAGGCGATGGCGAGGGGTAGATATCGACCCTTGACCCCCCTTCAACTATACAGGGAAGGGCCCAGTTGAGTTTCCATGAGTATCATGTAGAACGTCTGTGAATGACAAAGCATTGGGGTCAGAAAATAGAGACCCCAAATGACTTGGCCGATCATGACGATCGTGGCGGTTACTGGGCCCTTGGGTCTTCCCGTGTATCGTTTGGGGGGTATCGCAGGAAAGCGGTCGCGGCAACGGTTCAGCGAGTAAACAAGGAGACGAGAACATGTGGTTTGCACCGTAAATTGTGGCGCGATTCCATGGTTTGAATTTGGGGGGAGAATCGTAGTTTTCAGATGGTCTCTTTCCACCATGGATTGTTGATATGTGTGGGTTTTGCGGTGATGACGGGGGGGATGGGCATAGAAATAGGGCGAGAAAAGGGCAAATTTAACAGGGGAAACGACAGGGAGACACTGACCTGGTTTGTGAAAAAGAAAAAGAAGGTGATTAAAGGAATAGCAAGATGGATGGAAGATGGAAGTGAGAGAGTAGGGAGTTGAGAGAGAGGAGGTAGGAGGAAAGGAGGGGGCAGAAGGCGGTGTTGGGATTTACCTGAACAACCCACTTCTTTTGGGCTTTGTGTTTTTTTTTGCTGGTGAAATATCCAAGAAAATAAGAGAACAAGTCCAAGTGATCTCAACTTCTCTTCTCTTCTAATTATTTTACTTTTTTTATATATATACAAAAGTAATCGATGAATATAATACCATTTTGCCATATACTATACACAAATCTTCTCTCATCGCTTCTGTGTGGTTCGGTGGGCCTCTTACAGCGTCATCCCCCATTCCGCATCCGCCAATCGCCCCGGGGTTCCTTACTTGCGCCTCATTCGAGATCACAAAAGGCAAGATGGGCTCGAAACAGTCTAGAACGAATTGGTATACAGAGTAGGGTAAAGGGTCTACCCCTCGGACTATCCGTATTGTAGGAAAAAAGTCAAAAAGGGAAGGGAAAAAAAAAACAGTCACCTGCAGTCGATTAATGATGTGACCGTCCCTGTGATGTGATTCAAGTAGTTGAAGTATTGGGCTATCGTATACTTGGAAGCCCTGGAGGCCCAAGTGGAAAGTCGAATGAGAAGGCCGCGACTTATCAGAAATTTCTGTTCACATGACCTGGCGTCTGACATAAGCTTGTTTCTTCCGACCATCACATGATGTCTCTTGGCATGTAACGTCATTTGCTATAAGCTTCCAACCTTGGAAGTGTTGCCTTTACTTCTCCTCGTACTTTGTCAACTTCATCCCGAATTCACCTCACAAATCTCACTACCCCCCTACCACAAATCATCATGCTTCGTCAATTTGCCCGTCCTGCTGCTACTGCCAACCGGGCAGTCTTCACCCGCTCCTTCTCGGTAGCTGTCCCTCGTATGGGCGAAGGTGACACCGGCGCTCCCCGCCCTAGCGGTGGTGCCTCTTCCGGGTAAGTGAGATGCAAGTTGACCGCGGAACATACACTTAGAAGTTCGATGGCAATGAGCGGGCAGGCCCGTGTCTGCCTTGCTGCAATTTTATAGATCATATCTATATGAGAGGTCGCTAACATCTGTCCCTCTACTAGTGACGCATTCACCAAGCGCGAGGCTGCGCAAGAGAGCCTTTACATCCGTGAGAAGGAGCTCGAGAAGTAAGTTTAGCAAAGCCGAGAACAACCAGGTCGAAGCGGCGAGCTAATTGGTTTGACAGGCTTGCTCAGCTAAAGAAGAAGATCAACGAGCAGCGCAAGCACTTGGATGAGCTGGAGACCCACATGTAAGTGCAAGCCTGGAAATATTCTCCTGACCATCTTCCTTTTCCGTTGAATGTGAAAATGGCATGACTGACTGGCTTCTCTTTAGTGATGGTCTGCGCCGCTAGACTCCATGCACCCATTTTATCTTATGTTTAATATGAAGAGCTACTCCAACTGCTGTGTATAATACCATCTCCCCTCCAAAGAGCTATCTTGCTTGTCTGCTACCTTGAGATTGTACCGGTTCCAGCGACTGTTCCTAAACAAGACATGTCTCTATCATAGCATAAGTTCTCCATGATTGGTGTGTACAGTGCTCAGTAGGTCGCTTTATATCATTGGGAAAGATCGGCATTACCAGCTATGTAGTGTTTAGGTCCGTGGGCTTAGTATATTACCTACATGTTCGTGGTCTTTGGACAAGCGCAAGGGATTTTCGTATTCTTTTGTGGAAAATGTGTTTCCTTTAGGAGGATAACTAACCCGGGGAAATTGTCCCGCAGTGCGCGTTTACGGCAGACCAGGCGTATAAGCATTGTACAATGTAGATTCTCGGCCCAACGCATACATATAGCGGGTTGGGGTTTGGGCCGCACAGGATTTTCTTTTCCCTTAGCTTTTGTTGCTTCGAATGGATGCTTTGGCTTTGCAAAGGCTTCTATGTTTAAAAGGAAGCGAAGAAAAAGTACACCCGTGGTTGGCCCGAGTACGAGAATAATGTATGTAAGCTGTAGGTTGTCGACGGTCTCCACATAAACAAAGCGGGACCCTACAGCTCTTTACCCCTATCTGTTGAGACCATCCCGTGATAAGACAGATATACACGCACCAAGGCACCTTCCCGAACAACGTTACCGTCCAGCTACACTGAGGCTCCTTCCATCTTACCTGGTCTAAGCCCTCGACACCCGAGCAAATACCCCTCCATGACTCTCCTTAGCCTACCAAATGAGCTTCTGCTAGCCATATCAGGGTCACAAGACTGCCAAAGAGACATAAATGCCTTTGCAAGGACCAGTCGCCGCTGTTATGCTCTCCTGAACCCCCTCCTCTATGCCTACAACGTCCGCCAGCACCAAGGGAGCGCACTCCATTGGGCAGCAAGTCAGGGACAACTAAGAACAGCACAAGAATCACTCCGACAAGGAGCGCAAATCAATTCGAGGAACAGAAAAACAGGGAAAACGCCAATAATACAGTCCGTTCACAGCGACCATGCAGATATTGTTGCACTGCTGTTGGCACATGGAGCCGACCTGAACGCCAAAGGTGGCGGGGGGCCCGACGAAGCAATCATATCAGCTGTGACCCGCAACAAGGCAGCCGTCGCTAGAGTTTTGCTTGATCACGGCGTTGACGTGAATTTGACGGACTACAGGGGTAGCCTATTGCATATTGCGGCTAGAAGAGCCGACAAAAACCGCGAGGAAGTGGTGAGAGTTTTGATTGAGAAAGGTGCCAACATCGAATCTACCCATGTTGGCGAGACTCCGTTGCACGTAGCGTGTGAGTCTGGCTCCGTGGAAGTGGCTCGGTGCCTAATAGAAAGCGGTGCCCGTTTGGACACGTGGGGTCGGCGTGGAAGTTCGCTCCTGCACGCGGCAACCAATGAAGTCAAGGGCGTGAAGTTGTTAGTGGAGAAAGGAGTCGATATCGAGGTGAAAGATGACCAAGGTGAGACACCACTGCACCGGGCGTGCTGGAATGGCCGGGCAGAAACAGCAGCGTTCTTGCTGGACCAGGGTGCAGATATAGAGGCAAGATCGTTAAGTGGGAAAACACCATTGCTGCTGGCGGTACTCTGGGAGTCCAGCGTATGCAAGCAACTGGGGCCGGCCTCCGTGACCACTCTCTTGCTGGAACGAGGCGCCAATCCAAGCCGGGGAAATGATTCCAACATCACACCATTGCAGTGCGTGACGACGAAAGGAACCACATCGCTTTTCAAGCTATTGCTACAATATGGCGCTGACGTAGAGCCAAAAACTAGGCTGGGCGCGACGCCGCTGCACAGATTAGCGGATTCTGGCGCTTTAGAGTCCGCAAGGCATTTGTTGCAGAAAGGCGCTGATGCACAGCCAAGGAACGGGGAAGGAAATACTCCGTTGCACTTGGCAGCGCAGAGAAGCGATGTGGAATTCGTCAGGTTGCTGCTAGAGGCAGGCGCTGACCGGCTGGTCAAAAATCACAAGGGTCAATTGCCTGTACATCTAGCATCAGAAGGAGCACGGGAATCAGAAGAAAGACAGAGAAAAGTGGTAGATCTTCTGGAGCCTCAGTTCGGTCATCAACGTTAGCAATACAACGAGCATCCGAGAATTTGTCAATCCTATTGCATTGGATTCTACGAAGGTTCAAGGTGTTAATCACAAACCGCATGCAAGCATTTTATTGTGACCGACTATTAGCATTCCCTGACTACAACAGAACGTTCCCCCAAAGCACATCGAGGTGCCAAGTAGCCGATAACTCCGAGTTCAAATCATTAGAAAAAGCCATCCACCCCTTTACCGTCCTTGCATGAAAGAGCGGTAGAAATCATCAGCGGTATTGTTGTTGCCCATACCATTGTTAGGATAGCCGTATCCAAGACGAGCAGAGATCGATTGACCTGCTTTTTGGGCGGCAGTAACCTTGGACTGCAGCTCTGAGGTGCCCTGATCGATGACCTGCAGCTGGGACAGGTGTGCGTTGAGAATGCGAACAATCTGCGAAATCTATAGAGATGCGTAAGCAATAGATTCCCCCACGAAAAGGTATCGATACTGAGTTTGGGACTTACCGGCTCATCCGCCTTGTTGGTCTTAGTCAATGTGGATGAAGCACCGTTGACCTCTTCAATCATGCTAGTAAGGTCCTTGCCCATTTCATCCAAGCGTTCCGAGAGCTTCTCGGCCAGTTTGTAACTAATGGTCATGTTAGCAAGACCGTATATATCAGTTGGGGATTATGCTTACGTTGTCTCACGCTCCTGGTCCGGTCCTTGGAGAGACTCTCCAGGGCCCACCTGCTTGGTAACCATCTCGTCGACTTCACGCTCGTATCGATCCAGCCATGAGCTGAGCTCATCCTGTTGGCCTTCGACGGCTGACAATTGGCGCTCAACCTCCTGAGTAGCTCGATCCGCATCAACAGTGCTGCCGTATAGCTTCTGAACTTTGGTACCATTGTCCACCAGCAAACGGTCCCATTCGGAAACCTTCTCCGCCTGCTCGCGGAAGTCCTTTTGATATTTGCCAAGATCTGTAGCCCATCGGGTGATGATCTCATCCATGGTTTTGTTCTTCAGACGTGACTGGGCTGGAGGAGCGGGCCCCGTAGTAGACTGGCCAAGGGCGGAGGGTGCAGCTGGTGCAGCGCCGGCAGCTGTTGTAGTCGGAGCAGTGGTCGTTTTACTACCAAGGCCACTAAGCGGTGCTGAGCTGGCGGAGGTTGCTGGCTGAGTCGAAGGCGTAGTAGTAGTAGCTTGGCCGAATAACCCGCCAGTAGGTGCGGCAGCAGTAGTAGTAGTAGCAGGTGCGGCAGTGGCCGCAGTACCTGGAGCAGTGGAGGGAGCCGAGGCCCCAAACAGGCCTCCTCCAAGAGGAGCTGTTGCTGGTGTCGTGGAGGGAGCAGCTGTGGATGTGGCACTTCCGGTGGAAGGGAAAAGAGACTTTTGAGGGGTAGCACTCGACGTGGCGGGAGCTCCTAGGGAGGGAGTCGTGGTTGCGGCGGAGGCAGGAGCGCCGAGGGCCGGGAATGCAGGCTTCGAAGCGGAGTCGCCGCTGGGGGCAGCAGTATTCTTGAACAGAGACGGTGTCTGGGAGCTTTGCGCACCACCCGCGGGTGCAGCAGCGCTGAAAAGGGATTTAGGAGTTGTCTCTGCAGTGGTCGTAGGAGCGGGTGACTCGGCCGGCTTGCTTGCACCGAATAGACCGCCGCTGGGCGCAGCAGGGGTTGCGCCACCTCCAAACAGCGACTTGGATGGCCCCCCCTCCGAACATATTGCTAGAGGGCTGTGCCTGTGAGGTGGCAGGCGTGGTAGACGACGGCGCTGCTGTGGGGGTAGTCGAGTCTGCCGGTTTCGCGGCCCCGAACAAGCTGCTGGGTGGGTTGGATGCAGGCGGCGGACCAGCAGGGGTGGTGGAGTTATTGCCAAACAAATTGCCTCCCGCGGGAGCAGGGGTAGCAGTTGGGGCCGCGTTTCCGAACAAGCTCTTTGCGCCTCCGCCGCCGAAGACGGAATTGCTGGCAGGTGTGGTCGATTCCGTGGACTTGTTGGGAGTCTGGCTGCCGGCAGCGGCGCCGAAGAGTGAGTTGGGCTGCGTGCCAGTTCCGGAGGGAGCCTTGCCGCCGAAGCTGAAGGCCGAAGCACCACCATTGGTCGCACTGGAAGCGCCTGCATTACCGAAGGTTGGTGTGCTTTGGCCACTTGCGGAGTTTGCTCCAAACAACGATGGCGCGCTGTTGCCGGTGGACGAAGCTGTAACATTACCGAAGAGGCCACCACTAGACGCATTGCTATCCTTGTTGGCGCCGAAAGCGTTCCCCGCTGTGCTGAAGAGATTTCCGCTAGAGGCGCCAGTAGAGGCCGGGGCACCGAAAGAGAACGCCATGGTGTTGGTGATCGAGCTTGAGGAATGGGAGGGAAAAAGCTGGACGGAGAGAAAGCGCCAGCAACAGACGGAGCAGGGGAGGCGGGCCTGCAGAATGGATCGAAAGATCCGGCAATGAGAGAATGGAGCTCTTGATCGAATAAATCGAGACAAAGAGCCAAGGGTGGAATGAGAAAGGCAGGACAAGAACGTCGAGACAATAGACAATAATAATTGGAAGGAGTTTGGCAAGCGCGCGCTGAAGTTTGACGCCTTGAATACAAGGCATAAATGGTGACTGAAAATATTGGCCAATTTATTTGATAACTGATGCCTGAGGCAGATGTGTCTGGACTCACATCGATCACAGGGAAACAAGTATCACTGCACACTACACACGGCCCATTGCATTTTGAACTATTCATTTCTGTGTGCCCCTTCTTTCATGTTAACACCCTGAATTCAAGCTGCAATCATGTCGGAGGGGCCGTCCGATCTGTCTAGTTCGCATCTAGAGCCCACCAGCAGAACTACGGAAATGCAAGATCCAGGAGCTGGCGACCATAGTACACGACCCTTGGATATACTTGAATATCTGTTTGGAACTGACCTCTTTTCTAGCAGCTTCTGAAAGCGACGAAGAATACTTCTCAGACGCCAGTGAAGGCAATCCCCAACCCCAGTCACTCCCACAATCCGGTCGCACTTCCCCTGTCCCGCGGACTCGAGTCGAGAGGGTTGATAACAGCACCCAGCATGGCGAGACCCCTGGCACAGCAGCATTTGGAAAGCGACAACTGGACGCAGTCCCCGATGAAATTGAGGTTATTCCAGAAGGCTCACAAAGCCAGACACGTTCCCCCGTGGGGTCAGAGAACCAAAGCTTGTTTACTGAAGGCTTGCCGGTTCCGCGCACAGTGGTTGAGAAGGTGGACCCAGATGAACCTAGCCATGGCGAGGTTCCCGGCACATTGGCGCATGAACAGCGTCTCGCTGATGCTGTGCCCGACGTTGTGACCAAGGCTTCAGATTCCGATAGCAGCCCAACGCCGCCAACTATCAACTCTACACCTCCTGAGGTTGATGGGCCTACAGCAGACATTCCTGAGACACGGCTTGAGCGGGTGGATACAATAGCCACCGAGGAAGACCTGTCGTCACACCCACACGCTCATACAAGCTCAACGAGTGACGCATTGCCCGATGCGGTAGAGACCGTCCCGGATGTCTCAATAGATGATACAGACCTGAAACCCAAAGACCTCTCATTGGAGGATGACATGAACGACGACCACGGATATGAAAAGCAAGAAGCGGGTGATGATTTTGATGAGTTTGTAGAAGAGCAGGAAGATATGGGAGACGACGATTTTGGAGATTTCGACGATGGCTTCCAAGAACCCAATGCAGAAGAAGCTCCCACAGTTGAAACTACGGCACCTCAGCAATTCCACGCACCTCCACCTCTTACCGATTTCGACACATTCAAATCCACCTCCGAACTCCTCGATTCCCTCCAAGACACCCTCGACATCCTCTTCCCCGAATCCCAAGACATAAGCTCTCTCCCACCCGTGGAGCCAATCCCAGACTCCGCAGCAATCTTCAGCACCGAGCGATCCCTCTCACTATGGTCCCAGCTCGTGGCACCACCACCTCTCCAGCCCCAAAACTGGGTGAAATCCCGCATCCGCCGACTATTCCTCGTATCGCTGGGCGTGCCCGTTGATCTGGACGAAATTCTTCCAGCCTCCAAACAGAAAAAGCTCGTTCTACCTTCTATCGATATTGAAGGCACCGGCTCAAAGAGCCCCGGCGCTCGCTCCAGAAGTCGAGTCCGCAAAGAAGAAGGCAACGACAACATCACCGAAAAGGGGCGAGCACCCTCCCGCCAGAAGGCTACTCCTCGCCGCGGCGTACCACCAGCGCCGGAAATAGATCTCTCAGCGGTCCGCCGGCTGTGCGCCACTACCGATGCTGCATTGAATGGTCTCACAGATGCAGAGTTGAAGCTGCATGTCCAGGAACTAAACCAGTTTGCCCAGCGCGCTAGTTCGGTATTGGAGTACTGGCTGAAGCGGCGGGATGGCTTGGTTGGTGAAAAAGAGGCTTTCGAGGGTGTCATTGAGAACCTCGTTAGTCATGTTAGGAGAGTCAGAAAGTAGTCTTTCCCTGCTCCAAACACTTGGTGTACTATCTAAATGCCCAATATAATATATTCTGTATAATCTAATGTCGATACCGGAGAAACCGATTTATCTGGAATATGTGCAACTTCTTAAGTCTACTCTATTGGAGAGCTATAGCACGATGGTACTCGGTTACAACTGGGCCGAGTCTCTCATGAAGTCTTGGATTCAAATTTAATTCTTTTAATTTTTTGTTATCTTATGTTTTCACTCTGTTACACCTTGAGTAATGGAAGACAAAATTGGAGGCAGCTGTTATGACCCAATCCCCCGACGTCAGCAACGACAGATCATGAGAGTACATGGAAGGTATGCATTTGAAGAGCACGCAGTAAGGGGTATCTTTCTTTTCGAATGCATGCAAAGATAAACGAAAGACATTTGAAGGACAGGACCGCTAGAGGAGTAGAAAAGGGAAGAAATTTGTTCGAAACCCCGATGAACTAATTAGTCCAATTCAATGACCGTAGGTTCTTGGGTGCGGACAGCCGGGCTGTGGCTACCACTAGACACGTCCTTCTTGGTACGCACGGCAACAGGGCCGAAAGGGCTTTCGGCCTTGCGCTTCGGAGAAAAGGGCCTGTCTGCCGCGGGCGAAGTCTCATCGGTATCGTACTTGGGCGTCCAGGTTCCATCAACTTTAATCTGGATTGCTCGAATCCCATTAAGTCGGTGTGTACGGGCAAGCTGGGCATGTACCTCGACAAGGAACTGATCGACTACTAAGAACTGTGGGCGTGCGTCTCCCTTGCAGATCGGGCAGCGCCAGTTATCGACCATGGGTGTAGGACCGGATACGGACTTCCTGGTTCTTATGAAAGTGTCACGATCGAAGCATTCATGGTGGTTGCAGTGGCGCGAGCGAACGGGGACATCGAAGATGCGTGCCATGAAGGGGTCCACTAGGTCGATTGTGAGGTTGTCGGTGACAACTGCCAGGTCATCGTCATCGGTGGTGGGAGAAAGACGCTTTTTGATCGCTGCACGAGAGTCCGCGGCAGAGATGGATTGGACCAGGCTGAGTATCTGGTCGAACTCGGCGACCTCCATGACTTCCACTCCGAAGGCGTATTTGGAGGTCTTGCACTCATCCTGTCCTAAGATCATATCGAGCCGTACACTGTTTTCGCCTGCTTTGAGGCTCTCGGTGATGTCCAGAGGCAGGTCTTTTCCGTTGTGAACCTTCCGGCGCACAAAGAGCTCTTTGTCATTCACACTAATGTAGAAGACACTAGGCCAGAAAGTGCTGGCGGTGGACCAAGTCTGCTCCGCCACGGTGTTTGAATCGCCAGGGAGACGAATGCATCGCAGGCGAATAGTCCGGCAACCGGGCCTAAAGGTCCAAACCGAATGTTGGCCTTCCTTCCCGTGAGCTACGTGTGGGAACTTTTGGCGCTCATCGTGCGTGAAAGAGAAATTCCACGTGTAGATCGACTGGTCAACGTTGACGAAGGTTGGGTATACGACGAAGGTATCGAGATAGGTAAACAAATCAGTCTCAACCTCATTGCCATCTGAACTTCGTTTTACCAGCTTCTTCATAGGATCGCGGAGATCGACCATATGAAGACCGAAACGCGTTGGATTTGGGTTCACCATCATGGGCGCTCTGTGGCCGGGTACCGGGAGGAAGGCAGAGTTAGGTAAAGGCTGGAAATGCTGTCCAGTAGGCGGCTGTCCCTGAGGAGGCACGCGTGTGCTCGGCGAGGCAGACGACTGCAAATTCATCGAATGCTGTCGGTTGTAATGGTTATTGGGCATTTGCGGTGGCAGCGGGTGCTGGGCCATATGGTTTGTTGTAGTGGGTGTTGTGGTTATGGGCGATGGAGCGTAGAGTGACTGTGATGGATGCGCAGAGGTGAGAGCACTCGGTTGGAGGGAGGCGATGGAGGAGTTAGCAGGCGCTACTGAAGTTGTAGGCATTGTTCGACGCTGCATTTGTTGACCATGTGGACCTGGGGGTGCTTGGTGCCTCCGAGAAGGTGGTACATGTCCCGCTGCCTGCATGTGCATTTGCGTCTGTGGACTCATCTGCGGATTCATATGTGAATTCACCAGATACCACAGTCCTGTTCCCTGCCACTGTCCTTGCCCCTGTGACATGGGGTTGTAATAAGGACTTTGCGGGGTATTCTGCATTGGTGAGTTTACGCTAAATTGATGCCCAGGTGGGCCAACAACCTGACCCTGGGGCAAATTTGAGGGGAGAGGCTGCAGAGATGCACCGAGTGGGGTTAGAGCAGGCGAATTTGCGGCAGGTTGACTCACACCAGCAAGCGAAGATCTGGGATGGGATGGCGGTAGTGGGGCTTGAGACATGGTTTGATTCTGAGCTCTGGGAGGTCGTACAGGGTGGGAGGAAGATGGTGTCTGTGATTCGGATGAACGTGGGAAGTTGAGATACTCTTGGGTAATTTGCCTGTTGAGAGCCTGCTGGGTCGTCTCTGGAGCTTCAGATTCCTTGCACCGCTGGAAAGCTTTAAAATCTGTCCAAAACAACTTCAGCAGTGCTTCGATGTCTTTATCATGATGAAGGCGCCGTGCAGCACACGTAAACATCACCGACATCAACATCGGGGACGGACAAGCGAGTGCTTGCCAAAGACGAGACACCAAGGGGGGATGTTGGGCCTGAAGAGAGTGATTCAAGATGCCCTGCCATTCAGTTGCAAGCCGTGCTAAAAACTCAGAAACACCGGACAACATTTGGAGGTACCAACTGCTCTGCATCAACTGCTGTGGAGATGCTGGGAAATGGGCGAACACAATGACGGCGGCATCATGCATCTTTCCATTGTCTTCCAGAAGAGGGATGAGTGATCGCATGCCTGACTCAGGGGCTCTAATCTGACCCAATATACTTGGATCAATGCTATATTGGCAGTACAACTGATGTGTCACCAAGTAGAAAGCGTCCTTACGACTAATGGCATTGCACAATAACTGGATTCGAGGCCGAGTAATAGTCGTGTCTCTGCGAGCAGGTATTGCTCCTATCGCAGACAACTCGTCTACCAAGGCATCCAATTGACCAGACCATTGTTCCCATACCTCATTGGGAATGGCCGCAGCCCCAGTTCCCCCTATCTGCAGCAGGCTAGGTCGCGACCCTGAGACTATGCTTCCTTGTGTGGTATGGGCTGTGCGTGTGCCTGTGTTCGAGGGCGAGTTTGTGGACCGGTTGGGTCCCATTAGAGGGGACTGGGTCGCGCTTCGTGACGTGGCGAGCCCGCTAGGAGGTTGGACCGCCATGCGCTCATCATCGCCACGTTGTGCCGTGAGTTGTGTAGAGATTGGTGGCAGTGTGGGAGGTCTGCTTGAGACGATCGCATCCGCGTTCACGGGACTTGGATGAGAATTTGTACTGAGAACTGGTGAGGGAAGAGCCGTAGCTGGCGTGTCGGGGGTTTTTGTATGAATAGAACCACGTGAGCGAGGTTGATTAAGGGTCTCACCGGGCGTGACGGGGGACATTAAGACAGCCTGGGGGAGGGATTTGGGAGTGACTGTAAGGTCGACCTCAACGCGTGGATTTCCCGTAGCCGAGTTCTCTGGGGCGTTAGTCTGCGGACCCATCCAGTTCCTCCGCACGCCGCCTAAAAACAGATTGGCAGTAGTGTTAGACTCTTCAATATGATCAGCACTAGCGTGCGATCGAGATTTAGGTGAGACCATGACGATCGAGTAAGTGTAGAAAGCATCAGGATGGTTTTGGTCGAGTCTGTTTAAAGTCCGTTTAATAAAGGGCGCTTACAACCATGTTGGAACAAAGAATCCTAAGAGTTTAGCGCTTAGATACCAGAATAGGAATGGATCCGTGCAGAGTGAACAATAGACGTAGGGAACTCTCTGAAACTATGTGAAATAGTTATAATTACAAATAAATCATAGTTATCCTAGAATAGATCCTAGGTCTAATTGCTGGACCTTATAAATTACATATAATAATATGATCCATCTTGAGACTTGGGCAAGAATCCATGGATGACCGGGTTCATCTGCATATAAGCAGTACAATATAGATAAGTACCTTAGGTACGTACTATGTACGAAAACGGAATACTGAAACTCTTCAAGTTATGTTGCTAATTTACCAGTCAGGCTAGTAATTATTATTGTAATTATAAGTAATCACCATTGAAAGTTCCAAGGTTGTGCCACCCCTCAGCTCAACATCTCTCTCTCTCTCAACCACGGAAAGCGTCAAGTCCAGACTTTTTCCAGGTTCTTACAATTTGCACACGTCACTTTCGCCTTTCGCCTTTCGCCTTTTCTTCTTTGCAATTTTTGGTATAATTTGGGTATTATACATATATTGACTATATTGGCATTTGTGTGTCTTAGTGTCTTTTTCCCATCATCCCTGGTCCTTTTCTTTCTGGTATGATATATATCGTGATTGCACAGATATAATCCTTCCTGTAAAGAACAAAAAATACAAAAAAAGGAAAAATACACAAGCTACCCTCCCCGAGTTCGGGATCCTTCGAGGTTCGTGCTCCCGAGCCCCGCGAGTTGTTTAACCTAATCACTCTCTCTAATCTCCATCTCTCTTTTAGATTTCTCACATTCTCTCCCCTTCCTGTCTTCGGTGAAGTCACATTACTCTCTCCCAGAGGGATACGCGGTTGCAATTTGCAAAAGCAAATTTGCACTTTCTCCAAATGCCATGTATTGTGTTTTCTCTTGACTTTCTTAGAAACACGGAATATTGAGAGATGGTTACCATGGGCCCACCACAGGGTGTTCGTCCCGGCGACATTCTAGAGGTTCTTCGTAAGTGACGTCGTGTGCGACACCTCGACTTTGGAGGACTGCTTCTCAGGATGCGCCCAGCTTCTAACACTCCAAACTAGATGAATTTGGCGGGCGCGGAGAAGATGAACTGATCATGTTACCCCGCGACAAGATTGAATTAATCGAGTTGGATGAAGGATTTGGAGATGCCTGGTACTATGGCAAAAACCTTAGGACGGGACAAACTGGTCTCTTCCCTGCGAGTATGCGCCCTCCCCAAGACCGCCGTCAGCAACCCCCCCGACTATTCACCAGCTAATATTTCCTGCGCGACAGACTTTACTACTAAACCAGGCGCCCCAAGAAAAACCCTCGCTGAGTCGCCAGTACTCGTAGAGTCGCCAACGCAATTGGAATCCTCTGCGCCCGCAGATTCATCGTTCGCATCAGTCGGGAGTGGGCAGAGCACCCCTCAAGCATCGCGCCACGCTAGCTCCGACGATATGCAGTCACCGCAAATTGGTTCTCCCACACAGCATCGATCCGCCTCGTCTCCGCTACCTCGCCCAAGTCTGGCGGCCGATATCCAGCAAGCCTTTCGTGGTTCGATGGACAACCATGTGAACGGCGAAGAAAGTCCGGTCATGAATGAGACCTTGAGCGTCATTGACGAGCACATCACGGATATGAACACCCCACGTCACAGTGTATCGACCCAGGAACCCAGGACGATCAATGATTCCGGCAGCGAGTACAGCAGCCATATTGGCCACAGGGCTTCTTATATCAACGGACATGAAACCGACGACGAGGAGCAGAGTCATCCAACCGAGCAAGAGGTGCGAAAGTGGAGTCAGTCACAGACTGCAAGATGCTTGCGCGGGCTCGGTATTGATCCAAAACACTGTGACATCTTCGAAGAACAAGAGATCACCGGTGATGTGCTTCTTGATATGGATCAAGATTTCCTTTTTATGAAGGAATTCGATTTTGGAGTCATGGGCAAGCGGCTCAAGACCTGGCATAAGATCAAGGCATTCCAAGAAGAGACCAAGGGTTTCAGTCAACAGCAAGCCCGGAAAGACTCCATCTCCAGCTTCTCGGGGCCTTCTGATGAACGTGCATTGTCTCGCGCTGGGCACACCGGTCCACTTCTTCCTCGGATTCCTACCTTGTCAGAAAAGAACGGCGCTGGTTATCCACGAGCCTCTGCCCCGGTGCAACACCCCCGATTGGCTAGCAACAACAGCTCGCCGATGACACCGCATACCCCTCCCTACAGCCATGATTCACCGAGGAGAATCTCTGCGGCATCGCTCCGTGATCTCAACCAAGCGCGTCGTCATTCTTCTATTGATGCCACCCAACGCGGCATGTCTGATTCGGTTGTCGTTGGTCACCAAAAGAAACCTTCATTTGACCGGTCCTGGACTCTGAATTCCGGCCCCCAATCCATGCCCGTTCGCCCAGGAACCTCCGCGGGAACTAGTCCGGGTGGCTTGCAGAGTGGACCGCTGACCGCTGAGTCGGGTTCTCACACCAACTCTTATATCAGCACCCCAGATCAAATTGAGGACCTAGATCGGGGTTATTTCTCAGGAACCGAGCTCGACTCACGCCGAACCCGCCGGGTTCTACAGAAACGGGGCTCCACCGGTGTCGGCGTAAACAATCACTCGCGCAAGTCAAGCTATGCAGAAGATCAATATAGAGTGATGTCCCCGGCGAAGCGACACTCGCGCATTGGCAGTGTGGACTCGATCCGTGACGCAGCAAAGCATGTCTCCACGGCTGCTCACGCCTATCACGGTACGCCACCGAAGAGTCGAATGCGGAGCTTGAGCACGCGCGTGTCAACCGATAGAAGTGGGAACAACTCTCAGTCGTCAACCACCGAGAGCAGAACCAGTAATAGTGGGTTCTTCGCCAACTTTTCTCGGGTCAACAAAGGTGATTCTGAAAGCTCTTCTTCTCGCGCTTCGCCGATGCAGTTCCAACCATTGAAGAATGCTGGGCCCAAGTTCCGCCGAGCTATGGGGCTTCGTGCTATATCCGACGTGGTTGGAAAGAAGATTGACACATCTGCGTCTCCTGACTCACCGCAGGAGTCCGAACCTATCTCTGCTCGCACCGGATCTACGACTCCATCAGCGACATCCAAGAGCTCGGAACGGCATAGTACAGATGGGTCTGGTAAGGCTGCCACTGACGGGCACGGATTTGTAGTCCGGCCTCGGACCGTCAAGTCCAAGAAGGAGACTAGCGCCTATACTCGGGGTCTCGAGAAGAAGACACCGCATGAACAGATGGATGGTTGTGACTATAGTGGATGGATGAAGAAGAGATCCTCCAACTTGATGACCACCTGGAAACCCCGTCTGTTTGTACTGCGCGGTCGTCGTCTGTCCTATTACTATTCCGAGGACGACACCGAGGAAAGAGGCTTGATCGACATCACCGCTCACCGTGTCTTGCGAGCGGATCAAGACCCGATTATCGCTCTACATGCAACCATCACCGGCTCCACCGCGTTGCCAGCCAATGCCAACAACACCGTGGATACCCCTGGCGGCACGAAGCTCACCACCCCCTCGGTCATTCAATCACTGACCACTAAGGACGGCAATGGACCGTTCTTCTTCAAGCTGGTGCCCCCAAAGTCAGGCAACTCGCGTACCGTGCAGTTCACAAAACCAGCCACCCACTACTTCCAGGTCGACAATGTCCAGCAGGGTCGTCTGTGGATGGCAGCGTTGATGAAGGCGACCATTGAGCGCGATTTGGGACAGGCAGTGGAATCCACCAACAAGCAAAAGACTATTAGTCTGAAACAAGCTCGGCTGATGAACCAGCGACCGCCGGAGCTGATGCCTGCTTCAGGCAGCACCAAGACCTCGCAGACCATCAATGAGGAAGAGGAAGAAGCGGGTCTCCAACTCGAGGGCTTGAATCTTAGTCAGTCTGATGCCAACTCGTTCGAGGATACGAACGGCAGTCTGGACATTAACAACACAGATGGAGGCCTCGAGCGACCTCTCTCTAACCCCCTTGGAGACTTGGACAGTGGCCACTCATCCTTGCTTCCAGATCCTCTGGCCAAAACGGAATCTAAGTGAATATTTATTTGGGCCCCTATTATTTGTGTGTGACCTTGCTTGGAATTACTTGAAGGACACCTTTTGGCCATTATTGTTTTCTTTTTGCTGGCGTTTGATGTGATATACCCCTCGCTCAGACTTCTTCCTTTGTTGACTCGGGCCAATTTCGTCATTGCAGGTACGTTGGTCGGGGGATTTATGTGGGAGTATGTGATTAACTTGCTTATGGACACGAAGTTGACTGGAACTGAGCGTTCTTCCCTATACTAATTGCATCTGCAAATGTAGATACTATAATAATTTAATTTATTCAACTTTGGCTATTTGCTTCTCTTCATCGTTCTTATAGTTCTCACCGCCCAAGGTACCGCCAACTCTTACTACGGGCATTATATAGCCACCATGCTACCGACGTTGGTTATAAATAGCTTTAAATATTTCTCGATATGTATTACGATTGTCAATCCTTGCTGGGGTTGTTTATAATAACTCAATTATAAGTTGCCCTCCTTGTCTTGGGTAGTTCAATCCTATGTTGTATGGTGTCACCGTAAATATGTGCTATCTTTATCGATTAGCGATGTGCGCACTTTTGGTTCTTCTCCTTTCCACTGTTCAAGACAACTCTTTTCAATATGGTGTATAGGTCTTTATAACATTTATCCTTCTTCTGTCATTTTAGATTCCTCATGTCCCTCCGCTGGCTGCTCTCCCGCACCTTTGCGCACCTTCTTCCCATTACAGTGATCGCCACTGTTTACCTCTATCTCTACCCAGTCTTCAACGGATGCGCTTTTCCTCTACCACAGTCTGTCTCACATTCAAGTGAGAAGCAGCTATATCGCAATTCAGTGATCAACACGCTTTTCCAACACCTTGGTGTTTCAACCTCAGACACAAACGGTCAACCCGCCATCTTTAGACTCCTAGTCCTCGCAGACCCCCAATTGGAAGGGGACTCCTCGCTCCCTTTCCCCGAGTATGAATTATACCCTCGCATGCAGACGCACTGGCGCGCCGTCCAGGAAGCAATCGGCAACGCCTCCACTTCACCTCTACTGAACGAGGACGTCCTCTCAAACATCACAACCGGTCTCCAAACCCTCGCAACTGAAGACATTCCACGCGCCTTCAAGGCAGGCGTGAAACGCCTCGACCTCTTCGGCAACGACTACTATCTCGCGCACATCTACCGCACGCTCTTTTGGTGGACCCGGCCGACGCACACCACAGTGCTGGGCGACTTGGTGGGAAGCCAGTGGATCTCCGACGACGAATTCGCCTGGCGCGGACACCGGTACTGGAACCGCGTGTTCCGCGGCGGAGAACGGGTCGACGACAACATCACCAGAACCGGTGCTGCAGGTTGGAGCCAGGGTGAAGGCAACAATGCGCCGTTATTGGAACCCCTGAGCGCGGATCGGGCCTGGTCCAGGCGCGTTATCAATGTCGCCGGAAACCACGATATTGGATATGCGGGGGACATCAGTGAGGCGCGGATGGAGCGGTTTGAGCGCGTGTTTGGCCGTGCGAACTGGGATGTGCGGTTCGAACACCCGCCCATCGTGTCCTCCTCTGCGTCTGAGTCTACTGGAGACCAGCTTGTTACCCCTACTCTGCACCTGATTAACCTCAATTCCCTCATGTTCGACACCCCCGCGCTTTCTGCGGAGGTCCAGAGCCATACGTATTCTTATCTGAACGAGCTGATCGCCCGTCGGCTCTCGCCGGTCGAGGACCGGTCGGCTTTTACTTTGCTTCTGACACATCTACCCCTGCACAAGGAAGATGGGGTGTGCACGGACGGGCCGTATTTCTCGTTCCGCGATTCTGACGATAAGGATGGTCCGGACGGTGTGCCCCGGTGGCTAGACGGTGGTCTCAAGGAGCAGAACCATCTCAGCGATACACTCAGCGCTAGCGGGGTTCTGCAAGGCATCTTTGGGCTGCGCGGCGACGAGAATGCGCTTGCTGGTGGCCAAGGCCGGAACGGGCTCATTCTTACAGGACATGACCACACGGGATGTGATGTTGTTCATTTCGTTAACCGCACTGAAACAGCCGACGACAACGGTTCATCCCAAGCTTGGAAGTGGGCTGCGGAGCGCTTCAATAAGAGTCGGCACATTGACGACCCTTCTATCCGGGAGGTGACCCTCCGCTCGATGATGGGAGAGTTTGGTGGTAATGCCGGTCTCCTTTCGGCGTGGTTTGACGAGGTCGCTGGCGAGTGGAGCTATGAGATCACTATGTGTCCAGCTGGTGTGCAGCATGTCTGGTGGGTTGTTCATGTCCTGATGCTAGTAACGCTGGGTGTGGCTCTACTTTGGTCATTATCCAGTAGTGCTCAGGTGAAGACGGCTCCTCGGAAAGTCGATTCAGTACAGAAGACTCAAAACGGACAGAAGAAATAATTGGGTTGTATATTGGTTTTTTGTTTTTATTGTATCAAGAGCATTGGATAGAAAGAGCGCTTGCATTTGGATACATGTATTGCGAAATATATATATTCACAACGGTGTCAACCAGATATAGAACTATATGACGTGACCTCTTTGAGGTTGTGTCTGGGTGCGCAACTCTGTATGTACAGAGTAGAAACCGAGTACGTCTACGAAAGGTCTACAAAGGGTATGTGGAGGGTCTACGTAGAGCCATTGGTGGTCATATCAGAGTTCATATATGCCAAAGAACAAACAACCAGGACCAAGTCCCCTCCCATACAGCCTGCCTAAAACCTTTAGGCCAGCCCTCGAGGTAACGGGCAAGGCGGTGCAAAAGGATGTGATTTTAAAGTAATACTTCCGAGAGACGCCAGCAAAGGGAGGGAGAAAAGACGAAGATGGAGGATAAAACCGGCTTTAAAATAAAAACAGTTGGATTTCGTCAAATGGACACCACCTGTCCAGCTCCCATTTTAATCCTATGGTCTCATATGCACCGCATTCCAGGTCCCAAGCAGATTTGAGGTTTGGTATCGTTCTTTTTCTTTAAAATTCGGATTTTCTCTCTTTACATAACGACACCGGAGTTGGAGGCAATACGCTAGAAAAAAGTGTTAGTTTAGGCTCGGACGGGTGCAAATGGAAATGAATCCATTTCCATATGGAGTGGATAACGTACGGGCCAGAGCTCAGCAGCTTCCTTTCCGACGGGACCGGTGATGGCGGAACCCTTCATCTCACCCTTGGCGTTGACGATAACTCCTGCGTTGTCCTCGAAGTACAGGAAGATACCGTCGGGGCGGCGCCAGGGCTTGCTCTGGCGGACGACGACAGCGGGCATAACCTTCTTGCGGAGCTCGGGCTTTCCCTTCTTGACGGTGGCCATGACCATGTCTCCGACACCGGCAGCGGGGAGACGGTTCAGGCGGGCACCGATACCCTTGACGGAGATGATGTACAGGTTGCGAGCACCGGAGTTGTCGCAGCAGTTCATCACGGCGCCACTGTTTGACGAAAAAGGGACCCGTTAGTGAATTGTTCTAGATCTTGAAGACGTCGTGTTTCGAATGCTGAAAGCGGAGATCCATTTTCGTTTCCTTTCTTCCCGCCGATCTTTTCGTTTCTGTTGCATGGCGTATGTTTTGCTGGGGAGGTTTGATCGATTGGAAAATAACTTGTGGGATCCGGCGGGCAAGAAAGGCGCATTCGAAACAGACTAGACGATAAGGAATTTGTAGACGTACGTAGGCAGACCGAGAGTCATCTTGAGCTTGTTGCCGGCGGCACCGCCACGACTGTTCAATCGTTAGTGAATTTCCTTCTTGTCGATTCGTTCTTTTCCCAATCCGAGCCCCATTCTATCCTCTCGACACAATGGTGTGGTGTTGCTTGTCCATGCTTGCAAAATAATTCTGTATCGGTTCGGAATCGAATGGGGCCACGGAGGGAATCGCTGGGAGACTCACCCTCTCTTAGACATGATGGCTGATGATCACGGGGGGAAGTTGGGTGAAAAAGGTTGGCGACAAGAGGTCGAACGTCGAGGATCCAAACTGGAGGTGTGCTTTCTCGCTTAGTGGGCAAAGTGCGTAAAATCTTGGCGTTGGGAGGTGATTGGCCGCCCAGCTCCATCAACTTTGCCCTAATGCTAACCCCATTTGGAATAGTGCCAAATGTTAATGCCTGAGGCGCTAATCATATACTTCTAGGGTTTAGATGTTGTGATGTTTGGAAGATTGCATTTCATCGAATAATACATTCGCGATCTCAAAAAAGAATAGACGAAATAAAACACAGATGGCACATGAATGAAGATAAAATATGAAATGATTCATTGGTAGTCCATAAAAACAACTCGTCATCCCCCGAAACAATTCAAGGTTAAACCTCGATTTGAGTCTGCCATTCCGCCACGAGTAATGCCCTCCCGTGTCAAGCAAGATGCGAGCACGCTGTTAAACCGATAACACCTTTCTGCCATTGTCCGTTGCGCCAGATCCGATATTGTCGTCTTTGCATCACAGCCGATTACTCCTCTTTCTTGGGTTCTGCCATGGGCTCCAAGTTCTCTTCCTTGGTCGCCGTTGCCTCCGTGTCCACAGTAGGAGCAGAGGCTTCGGCACTCTTCTCGAGGGTAGAATCAGCAGCCTCTTTCGGAGGGGACTGGGCTCGCACAGGGGAGGCGGCGGAGCCCTCGACCAGAGATTTCTCCTCAGTACTTGGCGCTTTAGCTGGAGCTTGTTCCGAGGTAGTGGGTTCAGCGACAGCAGCAGCGTCCTCCATGGTAGTATCTTCCTCAGGAGGGTGAGGAGACTGATGTTGAGAGGCAGTAGGAGCTTCCTGCTCCTCGCTTTCCATAGCCATGTTATCAGCATCAGTCATGGGGGTTTGATCGGCGTGCGAAGCTTGCGGGCCAGCAAAAGGCGCCTCGGGTTCAGTGCGTGGGGCATCAGTCATCTTAGCATCAAGGGCGAAGTCCATTTCTCCGTCAGCCGCAGATGAGCCATCTTGCGGGGTTGCCATGCCACTATCCAGCCCAGAGTCCGGCTCGAGGTTTCGGTAGTTGACTTGGTTGCGACGACGCATGCCGCCTGGTTGGCGACGAACACCGTTGGCGGCGTTTTCGTCTTCGTCCTCGCTATCACTAAGCTCGCCAGCCTTTTCGGTGCGTTGGTCGAATCGTCGTTGTGTGAACCGCTTGTCTTTGTTCTCATCCTCATCAAGGTCATCCATAACGTCATCAGCCTCGTCGTCCATGCCGTCCAAGATGGGGTTCCGTGGGACATCCGTCATTTGAACTGAAGGAGCAAATGCCGTGCGCTTGAGGTTTTCGACAACCTGGTTGCGAATCTTGTCCAGGTATTCTTTGGTGTTGGCATTGTCCATGTTGGAGGGGCGGACATCAAGCTGATAATCAGGAGCGAAGTACTAATGCAATTAGTACTAGTTATCCTGGAAGAAACAAGAAACTTACCTCATAGTAGTCATTGTATGGCAGCTCTGACCCCAGGGGCTCTCCGACAAGGATACCGGTCTCATAAGCCCATGTCCGTGCAACGTTGCGCATGGTGTAACCACCACCGCCAAGAACCAAAGTTGGCAGATCAAAGCTCTTGACGAAGTTAACACAGTTGGCGTGTCCTCGCATACTCAGGTTGAAGCAGCCCAAGCGATCACCAGATAGACTGTCACCACCGCACTGAAGGACTACGGCCTCGGGGCGGTACCACTCCATCACGCTCTTAATAACGGGCTCAAAAATGCTCTTGTATGTCTCATCAGTGACGCCATCCCGGAGAGGGAAGTTAACCGCGTAGTTTTTGCCCTGCCCAACACCGATGTCGCGAAGCTCACCGGTACCAGGGAAGTACTCGCCGTACTTGTGGAAAGAACAGGTCATGACGCGATCAGTCGTGTAGAAGGCCTCTTCGACACCATCGCCGTGGTGGACATCAATATCGACGTAAAGGACTCGTTGTTTGAAGCGCAGAAGCTCCAGGATTCCGAGGACGATATCTTCATGAATGTTAGCTTCTGGGACGGACGTTTGGAGGACCGAAGCAAGATACCATTGACATAGCAGAAGCCACTTGCTTCGCTCTTCTTGGCGTGGTGGAGACCACCAGCCCAGTTGACGGCAACATCACATTTGTTGCGGTTCAGTCGTGCGGCGCCTTCCATACTGCCTCCAGCGCTGATCCCGCAGAACTCGAAAAGACCGTCGAACACGGGGCAATCGTCTCCAACATTGTATCGGCTCTGTTCCTTCGAGAAATGGTCCATATTGTCGGGTGTGACCTTGGACAAGAAGTCGATATATTCATCGGTGTGGAACTGGGTCATCTCGTACTTGGAGGCAGGTTTCGCACGCTGATTTGTTAGTGCAAGGGTTAAAGAGATAGGAAAAAGATAAAAGAGTACTCACGTAGATCTCCATTTTCTTGTAGAGGCCATAGTTCATCACCAAGCTGTGCGTCATGCGAATGCGATGAGGCTTCATGGGGTGGCCCGAGACATAGGCATAGTTTCCCACATCGGAGTCGTAGAAGTAAGCGACTTTCTTATTCTTAGACCCAAGGAGCCTATCGGAAATAGGTTCCAGAGCCATGTTGCAGAAAGTGACGGAGGGGTCACTGGGTTGAAAGTGGAAAAAGGTGAAGTTCAAGAAGTGTAAGTGAGATCCGGGGAAGGATGAAGTAGCGTGGCAGGCGCAATGCAGATATACTCCCAGGAGGGTAAATAGGCAGCGATGGCACCTATTGTCACCAGATCGCGCAATGCGAATATTAGGTAGTACAATTAATCACAATAGCAAGCCAATGTCATTGTTCAGGCTATTGAAGAATAGATAGAGGAGAGAGAATCGCCCGCGAAGGAGCGGAAGCCAACCGAACCACACACCGCCTTCGTCAGGCAAAGCTCCCACGGCTTTGCTCATCATCACTTAACACGTCTTCGACAACCTTGTTATCTTCTCGCTAATATCACATCTGTCGGGGATTTTTGCTATCTTGTATCCTTCTTTGAACACTGTTTCGGCAATACCAAGCTACTAGAGACAAATCGACTTGCTCCGGAGCTCCCAAGTAGCGATAGCTTCGCCCTCTCTACTCTCGTTTCATCAAGTCTTGTCAGATATCTTTTAACTATGGATCGCCTTAACCGGATGCTCCAGGCCGCTCAAGGCATGGGGATGGGAGGCGCTGCTCCTGGTGGCGTAAGTTGGATAAGACTCTAATCTCCTTGTTGGGAGGCATTAATGGCACCCTAGCCTAGCTTCACCATGTTTCTCTGCATTGACTAATGAGAGCCATTGTTTAGGATACCCCGAACCTGATCGATAACTCCGAAACTGTCCACATCTCTTCCTTGGCTCTACTGAAGATGCTACGACATGGCCGCGCGGGTGTCCCGATGGAGGTCATGGGCCTGATGCTGGGCGAGTTCGTTGATGAATACACAGTTCGGGTAGTGGACGTCTTTGCCATGCCCCAGAGCGGTACTGGTGTTAGTGTCGAGGCAGTGGACCCTGTGTTCCAAACTAGAATGATGGAAATGCTTCGGCAGACGGGACGGTAAGCCTATCAGCTCATATACAAATAGATGATCCCCCAATGCTGATAGTTTGTGCAGACCAGAAACCGTGGTTGGCTGGTACCACTCGCATCCCGGTTTCGGCTGCTGGCTCTCCTCGGTCGATATCAACACTCAGCAGTCGTTTGAGCAGCTCACACCGCGTGCGGTTGCCGTTGTCGTTGATCCTATCCAGTCAGTGAAGGGCAAGGTCGTCATTGACGCCTTCCGTCTCATCCAGCCTCAGACCGTGGTCATGGGCCAGGAGCCCCGCCAAACTACATCAAACTTGGGTCATCTCAACAAGCCTTCGATTCAGGCTCTGATTCACGGTCTCAACCGCCACTATTACAGCATTGCGATTGATTACCGTAAGACGGGACTGGAAGAGAACATGTTGATGAACCTTCACAAGCATGTATGGACCGAGGCCTTGGAGATGAGTGACTTCCACGAGGAAGGCCAGCACAACGTGGAACGCATGAAGCAGCTTGTTCTCCTTGCAGAGGGTTACGAGAAGCGCATCAAGGAAGAGACGGAGCTGAACAAGGATCAGCTGAAGACGAGATATGTTGGCAAGCTTGATCCCAAGAAGCGTATGTTCTTCCTTGCGACAATAACCCCAGAAAACATATACTGACGCTCTACAGACATCGAGGATGTAAGTCAACAGTTGATTGAGGATAACATTGTTGCCGTCTCGCGGCAGATGATTGACAAGGAGGCTTCGGTGGCACGGCAATCATCCAAAGAAGACACAAACGGTGCTGCCATGGAAGTTGATGAAGATCTCTAAAGAGCTAGAAAAGTGTGTCAACCAAACCGCTTTAATTATTACCGATTGGTTGGGCTTTATGTTACCAAACCAAACCAACAGACGAATGAAATCTACTCAAACTTTGACATAACAATAATAAATTCATTGTCAATAAGAATGGCGTTTGGGCTATTGTTGAAGTAGGTGCTTGTCTATAATTCTGTTTCATGTGATCTATGCGCCGCGCAATGTATAAATCGTAACAATATGGAAAATATCCACCGAACAATGGTCTATCATGACTCCAACTTGACTGTCTGAAGCGAGTTGCTCAAGGCTTCGACAACATCAGGGGAGTAGGCCCGCAGGCCATCAAAGGCAGCATCCACGTCAATGAGCTCATGTTTCTCGTGAGTGTCATCTTGAGTGTCGCTCCAGCCTCTATCAGGGCCCCAAAGGACATTTTTCTGAGCCTTCCGGGTTTCCTCAAGCAAGCGAGTCATCAGAGGTCCATTCTTCTCTACAGAGGGCCAGGCATCGAATTCGACCTGAACTAGACCCGGCAGCCGTTCCAAGATTTGACTTAACAATTTGCCACAGAAGTTGGTATAATAATCCTTGGATATGCGAAAGCCCTCGAACACAGGGTGTGAAGGGTCACACTGCACAAACACTTTCAACGTGCGCACAAGCTCCATGTCGTGTAATCCCAATCCCTGGTTCACAACCCATGACTTTGGGGGTGCAGTCCAGCTTGATCCCACAATCAATTCAATCGTGGTGATCGAAGATCGGTGGCGTCGAGGCAAAGCCCGGATCGTGGGCATGCGCAAGAAGTCCTGGACGGGAAACACACGGAATGTCTGGGTCGAATAGAAGTAGTGAGTGGCTTCGTCGTGGATCTGTCTCGAGACAAGGAACAGGGCGACGCGGTGCGAAGATGGTGCTAGAGGTTTGCTCTTCTTCGCCGAAGACCCAACGTTGCCACCAGTGCGCTTCAATGTACTCTTCCGAGTCGGCGTGAACAGGACATAATGATAAATAAGCAGGCGGATCTCGGACGGTAGACGGAGGAAAGGGAATTGCTGTAAAATTTCAGGTCCTTCTGGTTCGGAGTCGACGTCGGAGAGTTGCTCCTCAAAATGGATCATCTTCTTTTTGAACCCCATGATTGCGAAGTATGCAGGTGAATTCTATGAGATACGAACGAGTCTAGATTTGGACAGGAAGATCATATTTCTGGTAGTCATGTAAAAAAGAGAGAAAAAGAAAACTAAAAAGGATTTGTGTCCCACGATCGGAGCGCAGCTTCACGGGAAAAACCTTTGCTGCGCTCTTGGTAGTGGGAATGAAGAATATCTTCGTTGGTCTCCCCAGCTAATACAACCCGACATGCAGAGAGAAAAGGCTTGGTAGGTCAAATTAATGTCTGGGTGAACTTTCTGAAGAAGAAAAGAAAAAAGGAGAAGACTCGATGGCCGAGGCGGTCGATATATAAACAAACTGCACGGATGGTCCGGGTGCGGCGCCGTACCGAGTCGCGCCGACTTTTAACGGGAGACCTGAGGTTCATCCCATCATTCAGGACATATTCGTTTCAACCAGATACACAATGCTTAGTCGTGCAGTCTTGCCTCTAACGAGGCCAAATGTCTTCGCATCTGCCGTTCGGGCGTCAACCCTGTCGGCGCGGCCTTCGCCGTACACTGCTTACAAGCTTTCCCCGGGTATCCAGCTAAGGGCGAAGTCGAATAAATCGAAGTCGAATACCCCCAAAGCAGCTCCAAAAGATTTCGCCGCTGAGCAACCCGAGTTTGATACAAAAGCTGAATCTACACAACCTTCCGAATCTGTGAGATTTTCTTCACCTTTTCACAGAGAGGATTCCCCTCTGACGTTGTCTTTCTAGGCCGAACAACCCCCACAGAAGCCTCTCCCCGATCTGACACAAGGTATTCCATCGACGCTGGCCGCAGAATTGGAAGGTCGTATGAAGAAGGGACCATTGAACCTCACAGAAGACCCTACCCAGTCAGAAGAGTATGAGACAGAAGGCAGAGGAGGTGGTGACATCCCCAAGGGCGGATATGAGACGTCTATCGACCGCCGCAAGGCCCGCATGGCCAATATAGTATACGCAGGCATGCTGTTTGCTGGTATTGCTGGTATGGTCTACCTGGGTCGTAACTGGGAAACCGAAGAGGAGGCACAGCAACACCCTGAGACCCCATCTGGATGGAGTCCCGGTCTTTGGTACAACCGTATCAAGGCCCGCACCAGCGATCTTACCAGCTACTACAAGGACCCCGCTTTCCCCAAGCTGCTTCCGGATGAGGATGCCGAGATGCGTCAGCCATACACCCTGGTGCTCAGTCTTGAGGATCTTCTCGTTCACAGCGAGTGGACCCGTGAGCACGGATGGCGTGTTGCCAAACGGCCTGGTGTCGACTACTTCCTCCGCTACCTGAACCAATACTACGAGCTCGTCCTCTTCACCAGTGTGCCCAGTATGATGGCCGACCAAGTCCTACGCAAACTCGACCCCTACCGTATCATTCGCTGGCCCTTGTTCCGTGAGGCGACCCGGTACAAGGATGGAGAGTACATCAAGGTATGTCGACTTCTTTTCTCCCCTTAGTCTTAAAATGCTAATTGTCTTGCAGGACTTGCAATATCTCAACCGTGACCTTTCCAAGGTTATTCTCATCGACACCAAGGAGGAACACGCCCGCCACCAGCCCGAGAACGCCATCATTCTGGATAAGTGGACAGGTGATCCGAAGGATAAGACGCTGGTCGCCCTCATCCCCTTCCTGGAATACCTTGCTGGTATGGGTGTCGAAGATGTGCGTACCGTGCTGAAGTCGTTTGAAGGCACTCCCATTCCCATCGAGTTTGCCAAGCGCGAGAAGGCGATGCGTGAGCGCTTCGAGAAGGACCTCGCCGAGGAGCAGAAGAAGAGGCCCTCGCGTGGTCTGGGCAACTTTGCTGCAGCACTTGGCTTGAAGTCTTCTGTCACCCTGAACGGTGAGCAGACACCCTCCGAGGGTCTGGCTCAGGGCAAGATGCTTTGGGATCAGATCCGCGAGCGTGGTCAAAAGAACTACGAGATGATTGAGTCAGAGATCCGCCTAAACGGCGAGAAGTGGCTCGCTGAGATGGCAGCTGAGGAGGAGAAGGCCCGCCAGGAACAGATGCAGAGCATGAAGGGCTCTTTCACTGGCATGTTTGGTGGTGGCTCCAAGGAACAGTAACCGACGCGAGCCAATTACTTTTCTTGTGTCTCTAGCAGATAGATCATCAGGGGTTCGTTCTGGGCATTAATGAACGAGTGTAAAATAGGGTTTGGGGTTTGTTAGTTTTATTGTACAAAATTTTAGTCAGAAATTTTAATATGAGAAAGACTGAGATTGGACTGATATCAAGGTCGTTGGGCTTTGGATCCCAGGGTATATATTGTTGAAATAAGAAATTAAGACTATATGTTCAATTATCTTCTGATCATGTCAGGTTCACATCCTGGAAGACGGAGACATCCCATATTCCCGTCATGTCAAAGGGGAAACCGTCCATCGTTCCAAAAGTATTAGATATCGACATCATGTCGTCAACGATGTCGTTGTTTGTTTGTGTCTCTGGCAGCGATATCGCGGCCGGGTTGACCAGCCCACTGTCTGCCATTGTGGTTGTGAATGCCTGGTCCATTGTGGCACCGGTCCCGGGAAGCCGGTGCATAATGCGTTCGCAGTGATCCAGACACATGTCTGCTACATCCCAGTCTTCTTCTTCCCGCACACGGCGCAAGACTGAGCGCAGGGTTTCGACGTTGGAAAGACAGGACCGTGCAACATCACTGTCGGTGGTCTCGAATGCACAACGAACTAGCAATGTCGCCGTTGATGTGAGATGGAAGGCGCTATCTGTCAAAGTATTAGGAGACAAGGAATGACCAGAGAGGATGCTTCAACGTACAGGGTAGCCAAAACTCCGTGAAATTATTCTTCCGTAATGATGTGATGAATCCAACAATCTCCTCCGCTGACCTTCTACATTCTGTTTGGAAATAACGACGTGCTTCGGTGTTTTCCGTTTCGGAGTTGTTGACTTCCTGCAAGGTTGTTAGAGATCACTCCTTTCGATTTCTCTCCTCTCCGGCTCACATTTAGTTCAACTCGGCTGACAAGCATTTTGACAGCTAAGAAAGCTAGTTGCAAACTGCTTGCTCCATAGATCCGCTCTCCGGGGTGGACTGTGGGCCCTCTCAACCAGTCTGGTAAGGAATCTTCCCATATATCTAGGTCTGTTCGTATTTGTCTGAGCTTCTTGGATGTCTCGCGTGCGGGTTTGTGTTGCAACCCATAGACCAGCGGTAACAGCTCGCCCAAAGTCTCAGTCAACCGGCAGAGGTAGATATGGCAGTGTGCTGCTCTCACACGTTCTGTAGTGCGGAGGTTCGATGGGACCAACACGTCGACAGTGGGTAGAGGCACGTCGTATTGATTTTTGGAAATCTGAGGTGGAACACCATGACCAAAGCTTCCCCTATTTATTGTCAGGTCTGTTGCAAGCCAAAAGAAAAGCAGGACAATCTTACCAACGATCGTGGATCACAACTCCCCACCACAAACGAATCCGCTGGTTTTTTTCTGCTTGTGAAAGCTTCCAATTGCTAGGATCACGGTTCAAACCAAGGCAATTTGCCAAAGATAGCATACGGCCACAGCTGACGGCGTTCCCTGTCATAGAGAAAATGGGCCGTCCAGTCAGATCGATAAGCGCAGCGCTGATTGTGTCTAATCCGGGGGCTGAGAACTCCTCATGCAACGCTGCGACGGTCATGTTGATCGCATATCGAACGTCGGGTTTCGGGTGGCACGCAAGATTTTGTGTGTGTTTCCAATATACGAGGGACATGGAATAGACTTGACACACCAGTGCAGCTGGTGGGTCGTGCAGGTCATCGGCCATGTATGATTCCCAGAACGATTCGCCATCGAAGATCGGGAAAGAAACGTTGAAACGATCAATGAAACTAGAGTTGAAAATATAAGCAGGGTTACCCAGAAAATGGGGGAAAAGTCAATGCTGAACATACAGTCTCACTAAGTCGTGTTTGAACGGCCCAAGTATTTGTTCGAGGATCTCCTTCTGATTCTCACCGGGAGGAGTTCCTCTCCGCATACCTTTCCTTCGCCGCGAAATTGTGGTGTACAGGACTGGTTTCCGCGGATCACTAGAGTAGATATTGTACGGGTGACTCTTGGGCTCTTCCGATTGACTCATCCGCTCTGGAGGCATGTGTTTTTCAATGACTTGGGCATCTTCAGCGACCATAGGGCCGACAATGAGAACCGACTCGTTTTGGGGATCGTCCATATCTTTGCGCCGGGAATCACTTCCTCGACGACCACCTGACGAAGTCGTTCCATGAGGACTGGGACCATTGGCCGGCTGCCGGGGCGGCATATTCTGGCTCATGTGGGCGAGTCCATCGTCACTGCGCTTACGCTTCTGCCCCGGCACGGGCTCCATCACTGGCGGCCCTGCCCAGGATTTCGAGTCCGGGGCGCTCAAGACCGAAGTATCCGCGTTGGCCTCCTCTTGATAGTGACAGTCGGCACCTTGCACGCGACATAGAAGACATGATTGACCGGGGATATCAACGGTACATCGAGACTTGCGCTTGCGACACAAGTCACAGGCGCGGACCTTGTGGGAACGGTATGGTCGGGCGCCGGCATTGAATCCGGGAGATGGGAGTTTGGAGGAGGAATTGACTTGGACTGGTGCAGGCGACATGATGCATGCCCAAGTGTGAAGTTATGCGGATGAGGTAATACGGGGAAAGCGAAAGATGGTGATTTGGAGATTTTGTCGGGGTGCTTTCGGAGTCGGCCGATTAGCGGCTGGACAGAGTGAGGGGTATGAGCACGCGGGCTGCAAAATGGGGAGAAAAAGGAGAGAACGAAATTGGGAGCTCTCAATGTCTGAGGAACGGAACTAGATTCAAGGTCAAGGCTAGATGCACATCATCTCGTACAGTCTCCCAAGATATCAGAATTTGGCAATCTCATTTTCTTATCAAAAATTGAACTGCGGGCATCCATGGATGGATCCGTCCACGGGTGTGGGGAATGCTGACTCACTCCACGTGAAGCTGACATAATCACTTTCGGCCTCAGGCTCTTTCTATTTTTATCTTCGGACTTGGCGTGGACAATGCAGGCGATCGGCATGGGTTGATTCATTGACGTGGGTGTCCCGCATTGCCTCATGGGGCGAGAAACTGCACAGCCACAAGTTCATATTCCTCGCAACAATGCCCGCGGCGTGCCTGATCCGTTGTATGTAGGTACAAAGCGGTGATCATGGAGGATACTTCCCCCACCGAGGACACTTTCGTCCATCAGGGCTCCTCTGCGTCGCCCAGCCTGAAGACGTGTTTTGATCGGCTACCACTTAATGTGATTGAGCAGTAAGTCAATATCTCACCGGGTAGTCGCAACCTTGTGTTCGTCCGACATGTGGCCTTACGGTCAGTCATTGACCGCAATTCTTACCGAGTCAATAGCATCCTATATGCTTCCGATGCCAATACATTTGCATCACTATCTCTACTAAACCGACGGTGGAAGCATGCATCCGATTCCGAGGCATTATATGCGTATCAATTGTCACGCTGTTCATCATTTTCCTGGGCCCGTGGGCTCATTTCTGAGACAGAAAGCCTCACTAAACTCAAGCGCCAATTTGTCAAGGAGGTCAGACAGAACGCATTCGATGCATTTTTACGGCCCCGGCAGACTCTCGTGCGACTAATTTCAAGTTCTATGAGCTCGTCGACGGCGTTCCCACAGGGTGAGGTTTTTCGATTCTCGTTTTCTGGAAATGGTCAAATGGTTCTCTGCATCACCTCTTCTCGCATCGTTGTACTAGATGTGGCCACTGACCCAGTTGCCGTCAAGCATGAGCTTATGACTCGAAGGCGGCCACTGGGAGCCACACTCCGTGATGATGGCTCACTCATTGCCGTTTTGTCTTCCACGCATAGAGTTCATATCTACCAGCTCTCTGATGATGAAGCCAAGCACATCCAAGTTATCACACTGAATGATGCTCCAAGGGATATTAAATTCTCTCCAGCAGGTAGCGTGTTAGCCTTAGCCTTTGAGGATAGTATTGAGGTATACGCTGTGGGTCGAGAAGCGTTGCCAACCGACCGCCGGGCGGTGCGTTGTCCCCGCGTTGATGCACTTTCATTTTCACCCGATGGAGCGATGCTTCTTGGCTTCGCAGATGAAGGTATCGTCACCATCACCCCTCCTTTCTATACTGAGACCGGAACGGACGCCTCGCCCGAAGAACTCGAGATGCGAATGTGGACCACTCAAATTCTCTTTCCTGAAACAATTGATTGCCATATCACTCACGGCTCTCTTATTGCTGGTCACGAGGATGCTGACGATCTCTGGGTAATGGGATATGATCAACAATTGGGGGCATTCAGGGCGCTTCAATTAAACAAGAATGCGGGAATCGTTTATTTTGCCAGTCCATTCCTCACTGATGAATCTCGGGAGATGCGGCCAAGCATGAGACCCGCCACGGATTATGCGGCAGAACTTTCTGCTTTAGGGTTCCAAGATTCAGAATTGTGGATATATGGGATGCCTGGTTTGGGTGCTAGTGAAATCACTGGTACCGAGATTGGTGGTGGTCATCATTATGGAGGCTGTGCGCCTCGCGACAATCTAGCACAGCTTCAGAAGATCGTTCAACAACCTAAGATCTTGATCCGGGGACGGCGGGTGAGTGATATGCATGGAATCACATCCGCTCATTGGGTGCATTCAGATTCGAAACGCCGGAGACTCGTCGCGGTAGCGCCTGGTGGTGTGCGCTCACAGAACTTCGGCGGAGAAGATATCCCAGTGGACGGTGGTCGCATCCTCCTCCTTGATTTTGAGCGCTCAACTATGAACGGTGAATCCATTGTGCTTGATATCGAAGTCGGAGAAACGGCGCCCAAGATTCTCATGGAGCCCGACTCCTCTTTGGCCACGGAAGTTGAGCTTGAAAGAAGGCGAACACGACTACACCGCGGCGATACTGCTACAAATTTCGCGGGCCTTAGTCATTCAGCAACTACTCGAGAGGCTCGAGCTCTGCCACTTCACCTCCGCCGCAACAGTCTTGCAATTCCTACCTCTCCCAGCGAGACTGCTCGAGGCGAGATAGTCGACCTTCCATATGACAATACTCAGCCTCGTTCCAGCGAAGTCCTCCATCGAGCTGCCACTGCGGCTGCGTCAACCCGTGGGCGATACGACCCTCGGTATCGCAGTTCCCACAACCCTCGGCATATTCCCCATGAGAGTGACGCCGACGCTTGGGTGCCACCGCCTCCTCCTTATAAACGCGAGACAGTGGACCCATTGCCAGAACATCTACAGCGACTGCTTCTCCCGCCAGCCAATGCCGCCAATTCTTCCCTCCCCCTTGGGAGAGAAGAAACCGTTCCTGCTGCGCAGGAAGCAGCCCGTCCACGCCCACAATCTGTCAATTTACAGAGAGTAGGCAATATATCTAGCGCCAGGCGTAGGGGAAGCTCCATTGGCAGAGACTTTAACCCAGATCAATTGGTACCCCAAGATTCGTTCACAAACGGCCTCTCACCAGAACAGCCTCGATCTGCTTCGCGTCCACCTACAGCGACCCAACCCACCACACCTACGTTTGCTGTGTATCCAGCCCAACTACAACCACACGAAAACACCATGCCACTTCCATATTTGGGGGCGTCGGCACTAGGTGATGCACTTGGCGATGCCTACTTCCCATACTCTGTGTCATCGCCAAACCTTCTCCATATCCCACAGCCATATCAAGAGGGACAGGGCACTGCAGCAGATGATGAGCATGAGATACCTCAGAGACAGCGGTCTTTCCAGAGGCGAGTTTCGACCGAACCCAGTAGCTTACCCCCACCAACAAACGAAGAATGGCGCCGGCGGATTCAGGATTGGAACGATAACACTATTAAGGAGCGGGGTCGTAAGCGAAGGGGGAAGTGCCAGGTTATGTAGACTCTTCTATCATATGTCCAGTTCTCCATCTATATAACTGTCACCTTATTAAACAAAGCTTTGTTCCCATAGGAGGTTGCAGTCCTGATAAATCGTGTAGTTATTATCCTATTGTTCAGCCGAGTGCATCCGGACTTTGCGGCATAGAGATATTGGCGAGGCTTCTACAGCGAGGCCTCGGCGGGGATGATGAATCCATGTACTGACCGATCTTTATGATGGGCAGTTCTCAGACAATTCATATGGTTAGAAAAATTTACTATTTCCCGACGTTGGCCCTCTTGCCGCTCAATATTGTCGTAGTAATAGCCTTGTCACTCCTCTATATAGCGAGAGCATCCAAAGGGAAATCGTGCTGAGTTGATCAGCTATCAACCCCCAACTGCACGCTTATTTTACATTTCGAGTCTTATCATTGGAGCACAGCTCCTCTTGAACAGGACCTTTTACAAGAGCAACCTTCAATCACAACAGTACAATATTATTGAATTGACCGGTGAAGCAAGACAGTCAAAAATCAACAAGAAGAAGACAACGCTTTGTGGGGTATCACGATAACAACAAAAAAAAAAAGACCCGGCCAGTTTCAATGGATGCTGGGTCTGTACAAACAAGACACAAGGAACCCACACAACGCACAACACCTGAATCATGGCATGCATGTTCATCCCAATGTTAATATCCCTTTGTACCATGTCCCGGAAGTGTCACCCGCTTTTTATATGTAGCTCGAATGGTGAGGTAATATATGTCGACCGAGGGTTGTCGCATTGTCTCTCTGTCCTGTGGCCTGAAGAAAGGGCAAGGTGCCGAAGAAAATTGACGGACATGGAGAGGCTCATCCAGAGACCTTGGACAAACGTCTTGATTGACACTGACGAACACATGAGATTGAGCGAAGACGCAAAGACGCCCATTGTTTTCAGGGGGCTCATCCAACACAAAGTCTTAGTCAAAGTCTTGTGGAGAGAGGAAAAAGGAGCTGCAAGGCAGGTCTGATAAGCATATTGGCAAGCAGTTTTGTAATTTGAAAGTCGCTCCGAAATTGCACAGAGCACAAAAGCATTGATAATGGTTCATCCTCCAGTGTGTAACGTGCAACAACTTTTGGGAGGAAAATCAGATGATAAAATTGGAATTGGTTTGGTGATAGACTCTTGATTCCTGAATTCGAGTGGAAGCATGATCAAAGTCGAAGGCCCGATTGATGGTCATGGGGCTCTTGATCCAGCAAAGGCTGGTCTCACAGCCCAGCGGAGAGCAACTTAATCTGAGTTGACCAGCAGATGTGTGGTAATGATAAATTGAGGCAGAATTGCTTTTCTTCCTCTCAATTCGCGTCCGACTGAAGCCGTCCCGTAAGCTCAGTGGAAGTCTTTCTTTCTTTCTTTTGAATGCGGTTGATCGAATTTGGATGCTTGAAAGAGGATGCTTGGATGAGGATGCTTGAGATCGTTCGACACTGTGTTCTTTCTTTTGCTTTCCCTTTTTTTTGCCTTGCGAGTAAAGCCTGTTGAGGTGATGGATGCAAAAGATGGCGAATGGTGTCCATGCACAAGCAGGGTTGATTAACGTCCCGCAAGCCACCGTCAAGATGACGATGTGCCGAGATTGCTGATATAGAAGATAGTAGATACCGATGCAGATAATGTGGTGGTTTGTCCAGTCGGCTCCTCCCCCCCAGAGGCCGTTTGGAAAAACTGACACTGTCCCCATGTCGGTTGAATGATTGGCGCAACGAATGACCGTGGTTCATGTGGTTGGAATATGGAACAGGCAGGTTTAGTTACTGTCGTCCTGCAAAAAAAAAATGGTCGAAGGAATGAATGTACTCGGGCAGGACCTCGTCACCAAGGTGCTGCGTTGCAGCACATGGAATAGCGTTCACAGAGCATCGTGAACCCAGTAGGATTGAATTGAAGAATGAAAAAGACAATCAAGATGTGTGTCTAATTTGAGCTTCTCCCGAAGTCATCATGAACAGCAAGATGGCGCGACAGTCCGTTTGATTGTCGATGCAGACGAGGGCGGAAGACCCTTTGCGAGAAGATGATAGAACCGAGATTGTCGTGACCGTGGTCGAGAGCCGAAGAACCGAAATCAGATGGCAAATCTCAAGCCCAGACAGCAAAAGCAAAAACAAAGCGACGTGAGACAGGAGTCGCAAGAGTCACCTCAAGTGAAGGTGAGAGAGAAGTGAGAGAAGTGAGAGAAAAGTGAAAGCATATCTCTCTTTTCTGGTTTTCTGGTTTTCTGGTTTTCTGGGTTTCTCAATTCTCTCTGGTTTTTGCTTTTTCTGGTTTTTTTTTGGTGCATATTGGCCAGTCAACTCAATCTCCAACCCAACCACATACGAAAAGCTTCTGAGGACACTTGACGCGGCCCCAGCACACCATGTACCAGCAGACTAAGAGCGCTGCAGGACAGCCGAGAAGGACCTAAACAACCCTCCGAAGAGAGGAGTTCCTTCAAGGTTGTCCCCCTCAGACACTTTAGTTGCTGGTACATGTCCCACCTCCACCGAAGCATCTAAGCATGACACTATCGACGACGGCGGCGGCGATGGGCAGGGTGAGGGGCACTGTCATCAGGCGAAGTCGTACCACAGTCCGTAGGAGGATCAATGTTCACATTCGCGAACAAGGGAGTTGGAGAAGGAGGACCACTCTGCGAATCATCCTGCTCCGCCAAGCGACCAGGAACGAAGACCGGAGCCAAAGCCGACAAAGGCGTCGAGGTCGAAGACATCGCAAGAGAAGCACGGGAAGCGTAAGAGGCCAAAACATTGGAATGTTGAAGTTCCTTACGTTCCTGTCGTGCTTTCTTTGCGTCGCGACGTCTCTTTGCTTGCGACGGACGGTTTCTTCGGCTGAAGTACGCCGGGGTGGAATCAGGACGCTCATCTTCCGCACCGTTGCCAATCGGACTCTCAGCCGGAGCCGGAGAATCGTCAGGGTCGGAGGCGTAGAGATCAGTCGAGTTCCAAGGATGCCGCGAGACCAAGTTCGCGCGAGCGTCATCCGTTGTGTCAACCGGGTTGGTGGTATTGCATGCCGATACTGGGTCCGGTGACTGCTCATCTTCCAGGTTTTCGGTGATCCGGTGGACCCAGATACCTCTAAACTGGGAGAGAACCGACACGTGAGATACAGATTCGGGACAATTGTCAGCAGCGATGACCCAAGAAAGAATCTCTTCATCCGTTTCCGTTGGACCCGCGATCAGACGATCCATCTCCTCGTCGAACGAAGATGAATCCTCCTCGGCCACAAATTGCACACGTGCAATCTGGGCTTGGCCCTCAAGAACCTTCAGAATCCACTCAATCAAGGTACCAAGACCGGAGCACAATTGCCGTTGGTAAGCAATCAAGTCCCAAAGGACTTGGAGGAAACACCAAACGCCAAGGAACAACAACAACGTGGCGAAGTAGTCTTGCTCGGGCTTGGGCCGAAGCTGGTGGATGTCGGCAAATTCCTCGGGATCAGAAGATGTCACTCCGTCACTTGACCAAGACGAGACCGAGATGGGTACCAGGAACGGGGTTAGAAACCAGGGCGGCATCTCATCGGCCAGACTGTGCCGGACGATGACATCCGTACCAAGGCTAAAAACCGTATCCGTCGAGTTTGCATACCCATGGCCAACGTGAGGCGACTCCCATATAGGATGCTCGCCCTGGGAGGCATGACCGCGCTTGGAGGCGGCAGCGTTCACCAGGTCACAGAAGGCCCAAGACTCCATCGTCAGCTGGAACGTACCAGACAGACGCCGCATGAACGACTGCTCCGGAGCAGTGAAACCCGGGATGGGGAACCACTGACTCCAGAGAGTCATGCCCAGGAAGATTCCCAAGAAGGGGATCAACATGTTGATTTTTTTTTCTGTGGTAAGAGACGAAGGCATTAGCATTGTATGCCGACACGAGTCAATAGAAAGGGACTGGGATAGAAGGGGTATGGGACAGAAGGAGTATAGGGTAGAAGGGGACTTGACCCAAGACTTACTTTTTTTTTTAAATAAAAATGAAAAAATGCCGCGAGGCCGAGAACGTGGGGGGAGCAGAAATGTCACAGCGCAGATGGCGCTGGTGAGAACTGGGTTGGTAACTTGAGAAGAGAAGAGAGAGAGAGAAGAAAGAAAGATAAAAGTGAGGGGAGGGGGGTATTTATAGGAAATCCTGGGTCCCCTAAACAGAGGGTACTGCAAAAATGGAAGGAACGATGGACACAATGGGCAGGCGTTATGTGTCTCGACCATTGAACTTCCATTTTAGGAAGGGGCGACTGTGACGAGACAGCCTATTGTCACCCGGGGCCTGCTATTGAGCCTATTGAACGCTTCAATCTAAAATGGCAGGAGCTACCACCGAAAAGGGACCAAAGGACTATTCAGCCTTAAGCTTGATTTCCAGACCAAAAGCCCATTAGCTGCAGACTCGATATCTACCTGGTAGATCGTCGAACTTGCAAACAGGGAATAGCCTCAATTTTGTGCTCCAACGCTCACGCTAGAGAGCAGCAGGGAGATACCTTTTATAAGACTCGCGTCTCTATGGACATAGCTATATACACTAAATGTATCTGTAATCTGCCTAGTCAAGACGTCAGGCCTTTGGGGTTAGATGTGTGTCGTATGGCTCTACCACTTAGCAGTCGATGTATTGCCAGGCATGAGAAATGTCCTCGGATCCTACGCTTCATGCCTAGACAACCCAAGACACTTGTGATCTTTGGCTGTCTAATCTCTCATATTAGATGGCATCATACTCGCTGGATCTGATGAGAACTACCTTACCACATTGTGTGGATAGTATACTGAAATGGTAGCTTTTCCATTGTCGATGTGGCCATCGCATTGATGTCTCCGCACGAGTGACGATGTCACCCCAGACGTGAACACCAGGCTCTTTGGGGAGATGCACAACTCACTCATGTCAACCAAGCAGTTCTTGTCAACCGTCAGCACGGCAACGTGCCGACTATCCAGTTTATCTATCCCCATCTCCAAATCGACGGACGTCCCCGAGACCTTTACGACCCGATTCCCTGTGACGATGACGGCCTCAGTCGTCTGTTTCTGTCGTGCTCACAATCGTTTACAGGCCTGGAAAAGCCCCGTCGCGCCCTCAGCGAGTGAATCACAATAACCTTCGAGAATTCTGCTTGGTACTGGAAGAGCCCCCTGGGTTCTCGGACCTATATCAGGCAAGCACATGCTGATATGGTTGGAGATACGACCTGAGAGACTGACGAGCTCTTAGGCTGAGACGACCCACAAGTCGAATTGCTAGGCTCGCGGAAATACTGTACAATGTGCAGCTCGCCATATCAAAACGACAGCACATGCAGTCAGCATATCCCGGATGAAAACACCAGCAGCACACAAAGATGTCTACAACCTCGACCGAGACAAGGCCTTCCTACACATCTCAGAGAAGCAAGGCAAGAATAAAGCCTCCACGCACCATCACCATGCTAAGCAAAACCGCCAACCGTCTTGAATGACTGGCTACTACTATTTACAGGTTAAACGCTTCCAATCACCTATTTAAATTGAATATAAGTACATCACAAATATCCATAGATGTTTGCTGAAACAACACGACCGCGGCTATCACCCGACAACTGGCCAACCAGGCCCCCGTTCCGCGAAGACTGGACGGCGGATGTGCCTTGAAGCCAGGATTTCGGCATTGAGAAAAGGCAACAGTGAACAAACCAATAAGGACGAAAGATTATTGGGATTATATGAATACTGTGTGGTTATACACACTGGTGGGCGTGGTAAAGACATGGACGAAGATGACTATATGTGAATTTGATACGGCCTGTGGCTTGTCATAATGATTTTGTGCCCTCAGACCTCGTTCCATCCTTGCAGGGCAGGTCGGATGGTTCTTTGACTCCTTTATTCTTTGTTCTTCGTCAGTTCCCTAAGCCTCTTGGCCTTGATTATGCGTTATTCCGCACAATGGTATTGATTATGCCCTTTGTTTCTCTTTGTTCCTAAGATCAACTGGCTAAAACTATATAAGCATATTCGATGCACAGTTGTTTTACTGGGGTACCAACAGGATCTCAAGAAGCTTGAGTTACGGTAAGCGCCTAACATCCCGTGATCTCAATTGGTTTGGTGTGCTTAGAGGGAGCTTCATCGCAATGCCCGCCAAGTACCCCGAGTTTGAGCCATTGGGCGAGACCTTTCGACGATGGATGGAGTCTGCCGATGAGCCCGGATGTTATATTCCCAGAACCACACTTACTGTGGCAGGCCTCGATCCTACGCTCTGGCATGTCGTTTCCAAACCGGAGCCCCTTACACTGGAATGGGAAGCCTGGGTCGATACTTTTGGCCTAACTCTTGACGACCCAGCAAGCGGACAAATTGGGTATCTGGACCAATCAGTTCTTAAAATCAGAGGCGAGCATACATACTGGATGGGGCGAATCGGACCAGGCGTCATATTCATAGATAACATGAAGAGAGCACAGGATCCCGCGAACTTTCACATGTCCGAGTTTACCAAGGCTCTCTATGGGTCGCATTATCCCTTGGAAAGCCTAAAGTGTGTTATTGTTACTATGATCATTCAAGCGGAAACCAGGCCCTTTATTCGAGAGGATATTTACGGGTCCCGGGGGCTTGGGTTTCCACCTAAGGAGCCGCAAACTTGGGAGTCTCCTTCGCCGGAGTTCTGCGGTATCCTTGGTACTCCAATTGGTAAAGTTGTTGCTGCCTTTGTCTTGTGTGCATATGGTCAGGGGGTCAAACGGATTCCGCGGATCGTGACATTCCATACTGGCTTGGCTGGACTCAACATTCGGTTCGATATTGAGGATGTCTGAGAACTTACCCTGATTTGCTTGGCTAACTCTCAGCAGCTGATTTTTTCCAGATAGTGGATGGTCCTTTTCTTCGGCGAGTACGTGACTGAGCATTACTCACATTTATTTTTGAAGCCTTTTGCCTGGCCCTATAGTTGTGACATGAATAAAACTAGAAGCTTCCAAGTCGAAACGACGCTTATTTTGTTCGAATCTAACGTACTTCATATTTTATGTAGGAGGCATCACACAGGACTGATAAGAGGACGAAACTAGTCTGGGCTTTTAAATCCTGTAAAGACTGTTTATTTCTGACTCTCATAACTCGCCCATCCAACCCTGTATTGTGCCAAAGAGATATTTTGATATAGCCGACAGAGGGAAATAAAGAACGATCATTGATTTGCTGGCAAGCATTATGTCCTGGCGATCTATACTTGAAGAATATTAGTTGGCGTCTCTATTCGACCCTCGGGAGCGTAGACACCGATGCCTACTTAGGTAGCTAGATTGCAAAAGCTATCTTCTTTGACCGACATTATCGGAACTCATATTGGATGTAGAATATGTATACATATGTACATGTACGTACCTACTACATTGTACCGAGGCAACGGTGCGAAACCATATTACACGCCTTGGCTGCTGCCTACAGGAGCACTTGCATTGTTTTCCTTTGATGTTAGGCCTTTTTTTTTCTTCCTTCTCTGGTTTATACTTCTCTTGCAATTTACTTGTCCTATACTGGACTTGTTCCTTCAAATTGCTGTGTACAGGAATTGACCAATTAAAGTAGAGAGTATGTAGTGTCGATGACAAGCTTTTAACTAAACATATTAGCCACGTCAGTGCTATTTTTGGGCTTTTTCAATCAAATGCCACACAGCAATGTAATGATTGGTGGATACAGATGTAGTGCTCAAATATTAATTGTGTCGAAAACATGGCCAATGGGATGGTCACGTATAGAGACAACACATCAGATTGCAAATCGGAGGTATCGACACTTGTGACGTTGAAGTTTATTTTGTTCTTTCCTTTGTTTTCTTTTTCTTTCTTTCAAATCCCCCTCTTCATCTCGTTTCATCAGTCGCAGTGCTAGTCCCTAGCATCGCGAGGCATCTACGGTTCCCAGTGGAGGCTCTCACCTCCATCATGCACTGACCCACCTCTTACAATCCAAACTGCATTCGAAACCAACTGCAATTCCCCGATCTGTCCGAGACTTTCTTTCTCTAATTCCATTCACAATGGGCCTCTCCAACGCAGCTATCATTGTCATTGTCCTTGTCGCCTGTCTCGCAGCAACCGCACTGGGAGCATCGCTCTTTAAACACTACAAACCCGCCGATGGAGAGACCCCGTTCAGTCCGGGCTACGATCAGAAGGTCTACATGGCCGAGGTGCGAGCTCGGGGATTCAACAATCTGAGGCAAATATCCTGGGGTGGAAGAGATCTGGAGTCGCGTTGTATGTTTCGCTGATTTCTTGACCTGACATGTCGCTGACTCTGATTAGATCCAGCGGGGCCGGGCTACCCGGGCTACTATCGGCCCCCCACTTACACCGAAGACACCAACTACACAAAAGACACAGGGAGTTCGTAACTTCCCCTTCTTCTTTTCCCTTCGAAAGTCTCACGAAATGGATGCTGGAACATGTTACACGATGAGCAACTGGCGTTACACGGGGTTACAGCGAGTTATATGGGTTGAAAGTCCTCAGGGAAAAAGCACTGAGGCGTGAATGGGTTCGCCTGGTTTCAGGGGACTACGCATATGCTTCGGGGTATTATTCGGTCGGCCATGGTGGTTTGGACAATTTCTCGTTCGAAATTATGATTTTATGGTATGGGGTGGCCCTGGATCTGCGCGCAACTCATTTTGAAATTATTACCTTACGGTCAATTTGCTTTATCTGTATCTGATATTTGCAGTATTGCTCCAATCAAATACGAAATTTTTCTTTATCTTTACAAAATGAAGCAATTGTGTGATCTGCAGATAGCTCCCAACCCCGAGCTTCGACCGATGACGTCAAGACAAACCAAAGCTGCGCCGATCCTCCATGTCCCCTCGGATTGATCAAAAGCATAGTAAGATCGATCTCCCGCTCTCAATGAGGGGAATGCCACAGAACCACACATGACAGATCAGGGCGACCTCCCTCCACCAGCGGGTCCGCTATCTCGCGCCCTGTGGAATTTCGCATCGGTATGGTTCATCGTTCCCCAAGGAACAGGTATAATAGCCGTGATACTCTATCGACTGAAATACCAATTCAACGGGCTAACAACGCTCGCCACAATCGTATGGATCTACACCATCGTCCAGCTTGGTTTATTCCTCATCCTCTATCTCATACGCACATTCCTACACCCAAGACACGTCCTACACCAGCTGCGAAACAACAGCGCCGAAACATCATGTCTTTGCTGCATCTCCATCGCTTCCACCTCCATCCTCGAGATGGCCGTCCTCCAATACGGCGACACAGCCGGGCTGGCCATTTACATCATGTGGTGGGTAAACACCGGCATGGCCATAGTCGCCTGTATGGTGATCCCATTCATCCACCTCAAGATGCAGCAGTCGGGCACACGACACATGCAGGCAGATATGTTGATGCCATTCCTTGCGGCGTTGACCTCTGCCGCGGGCGGCGGGGTTATATGTCGTCTTGCGCGTATCAGCCCCCCGTCTCCAGGTCCCCGGCATCATTATCTCCTACCTGGAAGTCGGGGCCGGCCTTGCCCTCGTTGCTGCGTTCGAAACCATCATACTCTATCAATACTTCGGTCGTCCGTCACAGTCACCGGACACGGTGTACCAGGATATGATTATGTGCGGTCCTTGCGGACAGGCTTCGGTCGCGCTCCAGGCTTTGGGCGAGGCTGTTCAAGCCGGGAGCTTTGCGGCGTATGATCGTGGTCAGCTTTTGACTGCAGAGGCAGCTGGTCCCTTTGCTTTTATCAGCCATTTCACTGGTCTTCTTGTCTGGGGGTATGGGGTCTTTTGGTGGTTCTTTGCCATCCTGACTATCTGTTATACTCTGCACACACAACCTGGGGGCTGGAAGCAGTCACGGTTCACCATGGCTGTGTGGTCTGTGGTCTTCCCGTGGGTGCGTATATTGATTTGCTCTGGTTTTCTTGGGAGGTGTTCTAACAATCGTTCGATTTCTCTAGGGTACTTTTACCAATGCAGCCGTTGAATTTGGGAGGATTATGGATTCTCCTGCCTTCGATGTGTTTTCCACTGCCCTTCTGCTGCTGCTCGTACTCATGTGGGTGGTTATCCAGATCTTCACATTGAAGGGCATAGTGACAGGGCGAGTCTTGGGCCTGGATCACGGATGGAGAAAACGATATGATGACCGACGACCTGCGGTAAACAAAGAAGCGTGAAACATCCCAACGACATGGCTTGGGTTCACTGATCTTGCAATAAACTCCTACGTCTTCGATCGCAGGACCCTTAGGGTCTGCATTTTTGGAAAGGTGCTACGCATAGCATAACCCGGCCTTCCTGACCTCACCTGGACACCGATTTCCGCTGATATAATCAAATCGGAGGAACTCTTGACCGCTTCTGGGGCTACAGGTGGCCTTTATAGGAGTATTTTGTACTCGGCAAGCTTGAGAGCATTTTCAAACGAAATTGAGTCATGTTTTGCGAGGACATCTACATTCGAGATGAGATTTCATCATATGGGGTGGCTATGAATGGTCGCTCTGAGAAGTTGAGGCTGTGGATTTGCCCTGCCCAGTCGGGCACACGGGCACGGGTCGGAAAACCCCCGAACATCAAAACGGCTGTCGATCGACGAAATCCTATGTTGTATGGTCAACGTACGGAGTACGGAGTACGGACTTTGTAGTCCGTATAGAGTATGGAGTACGAAGTGGATAAAGATGGCCTGGAATGTTTAAGAATATTACTTTGGAGTGGGGCCGTTCCATGGCCTCCTGGAAAAGGAATTGTAGATGCCTAGTCTTCAGGGTTTCAAATCACGGCACATATGTATGCGACAGGTTTATACTCCGTACCATGTGTCAAATGTCCCAGGCAACGAGGATATGTGCCTCTTCAGACAAATCTCAGACCTTACGGAGTAAACCCCCCCGTATTCGTACTAGTTCCCAGATACGCTGGACCCACCCCATCTGGCTCGTGCACGATGATACGAATACGGCTATTTGTAGGGCCACGGCCAAGGCTGACAAGCTATATGTATTTATACAGAGCCCTTTAGCACTTTCTAGCGGTCAGCCTTCTATCTTTTTTTTCTGTGTTGTATAACCTTCAAATCTGAAGCAATATGGACTTCGCCGTGGACTCTCCGGATACTATTCGAACCTATGATAGCGACACATCAAGCGAAGAACGGTATGTAATAATACTCCTGGAAGAATCGCTTGTATAAATTCTTTTATTCCACTGAGAATCATGTCTAATTCATCCTCAGACCATCATCTCAACCCATCAAAACCAGAATCCAGGCCAGCTTCCAAATAGCCCGGCCGCCCCCAAAATCAAGTCAATTACTTCGACTCAGCCCCAAACTACTTCTCCAAATCCAACAACTACAACCAAACCATCGACCAGTGCCAGTATTAGAGATATGGCAGCCACCACTTCGCAAATCAAAATTGACAAGAAGTTTCCCACAACGCCCCAAGCTCGGCACGAGGGATATCTACGCAACCCTCAATGAACCATATATCACCAATAAACAGCCAGATGAACAAGACCATCCCCAAGAGCAAGATCCACACTCAAACGATACCCAAGAAAAGGATACTGTCGCTGCAATGTGCCAGTCAAGCAGCGACATCCCATCATCAATTCACTTCCGCGACACGAAATGCATCTGGCAAGCCAGCGCCAGCTCGGCAGGACCTGAGAAAGGCACTTGTTACAGATTCGTTATTAAAAAAGAAGACAATACGACCGGCACCGAGCAGTGTCGGATGATTATGCAGTGGGAGAAACGGACACTCGCTGCAAATGGGAATGCGGCATCTGGGTCTCCGGATAATGAACAGTTTGTTCTTATGGCGATTGATCGCAAGATTCGTCGGAAGAGTCGCATTGCTACGATGACTCGGGGCGGGATTGAGATTCTTGTGAGGAAGAGTTCGATCTTGGATCATCTTCGGACTTGTTTGGTATTGACGGAGCCGGTTTCTGGGGGCTCGGCGGATTTCGAGACTTGGTTGTACACTCTTGTGTTGACTTTGGGTGTCTCGGTGGCTTCTCAAGAAGGGTGGTTGGGTTGATTGTTAATTACCGGGGGGAAGTATACATGTATCTTGAACAGCACTGGTGCTAGTAGTACTTATACTGGATTGGCTGTCTCAGGCCGATTGCAGCCATAAATAGATACACATGAGCTAGAAGTAGTCTTCTTGCCAATGTTATGCATGCGCAACCCCACTTCTCAGAAACTACCAAGTAGTCAACCCCTCTTCCAGCGCTTTGATCTGCAATGCTAGCATACGCGAGTAGTACCTGCTAAGAGCGAGGTTCCCTCCCATAAACCAGAATCCAGGGTGACCACTCCGCCGCCATATAGTCCGCATTTCACCCTCTTTATCAAGACCCCAGATATCACCAACCCTGTCAGCGACCTTGTCACCGAAAATGACACGAGTCTCGGTTCTCATGTTCTGATATCCAGTGGCAAACACGATTTCATCGGCTTCAAGCTCTGAACCATCCGCAAACCGGAGTCCATGGGGAAGAACTTGGCTGATTTCCTGGCCATGCTTGACCTTGACCTTCCCATCAATAATAAGCTGGCTTCCACCGACGTCAATGTAGTACCCGCCTCCGCGATGGTAGTACTTCATCAAGAGACCGCTATCCATTGGTCCGTTGTCGACCTTGAAACCAGCCCTTTCCAGCCCTTCGATCGTCTTTGCGTCGTTCTGGTTGGTGAGTTTGGTGACTTTGACTTGTTGCGCTTTGAGCAGGCGCAATGGGACACTCGTCAGATAAAGATCGGCGTCTTCGGTTGGCGGACCGGTCCCATCATAGAGCCCCTTGAAGGCAATACTCAAGGTAGAATCGGATGATACCACGCAGGTAGAGCTTCGCTGCACCATAGTCACGTCGTACCCTTTCTCGACGAAGTCCTGCGCGATATCATTTGCCGAGTTACACGATCCAACGACAATGGCCTTTTTCCCCTTTGACTCGGGGTTCGCGCCAGGATGCTCCGAGCTGTGGCACAGGCGATCTCCCTTGAAATCCTCCATTCCTTCGAAGCTGGGCATGTTTTTCTTACCAGAGTGGCCGGTAGCTTGAATAACGTGGCGTGGGTGCAAGGTGCGCGTCTCAGTTCCGTTTTCTGTCTTGCGCTCGAGAACAACCGTCCATTGCTTCTTGTCGTCATCCCAGGATGACGATTTCATCTCGGTTTGCATCCAAACATTGAGCTCTCGGAACTTCACGTAGGTTTCGAAGAAATCCGCCAGTTTGTCCTTTGGTGTGTAGATGGGCCAGTCGGGCGGGAAGGGTAAGTAGGGCATGTGGTCGTACCACACCGGGTCATGGAGAACAAGCTGGTGGTATCGCTGACGCCAGTTGTCTCCGATCTTCTCTTCTCGGTCGATGACGAGGGTGTCGACCTCGAGCATCTTGAGACGTGCTGCAGCAGTCAAGCCACCCTGGCCAGCACCTTGATTCGTCAAGTTAGATTTCATGCTTCTAGAGGGAAACGGATCATCGACACATACCAACTATCAATACTGCCGGATCCTTGTCCTCGAAGTTAATCTCATCAATACGCCGATCTTTCCAGTTCTTCCGACCTTGCTGCTCGCCATGTCGAACGCCAAACGGCCTCTCCTTGTTCTCTTCGTGGCCCTTTATCTCGACCATGGAAGTGAAGACGGTGAAAATGTACCATTGGCCATCATCTTCTGCCAGTCGCATGATACCATTGCCCTGTCCATTCTCGGTGGTGACCTTGATGTAGAATTCAATTCCAAAAACTTCACCGAAGGCATCAATTGGAGCCTTGTGTGGGGACTTAAAGTCAACTGATCGGTCGATTTCGATTTTGCTAGGTGCTATCTCGGTGACAAAGGCGGAGATAGCTTGACTCCCCTCGAGGGTGCGGAAGTCCCACGAATAACACAGATGGTCACGCCAGTAGCAATTCTCGAGAAATAGTGATGCGACTGCTGCCTTGTCTCTGGATGCGAGACCCGTGTTTAGCTGGTTGATTATTTTGTCCGCAATAGCGTTCGGGTCTAATGCAACATCCGACTCAGACGACATGGTCTTGGGGAATTGGCCGAGTTCGATGTTGCAGGAACCCGACACAACTCGCTCATGCGATGGCGGGATGTTATTGGAAATTGCCATGTTGGTTTGGGGTGATTGGTATGATTGAGGGTGTTGGGGGAAGGGACACAAACAGAGATGCAATGGGGGATAACCCCTCACCTTTTATTTCGTTAACCGCCCCGCATTTTGAACAACACAGAAGGTTCCAAATACATGCCTAAGGTATATTTACATATGAGGACCTGCAGATCGCGGGGCTATATCTCTGCCCTGGTTTACCCCGACTATGTATGCCATCCCGGGTTCTTAGTCTGCTAATCCCGGCAAATGTTAGCGAGAGATCACACTGTCTGCACTCTGCGGTTTTTTCTATGATACTTCCTCTCTTGTACCATTCAATTAGTACAACTTTCGTCACTTCTGTGGTTGATGTGTAGAATTCGGTTGCTTTGATTGGACCAAGGGAACCTCCTTTGGTACGAAACCTCGACTTGAGGTTATCTATCCCAATGTGAGTATTTTAACAGGGTATATCAGCTCTTGGCGTGACATTGATGGCTGTTCTCGGCCTTTTTGGCCTATGGGGGATGCTTGCCTGTTGCGCGTGACCACCTACTGTAGCAGCTAGCCATGTGAGATATATAGAACCCGAGTTCCTTGCCCGACATGGTAATATTACGCGCTGATATGTCCTCTGTGGGCCAATTTACCATTTAAAGCAGCCAAAGAGGCTTCCATCTCCATTAAGTATCAATTATCCAGGAACAGTACTGTAAACATCTGGTATTTTTAGCTGAAGTGATTAGGAGGTTTGTTATTACCAGCTTCGACTCGGGATTAGGAATATGTCGCATAATGATGAGCCATACTACATCAACTGGCATCATTGGTCTAGTGGTAGAATTCGTCGTTGCCATCGACGAGGCCCGTGTTCGATTCACGGATGATGCACAAGAATTTCTTTTTTTGTTTTTCGTACTCAGTACCTGTAACCTGCCCCTGTAACTTTGTTTCCTTTCAAAAAATACGGAGACTGGAAGAGGGGAAATTCGGTGAGGGTGTCAGCGCTCCTATCTTAAATTCTCCATTCGGCCGCTCATTCACTTTTTACCCCGGAATTTCTGAAATGAAACAGACGACAGAGATATTCTATTCTTAAAAATGAATGCAATGAATGATCAAGAAAGAACGACCCTTCATTCCTTGTGCGGTCGCACGGCTGTCCGAGTCGGCAACAATCTCGTCGTGAAATCGGGCAATATCCGCTCTCACGAAGCCGAAACACTTCGTTTCATTGCGACAAACACGACAAGACAATCCCTGTACCCAAAGTCCATGATATCCATTGGGAAGATGGCAAAGTCGTGGCTATCGTGATGGACTACATGCCTAGCGAGCGGCTCGATGAAGCATAGGATACGTTAGACTTGGATCAGAAGCTCTCAATCGCCTCCGAGCTTCACTCCTACATAAATCAACTTCGCGACTTGAAGGGTGACTATATCGGAGCTATTGACCGTGGTAAAGCTAAAATTGGACAGATTGCATCAATTGGGGGCGGTCCGTTTGATTCCGAGCAGCAGTTCAACGAGTTTATTTTGGGAGATATTGTCGAGTCAGCGCCAGATATACAACGACATTATGCCAAGTTTGCGCTTATAGATGACCATGGGATTGTTTTTACTCACGCCGATTTCTCCCCGCGTGATATCCTTGTCGAAGGAGGCCGGGTCACAGCTATCCTTGACTGGGAATATGCTGGCTGGTATCCGGAACACTGGGAATATATCCCAGGCGCTTCGGCAACTGATGCCGATGCCCGACTGGCCAGAATATCTGTCATGTATTTTTCCACCCCGGTTCGAGAGAGAATATATAGGCATGTCCTTCCTAGCTCGTCTCTTACGCCATTAGCGGATATAGCTACTATAGGTATCATGCAGACGTTTAGGATAAGGAATGCCATGCCCCTTATACATTGGAACGCACGTAAAGCTGTCCACCGAGAGGAGCAGCATGCAGAAGAGAGTGTTCTACGTGCAGAACTGGGCTCATTCCCATTGGAATTCACCAGATTGTCTCAGATTACCGGTAACCCAAAGTACTTTGACGCGGCCCAACGAGTTATGGAAATGTTCGATAAGAAACAGGACACTACCAGACCCCCAGGCTTGTGACCTGTCACCGTGAATGCTATAGAAGGGCTTTGGATGAGTTTGTTTTCAATGCCGGAGGACATCTGCTGAAACGTCCAAATGGGTAATGACAAGGGCTGTTCAAGGACCCGCATCGTTTGTATCAGCATCGCTCTTCACGTGGTTGACTTTCGTGACGGAGGGGTTGACTGGAATATCCATAACTGCACCGTAGTGGTTCGTCATGTGTGGAACAAGGCGTTATAGTTGGCTAGAGCCACCAATGAGCCTGAACTCCCGATGCCTTCACGTCTCAAACACAATTGATTGAGCCGGGGAATCCCTATCAGCTAGGAAGGCACAGCAGAATATTCTAAACATTCCCACTTATGCCTCAGGCTTTCGGAACGTTGAGATGCACGACGTCGGAGTCGAAGCTGCTAATATTCTTCCAGTTAGATATTTAGCCGGTGCCTTGTCTGAGATAACGGTTGTGGCGTCAGTCCAAACCGTCGGGCTCTTCTTCTGTGATAGTTTGAATTACTAGGAGCTTGGCGTGGGATTGATACACAATGGCACACAATGACGGATATTGACTCATGAATTCAGAAAGATAGAAATGAATGCGACTGATCTACAAATTATATATGTAGGCCCTGAGCACAATTTACACACAAATACGACATGACCACCATCGAGTCCATAAGGCTGCGACCAGTCAACCAGCTACCACCGACATCAACCCCCCTGTCCATCCTCGATGCAACGGTTGCGCGGTTTTCTCCAACCGGGGCAATTTGGATTTTCGACCAACATCAAGACTTAGATCAGAAGACATTAATCGAGCATTTACGAACTTCCTTCATTGAAACCCTATCAAAATTCCCCCAATGGGCAGGCCAACTCCAATGGGCACCCGTCAAACCCAAAGGAAACCACACCGAGCGTTTCAATCGTCCATTGATCGTATACGGAACAGACACCGACCCAGGTGTCGAATGGACCGTAATTGAACATGCCTTCCGAGCAGACGAAATCGTCCCCACAGCGGAGGAACGTGCTTCATCAACCACCGGGTCTCAGCCGAGCGCATGGGCAGGCGATGCCTTCAACGAAAGGCTCTTCATATCATCCAACCCACTAGCACTAGCCAATTTGCGCGATTATGCCGGTCTACCAGGAATGCAAGTCCAAATCAGTCTTCTCCAGGAAGGGGGCTACGTCATCGGAGTCAAGATGGCGCACTGTCTAGCAGACGCACAGACGCTAATGGTATTCATGCATCAATGGGCCCGTAGTAGCAAAAAGCAATTCGGGAACCAACCGGAAACCCCGCTAATGGACGAGCCCGTGTTCGATCCTGCATTACTGGATAGCTGTGCTGCGGGCGATATCGATAGCCCCGAGCCAGACCAAGGCCTCGTGCGCATCGCTCGCAAATTGCCCCTACATCGGTATAGCTGGTGGGATACTGCCGCCGAGGGTTACCCACCATTTCTTATACCGACCACGGAGAACTCCAAACCCCCGCCCGGAGAACTCGAGCACAGACGAGTCTCGCCCTCGGAACCAGCGCCGTGGGTCTCATGGAATTTCTCTAAGAAAGTCAGATATACACAGTTGCACTTCACAGCCGCAGGGCTAAGCAAACTTCAAGCTGCGGCCCTCGAAACAGGGGGTCGACGTGATATCTCTAGACTGGATGCTTTGCTTGCACACCTGTGGGTAGCTATTATGCGAGCACGCGGACAGGCCGACTCTTCAAGACGCGTATATATGGACCTCAGTCTCGGTGCACGAGCGCGTGTTTCGCCCGCTCTTCCTGATACGTTCCTGGGATCCCCGCTGTTTCTGACTCATGTTAGTGGAACGGCTTCTTCGGTATGTCAGGAGATAATAGGCGAGACGGCTAGTCGGATCCGAGAGACGATGAAGGGGTTTACGGCTGATGCTGTGGGTGCGATGTTGCATGATGCTGCGCACGAGGTATCGCCGCAGCGGCTGTGGCAGGCATTTCTGGGGTCCGAGCATACTCTTGTTACGTCTTGGCTGCGACTGCGGTTGTATGATGTTGACTTTGTAGGTGGGAATAAGCCACGGTATGTGCACGCTGTTATGCCGAAGATGGATGGGTGTCTTCAGGTGATGGATAGTGGGGTACCGGATGGGGGGATGGATGTTGCGCTTTATCTTGATGAGGTTGCTATGGGGCGGTTGCTCGATGGTGGCTGCTCTTGGGTCTGAATTGTGAATACATCTTTTAAAGTTCATTATAGTGGACTGGATGCGTCTATTGGTTTATATTCATGTAGCCGCAACTACCCAACTCAAAATGAAACAGATCCGAAATATATACAGAATAATAATTAGAGGTAGATATGGAGTGCAGCAATACCTAGGCACTCATTGAAAGGGCCCGATGCCGTGATGTCCGTTTCCGACAATCGGCATCCCGACTCCTGCGTCCCATTCTGCCAAGAGACAAGCTCTCAAGAGTCTCGGGGGTACCACCCCAAAGCTTGGTTCTGCCATTCCGTTTTTGTTGAATTGGTGGAATCCAGTATTGTGTGACGATTGCGCCAAGGATCATGCAGGCGCTGAAAACAAGGAGAACAATGCCGTGCTTGCGGGTTGATTCGGGACCTGGCCCTGAGCCAAAGTGGTAAAACGTTGAGAAGATCTGTACGAGGATAGAGCCCAGCTTTCCAGCCCCAGCGCTGATGCCGTGACAGCTTGCGCGGTATCGGGTTGGGAAGATCTCGGCGGGTATCATATAAGTTGTTCCATTGGGGCCTGTGGATGGTTCGTTAGAATGACTCGATGCGTTGTGTCCTAGGTTTGACTCACCAAAGTTAAACAAGATTTGACCGACAATATACAATGCCACTACAACAGGAGGGTAGGAATAAAGACAGACGAACATGGTCCCCAGGGCGATGAACAAAGCCGCCAGCCCGAGGAACATGTACTTCTGCAGGGCAACACGATCCAGCTTCTGGGCAAACACAATGAGCAGTATGCCCCCGACAAAACTTCCGATATTAAGCACGATCAGCCCACGCACAGAGGTATGCATGAACATATCGTAGAGATTGGCATTTGGTGTCTCGTCGGTCTTCCAGTTCGGTGCGGGACGAGTGATATTAAGTTCGCCCCACGTCTTTGCTAAAAATTGAGGGCTCGACAATCCAATACCGTAAAAGCCAAAGTCAAGGAGGAGCCAAGCGAGAGAGCAACCAGCCAGATGGCGCCAGTTTCCTTCTGTCCAGAAGTACCGTATGATGTCGGTGCGTGCCAAACGCCAGTGAGAGTTGAGGGTGGCAGGAGGTAGGCGGGTAAACTCATCGTCATCATCAATATCGAAGGTCGAACTGCTAGCAATGGATGAAATCGGGGGTAGTTGGATCGCGCTGCCGGCACTGCATGTAGCGGTCGTTCCCCAGCCCCCAGAATCAATTATACCAGGCGTGTCACTGAAAAGCGTGGTTGCATCAAACTCTGCAGTGATGGGATCGTCCACGATATCGACTAGGTAGCGAGGACTTTCTGGGATGGCGAACCGGAAAAGAGTAGCGACTACGCCGGGCACGACTCCAATGGCGATCACCCAGCGCCACATTATATCAACAGTGCGGGTAAGGTCTTCACCGGGACTGCTATTACTGCGAGCCACCGCGATGACAATCAATGAGACAATGTTACCTGCGATCTGACCGAGTGGCTGCATGAAGAAGACGGTGGCCAGCATGCGGGCCCGGTGCTTGGTAGGGGCAAATCTGACATTTCATGGTCAGTTTCTCCATGATTGAAGATTTCGAGAACCGATCGACCTACTCAGACGTGATCACTGCACTGAGGGGATAATCTGCACCAACTCCAATACCGACACAGATTCTCCACCAAACAAGCCATGCGAAGACGTTCATGCTGCCGTCCACACCAGTCGATGACATGACCACACCCAGGGTGGCTGTAATGAGGAGTACCAATTCCACACCGTACATCTTCTTCCGCCCATTTTTATCGGCTAGAAAACCAAATGCCACTTGCCCTATCAAGGTCCCACCAAGTGTTGCGATATTGATGCCGGTGAGTCGTAATGAGGAAGTGTCGTCTCTCCAGTACACATAGGAGATCATGGGTATGGCCACATTACCGGCAAATAACTATATCGTATTAGCAGTTGCCGTGTATGAGAGTAAGACATTCCGATATATTGTGTCTCACGTGGAATGTGGGGCAACGCACTGTATAACCATCGAGGAAGAACCCAAGACCAGCGACCAGTACGACAATCCATTGAAACTTCTGTCTGTCGATAGTCTCATAGATCTGTCGCATGCGAACAAATCGATCCTATAACAGAGCTGTTAGCGACCTTGCATGCATGTCATCATATCAAACTGTGAGGGTTCCATACCTGCTCATGATCGAAGTCCCTGGCACGGTCGGTTTTATACAACCGGTGATGGAACTTGCCCATGGTGAATACCTTTCTAGAAAGTTGAAGGTTCCAAGGTGAAATGAGCTACATTTCATATAATGTCAGATGTTTAGATTCGACCTGGGACATTTCAAAGTTTTGTAAACCTCGGAAAGGTTACAGATTGATCCCTGCAGACGCTAATGCGGGGCTAAGCGGCGAACCTTTTGGAATGAGCCAAAGCTTTGGGGGTGTTTTCTCCACGTGCGGCGTCTCTGATGCTTGACTTGTCGACAGTCCAACGTGCCGACCCACATGGGCAACCACGAGGGTAAATTGTTCGCTCGATGAGACATCTAGAATCTTGGGATTAATGTTATTTGATTATACTTTCTCGTATACTCGCCTGGGCAGGTGGCAGGATAAAAATGCGGAATTCTATTATAATATTATAATATTCTAATTTTATTCTAATTAATCGGTTAACGTTGAATCATCCAAATTAATTAATCTATTTCACGTGGACGTACTCCGTACTCCGTACAATAATCTATGCTCAACAGTATGTAACGCCCAGGGGTATCTTGGTATTATGTACATGAATACATATCTGGCCCCCAATTTGACCAACTCCAACTCCATTTGAAATATTTATAATGCATCTGTCCCTCGTGGACTATTTCATCCAATCGTCAGGTCGTATGACAACATCTGACAAAATGCTGTGCAGTCTGCAGAGAGAGGAATCAGCCAATCATCCAGAGAAACTTAAATGCGCACTGACCATCATCGTCAAGAAACTGAACCGTAAGATTTCTCATTTGGGACAGAATCTCGAAGTTCGGATTCAACTCAAGTAGGGCTGGTCGGCCGGCCTTCTTCGGGGGTTTAATTGAGGCGATGCAGTTTACTAGGGCTGTTAGCAACGTCACTGTGACAGAGCGAATGTGGGTGAAACTCACGGGGTATGGAAACGTATCGTTTGAGCTCCCTCCGTTGCGAGTTGGCAAAGAATAGCATTACCCGTTTCCCGTTATGCCCGCGGAGGATGCGAAGGTTTTGGCTGATGCACTCTTCACCCCGGCCTTTGGACTTGGCCTCAGCCATCCCGCCGATAAATATCAACTTGGAGCCGAGTAGCAGTTCTTGAAATCGTACACAATCTGCGAGTGTAAGCAAAGGTGAAACGTTTTCACTCCGAGGTTTATCGGTCGCGTACCATCCCAGTGATCAAATTTATATGATAGCTGCGTCATAAATACTGTGCTTCCCGTCTGGACAGTTTGCTGGTCCATAAAGGACACACGAAGAGGGTAATCGTCGCCTGTTTTTGGATGTTCTAGGTGGGGGACCGGTAGTTTCGTATTTGAGACTATACAAGAATTTGAATGGTCAGCCATATTAGGTATGTATCCTTCGGAGATATAGACAACTCACAGCCGTGAATGAAAGGTGTTTGCTGGCCTAGTCCTCCCCCGAGCTCGAGACATCTTAATGCGCCCGTTGAGTCCTTGCAAATATCAATAAATGTGTATTTCAGCTTGAAGAGCTGGCCGCTTTTGACAAAGGAACTACCAACAAGTCAGCGCATTCCTCAAGGGACTCCTTTCTTAGCACAAACATTTGCACGGCAGGTGTCAACTCGAGCCGCACGACATCATCGTAGAACTGCCAGGATTGTTTCCTCGAGCTAGACCCTGGTGATGTCGTAGGGCTCGGGAAGAGGATGCCCGTCGACGCAGACGACACGGTGGAGGAAGACGTGGTGCTTTGGCGTCTATCTACCCACTCCTGGAAATCTCGAGGAGAGAAAGAACTCATTCTCTCGAGAGGTGGTTATACTATGGTGGGATAGGTATTGTAGTGAGGGCACGACGATCGGGCGGATCCCGTCAGAAAAAGATCGGCCAGGGACAAAAGTGGCATGCTTGACCATAGAATTGTATCGGGAAGAAAAGTAAATATACTCCCAGGCTTGACCCTATGATATTAAGAAACAGAAAATACAATGTGATGAGCGTACCTAGGTAACCTTGGAACATATTGATGTGGAGAGGGGGGTTGTGGAACGTGCCAAAATGGCTGGCTATCAGATCACGACAGGTTCCACCCCATCGTTCTTTTTCCCATGTGGCTATGTGAGATTCATTGGTTCAGCTTGATATTAGATGATATCGTATTACGGAGTAGATTATCCGACCTCACACGGAGTACCAAGGCACATTTCCCTTACATTTTTCCAAGGGAGCTTCTTATCCGTGACTACCTCAAACATACATACCCCCTGCCCTAAATCTCTCCGAGGTAATTCCGATTCCTTATAAGGATCCATGGAATCTAACCCCCCAAAAAACCTTGAGAACTAACTTAATCTAGAATTGCCCTTACTTCTGGAACGTATCTGGAAGTTACCCGGGAATTCATCCATGGAAGTTCATGTCGATCACCACCTTGTGGTTATACTTCAGATGCAGCTCCCCGATGCGGGTCGCATATCTCGGCTTTATAGTAAAGCCAAGATGCCAATTAATGCCGAGCTTTGCGAAGTATAATTGATGCTGGGCATCCAGCAATACTGACATATCTCACACAGAGATCGGTACTAAGACACGTAATAGCTCTTTCGCTGAAGTCATTGCTCGGAACCAGACTTGAAAATTTCCCCTTCCAGCCAGCCGACCCAGTGACATCGACCCAGTGACATGGACCCAGTGACATACCGTGCCTGAATCAACTACCGGCTGAACGGTTTTGTGGCTCAATCACCGAGTGAACTATATTCGGAACCTCGTTAGCCGCATTTGTACAGATAAAAGGTCTGAGTCGAATTACGGAATATTCCGCACTAGATCTAGATTTAGTATTTCATATGATATGTTCATGCAATTGGTGCTTATTGCAGAGAGCGTGACAAGGCAAACTTCCAATGACACAAGCGATGTGAGGCATTGACCGGTGCAAAAGTCATCCACGTGATTGTCATAGCCCACTACCTAACTAGGTAGGTAGGCCCGGGGTATACCTAAGTAGGCTTAGATGATATTAACCCAAGATACACACTGCTAGGAAATTTTTTGGCATTGCACCTAGACTACCATTGGTATCAGTATTATACCGACAGTTTCCTTGGCCTAGATTCGCCGCTTTTGTACATCTTGATCAAAGCTTGAACAGCCACACCATGGACTCTACCCGTTCCCACAGGAAGAAGAGTCTCAATCTCTCAGATTGTCTGCCTGAAGAAGAAGGAAAATCTGACATGCAGGACCGACCTCGTACTGGGACTATTGCTCGGCGTCGACCATTTGCGGCATATACATATATATAGAAATGAGCCCGGGAGCACGAGATATAGTTAAACCAGCCTATACGAAAATGAAGTGAATCAAATGGGATGTGAGATGGCTATGTTTGCCAGCGTATACCTAGGTATTAATAGCACTGCCTTTTTGATCTCAGGTCTCGGTCCACCCAGATCTGAGAAAACCTTGGAACGCAGGTGAGATGACAAGACGTCATATTCCTCTTAACAGTACTGAGAAGCATTTGGTCGATTTGTGCCTTAGTGAGGTCAAATTGCCAGCATAGCCAGGTTAAATTGCTTTCATACATAGGTACTACTATGCCCAGGTGGTTATCTATGGTTATCTAAGATCCATCTCATTTCTCTCTCAGCTGTACTCGAATTGTGCCCTTGCCTGTCATTGCTATGCCTCATGTATTTCGGCCACTTTCGTCCATCGAAGCTCTTTGGCTACCTACCTAGGTGCATATGTAGGTACTTAGGTAATTTGGGCGACTTCATACCTTTAATTTTGCTGTCCAGGTGAAAGGTCAATATACACAAGGCTACGATGTCTCTGCCTACATATAAAAGCGACCTCAACAGCATGCACCAACTCTAGCTCATCGTCTAGCCGACACCACGTTCACCAAGCCTGTAATCTGAGACATTGCGTACATATAAAAGCGACCTCAACAGTATGAACAAACTCACCCTTGTCGACACCCCGACACACACCACATCCACCAGGCTTGTAACCTGACCAGATATCTATCTACGCATCGCAAAGCATTTATTTCAATCGTTCGACTTATCCTTTACAGCACCTTTACATCTGCTCAGCTTTCAATCTACGTCCATCAACGCTGTTACCTTTTACCTCTATTCCTCATACATGAGACGAAATCGCTCAAAGTGAGCACGATATCAAGACCAATTCACGCACAAATACAGTCATCAAGGTCAAAATGTTCGTCGATGCAGAGTATGTCAAGCCTGCATTTGCGGGTGAACCCGTTTACTTCCGCATCAATCCAGTCGCTCCAGCTCCAGCTCAGTTTGGTCCTGAGTACTTCGGACCTCCAGCCGTTGGTCCTAGCCCTGTTCCTTACGGCCCTTACAGACCGCCGCCTGTTTACCCTGCTTTGCTAAATCCTGCTCCACCGGGTCCTCCCCCGTATGCCCAACCAATGATGGGTACTTCGTTTCCTCACTCTCAGTTCATTGCCCCGCCTCCTGTGAACCCTGCTTTCAACCATCCGAATTTCCGCATGGCAGCCTCTTACCTCGGCGAACCTGTTCAGATCCCCGAGAACAAACCCCATGAGTGTCTTGTTGCTCATCGCAAATTCATGAACTGGATTCACACTGTCTACTATTCATCGAAGTCACCCGAGGCATTTGTGCAAGCCTGGAAACGAGCCCTGAAAGAGATGAAACAAGCGTTTGGGCCCCCTCACCTTCCCACCATCTTCGTCCTCAATCAGTTCCTTGCAGCGGTCAGTGCGAACCCTGACACCATCCCATGGGTTGAGTCGCTCCATTTCGAGAGAGGTTCTCTACCGGCATCGATCCTAGATGAAGCCTTTGCCGATTTCCTGGAGTTCGAGGCGTGTCGACTAGGAAAGCAGCAGCCAGTCCCGGCCAAACCCCATACTGCTGCCCCTGACGCCAACCAAACTGAGAGCCTCCAGAAGCAGTACTGTCCCTACCATCAACGTTACACCAAGCACACAGTTGAGGAATGCTTCCGAAACCCGGAGAACACGAAGCACAAGAGGAAGTCGAGGAGAAAGCAGGCGCGACGGGCAGCAGCTCTCGAGGCCAAGAAAGAGACTCAGCTGTGATTGACATTTCAATCACCAAAGACTCGGGCGCTCTTAGACAAATTCACTTTCAGAGAGGTAACTGGGCTCTGAATATTCAGGTGAGTCTTAATATCTGTTTCTTGTCGTGAGGAAGCTAAAGATCCTGTTCTATTCAGTGCAATTTGTGTTTGTTCTTTCATTCTTCGCATTCACTATTGACATTCTCTTGGCAAGATGTCATCTCCTCGCCCTACATATGTTTTGTTTTGAAAATTTTCAATGTTCACACTCCGTGCGTGCATGATGGACCAGGACAGGTATGGCTCACGCAGCCAGGCTAGTCCCAACATCTGCTTCTTGCACCTTTCCCTTTGTGTTCTCTGTGCTTTCTGTGCTTTCTGTTTCTTCTGTTCTTTCTCTTTTCTGTGTCTTTCCTGTCTTTCTGTCTTTTCTTGTTCTTTTCTTTCTTTTCTGTCTTTTCTGTTCTTTCTGTCTTTGATTTATGAGAATGTTACCCCGTTGCTTGCTTTCTATTGCGCCAGAAGTAGACGACATTAAATGATAGTGAGGCAACAATGACCTAGGAACCCCAATAAAATCCCTAAGGCACAAAGTAAACAGGGACAGGCAAGCTTGGAATATACCAGTTATATATTGATACGACTTTAGCGCGTCCGCCTCCAATGTTCCTCACTATTTTCCTAATATACATTCCGTACTTTACTATATCTACTCTATCAGCTTTCCTTCACTTACTGTCTTTTATCTAATATATACTTCACTCACTTTCCTCTCACATATCCTTTCACTCACCGTATTTCTTCCATCACCCTCCACTCGTTAACAACCTTCAATCATTCCACATTCTACCGTGGAAATCCAATCCTGGGGACACCTCGCCATTGCTTATCATGTAGGAAACTGAACCAGATAATGTCAAAATTCTGCAGGCAATTCCTGACTTATTAATTTAGGCTATGAACCTGTCCCCTTCCGAAACAACTTCCCAAGATATGGAGCCCTACCCCGAACCAGCCTCTCCTGATCATATCGGCTACAGAGAGTATATGGAATGGAGCAACGTCGTGTACCACATCTCGGACTCGCCCTACATATTTCTTAGGAGATGGTGCCGTGCTCTGACGGCGATGCGCGTGGCACTCGGATTCCCTCATCTTCCTGCGGTTCTCATCTTCACACAGTTTATCGCAGCTGTCACCGCAAACCCAGAAACCCATCAATGGATCGAATCGATTCTCCGTACAATAAACAACGCCGTGGAAGAAACGGTGATGGACCGGACATACAGGAGCTTCCTCTTGTTTGAATTCCGTCGTCTCGGATGCCCTCAGTGGTAACAATGATGACTTAAGAAGGAAAATGAGGAGGAGAATGAGAAAGGATAAGAAATGTCAGGTTTGCCCAAAAGAAAGGCCCAGAATGGGAACAAGGATGGGGTACGATTCTCTTTCTTCTCTAGAAGAACTCTAGGAGAGCAACTGAAGTGTCTTTTCTTATTTCCTATCGTACTTTGATGACCCAATACACACGCAACCTCCAGGAACGAGGCAAGGGTTTATTTATGCATTTCAACTGAATCACATGATGTCGGATATTGACTTGATATTTATTACCGCCATGTCTCATTTTATCATTTTGCATTAGCGCTTGCCAGTTCATTGGGATTTGTTCTGCCCAGCCTTTGATTGTAGCCGAACAAGCCGGGCTGGCCTCATTTCTCGCGCTAGAGTTCATTCTATTCTGGGTGGTGTAGAGAAACCTCAGTTAACTAATGCATTTTACCTAGTTGTAGTGATCTCCCTGAGTCACTGCTCCAGCTCGAGGGCTGAGGTCATATGTGAGACAGCCGGAATACCATATGCACCCTTAAAGCCTCACCAATAACAGCAGGGACAGATTTGAAACCGCACCTGAATTCATTATTGACTTAAAGTGAGACCCTAGTCAGGTTACTTATTCCGATATTGATGCAAGGGGATTCCCAAGGTTCCACTTTGGTTTCCCGATTTACCTTAGCGTCAGGCGGCTGTCCGTGGCTTCCTTGAACTGTATCTGAAACCTGCAGAGACTCGACCAATCACCATCTTCGACACTTTAGAATCCCAAGGGTCGCTGCTAGGGCTGACCCTTCCTCCAGATTTTGAGCATATAACCTTGGGAATACCCCAGAATAATCGCATGTTGTAAATCTCATACCATCTTTTCATCTTACCACCACATTCCCACTCTATAACTCTTTGTCCTCCCTCTTCCCAGTCAAAATGAAGTCCTTCTTCTCCATGGTTTTCTTCGTCGCCGCAGCCATTGCCCAGAGAGCCACAATCGGACTCCCCACTGAGAATCAGAAAATCAATTCCGGCGAGGAAGTCGTCATTCAAGTGCAGCGTCCCGTAAGTTCTAACGTCCAGGATGCATAGCCTTTCCAATTAGTAACCGAAACCCCTTATACTAATCTATCATTTAGAACTCTCTGAGTTCGTCCAAGGAGATGGGCATAGCAATTGGCCTCTCCTCATGTGAATCCGCACCTTGCAGAGACGCAGATGAAGTTCTCGGAACAATTCTATACAACGGGCCTTTCAAGCCCGAGTACCATGAGTCCAGCCTGCCCCCGTATGAGAACTTCACAGTCACCGTGCCAGCCTCGGCTACCCTTGGCAAAAGCCAGATTAATATCGCCCATGCGGCTCTGATTGGTGTAAGTAGATCTATTACATCTGTTGGAATTTAAGTATACTGACTATTGAATTGCAGGCTGGTCCTTCTGCATTCTTGGAGTCTCTCAACCAGACTGTCTACGTTGTCTAGATTGATGCCAGGTCTAGAGTCTGAGGTTGGCGCTGTGCTAGCTTCGTACATTTGCTTTTTCATTCTTGTTGTAAATCGCTTTTTGTTGTCAATCTTTTGTCGGGAATCTGTGAATATGCCTTGAGTTGGATATTTCAATATTGCGCCAGTCTAGCAGATATATTCTAGTTTTATATAGTTGCATTCAGCAATACATTTATGTTAAATATGAAACGCTCTTGTCAGTCCTGGAGGTTGGGAGAGTAGAAACGGGCAGACGTCTTTGAAAATGGCGTTGCCCAGGGATTTCGAGGGTTTCTTTGTTTTGGACCAACCATTTTTTTCAGTAGTCTCTCTTATTGAACTCTTCATTCGGACATAGCCTCTATTCAATAATCAACTGTGATTGGTTTACTTCTTTCGAGTCTTATTGACATCTCTATCGGGCCATCTATATCGTTCACCTGTTCATCTACTCTTTGTCCCCAGTCCGACGTGAATAAGACTAGTCTCAATAAGCATCATGTGCAGCTGGATTTCTCCCCTGGAAAATATATCTCTCTCTTCTCTTCGACCCCACCGAAGATCTACACGTTGAAACTCGTTAATCCTGTCATGATGGACAGAGTCTTCTCTCGTGACTACGACCCCGTTGCGAAATCGGATGCCGATGGTGACAGCGATGCCACCATCACAAGCAGACCATCCCGGCGGGGTTTCCAGCAGTTTCTGAAACGAAACCTCGCAGCAATCACCATCACCGGCCTGCTCATGATCCTGCTACTCCTGGCGATCGCCGTAATCACAGCCATCGCCGTGGAACCCTTCCGCAAAGTCCTTGTCGTAAAGGGACCATCATCTGACTCACTCGCATATCCCGAAACACTCGAAGGCAAACGGCAGTGTCTGCCACCAGCTCCACGGGTAAGATACTCGTGCGGCAACTCAACCAAGGAAGCCGAAGCCCTCGGCTGCTCCTACGATCCTCTTGCCGGCTGCTGGCTGCACAAAGAATGTCCGCATGACTTTACAGACGAGTTTGCGCATTTCAACAACGGAAAGCCGTTTGTCTATTTCTATGATGAGGCCGCCACACAGCAGATGAAGGACTATACTGAACTCGGCAATAACCCGGATTTCTATTGGACTGCTGTCCGTGAGCATTTGGTTCATTGTCTGTATCTCCTTCGACGAGGTCATGATGTCCACATGCGTGGTGCTCGTCTGGATAATATGCTTGCGGATCTGGAGCATGTTGATCACTGTACTAATATGCTGGCTAATTGGTTGCGGAGGCCGGATCCTGCGTTAGAAGAGATAGGCACGCAGGGGCAGACTCATTGCTTTATGTCTTGTGCTTGATTCCTGGGTATATAGTCACGGTTCCTGGAATTGAGCAGGGATACAGAACCAGTAACCCTGTCCCTTAGACAGGTGTTGTTGGACCTTCCTTGGGTTGTTTTATTTGGAATCCAGAATCACAGTGGCTTTCCGATATTGTCTACTATCCTTTTATTTTGGTTATATACTATCTTAATCTAACAATACGGTGTAAACTGTAGCTTTGTCAAAAAGACGGACATCGTCATAGTTTATCTATATCGAACCATCTAATCTCCGACCCGAACTACTATGTCCGCAACCCCGAAAACATAAACTCCCACAAGGCTCTTTTTAAACAATTATCCTCGGTATCTCCTAGGAGGTACATATTCATTCAAAATGCCCCCCCAAACGAGTCGCGATAGTCACCAGCAGCACGCGCAGCCCGCGCCTCAACCCCACGATAACGCAGTACGTCTATGACGTCCTCGCCTCAGACCCGATGATCCCAACAAACCACAACGAAACAACCGACACAGACCCGCGCCACATAACCCTTGAAATCCTCGATCTAGCAAATCAATCCCTACCCCTCTACGACGAATCCGTCATCCCCGCCAGCCTACCAGCCGCAGACCCAACCCCGCACTACAGCAAAGCACACACGCGCGCATGGTCCGCTGTAGTGCGGCAGTACGATGCCTTTATCTTTGTCACGCCACAGTATAACTGGAGTATTCCGGCGAGTCTGAAGAACGCCCTTGATTATCTGTTCTTTGAATGGAAGGGGAAGCCGGCGGGGATTGTTTCGTATGGAGGGCGGGGTGGTGGGAAGGCGGCGGATCATCTGCGTGGTGTTTTAACCGGGTTGCGGATGAGGGTTGTTGGGACGGCGCCTGGTTTGTCTGTTAAGTTTACTGGATTGCCTGTTGGGGTATTGTCGGAGGAAGAGATGGTGCGGTTGGATGAGAGGGATCTTCTTGGGTGGAGGGATGCCGGGGTTGAAGGGATGATGCGGAATTTGGGGATGGAATTGGTTTGTGAATTGGATAAGGTGTGATCTGCTTCTTGGTGCTATGAGAATAATGTGAAGATGCTGAATGGAAAGATGGTATGTATTAATAGTCACGCTAATGTGCCTTAGTATTTTGTATGTATGATATCTGGAGATTATATACTGATTTCTGAAACATCACTTCATCTCAGTTAGTGCTGAGAATGTCCTCGCGTGTGATTCCACTGCGTTCACACATGGCACGGAAGATGCCATCTGCCTTATCCCACAATGCAACTGGCGCATCCATCTCGGCAATCCGACCCTGGTCCATAACGCAGATGCGATCGTAGTGGATGATCGTGCGCAAGCGATGTGCAATACACAGCAAAGTCTTTCCATCGAAGCCCTGAGCCATAGTGTGTTGGATCTTCTGATCTGTCTCGAAATCAACGGAAGAGGTAGCTTCGTCGCAGACGATGATACGTGCGTCGCGGACCAGCGCCCGGGCGAGAGCCATCAGCTGCCGCTGGCCTAGGGAAAAGTTCAGGCCTTCATCGTCGACTGGCGACTCGAGGGTGAGTCTGTTTAATGGGTGGGCTTTCACGTCACCGCCTGTGACTGGGGTCGTGGTTCCGCTGCCTGACCCGCTTGGAAGTTGCTCGCCTTCGAGTTCTTGCTCTTGGCCGATGAGGTACGCCTTGCGCAGCGCGGACCATAGCTCGAGATCATTATGTTCGTTGAATGGATCAAGATTGGAGCGGACCGTCCCCTTGAATAAGGCTGGGTCTTGAGGGATGATGGCAAGGCGGGATCGAAGGTCGTGAAGGCCGACGGTAGAAATGTCGATGCCGTCAATTTTGATATTACCTCCAGATAGTTCGGTTAGACGGAATAGTGCGGACATGATACTCGATTTGCCGGCACCGGTGCGACCGACAATACCGATGCGCTCGCCTCCTCGCACGTCCATAGTAAGCCCCTGCAGCACGAGTGGAAGGCCAGCCCGGTAGCGCATCTCCACGCTGTTGAACTCGATGTGGCCCTTCTCGGGCCAGCTGGGTGACACCTCGGCCTGGTGCAAAGGCGCCTCCTCTTCCAACTGAGTACCATAGTAGTGAACACGTTCTGTGGCGTTCATGTTGTTCTCAACTTCGGCCAGTTGACGAACCGTGAACTGGAGCATCTGTGCGATAGCCAAAATATAAGAAAGCACCAACCCAGAGATACTAGGAGATACATTGAAACGAGAAGTGACGACCAGAACACCGACCACGAAAACTAATAGGGTCGCCACGGCATCGAGTCGGACACTGAGCCAACGCTGATTGGAGAAAGTGAGGAAATAAGCCCCGTTCATCACATCTATCGAGTCTCGGATGGTGCGGCGGAATTGGTTCTCTACGCCGTATGCTCGAATGCACGCGACTCCTGTGATAGCTTCGCCGAACCTAGCATACACCATTGATCGCAATACGCTCTCGTGGCGCTTCATCTCGCGGGCGGATGCTCTGTAATAGTTCGAAGCTAGAAGGAACAGTATGAACAGCGGGACAAGTGCGATGACGAACTAAAGGGGGTTTAGCAAATCTTGTCACGACTCCCAAGAAATTCCAAGGGAAGGGTACTCACGTAATAGAAGAACACTATGACCAAGACCATCACAGAAATAATCATGGTCATTGTCAGGGCATAGATACGCATCGCGTCGGAAAGTTCATTATCCATCACCTGAATATCCTTCGAGAAGCGGTTGGTGATTCGTCCAAGTGGTGTAGTATCGAAGAAAGCCATAGGCGCGCGGAGCACACGGGACATCGCACGCTGAAGCATGGTCTTGCTAGCGTTCGTACCGCAGGTGGTCATGTAAGTCGAGAAGGCAAACATCAAGAGAACAACACTACCACCCAGTCCAGCGTAAATTCCAATATATTGGCCGGTCGACAGCGCCGGGTACTTGTCAGAAGTCCAGTAGGACAGCCACAGGCTAGTCCATATGTTGGCGACATTTGTAAGGCCAAGTAAGATGAACACAATAATGGCATTGAAATAACTGCCGGAGGCTTTGATATAGGCATTCCAGACACTCCAGCCGACGGATTCAGTGGCCTTTTCTTCTTGCTGCATCAGGGCTGCGGTGGGTTTTGCTGGGGCGGCCTTCTTGGAACTTGGCTCCTTTTCGTCTGCTTCATCCACGGCTTCGTCCACCGCCTCTTCCTCCTCCTCTTGCATATCCTCCTGTCGAGAACTAGACATCAACCGCTTGAAGACCTCGTTGTCGCGCATCAGGTTGTCGAATGTATCGACCGCACTAATCCGGCCCTCGTCCATAACAATGATTCGATCACATCGGCTGAGAACATGAAGTTGATGCGTCGCCAAGATTCGGCACCGATCTTTGAGCAAGCCACAGATTGCCTTGTCCATGATGTGACGACCGACATGTGCATCGACAGCTGACAAAGGATCATCCATGAGCACCAGTTCCGCATTGAAATATATGGCTCGGGCGATATTCAAACGCTGTTTCTGTCCACCAGACACAGTGATACCTCGTTCTCCGATCTCGGTTTGGTCTCCATTCGGTAGAATCTCGAGATCTGGGGTCAGAGCGCATGCGTCAATCACTTGCTCATACCAAGTCTCATCATATTCCCTCCCAAATAGAATATTGTTGCGCACAGTGGTATTCTGAATCCAGGCGTACTGGGGACAAAATGCGCGTGTGGTGCCCAGACGTACAGTGCCATCAGTCACACGCATATCGCCCGCCAGAGCCGAGAGTAAGGAACTCTTGCCACAACCGACTGTTCCAATCACAGCCAGCAGTTCATGTCGGCCGACTTCAAAGGTCATGTCCTTGAGTTTAAATGGCTCTGTGGGAGTTTCATCGGTCTCGTCTTCAGGTGTTGACTTCTCTGTTGGCTCGGGGCGTGCCGCTGCCTTCTTGCCGGCTTTTTGTGCATCCTTTTCGTCTGTCGGAAGGCGTTCCCAGGTAAACGAAGCATGGTCCATTTCGATGGCATTCTGCATGTTTTCATCCCGCTCGATATCTTCCTTCTGTTCTTCGGCGAGTAGGAACTCCTGGATTCGATTGAAAGCAGTCGAAGCATCGGTCACTTGACCGATAACCAGTGGCAGCATGTTCAACGGCATCCGCAGGGAATTGAACAGCGCCAATGAAGAGAAAATCGGCGCGGGATCCAAGTCATGATTTGATAGCGCATAGGTAACGAAAGCCAACATCGAGGCGAAGACAGGAATAGACATCGCCACACAGAGAATGCCGTTGCGGATCGCAAGCAACGTCTGGATGGAACGAATTTCTCGCCCGCGGATCTCTTTCAGACGGCCGAGGAAGCTGCTCTCCCAACCAAAGAACTTCACGAACCGCACCGCTTGCAGAATTTCCTGGGTGAGAGATACACGCTGGTCGGTAATCTTGTTGATATTCCGTCGTCGGGTGATCAAGGATCGCACAGCGAAAGTCAAAAATGGCATTCCGATTACCAGCAGTGCGTAACCAGACAAGCAACTGTAGCCAATGTTGACCAAGAGAAGGACCAGTGTCACTATAATGGAGATGGGTGCTGTCCAAATCATATGGAACATGCCACAAGCCAGGTTAATTCGGTCCACGTCAATGCTCATGAGAGCAGTGATGCGACCATTATTCCATCCGCGGCCATCACCTGCAACTCCACCAGGTGCAGGCAGCGCATTATCAGGCTTCTGTTTCTTCGCTTTCTCTTCTGGCTTTAAGAGAGCATCCTTCGTTGCCTCCAAGGCTTTGGCTTCTTCTGGAGTAGCTTGCCCTCCTGCCTTAGCACGACCAGATAATTTCATAGCCTTGTTAAATATGTGGGAAATAAGCACGGCACGGATCTGCCCGCCAACAACCTGACCGCGATACAGGAACTGATTCGTGCACAAGCTTTGAAGTGCCTGCATGCAGGTGATACCAACGACGAACCCCATACCCTTGCCAATGTGAGGCACAGGGTGCCCAGCCTTTTGTGCGACATAAGCCTCCGTCGCAAAAGCAATCAGGTACCGAGTCAAATACGGCGCAAATACTAGCAACAGCGAACTGAAAAGCTGACAGATGCCGCCGAGCAGAAATTCAAACCTGAACGTGTCGTACAACGCCCAGAGAAGCGGGCGGTTAATACCACTCTCAGTGCGCTTCTCCAATGCGGCGTCTAATCGGCCAGACAATACATCAACGGCCCGGTCGGGATTGACAGTCCAGATATCCTGCAAATCGAGTGGACGTAGATAGCCCACCTTCATCAACGGAGACATCCATTGGAAGGAAATAATGCTGAAAATCGAAGCGCCATGTTCATGCGACACAGATCGCTCTGTCGGTACCGGAGGTATCTTTTGCAATCGCAGCGGATTGAGTCTGCGATACCATTTTTTCTTTTGCATAGGCTGCACGTCCGCTTCGTCGGATGCTGATCTCGAGGTATTGCCCTGGACCTTGTCATCCGCCACCACTACTTCATGTAGCGGCTGGGGCGCGGACATGCTGAACTTTGGATATTTGAATCCAGTTCAGCTGGACAGTGTTCCAGAAAATGGAATATGAAAGAAGTGGAAGTAATAGAATCGATGTGGGGACAACCACGAGATGCTGAATGCGGAAGGCGGAGATAATGTCGGGGATTAGGAATTAAGCCCTGTAGGGCTTGGGGATTTATAACTTGAGATGATTTCGGATTCCGGAGATTCCAGGGGGTCTAATGACTTATAGATATATGACAATGCGAACGGAGTATTGAAAAAGTCGGACACGGATATCCGAGCCCTTATATGATATCCACCAAACAGGGCTAAGCATCCCAAGATCGGGCTTGTTGGGCCTGTCAGGATACATAAAAGTCAGAAGTCGGAAAGAAACCAAAGGAAACACATGCATTCGCTTAAAAATTCACTATCTACCTTAGGTACTCTGTAGGAAACACCCGAAGGCCCTGTCAAGTCGGCAAGTCGGCATCGCGGGGTTGGTAGATGCCGATCGCCGACTTTGGGATTAGTAATCTTTATTTGGAGGAAGCCGTGGAGGGGCAAGGTTGTAGGTTACTACCTATGTTGTAGGTCCGTGGAAATTAGCCAAAGTCGGCTTCATTAGCAGACTGTGTTGAAAATCCAAATTTGTTATGATCTATTCTTTGCTATGGCATACAAGTTTTGCCCCTGAAAAGGGAAAAAAAGGAAAAAAGGAAAGCCATCCGTCATCGCGTCGTGGGATAACAAGCAGACCGTTGGAAAATGTGTCAGGCACATTTCGGTCATCTCAAGCTTGTGTCCAATGGGAATCTCAACTAGCAAGCCCTGACCTAGATAATATGATACGTGGCTTTTTGGGGTTGCGACTGTGATCTGTGGACCTGCGGAGGTCCCCTCTCTATAGGCGCAACTAGTTCTCAAGACCAATCTTGACCTTCTTCTCCGGGGGAGGGATAACTTTGTCCTCGGATGCGCCCTTGAGGTTGGGCAGGTCTGTCACGGCCTCCTTGATGATGTCGAGGGCCTTTTGGATCTCCTCCTCCGTGATGACCAGCGGAGGAGCAAGCCGAATGATGTTCTGGTGGGTAGGTTTGGCCTGGAGAAATGGAAGTCAGCGTCCGAATCGAACTTCACGGGTAGACTCGAATACATACCAACAAACCCTTCTCCTTCATCAACATACACAGATCCCAAGCGGTATGTCCATTCGTCTTCGACTCATCAATGACGATGGCATTGAGCAGACCCTTTCCACGCACTGTCTGGATGATCGGGCTCTGGATAGCCAGCAGCCCATCCCGGAACAAGTGGCCGAGCTTCTCCGAACGCTCGACCATGTTTTCCTCCTGCACGACCTCAAGGGCGCGAATAGCAACGGCGCAACCAAGTGGGTTTCCGCCGTAGGTCGAACCATGGGTGCCAGGCTCGATCGTGAGCATGACGTCCTTTCTACCCAGCACGCAAGAGACCGGGTACATACCACCGGAGATGGCCTTCCCGAGCAAGACAAGGTCGGGCTTGATGCCGCTCCACTCGTGGCACAACAACTTACCCGTGCGCGCGATACCGGTTTGGATCTCATCGCAGATCAGCAACACATTGTGCTTGTCGCAAAGTGCCCGGGCCTCCTGCAGGTAGTCTTCATCGGGGACGACGATGCCTGCCTCACCCTGGATAGGCTCGACGAGGAAACCAGCGAGGTTGGGGCCGGCGGCCTCGAACGCCTCACGTAGAGCTACCTTGTCATTGTAGGCGATGGGCTTCTCAGTTCCCGGGATCGTGCATCCGATACCGGGCAGATAAGGGCCGTAGTTCTCGCGTGACTCGGGATCGGAAGATAGGGAAATGGCGGCGAACTAATGCAAGGGGTCATCATAGTCAGCCACTGATGTAACTGGTGTAACAGGGAGGGGTCACAATTCACTTACTGTACGCCCATGGAAGTTATTCTCTGCACTCAAGATAACGGCTTTATTTTCCGGAATGCCCTTGACCTTGTATCCCCATTTGCGGGCGATTTTGATACCCGTCTCAACAGCCTCGGCGCCGGTGTTCATGGGCATCACCATGTCAAAGCCAAAGTAGCCGGTAACAAACTTGGCAAAGCGAGGGAAAACGTCATTGTAGAATGCCCGGGAGCTTAGAGTTACTCGCGAAGCTTGGTCTACCAGTGCAGCAATCAATTTGGGGTGGCAGTGGCCTTGGTTCACAGCAGAGTAGGCGGAGAGGAAGTCAAGGTAGTGACGACCTTCGGGGTCCCAGACCGAAGTACCCTGAGCCCGGGCAAAGACAATAGGGAGAGGGTGGTAGTTGTGGGCAGCATATTCATGCTCAGCCTCAATAGCCTCAGCAGAAGAGGCAGCATGGTAGTGGGAGAAAGACCCGTTGGTAGCCATGGTGGATTGCGGGGAGAGCTAAGAAGTTGGGGGAAGTTGGAGGTAAACGGAGGATCGGCACTGGGGTAAAGAAGGGAAGATGAGGGATTCAAAGAAATTGAAGAGAAATTCAGAGAAAAGAGAAACTCCGAAAAAGAAGAAGACAAGAGATATATAAGTAAGGGGAATTTTCCCTTTGTACAGCCGCTATGCCGTTAAGTGTTAGACTTGTTAGACGGGATGTCCGCTAAGTACAGGTCGTGCCGATGCTGTTCCCTATGCGCAGGATTACCCTACACGGCTCCATTGGCTTGGATAACCACGATTTCTGATTCGTTCATTGGTTCTATATTGACTATCATGTTCCAGGTATTAATTATTGATCTAATTAGAATCAGCTAAAAATAAAAAAAATAAAAAGAAAATTTGAGGGAGAGAGAGGGAGACCGGTAGAAACGCACGTCATACATACTACGGTTATTGAAGAAGAAAAATACATATATGTATACTTGAACGTTAGAGATATAAACAAATAAAGATTATGCTAAAACAAAGAACAATTATCATTCAAACAAAATACGAAAGTACGAAAATAAAAAATAAAAAGATGAGACAAAGGAGATATTAGGCATATTAGGCAGTTCAGGGCAATTCGAGTCGAGTCGAACCTCGGGGAGATCCTCTACCGCCCTCTCCTTTGTTCATTGCGCTTTGCGGAATCAGACAATACTTGAGTCGCAATGTACGAGGGAATGAATGAGTCTTTACAATTATCTTACCCTTGATCATGTCTAAACCAATTTCTCCGCGAACACCTCAAATCCCCCGCGCGCCCACTCAAAACATACTCCTCTTCCTCATCGCCTTCCGTCTCGCCAACGCGTTCGCGGTTCGGACCTTTTTCCAACCAGATGAATACTTCCAGTCACTAGAGCCAGCCTGGCAGATCGCATTCGGTCAAGGCCAAGGGGCCTGGGTGACATGGGTGAGTGAATGCGATCGCGTCAACACATGGCTTTGGCTAACCTGTCCTAGGAATGGCGGCACCAACTCCGATCCTCACTACATCCTCTCTTCTTCGCCGTTCTCTATAAAGCAGCCGATTTTCTCGCCTCCGCCCTCAGCGTGTCGCCCGCTACGCGCGCAGAGCTCCTGATTGCCGCCCCAAAGACAGCGCAGGCCGTTGTGGCGGCAATTGGTGATTTCTACACATGGAAGCTCGCAGTTCGCGTCTATGGAGATGATTCTCGTGGATCCTGGACAACGGTATGTGATTATGTGTCGCGTGTTCGGGACTTCTCTGGGCAGGAAAATGCGCATGCTAATTGTTCTAACAGCTGGTCGCAACGGTCCTGAATCCCTGGCAATGGTTCTGCTCCACTAGGACCCTGTCGAATTGTCTTGAAACTACACTCACCATTGTTGCATTGGAACTATGGCCATGGCAGTGGTCGGCAGGCTCTACAGCCGGCGATGGCCGCGACAAAAGCACCAGCAACCAAATGAGGGGCACGGACCGGGATCGAAGTGCGATTGTTGGGTATGACTGGACCCCAACTTTGTGACAACAGCCACTGACGCTGCCTGCAGCCTCCACCAATGCCTGCCGCTGGCGGCGCTCGCATGTATACTGCGGCCGACCAATATTCTCGTCTGGGCAACCCTGGCCGGCCTCGCTTGGCTTCGGACGTCTTGGCCCCAGCGCAAGATCCTCATTTTTGAAGTCATAGTTTGCGGGTAAGTGATCCGTCTCCCTCATAAGGGGCCAGCTGACCTTTCGATCTGGCAGGTCGGCAATTCTCGCGGTGTCTTCCGTTGCGGACCGTCTGTTCTATGGAATTTGGACCTTCCCACCGCTCAGGTTCCTATACTTCAACATCGCGCAGTCACTGGCTGTCTTTTATGGCAGCAATGACTGGCATTACTACATCTCACAGGGCTATCCGCTTCTACTCACCACTCTTTTGCCCTTTGCGGTTATTGGTTTATACCGAACCTTGACGACTCGGAAGTCCACAGTGGGAGACAGTTTGCAGGCGGCGATCCGAGTGCAATTGGCGACTGTCTGTCTTCTGATGCCATTTGTCCTCTCTTTGATCTCTCACAAGGAGGTACGATTCATCTACCCATTGCTGCCCTGCCTGCACATATTAGCTGCGCCACCATTGGTGCAGTTCTTTTACCCAGCCATCTACTCGCGGGCATACCCGCGTCATACACCCCGCAGATTGATTCTCATCTTTCTCGTACTTGTAAATGTGGTCATTGCGCTGTATACAACTCTCCATCATGCGTCGGGAACACTTAGGGTCCTCTCCTATCTCCGTCAGCAGCACGAAGCACACTCGGTACTAACAAAGAGACAAACAAACTCCGTCTCAGAAACCGGAATCTCTGCTGGCTTCTTAATGCCCTGCCACAGCACGCCCTGGCGCTCTCATCTCGTCTACCCGACAATTAACGCCTGGGCCCTTTCCTGCGAGCCACCGATTGATCTCAATGCAACCCAGAAAGCCGTCTACCGAGACGAAGCAGACCAATTCTACGACGACCCATTCCAATTTCTACGCCAGAATATGGCTGGCGGTCTCCGACACGTCCCTCGACGACCAAGCTACGCCTCTTCTGCACATGATTTTGTACCAGGAAAGTCCACCAATAAGGCTCCACAACATGAATGGCCCGACTACCTCATCTTCTTCGCCCAGCTCGAACCAACCCTCTACGCCATACTGCGCGGCTCGTACTATGGTGAGTGCTGGCGCACCTTCAACACCGCCTGGCATGATGACTGGCGCCGTCGCGGCGACATTGTAGTCTGGTGCCTGGACACAGCCGAGCAGGACGCGTGGCGCTCCAATACCGAACGCCAATTGCGGCAAAGCCGGGATAAGCAATTCGATCGTATCGTGGAAGCGTTCAAGAATGAGGGGCGCAAGCAAAGAAAGCAAGGATGGATGGGCCTCCACGTGTCTTCGATGCCTTGGTCCTCATCACCTCCTTCATTGTTTGCGTCGTGGCGACGTTCAGTGAAGGCTCTTTTCTCGTCGCCTTCAAAATCATCGATTCCTTGGCCCTGGCGTCCCGCCTCTCGTTGGGAGAAATTTGTAACGAGGTTGTCATTCTCCAAGCAGAAGACAAGTTGGCTTCCTTCCTGGATGTCCGACTGGCTTCCAGTGTTGCCGTCTTGGTTGGGCGGAGCTGAGAGGAGACCTACGGAGGCAGAACTTTGGTCTTGAGATCATCGATTCCTGGCCTCTTTCAGTTGGCTTTTTGGTCGCCAGCTCTCGCGTTATATATTTGGTGCTGCGGATCTTCCTTCCCTTACTCTTTCCCTTTTGTCTTCGCTTCTCTTTGAACATATAGCCCTAGATCTACAGTACGATAATCTGTCTTGATTCCCCAGTAATATATTAGTTCGATACTCATATGCAACAAGACACAACATTTGTACTATTTGACTCGCTAACCGGAAGCCAAAGGAATATTCTAATGAACAAAGAAAATAACAACAGGGAATGTGACAAGAAGAAAAGAAAAAAAATCGAACGAGCGTCAAACAGACAATGAAAATGCTCCGGACATGCACAACCATAACACGTCTCGTCAATCTTCTATATCAGTACAAGAGTCAACGTCAGAATGAAAACCAAAACTAATGTCCATGTCAATATCCATATTCACATTGCCCGACCCTCTATCTAGGTATTATCCAAGGCCAAAGTCAAAAAACTCAACCATAGCGAGCACTCAGACTAGCAAAGGCATCAGGGCTATGCCGACCATTCTGCAGCCCGCTCACATCGACGCTCGGTTGGCTCATGTGCGTTCGTGGGAATGCTGAGTTCGTAGGCGGTGGGCCTGAAAAAGGTGACTTGCCTCCAGCAAATGGGGAGCTGTTTGCTCCTGCAAAGGGCGGACTGCTCATTCCCGAGAATGGGGAGTTGTTCGTTCCCGTGGACGGGGTAGTTCCGGTGGTAGTTCCGGCCCCGGGTTGGTCGTTCATGCCGCCAATTCCGAGTCCTGTGGATTGCTGCTGATATGTGTTGATGCCTGCCTGTGCGGCAAGGCCGGATCCGCTGCCTGTGGGAGCGGTGCCGAAGAAGGGGTTGTTGGACGTGGTGGGCTGAGTGTTGGCGGTAGGTTGCTGGGACTGGGAATTTTGCTGGGGCTGGGGCTGGTGTTGATTCTGGAAGTTTGTGGCTTGCTGGGTATGAGACATGGAGGTGTATTGGTTTGATGGTTGGGCGTAAGGGTTCATCGAGGGAGGTGGGGCCTGGGATGGCTGAGGTTGCTGAGGTTGCTGAGGTTGCTGAGGTTGCTGAGGTTGCTCGGCAATGGTTGTCATGTTAGATTGCGCGGGACCCATATTGTATAACGAAAGAATGCTGTTTTTGTCCATCCCAGTGCGCTGAGGCATGAGCTGCTGCGCCTGCTGTGGCTGCGGTTGCAGGTGAGACTGGAATTGGTTAGGGTAGCCACCTGCGCTCTGCGCTGTGTTCGGCGCCGGCCCTTGTTGGAACGGGTTGTAAGCTCCCAGACCATTTGATGGCTGCTGCTGTTGCTGTTGGGGCTGCATCTGCGGCTGCATCTGCATCTGCATCTGTGGTTGCTGCTGCTGTACTTGGGAAGGAGCAGTTAGTCCAAATGGCGAGGAAGAGGACATGACGGGCATGGTATTTGCATGACGAGGAGGCTCAAAGCCCCCTGGTTTCGTCATGAGCGGGTTCATTTGCTGCTGTTGGGGCTGCATGGGTTGATTTTGTGGCGCAGTGTTGAAGAAAGGGTTCGTTTGCGGGACATTAGGGTTGGGATATGTCTGACTAGCCAAGCCACCCTGCGGCTGCGGTGGTGCCTGGTCGAATGGATTGTAGCTTTTGTCCATTGGCTGAGGCGACGTAACATAGGGAGACTGCGCGAATGTCGCAGTGACCGGAGGCGTATAGGACTGCTGATGTAGAGAGTGCTGCATGGAGCTTGTCTGGTTCGGGTACCCACCGGTGGAGTGGGGAAACAAGGGCTGGGAGACCTGCAGGCCCTGGAAAGATGACTCTAAAGGCTGTGTAGATGCCGGCTTCCCGTTCATCTGATCGAATGGGTTGTACGCAGTGGTCTGTGATTGCTGGGTTTGCGATGGGGCCACAGGATTCGAGACTGCTCGGTCAAATGGGTTGTTGGAAACCTCAGGGAAGGTGTTGTCGGTTGCAACGGGGAACGGGTTTTTGGACGTCTCGGGCTTCGGGATTACTACGCGTGCGGATGCACCACTGCTGGTCCCGGCCGGGGTCCTGGATCTTGATGCGGGGTTCCCCCCTTCACCCAACCTGACCAGTGTTTCCACCGCTCGATCCAGATCCTCATGGAGTCCTTTGAGGACCATCTCGTTTCGTCGGTCATTGGTGAATCCCATCTGCTGCAATGCCGCCATTTTGGACTCGAAAGATGCCGTTGTTACATCGGCCACAGGCGCACCAAGTCCTGTCGTCTTTCTAGATTGCAATGGTGGTGGTGACCAGGCTCCGTCATCCGAGGTTGGCGAAGTCACCTTGGGCTTACCACCAAATCGGCGGAGGTTCGAGGTAGAGGATGACGATCGTAGACCAAACTTGAAAAATCTCCCAGACTTGGGCGGAAGTGGAGGAGGAGAACCCTCAGGAGATATGTTATAGTCATTCTTTCTTGACTCCACGGGGGACGGGGCCCTATGGTTGGAGTAACTTGAATCCTCCCTGCTCGGGGGCTTTGGCTTTCCATTTTCCAACGAACGGTGTTGATATTTCTGCCGGATAAACCGTTCCATGCATGCATCGGCCTCGTCAATGTCGGTGGGGATTGGCGGCTTGATACCTCGTGGGTTGTTCATTTTGTTCATAAGGATATTACCGTGCGATTTCATGTTCTGTCCAGGTGATAAAGTCCACTTTGTCAGTTCATGGCCTTTGCTATTGCGGGTTGTCGGATTGTGCTCACATCAACTTGCTCTGATGTCCATGTGTCCATGGTTAAAGATTTGATCTTGGAGATATGCGTGCCCAGCTTTCGGTGCAGTGCGGCGCAACGCATGCAAAGGAAGATGCCCATCTGTCGGAGATGAACAGTCAGTTTGTGGATTCGATCGAAGGTAAAAAGAAGCGGCGACATACATTCCAGCTTGCCCATCCTATTCAAATAATAATTAGTGAGATCAACAATAAAGGTCAAAGGTCTTTAGGGACGAACCTGGGGTCAAGGCATCGCAATCGGCACATCGGTCATTGCCAGGAACGGTCCGGATCAGCTCCGCCAGAGTCTTTTCATTCCGCGCCTGCTCGCGCTTGCTGATGCCGGGAGCCATGATGCAAAAAAGAAAAGAAAATAATTACAAGAATAAATAAATAGAAGGAGTGGCAGTAATACAAAGTGGAATAGGGGAAGAATTCTGGTTCCCAGGGCGGAGAAGAGGTCAATTGATGTCCGAGGGGCAGATCATTCCAAATGAGACATGTATGTGCACTACGGAATATACGGAGTACAAAGAGTAAAGAAAGAGTAGAGTAGAGGAAGTTAGGATTTGAACATTTAGCTTAACTGTTCCAAGGTTGAGTTGACATCTCATTCTACTATATCGATTCGTTCCGTGTTTCTTCCGGCATAGTGTTTTCTCCAGGCCCGGTCTTCTAGAACACTTTAGGATTCTTAGGTTTATAGGCTCGAGCCTAGGCTTGTACGGTGCCAAAGGAAAGTTAAAGATCATGTATATTAATGCTATAGAATAAAATGGCATGTCCGGACACCAATGACTCGCATCTACCAATGCGCCTAAAGGCCGAAGCCCTGTCGGAGCCGTCGAGAAGTCGTAATGATAGCCAGGAATATCTTCTAGTACGCCAATATGACCAACCATCCTATGATAGAGGAATTGGCGGTTGATTATGCGTTCGGAAAAGTGTAAAGAAGAAAAGTCTCCAATTTGCGCGGAAATTTTCGATACAAAAGGACAGGGTCATGTGACTGCGCTAGTCCAATCACGTGCCATAAAGCTTAAGATAAAAACTTTTCCACCACACACATTTCCTCCTTCTGCAATCATTCGCGTGTTGGAGACTCGAGAATCCAATCCTTTAATGTCGGGATTGTTGAGGACTTGGATCCAACATGTAGATATAAACTTCAAACCACATAACCCGCGTGGTGCCTACCTGTGGCACTGGACGTCTCTTGGGTGATTTTTTAATCGTTCGTTCGTGGAATATCAAAACCAAACAGTTTTTAGCAGAGCTGCGTCTACTCCACCCTGGTGTTCATATCTATTGAACAGCAGGACTTTTTTACGACGGACATCCCCAAGTAATAATTCAAATCAATTTTCAAATACACTCCGCACCTCATTATATTCCTTGTCCTAGATCATTTATCATCGTACTTCTCATAAGATCATTATAGCCTCAGCTTAAGCTTATGTGTCACATGACTGTCCGGCTCAACAAGATTTTCCGGTTAACCCCACTATTTATATCCATGGCTATGTAGGTAGGCAGTTAAATGCCAGAGGCAATGGGGTTTTCTGCATTGACGGTTCAGTCGGTCTAAACATGTGCTACTGTCCACGGGGAATGGGTTCGGAGGGTTCTTCGAGGGTAGCAGGCAAAAACGACTGCTGGTCAAAAGCAAGGGAATATACGAAGAATCGATATAGAAGCTTAAGCCGCAGAGGTTCAAGAAAGAAATAGTACTTGTAGTTTGTTGCAAGATATCCATATGTAGAGAGGAAAATAAGGCATATATGGTTACGCCTATAAGAACTGTGTGTACCTACTGCTGCGGTGAGAGCAGTAATCCCTAGATATAGAATTGGGCCTCCATCGACTTTAAAACCGCGCGGCAGGATCTGTCGTAGCGATGTACCATCCATGAACATTTATGGATGTCAGCAGTCAGGCGAGAACCATGGGTAATAAGATCGAGACCATGAAACGTGTTCAAACTTGCCAAGGGATCTCGAACTCAAAGATTAATAAATAGCTTATTTGAATCAATAAACATAGATGTACTCCGTATAGTATCTAGACCTGGATTATTACTGAGCAAGCTGCCAAAAGGTGGGCCCGGGGGCAAACTGGTCGATCAGGTAAGCAGGTCGAAAGCGGCGGAGTGGGTCTGCGTTGGCCAAACAGCGCTTTGTTGTTAATAATACCCATGGATGTTTCCGAGATATCGGTTTTCTTTCTTACTCACGCCTCTAGTGTCAGGTGTACCAGTCTGTACTGTCAATTCAACAAGTACAATCTCCTGGGATTGCAGCGTAATATAGAGATAGTCAAGAATATAATGACAGAAGTGAAAGAAGTGAAAGTCTGGGGATGTACGATGATGTACCGGAATGCGGAGATGGACGAAACGCCGAGGCAATAGCATATGTGGCCCCCTTGATTGGCTGTGATTCCATCAGCTTCTGTACGAGGGGACCGAAGTATTGGTTCAGGGTTGTACTGACAGTAGAAAATGTGACAGAAGTACAAATGCCCCGGTTCCTCCCTTCTCTCCTCGTTTGTACTTGTACTCCTTTTACTTTCCTTTTTCCTGAACACCCATAGATTTCTTTATCTCCCCTTTCTGTCCCTATCACAATGGCTTCGGCTGCTAGAACTGCTTCCCGGGCCTTCCTTCGCTCAACCCCGGCGACCTCCTCTTTCCGTCCTGCTGCACGCAGCACCCGTTTCGCCATCCCCGCCAACGGTCTTCGCGCCTCTCCTCGTCGCGGATATGCTTCGGAAGCTGGCCCGGAGAAGTCTGGCTCATCCTTCGGAATCTGGGCTCTTGGTCTCGGTGCCCTCGGTGGTGGAGCGTACTTCTACCTGAACGGCGACTCCGCCTCCTCCCCCAAGAAGCCCTTCGTCCCTACCCAGGCCGACTACCAGAAGGTGTACGACGCTGTCGCTGCCCGTCTGGCCGACGATACCGACTATGATGACGGCAGCTATGGTCCCGTAAGTAGTCATTTCTGCTCGTTGTTGTCATTAAAGACCAAAGAACTAACCTAGACGGTTTCGTTGCTCTCAATAGGTCCTGGTTCGTCTCGCATGGCACGCAAGTGGTACCTATGATAAGGAGACCGGCACCGGAGGCAGCAACGGCGCCACCATGAGATTCGCCCCGGAGTCCGATCACGGCGCCAACGCCGGTCTCAAGACCGCCCGCGACTTCCTCGAGCCCATCAAGGCTCAGTTCCCCTGGATCACTTACTCCGATCTGTGGACTCTTGCGGGTGCTTGCGCTATCCAAGAGCTGGGCGGCCCAACGATCCCCTGGAGACCCGGCCGTGAGGACAGGGATGTCGCAGCATGCACTCCCGATGGCCGTCTTCCTGACGCCGCCAAGGACCAGCGTCACATCCGCGATATCTTCTCCCGCATGGGCTTTGATGACCGCGAGATGGTTGCACTGATCGGCGCCCATGCCCTGGGCCGCTGCCACACCGATCGTTCCGGCTTCGACGGCCCCTGGAACTTCAGCCCTACTGTTTTCACGAATGAGTTCTTCCGCCTCCTTGCTGAGGAGAACTGGATCCAGAAGAAGTGGAACGGCCCGAAACAGTTCACCGACAAGTCCACTGGCACTCTCATGATGTTGCCCACTGATATGGCTCTTATGAAGGATAAGGGCTTCAAGAAGCATGTCGAGCGCTATGCCAAGGACAGCGATGTCTTCTTCAAGGAGTTCTCTGATGTCTTTGTCAAGCTCCTTGAGCTCGGTGTGCCCTTCAAGACTGAGGACCGCTTCGTCTTCAAGACTTCTGAGTAAGGGGATTGCTCAAAAATTGCTAATATTCCCGTCTCTGTTTATATACCTGTCTTGATATCCGAGTCATTACTCACTAAGATTGTTTTTCTTGTTGTCAATGGAACTTTCGATTCCCTCGCATATTTGCATGCGCCAGTAGTCTCAACTGTATTCACAGCATGTAGGTTTCGCCTTGAGTAAGATGTAGCATTAGCATGGTCACATAGAGCCATCGGGTAAAGTTTGGCAGAGCTGTACCGCATAGCTCTGAAGAATACCCATCATGGCGATGAAAATTGTAATAAAAAAGATATGCATTCATGTCCAAGATATCGACATGATAAAAGAGAGAGGGAGTCGCCAACGCATTATGTCAATATGGGTCCGGAAGGCCCTCTCCCAAAGTGGCGTGCAAGGGCGACCCGCCATTTTCAAATCATCGTGGAATCCTCTCAGTAACAAAGCTCACTCACCCCGCTTTGCAGCACCCCTGCTACCCCAGATTACCACATTCATTCCCTGGAATGCATGCGATTGGAAATCTCCGCTAAACTCCGGGGTGTCACTATTACAACCTGGCGCGCACCTCTGACTGGTCGCTCGAGGACTCGGCGCGGGACACAGAACCAACACAACCAACCAGCTACGACGAACAGACGCTGGACAGAAAGAGGAATACACTTCTTTCAACATGACGAGGACGGCACATGCTGTGGATCTCTATGAGATCCTGTCTCTTCCCTTCACGGGGTCTTCGTCGACAGTCCTCTCCAAACAGCAGATCAAGATCGCATACCATAAAGCATTGCTGAAACACCACCCTGACAAGGCGGGTGCTGTCGCAAGGGAGACCGGGCTAGGAGGGCCAACTAATTCTACATCCACGTCTACTCCGAACCCTCTCTTTCCCAGATCCGATGGCAACTCGTCGCGACAACTGTATACCATCGACCAGATCACCACCGCCTACAAGACCCTATCGGACCCCGCCCTCCGCGCTGAATATGATCGCTCTCTACGTCTGGATAGGCTGAAGGTTGCAGAGCGCGAGAAGACTGGCAATGTGTTCCATACCGGCTTGGAGATCGTGGATTTGGAAGATCTTGCCTGCGAGGAGGCAGAAGGCGGCGACGGCGACTGCTGGTATCGCGGATGTCGGTGCGGTGATGAGCGCGGGTTTTTGGTCAACGAGGAGGATTTGGAGAGGGAGGCGGAGCATGGCGAGATCATTATCGGGTGTCGCGGGTGCAGTCTCTGGTTGAAGATTCTGTTTGCCGTTGAGGCAGATGAGGGATGAAGAGATGCTCGGCAGGTGGTCTCTTTCCTGGTAATCGTCTCTGCTCTATCATACCGTCGAAATCCGGGTCCGATTGTGCAACTCATGCCGTGTCGCTGTGCGATAAATGGCAACCCATGGTCCCATGTCTGTGTTGGTCTATGTCTCGCCCGGAGACTCAACTCTTTGGTTCAGACAGGATACGGGCTTGGATATTCGCTCTTCTTCTGTCGTCAGTTCTCCTGGCCTCGGTTTCTCCTTTGCACTTCAGGCGCCGCCAGTCTCTTCTGGTTTGGGCACACCACTCTCGTCGGACCTTGTGTAAACCAAGCGCACACCAAGTGGTATCCTCGCTTTGGACCTATCTCACTCTTTGATTGAGATAAAGCTGAATCACCCTTCCGAGGCCCAACTCCGTCCACTTGCCTTCTGGCTATACCTGGCTCAAACTCATGCATTCAACGATGAGACCAGATGCTGTGCTTGTCAACATTTAGTTCCACATTTAGATGAGAATACACCTTTTATGTATATATCTATATTCTGCCTTCCTTCGAAGAAAGGACCAAGGAGGAAACTCATAATAGACAATTTCAAATCTCATAGTAGACATGGTGACAATAACAATATATATCCAACGCATCAAATTTTAATGATTCGGCATTTGAGGCGATTCCAAAGTAATCCTGCCATTCCAGGAGACGATTCAATAGTCACTAGTTAAAATAAAATAATAATTACAAGTATACATCCCCTGGCGTGGTCCATATGAGACTGACGATTGTGTAGAGGGGCTGATGACATATGCGGAGGCAGCAAAACACCACGGCCGTGGACAACCTCACAACTTTCCATCCTCTTCCACCCTCCATTTTACGCTCCTTCCCCTCCCAACTTCACCATGTCTGTCATTGAGATTTCATCGAAGGAGCAATTCACATCGCTCCTTAGCTCATCCCGTCTCGTCGTCGCCGACTGTAAGTGTTTGCCGCCGCGCGACCCTGCCCCGCCGAGACCCTGTCTTTCCCTCCGAACGAGCAGAGCTATCGCTAACCCTGGCCTGATACTCGAATAGTCCACGCCGATTGGTGCGGACCATGCAAAGCTATTGCACCTGCGTATAACTCGCTGGCGACCCAGCTCTCCCGCCCGAATCTCATCACATTCACCAAGATCAATGTCGACCACCAACAAGAGCTCGCCCAAGCCTACGGCGTCACAGCGTATGTCCAATTTATCCAAAGATCTAGAACTTAGCCCAACCTGCACATGCAATTCTACAATAGTCGCTTCGCTTACTGACAAACCCGCGATACCTAGGATGCCGACCTTCATCGTCTTCAAGAACGGCCGCGTGAACCAAACAGTCAAGGGCGCCAACCCTGCACAGCTGAACCAGATTGTCCAGAAGCTCGCGTCCGAGGCAAGCCAGTCGGACGAAGCAGCAACCGGCGAAGGAAGTAGCTCCGGCGAGCCCTGGATCGGCGGCGCAGTGCCCAAGGGTTATAGCGATATCACAGACCAGGTTGACGTGAAGGGATTAGAGCTGTTGAACCGGGATACGGATACGGCAGAGCCGCGCGCTTTGTTTAACATCTCGAAGCCGTCCGGACTAGCAGCAAAGGGCAAGGCCAAGGCTGCTGGCCAGCCAGATTGGACCGAGAGCGACACCGACGAGCAGCTGATGCTGTACGTCCCATTCAACGCGATGCTGAAGGTCCACTCAATTCAGATTACCTCCTTCCCCCCTGCGGAGGCCGATGGCGACGACGACGAGACACCCATGCGGCCCAGGAACCTGCACATCTACAAGAATACTTCCCATGTGCTTGGATTCGATGAGGCGGATGGTATTCCTCCTGTGCAGAAGGTGGAGATCAAGCCAGGTGATTGGGATGCGAAGACTGGGACTGCGACGGTGCCCCTGCGGTTTGTTAATTTCCAGAATGTGACATCGCTGGTTATGTTCTTCGTTGATGGGGATGGAGACAGCGAGAAGCTGCGTGTTGACCGCATTCGCGTTATTGGCGAGGCGGGTGCAAACCGATCTATGGGCAAGCTGGAGAAGATTGGTGACGAGCCTGGCGAGTAGACAACATAGACGCTGGAGAAAACAAGCCTACACTAAGGAGATAACTGCGATTTGGTTTTTCGAAGACAAAGAAATAGCTTGGACGGAGCAACATTGTGTCAACTTTATGATAGTTAAAGAGTACAGTTCAATGCCTAATGGGAGCCGCCTAGCTGTGAAAAGATCATGCAAAATTTGGTAACTTGATTCCATTCATTTAATGCTATAGAAAATAACCAAGAATATAAAAAAAAGTATGTTTGACTCCCACCACAAGGTCTCATCCTGGAGAAATCAGAAAGACCTGTAAAGGTAAGATTCAATGTGCAATTCCATTCGTCTGTGGCGCAACTGACACCTGGGTTACATCACTGAAAGCCAGACTAATGACCGTAGATGTCCAGGCAACACGGGTTATCGAGTCGCGCCGCCGCACGAAGAAGAAAAGAAAAGAAAAGGAATGGCGTTGGCTGGGATTTCCTTTTATGCTGAGATCCGGAGATTTGGTTTTTCCGGTTGCCTTTAACGGAAGGTTCCAAGAATTTCGGCGCACACAGAAACTTCCATTATGTAAGCCATATGCGAGGAGCTAATTTTTTTCATTTGATGCCTTTTCCCTTTCTTCTCTTTCTCTTTCTTCCATAAACATGGTCGATGATGAGAATTATGGAATATATGATAGGAAGAGACTGACTCCTAATGGGAGCGTGATCTCAATTTACCATTCCTGAGACCCTTTGCTGTTTATTTTTGGGGTTGGGGAGCTCGACCTGCAACCAGGGCGAGCAATTGTTGTTTTCAACCTTCGAATTGGATTATGTTTTAGTTTCCGCCAGGACTTCAAGGTTGCAACTAGAACTATTTCGAGCACTATTCCGAATTCATATGCAGAACATCAACTTTTGTTCCCTGGACTGTATCAAAGACAAAATATCTCGGCAGAAACCCAACGGCCTTCAAGGCCACATTGTCGAATACCGCCGTTAATATAAAAACAGCATCCACCTGAGAAGGAATTAGAGAATGTTGCGCAAGCTTAGGAAAACCATAGAGTCGCGTGTTTTTAGGGCCGAACAATGGTATGCACAGAATAGTTCGCCGAAATATCAAATTCGGCCCGATAGCTACACCGGCCGGCGAATCGGATGCACCCGACATCCTCGCCTTCTCGCAAGGTACATGCCGTACCCGGGTAATAACGAGGATATACATAGCAAGTAGCTGTGCTCTGATGGGAACGTTCGCGACCCGCTGATGGAGTTGGAGCTCTTGGTGCTCTGTTTACGCGACGCAATTCGTCTCGTCCCGTTGGCCATTTGAAGGCTGGAGTTAACAGGCACGTATCCGAGATCGTATCTCATTTTTTTTTTTACTGTACTTCGTATCCATCTCCACTATAGGTTTGACGGAGAGTGGCTTATTCCAGGATCAAGGGCTAGCTGAGTGTACCAGACTTCGACTTGTTGTGGATGCATTAATCTGTGTTTTGGTGGTTGTTTCAGGTGTTAATATCCAGATGTGGTGCTTGGAGACATTGTATGATGTACTTCCCGATCGCTATCCGAGATTCGGGTTCCTCGGACTCCACGGTGATTTCCCCAACCTAAGTTTGCTTGTGGGTTCGCTTGTTTTGTGTGGGTAGAAATTGGGTACATTCTGGTGGGTGGAGAGGTCTGTACTAATTAGGTATCCATAGATATAAGGACATGAGTCAGGTATGTTGTGTGTTGTGTGTTGTAGCGAGGCTACTTGCAAGGTACCTACTTAAAAGGGATACCACATCTTGAATCAAAGTTCTGTCGAAAGACCCGCTTTAGCCCGTCTGGAGACGAGCACCGTCCAGTGTTTTGCTGCTAACGACGCACGCCATTCAGGCTGTGTGTCCACTGCCAATGGCGTGTCCTCAGCTGCGATTTAGACTGGACAGACCGGGCAAGCGCTGGACATCAGACAAGACAGGACAGCACACCGGCTCGTCGGTGAATCGCTCTCACAAAAAAAAAAAAAAAAGGTAATATTCGTCTCGAATGAGTCTCGCCAGGACTGTCTGCCACAGGAGGCTTGCCGCGTCAAGTCTCATCTCAGCTCAGGCTGTGGTTTCAGCCCGTAGATCCAGAACCAGCTCCAAAGCCATTGATGAGACGATGTATTGGAATTGTACATACACTGGCCGCAAGAGTCAGCTTGTGCGGAGAACGGTGAGCTTGTCTCCCAGCGCAGAGTCATGGCCACTACGGAGTAGCTGAACCGAAGAAGACCGCCAGTGAAATCTGTTACGTACCAAATACTGCGCAGAAAGGTGATCTGCTCCCATTGCCGCGGGCTTGGTTAAACGTTGGAAAGAGCCACTTTCCTTTACGGAGTACGGAGTAGAGACTTAGGCTATATACGAAGGGAAATGGGACCGGTCGTCGATCCTGATAGCTTAGGGACGAATGTAGTCGGTGAGCCGAGCCTCTCCGAGCTGGATACGCGCTTATACGCTTACCGGATAATGTTTACGGAGTACATTCTGCATACTCCGCATGATATACACGCTAGATTAGTATGGTCTTCGGGGATTTATGGTGAATTGGGTGGGGACAGATGTCCATAGGCTAGGGAATACTATAGCGCGATAGTTGTCGGAGAAAGTTTGCACGTGCGGACTTGATGAATGCCCAAATTCGGAAAGTATGGAAATGCCTTTCTATGATCACGAAGCCACGTACGACATCCTGCTAGGCCTCATTGGGAATACTCCCCGGGCCCGCGAGATGGATACTTTGTGACCTCAGTACCAGGGAAACCATCCAGGGATTGATCAGATAGGGCTGGGGGAAGCACGGGTGAGAATCACATCGTTTTGAACCTCGGGAGTCTCTGCTCACCCCCATTCGTACCAGAGATCCAGGTCCGAAACGATACTCCATAGCGAGGATCGAAATTATTTTTTGACCCACTATGTCTCTCATGAAAAGCCTGATAATTGGGTAAAACTATACAATCTACGGAGTAGGTTGGAGTAATGGTACCTGAGCCAAGGAATCATAATCCTTGATATTGGGGTCAAGAGTGATAGAGGTGGTTCCACGGGAATTTGAAAAGGACACGAAATTCAGTGAGCTCTCTGGTTGGCGAGGACCGCGGCCCGTGTGGGAACGAATCTGGTGCCCTCATGCATATTCCCACCACGGGCTGGTAGTCTATCTCCGCATTCAATAAATTCTTTTTGGCAGGATCGTACCGAGTCCAAAAAATCCTTCGATCGAACCTCGCTAGATCTAATTTGTCCAATTTGTCTGATATGTGGGTTACAGGCCGATCTATACCCTCAAGTAGAAAGTGGGGGTGGTTCACGTACCATTCCCCATTCTGTAGAGGTATGTTGCACTATGCTGGAGTTGAAGCTTCATAAATCTCGCCTGAAGATTGCGACAGGAGAATTATCCTCACTAAGAACGTCGAGAAACTTCCATTGGCCATGTAACTTTGTCACTTTACCTGATATGGCGTAGTGGTAACCTAACCTTGGGAACACTTCCAAAGCTGGAAATGGGTAAGGAACCATCGAAATTCAAGCTGATAGCCCCCACACGAACCACCAACTCGATGCACAGCAGATCCACAGCAGATCTTACCTGAAACGAACCCTGCCTCCCACGTTCTTCCAGCCACGTTGGCACTGGCGTTATAATTCGGTAGTTACGGAGTAGTAGGTTTAGTGTTCAATACTTTGTTAAGCACGTGCTCTACTTGAAGAGCTCCAAGCAGCTCCAAAGAGCAAGTTGCAAGCGATAGTACGGCTGATCAATTGAAGGTTATCCTAGTCTGAGACGATCGAATCAGGGTCTGGGTACTCCGTACTCTGTACCACACTGGGTCTAGTGTCTCGGATCGCGTACGGAGTACATACGTAGCCAGTTGTACAAGGTCCTCAAAGTTTGGAACAGAGATCGCGATATGACTCTGGAGTCCGGAGTATTTTCACGGATACCGAGGAACGTATCTGAAACACGCGCCCAGCACGCCACATTGACGGATAATGATTTCTGTCTCTGGTTCCTTCTAGTTAATCGTATTTGCCATATTTGGGCATTTCCCTTCGGAATAGTTTGATATAGAATGTTCGGAGTACACCCCAATACCATACGTGGAGTACATACATTGTGCTAGCGCGGGGCTAAAATGCCTGATCAGGCAACCTTGGAAGCTTAGAAGTATACCAACAACACAGGTAATTGGAAGAAAATCAAGATTTACCCGCGAGCACGCTCATTCTCAACCATGGTTGTGTGTGGAACTACCCAGATGGGGTTAATCGAGTTTCCCCCCCGCACTTTGCTCGCTTAGAGTTCTGTCGATGTAACCTGCCAGGTTTTTACTGAGACACGAGGACCTTGCAAAACTCTTTTTTTGGGGAACTACGTCGCGTCCGCAAAACCATGTAGCAGTATGTTGTAGAGGCGGCAGTGACGCACATGTTTAGCATTAGATAGCGAGATTACCTTGTGGCAAAGGGATGTTGTATGATTGTATGATATCTTAAAACTACCTAGATAGGCGCAACGGTCGCATGACAAACTGAAACCACCTGACATTTAAGACAACACAGACTTGCTATCTTGATTTGAGACTCAATCTGAGATAGCAAAATTGTGGGATTGAAGACCGGTACTGTCACCACTACAGCATATGTATGCCGTGAGGCGCAGAAAAGACCTCATACTTCTCCATTCGGAAGCTCATTTCCCCATTCGGAATCTGTCTGCCTACTCCTTGGGATATTAACAGCTAATTAATTTTGTATTTATCGTTAACGATTCCCATTTCTCTTCTCATCTACCAGTATCCAACTCATTCCAAGGAAATTGCCCTAACAGGCCATATTGAGGCCAGTGCTCTCCCCAAACGGGACACAACTCCAGAAGAGAGAGGTACACCGCAAAGTGCAAAGTATAGACTCCGCTTAAAATGCGACCATCGACAATAATCTCCCTCCCAAGTCGGATCCATTCTCGAAACTCGAGACTGGGTCCAAAAAAAAAAGAGCCAAGAAGCTAAGACCCCCCCGGTGCACACTAGCGCCAACAGCAGCCTCAAAACGCGTGTTCCCTACCGGGTGATTCGGACTGTGTTTCAGATTTTAGCCTTGTCAGTGAGCGGAAGTTCCCGCCAAATTATCCCATACGGAGGACGGATAGACAGAGGCAATTTATTGCGAATCTAACACACGAATAAAATTCCCAGAGACCTTTGGTGAATCCACTGCATTTCTTCCCCCCCCACAAGTCCATTCCTGACTCAATTTGGGATACCTGGAGATCTGCGTACGTCACAAAGTCTCGCTACTTTTCCAACTCTTTCAATGAAGGTCACTGCCGTGGGCGTTAACTTGTTTCTTCTTGCGGCGTCATGGCTTAATTCCGTCATGTGTGGCGTCAAGTGGCCAACGGTGATAATCTGGGGTCCTTGCGTTCTGGGAAACTGGAATTGGAATGGTTCCTGTCCACTTTAGAGTGCTTGTAATTTCGAGCGGTCCGACGCCGGTACCCGCGTTGCTTTCGGGCTTTGATAACCAATTCATCTAGCGGTACGGAGTAGAGATATGGGAGTGACATAGTCGGTCTGCATGGCTGGGTCTGCCGTTATTGGGGACCCTCCCGAGGTATAGCATGATGAGAATGGGGACTTCGATGAAAAATCGCCTTTTTTTTTCCTCCTCAATGGCATGATTGAGGATCCGACTCTTTCAGTTCTTTACTTAACAACCCACACCGTACGATGTGTGTGCGTTGTCGACGCGGAGTACGGAATAGTGAGTGGTGCACTCCACACAGTGAATATATTCTTTTCTTAGGCCTTTATCTGAAGCCTCGGTGGTCCCATGTGAATGACCTCGAATAGTCCTAGTCGAAGGCAAATTAAACCCTGCAAGTCCTCTGCCAAGAGCCGTTGACAGAGACACAAGCGCAGAACAGAGGGCCGTGTATTCCTTGCGGATCTGCTATCCACATCTCTTTGTGACATTTTGCGAAATATTAAGTCTCATATCGTCTGATGTATCCAAACCCACCTCGAATCCTGGTGGCGTTGACACCTGCGTTTGCGAAATCCTATTTTCTTTGCCTTGTGGATAGCAAATTGCAAATTGTGGGTTTGGATGTGTAGAATATGCGCGAATCCCTGGTGGACCAGGGACGTTTTGCTCTTACCCACTGATGCATGGAAGATCCCAACGGCACATTACTCCCGTACCTATCGCGACGTGCAAATTTGAACCCTTGCTGCGGGCTTTCTCGGTCTCGACCCCCGGGGAAAGACTAATTCCATGCTGTGCATATATCGTCTGGGGTTTACCATGACAGATAGACTGGTCGACTTTTGATGACAGGGCTTAAACTCGGATACAGGCATGCTGATCGCCAAACGGTTTCGCGCATCGCAGACGGGAGCTCTCACAGACATCCCCATAGTTAACCGCCAGTAGGCGAGCATGATTCGTCGGGGAACTGGGAAGATGCCCATCTGCCAGGCCAGGTACGCTTTTCTTTTCTTCCAAATCGCACGGTCGGTTCTGCGATCATTGCTAGCCCATTGACTTGGTATTGGCATTACTAGACCTACTTTAACCAATTTGCCTTCTTGTTTTGCTTTTTTTTTCTCTTTTGCTTTTTCTTTCGACAAAGAAGAGTGCACACCGTAAATCGTGCTCCGTACACTCTATCCACTCGGGTCTCCATTCGAGGGCCACTTGGGGGGTTCGGCTTCCCTAGAGGGCCTTCCGCGGCCTTTAGTTGGAAACTAGGCACTGCCCGCCCGCCTCCATCTCCGTCTTCTCCACTCTTGCTAAGAGCTGGTGTCGAGGCTAGAAGGGCCGTTGGTAGAAGTGGTTTGGAAGTACGGAGTAGCTTGTATTATCCCGTGTGAAGCCTTGATTTTTTTTCTGGACCTTCCTCGGTCGAAGCTCTCTGATAGGGTGCTGCACTTGGAGCTGCTGGAGCTCTGGAGTATTCCTGACGATCAGGAAAATGTGGACTTCAATTCAATAGCGCCTATGGAGTAGCTTTTGGCTTCGGCGTCTGGTTTCCCGCCATTGTTCTCTAAACGTTCATAATGAGCCCGTGGGCCTCACGAAAGCAAAAAAGTCGGTTCGTCTGTGCGACAACGGTGGCGGCAAGGATAACCATCGGAAAGCACATACATAGCTAGTTACATATTTACATATGTTGTAGTCGCAAAACCAGGGCGAATTTTTGAGCTGAGTTAGTAAGCTCATATAATTAAAAAAACCGACCCCGGGGGTTGAATTAGCTCCAACCTTGGAAGATTACGGAGTAGAAAGTGGACATTTGGATTTCTCGAAGAAGGACCTGACAGCCTTCCATGCATGACCCTTTCCACAACCACGGGAAGTACCTAAACCCAGCAAGGAAATACTCGAGGCCCAGAGAACCGGGAATCTCTAGTGTGTATACGGAGTACGGAGTACGCAGTCCTTCACTGTGGCTATGTTGAGTGGAACGGTAATGAATATCTATCAGCGACTCTCCTCAATTTCCCCAAGTCCACATTGGCGTGAGGTATATGTTTCTGATTGGTTGCGGATAAAGACAAGTCCCCACTGGCGCCGACGCTTTGCCTGCGAATGGATTAGTAGCCAATTAGAGGGGCACGCTATCTTTAGAAGCGACCAATTACGCAGGAGATAGTCCGGGTCCCCGACATTCATGAAGTGCCGGGATACTTTTCGTTTTCGTTCTGGACTCGAAAAGGGGACCTTGGGGATTAAGGATTTCGGAGATTTGGAAGATTTGGAAAATTAGGAAGATAATGATTTTGGGTACTCCGTACTCCGTACAGAGTAGTTCATTAGTTCATTTGTAACGTACATATTTGTGCCACCAGGTAAGAATAGAACTGGACCTTGCTTGCGTGGCCACTCGCTGTATGTCATTGGGCTGTGTTCGATGTGTCGGATTATGCATCTGCCTGTCTAAGTTTCCAACTTTGTGATGAGATCGGTCACAGACAACACATGTCATAGTAATAATGACGCCCATGTCCTGCGCTGACATATACTAAGCGCACTCTCCCCCGGATCTACAGGTCAGTTCAGTGAGACAAAAAGTGCTGTCACATCATCCTGCAATCGGAACACATCACTTAGCGACCACACAGCTTGACCCTGGACCCAATAAGATGCATCAATGGGTGTGATACCTACTAAACAAGTACTCCGTATCTCACACTAACATACTGAATTTTGGGCCAATATAAGCACAAATATTAGCCTTTACCATGTCCCAGATCAGACTTTGGACAGTCTGGGGACAGTTTCTCCAATAAACCTAATGCACTTAGGGCACCCGGAACCACCCATCCGGTACGAGTAGTAAGCTCTCGATGATTTGAGCTTCAAAGAGAACTGCAGCTGAGCCTTGCCTTTTACTGGAGTCAAGCACCCAATAAGCATGTTTTATGTAGCCTGTGTGATTTTGCCCCCCACAGGCTGGTTCCTGCAGTAGGCCGCACAAGTGAACTGGAATTTGGCCTTTCGGGCTTGCATATTGCATAGTAATTCTTTTTTTTCTCACTTCAATGTTTTATTCTGCCTAGATATTGATGCCATTGACGTGTACAATGTGAGATTTGTTTGTATGGGCCATGGCATAGCCCTTGCAGCGGTCGGGAAGAAACGCGGCTTTATTTACTATCAATATAGGACCCATGTGGTAAACTACGCACATACGAACTCCAAGCTGAGAACCACGAACGTTATACTCCATATAATGATCTTTAAATCCATATATGAATGACTTTTGAGACCAAGTGATGCTTAACAGGCTCTTTTTTGGTTCCTCGGTGATGGCCGCACCGAGGGATGGCCTGGATCATATGAAATTAGCAAGTCAGCACTGTACAGCCAATGCCGACCGTTTCACGATCGAAGCCAAATGGTTGCACGGTGGTCGCCACCGTTGATAGCCTGATCGGCAAGTCTTGAGCGACTTAGCATGTGCAGCCCAAACTGGAAACTGATTGGCTTTCTTAAGTTTCCACCTGTTGATCACTCTGCCGTCTGTGGGAAAAAAAGGATTCGAGGGATTATTCTAAGTAAATTTCGAAATAATTAGAAGCTTTACAAGGTACCTAGGTGACTCCGGGGGTACATGGTACGCGGTACCGGACGGGATGCGTGGGCCCTAATTCTTCTGGGCTATTGGTCCCTAAAAAAGCAATGAGAAAAAGAAGACCTTCTGGGTTTAAACCCTCTTATTTGTCCGACATCGCGGTGATAAGAGACCAATTGAGCAAATGATTGTCGCTGTCACCATCAAATAGTCCAATGGTCGTGCACCTCGTGGCCACACCTCAAATTTTAGATCAGGTCTCGGGCCACCATTTTTTTTGCCTTTTAAAACTACAAAACCAGAATTCCAAGGTTATCACAATGTGAATAACTCCATATTATTAAATGTCAGAATGTTTAAAATATTATGGTTAACGGGATATATGTACCTAGGTGTTAGACCATACTTATTTTGGGGGGTGGCCGAAAACCGCTGTACCTTTTTGGGGATAATAAAAATGTATTTATGAATTACTCCGTATAATGTATTAAAATATAAAATAAATATCCAAATATTATTTAACTCAATCCCAGGTCTCCACTAATTGAGGTCACTCACTAAACTCCTCCTAAATCAATGCGATTGGTCGCTTCTGACGGGACTGGGCACTTGATGTGCAGTGTCTTTCGCAATCCCGCCCCGGACTGGGATACCCATAATTCCATCTATCCTCTTATTCTCATTATTCTCAATATTCTAATATTCTAAATATATTTTATTTATTTTTCCTTTTCTATTTAATCATAATTCTTGAGACAAATTAAATTCACAAAAAGAAAAAGCACCCGGTTCCTGGCCCACACCTAAACTAGTGACCCGGCAAGTAGAAAATAGTAGCAGATCACTCATTTATCCACCGCAACCTGCTATCTTTCCCTCACTCTCATTCTCTCTCTTCTTATTTTTTTATTTTATTTTCCCCGCTGTCTATTTTTCTTATACTCACACTCTCTCTATCCAATCCCTTTTTTTTTTGTTTGACTGTTTTGACTATTTTGGGTTTGGGGTTTCCTATTGGATTTATTTGGGATCCTCCTCTTCTATATCACTCTCCTTCCTCAAGTACTTCGTCTCCCGGTTCCCAGAACCTGTCCTTCCTTTTTCGACAACACTCATTCATCGCCTATACCTAATTGCTAGTCCATTCATTCATTCGGACTCGAATCACTATAATCCTACTAATATACGGGAAACTTTCAATTGGGCTTCTATATCTGATACAGGTATGTATATCTATACTGGACGTTTCTTGGTTGACTTCTAACCCATGGTCCAGCCCATCCCATAATGGACTCAACATACACCATGGCACCAACCTCGGTGCAAGGACAGCCATTCACATACTATCCCGACTCAACGCAAAGACAAGGCCACTACCAGTCAGACGTCCCGTACTACGGCCAGATGCAGTATGGACAAGAGCAACCGCTCTACTCCCCCCAGCCCATGATGAACATGCACCAAATGGCCACCACCAATGCCTTCCGGGGTGCTACCATGAGCTTGACACCAATTGCCTCTCCCCAGCCCTCGCAAATGAAGCCCACCATCATGGTGCAGCAGGGATCTCCTGGTCTGATGCCCTTGGATACTCGCTTTATTGGTCACGACATGTACTCCTTCCCTTCAACTCCTCCACTGTCCGCCTCGGGAAGCACCATCAGCAGCCCCCCCGTCTGCCCACGGTGCGCTACCAACCCCGGTTCATGACACATTCTTCACCTTCGACAAGGTGGAGGGTGTCAAGGAGGGATGCGAGACCGATGTCCACCAGGAAATCCTGGCCACTCCGGAGTGGGCGCGTTCCGATTCGCCTCCGATGACGCCTGGTAAGTTTTTATAGATCACACTTTGATAAATGTGGGTATTGGGAAGCAAGGGCGAAAGGCTAATCATTATGCAGTCTTCATTCATCCGCCTTCTGTTACTCATATTCACGGCTCAGACCTTCTGTCTGCAACATCCTGCCCCTCGCTTTCCCCCCTCCCCTCACCCGTGCCCACCGACATTCTTGCCTCCCAGTCTCTCGGGTCTAGCCAGTCTTTCTGCGATCCGCGTCAGCTCACCGTTGAACCCAGTGTCAATGTTCACGCACAGGATCTCCCTCCTCTACCGAATCTTTCATGCGAGGAGGAGGAGCCGCGCGCCGTTGTTGGCAGTGCGTCTGTCACACTTCCCGTCAACGAGAACCCATCTCCTTCTTTCAGCTCCTCGACCCAGGACCCTCTGAGCTCGCTGCCCACTTTTGACAGCTTCTCAGACCTCGATTCTGATGATGAGTTGAACCGCCTGGTGGAATTCCACCCTGCCGCCAATGCTGTCTACATGGGTGGCAAGCGCCAGCGTGTGCACGCCTACCCGGTAGAGGATGATGGATTCCTCAGCGAGCACAGCCTCGAAGACTCGGATGACTCAGAAACTTTCATGCCCAATGGTTTGCCATCCTTCGAGTGGACTCAGACCGCCCAGCCGCAGGCCGAGGCCGAGGAGGAACCTGTCGAGGAGCCCAAGACCAAAAAGCGTAGCAACCGGAAGTCCCGAAAGATCGCCGCTGACGAGGCGGCTGAAGCAAAGGCGCTGGCCGCCTGCGAGTCCTCTGGCGACTGCTGCTCTGACGATGGATCAGTTGATGACTCCGAGTCTGCTCCCATCTCGGTCAACCGCCGGGGCCGCAAGCAGTCTTTGACCGAGGACCCCTCCAAGACCTTTGTCTGCACTCTGTGCTCCCGTCGTTTCCGTCGTCAGGAACACCTCAAGCGCCACTACCGCTCTCTCCACACTCAGGACAAGCCATTTGAGTGCAACGAGTGCGGCAAGAAGTTCTCCCGCAGTGACAACCTCGCTCAGCACGCCCGTACTCACGGTGGTGGCTCCATTGTCATGGGTGTTCTCGATGCAAGCGATGCCGGTTCTGTCTCCTTCGATGATCAACATGACGCTGGTGCCCTCGGCCAAGTCATGTACGAGGCTGCCCGGTCGACCGAAGTCACCGGTACTACCTCTGTGGATCGCCGAGCGACAAAGAAGCGCAAGCGTGACTTGTCCTAAGGGACTTTGCGTTTCATGATTTTTCTTTTACGAGACCAAGAGACTTCCTACTGCATATATAATACATACATTCTTCGGTCGGAGTCTTTGGAAGCTCGACCACATTGGTCTTGATTGGGTTTGGCGTCCGGGCATTTATACTGGTGTCGGAAACTGGATCATCGGTGCACAGCAACTTGGGTTCCCTTTTTACTTCCAGCGTTTTGACATCTCGCACGGGGACACATACACATCCTGGGATTGCCTCGAACGGTTCATTTGGTGAAGGCACATGGGCGCAGAAGCGTCCAGGGAGAAGAAAAAAAAACGACATATAAAACGAATGATGGCATTTGTCTTTGGCAGTGCTGGGTGAAATTATTTCCTTTGTCACCTTGTTTTTCTCTTTTTTCCTTTTTTCCTTTTGTTTCACTTGTTCTCTCCAATATCTCCTGGACCAGCACATTCGGCGTGAGCAATGTGCCTCACACTTAAAACCTTTGGGTATTCCCTTCGTGTACTCCCTGTTTACTTCGCTTCTTGTGACTTTTTTTTTACCTTTTCTTTTTTCTTCTTCTTTCTCCTACCGTTTCGTTCGTGCTTGCTCTGCCTATTCGATGTAATATTTTTGTTCTTTTTTTTTCCTTTTTTCCTTTTTACCTGCTTTGTGCTGGTCACATTCGTGTATAAGTTAATTGACTCCCATTTTCCCTCCCCATCACTTCATACCCCTCTTCTTGTATTGCATTGCCCTTTTGTGTTGGTTCTAGGTCACATCTCTAGATGTTGATTTACATGCATCAAATTACAAGCATAATCTTATTACACTCTTTGTTGGTAAACCTGATAATAGTAAAAGTAAGACAAGTTAAAAGAGTTAGGGCTTTTGGCCTTCTATCTACTAATTTCTACATCAAGTCATCCAAGTCCACAAATAAGTCATGCATAATCTACCCAACTACCTAACTAGGTATGATAGACTTTCGATGTATGAAATATTTAAATTTCCCGTGACCTCGGGATCTTATCGCTCTATCGGTTATCGATAACCTTGGAAACTCACCTGGGCAAAGGTGGGGACTGCAAAAAGTACCCCCCCCATCACCCGCACCCAGCAACATCCAACAAATCTGCCCAAAAAAAGAGACCCTGGACTCCAGAGGGCATAAAGTTGTCATGTCTGCAGCACAACCCTCAGCCCCAGGGCTCAACGTGATTGCCCTAATCTCTGGCGGCAAAGACTCCCTCTACTCGATTCTCCACTGCATCCGCAACGGCCACAAAGTGGTCGCGTTAGCCAACCTCTACCCAGAACCGCAGAACAAGTCCAGCACAAACCCAAAACAACCCAAACGTGACGAAGAAGACGACATCGACAGCTTCATGTACCAAACAATCGGCCACAACATAATCCCTCTCTACGAAACAGCCCTCCAAACCCCCCTCTACCGCCAACCCATCACAGGCGGCGCAGTCGACACATCCCGCATCTACGGAACAAAACCATCCGAGAAAGATGAGACCGAATCCCTCGTCCCGCTCCTCCAACGCATAAAAAAGGCCCACCCAGAAGCAAACGCCGTCTCGGCAGGCGCCATCCTTTCTACATACCAGCGCACGCGAATCGAGAGCGTCGCTAATCGTCTGGGCCTTGTACCCCTCGCTTGGCTATGGATGTATCCATCTCTCCCTGCGCCGCCGGCCAGATCGGCTGATACTCTGGCAATACGTCAGGCGGGACTCTTGGAGGATATGGCAGCTGCCAGATGCGATGCTCGTATTATCAAGGTCGCCTCCGGAGGTCTGGACGAGGGTTTCCTGTGGGAGAATGTGTCTGGTGCAGGGAGTGGCGGCCGTATGATGCGAAGGTGTCTCGTTAAGGCTATGAGTCGGTTTGCAGCTGCAGAAGATATTCGTGGTGCGGTGTTGGGTGAGGGTGGGGAGTATGAGACGCTTGCGCTGGATGGGCCTGGTTTCTTATGGAAACAGAGGATTGAGGTTGGTAGTCGGGAGGAGAAGGTTGGGGAAGGGGGTGTTGCGTTTGTTAGGTTGAGGGGTGCTAGGTGTACGGCGAAGAGCGCCCGGGAGATTGGCGACGGGATTGCGCCGAGTGATATTAGGAGGCCAGGACTGTTAGATGCAGTTTTCGAGGGTGTGCTGGATTCTGCGTTGGACTTTTCTGGGTCGCGTGACGATTCGAAATCACGGGCGATGACGAGTACCGCTCGGTCGCCAGATTGGCCTGTGTGTGAGCCCGTGCACAGGCTGTCTGGTTCTACGTGGACTATTTCGAATATTGTTGCGCCTGAGGCTGGTCCTGGGGCTGGGGAGCAGATGAAAGCGATTGCACACAAGGTCCAGAAATTGTTCAAGTCCTTTTCCCACCCCAAGTCGGGTTCACGATCAACAGACGATATTGTTTTCGCTACGGTGCTGCTAAATTCGATGGCCGACTTTGGGTCAATGAATGATATCTACGTCTCCCTATTCAAGAAACCCAACCCCCCCCGCGCGAGTTACAGTGGCATGTGGAGACCGACTCCCGTCCAATGTCAAGGTGATGGTCACATTCGTTGTTGACCTGGGTGCCAGGGACCGGCGCCAGGGCCTGCATGTTCAATCCAGGTCGTACTGGGCTCCTGCAAATATTGGACCATATTCTCAAGCATTGTCAGTTCCACTGCAGAACGCTAGCAGACTCGTGTACATTGCTGGCCAGATTCCTCTAGATCCTGGTTCTATGGACTTGGCGCAGGTGGAGGGACCAGGCTCATGGGTTGAGAACTACCGTCTTCGAGCTGTACTAGCCCTTCAACACCTCTGGAGAATTGGTGAAGCCATGCAGGTAAACTGGTGGCTCGGTGCGGTAGCCTTCTTGGCTCGCGGAGAACACGCCAATACTCAGGCGCAAGTGGCATGGCGCCTTTGGGAAAGAATGCATGCTTTGCCTGACAATGAAGATGAGGATGATGACGATGGGCCACAGCTGGATGCGTGGGATATCAAATATGGTCGCCGCACAGAGGAGTTGACTGATGCCCCTGTGCCCAGTCTGCCCCAGTTCACTGCTCTTGTTGTGTCTCACACATCCATTCCACCATTCTTGGCTGTCCAAGTGGACGAACTGCCACGAGGAAGTGATATTGAATGGCAAGGTCTGGGAGGCCGGTGTGAGCAGGTCAAGCTGGACATTCAAGGAGGGACATCTTCCACCACCATGGACAATCAATACAAGTATACAAGTATCGAGATCGACGCGGGTTCGTCGGACGAGACATTGAAGCAAATATTGAGATCAGTGAATGAGGCTTACCGTCGAGATTCCAGTCTGTCTCAGGCTGTTTTATATACCACATACCCAGTGCCTGAACCCTTGTGGCCAGTACAGGTTGTGCCGTGCAGATCAGTATGGGGGCGAGAAGGCCGAAGGTTGAGTGCAGGTGTGGTCCTGCAGCAGCTTAGTTAGGAACTATTTAACAAAGAATAAAGTCACTCGATTCGACCAAAGATCAAAGGAAATAATATTTACATATCAGGAGATCGGTGAATGTCGATGTCATACTCCGTACCACGGGATGATCGATGTACGGCGCACTGTTCGCTCGCATGTGATAGGCAAAATCCCTTCCGCATTCAGGAAAGATAACAGTGTCATTCTGCCTCTGCCACGTTCTCAATATTCCCGACATCGAACACGAACTGGACTAAATTGTTAGGTACCTTGATCTCTTCTCAGGTGTTATCCTATCCTCCTCATATACTGTGCACCACTATCCCACCGAGACATGACGTACTCATCGACATAAGCATGGCGCCATGAGTTCGCCGTGGAAAGAAGAACAAGAAGCGACGCCTCGCATCAGCACACCTTTAAGCCCGGAAGCGTTCGCCGAAGACCTTCGATTATTCAATCGCTCCCCTCATCCATACCACAGAAGTCGGCGCCTCGGATCATGCACTCCCTCCGAACAAGGCGACCGTCTCCACCCGCTCTCCTCCTACTCCAGGTCCTCGCGAACAACCAGCGACAGCGGCACAGAGGCAGACGATGAAAGCACCGGTATTCTAAGGGGATTACCTGCCCCTCCGCTCCGCCCTCGAAAAGGCCTACGATCTGGCGGAGTAGGTCCCACTGACCTCAATGACTGGCTGCCGAGCTTGCAACCTTGGCCGTCATTCGTGCGGCCTATGTTGCGGACATCGCGGCGGAGCTCAGAGGAGGAACTCGAAGAAGAGGCCTTTGAGGAGAGACTGAGGTTCAGACGCCAGCGACGGGTCGAGGTCCTCCGGCGGTTGTTAGAGGTTGCGCTTTTGTTATCTGTGGGTGGGGTGGTCTTGTACCAAGACGGGGCGCGCTCTTTGGCTCGGGAATGGCGAAAGGGTATGTGGGAAACTGGCATTTCTACCAATAATGGAATTCGCTAATTGATTTTCAGAGATCGCTGCTCATGGACTCGTGGTCTTGGGTCTCTATGCCGCCTATCCGCTCGTTGTTCGTGCATCACAGGGCCGAAGCTGGCGCATCTGGCGCGTCTGGTCTACGAAACGGACATACTTCTCAATACCCTCGAGCTTCGATCCAGCTCCCCTTCTCTATCCGATTCTTATCCCCATCTTTGTTTCGTTGTCGCTCTCCAACCATCTCCCGCCTCTTATCATGCCTAATATTGTCCTCAGCTTGTCCTCTTTACCATCGCCTGTTATACCGTTTCAGCACCGGACTAATGATTTAAATGGTCTCCATTGGATGATCTCTATGATTCCGATTCTCGTTGCCGAGCATTTCTCCTTGGACCATACAGTGCCCAAACCGCTGACGCTTCGCGGGCTCGACGCGGAATCTCTAATACTCCTTTTCCCTTTGCATCAAGCGTTGATACCCACTTTAGACTTTTTGTTGACGACCAGCATTCTTCCCGCTGAGCTGCAGCTTTTGACAACTGCTTTGATCAACTTGTACTTGTTTGCGGCCTCTCCCCAGATGCAGATACTCAAAGCCTTGTTATGGCTTGGAGGTATGTGTTTGTTTGCTTCTTGTCGACATATACTGCGTTGGGAGGTTTCTTTGGCCAGAATCCCTAGCTGGAAATTCCGCCGTGCCCCGCATGGCTCGAAATCTCTCCGCAAATTCTTGAACATGGTGGACCATCGAGTTTGTGAGAAGTTGAGTAGAACGGGGCACGTGCCATCGGACGGTGCTTCGTCGGACAGTGATGGGCCCAATGGGTTCCCGTTTTCAAGGCCGCGCAAGACGAAGACAATGCAGGAGAATGGCTCTCCCCCCCCGGCGGCAGAGCCGGTATCTGCAGTAGACAAGATCACGACGGAAGAGATTTTCGAGGAGCATGCTCGCGTTGTGCATCGACGGCGCCATACCATATCTACATTCGATGAAGTTGTTCGAGAGGAACGTGTCCGCACTACCCCTGGTGGTAGACGGAAGAAAATGATGGGTCCTGGCCTGGCCGTCTTCCTCTCGCTCACTTCAGCCCAAGCACAGGTCCGCAAATGGCTTTACGCCTTCTACGTCTATGTTTTGTGCCTGATTATCGTCCTTGGACCTATCCGAAAGTACGTGGCAGAGCATGCACTACAAGGCCAGGATCCGTTTGGCTGGGCTATAGGCTACTTGTTTGGAAATTTCTCGAGGGTTCGATTTTGGGTGCTTATGTTGAACCTCGAGTACTGGATTGAACTGCCACCTCGCCCCGATGCCGATATTATGAGTGCCTCCTGCTTCCTCGGATCAGTCGAACATATTCGACAGACTACTTTCGGTGCCGCCATCACCCGTCTACTCCTCAGTGGCTACTGCGTGTTGGTACTACTGACAGGCCTGGCTATTGTGATCAATCTCAGCTCTGTTGCCGAGGTCGATACGCGCCGCAAGATCTTCCACGGCATGATGGTGGTTATGTTCCTTCCCGCTATATTTGTGGATCCAGCCTTCTGCGCCATGGCGCTAGCGTTGGTCCTCTCCATCTTCCTTATATTGGACCTGTTCCGCGCGTCTCAACTACCTCCGATTTCCCGGCCACTCACGTCTTTCCTGACCCCGTACGTTGACGGCCGTGATCACCGTGGCCCGGTAATCGTCTCACACATATTCTTGTTAATTGGATGCTCAATACCACTATGGCTGTCACTTTCCGATCTTCCTCGGACCGGCCTGGGCCCCTGGGCTGGTTGGGAGATCCCGTCACGAGATGTGAGCATGGCCAGCGGAGTTATTTGTGTTGGCATGGGCGACGCGGCCGCATCCCTCGTTGGCCGGCGGTACGGTCGACTGAAATGGTTCTGGGGTGGCGGTAAATCACTGGAAGGCAGCGCCGCTTTTGTCGCAGCAGTGACCTGCGGGCTGATCGCCGTTCGTGCCTGGTTGGTGCTCGGTGGTTGGCCCGTGTCAGGGGTCGAATCAGCCGAAGGGACAGCTTTCTCCGCTCACTTCTGGGCCTGGACTTTGCTCAAGGCGGTTCTGGCGGCAGCCGGAACCAGCGCCACCGAGGCGATCCTTACTGGCTGTAATGACAACGTCGTGGTCCCAGTGGTGTTATGGCTGCTGGTGCGGGGTCTTGGCGTTTGATTTGCCACGTTGATGTGTATAGATGTGCGAGTTGTTTGCTTTTTATTTCTTCCCCTCTTTTTCTTTTCTTTTCTTTTTCTCTTTCCTTTTTGCTCGGAGGTTTGCGTGTGATTATCTGCCTATCATATCCCTGCGGAATTTGTATAGTATGGTGGGGTACATAGCCCGAGGATGTATAGATCGACCTCGACTACTCAACTAGAGACCGTTTTTGGATGCCTGTACTAGCGTGTTATTGCATATCTGCCTTGCGTTAGCTTCCCCCTTTCTCTCAATTCGACCAACCGATGCGCCATGACCGGGAGTCATAGGCTGCAGATAAGCTTCCGTCACCGTACAGTTTCATCATGTTTTGTGGTCACTCACCTTGCAACTCGGAAATACTTACAGGCAGACGCAGTAATATTGGGAAATACATATATAGAGGACATCTAGAGCCTTGACAAAGCCTGGACACTTTCTATTCAATTCTAACTCCACAGAATACAACTGAATACAACCTTACAAGTTGTAACAGACAATACCTGGAGATCTGCCTTGCCGATCTCGGCCTTATCTAATCGATAAGCACATGACCTAGAGCTCTGCGATTTGGACTCCCAAGGTTCTTTTGCGCAGGTACTTTGGTGTTTTAAAAGAGGGTTGTATCCTATATTTCTTATATTTTCGAGCCTCTCTTCAATATTCCCTATTATTCGTCTCTATTCGTCTCTCATCTCTCATCTCTCATTTTTCTTTAGACTTTCTCCATACGTTTTCCATCTTATCAGAACTCTAGATCATCTCCGCCCTTCTGACCGCCTTACGCGATCATCGCCGCTTGTCACTCGTTATCGTTGGGTCACACCCCCCCAATCGTGGAGTATCCTTGGGTCTTGGGGTCCTCTTCCCGCTTCCGCCATCACATCATCTTGCTCTTTCATGAGGACTGTCATTTTGCCTCCCTAGATCTTTGGTTCTCTATTATATTCGAATCTTCAAACCCTCTCTTTTGGCTATTCTGCATACCTCTCACCGCTCTAAGTGTTTTGGATCAACTTAGTGATTGCTTCCTTGGAGACATCATCTACATCGACATCATCCCTTATAATCTACCCGAGCTCACCGGTCTCGTTCCACGGCACCCATTTACAGTACCTTCCCAGACCCATTCTCCCGGCGGTTCCTCATCCTTCCAGGCTTCCCGGAGGCAGCGTCATCCTTTCCATAGCTCGCCTGATGGGCCTCTCGAGTCGACCGTTTTCATTGCTGCTGCTGAGGTAGTTGTGGTTGCTGGGGTGTGACTCGATCCTTACTTCCCCCAGCACGAGTTTACCAGAGACGGAACAGGCATTGGCGTGCCCCGCCGTTATGGCGTCTCAACATTCGAGGAGGTCACGCGAGGCCCCCCGTCCAGAAATGTCCATCGGTCGCTATACGCGGCTCGACGAGATCGGGCGAGGTAGTTTCGCGACGGTCTATCAAGGTGTCCATACAGTGAGTCGTTCCTTATCTTCAGTATGTCGAGCGATGGATGCTAATTTGATTCCTATCACACAGAAATCGAAAACCTATGTAGCGATCAAGTCCGTCAACTTGTCGAAGCTTAACAAAAAGCTCAAAGAAAACCTTTCGTCCGAGATCGATATACTCAAGGGCCTCCACCACCCACATATCGTGGCTCTGATCGACTGCCATGAATCAACATCTCACATTCACTTGGTCATGGAGTACTGCGCACTGGGGGATCTGTCGTTGTTCATCAAGCGCCGGGATACTCTTGGATCACATAAATACACTCGGGATATGATTGCAAAATATCCAAATCCACCCGGCGGCTCGCTCAATGAGGTGGTTACTCGCCACTTCCTCAAACAACTGTCAAGCGCACTGAAATTCCTTCGTGACCGAAACCTCATCCATCGAGATATCAAACCACAGAACCTCTTGTTGTGTCCCTCGCCTTCGTCATATAGAAGCGGACATGCTCAGGTGATGCCCTACAAAGGCAGCGATGACTCTTACGAACCCACGACGGGGCTCGAATCCCTCCCCATGCTCAAAATCGCAGATTTCGGCTTCGCTCGATCTCTACCCGCCACTTCACTTGCAGAGACCCTTTGTGGATCTCCACTGTACATGGCACCCGAGATTCTTCGGTATGAGAAGTATGATGCCAAGGCCGACTTGTGGTCGGTAGGTACTGTGCTCTATGAGATGGTGGTGGGCCGACCCCCGTTCCGGGCCACAAATCACGTCGAGTTACTGCGAAAGATTGAGAAGGGGGAAGATCGAATCCGCTTTCCTGAAGATAACCCCGCCTCAGACGACATCAAAAAGCTAATTCGAGGTCTTCTGAAACGGAACCCAGTGGAGCGATTGAACTTCCCCGAGTTCTTCAGCAACAATGTGATAAATGATCCGATTCCTGGCTTGCTGGCCGATGACGCCCCAGGGCCACCACAATCGCCACGGCCGAGGCAGCTTGTTGGGAAGGCCGAAGAATCGCCTTACGATACCGGGCCTGAAGACAAACTTGCATATCCTCCCGGCCAAAGACCCGTTACGACGCATCCAAAATCAGGAACGCCGCCGACCGCTACGGATATGCGCCGTATGGGAAGCGCTGACCGGCCTGCTCCAGCCATTTCTAAGGAGCAACAACCGGGAGGTACACCACCTCAACGGCCTGGTCCTGTCAGCCTTGCCACTGCTCCAGGACGCCAGGAGCTCACCGATCGCAACGCGACTACTGCGGCTATGGATCGGCAGAGACATCGGAATACCTACGCTGGCGCTCCCAAAGCGAGTGACTCAACAATCCGTGCCCAGGAGGCGCGGGATCGCGCTGCACAAGAAGTGGCATTCGAGAGAGACTACGTTGTGGTCGAAAAGCGGGCCGTGGAGGTTAACGCCTTTGCAGATGAGCTGGCTCATAGCCCACGCCTTCAAGGCGGACTTTCACGACCAGGACAAACTGGCGCCGGAAGCCGTCGGACAACAACGCAGGGTCTACCTACAGTGTCACCATCTTCTCCGCATGCCAATGCGGCTAAAGCCATGCAGGTGGTTTCGGGTCGTGCGCGAGCAGATTCCACGCACCAGCGCCAGCATTCCTACGAGCGACGTTACGGGCAGAGTCCTACGTCGGCGACCTCGGCAATCTCAAAAGCACTCAACATGGCCAGTGGTCGTCTGTTTGGAATGGGCTTCTCTCCTCCCCTTGCCATCACCAAAGGTGGGCGGTCTCCACCGCTAGCTTACAATCCTTTCCCCGCCTATCCTCCTGTACATGCTAGTCTTTTGATCACCGGAGACGGCTCGAAACCCAATGCAACTGGGGACGAAGATTGCAAGGCAGTCCAGGAAATCGAGGAATGTGCTACGCGTAGTGACGTTGTCTTTGGATTTGCCGAGGTCAAGTATAAGCAACTCATCCCGCTAGCACCTTCGGCGTCGACTGATCCATCTGCGAGACCGATGGACACAAACGTTGAACCAGACTCTGCCGATTCCGACGATGGCTTGACAGTCGATGCTATTGTTACATTGTCTGAGGAGGCTTTGGTACTATATGTCAAGGCTTTGTCTTTGCTTGCCAAGTCAATGGACATCGCTGGAGCTTGGTGGTCGCGCAAGAACCGTGAAGAGGTGTATGGGGAGTCTCCTACCAAAGACAGCATGAGCGCAGTTGCGGGTACCCGGATCAACTATGTTGTGCAATGGGTGCGCAGTCGGTTCAATGAGGTCATCGAAAAAGCAGAGTTCGTGCGCCTGAAGCTCATCGAGGGGCAACGGCGATTGCCACCAGATCACCCTAGCCATCCAGATAACCATTCTATTAGCTCCACCGCCGGCTCAAGCTCGACCGCTGACGTAGTGGTGAGCCCTGGCGTCACAGCAGAGAGACTGATGTACGACCGGGCACTTGAGATGAGCCGGGCGGCTGCTATCAATGAATTGACTGGGGAAGATCTCGCCAACTGTGAGATTACATATGTCACAGCGATTCGCATGCTTGAAGCTGTGCTTGAGGACGATGGAATGCGATCCATGCCCGGTAGCAACATCGAGCGGCAAAGCAGTTCACAAGGTGGCGAGAAGGTCGTTCTGGACGAGCTGCAGGTGGAGGATCGACAGGTCGTTGTCAAACGTGAGTTCTTATCTAAGTTCACCCCGAAATATACCCTAAACTTACACCTTGATCCAGTTGTATCCAGTATGCGAGGCCGCCTCGCGTCTGTCCGGAAGAAGGTAGCTGTTCTAGCCAAGCGATCCTCGGCGCCGACTCCGACGGCGGGCAGTGCGGGCAAGACACCTACATCCAACATTTCTCCAGTTACATATGCTACGGGGGTAACACCGCCTAGATGAGCACTTTGTTCTTTCCCCGATTTCCACCAAATCTATGGGGATTATCACGATATTGTTCAATTCAGTAGCGTCATGATTATAGCCTTATACGTATAAGGTTTCAATTCACGACGCTAACAATTGACACCGTTTCCCCCGCGCTTTTATATAAGGTAACCTCTGGGTAGTTCCAGGGCCACGTGCGTCTTGCCTTTTTGCCATTTTCTGCCATTTACGTCTCTACGGAGCTACTAATTTCTTCGTTCATATTGTCTATTTTTTTTTTCCAGTTCACGATTTGCCATATATCCCACAGCACGAGACCAGGGGAGTTCTTATTTATGTTCTTGTCATGTCATGTCTTATTGCCTTTTTCTTCACTTTTCTTTTCTCTTTTTTTGGGATTGGCGTTTGACCCGGGGACACACGGTATACAGATTGGCACTGAATTTCTCTTTTGGACGCACAAGGTCAAGGCGTTGAGGGTACCAGGATTGGATTTGCAGATACCAGATGTATTGTACATAGAAATCGAAACATTTACAAGCCATCCCTGGATATGGATATACCCAGCTATGACTAAGCACAAGATCTGCCAAACCCTAAAATGGCGTGCTTGAGCTTCCCAAAAGGTTATGTGTCATCGGTTTCAGATTTGCCTCTTGGCTTTTTATACAGTCTATTCTCTCAATATTGTTTTATTTCGTTTTGGATGCTTGAGGCTAAACTGCATATGTATTGACTCAACCTCTATGTACTATAAATCTCAAATATGCATTTCCAAGATGTCCAACAAAATAATCGGACCATGTTGTAGTTTTGTCACGGCCCGGCCCCAGCATACATGAAATCTCGGCAACCCACTGACACGGCATCCCCCGGTCTCCGAGGCTTTTTCCATATTGCGCCATCGTGGTTAATACAGACAACATGCATCATGTGTTGCTATTATTCCTCTTCAAGGCAAATATGTACTGCTAACTCCTATGTAATGTAACGTTAGAATTTATATTCGATGGTGCGATGCCCGTTTCCAAGGCTTCTGGAATTCTTCCATGTGGGCCCGGGGATTCTACGGGAGAAAAAACCCACAAACTCTGCAGGGACCGTTGCCTCCATCAGCTCCGTAGGCGGACCGCAATTTGATTTCCAAGGTAGTATAAAGACACTGCCCAGCCGCAATGACCTATGGCATCAGATTTAGTGCGAGCACCTCATTCTTCCCCCGTTGCTAGCCGTGACAATCCTGGTCTTGCCAACCCTCAGCTGAATATACAAATACTCGGTGTCACCGTGTGCCCTGGTGGGTAGTGACTAGTGACTCGATCTGTATAACATAATGGCTGAACGGGTTGATCCTGTTGTCGAGGCTTCCAATAAGTCGCCGGTATTCGATACGAAGCCAGCAGGAGATGATGGCCTCCGGCGCGCAGATGGTATCTCGGGATTATGTATGTTTCTTTTTCCCTTATGAAGATTGAGTGCGTGACACTAATCATTCCTTTCAGATGAAGGAAATGTCTTCGAGGCAACCCCCGACGATCGACGCCAGATTGGAATTTTCAGCGCGGCCCTCCTAATCTTTAATCGGGTTATTGGTACGGGTATTTTTGCCACACCGAGCACTATCCTTGCATTGTCCGGCAGTGTCGGTCTCTCATTATTTATGTGGGTTATCGGCACTGTAATTGCCCTGGCTGGGACGGCAGTGTATCTAGAATGGGGTACTGCAATTCCGAGGTATGTGATTGAATCGAACAAACGAAAGTATAACGCACTGATTAACCTGACTCTATGTAGAAACGGAGGCGAAAAGAACTACCTCGAATACGTTTATACAAAACCCAAATTCTTGGCCACTGCCATGTTCGCCGCCTATGCTGTGTTACTCGGATGGGCAGCAAGTAACAGCGTCGTCTTCGGTCAATATATCCTCAACGCAGCAGATATTGAGGTCGGACGATGGAATCAGCGTGGAATTGGCATGGCCTGTCTCACCGCTGCCTTTCTTATCCACTCCGTTGCCTTGAAATGGGGTATTCGTCTTCAGAATGTCCTTGGTATTATCAAGTTGGTTATCGTCTTGTTCATCATTGTTGCTGGTTGGGTGGCACTTGGTGGCCATACAAAGGCTGAGACGCCGGATAACTTCACCAATGCCTTCGAAGGCACCAAGGGAAGCGGATACGGAATCGTCATGGCCTTGTACAACGTTATCTGGTCCTTTGTTGGCTATTCGAATGCCAACTATGTAAGGACATGAACATAGGACTTGCGTCTGATCAGATTGCTAATTATATTCGCAGGCCTTGAGTGAAACCAAGAACCCTGCCCGCACGTTGAAGATTGCAGCCCCCGTCGCTATCATTGCTGTTGGCGTTATGTATATGCTTGTCAACATCGCCTATTTCGCCGCTGTATCAAAAGAGGAAATGCTCGAGTCTGGCAGCATTGTGGCCGCCGTGTTCTTCAGAAACATGTTCGGCGGACAGGCCGAAAAAGTCATGTCGGTCTTTGTGGCTCTCTCTGCATTTGGAAATGTGTTATCCGTCATCTTCTCACAAGGACGCAGTATGTATTCTCACCTGCATGTTTTAAATCTATACTAATCAGAATTTCGAACAGTTGTTCAAGAGCTCGGACGTGAAGGTGTCTTGCCCTTTTCCAAGGTCTGGGCTAGCAACTGGCCTTTCCACTCGCCGGCCGCTGGCTTGCTTGAGCACTATCTCGTCTCTGTCGTTATCCTGCTCGCCCCTCCTCCCGGTGACGCATACAACTTCCTCGTCAAGTATGTGATTTCCAAAGAACACACAAGATCATTACTGACAAATTGTCCCAGCCTCATTTCTTACCCCCTCGCAATCGTCAACTTCTTCGTGGCCGCTGGCCTCGTTCATATCTACCTCACCAAAGAGAAAAACTACCCGAACTGGAAGCCCGGAGTCCGTGCCACGCTACCCGTCACCATCTTCTTCATGCTGTCCAACCTCTACCTCGCCGTCGCGCCATATGTGCCGCCCAGCGATGGTCAGAACGTGTACGAAGAGCTACCGTACTACCTGCACTGTGTGGTAGCCCTGGCGCTTTTCGCAGCCGGAGGAATCTACTACGTTGTCTGGGCGATATTGATGCCTCGGATTGGCGGGTATGTGCTTGTCAAGGAGTCTGTCGTGGATGCCGATGGATGGTCTCGCAGTGCGTTTACGAAACTGCCACAGGCCCAGGCAGTGCATTCTTAAGAGATATTGGGTGCGATATAATAATAATAATCGGATTTGCTTGATTTCGGAGCGTTTATGTACTGATAGATTTTGTCATGTTGACTTGGAAGCAATTTCCACCAGACGCTACTAGTAATAGGTAATAGCGGAATAGAATAGAACCACTACTGAAGAGCCCTCATTACCAACTGCCCTGTCATGCTGTGACATCAGAGCAATGAACCGCGGTGCTGTATGTTCCAGTCTTCTATGGTAGCCCACCCAAGAGAATCGATTGAAACTGTCATGAGCCCCTCAAACTTGCTGGTATATTGTCTTGCAAGATAACAGCATAAGAGCCATTGCCAATCAGTTGTCTGTCATATAGAATTTAGACATCCACTGGGTGAACTTGCGTGTTGAAGAAAAGAAAAGAAGAAGAAGAGGAAAAAAAGGACGAAAAGTAGGAGATCCACTGGCATTCACCGCCTTCCCATCTGCCGGACTCTGATCTCATGTTTTTCCTTTCTGACTGTTGCTGTCGAGTCCGTGGTTCAATTGTTCTCGCATTTGGTTCTATTTAATTATTTAATACTAATACCTTTTTATTTCCCTTTCCTCTTTTTTCTTTCCTTTTTTCCCCCGGTATTCGGGTTCGTGGAGCTGATGCGCCGCTTCTCCACGCGTGTGCTTCTGCAGCAAGCAAAGCCACCGCTTCTTTCCGCCAGAGCCCCCTCCCCCTCTTTGTTTCCGCTCGCTCTCCTCAAGCTTCAGTTCCTAGGTCAATTACCCAACGCCGCTCTCCTTCCCCGCTATCACAGACCTCCAAACGATACTGTTCCTACCGCAGAATGTGTAGCTCACGCCGCGACACCTCCGGGTCAACCAACGTCCAGGGCCGTGAGGTCCTACCTACAAACGTCAAGCCCCAGCATTATGATTTGACGCTGGAGCCCAACTTTGAGAAGTTCACATATGAGGGAACAGTCACCATCGAGTACGTTATTTATGCATAGTGCGTAGTTATATGTCAGTCACTAACATCTACATCTAGCCTCGATGTGACCGAAGACACCGATTTCATCACCCTCAATTCCAACGAGATCGAAATCCACAGCGCAATTGTTTCAGCTAAGGGCTCGGTCGTGGACTCCAAGCCCGAAATCTCCCTCAAGAAAGATGACCAGACCGCAACCATCAAGTTCGGCCAGGCTATCGCCGCCGGGTCGGATGCCCAGTTGAAGCTCACCTTCACCGGTATTCTCAATGATAACATGGCCGGATTCTACCGATCGTCATACAAGGAGAATGGCGAGACCAAGTACATTGCATCATCTCAGATGGAGCCCACGGATGCCCGTCGGGCCTTCCCTTGTTTCGACGAGCCTGCTCTCAAGGCCAAGTTCACTGTGACCTTGGTTGCGGATAAGAGCATGACCTGTTTGAGCAATATGGATGTTGATACTGAGACTGAGATCCAGGGTGGTGCGAAGAAGGCTGTGAAATTCACCACTTCGCCCCTCATGTCTACCTATCTCGTTGCTTTCATTGTCGGAAACCTCAACTACATCGAGACAAAGAACTTCCGGGTTCCCATCCGTGTGTACGCCACACCCGACCAGGATATTGAGCACGGCCGTTTCTCCTTGGAGCTTGCTGCCAAGACTCTGGCCTTCTACGAGAAAGCCTTTGACAGTGATTTCCCTCTGCCAAAGATGGACATGGTCGCCGTTCCTGATTTCAGTGCCGGAGCCATGGAGAACTGGGGTCTGATCACATACCGTATCGTCGATGTGTTGCTGGATGAGAAGAACAGTGGAGCGTCTCGAAAGGAACGCATCGCCGAGACCGTCCAGCACGAGTTGGCCCACCAGTGGTTCGGAAACCTGGTCACCATGGACTTCTGGGATGGACTGTGGCTCAACGAGGGTTTCGCTACCTGGATGTCGTGGTACTCTTGCAACGTCTTCTACCCAGAGTGGAAGGTTTGGCAAACTTACGTTATCGACAACCTGCAGAGTGCTCTTTCGCTGGACTCGCTGCGCAGCAGCCACCCCATTGAGGTGCCTGTCAAGCGTGCCGATGAGATCAACCAGATCTTCGATGCTATCTCCTACTCCAAGGGTTCCTCTGTCCTGCGTATGATCTCCAAGTACCTGGGCGAAGATGTCTTCCTCCAGGGTGTCCGCAACTATATCAAGAAGCACGCCTATGGCAACACGGAGACCGGTGACCTGTGGGCTGCTCTTGCTGATGCTAGCGGAAAGCCCGTGCAGTCTGTCATGGATATCTGGACCAAGAACGTTGGCTTCCCTGTCATCAGTGTCACGGAGAACAAGGAGAGCTCTTCCATCCACGTGAAGCAGAACCGTTTCCTGCGTACCGGTGACGTTCGTCCCGAAGAAGACCAGACCCTCTTCCCTGTCATGCTCGGTCTGCGCACGGAGAAGGGCATTGATGAAGACACTATGCTGACTGAGCGCGAGCGTGACTTCCCCATTCCTGACCTGGACTTCTTCAAGCTCAACGCGGACCACTCTGCCATCTTCCGCACCTCATACAGCCCTGAGCGTCTTAAGAAGCTCGGCCAGGCTGCTCGTGACGGCCGCCTGAGTGTCGAGGACCGTGCCGGCATGATTGCCGACTCCGGCGCCCTGGCAGCTTCCGGTTACCAGCGCACCTCTGGCATGCTTTCCTTGCTTCAGGGCCTGGACACCGAGTCAGAGTTCGTCGTTTGGAACGAGATCCTGACCCGTATCGGCACCCTGCGCGCTGCCTGGCTCTTTGAGGACGACAAGACAAAGGACGCTCTCAAGGCCTTCCAGCGCGCGCTGGTTGCCCCTAAGGCCCACGAGATCGGCTGGGAGTTCCCCGAGAACGACGACCACATTCTGCAACAGTTCAAGGCCCTCATGTTCGGCTCTGCCGGTATGGCCGAGGACCCGGTTGTCGTCAAGGCTGCCTTGGACATGTTCGCCCGCTTCTCTGCCGGCGATCTCTCCGCCATCCACCCCAACATCCGTGGTAGTGTCTTCACCATTGCCTTGAAGCACGGTGGTCTCAAGGAGTACGAAGTGGTCTTGGACCGTTCCCGCCACGCCCCGACTTCGGACGAGAAGACCACCGCCCTGCGCTGCCTCGGTGCCTCTGAGGATCCTGAGCTTATCAAGCGCACTCTTGGTCTCGCCATGAGCGAGGAGGTCAAGAGCCAGGATATTTATATGCCTCTTGGCGGTCTTCGCAGCCACCCGGCTGGTATTGAGGGCCGCTGGAACTGGCTGAAGTCCAACTGGGATGAACTCTACAAGCGTCTTCCTCCCGGTCTCGGCATGCTGGGTACTGTTGTCCAGCTGACCACTGCCAGTTTCTGCACCGATGCGCAGCTGAAGGACGTTGAGGACTTCTTCGCTTCTAAGGACACTAAGGTTAGTAATCTCACCAAGAACCTCACCGAGGTTTCATCTAAAATCCATATTTTGTAATATATACTAATTCGAATCTTACAGGGCTTCGACCGTGCCGTTGAGCAGAGCCTGGACGCCATCCGCGCCAAGATCAACTGGCTCAAGCGTGACCGCGACGATGTTGAGCAGTGGCTGAGCAGCAACAGCTATCTTCAGAGCAAGCTGTAAATCTAGAAAATTCTTCAAGTGGCTGAACAATGTTCATAGGTCTCTTGGATACACCGGGGATTCTTTGTTTCGGAGCTCGCAGCTCGGACTTTTCTTCGACTGCACATTATTACTATGTTGTCATCTATAGAAAGCACGCGGGATGTGCTTTGAGCTGAAATTACTCTACTCAGTTATTTCTCTTGTAGAGCGAGTCCTTTTGTATGGACCAGGACTAGATAGATACATATGTAGATGTCTGCCCTGATTGCGATATCCACACAACGACATGACACTGTATAGTGCAGAACCAAGAGAGACATGGCAGAGACGCCTATGCCTCTTAAGGTCATGATGAGATTATGACTTTGATTGGCCGTTCAAAGAAAAGATCTCAGTCGGTTGTTTGAAGATATTCAGTTTACTGAGCTGCCTGTCTTCTTTGCAGACAATGAGCGTGGTTGGCCTGCAATATCGTTGGAACAAGTGGACTGAGTATGCTCTAAAGGAGGCAATGAAGACGGGGGAAAATAGTAAAGGTAGGCGATTTTTGAGAAACTGTGTTCAGTTGCTTTTTGATGAGTTTGGGTAAACCGACAGGAAATCGACCGCTTCTATTTACAATGATTGAATCAAGATGAAAAATGTCTTGCCTAGCACGGCCTAGGCCCACCCTCCCTTGCCTCCGAACCCAGAACTGTCCTCGATCTTCTTCCCGCCAGGACCGCGTGAGGGCTTGGACTGCGCCGCTTCGTGCTTGCGCAGTTCCTCGGGGACACGCGAGATTGGTGATTTGATCAGCATTTGTTTGAGATCGTACCTGCAGAGATATTAGTAAGTGAAAAAGTGAAAACAAAGTGTAAAAGGGAAAGGAATGGGTGTAACATACATAACATCGCTATCTTCGCTGCCCAGGAATGTGATAGCAACACCACTCTTCCCGGCACGACCAGTACGACCGATACGGTGAGTGTAGCTTTCGATCGAGGTGGCCATGTTGAAGTTAATGACCAGCGACACATCCGGCACATCGATACCTCTTCCTGCGAGGTCGGTTGCGACGAGAACGTCCGTGGAGCCGTTGCGCACGGAGGCGAGCGCGGCTTCACGCTGGTCTTGGGTCTTGGATCCGTGGAGAGTAACCGAGGAGAAGCCCATTTGTTTGATTTCGCGAGCGATGGCGTCACAGTTTCGCTTGATGTTGACGAACACGATAATCGGGGGTCGGAAGTCGCCCGAAGAGAGGATTTCTGCGAGGCGCTTCTTGCGTTTGTCTTCGCCAGAGATCATCTCCACACGCTGCTCAACTGTGTCGACAGCTTCGCCAACGCCGCCGATGGTGATAATGGCTGGCCGACGGAGGTACTTGCGAGCAATGCGCTCGACTGCTGCAGGCATAGTGGCCGTGTACATCATAGTCTGGCGGTACTGGTGTTGGCTCATCGCCATTGAATTCTCAGCTTCCTCCGTATCGGGCTTCTCGTTCGTGACGGGGAGGGCGTCCAGGATCTTGTTGACAGGCTCTTCGAATCCAAGATCAATCATACGATCTGCTTCGTCCATAATCACGTAGCAACACTGGCTGAGCACTAGCATACGACGCTCGATACAATCGACCAGACGACCAGGGGTGGCAATAATGATTTCGGCGCCATTGCGTAGGCTGAATGCTTGCTCTTCAAGTGAGTGGCCACCGACAATACTGACCACGTTGAATCCAAGGGGTTGTGTAAACTTTTTGGCTTCGATCTCGATCTGCTGCGCCAATTCACGTGTGGGTGCTAGAACAATAGCGTACGGTCCTTCGTTTTTGCGCCACTCATTCTCGTCAAGCCGCGGTAACGCCGAGATGTAGACCAAAAGTGGGAGTAGGAATGCAGCGGTTTTACCGGAACCTGTCACGGCAACACCAATCAGATCACGCGACTGCATGGCGATGGGGATTGCCGCGCGCTGAATAGCTGTTGGGTCCTTATACCCGACTCGTTCAACAAGCTCCAGCAAACGCTTCGGCAATGAACTCTCTTCCCAAGAACGCATGGGATTAGGTACGCTGCCGCCTTTGGTGGCAATGTTGAAATCTTCCTTGAAGATACGCCAGTCCCGCTCGCGCATGAGGTCCAAGCGCTTCTCGCTCCAATGCTTGTCAATCTGTGTGCGCTTACTCTCCTCGCGTCGCCGGCGTTCCATCTCCAGCATTTGTTGGGCTCGCGCGCTACCAGCTTCGTGATCGCGGGTCGCCAGTGCCTCTGCGTATTTGCGCGCGACATCATCGGCGACCTCATCGCCGAAGCCTGCCAAACGTCCCCGGCCAAAAAGTTGGCTTCCTGTCGGCGCTGGTATAGGGGGTTATAGTCGCCACTTGTGTCTTCCTCGACATTCCACTCGAAATTGAATTTCCGGTCTGCGGTACGCTTGCGCTTCTTTTTGCCGAGAAGTTAGATGTCTGGTCGGCTCCCATGTATCGGTGCTTGGTCAATGCTGCTAGCGCTGCCGCTTCGTCTTCTTCCGTTAGACGCTTTTCGCCTTTAGTCTTAGATTGGGGTGGCGGCATATCCTGGTCGCGATAGCGTTGATTGGGCTGTCGGCCTCCCTTCCGCATACCGCCAGGTCCAGTTGCAGGGTCGTCGCGCATCGCTCGGGGCCCGGTGGGTACATGACGGACCACTGATTCCTCCCGGATATTGGGTCTCACCGACGATGGTGCAGATGCGAGACCGTTGCCGTTGGTGCGGGCCTTGGCTTGCCGCTCTGCCTCAACCTCTTGCGCCCGTTTCTCCAGCGCAAGCTTCTCTCGTTGAGCTTTAGACAAAAATTTAGGCTGGATGAATATTTAAATGTTAGTAAAAGTCACCGAACCTTGTGTCAAGTATTTCATCATTCCCGGAGGATAAGCTCTTACCTTTGATGTCGCCGCATCTGCTTCTTTCTTCTTCCGTATCAGCTCCTCAACACTCAATGGAGTGACAGACGGTTTCTTCGCGCCCCATCCTAGCTTCTGCTTCTTCTGGCTCTCAACTGGGGGCGGGGGTGGCACATCGTCGGGAGGAGGTGGAGGGGCGATACTGTCTGGCGGCGGCGGAGGAGCGGCCAAGTCTTCTGGAGGAGGCGGAGGCGGGCTGGGCGGGCGCTCCACAGGATCTGGAGGAGGGAGCGGAGGCAATCCTTCAGGGCCGTTGGTCATGACTTGCGTAGGTGGAAGAAAGGATGGCTAAAAAGACCACTAGACTAGAGACGAGAAGGGAGTGATATTGAATTTCTACGGAATTTGATAAGAGCCAGACGCGTAGTCACGTGAAACAGAATCACGTGTAGATATCTATCCACTATCCACTATCTTATCTATCTGCATGTGATCACGACTAATAATGGGGCCCGCCGGCCAGGTGTAGCGGAACTGGACTATGAAATTACATTAGGCCACAGGGTTTCTACGTATGCAACCACAGTATATTGGTTGCATGTGAGTCTAATAAGGCTACCACACTCGCGGGTGAATCAATTTCAAACAATTTGAATTAATTTCCTGTGGAAAAAACAACCCACATTAGAATACAATTGGTCCCGAAGGATCCAATCTCGAGTTGGCCACAAGCCTGCGTCAAGCCTCAAGAGGGAACTAGACACCAGTGCATCTGACAAAAGTGAGAAGAAGCTGTCGTTAAGCCGAGTCAAGATCGCTAGACAACAGGGGAGGGAAGGTTGCCCAGCACGGGCAACGGGGATGATACTACACGAAAAAGGAACTCACCCACCCAGGTGAATCAATATGCCAGGGTAAGTAACGAAGATAAAACACCGAAAGAAAAGGCACCAACAGAACTTCCAGAAACGAACCGATTCGTGAACAAACATATCCATACTTGCAATCATTGGCTTTGGGGGGTGTGTGCACAAGACTGTCGGGTCTTAAGCGGCTGTACCGTTCGCTGCCGTCTGTTGGTAGTACGCGTATGCAGCGGCCTCATCTGGTGTGGGCTGCATGTGAGGAATTGAAGCGAATTGTCCGCCTGCAGTGGTGGGTTGCACCGCCACATTTCCGCCAGTTCGAGCGGAAGCCACAGATGAAGGGCCGTAGATTTCACGATCCAGGGTCATGTATTCCTTCGCAGTGTCCTTGCCTCTCTCGAGAAGGTATGTCATGTAAATTTGCACGAGTTCCTTGACAGCGTCGACTTGCAGAACGCTCTTGGACCGGATGTCAGTAATGACCTGCTTGATGCGTTCATACTGAACCGACTCGGTAGCCTCGCTGGTGGGTTGGTCAATTTCGAAGACGAGATAGCTGCACCAGAAGGGTCGGCTGTCGAGGTAGTAACGCTGGTTCTCGTGGAAAACCGTGCGAGCCTCGTCAGGGCTGCCCTTAATCTTCCACAAAAGGCGGGCCCACTCGGCAACGAGAGCAGCCTTCGTGGCCATTTCGCACTCTGGTGAATCCAATTGTGTCTTGTAGATTTCAATGGCCGCCTCCAGACCTCCGTGGCGACGACACAGATTGGCGAGTGAGATAATAGTCTCGACATGGCTGGGGAGACACATGAGGATCGCATTGTGGATATCCTTTGCCACATCCACGCGGCCTGATACCTCCTCGAAGTAGGCATAGTGAAGTCGGATAGTGGGATTGCCAATCGGGACGTAGAGATACGAGGCACGCTGATATATGATCCGCACATCTTCTTCCTTGTTAGGCTGAGCAGCCATCCAGCGAGCGTATCGGAACCAGAACTCTTCATAATAGGCACAAGTGACCAGGCAGCGCTCATACAGGAACTGAGTTCGAGAGAATGAACCCTCGGCTTCCTCAAAGTCAAGATACTTCTTCCAGTTCACCAACTGGACTTCATCGAGCTCAGTAACATGGAAGTAGGGACGCTTGATCTCCGCTTCGAAAGTCCAGCGCTTGGTCGTCTCAGTCTGAGTGTTCGTGAAGATCTCCAAGTGGTAACTATCCACGCGAAGTCGGAGATCGCGCTCGATCTCCGCTTCTGCCTTGGGGCCAGGAGCCGGCTGGGATGACGCAGCTTCGATTTCGGCGCGGAAAGCGGCGAGGACCTCGGCCGGGGCGAGCTCGGGCAGAGGGCGGGTCTGCGCGAGCTGGCGGTACCGCTCGAAGTAGCGAGCATACTGGTGCATCGGGATGTGGATGACACGTGCAAGAATGGCGAAAATCTTATCGTGGGCCTCAATCCGCTCCTCGAACTCAATGTACTTATCCCAGAAGGGATGGGAGAGGAAATCAAGACCCACACTGTTTGCAGCCCGTTCGAAAAGCCTGGTGCGTACTCCAGTTAGCATGTTGCGGACACAAGGGCCTGATGGGTGGGATAGGAGTGGTAAGAGACAGGATAGGACAATTAAGATAGCAATCAAGAGCAGTAGACTCTGTCCGTTTGTGAAAACCCAAGTGATCAAATGCGTGCGGTGGACGAAAGCTAAGGGATAGGTGGGCATCCAGTGCTCCGTAAAGGGCCATCGAACGAGGCTATTCCTTGGCCTTCAATGCATGGGCTGGTTTGGCCAATCAGAGGAAAAATTCAGCCTGAGTGAGCTATGGGTGAGAAGTAAACTCCACTTGGATCAAGGAAGCAAAGTAGCGAGCGGTCTCTCACCCATCAACAAGACTGACTGGATAATGAAATATCCAGGAAACATGTCACCGTCACCACGAGAACTTTCGCGAACTGCGTCGGTAATGGTTATAGGGAAGGGAAGAAGACCATCTTTACTCTCACTTACTCTCGAATGATGTGGGCCTCGTGCGTAGTGTCCGCCTTGAACGAACAATAGTTGGTCCATATATCAACCGACGGCGAGACGCTAGCAATGCCTCGTTCATAGACCTATAGCGACAAGATTAGTAGAAAGCCATGGAAAAGAAGAGGCTGGTGCCCAAGGAGTGTGCATGCATACAATTTCAGCGGCCTCAGTGCCGGCGATAGAGAACTCTAGGTCGGCATACTTCTTCCAGTAGCCAAAGAGCAAAGGAAACTTAGCAAGGAAGCGGTCATAGGCTGCGCGCCAGGTTGTGATGGCCTGGGGGTTGGAATTGCGATTTATTCCACCCTCGAGGGCCTCTGCGGCACGAACCAGCTTCTCCCAGGTTTCGAAGTTGTCAGGATCATCGAGCTGTAAATACAAACACGTCAGTTGACGAGGGACACGTTCGTAAATGCGTGTGGAACGCGTACCAGCTGAGCCTCGAGGTTTCTAATCTCCGCATTCTCCTCTTCGGAGCCTCCGTACTGATAGTCGGACATGGTCGTCGCAGTGCTGAGGATGCGCACGAGAAGGTCAGAGCCTGGAATAAAACAATATGGATGAAATTGCGGGTATTAATAAGATAGCAGCGATGGTAACAATGAAGATTCTTAAGGGAAGAAATTCTTGGGGCTGAAACGAGACTGAAAAGCAAGCCGAAGTTAGGAAGTTCTGATTCGTGCCTGAGGCGAGCATCTGTGGCCCACCGCCGGTGATTTGAGGGCGGTGTAGCTGAAAGCGGTAATTCAAGGCGGTGTAGGTACAGGTGGAACCAACCTTGGAAGGAAGGTTGGCCCCGGGGCCCGGGAAAGCTCACGCTTAGGTAAAGCACGGCAGAAATATTGTTGACACCTTGGAGATAAGGCGCAACAATTACTTGATGCCTTGTCGCCTGAAGTATAATGCCAATGGCTTGGCGTGAGCCCGGGCGGTATCAACTTTTTGACCCAGAACACTCGCAAGCAACATTGGAACCACCTGTGCACACTAGGATCACAACCCACCTTGATCCACCATGTCGGTTTCAAAGCAGACAGGTACACTGTTAGAGAACCTTCCTCAACGTTTGGTGAATTTCTTCGCTCGGTATCCTCCACAAACCCACTCCGCAGCTGTCCGTCGCCCTGCCCCTGCCAACGGAAAGGGCTATGTACCAACGAAGGTAGAATCCCCATACACACCAGACCGGGATGCCAAGGGTGCCCCAGGAGAGAAAAAGCATGGCTGGACTCCATCGCGTGCACTCCTCGTGACCAGCAAAGGCGTCCGCAATCCATTTCTGCCGCACAAGCGATTCGGCAAATGGGAAGCCCCGAGATATGGGCTGCGCCAGCAGGCCGATCTGATGAAGCTTGCCATCAAATACAATGTGGAGGCGCTTCTTCCTCCTAGTCGCAAATCACCAGAATTCAAGGAAACACGGCGCGCAGAGCGTGGCTTGCAGATCAAGGGAACTGGTGTTGGCCACAAGGTGAAGGGTCATAAGTGGGAACGCACCATGGAGTCGCGTCTCGAGGATCGTCGCAAAGCAATGGAGGGGATGCCGGAAATGGTCCGGTTGTGGAAGCAGGTTAGTACTTTATTGGTCCTCCCTGACGTGATTGGAGCTATGCTGACTCGGCGCAACAGAGAGGTCATGGCCGTGGCTGGAGACAATGGCCCAAGCGGTAAAGGGAACCCACCACCACCCACCGTCGCATCGTCTTCTTTCCCTTCTTTATTTTGGCCAGTTTGTTCATTCTGGCTTTTCACTGCTCTGTCGATTCCAACGCAAACCAGATCGACACAAATACTTGTACGAGTCATAGCAGGAGCTTGGGACGGAGTTTTGTCTTTGAAGTATACTATCAACCCCATCTGTACAATACAATCTACGGTCACATCGCCCAATGGTGCCCAAGGATATCATTTGCATGTATCTGACCAGTACTATCTCTCATCATCGTCGGCACCAATAAGAAATCTACTTACTCCCCGCTAAATATGTTGACTTTTACGATAAATTTCGAAGCGGGGTATAGGAAGCTACGGTGAGCTGAACCTAAGAAACATTAATCAATAGTATACTCCACATGCACTCTATCGTGATGTGGAGCAGTTCAGCCTCAGTTCAGCCTCGGAAACAATTTGGAATACTATAGTGGCTGTGTCCCAGGCCGTTCTGCCGCAAGGACGATACTGAGGTGCCTACAGCGTTAGCACTTGGCCCACATGCACTGACATGGATTGTTTAGTATAATTTGCTGGCTACATGTTTCAGCCCAATGCATCATCAACAAAATCAGGCACTTCTCCTATATGAATAGAATAAACACGAATTGGTAAGCCGACATTGTGATGAGCCTAAAGGTAATGCTTTAGCTTTCGCAGGATCCTAGAAAACCATGCAGGTTGGGTTGCGCATTGTGCATCGGGGGCGGCTATTGGAACCCGAGAGATATAACCATCAAAGAAGTTCCTTAAAGGCAAAATGGTTGGTTGGGAGTCTTTCACGGTTAATGTTATTGTGGACTATAATTGTCGGGATTTGATCATAGTTTCAATAGTACGTACAGATATACTCGTGAGCGTGTCGGCTGAGGTAAATATATCTCCCCGATGACGAAACCTGTGACCGTAAAAGGTATAGTAAATCTGATAATATGCATGAAGTGCATGGATATCACGATGTAGTGGAGTCCCGTGTATGGATCTAGATCGGCGTGTATATAGTGCCAGATAGTGCGTGTTAAAAGCTGATAACAATCGCTGTGGCGATGAGGCTCTACAATAACCATCTATTGCCACGTCCGATGTATTGCGGGGTCACATGCGAGGGGAAACTCATCTCAAGACGCTCTCCGTCACTTCACAGCACTCAAGGAGTTGGAAATAACCTATAAAAGCCAGCTGCCAGACCTTTGGAATGTACCTTCTCTCCAAACCTCCTGCCTATCCCTTTGCAGTGGACTGGGAATCACACCCGGGCTAGTTGATTTGTTGGTATCGGTAACCTCCGATGAGAATATAGCTGTCTGCTGTCTTATATCTGGTAAGGCTCCCCCGCCTCTTTCTTCAAATCCATTTGATATTACACAGTCACACAACTATACAGCCTATTTCTGGATCTCTCAAATATTCATTATGTGCTGATTGTGCTGCTAGCCATATACAGAAGGTCCTACCTTCCACGATTTGCCACCTTGTTCTCAAACATAGTACAACAAAGTACTGGAGTGCATCCGTCCAAAGTTAAACTTCAACAATGGTGGAATCAACCTTTCAGGGATCTACCCATCCCAAGTATAGTCAAGGTTACTCTGCCGATGTGGACATAATCCGAGAGCAAGAGTACCCTCTACTAAATGGTACGAGTGTCCATCTGCTATCACTCGATCCATGCTGACCACCGTTCTATCAGGAACAACATACCTAGATTATGCGGGGACAACACCCTATGCCAAGTCCACGATCGAGTCTTTCTCGCGTGATCTTACATCTAATCTGTTTGGAAACCCTCATTCGATGTCTGTGTCGTCGCAACTTTCTACACAAAGAACAGAAGATGTCCGAGTCCGAGTATTGCGATTTTTCAACGCGGACCCAGATGAGTTCGACCTTGTCTTTGTGGCAAATGCAACTGCCGGCATTAAGCTAGTTGCAGACTCACTTCGGGACTCCGACCATCGGGGATTTTGGTATGGCTACCACATTGACTCTCACACAAGTCTCGTCGGTGTACGGGAGTTGGCCGAAATGGGCTATCAGTGTTTCCAAAGCGATGATGAAATGGAGGTCGAGATTTCAAAGTTGGCTAGCAACCAGTCGAAGGCGCCCAGACTACTTGCATACCCAGCCCAATCCAATATGAACGGCCGGCGTCTGCCTATTCGATGGTGTGAGCAGGTCAGATCCGCCACAAAGGAGAGCGGAGGAAATGTGTACACCTTGCTTGACGCTGCGTCGCTGGTATCAACTGCTCCACTTGACCTAGGCCCATCCTCGTCTGCTCCAGACTTCACTGTCCTCAGTTTCTACAAAATCTTTGGGTTTCCCGATTTGGGTGCTTTGATTGTTCGCAAGAGTGCTGCACGGGTCTTTGAACGACGGAAGTATTTTGGCGGAGGCACCGTCGACATGGTCCTGGCCACTGGGGTGCAATGGCATGCGAAGAAAGAAACGTCTATCCATGAGCGGCTAGAGGATGGTACTCTTCCATTCCACAATATCATAGCTCTGGACACGGCCTTGGACACTCACGAGCGGTTGTTCGGTTCGATGGCGAACATATCGGCCCACACTGAGTTCCTCGCAAAGCAAGTTTATGACAGACTTTCTTCATTGGCACATTTCAACGAGAGGAAAGTCTGTCAAATTTATCAACCCCACACCTCTACGTATGGCGATTCACATACTCAAGGTCCCATTATTGCGTTCAATCTTTGCAATAGCCGCGGTGAATGGGTTCCGAAAACCGAGGTTGAAAAGCTGGCTACGGTGCAAGATCTGCAGATACGCACTGGGTCCGTTTGCAATCCAGGAGGAACGGCTTCGTCACTTGGGTGGACTGGACCCGAGCTTCGCCGGCATTACTCTGCGGGATTACGCTGTGGTGATAACCATGATGTTCTGGGAGGACGACCAACAGGAATTTTGCGTGTCAGTATCGGAGCGACGACAAATATGAAGGATATAGACTCCTTGCTAAACTTTGTCGAGGAGTTCTACATGGAGAAGAGTCCACCTATAGTCGCCCTGGACCCTCTGACAGAAGACAATGAGGTCGTTGCCCCTCATTTCTATGTTGAAAGCCTAGCAGTGTTCCCAATCAAGAGTTGCGGTGCTTTCAAAATACCCGAGGGAAAGCGCTGGGAAGTGAAGAAAGAGGGACTTGCTTGGGACAGAGAATGGTGTTTGATTCATCAAGGGACTGGTGCAGCCCTGAATCAGAAAAGGTATGTTTTGTCCAAACAAAGTATCCGAATTCTCAAATTAACCCTGGTAGATATCCTCGCATGTGTCTCATACGACCCTCGATTGAGGTTGAAAGAGGAGTTCTCCGTATTACTTGTGGTGCAATCGCCGCACCAGATCAAGTCAGCCTTGAGATTTCGCTTGGCTGGGAGGACACAAGTCTCATCTCTACATCGTTCTGTCCAAGCTCGTCGAAAAAGCCTACAACAGTCTGCGGCGACCGAGTTTCTCTCCACGCCTACACGTCCCCCGTAGTCTCGGCGTTCTTCTCAGACTTCCTGGGAGTGCCCTGTACTCTCGCACGGTTCCCTACACAGACAAGCAGCCGGTATTCACAAATGCAGCGGACGCCGAACACGTGGAAGAACCGCTTCCGCAAGCTGATCATGCCAGGCTCATTCCCACCTGACTTCCCTCCCCCCGATACGCGAGGGTGGCCAGACACAAATCACGTTATCCAACGAGTCGCCAATTCTAATAGTCTCACGTTCATCTGTCAATCGACTGAATGAGACCATCAAAGCAAACGGCAAGAATGGCAGCAGTAAGACTGTTGCTGCAGACGTCTTCCGCGGTAACATTGTTGTTGCTGAACGACTTGCTCATCGAGGTGATGTGGAACAACCATATGCGGAGGACCGGTGGTCATCCCTTCGGATTGGGCCAGACCAACTTCGGTTTGATGCGCTCGATGCATGCCAGCGATGTCAAATGGTTTGCATAGACCAGTTCACTGGCATTCGACGCGCTGAGCCGTTTTCAACGCTCGCCAAGACGCGAAACATCGATGGGAAAGTCAGATTCGGCAAATATTCTGCACTTTCTCCGGAAGAACTAGAGGGCTTTGACTCGGAACTACCTGATCGCAGGACGGTGATGGTAGGGGATGTGGTTGTGCCATCGTATCAGGATGATTGAGTACATATGTCTACATGTTTTCCTGTCGACAATTTTGGCTCGTATTTCTGGGTGGAATTGGGTGTTTGATAGTGCTATTATATACATACTACGCCTTGTATGCAGCCTACGTACATATGGACCAAATAGACTGTGATTGTGATTGTGACTTGTCTAAGCCAGTTTCGTCAAGAACCTTGCATTCGTAGCACTGCTCCAGAATCCTGAGAATCTTTTAGCTACAAAGATGATTGATTGTTTTCCTTGGGATCTGCTGGCGGGACGTAATTGTCCGCATATTATTTTCGAGAGCTTGTCAAATAGATAGTAGTGTAGGCGCAATCCCTCAGTCTGGTATTCGAAAGGTGCGCAATGGAAATTTTGAATTTGATAAACCAAAAGCGACATCCATGCTAGCGTATACTAGACAACATCAGCGGTTGCAGCAACCTTGTCCTGGGCTTTGGTAAAGGGCGCCGCAAAGCCATACGTCTCGTAGCCTTCAGAGTAATCTTTGCCCTCCTCACGCTCTAGGAGAAATATATCAGCAATCCGGTCAAACGGGTGAACATCTAAACCTCCAAAGAATAACTCACCATGTTCAGGTGGGAACATCTCCATTTGATGCTTGTAATATCGCTCCCTAAGATCCTCCCCATCACTCCTCGAGTGAAAGGTAGCATAAAGGCTCGACCGACTCTCATAAGTCTTGTTCTCAGCCGAGCGATGGGCAAGATGCGACCCAAAGATCAGCACATCGCCCATTTCAAGTGGAACAGAAATCCATTCGTGCGCGTCCTCCCATTCAGACGTGATTCGGCCACCTTCCGCAAATTCAACTTTCATCTTGTGCGACCCGCGCACAACTTCCAGACATCCGTTTTCAGGAGCCGCAGCGTCAATGGCTATGTTGGCCGTAACATGTTCGATGCGGCCGATGTGGTCGTAAGCTGGTGCATCCAGGTGCGCTTCAAAGCCGTTTCCCTGGGGCTGTTTGTAGTTGATTTTTTCTTTGAAGAGGAGCATATCCTACATTTAGGAGCTTGATATTAGTATGATTTCCAAGTGGAGCTTCGTTATTAGGGACCCGGGGAAGATACATCGCCTGAGACTGCCTTTAGAATCTCGGCCAGCTGCTCGCCACAGACAAGTGACTTGAACCCGGGATGGTAATCAATGAACCTTTCCGTGCGCATCAGTTGGCGTTCGCCGTTGATGTTGATTTCGTCGTAGGGCATCCATTTGCCCTTGACACGAGGCCAGGCCTGGACTTCTTGCGTCCATCGCTTGAGTTCTGCAGGATCAACGAGTTTATGCTCGTCGGCGCGTAGAATGAGGTATCCATTCTCATGGTAAGAAACTATTTGTTCTGGTGTGAGAGGTGACATCTTTGAATAATCTGATCGTAATCACAGAATTTATGCGATAATGGGACAATCGAAGCGAACATGTAGTAACCAGCGAGCTTTTAATAGTTTCGAAATGTGTCAGCTTCTTAGACTGCGGGACCATTCCGATGACTCGTTCCTCAGTTCCCTCATGTGTTAAGCTCGGCATTTCTCAATACGTTACGGGAATAAAGTGAAGGTGTTCCTCCCGAAGCCACACCGAAACCCTCGGGATGCACCACAGACCAGCGGGCTTCGTGCCGATGAATGCGACTCACTCATTCACGTATCTGGGAGGGCATCATGAGTTACCAGAGGGTAAGCTGGAAGATCCTCAGAAATGCGCCTGCATAGACGGACTTCATGCCTTGATGCAATTTCAATGCCACATTATTTACAAGCCACATGCCGTCATTGGAAGCTGCAAAGCAGATCATGACCTTTCAAAGGTGAAAGACCATCCGTTAAGGTCTCATGGATGCCTAAGCGAGTAAGAGGTCCCATTGATCATGTCAAAACCGGTGAACAATCGGAGAAGGGCTGAGGCTAAAGACTGGAGGAACTATGACGTGTTTGATCTTGTTCTCAACTGGTCAATCTGATATCTGGCTATCTCGATACTTCAGGGCAAGGAGGAGGTCCCATTGATGTATTATAATGTAGAAACCAGTCGTCAACATCGGGAAAGTTCGTTTGAAAATCAAAGCTTGCCATGTTTTCCATCCAAGTTGAATCAAACACTGGGGGCTGTTCCTGGGCAGGAGACGGACGATACATTGTTTCGTGAGCTGTTTGGGTAGACAACTGGCATCTACTCAACAGCCGTTCCAAGCCTTCGCTAATAACCACAAGGAGATGGTGTTTATGCATAGATTGGGTGATGTCCCGCAGGGCAGCCACAGTCTCAGTGACCAAGGAAAGGATCTTGCCCGTATCAATCCTGATCATAGATGCATACTTTGTGGCAACTTTGAGGAGAAAAACAACAGCGAACGCGAGCATAGTATCGAAATATAAAGGAAGTCCATTCATGAACGATCGGAATTCGGCATCGTTCACAATCACCCGAAGGATCGACATAGCTGACAATACACCGGCATTGGCAATCTCCTCTAATTCAGGCGACATGTATTGAGGTGCACTCTCCGAGCTCGGTACACCACGAAAGGCGTGCGAGCAAAGGTATAACTTTGCAAAATGGAAGTGAAAACCAACACCCTTTTGCGGATAATTTCCGACATTCCGATTCACTTTGAAGCTATCGTTCCAATCTGCAAACCATGTGTCCAAAGAGATAGAGCATCGGCGCAGTTGAGGGAGTGTCTGAGGTGCAATAGGGGTATCAACGTCAACCCCGAAGTTGTCAAAGACTCGACCCAGGATTGACCATTCTTTGACTTGGCTGATTAATCTAGCATCATCTTCTGTGGCATGTTTGGTTTCTAGTAATCGACTGGCTGACTCGATTATGAAGCCTTCTCTGGACATTGGGGGTCGACCATAGGCGATCGAAAAGTGGTGATCGCATACGTAGACGAGATAATACAGTCGAGCTTGGAGATAACCATCGCGGTCTCCTTTGAGGGCCTTGTAGATACCGCTATGGAGATTGACTTCCGACGCAACGCGGACAGCTAGTTCTGTTAGCTTCGTTCCACCAGAATATTGCAGCCACATACCATTTCCGATCAAGGCCCAAGAAAGTTCATGCAACCAAAACGCACCAATACACAGGCCACGAATGTCATCCTCATTCACATATCTTGAGAAAGTTTGGGCTGCGACAAGGTCCTTATATTCACCGTAGCAGGTTTCAAAAAGATAGCCGAGGGACTGAGAATGCAAAGCAGCCACGGTGCAAACAGCCGTCGTTAACAGTGGGGATGCGATCCGAACCGAGTCCAAACTAATATGGTCGCCAAGAATGCGATAGAGGAAGTGATCAAGTCTGAGATGATAAGTTTCGAATAATGCAACGGCTTGGCGTAGCGAGATAAGTCCCGTAGATATCAAGTCTGGACGACGGGCAGTTGATGCACTGTTTGGCGGACCTGCCTTCCCACTTTCCGAAACACACGAAGCCGGGATGGAAGCCGGGCCGCCCCGGGGGTCCATCACCACTTCCCATGTCTGCAGTTGCTCAGGATTCTGCTTATCTTTTGGCTGAGATGCTTGACTTGAGGTAGAGGTTTCTCCCCTGGTGACTTCTTCATTAATAGCTTCACCCGGTGAACCCGAAGAACCATCCTGTATTTCAGGAGCAGCTTGCAAAGATTGTAACTCGGGCATGTCAACTTTGGCAGCTATCTTTGCAACAGCCTCTTCTAGCCGCCGCACCTTTTGCACCACGGCCCCTTTCCATCTAGATACCTATCAGGGAATGACAGTGCAGGAATTTCGTCGTACTTACGTGACATCGTCTTCCAATAATGTCTGCAAGCTTCGATTCACACTGCAAGGGAGACCTCTCTTCTTGCACCGCGAACATGGCATCTGACCCTCCCGCATATGGCATTTGACCTTCCTCGCATGTCAGTTAATTGCTTCGCTATGGCAACTCAGCAATAAACTAACCTTTTGCTTTCGACATGCTACACAAGCAGTAATCTTCCGAGTAATATCGGGGGGCTTTCGATCGCCAAATGATTCTCTCAAGGCACTTACTGCCAGCGGAGAGGCTAGTTCGATGTCCATAATGTGTGTTCAATTGATTGGAATTCGAATTTGCATCGTTTGCATCAGACATTCATCCCAGTCAATCCAACACAATGAGCATACCTAACTTGTCCCATCTGAAAAATGCGGACTTCCCACCGAAGATATATACTTGGATACTTATTGTACGGGGGGATCCTTGGAATGTCGGACTAAGACTCCACGTGGGGACACTGCGGGTCTCCGACTGGCCTCTGCCCATCTTAGCTTGTCCCCCGTGGGAACTTTGGCGTTGCTCATTGCATCTTTCTTCCTTGGCGATGAGTGTCATGTCCAACATGGATGTAACGGAATGATAATTCGAACCGAGATACTACCTAGTTAGGTAATATCTTGGTTATACCCGTGGACCTATTATGCGCGTTAAAGAGTATATAATCCGACTATTCGGGCAAGAAGACAACAATATGTATCTCGTACACTGGAATAGCATTTTGCATTGTCTCGATCACTTGTATTCTGGTCAACCTCAAGAATCATTTGGTTCGTTCCAATGGAATCCCTAGGAGCCAAATTGAGGTTTGTGATCACTGCGGGCGTTGGATTCTTCGCGGATGGATATCTCAACTTGACGGTTGGACTTGGTGAGTGACTTGCAATCAATGCGAGACCAAAGGCTAACATAAACAGTGGTACCAATTCTGGGTTATCTATACTTCGAAGATGGGAAGGTGTCGACAGTCGACAGCGACATTATGAAAGGAGGCCTGAGTTTGGGCATGGTAATTGGCCAGCTGCTTTTTGGGGTTCTGAGTGATGTTTGGGGTCGTCATGCTATCTATGGCAAAGAGCTCATCCTTACTGTATTTGGAACCTTGATGGTAGTCTTGTTGCCTTGAAACCGGATGTCGGCCCAGTCTGTGACGGCGTGGATTGCAGTATTTCGTGTTGTGACCGGGGTTGGAACCGGGGCTGGCAAGTCATGTTTGCTTTTTGAGGTATAACGGGTCTAACATGAGGAAGACTATCCATTATCTTCATCTTTATCGGCAGAAAAGTCACCATTTGGCTCCCGTGCTATCCAAGTGTTGACTGTCTTCTCGAATATCGGCCTTGGTAATACGGCAGCCAGCGTTGTGTTTCTGATCTTGCTCAAAGCATTCGAGGGCTCGATAGCCAACAATATAAGCCATCTCGAATGGGTCTGGCGCTTGCTATTGGCCAGTGGAATTGTACCAGCAGCGTTCACTCTCTATGCCCGGTTGACGATCACAGAGACACTGCCCTACAAGCGATGTGAGAGCACCTTGGAGTTGTATTCTGAAGATAGATAATGCTGTTCAGATGTCTACGATGACACTTCTGAGAAGAAACACACATTCAAGAAGCAGTGGGAAGACTTTTGCGAATACTTTAATCACTGAAAACATGCCAAAGTGTTATTTGCAACAGGAGGCTCCTGGTTTTTGTTGTGGGTTAGAACGCCCCCGGGAAAAGACTGCCCGAACTAATACACATAGCGATATCGCATACTACGGTATCAACCTCAACCAAAACTAGCCAGAATCGGTTATGCAAATGGAGCAACAACCTGGCAGACCCTGTACAACACTGCGGTGGGTAATATAATCATACAGGCGGCAGGCTATCTCCCCGGATTCTACGTCGGCATCTTCCTTCCTGACTGTATCGGTCGTGTACGCCAACAGTTCTGGACTTGTATCGTGGTGTGCATACTTTATGCTATATGGGCTGGGGTCAGCACACAGAGTGCACACCCCCCGACAGCTGGCTTGATGATTATCTTTGCCCTCTCGCAGTTTTTCCTGACCGTCGGCCCTAATTGTACGACGTTCCTGATTCCCGCAGAAGTGTTTCCAACGCGGGTTCGAGGAACAGCACATGGAATATCTGGTGCTGCTGGAAAATGCGGCGCAATTATAACTGCATTTGCTTTTGGTACGGTCGAAGACACAATCGGCTTGGAGGGTGTACTTGGGCTGTTCTCGGGCATCATGTTTCTCACTGCTCTCGTAACCTTGCTGATACCCGAGACCAAGAATCGAAGCCTTGAGGGCATTGAAAATGATGAGCTCTATAGAGCAAGCAGTTGTAGCCCACGCCTTTGCCGTGATAAGGCCACAATATCTTGAACATCGGTGTCCAGAACAGTTCTGATTGTATTTTCTTGGCTTACAGTTTCTTTGTTCCTGAAATACCTATTTAGATCAGAGATAGATTTACAACAGCACATCCCCAGGTGCATCCAAGTGCATCCAGTTGATATTGGTGTAGTTTGATTGGCTCCATGGATTACCCCGCTTATGGACCCGCTTAATATGATCAACATCACCTGATGACCTCAGTGGGATCAACTTCCACGTCAACATATTGGTGACCCTTGTCTTTGGCTAAACTTCCGACAATTTCTGATATGGCGGACCGCTTGCACTCCCGCCAAGGGTCCGACACTTCCCTCAATAGTGCATCCATTGCTTCTCCACGATCCAGCACCGAATCCCGCTCTCCCTCTGCACGAAACCATCTCCGCGTTTCATCAAACCACCAGCACAGACAAAGCTTGAGCGAATCGCTTCGCGGCCCACCCGGCTCTCCCCGTGCACGCCGGCAGCCGTCCCTCCCACAGTCCGCCGTCCAGAGCCTCATCGACAATCCCCCGGTGCCGAAGACCACCAACCCTGCCTTTGTTGGTCGTGATTGGAGAGAAATCTCAATTGGCGAGCTGGTCAGCCCGGATGACCTGAAGTTTGTCGAGCTTGATACGGGAATCGAAGATGCAACTAATGTGAGTACGTCACTAAGCCAACACCCCTGTCCCTAGACTAACATGTTTGTCCAACTAGATCTTGATTGATTCAGGTGCAGCTGTGCTGTTGATCCGCGAGACGCCTGAAGCCACTTCTGCCGTTGGCACATTCGACTATGCCGATCTCAATTCCTATCTCCTGCTGGCAGCGGGCCTGACACATCCCGACGAAGCGCATCAAGCGTCATATGAAGAGCTAGCCAAGAAAGCTCACGACGGCGTACCTATTCCCCTGAGAGACGTCAAGAAGTTCGGTATGGAGAAGGAACCGCTGATCAAACTACCGGCGTCGGCCAATGTCTTGGCCGCAGTCGAGATCTTTGGTGGTGGTGTTCACCGGGTTGTGGTGGTCAATGAGTCGAATGACCAAGAAGTGGTTGGAATCTTCAGCCAGTTCCGACTGGTCAAGTTCCTCTGGGAAAATGTCCGCAGCTTCCCAATCATTGAAGAGCTCTACCCGAAGGCTCTGCGCGAGCTGGTTATTGGATCTCATGAAGTCATCTCAATCAAGTAAGTCGTTTGATGAATTCTTAAAGAGCAATCTAACCGCAGCCATTTTGTCATTTGCAGTGGTGATAGACCCCTCTCCGAAGCCCTTCATATGATGAACAACGAGGGTATGTCATCGATCGTGGTTGTTGATAACCACTTTAACGTTCTTGGGAATATCTCCACGGCGGATGTCAAGGTATGTGAGGAACCATCTGGGCTTGGCACAACATACTCACAATTTCGCAGCTCTTGACCCGATCATCTTCATTGCCACTTCTCCAAAACACCTGTACTCACTTCATCTCGGTCATTCTGTCCACAAGGGGGTTGATGGAGGGTAAAGACTCATTCCCCGTCTTCCACGTCAATCCTGGATCGACACTGGCTCACACAGTCGCAAAGCTCGTGGCAACCCGGTCACATCGGTAACTACTGCACATTTGAGATATAAAAGGAAGGTGTACTAACTGCTACTTTAGGCTCTGGGTGACCGATCCATTATCTCCAACTTCATCAGGACCGCCAACTCCATCGCAGTCTTCAGTACACATCCCTCTTTCCAACAGCATCGGACCAACTACCGGATATATTGCAAATTCACCACCACCGTCTCCTTCTGCACCCGTGACCCCTTCTGCGCAGCCCTCTCAATACACCGCCCCTCACCTACCAACCCCTAACCCACCCTACACATACCCAGCCCCAGGCGTGTCAGTGCCAGTGCCATCGCCTATCTCGCATTCTATTCCCTCCTCCGCCCTAGACGGGGCCCGACTGTCCGGGCGACTAGTTGGAGTAGTCAGCTTGACTGACATCCTGAATTTGCATGCCCGAGCTAGCGGGCTGAACCCAGCTGACCCCGCGGAGTCTCGTAGCCGCCGCCGACGCAGTAGTTCATCAAGCCAGAGTGTCCGCCGCAGCGGTGACATTGGCCGGGAGCTTTTCAGCCGTGGTATGTAAAAGCATACACTGCATTTTGTACTTGGGCTCTATTCTCTATTGCAGAGCATGTTCTCAGTACGCTTGTATTTTGAAACCCCGACATACGCACTGGCTCTGTCCGATGTGTTCGGGTCTGTAGCAAGCCACTAGTTATGATAATTTGTCCCACTTGATAAGTTATACAGGATAGGACTCAAGCGGATGGACCTTCGGACTTGCCCAGCCTCTCATTTATCGTCTTTAGCAGCGGGATTTAATTCCCATTGTGGATAAACATTACCAAACAACTTTCAATTGACCATCTCCCTACATAGTCCCTCACTTGCCTCCTGGTAGACCCTGCGATTTATCACGGCTGAAAATTGAGTCTCTGTCTTACGGGGTTGAGCCAGATCTATACATTCACACTAGGTTAAAATCAGCAATCATCGGAGAAATCCGATTAAACCCACATCGCCACGTCGATCAGACAAACCATCTTAACTCGGACAAAACCCGGACCCATCACCCGGATAAACATCTCCGGCATCCGCAAAGCAGTCTTATTGTGTCCCATCCAGCAGTGTCCACCGGCGCAAACACTACCACACACGCAATGATGGATTACCCACTTCTGCACATCCAGCATGGTCGGACAAGACCGATTCCAAATCCAAGGTGCTCTTGGTCCTCGTGTTCCGTCATTCGGGTGGCATTTTGCGTAGAATTGCGTTGAATTGCGTTTAACCATGACTCGGGTAGGGGGCGTTGATCAGCTGCAGGTCTCAATGTGTGGATCTAGCGCACGTTGGTTCATGTCCGGCATTTGGCTTCTTCCTGCCTTTCACTGGCCCGTCATATTATAATTAATCCTCCTATTTGCTCAGCTTATGCGGCATCGCGCGGTGCAGATGGGGGTGTCGGTTGCGGTTTGATTTAGGCTAATTTGGAATAGAAGATATTGTACAATATTCTCCATACTGGAACTGGAATTAGGCTAAGTCGAGATAGTGGTTTGGTAATAATTTTCAATGTATGTCATGAATAGATCAATCTTACATCGAGAACCAACGTTATCGATATTACCTTAATGGGACAATAAGACGACAAGAATAAAGCGAAAAAGGAAGATTCGTAACTAAACTCAGAGACATGAGCTTAGACCAACGAGATTGTCAACTCTCTAAAATCCGGGGAAGGTCCTCTTGCCCACGAACGCATCCACAGCCACTCCACTCCGCCCATCCGATCTGGTTCGTCTGAAGCCACTTTTGCTCCACCGCGCACCGAGGGATTGGATTGGGCGCTGATCATCGAAATATCCTTGGCACACTTCTGGGCGAATTGGGAATTATCGCTAGGATATATTATAGAGGCGTCTCGATTAAGAAAGACTCAGAAGATTGATGGGGCTGGATTTACGAGGTCCATTTGAGGTATGAACATGGATCGTTTACTACAACCTTGGAAGTATCCCAGCAAAGATAAGTTTTCAAATCGACCGATCTGGGCCCCACGACCTGACCTTAATCAAACGCAGGTACGCAAGTCCCAACGAGGGCACAAAAGACGAGTCAGTCCAGAATTCACGAATCACCCCCTCCGTAGCTATCACACTGGGCCCTCTATCCATCACAATCACCATCACCACCCATGGACCTATCATCGGCCTTGGAAGTAATCCCCCTGTCCCAATCTGTCAATTTGACAGGCCACCCACCGGATCCCGAAAGTCACAAAACCAGAAATGGGAAATCGCCACCAATCACCCCTCCGCAAGTGCGCACGGGGCCAGTGTTGCAGTCCAGTCCAACCGGATCCAACTATGCGGACCCTAGCGCTAACCCACATCCAGGCAAGCATTCACTGGGTGGATGCTAGACTTGGCCCCGTTTGAGCGGCACGGGGTTTGCCCCTCTACCTAGGTACTCCACTGGCGAGAAGAATTAGAGTTTCGAGGTATGATTCAAAATGTCTTTTGCCGGCAATACCCAGGTCTTAACCGTTGGTACGCTGCCCTCGGACTGCTCTTTCGACCGTGGTAGTGGTATTGGTGGACTCTATAGTTTTCATGGATCAGTGCGGGCGCTAGTTTGTTGTTGGCCAATTAAAAGACGCGCTTGGCTTGCTGAGCTGCAACCTTAACCCCGCAATCTGGGATTCCGCAGGTCACTCTTTTTCTTTTCTCCCCCTCTAGTTGGTTACTTTTGGGTGTTGCTGGGTGGTTAAAAAAAAAAAAAAAAAAAAAAAAAAAAAAAGTAATATTTGAGATTTGTGTATTTTGATATTACGTTCAAGTTGCCCTGCTTAATATTTACAATAGCATGGCTGGGGGCTGGTAGGAGATCAATGCACTAGGTACGTAGGTACCCTTTCAAGAATAAATCGATCCTGCACGATCGCCGTTAATCCATAATCTCGGGAACGCCTCATCGGTCAAGCAGGGGCGGGAAAACAACCACTAATTCCGCAGGGCACGGGGCACTTCAATTTCAACCCTGGGGATTTACTTTCGCTGAATACCAACTTTAAATCTACTAGTACACGAGGAAACTATCACTTGCAGCAGTCAAGTCAACCTTATTTCCGAATCGCAGTTTAGCTAAGGAAGCCTATCTCACCGCGTGATCAGAACGGTCTCAAAACGGTCCTGAGCTAATACACGAGACCGCGACCGAGATTCCAAATCAAGGGAATTTCAAAGACCAAGCAGAAAATGCAAAGTTCCCCCCTGCAACGGAGAGAACAAAAGTACCTGTTTCCATACATCACGCAAGGCCTGGGCTGGAATCTACTGAGGGACCAGGGCTATGACATAGCACGGTGATCACGATGTGACAAATTAAGGCGGGTTGTTCCACGGTTGAGGATGGTCTGATCGCTGGATTTCGATTAGGTACGTGGTCCGTGAGGAACTCCTTTGGTGGGTTGAGAAATACCTCATAGCCCTGTGAGACTCTTCTGTTCTGTTTCATCGTGGAATAGACCACGTAGGTAGTGCTAAAGACTTACTACCAAGGGTGTATGTTGGTTGTGGAGTTGGTTGACTAGATGCGGCATTTTGAAGGGAGAAAGTTGTAAATTCAGCGGTTTGGATTTACTCGAAGTTAAAGCTAAAAATGCAGTCCTGGTTAAGGGAAGATAAAGGCAAAATATCATTCCTATGTAATGTCTGGGTGGGGGTGAAACTGCACTGAGGGGAAGCTATACCTAGGTAGCTGTAGCTATAGCTACAGATCTACTGGCACGGCCCGGTGGAGATTAGAGTCTGGGACCAGACTTATCCACGAAAGAAAATGAGATGCCAATAATCGTGCAGTCCTTGGAGGAATTGTGGGGAGGCTCCGGATTAGGACACGGACTGTGAGGGTTGTTTGCGGATCAATGCAACGTCAAGTCCTGCAACGTTAAATCCACCAAGGTGAAAATTTAATAGGGAGATTAAAAAAGAAAAGTGGATAGAATTTGTCTCTTCATGTTACTGTACATACATTGAAGAAAAGTAGGGTAAGGTTTGATGAAAAAAGAAAAGAGAAGAGCAAAGGTTCATCTGATACATACAAACATCTCCAACCCTGACTCCTGTTCAGGATATTAAATGAGAGATAAATGTGAGAAAATCAATAGAATATGATACAGGAGCGAATGTGCAAAGCCAACCCGATATACACCCAAATCCAACAAAAAGAACCAAAGAAAGAAACCATAACTACCTAGGTATATCAGGTATCGTAGATCATAATAGACATGATAGACAGATAGATGAAGTTAACAAGGGACGCTGGCGAAATCATCAACAGCGAGCAGATCGTCAAAGCCAAAAGGCTGGTCACGGTCGGAAAGAGGAACAGTCGAGTTACCCAAGTGGAAAGCAAACTGACTGAAATCCGTGAAGTCAGGATCCATCCCCTCATGCGAGACCATAATGCCATCACTGTTGACCTTCCCACCGGGCGACATAGTAGCATTGGCGGTAGCAGTCCTCGGCGACAGTGGGGTATTAGGAGTGGGACAAAAGTCTGGAGTGGAGTGAGTGCCCGCTGAGAGGGCCTCGATCTTAGGAGAGCTAAGACTGGAGGGGGCGATCTGCGAGTGGGAATGGTGTGTGGTCTGCGTAAGGAGACTGAGGTTGTGGAAGTTGTTCGATGGCTGGGACTGGCCGCGCGAGTGACCATGGGTAGGGCTGTGGCCGGTGGGGCCCGAGATGGATGCTGAAGGGATGGGTGGGGCGGCAGAGTGCTGTAGAGGCAATTCCGGTGCGGACGCAAGGCGATCTCTGAACTGATGCATTTGGGTTGCGGTGTCGGGAACCTGGGACTGCTGCATCATTTGCTGCTGCCACATTTGCACGGCATGCGTGTCTGTGGGGGTTTGCCCAGGGGTCGGATTCTGCTGTTGCATCGGGGCCCATGCGGGTACTTGGGAGTTCCAGGCTGGTGCTGGTGCAGAGGCTTGTGGGCTCATGTAGGTTGGGAGTCCCGGTGGGCCTGTTGAGGCAGAGCACATGTCGGAGTATGGCGTCTGGGAACCGCTCATGCAGGCCATGTAGGACTGGGCACTTGGGTCGTATGATGCCGTGGGCGATAGTGCATAGCCATCACTCGTTGGCATTGGGCTTGCCATCGAGCCTGAGCCTGAGCCTTGGGAGAAAGAAGAGCGCATATTTGATAGATCCAAGCTCATCTTGCGCGGACCACCATTGATCGATGGGCGTGGGGTCATGTGGCTTGCTCGTCGGCTGTGGATGGAAGAATTGAATTGAGCGCGGGCTGCGAAGGCGGCCATTAAATGGTCTTGGAATTGCTTCTCAATTTCCTTGTTCTGGCGTTGTAGCATAAGAATGCGTTTTTCTTGGTACCGCTCATCGACCTCTTCATACATGGCTTCTTTCTCCACAATCTCCTTGGTGATGTGAAAGGCCTTGCCTGTGCGCTTCTTATGCAACAGAGAAGCCCGGTTAGCAGATTCCAAGCGAGCATCTAAACTGCGATCCTTTCGCCGTGATGCAGCAATAAAGGCTCTGGGTGGTTTGTTAGTATTTGTTTTTCCTTTCCCCTCCATCTGGTAGGACATACCTTTCTTGGTTCTCCTCCCGTGAACGGGGGATCGGCGTAATATCCTGGTCTATATCTGACAGGGGCATGTTGGACATAGTAGGGAAAGTAGATTTATGTAAGAGTCTATCAAAAAAAGAAGAGGGGGAGGGTAATTTAAATACCAAAAAGGCTGAGGAGTTAATCCAAAGCTTGGGCCAGAACCACGGAACCGAGTCGATCATAGTTTGGGCGCTTGGAAAACTTACGGCCGCTCGGTCCATGGTTGCCCAGTCCCTCCCCTCTAGGCAAGTCTGCCTGAGCGCCACTAACCGCCAAATACGAGTGGCTCGACTCGTGGTGCCACTGGCCCATGTCTACCAGGTAGTCCATCCTGGAGATTATTCCCAATTTCTGCAAATCTGCCCGTTTGATTATCAGGAGATCGCAATTGGAGTTCAGATTAGCACTGACGGTCTAGACCATCAGTGATTAAGTGGGGCGTTACTCTGCACTTCAGATCCTGATAGATGTATTCCGATAAAATGTTACTGTATCGAGAATCACCGCAGATCATCTTCCTGAAACGTTAGACCCCCCCACTGAATTTTTTGCTTCTCTCTTCCATGAGAGGTGTCTTCGATAGCACGCAGGGCGATGGTACCACGTGATAGCCGGATCGGGCAGGGCCAGGGCTGGACCGTTACTCAGTTTTATCCCCCAAGGAGACCTGAAATTTAAGGCTATGATTAAATGCATGTCGTGTCATCAAGAACATTGGAAATATTGTCTTGACAGATGTATGGATAAGGTTACTGCACGTCGGATATACTATGATCACATCTTAGCGGAATGGATCACTTAGTATAACAGGTACAAGGATTACTATTGGCGGAGGCTTTCCCGAGGGGAACAACTATTGCAGGATCTGTATTATGCCAATTGAAAATTCCGAGCAAATCTTTTGTCAACTTCAGGTTTGAATATGAATCGACTGGAGTGTCTGTCTCTGCCTTCCTAATCTGCCGGTTTCCTTGACGTGCCTCGGCCTACCGCGCAGGGCTGGACAGGGTCCAGGCTATCTTGACAGGGCCCAGGCTGTTTCGACAGGTTCTCGCGGAACCCACTGATATTATAATTAGCGTAGCGAGATACCAACATTGGAATATGTGACTCTACTGATAGCTACCAACGTGGTGGACTTGACTGTATATATACACTCGAAAGATAAGACCTTTAGTACAAGCGATCTATGTACTAGTAGTCCTCAATCTGTGGTAGGGTACAAAGTAGGCCTGAACTTAGGGTTGGTTGTTGCGACAGGATCAAATAGTACAATCCAAAGTACGTACTAACCGAGGCGTAAACCGCCGGCAGCCGCACGAGTAAACATTATACATGATAAACAGAATAGTGTCTCACTAGTACCCGTGGACATATATAGGTGACAACGCATACAACACGATACAAGATATGCAACTGCCCAGGTGGCCTACTGGACACACAAACTTGTCTCCAAACCCTTCGCCAAATCCTTCTTCCTTCTCTTGACCGGACACATACCTGCCTGATCTAGCCTCATCTTCCATGGAAAATAAAAAGACGCCATGTCGAAAGTAGGACATCCTTGGGGTTTGGAAGGTCGCCACCTCGGCACCGGTCTAAGGTCGGGTTACCTAATCCCACCCGGCCGAGGCTAGACCTCCAGGGCTGGGGATTGAGCATATTCAGATGCCCCTGAAGTCGCCACTGCCAACAATCCGAGGTCATACTCCTTCATTTCTTTGCATGAACCGTGTCCTATTTGTCGTGACATGATTGGCATATTGACAATGCCAATTGAAGTTTAATTAGCAGATTGACTACAACGTGGTGGAGACCCGGCAATCAAGTCGATCCCCGCGCTGATCGCCCACATCCATGTGGGCAAAGTACGGAGTACATATGATATGTATTCCGTACCATGTGTGGGAAAGCATAAACGTCCATGGGTGGAAATTAACCTTGGATATCAAAATTAATCTCAGAGGTCTCGTATTTCCCTCTGGGCAGTATCCGGGGCGAGTGTATAACCAATTCCCAGATAAACATTAGCAGTCGATCCCTCGGCAAACGATCGCTGATCGAACACGTACGTACTCCAGAACTTCACACGCACAGCCACTATATACACCCAAATTATACTTCATGTCGCATTCTTCCGCCAGGCCGAGGTATGGGAAAGTGCTATCCGGAGATCTGCAGACATACATACTCGGAAGGGAATGTGTGGCTGGCCATATCACCGTGGCCGTGGCGTTGGGTCGGCTATGCAGGGGAAATCTCGGCAGAATTGATTTTCTGGTCTTTATTGTTTCTCGTTCAGGGGACATACCACGAACGCCTGCAGGTACGTTGGCTTTAGCTGGTTCCTTGTGTCCGGTGCTCGGGTTGGTTACAGTTAGGACGGACGGTAGGGCCAGCCCCCCGGGCCAGGAGACTTGGTGCTATAGGACGGACATCTGACGTATGATAAGGACATCGGCCTCTCTCGCTCTTTCGCATGGAGAGGACTCGGATTGGTTCATTGATTCGACCCTCCCAAGGCTGACTACGTTCATATCTGCATCATTGCGAATCAATCAATCCATCCAACCAGACGCACACCGTCCCCTTGCCACAAGTGGAAAACAATTGTATCTGAAATCTTATAAACAGCATTGATAGGGAAAAGACGCTAAGTTCTCAATAAGTGCAAAGCCAAGGGAAAAAGGACACCAATCAAGGGCAGAGAAGGGCCAAAATCAGCGGATGATGCTGCGCTGGAGGGAGTAGCCAGCACAAATAGGTAAGACTACGATTCAACCGGTGCGTATGCTAGGTTGTCCGTTCAGGAGGAAGATCAGACAAACCTAGAGGGAGATCTCAGAACACACACAGACAGCAAGATAAAGTTCTGGGATGGGCGTTTAGGCGATTCCCAGCGCTGGTACCATTCCCTGCTCCTCACGGGCCTCGCCGCCAAGCTTGTAAAATACCTTGAACCGAATCTTCACCGAGTTGCCCTTCCCAACATCAATTCCATCTATGAGCATCTCCTGTTGGACCCCATTTTGCTGCTGGGGTGCAATGTCTCGGCCTGATTGTGGCCGAAGCTGTAGCGTGTAGGACTATTTAATTGTCAGTAAACTCATCTAGGAAGTGAACTGTGTCAAATAGTGGCAAATGGCTTACCTTCTCCACAGCGACCTGGAAATGGAGATCTCCAATACTCTGGGTAGTCGTGTTTGAAAAGATGGCTACAATGTGGATCTGGCGTGTCTGGTTCGGCACCCGGCGTGCAGCAAAGTCAACACGGAGCTGAGAGTTCAGGACTTGGATCTTATTGGTCGATGGAAGCGCATTGCTCGCTGGCAATGCGGATGCGAAATCCCACTCATCATCTTCTACTGGAGCGGCCTGCCGCGCCGGTTGCGGGGACGGACCCGTGTCTCCGACCAGGTCAAGCAATGAGGACGAAGCCGGAGCAGGTTGGCTTTGGGCCGGTGGTTGGAAGGGACTAGATGTTGCCCGTGGGCTGGCAGAGACGAGCGATGCAAATGGGTCAGCTGCTGGTGGCGGAGTCGCTGTGGACTGGGCTTGGGACGAGACACCCATGACAGGCGTGGGAGATTGAGAGACAGGTCGCGAACTGTTCATAGAAGAAAGGATATCATAATTAGGTTTGAAGGCTGTTGGCGCCTGCTGCTGAGGTTGTGACGGGACAGGCGGCGTTGGGCTTGCTGACATGGATGGGAAATTCACTTGGATATTGGTCAGCGATGGTGCCTTGGAATATTGTGTCGCCGTACTTACTGGAAGATCCGAGAGAGATACCACCTCCGGGAGACGGAGATTGTTCACCTAAGGAAAGGCCCAGCAGGTCATTCTCCAAGGAGTTACCGCCCTGGGATGGCCCGGCCTCGTTGCCGTTGGAGCTGGGTTCAGGCTCCGGGTCGAAATCGATAAGAGAGAGCTCGTTGTTTGCATTTTTCGAGACTCCGGTAGTGGTGCCCAGAGTACCCTTGGGAATCTGAGATGCAGCATGCAGATCACCCTTCTTGACTAGCTTATACCGCTCGATTGTGCGATGTATGCTGTCGTTTATCTCCAATAGCTTGTGGACGGCCTCGGGGTCATCCGATTCTTCCTCGCACATTTTCTGGATTTTGGGGTGAGCGCTTTGCAAAGCACTCGCAAGTTCCTGATAGAGCGTCAGGGACCAATCAACTGGAAAACAACACGCAGGACGTTCTATCGCCTACCTCAAAAACGTCGCCTTCGGGGAGAGCCTCCCCGGGTTGTTGATTCTGCAGCATCTCTTCGAGGATCTTGGCTTTTTGCTGTACCTTAACAACCTCCTCTGCGGCCTTAGCCCGATAGTCAGTTTTATGCCGATTGTCGAATCCTGCCATAACCTTCATGAGGCGGTTCGCTTCCTGCAGATCAGCGGGAGTGCCTCTCCGAATCAGCTCTTGAAGTTTGGCAGACTGTGCCTCCCTCTCTTCCTCCTCCATCTCGTCCGCTGAGCGGAGATTCTAGTCAACGTTAATTTGACTCCGAAAACAATACCATGTAGGGCCACATACATCACTAGGGTTCAAGACCGCAGCATCTTCTCGGCGGACCTCCGGGAACATGTACCCCTTGTAAAGCAGCAGACGGTGCATGTCACGAATGAAGCCGAGGTCATCCTTATAGCGCGATGTCTGGCAGATAGTCTGGCGCCACTCCTCGATCGACTCCAAAATGCGGTGTTGGACCCTCGAGGGCCGTATGGGTGGTCGCTCGGGGAACCTGCGGACCAATTCATTCAAGAATTCTTTCGTGCCAATCTGGAGATGGAACGGATATCCGCAATTCTTGACGGCAATATCGAGTAGCTAGAAATCGCGGTTGTCAGTCTCCCCCACGCCAGCTGTCATTTGAGCTCCCCACGTACCGCCAACGCCAATAATGAGACATTCTGATTTCGGGAGTTGATCAGATGAACGATCTCGAATGCGGCTTCTCGGGGCCTAAGAAGTGAATTCATGAGTGTGCGCCATACAACATTGGTGTTCTCACTCACGCATTGCCTTTCTTGGAGTTGATTAGATCCGCGACTTCAAGGTTCAGGGCTAGGTTCGGCTCGTAGTTCTGAGGATCGCAGGCATTTCCTGCGGATAACTAAGCATTAGTATGGTGCATTCGTGTTGCATCCATTTCAGCATTAAACTCACGAACTGCCCGCTGTAATGGCGAAGCGCCTGGCTCAGCGTAGACACCGAAGCGGTCCCTAGCCGCCATTCGTGCAGATGCAGCCTCCAGGATGACGGTGGACGAGGAAACAAAAGGGGAAAAAAGGTATTATTCAGATAAGGAGGGAGGTATGGACAGCACAAGGATCCAGAGGAGATGTGTACAGTCGCGGACGGGGAGCCGGGCGGAGAACCCGTTTAGGCTGCACGTGTGGCGCTTGTGCTTGGCCTTGATCTCTTTTTTCCCAATCACCGCGTTTACCACCACAGAATACTTCAAGATACTCCAAGTACCGTATTCTTGGATATTTTCTTCAAACTTTGATCTTATCTTACACAATGGTCCGCCACAAAAAAGACAACTTCGCGCGAGGAGGCAAGAAGTTCAGCAACCCCCGCCCTCGAGTGCCCCGCGGTGATGAAGTTGAGGGCGCGACCTCCTCGAGGCCTGCTTACAAGGCTGCCTGCTGGGATATGGGACACTGTGATCCTAAACGATGTTCAGGAAAGCGATTGATGAAGCTCGGTCTGATGCGGGAGCTTCACGTCGGTCAGCGGCACCCCGGCGTGATCGTCTCGTATGTTTCGCTGTGCGCCTTTTTGTTTGTCGTATTGGTATACTGACCATTGGCTAGTCCAAATGCCAAGCGAATTGTCTCTCCCGCAGACAAGGATATTATGGAACAGCACGGTGCTGCTGTGGTGGAATGCTCTTGGGTGCGAGTCAAAGAAGTGCCCTGGTCGCGGATCGGCGGAAAATGTGAACGGCTTCGTATGTGATAAGGATTTAGCAAGGATCATCTGGATTTATGGGATTCTAACTTTCTTGTAATATAGTTCCCTACCTTATCGCCGCCAACACAGTTAACTATGGCAAGCCATGGCGTCTGAACTGCGTCGAAGCGCTCGCCGCTTGCTTCGCCATCTGTGGCCGCTTGGAATGGGCGGAAGATATACTGAGGCATTTCAGCTATGGGCCATCTTTCTTGGAAATCAACAAAGAGCTTCTAGCGCGCTACGCCGCTTGCGAAACAGAGGAGGATGTGAAGAGGACGGAAGAGGAGTGGCTAGCTAAAATCGAACGCGAATACGAAGACAACCGCATTGACGGAGGTGATGATATCTGGACCAAAGGAAACACCAATCGTTTGCCCGCACGGACTGACGACGACGAGGACGACGAAAGCGGAGACGAAGATGACGAAAATGAGGGCAGTGACGAAGAGGAAGACGAGGACAAGGATCCATTTGCGATTTCCGATGACTCTGAAGATGAAGAGCAAATGGCCGAAATCCGCCGGAAGATTCTCAATTCTAAATCATTCCAAAATCCGGAAGAGGGAAAGCAGCAGCCGGAGAAAATTTCGCGGCCGGAGCAGCTGTACGTTGACTCAGATGCTGAGTCTGGCTCAGCAGGAAGCGAGGACGAGGCATTCGACAATATCATCAATGCTACGACGGTCACTGACCGCACGGGAATCAAAGCGATTCAACGGCGGAAAGCAAATGAGACTGTCTCTGCCTCATTCTCTCGGGCGGAGATTTCTGCCCCGAAGAAATGGTGAAAGGGAGGCCTGTTGAATATCTACCCACTCACTCAGTGCGCATCGATAAACTTTCTGCTCTGAAGCCTATCCCATTTTCCGAGATATCCATGGTATCCTGGGTGTTCCCTCTTCTTGCGACGCCCACCGAAACCTTTATTGCTTGCGAGCACTGCCTTGGCAAGTGTACTTGGTTGGTTCAATTCGACTCTAGTATTCTGCCATCCAGAATTGCCCTCTCGTCATTGGACCTTGGTCAATTCACGGGATTACCAAGTTTCCCGTTACTAGACCATGCGACACACAGCCCTTTGGTTATGGAGGGCCTGAAAATAGGTCTGTTTTCATGGTCCATGTGTTATGACCCATTATAACGATATCTGTCTTATTTTCTACTCGGCGAGGGTCTACATGCACCGGAAAAGGGAAAGAACCAGGTGTCATCCATGGATGGCACAAATCAAATCCACTACATACAAATGTACGTACATATGTATGTATTTTCCTTCTAAAATTGGTTTAGTTCGTAAAATTATAGTGTGTCCGAAAGGACATCCATGGATACATATAGGAGTGCCTTCCGGGCCAAATATGGAATCGGAGCAAGGCTAGCGATATAACCTTGAAAGGACCCTCCGCCTGTCCCTCAAATTAACTCACAGACCTCACCCATCTTCAAATATGTGGCACTCAATAGGGCTCCAGCTCACCACTACTCAACTCACTCAAACCCATATACTAGAAAGAGTGCTCACTGGAACCACATCTGACCATCAAACACCGAACGCAGACGACAGCCATGCCAACCAAATGGACGTGACGGCCATCCTTGGGCTTGAAGTGCAAAACACACAGACCGCACGCGACCTCGAAGAGCAGAGGCAAGACACAAACCGCTTGCTCCTCAAAGAACCTAAATGGACAGAATCTGCAGTCAATCCGCAGTGCATGGTCAATGATATTGGACTATCATCGGCCTCCACGCTGTCGCAGCATGACCTTGCCGACAAGCTTAAGGAGTCTCGGGAACAAAATGCAAAGCTGAGATGTAAGATGAAGGAACAGGAGGATACTATCCGTAACCTCAGACAATCCCACAAAGAAACAATCCGCTGGTTTGTACAACGCTTAGCAAATATTCCACACAAGCGTCAGAAACAAGCAAAAAGGATCGCCGATCTCAAGTCCCAAAAAGAGAGGCTAGTCCGTGATCTCGAGAAACAGACAAAGAAGACCGTCGACCTTGCGTGCCTAAGGGGAATGCGACTTCGTGATCTTAAGAGAAATGAAGAGATGATCGCCGACCTCCAGTGGCAAAAAGTAACGCTAGTTGGTGATCTCGAGAAACAGAAAAAGATTGTCGCCGACCTCTACTGGCAAAAAGAAATGTTATTTCATGATCTCGGACAACAAGGAAAGATCATCGCCCATTTCCAGTGGCAAAAAGAAATGTTAGTTCGTGATCTGGAGCGACAGGCAAAGACGATCACGAACCTCCACTATCAACAAGGAATGCTAGTTCGCCACCTCGGAGAACAGGGAGAGATACTCGCTAATCTCCAGTACCAAAAAGGAAAGCTAGCTCGTGACCTCGGTGAACAGAAAAAGAAGACCGCCGACCTCGAGAGCCAAAAAGGAAGGCTAGTTCGAGATCTCGAGAAACAAACCAGCATAGCGTCTGCGCTAGAAACACGAGACATGAAGCTGGAGAAATTCATCTATCACATTGCTAGCATGATGTACTCGGAGCTCGAGTACCAAGAAGAACTGATCAGCGAAACGAAATCAGCCGATGTGGAGTCTCTCGAGTTAATTCGTGATACTCTGAAGGATCTGGTTGAAACCACTATCAGCAATGACGAGCATTCGGATATGATGCTCAATATTGGAGATGAGCCGCAGTTTGAACAGATATATACGGACATATTATCTCGATTCAGATGCATACTCGCAGGACAGGCAAGGAAGCTCGATAGACAGAAAGGCATCATTGAGGAACAAACGAGCACTATATTTGAACTTGAGGCACAGAAACGGAAAATTGCTAGCGATCTTGCGGAACAAACCGGAAAGTTGGCTTTGACGCTTGAATTCTTCGGAGAGGATAGCGCAGAATACGCTTGTCTCTAGACTAGGACAGATGACCGTGGGAACAGCAGTATTAATGGGATTGGCTGAATCAACCGTCTCCTGAGAATATCAGACTTGTTAGATATATGCCATAGAGCGGACCCTAGGTCATCCACGGTACTGATTCCAAGTCCGTCGCCTCGAGCAGGTACTTATAATACATATAGAACATTGTAGGATGGATTAAATGGAGCCGAATGGGCGGGATTTGATCGCATAGTTCGAGACGTTAGTTCGGAATACCCAGTTCGAACAAAGATGGAAGAGTGCAGTCCAACAACATGCCTAGGTCTATAGAGCCCTCTCTTCAGAGATGTAAATTCAATTCTTTAAGACTAAGAAGGGCCTTCTTGTTCTTCGTCAATGATCCTTTTTCCCTATAATGGCGATAATGGAATACTCATTCTCTCTTCCCCTACTAAATCGAAACACTCATCACTCTCACTTCGAGCTCAAAGTTCAGAATGTAGAAAAACACCCTTAGATACTCTTGGCCTAATCATTCACAATCATATCATATCCCAAAATCAAGAAGCTCAGATCCTTCTCACTGCCGTTGCTGTCTGCAGAAACTGACACTATGGTGCCGATCGCATCGCGGGCAATCGACTGCATGATGTTTTGGCCAGGAATGCGTCAACGAGTGTGAGGAAGAGTGGCAGATGAACGGGTTTGCATTTGTATAGACCGGGCGGACGGGAGCTCGACTAGGGCGGTATTTCCGGCGGGGATAGTAGCGGAGGGCGTTTGGACGTTGAGATGATGACAGGGTGGGTAGCATCGGTGGAACTGTTGAAGGCATGTTGGAATGTTGGAGGAGCCTCCTTGACTGGTATCCATGGATATGTTAGGATCAATCTCGTTCTCTGGACGGATTTATATGCCACGTACCTGCTCAAGTCTCTCGTTCTGTGTCGGATACGAACGGAGAAATACAAATTGATATATCGGACTAAGATGTTCACCTGGGCAGTTGATTAGGCTTATGTTTTCTTTGCTAGGGTAACCATAATAAAAGGGCTTGACGGGAGTCTGGGAAACGCAAGACCTAGACTACCTAATGCAAGGGCTAAAATTATTCAGCTTTGGGCTATGCAAGGTACCAACCGGATCACGATCTCTGTGTACATCTTTGTACTTCGTACGCATGCTGAGATTTGATCTAGGCAAAAAGAGCTGGTTAGTGAGATAGGAAATACAGACCCTAAGTTAGTCTTGGTTAGGGCCCTTAATATTGTGGCATCACTACACATATAATATTGGTACTTGTTTTCAAAATTAAAGGTTTGTTTCAATAGGGGTAAGACAAAGAGAAAGGCCTATATATCTGCATAGTTCAATACAAGGGGATTGTTGGATTGTTGGTGAGACGCTACCATACTAGATCGATGCTATGAGTATCTTAGAACTCGTTTACTGATATTGATGTCTTGGAAAAACGAGGAAATATCTATATATATTCCAGGTTATAGATACTCTAAATATACGCTTCAGTCTATTGTACATGATCCATATTATACAACCTTGGAAGACACCATTTACTTCTAAACCCTATAAAATCACCCAAACCCCGCGATGGCGGGGCAAAAGCACCCTCAAGGCCATGGATATCCAGTACTCCCATCCATCCATGCTCTTTCACACGATCCTCTTTATTGGTTAGAATTAAACAGAAAAAAGGCCAATATTCCACTTCCAAGTTGAGTTCGTACACGTGGCGGAGTTCAGAACTCACCGGGGCGGAAATCCTTTCCACTTTTCCCACAATCCCGCAACCCACTTTCAACAACCACCCTTGGAATACCCTTGAACAAGAGCCCAAAATGCCCGATAAAGACTCTGGCACCCCCCGTGTCTTCCTCTACCGACACGGTATGCTCCATGACGTCAATATCATCTTCTTTCTGTAATCTGACTAGATTTTAGGGCAAACGGAGTGGTCCAAGAACGGACGGTACACTGGAATCACTGAGCTTGAGCTCACTCAAGATGGTATCAACCAGGTCACTGCATCTGGCAAGATGATTGTCGGATCTGGCAGACTGATTGACCCCGCCAAGCTTGCGCATGTCTACATTAGTCCTCGCAGGCGAGCGATGCAGACCTTTGAGATTGCTTTCTCTGATGCCGATAAGCAGGCGCTTAAAGATGTGCAGAAGATCTCTGAGACAGACAGACTGGCTGAGTGGGACTACGGTTTGTATGAAGGTCTGTTGACTAAAGAAATCCGGGCCTTGAGAAAGGAGCATGGTTTGGATACCGAGAGCGAGTGGGATATCTGGAGAGACGGCTGCGAGAATGGAGAGTAAGTCTATCTTTCTCCTTAAAAAATATACATACGTATATATATTCTTTAGGGTTTATGTGCAGGCGCCTACGATGGACTATATCTGACCAGGTCAATACAGGTCTGCGCAAGAGGTGACGGACCGTCTTGATAACCTCATTCAAGAGATTCGCGCGATCCACAAGGACAACATGCACGGAGAGAATCCTTCTGATATCTTGCTCGTTGCACACGGACATTTGCTTCGTGCCTTTACCAAGCGCTGGCTGGGATATCCTATGGAGTTCCCTCTTTCTCTGATGCTGGACCCTGGCGCTGTTGGCGTCCTCAGGTAATTCTCTTTTATCCCGCTTCGCTGGCCTGGCAGTTAACCTTTTCCTATTTACAGTTACCAACATCACAACATTGATGAGCCTGCTATGTTGGTTGGATACGGATACCCGCTACAGGAATGATCTGATATGTCTGGATAGTGTACATTTCATAGAAGTTAACCGGAGGGTTACTAAATATAGACTTGATACCTGGTGATAGCAAGTGACCTCAGGGGTCGTAGAATATGTATTGATAGCCCGACCCTCAGTCCGTCTAACATATCTCGAGGGGTCCATTTAGGCGTTTCTCGTTGTTTATATCCAGTAAATATACGAGATGGACAATATGTCGAGAAAATCGACCATGTGCCCACACGACTGGAACCGGGGATGTCATAACTTCACTGAAATCTTATCTTGAAACGCACCGAGGCTGTAGTTCAGATCACCCGGGGGAAAAGAGCAGTTCATCAAGTCATGAAGTTCACCTGGCAAGTTCAGAAGCTCAGCCCTACTGCCAAGCCATCCCCCGCCGTTGTGTCCCGTTCGCCTGACCTGGCCAACTGACAACCTATATGGACCTGCCCCTGTCACCCACCGAAATGTTGTGTCTTCACTTCAAAGATGACATCAATACGAGTTTCTTCAAAGGCTGACAAAATCAGGTGGGAATGGAGGCTCTTGGCTGAAGGGCACCGGATGGCACTAACACTAAATCGTCAACTAACGGGGGCTACGCTATATGATCGTCTATCCCCTGATGAGTTCCTTTTATTTTGTTTTTTTACATCTTTGCCCCCTGACATGTGCTTTTTATTTCCCTTCATTGATTCTACTACTGTTTTTGACATAGAAACACTTCAACCTTGAGGCTGAAAGCTGAGTCGGCGCCAATATCATGCCGCACCACAAACCAGACGAGTTGTCGGTCGCCGATGCCAGAAAGGAGGTTTATGAGGCGACAGCTTCCACATCTCCAACACCAGTGCAAGAAAAACGCAGCTCAGCCTTGCTAAATTTCTTCTCATCCTTTCTTGGTCCTAAGAACCCACTCGCGCACCCAGCAAACCCACGCAAGCACACCGTGTGGCTGTTAGACAACACAGCGTACCAACCGGTAAATGAAGAAAGAGATGAGAGCCAGCCATGCTGGAACGCCGAAGTAGTCGCCTGCATTTTTGAAACTGAAGGCCGGAGAGACGTGGGCAACCTCGTCGCCGCGATCGCCGACTACATCGGACTGGACGGCGACGTCGGCGGCGACGTCGAAGCACGCCAACGCATCACAGAGCGCGTCCAGCCTTTCCTCAACCAGGTGTCGCCAGCGCGCACGCTCACGCTGCAGGTACCCATGTCCCAGCGGGCGCAGTCACACCGACTCGGCCCGTCCGACCGCAACGGCATCATCAGCCAGACGGTCGAAATGGGCAAAGTGGAGATGCACGACGGGGCAGTTGTGCGGCCTCGACTGCAGCATTTCGGCGACGAGGCTGTGTCGATGAGCACGACTTTTGCCGTGCCGGAGGGCTGGCTGGTCATCTCGGATATTGACGATACCATCAAGCATACTATGACGCTCGAGCCGACGGGCATTATTCGCACGACGTTTGCGGATATTCCTGAGCCTGTCGCTGGTATGCCAGAGCTGTATAAATATGTCCATGCTGAGCTATTTCCTGCGTGGTTTTATCTCTCTGCGTCGCCGTATAATCTTTACCCTTTCCTGCATGACTTCCTGGATGAACATTATCCCCCCGGTACGCCGGTGCTGCGCGATTACTCGTGGATGGATATCACGGGGCTTATCAAGTCGTTCACTGAGAAGACGCAGGAATACAAGGTTGATCGGATGGAGAAGATTCAGCGGTGGTTCCCGCGTCGGAGGGTGCTTTGTATAGGGGACTCGACGCAGATGGATCCGGAGACTTATGCAGAGATGTATAGTCGGTATCCCGAGTGGATTCATGCTATCATCATTCGCAAGGTTAAGGACGTGGCGCATATGGAAGAGAAGAATGCACCAGCGAGGTTTGAGAAGGCGTTTGAGCATGTGCCGTCACATGTTTGGACGGTTTTTGAGGAACCGAAGGAGCTGTATAATTTTATTGATGGGCTGGGTATGGAGGACCAGGCTTTGTAGATGTAATAATCTGTACATATTTAGTTGGATTACCTATTTGCAGTTAATGATTCTGTCAAACTTCTTCTTCTTTCCAGTCATGAATTCATAAGGATCACTTGGAAAAAAAAATAAAAATTGCCATCGCCTGGATTGACCGGCGATCAGAAGAGCGGCACGCGCGGGTCCAGGCGACATGGAAGGTAGGCAAACACCATAGCAAGCAGGTTGGGGGATAAGAAATGCAAGAGATCCAGCCCGCTAGGCTACGATGTCCACCGTACCTTGAAGGGATAGGGCAATCAACGATCTATAACACGCAAGTAGGCACTCAGCTACAATTGATTTTGATATTCCATCGCACTATTCAGCTTCCGTGAACCGCAGACTTCACACACTATATTTCCATGCCAAACTAAGTCAAATAAAAAGAAAAGATCGAATCTCAGCTCATTGCAATGGAATTTCTCGGGATTATCAACCTTGTGGCGATGTTGGCCTGAGCCCTACATACGTCAAGATTAGGAAATGGTCTCCGATCTATACGATGGCAAAAGAGAAGACTCTCCTTCCAAGGCCTCAACTTCCTTACGAGCAACCCACTGGAAAGACCCGAAATTCTCCAAACTACCTAGCAAAATGCATCAAGATCCCAATGACACTATGCACTCAGACATATCAGACATACCCCCCACGCAACCCGTCGTGGAGCAGGACCCAAAACACCCATCACAGCCCTCAACACGCACCCCAGAAGCCATGAAACAGCCGCCTGAGTCGCCAAGAGACACCTCAGAAGCCATGAAAAAGCAGCCTGAGTCCCCGAAACACATCTCAGAAGACATGAAGCAGCCATCTGAGCCTCCAAAACGCACCTCATATGCACCAAAGCCCACCTCATCAACGCTGAACGACTCCGCCTTCACACCGCTGTCGATGCGAGCCCTCTACTACACCCCAGATGGAGCAGACAGCGACACCCCGGACGGAATCCCAGAAGGAGAAATCAGCGACGCCATGTCACCCGACACAAGCACCGGCATCGTCCGCCAGAAAGGGACGAACCTCATCTTCGATCCTGGGTTCCCAACCCCACAGCCCTCCCCTCAGCAATACTTGCTGAAAATCTCCACAGCAGCCTTCTGCCACGATGAGATCCGTCTCGCCGGACTCCTCAACCCCCCAAATACCACGCCGCAGATTCCACTGCACAGTCTCTGCGGGACGGTCATGAGCACGCCGCGTGAAGACGATGAGCGGGAAGAAGGCCCGAAGTTCAAAATCGGCGATGTAGTCTTCGGTGTGGTGAGCTATACGCGTGACGGCGGAGCCGCAGACTACGCAGTTGCAACTGAGAGCGAGCTAGCGCTGAAACCGGATAATATCACTGTCGCTGGGGCAGCGGCGCTTGCGTTACCGGCGTTGACGGCTTGGCAGGCGCTTTTTCGATATGCCGGGCTTGATCCCGACGTGCCGGGTGGGCTGAACGAAGTCAGTGAGGAGCTCGGGGGTGGGAATGGGATGGGGGGCTGGCTTTGGCAGCGTCAGCGCCGTCAGTCTGTGCTCGGTAGCCAGGATTATGGATATGGACACCGCAAAAGCACAGTCGCTAGCAACGGCGCTCTGCTAGAGGGGACTACCAGTGGTAACGGTAATGGGAACGGGAACGGGCGCTGGATTTGGCAGTGGAATCGCGGCGGCTCGAAATCGAATGGCAATGAAAATGGCACCGCCAATGGCGAGGATGCTGACATTGACCACATCCCTCCTGCTGCTAGAGCGGCCAATCCCACTCGCAATCATAGGAATGTGCGTCGCGAGAGCCTAATGAGTCTCCTCAGCGGTAATCCCAGCGGCAAGAAAACCATCCATCGTGCCGCCAGCACAATTGACCCCAATCCAAAACGTACTGTCCGTCGAAACAGTTTGATCGGCCTGATCAAAGGCAGTACTGACCCTCCAGCTACTCGCGCTGCCAGCACGGTCGATTCCGCAGCTAATGGCGATGCCAACAACGATACCCGTCGGGGCAGCCTCAACCGCACCGACGGCAACGCTACCCCTGGACGGCGTGCCAGCCTGCTGGGAAGCATAATTGGCAACGCGAATCCCAACGGCAATGGGAGGCAAAAACCGCCCAAGATCCGAGTCCTCGTCACCAACGCCCGCGACAATGATATCGGCCGCATTGCGGTGCAGATCCTGCGAGCTGATTCGCTCTTCCCTGCGCCCGTCCGGCCGTGGATCTGTGTAACCTGCACGCAAGTCGAAGCCGACATCATCGAGAAGGACTGGGATGTGGACGAGATAGTCATCATCCCGCACCTCCCCTCACGGGAGGAGTGTAATATCGAGAAGGTGTTCCGCGCGCGCCGCTGGGAGCCGGTTGATATCGTGCTTGACTGTTCTGGCGGCGAAGTATTCCGCGCGGCTCATGCTGCGGGCGTTGTTAAGGACTATGGGGCTGTGTTGACTGTTGTGGATGGCCAGGTTGCGCTGCAGTCTCCGCTTGTTCCTGAGAATGATGTGCTAGGCGAGAGAAGGCGTGGGATTAAGAGCCGGTTTGTGCCTGTTAATCCTGACGGGGCGGCTATGGAGCGGATTGCGGAGTTGGTTGAAGAGAGTCTGGTCCGGGGGAGGGAGATTACCGTTGTTGATATTCCCCGTGCGGCGGATCTGTTGGCTGCTGGAGCTGCTGGGACGGCGGGGAATCGACGTGGTGGGATGGTAGTTGTTAGGGTTAATAGTGTTTAGATTGTATGCATTCTAATACGAAGATATCAAAAGATCAAAGGCAAGAAGCAGTGCCGAGGAAAGCAACCTAGGATTATCAATTTGAAACATATTGGACCACTTACAGGTTCAGGCCAAAAGAGCACATTCGCAATGCCACGTCCCAAAAGCCAAGATCAAGAAGAGAAGAGAATAAAACAAAGGGTGAAGTAAATCGAAGTTAATGAGATATCCCCATACAAGAACAGGTTTTGACCTGATGATTCAATATGAAAAGAAAAAAAGGAAGAAAGCGACGCTCTGCCCCATCCCACAAGATCAAACTACATGAACAGAAGAAACCGAAGTTTTGTGGCCGAGGTGCAAGGCACGAGAGAAGATGAGAAAGAAGTCGTGAAGAAACAAAAGACAATGTATTACGCGGTACCTCCGTTAAAGTAAAGAATCAAGTCTGGTAAAAACGCTCAAGCATGCGGCGACAATCTGTTTGTTGGTTAGCACGAGTCAGGTGTCGAGCACGGTATCAAGTGCAGCTTACCTCCATCTGAAGCTCTTTATCCTTGTTTCGATTGATCTCCTCGTTGACAACTTGAGCCAAATTGGCTCCGATCGCCTGCGAACCTCCAGCTTTCCGGCCAAACGGCCATTGTGAATACTCGGCCAGCAATTCATCCACCTGCGCGAAAGCTCTCTCGCGAGCCTCGTGGCTCATGGTGACCAAAGCGTTCTCGAGGACGTTGGCGGCGTATGCGGCGCAGACCATGGTGATCGAACGAAGGTATCGGTATTCGGCGTCTTCGGGGAGCCACGGGCTAGGAGGGATAATCACAGTGCGGTTACTGCAGATGTTGCGCACCCGTCGGTGGAGCTCGTCTTTCGCGCCGCCGTCGGCCACGGGATGCGTCGCCATATCGAAGAGAAGGAAGTTGCGTTTTTCGGTGCGTAGAATACCCTTGTCCACGAGACCCTTGGCTAGTCGTTCCCGGACTTGCTTCAATTGATATCCGATCTTCATCAAATTCCAGGTTTCGCCTACAAGCAGCCCAGTCAGTAAGGACGCTGTCGCAACCCAAATTCCTGCTCTAAGCTTATCTCACCACTCAGCAAATCAATCCATGAGTTGACGCTCATCTTCTCGCTTGACTTCATCATCTTCAGTGTCTCGTCCAGCAAGACCTCCCCAGTCAATGTATCGTCGATGACCTCGATGATGCGGTCGGCCAGGGGGAAACGTCGCCGCGACGAATCCTTCTGCATGCTTATACGACCGCGGAGCGCTAGCTCAATGACGATACACCCTCGCAGGGCATAGGAGATGTTTTCGTTCCAGAAAGACAGATAGCCCTGTTGCGGCGCGGACACAATGTCAGCGATCGGAACCACAAATCGATCAAATCGATCAAAAGATAGTATCCATGAAGTCTCACCTGTTTATCCTTCAGACCCAGCAGCAGGATATCCTCCATCAGGGTCAATTTGGGCTGCTTGCCCCGTTCCTCGTTTTCACTGATGTCGCGGGGATCGAACGCGATCTTGTGGCCATTCTCTGCACTGGTAAACGACGTCTCCGGTCCACGGTTATCCATCGCAGATCCATTTCGGGAAATTGGTGATGACACTCGGCTGTCATCTTGTTCGTCTGCCCCAGCGACTCGACCGGCGCCTCTGCGGCGAGTCAAGCCCCCGGCTGCTGAGGCCATGAGATCGGGTCGGGTTGGGTGGGGGGATCGAAAAGGGATGAAGAGAGATGTGGCCGGATATGACCAACGGCTTCCGATCTATATGCCGGTGGGTTTGAGCTGTCTGGGTTGGTGAGATGTTGAGAGGGACCAGACCGAAAGTCTGCGGTTGAAGTGGGACTTTCGGTGTCAGGGGGAAACCAGGGACCGAGTGGGCTTAGCCAAAACGATACAGTGTCGGGTATATTGAACTAAACCCGCCTAATTACAAAAGGAATAGGCGACTGTAATGAACGGGATTGTGAGAAGGGTGAAGATCAAAAAGTTAGTGTAGTTCGGTGATGTGGCTCTTTTGAGTATCTGCGGGTGCTTTAAACGCCCATTAAGGACATTGTGGTAATCTCCCCCGTTATGAATCTATCTGACGGTTCTAATTTTTAAAAAGAAAATATTGGCAATCTATTTCACCTGGCATATATCTACGATCTCTTTCTCCATTTAGATATAAGATATACCTATGGACTTTGTGTTAAGGTCCATGTTCACTATTGAAAAATAAAACATGTAGCCACGAGACCAACTCTAGAGGATACATCCATGCGGCCATGTACAATCGTATGATATACAGAGGTAATCGTGTACCTAAATATATACATAGGTGTATAGGTGTATATCTATCGAAAAAGAAACGGCGGAATGGACTATTAAGCTGAAAACATACCCAAAATGCCCAGACGCATTTGGTGATTATCACCACGTGGTAGCAATGCTGCTTCAAACTTGCATAAATTGCATTCAAATGATATACACGATATTGGAAAGAAAAGCCACTGGCATGTATTCAGCATACAAAAGAGCATGTCGAGTATCACTGTGTCCAGTGAACCTCGCTGATGCCAACATCAACATCCCGATTCTTTTTCTATCCGATTCTCCAACCGATCCCAAGTTTTGAAATTAAATATTTAGTGGGCTGTGAAAAAGTCAGCAATTGCTAAGAGGGAGCCGTAGGATTCACATACCATCGGGCTGGGCCAGGATGTACTCGACAGCCTTCTCAACTATGCGTGATATTCATGTCAGCTCTGGTTGGCGAACTATTAACGAGGCCATCAAGTCCTAACTTACCGCTGTGGATCTGGTCAGCCTCCTTGTCGGGGATCTCAATGCTGAACTCCTGTTGAAACAGTTAGATATCCATCACACAATTGATGCTTTTCCGAGGGAAACCGGGCGCGTACCTCCTCAATGGCCATCACGACCTCGACGGTGTCGAGACTGTCCAGACCAAGGTCATTCGAGAAGTGGGAAGCGCCGTTAATCTGTATGTCAAACGGGTTAATTGATGAATGTTTTCGGTCGCCTCTCCCATAGCTCAGAGCGATGTCAAGGTCACGACGGTGCATCCGACAGATAATCACTGACCTTGCTGGCATCGGAGACCTAAATATGAAGCAAATCCAGTTAGCATTTTGTTTTTCGTGTATAGCCGATAGATCGCGAGATTCCCCGGGAAACAACATGACGCACCTTGTCGAAGTTCTTGAGCAGGTTGACTATCCGGCCCTCAGCCTCGGTCTTGCTCAGACCAGCAGGAGCGGAGTAGAGGCGGACACCCTGAGCGAAGCAGGGAGTGAATTGGGGGACCCGGGCAGCAATGGGGGAGCTGCGGATGTGGAAGGGAGCCGGGGTCTTGATGACACGGGGGGCGGAAGCCTTCAAGGAACGAGCAATGGCGGAGCGGAACATGATGAAATAGATTGATCGGAAAAGCGCAAAGGCTGAAAGGATCTAAAGGTATTAAAAAGAAATGGTGGAGAGTAAAAGGGTAGAGATTGGGGGAAGACGGCTGCCGCAGAAGAGGAAAGATGTGAGGTCGCGCCCAGCAAAATCCTGCGGGCCAATCAACGCCCGACAGAAAGGAATGACCTAAGCCCGAAACCTGCAAACCACCACAACCTGAGACTTGCTCCCCTTCCACCTCCAATTGAACCTCGATTCCCCCATCCAACCTCACTCTCCTCTTCAACACAATGGCCGCCACCCGCTCGGTCGCGAGGCTAGTCGCCTACCGTCGGCCGACCCCCTTCGGATTGCTGGGCTCGACCGCAAACTTCTCTTCCTCGACGTACCGCGCAGCAAGCCCAGCGGGACCCCCTCAGGCCGGGTTCCGCCTGCCCCCGCCCAAGCGCTGGGATCAGGACTCCGAGTCCGCCTTGGACAAGGCCAGCAAATACTTCCTCATGGCAGAGATCTTCCGCGGCATGTACGTGGTGCTCGAGCAATTTTTCAGACCACCGTAAGTCCTTGTCCCACACAACCTTGCCGGCGATGCGGATCGCAATCCAAAATCGATGGCATCGAAACATATCAACTAATTGCGTCGCCATGTGCTTAGTTACACCATCTTCTACCCCTTCGAGAAGGGTCCTATCTCCCCCGTTTCCGTGGTGAACACGCTCTCCGTCGTTATCCCACTGGTGAAGAGCGCTGCATTGCTTGCAAGCTCTGTGAGGCCATCTGCCCGGCCCAGGCTATTACCATTGAGGCCGAAGAGCGTGAGGACGGAAGCCGCCGGACGACCCGTTACGATATTGATATGACCAAGTGCATTTACTGTGGCTACTGCCAGGAGAGCTGCCCTGTGGATGCTATCGTTGAGAGTGAGTCCAACACCCTCTGACTACATCTCAATTGCCCAACATTCAGACCAGATTACTAATATTGTCTTTCAGCCTCCAACGCCGAGTATGCCACCGAGACTCGCGAGGAGCTTCTGTACAACAAGGAGAAGCTCCTCTCCAACGGTGACAAGTGGGAGCCTGAGATTGCTGCTGCTGCTCGTGCAGATGCTCCCTACCGATAATCTATTTCCCTCCAACTGGTTGGCATCTTCAGGCAAATCCAGATCTATTCCAAATATCAGATGTGTGGACACGAAGATGCTGGTCGCAATACCCATTCAAGAGGCACGACTAGTGCCTTGAAAAACAAGAAAGATTCTAAGCCCTATCACACCACTGTACATAACTTGCCCTCGACTGTGTTATCATCTTGTACTAGTCAATTCCTAAGGATATCTTTTTCCCTGGAAGCTTGGCTCCCTTGTCTCTTTTTATTTCCTATGTTTTGAAATCTAGCAGCTCTATTTCCTCTGGTTGAGATTCAATTCTTCAATTCAAAATATATAAATCCGGTCAATCCATCGTATATCTACGCTGAACACTTTTCTGCTAACCGCATGTATAGTTATGTTATATCCTGACATCTATAGATTTACATAGGATAAGCATAAGACAAAAGGAACACATATACAGCTCGATAAGAAAATGATATTGTATTCACAGATAAATCAAATCGCTACCGATGCTGTCATGCATAGACATAAATTGACAGACCAAGCTGCCAAAGACACAAACGCAAACACCAGGCACCTTGATCTCCGGACGGATATTTCCCAGTTCAAAGTCTCAAAACACTTTTTTCGTCGGTTCGGGGGCTTCTTTGTGCGATCTTGTTTCAGAGATGTAATCATCCGAGAGGGAAAGACCGGTTTGAAGGGTATGCAGAGAAAAGAAAAAAGAAGAATATAAAAGGACAGGTTGAGGTAAAAGTCAGTGAGAAAGGAGATAAATATTTAAGCCACGGGATACAGGCTCGTTTATTTCTTCTTGCCACCACCCTTGAAGCTGCCCTCGAATCCAGGACGAGCAGCCTTCTTCTTTCCACTGCTAGACTTCTTCTTGCCACCCTTGGCACCCTTCTCATCCCGGCGCTTGCGAAGGTTCTCCTCGCGCTTGCTCTGGCGCTGTTCCTTAGACTTGGCGACGGTGTCGATGCGGTCTTTCCACTCGCGCTCAGATCTCTTCTTCGCCGTTTCCTTGCGCTTGAGGGCCTTCTTCAGCAGAGAGGTATCGTCGCGGACACGCTCGCCGTGGGCACGCTTCTTGGCATTCAACCAAAGGTCCTTGTCTTCAATGTCGGCCCGCTTGGTAGGGTCCATCTCTTCGAGGCGGGCTTTCTTAGCTTCAGCGGCCTTCAGCTGCGAAGCGGGGTCACGGGCACCGCGGGTCTTCGGGGTTTCGCGCACGCCAGTTCCGGTGAGATCGGTCTGCTGGCCGTCTGTGAACATCACACGGCCGAAAGAGAAGCTGTTGCTGCCGGATCCGACGGACTCGGCAGGGGAGCGGGGGGATGCCAAAAGGGATCCAGAGCCACCGGGCGAGAAGCGGCGGGCCATGGCCTCGTCGTTCTTCTTCTCTTCCTCAATCTTGGCCTTTTCACGCAATTCTTTCTTGTGTGCCTTTCTTTGCTCGGCCTTTTGCCGACGGGCTTCGATCAATTCTTGGCGGTTGCGTGCAGGCTTGCCGTTGAGTCCATCTGCGTGGCGCTTAGCCCGGAGCTCGTCCAGACGCTTCTGTAGGCGCTGCTTCAGCTCTTCGGGTGTGTGCTTGAGAGGTTTGGGCTCTGAGGATTTGGCTTCGGTGGAGGTGGGAGGGGGACGATGGAGGAGATGGAGGAAGTGCCGGATTGAGAATTTGAGGCATCGAGGCTAGGAGAGTCGGTGGTAGAAGGGGCAGAAGAAGGGTTTTCCTCTTCAGCGTTAAACTCAATGGAGAACCCTTCCTCAACAACACCGTCATCTTCTTGGTCGTCATCCTCTTCATTTTCGGAGGCTTCAGTATCCTTGGCTGCAGTGCCGTTAGGCTTGGTTGCAGATTTTTCGGAATCCTCGGTTGGGGTAGTCGATGGCTTTTTGCTTTGCTGAGCCTTTTCCTTCCGAGCAGCATCCTTGGCCTTCTTTTTCTCCATTTGGGCGGCCTTTTTCTGGGCCTTCTTCTCTTCCTTTTGTTTTTTCCGTGCCTCAGCCTCTGCTGTCTTGGCAGCGTCCAGCTTATCAGTTTTTTCGACCTGCTTTTGCTTCTTCATATTGGCGTTTCCGCGGTTCAGTCCTTCCTTGGGAGCCTCCGTACCCATCTCTCCGTCGGACGAGTCAGACTCGAGAGTGCCGTCCTCGCGCTTTCGCTTGCGTGCGTTTTCATCCATCACGTCTTTGGCCGTCTTAGCGGCATCAGGATTCAGCTTCGCCCGCTTCGCCTCGCGTGCTTGTTCTTTGGTTTGCTTTTTACGTTGCCATTGATCCTAGAAATGAGGATGATGGTCAGACAGAGATCTTCGGAATGAAGGATAGAGGCAAGAACACAAGCTGACTCCAATCCCAAAGACGTCAACTTGTAGAATGTAACAGGGCTACATACACTTGTATCTTCTTCGCCATAATAGTATTTGGCGGGGATCAAAGACAGCAGACCGTCAAATGCCTGCGCATGGCTGCGCAGCCGTTCCTTGAAGGCAGTCAGCTCGCCATCCTTGCGGGGCATTCTCCGAGTGCACAAACCTCGATATCATCCATAATCCTTTCCCGTAGACAGAAATTGTAATCTGGAAGGGAAAGCTCGACAGTCAAGCGCAACGAAAAATTTGGGGGAGGAAATCTTGGCGCTACAATTGTCTCCGCTTCGGTTGGTTCACCGCCTTCCGACAACAATTTTGCTCGGTTGGTCTGTGCGTTGATCGAGAGGTTCCTTGACGTCGGTTGATTGTTCCCTCTCCTGTATTCTTTCTATTCATTCTTTCGCATTGTGGTCCTTCGGTCTTGATCTTCTATTGATTCATTGATCATGCACTTTTTTAATTCAATTCATGAGTATACACCTAATGACCAATGAAGTGGATATCTTCTCCATTCCCATATCAAACCTGATCCACGAGGCCAGTCGCAACATCTAGTCCAGGGCATTCCTCGCTTTTGATACTCGTTACGTTCCCATACGGCCAAGGATCTGTCCATATAAGATCGAATCTGAAACTGTCAGTACCAGGACATAATATAAGGCAAACAAACGAGCTTTTGCCGAGTCGCGAGCTGAGGATTCCACGGGAGAATCGCCTCCCAGGCATATTTTTCCCAATGCGAATCTCTTACTAACAAGAAGATATATGAAGATATGATTACTTACCTCCCATCCGGGTATTCAATAGGCTCCAAGGCACCAAGCTCCTTCTCGATCTCACCCATAGTCGAGTGCCGCCATGCAATCAAAATGTTGCCCGGTCCGTCATACGACCTGATCGTTTTAGCCACGCATCTCGCTTTGGTCCGCTTGCAGTGTGTATCAACTGTGAGACGGAGATCTTTAGCAAGAGGTAGAACGGTTTCAAACGCACGGCCATGTGCGCCATCTGCGGACAGAAAGCATATGGTTAGTCATGTCTATGAAAGTCAATATCCTGCGCGCCCTCATTTAGGTACTGTGCTATCAGTTTGCTCTCGAGTCTTGTGTAAACCTACTCTTTTTCACATGAGGTGCCATGATGTATCCGATGTTGTACTCCGACTCTTGCCCGAAAACATGTCTCAGGCACTGTGCCCGCTTGATCCCGTCTGAGGCCAAACCATGGTCTTTTGGATCCCTGGGCTTCTCGCCGTGTCGGATCATGTAAACCGTTGGGTATGATTTGGCGGACGTGATGCCGAGACAGAAGCAAAGAGCTGAAAGGACCGATTGCAACAGCATTTTTGGTACATAGACTAACTATGGCCCGGTCATATAGAAAGTAAGCACGTAATAGCTAATCTCTGGACAGCGGATCAGTGAAGGACCAAGGAGATTGATGATCAATTATAACGGTGCGGGAAAAGCATAACCTCATAGAAAGTTGTCCATGCCGGTCGGGTATCCTTAGCTCTAGTTATAAGTGCAGGAAAACCATGACCCGGATCCTATTATGGCGTCTCGTCTCACCGAAGAGAAAAATAGGGCTGACACTAAAAAAAAGCAAAGAGTGGATCAGCAGATAACATTCCAATTATCATCCAGCGCCAAAGGCACCAAGCTCCAAAGGGGCATAGAGTTCTGGAGCACAGATGAGCAGTTGACAAACTACAGGTGGGCATTCGGTCTATATGCTACAACTCTGCAATTTGATTGGTCTAGCATATTCTGCATGTCCACTGCACTCCGGTGATCTGCTCGGGGTGGGAATGATCTCGGAGATCTGTACATATATAGTGGTGTTTATATGGAGTACATAATATATCGAAGTGTCTAGTGGTTTAAGTTTATAGCACATGTACAACATACGATGTAGTTTAGAAACATATAAATCAGATTCAATGAAGATCAAAAACTGTGTGTTCTGAGTATATCTCGGATGAATTTGGACTCTCGCACTTGGCATCTGTGCAACGCAACGTACATGTAGACATACGTGAGGATCCAAGGGATGGATTAAGCTACTGTCACCTGGTCAAGTCCCATGCAATATTCCAGTGTTTAAACCAGTCATTTGTCGATCATAGTCGATCACTCAACACACCAGAAATGAGAACATCTGGGTGATTCACGGGATCAACAGATGGGATGTGATGGGACCGTGTGGTCTGATGACGATCTCCTTGGCTATTATTCATTGTAGCTGGGGAGGCAATATATATCTGTGATTCTTGGTCGTATGCCCCTGGAGATATATATTGTTGACACCCCAAAGTTAAATGGTCTAGGATTAATGCTGCCTCCCATCATGTGAAGGTCACTTGAACATGTCATCATTTACGATTCCAATCTTTGACTCGTGTTGGGGATATGGGATACGTCTAATGGTGTGCGGGCTCGCTAACATTCGTCGACCATCGATATTATCATATGAGGTGATAACCGTAGCTATATATAACCTTGGCTTTACTATTATTTCTAAAGAGTCAGAAATTAGGGACTTGTGATGTCAATAAGTTGTCAGGAGAATATTAGGATGACGCCACCTTAGTCGCAACAATTCTCCAAATTCGGGTTCTGTTCGGGTATTATGGGTCGGACAGAAATGAAAGACGGGGCTTAGCGTAGGCAGCCACATAAAACTGGCCCAATACAGAATGCCGAGAGCCCACTATGGACTCAGCGGAGAGAGAGATTCTGGAAGATCCGTGGAAGCCGAGAGATCCGCGTAATCTATTTCGGGACCGATCTGGTAATGTGTAAACACCGAGGTTCAGCCTGGCATAGCCACGGTTGAATCTAGTAATATGTTGGGAGTGTGGCGGTGTTATTAACCTAATCAGGCTGAGTGCATTCTACCTACGGAGTACCGTAGGTATAGACTAGTAAAATGAAATATACGAAAGTATTAAAATGTACTAAAATGTACTAAAATGTACTAAAATGTACTAAAACGTACAGGGCTGAACAGGCTGACGCTTACCAAAGGCTGCGCCCCTCCGTAAGTTTTCGCTTGCCATGTGGGGTTCTTACCGTCAGCCCTGTGGTTACTTGGGGTCACCTGTTATAAAAGGTTGACCCCCTCAACTTAACTTCTCTTCATCACTTACTCACCTTCACACTACTCTACCTTCCAAGGTTCCATCTTACACTTTCCTCTTTCACTTTCCTATCAAGCCAATTCAAATTACATCATGTCCGGCTACGACCAGTACAACCAGGGTGGCTACGGCCAGCAAGGTTATGGCCAGCAAGGTTACGGCCAGCCAGGTTACGGCCAGCCAGGTTACGGCCAGCCAGGTTACGGTGGTCAACCAGGTTACGGTGGCCAGGGTCACGACCAACAGCAACAGTACGGTCAGCCCCAACATGGCTACGGCCAGCAAGGCTACGGCCAGCAGGGTGGTTCTTCCGACTACTACGCCGGCCAGCAACACCAGCAGCAGGGTTACGGCCAGCAGCAGGGTGGCTCTTCCGACTACTACGCTGGCCAGCAACACCAGCAGCATGGCTACGGCCAGCACGACCAGAACCGTCAGGGGTATGTACTTCACTGACATATCACTTCGTTCACCATGTACTGACAGATCACAGTGGCTACGAGCAGCAGCAGCATGGTGCCCCCGATGAGGCCCAGGATGGCGAGCGTGGTATTGCTGGTGCCCTCGCAGGTGGTGCCGCCGGTGGCTTCGCTGGCCACAAGGTCAACCACGGTTTCCTTGGAACAATCGGCGGAGCCATCATCGGTAGCATCGCTGAAGACGCCGTCAAGAAGCACCGCAACTCCGACAACCAGTCTCCTCCTCAGTACGGTGGCCCCCCTCCTTCCAACAGCGGCAGCGGTGGCTCCATGATGGATCAGCTCGGTGGCTTCTTCAAGAAGTAGAAGGTTTCCTGATGGACTTCCCTCTTACGTTTTCTGCCTGATGACACGGTTTTCATGAATTTCTTTTCTTTGCTATTATTATCACAATGGGTCGGCATGCATTCTTTTTTTTTCCTTCCACCAGATCGCTTTCATTTTTCATGGTGTTTTTTTCTTCGCCCTCGAGCGGCTTGTACCATGACAGAACTGCGTTGACATCAGAAATCACCTTTTTGTGATCACCATACTTTTCAGAATTGCAACGTGATTACCTTGCTGAACCATTTCTTGTAGAAAACAGTGACTAAACAGTAAATGTAAATCACAATGATAAGACACTGCTGTATGAGAAGTAGTGTAGCGGGCGGGAGGACAAAACACCCCAAGTGGAATAGCGTAGGGCCTTAGGCATCAAATGCCAAGCCCGACAAAAGTTCGAGCGGACAAGTCCCCAGTAATCTCCTTGTCAGACACATCTGCCATTTAGCATTCCCAAAATGATTATACGGAAGCTTTGTATGCGCCAGAGTGAGTGTGGTCAATTGCTGCTATCATGTTGGATGTCCCTGCTAACAACATCCCACAGGCCGCCAGCTCCTTGCTCTGAGCCGACGAGCCCCGATCTCGAGTCGCTTCCAATCGACATTGCCCGAAAGCCCAGTCGAGACATTGCAGACACCGATCAGAGATGAGATATCTCGCTCAGAAAACCCCCTATTTGAGATGGTGCAGGCACAATCCGAGGCCAGCACACCCGCACAACAAGAATTCACATCAGACGAGCCACAAAGTGAGCCTCGAATTCCTTCTCGGAGACTACTTCAACGCATAAACTAACCTCATCTTTCTTCTCTTCCCCCAGGAAGCAATTTCAAAAAGCTCGGCACAAGCGTGAAATCCTCCTACGACCCCGAAAATGTCATCCGCAACCCCCCCAAGCCATCCCAGATCTCCCTGGAAATGCTGCTCGCAGCAGGAACACACCTGGGCCACTCGACCTCGCGCTGGAACCCACAGAACTCGCGCTACATCTTCGGTATCCGCGAGGGAGTGCACATTATCTCGCTGGACGTAACCGCCGCGCACCTCCGCCGCGCCGCAAAAGTAGTCGAGGAAGTCGCCGCACGCGGTGGACTAATCCTCTTCGCCGGCACGCGGAAGGGCCAGAAGCGGGCCGTTGTCCAGGCGGCGTCGCTGGCAAAGGGCTACCACATCTTCGAGCGGTGGATCCCGGGCTCTCTGACGAACGGCGAGCAGATTCTCGGCCACTGTGAGACCAAGGTTGTCAACGCGCTGGACGAGGAATTGCCCGATTTCAAGTCTGATCTTGCTGATCGCCCGTCGCTTAAGCCTGATTTGGTGATTTGTCTTAACCCGCTTGAGAATGTTGTCTTGCTGCATGAGTGTGGGCTTAACAATGTTCCTACTATCGGTGTTATTGATACCGATGCGGATCCTACACGTGTGACCTACCCGATTCCCTCGAACGATGATAGTCTGCGGGCTACTTGTCTTATTGCGGGAATCCTTGGCCGCGCTGGTGAGGCGGGTCAGTTGCGTCGGTTGAAGATGGCACAGGAGGGCCGGACTTCTTACACTCCTATCACAGCTCAGGAGCTGCGTCTTGATCCGTTTACGGGTCTGGCTACTGGTGCTGAGGGACAGAAGAAGTAGGGGGGTAAGTCTTGTGTCTTCTGTCTTCTAATTGCATTTTTGCCTTTTTTTTAAGTATCCGGTCGATTGCATTGAAACGACGGGACTCTGTACTGTATAGATGATTCCAGGTCTTGGTGTTGAGATATGTATTAACAACTTTGAGTCAATTTGGTTCCTTTTCTATTTCATTCCAGCTTGTAATGAGGGACGATGCATCAGACAGGTTCGCTAGGGCTTGAGCCTCATACAGACGTTCTCGTCACCGGGGAGAATGTCCTCAAACTTCTCATCCTCCAGCCACAGTCTCAAGTAACTCAGGTCGAGGCGCCACGTCGCCCAGGCCACGAAAATAGTTTCTTTGTCGATACCATTCGCTCGGAGTTTTGCAACGACGCCCTTTGCATCACTAGATCTTCAGTACATATAGTTGGCCCAGGCGAAGGGAGAATTACCCAGATCTTCTAGGATCAAGCCCTGTGGGAGACAAAGGGCTCCAAGCTGGGGAGCTCTCCAGGGCCCTCTGGGCGAGATGAGAGAGCTTAAATGTTTGCGAGGCCATGTGATAGACATGAACCCGCACACTGTGGCCACGCCCCCGGCGGCCACCACGGCATGCACGACGTGCCTTTTTGGTAAATGGCAGTAACCTTGGAAGTGTATTTTATATATAAGAAAAAGAAGGGAAAGGAAGATTAGAGCGCGGGGTGCAAGTGCAAGCCTTCTCAAGTTTTGTTGATCTGAAAGAGAAGGAGAAGGTCAAGCACAGAAAAGAAGCTTTGAAGGGGAATTATATTGCAGAAGTTGACATTGGTGGACTTTTGAACAGCCACAATATGACTTCGCAAAGGAGATATGGCAGATGATGCGATAATGATGGTTGAGCCGAAATTGAAGTATGTGGAAAGAACAGGTTCTTCACGAATTCCGCTGGTTCACTGCCTGTGCGCTCGTAAACCGGAGTAAGAAGTGGTGTAAATGGGAAGGAGAAAGGACACCCCATTGATATCGGAGCTATTTAGACCGTAAATCAAGAGTTGCCCTTCTTTATCAGGGACCGCCGTACCGTTAGGAATTGGTTGTGTCTCTCCTGCACGCTCTTCGTAAGCAGGAGACGAAGCTGCAAAAGGTCGTGAGCAGCTTCGATGTGCGTCCTTCTAGGTTCACACACACTGCCATAGCAATAATCGTACGTCAGATTGTGGCCCAGTCTCCTGTCCCTCTGTATGAATACATCTGCGTTGTGTCAGCGCCGGAAGTTGCAAGGTTCGACTGAACGTACCACTGATACAGAAAAGGAGTCGGAAGCTATATATATATATATATAAAGGAGTGTGGTAGATAAGGAAACCATGGAAGATGGCTAGAGGAAGATGCGAGGAGGGGAAGATCTATATATGCGCTAGGACAAAGACCCGTAGGATGGGTCCTTTCAAGATGATGGAGCTACAAGCTACCAGGGCTGGAAGATGAAGAAGGAAGAAACTCTTGCTATTCAAACTAGCAAGGAAAGACCTTTTATAGAGACCACATTGGCAAACAAGCGTTCAATCTGCCACCAAAACAAGGCACCCATGTAGGATAGGATGGTCTTAGCAAAAGATACTATGTTCTTGCGTTTGTCAACAGTGCCAATTATTTAGACATTGGGCCTTTTCTGGATTCTTTCACTTACAAAGTGCGGAAGGTGTTCTTTGTACTATGTTGATGCCACTATGTCAGTTTTCTCCATGGCTTTTACGTAGCTTCTTCAAGCACCAACGCTATTCTCGGTGGAAACACTGACACCCGGAAGTTGGAAGTTGGTCTCAGGCTTCGATTTGAAGTATATTAAATCATAGAATATCCTAAATTTTGCTAGTAGGAGTAGCATTATTCGGAATCCCGAATTTCGAAAGATCCTCCGTACTCTTCCCATCAATTGCCAACTCCGCAAGGGCACGACCAAACGCCGGCGCGAATTTGAATGCATGGGCAGCCCCCAGACCAACAACAATATCTTGATTGTTTCCCAACGGGCTGATAACGAACTGTCGATCTGGAGTAATAGAGTATTGACAAGTGATAGTACGAAGCGGTTGACGGCCCTTGTCAGGCATGAAATCGCCCATGAACGAACACAGCTGCTCCAGCAACTGCGGCGAGTGTACGTAGGTACGTTGCTCAGGTGTCATGAAATTGTTTGAGATATCGCGGGCAACCTTGATAGTCGGCTCGCCAAAAGATGGAAATCCATAGAAGCAGGGATCACCGGCCCAGATCCATACGGGAAAACGGCTGGGTTCCCAGACTGATTCGTCTGTCGGTTTGAAGTATGTCACTTGCTCCTGCATTACTGTCAATGGAATGTGTATGCCAAGGGGAGCGAGGAGCGTGTTGGTCCATGCGTCTGTGGCGAGGATGACTTTGGCTGCGTGGAACTGTCCCTTGGATGTCTCGATCACGACGCCCGAGCCTGATTTCTTCGGTGTCACCCGGTCCACTCGCGTGTACTCCTTCAAAATTGCACCATTTGTCCTTGCTAGATTTTGCATAGCTAGGACGGTCTTGGTCGCATGCGCAATGCCGGTGTCGGCCGTATATACCGTCTCGACCGTGTCTGGGATGTTGAACTGGGGCCAACGTTTGTTGACTTCTTTAGAATCAAGAACCTCATATGGCATGTTTTTGGCGTTGAGACTTGTCGTAAAGTCAACTCGTGGAGGGGATGCACCCTTAGGGAAAAATATAACACCACCAGTTATCGTTAACAACTTTTGGTCTGTGGCCTTTTCTAGGTCGGCCCAGTCTTTGTAGGCGGATTTGGCCAGAGATACGTATTGGGGTGCTGCGTTTGCTGTTCTGACAATCCGCGATGTATCATGGGAGGCTCCGTGCACATGGCCCAGCTCGAACTGCTCGAAAGCAACCACTTTCTTGCCTCTTAGAGCGGCTTGGTATGCAGCCGCGCTTCCCAGCACTCCCAGTCCAACAACTGCAACGTCAAAGTGTTCCATTTCTTCCTTGTTGGATAGTTTTTTTGTATTCAGAGTGAAGTCCCTACTAGATTAATCAACTCACGGGATGGCCCAGGTGCTACGGAGTAGTGATGTAGGACAGCCCGCTCACGTGCCAGTCCCAATAACCGACCTTGGATCTAGTCTTTAGGACGTGCAATAAGACCTTGGAAGGGAGCAACTAGGCAGATTAAACTGGGACTGGAGTTGATTGCCAGTATATTGGAATTCCTCCGTTTCCTGCTCATCGTACATAAACACCTGCGATGATGCGATCGGGTTCCAACCTCCCAATTGCGATATCCGTGCTTTGTTATATTTTATGCACAGTATACCTAGGTAGGTAACGAGCTCTATCGCTTTGGAAGAAAACGGAAAGCAACAAGATTCACAGTCTTGGTATCATCCACCTCGACAAACTCGCGGAATCGCTCAAACCCGCATTTCAACAGTACCCTCTGACTCCCGCTATTGCTTGCTTCCGTGATAGCGATAAGGTGCTCATCGACTACACCTTCTCCGATAACCATTTCTTTCTGAACTCTGACTTCCCGCTGCGTCCGAGGTAACTCTGACCAAAATCGCAGCCAGGCGCTCAAGAACTCCGTCGCAATGCCTTTCCCCCAAGCCTCGGTCCTTAGCATGTATCCAACTTCAGGCCATCCATGCCTTCCAGGGTAAAGATGACAGCCACCGATGCCGATAAGTTCGCCCGTCTCCTTCAGACAGATGGCACAATTGGCGGTGACAAGATCATTTGGTGGTAAGAAAGGATCCAGTTTGGATTTGGTCTTCCCGATACTATCGTCAATGCACCCGGCACTCGTCCACTTCATGACTTCTTCTTGTGTACGTAGGACATGTAGGGCTTCCAAGTCGGTTACTTGGAGGGCGCGGACGAGTAGGCGATCCGTTGTTATTGCGGGTCGCTCGCTATTTGCGGGAAGCGGGACTGTGGGCAAAAATGCCTTCACAGTTACAAATTCTTCCTTTGAGGCCATGTTGATACTTTCGACGTTGTTCCCCTGGGAAGTGCCCGTGTATGTGGTGGGGATGAGTCACTTGCATTGAAATCTGGGGAAATCTAGAAAAACTACCTCGGCCCAACTCCGAAGACCACCTGGGCAATTATTGGTCTAGCCAGTTAAGCTGATCGTGAAAAGTCCCATAAGTTCCATTACCTGAACTCCTGATAAAACGGGAGCCTTTGCGACTTCTAGAGTAGTTCTTTGATCTATTTCTTTTTCGCATTGTTCTCTTTTGCTCCATTGTCTTCAGTCTAGTTGCATTGATCGAGTTTCCTTGAATTCGTACCGTCGTTCCGGTCTGGAATACATAAAGGCTAGCATTACTCGCCATGGAATAGATCTACGAGTTAGTAGACGCCTTGAAAGACCCTCTATTCCTTCCTCTTATCCAACGCTTCAACCGTTATCACAGAGCAGAATGGCCGACGATTACCATCTATGGGAAAAGAAGGGACGAAGACTACAGAAATGGATCGAAAACTATCGTGCATCGGGTTGCCCGTACCCCATTTCTACTTTTACTTTAACGTCCAAACACCGGGACTATATCGTCGATCGAACATCTGTGCATATAGATCTAAAACTACCAACTGCTCTCAACCTGAGCAATGCGAATTCCACCTATCGACAGGTCAACATTAGGCTACGTGACGAAGGTCCACCAGTGTGGTGGATTGGGCGCACCGGACCAGGAGTGATTTTTATTGATGATGTCTTTAGATCCAAGAGAAGCGATGATCCATACATATCCGAGTTCACCAAGGCAGCATACCAAATGGATTTCCCACTTGACAGCTTGAGGAATGTAATTGTGCCCAATGTCGACGAAGTGAACACCCTATCGTGTCTCAGAAAGGTGTACAAATCCCAAGGACTTCATTACCCATCCAGCAAAGAGCAAACCTGGGGGCCTTCCTTGCCTGAGTCCAACGCTCTCCTAGGGACAGGTATAGGCAAAATCGTTGCAGCATTTGTTCTGTGTGCGTGGGGCCAAGGGGGGAAGCGAATTGCGAGAATCGTTGCTTCCCACATTGGAGCCGACGTTCACAAGCTGTATATGCGGTTTGATCTGGAGGATATGTGAGAATGTTCTCGGCTTCCTTTGCTGGCCTTGTAATTGGATTGTTTTGAAGTGGTGTACTCCGTAGTATGCGGAGATATCGGTTGACCACAAGGGAGCTGGCATTGCAAATAAAACTAAACAATAGTATGAAAAGACATGGAGGCCTAATCTCACAGGCCCGAAATGGCCATGTTCCCAGCACATACAACGGAAATTTCAATATGATACCCATTCGCTGCAATTGTGCAATTGTTCTGTAACAATCCATCCAAGGAAATATCCCAATCCGTATCTCATTAAGGCATATGATCTTCATTCAATCATAAGAAGCACGCGCGCGTAAAAGAAAAAGAAAAGCCAATATAAACAAAATCAAACGACATAAGGCGCCGGTCTGCGACTGGAGCTGCGATGACGCGAGTGCGATCCAGAGCCATGACCACGACGACTGGAATGACTGCGTCTCCGAACAGTCGTCTCCTTGACAACAGTCGGCTTATGCGAGTGGTGCAAGAACAGCGCAAGCAGCGCAGTCCAGAAGAAGAATACCGTCTCCATGATACCAATTGCGAAGGAGGCTTTCAGCATAGCGCAAGTCTTGTTGACGTCCAGCGAGAGCGGATTATCTGTGTGCTGGCCGTAGGACCCGAACGGACCCAGAGAGATCCAAACGGAGCCGCCATGCCAGCTGGCACAGTCTGCGTTGGCGATGAAGCGGAGCTGGTAGACGGATGCAACGAAGGCGCCGAAGAAGAGCAGGTCCACGAATGCGACGAAGCTTGCGGATCGCTTTGTTGTCGAGAAGCGGATTAGCGTGTCGAGGGCCCAGAAAATGGCGACTACGCTGACGATGAAGAGGACCAGGATATATGATGGGGTCAGCTGGTTTACTTTCAGATAGCCGTTAACGAAGTAGGCCTAAGTTCGGAGATATCATTAGCGGGAGACTCGGAGGGGTATTGCTGATCAGACTGGTTCACGGTTGACATACCAGCATGCCAATGATTGGGATCAGGAAGACGATCTCAACCAAGCGGTTGAATACGAAGAACACGCTGCCAATCATGTCGGCGGTGTAAAGAGATTTGGTTTCAGATCTCTGGAATGTGCAACTGTCTCGAGATGTTTGGTATGTCCGAGGTACAGTAACAAGATGGGGCTACACGAGCTCGCAACAAAGCACAGGCAATTGCGATTACAGTGCAGTATGCACGATGTAGAAGATGCAGAGAGATACAGAAGAGAAAGTAAAAAAGAAGGAAAATAGACACAAATAAGAGGGGAAATTAAAAAAAAAAAGAAGAAGAAATTCAGTGTCATCTTGGGCTGAGGAGGCTGGGCGACTCACAATGTACGATGTCGGTGGCTGGGGTAACCCGAGTCCCCAATGTGAGTCTTGGACGCTTTTTATATATTGATTAGTCTGGGCACTTGCATTAGTAGCCCCTTTTTAATCAATGTCTTGCATTTGACTACTCCGTGTCTTTCAGACTGATAGGTTAGGACATGAGAATATAGATGATCGTTGTCAAGCCAACCACATTTAAGTGGAGACTCTACGCAGGTGTACTTGGACTCGACTTCATTGCACTTGGAAATTGTTCAGATCACGACAGTGTATGTTTAACGAGAGATAGGCTTGTTATATTTATGCTTGGTGAATGGCAACAAATGCAGATTCTGTTGTTTTCAACGCCAATATGCTCATAATCATACTAGTACAGAGTTGGATCACCAGCCACCGCAATAATCCATGGCTTAAAATCATACGGACTTAAGTCTGGGCAATTGCCGCTCTGAACTAGACTTTAAATCATCAATAACCCCATAATTCATGTTTACATGGGCCGACCGGGCATGCCCGTCAACGGACGTCCCTGGCCCGCCATTCCATCAGGGACATGGATGCCCGCATCAGCTGTCAGCGGCTGTGTCTGGGACACATACGCATTACTGGGGTCATATTGAGGCACATGGTGGCCGGCACCGGGATTCTGCCCCATATTATTACCATGTCGCATCTCGTACCCGTTGGTAACGTCGTCCTCGCTCGACGACCAAGCACCGCCATCGTCGTCATGGTCATGTGGACGGCGATTGTAGACATTCGATGTGTATGGGTTGGACTCATGAAGATAGGTAGATGCGTCGGGTCTGGTATGTTCCGAGCTGGGGATATCCGGCGGGTTCATGCGCTCTTCTTCGGGGTTGCGGAGAGCAACCATGCTCTCGCCTCTGGGGCCCTTAATTCGGACACTATCAGGTCCGGCAGGTTCGGTCCCCCAGGTTCGGATTGGGTAGGCGCGACCCTTGCGCCAAGGTTCGCTGAGCGGTGGGAAATACTGGCGATATGCGACAAAGCCGCAGGCGATCCCAAGCATCGATCCCGTAATGACGTCGAAGGGGTGGTGGCGCGCATCCATGATACGCGAGACAGCCACCAGGGTTGCTGCTAGTAGGGGAGTCATGACGAGAAGGGCTTTCCAGGCCTCACCGCGATTGTCCATAACGTGCAACTTCCCGCCTAACCAGAGCGATATGTAAACGAGACCGGCGAAGGAAGCTATTAATTGGACGGTGTTAGTAATAGGAAAGACCCGACTCGCAAAAGAGGATACACACAGCTACTGTGGCCTAGATGAATCAAGGTTAGCATTTGCGACTCTGGAAAGCAGTATCGGGTCATATTGCATACCGGACGGCCACGACCGAAACCCATCTGTTAACAAGTGGGGATCACCGGTACAAATTGACGAGTTTGATAATCCCGGGAAAAGGTCTTTGCTACCAGCACGTGGTTGACAACGATCAATAAGATCGGGTCTGGGCTTGCCGCATGCATTCTTCAGCGCCTGGGTAATGACAAAAGCGAGACCCTGAGCCAGCAAAAGACCCAAAACACCACAATTGAGCTCCCAAAGTCTGTCCTTCCAGCGGTGCGGGCCTCTCAGCTTCCGCTTCCCAGACACCGCATCCTGTGGCTTATTGTGCGAAAACAGGCCATCGATGAACAGGGTGTAGACGATAATGAGGACCAGTGGAAAACCGCAGGATATGCATACGGCATAGGCCATGGGGATGCGTTCATGTACGGCGTAAGGATACTGGATGGAGATGTTGTTGAGGGAGAAGTGTTGGTGGTAAGGCTCAATCGTGTTGAGAATGGCGAAGCCGGCAACGCAGGCACTGTTTTCGTTAGTACAGAGTAAAGATAAAGGTTGGCTGGGTCATACATAATGATCACATAGTCAAAGATGTAGCTGAGGAATCGTTAGTTCAGGGATTTGCGGGGGGACCTGGGGAAACTCGACACACGAGATCACAACACGCGGTCGGAGGCGCCGCTTGGAGAAGGGGAGTTTTGCGGGGATTTCCATTGTTGACTCTAGAACTTCCCCAAAGAGAATCGAGAGGGAAGATCAGAGGATTAAAAGGTCAGAAGGGAGAATAAACATCTCTGCCTAATTAATGGGCATTGCTTGGCATCGGCATGAGTAGCATCTGGGCACTTGGCGGTCTCCCCTTCTGGTTCTTCTGAGGCATATGATTGGCCTCAAATTGGCCTCGTTGGGACCTCCAGGCTATGGATATTTTGATATCCTGGATGTAATAGTAGCTAGTACTAGTTAACTAGTTCAACCCTAGTTATACCATTATGGTATCTAGTACCATTTCATTGTTTCAGGGTCAAAAGGTATTTAACAGACCAAATATGCATCCCAGTTCGATATGGGGTAGTGGTTAACCTAACGGATTTTCACTCCGTGGCCCCGGGTTCGATTCCCGGTATCGAAGTTCTTCTTTTGCTCTTTTTTCCTCTTTTTTTTTCCCCTTTCCACTTTCTCTAAAAATTCTGAGTAGCTTTTTGCTGCCTAGGAAGAAAATTTGAACCGAAGGAGTGAATTCAATGTACTAATAGCTGAAGGAACGTCGACGCTATGTGCATGCGCCTCAATTACAAACGACAACCAGATATGGCTATGTTTTCCGATCCACCAAATAGACAGTCAACTTTTTTGAGATGGACACCGGACCAAGAAAATTAAACAGAAAATGAAAAGAGAAAATGTCAAGAAAATACATATCGACGCCAAGGAAACGTCAATGGAAGTTTACAAGGCATAAAAAATGGCCCTAGAAATCACATGTCCATAGTCGCAAACTGTCAAGTTACACAGAGGTCCCTCATTTAGCAAGTGGTGATGAACAGACCGAGACTGAAAGTGCTGTTAGCTGACATACAGGCAAAAGGGAAAGTGACAGAAAACTTACGGAGATGGGTTCCAGTCCTCGAAGAAGTTGAAGTCAGTGCTGCCAGCGTTCTTCATCTGATAGGTGACAGCCTGGCCAGCCGGGCAAGAGAAGGTAGAGATAACGTATGAGTTACCGGGGGAGGCAGTGATGGTGCCGAGATCCTGGGACACCGAGGGCACGTTGCTGAAGGATGTTGAGTCAACGGCGGTAGAAGAGAGCTTAGCGAAGTCAATCTTTCCATCACCGCTGAAGGTGTAAGATGAGGTCTCGAGATCCTCAAGCCTGGGGAAGAGGAACACGAGACTGCATGTCTTGCCAGCGTCGGAGTTCGGGATGTCGAAGTTGAACACGGTCGAGATGGTCGAGGTCACGGTACCATTAAGCCCAGTTCCGGCAGACGTGTCTGGCGATGACGAGTCGACGCGGACAATAAGGTGGGGGATCTCGTAGTTACCCGTGAGGGTAGTAGGACAAGCGCCGCCGGAGGTGCCAGTGGCTGTGGCGGGAGAGGTAGGGCTAACAGGAACGGATGTGTTGCCGAAGCCGCCGGTGGGATGAGGGCGGACACCAGTTGGGCTGCCAGTGGGGGTAGGCACGGTGGCAGAGCCACCACCGCCGGTGTGAGGAGGCACACTAACTGACACGCCAGGCTGCGTACCGCCGCCGCCGCCGGGGGAGGAACACTAGCAGACGCACCAGGCTGTGTACCGCCGCCGCCACCGGGAGAAGGTTCTGTAACAGAAGGCGGAACACCAGCGCCGCCGGATGGAGCAGGCATGCTAGGAGAGGGCTGCGGCCCACCACCACCGCCACCACCAGGGGCGGTGGGCTGAGGGCCAGGAACCGACGCTTGACCGCCACCAGGAACACCAGGAGCACCGGAGGTAGGGCAAGTGCAATCAGTGACAGTGATAGTGGTCGTGGCAGTTTGAGCGCCGGGGCCGGGGCCGGGGCCGGGGCCAGGAGCAGGACCACGGCCAGGAGCAGGACCGGGGCCAGGAGCGGGACCAGGACCAGGAGCGGGACCGGGGCCAGGGCCAGGAGCAGGAGCGGGACCAGGGCCAGGAGCGGGACCAGGGCCAGGAGCAGGGCCGGGGCCAGGAGCGGGACCAGGACCAGGAGCGGGACCGGGGCCAGGGCCAGGAGCGGGGCCAGGGCCAGGAGCAGGGCCGGGGCCAGGGCCACCTGTGCCCGAGCAGGCGTCGGCCGACATCAACACGTTCACGCAGCCAGTAACGTCCATCTTGTTAGGGCTAGTGTAGATATTCATACCACCGTTCTGGCCGGTGGCACATGCAACGAAGTCGGGGCTGTTGTTGTACTCGAGTCCACCCTCGGAGTTGATAGAGAAACCAGGAGCAGGAGCCACACCCTCGTCACACTGGAGTTGAGTGGTGGGAGCTGTCCTACAGTCAGATGTACATCCTTTGATAGATGGTATACAAGAGATTGATCAATTCACTTACGGGTGAGGATGCACCCACGGCCATTGGAGTCAGTGATGGCGCCGTTGTCATCGATGCAGTACTGCGCGGGTTGCAGACTATCATCGCCAATGCGGTTCTGACCATCACCTAACTGACCAAGTGTACCGGAGGCACCGCCGGAAGAGCTGAGCTGGAAACAGCAGGTATCCCTGCGGCCAACGAGGGCGTTAGAGCCCGCAGCGAAGGCAGCGAGGGCAATGAAGTTCTTCATGATTGCTGTTCAGCGAATCTGAATAGGCTGGTCAGCTAGCGAATTAACGCAGCGCTCCTTCTTAAGAAGCTCGTGAACAATTGATCGATTTGACAATATCCACCGTTAGAGGTGTGGTGGAAGATGTGGCTTTAGTTGAGGGAGCAAGGATTTGGGAGAGTGTGCATCTTTATAAGAAGCGGTGGGTTAGTGCTCCAAACGAATCATCGAAAGATGTAACATCAGGGCACACATGACCGGCAAAAGCCCCCGAGATGAAAGCATGAAAAAACAATACAAACTGTATGCTGTCAGCCATTCATGCCGTTGACCGTGGGGAAGAACTCCGATGGACCAATACCCTGGTCTCGGAGAGTAGACAATGGTAGGTCCGAACCAGCCGGAGCGTGATGCGTAGCAACATGCACAACGTCATGTTGAACAGAGGTCCAATTCATTGGGATGTGGAGTAAGATGGAGTATGAGAGTATGCTTGTTTCTCCACTTAGAAGCAGGATCTGAAGACATGGACAATGGTCACTCGCTGAGTACAAGAGGGATGTGGATGTGGACGTACTGTCTGCGGTCCAGACAGCCCGGTTGAAAGTGGCAAACATGCATTTTCCCATAGATCATTGCCTATCTAAGTCCACCGAGAGAGTCTCATTGTTGTTACCAGGTAGTCGGGAGAATATGGGTCAGCCTTAGAACATACTGCATAACTAATACTCCAGTTTTTGGTCCAGCCCCTAGTACATACTGTACATACAAATAGTCAATTGTGTGATCCTGGAACATTATATGCTTGCTCATGTGATATAGCTACGAACCTCAAACTTCAACTGTCATATGGAATGTATTGGAAGTATAATAAACAAAGGAATAAATAGAAATTATTTGATAGGGCTAGACGTCATGATCATTGACAACAGCAGCATCTCTAATTAGAGTCTTTTTTATGCTGTACACGTAACATACATTAATACAACCTTGGGATATATCCTTTACTGTGGCCATATAGCTCAAAATTGTGATACATATAAAGGATAGTCACTATGTTGTACACTGGGGACTGTGTAACGGATACGGGTAGAGACACAGCATAAAGCGACACTCTCATAAGTATGATGAAAGACGATAATTGAAAATAAGATACAAATAGATTGGATCGGATTATCCATGGATGTCATCATTGAACAATATGGAAGTGGACCCGAATCGGGCCCGGCCAACAACAGTGTCCGACTATTTTTATATCGCTCAACCGTGGCACATTTATATAAAAGTCTCTCTTGGAGATATTATCCACGTCATGTTGTTTGCACTATTTGCACTATTCACACTACTATACGTGGGTTTACTATGTATATCACAGTCGGCAACGCGTGTTTATATTGGAGCATTTGATCTACATATTCACAATAAGGCCCAATTGTAGATTCTAGAGAACCCCGCCAATCTTTTTATGTGCTTACCCGTGGATGTTGTATAACGTATGTTGTACAATATAGTATAGATTGATGATATGTTACGGTAAAACATCCCTGGAGCTGACACAAGAGGCAATGTCCCTTTACGGTGGCAAAGTTAGAATACGCCCTTTACGGTGGCAAAGTTAGAATACGCTAGGAACCAGGCAACATTATCCCTCATACAACCCGATTGACCAATCTCAAAGCTGCATGCTTGCTAATAACATCGGTCGCTTTGGTTTAACAGTATTAACATGGATTTTGGTACGTTGATCAAATCTAACCGTCGACCTCAATGTGGGCGTGACTGGATAGCTGAGTGGGCACTAGTAGAAATGACGAAAGCCCTTTACATAAAATTAACTGACATATCATGCGTCATAGTGTCGCGGATTTCAAATCCCAGTCAAACTATGCCGAGATGGGTTATCTAGTTAATGCTAATACTACATAGACAGAAATGCAGTATCCGACTCAGCAAAGAAGCTATTCCAGTCTACTGTTCCTGAGTCCACATTGTCATCGAATACCTGCCAGAGGTCATCCAGAGTAGGCAACGTGGGGTCCATTAGGAAGTCATCGACATTCCTGCCCGTCGGATATACCGTGCTTGTAAGCGCCGGAGAGCCACAGGCAAGTCCCGGCGAAGCATCACGGTCTTGAGCGATAGACTGCGTTGTTGTACTTTCTTCGACAGCTGAACCAGAAGCACTGTGTCGGCGAAGAGCTGCCTTGAAGGTTTCAAGCAGTCTTCCTGCTAAGGGGGAGTCTTCTTGAGCCTTTTCTAGGATCGAAAATGCTCCCAGAATTTCCGTTAGGTCCTTCTCCTGCGAATGACCACTCCCACAAAAGTCTATGAGGAGAACCATGATCGCCACGCAGACGCAATGTAGCAAGCCTGACAGTCTGAGTCGTGCGGCCACGAAGGGGATCATCTCTAGCGAGAGTTGGCGCTCGGCTCGTATCACCATTCGAGCCGCTTCCAGACATGCTTTCCGTGAGTAATCGTACGCAGGATCCTTAGACGCCCGCGACAGATAAGGCAAGTGAAGCCTGCACCTTTGGGCATGAAGCAGGAAATTGATGATGTATCGTTGAATGATTGTTCCGGTAGATTTCCGAGGATCGGTTTTAGGTAGCTCGTCCGAACGATAGGCCAAGGAAAAGAACGAAGGTAGACTCTCAGCGAATTCACAAATCTTGCCGTCAATCTGTTTCGTGTGCTCGTAGTCCGGGCTACCTGGATCGGACATTCCAAACGGAGCGCAATCTGTGATTTCGCGGCAAAATTCGCCCAATCGAATCCGCTGGAGAGAGTACGACATCGATGTAGGGTGGGTGAGTGGCTTTCCGACTCCAACCATTCCGTCTACGATGTCTTCATCATTCGCATTGCGAGGTTTGTTGGTCATCATGTGGCGTGGATCAATTGAATATGTGCCCTTCTGTGGACCAGATATTTGCGACATCTGCCTGTTATCTTATGAACTTATATCCTCAAAAGAAGGGGAACGAGGGGAAGGGAATTTACCAGTCACTTGCCACGATATACCACCATACTCTTCTGCCTATCTCTGCTTCTGCAGAGGAAGGCGAAGGCACATCTAGGTTGGAATTGTGTGGATGGTCAATCCGATGCAAGGATAGTCCTCTCCCAAATGAGATGGCAATGGAAAGAATATGCCGGACTTGAGATGTAATACCCACTATACTGGTAGCCACAAATGTTATAATGACCATTGCTTGAATATCCTGTATTGACTCCAAGTGTTTGTACCGCGAGTAATCAATTACCTCCAGCGTAAGTCTCACCCAGTGAGTAGACTGCGCAAATGCTTCTTCAGGAGTCGAAAAGACGGGGTTACACATGTCGTGCTCAGTCCAGAAGGACGTGGTACTGGCGAGAATGCTCAGGAGCAATGAAACGTACCCAATTTTGACCGGCTTGCTTTCTCTCAGGTCACAATAGAGCTCATCTACCATGGTACGTAGAGAAGGGGCAATAACCACATGATGGAGGAAGGTGACTTCCGTGATGTACTTCTCCACTATTATTTTCGCTTCCTCGCGGAGTGGCAGCCAGATACATCTCTTCGTGGGCTGGGCTTGATGCGCCATTGATTCAGACGCCACTGCGTTACGAATGGGGCAAGTTCTGAATTCAATTTCAGACTTGAATAGATTACCCTGAAGATTTTTGTCAGCAGTTGATCTCGCATGATTTTGATTAAGGCCTACAGTTGAACCTGACGATGTGATTTCGCCTTCTAGCCAAGTCACGGCCGCTGCAGATGGCTGTCCCTCGTCTACCATGTACGGTTGATTTGGCTTTGGAACTGGAGGAGAAGGGAGCGACGAAGCCTGGGTAGTAGTTTGTCCCAAGGGACTAGACGCCTGTCCACTGGGGATCACGATCTCTTCCAGCCTCCGCAAGCGAACCAGTATATCTGCGGTGTCATTGCTAGACAATTCCTCAGTCTGGTACTGAGTACTGGCAGGCAATAGTGTCTCAGGATAGAACTGACAAGTCTTGCCCCGACTAGTGCAGTTGGTGCAAGGGAATGTCCGGCTACACTTCAGCTTCCTCGATCGACAGAAGTGGCAAGATACAGGCCGCGAGCGTGAAGACCTGACACGCTGTTTCTCGACTCGATGCATTTCTGCCCCTGGATATTATTTCAGGCAGTGTTTGTTTGAAGTTGGGGTGAATTGGGGGCGAGATGTGAAGTTGAGGGATTGACCAATTAAAGACCGGCGAATCCGCGGAAGTTCCGCGGCCTCCGTGGATTCCTATGTAGGAACTATATGAGAGACACGAAGGTATATAAGAGCCTCTCTTCACTAGGTAAACGATAGTCACACATCACCTTGGCTACTTTCTTCTATTCTTTGATCCAAGAATATTCTCATCTCATTTGTCTCAATATGGACGCCATCATTTCTCAGATCCAAGCGCTCGCCCAAGACACCGATGAAGCTGGTCGGTTGAACATCATTCAGTCTCTGCAAATAGCGAAGATTGATATTCAATCTCCACAAGATACCTTCATGGAGCTTGCAGTACCGGTTGGTGATCACATACCGCAATCCTGGGTTAACTAAATTGCTAATGGCTGTAGGGGCTAACAAGTGCAATGCTCCGAATTAGTGCAGATTTGGGACTATTTCGCTCTCTCGCGGAAAGTGATGCGTCCTTGACTGTCACAAAAATTGCGGAGCTGACCAGAGCGTCCCCTCAATTCCTAGGTAATGACATCTGGGACGGCCGTATCTACTTCGAATCCTAAAACTGGACAGAGAGAATTCTTCGTTACCTAGCAGCAACCCACATAATCAAAGAGACCGGAATCAATGAGTACATGGCAAACAGAATAACTCATGCCTTGGCGGACCCTATGGGTGAGGCGATGATATACCACGGGTAATTCCTTCCACCGAATTAACCACCTGAAAAACACCCCTGTTTACCTAGCATCCTTAACATAACCTTAGATTTGACATGATGGGACCTGTCGTGCAAGCAATGCCTGCCTTCTTCTCCGAAAACAACTACCAAGATGTCACCGTCAATACCAACACTCCATTCCAGAAAGCCCACGACACCAATCTCACCCCATTCGACTGGCTTGTCCAGCAGCCAAAGCACTTCGATAACCTGCAAAAGATCATGACTGCACTCCAAGGATCAGAATGGACCGAGGGATTTACTCTCCTTAAGGATGAAGCCCGTAAAGTTCCATCGAAGGGTCCATCCACCATACAGACTTCAGAGAAACCCTTCTTCGTCGACGTCGGCGGCGGCCATGGCCACCAATGCATCGAGCTAGGAAAGAAGTATCCCAATCTCCTAGGCCACCTTGTCCTCCAGGACCTGCCAGAGGCAGTGAAAAACCTCGCTCCCATCGATGGAGTGAAAGCCGAAGCCTATGACTTTTTCCAACCGCAGCCAATCATTGGTTTGTCTCCCATCTATCCATTCCGTACAAGATCTTACCAAATTCTGACCTTCTCTTAATCTAGGCGCCAAGTTCTACTATCTCCGCAGAATCATGCATGATTGGCCCGACGACAAAGCCGCAATGATCCTCCGCAATATTCGTGCGGCTATGGGCCCCGACTCGCGGGTCTTGATCGATGATGCCGTGTTGCCGGATACTGGCGCTAACTGGAAATCGGCCATGGCCGATCTTGCCATGATGACCTTTGCTGGTAAGGAGCGGACTAAGTATCAGTGGGAGTCACTTGCAGAAAGTGCGGGCTTGCGTGTGGAACAGATTCATACTTACGTTGCTTCGACTTATACCGCTGTTCTCGTCTTGGTTGCGCGATGAACTAATATGGCTTTCGGCGGAATCTTGGACTTTTCTAGCAAATGATGCTGCTACTCTCTTCTCTTTTTGTACTCGACTATTACTCTGTATATAATTTGCAATCTCTGTACACGTCCAGAAACTGGCAAGTATAGGTCAGATGCATTGTTGATCTCCATTTCCCACATATATTGGATGCTGTAGATACATTGATCGCAAGGACGTGATATATCTTTATGAGCAATGCTCTTTGCGAGCCACCTAAACTCAAAACGCCTTGCTAGCCCAGTAAATGACATAAAATGAAAAAGCCGCTGGGGGAAAAAGACGAAATCAAACGAGCGAAAGAGAGAGCTCAAATCGCCGAGGCTAATGCTAATATAGGTCGTGAATCATGCGCGTGCTGAGCGATATATTATGAGTTTTTCCCGGTATGGTTCACTCAATGGCTGGTTTCAGGGGCAGTGGGATCATGCAGTGTGGATGGTGGGCCACGGATGGTAGTCGCCGATCCTGCTGATACCATTCGGATTCCCGACGTCCCCTCTGTCGGCGTTGGAGGTTCATCATTGCTGATATTGATACTCTGGAATTGCGACTGAGTCGGCGTCACAGGAGACACAGTCATGGGACTGGGTAAATTGACGTGGATCGAAGGCAAGCGGTTGATAGGTGGGAGCTGCCGCGCTTGTTCACTCTGCTCCGTAACAGGACTTTGATATGCAGGGGCATCACCCCAGTCCAGGTGCTCGTAGTCTGGAGGTGGGGGAATGTTGAGCGTCCCCAGATCTCCATCATCAGTTTGTGATCCTGGTCGGCTCGAGCCGTGTGTCGTGGTCGGAGCCAGAGTTAGTCGTTCCAGCTCAGTAGAATGATGCGGTTCACTCATAATCGACGAAGCAATAGACTGGCCCCGAGAGTCGAGGCTGGAAGGTTCAAAAGATGGCGCAGCGGAGCTAACAGCGTCACTTTGCAACAGCGGTCGGCTATCCGAATCGTGGAAGTCGGAGTTGTGCGAGTCGGCTCGAAGCCGTGATCCATCATGGCGAACACGTCCAAGTTCAGCATAGCTCACACTGGAGATGCGTCGGTCCCGCTCTCTTGACTGATGCTCAGCTAGCAGCGCGGATACGTCGGCTGCACTGTTGGTTCCTGCGCGACGACGTTGTGTCCGAGCGCGAGTTTCGGCGTTTAGTTGCTCAAGACGAGCGGAATCCCCACGCGCCCGTGCTTCTCGTCGCTCCCGACGGCGTGCCTCGCGATCGGCTAGTTCCTGACGGCGCTGCAGGCGAACCTGGTACATAGCGTCCATCTGTTCCTCACGACGAGATTCCTGTTCCTCCGCGGTCTCTGGGTATTCCACGACCATGTCCATCCCAGCGCGCTCACCTTCTCGGGCGATGACTTGTTCGGTCGGCTTTGGGCTTTGAGAATAAGGGGGTAGGGTCATAATCGAACGGATGGAGGTATCGCGACGGACGCCATCAGTGGATTGCATTTCTGGTGCTGTGCCAGCTCCACGATAAGACGTATCTTGGCCGGTTTGATTCGGGACCTGGCCGTATGAGGCACTGCCGGGGCTCCATTCTTTCCATTTTCGCTTGAGGTATTTGCCCGGAAGGTATTTCGGTTGGTAGTTACGTTGTCGTAAATAGCGGAACAGGAAGAAGGTGCCTACACAGAGTGCGATTGCAAATATGATGCTCACGGCACACTAAGAGGTCAGCATAGGGAGGTCGGAAGGATCGGAGAACGTCATACGATAATAAAAATGTTGTTCTTATTCGTTTGAGCATTTTGACGTTTTTGTGGAATGTACATTCTGTTGGACAGGCAACTCGGCCTAGAGATCCTTAATGGAAGGCATGGAATAAAATCCCCGGATTTCAAAGGAGTCGAGGAATGAGAGGGAAAAAGGACAAAGCGCGTCAGCCTCGAGAAGCCCAGGCAACCCCGATGTGGCTATTATTATACGCCAAGCAAATGAAACGCTGTTGTGGAGATTCAATTGGCTTCTCCTTCAATCGGATTTGTCTTTTTAGTTAGAATTGTCGATCTTTCTTGTCTGTAATTGTCTATCACTTCTGTATTCTGTCCTTTTAAAGCGTTCAAATGTTTCCATCATATTGTGCTGTCCGGGATATCCCAGGTCGTTTCACCTCTAGGGCTCCAGGGTCCCTTAATCATCTTAATCATACCTAGGTAGGGTATCAAATCTCAAATTATTTACTCCGTATTGATCAATTTCATTATTGACTTCAGATCGTGGGAGATGAACTGCACGAGGCCCCTTTGCAGCAAGGGAAACATCTTATACAAAAATAGATACGCCCTTACCTTCGGGACCGGTATGACATCGTGCTGAGACAACGAAATCGTCAAACCGTCAACTTCCCACCGGTTAGGGCTCATTAGGGCTGGTGATCGCGTCGCAAATGGAAAAACCACGCTAACCTCGGTCCAGATCGTGAGATGTGAAGTAGGCGAATTTGCGAATTCTGAAATATTGCTCCCTTTCGGCTCTCCTTGCTCTCGTAGCTATCTCTGAAACACCCCTTGGAGGTTAACCTATAGCTTAGCGGCGATCGCACTTCCCCAGTCAATATGTCTCCACTAGCTTGTTTCGGTAGTTCTCCGTCAATTTCCCTTCATCTCACGAGGTCTCAAGAAAACATTGAAGGCACCTTCCAGTATCCCACGGGAATCGCCGTAATTCCAAATTGCCCTTGTCGCAGATCATCCTATTTTGGGAATACTGATACGGACGACAGCCGATGAGTCTTCGTTGTGTACTATCTTGCTGTTCGGCTTTGTTTCCGTAGTGGCCAATGTCCGTGAGGGTCCCCACACAAAGTAGCTATGGTAGTTATGTCCTCGAACGAATTTTCATGGTGCTTTGATCATGTCCTCAATACTGTTTGTGTCGATTAGTCCATGATGTGGTGGTCAAAGATAGGATCAGCATAGAATATTAATAGAACGACATTGCCGAGAACATTGCAATGCCTCAGTCGACAGGACCTGTCGACACTTAATGGTCGATCTTTATGTTTCCTTCAATATCTCTGGATGGACGTAGTCGATGCTTGCAGCGAGCAGTGAGGCGCAGTAAATGGCAGATAGGCAGCTACCTAGATATATGTCGGTAGGGACATGAGAACCTTAGCGAATCCTTGCCCAGAAGCTCAAACCTTTCTCCAACCCCATGTCTCTCCACTTCATGTCATTGTGTAATGGCAGTTATCCCGCAGGATATTCCTGTTGACAATGGAAGAGTGGTCTTGTTCTCAGCCTATCATACAGTAATTTCGTTTAACCTACCTCGTTGAGACAAGACCAGGCCTATGGTCAACCAGGGTTGTATGGGCATACTCTGTCTCCTAAACATGGGCGAGCCTTCGCTAGATAAATTAGAGATCATGCGGGTTGAGAAAGTCCTTGCCCGTCAGGTCCAAATTAGGGGCTTTTTTTTCCCCATGTCCCTTTGCCTAGAAATTTGACTTCGTGGCTGCAGGATGGCAACGCCCAATGTTGATGCTGACGATGCTTCGTCAACTATACTCAAAGTTATTACTACAAGGAACAAGGCAAGCTCCATGTGCTATAGCCTTGCATGATATACTCATGTCGTCCCAGCAGAGTAGGTCACCATGTCTACTATGGGCCCGCTAAACCAAATAAAGTGCGAAGTTCTCATTACTGTTGGTGAAGATATGTCAATATGGCAGTCTGACTAACAGCTAGGAAAGGTTTCCAGCAAACTATAATATCAGTGCAATTACGATCAAATTGAAATGTGATTATAATCCCTGACTTGGCCCTCGACCGTTGTCGTACAGACACCGACCTGGATAGACCGCCACTTATAGTCTTGGCAAGGGCTCTAGGCAACACTATACTTTGAATGGAAATCCATGGTGGTACTTAGATCTCGCCTATTTGTACGTGTCAGGGTCGAAAATAGACATATCGCCTTAGGAATCTGCCGCGCCTTGTCTGGCCAATTTAACGTTCATCGGATGGTTTTGTATCGAGGCGTGAAGGCGTCAGATAAACACATGGTGGACATTTTCTCCCATTTGCTGCTTTTGGATATTGCTAGACAAAGGCACGTGAGTGAATCTGGAAATGGGTCTGGTATATCGGCTGTTGTTATGTCCTAACGAGTTATCTGGATAAACACACCATTATAGAATTGATTCCAAGAAAGGTGAGATCAATTATTTTATACGGACCTTGATAGAGATCCGCAGAAAACCATCTTCCACTGAGTACATATGTATACGCAGTTGCTGCATCATCTAAGAAGTATACAATCTACAGTGCTCGGAAGATATAGCTACATATTTTTAAACTTAAGATGAACATCCCGGCTTCATACGAACAAGATTTTCATATTTTTAGCCGTTCCTCTATATCTTGATGAAACTTCACAAAGTGACCGGAGAACCGGACATTTGACAAGCCAAGAGAGGATAGAGGGGATATCCATGGAGCTACCTATGAAGCATCTGATCCAATGTTCTCTCGCCGCGTGATAATATTCCGTTCCTCTGGCGCCGGACCCCTTTTTTAAAGAACAACCCAATCAAAGCCGCTGAACTGAAGTATTCCGTGTAACAATATTCAAACTCCTCGACGTGGGGGCGTGGTGCCTTGCGAGGTTCTTCAGCCTCAGGACTCTGGTGCTGGAAAAACCACATTTAACGACGTCGTATGATCCAAGAAGAGCAAGTCAACAACATTCAGCATAATCTTTAAGGGAGGAAAAAACTTAGTGATCGTCTCGTGGCTGTATAGGAATATGAAATGGTTGTATTGGCCAAGATACCAAGGCCTGGATGTGATGCTGACCCAATGGCCAACCTCGGAAACCTCGTCCTCCTTGGCAGAATGTGAGCTATTGGGAATTATCGCAAGTCGGTTGCCCCCAAGGCCAAGTATTTGGCCTTTGGATTCCCGCTAAGTTTTCACATGTTTAGCTCGAAGTTGTCCCCCGCATAAAGCCAAGATGAAGAGGTGGGAGTTGGATCACCTGGAAACTCGGCATGATCGCGCCGGTCCGCGGGGGCTTAGATCGACATCGGTATATACTGTTGTTGATACCGGCGCGCAGCCTGTTGCGAACTATGATCGACATGTCCGCCTAAATCAGGTAGCCGCTCCAATGGGGTTGCAGCCATCATATCCGAGAAAGTTGAGGTCATCGCCACGTTGCATCACAGGGTCTTGTCACCCTGCCCTACCTGAGGCCACGAGTTTCGCGCAAACTTAACAAAGGATGTCGAGCGATAGTATATATAATGGGCCATATTGCGAACTAAAATGTCGGTAACAGCTTCAGACCCCTTGGCAGACTTGTGGATCTTGATACGGCTTTCTTATTGGGCTTCTGCGCCAGATCATTTCATGAGCTCAGTCCACCTGAATTCTTGTTCAAACCCCTCAAGGCACTGATATCGCGGAAAATGGCAACGTTGAACTTTGAGTTGAAAAACAATACCGGTTCTAACACGGTCTACGCCTACATCACAGGTCAAGCGCTTGATAATAACAATGCGCTTTTCCTCCTGCGATCCGATGGCAAGACACCCTACTACCCAACCTCACCACCGGCCACTGGGACCGATCTGAGTGAGGATTGTGCGATTCCCTTGGGTGCACCTGGCAATACCACCACCATCACTATTCCGCACCTCGCAGGTGCGCGACTGTGGTTCGCCCAAGACAACAAATTGACATTCTATCTGAATCCCGGCCCTGCCCTTGTCGAGCCTTCGGTATCGAACCCGGCAGACCCTAACTACAATCTGAGGTGGGCCTTTTGCGAATTCACCTGGAATGACTTCCAGCTTTATGCGAATCTCAGCTACGTCGACTTCGTGTCGATGCCCATCGCCATGACCCTAACCAACGGAGCTGGTGCAACCCAGACCGTCAAGGGCCTGCCACCCAATGGTCTCGATCTAGTCTGCGATGCTCTCAAAGAACAGCACAGCAAGGATAATGCCGGCTGGGACAAGCTTGTAATCCAGAAAGATGGGGTCAACTTGCGCGCCGTTTCTCCAAACACGGGAAGAACCCTGAATAATTCTTTGTTCAACGATTACTACAGGAGCTACGTGGATGAAGTCTGGGCTCACTACAGCACCAACAATGTTTTGACGGTCAACACCCAGGCTGACGCCGGTGATGTTACCGCCAAAGTTGCCTCCGATGTCTTGTCCTTCTCGGTTCCAGATGTTTCATACGTCAAGCCGTCCACTGGAGACATCTTCAGCAACAGCACTGGGTCTTTTGCCGTTTCCGGGAATGGCACTAAAGACGCTATTACAGCTCGTCTCGCGGCTGCCTTCAATCGCTCAACCCTGCTGATCAATGGCAACCAGCCGAACGGGGAGACAGTTTCCAATTACTACAAGAACCCTGTGACAAACCACTACTCGCGCATCTGTCATTCTGTGAACATTGATACCCGAGGCTATGCATTCCCCTATGATGATGTTGCGCCTAACGATGGTCCCGACCAATCTGGGAGTGTTTTCGATGGCAACCCAAAGCTCTTGACAGTCACTATTGGCGGCGGTCCGAGTAACTCTGTCAAGAAGTCTGCTGTTGGGGTTAATGCTATGCCAGTACAGCAACCCGCGGAGAATGGGCAAAGCCAGGAGAATGGACGGAAGCCGAGCCGCTTCCATGAGCTGAGGAGTTTTATGGATAAGCTGACGCACAGGAAGAGCAGCACTTGAGCACATATGTTTGTCTCAGTGTTATTCGGTCATGTTGTCGTATATTGTAAATGCTACTGTATATACGCCATTTTCGGTCTTCACTCTCTTTTAATTTTGCTGAAAATAGGTCAATATGATTCTGTGCTTTACCCCCCTCCCTTGCAACAAAATAAGAGAGTAAGGTATCTGCAAATTGCATGATGACCTGCATCATTATGAGGAGCTAGTTCCCCCTCCTGATTCCCCAGCATGCTTCTTAATGTAAGCTACGACCTGATCCGGCATAGCCAACCAGGGCGTGTGTCCTGTTTTAATCGTCTCAGTTTCAATCTGCGCCCCCCTCCGTCGTGCCCGCTCCACCAACACCTGCTGAACCGGCACCGGAGTCGCGCGATCCTCCTCAGTCAAAAGATACGCAGAAGGAATGTTCATGTACGCCGCACCGGTAGCAGGGGCATTCTGAGTCGCCCAAGAATGTGGCTTGAGAAGCTTAACCCACTCCGCACCATCGACAACATCATGGAAAAACAGCACGAGCGCATCGCTGGCAGTCACAGTTCCTTTCTCTTCCTGGAACAAACGTTAGTGGCCACATAGATATTTTGCAAGTTGCAAATGGAAGTCCGCCGACAACTTACATCGCGCACATACCATGGCGGGGGCATCCCACCAAACGCGCCGACCAAACCCTCGCCAATGCTAGGTAGAAAAGCGGCGATGAAGATGAGTTTCACGACACCGCCCTTTTGGTTGGATGCTTCGCGCTCTGACTTGCTCAGTCCATCCAACGCGCTGCTCACTGGTAGCCCGGCCCAGCTGTGGGCGATGATGACGATGTCATGGCCGGCATCTGCCTCCTGTTGAGTGATGGATCTCACGGCATGGATGTCTGGTTGAAGGTCGACGACTGAGCTGGCTTGCTGGATGGAGGGAAATGAGACACTGTGGCAGGTGTAGTCGGTGAGTTGCTTGATGATTGGGTCGAAGATGGTGGGCGGGTACCACGCGCCCGCCGCGAAAATCAGAGTTGGCTTTGACATTGTCGCCCCGGTTGATGTGAAGATTATGGGAATTGGATATGGGCGCTTGCTCTGTACAAACGAAGTTTGTAAGGCTGAGAGGTTGCAGGGGGTATGAAACTGGCCATGCGGGACTCCGCTTTAGTCGATTTATTGTTACCGCTTTTTTCTATCTCGTCTGAAATAATCATATTTATCCACATCAGTGTTCTCCTTTACACTCTAGGTTACATCTGTGCCTATAGTAGTGACATCCTTACGTGGTGTCGCGGATTTACTTAATCGATGGATGTTGATGGGACTTGGTAACCACGGTGAGGCAAATTGCAATGATACACATATGGACTATTAAGTATAGGAACCAGAGAAAAGTAATCAAAAATGTACGTCCCAGAACTAATGATTCACAGGAACAACCACTTGAATAGTCTAACCACCGACTTCCTCAGGGTCACTGAGCAAGGCATTCAACTTGCCACCATTCATTTTCGCCAGAGCCTGATACGGCCCTTCCTCCACAACAGCTCCCTGGTCAAGAACAACGACATGGTTCGCGATCTCGATCATTTCCTTCGCGTGCGTGATAATGATAACAGTAAGCCCCTGCCGCACGGCCACCAACTGCTGCACCGTCTGCCGTACGATCTCCGCACCCGCTGGATCTAAGCTGGAAGTAGCTTCATCCAGAATTAGGATTTGAGGTTGACGCAAAAGAGCCCGTGCAATGACCACGCGCTGTTTCTGACCACCGGAAAGGCCAACCCCACCATCTCCGATCACAGTGTTGTATCCCCGAGGCAGAGAGGAGATGAAATCATCAATCCCTGCTCCTTGAGCGGCAGTTCGGACACTATGAGATGAGGAGAGTGGTGAGTGCTGATCTAGCCCGTAACTGATATTTTCATGAATGGTGCCGGGGAAAATAGTTGGTTGTTGTGATACGATGGAGATCTGTGAGCGGAGAGTAGGAACATGTAGGCGAAGGATGTCTGCGCCCCCGAGTGTTATTGCGGGTTGCCCAGTTTCGGAGGCCGGGGCTTCGTAGAGCGATAATAGAAGCGATGCGACTGTGGATTTCCCCGACCCGGATCGTCCTACGAGCGCCGTACAGGAGTTGCGTGGGATCGAAATCGAGACGTTCTTCAATACCATTGTGTTTGGCCGAGAGGGATATCGGAAATTCACGTTGGTGAGCTTGATCGGGGTGAGGTTTGAAACTGTCAAACTACCGAGATGCTCGTGGGATCCATCTTGTGGGAGTTTTGAAAGGCGAATAAGCTGCGCCGCTATCTCGCGGGAGGTGTTGATCTGGGGGACTATAAAGGAGTGAGTAGAGTATTTCGGAGCGGTTCAGGGCCTACTAACTCCATGAGAGAATCTGAGCAGCGTATCCAATGCTGAAAAGTAGCATCGAGAATACCATCATCACATCATCCACATTGAATTCGCGAGATGCTGCGAGCACCGCTCCATAATAGAAGATCAAAGCTGTTCAAGAGAGTCAGCACAATAGCAAGCAAGTAAAAGAATGAGCGAGCTTACCGCTAGAAAATATGACTGTCGACTCTACCATACCGAAAAGCATGCCGGTATAGATGGCACGTTTCAACCCCAGCAACAAGCAGCATGCGATCGCATTGGCTTGTTTGCAATGGAAGTGACCTTCCAATGTCAGTGTTCTCACGGTACGAATCTCTGAAAAAGTCTCAGTAAAGACATCGGCGGCGAGATTGTTCGCATCATTGCATCGTCTTTCCCACAGCCCATTTGTTCCCTCGAAGCCTCGAGTGATGACATAAATGACAGGCCCACAGGAAAGAGCAACGAGTGTCAACTTCCAGCAAACAATCAGACTCCAGATAATCGCCATAACGGTGATTGCCGCAGCAACAACCACGTAACCCGCGAATCGGCCTAGAAGATTTCGCATGTCTTCTCCATTCTGATCGAGAGACGATGTCAGTCTGAGAGATCCGTTACCATCTTTTTCAAACCAGGCTCGTGGTTGATCGAGAATGCGTTGGAAGGCATTTTTCCTGAAGGAATCCAGCCAAGCTTCGCCACAAAGCTCTAGGAAGTAATGCATGAAAAAGGACGCAAGGCCATCCCCAAAAGACACACCCAGTACAGCAAGTGACCACGTCATTGCTAGGTGTTCACTGCTTTTTCCAGCATAGAAAGTTCCGAACAGCTGCGACAGAGAATATGAGAATATGGGAGTTGCGCTTGCATGGGCCAGTGCTGCGGCGAATCCCAGGAAGAGGATGATCCGCTGTCTGGTTGTCAAAGTCGATAGAATGGTGCCCATAATTTGAGACAGCGTAGTCATTCGTTCTTTCGGTATCTGCTGCTCTTTTGACTTCTTGCGGCGGCCATGTGGTTTCCGGCTGCGCTTCGTTCGTGATGGATCTGACCTGGAGCCCTGGCCATCAATATAAACCATTTCGACTTCTTCCGTTGGGATTTGGATAGCCGGTTCTTTCGAAGCCCACTGCGGACCAGGTCCTTCTGTCATGAAAGAAAGACTTTGGCTCCAATCTCGCAAGGGCGATCCTGGGAACTCCCCATTCCTGACCACGTATTCCGAATTCCTTCTCGGCGTCAAGTCCAGTGAGCTGAAGCGAAAAGTTGGGGGGATATGGCCTTGAGCCCAGGAGGTCCTGGCTCGACGATGTCCAAGGAAAGCTGTTGGGGGTCTTAATGTGTCCAAGCTCTCCGATGATGAGCTCTCCCAGGGAATGTTCATATCATCCAGAGCCCTCTTGTTCTGGGTCTTGGTTTCCGGACCACCGTCGACTTTCGCATGGAAGTACTTTTCACTCCCCGGACTGACCTCGACGGCATATCTGTAGCCAGATTTCACAATCGAACCCTGTTCAAGGATATACAGGAAATCCTGTTCCATGATTTGTGACATATCGTGGGTGATGATGATAGTAGTCTTTCCTTTCCGCCATTCACGGATTGCTTTCATAACTGCGACTCGGTTGGTGTGATCAAGAGCGCTGGTGGGTTCATCCAGGATCAGGATTGGGGTGTCACGTAATTTCGCTCTGGCAATTGCAACTCGCTGTCTTTGGCCACCACTTAAAAAGCTCCCACCCGGGCCAACGCATGTGTAAATTCCTTTAGGGAGACCATCGATAGTGTTCTCAAGCATGGCCAACTCAACAGGTTCTTTGACATCTTGCTTGGTGACGGTGGCATGGTCCTGGCGACCAAAAGCAATGTTCGTGAGGACAGACTCATTGAAGAGAACACTCTTTTGCTCTAAAAGGGTAATGTTGTTGCGGATCCAGTTGATATCGAGTTGCTGCATTGGAGTGCCGTCAATTAGGATTTCACCTGAGGTTGGCAAGTAGAACCGCATCAGTAGTTGGCTGAGGGTACTTTTACCAGAGCCGCTTTTCCCTATAACGAATGTCGTTTCGCCAGCAGGGAAGAAAAAGCTCGACGGCTTGAGCACGCATTGGTCAGGCTGACTAGGATATGAAAATGATACCTTCATGAATGTCCATTAGTGCCAGATAAAGCCCGTAGAAGAATTGTAACTTACGTTTTTGACCTCGATATCACCTTCGCAGTGTTCAGGATACCGGGTTACTTTCGCCTCGCTCACAATTTTGTCTTCTCTCCGGCTCTGGATGATCGATTTCAAGGCGGCACCAGCGACCTTGCCTTTTTCCATCACGATCATCTGCGGCAATACCTGTTCGATAGATTGAGCTGCGGTCAGACAGGCCCAGAAAGTTCTGAGAACTTCTCCAGATGTGAGTTTCCCGGTGCGTGCAAGCGAACTGCCATACCAGAATCCCTGAACAAACATCCCGAACATCATCCAGCGGATGAAAGCAATTTGCAGAGAATTCAGCCGAGCTTGGCGAAGGTAATGTGAGGCAGATCTCTCAATGCGCTCAGAAAAGTTGCGATGCTCGAAGGCCTGCCCATTGAGGCATTTGACCGTATCGATATTGGTGATAGCATTGTTGGCAACCTTGGAAGCCTCGGTGAGCTCAGCCTGCTGTGCTGTAATGCTAAATTTCATCTTCGAGGAAAGGAATCCGATAATTGCCGAGAATATTGGAATGCCCGCGAGAGTTACCAGAGAGAGGCTCCATGATGTGTAGAAACCCAGCCCCAGCGAAGCCAGTGAACGGCACGAGTATTGCAGTACAAGTCCGAGTGGCTGCGATGTCGCCATCTGCATTTCATGGATGTGTCTGGAAACAATGTGATATTAGATATAACCTTTCAGCGAGTATAGTGTTAAACTCACGCTTGAATTCCCGACAACAAAGCCCCAGAGCCCTCGCTTTTGGCCTCAAACCACTCAACGTCGCGATTTAACAATTCTAGAAACACTTGGCTGCGAATAACGGAGGCCTGCATTTCCCCGAATGCAACGAAAAGCGCATAATATGCACCGTTCAAAAACCAGCCAGCTACTCCCAGTCCGATCATTCCCAAGCAACTTGTGATTACTTGGCCATGAAGCCCTTTGGCATCAATCTGATCAGCGCCGAAAGACGTAAACGAGTCGAACACATTGCCAAGGAAGACTGCAAGTGCCGGCGTGACACAACTAGCAACCAGGGCGAAGATAGACCCGAATATGAGAGTCGGCAGGTGTCTTCGAGTCGTGAATCCGAACAGCGATTTCCAGCCCGGATTTCCCTCGGGAATATTTTGTTTGTTAGTGTCGCTCGAGTCGGAAGTCTTGCGTTTGGTAAACATTTTTGGCGAAAGGTTTGAAGTCACATTGAAGGCCTGGTATGACTTGCGGAGATTTTCCTTGCCGCGCTATAATGGCATAGGAATGAGGCAAGATGGAAGAGGATACAGATCGGCATAAAATAGCCATGACGGACTATTTGAATGTGGTTTGACAAAATAATCCACGAAAATAAAAGAACAAAAGAACAATACTAAGGAATTTCCTAATGGGGTAACATTGAAGAGGGGAGCAGAACAAAGACACCCATGCTCCGACATTGTTGCAAGGCGCCTGGGATGAATGTATCATTCATCGGGATCAGCCTTGAGACCGCAATCATAATGTTCACTGTTGGTAGATAGTCAAACAACTCCAGGGCTAGAGGGTGGACATACTAGATATTTGATGCGCGATGGCCACAATCATTCGCAACGAGGGCCCCAGAAAATCAGCCCATATACACACACAATGGCGGTCGAGACTATAAGACGAAGAAGCAAGGGAAATGAAATTTTATTCAGGGTATATTTCGGATCCAACATCGAAAGACTGTCCAAGTCCTGGCAGACAGCCAATCTACAGTTGAGTCGCGATTGATGGTCCGACGCTAAATCAGAACCACATATTTATGTGTACGAGCACACTTCTATCGTAAAAAGTAACCTCAAACCATGATACTGCGAGGTCTCGTAATCAGTATCACAATATCGAGGCCATTCACCATCTGCACCACAAGGAAACAGGCAAATGCCGTCGGCCAGATCAGCCGGGATGTGGAACTGCCCTCGATCTCGAAAACAGCAGCAATGAGACACGATTTGTAATCAGGAGCTGGCCTTCTGGGCCTTCTCGTAAATCCAATCGTTCAGACCAGCGCGGTTTCTAGGATACTCCGTCAGTTTCCATGCGTGACTCACCCGGCTCCAGCCGGCACTTACCTAGCGATCTCCACGGCGTAGAACTGCATGCGCACACCGAAAATAGTGGTGTCCTGGTCATACTCGGCATCCGCACGGGTACGGATCATGGTGCCAAAGTTGAAGTCATCGATTTTGTTCCACTTCATCATCCAGTTGCGCCACTTCTCCTTGCCGGCCTTGCTCTTCATTTCGTCCTCGACGAGGGTCCCGGCGGGATCGAAATCGGGGAATGCCTCCATAAACGAGTTGTAGATATCATCGTCCTGCTTGGTCAAGCGAAGTTGCGAGCCCTTGACCTTTTCCAAAATAGCCCAGTATGTCATGAGATGTTCAACCGCTGCAACGTGATCGGGGTATCAATATTATGATCTTGCGCCAAGCTGTAAATCGGATGTGAATCGATGCGCAACTAACCTTTGACGGCGAACTGCTTCTCCATCTGTTGCGATTGTTAGCGATCAAGGTTCTTCAGTCTTTCCATCTGCACACGGGTTCGTACATCCTCCAGATTCTCCGCCTCCTCGGGGTTGAATGGCTTCGACATTTTGACGGTTGATGTAAAGTGAATTCTATGAAATGCGAGAACAAGAAAGCAGTGATATGACGAGTGGGGAGGAAATCAGGTGGGAGTGTTCGGTGCCCCGCGCATAATTTTTTTGTCGGGCGGAGAGCACCCTCCGCCTTGCATAACGTCATCCCGCCCGCAGTCCGCACGAGTATAAATCGTACCAGCCTCATATTCAGCTCAACTACTGCTGCTTGAGTCCCTTTATAGCTTACTAAACTGAGCAAAAACCCCCACCCATATAGATCCTGGATTGATGCCAGCATCGCTACAGAGGTACTACAGAGTATAGTCATGAACCGGACATGCAGCTGTAAGCTTAAAGGCCTTGCTTCCAAATGGGACTCAAAAGACAATGCTCAGTCACTATCTGTATCGTCCGGTAGTTCTTCGAATCTTCCTTCGTGGAGAGCCTGAGTCACGGGGTTCTCGACATTAAGGAGACCATTTGCTTTGGCCCTGTGATGAATAGCTGTTAGCAAGGACTCTATATAGCTCGTTTACGGTGCACCTACCTCTCAAATAACACAAAGAGTCTCTCTGCCTCGCGCTCCTTCTCCTCCATGGTCATAGGCGGGCCGGTGTCCTGTGGCTCGGCGGCCCACCGTTGTCCTGTGATTGGATTGCGTGCGGTGTCGGGGCCATCTTTGGCTGAGGATGCTTCAGTTGCACTCTGTGGCATCTCAATGCCGCGTGCTGCCAGGAAGCCAGCAGCGAAGCCGTAGCCAATGTTCTTAGTGAGTTTCTCAGCATCCTTACCTGATAGGACAAACATCAGCTCGGAAATTGTAACCTTCAGATTGGCGAAGTGGGTTGTCGAGAGCTTCAGAAGTCTTGAAGAAAGCGTATCTGACTGTCCAATCGGCAAGCTTCGGTCAGTGTCTTCAGGCAGAAGAAGCGACTGCATATGCTTGCGGGGTCCATCGGGTGCCACTTCGTAGATAGCGATGAGTGAATATAGCAACGGGACTGCATTTGCTTCTAGCTCCGCAGGGCTATATATGGATGTAGCCTGGTCCAAGATGCTCACCAACTTGTCCACGTTGCAGTTGTTGTCAAATGCGGGAAAAAGCGGGCTGCTCTCGAAGATTTTGCCTTTCTTTTCCTCCAAGTCAAGGATAGACAATGTATTAAGCAAGCCGCCAACTAGACCATCTAGGGGCTTTGCTGGAATATCAATGCGACATATGATCTTCAGGATATGAGGGATGGAAGGAGAGAACTCGGGACCAAGGTTTGGGAATATCTTGGAGATGTTGTATACCAATTTGAGCGTGTCTGACAAGGCCAGTTCGTCCATTTGTGACAATGGCTTTCTTCCCGACTTGGGGAACTGCTTCGCATGACGGCTCAATTGCTATACTGGTCAGTACAGCACATCGACTTTCTAGTCGGACAATGACTCACGTAGTTGATGTTATCCCCCAACGCGTGACTCTTGATCAAGTCTTTAAAGTCTAATGTGGTGTTATAGGTCGCGTAGAACAATATCCGACTTGTGACCATCTCGTCTTCCGATTCTTCGGTCTATCAAATATCATATCAGCTTTGGTACCGACATTCCATCTGCTGCGGGCCTACCTTAAGCTTTTCTGCCAGCTTTCCACTGTATCCCGTGTCTACAAAAGCCTGGCGCATTTTAGGGTCAAGTAACAGCGCATTTGCAACGCATCGCAATGCTGCTCGGCGTACGTCAGGGGTTTCCCCCTCAACGCCATATCGCATCAAGGTATTAATGCCCTGAAATTATCAGAGTCAATTGTAATTCTCATTCTCGACGGGCAACTTCATCTGTTGTGTTCATACATTCTGCGAATAGATCGGTTCTGCGTTGGTAGGGTTCGTGCCGTGTTGTCGGAGCTGGAGGAGGGTTTGGACTCGGTCTAGGAGTAGGTGGGATCAGTACTAGGCGCGTACATAGTAGGTCGGCCATTGCATCCGACTTACCTGCTGTTGAGAGGTTGTTCTCTTGTATGTCTTTCTCGAGAGATTTTAGAAGCTGTGTCACTTGTTGTAGCTTCGCTGTATGTGCAAGATCGAGTCAGCCGACCTGTTTGACAGTGTGGGGCTCCTCAATATCATGTACCTGTTCCTTGCATCTGAAGAAATGCCATCCTGATCTGAGCTCGCACTGACTCGAGTGTTCCGAGTAAGGGGGTGAGGTAGGACTGGTGTCACTTCCACTGATGCCTTGTGCTGAAGGACAGTCCCCGGCACAGTATGAGGCAATATCAGATCAGTAGCTTGAGCAGGTAGCTATTGACGAGGGAACCAAGAAAAAGGGAGAGGGCCCCGGGGAGCCACGCGGGGAAGTCAGACCCAAATCGTCATAAATTATTTGGCGACCCCCCACCTAAGCTTCTCTTAAGAACCTCTCCTCCAACAATCGATATAACAATTACTGCTACATAACTATGAGAAATGCCCTGTCTTGCACAATCTAGTCTATGTAGACCTTTTGTATAATGTGAACTTTTGTGAACTCCGCTGTTTGCCTAAAGAATGTGACAGTAATAGATTGAAATACTAGAAGCTCAATGCTAAATGCTAAGTACTGAATGCTGAATGTTGATTATTGTTGTTAATTGCTACATATCTACACACTAAAATACTCTCCCAATGATTATTGAAGCCTATAGCCACTCTCACAAAAAGTCCGCGTATTGATGCCTCGTCGCCTCAGGCGGTGACACTTTACGCGCATCGCGGCGCGTCGGAACTTGAACCTAGTTTTCTCGGCTTGATGTGGCTTCTTGATTCCCCAGTCTAGAACAGATCATGGACAGGGCCTGAATAGCATCTAATTCAGCAATGATCCTTGACTATTGCTTCTTTTCCTTTTTCACACTTCTTGTCTGATTCAAATCATGGTGGAGATCCTCTCTGCTCGTCCGCCTACACCTCCAAGGACAGCTTCGCGCATCGTGATTGAAAACACCGAGTCACCAGTAACCGTTCAAACACCCAAGGAGCCAGCATTTTCTGCACTGGGGTCGGTGGAAGCCGCTCCGTCCAGCCGCAGTTCGAAGAAAGTGAATTTCTCGCCATGGCCCAAGTACATCAAACCACCAACCTTTGCTAGTGCCATGAAATCGGCCCCCGACGTCAAGACTATCCCCCCATCCCCGAACTCCAAACCTACGAAGTCGATCCTGAAAGCAACCCAGTCACCAATTCCCGTTTGGTCACCCAATGTCGATACATTCACCACCGAATCGCTTGCCATGCTGCTCGAATCGGTCATCCAACAACTGGCAGGCGAGTCGATGAGCTCCCGACTCGATGCCTACATGCAGTTCTTTGGCGCGCTACGCACTTACGACGGACTTCCGGCCGGTCAGAAGATTGCGGAAAAATTGAATCTCATCACCGAGTTTATCCAGCGAGATGTGAACCGGGACCTTGCGAACGGCTCTCCTCTCGACACGAACCTTGCCAACCAGGCTCTGAAATTGTCTGCTGCGTTTGTTTGGCATCCGGAGATTTCGACACAGCTTTCGGAGGAGTTCAAAATGTTTCTGGTCGACCACTCCATCACTTGTCTCTACGAGGCCAAGGCCCCAAAGTCTGTTTTGACGCACTACATGTCCATATTGGCCACTCAGAACTTTGGCCCCAAAATTATGACCGGTGCTCGTGTGGCCCGTCTTTTGACGGTTCTACAAGAAATAACCAAGAATATCACTGGCAACGCCATTATTTCCCATCGATTGAACATTTACCAGCGCCTGCTAGGCCAAGCCAAGTCCGCTTTCATCTCCCAAGCGAGCCTATGGATGGAACACCTGATATTCGCGCTGCTTCATCATTTGAGGGACACCAGGTCAAAAGCGATTGCACTTGGCTTCCAGGTGGCCATAGAAGCCGGCCCCAATCCTATACTGTCGAAAAACATCCGGGATCTTTTCGACCGGCCATTAGAGCACGACCGAAGGCTTGTATCAGAGGTTCGTGAGCGCATGACTCGAATGATGGCGACGGTGGATAGCGGTGAGCATGTTCCTCAGATCTGGAGCATCATTATCCTTCTTCTCCGGAGCAAAAGATGGAATCTTGAACAGTGGGGTCATTTCAAGGAATGGGTCCTCGTGCTCCAAAAATGCTTCAATTGCAGCGAGCCAGTCATCAAAGCGCAAGCTATTGTTGGTTGGAATCGATTCGTCTTTGCTGTCAACCCCAACGAATCGACGAGCCGATATCTGCTAAAAATGCTGGGCAAACCGGTACTCTCTCAATTCGACCGCAAGAAGACCGACAAGTCAGGAGCACCGCCCACCCAACTAGCTCTGACCAGTTACTATAATCTTTTATACTACACTTTCCGTCCGTCAGCTTCTTATCAGCACCTAGATGTTATATGGGAGGAATACGTGGTCACTCCGTCTTCAGGGATCTTCTCATCGGTCCCGGTTCTCAGCGACTGTCTTTCGCGCATATTAACAAACCTGTTGTGGAGTGCGCAGGCTAAAATATGGATAGAGAATCGAATCAATGACAATACCAAAATGGAAGCAGAGGAACTTCCTGCTGCCGACAGCAGATGGGTTCGATCAAGAATTACCTCGATTCTGAAGGTTTTCGAGCATCTGCTCAAAGCCTCAGTTTGGGTCGACGACGCAGTTGGCCAATCTCACGTGGCATTGGCCTGGAACAGTCTGTCCAATGCTCTATCGCTTGCGTCCAGCAAAGAGATCACCCCTTCAGGGGAATCGATGCAAGCTGTTGCTAGCATTTGGAGTCTACTGCACCGTCTTTGGACTGCAGGGCCGCCCTCGTTGAATGCCGACGACACAGATATTTTCTTCGAAAGATTCAGATTCTTGTCTACAACAATGATTGTTTCTATTGGGGGGATTCCGTTTACCGAAAAGCTTCTCCTGAGGAACGCGGATGAAACTGACAACATTTCCGCACATTCACATCCAAATACGACCCAAGAAAGTGCTATTCTTCATCTCCTTCGAATAATCAGCAGCACTGCAGGGATAATAGCGCCGAGCGAATCTTACACACACCTTGTCTTAGGTAACATTGAAGCAGCATGCAACGGGAGGTTCTCCCGAGGATCTCGCCTCGAACTTCTCCAACAGTGTGCTGAATTGAGCACTACGGAGTCCAGTGCTATTCCCTGTGCGGCTCAGCTGTCGGAGGTAGTTTGGAATGCCACTGCTCAGGCGGCCGCAGATGCTTTGCAGTCGTTCCCTATGGAGTCGGCTCGTGGACGTGACGGCTCTGTATCCCGTGACTACGAAAATGTCATCAAGATCCTCTCGTTCGGACTTTCATTTGCGTCGGCCTTTAAAGAGTGGTCTCATTTGCTTGAAACTTTTGTTCGCGTTGTTCGTACAGAGAAAGGGAACCAGGCGGTTGCCAATATGATTGTGGGAACCCATGGCGGAACGCCTCATGCATCTTTCCGCTGAAAATACCTACTTGCCCTCAACATCACTGCTTGGTCATTCCTTGTCCATCCCTTTCATGCAAGGAACCGGCCTAGGCATTGATCGCAGCGGCATCCAGGCAGCTGGTCATACCATCTTTCCTCATAAACTCCTCGCGTCAGTTGCCCAGACATTGCATGGTGCATACGACAACTTCAACGCATCACAATCCTACGGTCTTGCCGACTTTATCGAGGCATTAACCTCTTTTCTGGGCACTGGCGTCCCGCAGTTCCAATGTCAAATACTTCAATGTCTCCAGTCATCACTTGGTCTTTGGTTGAAGGACGAAACTCACAAAATCCATGTTGATCGTGGCGTCGATAGCAGAATCCTGACAGCGTGTCGTGCACTCTCGTCAGCTACTATTAATATTCTGCAAACATCAGTTTCTCATGATCTACCTGCTTTGAAAATCTTTGAGCCTATCCTTTGCGCCGGTTTGGAGTCATCGCATGTGTCAACAGCTAAGAGATATGTCGAGCTTTGGGGCCTGACCTTTGGTTCACATTCTTTTGCCACGCCTGTCACCGTTTTGCAGGCTGTACAAACTGCCGAATCCAGGGTCCAGACCGCGACATTGCCCCCTCAAGACGGCGATCAGGATACGGACATGTTACCTCCCCCTCCGCAAGACGAACTGGATCAGCCATTGCATCAGCCATCTCAGGACACTCAGCTATCGTCCCCCGTCGTACGGACCGAAGACTCCTCCCTGGTCCTCAAGCCAACTGAGCAGTTCCATGAACCCCAGTTGCCGAGTAATATTCTTCAACCCACGGATGCACAAATTGTTGAAGGCAATTCGATGTCTCACAAACGCAAAAGCCATCGTGAAATATTTTCGATGATTGAATCCCTTCAATCCTCTTCGCCCGCTAGTACTCCACGGAAATTGGGCTTTAATACTCCTCCGCATCTGCGCAAGCTGCACGGAGGATCACTGGCCGAACTTCCTCTAACGCCCACTCTCGCCCCTACTGAGAATGAAGAAGGATTCATTGGCTCATCTCCTACGCCTGGTACCAGAGACCCGACACCTGCCATGAACTCCGACGCACTCACATCGAGCCACCGACCTGCGGATTTGGGCATCGATCCTCCATCATCCCCTCCCGAAATGCAATCTCGGAGCCCAAGCCCTCGGAAGCCTCGCTCGAAGAGCGCGCGACGAAGGGCTGCAAAAGCAAGGAAGGCTCTTGTTGGTACATCCGGCAAACAGTCAACAGTCAACAGCCCGGCTACTTCCCGTCTGGCGACGGAGAACATAGACACGCCCATGGGTGATGCCCATGACTATGATAATGACAACACCAACGCTACACCTCCAGCAAACGGAATTACTCCCAGCCGGCGACTCCGATCTGGGCTGGGTAAAGACTTAGATACAGCAGATACAGCAGAACCTTCTCTGGCGCCACTGGTTGACTCTGATAATACACCTGTCCAACAACCTACTCGCAAGAGTAAACCAAGCTCGGGCTCCAAGAAGAAGCGGAAGCAATCTCAGTCTAAGCCTGCTGACAATCAACTCCAGCAGGCCAGGGACATGCCTCCTGATATCCTTCCGGATAGTTTCATGGACTCGAGCGAGGAGACAGAGTCACAAATCGCGTCACAGCTTGGACAGGACTTGGAACTAGCAGTGGACATGGACGATAGGGATCATCTGGAGCAAGCAAAACTTACGGATGAGCCATCTATGAAGAAGAGAAAACGGGATCAAGAGGAACCTTCTTCATCTGTGAGAACTGACAGACGCCGGTCGACACGGCTGTCCATGGCTAAAGACGTGGTCAACGTCGAGTCATTACAGCCTGATGCTTCACATTCTCACCGTGCCAATTCTCAGCCAGTCTCTCCGGCTACATCATTGTCGCCAACTGCGACTCGCCGATCCACTCGCGCTTCACAGCGAAAAGGTGGTGGTAATGCCCCTACGGATTCAATCCCTGCAACCCAAGACCTCGTTGCACAGGAATCAACACAAGATGGTGAGACCCCGCGACCGTCCAAAAGGTCTCGCAAGTCAAGTCGTCTTGAGGATCAGTCTGTCTCTGCCGCCGTTGATAGCACTCCCAAAAGCGTCCCTCGAGATACCCGCTCGCGCAAAATGCGGTCTCAACAACAGGCATCTGAGGCGTCTCAACCTCAATCTTCAAGCATTCCATCCGAGGAACATGGCGATACAGAAGACTTGCCACCTCATGTCGGCCTGGACATGGTCCCCGAGAGCCTCATTACAGAAGACCAAGCGAAGCAGAACACCTCTATTTTTGTTTCTACCGAAGAGGCAACTGCCAGTCAAGTCTCTGAAATGGAGCAGGCCATTGAGCCTGCTGTAAAACCAGACACGGAGATGGACATCGACATGGATGGAGTACAGCACGGTGGAATAGTAGAGCAAACTACAAGTGTCGCCACCACGGGTACCCAAACCCAAGAAACACACCCCGAGCCCAAATCCGATATCAGCGAAAGAGGCGTCGTTCAATCCCTGAAGAACCTCTTGGGTGAAATGGAAATGGCGACTTTGTCCCCGAGCGCTTTCCGCGAGGTCGATGATCTTCTCTTCAAGCTCCGTTGCGAAGCACAAAATGCATCAACGCGACACAATACTTCAGCATAGCGAATGGCGTTTACAGCGAAACCTTTTGGATATGAATTTTTTATATTGGAACCCCGTCTCATCATTATTCCCCATCTGCATCCTATATGTCTCCATAGCCTGAAGCACAGTGCCTATTTTATTGCTTGGCACGCTTGGTCCCAAATCTCTTCTTTTTCTTGTACGTTACGTTTTCCGGGCTCGATGGTTTCTGCGGGTATAATACCATTCCAAACATTGAACATTATGATCTTCAAGAAGTAGAAGACCACAAAAGAATGAGGGTGCTATGGGTGTCTACATATGTAGTTCACTTCTACATTTTCCCCACGATCATCTGCCGTTGCCACCATTGTAATAATAAGGAGATTCCGTATTGGCCAGTTGGAGTTTGACCCGAAGGTGTTCAGGTACAGTTGACCTGAATGTCATGATGACACCGAGCGCCACTCCTTCCTAAATAGTATATCAAACCAGGTTTTAATCTAAGACGTCCTGCTCGAATCGGCAGCGAAGATTCCATTCAAACTTTGCAATTATATGTACATATCTAGCTCGACTGTACATATTCACACAATGGCCACCCCAGGCACTCAGTATATGATGCAAGCCGGCCTAGCAGCCGGCATGTCAGGCACAGAGGGCATGCACCCCCCACACGCCAAGCCGGTGGATCCCCATCTCAGCGACCCGGTCAACATGCTTCCAGCCGACCTAACACCCGACTCCAAAAGTCGAATCGCACTGCGTGGTGTGAATGGGAAGGAGGTACTGGTTCCCTACCTGAGTATCGGCGCATGGTCATGGGGCGACAAAACAACCTTCAACTACAACCCAACACGAGACCTACCGCGCATCCACGCAGCATGGGAGAAGCTCAAGTCTGTTGGCTTGACCTTCGTGGACACAGCACAGTCCTACGGCGACGGTGAGAGCGAGCGGATCTGCGGAACCCTGTTCAGGGACATGCCTCGCGACTCTTTCGTGATACAAACCAAGTGGCTATCAACACCAGACATGACCAACACACTCATGCAGGCTGGCGGACCGAAGTCCAAGCTTAAAGATTCGCTCGTGCGTCTTCAACTAGACTACGTCGACATCTATCTCGTTCACGGTCCTATCCATCCGAGCAATATATCCACTGTCGCCAAGGGCATGGCCGAGTGTGTGCAATCCGGGATGGCGCGCGCGGTCGGAGTGGCTAACTATGACACAAAGGAGATGATCAAGATGGCTGATGAGCTGGCCAAGCACGGCGTCCCGCTCTCTGTCTGTCAGTGCGAGTATTCCATCGTACGCCGCTTGCCCGAAGTCAGTGGGATGATTCGAGAGTGCAGAAAACGAAGTATCTGCTTCCAGGGGTTTGCCTCGCTGGCCGAGGGCCGTCTTTCTGGTAAATATTCCCGCCTCAATTGGCCGCAGCAGAGCCGACGTTTTAGCAGTTATCCCATGCATCTGCTCGAACCTACTATCAATGTCTTGAAGAGTATTGCTGAACAGCGGCATGTTCCTCTTCCTGCTGTTGCGCTGAACTATTCTATCAATAAGGGCGTTCTGCCACTGGTTGGCGTGCGCGATGCTGGCCAAGCGGAACAGGATATGCAGGCCCTTGGATGGCGGCTGACGGAAGATGAAATGAAACAGATTGAAGGAGTCAGTCTGCAGGGTGGCAGGTCTGCCTTTATGCAACATGGGTAGGTAATATCGAAGGATGATGAAAGTGTACAGTGTGAATCGAGGACCTGGTTATTCTTGCCTCATGTCGAGGGTCTCATCCCAATGGCTTTGGTGATGTCTAGACCAAGAGGTCTGAACTGTAGGCCAAGAATAAAGGGCAGAACATGACTCGTCTTCGCTACGACTATAATCATAAAGTCTGGACCGTGGTAATACATGTCGCAATCAACGCCATGCAATTGCACAACTCCACGCCAAGAACCGCCCCCTTGGCAACTGAAGGGAATTTCGACTGTTTTTTGGACACCTCAGCTCGTTCGGCACTCCTCCGGACCCTGCATCCACTCGTTGGGGACCATGAAATACCTGCAGGTCACCTCACATGACTGAGCCAAGCTGGCTAATCTTTGCTCATGATAGTAATCCCGCCAACAGGACTGCGACATCGCACACCATCTCCGCTCTGGGATGCTCCCAAGACTCTTGGCGCGGCTCTCCTATCTCACAACCCGCGAATCTAAGGATCCAGGACGGAAATGCCTCCCCAAGCCTCTTGGCATGGGTCCGAGGTGACGGGTGCAGCAGGATGGGATGGTTGGGGCGCCCCTTGGCATCAGCCAGAAATCTGACGAAAGCGTCCTTGATCTGCTGCGGAGGTTTCTAAGCGACTTTGTCGCTGCTTAACTTTTTCTTTGATTTGTGATCTCTTGTAAAATCACGAAGTCATCGCATGGAAAGTTACAAAGGTCTCAGCGCTTGAAATTTTCCTCATTTGATCGGTACCATCATGGTACTCGCCCAGTATCTCAAGAAGGCTGTGGCCTGGATCGCTCCTACTCCACAGAAATCGGAAGATGGACGTGATCAATGGCCCTCTCGAGCGGCTTTCTTGCTGGCCGCCATGGGAGGCTGCGCCGGCCAGGGAAATCTGCTGCGATACCCCTCGGTAGTCTACAATAACTATGGATTACAGTGGTTTATCCCCTACCTGTTGGCCGTGTTCGCAGTCGCCATTCCGGCCCTTATTCTCGAGATTTCGATTGGACAAGCATATCGTGGCGGGACGGTTATCGCGTTCAACAATATCAACCATCGGCTGAAAGGCGTTGGTATGGGTCCGATCTTGGTCAGTTTCGTTGTCGTGCAATACTTCACAGTCAACTTAGCGTGGATCATGAACTATTTCCGCAATTCCTTCCGGAGCCCGATACCGTGGGAGGGCAGAATCGAGGAATTTTACATGGGCAATGTTGTCGCCAACATCGATCCGGTCGTGGGCAATCTCACTGCTGGCAATGGTGCTGTTGCCCACTACACAGTGTACCCGGGAGTTGCACTTATCGGTGAGACGGTCGGCTGGAGCGCCTTCATCTGGTTTCTCATATGGATTTCCATCTTCCGTGGAGTCGGCCTGACGGGTCGCGTTGTCTACTGGACGATGGGTTTGCCGATTGTCACCACCCTTATTATCGTCGGTCGCTCTTGTTCACTGGAAAATGCGAGTGAGGGTGTCCGGCTCTTATGGGCGACATGGAGAGGCGACCAGCTAGCCTCGGGAACTGTCTGGCAAACCGCTGTCGGACAGGTCTTCTTTTCCACCGGCATTGGTTTCGGATATTTCACTTCCTATGCTTCCTATAACTCTAAACACTCCAATGCTGTCATGGACGCAATTCTTATATGCGGGAGTAACATCCTGTTCGAGAATGTTGCTGCCTTTGCTGTGTTTGGTGTCGTAGGCTACCTCCGACGTTGGCCACAGGATGGCGAGAGATTGGGTGCATTCGTGGTCGGTTTCCTCACGCTCCCCGAGGCTGTGCTCCACATGCCTGGTGCGAATTGGTGGGCCATCCTGTTATTCTTTACCCTGGTGGTTCTCGGGTTTAGTTCAGCCTTTGTGATGCTCGACGCGGTGGCTACCTTGGCCGTGGATTCGGGCGTGAAAATGTCACGACCGATGATTGTGACTAGTCTCACAATATTGTCATTCCTTATGTGTTTGCCTTACTGCACCCAATTCGGATTCTACCTGTTGGATGGAATCGACCGATGGATCAACAATGTGGCCTTGATCTTTGTTGTGTGGTCGGAGCTCGTCGGTGCAACCACGGTCTATCGCTGGCACGACGTGGTGAGCCAGACAGGGCTGCCTGCTTTTGCTGTCTATAATTTCGGATACTTTGGCGGCCAGATCGCTGGAGTCGCCGTCGCACACGGTACCTCGAATCCGGCAGCTGGCGCTGGTGCCGGGTTTGGGTTATATATCGTCTGCTCGACTATTTCTGTCCTCGTCGCCACGACCCCCGATATCAGAGCTGCCAGCTTCTGGGGGTGGAACCCTTTCCTCTGTCGATTTTGGTATCTAGCATTCTACTCTGTATGTTTCCCGCTGCCAACAAGCTCGCAATAAGAGAAACTAACGTGTCCAGGGTAATCAATTGAGACGCGACCTGAACGCCGTCGTTGGCGGTAATGGAAACTGGAACATTCCTCGTTTCTGGCCCATTCTACTCCGGTATGTCAGCGCGCCTGTTCTGGCCATTGTGTTCAGCTTCGCGTATCCTGAATTTTATACCCTGCGTTACGACCCAATGATGATCGCTGGGTTTATTTTGGCGCACTTCTGTTTGCTCTTGATTCTGCTCGGTTTGGTGTTCCCAAGATACTACGACGTGTTTATTCCACCTGGCCGGAGGACCGAGGGCAAGGAAGAGACGATCGCCAATCAGCCCAAAGAACAGGAACTTCTGCCAGAGATGGGGGTGTTAGACTGCGAAACTGGCATGCAGGAGTTAGTTTCGGGCCGGAAGAGTTCTGATGGGATAGATACGGGACATTCGAAGGGGCCGAAGCTGTAGAGTGTACATATTGTACATACCTCTTTTTTGATTTAACGTGAAGACGAACTGGTTCTGAAGTGACTTTTACTATTCATCTAGCTCCACGAGCTGGCTACACACCCAGCAGTTCAAGTATTGGAATTCAATTAAAGAACAACTTGTGGTATGACCTTCGTGATAGCTTCTCCGGAATGTAAGAAACACGGAGTCATATTAAAAGCCAAAGAAAAAGGAAGAAGCAAAAGCGCCGATCAGGGTCCAAACCCGCCTAATTCACACTAGGATCTGTCTCCCCCTCTATTCTTCCTCGCATGTTCCCCCCGTATCCTCCTCCTGATGAAGTCTGAAATTTGAGTGCGTGGAATTCGTGGACCCAATATAGACCTGACATCAGCTGTGTCCAGGTCTTTCTTGAGCTCAGCTTTCGCTTTCTTCAGCATAGATCGAAGAGCTCGGCGCTCCCTCAACTGGGCCTGGAGAGTCCGGGCCAGAAGTTTCTCTTGCTTGCGTTGAAAACGCAATCGGTCCCGGCACATGTCGATTTCCTCTTGCATTTCATCAAGGAATTTCTCCGATTCAACCGCTTCGCGGTCACCAGTCTTCTTCTTCGAGGGTAGCAATTCGGGGTCGGAAGGACTTGGGGACCGCTTCCTGGAACTGATGGGTTGGTTAGATTGGACTGAGGTTTTCGGTATCAGGGCCCTTTTGGAACTAGATTACCTTTTCACGGTCTTGGAATCGCGGTCAGACTGTGTCTTATTATGCAATGGGCCTGTCGGGGAGGTCGGATCGATTAGAGCTAGACTTTGTCTGCGACCGAGATGGGCAGGAGATCTAGGAGAGACAGAGGACTCCTGGGCAGGGCTTGAACGGACTTGAAGCGGGCCCTTGTGTCTCGAATGGTGCGACTTGTCTTGACATTGAGGCGGGCAAGGGTCAGATGTATCTCCCGGACTTTGGACACCCTGTTCTAGTTCTTTGATTCGTGCTTCTAGTTTCATTACTAGATCCCTCTCGGTACTCGGGGAACTGATGACGGTTGCAGAGTCATTGGACATTGCGGCTGTCCAGGGTTGCCCATGCTTGATTGAATTTGGACACGGGTCAGTTGGTTTTCTTGTTGGATTTTCGGAAGAAGGTGAGCGGCCTGCTCCTGTGAAAATGCAAGGTTGCCTACGCTCATTAGGACCTGGGAAAGGACCAGTTGCTCTTGTTGCTGGATTGTGAGAAGCTGAACGACCTGCTCCGGCGAAAGTGTAGGTTGGGAGTATGGCACAGAAGGGTTAACCCTAGGACTCAAGGGAATTGAAAACGGCTGTCGGTTTCTCGCATCCAGGTAAGGATCATAGAGTGGTAAACACTGACCCTTTCCAGACATCGCATGGCGCGGTGGGGTATTATCTGGATGTCTCGTCAAGATTGCAGGGTACAACACAGGCTGGTCGACTGTGTCCCGTCCCTCCCAGTGCTCAGAAGGTGGCTCAACTGGGTAATAGCAACCTTCCATTTCGGAACACCGCCTTGACTAAGAGAGAAGAGGGGATCTGACGAGAGACTGAAATAAAGATGAGCTGTCTCCGGATGAGGAGCCGTTGTAATGGATGAGAGAAGGAGATCGTTCACTTGGTTCTCACACGGTTCTCCCCGATCATCCGTTTGCTGTTCCCGTGCTTGTTTCATTCGTTCCTCTATCAGAAACGAACGAGGATCCAGGGATAGACTAGGCACAGCTTTGTAGACAAATTTGAACATGCAATGTGATGATAATTGAATGAAGTAAACATTAGGCAGCATATGGTTAAAACAAAGGCATGGTGAAACAAGTGCGAAGCTGTTGAGTGTACATACCTGAAGACGACTTGGTTGTGAAGTGACTTTAACCATTTAATCTATCACAAGTCGGTTGTCATCTAGTTCAAGTATATGCAATCGAAGGCTTGGTAGTTATATTTGATATAGTTTTTCAGAATGTTTCTGTCAGTGTACCAGAAAAAAAAAAAGGGTACCAAAAATAATGCGCCGACCGGGGTTCGAACCCGGGCTCCTGCTTGACACCGGCTTGGGAAAGCAGTGTCCTACCTCTAGACTATCGGCGCTTTATTTGTAAAGTAAGGACTGAAAATCCATTTTCACCAACTCCAATCTGTCCCATTCTGGTATAGAGGGTCAGCATAAACCATGGTTGAGCTGCAAATCCGGGGTAAAGGGTAAACTGTTTATTTCTACCTAGGTACCTAGGTACTTGTGGGGACTATGACTCAATCGAACTGCACGAAACAAGAGCTGAAGGTTCTTCGCGACGTGTCTTACGCAGGATACCACGCAAGCCATATTTGATTTTGATCTGGGAGTCCCCGTCGACAGCCCATTGACCCCGATTAACTCTAGTTGGATGATGCGGCTAATAGACATCTGGTTCTCAATCCGCCAAAAAAAAAAAAAAAGAACCAGACTATATTTGTAGGAATATTAAAAAGAAAATGCAAAGCTTAAAAGAAGTTAAGTTGTGGGTGTGGGGGTGGGGTAGTGGGTCGAAAGTGTGAATAGCTTCAAAGGATCCCGAAGTAGAAAAAAAAATGGCCCCAAGGATCTTCACAACAGCTAGGCTAGGGACAGTTTCCTCATCGGCTAGGACGCGCCTCGCTCAGGACGTTGAGGCATCAGAGAGCCCCCTTTTCAAGGTGGGGTTGGTGTACTCCCTGTCGTCAGCCCGTGACTCACAGTTCTTCAACCCGACCTAGCTGTGATTCGAACGCGCAACCTAACATTACCCTGCCCGGGGCACTTCCCATCTGAGCTATGGGGGTTGGGGGTTGCTATGCCTGGACTTAAAGTTCCCTTTATGCTCACTTTCCTTATCGTTCCTTCCTCATACAGAACTCCAGGGACGCTCTTACCTTGCGGCAGTCCCTTCCTTCCTATTTCAGAATGAGTGGTGGTGTCTTCCAAGAGGTATTCATATCTACCTTTCTTCGTCCTCATCTCCAAAACCCTTTTGTTGCAGAGCACCACGGATGGGATCTATGATCAGGTATCGCTCCCTATCCTCCTCCCAGACTCGATAGCCACGTTGAACACCTATGTACCCGGATCCAATCGCCCATCACTGCTGGTGGAAAGGGCGGCACTGGCCGAGTGGTCCGTATGTCAATTATGTCCCCTAGCAGTCAACGTCTCGGGTATTAGTACTGCCCAGACTGTATTGCGGCTGATCTGGCATCATTTGCGCCGCTATCAGGCTCGCCTGGCAACGAGCTATATCCAACTGGCAGCCCAAATCCTTAACGATTTGCGCAGCTGTCTTTCCACCGCACCCAACAGCGGAGATCACACACCACTGAAAGCATTTATGGAACATGACTGTACATATCAACAACAACATTGGAGTAGTATAGGCAGCAGGTTGAATGCCAAAAGGGACCTCTAATTATGTTAGACCAGCGTTTTCCACTGTGCCAGATAGATGGTGGTGTTTACCCCATTTCATTGCGGATGGCCGTTGCCCAAAGCAGTTCCAGTTTCCCCGAGAAGGCGTGGACCCACTATATCTTCACACGCTCAAGCCCGACATCAGGTGTCCCTAAGGTGACGGGACATTCACGCATTTCAACAGCCTCACAAGACATAAACAGACCTGTAAGGAGCACCCGCAGGCTGAGCGGAGGGAGTGTAAGAAGAACGTGTACAGAGGGACAAAGCCGAATCCAAATTCTATTGAAGCCCAGCCTGATAGGTCTGTCAACAGCCTAAAGAGTTACCTATAGTTGATGGAAGAGATTCTCCTTTACTACCTCGTCTGGACTCGAGCTCCCCTTTTGACTCACGGGGGAGCTGTACTGTCGGTATCCCAGCTGCCAAGTCGGGAAGCGCATTACACTGTCTCTATAGGGCTACCACAATCTGATGTATCCTGAGCTGAAGTGAACCATTGTGGCGCAAGCAGCATGGAGCTGGCGCAGCATAGCTTGTACATTATGACCAGAAAAAAAAAGTTTGATTGATATCAATCACCAAAGCGTTGTGTCTTTAAGTATACAAAAACAACTTCCGCCTGACCCACGACATCAATGAGGCGATCGTGCATGCTGTTTTTGGTACAATTAAACATCACATTGTTTCTCAATTGAGTTGAGTGAGCCCTTGGTCGTCGAAGTTCCTGTTCGAAGATGGCCCTTTGCGGTCCAGTTCTCGAGGGGAACAGCGTCGACACGATGCGTATCGTTGCCGAACTCGTCATTGTACCTATTGATGGGCTCAGTACTCGAGCGCTTATCGCCGATGTACTTGCCAGGCGTTGTGCTTTTATTTCCTAGAAGAAAAGGTGTCTTCCATGAGCGAGGGAATGCGAACGAAGGACGAGGTTGTGAGTTGTTGGAGTAGGAGCCGTTACTATCGTTGTTCTGGTTGTCGGGGTTCCCAGGTTGCTGGGCTCGGTTGCTGTTGTACTGGAATGCCTTGACGCCAAACAGCTTGCGGAGTAGTGGCCACCAACACATGAGGTTGGCAACATAGATTGCCGTGCTGGCTTCACGGATGTACCAGATCTGGTAGGTTGTTGTGAGTGGGGAGGCAAAGTTGAAGTATTTGTTTAGGATAGCGGCAATAATGGTGAACAAGCCCAGACTCATGACGCCGATGAGGACGACCTTTCTGCGTCGTTTGAGTTGAGCTTTGATAAGGAGTGGAATCGGGATGGCGAACATGACAGCATCGGAGGAAATGTTGAAGACGGCTTGGGTTATCGAGTAGTGTTGGTATGTCGCACACTGCATGTTTTCCACCGGCATGGCCCAGTATTGTGAGAATGGACGGCAGTAGACAGCGTAATAGGTGACCATTATGACGACAAATCCGATGGCAACGTAAATGGAAAGGATTTTGATATAAAAGTTGGATTTCAGATTCTGCGTGATTCGCCAATAGAGCATCAACATGCATGTCTTGACGCCCCAGGTTGAAATCAACATGCATTGCTCCAGTCCAATGACAATTTTGCTTCCATAGATCCGGTCGCGGACTTGCTTTGGGTCTGCTAATACTTCATCGTAGTCCCTGGGATCCATGAGGTTCGTCGCGTAGCGGGCCGATATTTGAATGAGTACCAGCATTGTGGTATATATTGCCTTTTGAGGAACCGTCGGGTTAGTCGAAAGAAGCGAGCATCGTGATTTCCCGATGATAACACTTACAAATGTGGCTGTCATCACATAGTCGTCCACTAGAGAGTTACTCGTTAGCAGAATCCAGAAAGAGTAGAGCCTGGAAGTCGTACCAAACAACCGTTTGTATGATCCATTGGCAATTATACGAGCCACACTTTGCTTCAGTTAGAAGTCTGGTCTAATTTCGGGCTTCCATTTCAAACCTACATTCTCCCGACATAAATAATAAGCCCTATAGACCAGAAGACTATGGCTTCTGAGAAGAGCTGGTTTGGAGTGGGTGACACATCCCCCATCTTGGAAGACAAAGCAACCTCAGCTATGCAAGCTGCGAGGGAGCTATAGAAACAAGTCTTCCATGTGTGAGAAACACCGAATTATCGAATGGTTCTGACGAGGAGCATCAGTGGCAAGTGTGAATTGTTATCATGGCTTGTTTACCGACAGTGGGTAAATCTATAAATGATGTATTGAGAACAGGACACTACGCCAAAGAAAGCGATCATTTCATCCCGTCAGTGAAAGTGTTTAAACTACGGAGCAAGGTCCCGGGGATGGATTTAAAGATGCCAACCGAGACAGGGCTGTAGCGTCATGGGTGCTGGCCCGTGAGATGTCAGTACAGGCTGACAAGCAAGGAAGAATGGGGCGCAGACGCAAGGGATTGTTTCCCTCGAAGCGCCAATCCGGTCGGTGACAGTCGGGTTTGGAATGTACAAAGTACGCACGGAGCAGGAACCAACATATGAGAAGCCTTACGCTTCACATTCCTCCTTCGTGTCTTGGGGTCCTATATTGTACCTTCCGCTAATCGGGCCAAGAGGCCTATAAAATCAGCTTGTGACCCTAATTTTCCAATAAATGCTCAATGTTGTGCAAAGCGGCGCAGCTGTGCGAGATATCTCCAACAGTATGCATTAAGCGAAATTTGTGTGACCCAATATTAATCGCATCCTTGTCCTTGATCGTCACTTAATTGGTATTCTTATTTTGGGCTATAGAGTTCCCCCTATGCACGTTGCCGATAGCTTTGGGACCTCCATGCCTCGAGCACGAACAAACTCATTGACAGGTCATATTCTATAGTGGAGACATTGTAGACGTGCGGACGATATTATTGGGGAGTTCGGAACGTTGATCTGCATGGCGATCCAAACACAGTGATCCTCCATAAGAATAGACTTGCGCGATATGCGAGCTAAAGAAAGGGTTAATAATAATTGATATGGTAGGCCAATGGTGGACCGGAGATCATGCCTAATATGTATGTTCAACTTTGTGCGTTTCATCCCTAGAGAACCTTATCCCTGAATAGTTCCTGCAATATCAAGGTATTTCGGAAGCCGAAGCGCCGCTAATTACAAAGATGTGGAAGCTTGCTCCTCAGCTCTACTTTGCTGATTTCTGATTTTGGAATCTCGAATGGCCATGTGAGCAAACACTTATATGACGCGAGCTTCCATACGCACTATGAAGATGGGTCGTCTGTTTGACGGGCCAGGAAGCTCCTTGATAGCGACTCAGCCATACCTGATAACCAGCGAATCCACAGGAACAACGCTAGATGACCGCCTGCGAATCAAACTCGTGATTTACATATTCTAACGCTTGTCAGGCTGTGTTCAATCTTGAAGACGAAACATCTGCATGCCGTAGACTCTCAAACTAGAGCAGCCTTTGGGCGGATTGTGTGGTCGAGGTTTGAACGGCGGCTGGAAGTCCAAAGTGTCATTCCAGCGAAGAGGTTAATTCAATGCATTTGTAGATGTCCGATCTCCCAAAGCCAGAGTTCAGTACAAACGTATCGAGAGGTCATATTCTATGAATGCGGCAGAAGGACTGATGGCTGCGCATACAAAGTAGAGACATTAGTGTACTACCGAGGAAGAATGCTAGGATGGCATTGCTCATATACTCCACACGTTAATGCAATATCTGGCCGGTTGGAACTAGCCACGTGTAAAGCTGCAAAGGCCAAAATTCTCAGGAGCAGGAAGTGGTGGAATACGTATAGCGGCCTTTTCCCCGTCCTATCTGAAGGTGCGTAGTTTCATGGTTTCATAGTGCAAAGGTATACGGAGGATAATGTGGTCAATGTAATCGGTGTGACGATCGTTGGTTTGAAGGTACGAAGCCATTCGAGCAACACATTATGCGTATGTACCCCGTCATACACCAGATTCACAACATGCAAGCATAAGTCCAGCTCTCGCTAAGCAATGACCATTGCCGCATGGACGACGATTGGGAGCTACGCCACTGCGTGAGGGATCCTCGAATGTCACGGATATTCTCTTAGAGACTTTCAGCGCGCCTGGTGGAACCTTGTTTTGGCCTTAGGTCTCCCATGGTGTGACTTGCATAGCCAGGTAGTTCCCTCCTCCTTTCTCTTTCTCTTTCTCTTTTCCTCCCTCTTTCTCCCTCTCTCCATCCCCTTTCACCGGTGGTGAATGCACATGCATTCCTTCTTCATTAAGACCATCCATTGAGTAGCAATCTCTAAGAACATATGACAGCTTGCGGCAATTCAACCAGCTCACTAGCAGTGAGGAATGATCTGCAAAACCGCAGTTTCCATGTTGCTGACGAAGTTGAATCTGGTTGTGTTCGGAAATGGCTGTGGTTGATGGAACACTGAGTCGAGGATCTGCCTCTAGAGGTGGCACTGATTCTGTCGTCATACTTGCTAGGACGGGTAACGCTCAAATTAGACAAGCCCCATAAATTGGAGGCTCGAGTGAACTCAGATGGTGGTTCGCATGCTACCTCACCGTGCTGTTGTTACATTGCTATGTCTCGATAGCGTTGGATCATATCCAATGTTATTTCCTGCTAGTTGGCTCTCCAATAAAAATTGATACTTGCATGAGGTGTTCTTGAGAATTTTGAGGCTAACTTCTCACACCAGTCGAAAATTTATTCGCCGAGAAAAGAAACGAGGGATTGTGGTCAAGCATGCAACACACTACGGAGTGGCCTGTACGACGAACCTACTCCGTATTCGTAGATATATTTATGTTGCAAATGATCGATCACCCGAGGCCATGTGGTTCATCAAGGGGGATCGCGATTGTACGCGTGGGGCAGGCCAATTAAAGGTTGCGCAGACAACGGTGGAATGTTGAATATATTCAACAGACCAACAACCGAAATCTGCGGAATCTCAAAACCACGACCTCGCCACAATATTGCAAGGGTTACCCTAGCCCTTGATTGAAATTTGCCCCGAGCTACGATGTACGTGGCTAAGCCGCATCGGATCGACGCCCTAGATGCCGCATTCGCGTGAACCCCTTACTTAGCCTGCGATGTATCAACTCGGTTCCGATTCAGGAAGGTCACAAGAGAAGCAATTTTCACCGGCCCAATTAAAAGCAAGACTGAATTAAATCTAGATAGTGTACCCCGTAGATGCGCACAGAATTAGCCCATTTCCCGGCAGAAATAGTGATGTGATTGCGCCAATAACACCCCTAGCCCCATATTTCATCCATGTAACGAAGAAAAGATGTGCATCCCTTCGGAGAAAATGGTAGACCGATCATCCTCGCATGAATGCTCGGACCTTGTGCAAGACATGTGGCAGCCATGAGGGCATTGGCCCTCACATCTTACATTCCTGTTGCGACACGCCCGATCTTTCCTGTGCGCCCTATACGCTCTACCAAACCTAGTGGGGATGTACCTCCCTTTCTCTTTCCTTATCCTGTCGTTGCCATGTCTCGATGCCCTTGTTGGGTATTCGCTCTAACACTGCATGACGCACGGCAAAATGGTGTTCTCAAAGCAACCCTCTGCGGACACTGAAAAGCCCGCGAAACATGATGCCGCAATGGACGAAGTACGGCTAGAATCTGCACTTGGGCACAAACAAGAGCTGTCGCGGAACTTTGGAGTGTGGAGTTTGACCAGCTTGGGGATTGTCATTGCAAAGTAAGGCCCTTGTAAATCGGAAATTGCACCGACGAAATATCGATGGACTAACGGGACCAAGTTCTTGGGCTTCAACAGGAGGTACGATTGTCGCTGCGCTGCAGAATGGCGGTCCCATGGCTGTTCTGTACGGACTCATTCTAGTCAGCGTCTTTTACACGGCCATCTCAGCTTCGCTGGCCGAACTCGCCTCTTCTATGCCTTCTGCTGGCGGAGTGTACTACTGGTCCTCAGTCTTAAGCCGGAATCGAGGCCGTACAGTGGGGTTCTTTACCGGGTATCTGAATGCTTGCGCGTGGCTGTTGTCGGCGTCGTCAATGAGCTCCATGTTGGGAAATGAGGCCGTGGCCATGTATCTGCTCAATTATCCTACTGTCAAGTGGCATTCCTGGCAAGTATTCATTGTGTTCCAGATTGTCAATTGGACGTGTTGTGCGATTGTATGTTTGGGAAATCGATTTATTCCCCTCATCAACCGTGTTGCTCTTACTCTGTCGATGTGCGGTCTCGTTACAACTGTGGTTGTTCTCACAGTGATGCCAAAAAAGCATGCCAGCAACGCCCAGGTGTGGACTGAGTACCACAACAACACGGGTGGTTGGTCAGACGGAGTTTGTTTCATGACTGGTCTGTTGAATGCCGCATTTGCAGTTGGAGTCCCGGACTGTATTAGCCATTTATCGGAAGAGGGTATGTCGGAAACAGGAGAAAAGGAAAAGAAAAGAAAAACCACCAACTAACACATGTTTCAGTCCCCAAACCCGAGATCAAGGTCCCGCAAGGCATAATGTTGCAGATGCTCACAGCCTTCGTCACATCCTTTGTGTATCTGATCGCCCTCTTCTACTCCATCCAGGATCTAGACGCCGTCTTTGCAAATAACATCGGCTTTTTCCCAACCGCCGAGATCTACCGACAAGCGACAGGGTCTAACGCAGGCGCTATTGGTCTAATTGCAGTACTCTTTCTTGCAACCTTCCCAACTCTAATCGGGACATTCACAACAGGCGGTCGAATGTGGTGGAGCTTAGCACGCGACAACGCAACTCCCTTTGCGAACTATTTCGCCCAGGTCCATCCGACACTGCACTCCCCCGTGCGTGCCACAGTTGGCATGAGCGCGCTCGTCACTTGTCTGGGGTGTATATATATCGGCAGCACGACGGCATTCCAAGCCCTGATCTCGTCATTTATTGTACTGAGTTCGCTGTCCTACTTCGGGGCCATTTTTCCGCATGTTTTGTCTGGTCGTGGGAACATGGTCCCCGGGCCGTTCTATATGGGACAGAAACTTGGGATGGCGGTTAATATTGTTTCTTTGGTGTATATTTTGGTTACTGTTATTTTCTTCTGTTTCCCCCTTGTGCTGCCGGCCACGGTTCAGAATATGAACTATACCAGTGTTATCGTTGTCGGCTTGATGGTCCTCACTGCCTTTTGGTGGGTGTTCCGTGCCAAACGTCAATACCATGGCCCGCAGTATAGCTTTGAGGCTGCTGAGCAGTTGGCTGCTTGCCAAGAAGGCAAGGAGGGTCGTCGATCTTTTATCGACGCCGTGGGTGTTTCGCCTGATGGTATTGAGGATGGGAATGATTCATGATGAACGACAACTGGAACTCGAAATTATGAAGACGGGCGCGAATGTGTGACTATTGTTGCTTGTTGATGACAGGTAACCTTGTTAAAGCATGTATATCTATATCTTTTGATGAATATAACAACGATTTGTGTATCAAAGTGCTGTGGTCAAGCAAGGCTAGGCTAGGGATCGAGCACGGACGTACGATTAGTAGAGCTACAAGTTGGAATCGAGAATAGGTGTCTTTAGGTCATAACTATCATGTATGGAGATCACTAGGAGACAAGATATCCTCCCATCTTCATAGTCGCGACTTGATGCTCTGTCCACCTTCCCAGGCCTCTCCAGCTTCAAGCGTTTGCCAAGCAGACACTGAGCCAGCCTCCACACAGATCATGTTCTTGTAAGCTTCGTCTGGGCCGAAATCGGCCATGCCCTTGGCCTTCTCGATCCAAGGGTTCCAGACCACAACATCAGTCAGAGCTTCCCGAGTGATCGAGAACAAAGGTTGGTCATCCTTCGCAGAGGCAACGACGATGGGAACGGCAGGGTCAAGTTGTTGGTAGACGCGATCGGTTTCTTGGGTGATGGCCAATGCGGGGCTCGATTCGGTGTGAGAAGTTCCTTGGAGGGTCTTATCGACGTATGTCTTGGATTCGAGACCTTTAACACGGATGTCGGAGATATCCTATTTGACATATTCCAATTAGCTGGGAATCGGGGAAAATAACACCGGAGTGCGTTATCATACCGCAATGCTCAGATATGTGTGCATAAGCACCTTGAACTCAAAGTTCTGCTGACCCTCATTGCGAACCTGCAGTGCCGTCTCCAGCGAGTTCGTGGTGAGCGCAACACTGTATACCAGACCGAACTCATATGGCCAAGCGGCGCGGAACTCATCGGCCAGCATAGAGTGCGACAGCCCGAAATCCAACTTCACGGTAAGATCGGTTTGGTCGCTATCCCTTCCGGGCGCTTCCGAAGAGGACTTGCCCAAGAACTCCCAGTTGGAGTTGCGAGCGAAGCCATGTTGCGGTAGGGATGAGGTAGCGTGGTTCTGGGGCGGGGGACCGAAGACCTGGAGAATAAGCAGGGCGGTTAGCTGTAGCTCAAGCAGAGAGATCGTAGAGTTCACATACTGGAAACACCACCGGAATGCCACCCCGGATAGGCTTGGAGCCATCCAGATGAGCCGTCTCACTGACAAACAGCTGCTCCTGGCCGCCGGTCTTCCACGAGGTCACAGTAGCGCCGTACAGGTGCACGGCCACTGACTGGCCGGTGGGCAACGAAGCTTCGACGACGTTGTCCTTGATAGAGAGGGTGGGCTGGGGAAGGGAAGCTCCCACACCAATTGCGGAGGGCTTGTTTGATCGGTCCATTTTAAAAAATAAATTGGTGTGTTGAAGAGAGAAGAGAGATTAGAGAAGAGAGATGATGTTTCAAGTTGAAGCGCGGGGGGAAGGGGATCTTATCGGCCCCGCCTGTTTTGTTTTGACGGGGCACCAGTCCGGGACTACCAAAGGGACAAGGGTTTCTTCGGTGCCACCATTACGACTTGCTCCGATCAGGAATACAAACAGGAATCTCTTCGCGACCTCATCCAGGAGCTGTTCAGGCATCACACGGGCGGAGGCGGTGCGCGCTAACAGAAGTGGTTTCCTCCTGGCTCGCTCGGAGGGCAACGGCCAGGACCAGCTTCGCGAAGTATTGCATGTCCTTCCTCAACTGGATTCAATATGGACTAAATTTTTATGAGAGAGTGGGAGGCGTGAGGAGAGTTGTTATGTTCGTCTTTTTTTTCTTTGCCTTCGCTTCCACTCCACATTTTATCCTGGTCTGCCATGCTGCCATTGCCCTCGGTGATGTCTGATGCAAAGGAACACATGAAGCTGTTGGAGAACAAGACAGTCAGGTAGATACCCCCTGTTCTCTGGTCAGCTAACGATTCTCTGTGGGACTCCAGTTGTTTTGTGGAACTTGAAAGGTAGAGTTATAAGCCTGGTGCTTGTGGTCTTAACCGGGGTGACGATTTATGAGACCGGATCGAATATGGGTTTTAGCGTTTAGCGATTGACATTCTTATGCTTAGGAAATGCTTATAAAGGTAGTATACTACCCTAGAGCCATCTCCGAAATATTAGGCTGGAGATATACCTCCAAATTCTACCGGTTCTATTAGTGTAGAAGTCATAATATAGTTAGCGTATAGCACTAACGGTTATACGTTAAAGGTATATACCTAAAAAAGCCACTAAAAAGACCACTAAAAAGATATTTAGGAAGACTACGAGAGAAGACTACCTAAGAAACCATTAAGATAACTACGGCCGGTTAAGCGGTAGACTATACGGTATATCTTCGGGTTCGCAGTTGTAGTAGCGCATGAAGAGGTCAAATCCCTCTTGGTTCTTCTTCTCGAAATCGAAGATATCTGACGCTCGCACAATCAAAGTACCGTCAATATTGAATCGGGCATAGAGGATACGCCCCTGTCTTGGGCCAAACAACGAGATAACGAGAACCTAATAGTGGGAAAAGGTTAGCGCTAACTTATAATAGTGATTACTAGGTCTATACCGGAAAACTCGAAGTCTGCTTAAACTCCTCCTGGAGGAGACGGCACTGGATTGTATTAACAATCGGCCCAATCTCGCCATGGAGAAGGTTATTAGACTTTGCTACTGCGCCGGTGCATATCATAAGCATAACATGCGGGCGGATTGTGTCTGGGTCCTCAGGGTCCTCTTGCCATTGTCGGCAACTTAGGGCTCTCCATCTTGAAAGATCGAGAGGTTTCGAATGCCCAATATGTAAACCATATAACATTCCTTGTGGCCCATCCTCAAAGGAATCCTCGGCCCTAGATAAATAAACCTCATTAGTTAGTCAATTTCTTGGTAGTTATAAGTAACAGGGGAGAATAGAGGAAGATCGAACTCACAAGATCTCATACCAGTTCGAGTTTTTCTCTATCGAATAGGAATTATCGGGATCATCTTTCTTAGAGTAGTCTTGAAGGATGTGGATATATCTGGCGATTTGAAAGGCCTTCTGATACACAAGTTCGGTGGCTGGTAGTGGGTCTGATAGTGGGTATGAAAAAGACGAATGAAAGGCCTCGTCGAAACCGTCATAGTGATGGCGCACATGGTTAGGCATCCTAGCGCTGTCGATTTTGTATGTGCTGTATTCTTTCTCGGATAAAAGCTTGAAGTCGAGGGACTCTTGATCATCTGTGACATCCATATGGTGGAGAAGAACGCCGATTTCACGGAGAGTATCACAGTCATAAGAGACCTGGCTTTTCGATTCTAGCCATTCCAAGATGGAGTCGGCCTTTTCTTCGAACATTTTTCTCAGGGCATCATGGTCCTGCAGCACAGGCGGATTGACAGGTTGAGAAGACATGATAGACGGCGTGGAAACGCGACGAGATTGGTTGAGAGGGTGATGAAAATGATGAAGAGACGAAGAGACGTGGAGATGTGGAGATAGAGAGGTGGAAAGCTGGAAAGCTGGGGAGCTGGAACAAGTCTGGGAACTACCTAGGTACCTAGGTATAATGCCTCTAGGCGGAAATGGGTTAGTGTGTCACCATGACCCACTCTCATGTGGACCACCTGGGCACCTCTCCTCCAGGGCTGTTTCCAGCTTACTCAGCGTCCCCTGTTGGCGCCTCAGTAAGTTTTGGCCTTTCCCTTCGTTTTTACACCACGAACTCGATTTTTTCACCGTGCTAGAATTGTGTCCTCAGCAGAATAGGCGGCTGTACAATACAGCTCGCCGTCCAAAGCTACGGGTGGAAAGCGGCCGTTTCTGGAGAGGCTGTTATTTTCGGCGTCGATTTCACAGGTCCCTATATGTATTATAGTTGTAATAGAATTCAAGTGAGAATGATCCATGAATAAAATACCCATGTTCCAAATTATGCCACTGAATCTGAACTGACGCACTAGACGTACTATGTAGTACCTGGATATTTTGACCTCGCGGTTAACTCGGCAACGTCTCCATCGACCCCACGCAAATGTGGGTGAAAAGGTGTCATAGCTCATTTCCACCCCGACTCTCCTCTCCCAAGGTACAAGAGTCACAGACTGCCCAAGTACGGATCTCAAGTGATATAAAGTGCCAAGGTAGGTTCACGCACAACGTCAGTATCATACACCCCGGTATATACCCCACGTGCTCGCGTGAGAAGTCCGAGCCGGGATCTTCGTTGATGGGGGCTTCTCCGCAAACTCCGAACCATGGCCAAGACCTCCAAGAGGACCGGGAAAATGTTCATCTTGCCTCTCAGGACGCTTCAAACTTGATCGGTCACCATGCAGACTTGTCAAGTACAGAAAGCGACACCGATCTCGAGAGCGACGACACTGTAATCCCCCAAAGCGACTCCAGGTCAAGGAGATTGGAGTTCGCACCGCTGATGACCAATCACCGACGATTTCCCTCAATCGATGAAGATGATCGCGATCATGATCATGACGGTGTGCTGGGTCCGGCCGATGGGGATGAGGAGAAACCGGTAACTTGGAGCTCGTTACCGAAGAAGGGCCAGTTGGCAATCTTGACTTTGGCGCGACTGTCAGAGCCGTTGACGCAGACCTCTCTACAGGCGTACATGTTCTATCAGCTCAAATCATTCGATCCATCCTTGCCAGATTCGAAGATCTCCGCGCAGGCGGGTATCCTCCAGGGTAGCTTTACAGCTGCACAATTCATCACCGCTGTCTGGTGGGGCCGTCTTGGTGATGCTGAATGGATGGGGAGGAAAAGAGTGCTGTTGATTGGATTGATGGGTACTTGTCTGTCCTGTATCGGCTTTGGCTTCTCTCGATCTTTTGCGACGGCCATGGTCTTTCGGACACTGGGCGGGATATTGAATAGCAATGTGGGAGTAATGCGGACGCTGATTGCAGAGATCATTGCAGAGAAGAAGTAAGTTGTTATGTTCGCACAATGCGCCACCTTGCCTTAGGCTGACTACTTAGATATCAATCCCGCGCGTTTTTGCTCCTCCCCATGTGCTTCAATATCGGTGTAATCATAGGTCCAATCTTGGGAGGCTCATTGGCCGATCCTGTCAACAGTTTCCCGCAACTTTTCGGCCCGGGATCTCTCCTTGGAGGTAAAGAAGGTGTGTGGTGGATGCAGCGTTGGCCGTATGCATTGCCGAATCTTTTGAGCGCAATCTTCATATTTGCATCATTTCTCGCAGTATTTCTTGGGCTCGATGAGGTGAGATCATCGCTGTCCAATTTCATACCGTCACTAACAACAAGGCTTTTAGACTCATGAAATTGCACGTTATAGAAGCGACTGGGGTCGTAAACTGGGCAAACGGATCACAAGAGCTTGGACACGACGACCTCGGCACTATCGTCCGCTGACGCGCTCCAGAGACGATGGCTCCATCTACACGGATGGCAGTGTTGGTACTTGGTCTACGCCGTCGAGTCCAGCCCGCTCTCGTGTGCATCCACGGCCACGTAAGAAGATCGGGTTCCGCCAGATCTGGACACGCAACATCATCCTGACTTTGGTGGCTCACTTCCTACTTGCCTTCCACACAAGCGCCTTTAACTCTATGACATTCGTATTTTTGCCCGCACCCCGTGCACCAGAGAACTCCCGGCAGGGTCTTTTCCATTTCGGCGGCGGACTAGGTCTTCCATCGTCACGAGTTGGGCTTGCTACTGCGATTATCGGTTTCATCGGCCTGCCACTCCAGATCTTCCTCTACCCGCTGATACAGACAAAGCTCGGCACACTCACGTCATTCCGAACGTTCCTTCCTTTTTCGCCCATTGCATACATGCTGATGCCCTTTTTGGTGATTCTTCCGCGCGTACCATGGATTGTTTGGCCTTCTTTCACGTTCGTCGTTAGCTTACAGGTCATCTCACGGACATTCATTCTGCCCGCTGCAATTATCTTGGTGAACAACTGTGTCACGGATCCATCTATTCTAGGCACAGTTCATGGCGTGGCGCAGAGTATCTCCAGTGGAGCTCGGACTCTGGGTCCATTTCTGGGTGGCTGGGGGGTTGGGACTAGGGCTCGAAAATAACATGATTGGTGCTGTGTGGTGGGCGCTGGCTGTTGAGGCTTTGCTTGGTTGGGCTATGCTGTGGAGTATTTACGAGGGCAAGGGGATCGAACGCAAGAAAGACGAGGTGGAGGAGGATGAGGAGTGATGTTCTTTGCCCTGTTTATAATAACCATTGTCTGCACTCTTTGAACATAACAAGCATGACAACCAGACCCTCAGCATAAAGCGAGTTTTAATGTTAGAAACGAGATTTCCTTTATATCAGCTTGGTTCCGACCCATAAATTATGGACAACTCTCAGTAAATAATTTGAGCCATCATACTCGCATAGATGGTGCAATGAATGCCTTCATTGCCTGAGTGACATCTCCATCATGAGCCTTGAGCAAGTCTGTGGCCTTGGTCTTACTTAAATCAAGGTGATCAACCTAGATCCATATTAGCAAGTCTGCACACAGACAAGTATCGAAGCCATAGACATGGCAAACATACCAGCAGTGTAACATCAGCTGGAGCGACCTTAACTGTTTTCTTTTTCAGCACCTCATCAGTCTTGGGGCCCTCAGCCGTCTTTTTGTTGCCCGAATCTTGTCCAGCAGCTATCTCAAGTCGACTCATAGCCCGTCCCAAAGCCTCTTGGTTTACAGTAAGCGGTGCTCCGGCGGAGGCACCCTCTGTTGCGATTTCATTTGTGTTGAGGGAGGAGAGAGCGGCGGCGGCCTTTCGGTCTTCGGCGTTGGAAGGAATGGCATTCTCGACAGTGTCTTGGCCAGCACTTGCAGAGGGAATTGTATCAGACATGGTTTCTTTGTGAAAGAGGCCCTGGGAGTTGGATCTAATCTTAACTTGAGCTGTGTTTTGGCAACAACCCGGGTGGACGACGTCACTGATAAGCCCCGGGTTCAGATAAGTGCTGACATAATTGTTTGTTTCGCAGGTGCCGAAGTGGGCAACGAAGGCTACCTAGGTACCTAGGTAGTTCGGTAGGTATCCCGACCTCAGGTCTCACGATTATTCCAACTTCTTCTTTTTCAAAGTTTCGATCTTCATGTTTGACTTGGTTTCTTGTTGCTAGGTGGTCTGGAACTTATTCACGGCTACGACCCTTTTCGAATTGACTCCACAACTTGTATCTCCACTTCTAAGCCCCACGTCTCAACTAATGGAAGGTTCAGGCCGAGTATGGCTCCAGTCGTTGGAAACTATACTTCGACCAGGATGCCTAGATGACGATGACGCTGATTTAGCTCCCAGTGCTAAGGTATCCGAAGTCTCACCCCAAAGAGTCATATCAACCTTCTTAATATTTATTACATCTGACCCTTCATAAAAATGTATCTATTTCATCTAGGTATCCCTGGTTGGTCCTCTTGTGTGGTTCGCACCCTTCCGGCACCTTTCCACCGTCTAGCTATAAAACTAAGAGCGGGGGAAGATATCTACAAAATCTACTGAAGCACTTGAGAAGGCCGCATAGACGGCCGCCTATTTTGTCAGGAATGATCACAATAGCCTGGAAGGATATCTAGTCCAGATATAGAGGGCAAGTGACCTTGCAGTAAGCATACATAACCATCTCTGATTGCCAGTCAACATGGGTAAGTGCGTGGCATAACGAATAACGGACCTCCATCATCCTACGAACCAAGCAAGCTTGTATGCATGGATTTTAGCTGATAGAACGCCACATATTCATATACTCACTTGACCTGTGTTGCGTACACATTTTCCTTTGGCATATATCAAGCTCTTACTAATTCGCGTGAATAGATAAAGGGACGAATGAATTGAACAATGGCCTTCGTGCTCTTTGTTCACTTCCACGTTAGATATCGATTGCTCTGACTTCAGATGTTGATCGCTTTGACTTCAGATCTTATTAGGATGATCAAGTCTTTGTGTTCTCGATGTTTGCCTGGAGCCCGGGTCAGACAATCATACACACAAACGCATTCATGACTTCCATTATCAAGTCTAGCCATACTCGACCAAGTCGGGTTCGATTGCAAACACTTAAATGACAATGTTTGCTAACCAGCACCGCGTCGAGTTATCTTATCCTATCTTACCCTATCCATATCCTCGATTGATGGTCAGCCTCTTGCTTTCTCTTTCCATCTCTCTCACTTTTAGATCATTGGTCCACTCACAACTACACCACCCAACAGCTCTACAATAACCACTCCCATCTACACTTCTTCCAGGACCACTACTATCTACAATTCTCCCAAAGCACTGCCCTTGAAAATGTCCACCACCGAAGCCACGTCTTCGGACGCCGTATCGACCTGGGAACAGGTGTACCACGACGCATGGCGACACTTCCATGCTTCCATTGAGGAGATCCTCAATAGACTAACCCTGGAAAACCGATCCCCCGAGGATCTCCAAGTGACAATTGAAAAAATGAGCCGTCTCACAGTGGAGTTAGACAATATCAGAAGCGCCGCACAGGACATGTTTGAACATGTCCCCGGTTGCTCCACTGTACGCCAGCGGCCTGTCACCTACTTTGTCGACGAGTTCGTCCACAAGTGCAACTATATCAACTACAAGCTTAACATGATGTCTTGGCGGCTGATGAACCGCACGAACTCTGAGAGGGCAGTACACAATCGACTTTCCAAGCTTCTAGAGTCTCTTCGTGACCAAATTCCTGAAGAATCGGTTTGATACTTGGGTTCGTTGGGTTCCGTTACTATCTATTGGTATTGATTTTGAGTCTGCTAACCTGGGGGCTTAAGAACAGTCCCCCGCAAGGAGAGACAGACTCCAACCCCCTTTACGGGTTTCGGATGTTAACGAACAATATCGATTTGGACGGGCTGATTATTTACCCGGTTCTTTCTACCCTTGGACTGCATCACTCCTGTACTGACTTTGACCATGCTAATATTTGAGTTTATACAGGGTCTGAAGACCGATTTAGCATGCGTTTCGTATCTTTTCAGAGGCCCATCGGAAATCGGAGCTGGATGAAGACAGCAAGAGGCTGGTGGAGGTGCCATAAGGCTCAGTGTGAAATATGAAGCCACCGGCCAATTTCCTTGTTTACACAGAGTGGATCAAAAAGAAATACAATCAGCCTAGCCCATTCAACACTTAGAGAGTATTTAGGCTATGATTTATCCCAATTGTAGATGTAATTAAATTTTTCGTATGTAGGTACATGATGAAAATGGATATTATGCACACAGATCTATCTAATGCACGTAAATTTAATGTTTCATATATAAACTTTCCAGATAAACATATCGTTCGGCAATGCTCTACAGGGCTAGAGCCAGAGCCAAAACACCAGCAGCACCGGCAACACCCATGGTAATGCCCCCAGTAGGAGCAGGGGCGCCACCAGTAGACTGCGAAGGAGAGGGAGAAGATGATGCAGAGCTAGAGCTCGAGTCAGAGCTGGACTCAGAACTGGACTCAGAGGTAGACTGAGAGCTGGAGCTCGAAGGGGTAGTGGAAGCCGAAGTGGTCTTGGCAGGGGTCTGGCTAGCAACGGAGGTCTCGCTGGCAAAGGAGGTCTGGCTGGCAGCAGCGGTGGAGCCGGTCTTGAAGGTGCTGCCATCAGCAGTCTCGGTCTGAGTAGCGGTTGCCGAGATGCCAATGAACGCCTCGTTGGTAGCCCAGGCCTTGACACTGCTAGGCAACGAGTTGTACCAAGCTGGGTAGGTGCCAGCCATAGCTTCGCTGACGATCGAATCGCGAGAGGCCGAGTCGAAAAGGTCATTGTACCATGTGGCCGGGATGGCTGTTGCCAGAACAGTCAAGATAGAGCTAGGCACAGCCTCGTAAATGTCGTCATAAATATCCTCGAGATAGTCATCGTAAAGGTCATTGCTATCGACAAACTCAGGGCTTGAGGATGTGGAAGTAGAATCCGCAGGGGCGGCCAGAGCCGTGGCGGCGAAGAAAAGAGTGGCGAGGGCCTTGTACTGCATGGCGAAAATAATGTAGTGTAGGGAGGATATGGATTGAATAGAAGAGAGAAAAACAAGGCCGACAGCGAGCTTAAATACCCAGCTGAAGAAACAACCTTGGCAGGGCATCCGCTCATGGGGCTCTCTGCCTTGAACCTTGGAAGGGTCTCGACCCACGTTTTTACCCCCGTTAGGTCCATTTAGGTCCACGTTAGTACTAAATAGGAAGCTCTGGAGACTTCAAGCAGATTACGCTAACTAAAAATGGCCGCGCTTCGGTAAGTTCCGAGACATGACCAATCGCAGTCGACAGGTCCCGATTAACCAGCCTGATTAGGCCTAATTTCCTCGACGCTAGCCGTTCTTGATACGAACGTTGCCTGCGCTGCTCCCCATTATTACGCAATGGCTTGGATTAATTTTTCTCATGCCCATAAGCATTTCCTCTGTATGGAGCAGATTGCGATCTATCTTGCCCCTTTATATTGTCTCCGTGGTCCGTCCTTTTTTACCTTCCAAAATATAGACACTCAAGGGTCGGCTTTCCATGCCAAGTCTGGGGTAGTTACCTAGGTAGTGAGAAATCTACGTTCAAATCTGCATCTCTATACAGCGGGGAAACAGATATAAAATGGTTTGTTGCCTCTCAGCTTTATCGATCTAGTAGATACTCCATATGAAGGCCTTGGTATTATATTTATCAATACCTGAGGCCCTACGGAGGACGCCTGCCCATGTTATAGCGAACAGTTTACCGTAGGGTGCTTTTATATTTTCACACGGGTTCTCTCTCCACGGGTAGTGGTGGTTAGGTAGGGTTAGATAGCCAACTATCTGTCGGTTACCTATGAGGCTCTGTTTATCTTTGCCAGCCCTACTCACCTGGGCAGTATAATTACTGCGTCAGCTCTGAGACCTCGGAAGCTTGGCTGGTCTTTACAAAGCGACGAACTTCATTACTCGATGCATCATACAGGCCAAGTTTGAGAACAGCCAGCCATTCATCCACATCATCAAAGAGACTTTCCCGAATTCACGGCCTTTCAAAACAATTCATATTTCAAATGAAGAACAGTACCCATGACATAGGCCATCACCTTCCACGTCCATGACTATATCATACATGCTAGGGGTACTAATTAATTGATGGCGTAAATAGTAGAGGTCACAGGTCAGGAGGTTGCTATACCGTGAGATTTCAATGAAACCCTATGGTCTGTGTCTGTGCTCAATGGGATTCCATTTATTTCCAGTCAAATAAGCTGTCGATTTTGAAACTGGCTGCATTGAACGAACTACCAGTCACATCCTGACCTACATATGGTGCCTGGGGAATCAGGCATCAAAGTGAGTCATCGGAGCCCCGGGAATAAGCGTATCACGTACACGCACTGGATTGTCAGCTTTCTTTTGTTACATGTCCTTAATATATTTTCGCTCATCAGTCCTTTGTTCTCACTTCTTAGAATCCCACTATTCCATTGCCTACACTGACCAATTTCTCATTGCATTTTCGTGTTACTGCTGGTCAAGCGAAAGAGATTTAACTCATATAATCCCCCCACTATTCGGGATTAACTGCCCTGACCATGGCTGAATGGAGCCCTAGTTGTAAGAGCAGAAATCTAAATTTTCTTTCGAGTTCGATCCAGTATGGCTAACTATATCTAGCCTGGACACAAAAACCCATCAAGCAAGATGTCATCTATGAGGATCTTGAAGGGTTGAAAGAATCACTGCAAAAACTGCAGAAGCTTCCTCCGCTTGTGACCACACGAGAAGTGTGTCTTTTCTCTAGAATCGACTTTAACTCATATTGACCTGGTCTACAGATCGTCAATCTCAAGAAGAACCTCCGGAATGTCGCTTTGGGCAAAGCATTCGTTCTACAGGGTGGTATGTTGCACAGAACAATATCTCCGAAACATCGGGACTAATCATTTTGTCTAGGTGACTGTGCGGAGCTTTTCGACTACTGCACCCAGGAAATGATTGAAGCCAAGGTCAAGCTTTTGTTGCAAATGAGTTTGGTTCTCATCTGGGGTATGTCAGACCCCCCACAAAAAGCAAAGAAAGATGACCGCTAATCCACCAATAGGTGCCAATAAGCCCGTCATCCGTATTGCTCGGATTGCAGGGCAGTTCGCAAAGTAAGTTCCTCATTCATTAATTCAAACCCAGAAAACTAACAACAAACCTAGGCCACGCTCAAGTCCAACAGAGGTCGTCAATGGAGTGGAAATGCCCTCTTTCCGCGGTGACAACATCAACGGCTTCGCAGCAGACCCTGTATCCCGCCAGCCAGACCCATCACGTCTAGTCTCGGCCTACTTCCACTCCGCGGCAACTCAGAATTATCTCCGTGCCTCCCTCTCCTCAGGCCTGGCAGACCTGCACTCCCCACTAGACTGGGGCCTGGGCCATGTAATCACGCCCTCCATCAAAGAGCAATACGCCAAGACCGTAGGCGCCGTAAAGGATGCCCTGCGCTTCATGCACACAGTAGGAATCGATAAAGATCGCGGCTTCGAGACAGCCGACATCTTCACCAGCCACGAAGGCCTCTCCCTGGAATACGAGCAGAGCCTAACCCGACTCCTTCGCCACCCAGTGCAGCAAGGAACAAGCACCACAACTCCCGAAACAGGCTACTACGCAACATCTGGCCACTTCATCTGGATCGGCGACCGGACACGCCAACTCGGCGGTGCGCATGTCGAGTTCTTCCGCGGCATTGCTAACCCCGTCGGAATCAAGATCGGGCCTAGCATGGCGCCGGACGAGCTGGTGCAGCTGCTGGACGTTGTCAATCCGGATCGTGAGATCGGGAAAGTTACTCTGATTTCCCGATACGGCGCTTCTAAGATCGCAAATTTCCTTCCTGGCCATATCGCCGCTGTGCAGGCGTCTGGTCATATCCCCGTCTGGCAGTGTGACCCTATGCATGGCAATACCCAGAGCACACCGTCTGGTGTGAAGACCCGTCACTTCACGGATATTTTGTCTGAGTTGAAGCAGGCGTTGGAAATTCATCGCGCTGCGGGATCATTCCTTGGTGGCATGCATCTTGAACTTACTGGCGAGGCTGTCACTGAGTGTGTGGGTGGTGCTGCTGGGCTGACGGAGGATGGGCTTGGGGAGCGATACACGACATTCTGTGATCCGCGCTTGAACGAGAAGCAGGCTTTGGAGCTGACTTTCTTGGTTGCTGGATTCTATCGTGACGAGTCGCAGGAGTGATATCATCGTTTTGGTAAACTGAACACGAGATATATGAATGTTGAAGGCGGACAGCGAGAAAGATTTCGGGTATTTTCGAGTCTCTGAATGCAAAGTAATATTTGGCGGCTTCACCGCGGACATGAGTATAGATTTAAATCATCTAGGATTCAATTGGTTGAACTGAGATTCAAAAAGAAGTAATGACGATTGACTTTCCAAACAGTCCAACCCATCCAGCTCGCTATCACGGTGCAAAATTCAAGAAACGCCCAAAGAGTCCCCATATTTACAGTGACCGGGTATGAATGTACAAAAATCGAACAATGCAATGAATAAAATCAAGGAGCAAGAGGACTACCGACAGCAGGCTTGTAAACAAGACTCTTGCGCCTAGCAGCCTCCATACGGAAGCGACGCTGTCTCCTGGATTCTTCATCTTGCCCATCATCCAGCATGATACTCGCAGGCTTAGCACTTGGGAAGAGACCTCGGTTGCTCTGCTTTGGCGGGCAAGACTGCTGGACAAGCTTGGAGCGATTTCCAAGGAACCCTGGTGTAGCGGGCGACATGCCAATGGCATCAAGGTTGGCAAAATTGTATCCAGGAGTAGCAGGGAATTGGTAACTATCAGCAAAAGATTGTTGCGGGGGTGTGGACGGCATCTCCCGCTGGTGGGTCGGAGGTGTGATCTTGCGGAAGCCCTCGACGGCACCCGGGTTGACACCACTGCGACGTCCACCAGCAGATGGTGCGGGAGATTCGGAAATGCGCACGAGTGTTCCGTTCACATTGCTGAGCGCACGAGGCTCCATACTCTTCCGGCGCTTGGCGCCTCCGCGCGGGATGATAGAGCTGTCAACCGCGTACGGGGTTTCGTCAAGCCATTGGTTTTCCCGTTCACAACTATAGATAACTGTCAGAAAGGCTGTGTAAAGGTAGGTGTACAACATAAACTTACTCGAGGACCCAACCGACTCCCACACACTTGACAAGACCCGCTGCCTTCTTGACTTTCTCCAAAGTCCGCAGGCCACCATCCTTGTACACAACATGGGTGATGCCAACTCTCAAGTCCTTGGGCTCTACATCATCAGCCGGTGAGAGACTGGAGCGAGGGTTCCAGGACCAGGACTTCACACATCGAGCACCCATTTGCTGCAAAAGTTCTACAAAGATACCAGAGGCATCCTCACCCTCGGTGGTATGAACATCCACATGCACGACTGCTCCATGCAAAGCCTTCTGTTCAGTGCTGATGCTGCGGCGCTGCTTCTTGGCAGGGCTGCCGGTTGCAACGGGAGTATTGGACGCAGCCATCACAGGTGCTTTCACACTGATGCGTCTGCTAGTGATAGAACGGCGTTTTGGTGTAGGACTTCTGCTCACCCGTGGAGATTTCCTGGAGGGAGACAGAATCGGGACAGTATCATTCAGTGCCATCAAGGTTGGCTTGCGAACACGTGGGGAAGATCGAGTGGGGGATGTGCTCGATAGGGACAGACCTCTCTTGCGGGACAGCTTGAGAGGCGATACGTCGCCTTCGGCTTTCAAAGGTACTTTGGACACTGTATGAATAGTGCGCAACTCATCAGGTTGAATTTGCGCCTTCATTGGGGTAGACGGGAGAATCGAAGGACCGAGGTTCTCTTTGTCCTCGAGTAGATGGGACTCTTGGTCCTGATCTTGCGGGACTTCGGCGGCAGAAGTATGCTCCTGTTCAATGACTCCCGAATCAGGATCTTCGAAGATATCAGTGCTTGTTCTTGGCGAATCAATTACTTGATGGTCTTCATAGATGGAAGATCGCCGTGGAGTACGTTCATACTCAGGGCTTATACAAGTATCATTGCTTTGAGGCTGAAGTGGCGATTCGGCAAACAAAGAAGGGTTTTGTGCCAAAGGGCTCTTTGTCAGATCAGGATACGACACACTTTCAGAATTGGTTGGAGGCCCCGTGTTAGTGCGGTCCAAGGGGCCTACTAACGAGAAAACTCCCCGACGACGCGGTCGGAGTGATCTAGCTTGGGAAGGGGTGTTTTGTTCCCAACGGTCAAACCTTTGTGCCAATGGCGTAAAACCTAAGCTAGCCTCAGCAGGGGGCTGGGATTGATCAGCAACACTTGGTGTGTTGAAGAGGCTGGGTGCCATTAACGCAGGGCTGTCAATCTGTGTTTTTGGCGTCCAACTATTTTCTTCATGCAGGGGCGTGTCAACGATGACGTTGCTGGCATTCTTGGCATCTGGAGTGGAGTCATAATCATTCTCTGAGTTGTCTGGGCGATTCAAGGCCAAGCGAATGGATTCACTGCCTGTGAAACTGGGTCGTGGCGAAGGTGTCGCTTGCGTTCTTTGGGGCGGAGTTGCAATATCCTCGACATGGCCGCTTTCATGTGACGAAGCAGGCTTTGACGATATTGTAGCAAACTCAGGCTCAGTCTCCTCCATTTCATTATCCTCGCTCAGCACATGTTCCACTTCCTCTGGTTGATGAATAGCCTCTTCTTGCCATTCTCTTTCACTTTCCGAGGAATAATCCAAGGGAGCCGATGGCTGGGCTTCATCGCCACGGGTCAAATGCAATGGTAACGTGGAGGGCGAAGCAACTGCACTCGGCTGCTCTTCCATGTCTAGTTCTTGCATCTCCGTAGTTTGTGAGGCATCTGCGGTTGACTCTTCGGACTGTGATCCAGTATCAAGATATTGGGGTTCTTCCACCTCGATCTCGTGCTCCGGTACCGCCAGCTCTTCTTCAGGATAATTCGTGTCCTCCATGACTGAGTCTCCCACCTGACCTTCTTCATCATGCAGGTCATTCTCCGCGAGGTGTGCATCTTCCATGGCGTCGAAGCAAATTGTTTCAGGTTCCTCGTACTCGAATTCATCCTCGTCATGGAAATCCCCACCCTCTTCTAGGTCTGATGCTTCGTGGACTTGTTGGCGATGAAGATCATTTGCTGCCAATTCGGCGTCTTCCATCTTGTCAAAGCAAATTGTTTCAAACTCTTCGTACTCGAATTCGCTCTCGCTCTCGTCTTGGCGATCTTCGCCTTCTTCTGGGTCTGAGGCTTCCTGGACTTGTTGGTCGTGGAGATTATGCACTGCCAATTGTGCGTCTTCCATGGCACCAAAGCAAATGGTATCGTCTTCTTCGCGGTCGAATTGAGCTTGGTCTTCAAGTTGTTCGCTAGCCCCGGGGCCTGAGTTTTCCTGGGGCTCTTGATCATAGAGGTCGTCCTCCGTTGCCATATTGGCCTCTTCCATGACGTCAAAGCAAATAGTTTCAGGCTCTTCGTACTCGGGCTGAGTCTCATCTTGAATATACTCAATTTCATCCTCTTCCATGTCTGATTCTCCCTCGGCTTCCACCTCTGGGGAGAGAGAGTCAGTGTTTCCATCATCGAATGAGTCCCGGGCTACTCCTGAGGCAGCAATATCTTCCTGGATAGGAGAGATCGATGATGCCTTTCTAGCAGAAGACAGCTCAATGCCAAAGATATCTCTAGCCACATCCTCGACCATTTCGGTGTCCTTTTCAAAGGCTGCTTCGTCGGGTTGGCTTTCCCGTGGCAAGGATTTGGGGGTGGCGGGTTGTGTGGGTTCAACCGTCTCGTATGAGGCTCCACCATTGTCCGTGGCTTTGCAGGAGCCCACAGATGCATGAGCAGAGAATATCGAGTTTTTGAATGGAGAGGCTATTCTCTTTGCAGGGCTTTGAAACAGGGGAGTTCGAGCAGGGGCTGCTGATGTAGAATCCTTGGATGGCGATTGCAAGAAAGAAGCACCCAAAAAGCCTTTCTTAGGTGACATCTTCAGCGGAGAAGTGCGTCCGGGTGTGAAATCGGGAGCGGAAATCGGATTCACACTATCCCGGAAGAGACCCCCACGATTCGGGGTTTCTCTCATGGAGAACTGGAAGGGAGATGATGGCGCCGGTCGTCTCGCAGGGCTAGACATGATCATAGAGTCACTGAAAACAACTGAATTGCCCGGCGGAAGAGCGAGGTGACCATTATCTGCGACAGCGTTCTGGCTGCGGTTTGGCGTAAAGTTGATTTTCCTGACTGGGGAGTTAAGACCGATTCCGTCTGATCCGTGTTTTGGTGATGGTAGTTTCGGGTCGCCATTCTCGTCCATGAAGCTGGACGCCTTCTTGGGGGTAAAGTTGATCCTCCGTACAGGAGAGCTCAGTCCAGTGGTCTCCGAGCCATGCTTAACAGGCGAGTGAACAACGAGTCTGACCGGATCCTTGGTATCGTCCTTGATTGTGTTTAATTCATCGTCTTCTCCATCGGAGCTTGCGTAAGATGATAGAGACTTGGCCACCTGCTTGGCCTTCTTGGGAGACAATGGTTGGCTCGCATCTTTCTTCGCTGCAGCTGGCTTCCTTCCGCGAGTACCGGTCGTCGCAGGCTTGCGAACTGGGGTCGCTCCAAGCCCGGGCTTGCCAGCGCCCGCGCCTTTGGTCGCTACTCGTCGGCGGCCGGCAGCGGGAACCTCGGGCACAACTTCCTCAGCTTCGGAATCCGAGACATCCTGGAATTTCACAGTCTTCTTCTTGGCGGGCCCACGCAAAAGATTTGAGCGCATTGTTGTCGAGTTGGTCGCAATCCTGATTTGGGTCGATTTCGTCTCATCTGCTGTACCGGCGGCCGCACGTGTGCGTCTGCCTGTGGTCGCCGTTTCACGGGTCTGGGGGGCCTTCGCTGTTGTTCCCGCTCTTGGCCGTCCCCTAGTTTTAGGCGCTGCTTCAGGCTTGGTCGCCGGAGCTTCTGCAGGCAACGGATTCTTCCTCGGTCTTCCAACGCGCTTCTTTGGCACCTCGGTTTGTTGTTCTAGCTCATCTTCGCTGGCGTTATTTCGAGGTTTCGGCTTGTCGGCGAGAGACTCCGGCGCAGCCTTCTTTCCTCTTGCAGTTGCAGTTGAAGTTGCTTTTGGCTTAGTAGCTGGGCGACCAGGAGGGCGGGCGCTGGGTTTTGCGGGTTTGCTTGTGATAAATCCCAGCTCATCATCGGACTCAGCATCGACGGACGGGGTCGCAGCCCGTGCTGCTGGTGTGGCTCTTCGAGGGGCTTTTTTCTTCGCATCAGCAGCAGCTGTCGACTTTGTTGAAGCTCGTCCCACCCGTTTTGCAGGGTATTCCGGGATTACTGCAGCGCGTGCCATGTTGATAACGGGTTATTGTTGATGGTCGCAATAGTTAGTATTGGCACGCGACGCTCATGGCGGGTTTGGGTCGTCAAATGTGATATCGGCCCGATGTCGTAAGGTCGCAAGTTGCCGGTCGAATTAGGTGCATGAAAGAGGAAGCAAGGCAAAGCAAATAACCCACTGTGGAGGTGGCGGCTGATCGGAGGTTGCTTGTTGTGGGCGTTTCCCATAGCAACATGGGCACGTGACATGATCTGCACATTCACAAACACACGTCAACAAGGGTGTTATAGGTTGTCAGATTGATGCATACGGATGAAAATCAAAACGAGACAGCAGAAGAAAGACAGATGCCTGTTCTTAATCATGTATTAACCCAAACAGGAAGTTCAAAATCGGCCCATAATCTATAGTCGCTCGATATATATTTCTCCTAGACGTGTACGGTGCATTACTAGCGTTATATGAATTCCAACCCATCCTATTCAAGTTATTTTCAGGAGTCATATTCCCTAAAATACATTATACCTCAGCCACTCGTTGGATATCGATTATACAGATCTAACTGGAGGATATCATGGATTACATCTACAGTAGCAAGTCTAGTTCGAGAGCCGTAAGTAACTATGTGCCAACGGGTAGGTAGAAGAATGCCGAATTAACCATAGTCAAGTTACGAACACTTTGCCTTAATCATACATTTTAGCACGAGTTCGGTTTGATCAGGAGCAGGGCATGTGTGTTCCAGGGATGTAGATTTCTAATAATAGAGAGGAGGGATAGTGCTGTACTGAGGTGCAAATATGTTTCTTGTATGGTCATATATGCATTACCATTGAATTGAATCCCATGGGACACGAAGAAATCTAAAAATAAGGATACTAGGAATATGGAAATAAAATTGAAATAAGGCTCGATGACACATCGACCATGCTTTTGAAAAAAGTGTATCAACAAGCGAAAATACATGTTTCGAATGGGAATAGGGAATAGCTGCAACATGGCAGTAGGCAGAAAAAGAATTCATCATGTCCAGTTATACCAGGATGAGCATCGCCAGACCGGCTGCGACAACCGTTGAAAGCATGGTGGGCAAACTCACTGAGGCCATACTATTATCAGCCAGGTAAAACGCTGGATCATAGGATTCCGGTCTGGTGGAGTTCACAGTGCCGTTCCAGCAGTACCGGTCGAAACACTGGCTGCAGATATCCGGGAGAGTGGTACCCGTGCGCTCGAACGAGCGGCTGAGGATAGCGCAGCCAACACAGGCAGTCCAGTTGTCGTCGAGGGTGCTGTTGGCCATTGTGGCAACCTCGTAGCCATTGAGAATTATATTGTCACGCTCAGCGTCGTCGGTGCTTAGTTGGAAGGTTGAGATGTTGGAGTGGTAGGAGTAAGGGGCATTGGGAATGTACACAACGAGAGGCGAGGGACCGGTCTGGTTGGAACTATCACAGCCAAAGAAGGACGGGCGGGTGCTGAGGCCCAGGTTAATGAAGGTGTTCTGGTCTGGAACCGCAGGGAAGGCGGTGCCGTTGGCGATACCGCTGCTATTCAGGCTGCGCTCGTAGGTCGCAACCAGGGAGGTGCCGTTTGGCCAGAAATAGTCAGTGTCGGCCGAAGAGTCAACGGCGAAGATGACATCGACATGGCGCTCGGGCTGGATGAGGGGGTGCAAGGGGACGTTCTGTCCATCCTCGCCGCCATCGACGACGTCCAGCAATTTTTGTGCGGCGTACGGCGACGAGTGCTCGTTGTATTTATAGAAGGGGTTGGGATCGTACGAAGCGATGTCGTTTTGCGATTTGTCTAGATCGAACAAGATGCCGTTGAAAACATCCTTTATGAAGCTGGGAAGCGAAGTGGTGTTGATCTGGAGAAGGAACTGGTTGAAGAGCGAAGAGGAGGTTCCGATCACAAAGCCAGCACTGTCAAAACCGCGGATGCAGCTCTCGTTGCTCGGAAGCGAGCCACCCTCGAACTTAGAGCCCAGGTACTCGAGGGGAACGAAACCAAAGATAGTAGGGTCAAAAGTGCCGAACTCCCACGGGTTGAACTCATACACGGTCGAGTTGCTGCCAATGACTAGCTCACCGGGGTTACGGCCATCAGCAACAACAAACGGCATAGGGTAGTCTCCATCCTGGAATTCGGGGGTGTCAGCAATGGAAGACCAGGTATAGCTGAGTCCACCATTGCTAGCATTGAACATTTGATAGGAGAGTGCGCGGCCCCTGTGCCCGAGTTAGCTAACACGAATGCTTCCCGATAAACAGGGGTAACATACCAGATATCGGTGAGAGTAGTATCAAAGCCAGCCTTCTTCTTCCCGTCGACAGCATCGGCGAGATCCTTGTAGTAACCGGCAGAATCCAAAAGCTGAATACCACCAGCATCAGGACCCTCGATGATCGAGTTTCCAAATTGCCAGACAGAACCAGCCTCGTGCGTCTGCAGCTTGTCGACCGTAGTGAAGTTATTGATGTAGATTGAACCCAGCAACCAGCTACCTCCACTCAGACCAGAAATATAGGTAGCAGACTGCAGCAGACCACCCAAATGCCCCGTCGCCGTCGCATTGTCCGTCCGGCTATCGAAAGCCTTGACTGCGCCGGCACCGTTCATCAACGCACGCCACCCACCGCCTGAAACGGCAATACCGATATTCGGCAGACTCGACGAGTTGCCGGAGTGTTTATCGAGGTAGGCGCCGACGTCATAATCGCCGACTTTCACATGTCCGAAGAAATCCTTCATCGCCGACAGGGTCTTGCCGCGGCGAACTTCTAGCCATGATGTCTCGTTCGTGGACAGCTTCGCTGCGCTGCGAACTGTCGGTCGGCTCGCCGGGCAGCTGACGGATGTCGGCACGTACCCGTCGGGCGCATTGGGGAGGGCTCGTTGCACACCTGCGAATGTGATATCATCGGTATCGAGCGCGCCAGGAACAGCGATTGCGCCTGCGAGAACACGGTGATTAGTGTGGGGAAATTATTTTGTTGACGCTTTAAAGGTCCAATTAAGCCAAGAATGGAAATCCCCAGGGGGAAAAACAACGCGAGGAAATGCGCTTACCGGGCAAGCCCAGAGCAATCGAGATCAGCGCAAAAGTCTTCATGACGGTTAGACCACAACTGTGACCGACTGTTAATCGCGCAGGAGACGTAGAAAGGAACGAATTCCCATGTCCTAAGGGGTGATACTTATGCACCGAGGGGAAATCCCTATGCACCGGGCCCGCCGGAAGCTTAGCCAAGGCCCCTACCCAATGTCCCAAAGCAGTTGTCTTGGTACGTACTCCATCTGTTCATAGGGATCACGAATCATGGCTGACGAGTGGAGTTTGGAGTGATGTCAACGATGCCGAGCGCTCCGTTTTGCTTTAAAAAGCACTATGTATAGAATGAAAAATCACCTTTCTTCTGAGGCGCAGGTCAGCCATTGGAGATTACAGTAGATGGTCACATCGGTAAGGCTGCCCAAATGAGGCTGGACAGGGATGGTGAGATTATTATCATGTGATACGAATACGATAACTGTGGGTAAGTACGGAGTTATGTGCCTAGGCATCCGCCTTTCAGCAGTCATTATTGGAGTCGCATTCATGAATCTTTCCAGGGCTGGAAGTGGACTCTCGTCTTACAGAACTCCACATTTAAAAGGAGTGGCTAAGGTACGAAGTACAACGGGCATGACTTTGAGTCCGATGTGGATCTGCTCGCAAAAAATCCATCAAATCATCAAATCGAGAGCTCGTAATTAGATTAGACTAGGATCATGCAGTGCAATCTCCCATATTGGTGTGTATTATCATTACCTTTTAGGCACAAGGCTCCGAGGTTGTACTCTAAGCCGTTGTGGCGTGTGACTCGGCCTATATGGATGTTGGTCACAAATCGAGGCACTAGTATTAGGGCGCAAAGAAAGAGCTCAGTATGACTTATGGAAGAAAATTAGTTCACTTGAATCAATTGAAATTCAATAAAAAGTGTTGGACTTAGCCTTGGAAAGACACCATCGTAATAGAACCAACCCTAAAAACAGGGTAAAGAAAATCAGTTATCGGCTGAATCAGTCGGAATTTGACAGAAGCGTTGGACTTAACTTTGGGAGACAGCCTCCCAGTAGCACCAAGCTAAAGCAAAGACACATTGTGTCAGACACCCAGTCTCAACCACGACCAGGGCCATTCTCGACATGTTCGACCTCTGCCTGGGTTTGGCTGGCCTCCACATGACCCTCGGGCAAGTTGTTCAACTCGTCCTCCTCCTTATCCAGACCCCAGAACTGGAGAATGAACAAGGTTCCACCGACAAAGGTTAAGATAGCGAAGACGGCGTAGTTCCAGATCAGCAGAGGGTCCCTGGAAAGCGTTATCAAAGCCTCGGCAATGGCAGCGGAGATGGCATTTGTGAACATATTGATAGCTTGGATGAGGGAACGCATATTACGGGGCGCCTTGGAGTAGGCATACTCCATTGAGGTGATGACGGCAAAGATCTCCGATATCGCGACGAGGACGTAGGAACCAGTCTGAGCCCAGACAATGAGAGGAGACGGGTTGACGCTGCCATCGTCATTGTAACAGTTGTTAGCTCGGTAGCCGCAGGGCGAAGTCATGTAGATGTAGTACTGGATGATAGCAGCCCATATCATGGAGAGCGACGCCAGCCAGAAGCCAAGGGTAATTTTCTTGATGGCCGTGAATTGAATGCCCATTCTGCGCAACCCGGGGTATAAGAGCGTGTCGCAGAGCGGGACAAAGATGAGCAGCGCCAAGGGGTCAAGGTTGTTCACAACGTCGTTTGGGACGCCCTTCAAGGTCATCGTGCCAGCCTGTGCGGTGAGATTGTTTGTCAATTGGTTGTAGGCCAGCCAGTAGACAGGGAAATAGCAGAAAACTGCACAAGCGGCAAATCCACGGCGCACTTCGTCCACCCACGCATCGTCAAAGGTCATCCACTTGGGCCGGAGTCTGGGTTCAATGTTAGAGGGCTTCGTGGTGTCCCAAAGAGTGCCATCGTGAGTTCGCTTCCAGAGGATGTATGGGTTGTAGTGCCAGCGGCCGCGCATACAAAACCAGAATGTCTTGACGGCCTTGTAAGTCACCGAGCCGGCCGGATCAGACTGGCGATAGCGCTTGCGACCCCACCACATGACGAACGGAGTAGTCAAGAACATGAGCGTGGGCAGCAAGAAGGCCAACCAGAAGCCGATATACTTCTCCGCATAGGCCATGCCAATCTGACCCGTCAATGCACCCACGTTGATAAACAGATAGAAGTAGTGGTAGATACGGCTCTGGGTGATAGTAGGGTCGATGACGACACGCTCACCTGTTTCGAGTGTACGGACTCTGAGATTGACAACAGGTATCTGCTCGACGACAAGGGCAGATATGTTCGGCTTAAGGCCACCAGTGCCCAATCCCATGATGATTACACCCAGGATGAACACAGCGAAGGAAGCGTCAGTGTTTGTGATCACCGGCGGGATGGCAGAGATAACTAGAATGATGTGACCTAAAATGGCAGCCGCGATAGACCAGGAGATGGTCTTGTATCTGCCCCAGTACTCGTCGGCGATGTAGGCACTCACTAGAGGAAGGCAGTAGCACCAGAAGGTGTTGAAGGTGTTGATGGCACTGGCAGTTTCGACACCCTTGCCCAAAGCACCCGAGACACCCTGGGAGCTAGGACCACCAGCACCAGTTGCATGGTTTGATCCGGGAGGACCATTCGGGGCAGGAAGGGGGAGTGCATGGTTCACAAAGTTAGAGTCTGTTGCAATGTTAGGATCATTTCTCATGTGACTTTGTATGGGGCTGTGGATCTCTTACAGAGCACCTGGGTTCCATAGTAGGAGAAACGCTCGCACAATTCAACAAATGCGACGGTGTAAACCACCCAGGGAATCGGAGCTGAGACGCGACGCAAGGCGTTTGGGCCATGGAGTTCATCTGTGGTCGGGTCCTCGTCACCCACACCAAGGTCGTAAGACTCGGGGATGATACCTTTGTTGTTCTCGGTGGGAACAGGCGCACCTTGCGAAATTGTGTCGACAGGTCCGACGTCATTGACAGCGAGAGAGTTCGAGTCCAGGCCTGTCGTCTGAGCCGCCATCTTGGATAAGAAGGAGACCAGCACAGGGTATGGATGAAAAACAGTGATAGGGACGCGAGTAAAAGGAAGAAAAAGAGGAGGATGGAAAGAGAGAAGGAGTAAACAAGCGGTAGGATTCACGCGTTGGGACTAAAGGTTAGGACTAAAGGCGGGATGCTAGCGAGTATAGGACAAGCACACCTGGTGAATTCCCTCAGTTAGATTGCTCATAGTAAATCTGTGGCTCCAACAGCAGTCAACCCCTTTTTATGATATTACAACTCAACATCAGGTGAATTAATGAATCAAAGCAGCAATTGAAGACATAGATGCAGCATATGCCATACTATGTAACCTGGTGCTACTATGCAGCCTCGCCAGACAATACCATCGATGGTTCCAGAAAGAAACACAATGCTGAAATCAATGGCGCCAGCATTCTATTGTACATAATATTCTCCCATTGTCAGACTGCCGATACTATTGGACATATTGAGAAGGAACAATCGAGCCTTAATTGAGACCTAGCTGGATTGAAGTGTAAGGAAGCTTAGGATGAAGAAAAAGTCTGATAGAGAATGTATAACTAGTTAGACCTCGGTAGGCGTCTTAAGGCAAGGCTTGTACAAAGCTTTATACATTCATCCTTTCGATATGGCTTGCGTCTTTTGGTATGACCTTCCAAAATACCATGCTGTGTACTGAATTCGGATTAGAATAGTATCATTCACCTCAAATGTCTATAATAGGTTCTTCATCTCCACGGGTGGCTGCTTTAAAAGCACACTTGTTGCACTTTGGGACCCGAGAAGAGTTACACGATGAAGGTTGTAGAGTGGGCCTTTCGATACATAACAGATTTCACTGAAGAGGTCACTACAAGTCTGTAATACTAGAGATAGAATTTGGAGGTCGTAGGCGCGGGGTCACAAGGTAATAGTGTTTGGGGGTCTTGCTAGGAAATATCAAATATAAACCGCCGCAAGCTCTATATGTGGCAACCTTGCATGCGAGACAGTCTGATTGAATACACCTTTGGGTGGTACCTGGTCTACCAGTATAGACTTTCTAAAATTTTCCTTCAGACTGGGCTCGAAAAGGATTATTGTGAAGGCACAGAACTTATTATTGCCCTTGTCATGTAATTGGAAACAAGAAAAACACAGTCGGCTCCATCAGGTCTGATTCCCTGTAGTACAAAGTATCATGGACAAGTTCCTTGCAGAGAACCCTGGAAGTGGCAGCAGGACTACGCACACTACGCACATCATCTCAAAGCAACCAATGAGGTATCTTATATTTCAGCAAAGAAATCCCAAAGAACAAAACTGGGATGCCAAGCCAAGATGGCAATTGCCTTAGGTCATAGAGTGTCCTAGCCCTGCGACCTATAGTGCGTAGTCTTCATACACGTTCAATAATAGACTGAGGTCTACACAATATTCAGCATACAGCCATTTCTTCGACTATTGTGGTACTTGGCCAAGCAATCACCTCTTAGACTACTCACCGCTGTCGTCATTAAACAAAATCAATCACGACACCAACATATTCCATCCATGCTCCTAGAAGACCAACACGTGCCAGCTCAAGTGACTACTTGATTCAAGTACGCAAGGATAAATCCGGGTTGTTTTGGGTGCCCAACAGGTAATTAAGGCATCCCAACAGTAAGCGAACATGTCCATTCCCAAACAGTCAATATCCTCGACCAACTCTGATTGGTCCCAGTTCCCCACATCTTCCCCAGATTCGGTGTCAGTCCCCGGTGGGGTTCCATGGGTTTTGGCGGCTGAAACGACCTCAGAATGACATTTGTATTTATTGTGCACTACCCTGGTGACGATTACAACGGCCACGTACCTATCACGCGATACTGTCTGACCTGCGGGATACTAGATTAAGCAACGAGATCCTCTTTCAGTACGTGTATCCCTAACATTCAATCTGCTTTGGATTAAACCTTAAGTTTGTCGATTAGCCTTGTTGAGAGGTCAGGTGGTTGAACTCCGGCGGTTTGGGTATGTGGTACATTCCGACTGGATGGCTGTACGCGGTTATTTTGTCGGTGAGGGGGGTGTGTTGGGATTCGGGTTCTTGGTGCCGGTTGAGAAACTGCTCTCAAGGATAAAACATAGACAAGGCTACGCATGACATTAATATATGTCATTGTACAATGAGATGGCGCGTCCCGATCTAACTCAAGGTGGGTCAAGATTAACATGCAGCTAAACTCTAGAATGGAGATGAAACGCTTGAAACAATTACAATGACTATTGTTTAAGTGATCGACCTGTATTCTAACGTCGTCATAGGATTCAAAATCCGCCAAGCCAATTATCGCTGTCCAACAAAGGGCAATGATCAAAATCAAATTCCCAAAAATCAAAGCCCACGCTGCGCTATTCCCACCCAATAACCAAAAAGAAGAAGATGCAGAACGCCATGCAATGAGAGAATAAGAGACCAAAAGAATATAGTCACGCGCAATGATTGAAAAGGCAAAATCGAATCTCAGCCGTAATCAATCTACCATGCGGCGTGGCCACCATCCATGCGCAGGTCACTTCCAGTCATGAAGCTGCTAGCATCGCTGAGAAGGAAGACAGCGGCGCCACGGTACTCTTCCGGCCGGGAGAGACGGGCAAGCATGTTCTCCTTGGGCCACTGGTCGCGGCGTTCGGGGAACTCGACAAACAGCTTCTCAACCATAGCGGTGACAATGTAGCCAGGGGAGATGGTGTTGACGCGGATGTTGTAGGTGCCCCATTCGGCAGCGAGGTTGCGGGCGAGTTGGATGACAGCAGCTTTGCTAGCGTTATATGCGGGGCAAATAAGGCCCTGTAGGGAAAATATGTTAGATCGCTGAAGGCCAGATAGAAGGGCAGGATGTGACATAAAAGTGGAGAAGTATTCCATAAGAAATAAGGACAGTCTGGGCACGGAGGCACTAGGTCTACGCCGACAACACGAATGCCAGACGGGGTAGGAATGATAAATGGCAAAACGGAAAGGGGGAGTGGGAACGTACGCGATTGGCAATGGTACCGCTCATAGAGGCGATCATAGCGATACTACCTCCGTTTCCAAAGCGAATCATTTGCTTAGCCACAGCCTGGGAGGTCATGAACACTCCCGTGACGTTGACTTCGAACATGGTGTTGCTGTCCTTGGCCGAGTACTCGAGCGCTGGGGTCTCCTGCTGAATACCCGCTGCGGCAACAAGACCATCCATACGGCCCTCTTCATTGGCGATGGTCTCGATCACACTGTTCAGAAGTTCCGTGTCACGCACGTCAATACGACGGTAGTGCAATTCGGTGCCAAGCTGAATTGCACGTTGCTGGATCTGTTCAAACTCGGGAGCCTGGTGATTGATTGGTTGTTAGTTTAATGCTAATATAGAAGCGGATGGATCTGGTGATTGTATAAACCAGATCCATGGGATGCAGGAACTTACCGGCTCTTCCAGGCGGTCGAGTGCGTATACCTTCGCTCCGGCTTCTAGGAGTGCCTCTGCCTGGGTCAATCCTAGACCCCGGGCAGCACCTGAAACCAACACCACCTTCCCAGCGAGACTGAACTCAGGCATCCTGGCCTTCTGGCCCAACACGACGGGCTGGGCGGTCATAGGAGCAGTGGGAGCAGTAGTGGTTTCGATGGCGACAGACATTGCGATATGTGTACTGGTATTATGTGAGAGTAGTAATGGACAGAAAGAATATATATAAAGGCGTCAAAGATTCTTAGACGGAATGACTCGTATATAGATAAAGAATAATGAAGATGATTCAGTTGCGGAACCATGGACCAGAGAATCGACTCTCCTTAAATACATATTTGGCCGGAAAAGTCAGGCCGAACCAAGACCAAAGCGCCCCAGAGTGTGTCTCGTGAGCAGAAAGAACAGCCCGAAAAGGAAATCCAGACTTGGACCAAGGGTACTGCAGAGCGAATTGAGTCCAGGCCTCCCGGAATGCAGGCTAAACGGCTGTGGCGAGGTATACGCATACCTACAAACAGAGTTAACACATACAACATACAATAATTATCTACGGTAGTATAGTGCTAGGATACTGTATCAATTGATCTGTCAAATAAAGAAACTTGATATTTGTTTAGATTTGTCTCAACCCACTTTCCCATAATATTGAGTGAATAACTATGAATTCAGGGATAGCTAATCCAACAGGAGCACTGGTCACCAGACATGATGAAATCCACGATAGTTTCATTGACGATAGATAGTGTGTTTGGAACCTAAGGGATGGCCGGATTTCTCATTCGGGAAACCCGTCTGGGGTTTGGGAACCCGGGGAACGCCAACGCCACTCTAATTTTTCGACACTCAACATTATTTTTCTTTATTTGAAAAACACATATATTCAGGTGACCCGACCCCTTGAGAGAACTACGCGTACATGCACAAACTGCCGAGCCTCGAGCCGGGTCTTCTAGAAATCTTTCAAGCCTCAAAGTACTATCTGGGGTCAGGTGGTTCTTTGCAGATCAATGACTGAATCGCTACCAATCAAATTCGTACATTTGGCCTGTGATATGTGTTCCTGTCCGATCGCCCCGACTCCAAGGTCGCGGCCCGGGCGAAGAGAAATTCATTGGTCAATTCCTGTTCTAAGGTCTGAAGATTTTTTTTTTTTCTAAATCTAAAATCCAAAATATATGATCTCATATATTATATTAGGATACAGTCATGAGTGATGAACAACCTTGGAAAGTACAATGTGTTTAGAATAGCTAAATCTGGGTACTCCGGATTCTTCCCGATGCGGGGGAAGTACAGAACTAAAAACTAAAATTAGGACTCAAACATTGAGAAGCATTGAGATCCAAGAGAGTCCAGACTTCGTGCTGATACTCAAATAGGACTAAGGCCATATAGCTTATCTGACTATAACCCTGCACTAATATTCATCAGCCACAACACACACCTTGTGACCATCAGAATCTTCCATTCCCCAAGCTCCTTACTCAATGGGGAGATTCCGAGGTTTCCACTTTTCTGATCTCGTGATATCTCTATTCCAAAAGATTCCCTGGATGTCATCACGATTCTATCGGTGTCCAATCTGCATACGGAGTACTACTTCCAAAATTCGGCGTCTATGGCTTATTTGTGCCCGAAGGGGTCTTGCCGACGAAACCCCCACAATCCGGATTCCCGGTAGGAAGCTGCAGAAAGAAAAAGGAATAGATCGGTGAATGGCCTGTGCAATTTATTTATTTATTTTTCTTCTGTTGAAATCTAGTCTGGCCGGTTCTTCCTTTCTCCCTGTCGTGCACTTTTCGGGTTCGCCCCGAGTGGCTCGGTGGTTCCCCAACCCACACCAACTGCTCGTGGGATATGCACTCTATGTCGGTGAAAAAGGGGTTGGATAAGAAAGAATAATCTCATCTGTCGGAGTTTCTTAATCGCCGCCGGACCCTATCTTTTTGACTGCGAGCCTTCCAAGGTTGAGGACTATGGTGGTTATTCTCTGCCTTCCTACGTATGTACGTACATATGTAGTGTTTTCCTCTGCTGGGTGGGACCTTCCTATCTTGGCCGCCGCTTTTATTCTGGCGCTCAGAGTCCGACTTGGTGCCTAAGATAGTCATGTGACAGTTTTGTGATCCCATTTTCGATGCTCAGTCTGGTGTATTGACATATAACTATGGGGTGTCTTTTTATGTCTTCGTATGCAGACTGAGGCTCTCATAGTTTGTCATCCACTTTGTCCCCCCCCATTTTCCCCATGCTGGTATTCACTAGTGTATCCCTAGTATCGTAGCCCTCAACAATTTGGTGATTTATCTAAACCACCAATTACTCCATGCTCCCCTTCGACGAAGAAATGGCCCTTGCTAATCTGTGGGTTTGATGCAGACTTGCTGAAGTCGACCTTTTCTTCCCTAAGTGCTATGCTGGCGCAGATGGCGGTATCACCGTCAAATTCAACAGTTCGAGATGGAAAATCTTCCAAGGTTCAGTTGTATTTACTAATCAATAGCATGTTTTACGAAATCAGCTTAAACATAAAATAGCTTCAGTCAGCACCCGATACCGCCCAATTCATTCAACCTTGTGCCCGAACAATCCAATTCTTCTTGATGCTACATGCTACCAGGAGATGAAAGAGGAAGAAAGTCTTGCTATAGAAACTAGCAAAGCAGGCTTTTATAAAGACCTGCACTAACAAAGGACAAGCAAACTGAAAGCAAAGGCTCAGTCTGCATGACATAAAGAATCATCCCAACCAGGGGGATTCTCTAACAATTCTCATAGCAATGCAATATCTCGACCGACTTCATCAAGTGAGCTATATTTGCCACTCCAGCAACCAGAAATGACGGACGCGAAGGCCAGAGTATCCACAGGTGGAAACTTATCCTGTGAGAACAATCCCTCAACAACCACCACTAGCTTTCGCATATCCAGGGATCTTTCTAGCTCATGGTAGGGAACGCAACCTGTTTCAAGCTCGAACAGCATTGACCCAAAGGCAAATATATCTGAGTATATGCCAATTACAAGGCCAGGCTTAAAGCTATACCATTCATAGCAGACTAAGGGGTCTTCACCGTCGATACCGGAGCCAGCAAAGTCAATAAACTTGACGTGCTTAGCATTATCCACGATAATATTGTGACAGCCAACGTCTGCATGGATAATCCCCTTGCTATGAATATACGCGAGACCTTCCGCAGCTTCTAGCGCCCACTGAAGCTTCATAGCCCACGGAATGGCAGACACACTCTGGAGCATACCGCGAAGACAAGTTCCACGTTCTAGTATAAGACCTTCCTCGGTCACCTCGTAAGATGCGATACGTTTATGGTGCCCGAGTCGTTTATAAGAGCAAATTTCAATCTCGTAAGCTTGTTGTTCGAATTCCCCTGATTTGGGACGGATTTTGATGACATTATTGTGGTCAACGGCGTAGACTATCGAGACTGTACCAGCCGCAATGAAGGAATTGGCTCGGCTAAAGCTGGGTGATGAATCCATCCGTAGGAGAAATTGCTGGTTTTGGCGGAATATTCCAAGGGGAGAGAGTATGGTTGGCCAAAATAAAACCGAGGGATAATTAGGGTCACGTGTCAGGATGAGGTATCACTGGCTTGCAGACCTCGCTAGGATGGGCAGATTCCAGATTCAACCCCTGCCAAATAATGAATTGGGGTCAAGATACTATTTATGCGATTCTATAAATAGGTATGCTCGGTTCTACCCAGTGAGCAGAGGAAATCGCCTACACAGGTACAATTTATGGTACGCAGTTAAATTAACATTATCTAAACCTGGGAAACGTTACCTAGGTAGATTGAAAACAAGCTTAACTTAGCATTCCAGGATCATTCCCTGAGTTAGATGTCGCCAAGCCTCTATATGATGCCATGTGAATATTGTATGTGGTACCCAAGATTAACTCAGTGGATCAAGCGGGGCCTGTCGATCCGTATGTTAAGCCGATGTTAAGGATAGGCATTTGCATCCGTTCAAGGTAGACCGCGATGATGATCGCGATGATCGTGATCAAGTGGAGAAAGCAGACCAGAACATCGGACCCAGCGGCACCAATGATCGATCTGGTCTTTGTATTCATTCCTAAGATCAGTCCTATAGCACCGTCCCAGGAAAACTGGAATGAAGTCCAATTGATTAGATTATACATGAGGTAAAATATCTGGCTAATGCTCAACCATCCAATGCACCGTATTGCGCATGAACAAGGTGGTCGCCCCAAATACCGAAGGGTCCTTCGGTTCTATGTACAATCTTTTGTTCTCTTCCGTTTCCATACAGGTACACCGAAACCCAGGCGTGAGTAACATCAAGAAATAAACCTGGAGAAAAGAAGAAGAGAAACACGAGGTATTCTGTCCTATGCAGTTTCACGTGAGAAGTATAAAAGAAAATGGGCCGTCCAGCCACAGTGGGGGAAATATCTCCAAGGAAATGAGGAAGCTCAAATATTCACGCATAAATAGGCGAAATCCAAATAGTTCCATGTTAACGCCGGTCCCAAGACAAATGTAGGAGATATCATGAGATGCAAAAGGGGCACAGAGCCCGAAGAAAAGGAGATGCAATGCAATGCAAAGTAATCAGAACAACCACCCAAAGTCCGTCTTATCTTGGATTTTTGGTTTGGTACGCTTTGGTGGTTCGCGGAGCTAGCATAAGACTAGGCTTCACGGTAACCCCAAATGCGTTTTTGTTCACTCACCCACCACTTGCCAACTAGCTCAGCATCTTTGAGCCAGTCAGCGGACTCTTTGCCAAATTTAGGCTTAACCTCTTCGAGAAGTGCCTTAAGAGTCCATGCCTTGGTGAGGTGGGTTTCACCGGGGTCTTCGCCGAGGTGGGTGAATGTGTACTCGAAGCCATCTTTCAAGGGAAGGATGAGACGGTAGGGAACATCGGCTGCCATGACGGACAGCATCGAGCCACCAGCGTTGATCAATCCCATGTTCCAAACGATACGCTTGGCTGGGTTCTCTGGGTGGGACCGGGCTTCGAGCTGAGTGTCTTGCTCGTGCTCTGGCTGCTCATCTGGTGGGGGACGGTGGTGGTGATGGTGGTGGTCACGGCGGTGAGGTGGTTCCTCCATAGAAGAAAGGAAAGGACGTAGGAGAGACTGGCCTTGATACTCTGGGAGGAGGGAAGAGGCGATCTCGGAGTCATGCTCATCCAGGGAGTTGGACTGCACGAGAAGATCCAGGATGGTGGGGACGATGGTGAGGGCAGTTGCGTTGGCGGTGATGTCCACTCGAGGCATGTGCGGGTGGTGGAAAACCAAAGGCACGCGGAAGTTGCTAATGTGGCCATTCTCATACGTGCCAGTCATGTCCTTATTATCTTCGCCGAAGGCTTGGCCATGGTCTCCGACGACAACGACTAGAGTCTCGTTGGCAATACCTGTTTGCTCTAGCATGTTTAGAATCTCGCCCAGCCAGATATCGACGAACCGGGCGGCGTTCAGGTAGTTGTTCATCAGATCGTGGTTGATGTTTCCCTGGTCGCTCATATATGGTTCCCTTTCGAAGTCGTCTGGCGTACTCCAGGGGTGGTGGGTTGTGCTAGTGACATGTGAAAGGAACATGCGGGTCTTGTTGTTTGCAGCCTCCTCGAAGAGGTCCAACAGGTAGGGCCGGATCTCATTTTCCGCATACCCGAAGTAGTTGATCTCTTCGCCCTGGGCTTTGTGTTTCGCATGGGGGGATTCCAGATTGCTCTTGACGACCTTATGCTTAAAGCCCATATTTTTGTTCAGCACATCCTGGCGGTCATAGTCATCGGTAATTGACTGCATGAATACAGACTTCCAGGGGTTCTGCAGAGCCGCGGATTTGCGCTCAGAAGAAGAGTTCTGGGGCAGTTTCCCGGATTCCGACTTGCCTTGATTGAACAGATCGAAAATCTGTGGCAGACACGGCTGATAAATTTCGAGCATAGACTCCTCCAGAAGATCCACCGGCAAAGGGTTCACACCACAGTGACTCCCCAAGACACTCTTTAACGTCAAGGAGCTACCCGTCACGGCACCACGGACATTAAGTCCACCCATACCTTCTTGTGGCGGGGTCTGCCACGGAGAGTAACTCAAGTCGAGCTTGTTCCCCTTGCTATCGGTTGCGTACTCGCCGGTCAACTGTTGAGCGACCGGGGTCATGTTGACCAGACGATCGATTGCCTCGTCAATGTTCTCCTTCTTATGAGACGCGAGAAGACCATCGAACAAGGGGGTGCCTTGCTGTGTGGGGAAAAGTTCCTTGCGGCCGCTTTCCAGCGTTAATAGCACTACATGGTTGACCTCAATGGAGTGCTCTTTGAAAGCCTTTTGTAGGGGCTCATAAATTTCACCGCCCAGATTCGTGATCATTAGCGGGTCATTCTTTGGATTGTAGAATGCGCCCTCGTCACCGGGACAAACAAAAGAGTAATGATTGTCCTTCTCTGCGCGATCACCCGGGCTTAGATCCCAGCGGCTGAATCCTGGGGGTGGGTTTTCAGGGAGCCATGTAGCTCGTGACCATTGTTCCACAAGCGACGAATCCGGTTGGAACTGAGGACGGGAGACCCCATTATCGTCCGTGACTGACAAGGGGAATGGCCGGGCGGGCTCGCGGCATCCCTCCACCGTCGCCGTCTTTTTCTGAAATGCATCGAGCAGTGTCAGCGGCAGAGCGCCGGATAGATGGTCGTATGGTATAGCGGGTCTAGTTAGTTCCAAGAAAATGAGCGACACGCAGATGGCAACTGCGGGAATAACGCGACGGAAGGTCCTGAGATCTATCGAGGCCATGCAGGATTTGCTGGGGGCGGATATCAATGTATAACGGGCTTTGTATCCCCCTACGCACAGGTCTCGGATTGCCTGCAACCCAAGACCAGTGATGTTGTACAAATGTGAATGAAGCAACCACGCAATCAGTCCGAGGACGGTGGCAGCAGCGGATACAGTCGATATACCGCTGAGAAGAATTTTCATGGCCGCCGGATCACTCAGGAAGCTACCGCCAGCTGCCCAGGCGACCTCGGCACCGGTCTGCATAAAGAATCCGAACTGGATGGAGGAAGCACCCCATGTGATCAAGCTAGTAATAGCGTTAGTTTATGTTGCGCAAATTTCTCCTTGTCCTCCATGTCTGTATTCGGTATTCGGGGTAAACATACGACAGTGCCCCTCCCAACCCAGTCGAGAGCCATTGCCATCGACTATCTGGCGCATGGAACCGTAACAAGACCCGCACAAATATGATAACCAACACATCTCGTAGAATAAGAGTGGGTGAATAGAGGACAAAGTAGAGGAACGGTAATGATCGGATATGTAGCGCTATATGCAATGCCTTGGAGGCGAGGCCACTCACGACGAGTGTAGAGAAAAGGAACGGCGGCAAAGGTGGTAAGAGGGCGAATATGGACATGTTGGAATCATTTCATTAGTGCAGTGGAATCGCGCAGTTGGCAAGGGAGGCGGAGGTTGGAGGTTGGAATTCAGGAATGTCGAAATGGTAAACTAGAGACAAGGCAACAACTTGACACAAGAGAGAAGAGATGGGAGGAAAGGGAAGATAGAAAAGGGTCCAAGGGTTATTCTTAGATATCACGAAATAGCAGAACAAGACCAATTAGGCGATAGGAAATTGTGCACGCGACTAGACTAAGAGGCTCTAAAGTACTCCACATGCTTGGTTTCCCTTCTGTTATTCTGTGTTTTTCTATATTTTTTCTATATTACGTCGCCAGAACCACTTTTCCCTTATTAAAATATCATCATCTCATGCGCTAATACTATCGCGAATTGCCCAAGTGGGCCTGAATGGGCCTGATGAGAGACATCGAGGCAGTAAGGGTTATTATGCCCATGTTTGTCCAAGTTTGTGCAGCCCACTCAGTGGACCCTGCATCGAGCTATCCCAAAGTGATTGGCCCCTTGGGTGAAACCGAGAGAATAATACAGTACAATACAGTACAATAACATATTCCCTAAATTGGGTCCAATTGAATCGAACCATGGACCATCTCACACATAGTTCCCGAGGTCGTTTCGGTCTCGGAAGGTTATAAGCTTCCGATGTTACTCTCTTATGAAAAAAGCCATGTTTACCTGAGCAATTGTGCATAAAATCCGGGGAAAATGTTCGGATTTGCGCCGGTTTCCCGTTTCGCCCCCCACTTCCACTGATGTACATCGCCCCTTCTATTATTGTACAGGATGATCCTTTGGATCTCGGAGATCCCGTGTCTCTGAGATCTAAGTGTGGACGTTGTCGCAATACATCTACAATATTCATGCGCCCAATATACAGTTTGCCAGAATAGTCCAGGGGTGTGGTTGAAGAAGTGCACAGGCCTTTGCCTAAATATGCTTGGCGGTAGACCTTGCAGGGGACTGCTTGGAGACTTGCAGGAGACCTGTACGTCACACCTGTATCTTTCATATGGCGACTCAAATGTTGTTCTTGACATGTGTGATCTCCTCATTCGGCTTGCAGAATCCGAGTACTACATCGTATTGATTGGTGACACCTGGCCCACCTTCTGAATCAAATACAACGTGTTTAGACGCTAAGACCAGGTGGGATACCCAGGTAAAGATATTAAAAAGCTAAAAGTGAAACGTATCTACCTACAGGAGCCAAAACCGTGCTAGTCTACAAAGGGCGGGTAAAGAACTTCGACAACATTTCTGGAAAGGTTCTATACCATCTATGCATGTTTCGTGAAATACACATTTCCGTAACGTTCTATATCATCCATGCATTTCTCAATCCCTCATAATCGTCATCACGTCGGATGTATGTGCAACGGCAACCAGAGTATATACAGATCTTCTCTCATAAATCCAATTACGCCGACTTCTGCTGATCCTTCAAGGCAGCACGCTCCCTAACACAATCAGCGATGCCCTTCCCAACCTCCGTCCCCAACTCCTCAAACCCCTGCACAACCCCCTCCCGATCCCCCTCGCCCATCTCCTGACTCATCTTAAACTTCCCCTGCAACCGCTCAACCCGAATCTCAATGCCAATAATATTCTTCTTCAAAAGCTCGACATAATTGACCGGCGCATCTGAGACATTCCACGCGCTCTTCTTATCACCCCCAGTATACCCCATAATGCCTGTCTCAGACTGCTGCGACAGATCTTGAATCTGTTTCTGCAAGAATGCACCCGTTTCCTCCGCCTTGGAATTGCAGTACACACTGATCTTGCCATACGCCTGCACAGCAGAGTAGTTCCATGTCGGAACAACCTTACCGGATGCCGGTTTGGTTTCTGTGTAGAATTTGGGTGTCACATAGTGGTGGTGCGGGCCGTTGAAGAGGATAAGGACTTCATCCGTGAGCTCGAGCTTGTTATTCCCTGCTGCGTTTTGCTCGGCGAGGGCTTCCATAAGTGCTTTGGCTTGTGGGTTCTGCTTGGCCATGTGGCCGCGCAGGATGCCGGGCGGGATTGTGTCATTGCTCTCGGTCGAGGAAGGTACGTCGAGGACGAAGGGGATGTGGCTTGATTGGATGAATGGATAGATTGGGGATTTGATTGCTGTTGTCAGGATGCCAAGTGGGTTGTCACGGATGAACTGCTGGAGGACTGGGAGTTGTCCCTCGGCGTGGACGGCGCGGAGATACATTGTAGCTGTGACTTTCAAGGAGAGAGGGCTAGGAGGGAAATATGTTCAATCATTATCAGAGTACGTACAAAAGAGAAGCGAGGGCATTATAAGTATGGGGGGCCCATCTATCTGTCATAGCATAGGGCGTGATTTAGATCGCATCCCGCTTCATCCTCCACCAGGGCAGGGCTGTCATCATGTCTTTGTGCTGTGTGATTGGTAATCGGCGCCGAAATTACACACCTAGACCCACTTCTCTCGACTTAAGGTTCCAAACTCAAAATCTTTACCGTTTCGGTCAGTTGTAGATATAATTTCGATCTATAGTCGCAAACATTGGAACACATTCTGTTTACGAACTGATTTTATAATGAGCACGACAGAGTCAACTGCACAATTTAGAGCACCAAGTCAACCCCGCAATCGGACACGACCAGACGTATCAGAAGCGTCGTCAGTCACGACTCAAGCAGCAGTATACAGATGTTCTGCCATGTTTGCCAAAGACCGGAATGTCATGTTGGCATTTGATAGGCTTCAGACGATCATACCTACAAGGCCCACGAGTATTTCGGGCTCATCTATTGCAAACGGATTTATGTAGAGATGGACACGGAGACGTCGAGAGCCATGGTGCAATATGAGGGACTTAAGAGTCGAGAAAGCTGAGTTCGAAATCTGACAAGCTCATTATGTGAGGAAGTTAAGAGCTGTCCAAACTAACGTTTTGTTGGAATAATATATAGCCGCGTGCTATTTGTCCATGTTGGGCACCGGTCGTGACTGGTTAGCTTTGTTTCGTCTAGAATGTTGACGATGCTCGCTAAATTGACTGGAAAACAACACCTAATGGCGACTCCTTCCGCAAAACCAACTAGCAGCAGTACCCAGGAGACTTCACCTAGGTGATCACCTTTCCGTCAACGCCAGAGGAGCCTCGCATCTTAGGGAGATAGAATTAGGCAATGACCGGCGGTGATGGTACCCCTGGCATTTCCTTCCTGGCTTAGACTGGCGCCTGAGATAGCAACTTTCGGCAGCCGATGGACTTATGGTCGATTATAAGCGCTGTGGTCTAACATCCGAGAATCTTCCTGGCAATTGTTTGACAAGCATTTTTAATGGGTCTCGGGATGACTCTTACCTAGATACCCGTCTTCTAAGCTAAATAGGTCAAAGGAGAAATTTAATGATTCTACCTAAAGAATCTGATATTATCATGAGTAGGGATGATTGAACCAAGGTACTATACAAAGTGTGCATAAGACCGGGAAGAATGACACCAACGAATAATCCAAAATGCACCAAAGACACCGAATGATATTTTGGGGGGAAAACCGCTAAACAACAAAGAGCTCACCTGGAGGACGAAGATCATGTAATACGCGACACAATCTCATCCTTCCCTAACCGCTCCAAGACTCCCTTCTTCAACCCGAGGAACCGTTCAATATCTCCACGACGCATACCCTGCTTATCCCGCATCGTCAACACCTGCTGAATAGTCAGGGCATCTAGGAACGATCTCCCCGGGTGACCCGCATGACCGAAATGCTCAGCTTCTTTGTCCGCAGCCTCTGTGAGACGTTGTCGAGCAGTGACAACTAGTAGTGCCGGGTTGGAGGCTTGTGGAAAGACAGTTTGCATTGAGCCGGGGCGGTTGAAGGTGCTTGAGTTTGAGAATGTAGGCGATGGATTGACGGGCCCTATTGACCGGAGGGAGGCGGCGAAGTCGGGATCCCGGCCGTCCATGTCAATGGCTATATAGTCATTAGTTAGTGTTTCTTTGCTGGTCTTGGATTTGTTGCATGGAAAAGACTTGAAATAATCCCTGGCGAGTACATACCATCAGACTTCACCCCGGATGCTTTCTCCTTGGTGTGGTATGTTGGACCCTGAGAGGGAGGTGCAGGTGTTTGAGAAGGCGAGGGACCAGCCTTGGGCTTGGGTGCGGGAGTAGGCGTAGGTGCAGACGCTGCTTTGGTTTCGTTCGGAGCTTTGCGCGGACCCCTCGGTGGAGGAGCCGGCTGCTTAGGATATTGGCGCCGTGCGGCTGCGCCAGCCGCTGACTTAGCGGGCTTTGAAGCAGCGGAGCCCATTGAGAATGATGAGTTATGAAATCGGAAGTGTTGGTGTAAGGTGCCGCAGCTTTTTGCGGAGCTTTGAGCGGAGGTCCCGAAGTCGCCTTGGCATTACGGCCTGGACGTCCAGGTCGGTCTTTTGCCAGCAGAACAGTCAAGCATGATTTCTCGACTCATCTATAAACCCACCTATACGAGCGATACTAAGTAATCCTTTTGTAACATATCAAAATAACTAAGGGCTGTAAGAATCCTCCAGGTACTATATAACTAGTGAGCCTTCTTTGCATATACTGGCCTGATCCCTGAGGCAGGATTGCATATAATTATAACTAATCAGTAGGCGGTAAAGAAAGCGGTAAGCTATATAGTTCGTGCCGCTAAAACCTGCCCTACGTTGTGACGTCAAGAAGTAAATAGCAACAAACAGCTTTCTTGGGAGTATCCAAAGTAGAGCGGCACATGCTAGTCCAATATATCTAAAAATGCCAGGTAGTCTCAAATGGTATCGACGATGAGCGTAGGTTGGCGCGGCTGCGTATCTGGGAGCTCCAAGCCAACAAGTAATAGACAATTTGTAGAGAGGTGATCGCGTTTGAAGATCAGGAAGACTTTCGTGGAATTTCAGCGGAGAAGCTGTTATTTTGCAAAACACATACTGGGTACCATTGCAGCTAAGATACAATACCACCGGGACCTAAGACCACACGGCAGTTTGGGAGCACCGTGAGTGGGCAGCCAGGACCACGGCAGATAAATTTACGTATGTTCCGGGATTTTACCGGAGACCAGCAAGGCGCCGACCTTGCACTTCGCCAAGCGCACGGCTACCACTGACAAATGCGATCGCACCGACAACAGCCATTGCCGGGAGGATCTGGAACAAGTTCCACGAGGTATAGTAGAGGAAGAAGATCCCCTCAAAAGCGATCAACGACCCGAGGAAGGTAGCATGTGAGAGAGGGGCGGACTTGAATGCGGAGGGTAGGTGGTTGATGTTGGCGCCGAGGAAGAGCCACTAGAGACGATCTATAAGTAACGTGGTCGGCACAGTAAGGAAATTGACTTACCAAGCCAGCAAGAGCGGGAATAGAAGCGCCGACCATGGCGACAAATGCCAAGGTGATGACAATCGGCGGGCTGGACGCAGAATCCTTGAAGATATGGTGGATCTCGGGCTTCTTGCCATATCGCTCAGTTTCGACGGTCGGCACGGCCTCTTCGGGGTTGCGGTCAATCGACAGCTTGAATACAGAGTTGTCATAGGCATCAGAGCTTCCGAATCCGCCAATGACAATATGCGCATCAACTGGTCCGGACAGGGAAAGGAATTGAATCGGCAGGTCTTTCTGGCTCTGGAGGGGATGCGTTAGCGGCGCCGCGAATGTCGTTTTCAGTGCTTGCATACCAATTCGACTCTTGACTTGCCATTATCCTTGACATTAAAAGGGTAGGAAATATCCAAGCCAGTCTGGGCATCCTTGAGCAAAAGGAAAGCCTGGTCTGGCCGCTTTGGAGAGCTGTCTTCCTGAGCTGTCAAGGTGACGCGTAGGGTATCGGCACCGAAAAGGGAGATGGGCTTGGAGAGGGGCTTGGAAGCAGCAAGTCTATTTGAATACATCAATTAGTTCCAAGTACCTCTTTTTGAGTGGAAATGCATACTGTTCCTTGAAACCTCCATTGACACCGGCACCTTTTGGTTGAACGGCCACGGTGGCATCAGTAAAGCCCCAAGCTGTGGCAGCGGCGCCAGGCAAAGCAGCCGCTGCCAACAGGCAGAATGGAACGGTGGCCTGCCACAGATGCATTGTGAAAAAAATAACTAAAAGAAAACAGAAACAGAGAACAGTTGTAGAGAGCTCGGAGAGATGGAGGATGGGGGAGTTGCAGAATAAGGCGGACAAGTGAAGCCGATAAGCGCCGATCAACCGTAGCCCTAATTTCTTTTCTGCTTGACCTCAACATCTTCCATCACTTCATTTCGCCTTGTCTGCCACAATACAACTCCAAACGTCCACCTAGTCCTTACGAGCTTATTTATGAATCCCTTAGAAAATAACTGCGGATGGTTGTACCTCTGATTCCGTGAGTGCTGCGCCTATACGTCGGGCCCTAATTCCCAACACCTCCCCTTCCGTGCACTGCGGTCTTCTGACGTCGACCCTGCTCTTCACCTTATGACCCCCATATATTCTTATTCCAACAACCTAGTTGCCTGTTATTGGGGGTATTATCTAGTCTTTCATTATACCGTTCAGTTGCTCTATTTACCGCCCGTTGTATTTGCATGAATAGATTATACTGACAAATTCCGGGCCATTTAGCTTTAATTCACGATGCCTCCCAAGAAGGGCCAGCGTAAGTCGATGCCTGCGCGCATCAGTAAAGCGCCTACATTGACACCTTCTCGGCGCTCGCCCCGAGTACCACCCCCGTCAAAAAGTACAAATGAGAACGTCCAGCCTGCCAAAACGTTGAACCATACATCCTCCTCTCCCAAAGACAGTCCTATCAACATTCGTTTTTACACTCCAAATCCACCTGTCCCAAGTAATCCATCTGTCTCAAGTACAAGTTCACGTGGAACTTCCCCTGAAACACCATCTTCACGTCGGCGAGCGTTCCAGTCTCGTCCGTCACGTCTTTCAACCGTTTACACTCCAGCCCTAGAAGCCCCGGCCACCAACCAGGGCAGTCGACGGACAAGAAGGACAGCTGCACTTGAAACACCCAAGAAAGAAGTATCAGACATCGACTTTCCAGAGAGCACTGGCACCGGCAGCTGGACGTTTGACCAGTACATGGGCAGTTTCGAGTCCGAAGGAACAGCTGAAGGTCCCTCGAGCCCTACCAGTGCCTCCGACATGCGGAACTCATCTCGTGTTCGCAAGCCCACCATGAGGGCCCTTGAATCTTTTGAATCGACTAAGAAAAAATCTCGCCGCAAGAATACGACAGTGTCTACCCCGACCGTGGAAACTCCTCCTGCCACCACTGCTGCCCCTGCTCCCTCTGTGGCAACAAAGGTTGCAAAGAACAACGTTTCGAAGCAACCAATGAGGAAAACCAGAAAGTCAAAGAGAATGAGTAACTTGAACATGCAGAAGACTGCTGTTTTGATCGGTTTCGATATTGATGCAAAGGTGGCTGGCCAGAAGCTGTATGATTTGTCTATGCAGGCCCTAAGCCCTGACTTTACTATTCCTTTCGATTTCCCCGTGTTCTTGGAACAGCAGCGAAGCGAATACTTCCGTCGCCAAGACGAAGAGAAATATGGGGTCGACATGCCCGCCACCATGGCCACCACGCCGACTGATGTTGATATGGATGTTGATATGATGGACCAAGATGTCCCGGCGCCTGTTATTGCTTGTTCTCCTTCTTCTTCCACACCCACTGCTCCTATGCCTGCTACTCCTCCCGCCGCAATCACCAATGGAGCCACCAACGAAATCACCAACGGCATCACCGACCGCTCAAGCATTTTGAGCTATAAAAAGCAATCTGACACCAAAGTCGGCAGCGACGGCTGGATTCAGACTGGCTACGTCAACTCCAGCGGCGAAGAGGTTACTCTGATTCCCGAGGAATGTCACCCCTACTATCCGTCTCATACTTACGGCTACGAGGGTCTTCCTTTCCCCCGGTGCGCGCCAGAACCACCCAGCAAGCCGAGGCCGATGCAGCTCACAGCTTCGCTCCACTCATGGGAGGCCGTAACCTCCCAGTTGAGGCAACTGTCCCGTTCGTGGCTGAGAACGTGGAGGAGGAAAAGGCCAGGGCTCTGGCTCGGACCCCTGTGCTAGCCCCTGCAACCAAGAAGCCCCGTGCCCGAAAGCGCCGTCAGACCGCAGCCGCAGATGCCACCGGTGAGCCCGCTGCAGCCACCCCCGCCACTACTACTGCGGAGACCGGCGCACGCAAGTCACAGCGTCGCCGTCGTCAGACCGCGCCTGCTCCCACTGTCCCCTCCCCTACCTCTCTCACCTCTCCTACCTCTCCTCCGACTACTGCGACCCAGGTCCAGTCTTCGGGCCCGGCTGCCGCCGTCGCCCCCGCTGCCACCGAAGGTGACAAACCTAAGGTGCAGCGGCTCCGGTTGACCTTGAAGCCGGCGCCCAAGACTGAGGCTTCCGGGGCTGGAGCTTCTGCTTCCAAGAAAGGCCCCGCCGTGCAGTCCCCTTCCTCCCCCGCCCTCTCACGTGCGCCGTCCTCCGCACCGACCAACAAGCGCCGCCGTCGCCGGGGCATGTGAGGCCCCAGTGAGGGCAATTTCTTTTCTTGTTTTAGTTTTTGCTTTTTTTAAAGTTTTTTTATTTTTTGTATGATTACCAGCGGGCGTTCAAAGCATGTATGATTAGCACCGCGGGAGCATACCATGGAGTCCGCCATGGTGAATTGTGAGACTTTTTCAGTTGACTTCGTCATCGTCTTCTAGTATTGCTTCATTCTACAATCCTTTACCATCGTAGTCTACATGTCTATGTAGGTAAAAGCTAGCCCTTGTAAACCTGGCATGACATGTCGCACGGATAGCCATCATATTTCTCTCAGATTGCGCTCAGATTGCGCTCAGTTTGGGGCCTCAAATCTGATTTACTTTCCGCTCACTATTGGCTTGCATCCGACTTACTTTGTGTGGTCGTAGAGACACTCCATACATATGTACTGGTGATAATTGTGATATGATGTACTACTTGAGTGGCTTCCACCAGGGGGCCGTGATCACCATTGAAGGCTTATTCTCAGGGCAGATTCTGATGAGTCACTTTGGAGGCATTTCATTTCTGGGATGTATTCTGCTATCTAGCAGCACTGCGTAAGTCTACTATGAAGTTCTTTGAGAAACGGATGCTAATCGACCTCTCCGGGTAGTCAAAGAAAGAGACACGATACAGTTCTAAGTCTGACTCCACAGATCCCAATCAGCACACCAGAGTGCAGTGAGTGGCCAGTACTTTGACTAATAACAAAGAACGTTTGAGTGAATTTCCACAAATTCTTTTGAGGCGCGACAACCATCGCTGTGTCGTCTCCGCGTATATGGATATGGACTTTTGGGAAGAAGCTAGACTTTCTGATGATATCCCAGTCGGGCTAACTGGAGCCGCTCATATCATTCCATATTCATATGCCAGCTGAAGAACCCCCGTATGTATCCTTCCTATTCAGAGTACGGAGGCTTATACTAACATATACTAGCAAACGATGATAAATCGTGTTAATGCGTGGACACTGCTCTATAAAACCTTTCCTGCTCTGCGAAATAGAATGACACTTCTCACAGACCTACATACTTGGTTCGGTGACTTCCGACTTGCATTTGAAGTTATAGTAAGTCATAATAAGAATCGGTTGTTTGACTTTACTAATCAATATTTACTATTAGGATCGATCAAACGAGTATAAGGTCCTTACTTTTAAAAGAGCACCAACCACCGTCGAACCTCGCATTCCAGATAAGGTCACATTCATGAACGCTGCACCAGAAGATATTTCGCTTCCAAGCCCTGTCCTACTCCATTGTCATTGTGTTATGACGAAGATTCTTTATGCATCGGGAATGGGAAAGGTCGTTGAGAAATCCATGTGCGAATGGGAGGATCTGAAGCAAGGCCCGGGGTCATATGCTTTAAGGAAAGACGGAAAATCCGACGTTGACAAGTTTTTTGGCTGCCAGACTATGGGACTATAGAGGATATTCTTTGACAATCTAAATGAATATACAATTGAACCAATATATCTTATGTTCATTGAACCATGTGGTTCCATAACATCACCGACAGAGAGTTATGCCTCAGGCGTCAACACCTCCCCGAATCTTCCCTCACAGAATTCACACCCTCCAAAACATCAACAAAAAATGTAACTACACCCTAACAATTTCCCCTATACTCAAATCTATCTAACCGAAGTCAAGAATCATGTCATCCCTCAAAGACCAGCACAGATACCGATCCGTGGACCCCAAAACCCGGCCTCCACGCCCAGTCCAACAACCCGCTCCTCGTCTCCCCAAGGGGGTGGACGATATCCGGAAGACGAAGGAGTATAAGGCTGCTGCACGGAGGTAAGTGTCATCTCCCCATTCCTCAGCTCAGCTCCGCTTTCTTTTTCTTTCTTTTGGCTTTTGTTTGGCGAATGATGTACGGCAACAATGAGAAATATATCTAATCCTCTGTGTTTCTAGATGGACATCGACTATTGTCGGACTACCAATTGTAATGTACACATCATGGATTCTTTATGAGCGACGTGAGTTCTTTAATGCCCAGGCAATCTCAACCCTCTGTTTGATACTACATGTATACTAATCTATTTCCCTTTAGTCTATGGTGGCAAAAGTCCCAAGCGGCTTGGAGATCAGGGGCAGAAGGATTAATCTGCTCGTATTTGTTTGATTCTTCTTAAAGCGGGATTCTATGTATTTTAAACCGAAATGTTGTTTGAGAGGCTTTACAACTGTACATAAGGAGTCCCAAAGGAATCTCTTCTCATCTTTAACCAGAGCAGTCTCTTAAGGGAAACCAAAGGATCACAAATGCCAGGTTTAATGCGTTTCATTGCATTCATCGTAAAACTCCACCCGGAGTCTCAGTATATATCCATGGCTGTGTAGGCGAGAACAACCTACCCAGCCTAAAACATAAACAGAAGGTACAACATCCACATCATTCCAAATATAGGAATACCTGCCCTAAATCCTCCCCACATTGCCAGCCTGCTGGATGAATAGCAAGAAGAAAGAAATATGTATAACCCAAATACGGTATCTGAAAGAGATCATCTAAAAAGAACGAAGTGATAAGGCAGAAGAGATCGTATAAGGCAACCATCAACTGGCAACGCCTTGGAAAGGAACGTGTTGATCGCCTGAGCCAGCCGACGGCGGCATGGATATCGAGTTACTGCCAGTGCTGGCGGGCTTCGCACTACGCTCACGCATACGACGGCCCTCCATGAGACCACGCAGGCCACGCTTCTGGAGACCGATAACACTGCTGAGATCACCGGTCCAGAGCTCACGTTGGGGGCGGCGCAGTTCGGCATCCGTGTCACGACGGTGATGGGTAGACCGGGACTGTGAGCGGCCTTCATCGCCGCTGACCCATTCAGAATCGGACTGGCTGAAACTGGCACTGGACGCGGATGTCGCTGTGCTTGGGTTGCTAATCGAATCTTCGCGGTCGCGGTGGGCGCTGCGCTGCCGCGAATGCTGGGAGACACTGGTGTCGATGCGGAGAGATGGAATACCTCGAGCGAAGTTGGTGAGATCGCCCGTGCTGCTTGCGGCTGATGCGGAGGCACCACCGTGCTCTGTGTCGGACGAGTCTGACGTGAGTGCACCATGTTGGGAATTACTGTTCTCGCCAATTGTGGGCGCAGTGCCGTTGTGGCTGGTATAAGCTCCGTTCAGAGCCTCAAGCGTTCCTCCTGGTCCACCATTGAATCCAGTACCGCGACCACCCCCGGCAGCCATGGCAGCTGCGTTGAATACAGCTGCGGCGTTGCGCCCATCGAGGACTTGATGGAGTCTTTCGACGGTGGCCTCTAATAGTCCGTCAATCTGGTACGGACGTGCAAGCTGTAGAAGCGAACAGAGAATTTGTGGTGTGCAAAGTGAGTTGCCCGCAGGTGGAAGGGCTGAGGTGTAGAGGTACTGAACCAGTACCTGAAGAGTCAAAATAGTATGGGGGAGGTACAGCACACGCGGTCGGGAGGTAGGGGCGAGGCTGTGAGCAGACGGAGCTTCGAGATTCTCAAGCAGAGATTTTGAAGGCACGGACTGATTGACAAGAGTTGTCGCATCGGAGCCTATGGAGGGAGTGATGGTAATACTCGAGTTGCGGCTCGGGTGTATCTGGGCCGGACGAAGAGTTGCCACATCCGCAATACCTCCTTCCGACGACTCGCGGAGGAGTTGGATAAAGTAAGGACCCCAGCGCCGAGTCAATACGCGGGAATTGACCGAGATACGCTCACCCCCCACAGCCTGCAACTCCATGTCGGCCATCTCTGGCAAAGATTGTGCGAGCTTGCCTAGCTCATCGGATGCGGCAGACAATGGCCGCCCACCTGATGTCAACTGCACTAGCTTCTTCTGCAGGGATGCTGGAACAGAAGAGGAGCTATAAGACTTATATCCTGAGGTTGGAGAAGTGCGGCAAGGATTGTTGTAGAGCCCGAATGCTTCCAGCTCGACCAGGCAGACGTGCGAGAAGTTGATTCGCCGGTGGTTGTAATCATCGACAAGGCTTCGTTTCCGGTGTCCAAGGATCACAAACGAATTACGGCGAGGCCAAAGGACTCCTCGGTTCCAGCTGCCCTGTCCAAATACCGATCCTCCAGCATCAATACGGCCCCAAGTCAAGGTCTTCAGGTCGAGAGCCCACAGCGCATATTCTTGCTTTGAGGAGGTCAGGTACGTGCCGCTAACAACGAAGTGGCCATTGATAATGCCACCGTTTGGGAAACGCAGTCCCGGAGGGGACGCTTGGCTCTGCATCGGTCGTTCGACAAGGCGTCCGTCCGGCAGGCGCACCTGCAACTCCAGCTTTACATCAAGGAAATTGTAGTTCGAATATATCAGCATCGGGCAACCTGGCGATTCAGTGCTATCTTGAATCGGCTCGTGTTGATCGCGATCTGGAGCTGAGGATCCAATTTCGGATACATCCATGCCCACCAGAGGAGCTACGACACTGCGATAAGCGCCGCAGCTCCTTCCCAGGGGGCTAGTGTTGGTCCACTTGAGACTTCGCAGGTTAAAAACACTGATTTGTTCGATGTAGTGATTGGAACTATCCTGGCCTCCAACCACTACCATCTCCGCACCTCCGAAGCCATCAATATCCACGCCAAGTGTACCCTGATGAGTGGAGGATTCGGGGTTATTGTGGATGGCGGATAACGGCGCGCTGGCAGATGTGAAGCAAGCGCTCGACGGCAGTATCGTGGCACAGTGTGCATATCGCCCCTGAGGAGATTCATGGGCAGCAACACGAGTCCACGCTCGCGATGGTACATCGAAGATGTGAATATCCGACATAACCACAACTTCCGATTGTGACTGCGATTGCGGTTCCGCGGGGTTCTCGGGGTCTTTGGGCGTAGTCGGTGCGGGTGACATGCCTCCATAGCAAACCAACTTGTTATCCCCTAAAGCACATACACTGTGGAAGTACCGCGGGGGTGGAACATCTCCGGCGGGTTCGACTTTGGTCCAATGTCGCCGAATTAAGTCCAATTCGTAGAGGTCGGAGGTGAGTTGAGGGCGGCTGCGCGAGAGGATCCGGCCTCCGAACACGTATAGCTTATCCCCCAGTATAGTCGTAGTGGCACCGACGAGAGGACGGGGTTCCTTGCCGGTCGTTCGCCGCACATTGCACACCAGGCCAGAGAGATTGATAGGCCCAGAGGTAGACGGCTGGTTTAGGGACGGGGAGCCTCCCGACGCAGAATCCTCTCGCCCTGAATCCATATACCCCAGACTCGACTGACTTCGCGACATCATGATGGGCGGATTCCTGTCCGCTTTCAACGGAGATAATTGTGCGAATGGCAGTTGACCCCCTGTTCCAGTCCACCCAGTATGGCTCGCATGCGATGATCCCTTTTTTTTATTTCGAATGCGTTATTCTCGGAGAATATTCCCGGCGTTGATGGTGTCCGATACGGCTTGAAAGGGTGGATTGTGGGGAGCCGGAATCCCCGCGACGCCGCAACTCTGACGCCAGGTTCCACGATGGTCAGATTGATGAACAAAAACTAGACTGTGCAGACTACTGCCGATCGTATCTTGGATGAGCGCACAGTCCTGATCCGAAGTGTCAGCCGTGGAGTTTGGAGATCGGCACAAAATGTTTACCGCTTTTCTCCTTTTAACACATGTGGCCCCTCCAATCTACTAGTTACTTCAGAAGGATCATTGAATCCAATATCTCTTGTGGAAATTCTTGTCTGTCCTTTTGAAAGTGCAATTTGAACCACTTAAAGAAATGCACTTCAATATAGAACATAAGAGTTTGTCGATTTGATTCAATTGGAAGCTTAAGGTATACATTGTTTCAAACAGATAATTACAAATTGCCCGAACGTGTCACCAAGAACAGCCACGCATTACGGACGCTCCAGGCATATTGACATTCCAAGTCCTGAGGGGAGATAGATATGGAACTACTAGTGTAGGGTGTTCAAATACCCCAGTGCATTGGATAGAGAAGGATCTATCCAAGGTTCGATCTACGCCTAGATAAATTGACCAGAAGAATAGAGGCCATGTGATCTCTCCATGACTTCCTACAAGAGCGCATAATTAAAAGAGATAGCGTGAGTAGATTTCATTAGTTTTGGGAGGATATTATGTCCCAAGATCTAGGGTCCTTTTGACCTTCTAGCATCACATCATAAGGCCATATTTACTCCTTAAGAGTGGTGAACCGCAGGTAACTACGACATGTTAGTATCCTCCATTTCAGACGGCAGTTGGACTTGGAAACTCACGGCTTGACTTCACGGAACTCGCCGAACTTCTCCTTAGCAGCCTCGTTGTTAACTGTTGGTGGCACAATAACGTCGTCACCGGGCTTTGATCGAGTCAGTAAAACACTTCTCATAGTTTCAGGACCCGGGATCCCGAGGAAGGGAGATCATACCAGCCAGTTGATCGGGGTGGTGACGCCTCTCTTATCACCAGTCTGGAGAGAGTCGACAACCCGGAGAACCTCTGCTGTGTTGCGGCCAGTGGAGGCGGGGTAGGACATGATTAGGCGGATCTTCTTGGCAGGGTCGATGATGAAGACGGAGCGAATGGTGAAGGCGATTCCCTTGCTGTCGACGTTGGTGAGATCTTGTTCGTCAATCATATCATAGAGGAAAGCGATTTTGCGCTCGGCATCGGCGATGATTGGGAACTTGAGTTGAGTGGAGTTGACTTCGTTGATATCCTTGATCCACTCTTCGTGGGAATCAAGTGCATTGGCACTCTAGAAAGCCAGGCAAATTAGCTAATGATTGAGAATTGTCGATCCTAGACTCACCAATCCAATCAGCTGGACACCACGCTTGGTGAATTCGGGCTCGAGCTTGGAGAAGGCGCCGAGCTCGGTGGTACAGCTATTGGGTGTTAGTATAAGGCTTCTCAGAGCTAAAGAGGGACTGTAGACTACTGACACTGGTGTGAAATCAGCGGGGTGTGAGAAGAGGATAGCCCACTTGTCACCAATCCACTCGTGGAAGTCGATCTCGCCCTGGGTGGTCAGGGCCTTGAAGTTGGGGGCAGTAGAGCCCAGACGGAGGCTAGCAGACGGTCAGTATTGCGCAGATACCTCTAAGAAAGATTGTTGAGCTTACGGAGCAGCGCGGTCAGCCATTGTGAATAGATAGCAGGTAGAGAGCTATTTTGTAGATGAGGAGGAGAGAGGAAAAGGAGAACAAGATGGCGGGGATACGAGGTTATAAGATGGTGATTGGAACCATGGGGACCCCTCCGGCTTTCACATCTACCCATTCCATGGATCGACCCCACTTAACCTCATCTGGCTAATGTTAGCCCCACCTGGCATTGATTATTGATGGCGTGATTGTTGTCTCCGCCTGGCAGAACTCCCATAATTGGCGGAGGCGCAGTGATACACAACGTGGGCTGTTTAGCGTGGTTTAGCGCGTGTGATGCAATATCAACTGTGAATGAGGATTTCGGGTTCCTTGGGTTTCTTCTTGCCCCTATGGAACTTTACCCCTCAGCTTCATCCAAGGACGAATATACTGTAAGTACACACAACATTTGCTCTATACTTTACATACATAGGTAGGGATTTTGCCGACATAGCACTATGTACCCTCTACGATATCTTGCTTGGGCATATTCTATACTAGTTTTGGCCCCACCTAGCGATTGGCCTGCAATGAAAGCTACAAACTACATGCTTAAATGGAAAATGGTGACAAACGCAATTCTTACAAAACGAATTTTCCCCCAAGGTTTAGTTGAACGATCCCAGACCAGAGAAGCTCGAATGCAGCTTAACCTGTCACTGTAAGCAAAATCTGGTCTTATTATTGAGAAAAACACATGGAGAGGGGTGCCTCAATGGATGTATATGTTGCTAGGTTGAAAATCTTTACTATCTGGTTTTCGAGATATAAACAAGTATGGACCAGGAGCGGACGTGCAAGCTACCTACCGTGGTGTGATGCCTGATTGGGGTCTACCTGTGTTTCTCAATAGTCCATTAAAATTTATTAAGTCTATATAGTATTCTGAGGTTGGTTGTGGTAGCGCGTATGGAGCTAGAGTCATATTTGGAGACTCCATAGCTAGCCACTTTCAAGCTTATTTGGCCGACATAACTTTGATCAGCACCAATGGAAACCCAAAGCGTTGGCACGATATCACTTCTACATAATGGATGGCCTATCAGCTGCTATCTCAAACTTCCAATGGAGTACAATATGCCTCGTACATCAAGCCAACATAGGGCTAGCTACATAATCTAACATTCTACCTAGGTAGACAACGCCAGTTCAATGAGCATTTGACTCATATACATAACCCTACAGTAGGGCTAATTACATGCACCGTACATTTGAAATAGTACATCCATATTCTCTACGCCTGCCTCCAAGTCTAATATTACTCTCGCATTATAGACACAGAACATTGCTGTAAAGTTCGTTTGCATTGGAAAAGACTCGACTCAAAGTGACGACTACTCAGGATGCCGATGATGATTAGGCATATGACCTCATCTATGCATATGGACCTATAATGAGCTTAATTAACACTATCTTGATTACTCCGAGACATTTCGAGTTAACTCTGGCCAATGGATATTCATATTTTTACCCACTTCTATGATCTTGCATGTTCGTTGACTCAGTAAAACAAAAATAGATCTGAGCTGCCGGCTACTATCGGCGGGATTGAGATTGCTTTCAGATGGTGCGAACCGTCTAGCCCGGAGTAGGTAGACTACAACATACCTATATCTCCCTTTCGCCCATTATAATATATGAGAACGTTTTCTCTCGGAAAATTTGATAGTCTCCAATCACAACATGTAACTCTTAAAACAAGGACAATGCCAGTTTTCTCAGACTGATTTCATTGAAGAATAACCATTGACGCGCAAAAGAGACGATGCTCTCATTTTCGTACCTCTAACTAGTGGACAGACCCAAGTATACCAGTGATGCCTAAAATATTGGCAATCATTAGTGCTGATATTAAATAAAGGAATTTTAATATGACATCGATTGAAGTTCTAGAGAGTTATTTACCTACATCTACTCCATAGATAACTGTGTATGTCCAAAAGGTTTGTAGTGCCGATCATGATCGACCTCATCACGTGCGTCCCCAGACCCACATCCGCGTCAAGCTCAGTGCCAAACATTCCGGGAAGCTCCTACTCAGCTTGATTCGATAACTTCAACAGTTCACGGGGGTACAACCCATTGATTGTACAGTTTCTATTTAATTTCAATTCATCTACTTTACTTTCTACACGTCCTGCATATATTTGCTGCTTTTCACGGTCACTAAACCAGTGCAAAACAATCGAACAGTCATGCCACCCAAACGCAAGTCTGAACGCGCCATGAGCGAAAATGAGTCTGTCGCAACACCTTCTAAGCGGCTCCAAACTACTCTAGATGCAACACCAGCTTCTGCAGAATCGGATTCGGTGGTAAGGGCATTATGCAGGGGCTGATCGTCACGTCCCGTGGCTTCTCCACTCAAACCGTTGGCACAGGACTGACATACATGGAGCAGGTTGATGCTGTACCCCAGACAGGCGAAAAGAGAGGCCGTGGTCGTCCGCGCAAATACCCCCCAGAGCTCGACTCAAAAGCCTGCTTCTGACGCCCCTAAGCGTGGCCGTGGTCGCCCACGGAAGATTGTTTCTGAGCTAGAACCTGAGGCTGTGGCTCCATCAGGCCCTAAGAGAGGCCGCGGGCGTCCCCGCAAAGACTCAGGTATGTCGCATGTACTGATATACTGCGGGTGTATATGCTGACCCTTGCGCTGTGTTGCCAGGCAATGCGACACCTGTAGCCCCGAAGATCAAAAAGAAGGATGGCCGAGGAAGACCCCGCAAGAACCCTGTGCCAAACGGAGAAGCCGAAACCACCAAGTCGAAGGCCACGCCTGCAGTCGACATCATCCCTGAAACTGGCCGCTCTTTCTGGTTGATGAAGGCCGAGCCTGAATCTCGCCTAGAGAAGGGCAAGGACGTGAAGTTCTCGATTGATGACCTGGCTGCTGCGGATTCACCCGAGCCTTGGGATGGTACGTTCGATCCGTCTCGAATACGGCGTATAGGAACCGAGCGCTAACAATTCGACAGGTGTGCGTAACCATGTTGGTAGGTGGTCCTGTCTAAAGTTATAGTAGCTTTGACCGCAATGATTATACTCACAGCGAACTAGCCAAAAATCTCATGCGCGACATGAAGAAGGGGGACTTCGCATTCTTCTACCACTCGAACTGCAAAGTCCCCGGGGTTGTGGGAGTGATGGAGATTGTCGAGGAGCATTCCACTGATGGTTTGTTGCCCCCGAGATTACCTTGCTTGATCATATTGTTGATCCATGACTCATGACAGAGTCCGCTTTCGATCCCAAGCACCCATACTACGACCCGAAGTCCAAGCGAGATGACCCGAAGTGGGTTGTCGTCCACGTTGAATATCGCCGCAAACTTGGCAAGCAAGTCACCCTCCAGGACCTGAAGTCTCATGGCCAGACCGGAAAGCCGCTCGAGAATCTTCAAATGATTAAGCAATCCCGGCTTAGCGTGTCTTCTGTGACCCCGGCACAATGGAAATACATACTAGAGCTGGCAGGCGAGGAACCACAAGAGGAGTTCACCAAGAAGGAGTCTAGTGATGAGGAGGAATAGGCATGACAAAGCAAGCGGCTACATGCAAGTGATGCACAGAGAGTTTTCTTACACATAATTCTCCCAAGTATTTCTATCGATGGCGTTGTCGGTTGAATCTGAGTTATCTAACACAAGCGAATTGAATCATATCTTACTTGACTTGATGGGTCCTCTAAAAATATGTGCGAGACATAGACTCACCGAAGCAGTTCGGTTCTATGAATCCATCTGCAACTGCAGCCATATCATTGCCATATGGTGTGCTGTCTAGCTTTACCAGTCCCCGATGACCGACAGGTCATCAACCTTAGTTTCGACACGATGCTACGAATACCCTGTCGAAGCGGGATTGTGTCCCGAGCTCACATCGCTCTTGTCACTGGGTTATTTGCATCAGACCGCTCTTACACATGTGCACCAAGCTGACTGACCAGTCTACGGCGTATCCAATATATGCGACCGTTAGCTGCACCGTTGGGACAAGCTGTATCAGAATTTGTCTCCACTTTGGAAGATCCGTCGGACCCTGCGGGATTGATGCATGTGGTATGCAAGGAGTCACGGAAACACGGCTTAGGCATCCGGAAGCTAGCGGCAACGAAGTATTTGATGTGTTTGACGCTATGTACGTGCCTGCAGCCCTGGAGTACTTTAGTCATTCAAGACGGGAGAAAGTAAATTGGACCTCGGACTGGCTTCAAGAAGGAGGGGAAGATGTCTCCAACGCCGACCAACCAAACAAGAAGTAGAATGCAAATGAAACAAACAAGCAGAGAAGACAAGGAGCCTAACTCGAAAGAGTAAGTCTATCCGGAAAGTGGAGCATCTTTATCGGCTTATCAGGCGGGGAGCTCCCGAGGTCAGTGGACTTGCAACTTTCCAGTCCACACGGGTGGTTTCCCTATATTACTCCTTTTCCCCCATGTTCCGTATTCGCCTGAACTGCTTGTACAAAGCTCCATCAACTCTTGGCCGATTCATTGCCCCGCGTCGCCCATTCCACAGTTCCCCCTTCATCATGTCTGACATCTCAGTGCAATTAACTGCTCCGAATGGACGCAGCTACACCCAGCCCATCGGTCTCTTTATCAACAATGAGTTCGTGGCCGCCAAGTCTGGCGAGAAGTTCGCCACTGTGAACCCTTCGTATGTACCTCTGAATCGGATTGGGACTCGGAGCTGACTGGATCTTCAGCGACGAAACTGAGATTACGTCAGTATATGCTGCCGGTGAGGAGGATATCGATATCGCTGTTAAGGCCGCTCGCAAGGCTCTCAAGGATCCCTCCTGGAAGCTACTGCCAGCCACTGACCGTGGTGTTTTGATGCTCAAGTTGGCCGACCTGATTGAGCAGCACAAAGAGACCCTGGCCAGCATCGAGACTTGGGATAATGGTGAGTAAGCTGGGAGATAGTTATCTATCAACGAAGTTAGGGACTGACATGTCTCTTAGGCAAGCCATACCAGGTCTCTTTGAATGACGATCTCGGCGAGGTCACCAACACTCTCCGCTACTATGCCGGCTGGGCCGACAAGGTGTATGGTCAGACCATTGGCACCACCCCGGCCAAATTTGCCTACACCCTCCGCCAGCCCATTGGTGTTGTTGGTCAGATTATTCCTTGGAACTTCCCTCTAGCGATGGCGGCTTGGAAGTTGGGCCCTGCCCTTGCGTGCGGTAACACTATCGTGCTTAAGCCCGCCGAGCAGACCCCACTTAGCATTTTGTACTTGGCTGGTCTTATTAAGGAGGCCGGTTTCCCTCCGGGTGTTATTAACATTGTAAACGGCCATGGCCGTGTTGCTGGTGGTGCATTGGTCAACCACCCCGGCGTTGACAAGGTCGCCTTTACTGGTTCCACTCTCACCGGCCGTGAGATCATGAAGATGGCCGCAGGCACTCTGAAGAACGTCACCCTCGAGACTGGCGGCAAGTCGCCGCTGGTTGTCTTCGAGGATGCGGACCTTGAGCAGGCTGCCAAGTGGGCACACATTGGTATCATGTACAACCAGGGCCAGGTCTGCACTGCGACATCGCGGATCCTTGTGCACGACTCTGTATATGATAAGTTCGTTGAGCTCTTTAAGGAGGTCGTCCGCACCACCAGTAAGGTCGGTGACCCCTTCTCCGATGACACCTTCCAGGGCCCTCAGGTCACCAAGGCCCAGTACGAGCGCGTGCTTTCATATATCGAGGCTGGCAAGTCCGAGGGCGCGACGCTCGCTTCCGGCGGTGTGCCGCACAAGAACGTCGGTGACGGCCGTGGCTTCTTTATTGAGCCCACCATCTTCACGAACGTCAAGGACTCGATGCGCATCTACCGCGAGGAGGTGTTCGGCCCCTTCGTTGCCATCGCCAGCTTCACTACCGAGGACGAGGCCGTCACCCGTGCTAACGACACCACATACGGCCTCGGCGCCGCAGTCTTCACTCGGGACATTGAGCGCGCTCACCGTGTTGCCTCCGATATTGAAGCCGGCATGGTCTGGATTAATAGCAGCAACGACAGTGACTTCCGCGTGCCGTTCGGTGGTGTCAAGCAGAGCGGTATCGGTCGTGAGCTCGGTGAAGCTGGCTTGGACGCGTACTCGCAGGTCAAGGCTGTCCATGTCAACATGGGGACCAAGTTGTAAGTTTGTCTATTCATAGACAAAGGGTGATCTCTTGGGACAATCTATGTTGGCCTGTTATGTATAATAACGGAACCTTTCTTATTCATATCATCTCTACAAATACCAAAAAACTGTATATGCACGTATTTGCTCTTCTAAAACACAACCGTCAAGGGAAGGGAACGAGCAAATTCCCATGAATATAACAACAACAACAACTTTATTAGAGTCGGTGTCCCGTCCTGTACTAATGGAGAAAACATTGCGTGGCTTGACTGTCTCGCGCGAGGAGAGGAGGAAGAGAAGGAAAGGAAAGAGAGCTATCATACATGGAGGTTCTATCACATTGTGGTGCCTCGGGCATCCAACAAGTACTATTTAATCCTTAGCTCCTCAGTCTCTTCTCTCTTCTTTCTTTTCTTCCCAAAGTCGCTCAGTCCATACTACGAATACATTCGCATTCGCACTATCTGACCTGCGAGCATCACATTTTTTGACGATATAACATACAGAGAGTTTTCCCTGATTCGTGGATTTCTGCATCGGCCCGCTCCGCAATACACCATCGCAACCACCTGTCCAATCAACGTCGTCACAGTGATTGATCTTTTACACTTGCACTAACCACATTACATCATTTTGGGTCACTCGACTCATTTCGCGATGTCGCCCGTTATTGCAGACCCATTTAGGAAGGTGCAGACACGTGCAGACACGTGCAATGCTACCCCTGCACTTTCCACATGTGGTAACCTCAGACACTACAACCCATTGGGAGAACAACTACATCCATCAAAAACAATCCAGCTCAGCAACAAGCCAATCCTATCAGCTCAGCGAATGACGACGTTTCCTAAAGCTTATACGATTCCACGGCGACATTTGGTTCCAAGAGTAAAATGCTCTTTTGCTGCCTTGTCTTGTCTTATCACGCAACAACCTTGGTCCAGCACTCATATCGGCAATCTAGAAGTCTGACCGAAAGACAGTTCGGGACTGTTTGGCCAGAATTTACCTAGCCACCTGTATGCACCTTTTATCAGTGGTGTGCCTTCACCTAGGTATTCCCATATACGAATCTACTGATTCGTCCAGATCTGTGATATCTCGTCGCTTGAACCAAATTTCTCGGGACGTAATGTCAGATCAGCCCCCCCACACTCATGACTGATCTGCCGCGAGACTACGTGACTTCGTTTTCACTAGGGTCACTGCGCCACGAGGCACGCCGGATCATAGAATGGTTTATAGGCCATACCAACGGCAACCAGTGGATTGTGTTTATTGGCCTGTCACCAGCAATAATTGAAACTCTTGCGGACGAGTGCAACGCGCTCAACGGTGTCCCGTATCGCTTCCAATGGGAGGGCACAACTGGCCTCATCAAGGTTGTCCCCAGAGGAGAACATGGGATCGCTACCTAATATCACAGTTCGCTATGGTAATCCACGATCGAGAATTGACAGTTATGTCCCGGTTGGTGAAGCTATAAGGAATGCGGAAAATATCCTGAAGCCATCTCTCCACGCACTCCTCGAGTGGCTCCCACCAGGGGGCCGTGATCACCACGCAAGGATTATTCTCAATGCACGTTCTGATAAGGATCTTTGGGAGCATTTCTGGAATGTATGCTGCTATCTGGCAGCACCGAGTAAGTCTACTATGACGCCCTTTAAGGAACCGGCATACTAATCAATCCCTCCGGGTAGTGAAAACAAGTACATGATACAGTTCTACGGTTGACTCCGCAGAGACAAAACCAGCGCATCATAGTGCAGTGGCGAGTACCCTAACTGAACCCCAAGGACGTTTGAAAGAATTTTCCCAACCCCTTTTGAGGCGCGACAATCATTGCTGTGTCGTCTCCTGTTTGCTAACTATATTAGCTAACTACCTAGGTACCTACCTAGGTAGTTAGCCTCAACCAGTCAGAGAATCAATCTCTGTTCCTTCTCTCCCCCCCTCTTCTGGCCTCTGCCAGATCAGTTGATCCCACATCTGACGCCCCTTTACGAGATATGACTATGCTCCCTCTTCTTTTCAGAGCACTCTTCAATGTTACCTCCCCCATTGATCTACGTGGGCGTTATTGAGACCATTCTTTGTTTCATTGTTCCTCCGTTTTTAGCCTTTTAGCAAAAGGTCCTATCAATACCTTATTCTTTTCTTTTTCTTTTCTTTTTATGGGGGGAATAACTTCAAGTTAGATACTGGTAAGTATCCAGCGTCCGATGGCCCCTTCCCTCACTTCAATAAAGATATACATATATATCCTACCTAGCCTTCTTCCTCCATTTCCTCCTCTTGAGGCTATATGCTACCAGGGGGTGGAGGAGAAAGAAACTCTTGGTATTCAAACTAGGAAAGCAAAGCCCTTCTATAGAGGCCTGAATTGGCAAACAAGAACTCAGTCTGTAACCATAACAAGCCATCCATGTAGGATGGGATGAGATCATGCCCTCCTTATTAATCTGTCATATGGTTACGACCAGATGAAAAACATCTCTAACCTTTCTTCATTGTGTCAGCATACGAGTGTTTCAAGAACCGTATCACGTCATGCTTAGGGGTTTTGGGCTCTGTGAAGGGTCTGTGTCTGGAGCTAGCCTATGGTCTCCCTAAGAAAACGCTGACACACCGACTCATAAAAGCTACAGAGGGTGCACGGGATGAGCATGTTTCTCTAATATAAAAGAAACTTAGACGAAGTCAAGATATACCTCAAGGCGCGTTTCCAAAATTATTATGTCGTGAATAGAAGATGAGGTACGTCGATGCCACCGCATCACTGCCCAATGCAAACCAGAGTGCACCGATGAGCTTGAAAAATTATTATTTCGAGCCTTAAAACACTAATCCAATTTCAAGATGTACGATGTAAGAATTGAATGGGTAACTAGTCAAGCCGAAACCGCCCGGGGTTTTGCCTGAACCTTTGCAAGATTATATTGCAACGTTAGGCTTATGGTTTCAAGCCTTAACCTGGCTAATATTCCTACTACATATACTGTACGGAGTACTCCGTACTATACCTGTCATGCTCGAGATGAGTATCAATTTCATATTAAAAAGATGGATCCAGCACAATGCAATTTCCACATCTCCATCTATCCATTTGCAGGATCCATCACGTCCTTAATCAAGGTGATACAAATAGGATGCAGGCACATTCTCGCAGACATGCATGTCTTCCTTTTCGTACTCAGTATTGGGGCCCAAAGCTCAAGTCAGGCAGAAAAGTCGGATTGCCCTTCGAACTCCGGGATTGGTAGTCAAGAGTAAGTCTAGGTTCTAGGTTCTGTGTTAGCGCCCACCAGCACACACACGCAGGAATCTCTTGCATCTGCATGCACAGTCGGTCATGTGAAAAGCCACCTGGCCCTGGTCTGGAAGGTGATCTGACAGTACTTTGTGACATTCCTTTGTTATAATTATTGAGTACCTAATGTTCGAGGCCCGAACTCTACGTATAGTTTGGCCGCTAGCTGCACGAATTGATGCAGAATAGAAAGTTTACGCATACGGAGGGCTCCATGGTTCATGGGTCTGAGCTGGTTGTGTGATGATTCACATTGCAGAGACGGGATTCCTGCAGGGGATTCAATAGCGTGGGATTGGAGAGTATTTTCATAATTCGATTGCCGAATGGACCTGGGATCCCTGCAGTGCTCGCCCTACGAGTTCGCGAAATAAGAAAAAGAAAACAAGGATATCTTCAAGATCACATACTCCATGCATACGGAGTGGACGGGGTAGTAATTACTACCTTAGTAAAAGTACCCCAGTCAAAGTGGAATAGTAAGCCCTCGTGGGGGTGGCTTGGCATATCCCACTTGTCATCTTTCGTCTCCTTTCCCTCTTCAATATATAACCGTGGACAGTGTACGGATTGACGGAAGACCAGCGACTCCGACGATTTACCTTGACTAGTTCTGCAATCGACTTGAATTGGACGTGAACACGAGTGAACCGTTGTATGCGAGCCTAACATCTCTCACCCCCCTCTCCTCAATTCCCAAATAGCGGTGTCCACTCTGTCACCGATCGGCATGTCTGAAATTCAGAGGTGGACGGTCAATGAGGTCGGTATTCCATGCTATTCGCCATTGCCTGATACGCTTGGTCTTTTTGTTTTTTTGTTTTTTCCTTTTTTTTCTCCTCCCCTGTTCTCGTGTCGGTCAGACGTGACGATTATTCTCCCCAGCCTGTCACAGAACAGGAAAAAAGGAAAAAGAAAAAGAAATATACACCAATCACAGACAGCTAACTTAATTAGCCTTACCTTGACATCCCAGGAACACTGCTCGAAGGCCCCTTTTACGATGTGGCCAAAAATGAGTTCCGTTTCGTGGATATCTGGGATCACAAGCTCTATCGACTGGACTTGGCAAAGGGTCCTGAGTCCTTGAAGGTCATTGATACCGAGGTCTCTCTTGGGTGGGTTCCCAACCGTTCGCATGGGAAAGGGAAATTCTTGCTGACGGGGAAAAACCACGTGGACTTTTAGCGTGACCGCTAATATTGCCAAAACGTCCAATCAGCTGATTGTTGCGGCCAAATATGGATTCGCCCGGCTGGACCAGACTACCGGGAACCTCTCCTATATCCATGGTGTCCGTGAGCTTTGGGGGGAAGATGAGGGGAAAGCAGAGAGGTAAGCATAGTGAAAAGGGATTTTAAGGGAAAAAAAAGCATCCAAAGCCAGCTAACATAGACCATTTGATACAAAATGTAGAATGCGTTTCAATGATGGCGCAATTGACAGCCAAGGCCGATTTTGGGCCGGAGCGATGAACGACCCGAAGATCAAGAAGCCAGAAGCAGAAGGAGTTCTATTCAGACTAGACCCAGATCAGACTGTGCACCACATGCTAGCACCGGTGACGATCCCCAACGGGATCGGATGGAACCTGACCGACGACGTGATGTACCTGACGGATTCGCCCACAGGCAAGATCTTTGCCTTTGACTTCGATGCGAACACCGGCGCGATCAGCAACCGTCGAGTGCACTTCGATATTGGCAATGCACTAGAGCCCGATGGCTTTGCTATTGATGTCGAGGGCTGCATCTGGAGCGCTATCTACGGCGGCGGAAAGGTACTGCGCATTTCCCCGGCCGGAAAGGTTATCGGTCAGATCGATCTCCCGACGCGAAACGTGACCTGTCCAGTCTTTGTTGGTACCGAGTTGTTTATTACTACTGCCAAGGATGACCGTGACGATGACCACCTGCCGCAGTCGGTTAGGTACGGCGGCCGGGTTTTCAGGATTGATGTTGGGATCCGTGGCGTGCCTAAGAATGAGTTTCAGTTTCAGGACTAGGGTATGATGGATTTGTGTTTCGTGTGCATCAGACATCCTGGTATACATACTACATGGTACATGGTACGGAGTGCTCCGTACATACATAGCACATACATACTGCCGTACATGCTTAGTTTGATTCTTGGTCTATTCTTATTCTACTGCGTACTTCGGCCGCATCCTGCAACGTGCATGTGCATAGAGCAGCAGGATCAATGGTGCATCACTAGTACTTCGGACTTCCCGCGCCGAAAATTCAGCCCAAAAGGCGGTACGAAGTAGTGGTCATCGTATTCATAGGAAGAGAAAAAAAAAAGTACCTAAAGACGCACTCGACAAATCCGGATATGCACTGTGAAGCTGACTGTGGATCGATGATCAGCAAACGGGCGAGCACGCCGGTCCGCGCTGTCATTGTCCGGAAACCTGGGTTAGGGTACGGAGTAGGCTTCCACTGCAGCCCACGCAAGGGACAAAAACCCAGGTTTATAGATCGAATCAGCTTCCGCATTTCGATCTCACATCATGTCGACCATATACTCCATACATGCTATTATGCTATTGTTGTAGAACCTTCTCCTGATTTCCGTCCGATTTCAAACCCGGCTGGGTTTCGGTCAAGGCTAACGCGTGGGCACCAGCACTGCCTCTTTGTTTTGGGGGGATCCGCCCTGCAGGGCACAGGCACAGAGTGATGTATTTCAATGTGCTGTTTTTGTGCTTTTCCGAGGAGTATTCGTGTGGTTTTGATTCAAAGGGGGAAGATCTACCGAATCTTCCAACGGGAGATATCCTCGGAATCTAGGTTAGACAAAGCTATTCTTTTGTGTTTGTTATTTTTTCATGGGAAATGCGGTTGCAGCGGACCAAAGCGGTTGCAGCGGACACGAGATAATCGGTGATCCATGCGGTGAAGAGACAGCAGATCATGAAAAGGGGGTATCCACTTCAAAGGAAGTGAAGTCGAGTGAAAATTGAAAATTGGAAATTGAAAAAGAAAAAAAGGATCCAGTTATCGATGAATCCATTCTCCCGGATCTCTTTTAACTTCTCCGTTTCTGCATAATTCAAATAGTTCGATGACACGCATCCGACCCAGGCCTCGGGAGGGACCTCGGGGTCTCGGTGGAAGACTCAAAACAATATAGCCTAGGAACGGTGGTTTGAGATTGCAAGCCACAAGTTGACAGAGCAAAAGCCCTACTCCATATAGAATACTCCGTAAGGAGTGGGAAGAAGAGAGAAACATGGAATGTGCTTCCAAATCCTCCAGTATTTTTTAGCCCCATGTTCGATTCAACCAGTCAAAACCACTGGATGTATCAGACCGCAATTGTCTTTCAGCTATGGACGATGATTCGCTCAAAAAAAAAAGAAAAGGAAAAAGAAAAGAAAACACACAATAGCGGGTACTCTGCTGCAACAAAAGACTGACAGCTCCCCCTTCAAACTCTGTCGGAAGCGACGTCGCATCTTGTGCATGACAACACATCCAAAGAAGATCTATCGTAAATATTTTGTAAGCGCCTACTTACCCACTTCTGGAGTACGGAGTACGGAGTATGGAGTAGGGAACACCCAGATCAGAATCCGCGGAGATCACGGAACGATTCCGACAACGCCTTCTCATGGTCGGAGGATCAGCAACAGATGCGAGTGCCAAGAAGAGGCGCTTCAGCTGCGCCAGCAGGGTCGCCTATCTTATGGGCCTGTCTATGGAGTCAAATTATTTTCCATTTCAAGAACCCACTTTAGTACGGTGTCTTTCGACTGGACACTAAAGCGATCTCCGCTGCTTATTTGAGGATTGCCACGCGGAGTCTTTATCCCGTGACTTACCAGCTTGAAAGCCCTCTAGGAATAGAGCTATCCACATGGGTTTCTTATGCAGCTCACATCGTGAGACTAGGGGAATCCCGGATCCCTTTCCGCCTGGTCCGATCGTGGAGCATAGCATCAAATCCGAGATGATAGAGAACGAGTGTTGTCACCGGTAACCAGTAACCAGGTGACTGTTTACTTTTTTTTTCACTGTTTCGAATGACATCATTTTCAGCGCCATTGACTATCATCGTCACACCCAAGGGTGAAACGAAGTGATTGTGATATTTTTTAAGTTGATGTTGGGTTCTCCAACGTCGGGTTCTCTGCGTTACCCTGTTTAATGACGTCAAAGTAAATGATAAATGTGAAGTTATAGATTGTACTGGGTACTCCGTACGGAGTAGTGAAGTAAAAGTTCTGAAGATCGTTTACTAGAACGCGCGGAAGTGTTTCCAGTTACCCCTAACGGTCAACGGCCCCTTTTGCCGGGACACGGGGAAGATTTGGTGATGCACAACATACTACATTTCCCAAACTTTGACCGAATTTCCTTATTTCCTTATTTCCTTTCTTCCTTTCTACCTTTTTATTATTAATTTATATCCCCCTTTTCCAGATTATTACGGAGTATAGTCTCTAGTTTCCCCAAGCACCAAACTCTCGGAAATTGACAGGACCAGGCTACCAGGCTTACCAGGCAACTATTGGGGATTGCCTGATTAACTATACCGGAGTCGGTATAGATCGGGGGATGGATAGTTCGTTCTCATTTCATTTCAGATTGTGCGTCATCTTAAGAGAGAGAAAGGAACTTTCTGGGTTCTCTTGTACTATCCATCTTTGACAAAGTCCTAAATCATGACTCTTTACTCCGGACGGGAAGAAATAGATACAATATCGTTGGATAATACAAACGGTAAAAAAGGCAAAAAGGGAAAAATGAAAAGATACAAAAAGAAAAGAAAAAAAGAAGAAAAATAAAAAGAAAAAGCCAGTCTCCACTTGTCCCTGTCCATGTCCATGGTGACGGCGCACACTTGCAGCTCCCGATGATTCGTGCTGTGCATGACGATCGCTTTCCCCGGGTACTTAGGTCGAGATATTAAAGGACATGGCTGGATTGGGTAATTGCCGATAATAGGGGGTATCAGTCTATTAGACATATGTTGTATTGGACATATTGACCATATTAGACATATTAGACACATGGGACATATTCTATATCGATTCTATGTCTACTCCGTATTTCTATTTCTATTTCTGTTTTCGTTTCTTTTTTCTCTATTTCAACCTAAACTATCTAAATAAAAATCACTAAAAAGTAAAATAAACCCAAATGTTAAATAAAATAAAATAAAATAAAAAATAAATAAAAATAAAAATAAAAAAAGAAGCCCAATACTCCGGGGGTTAGACTTGGACTAGGAGATGCCCAACTATCCCAACTGGGTCGGACAGAGAGACAACTAAGTTGTCTTGGAGCCATCCAGACCAGGTGATGGATCATTCTCTCACCGCTGCTAATCTTCCCAACGGCTCTTACTCTTAAGCTTGTCTTTTCCTTCGCTTTCTGACTTGGTCACTTTTTTTATCCTAGCTTTTATTCAAAGGGCCTCGGATCTTTTCCGCCCCATCTTCCTAGCTTTTCTAGCTTTTCTAGCTTCCTTAGCTTCCTTATATTATCTTCGATTCTCCAACTGAGAGAATCGAGTCTCTTGTTCTATATATTCCTATTATCTTATTCACCGTGGCTGCCCTAGGAATCAGTGTGTTGAACGCACCATATTCGGGCTCCCATTCACCCAACCTGTCACTTTATTCTGATCGGTATCCTTCACCTTCACCCTCCCTCTCTCACACTTCGCGAGAGCCCGACGAGGAGAGAGGGGGGTTTCGGTCATGCCCTAACTCCCGCCCCGTCGTGGGAGATTCGGTTTCTATGTCGCAGGATTCTCGACGTGCAGGTTCATTGTCCAGAGATGTGGCTCAAACAGATGACCGTGCGAGTGACAATGACCGTGCATTTACAACCCGAAATCCTGCCCGCCGGCCGCCTAATCGACCTCGACCCCAGTCATGGCATCCATATGGACCCGTGGAACCACCGCTGGAATCTATCTCATCGCGACCCATTGGTGTCCATGCCATCTTGAATCATCCACAAGCAACGACTGATCTAAGCGCACTTGCCCGTGAGCCAGTGAGCCTACCGGGTCCATCTTCCTCACCTCGTCCGCAGGGAACTCCGCCCATCCGCTCAGGATATGCGATGGCATCGCAGCCGTTATCCCCCAAGTCCCATCCACGGCCTTTGATGAATCCAGCATCGCCTTCGGCGCGGTTTGTTGGGAGCGGCAGGGCTTCTGGTCAGTCAAGTGTTGCACAGTCACCACTGGTTCCTCATGAACCGTTGATGGGCCCACGCGTGCCTGTCACTAGTTCGCCTCTGCCCCTAGAGACGGGTCTACGCCCAATAGAACCTCTCACTGGCACCCAGCCTCCGCTGACCTCGCTGCATTCTACAACCAGTCTGCATTCCAGGCAAACCAGTGCCGGCCGGGGGCCTCTCACCAACCCAAATTCCCAAGAAACGAGTCCGAGCACGCCTCATTCGACTTTCAGCCCCTATGGCCGTGCATCCCCTGCAGTGGCCAGTATCTCCCTCGCACAAAGCGCCGCATCATATGTCACTGCGCCTTCATATATGACGGTGGACCCTCTAGCCCGACCCATCCCCGCAACTAAAGGCCCAAGACGCCAACCCGAACCAGCCCCCACACGAGCCGGAACACCACAGGGCAGCCCGCTCCCGCTAGGAATGATACCATGCCTACTAGACATGCGATCCGGCTCCTCCAGCCAAGCCGAAAAGCGCAAAGCGAACAGCGACGCCTCACGACGGTTCCGCAATCGCAAGCGCAACGAAATGCAACTCGAGCAGCGGCTCAACGCACTGCAAGAGGAGATCCAGCGCAACGTAGAAACAGTCCGTCGGCAGAGCGAGGAGCTCCGCTCCCTCGTCCAGCAACGAGACCACTATCGCTCCGAGCGAGACTTCTACCGCGACCACCTAGGCCGCACAATGTCCCTAAGCGCCTTACCGCCAAGACCGTCTTCGCCTCGCTCCGCCCAACCAACCCTCCTCCCCGCATCCGAACCGGGCACCACGTCTTGGTCGGGCGCCGATGCTGCCCGATCCGCTTCAGGCACACAGCCCACTTCGGCCGCTCCACAGGGAAGAATGCTCGACTCGGCTCAGTCCCAACCTGCTTGGCCTGCAAGTCCTCCGTATTCTTCAACCCCTGTTGCACCCGCCGGACGGGCGGTTGCTGGTCCGCCTTCGGGGTCGCCGTCGGTTACTGGGGGGACGCTGCCTCCACTGCAAGGATCGTGGCCACGTCCTTGATATGAGTTTGTCGGCTGTCGAATCGAAGAAAATTATCATTTCGTTCTCTCTTGTCTTTTTTCTCCTTTCCCTTACACTTAATCCCCCTCTCCTGTGTGCTACTGCCACCAGGAGAGAAAAACAAGCGGTCACTGGCATGGCCGCTCGACGGTGGTCTATACTCCTTTAGTGATGTGGTCTACTCCAAAAGTGTCTCTTCCTTTAGGCTGGGTGTGTATAACTATCTGCATTTCTTCCTTTCGAAAGACTTCCCGCAAAAGTAAACTCTATACCTTTCTGTCGTTCATTACATTACCCTGTCTTCGTCACATACTGTCTGCCTGATTTTTCTCGCTATTTTTGTGTATGGATATGGATTGCACAGCGGTGATACCTCCATTGGCGATGTATTGAATCATTTTAGTTTGAATTGGAAGATATATCTTGAAATCAGGAAATTCAAAGCCCAACATGAATATTCTCCACTATCTTACGGTTCAATCGCCGAACCTGTCTAGCCGTAACTACATATGTACATACACAAGGTACGTATGTACATTCAAGACAGCACTCGGACCGAAGTCTCGAAAAGCTTAGCCTGCAATGTTACTCCGAGACATATCTTGGTCCAATACTCGGAAGTGATTGGTTGATCTGCGAGAGCCCAAGACCGGCGAACCTTGAAGGTCGACAGGTGGTACGCGGTGATTCATATGACATCATAAGCATATATAGTTTCTGCGTTCTAATTCCTCAATTCACATGTTTACTTTGAGAACTCGGGCGTCCGAACCACTATCGAGATGGGTAGGACATACAAATAATATGTCCACATGCTACGCTAGTTCAACTCAACCCCCTTCACATTTTGGTCATGAACCGTCGGACTAACAATCCTCGGTCTCCGGCTTAACACCGGTATTCCACCGTGACGGTGATCGAGGGCTTATATTCGACTTGCAGTATCAGATAATCATTGTGTGGATATAGTACATGAAGTCCATGACACCCATAGTAAAGTAGTCAATTCCTGTCTCTATGACTCGACTCGATCCCATCTCATTGCCAGCTCTTTCCCAACAGACTAACCGAGCAACTACAACAGCATGTCTCAACGAACCATCATCCTCATCACAGGGAGACCACAAACTAAAAAGCCAAACCTTACTCCGGGAACCTAACTCTATCCAGGCGAATTCAGGCGTCGGCTACGCAACCGCCCAGATCCTAGCCGATCACCCAGACCACCATGTAATCCTCGCCTGCCGAGACCTCCAAAAAGACCAACGAGCCCTCTTCGGACTCCAAAGCAAAAGTCTCAGGGGAACTCTATCCCTACTACAGCTCGGCGTGGAAGACGACATCTCCATAACCCAAGCGGTGCACACCGTAGACGAACAATACAATCCACTCGAAGTCCTAATCGGCAACGCCCGGCTCCGTGCACCAAACAGCACCGGCCGCACCAGATTGAACAGATATTCTCGACGAATGTGATTGGCGCAACACTGGTCTCAGGGGCTTTCATCCGGATCCTCCTCAAATCAGAAAAACCCTATCTGGTCCAAGTTTCCAGTGCTCTGGTCAATGAAACTGGCGACCGATCCCAGCAGTGGTGTTTATGCTACGGCTTTGGATGAGTGCCGCGTAAGCAAGGCGGCGTTGAATATGTTTATTGTTCAGATACACAAGCGGCCCCATAGTTGTGGTCTGCGGGTTTTCGCGTTCTGGCCGGGTTTTGCGAGGTCGAATTTGATGGGTGAGGATGAGCACCTGGGAATCCGTTGGAGTCTGGTAGAGGGGTTTTGCGGATTGTGCTTGGGGAGAGGGGTAGATGGTGGTTAGGACGAAGGACGAAGGATTGTCTTCAAGTGACTCCTGAATATTCTGTAGTTTCGGTACTATTCATGGTTAATGAATGAAGTCGTTGTACGGAGTAGTAACTATATGGAGCAGATGAAGATTAAATTTCTCGGGCAATGTGATTGGCTCCTGAAGTTCCGGTGGAAGTTCCCCCTTCTCCGGTGGAAGATGAGCGTCCACTCACCGCAATTTTCCAGCAGCTTAAGAGTCTAGATTTGAAAGGTCGAAATCAGGAACAGCCAATTATCACCATGAAAACCCATCGGATCCTCGAAAATGCGGGGCCCCGACTTTCCCCACGGATGACGCGGATGATTCTCGTATCCCCTTCATATTAAGGGCAATCCTACAACACAGTGTTGTACAACATACAACATAAGTCTGGCTAAGAATACAGGAGCCACGACCACCGCTGGGGTGTATCGAGTGCCGACAGTTAAAGGCCCGGTGTGAAACCGACCTCGGTTCACGTGCTTATCGCAATCAATCGAGTTCTTCCCACTGTGTCCCCAAGAATCAAGGTAAATATTCCCTACCTATAGAGGTTACCCTAGCGCTAATCCATTTAGCAGCAAAGGAAGAAGCAACCGGAGTCGGTGCCGATGGATCTCCCATCTTCTCTTAGTCTACTGGAGGCGTTCTCCAATGCCGAGGATGTAGATCGGTTGGACAGGGGCGGGGATGATCCAGGTAGGACACATGTGCCAAGCATATACTCCTGATCTCCGCATAACTAGTCGCTGACATTGCTAGATCTCTTTGGGCAGTTCATCGCATCGGGGATCAAGCCGATATCTGGTCAACCACACATGACCTTGACGCACAATGTGCCCCAGACATATCCCTTAGACAGTTATCTTACGACGATAAACGAGCTGCTCTCTCCGCGGACCCCGGATCTTATTCTAGGGGAGCACAACCCACCATTCGAACTACAGCGAACTTTCGAAGCGCGGCTGCCGAATCTCTCCGAAGAAAGTAAAGGATATTTACAGTTGAAAGGGGCTCTCAGAATAGTTTCGATCGACCTTCGGAATGAGTTGCTCGCGGCTTATATCAAATATGTTCATCCTCTCCTACCTGTCATTGATTTGCAATGGTTTTTATTAAATGTCATGGTCGAGGATGAATCCCGGTTCCCGAGCCCGCTTCTTCATCAAGCTGTCATGTTGGCCGGCAGTGCATTTATTGAGCAGGAAACTGCCGTCAAAGCCGGGTTCTCATCACGGAAAGCATTGCGAAGGACATTATTTGGGCGAGCCAAGGTAAGATATCTGGAGAAGACAAAAGCCACGGCAAGTGGAGACTAATTCCGGTTCTATCGTCAGCTTCTTTATGAATTCGAGACCGAACCAAACGCATATACCCAGATCCAAGCATTGCTGTTCATGATGCAGTGGCATGGAAGTGGCAGTGGCCACAAAGACCCGACATACTGGTTTGATCTCGCATACTCCACAGCACAGCGCGTTGATCTTCTTGGGAGTTTAGAAACAGGTAGCTTTTCCCACAAGCACAGGATGTGGTGGTGTCTCTATGTGCGCGACCGCATTCTCTCTCTCGGTTTCCGTCGACCGCTACGAATCCCAAACAGCGATGTCACAATGTCGTTACTGGACTCTACGAGATACTATTCCTCCGAACTATACCATGAACTCGTGTTGGTTATGTTGGGAGAAGCATCCGCCATGCTCAGCTGGGAAAACCAAGAGCGAATGATGCTTCTATTCATTCAGGAGATTAAGCTCGCCCATTGCGTGGGCGTCATCATCAATCTTCTTTATCAAGATGCTTGGTCGCCGTCGCCGTCGGGGGAATGTGAATACTCCATGGTACCAAGGTCCAATGTATCTCAGGCTGCCATAACTGGATGCGAACAGCTCCTGAAGGCCTGGATTCAGGACCTTCCTGCCCCGGCACATTATTTCCCGCCATCACTCTTGCGCGATTGTCATGCAGAGTCGCCGGAGATTGTCCTCCTCGTCCACCAGGCTTTCCTTTATCTCCTCCATCTCACTGCGATGTCCATACTCTATCAGGCTGCGTCGAGAAAAGGAGATGGTATCCAGACCACCCTTATCTCGGAAATGAGAGGCTTGACGTTGCAAGTGAATGAGATTCTCAATGAACTGCATGACTGCAGGATGCTTCATTTTCTCCCCGGAAGCACTATTACTATACTTATTATTATTCTGGAGGCAAGCCTTCCCGACCTGAAAGTTCCGGATAGTATTGTGAGGATGCAGGCCATGTCGAACTTGTATGCTTGCGAGGAAGCAGCTGGGCATTTACTACAAACATATCCTGCGGCTGAGATTGTTCTTTCACAGGCGCAGAATGCTCGAGGACACCTCTTGGGTCTGGCCGTAACTTGATAGATTAAAAGCATTTAGTCATTTTAGCGTACAAAGAATGAAAGGAAATCAATATTATGCTTTGCCGGCGAAGACTAAATTCGGTTTCCCGCGGTTATTCGGCCATCACCGAAGTTGCGGGGACCCCAGTTCTACCCCAGCTCTAACCCCAGTGACACATGTGGATAGATACAGGCCTGGAGATTTCGACTCTTGCACGGAATTGGCCAGACCCTATCTTGGTATATTTATGGAGCAAGAGACCTGTCTGTTGCAAAAGCCACTCCGCACACCGCGAGCATGTGACAGATGTCGCCGCCAGAAACTCAAGGTAGATCCCTCCACGCCGCCCCCTTAATTTGAATCTATGGTTCTGACAGCGTTTGTATAGTGCGAAAGCTCACGTCCCTGTGTGCTCTGTACTCGCGCTGGACATAAATGCGAGACATCCCAGCGCACAGGGAGACGGAGTCGCAGACAAAACCCAAGGGGCAGAGATTTGCATGTGAATTCCAGAATACACAAAGCAATCGCACCGGCGACACACAAAAATTCAAATCTTACACATGACACTGAAGGATCCGAGATATCCTATGCCCCAGAGACCTCAACCTCCTATCCGGAGCGCTCTCCGAAAGAGCCGCAGTCCGGTGCTAATGCTTCTGCTATTGACTTCGCCAGACGGGTCTTCAACGAGGAAGAAGCAGGCCGGACCCTAACCGGTGCATCGATCCCTGGTGATACGGGGGATCCTACATTGGACAACTCATTATGGCATTTGACAGAGGTAGAGCTTCCTCCAGAGGCTGTGATGTTAGCCTTGATCGACGTCTATTTCGACCGAATGCAATGGTTTATCTTGCTGTTCCATGAACCCTCATTCCGCCAGACCGCACGCAGGATAATCTCTCAGACTTCGTGGAGACGCCAAGATCTCAGTCCTACCATGGCTGTCCTGGCAGTGGCTATGATCGGGCTGAATTCTGCGCTGCCAGATCAGAGATGGCCTGGACACGAATTGTTGCGCGAACATTCCGTTGACGGGAAGAAGTTGATCCATGGCATGATAAATGAGATACGACGGAATCTACTCGATATCTCAATTGACTGCCGGATTGAAGCTGTCCAAGTTTGCTTCTTGGTGGCATCTTATTATGTTTATCATAGTTCGCCGAGTATTGCTTGGACTGTTTCTGGTATGGCTGTGAGGTCCGCCTATGCCCTCCGTCTTTATACAAAATCAGCACGATGTGAAAGTCCTGTTGTGGATGAGATCCGCTCTCGCTGTTGGAACCATGCTATTGTCGGTGACACGTTTGCGTCTATTATCTATGGGCGACCTTCCTCTATTGATACTGGACTCGTCGCTTTGCATTCACTCAGAGACATGGATGACCTAGCCATTGATCCACTTCTTCTGAAAAATGAGTGGATATCTGGCGATGGAATGCCAACAACGACAGCTGAGTTTTTCGCGATGAAATATGAGATCTACAACATCATTCGACACATTCTTTCGCGGTTCCGGCGTCTCCAATTAAGAAAAGAGACAATAGAAGAAGACATTCTGGCAATTGCAGAAGCCGCACAAGACTCAGAGGAACAATTAGTCTCCTGGCGAAAAAGGGTTCCTCGATTGTTCGATTTCGAGTTTTGGAGCCGCGACAATCGCCTAGAGCAGTTCCAACAGCAAATCGAAGGGTTACCGCAACGCACTAAATATCAAGCAGAAACAATCATTTTACAGGCTGCAACTCTCCAATTGACATACGATGGAGCTCTGATACAAGCCCATCGGCCTTTACTCGAGCAGAAAATCACTGGTTCTTGCTCACCCTTGGTGGTGGATGCAATCCACGAGTCATTGAGAGTGGCCACAACCGCTGCACTACGGATATCTCGCATTCCAGTCCTCCGGTTCAAGCATCATTTCGCCGAATCCTTCGCTTCTCTACAACAATTTACTGCAGGAGTTATCCTTTGCATCCTGCCAACTAGTCAACCTTTTACTACAGCTGCGCACGAGGCTAAGGCCGGGATCATGCGAATCATCCATGCTAGCACAGCTTTGGGGCCCCACAATCGTATTGCCAAGCAGACTGCACAGCTTCTAACAGAATTACTGAGAGTAACCATCGAGCGAGAGATGTCCAGTGCCTTGAGAGGGGGACTGGAGACGAATCTTCCCAAGGACATAGAAAGGGGTGCCATTTCGAGTGTACAAGCGGCCCGTATAGACCATACTGGGCGCTATTCCCCATCCTCTCAAGATGTCCGCGATCATCCTCCAATGTCAACAATTCACGCACCGTCCCGTTTGAGAGAGCCGTCACACATACCCCAAGCAACACACGACCATGGTAGAACAAACGACCGACCAGACCAAGCACCCGTCGAATCATCCGAATACCCGTCTGCGAATATCTTCGAACAACTTGATGATACATTCGGTGCCTTTGGTGAGCGTGAGTGAAGCCGAAGTTCGATTAATAATCAGAGAGCCTAACTAACCTGTTGATAGTCATGTTCAATCTGATACCTGATGACCAAAGTAGTGCGTGGAACTGGGGACGTACGGTCCCGTAGCGGACGATCAGTACATACTATATGAACAGGCGGAGTCGATTTAGTAGCTGGTCTACAGAATTGATGGCTGTGAGCGCTAGGAGGGCTAGTATAGGCGTGAGGAAATGGTTCAAAAAGGCCATTACTAGAAGGAGAAGGGTGGCGAAAACAAGCCAGGAGAAAAGGCGTCCGTGGCCCATTGTTGTGGCTTTGGAGACTGGACTTTTACGAGCGCGGAGGAAGTACGGTCCCTGGTCCCTGGGATTCAAAGCGAAGAGAGAATAACAGGCTAGTTGCTATGGGGGGGAAATACAAATACTAAATACATCTCTAGGATGTGATATTTCACTGAATCAAAGAAAGCTACACTATATCTGCACGATAGCAGCTTTAACCATCTCTTTGGTACCTCAAACTATGTATCCATCTCTTGGTAATTGTTGAAGAAGATGTTATGGTTTTTCCCCAACTTCCGTTGATAAAGTGACAAAGGTCGGGCTTACCATAGACAGCCCAAAATAGCGTCTATTAACTATTATGCAGTGTAACTAAATTTATATTGTGTTTACCTTCTATATATTATTTAACTTGTGTGTATATACGTATGTAGATTGGAGCAGGGTCTGTTTTTTTAGTTTGCGTTATGCACAAACAGACTTCTAAGGTTGGACCGCATTGGATCTGCAAGTGCAATCAGTTTGCTGCATTGAGCTGTTTGCTACCTGTTTGGTGCTGCACTAAAATGCAAGCGTTTCCTCAGGCACTATTTGCCAGCCTTTGCTTTGCCTCTATTTTGCCTGATTCCGTGTCACTTGGTTCCGTGGCGCCAGGAAGCGACCTAGATGAAGTCATGGCAACGAAGGGCTTAGACCTCTACCAAGTCTATCGAGATATCAACTGCACTACCTCGTTTTCACGCCTAGATTATGGTAGATACCTACAAGTCTATACGGGATGAAAACACGACCCATGCCCCAGTATCTACCTGAGCACAAGTAGACTACAACGAAGAAGCATAAGGACATGAACTTCACATTACGCAACCATAGCTGAGAAAGATGCGAGAAAATAGAACACAAGAAGAGAAACGTGGTATGAGATGCGGAAAACTCAGCCGAAAGACAGGATCCAGAAAGCCCATATCAAGATATCAATAAATTAAGCGTTATGAAAATAACAAGACATTATTTCCGTGCTTGTGGCAGAAAGAAAAACCAAAGGCCATCGACACGCAATTCCATTTTAAGAGAATGCGCTTAGAGGGCAAAAGCGGCGAGGACACCGGCCATGACGGCACCGAAGCTAGCGGCGTTGCGGCCAGCGCTGTTGAAAACAGGGGACGAGGCCGAGGGAGAAGCAGAGGCGGTGCCGGAAGGAACGGCGCTGGTGGTGAGACGGATGGAGCTCAAGGGGGTGCTGGAAGGAGGGCCAACGGGGGAGACACCGGTGGGGGTGACCTTGGGGCCGGGGGTGGTGGCCGCAGCGGTGGTCTCAGACTCGGGGCAGATGGTGGTGGTGATCTCGACGCTGGAGTAGACGGTGGACGAGGCAGGAACGGGAGTCTCGGTCTCGGGGCAGATGGTGGTGGTCTCGGTAGTCTCAATGGTCACGGCGCTGGAGCTGGAACCAGAGCCAGCAGCGGCGGAGATACCGAACTGGGTGGAGTATTGGTATTGGCCGGTACCCTCGACAACGAGGAGCAGACCGTAGTGGGTGGTGTCGGCCTCGAGGTCAGAGCCAGGAGTCCACTTGAACTCGCCGCTGTTGGGGATGGACTCGGCGAGAGTCTTCAGAGGGACGACGTTGTTGGAGGGACCGCGCAGGAGAACCAGAGAGATGGGACCAGTAGTAGACGGCTGCCACTTGATGGTGTAGGTCTTGCCCTCGGGCACGATCTCGTTCAGGCCAGGAGCGACGATGGCATTGCCACTGGGGTTCTGGCTGTAGTCAGGAGAAGTGTAGGCAGCGGCCACGGCCACGAGGGCGGAGAAAGCGGTTGCGACGGAGAAACGCATGATGATTTAGTGTCGAGATTGACAAAGAATGACTGGGGTCGGGAAATAAAAGAATGACTATCGTTGAAAAACGAAAAAAAAAGGATCGTGATGAGTGGGATGAAAAGAGAGAAATAATAAAGGAAGAAGGAGGGGAGGCGAACTACATTTCTAGCTCGGAGGTCCATCCAAGGTGGGTCTACACTAAATCCTCAAAAACCAAAAGACACGCGCAGACTAACCAAATCTCATCCACCTCATCTCGGTTACTTTTTACTTTTTACTTTTTTTATTATTTTGTGGCTTTGACTTCCCTGTCTTACTTGTCAATGCGTACGAGTTCTATCATAACCCGACATATATGTAGACCATAATACTGTTGTAGACAGGGAACTGCCTCGCATAACCGTCTCGTGCCCATCATCTTGTCCTCGTGGGGCATGCGGGCCGGCTGTGGCTCAGATGTGATTGTAACAACATAACGTCAGGCTGTGTGTTACAGGTCAGGTAATAATCATAAATGGACAGGCACCAGTTCTCATTGGCGGGAACCCGGAACTTAATTTTATCCCTAATAACGGCCAACCCTTAATGTAGAGAATGTCCCGAAATGTAAGATTAAAAATACCATTAAACTGGGGGCCAAAAGAGGGAAATACATGTATTAAATGTATTAGACGTATTTGAAGGAATGCAGGTGCAGAGCCGGCTAATAATGTTTTTGGAGTGTACGGAGTAGACATGTTTGTTTACCTTAAGCCTTCCAAGGAAGGTACCTAAGCTAAGGTTCCCCCTCATTTCGGATCCGTGGAACCTGGGAACCAAAAATACGATCCGAGGATTATCCATGGTCGCCATGAACTCAGGCTGAAGTCTTTTGGAACATCTCAGCTATGATCGTACATTTACTATAATAAAATTAGATGTCGCACATTTCAAGACATCCCTTATATTCCTTCATCTCCGCCACTGTTTAGAAACAAAAAAAGGGAAGGAACATCGACTAAAAGTGGTCTCGGGAGATTGCAAGATTACAGGGTTGCGCCTTCAGGCCCAAGCCCTGTGACGGGCGTCGTACATGTATTGTACTAAACAAAAACCCTCACTACAGCCGCACAGGGCGTTGTGCCTTGCAGGTACCATGTGTCCTTCCACGGGGGAGGATTTCGAACCGAACCTGCGAGGTTAGATTCTGATATTCACTGATGTTCGCGATTATCACGACAATCGCGACGTCACTCCACACCGCCAGGCCCGTGCCGGAACAAACACAATTGCCGATCCCACCGGTTCATTGGGGGTATGATGTCTACGGGAAAGATCAACAGGTTGATATTCAGGGGGGCCGAAGTTTAGCAGCTTGTATCGAGTGCATATACAACATACAATATACTTCGTGTTATGCACGAAGTATTCCGTGTTTGCACCTTGTAATCCCTCGTTTCTTAGGATTAAGACATGTAAAAATGAAAAATAAAAATAAAAATAGAGAATGGATTGTGTCTCACCTGGCAATTGGCGGTGATTTGCTGCGTTCTCTGTGCCTGAATTTGGGGTGGGGACTCGTGTTCAGCGCCTTCGCAGCAACTATCGAGGTTCAAAGGTTTCTTTATCGGGTCCAAAGGCTGGAATTCCAATAGTATTTGGTGTATTCATGGACTCAGGCCTTTCATTTGCGACAAAATAGGTATTTTTAGGCTGATATGAGAGAAATGATTAAATCACATGACATTCAGCCTCATGGCGAAGACCAAGACAGACCTAAATCGGAGGCTCCGAACCAAAAAAGGAAAGAGAAATAAATGTCAAAATACCCCCCTCCAGCCATATACTACCCTATGAGCCCGATGCAACATAAATCACACATCACATCGAGTCATTCAACTCGTCTATTCGGTATAAGCCGGGTATCCGGACCACATCCTCCTGTAGCACCTCTAGGCGACACGAGAAGGCTCCGTCATTGGCTACATTGACTGCAAGGTTCGGATCAAAGCGAACGAAACCCCGAATGGGCTCCAAACAAGCCCAGAACAAGCCCTGTCAAGACAACCAAGGAAACAGTCGCCCGTGGCGGCCCAATCTCTGCCGGGGGCCAAACGGACCCAAAACGGGGCCAAATCAAACAAGTCACCTATGTACCTGCGAGTCTAGCCTCTACTCATGCCAAGTCACAGTCTTAGTCTGCAGGAATTCGTCGTATCCAGAAACTCCTCCGAAGCGACCAAAGCCGCTGCTCTTCCATCCTCCGTGGGGGAGGACAGACTCGTCGTGTACAGTCATGGAATTGATGTGGACGGCGCTAGAAAGAAAAAAAAAGGGGACAAAGTTAGCCTCAATCCAATCTCCACCCAGATGATGTGATCTGTGTTTGGAACTCAAAACCCACCCAGACTCAATTTGCTTCGCCACCCGCAACCCCCGGAACAGGTTGTTGGTGTACAGAGCCGCAGTCAGGCCGTATTCGGTGTCATTGGCTAGTGCGATCGCGTCGTCCTCGGTGTCCACAACCATGAGAGACACTGTCGGGCCGAACGACTCGGTCGCGTACATGTCCATCTCTTTGGTGACGCCCTCAACGACGATCGGTCGCATGCCTGTGTTAACGGACTCGCTTGCATTGGCGTCGCCGAATAGGAGCGTAGCTCCGCGGGACACAGCGTCCGTAACAAGCTTCTTGTTCTTAGCGACGCCTGCGGCGTTGACCAAGAACAGCGCGGGCGCGTCCTTGCCAAACAACTTCTCAGCTGTCTCAGCAAGCTTCTGTCGGAACTCGTCTGCGATCGAGCGCTGCACGATAATCCGCTCGGTCGACATGCAGATTTGACCGGACTGTGCATCGTTTGTTAGTATGAGATATCCTTGTCTCGGTAGAATCAACACTACATACGTGCATGAAGGATCCAATGGCACAGTTCATGGCAGCCTTATCCAAGTTCGCATCGTCCAAAACGATCGCCGACGCCTTGCCGCCCAGCTCGAGCAGTACAGGCTTGATATATTTACCTGCGGTAGAAGCGATAATCGAACCGACCATTGTGCTACCGGTGAAGTTAACCTTGCGTACAGCCTGGTGGGCGATGAGGGCGTTGGTGACGGCGGGAGCATCGGAGGGCTGGTGGAAGACGACGTTCAGACATCCGGCGGGGAGACCAGCCTGGCGGAAGATGTCGCCCAGAGCCCAGAAACACTTTGGTGAAAGCTCGGAACCCTTGAGGACGACGGTGTTACCAGCCGCAAGAGGGAGCGCAACTGCGCGCGTACCTAGGATGAAAGGCGCATTCCTATCAATCGATTTAAAAAAATGTCCCGAGCCAGCTGATGAACTGCAGTATATGCCACACATTGGATGGAGCTTACCATGGCGCAATTGACAGAATTACTCCGTACGGCTCCTTGTATACGATGGCCCCCTCGCCCTCTTGGCTGACATTCGGTACAACACCCTCGATCGTGGATATCCGGCCCGCGAAATCTTTGATGAAGAGCACACCCATATTGAAGGTGGCCTCTGAAAAGGCCGGCCGGCCCCGGTCTCCTCACGCTGGTACTGAATTAATTCCTCTTTGCGTGAGGCCATAATGTCGGCGGCCTTCAATAGGATGTCGCGGCGATCGTTTGCCGTGGTCTTGCTCCATGCGGGAAAGGCGGCTTGCGCACTGTCGACTGCGCGGTTGGCATCGTCGACAGACACACCGGCGCAATAGCCACTCAGCTCGCCAGTGGCGGGGGCGTGAACCTCGAATTTGATATCGGTCTCAATGGACTCATTATTGATGATAAGCGGGGTCACCGGCTTGTTTGATTGCGCCATTGTGAGTGTTTCGGGGAGTTGAAGAAGGATAATACGGGAGGATATCTCCTTAATACAGAAAGGGACTGGTCTATTCGAATGGGAGGGGCTAAATTGGTTTAAGAGGAGGTCTGATCTTAACCAAATAGAGTTGCAGGGAGGGGGGCGGAAACAGCAAAGGGGGTGTAGCTCACTGTTTTATTATTGAACGTAGATCGGTAAGTTATCTCCGGTGGTCTGTTACTATTCAAACGGCTTAATCAATTATCTCCGGTGTATGTGCGGATATAAAATCCTAACGTCTTCCTCAACTACCTTGAATGACAGCCGACGGGAGTTGTGGGGGAAAAAAGATGACAAAGCCGGAGACATTCCGCGAGGTCCGGCGAATGAAATGAAGATGAAGGAGATGAAGATGAAGATGCCAAGGGGCTAATTTCTTCAAGTTCTTTTTGAATTATCCAACACGGTCTATGTTGTATGTTGATCAAATGTATTTCCAAATCCCCAGGCTTCCAAAATCTAGCCCTATCCTAATCCATAACCCCCCCAAGCGCCTGAAAGATGCAAATCGTGACTCGCTCAATAATACAGCCCTTCAATTGGCCCAAATTTTCGTCTCGGTCGAACTGTTTTTGCCCATGTCCGCGAAAGGACACGCCGACACCTTGGATGTAGTCGAGGGAGCCGCACTGTCTATAGAAGGCGCCACACCACTGGAAATACTGGATCTGTCATCCTCGGTCGAGCTACCGGAGCTGCTGCCAAGAATGCGCTTGTCGCCAAGGTATCCCTCCTGATCCTCGGTGTAGTTGAACTCAGACATCTCGTCCGCGAACTCCTCGCCGTCGCTCGAGTGGTACCGAGCGAAGAGATCGTTCTGGATCCAGAGGATCTTGTTGACGGCACGCACGAGCGCAATTTTGCGTCGCAGTGACAGGTGCGGGTGCGAAAGCATCGCTTCAATCCAGATGTCTTGAATGTACCCCAGACATGCGCCGAGGTGGATGTACTCGATGTTCAGTGGTGACATGCGTACTTGTCCGCTGTGCATCATGCTGTGTTACGAAACCCCACGTTAGCGCGTTGCACAAGCACAGAGAGTTGATCCCGGGAACGGGAATATGTGGAGGGAAGGTGACGGGTGAACTTACCCAACCTTGTTTAAGTACCGCCAGAAGTCCATCGTGGTTGGGTCCTGGCATAGGCGAGTCAGGTACCACCGCAGGAACATCTTTCGTCGCTGGATTTTGGGTGTCTCTTCGTGAAGATATTCCTCCTCGGGCTCCCTCTCGTCCACTGTTGTCCGTGTGTGGAAGGCTCGAGACGTGATGTCGTATTGGAGAAGCTTTTTATATACCAGGTTGACCACTGCCGGGATCAGTTGCTTGATGTATTTGTTGCCGGTCAACAGTGCTTCGATATCAGCTGGGAAAACGTTAGTGGCTGTGACTGATACTTGAAAGCGGTTCATGGTAAGGTCTTACCGGAGTTGAAGTCCAGGAAGTTATGGAGGTACTTGATTCGCTCTTCCAAGCTCGTATAGAGCATCTTCCGGTCGACATGCATTGGGTCGGCAGCCGATCCCATCTTGCGCTCCATACTTCTAGTGTTGATATCTTTTGGTATGTATGAAATTGTCCTTGTGAGCAGATGGGGCCTTGTTTGACAAAGTTGGGAAAGAGTGAAGTATGCGAGAGGGATCGGAGTATGAAGAGAGAAGATAAAACTGGGGCACCTCGTGGCAAGCTGGCGGATCGAGTATTTATACCATGGATGCCCGATACCTGTTAGGATTACTCCGGTTCACCGTTCTTCTGCCTAGGTATATTGCATGCAACACGATTAGATTGGGAGCCACCAAACTGTAAAACGCATCATATTGGGGATCCGCTCTAGGCAATGGAGCCAGATGGCCCATGACTCTTACCCAGAAAAGCGAAATTACCCGATTTCATGCAAGCACAATAATATCAAGCCGAAGTTTTCCTTAAGGGCTTCGTTTCAATGAGTAAGTAAAGTGCCCATTGTCGAATCAGACCACAGGCTGAGATGATTCAGTCAATCTCGATAGTGGAGTGATCGTCCAGGCATGTGTGGGCTGATCCCTGCAATCTCCAAAAGGAAAAGGAAAGAAAAAGAAGCGACCGCGTCAGCCAAGGACGGCAAGATCCATCGTTGCCGTGCTGTCAGACTCGGCAACTTGAAACAAGCGACTTGGAAACGTAAAGAATACTGCAAGCTCAACTCTAACAGGCTCGTAGGGTTGCTGTCAGACCTCTCTTCATCTATATCAGACTAGTATACAGATCAGATGGCGTTTTTGGCATGGCTCAAAACAGTAAGATCGCACGCGTCAATTCCGCGAACCATTTCTCGTGCTAAGAGAGCAACTTAATTGGGTTAAATGGATCTATCGGAATTTGAATCTCGCTTTCGCTCACTGGCTGTGGATATTCGAAGCTCCGCTACGGGCTCAACGGTTTCGCCTGGGACCCGCGACGAAGTGGGTTCCGTTCGGGTCCGACTGGGTTGCGACCTGGTGACATTCGGGCGCCTTAGGGTGTACATAGTGTTCATGGGAGGCATATGTGCATTAACGGATGAGAATCTAGCTTTGTGATCAATGGCTTGAGGTCAGCAACTTGCACTCTAAGCATCTACGACAATACAGTTGTCCCAGGAAGCAGTCACAACGCCCCCTTAATAAATGTATGCTTCTAGAAACGACCGAACTGATGGATGGGTGGGTCCGAAGGAGTGCACAGTTTGCAGACGCACTGCAATCTACTATAGGAGGCAATCGGAGCTAACAGGCGATAGCGTAGAAAAATCAGGGAACACATGCATGTCAAGCAACACTCTAGCCGCAGTCGAATCTATTATCATGACTTGTGTCGTGTGATGGCATGGCATGATGGGTTAGATAGGGAACGCTGACCGGTGGGTATGGCATGATCAATAGGTGTCTCTTCTGGAAAAAATTTTCACTCAAGTGCCCCTCACACGAGCTTTGATCTGTTAATTTTTAATTTTCCGAAATGATAGATCAAAGGGGATTTCCTTCTTTTTCTGTTTTCTCTTCAACCTGGGACGTTTCAAAAACAGCCGCGGTAGACGATCACTACCTTAGTGAGGGCAGTCTAGAACAGGGATTTTACTCGAGACTGCCGCGTATATTTGATGAAACATGAAACATAATCTAATTTGGTTTCCGGGGAAATTTGACAGCCGTGACAGTCTCCACGCTGTCGAAAAACACAGCCAGTCAAGATATTCCCAATGAAGATCGTGAAGCGAGGCCGTTGAAGTGCTGATCTTGATCTTTCGGGCTTACCAACTGTTGTGATAGATCATTTTTCATAACGTGGGTTTCCATTTAGGGATAATGAGCCAATATATGATTATATACTCCATACTCATCACATTCATCCAGACATCTGGGCAGCCTCAGATGGGTAGTCTGTCCACTAAATACATTACGAGCTTTCCGTCCCCTAGCTCCGTGCGGCGGCGGCATCATAGAGAGCCTTAATATCTGCCTGCCACTGCTTCACGTCGACTCTTTCCACGCGACGGTCATAGGTCATCAGACCGTTGACCTCACCCTCAACATCGGTCGTCTGGGTCCAAACGCCGCCACTACATGCGTACAGCCGGACCTGATCTTCGAGCTCGTTCAGAAGACGGTGACTGCGATAATTCCATGCCTCAATGGTGGTATCGATTTCGTATGTTTGGTCGATAGTGTCGATGGCTGCCTGGTCGTTCCAGAGATTCTCAATGGATACGTTAGTCCCGATGCCACCAAATTCACCCTGGAACCCAATCCGGTTGGGATCGTATGGGCTCGAGGGCGTAGAATAAAAGGGACTGCCGCATTGGGGGTTTGCGTAGTGGTGGTTGTCCTGAGATAGATTAATTAGCCACGTGGTTGAGCCACAGCGGAAGGGTGCATACACTAAAGTCTCCAGCACCGTGGTCTACCCAACCGCTCGTCGAGTCCACAAGCCGAGTAGGGTCGAGCTGTCTAACCCGGTCGGTCAGTGCAAACTCGGGGTGGTACGATGTGATCTGGCCCCAGCCTTCGTTGTAAACGACCTGTAGATAGCGGTTAACGTCAGAATACTTCTTGCTTTCGCTGAACACCTTAACTTACCCAAGTGACAATACTAGGGAAGCTCTTGAACTGGTTGACCATCACATCCAACTGGCGGGCGAATTCAACCTGCTGCTGGTCGTTCGGTAGGATAGTAACCGAGTTGCCGTTTGCATCCCTCCTGGACTGGAGCGGGCGCAGGGAAGGCATGTCCTGAATTACAAGCAGACCGAGCTCGTCGCATGCTTGATAGAACAGATCGGTCTCAATTTTGATCTGCATACGGTGTGAGCATGAGAAGCCATGGGATACGATGCGACACGGCGACACTCACATGCTTGCGGACCATATTGAATCCCAACTTCTTTAGCATCTGCAAATCGTATACCATTGCCTCTTTACTGGGGGGCGTGTATAAACCATCGGGCCAATAGCCTTGATCCAAGGTGCCGAACATGAAAATGAACTCGCCATTGAGCAAGGGTCGCTCAATTCCGTCAACCTTACCCCTTGAGATTGTGCGGAAGCCAGTATAGCTCTCCACCTGATCATCGCCGAGTTTGACAGTAACATTGTACAGATTTGGCGAGTCCGGAGACCAGAGCATCGGTGAAGATACTGTGAATTGGAATTGCTCATTGGTGGGGCCTTTGTGGGTTGCAACAGTCTCACCATCTTTGTGGACAGTCACCTCGGCCTCGGCAGTTTCATTGGCGGAGCTGTGTACAGTGATGCTTACTACATGCAGTCAGAATCAAGCAAGCATTTCCACAAACTGACACCAGACAACTTACCTTGACCATCCATGTTTGCGTCAAGATCGAGTTGGGTAATGTGGTTGGACGGAGCAGTCTCGAGCCAAACACTTTGCCATATACCACTACACGGGGTATAAAAGATGTGACTGGGTCTCAGGGTCTGCTTTCCGATGGGGATAACATAGTCACCATCGTCAGTGGGATCATGTACGAAAACAAGTCTGTATTCCAAAGTCAGATATGCAAGTCGACTGTATTGTGATCCCGGGATACTCACAGCTCATTCGGCTGATCAAACTTCAGGTACTGCGTCACGTCTACCACGAAGCGGAAATATCCGCCACGGTTGAAGCCTGCATTTTGACCATTGATAAAGACTGTGGCCTCATAGTCTACAGCTCCAAAATTAAGCAGTACCTGCTCGCCCTTCCAAGAAGGAGATACTTCGAAGGATGTCGAAAACCAAGAGTACAAAGCCCAATCACTTTGGATGCCTGCGAATACTTGTTAATTCCTGATGATAACGTAGCAAACAGGGAATTTCCTACCGGACAATCCACTCTCGAGACACGACGGAATCAAAACATCCTGTGCGAGTTCCTGTCCAAAAGGGGGCTGCTGAACAGCATCGAGATTTTCAGCATTTTGGTACTTCCACACCCCGTTGAGATTCTTCCATTCAGGGCGTTGCAGCAATGGGCGCGGATATTCAGGCCAGGGGTTCGTTCCGACTTTGTCAGTCCATGGCGTTGTCAAGGGAGGCTCCTTGGGGGCGTAACCGGGACTGCGCGCCTTGTTTTCCTGGAGTTTGGTCCCACCAATGCCAGGCAGAGCCAGACCAGTTGCCACCAGGCACGACAAGGCAAAACTCTGAGTTAAATGCATGTTGATCGGAGGCAGTCAGATCTTCTCACAGAACTACACGTACAAAACAGTACTGAAGATCGTCGGAATGAAAGGAGCACATTCTGGGCATGATTGGGCCTGTCCGTGGATTTAAATACATCGGACCCTGCGTACGCGGGACTAACAGACTCATGGCACGGTGTTTCCCTGCATACAACATGCCCACTTGGCAGAGACGCCCCCACAAGGGCCAACCCCGCAGGAAGTACACAGGATGTCTAGAAATTCAGATTCACCAAAGACCGGGAGCATGTCGGTCGCTGGCTGGTGTCCGACCACAGGGAGCATCACTGACTGCTTGGCGTTACTAGCAGCGCAGGAGCCAAGGACAGCAGCCAAGCGTTGACGGGCAGCAATGATATCGATATGCACATAGTCCACAATAGCCCGTCACAAGGGGTTGAGCTGCATCCTGCCTACTATGGAAACTCAAGCTGATTCCCAAGACAAAGCGAAATCGTCAGAACACCAAAATACAGTAATCACAGTCATTCGGCCTAACTCCATATTCCCGAGGCGGCTTCTAAGGGACCGACAAATCACGGCAGTCAGAGGTATTCTTCGTGGAGCATTTCTCGCGAACAAAACACGGATCACGCGACAGAATGTTCCAAGGCTCGGTTTATGCCGATTCCTCTGCCCAAGGACGTAAAAAAGACTCAAAACTCCCAACGCCGATCGCAACACAGACGGCTGTCTGTCTCTACTTCATACATTTCCCCGTGCAAGGGAAGTCAGCATCATGTTGCTTGCTGTCTCATCCATTAGCCGAAATATGTAGCTCATCTGCATATCTAAGCGAAGTCTAAGAATGAAGTCATGTTTACAAGGAATGATTTGATCTTGCATTGTTAGTTCGCCCAGCAAGGATCGTGTTTTTCCTGTCCAATCCCTTGCGTCCGGATTGCATGGCACACCAGCCGTCCCCACTCTGAGCGGGATACATATTTGGTAAAATGGTGCGGCCATGGTTTGAGTGCGATATATCATTCACTCACTCTCTAGGGACTCATGACCGACCAACAACGCGCTACCCCGCTGTCTCCCATGATGTGGTAGTTTGAGGTTGAATCAACCCTCAAATTTAAGAATACGAAAGGCCGCCCTGCCCCTCAGAGTGTGGCTTGGCACGACGATCCCTTCTTCTCGATTGGCGAGCTGGGTTTGTCCGCTGGCTGGCTCCCGTCTAAGCCCAAGACTGTGGCTAGTTTTTGGGCTTCGGAGGCCCTCCGCCCCCGTTTTTCCCCGCGATTTGGGAGCGGGGCTTACAGTGAGTTGGTTGACAGCCCAATCGGATATTCTGAGAATAGTCGTGTGATGGAAAATACATAATCAAGCTTTTAAGGAAAGAGTCATTTGTGTGTTCTTGATTTGGGAAAGCCCCCGGGATTATCATGTGGCTCATTACCGATCTATGACCTTTTCTCCGGGATAAGTATTTACCCAAGCAACTGAGGCTCAACCATAGCAAGATCTCCCAATTATGAGACAACGAGAACGACATAACGGAATTTGGTCCGTTGTAAATTGTGATTTCTTAGAAATAGGCAAAGTTAATAAATCGCTGAGATGCTGACCTTGTTGAAAACATGACTGACCTCAAATGTACAATATCTGGAACCAGTCTCAAATAGTAATAGCCAATCACTGGTACACAGTACTGGAAAGTAAGGCAGGCCAATGAATATTTTTGAGGAATTGGGAATATGGCCATTTCCCTACAAAAATAAAATGATAGATAGCAGTGTTGCTCCGATCCAGAACATGTGCAACAGACCGCATTACAGCGGCCAATATTGTATAGCCGGGAGGGTCCGATTGCTAAAAATAGTCGGAATGATCCCAATTTGAACTAATACATTGGCACATACTACTCCGAAGATCCAAACACCTGGTTGACTTGCACTTTGAGGATAGGGAAATGGTTAGCTTGGCCTTAATAATGCCAAGTCGCCACAGGAGTGCGCCGTCTGTTGACAATGTCAGGAACCCAACTAGAGCTATCGACCGATGAACTTACCTATTGCCAAGCTCATCGTGCAAGTGATCGGCTATAAATAAAGTTCGATGAGAATCTTCATGTCTAGACTCAATTACGCGTAAACTTTTGATAGCATTCCTAAGTAAATAGCATATCCAGATCTTCATATCTGCATGGTAAAATCATAGCCTAACCTATTTCGGACCACGCCAAAGCTAGATGTATGTAGTTGGTATATATCAACCTAGATGCGAGACTTACTCAGAAGACCGGATAAACGAAGGGCCTCCCCTTGAAAATCCAAACTATACAAGTTTCTTCAAAGACGATGTGCTACAGCATAAATTTCGATGGTTTTAGTCTGGTCAGCTTGTATGTTATCGAGCCACGCATGAATATATATCCTACTGCCATAGTTCGATTTACTGCCAAAGCGTCGGCGCATCGAGCAAATTAGGGTATCTCTACCTATATCCCGCCTTTCTTTGGGGGTATGGATGATACATTATGCATGGCGTAACAGGATGTGGGTGGTAGCCAAATCCAATGTTTCGGGACTTGTATATGTTCCATTTGTGATGATATATCTGGACTAGTAAGCAGAAGATGGCCCAAGAGCCAAGATATTGTGTAATAACGAGCTAGAAAATAGCTGTTACCTAGTTAAGACATTTGCCTGTGTCCAGAAGGAGAGTCTGCCAGCCGCGATTGGCCATATCCGATTTTCCACCTGGATCCCGTTGAGAGATATCAAATCTATGGAATGCAGTAAATCCCGAACAACAGTCCCCTATTCCCGTCAGCATGGTGGCTGATCAATGCTATCGGGATTAAATTGATTTCGGGATTTGGAACAATCCGGGAAAGCTCTGTATAACCCCGAGATTAGGGCGGAGATCACCGAGGCTCTTCAGTGAGAAGGCCCACCTGTCATGGCATGATCTGGATCAAATAGAGCCCTAACAAACCCCGGGCTCAGAATAGGTCATGTATACTTGCTTACATGCGAATTATCGAACTTCCGGGAACTATCCCCTGGCATGGCACTACATTGAAGCAAACCCCGTGCTTATATTTCCCGAAGCTCAGAGTCGCGCTTTATTGTCAAACATGATGCGTTGTTCAATCGCTTCAGAGCAGTTCCCGAATCCGAGGGTTTCCGAAACTCATGATGTCGCTCATATCGTGCTTCGGGGTTTGGGGGGATGCAGGTCATCGTTTCAAAACCAACATACAAGACAGCTGGAGGTATTATAAATTGAGCTTCTCCCCAGGCTTGACATAGAGTCTTCCATTCTACACAACAATCTTCAAAGCAAACACTCGTGGAAAGATAATAAGCATCTCAATATGGTTCCAGTTCTCAAGAAGTACAAGGCCGCAGCTGTCAATGCTGAGCCTGGCTGGTTCGACCTCCAGGAGTCTGTTCGTCGGACAATACACTGGATCGATGAAGCAGGAAAGGCTGGCTGCAAGCTGATTGCTTTCCCGGAGCTGTGTTAGTATCACAGTCCCAAGTACCGGGTGTAATGTATTAACAACTATAAACAGGGATCCCCGGCTACCCATACTGGGCTTGGAAGGTGAACTACCAGGAGAGCCTGCCCTTGCTGAAGAAGTATCGCGAGAACAGCCTGCCCTCCGACTCGGATGAAATGCGCCGCATCCGCGAAGCAGCCAAAGCTAACAAAATTTGGGTGTCTCTTGGATATTCGGAGCTCGATCTGGCCAGCTTGTATACCACGCAGATTATGATTAGCCCAGCTGGAGATGTCATCAATCACCGTCGCAAAATCAAGGCTACCCACGTTGAGCGCCTCGTCTTCGGAGACGGCACTGGCGACACTACCGAGTCAGTGATGGACACCGAGATCGGCCGCATTGGACACCTGAATTGCTGGGAGAACATGAATCCTTTCCTGAAGGCGTACGCCGCCTCGCTAGGTGAGCAGGTGCACATCGCTGCTTGGCCTCTGTATCCCGGAAAGGAGACCCTCAAGTACCCGGACCCATACACCAATGTGGCCGAGGCAAACGCAGATGTATATTTCCCCCTTTTCCATTTTGTGAGGAGTAAGTCTGATTACTGACAAGACCGCTCAGCTTGTTACCCCTGCGTACGCGATCGAGACCGGTTCGTTCACTCTTGCGCCGTGGCAGACAATTACTGCGGAGGGAATCAAGCTCAACACACCTCCTGGAAAAGAGCTTGAGGATCCCAACATCTACAATGGAAATGGCCGTATCTTTGGACCGGATGGACAGAACCTCGTTCCTCACCCCGACAAAGACTTCCAGGGACTGCTTTTCGTTGACGTAAGTGGAGGATGATTTTGTTTTTTTTTTTTTTGCTAGAATGTCAACTAATTGGTCGTCAAATAGATTGACCTCGACGAGATCCATCTTACCAAATCTTTGGCCGATTTCGGCGGTCACTATATGCGCCCGGACTTGATCCGTCTTCTTGTCGACACTAACCGCAAGGACTTGGTCGTGCACGAGGACAGAGTCAATGGCGGTGTCGCTTACACTCGGACTATTGACCGGGTTGGACTTTCTGCTCCTTTGGATGCGTCGGCTACCGAGGCTCAATCCGAGAGCGTGTAGAGCTGTTTGCCGGATTCCAGCAGAGATGTGTATCATAGAAAAGAAATACCAACTTGTTCACTCTTTTAAGTTGGATTGTCATACGACTTTCATGTATTATAGGCATTTATTCTGCGATCAGGCAGCACCAAGAAAGTAAATCAGAGAGCGTCCTTATACTAACGAGGACGTGACTTTGGCGTCTACTTCGGCCTAGTTAGCGGTGCCCTTTCTTATAAACCAGGGTCTGGTTTACGCACTATTCGGAAGAACCCATCCGTAGTTTCGAAGGTAATTTCAGTTTTATATGACCTAATGGAAATGTTGAGCCGAATTAGTTGATAGAAAATGACTTGGTCTCTCAGACCTCGAAAGCCGAGACCCGCGAAATGCGTGGACGTACATTTCCGATCTCTTAGCATTCTTCACATTCCTGAGATACTCTCTTATGTGAGCTCAAGGTTACAAATTCAAAGCCCAAGACCTGCAAAATCTAGTTGCAACCATGTGTAGACCCATATTCTACCCGACTTGTCGACGAGCCAGCGAACAATGGGCCCTGAATGAGACGGATGTGAGAGGGTAGTAGTGTAACTTGAGCCTCTCCCGAGTACAATTCACGTCATATTATTGGTTTTTACAATGTCTCAGATATAATGCACTTGTCGCCGGAAATGGAAGTACCGAGGATGACAGGTCCTCGCACCTTGCCTTGACTATAGTACTCCATGCTCCCAGCTGATTAGAGCTCATTGTATAGTATATGAATAGCTTTGGAATTTATTCCCTTTTTCCTCCTTTTCATTTCAGGGGGCTTTGCAGCATGTGAATTCGAACCATGTCCACTGTGTATATATATAAGCAAAGTTTATGTGGACCTATACAGTACACTCATACTTAACTTCCAAAAAGCGTAGTCGGATAGAACGTCAAAGTGTTTAAGTTTAGTCTTACACCAAACACTTACGTAGCGTAGATATTCGTCAGCTCAACGTCTAGAAGCCGCCTAGAACTCACATTCCTTACGGTCGGAGATGCCACGTGCCGATCATTCAAGGAATGTGAGATTTTGCTGCGAACAGAATTTAGATTTAATCTCTTTTCTGAGTATTGAGTATGTAGGCCATAAGCCTGGTCTAGGTATATTGGAGATGTCCAGATGGAAATCAAGTTGAATATTGGTTGAAAATGGCAAAAGAACCCTAACGGCTATAGATGAAGTATAACTTCCCCGGATACTCTTTTGGGTCGCAGTTTCCAGTAGAACACATAGTGACGAAGTGATAAAGTGACAAAGCGACGAAGAACTCAGTGACGAATCTGAGATTGAGATTTTCGTCTTCATCTCCACATTTCCTTATTGTTGATCCATATTCGTACCTTCAACCCCCATCCACAGGTATCTGAAGAAGCGTCCAAGATCACTCCTCTCCAGAGGCCTTTGTGCCTTTATCAAAAACCCCAAAACACCCAAAACACCCAAAACCCCAGAAGCCTCCGATCCACCACTGCTTCCGGCCACTCCACCTTCCTCTCAATTCAGACCACGGCCAAGGATAATCTACACAGGTACGTTACTTTTGCTTCAACTTTGATAATTTCCCGTGGGGACTTCCGTTCTCGCCCAGGTAACCTTTCATCTGCCTGCATCCGGCTACCTGATCAGCACCCATCGACATCGAGTTACTTATAACAGCCGATCTCCAACCATTCATCTCCAATATAATCATTCCTGGATCTTGATTCCTCATTCCTCATAACTCAATTTCCCAACCCCAGCCTCCTGATTTTTTTAAGTCTGACCAAGTTAGGGCTTTCAACATGCCGACCATGTCCAAGTTCTCGCAGAAGTCCTTGCTCGGGCTGTCTTTATTGGCAGCCTTGGTGCAGGCTACACCCACAGTGTGAGTGATACCTCCCTACCACCACCACAGTTATACTTCACCTTTGTCTGTACAGATACTAATATACATCTGTGTCTAGTAGCCTAAACTTCGACTACCGTGGTGACAAGGTCCGGGGTGTCAACCTCGGTGGTTGGCTGGTAACAGAGCCATGGATCACTCCATCTCTTTTCGACGCAGCTGGCGATGCTGCCGTCGACGAGTGGTCTCTTTGCGCGACTTTGGGTCCAGATCAATGTCGCTCTGTCCTGTCCGAGCACTGGAGCACTTTCATTACCGCCGATGACTTGACCCAAATCGCCGGTGCAGGAATGAACCACGTCAGGATCCCTGTTGGATACTGGGCCCTGAAGCACTTGGAGGGCGACCCATACGTCGATGGTCAGCTGGAATATCTTGACCAGGCTATTGGCTGGGCTCGCGCCGCCGGCCTCAAAGTCATGCTTGACTTGCACGGGGGGTACGTTTCCCCATCTATATATTATATGATAATCGCTGACAACGGAGCAGCCCCTGGATCTCAGAATGGCTTTGACAACAGTGGAAAGCGCGGCGCTATCCAATGGCAACAGGGTAATACTGTTGAGGATACCAAGGATGCCCTTGAGGCTCTTGCCGCGCGCTACGAAGGTGATGGAGATGTTGTGACTGCGATCGAGGCTTTGAACGAGCCTAGCATCCCAGGTGGAGTGAACCAGGATGGTCTGAAGCAGTACTACTACGATTCATGGGGTCTTATTCGAAAGGCAAGCCAGGACACCACGCTTGTCCTGCATGACGGTTTCGTGCCTACTGAGTCATGGAACGGCTTCATGAGCGAATCTGCCGGTGTCTGGTACGTGATGATGGACACCCACCACTACGAAGTGTTCGACAACGGTCTTCTTGCCATGGATACCCAGACCCACGTCAGCAATGTCTGCAGCTTTGCTCAAGATCACCTTGTGACCTCTGACAAGTGGGCTATTGTTGGTGAGTGGACCGGTGCCATGACTGACTGTGCCAAATACCTGAACGGAAAGGGTATCGGTGCCCGCTACGATGGTACTTTCTCCAATAGCCAGCACATCGGCAGCTGTGAGGGCAAGTCTACTGGATCCGTGGCTGCCATGTCTGAGGAGGAGCGTAGCAACCTCCGTCGCTTCATCGAAGCTCAACTTGATGCTTATGAGAAGGGTAACGGCTGGGTTTACTGGACATGGAAGACTGAGGGTGCTCCTGAGTGGGACATGCAGCAGCAAATCGCTGGCGGTGTCTTCCCCAACCCTGTTACTAGCCGACAATTCCCCGGCCAGTGCTAAGCGCTACTAGTTTTGTGCCTTTTTGCTCTTGTTTTTCAAATGTAGCATGGAGCAGGCTACTGATTCTGACGTGTTTTGGTTTTTCTTTGTCCAAGTGTTTGTCCAGGCTTGATACAGACCTGGTTCATACATATATGTATTCTTTAATTGTCTGCTGGGCTTGCCTATAAGCGAGTTGGTTCCTCGTGGTGTTGTGGTGTGCTTCATTTTTAGGGTTAGCTACATAGTTAGGTTGTGGAACTGGCAATACAACTGATATTCTTTTGCTTGGAGTTCTCCTCTTCCTGGCCTCGGGAGATAGCCAGTTTACCTGCTAACTTTGGTAACCCGTACGTGTAGAGCCTACCGGGGTAGCCTTGATTTTATCACAAAGTGACTTGCATGGTATCTCTAGGGTTATTCCCGCTCAGGAAAAGGCCTTGCTTTGGTGGGACTTACTTTTTCCTTTCTTTGAGTTCTCTTCCCTTGAGAGACAAGGTAAGTGTTTTATGGTAGATCCCTAAAAGGCAAATAACACGGGAACTCACCACTGGCCTTTGCATCCAGATAATTCCCAATGCGCAAGAATTAGAGCGCAAAATCTACTATTCGTCGATTTGAAGAGATATCATATGAATTTGGATATGTAGCTGGGATTCTGAAATGCTAAAAGTGGAATGGGTATGGACTGGACCTGGCGGTCATGCAATAGAACAATATGAGGGCCTAAGAGGCATGTACAATGTAACGGTGGCAATGCGAATGGAAAGTGTGCCACTGGTATCGAAATGAGCAAGGTCTTCTCCCTTACTCAGAGCAATCCAAGTGCTCCAAACGCCGCAACAACTTCAGTGTCGACATTGACTAGCCACTCATCCTGGAACCGCTGCGCTCCACCGCAGCCAGTAATAACCTCTTGCAGGCGGTGGCGCACAAAGTCTCGGATCATGAAGCGATGGATTGCATCGCCAGACTGCCAGTCACGACGACGGATGATCTCAGGCGATTCGACTTCTTGGTTGCTTTCCGGCATCGCGGTTGCTGACCCCGCTGGTGCGTTCCAGCAGACCAAATAATCGGCATTGGGGTCAGTGCCACCATCTGCTAACTCGGTGATGATATCTGTCCATACGGTCAAGTATGATTGCAGGTGAGAAAGGATGTAGGCAGGAGGTGGAGGGGGTAAAGACGGATCGAGTGGCTCTCCTGGCAGGGCCAAGAGTTGGGTGAGGGCAAGTACGTGGAGTTTCTTTTGGTTGATGCTGCCAATGTTGTCGTAGTGCAAGAACCATTCGGTCAGGATCCACGTCAGGGATTGTTCTTCGGATGAGTTGGTCGCGGCGGCGACCGATGAGGCTAACATGGTAGGGCTGGCCAGTGCAAGGCGCGCCAGCACAGAGTAGTGATCGCTCTCGACGACGCCGACCACAGGCGAGCTCTTTCTGTTTGGGCCAGATGTCTGACTCGCCTCATGGGCAGAGTAGAGGCCTTCTAGCAGGGATGCAAGGAATGAGCTGTCCAGGAGGGATTGGGAAATGACCCCATAGGTTGCTTCGCTACCCCCGTCGACAGTCTCAGCACCACGAAGCATCAAATCAACAAGTCGAGGTATTACACCGAGGCGTTGCTTGGTTGTGGATTTGAGTAGTACTTCAAGGATCACCAGGATTTGGAAACGGAAACGGTCACTGAGGATCTCCTGCGGCGCAAGGAACACATAAGATTCGAGGATGTGAACGGCCTGCGGAGTGCTATCGGTTGCTGCTTCGAGAATGGGGAACAAAGACGGGAGGAGTGATATGATCTCTGGTGAGGCAGGAGATGGCGTAGCCTGGATTATGGCATGCCAGAGATCCAAGGCCTCATCTAGGAGGTAAACAATGGTTTCCTTGGCGAACAGTTAGGCTAGGTTGAATGTACAGCATGATTCAAACACGGGACTTACCGAGCCGGGTTCTACTGAGCTTTGGATCAGCGGAAGAATAAGAGAATGATATCTAACGGACTCCTGTCCTAGCGATTGGATAAGGGATGACAGCAAAGTCAAGATAGCTTGTTTCATCAAGTGTTCTTCGCCGGAGCTTTCCCATAACGGTGGGAGTAAAGAGACGATTCGATCAGAGAAGGGAGTGATCTAACATTGTGAGTTACACAGCCGCTAACGAAAACGAAGCAACAACTTACCTGGTCTTCCATCTTGACCACCACCACGCGAACCGTTTCCAAAAGTCCCATCTTGGTATCCGAGGATTCGACTTCTTGAACGAGAGACATGAGACTCTCCAAGATGGTAGGCGCAAAGGACATAAATGCATTGGGCGAAAATTCGTATGAGTCAAGTACACTCCGTAGTTGCCGACCAGCGGTAATCCGGACGACCAGGTCGTTCAAAGGATCATGCTTGCCGAGTAAATGCTGGAAAATCTGGTAAATTGCGTTCATGTTCAGTTCGCCTGCTTTCACCGGGACCCATTGGCCAAGCACGAGCGCGACTCTTCTCCTCAGAAGCTTGTACTCTGGTTCCTGGGACTGGACCTCAGCAATCATGGTATGCTCCAAGAATGCATTGAAGTCCAGGTGATGTTCAAGACTGGCCGCAGCCAAGCCGATGGCAGAATACAATGAGTCTTTCAACAGCACATTGTGGTTGTCGGTGCCTATGAGTATAAATGTTAAAGTCGCACACGTTATATAGCCCATCAATAACTTACTTGCGAAGGTATAGAATACCGTGAGCAAACGTGGAATCAGTAAATCCTTGAAGTGAATCACAAGATCAAGGAAAAGCTTCTCAGAGCATGAACGGATTGAGAACTCCCAAGCGTCAGCGTTCTCTTCCTCCCGCTTCTCCCAATCCTCCGGTTCTTCTTCCCAGTCTTGGAAATCGATTTTGCGGAACCTGAAGAACTGTGTGACAAGGAGTTCCATGACGTTTACCACAAATTCTTCGGTAAAGAGTTGCGTCTTGACGAGCTGAACAGATTGCTTTCGCTCCTCCTTGTCTTCCGGCGTCTGATATTTGAAAGTCTGGGCAGGGTTGAACGCCATTTTTGCGCATGCACGAATCAAGAGCAGAGCCCGGAGGCCGATTTTCTCAGTCAAGGATTTCCCTTCATCTTCGCCCTCGGCACCAAGGCTGTCATACTTCTCGCCGAGTTTGACGACTAATGACCAATACGACTTGACAAGCGAGATACTATCTGGCAGCAATGCGAAAGATGCGGGGTGTGTCTTGGCCATTTCAACATGCAACTTCGACATCTGCAGCAAATGTTTCTCGATAGCCCGATGAATTGGCTCAGGTAGATTCGCAGACCCATCCACAAGAGAATGGAATTTGCTAAAGTGCGAATGGGTCAGCTCCCAGAAGCCCTGTACTTCGTGGCTACGACTCGGGTGTTCAAAGCCAGCAATGATCAGGCGCCTTAGGACCTTGAGAGACACCAAGCTTAATTCAAGCGTCTCCAGCAACTCCCCCTCGCTGGCACCACCCTGGTCCAGTATCGCCCCCCATTGGTTGATTTTATCAACATAAATGCCCCCCAGTAACTGGAATATCTCAGGCGACGCGGACTGAAGATTGTGTCGCGTTCGTTGAATTCGTGCCGTGGATAATTCCTTGATTATTTGCAGCAATATGAGGAGAGTTCGAGGGAGTTGGAGCGGATTTGCGCCAGGTTGGACGGAGGATCGCAGTGAGGAAATGATGTACGAAATGGCATCGGGCCTAATTGAAATTAGAACGAGAAAACATTTAGCTGCATCCTGCCATACCAGTCATGAGGGAACTCAAATCGCATGATTTTGGCAATCACCAGCGAGTTATGGAGAGCCAGCAGCGGCGCAGGCTCAACGATTCCTGCCGCAAGGGCGCGTGTCTTGATGTGTTCTTTTTCTTCCGGTTTGATCGCACTTCCGCAATGTTAGCATGCCCTCCCCTCGTCTTGGCAATATCCCAATCACGTACTTTGGTGCTGTCTTGCGCCAGTATTTATCAATGCCGTTCTTCAGTTGAATGATGGCGAGATAGCGAACTTCATTCGGTACGGAGTGGTCAAGAAAGACATCCTGTGCATCATAAAAGCTGTTATTAGGTGAAGCAACAACAAACAAGACTGTCAACTGATACCTGTAGAAAAGAGTAGTACATGCCCTGTTTCTCCCAGTTCTGGAGCTGTTTCGTGCCCGTCTGAACTTGCTGCTGAGACGAGCTTGCTGCAAGGACTAGTGTATTGAGCACATTTTGAGGGCTGAGTGGGTTGGTCTCACCCTGTGCTTCGATGGCGAAGGTCATGGCGAATAGCGCTGTTGATCGACGCGTGAAAAAAAGAAACTGCAAAGCATGTATGTAGTGCCGCCAATACAAGTACCAGTTCAGAGTCTCATGAAGAGCCCTGGATCATCAGACATTCATGAAAATGAACTCTGCGTGAGTCCAAGATGTTAATTGACCAACGAACTGACATGTCTCGTCGGAGCTACCTAGGTACCCTCTAGCATAAACTCCCCGCCTCCGGAAGATTAATACTCCGGTCCCGCCGAACCCTAGGTTTGGACCCTAACCTCTGCCCCGATTCAGATTTGCTGCTAGGGCTCCAGACGGACATTTCGTGGAGCAGTGAAGTCCAGCTTCAACCAGTTTCTTCATGTTGTTATCGAACTTGGGATCGATATCGACAATTTGGTTCACCTAATTCCGTGACATACCTATGATGCAGCATGATGCAACCTCGGTTCCTAAACTGAAGTGAAGTAGGTATGATGTGGATGGGGCGATGTATATAAAGCGCAATTCGGATCTAATTCAATAGATGGCAATATCTGAGCTCAAATTCGTCGTAAATCACCGGCCTATCAACTTATCTACATATATATACTACAACATATTAAATTCCTCAAACAACATGCCTACCACCGAAGAATTGAAGCATGTAGGCTTCAATACTGAGAGGGACCTGAACTCCCATCAGGCCAAGCAGGGTCGCAGCAAAAAGAGTGACTCAAGTATGTGAAGAAGCTAGTCTCAGTCGGCGGCATTTCTCTAATAACCATTCAAGCTGTCGAGTCAGGTGTTGACGAGATGGTCAACCAGCGATTCTCTGAGCCCACAAGTGTGAAGTACGGCCCGGGCACGACTGCCCAAGACAGCGAGCACCGTGTGATTCCCGAAGAAGAGGGCGGTGTTCGTGATGACCGCAACAGGTACGCCGTAATTGTTTCTCCGTGGACCGTCGATCGTTCATACGGCTAACATTCCGTTCAAGACTGGCTAGGGCAAGTCAGTTCGAGGGCCCTGGCGGCCCGAGAGACTGATGTCAATATCTAGACTGAGGACCGCGGTAGTTACCAGGATACGAAGCGTCGCCGAATTGACCAGTAAGAATACATATAAATGATACCTGATGACCTGTAATATAATGGAATTTTCATAATGTTGTTCGAGACTCGGTCTACATCCGACCAACGTGGGTATCAGAGTCATGTCGCATGGTTCGGAATGAACCTCAAGCGAATAAACCTCAGCGATGTTACCTTCCCGACTAGGACAATGGATAAATTTCGAAATAGGCCCCGCACGTGTCCACTCGATTGCCTTTTATGAAAGTTAAGGATCGCAGGAGAATTATCATTCGAATTATTTGCTCAACGGGAATTCTCATATTCCCATTCTTCTCAAAATGGCCAGTGCTGGCTTTATCTTTGTACTCCCCCACAGCCACTCAGATGAGAAACTGCTCCAGTAGGCTGTCTCAAGATGCATCTTAATATTCGAGCTAGACCTGTACCAGTATGTAGTATGCATGGACCTCCGGGGGCCTGCGGATATACTTATATAAAAATACCTGTGTTGTGGGTTTCCTCTACCACTTCGAGGTCCATTCCCCGAGGTTTGCTTTATTACTCATCTGTTATCCATTTGGGAACTGAGCACACCCCTAGATATGGCTCAGTGATTTGCCAAGGCAGCCCCGGGTGTTCCTCACTCACTAAGCGTCGGGCTAAGCATCCTTGGAAGTCGCTTATCTCCCGAGGTCAAGAACCTTGCACCTGGGCGCGCTAGCGTCCTATAATTCGCATCTTCGGTTCAATCTGTCTCACTAACAGAAATTATAAGAAAGCAGGTGCATAAACCCCAGAGTACATCTATGGGTGTCCATTACTGTGTACTCTATGTGCGTAGGTAACGGGATTTTTATCGTCTAAAGTTGCTGCGAGGGGAGAGCTTTATGTGGAAGAAACAAGAAACCTCGGGACGGGCCTCGGAGTCCGGGGCCCTTGCCATGGATTAGCTAGTCGGCTAAGCATTCGCCTTGCCGGCCCCTCATTTTGAACCGATGAACTTTCGGCCAATCAGAGGGCTCTGTTTCTCCATGTGCCCGCATCATACAACAGATGTTCCGCCTAAACTTCAACTTAGCATCAGGTACAGAGTATGGAGTACCTCAATGAGACCTAAGGAAAGCTGGTAAAGTCACAAGTCCTCGTGTACCTGTCAGGTATATTTTCCTTCAGCCCTGAGAGTCTCCGATGTAAGATGCACGTGTTGTGACCCCCCCTTACCTTCCATACATATTCTGGCATTCTCTCTTGACGATCTTTTCTTCTTTCTTCTTTCTTACCATCCTCATCAACCTTGGCTTGCCTCAGTCTCATCTCATCAGCTACATCAATCCTTTATTGATTTTCTGCGAGATCCATCAAAATGAAGGCTGTTCTCGCGGTCTTGGTGGGAGTGGCTGCCCTGGCAGTCGCTCAGACAGCTACTACCTCTGAGCCCGCTCTTGCGGACATTCATGCGGCTGCGGCAACTATCAAGCCGGAGGTTACCGTCTCCGATGTCAAGGGCTTGGCTTTTGATCGTTTTTATCAGATCTGGCTGGAGAACATTGTACGTGACAAAGCCCCAAAACATTCCTGGAGTACCTGAGACACTATGACTAACGGGACTCATAGGACTATGACGATTCTGCTGCGGATACCAACATGCAGTGGCTTGCTTCTCAGGGAATTCTCTTGTGAGTTTGCAACGAACTTAGACATTAGTAACATGAGCCATTCTGATGTTCTTTAGGACCAACTTCTATGCTGTCACCCATCCTTCCGAGCCTAACTACTGCGCTGCCGCTGGCGGTGACACGTTTGGAATGGATAACGACGACTTCAAGCAGATGCCTGAGAACATTTCCTCCATCGCTGATCTGCTTGACACCAAGCACATCTCGTGGGCTGAATACCAGGAGCACATTCCCTATGCTGGTTTCCAGGGCTACAACTACTCTAACCAGGAAACTTACCACCCTGATTACGTTCGGAAGCACAACCCGATGGTGCTTTACGACTCTGTTGTGGCCAATGACAGTCGCGCACGTTCCATCAAGAGCTTTGATGACTTTGAAAATGACCTGCGTGACAAGAAGCTTCCTCAGTGGGCGTTCATCACTCCGAACATGACTAACGATGCGCATGACACCAACATCACTTTCGCTGCCAAGTGGGAGCGTCCTTACGTGGCCAAATTGCTTGAGAACGAGTACTTCTACAACAACACTCTCCTCCTTCTGACCTTCGATGAGGACAAGACCTACACGAACGACAACCGTATCTTCAGTGTTCTCGTTGGTGGCGCCATTCCTGAACACCTCAAGGGGACCAAGGACAACACCTTCTACACCCACTACTCTAGCATTGCTAGTGTCTCCGCCAATTGGGGTCTCCCTTCACTTGGTCGTTGGGATTGCGGTGCCAACATTTTCGAGATTGTCGCCAACAAGACTGGTTATGTCAACTACGAAGTCGACAAGACCCACCTCACGCTTAACCAGACCTACCCAGGTCCTATGTCAATTGGGGACGAGTCTATTGGCAATACCTCCACATTCACTCCCGACTGGCCGGTTCCCATCACTGATGCCAATGAGAAGTGCTCCGCTGGTCACGGTGTCCTGGACGCCGTCAAGAAAACCTATGGACACTTGAACGCGACATACGACACCAAGCCGTACCCCTGGAATGCCGAGACTCACTACAATGACAAGGTCACCGCCAAGCGGTCAAATGGTACCGCGACCAAGACCAACTCTACAGCGGAGGACTCCGGCCACAAAAGCGCTGGGGTTGCTGCCAAGGCTCCCCTCTCTACTGCCGTTCTCGCAGTCTTGCTGGCCGTCGCTGCCTACTCCTTCTGATTAAGCTGTTCTTCATTCATTCTTGCTAGTCAGCCGTGTGTTTCTGTGGTCTTTCAATTCTTTATCTTCCGGAAACTTGCAGACGCGGTCCCGATTGACTGGGAAGGAATGTTATCTCCAAATTTCGGAGATGTAAAACACAAACAGCAATCTTTATCTGGAGGCTAATATCTTAATCTTCAGCTATGAAGCTATGAATCCAAATTGAATCTTTAGCATTCTCATGTTGCTGTTCCAATTGAAATGCCACTAAGATAATGAATAATTCCCATAGAATGCCGTCATATAGCTGGCCACCTTTTTACATATATTGTCGGATACTGCGGAACAATTTATCTCCTTCGGTAGAGCCAGGTATCTATATATGCATGGTTTTATTGTACTTGATCCTTTATAAACCCGAAATCCACATCCCTTATCAGTTATGTCTTCAGTTAGGCTAGTCAACTATCACAAACGTGTTGCCTTGATCAGGATACTTTTGGTCTCAAGGGAACTGTCAAGACTATACAGAAACCCATCCCGGCTATTCCCACTCATTTTGAACCCGCCAAAAGCAGTATCCCTAGCATTAGTCGAGCTAGTGCAGTTCACACCAACCGTGCCTGCACCCAAAGCCTTAGCCAAACGAACGGTACGATCAAGGTCCTGAGTAAATACAGCAGCGTACAGGCCGAACTCCGAATTATTCGCCTTCTCAATCGCTTCAGTCTTAGTGGAAGAAAAAGCCTACAGCACGATCCTTATATGGTAAGTCAGGCGGTGAGGTCTTATGGTCTCCTGGATCTCAATGTAGTTGAGGTACATATCCCTTTCGTGAGGGTCAGGGTAAATGAAGCCACCCATCCATCCATACTGTATTCCTTCGATATGTTCGAGAAATGACTTTTTACAACATGGAAGACATACATAGAAGACTAATCTAGTAAACACGGCTCTTAGTTAAACACTAATAAGGTTTCATAACCCAGATTTCTTCATCCGGACCACGAACATTATTCTCGTATGTCTGGCCTGGCGATCCCCAAAAAAGGCCTGGCTTCTTGGATCCGTTATGTTGCTTCGCACAACGGAGCTCCTTCTCCCGCGCACGAACTCTCTTACTGTGCCTTTTGCTCGCTCGCTTTTTTGCTTTTTGTTCTACTGCTTTCGCAGAAGACTTCCCTGTGAACAACCTCCTTAACCAATCCATAGTTGCGCAAAGGGGTATCTTCCGGCTATAATCAGATCTGGATATAAATAGATAGAGATCTGTTAGACTAGCAACGATGACTAGCTTGACAAGAATCAAGAATTCCCTGATTCCTTTAGCCAAGTAGGTAACCCAATATTAGCTTATAGAACAAGCATTTAAGGAGCTGTGGAAGAACATACGAGCTTGAATAGCCGACGAGGTACGAAGTGAATGAGTAAGTGGAACTTTTTTCTTTCCTTCTTTCTGGCCCTCGTTGCTCTTCCGGAGCGTCCACGGGTGGAAGGGGGTGGAGGGGTCGTGGCTGGGGAAAGTCTCACTTTAATGACTGGTATATTACTGCGGGCTCCACCACCGCTTTGTTTAGGTAAACAGGTTGATACCTCCTACCTAGGTACATAGGTAGGGGCGTCATCGTGCATTAATCGCCCTGCGTTTTGGCCAGGGGTTCTGCCCTCTCCCGCTCGAGGGACGGCACGATAAATTAAATAGGGCAAAGAAGTCGAAATTGGGGAGGGGCGGTCCTCGGAGACCGATACCGGAGACTGCTGTCATACGGGGCCAAGAACCATGCCGTACAGTTATGGCATAGACCTGCTTTGGAATTATCCTCTAATATATTCCCATAGCGCGGCAGATAAAAACTTGTCAAGGTCAGATTTCCCGTCTCCCCTTAAAGCATGGGACCCCGGGCCTTGCTTCAGATCATCCCATTTGCGCATGAATTTCTCGACTGTCTCTCCCATTCCTGATGCGTGAAAAAACTTGGCCATAACACAATGGCAATGGAGTAGGACGGGGCTCGGAAGTGAAATATCATCTGGCGCAGCGTTCGTAAATGTGACCTTCTCTGGAATATGTCCGGCGGTGGCTAGTGGCCTTCCGAAAGTAAGAATCTTATACTCGTTTGGTCTATCCTAATGGTAAATATTTGTTAATGAAGTAGAGTAACGGGTTCTTACTATAACTTACTGTGGCCTCAAATGCTAGTCGAAAGTCACCAAACCAAGTATGCAGGTCTGTGAGAAGTGTCATACCATTTACAGGGTCATTGATTGACTCGGCATGTATCGTGTTTCGTAGAGCAGGAAAGCTTTCATAGAGAAAAGTCCAGGCACTGGTACGCTTTGTCCTCACTGTCTAGTATATGTTACTAAATATAAGCCTTCGTACTCCGAATAGGAAGGGTATATACTAGGGTTTTCCAGCTAGCGTATGAGTACGGGGTAATGTGTGCGCCTTCAGTTAGGGCGGCTGGGATGTCGTAGGAAAGTCCGGTTTCTTCCGCATATTGGTAATTTATAATCGAGGAGACGACACAGCAATGATTGTCGCGCCTCAAAAGGGGTTGGGAAAATTCTTTCAAACGTCCTTGGGGTTCAGTTAGGGTACTCGCCACTGCACTATGATGCGCTGATTTTGTCTCTGCGGAGTCAACCGTAGAACTGTATCGTGTGCTTGTTTTCACTGCCCGGAGGGATTGATTAGTATGCCGGTTCCTTAAAGGGCGTCATAGTAGACTTACTTGGTGCTGCCAGATAGCAGCATACATTCCAGAAATGCTCCCAAAGATCCTTATCAGAACGTGCATTGAGAATAATCCTTGCGTGGTGATCACGGCCCCCTGGTGGGAGCCACTCGAGGAGTGCGTGGAGAGATGGCTTCAGGATATTTTCCGCATTCCTTATAGCTTCACCAACCGGGACATAACTGTCAATTCTCAATTTTGCGTTTTCCTTCATGATCTCCCAATCGGCCGCATCTTCAACATCAGTGCTAAGGGGAGATAAGCCAGTAGTGCGGTGCGGTATTCTTGGAGCCTTCAATGCGGCACCTCCTGATGAACTTGATGGAGCACTGTCTTTTCGAGATTTTGATGATTTTGATGGAGTGGCGTGTTGGTGAGGTTCCGATTCAGGTGATGACTTTGTTGATGACGCTTTGCGTTTGGGACCCATTCTGTCATGTGGAGCGGAGAAATTATCCGATGAGTGAAGAGCTGGCGATGTTGGTTGTGTGGGGCTACAGAATTGAACTATGAGAAAGTGGAGAAGATCTGAACGAAAAGTGAAGAAGATCTGAACGAAAAAGTGAAGAAGATCTGCATGAGAATGGGCGAATCACGGCCATGTAGCTCCCAGAGCATATTCTGAGCAGCCACGTCCTGTGGGTGGGCTGTGGCTATAATTGCCTGGGTCATGCCGATTAGGAGGCCGAATTCTGACTGTATTTGTCCTTGGGCCTGTTCCCGTTCCTCCCGCTGGACTCGGAGACGAGTGAGGAGGTCTAACTCAAACACTAGGTAGTTATTTAACTAGGTACAAATAGGTATCGGAGCCTGGCAAACAAGGCAAACAGGCAAACAGACAAACAATGCAAACAAGGCATCCGCATATGTATTTTTGTACAGTAACAGATCACGTGATATACCTCGGCTCTTCCGTCTGGGGAACCGAGCGTCAATGAGCAACTCCGGGACCCATTTCCCCGTACTCTCACGAATCCCCAACTCGCTCCCTCTACCCTCTACAAACACGTCATGATTTCGCGATGAGTTCAACAAACTTCGCCGCCGCACAAGAGCGGGTTCTTGAACGTCGTCGCCAGCGTGAGGCCGAAGCACGCACCCGCCATGCAGCACAGCAGCGGACATCTCCGATCAGCCCGGCCACCGTCCAGCGTCTGCCATATCCATTGAATCGATTACCCAGCTCAGGGTGGCAGCTATGGAATTCCATCAAAGGCCGGGATGGCACGCGCCCCGCATTTCGTGTGGGCCAGGTGGATGCTGAATTGTTGGATGAGGAACTGCTTGGTCTGTTGAAGGGTCAGGTCGGGGATGCCCTCAAATACTTTGGGGTACGTCTGAATGCTTCTTAAAAATGAAGCGTTGTGGTAAAGGGTGGCTGACAATGACAATAGCCTCAAATGCGCGAAGATTGGTCACACGAGATTCTGTTCGCGTTACGGGCTATCCTCTTTAAACTATCGATATGGGATCATAATGCATCGTACGGTGCAGCGCTACAAGGCCTCAAATATACCGATAGTCGAAGCAAAGGGCCTGTGTACGCTTCTCCTACGAAATGGCAGAAGGGTATTTATGGCTTATTGACGGTTGGAGGACGATATGCTTGGGACAAGTGGGAGAGCTGGTTGGTCGGGCAAGAAGGTGGCTATGACGAGGTTAGTTACCGCTAATTGCTCCCCGGTCGGGAAATTCTTACTAACAGATACTATGAAGCCATCACAGGACATCCGAATGCTGTCGGGACTAACGGGCATCCTCTCCACATCGCACTCGATTGCTGCCTTCGTCTCTTTCCTGGTGTTCCTGGTGAATGGCAGATACCGCACCTTGGTCGATCGCATCCTTCGCATCCGCCTTGCTCCGCCATCTGCACAGGCTAGCCGGGAAGTGTCCTTTGAGTATTTAAATCGTCAACTAGTTTGGCATGCGTTTACCGAATTCCTTCTTTTCCTCCTTCCTCTGGTCGGGATTGGTCGCTGGCGACGATGGATCGCCCGTGCCTGGCATAAGATGGTCAATTCCGTCCGGTCAAGTGGGGATGACGACGAGATTCCCGAAAAACAAGGAGAACTAGCGTTCCTCCCAGAGCGAACATGTGCTATCTGCTACCGCGATCAGAATCCCACCACAACGACAGAAAGCGATGCCATAGCCGCCTCTGCATCAGGGGGCATTGTGGGTTCGGCGCAAACCGATATCACGAACCCGTACGAAACCGTCCCTTGCGGCTGTATCTATTGCTTCGTCTGTATCGTGCAGAAAATAGAAGCAGAAGAAGGCCAGGGATGGTCTTGCCTTCGATGTGGTGAAGTTGTTAAGAAGTGCCAGCCTTGGAATGGCGACGTGCTAGAAGAAGCACGGTCGCAGCCTGGAACTGGAAAGATTGTTGGCTTTGCCATGGACGGGGAACCAAATGGCGAGGCCCGTGGGACAGATCTTCACGAAGCGGAGTCATTGGACAAATCCAGCCCGTTGCAGGAAATTAGCGCCGATGAAGCCCTGCAGCATTCGGAGCAATGGTCCACCATTGAAAAAGAGCCTACAGAAGGCGATAGCGCAAGAGGTACGAACGAGGATGAAGACCTAAAGCCTGCTTCGACGTGACAGTAACTTAGGGTACACGTCTCACACTCTGGATGCTCTTGTGGGTATATTATGGCCTTCTCTTCTCCCACTTGTTTATAAATATACAATTGCCTGGGTAGTCGCAGTACATATGCAACTTGGAATCCTGATAGGAATTTGGCGATACCCATACTTGAAGACCGAAGTTTCCTTTTTACATACTCACACACAGACAGGACTAGATTAACAAACACCGGAGATTCATACCTAGGTACCACCACACCTTTTAGCATTCTCATTCAAGGAATTATCCAGCTGGAGACAGCAGCATAGAACCCAATGCCAGCCCCAACAAGTGGAAGCGCAGCCCTGATCAAGTTCAACTGCGACCAATGCTGCAAAAGCTCAATCACCTCGCTATCCTCCCGAGCCCGCTTCGCCTTCTCCTGCGAACTGAGCACCATGTCCTCGGTACCCTCGGCCATGGCCGCATCATCGCGCTTTGCATGAGCCATCAGTTTGGCATTCGTCTTCTGCATAAATATACCCGTAAAAGGTGCAATGCCCAGCGTAAATCCGACAGCAAGCAGGTAGTATGTGGGCCAGCTGGATCCAAAGACATCGGGGGCAGGGGTAGGAGAGTCCCGCAATGCCCAAAGCGCATAAAGATTTGCTAGTGAAGATGCTGCGGATATACCGGGGAAAATCCTGCTGCCACGATTATACAGATCAAACCACTGGTGTGTCAAGTGGGCGGTCGAGGTTCCTGGGGTATCATGGAATGGCAGTGTCGCGCTGGGTGGGCGACGAGCTGGAAGTATGAGATTTGGAATGCTCATTATTGACAACGTAGCAATGCCGCCTTGGTATACTGTTGAGTGTCTGATCATCTGTTGCGTAGGTACTGCCACTTACTTGCTGCCGCTGTGCAGCCAAGCGTCCCTATTGCTTGGGCGATTCTCACGTCAGTGGCCATTGTATGGCGAATCTTGTATTCAAAAAGAATGAAATAATTTCAATTAAACAGAGTTAGAGGCGATGAATGTTGCTTTAATAGCATATGTCCACGGGTATGACGTCGGTGCCATGGACGATGCTGTCATAGAAGACACTGTTGGCCTGTGTTGTTCTGGTTCTCCCGTGATATTGTAAATGAGTATTACCAATTGACATACAAACACATAATACTACCTAGATATTGTATACAAACTTATTCGTAGATCGGAGACTAGGCCCAACTCCGACCTGCTCATAAGTCGGCCGCACCTGACTGGACAATGAACGTGGGGTTCCTGGGATCGGACATCGGTGCGAAATCGAGCTCCCGAGGTTGTGTGGGCTATAATTCTGATCAATTGCCTCGACAATCTCTGTGTTTCGCTTCTTGTTCACACATCTCATCATGGATCCCTCAAAGCCAACCGTGCCTGGCACTCTTAGTGAGGCCAAATACATCAACTTTCCTTCGTTGCCCACAGATGCGAAGCACCCGGATGGCTCCCCCGCACTTAATCGTCACTCCCACACTATCACCAAAGGCCATGATTTCCCCGGCGCACGGGTAGGTTGACAATAAGAACATCATGAGATCCATTACTAACCACTGTAGGCTATGCTCTATGCCGCCGGTGTCCCAGATAAAGAAGCGATGACCAAGAGCCCGCATGTCGGTATCGCCTCGGTATGGTGGGAAGGAAACCCATGCAATATGCACTTGATGGACTTGGCCAAGACCGTCAAGAAGTCAGTTGTAGGACAAGGAATGCTTGGGTGGCAGTACAACACGATTGGTGTTTCGGATGCAATTACTATGGGTAGTGAAGGTTGGTTTGGCAGTCAACTCTCACCGCTAGCAGACGAGATAGCTAACCCTCGCTAGGAATGAGATTCTCTCTTCAGACCCGAGAGGTTATTGCTGATAGTATTGAGACCGTAACGTGTGCCCAATACCACGATGCCTGCATTGCTATCCCGGGCTGCGACAAGAACATGCCCGGTGTTGTAATGGGCATGGCTCGCCATAACCGGCCCTCAATTATGATCTACGGTGGAACTATTGGAATCGGCTACTCCGAGCACCTGCGGAAACCCATCAATGTCTCAACATGCTTTGAGGCTGCGGGTGCCTACGCCTACGGTACCCTGCGCCAGCCCGACGACGGTGGCGACCAGACCAAGTCCCAGGATGAGATCATGGATGACTTAGAACAGCATGCTTGCCCTGGCGCCGGCGCCTGTGGTGGTATGTTCACAGCGAATACTATGGCCACTGCTATCGAGTCAATGGGTCTGTCACTACCCGGCTCATCGTCCACGCCCGCCGAATCGCCATCCAAGATGCGCGAGTGTGTTCGTGCTGCAGATGCTATCAAGGTTTGCCTGGAGAAGAATATTCGGCCACGGGACCTACTGACCAAGCGATCGTTTGAAAATGCTCTCGTCATGACTATGGCTCTGGGCGGTAGCACCAACGGTGTCCTCCACTTCCTGGCCATGGCCCGGACGGCTGGTGTTGACCTCACGCTAGATGATATCCAGCGGGTCAGCAACAAGATCCCCTTCATCGCCAACCTCTCACCTAGTGGCAAGTATTATATGGCCGATCTGTATGAGATCGGAGGCGTCCCATCTGTTCAGAAGCTGCTTATCGCAGCCGGTCTGCTCGATGGAGATATCCCCACAGTGACGGGCAAGACGTTGGCCCAGAACGTTGCCTCATTCCCTTCCCTGACTGAGGGCCAGGATTTGATTCGTCCATTGGACAACCCAATCAAAGCAAGCGGACACCTGCAGATCTTACGTGGCAACCTCGCACCAGGCGGTGCCGTTGCCAAGATTACCGGCAAGGAAGGGCTCCGGTTCGTTGGCAAAGCCCGTGTCTTTGATAAGGAACACCAGCTCAACGACGCTCTGAACGAAGGCCGCATCCCGCGCGGCGAGAATCTTGTCATCATCGTCCGTTACGAGGGCCCCAAGGGTGGGCCCGGAATGCCGGAACAGCTAAAGGCCAGTGCCGCGCTGATGGGAGCCAAATTGACCAACGTGGCCCTTATTACTGACGGACGGTATTCGGGTGCCAGCCACGGTTTCATTGTTGGCCACATTGTGCCAGAAGCCGCCGTGGGTGGCCCGATTGCGCTAGTCCGTGATGGGGATGTCGTCACCATCGACGCTGAGACCAATTCCCTTTCAATGGATGTGTCAGATGAGGAGCTTCAGGAGAGACGGAGTCGGTGGACCCCCCCTTCACCGCAAATCACTCGTGGTGTGTTGGCCAAGTACGCACGTTTGGTCAGTGATGCATCACAGGGAGCCATGACGGATCTATTCTAATGAATCATTATGATATGCTTCCTGGGTGTAAATGTATATGCAACATATAACATAGCATATCTCGAGGCAGTTGAAATGATTTATGATCTACCGTCCCCGGGTGTTCTAGAAAAGGCATAAACATTCGATTTCGATATGATCTTCGTGATCCCGCTTGAAATTGACCAGTGGGAAGTAAGAAGCCATGCATGCTGCGGGGGTACTATGGGGCGGAGTCCAACACTGATCATGTGGACTTTATTATTATATATTTTTTATACATTTTTAATACCTACCTAGGTAGGTATGTTATGTCCGTTTCGCCCAATTTTTTTCAATACGAGAATTACCTGCGACATAGTTAGTTACCGGCCCCTGTAATTTTTATTTTCAAAAAATAGGGACCCTCGTAAGTAGGGTCCGTCGCCCATATGAAAGGCAGTTTTTTCTATGGATTTAATTCAACTAGCATTTACACCACCACCACGTAGTAAATTAATAAATATAAAGACACCTGAGATATAGACGAACTAATCAATTCACTACTAGTATACAAAAGCAACTTATTTTCCACTGCGTTTTTTGGCCCTTCCGCGCTTCCTGATTTCGATCAACACCTTCTTCCACTTCCGCCTCGTTTTTCTTGGTCCGCTTTCTCGCTCAGTTCATGTTCTCTTCGCTCCGTTTCTTTCATCCGGCTTGAATTTATGATACCGGTACTATCTGCATGACGAGATGTATCATACCGGGCGCGGAAAGCTCCCTGGATAGCTTGTGTTCGATCAAATTCCTTCTGTAGCTGGTAAGCTAAAGCAGCCTGCGCTTCAGCACCTTTAGCAAGCTTTTCTAGAGCCTCTTTGAGACGCTGGGTTGTTGGACCACATTGATTAAGCTCTAGGCTTATTCTGCTTATGTCTTGGTGGCAAATCTCGTGCTCATGAACCACCCGCTCGTAGTCGTTAGACCACCTTTGCGCGACTGATTCATCGTGGGCTTCCCGGCGTTGAGTACAGTACTCGGGATGACGCTTAAGAAAACGTTGTAGCCAGTGTTCCCCGATTTTTGGCGGGTCTTCAGAGCTGTCATGGTGGCCTTCTTGGAGTATTGAATCGGCTGCTGCAGCAATTTGGCGGCGGTTTATCGAAGCTCCGACCGTATTAAAGTGTTCGATATATTCACATAAAGCAGCCTCCTGTGCAGGAGTAAGCTTTCTGCCATTGGGTGGTCGTTGAAAAAGCGATTTTCCGCCTTTCCATCTTCTTCGGAGCCGGCTTTCGGGGACCGCGAATTCTCGCGCAGTTTTTGAAATATTGGGTTTAGATTGATCGGAGAGAGAGTCTATTGCTTTTTCAATCTGAATCTCTATTTCTTTATTGGTTTTAGGCATGGTTGGTAGTGCGGTGGAAGATCAATGTGAAAATGGTAGATTTAAAGAAGAGCTGTCATTTCGGTAGTCCCTTCCATATGGGAGGTGGGCCCTCGCTTGTGAGGGTCAGTCCTCCGAAATTACCTACATATGTATTACCGCCCTATTTACCGCCTGCCCGTTATTTAGTGTCATGAATACCGCCTCCCATTTAAACATACTGCCACAAGAATATATATGTCGGCCGCTTATCCGGCCGTAGTCATCTTAATGGTTTCTCCAGTAGTTTCCTTAAATATTTTTTAGGGGTCTTTTTTTCGCAGTCTCCTTTGGTACATACCTAAGTAACTTTAACTGCTGACCGTTACTCTTAAATCACGCGCCTACACACTGAGTTTTAGACTGGCAGAACTGGCAGAATTTGAAGGGCGGTATCTCTGGGTACAAAGGTTTAGGTCAATATTTCGGAGGCCCCACTATTTCAACTAGCCAAATTGAGCCAGTCTAGGTCAGTACATAGATAGCTCTCCCTGTCCATCTTCCATTTATTGATCTCAATACATAGGTTTTCTTCAATCTAATCTTTTTGTATTGTGATCACAAGGAACTATGATTCTACAATAGCTTATTTGCAGATTTCCGAGTTCTCTAGCCCATGCAGGATACTGGCAAACAACTCAACGGTTTCGGCCTAAACAGCTCGATTCGTATCACGTATGTTACGTACAAGAGTGTCGCACGGAAGAGGGGAAAGGGGGAATGGTGAAAAGAGTATCCCCTGTCTGCAAGCTAGATATAGAGCGAATAGTGCAAACAGGTCTTTGCCCAGCAGCCGAGGCTCTAGCTAAGTTTCCCAATGGGCGGGAGATTTGTGGGCAAGTCTAGGGCTAAGACAACACCGGTGGTTTCTTGTAATGAACGTGAAGAGGTCATTTCATAACCTTCTCTACAAGCTTGACTCCCTCGCATGCCACAGCTTCTCTAATAGGATCGCAAATGTCCTTTTTGTATAGTACAAGGATACCTGGTGTGCGAGCGCCGGGTGACTATCTAGTAGTAGCTGAGTTGCCACACCGTAGGTGACGCGGACCGAAAGCGCTATAGCTGTATACTCCTCTGGGTCGCCTAGTAACTCAAGGGTGCTTGTGATGGTGTCCTATATGCCTAATTAATCGTAGCAAATCTTAACAATAGCGAAGTGATAGTTAGTACCTTCTTCCTATTTCTCCACTCAACGACGACGAACTTATGCTAAAGCACGACTAGGTCCTGTTCACTAGCTTGAAACCGAGGAGCTTTGCTAACTAGTGACAAGAAGTGCTAAAAATATTGCTATCCTTGATAGAGGCTGGTTCGGTTGAGAAGAGGCCCAACCATCGCATCCAGAAATGATTCGTTCACTTTCGCCCTCGTTTAGAAATCTGTATACTTCCTTGATGCGTGCAACGAGAGAGCTGTGGCACATGAAAACGTCAAGGTCTGTTTTTAGTCGTGTCACTTAGGAATGGCACATACCTTTCATCCGAGGCAGGGGCATTGACTTATCTCAGTTGAATCAAAGATCTTCTCCTCATGGCCAAGCCAGCCAATGCCGGCTAGAGCCTGGATGAATTCTGGATTTGGATATGAACATAGTGCTAAGGCCTAAGCCAGTGCTACCTTAGGTGGCTACCTAGGTACTATATGAGGAAAGTAAATATAAATGACGGGACGGAACAGGTTGTAATTCCGGCTAACATATCCGTTCTATGTACGGAGTACGGAATACGGAGTACAACATATAGTATATCGCAGGAGGCAAGAGAGTAGAGTAAGGGGTATACATTGAAAAAAAAAGGAGACTAATTGAGCTAAATCTTTAAAGATATGTCTAGTAATGTACTAGTAATTTACGAAAAGGGGCTCGAAATGTTCAAACAAGTAGTGCTTCATAGTAAACACCAGAATCAAGCAACCTTGGAAGTTCCCAAACTTGTGGCAAGACCCACCAATGGATGACGATGACTCACCCCCACGCCGCTTCTCCCGAGGCTGTGAGTGGCCGAAGTCGAACCCTGTGTACTTTTTCTTATTCTCGTAAATCATTTCAACGTTGCCGATCTAGCTTCCCTTATTGGTCTTCAGCCTATCCTCCCAGGATCCAAGGAGCATCAGGAGTGCCGTCGCGTGGTTTTCTGGCGAAACCACTATCGGGGGGGCTCTGAAAGTGCCCAGAACGCCCCTCCGGTATTTAATCATGGGTTCCGACGCTATCTCCGCCCTCTGCGACTCATTAACGACTCGATCCAAAAGTGTCGCGGCTGTCCTGCGATTCTTTCATTCGGCGCGCGCGGCCTTCCAAAACGCTTCTTTCGCCTCCATCGCCAGCTCTTTCCGCGGCCTCTACCGCAATGACAATGTGAATTGGGGTCAAGTTGTGTTCTTAACTACCTGCCTGATCGCCATGACTGGATGTGGGTTGTTGTCGTCGCTGGTGAAGCGCAGACAGTCAGGGTCAAAAGCCCCTCGTGCGCAACGTCCCGCCGTTGGCAAGAGGTCGAACAAATCTTCAAAGTCTCTGAGCTCGTCGGAGGAGGATTATGAAGATGAAGACTACGATAGCAACGCATCGTTGCGACATGGAACCAATCCCAACTACAAGAAGAAAGAATGGCCGTCGGACACTCAGCAGCAAAGTTCTGATGGTAGGTGAATCAGTCATATTCCACTTGAGGGCCTTCATTAACACTCGCGCAGCATATGAAACAGACCCGGGCATTCTCAGGAAATTCACCACATACAACTCCTACACTACCTCATTCGCTACCTATCCCGCCATTCGCACCTTTTATAGCCCACATCCACACCTAGCTCGACTCCCGACCAAACCGACTCCTGTCCCACTGGTCGTGGTTGTTCATGGGCTAGGCGGGTCACTTGCACAATTCCACCATCTCCTCACCAGCCTTTCTAATGTCGCTTCATGCTTCGGTATTGATTTGCCCGGGTGCGGGCTGTCCAAGTTTGCACCTACGGATTGGAATGCATACACTGTGGAAGCTCTGTCCGAACTATTGGCTGAAGCCATTGATCAGCACCGGGACCGGGAGTCTGGTCAGGAAGTCATTCTGGTGGGACACAGTCTTGGATGTTCCTTGTCCGCCCTCTTGGCTTCATCGACGTCGCCCATTGGTGCAAAGGTGAAAGAGCACATCCTCGGCCTTGTCGCTGTGTGCCCTCGAGCTGAGCCCCCATCTGTGGAAGACACTACCAAGTTTCGCCGAGCGCTCTATGTCCCTGATCTAATTTTCGATCTTTGGCGTCGCTGGGACAGACGGGGAGGCGAACAAAGTGCTAGTGTTATGCGGATGGTCGGCGTCGCTGCCGACATGGAAACGCGAAATCTCCAGGTGCGCTTCAACAAGCAAAGTCGGACGCCTGTTTGGAGGCGCATGGCGTGGGGCACACTTCCCACCTACGATAATGACGGCCACCCGATTGGCGGACTTCCTGGGCAACAGGTCTGGGCAGGAATTCGCATGCCAGTTTTGTTGGTCGCGGGTGAGACAGATGCTGTGACCAAACCGGTGGAGGTGCAGAAGCTTTTGAAATTCTTTGGTGATGCTTCAGCCCATACCACAGTTGACACCAGCGATAGCAGCATCATCCCGGACGCTTCGCGGGTTCACGACCATATGTCACCCCCAGCCGGCGATCTCGTCAACGAGAAGGTGTTTGGCGTGGAGGTCTCCGAGAAGCATTTGGAGGTTGGCCAGCGGAAGCGAGTGGTCAAATCGGCGATTTTGCCGGCGCCTGCATCTCATGCACTGCTCTACGACCGGGCTACCTATCGCACTCTTGCAGGGGTTATCCAGGATTTCTTCTCGTCAAATGTCGACAAGCGTCTTGGTCTGGGCTGGCAATTGCAGCACATGAACACATCTGGAAAGTGGGATGTAAAGAACCTCGCGAAATGGAAGAAGGTTGCCCCAGTCTCGGAACGAATTGCCAACACATTCGCCGCGCTCAAGATGTTGCGCGAAGTTGATGAGGAACACAACCCTGCGACTTTCTCGGCAAAGTACCGTGGTCGCATCCATGCTGTCATAGACATCAGTCATGAAAGTCCGGTCTATAACCCGGCCGAATTGGAGAAGGGCGGGGTTCGCTACTACAAGCACCCGACTATATCCAAGATTCCTCCGACTCCAGACGAGACGCGCGACTTTATCGCTCTGGTCAATAGCATCCAAAAGGATATTGATGAGAAGATAGAGCAGCGTACAGAGGAAGAGAAGCTTCTGCCACGTCCAGTGGTCGGAGTTCATTGTCACTATGGCTACAACCGTACCGGGTTCATGATCGCCTGCTATTTGATCGAGCATCTTGGTTTTGGTGTGCAAGATGCCATTGACGAGTTCAACCGGTGCCGACCTCCTGGTATCCGACATGGACATTTCATTGACACTCTATTTGTGAGGTATTGCGTCGGGCTGAAGAGAGCGCCGACACTGTAATTGGGAAGGATTCTGGCGTTACGAAACGGGGTGCATTTTTAATTGTTTCAAAGTTACGAATAATGACCAATTGCCATGAAATAGATTTTAATTTGTATAATTAGAGCATGAGAAAAACGAACCATTCAAATCTTCAAATGATCTTTCGTCGCAGCTTGTAAAATAATTCAAGCCTGGAACATTAGGCACCAAGATGTGGTGTGGGGCCTTATCCATCAGGCACAAATTGGGCCATATCACATGACCCAGCTTAGGGTACGGCTAACCCAAAATGGACAAGCGAACGGCACACAGACCCAACCCGCCCAGAGTTGTGTGTGTCTTGAAATTTTGAGCGACTCTTCGACTTCGACCCTGCCCACCTCGACGCCCAACGCCTCTCTCTCTCTAATCCCTACCCTTCGACCCCTCGACAAGTCGCCAAAATGGGTGGTGTTACCGTTCGCGATGTGGACGTAAGTGTCCTGCTCGACTTTTAGGTGATCGGTCACCAGCTCTGGTTTGCGTGATGTGGACGGTTCGTTTCTGGATGCACGGATACCACAACATCGGTCGGATCATATCGCCAAGATGGAAATGCTTCGGATTACGCACGCAATAGGCGAATGGTTTCATTGCCTACCGGGAACATATCGAATATTGAAGGATGTGCATGCATGTTTTGAGGGGCGAATTCTTGATAGATTCCGTCTATCTGTCGGCATTCCCTCTGGAAACCAGACACAACGACTGCATGCTAGCGACATGCTCCACGACGAATGATGAAATGCTTCCAGAAACGAATCCGACGCATCTGCAAATCCAGAGACTTTTGACCGATCCACGCATATCTTGATGAGCCCCAACTAACATTTAACTTTCTCCTCCACACAGGCGCAGAAGTTCATCTCTGCCTACTCTGCTTTCCTGAAGCGTCAGGGAAAGCTCCCCATCCCCGGATGGGTTGACACTGTCAAGACCTCTGCTTCCAACGAGCTTCCTCCCCAGGATGCTGACTGGTACGACCGCATCAAATTTAAAGCCACCAAAATTCGAGCAACCAATTGACATTCTTGCTTTTCAAGGTTCTACGTCCGCGCCGCCGCCTGTGCCCGTCACATCTACATGCGCAAGACCGTCGGTGTCGGTCGTCTTCGCAAGGTCCACGGTTCCACCAAGAACCGTGGCTCCCGCCCCGCCCACCACGTCGATGCCTCCGGCTCCGTCGACCGCAAGGCCCTCCAGGCTCTTGAGAAGATCGGTGTCCTCGAGACCGATGAGGACAAGGGTGGCCGCCGCATCACCCAGAGCGGTCAGCGTGATTTGGACCGTATCGCCAAGACCACCGTCGACGAGGAGGAGGAGTCTGATGAGGAATAAACGTATCGCAACAATGGGCTTTTAATAGTTCGGGGATAAGTCGTTTGTTTTTGTGGTTTTGTCTTCGCTACGGCGGCAAGATATTGGAAATGACGGCACAAAAATAAAAATTCGGAGCTTGCGGTCCCGTGCGCGACTTTACGTTTGTTTCTTTTTTCTTGTTCCACTCCATATTTTTTTTTCTGACGACCAGACGGGGCTACTAGCGGAGAGAGATATGGGCGGTGCAGAGTGCATGAGGATGAGGCATCATTATCCGGAGACTTGAACGAGAGAAGAGAGCGGACGAGACGTTCTACACAACCCTTCCCCTCTCTCTCTTGTCGAGGGGAGGGGATCTTTTTTCCCTGGCATGTTTTTTTATGATCTCCCTCGCCTCTTTGACCCCGATCAACCCTACGGCGTCTTTGTCCCTTTTTTCTCTCGTGGTCTCCTGGAAATAAAGAGCATGTCTAAACACTTCAAAACTGTTCCGTCCTCTCTCTGTTGTAGATGTAGATGTAGTCTTAGATATGTTTAGCCACCGGCAGATCTTCAGCTTTACACATAGATCGACAATCTCCAAAAACCCAATCTATTTCCAATCATTGCTGTTGAATTTATGCAATCCTCGTTTTTATGTATGTACAAAACAAGTCTTAAGTTAGCTTCCGATCTCTTTTATTTCTTTCCGGACTGAGCCGCAGTATCCTACAAGACAATCAGCACCAACCGCCATCTTACTGCTAGCAACAAGAGTGTACTCACCAAGTAGACCTGATAAAACCGCATCTTGATATCCTCGTCTCCCTTCTGGGGCGCGAACACAACCCGTCCAGCCCAAGGCACATAAACCTCATTATCGGGGTCGGCTTTAAGTCTATAGTTCACGCCACCATACAACATGATCTCATCATCGCCGCCAAAGTAGATCTGCGTCGGTGTGTGTCGGCGCGAAGCAACATGTGTCCAGAGACCGTGACGGAGTGTGAGAATTGCTGTTATGGAATTGGTTTTGTTAGTTGGAGTATACCAACGCAGATGTATATCTTGATCGGCTATATAGCTTCACTAATGCGAAGGGCAGGAATCAGGTAGCACCATACCGCTTGCACCCTTGGCCTCCTTGGGTCCCATAATGAGTGTCGCATCTTCGGTAAAGCTCTGGACATATTTCTCGTGCAAGGGCTCGGTGTCGCTGGTGCGATAGAAGTCTTCCATGAATGCGACGAGCGCGGCGCCGCGGGGTGGTGCGCGGGTTTTGTCGTAGGCGATTTGGTAAGACATTCTGGTCTTTGTGAGTTAAGGAGAAATATTTGCAGGTTGGAAAGAATAATGAGAAGATCCCAGGTTCTTGTAGGATATGTCTATTTCATCATGAGGGGAAACATCGGAAGGGACGCATCCGATCTTAGCGAGGACCATATAGAGCGAATTCCTTCTTTCTGCCTTTTTGTATGGACCAACGGGCATTATAATAGACTTACACCAAGACTAGACATTGATGTATGTGAGACCCTGCTAGATCTGAACGAGTACCTGTACTACATAGTACTCGAAGTCGTATGTTGTACTTCGGAATAGCATCGGAAGTGGACATACCCGGGCAGTCATCCATTTAGACATTTTTATAGTAAAATATTGTTGGTAACTTTAGAGAAGCCCTTATTGTATATCGTTTTGATATATCCCTATTGTTTTATAAAATAAATGTCCACTCAGGTATGTATAATACCTATACTTCAACAATTTTGTATAATATACTGAATACAAAAGCTTCATTTGATGGAGGTCACAAAAGAATCACTCATAGTTCGTAGCTAAGAACAGAGAGATAGAAAAGAAGCAGGCAGGTCTTCTCACCCCATGGCATCCTCCATTGACCAATGCATACATCCTTCCTCCCAGCAGATCATTCAGTGCGTGGCGTAGGTCTCTCCTGGGAACACTCTTCCCTCATGTAATCATGTTGAAGCGATTTACAGTATGGGGTCTCTTCGTATAGGTAGACTCCCTCATATACCTCTCCCAATCTCCGATGCATTATTAATCCAATAGCCCCCTCTGCATCATTTTGTGCTTCCCACCATCGCCAGTCCTCCCCGGGCAGGTATTGTCTCCGAAATCTGGTATGACCAAAGTCGATCATAGCCAATTTGAACTTGTATTCAGAGTCTGAATCTAAATCTGGATCGTTGGCTGGATCAGGTTGCACGATGAAGCATCTTACATTCGTATCGTCATTGAGGACGCCATGGCGCATGATTTCGTTGACAATCTCGATAGCCTTATCAACGATGGGCTGCCATGCTTTCTTTGGCGCATTTTTGGGGAGTTCGGGTAGAGGAAATCCCTCGATGTATTCCATGAGAATCCCAGGATGTTCGAAATACCGGCTAAAGCGCTGACCTTGGGTGCATTTCGGTCCCAGAATTTTCGTACGTGCAAACATTCGGGGGATGGAAATGTCTTGCAGATCTTTCATCGTCTCGTATGCTTCCAACTCTGATTCGTAATAGAACTGCTTGTGGACGTAGGCATCAATCTCCTCGCGCCTGTGATCCCATTCCCCTTCTTCATCTTCAGATCCCCCTGCATCGTCAACCGCTGCGTCGAGATTGTTGGTCTGTTGTTCTCCAGTTGTCCCATGGTTTTTGGTAGAATTGTCTCCATTGACTTCATTTTTTCTGTTGATATGTTGGGTTTCGATGTCAATGACCTTATGACGACCCCAAGGAACGACCGCAGTGATTCCAGTGAGAAAAAGGCGAATGGCGCAGAATAGACCACGGGAAGCCACCTTGTATGCATAAAGGAGAGGGAAGAGAAGCTTGTTAGAGATCATGGAGAGGTTGTACCAGTTGCCCTTGGAGCTAACATTGTCATTTCCATTGATGCCTTCCTGCTCACAAGTGTTCTGTTGCTCCTGTTCCTCGGTATCTTCTTCAATGATTGTTGGCATGAAGCAGTAATCTTCTTCTCTTTGTTTTATGCAAGCCTTTTCGTACTCAATCGCAAACTCCATTCCTTTGTCTGAGCAAAGGAATTCATAAAGATCTCTCTCAATTTCTGGTGTCCAAGGACCGGCAATTTTATAGATACTCCGTAATTTCGTTGAGAACCGTCGATCATAGATCTTCAGGACCACATTCCCCTTAATACCTAGAGAAGAAAGGTCGGAATCAAACGAGAGGACCATGGCACAGGATTGAGTCCAGGGTTCGAAGGTTTTAACAATTGTGGCTTGCACCGGGCGACCCTCTAGCTGCAGGATGATCCTATTGCCAACCACATACGGACACCTGAAACAGTTAGAATTAATTCACAAGTTGAAGAGACCAGTTGCCACTTACTCAGTCACTTCGTCTATCATCTTAGCGTCTTCCTCCATCATAAGACAAAAGAAATGGTAAAACCCTACAAAGTAGGAGCTAGGTCGGAAAGTAGAACAGAAGTGGAAACAACTGGAAACAACTGGCAAAATGGGCAAACAGAGAGTACAAATATTCAACGACACAAAGAGTCCAGAGGAATTCAAAAATAGAGAAGCAAAGCACATGAAGAGAGGGGAAAAAATAAGGAGAAAGTGTTTCTTTCATGCGGAATGCCGCGCCAACTGGTGCCAACTGTCTAATAACGTCTGACGTCTTCCCAAACATGCAGAATAACAAAGAAATCTTTGAACTCAGGTGCGGTACGCTGAGTTATCTCGAATATCGGTTTCTTTGCTAAGCTTGCTGATATCGAAGAGGGACTAGGGCTGCACTAAAACACTGAAAGGGAAAGAAGCCAAAGGAAGTTTTGATACCCTTGAAAATATCTGCATCGGTTTTGTACATTAAGACTTCAATTCTTCAAAGTCGACTAAAACTCCATGCCCTACCTCACTATTAGATATCTAGTTGATATTAACTTCGACTGTCAATTTATGCTAACATACTTTATATCTAGTTAATTACTTATGCCTTGGAGTGATAAAATGATATTTCATTAATATACTCAATAAAGCAAGGCTTTAGTTGGTATAGATAAGTGCGGAATCAAGCGAAGGAATAAAAACACAATGCATCAAAACAAGATACTGCTTTAAGAACCAGGGGAAAGGAAGAAAAGTCCGATTCATTCCCCGAGGTTGGAGGCCAGCCCTAAAAACAGACTGGTGCATGCCTATAGTCAAATGTGTGCGTGTGATTGCTCTACTTACCAATATTGGTGAGCTCGATTGCAAGGGCATCGATAACCTCCTGGGGGGTAGGAGGATTAGAGGTGCCGTCCTTATTTATGCTCCCCGGTAGGGTGAAGTTCAACATAGGCTTCTTTAGGTATAGAACCTGAATCCGGTACTCTGGTATCGCAGTAGTTGTCTCCATGCTCCTCGCGACATAGGCACCATAAGTCTCCGCCTTACCATCACCGTGAACCTGGCGCCACTTGCCTTTTTGCCAGAAGCACTCCAAATATCTCGGGTCTAAATTGGCCAGATAATCCCTCGCAGTAATCCCACTCTTCCTCACGAGATCCATATTGATTCCTCTCCCAGGCATATCGAAAGAAAAGAAGAGCTCTGTATATACTGAGTACCGAGTGCGGTACAGGCAGATCAAGGTGAGATCAGATGGTTTTAGTCTTTACATCGAGACGGACATTCGTAGTTCTTATACAGGAGACCTCTCAAAATGTTTGACGCAAAGAGCTATATTCATAATAAAGAGATGAACAATGGGTTAGAATCTAGAAACTTATATCCGAGCACTATCAAAGGCACTACAAAGTACTTGAAGTTCGAAGTTAAGGTGACTAGAGAAAGGAGACGGCCAATGAAAAGAATCTCAAACAGAAGAGCAAAAAAACGTTCATGTTGTCTCTGAAAAAGGCACATATGAGACAGATTCAAGTTTCACGTGTAGAATAGATTTAGGAATGCACGCTGTCAATACCGAATCCATCTATGATCTTGGCAATATCAAATCAACGGAGCTAATAGATACAGAGCCTTTGGTCTGTACAACCAATGACTTTGTCTAAGAGGAAAAGTAATCCAAAGGCAATTCCAGCGCACGGCATTGTTCCAACTCATCCAAATCCCTCATCCCGGACGGCCACCGAAGCAGCCGAAGCTGACTTTCCTTACCAAACGGCTCCCATGACCCAGTAGCTTCAATTTCCCGAGTCGTATTAACATATCCCCTTGCCTTCAAGAAGGCCAAGTCGGGTGTAGGCCTAGCCACCCTTGCAAAGCTCGCCCAAGAATCCAACACATACTGCCCGAAAGGTAGATCGAACTCATCCCGGAACGGCAAACCCTGACGGCGGAAACTTCCAAACACGTAGAACAGCTCGCCAGAATGACATTTAAAGTACTCCTGGCTGGGGTCACCATTGGGAAACTCGTCTGTGATAGGAGCGTTGCACACTGGGGCATTAGGTGACCAGCCAGGCATTTGGTATGAACGGTTAAACTCGTAGTAGTAGATATCAGGGAATATATGTGTCCTCGAGGCTGTATGTGCAGTTGCTTCATCGATACAGCGGAACATTCCATCCGTCGCTATACGAGAAGAGGTATTGAAGATATCGAGCGTAGCGTTGGCGGTTGACGGTACGGGGAAGAGTGGACTTGGTGCAACTGAGTCAGGCAGATCGGAGTCATTGAGGAAGGATTTCAGAGTTTGTCCCACAGCAGGATACTCAATCATGGCAGCTCCATCGTCTCTCATTGTGCCGATCATCAAAGGTACACTGGCAGTCGATGCTGGGTTTGTTAAATCCAGCTCCGAGCTTCGGAGGTAGACGCCATCAACAACCAGGTACCGCGCCGAGTCAGCGAGATTTGCAATCGTTGACGCGGGGAGTTGTCTCAAACACTCGACTGGTGAAACAGCATCTGTGCAGTTTGTCTCGTTGAGAATAGTATTCCCCACAACGTCCATCGCCTGCGCGATGGTATAGTACTTCGAGTAGGTTGTGCCGTAAGCCAAGCCACCCAGATTGCTCTGCATAATGGCACCAGTAAATTTACCTCGTGCTGCAGGAGAAGCAAGTAGTGCCCGCACTGAGCCTGCTCCAGCTGATTGGCCGAAGATGGTTACTCTGTCCGGGTCGCCGCCGAAGTCCTGAATATTCCGACGAACCCACTCCAGCGCGGTGATCTGGTCTGCTAATCCGTAGTTCCCGTTGGTTTTGCCATCATCCAGTGCGAGAAACCCCAGTGTTCCTAGACGGTAGTTTACTGTGACGACGACAACATCACCTCTCGAGGCGAGATTACCGCCATCAAACGTCGGGTCACTGCCAGTGCCACCGGTGAAAGCTCCGCCGTGAATCCAAAGCATCACAGGCTTGAGATGACTCTTTTGGACTTTGTTGCTCTTGGGAAGATATGGAGTCCAAACATTGAGGAACAAGCAGTCTTCTGAACCAGTTGTGCCTTGTGCGCAGTCCGAGCCATAGTCGAGAGCAGAAGCTTTTTTGCCAGTGCCCTTATGTACTTGGGAATAGTCCCATCGTCGGGGTTGTTTAGCGTAGCGAATTCCTAGAAAGCGGAAACTGAACCGATCCCGGAATCTATGTTCTGTTAGGATAGATTGCGATATTCTAGGGAGTACTAGTTCCTACCCAGTGAGATATTCATCGTTGGAATGGACGGTCACCTGCCACTGGGCACTTGTATCCTGAAATGTACTGTTGGATAGGGGTGCACTTTGTGTACAAACGACGGGCAGTTTTTCGTTCGCAGAGGCTTTGTTAACCCGACCATTTGTGTCGATGGTGGACAGTTTGCGACGGTCCGAGGCAGTCCAAAACCGTTGGTTGCGAGTGTATTTGCCTTGGAATACAAGGTAGTCCAAGTCATTTTGAATATCCTTGTAACTGGAACCAGCCCCCCCAGAGAGTCTCTCCAATTTTTTGGCAGCTTTCAGTGGCTTCTTGCCATGGTCTCGCATCGAGCACCAGAATTCCTGAATCTGATAAAGGACTTTGGCTTTCTGTTTCAACTGTGAGTCTTCAACTCAAGATCCCAAAGGGGATATGCATACCTAGAAGGTCATTGTGAATGAGAATGGAAATATCTGAGTTCAAAGACTTGGGGCTCACTGCATTTGCAGCGATTGCCAAACAGAGAAATGCAAGCCCGTAGACCATTACGGTCAAATATGCCAACTGGAAAAAGTCTCCAAACTAAAATATTTGATACAATGCTCTTATTTATCAGTTTATTTCCCTTTTGGCTAATTGTCTGTTTTGTCTAATTTTCTGGTTATTTAGGCACTTGAAACCCCACATCGGCAAAAATGGCCTTGATAGAATAGGTGAAGATGCTCCATTTATCCGACTATAAGAGTTTAGCCTCATCTTCTTCAAAATTAGATTGATAGGAAATAAAGCTTGTGTTTAAGATCATAACAAGACAATGGCCACGGGTGTGTACATAGTGCCATCATCTGCAATCCCCCGCACCGGGGTTTCCCCGCAAAGTCCAAGTGTGTGAACAACTTCTCACACATACAGCGCTCAACATTTTCGATTCGTCAAAGTAGCGCAGTCAATGGCCGACTCCACGCGACCAAGAGGCAGTCTGCCACCTCCTCCCCCACCTCCGCCAGAGGACCTTCGTGCAAAAATGTCACCCACAGTCCTCAAGATGCGAACCACATCTCCCAGCCACTTCTTTCAATCCCAGACCCGACCTCAAGACCAAGGCCCTGCTCCAACAGGCCCATACTTCTTCTACGGCTCCCTCCAAGACCAAAGTCTTCTCATAGATCTGTTAGACCTAAAACACTCTTTTCACCTGCGACCAGCATACATCAAGGGCTACAAATGTAAGCTTTGGGGACCCTACCCAGCCTTGGTCTCTGGCGATCCCGGGGACACTATCACAGGGGCTGTGTACGAGGTTCCGACGGTTGAAGACGCGGAGAAACTAGCCGCTTATGAAGGGCTTAGCTATACAACTGTTGCTTGCTCAATTTGGTATGTGGATGGCCAATCTCCACTACAGGCAGAGGGGTACGCGTTTCTCTTCGTGGGGAATACGCGCGATCTACGTGAGGGGTCTTTTGACCTAAAGCATTGGTTAGAGAGGAGGGCACTGGAAAGAGGGAATAGAAGAGACGTGGGGTGAGCTCAGTCCGGAATCCGACACGGGAAGTTATAGAATGTACGATGTACATTTTACAGCGTCGAGTCAAATGATAGCCCTTTTCGCTCTCCGCTTATCTTTTAGTCTGAGTCAGACCATTGACTAAAAACTGTCTGACTGTAAGCAAACAATTCGAACTTAAGAATGCAAGCACCAAAATGTAGTATCTGCAGAATTAAGTTGATTTTGAGCATCGCGGGGTAAAACAGGGTAAGCGGCACCAGGAACCGATCAAGGCCCAGATAACTCGGGGATCTACAGGACAAGTAGAATCCTTGGCTGTAGCACCATTGAGGGGTTAGAATTCTATAGAAATGGTAGAACGGGATAGAAGGTGACATGCAAGGCTAGCTCGTCACCCGCATCTACTTCCCGCACAATAGGAGGGGAATTGAAGACCGAGTGGCCGAATCGAGGAAGCCCACAATTTCTAACACACAGACCTTACTACCTTACTAACCCACAAGGTGAGTTGGAATTGTACAACTGGCTTGTATGTCGTACATGGACCTCGCACTAGATGCATTCCTCGGATGTATTCGTACGGGGCAACGGAGGCTTGGGCTGAGGCAGGTGTCAACTATGCAGGATTGCATTCCAAGGCAAATGCGGACATGTTCAAAGATCTTTTTTAAGTTCAATTATGTATGCTCATTGGGATGCATAAAAATGTAGTATACTCCGTGTATATAGTGTATATAGTAGAAGAATATGGAGTACTTAAGGTAGAGAGTGCCGATTGTCACAGGTACAAGTGACGTCAAGGGCTAGAGCCCAGATTATAGTGGGACCCGAGGAAAAGTGGATGTACCTAGTACACGCATACAATATAATACTCTTTTTTTTTTTGTAGTACCTACATAAGTACTCCGTACTTCATACAAGTTACGCAATGGAACAATTCTAGATCGGAAACAGTTATAAGAATGACATCTACACTATGAACATCCATGGATATGAAAAGAAACTCGAACTTGTTGAAATGGTCCACGTGCCCTGGACGATGGTTATCAGCCGATGATAGGAGATAATAGGGTTACGCCCTGGAGCGCTGCAAGCGTTCATTAAAAGCGCACGAGCACTGAGGATCGCCATGACTGGCCGATAACAACTTGGCATGAGGGGTTTTATTTTCTCGATTACCCAGAGATCTTTGAGGGGCGGATTTGGTTGAGATCGGCTCAAGGATATGAATATTTTAGTGTGAGATAAACATATAGTAGAGAGGGAGATGGTGTAGGATGTATATCTATGCGAGCATGTTAGCACGTTAACATGTAATTGCTCAAACAATCAAAGAGAATAATGTTAAGAATAAAAGGTAATAATGTCGTAGTTTAATAGTGAATATAATAGTATAGTAATAGTGAAGAGAGAGAGAGAGCTGGAGCCGGAAGCACCCGGTGTCGCCAATCAATCCACCCACGCGCCTTCCTTATTCCCATACTTGGGCCTTCCTGGTGAGTACAAAGGTGCAAGTCACTTCCAGGGCGTCACACTTGTCCTTTTTTCCCTTTTCATAATCTGGACATCTCAGACTCCTCAGACACTCAGACACTCAGACACTCAGACACTTGTGCTCGTGGACACTTCTTCTCTTGGACACTTCTTCTCTTGGACTCTGTTCTTATCGCCACTATCTATCTCCCCTTGCCGCGTCGCATCCCCTACGTGGATTACAAGCCCTAAACAAGTTGGCCCCGACTAAGCTACACGGCTACAGTGTCTATTTGTCACTGTGTGTGAAAGGTGAGTTGCTTTGTTTTGCCTCTTGGACTTCTTTCGTCCTGAAACTATTCTGTTGCCACCTGATCTTTCCGTGGTACTTCCTTTGTCGCGTTCCAGGTCTTCTGACTCATATACCCCGGCTTGCGCCCTCTAGGTTCTTCTCCTTTCACAAATCCATATCCTATCCACCATGGCTTTTCAGACAAACTCCAGCATTGCGATGGCTCTTGCTGGCAAGACCGCCTCTGTTGATATCCCTAAGCGCCGCTCTGGCCTGAACGGTGATCGTGCGTCTACGCGACCCGGACTGCCTGCGATGCTGCCTACGCCACCCAACTCCATTTCCCCGACCCTCCCTCCTCAGACCTTCAAGCACCGAGCGAGACTGTCACCCGGATCGCCGCTGTCAACTGTCCCCCAGTTGGACTCCGACATCGATCTCGAGGATGCGGAACACGGCAACGGTCATCACGTCTCCCTGCCTGTCGATGACCTCGACAGTACCGGCGCGATCACCCCTGCCATGCTCGCCAAGTATCATCTTCCTGAGATCTTGCTCGAGCAGGGCCCCTTGGCTATCCGCCACGTTATGGGTCATTTGACAACTTCGGTCCCTGGCTTCTCGCATATCCCACCGGCCAAAGCGCGCAGACTAGTTGTCGCGGCGTTGGAAGGTCGAGGGGCGGGTGGTGTCCAAGGCGACGTGGTGTTCGAGAAGATTGGTTGGGGCCGCTGGGACGCGCGACGTCGTGGTGAACCTGCTCGCGATCGTGATTTGAACGCCTCATCGTCGCCTCCCTCGAGTGTTGCAGGTTCATTCCAGCAGCGTGGCCTACAGATTCAAGGTCAGTCGAGCTGGCAGGGTGGCAACCGGCACCCATACCGCATGAGCTTTGCCGAATCCACGGCGTTCTCGTACACCGACGATTACGGCATGCACGGGGACCTTGACATGCTAGAACACGAGGCCGACAAAATGTCTCTCGATGGCGACGACGGCGAGTACTGCTCTTCCTCGGAGGCTCCCGACGAGATTCAAGAGAACGAGTGGGTTGAAGGGGATGACACCGATGAGGAAGACTGGGCACAGATTGGCGCCGACGCTTTGCGCGCCCGTTCAATGAACAACAACGGCAGTTTCATCAACGGCCACGTCGCTGCACGCGCAAAGCCTCAGCCTGCTGGGATTTTCCCCGCCACCTGTCCCTCTGTGGCTAAGGTTCCACCCCGCACCTTTGATACCCAGGAACGCGCCGCTGTGGAGGCGCTCCTCCGCCTGGGCTCCATGTAAAGCCCCACCCTCATCATGATCGGCGTTTATTTTATTTTTCTATTCTGCGTGATACATTTTTTTATTCACATTCAAGGCCGTCGAAGCTGGTCTGGACCGCTTTTGGCGTGCCATGGCTTTTCGGCAATTCATCCAAAACAAAATCCAAAGCCAGGAAATTTGGCTAGCTTGCAGTGCAAGCTACCTTGATTGATGGGTGTTGGGCTGGACATTTATGGTATTGGGTTTCCAAGATGGCGTTCCAAGTCTTCACGTCTCTCTTATGCCTGCTACGAAACAACTTGTCATGACGATTCAGGGTAGCAGTCCTGTCGCTGCTACCACTATGACAACTCCAAATACCCCTTCTCTTCTCCGCTCTCCTTATTTTTTGACATAGGTGAACTCCAGTACTATTGTCTGTCACCTACTCATTCTGGCGTTTATCTTTGCATCCGTCGAGTCAACTACCTCTCCTACAAGACTCCTCGTGTTTCTTTCTTCATACTTCGGGATTTTCTAATACTCTACTTTATTTCTTTCTTATGGTTCTTCGATCCGCAAATCATCCTTGGAAGATCTCAGCCATCTGGCGTGAGGTTCCGGTCGTCTTCATTGATTGCACTGGCCCCTTCCGACTGGAATGCAATCTCGGTCATCTTCACTGATCCAACTGAGAAAATTGTCTTCTTCCTCTCTCTTCCTCTCTATTTGTCCGTGTTTGTGTTTCCCTTTATGTGGTCTACGCATAGTCTGTTGTACATTGCAAGTTCATCGTCCTTGCATTGCCTTGGAGGTTTCAGCTTCAGTTTTCGAGCTGAATACTTAACAGCCGGGGATGGAATGGGAGTACATAGTCACTTAGCTAGTTTAGAAACTTAATCTGTCGCAAATCCTGCGCAGTTCAGTTGACATTCTGTTCTTTTCACTTGTAAAGGTGTCACGGTAGTTATATGGCTATAGCCATATAAAGAGTCCATAATCCTTAGGCTGGATGCTCTTACATTCGAGTCCAAATGAGAGCTTTACCAGGAAGCTTGCCGTAACCAGGGCTACTTTATTACTCCAGATCTCTCCAAAATGGAAGTACAAGTAAGGCACTGGTATGAAAGATATCGTACAAACCAAACTTCGAAGTACAAACCCAAGTCCATAAATTCGATACCCCCGTCATACCCCAGAATATCCTACCTATACACAAAATTCCCAACCCACCGCATGCAATCCTCAGCCAGAAACCCATAATAAGACAAACTCCAACCGTCCTAGTCCCCAAAAGAACCCAATTCAAACCCATCTCCTAATCATGAACATCATTAATCTTCTTCCAAACCCCCTTTTCAACCTCCGCTAACTTATTCCCAGACCACCGTAGCCACCCCTTCGCCGCACCCATAAACCCTTCCTCCTCCTCTTCAGGGAAGATACTACTCGCCCCACCACCAGACCCAGCCCCAGCCCCAGCCCCGGCACCGTAGTGCAGCGGCAGCGTCTGCGGACGATGCGATCCCGCCTGCGTCGGATACACAGACGAATAAGGCGACGTGGTCGAGTTCGGCAATGCAGTCTGCGCACCTAGGGTCTGGTTGTACGAGTAGGATTGCGTGTAGCTTTGGGTTGGTTGGGCTGGAGGCTGGGAGATGGCTTCGCCGGCTTTCGGGGGTGGTGGGAATGTAGAGGTTTGGTGTGCTGCTCCTGTGTATGCTGTTGATGGTGACGGGACGGCGCCGGGTTGGGGAGCGGGTGGGGTCTGCGTTGTGGATGTCGCTGTCGCTGTCTCGGGGGAGGAGGTTGTTGGGGGTGCTGTTGCTGTTTGGGTAGGTTGTGCTGCTGTGGCGCCTGGCTGGGGTGGTGCTGGTGCTGAGATTGGCTTGGTGGTTGTGTAGATTGTGGGGTTGGAGGGAGCTGTGCCTGCTGCTGTGGTTGTTGCGGGTGCTGCTGGGGGTTGTGACGGTGCGCTTGCTAGTGACTCGATTGCGGTGGCGGGTTCGGGCTGTGAGGTTGTTGCGTGTGTGCCTTCTCCCTCCTTGTTGGGGTTCACGGGCGCTGAATTGTAAGTTGGAATACCTGTTGGGGCAGACATTTTGGACGTTGATGCACTGATATTTTGTGGGAAGGTTAAGTGTCGAGGGGAGTGAAGAGGCTGTAGCTTCAAGGAGCTTGGACGTCATTGCTATTGCCGCTGTGGAGCCTTGCCGCTTTGGGACTCCCTTCTCTCCTTTTTTAACTCATTTTTTGGCTGTTGCCTGTGCTTCAATGCATTTTGTTTGAAATGTCAAAGGACGGCTGAAAGGTATTGGGGCTTAAATGGTTGGTCATTTGCTGGCTGTTGTTTCAGCTATGAATATAGCTGATTGCGTACAACATACATTATCCAAGGGTCTAAATATCACAATTTAACGAGGACGGGCTTTACTCGATATCTGGTATAATTATTTACTTTCTACGATATTTCAAATGTTTGCTGGGATCAAGTTGAAAAAACGAAAGAGTTTGCAGGCAGTAAAGTACATTGGGTACAAAAAGGGAAGAATTAGACCATTCTATGCTTCAAGATCCTTCGGACCCATTTCTTGACGCATCTATCTTTTGACCATCCCACATCCTCGAATTCCACGCCCAGTGGTTACACTGGGGGAGGTGTGCATCCCCTATTTCAGTATAACTACAGTGGCAAGAGACTCACGTTTCAGTGAATCGCTTAGAACTTCTTTCCGAGGAGGAGCATCTGGGCCTTGTCGTAGATGGACAGGACACCAGCACCGGCAACACCACGGAGGATGTTAGCACCGGCACCCTTGAAGAGAGACTTGACACCCTCCTTGGCGACGATCTGGCGGGCAGCATCCATGGAGCTGTTGTACTTGACGGCCTCACCAGAGGTCATCATCATGCGACGGCGAACGGTGTCAAGAGGGTAAGAGGCAACACCGGCACCGGTGGTGACGGTCCAGCCGAGCAGGAAGGAGGCGAGGAAAGAGCCCTCAAGAGGACCAACGAGGAGAACGGGCTTGATGGAGTCGTACATTCCGAAGTAGAGACCACGGTAGACAACAATTCCGAGAACGGAGGGACCGAAACCACGGTAGAGACCGGCAATACCGTCGGTGGCGAGGGTCTTGCGGTAGACGTCAACGAGACCGTTGAACTGGCGCTCACCGGTACCCTTGGAGGACTTGGCGTCGTTGGCGAGACGGGTACGGGCGTAGTCCAGGGAGTAGACGAAGAGGAGGGAAGTGGCACCGGCAGCCTGAAGGTTTTGTTAGATACGGTCCAAGCGTGAGAGAATTTTCTGATATACATACACCACCGGAGGCAAGGTTACCCATCATCCACTTGGCGTATCCATCACGGTCCTTCTTGTAGGCGAACATGGACTTGTAGGTGTCGCGGAAAGCGAAGTTCAGGGCCTGGGTGGGGAAGTAACGGATGACGTTGGCGGTGTTACCACGCCACAAGGAGACAACACCCTCAGCGGCGGCGGTACGGCGGAAGCAGTCAACAATGCCGTTGTACTTGCGGTCGAGACGACCCTGCTTGAGCATCTCATCCTATTGATCGAATTTGATTAGATTCTGAAGGCTTGGTGGAGATACCGAGCTGCCGAGTGTCACGGGCCAAGGGAGAAAATTTTTTCACAAGCTGTGATCGATGCGAAAACACAGCTAGCGTCCAATATTGAACGTCACTGAATCGCGAATCACAACGATGCATTGTCTCCTCCCTGTGGTCCACTCCAATGGCTGCTTGACGGGTGATAACCAACCTGGTTCTGGATCAGGAGCTTGATACGCTCAATGGGGGCAGCAGCGGTCTTGGAGACAGCGGCGGAAACACCACCCACTAATACACAGTCAGTATTGATATTCGAGACGTCATTGAAAGTAGCAATCGCTGATAATTGCAAGCATCAAGAATGACACGTACTCAGGAAGTCGACAACGAAGCCCTGTGGAAAGTTCGTTAGCATTATTGCTCGATTCAATTCACATTGAGATAGCGATGGCCGGTCCTCGAAATCGCGCTTCGAAACAATATCGATGATAATTCGATGAAGATCTCATCGCTTTGGATCTTTAACGCGACATCGAGGCCAGCTCTCACAGGCTCATATGGAGATACTCACGGGCATGCCGAGGACCGACTTCTCGGCCTGGTTAACATCACCACCGGAACCCATTTTGAAGATAGTGCAAAAGAAACGGGATGCAAAAAAAAAAAAGAGAGGAGATGGAAAGAGTGTCAAGAAGAAAGAGACACCAGGGATAATGAGGAAGAAAAAGGAAGAGAGAAGGCGGGAAGGGGGGCCAGAAAAAAAATACTCGACCGCCGGGCGCTAAAACCCAATCAGGAAGCCCAGGGGGTTAAATTACTGTATATTACGGTTATTGGGCCGTATTGTTTTGCCTCCTGCCGATATCTCCCGATCCACTGAAAATTCTGCAATCTGGCCTGGTCTGGATATTTCGGGTCTGCTATGGGTGTATGGGGGTCTTTTTGGTCTTTGAAATGCGCCTGTCTCTGTCCATAATACAGCAGGCTATCGATTCATTCTGTTCTCTGTGGGAACCATTCAACATCCTATTCTTTTCACTGTGATAATCGACATCCTGTAGTCCCGTGCAACGGCCCAAGCGCCGGTCCATAGTACCGTAGGGGTACGGTGTATATTTCCCTGTCCAATGCCGAGCCTCCACTCCCCGGGGCAACCTCCTTTTCGCTGGCCGGGTATCCGATGGCGAACCGGGCATAAAAATTATATCTCGGACTTGCCACCGATGTGGCTATTCCTTTCTACGTTGTATGTCTTCTTGGGCTCTTGGGTGATTTCGATTGTGTACCTCTTGATTAGTTGACCATTTAGACTTCAATGTTAAGCCCAAAGGACCCGAATGTTACTAGTATTAGTATGGGTAGTAGCCTTTGTTCGTCCTCGGGCGAGTGGATTCTCCCCAGGTCTCCTCGACGCCCACTAATCCATCTTATTCCTTATTTTGAATCCTTCCTCGTGAGATGATCTAGAGCATTGGGGCATAAATAACTCAATTGAGCAATGTGATCCCTCGCAGGCCTTGCGATAATACTACGCGGCACTGCGATATGTGAGGGATACCTGGACTTTGATATGAGACATTTTTTTCCTTGCTATTATTCTCGTGTCACAGGTACGACCTTTAAGGTGACAGATCGCCGTATTAAGGAAGTACCTGGGTACTTCACATGTTAAACAATGTCAGGTACCCAATAGCACAGCACTGGCTCCACTTTGCTTGGTTCTGAAGGAAATTGTCTGTACGGAGTGCTCCGTACGTTCAAGCCATTTCAACCTATGTTGTAGGTTATAATCAATGGCAGTATTAGGAGCTTCCTACAGCTAGCTTAGAATCAAAAATTTCCCGAGGTTCGCCCCAGCAACCGCTAGCGCCTGAGTGGGTCCGCATCGCATGGGAGCTTTCTGCTTTGGGAGCTACAGAGTTCTACAGGTATGTATATAGGCCTGAAAGCAAACAGATTGCCAGAAGGCCGTTCTCGATAGGATTTTTAGGGTTTGTAGTAGCCGTAATATCACGGGATAATAACTAGGCTGCAAATTAAATATGCAATTGGTGTTTTATGTTACGTCGCAACCCTCTTGAGAGGCTCCAAATATATATTCCCAATGTGCAATGACCCAGCATTTCCTCGATTTGTCCATTGTTCTTTTTCTTTTTCTTTTCCAAGCTGCACTTTGTTCATTTCAATATGGCTATTTACAGCTAAGACATATATCACAAGGAACCGATCTTATGTGCCAGTGTAGGCATTTCAATTTAGAAGGGAAAAAGCTTTTGGTTCGTTTCATAAATTGATCCGAAAAAGCTATGGACAATGGTAGATCGACAGACGCAACTCGTCTAATGCTTCTTCGACCTCTTTCTCTTCTTACGTGTGCCATCCCCTTCTCTGATATCAACCTTATCCTCATCATCAGCCTCCTTGGGCTGGCTAGGTCGGGCATCGCCACCGAACTTGAATACTGGCCCATTCTCATCACCGAAGGTGTCCTTGCGCCACTCGCGAAGCCGGGCCTTCTTGCCCAGCTTTCTCTGATCGCGCCGCTTCTGTTCTTCTTCGCGGAAGGTGGCCAGCTTCTTCAGACCAGCGAACTTGTTGAGCTGTGTGTCGTCCGCCATGAGGATATCCCGTGCTGTCAAGCCAAAGCTCTGCGGTGAGGTTTCGCGGTAGCGGAACTTTGTGGCGTTCTTCTTTGTAGCTCCGGGAAGCAAGGTGATGTCGAGATCCAGGTTGCGCTCAACTGCGTCTTCAATACGAAGACGGTCTTTGCGCGCCTCACGTTTCTGGATCCGCTTCTCTTCAGCCTTGCTCTTCTTCTTAGACCCGGAAGCTTCGTCGTCATCTTCATCTTCGGCTTCTGATAGTTCGAGGGTGGGCTGCTCTTCTTCATCCTCGTAGTCTGGGATCAAGTCCTTGATATCGATATCGTCATCCCATGTAGGCTTCTTAGGAAGCTTCTTCTTCTTGCCGCCCTCATTTTCGCTGTCTCCGCCTTCCTCCCCGGCGTAATACTCCTCGCCAAACCGTTTTTGCATCTCCGCTTCCCAGTTGGAGTCGTCCCAGGAAGCGTCCAGGAAACGTGACCAATCCTCGTCCGTGAACTCTGAGGCACGAAGCCCCGCAACCTCTTTGATTTGCTCCACCTTTTTCTGGAGTTCCTCAGTCTTCAGTTTGCGGAGACGATTCTTCTCAGTTTCGCGCTGCTTCTTCTCCTCCTCCTTAAGTGCGCGCTCGGCGTCGCGAAGCTTCTTACGGGCACTCTTTTCTTCGCGGCGGACGGATTGCTTGTTGGTGAGATCACGAGAGTGTGTAACAATCACCTCGTTCATCTTGTTGGGGTCCTCGAAGCGGAAGTTGTATGCTTCTTCAATAGCTTCCGCCCGCTCGACATCGTCATCCTCGTCCGAATCAAATGGATGCAGCTCTTGCTTGTCGGTGGGAATCCAGGCTCGTGCTGACAAGAAGTTGGACAGGAAAGTCTCGGGGTCTTTGTCCGCATTCTCGATATCGAGTTTGATTTCAGATTTGGGCAAGGAAACGTCCTGGCCGGGCTTGCGGACCATAAAATCATCGCCATCTTCCATCTCTTCGTCGGACTTGTCTGCCGCTCCGTGCATCTCCTTGACAATAGCATTCTTCAAGTCGGCCTGCTCTTGGGCATAGGTCTTTGGGGTATTTTCCTCTTCAGCTGGGTTGACGCCACTCAGAAGATTTTCTGTATGGTATTGTCGCAGTGTCATGGACTTTTCCTTGGGGCCTTTTCCGGCAGCGGCTTCCTCTGGGTTGAACTCGGTGTAAAAGCTAGAATCTTTGTCGTAAACGCGAGGATCCTTGGAACGAATAGCATTCAACGTCGCCGAGATCTCAGCATCCAGAGCTAATGTAGCGAGTTCTGCATCGTCATCCTCTTCTTCGGAGTCGGAATCCTCAGAGTCTTCGCCGGGGCGGTTTCCAAGGCTGGAGACCTTGCCATACTTTGCTTCCACTGTGAATCAAGCCAATGTTAGCATGCAACCAAAGCGGAAAAATGTCGAGTGAATGCACCTACGTCTTGCAACTTCTTCCCTCTTCTTGTTGTGTTCAAATCGACGAGCGTAGTCTTCATTGACCTTGAACCCGGTATCAGACGACTGCTTGCCGAGAAGAACTCCACCAGCATCATCCCCAGAGTCGCTGTCGCTATCATCATCCAAGAGCTTTCGCATTTTCTTAGAAGGAGGCTCCATTTTGTGTGATCAAGTATACGATTGAAGGCCGACCCGGTGAAATCTCCAATTGGCAGAAAGAAAAAAAACCTCACACCGCCCTATCCAGAAAAGCCGCCCGCTTCCTAGTGCCTTGAAGATCAGGCGCCAAGGCAGAAACGCCATCCCTGACGTAGCCAATTAGATCAGCCGGAGGCTCACCTGAGCAGGTCTGAGGAGGTCTCAGACAAAGTCGAGATCGCCACAAGCCGGAAAATCATACACGTGGGCTCCTTCTAGGGCGTGAAATTGAATTGATCATCGAGTGGCAGGAACGAGAGGAGGCCTATTCACACCTCTCACGTCTCGGTTGTTCGCGTCAAGTGTATGGCTGGAGACATGCACTAGATGTCGACGCAAGCACAAACTCCGTTACCCCAAGTCGGGAAGCTTGTGAGCGTTGTGTGAGTATCTGATATGTCAGATGTTGGAATTCTCTTTCTTGCATACTAATGGCTATGTCTATTTCTAGCCCGGTCGGTCTCAAAGAAGCTGCCCTCGACTCGCCTACCTTTCGTGCCACCACCCTCCATTTCTCCGATCAGGTTGATTTTATAGAGAAATGGCTTGACGGATATGCCAAAGCTGCAACAAAGCTCTCGTACGAGCTGACCGCTCTGGAGAGTGTAGTGAGCAACTTTCTTTCCTACTCGACACATCCCCTCGTTGTCTCGGAAGCGGTCGTTGATCATGATTACACACTTCTGGCTATGAGGAGGTGCGGTGAAGGATCTAAAGATCTGTGGAGTGGGCTCATAGCGACAACCAGGAAGTTGGAGTCGTTGATTTCCGAACCCATTCGAGATTTCATTCAAGAGGATCTGCGGCATTTTAAGGTATTGAAGCGCCCCTGAACCAGTTTGTTCTTTTGCAGGATTATCTGATAAGGCCATAGGAAATTCGTCGCAACCTCGAACAATCCCAGAAATCGTACGATTACCTCCAAGCTCGATATGCCTCTCAGTCGAAGTCCAAGGAGGCCTCGGCCCTGAGAGAAGAGGCGTTCCAGCTGCATGAAGCCCACAAGGCCTACCTGAAAGCGGCAATGGACTATTCTGTACAGGGCCCTCAGGTACGAAATGCGCTTGATCGACTTCTGGTTAAGGTTTCCTGCGATCAATGGCGGGAATTCCGGGGATTCCACAACCACAACGGTGGGACCTTTTCGAAATGGTCCCGTGAGATGGATCGTATTAAGGGCTGGCTTCACGAGATGGAAGGGAGTGAGAAATCATCCAAACGAGAGCTGCTATCCACCCGGAAGCACATTGAGGAAGCCGCGGAGTTAGCGGCTCGACCGTCTCGAGAACTGGAGGACTATAACATCTCGACCGTTCCATACCTTGGCTCTCGTCCAATTTCAACACTTAATGTGAGCAAAGAGACGCGACCAGAGAAGCAAGGGTGGCTGTATTTGCGCACATTGTCAGGAAAGCCCACTCGCACTATTTGGGTCAAGCGGTGGGCTTTTCTCAAGCACGGCATATTTGGGTGTCTTGTACAGGGCTCTCGTACTGGCGGCGTTGAAGAGAGTGAACGAATCGGTGTGCTGCTTTGTAGTATTCGTCCTGCATTCCAGGAGGAACGCCGGTTTTGCTTCCAAGTGAAGACCAAGAACAACACCATTCTGCTGCAGGCGGACAACCAAAAGGAGCTGATGGAATGGATTGGCGCCTTCGAGGCGGCCAAACAGAAAGCACTGGAAAACCCCGCAAGCACTGATCTTTCGGTTTCTGGAAAAGTCACTGTCCAAGACCCTGCATTTTCAATTTCTCAACCTCCGGCTACAGAGTTCGCTGCAGACCCTGCAGACTCCCTTACACCCCATGCGAACGATGAGCCTGGAGCAGGAGATCGCAGTGTGACGCTTCCTGTTCCAGACCGTGACGGACATATCATGAGAAATAGTACCGATATTGGAAGCAGCAGAAGACCCACAGGCTTGGATAACGAGAGCTCCGCAAGAGAACATGCAAGAGAGCATACCTCTAGACTCATCCAAAAGTTGGATCTTCACCGCAAATCGAACAACGCGGCTCCGATATCTCCTGCCATACCCGGCCCCGCAGGCGGAATAGCCAGTCTCATCTCTGCCAGCCATAATATTCTCCCTTACAGCAATACCGGTCCACTCAACGTGAGTGCTGACGACAAACGAGGTCGGAGTTTAAGCAACGTGGATGAGTCTGGCTCAAGTCTTGCACCTGCCACGCTCGCCAATCCGCCGGCACCCACAAGCATGAGTAAGGCTGCAGTGGTTGTGAGCAATGAAAGAGGTATTGGATTAGGTGTCTCTGATAGCACGGGTGGCATGCCCAGTGGTATGATGGCGAACCTGTGGGGCACCTCTAACTGGGGTTTCATGAACAAGCTTCAACGGGAACAGCGCCAAATCGATGGAGTATCTGACGACACCCCAGAAGGCCGGCCGTCTTCAACCTTGAGTGATGGTTCAACACACGCGATTGCTGCACAGCCCGATGCAGCGGGTTCTTCAGCGGCACCCCGACAGCAATCAGGTCCACGTCACAGGCAGACAGTAAGCCTTGATGGAGATGATGTTAAGCTCACGCAAGTTGCACTGGGTGTTGGACATGAATATCCCAGCTACTATCCTCAACAATTGAAGATTCAAGATGCTCAGTTCAGATTGCTCTTCCCAGATGTCAAAAGAGCGGAAGCATTGGTCTTGGTATTTAGAGCCACCTGGAGCCCTAACGACCAGCAAGAGTTCCCGGGACGAGCTTATGTCACAACAAGGAACATCTACTTTTACAGTCACCATTTCGGATTGGTCCTGACTACCGGTGTTTCTCTGGAGAGCATTAAGGAGGTAACTGCAGCTCCTGGACGAGACTGTGACTTCCTTTTCCTTCATACTATTCCACCCCTCGGCAGTGATATTCCTGGCCGGGTTACGATTAAAACTTTCCTTGAACCTCTCCGACTCCTTCAAAAACGGCTCAACTTCTTGATCCAAGGTTCCATTGCGGTCGAGCAGTTGACTTTGGAATCTTTGATCAAAGCGCTGATCAAGATGGACACTGGGTCTCCCGCCCGAACTTCCAGTGCAGATAGCTGGGAAGATCTATCGTCCGGACTTGCAGACATCAAACACGACGGGGGCAAGGCTACAGACCTGGGTCATGCAAAGGACATTCGACTCCCTATTTACATCGACAAAGATCTTGAGATGGATGGAGGAAGAACTGGCCGTGGTCGGGATATTGCCAGATTCCGACTCCCAACCCAACCCGTGGAGTATGTTCCACAAGGTGATCTTGTTTTAGTGACCGAAAAGATTCTCGATATAAGCCCTAAAGCCTTGTTCCACATATTATTTGGCGACAAAAGCGCCGTGTGGCAGCTTCTTTTACATGAGAGGCAAGCTCGAGGTTCGTCAACTATAAACCCCCAATCCCTTATACATGGCTGACATTCCAAAAGAAATCAAACAAGGCCCATGGGCTAGTACAGAACAGCGGCATCTGAAGCGTGACTTCCACTACAATATCGCCACGACGGATATCCTTGGTAGGTTTGATTATCTATGACCTTGAGATCTAGCCATGACTGATTTTGTATAGGTCGTATTCACGAAAATGCGATCTCGGATTATCAGATCATCGATGTTCTCAACGATCATCTGTGCTACGTGATCACAGATAAGAAGACCCCATGGCATCTCCCTTTCCGACGTTCGTTCCGGTTGGTTAGCAAGGTTGTCATTACATTCCAGGCCAAGTCGAAGAGCAAGCTTGCCATTTATACGAAAGTCGAGTGGCTATGGTCTCCCTACGGCCTCAAAAGTAAGTTCTCCCCTCCCACCCCTCCCAGTTTGAGTCAAATACAATAATCTAACATACTCAGACGTGATCGATAAAAAAGCAAGTGATGATCTAGAACAAGACTCCTTAGATCTTGTAGACCTAGTCAGTGACCAAGTACGCCGATTGGGTGCACACAGTCGCACCAAAAAGGCCATCACAATCTTCGGCCACGTCGGACGCCAAAGTCACGTCTCCCAATTTAGTGGTGCTGGTTCCAACCTGAAGCTGGAGCCCCGCAAGCCGCGAACTCAGCGTGCCATGCACGAGCTTCTTCTCGAGACCTTATTGTCATTCCTCGAAACGAGTGTCTCCTTCTTCATGATGTGGGCCTTTGGCATAGTTCGCTGGTCTTGGAAGACCGTGAGTGCACACAAGATCATCCTGACCATGTTGGGCATAAGTGCAATTCTGAACGGATACTATTCTTCGCGGGATAGTTGGGACTGGTGGCACGAGAGACATGCAGGAAATTTCATGGCACGACTGGGCGTACAGCCGAATCTCGTTATGAGCAAATCCATCTACATGCGGGATATTGATGACGCGGTTGCAAATTCCACAATTTGGCCCGGTACCGGCAATGCCAGTGATTGCTTTGCCACCTTCCACGAGCAGACCATGCGGTATTCGGAAATGCCTCTGTCGCTCAGTCCATCAGGACCCCGGGATGCATTGACCAAGAGCGCCACCAAACGCTTCCAGCAAACCCGTGAGCGTCTTGGCATGTATCGACACAACCTTCTCGTCGCATTGCGTGTTGTGAACAGCATCGAGAAAGAGGTTATACAGACCGAGTGGGAGCGTTGGCTCCGCGAGGAGGTCCGGCGCTGTCGCCAGGTCGAGGTTCTCCTTGGCGGAGAGGCCACTCAGGGCGACGACTCGCAGCCGGGCCAAACGGCCAAAGCTGAGCGAGTCTTCGCCGAGCATGCAGACAACGTCAAGCAGTGGTATGAGGGGTACTGCTCGAGTTGTCGAATGGAGCAAGAACAGGTCATATTCAATGATCGTGGTGACCTAGTTCCTTGATTTTCTTCCTGCGGCAGTTTCTAGCCGTCTCTGAGCATATTGTCAAGCCTTTTGTACAGCCATCTAGCTTTTCTTGCTTCTTGCTTATCACTATACCCTGTGGCTAGCTGATCATGTATATCATGCAAGTTGTTGATTTGAATATACTCTACTCTTGATACCACATGGACAATGTCATTTCACTGCTCTTTTGAATGAGTATTCGTCACATCATGTCGTTAACCCACGAGGGGCAAAAATGTAATAGGTAGTATTATGTACATATGGGAATCACCGAGCTCCGCGCACTCAGTTCTGCCTCGGCTTCACGTCGCCTTCATGCACAACATAATACGCCACTGTCCCGTCCCCACCCATTCCCTTATCCACCATAGCAAGCAAACATCTTTGTGTGCCCCATTCTTTGGTCACACGAGTCTTCTCCTTCTTATCATAGTACTGAGCTAGTTTCTCTGCCTTTTCGGGATCCAGACTCTCCGCCCCCGGCTGCATGCTTGTACCATCGACAGATCGATCATGCTCTTCGGCCTTTTGCTTAAACTCAGGAAGCCGGTCAAAAACAGCAGCCATATGGCGCAAGCTCCATGGCTGACCCTGTGTAGTTGGCACCACGAACATGCGCTCCGGCTTGAGGTCATCTTCGCGAATCCCGTTTTCTAGCATATACAGCTGCTCGTCTGGATGTGTGTACACGCGGTGTGGGGGGTAGCCGGAGAGTAGAGGAATTGGTTCTCGTGGTGGTTGGCGGGGATTTTTGCTTAATGTGTTTGAGTTGTCTGCTTGTCCAGGAATGATGTCTCCTATTATAGAGGTCCAGAGGTGTTGGTGTTCGAGGTTGTGCTGTACTTGGGCGGATGTCGCGAGGTGGGGGGAATCATAGCCTTTTTCGGCGATGTGCTCGGTGATGGCCGATGCATTGGGCCGTTTGGTGGCTTCCTGTGTGTTCGCCATCATGGATATCTTGGTATCCTTTTTCGTAAGACTGAAGCAGGAGCTCCGATCGAGAAACCACAAATCTCGGGATTTTTTGAGCTTCACCGCCCGTACAGATCTGATTTTATTAGCACCGCCTTCCTCAATTGGATTGTATAGCTGGGATAAGAAGCTTGGAAGTTCCTGGCTTAAAAGGGAGTTTATGAATGATAATTTGAGGAGTGTCGCTTCAATTTTCCCTTCGGCTTTTCGTCTTGAGCTCAAGTAAAAAAAATGAACAAAAAAGTATGTGGGGGGTAGTGAGCATAGACAAGGAAGTAAGAACACATGGCATCTTGTTATTCTTTTGTTTCAGGTACAGAAACCCTCCAGGACCCTCATGACAACCTAAGACAACACATATCCTCGGCGTAGGGTCATTTTCCACTCGAATAATTTGTACTGCCTCTCTGTTCGAGTTACTTGCATTTCCAACTTGCATACCGCCCCAATTTGTCGCAATGGGACGACAAAAGCAAGCAGTTCCGCTCCAGAGAGCTCCCTCTCAATTAATGCACCTCTCAGAAGAGTCCGACATGCCACAGAATACTGCAAGTGGCAACACAGACACACCTTCCACCGCCAATGGAAATGGAAATGTGTCCGGAAAAGCATCTGCCGCCCTGGAGACAGTCGCCGAGAGCCCTGGGCTGACGCAACTTGTGATATGCGTTCTCGGTATATATGCGGCATTGTAAGTGCCTCGACCGCATTTCGCCTGATTCCTTAGACAGGCAAAATAGACTAATGGGACAAAAAGCCTCTCGTGGGGTGTGCTACAGGAGGCGATCACGACGACCAGCTATCCCGTTCGCCCTGCAACCGTCGCAGAGCCAAACCCTCCAACGGAGCGATTCACTTACTCGCTGGTGTTGAACACGGTCCAATCTTCTTTCGCAGCCATTACCGGCTTTACATACCTCCTATTCTCAACCCCGAGTGGCCAAAAGATTCCATCTGTCTTCCCCACACGCCGGATCATCTTCCCCCTGCTTCTAGTCGCAATCTCCTCGTCACTTGCGTCACCCTTCGGCTACGCCAGTCTCGAACACATCGACTACCTGACCTTCATCCTCGCCAAGTCATGCAAGCTCCTCCCGGTCATGGTCCTGCACCTGACCATCTTCCGCAAGAGATACCCACTGTACAAGTACGGTGTTGTCCTGATGGTCACTCTCGGTGTTGCAACTTTCAGTCTGCACCACCCAGGAACTAGTAAGAAAGTTGCTGCCAAGGGCCAGTCTGGATCCTCTGGATGGGGCATCTTCTTGTTGTCCATCAACCTCCTCTTGGATGGCCTGACCAACACCACGCAGGACCACGTCTTCTCCTCGCCCAAGCTGTACACACGATTCACCGGACCCCAGATGATGGTCGCTCAGAATGTTCTTTCGACCGTTTTGACTTCTGCGTACCTCCTGATCATGCCACATCTCTCACAAAGCGGGATTTTGCATAACCTCCTGCCCCTCCCCATTCCCCCGTCCACTGAGACTGAGCTATTTGGTGCCTTCTCTTTCCTCTCCCGCCACCCAGAGGCATTGAAGCATGTTCTTGGGTTCGCGGCGTGTGGGGCTATTGGTCAGCTCTTCATCTTCCACACTCTGTCTCGCTTTTCTTCACTGCTGCTTGTCACCGTCACCGTTACACGCAAGATGTTGACTATGCTGCTCAGCGTTTTCTGGTTCGGACATTCTCTGTCCGGTGGCCAGTGGCTGGGGATCAGTCTGGTCTTCGGCGGCATTGGTGCCGAAGCAGTGGTACAAAGATCAGAGAAGAAGGCGAAAGAGCGGTCGAAGATTGAGGCTGCGAAGAAGGAGTTGTGAGATGTTTTGCTAAGCCCGTTAGATAGACTTTCGTCAGAAGAGCATTTATATTCCCAAAATATAAAGCACAAACCACGAGTTACAGCCTCTTGGAGGCTTCTTATTTTATATATTTTCTCGGGTCTTTTGTGGGTATATTCTTGAAGCTATTTGTCTTTTAGAGGGCGTAAGTAATGGGAAGAAGCTCACTTCCGCCCCTCAACCATGATGATATGATATCCAAAGGCAGTCTTGACCTCAGCATACTTGGGGTTTCCCGTCGTGCTAGTTTCAAGCTCAAAAGCAACATTCTCAAATGCAGGATCCAGCCCGCCCTTAGTCTTCCATCCGAGCGACCCTCCTGCAGAAAAGAAATTAGCCCTGTTTCATTTTGTCCCTCTGAGAGTACCTACCCTGTCTAGCCTTGTCCTCCGAGAATTCACGAGCGACTTCATCAAACTTGGTGCCATTGCGAAGCTTCTCCAGGGCTTCTTCTTTCTTGGCGTGTTTTTCGCACTAGATATCATTAGAATGAGCGATCTAACGACCCTCCCCTATCCACAGGATCTGGCGGTATATAGGCCAGCTCCAGAACTATAGGTGGAGGATCTGAATCTGAAGGAGAAGAAAAAACTTACAAGAATGTGTCGCACGTTGATCGACTGTGCGCCTTTCACAGCTCCTCCCTTTCCACCTTTTCCCTTAGCGTCATCCGCGGAGGCATCCTTGCCCTTGCCCTTGGCAGCTTTGGCGTTGTTCTTGGGGGCCATTGTGGACGAGATGGTTCCAGAATATGTTGTTATCGCTGCCTCGTCCGTTGGTTGTTCGGTTTGAGCTGATGTGGGGTTATATCGCTGCCTGAGGTTGTAAGGCAGAGAGGGTGCGTGACGTGGATGCGGGTTTATTGTTCCAAGGTTGTCTTTCTACAAAGTTATGCATATAGAATTATCCCGGCTAAAGGCTGAGATATCTTGGTCTTTCACAGAACCATCCATATTTTCTTTCCCTTCGTCCTCACTGCGACCCATTCATCCACAACCATTGCTGAGACGAAAGACCACTAAAGTCAGCATACGGGGGGACTAGAAACCAGGTATCAAGTACTGGTCCCGGCTTGAAAAACAAATGGGATTCGATCTTGAAGCTGCACGCATCACCGCATTGCCTGAGGATGCATTCTATATATCAGACTTCATTACAGAGGACGAGGAGGATTGGCTACTTCAAAAGGTAAGCGCCAGTGATTGTCTTACGAGCATGTGTTCTATGTCTTGAACGATTGATGTTAAATACGAGCAGCTGCTCGAATATATGTGCTTGCCATTATATCATTTCTCTTCAACCACCAATGCATACATAAACGCTGCATACCATTTATTCATGTTCAGACCTCGCTCACTGCGACAATCCACAGGTAAAATCAGCGCCGCTGCCGCGCTGGACCCAGCTCTCGCACCGCAGACTTCAAACATGGCCATCAGCCCTCACCAAGAGTAATTCTCTTCTTGAATCCCCCCTACCAGCTTGGCTTAGATCACCAATCATCGAGCCGCGGTTTGAGGCCCTGCGTATCTTCAACAATGCCCCCCACAAGGGGCCCAACCATGTTTTAGTAAACGAGTACCAGCCCGGACAAGGGATCATGCCGCATGAAGATGGAGCAGCATACTATCCCCTCGTTGCAACAGTGAGCCTAGGGGCACCGATTGTGCTCGACTTGTACCACAAACCCACCCAAGGCGACAGGGAAGAAAACGGTGCGCCAGCCGAGGCCGGAAGAGATGTTGCCGGGATACCCGACCCAAATCGAAGACCTCAATACAGGATATTGCAGGAGAGACGGAGCCTGCTGATCACGAGGGGCAAGTTGTACACGGATCTTTTGCATGGCATCGAGGAAACGACGAGGGATGAGGATTTGGGGCCCTACTCTATCTGCAACTGGGAGCTCTTGCGGGAAAGGGAGCCATACCAGAGCGGGTGGTACGAGCGGCAGACGAGGACTAGCCTTACGTACAGGGACGTGCTTCATGTTGTGAAGATGGGAAATACCTTGAAGTTTTTAGGTGGGAGGTAACGAGTACCTCATTCCTGAATTCCGGTTCTTTTATTTTTTTTTAGCACTACATTAGTAGACATAAGGGATCATAAACCACCAGTCCTGCACTGAGTCTTTACCAAACTTCTGCGCATACCACTGCTTGGTATTGCGAGCTGTCAGACCAAGGTTGACCGCAACGAAGGCCAGACAAGACAGCATAGTTTTATTGACCAATTCACCTCGCGGTGCAGCCAACAGCGCCAGCGACAAGTAGACAACACATTCAGCGCCGTAGTGGGGACAGACAATACCGCGGAACATGGGATGCTCTGGGAGGGTGTATTTTTTCAACGAGTACAGGTAGTGATGGGAGTCGTGCTGCAGACCAGACGCCACCAGGAAGAGCGGGACGAGGAAGAAAGTGCGCAAACTTGGGGCGTTGGTCATCTGCAGATGGGCAATGCTCAGATTTTCGGTCAACAGAGTGCCGGAACCCTCGATCCAGATTGCAACTCCTGCCGCCAGATAGAAAGCCAAGCCCAACAGCCAATGCATAAACCACATCTGTGACGACGAAGGCTTTGAAAAGACAAAGCACTCCCATAGACGCCGGGATCCCTGTACAGCCAACAGCACACAGCAGATCACCAACTGAGTCAGGGACATGGAGTGCCGTTGATGGTCCTCGCTAACGCGGGATGCGATGGCTTGGAACACCACACCCCGCGATAGCAATTGCGCAACCCAGAAGACCGACGACAGGACAGATGCAACGTAGAAGTGCGTGAAATAGCTATGTGGCACCTGCCAAGTAGCGAGATAGTCAAGGAAGCCCTTGTTTTCCGTGGAGGGGTCCTGGGCGCGAGGTGGTGCAGAGCCGGTGGAGATCGAGCCTGAGGTCGCGCGTGGGCCATAGGTGAGGAAGCGGGATCGCAGTGAGGTTGGGATGCTGATCGAGATGGTCTGCATACGAGGGGTCGGCGTTAGTTGGGTTCATCTGCAGGTGGTGTTCACTATCACCACTATCACAGGGCGTATCCGTACCGTGGCGGCGGCCAGCAGGAAGAACGCGCGTAGAGCATCCACGGCATCCATGCCGGTGGCTTCCAGGGTGCTATCGACCCATTCAGAGATTAGAGACATGGCTCTTGGATGAGCCTTTTTCCTCCTCCTTCTCGTATTTTTCTTTTCCCGTTTCTGTTTCGTATTTGTTTCTAATTTAGTGTCATTGTGACGATATCAGTGAGGTGTTTTAGGGAGGTGGTTATTGTGGAGAAATCCAGCCCCCCCGATCCTTCAGGTCTTGCCAACGGGGGCGTTTGGAGTTAGTTCGGCCTCTAGTTTGCGAGTTGGGACCAATTAGGGTAGATTTCAGATAGAGGTCCTTTATATGTTGTATGATTTATGTTTTAAATTGATTTAATAGAAGTTTATAATGAGGATATTAACAAAAATAGCGTCCATCCAAGGATAGGCCGAGATAAATGGGCTGATATGCTGAGTGGAGACTTTTTGGAGGCAAATCCACTTGACCGCATTTGGTCTAGCCTGGCTGGGATGTTTGCTGCATTTGCAACTTCCGAATTAGGGTTAGTGGTCAGAGGTCTGTGCCCCCCTTTTTTCACGGTCTCACGGTATCAATCGTATCGAGCTCCCCGTATGGAGTATTCACCCTCGGAACAGGAAGAACATTGAACATTCAAGTAAAAAAAAAAAAAAAAAAAAAAGAAGTAAAATATCAGGGGTACTAACGTCGACCCCCCTCCCAAGATACAAGCATGTTTCCAGTAGTCAAAAACCCCACCTGCAGCTCGATGATTCTACTGTGGCCAAACCTGACCCAGTGAGGAGCCCTACGCCCAATGAATCCAGTCCCATTCCTTTCCCTTCCCGCTTTTCCTCTTCCCTTCTCTTTCTTCCCCCATTCAACCCCCCAAGTGAAAAAAAACAACCCTCGATTTCACCCTCGATCTATATCCCTATACCAGTAAATCCAATATCCGGACTTCCTCGACCATCCCGTATCGCTCCCGTACCCCGGAGCGGTATTGCCCACGTTTCAAGACTCTCTTTGCGGGTGAAACCCGCGGTCGAGGATCGGCGTTCGCGCACAACTGCTGGCGTTGTCGACCACGGTTGTTTTGTCGGTCGCGTTTCCCCCCAAAATGACGAGCGGCATTTCAAGTCTTCGAGTGCTATCGCTATGAGTGATGTCGAGGCAGTCTCTTTACCAGCTGCCCTGGACGTCGGTCAGAACAGGCTTGCCACGGTAAAGCCAGATCCTGTTGATGCTTCATCACCAGGCAAAGCTCGTGCAAACTCTTACCCACGGGTAGACAGCGATGGACTGACACGTGTACATTCAGAGGGGGAGGAGGATGGGCCTCCCAGTCCTAGGGCAGATTCGGAGGCGGAGACAATAATTCAATCAGGTCGAGAGTCCTTGTCACCGGAGAAGAAAAGGAAGCATATCAAGCACGATCCGAGTCGTCATGAGCTAAATGGAACCGATGGACACCAGCGAAAGAAACCACGGGTGTTTGGCGACACTCGCGAACGCGAACGGGAAAAGGAGCGGAGCCTTTCTCCAAACCACCGAGCAACATCGCCGTCGGTGGTCAAGATCGAAAAGGATGATTCTCATATGTCAGAAACGGAAGGCGTCGCCAATGGGATCGACCGTGCGTCAGAGATAGCTCGTGCCTTCCGTAAACGAAGCTTAAGTGACAGTGCCGAGGAACAACGGGATTGTCGTCGCGCAAACTCCCACACAGCATCCCATCCTGTGGGGGAGCTTAAACATACCAATAATACGCGCCTCTCCAGGCCTCCATCGAACACGCGATCACTCTCACCCAGCCGACCATCTCACCAACGATCTGCTTCGGGCTCCCAGTTTCCGACAAAGAAGAAGGCACCGACCCCCGTGCTCACAGGCTCTGGGCGACAAAGCTCCGAAGATAGACAATCGACATCCTCCTCTCAAAGCGGTTCTCCACTGCCGGGGGCGCATCTGCGGAAGCTTGGCTCTGGAGTCGGTGCGTCCGCGTCGCCTGCTAAGCAAATGGGACCAAAGAAACTGCGTGACAAGAGTGGCCGGACTCCTCTTGCCCGGGCATGCGCGGATCGGAAACATGATCAAGTGATGATGCGGCATGCCGAACGCCCGGAAGACATTAATATCCCCGATAATGCAGGCAACACCCCCCTGCAGATCGCATCGCTTGCTGGAGAAGCCGAGATCGTCAAGTTCCTGCTAGACGCAGGCTGCGAGATTAATACTAAAAACATTGACAAAGACACCCCGTTGATTGATGCTGTGGAGAACGGGAATGTGGAGGTGGTCAAACTTCTGCTTGATGCAGGTGCAAACCCACGAACTGTGAATGCGGAAGGCGATGAGCCTTATGAGTTGGTCCCGTCCTTTGTAGATGACGATGAGTACGATGAGATGCGGAAAGCGCTTGCTGATGCCAAAGCCAATTTGCGGCCTGGTCGACGCTCAGAGGAACACACAAGACCAGAGAGCAAGGAACCTTCTTCACGACGAGCTTCGGCAGTCAGAGGATCGGCAGCTAGCCCCCGAGATTCGCCTCCGATGCGCAGTCCTCCCCCAGTGGGCGCGTCAAATCGGCGAAAGGGCGGACGAAGCGAAGCCACGAGAAACGATCTTCTGTGGACCAAACCCACATTCGAGAACCTTCGCGAGTTTGCTGCTAAAGGCGATGAGGCTGGGGTTGTGAGCATTCTGAATATTTTGCAGAAAGCTGACAATGCTTCCTTGATTGCTGCAGCAAAGGGTGGCCACCACGATGTCCTCTCTCTTTTGTATGCGATGGGTAACGCTGATGCGGATCCTAACCCGTTGCGTGGGCAAAAACCGGGTTACAACACGCCTATGCTTGCTGCGATTGGTCGTGGAAACAGCGCTGTTATTCAGCTTATCCTGAACCAACCCGGATTCAACCCCACGCGACGACTGTTTGAAGACAGGACATATTTTGAACTGTCTCGGGGTCGACAGGGTGAGAACTGGGAGGATGAGTATCAGATTCTGAAGGAGGCCTATGAAAGGTTTGCAGGTTCCGATAAGGGTCGCAAAGACGACTCACCCCGCCGTGCTCGTGGAAAAGAGAAGGAGGAGAAACGCCCCCCACGCAGAGGATCTTCCTCCCCCGTCGCGCGTAAAAAAAACAACAGCCCCAACGCCAACAGAAATCGCGATTCTTTAAAAGACATGGATCCAACCAAAGAAAAGCGTCGTCAAAAAGAACACGATTTATCACGACCATCGGATTCCTCCAAGCCCAAATCTTCTTCATCCGCCAGACGAGACAGCGAGTCTAGTGGAATGGCACCCAACGAAGACATCCGAAAGAGACGACTCATTGCTGGGCGTCGCCCCCAGGAGCGTAGACCAAGTCTCTTTTCGTCTGATTCACTCTCTGGACGCGAAGAGGCACCGAAGCCACGTGTTGATACAGCAACTGACAACGCATTATCCTTGAAGCGCATTCGCACTGATGGTTCCCCGGAACGATCTCGCTCGCGCGGCACAGATGGCGATCGCTTATCTCCCGAGTCCCGCAAAAAGAAGAGACGGGTGATCTCCGAAGATAAGTCTTCTGGTGCGACACATGGTGCACCAAGGCAACCTGATGATGCCAGCAAACCCCATCCTCGCCGACCCTACGATGACTCTACTCGGACTGCTGAACCCCAACCGCACAAATCTACCGAAACCTCCAAGAAGCCCCCGACCCGCCCGACTTCACCACGTCATGATCCTACCACACGTCAGGATCCCATCAAAAAGAACGGCGATACGAAGAGGGAATCGCACGAGCCCAGAGTCGACACCGTGGAAGACACAATGGCCGTCGCGAAACGTATGGAGCTTGAAGCCCATGAACGTCGAAGAGCCCAGGCCAAGAAGGCACAAGAGGAGCGTGCCGCGAACGAAAAGCGTGTTGCAGAGGAAGCCGAACGCGATCGACTTGCCAAAGAAGAAGCTGAACGAGTGGCCCAGGTTGAAAAAGCCGAAGAGGAAGACCGCAAACGCAAGGAGGTTGAACAACGACGCGCCAAACAAGCCGAAGATGATCGTCTGAAGCGATTGGAACAAGAACGCGCTCGAGCTGCTAAGATGCGCCGTGATCAGGAGGCAGCAGAGCACCGGCGCCGTGAGGCACTTCCCAGCCGTCTTCGTGTTGCGGCGAACCTCGTGGGCTCCAACAATCCCCGTGCGAAAAGCCACGACTGGCTCAAGTCTTTCATGCCTCTCGTCACTGCTCTCACCCGTCAAATCGATCCCAGCTGTGGTTTGGATGTCGCCGACGAGAAATGGATCCCGAACTACTTGGTTGCGCCTCTTCTTGCTACCAATGATCTGCAACTTTCGCAATACGCTAGCTGGGAGAAGCGAAGGGCGACACCCACCCAACGTGTGAATCTGTGGCGAGTCACCCGTCGCATGTTGACTCATACAGATGATGTTGGATTCCAAAGCTCGAGCATCGCACAGATCATGCAGAAGGATTGTGACACACGACCCAAGTATTTCGAGATGGAGCATGTGTTCTGGATCCGAGTAAGTTTTCTTGAGCCTTGCAAGTTATGCTGCCCAACTAACAAGTCTTAGCTTTCCGATTTCACAGATCTCGTCCCACACATTCCTCACCTGCATGGCTTAGAACTGCAATTCTTGAGCATGCACGTCGATCCGGAGCCCCCCGATGGCTGGCGCAGGCTTCAGCACTCCCCAACTCAATGGCCATGGCCTGGGAGCCTCGGTCGATACCAACGGAACCGGGCTCAATGGCTATGGCTCTTTTCGATCTAGTACATACGTCTAGTTTTGTTTTCAGCGTCTTTTCGCTAGGACCCGGCGCGATGTCAGCAATTCAGCGAAGTGGTGTACAGGGTGGATTCTGATTGTACGATTATGATACCTCTTGCGTTCAGTGATGATCCTACTATTAGGTAGTTTTGCTGTGGTTTCTTTTGTAGTCACTGTGGTCATGAATTGTAACCATGCATCCCCGTGTCAATAACATAAAGTTCAAACTCAACTTCCCTCCTCATAACGATATAGACATTTGCAGAAAGGCAGCAAAATCAATCTCTAAGTCAGTAATCTAAAGATCAGATTAAACCCGTCATCACACTGCACTCGACGCGTTCGCCCGTGGACATTCATTGTATGTACAACCATATCACGTGACTAAGTCTGCGGGGACCGCATGACATAATCGTAGGGCACACACAGCCGAAAAAAGTCGAAATAGCGGGAAATTTCACGCCGCCCGCACCACTTCTTAATTTCTCTCTCCAACAACTCTACTCTTCGAGGATCATCCGATTTCAAGCATAACTAGCAACAAAAATGGTATGTTCCATGACTGCGAATTACCCTCACACCATACCACCCCCGCCTCGGTTTTCCCACGACAATTGAGATACTGGAATGGACATGGCCCCCGAGAGCGATTGCGTCGCCGCAGCAGAGGCTACCCCTCGTTGGATCTCTTATCTATGCGCTGCACCGGACTAGTCCAATTCCAAGTCTCAAGAGCCACGACAACTATTCAAGCAACGGAACCAATGAAGCACACAGTACTAACAAGAATCCTCTAGTCGGACGGAGAAGAGCCCACATCCCCTGTCGCCCCCGCCGAGGAGGTCGAGGTTTCTGCCGATGCCGGCAGCGGCCAGATGTCCGTCCTGGACGCCCTCAAGGGTGTTCTGCGCGTCTCCCTGATCCACGACGGTCTTGCCCGTGGTCTCCGTGAGGCCGCCAAGGCCCTCGACCGCCGTGAGGCTCACATGTGTGTCCTGAACGAGGGCTGCGAGGAGGAGGCTTACAAGAAGCTCGTCGTCGCTCTCTGCTCCGAGCACAAGATCCCCCTCATCAAGGTTCCCGACGGAAAGATGCTCGGCGAGTGGGTCGGTCTCTGTATGTGTCGCCTCTATTGATCCAGGATACTCATTTGGGGGCGTATTTGCTAATGTTTTGTTCTCCAGGCACTCTCGACCGTGAGGGTAACGCCCGCAAGGTTGTCAACTGCTCTTGCGTCGTTGTCAAGGACTGGGGTGAGGAGTCCCAGGAGCGCTCCGTTCTCCTCAACTACTTCCAGACCGAGCAGTAGATTGTTTCTACTGAGCGGCTGTGAGTAGCAGGTCTCGCTTCAGGCGTCGGGATTGACTGGGGTTTTGCGGTGGGGATCAAAGGAGGAATACATGAGGGATAGATCAATGTCGAAACTACTGGCTGGACTCGGAGTATACCCTCTGGGTTTGGTGTTTATGTTGGTGGAGATTTGATATCTCTGGTCTTTTGAACCTGTCATTTCGAATCACCTAGTTTATAGCCGTGCCCCGTTTACTCGGGTTCGCGGCACCAATGGCATCTGAGCATCTTGCCTACTTTGACAAAAAAGGATAAATTAGCATATGTGCGTCTTGTAAAAGCTTTTAACACAAGTGGTATCAACATTGTCTCATTATCTTTGAGCGATACCTAGATAGGTAGGGCTGGAGAGTCCACCTGGGCACCTGGGCAGGATCCTCCTGAGTCAGCCGGATTTCGTTCCAAGCTTCAACTCCGTGTTTCTTTGTTTCATTGCTCTTTGAGGAAAATCTCTCCTTTTCCCCCTTCTTTTTCGTAAATTCTAATCTTGACGAAAGCGTGCAGATTGCCTTTATTTGCCATCGATGTACTCCGTATTAGGATTTACATCTTTTTGAGAGCATTCTCCAATATCCTAAACCCAACCTAATTTCCCAATCCCGAATCCCACCGGGCATCGGGATGGAATCCGCCCAAATCCCAGGTGGGACCCCTGCGCCATATGGCAGCGCATGTATGAACTGTTCTCGTGCCAAGTGCAAATGTATTATTCCCGCAACTGGTACTGGCTGCGAAAGGTGAGTGACACTGCTAGAGAGTGTGGCAATAGCCTGAACTAAGCACCAGGTTAGATGCCAGCGCCTGAGCAAGGAATGCCGGCCTGCGCAGACAGTGCGCAAGCGAAATAAGCCGAAGTCCAGTTCTAATACCGCCCATCTCGAGGCCAAAATTGATTGGATCATGTCCGCGTTTGAAAATGGTGGTGCTGCCCCCAGTCTTCCTCCAGATTGGCAACCTGTAAACCTAGGACAGAGTCAACGGCATGATCCAAGACAATCTGCATCAATCACTCAAACCCCAACTAGTGTTTCTTCTTCAAATGCCGAGGAAGGACAGTACCCTGCACAATTCCTTCCTTCGTATGATCGGGATATCTTGGGACTGGTCTACGTCCGGCCCGCCATGGCTCAGAAGTACCTCGACCAATTCCGCACTCGGAACTTGCAATATCTCCCCTTTGTCTACATTCCTTCCAACGTAACCTCTGACCAACTGCGCGAGAAATATCCATTCCTTTGGGTATGTATTATGGAAGTGATCACATGTACAAACCCAGAAAAGGGTGACTCTTTCGGGAGAATCACCAATCATATCCATCAGAGAGTTATGCTCGATATTGCGCCGAGCATGGATCTTCTCCTCGGGATTATGACTTTCATATCATGGTGAGCAGAAAAGAACTACCCTTATGAAAACCGCTTTCCTCATTACAGGTCTCTTTGCAGGGTCACATACAGTAAAAGGCCATTTCTTAATGTCTATGCACACATACTAATGGCAGTTGTCGCCGAGCTTGGGATTAATAAAAGTGTCCCAAATGAGTACTCTGCCATGCATTCATTCAAAGTTGCTATTGGAATGAAGCAAACTCCACCCACAGCCAGAACACTAGAAGAGAGGAGGGCTGTACTGGGATGCTTCTTGATATCATCAAGGTAAATAATACATATCCAAAGAAGCTTTCCAAACAGTAATTAACAGCTGTATCACTAGCGCCGCATTGGCAATGTCCAGGATCGACGCTATGCGCTGGACAGCGCACATGGAAGAAAGTCTTTCAGTACTCACTGAGGCTAAGGAGTGCCCCGAAGATGAACTTCTGATTGCACTAGTCAAGGTCCATTTGGTCTTAGACAGAGTCTATCAACTGCGGCGGGATGGTGAAGCTTTCATGCCCCTACCATTCTATCTCGACAGCTTCAAAAATCAATTAGACACAGTGAAGAGCCACATTCCGCCTCATCTTCAACAGCACAGTATGTTTCTACCCCCCCATCAAGTCTCCACAGACATGACTAACAAGACCAAAGGAGTCTTACTGATGTATCTTTACAATGCCGAAATTGTAATCAACGAACTATCAATAGGGGCACCTGCCATGCCACATTCACCTGATCTCCATCGCCTTGACAGCCTTTACACCTCCCTCCGAGCAACAAAAGGCTGGCTCGACGTATGGCTAGAACTTGAAGGAGAGGAGTACCTACAGGTATCATGCGTCATTTTTTTCCAATTCACTCGAGCCATCGTCAACCTGTACAAGCTCACCATTCTGGAGGACCCCGCATGGTCCCAAAGTATGGTCCGAGACACCGCAAATGTCCTCGAATACCTGAACAGAAACGAAGCCATCATCAGAAAGTGCCCAGAATATATCACTTTCGACCAAAGCAGGGAAATGAACATCCTCGAAAAGGGATTGAGAATAGTCCAGGGCATGAGAATGAACTGGGAGCCAAAATTGATGGAAATGTGGCGTCCATATATGCCTGCGAACAACGGTGTCGATAGTGGCACGATCCAGTCTGATGCTATACTATCTGATGTTATGCCTTTCGGTGGGATTGATGAGGCCTGGATGATGGACTTCCTCGGGTCGTTATGAATCTTGATCTGTAACGTTTGAAACCATGGCTAGAGGATGGGATGGGTTGAACAGCTTTATACATAATACCATATACCCCAGCATACTGTTGTCGTATGCTTGAAATCTTTCAGAGTTCCGCAATATACGCATACCCACGAGCTCAGAGGCTACGGAAATGATTTTCTACTCACCTAGGAGCACTAGGGTCTACACAATCCAGGACAACATTGAAATGCAGCGTACCCTCGCTAACATGCACGTCGAGGTGCACGCTAACCAAGCACTAAGACGCTGGGGCATTCATGGAATCCCATGTGACTTGCGGGGAAACGCTTACAGGCCACTTGGCCTATCCTCCAAGTCACAACGGTTTGATTGTCAAGCAGCTGAAATATCTATCGTTTTGCACAAAGACTGCCATTTATGAATACGGACTGAATGTCCATTCTCATAATGGTACCTCGGAATTCTATCATGTGGGCTTTTGATACGATATCCATCATGTATATGGTGGCCATCACTGTAAGTGTTTCAATTTGGCGCGTCTGGGTAACAGCACTGAGGATATTACAGGCATTAGGATATCTTTTATGGACCGTGGTATACAACCTATACATTAGCCCACTGTCGAAATTCCCAGGACCGAAACTTGCCGCATGCACCAATCTCCAAAACCTATACTGGACATCAACAGGGCAGTATCACTACAAACTCAAAGAGCTCCATGATAAGTATGGAGATGTAGTTCGCACAGCCCCTAAATCTCTTGTATATCGCAACCCGCAGGCATGGAAAGATATCTACGGCCACCGCAAAGCTGGAGCCAGGTCATTCCTGAAAGACCCCAAGTTCTACCTCCAGGGGCCGAGAGGGCCAAACCTCCTCAACGCAAACGACGAAGATCATTCAAGAGAAAGGAGATTGCTCTCGCATGCCTTCTCTGAAAAGGCCCTGCGTGAGCAAGAAAGTCTTATTCAGTCACATGTTGACATGTTGGTGGAGCGACTGAAAGGGACGATTTCATCATCACGGGAAACAGTCGACATGTCTCAGTGGTACAACTTCACCACGTTCGACATCATGGGAGACTTGGCCTTTGGGGAGCCCTTTGACTGCTTACAGGAAAGCCAATACCACCCATGGGTCGAGATGGTTTTTGTGAGCCTGAAAGTGTTGGCACTGGCGCGACCACTATTAGTCTATCCTTTTTTGGCACCTATTCTTAGGACGCTGTTCCCGAAAAGGCTCACAAAGATGCGAGAAGACTCATTCACTTTGGCAACAAACAAAGTCCATCGCCGATTGGAGACCGAGGTTGGACGGCAGGACTTCATGGCTTACATCTTGCGATACAATGATGACAGGTCCATGACTGTACGGGAGATGGAAGCAAATGCCGCTTTGCTGATCCTCGCTGGGAGTGAGACGACCGCCAGCCTACTCTCCGGATTCACCTATTATATTCTGGCAAACCCACCGGCCTATCGGAAACTCGTGGATGAGATCCGAGAATCATTCAATTCTTACGAAGAGATTGATTTTCAAAGAGTTGGTCAACTGACTTACCTGAATGCAGCACTCGAGGAAAGTCTGCGGGTGTACCCACCTGTCCCAGCTGTTACTCCGCGGATTGTGCCTAAGGAGGGTGCATTGATCGACGGGCAGTTCGTTCCAGAGAACGTATGTCTCTACTTTCAAGTGTGATCTTTATGTATATTGACTTCAGCAGGTTTCTGTGTCTGGGGCCCACTATTCTACCTACCATTCCGAGTCTCATTTTGCCGATGCGGACTCGTTTATCCCTGAGAGATGGCTAGAGAGCAGAGACAAACGCTTCGAGTCGGACAATCGGCCAGCAGTCCAACCATTCTCACTTGGGCCCCGTAACTGTCTTGGAAGAAAGTGAGTTTTGTTCGATATCGGGAATCAAGCTAATTATATCCTTCCACAGCCTTGCCTATGCAGAAATGCGTCTAATTGCGACCAAGATTTTCTGGAGCTTTGAAATGTCCATGGATGAGAGTTCAACTGGTTGGATAATCCAGGAATCCTACAATATCTGGGAACGCAAGCCATTGATGGTGAAGCTGTCGCTTACACAGCATTGAAAGTGTTGACGAAATTAGCAATGCCTTTGCATTTCGTTTGGTGTGACGGAGCATTGTGGATTGATTGCAATGCAATGTACATAGGTAGCCATTTATATGAAGGCTTATAGGATCAATCACCACATTCGTGATACGAGACGCGGAACGTTGAATATAATGTCACTGTCGATAGCACGTTACTATCTGCCAATAAACAAAATTGTCGATGCTGTATATGCGTATCACGCATATATGGATGCATGGGTTGTCAATCACACTTGTCTCACAGTTTATTTGCCTTTATTATTACTGTGAATGTACATATCTATATCTTGCTGCAAATCCTGTGGCACATACATGTATAAGGTTGTCCTACAAAGGTTAGTCCTTGTTATCCCTATAAACATGTGTACAACTCAGGAACTGAGACATCAATCAACGTTGGAACTGCGGAACTGACATTGAGATTTAGCCGAGCATCCGGGCATAGGACAAGGTTGCACATTTCAAGGCAAGACTTGAGGACTTGATCCCTTTCAACAATCTAGCCCAACCCCAGCTTTAAAATTACACAGCGTGAAGTTTAAGTGAGTTGACCGTTAGGTTTATCAATCTTTCCCGGTGATGCCGGTTCAATGGCAAATCGAGATATCTAGATCAGACGACATGCACATTTGACAAGGCCCTAAATAATGTAACGCAATCGAGAAGCAAAGAAGACAACACACGATAAGGCACGAAGGCAAAGTAGCACGCTCGGATAGCAAATTCGAGTATAAAGCTTGCTTCCCATCCGGCAGTTAAACCCACTACTCACCATTGACTATTCCAAATCATCGCAATCAAAACCATGTTTAGTTTTGTCAATATCCTTGCGCTTGTGCCTTTGGCACTGGCTGCCAGCCCGATCATGTTGGTCCCTAATCAGGTACGGCTATGGAGCGTTTTCACCTGATCAACCCGTTTACTCTTTATCTAGTCCATGATTTTCAAAGAAAACGACTACGCAGTGAACGCTGGTAGGAAAGGAATACCCATTGCGTCTGATGGAAATTGCATGAATTTTGACAATATACCCGACTAGTAAGTTGACTATTCTTCGCATACCTATGAAGTCTTGTTGACCAGTATCAGCCGCATGAATGTTGGATCAATCTATGTCCCATGTTCGTCCGAGGTCAAACAGGACGTGATGTGCTCAATGTACTAGTAAGTAAATAACCTCCGACTACAAGTGATTAGTGCTAAATCATCTAGCGACAACTCTTGCAACAACGAGCTGTTCACGTTTACCCGACCCCATGCGAATTTGCTCAGACGAGCTGTTGGCGATGGTGTAGGCAGACACGTTAGAAGCGTCAAATGCACAACGGTCAATTCTCCTGCTGACAGACAGGGACATATCTTCTCAAGTGATCATGTCTCTACCAAGAGTCCAAGCAACTGCCCCAATGACAGCTGTTCCAGTGAGCTGAACTGTCAGTCAAGCCACCCGGATTATGGCATGTACTGCTCTTCAGGCTCCATGACCTGCCAGAGAACCTCTGTAGCTGGCGCCCTTTGCAGGGAAGACGGCCAGTGTGTTGCGGGTCACTGTCAGAGTGGAATGTGTATGGCTGCCGCAGAGAATCTGCATTGCAAGCGGGGCTCTGAGTGTCCTTCTGGCCTGCGGTGTCGTCCTAACCGTGTTCGCAATTCGTCTGGAGCTTCTAGTGTCGAGATGGTCTGCATGAAAGATGAGGATGTTCGTGGCACGCAGTGCTCGGCTGAAAAGCCTTGTAAAGAGCATATGTCGTGCAGTCTTCAACATGAGACCGACACGTACTGTGAGTGGGATGGTACTTGCGCACTGAATAACACGAGTTGCGTATCCGGCAGTCAATGCTGCTCTGGTGTTTGCAGGGCCAATTTATGCCAGTGATAGTCTTTGTGGAGGATGTCGAGTTTGAAGGAAATGGTATCTAAATTGAGACAGTGACTGGGTTCTAGCTGGTATTATGCGTGTTAGCTGAGGATAATCGAGGTTGAGTGATAATGGGAAATCTTCTCTCTGAAGTTGGACCTCTCTTAAATCTTCCTAACTCGACACGTCCAAGGACATTACCCCACGGATGTCCATAGGGAACCTAGTCTACATATTTGATCAGATTTACAGAGTAACCATATTTGTCAAATCAGCTCAGTCCCATGTAAGTCGTTCAAAATTGTTTCTAGTCTTTTTGGGGACACAGCCGCTGAATTATTCCCATTGCATCCCCCCGAATCTCATTGACAATATCTTCTGCACCTTTCACGCCATGTATAAGTCCCACAGAGGCTCCTGCATATGTCGCGAGTCTCCCTTCAGGGCCCCAGCCTTTATCACCCGTCTTAACAGCTTCGTCATGAAGCCTTTGCAGTTCCTCAAAAGGCTTCCCTTCCTGCTGCTCAACAAATGATTTGTTCACAATAGTCCGGGGGCTATATTCCTCTGGCCACCCAAAAGTGCCCCTGAGTTGGTTATACAGTAAGGTACGCGTGGTTGAGGCAGCACCGTCCACCGCGCGTACGACCTCGTCCTGGTAACCCCGGCTAATGCGTGCTTCACTGGCAGCCAGGAATCGAGTCCCCAATACCACACCCGAAGCTCCAAGACACATCGCCGCTGCAACACCGCGCCCATCTGCAATTCCGCCAGCTGCAAACAACGGAATTTTGCTGTCTGCCATGGCGTCTGCAACTTCGGGGAACAGTGCCATAAGCCCCATTCCATCTTTCGCCCGACCGTGGCCACCGGATTCAGCTCCTTGCACGACAACAATATCTGGCCGCTCACGGTTCTGAAGAAGCTCCTTTGCCTCCTTCAGAGTGCCAATCTGAATCCAGATCTGGGTGTCAGGGGATGCTTGACGGATCTTGCTAGACCAGTCGTCATATTCCTTAGGTCCCTGACGCGGGGCATATAGCCAGGCTGCACATGGTTTATGCTTCTGGATTGCCGCGACTGCAACAGTGATATCATCAGCCCAGAGCTGGTATCCTATGCCGACAGGTAGTGTCGACCCGAGAGGTGGTATTATGCTGGCCTCTTGGCGCATGAGCGATGATGCTTTTTCAAGATCATCACTTGTGTCCTGCGTTTTGGCACCGGGGCCAATGAACCCTAGTCCACCGGCGCGCGAGACGGCTACTGCCAGTGCTGGACTGGACATTACTTTCATGGGAGCGCTGACCACAAATGGACCAGATACCCATGGGTATCGTGATAGCAGGCTTGCTGCCATGGTTTGTGCACGAGAAGGTTGCCAAGTAGTTGGATAATGTTGCAATAATATTATTTGCCTATGCGACTAGACATGTGGGAGGAAGCTTGTTTTGAATGATGCAGTCGCCGAGGCATTTTCGTCGACGTCACATGGGTAGCTCCGCAATATCCGCATTTCCCACGAAGTAATCTTCCCGGCGTGCTTAGCTTATAGTAGGCACGGAGGCCTACTTAGTAAAGAGGGTGAACCTAGTCTAATAAAATGTTTATACCCCGTGTTTCTAAGGTTGAAGTAATATACTATAACGCGATAGACTCCAGCGGTAATAGTATAACAGGATGATGGAATGAGATGCATGGCCCCGGGGTATTAGGAGGATTTAAATACTCCGACCTGACCGGTGTAATCGTCTTCCCAGCCCCACCCGCGTTCTCGGGATGGGTCTGTTTCAACAGCCAGGAATTTCAGGAATTTAGGTACATTTTGTATGGCGCGCTCATACAAAAGGTACATAGGCATGATACTTCAACAATCTAGATTTTTATCACCGTCGAAATACAACATAGCTAATGGGAAGATAGGAGCTCAAATATATAATATAGGCTTAGTTTAATCAGTTTAGCACTAGGACTTATCTATAATGTCTACTTAGGAGAAATAATGACCAATCGTAGAAAAAGTCTCCTTCAGCACACTAGTAGCTAATGACTTTTTTCCTACGCCTAATACTCCTATCTAAGTTGAGTATATTGTCATGATCTACATCTGATCTAGCATCACATGCTAGTATCACATGCTAGATCTATCTGATCGATTAGTTTGCTTTCTTCGATTTGTTTGCTAGTTCTTTGTTTGATATGAGAAGAGACAGGGCTTGCATCGTTTGCACTAGGCCTCGGTTTAATTACAACATAAGCTTTCATAAAGAGAGCTCGCCAGGTCTCTTGCTTCCTTTCCTTCTTTCCTTCCCTGTCTTTAGTATCTTGAATGGATGCACTCTCTTGCTTTGCTTCTGCTGGCTTGTAGATCTGGCACGTCACATATATAAAATGAAATGGCCTACCTTTATATAAGAGATATATATACATATATTTTTCCTAACTTTGTGGAGGGTGAAGAAAATCCAGATTATTGAAGTATCATGCCTATGTACCTTTTGTATGAGCACGCCATACAAAATATACCTAAATTCCTGAATGTGAAAAATTCCTGACTGGGGCTGGGAAGACGATTAGATAAGATAGGAAAATGTCATGTGATTGGACAGGGACACGGACTTGCCGCAATACCCGCGGGTTGATTTCCCCACTCATCTCCTCCTCCGCAATACCCTTCTTATCCCCTCATTCCCGCTCGGAAATTGCGGGATCTCACCACCCGGCATATTGTTCGAAGACATGCCACAATCCGAATCCAAGCGAAAGCGTTCCCGTGTCGCATGTGAGCCGTGCCGGGAACGTAAAAGAAAGTGCGATGGGGCTGAGCCTTGCAGCACTTGCACTCAATGGGGCTATGACTGCCACTACGGACGTCGCCCACGACAGAGGCACCATGCTCCCCAACAGCCTCCAAGGGGAATCATCCCAAACCCAACGTCTCCACAGCACATTAATCCAGTGGATACACATGGGCTGGATCGTCGATTGTGGGCAAACTCCGGTGCTGCATTTGTTCGGAGGATGGGCCTGAATATCGATCCTGCGAAAGCGCCAAAACTCAGCCTATTTGGTTGGAATATTGGAAAGCGGCAACTGTCGTCTGAATCTCAGCCTGTTTACCCTGTGCTGTCTATCACGGATATCACATCCTTGGAACACATGAGAGCCCTCGCTCAGATCTACTTCGCCAAAATTGGTCCATGCTATGGCTTTATTGATTCTTCTCAATTTTTTGAGAGACTGGAGGCTAGATGGAAGCCGCCGATGGTTAGTAGCCTATATGACAGTGTTCTTGGTGGTGTCGCTGCATTGGGTTGTTTGTTTTCCGAACGAAACATGACCATCACCGAATTACATCTCATTGGATCGGCACTTTCTATTCTCGACTCGCACATACTGGGTGGCGCTCCTCCCGTGGAACTTCTCATTGGATGGACATTACGGGTCATATACATGCGAATGACTGACCTGCCTCACTCAACATGGATCGCGAGCTCGAAGTTGATGCATCTGGTGGAAGCTGCGGGATTCCATCTAGAGTCCACTGATTCAGTCTTTCCGCGCAGTATTGACACAGAGTTTGATCCAAACACCCAAAGACGACTCTTCGGCGTGGCACTACATCTTAACATGTGGACGTCTTATGATCTGGGTTTATCAAGAGTGTCTTTCCAGAAGAATGATTTGCCATTGCTTCCATCTACTATCGAGGGTGATTTCACACATGAGCTGCTGGAACTCATTCCATTATCGGCGAGCTTAGACCCGGGAAAGCCAAAGGAAGATGAGATCGACTTAGAAGAAACGCTTTCGCAGATCTTGGAAAGAGTTCATGATGAGCCTCCTTCAGCCATGGCGCAATGCAATCTTGTTCTTTGCATTCTGCGCAGAATCCACACAGAGAAACTTGAAATTTCCGCTCACCTTTCGGAAAAAGCCTTAGCATTGCTGAAGAAGGGTCTTGGTTGCTCACGTACTATGGCAAGCACCTGCAATCCCTGGCAACATATGGCAAACGTACCTTTCCATATCATATGCGTCTTGCTTGTGATGGACACACGCCAATCGCTAGCGATGCTGCCCGAAGCAATGCAGACATTGAAGTTTGTCGCGTCCATTTATGATACGAACACCATGAGAGAAGCCTGGAGTGCGGCTCTCTTGTTAGTTATGCTTCATCAACAGCGGAGGAAAGATGACCTTGCAATCTTCAATAACATCATGAACATGGAGGAGCAAGAAAGGTCAGCTGGACCATCCGCGCAAGAATTTCCAAGCGCGGAAGAATATTCATGGCTAGGGGCTTTGGTCGCTGATCTACCTGGTTTGCAAAGGGATGACCTTGATCAATTTCTGAATTCGGATATGATTGATACTTCAAATTTCTTGGGTGGATCTGGATGAGGGAAGCCCTAGAGGCGCTTGTACTTTTGAGAGGTCTACGTACTTTGATGATATTGTCTTAGATTATTTTAGCTTCGTTTTCAACTTCCTACCCGAAGCCCCGGGCCGGTAGATCATCCTGTTATAGCCGTGCGGAAATTGCGGGCGTCTTTCAGTGCCTGGCTTGTAAAATTCTCCGTCCCGCAATACCCGCTTCTATACATTGCGAGTCCACGCAAGTTTCCGAAAACTGTTTGTAAAAAGGACATGGAAACTACCAATCTCATTTAAAAAAAGGTGTGTGCTCCTCGCTATATTATCAAGTCCAAAATGCACGAGAAGTCGATTGGGGCGAACAACGCTCTTTCGGCACCTCTTTCCAACCCAGCAAGTTACGTTGATTTCAAAGGGGCTGATGACCCCGAGCATCCTCAGAATTGGAGACTATCTAAGAAGTAAGCCACAGGTCTAAATTAGCCAATGACCTGGTTATTCTGAATGCGAACTGACCGCGATTTCCACACAGACTTTTCAACTCTATCTTAGTGTGCTCGGGGACTCTGATCGTCTCGCTAACAAGCGCCATCTTCGCACCGGGAATCGACAAAGCAAGCCAAGAGTTTAGGGTTGGAACTGTGGTCGGAACACTGGGCACAACCCTCTATGTCCTTGGCTTTGCATCAGGGCCCGTAATCTGGGCACCTGCGTCAGAACTACGGGGAAGGAAATGGCCTCTGACAATTGGAATGTTAGGCGGTGGAATCTTCACCATTGCGTCGGCAGTGGCTAGAAATATCCAGACCTTGGTGATATGCCGTTTCTTCGCTGGCATGTTTGGCGCAAGTCAACTGACTGTGGTCCCCGGTGTACTGGCCGACCTATACAGCAACACCACTCGAGGTGCTGCAATTTCACTATATGCGCTGACTGTCTTCGTGGGACCGTTCATGGCTCCTTTTGTGGGTGGTTTCATTGCGTCGAGTTATCTTGGCTGGCGGTGGACTCTTTACATCCCGGCAATTTTCAGCCTGGCAAATGGGCTGGTGAGTGTTCTCTTCTTGGATGAGACATATTCGCCATGTATTCTCGTGGCGAAGGCTGTTGCTATCCGCAAAAAGTCACAGGATTGTAATATCCGTGCCAGACATGAGGACATCGAGGTCAGCATCCCCGATCTCGTGGAGAAATACTTCACACGTCCACTGAAGTTGCTCTTCACGGAGCCTATCATCCTCGTGGTGTCGGTTTACATGTCCTTCATCTACGGCCTTGTCTATGCGCTTCTTGAGGCATATCCCTTCGTCTTCGAGCATACATACGGAATGACTCCTGCCTTTGCGGGTCTAATGTTCATTGGCCTCATTATCGGAGTAGTGCTCGCGTGTGCCTTCATCCTTTTCGGTCAGTTCGCCTATGCAAAGAAACTGGAAGAGAATAAGGGCACCCCAGTGCCCGAGTGGCGCCTCGCCCCAACACTCCTAGGAGCGCCTGTTTTTACAATAGGTCTTTTTTGGTGAGCAAAATCCCTTTGTATTAGAATGTTGTCCAATATCAGCTAACTGAATGCCCACAGGTTTGGCTGGACTGGGTTCACCTCTCAGATTCATTGGGCTGTACCTGCCGCGGCGGGGATATTCATTGGATTTGGGGTGCTGTGTATCTTTCTTCCGTGCTTCAACTATATCGTCGATGCATATTTGCCAATGTAAGTTCTCGGCCTATCTACTCGAACAAGTCAAAACACCCTACTGACGTACCTGGATATTAGCGCTGCTTCAGCTGTTGCTGCCAATATCATTCTTCGATCAGCAGTAGCCGCAGGGTTCCCGTTATTCTCAAGGCAGATGTTTCAAAACATGGGAATTCAATGGGCTGGCACGTTGCTTGGCTGTTTGGCCGCAATAATGATCCCCATCCCGATCATATTTAGGGCTTATGGACCTTGGCTAAGAGGGAAAAGCAAAGTATTTCCCTAAAGTCACAAGCTAGAGTGAAGGAAATTGTCTCGTTAGTGGTTTTCATGTTAGAGAGTGGGCTATAGCTGCTGCCAAGCCCGTGAGCATATAGAGCGTGTATATAAAGAGTTGAAATGCTTCATTACGATCTGGCACACTCTGGATTGACCATGCCTCGGGATCCGGTGCCATTCACGGAGGCAGCCTCCGAAAACCCTTCTGCGGGGAAGGAGTTTAGAGCGGGGCAGGCAGGAATCGACATGTGGAGTGAACCTGGCCACTACAGAAAAGGAAGAGGAAAGGTTGAGCTCACATGGCGAGCCGGTGATGCTTCTCACCCCTCGTTTACTGTCGTAGAGTCAGTCCGTGTTAGCAAGTCTTGTATCCAGATACCACTAGACCCATGAGCACACGTTTTGATCTACGCACGAAAATTGTCTCGCTTTTAGGGATGAATTAAGCCCACGCATCATAATGTTCAGCGTTCAAACTCATCATACGGGGAAACACGCATCGGGAATTCCTCCACTCTAGCTTGGCACAATATCGGCGTCCGGGCTGATTAACGGCACACGACGCCGAGGGATAAACAATCGCGCTCCTCGTCATATTTAGGTGAACGGAGCTGACCACTAAGGCCAATGACGACCTGCCTGGGTTAACACTCTATGTGCCCCCCCAAGAGATCGACAATACAATCCACGACTAGCTGAATAATAGAAACGGAAAGGCCATTGTCAGGGACTAGGGTAGCTGCAAGTAGCGCTCCGCACAAACCGAATCTGTTCGAATATCCTTGAGTTGGCTGGTCAAAGTGCCTATGCGAACATGCCTCAGAGGCCAACTGAGCTGGTCCACTGTCGTTCCTGCCCCAAGATGTATTCCCGATGCAAAATAACGAGCTTTCATGACGCAGCTGGGCAGGTATGTAAATCACAGCCCGATCCGGTCTGAAACTGTCTCACCTAGGTAAGGTCACTGCGGGCAGTGATGGGTTGAGCACATGGAAGGAACGATAGGTTCCTCACAGCCACCACCAAAGGTCGATCCTACCTAGGTAGCCATGCCAGGATCGAGCCATACCAAATCGGGTATAAACTCCTAAATGATCGGCGGCAAACCATGTCTTGCTAAACTGTCAACCGTGGTAAAACTCGGAGAATGTGGGGACCAACCCCGCAAAGTCCTCCGGATCGACAGCTCTGTACAGCTTCCAACACTGACTATTTTGGATATTTACCGGTGGTCTTGAGGCCGAGAATACCGAAACTAATTGTCCGACATACAACAACTGATTGTTAGTGGAATGTATAAAATGGACCAACTCGCACAAGGAGTATTCTATTTCCATCTCCAGGAAGACCTCAAGATCCAATTTCTTCAACAATTTCTTCGACCAAAATGAAAGGCTTCACGTACCTCACCACCGCCTTCCTGGCCATTCTACCTGCCCTTGCTATCCCAACGGGATCAACCCTACAGAAAAAGGCAGACTCGAGTAAAGTCGGCTATTTGGCTGTCTACTGGACAACTGAGGACAATAGCGTTTACTTTGCCCTCAGCAGCAACGATGATGCTCTAGGATTTAAGTCTATCAATGGAGGCAAACCGATCGTGTCACCTACGCTTGGGACAAAAGCCGTCAGGGACACATCAATCATTGCCGGACAAGGCAAAAGCGCAGGGAAGTTCTACATTTTGGGCACTGATTTGAATATTGATGCGGTATGTCCCAGTCCATCTTATTGTGAACATTCGCGTACAGGGTAGGGTTACTGATCGAATTTAGACAAATTGGGAGGCTAGCACTCGCACCGGATCCCGCGGACTATTTGTTTGGGAGAGCACTGATTTGGTCACTTGGGGAAATGAGCGACTGGTGACAGTTGAGGATGAAACGGCTGGAATGGCCTGGGCTCCCGATGCATACTGGGATTCCTCGAAAGGACAATACTTTGTCCACTGGGCTTCGCAATTGGTATGTTCGAATCTTTCAAACGCCATTTGATCTGCTAACAAGATCAGTATTCTGCGGATGACACCGACCACACCGGCGAGCCTACCCTAAACACCAGTATGCGGTATTCCTACACTAGCGACTTCAAGACTTTTACCACACCAGAGACATACGTGTCACTTGGTGACACCACTGTAATTGATATGGCTTTCCTGGAAGACGAGAACACGCTCACCCGATTCTATGTTACGGGAGGGGGGCCAGTGGAACAGACCAGTACCAACGGACTTTTTGGTGATTGGACTACAGCCAAAGGAACGATCGAGAATAGCTCTGGCTACGAGGCGCCATATGCATTCTGGGATAACGTGGAAAATGGTCTGGCATACCTTCTCTGTGATAAGGTGGGCAGTGTTACTGGAAACCACGCATGGCAGTCGACCGATCAGGCTTCCGGTACATTCACCGTGAATGACACCCACGACTTAGCTTTCATGCGGCATTTGTCAATTCTGCCAGTGACCCAGGATCAGTATGATGCATTGTCGGCGTTATAAGTATGAATTAGCCGCTCCCTTGAAGGTCCCTCGGGCTATTCACATCCGAACATGGAGGCTACAATTACGATATTGAATAAACTCAATCACTTGGTTTCAAAGGTTGCAAACCTGTATATAGGCTCCATTTTTCGCTATCTCCGCTTATTCGGGGTTATTATCAATCGAACTGTCCACGGCCCATCCATTGAGCATAGTATAGTCGGAATATGGCGAGGTGCCATGCAGGGTCTCATAGTGCTTGCGAGGCCCGCACTCTCTCAACTTGGCAGAGTCTGCGTTGATGCACCGGTGCTGCATGATAGCCGCGATTTGTCGACCCGCATCCAGTCCTTCAAAGTACGCACCGTGAAGGAACCCAAAGAAGGTCGGGCTGGTAGCTTCGCCAGCAAACCATAGCCGGCCAGCATTAGCGCGGAGGTTCTGATGCATCTCCAGAGATGTGGCAGGGGGCCAGTTGGAGTAGCTGCCGTAGGCCCAAGGCTCTGAGGTCCAGCGTGGGTACATGAATGCAGTTGGCTCAGGGATATCCTTGTCCGGGAACATCTTGCGCAAAACTTCCATTGCTTCCTTCTTGGTCTGCTCGTCAGTTTGGCGCTCGACTCGGTAGGCAAACTCGTTGGTCACGGTTACGAAGATGATGTTGGAATCAGGGAGGAATCCGGGAGTAGATAGTGACTGCCAGATCGGGTACCAGCCACGGGTTACAGGATCTGCATAGAGGTGGTATTGTGTTTCCGAGGGCCAGAAGGTTTCGTTGAACTGGAAGAAGATCTTGGTGTATGTTCCCATGTTGAACTTCTGAATAGCTTCCAGCTTCCAATCTGGGAGTTCTGGAGAGAAGTTGACAGCGCCACGCTGTAGAACTCCCAGTGAGAATGTGGTAATAGCATAATCTGCTTCTACGCAGCTGCCGTCTTTGTTGTGAACTCTAACACCATGGTCCGAATACGTGATGTTCGTGACCTCCGTGTTCAAGTGAAGACGCGGGTCATTATCACGGAGGAAAGTCGACGCAATCTTTTTAATAATGAAATTCAATCCACGCTGGTCAATAACCAAGTTATCGTGGTCGCTGAAATAATTGAAAGTCAAGTTATCACCCGCACAGCCGAAGACAAACGAGCTCTCTATTGGGGAGTAAGCAGCTTCAAAGTCTAGTCAAAGATGTTAGTTGATCGCGCTAGGTGCATTCACAAGGCAGACAACCTACCCCATGACCACCAGTCAACAGCCTGTGCTTCCATGTCATGTACCTTGGGCGTCCAACCCGCCAAGGCGAGACCTGACTTGGCATTTTGATCCTGCAGATTCTGAGTAAGAATCTCACCTGCCTTTGCGTTGGCAATCTCATAGGCCTCGTCATAGGCGTCGATTAGATGGCTATAGTCGAAATAACCATCCTTGTTGTAGGTAGATACATTGTCATAGTTTGAGAATTCGGTCTTCAGTCCGTATTTTTGAGCCTGCCCGAGGTCAGTTTGAATTTGATGGAAGACATTTTGAGACGCTTTGAGACATTTTGAGACCTACCAAGAGCCAGATCGGGTTCTGTGGGCCTCCTTCACTTCCAATACCTTGTACCTGTTTGACTTGTGAGCGGGATCCTTTGCATCCTTTCATGTGCCTGAGACATACCCAGTTGGCACCCATCTCAATATTATAGGGCTTCCCATCTTTGTCTTTGCCGAAAGGCTTGTGCCAAGCCCGGCCGCCGATAGTATCGCGGTACTCGAGAATCACGAAATCGTGCACGGAAGCATTCGTTAGGGCTTGCTATGGACTTTGTCAATAACATAAAGATAAAGAAGATGGGAGACCCACAGCAGCCGTAATACCAGCCACACCACCTCCCCTATACTTGGATGAGCTTCGAAATCAATTAATAAGAAGTCTAGTGCTTACAAGATCGCAACTTTAGTCTTCTTGCAAGTTCCCTCGGTTCGAGCTTGGTGAGGTGCACCGATAACAGGCAGGATAGTGCCTGCTATCGCGGCCAAAAGTGAAAGGTGGTGCAAATGCATGGTGAAGCTCTAGAGATCAGAAAGGGGATCGATCGCAATAAATAATCCCGACCCACAGCCCTGGAGACGGCTGAGCTGAACCAGCAGAGAGATAAGAACCCGGTGAGAGATGATCTACCTTGAGCTGGATGTAACCGACTCCTCGGACTTTCCGCGATCGGGCAAGTACATGCGGGAAAGAGAAGCATAATTTAAATCATTGGATGTACCTAGTGCATATAGATAGCTGCGGGGATGGCTTCAATATCCTCCGTTTTCCGATCTAATCAATTCTAGTCTCATTCCTATTACGTTTGGAATGCTGAATTAGGCTGGTACATCAAGAACATTCCTATATAGTCAGATATACTTACATTTTTCCCGGAATATCTCGAGATAGGCGAGTCTATAACGCTTAAGGGTTACTCCTTACGAGTATCTCCCAACGTGCTCAGGATAACGAATATTGTCGGGGGATTACAATAACCGGTACTTCCGCTAAAATCATGCACAGGCAAAGAACTAGACTCCACCACTAGTTTCGGCATTAGACCCTCGGTAGTCATACATACCTGGTATGGCTCGAAAGCTGTGTTGGAAGCTTTGCCGAACATGCTTGAATTGTTTCAGACAAAGACTCTGCGAAGCGATTGTTGTTGAGGATTCTTTGGATAAGCTGTAACAAAGAGTCAGAATACCATGCCTTCCACCCGGGACCTGAATACTCACCTCATCGGGTTGAGATACCCCCTGCAAGGTCCGCCGAAGGTCGTTGGCAGACAACAATAAGAGGGAACTGTCCTATAAATGACCTGTTTGCTCATTAGTTTATAATAGATAATTCTCAGGGACCAATTGGATCACCAGAGCTTATGCCCAATGTAGAGGCAACTGAAAGGTAGCTTCGTAAAACCGCAACTTCGGATGGAGAAACGAGATCTGCGAGATTATCAGCATCACCCTTGGGAAATATGGAGAACCGGAAGTGATACTCACCATTGAGCAAACTTGAAATAACATCGACCAGCCCAGAGACACCGATCCCTGTCAGAACCTCGCTGCTATCAACATTGGCATTGACAATGATATTCCCCTGCAGTAGCTTTTAGCAATTTGCATCATAGGTTGTTTGCTGTCAAATAACATACGTGACGAGAGTGTCAAAGGCAAAAATCACGAAAGCAATGATGAGGACGGGCTTGTGTCCATATACTTACTGCGCATAGATGAGCATACTAAGACATATTAGATGCAGGATATTCTGACAGGGAACTTCAAGAACTTACCACTGGAAGCGCTACAGAGTACCCAAAATTGTAGCATGATGTAAGCCAAGGTCCTAACCTTGGAAATCCGATCTTTGGAAGACTTTCCCAATCTCCTTCCTCATTTGTTGCGGCCACAAATGAACCATCGGCCATTGCGAGGTAAGTACCTTCATGAAACATTTTAGTTACCCGTCTTCGCCAATTGATACTATCGCTGTCTCACCCATAATTGCGACCGCTAGAAAGACTCTTTTTACCTGCCCTTCCTCTTAATCTTCAGTATTTTCGAGAACATGTTCATCGAGCAAGCGCGACGCCTCGCTCAATAAGTCATTGCCAGGCACGTCGGAATTTGCGGTTTTGGCAGCTTGGGAAAAGAACGGTGATACGAAGATTCAAAGGTACGATCAGAGAAGATCAAGTATATCAACACACGTTACCGACCACACCTGTACTACTACGCATGCAGGAAGATCGGGGAGTTCGCGATGTATTGGATCCATCACATCCCTGCCCAATATGAAAATGCGGCTGAGGTGAGTCCTTGCATTAAAATCGCCAATATTCGATTGGAATGCAAGCGTGCTATTATATGTAGCCTGTGTGACTCGTCGAGGGTCTACGTGCACATCATTGCATATTGAGTAGCGAGTTTCTTGAAGACTGCATTCATCAACTGTCGGCTGTTCAATTGAGCTCCATCCTTGCAATACACTTTCTTTGGAGTATTTCCAAGGCTGGCTTCCTAATTCTTTCTGCGGGGTACGTACCTTATCTGCAGCTGCAACGAGCCAAATGCATGCAATGGACAAGGAAACGCCATGGCATAGTAGTTTTCATCTAGAAGCCACAGTTAGAACAATGAGCAACATTGCAGCAGTTTCCAAGGTTGGCTTCCGAGACTGGAACGCCGAAGCAGCCATCATAGCATCAATGGATGTATGTTAGCTGCTGGTGATCTACAAATTACCCCTAGCCACCATTACGGCGCTTGTGGGCAAGAGGTCTATTCGCTATGCAGTGAATAATCTTGTCAAGGCAGTTGAGAGAAATTGGGAAGCCCTGATTTTTTTCTCACGGTGGTGTCAATTTGCTTTTTCAGCAGATTCACAGAGACCGGGAGATGATCGATCGAGCCTGCTCAGTCTTGGATTGCCCAGGTGGACATGGCCGAACACTTCTGCAAGCTCCTGAGATACTTCAAGTGCGGTCTCGATGAGATCTGGTTAGTTTGTGATATATCGAGGCGATACATAGGTAATATGGGAGTAATTTTTCGGGACCCTTGAGATAGGTGGAATTTCCTCATTTCCGAAGTTCAATGACCACCAAAGAGGAAACATATTTGTCCATAGATACAAAAACATAAAGACATAGTCATGATTTTGGGGGAAAGGCAGAACCATTGCACCAGTCTGATGGCTACAGGTCCATTTCAGAAGGGAAAAGAAATGCAAAGAAAAAGGACAAACCGAACAAGAACACCGCCGAGCTATGCAAAGGGCCGTGTCAGATGCCATCTGAAGTTTTCCCAAACGCCAAATCAGAGACACCAAAGGTTCAGATAGTAAGGACCAGAAGGTTATTCCGGGCGGAAACAAAGATAACAAGAAAAGGAGATGCAAAATATGCTTCCTTTCAGCGGAAACCGTAAGAAGGGCGAACCATTTTCGATACTTCCGGATTCAGAGAGAGCTGCTGGTAAGGCGAGCTTCCTGGGTCGTAGTACAGACCTTCGATGTGCCCGTCCTCGCGGCGAAGGGAGATGTAGTAGAATCCAGAGATTGTAAGACCTTGACGAGCATCGGTTGGTGTGATGAAGCATCGTTCTGGGGCATGTTAGCAAACACAGAATGTACAGTGGAAGGATACATGATCTCCCGCTACTTACCCTTCCATCTCATCAAGATCCATCCCTTAGACAATTCCTCGGCAATCCACTTCCGGCTCACAAGGTTCCGGGCCATCTCAGCATCTGTCAGATCCTTGAACGGCTGCAATTCACGCCAGTATGTACTATCAATGTCTGCATCTGCTTTGAAGTTCTTTGTCTCCAGCGTGTGATTGTTGAAATCGATAATTTCACCCTCCAAGAAAGTTACGATGTGTGCATCATGGGTGGGCGAGGTCTTGTCGGGGATGTTGTAGGCCTCCATCGTGCCAGATAAAGTCATGTCATCATGGTTGATCTGGTGTATGGTGACCTTGACAGGCCAGTTTTCGTCGCGGTTGTTAGCCAAGTATCGGCGGCCACTTGTGGTAGAAACGCTGATTCGGGTGCTATCACTTCCATTTACAATGACAGGTTCACTTGGGGCGTTCGGACTGGGGATGCGTTGCGACAACACTGAGCACCCGGCACTTGCAGCTCGTTGACAGCCCGAAAAAGCCATGCCAGATCGAAGCCATGAGCATGCCGGGGGTGGTGCAATGTTCGGAGTGTATAGAATGAAGTCCGTATCTCTCCAAGACTTTGTATCCATCGAGAAGGATAGCCGGCTGTCTGCCAAGACAAGCATACTGTCTTCAAGGGAGTTTGAATACCGAATGCGATCAAGATAGTGGATGGTTTCCCCCAGCACATTGCTCAGACATGTGTCTGAGTGTAGCTGGCGATGAGCGGCAGCCCGAGCGCGTAGGTCATTGTGGGTGAGGTTGGTATGATGTGAATCCCCGCGCGCCGCAGGACGATAGCGGTATCCCCGAGATGCGACCCCGATTGTATTTTCAGCGTCCTCGTCCGGAGTGGCATCTGAATAGCGATCGATGATGTAGTTCTCCAGTGTACGACTTCTTGAAAGCCGAGGCTGACGCCTTGCAGATTGTAATAGTGCCGCCACTGCAGAGATCGATGGCCGAGCCTGACTGCTGCCCGGCAGCGTTGCATACTCATGGGGTATCAGTTGGGCGGGGCCAGGGACCTCATTGCGCGGAGGCCGTGCGGGGGGTGTATCACGACTTGAGGTGGAATGGAGGAAGGGCTCCATTTGATCGTCTTCTGACTCTTCGCGCACAGCACCATCCTCATCATCGGATCCGGGTGCCCATCCATACAACGATCGTGAGTTGGGCACTCGGCCTTCGTAGTTCGGCATGTCGGTTGATCTCTCTTGGCGACGCACAATCGGGATGCGACGGTTGAGTTCAACGGAGGTGCGCGGGTTGGCGGGATCATCAACCTCCATACGGTCTTCGTTTTGCGGTGGATTGGTTGGGTAGCGGCGGCGCCGCTGTCGGCTCAAGGAGGGTAGTAGCGGGTTGAAGAGAGCTGGTCGCGATCGCAGAAAGTTCACGTTGTCATCGTGAGCGTTGTCAGTCTCCACGGGGGCAGGTGTGGGAATCGACGATCGGCGCGGGGGTCAGGTGTCGCGGTCGTCGAAGAGAGTGGCGTGCTGTGCTGGAGGATATTAGCTCACGAATTATAGATGGTGGATTGCAAGGATGAAATGTACTGAGTTAGGAGGCGGCATCCTGATCGGAATGCGCCGTCAAGGAGTGTGCGGGATCGACGTTGGCCATGCAAGGCCAAGAAACCAATATGTGTGTACAAATAGACAAATAAGTCTGGGGAAAGACGCCCACAAAATGAGATGGAGAAAGTGTTAGATGTTGTGCTTCTAGGACTCTGGAGATGTGGAGATGCCCGCAACATATGACGTTCTTCCTTTCAGCCGGCTCAGGGTCGTCTCTTGAAATCCGTGGATTCTGTCGGACTTCATTGAAATTCATGGGGATGTCAGTTGTGATTTCTTGATTATTTGTATTCTTACTTATTTCTATGCACACATATGTATGTATGAATAAAGTCATACCCCTGGCAGTCAGGAACGTGGACGGCCGCCCCTGTCATTCTGCAAAACATCACCCCTGTGGACCAACTGGCGGCATCTAGAAAGCGATCTATAAAGGTCATTTCACCAAAAAAAAAAAAAAAAAAAGCCACATATATGCACAACAAGCTTTCATCGGGATTGATATATCCCAGCGCATTAAACCACCAATGGCTCCCCAGGTCGGCAATCCGGTTCTTCATTGACAGAAGCGGGGAAACTCCAGGCACTTTCTCGGCTTGTCAGTAGGAGGTCCTGTTGGTTGAATAGTGACATTCACAACCTTGGAATACATCTATGGATATTTTTCTGGTTCTAAGGATAAATACGAATGGATTCTTGTACTACCTGGACATGTTGCAAATCCTGTTCTATGACCCATATGTAACCTCCATCAAGATATTGTTCTGATCAGTGTAGTATATGTGCAGTTGAAGATCTAGTCCACAGTATAAAGTAACTAAAGCTCTTGAAGGCCTCACAGACCATCTTAATATGTTGCAAATCAGACCATGCGTGCAGCATTGCAACCATCGGCTATCTGGACACATTGTAGGACCATGTTCCAGAAGGCATCGAGATCAACACCCCTGGGAACAGCAACACCCGGGCCATCAACAGGAGTAGCTATCGAGCGACCCAGCTGACCTGTTTTGGATACATCTTTCCCGTGCTGCCCATCTGTGACAATACTCAAAGCAAAACGCTCGCCGCCTTTATCATCAAAAGCAAGAGCTTGATTGGGATGTTTGCTGGCAAAGGCTGGATTCAGCGTCGACAATACCACAGCCACGGCAAGAGGATCATGCAGTGGAGGCCCAGTGGTCAAACCAAAGGCATTCTCATATGTGGCAGCAAAGAAATTGAGTAGTGCATGCAATATCTGCCGAAGGATAGTGGGCCCCTCGGCCGAGTGGATCGAGCCATGCAAGATGCGCGTTTGGACAGCCTGTGATGCTAAGACCTGATGTGTGAGATCTAAGGCCATGATAGTCGTCTTAGATGCAAGAACTGGGTTGCTAAAGATTGACTCGGCAGACTCCGGGTCGCACTATACCATGGTGAATAGACGAGCCAGAGAGGGATGACAGAATTGGAAACGTACGTAGAAGTTGAACTCAGCCCATGGGGTCACATTTCCGATCCTGGTCTTCTCACCTGGAAGTCTGCTCATGGGAGCATCGGTGAATCCTTCACCGATGGCACCACCCATAATGCTCAGCCCTTGGATGTGTTCAGCCACCTCGGGGAATGTCGCAAACAACAGTGCGATGTTAGTCAAGGTACCCGTTGCAACTACCCAGGGAGTACCCTTGGGCTGTGCAAGAAGAGCATCTCTCATGGCCAAAATGGCATTCTTATCGGTGATGGGTGCTCTAGTGGCCTTGGGAAGTAGGTCGGTCCCGTCCAGTCCAGACTCGCCTAGAAAGTGTTATTAAACATTTCGTTCGCAAGGCCACCACTCCCTACCGTGAATGTTGGGCGCATGAAGAGCAGGCCGTGAAAATGGCTTATTGCTTCCGGGATAGACAGGAATATCGGGCTTGCCGATCGCCTCTAGAACGCTGCCAGCATTGGCGGTTGTCTTCTCTAACGATGCATTCCCATGTATAGTACTGATTCCAAGAAGCTCCAAAGATGGATGGTGAGCAGCAATCAAAATTGCAAAGGCATCCTATATCATATTAACAAATGTCTCTCTGAAATGACTTTTGAGGCTTACATCATGGCCTAAGAGCAGTCAGTAAGATGGAAGCGAGAGGAACACGAGGGACTGACCAGGGTCGCAATCCAGCCACAAGGGAGTAGGACTATATTGGGTAGCTGGGTCTAACATGATGTATATCTCAGAGCAACAGATACAATTGAGAATCAAGGGGCCACTTGGGCACTTAAGTACATCTGGCCGGATATAAACAGATCCCCGCATCAATGGATGGCGATAAGGCTTATCGTGAAGCCCTAAGCCCTATAGTCCCATTTGGGCCAGGTACAGATCATCAACTCCAAGTTTAACTGTCTTGCTTTAACAGAGAACGCTTTGTTCCTTGGTAGCTATTGAACCAACTTTAAACGCCTATGAGATGAAATGAATGATCTGCTCCGCCCCGGTCTTCAGCCGATATCCCATCTCAAGGCTGGGCCGACAACCTCCAGCTCCAGATCCACCGCGCTGCCTTCCCCGACGACGCTTCAACCTCCTTCGCGTCCTTCCTCTCGACTCCGCACACAAAGAGATTGTGGTAAGGATGATCTGGACTCTATTAGCGACAAGGCCACTGTCGCCCTGATCCGACGCGTCCTGTGCCCCCAGACCGGCAACCATGGAGCATCTTCCCCACAGCCTCCGGAAGAGCTGTTACCTCCCCTCACGAGCTCCAATGACGTTGATCGTCAACTCTATGCCCTTCTCGCCATTATAATAAAAGAATTTGTTTATTCGTGGTACTCGAAGATTACCCCGGATCAGGCTCTTGTGAATGAAGTTCTACAAGTAATTGCGCACTGCACGCGTGCACTTGAGCAGAGGCTGCGCCAAATCGACGTTGCACAACTGGTCCTGGACGAGATTCCTGGCCTGGTGGAAGCACATGTACTCTGTGAGTCTTGACCATTTTAAAGTTCTTCTTGTCGGAATCCATGGTAGTTCCGCGGAGGGGGAAACCTTGCTAATTATATGATCTTCCAGCGTACAGACAAGCCAGGCAACAGTCACACCTTTCTGGTCTGCCGACGTCGTACCGTACGCTCTATCATGAGCTAAATCCACACCCCGGTCTTTCTCCAGTACCTGATCCAGGGGACCCAGATACGATCGCCGAGCAGATAGAGAACGAAGCGGTGTATCGACGACTACTCGCCAACGGTATTCTAGCAGTTCTTCTTCCAACGGAAGACCTCGAGAATAGCAGTCTCCGAGCCCTGGTGGTTGATGTTATAGCAGATCTGATCCTGGGAAACCAAATTAGTGGCAGGGCATGCGAAGGATGGTTCATTTGGGAAAATATAGGCAAACTCGCCGCTCAAGTGGGACGTCGCCAAACGCAAGATAACACAAAATCCCTGGACCCTCAAATCAACCGATTAGAGAAATTTGGCTTACTTTCAGCCGACGATGAGCTGCCAGATCGGCCATCGACGTTCTCAGGCTCGGCTTGGATATGGAACCTTCTACAGGGGATTTATCTTGGTTACGTTGTCCTGCGTTTCATTGCGATGGGGTTATTTCGTGTCGCATCGAATCCAGGCCCTTCACACGGTGCCGGTGTCTCACATGCCTCACCCGTCAACCAGAAAAGAGATGGGATGGAGTCGTCAGATGTCACCACAAGTAGGCGCCCAGTTCTCGACTACCGGATGTATTCCATGGTTTCGCAGATACTAGGAATCTCATGGAGAATGCCATGGCTGAGTGGGCTGCTCTCCCTATTCCAACACCTTATTCTGACAGGCCCAGGAAGGGTCGGTGCTACGGACGGAATCTTTGATAGGTGAGTTTTCTATTTTCTTTAATCTCCGGAGTTCTTCTCTGCAACCCCTCAACGCCCCAACCCTCCTTCTCGAGGGGCTCAGGCCTTGAAAATCAATGACTGTGGAGCAACGGTACGATCTCCGAAACACGATCTACGGGTCAAGTGTCACTTGTGCGAGTCAAGGTGGGACATGAAGCGTCTTGCTCGCATGCTGCGTCGGTCACTTGACTCTGTAACCCTGGGAGGCTGTGGGATTACGGTTATCTTACGGCCTTACATCTTCTTACTGTACGGTCATTACCGTCAGGCTTACTGTGCTGTTCTGGCATCAGATTGGTTGCCTTCAAATCGGTCCGAGCGACCTTGATTTTCTTTCAAGCAGGGGCGACCGTCGCCGGATGCCCTCTGGTTTTCTTTCAGAGAAGTCCCTTGTGTGTGATAGCGCCGGGGCCCGGCCCTTTCCGTGCCGCTCGTCCACTTTTTTCCTGTTGCAAATCTTAAGATTGCCAACATGTGCCAACTTTCGAAGGGCCTTTGCCAAAAAAGAAAGAAAAAGAAAAAGGAATTATGGCCACATCTGGACGATGATCGCACTCTCGGCAAGAATCGTGCACGAGCAAAAGAAAGGAAAAAGGAACGAAAATGCCGATCCATTGAAAGTGAGCTGGGCCATACCTCTTTTGGACGAAAAAGAAACCGTGAATTACTGGTTTCGGTCCAATGAGCGAAATTCCTGCCGGGAAGGATTGGAATTCGTAATCTGGCCGAGGTTCGTGCATGAAGCCTCTCCAGGTACGGAGTACGGAGTAGGGGATGTTACCTGAAGAGGGGGTTCTGAGAGAGAAATGATATCCCAATGGCCCAAGCTCCTCTGCCTAAGACGATCTTGCTCCGCCTCATCCCCACTCTATACGCTCAATTCTCATTTGATGGGCAACTTGGACTTTTTCTTAACTAAAATATGCACGAAAAAAAGAGAAAAAAGCAAAAAAGCAAAAAAAAAAAAAGGCACAACGTCCCGGAAAGCTCCACAGTCGAGATTATCGCTTCGCTTTTTTATTTTTTATTTTTTATTTTTATTTTTGCCTTTTTGGAGTGGACTTGTCCAATTGTTCCGACGTCATTATTTGAGACCTTTGCTAACTCCCACAGATTCCTCCGGGAAACCATTGAGGAGTACGTGCTGACCCCCACTTTGTTGCCCAACCTTCTTCTTGCAACAAGGACCGCCTTGTTCCCAGCCAATACCCGTCCAATACCTCAGATAGCGGCCGGGCATATTGAAGCTCCGACCTCGGCTCTGCAGTCTGTGCAGACCCCGAGACCCAGTCAGAAAGCCCTCACACCCACGGCCTCAACCAATACTCCTATTGCGGAAGGAGTCAGGGGCGCTGATACCGATGTCATTAGTAAACCTAATAATCCGGGGAACAGCAGCAACAGCGGCAATACTGGAGGGGGTGCCTCGACAGCCACCTCAGGCCGCCCGTCGCCACTTTCTACCGTTGCAGCCGATGTCCTAACATCAGAGTTAAATGACCCGGCCGAGCCAGTAAAAAGCAACAGCCCATCTAGCACGGAGATCGCCGCTATCAAGCGACGATGTGCAGCTAGTCTCCTGGCTGTGATCCCGCGCTCCGTCGTACGAACTTTCCTTGGTGTTCCCTTGTCGGCGCCTCCGCCCTACAGTCGTGACGGTACCTGCAGCTCCAACAGTTCGACCTCTCTCGTCACATCCCCACCCCCTTCCCCCAGGGCGCACCTTGGATCTTTTCAGGAGGGGAAGGAAGATATGGCGCCGTCGAATTCGCCTTTGCCTTCGGACCCCTGTCCAGTTGGTTGTGGCCACCTTGCCGCTGAGCGGCTGCGCACAGACGATGATTCGTCTGCGGGGATTGGTTGCGAGGAACGACATCTCCTGGAGACAATCGAAGGTGATTTTCTAGACCTTTTCGCAGATGAATACTGCAATAAACATCTAGTCTGGAGTATTATCGAGACAGTGTTGGCCAAGGTGCTCCCCGAAATGGCTGAGCGCAGTGTTGAGGATTTACTGGAAGATCGTGGGGTGGCGTCAGTGCCGCCTGCATTTGTATAGACTACATATTAGTTGCGGCTTTTTTTTTTAATCACAGACTTAATTAATGAGATATGTCTTACTTATGACTAGCATAAGGTCCAAACCTAAAAATAGTGTGATTGTAGAAGGATATCGGGGGGTATAATAGGCAAAATTAATATGACATGGTTCATACATAGGCGAACCCCATGAAATTATGTTTATGTTCTTTCTGCATGAGCAGCCCAGACCTAAGAAGAAACGGGAAAGGAATTAATATGAAAAGAGCGTAAGAAAGAGATGCAGTACAAGAGAGAGGGGTTTCAAGGAAACAGAATGCAAAGAGGGAAAAAAAAAAAGAGCAGGGGATATAGCAAATAGCAAACCAACAGCCAAAAGAAAATTCAAGTGAAAAAAAGAAGAAAAAAACCCCGAAGAAGAAAGCAAGCGGCAAAACTCCCAAGTCCAAGTCCAAGGATGATCCCAAATTCATATACCATCACATATTGCCGTGTGCCCATTATTCCATATGCATCCACCTCGTCCAGACTAGGAATCCCAGGGTCCTATTCCCAAATCCGTAACCCCAAGAATTGCAAAGAAAAGTAGAGGTCGCCCTCTGGATATGTGTATGTTTTTTGTTTGGTTGCCCGGGTTTTATATCTCGTTGCCATTGCTGGCTGAAGAAGACAGGAAATGGATACAAGAGAAACGTTCGTACAGATGATACCAAAGGAAAGAAAAGAATAACAAATGAACCACCAATAAAGGAAAGGAAGAAGAGAGGGGGAATCACGATTCACGAGTCACGAGTCATAAGTAAAGCAGATAACGTTGGGGAGGGGGAAAGAACCAACAACGAGGAAAAAGCAAGAGGGGGAAAATAAATTCATAGAAAGGGGAAGAGGAGATATGCAAATCGCAACTTGTGCAAGGCTCAAGGCTCATCCCAAGTTGTGGATGCTCCTCTTCTTCGTCATACGTGGGATGGGAACATCCTCATGCTCGTCAATGCGCGGCAAGCCACCCAACAGAAACCCAGCCTGGCTCTTGGCAAGCTCAAGCCTCTCCATGAGCTTCCCGATGGTCATGTACTCCTGTGCGGCCAGGCCAGAAGGTTGATGGTCAAAGTAATTGATCACGAGTTCTAGGGCGCGACGAGCCTCATCCTGTGTCGGTGATCCCGGAGAACTGATGGGCGAGATCGTAGTAGACTTTGATGGCGGCGGCATGGACTTTGTCGTGATCTCTGGGTTGCTGCGATTGCGCTTGATGACGTTTGTCTGGTGGACCGGGCACGTGGCGGGCTTGGGATCGTCCATTTCCAGTGGGGATTGTAGGATGGAGACCGAAAGAGATTCCTGGAGTTCGCGCTTTTGGGGATGCGGGCCTGTGACTTCGTCGGCTGATAGGAGGGTTGGATCGATGGGGACGGAAGGGAAAGTCTGGCTGCGCGGGCGGTTGTTGCTGTTGGCGGCTGGGAGACGGGATTGGCTTGTTGGTGTGAAAGGGCTGTCGGAGACTAAAGTGGATGTTGGGCTGACCATACCCGCCGAGGAAGTGTCGAGTGAGGTTGTGCTCTTGGAATACCCGTGTTGGTATCCCCCTGTCAGATCCGGTAGTTCAGCCATGTCCCGCTTGATTCCTTCTTGGCTCGTTGGAGACAATGGAGATCCGAAGCCATCAATGGGAGATGTGGGCGAGGGTCCGGTGGGACTTTGAAGAGCAGATCCAAAGTCTGTATTGAGCTGGGTTGGGCTGTTTGATCCGCTGCGAATTTCGGTAGATCCTCTGCGCACCTTTGCGCCGAGAAGGTTGTTCTTGTGCTTGAACTTTTCTAGCCAGGCTGCCGTGCAGACCTTTTCCTTGCCTTCAGGGCAGCCGCAAGTGGTAGCGAAGAACAGAGCTTTCTCTTTGATCATCTCATCGCTCAGGGGATATCCTTGGCGCTGATAGTTCCGTGCCCAGTTGGATAGAGCTTTCTCAATATCAGGGACTCTACCCTTAGGCCGTTTGATGGGAGACCGACTCCCATCTTCGGGGTTTAGGTATTTTTCCTTCTGGCGGAGGACCTTGGAAACAGTGCTATTAGATGTTAGATTAAATCCAAATAAAAAAACAATGAAGTTGCAATGGTACCTTCTCTCGACTCCGAACAATGCTGCACATAAAGTCAGCCTAGTCCCTCAACATAGCTAAAGAGATAATGCTTACCTCCAATATCAGTCTGCTTAGCAGTCTTGTTTTCCTCGTGATATATACACATTTGCCGACGATCATCGTCGGTAAGTGTTCTGCGCGGTGTAGACCCTCCAGTCGAGGTCTTTCGCACTGGAGGCATGGGGGCTGAAGGCGACACCGACGTCGGGGTGGTACAAACAGGTAACCCAGATGCAGCAAACGGAGAGTGTGTCGTGAGCATGCTGGGCCAGGAATGCGAAGGCATGGGTAGCGGCATGGAGGCGTAGGGCGGCGGAATTGACATGCCATATGAGTCCACAGCCATGAGCTGCGATGGGCCGTAGTCAAACCCACTATATTCGGGCATGGGAGGCGAGTGCTGAGGTGAAGTAAATGTGCCTATTTCCACCCATGGCGAATGGGGGAATTCGCCCTCTGGCCCAGAATGGGGCTCCGTTTCCATGGTGGGTTCCTCCATGGACAATGGATCTCAGCACAATGGAGATAGGGCTTTTTTTGGTGGGGTTGTGTTTCGTGATAGGCTTCGAGAAGAAATCAAAGAAAGAGAGACAAAAGAGATCCCGGGGAACAAAGAGACAATCTAAGGGTGAGACAATAAAAGCTGATGCATGTTCCACTGCTTCCGTAGACCTGTATAAGATTATCCAGAGAGTAATGTCCCGAGGAGCTCTACAAACTACCTGGGAAGTTGAAGGTGGGAAGTGTATAAAGTATATGATATGCAAGAAGGTAAGAGAGCATGCGGGTAAGGCAATGGGGGTTAAAAGGAAAATGAGGGCTAGGACGATCAGTATCGCGTGGATTTGACAGAACTGAGTATATCGATTGCAACTGGCACGAGAAAGACCGTCCGGAGAAATCCATGATAGCCTTCCCCCGAGAGCTATCCAGCCGAACTGGTCGGTGATTGGCTGATACAGTAAAAAAGTCCATTCGAAAATGAAAAACAAAAATGAATTATAATGAATTATAAGAATAATATCTCAATTTTGATTTTGCGCAATTTCAAAATTATCCCTGTAAATAGAGGGGGAGCGGCGTCTGGTTGGTTGGCCGTGCGATATATTGCGGCAGGGGTTGCATCTCGTCAGGCTCAATTCGTTTTGCGTATTACAGTGTAAACGTATGGAAATCTTCGTTCTCAGGGCTAACGCGGTTTATTCTTGGTTTTTTTTTTTTTTTTTTTTTTTTTTTTTTTTTTTTTGGGATTTTTGGGGATTTTTGTCTTCTTTTTCCCCCTTCTTTGCATTCTCCCGTATGACCTTCCAACCAGGATGGCAGACTCGACAGCACGAGTATGTTGTATACTGGCAATATACGGAGTAGCATGGTAGCTATTCAATATAGGTCCAACATGGCGTCTAATATCGGTAACCTAGGGTTCATATCGGGACAATAGGGTGCAACAGCGTGACCGTTCAGTATTTTCACTCGAAACCTTGACCAATGTTTGACAATGTCTAGCCCGTCAAGGTGGCTATTGTCACGCTTTGACGAGGCTGAGGGTCCCTTTCAAGAAACTTGCGTCAATTCAGGGTTGATCATCCGGAGAAGAACGGGGTTCGTTCAAAGCGTAGCCCACTTTGTAGCTTGATTTGCTCAGAGCCGGGTAGCGGATCGATAAACCGCTGAACCTAAAGCCCGCATGACATTCATGCACATCGCAGGCGAAGACGGCGATCAGGGTGGACCGAGACAAGGATAGCGGCAGACATACTATCGACTATCGTACCGTGGAAAGAGTCTCCATTGGAGATAACCTTTATTTGGGCCAAAAAGCAAACTGTTGGATCAGAGACTCAACATTCAAATTCCTGGCCCCATACAACATAGGATGTATTTCGGGGCACGGTTCACGTTGTGGAGGTGAAGAAACCGGGTCCGAGGGGTCTTTAATCTCTAGTGAACACAAATCATAAGACAGAACGGGGGGGGGACCGAGAGAGAGAAAGAGAAGCAAACCCCTACGGAATAGATTGGATTGAACAGAGACCATATAAGGGAATATTACCAGATTTGGGCGATATTAATTTAGGAAGGCGGATCCTAACCTGGGTTCAGAATATGAACCGCATCAGACATCCACGAGAGATGACACGGCTAAAACTGAGCAAATGAGGAGCAGCGGGACGATCTTTGGGTGGACGAATCTGCCGTCTCCGTTGCCCTGCGGTTGATACGACCTCGTCCATCCAATACAAGGGCCGAACAGTAGGTTGGAGAGTTGCCCTATCACAGGGTGTAAAAGGCATCTTGGAAAGAGGGGGAACTTCCATGGCGATGCAGTTTTGGCGCTAAGATCCCTCGTCTTTCTCCACTGCGCGACCCACTACGGTCCCCTCCGGCCCGGGAACCTTCACCATTTCTTTGCATCTTGCATGTTGAAGGGCAGTCAAAGGCAGAGAGAGAACAGATATAGAGTATAGAGTAATAGATAGGTACAGAGTGTAGGTTGGCTGTCAAGGTAGTACTAGCCGAAGACCGTAGGACGGGCTTCTACAACATATAATACGCTCTGCTATACTCCGGATATTCTCTTTTGGGCCTCTATACAACATAGTCATACTACCCAAATATCCAAGAACCCCGCTTGTTCGACTCAACCACGAGGAAGATGAATGTGAAATCCGCCTGCTTTATTACACACACTTTTCTCGAAATCTGCCGGGATGGAATGTCTCTGAAAGACATCCATAGATCAAAAGCAAAAACAAAGGTCCACGGGTATTCGAGAGGTCTGACAAATCAATTCCCGTGGGCCCGTGGACTAGAGAGAGCTTCAATTGGTACTCCGTACACTACCTGGGGAGGTATGTATGTTTGACAGTCCACTCCGCTGATTTAGTCGCAGTACCAATCATTATGCTTGCTGCCGTCAGATTTCTTTCACTTTGCACCAATTAAATAGAGGGAAACGAAAGAAATGTGTGACGAAATTTAAATTTAAAAGATTTTAATTTTAGCACAGTTTCTAATTTAACGGAAATCGCGCTCACTCGAGTAATTAATGGGCTTTTAAGGGGGAAATTCGGGGTAGGTCTTGGGTTGACGCCATTGGAGATTTCCCATCTTTTTAGGGCACGTTTTGCTTTTCACTGTTCCCACTCTTTTTCGGAGAAGGAGCAGGAACAAGTCTAGACCGGTCAAGATTGAAATTGCCGGGCCAATTCGTATATTTGCTTCTTTCAGTTTGGTCCGTCACTCTTGGCTGTCATTTTCAAGCTCCGGGGAGGAATTTCCAGATATCCCTCGGGGTACACAACTGTAGGGTAACAAGGGTTAGTGTTACTCGAGTCAGGTACCGATTGACCTGCAATTCTAATTCTGTCCGAGGTATCTCCGGGAAGTCGAATTGTGCATAATTAATAGAATCGTCTCGAGAAAATTAATGGTATGGGGAGTACTTCGTACTCCGTATGGCATACTCCGTAGATATGTAAATATGTACTACTCTCGGTTAAGGTATATGTTACTAAAACGAACCAGTATTTATACTTTTTATACTTCGTACTCCATGCACCATAAAAGACTAAGAAAACCACAGTAAGGAATGCTTACTCTGGGGAAGAGCGTGGCTTATGCAATGCAATGCGACGGGGATGACCGATGGATCCTCTAGAGTAAAGATGTACTACGTTGTAGGGTATGGCGATCGGTGCCCTGACAGTCACCTGATGAAGAGGTTACCAAGTAAGTATTAAGTATTATAAAATATACAAGAAATAAATACCGATCTTGCATCTGAGAACAGACCAGATCGTGAACAGTCCCCTTTCTCGTTTTCACTAAATCGACGATTTGCGGATACTCCACCTCACTAGAACTGTTTTGTGTCTCCGCAGAGGTTCATAAGAACTACTCCGTAGCGTACCAGTCTCAGTAGGCTATAAGAACTCCCCATTGGGCGGAATGTAATACCATGTATAGTACAGGGTGGATGGGAGATCAGATAAACGTTCGCCATTCGACCAATATCTCTCTCATTCACCGCTTCTTTTTTCTTAAAATCCATTTGTACCTTGCCTCACTTTTTGCTTTTTTCTGTTTGGTTGAAAACTTTTTGTTAGTTTGCATGTCAATCCTGCGCAGATCTGTACTTTTTTTCTCAAATTTCGGAAAGTAGATGCAGCAAAGAAGCGAAGAGATTAAGACCTAAGAGGTTGAGAAAGAAAAGAAAAACGTGCTAGTCAGTTGACAGATCCATTTTAATCCTCCTCTATCATTCACGAGGTAATATACTCCCCTGGACCTATCGGAAGCCAGACTAGCAGTGCCGTGTTTATTAAACATGCAATGGTTACAACCCGAAGCTCTGGTGGTTTTCGAGTATACGCGACCCCGTTATGATCATCGTTAAGCTATTAGCAGTAGGTCAATGCGTTGAGTCGCGGCCCTTCTTTGCGCCAGATTATGGAGTATGGAGAGACTCCGTATGCACACCATAATTACCTTTCCGGCTCTTCCGTCGAAGCTATCGAGTTCGATTTTCTTTTTCTTTTTCTTTTTTTTCTCCCGGAGCTTTCGAGCTGACAGCTACGGAGAGAAATATTGGGATCGGCGTTAGCAAACAGCGAGGCCTAGGCCTTTTGTGGTCTGACTCGTCAGCGTCGAAAGTTAAAATAAATAAATAAATAGGAGAGAAAAAGCAATGCGAACAAAGAAATCATCAGGCGAAAATCCTATAAACACTGGAATCACTGACAAGGATACATACTACCTAAGTATGCAGGACGGGAAGTAATGGCAAGGGGAACATGCCAATCGGAACGTCATCGAAATAAATTGTCCATGCAGGCGTCCTCGGATCTGTGCATAGAGTCTGTTATGTACAAGGCGATAAGGAGTCGCATGATGCTGCATCAATTTTCAAGCTAATACGACTCGACCAGGATGTCTGATTAGTCTGACATGGAAATTCTTTTATATGGGAATGGCAATTTGTGGCTTTCTCCTTGGAACATGTTGTAGCAGACCGTTCATTTATAATGGGTTTTATTTTCAAGACATAAAAGAATGCCATAAAATATCTGAACTTTTGCGCTGGACAAAGAACCTGAAAAAAAGAAAAAGGTAATCATAACAATATGGACTGGTCGCTTTCGAGGGCCAACCGAAGGTGCCAAGAATATCATCGGTATTCGCCTCGTGTGTGCCCCTGGGCTTGTGGAACAGAAGCGTAACTCGAGTTCATCGAATCAACTCAATACCTTGACACTAGAGATCAGCACACCTGGGCAGTGCTGATCTTGATGTCAAAAGGTAAATGACTTTCCCTCTAATTGTGCTGCCGTGAACGAGTCTATCCAACTACGCTCGGATCCGGCGTCTTACGGATGTCCCAACTGTCAGATCGCAGAGGCGCAAAGACATGCTGGCACAGACCACCCCAGCGCTTGGATCATCTCGCCGCTTCGGGCTATGAGGGTCAAGGAGTTGACATAAATCCTTTACCGCTTGACGATCGACACTATAGCTGGTCAGCTTCGAAATTCATGTTCGTTTTTCTGTTGGTATAATTACCGATATCTTCATCGGCAAGCTCATGTGAAAGACCGACTCGCTGCGGCTGGTGCTTCACTGAGCGACCATACACAATAGCGTGCTTGAAATCATCCTTGATTGTGCGGTGAATGGAGTCACACTGTTTCGTTAGTATGGTTCTTTCAAAGGGTGAGGGCGAATGCTTACGAAATTTTCGACTGTGCATGCGTAAGAACGCAGCACAACAGGTGCTGTGTAGTCGGGCGCTCTGCCCTTGGGTTTCGTGTAGATTCTGCGCAGCTTGAGCTTTTTCCACATCATCTCCAGCAGCTCGTCGATATTCCATCCATGCTCCGAGCTGATTGGGCAGGCGTCTGGAATCCGGTACAGCAAATCCAACTCTTGGATGGAAATAGCATCAATCTTGTTCAGCGCATAAATGACGGGGATGTAGCTGCGGCTCCTGGCTTCCAGAACATCAATCAGGTCGTCAATGGTGGCGTCACATCGGATGGAGATATCGGCTGACGAAATCTTATACTCGCCCATTACAGCTTTGATTTCCTAGGATATGTTAGTACTCATCAAACACTATGTGAGAAACCGATCTTACGTCGTGGTCGATATGAGTCAATGGCTGAGTGGCTGTGATGGCGATACCACCCTTGTCCTTCTTCTTGAACACGATGTTGGGAGGCTTCTTATTGATGCGAATGCCAAAGCCCTCCAATTCGTTTTCGATCACTCGCTTGTCAACCAATGGCTTGTTCACATCAAGGACGATGAAAATCAGGTTGCAAGTCTTGGCCACCGCAATAACCTGTCGACCACGACCCTTGCCATCTTTGGCACCTTCGATAATACCTGGAAGATCGAGAATCTGAATCTTGGCGCCATTGTACATCACTTGACCGGGGACAGTCGTGAGGGTTGTGAACTCGTAGGCCGCGGCTAGACGGTGTTAGAAAAATCGTTTGTCGGGGAGGTCTGAACGAACCTTCTGAATGTTGGCCAGTCAGTTTATTCATCAGTGTACTCTTGCCGACGGACGGGAAACCAATGAAGCCACTGCACTTGTAAGCGTATGCGATCGCGATCTTTTCGGGGAACTTACACACTGGCCACACCAGTACGCGCAACATCGAAGCCAGCTAATCTCAGGTTAGCATCTAGCAGAGTGTCCATGGTCTGGAGTACTCACATCCACCTCCACCACCGCCTCCAGTCGGGGTCAGAAGTTCACGCTTGAGCTTAGCAAGCTTCGCCTTCAGTTGTCCTGCGTGTTGTCAGAAGACGTCATCGGTGAAAAGTCGTCGGTGTGCGCGTACCCAAATGATACGAGGTGTTCTTGTTCTTTTGAGTCCGAGCCATCTCGGACTCGATCTCCTTGATCTGTACAGAAGCATTGTTAGTAAACTGTTCGGTGCTATGCTCAAAAATCTTGACCACACTCACCTTTTCAATAGTAGTCGACATTTTTGCGGTTTGACCCAGCAATCAAAAAATCAATAGAAGAAACGATTGAGATTCCTATACCAAGGGACTTAATATGTGTCCCTCGCTAAGAACCAGGAAGTTGAGCGACAAGTTTTGAAGGAGAAATGCTCTTCGCGACCCGTGGATCTTTTGGATTGTGGCACCGCAGTTTTTAGTCAGGGCGGGGTGTGCGCCTAAGGCGACGAGGGCAAGTATGTCATTGACGGCCTGAGGCATCATATCTTATCGCTATCAAGGCCAATTCTTGGGTAACTACATACTCCCGAGGTCGTTTAACGTTGGATTACTCTGCCTGGTCTCAAGTTTTATGATGGGAATACACAATACACCTCTTATGTGAGCCCCTATCCTAGCTTGCATTTCTGTTGTGGTGGATACACTCTCGATTTCGTCATTCGGCCAACTTCCGATACCGCTCTCTTGTTACATAGACTTCATCCCAATTGCGCCCAGCACAAACCGTATTCATCATGCCATTCCTCAACGGGTCCGAATCGACCACCGAGAAACCTGCCTTCGAGAAGCTCGTGGAGGACCTTAGTTCTGTGCTAGGTCCAAGCTCGGGTCTGGATTCTAGCGATGTTGATCCCATGGAGATACAACTGTTGATGGAGAAATACATCTCGAATTCAGACGAATGGGCTCCATACGCATTGGGCGACGCGAGTAGGACATACACAAGGAACCTGATTGATGAGGGAAACGGCAAGAGTAATTTGGTATGGCAATTGTCACCCCTCAACGATTGCTTAGCTGACTCGTTCAGCTGATTCTCGTCTGGAGCCCGGGGAAAGGGAGTACAATCCATGACCATGCCAATGCACACTGCGTGATGAAGGTATATTCTTCGATTTGACAGATAGGTAAAAGCTAATTTGGAATAGATCCTAAAAGGCAAACTGCAAGAAGATCTATACTCATGGCCCGACCAGGAGCAGATCAAGAATGGTCAAAGCTCACCACCACAGCTCACCAAGCAAACAACCTACGGCGAAAACCAGGTCACCTACATGTCTGACAAGCTTGGTCTGCATCGGATATCCAATCCGGACCAGGACAACTTTGCTATCTCTCTCCATCGTATGTTATCTGTTGTGAAAGTGAGTGGAGCTAGGCTAATTAATCAGTTTACACACCACCCAACGCCGCAATCCATGGATTCAGCATTTATGATGAACGGACTGGCAAGGCCAGGCATATCAAGCAGACCAACTATTATTCGTTCCGAGGCCAGCGGCTTGATGATGGACAGAAGTAGTCTTGTCGATACCCTTTATCATTAGCGCTACATTGTTGGGGGTGTTTCACCTTGTACTTGACCTACCTCTGCGGGAGCTACGAGCATAAGGCTTGAAACTCCCTTTTGGTAGCTGAGCCTGTTCCCTTTGAATACCCCCTTTTGTACTTGATGTTCAATTATATATCCTTTTCATGCCTTTTACTGTGATATTCTTGTATTTATGTATTTTTTTGGACTTTTGGTCATAACCCTAATCAAAAGAACAGCCACTAATCTGTAGGCATTTGCTCTACATGAAAGCCTCGACATTCAGCTCCAGACTGCTGACTGGGTACTTCAACTCGTACTTCTCGAGCACAGTAGGATGCAAAATACCGAAGGAGCCAATGACCTTGTCCTTGCCGCCAATACGGACGTGGATGGAAGCAGCGTGACCGGGGAAGTATGTGGGATCTACACTGTTAGCAAATGTTTCAGTCGGATTCGAGTGGGTACACACCGTCTAGTTCCTTGATATAGTACGAATCACCCTTGGGGGTCTCGCCCTCAGCGAGGAAGTCGGTCTTAAGCATGGCCATGACACGATCAAGAAGACCGTGGACAACCTCGAATCCACTAGTCTTACCGTAAAAGGCGGCAGCAAAGTGTCTTTCGTTACGGCTCTTGCGCTCCAGAGATAGATCCTTGAAGGCAACATCGCTGACCTCGAATATCTTCATGGGAACAGAGTGGTGCTTGTTCTCACGGATTGTCTTGAGCAGACCTGGGAGCAGGCTGGTACGGACAACCTGGAACTCAAGTGTCTTGGGGTTGGCCAGCTTGACAGCGGTGTTTCCGTCATCCTTGCGGTTCAGCCAGCCAAAGTTCTCATCATGGGAGCAGAGGATCAACGGCAATACCTCTGACCAACCGGCCATGGCAGTCTCCACACGAACAATGTCGGAAAGCTTGTTGATGGGGAGAGGTTGAGCGACTGTGCCGGAGATGTTCGGGAACGCACGGGGCAGCGAGTTGAAGCCGTAGGCAATGGCCACATCCTCCATGATATCACACTGGTGAAGAACATCGGCACGGGTTGGGGGAATTTCCACGTTGATGATGTCTGGGGAAGTCGTCGAAGGCTTGGCGCGGAAGGCCATCTTTTTGAGAAGAGTACAGATCTCGGCGGGGCTGAGGCTCAAGCCACAGCACTGGTTAATGTACGAGACTTCAGCCTGGGCGGTGCGAGGAGCGATGTCGGGGGTGACGCGAGTCTCGTTGTTGTGCTCAGACACGATCTCGACAGGCTCGATAGTGAACGGTTCCAAGGTATATTGGGAGAACATGGTGACCATCATCTTGCTCACAATATCCAGCTTCGTCTTATCGAGAGCTGTGATCTCAATCAAAACATTGGTGGTGTCCAGGCTGATCTTCGAGCGATCGCCGTTGATAATGGGTGGCAGAGAGCATACAGTCCGGTTGGAGTCATAGATGACTGGATAGACTGGAGAGTCACGAATGATGTGCAGGTACTTGCCCAACTGTTGGTGCTTCTCGTAGAAGTTCATCAATTCCTCGCCATCCATCTCCTGAGTCTGGTTCAGTGGCGTAAATTTGATATCCTTGGGAGGGAGAGCCTCATAAGTGAAGGGACCCTTGACGGTGTCCAAATCGTGGGTACCGATTGATACGAGAGTTCGTTGCCGGGCCAAGTTCTGGTGGAGCTTGTCTTGGAGAGCAATGAAGGACGCATAACGAGCCTGGTCGAACTTGATGTTCCGCAGAATAGCACCAGCCACGTAGGGTCTGATTTTCGTGGTCTGTTTTGGTCAGCGCGGCCCTTCCACCTGACCAGAGTAGGTGTTGAAGTACTGACATCTTCCTTGACAATGATCTGCTCCATCCGTGCCGGCTGAGTCAATTTGTACTCGGGCAGGGGATTCCGGCCCAGAAAGATGTTCAACATAAGCGCAATGCCCTCGAAGCACAGCAAGTCATATCTAATCTCTTCTTAGTCTGCGTTCTTCCATTTGTTCTCTTCGGGCGTCATGCATACCGGTTGGCGGGGATCTCGATCTTGAGTTGCGGAGGTTCTTGCTTTCCATCGACAATAGGACGGTCTGAGTTTGTGGTCTGAAATCATCAGCATTGGTTCTGTATGATCGGGTTTTCGGAGGATGTACATCTTCGTCGAGCTCAATTCCTATTCAAAGTCAGTCATGCCCCGCAAGGAATTCCCAGGCCAACTCACCAAATTCGAAACACAGCTCATCAAACTCCTCCGTGGTATACCTGCAGCGATATCAGTAGGGTTCAATGACAATATCTAGAGACGTACTCTCTGCCCAACTCTTGGAAAAGAGCGGCCTTGTCGACCGAGATGGTGGGCATGGTGGGGGTTGCGAATTCTGGCGTCAATCAGCGAAATGTACGGTGAACCAGACCGAAGCCCAAGTAAGCGACTCCGACAGAATATGTGGAAAGTCCGTACAGAAATTCAGGAAGTAGTGATTGGTGCACAAAGTCTTGGGATGACTCTTGCGCTGGTGGAAATTCTGCCCGCAAGCCACCACCGCCACAGATCCCCCTCTTTTGTTACTATGGTACCGGTATGGTAATTCCCCTCCATATTAAAAGGTTTATGCGCACACCGCCAGTATGTAATTTACACCAGTAAACACTCAAAGCTCGACTTGCCCTCCGGTTACTGCATCATCGAAGGGGGCTTTTTTCTTTTCTCTTTACGAACTTGAATCAAAATCTATTAATTCGCTGTTGAGCAAGGTACTCTTGAATCGTCGAGGTATGCTTCTGCTGAAGGTGTCCATGCGGCCCAAAACCCCACCCTCACTCTACCACCATCCATCCCCTTGCCGTCTCGCGAAGTCGGAACTAATCCTTATCAGCCATCCCATTGCCTCCTACACTCTGCCGAATCGCTGTCAGGCCCTACACCACTCTCTTCCCTTTCAGAAGCGGGACTCCTCGCGTCTCCCTAACACATACCCGAATCCACAATGGAGGGCCAGAACGAGAACGATGAGCTCTACCCCATCGCCGTGCTCATTGACGAGTTGAAGGTAGGTCTTTCCCTGCTCATGCAGACCATATTGAGCTCACATTTCTTTAGCACGACGATGTCCTTCTCAGACTCAACGCTATTCACCGTCTATCCACGATCGCGCTCGCACTAGGACCCGACCGAACCCGGGAAGAGCTCATCCCATTTCTTGATGGTTTGTCCCACCTTCAATCCAGCTTTCAATCGACTGGCACTCCTGTCTAACAGCGATAGATTCCGTCGAGGACGAGGACGAGGTTTTAACTGCGCTGAGCGAAGAGCTTGGCAATTTTACAGAATATGTCGGGGGTCCGGAATACGGGCACGTGTTGCTCTCCCCGCTGGAGAATTTGGCGGCTATCGAGGAGCCGCTGGTGCGGGAGAAGGTACCATACCAGCTGAAAGTTTCTGAGACGCATGCTGACGTTTCAGGCCGTTGAATCTCTCAACAAAGTATGCGAGCAACTCTCGGAGAGCCAAGTTGAGGAGTATTTCGTCCCGCTAGTCCTCCGCTTGTCAAAGGCAGACTGGTTTACCTCGAAGGTCTCTGCGACTGGCCTTTACTCCACACCATACAAGAAGGCTACCCCGTTGCAACAAAGCCTCCGACAGCACTTTGGAGCTTTGGTACACGATGAAACCCCGATGGTGCGGCGACAGGCGGCCAACAATCTTGCCAAGTTTGTCAAGGAAATGCAAAGCCAGGTCGTCATCGATGAAATAATTCCCCTCTTCCAATACTTGGCGAGCGATGATCAGGACAGCGTTCGTCTGCTTACCGTTGACATTCTTATTGCAATTGCGGAGGAAATTCCCAAAGAACAGCAACCCAGCCACGGCGTCTTGTTGACATCGCTGCGGAATCTGTTCGAGGATCAGAGCTGGAGAGTCCGATACATGGTTGCTGATCGATATGAAAAGGTACATTCCCTTTGCCGAATTTCCAAATATTGGACGAAACTGATGTACGCAGATTGCCAAAGCTGTCCACGAAGAGGTTGTCACCCGTGACATGGTGCCTGCCTTTGTCAAGCTCCTCAAAGATACAGAGGCCGAGGTTCGCACCGCAATTGCTGGCCAAATTCCTGGTATGACGCTCCAATGGTTTATAGTTGGTACACGACTAACACATTCAGGCTTCTGCCATTTGATCGATCGCGACACCCTCCTCAATGAGATCATGACTAGCGTTGAAGACCTTGTCTCCGACCCCTCTCAGCACGTCCGGGCTTCTCTTGGTACTCAGATCAGCGGGCTCGCGCCTATCCTGGGCAAGGAAGAGTAAGTATCCTGTCTATACGCTCGCAATAACATGTGCTGACCCTCCAGGACTATTGCCCACCTACTCCCCATGTTCCTCCAGATGCTTAAGGATGAATTCCCCGACGTCCGACTGCACATCATCTCGAAGCTCGAGCAAGTCAACAAAGGTAAGTGTTCCTTGATTCTTCTTTTTTTTAACCCTTAATGTATGCCTTCTGACCTTTTATTTATAGTCATTGGTATCCAGCTTCTCTCCCAGTCTCTTCTTCCCGCCATTGTTCAACTGGCCGAGGATAAGCAATGGCGTGTTCGCCTTGCTATCATTGAATATATTCCACTCCTTGCCAGTCAACTTGGGGTTGAGTTCTTTGACGAGCAGCTGAGCGACCTTTGCATGGGCTGGCTCGGAGACACTGTCTTCTCTATCCGAGAGGCTGCCACTGAGAACCTGAAGAAACTGACAGAGGTCTTCGGTGTGGAGTGGTCAAAAGCTTCCATCATTCCCAAGGTGATGGCCATGGGTCAACACCCTAACTATCTTTACCGCATGACGACGTGCTTTGCTGTTTCTGTAAGTTTCGCCTCTTACTACACCGACCAGTGCTAATTATCAGACTCTTACTCCTGTTGTCAACCTCGAAATTATTGAGAACTCTCTCCTCCCTATCCTGGAACGCCTAGTGACGGATGAAATCCCCAACATCCGTTTCAACGTCGCCAAGTCCTACGCCGTTCTTATCGCCACGCTGCGTCGTCTGCCGGCCGATAAGACCTTGGTTGAGGTGGAGAAGTCCGAAGAGTCCATTGCACCATCACCTCAGAGCCTGGAGTTGATTCAGTCAAGGGTTGTGCCCAGCCTGGAGAAGTTGCAGGAGGATGACGATGTGGATGTCCGATACTTTGCTACAACTGCTGGTGGTAATCCTGATGAGATGCAGACATCTCCTTGAACTATGCAACTGTTCAGCCAATACACAACAAGGCATCCTGTCAGGTTAGAGAATAACCAAGCGTCCTTTTCTTTCAGGCGTTTTAATGTAGAGGTTTTCCATGGTGCTTAGCCATAGGTAGTCAAAAGGAAATGCTCAACTAAAGATCTTCGGTGCATATAATCCCGCGTACATACTAACTTATCTATGGTACAATACATGCATACGAGACAGTAGATTTTAAAGGGCCTTAAGATAGCCTAGGGTGCTAGAGCTGAGAGCCGTGGAGTGGACCTCGTGAGCCAATCGCGACTTTCATTTGTCAGCAAAAAGCGACACCTGGGCCTCGGCCGGGGCCAGGGTGCACTGCACATCCATCCATGGTTGGACTAGTTGGTTTTCAGTGCCCTGGAGCATATCAAATACATTTATGAGACCAATATCAACATTCTAAACATGCCTCTTTGAACCGCGCTGCATCTCACCAGCAGGTCAGTTGACTTGTGATTCTACAAAACATCATTTATATTGTTTGTTCATCAGTCGCCATGTCGTGGCCGTACCATTTCATTTCTCTCTCCGAGGATGACAAGCTGCATCGCAGGGAGATGCTTGATCTTCGAGGGTGTTATGCACAATGGTCAATTGTTGTCGTCATTGTCGCCATTCGAATTTTTCGCTTTTCTTCAAAATCAACCACTAGGTGGAATGGCCTGGTCTCTGGGAAGGCCCGACAGTATATTGTCTGCGGGCTGTGGCTACTATGGCTGTTAAGCCTTTCGATATGGAACAGTGGTGATGGTATGTCTTTGTCAACCGGTGGATTTAAGGAACGAACTAACATCACTTGATACTAGACTATCTCCATTTGACAAAAGCACTGGGTCGAGTTGGCCTGTCCCAACTGCCACTGCAGGTTCTAATGTCTCCGGCATACGTCTCTCAGCCGGCAGCATCATCTGTACTGTCTCTTCTGACCGGTATCCCTCAGCCAATGTTAACACCGTACCACCGTCTCTTTGGTCGGGCGGTTGTCTCTCTTCTGCTGGCTCACGCCGCGCTGTATACGCTGTTCTTCGTGCAATCCAGCCATCCTGAATCTGGTATACTGCTCTATAAGCGAGTCCGAGACTTGGACGTTCAATGTGGCCTCGTCGCGATATTCTTGGCGGTGCTGCTCGTTCTCTTCGTGCGGCCTGCTTCCCAAAAGGGGCTCCAGGCTTGGCTTGTGCAGGGAACCTTTCAAGAACGCAGAAAGATGTTCTACTTTGGTCATGTATCTTTGGTGGTAGTATTGTGTGTCGCGGTTTACTTTCATGTTAAGCAGGCGCAGCAGTACATTTTGCAGACTCTAGCAGCTTCTGTGCTTAATTGGCTGTGCTCTTGGGCACTACGTTAGTGTTGGCTGGGAAATATACCATGTCTGATGGTCCTTTCTAAAATCTTTTCTATTGGTCAACATCTTAGTATTAATCCTAGAGATGTCATATATAAGTTTACTTACTCCGTAGCATGACACTTTCATGAGGCCCATTGACAGGGGGAAATAGCATGTGTCAATGGCTTATTTACTCCAAGGTCCGATTAAACAATAATTTGTGAGATATTTCGTTTTTGTACTGGGTTAGATCTTGGTTTCTGGGGGAACATCGATCTACATGTATGAAATTTAACCCCTTTTTGTTTTCCCCTTGTGATAGAAGCAACAAAAAGTGAACTGAGAGATCAAGGGGTACGGACTATATATATCGTACACATATATCTACATGAAATGAACTCTTTGGGATATATATTCGAGAATGGGCAGGTCTACTACTGCTTCAGTGGGTTAAAAAAATATCTTTCTACCTACCAATATTGCAAATATCCTTGATTTTCCGTAGGACAATGTACATCAATGTCAAAGTACTTCTGGTGACACGTATATGAATACATACAACAATGGCGGCCCCTGCAGCCGGGCAACGCCACATACTAGTACATTGACCCCTTCAAGAATTGGGGGCCACACAAATAAAAGACTATATTATAATATTATTGATAGTCCTTGTCTCTTTTAAACCCTGTAACTGACAATACATCGGGTGTGACGATTACGTTAGAAAGGGCTTGGCGGATCAGCCCTGGAGGTGAATAGTCCGAGGTCAATTCTAGACTCATGGAAAACCCTCCTTAAGACTTGGCCTCTCTCTCCTTCTTCATGCCTCTCCCCAATGGCAGCATGCGCATCCAACGGCTGATTGTATTACTTGCGATCGGCGTTCTTGCCTGTCTTTCTCTCCTACTACTACGATCATCGAATGCCCCAGAGCAGCATCCCATAGATTTGCCTCCTCCCGAACCGATACAACACCCCCAGCTCCATGCGGGGCAGAACACATACCTCCCCGAGAAGGAACACCCGATCACGCGTCTGATTGGAAATGCCCAAAAGGATTTCAATCATGCGCAGTCACAGCAATCGAAAACCCTGGCCGAGGCCGTGAGCGAATACAAGCGCCGCTATAATATGCACCCGCCGCCATTCTTCGACAAGTGGTTCGAGTTTGCCCAGGCAAAAAATGTACAGCTCGTTGATGATTTCGACTCCATATACCACTCCCTCCTCCCTTTCTGGGGTGTGGAACCTAAGACGATCCGCGAACGGGCACGCGAGACACTTGGATTTGACAATGCGGTGCTCGGCGTTCTAATTCGCGACGGCAAGGTGTCCTTAACGGATGGAGGGGGCGACGACCGCAAGTGGCAGCGAGACGCTACTGCCGGTATGATGGGAGCTTTTGTAAAATACCTGCCCGATATGGACCTGGTGTTCAACACTCACGACGAGCCGCGCGTGATCCTCCCTAGCGAAGACCTCCAGCGTTTGGTACAGAAAGCCAAGGACTTTACTATTCCAGCAGCATTCAAGAGAACGCCGACCAATGCGTGGTCCCCACGTGCTTCAGACCTAAACAAAGGCGACCGCATCGACGAGGTGCGCACCACTCGTTTCAACCGCTTCGCACACCAACCGACCTGGACAAACTCCCGAGTATCTTGTCCAGTTGACAGCCCAGCGCGCTCACTCGACGAAGACCCCTCCGACGACGTTGATCCTTATGCGTATGGCGAACTCGGCTTCATCTACAATACCACGGCGGCCTCTGACATTTGCAATACCCCCTCTCTCCGCTATACATACGGATTCTTTGATCGACCCAACGCCTTTGATGTCGTCCACGACCTGTTCCCCGTCTTCTCGCAGAGCAAGATCTCCAGCTTCCAGGACATCATTTACCCGAGTCCCTGGTACTGGGCCGACAAGGTCCCCTACAATCCTGCAAAAGACTATGCGTGGGAGGCCAAGTCCGACCGAATGTACTGGCGTGGCTCCACAACCGGTGGGTTTTCGCGCGCGGGTGGCTGGCGCCGACAACACCGACAGCAATTTGTCGATAATGTCAACGGCTTAGGCACCACCAAAGTTCTCGCTCGCCAGGGGGATAGCTGGGTTTCCCAGGTCACCAACCGTGACGCTTACCGTGATTCGTTCGATGTCAAGTTCACCCTCATCGGCCAGTGCGACCCGGATGACTGCAATGCGCAGACTGAATACTTTGGAGTGTTCAAGCAGGCTGGGCAACAGGATGCGTGGGCGCATAAGTTCCTAGTCGACATCGACGGCAACGCTTTTAGCGGGCGGTTCCACGCTTTCTTGCATAGCAACAGCTTTGTCTACAAGATCGCTATCTTCCGCGAATGGCACGACGAGTGGCTAAAGCCCTGGGTACATTACGTGCCTCTCAGCTTGAAAGGCAACGAGTACGTTGAGAGCATGCGATACTTTACCTCCGAAGAAGAGGGCAAAAAGGCCGCTCTTCAAATCGCCAACCAGGGCCAGCGCTGGGCACAGCAGACCCTACGAAATGAAGATCTGGAGGTTTGGTTCTTCCGGTTACTCCTTGAGTAAGTACCTCGTCATTCTTTAAGGGAATTCTGCTAACCTGCTCACTTTTTTAGGTATGGTCGCTTGGTAGATGACAACCGTGAACAACTAGGATTCGTTCTTTGATCTGTATATATTCTTTCGACGAGATGATGGCTTTTTGTTTTTTTGTCTGTTAATACCCCGTTTCCCTCGGACTGTTTTCTACCAATAATATTTCTGCATCTGGAGGTGGCGTTCGGTCTGCCATTGAGAAAAGCTGTAAACTGCCTACAATTTACAGTATAATATGATTGCATTCCTGAATTTGTATCTTAACTATCTAAATGGTCTAAATCATGGATATTCCGTAAAGTACATACCTCATGTAGGTACCCGCTGTCACCAGATGATTTTATATCGCTGACTCAGGCGTGACGCTACGGACCGAGCTCCGTTTGCCCCAGCTCTACCTATAGGTAGATTTAATTACAAGCTGACTCCTCACTCCTTCAACGATCATTCCAATATGGGCAAATCGCTATCCCGTGCCTTGGTCGGCGCGGCCGTCTATGTCTACGGCTTCCTGACAGTCGTTTCTTATGGCCTGATTGCCTTCGCGAAAGGCACATACTTAAAACGCCCCACTGAAATCGAGAAACGAGACTTACAGCTTGGTGAGCTATGTATCCACCGTAGTGGAAAGTTCTTTGCTGACTCTCTAGCTCGCGCCCGCCTGTGGGATTTATCTAAAGCATTTGAAGGTCTCTCTCACCAGGTTCTAACCTTGCAGAGCGGATTCAAGTTCCACTTTGTCAGTAACGATATCCCGAATACACCGGAAGCTATCAAGTCCGATAAACCATTGGTCATTTTTATCCATGGATTCCCCGACAGCTGGGCGATCTGGCGACACATTATCAGAGATCCCGGTCTGCAAGAGGTCGTTTCGCTCGTTGCGATTGACCTTCCCGGGTACGGAGGAACAGAGAGCCTGGAAGAATATAATGCAACAAATGTCTTGGAGAAATTGACAGAGCTGATCGTCACTCTGCGGACCCAGTATGGTGTGGACTCGGGCAACGAAAGCAACAAGAAGAGAACCATAATCGTCGCCCATGATTGGGGTTGCGTCTTGTCCATGCGTCTCGCTGCCGAAGCTCCGTCCCTGGCGCATCGGTTCATCCTGTCCAATGGACCATCCGTATGTCAGAACACCGGTGAATATCCTTTCTCAACTAACGATTTAGATGAAATTGGTCGAATCTAATATCCGCCGTCTGCTCTTCTCGGCCAATAAAATGCTCGGTAACGCCTGGCGCTCACCACTGCACGCGCGCGTCCCGCTGATGCAAGCACTCCGAACCCTCATTCCTCTCGCCCGCCAACTTGTTCTATCCGGCTATATCTTTGCCATGCAGCTACCAACGCCAATTGTCTGCTACTTCCTATCCGGAGGCCACCAGTCGTTTCTGAAAAAGTGCCACCTCGCCTCGTTCAACAAGGACGAATATACCCCCCTCGACATAGCCAATACCATGGCCAGTACCATGGGTCCGTCCGCCGCAGAATCCGACACCAAAACTTCCAGCGGTGATACCTATCCCGCCAGTGTCAGCGAGCGCGCATTCGCACATGTCATGCACATGGCGGGATATTACCGTGATCGGGCGGCGACAGCGCGCTGGGTCAAGTCCGCTGAGACGGTTGCTAGCTTGCACAGCATTGCATCCGGAAAGCGACTGGCGAGTACCGGAGGTGGACTGTTCGATGAAGGTCCCCCTGGTACTCTCAAAGCTAGCACGACCATTTTCTGGGGCAAGGATGATATTGCCCTTGACCAGAGAATCTGCCTTGATGGGATGGGTGATTACTTGGTGCATGGGTCCCATATTATGCTGCTTCCCCGTACTGGACACTGGACTCCGGTTGAACGTGAGAGCGGTACAGCTTTGATCAACGCGGTTGAATGGGCTGCTCAAGGCGAAGAGGGGGATCTTGGCACGGTCATCACTGAATCGTACCCTGGTGTGCAGGTCACTTTTTCACGATAAACATACATAGGCAATATGTTGGACAACTTTGATATTCAACGTTTTCGTATTGCGGGGGGAGGGGGTAACCCGATCTAAAGTGGTTAGGGTGAAGGTGATGTTTCACTTAGACCATTTAGAAGGGATGATCCGTATAAATTTGTAGAGATATCAAGAACATATAATATAGGATATGTATGTACAAAGAGGAAGAGAAGAGAAGGAAATGTACGAAGTACAACATATCCGATGGAGAATGGAGATGATTTACCCGAGTGGGGGGAAGAAGACAACATCGAACTCCACCTGGGCACTTCCCCCTCGGGAGCTTTGACCTTAATTTGCCTACTCTCGGCCTTTTGCTCTTTTGTCCTTTTGCTTCTAAGAATCTCATTCTCAAGCTCTTCAACTTTACACAACATGCTGTGAAAAGGAAAAAATATCTCCTGTTTTCGTCCCCCTCGAATCTGCGTCCGGTCCAGGTACCACAGTCGGTGTATCGCGCTACCGGTCCGAACTGTCATTGGCAATTGACAGGTTAAATATAGCCCACTCTTCTTCTTTTCGTTTTTCTTCTCTGTCCTAGAATCTATCGGGTGTCTGATCATTGTTTTTGCTGTTGGAACTGTGGCGTGATGAATTCCAATGGAGGAGCAGTCTACTGCACGGTATGCTACCCCCCTTTCCTATGCTTATGGTGTCAACTGACGATTGGGACAGCTTCTGTTGAGTGACAATTACCTTCCTGGTAGGTTCCAATTTATATGGAATGTGGAACTACTCTAAATATTTATAGGTGCTATGGTCCTTGCCCATTCCCTACGCGACAATGGTACAAAAGCGAGGTTGGTGGCGCTATTTACGCCAGACAGACTACAATCGAGCACCATCGACGAACTAAGGGTACGTACAGCATTCCCCAGACTATACCTTTTCTTACATATTAGACCGTCTACGATGAGTTGATCCCAGTGAGCTCAATGGTAAATGACACACCGGCGAACCTCTGGCTCATGGACCGTCCAGACCTGATTGCCACATTCACCAAGATCGAGCTCTGGCGCCTGACGCAATATCAGCGGGTCATATACATTGATTGTGATGTCGTAGCACTCCGAGCCCCCGACGAACTGTTATCGCTGGAAGCAGACTTTGCTGCCGCGCCTGACGTTGGTTGGCCGGATTGCTTTAATAGTGGAATGATGGTTCTTCGACCTAATCTGCAGGACTATTATGCACTAAGAGCGCTCGCCCAACGAGGTATCAGCTTTGATGGCGCCGACCAGGGGCTGCTGAACATGCATTTCCGGGACTGGCATAGGCTAAGCTTCACGTATAACTGCACGCCAAGTGCCAATTACCAGTACATTCCTGCGTACAAGCATTTCCAGAGTACCATCAGTCTTATCCATTTCATTGGTGCGCGGAAGCCGTGGAATATGCCGAGACAGATTGTTCCGCTGGAGTCCCCGTACAATCAGCTTCTAGGCCGGTGGTGGGCTGTCTATGACAGACATTATCGTCTGCCATCTGTAAGTGATGTGCAATATCATGAAGATCTTCGACTGACATCTCTAGGTACCGAGCGCGCCAGTTGAGACTGAAGAGGCGGCATTGGTCCAAGGTGTCCAAGTCCATACCCCTCGACATGACCATGCCCCTCGTTATGACAGCACCATTCCTCATGAGACACAGCCGACGTCTGAACAGCAGCCCTACCGTATTGAAGAACAAGCGAGCTTCGATGATGAATCACACAAAATACCGCCAGTCGACCACAGCCACCCAGAACCGCACCAGGAACATTCTGCTCCTACTGTTGTACGCCATGCTGCTGTGCCTGTATTGAGCATGGTACCGCAGTATGTTCGCGGAGAGGAGCATATCTCAACATTTGTCTCGCCATTGCCTCCTGCGCCAATCACTCTCGCGCCCCGAGTGAGCCACGAAACGTACGAGACACAGATACATGCCCAGACACAGATGCAGTCCCCGAACCAGACTCAGGCGCAGACACAGATACACTACCCCGATGGCCATATTCACCAACCACAGCCGCTGGCGCCGGTGCCTCCAGTCATCGAATACCAATCGCCCCCGTCTCCGGTTCCAGAGGTTCCGACCTTTGAGGCGCCAAGGTCCGAGTGGGATCCCTCACGGTGAGAGTGTATCCCTCGTTATCGTCTCCAGTGCTAATATCCCATAGTGGACCACCACCGGTCAACACAAAACCCGAAGGTATCAGTTTACAACAGAAAACCTACAATATGTCGGAAGACACGCATCTATTCCAACCCCCGTCGTCCTACCCCGAGGCACCGAAAAACATGTGGTATGACGTTCCAGCCAAACCGAAGCCCAAACCTTCGACGGTCTTCCCCTGGGAGCGTCATGCTCCAAAACCCACCCGCGTCTTCGCCGAGGAGGCACCTGTGGAGTTGGTGGGAGCTCCCGTGATACCTGATGAACCGGAGCAACCTTCAGTCCCAAGCGAGTCAGCCCCTCCCGGACCCTCACCTTCCTACACTCGGGTACCGTTCGAACCCAGTGCCGAATCATGGCAAACATACACCCGCTCCAACGCCTGGGATGAGGACCCAGAGATCCAGCGCTACATTGAGACAATCCAAGCACGGCGCACAAAATCACAAGCGACAAGCCCGGGGGCCCACTCCAATAGCCCGGGGAAATCACCCCCCACCCCCCGGCTTCCGCCCCAGCACCAAGATTACCGACTTCCCAACAGAAGTCGAGCGCCCCAGTCTGCCCGTAACGCCGGCCCCAGTCCACCGCACTAGCTACGGGGATGAGGCCTCCGGTACAGCCGCCCTCCCTGCTGCAGAGGGCGTGCCTAGCCAGGAGGAATGGGTGGGTGTCACGGTTGATGTGTTCTCTTCTCTCCTCAACGCAACGTACTTATTGTGGCGGTCTACAGAATCCCCTGGCTCAGCTCGAGGAGCTGCATCGTCGGCACTCGGAGGTCTTGGAGCATCCCGAGCTGCTGTTTAGTCGGCTTGCCGCTGCCTCGTATCGTGGGCGTTGACAGTACTCATTCCTTTCTTTTCTTTTCTTGGATTTTGGATAATCTGATTCGATTTGTTTTTATGATTGAACCTGATTAGGAAGGACATGTACTCCATGTTGTTTTTGCATATGAATAATGTATGGAATTTCTTGGATGATATTTTTGTTGTCAAATAATAATAATAGCGACACTGAACGGAGCATTGACTTCTTCGTACTCTTCAGTTCAGCGTATACGGTTCCTCCTTTGCGATTAGAACTATATACAGCGACAAGGATACATGGTTAGGGTTTCCAACTGTTTTCGTTTCTTGCGCTTGTAGCTTATGTGTTTATGATAGAAGAACAAACAGATGCTATCGAATTGCCATCGGAAGGTATCAAGGAAGTTCCAGGGCTTTAAATTGACTAGTTCTACCAAAGAGCCTGTCATAACTAGGACTTGATATATACGCTTTAGTCCCAAATTCCCCAGTCCTGGCCCCACATGCAATAAATGTTAACGTTTGGAACGCCGACACTACATCAATAGCTCCATAGTACAAAGTCGGACAGGCACTTGGTAACCGAGGAACTCGAACAGACCAGATGACGGATCTCGAGGCTTCGATTCCAATATAGGATGTCTGATGTTCAATGGCAATCAAAGCCTTTCTTTTTGGCCAATATGTACCAGATCCCAAACACCTTTCAACGGACCTCCTCTGTATTGGCCAATACGAATTATAGAATTGCGGATAAATGGCTTTGAAGGTCATGTAATTTTGATTGCGTGAGGTAGAGTATCAGGTTAGGTTAGGACAGATGGAAGGAAAAGGAAGAGCCGGGCCTAATGTAGATAAAAACATTTACTCCTGAGCGAAAGTCTCCGCACCACCCTCAGCCTCTGCGGCCTGCTGCTCGGCAAGACGCTGCTGCTCAGCGGCCTGCTGAGCGGCAATAGCCTTGGCACCGTAGTCCTGGCTCATAGGCTGGAGAACGGGCTGCTCCTCCTTGGGCTCGATGATGGTGACCGAGTCGGGGAGAGTCTTCTGGGGGCCGGCCTTGCCCTCGGGGTCGGAGCCGCGCATGATCTTAACCTTGATACCGAGGACACCCTGGCGGAGGAGAACGTGACGAGTAGCGGAGTCGATGAACTCCTTGGCGGGCTGACCGGAGTGGATCATGAAACCGTCCTGTTACTTGCGTTAGCCATAATATTCCTCCCAAACTGGTGGCTTTTTGCGATCGATTCGTCGGATGCAATTTCCCTGGCATGGACGTACAGTGAACTTCATGGACTTGGCACGGGCGGCACGGAGCTTTCCGGACACGACAACCTCGCAACCCTTGGCACCAGACTCCATGATGAAACGGAGGACACCGTAGCAGGCACGACGAACGGCAAGACCGTTAAGGAGCTTGTAGCGGAGGGACTCGCACTGAGCGACAGCGGAGAGACCGCGGTTCTGGACCTTGGCGGCGTAGAGGGAGACGGAGTTCTCGGGGAACTTGAAGCGCTTCTGGATGAGGGAGGTGAGCTCGCGGATGCGGCGACCCTGCTCACCGAGAACCTCCTGGGTGTGGGTGGCACGGACAACTGGAAAGCCCGTTAGTATCAAATCCCCATTCGAATTCCGCAGATCCCATCGCGATCGTAAATCGTTCTCTTCCACCTCTTTTCCAGGCAATTTCACCAGCAATTCTCAAGCGATCACACGATAGATTGGTTCTTCGGGTTTGACGTACTGATGTCGGTGACAGTGGGAGTCACACGGACTTCCACACCGGAGTAGCCCTCCTCGGCCAGCTCGCGCTGGAAGAACTCGTTCAGCTCGGCATAGAAGACACCGTCGGCGACGAACTTTCTGCGCTTAGAAATAGCTCCCTGAACAGCGGCCATTTTGACGTTCCTGGTGGTGGTGGAATCGGGGTTGTCGACGGAGGGGATCGTGGTCGAGAGACTTCAATTCTGAAAGTGTATTATTTAGTGGGGATTTTTCGGGACTAGGGCTGCTTGCCCGTTTGGGCCAGGGCTCAACCCTCGCTTGCCGGCGCCTTTCCTGTTTCGTCCTAGCGTCGTCACCTTATCTTTGAGGCAAGATCAAGGCAATAAGGCAGTAATTTTACATCTAACTACTCCAACGTCATTGGACGAATCACTTTATGGTCGTCTCAACACGGATGCATAAAATAAAGTTGTGTAAATGCTTGAAATATCACCCGATTCCTTTGATTACCCCAGGTTCATTGCATCTCCACTTCTAACTTGGTTTGTTTGTCGGTGCGCTCCGCTGGGAACGCAAGCTTAGATACGCCCGACGTAACAGCAGCTGCCATCCCCGATACATCAGTCATTTTACCAGCATTGGCTGGCCCTGCAGTCTCAATGCCAGTCAACACCGTACTTTCCGGGATTTCGCTGGGTGCCGTTGAGGGACGGGGCCCGTTCATTTCCGCATCTGTTCGACCGAATACCTCATTCCACCAACGTGTTTCATTGACACGGGGAAAGATAAGACGTTCCTTGCCGCGCTGATTGTCATCAATGACTGGGTCATACTGATGGTTTGTGAATTGTTCCCGGCGAGCGAGGAAGTAATCCCAAACGCTACGGGTCCGTTCACTGGCCTTGCAATCCACGCGTTCTTTCTCGTTGTTGAACAAGAATGTGCCATATTGACAGGAGTAGAGATGATAGAGAAGTCGTCGCAGGAAACGCTCATTAAACTCAAATCGCGTCGGATGTTGATGAAGCAGCTGATATGTTGCGTCCAAGAACTGATGGAACACAGGGCTCGTCTCTTTTGGTTTGGTTATCTCCTTCTCAGACACCCCTGAGCGCGGTGTAGCAGGCTTCTTCGCGGGAGTGTCAGAGTCATAGTTTTGAAGCTCTCCATCCGATTCTGGCAAAGAGTCACGGCTATTGTTATCCCGACCAAAGAATCCTTTGGCACTAAGGAATGCATTTTCAATCGCCTTCCCTGCACCCCCCACCGTCACCAAAGGCACGGTTGGGGTCTCCGCCGATGCGTTCATTTTCAATCTGGAACCATTTCTCGCTGTTCAAATGGCCAGACCGGTGTCGAAACATGTGTCCAAATGAAAGCCAGTCTTTCTCTACCAGCACCATGAAGCCCTCCAGGGTCCGAAAGTAGGGATCCAAACAAATCTGGCTCAGCGCACTGAGCTGACTTGTGCGGTCCCAGCCATCAGAACAGTGGATCAGAACATGAGAATGAGTAAGACCAACTTGACGAGTGATCAGTTTGGCTCCCTCCAATATCCCGCCAATATGCTTCAACCAACCACTGCGCGCTAGTTGGTCACGATTTGGCCCTAACGGAGTTACATCTGACTCTTTCAAAGCATCGATCACCTTATTGAGCGAGTCTCGCATGACATGGATGTTGTCAATACCAAGGTATGCCTTGGTAGCGAACTTGTAGTTGTCCATGTTCTCTGATCCAAGTCCAACAGCCTGCATGGCAAATGCATTCACCGTAGGGCGTGCGTCCACGATTAGGTTCGACTGCTGTGCGCCATATATGGAGCGATGATCTTCAAGATCGCTACTTGTAGCAGCTAACAAGTCGTCCTCGATTTCCTCGGCATTGTTCAACTCGGGGACCATCACCTGGCTCATCTCCGGACTGCTAGAATCTGTTTCTTTCTCGGTGGCTGAGAAACTCGCCAACGGCCGCTCGGATCGAGAAGTTAAGAAGATAGCAGACATAAGCTTCTCATCTTGAATGCTTCGGTTCTGGCGGACACCGACCAGCGGCTGTGAGCTTCTGGTGATGGTGCAATTATTGACAGGGTGAAAGTATGTGAGTGCAGGAATCCTTGCTCGAGATCGATAACGCCCTGCGTAATTAAGTGTATTGTCGGAGATGGAACAAGGTACAGGGATAAGGGCGGGATAGGTCGGGGAGAACTAAGATGAGTTAGTAGGACACATTTAGACTGGTTCGCCCGAGCATACCTCGTAGTTCATATTAATCTCTGAAAGACGCCATGCCTTTCCTTCCTCCAAGCAGCCCTGTCGTGTCCATTCCTTGCGCGGGTCATACAGCTCCCACCCATTAAACTCCTTTTCTGGTGGGGGAGGCTGATAGCTAAAGGCATAAAGCTTATCGATGCGACTGGATTTGCATGTCCACTGCTTGATACTTTCAAAAACATCCCGTGCTTTGTGCTCATTTACAAAGTAGAAACAGACGAATGTGAAGTCTCGGCATCGGAGGCGGATGGAAGAGAGCTGGCGGGAGGCGGCGGGAGCTGGCCTCAAGGTGCAGAAAGCGATGATAGGGTATGTGAACCACAGCTCTCTAGGTCTTGTTGTCACGCCCTTTACCTGGTCTTCCGGGGATATTGGCGGGATGTGCGAAAAGATGAGGTGGTGAGGGGTTAAATGAAGGGTGCCATCGACCTGCTCTCCGCGGCGAGCTAAGGTCACATTTTCAACCTGGAGTGACATGGTCAGTGAGTGAGATGTATATGGCGCCCAAGGTAGGTTCTCCGGACCTTAGCAATCCGTGTTTTCTCCATGCCGTGTAAATCACTGGCGCATAGTTTTCATGCTGAATATGTTGGGTGAGGGGAAACGTGGGAACGGTGGGAACAGTAGGATCGGAGGGCACGGTAGTGATCGCAAGTGAAATAACTCAATATAGGCATATATATTTTATTGTCGTGTAATCAATCAGGGCCACTAATCAATTCTAAGCACGTGGGCACCTGCCTGAGCAGCCTTGGACGTATTTATGAGGCGCGTGGAGTAGTTGGGATGAGAGGTGTTACACGTCACGAGCCTTGATTGTGGGGTCTCAGGTCACGCCTACGTAGAACTCCTCTCCGTGTATACATATAAACACTTTTTGCTACCTACCTAGGTAGGTGTGTTCAAGTGAGAATAGAATGGTCTAAAGGCATCTCAGTCTATGATTTTACTTTACGCTAATGATTATTCAGGGATGCACAGGCTTAGTCGAACACTTGAGTTAAGTATAAAGGTATCTATTGACTGATCAATCCACGGGCTTTAGTTAGGTCGCAACATTCGAAGTCTACAAAATACACCACGTCCTGGTCAAGTTATTCTTTGGCCCATTATAGCTTTGAATAGCTGCACACATGTGCACCAATTTACATGCATAGCAAGTCAAACCCTGAAACCAGGAATCAACGACCAAGGCCAGCATCCAGCTCTAGCCTTCACGTTACCTTTCAAGGCTAGACTATAAATTATGTCGCCAATTTCTTTACCTCCTTCGAGGACATTCCCCAGATCTTCCATCTCACTTCAGCTGTGCCAGCGGAACATGAACTTTCACCCTCCAGGGCAATGGTTTCGCCCCTCGCTCACGTGGGTAAACTCGATTTGATATGAACGTGTTCCAAGGTTTACACTAACTTGTATACCTACCTAACATGTGGTAGACTCGATTCTCACTGACCATAGCACGGCTTCATCAAAGGGTTCCCCAGAAAATTTGGCCATTGTAAGAACTCGCATAGTTGCCATCATCTTGACTACGCTGGCAAAGACGAAGCAAGAATTATGGTAAAGCCCAAGCCAATTCCCCGTGCCTCTATTACGTCGTCCTCGACAGTCATGTCAGGCTAGTCTATCGCTTATAAACCATGATTTCTCGGTAATTGTGTCTATTCGGGGGAGTTTTGACGCTATATTAAACCCCAAAACATAATTCGTGTCTAAAACAGGTAGATATTTTACATAATGTACAGTAAATACAGACCCAAGACGCCGCCATCTTATGTGATGATGGCCGTTGATGCACGCTGTACAAATTCAAAAAAAAGTGACCCATGATGTTAATCCACATATCTTTTGCCGTGGATTTTGAATGCCATACCACACGCCGCGTTGTAGAACGAATGGAACTCATGATCACGCTGCTCAGATTGGTCATTTTCTGCGGCCGAGTCAATTTGGGGAATCTCCATGCGCAGAGAGACCTCATTTGTCCGAGCAGCAAGGTGCGAACCGCTCTCGTAATACCGGTAGTCAAGTGCGCGTCCATCAAAGTTATACTTTTGGACAACGGCACCTCGAATGTCGCTGAGTGGAGGGAACATGTATTCGACAGCGACGCAGCCCTCTGCCATTGATTCGTCCAACCTTTTGGATTTAACTTTTTGCGAGGCAGGCTGATGAACAAGATCACAGGGAAGAGTGATATTGCAAAATATAGGAGGTGGAACAGGACCCTGTGAAGCCCCACTGCTGACGACTGGGCCCTGGAGGGAGGTTTTGATGCTTTGCAGCATTTCGTGGACCTGTGGCGAAGAAGAAGGATCGGACAAAAGGTGCTCAGAAGAGGTTTCCGAGAGTTCGGAGTTCGAAGATGGCTTATACAAGAGGTCTTGCGAGATGGTCCGTGTGAAACGCAGATCCAGACCATTTTCCGGAAGCAGGTAGTCAACGCTGTTTGTGGTGAGAATAGCCTTTACGCTATGGATGTCCACACCATCCAAGTTTGAGTTCATAGCCACTTCAATTTCGAGTTCCGGCGGGGATCCTGCGTTGGAGGTTGGAGACAACCGGAGTCGATATAGCTGTGCCTCCTCCTTTGGGCGGATAGGCGTGAGTGAGTCGATGAAACGCGACACCAATGGTATGTCGTTTGTGAAAGCGCGTGGAAGGGACAGTCTCCCCAACTGTGCTGGACTGATGGCCGTCTCATCGAAAGAGGGCTTTTGCATAAAAAGGCATTTCCCAACCACGGCTGTCACAGACTCATGCAACCCGATGACTGAACCGGTTTGCGGAGTACTAACTCGGAGAAGCTTCAATAGCTCATCTGAGAGCCGTGTTTGATGCTTATCGAAGAAAGGAGTTTCAAGGTTTTCTGCCTCCGCATTTTGACTGGAAGACATTGCCCACCGGAACCACAAGTTTTGCTGCTCAAACCACGAAGCGTGGGCTCCTGGTCTGTAGCTGTAGGCACTGGCAAGCTCCGAAGCAGGTAAATATGTTGAGAATGGCGCCGACGGTGATGTGGTGTTGGACAAGGCCAAGTTCAAAGTCCTTCGCGCATTATCTGCTCCCAACTTATTCTCAGCAAGATAGAGAATCTTTTGTGGTGGTCTGTGTACTTTGTGTTCCACAAAAACGCCGTGTGTGCTGTTGACCCATTCCAAAAAGTCTGGGGTAAATACTTGACTAGTTCCATTTCCATGGATATATGGGTCGATTCCAACATCACCCTCGCGGATTCTGCCAGTGGCATCAACGATAATCTCATGAACAGACTCACAATCATTTCGCTTGCCAGTGAGAGATACCAGGCCCGCGGATTGTGTGACTTCAATACCACAGCCATGGAGACTAGCTAGCTCGTGGAAAGAAAAATGCTCAGCATGGAGAAGCAAGGATATGAACTGAGCTGGCATGCGGAATTCCAACCGGCCACGCTCGCCATCAGCCACCAGCTGCCAACAATTCCGAACAATCGTCTCTGCGGCCCGAGGTTTTCCCCTAAAGCCCCTGGTCTTTCCCAATAAAGATTTGGAGCTACTTGGCCGCCATGTCCAACCTTTCTCTTCTATCGCAGCATTGCGGTTGTACTCTGAAATGAAATCCGACAATTGCTTGTATGTGAAAGAGGAAGCCAATTTTGACCACAATGCCTTAAGATCGGCAGCAGGCAAGATCTGTCCCAATTGATATGATCCACGAACCTCATCAATTCTTTTTTGACTGACTTATCGCTGGGTAAAGATTTCTCGTCATCAAGTTCATTCAACATGGCGCTTATTGTGTCGCCAGATGCATTTTCGGGGTCTTCGTCGCGATTGCGATTGCGATTGCGATTTAACATTCGGCTGCGACGTGAGGGCACAACAACGATTTCTCCTGGTTTCCCAAGAGTGTCCACATCCAATGTGAATTTGCCTGCTTCAGGTTTTCCGTTATCTTTCGGTTTGCGGTTTCGTTCGGAATTGGGCCCGTCGAAAGCCTCATGATCGCGGCTCCAGTTACTCTGGTATCGGGAAAGAACGGCGTGCGGGTATGACAATAGTGGTCTCCGATATGAGAGCGACTGGAAGCTCAGAAGCCCCAGCTTGTTGCTTGCAGGGCGTCGAAGCATGACAGAACAAGTAGGTCTATTGCAAACATGGAGGAGGCAAATTATCCTGCGATCGCTTTTCTCAGGCGATAATCGGGGCGCTAGGCCGCGATAAGAAATCAAGTTCTGCCTCAGGCATCAATCTTCTAGCAGTAATATCTACTGTGCACAGAAATATCCTTTGAACAAATTCTTCGGCTATGTAGCACGGCACTCTCTCAGAGTCCTCTCAATTATATGCGAAAAGGCTTTTTTAACAAAGCAGGGGGTTCAGGCCGTCTACTAATACATAGCGCATAAAGGTAGGTACCTAGGTAGAATTCATTGTTTTGGTACAACTTCCCAGCTGCGCAAGTCCTCTCTTACATCGAACTCCGAAAGTTCATTATTTGTATCTGTCGCCTTCCATGCCCGGCCCTTGACCCCTTCATACAACTGCTGCTCAATGCTTCCACCCTTTTTCTGATGCCCAAGCGCAGCAAGAGAGTCTGGGGCCTTGTTGCTACTGTGTGAGCGATTGCTGGAAGTACTCTTGGGGCGCCGTTCGAAACTGGGTGACAGCTTTTTCCCGGAGCGGCTTTGTCGCGGGACTGTCTCTGCGCTCAATAAGGAATCTCGGTGATCACCCGCTGAGATACCAGCGTTGGCATTGTGGGCATCGTTGTTCCAGCAGGAACTTCCAGCAAACAACTCTTCAACCAACTTATCAGCAGGCAAATCACCTGCTCTGGAAGACCATGACGCTGCTAAGGTGCGCCGATACATATCTTGCATATCTGCAATCTCCCGGCTCTTGGTGTCAATAGACGGCAACTGGCCAAATTCATCGGCATTGATGGGCTGTTCGGTGGATTGGACGACTCCGGCGATTCCTCCAAAGACGGTAGCGGATTTCAGCTGTGGTCTTTTATAATTAGCATTGAGAGTGTGGATAGCAAAGAAGTTTGGGACTTTGCTTACGTCGTGAAGTTGCGGTCCCCTTCTAGCTGACGCATCGCGATTCCGATCTTGACAGTACTGTTCACTTTACTTTCATGCATCAGGTACCGCCGAATAATTCCGTCGTCTTCCTCAGTTTTGTCCACGTATTCGGCGAGGTTGAGTTTGATTTTGCCAAGCACGCTCTTTTCAGACATGGGCGACGAGGTGTACTCTTGTATAACTTCAAAACTGAGCTCACACTCCTGAAGGATTGATGTCCTATCAATTGTAAGCCTTACTTGAAGGCACTTCTCATAACCCCAGTAAGCACGGTGATCTGACAGAGTTGCTTTCTCTGTGTGGCCTTGGTGTTCAGTGGAGCTTGACGATGGCAATCGCCATCGCACAAAAGCGACGCTGTTACCCAAGGGGACATTATTGATATCGATAATCTTTTTAAGGTCAGAAATCTTGATAGAATTTCCACAGTTTGTGTAAAATGCATACCCTTAAAATGAGCTCAAACCTAGGCTATAGCAGAAGTCAGTTACATATTTACCTCACTTGGCCTTGTTAGGTGACGTACTCGTCTGTTCTTGGGGACTATTGTGAGTGAGTTAGCTTATATCGATCAACAAGGATAGAGGAACATACCAAATGCTTGCATATTAACGGTCACGTCACCGGCTCAAGCTTGCGGGAACTCAGATGTACAGGCACACCAACTTTGGTCCACTCAGGACCACCCTCAAGAAAATGTCTCAATCTAGAGCTGTGAAGAAACTCGGCTAGCATGAATATCAAATGCCAACTATGTGATAAGGTTGTCAGTTTGGCTAAGACTCCTCCCCGCATACGCCGCGGACATCGTTGGCGGTGAAGTGTGATGATATGGCAGAATCAATAACTCCCCGGGGTTACTTTTACGCCAATACTCACCTTTACCTCTTCTCCGAAAGTCTCAGGCGATCAATACTTGCTGCTTTTAATCCTACTCTTTTTTTAACATTTTTTACACTTTACAACCATGGTGAAACCTGAGCCGTCCCCTCCCGCATCATCTCCCACAGCCGAAGCCGCGGCCGTTCCTTTGGATTCACCAACCCGCGTCATCCCAATTCACCCTGATCTCGCCGAGATAAAAGTTCCAGATGGCCCATTGCCATCATATCGCTATCACCCAGTAACATGCCAACCAATCAAACCTCGAGATTACCAAACTGAGCTTAAGCAACTGGAAGAACAATACAAGTCGCGCGAGGCGGCGCTTCATGCGCAGGAACAAATTTCCAAAGAAGTGAAAGAGAAGATTGAGGCTGCTAAACGGAAACGAGAGGAGGTTCAAAAATCCATGGACAAGAAGGTCAAGGAACGCGACACCGAAATGAAGGTTGTGTCCAAATTCCAAGAGACCAAGGCATCGGACATTCCGTCTTGAGGGAGGCGACAGCAACGTTTCCTCTAAACCATTCAGACCATGAAGGATAAACGAAGGCTTTTCTCATAGTCTTATCACCTTTTCTAGTGCACAAAAGAGACCCCCTTTGTCCTCAGCTGCGCTCGAAAGAACTCTTCATCTATGTTCCAGTGAAGGCAACTTCCTCGTCACTCAACATGGATTATGTCCTCGCCAACACGTCCCAGGGGAAAACATGCCTTTTGCGTTGCAAATGCCAGGAGACAGACAAGCTAAGGAACCTTTGCGCCTATGTCTACCAGTGTGAGAGTTTGTGACACATATTATGCCAATGGACTCTCTCATCCAGCTGCAACACCTTGAAACCACAATGACTTGCCTCTTTGGGTATTCCAAGGACTGGCTCGACAATGATACCCCTCTCGCGTAAAATAACACCGAACTTGGAAATCGACGGGCTATTATCACATGTCAAATAACTGAGGTCTCCTATCTATATGGCAACAAATTTGGATCATAGTCTCGGAAATTTCAAATACCATCAATCAACTTGTCTTGTCATTCGATTATACCATATCGAAAATACCATATATAACATTACATATGTATTCCTCATGAGTCGTCATGTATGCTTCGTCTCGGAAGCAATTAAAGAGAAAGAGAGCACCAAGAACACCTTCCAAGAGCCAGCTACAGAATCCAAACATATCGAAAGCTGCAATTTGTGTCTACAACATACGTAGCATGCACAGGCTTCTCCTAAAATAGCAGTCATACGCCTTCCTCGCATTGTTGCCTTTTAGTGGCACGAGTCAAGCGTGATTAACGAATAGGAGGTAACCATAATGCAGAGATTATATCACCTTTCCGAGGGAAAAAGAAGCCACAATTATGATAATACTAAAGCTATTTTATGCTTCCTTTCTAGTAGCGATGTCAGTATACTCAAATACTCCCAGCTTGATCCTTCCGTAGGGTGGTGCATTGTTTCCAAGGCTGCCAACTAGTATAAAAAATGTTCGGGGGCTTCAACACGACAAAACACCTTGCTCGGGGTCTGGGTATAACCCGACAATCTGTAAAGTCTATCAGGGCTGTCTGCATATTGGGAATTGATTCATGGGTCATGAGTTTCATGACCAAGGAGTCTAATATACGCGGAGCCCGCTGTACCACTCATTCATGAATGAGCCCCTTGGATACGTTCTAAACATAAGTCACAGTAGCAGTCATTTAGCTTAGCATAGCTAAAAAGCAATGGTTTATTCCGGGTCCACCAAGGAGTCCGTCCAACAACGGTATATCGTGCACTATTAGGGCATTGTCTGGTTTCATTTCGAACCAGACACCACCGGCACACATATGAGTCATAACTGATGCGGTCCTCAAAATGCAATGGATTTTGATATGCTACTCCATTCATAGTGGCGGTGATGTCACTATTCCAACTTGATGGCAGCCTGACAATCATGAAACCAGGCCGATAGAACTGGGTTTCAGTAACCGCCTGGCTGTGGATTTGGCTAAGATCTGCCCGAGATTCCAGCTCTCAACTCTTGCCAACTCATATGTCTTCTCCAACCAGTTTTACGGCAAAAAAAGTGAAGTGGACACAGTGAAGCAAGAACTATACTCTGTACTCATTAGGGCTTTGCATAACTATCTACATGTGGGTCCGGAGATATCCGCCACAACGTGGCGAGTAATGTGCACCGCCTCATATCTATTTCGGGAAAAAGCAAACAATGGGGGCGCATATTTTTTCCATACATATTAGCCCATCCTACGGAGTAGCCGTGGGCGCTATAAAACAACATACAACATAGATACACATCAACAATGACGAAATCTCATCCGACTTATAGCGAACTCCCCGTACACCCCCACAAGACCATGTGACCGAACTCATATGCAGCAGGGATTCCATTTTAGGGAAGTGGCAGAAGGCAAAAGCACCGGGAGCACAGAGTAAGATGAGATCATAACTTGAATCATGTGGGCACAAGAATAAGAAACGGTATTTCAATACGTGAAGGCTAGTGGCGCCCAAAGTCTGGCAATGGAGGCTCAGCCCAATGGCAGATCGTAACAGGGATCTCAGCTTTCTGTGCATCGGCCGGACTCGGTTGGCCTCAGCGAATCCCAGCCCCGAAGTGACTCAAGACGGGTTCTGCCCCACGCTTGCTCGACCCTCCATCAGCTGAGGTCTACGACTCTGTCTCGTCTTAGTGGCACTCGATAGGTCCAAAAAAAAAAAAAACAGAAAAACTTGATATGGTTGTTATGGATGTATATCGTGTAATTGTTATTACTACTGTAAACCTTCAAGTTGGAATATTTTCTCTTCAAGGATAATTGGATATTGAAGCACAACAGTGTTGAAACACATTGAAGAGGGATCGAAACTAAGGCTTAACCTGCAGGCTGCAGCCAAATTTAAATGGATTCTTCACCCACAAGCATGGGATTTCTAGTTTTGAGGATCCAGTATCTTTTGACGATGTGTAGATCTTGGCGCACTCTGAAATATGCACATCGCCCAGCTAAGAAAATGTATTTAAGTCCACGCTAATTGTAGAAAAATTGATGGCTCTAGATGATCTATGGAGACTCGGAGGTTTTCTGTTTCTTTCGAAGCCGTTTCGTTGGGGGCTTAGCTGTTGCAGTTTAGGGCATCATGCAGCTGTTCTGGCCAAATGGACGTGCAACGGCTGTGTGAGACTGGCACTGTGTGAGTGAACCCGTCAAAATTTGATGAAACGTTTGGATCTCGCGCATTTTTAACCGTTTCAAGTATTCAAGTATTATCGCCACTGGAGTCTTCTTGCAAATCGGGGAGTCCGGTAAGATGTACACTGATGTACACTGACTCCATCGGCGTGCATACCAAAAAATAATACGAACCGTGGAAAATCATGAATTCTGTTAATATCTGAAGGGGAAAAAAATAGAAAAATAGAAAAAACTCCAAAATTAACATATTATTGTGGTTAAAATCTCCACTTATAGTGTTCCCCTCGTTATCCTTCTTATTCCTCTTTTCTTCTATAACCACACTCTTGACTTTGATGTCTCCTTTCTTTTATATTTTAATTTCTATTCTTTTTGCGCATTCGCCCGCACTCTAATATCTGGATTATACGACATACACAATTTCAAAAAAGAAATCCAAAACAAAAACACTTTCTGTGTGGGCGAATGTCGCCTTTATGATTTATGTTCTATCTTCTACATTCTTTTATATCACCAACGCCGGACGTATCACCTTTCGCACAGTGTCATAATGCCAACAGTCTTACTCCCATCTTCTGCCGCTGCTTTTGCGCCGCGATCATCTCCCAATGTCGTGTTAAACACCAAGGTTGAGCCTTGGTTGACAGCCACCCTCAAGCGAGTTAACCGGGTCAAGCGTCCTTTGAATAATGTCACCCAGCATACCCGGTGTCTGACAGAAACACTCTCATCGAAAAATGCCATCTGGACCCTGTGTTCCATGATGTTCACTAAAGTCCCCCAGGCAGAGTTAGAGAAGAATGAGAACCAGCTATGGGAAGCCCTGCACAACCACCAAATGATTCACATGGAGGCCTATGTTGTACATGTCGACATGGTCTCCCGTAACGAGGTGGCGTTCAAGTTGACTCCGGAAACCATCGAATCTCTGGTTGATTTCCATAAGGAAGTCTACTCGGTGGATGCCGCCGCCAATACATACAACTGGTCGGGGAAGCACGGTGAGCTGAAGAGGTTACAGGAGGAGTTTGTCCAAGCCGCCAACAAGTTCGTCTACCGCGCCAATGCCCAGGCGCTCGAGGGACTAGAAGAAGACGGTGCCGGAGAGCTACTGAGCGGTCGCAGCGAAGAAGCAAAGGCAGCCATCGGCAAGCTCTTTGTCCCACTGGTTGCCCCTTCGCCGCCAGTGATGGATGTCATGCGCCCAATGCCTATCTTGCCCAGTTCGACAGGTCCGGAAAACTGGTGGCAGAACCCGGTGCCCCAGCAAGCGCCACTCGAGTCGTGGAAAGTACTGTCGCCCAGCCCCAACCCGGCCACCACGGGTGATTCTAATCCGAATCTTTGGGCTAGTCTCAGTTTCAGTGATGCCCAACTTGCCTCACCGACCCCGTCTTACAGCCAACCCTTTACCCCCTCGCCGTTCCAGACCTACGACTGCTTGCCGACCACCTGCATGCCGACCACTTCGGCCGCTATCAGCCCGCCCCCGTTGCCGAGCACATTCCCAAGCGTGTTCCCGAGCATGCTTGTGCAACCCTGCAGTACGGCTGTCAACATGGGTATGGGGGGGATTTAGCTGGGGCGAGTTTGCTCCGCTGCCGTATGGCACGATCGCCTAGCTCGGCCCTTCTGAGTAGACTCGGTGGATGTCGACCATTCCCGAGTCCAGGCTCGCCCAGTTTGTACAACGTGGGTTCGAGAAACGTGGATCGTTTCTTAGAACTAGATGTGCGCGCAATTTTTCGGTTTCTTCATGGCACCACGACTCCTTGGCTCCCCCTCCCCTCTCTCGTCTGTCTCCCTACCGGGGACCCGATTCCAAGCAACGACAATTCGCATTCCTGACGGCGTTCTCTTCGATTTGACACTGTGCATCTGTGATACTCCCTCCTGCGTTTTGCATGATAACCAGAATTATCTTTTTTCTGCGCCTTGTTTTGATACTTTTGATGTTTGATTCCAGCGTCAGCGATGTTTTCCCCTTATTTTCTCTTTTTACCTTTTGCATCAAGAAGCGGCGGGTCGGCTCTCTGTTATGTTTCGTTTCTTCTGTTATTCCCGCATATATGTCATGAAGACTGGTCTGCCTCGCGGCATGTGGAGGGTATGAATTTGGACGTGGAATGTCCAACTTTACGGTTTCGATTCTTCTGTCGCAGCCCGTTGGAAAGGAAAGAAAGCACATTTGGTTTACTCGACTGGACTGGATTCAGCGTGTGCTTTTGTTTTCTTGCCTTTCTCACAGGGTCTATCCTTCTGGTACTGGGTACTGGACTGGCCAGTTCTTTTTATCGGAGAACTGGAGGAGAGCCTTATGCGACGGCGTCGCCTTCTTCTTTGCATCTGTGATGCTTGGTCGAAGCACGCACTTTTGGTCATCTTTGGTTCAAGGAGGTGAATATCAGCAAAATACGAGTGTGAGATATGATTGCCTCTACCCTCGTCAGACTCGAGCACATCTGCCTGTGGCAGATACCGAGCGCGAAGGGCGATGCACTGAATTTCCCCCTTCGGTCTGTGACCTGCGGATCTTCACATCCCGCCCCAAGCGACGAGTGGTCTGAATGGTAATCATCTCCGTCCTCTGCGCTACCAACTCACCTCCAATGACCATAGTTGGCAATGATAGATTCATCTCCTATCGTCCAGGCTGGGTTTTTAGAAATTCCTGGACAAGCTTAGTCTGTCGGTGGGCTCTTTCACTGAACGGAAGAGCCCTTCATTCTTTGTGCCGACAGCGAGAATCGGATGCTCGATCCGACAGATACTTTCTTTTATGGTCTGTCTGGTCGAGTGGGGCTGGTCCCTTGCGCTGGCTGCTTCTTTTCTCCTGGTTTTTTTGTTGATCCATCAGCATCTCTGTCCAAATCTTGTATGTATCTCTTTAGCTTAGTTTTTGAAAAAGAGCATACACAATTTCCTCGTCTCAGGTTGTCCTATAACTGGATATCCGTCATCCTGAGGAATCACAGTGTAGAGAACATGGTTGCAATCCCCCGGAAAAAGAAAAGAATACTCATCTCATAACATAAACCTGAATATAAGTCCATGTCTATACAATGATGGTTACCTACCCCAGATGTATGACGTCAACCGCCAAGACAAGTCCAGGCTACATCATATCCAAGTCGATCGAGATGTTTCGTGTATTCACAGTCACTCAACACCTGTACCTGCATCTAGTTTGGCTACTTTTATCTGCTGTCTCTTTGCATTGTGATTTTCTTGCATTTTGGCTCATATCTGGGATCTACCATGCGCTTCATCAATTGATAACTTGAAGCCTTTATACAAACAGGTCCCTCTGAGCAAGCCACCTGATCGTTATTAAGAACATTGCAGTCTTGATAATTCCAGGGATTTTGGTGCCTACAGGAGGTGTCCGCCGCCGCTTTCTCACATACGCGGCCTGACTCCGGCATAGCCACGAGCTAACAACCCCCACTACACGAAACAACATCACTGCACTACCGACACAACTTGGATTTTGCAATATCACGGAAGACTTCAAATATTTAGGATCGTTGTATCGCGCCTATGACTTCCTTACATGAGGCCCTCCAATGCCTCAAACCAACGTCATGGGACGAAGTCCCCCATGATCCCGACGAGCTCCGTGACTACGTGCGCGAGATCTTCAAGAAAAGCCGCCTCATAGCGGAGTCACTTCCAGACCCCCCCAATCTCCGATAACGATGATTACCCCGAGTTAGATGACACGACGAATTCCTCCGCCCGACGAATAGTCCCATCATCCGCTCGAGTGGGAGAAACCGATCCAGAAATTACAGACCTACAAAAGGAATGGGGGAAACCACTTAAGATGGGTGGACCAAAGGACAATCCGTTAGATGTGACCGTGTGGAAGCTTTCCGCGAATGACGGCGGGGGCTCATGGTTCGGGCGACGAAGTGTGCACGAAGGCCTCCCATTTTTGCGGTGGAGGAAGAAGCTCTCAACTGAGTACGACGAAACACTCAAAGTAAATCGCAGGAAGATTGAGGAGGGGCAGACGCCTGACAAGAGTATCCGCGGGATCGGTGCCGAAGAAAAGATCGAGACCATTGAGGTCAAGGACCACGATGGTTCGGTTCTGGGCGATTTAATGGTTTACCATGTCTCCGCTCAATTTCCCAAACCTACTGCTCCGCGCGATTTTGTGGAGTTGATCATCAACTCTGATTCTGGATTGCAGACTGGCGGAACTAAGCAGCCTGGGCGCAGTTGGATCATGATCTCTAAGCCATGTGAACACCCAGACATCCGGCACAGGCAGGGCTATACTCGCGGGCAGTATGAGTCTGTCGAGGTCATTCGGGAGATTCCTAAGAAAGACGGCAATTGGACCGGCTCTTCTACCCAGGGGAGTAAGAGGAATAATGACTCTCCGTCCTCCAATCTGCAACGCCATGAGGGGTTACCTGAGCGGGACGAAGCTGGGGATGATGAAGACGAAGAAATGAATCCTGTTGAATGGATCATGGTCACCAGGAGTGACCCGGGCGGCAACATCCCGCGGTGGATGGTGGACAAGGGAACACCGCGAAGCGTGGGAACGGACGCCGCTAAATTCGTCAATTGGGCTCTTCAAGATGACAAGCCGCCCAAGCAAGAAAGCGCAGTTACGGAGTCTGCAAATAATTTAACAGGCGCCAAGGCTAAATTCGGGGAGTCTACGAATGAATACGACTCTGACCAGGCAGACGACTCAGATACGGATTACGAATCACTCGACAGCGACGGCGAGCATTCGCATCATGGCCTGATTGCCAGTGTCACTGGCTTGCTCAATACTGGACTGGAACGGTTCGCACCACAAGTTCTAGGCTATGGCGCCCACACCAAGGTATCCGGTGATCTCCCAGCCGGGGACGAGGTTTCCTACATTGATGCAGATGGCATAGCCCACCTAAGCCCAGAAAGCGTTCAACAAAATAAAACAGCGCTGGACGCCGAATTATCAAGATCCCGCGAGCAGGACCATGCTTCAATTTCCTCGGCCAATTCCGAGCAAGAAACTGCCATCGACGAGGCAGCACACAACAACATGTCTACGGAGGAACTGAATCAAATGACAAAGAATGGCAAGCTCACTTCCCACGAGAAAGAGCTCGCAAAGCTAGCCATCCGCAAACGCGAGGTCGAAAGCAAGCTAGAGGAAGTCCGCGCCGAACTAGACAAGTTCCAGATCCCGTCGCAACCGCCAAGTGTCCCAGGGACCCCAGTAAAGGGCATCACCGAGGCCGACAGCGACACCAACGGGATGCGCAAGCGCGCGGCGACGAATAGGTCTTCCGGGTCCGCCAACACTCGCACACAGCAGAGCCAAAGCCAACCACAGGGCGAGATCAATAATGAAGACCAGTCATCTCCTGCGCAGACGGCAACCCCCGATCCGCCATCGTATCTCCCCAAAGCAGCCTCTCAATTTCTCAATGGAGAGTCTAAGCTGCTTAAGCAGCTGCGCAAGATCGAGGCTAGCCAGTTGAAGGTTACATCGAAAATTCAAGCGAGAAAGCGAAAGGATGAGGAGCGCTCGAAGAAGTCCAAGTCCAAGAACAAGTCTGAGGTTGATGGCTTGAAGCAGGAGGTACATGATCTCAAGAAAGAGGTCAAGCAGCTTCGCTCAGAGCGCCAGAAATGGGTCGATCTTGTTACTTCATTGCAGGCGGAGAATACGAGGCTGGCGGCGAAGTCGAATGCTTAATTGGTGGGTAAACCATAATTATTTGACTTGTAAATACTGCGTGGCTTGTTTTCTAGCCTCTATGTGTGGATATTTGGTTTTGATGGGATCCGAAACTACATACTTTGTCCTGTGTCTATTACTACATCTGCCTGCTGGGAATTGATTTTGATATCGGGTGTCTTCATCTTTCAACAGTTATGATTGGATTGTAATATCACAGACCAAGACCAATCAAGTGAAATATTGCTGTGGAGCGGCTTCTCCGGGTACAGTTGAGGAACTGAGGCAATAGCAGGCCACCCAGGTCATGACGCTTGTTAGGCACTTGCATACAGACTGCTGTTGAGTTTATAGTCCCATGTGGTAGACATGGTAAATCACAAATTGTCATGCTCACTGACAAGAATTGAAGGATTCTTGAAGTTCCAAAACATGGCGATCCCTAGGGGGATATCACCCCCCCCAGAGAGAGGGATCTATCGGCCTTGTTCATAGAGCGTTTCGTATGTCGAGTTGATATCATTCCACGCCGAAGAAATCAAGGGAAAATCTCGAGAAAATGGGTATTTGGCAGTTTCAAAACCGGTACACAGAGGGAATTATCTCATGTAAACGAAGTTGCTGAGCTGATCTATGGGTGGTCGGAGGATCGAAGGATCGAAGGATCTGCCTTCCCTGATGGAAAGAGAGGACGGAACAAGGGGTATCAAGGAAAATAAGAATAAGCCACACGGCATGGTTTTACTCTTGAGTCTGAATCATTGGAGAACGCATGTTAGTCAACCGGTCTTTGTATTATGTTGAGCAATTCTGCAAGACACCACGTACCTCTGGTGGATTACCAGCACCTCTGACCATTTTCTCCAGCATCATTGTGCGCACCTTCTCCTTTGGTTCGCCCATGCCGACAGCCATGTATGACAGCAGGGGCGGGTGACCGACGTAGGAGGAGTAGCTGTCACGGAGGATGTTGGACGTCCATTCGTACTTGGTGGTATCGGCGTGTCCGGTACCGATGTAACGGGCCTGGAGAGCCTCAAGATTCTGGATGGTGCGGAGCTTATCGGCCATGGTGGATAGTTGAGACGTTGACGTTGGATTGAGTAGTAGGATAGGGGGAAGGTTGGAAGAAGAAAGAGAAGCATCGACGCCTCAGGCATAAATTATACCAATCCACGTGATCAAATGGGCATCTTGAGATTCTTCAATCCTGACTTTGCCTTGAATATAGAATTTGGTTTTTAGGAAGTTGTCACTCAGGCTATGACTATATCCAATGTCTGGTGATACATCTAGTTTTCCATTATCGTCCCGGATAGCATCGCTGGTTCACGCACATTTCGATGCTCTGCCAACGCGCAGTAAACCAACCATATTTCCGGATGGATCGAGAGAATGGATTCCAATGACTGGTATTGTGGCTGTCAAAGGTATGTTACTCAATTATCTATGAGCAAGTTATCATAGTTGTCATCCCTCGTCCATGTATGTACAGTGAAGGGGAGGGTTTCCATTCTTTGCTTTTTTACTTCTGTCTTTCCTTTGATTTGATGTCACTCGACGTTCTATAGTAACATTGTTGTCTTTTCGCTTATAGGAGAAAACACACCTTCTGAAAGTCTGACCTGCATCTCTGTCACGTAAGTGGGCTTTCCCACTTAAGCAAGTCTGAACATTCAAAAAAAGCTGATATCTATGTAGGAGCGGCGCAAAATGCTTGTCGGCATCTTATATCCCACGCTGCAGGGGTCTTGTATTACATGACTGCCATGCCGAGATATTGGCCATCCGAGCATTCAATTATTGGCTTTTGACAGAATGCAACAGTGTCCTATCCCGGGAAAAGCAATTACCGAATGGCCATGATCCTTCTACCTCCGATAATCAAAAAGTTTCAGATTCTCCATTCATACAAAGGAGAAAGATTGGAGAGGTTCAAGATAGTAACGGTACACCACCCACAGAATGGCCGCCTTTTGAGCTTAGGCCTGATATCAAGATTTACATGTATTGCACATGTGCTCCTTGCGGCGACGCAAGCATGGAGCTCTGCATGGCAGCCCAAGAAGATGCCACACCGTGGGAAGTCATACAAGAAGAAGGCCCTTCGCCAAAACCCCAAGATGCAGATGACCCAGGTACTGAGACCCTTCTAGATGGCCGGGCCCACTTCTCCCTTCTCGGGGTCGTGCGTCGAAAGCCAGCGCGCATGGACGCCGAGTCCACGCGCAGCAAGTCCTGCTCAGACAAGCTTGCATTGCGGCAAGTCTCATCCTTGCTGTCCTGTAACACCAGTCGGCTTGTTGCCCCCTCCGGGAACGCCTATCTGGCCGGTCTGGTTCTTCCTGAGGACGAAATCAGCCAAGTTGGCTGTGACCGCTCCTTTGGCGAGAATGGCCGAATGCAGGCTTTGTGTGGGCGATATTGGCCAAAGGAGGCAAAGTCTGAAAGCACACTAGGGTATCGATTCCGGCCATTCCAGGTTCTTTCGGTGCCAAGTGAAGAGGTGGCAGCGCTTTGGCCTTTTGCAAAGCCGAAGTCTGTGCCTTGTCCTGCGATTTCTTCAGGCCAAGAAGGAGACCCTTCGGTGTCCGGTGTAAAATCTAAAAAATCCAGGCCAGGGAACGTTAGTGCCGTTTGGATATTGGCTCCCTCGTATCATTACCCATCTGCAGTGACTATGGATACCGGCAGCAAGACAGTGCCAACTCTTTGCCGTTCCAAAACCGGCTTGTATGAGACCATCATCAACGGAGTGAAGCAGGGAAACCGGGCATCCTCACCTAGTGCCCGTGGGGCCTCGTCTCTATCCCGAGCTAAGCTTTGGGCTCTTTTTCGCGAAATTGCGTCTGCATTGGTTCCACATGCCTGTCAAGCCAATGTCTCCCCGCCTGGATCGCTGTTGCATGCTTCAGAGACTGGAGATCCGCACGTCGATATAGTTCAGCAACGTGTGCCAGATATAACCACCTACCAGGATTTCAAAAATCCTACCAGATTAGGAGATCCATTGCAAATCCGTATGCAGGCCATCAGGGATGCGAAACTGGTCCTCAAGGGATGGACGCCCAATGCAGGAGATGAATCTTGGGGCTTGGATGTTTTGGTTGATCCCAAAAAGCGGAAGCGTTGATTGTGTCCAGGGGATGCAAGGTTGCTGAATATTACGCTGGGCCATGTGTAGGTAGTAACCCCATCGTGTTCCCCATTCAAGATACCATAAAATATAAGATACTTGCTGTCTGGACAAAAGGAGGCTTGGTTAGAAAGTATCTTGGCTATCAAAGAGATGGCTATCAAAGAGAGGGACTGGTTTGCTGTTCCTAGTTGATAGGCGTCAAACAAACTGCAGCCTGATCAATCACTGAGAGAGCTGAGCCCGGATGTCTCAGGATTTTACTCGGGTGTCTGATTGTCAGATCTTCTTGCTCTTCTCACCACTCTCTTTCCTCTCCCCTGCTTTCTGGTCCCCAGTTCTCATCAACATACGACTTCACATCTCCTGTCTCAACTCCAATGAGTAACAATCGATGCGATATTCCGCTTCTTCAACACAGCTTTGATTGCATCCGCCAGCTTTGTCTTCAAGATGGCTCTGAAGTCTCCAGCCGAGTGCGCAAATTGTGGGACAGGAACTAAGACAATGTGTTCGCGCTGCCCGCATGCACCTGAAGACCAAAGTGGCGATTCTCGGGTTGTTTTTTACTGCAGCCGCGAGTGTCAGGCAATGGACTGGCCGAATCACAAAGACTACTGCAAGAACATGCAACAACGGAAGATACTGCTGCGAGCTGCCCAAGTTCTGAAGGCAGCCATGTTGGCATACAGGGAGATTGTATACGACGTGGACCTAACTAAGATCGAGTGCCGGGATGGGGTCCTCTATCTCCATCAAAATCAAAGACCCGTTTCCTCCCAATCCAAACGCGGTCCCTTCCCAAACCACATGACCGACAACATCGAGCACAAGGAAGCGGCTCTCGTCAAAAGCCAATCCACAGCAGCCATGGCGCTCTTGGGTCCCTTGACCAGAAGACTTCTTCGAGGTAAAGAGCTTTATAGTCCCCATGTACCGAAGCGAGTTGTGGCTAAAACAAAGCAGGTGTACCATTGAAAATTGAGAGCATGGTCGTCAATATCGGAAAACCACGGGTTCCAACTAGGCTTGTTCCCGGTCCTGACTTGCACGGAGGTCCACACACGGTGTTGAAGATAGGAACCGAGAGCAACGAAACATGGATCATCGATACAACAGGTTGCCAGTATGGATTCCGAGATGTGTTTATTCCACTTGGAAAGTATTTCCTTGACAACAAATGCCGGATATTGAATGGACCCCGGATTTACGACGCATACGAGATGAACGACTTGGACTACTTGTCAACTCTACATGTCTTCAACAAAACAAAAGCGCAACGTCAGGATATGCGACTAGAACGACTGACCCGTCACCATTTTGCCGTCTTCGTTTCTCTGAGTGTTCATGATAACTTCCTTGTGGAGTCCGATGCCGACTACAAACGAAAGATCGGTCACTTCGTCAATGAGCTCAAGACTCACATGGTTGATTCTATAAGGAAAGCAGGTGACGATTTTGAAGATTCTGAAGATGATTGAAGACGGAAGGCTCATAGCCGGATGTATTTTTGTTCATTTGGTTAATCTCAAACCCGGTCTGATAAACGGAAATTCGGTGACTATAAAAGTACCGTACAACATAGTAAATGTTTCGACCGCACCTATACCAAGACCATGTCTATCTCCCTCCTTTGGGTGTATCTTACACTCCTTCTCCTTCTGCGGAGTCCCACACTCTTCTTACATTAGCTATCATTCTTCGCACTACCCACCACCAACTCAGACTACAGTCTAAGTAGACTTTGTATTCACCATCTTGTTTTGTCAAATTCTCCTACAACAGCAATAGTTACAATGACCAATTCTACTGTAATCCAAAAAGTGCAAGACTATTATGAAAGCTTTTGCAGGTCGAAACATTAGGGATGATTAATGTACAAAAATAAGACATAAAAAGGTAAACCCAAAGGGATGTGAAAGAAGCTTCTTGATGGAAATCTCTCAGTAGATCCCAGGGATGATACGGCTGCGGACGATGGAGGTATAACGCTTCCAGTCAGCACCGTACTTCTTCTCGCACTTTTCCTCATCACGCATCTCACGGTGGATCAACAAGATACCGAAGTAGAGCATGTAGAAGTACGTGAAGATCATACCCCAGCCACGGACTTCTGGGGTCTGCACGGCTTGCTTCTGGACAATGCCACTGGCTGGGTTGATGCTCTCAATGAGAACATATCCCGCGACACCAGTTGGCAGACAGTACGCCCACGACATGGTCCAGTCGCCCAGGTAGTTGATGTGACGCGCGAGACCCCACCAGCCGGAGATCATCAGTTTGGATCCAGCAGCAGTTTCGATGTACTTGATGTTCTTCACGCGGGGGTCATTTGGATCCGTGCGGAAACGGTTCTTCTGGTTATTGGCGCCGCGGAAGATCAAATATCCGACGGCTGTGATACCCAGAACAACAGCCATACCGCTCAAGCCAAGCTCGTAAGGGAAGACAGAGAGATATCGGGTCTGGATGCTGTACACATGAGGCACCCAAACCACATCGCCGAAAGACAACATGAATCCGAATCCGTCCATGATTACGTCCATGGTAGTCATGATTGCCGGTTCCATGTATAGCGCATCCAGGATGTAGAATGCCTGGAAGACGGTGACCAGCACGATCGAGTCAGTGATGTAGCCATAGGTTCGGTACTGGTGGGCCACATTGGACAGGTTCAGGATTGTCCACCCAAGCAAGCCTGGCCTCATCTCCATAAACACCTTGATATCAATGGTGCGCGATGCCTCACTGACAAATGGAATGGGCAGGCAAACACGGGGGTTGAGCTCACGGCCGATGAAGAAGTCGTAGAGCATGTTGCCCGTATGGCCGCCAGGTGCCAGCTGTCGTAGGCTTGGGGTTGCCTGGCCCGGGGCTGGAACTGTGAAGCTCTTCGTGTAGACAAACAGCGCGATAAAAGAAGAGATCAATATGTTTGCTGTAATGACCTGAACATAGTTGTCCCATAGGAATGTCCACACCACAAAGTCGGTTCCGTAGAGATAGGAGCCCCCGGCGAGGCCCGAGAGGATAATGATGGCAGAGGGGAATGCTGTTTAATGCGCCGAGTCAGATAACAAATTCTTATAGCTGAATGCGATGTGCGAGAAAGGGCTGTCATTGCCATACCATTGAATTTGTACTTCAGCCGTCCTCCGCAGGCCAACACAACACCGTCTGCCTCCTGACCGGGAAGGAAGACCTGCAAGAACAGGCTGAAGGCATAGTAGCTCAGTGTCCACAGTGTAACATTGGTGTCATAAAGCGCCGTGACTCCCTGGTCTGGCCAACCCACTTCACGCTTCAATTGCTCGAGCGACAAAGTTGAGGGGTTCAGCAACGATGGTGCAGGACAACCAGAGATATCGTTGCAGACAAAGGTGAAGACATAAATCAGGATTGGCAGTCCAAACACGATACCGAAAGCACCTAGTCTATTGCAAATGTCAGCTTGGCTTAGCTTGAAATGTGGAAATACATACGGTCCACCAAACTCATAACCGCGTTTCTCCGGCACTGGCTGCACGGGTATTTTTTTGGAATGCTTCTCAGCCATGTTGAAGGAGCCAATGGATGGACAAGGAAATAATCCAGGGACTGCCCGTGGGGGGAGTAGATCCTTAAATAAGTGCCCGGTGCCTTAAAATAATCGCGTACGACGTCGGATGGTGGGTGTTCCGCGAGATTAGCTCCACCCTGCGGGCAAGTGATGCTACGTAAGCCTCTCTCTCAGCCCTGCAGTAACCAACATTCATACAACTTACACTTACACTTACTTATCTCCTTCACACCAATCACCAATTCATGAAGTTCATGAACGTCATTTCTGTCATCTTTCAAATTAGATCTCTTTCTCTAGTCTCCCCACATTCATTATCCCATTTCATCTCTTTCCGCTCCGAGAATACCTTGGGTTGACCCCCAACACAGCCCACCATGAAGCTCACTAGCTCCGCTCATTACTCCATTTTCCTTCTATCGTCAATCCTCGGGTTATCTAGCGCATCATATCCTTCCCATTTGGTAGATGACGCTCCCTGTGTCGCTCGCTCCCCGACCACCGGGTTGTACTTTGACCTCAATGCGATCTCATTATCCCCGCCCGAAATGAAGGACGGCCACAAACTCTCGAAAGATGCGCGGGACAACAGCTGGTATGCCAAGGGTCATGACTACCCGGCCAATTTCACCATCAACATTTGCGCGCCAGTCATTGAGAACGTGACGGACGTGGTCGGGATAGAGTCCTCTCGGTGGAAGAACGTCAGTGCATACTACGAGCGGGATAATAAAAGATACTCCATAGGGTATGGCAGATCCCCTTCCCAACCGGTCGCACTAGTTGGATTCTGTCCCTGTTTATTTTGCTAATGACTCTCGATCATATATAGGCAACAAGCATCTGAACCTTTCTTCCGCGGCCGCAAACTTGTCCTCAATTATACCAATGGCTCACCTTGTCCGGACGCCTATGATATGGGCAGTTCCAATGTCTCTACGCGCACTAAGTCGACTATCATGTCTTTCCTTTGCGACCGCGACGCTGCGCCAAATGTGGCCACACCTTCCTTCGTCGGCTCCATGGATGAATGCTCGTACTTCTTCGAAGTCCGCAGCTCGGCGGCATGTGGTGGTATCGCCGTGGATCCCAACGCTGGCGGTTTGGGACCGGGCGGCGTATTCGGTGTGATGTAAGAACCCGTTTCTGCCTGTTGGAGGAACACCCAATATAATCCATGCTGACCCTGTCCTCTAGTATGGTGATCGCCATCGCCGTATATCTGATTGGTGGCTGCGCGTACCAACGAACAGTCATGCATCAACGTGGCTGGCGCCAGTGCCCGAACTTCAGCCTGTGGGCTGGTGTTTTCGACTTTGTCAAAGTAAGTATCCTAGCATTGATTCCATGTTGGCCTCGTCGCAGATACAGATATGGCAAGTTCGTGTCACATAAGTTTCGGGATTCAAATGGGACAGCACTACCTGTTTCAAGGTTGGATTGAGTTCGCTCTAGCTGTTCTGGAGACCAATCGCTTCAGGGAAGACAGTTGCGTTGGCCTGTTCCATTGATTTCCTTGTTTCTTGTCAGGCATAAACCATTCCTTTTTGCATGTTTCCTTTGGACTTATCTCTTCGGGTGTTCGGGCGCCTGTGTTGACCACGGCGTGTACATTTTCATATGCTTGACAAGATGTCTTGATTTATGCAAGTGGACTGTCCCTCGGGTACTTCTCAATGGACCTGTCATTTTATCTTCGGCATCGCTGGGTAGGAGACAGCTATTGCATAGTCACTGTCCCTCTTATTTCATTAGAACGGATCGCGTGTTCTACTGCATGTACTTTGTACTTAAATGATCGATTGCAGTTACGGGCCTCGTTGTTCGGGACATGACGCTGACCACTTCTTCCTTTCTGCACCAACAGGACATGTTCGTGATTATCTTTTCCTCGCTGGGGAACCTTTTCAATTGCAAGCGATCCCCCGCGGGCAGTGGCTACACCCGTGCGGACTCGAATGGCCGTGGCGGTTTTATCGGCGCCATTGGAGGGCGGGGAGCACGCGGTCAGGGACGTGACGTGGATGCTGAGAACAGGCTCATAGATCAACTAGATGAAGAGTGGGATGATTAACCCTGGAGCGGATGGTTTCCCTTGTCTTATAGCGACTTGTGTTTCCTATACCCTTTCCCTACACTCCTTGTCGCAGCTATGGCCACGTTTTGTTTCTCGGATTCAAACAATAAATTCTGAGTCCTTTCTTCTTGTCTGGTTATCTGTGACGCAAATATGTTCTATATTTTCCACGAACATTTTGTAGTCGTTGCCTACTTTGGCTGCTGATATATATATCACACTGGAGCCATGTATCATCTCAACTTGGTCATATTGATATACAGAGTTGTCCAAATGTGAACAGAATCAGTATTAAACTACGAATTAAGCCGTCACCTTATACCTATCCATTTCAATTGCGCGTACCTATTCTGTACTTCATCCTATTTCGATGTGGATGGTCCACATCAGCGGTTAGGGAACATAGTCTCCACAAGGCACAGCAAATCATACAACTAGCATCATTGGTCTAGTGGTAGAATTCGTCGTTGCCATCGACGAGGCCCGTGTTCGATTCACGGATGATGCACAAGAATTTCTTTTTTGCATTCTATTCCAATTGCTAAATTTATTTTTGGTCTAGGAAGAAGTCGACAACAGGTTTCTTCCCTACATCATCAGAATATTTTACAAAATGCCCAAGCCAAGAAAGTCAAGCCATTAAGTATGGATTCTCTAGAAAAGCTAGATAAGAAGGGGATATACATTGGAGACGAGGCAAGAATATTTACACAAATCAACAGAATGGGGTGATAAGATGAACAGCAGCGCGAAAGTAGCAGATCCCAGTTCCAAAATTCCGACTCCAACCTTTTACAATCACAGTAAAGAAAACTGAAACACCACGTAGCAGTCATTGAGAGAGTATCAGATATTACCTGGCCTGATCACGGCCGTGAGGCTTTCGTGTTCGAACCAGTTAAACCAAGTTCATATGCGCTTAAAGGCATGCCCCCGGCACCCCCGAATCCAGATATATCTACCGAAGGTAGCCCGGATGGCGTACCGCCGCGATTGTTTCCGCCAGGTATGGGAGCCGGGGGTGGAGCTTGTGATGGTGGGTTCCCGCCGCCGACAGGGTCAAGATTGAAGGGCAGGAACCACGCGCTGGGCTGGTAGAACTCGCCCATTCCAGCAGGGGCGCTTGGGTCCAAATGGCCGGTGAACAATGATTGATCTGGATTTTGTGTTTCGACGCCATTGAGCGGTGGGATAGGAGGGTTGTTCGGGACGAATGAGGTCGGGTCGAATTCGGAAAATGAACCGTAGACGAATTGCCGGTCTAGTTGCGGTAATTGGTCCGGTGGGATACTGAAGTCGAATGGTGGTTGGCCGAAGGACATTGGCCGGGATTGTTGGAACATGGATGGCTGTGGGAATGCACTGCCCGGAACGCCGGGGGTGTTTCCCATGGGCACTTCCATCATTGACGGCGATGAAGTCTGGTCCATGCCTGAAGCTCCATCTGATAGCTTGCTGTTCTTGCGAGATCGCGACTTGCGGGGTTGACTGGGCTGTGGAGTAGGGGAAAGGCCGGCAAAGAAATCTTCCACGCTCTGGAGGTCGGGTTTCTGGCCCATGACCGCGTCCTCGCCCGTTTCTTTGTGTCGAGTATCGGGGTCCTCCCAATGCACCCTTGACACTCCATGCGGATACTTGTCAAACCAGTCACCATATTGGAACATGGGTGTTAGCGATGCGCCATTCTGAATAGCCATAGAGCCCTTGATAGCTGCATCGGCGAACTGCCGATACCGATCCTTAGCACTCTCGACCATATAGTGGAACATGCCCCAATACTTCTTCATTTTATTGAGATAGCGGTACGTATGGCGGAGGTTTTCTTTTGACCGTGCCTCCAGCTGGACGTTCTTCGAGAAGATCCCCCAGATGTGGACTGTACTTGCCGAGTAAGCGCAATACCCGGCAAAAGGAACAGTGAGGGGATAGGCTGAAGCTCGATCAAAAAGGACTGAAATGTGATGCGCTGCTTCTACCGCGGCTCGACCTGCATTACTAAGGAAGGCCTTGGGCATATCTCTTGGTGGACGGCCTCCCGGAGACAAGGGAATGGCGAACTGATTGAGAAACAGCATGTTTTGGTGTATGATGATGTGGAGGAAAATGAACTGATTTGCAATCTTCTCCGCTGCATGGATTTGAAGATTCTCGTAGGTGAATGTAAAAGGCCCCGGAAGAGACGCAGAGAACTCCTCAATCTGCCGCTTCAGCTGCATATACCCTGATTCTGGATGCCAAAGTGGATGTGAGTCCTTTCTCTTTCCACCTAGATTTAGGTAGTCGACAATGCGCCCCCAAATGACGATAGCGCGAATAATGTACGCTGAAACACCCATGTTTTCTTTAGCATTAGATAATTGGCCTGAATCTTCGGGTACGGGATTAGGGATATCGCCGTCAAGATCTTCCGTTGGACCAGGAATCTCCATCTGAAAGTGAGGCTCCTTGATAGGGAGCTGTATTTGAAGGAACCTTTCATTCCCAATAGGCGGCCGTTGACTTCCCGAAGAGTTATACCGATCCATCAAGTAACATGCCCACATAGTCCGGCGCCGGATTTCTTGATCAGTGAAGCTCAACTGTGAGCCGTTGCCATTCTGCTGACTGAGTAATGAATCCTGATCGAGCTCCTGATGAAGCTGCAATGCGTATGCCATCCGTAATGCTTGACCTCCAAAAGACCAACTTCGTCCACCATGACAGGTTCCAAACTCATGAAGACCAAGAAGTAAGAAAACTGTAAGAATGGTAATGTTCGGCTCGTCGTGCCGGCTCAGAGCGATGGCCGCAGCGGGATTAGCCCAGTTTTCTCCACGTAGGAATGGCGGGTCAGAGTTGAGCTGAGGGTGTGTAGAGAAACGTGCGGATACAGCGCAGACCGCAAGAATTAGGACAGGGGGAATTGTGCCTGCTTTAAGTCGCCGCATAAAGCTGGGTTTGTGTAATAACAGGTATGACTGCCCATAGACACAATCAAAGAACACCTCCGCAAGATGCTCCTGAATCTCCAGTGAGGGTAAAAACTCGGCCCCTTCGGTGAGAAGCCCAGTGCCGTCGGTGGATTTGCCTTCGCGATTCATAGGGAACGTCTCATGTGGCGGGCGGGAGTTCCCACGAGTCCATTCATCCATTTCTGCCGCAAATGCCTCCTCCGCGTTTCGTTTCTTCTGCGCTTTTGACGGCTGAACAGAGGCGGAAGGCTTGACAACCGATCTTCCAATAGAGAGCATATCCCTCGTCTCCTCCTTGGGTATTGTCTTGATTACGCGATCTTCCATCCTTTTCAGTCGCTTGTCCAGCATAGCCATATAATCCGTGCGCGGCGCCGCCTTCCGCGTAGTAACTTTATACACGCACGGAATTCTCGAGCGCGTACAATGTTTGCAGGCAGGCTTCTCGCCCGAGCAGCGGATTTTCTTGCGGCGGCATGCGATGCATGCCAGCGGCAGACGCTTCCGCTCCTTCCCGGCCTTGGTCTTCATCTCACTCCAAGCCGGTTTATCTTCGTCGTTTATATGTTCAAAATTGGACGGACCATTACCAGTGTCGTCTCGTTGGTCTAGCGTGCCGTTGTCCGGGCCTAGCGCGGGGTCGACTGCTTGTGTGCTACCGGGGTCGCGGGAACTCGCATGGCTTTGGGTATCGAAGTCTTCGAGAGCTGCTGCTGCCTCCTCCTGGCCTAGGTCAAAAGTGACACCAGGGGTTTTCGATGGCGATTTGTCGGAATCGCGTTGGATCATGACGGGTGCGGATACCCCAGGACCCAGGCCCGAAGCATCCTTCGGCACGGTCGGGAACAAAAGAAGGTGCTTCCGAGATGGAGCGCGAGTTCGTCCTGGGGAAGTAAATTTGGAGTGGAATTTGGAATTTGCGAGAAGCGGAAGGAGAGCCGGAATTGAGGAGAAAGTGAAGTTGCCCCGAATATGGGGAAAGGTTCAGCGGCGAATGGCGGCTTGGCAAATAATTCGGCCATTTGCGGCGCCGATATTACGGACACTCAACCACAACCTTTCTATATTGAAGAATGAAGAATCAATGAAGTATACTGTAGCTCAGAGGCTTGAAGCAGAGAAAAGAACACGCGCAATCGATTTGAGGCCATATGTGGGATCTGGAGGCTTCGCCGCAACCCTACATCCATCCCCCTTGAACTCGTATACTATTCCTGTGTAGTAGAACGACTAGGAATATATTTCGCAACCCAACCCCACTCGAGTCATGAATATCAAAACTGACTCCAGACTAATACTATCTGCATGCATGCGTATGTATACTGATAGTATAACGTCCGGCCCCCTCAGGAACGGACCCGAACGCCTAGGACAGTAGGACAGCCGGATTGGCAGCTGGGCTGGCGCATCGGAAGCTTTACAGAAGACTAGGACTACATAGGTAGCATGCAGCCACGTCGTATATGTCAGGAGGATCCTTATTGAGTGGCCAACAAAATCAATATTCATTAATCATCTTGAGTGCATTACAGAAGCAGACCTTGTTTTTCCTTAAAACTACATGTAGCCATCTCTAAATACCGCCTACCGATAGATAGGTTGAAGTCGTCTGCTTTTTTGTCAAGCACTCTCGCTATCATCATTGCACATCTCGGATTTCTGTACGCAGGCTATTCGCTAGTTTGAACCACTGATCCTAGGTCGATTTAGGGCGTCCGACCTTCTGGCGCGGTGTTGCGAGCTCAAGCGAGTTCAGAATCTCGTCTCCAAGGACGTAGATATTGTAGCTGGGGAAGACGAGCCACAGCCCACTAAGTAAAATTAGTTTTATGTTTCCTGTGAACATACACTAGAGAACTCACTTTGGGAGGATCCAGTAGAAGAAGAGAGCCAGCGGTTCGTTATGACCGATATTCTCGAAGCCAGAGAAGAACTCGTTGAGCCCTATTTTTTGTGTTATAATCCGACCCACAAAGCCCAGGAAATGGATATAGCTTACAGTAAAGGATAGTCTTGCTCAGGGTCATGACAGACGCGGTATAGGCCACTAGAAGCGCAGTCGCCCCAATGCGCCCAGCTACCACCTTGTCCCCCTTCAGCAACCAGGTGAATCCCTTGGAGGTCTTCCGCGATCCGCCACCTCTCCCAATCGTCGAACCATGGTGGTAGACAATCCAGAGGTAGTAGATGTAACCGATGGTCTCAAGGATGTTGAGCATAGTCTGCGCAGCAGTGAAGCCATTATGCGCATTGAAGGCGGGCCATCCATAAATATAGTCGACCTTTCCGTACAGCGCGTAAGGGGTCCAGATGGGAGAGTGCAGCCTTCCACCCGGCATGCTATGTGGTCGCAACAAGACGTAGCCCGTGTCCCAGATGACCAAGGGTACTGAAAAGACGAGCCAGATTGTCAGCGCAGCGGCGGGCGTATGGGTCCATTTGCGCGAATTGGCGCTGGTGGTAGCTGGAGGTGACTTGGCCAGCTCTTTCACGGCCTCAGGTGAGGGGAATTCGCGGGGATGGTGTCGAGTGGAGACCATGATGAAAGGGTCTGGGGTACAGCAATGTGAGTAGAAGAGATTCAAATGCAATTTTAATGATGTTTACTGTGAGAGGGAAGAAAAGGTCCAGGTAGAAACTACGAGTCGCAGAGAGAATGCCAGGGGTTACAGCTCAGGCGCGACTGACGGCCAATGACGTCGAGGGTGATCGTTTGCCATCTGCATCCGATGGCTATTTGCCTCTCGCTCTCGCTTTCTTGTGGAACCGAGTTGGAAAACTGACTGAATGTTTTGTAAATTCCATGAATCCCTTCAGGTTAGACTTAGTTGTGGGTGACATAGCGGGGTCTCGATGTGCTCTGTTACTGTTCTAGGAACATCCTTCCGGCCAAGGGCGCTTATATATCAAGCACTCGACTATATACATGTATCTATGTACATAGATTTATAGATTTAGGGATAAGTAAGGAGAATTTAATACGTACTTAGATAACATTGCTCTATGGAATCGAATTAATGCTATATAATTCGGCTCTAAAGCAAAGTGCACGTGACCGTGAAATAACAGCCATAAAATTCAGGCAACAAAGCGATTTTCTCCGAACTCGAAATTTTAAGGAGGCGATGTCGAACTGCCTGCCACCACACCTGTCATACCACAACTCATTCCAATGAATGCTTTGTGTGACAAGCTTGACTGATAGGGAGCCCAGTCATGCTCTACATTGGGTCAGCAACCGATGGATTCAACGAAAGACCAGAAGGTCAGTCATCTGTTCAAGTAGTTGGAGCCAACATGAAACCTAACTGGGCATAGAAGAATGCGGAGCGACTCGCGCGGGTTCGTGAGAACCAGCGCAAGAGTCGAGCTCGGAAGCAGGAGTACGTGAATGAGTTAGAGCAGCGTCTAGCAGTGTATAAAGAACAAGCCCACCAAAAAGACATCGAGCACCGCCTGGCAACGCAGAAGGTCGAAGCTGAAAATCGGCATTTGAGAGCTCTTCTGGGATCACTGGGAGTTTCGAGTGCTTCTGTCCAGCAGTATCTGCAGGAAGCGGACACGGGAGCAAACATCAACCGGAAGGTTGCTATTCCCGCCATTCAGCGAGTAGAAGGAGAGAATCCTCTGTCTCTATCGCGCCGGGATGCTCGCAGATCAAATTTGTCAATGGCAATACCTCGCGTCTACAAAGAGGAACCGGAGACAACTGAGCTACCAGCAGCAGTCAGGAGTGCATGTACCCCGACAATGGTCCAATCGACAGAACAGCAAGAAGCAGTTAGGAGTGCATGTGCCCCGGCAGTGGTGCAACCAACAGATCAGCCAGAGGTAGCCAGGAGTGCATGTGTCTCGACAATGGTCCAATCGACAGAACAGCGCGAAGCAGTTAGGAGTGCATGTGCCCCGGCAGTGGTGCAACCAACAGATCAGCCACCAAAGCAGACGCCACAAGAAGAAGATCCGGCTTTATGTGGATGCCGAACTGACAGGGAGAACTCGGAAATGGTATCTGATGAAGACGTGCTCAATTCGACGCTGTGTGCCATTGCAGAAGAAATGATCAACCAGTACAACACCAAAGGAGTTGATGTTGATGAGATCCGACGAAGAATTTGGTCTGGGTTCCGAGCAGGTGCAAATGGCACAGGCTGCAGAGTTCAAAATCACATTTTGTTCCAAGTGCTAGATGATATCAGCAGTGATGTTTGACTTTGGCATTGGGTTGGATTCCACAGCCATTTAAGATATTAGTATTTGAATGAACCTGCTAGTTCCAGCTCTGTCTTTGAATCTGAGCAAGGCGACGAAGATTGGGGACTACAGTCGTTACCAAGGATCTCTTTCGGCCCTGTCATTTTGTCATCTGCAGCAGTGAGCACAAGTTTGGTCCAGATCCCGGCAACGACTACTAGCGACTACTCGAACAGCTGCTTTGTTCCGCAGCACGGCTCCTCAGCCTCAGATCCCGAATAGGACGATCTTATGTCTGAAATTCCCGCCCAATATGTGGGACAACTCTATGCCGACAAGCCCGTGTAGGATTTTTTCCGGCCCGACCTCCCGCCTAGACGGTAAAATGGCAACAATAACCCGACTTGCAGATCTACGACATAAATGCGAGATTGGGAAGGAGAGCGACGTTTCGCGAGCAACTCATAGCCATGGCACTAGCTTTGCCAATCACAAAGATGTATGCTATATTTTCTGACGTAGAATCACAGCCCACTACTGAATCAATGAGAATCACCCGGTTAAAATCGAATGCACTTAAAAAAGCACAAGCCCATAACGCTAATATGCCGCAAACCAAATGGCACCCGCACGAGCCCACGGACTGCCGAATCTCCGACGGAAGCATTGGAACTCAACAATATTATTATGCCGTAACACCGACAATTAGCCGCGAAAAGGGAAAGGAAGACTGTTCAGCGGTGCATTCCGTGATGGATCAGCGTATTCCCCATATAAAGTTCTCCATATTGCGGGCAGTAGAGTAGAATAGCCGGATACTTTCAAGCATAAACGATATGGAGCAGCATTTAGCCGTCAAAGTGTGAGACTTGCATGGAGTGAAAACCGCTGAGGATATGTGAGAGTATGTCTATGTTGTAAGCCTACAACATAGGCTGGCAGTTTAGCCTGAGTCGGGAGATCGGGGATTTTGTCCGATGCTGGGGCATAGGTGTGGGGGGCCATTTTCGGTGGGGGACCGAGTACAACATAGATGCAGCACACAAGCGATATAAGTTCCATTGGGCAGCCATTAACACTAAAACGGACATAATACTGGCCCGATCGAGAATGCGCCGACTTGGCTAAGTTTTGAACAGTCCGATATTGATTTACCGCCTTGGCACTTCAAGAAGTCTCACGATCCGACCTTGGGAGCCATATCTCATATGTAATATTTTAGCCAAGAAATAGCGGAGATAAATCACAATTAATCGCGCAAGCCGTCAGAAATCTTGGAAACTGGAGTCGGCATCCCTGAGTCCGGAGTGCGGGATCCCCGCACTCCGGTTTCCACGGTAGCGAAAACGCTTAGTTCCGGATGGCGTTGTGAACCAACCTTGGAAGACATTTGTGTAGATGGACAAAGCAGTCATGTTGGAGAGCAAAGCCTACAGCATGTTGTTTTGAAGTCAGAAATGCATGGGATATCTTGTACAATATAATGGGACACTTAAGAAACAGTCCGCCTGGGTAGGTCTCCAGGTCTGTTTCTCCACACTCTGTGATGTAATGAGAAGGGTTTCCCCATTAGGCAGGAAGAGCGGTGATCTGGTGAACATAAGAAAGAGGTCCCGAGGTCAGATCAGATCAAAATCGGGAAGTCACCTCGTTTATTACTTGATCACTCTCACCTAATCAGGTGAGAGCATTTGCCACATGATTGAGATAGCCGATGCCAATGTGTGTAGTTGTACTTCGCATACCACAACATAAGATAAGAAGAAGTTGAACGGGTAAAATCGCCAAAGACCGTCTATTGTTGAAATACAAAGTAACCCCACGGAGAATTAGAATTAGCGGGGAAAAGGCGCGAGCGCGGTGATACGGTAGTCGCGACGCGAGATGCCGACGTTTAGCCGTTCTCGTGTATGAAATCGAAGCAAGGCGATGCATTGAAGGAGAACCAATAGTTTTGGAGTGTACAATGTGTCTCAGAGGGAATGGCTGGGTAATTCCCAGTGATTCTGGGACATTGGGAAAGGGGGATTGACTTCTCACCCTGTCTACTTATCCCCTCTCCCAGCCACTGTACAGAGTAGGTACCTTGTGTCCCCTTTCAAGGATGAGTATGTTTCTAACCTTAGAGTAAGAATCAGTCATGGCCAATCATAGAATAAGATGTAACGTGATTAGTGGAATAGTGCATACTTTGTCGATCTTTCCCTCCATTTTTTTGACTTCGGTTTGTGGAGAAAAATAGTGTACGGAGTACGGAGTACATGCACACTACAGCCCCTGCGAGCAGGGAACATCCGTATATTTAAGGTCCTTGTCCTCCCCTCCCATAACTGTGACTCGTTCCTTCCTCACGCCCTCTTACTTCAACCACTCTTTTTGTGCTGTCTCTGTGAAATCCTTTCCAGCACTTTCACAGTAATGAAGTTCGCGTGGTTTGAGGTGGCCGCCTTGACGGCCTCGGTGGCCAATGCGAATGTAAGTCCAATTCAAATCGTTAATAATATCAATGTTTAATCAAGTCGCGTCAAAAACAGTCCCTGGCCTATTCTCCTCCATACTATCCCTCCCCATGGATGACTGGCGAGGGCGACTGGACCGAAGCATACACACGCGCCGTCGAATTTGTCTCTAACTTGACACTGGCTGAGAAAGTCAACTTGACAACCGGTTCTGGCTGGATGCAGGAACGATGTGTTGGTGAGACCGGTGGCATTCCCCGACTTGGCATGTGGGGAATGTGTATGCAGGACGCACCATTGGGTATACGCTTTAGTAAGATTGCCCATCCCGAACAAGCTTGGCGATGCGGTTAACTAATGGAACTCGAACAGGTGATTACAATTCCGCTTTCCCCGCGGGTGTTAATGTTGCCGCAGCATGGGACAAGCGACTTGCCTACCAGCGAGGTGTGGCAATGGGCGAGGAACACCGCGACAAAGGTGTGGATGTGCAATTGGGTCCCGTTGCTGGCCCTCTGGGCAAGTTCCCGGACGGTGGTCGTAACTGGGAAGGCTTCTCGCCTGACCCCGTTTTGACTGGTGTGATGATGGCCGAAACCATCAAGGGTATGCAGGATGCTGGTGTCATTGCTTGTGCTAAGCATTTTATTGGAAATGAGCAGGAGCACTTCCGCCAGTCTGGCGAGGCTCAGGGATACGGATACAACATCTCCCAGAGTTTGAGCTCAAACATTGACGACAAGACTATGCACGAACTGTACCTCTGGCCCTTCGTGGACTCCATCCGTGCTGGTGTTGGCTCGGTTATGTGCTCTTACAATCAGATCAACAACAGCTACGGCTGTGCAAACAGCTACTCCCTCAATAAGCTGCTCAAGGGCGAGTTGGGCTTCCAGGGCTTTGTTATGAGCGACTGGGGTGCGCATCACAGCGGCGTCGAATCTGCTCTGGCCGGTCTGGATATGTCTATGCCCGGTGATGTCATTCTTGGTAGCCCTTACTCCTACTGGGGAACCAACCTGACCATCTCCGTTTTGAACGGTACTATGCCTGAATGGCGTGTCGATGACATGGCTGTCCGCATAATGTCTGCTTACTACAAGGTTGGACGTGACCGCTTCCGCACTCCTCCCAACTTCAGCTCCTGGACCCGTGATGAGTACAACTTCCAGCACTCCATGGTCAGCGAGGACTGGGGTAAGGTCAACGAGCGTGTAAATGTCCAACGTGATCATGCCCAGATCATCCGCAAAATTGGCTCTGACAGCACTGTCCTGCTCAAGAACAAGGGTGGCGCACTTCCCCTTACCCACAATGAGAAGTTCATTAGCATTCTGGGAGAGGACGCAGGCTCCAATGCTCATGGCGCCAATGGCTGCGACGACCGTGGTTGTGATAACGGAACTTTGGCCATGGGCTGGGGTAGTGGAACTGCTAACTACCCATACCTGATTACACCCGAGCAAGCCATCCAAAACGAAGCCCTGGAATACAGCAACGGGCAGACTAACGTCTTCGCTGTGACTGATAACTGGGCCCTCACCCAGATGGCTGCCCTTGCTTCCCAGGCTGATGTTGCCCTGGTTTTCGTGAACGCCGACTCTGGCGAGGGATTTATCAACGTGGACGGCAACGAGGGTGACCGCAAGAACCTGACTCTCTGGAAGAACGGCGAAGAGGTGATTAAGACTGCTAGTCAACACTGCAACAACACTATCGTCGTGATCCACAGCACGTCCGCTGTCCTGATTAGCGATTGGTATGACAATGACAACATTACCGCCATTATCTGGGCTGGCTTGCCAGGCCAGGAGAGCGGTCACAGCTTGGTAGACGTACTGTACGGTCGCATCAACCCCGGCGGTAAAACTCCATTCACCTGGGGTAAGACTCGCAAGGACTACGGCCCTCCTCTTGTCACAGTGCCCAACAACGGCGCCGATGCTCCTCAAGATAATTTCGAGGATGGCGTCTTCATTGACTATCGCCGTTTCGACAAGGACAATATAGAGCCCATTTACGAGTTCGGTTACGGCCTAAGCTACACCAAATTTGCCTTCTCCGACCTCAAGGTCACCCCTCTTGCCTCATCCCAACACGGCGAATACAAGGCCACCACTGGAAAGAGTCAAAAGGCTCCCGTTCTTGGCGAACCTAGCACAGTCTCAGATAACCTGTTCCCCGAGGGAATTAAACGTGTCCGCCAGTACCTTTACCCGTGGTTGAACTCCACCGACCTGCGTGCCTCGTCCGGTGATCCTGACTACGGCATGGACTCCAAGGACTACCTTCCCGAGGGTGCTACCGATGGTTCTCCCCAGGACCTTCTCCCCTCTAGCGGAAGCTCCGGCGGCAACCCTGGTCTGTTTGAAGACCTTTACCAGGTGACCGCTACTATCACCAACACCGGCTCCGTGACTGGCGATGAGGTTCCCCAGTTGTACCTTTCCCTCGGCGGCAATGATGACCCCACAAAGGTCCTACGCCAGTTTGACCGAGTCACCATTGCTCCTGGCCAGAGTCTCCAGTGGACTACCACCCTGACCCGCCGTGATGTCTCCAACTGGGATGTTGCCTCCCAGAACTGGGTTATTTCGGGCGCCCAGAAGAAGGTGTATGTCGGCAACTCATCCCGCAAGTTACCTCTTTCGGCCGACTTGCCCTTGGTTGAGTAAATTTTCTTCTTGTTCTGGAATGAAAGCAGGAGGATAGATATGCCCGCTTGAGTCCTTTGATGTTGTACAGCCAGCATTGCGTTTTTGCACATAGTTTATTACTATTTTTTTCTCTGAAGGCATGCATCCTATGACTAATTCCATAGTTAATGAGACCTATTAATATTTTTTATCCAATCGGTTTACATAAACATAAAATTGTACACCTGCATACACCCGATGTCGTGATCCATCGGCTACAGCGGTCAGACAATAGCCCACCTGCAGAGTCATACTTTGACTGGGACATAAAAGCCAGGCATCCATTCGATTTGCCTCTCACACCTATCTATACCACAAATTCAACCACCGACAAACCCATAAAATGCAAGCCATCCGTGTCCACCCAGCACCACCCTCCGCAACACCCTATTCTCCAACCAACCCCGCTCCAACAACAGCCCTCCACAATGACCAAATTCCCATCCCAACCCCGACAGCCCCAAACCAGCTCCTAATCCACATCAAAGCAACGACCATAATCCGCGACATGCTCACATGGCCAGAGACATACGACCAACCCTACGCAATCCCAGGCCACGACTTCTCAGGAACAGTAGCATCAGTCTCCCCCGGTTCAACAACAACCTTTAAACCCGGCACCGCCGTCTTCGGCATGACTGCTGCAGACCGCGGCTCAACATGGGCATCGTACGCGCTCGTCACGACCGACGAAGTCGCACCCAAACCAGCGGATCTCGGGTGGGAAGAGGCTGCGGCATTACCGCTTAGCGCGCAGACGGCGTACGAGGCGCTCTTTGTTCATGCGGGCCTTCCGCCTCCGGGTTTGGGCGGGCGTGCGCAGATGGAGGCACAGCATCGTCAGGAGCAGGATTATCAGCATGCTCGTCAGTTGAAACAGCGCGTGCTTGTCACCGGTGCTGCGGGTGGGGTTGGGATTTTCCTCGTGCAGCTTGCTGCCTGTGCTGGGATGCATGTTGTTGCGGCTAGTGGGTCTGTTGTGAGGAATGGGGAGTTCTTGACGGATTTGGGGGCTGACGAGGTTGTTGAGTATGCGGATTTGGAGGGCCAGGAAGGTCGGTTTGATGTTGTTGTTGATTCGGTTGGTGGGGAAGTGCTGGAGAGGTGTTGGGGGTTTGTGAAGGAGGGAGGTGTTTTGGTCTCAGTTGATTCGGCGAGCTTTGATTTTGTCGAGGCTCATGCGAAGCGTGGGTTGAGGAGGGATGGGATTAAGGCGTTGTTTTTTGTTGTTGAGGGCAGTGGGGAGATCTTGCGCGCTCTAAGTGAGTTGGCGGCGAGGGGGAGTTGCGGTCGTTTGTTGCTGCTAGTTTTGGGATTGACCGTGTGCAGGAGGCCTATGAATATGCTAGTGGGAGGTTTGAGGGCCGAGGGAAGGTTGTGCTTACAGTCTAGATTCACTTACCTAGGTAAATCTATGAGTACTGTAGCAAGTCCAGAACTGACAGAATTCCATGCGACATATACAACCATCCTATACCATTTTCCCTGCCCAAGCTATCGTAACACATCCGTGGTGACCATAGTGGTTCTGTCTTTAGCTGAGTACTCCATTCCTCGAAGTGAACATCAACTCACACGACGTCGGAGATAACAATTATTGACCCGTATCGTAGGTGATTTTAATTCGATACATATGTAAAGACCTGGATGAAATTGATACGCTGGGAGAGGCCAACGTAATGAGTGCTCATTACACCGTTCCGGTCTCATTGTGAGAACGTTGAGACTTGGTGCAACCATTATAGGAATGTTCGATGAGATATCTGACTGTAGCTGACTGTATTTCCTAGACGCAGATACAGAGGTGCAGGTATTCTAATATTCGAGTTCTCAGTTGAATTCATCCCTGCTCGTATTATGTAGAATAATACATGATATAAAAGACATGAAGCAATACCATTGTGTTAGAAAGTCTGAAACCGTGAAAGAAGTCAAGGAAGAGGACTGTATGAGTCCTCTGCTATAGAGAGGCAACCATTGTCCAACATGCCCGCCGCACATAGTTACAAAACACAAATTTCCAGCAGTCTACCACCAAAGGGGTCTAACATCCGCATCACTATTATAGGCCTTCTCTTCACTTGTAGCCGTATGACAGTTGTTCTGCTCAGTTACGCGGCCGCTATCATTATATTAGCCAGCGCACGAAGCAGGCAGCTCTCTGATCTGACAGCGACTAATTTGATGAACAGTAGGCTTCGGCAGGGACGAGCGTGACATTATCTTTCTGTAAAGAGCAACTGCTCGGTCGATTATATTCCGGACCTGGCCAATGATCTGGTCTCGCTCGTTGTCCCAGGCAAATACCTTAATCGTATACTAAAAGAAAGTGATAATCAATAGTCTGCTCAGACTTCCCTCAAGCACACAGACCAGGGTTCCCGATGTTACTTACCCGACTTTGATTGGTCAGATGTATGAACACCCATTTTGACCCGTCAGTTATAACGCCGTAGATAACTGCGTCCCTTTCTGCGAGCTTGCGAGCATGGTGAATACCTGACATATTTTGAAGCAGAGTCCAGCTCCGAGGCACGGGCCTCTCGGACTTCATAACGATCATATTTGTTTCCAGCTCCAAGCAGTGACCATACCACAAAATGTAGTCAATGATATCCTCTGGAGCTGGGATTTTGTCGTCCTTCATTTCTCGCGTGAGTATCCGCTTCCGAAAGCTCCAGTGGGGCAATTCCTGGGGCCCGTTGGGACCAAGTGACTCTTTCTTGATATTGTCTGCGAGCAGTGCGAGGAAAAGGGACTCTATTCTCACTGAGAACAGCGGATGTTTACTACCCTTCCCAGCGGTGACTATTTCAAGGTCGTCCCACAAGCACGCTAATTAGTCGTCAGCAAGCAATATCCAAAACAGCCGGGTGGTTAGCCGAAACTCACCGAGGTGATCTGGGGCGCTCCAGGTGTTTTGTGCATTAAGTTGCCGTTTATTCCACCATCTAGTAGGGGAGAGGCCAAAGGCCTTCACTACATGTTGGTGTCCCTTAGTCGTCTTGATTTTAGCACAGTCTTCTTCGATCATTGTAAATGAACTGAGTGGAGTGTTATCAAAGGACCGAGGAAAGAAAAGCTGATTGAAGTTGACTGAAGAGTAGAAACCAAGACTGCTAGAATAACTTTGGGTGATGGAGAAGAGAAGGTTCAGAGGATGAAGTATGTGCCTACACTGGAGAGGTGCTCACATGACATCTCAGTCATAGTATACTTTTCTCTTTTCAAGAAATGGGGCTTACGACCTTGGAACGTTGAAACCTTTGACTTCCAGGGCTCTAAAGTTTATATCCTTGCATGTGGTTATATATATATTCTACCTAGATATGCTTTTGCTTGTTTTTCTAGCTATAAGTCTGAGAAGGGGGAAGGACATCTAAACTGATATTTAACAAGATATCAAAAACCCACCTGAGAGCCATCTGAGATATCTGAAAAGTATTCCAACGTCAAAGAACATTTGAAGATAATCATGGGAAAACCTTACTATAATAGACCCATGGTTACTGGTGTACTAACCCTTTTCAAGTGAAGAAAGTGAAGAGTCACACTTGCAACTTAAAGCCCTGGAGATTTGTACCTAGGTATCTTTCCCAACTTACACATCTTTTTCTCCTTTCGCTCACATTGAACCCTTATTTACTTAGTCATGGAGAATACCGTTGAGTCTCGAAAGTCATGGCGCAAAGCTCTCAAACATAGGCTACGTACTAGGCGCAAAACATCAAAGGAAATACCCACGATTCCCATTACCGACCTCGACTCAAGTGAGATTCCGCATCACTTTAACCTCACGCACTGTCTGCCCACCGAGTTCGAACTTTCTCCCAGGGAGACCGAAATGGTATCCCTTCCGGCTCACTTGAGTAAGTTCGATCGGTATGAATCTGTCTTATAGGTTTGCGCTAACTTGTATAGGCTCTATCCTCCCAGACTATGGCATAGCAACCAGCCACTCACCCCCAAACAAGGCGCTGATACGATCTCGCATTGATGTGATTATCCTGACAGTGCTAGCTAAGATGAAGCGAGAGTTTGCTGCAAAGCCCCTTAGCTCCATTGCATCAGCCTCTTCCATTGCCTCCACATCACACGAGTCTGTTCACCTGCGAGTCGCACGCGAGATGAAATTCGTTTGGAAAAGCGGTAAACAACAGGTGAGACTTTCTGGCATCGTTGACTACTCGCTTTGGTATGGCAAGCGTAATGACCATGCCAATATGGTAATGGTTAAAATGGTAGCAATGGATCTGTTAAAATTTGGGGTGCATCAATGCTTGGCTTACATGGGTAAGCGATTTTGATTTACATTGTACGTGAATTAGTGCTGATATGAATAGCAATCATCCACGAAACGAAGAAGCAGGCCAGTATTCCAGGCACGTCAGTGTATGGAGTTGCAACAGACAGTTCCGAGTGGGTGTTCATCCGGATTCGGCCAAATGGGGAGGTGAGAAATATTCGTGGAACTTGCTATAATATTACTAAAACATTTTCTAGTGGGTAACAAAGTCTTACGACTGGGTACATAGTCCGCAAGAGGTTGTCTCTATGCTGGCCAAGACTCTCGCCCATGCTGCGAGTTTCCATCCTCAAACCGGCCAGAAAAGGTGGTGCCATTGATCTGAACCAGAGTTCCCAACTTCGTTAGAGCAGACGAAGTCCAAGCGATAGTCACCCGCTACTCCTCCTTCCCCTCTCCTTTGACTATTGCCCTATCGCTTTGGCTATTAGGGAGGATGTCGGAGATAGAAATATATTCGTGGAAATTGGAATTTACCCTCTCCTCAAAAGGCGTCCTAAATGCGACGCGACTCTTTCCACCGATGCCGATCCATTATCTAGTCTTAGCTTCTGTTTAAGATACAATTAACAATTTGATTTTGGTCTAGGAGTCCCCGTCGACAGCCCATTGACCCCGATTAACTCTTATGTTGTAGTTGGATGATACGGCTAATAGACATCTGGTTCTCAATCCGCCAAAAAAAAAAAAGAAAAGGAAAACCAGACCATGTTTGTAGGAACATTAAAAACCTTGAAAATGCAAAGCTTGCGAGAAGTTAAGTTGTGGGGTGGTGGGGTGGGGGTGGTGGGTCAAAAGTGTGAATAGCTTCAAAGGATCCCGAAGTAGAAGATAAAAAAAAAAAATGGCCCCAAGGATCTTCACAACAACTAGGCTAGGGACAGTTTCCTCATCGGCTAGGACGCGCCTCGCTCAGGACGTTGAGGCATCAGAGAGCCCCCTTTTCAAGGTGGGGTTGGTGTACTCCCTGTCGTCAGCCCGTGACTCACAGTTCTTCAACCCGACCTAGCTGTGATTCGAACAAGCAACCTAACATTACCCTGCCCGGGGCACTTTCCATCTGAGCTATGGGGGTTGGGGGTTGCTATGTCTGGACTTAAAGTTCCCTTTATGCTCACTTTCCTTATCGTTCCTTCCTTATACAGAACTCCAGGGACGCTCTTACCTTGATATACCTAGGTAGTCCCTTCCTTCCTCATACAGAACTCTAGGGACGCTCTTACCTTATGGCAGTCCTTCCTTCCTATTTCAGAATGAGTGGTGCCTTCCAAGAGGCGTCATACCTACCTTTCTTCATCCTTATCTCCGAAACCCTCTTCTTGCAGAGCACCATGGATAGATATAGAACCTTGGAAGGCTCTTGCTTTGTATTTAACTCACACTAAACTGCAGGGTTTTCAGTGAAATCATAGGGGCTATCTGACATGGTCAATCCATCCCGTTTCTTCGCTTATATTTACGTGACGCTATTGAAAACCCAATTTAATTGTACTGGCGTCGGCCTTTGTCGCAGACGCGATCTTTGAAGTACTTCTATAGTTGAGTTATAGCCGTGACGAGGGGATCATTCTATTTGTGTTAGCCCCGATTGCAAGTGACGAGACTTGACAAGGCTGCGTAACTCGGTTGTTTTTGGTTTAAACTCTGGTGAAATTATCTCTGGCTTCAAATCACACGAGAAGGGCCGTCTATTCTTTGGAACTGTCATCAAACGCCTCCACTAAATTTCTAAATGCCGATCCCTCTTTTGATAAAAGCGCCTTGGGAGTATCGAATTCCACAATTTTCCCGCTTTCCAAGAGAGCAACTTTGTCAAAGTCCAAGACTGCATGCAGTTTATGCACTATAGCGATGACGGTTTGATTTTTGAAGTGCGTCCGAATGACTGTTTGCATGAGCGCATCTGTTTCCGAGTCCACACTGCAAGATCTCTTAATAAAAGGCCGTATATCCGTTGCTTTTCAACATACCTGCTAGTCGCCTCGTCCATAATGATGATATTGCTGGACTTGCAAAGTGCTCTCGCAAGGCAGAAAAGCTGCTGCTGCCCATGAGACAGTAAATCATCGGACATATCGATATCCAGTCCTCCTTTGAGTTGAATATGAGACCATAGATTGACTGCTTGTAGGGATTCAACGATTGCTTCATCAGTTGCATTTCCCTCGGGGTTGGCGTTTAGCCGTACGGTGCCATGGAGGAAAAAGGGTTGTTGCGGAATGGTGTTGATTCTGGACCGGACGTGTGACCTAGAGACTTTTGAAATGTCTATGTCATCAATGAGAATTGTGCCGCTATCCAGTTCAAGTATTCGCAGAATTGCCGAAACAACGGAGAATTTCCCACTAAAATACATGTATAGACTGGTGAGTGTTGACGCAACGAAACTTTGATCTGGGACAACACAAACCTGCCAGTTCTGCCACATAGAGCAATCTTCTCACCAGGCTGAATACTGAGATCAATTCCAGTAAGAACAGGACCCGAAGCGGTACTTAAAGACTGATCAGCATATATCCGAAGGAACCTAAGAAATCCACAAGAGCATACTCGTAAGACGCTGAAAGACCAGTAATATCAATCCCACCCTTCCGAGGCCAGTCTTCGGGAACCGTCTCTGTTTCGGAATCTAAATCCTCAGTTGTGACTTGTCGCACATATGAGCGAATTCTAGCAACGGCCCCGATCGAGGTTTCCAGTCCAATCCAGTCTGTAACAAGCATCTGAAGGGTGCCACTGAAGTTGACAATGTTGAACAACGCGATACCCAATAGATTCATGGAAGGGCTACCCTTCATCGAGATTGCGACAGCAACGACAATGACAGCAATACCGGCCACTATCAAGTCTAGCACAAGTCCAATCCAGCGCTGAATGCAATAAAGTAAATAGGAAGGACGTTGTGAAGCATCAAGGGCAATTTGATTACGCCGGTGGTAATCCTCGGTCCAGCCGTAGGCTCGAATGCTGGAGAGACCGTTGAGGGCTTCTAGGAATTGTGAGAATAAAGGTGCTTTGGCTTCGATGTCTAGCAGACGCATTTGACGAGAGGTCTGGACATAAAACTTTGCCACGTAGTATACCACCAAGACGCAGACTGGAATCACTGCTGCTGTGATGTAAGAAGAGCCAACAAAGACTAGGAATCCTTCTATCACACAGCTTAGCGCAGCATTGACTGTTAGCTCTAAGGCTGGAGGAAGCTCGTCGTCAATGAGTTCGAGGTCTTGGCTAAATCTGCAAGCAAGAAACCAGATCAATAAAATGAGCAAACCATTAAGGAAGGATAACACGCTGACCTGTTTGTGGTGTTTCCGATATCTGTAGAAGTAAGAAAAGAGGTTGTGGCTCTAGATCAAACGTCAAAACAGGTAATACCTAGCAGTTGTTGTTTGTCAATTCTTACCCCATTGTAGTACGCAAGAGAATCTCGTGGAACCGACGGGCTGTTCGGGGCTGTATGATCATGATGAGGATCCTATACAGAATTAGTCATAGAAGGAAAACCAATCCAATCCAATATTGTAATCATACCAAGTGCCAGCAAAGGTTGTTAGAAGCGAGAAGAAACTAAGTGCCACATATACACCCAACCAATAATAAACATGTTCGTTGGGGTGCTGCTCATTGGCACTAGTCCACCACTGCAGCCAGATTTCTGCGTAGATATTAGCAACGCGTGGAAACAGATGTTTAGGCAGCTTTGTTGAAGCTTACGAGGGAAGCTGAGGCCGAGAATAAAGAGAACACAACACGCAAGAAAGATCGACAGAAGAGGCCAGCCGATGTTCTGAAAATAAAACTTATAGACAGTCCAGTCGCCAGTTCGTCGACTTAAGTCCGTTGGTTGGTCATCCAAGTTCAATTCCCGCAATGTTTCGTCGTCCAATACAATATCGGGGGCTCGGACGGAGTTGACTGGGTGAATATTATCGGAAAGCATTCTAATATAGCCGTCGAAACCCATGAGATCACTATACGACCCATGTTGGGTGATTCTCCCATCCTTATCCAGCGCGATGACGTTATCGGCATATGGAAGATGATGCGCTGCAATAACCAGGTTAATGAATGGCTTGCACAGATATAGGGCGTATACGGACCTGAATTTGTTGCCATAATTACTGTCTGCCGAGAACGCCTGAGGCAACCATGTTCAGCAAACAAATTCTCGAGAATCATCTTTTCGGTCTCTCGATCAAGACCCGTGAGTGCGTCATCTAAAACAAGAACAGGTTCTTTCGAGTAAAGGGCTCGCGCAAGCGCCTAGAGGAGTGTTTGTTATTTCAGGTTTTATCATGTGCAGGGTTAGAGTTACATACCACACGTATTTGCTGTCCGCCACTTAGACGAGAACCGGAAACGCCGACTTTTGTCTGATCCCCCACAGGAAGTTGTTGGAAATCGGGTTGTAAACCGCATGACTTGGTAACCTGGTCGTACCAGGGTCGATCCCATGGCGATGCACCAACAATATTTTTCGGATTGTACCGAACGTGATCCATGGTGACTGGCTACAATATGCGGCATGATTGAAGCTGGTAGAGATCGAGCCAGAACATTCCGGGATCTCCCCCATGAGCATCTTCAAAAAAGTAGACTTGCCACTGCCAACAGCCCCAACAATCATTGTGATCTTGGACTCTTGGATGTTAATGTTCAGGCCTTTCAGTACCGGCTCAGTATCAATTGACCAAGCTGCAGAGACATTTCGGATGATAGCACAAGGTTCGATGTAATGTTCCCAGGCTGAGGAATCAGTTTCAAGCAGAGGCGCTGTGGTAGCATTTTGCGCTGATTGGGAATCTCGAGCATCGTGCTTTAGCCGATAGTCAACTCTTTCTTTTTCCATCAAGTGCTTTTGGATCCGCTGAAAGCAATTTACCACTGCCATCAGGTCTTCTGAGCCATTCACAATAGAGCCCATTGGTTGATCCAATAGGGAAAAGAGTGTTAGCGCAGAAAAGGCCAGGCCGTTTGTCAGTGTAGCTGTGTCATTTGCTCGGGCAAGAATAACATAAACACCAAATCCAAACACCGGGGCCAAGGATGAAGAGGTATACCCTATATAATTAGCAGTTTTTTGGCATCTCATAGCTGAAGCTGAACATACCCAGTGTAATACCCAATGCCCCGTAGAGTCGAAATGGAAACGAAGCATGAATTTCAGCAGATCGCAAATTTCGAAGACTGCTGGAGATGGTTTCCGTCAAGCCTGTCATCTTGATGTTTTTCATAACCGCAAGAACTTTTGAGGTAACTATCACCCGCTCCTCGACAGCCTCGAGCCAGATGCCTTGTGCTTTTCCACAGGCGACTGCCAGCGGCACACCTGCGGCCAAACATACTGATCCGTACCCAAGTCAACCAAACGGTTTTCTATAAGAAGAAGAAGAAGAAGAATATATTAAGTACGTACCGACAACAACCATGGTAGGAGCAATTGTCGCAATATTCAGCAGTCGTGCGAGCAGCCACAAGGCCAACGCAACCTCGATGAAGTTTGAGTATACCTCGTGCACCTCTCTAAGACCACTTCCAATTCGTTCGATATCCGTACTCATCAACGTAATGGGAGCGGTATCCGAGATAGCCGTAGTGCTCATCCGCAAAGTTTTGTTAAAGATCAGCGTGACTAAACTTCCTCGAACCATAGTAATAACGCGGTATGTCTTGTGCTCGTAAGCAGCATATGAGATCTATAGGTGGTACTAGAATTAGTAGAGTCTCCATCAAGCCATGAAGTTTTACATACGGCAATCCCGAGATACACAATGGCGTAGGCGCCGATGAGCCCATAGGCATAGTTAGCGGAGTTAACGTGTTCTGGTTCGGTCATAAAATTGAGTACGCGCTCGACGAGAAATGGCTGCGCAAAGCAAAATCCCGTATATGCCAGCCGGGGTATAACACCCTCAAAAAAGGCCCATTTGTAGTGAGATATGAAGGTCCATAACAGTGAATTTTGATGATACTTGTTGGCTGGGGTCTTGATTAACTCATCGTATGACCAAAAAATTGAATCTCAAAATTTCACCTTTGTCCCATCTTTCAAGGAGAGAGCGTGGACTTGAAGCAGCTCTGAGGTCGTTGTCGAGAGCAGGAAGACTGTCAACTTTCAAAATATCTTTTGACCCGCGCCAAAGTAGTTCATTTAGCCACCAAAATATAGCGCGATTCAGCACGCCACTGGTCGACTCAATCGGGCTGTTTTCGTATCTCTTTTTCAGCAAAGATCTCTTTTCTGTTGCCTCAAATCCGAGAATGGTCGCTTTGGTAACCCATGATATAGCAAAAAGTACTTTCAGAGTTTGACTAATGGGCATGAAATATAGAGTTCGAAGGCGTACGAGGTCGAAGAGCAAGGTAAATACAAGGAAGACATTGATCACTGTGGATGGGCGTATGGAGCGGAGGTGCTCCAGATGAGATAAGTAGGCCAGCAAAAGGGAAATGATCACAGTCACAAAAGTTGTAAGCACAGTTGCTCTTGTTTTGAGTGTGGATTGACACCAGAGAGCTAGCAGGATCATATGGCATCCTGTGTAGAACAGCCACGATAACTGCGCGATGCTGGTTAGGGCAAGGAACATGGGGATATAGAAGAGCTTGGGGATAGGGCGTTATACCTCCTTTGTGGCATACAACCATGACCGGTTGACCTTTTCAGGGACAGCCCATAGCTTCCAAATGCGAATAGATGCTGCAAAACAAACAAGAACAATCGGCCCGAGTGTGAGAATACTCTCTTCAAACAAGAGGGTGAAGTCAAACCCATGCAGACAAGAAGGAGCGACAATTGGGCCAAAAGCGTCCTCCTCCACAGAGCAGTCTAACATGGCTGTCTATCGAGCAGTCGCGTATGCGTAAATGCCAAGATGAAGCTTCCAAGGCTGATCTGAAAAGAGAAATAGCTATAGAAATCGCTGGTGCCTAAAATATGCGACAGGGACCTTCTGACTCACACTCCAACTGCAACACGCATCCTTAGAATTGATGACATCTAAAATAATTATTATTGTGTCGCGTATCTCAGTGACTCATTGGTGAACCAGCCGTATTGCAGGTGTACATGTGTGGGCTTAATAATGGTTGTTCACAGGCGATGGAGTGACGAACGAAGATCATATTTACAACAGTCTCTAGTATTTCGCAAAATCAAGATCTCTTCTCAACAAATATCAGAGATGCAACCGACGTATCTAACAATGGGTCACATCAATCACAATTATCAAACGATTATAACAGCAATTGAACGTGCCTAGTATGAGGGGTCCGCCGCCATAAATTGTCTTTTGGTTTACAATACTTCTTTCAAGTCCATCACACTTACAGAGACCCGGTTGTTCTCGCCAAGTAGCACTCCAGCAGAGTTCACGACCAGGTATCGACCTCCATCCTCCGACAACACGCGTAGAGCCCGCGTGTAGCCGTGTTCTTCAGGACAGGGGATCTCTGTCCACTCTCCTTCTCCAAGAGCTTTGTTAATGAACAAAGTACCCTGTGTACCGGAGCTGACAATAATGGTGCCATTTTCACCACCGTATGGTGTCCATACAGCGTACGGCGAAGATGTTGGCTGAGTACCACTAGAGACAACCAGACGCTGTCCCGGGGCGGAGGCAATATTCTCGGGGTCGGACGACAAACGGTAGTAAAGAGGGAAGGAGTAGGTTTCTGTACCAAAGAAGGAACCATATTCATAGACGTAGAAGTATTGACCGTTCGGGAGCTAGAAACGTTAGCATTTTCCGAGAACGGCACAGACATGTCTTCCGTTTAGCTTACCTTAGTCACAACTGGCATGCCAGGTCGGTCGGTATAAGTAGGATAGGTGACATCTTCCACAACAGGTCCCCAGTTCTTCAGATCATTCGTGACCTGGTGGACCATTGTCTGTCCGTAGGTTGCATTATCCCGCTGATCCGAGTAATAACAAATCAACTTGCCCTTGCTGCAAAGGGAGTTAGTGAGATATTTCAACGAAGAATAGAAGAACATACTTGGCAAGTAGGAATGGCTCCCACACAGGAGTGAGTCCATTGTTTGGCCGTGCCTCTCCTCCGGCGGCAATATGGCTAACAAAGTCCCAAGTCATGCCATCGTCCTGTGACGCGTACAGAACTATGTCTGTGGACGACAGGTCAGTCGGAATGCTACTACCGGCTAGGAGTAGAGTGCCCTTTTTGAATGAGCCGACGCGCTCGGGCAAGGAGTAGAGGAACGGCTGGTAACGCAAGCCATATCCATTGACAGTGTCATGGACCCTGGAGATCTCGTTCCAGGTCTTTCCGTGATCCTTGGAGCGGTAGATGGGGAAGTAGACCGCGGGTGGCTCTGGAGAGTAGTTTTCCCATGTTGCAAGAAGGTCACCATTTGGAAGCTGCTCGTTACGGGGGTAAAGCGTCCTCGGAACGATATAGTCGGAAGGTGGTGAGAAGATAGTCACATTTGTGAGCGAGGTAGGAGAAGACTGCTTGGAGCGCGGAATTGTCGCCGCAGCCGCAGCCGCAGCAAAAGCAAGAACCTGTGGAATCCTCATATTTGGTATGCCGGAGCTAACTGGTATTCTACTACCTTCATTGGAAGCATTGTCCTGCTTTTATACCTCAATTCTCTCAAAAATTAAAGTTGATTCTTAAAGTAGTATACAGTACTCCGGCGCTATCCCACCGGAATTAACCTTATTGTGGACTAATCCGAGGGGTAGTTCATCTGAAGAATTTCCATCAATTACGGCGATCGTAAATAATCCGGGGAAATCTCAAAATGACGACATTAATTGCCGAGATCTCATGTGACAGCACGTGACAGCACGTGATGACCCTCCAAGCTCCAAGGTCTCAGGGGAGAGTGTTTCTTCCCCTGAAACCTTCCATGCCGTGGTACGGGGTAGTCAATCTGAGCTCTGAGCATGGATTCCTAAGTAGGGGGCTATACCTCACAAAGATCGGAGGACAACCTCGTATTGACAATATCCTTCGAAATTTGAACTTTTTGAAGTCCACGCCAATTGGGCAGCACAAGTCTCCAGGCAGTTTGGCCCCCACCATCCACAGCCAAATTTAGTAATGCCCAAAAAGTTGACCAATGGTGATCGTCGATCTACCATCCCGTGCGAACTATGTTGCCTATCAGCACACAGCCTTCGAGCATCGCCATGTTTTGCTGGCAACCAACATGCTTCAAAATGATTGATTGGGAGAAAATCCATATCCCCGTTTAGCCTAGGGCTGACTTAATATGGGAGACTTATTTACCTTGGATTTCTTCCACTTTTCTCATTTGACTCCAGTCTTTTAGGATTTCACCTTTCTCCGAGACATCCAAGACATCCAAGACAAATTATCCTTTCCAAGCACTAAAAGTCGATTTTGTCCGAAAATGGTACCCACCGAGTTCGCACATCGGCCAAAAGGCCAGTTGAAGGGGAAACTGCAGCGATCGACAAGGGACCTCGTCGGTCGTTCAACGACCATGTGGGATAATTCAAAAGATCGCTACCATCAATCTACAATGGAAATATGGCACAAGTCGGCAGGCACATTAAATGATTCGAAAGATCGGTGTCATCAGTCAGTTAAATTGATGCTATATCGATCGGTGTCGAAATGGAACCAATCAGCAGATCAGTTACACCGGGTAGCTCGTCTTGAAGACACGATACCATATGTTCCAGCGCGCGATGAACAAACCGAAGAGCAAACACCCCCGCAATCCCGATTCTACTCCCGGGAATTCAATTCGCAATCAACAGCCTCATCGCCAAACCCAAAGACCATATCACCCTCCACACAAGCGGCATCAATCAAATCTACCTCGGTCATCGGACCTTCACTTTCTCCGGAGGAGCAGATCAGAGTGTTTCACGAAGCAACTGTACCCGTCAATTCCACGGTGAAACAGGCAAGACAGTTGCGGGATGACAAAAGAACGGCCCTGGGTGAGATCGAGCTTGAGTGGGTCAACTCGACCATCACCGATGCCGAAAATGCCGCAAATGACTTGGCCGCGTTTGTGAAGCAGTTTAAACAAACCAGCCCCCAATACCGCAGCAGCTGGAAGCGTCGTGACTATGAAGTTGCCCTGAAAAAGCAATCCCACATGCTTCTTTCTCATAGCAAAGTCAAGGCGATTCTTAGTCACCTTGGCTCACTACAAACAACTTTGGGCAAGAATGAAGGTTTTTTCTCTCCGTCTGAGGTTTCGACGGTTCTTCCCCCGATTTCAGAACTTCCGTGCGAGACGAGTGTCATATCGGTCTTCGAACTTCCATGTATATCCCCTGCGAAAACTGAGCGACCTATCCCGAAAATCGTGGTGACACATTATGACGGTGATCGTGATGATAATGAAACATACTCCCATGCCGATGAAAGTCCTCCCCTAAGCCACGAGGCAAATGGAATGAATAGCATGGCAGAGTTACCGTGATTGCATCACTACATCACTTGCGAAGGTTGGATAAGGAGCGATATGATTGTTCTGTAGCTTATGACGATCCCACACGAATAAACGAATAACGAATCAAAATCTCAGTTCTATATCTTATATCAAGGTTCCAATTTGCATCTTGTCTCGTCTCAATCCAGTCATCCCGTCTGGTCAATGAAATCTATGGTAAAGACTACACCGCAAAAAGACATCCGAAGTGGCAGTGGGAATAACATCTAAAGATGGGACTGAACTTCAAGTGCGGTTATCTCCTCAATCACAGTGTTGACTGCCTCAACCGCCATTCCGTATCCAGCCTGGTAGCCGGTCCCACCAGCGCCATAGTTATGGACAACAACCCCCCAGCGTCCCGCGTCACCTACTTTCACGCTCTCCCTGGCAACACGAGCGCCGCCCTTGCGAGATGGGCGCAACCCAGCAAATGCACCAAGAATCTCAGTCTCATCTGAGTTTAGAACTGGAAGCAAAGCCGTCGTTCGTGCCAAAATTGACTCTGTCTCTTCTCCGAAGGTATCCGGTGTACTGTCGATATAGTTCAGGTACTGTCACATGGAACACCTAAGAGAAAACAACAATGGACGGATGTTGTTTGGCAAAGGGCGGGGAGGAGCCTACTTACCCAACATTCTTTTGCATGAAGCCACCAAGAATCACGTTTCCATTCGAGTATGGTCGAGGAATAACGTAGGTTTCATAGTCCTTACCATGTCTCATGATGTTATGTTGAACATGAGGTGCTCTTGCAAGTAGAATCTGACCTCTGGTGGGAAAGCACTTTGAGTCTTGGACTCCCGGTAACTCTTTTGCTGCATTACCGGTGCAGTTAAATACCACCTTCGTGTCCTTGCTGAGATAGCCGGATGAGAGTTGGGGCAACTTTTTGCGAATGACTTGCACTCCGTATTCTTCATTAAGCTTCTTGAACAAATACCGAAGGTGCATTGGTGCGTTGAGAGTTATTGTTGTGAACTTTACGCCAAATGCAACACCCGCTGGCAAGTCTTGTGTGGCAATCTTCTTGAACTGTCCAATGGCAATGTCGATAAGCATATCTGGGATAAACAAAAAAGCCATTCATAACTCACATCTTTAAGATATGCGGCCATAGAGTCGATCTTTTCACGGGATGGTAGCTCATCCCAATACTCCACCGAAGGTGTTTCCTTCACATACGCATTCTGGCCATCCTTGGCTGCAAGATCGAGAAGATGCATATACCCAAGCTTGTCCCATCTCAACGCATTCGGGTCACTTGCAGAAATAGCGGAAAAATTGGCACCAGCCCTGAACGCCCAGGTTAATCTTTTGTGAATGTGAACTAGCAGCAGGAGTTCCAACAAACCATGGTGAAGTGTAATTTATCGAAGTATCTCCTGGAAGATGTTCTGCAATTATGGTCGTGTACCGGCCATAGCCCTTTTCAGCAAGAAGGAGGGCTACATTTAGCCCGATCACGCCGGCCCTTAGGAATATCAGCATCAACACTCCGAAACAGTCGCGTTTTGGCTCCCACTTACCCAATGATCACTACATATTCACTTTTCATATTTCCGAGCGGATTTATTGCCACTGAGTGAAATCGGACTTCTTTATTTGCCTCTTGTCTGCTACCCTAGAGAATCTTAAATACTTCACAACCAAGGACAGCTTTTTAGATTATATGGTCTGTCAGGATGTTGACTTGAACCGCGGCGAAGTCCGCGGTCAATCGCCCGCGGGCCGGTCAAGGTGCTCTGATTGGCGGCATGGCTATAGAGATGGTCGGGGACAAGCGGTATCGCTTTTTATTGGTCAATAGTACTCTAACCTTGAAGAGTAAGGGACAATGATTTCAACGACCGATGGATAACTATCATACGGCTATGGAGCTAACCCATAAAGCACTCTCTCCATGTGTTTAAGGGCTTGAGCCAACTATGCCCAAATTCTGGAAAGAATAGAGGGCTATACAGGGTAAACTCTATGCTTCCTTTTTCGACTATGTCTTCTCTACGATCACTTCAATTTTTCTAAGCTATATATTAATAAATCACCGCGCCGTGGGTCAGAGCTTTTTCATAGACCACTCTAATCCTACGGCAGACTTCTGCCGTTCACGATAAGCACATCTCCGCTCAAGAGATGATCACTTGGAATATACGACTGCCGTTCCGAGACATTACCAGAGTCTTCTGTATAAACTACGTTCTAATTCGGCGGACACCCCCGCTTCATAGGTACATTGTAACTGTCTCCTTCTCCCGTCGCACCTCTCTCTCTCCCCCTACGAGGTACTTCCCTCCTCCATTCCTATCCGCTTTCTCCAATGGTGCATATTGCCGTCCTCATTGGTCATCTCCAGTCACATGACGAGATATGTGTAGTTTGATAGCCAACAGCAGACAGTCGTCTGGCGTGAAGATAAGAACTCGCTAGTCCAATACTACATAGCCATGATCTCATACAATGGCAATTCTAAAAACAATTTGAAGATTTGAAGCTTTCAAAACTCAAATGGGGAAAAAAATCAAACAAATGCCTCAGGGTAGACACAAGGAGATACCTCGGCGGTGATATCTCGGTAGTCGGTCGGGTGAGACTCGGTTCATAATTTTCTACCTGACATGGATGTCATTCTTATCTAGGTAGATATAAAGTCTGCGAAATCGCCCAAATACAACTTTGAAGTAGAAATCGATAATTTCAAAGTCTATCAAGACAATATGTCCGAAAATATTGATACACGAGATTCTACCCCTAAAATAAGCAAGTCACAGTCTTCCTCCGAGGATCTCAACGCCACCCAGGAAAAGTCACATCCTTCACCTCTCCAGCGCTTGAAGAAACAATGGAAGGAGATCAAAAAGGAGTGGGGACCTCTCATGGCGGCCAAAGAGGACTGGGATGACGAGTACACCTTCCCACCCGGCCGTTATTCTGGGCAAAGATAGCTTGACAATGGTGAGGTCCTCCCACATACATCATGCTCGAACTTATTATCTAATGCTGTTTCGAAGAAACCTTGGAACATACAAGTCTCAGCATTTTTGCCAAGGCGGCAAAATAGTGGAACTTGTGTTCAACCTAGGGACCGCCAGTCCTAATACTTCGCCGATCATCGCCATGCAAAATGTGCGATCTTCCTATCATCCCGACCCCGAGTGCTTTCCACATGCATCCATGATACCGACGAAAAATTTTCAAAATAATGGCGTTTGCTTTGCGGAACATTGGCGGGGATTATCTTCCAACATGGCGTTACCCTTCTTTCGGTCACATTTTGCTGGCGGACTTCCTGGGATGTTGAGGATTTGGCTGTTTCCTCCAAGATATACATACATCCCCTCTTGATAACTCATAATTCATAATATCCTAATGCGCATTAATTACATCTAAGTAACTAGTTAACTAAAGCTCCGTGACACGCTTAACTGTAAATTCAGATCCATGGAACGTCTGGGACATAAATTTTCTAGTTCATACAGATTAGGCAGCCACAGGTCCTCCCGGTTTCTGACCGTAAACCACCCGCAAGTTCGTGTACAAGTGATATGACGTATCCCGCAGCTCCATTCGAATTCCTGCCAACAGCCCTTCAATCTCGGAACGTGTCCACCCAAGCACTCTTGAAAACAGCGCGTATGTGTAAATAGGCATAGCTTCAAGCATATTAAGCTGATGGTACCGACCAAGCTCCTTGAGCTTGGGGTCTTTGGGCCATGGACTTTGGGGCAGCTATTGACTAATAAGCATGGTGCTCCATCTTTACCAAGGATGGCGGAACATACCTTGTAAACATCTTCTTTGACATTCACGAACCCGACCTTCACCATCCGCTCTTTCCAGGATGGTGAAGATGTCATGTCCTTGCCGAACATGCGCGATGATTCGTGCATGTGCTTGATGGAAATCATAAGATTGGTTGCCTTGAGGTGAGTTCCATCGTCTGAATAAGTGTTGACGTCGAAGCTCGCCATTTCAAGCCATCCATTGGGATTCAGGTTGTCGAGTGCTTGTCTGAAGAGAAGGTCATGGTCACGGATGGAACCTTCCAATTCGCGCCCATGGATATAGTCAAATGGTTTGCTGTATGACCATGGTTGTTCAAAGTCGTCAATCTCGAAGCGGCAGTTTGGAGGCACCCTGGACATATATCAATATCATATAAGGGGCCAATATAGTAGCAGTGGAGCGTACCATGATGGCTGAATAGCGCTTAGGTCAATTCCTATTTCCATTAGCCAACGTTTTGATCGGGCTGTAGACAGATGCCCGTACCAATCACCTGTGAGTTTGGGTTTGTACTATATTGCTCGTCAGGGGCGGATTTGAATGGATATCTTGGAAATCAACGTACTCTGCATACTCGATCGCCCATAAGCCTGTTCCTGTGCCGAGATCTAACACTCGCTTCGGATCTTTGACTGGTGCTTTGAGCAGTTCTCCTTTGAGGAGCATTAAGTAAATGTGGTGGCTCTATTGCTTATTAAAATTTTGTGTGGTCGGATTCAACAAGTGGAGACTAACCAGATCAAGGCGATCTTGTTCCCGTTCGTCATTTGGCTGTTTGAATATTAGTTTGAGAGAGGCACTAGGCGTTATCAGGGTCATGTACCAGAAGATATTCTCCTTCGTGGTATGAATGATACCTGCGACCGTTCTATATCTGATCAGCACAGTTCGTGATCAAGTCGCGATGTAACACACTTCATATCTGCGATTATTAGCAACCATTTGGACAGAGGATTCGGGAACCTTAACATACTGATAGTCTAGCACACTCGAGGTCACACTTGTGGTGTAACTGGCGTTGTCGAGTCTATTATCATTAGTAGGATATACACATCGCCACTGGTCACTGGTCTTACGAGTCAGAGTATAATGAGGACCCGTCAATGTCGGACTGATGATGTTAGTTAGATAAGCAGAGGGAATGACGCGCAAGAAGAAAAAGAACAACTAAAAAAAAAAAAAAAAAAAAAAAGAGAGATTTCATGAAATACTAACCTCGGGCTCGACCGGGTCGTGGTGCGTATCCTGATCCATATTCGATTCCGATCTACAAGACAGCACAAGAACGCAGAAAAGCGCGTTGTAGACGGTGAAAGAGAGAAAAAGTGAAAAGTGAAGACTGCAAGCACACCGACTGCAGTCCGATGACCCCCTTATGACCCCTCTGTCTTCAAAGCAGCTGTTAGCGTCCCAGATTGTCGGGTCTAGGGTTACCACGTTGTATCCAACGATCATCCACGCCGTCAGCCGGATAAGTATGTTGTGCTCCGTAGTTGTACTCCTTCGAGTAAAGAAGGCTGCCCCAGCGTACCTTTTCCTTAGTTTCTGGAGTACATATCCCGTGTAACGGCTTTCGATGGGCGTTAGTTGGATGTTCTAAGTGGTTCGAGAACAGCTAGCGTATTGATCGCTCTAAGCTGATTAGCCCACTGCTGTGCGATGATCCGCAGGACCGAAAAGGGACTGGTGCACGGCCAATCAGAGGTGCAGTGCATCGGGTTGAGGTCCACAGCTGTAATTCGCGCCAGCCACGCTCCCATTGGATTTGGACAATACCGACTCCGTATGTACCAAGAATCTAGCAATAGCTTAACTATATGCTGTATATAATATCCCAAGGTCGTGTTGGATATCTTGGATTGAAACTGCAAAGTCGAACTACCCAAATCAAGTCCGCGACCACATTAGGGAGTGGGGCGAGCAACGTAAGTGCTTGTACGTACTTTTGCCCTCGTATCCATATAACAGAAATTTGTTCAATTCGCTAGTCACAAATAATTGACACCACTCGGTCCCGACAGCTTGGTTGTTCGCCACTGGACAGCGGAAGCGAAGAAAACACTCCGGAAATCAGTCCACTCACCGTAATGGTAGTCGCTCCAGCCCAAGTTTCAATATTTCCGGGACTTGAGAAATTGTGATCCGTAACGCATCTATGCGGTCTGGTATGCAAGTTATTATGTGCATAGCTATGCCGGTTGTACAACATTAGGGATGCATATGTCCCCGGTATTCTAGCTGTACTCCGTAGTGTTCTGAACTCGAGCTTTTGGTTTGAGGCCTAATCACGTGTTAGGGTGAGACAAGTGATCGGAAAGGCCCAGAGCTACATGTACTTATGTACTTATGTACTTATGGCCCAAGGCGCACTATGAGGGACTCAACAGTGCGGTACAACCCTAGTCTGTCCCCGGGGCCATCGCAACCATTGATTAATCTGGTGACCATTTCCCCCTCGCTGTACAAAGTACCAGGTAGTGCTTATAGGCGACGAAGCAGCTAATCCCAAATAACCCTCAGCATATATAAATGCATACAGTGCAAACACTATATCTAATATGTTATGCATAAATCATCAATGGAAAATGCGCTACATCAGGCTAGTCCCGCATTTGTAAATCAATCAATTGCTGGATGTGTGACGAAAAACGTTTTATCCCCGTGAAAACGGCGGTTTTTGGTTGGCCAGTATTTCCCCGGATACTGTTGGGTAACCACACGGGTTCACTTGGGCAGGTTTAACTAGTTCTTCAGTTGACCATTAAATGGTCAAATGGATCATATATTTCCATTTATACAGTAACTAGACAAGAGGGGCCCATGAACGAAATGTGCACAAGGGTTATATGCATCGAACCTCCTATTGATTATCGCGATTGATTGCTGTTGTCAAATTACTCAAGTCTCTTGCTTAGCACGGCACCGTACCAGATCGTAGCAACCAGACTGACCAAGTTGACCAAGCTTGAGATGCCATGCACACGGCCGAACTTTTTGTTCAGGGCCAGCATCTCCTTGGAGTGAGGCGCCGGGTCGTAGCTCCTCTTTCCATCACGGGTTTCTGCGAAGGTTAGAAAATTCAATTGACTCTTTTACACGAAACATAGTGCCAGCAGCTAACGTACCTTGATGCTTGCGCTTGCGCATCACATTGGTGGTGATGGGACGTAACACGAACATGTTCACCAACCCGGTTACTGTCACGGTTGCCAAAGGCAAGAGGGTGTTAAGGCGGTTCTCAGGTGCAGTGAGACCAGACAGACCCAAGGCCTGTCCGCCGTGGGAAGCGGTCAAGGCGACCACTACAGGCAGCGCACTTTGCAGTGAGAAGTAGATGGGAAAGATGGCGGTCTGCAGACTAGCAAATTGGGGCCGCGGAAGGGCACGGAAAGAAACGAAGCCTCCGACAAAGGACTTTAAATATGTTAGACAACACTTTTTAGAGAGGGCGATTCTATATCCGCCCGGTTCAGATTGGTCTCACCTGGTAGAACTGTGTCCCTAAAAGGGTGCCGTAGCTATCTCATTTATTAGCTCACAAGCCATGATTCTGCACCAACGAACAAACCTCAAAACGTGGTAGGGGCGAGGATCCATGATTTCGGATATGTTATGACCTAAGGAGAGTTGAGTTGGCGATAAAGTCGATGTGAAGTTGCATCGAGGGGAAGAAGTGGCAGTTATCGCTACGATCCAATTCTTAATGAAAGCCTTATTTCCACTTCCAAATAGAGGGAGCTGGCTTCTAACGACGCACAGACCACCAAACACCAACAAAGACGGCGTGTGATGTCATGTGCCTTCGTGTTTCGGTCTAAACCGCAAGTGGAAATATCACGCGTCTGCCTGTTGTCTTGAGCCCCAAAGCAACTTTGTCTTGCCATGTTCCCAACATCATCATCATTATGGCGGAGAAAGAGGCTACAGTTTACATTGTAGACATGGGACGGTCTATGGGCGAGCGCCACCATGGCCGTCCTATGACAGATCTCGAATGGGCCATGCAGTATGTCTGGGATAGGATCACTGCCACGGTATGTGACTTGACCTTGTTCAACGCCAGAGAACTGACAATTACAGGTGGCTACTGGTCGAAAGACGGCTACGGTTGGCGTAGTTGGACTCAGGACTGATGGTGAGTGGTCGGCTACCAGTCAGCACCCATTGGGACCCTTGTCTCATGTTTGGAACAGGAACTATCAACGACTTGGAAGAAGAGAGCTTTTCTAATATTTCTATTCTCTTCGGTCTTGGCCAGTATGTGTGGCTTAATTAATCGACAGCTTTATGCCGAGTCGCCTGACTAAATTGTCTTTCAGAGTCCTCATGCCTGATATCCGGAAACTGCGAGAAACGATCAAGCCCAGCAACACTAACAGAGGCGATGGTATGTGACTGTTGAAGTCTTGTCAAGCTGCTTATTCTGACTTTATATAAGCCATCTCTTCTATTGTCATTGCCATGCAGATGATCATTGACTACACGAAGAAAAACAAATACAAGCGCAAGATCATCTTGGTGACCAATGGTACCGGCGTGATGAGCGATGATAATATCGAAGGCATCATTGAAAAGATGAAAGAGGTTAACATTGAGTTGGTGGTCATGTATGTTTCTTGCCGACATGACTTCACATTCATGCTAATACTATGCAGTGGAGCCGATTTTGATGACGCTGAGTATGGTGTAAAGGAAGAAGACAAAGACAGTCGAAAGGTTCTAAGCCATCTCCAATCTATTCTGTTATTCATGTTGACAAAGCGCTCTGCAGGCTGAAAACGAGACTCTTCTCCGAAGCCTGGCTGAGGACTGCGAAGGTGCTTATGGAACGCTGGAGCAAGCCGTTTCGGAATTGGATATTCCCCGTATCAAAGTGACCAAGAGCATGCCATCTTTCAAGGGAAACCTCACGCTCGGCAATCCCGAGGAGTATGACACGGCTATGACTATACCCGTGGAGCGATACTTCCGAACCTACGTCGCCAAACCAATCTCAGCGAGCTCGTTCGTACCACGCTCCGGCACCGAACCTGGAAGTCAAGCACCGGTTAAAGGCGATGCTGAAGGCGATGCTCTCGCCTCAGTGCGAACATCACGGACGTATCAGATCACAGATGAGTCCGCACCAGGTGGTAAGATCGACGTTGAACGCGATGACCTCGCCAAGGGGTACGAGTACGGACGTACCGCGGTTCCTATCGAGCAAACCGATGAGAATGTTGCAAATCTACAAACATTTGCTGGTATGGGGCTGATCGGGTTCGTTCAGAAGGATCAGGTGTGTCTTTATGCCAACATTAAGTGCTATAACAGCTAATCCGTGACTTAGTATGACCGGTACATGCATATGTCAAACACGAATATCATCATCCCTCAGCGTGCAAATGACTATGCGTCTCTTGCGTTGTCTTCTCTCATTCATGCACTCTACGAATTGGAGTCCTATGCGGTTGCCCGCTTGGTGACCAAAGAATCCAAACCACCGATGCTTGTGTTGCTAGCTCCATCTATCGAGGCAGACTATGAGTGCTTGATTGAAGTACAGCTTCCATTTGCAGAAGACGTGCGGTCGTATCGGTTCCCACCTTTGGATAAGATTATCACTGTCTCTGGCAAGGTGGTGACTGAACATCGAAACCTCCCAGGCGTGGCGTTGAAAGATGCGATGAGTAACTACGTGGACAGCATGGATTTTGTCACCACAAACGATGAAGGGTAAGTATAGTCCACTTGATTATCGACGTTATCAGTTAATCAAAAGAGCCAGGCAAGCCACTGACGATCTCCCAATCGACGAGTCATTCTCACCGTTATTGCACCGCATCGAATCGGCAGTTCGATATCGTGCTGTGCATCCCAATGACCCTGTCCTCGACCCCTCAGAGCGGCTCACTGAATTCGCACACCCCTCAGAAGACATGGTCAAGAACTCCAAATCCCATCTTGAGAAATTGATGTCCATAGCGGATGTCAAGAAAGGTAACCTCGATTTCCATACTACATCCGGAAGATACCCTACTCACCCACGCATTTTGTCTTATAGTTCCACCGAAGACAAAAGGCCGTAAACGCCAACGTGAAACAGAGAAACCTCTCTCAGGTTTGGACGTGGACGCCCTGCTCAGCCTCGAACCCAAGCGAACGAAGATTTCCACCGAGAATGCAATCCCAGAGTTCAAGCAAACACTTTCCCGCGCGGAAAACATCGACGCAATCCACGACGCTGTGCAGCAGATGGCTAAAATCATCGAGAGCCAGATCACACACAGCCTCGGTCATTCAAATTACGACCGTGTTATCGAGGGGCTTGGTACTATGCGTGAAGAACTGGTGGACTATGAGGAACCGGCGGTGTACAATGACTTTGTGCGTCAGTTGAAGGGCAAGATGTTGCGGGAGGAGCTGGGTGGGGATCGGAGGGAGCTGTGGTGGTTTGTAAGGAAGGGAAAGCTTGGGCTCATTGGCAAGAGTGAGGTGGATAGCTCGGCTGTTGAGGAGCAAGAGGCTCAAGAGGTGAGGTTTGGCCTTTTATTGTGGAATGGAACGAGTGCTAACACTGCGTATAGTTTCTGGCTCCCAATTGAGGAATTGAGTGGGGGGGCGGGTTATTGTCTCGCTATTCAAACATGAAATAGTGAGCATACGAGGGATGTGGAATATTCATACTATTCTCTATGCCAGATTTACGCGATGTAGAGCTTCCTGTGCAAGTTATGTTATATGGTACGTCGTAGAAGTAAGGCCGGGAAACGGAGTATAGTCCACCTCAGGTGATGAGGTCCAATAATACTGACCACCCAGATCAAAGGATACGGATTGGAGGGGTTACGGAGAAATGGAAATATTGAGCAAGCCCATGAACAGCATTGTCATATCGACGTAGAATTGACACATACAGGAACGAAGCCCGCAGACAGAACAATATGAGGCACGAAGTGAATCGGTGCCCAATTGCAAGGCATGACGAGTCGTCAATGAACAACAGAACCAAACGCCGTGCATAACATGCCCAATAACCAGTATTCGCTCCAGAAAACAGCAAAAGACCGAGATTTGCAAACTCAAACATTAAAAAGCATCCAGATGCATCACGGAAAAGGGGTATGCAGAAGTGTTGTCCCGGTAGGACGAGAAGAATGGAACAAGAAGCGCTCCGAGGAAACTCGGAGAGTTTCGAGGGGCGAAAGAAGAGAGCAGAACATCTAGTGGATGGTCTTGATGGCCCGTGCGGGGCTGATAGTATTGCTGCCAATGCGGCCACTAGGCTTGCGAACACCACGAGACTCGCTGCGGGTGTTTTCCGTGGGCCGGCGAGGACTGGAGCGAACCTTGCTGACTGAGATAGGGGCAGCGCCGCTCTTGCGGCTCACTGGAGTCTTGGGTGCTGAGTGGTCAACCCAGTTCTCTTGATCCTTGTGGTTGTCTTCTGTGAGGGTGTAGCTGGCTGTGACAGTGGCAGAGTAACTGATAGACCGTGATGTGGGTGAGGCAACAGGAGACCTAGATGACCGCTGGGCTAATCGGCGCAGCTGGATTTCTTCTTCGCTCTCACTGCTCTCGTTGCTCTTCCTGTGACTGCGGTGGCTGCGCTGCTCGTTTTCAACAGCAAGGGACCCAGACGCAGTTCGGGAATAAGGGTGGTGGCGTGAGTCCTTTCGGTGGGATTTGCGAGGCTGACCAGGGGTTGGCGCAGGAAGATCTTGGTCTGGGTAAGCTGCAGCTTCATTGTGATCAATCTCTCCGAGGGCTGCGCGTTTGGAGTGGCTATTATTTGGTGGTGTGGAGACCACTCCGTTGCTGGTGCGTTTCTTGGTTGACACTCGCGGAGTGACGGGTGTGGACTGTGCCAGCTTCTCGCGCATGCTATCCTCAAACCACCATTCACGGAATGCACCCTGGTTGAGGTGTAGCCAGTGCTGCTGAGGTCCAACTACCATACCGGGTCGCATGAATCTCATGAAGGCAATCACTTCATTGGCGGTGAATCCATACTTGTAGATCAGGTAAGCGCCAATCAAGCAGCCTGTACGGCCGAGGCCTGCCTTGCAATGGACTGCGATACCCTTCTTCTTGATGGTGATCATCTCATGGGCCATTTTGATAAACCGTCTGACAAGCTGCAGGGGAGGGCAGGTGCCATCCTCGAAGATCATGTCAATATGAGCGATTCCCATTGCGGTGAAGTAAGATGGGCAGTAGAGCTCCGAGTTGAGTCGTACAACGAGACCGACGTTGCGCTGGTGGAAATGGGCGAGAACATTCTTGAATGGCATAGGAAGCTTCGAGGAAGAGATTTCCGAGATTGTTGTGGGCAATGCATTGTACTCCGGGGTGTTGACAGGAATGGGTTCCACGGGCTGGTGCTGAGGAGACGCAAAGGCAAGGAAATCCGGCGTAACCCAGTTGAAGTCACCCATGTCGACTCGCTCAAATTTCTCGTATCTATTGAAACAAATCAGCATCAAATCTTGGGCCTCGGAAACAGTGGCACTTACTCCTCGAGATTGAAGTCGCGAAGTCCACAAAGAGACTGCTCCTTGGCCCTCCATACTCCATAAACGACATCTTGAATGTTCAAAATGAAATCTGCCTGGCTGTATCCAGCATCGCGGAAAGGCATGTAAGGAGGGTCTGCCTGTGCGATAGGTGCTAGAGCCAAATGAGGTGGCCAGGACTGAATCATGACCATGTAGCATGCAACAAGGCAGGCTGCATTGGCGCGACTCCGGGCATCAGTCTTGCTATAGAAGACTACCGGGCGGTCGCTGTTGGCTGGGTCGCCAAGAATCTCGTGGAAAAGCACAGCAAACCGGTACAGGTGGCCAATGTGGAGTGGGCCGAAATCAGCGTGAAAGGCATTGTACAGAAGTGTGTCATCGATAGTGAAGTACACAGGAGAGCGGCGCTTGCTTGGAGTGGCGGGCTGCGCACGTGCCCGCTTGCTTGGGGATTTGGGTGCGTCCAGATGGAAGGGAAACGGGGTTCTGGAGCTGGGAGCAGAATCATAAGATGCAAGGTATAGGCGGTCTATATGGTAATTTGCCTTAGCTTTCATTGCTGGGTGGAAAACATTCAAATCGTCGAAGAACATTGTACCAACCTTGGATGTACTCGATCATCTGCCCGCCGTGGTTGAAGTCGGTAGTCATATTGCGGGTTGTTTGTTGACAGCCGCCTAGACCTAGAGTGATTGTGTAACGCTAGTAAAGAGCGAAGACAGATCGATATGGTACCGTTACAGGTCCTGGTGTTGTTTTGGTGTGACTCGGAGGATAGCGAAGCCAATGGTAAGAGAATAGTCGGTAAATGTAAGAGCTAAACACTCATGATCAAACTGAGGGAGATCTATGAGTATAGAATGATAAGGATAAAGAGAAAATAAAAGCCTGGATGCGAAAAAGCTGTACAGGTGATGAGACCGGAGGAGAAGGAAATCAACACAAAGTCCGAGTTCATGATGTTTGCAGCTGCCATGCCACTGTTATGTTGTGCCTTACCTATTTGGGACTAGTGGTGGCCGTTGACGTGACAACCCTGTGGCCTCAGGCATCAGCTTTGTTTGCCTTGCACATTCCAAAACATCACCATAACAAACAAACAGTATAAACTGCACAAACCACACAAACACCATTAACATGAAGGCGAAGGACTCATAGCTCACATCTCATACATCTCATACACCTCCACTCCGAATTCATACCCTAGTCTTCAGCGTGGAACACTGTCACCTGATTGCACATTCCCCATATCACATGGCTGCTTCATACATCCCTAGAACAGTGTATGTCTCTTCCAATAATTCATTGGAGGGCTGCTTTCATATTTCCAATCAATGCCATACTTAAGCTTCCAATCCATGTCGGTAAACGAGCTCAGGAATAACGCACTTTTTCACCCCTCTGCTTCCTTCTATGTAAGCAGTCCGGTATACTACCGTCCGACAAGATGGTTACTGCAATATTTTTACATAACTATCCATACTACACGGATCGAGGTGAAAGGTGGTGTTCAGACCGCTGCGCTCCAACTGCCTAACATTGAGTGACCAATATGGTACGGAATACATAAATGGCACCTCTTAGCTGCATTCTCTTAGTAGAGATTCGCCTCAATAGAGCAGCTTGTTTGCAATTTGCTTCATGTTGACTTTGTCTTCAGTGGCGTCGCCGCGACTGAACGCTGAGCTGGTCATTCCCGATGATCCTAGGGACACGATTTTCCCTAATGACACTACAGTGGTCTGGTTATCTAACTGAACATCGTCTGCTGGTCCAAAAACAAAAATTCAAATCGACGGTCTTTGCTTTCCACTTTCAATTGGACTGATCCTCCACATGCCAGTAAACACCGAGGGCAGGGAACTGCTGCAATTTCATTAGAGCCTGGATTTCATACAGAGTGAATGCAAGGGCGTCTAACGGCGAACCTTTTACTTTCAAATTCGATTCCTCTTGGTCAGATTCATGTTCACTACCCCTGGGAAAGCGGTGATCGACACAAATGTGAGGCCCCGCATATAATGACCCTTGCCTGAGCCTACGGCCCATGCACTTCCAAGGTCATATTGTACATCCCTTACTTGAATAGCCTGAAGATTGTTGGGTGGTATTATTCTTATTCTTCCCGGAAAATATATGACTTGGTTCCACAAGTTCGAATAGGTCATGCTAAATCTCCCACGTTGCAATCTTCTATATATCAGATTATACGAAGATATCCCGCAAAGCAGAACAAGCTTCGACCATGATTTGACCTACTTTGTCCTGTCCAATAGTTGGACACTTGCTCCCACCACACCGCTTGAAACCTATCACACACCTTAACTCGAGACCATGTGGGCACATGCATCCCTTCTTTCGCGCAATCTCCGCGAAATGAAACTACCTGCGCGGCTCGACGGATTGCAGCCCGTTAGCGCCGGCGGTTGATAATTAACTACCTTAGTGGACCTTAATGGGCAAGAACAACGGTCAAAACATCGCCCCTGAACACCCCAGATGCGAGGGGGCTCTCGATGACCCTGCGGAGCACTGCCAAAACAAGCTCAGAGAATTGTATATAATCCGACCTTTAGATCCTGCAACTTTGTGTTCTTTTCTATACACAAGTCGTTCATTCACTCCCAGTCACTCTTTTCCTACCTGTTCGATTCTTACTCACCGAGTCACTCTTTTCAACCCTTCGAGACCTTACAAACATCGCAACCATGAAGTTCACTGGTTTCACCGTTTCACTCGCCGTTGCTGGCTTGGGCTACTCTGCCGCTCTTCCTGTCCTCGGCAATGTCAACGGTGCTGTATCTGGCGTTGAGGGCGTCGTCGGTGGTGCCACAGGTTCTGCTGCTAAGATCGTTGCGCCTATCACCTCCACCGCTGGCGGCCTGACTGGGGGCCTCAAGCGTGACAATACTGCTTCCCTCGGTGAAACTGCCGAGACCATCCCAGGCCTAGCCAACACCGCTGTTGGCATTGCCGGTAGTGCTGTCGGTACCGGTGAAAGCCTTGTCTCTGGGGCTGCTGGTACCGCGGAGAAAGCCATTGCTGGTGCTGGTCCAGCCGCGAAGCGTGGGGTCAATGACCTTGTTGGCAGCACTCTTGGAAGCGCCCTTCCAGCCATTATGAAAGAAGCCAAAGCTGGGGCCCCTGCTGGTATCCTCAAGCGCGATGGAACTGCCGCACTTGGTGATACCGTCGAAACCATTCCCAGCCTCGCCAACAGCGCTGTTACCATTGCTGGTAGTGCTGTTGGTACTGGCGAAAGCCTAGTTTCGGGTGCCGCCGGTACTGCCGAGAATGCAGTTGCCGGCTCCGCTGCAAAGCGTGAACTCAACGACCTTGTTGGTAGCACTCTCGGAAGCGCCGTTCCCGCTATTATCCAAGAAGCCAAAGCTGGAGGCCCAGCTGGTGTCCTCAAGCGCGATGGAACTGCCGCACTTGGTGATACCGTTGAGACCATTCCCAGCCTCGCCAACAACGCTGCTAGCATCGCGGGTAGTGCCGTCGGTACCGGTGAAAGCTTTGTCTCCGGCGCTGCTGGTACCGCAGAGAATGCTGTTGGCCATACCTAGTTGTTAAGATATACTTCATGTGTCGTCGTTTCCCTATGTGTGGGTTATCCTGCGGGACTTTTTATGATTGTTCGTGTTCTCCTGTACGATACTTCGGGGTACCTTTGATGCCTCTATATGACTTCCAAATGCTTCAACGTTTCTACAAATCCGTGTGTAATTCCTTGCCGCAAGGGTCGATATCTTTTTGGGTATAGTCCTGTTTATTTCTACTGGGTGAACGTTATAACTGGAACTACATACTTTGCGCCGCGTTTAGTTTGTATGACTCCTAGTGGATTCCCCTCCAATGCGTTGTTCAAGGTTATTCATCGACACAGCCGGCGTGATAAGAAGCTATGTACCTAAGTACATAGTACATACATGTACATAGCCACCAGATAGCATGATCCCAGGTGACACGTTATTTCCTATTGGTTGCTTTTACTGTTTTTACGTGTCCCGAGATGACTGAATGGAAAGGACATGCCTATACGACTGTCATGTACTCAATATATATATTTCGAATACATTTAGGTCTATCTATATTCATCCAGCAATACCGTCGGGCTAGCCTTGATCATCTAGATTTATAGTCATGCAGGTCGGTCCTATAATACGTCGGACCAAATATATATCACATGTACTGATATTCACGGCTGCACCAAGCTGAGATTTTAGCTGACAAAACTAGCTCAGCCCTGGAGTGATGACCTTCCAAGGTTGGGATCTAGATTGCATTAGAGTCAGCGATGATTTATAATAATTTTATGCACTGCCTCTGTCCACTCCGTAGAGTTATTCAGCAATTTCGTGAACCAATCAAGAGACAGCCAACCATCAATCGGCTCGGTCGATTTCCATTTCCGTCGAGCTCCTCTGGATACCCCGTGGCCAGCCCGGGGCCAATTGGTAAGAAAGTGAATCAACCGAGGTCGATTCAGATTTACCAGAAGAATACAAGAGAGACATGTTCTCCCTGCAAATTTTCCCTGTATCACATTCTGCCAAGTCCCTCCGGTCAACTCTCCGGTTACATACGTCACTCTATTCCCCGCGAACACTCCAGAGACACTTTCCTATTTTCGCATCTCCACGTCAAATTACAACCATGTCGTCTGCTACATCTTTCTTCGATTTTGAGCCTGTCGACAGTACGTATTAGCTCCTGCGGTGTACCTGCTTATCTTCTCCCCTCATCGCATCCAAATACAAGCTCCGGAGAACCCAACCGCTAACGAAATCCCGCATATGAACAGAGAAGGGCGCCCCCTTCCCCCTTTCTTCGCTGAACGGCAAAGTCGTGCTAGTCGTGAACACAGCCTCAAAATGCGGCTTCACGCCCCAGTTTGAAGGCCTGGAGAAACTCTACCAGGAGCTGAAGGCCCAGTACCCCGAAGACTTCACCATCATCGGATTCCCATGCAACCAGTTCGGCAGCCAAGACCCTGGCTCTGACGATGAGATCCAGTCTTTCTGTCAACTTAACTACGGCGTTACCTTCCCCGTGCTCGGAAAACTGGATGTGAACGGCGATAACGCTGCACCTGTGTGGACTTTCCTGAAGGAACAGCAGCCTGGGATCATGGGCATGAAGCGCGTGAAGTGGAACTTTGAGAAGTTCCTCGTCTCCGCCGATGGAAAGGCTGTTAACCGCTGGGCTTCTCTTACCAAGCCCGAGGGACTTAAGGATACCATTGTTAAGGAGATCGAGAAGGCGAAGAAGGAGGGCACTCTTGCTTCGCTGAAGAAGAGTGAGGCTGGTGCTGAGCAGGCTAAGCTGTCGTAGGGCTGTGCTTGAGGTGTTCTTTCCTGAATGATTGTGGTGATACCTTCATTTGTCTTCTTTGTATCTATATCCCGGTGCTTCTGCTTGTGACATACTCGTTCTTTTCGGTTTACGATTTCGGTCTACGATGGGAATTATACAGTGATAATAGCAATTCATATCCCAGTCTCAAAGTTCGCCGATACAATTTTTGTAAAAGTCGTCGCTATATCAGTTCCTTGGGTCTATATCCTACCCCCCTTGACATGAGGCCCGACTCGGTACGCCCGAGTGCCCGGTGACCCACTTCAAGCAGATGAACTACCCTTAGGAACCAGATTACGTAGGGACAGATCGTAGACCACATCCTCAACCTTCTTGACCTGTAGTCCCACACAAATTAGAAATTTTAGAACTGTGGAATAGACGTTGCAGTGATATCGACATACGCTGTACTTGATACCGTCGCTGCGCTTGCGCAGGATATCGTTCTTCAAGTTTAAGAGCTGGAACCCAGCGAACAATTCCTTGACAAAGTTGCCAATCTGCATGGGACGGGTGTAATCACCCAGGGTGACTGAATTGACAGCCAAGCGAGCCTGAGAACAAATTAGCTGTGGCCAGACAGAAAATCTCTGAGATCTGGAGAAACGAACCAGTTCCTCAACCATGGCAATGAGCGCCAATAGGTATTCCTCAATCGTCAGGTGGAAGGCATCCTGCTCCTTTAGGTTGACAGGAACTGGCAGAAGAAAGGCGAGTTAGTATTGTACATCAATTGATGCATATAGCACCCATGGTGCTTATCATAGACAGAGAATAAGCAAGACGTACTGTCCAGGAACTTGCCCACATCCTCAATGGTCATGAAAGATGTTGAGCTAGGTCCCTTGTGCTCCTGCAGCCCTCCCAGCCATGCGCAAAGCTCGATAGAGGCGACCTGAAAGATTGGATCAGCGGAAGTTTTCGGCCACCGAATTTCAGAAAACAGACCAGGTTTTGCAGCTCACGGCTCCATAGCCCGTTGTACTTGTAGAAGGGATGTTGGTCTGCCACGGCCTTCAGGCGAGTGACCTCTTCCTTCTGAGCAAGAATTTCCTTGGTGACATCGTCAAGCACGGGCTTCACTATTGTAGAAGTCAGGGAGACGGTTCATGGAAAACGGAGAGAAAAGAGTAGTGATCGAGCAGCGAGTCCAAAGATCAAATGCACCCAGCACTCTCATCAGACCACCTGAGATAGATAATAACTTACACTGATCAGCAGGCGTAGAATGAGCTCGCGACAGAATAGCCTGTGTGGAACGCCCTGTATCATTCAATATCAGTCCTCATGTTCGACCTGCAACTTCAATCCGGGAGTGCCGTCCCCGACAGGATGAACGCCTGGAAGTCCGGGTCGAAGTCACGAATTGCAGAAAGTACCTCTTCTAGCGAGTGTTTGGACAATCTCATGTAGCTCCTATCAAAATTGTTAGCTACCTGTCGGATTTCCTGGCCCAAGGGTCTTGCTCCGGTGTAGGCTTGGCGCGCGAAGAATTCACCAAGGTCAGGACGCATTGGTAAGACCTACATCCCGGACGGTGGTCTCCTCATCGATCTTCGTCTGGAGATTCTCGAAAATGCGTTGGTCAATCATTTTGCTGCTTTGTTGTGGTTGTAGATAGGTACTTGAGAGGATTGAAGGCAGATCTGCGACATGTGGTGTCCGAAGCGCGTTACGTCAAATCCATCTTAAAAAATGAGGATAGCTTGCGCAATATGCCACCATTCTTTATTCGAGTTGAAACTTATATGGTGAGCTTTCATAGCACTTCCTGAAATATATTTTACTTTCTGAAGAGAAAATTTCCTCCAGGTGAAGGTCATTTGAGGCACTCTTACTATGATTTACGGCTATGATTTACGACTGCGGCGTACAACTAACTATCACCCGCGGGATAATTGATAAAGCTTGTAACGATTCTAAGCTGTTTCGAAATATATTGGACCTCAGAAAAAGAGACTTGAATGTGACTTGTATTCACTCCTGCAAAAGTGACTCCGCGGAAACAAAAAGAAACAAAGAAGAACGCCGGAACCATGACCATATTTGCAGGTTTTATTGTTGCCAGATCGAGTCTAGTGATCGTCGTAAATATCGTAAGGAAGCGATACACACCCTGTCCGCCAGAGTGATCACGCAGCGAAGGAGGCAATGCTTAGTATCGGTATCTGGTCGAATAATCTGCAAAGACCGGCTTTTAGCGAATGGTGCTTCCATTCCAGAATGAAGATTGAATGTACCTTTGGGGCTGACCACCAGACCACGGCCCTTCTTGGCGCCCTTGTATATCGTCTCGATGATGTCGATCAATTCTTGCTTGTCCTCGAGCACCCAGTTCAACTTGTTGTTGTTTCCCGTGCCAAAATCGCACATCATATGCTTGTTGCGGTAGAAGAACATAATAGTCATCCGATCGTAGAGCTCGTACATCTGGTTGAAGTCTGGCACCTGGTCAAGGTCGCATAGGTAGATGACAGCAAAATCTGGGGGCAGACCTGTTAGCTGCTGTTCGGTTTGCCTGGAGAATATCTCGGTCACTTACTCTTCACCCGCTCAGCGATTTTGTAAAGGAGCTCATCTTGGCGGATACCTAGGGAAATCGGTTAGTCCGGGAGCGTGGCAATGGATCTAGGTGGTACTTACAGTCAGGGTCGTGGTCTCGCCCGAATCGGATCACCACTAGGCGTTCCTCTTCAGAGAGGATCGCCTGGTCCACATGCCAAGCTGTTTGCAAGTGAGGAAGGACGATTGAACCCATCGCAATAGCTGGTTGTGTGTTGACAGAATGGAGTATGCGGAGTGGGAAAAAAAGTGACGGCTTATCGATTGGATCCCCGCGATCAAAGCTGTGGCGTCATGTGACCGCTTTGGCTGTTTTGAATGGCGATGGCAAATTGCTGTAATCTGTAGCGGGCTGTTGTCAAAACTGCTTGCCCATGTGTCTGGTTCTCAGTGTGTCATGTTAGAACATCACGGTGATGATTTCAAGCTTAACTTGTGGATAACCTCACCCAAGCGCCTCATGGATCCTGATACCAAGAATTACATTGTAGGGTGCGATCTACAGCATACGTATATGACAGCAACCTTGGAAGGGAATCTGTAGTGGTAACGCCTTATCTAAACTGCTTTGTCTATGCTATGCCCAGTGGGCCATGTTGAAAGCACTTTAGTATCCCATCTAAGAGCCTCATCGCGGTATCTGACCAAAAAGAACATTGTAGGACGCGACTCGCGATGACACTAATGACAGCTAAGTACTCTATTTAGCTGCAGGGATCAAGGAGAAACATTGCACCTTGGACATTCTAGTGCCACTAAAGGGCAAGCTACAAGAAGTCTCAATACGAAATGGACTGTTACAAATATGAGATGAACAGACATCTTCTCCAAGCGCCCGGGCAAGCCGAACAGTTGATGAAAAGGAGTTCGCGTCGATCGGGGGTAGTGTAAGCCCAATGACACTGTGCAACGAGGCATGCGCAAGCACAGGGGCCAAGTCGCGGGGTCCAAAAATAGGAATAATCAAAGTGTTTCCTGGACGGAAACTTTCAGAGATTAAACTGAAAAGAACAGATACTACACTTGATCTAAGCCAATAGGCAAAGAGAGCTGAAGAAGAAAGAAAAGAAGAGGAAGATTTGAGCGCAGCAAATGATTCTTATAGCCTTTCATAGTGGGTCCTCGCTGCTAGCGCAATTTAAGCGAACCAATCGGATATAAGGCTTAACTCCGGCGTGGCAAACCATTTTTGGAGGGCTTCAGGCCCCGGGGGCCCCGGGTAAGCGACCTGTTGACCAAGTAGTCAGCTGACTCATCAAAGTTGCCCTACCCTATATCCTAATTGAGCCTAGTGCAGCACACCTCTGGCCGTGAATTTTTGATAACCAAATCGGCTCCACCGTGAAATTTGGGAAGTTGTCTTGACCACTCTCTCGCCGGCGCAGGATATTCACCTCTTTGCGACCTTTCCCAATTCTCCAAAATCCATCTCCCTCCAATCCATTAACAATGGCTCCCGCTGCTGTACGTTGAATTCCAAATCGCTTTGCTGTTCCCCCCCACCGGAGTCTCTGCGGCCTCGTCTTCGACAAGACAGTGAAACTCGATATTGAAATATCTATCGAGTCTCCGTTGTCGTCGAAGACGAATCCGCGAGTCTACCACCGGGGCTCGACATTATGGAGCAGTAGGCTAATTCGATTCCATGTGGTATAGGCTCGTGGTCGCAAGGCCCAGAAGGTTACCCAGAAGTTCGTTATCAACGCTTCTCAGCCCGCCAGCGACAAGATCTTCGATGTCTCTGCCTTCGAGAAGTTCCTCCACGACCGCATCAAGGTCGAGGGCCGTGTCGGTAACCTCGGTGAGAACGTCGTGATCTCCCAGTCCGGCGATGGCAAGATCGAGGTTGTTGCCCACATCCCCTTCTCCGGCCGCTACCTGAAGTACCTGTGAGTTTTTCTATTTCTTGGGAGATGACTCCCGATATTTTGGATTGCGGTTTTGCTGACCATTGCATTTTCTGCGACTCAGCACCAAGAAGTACCTCAAGAAGCAGCAGCTCCGTGACTGGCTCCGCGTCGTCTCCACCTCCAAGGGTGTCTACGAGCTCCGCTTCTACAACGTCGTCAACGACGAGGCTGAGGAGGACGAGGAATAAGCGTGTCGCTCCTGACATGTCTTGTTTCTTTGCCCCGTTGATCGATCGGTTCTAGTCTGTGTGTGTCGCGCTTGGGACGTCTGTATGGATTGAGAGCGAGAGCCATGGGGGAATAAGATTGGTCTATGAGGCCACGAATAAAACTAAAAAAGTTTATACCCTCAATTTCTTCCTTCAGTAACGCGTAATAGTAATGTGGATTGTTCTCAGTTAAAGTGAGCATGCATGGGTATCTCATACAAAAAGTTAGAAAACAAAGCACCGAGACGGCAATGATGGATACATATCTACAATCATCTGTTGGACTTTCTTTTCTGGACCGTTGTCCATGAAGATGTGGATGTTGATACTTGGCCATCCGGACAGACCAACCTACCCCCCTCGATTTTCTGTCCCTTCTTCTTCAGCTCTTTCCATTTCTCGCCCACCTTCACTCTCACAAGATCACCCGTAGCAATTGAATCCTCCTTGGAGTCATGCCCATCGTCTCCGACCTGAATGTCGCGGCCAAGGTGCCTTTGAACAAGGGCCTTGAGACTTAAACGAATGGGGAGGCCCTTGGGGTGGGGGTACAGGAGGACGGTGTCAATGACCGTAGGGTGAATGATACGGCAAGCATTGAGGTCGTTATCGATTGCATGGCCGATGAGAGGCGTTTCAGGCTGAAGGAGCTTCAGAAGCAGTTCGCGTGCCTCCGCCGGTGACTGAACAAGTTGCAAGGGTGGGTTGGTCTTCTTTGTCTCGTCTGCCGCCGGTGAATGTGTGTTGGGCATTGAAGTGCCATATGGGATGGTGGAAGCATAGTGTTGTTGCGTGACACCGGAAAAGCGTGTGTTGAGGTCTAATACCTCACCCATAGGTCGGACCAGCACATCAAGGAGAGTAGAGCCTTTAGGCCAGCTGACCGCGGTGAGACGAATCAGTTCGAGACCCAACGTTGTGTAGCCCATCTCGCAATCAATAGAGACCGGTTCCAGGGGTCCTTTCCCTGGCTGAGATGGGGTTGTTTGGAATTGGAGGATGGATGCAAGTCGCTTGGCCTCCGAGACCTTGAACACATGTGTCTCGGCTCTGGTGCAGCCGGTAGACGATCCCAGTGCTTCGCTGCAGCAGGGGAAGTATGGCTGGGAGGGACCGGTGACATGGTCTGTTTTCTTGCGCTGAGGGTAAACGGGCCGTCCTGGATGATAGTTACAGCAGCCACCGCTGGCCAGGGTACCATCTTCGCGACGACCTGGAAATACCTGGAATCGTTGACCGCATCTATCACACTTCTCCCAACCCTTGGACTCGTCAACGCCTCTCTTGGCAATTTCTATATCTGCATTTGTGGGCGGCTTTGTGACATATCCATGTTGTTCGAGGCCAGCGAGAGGTGTGACTAGCTGGGATACAACTGCGATTTCTTCTGCGGGGGTGAGGCCTGTGTTAATAGGCATCGGAATCGCTTGTGGCTTCTGAATGGGATTTATCTTATAATATCTCGCATTCAGATGAGACATCACCTCCTTGGTCCATTCGTCAATGCCCATCTTTGTGACCTTGACAATTCGAAGTTTGATAACATTGCTGTAAACGCTTGGACTGTCCCTCGCGAATTTCTCTTCCTCGTCCAGCGCCATTGTGATCAGTTCGTCGGGGGTTAGGACAAAACATCTATTCGAGCTATGCTTGTCTTTTCGTAGCTTTTCATTGAGAGCAGTCATGGCGGAGTGCAACTTCTGAAGAATGGCAGTCCGACTGCCATGAGTTGCCGGTGCATGGGCAAGCATGCGAGGATTCAAAGTCTCTTTTGGAGCTTTGCGGGGAGGACGTCGTGATGAAGATCCAGCGGACGTGGTATTAGTACTCTTCACAGGCTCGTTTCCCAAAGGCTTTGGTGGGCCATGGCTTGAGGTAGGCTGGGGGATGTCTTGAGTTCCTGAGGTATCTCGTGAATTATGACTTTGCTTTGAGGCGACTGGCTTCGATGAGCGCCGTTCCATTTCGAGCGATGATTCTTTCGAACTGTGAGATGGAAAAGTAGGCCCCGGCAACTGTGTGTTTCCCACTTTGACCCGCTTGGAAGGAGGGCCATCGTCAGCTGACGCTGGAATCTTTGAAATCGGTGCCTCATCCGGGGCCGGCTCATTGTCATGAGAGAATATGCATTTCAAAAGAGTGCAATCCTGGCCCTGCGGGCATGAAATTGCCCCAAAAAGCCCGAGCGGCGTGAACATGATGAATGATGGGTTAGGACGTAATATCCGGGTATCAAATACACAATTTTAAGGACGGCGTAAGGAATATGTATAGCTATCGCTGCCCATCAATCGTTTTGTGTTTGTTTTGTGCACCGAATAGACCGAAACGAGTATTGTAGGCAACGCTATCGCACCATTCAGCACTAGATAGTGGCGAAGACCATTAAAAACGAACCAAAACGCTTTACGCCGAATAAAGCAACCGGAGCTCAAGACACAGAACAGATTTGAAGGGACTAGGAGATCGATCGGGTTGACATCAGTTCAGCGAAGTGATAAGTCAAGCATGCAAAGAAGACAAACACTTGAATGCCTTAGATTGAAGGCAGAAACCAATGGCATCCATCTTGCTCATGTAACGTAGCTTTATCTTCCGTTTGATTCGAAGTTTTGCTCGAAGCTAAAGAGCGCGTCTTGATTCTCGTGATTGAGGACCCAATAATCTCCTGCAACAATGAGCATACACATCTACGTTGTACTTTGGGGCTTCGCCTTCCTCCGCAGTCCCTTATCGCCGATAGCTCCAGGCTGACGCAGATGCGCGGCCTTCGGGTGAACAGACATCCGGATTGTGAATTATTAGGCTCCTTTCTTCTTTTTCCCCTGGAATCAGTTTCATTCTCAAAGATGGAGTCAAGCGAAATAATGCCAGATACCTCAAAAGCCGACCATCTCTGTGTTCTCATTCACGGGTACGCTGCTCTCCCCTTGTCAATGACGTACTGACGAGCCGCTAATGCGATAAATTTCCCAATAGACTTTGGGGGAACCCTTCGCACCTTGATTATATCGCGTCGGCACTGAGAGACAGATATGGCTCCGACAACCTCTACATCCTCTGCCCGAAAACAAACAGCGGCAACTATACCTACGACGGAATCGAATTGGGCGGAGAACGAATAGTGCACGAGGTCGAGGAGACGCTTGAATCGCTAGCCGAGAGGGGACAAAAGATCACGAAGATCAGTGTGATTGGATATTCACTTGGTGGTCTGCTCGCGCGCTATGCGATCGGCTTGCTTAATGCACGAGGTTGGCTAGATAAGCTGGAACCCATTAACTTCACGACCTTTGCCACGCCACACGTTGGAGTGAGAGCCCCACTGAAAGGGTACAAGGATCAGATTTTCAATGTCCTAGGGCCGATGACCATCTCGGCATCTGGCCGCCAAATGTGGCTGATCGATTCCTTCCGAGATACTGGGCGGCCGCTTCTCGGTGTTTTGGCTGATCCCGAGAGCATCTTCATAACTGGACTGAAGAAGTTCCGGCAGCGGAGTGTTTATGCGAACATCGTCAATGATCGCTCAGTTCTATTCTATACGTCTGGTCTATCTAAAGTGGACCCATTCCGGGATTTGGAAGACGTGAATATCAACTATGTCAAGGGTTATGAAGATGTCATTATTGATCCCGACCTTCATGTGCTTCCTCCGGTGGAAAGAAAACCTGGAAGCGCAACAGCGCGATTCTGGAAGAAATTAAAATCGGTGACCCTTTGGATACCTCTGTCACTCTTGCTCATTATTCTCGTGCCTCTCGCTTCTACATTCTTCTTGATAAATGCTGGGATCCAAACGTGTCGCAGTTCAAAGCGCATTCGTCTGCATGAAGTTGGCGAAAACGGCGAGCGATTCGGAAGATACCGAGTACCGGTTTTGCTCCAAGACGCTCAGCATGTTGTGGAGCAGGCCTTCGAGAACGTCAATACTATACAAGAACCAGCTTATTTGTCCAACAGTGATACTGAAGTATCTGATGCGGCACCTGAGAAGTCTAGATCGTCTTTCTCGAATTCTGCGCAAAACAATGCGGACGCCCAGTCTTCATCGGCTAGGCGTTCATCAACGGAGGTCTCGACGCATTCTCCTAAGCTTGCCTTGACTCGCGAACAATTTGGCATAATCGATTCCCTTAACGCCGTGGGAGTTCGGAAATATCCCGTCCATATACAGAAACACTACCACAGCCATGCAGCTATCATCGTCCGGGCCGAGAAGGATGGGTTCCGAGAGGGCAAGATCGTGATGAAGCATTGGCTAGACAATGAGTTCGTGTTATGATTCTGTGATTAACCTGGAGCCTTCCTCGAGCGGTAGAGCATGTATTTATAGTCTCAACATCCCCACCCATTTAATCCTTGAATATTACTTTATATGACCATAACGAGAAGATTCAAAGCTATGCCTCAATCCCCGGAGAGACATCATAAGACACCCGACTGATTCCCTTTTGCCGACTGATTTTGCGGATAACAACGGACCCAACCAAGCTCGTCCTCGCAACATGCGTACCACCACAGGGGTTGTGGTCGAGCCCACCTATACTCGCAATCCGGGTACGACCATCATGAGAGCGACCCTCTTCAGCACCCTCCCCATCCCCAACCCGCGCGCCACCTTGCAGCCATGAAATGAGAATGGGCAGATCCAGCCGCACCAGCTCATCCACCTTCTCCTGGATAACCGGCTTGTGCTCATTATACAACAACCCCTCATACTCCATAGAAGCTTCTCTCGGGAAATGATTGGCCTTGACCTTTTTCTTCTCCGGCATCAGAAGCTGCATAGCAAGTCCAACGATATGACCGGCTGTATGGAGCCGGGAATGATAGTTGCGTTTTGAGTCATCGACCTTCTGAACGACGGACTGGCCCACGACGAAGGAAGAGGTGACGTCTAGGAATTTTCCAAATGCAGGAACCGCCCATCGGGCGTCTTACGTACCGCCGAGACTTCAAATGTGGGATCTTGGTCTACCGGTCCGATTGCGCCGGTGTCGCTAGGCTGTCCGCCGCCTTGTGCGTAGAAGATAGTCTGGCGCATGGTAATTGCATTATCTTCCGCGGGCACATTTTTGGCTAAACCTTTTTCTTCTTCGGAGAGTGAAGTTATTGACTGAAAGGATAGAACCTCCGTCGTCAGTGTTCGCAGTGTGGCATCGTCGAGGTATACTGCCTCTGTTCTGGGGACCTGGGTTGGTACATTAGTGATGGTATATCGGGTTAAAGCCGGAGAGCCCCTACCATTATTTTTACAGGTGCTGCTTTTGGATATAATGTTCTGGGAGGGCAGTTCGGTTTTGTATGCGAGGACTTTCCCGTATAGTGGGTCATGTCAACTATAGGGCGGAAGGCCAATATTCCGCCGTGGAGTGGCCACTCGCTTACCGAATACGTTAGTTGCCTGGCTGACTATATATATATGTAGTTAACCTCTCCTTGTCGTGGATATCGGTACTACGTATCATTTCACATACTTAATTCAAAACGTTTGTTTATCATTGATCATTGCAGAATCCATCTAATGGTTCCAGTAGTGCGTGCTATGTAGGGGTATCTAACCCATATTGGAATTGTATGTGCAAAAAGCCTGTACCATGAAAGACAAAACACGGAAGTCCAAGAGCTCTTGAACTGGGAATCATATCAGAGCAGGTCGTAAATAAAAGCGTAGGAATGGGACTAGATTGAGGATGCAAAACTGGTTGTCGAAGGAAGCGCAGCCATGATTGAAAGAAGATCACATCGTACCGAGATCTACTTATTTGGAACGTCATTGCTGATTTCATAGTCGAGCTCGGAAACAGTCACGCCCTTGGAGGACTTTCGGTGCTCGCGCTCGACAGCAAACTTGACGGCATCAAAAACATTATCGCATATCTTCCTGGGTGGATAGCGCGGGACAGCACCATCCTGGTAAACTCCGGTCTTAACCAAAATTGAGAACCAATCATTGTCCGTTGTCTCGTTGAATTCATTTGTACCACGGATGTCGGAGTCCGGAGTATCGCCGATGAAGTACACGGTAGATGGTGGCTTGTCGATGGCGCACGAGTCCTTTCGCCACTTTTGTAGAAGCCGGGTGGCAAATGCATAAGTTCCGAGCTGCGGCTTGCCGAAGGCGATTGTGTTCAGATCTTTGCCGGTAATAGCCGTGTAAACGGCCTCGAGCGAAGCGCGCAGCGCTCCCATTCCAAGACGTGAATGTTCGTGCGATGTTGACCAGACCACATCGGTGTGCGAGAAGAAGACAGGCGGGCCTTCGGTGAAGATCTCCGACCGTGTATTCAACCAGCCGTCTTTGGTCATGAGGCAGTCCAAAATGATTTGCTGGTCACCGGCCCAGTCACGGCTATCTGCAAAGACGAAGATTGCTTCGATGCGGACCTTGTCTAGATCGAGCAATCGGGAATTCTCGTGCTCCTCATCCGTCAACGTTCGGAACGGCGTAGTATCGTGCCTCGTCTTGATGATATCTCCGGGTGTGATGACATCCTTGAACCCGTATCCTTCAGCCACGACGCGGCATTTCTCGCCTTCGCCACCAACCACCAGGACGGTGTGGTATCGCTCTGCCATTTCGCGCATGGGCGTGTGGCCGCAGATGAATTGGCCCGGGTCGACTTCCAGGTCGAGTTGTTTGCTGAGATCGAGGCATCGCTCTTTCTCCGTCTTTCCGCCACCGTTGGTCAGGAAAATATAAGGGCTAGGATATTTCTGTTAGATTCTAAATTCCTCTTCCTTTCTTTTCGCTGGTTGTTACCCCTCACGGGGCCGGTGTGCCCAGGTGAGGGGAAAGATGGAGTAACAACGCAGAGTACTTACACTTTGACTCCGTAGGGGTTTTCACCATTGATATACTTCATGGCATCAACGGCTTCAGGGATAGGCTCGCCGCCCTTGATGAGAACGCCATCGATGTCGAATGCTAGTGCAAAATCATCGCTAGTAACCTTCGGAGGGTTTTTCATAGGCGTGTTGATTGGTGAAGTATCAGAGACTTGTTTGGTCATATTAGATTTGAAGATATGGTCAGAAGTGAAATTGATGAAATGCTTCGGGACGACGACATTGGGGCCATATAGATCGGCCCGAGCGGTAGCCATGTCGAGTCGCACCCTTCCGGTTCCTAATGTATTGGCCATGGTAAAAGATCAAGGGTGTGGGGCAGCGGGTACTATGACGATGGTGATCGCTATCGCTGCCTCGGTGACCTATGTTGTAGTATAATCACTTCACGTCAAATCCCTTAGGAGAGTCAAGCTATTTCTGTGCTTGATATGTAAGTCACTGTGCTGCAGAATCAGACCAGATAGAGTCGCACAACTTGAATCGGACTAAATATGTCTGTAGAGAACTCTCTGTCACGTACATATTTTAGATGGAGCATGTGGGGACCAGGGGCCATTAATATAGCATGTGGCCTCAAAGGAAGGGGGTTTGACATCATCGACCCTTCTACCCCAAAAAAAAAAAAAGATGGGGCCTTCGTTCAGGCTCAGACCTCGTGCTCGTCATTCTGTATGGGTTAGAATAAATATGTATGAGAAATAAAAAAGGAAGTCCCCACTCACAACGGTACATCCTTGGCGCTGTGCGGACTACGGAGTATAGTCGGGTTGATGACGCTGATTTGATAAGAAACACATCGGATTTGGGAAGTGGACTTCCTGGGAGGTTGAGGAATAGTAGAGGATTCCCAGCCTTCGCAAATCAGAGCCAATGATGATGGTAAGATTTAGCACGGTTTAACGAGATCGGACCGTTTCGAGCATTTTTGCGTGCTTCCGGCTTGCTGAATACACATACACATGTCCTAAATAGCGTCCCTTCCGTTCTTCGGAATATCGCCTATTTCAAATCCACAGGGCATATCAGGCCGTTGACGTCATTCTCAGGGAAATCAAAGTAAATTAACAACCATTCATGGGTCTATGTCCTATACCGTATGAAGTAAGGCCATGGTATCCGAATCTGCCGTTGTGAGTGGTGAAGAATAGGGCGTGGACTGGGTATCCTGGCTGATACTACGTAACTCGGACTAACATGCATTGGGCTAAGGAATGCAAGCCATAACCAAAACAGTTTGGACAAAGTGCCCTATCAATTGGCTTTATTAATACACACCAAACATACACATGTAGGGATAAGTAGACGCCAGGAAGCAGACACCCTCGTCTTGCTATTCTGAATTCTCAGTGCAGAGCACACTTCGATGCCCTAAACTCGGTCCAATGGAATATGCGGGATACCTGCCAGACTTGGTCAGAGCATCCGGGTCCCTTTAGACGATGGCGGATTCAGCCCTTCATCAAAGAATGTAACGTGGAAGGACGTATGCTAGAGCGCCATACGCGGCTATCCGTGGCAGCTTTGTGTAGGGATGCACCTGATTCGTATTGAGGGGAAAGGAAGCCGAATTGTTGACTTTAGCTTGGATCCGAGCACAGTCTGTGCACATGGGGAGCAGTTACGATCACCGTAGACAGGTGAGTATGGTCGGGTTAAGATAAGTCCGAGGCCTACCTAGCTTAGTGGTTTACCACAAGCCAAGTAGAAACCCTACGTTTCTGAATGTTCTGTTGCCTAGGTAGGTGTTGAAATGAGCAAAGAAACAAACGAAAGACCCCGGGAGAAAGAGAGATGTATCAGCCAACGCATGAAGATCACTATCGACAGAAACTGGGGTAGAGGCCTGCTGGCTTCTCCACTGGGCTGCTATGTTATATAGTTCCTACACCTTCGGAGATTTTTATTCGATGCTATCTACACAATTAATGGGAATATCCGTAGCGCCAATCACATCTTCTATAAACTCAGCCACAAGGAACTTATTGGCAGGTAGCAACGTAGGTTTTTTTAAACAAGTCTTAGGTCCCTATGGCGTATTTCCTTCCGTGCTGGATGGATTTATCCCAGTAGAATCTTGAGATAGAAATACAAAAAAGGCAACAATGAAAATGCGACAGTCCATCAACGTGTTGAAGGAAGAGAGAGATCTCCGTGCACCTACAGCCTGAACAAAGCAATCCTAAACCAAGAAGGTCTGCAGAGAGTTCGCAGCAGGGCTCCTCTGGAAGATATCGAGTCCTCAGTCCCAGACGTCAGGATCGGAGTCCTCCGCAAGGTCATCCATAAGAGCATCAAGGTCCATTCCATCATCAATATCGGCCCAATCCTCAAAGAACACGTCTTCCTCTCTGTAGTCATCCTCCCAGGGAAGCGACAGTGGTTTGTGCGGATGGTAGGACATGCGGTGGTAAAAGGGCAGGCATTCGCAGGAACACACGTCGTACTTGGGCATATTGATAGGATAAGGAACGAGGACCATGGACATGTCCACATTCAGCTCTGCAAACTTGCTTTTCCAGGTGTTGCCCTCTTGACATATCTCGGTGGCCGGGGGATTGGACTTGAATTCATTGATTGATGGAAGGTGCTCTATAATTTCCGGTACCTCGCAGGTAAAGCGACGCAGCTTTGGGAGATCTCCAACTTTCACCATCTCGTAGATAGTCGAAGGAAGCCAGCTCTTCACTTCATCGTATAGTATCGTAAGACTTTCGAGATTCGGCGGCAGAGTGTCATCCGGAGGATCCAGTTCTATGCATTCCCTTCCTGCAAGTGTGGCGAGGGTCGTTGTGAGATGCTTGAGGCGGACTAGTTCGCCGAAGTCTGTTTCCACATCAGATCCCCAGTAAAGATCGTAATCTATGTATTCCAGCGAATTGTCGTGTTTGAGTGCTGATTCAATGTAAGAATGGGTGTCTCCTTCAGAGTCTACCATCTCCTGTGACCTAGGACCTCTGAATGTGAACCGCTTCAATGCTGTTGGATATTCGAGCACTGTTTGGAGGTCTAACGGACTTATGACGCAGTTCAAAAGGGTCAGTTCCTCCAAGGGCGATGTAGATAATGTCGAATTTGGAAGGCTAGACTGGGAAATTTGGCAAGTAGCGCCAGTGATACAGAGCTTTCGTAAACTTGGATGACAGAAGAGTGCTTCATTGAAACTTGGTATGCATCTACCGTCCATCTTAGTATCGTGCACGTCATGATTATAGTCGCTTCCTATGTGACCTGATAACGTTAGAGTTTTGATTCAATGGAGAGAGTCAGTTATAGAACTCACAAACGCGCAGAGCGGGCAATCCCGGCGGGTTTTGAAGAGAAGCGTGCCAGAACAAAGTTTCGGCAGCCCCATCTTGCATGCAAATAAGCTCGTCATCTGGAGGGCTGAACGACGATTCTCCTGGAGGTCCGTATCCCAAATCTCGGTACTCTTTGATGCTGCCTGACCTGGAGGCAATCTTTTTCACCCATTGCATCACGGCGTCATCTCTGGCATGTGTACTGGGCCACCGAGTAGAATCAAAGGGCCTGGGATTTCTTCTTAAACTCAACTTCTCCAGATTCGGCAAGGTCACAGCTGCTTTGTAGAACTTGAGATGGCGGTGAGACCAGATTTCTGACCCAGTGTCCTGCTTGTGTCGAATCTCGCGAATGAGTGATGCTAGCTCTGGACGGTTCTCTATCGTGAGAGCAAGACGAGCACCGCTTTCTGAATTGAACAGGCGTACGGATTTGTAGAGCTGAGGGTCAATTCTGGAATAAAGCGCGGGGCATGTTTGAGCAAGTCGGCTCAGATGTTGGGCAGATTCTTCTTCACGTAGGTGTTCAATGATGATATCCCAGAGCTCCAGAGGGAAGACAGGCAGTAATGTGGACCTCTGCACGAGCTTTCGGTCCGTTGGAGTGGCCATTGGTGATGAACCAAGAGGACGGATGATACTGAATTACGAACACACAAACACACCTAAGGTGTAAAAAGATGCAGATGTCCACAGGTGATGAGTTTTGTACTCCTTTTGGCGGGACCCCAGCTTCTTATCTAAGCCCCGCCAATGTCCACGGGTCGGGTCCGCGTTTTCGCATTTCCTACATTTTCTTTCTTTTGAAAGTGGAATGATTTCTAGGGCCAAAGAGTTACAGAGTCGAAGAAATCTAAAAGAGAACCTACATATGTATTAATCCGAGGAGCCAGATCGATCGGTTATTGAATTTCTATATGTGCAATTGGATGTTCTCATACAATACAAACGAAATTCAAAATTCAAAGCTCTCCGCCCGTATGAAAGGACATGGTAGTTAATATACAACAAAAGCAAACTACATATATGCATCATGATAGCATAAATCCCAGACCACAAAATCCCATAAAAACACAAACTATTAATCAACACGAAGAATCAAATCATCGCCTCTCCTCGATGGCGTCAAATTCCGACTAGTCGGAGAAACACGATTCGACGCAGCGTCGGCCTTCTTTTTCGGACTATCGGGATAATGCACAGCACCCGGGAACATATCTGAAGGATACGGCAGTTCCCCAGACGGTTCTCGGGACCTCGGCGGCGCAAGGATGCGTCCACGCTCCAGCCACAAATCATCTGGGCAGTATGGCGCAACGACTTCGCTGGGCGGACGTGGACTGTTGCGGATTTCCACACGCTTGATGTCATTTCCGCGTATGATCCGCGGCCTAGATACAATCTCCGAGCCTGGGGGAAGGGTTGATGACGATGATGGGGTGGGGCAGGGTTGAGGCGCCTGTCGTCCTGGTGACAAGCTGCGGTCCTTGGGTTGGGTATGGATGGTGTTGGCAGGGGCGGCGAAGAGGACGTTTGGATTTAGAGAGGAGTAGGAGGTTTGAGAGGTTTCAGAGGTTTCGGGGGTTTCGTTGGTTGTAGCGCTGCTGTCTGATGAAGAGGCTCCGAAGGCCGGGTTGGGATTGAATGGGGGTGATAGGGTACTCGGGGCCCCGGATCTTTGGTTGAAGTGGCCTGCTGGCAATCCCTTTTTGAATGCGCGTGGGTTGGCTGGTAGTCCTGCGAGTTTCGGCTGGACCCCTAGCCTTGGGGAGTCGTTTTGTACCATTCCTGCTGTCGCCGCCGCCGCAGCTTGCTGACTTTCATCTTCTTCAAAGAGAGTCTCTCCACTAGGTGGCCGATGACTCCACTTAAGTGGCTTTGGGTATAGTCCAGCTGTAGGATCTGGGAGTAGCCGGGCCACGCTGTGCTGTGATGATTGTGTCCGAGGCGAAGATTCCCAGTCCGAGTCGGAGCTGATGGCAAAGCCTATTCGCTCTTGGCCTTTAGGTTCTTTGCTCTGGCCCAAGTTATGTACCGTGCCGGATTGCGGTGAATATCGCGATACTGGTTGAACGCTTCCCGTTGAATGGAAAGTACCTGGCCGCTGTAACATCGTCTCGCGGTCACTCGCTGGGCTGTATGAAGACCCTAGTCCCAAACCCTCTCTTGGGAGCTGTGGCATGGGTTTCGAAAAGTCAGGAGGCTCAGACATGGCACCTCCAATCTCGAAAACGTGTGGCGCCGCCTGTTCCCGCTGCTTTCGTCGCCATCTCTTGCAGCAGTAAAACACAGCAACACCGATGATAAAAGACCCTGCTACACCTGATGCTACTGACATTCCAATGACCGCCGCTGGAGTGATACCATGATCACCTTTCTTATTGGTATCTTCAGAAGAGTCACTGGAGATCTGTCCAGTAGACGATGTTGGTTCCACTGGAGAACCTGAAGATGAAGACGCATCATAGGATGTAATTTCAGAAGTCTGACTGGAAGTAGTTGACGTTGGTGTCGATGCCGAGGCCGCTGTAGGTGTTGTCACAGAGGCCTCCGAAGTGTGTTCGGCTGTCGAAGTGGAGCTGGTTGATATTGTCTCCGCAGTAGTTTTCTCATCACTCGGCTTTGTTGTACTCGTATCAGAAAAGACTGTCGCCGTAATCGTCTGGTGAGTTTTCGGAAGAGCTTCGGATACCGAGTCACATATGTGATAAGCCTTCGACTTTGCGATGACTGTCTGTGAGCATACAGACAGAACACAGCTCAAAGCCGCTTCCCCCAACGTCAAGCTACTAGTTGTCCGGGTGCGGCAAAGACATTCGATATCGGACGGTGACGTGCATTCCATGGGCGTGTATTCGGACTTGATGAAGCTATCAACGCAGTCCTTAGCGCAGTCCGGGACCATGTCATACAGAGCTGAGTTCGATGCATCTTCGGCGGCAGAGCAGAGGGTGAGTATGAGGAGGATCGCGATGAGTATCCTGTGGATAGGAAGGAGGGTCATTCTGCGCTAGCCCTATACACATTTCCCATGAGCACCGATATGCCATGTATGCTCCTCACATCAACCGACCTTGTATAGTCCTGCATGGGAGTGATTACCCGTGGAAACTTGTGCATGTGGTTACCATAGTTGGTAGATGTGTCTGTGGATTGGATAGCAGATGGCGTGAAGGTAGCCGCAACGCCAGAAAGAAAAAGAAAAGGCCAAACAAGCTACCAAAAGAGGGACTCCATTCTAGTTAAACACGAAGTCAGAGGGCGACATCACTCTAGGCGCGAGGCAAAACCGTCCATGACGCCCATCGACTGTTGGGCCAAGTATCTGCATTTCGACATCATTCTGAAACACAGTGCTTGAGGCTGTGTATGTATAGGCGCTATAGTGAAACAGCATTATGTTTAAAATAGTAAGATCCCCCCCAAGAGACGAATCGTTGTAGACTTAAAGCGCCCTGTCAGGATGAGGGGCGTAGGTAAGCGGCTTCGATACGCGCTGGGCCATCGAAAGCGCTTAGGCTGCATAACAAGTTGCGGATGGGCCCGGGCGAGGTTTCAGATTTTTCAAAGTTTGTGGATGAGTGACTGGGATTTGTTGTTTTTGAGGTAATTCGACGCTCTGCTCGGTACTGGGTACATCGTCGTGGTTGGTTTCGCTCTAATGCGGGTTACCCGCCTGACGATGATTTAGTCTGTTTCTGGAACACTTCGACTCGCTCAGAGATTCGCGCAGGTCGATGATTCAAGTGGCCAAAGTCACCTGCTTCATGTCGTGTTACCTGTTTGATTTGTCTTCGGGAGTTGGTGATGGGCTCCCCCGGTATGCTCTCGGAACAGTCTACGGAGCAGCTGCACCCGCCTTACGCAACGCTTTCCGCCAATCACTTGAACTATTGAAATGGAGACGTGCTGAGGCCCACAAGGCTCATTATGTTAGGATCGAATCTTGCCCAGGTGTTTGATTTGCGTTCTACGATAGGTACTGTATGGAGTACGCGGTACATGTACATCCAATCTACAGGTTTTTGTACTCTCCTAGTCAAGGAACTCTTGTGGTTTATTGTAGGACCCATGAATCAGAAAAACTAGCCAACGGCGGGCATTGGTACGAAACAACGCAAAGTCAGGCCGTATGAGCTGGTATCATTCATAACGCAAAAGTAAAAACCCGCAGTATCGAGCAAGACAAAGGAAAGGAATCAAAATAAAAACATAACCTTGCGACCACGCAAAATATTAGGGAATTATGGACATCATGCCGGACTCGTGTCAGACCCGACGCCAAATGGTAGAGGCTGCATTAGGCTAGTCTCAACCGGACCTCCACGGAACCACACCGACGCTCAGGATATCGAATCGCACCGACCCTTACTCAAAGCGCAAGGCAAGAGGAGCAAGGGCTGTGAACTTGGTCGCAGTGCATCGCCTTCCAAGGGATATTAGTCTTGGGAAAGCTTTGGTAGCGAGGGTGTCCGGGAGGTGGGTATCTCTAGTATTTGAAGATGATGTAGCTGTAATATGGTCAGCAGCTGTTGCAGGAGGTTGCAGATTCGTCAGATAAACACGTACATGGCGTGGATAACACCGGGAATCCATCCCAGAATGGTCAATAAGATGTTGATCAGGAAATCAGCACCACAACCGCGCTCCAGGAAGACACCTAGAGGAGGGAGGATAATGGCAAAGATAATCTTGCAGATGTCACTGTTGACGATGTTAGTACACTGGACGTCTCACAGGCAATAACGGGATAAGGAGAGGTGTTGAGGATGACAGGATGCCAGGGCGGAAGGTATGACTTAGAAGCCGTAGCCATAACACAAACAATGGACAACTTACGAAGCGGTGAAAGGCATGATGGGCAGATTTGATTTGAAATTGTTAAGGAGGAAATGGGAAGGGAAAGTGGAGGGAGCGGAAGTCTTAAAAGGGGACAAGGCTGAGAGCTTGGGTCATTACATCATGGCCCTGTGGCTCAGAGGGAAAATGAAAAAAGTGGGAAAAACAACCAATTCTGGCCCATTTTGGCTCAAGGCAGCGACAAATTGTGGCTTATATTACATTATTTCTATTTTCTCTACGTTATTTTCGTTATTTTTCGTTATTTTTCGTTATTTTCGTTATTAATTCTTCTTAATATTTTAATTTTAACTTGGGGGTGATCGCTATTACTACTGCCTACAGAGTTCAATTATTGCATTCTGTTCAGGATTGCCAAGATAATGATCTTCTGTGCTGGCGGCTATGACCAGCTTCTCTCACCTATCCGGTTCGTTCTTTTGCTCGCTGCCTGGAGGAATCTTGGCGGGAATTAGCCTGCTTTTTAATAAAAAAATTTAGCTTTTAATCTTCGACTGTCCTGGTTTTCTATTTTCTATATTTGAGCGTATAGGTTGTACAGTACGGAGTACAGGGTTCTTTGTTGCCTACATGTACTCCGTACTCTGTAATATGTAACTATGCGCCCATGCTGCAGTCGAAGTCTCATGATAGCGACGATCTCTACAAACACCGTCACTTCTAAACTTGGCGTGAATCTTTACTTGCTTAGGTCTGCCAAGTACTTGCTGTCGGTCGTGGCCAGGCAACTCAGCCCTATGATGGATAGCCCCCACCTGGGCACCTGCCAAGCGCCTGGTATCGGCATGTGGTTGGCGTTTATGACTTGACTGAAATAGAAAAGTGGCTGGGGTCAATTATTCGTGACACAAAGAGATAAGCATTGAGGCGAGGGCATTGAGGCGAGGGACTATGTACACGCGTTCTATACCAAATTTAGAGGGGAATCACTTGCACATATAATGTACGGAGTACTAGTCAACAGACTGATCAAGTGGGTTTACGCATCGTTTTCCCTCCTGGGCAAAATCAGCATCGCCTAACAAGGACATCGGCGGTTCCGCTACTCCGTACGGAACGTCTAGATCTGGTGCAACAGCCACAATCTTCGACCAAGGCTATTGCCAGCCTCCTTTTCCAATGTCATCGGATAAGTCCCCACTCGCCCACTCGCAGTGAGCCTACTCCGTACTGCGGAACAGTGTTTCACGAGTCGCTACAGGTGGTTCCGTACTTCCTGCAGGAGACCCACCCTGCAGACTTGATATTCAGTGCCGCTGCTTTTCTCATGTTGACAGAGCGTCTGCGTGTTCTCCTGAACCGCCTGGTACCAGTGATCTAGATTCCCTTCCGACTTCCCTAGCGTCCTGTGAGAGGCAAGCATCCTGGCCTTTCAAGCCTCGGCACCTGGTGCCCTGGGGTTAGATAAATCACGCTCATACCTAGGTATCCATTGGTGCTTTTGGGTGGAAGATATAGATGCCTTTTTCCGGACCTCCCGAGAACACATTGGTATAGCCTGTCCTTAATGCGCCAATGTGATGTTCACTTAGATGCAGCCTGGATAATGGGGTTGTAGCCGTTTTATCTGTGCCAGGGGGAACCGGTATTTGAACAGCCCTCTGATCTCTGGGGCTCTCAGGGCTGGGTATTCCTTTGCCTATGTGTACCTAGGTAACCTTCCAAGGTTGGAATGTATGGCTGGTCTTAGTCACAGCCACACTGTTTCTTTCAACAGGCTCCACACTACAAGGACAGTTGATCCCACTGATGCATCATTATAACCGAACGGCCATGACTAACTCGTTGCATCGTCGAACCAGGGCAAGGCCGCATAAGCTGCCTACCTTTCTTGTTCACCTTATACTTATTCTTCCAAGCTTCAGGGAATTAAAGATATCATGTTTTCTTGGATGTCTTGTCAAAGCACATAAAATGGGAAGACGACTTTTTCTGTATCTAACCATACATCTAGAGATCTCCGCGATCTTCCGTGAAGGCTTTTGTAACTGAAATCAGGTGCATGGCGAACGTATTGGCCAAATTCACGATGGTCAACATCTCTTTGTTGTAACTAAAATCCACAATGGTCTGATCTTGACAATCTGGTCGGACATGCTTAAGAAGCAAATTACAAAGTGACAAAGTCACATGATTACATGGTAAAAACATTGAAGACAGTATCATCCTGATTCTTGACATCTTGCTTAATGGGGTTAGAGTGCTATATTGAGGACTTCACCCCTAGGTACCAAGGTTTGCTCAATATCGAAAATAAGCTTGGTCCAATGTTTAACGAATCAACCCGAAGTTCATGTCAAGTATGTGGCGTGATAGTATCGTATATTTTACATACATATGTATGTAATGACCTGATGTACGGTACGTGCGGTAAAAACAGATGTTCCGCTCCGCGACCCACTATCCTCCGCAATGACTTCCGCATTTTCCTAATTGGAGCAGCTTGGACCTTGATATCTCAATGTCAATGAGATTCAAACAGATGAGGGTAGTCCTCAATTCCGGACGCTGGCAGCTTAGAGGCTTGTGCAAAGCTCCTGGAAGCTTCCATCATGTAAATAGATGGTACGCGACACAGAACCTGGCCAAAGGTGGGCCTTTTGCATACACATGGCTCACAAAGACAGCAGAAGAGACAGTGAGCAAAATCAACATTTCTATACTTTTGATTTTTAAGCTAAATATAAACAGACCCCAGATGATATTTTGACCAGTCTTCCTTCAGGGCCCGCGAGCCCATCAGCTGCACCCGCTTCTGTCCCTCTCCTCCTCGTCACCCCAAGCTTCGCCCACTGGCTAGATTCTTCTAGCCCTTTCTTGTCACAATTTCTCAGTCGCCTTTATGGCAACTCCCCAGATAAAGATACTCTATATGCCGTTACAGCCGTGGTTGACGCACTCCCGAATACTACATCCGAAGGCCCAAACTTCAGTGAATCTGAAGGGCTGTCGCTTCTGGCAGTGGGACAAGCAGGTGTCCAGGCAAAGGCTGCACCAACCCGCCTCATTAGAAGCTCTGCCAGCGAGGAGACCAATCTCTTGTTTTCATTCCAAACTGAAGCGATTGGTCAACCTGCGCACGAAGTTGGATTGCGCCTAGCGAACACCATATTTGTTAATGGGAGAGAAACAACAATCTTTGGTACACGTTGGCTTTGGGATAAATCCTCAAACAGATATGTTTTGGACAAATCAGCCGATTTCGCAAGCTGCATGGTTACAGCCTCTTCCCAGGCTGTAGATACCGCATTGGAGTTGCCATTGCATCCGGTGACTGAACGACGAAGAGTCATGACTAGCATGGGAAACATTTTACGGCAACTAGCAAAATCAACGGATGTGAGGTCGATGGACACAATGCCTGCTTCGTCGGAGCTCGAGAAGGAACTTCCGCGTTATATCGCAGAACATAATATCATTGACCAGCGTGTATCCGTATGGGCACTTGTCGAGAAACCCCAGTTAGAGGTGGCTGGTGCAGGTTCATCTACTCATGATCGCTTGATCCAATCTCTGCACCAAGGTGGGAAATTGCACCGTGTCATGAGCGGTGGGGGTGGATGGGGAAAGAAGCAAGGCCTTCTTTCTCTGGATCCTGAAATCTGCTTCTCGGAGACTGTCAAGCGAGACGATCTCGTCGCATTGAGTCAAATTTTTGACCCTGACACCACACAGTTGGACACACTCCCTTCTATTGATAAGGGAATTACTGTAGATGATCTATCTCTACTTTCACAGGTTGCTACCGCAGGTGACTATATTCAGTTCTTTGTGTCGGTAGAACCGACTGGGGCACAGAGTAAAGTTTCGAGCAATCATGACTCACAGGAAGAGCCTATCAGCTATCACTTTGGAATGGTAACTGATCCTATGGAAATTGAGACACATGTCACGAATGAGGACAGCAATGGGATCATTTCTCTACCTCGCACCTTTGGGGCATTGTCCGAGAAGGCGATTTCCTACTCGCAGCCCATCAAAGCAGAAATGGAGTCGGAGTCGTGCACGAAACTGGATATTCCAGGATCTCGAGTTGTCCTTAAAACTGTATAAACAAAATGATACATGTACAATAATGCAACACGTAACCAACTGAACAAACCCATCACAGCTGAATTTATACATGTCACATATGCTGTAGTCATGACCCTGTCCCGGTGGGTACGCCAAGACATTACACGTGACTCAGAGAGGCCAGCATGTTTGCCGTCGACCTCCAAGCCTCTGGACTCTCCATCCTCCCCGACCGCATCCAAGTGAGCTTGCCGACCTCGGGTGTTTCTATTTCATTTTTAAAGCTCCAACTACTCTACGAGAACCTCGTTGGGTTGTCTTTCATCAAAATGGCAACTGAACTTTGGTAAGTCGTCAGCCAAACCTCCCTCCAGCCCCTGGGTGCTCGACAGCTTCCGATCGACACCTTGCTATCAAGCCCGTAATTCCCCAGTGTTTATGGATCAGCCTTGCTAACATTTGGATTTTGACAGCCCCGTCTATGCGGTGAGTCTCACCTTTATACTAGATCCCGACACTCGAGCACGACCAAACTGATCGCCCATGTCTCGGCCCGTCCGCGTCATCCACCCGCTCACAATGCATCGGAATGATAACTAATCTTTTTCCTTTAGCCCTTCTTTGGCGCGCTGGGCTGCACCTCTGCTATTGTTTTCACCTGCTTCGGTGCCGCATATGGAACTGCTAAGGCTGGTGTCGGAGTTTGCTCCATGGCCGTCCTCCGCCCTGACCTGATCGTCAAGAGTACGTCGATTTCAACGAGAGCTCTGCTGATTTTGGCGACGAGATATTCCTAGCCTCGCGCAAAGACATATGGCAACAATTTGCTGACTCGGTTTCCAGACATTGTCCCCATTGTCATGGCGGGTATCATTGGTATCTACGGTCTTGTTGTGTCCGTCCTGGTCGCCAACGACTTGACCCAGAAGCTTCCTCTCTACACTGGTTTCATCCAGCTCGGTGCTGGTCTGTCAGTCGGCCTGGCTGGTCTTGCTGCGGGGTAAGTTTGCGATACAGCGTGTCTCCCATTGTTCTAGAGCTTTGTTCCTAACTCGGATGGCAGTTTCGCTATCGGTATTGTTGGTGACGCGGGTGTTCGTGGAACGGCTCAACAGCCTAGGCTGTATGTCGGAATGATTCTGATTCTCATTTTCGCTGAAGTCTTGGGTAAGTTGTGGCTGCTCACCACACCGATTTGTATAATCGCATCTAACCACTTACCCCCTCGCAGGTCTGTATGGGTTGATTGTTGCTCTTCTCATGAACTCTCGCTCGAAGGCAGTCTGTTAAACGAAAGATCTCCCGCCGCATGCCGGGTAAGGGACCTCGAATCGCCGATGGAACGCACGCGATTCCCGGTTCATTCCCGGATGTGCATTCTCAATATTTCCCCGACGCAAACCAATGTGCTTCTTCGGCCGGGGAAGCTGACATGATAAGTTGGTGTGAGTGCAGGATCGAATGACATCGGAAAATGATAGATCGGTTTCAGCTCATTTGAGAGTGAAGATTCGATGATTGAGTGGATGTAGTATCGGAAATCTGCTCAAGCATTCGTCATGGACTCGGTGGATAGGTGTGGGTAGATATTGGATTTTTTTTGGCTTTACATTGCATGACACCGCGCTGGACTCTGTACTTTATATGAAATTCGCTGATCCGAGACTTAGGTCTCCGTCCACTCTTCCATTATGGTGGTTTGGCAGGATCTCTTGTAAGGAGTTTCTTGTTTCTTTACTTCTCTGTCTTTAATGTCCCCTGTGGACGTATGATTCTCCTATATCGGGATTGGTTAATTGTTTATGGAGTTGCCTTCGCCACCTAGGGTTTGGGTTTGGTAGGACGGTGAAACCCGATATGTGCATTCAGGTGTTGTCGCTCCTAGACAGATTCTTGGGATATGTATAGATATTCCCAGCTATTGAAATACTGTGGTGAAGTGTATAAGAAATGACGATCTCAAGTCGAGGCATTCCCTACTCTTTTGCTACATGGTCAGATTTACTGAGATAAACCTGAAACCTATCAGACAAAGTATAATGGAAATCCAGTGATCCAAGATCTATTGGGTTATCCTCAATGTATGGGTAGAGTTAATGCCCGCATAACACAGAAGCCAAAGACCGCACTTACTTCAACGCAAGTACAGCAGTTCGCAGCAAAAAGACCAAGGAAAAAGAAGTATGTGTGGATATTTGATCGAGTATAGGCGAGAGAGAATAGGGGAGAACGGGAAAAGTAATAAAAAAGATGTACGAAAACAAGGATATATGCCCTGAACTCTCACAAGACTAGCCGCGGCCCAAAATGCATAGGCACACGCAAGATGCAACTGATAGCAAAAAGAACAAAAGTAAACCAGGAAACCTCAAGCACAAGTCTATTTGTCGAGTTTCCGTCTCAGGGTACGCGTCCTCTTCATCAACTTCTTGAACTTGTGCTTCTTCATCTTGGCCTTGCGCCGTCTCATGGTGCTAATGGCATGCATGGTGTGGTTGTTGCGCAGACGTTCCATGTATGTCATACCTGCGGTGGAATCAGAGGGTGCCTCGATGGAGATCTCGTCGCGCATGTCAGATGGGTCCTCCATCTCTCCGCTCCGAACGAAAGGTCCCGTGTGTGCTTCGTAGGTCTTGCGGCCGTCGGCGTGACGAGCCTCACGGATAGTCAGGACGGTCGAGTAGGTCTGGTACTCGTTGTCGATCTGAGCATCGGTGGACTCGGCAGTCTCGGCAGCGGATGTGTCCAATGGGACGGGCGGGGGAGGAGGCTGGAATGGGCGAAGACGACGGGTGAATTCCTCAACGGACATCTTCGCGTCGGGACCATCCAGCATGCGGAGTTCGCCGTCCTGTTCGCTGAAGCTTCGGAACTGTTCTTCGGACTCTGACATGCCCTGGGAGCCAGTTTCCATCGACTGCACGGCCGAGGAAAGAGTGAAGATGACGTCCTCCGGCTCGTTCTTCAGCGGCCGCTTTGACGAGAAGATGGCTTCGAATGCATCGGTGCTCGAGGTCGGGGGCACAGTGGTTGTCACTGAGATTGGTCGGTGGATGGAGAAGAACGATGCTACATGGACATCTAGCGGCGAACAAAGACAAGTTAGCTTCGGGCTATTTCTTTGCGGAAATAAGATCATATACGGGACTGGCTGGGATTTGAGCACTAACCATGTGGCTGTCGGTGCTGTGTCGAGGGGACACTTGGGAGGTTGGAAAATGCGGTAGGTTGGCTAGACTTTGAAGATCCGTTCCGAGCAGAGCTGTCCTTCCCCCGACGGCGGTTAGCCTTACTTTCCTCGCTAGATGAGTTGACACCCTTTGCCGGGGCAGAGGTGTCCATTCGTCTGGGGCCATCGCTGGGCGGGACGGGCGGTTTGGAGGATGAGGAGGAATACCGGCGTTGGTGCAGAGGTCGGGTTGCGCCGAGCAAGCTGCTGGTAAGATTTTGACCGGAACGAGTTATCCCGGGGAGCGGCAGGGGAGTCCACGCCGCCCGGCGTAAAGATGTTGACAACATGGTTGGTAGATAACCCAGTCACTGGGGAGGTGAATGAGTCTGAATCGGAGGCGAAATCAGTCGGCCCGGAACTCGGGGTCACTGATCATGCGGATGATTATGTAACATGGATGCCTAAGGCGTTTAGTGAGTAGTTCCTGAAGATGGGCAATCTTGAACTCGTGTGATTCGAGTTGATAGTGAAAACCCTGTCTTCCATACATACATATTGACCGTGCCATATCGTCCAGTCATTTGATTATTTTGGAATCTAGGGTATCTACGCAGTGAACCCTTGGACAAATGGTCCATCTCGTGTGATCTACAGCAAGGAATCCGATGGTAAGCGACCGGAGGACTTGGTAACTACACCTATTTTTCGTAAGTTATACTGGAGTCCGAAGGCTGAAGACTGAAGTACTCATAAAAGAGCAGGATATCGAGTTCAGTTAGAGATGATAAGATATAGTAAACAAAGAGCCAAAATGATTGTGATAATACAGAGCAGTCGTTAGTAAACACAGCTGCACAAACAAATGGTATCACTCTGCATTAAAACAAGAAAAAAAAAAAGGGAAGAGACAGGTGGGAATGGTAACGACACAGTCGCTAAACCGAAGCGTGGGCATTAGTTGGCGAAATCGGATAGGCTTTTGGATGCAACGTGATAGACCCAATGATGTGAGCAGAGAGCAGACAACAACCTCTCAGTCAAGACGCCTCGTTAAACACAAGAAAGAAAAAAAAAGAAAAGAAAATGAGAATGGCCATGATCACGAAAGAGTGAACGAATAGTAGCCGCCCTGGAATGCAACCGGAAAATAACTGGTAGGCTAAAGAGCTTGAGAAATAGGAAAGGAAGAAGAAAAGAAAGAGAAAAAGAAAATCATCGTCACAGACAGACGGTCATGGGGAATGCCTCGGGAATTTGAGGGCCTCTGCCTTATAGTATTAAGGTATGCAGATTCTTCTGAATGATCATGTCTTGTACTGAATCCATAGTCGCCTTGAGTAATGTTGTATCAGTTGCGTTCGTGTAATGGATGTAGATCTCGCGATCTGGGATGCGATTGATGCCACGGAATCGGTCTGCAAAGTACTGTGCCGAGGCATCATAGTCGGTGTCAGAGCCAGTATAATCTGGGAAGTGCTTGGAGATAGAGGAGATAGCGAGTTTTCCTTTGAACAGATCAATCTTGTTAAGGAATAGAATGATTGGTTTGCGTTTGAACCATTCACCGTTGACTAACGATTCGAACAACATCATTGCCTCATGCATTTGATTCTGCAAAATGTCATTAGCGGCGCAAGCGAGGAAATTTGGGAAAGATGTGCTTACAGCATTCTGATCTTCGACCAGACATTGGTCGTAACCAGATAAAGCGACCATGAACAACAGACACTGGACACCCTCAAAGCAATGGATCCATTTCTTCCGCTCTGATCGCTGCCCTCCAACATCCATCATGCGGAAGTTCATCTGCCCGAGCTCAAACAGAGTTTCCGTAATACCCGTTGTCCGAAGTCGAGCCTGCAACATGTCCTGGTTATCAGGAAGCCAGCCGGGAGTGAATATGCGATCGAGGGATTCATAGAAACTGAGATTGGTCAGCCTACGCTCATGTACTGTATCGCCAATTCGACTTACAAGTGCAAGTTGTCATGGAGAGCAAATTCATGCCCCCGTGCAACGGCCTTTTGTACACCTTCATCCTTCCACATGGCCCTCATCGCATCGCGAACCTCGAGATCGGAGAAGGCTTCGTCGGACCCTACATCTGGATCCGTATTGTCTAATAGGTCCGCAAATGGCTTTTAAACTTCATTAGCTGATGTCGGTCTCTTGAGGAGAAAGGTGGATAGTACCTTGGTCTTTTCCTCATTCTCGAAATCGATATCCTCAGCATTCATGATATCCAACAAGACTTTGAACGCAATGACGATGTTCGAGTATATTATGGCACGGGTTTGGTGACGCTCTTCCTCAGGGAAGCCACGACTGTGAATAATTCGCATCTGCTTGATAATGGTGGACTTGCCGGACTCTCCCGCCCCTAAGCATTTTGTTAGAAACGCGGTAAGCTGACAATCAGCGACCGAGAATCACGCACCTAATAACAGGATCTTGATGGTCCGGTCCAGCGTCTTCTTGTCACTCTTGATAGCCCGGTCAATGCGCGCATTGCGTTGGAAAGCATCCTTATCAGCCTCCTCGGGCTTCGAAACTAAGCAACCCATGGTTTACGTCCGGCAACCACGACGACCTAGCGCGACGGTGGTTAGCAACGGTTCATTGCAAGCTGAACTGGTTTAACAAGGGACTCGACGCATCAAGGACTTGTGTTCGATCTGAGTCAGGGAGGCGATTGGATTGCGCCACACGGGAGTTCAGTCGCAGCTCAGAGACATAAGACTCGACTAGACTCTACCAGACTTGACAGGTGACTAGACCCTCGGCGCAAGATGGTAGATGTGCCTACCTTCTAAAAAAGAACGAAAGTCCTCCCCTGTATGATACCAAAGTCCGACTCCAACCCAATGTCGGATGACTGGTGTGCGACTTGATAGGCAGAAGCTTGACAGGTTCGATCGGTGCTTCCGTTGTTCCCCACACCTATCGACCACGTTCCGTTGCGAATTGGGCGGTTGTGTTTCCAATTGGACCAGTTTATCCTCCGAGACAGGCGCCGAATTCGTGAGCGACACAACGTTAGCCTGCTTGGCCTGCCGAAGGCCAAATAGGAAGCTTAAGGGAAGGGAAAGACGTTGGCGGTGACGGGGGAAGCCGAGATCGCGTTCCAAAGTTTCAAAAGATGGGCTTTTCCCGAGTTCTGAGGACAAAAGGACGATTCGGAAGCTAAGGGCCGAGTTCTCCGGAGGGGAGAGAGGGGGGGCCGCGAAATGGAAGAAATGGAATGGCGCATTCACGTCTCTCCCGTCTCACGAGTCCACAAGCGGGGAGAAGTGGTTAACTCCTGTCAGATATTCTGGTATTCTGGTAATCTGGTATTCTGAATACTTATGTACATAACTTATTTCGGTATCTTTGACTTCAGTAGCAACATCATTCAGTATCTGGAGTGTATTTTCACGTATTTCCTCTGGAATGGAGATATTTAAGTACATATGTAGTATAAATTCCCCATCAATTCCATTATTTCTTTTCTTTATCCTATTTTCTTCTGACGATCTCTTTGTATTGAAATACAAAGGCTTTACTCCGTCTAAATCTTCACTTCCCAGGGGGCCCGCTAGGCCGATCCACCATGGGGCTTGACCCCTGTCTGCAATGTCTCCAAGTTGAAATTTATCAACTATAAACAGATCCTGCAGTTCGATTTTTCTATCGTTTATATTGTACCTTTTTCTAATACATGTTTTACCGTCTTGCCAGAGATAAAGAGAGATGGAAACCCCTAGAGATCCAATTGTATTGAAAGCGCTTCGGGTATACCCACGGGTGATCCTATCAGCAGGATTTCTGGAACAATCGAATTGGTTTTCTTCTCAAAAGAAGAAAATGGCATGGAAACATGTACAACATCCAATGTACGCAATATGTTGTACGTAAGGGTACAGTAATGTACTCCGTACAAGGTGCATTCGCCTAGCCAATTCGGAATGCAAAGCTCCAGCGATCGACGCGAAGGTGCTGAAACCCGCATGGGTGTGCTAGTGGCCAATGCAAGGGTCGTTCTGAAACGTTGGCGGATTCCTGTCCCGGTCTAACAAGAGTGTGCTTGGATCACTATGGGCAGCTTGCTCTTCTTCTCTACTCCGTACTTCCCACAGAGGTGTTGGCTCCATCCACTGGAGCTTCCCCTGAGATTCGAACAAGAGAACCGTACAACATACGGAGTACGGAGTCCATCCACCACAGTTCTGCCGGGGTTCAGACGGACATAAGGCTAGCATCGGATTACAGCGCTTGGGGGGGTTCCGCACAAACCAATCAGAGAGCTCAAATCCAGCACCACACTTCCACGTTATCAGGGGCATTCCGAAGGGCTCTCTCCAAGAGAAACGGATGTTCGGTGGTCCGCGGCTATCATTTCCCTTCGCCCCCACAGCATACAATTTCTGCCACGTTTGAGCCGCAGATGAAGTTGCGATTGTCCTTTGTATAAGCTACACTGGATCTGACTCGTGAGAATTGCGAAATGACCGACTGTGCTTAACAAGACTTCACTTCTGCGACGTACAATATATTATGCGCATTATGCAACCCCGCGAGACTCGGCACTCCAGGCCCATCAAGAGGGTCTGAAACAAAGACCAATTGCCCCTCATGCTACCGGCGGTTCGCAGTCCCCAGTTTCGAGATGATTTTCATTAATTGCGGGCAATCTCACCACGCCGTCGTGCTACTAAGGCAAGGGGTTTTCCTTTCGGGACTGGTCAAATGCACCTGTGGGGATCATTAGCCTCCCAAAAGCCGTGTCACATTTAGCCGGAATCCGAAGAATATACGGAGTGCTCCGTACGACGTTGTATTTTCTATGGGATGAATCCGGATCAACCTGGGCCAGCCTGGTTTGCATCAACGAAAATTCTCCGCGACCCGATATGGTACAAGATTCGCCATCCCGGAGATGCGATCGAGACTATTATAAGTATGTACGCATGGAGTACGTACATACAATATCGTACGGAATACGGAGTACCCGGTGGGTCGGCCTTGCCCCAGCTGCCCGGGTTTACTAACTGCTTATGTACTGATGAAAAAGAGCCCTGAAGCTCATAGGTTCTCATGTCCAAAGCCTGAGATTAGGTCCACATGAAAATTCCGAGAAATTTCCCACGTGTGGCGTGTCTTTTTCTGGAGGATACCCGAGGTACAGTATCAACTTTCATACTCATCTCCGGTCATTCTATTTATGCATAATGGGTACTCCACTCGTATCATGAAGCTCTGGGAATCTTCCCATCTAACCCTAAGCCTCACTATGGCAAATCAAATTGAGAGCTTACAACACAAATGCTTTAGATAGTATATTGTACACCCCGGGCAGCCAATGTACATATCAGATCCCTCTTATCTAAAAATCGTGTAGCATAATTCCCACAGAACACACGTAAATAGGGTTTAGGTTCGTCAAAGCCAGACGCCACATACAAAAATAAATCCACTCCGGAAGACCATCTAATATCCATACACCCACATACGGAGTAGGCGGGAACTGCCTGGCCGGTGCAACAGTGAACCGAACTCCGTAAACCTGCAACGGCTAAACTACTCAGGGGCGTTGAATGGGACTGGGGCAATTTAAACGTTGTCGATCAGTATTTGACAGCAGGCCCAATTTCTGGTTTATCGAAGTCCGAGCTTGAGTCGTTCGGGAATAGCTCCGGAGTTGATATACCTAGTCCAGCATAGTACTCGTCAAACCAGTTTATTTGCTTTTTTCTTTTTCAAGTGTGAAAGGACAAATAAATTAATGAAACATGGAGAATGGGAATCATGGCCATCTTTAGTGGCCGTTTTGATGGGTCTATGTTTGGGGGATGGTCCTGCAGGATCGTGAGGACCGGAATACATCAAAGGTGATCCGCTGAAAAAATATATGTACACGGAGTACTCCGTACAACATACTAATTTCTTTTATTAGCAGCCCCCATGCTAAGTGAAACGGGTTACAGAGTACTCCTTACTAGATACTTGTCTGTCGATGGTTTTCCGTAAGGGGACAAGGTAAGCTGATGGCAGTGCCCAGGTGCGTCAGCACCTGAATAGAAATTTTGTACGAAGTAAGAAGTAATCAATTGAATACCTAGGCGGGCCCACAAGATCACTAGAGTTTTACTTAAGGAATCCTTGATCCTGTGTTTCCCGCATCTGGTCTATATATGTGAAGCCTTCGCAATAGCGTCAATGGCATCGGTTCTGCATTGCATATTGTTAGCGTTGGGAGTCGTTCATTTGGCTGAGGTCGAGGGACTTATTGGGCACCGGTGGAAGGAAATATAAATGTGAAGCTCGTGGTACAACACTGGAAGGAAAGCCACGGAGTAAGGTCATGACAGAACTAATCTTTTTCATGTGCTCTTCACATTTTGGTTATCCGATGAATACGGAGTATCACAAAGATGTTACTTGCAATTTATATATAAATCACTGCGTAGAATCGAAAATTTGCTGCCACGTGGGTGTCTAACATAGACCACCACGAATGCTCCTATTGATTCCACGATTTCCCCAATATCGATATATCATACTCAAAGAGTATAATACCATCCTGCCATACCCTCAATCTGACCATTTGTCTCCCGGGCCTTTTTGTTCGTTTTCCAAAAGTGAATGTCCATCATCAGGGTTAAGCATATGCTAACCATTGTAATACCAAATGTGACCCAAATGCCTGTAGTATAATGCGGACTTTCATCAGACTTGAACGTGACACTTGCAATGATGCCCCCAAGGCCCCCACCAATCAGACAGGTTGCTGAAGCGACTCCACGCTTCGAGTGGGAAGTAATGTTGTTCGCTTGGAAGGCAAGCACACCGGGGATGCAAAATTGCAGGAATCCCACACCTGGAGTATAACGTTAGATATATATACATCCATCCTGAAGAAATTGAGAGCTTACCCAAGAATATCCCAAAGTATCTTGCTCCACTTGCACCGCCATAGGCTGTGATCAACATCCCTACTGCTGTCAGCAGTTGATGGACAGCAATCACCGGCCCGCGGATTTGATATTTATCTGTGAACCAGCCACCCAAGTATGTAAAGATTGCAGCAATGATGTAAGGCGGGGCACTGAGAAGCTGACTCTGCGTGTTGCTGAAGCCCATGCCCATAAGAATGACTGTCTTGAAGTAGCTGTACGCATATCCGGGTAGGGTGGAGGCCATGAGATTGAATGCCCAAACATACAACTTCCAGTCCTTAAGATGATGAACAACCCGTTCCATGGTAATTGGATCCTCTCTCGCATCTCCACTGTCGTTGTTTATGCGGGCGATGATAAATTCTTTTTCCTCCGGCTTGAGGAAAGTGTCTGCTTGAGTCGGAAAATCGATGATGATGAACCAGCCAATTAGACAAATGCTACTAGTAATGGCACCCTCGACGATGAAAATCCCTAGAGTAAATCGCTGTCAGCTATTGTTATTATTATGACACGGAGTTGAACAACCCACAGCGCCATCCGTTCAGCCCGTACCTCCCGTCCAGGAGGGTCAAGGCATAGGCAAAGATTGCGGCGAAGGCATTCAGTATAACAGAGACCAGCCAGAAAGCGGCCAGTCTCTTGCCTACCTCAAATCGTGTGTACCAACATGTAATCAGATAGGTGCAACCTGTATAGTTAGTAATGTTAACTTGGAGACATAGTCGAGTTCGATATACCTGGAAGGAATCCGGCTTCCATCACACCTAAAAGAGACACCGGGTCAGTAATGTAGAACAGGAGACCTTGGACGACGTCTCTTTACCTAACAAGAATCGGCAAGCTACCATTGTGGTCCAACTTTTGGTGAAACCCATGCCGATCAAGATCGCTCCAAAGCTAAATCCAAGAAACGCTAGCCAGTTGGCTGCACCAGCCCGAGGAAGTACCAGATTCTGAATCTCCGTGATTAATAACAATTCCTGGTTAAGAAGCGCGGACGTACGCTAGGTATCTCGAATATACTAAGGTATAGAGTTAGCAAACTGGTGTACCTAAAACGTTTCCAGGTGACATTGAAGAGCTTACATGTATGCCACAAAGAATACCATAACAACGATCGTATACCTGGTGCCGATGTCGAGTCCAAGATCCTGTTCCATCCCTGCTACAAATGCGAGACCAAGATTGGTCCTATCAATAAGTGATATGGAATACATGATTCCAAGAATTGGGAGGAGGCGGAGATCAACGCGTCGACTAGTCCGAACATCAGATTTGGCTTATTTATCACGTTGGAATGTAGAGAAAACACACATGACTCTTTTCTGATGTGCCTCGTCAATACCATACACAGGGGACTCATTGCCAGGGGTGCAATGTGCCAGCTCTTGTTCCTCAAGATGGACGAATTCCATGTCCTCTTTCTTCATGGATCCATCTTCTTGGGGGCTGGCCGAAATTGATGCCATTGTGGCAAATTGATGGGCTTTTCGATACTTCAACAAAGCAATAGAGAATAGAAACGTGAATAGAAACGTGATGAATTCGGAATAAATACATAACTAGACGGTACGTTAAGAGCATATTTTAAGAGCTTCTTAACCGAGCTTATCCAATATAGTAGCGACAACCCTGAAAGATACCTCGGAACAAGATGGGCAATCGAAGAATCTGGGGAACTACCAAGGTTACCCCTCAGATTTTCGCTTGATGCCAAGCAACAGAGGAGGGCATAAAAGCCGGGGAAGTCTTGGACTGACTTGGCATCGAGAGGGAAGAGCCTATCATGTACAGGAATCTCATACACTTGGTATGAAAAGGTGATGTAGAGGATTGTAGTATCAAAACCCCGCACATTGCCTAAATCTAAAGAGGCTGTGTTGAGCAAGTAGCCTTTATCTTAAACTCAGCTTGTCAAAGACAAGCTTGACATGATTCCCTAAACTTGTAGCCAAATAGCAACTGCAACTGCGACTGTCGATTGAGCCACCCATTACTATCCCTGAACGAGTGTAACGAAATATCAACATTGTCAAGTCGGGTAAATGGTTTATGGGAACATAGTGCAGAAAGAGGGATAAACTATCAAATAAACGATCATGGTATTTGCATGAGACATGGAACACCAGGCTTTTGACGTCTTAGGGCCCCTTCGTAATAGGCCTCCCCGATTTTCTATATCTTTGTGTCGCGATAGTCGAAACGCTTTTTAGCAGACGCTTTATCTAGGTGCGGTATAAGTATATATTTTGGCTTTCCAGTTTGAACCTCAATAAGCAAACTTAACTGTACGATAATATTCGGCTATATGCTCAATACAAGAGCCTTGAGTCAGGTCAGAATACCTTGATTCTTGATTCATCCCCCCGGGCCAAAACACCCCAAAAATATATATTCCAGTACCTATTCCAATTCCAAATTTTTTGCAAGCTTCTATAATGCGATGTCTCTTCAAATCTTACATATACTCATTAGTAGCCTAAGAAGTCTGAGGGCCTCACGTCAAACAGATCTGACATAGCGTGGGGTACTTCATTCAGCCGGACACCCATGTCTGGGCACATGTACTCTTCCCATGTCAACGTCAACATGCTCATGATGGATATGCTGTACTGCTTATTGGAATAATAAGATCTATGCCAAATGGTGAGCTGTCCATTTCTAGTGAACAAGCGGTAAATCTACATAGTACAGATGGAATAAGTCCCCCACATTTACCCCTCACGTCAACTACAGCTATCAAGATGTGTCTGTTGTGTCTGTCCTTCAGTACACATGTTTCAATATCCCCTGCCTTCTGTCCTTTGCAATGGCAAATAAAATATTATCAATAGCCGATCTTGAGGAGGCGGCTTCCAACTCGCTATCCGTCTCCGCGAGAGGTATGTATTGACTCTTCGTGTTCGCCGTATTTATCCTTAATATAGAGAAATAGACTTCTTCAACTCCGGCGCAACGAATCAAGTCACGCTTCACGACAATTGTGCTGCGTATAGAAAGTACCGTCTCTTACCAAGGGTTCTGAGAGACGTCTCACTCGTCAACACTGGAATTTCCCTCTTTGACCGAGATATCACGTTTCCGCTCTGTGTCTCACTCACTGGAATGCAGGTTATGGCTCACCCAGAAGGCGAGCTAGCCACAAGCCGAGCCTGTGCCAAAATGGGCGTCAACATGGGTATCTCGTCCTATGCCAATCACTCGGTTGAAGAAATCACCGTCGCCGGAAAAGAACTGGGGCCGGTTCACCATGTGATGCAACTCTACGCGATGAACGACAAAGCTAAACAAGAACGAATCGTCCGTCGGGCTGAAGCTGCGGGCTGCAAGGCAATATTCCTGACTGCGGATAGCCCTGTACTTGGGGTGCGCTGGAATGAATGGCGGAACGGGTTCATGCCTCCAGTTGGCTTGGGGTACCCGATGTATGAAAGAACATCTGTCGAGATCCAGCAACAATCTCACGACGATGGGTTTAGCTCGACAAACTCGGATTCCCATTCCTGGGCCACGGAGATCCCATGGCTGCGCAGAGTCACTAAGATGGAGATTTGGATTAAAGGCGTTCTCACCCCGGAAGATGTCGAGACTGCTATTGAATATGGATGTGATGGTGTCATCATCAGCAACCATGGTGGGCGACAGCTGGATGAGACACCAGCCACAATTGATGCGCTTCCTCCCTGTGCTAAAGCTGCGCGGGGGCGGATCAAGATTCATATTGATGGTGGAATTCGATCTGGGATTGACATTTTCAAAGCCTTGGCTCTTGGTGCTGAATGTTGCTGGGTTGGTCGTCCTGCAATTTGGGGACTCGCGGTAAGTGCTCCTTGGTACATCAAGGATCCTGATAGAGGCGGAGGCGGGTGTACTGACTTCTTTGTAGCATGATGGGCAACAGGGAGTCGAGCTGATGCTCAAAATCCTGTTTGATGACTTCAAGCGATGTATGCAGCTCACAGGCTGTAGGTCCATATCTGATATTAACTCGGCAAGCCTAGCAATTGTCAATGCATATGGGCCTTTGGCTAGACTGTGATCTACATTGTTGTGATTACCTGGCCCTCGAGACCCTTCTATTTCTGTGACTGCTCACCTCTCGCCACTTTTGCGTATTGGGTGTAATATTGGGCCCCTAAGCAAAAATTCAGGGCCACCCACTCCGTATCTAGCCCCTTTGATTGGTTTTGGGGGGGGTGCACCTCATGGACCTTGCCGGTTCCTGCCTAGTCCTGAAGGCGGGGCTCGTAGGTTGCATGGCAGATATCCAATGTGTATGTATGCACATGTGTGCAGTTTCATATGAATGAACAACATTTATAGAAGACTGATAGACTCTGAGTCTGATTATTTGAAGGGGGAAACTGAAACTGAATGATCTGGAGCATCGACTATGCATCTCGTGACCTACGCCAAGCTCAGTGCTATTCAAAGCCATTCATTCCATATTTGGCAGGAGCGATCGTGTGTAATTGCCAATTGCCCGATACTACCTACCTAAATATATATGCAGCACAGTGCCGCCGCTTTATGAGGGCGCTCAGGGTCTTGCTCATTGAGTGTCTCACAGCACCTGCACCTTTAATTGTACTTAATAAGCAGTCAGACGGACCTCGGGACCTCGGGATGGATGTATGAATACCTACCTAGGGAGGTACTATGTACAGTCAGTCATCATTAGTATTTGTACCCAAGTACACTACCCCACTTTGTTTCTGCCAGTATCAAGCCTGAGTTCCTAACTATATGTATACCTAGTAGCTAGTAATAGAGAAAGAAGCAGAGAGAATAGGTAGTAATCTCAAGGATTAACTACACACACTATGAGCACTACTTAGTTGACATGTAGAGGTGGAAATAGGCAGGTTGTATACTGAGAGAGGTCAAGGGTGGAAGTACTATTAATGATAAGCCACTGTACATATATGAAACGGATCTAGTTCTAATTGGCAGTAGGGTGCCAAGACAGTATCGAAATAGAAACTCTAGCATCTATGGTTATAAAAGGGTCTCTTGGTTTATGGGGTCGGTGATCAATCAACACCAACTCCTTTACCGTCAAAGCAGGAAGCAAGAAAGAGGGTGTTGAATCCAATTGAACAAGGCATCTAGGGCTCACGCAAGTCTCCATATTCAGCACCTTCACCGGAGCAGTAGGTAGTTGAATACCAGTTCTCTCCTTCACAGACCAACAAGCAGTTCCAACAATGCAAATTCGACAAGACCGGGTAGTTGATGAAGGCGTCACCAAATCGCGACCACCTGCTGCGGGGAGACCCTAATTGTGACCAGAACTATTTCTGTCTAATCCCCAGACTTGATATTGAGTTAGTATAAATGTATACTTCATGGACAGTGACTATATATATATAATTCGCAGAATAACACATACCTCCAAATAGTTGAAAGAATTAATTGTGCACCGGCTCGAACTTGAACTTGTTGTTGGGGTCAAATTCAGAAAACCCGAGGTGATCACCAGCCTTAGACCAGGTGAAGCCCTTGACCTCATCTGTGACGAAGTAAAAACCATCTCCCGCCGAGGAAATACTGAAGGCCATTGGCTCCTTTGTGGCCACACACGACTCCCCAGAACAAGAGATGTAATGCCCAGTGCCGATATTGCGCACAGTATAGCGTTCCCCACTGCCTTCAATGGCCCATTGTTCGTATACGCTCGCAAAGTGATCATCCAAGAGTACGACTGAGGGAGTGTTGTCACTGGTAGGGAATGTCTTCAACCAATCGCCTGAGGTCGCAGTGATCCTGAACTGAGCAGCCGATGCAGCAGTCGCAAAAGCCAGCGTGACGATAGTTGAAACCTTCATGGTGCTTTGATATAAGGGAAGTGAACAAGATGTAGTTTAGAAGGTGACAATTGCAATATTGATGAGAGCAAACGGAAGATTTTCAATTGGAATGAAGGTAGAAATTGGCGGAACTAAGCCTATAATAAGGGTGCGGCAGGGTATTTATTATCAGACCAAAATGTAACTACAACATAGTTATCCTATATTTACCTAGTTATGCAAGGGTTTAAGTGTTCCTGTGGCTTCAGAAATTTTCATGTTACTGTCCATTGCAAAATGTACATATCTCATATGATAAGCCCATTGAAAGCTCCAGCCGCGCCACAACCATTCTGCTGCATAACTAAACCCCCTTGATTCCGAAGAATACGGGCACTCAGCTGAGGAAATTACCTTCCGGTGAATGAATGGCACATACTGTATCACGGATTTGCACGAAAAGGCGGATGCTTGAATTTCCTTGCGCCGTTTCGATTCCTCTGCCGCTAAAGAACTAAAGAAGCAATATCTGCGCCAAATGAGTGGCAAATAAATGCATCTTTGTTTCACCACACATTGGAACTGTAAATTTTATGGTAGGCGGATGGGTTTGCAAAGTGAAGCTATTGAGTGATGATCAGTGGATATGCTGCGATATTATTGAAAGTGCTTTATTAGTGCAGACACGAACAATCTTACGTTATGTAACACTCAGTGAGTACTGAAGCGGAGAGGGAAAGCCATACGGAGTATACATATGTAGGTACATGTAGGTAGGTCTAACTCTATACATATCGAAGAATTCATTGGCGCTGATAACGATAGCCCATTTCCTAGTCGCTCAACGCCCAGGCCCGGAGTGTGATCTCACTTACCATTGGAGAAGGTAAAAATTCCAGAGCGACCTCGGGAATATCCTCACTAACCATAGCTCAGCTGAAACGAAGGTCGCCAATACATACCTAGGCACCTGTTGTGGGGCACCTGACCTCAATGCAGGCCGCTGAGTCATCGTTGTTGTGGCGGGCTGGCCGACCCCGAATGTGACGCCATTCCCCACCCTAGCTTCTCCTCGTTGCCTAAGGAGTAACCTTGGGATATGCACCGAGACTTATTCAGTCCATGATTCTCGGATAAGCATCATTTTCCTGAAACATCATAGTATTCCTAAGTACAGTATCGTTATCATTCAGGTATGTCTTCATGGGCGCATCATGTTCGGCAGCTATGAGGTGCTAATAGCTTGTCAGTCACCATAGGAAACGTGACACCAATTACATACTCTTTGCACAGTATGCAGTCCGAGAAGGGTCTACTTCTGGATGTAAGCGAAGTCTATGATTCCGAAGACAATGACTTCGTTCCCCGCCACACGCGTTACAAAAAACTACAAGGAGCTCGCCCCTGCTGGGCGACAACTCTGAAGAAAGGGCTCTGCGTCTTTGTGATCACCATTCTTATTACATACTATCTAGGCTTCCCGCATGGTATCAGTCCCTTTTTCCTATTAGAATGTGTCACTAACTGACCGTCCTTATGGTTAGGCTCTCTGTCTACAGAGAAGAAGCCATCCCCGCACCCCGAGGCTCCCCCGCTTTGCCAGTCGCAAGAATGCATTCATGCGGCCTCCGAAATCCTCTACAATCTAGATCCCAATTATGAGAACATAGACCCTTGCACTGATTTTGACCGATATGTCTGCGGTGGATGGAGGGAGCGACATGACATGCGGCCCGATCAGGGATCGATATTTGCAGGCACAATCATGCATGAGAATGCCCAAACCAAACTTCGTCATATCCTAGAGCGCACAGAACCGCCGCAGCCATCGGATGCCGACAATTTCAAGAAACTCAAAGCTGCATACGATGCTTGCTTGGATGAGGCTACAGTCAACAAACGGGGCAGCAAGCCTTTGACTGATATTCTGGATGAACTGAGGACTATCTATCCTGCAAAGGCAGGTCTTGTAAAAGGAGCACAGGATCAACTCACCAATGCTCTGTTGTATCTGGCGAATGCTGGTGTCGAGGCTCTGGCTTCTTCCGGTGTCACTGTAAGTCTATGTGACCTATACTTTATGGGCGCCACTAATGACTCCTTCTAGCCCGATGATCGAGACCCCGATAATGTTGTTATCATGATCTCGCCGCCTCGTGAAATAGGACTTCCTGCAAGAGAGTACTATAATAACACAAAGACTGTCGCTGATTATACAGCCGTTTTAAAGCAAGTTGTTCAGCGACTTGCTGGAGATGGATTTGACAAAACTGCTGAGGATGTTGTAGCTTTCGAAAAGAAGCTCGCGGATGTGACTCCGGATACCCAAACCCAGGAAGATGTCACCAAATACTACAACCCCCTTAGTGTCAAGGGAAACGGAGGCACTAGTGCCTGAGATCTCTTTTACCGATATTATTTCATCTTTGGCGCCCCATGACTACAAGGGTGATCGCCTAATTGTCGGGTCGCCTTCCTATATGAAGGCATTGTCTGTTCTCTTGAAAGATACTCCCAGAGAGACCATTCTGCTCTTCTTGCAGTGGAAGATCATCCAAGCTTTTGCGGAAGTTGTTGAGGATGCCTCTATCGAACCTCTTCGGCGATTTGAGAATGTTCTCGCCGGCAAAGAGCCTCAGGCCAAGGAGGAGAGATGGCGTAAATGCCTTGGGCGTCTGGATGAAGGACTCGAATGGAGCCTCAGCCGTTTCTATGTGCTCGATGCGTTCTCTGAGGACTCCAAAAAACTTGGCGATCAGGTCGTTTCCGATATCAAGGAGCGATTTATCTTTACCCTGGACCAGACCAGCTGGATGTCACCGGAGGTGCGAAAATTGGGCATTGAGAAGGTGGGGAACATTATCCAGAAGATCGGATTTCCCACAAAGAGTCCAAATGTTTTAGACCCCGAGGACGTGAATAAATTCTACCGGGATCTGGAATTATCCAAAGACACTTTCTTTGAGAATGAGGTGGCCGTGGCGAGGTTCCAACTTCGCCGCGAATGGTCTAAGCTCGGAAAGCCCACCAACCGTGACGAATGGGGCATGAGTGCACCGACTGTCAACGCTTACTACAACCCACCAGGTAATGAGATTGTCTTCCCTGCCGGCATTATGCAGCCGCCAGCGTTCTATGGACCTTCCGCTCCATTGTATCTGGCATATGGTGCATTCGGTGCCGTCAGTGGCCACGAACTTTCACATGGTATGTTCAGTTCCTTGCAAAACAATTGCCGCTTTCTAACAGATCAATGTGGTATAGCTTTCGATTCTACCGGTCGACACTACGACGAGAGTGGAAATTACACTAACTGGTGGGATGATAAGACCGTTGAAGCCTTTGAAGAGCGTGCTCAATGCTTTGTCGATCAGTATTCTAAGTTCACGGTCATTGGCCCCGAGGACAAGGTCCTCCATGTCAACGGACGACTGACACTGGGCGAGAACATCGCCGACGCTGGAGGCTTGACAGCATCATACCACGCATGGAAGAAGCACGATGAGGCAAAGCCTGATCTTCACCTCCCGGGACTGGATGCATTTACCAAAGAGCAGCTTTTCTTTATATCGTATGGCAATTGGTGGTGCGGGAAGACTACGAAAGAGGCGGCTGAGCAGGCGATCTATAACGATCCCCACGCGCCTAAGTCAGCACGAATTATCGTGAGTCCTATCAATGCATTCCTTTTTATTTTATTTTATTTTGTGCGCCACCACTGACCGCTGTCACAGGAAACTATGGCTAATTCTAGGGAGTTCAAGAATGCCTTTAGTTGCCCAGACAAGAAGCCGGCTTGCAAGCTCTGGTAGTTCTTAGTTTACTATCAATGGCATTCTCATGAGTTTTGAGTAGTTTGAGTATTCTGACTTGGTCACAACACAAATGCCTAGCTGCGCCCCAGTCCGGTTTTATCGTCCATTACTTGAATGGATATTATTGTAACCCCCCCCGCTAATGTCACAAGCACCCTTATCGACGCACATTCTGCTCGGCCAAGATGCCGAAACCCTAAGGCTGCTGATCTCCACGGCGATCGCTGCCCAAAACAAGCGGGAACAAGCCCCAGGCCAAGGAAACATTCCGTATCGGCCAGATCCCAAGATGATAGAGGAAGAGGAAGGGGAGAAGGTAAAGAGTCAGACAACGGATCTAATTACCTAGATCAGCAAGGTCCGAGCCCCCTCGCCTTAGAGTTAGATGATTTTGGGTCCCGTTTTTAATATCGACATGTCAATTCTTATGGATCACTGTTTGATCGACATTTGACATGTGATGTCTCACCCATGGCAAAAGTGAAGGTGAAGTTGTAATTGAAGTGGGTGCATAAATATGACATTGAGTACTCCGTACGGAGTAGACTCATTTATGAGCCGGAGAGTTTAACGGGTCATGGACCTATCCAAAAAAAAAGGAAAAATGGAAAAAAATTAGAAAAAATAGAAAAGAAAGAAAGAAAGAAAAAGGGACAATTTGGCTGAAATTTCAATCATACGATCCTCAGATCTTCATATGAATCTGGCCCACATTTGCACTATAGCCTATAAGGTAGGGCCATCCAAATTAGGGCGTTGCTGCACGGTAATTTCCAAGGCCATTTCCAATTGCGATGAGAGGTGTCACACAGTAATGATCCCCTGCCTTTGAGATGGAATCAAGACAGGTCCATTGTTGAGGTCACAGCGTTATAGCGTAAGACCTCTACTATCCATGGATGTTCAATGTTGTATACGGAGTACCTAGGTACAACATAAGGTGATCGACCCGGGAAGTGTCAGTAGCTCCAATCTCCCTTGGGATGTCCCCAGTCTCGCGTCAATCTATCAAGTGGGGATGGAAATAAACGGCTTCACCAACCAGAATTCTATATATATGTACTTTGTAGACAAGTTCGGACCCGAGACAGTCTTCTTCACCGGTCTTCCCGATAGTAATGACCTATCACCAGCCCTTGCACAGTCATCTCTTCGTAGAGAGAAATGAGGAGTAGTAGTAAAGTACATATATATATACACGGAGTAAGAAGAGTCAGATTAATATGCATATAGGTAGATTTACCACAGTAGAAGATAAACCAGTAAAAGGGGCAATTTCAAAATAGAAGACCCAGCGTTCCCATTCCCAGCTTAAGCCGTTCCACACTGTTCTTCCGCCGCGTCGGGTCATCTCCACAAAAACAAGAGCTGTCGAATTTCTTCCTTTTTTTCCCAACCTTTCTGACCTCATAAGTCATGTATGATTTTGTATGATTTTGTTCTGACTTCTTCCAGTGGTACAGACCCTGGCCCCGTCGCGACGGGAGCATTTCGCGTTCTCATAGCTTTCGCGTCATGGAGCCCTTTCCTCCACCCACCCATCCGGAGTTCAAGGATGCCTTTCTGGGCCCGCAAGTCCAAATTAACGAACTGTCAGCCTCAAACCGAATGCCTAGTGGGCCTCAAAATCCAATCTCGAATCTTCGGCGTGCCAATACCGTAGCCCAGGGCGGCAATGTCAAGCGGAACCTAGAGCTGAAGGCAGCACGCGAGAGAACAGCAACTGGGATAAATGCCAAGGATAGCCATGAGCTCCTACGACAGAACAAGCTACAGCGGTCCCAAACACATCGTGGCCCACTAGAGGCGCGTCCGCCCGGGAGGAAGGCCGGCCATTTCACCGTAAGAAGTGTCGGCCAGAATGGCAAAATCTTTCTCAGGTACACCAATCGACCCATAATCCCTCGTGCTGTGTCACATCCTGTGCGGCGTGCTGATAATAGGACTATTTTAATAATTTAGGCCGATTGCCAATCCGCCCCAAAAAAGCCCCCAGCCTGCATCCTTCTCTCCAGTCGATACCGCGAAACCCAGTCTCCTTCAGCCGCAGAGTCATGCAAATGCCCGCGAGGATCCAGATCCATCCAGGTGGTCGAGCTCGCAGCTCTCTGAGTTACGTCCGCGCGAACAGCCCAAAGATCCCGAGCCCGTCCTCGCCGTGTCTCCCGAACTCTCGAGTCAGCACCGCACGCGGCCGATCTCGTTTTCAACAATATCGGAGCAACAGTCGATAGCCGGTGCTGGGAAGCGTGGGGAGCTGCGGATCGTGATTGATAGATCTGAGGACCGCCCCAAGTCTGCACGTGAGAATTCGACACCAGCCTTGGAGGTTCCTATTCCGCGTTACCAGCTCGGGTCGCCGCGGTTCAACGCCGAAGGCAGCGCAATGATGCAGAGTTCTGTCTACACCCGAACCTCGATGTCGGACAACTTTCGGAATTCAACACTGCTTGGGGGCATGGCTGACCCTCTGCCGGGACTCCATAGTCCATATCCCCGAGACTCTTTTTCGCGGCATCGGCCATCTTTTGCAATTTCCATGTTCTCGGGTACCGCGGCCGCTATGGATATGAACCGAGCTTCACCAGCTCCGAGAAATTCCATGGTCTATGAATTGAAAGAGCCTGTGGAGCCATCTATCTACGAGACCCTGGTGTATGATATGGATGATGGATCCGTTGTCCGATATATTCCTGGGACAAAGGATATCAGTGCTGCCACACCTGCCCGGATCGTTGCCCAAATCTCCTCCGAGTCATTCATGGACTATGAGCTAGTATCGGACTTCTTCCTTACCTTCCGTTCATACCTATCTACGACACACCTTTTGGCTCTTCTTCTTGCACGGTTAAAGTGGGCAATCAACCGACTACAAGATGACGGACGCATTATTAGGATTCGCACATTTGCAGCTTTGCGACACTGGATTCTCAATTACTTCGTTGATGACTTTGTTACGAATTACGAGCTTCGGACCAACTTCTGCGAGACCATCAACAAGCTATATTCAGAGGTCAGGTCTCGACACAATGGCGGCACGAGTGATCGAAAGATTCTCATTGACTTGAAGCGTTGCTGGAATGGCAAATGTTCAGTTTATTGGTCCTCCCCCAATTGTCTCGCGCCTATAACTATCCAGAAATCCCAATTGTACCTGGAGACGCTCAAATTGAGTTACCTAAAGCTGGGGAACTGCAGCAAAGCGTCCCTACTTATGGCATGGCACCCAATGCAGATACCACCTTTCGCGAAAGTCCCATACAGCATGATCGGAATGACTCTGCAGCAACCACACAAAGCATTCCATTCTCTGCCAAAAGCGATCAAAGCTTGATGGCGCTCTCGTGTTCATTACCACCTAAATCCCCCAAGCGCTTGTCCATGTGTGCCTCAAAGGGCAAGGCGCCCCGCCCTGTGGTATTGGGTCTCACAAAGTCGAAGCCCCCGTCCAATACTCACGAACCACCTAGGTCACCCGTATCTCCCATGGTCTCGCGACACCCATACCACAGCCATAGCCATAAAAGAAGCGGAAGCTTCTCGGACTCGGTGCGAGATGACCGAGTGCCGATGTTCGCGATGGAGCCCGATACGGGACCCGCGCCACAGGAGATACTCGATCCGGTGAGTTTAATACGTGGGGAGATGTACCCTCCTGCAGAGTCGTACATGACGATGATGGCACCGGAATCGCCGCCCCTTCCTCCGCCGTTGAAGAACCCAAATCCAGATCGTCGGAGTACACCGGACGTGCCGAAGTCGTCACCCAACTCGGGTGTGAGAACAATAATTGGCTCAATCAAACGGGCGTTGCACACGAGGAACGGTGGACAGAGCGTCTCTGCTCGCATTGCGAATGCCCACGAGGCTATTTCATTGCCTTCCCGCGGGAAGACATCCGCAATGCCAACTGGACTGGCTTTCGGCTCTGAATTCTACCGGGAGAGGAAGATGGCTGCTATTCCCAAATATCCAGGTCGGATTGATGTACTGTGTGATGAGGTCCTCAAACAATACCGCTTGGCCATGAACCAGGAAGGAACGAAAGACCAAACTCAGCCGCCAGCTGCGTCTGACTTTCATCAAGCGGCCGCGGGGGAGCCTGCATCTAACACTTCTAATCTTTTACCTACGCAAACCCCCAAACCCGACCCAAAACTCAGGAGCGGTATCACCATGGGCAGCGAATCTATCATCATTGTCGATGATACCGGTTTCGAAATGCCCTTCATGTCAGGGGCAGCACAGAAACCAGGGCCAATTGCTAATGATGAGACACATGAAACGCCGGAAATCGAAGTTCCCGATGATACCTCAACACAGTCGATACCCGTGGAAGGGGAATATCTTCAGCCAATATGCTACAAGGCCGACGAACCAGAATCAGCTGCTCAGTCAAACGTATTCTACCCCCTTCGCCCTCTCACCCCGCAGAGATCGTCCTCGGTCGAACGCGGCTCGACGCCGGTAAAAGAGAAGAAGAACTCTTTATCTCTCCGACTTAGAAAGTACGCGTCCTTCCAAAGCGGGATCTCGAGACAGCGGTTTTCGATGAGCAGCGAGACGGCTCTATCGACTGTCGACTCCAATGCGATGCAAGATCAGAACCACAAACAGTCAGGGCCGGTTCTCCGCAGGCGCCGAGGTGGAAACCTCCGTCAAATGCAGACTGGAAATGAGACCGAGCCTCCTTCCTGTCGTGACTCATTTGCGTCTTGGGGTGACTCCGTTGTGGATGAAACGGTCCCCTCTGATGGCGATGTGTCAAGGCCTCCTTCAACGTTGATCCCTCCAAATCCCCGGTACTCACTTATTCAGCCGCACACTTCCCGGCAAATCAGGCGTTCCTTTGAGTCGGTCATTGCGAAGTTTGCACAGATTCCTGATGACGACGACGGTGGTATCGAGTCAACGCTGTTGAAGCTGGAGGGGAAATGGAATGGACCACCCAGCACCGATCGAGACTCTAACTCTCACCGAGAGCAGCCCTTGGGTCCGCATTATGGCGAAACGGCCAGGCCTGGGTGGGATATCATCTCTCGCAGGCGACAGACTGACAAGTCCTCATATTCCACGGTTGGGGGTCGATTGGCGCCACCTAGACCTTATTCTGATTCCGTTACCGAGTCTGAAGAGTCTTATAACTCTATTCCGCTTCTAGAAAGAGGATTGGCCGACGAGTCCATGAAATGGCAACCTACGGGCCAGCCATTCCAATATGACTTGCACGTTGCTCCGCTCACCCTCGTATCAAGCCATGAAACTTCAGAGCTTGCCTCGTCAAACCCGTCAATTCAGATTGTGCATGAAACTGACAGCATGCGTCGCATTCCTCGTGGCGCAACCATCCCGGCCTCGGCCACTGATAATGCTGGTCAGGTTACCCCGAAGCATTTCTCAGCTCTGTCTTCTGAAATGTCGGTCGACCTGATTGATCCGCATGAAGCTATGGATGCAAGGATTTCCACAGACGCCCGCAGCCTCGGTTCATCAACTGTTGAGATCCCTCCTCATCCTCTAGCGCAACCTCCCTCGCCTCCGATGACCATCCAACATCCGGGATCTTTCGCTTCTTATCCTTCGCCGTTGAACACAGTCTTGTTCCAGACCCAGCCCCTTACGCCCGACACATCCCCGCGACACAAAGAAGTGGGTATTTCTGCTTCGCGTCCTCTAGACATACAGCAGGTTTCGAGTGACGTGTTATTCAATTCAGAAAACAATTGTACCGACCAGAACCCGGTCATCAACCTTTTACCTGACCACGTCCCCTTCATCCTAGCATGTGAATCCCAGGTCCTCGCGCACCAACTCACATTAATCGAAATGGCTGCCCTGAGCGAAATCGACTGGCGGGATCTGGTCGAGATGAAATGGAGCAATGCCTCCCCATTAGTTACAAACTGGGTCCAATTCCTGACGTGCGAGGAACGCAAGGGAATTGATTTGGTCGTCGGCCGCTTCAACCTGATGGTCAAATGGATACTGTCGGAGATTGTCTTGACCCGTGACATCAACGAGCGGGCCCGCACAATTATCAAGTACATCCATACAGCTGCGCATGCGCGTCGCATTTGCAATTACGCCACGATGCTCCAGATCGCCATTGCTCTGTCTTCATCTGATTGCTCTCGGTTACACAGGACGTGGCAGTTGATCTCCATTGAGGATAAGCGGCTGTTTAAGGATATGGAGTGCCTAATTCAGCCGGTGCGCAATTTCAATGATTTGCGTGTCGAAATGGAGACGGCCAACTTGCAAGAAGGCTGTATTCCATTCATTGGTGAGTTTCAAAGTCTTCTCCTTGAATATCGCACTAGATCTTGTTTGCTGATTTCCCCCTTCTTCTGTCCAGGCCTATACGTCCATGACCTCACCTATAATGCACAGAAACCCGCACAAGTCAGCAACACCGACGGCGGTTTACTTGTCAACTTCGAGCGCTATCGCACCGCAGCAAGAATCGTTAAGAGCCTCCTTCGTCTTATCGACGCCAGTGCAAAATATAAGTTTGAGCCAGTGCAAGGCATCATCGAACGGTGCTTGTGGATCGCTTGTCTCCCCGAAGACGAAATCCAATCCCGCAGCAAAGCACTCGAATAATCTCTCGTTTTTGATCTTTCTTTTTTTCTTGGTCCGTTTTGGTTGCATCTCTATATCCATTTTTTGTACTACAACCTTGACATCCGTGATTTGGATAGTTTATACCCCCTTTCCTGAGGCTGCCTTGTCCCTCTGCCATTTTGTACCGATACTTGCATCTGCTTAATACCTTTCGTTTTGGAATTCGTTTCTTTGTCTTATTGGTGCTGGGCCACACTGTCCCTATAAATGGAGACACCTGTCCATACATGGCTTGGATCTACCACTCCATAATGACAGGAATTCTTGTGCATGCCTTGGCTATCCCAGCCGTGCTCATATTTAGCCTTGTCGGCGTGATTTGTTATCAAACACTGGAAAGCTGCCACATTTTCGTACTATTACACTTGTATTGTCCATATACTTATACCTACATATGTACCTAGTCCCCTAGATTCTGCCCTATTTATCATGACCCCCCGGGACATCCCATTCTCCTTAGCTGATGATATTCAATTAAGATACATGTATCCATAGTATGAGTAGCAGATTCTACTATCACACAATGTTATACAGAGTGGAATCACTTGTGAGACTCCAAAAGAAAATGACATATTTTGCAGGTGAATGGGGGTTTGTTACTTACCAGATCTACCTATCAGTAGGAAAATACGAAATTCAACCAAGATGTAAAAAGGAAAACTTATCAAGCTATTTGCCCTCATTGATTTCATAGCCCAACAGTCATTCTAAGGTTGGAATACCACGAAGGAATTAAGAAGCTGCGTCATATCTCCCGGTCTTCGGGGCCACATCGCGGAGGCTGGTCCAGGAACGGAACACCAAATCCACCACCACTCATCACCACCACCTCCCTCCAACAACCAATTTCCACACGTGGAGGGTACCCTCCTTACCGAACATATTCCCAAAGAGGGTTCTTCAATCTCCCCTCGAATTCAAACCCTTTGATGTCCCGCCACCACTCTACCGGACAGCCAGCCCGCCACGATGGACATGACTGAACCGCGGCGCGGGGCTCCAGAGGAGGACCCCATCGACTCCAACGACTACAGCGACCACAGCCCCGCGTCCTTCCACGAAGCTAAACAGGAACTTCCAGATGACTTACCCAAATCACTGGACGATCGTCGCTCCGTCCCGGTCTTCCAGCCGGAGACTGAAATGTACGATGCTTGGCAGGGTGAGTGCTCTCGTGTCCGCGGAACTATTTCCCCGTTTCCCCGACGCGGGAGATCAAACTATTTTACCTTGGACGGTTACATGCTGGGAATTTCACTGGTTGTGTTGGGCGCTCAAGTACTGAGATCTAATCGTTGAACAGGTCAATCACAATACCTGACCGCGCCAGTCGCCACGAAACCCTTATCCTTTAGCCTAGCGCTCGACGATCACTCGCACGACAGTGAGCACGAAATACGGGCTCACTATGGGCGCGACATCGAAGATAATGACGCCCGACTAATGGAGATGCTTGCTGCCCAAGCTGCTCATCGGGAGGTGGATTCGCTCACTGCAGACGAAGAGACGATTGCCGCCGACGAGAAATTGACCGATGACGAGAAGCGCGACATACTCCAGAAGAGCTTGAACATGGCGGCCAGTAATGGCGATGTGGATCGCGTGCGGAAATTGGTACAGGGCGAGGCGAGGACTTACGTGGATGTCAATAAGCCCGACGAGGAGGGGACCGTGCCGTTGATCTATGCCAGTTGTTTTGTGAGTTGCTTGTATGCGCGAAATACTGATGCGAGGCTGACTGGTTATAACAGGGTCACCAAGAAGTTGTTGCTGCGCTCATCGTGGCCGGTGCCCTCGTCGACAGGCAGGATCGTAACCAGTGGAGCGCATTGATGTGGGCCATGACCAACAGACACAAGACGATAGCGAAGATTCTTCTTGACAATGGGGCATCACCGGATATCAAGTCCTCATCCGGTGGTAGGGCTTTTGATTTCGCCCAGCCCGGTAGTGAGATTTCTGAATATTTGCATGAGAATGGTTACAGCTTTGGCTCGGGTAATATCGATGATGACTTCTATGACGCTGGATTGGCGCATGGTCGTTTCGAAGAAGAGCTAGCGGAGAGCGAGATGAAACGGCGAATGATGATGGAAGAGAGCGCAATCAATCTGGAGGTCGATCTGTCCAGTTTAGGACTTGACGAGAAATTCGAGGTCAGTTTATATCGCGAAAAGAAGTGTTCGGCCTTGACTGATTCGAGATTTTTGGTTATCATAGCCATCCGATGACGATGAACTCGAGGAAGATCAACAGGAATTTGTCTGGGACAAGTGCCTGAATGATCAGATGTTTGTCTTCCAGGACCATGAGCTAGAGCGCATTTTGGATATGATCATCACCAACATGACTCCCCAGCGGTCTCCTTCCCAAAAGCCAGTGCCTGCAAATCTTCTCTTCCTCAGCGCCCGTTACGCGCACTATCATGCCAGCCCCGAGCTGCTCACAACTCTGCTGTCGTCTGCAATGGGAAAGATCAATGACGTTGTAGAACGTTACCAGTGGGATATGACAATGCAAGCCTTTTGGCTGTCAAATGCCACGCTTCTACTCCATTACCTGAAGAAGGATGGGGGCTTAGTGGAATCTACCGTCGAGTTCCAGCTCCATCTGGCGGAGCTGATCAACGAGATATTCGTTCTCGTTATTCGTGACGCCGAGCGTCGAATGAACAAAGTCCTGGATGCCGCAATGCTGGACCATGAAACCATCCCTGGGCTGGAGGACGTCGCCTTCCAAAACGAGTGGAAACTGTTCCGGAAAAATAAAAACAAAAACCCCGAGCCTGACGAGAAGCGATTCCGGCCTCCATCACCGCGACGACGAGCACAAATCTCGCCTCGGAACATCACCTCTTTACTATCATCGACCCTCTTTGTACTTGATCTCTACGATGTTCACTCAGTGATCACGACCCAGATCCTCTCTCAACTTCTCTACTGGCTCAGCGCCGAGATATTTAACCGAATCATGAGCACGAAACGTTATTTGGCGCGCACGAAGGCGATGCAGATCCGCATGAACGTTTCCTCATTAGAGGATTGGGCGCGCACGAACAACCGTGTGCCAGAACACTACGAAAACGGTTCTACCAACGCCACTGGAGAGTCGACAATTGACGCCGCTCGTCGGCATTTAGCCCCGGTCATTCAACTCCTCCAATGGCTGCAATGCTTTTCATCGCTCGGCGACGACCACGAATCTCTCGTAACAACCCTGCTTCAACTGCAACAACTCACCCCCGCCCAGCTCCTGCATGCAGTCAAGTCATACCGCCCAGAAGTAGGCGAGAAAGGCCTGACCAAACAAGCAATGAAGTTCCTTCTCGACATGCAGAGTGATCCCGGAGTTCTACACTGTGAACAGCAGAAAATCCAAGAAGAGAAGGCAAAGGCAGCAGCTGGACCAGGTCCTCAGGCAGCAGCAGATGCCCGTCCGAAGACACCGCCGAAGGACCAACCCTCTGCAGCACCCACATCCCCTGACACTGAAACATCTCCAGGCTCCGCTGCTGTACCATCCCGACCTGGAAGCATGGTCACCGCCAGGAACGATGAGCGCTCAGGTGCCGGTAATAGTGTCTTCCTCGACCCCACTCTCTTCCTCCCCTTCTCTCTTCCAACCAGTACAGACATGCTGGTCAGCTACGGTGCCGGGTTCGGTGGCACGAACCGCGAACGAGCCCGCAAGTACATCCCCACTGTCCCGCCTGAGGTCTTGAGTCGATTCGATCGTGGCGACGTATAAAACAAAGTAGGCATGGTGACTGCTTTTACTTCACTGCTCCTCCTGCGACCTGCCACCTTTTCTAGGCTATCGCTGTTCCGGTAACAAGGCGGTGAGATAAAGATGGCGAATAAAGCGATAGGATACCCTTTGCGTCCTTTTTAACTTGGGGGACATGCTAGATGTGGCTTCCATGTGGGCATCTGCCGATGCGCCGAGTATATATTCTGAACGAATCTCTTCCATCCATAGCAATGTGTCTGGTAACTGTAGACTGATATTGATGGCTGGTGTTTTCTTCCAGCTTATGCGGGAAAACCCACCACACACCACAGAAACCCTACATATGGTGGCAGGTCAAATCTCGAAGGACTGTATGGAGATGCCTAGGGCTCTAGCTGAATTAGGGTTCTACAGCGGCATACACGGTCAAATTTCATAGAACAGGGGCTTCTCCAGATTGAGAGGAAGATAGTATAAGTATGCATCCTCTTTGCGATTAACAGAATAACAGAACATCCCTTTCATATGGGATCATTGCATATACGCAAGCGACATTTTGTGGAGATCAAGAGACCTCTCAAACGCAGGGTTAAAACAACCTTGCGCATACTTTTGTCGACTTGCGCCAGAACAAGATTTTCCAATTATGCAAAACCGGTTTCTCATCTTCATCAAGCTCTCCGTACAAATCTCCAAGCGCACTTCCATTGGAAGCAAATCTAGTACTTGAGAAAAATAGAGGCAATATGGTTGAAGGTAGAAGAACACAGTGGGGATTGGACTGAGAAGCGATAAGAAAGAATTTGTCGAGTACTTGAAGAACTTAGAGGCAAGATGAACAAGAATGAGAAGCGAGAAGGGAAGGGGGAAGTATAAATAATCTACCTAGGTACAATCTACCCAGGTACATAGTGAACGGGGCACCTGCCCGATGTGCAAACAAACGGTTGGATTGAGGTTCCAAAAGAGACTTGGTACCTTCAAGGAACCCCAAACAGGAAAGAGGAAAGAGGAAAGAGGAAAGAGTATGTCGCTTCCTATTTGGGCTCTCTCACTCTCGTCTTATCCCCCGTTCTCTCTCCTCCCGTGGTACTCGCATAGTCTTCGTACAATCCAACTGGTGTGCCCAGGGTTCCTGTCATCCCTATGCTTATGCAATTCAAAGCGTTGCTGATCTACTGGCAACATGAAACTCACCTCAAAGCCATCCAAGCGCACGAACGTTACAACGGACACCCATGAGTCTGCCAATACAAAGACCAAATCCCTCCCACAACTACTGCCTTGGCCTTCAATCGAGGACTCTCCGACAACCCAAAATCCTATGATGAGCTCATCCAGAGACCTGGTCCCGCCATCTGGGCTCAATCGCCTACCACCTCCGCTGTCAATGTCAACTCCCCTGCCCCCGCTACCTGCTGGATGGGAAGGCACAGAGGACATGAAGCTGTGGCTACACACCAAAATGGAAGAAGACCGGCGCAGACAGCAAGAAGAAAGAACATACCAGGCTACCTTGGTACTGGAACGGCGGCGAATCGAGCAGTCAATATTGTCAGATGCCCTGCGCGCCGGTGTCCCCCCGAACCTGGTCCCACTAATCTTTAACGGCATCTATACAACAGGTGCCAATCTCGAATTGGCGACTGAACTGCAGAGGCAGTGGTCTACACCGGGTTCCATATCTGTTGCGCCTCCTACAATGTCCCAACCGCAAAATAACCCGGGCCCTGCGCCGCCTGCAAAGCTCCCAGTTGCACCCCAACCAATTCAGCAGAATTTTAGAGAGCCTCCTCGAGCACAAGATAGTGACTTACCACCGGCGGCCACAGACTATTTGCCTGGGACGCGCAACTCTCGGTGGTCGGAAGCCACGTCCCGTTCACATCGGGACCGAGTGATAAGCTCTGAGCGAGAGCAGCTGAGGCGCAAGCTGAAAGCCCAGAACGTTGATTCCGCTGACATGAAATTGCTGGATACAGCTTTCGAACACACATTTCCTATTACGAGCTCTACGATGGAGGCCGAAGCCTCTCGACATCTGGCTGGTCCTCTCGACAAGCCTTCTGGGACGCGAGAGAAGCGACGGCAAGCCCCTCAGAAACCTCACCCCAGGTCTTCGCCGCAATCCCGGTCAAACCCCCAACAGCAACTACAAGCTTCACCGAGAAATCCTGCCAATACCTCAAATCCCCCATCTCAGGTTCGTCCGGAGCAAACGGACATCCCTAGCCCGAAGCGAAAGGACCAAAGGTGGCACAAGAAAGTCCCTCCACCTCAATATCGTCGAAATGAGACAGCGTGTGGTCAGGAAGACCCATTCGATGAAGCAGAACTTGATCAGAAACAACGGCAGCGTGATCTATCCAGCTCGCACGAATCCCGTACCTGTGGTGGTTCTTCTGAGCAACCATCGGAGTCAACCCCGGCTTCAGTAGGGAAATTCAGTGCAACCGGAGCTGAAGACCTTCAAAGATAATCGTCTCACTCCGAAAGCTCATCGAATCCCTTGCAACTCACAGTTGCAGGCATCAAGTTAGAGTAATGCTTAACAGTGTGCCACCTCGAATTTTTCTCTCTTTGTTTTCTTATTCCATTCTATTATTCATTCCGGCACTGAGCGTTGGTCCGCTTTCAATATTATTGATGTGTGCACGTGGTGGTTTAGTCCATTGGGCTAAACTAGTGTTTATGGCATTGAAGGCGACATTCCAGCTGATGGCATGCTCTAACTCACCTCGAAGGACTTTTTCCATTACAAAGATACCAGATATTGTTACTGTTACTCCGCTACTGGGGAATGGTCAGTTGATATTGTTATCTTCGTTCTTGATGACTGCTGAATCCTGCATGCCGGGATTCACTAGCAGTTAACGTTATTGTTAGCTCATGCTTGAATGAATTGAATTCCAACTTCATCACCCTAATAGGAGGTTGCGAGTAAAAAAACATTTAGAAGGATGAAAAGATCCTGTGCAAAATTCGATTCACATCTTCCTACAATAGTAAATATAGATATGAAGTTGAAACTCTTGGCGTGTCCAGTATGACATCGGAGTACGTCATATACCAAATGAGCGATGCCAATCCCGGAAACCTGATTTCGTAGGGAACTTGTATAAATAGGAAGTCAATTCCACTTGCGACAATCCATATCCAGCCTTCTCCTACCTTCAACATATCCAACCTTAATACCTTCAATAAAACTGAAACCCACCAATCTTCAAAATGACGACCTTTATGCGCCTGAAGACTCCATTCCAGGCCCGATCCCCAATTACAGCTCTTTCTGCAGCGCGCACCCAAACGCCTCGCATCTCCCTATACCGAAGCTATGCGACCAAATCCTCAAATGACCCCGAGCAAGCCACAACCACAACCCGCAAGCCAAACCCACCCAGCCGCCCAATCCCTTCCAATAAAGCAAAGCCTACCCTCATCGAGGGAGAGCAGTCGCATCTTGTAGACCGAGAGGGGAACCCGAGAAAGGATCTTCCCCAGGATGTGAAGAAGCACAACCGGGACATGGAGGAGCGGTATGATAAGCCGTATAACTCTACTGACGACGATGGCACGGTCAAACCTGCTTTCAAGAGCTAGCTGGATCCCTTTATTGAATCCTGCTGTGCCGGTGATATGTCCGCTATGATATGATAGGTTGTGAGATGGTGGCTGGCTCATCATTTTTTACTTTATGGCTTCTGAGTTCAGGCGCCTGCTCAGAGCTATAGATAAATGGCTTTCCTTTGTGCGCTGAGATTCATGCTTTGATTATTGGCTTTGTATTTTATGCTCTCCGGGCTTGTTTTCATTCGACATATACATCCATAGATGTACCCAAATAGACAAGTGAAATCCTGAACGTATTCAAGAGACCTAGGCCCTTCTAGTAGGAGAGCACGTCTTTTCAGATCTTAATCTACCTACCAGTGAAGCATGGACCTCAGGCTACATATACGTTCGTCAAACTCATATGAAGACGATTGATTGGTTCTCAATCTAGCTATCCATGATGATGGACAAATTAAGGCAGTCCTCAGGCTTGTCCCGAAGCCAATATCCACCAAAGATAAAATTTTAAGCACATTGCAGCGAGGTATTCCGATGACGTTTCAAGAGACATTCATGTGTCCCGCGAAAGCAGATGTTCGATTCTTTTTTTTTTCTTTCCTTTTCTTTTTCTCCATAGACAGGCAGCTTCGCCATGTCCCTCTTCGTGGATATCATGAATGTGTTCGCAAAGAAAATGTTGTGTTCTGTTCAGCTCACAGGCAACTTGGCCATATCACCCTTGCCACCCTTGATCCACTCAGGGTCAACGAGGCGCTCGCGCTCCGCGTACAATTGCTTGTAAGCACCGCGAATGGTTCCATCACTGACATGCGCAACCTGGGAAATCTCCTTGGCAGACTTGCCGTGGCCCATGAGGAACGAAGCCATGTAAATGCAAGCCGCAACAATAGACAGCGGAGAACGCCCGGCCAAGTCGCCCATGGCGGTAACACGGTCCGAAAGGGAGACGGAAACACTGGTGACCTGGTAAGGGAGGTCGAGAAGGTTGCAGAAACGATTGCAAAGATCGCTTGGCTTGGTCGAAGTAGTCGCATTGTAATCGCCAGCAAAGTCGTGAGTTTCGCCATTTTCTAAAGCAGCATTGTGGCGCTCGACATTCTGAGTGGTGAAAAACTTCTCTAGAGCCTTGTAAATGCGACCAATTTCCTTTCGGGTGACCTTGGTCACTGCGAAGATTTCGGTGAAGGTACGAGGAACCTTACACTGACGGCATGCGATGAAGATGCAACCGGCAATAATGACTTCCTGCGACTTGCCCTTGAAGGCCTTGGCGTCATCAACCATCTTGAACAGATACTTAGCGGTATCAGCGACAGTCTTCTGGATGTTGAAACCGTCGCACAAAGCACCGATTTCCTTGTAAGCTGCTAGGAGGGCCTTGTTCGCCTTCTCACCCGACTGTTTGTTTTGCGCGCGGTACAGGTCGCGGGCACGGCCAGATCCTCCACTTGCGATGGAAGTCTCCAGTTGGGCACCGTTGAGAAGAGGGTTCGAGGCGTCTCCGACACGGGAGGGATCGTCATTATTTTGGTCGTCGTTGGAGAAGGTACGCCATTCAGAGTGCAGGTCGATCTCACGGTCTGCGAGCACAAGTCCACACGAACCACAAACTGTCTCGTGAGAGTCGGGGAATTCCAGGTTCGGGGGATCCTCTTTGCATTCTGGGCAAACGAGATGAGCCGATAGGTTTTTCTTCCAAGGTGTTGCGCCCTCGGGTTTCGCAAGGGTAGAAGTAGCCATGTTTTGAGATTTCAGGTAACTTGCGTATCGATCGTGGCAACGCCTTGCAAGGACTTTTGGGGCTATACGGGGTAGACGGTATTTCCGAGTATAATAGCGAAGGAGAAGTGGCGAATACAGCTTGGCGGCTGTAGTGAGGAAAACGAAAGCGGGCCACCTGTGGAGGATCCCTCAACAAGGGAAAACGTCGAAAATGGAAAAAAGAGTCGCTCAAGGCCACTGTTTTGCGCAGTCATGTTAGCTCAGCCCAAAGCAAATTGATTGTCTCCCGTATCGCAACGTTGTCTGGTCCTTCAACAATGTCATGCCAAGATATACTCGAACAAAGAGGCTTTCATTACCTTTCACAGGTAGAGCCCTCGGGATTCGAAGGAGTCACCCCCAGTCGTAGAAAACACTTCACCGATCTGCGCTTTCTTGTATCGAAAGTGGAACAGAAATCTCGCCTCAGCTTGTCCAGCCGTGTTGAACCAGTCAAGGTCTCCGCAAGAAGTCTCTCACGAAAATGGGGACAGGCTGAGGAGGAGGGAAAGAAGAAGCCAAGGACTGGGGGAGGATGAAGGAGACAATGGGATGAGGTGAGCTTTGAATCGGCGGCGCCCGAGAAAGGCGCAGTCCAGATCGGGCTTAGTAAATATGTCACGTGACAACCGTCTGTGCATTTTATTGGCTGAGGAAGTATACCAAGAATATTTGAAGCAAACAAAGATTCTTTGTCCTCGTTTGCTGGAGATAGACCAAACCGAGAGAGGAAATGAAGGCTTTCGGTTTGATCTTTGCAGGCTAAGGTGATAGAGGACATTAGAGTCAAGACATTCAGATATTCCATTCTTATACAGGTGGTTTCGGGAATTTGCGTAGAAAGTTCAGAGAATCGTGTTCTTCCTTCAATGACATACTGTCCACATTTGAATTAACTTAACCAATTATCACTTCCTAGGTCCTCATAGATGAATTGAACGACCATCGACTATTTGCTTTTTATACATACTCAAGCAGTGTAGAAGCCCTGGAAAGGTTCGGGAACAACATGCCCGGCTGAGTCAGCTGCCAAGAGACCTTTCCGAACAGAAGTCGTTTGAACCTCCAACTTCACGGAAAGACGGATCAGACCTATTCTATTGAGAACCACCCCCTCATTCCTCATCTACACCCTCAGTCAAGATGATGTCTCAGTCTCTCCGGGCCTCGGTGAGTAATGCTCAATCAGCAGCTGTCTATTTCGACCCTCGACTAACGCGAAAAACAGCGCACCCTCTTCTCCCGTGCCTCTCGGGCACAGGTCTCGGTCGCTCGCCGCACCTTCCTGACCTCCGCCGTCCGCCAGGGTACGTACTCTACCTAGGGATTATCTTCGATATGACCCAGATGTACCTACTATATCCGTCGGTCGCATTCTTGCTAACCCGCAATCTGCCGCAGCCGACCCCGTCCAGGACCTTTACCTCCGCGAGCTCAAGGCATACAAGCCCACTCCCATCAAGGCTGGTGACGCTGAAGAGCACGTCCAAAAGTTCACCGCCCCTAAGCCCCCCCAGTCTCCCGAGGAGGCCAACCTCGCCAGCGAATTGTCCGCCTACGAGAGCCAGGAGGTCGAGGTCGAAGGCCAGGCCGCCGCTGGCGAGGCCGCCCCTGTCGAGCAGAGCTGGTTCGAGGAGGAAGAGGAGGCCCCTGCTGCCCACTAAATTCCCCTTTCTTTTTCATTTAGCAAGATCTGGGGAGATATGGGGGGAAGGCTGGCTGTAAATGCCGGTGCAACTAATGTGGCCGCCTCTCGAGGTCCTAAAGCTTGTAAATTAGACCACATTTTTTGAACGTTGAGACATCTTTTTTCCTTGATTCTCACCTCTCCTTTTTTTTAAGAGTAGGACTCAAGATCAATGGTTTTTGACTCTGGAAGGGTGGCTGGTACAAGACTTGTCTTTGGTGAGTACTACCTGAGTAGAGTACGGAGTAAGCTCATTCGTGATGTCTTGCGCACTTCGCTTGAACGCGAAGAACGGGATTTGTAGTATTCAAATGTAGTGTTTCAAGAATAACGGTACACCACATAGAAAATATCTAGATGGTTGGTCTGCATGGTTGACTACGTGATGGAGTACATAATACAGGCAGCCCCATGGATCGAATCATATCAGGGATCGAATCTTAGCAGTTAAACTATGATGACAAGAGCTGTGGGTAATGGATCAATGCCTGGCACATTGAGATTGTCTTACTGGTTAGTAATTGGGTGATCGCTTCCAAGGTTGATGTGTATAGACAAGATGAACCGACCAGGTACATAGCATACATAGCTTGGAACATGACATGGGACTGCTGGTTTAGAAAAGGTGCACTGCATGGCTTGAGCAGGCTTATTGCCATGTTCATGCAATAAGTGATGGCTATCTGGTCTGAGCTCGGAAGTATATGCGATGCACGGAGTATGTTCTATGTTGTATACAACATATACGGGAACTATTGGTATAAATCATTAGGATCTACTCCGAACTGCTACAATTGATCTGTAGATCAAGATGTCACGAACAGGCCACAAGTTGGAAGCATTGCAATTGATCTGATACATCATATTTCCACACTGTTTTCCCCTAGAAGTTGATATCAACCTTGGAACACCCCTGGAGGGAACAACCTTGGAACCGGGATGGCTGGCAAAGCTAAATCCAAAGTTTAATAAAATTCCGGAGTAAAAAGAAATACTCTACGGAGCACAAGGGCTATTGTACCATGCATACTCCACCAATTTACGGAGTACTGTTGTTCAACTTCGGTCCTGATTTTCCTAGGGGGCGAAATGAAAACATTGGTCGCCAAGGGCTTGTGCAATGTGATTCATGGTGTGTCAACAGGGCACTCGTCCCCGGGGACTCTTAGATACGAGAAAAATAAAGGCACTTGGGAATAGACCGCCATTTATACTAAGGCTATATCTGTATGAAGTAAGGTGATTCACTTTGCAAGCGTCTTATGGCTCAACTCCCCCCTCACAGGGCAGATTATGACAGGTACTAGTGGAATAGCTCCATAATTTGGAAAATAAATTGATCCTAAACCAGATGCCGTGTGAAAAGCAATGTTGTTTCTTATACTCCATATGTTGTACTCCGTAGTCTACATGAAGCACGGGGAAACACAAATTGTGAATGCCAAAATAATGGGTAATTAGGGTTGATGATACCATCGGAGCACAGCGAGGCGAGATTATAACATTCCATGGCCAAGAATGAGATACGAGAGATTCTGTACCGATGTACAGCTGTCATAGCCCACTCGGTGAATTCTGCCCTATTATGTTCCGGAGAGGAGGGATGCGATTGGCCCTATCGCCTGTAAAGACCTTGCAATTGGGGCTGAACAGAGAGCCCGATGTCTTTACGAATCAGACTTGCTGCATCATGCAGAGACCATAGACTCGAGCTGATGCCGTGAGACTGTCCAGTATTACGCGATCATGATGCCTACAGATAAGAAGAAGAAGAAGAAGAAGAAAAAGAAAGAGATCCGTGGAAGAAGTGGAGTAAAAAAGGAGAATAGTCAATGTCTCAGCTAAAAGCTGATTTTAATCTGAAATGAGATTTGATGCTATAATAATGCTACAATAATGCTACAATAGTAGAGAATAAGATAATGTTAAAATTGTCTCGAGTTAATTAACAACAAAAATAGGCCAAATTGAGCAAATTGAACAAAATGAACAAATCCAGTATTTTGTAAACTTCGGCCCCCCTTGGAACTACATATATGTATTTCAATTTCTCTTCTTTTTCCTTCTTCTCCCTCACTTCTTGAATCACCCCACCCTTTTGTCGGACCCTTGTGCAGACGCCCTTGGGGGAGATTCCCCCGCCGATCACTTGCTGAATCAGAGTGGCGCCCTTCTACCTAAGCGGCTGCATAGACGATCGATCCACCCCCGAAACTCCGTTAGTCCTCCAGGGCTGGATATTACTGCTTTTTTTTCTCCCCTTCTTTCTCCTTCTCTTGATCCCTGATTTCCTCTCAAAATTGACATTTCAGCATTGTTACTGTGCTTTGTTTGCCCTTCCCCAGATGCAGCGCGCCTGACCACTTCGACCTGGAACCTCCTGGTGCACAGAGGAGCTGGTCTCTTCTACGCTCAGAATCCCGAGATTTACGGGGAAATGACCAAGAAATCCCCTCAATAACCGATCTGCCCTCCCTTTATCCTTTAGACAATGTCTCCGCCCTCACCCGAGACGAACGATGACCAGAACCCCGAGCTCTCTCGTGCCGCCAGCTATACCGATCTTCCCAGTCAAACAGCGACAGAATCCAGCTTAAGACGTACATTTTCTGATTATGCTGTTCCGACATTGGCAGAATCACCGACAAAGGAGACCGTGGCTGCGGGGAAGGACATTCTCCGCCGAACCTCTCTTCGTTCCAAGGACAAGTCGAAGCAGGCCTCCGTCTCACAATTCACATTATCGTCATCGGAGGATCTGAAGGACACGGATTCATTTGTGCCCGAGACTAGGGCTCCCGAGCCCGCTGCGAGGCCATCCAAGAGCCGGTCAATGTCTGGAAGAATAGTCAGCCTTGCAAGGAAACCATGGGGCTCTTCCTCCCGATCTCCGTCCCCGTCAGCGAAAAGGTCCAAACAGCAAGATTCTCAATCCCCAAGTCGATCGACCGGTCGAAAAACAGAAGACGATCAGACACAACCGTCCCGCAGGCGAACGATCCTCTACAAACGTCCGCGCCGGCCGATGCTGGCTGTTGTGGCCAAGGGCCCCGAAGACAGCCCCGGCTCTCCAAGCAGTCCATCTGGTAATTCGCTACGGCACCGGTCCTCATTCGAAAAGTTCACAGCGTCACTCTCCGTTTCGACCCCGGTCTTACCACCAATGCCCAAGGGAGCTGCAGAAACTGCTGCCGCGTATGCGAATGCAGGCACCGATCATGCACGGAAAAAGGACGAGCTTTGGGGTATCTTCCGTGGCCTGGAGGCGGATTTCCAAAAGTATGTGCAATCGCTTAAGCCATTCGCGTCACAATTGCTGACCAGAGAACAGGTTTCAAGCCAAATCTAGCTCGTTGAAAGCCAACGTCATCCGCACCTCGCTCCTCCCTTTTCTCAGCCGCCACCATCTCCACGCATCATGCAAGAATCTCAGGCCAGAAGACCTAGATCGTCGAGTTAACATTCTCAATAAATGGTGGATTGGAATGCTGGAGATGCTCAATGGTAAGAATAACCAGTCAATCTCGGGAACCGACAGACCAGTGTTTCTGGAAGCTGTCGTGGGAATCATGGCTCGACCGGAATGGCGCATCCCCTTCCCCATGGCGCAGAATGGTAGCGGACCTACAGAATCATTAAAGTATGCATCAACTTCAGTGTCGGAAACATCGGATGGGTCAGGCTCCTCGGGTTCGGATTTCCTGGTCGAATCGATTCATCACAACATCCGAAACATCTTTATCCAGAATCTGCTCTCTCAAATGGCATTTGTGGTCGAACGAATGTCCATGAGGCACGCACCAGCTAGCCTGGTCGCTTTTTGCGGCAAGGTTTGCGCATATGCCTTTTCTTCTGCCCTGGGGTGTCCGAGACCCTGGTCCGCCTGTGGAGCACGCCTCCCAATATGTACCGACGCATCTTGTCAGAATCAGCTGAGTCACGTACTGGAAATATGCGTGTATACACACAAGAACTCGCTGCGTGCTTTCCTCCAGCTCTCCGTCCCTTGGCGTTTCACTCACAGGCACCTCTGTTGCGATATCTGCGCCAGAAACCCGAACTACCCTTGAACACCACCTCTATTAATTGGAACCGCCCGTGGATCGCAAGATGGGCTGGCCGTGACACGGATCTCTTCTATGTCTTCGTCAAATACATTCATATTCTGTATGCTGAGTATTTGCCCCCGGGGACTGAAAAGGCGAAGCGGATATTAGCACCTGGTCTATTGATGGTTCACGCGCAAGTCCTGCTCGTTCTAGAGGACACGATCTACAAGCAATCAGCACAACAGGGGTCAGACAACCCTCATACAGCTGCTGCAATCACCTTTGATGATTTCATCGAGTCGCCGGATGCTTCTGCCTCCACTCAGCATCTCCGAAGTGGCAGCAACACTCATCGGTCGATGGCAGAGAACCGTCTGATTATCCTTCTCCGAGACCTCCTGTCCGAATCATCCGTCGAACCGAATCGTGCTCGCTTACTGTTTGCCGAGTCATTTTGCGGCATAATTAAAGCTGCAGCGCAGAAAATGTCTCTCTTTGATCATAACGCGTGCTTCTTGTTGTGTGACTTCCTTGAGGAGGTCATTCCAATCGTCACACGTTACGCCCAGTCGATTGAAACTGAATTGTTTGATTGGGGCTTTTGGCTCGATGTTTGTCGCCAAATGATGCAGAGCCACAATTCGCTCACTGAGGTGCGAGTGTTTTCTTTCCTCTTCTGCATCTGGGGTACCTGGACCGCTACAGAAGAAAGAAAAGCATCTATCTGTCTGGACTTCTTGTTGCATGAGCCGGTATTCTACCACTACTTCAATCACTGGAGTCCAATGGTGCGAGCCTATTTCCATCGTTTGTTGTGTTGGAGGGTCGGACGGTTTAATACTGAACCCTCATCACTTGACTCCAACGTCTATGAAATCCTTTCAGATCGACTCCTACGAGTCTGGGAGTATTACATCGGGTTCCAATCCAAGGCCGAAGAAGGTATGACAGCTCCTCTGTCCTCTGCTCCCTGTACACCAGCTCCCGGACGAAGAATCATCATTATCCGATGTGAAAACCAACTGTCTCCTGCCAATCTTTTCGTCAGCTTCGACCGAGTCGTACCACCCGTTCCTTCGGACCAACTCACATCACACCGTCGAACTGGATCTTCCGACTCCAATGGCTCGGATGGTCAACCATCTAAAAGACGGTGGGGAATCCTCAAGGCTATGTTTGGCAGTTCTTCGAACACACGTTCGGGCGATGGCATCAGCAGCAGCAGTTCTGATGACTCCGAGAATGTCGTATCAGATTCAACAATGACTGCGGATACCAAATGTATGGATGACCACGAACAAACTGCGATCAACGGTATGGACGAAATCATCCGCCCCAAAGCTCCCCACCAGCCATTCTTTTTCAAGTTCTCCTTGGAATGGATGGATCGCCCGCAATGGCCAACCAAGAACAAACGTCTTTTCACCCCTTGTCTCCCCGTCGCATCCCAATTGCACGTCGAACATCGGCGTTCTCCCGACAAGTCGGACTATGACACGGCATCAGAGAATCTCGGACAATCCGACTTTGAGAATGATGAACAACAACCAGACAGTCTCACCAACGATCAAGATACTCCCACACAGCCTACCTCAGATACCTGGCCACGAACGCCTACAACCAAGAACTCCCCCTTACCCGAACTTCCTTCCCAGCCTTCTTACGACCATCTTGTGTCTAGCAAGTATGCAGGCCGCGCCCTGGCGGAATGGGCACACATTGTGTCTGAATGCGATAGCTTTTTCGCCCGTCGTCGCGACGAGGGCGTCCCCAGCGATCGCATGGTGGAAACCCCAACCCTGGGGGTTGAAAGCTTTCGCAAATAACCAAAATCCGAAATGAGAGGAATCCCTCTCAGCAACACAAGATCGATTATAGACTCCCGGTGAGATGTTCGAGCAGATGTCTGTTTTGAGATGTTTCGGCTCATTCCTCTTTTTTCTTCTTCTTTGTTTCTTCTAATTTCACATAACTGTGTGCATGGCGGATCTGGAGCATAGGGAACCGGCGTTCACTTAGCCTGATTTTGTTCTTCCAAGGATTTCTCATCTCGTGTACTAGGAGCGAGACACGCAATAATCATAGTAAGACATCATTCTACTTCATCAAAATTGCCATCTAAGGGAACCGTAGTAAAACATATACATAATTTATTGTAACAAGTGATCTTTCCTCTCGTTCTAAATCTGCTTCTGCTGCTCTGTCTCCTTCTCCTGATCAAGCTGCTTGTTCAGTAGATACAGTAAAGCCCCCTGTACATCCTCCCTACCCATTAAAACTTCAACAAGCCTCACCCCAGACCCATTCTGAATCCGCTCATTAGCTAAAACATCCTTCAACTCGCCACAAGTCCTCGCTGTGAAAGTATTATTCGCCGCATGTTCTTCATCAGCCCCGAAATAGTTCAGCGCCTGCGCATGTCTCCAGAACGGCACATCATTGTACACCTGCTTGCGCCCGTGGATCACCCGCTCAATGGTATACCCGTCGTTATTGATGATGAAAATGATAATGTTCAGCTTCTCGCGGATCATCACGCTGATCTCCTGGGCTGTCATCTGCAGACTCCCATCGCCGATGAATAGAATAGTCTGGCTCTTGCTTTCTGTGCCTTTGTTGTGTTCGCGCTGCGCTAGCGCTGTGCCTAGTGTTGCCGGGAGCATGAATCCAATCGAGAGCCAGGTCACCGCGCCGAAGATGCGGGATTTCGCAGGCAGTTTGAAGTTCCGGCCGCCGTGTGCGGCGGTGCCTGTCTCGGTGAGGATTATGTCGCCCTCGCGGAAGAGCGGGTTTACCAGGCGGTAGAAGTTGTTTTGCGCGATTGGGTCTGTGTTCTGGATGTTGGCCAATGTGGTTTCTTGTTTTGGGGGTCCGGTGGCCTTGACTAGGCGCGCGGGGTCGAGGCTCTGGAGTAGCTTTGATAGAATGTTGCGGGCGGATAGGTCGCGGTAAGTATCATGCTCGATTTGAACGGTGCTACCCGAGAATGTGATTGCCACTGCGGGCTTTGGGATTGTCGTGTAGAAATAGGTGTTGGTATCGCTGTTGTGTGGTCCGAATGTTAAGATCAGATCTGCTTGCTCGAAGTACTCCTGCGCTGGCTTGTCGCCAAAGGCTGCCGCGTACAATCCGTACACATTTGGCAGCTGCTCGTTGACTAGGCCCTTGCCGTACACGGTTGTCCATGTGGGCCAGTTCGTTGCTTTGATCAGGGCATCAAGCTGGTCGACAATACCGAGACCTGTGCTTTCTCCGTCCACGAAGATGAATGGACGCTTGGCGCTGTACACTCTCTCCAAGATGCGAGCCAACACCTGGGGCTCTTGGGTAGAGCTTGGTGGTTGGGGGATGCAAATCTTTGTTTCCAAATTTGTAGCCGACACCAGCACATCGGGCATATCATCGGGGAATTCGAGGTAGACCGGACGGTTGTGGATCAACGCCTGGCGCAGGATATAGTCGATCCTTTCCGGTGCTGTGGTAGCATCTTCCAGCCTCGCTTGGGCTGCAGTGACATGCGTCGACATGTTCGCAAACCGACGGTAGTCGCCATCTGAGAAAGTGTGGTGCATAAACGTGCGCGCACTCTGAAGCGGGCGTGGTGGAGTCCCGACAATGTGTAATACAGGTGTGTTCTCGGCATAGGCACCTGCAATACCGTTGATAGCGGACAGCTCACCAACGCCATAGGTAGTGATCAGCGCAGACAGGCCTTTAATGCGACCATATCCATCTGCCGCATAGGCGGCATTGAGTTCATTGCAGTTGCCCACCCAGTGCAGGCCGGCGGGGGTAACGAAATCCAATAGGCGAAGGTTGTAGTCACCAGGGACGCCAAACATGGAGTCGACGCCCAGCTGGCGCAACCGGATAAACAGGTAGTCTGCGAGCTTTATATCTTGAGTCATGATGAATGTGATATTCAAAGTTGGAGAAGAAGAAAGCCGAGTATTTATAGATGGATCCCCGCATCTTATCGCCGACACGCCGATTCTCCGACTCTCCGATCTCGCCGTTGTTAGCCGACTTCACTCTTTTTATCTCCACTACCGGGCGAAACTCCGCCACACCAGCTATGTCGCGTCTGGCTGCCTGTGAGGCCTGTAGAAAGGCTAAACTGGCATGCGATCATCAACTACCCGTTTGCACGCGTTGCAGTGCTAGCAAGGGGATTTGCATCTACAGGACCACGCCTTTTAAGCGGAAAAGAGTTGAGAAGCAAAGGTCAGTTTCATACTTGCCTAGATTGCGTCCGAACTGGCTAACGATATGTTTGCAGCCTTGGTTCTCCAGATGAACCGCCGCCATTTAATCCAAGACGTAATCCATACCCAAACCCTGGGTATCTAGGGTCGTCTAGCCATGCAGCTATATTCAAGCATATCACTCCGGACGGAGACCATGGCCACGGTAGTCATCAAACAGTACCAGAGGATCTGCACTCGGACTTATTTGGGGACAACCATCTCGTCCTACAAGGCGCAGATATCCTCAAACATCTCTTAACAACATACAAGTTGTCCGCCATGAAAGACCTCGTCATGTTCTGGCTAGCTAAAGGAGCCAATCTGGCCCTGGCAGAGCCTTTCGTTGACCAATGTGCCCAGAGTGTGAGCCAGTTGTTCACCTACCACGACGACAACTGGCATCTGGTCTATGCACGACGCCTCTTGCAGAACTCGGCCCAACCGCTGCACTTTAATGATACCTCTGACCTCGCTGCTTTCTCGGCTCAATTTCTAGACCACAATTCTCGTTGGGAGACGCTAGGAATATTCTTCGCCGCTGTCAGTCGAGCGACAACTGACATCGCGTTCTTTCCATCCCTATATACCACCGAGCAAGAGCAGTACTCACTCCGGAGGCTATGCACCAAACTTTGTGACTTCGCATTGGAGATATCCCTCTCCTTAGATTGCCTGAATGATCTACAGCTGATCATGCAATACGAGAACTTTATCGTACATTCATACGTGGATGGAGATCAGAGTTAGTTACTAGCCATCCATCGCGATTACTGCTTCTACTTGGCCATATATTAACCAGGCGAAGGCTACCATTCCTGGCGCAAACTAGGCGACGCAATATCTTCCACGTTTGCCCTAGGCTACCACGAAAACATTGAAATCAAGACAGGACTCCCGCCATTCCTCAAGGAACTGCGCAAAACAGCCTTCGCGCGTATCTACTCCGCAGACAAGAACATAGCAATATTCCTCGGCCGCCCACCACGAATGAACAAACGCTTCTGCCACTTCCAGATCCCATCCTGTCGGAACGCAGAAGAAGGCTCAGCAGAATGGACCCTGGACGCGGAGGCCGGGTATCGCGCTGATACGCGATGGTCTGCCCTGTGCGCATCGCTGAAGGAGGAGATCTGGGAGCTTCTTCAGGACAAGCATGATCCATCATGTGCACAACGAGCAAGGTATGCAAAAAGAAGTTTCCGCATCGAGTGTCTAAATGGAAATCATAGCTAATCAAGAAATGGTACAGCGTAATACAATGCCAAGCAGAGACGCAGTGGCAACGCCTGCCAGCCCACTTCCGACTAGAGAGCAGTCTGAAGAAATGCACGCAAGGACCATTTGAGCGAGATTTTGTCGCCGGTGTACGACTGCACCACTTGCATGTGCTGTTCTTGCTTCGTCTCCTGCTTCTTAAATCACCGACCGAGCCCGATCTGCCTATTATCGAGACGGCGGGTCAAATGCTCACACTCGTTGTGGAGATTATTTTGCTGCGGGATCAGCTCACTAATTCTGGGACGGGTCTCATTTGGAAGGTATACAATTCATCTGATACTCTGTCTGTAAACCCCCAACTTGCAAGCAATCGACTAACATACGTGCTAACCAGGTTGCGTACTACGGTCTCCCCGCTGCGGGGATAATGCTTCTGGCCATGTTGAAACAGCACATGCCGCGAGCGCACCGGACACGGTCATTACAAGATCTCAGTGTATTTGTAGCGGAGGTGCAGATCGGAACGATTGTTAAAGCCGGAGATCCGAATTACGCGCTACTTTCTAAAGCCACGCGGACTATACAGCGTTTTCTGGACTCGACTCATTCAGACCCGCCTTTGTCTGAAGTGGCCGGGGTCGAGGGGAATGATGAGTGGGCGTTATTGAGCCAGGATCTGTGGGATTTCGAGGCTGGGTTTTGGCAGAGTTTGGCTGATCATCCGTCGTTGTTGGCGATTGAGCCCTCTCTGCCGCCTATCTAGTTTGACCTACTGCAATTACGGCAGTGACCAATCGCCAATTCCCTATTACCTACCATTATAGTGAGTAATTACCACAATATAGGTATGTATAGATACATGAATGGCCTCTTCAATTGGCTTATGGCATCATCTATAGCATCCATGGATGTGCCCACAGGTGCTGCCATTTTACATAGGTATTGGCTGCTCTTCTGTAGCACCTTCTTTTTTCTTCACCTTCACTCTCAGTTTTCGCACCTAGTCTACTTCGGTCTACTTCACTTTCGTACATTGCCATGGACTTTCGCGTTTTGTTTCGGTCCCGTTCTTTCTCGCTTCATCTTATGCCAGAAATGGGACAAGGACAGGAGCTTCCTGCTAGCGCAAAGTCCCCGACGATCTGAAAAGGAAGCATAGCCACCTTCGTGTCACGATTTCTAGCAACCATGCAACATATGAGGAAAGCACTTCTGCAGCCCTATAGTCTATAATCCGGCTATCTGATCGGATCTTGTTGCCAACACACAACCCAGCACATCCTTAGAGACTACGCTATATTGTACTTGAGAACTTGCATTCCAATGAGCCCGGTGTAGAGTGAGTCAATCGGCCAATACGAACCCCAGGCAAAGATGACAAGGTGCGGATAAATACCTAGGCCTCCAGGTAATAAAACGTCGATTTTGGTCCGAGAGCTGTCGTCGAGACTCTCACTATCTCACTACATACTCTCACTACTCTCACTTTCTAATATAATACTGTCATCTCGATCTCTCTTCCCCCCCCCGGCCTTCTCTCCCTCTCCCTCTCCCTCTCCCTCTCCCTCTCCCTCTCCCTCTCCCTCTCTTTTCATTTATTATCTCAACTATCTTCCTTTTCATCTCCACCCAACTATATCAATCTAACATTGGTCCATTACTCCCTTAATGGTAACAAAGCGTACGTATCAGTACGCAGGCCCTGTCTAGGCTTTGGGGTCAACGGAGAGCGGTTCTATCCTCAGTTCTGCGAGAATTACACGAAACACAAGACGATCCCTTCCCTCCGGAGAGGGACGTTGCAGTTGAGGTTGAGAGATGGACAGCGGTGCAACAGTATAGCCGAGAATTCCCAAACATACTCCATGTGCCCTCGGCATCGATATCAGCCATCTCAGCGAAGGCCTGCTTATGCTTTTACGGGCTGGGAAGACCGGCGACGACTTTCAACCACCGCCTGAAACATGAACCACGGGGTTGCTCGTGATCCCCCTTCGCCCCACATGATTCCAAAGCACTCTTCCGAGCCGGCAGGTCCTATGGCTGGATCGGAGACGTCTGATGCGGGGACTGAATTCACTGACGTGAGGTCTGAGGGTCCCAAGACTCTTGATGCGTTACCGGATGGTGATAACTCAGCGCCGGGCATAAACCAGACTTGAGACCGAGTTAAGCTTCGTCTTCGAATTCTCCAATACCTTGTTCCAGACATGCGTTCCGGCATCATACTAGGTAGGCCTTCTGGCCTAGTATTAATGTAATTCAATATCCGGCAATTCCGCGTGCAGTTCTGAACGCCAATAGAGAAAGACTGTTGAAGAAAAATTCCAGGTGATTTGGTAGGCTCCCATCTTGTGTCGTAACTCGCATATTCAGCCGCCTGAAACATGTTCAGCTCGAAGCTGAGAAGATCGCAGAGACACTTGAAAAGGACGAGGAAGAAAACGGCAACCAGTTCCTTGTTCTCCTCAAAATAAGCCCCCGTATCTCCGAGCGACTATTCGAGGACCATGATTGCCTAAAGGGCGTGAACTACCGGTTTGAGTACGAAGGTGGTATAGGTATTTTGCGCGTGGTACCAGGATATCGCCATATATACACCACTACGGGACTCTAGGGGAAAGTCAATGAGCGACTATATAGCATAGGACTAAATGAGCAATATCGTTAGGGTGGAGCCACGCGATACGAATCTCTATTGCGGGACAAAGAGGGAGACCAAGTGTTTAGCCCCTCTGCACGTTAGCCGTCTAGCACCAGCTTGCAATGGCCCACCGTGGTTATTGAAACGGGCGTATCTGAGAGCCTGCCAAGACTACATCAAGATGCTAGATGGTGGTTCGGAGTCTCTGATAGAGAAGTACGCATAGTGATTATCATATCTATCAAGAAGACCGCTGTACATTTTGAACAATGCCAGTTTGCTCCACCCAATGCTCCTCGACCCTTGACCAGAGCCTACATTGACAGCCTCCGCCGGAATCCCAGTAACGTGGAGAGCTACGTTGAGATCGATGGCGCCTTGAAACGAGTTTGAAGAGCATCAATGAGACCATGGCCTGTGCGCCTACCCTCCCTTTAAACTAGACAGAAAGCTCATTCCAACATCATTACCTGGGCGTTCCGAGTGTATACAGCTAGTCAATATTTCCTTTTGGAAAATTAAGTACTACCTACCCTAAGGGTGGAGCACTTGGATCAAGCAAACCATGTGGACTTGGCAGGTTTGGAACCCTCTTAGAAACTAGATACGAAATGTGATATATCCCCATATGAACGCCGGTCCCTCGGGACAAGGATGAGAAGCTAGATACATCAAGAAAAGCGGGCGGGGACGCAACCAAGAATCGACAGAAGAATCTGCTAAGTCCAGTATGAGCTCAAGACATGCGTGGTATATGACGGGCATAAAACAAGTTCCCAAAATGCAGGTAAAGAGGTATCCCGACAACCACGTGGCAGGGCGTCGGGCTGTACAGTCCTCGTTTAGAACGTGACAAAGGAATCAATCCGATAAGCACGGACGAAGCATGGCTGAGAACAACGACAAATAAGAAAACGGCTGGAAGCTAGAATACATTAGTGGAGCAGCTTGTTGCTGGCGTGGTGGATAGTGTTGGCGACCCGATCGATCCAATATTGAGTCAATGTCCAATTTCCCGTGTTAATGCTGTCGCGGATGGCAGGGAAAATCGAGGCGTCATAGCCAGACCACAGCTCCGGGCCAAATATAACGTGTCGGAATTGTGTGCGGTTGGGGATCTGTACAAGCCGTTAGCTAGGGTTAAGGATTAATTCAAGAAGAATATTAACTTACACCTCCGCCTTCTTCAAGGTCAAGAAGGTTTGTATCAAAGGCAGCCATTCGAGCATTATGGTTAACCCGCTGGACCGCCATGATGTTGCTTTCATACCCACCCATTCCCCATACAGTATCGTGCCAGATCTTGTTCCAGGACTGGAATGTAACTGCATTGGCTTTCATCTCCGCCGCAGCCTTGAACATGGGTTCCATGTCCACCTCGGCCTTCTTTGATTTGGCAAATTTGTCCAAGTCTTTGACCCATCCGCCAATGGAGTCACCGTACACTTCCAGGTCAAATGGCAGCATGGGGTTCTCCGAAAGGTCAAGGAGGAGAAGGCCCCAGAATTGAGCCAGGATTTTGTGGTATTGGAAATCGGGGTCAGCAAATTTGACCATCCAGTCGTATGTTTCGTAGCAGCTGTGGTATGGATAGGGTTCGCCCTCAAATCCGAAGTCAATGCTCGAGGTACCAGCGATATCCTGGAATGCAACATAATCGCTTCCAGCGCCAAGTGGGGTGATCTTTGAGCCCTTTTTATCCCAAAGATCTTTCAATGTCGCGTTCGCATATGGGTCTGATATACGACCCAGAACCTGCAGCACGGTGCGCTCAAAAACGGGCGACGCAGACACACGGAAATCGGGCCCAGCAACGCCCACGTCGACATTCAGGTAGGCAAACGCATTTGCGCGAAGATCGTCGACCTCCTTTTCGACATATTCTGTTGACCCGATCAAATTGTACTCCTCTGCGTCCCAACTGACAAACTCAATAGTGCGAAGCGGCCGCCATCCGTAGGTGAGCAACTCGCCAAAGGCTCGTACAATCTCTAGGAAAGTAGCAGTGCCACTTCCAGGGTCAACACTTCCCATGCACCACGAATCTCGGTGGTTGCCAACAATGATCTTCTTATCACGCTCGTCCATTCCGATGATCCTGCCGTGGATGTTGTAGATAGGTTGCCGCTCTACTTCATCTTGCAGGTTCATCAGATGAACGGTCGGGGAGTCCTGGTTACCAGTCCACCACTCTACATCAGGAACACCGCCCACCCACGCCTTTGGCACTTTGGAGCCGTGGCCTTTAAGGCCCTGCAACAGTCTCTGTGCATCACGCCAAGCTAGCGGGAGACTGGGAATCTTGGGTAGGCCGGTGCTCTCCTCCGGAGATAGACGATGATTTTCTCCCGGCGTGGATGCCCATCCAGGGCTGAGAACATCGCCAACTACCTGCGACATCATACTGACACCGCCCCTTTGCACGCCGTCGCTTGGCATGTACCGCCCTTCGGGGAAGGTCGGGCCTTTGACAAATCCGTCCTGAGAAGGATCAGAGTAGATGATACAGCCGGCAGCCCCGGCCAATTCAGCGGCCTTGATTTTCAGTGCGCGGTCGGCTTCGGTCCCATAATAACGGACCAAGGCAATCGAGCCATCCAGTGAAATTCCTTTGTCTGCGAGCAACTTGAAATCTTCCCGGGATCCGAAGTTAGCATACACCAGATGCCCAGTAACGTTGCCAGATTTCGAATGCCCATGAAAGACCAGGTCCTTGGCGTTCTCCTCTTCGAGTTTCGCCTCCCAAGCTAGACCGGGTCGATCGATGATTGCGACTCGCCTCCCATCCTTGCGTGGATAGTTGAGGTAGACCTGGAATTCCTCCCGCGACACCTCATCAAACCCTGCGTTCTGGAACTCTTGTTCGATCAATTTTGACAGCGCAAAGCTGCCTTCCGTGCCAGCTATGTGGGTGTAGTTGGTGACTCGTCGCAAGTTTTCGGCGATATTGGTTTCGTTGATGTGACCTTGGATGAAGTTCTCGACGGAGGCGGCGCTATAGGACTGACCCATGGCCATGCGACTGTTGATATTGAAGACATCTGCGATGAAGAACACATACACTAGGGTGACCACCAGTAAAAGAGCGAACACTCGGAGAAGCATGATGCACCCATGATCTTTTAAGCGTGCCCTCGTGTCACTGAGGTTTATCGTGAAGCGGAAGCTGGGCATACTGGGCATACTAGGCATATATCGTTGGAAGGGTCGTTGTATAGCGGACAGGGTACGACTCAGACTCGACAGCTGCTTGGAGAAACGATGCCGTAGAGGGGCGTGTCTGCCGGCCAAGGGAGCCGACGCCGAATCATCCACGTCCATCTGATCCAGTTCCTGTCGTAGTTCCTCCACCGACTCTCGGTCTGAACGTGAGGTCAACGATTCCAGGTCATCGAGGCTGGTGCGCGCCGATTCGACGGTTGGCGGATGGTAGCCGCGGGTGGAGGCATGATCGCGACCGAGTAGCCCTTGTCGTTCAACATCTGTTCCTTCGCCGAGGTCGGATCGAGAGGAGGAGGGTTGGCCGGTGGCTTCGGCATAGGAAGGGATGGGGACAGCCTGATAGTCAAACTTCTCGTCGCCCATTGTGAGAGACACGGGGCTCCGGAGAGCTGTAACAAGGGTGTAACGCGGGTGCGGAGATCCGGAGGATCATGATCTGTTAGAAAAAGGAAAATGAGCGACGTCCGACATCATATGCCGATAAAGGAGTATGTCCAGAATTCGATGGAGTATAGGAGAGAGAGACAGGAGATAGGCAGACACCCCGGAGTGTGAGTGACCCACGCTTGGCAACTTCGGTACTGCATTACACATCATGGCATTACCCAAGATATTTCCAAGGTATATCTAAGATTGGGTATGAGCATTCTGTTATGTTATGCCAATATTACCTACCTAGGTACATACATATGCAGGTAGATATCAGAACACATGCCACTTGTCCGAGATATGTTGTAGATCTGGGGTCTGACTAGGATCAGTATTGGTTTATATATATCTCGGAAATGTAGTATTATGCAGATGTTCTCCATTCTACTACATAGTGTATATCAAAGATAAAGATGGATACTGGAATAAAATAGACAGAAAAGAAAGACAGAGATTTCCGAGATATTAGAACACTTTGAACACATTATGCTGAATACTACTATAGTAAGCAAATCTCGTAAATATCCAATTCCGAAGTGATGCCACTCAATATCAGAATTGCTTTATTGCTCCACCAAGCAATGAGAGATAGCCCAAAGATATAATAAAGACATTTTGAAAAAAGATAAAAAGAACCCAAAAAGGAAAACCTCGAAGAGACTGTGGAGACCAGAAGATCGATAAGATGGCAGACTCAGTTCTACACCGTAGCTTGGATGTTGAGGTTTTTATTTTTTTATATATTTTTATTTAAAAGCCACGTAGCAGGGACAAAAGAGGTATGTCAAGATGTACTTACTATCCTACTATTTACTACTTAGTTACTACTTGTTATTTGTTATTTGTTCAAAGTGTTGAAGTTGGAAGTAGTTCATGAGAGTCAACGGGTATAGCCCACATACAATATCCCCCTCTGTACAACATACAACATAGCCAAACTCCATATACTTCTACAGTTTTAATATCGCCTAGGCAATTATCCGGCCCAAAGGAACAATAACAAAAAGTAAGAGAAAGGGCAGATCTCCCCACTTGGAGGAAAAAAGGATAAAAAAGGAAGAAAAAAAAAAGAATAAGTGACAGATCGTACACGGTAGAACCGAGTACACAGACTCCTTTTCATCCTTATATCAATTGCCCTCTCTTCCTCATTTTCTTGATCTTATAACTCTTATAATCTTGACCTTCTTAATCTCCTTCATATCCCTAATCCCTCATCTTCCTTCTTCACCTTTGTCTTTTTCCTAAATTGCCCCTCCATACCCCACCATGGCTGCTCGTCCCCAAAACATCGGTATCAAGGCCATTGAGGTCTATTTCCCTACTCAGGTAAGTGTTCAATGTGTATTCCATGTGTATTCTATCACCTGGGATCTATACTGATATGTCAATTGCAGTGTGTCGACCAGGTCGAGCTTGAAAAGTACGATGGCGTCGCTGCTGGAAAATACACCATCGGTCTCGGACAGACCAAGATGAGCTTCTGTGATGATCGTGAGGGTGTGTATACTGGCAGATTCCAAAAGGAGGTCAAGAACAACCAGCTAATATTGCTCGGCAGACATCTACTCCATGACCCTCACTGTCCTCTCCTCCCTCATGAACAAATACAACATCGACCCCAACTCCGTTGGAAGACTCGAGGTCGGCACCGAGACCCTTTTGGACAAGTCCAAGTCCGTGAAGTCTGTTCTCATGCAGCTTTTTGCTCCTCACGGAAACACCAACATTGAAGGTGTCGACAATGTCAACGCCTGCTACGGTGGTACCAACGCTGTTTTCAACAGCATCAACTGGCTCGAGTCCTCCGCCTGGGATGGCCGTGATGCCGTTGTGGTCTGCGGTGATATTGCTCTGTACGCCGCTGGTGCTGCCCGCCCTACTGGTGGTGCTGGCTGCGTTGCCATGGTCATCGGTCCCGATGCCCCTATCGTCTTCGAGCCCGGTCTCCGTGCCTCCTACCTCACCCACGCCTACGATTTCTACAAGCCTGACCTCACCAGCGAGTACCCCGTTGTGGATGGTCACTACTCCCTTCGTTGCTACACCGAGGCTGTTGATGCCTGCTACAAGGCCTACGATGCCCGTGAGAAGACCCTGAAGCCCCAGACCAACGGTACCAACGGTGCTACCGACGAGTCCCTGTCCCCTCTGGACCGTTTTGACTACATTTTGTTCCACGCCCCTACCTGCAAACTCGTCCAGAAGTCCTACGCTCGTATGCTCTACAACGACTACTTGGCCAACCCTTCGCACCCCGCTTTCGCCGAGGTTGCCCCCGAGCTCCGCGACCTGGACTACGAGAAGTCACTTACCGACAAGGTGGTCGAGAAGACCTTCATGGGTCTGACCAAGAAGCGTTTCGCCGAGCGTGTCAACCCCGGTCTCCAGGTTGCCACCCAGTGTGGTAACATGTACACTGCCACCGTTTACGGCGGCTTGGCCAGTCTGCTCAGCAACGTCACTTTCGATCCCAAGGAGCCCAAGCGCATTGGTCTGTTCAGCTACGGTTCCGGTCTTGCCAGCTCCATGTTCAGCGCCAAGATTGTCGGCGATGTGTCCGGCATGGTTGAGAAGCTTGACCTCCAGAACCGCCTCAATGCCCGCACTGTCCTTGAGCCTGCTCAGTACGATGCCATGTGCAAGCTCCGTGAGCACGCCCACCTGAAGAAGGACTTCAAGCCCACTGGTAACACCGAGACCATTAAGTCCGGTGTCTACTACCTGACTGAGGTGGATGAGATGTTCCGCCGCAAGTACGAGATCAAGGCTTAAAGTTTGATGTTCTGCGATTGCCTTTACCGTTCGATTTGTTTAGACGGTTCAGAGAGATTCCCCCGAGCGTTTTGTGCATAGACCATAGGAAAGATCTGAGATCTTTCTTTTTCTTTTCTTTTTCGTTTCCTTTTTTACTCTTTCGGTTTGGTGTTTTCTAGTCATTTCGACCCACATGGAATGAATGTCATGAAATAATTTAAAAAGACAATTAATGAGATAAATTTCTAAGTAACTCCTAAAAAGTCGATATTAACTGCATCTGTCCATACAAAATGTCCACTAACAATGAAATCAAGGGGTCAATGCGCGGTTATGTGTTGATCACCCCGATTTGACCTCAACCTCTCCTCTAACTACCTAGGTAGGTAGATGTCCCCTGCATGAACTCCCCCATCAACTGCATTAATTGTTGCTAATTATGGGACATTTCTCAGTTTCAAGATCGAGTTATCCAATCACTGAATATGACGCCGGTGCTGGGCGCGTACTTCAAACTCATCCCACACATGTAGCCGCCGACTTCGATATCACACTCGGCCACTGGCGCATCTAGAGCAGGTACCCTCACCTTCAAAGAGACTTTTTACCCCGTCCAGACCCTGGAATCACACATTCCATGATCCCGGTGGCTATTTTTATCCATCTGCTTTCTTGGAACCCTTAACCGCTGACCCCGCGAGTCCTGAAGCAGGGAGAATCACCAACAAGTCCGCTAATTACCTGGAAATGTGACCTAATTGTTGCCGTTTTTAGAACATCTTGAGAATCTTGCAGCAGGCTAACCATTTTAGGGAATTTGAAGATTGATATTGAAGAAGATGCAAAATATAGTAACAACTTAACGCGCGACAGTCCGATGAAACCGCACTATGCCGAACTGGACCCCCTAGGAGGGGCAGTTTCAAGGGCCTTGTTGCTCAACATGCCTGTCTTCAGGCACGATGTCGGCAGTTTCGCGTTTCAGCGAGTGGATGTGCCTCTGATCGGAGACTAGGATCCCAAAAAAGATTCTGAAGCTCCGTAGGCGTTACAATGGGGCTCTTCTCCATGTTTCATCTTTTCTAGATCGGCTAGGGTTCGTCAGTCAATCTTTTTATATGCATCATGCTTGGCTGTTTGAGACTCTGTCGATGTCCATTTAATATCCAAACATCCTCCCTCTGGACCATGCCTTTCTGAACGACTTGGTCAACCAGACATCAGTTCCTTCATTCGATTGTCACTCTCGTGATAGATTGTTATTGGTGACACACCTATTCAACAACCTCACTATCATGCCTGCTGTCGATTCCGCTCGCTTTCGGCCAACGACGCCGCCGCGTCTTTCTCTTGAGGAATACATCGACTCTGGACATAGTCGTCATGCCTCCAACTCTTCGGTTTATTCAAGCGAGTCATCTCCCTGGTCGACTATGACTGGAAATACCAGTCCCACCACGTCGCCAACCAGACATTATCATGGCCCGAAGCTACTTCCTAAGATCAGACCTCAAGACGTCGTGATCGAGCCAGTGTCTGCTGGTGGGCCCCTTCGTCACCGTCGGGTTCTGTCCAATACACGGAACCCGCCTCCTGGATTTATCTCTTACCCACCGGTGCGTCCATCTGCCGGCCGTCGCACGCGCGAAGTCGTGGACCGCTTGGCATTGGCCTCTCCCATCTCACCGGCGCCAATGACTACACAGGGCAGCTTCCCTACCCTGTCATCGCCGGTGACCATCACCCCTTCATATAAGCGTAAGGCAGGCGGGGGCCACTCACGCTCGGTGTCGGCATCTGTCATCGATGCCGCCACTTTAACTGGAATTGGGTATCCTACATACCGGGGACTGCCTCAAATGCAGGCTCAGACGACCCCGACCACCCCAGTCACCCCGATCACTCCAAACATCATGCCCTGCCCATCATACTCTCAACGCCCGGGGGACCAACATTCTCCTGCAAACACACAAACCCCATTGACAGTACCGACGCCTCAATACAACTACCGCCAGGCATCAGCTGCCCAGCATTCACCAGTCTTACTCAGTCCCCACGAAGACCTAGCCCCAAGGTCCACAACTCTACTGTCGTATTTGACCCTACCAATCCAGCCAATCAACCTAGTCCGCAACGTGAGCGTAATTCCAACTCGTGGCCTACACGATTACTTTTGGTGGGACATCCGCAACCTGCGCAGCTGGAGCTCCTTCTCACTAGCGACATTCGACTCCCTGGACAGCCGACTAATCCAGCTCCTGAAGACCGAAATCCCAGCAGAGCTCACACCGCACGTGCCCGTACCCTCAGCAAGCCTAGCCCCAGAATCCGAGCACGACCTAGTGACTCTAATCCGCGACCTCTACGCACCACGCATCAACGCTGCCCTGGCCGTTTCCCAAGGCAAAGACCACCTCCAGCTCTACGCCGCCCCAGACGTCCGCAACACAGGCCACAAAAATCACGGTCACCCGCACTTCCTAGCAAATTATCTCTCAGACACCGAGCAAACAAGCGCTGGTCTCCCGCGTGGCCGGCTAGTTGGCATCGTGAAAAGCTTCGACCGCTGGAACACCGGCATGCGCAACGAAGCCCCCCACAGACGCGTGGAATACCTTAACGGACTCGCCCACCTCCAGCGGTGCATGCGCGAGCATTCCTGCCGCTACGGCTTCATAATCACAGAGATCGAGCTCGTCTGTGTGCGAGCAGGCTGCGACCCCGGCGACGACGTCCCCTACTTCGGGTATCTGGAGATCGCGGCATCAATCCCGCTCAAGACAGCAGCTGTGAGGGGTATGCGGACACACGCGCGTGAAGCACCGCTCGCAACGCCCATCAGTGCGCGATCTTTCTCGCCGTCGTCGAGCTCGTCGTCCAATTCGCACCATGACTCGTCGGAGCCGGAGCCGGGTGAGGATGCGTTGCCCGCTATGACGGCGGGGCTGGGGTTGTATTTCTTGTTGATGCTTTCGAAGTCGGTGCCGCTTCCGCACCAGCCTTCTGCTCACCTCAACGTTGGCGGTCCTGGTGCGATGACCCGTCAGAGAATCCTGGCTGAGGCGAAGGATAAGTGGATTCCTGAGCCACAGATTGGGGAGAGGAGAGATGCTAAGAGGGTGAGGGGCTGGGTTTGGCCTTTGGATCCTTGGCATCGGAGGGAAGGGGGTGCGTCTAGGGCGAAGGCCGGGACGAAGACAAAGAAGTGGCATAAATAAGTGCTTTGTATAGGCGCAGGTTTGGAGGTAGTTTTGTTTTTTTATGGGCTTTGGAGTTTTGAGTATATTTTTGCTTCTCTTTTTTTTTTTTTTCTTTTGGTGGATTTCGGTGCTTTGCTATTCCCCTCTGCAAATATTTTCTTTTATAGTAATTTAATTTCTTTTCATCTTTTCATCTTCTGTTCTCTACATAAGTGTAGAAAAGATCGTATGGGCGTGGCCATCAAGTAATTTCACTAGATCAACTTCTACATATGTACAGACTCCAATGTACATTTACTTAAAAATAAAATCAAGAATACATCCAGAATACAACCGATTAAGGTGTGACACCCTGGATATTAGTCTCATTGAAGTCAGGTATAGGATTATTTCAAAGACCCAGGGTCACGCGATCTCTCGTTTGGTGACTGGAGATAGGTATTAGGTATAACAAGGCTCTGGGACTTGTATCTGTACACCTAACACAACATTAATATTGGACGAGTTCAAATAATAAATCCAAGATAATTGAGGACTTCCCTAAGGTCCTCAGAGATCGACTCCAATGCCTCATCAGATCCGCGATGGTAATTGTGGAGCGTGAAGCTGCTCCTATATGCTGCCATCCCCAAGGACCTTGGGGACGAGTACCTCGATAGTCAACCTGTGAAGACATGAGGACATTGCAGAAATACAGTTACACTAGCAGAGTATAAAAGAAACATATTGCCCCTACAATCGTACGTTCCTGCAAATTTACTATACTATTCCTTCTAGCCCTAAAGTACTAATACAACCACGTCTTTACACCATTACGCTAACCCTACCTCGCCATTCTGAAATGTCCTCACCCCAAGAATTACCCGACGACCATGAAATCCGCGACGTAATAATAATCGGCGCGGGACCCTGTGGCCTCGCCGTCGCCGCACGCCTAAGCGAAGAAACACCATCAGCAGTCTTCACAGACGAAGAACACCAGCGCTACCACTGGATCAAGAAGCACAGCGGACGGATGAGTCTAGTCCAAGCACGACACAGCAAGATCAACGGCGTGCGAGCCGCAAAATGGGACAGTGAACGCGGATGTCCTTGTCAAGACGACCGGCAACGGCGCACCTCGACTGACTCTGCATCTTCTGTGCCGTCGCTATCGTCCGCGTCATCAACATCGTCGACATCGTCTATCTCAACACTTGTCCTCGACGGCTCTGGCGATAAATGGATGCAGCGGTGGAACAATGCGTTCCGCACACTGGAGATTAAACAGCTCCGCAGCCCGATGTTCTTCCATGTTGATCCTGGGGATCGGGATGGTATGCTGGCTTATACGCAGGAGAGTGGGCGGGACGCAGATCTCTGGGAGATTTCCGGGTGTGTCGGGAAGGAGATGAGCAAGCATAAGAAGAAGAAGAGGAGACAGGGTGGGAAAACTCAGTAAGTGGTGTCCCGTGCGAATGTGGTTGAAACAGACCTCTGACAATTGCGTTTGTCTGAACAGGACAATCGGAGGTGAGATTGACGAGCGAGATCGGAAAGATTACTTCTCGCCCTCCACGGAGCTCTTTTCGGATTATTGCTCGTCGGTTATCCAGCGGTATGGGCTGGATGAGCCCGGTCAGATCTTGCAGCGCGAGGCCACGGATATCTCATATAATTACCTCTCTGATAGCTCGGATTCGAAGATATTCACTATCACCACATCCACGGGAGAGAAGTTTTATAGCCGGTCTGTTGTGCTGGCCATCGGTCCTGGCGGAGCAGGTGTGTCGAAGATTTATCCGTGGAAACCATCGACGGAACAAGAGGGTGCTGCAGCGTGTTGCCACAGCACGGAGATCAAAACATTTCCTAGTCTCAACGTACAGAGAAAAATCCAGCGGCGGCAGGAGACCAATGTTGTCGTTGTCGGAGGTGGGCTGTCGTCAGCACAGATTGTCGACATGGCAGTTCGCAAGGGCGTGACGAAAGTGTGGTTCTTGATGCGCTCTGGCCTGAAGGGTATGTATAAGTCCCCGGCAAGCTGTTCTTTTGGACAATGTCTCATTTCATAATAGTCAAACACTTCGATATTAGTCTGCCCTGGATGGGCAAGTATAAGAACTGGGAGAAAGCAGCCTTCTGGTCCGCCGACACCGACGAAGGTACATATTGAAAAAGCCCTAAATCCCATCTACAGGCCAAACGCTAATATCTCCCAGAGCGTCTGGAAATGCTCCAAAACGCCCGCAATGGAGGCAGCATTACACCGCGCTATACAAAAATCGTAAAGCAGCACGCAGCTCAAAACCGCGCCTCGATCCACCCTTGCACAGAAATAAAGACCCACGACTACAACCCAGCCACCCAGACCTGGACCCTAACAACCGACCCACCAATCCCCGACCTCCCTGCAATAGACTACATCTATTTCGCAACCGGAGTGAGGGCGGACGTGCGCGAGATGCCGCTGCTCCGTACAATGAACGACCAATACCCGATCGAGGTAAAGGCAGGCCTCCCGTGTCTAACGAACGATCTGTCGTGGCGGGATGACGTACCGTTATTCATGACGGGCCGCATGGCATCTCTCCGGCTTGGGCCCGGGGCGCCGAATCTTGAGGGCGCGAGGGTGGGCGCGGAACGTGTTGCTTGGGGTATGGAGGAGGTCCTGCATAAGGGGCGGGAGGTTGATGGGCAGTGTGAGGGATTTTGTGGGCTTGGGAATCGGTATGCTTCACTGCTTGGGGAGTGTGATGAATGAAAAGTTGTCTCACATCACTGTGCCGGTGGATGTTATCATAACGTACAATATACTTGTTCTTCTGGACTGCAGGTCATGATTTTGTTTGGGTCCTGTGACGAGGTGATCGGAGATGGTGGGACTTCGTGCTGGACACAATGCCCGTTTGGGTAGTTGTATCTTGCATTCCTCCCTTCATTCCGTGCATTCATGTTGTACGTAGTGACCAGTTATCCTAGAAGTATCCGAGGATCGTCCGGGGAAGGCTGAAGGTTTGCTGGGTCGGAAGAATGTGGATGATCCCTTGTTCTCCAGGACTATATAATCTTATAATATAAACTAGCTGGTATAGCTATATGAGGTTGAAAACCTTGACTCTACGCAGTTCGAATTGGCCTTTTCCAGGAAGCCCGGTCTTTTAAGGAGCACACAACATGGCTACAAAGGCAGATACAATGGAGAAGGACCCTCCGATGGAGGCATTCAAGCTCCTACCGAACAAAACGAACCCGAATTGGATCAAAGACAGGGGGCTCCGTAAATTGAATATGGGTATCGTATTCATGTTCTCCACTGCTTCTTCGGCTGGGTATATTGGAAGTCTTGTGAATAGCTTGCTTGTGCTGCCTGAGTGTAATGGCCCCACCCTGATACGGTGACATCCATGCTGATCATGACATAGTCGACACCATCATTGGCGGACTAAATCCCAATATAGTTGGGTTGATCATTGCTGCCACTTCTCTGGGGGCGTTAGTCTCCTTCGCACCGGCTTCTTATATTGCCGATAAGTTCGGACGCAAGACGTGTGTTGGCATTGGATCTAGCATTGCGATCGTGGGAGCTATCATCCAAGCCGCGGTCAAAAATCACTGGGCCTTTTTTGGCACCAGAATCCTGTCGGGCATAGGGATGGGCATCGCCCAGACTGCAGCTCCTCTCCTGGCAACTGAAAACGCACACCCACGGCAGCGACAGACGGCCACGGCCCTGTACAATGCATGCTGGAGTTTGGGCGCCATTAGCTCGGCAGCGGTCACGTATGCAACAATAGGCATATCAAACAGTTGGTCGTGGAGGCTTCCTTGTCTACTGCAGATATCGTATCCGTTGTTCCAGATTCTAGGGTTGATTGTGTTTGTGCCCGAGAGCCCCAGATGGCTGGTATCAAAAGGAAGGAAAGAAGAGGCCCTGGCTATTCTCGGGAAGTACCACGCGAACGGTGACATGGATGACGAGCTAGTCCAGTATGAGTACCGTTGGATTTGCAGCACGATCACAGCAGAGATCACCAATACCAGGAAATGGAGCACCTTCTTCTCGTCAAGGGGCGATATGCACCGACTGGCTATTTGTGTATTGGTTGGGCTTATGCAAGAATGGGCTGGAAATGGTATGCTCTTCATAAAGCCCTGGTGAAACACCTGTCCCTAACAGTATCGCAGGACTCCTATCCTACTACCTCGCGCCGATCCTCGATTCAGTGGGAATCACTAAGGCAGCCGACCAAGCAGCTGTTAATGTCAGCCTCAATATCTGGAACTTACTCCTTGCGGCAGCCGGTGCACTTGCATCGGAGCGATACGGCCGCCGCATTCTATGGCTTCTTTCCACAGTAGGCATGATTGTTTTCCTGTCCATGTCCACACTGGCCTCTGGTCTGTTTACCGAGAGACAACTTCCCGCTGCTGGAATAGCGGTAGTTCCACTCCTATTTCTCTTTTTTGGCGCATACGACATGGCCTATGCGCCTTTGTTCATCTCGTACCCAGCTGAGGTCCTACCCTTCCAACTGCGTGCGAAGGGCATTGCTGTCACCCTTTCGGTCGATGCCATAGCGTGTTTCTTCAACCAATATGTCAACCCAGTGGCGTTTACGGCGATTGCATGGAAGTATTACTGTGTCTTCCTTGGTTGTCTGGTACTGTTCTTGGGTCTTATATATCTCCTCTTCCCCGAGACAAAAGGGCGGTCTTTGGAAGAGGTGGCTATGATTTTCGACAAGGAAAACGAATTGGCGAGTGCTAGTAAAAAGGAGACAGAGACTACCTAGGTAGGTAGATGAGATGGAACAAAATTGACATATATAGTGTCACCCACAATGGCCAATCAGAGCCCGGCTGATGCTGCTGATGTTACGTTCCCCGCAATTGCAACTTGCAAGGTCGCAACCTTTCGTGCCTTGGAACATTTTGTTGATATATCTCTCTACTCTGTGCTTGGTTCTATAAGGATAATAGGCCTTGTCGGAGTCAAATAAATCCATTATTCGCAGTATCACATCCTGGATCCGAAGCTCCAAAGCTCCAACTTATCCCCCGCATCCCCAATATATCAACCACGACCAACATGAAAGAACCAATCCCACCTCCCACCGATACTATCCCCAGCTCATCCTTTCCATCATCAAAGCAACTACGCTTTCTTGTCATCGGTGCCGGCTCTCGCGGAAACGCCTATGCTCGCGCCGTCACAACCGCAACACCTGGTGTAATCCATGCAATTGCCGAACCCCACGCGTTCAAACGGCGCGAGTTTGGACGAAAGTATATATGGGGCGCATCGGAATCCTCCCAGGAGGGCCAGGAATTTACAGATTGGCGCGAATGGCTGCAGTGGGAACTCGAGCGACGGAAGCGGGCGACTCAAAACAATGGCGATAACGCAGCAGACACAACCCCAATTCCCGTGGGCGTAGATGGTGTCTTCGTTTGCACACTGGACGAAACGCACGTCGAGATCTTACAAGCGCTCGCCCCGCTGCAGCTACACATTCTCTGCGAGAAGCCACTAGCCCTCTCGCTAGACGACTGTCTAACAGTATACCGAGCCCTCCAACCTCCAGAAGGCCCAAACAATATCCCCCAAGCCGCAAAGAACATCTTCTCAATCGGACACGTACTCCGCTACAGCCCGCACAATATTCTCCTCCGCAAACTCCTCTTAACAGACCGCGTAATCGGCGACATAGTCTCCCTAGAACACTGCGAGCCAGTAGGCTGGTGGCACTTCTCGCACAGCTACGTCCGGGGCAACTGGCGACGCGCAACAGCAGCAGGCGACGGCTCTCTCCTCACAAAATCCTGCCACGACATCGACTTCATCCTCTGGCTCCTCTGCTCCCCACCCTCACCCGAAACGGCATCCAACCAAGCCCACAAGCCGCACTTCCCACGCTCGATTTCGTCCGCCGGCCCAATGACGCAGTTCCGCCGAAAGCGCAAACCTATCTCCGCAGGCAACGCTACAAACTGTCTCTCCTGCCCCGCTGAACGTGACTGCAACTACAGCGCAGTTAGAATCTATAATGACCGCCACCTCGCGACAGGTCACACGGCTTGGCCGGTTGACATCGTCTGCCCGGATATCGAAGATGTGTTCCATGCCCAAGGCGGCAAGGCCGCCGAGTCCCTGCTCCTCTCCCGTCTTGCCGAGGACTATGACCGGGATACGATGCCGGACTCGGATATCGCTGCGCGACCCTGGTACGGGCGGTGCGTCTACGAAGCTGATAATGATGTCTGCGATGATCAGATTGTCACGTTTGCTTGGGATGACGAGGAGACGGCGCCGCATCGGCTTGCTAAAACGGCGAGTTTCCATATGATTGCGCCCACGGAGAAACAGTGTGAGCGTCGGGGCCGTGTGTATGGTACTACTGGCGAGGTCTCGTATGATAGCAAAACGATTTCTGTCTATGATTTCGCCACGGAGAAGACAGAAGTCTTCGATGTGCCAAAGCCACCCCCAGGACAGAACGAGTCGCATGGTGGTGGGGACTTTGGGCTTGCGAGGCAGTTTGTTAGTGCGGTTGAAGCGGTTGAGGGGGGATTGGATGTTGAGACGGCGCAAGCGAGGTTTGTTGGGTGTTCGCTTGAGGAGGCGGTGCGGAGTCATGCTGTTGTTTTTGCGGCTGAGGAGGCGAGGAGGGAGGAGAGGGTTGTTAAGTGGGAGAGCTGGTGGGGGGAGAAGTTGAGAGTTTCTGCGGATGCGTGGAAGGCGTAATCCTTTTTTCAAGGGTCTGATGATTTACGATTCTACGATGCTACGATTCCATGATATTTTATTTTTACTTCCCCGGACTGAGATCTGGCACAGGACAATAATGCATAACTATACTCAGATCAGGACATCCGAATTTAAGACAAGACAGGCTCGGATTATGATAAAGATGCAGTTTCCATCTCATGCCAATGTATAATCTTTTAATCTTGATCCTGCTTTTCGATCATTCTTCTCGCCTTCAGATAGAACTGCAAAATAATTAAAAGGTGATCCCCATCCAGCAGGTTCCACATTAACCCTAACAACCTAACCAAACTTAGGTCTTAACATCAGGCTCCTCGCGGCCAACATACTCCTTGAACTTGAGCAGAGAGAGAGCCAGCGAGATGTTATCAGCCAGGTACTCCTGAGCAGTGAGACCGAACTTGGACTTGTCGGCCTCGTAGCGCTCGACGTACAGACGGATGGTAGCCCCGCTGCTGCCGGTGCCGGACAGACGAACGACGATGCGGCTGCCGTCATCGAACTTGGCGTACAGACCCTGGTTCTTGGAGACGCTGCCATCGAGGTCAGTGTAGGAGAAGTTGCCAGCGTCGAGGACCTTGCGGCCGGCAATTTCCGAGCCAACAAAGGTATCGCGGTTGGCGACCAGGTCGGACAGTGTGCCGACGACCTTGTTGGCGCCCTCGCTGTCGACGTTCTCGTAGTCATAGCGGGTGAAGAAGGTGCGGCCGTAGGTCTGCCAGAACTCGTTCTGGATGGAGCCAATGCTGGGGGTCTCGTTGGGCTTTTGCTTGGCGACACCCGCAATGATATTCAACCAAGCCACGACAGCCCACAGGCCGTCCTTCTCGCGGATGTGGTTGCTGCCCGTGCCGAAGCTCTCTTCACCACAGATGGACATCTTCTTCTCGTCGAAGAGGTTGCAGAAGAACTTCCAGCCGGTGGGCACTTCGTAGCTCTGCAGGCCTTGGGCTTTAGCTACACGGTCTACGGCTCCGGAAGTGGGCATTGAGCGGGCCAGGCCGTATACACCCTGCTTCTGGAAGTAGGGGATGAGCTTAGCGTGGTGGGAGATGATCGCCAAGCTGTCACCGGGGGAGACGAAACTGTTGGCACCGTAGATCATGTTACGGTCACCGTCACCGTCACTGGCGGCACCGAAGTGAACACCGTTGGCGTCGACAGCCTCGACGAGCTCGTGGGCGTACACGAGGTTGGGATCGGGGTGACCGCCGCCAAAGTCCGGCTTGGGCTGGCAGTTCATTGTGCTGCTGGTGGGCAGACCGAGCTCCTTGACAAAGATATCCACGCCGTAGGGCCCGGTCACACCGTGCATGCCGTCGAACAGGACCTTGAAGTCCTTGTGGGAGCTAAGGAACTCCTTGATCAGATTGAAATCGAAGATCTCCTTCATCATAGTCACGTAGTCGGCAGTAGAGTGGACGATCTCAACCTCGAGGGGACCGTAGTTCTTGATGCCGATGGTGGAGGTATCGACATCGGGAACCTCGAGGTACTTGTAGGAGGTGAGGGTCTTCGCGGTCTCGAAGATCTTGTTCGTAACGCCCTCGGGGGCGGGGGCACCGTTGGCCAAGTTGTACTTGATACCAAAGTCGTTCTCGGGGCCTGGGGATATCTTGGTCAGTCTCCACTAAACAATGCTGTACCCCAAATCATCACTTACCACCGGGGTTGTGGCTGGCAGTCAGGAGGATACCACCGGTTGCCTTCCTCACGCGAATGAGGTTGCTAGCAGCCGGAGTGCTCATAATGCCATGCTGTCCAATCAAGAGCTTCTTCACGCCATAGGCGGCACTGATCTTTGCGATCTTGGAGATGACCTCGGGGTTATAGTAACGGCCATCGCCACCAATGACGAGGAAAGAACCCTCAACACCCTCCGGGATCGACAGAAGGATACTAGTAATGAAGGATTCAGAGTAGTTTTCCTGCTGGAAGACCTTGACCTTCTTGCGAAGGCCGGAGCTAGGAGCAAGTTAGCTAGCAGTTCAATTGCGGGGCAACGAGCAACATACGTTCCAGGCTTCTGGTCAGCGAATGGTTGAATTGAGACCGTCTGGACAGACATGATGGATAAGATTGGAGAGAAAGAGGTAGTGAGGAGAAGGAGAAGAAGAGAGGGGGGAAGAAGGTCGAGAAGTTCACCGACTTGTTGAGCTCCACGGGGAGGGGCCAATGTTTGGCGTCATGTGTTTATCATCCTACTAGTACTCTTCGTGGTACTTTGCCACAACATTTTGAATATTAATTTAAATATGTCTGGACTCTTGTATAGCTCAGGGGCTCTCTGATTTGTCCTGTTCAGTCCAATCTACAAGTCATCCGTCAAGGTACTCTTTCAATTGCCCCTCTGCAGATCATTCCCGTGGGGGAATCAAAATACTGTCCAACAACATTCTTCCGAAGTACATTGTACATGCACGGAGCGTACATTGTATGGTACATATCAAGGTTCTCACCGTAGGGAAAGATAATCGAAAACAATTTCAACGCGCAGGGTTTTAAAATAGCTGCCGGACCCATGTCTCAGAGTAACAGAGACAAGCAAGCCACCAAATCCGCCACATCACCCAAACAGCTTGTCCTTGTAAAACCGGATTTCCTCAATACTTTCAAGGATGTCATCCCTAGCAAGATGAACCTCCCGCTTACGAGGGACTTGCTCAAGCAGTTGATCACTCCCCCACCTCCGTGCCGCCTCCTTCAACGAACTAACATCCAGAATGCGATAATGCAGGTGATCCAGCACCTGCGAGTACGGCGCACAAGCAAGGAAAGCCTTATCAGCGTGAACACTATTTCCCGCGAGCAGGGCAGTGCGTGGGGTCGGGACGTGCTGGCGGATGTAGGCAAGGAGAGAGTCTGCGGCGGTGGAGGGGGAGGTGGTCGAGGCGCGGACGGCGGCGGTGAGGCCCGTGCGGCCGTGGGTGTCGATGCACCACTGCGACATCGCGTCGAGGGTGGAGTCTGGGACATGGATGACTGTTTCGAAGCCGGTCGGTTCGAGGAGGTTTAGTTGGGCATCTGTGATGAAACAGCAGATCTGGAGGATCTTGTCGGTTTCCGGGTTTAGGCCTGTCATCTTGTGGATGGGGTTAGTGGTGCGGAATTGTAGAATTTGTGGGTTGTTTTGAATCGAGATGGAATGTTCAGACGTACCTCGCAGTCGATCCAGACCAAAGGGTCTGTTGAGCGTTCGAGTGGCATCGTGGATTTGTGGCGGATGGGGGCTATTCTGGGCTGCTGAAGCTGTTAGTGAATATGAGGTTCAATTGGGACTTGGCAGAATCTCTCACTCGGTGGAGAAAGCCGGGAGCCAGAACACGGCGTAATGCAGATGCAGGTAGAAAGATACTTCTGAGCATGGATGTGTAGTTGGGAAGTCTAAGATAGCTATATTTGTTCCAGCTATAGCCTTCAGGGTTTAGAAGCTTATCGGGATTTAAGCCGTTTCTGCCGATGCTTGAACGCAGTCAAACGGGCCTTTTTGGAATGTATACATATATAGTCTAAGGTGTATACAGTTACTTCTCTCCGCCCATAACACTGATTTCGAGGTTTAAAAGTCATAATAAAGCTGCCCTGGTCGGTGCAGCAGATGTATTTCTCCTTCAACATGTTCCCTGTATTGTAGGTAGTGGACATAACGGCGTAATTGTAGAAAAGCAATATGACCATCCAGATGACCCGGTAAATAACAATGAGGATCCCACCAACTAGTAAAACCCTAATTGTTCCCCATGGTCATAGCAAAAAAAGACCAGTGCTTTCCAAAGTGAAGAGTAGTAGCCGGCCAGGCCCAACGGCTCAAACGAGATCTCGAGATCAGACCAACCAAAAGTAACTTATCTCCGACGATCGCAGACTTACAACTCCTCATCATTTGCTGGGGGTGCAGCAGAAAGATCAGGTGCAAGACTGAACCCATCTGTGAAAATCTTCGGACTGGTCAAAGTTGATTCTGTTGGGACAGAAGAGCCCAGAACTTCATTGATTCTACCAGACGACTCTGCGATCCGGCGCCTAAGGGCATTCTCATCTGCAGTCGAGACACTCGCCCGCTGTTTCTTCAGCGGACTACCGAAAAGGCCATCTTCTGGTTCGGCAGCTGGCTGAGACGGCTCGGCTGCAGATCCAGTCGCGGCAGCCTTTGGCGGTGTTGCCGAGCGCTCATTTGCAGGAGGCGTGGATCCAGACCCAGAAGCCGGCGTATCAGCAGAGTCACCGACACTGCCTCCAGGTGGTTCAGCGGAGTGCTGACGCTTGAGCTGCAGAATTGTCAACAATGAACTCATAGAATGTCAGGATTGTACCTACTCGAATCTTCCGCAGGCTCTCTGCCAGCTCTCCTTGTCGTTTAATGTCATCGGGGGACAAGAACCGATCGTCATCCTTGGCTTCTTCATCGTCTGCCTTGCCAAGTATGGGGTTGTCGGTGTCGTCGTCATCGCTGTCCATGTCATCGACGCTCTTCTTGCCCTTCCGCGGCTTGGCTTCATTCTCCCGGAAATTAAGGAATCCAACAGAGCCCCCAGGCTTGATAGGACCGAGGTTTGCAAAATCAGCTTGTATAGACTTGCGCTTGGTGGCAGCAGGAGTCTCTTGCACCTTGGCATCTTTCAAGATACCCATCTTCTGCAATTGACCTATGTTCATTCAATTAGAGATGACTCCCATCGACAATGATCCACAGAATACTTACGTTCACCACGGTACATGAAAGTGAAGACAGCGTATGGTTTATCACTCGGGTCAATACCAGTAACAGTCTGCGTACTAATGGTCTTCGGATCGAGTGACTTAGGCTTCGCGAAACTTGTGGTATGATCGACATCGGCGTCTCCTCCGCCACTATTATCCTGACCACCCTCCTCATCGTCGTGCGCATCAAACTGCGGGGAGTATTCGCCCCGCTTGATTTCTCCAGATGCCAAAACTCGGAACAAAGCAACCTTAATCTGGCCCGCTGTCTCAGGGATTGGATCGTCGTCATCAGAGTCGGAGGAGAGGTCGTCGTCTGAAACATCCTCGAGGGGCGACTTCTCGTCATTTCCGTATCGCATAATGGTCTTGGACTTGGCAGGATGGTTGTCCTCCATATCCATGGCGGTGGGATCCTCCTGAGCGGCGCGCTTCGCACGTCGTTTCTCCATCTTCTGCCGCCTGCGTTCAATCTTGGCTGCGGCATCCTTGCCTTCCAGGTCCAATCCATTGAGCCAGCGCTCCAGACCGACCTCGCGGAACAAGAATTCCCGCTCGGCAATTCCCCCGCCTTCGCTTTCAGGAATGCTGACCCAGCGCGAATTCACCCATGTCTCTTCTCCTCGTCGCAGCAGTGTAGCCACCTCCTCCTTCTGTCTTCCGTCAAAGTAGATGTATGCTGCGACGGTCTCGTTCGGCGAATTTGTCAAGCCCTGGTATGGTGCGACCGTTCCGGCGATTTGACCTGGCTCACCGGGCAATTTGCCGACCACTTTCGGTTTCGGCGAGGGGCAATCTGCTGTCGGCTTTGGGGTCGAGTACGGGACATCTTGCTCGGGGTTTAGGAGGGTGACGGAAATAGCGAAGGTGGATTGTTCCGCTTTGCCGGTGCCAGATTCGGGGATTTTGGGCGGAGGAACAGGGATAAAACAGCCTATGCGCGAAGCTCGAGAATGGCGTTGAATGGAATATTCGGAGATTGGACCATCCGGCGTGTGGATGCTCACGGCAAGCCCTTTGAAGCAGGGCATGGTGGGAAAGGGTTAAGTGGGATATGGACGTTGCACTGTGGGGTGTCCAACGAAGACGCAGAGCCAGATCTGCCCCGCAGCTAAAACAAGAAATACTTCGGGCAAAAACACAGGAAAAGTGACGCCAAATTGGGGATAGGCGAACTGCTTAAGTTTTCCCCCGTGGGTGTTGAAAGAATAAGCTATAGGTGGGAGGCGGTCAAGGTAGTGGGTTTCGACTCACCCAGCAGCCCGCAGCAGTTCCTTGAGCTCCACTGCAGCTGCTGGTGTGTTTGTTTCTGGTTTTCAAAAAGGAGGGTCACGATGACGGGGGGATCCTAGATTTCCTTAGGACTGGGCCTAAACACACCACTCTGAGGTTCTTGGGCTCAGGTAGACACACACAACATCGAAATGCGAACCGAAGGAATGGAAGTGGGAAAAAGTAGGAAAGTAGATATGAGCTCTCTCAAGGCAAAGGTGAGGGGCGGGAGTGGACCAAAACATGAGCGTCGCCATTCCCCCGGAACTCCCACGTGATACACCTATGAAGCCTATAGTAGCCTACAGCATGTCTCCAGTTATAGTCGTTTATAGTCATTTGTGCTTTATCCCATGACTCTGCCTGGTGAGATACCATCATTTGCACCTACTTTATCCCCCCAAAACCAGCTCAATCATACCAATGATATCAACTTGAACTTGTTCTGATCATATCTCCACATCAGCTGATTCCCCAGCAACCATGGATTCTGCGAAACCTTGTGGAGCCACTTTCCCTACTTTGGGTGTTCTCTATAGATCCATCCCGCTATAACACAGTGAGAGGCCCCGAGGAACCAGTTTATCTCTTCTAATGTTTAAAGAGGATAATTTCTTGTTGATAGATTTCATTATTTGCAATTCATAGTGCATCATTCGCCATTTGAATATCAAAAAAGATAAAAACAGAGCCAAGTTTCACTGAGTCAGCCCTAACATGGGAAACAAAAGCCGCAACCGGGATCTAAAGATCAGAGCCATGTTGACCAGACTAATCTACGACTTCACATGATCAGAGTGAACACTCTGTTTCCGCGACACAGCAACATTCTCGTTACCACTCGCAAGCTGGTCAAACTGGTAAAGTGGCTCCAGCTCAACCTTCCGGCGGAAAATGTAGCGCTTGAACCAGTACGGCAGCGCTTTGGTGACTTGATACTTCATGTGGACCCGGGTAGGAACTGCGAAGATATAATCCAGCTCTTCAAGGGTGCGCTGCTTGGTTTCGGGAACCCAGAGGAAAATCATGACAAGTGCGGTCACGTTCAGACCACTACATCCAACTGTTAGAGATTTTGATGAGAAAGTGGTAATATCGGTGGAATACTTACGCATAAAATCCAAATGCTCCAGTGGCAGTCATTGCACTCAACATTTTGGGGAACGTGATCGAAAGTACGGCAGCCCAACCTAGGCAGGTCGCCACGGCCCAGGACATGCCAACCTCTGGTATCAATGTTAGTTCGAGAAACCATGTCAAGGGCGAAGAACAAAGAGGGGGGGCTGCAAGTGGAAAAACATACCACGATGGGAAAGAGGGAATACCTCCGCCGAATAAGTGAACGGCACGGGTCCTTCACCAGGCGAGTAGAATGCGGCGAATAGGAAGACGAAGAACGCGATCGAAGCCAGGTGAGCGGTGCCCTGGGGTGTCCAGAAGCAGAAAGCAGCGCCAAGCAAAGTCCATGCCATCTGCGGGAAAGTGAACAACAATAGAGTCCGTCGGCCGTATGTATCGATGGTCCAGATAGCAGGGAAGGCAAACACAAAGTTAACCAAGCCGAATCCCCAGGAAGCAAACAAAGCTTGTGTGGCACTTGCACCGGCGTTCTTGAAGACGGTTGATGAGTAAAAGGCAACAATGTTGATACCGCACATCTGCTGGCCGATCATAACAACGAACGAAGCAAGAGTAGCACGGCGAACGCGAGGGATAGTGAAGAGCTCAATGAAGCGAGTGACGTAGTTACTCTTGCCGACCAGCTCCATCTCAATCTTGATCTGCGCATGGATGTAGTAAAGGTCGCGAGCAGCCTGCAAAGGCGTGTTACGGAGACGGCACAAAGACCGGTATGCCTTGCTCATCTCGCCCCGTCGAATGTACCAGCGAGGTGACTCTGGACAGAAGTAAACACCGAATAGGAGAGGGACAGCCGGGATAAAGGCCGATCCCAGCTGTAGACGCCAGGATATTTTACCTAGATCCTTGACAGCAAGGTTGGCACTGAATCCGAGGAAAATGCCAAAAGCGGTCCAGAGCTGCCAGGACATGACCAGACCCCCACGTATAACAGCAGGGGTATTCTCAGCGCAAAAGATTGGAATTGTCGAGGCTTTTAGACCCATTCCAATACCCATGAGGAGGCGGGTCACAAACAACTGCTGCCAGTTCTGGCTCACCGCGGAGCCAATGGGGGTTAGAACACAAAAGATAGCCGAGATGAAGATTGTACCGCGACGGCCCAGAACCCGGTTAACTGGATCCGAGAGCCAGCATCCAAGGCAAGCACTGGCAATGTAGGGGGCAGCATTGACGATGCCTACGAGCCACAGGTTCCGATCGGCATGGGGGCTCTTTGCGGGATCCTCCGAAATACCAAAAGCATCGGGGAATGATAGGTTAGCACCATTCGAGCCAGTCTGATCCCATCCTCTGTATTAATGTTAGGGATATGTCGAAGGCATACTGAGGGAATCACATACTGCACGGCTGCACCAATAGAGCATAGAGCAATGGTGAAGTAGAGTGGTTTGGGCTGGCGCCATTTGTGAAGCACTTCGTCACGCAGGGCAGTGATCTCTGGCTCGGTCAAGTCTGCCACTGTCTCGAACTCGGCAGGGTCACGCGCAACTAGCGCTCCTTTCTTCAATTCGGGAAGGATGTCTGTCACGTTGTACTCCTCAGCAAACTCTTCCACGTTGCGGAGCACCTGATTCTTGGTCAAGTCGGCTAGAGGGTTCTTGATCCTAATTGGTGTTAGTGCACTGAGAGGAAATGGAAATACACCGAAGAATTAAATGAGTGAAACTTACTTGGCAGAAATATTGTTGTGCAGGTCAACTTGCTCAACGTATCCCTTCTCGGCGCTGTTTTGATCATTGCTGGAACTATATGGAATTGAGATGAGCATTGGAAAGCGCCCAAGGAAGAATGCAAATCTTACCGCTGGTCAGAGCCGGCCAGCGTGATGGCCTCCTGAGCCATCTTCAAGACTGTCTGGTCAAGCTATTTGATGGCCAATAAGGGAACTAGAGGCTGGGGTGACTTCAGATGTGATGATGTCGGGGAAAGAAGAAAGACAAAGGTTGATGGAGAAGAAGAGTTGGAAAAAGGCCAATCAGCCTCAGTTAATGGCAGTACCTCGTTTGATGAGACTTCAGAGACAAACAAAGTCGTGAATGGTAAGTACATGACCTGGGGAGGGGGCACCTTTTTATGTTTGAATCTTTTTCCCCAGAGTCCGTTTGACACAATCTCATTGGCTAGAATAAAAGATGTCAAAGTCTCCAAGCCAAGGCTTTTTTCCAAGGTCATGACTTTCCAGGGTGTCCGATCTACTTCCCGAAACGGAACAAACCTGGGAATCATGGGGAAACCTGCTAGATTGTATTATCCACTCGCTAAGCCTTCATTTAATGGACTTTGTCTCGGCAAAATACTACATTAAGAGTACTCTGCTACCTTCCTTGATGCCAAGTACTAGAAGTATGAACAAGATTCTTGGCCCAAGCACAACTACATGCATCTGGACTACCTCCAAGACTTCCGATCTCAACCGGGATGTCCAGATCCAAACCCAACGTGAAAGTACGCCTTCTGCTGCTAAGCCTCAGGTTTACCTAGGTATTCCCTGATGATTATGCATTCTGTGTCTCCATGTTATGCAATCGAATCTTATCCTATCCAGAAAAAGACTCAGATTCACATAAGTAATTCTCGCGAGAATATTGGCGTCTCTGGGGGAGCGCCACATTCGACAAAAGGCGCCGGGTTTGTGGTAGTCGCCTCTAGACAGGGGTCATAATTGTGATTGGCAAAGGCCAGCCAATTCATTGGCGCTAAATTAGGCTTTAATCTTTGGCCTTCAGGCTTGTTTCCGGTGATTTCGCAAGGCTTAGAGTTTCAGGCCAAGACAATCTGCCTTTTGGAAGCACATTGATCGAGTCTGAAATCCTCTTGATTATAGGAAATATGTTGAATGAAGAACATCTGATATTGGACCCTTTTCCGAATTCAGTGAAGCTGGGGGAAAAGTGGAAATCCGGGGGAAATTGCGGAGATGACATCTATTTACTTGGCTAGGTCTCTAGTGCAGTCCTATTCCGGAATAGGAAAAGGTCAACTCGATGAATTAATTACTCTCGGAGTCTAGCCGGCATGAAAGTCGGAAATAAGAAGGTTTTCACAAGGAAGACTCAATCCCGATCTTTGCGGGTAGAACTAAGCCGGTCCCACGCCCCGTGGGCGTTTCCTCTTGGAGAGCGAAATAGGTGTTCGCGTTAGACCAGGTAATCAAAAAACCCCAGTTGCCCGCAATTATTCCACGCTTTTGCCAAGTCGAACATCCAAACGTGTTTCTCGGGGAAGGTGGAGTGCTGAACTAAACCGGTACATTTAAAGATGATCGCATCATCAATCCCAGAGAGCGGTGGCCGTCTCCGGCGATATACGGGCCGTGTCTGGGGGTTGCAACGCTAAGAAGCTCGTGGCTGGCCATGTGGGGATCGACAACGTTCTATCCTAGTTGGTCCATCCCTTGGGGAAATACGGAGATTTGGAAATCCTTTTGTAACCTCACAACGCCCCATGCGAGTCATGACAACAATTTGCGTCAAATACTGAGATCACCTTTCACTTGGTTATTTTTGCGGCATTTTCGGCTTGCCCTGCGCCTTCTAAACTCGTATGTATTTGACATGTCAGATGTAGAGTGCCCCTTGTGTATTAGGTTATTCTATGAGCCAATCCCTAAATTGGCTCTTGATAGTATGATAGCATTGCCGATCAAGCGTTTAATCCTGGTGTGTACCATATGCCGTGCCAGATCCCGGGCCATGCTACTCTGTATAGAAGAGCATCTGTCCTTCCAGAAATGGGTATCCCATCCGGGTGCCTGCTCCATGCCATGTGGTGACTCTGAAACTGCCCAACAAATCACATGGTCAATGCAGCCTTGAGTACCATCCATGTGCCCTGCCGCAAGGGGGCAAAGCAAAATATGGAAACGTCTATGTTATACTCCATACCATCGTACCTCACTGTTCCATCTACAGTCCTCGCAGGCTTACGGCAATTATGACTGACAAATCAGTAACGTACATTTTCTTCCACCGTTCTGATCTGGAGTCGGCACACTGTTTTAAAGGCCCAGGCGGAAATTGCTTTTTCTTGATGGTAGTGTTGCCTTCGCACTAACAAAGAAAACGACAGTAACATTTTCCTATGGGAATCTATACAGGGGATAAAAGCCTATTCAATGAGGGCCAAAGATAGAACTCAATATTGCTTTTGGGGTCTCTTCTTCGACAGACCGGAACTGACACTCCGAAATGTCTCAAAAATCACTTCAGCTGACCAGCTTTAGGGAGGAATTTTGGTGATTGTGCCGTGTATGTGTATAGGCTCTTGGCAATTGAAGCAAGGGTCTACCATCCTTTTCCAGGTAGGGACAATCCACTTCAACCGTCTCAGACCTTAGACTGACAGGGTTTTCACCCGCCATGGCAACTCGTCTCTGTTCCCGAATGATCTGAGGATATGTGGCCACAGCTTTGGATATGGAGTCAAGTTGGATGCGAAAGGCAGAGTATGACCTCGGGAGGTGAAGTGGGTTATCATGTACCCATGGGTCCCGAGGACCTATTCACCAAGTTCTTGGTCATTAAAGTATCACGTGATTTATATCTACCCACTTTGTAATCCAGAGGGAATGGGCACCTGCACTCGGCCAAAGATCATAGGGACAATCGGAACCCCCGATTGTCACTGCAGCTGTATATATTAGGCCTTAACGTCCGTTCGGGACCACACTCAGGACCACCCAGGGTCATGTGACCAACTAGGTCACATGATCTCAACAAGAGGTCGTTACATAACCTTCTCCACGAGCTTGACTCCCTCGCGTGCCACAGCTTCTCTAATGGGATCGCATATCTCCTTCCTGTATGGCGCAAGGATACCTGGTATGTGAAGCGCTGGGTGACCATCTAGTAGTAGCTGAGTTGCCACACCGCAGGTGACGCCAACCGAAAGCGCCATAGCTGAATATCTTTCCGGGTCACCTAGTAACTCGAGAGTGCTTGTGATGGTGTCCTATATACGCGGTCAATTATAGTAATCTTAACAATTAGAAGTGATAGTACCTTTTTACCATCCTTCCACTCAACGACGAACTTATGCTGAAGCATGACTAGATCTCGCTCACTAGGCTTAAAACCGAGGAGCTTTGCTAACTGGTGACAAAGAGTGTCAAAAATGTTGCCATCCTTGATCGTAGCTGGTTCGGTTGAGAAGAGACCCAACCATCGCATGCCAGAAATGATTCGTTCACTTTCGGCCTCGGTTGGAAATTTGAATACTTCGTTGATACGCGCAATGAGAGAGCTGTGGCACATGAAAAGGTCAGGGTCGGTTTATAGTCCTATTAATCTGGGAAAGATAGATACCTCTCATCCGAGTCAGGAGCATTGACTAATCTCTGTTGAATCTGGGCCCATGTAATTTCTGGCTTCAACCAGCTCTTTTCTTCTTGGTCAAGCCAGCCAATGCCGGCCAGGGCCTGGATGAATTCCGGATTTCCCTGGTATCTCAATGATCCTCTGATGACGGTTTCTGCTTCCGGGATGTTGTAGAACTCTCTGAAAGGGACAGAATTGCGATTTGGATATGCCACGAAGGAGTATCCATCCATAACATAGTACGGCTGGGCAACGGACATGAGTTCTGTGGCGGGTATGTCTACCTGCTTGCCATGGCGCAGAAAAGAAGCAGAGTTGCGTTGGGAGAGGATCGCACCGCGCGGAGACCAGGAGAACTTGAAACCAAGCGGGTTGTTGGCGCACTCGGGAGCGGGTAAGCCTCCACAGTAGGAATAGAATTCCTTGACCTGTGTCGAACTTGAGAGTGAGTTCGGATCATTTGATATGATCGGAAATGGTACATGCCTTGCCGCCTTTCTCATGAACTTCATTGATTGTTTTGATAGCATACAGGTGATCGACACCTGGATCAACTCCTACCTCGTTCAGAACGGTGATTCCCGCTTCCTTGACGGCGTCATCCAAGGCTCGCATCTCAGCCGAGACGTAGCTGGTAGTGACAACATTTGTTCGTCCTTTGATAGCTGACTTGATCACAGCCGCGTGGTGTGTATACGGGACGAGCGAGATGACGAGGGCGTGGGCTGCGACTTGAGTATCGAGATCGGCTGCAGAAGCCACGTCTAGGGAAAGCGGCTGCGTTCTGGGAAAATCAGACGAGAGAGCCTGCGCGGTAGAAAGGGTTCGGCAGGCTAGGTGGCATCTTGAATCAGTTTCGTTGGAGCGAGGAAAAAAGCGAAGGAATCGTCTTACCAACAGTGACTTCATTTTGAGGGTTGCGAGTAAGATACTCAATGCAGGGAGGTGCGACCATTCCACTCCCAAGGACCAGAACTCTCTTCTTCTCAGGCATTTTGATGCTTAGACACTGCAACTCTCTGGTACTGTTGAACTGCAAGCAGTAGCTGGGTTAAGAATAAGAACCGTGATGTGGAGTTTGCACAGAACGATGGGATGTGTCTGGTTGGGTTGATCTCGTGTAGAGTACTTCGACATTCAGCCTCAGGTAAGATGCCGTCATCCATCCATGGATATCACATCAGCTTACATATACCTAGGTAGGTACCTCGAGGGATTTGCCCGGGTGCGGGGAGCTGACAAGTACCTAGGTAAGCACACCTTAAAGCATTCTACATTTACTTTCATCCTGCCATTATTCCTAATGTTCTCTCGTTCATTGACCGTATCGCGACTATCTCAACTCTCATCAAGATTTCACCCATATTCTACCATGTCTTCAAACATTACCCTGTATAGCTGGCCTACGCCGAATGGCGTCAAAGCCTCCATCACCCTCGAAGAACTTGGGCTGTCTTATAAAGCCGAAGGCCTTGATATCTCCTCCAGCTCAAATCCCCAGAAGGAAGAGTACACTTCTCCCCCACCACGCAGGAAGGCATGTCACAACATACTAACGCAAGGTATTGGATAGATGGTTCCTGAAGATTAACCCCAATGGCCGCATCCCGGCCCTGCTCGATGGTTCGCAGCGCGTTTTCGAGAGCGGAGCAATTATGACATATCTAGTTGACAAGTACGACACCGACCGCAAGATCAGTTACGCTCCCGGCACCCCCGAGCACGCCGAACAAACCTCCTGGTTGATGTTCCAGATGGCTGGTCTCGGGCCTATTCAAGGTGCGTGCAGATAATCTACCTCGTACGTAAGCTTCAAATGCGTCTCTAATACCTACCAGGACAAGCGAACCATTTCCGTCTCTTCGCCAACACGCGCTCCGACTACGCTATTAAGCGGTTTGTCGATGAGACAAAACGTCTCTACTCGGTCCTCGAGTCGCGGTTGAACGAGAGCCCTTACCTCGCGGGTGAGAAGTATACTATTGCCGATATTGCGAGTTTCTCTTGGGTTCGCGGTTCTCCTATTTCCTTGGAAATTGATCTGTCCGAGTTCCCCGCTTTGAAGAAGTGGGTCGATGAGATTGATAAGCGTGCTGCTGTTCAAAGGGGGCTGGATATTCCTCACTCGACTTGGACTCCTGAGCAGAAGGCTGAGATTTTCCGGAATTGCCGGGCCAAGATTGATGCGATGACTACTTCCGATCAGCATTGATTGACGGCAGTATCTTGGATTTCTGGTGACAGTGCCGGAAACAAATAGTACAGAGGGACAAGTCAAGCTCGTTGCAACAATATCATAGGGTTCAGGCTCGCCGTAGGAACCAGAGCTAAACTCTTAACAATAAACAAAGAAGCAATGGCGATTTTGTACTCAAAGTTCTCCGGGTCTGTAGCTTCGCCAAGTCTTAAAACCAACCTGCTCATACCACCCGTCGAGTGCAACCCAGTCTACGAAGACGCCTTCAATGCCTCGTTGCTTCATGTTTTCAATCGCGTGACAGATTAATGCCAACCCAATACCATACTTCCGGTGGGACTCGTCGATTCCCACGGCACCGATCAGCCCTGTGTTAGGACCGCAGGTTTGGGGGAATGCCCAAGACGTGTTTAGAGCATCCGATGGACCGAGCATTAACGTCCAGCCGACCTGCTGGCCTTGGGAGTCGAACGCTGTCATCACACTATCCGGATACTTGTCGGGATGTAATGTGACGTACGCCTCCACCCAGCTCTTTTAGCACATTAGCATAGATCCTAATTATAATCGTGGACAACAAGGAGCCTTACCCTATTATTCGAGAAGTTCTTTCTTTGGCCAACTAAACAGGCCTCGTGATCTTCGGATTTTAATGGCGCGAAGCGGAAGCCTCGCTCCCGGGCACGAGTGATATACTTCTCTGGCGACTGGAAGTTCCGAATATCCTGGTACAAATCAACCGACCGGGCATTGGGAGGACTGAGTCGGAAACCTCGGTGAGTGAAGAAATGCTGCACTGATTCTGGAAGGTCCTGGGGTATACCGGGCCAAAATCGGGGAAATGAGCTTCCCAGCTTCACATTATTGAAGCCAAAGGTTGCCCGGAAGTATGCTCTGGTTTCTTCTAGCAGGGAAATTCCAATGCCTTGGTGTTGATATCTTGGTGACACGGCAAGAACTGCGATATACACGGTGCTTGGTGCACTTTGTGCATCTGTGTAAGCCAAACAGAAGCCTACTACCTGCGACCCAATGCGCGCGATGAAATGATGGCCATGAGGGCATACTATCATAGACCGCAAACTTTCATTAGGGACGAGGTAGGTCGGGAGAGCTGCCGCCCAGACTTCGACCACTTCATCCAAATCTCTTTGTGCGTCAAATGGTATTACTACCGCGGAGGTCTTTGTCAAAGCATTAGTTCCCACAGGAAGAGCGCCCGTCGGGACTAGTGCTCCGAACATGATATCGGCAGCCACAGAAAATGCCTCGATAGTCGGCTCGTATGTGGTGATATAAGTCTTAACACTAGGAGCATCAAGGAAGTCATAAGGGTTACAGGCAGCAATATGGACCAACGAACGAACACGTTCAGCAAGTTTCAGCCCTAGTGACTCCTGGTATGGTGACTCTTTTGCATTGAGCGAAGTGAAAATCACCACATCGGCGACTTCAAGGGATCGCCATTGCTCCGAAGTCAGACCACTCGCTCCGTATCTGAGCTCGGCGATGGAATTGTTATGCTGCCGCAGCACATCAAGATATTTGCTGGACTGATATAATCCTGACCTCCCTGTCCCTTCGCCGTCAACAGCACCACCGACTGGGGTCTTGTCTCCGGGGAAGAGGAAGATGATGATTGAAGTTTTTGACAGGGGGAGAACACTATTCTTGTCACGAACGAGTGTGGTCGATCGGGAATATATATCCATAGTCGTTTCGGCAATTCTATTGTTGAGCGAGCTCAGGTCTGCGAGACTGGATTGCCGAAGAGCAGCGTCCCAGCTCAAAAACTTGTCCTTCACTGTAGAAACATGGCGACAAGCATCTGCCAATCGTGCTTGATCGATCGTGCCGGACTTTATTGCTTCACAGACTCTCTTGATCGAAGCCACCTGCACATCGAAGGTATGACAGATCATGATGCTATCGCTACCAGCGCGCAACGCTAGCACCGAGCCTTCCTCTGTCCCGTATGTGGAGCGGATTCCATCCATCTCCAGACAGTCTGTGATTATCATACCATCATAGGCCATGTCCTTGCGCAAGATTCCCATGACATCAGGAGAAAGTGTTGCAGGCCGCGTGAGATCGATACAGGGCAGCGAGATATGAGCTGTCATGACTGTTTCGATGCCTTCAGCGACAGCCCGTCTAAAGGGAATCAACTCGCAACGCTCCAGCTGATCCCTCGTTTTGGGAATTACTGGTAATCCATAATGTGAGTCAACAGCCGTGTCACCATGACCTGGAAAATGCTTTACACTGGGGATGATGTTATGTTCCCGCAGACCCCGCGCAGTCGCACTCGCAAATCGACCCACGAACTCAGGGTCATCGCCAGGGCTGCGTACACCAATAACAGGATTTAGAGGCTCCGAGTTGATATCGCACACTGGTGCATAGTTCATGTTAATCCCGAAGAAACCGAGAGTTTCCCCCGTGGCTTTCCCCGCACTGTAGGCGCATTCTGGGTCATGCGTGGCGCCGAGTGCCATCGGGCCTGGTACCTGAGCAGCGATCGGGGGAGAAATTCGAGTGACCAGTCCATTCTCCTGATCAATTCCGATCAACAGTGGTCGCTCATGTCCAGCTGATTTGGCTTCATTCTGTAAGGCCAGTGTCAAGGCCTAGAGAAGATCAGTCAAGCCAGTTAGGGATGATACAGCCTCGGATATCGTACCTGGAGCTGTTCTGCATTCTGAAAATTGCGTGAGAAGAGGACGATGCCTCCAACGTGGTAGTCATGGATCAAAGTCTTGATTTCGGGACTTGGGGTGCAGCCATGAAACCCCACCGCGAAGAGCTGGGATCGTCAGTGAGAGATTCACAAAAGAGGGGTTGTCAGAGCTCACGTACCTGGCCAACCTGTTTTTGAAGATCTAAATAAGCCATTTTGGCCTTGTTGAATTGTATTTGGTGATTTCACTGCAGATGGTTCAAACGGGGGGTGACGTTGCAAAGGATCGGAGTTGATCTGCCCGGGTCCACTTGCTCTGCGCAGGTGCAACATTGCGCTTACACGGGAGATTTCAGCTTAACCTCTTAGGATCTAGTGAAAAAGGCTCTTGCCAATATTTGGGATATTTTTGAAATACAAGATAAGGCAAGTGCGATGCGGGGTAACTTTCAGATAACTTGCAGATGAGACACAAGAAACCGGAACATATATATATATATCTCTATGAGGCTTGTCCCACCCCCTTGCACTTCCAACATGCCTAAGATTCAGGAAAGTGACAAGACCGACAAGGTTAATGTGACCACCCCACAGCCATATTCCACTTTAGAGGAGTATGAACGGCTCTTCGGTGTCGACGAGGATGCGTATGAGCAGCCAACCACCACTAGGAAGGAACTTTGGTCCTATTACCTCTATTACAATGGCGACAACGGTGTCGGCCCGGGATCGTACAGTCAAGCTCTGTATGTACAATGAAAGCACCTGGGTTGTCCCAACTAATCCCATGAAGCTTCCAGTGGGCCTTGAATGGCGCCGGACATCAACCTGGGTCGAATCCACCTAAAGCCTGTACAGATTCATCGGCATGTGTAGTGCCGTGGGCGGGAGGCACAAGATCAGTATCTTCAGTGGTCCTTATTGCCAACGGCCTTTGCTTCACTTTTATGACAGTGATATTCGTCTGGTTAGGAAGTGCCGCGGACTATGGAACATTCGGTCGATGGCTTCTTTTGGCATTGACGGTGGTATGCTGGGCACTGCAGTATGGTATGATGTCCATCCGGCATCCGAGCCAGTGGCCAACGGCGATGGGACTGTACGTGGTGGCATACATTGCCTACGGCGCAACGTTGGTATTCTACGCTGCCGTATTCCCTCGTCTGGCACGGTATACACGGCATGTGCGCAAAGCGAGAGAAGAGGACCTCAGAGAGGGTAAGATTGACCAGGAGGAATATGATACTATTGAATCCCTGGAGAGAAATCACATCAGGTCAGTTGGGGCATCCTGAGCACCTGTTCGAGATGTTGCTGACGATAGTAGCAACATTTCAACTGCACACAGCAACATTGGATACCTACTCACGCTCGTGCTTAACCTGAGCGTTCTACTTCCACTCCAAGATAACAGTTTCTCGAATAACCTGGCACTCTGTCTTACCAACTCATGTGGGTTTTCTGCGCAATTCATTAAAGAGCTGAACTATCTAACCTTCTACAGATTGGGTCATTCTCGGCATCTGGTGGTTTATTTTCCAGCAGAAAAGGCCAGGTCCGAAGATACCGAAAGGGTCAAGCTACACCACCATTGGGTTCAAACAGATCTGGCTAGCCATTCGAGAAATTAGGTCGCTTCCACAGACGTTTCTGTACTTTTTCGCCTATTTCCTTCTTGCCGATGGTCTCAACACTACTGGTGCGTTCATTCTTTATTTGCCTGTTGAAAATGAGACTTGATACGCCCTTGAAGACAACAGAATTCACTAACATGGATCAATAGGTACTCTGGTCAGCATCATCCAAAACGACTCTGTTTCATTTTCTTTCTTGCAGATTACATATCTCGGCATTACCCAAGCTGCCTGCTCAATCACCTCGACATTCGGCTTTTGGTATATACAACGGTATTTCAAATTTAAGACGAAGACGATGTTTTTGTTCACCGATTTCTTCAGCGTTCTAATCCCATTTTGGGGAATGCTGGGACTATGGACCAATCGTATCGGGTATCACAATAGGGTATGCGTCAGACCCCATTGGGACTGGGAATTTACAGCTAACAGCCACGGAGTGGGAATTTTACTTCTACAATGTCATCTTCGGGCTTTTTCAGGCTCCATACTATGCGGTAGGTGGGACTTTGAATAGTCTCCAACATGTCCTGGCTCTACGGTTTCTAACATTATGCCAGTACGCCCAAACGATGATCAGCGAGCTGATGCCACGCGGCTACGATAATATGTTCTTCGCACTTTTTGGAATAACCAACCGCGCTGTAAGTCGGATATGTTGGTGCCGGATTTCCTTCCACTCACTAACCTTCTAGTCTTCAATCATCGGTCCCAATGTCATTCAAGCCATCATAAACAATACCCACAATAGCTGGATGGGCTTCCCATTTTTGTTCGCCATCTGCGCCGCGGCAATGGCCACTATTTGCTTTGTAGACATCAAAAAGGGTCGCGAGGACTGTCGGGAATTCACCGAGCAGCGCAAGATGGACCGCGTCGTGGCGGAGAGTGGACTAGATCCCAATGATATCGCGAAGGGGAAGCAACCTGTTCATAATGAAGACGGCCCCGAAGTGCACGCAAGCACTTTAGCGAGTGAGTAAGCGCGTATATTTCGGGAACGTTTGAGCCTTTTATTCTATGCTGTCTCTGTCTCTCTCCCTGTTTTGATCATAACAGATTCTATTATTAAGTCTTGCATGGATATCCTCAATGAAATAAAATTGGACCCTCAAGTCTCAGCTTTTGTCGTGTTCTGTTGTATCTCTTCGGTTCGCTCCTCAGCCTTACGCTGATTCTTCTTTTCGACCTTGTCCCGCCATTGATCACCGAAAATAGTCGTGAGCCACACGCCGACCCCAGACGCAATCAAAAATAGAGCACTGATGGTACTAAACCACCCCACTCCCATTCTCTCTACCGCCGGAAGAACAAGTCCAGACCCCAGAGCACCGAACACGTACCGGAACAGATAGCTACCAGCAACGACTTCGGCGCTCCGACCACTCGACTGCATAACATCCAGACTGTAGGTATTGAGACTAGGGAAGCAGAACAGCTGCGCCACTCCCTGGAAGAACATCGCAAGGACGGGGACTGGGATTCCACCAACAGCCTTCTCGACCGCCCAACCGTAGATCAAGATACAGCCGGGAATGACACCACCCAAAAATATCAGACAAGACTTCAGTCTGTCTTCGGGGACTCGAACACCACCGCGCTTGCGGATCCACTTCTTCACAGTATGGTCTGCCCACCTTCCACCCATGAGTGTGCCAACAAGATACCCGCAGCCTGGCGCGATGTAGAACAATCCCGTCTGGATAGGGCTGGTGAGGTTGAAGCGTGGGTTGAGTACGTATCGTATCGGAGTCAAGAGAGAGTACTGGTTCCAGACTAGAGCACCGGCAGCAAGACCCGTGCAGAAGAGGTTAGGGTACTTAAATAACATAATAGCAACTTGGAGGGGAGAGATCCGGTGCCAAAGGTATTCGGCTTTTTGCCACATGGTCTTGCCGGCCATGTCGCTTTTGGTCAGATGCGGGTAGGTTTCGGGGAAAAAGAAGAAGACTAGAAGCGTGCCGCAGCCTCCAAGAGCTGTCTGGAGCCAGAAGACCACTCGCCATGAACAAAATGTGACGATCACGCCCTAATTTGTAGGTCAGCACGCTGCCTCAACGCTGGACATATAGAGTACACATACGCCAAGGAATGGACCAAAGGCTGGCCCAATTAGGGTTCCTGACAAAAACCACCCCAACGCTGTTGCGCGTGCTCGAGGCTCGTAAATATCACCCAACGCCGAGCTCCCGACGACCAAGAAAGATGTTCCTTGAAATGCAGTCAAGACACGGAAAATGTAATAAGCTGGAAGGTTGGGTGCTAGCGCTGTGCCGATGCTGAACGCAAAAAATAAGAACGCGCTCACAAGGAAGACCTACTCCCAATTAGCTGGTACTCCAATATGGGAATCTGCTCATTGCTCACCATGCGTCGCCCCCAGACCTGACTAAAGGGCCCCCAGAAGGGAGCCGCAATGCCCATGAATGCCATGTATAAGGCATTGCTCGCGTTTATCACACTTCCTGTGGTGTTGTAGGTCTTTGCCACTTCGGGAATGCCAGCTAAGATAGAGGTGGAGGAGATAGGTGCCAGGAAAGAGCAAAATGACAGAACACCAACGATGACCACTTTGCGGGCTGGTGAAAAGCGTAGATATTGCTCCGCATCGACCTCCTGGAAGTCATCATTGACAGCCATGTCATGATGCGAAACATGACTCCGTACGTGGTCAAGACTATTCACGGCTCCTTCTCGTTGTGAACGCCGGGATCGAGATCTCTGGATTTCGGTTTCATTCGCCCAGGACTGAGACCGCCTCTCCTCGCTGGATGCTTTTGATGCAGTTGGAGACATGGCGGGAATCTTCTAGCAAGAGCTAGTTCCTGCTAGATTATGGTAAAACAGCACCGATCCTTTCTTGGTGCAGATGCAAGATATGAAAGGGGAAAAAAAAAGAAGGAAAGATTTCTCTGCAATCGTTCTCAAATTCGGCTTCTTTCCGAGGTCATACTCGTCGGATACATCCGTAAATGCACGGCAAAGTTTTCAATTGGAATTGCAGGGGAAACAAACGAAGGAATTGAAGTGAACGTGTTGAGACTAAGCAGGTCAACAGCAACGAGGGACATTGCAGACTTGAAGAGTGAGTCAGGGAGAAAACTGAACGTCTCTTTTCCCTATCATTTGGGAGGATCGGCGGATTGCTTCCGACGTAGCGTCCTAGAAGGCGGCCCCTCACAAAGGGCTTGCTATCATCTTTCGGGGTCCATCCTGCCCAATCTGGAGGCAATGGAGAGACAAACCAATTTGATTCGGGGAGAAGACCGGGGCCGAGTAGGGCAGGGCGGAAAAGAATCCGAGGCCGAGGGTATACCCTAAGTACCTAAGTAGTCCTGTGAGATACGCTCCATACAACACACGGAGTGTGGCCCCGCGTTCATGGAAGATAAATAAAGATGTAAACCGTTTTCTCATCTTCCAAGGTTACATATGTATCAATTAGGAAGATATGCCTGGATCCTATCTGCGATAGTTATCAAGTACTCCGTAACTATAGACTCCCATATTCTAGCCTAGCACTGGCCTTGGTGAGAAATGGTCAGAGTCTTTCATATGTTGAAAAAGATGCCAGCCTACATCTCAATGCATCAATGCATCAATCCACTTTTTATAGTGAATCTCTTTCCAAAGGAGCATCTGGAAGACTACCCAATCTGGTGTGGCCGTTCCCGACACTGCCCCTGCCCATGACGTTATCCGCTTCTGACCGCCAACGACCAACTTCGTCCCTCCACCTCCCCCACTCCTTGCTGTTATCTTGGAGATTTCGAGTCCAATCCGATTTAAGAATTCATTCTTATAAATATGTCCCCTCAGAGCCAAGTCCCCCCAGTAGCAAGGGTTCATGGACAAGTTTCCTAAAGGCACGCAGGCTCGTTTGTTTGAGTATACTTGGCTAACAAATTTCTAGTCGATCGCCTCCTTTAACGGTGATCTATCCTCGTTGACTGCTCCTCCCTTCATCCTATCTACTACCTCCCTCACCGAGTACTCCGCCTACTGGGCTGAACACCCTGCCCTTTTCGTGGCACCAGCTAAGGAGGCCGATCCCGAGAAGCGTGCTCTCCTGGTCCTCAAGTGGTTCCTCAGCACACTACACCAGCAATACTGCAGCCGTAGTGAGAAACTCGGTAGTGAGAAGAAGCCTTTGAACCCGTTCCTGGGAGAGCTGTTTATCGGTAAATGGGCGGGTGACGCGGAAGTGGGGGAGACTGCATTGGTCAGTGAACAAGTCAGGTACGCGAGGCTACTTCTGTATGGAACTACAGCCCTCTGATGAAATCACAGCCACCATCCCCCGGCCACAGCCTACGCGATCCGCAACGAGAAGAACGGTGTTGAGGTGAGTGGATAAAGATTCTCCCGAATCCTCGAGGGGTGCCAGTAACTGACAATACAACCACAGCTGCAAGGATATAACGCGCAGAAGGCCTCTTTCTCTAGCACTATCCTCGTGAAGCAAATTGGCCATGCGCTGTACTCACTCACCCCGCCCGGATCCAACGAGAAGGAGCAATACCTCATCACGCTACCTAGCCTACACATCGAATCGCTGATCTATGGCTCGCCCTTCGTCGAGCTGGAGAAGTCAACCAAGATTGTCAGCAGCACCGGCTATGTCGCCAAGATTGACTATTCTGGCAAGGGCTGGCTGAGCGGCAAGAAGAACACCTTCACCGCGAGCTTGTTCAAGGAGAGCGAGGGCGAGAAGAAGCCCCTTTACACCGTGGAGGGCCAGTGGTCGGATAAGTTCTCTATCAAGGACGCCCGCACCAAGGACGTCGTCGACACCTGGAACTCCAAGGAGAACCCCGTCACTCCGCTCACCCTGGCTCCCCTCGATCAACAGGATCTGTACGAGAGCCGACGTGCCTGGAGCGACGTGGCCGCCAACATCCAGAAGGGAGACATGGATGCCGTTTCCGGATACAAGTCGCGCATTGAGACCGCTCAGCGTGAACAGCGCCGCATTGAGAAGGAGGAAGGCCGCGAGTGGGAGCGCCGTTTCTTCAACCGTATTGAGGAGAGTGCCGAGGACGCCCAGATTCAGCGTCTTGCTAAATCGGCCGATCTTGCTTTCGAGACCGATAAGACTGGCGGTATCTGGCGCTTCGATGCTCAGAAGGCTGCTGGCGCTCAGCCGCCTTACCACAAGGTTGGCGGCGAGGGTCTTGGCCTCACTGAGTAGATTATTGCTGGGCTTGGCCACTTTTCTTTTGCCAGTCTGAATTTGTATTGGGGCCTTGCTTGCACCACATAGAGTTGACCTTTTTGGATTCCTATTCTGCACCGTGCCATGTTGCATTCCGATTGTATATAGTTCCCGGTCCAGGTTGAAGTCGAAGCCGTGCACTTGCTTATATGCTTGGACTTGGCCGCTCAACCTTTCCATCTAATGATATGGTATTTCAATTATATTGATGGTTTACTTGCACCTTTGAACTTAGCCCAAGTATGTCGGGGCTGGATGCTACATACATATGTAAGTAACGAATGTCTAGCACTCAATGTTGTGTCTACGAGTGGGCTACAATGTAAATACTAGAGCAGTCCCCATATATGGGTGCCATGCTTGATCGTACAGGACATACATGATTCATCACACTTTTAGCCCAGAACGCAACTGAGCATTGGATCTACCTCTACCAGACCCATTCAGCCATACATCATAATCATCGACCGATATTGCACATGGTGAGGCACAAAGACGGAACAACATAGGAAGGGAGAAGTAGGTAGTGAAAAAAAAAGAAGAAAAGAAAACTGGAAAACCGTCCGCGGAAACAAGTGACACACCGGACCCAGATAGACACCGACTACCTAGGTAGGTTAAGAGCGAGAAAACAAAAAGAAAAACAGAGAAACCTAGAGAGGAATTGGTGAATTTAATACAGAGACCGCATCAGATGGGAGCAGTGGTAGCAAAGAAGAGCAAGACGGCTGAGCATAAGAGCAAGGAAACAAGAAAACAAAAACATCAAGAAGACAATCCCCCAAAGTAAAGAAAACCAGCCAAGCTCCCCAAAAAAAGAGAAGTAGAGATTACACAGATGTTGAGGAGAGAAAGATGAAGAGAAATTGTGTGGCTTTTGTTTGTCCTTGACAAGACGCAAGAGGTTTCTTTCCCTGAAAGTGGACAAAAAAAGCCAAACCCCCTTTTTTCAAATCATCCGCAAATGCAACGCCATATGTGTTTGGTGGGTCATTATGTCTCCCCTTCGTTTCTTTTTATCTTTTTTCAGTGGCCGTAGTTGCCACCCCAGCCACCGCGGCCAGAGTTTCCATAGTAGTTGCCGAAGCCTCCACCATAGTTGTTACCGTAGCCAGAGGCCTGGGTGGCCGCGCCCTGGTGACCGAGTCCACCAAGTCCACCGTACTGGGGGTTCAGCTGAGGGTAGCTGCCAAAGGTCTGCTGACCTTGCTGACCCTGGAGCGGGGGAAGACCAGTCTGTGCCTGGGGCTGACCGGGGACGCTGTTGGTAGCAGACCCCGGACGGTTCTGGGCGAGAGAGGGGGCTGGGACCACCGGCCTTAGGGGCTTCAAAGCCCTTGGTCTCATCGGTGGTAACGGGGGGCTGTCCGGCGATAGGAGGGTTTTGGCCAAAGCTGCCCTGGGAACGGCTGAAAACATCCGACATCCCAGTACCGAAGGCATTGGCGCCAGTAGCAGACTGGTTGTCGGACTGCTGGGCAGAGCCAGTGCGGCCGTAGACTGAGTCACGGCTAGGCATAGCCTGGCTGAAGCTACCGGTGTTTGCGGGAGAAGAGGATTGCTGGTCATAAGAGAAAGCACCGTGGGGCTGGCCGTACATGCCACCCTTACCAGCATAGGGACCGTACTGGCTACCATAGCCGTATTGCTGGTTATGCTGCTGTTGCTGCTGCATGTAGTGATCCTCATACCGGCGAGCATCATCGTACCTGGGGCGGTTACCGCCACCGTACTGCTGCTGTTGCTGCTGCTGACCCATCTGGTTCATGTAAGAAGCGTAGTGGGGGGTTGGTGTAGTAGTTAGGGTATTGGTAGCCATAGGCGTGCTGCTGCGCACTTTGGCCAGGCATATGCTGAGCAGCGGGGGTCTGCTGAGTGACGCCGGGAATAGTGGGGTTGGGAGTGTTGTGACCGCTGTTGGTGGCGTCAACAGGGACGTAGCGGTTGGGAGGCTGCGTGGTAGGAATCTGAGCCTGAACCTCAGCACCAGAGACGCCAAACCCAGCTCCGGCGCGGGGACCGGTTGGGGCATCCTGGGACTGGCCGTAAGAGGCATAGGAGGCGTAGTAGGGGAAACGCTGCTGCTCGGCAGCATAGAAAGGAGAGTATTCGCTGCCGGTGGTGGCAGTGGGCTGAGCAGGGGCCTGGTTGGCAAATGGCTCTGGGATCTGCGGCTGCGGCTGGCTCACCTGTTGAGTGAAGGGATCGAATGGCTTCTGCTGGGGCTCAGAGTAACGAGCAAAGTCGGTAAAAGAGTCGGCGGAAGCACCTTGGGGAACCGGAGGCAAACCAGGAGCAGGACGGCCAGCGGCACCAGACTCCATCGAGTGCGGTGCCTGGGTCGCGGGTGGAAGAGAGGCACGGGGAGCTACGGGCGAGTGCTGAGGGGGGCTGGGCGCGGGTCTCCGCCTCCTCGCGGTTCTCATCAATATCGATAGCATCACCGTTCAGTCCCATGCTACCGAACTGAACGGCAGCACGGTCCACTGCATGGTTGCCGGGCATAACCACAGCCTGCTGCTGTTCCATCACGCGGCGTTGCAGACCTGGGGTACGGCCCTGCTTAGTAGCGCTGGGTGGGTAAGCAGACGAGGGGAAGCGAGAGGGAGTAGCAGTGGCTGCGGCCACAGCGGCGGGGTCGACACCACTGCCAATGGTGCTTGCGGCGGTGGCGGTGGGAGCAGGAGCAGATGCATCGGGAACTTGTTCGAGGTTCGTCTCGGTCAAATTTCCCTTAGGAGGGTTAACAGTGGTAGTCGGAATGGCAGGGATGACGGGATGGGTGGGCTTGGCGACGGGTGTCTTCTGGGAGGTAGCGGGCGCAGTCTCAGGTTCAGGAGCGGGAGCGGGGGCGGGGGGAGATGGCTCGGCGACAGGTTCGGCGGGCTTCTCGGCGACGGGAACAGGGGGAGCGGCTTGGGGCTTCTTTTGCACAGGAGGAGCGGGGGGTTTAGCAAAAAGACTCGCCCATCCCTTCTTTGTGCCCTCAGGAATCACACTGCTCTTAGGCTCGGTTGACTCCCATTCGCCTTCAGCTGTAGCGTCTCCAACTTTCTCCTCTGCCTTGGGCGTAGCCCAATCGGACGTGGTAGCAGGTATAGCAGTAGGCGCCGAAGTCTCTACAGCAGTGGATGCGCGAGTTCCATTTGTAACCGCTCCTGCACGGCCTCCGCGACCGCCACGGCCCCGGTCTGCGCGAACACGTCCACGACCCTCTATTCCACCGCGACCACGGGTCCCACGAGTGGAAGGTGTAGTTGTCTCGGTCGAGGCACTCGGGGCCTCCTTGGGCTTAGGGCGAGTTCGGTCTGTGGTCTTCTTCTTGACCTCACCCCACTGAGATACATTACCTGCAAAGCCGGTCAGTCAAGGTGCTCGAATCACAGGTTTCGACTGTTTTCGGGTCAGGAATATTGGGGTTGACGGGAACTCGACCTTCACTGATGCGCTCAATTGCCTCCAAGAGCTCGCCGTTCGAGTCTTCTAGTGCAAACACCAGATCTTCGTCCTTCCAGTCTGGGAACATTTCCTTAAGAGTTGGGAGAGTGTCGGAGTACTTCTTCTTCATCTGTCCAATTTCGCCCTCTTCAAAAGATGAGATGTCTGAGTTGTCATTTGCAGATCTGTTTCCACCGCGACCACCTCTGGAGCTGAAACCGCCACGGCCACCACGGGCGGATACTCTACCCCGCGAGGCGGAGGACCGGTTCTGAATATCGGACATGTTGATTGATGAAGATGTGTGAGATGGAGAAGTATTGAGAAAGGAAGGAGGTCACGATTCGCAAGGAAAGGCTATTGAAATGGAGCACCCTCGCAGAAGAGGAACAGCACCAGAACCACAGGCACAGGGGCCAGAAGAGACGGAAGAAAGAGGTAAAATCAAAGGGATTAATTGGGGGAGAGAGAGAATGCGTTAGGAGATGACAAGATTGAAGAAAGGATCAAAAGCTAACGGGATCTGAGTTGCTTCCCTCCAAGTCTTGGCGTTGCCTGGCTTTTAGCGAGTGGCGCTTATTGGGTACTGGGGGGAGATTTACAGTAACAAAGGGATCTTTTACTTTTCTTTACATATATTTAAAGTATTCTGATTCAGTATAAATTATATTAGACTTGCATTTATAGATATAGATTTTTATTATATTCCACTAATTGAATGGAAATAATTTTTTCATAAAATGTTGCATCTCAGTGTGCTCTAGTTTCTTCGACTCGTCATTCACCTTTTTCCGCCCTTTGGAAGGGAGAAGGCTTGTTTCACCGCCCTCGTCGATCACTCCCTCTTCACCTTCATGCATCAACATACAACCTTGGAACATATTGAGAACTTTTGAGACTCCTCACCATCATGAAGGGTACATCCATCTTCCAGTTCAAGTCCTGGCCTAAAATCCACCAACCCTTGCCTCGTACTCCACGAGAGTCGCAGCAATTGTTAAATGCCCTCACATCTTCCTTTCGTCGCCAACTAGATGGGGCTTATCCCGCATCAGGCAACAACCATGGCCGACCCATCTCCAACCCTGAATCTTCAGCGCATGCAACCGATCAGCATTTGCAGAATATCCTCGATAATCCTCTTTTCCGTATCATTCCGACCAGAACCATCTCACAAGAACCCACCACATTGCAAAGCATCGAGGGCCAACGACGACTAGCCGAAGAACCCATGGCAGTATTTGATCAAATGGCTGCAGCTGGCTCAGTCACTACTCTCACAATCAATGATTGTCTGAAGTCTCAGCTTCTTCTCTCCAGATCCCCGGCCGATATGAGTGCATCTCGGGCGGCATCGAGAATCGTTGATTGGTATTGGGCATCAGATGGAACAACGAGACAAATGCTTCTGCGTTTGCGGTCAGTGACTACATCATTGACCAAGTTCATAGTGGCAGAGGGATTGCACGGTACTATCATGAAGTGGTTGCAGATGCTCATGAGCCATGACCTAGGTAGTCAGAATGGCCGAATGACTGAAGGGCTGGCGCGGCAGACCTTCAATCACCTCCTCATTGATTTTATAGATGCAGAAGCCTGCTTTGGAAATGGCTTCGGCTCAGCTATGGCACATTATCTGAGTGTATGTCAGATGCATTTCCGAAGTGCTTCTTCCCATAAGTCAAGGAAACCGATGCTGCTAGCTGCTGGCGCTCACCTGAGCCGTATGGCCATGGAGCACAAACCATCGGGTGAGCAGGTATCAACATTAGTGTATGACCAGTTCAGGGATACAGTTTCTGTGCTATCTCCTCGGTCCTTACTGGTAGCATCTGTGGCTGTCTGTCACCCGACAAATCCTGATCCACGTCCATTCCTCCAATTCGTGGAGAACCTCTCACCGAGCAAATTTCAGTCTTGGAATGAAACTAGGCGTGATGCTTTCTTCGAGATTGGTTCGGAGGCTCTTCGTGTCCTGGTCGACCGGAAGAGGTTCCGTGATATCTCCCGGCTGGAGCAACATATTTCAGAACTCCTACCGGAGCCAGCAACTCCAGTCGCTGAGAAGTCACGCACATCGTCTGAAGATGAACATCTCGGTCGTTTGAACTGGAGCTTTACATGATCTTCTGGTCTCAAGCTATTATAAACAATCACTCTACTCTCGCACAAAGCTAGGGTGTGTGAAGAGCATCCAAGCCAACACCAACACGCCAGAGGCAGACACATTTATCTGTCTTTTCAACCATAAGACGATCACAGGCGGGACTACTGCAGTCATGTCGGCACACTGCTAGGATATGATTCTCCTCTTTGTGTACTATCACACAATTGGACTTCCCAGCCTGTTCAACAAGCCTTCATGTTCCGAATCATCACACAAAGGGAATCCCCTACTGCTACTCCACTGTGAGTTAGAGCATCACTTTCTTAGTGGTCGCACATACATTGCTTGTCGAATTATAAAGGATTCGGGTCGCCGGATGACTTGGTTAAACCGGCATTATTGGAGGTGTGTGATGCACTTGAATACTTTCAATTATCCTCAAACTTGCCTCTTCATTGTACCAAATATACGAAACCCTCCTCTTTCTGACATATATATACAACCCATTGTCAATAATAGCCCAGCCAGTTTCCTAGGCAAGCCGTTCAGGCTCAATGAAAAATAACAACCTAAACATTTTATACTCCCGAGGCCGATCTCCTAGCTAATGATAAGATTTATAGCCTTTGTGCTCAGCTACTAACACTGGACAGAGTTATGCTGCTCACAGTTGCCTCTTGTGGAGAACATTGCGTGCCAATTGTAATGCTGGAGCTGTTGAGGCTGTGTGACAGAATGCCGTGGAGGGTCAAGAGGGCTGGAGCGGCGAATCAGCCGGGGTAGCGTCTCCAGTGCCCTCAAATACGTCACCGCGCGACCTCACCTCACGCTTTACCCCCCAAAATAACCGACTCCTCTTTGCTTCTTTTTTCCCTCGTACAAATCTACCTGAGCAAGAATTGCAGTCGCATTGCTTTTGCTAATACCCTCCCATTCAATCTTTGCCATTTTACAACACGCTGCCCCTGCGTCTGACATCATCGATCCACAATGGCTACTGAAGGAGCCCCCATGCAGAACAATGCAGCTTCAGGTATGTGGTTTGTCTGCAAATGTGATACTGCGGGATCCTAGGAGTAATTGGTCGAAGTGTCCCAATTATTTTCCCAAATAAAAAAATGGTTGCAGGACGGTGTTTCTTTGCTTAACTTGTAAAATGCCTAGCTGCACGCCAGACGCTGACCAAAGGGATATAGCAGTTCGGGATACTGCCCAGCTAGTCAGAGAACACTCGCATGCATTCCAGAACAGATTAAATACAACTCAAACGGATAGCCCACCTATTCCTGAGGCAGAAAGGTCCGATATAGACACCGATCAGCCGAAGGCAGATGCAGGGCTTGAGGCACGCGAGCCCGCTCCAGAAACTGAGCCACCTGCCACAGAGCCCGCAGGGTCTGCTCAGGGCAGTATACCCGTTGCCCGCAAGTCGCAGATTCCAGTAGGGCCTAAAGGTGAAATAGTGGCGGGCGACAAACGTGTCATTGACTCAACTGTGACGCCCACTCCGGCCCAGCCTGAGGACGAGCAACGAACGATTGAACCGTCGGATGAGCCTAATACCAAGAAGCTGAAAACAGAAGACAAGCCTGTCACAGATTCCAATGGCACCGCTGCTGCTCCCTCCAACACAGGCAACGGAGGACAGAAGAAGGCTAGTCGGTCCAAGAAGGAGAAGATCAAGGATGTCGTGAACAAGGTTATCCCGGGAGATGGCATTGGTAGCCGGACTCGCAGCCGGACCAAGGGTTCTTAAATAGGCCGCGGCCACTATATTTGCAGGTTTGCTATGTTACTGCCATACCATCATGTTTGCTCCAACTTGGAATCGTGTCTATTCATACCCGGAACTTCCTATGGTTGTGGCTGTACAGGCGTTGCAATAAGAGAATATCTTTCCCTGGCCCAAATTTGGACTGGAAAGATTTAAATCCAGAACCGCAGAAGTTCCACGTAGTATATTCGTGATTTTGTACAACGGTTTAAGAAAAGAGACTGTTTGTACTCCCCTACTAGTATGTGGTAGGCATCTGCGCTGCCCTATCAATCCTTACCTAGGTACTCTAGAATGCATCCTTATGTAAGAGACCTTTTCCCTTAGATGACATTAGGTAGACACTCCATGGATGAACCCACGGCGGAGGTTTGACTACCTTTGACTTTCAGGGCCGATAATCGGGGCTGACTCATTTCTCGGAGCGGAATAACCATTTCCATCCCCGCTTATCACTGGGAAAGTCTGTGTCATTATTGGTGATAGAGCAATTAATATTTGTTTGATTTCTTTTTCCTTCTTCATCATATTCTAATTCTCTACTTTCAAAATGGCTGGACAAAAGATTTGGCTGCGCGCTGAGACCAAGCCCGCTGAGGCGCGGTCTGCCTGTGAGTAGCTTCAGCCCACCTACAAATGGCGGGGAAGCAATTGACTAATACACCATCTAGTGACCCCAACTACCTGCAAGGCATTGATTGACGCTGGATATGATGTGACTGTCGAGCGGTCAACTCAGCGCATCTTTGATGGTATGTCCGATTTCCCATATCCCCCATACTCCCCCGATCCCTTACTGTTGGACTCAATGACTAATTCCGCTCTATAGATGAGGAATTCTCCAAGGTATGATTCATTCAGTAATATAGGTCGAACCCTCCCTAATATGATCAATTGTTACAGATCGGTGCACCTTTGGTCGAAGAGGGCTCTTGGGTTCAGGATGCGCCTAAGGATGCCGTCATTCTGGGTCTCAAGGAGTTGCCGGAGGATGACTTCCCTCTGGAGCACGTCCACGTCACTTTCGCACACTGCTTCAAGCAGCAGGGCGGGTGGGAGAAAGTCCTTAGCCGTTGGCCTCGCGGCAAGGGCACATTGCTCGACCTGGAGTTCTTGACTGATGATTCCGGACGCCGAGTTGCTGGTAAGACTCATGTCGCAAAGTGTTCTGGTATTTGACCCAATTGACTAACTCCTTTTGTTTACTAGCCTTTGGATGGTCCGCCGGTTACGCAGGTATTTATATGTGAAGTTAGTTGCCGACACGATCAATACTAAGACGTGGAACAGGATCTGCTTTGGCTGTGAAGAACTGGGCTTGGCAATTGACGCACCCCAACGAGACCTTGCCTGGTGAAGTTCCCTATGCCAACCAAGACCGTCTGGTTGAGTCTGTTAAGGAGTCGCTCGAGGCTGGCAAGAAGGTCGCTGGCAGGTCACCTAAGATCCTTGTCATTGGAGCTGTGAGTCTTGCGCAGATCTACAGAAAACGATATACGTATTAACAATGCTATAGCTTGGACGCTGTGGCGGCGGTGCTGTGCAGCTGGCCAAGGATGTCGGTATCCCCGAGGCCAACATCATTCAGTGGGACATGGCAGAGACTGCACGAGGTGAGTCAATTGCTATCTCCAACCCCTTCAATCAAAATCTAAGCTAATAAATCAACGTCTGTAGGTGGTCCTTTCAAGGAAATCTCACATGAAGCGGATATCTTCGTGAACTGCATCTACCTCTCGGCTAAGATTCCACGTAAATTTATACCTACATGCTCTGGTCTCGATTCAATTGGCTGATATTCTGGTTTTGCATTAGCCTTCGTGAACGTGGAGTCTCTCTCTGCCCCCAACCGAACCCTGTCTGTTATCTGCGACGTCAGCGCTGACACGTGAGTTTCCATATATGACCTATGCTAGCGAGCGCACAGCTAATTCTCAAAAGCTCCAACCCTTTGAACCCCATTCCTTTGTACGACATTACGACCACTTTTGATAAGCCGACAGTCCCCGTTTCTGGGCTGGAGGCTGGAGGCCCGCCTCTCAGCGTGATCAGCATTGATCACCTCCCGTCTCTCCTCCCCCGTGAGAGCTCTGAGATGTTCAGCGAGGCTCTCCTGCCTAGCCTTCTTACGCTTAATGACCGGGCCAACGCTCGGGTCTGGAAGCAGGCTGAGCAGCTCTTCGATGAGAAGGTTGCTACCCTGCCTAAGTCGCTTCAGGCCTAAACCGGTTGCGCTGGTAGGCGTCTATGCGGGGGATAAATTTACATTCTTAGGTGCATTTGATAGAAATAGTTCCAGATAAGGAATGGTACAAAAGTTGAAAGTTCAAACGTGAGACATGGTCCAGGGCTGGAGATATACCTACCTACATATGTACACATATGTAGGTATGTAGGTATGTATTATGGATCGTCCCATGTTCCTTCCTGGGACGGCGGTTGAAGCTCTGTAGTCTCTCTACATATATCAGTGTGACAAGCCAGTCAAGTTAAACAGGGCTGTTTAAAATGCTTATCTTCGATAAGATGTGTTTTTATTTTTATTTTCAATTTCCTTTGGGCCAATAATTCCATTCATTTTCCACGAAATTGCTTTTACATTGTCTAAAGTTTATATTCGTCTAAGACAAAAGCCATATTTTTGATAGATAGATATTCTAACATCCATGACATTCCTGACATTCCAAAACTTGTCTTCCAGAAAAGACATGGCTCGCTTTACCCCAGATTACATGGAACCGCGGTCAACCTCCTTATACGCGACCCCGGGGAAATGCGTAAGACGGATATCCGGAGAATCCGTCCCGGGGTCTAACCCACTACAACGGCGGGCTAAGAGGAATGCCTCATTGGATAAAATGAGAGTCTCACGCGAGAACGAACCCAGGAATGTGCTCATGCCCTTCATCTTTTGAGCCGGAGGATTGTGGAGTTTGCCCCGTTTGACTGTGGCTAACCTGATTTTCGGGCTCCGGACGAAAATGCTCATTGTTTCGTTTCTCCGCATAAATCGCATAGCGCTCCACTCTCACCCTTTCTCCCCTCTTCCCCGAAATTATTTGATTCTACACTCAAAATTGATCTGTTAGCTTTGCAACCTTGGAAGCTTGGGACTCTCTCACCCTGGGCTTCTCTTGTGATCAGTTCTGTTAGGACATTCAGCGCCCTTACCTACATCCGGGCTAATCCGAGAATGGGGTAATGAGATATAAGTCTGCCTGCTTCGACACCTACACGAACCGTCGAGCCTCCCTTCCTCTATACCACATCGCTTGATGCAAGAAAAGCCGACAACGGTCGCCGCCTATGCGGCCGGGGCCTCACTCGCTGCCGTTGCTCTGTTCTATGTCTTTGGGCCGAACTACACAATTGACGGAGATGAGTCAAACGACAGCAATCGCAAAAAGAGCATCGTGGGCCTGTCCAACCTGGCCAATGACTGCTTTATCAATTCGGTACTGCAGGCATTGGCCGGGTTGGGGGATCTGCGAGTCTACCTGATCCACGAGCTGCACCGGCGCGAGCTGGATGGACCGGAAATATACCATACACTGCCGAGCGAGGATGGACTTTCGCCGGCGCGGTCGGACAAGTTGCGGGAGTTGCAACAGGGGATAACCACACGGGCATTGAAGGAGATGTTGGACCGCTTGAACGAGCGTCCGATCTATAAAAAGACAATCTCGGCCCGTGACTTCATCCAGGCTCTGGAATACGCGTTTCGTACACGCATCAGCCGCAATCAGCAGGACGCGCAGGAATTCCTGCAGATTGTTCTCGAGCGACTTTGTGATGAGTACCATGCTGGTGCACGCGCGCGTCAACGAGCACTGGGTACCATGGGTGCAGCTGGTTCCAGCTCGGCGGGTGAAGAGGGCAGCGCACAAGAAAGCTCATCCGAGGTGGAGGTGCGCATCGATGATGGATCGGCCAACGGACTACCCGCCATCATTGACACGAAACTGAAGGAAATCGACCAAGAGTCCGGGTTCCCGTTCGAAGGCAAAATGGAGTCGCAGATCGAGTGCCAGTTCTGTCATTACCAATACAAGCCAAACCAGACGGCTTTCGTCAACTTGACACTACAGGTGCCGCAGAAGAGCTCGACTACGCTCAACTCGTGCTTCGACGGTCTCCTCAAGACTGAATATATCGAGGATTTCCGTTGCGACCGATGCCGCCTGCAGCATGCCGTGGAGACCAAGACCACCGAGCTAGCCCGTGCCCGAATACAGGGTGATCGAGATCGGTTGGAAAAGGAGATTTCACGCCTCCGCGAGGCTCTCGAGACGGACCCTGAGGCCGAGTTGGAGGGTATTGTATTCCCTCCGTCAGAGACCGCCCCAAAGCGCAGAATTGCGCGGCATATGCGCATCACGGCGTTCCCAAAGGTCATCGCCATCCACTTGTCGCGGTCGATCTTCGATCAAAGCAGTTCGAGCAAGAACGCGGCCAAGGTCTCATTCCCGGAGAGGCTCCCTTTGGGAAGCATCTTGAGCCAGAAATGGTACAAGCTACTTGCGATTGTCTGCCACAAAGGTAGCCACCATAGCGGGCACTACGAGTCCTTCCGGCGGAATCATATCTACCCGCCGTTCTCGACGCCCGAGGTCTTCAGTTCCTACGCGCAGAGTCGCACTGCTAGTCAGAGCCCCTCCGCGGCGCCAAGTCCCCGGATCGTACCACGCAGCAGCCCGGATGTCGAGGGCGACGCAAGCATTTCCAGAGCTGGCTCGTCAACCTCGCTATCTGGAGCTTCAGCTACCCAACTTACCCCTCCTCAACCACGGCCTACAACCTCTGGCTCGCGTCGTTCTTTCCAGAGCACCACCTCGCGTTCCTCCAAACAGGCGTTGTCGCCCGTCTCTGGTAGCGACAGTCCGACGACGGACCAGGGTCGCTGGAGTCCGGCTGCCCCGCGTCCCTCCCACAGCATACCCCGCCCTTCCCAGGATACCCCCACTGTCAGTTCGCGACTTCGGCGCCGTCGCAAACCGAACGATCGCTGGTGGCGCATCTCGGACGAGAAGATCAAGGAATGTAAGACCTCAGACGTGCTGGGCATGCAGAGGGAGGTCTACCTCTTGTTCTATGAGTTGGAGAAGCCTGATGCGAGCCCTACCATGGGACGTTGATAGCATAGTTTCATTTCTTCTTTTATTAGAGTCCAGTATATACATGTACCCGTATCCCCGTACTTCTGTACAGAGGGGAATGAAAATATTAAATCAAACCGAGGTGTTTTAGAACCGAACAGACAGAATGCCAGAGAAAGGAAGACGGAAAGGGAAAGGGGAAATAGTTACTTCCGATAAACGGCGCACATGATACAGATGATGTCACTTGACTTTCTGCATAACCCATCTTTTACCCCTCTTACCCCTCGACATATGCAGGAGTATACACTGATTCGACATGGGAAAATAAATTCAAGGAAAGTACAATAATAATTGAATATACAACTATCAGTAGTAGTATGAACCAGGTTGAATACTAAATATGACCCCATTAGCATACGAATAGTAATAGAAAATGGAAATGCAGCGAATGGCCTCGAAGTCCTCGGCCCCGCCACGAACAAAATACGGATTCCTCGGGCACCTTTTAAGGATCGGGGTGAAGTTATTCTATACCTAGGTAGCTTTCATAGATAATATAGCTGTTAGCTGTAATAGGTGTTTCTTGTATGTGATCATGAAGAACTTCGCAGTGTAAAGTCATGATATAGTTGTAAAAGTCCCCCTCATAATTCCCTTGAAAGCTCCCTTGACAGCTCCCTGGACAGCTCCCAAGACCTCAAAACGAACGGCATCGGGCTATCACGGGGAAGGTCGGGAATACCAGCAGGATTAGCCATACATAAAGAGGTTATATTAGATCATCTCATCTCTCTTCTTTTTCTCTTTTTTCTTGAAATCACACTGACCTCACTTCAGTTCCACTAAATCTCCACCACCGGTGAGTCTACCTTGTCTCTCCTTCACCGATGACGCTTGCCCCTCTACCTTTTGCCCCTCCTCCTTATTTAACTCTGCCCGCTTTCAGCTCCCGGTAAAGGAGCTTGGTTTCACTGCATTTAACTACTTTACCATTGGATCTGACCTTCTTTCCTTCTTCTTTCTCCTACAGATTTCTACGAACCAATTTATTTGTACAAACTTCACAATGGGTGTCCTTGAGCAACTTAACCGCAAGTCCGGTGTCATTGTCGGCGACGATGTCCTCCGTCTCTTCGAGTACGCCAAGCAGAAGGGCTTTGCCATTCCCGCCATCGTGAGTCCCTAATCCCCTCTTTCGTGGAATTTTGTACTAATTCCCTCTAGAACGTCACCTCCTCTTCCACTGTTGTCTCTTCCCTCGAGGCTGCTCGTGACCAGAACTGCCCCGTTATTCTGCAGGTCTCCCAGGGTGGTGCCGCTTTCTTCGCTGGTAAGGGTGTGAGCAACGACGGCCAGAAGGCCTCCATTGCCGGTTCCATTGCCGCTGCCCACTACATCCGTAGCGTCTCTACTGCCTACGACATCCCCGTCATCCTTCACACCGATCACTGCGCCAAGAAGCTCCTCCCTTGGCTCGATGGTATGCTCGATGCCGATGAGGCTTACTTCAAGCTGCACGGCGAGCCCCTCTTCTCCTCCCACATGATTGATCTGTCCGAGGAGCCCGTCGACTACAACATCAACACCACCGCCGCCTACCTTAAGCGCGCTGCCCCCATGAAGCAGTGGCTCGAGATGGTAAGTCAAATTCAAAAAAAGAAAAACGAGTTATAAAATTGATACAATGCTAACCATTCCTACAGGAGATCGGTATCACCGGTGGTGAGGAGGACGGTGTCAACAACGAGGATGTTGACAACAACTCCCTCTACACTCAGCCCGAGGACATCTTGGCCATCCAGAACACCCTCTCCGCTATCAGCCCCTACTTCTCCATTGCCGCTGGCTTCGGTAACGTTCACGGTGTCTACAAGCCCGGCAACGTCAAGCTCCACCCCGAGCTCCTCTCGAAGCACCAGAAGTACGTCAAGGAGCAGACCGGTTCTTCCTCCGACAAGCCTGTCTTCTTCGTCTTCCACGGCGGCTCCGGCTCCTCCAAGGAGGAGTTCAAGGAGGCCATCAGCTACGGTGTCGTCAAGGTCAACGTCGACACTGACATGCAGTACGCCTACCTGACCGGTGTCCGTGACTTCGTCCTCAACAAGAAGGACTACCTCATGTCCCAGGTCGGCAACCCTGACGGCGCTGACAAGCCCAACAAGAAGAACTTCGACCCCCGCGTCTGGGTCCGCGAGGGTGAGAAGACCATGAGCAAGCGTGTCAAGGAGGCCCTTGAGGACTTCAACACTGCTGGCCAGCTGTAAATGTTGATATCTGTGTGATGTCGCATCTTTGATTCCCTTTTTTTGCCCCTTCTGATTACCCTCATACTCTCTTCATGCGGCCGGAAAAGCGTTGGGCGTGCCTGGGGATGTGGGCGTCCAGGTTGTATGTAGCGTTGTATTCTGACACGCTGTAATGAATGTCTATATCACGGTCCTTATGACCGCTCTGAAATATGAACTGTAACGTTCTGTTCGACAATTGTATTCCAAGACGTATCCTCCCTCTATGTAATAAATTACCAGCTACCATATATTAAGATAACTAGAGTAATCAGTGTTTAGTAGGTGGCGACGATAAACTACTTCTCCCGCTAATAAGCATGTAGGTCGAAGGCTTTCCCTAAGCGTATAACGTTATATCTTTCGCGCTATTTCTAAGTAGGTTGTAAACCGAAGACAAACTATCACAAATCAACCCTAGCCTCGGATGATGAAATCAATATTTGATTGAGTACAACATAGACGAAAGCAAACCACGCAAAAGAAGTGAATCCGTATCCATAGACTGCCCTTCCCTGTTACCCTGGGCCAACCATCCTAAAACGGGGAAAGAAAAAGAAGAAACAAAAAACAAAAGAAAACAAAACAAGAAAAAAAGAAAAGAAAAAGTTCTACAACTCCTGCTCCTCCCAAAGGGCCTCTGCGACAAACACCAGTTGTTGCTGGGAGATCGCCAGGTCTCTCTCCGCTGGGCCAGTGGGGTTGCGACGGAACGTACTTTCGAACGGGATAACAAGAGGGTGGTCGCTGACATGTGTTTGGTTCTTATTTCTGGTGATCCATATGATCTGGGAGCGATGCGCCTTGTCATTTTGCCGCTCCCACTTTTCAATTCTTATTTCGGGCCGAGAGCGATTGATGCGGAGAGTTAGGCATATATTGGTATCGCTGTCATCCGGATTCAGCCAAAATCGGACGTCCGAATTTAATTTTGAATCGGACTCTGACCAGGCAACTTCGAGGGTGACGGATGGTGAACTGGGCTGACCTGGCTGTCTGGGTCTCCAGCTATAGTCAGGTGTCTTTCCCCGGCTGCGTCCTCTAGTGGTCTTGCCCGTATACCCTTGGAGAGAAGTGGACAGGTTCATTGGTGTTATGGCTTCCCGAATCACAGTGCTGACGAGATCGCCCGCTGCGGCGTGTGGCCCTGTTCGCATGGCGACCAGGAAGAGCTGTTCACTTAGATCGTAGGAACTGCAAACTCTTGAGATAGGGTTGTCATCGTTTTCAATGTTTTCAGGATCGGAAAGGGTTTCGATGACCTCTTTGCTCGCGTGGAAAAGGAGGAATCCGCTGGCTTCAGTGGAGGCTTCAAAGTGGGTGAGTTCGGTTTGGAAGACATCAAGGAATTGCTCCTCTCCATGATACGTGTATCTTTTGATTGAAGCAGGCAGGTCCTTGAGGAAACTGCGATCAAGGTCGAGGTCGCAGCTGCCCTGTGTCTTCGCCATGTTGGTCACAGTTGGTGTTGCTAAGGAAGGAGAGGATGAGAAAGGAGAGGACGAGAAGGTTTTCAAAGAGACGGAGGTTATTCAAATTGCAGATGAGATGCAGCATACGAATACGCCAGCTGGCCTGATTGGGCTCCTTTCTATTTACGTCGTATATTTTCACATATATAGGATACCACATGATGACACCTTTAGTCCGGCTACGGTGAAATCGAACTTGAACCACGGTATGCTAGCCCTAAACCTCCCGACTACCTAAATAGGATAGCTCGGATATCAGATCAGATTACCTAGGTAAACACGTGGGGTGTCACACAAATGACGTCACCAAAGCAAGGGCATCAGCTTCATCAACAGAGATAAGAACTGATGGAGTCTCAGTAAGAAAAGCGAGGGCTCGGAACCTGATGGCGAGAACGAGAACAGGGACAGAGAAAGACTGTATTCACTGACTGACAGATGACTGAGGGAGGAAGAAGGAAAGAGAGGAAGAAGACAGAGAGAGAGATGGCAAACAACAGGCATTACTAGCCTGATAAAACAGGCAGCCAGTAAGGTCACATGACCCTGGCTCCAACAAAATCCGGTACTCGACCCAACGCACGGTCCAACTCCCCTTGAGTACGTATAGGTACATATATATTGTTGATATCCACATGGATTCTGTTGGAATACTATATATACTTCTTGATATTTGCTTGTCTTCTTCTAGTCTTCCGTTGTAATTCAATATTAAGCTCGACATCTAGGAAACGACGTGGTTCACTTGATAGGCAAACCATGGGGTCTTCTCCTCTCATGTCCTACTTAACTACATAGAACTATGTAGTTCTCTCTTATAATTGCAAACACAAGCACGACAGGGTAATTGACTGACATATTCCATTTCTCGTGCCTCATTCCTCGACCTCCATCAACCTCCATCTCGACCCCAGAATCCAAAACATCGGTATGTACTCCAGTTCCTCCCACCCTCTATCCCTATATATCTCATACCAACTGGCCTTCATCAAATAGAAACCACCGCAGCACCCTAGGCCACCATGTCCTCCACCCGGTTGACCCATGTTCCACAAGCGGTACGTACAATCCAACCCAAACATCTACGGGTAGCTCTCCCTACTAACAAACCTAATACTACAAAGGTCCTCAACCTCAGCGGCGACCTGGAAGAACTAGTCTACACTAAGACGGCAATTGGAATCTACGACCGAACCATGCTGTCAATCATCAACTCGACAACGACACCCGCACAGCTCCATCTTCACCGCGGGTCCTGGCTGCAGGCCAAGTCGAAGGTGGCATCTTTGCACCGGAGCATCGTGGCGGATTTCAAATTGCTGCCGCGTCATATGAGACGCTCCTTTGTGAGGGCTAACCGGTCGACTCTGTGTGAGCATGGGTTTCGGCCATCGGCTGATAACTTGGGGATTACTCGTCCCGGTAGCAGGAGCCAGGACGTTGTCATTGTGCTTTGAAATGGGCTGGTGGATACACACTAGTATGTATAGGTTGGGTGCTTGATCCGTCAGGCCACCCATATACATACGTAGACAGCACCAGATAGCCCTCCCTCTCTTCCTTCTTTCCTCTTGTCGGGCTTCACCCGGAATACAACACGGTCTTTCTCCATGTTCTCTGTGTAGCCCTTCCAATGATATGTGGCAATTAGCCCTGTGGTCCTTGTGCTAACTGGGTTGTTCTGCTATAGTCGTCTCCTTTCCCCATCCCCCATCCTCTCCCTCGTCCTCTCTCTCTTTTTCGCCCTCTATCTCACTTCCTGTTGACATACATGCAGTATTTGTTTGTCTCTTGTGTGCAGACTGAGCTCTTTGGCTCTTTGAGTCTTTGTTTGGCGCTTTGTCTCTTTGTCATACAGCTGGCTTATATACCAGCTTCTTTCCATAGATTCATTATCACATCGCTCACTTCTTCTCCATATTTCACCTCCTTCGTAGCCTCAACAGGTTATGATGCCCTTTTCCCTCTATCCCCTTTGCTAGTTTCATCAAGAACTAAGCTTTCATTGCTAAAATTCATCAAGATCTAAGCTTTCATTGGGTATCTCTCACTTTTCCCCGAGAATAGCAGAAGCTATATCTCACCTTTACTTCATCGCCGCTGAGCGAGAAGCGATCGGAAGTCGCCGCTGCGAAGCCGAATCACCAAGTCACGCTGTGCGACATCCCAAGACACTGTACCCGGATTACAATTCACCGCTGTGTGAATCTGCCTTTGAGCACCAAACGGAGTCTCTTTTTATGGAGAATTATCTCCATCGTGGTATACAGTATCTTTGGACTGTGCTCACATCATTCTTCACTTTGTATCAGCTATGGCTGACCCCTCTCCCTCCGCTGCCGCTACGCAGCTTTCTTCTTTCTCTGATGCTACTGATACAGCGCACCTTGACGATGACAGCAATGATTGGAAAGCAGTACGAACCTCTATCGTCGCCAATGAATCGGTTGACCTACCTAAGCTAGGAAGTTTCAACCTTTACAAGCTCACTCCTCCTCTCAAAGAGCGAGCATATCGATAGCTGGATCGACCAGGTTGAAAAGGTTCTTCAGGGTTACAATCTTCATCACCTGATCAACAAAAACATACCTTAGCTAAGAATACGAGATCCAAACGGCAAGAAATGGCATACACTCTCTCTTTAAGTTAGATCTTAGCTCTCTAGCAGTATCTATAACACTGTTATACAGGAAATCAATACGCGCGGAAGTGATCTTTACTACACCGATGAGCTTTTCGCGGAGATCAAGATTCATATGAAAGGAGAAGGACATGGCGCGATCAAAACAGCTATAAACACCTTCCTTGATCTCAAACGAAGCCGATTTTCAACAAGCGAAGAGTATATTAATACTCTAAAGCTTGCTTACAAGGCTATCTGTGACCTCCATGCAGATATTCCTCCCTACCATGCTTTGCAAATGATGCTATCTCAACTAGCGGAAGTGCAGGAGTTGAACAGCTTTATCGTTAGGAAAGATAATGAGCTGAATGCTATCGACAAGCCAGTGAGACTATCACTATTGCCGATTCCTATCGGTATAGTATCGCTATACTAGACTACATCAAGTCTAGCAAAGCGGATTCTATCGCACTCTCTGCGATTAGGAATTAATCTGGAAAATCTGGATCTTCCAACGCTTAAAACTCCAACAATTCCAACAACAGTCAGAACCGGCGCACAAACGAGTCGCCGAAGGGTGTATCTGCCGAAAACCATGTCAAGAAGTGGTTATCTCACAACCCAGAGAGAAGTGACAATGGATGTTGTTCATACTGCGGCAAGCCAGGTCATGGAGTCAAAACATGCTTTTATCTATGTTTATATACCAGCTTCTTTCCATAGGTTCATTATCACATCACTCACTTCTTCTCCATCTTTCACCTCCTTCGTAGCCTCAACACTTCCATAACCCAAACCTCGGTCCGAACGTAAGGTTAACTATTCCCACTCTTATCACTATCTCATACTAACAATCCTCCATCAAATAGGAAGCATGCCAGTACCAGAAACCACCGTGCCCTCGAGGCAAATGCCTTTTGTCCCACCACTAGCGGTACATACAACCGGATTCAAGCACATCGTCGTCTACTAACGAACCAACTATCGTAATAGCTCATAAACCTCGACAACGACCTACAAGAACTGATCTGCCTCAAGAGAGGGCTGAGATTCTACGATGAAACTGTGGGGGTCAGAAACTTGACAATGGAGATGACGCTAGCAAACCCAGCTTTCGATATTTTATCGAAACCCCGTTATACGAAATCTCCACATTGAGAGCTGGATCCAAGCTAAGATAAAAGAGGAATCTTTGCACCGGAGTGTCATAGCAGACTTCAATCGACTTCCACACGATATGAAAAACCTCTTCGTGAGGACGCATCGCTCTACCCTGCAGGAGCCCGAGTTTTGGGCATTGGCTATTGGGGTTGATACTACTTTCGTTGGTGACGGAAGGAGTATTATCTTCGAGGACTGAAAAGGGGGATCGTGATACATAATGGTATGTCATTGAATATGTCAAGGATTGGCTGCGGATTGCTGCTAACTGGTTTGTTCTTCTAGAGAGGTTGCGGTTCGTCCTTGTTTCCAAGGAGGGGGAGTGACTGGTGGCTGTCCATATCTCTTCAATTCCTATTGAGATGATCAAACTCCTGCTCTGATAATGGAAAGCTGGGTGATTCATGCCAATAGCAAACTGATACTTATGATTAAGATTGCACCAACGCATTCCAGAAATCCTTGTAATGTGTAGGGTATACTGACTCGCTACCTAAGAACCAGACGTAATAGTTACCAACACTAGAAGTACGAGATAGCAATGGCAAGGAAATTGGCTGGTAGATCGATGGTTGGTAGCCACGTTCCTGTTGTAGCGAGGTTAACCAACATTCATTCCTGTAATGAATGGGCTGCTAGGACCGAGAAGACGACTCTCTTGGTAAGTCTAACATCTACAGGAACTAATATCTTCCAATGGGACACATCCACAAAGGGAATGAATAAAACACAGTTGGTGCCGCAGAATCCGCCAGGAAGAATATAAACCAGAGCAGCTTCTCGCCTTGCTGAATTTACAAGAATAACATGACAGCGTTTCAGTCGTAAGCGGGGTCACTCAGATAGCGACAACTCAATCTATGAGCCTGGATCCAGACATGCAGGCACCTTGCACGCCCATGTCAAGGCAAAAGAATACAGAGGAAAAGAGATCCTTTTCGATAGAGCGGCCGATTCTTGGTGGGTCGAAGCACATCAACGCTATCAACAAGCGTGCTTGCGAGTCCACTCCCGCGCAACCTCCTCATAGCGACCCCGGTCATTTTTGTACTGTTCTGCAATCCGCCCCTCGACGGCGTCGTCGGGCATCGGCTCGGACAGTAGCTGACGGGCGAATTGAAGGACTGCGGCAATCTTCGAGCTGGGCTTCCATTCGTCGGCTCGGAGCATGCCGAGGCACATACTTCCTTTTTCGTCGTTCGTTACGTTCGGGTGGTAGATTTTCGTTGCAAAAGAGACTGTCGGTGGCTTGAAGGGGTATTCCGTGGGCAGGGAGAGCTTGACTAGGAACTTGCCATTCTGTGTTTGCCAAAAAGTTAGAAACGCTGTTAAACATGAACCGCGAGGCTCGAGTTCGGGCACTCCTATCGGAGACGTTGGTGGGATATGATAAAGATAAGGGGGGGTGCTGGATCATATTTGACGTACGTAATATGGTGAGCTTTCAGGGCCTTCCATGATGACCTTCCACTCGTACACGTTCGACTCATCGGCTAGTTCAACCGTGATCCCTTCCGGAGGGGATTCGGTGAGCTCAGTCAGCTCCTATAGTTGGAATATATGGTCAGTACACTGACAGATAAAGATGGGCATGCGGAAATATAGACACTTGCCTTTGATATGCGCTTGATGCTGCCCATTGCGGTGTTCAGTTGATTCGGCGGGGCGATAAGAGCGAGGAGGTAGAGAAAGAATGCAACGAAACGCGTTAATGAAAGGCGCGTTTCAAGATGTCGAAGCAACGGATAAATGAAAATTTATTGAGCAATATTGAAAAGACGCTATGTGGGATAGTTGCCCGAAGAACAAAGGGGGCTTTTACGGCGAAGCTAGAAGCTCCGAGTGGGGGTGCGCGGCAAAAGACGTCAGTGGAGAAGTTTGATATGCCGCTCTATCATACATGACAATGAACACGATATCCATGTATACTACATATAGTAATCAAAACTCGCTGTTGTAACATTCAATGCATTTGGTTCCATTTTCTACCGTTACCCAATGTATATTTTCGCCTGTTACTCTCTCTGAATCATCACCATCAGTCCCATAAGTCCAAGCATCACTGTCTTGAGCCAGGGGTGCTCGCTGAGCATGATAGTAACGTATCCAACCATAGGAATGTAGCCACGGACACTGCCAACAATATCCTCGGCCCGGTCGAGATAATCCTGGTCTAATCTTGTCAGTAACCTTCGGAAGTGGCCTCTCTTCAAGCTTTCGTATCACTTACCTTGCGCGTACAGCTCAGTGTCGTCGGCCAAGTTGTTGTCACCCTAACGAGCTGTTAGAAATTTCCCAGGCCATCCAAATTTTTGGTCCCCTACCTTGGTGAGGAGCATATGCGAGTTAGGCGTTGTGTCCCTAGAACCTCGTTAGCACAAAGAAGCAGCCACAAACAAAATTGCCGGGTAACAGGCGAGGACATACACTGTAATTTCCTTCACCTTCTTTGCACTCGCACGTCCTTCTACCTCGGGGAAAGTGCGAACAACCCTGTGGACAATCGGAATGGACTTTCCTCGAACATTATAAACGAGGACTTCTCCGATCTCCGTCCTCGTGTCTCGGTTCCAGAGAAAGAGCAGGTCACCACGCTGAAACGCGGGCTCCATTGATCCTGTAGAGAGGGAATGTGAGCTGTGCCCAGACCGTTGTGAAATAGCTTTGTTTACCGGATAAAACCACAACTATTGGAGAGCTTGATGCGGACACAACCGAGAGGCCTTTCCACATCATAAAAGCCGTGGAAAGAACGAGCGCGAAGTTCAACACTTGTGCGATTGATTGCCGAGCATTTGTGATGCTGGAGGAGAGGGAGGATAGCATGGTGGGCGGTTCGCGATCAATGGACGGACGGGAGGTTCGGGGTAGGTCGCTTTAATAGTAACTGTTCTTGGTTAGAAATACCGCTGAGAGACTTCTGTTTTTGTCTGCTGCAAAATGGAAAAGGAGGATACCTATTGCGTCCAGCTAATTAGACTGGTTGGGTTGTGTTTTGATAGAGCTAGAGGGTGCGGAGAGGTGGCCTCGTCGGAGATCGCCTTGGCGCAGATCCACTGCCTTTCCGCCTTGCAGGTATAACCACCTTGTATATTGTACGGAGTACTACCTGTGAGTTCACACACCGGATTTCGGCTAATTCAGATTGAGGCCTTTGTCTGTCTTCTTGGATAGGATTTACTTCTACGTGTCGTAATCTTCCGAACACTGTCCCCAAGTGGACTCCGCTTGGTTGCATTGGATTTGGGGGCTTCTGCAACTGTGCGAGAGCACACGTGCTACACTGTAGAAAGATGCACTTAACTAGAATAACAGATTGAACCGGCTAGATCTCACAGCCCAGGGCAAGAGTGGGATCTGTATGCTCTCTTCAGAGCTCTTCGAGCTTGATGAACTGGTAAGCACAAATATCCGCAAAACCCCAGAGGCGTGTTCGCAAGCTCAGGGCTCATATTGTGCTAGAAGGATGCAATATTCCAGTAGAAAATGGCTGTTGGCTTGCTGATAACCATGTATAGCTAATGATATTCAAGATATGCCTGTTTTGAGCAAAGACAGACAAGACCCTAGGCCCTCTCCGACTATACAAGGCCGGGTCATACTCCGGCTCCCGGGGCATCCTTTGGCATCATTGGACATCATTGGTCAAAGCTTGTTCTAACTACTGGGATACACAGCTCGTTTGATATCCGTTATAGGCAATAGCTACACGGCCTGACATCATAAGTTCATTGATCTCTGATTCTTCTAATAGGTTCACCTCTTGGCGCGGAGAAATCACCACGAAGAATGTATCCCTAGAAATCGAGTCACTAGACTATGTCGCATGGCTAAAACTGTGACCATTCTCCGTGTTATGTGCTTTGTGCGATATACACTTGGTTGACTTCGTTTCAAGCATGAAACTTGACTTCCCTACCATGTCTCAGCTAGACGACCTATCGGCAGAAATGGACCTAGTGTATCATAAATGAAATTCCTCGGGAGTTTTTAGACGACTGACGCGTGTGTATTCATTACAAACTGAGCTCCAAAGACCCCGTCTGCAGATCGCAAGGGGCTTCATTCTTGGGGGCAAGGTTTGCATAAAAATGTCCGAGCTAGAATATTGAAGATGATAAAAGCTCGAATCCCACCGTAGATTAGCCCAGGACCGATGTATTACAGCTAAGGGCGACTCGGTCGAACATTCTTTATAGCCATTTCCATATGATTTGCTCTACGGTGGCCCAATATGCAGTTTATCTCCTCAGAATCGACATTATCAACAGGCGAGTCGGAACCTTCAGCCGTTGAGCTCCTGCATGACCATTGTCTTGAGATTACCCCAGATGGGAGATATGTGCGGTGGTTGGGAGATCACCCAAGGCATCCTCGAAATTGGTCTGGCCTACGAAAGACTTATGATATTGTCCTTATCTGCCTCTTGGATCTTTTTATGTGCGATCACACAAAAATCCCAACTATGATCTCTAAATAGACTGACAATATCTGCAGAACAGCATCCAGTACCGCAGGTGTGAGTGTATACAGCCATTCATGACTTACCACATTGCTAACACTCTGGTCCTTTCTAGTCGGCAGCTGCTGCACAAGCCAAACATGAATACAATATCAGCGAAACGCTTTCTATTTTTATATTTGTTACGATGTGAGATCAACTAGTCTTCGTCTATATTGCGTATCTGACATTGAGCAGATTTCTTCTTGGCCAGGTGGCAGGCACCATCTTATTTCCCCCGTGGTCAGAGACATTTGGGCGCAAGAACATGTACATTGTGAGCAGTGGTCTCAGCGCCATTTGCTGTATGACCATCGGTTTGGTACGCTCAATGCCAGTCATTATCATCATGCGCATCACCGCCGGGCTTCTTTCCGCGATCCCTTATACCATTATCGGCGGCAGCATCGAGGACATGTTCAACTCACATGCTCGAATATGGGCCATGTACTATTGGACAATTGCTTCAAACATTGGTCTCATTCTTGGACCCATAATGAGCAGCTATATTATTGCAGGTCTTGGTTGGTACGTAGCCCTCAACCATGGTCTATATAAATTTCTCACACCTACCCAGGCGATGGAACTTTTATATCTTCGCCATTATTGTTGCTGCAATTACAGGTGGCCTCTTCTTCATTCGAGAATCTCGACCTTCCTTGTTGCTGGCCTACGAGGTGAAACGGGTCACCGATATGACTGCTGTGCAATATATTCCACCGCCACTCAACCACGACCATATTCCGGATCTCAACACATTTGTAAAAGAAGCCCTCTTTCGGCCAGCTCAGCTCTTCTTCCAAGAACCCATCATTTTCGTCATCGCAGTGATGATCTCCGTCGCCATGTCCCTAATCTACATCTTCACAGAAGCCCTCCAACCCATCTACGAGTCAATGGGATTTGCAAAAACCGACGCTTCGCTGATGTTCATCGCCATCGGCCTCGGAACCTGTCTCAGCGCATTTACCCGCATGCTAGACAGCTACATTCTCAACTATTTCCGCAGACAGGGACGCCCTATTAAGCCGGAATACAAGCTCGTCGGACTAGGCCTTGGTGGTCCGTTTCTGGCAATTGGTCTATGGTGGTTTGCCTGGACTATTCCACCTGAGACTCAAACTCCGTGGATTGTGCCCACAATCTCCCTCGTTCTGGTGGGCTACGCTCTGACAGAAATGGATACCGTGCTGTATGGATATATCTCCGATTCTTATCTGAGTTACTCGGCCAGTGCCACCGCTGCTGTTGCATTCGTGCGAGCGCTGCTGTCGGGTGCCTTTCCGCTGTTTACACCTCAGATGTTTGATCGGTTGGGAAATAATGTTGCTATGTCTGTGCTTGCTGCTGTGGCAACTGCATTTTGTATAGTACCACCTGTGTTTATCTGTTATGGAGAACGGATTCGTCGGGCGAGCAAGTTTGCTCGGTATAGTTGGGAGATTCAGGAGGAGCTGGGTAAAGAAAAAGAAGACTGGTGAGGTATGGACTTTTTTGATACATATGCCTGCGACTTTCAAGTGAATGCATACTTGATGAAACATATGTGATATGAACTACATGAGAATCAGATAAACAAAGAGTAAGAACACAAGTAATATCTGAGTGCCAAAAAGGGAGATAAACCAACACAAAATGTGCTTATACCCCTACCCCATGGGTAGTTTTAGCAGTGGTGCCCTCTCTCCGGGTTGGGTTCGCTTCCCAATAATTCTCTTTCTTGCCTCGCTTAACGATCAGCCCGTAGACATCAAATGGATCAATAAAAGTCTGGAGCCAATGACGGGGATCGTCATAGCCAGGGCCCTCAATCTCCGTGACACCATCTTCGGCGAGATAAATCTTGTTTGACCGCGGAAGCCAGTGCATTGGATGAAAGACATTCAGCAAAGTGGTATTGCTATACATGAATACCACCTCAAAGAACCAGAAGAACCACTCCTGTTTCAATAGAGGACTGATATTCTCGATGTCACTGTAGGCATTCAGACTCGCGGCAGTAAAATATTCCACGGTGCGGAAGATTGTGCGGATGGTAATGAGGGTACAGCTGCAGTATAAAACCAGTAATGCACTCTTGATCTTGTGGTTCAATACGCCTCCTCGGACGCAGTTGAAGTGGAATCGGCCGGCCAAAGACACAAAGCCTACCATTAGAAAGATTTGCATGATAAGCGCTGCCTTCAGTAGTGCCTTTCCGGTGTTCTGCGAGCTGACACTAGAGTCTGTCCTTGCGACCAGGACCGCCCCGTTCGCGGTGATGCTCTCAATGACCACGCCCAGGGCGATGAAGGTCGTGAAGACGCGGCCAGGGTGGATGGGGGAGTGGTACGGGATGTAGTAGAGTATGCGACCCAAAATGAAGAAGTTAGCACCCTCATACACTGGTCTAGGACAATAGAAGATTGCTTGTCAGTAATGTCTCTCATGATGGGACAGGTATGATGGGTACTCCTTACGGTCCAGCGAGGAGAAGCACAGTGCTTGCAATAAAGATGCCTATATTACCCCACTGCCCGAACGCTCCAATAGTTCGGGTGATGAAACCCGCCGTGAACAGAAGGGCAGACCAGGGAAGAAAGCCGGTGACTTTCCAGGACTTATATTTGCTATGAAATCTCGTTAATTTGAGGGTTCATAGTGGGTAGGGGCACATACTAGCATTGATACCCATGGAGGCCGCCGGAAATAGCGAAGAGAATCGCAAAGGCAATTGCAGCGCCTTTGTTTGGTGCGTAGAACCACAGGCTTCCCTCTTCTTTGTTTCGTTAGAAGAACTATTGATCGTGGTTGGTTTAGTAGACGACTTACGATATGCTGACCTTGCCTCGAGCATGGTTGTTGTAGATCCACCAACTATATATTTTTGGCGTAAACAATCAAAGCTTGGGTAAAAGCACTTTTGTGTAGCTGATGTATTGATGGAAGTTGAGAGCATGTATACTTTGATAAAATCTAGCTGACTATACGGGGGGAACGTTACATATATATATACAAAATTTGGGCAGTGCTTTTCATGCGAAACTATAGGTATATGACCTAGACAGTGTCCACTTCAGGCAATTTCGTATTCCTTGCAACGCCTCGTGAGGTACATGGTCCCTTAATCTGCCATTCACAAAGAATGGTAGCGGATCCACGATTGGGTATAAAATTGACCTCGTATTTCCACTGGCTTTGCGGCTATGCCGAGCCGCTCAATACGAAGCTTTCACTGCCACCGATCCTCGATTTATGATTCGCCAACCTTCTTCTCACGCTAGTCCAACCTAAGTAACTTCGTTTTCGCTTGCTTCAAGTGAATTGGATAGGGCTATAGCGTCATCAATATACAACACTAACCAAGATATGTAGACATAGTACGACACAGTACTCCGCGGAGATGATGGACCTACCTAGGTATGTTGTATAGCTTGGGCAAGTCCCATGGATATATAGTTGCACGTGATATTGTTGTTGTCGGGGTAACCGATAGCCTAAAGCGGTAAGCGCAATGTTGATCTGTGGACGTTCTGGACTTTCCAACTTTGCCTGCTTAGCGTATGTTCCCCAACTTCAAAGGTTCACGCTTGCCCTCGTGTTGTCTAGATACTCACGAGCCACACAAAATGCCGCCCAAACAGCCCCAGACATCGTTGTTCCAAGTTTATCTTCGGCTCCGGCCCCCGATGGCCCCAAAGCCCAATGAATCTGACCGTTTCTTGAACGTTGAGCTGCCAGACGTTTCGCAGGAGGAAACTGAGATCGTTTCGCTGGGACCAACACATATTACTCTTCAACCACCAAATGACACGAGAAGACGCGCCGTCGAGAGGTTTGGTTTCACAAAGGTCTTCGAGGAGACCGCTTCGCAGCTGGATGTCTTCCATGACACTGGAATGGAGCCTATCATACGCGGAGTGCTGAAGGAGAACCGTGATGGACTTGTCGCTACCCTGGGAGTTACAGGCAGCGGAAAGGTCTGCTCCCAAATATTGCAAATATCGTGATTACCAAGCTAACGGGTTGGTTATACAGAGCCACACCATTCTAGGATCCAAGACCGAACGAGGAATGACCCAAATGGCGCTTGACGTTATCTTTCGCTCCCTAGAGCCGACAACCAAGACCAACTACGATAGCATTACCCCTGTAATGCTTGCCTCGCTGGCTGCCGCGGACGCTTCTGAAGCCCAATTGTTCTCCGCCCAGACATTTTTGGAAGCTGTATATGGCGAGCCGAATGGACGCACGTCGAGAGCGCAAACTCCCATGAGCCCATCTCGTGCCAATACTCCTTTGATGGTACGAAGCCCCTTTACCTTGAACTCCCCCAAGGATCCCCGACCCCGCGATCGCGCACCCCTGGATCTTCTCTCCCAAGGCCGAGATCTAAACCTGGAAGCCCCCGTAAGGCGGATTCATCTTCTATCACAAGTTCCGATGACGCTGCACGAGCTGGCTTTTGCCAGGTTTCCACTGAGCCCTCTGGATGGATCACCCCAGGATTTTCGAATCCTATCCCCTACACCCACTCCAATCTATTTGAGCCCAAATCAGCTAAATCTCGACTTTATGTCTTTAAGGAACCCACCCCTGCCTTGAACTTCCCCCGCCGTCACATACGTGAACGACCATGCGCCCTTCCTAGGTTGCCCGATATGAGCCACCTTACTGTGGATATGGATTCAAATGCCGACTATGTCGTTTTGGTATCCATGTATGAGGTATACAATGACCGAATTTTTGATCTTCTGTCTCCCTCTATTGTCTCAGGTCAAGGCACCATGTCCCGCGGAAATAACCAGAAGGATCGCCGACGTCCTCTGCTCTTCAAGCCTACCGAAGGCTCACCAGATCGGAAACTAGTTGCAGGGCTACGGAAAATCGCTTGCAGCAGCTATGAGGAAGCCCTAGCTATCTTGGACGTTGGTTTAACCGAACGCAAGGTAACTGGTACTGGGATGAATAGCGTTAGCTCTCGAAGTCATGGCTTCTTTTCCCTGGAAATCAAGAAGCGGACATGGTCAAAGCGAACCGGTGAACACAACTGGGCTGGAAGCACCCTCACCGTCGTGGATCTTGCTGGTAAGTATTTGTATCCTTACAGTAGTTAGGGCCGCAACTAACTAATCTAGGCTCCGAGCGTGCGAGAACGGCAAAGACAGCTGGTGCCACACTCGCCGAGGCTGGTAAAATCAACGAAAGCTTGATGTATCTTGGCCAATGCCTGCAGATGCAAAGCAACATACAGGATGGAATGAAGGTGTGTTTGAGCTCATCGTCGTGTGTTCCTTTGGCAGCTGCTAATCTATGAAGACTGCTCTCGTTCCTTACCGGCAATGCAAATTGACCGAGCTTCTGTTTTCAAATTCATTTCCGTCGCCTCATCAGATGTCTAAAGGCCAATATCCCCAGAAGGGTATCATGATCGTCACCGCTGACCCCCTGGGTGATTTCAACGCCACCTCCCAAATTTTGCGTTACTCCGCATTGGCTCGTGAGGTTACTGTACCGAGAGTTCCCTCGGTCTGCGAATCCATTTTGTCCGTCGCTTCTGGAAGTCACCGCTCAGCCAGTGGCTGCACTTCGCCGAATTTCGATTCATCCGGAGAGCTCGAGAGAGCTGCTGCTGAGATCGCACGCCTCACACGTGATTGCCACGGCCTTGCTGTCAAGCTAGCCGAAGAAGAGATTGCACGGTCTGATGCTGAAATGAGACTGAGAGCTGCCGAAGAAAGATGTCTCACGATTGAGCAAGATGTGAGGGAGGAGTGCTGGGCAGAGATGGATGAGAAGACGGAAGAAGAAAGGCGACGCTGGCAGAGGGCTTGGGATGAGCAGGTTCGTAGCGCTGGACCAGCTCAAATTTTGCCAAACGCTGACAATTTTCAGATCGGGCGCAATGACGAGCACATCGACAAGAAGGTTGAGCTTGTATCCCGTGGATTCCAAAGTAAGTTGGCCCATGAGGAGGGAAACGTAGGTACTGTTGAACTAACCTCTATCTCCAGTATTTGAAGATTCGGGGCCGAACGAAAGAGTGGAAGAGCTCGAGCAAGAAAATGACCAGCTTCGCCGCAAACTCGCTGCCCTTGAGCGTGAGACGCATAACCAATCCCCTACAAGAAAGCATAGGCCCAAGAATGCCACGCCCGCGCGGTCTAATCTTCTCGGCCGCGAGAGCGATATCGAGAATGCCTTGCAACGCATGGATCAGTTGAAGCTCGCAGATACCATGTTCGCTCCTCCATCACCAGGAGCCCCGCCTATGAAGAGGACCAGGAAAATGGGAACCCGGAAATGGGACCTCGCCCCAGAGGACCAGATCTAAGCGTCTCTCTCTCCTCTCCTCGATCATGACTGTTACGATTTATTCATTCTTCTTACGCTGCTTGAGATACGAGACCTTTTAATTGCTGGGTTTACTTCTTTTCTTTTCTTTTTGGTTAATATGGAATGATATCCCTTGGCTAAGGCGTTCGGAGGTGACTGATCCTTGTGTTCAATAATTGTTGATATTTCATTTCCCACTTGACAATCCCAGATTTGAATTTGCGAATATTGTATATGCTAGCTCGTAAGCCATCAAGCCACCTGTCTCTCAACGCCATCCTGTAGTTTGAAACGATCCTGTCTTGAAGAGAACACCCCATGTGCTCCATAACCGAAAAGAAAAAAAGCAAGCAAGTCCCCTCCTCGGATGTATAGCAGACTGCTCAGGACTCAGAGGGCGTAATGTCCATGGCGTCTTGTTCCCCGGTATCTCGCTTGTCAGCGACATGCTCAGTCTCAGTATCATTGGCAGACTGGTCGGCAGCGGGAATCTCCTTCTCCTCTTTATCTTCTTCCTCTAACTTAGTTTCCTCATCCTGCATCTCCTCATCGTCATCTCCCTCACCCTCAGCCACACCATGATCACCGTCCCCATCCCCATCGCCCTCCCCCTCCCCTTCATTTTCATGGACCCCTTCATCGTCCTCGCCGTCACCTTCATCCGCACCTTCATCACCAGTGTTCCCTTCCTCTGCATCAGTAACATGAGGGAAAAGCACCGAGGCCCCCTCATCACCTAGCTTCGTGTCATCATTCTCGCTCAACCCAGTCTCGTCGGCTGTGTCATGCTCATCCATTTGCTCAGCCGAGCCATCCCCAGTAATAGAAACCTGCTTAGCTGAACTAGGAGGCGCAGAGCTCGGCCCCGCAGTAGTCGACCCAACGCCCTGCGGAGTTGCAGGCGGCTCCGGCTCGCCCGCTGCGGTTATTTTGCTGGCCACAGTCCGAGGAGCCAGCTTCGTGTTCACTATAGTGTCGGCGCGTTTCTGGATATCGCGGCGGGCGATGCCCTTTGTACGGCCGCGGGGCGCCGGGGTATCAGATGCCGGGACGGATGTTGGAGGGGTTGAGGTCTCGGGAGGGCCGTCGCCTACCATGAGGACGTGGTCGACTTTCATCTTTTCTTTATTCTCCTCAGTTGCTTGTTCGACCAGGTGGGGCGTGTTTATCTCGTAGAGACGGGCGTAGAGGTCGGCGATCAGGTCTTCGAACATCGTGATTTTCATCAGGTTGTTGTTGAGCTTCTTTAGCTCCAGGGCGTCTCGAAGTAGTTCTAAGATGGACCGGCTCTCTAGTCCCAGGTGAGGTAGGCTTTCCAAGCGAGCTGTCTTTGTAGAGAACTCTTCCCATCCGATTGGTTTGAATACGCTTTCTTCGTGGCCTTCGTTGATCTTGGCTGCGCGGCGGATGATCTTCGCATAAGTTAGGCAAATGTCTTCCCACAGCTTGGTGTGATTGAAGAAATCGCCTTGCTTCTTTCTCACACGGCGCAAAAGTTGATCTAAGCTTGCGCGATCGTCAAGCTGGTCAAGCAAGCCAACGAAAAAGTACACGTAGCGGGTCGTGTAAACGAAATGTCGACCCGGACGTTCGAATTCTGGTCGCCAGACTTGGATTGTAAGTGTCTTGGTGAATATTTGGGAAAGTTCCTGCTTGGCAGCAATAGCAGCGGTTGCGTTTTGTTGGTCGTCGTAGATGACATGCGCAGCCTAGAGGTTGTAAGCAGTATGAACAAAAAAGAAAAGATCAAGTCGCGAGTGATATACCTTTACACCCATGCGATGATGCCAGTTGGACTTGTCAGCGCTTTTATACTTCCGAAGGACTTCGAGTATGTATGTGTTCCATCCCTCCATCTTCTCAGGAGGCTCGATCTTACGGGCCCAGGGAGTTGCAAGGAGGGTCTTGCTTCCTTCGGCAGGCTGGTGTCGCTATCAGAATGAGTCCTTCATATCAGAAGCGATACAACTTACCGTCATGTTTCCCCGAGCAACAAGCTTGTGTACAAAAGAGAAGAGTTTGAAATGTGGCTCAAAGATCGGATCAGAGCGTGAGTCTCGTCGCTGCGGAAGTGCAGCAATAGCATCGAGAACAGCATTTATTACCTCTGGCATTTCGACTCTTTTGGATGTCGTCCTCAAAGAATCATCGCTAGTGAACATTTTCCAAAGACATTTGGCAAGTGTGTAGTGAGTCCTACTAAGGTGTTAGTACTCTTTCAAATGCCACAATTCTGCCAAGTCCCATTTAGACCACTTACATCCATCGCTTAGATTTGTCGATAGCTGCCCGCTTGAGAAGATTGCTAGCAAAATTCCACGTTGAATAAGCTGACATCTCCTTGAAAGGCGTTCCCTTGTACATTTGTTGGCTTTCCTCGCTGCTGAAATGACGAGGGAAGTCTGCAATACTGAAGGCTCCCATGGATAGCGGCTCGCGAGAGGATGAGTACAGGCGGATACCAAAGTCAGAATAAAGATCTGACATCGCTTCTCTGGTCTCTGCTGTTGGCTCTGCACTCCTCATTGCTGTTGAAACAGCCATGGCATAGCAATGAATAGCATTTCGCTGCAGGGCTGCCAAGTCCGACCGGTTGTTATTGATCTTATCAGCTGTCCATGTAATGTCTTCATCAAGCTTCGAGTCATAGGTTTGAGCGAGCCTATACCAGGTTTCCCATCTCCCTGTTCCATGATCTAAGTCCTGCCTAAAGAACCCGATGGCGTCGTCGAGCTCGCTTGTTGAACCAGGGCTGAGGCGCTTCTGGGATCGGAACTTGGTGAGTGCGGCATGACCGAGAAGGAAGAACCAGCCCTTCGCAGCAATCTTCGCATTCTCGGTGGGAACTATAGTCGTCGAAAGCTCTGTAACGCCCTGAACAGCACGGAGGAGGTTGGATGGGTTGAGTGGGGCTTTAAGATATGAATTCACAAGGCGACGATTGAAAGTCAACTGAGGTGTCTGTGAAGAAGCCTTAGCGGGGCCAATCGCTTGCTGCATCTTCTCAATGGTAGTCTTCAATTCGGACTTGGACAAATCCTTCATATTCATCTTGTTTGCTTGTTGCAGAACAAAGTCGATCATTAAGATCGCTGTAGGGCGATCTAATTTCTCGGGAGGACATCCATGGTCCACAGTCCCATCGAACGCGGAGAATTTGATACCGTGGAGATCGAGAAGTATTTGGCACACGTCAAATTCATAGTCGCCCTTGGTTTCAAGGCCAAAGATCTCGGCTTTCAGAAGTTTCAAGAACCTCTTTTGCGAATATCTGCACATCGATCGAACGCCCAATGCATTATGGACGGAACGAAGGAAATGAATGCGGTCTTCAAGCGGATCATCGAAAAGCTCTTTGTTTTGTGCAATCGCTTCCATGAAAAGGGTGTATTGCAAGATCCAGCAGCGAACATATAGCTCTCGCATTCTTTCTTTCATGTTTTCAAGCGATTTCGCCAACGAGCCTCGGAAGTCGCGACCAGAAATCTGGCCTACTCGCACCGAGTCCTCGTAAAGAATAAAGCTGTGCAAAAGCCTCACGAGGCGGGCTATAGCAGACATTGAGGTTTGTAGATGTTCCATGTCAAGACAGTCAAATACTTGTTCCGAATCTTCGAGAATAAGCAGTATGGCTTTGGCCACAATGCCATCCAGGGCTTTGAGCCAGCCCAGCAGAGCTACTTGACGATGTTGGCTTGTTTCTTCGCTGTGTTTCGCTGCCTCGAGTTCTGCCATTACCACTTCGATGCTTCGTAAATAGCAAGATACAACTTTAGGCGGGTAATCAATAGCTTGATATGCCTCCTGGAGTCGGCGCCAGAGGAATAGCCGCAATGTAGCATCTCCTCTATCGAGGAAGGCAGCCATTTCACCGAGATGTGAGGTAGGGTGATCTACGTCATTCTCCGTCGGCGTCTCGGCATACTCGATCGATGAGGGTTCAAGGATTGGCTCTATTGCTTCGATGAGAGTCACAGGATCCTCAGAGTCTGAGTTGAACACCTTGGCAAAAAAGTCCATGCACTTGAGCTTCAAGACCTCCTGGTCTATCACAGCAGCGGACAATTCTGACATAGTAGTGTTATTTATGAGACTGACACTTGGGTTGCCAAGGGACTGAAGTATTTGCTTCAGGTCATGAAGACAGAGCAGGATGTGTTCTCGCTGTGCGTCCGCAGCAAGATTGATATGGAATGCCGACGCCCACAAATGGCGCAGAGTGAGGTTTGATTGGGGTTCGCCAGATGGGCAGTGGCTGACAAAATGATCTATGGATGACCGGGCTAGCATACCCCAGCGAGCCAGCCGATCACGCTGCGCCAGTCTTGTCTCCTGGTCTGTCTCGCTGCCAAGACCCTCAACTGAAGCAAAAACATCCAAATGAAGCTCGTAGATGGCTTGAATCATCTCAAGTTCGAAGAAGTCTTTAGCTTTATATTCAAACGGAGCTCCATCGCTTGACCCAAGAATTCGAGCTTCAAGATTGGAGATCAGTTCGCTGCACGCCTGGTAGATAAATCCATCATCCCGAACTAAAAGCTCTACGACTGTCTTCTTTAGCTCTTTTGGCCACATAAAACAGACGTAAGTCGACTTTGCTGTCGACCAGTTCGAAGACTCTTGACCGAAATCCGGCATAAGAAGACATTTTAGCCATTCGAACGAAGTTTCATGGGGATGCAGCCAGTCAGAGTTGATGGCGCTGGAAAACTTATAAAGTTGCTCCCCAGAAGGAAGCTCTTCCTCGATAACTGGCTTCCGAACAGCTTTTCTTGAGTGCTCAAGGAAAACAGCCAATCCTGACTTGCTTGTGCCACGAATGTCCTTCAGTGGAGATAAATCATCCTTTTGCTGCATCAATCGAGACTTTTCATCATCCCATGTCTTGATGAGACCTCGGAAATCCTGAAATAATCGTGTTTCCAGATCCTGGGGTGTATCGGTTGAGTCATTCGCAGGGCACTTTTCTCTCAGAGCCTCAATGCTACCGAGCGCATCGATACCGACCTTCGAGAAGAGAGAGTCGACAGTGCTGAACATCCAATCATCGGCATTGACAAAAATCTCAAGACGGTCTCCGTAGTACTTGTCTTGATCGAATGCAACTTCTTCGGGTGGTGCCAGAGTGTCAGCATTTGACTCCCGGGCTCGGGTTCGTCTGCTTTTCATGCGGCCACCCTCCGGCTCTTCGTTCGCAGCTGATGCAGACGATCTTTTGCGAATGTCCACTGCAGAGTTCGTGTCAACTCCTTCCGCGTGATTCCCATCTTGTTCTGTCTGTTGATCTTGCGGCTGCGTCGATTGACGTTCCAATGACTCCATCAATTGCTTTTCGGCGCTTTGATCGATGGAGGAGTGTTCCTCACCTGGCTCAGAGGGCTCTTTCGCTGGCTGAGGCGAACTCTGTTCAGGCTTGCCATCATTTTCGGTTGTCTCAAGCATCACGTCGGCAACCTCATTGCCACCCTTGTTTCCGCGCCCCTCGGTATCTATGGTCATTTCCGCATCCTCCGCATTCGTGACCGGTGTAGTTGGAGCATGGGAGCTTCCAGTCGGTAAGATAATACGGATAGACCGAGAGGGAACAGCAGCGAGCGACTCGTCGTCTTCATCGTGGAGTGCTTGGAGAAGCGCCTTGCCAACTGACTCCCAGGTTGGGTCAGCAGGGCTTATCTCTCGGCGAAAAGCGTGCAGGGCAAGAGGGCCCTTTGACGGATTTAGGCGACGCAAATCAGCGGGAAGGGCGGGCAGGTTTGGATATGGATCCTCATGCTGTTTGAGGTATTTCAATAAAGCTTTCTTTGGCCTTTGATCGGGGATTTGCGAGGCAGATAACTTGTCAAAGAGGGACTGCAGCGTGCTTCGCAGGCGCTGCTCCGCAAATATCTCCTCAAGGCCAAGCTGCTCTGACCGTAGTTCCAAGCGGTTGTCATCGTCCGCTAGCACACTTTCCAAGCAATACCGAGACAAGCGGTAGCTGTTTAAGGAACTGCTGAGCCTTGCGCTTTGCCTCCAGAGGTTGAGATCTGAGTCGTCTCGTTCCAAGGCATCCCCAAAAGATCCTAAAGCTTTCCTTGATGCCTCCGTCAACTTCCTTTGTGTTTCCTCCTCGGATTCGGGGGTCTGTGGCGCTGTTCGTATGGGGTCTTGTACTGAATCGAGGACAAATTTGCCGTGGTTTTTATAGGATAGATATAGCATTTGGAATAGACTGGAGGTGGAATCGTTGACGTTGAACTCGGCGATTGGTTCCGTAGCAATTTCATCGTGCGCATCGTGTGCATCGTCGAATGCACCCCTTTTGAAATCGGAGATAGACTCTGGGTATTTGAAGATCTCGGAATTGAGAAGAGCTTCATAGGCCTCTGCAGCCTGGGAGTAGTGCTCTGGCCCTTGTGAATGCAGCTTTAAGGCATTGTGGTAAAGCTTCAAAGCTTCCTCGATCTGAAGCTCCTTGGTGTCATCAACTTCCTCTTCGACAGCCTCATCGGGCTCAACATTCAATGCGACCCAGCTCGACATGGTGTGAGCTCCACGTGGGTCCGTCAAGTATTAGATGGAAAAGAAATATCAGGCGACAGCATCGGGCAAGACACCGAGACCTAGATGCGACAATAATGAGCGAATCAGTTGGTTATCGCGGGCAGACACACGTTATCACGCGTTTGAACCGATCGGGAAAAGTGTTTGGGGCCTTGGTGCCTGAATGCCTTGTGGCCTAGAACCCTTTTCTTGGGGAGTACTGGCAGTTGGAGTATTCTTAGATCACTTCTTCACTTTCCCCCTCAGTGCAACCCCTGAAACGTCTTACGATTCACGCAGAATTCATAAATTAAGATACCCTCATCTTTGATTCTATCGCGCTTGTGCAGGCGCCATGGTTGCGCCCGCTGTTCCTGAGTACGTGCTCCTATCCCCGTTTACGTGTTCCCCGGGTTGCGTATGCATGGCCATTGTTCGAGATTGGCGAGAATTGCCACTAGGAAAATCACAGGAGTTGTGACTGACATTGTGGGCATTATTTAGGATCCACGAGGAGGAGGATATCTACGTTGCGGTCGATGCGCGAACGGAGTCCTTGCAGAGCTTGCGAGAACTAGGCCCTCCAGACCTGGTCTATTTGGTCAAGCAGCCTAAGGCCAATTCGACTCGCCAGGTAAGATATAAGATAGCAACTTCCCTTCCAGATACAATCTACCATGTGTGAACAATTGGTTGAGTTTATATCTATTGCAGACCGGAGTTTATCATCATGTCACCGGAATCGATGCCTCCTCGTCCGCTAGCTTAGCCGCCTATGTCAATACCCTCACATTCTCTCCTCTCGACAAGACGCATAAGGTAGTTTCGGGAATCTACTGGTTAGAAATCTATCTTGGTACAGTGTTTGATTCAGACGCTGACATCTATACAGTTGCTACAATGCATTCTCTCATCTCGATATGCGTGTCGAAGTCAAAATTCCCGGAAGCCTGGAGAGCTACTGCATTGATGAGCGCGGTGACAAACGTGTTGCTACCGAGGCTCTTTGGCTTGAGACCTTCCTTTGCGCCGTACTGAGGGCTTATCTCTATGCGGACGATGGAAGCGGAGATTCCGTCAAGAGGATTGTTGGAGTTCGACGATTCAACCCCGTGACAAACACAGAAATGGAGCACAAGTTCTTAGATGCCGCTGAGAAACTTTTCTTTTTGGGTATGGATTTCAAATGAATTTACCTGTTGTGTCTCTAACAACATTAGGACGCCAACTGAGCTCTGATCCCGAAACCCAAGTCCCTAACACTGTGAGCAACCACCTCACATCCGGCATCCTGAAATACATCCACACGACTGGTCGTTATACTTCTGGAATCAACTTGTTTGAGAAACTCCGTACCAAGGATGTGGAGGTCTCATCCCTCCTGGCTCGTGTGCAGATTATGGCAGATGAGGAGGTGCAAGCGGTACGCCTCATGTACGACGCTTTACAAGATGTTCCAATGGACTATGCTCTGCTTGATTGCCAGGCTAGTTTCTGTCAAAGCAAAGGTGAAAGCGAGATGGCACTTGAGTGCGCCAAGCGTGCAGTTACTGCAGCTCCCAGCGAATTCAGTACCTGGGCCCGCCTCGCAGAGGTATATGTCAGTATGGAACGCTGGGACCTGGCGCTTCTGACTCTCAACTCTTGCCCCATGTTCACCTATCAAGACAAAGATACCCCTCGCATGCCACAACCATCACGCATCATGCTCCCAATTCTTGCTGAAAGCATTCTCGATGAAATAGATGAAGGCCAGCCCAAGCAAGGAGACCCTCACGACTATGTTCACCCTTCACTTCGAAAGATCCATGCTGCTAATTACCAAGGTACTTTCTTGAAGGCCTATAATCTTCTGACAAAAATCGCAGCTGCCATTGGATGGGATCAGCTACTCAAGGCTCGCAGCCAGGTTTTTGTGATGGAAGAAGAATACCGTGTTGAGCGACAGCATGTTCCTAAGCCCGCAACATCATCGGGAGTGGAGACCAACGGCAACAGCCCTGGCCACGAAGATGACTCTGGCTCTGTGGCTGGCCCCGGCCCGGCCGAGCCGTCGTCGGAAGAAACTGCCAATGGAGATGCGGGAGAGAACCACACGGAAAGCCCCCTCGAGCGGCCGGAGCAAACAGTAGCATCCGAAGTTGTCAAGTCTGGCAAGGAAGATGTATGTTGCACACCCATCAGGACGTACTTGGTTATATATGCTAACTTTTTGTGTCACAGCCCGACCCATCTCATGCCTCATACACGCAATTCCGAAATAAGCGATTGTGCGAAAGGTGGCTGGATAACTTGTTCATGGTACTTTATGAGGATCTGCGCATCTACACTATCTGGCGGACCGAGATGGCCCAGTTCCGTCAACAAGCCATGGAATACAAGAAATCCGCCACCGAGTGGGAAATTCTTGGTGAGCTCGCTCAGCGGCTGCACCATTTCGACGAAAGCATTGGGGCATACCAGAGCTGCCTAGCCACTCGGTTTTCGCCCAAGGCTATGCGTGGGGTGTTGAAGTTGTACGAACAGCGAAATGACACCAGAGGCATGCTCGGCGCATTGATCCGCCTCATCGCCTGGCAATATCGCTGGTACTCCGAGGTATGCTCTTTTCCCTGGCTAATGTCGCTTTGACCATTATAACTAACAAACCATCAGTTTTCACCTGAGCTCTTGTTCCTGGTTCGCAAGCTAATCGAGGATGAGGGTGCTGTCAAGGTCCGCAGCATTGTCCAAGCGACAAACCTCCCGCAACCCGTCCTCGACCTCACACACCAGTACTGTCAACTATGCGCCACCTTCCGCAGCAGTGGTAGTGACACTTAAATATGTTGGTGATGATCAAACACAAACTGAGTTGGAAGACAGTTTCATGTCTTCCCCTGGATATCAAGATAGAAAACGGGGCGTAGGCAAGGCTAATGACCATCCTTGATGACACCTCTTTTTTTTTTTGCACTTTCTCTTGGTCCGGTTATTAGGTAGTTTTCTTAGATGATATATATTTTCCATATTCCGTATCTGATCGCGTGTCCCATTTCAACATGATAGGTGGACCTCTACGGAGTAGTTTGGGGTTTGTATCCATTTAGGCCTCGACTTCTACCCAACGCTAGTATATGCATCGGAACCCACAGTGGAGAGAAACATAGGACTCAGCCAGTAGATGACCTCCAACGGCGATTTATATGCACGTCATCTCCAAGTCCCCAGAACATAGCGAGCATTGGCTACTTCCAGACTAGTTTGATATCTCTGGATCTATAGAGACGAGAGCTCGCTGCCACACCACAGCACTCTACATTCCTAGCACCTCTGATTGTATACAGGAGGCCATCGCAGCAAAGCAATTCAATCACCCAAGGGTGAACTCCATTTTAGTTAAATATAAAATTCTCCCCTCACAGGAAACCAAAACCTCCATCGCAAAATCACTTCTCTTCTTTAGCCGCCTCAGCCTCAGGCAGATCCGACTCCTTCGGGACATCACCACCCTTAGCCTGCGCAGCAGCGGCAGCTGGTCCACTCTCCTTGGCGGTATCAGCGGCACTTTCTTCCTCGCCTTCTTCCTCCTCTGGCTCCTCGTCTTCTTCGCCCTTTGCGCCGTTCTCGGCCTCGGCACCCTCCTCAGTGGGCGCAGTCTTCTGCTTCTTGGCCGCCGGAGCGCCTGGAGAGGGGTGTGTTAGCGCGGGCGAGTTTGGGGACGAAGAAGATATCCGTAGAGGATTAAAGGATAATGATAGAACATACCTTCTTTATCTTTGGCTTCTGCTTTGGGTTTTTCTTCCGCTTGTTCTTCTCCTTCCTCCTCTTCCTCGGACTCTGACTCTCCCTCCACCTCCCCCCTGTTCGCTCTCCTCGCTTCCTTCCTCTACTTCGGGCTCGGAGTCTTCATATCTAATTCACCGCGCGATTGGGTTAGCAAAGATCATTCGTGTTTGGGAAGTTTCGCGCGATTTATTTCAGTTCGTAGCGGCTTCGAGGCCACGTCGTGATGCGTGAGCAGCTAGTACAGCTGCGTAGAATTGCAGAGGAATGATGCGCAGGGCATTGGCGCATGAATGGGAAGAAAAGGGGCATTGATGACGGGATGGAACTCACTCCTCCTCTTCTTCGCTCTCATCGCTAGGAAGGGCCTGGAGCTCCTCCTGGGCCTCGGCCTTTCTCTTGCGGGTAGTCATAGTAGAGAATTATGGGTGGGAATTAACTAAGTATAGAGGGAAGGGTAGGGAAGGTGAAATTATGGGAGAGAAGGAAGAAGGTTTGGGCAAAAGTCCGTAAGGGGGAGGGGGGGATTATAAGAGGAAAGTCAACTAAGAAGGGGGAAACCCCCCAAGGGCAGTGACGGTGACGACATGGGAGTGACAGGACCTTAGGGTTAACCTTGGAAGGTGATAGCTTACACTCCGGGAGTGGTGCGTGGGCCATGTCAAAGAAGTGCGTGTCGCCATTCCAGAGTAGATTTTCGTTATTTGCATATGTACATTCTTGCGTGGTATCCAAATGTTTCAGTTGATATCATTGGTATCCTTAATATCCCTTTGGGTCGAGCCCGTTTTGGGGTTCTCTATGGTCATTGTGCTAGAAAATCAAAATCTGCCATACTCGGATCTAGCAGATTCTCATCAAGGCCAAATCCGTATGTGCCGACCATGCCATAAATCAGATCTGGCGGAGGAAATCCTTGTGCCATGGCGTTCGCTCCCCCAGGGACATCGCGGCCTTCCACCGCAGTATCATTGCTTCCTTGGAATTGCCAGGCAGCCTCCCAAGAGTCAAAGCGCTCCAGCATCTTGCCTAATCCACGTGCGATATGTCGAGTAAGATGTCGCTCACCTGCAGAGACACAGTTCATCAATTCAATCACGCGCTCAACTAGTCGTCGCACTTGGCGAGAATTGATGCTAAGGTAAGCTGTATTCCAATTGATTGCTACCTTGAGTAGGAAAACGGCGGAAAATGTAACCATAGTATGGGTGAAGATCGGAACACCGACGATCGCATCCCGAATATCAGGCTCCTCAAGAACCATATTGAGACATGCCATTGCAGAAGAAATTGCAATGTTTGCCGATTCCTTGCGGTCCATGGAGAAGACAGGCGTGTTGGATGGCGAGAGCGCACGAAGAGCAAGCGAGTTCAGCTGGAACTTCGCGAAATGATAGTGCAGAACCACCCCTTTGGACGGATATGTTCGCACATAGGCGCTATCGGCTGTAATGCGTTCCAAGGTATGTTAGAACCGAGAGTTGCTGAGAATTATGTCGAGAAATGACTCACCAGATCGAGGCTGCCAGAGAAGTCGCCATTGGTCTACTGCGACATTGTATACGCGCAACTGTCCAAAATCCTCATCGGTCAATGCTTGTTCAGTGTCGCTACCAAACATTCGATATGCCTCAGTCAAAATCATAAAGAGAGCAACTTGAGCTAAAAGTCGAATGTCTCCGGGGACGACCATCGGCAGCGCGAGGAAGGTCTCATAGGTGCGGATCACCACATCCTCGTGGATGACAGGGGGCCGCCCATAAGCAATACTGAAGTGATGGTCGCACACATAAAGCAGATACCAGAGCTGGGCGCGTTCATACTGATCCGTGTGTCCACGGGTCAGGCGCTGATAACTTTGATGAAGACCCATCTCGGTCGCAATTCGTACCGCATGCCCGGACAACTTCCAACTCAACTCTGATAGCCAGAACGCCCCCACACAGAGGCCTCGGATATCATCCAGAGTGTGGGCCCGCGTGAGGGCCATGTTGGATACGAGCGATACATACTCGCTGTAGCACCGGTTCAAGGTTTCGGTGCGGTTCGGAATATGGAGGGCCGCGACAGTCAAAACTGCAGCAGAAAGAAGCGTCGATGCGCGACGGACGGACGTTAAATCGCGGTGTACAAGAATTATTCCACCCCACAGTAGCTGGTTCATAGTGCGACTGAAGTACGCGAATAATTCCTCCGCTTCATGGAGAGAGATCAATCGCCGCGAGATAAAATCTTCCTCTAACAACGTCTGTTTCGGTGCCTCGACATGATTATTCCTCAAGTTCCGTAACTTAGTGACCTCGTATAGACTGCGCATAGGGGCGGGGACCAATTCTGGGTCTTGGAGATCCTGCTCCGGCGATGGCTCCCGCGTAACATCCATTACTACTCCCAGTCCCTCCTGACGACTGGTTTGTGTCTGCGACCGGTCGACGGAGGGATGGTGGCCATGATACGACGCGGCAGGACTAGGGTCATTTAGAGTGTCCCCGGGAGCATAGGTTGAGAGCTCAGGCAGTCCGGCTTGTCGCAATAGGTGCGAAACAGCCGCCTGCAGCTGGTTCATAGTCGCATTGGCCTGGGATTTCCATCTATACCAGAGCCATTAGATTAGCGCAGCCCCTGATAGCTCCAAAGCTCGCCAAAGGGCCGGGCGGGGGTCAGAACGTACATCACATCATCATCAACGAATTTCTGTGAAAAATCGTTTACGACGCACTTGATACCGCTGCGAGTACATTTTGTACAGGTTGTCTCTCCTGCTCGAAACTCACAGCGAATCTTATGGCGCTTGCATTCTGCACCTGCTCCCGTTAACTGGGGCATTGGAGACTCCAATGATGTGGGGAAGACTCACATGCACGAGCTTTGGAGATCTTGGGGACAGAACGTGCTTTGTTCTCTCGGGGTGATCCGAAGCCAGCGTCATCAGGGGACCGTTTCAGTGGAGTAGTATCCATGATGCGATGCTAGTCGGGGAGAATAGTGGGAGTCGGCGATACTCCGGCATACAGGTTAGGGGGCGAAATCGTCGGAGTGGGGGTGAATCGTCGGAGTAAAGCGAGCTCACGAGTATGCCGAGGAGCTAGAGATAAATTATGATATTCCAAGAGGGATGTTATGGCCAATGGGGGGTAATGTAGTATCAAGAGAAAGGAAGAGAAACAAAAACAAGTTGTGTGACTTGGACCCCCCGCGGACTCGACTTCGCCGAAATCCACGCCTAGTATTCTCCGTACTCCGTACGGAGTATACAATCTCGAAATGTTGTTGGAGTTTCAAGATCATGCTTTGATGGGCTTTTGAACAATTGAATATGCTCCAACAGAGTTTAGTATAGTCTATGTCTTTGACTTCAACTGACAGGTCACCCACAGTACTTGTGGACAATTGAAGCATTCCCCCAGGGTCCAAGAGATGCCAATTGAGACCCTGAAGCAAAAGAGGGGCCCTGAAAGGCCAAACTCCAGGGCGATTCGCGCACGGCAGTTCCACAGCAGATCCACTTAGAAACTGTGCTGTGCCGGGCCAAGTCCGGTGCGGAGGACCGACCAGCTAAAGATCGCCTCGGACTTGATGCGAATGCGGAGAGAAAGCTAAAATTACATATTGGCATACATCTCCCTCCCATATTCCCTGTTTATTGCACTATTCTCGAGAAAATGCATGTCCTCATCACTGGCGCAGCCGGTTTCATCGGCCAACTGCTTGCAAAAGAGCTGTTGAATGACCCGGACTATCGCGTCACACTGACTGATATTCATCAACCCCCGATTCCCGCGGGTGTTCGCTATCCCCAATCTGCAACCGCAGTCAAGGCCGATCTCTTGACAGGAGCCAGGGACGTTGTCGATCCTTCGTTGGACGCCGTCTATGCCTTCCATGGCATCATGTCGTCCGGCTCCGAAGCCAACTTCGATCTGGGTATGAGCGTCAACATTGACGCAACCCGAAACCTGCTGGAGGCCCTCAGACACACCTGCCCCGGAGTGCGAGTCATCTATTCATCTAGTCAGGCCGTATACGGCCAACCGTTGCCAGAAATTGTGACCGACAGCGTCATCCCGACTCCGGAGTCCTCCTACGGCGCCGAGAAGATCGTGTGCGAAACGCTGGTGAACGAGTACACTCGGCGCAATTTTATCACCGGCTTCACTCTGCGATTCCCTACCATCTCCGTCCGACCGGGAACGCCTACTGCAGCAGCTTCATCCTTCCTCTCCGGCATGATCCGGGAGCCCCTCGATGGCAAGGAATGTGTGATTCCCATTGAAGACCGACAGTTCAAGTCGTGGCTATGCTCGCCCAAAACCCTCTTGGAAAATCTTCTTCTCACACTCCGTCTTCCTGTCGATTCTGTTCCCCCGCACATTCGCCAGATTAATGTGCCTGGGATCTGCGTCACAGTCCAGGACATGATGGATGCATTGGAAGCAGTCGGCGGCGCCGATAAACTAGCTCTTCTTACAGAGAAGGAGGACCCTGCGCTGGTCCCAATTCTAAAGTCATGGCCGACGCAGTTTGATAATACTCAAGCCATCTCTTTGGGCTTCAAACGCGACGAGTCTTTTGAGCAGACCGTGCGGGATTATAAACAGTCATTGTCACAATAATTATTGTCTCAATTATAGAAACTTCAATGATACCTTTATTAGTTGATTTCTAAACTATTTTCTAATTTTACCATAGTAGGCATTTTCTGATATAGACCAGGGTTGTCCAAGCCCGGGCGTGCCAGTCGAGTTGTCAGCCCAAATCACCACCTGGGCACCGCCCGCTTTTCCTTTTGTGAACCAACCCACCTCCCTTCAACCTTTTGGTTTGTTCATCGGAAAAGCGCCTTAGGTGACCCGTGGACATATCCTACCATCTCTCGTTCAAAGTAATAAACTGTTCCAAAATGCCAACACAAATATCCCTTCTCGTATACAAGGGCGTGCCAGTAGATTTCTCCAAATACCGACATACGGCGCTGCACGCCCTCTACCCCGACGGCCAACACGATTGGCTTCATGCTGTCGGCGCACATCCCTTCTTTAAGTTCCAAAAAGACAGCGAGAACCCCATGTCGGAGCCACCAATAGCTTGGATCCCTGTGTGTACAGTGCCGGACTCTGTCACCAAGGCGAAGATTATTTTTGCTTGTGCTTGCACGCCGGTGCACAATAGCAATAGCGATCGAGATTGGAACTGCCAGAACTGGGTGGGGGGAGGCTTTGACTGAGCTCGTTAAGATTGGCTGTTTGACCAAAGAAGAGCGCAGAGCAGCGATTGGTAAAATGGTGGAGACTATCTTAGAGGCCGAGCTGGAAGATGTGAGTCCTGTCCTGGATAACTGTTCCATGAAGGAAATTATATGTACTAACGTGAACTTGTTTGTGCATAGGATGGGATGTTTTAGTGATGGGGTATTGGGATGTATTGATATGACTATCTACATACATAGGGACATGTAACTAATGCGCTGAACGATCAAGGACACCCTTGAATGAACTGAGCAGGTAGCATGTAGCTTTTCAAATGCTGTGCCCGAAGAGATCTTTTGGCCTGTTGAAAAATACTGCTTGAAAAGACACCCCATAAGTTCTCACGGTATCCCAAAAGATGGGCGTAGACAACAACTAGCTGTGTCATAGTCGAATTAAGCAGTCTCGATCCGGCTCACTATCGATAATCTTTTGCTTGATCTCATCCGGGTAGGATGTTTGAATAAGAAGGGTGTCGGGTTGATTCTCCAAACGGTGGAATGCGTTGTGCTTCGATCATATTGCATGGTGTATGGCCTTGTGGAAACCTTTCTAGATTTGTAGCCCACCACTCCTTGTTCCCTGGCTCGATAAAGTTGTGACAGGATGGTATCTGAATTTGGACCTGAGTGGATTTTCTCAGACTCATGAGGATTATTCGACTTTGAAGTACTTGGTTGTGCATTTCGAAATCGTTTTGGAGGGATCGTGCTGGGTTACCATCCTCTCGTTTGTAGGCGGGTCTTGTTTCGGATGCCCATACAGTGCCGCAGGCGCCACGGCAGATGGTGTGTAGTTTGGTCATTTGAAGTAGTTTAGATGATGTGTATGATTTGGATGATCTAATGTTGGATATCGTACATATGGAGATATAAAAGAATTGTAGAGGATTGGGTTGCATACCGTTCATTCCAGGGTTGTTCCAAGATTTATGTATCAGGTTGTTCAGCTGCCAGTTAGTATATGTACTGATCTCAGCTTGTCTATACCATGAACCTTCCATACATACGTTTTCATTTGCGTCAATAACTACATGTATGTGGCACCCTCATACGCTATTGATACCGTTGTACCCGATTTGGAGATGAGCCACGTGAAATTCCTCGGGAAGTTTGCTGGTTGAAAGTGAAAAAGTCTCTGTTCTCTAGAGTCTGGCCAAAGTTTACTTGAAGCAGGTGGTAAGGTTGACGTCGGCATCAACTACTCGAGACGACTTGGTATAATGGCCAGATTTCCGAGGCATCAACTATTCCTATATCTCTCTTATCATCACGTGCCAGGCGCGTTCCCAAACAGGCAACATCACTTCGCGTCCAACCGGCGAGACTCGCTTGGATGATAAGTCGCTCTTATTGATCTGCCACTCCGTCACTGGACACTCGACTCGCCATGAGCGAGGAGTGTGCGAACCCCCTACTACTGGGGTGGATCAAAGAATGGCTGGATCAAGCTCGAGAACGAAACAGCAAAGGCGTGACCGTGTATGTATCTCTTGGCGCCCTTGGGAAAGGCTATATCTGACGGGTTGCAGGTACAAGAAGGCCTACGAGTCAATGAAAGCCTGTCCGTTAGAATTCCAACATCCATCCCAAGCACAACAACTGAATGGACTGGGTCCTAAATTGTGTGACCGCTTGACTGATAAACTAAAGGCCCACTGTCAAGAAAATGGGCTTCCAATGCCGGAACCGCCTGAAAAAGGTTCGTTGGATATATTACACCCTGGCCCCCGGATACCGACGCTCAACTAGGTCAAATAGGTGGAAAGAGAACATCTGAAGGTGGCATCGATCAACCGGCGAAGAAGCCTCGGAAAGCCAAGCCGTATGTACCAACATTACGATCTGGTCCATATGCACTGATGTTGGGCTTGGGGACCCAAGATGAGAATGCATCCCAGGGGATGACGAAGGCTCAACTGATCGAGGTGGCCCAGCCATACTGCGACAGTTCGTTCACGGCACCCCCGGACCCGACCAAATTCTACACCGCGTGGAATTCAATGAAAACTCTCATCCAGAAAGACCTAGTCTATGAGCATGGACGTCCTCTTCGGAAGTATCTTCTTTCCGAAGAAGGCTGGGAGGTAGCCAAACGTCTCCAAAAGACATTGCCTGGCGCTACTCAACCCGCCACATCTGGCTCCCAAGCTACTGCAACGACTGAGTCGCAGCAGGGAGCATTGACACCTGAATTTGACTCACTGCAACAAGAGGACGATCCATCGGCGGATGTTCAAGAAAATCTGTCCGAACAGGATATAGCCAACATAGAGCCCATCTTCTTCCCGCCCAAAAGCTTTACCATCCAGCTCGTATTAGACACCCGAGAAGTCCGCACCTCTACCGACCGAGACTACATCTCCGGCGAGCTTATGAAGCAAGGAATCGCGCCGCAAGTACGCGCCCTGGAAGTCGGCGACGCCATGTGGGTAGCCAAATGCCATGACCCAAACTTCCTCACAAGACACGGCGAAGAAGGAGACGAGGTGATGCTAGACTGGATCGTTGAGCGAAAGCGTCTGGATGATCTGATTGGGTCTATTAAAGACGGCCGCTTCCACGAACAGAAGTTCCGGCTCCGTCGCTCCGGCATCAAGAACGTCATTTACCTGATCGAAGAGTTCGCAGTCACGCATCCTGACTCGACTAGCGGAAGTGCGGCACAATACCAGGAGATGGTTGCGTCAGCCATCGCCTCTACACAGGTTGTTAATCAATATTTTATCAAAAAGACGAAACATCTAGACGAGTCAATCCGGTACCTGGCGCGCATGACTCTGCTCCTGCGGAAGATGTACGGCGTCGAAGATGCGCCTTCCACCAGAAATGCTGATACAAATATCAACCGTAGCACGGTTACTCCATCTCCATTATCCAAAATTGGCCTCATCCCCGGTCGCCGTCTCTCCACTGACTCCTACCTCACCATCCTCGATAATCTCCGCTCTCGAGACCCATCCATCACGTACGGCGTCTCGTTTGTGACTTTCTCCGCACTGACCTCCAAGTCCGACGTTCTTACTCTTCGAGATGTATTCCTCAAAATGCTTATGTGTACCCGTGGTGTGACGGGCGAAAAAGCCCTTGAGATCCAACAGATCTGGCCAACGCCACGGCATTTGGTGGATGCATACATGAGTTTGGAACCTAAGGAGCGAGAGACGATGATAGCGACACGGATGTCAGAAGTTGTAGGGCGGAAGAAAGTTGCTAAAGATCTCAGCAAGCGCATTGCGGAAGTTTGGGGTGAGGCGAATTTGTTCTAGTAAGGTCTCTATCGAGGCTACTTGGAAAAAAGTCTTGAGTACCGAGTTCATTCACATGTATTAGGTAGAAACATGACGCTAAAATGAAATAAATGAATACAATAATGCCTACTTCTTCCTTCTCACAATCTTCATGATACTTTCTTTGTCAACCCTCAAAGCCAAGCTACTCAACACAACAGAAATACTGCTCAGTGCCATAGCCAGAGCAGCCCACACCGGACTCAGTCTCCAGTGCTCATTGACCATGATCATCTCACCATCAATCGTTTTCTTATGATGGCCACTCACAATAGGATACAGCACACCAGCAGCAACCGGAACCAAACAGAGGTTGTAGATGACCGCCCAGCCGAAGTTCATACGAACCCGATTGAACACGCGGCGACTGAGCAGGACCAGCTGCAAAATAGTGCTGAGATCTGAGTTGAGGAGGATGAAGCTGGCAGAGTTGATAGCGACATCGGAGCCAGATGCCATGGCGATGCTCACGTCTGCTGCTGCCAAAGCGGGTGAGTCGTTCACTCCGTCGCCGACGAAGGCGACAATGGGACGTGGTGTGCTTGAAGTCGGTGAGGTCTCACCATCCGCTGATGTTGCATTTGGCGAACGTTCTTGGATCTGGCGAACGAAGCTGGCTTTCTCCGCTGGCAAAACGTTGGCCATCACTTTGGAGCGCGGGATGCCTAGCATGTCGGCGACGGCATGGGCGGTGGTTTGATTATCGCCAGTGCACATGAAGACATCGACGTGACGCTTTTGAAGCTGAGAGATTACATCGACAGCTTCTGGACGAATCGTGTCTGAGGTGGCGAAGATAATGGCAGGTATGAACTTGGATGATTCAGTGGACGGAGGGTGTACTTGACGGAGCGAGAGGACTGCAGTCGACTTGCCTGCTGACTGGTATTTCGCCAGCAGGTTGGAAACAAAGTACGTGTCGGTTTCGGGTGACACGAGACTCTTGAGAAGACGTTCGTTGCCAATTGCGGCTTCATACTGCTCTTCGTCCTCGGAGCCAGACACAGTAAAAGTTCCTTTCATACCTTGCCCGGAAATCTCAAGAACATCTGAGGACTTGACAGAGGAAGATTGCTGTGTTTTGCAGAATTCAGTAATAGCCTGGGCAATCGGGTGGTTGCTGGTCTCTTCCATTTTCCGAGCCAGAGCCCATGCGACTTTCGCGACTTCTGGGTCACTAGTTAAAATTTCATGGTCAGAAACTTTCAGGCTTCCACCCTCAGTCAATGTGCCTGTCTTGTCAAAGACGATCGCATTCAAACGACTGGCTTCTTGAAAGGCTTCACCGCCACCTTTGACCAGAATACCATGCTTCGCTGCTAGGCCGCCCCCAACGAAAAGGGCCGTAGGGGCCGCAAGGGCCAGGCCGCAGGGACAAGCCACCACAAAGACTGCAACCGCAAATTCCAACGCCCAGAATGTCCAGCCGCCATGTGCGACATCGAGATAATCTGCGGGGAGCACACCAGAATGACCCAGCGCCAACCAAATAATGAAAGTCGAAATGGCGATCAAAGTGATAAGAGGCACGAAATGCGAAGTGAGAAGATCAGCAACTCTTTCAACAGGTGCACGCTTGCTTTGTCCCTCGCGAACCACAGCGATGATTTGGTCAAGCATAGATGAACCACCGAGCTCGGTGATACGGATCCGTACCGGCTGGCCGACGTTAACTGAGCCTGTATAAACCATGTCATCGGCTGTTTTCTTGACTGGTCGTGATTCTCCCGTCAAAGAGCTTTCATCGAATTGGTATGACGCTCTGTCAACGATGACCCCATCTGCAGGAGGCGAGGCGCCATGGGGAATACTGACGACGTCGCCAACCTCCAGGAGGTCAACACTTGTACGCTTCACTCCATCTTCGGAGGTGTCATCAGACAACAGTGCTTCTGAAGGTCGAAGTTTGCCCAGAGATGTGACAGCATCGCCAGTTTTGGCTTTGCTGTAGGCCTCCAGGAATCGACCAGCAAGAATGAACAGAGTCAAGAAAACAACCGAGTCGAAATAGGTCGTGCTATGGGGGCTGGACTTGGTACCCACAACTGCATCAACGATAAGTACCGCCAGGGACGAGACATAGGCCACTGATGTGCCGGCGGAGATTAAAAGGTTCATACTACCAAAACGGTAGAATCTCCGAAGGATCGGCACCCGACTACCAGGCCGCCAAAGTGCATAAATTTCCTTCACAGCCCGGACATGGAACACATCGGTGCCGTAAAACATGACAGGAGTTGTCATTATAAACAGCGCCCATTCGATGCGGCTCACACTGCCAGACCACATAGTTTGCTCCAGATACATTCGAACAGAGTTTTCAGACGAGACAAGAGACATGAATACAATCCCGATGAGGAAAGTCGGGATGGCAGTGATGAATACGAAAAGAAACCGTGCCAACAGACGGCTCCTCTCATGATGCTGGATCGCGCGAGACCGGTCTTCAATGCTGGGCGGGTGGTAGACAATTGCGCGGAAATTGTCATTCGCCGAATTGATTGCTGATATTATTGTGCGAACGGTGACAAGAGGTGGCTGTGGAGTATAGGTGACTTTGAGGATGGGGCTCTTCTCGGAGAGTGCCTCCTCGATGGTGACACCGGGAACCGATTTCACTGCCCCTAAAATAGTTTGTGGGCAATGGTGACAGAACATTCCATCCACTTGTATAGAGATTGTTCTGATCTGAGCAGTGCTGAACTTTTCGGTGCCGACTTTCAATGGGGAGACGCTAGTGACGGTGGCATCGTAGCCAAGGTCTTCAATCTTCTCTATGATTTTATCGAGATTGTCTCGGCCTTCAAATTCCACCCTTCCACTATGGGAAAGCAAGTTCACAGACACATCGCGAATGAAAGGAAGTTCTTCAAGCCCTCGAGTCACCCCTCCGACACAAGAGCCACAGGTCATGCCGGTGATTGCAATCTCACTGACATAGTTTGCTACCAGTTCTGCAGATGCTGGTAGTTTGGGGGCCTGGTTTACTTCTTCAAGAGATGCGTTGAATCCAGCATCATTGATTTGCTCAACAATCTCATCAACATTTCCACGTGGTCCAACATAAATTACTGTTGCGCTGTTTGTGAGAAGGTTGACGGTGGTTTCCTTCACAAACTCAAGCTGTTGGACTTGTGCAGTGATGCTGTTCGCACACGATGCGCAGCTCATCCCTTCAATGCTAATCTGTGCGGTGAACTCATCGGCTGATTCAGCGGACGGACTGGGGATTTCTGCTATGTCTGTGGGTAATCTTGGAGCAGGCACATCGAGTTGAACTTTTGTTTCGGAGGTGGCAAATGAACGGAGACTCTCCTGCACAGCATTCTCCGGAGTTGACTCAAGCTTCGCGGCAGAGATATCTTGTTCATTGTGCCTGCTCAATGGCCGGAAGGGACTCTGTGAGGACTTCTCGTTCAAAGATCCTAGCTCCGTTCGAGAAGAAGAAGGACGAGGAAAAGTCTCCAGTTCTTCCTTCCTGCATGCATCGCAGTTGGCAATATGCCGTTTATGCCTGCTAGTCTGAATTCGCTCTTTTATGTTGGACGAGATGCTAGAAACAGAGGTCCGCGGCGAGGAGAACAGCGTGGAGCCGCGATGGTTCCAGGAAGAGGTGTCGAGTTCCGCGGTGAGCCTTCCTCGTTGGTCAAATGTCGTTACGTATTGTACTTCAAAAGCAGCATGAATCAGCGCGTTGACGAGGTCGGCCGGCCGAACGGCGGTGCTATGGCTCGCACGCACCTCATGCGTCAAAATCGTGACTTCGATATTGTTGACTGTAGGAGTCTCAGAGAGCACTTCAGTGATATACGCAACACATGACGCGCAGTGCACATTCGATACAAAGAAGACACTGGTCTGGGCATCAAAGTCTTGATGGGCTGCCTCCGAATCGGAAGACTTGTTGGGTACTGAAGACATGATTGGGAGATCACTGCGGCGCAAAGACGAGGTATAGCATGTGATAGTGATATATCGATATTTGCAAGCCTCAGCAAAGTCGATACTTCAAATATTTTCCTCACACCAGGTTGCAAACAGGCAGTTGTCGGGATTCAGTGTTTACAGAACGGTCTGGTGTCGAAGGGAAGAGGGACCAGCGGTGATTTATCATATAAAGCAAAATCTGGGAACGGGACTTGATTTGCAATGCGATGTAGTATTTCATTAAGAAAGAAAAGAAAGGAAAATCCTAGAAGTGGGTGGATAAGTTGAAACATGGCGAAGATGCGCCATTTGTGCGCGATTCCTCCAAACCACGCACAAATACCGCATTCCAGCCATCTCAACCATGACCCCTGCGGCCCCTATGTAGTATTCCACTAGTCTCGAGGCTGACAATCAAGAATGAGGCCGGATTCCCGTATTCGACCTGGTAAAAGCAACTCCACGTGCGTGAAGTATCAAGTCTGATGATGCTGTGCAGTAGTGGTCATGGATCATCCGGGAACCTCAGGCACCGAGGCGCGACAGAAAATCAAGATAGTACTAAGCCTAATTGGGCTAGCGTGTCATAAACCAATTAAAGTCACGTGATCAAATAGCCTCTATCGGATCAGCCATTCATGCAATAATAGACAATAGACAAAGAGACAAAGAAAATAACTGAGCAAATTGTTCATTGGTATTTGACTCAACTCTTACTTGCTTCCCAATCGATTCCAGAGATTTATGTCGTATGTTCGAAACCAGCTCTGCGGATTCCTGAATTACATAAGCAGGTTGAATACTTTTTCCTCTCACTTCCACTTTCATCCTTATCGCGATTCTCGTGACAGTCGATAAACCCTTCGCTACTAAAAAAAAAAAGAGAGCTGCGCGACGTCTATTCAAGAAATTCCGAGGCTGTGAGGACTCGGCCTCCATCGAGGGCCCCTGTCTGCATTTAACATCTGACATCTTACTTTTCGCTTCAATCACAATGTCGGCACCCAGATCCGGCGCGCGCCCAATCCCTCCCCGCGGCCCCCGGCCTCCTGTGGGACGACTGGCCAGTCTAAAACCTCCCAACTCTACTCCTATCAATCGTCCAACGGCTATTGGACGTCCTCAACCACCCCGCCCGACAACGCACCCGAAAACATCTAATTGCCCAAACCCAGGATGCCCTGCTCCGCATATTGTCGATGATGGAGGCATGAAGGTCTGTACGGGCTGTGGTACAGTCATCAGCGAGAACAACATCGTTTCTGAAGTCACATTCGGCGAATCCTCGTCCGGTGCAGCTGTTGTGCAGGGTTCTTTCGTCGGAGAAGATCAGACACACGTACGCAGCTATGGTCCGGGTTTCCAGCGCGGTGGCGCTATGGAGAGTCGGGAGATGACCGAACAAAATGGAAACCGGTATATGCTTCAACTTTCTCGGGCTTTGACTATCCCGGAGAGTGCCACCAAAGCCGCCGGCCAGGTCTTTAAACTTGCCGTGGGATTAAACTTTATTCAAGGTCGTCGCACAAAGACGGTAGCTGCGGTCTGCTTGTATATTGCATGCCGTCGCCAAAATGGCAATACCGTCATGCTGATCGATTTTGCCGATGTTCTGATGATCAACGTCTTCAAACTTGGTCGAACATACAAGGCGCTTCTCGATGAACTCCGCCTCGGTGGCAACGTCTTTCTCATGAACCCCATCGACCCCGAAAGTTTGATTTATCGTTTTGCCAAACAGCTCGAATTCGGGCCATCTCTCATGGCGGTAGCTGGTGAGGCAGTCAGGATCGTTCAACGAATGAACCGTGATTGGATGACCACCGGTCGACGCCCAGCTGGTCTCTGTGGTGCCGCACTGATTCTTGCCGCGCGCATGAACAACTTCCGCCGAACTGTACGTGAGGTCGTCTATATTGTCAAAGTGACGGAAACCACCATCAGCCAGCGTCTGAACGAGTTCGGTTCCACCGAGAGTGGTGAATTGACCGTTGACCAATTCCGTTCGGTCCAATTAGAGAACACTCATGATCCCCCGTCCTTCACTCGCGGGCGAGAAGGTCGGAAAAGCCGCGTCAAGAGGTTGCCAGAGACTGCGGCAGAACTCGAAGATGACGACTCTCCCACCGAAAGTGAAGCAGAATCTGTGCAGCCGCCTCGTATAGATGCCGATGGTTTCGCTATTCCCAGTCTCCCTATCGACCCGGCTTTGACTGCAACTAGCCACGGCCGACGTGCATCAGTAATTGCCAAGGCAGTGAATGAAGTCGTTGAAGATATCAAAAACGAGCCGGTTCACTCCAAGGGCAAGGGCAAGCGAGAGCCTACACCAGAACCGTCTGCCGAGCAAGTTGCATCTGAAGCGGCACTAGAAGATGAAATGCGATCTATGCTTGCTCAAGGATCAAATATGATTGAGAGCGTCGGCTCCGAGCAACCGCCACGGCCCACCGTTTCCGACAGCGCTGAAATCGATGCTGCCGAGTTTGAAGATGACCCGGAAGTCGCCAATTGTCTGCTCTTGCCTGCTGAAGTCGAGATTAAGGAGTCAATTTGGGTGACAGAAAACAAGGAGTACCTCCGCGCTCAACAAGCAAAAGCCCTAAAGCGGGCTCTCGAAGAGTCAACCGGAGGAGGTACACCCCGCAAGCCGCGCAAACGCCGTCGTGGCCGCCTTGGCGATGTTACCTATCTGGAGGGTGAGGGCGAAGATGGCCGCAGTTCCCGTGCCTCAACACCGGCTGAGGCGACACGTCGTATGCTCGAGCGCCGAGGTTACAGTAAGAAGATTAACTACTCTCTCCTGGACACCTTGTACGGCGGCGAAGGGGGAGACGCAAAGGCACAAAGCGTGAGCCGGAGCCAAAGCCGCAGCCAAAGCGTCGTCTCAAGACGCAGCGCCAGCATCGAGCCGGAAGCAGCCTCACGATCCCGGCGTGCAACCCCATCAGATGCCAAGTTCGATGCCAAATTTGTCCGTCCTAGCTCCACCGCGCCACTGCCTACTCCGCCGTCCACCGCTCCAATCACCACTCTGGACGCGAAGCCAGCTATGGCCAAGGATGGCGTGGATAAGATCGAGGCACATCCCGAGGAAGACGAGGAGGAGGATGAGGAGGACGATTATGATGACTACGAGAAGGATGATGGCGTGGACGATGCATTTGCCGGCAATTACGAAAGTGACTATGATTATGGCGATGATGACGACTGAGGAATCTGACCTCGGAAGTACTCTTGCATTTGCCATGTCCTTTCAGTGCCAGGTGGATTTGGAGTTATTGGGATGCGATTTCCACTTGCTTTCTTTGCTCTTCTGTTTTTACAGCCTTCGAGATGATACCATGTCTTTTACCCACACGAGCGTTCGGGTGTCCGAATTGAATTATCATATTAATATCTCACGTTCGCAATGGCGCTTTGCTCGGTTGCATCGATATACTCTAAGCAAAGCACTCGCTAAGCCTGTGTATCATCAAGCCCCTGGATCACTAACTATAATGATCATTATACCACGCCTCCATCTTCCATCTACTTTACTCTTCCCCTATTTCATGGTCACCCCTAAGCAAGTACATATATTGTCTGGATGGTCAACTGTACCACCACTCCACCATATCCATGATTGAAACCATAGAAAACAATCGCAATAACAAGGAATAGCAACAATCGAATCTCATTTTCAAACTAGTTTTCAATCACCAAGGAGCCATTTGAGGCAAGACCTCACAAGGAATCCAAAATCAAACGTTCCAGCGATGAGGCAATGATACATTGCACACAGGATCAAGTGTAATAAAGTCGGCAGAGCTGGCGGTAGTCCTTCGAGGGGATATAGGGAACCTGGCCACACCTCCAACGAGAAACCCAGTCATCACAGATATCGAGTATCCGCGTGCGATTACTATTCCAGCCATACATAACACGAGCCCTGATGTTGAACACACGGATCATCTCCTTAGCAACGTCCGATAGTTCATTGTGGCTCCCACAGTCAACTCCCCAATGGAGACCATAGCGGTCGAGAAAGACCGCCTTCCACCGGTCAGCCGTCGCCGGGTCGGTCTTTTCTTTGGAAATGATAGTCCGGATGTCGGCGCGAATGTCTCCTTCGTAGGAGGTATCGTTCGGACCACGTTCTGTCGGGGAAGGAGCTTTGCACCATGCATTCAGGACAATTTCACGTTGAATGCGAGTTTCCTCTCTCGTACTCCGTTTCTTCTGCGTTAGGGTTCCGATGACTCTTTCAATGCTTTCCAGTCTTTGGACAAGGCGGTTATACCGATCATCTTGCTCGGTCGGATTTTCCTGCCCGATGTCGCTGGGTTTCGTGGATTCTTTAACTCTTTTGCGAATGCTGAGCTCTCTGGATTTGCTGTCTTCCTCCTCGGTCTCACTCAGTTTGTCAATCCCATCGGGATTCTTAACATTGACCAAAGCGAAAGGCTCTTGCTCCATGGTGGGTAGGCTCTTATGAGCTCACTTTGGTGGTTCTTTAGTGCGGTGGGTATTAGAGATAATATTGTGGATGTGTAAAAGAACAGTGCAAAGGGACTGTATAAGCAGATCAGTATAAGAACATCTAACCAGATCAGTATAAGAACAGAGATGAGAAAGCTTACTGCATACTGACGCCTTGATTTCTTGAGATGAGGAAATCTGATATAAGATCTTAACCCATGCCAGGAGTTCGGGAAATCCTTGGTTCGTTAAAAGCACAAGAGGAAAAGCGGTTGATGTTTCTTGAGTGCTTTTTAAGCTGTTGCAGTCTATACCACGTGGTCAGTCAAGCTACGTTACCCAAAACCCGAAATGATTTTAATCTTTTTTTGATAAATGAGATAGATAGTCGTAGATAAATAACGTCGTCAAAAGCATACAGCAAACACTTTGAAAAAAAAAAAAAAAACTCCAAGATTACGACGCCGGCCATTTCCCATAAAAGAGAGGAAAGCAAACCACCCAAAACCATCAAACCTTCCACTAGGCGAGAATCGAATTGGGCCAGACTGGGTCAGTCAGGCGCGTGAGTCTCATAAATAAATAAGCAATACCAAAGAAAATTTGAAAAAATCGAAGGGAAGAAATATGATAGAACAGCCGGAAAGAAGTTCGAAGTCGATCGCGCGGATTGGTTGGACGTCGAGTCATCATGGTGGTTCGGATCGATCGATGCTGTCAGATCGCACGGGATTGAAGGGAATCGAATACGTTTTGGGAGAAGTTACGAGTCAATCTCCATCCCGGTTTCCGCGCCTCCGCTCAGTTCGTCGAGGCTTGATGCTTGCGGGTTGTTGGACAAGGCTTGTTGGAGAAGTGGCACGCCAGTGTCCATGGAGTTGAAGGAGAGGGGTTGTGCGCTAGGTCGGTCGGTAGCTCCAAGGGGAGCAGGGCTCTCGAATATTATGGGAGAGCTACGGAGATTTTGAAGACAGGCTTCCCAAGAGGAGGCAACGAGCTGGCCTTGCGTGAGGTCTTCGGTGAAGAGGTAAAAGGCGGGCGAGGATCCAGAAGTTGGAGTGGCAGCCACAAGATAGGCGTTCAGACCGCGGCTTTTCATGAGCATCTGGGAGTCGTGTAGGTGGGCCGAGTATTGGTTATCGATATACTTGGTCCAGCCACGAACAGCAGGAGCCATGTCATCGTCGGTGTTGACACGTTGCCAGCCGATACCCAGGAGACGAGTGGCATCATCTACTAGAGGCTCGGCGGGCGGAACAGGCCCCGCATTGAGAGTGCGATGCTGATCATTGGAGCTGGGGTCGTCCAGGCGTTGGCGGATCGAGGACAACGCAATATCGTCCAGACCTGGTGCAGATTTATCAAGGCGCTGGGATTTGCGGCTTACATCCGTAGCATCAGAAAGCAGCGCGTTCGATCGTGAGGAAACAGGTGCAGCGGCAGCCTGTTGCGCCTCAGCCTCTTGTTCGTACCATGTGCCAGTCTGGCTCTCGGCAGAGATCGCAAGGCCAGTCTGTGGGTTTAAAAGGACCATGCCTTCGCCGTAGATGGGCTTGACCTTGGGAGCCGGCGGCGTCTGGTGCTTTAGGGGAGCGCTGGGAGCAACGGCCTCTTCAAAAGTGGCCTCATCACGGGACCTTTTGCGAGAGGGCTTGGGAACCGCAGGAGCAGGCGAGAAATTGAAGCTCGAGGGGTTAGACTGTGCAGAGCTATTGTTGGCAAAGACAGTGCTGGAACTTGCCGGATAGCCGTTGAAACTTCCAGGAGAATCGAGGAAAGAGGTCTGGGACGAGAACTGAGCGAAGGCGTGTTCCCGGGGAGGAGAGAGGACCGTGGCCGGGCCGTCCGAGAGGCGATTAAGAATCATTGGACACATTTTCGCTCGAAATTGTCTTGGTTATGAGACAAGGGGAACTGTCCTGTTAGATTAGGTGAGCAAGACACAAGAAGCTTCAACCACCTGTGGAGAGACGGAAGTAAGACGGAAATGTAAAAAAAGGTGGAAGATGTCTCGGCAAAAAAAAAGCAAGAAGAATATATAGAGAGAGGGAGGAAGGGTGGGATTGAAAGAAAAGAGAAAGAATTGGGAGGAGGAAAATGGGGGAAATGGGGGGAAAGGAACAAAGTAGAGCGAGGTAAGAGTAAGGGTAAGAGCGTGAGACAGCAAAGAACGATCTGAAGAAGTGGATGAATCGATGCGCGAAATGCGGAGGTACCAGGCCATACGGTAATATACCACCAAAAGGCAGCTAGCCGATCAACCGTAACGGTATTGATACATGCACCATTAACGGGTACCATTGGCTTATGCAGCCAAGACGTCCTAGGTGGAGTCAGGTTGGATGGGTCCAGCCCAGACACGATTGGCCTATGAACTGGGCGGACGTGTGGCCCGCGAGAATTCCATCACGTGAAATTTACAAGTCACGTGTTAACAGAGGAAATCACGGGAATTGAAATGAGGTCATCAAAGGTTCAACCTTGAAGTCTATTGGGATACTATAAAGACACGAATGAAAAAAAAAAAAAAATGAAAAAAAAACAACCACGCGCGACCACAAGATCAGGTCCAAAGCAATCCGACACCAGAGCTCGTGCAAGTCTAACATCAATCAAAATTGAATGTCGTAGGAGGAAAAAAAAGAAAAGAAAAGAAAAAAGTACACCGCCAGCAACAACACTTTCATGTCACTGTATACATCACAAAAATGCGGCTGAAAAAAAGTAAGATTGGTAATGAAACAGCCAAAAAAAAAAAAGAGCCCCTCCGTTTTCAACTGCATCGTAGGGGCCCATAAAGACAAAAGCATGAGCAGCAGTATCTCTGTGTTACCGAGACGGGAGGAAACGGATACCGCTACACGTCTACACTCATCCAGCCACGCTCTCATTCTAGCCAACTCAATCCGGGAATGACGATTGTGGCTTCGAGTACTGGGTGAAGTGTTTTGCGTTCCAATTGATAAGAGACGAAGAGCCGAGGGTCTGATAAGTGCATTTAAGCATTACCAGCAGTGGCACCACCGAGGTAGCCCTTGACACGGTCAACGGAGTCATTGGCATAACTGGGAGCCATAGAGCCAACAAAGAGGAAGAACATAAGAGCGGCAGCACCAAAGACGACAAACTTGCGCTGTGCGGGGCGGTTGTTCCCATACTCAGCCCAGGCACGGCCGGCGGAGGAAGTGTACTCGCGCATCTTGTCACCACCGAGCTTGTACCAGACAAGACCCATCAGAGCAATGGAGTAACCGAAGAACTGGAGGCCAGTGACGGGAGTCTGCCACAGGAGCATGGAGGCAGCGACCAACAGGATATCCTTGAGGACACCGCACAAAGTCATGACCAGGGATGAGGTCTTGCCAATCTGTAGAGAGTGTTAGCAACGTTTCCCTTGGGATCGAGACCAGAATCCTAAAATATCACTTACCAGGAAAACGACCGAGACGTTGAGCAGGAAAGCCACAACGGCATTGAGAACCAGAAGCCAAATACCAACGGAGTAAACATGGTCCATGGTGACGTGGGGGATTTCCAAGAACAGAGCAACAGCACCGTTCATAACAGCACAGATGGGGGCAAAGTAGTACAGAGACACCATGGGGTCCATCTTGAAGTCGGCGGAGCTGAGCAGACCCTGCACCATGACCAGACGGGTGGCCTCGAAAACGATACCACCAATCTGGAACAGGAAACCGACCATGTTGAACTTGATCTCACCGAAGGAGGCAATGACCACACCAATCACAATGATGGAGACGTTGGCCAGGACCTTCATGTTGGCCGGAGCCATACCCATACCCCAGGTTGCGAGGAGAACAGCCACAGGGGTGGTGGCCTTGAGCATTTGGATGAAGGCGACGCTGAGGTAGAGGTAGGTCATATTACCGCAGATCAAACTCAGACTGAACATTATACCGATAGGGACAATAGCGCGGAGGTAAACGCGGCCGGTCATCTTGACCTTCTTGCGGCCGTCGAGGATAGTAGTGGTGCGAGCGAGGATTTGGGTCATGATGGTAGCAAAGGACAAATGCCATGTTGTGAGGATAATGGGGAAACCTATTGACAGTGTGTTAATGCCCATTTCCTCGCATTGTATCTCCGATCTGACTCACGGAAGTTGGCGTAGTCGAGGAGGTACTTGTTGAACAGGATAACAGTGGAACTCAAAGTAATCCATGCACTATCAAGGTATTAGCAATCGTGTACGGTCTATCTGGTTTCATTCGATGTTGCTCACGTCACATAAACCGCGGGGTGGAATGTAGTGCTAGGCTGCTCTGTCTTCTCCGCTGCGGGGTTGACAGTAGGCAGAGACTGCTCCCGGGGAGTCTCGCCAGAGGCACGAACCTTCTCGCCGTCGCTCATTGTGAAATTTCGAGATTGTTCGGATAAGAAGCGCTTAAATTCAAAAGGTCGTGGCCGGGACAGGCTTCCTTGACTAAATGCGGAGGAAGCCACGGAGAAAAGTGGGCAAGATAAGGGAAATTAGAAGGAAATGATCACTAAAAAGGCTCCGGAGGTTAACGAGTGCGACAGGAGGACCAAAAAAAAAGCGACGATAAAAACGAGCGTGGATGAAGAAATGATGATGAAGGTTGAAGGGATGGAATGGGGTACGTACTCCGGGAGTAATTTTTTTCGGCACCAAACATTAACTTCAATTTGGGGGTTTGAAAGGGAAATTAAGAGAAGAAAAGCAGCGATTGTCCAGAAAATAGAACAAGAGCCCAGACACAAAAACAGCACAACAGGAACAGAAGTCAGAAAAAAAGATCCACTCGGCCGCAAACAGTAACTGAGAGGAGAGGCTGTTGTACGGAGATGCACATGTGGACATGTATTGAAATTTAGTATGTGAAATTACTGTTACATTCGGTACATCTCCGCTAAGGCCACCTGTACACTTCGCTCATGCTTTCGTCTTATCATTTTGTCTTGTTATCTTACGTAGTCTCGTTTGGATACCAGTTATACCAGAACCAATACAATTGTACTTTACTAGCTCTTAAGTTTTAATTTTAAGAGGCCTGGCCAAAACGTCCATGGGTTTGCTCGTGGCGAGAGTCTCCCCTTTGAAAAGATTCACCAATAACCTTGGAAGATCAAGTCGTGGATCCACAGGGCTGTCCCCCAAGTCAATCTTATCCTTAATTGCAATCATATTTCAATCGTACTCCGTACTCCGTACACATATCTATATCTATATCTAGGTATCTCGGATATCGACGAAAACATTAGCATCGGAATGTCCTAAATCAACCGGTTTGAAATAGAAAACCAAAGCAGCGCAGATCCAAATTAATAGTACGGGCATTACGCAAGCAGCTGTTAGCCAAGGCCCACCGGAACCCGCCTTCAGTGACCCTATGGTCCATCCGGTCCCTTACGGGTGGGGAATGCGGCGATCCGTCCTCTGAAGGCTGTGTTGACGCAATCAGGGGACTTCCCAGCCCCCCACAAGTATATTATGCTTGGACCAGTGGTGGTGGGGGGAAGGCAAGACCCCTAAGCTTTTGGTATTAACGGAAGTTGGTGTTTCAAGAGGCAATTGGTAGTATTCTCCGGTCATTCGAGAAGTTTGTCCCTTACGGTGGCGATCAGTAAGATCGGTTACTTGCGCGGAGAGATCCTCGCTGTATTACTCCCTTGGGAGTGACAATCAGTGGAACCAGATGCCACTGCCCAGAAGTTTCGCAAATCCCGTTCTCTCCTCGAGACCGCCAGATGGGACGATCAACACTGCGGATGTTGCTCCGGGAAGATTCAAGCTGTTTGCCTTTCACCCTGTCCTATTATATTAGCTATTGGGTGCATGTGATACGCATGGATACTGTATGTATGATATACAATGTGTGTCGTGTATATCGTTGTACGATATATACAAACACAGAATCGATGTAGATGAAACTTGGATCACCATCTCTAACAAAATCGAGGATAGGCTCATTTGTTGCAGAGTCACCTTTGATGGAGGTCCACACAAACTACGGAGTACCGAGACAATATTGTGTACTAATTTAACCATAGCCAACAATGTGCCAATGCATACATCGGTGGCGTTTTTAGCTTGACCGCAGTCGAGATTCAATGGGTTGCCCCTATCCATATCACCCCTTTTTCCTCTCTCTTTTGATTCTTCCAGAATAATTTTCCGAGATGGGGACTGATTATGATAACGGGCATTCCAGAAGGGAGACCCTGAATGTTATCCAATACCCGCCAAGGGAATTCTAATCTCAACTCACCCGCATGCGAAAGGTGAATGCAGATTGCATGCACCTCAGGTCCCTGCTTTTGGAGGTACCCTGATAAGCTCAAAATCCATAACGGTGTTGCACTGGATGTGATATGTTCATTGTTGACCAGGGTCCTTATTTACGGTGTGATGAGATAAGATTGCCTTACGCGTTCTTTTGCTCTGTAGTTATCCCCAAGATTGAGCCCTGGAGCACTGCCTCCCCCTGAGAGTACCTTAATGTAATTGCAATTGAGCTTGTCAATGTGATAGGACCTAGTTATTCTGTGGTTTGAGGTTAAGAAAAAGGGAAAAATCAAATCAAATCAAAAAAAAAAAAAAAGGAAATTAAGCCCAAATCCAACAAATCCAACAAACCCATAAAACCCATAAAACCCATATCAATACGAATCAGTAAAGCTGAAACAGGCACGTCGTCTCCACCGGATCCGTTCAACCCACAAAACCAGGTGCGTCTAGATACCCTTAGCTTGGCTGGTCACGTTGTCCTCCCACTTCCCCTTCTTCTTTGGTTCCTCCGCTTCCTTGCCCTTTATTATCCCTCCGTTCCCCTCCTAATATTCTGCAGATTCCTGCAGCTGTGCTTCTATGCTGAACGTCGCCCGCAAGACATTCAAACGAGTCCCCAGCTTTCAGGACCTCCTACAAGGCAGAATGACCCACCCCGACATGTAAGAACTTCCACACCTTGACATCCATCATCTCCTAACAATTGCTTCACAGTTCTGTTGACGTTCTCGTCATTGGTGCTGGCCCAACTGGTTTGGGTGCCGCCAAACGTTTGAACCAGATTGTAAGTCTTTGTGCCCTGGAATATTTACTGTGTCGGAGAGGGGCACCAAAAAAAAAAGGGGGAGGGGTATCCCGGGAATCAAAAAGCTAATTGAGTGTACAGAATGGCCCCTCGTGGATGATTATCGACTCTAACGAGACCCCTGGTGGTTTGGCTTCCACTGATGTTACCCCCGAAGGTTTCGTAAGTTGCGATTTGGTCTCAATTGTCAATGTTTACACCGCTAATCTAGTTCACAGCTTTACGATGTCGGCGGTCACGTTATCTTCTCCCACTACAAGTACTTCGATGACTGCATCGACGAGGCCCTCCCCAAGGAGGAGGATTGGTACACCCACGAGCGTATCTCCTACGTTCGCTGCCAGGAGCAATGGGTCCCCTACCCCTTCCAGAACAACATCTCCATGCTGCCCAAGGAGGAGCAGGTGAAGTGCATTGACGGCATGATTGATGCTGCTCTCGAGGCCCGTGTTTCCAACACCAAGCCCAAGGACTTCGATGAGTGGATCGTCCGCATGATGGGTACTGGTATTGCCGACCTCTTCATGAGACCCTACAACTACAAGGTCTGGGCCGTTCCCACCACCAAGGTAAGTTTGACTTCTTTTTTCCCCTAGAAAACAGAAACAATGCTGATCAATTATGTTTAGATGCAATGCGCTTGGCTCGGTGAGCGTGTCGCTGCCCCCAATGTCAAGGCTGTGACCACCAACGTCATCCTCAACAAGACCGCCGGTAACTGGGGTCCCAACGCTACTTTCCGTTTCCCCGCCCGCGATGGTACCGGTGGTATCTGGATTGCTGTTGCCAACACTATCCCCAAGGAGAACACCCGCTACGGCCCCAAGAACAAGGTCGAGAAGGTCAACGCCTACAACAAGACCGTCACCCTCGCCGATGGCACCACCATTGGTTACGGAAAGCTGGTCTCCACCATGGCCGTCGACTACCTCGCCGAGGCTATGAACGATACCGAGCTCATGCCCCTCACCAAGCAGCTCTTCTACTCCTCCACCCACGTCATCGGTGTTGGTATCCGTGGTGCCCGTCCCGACCGCATCGGCGACAAGTGCTGGCTGTACTTCCCCGAGAATGACTGCCCATTCTACCGTGCCACCATCTTCTCGAACTACTCCCCCCACAATCAGCCCGAGGCCTCCAAGAAGTTGCCCACCATTCAGCTCGCCGACGGCTCCAAGCCTAAGAGCACCGAGCCTCAGGAGGGTCCCTACTGGTCCGTCATGTTGGAGGTTTCCGAATCATCTATGAAGCCCGTCAACAACGAGACCCTTCTTGCCGAGTCTATCCAGGGTCTCGTCAACACCCAGATGCTCCAGCCCGGTGATGAGATTGTCTCCACCTACCACCGCCGCTTCGACCACGGTTACCCTACCCCCACCCTGGAGCGTGAGGGTGCTCTCACCCAGATTCTCCCCAAGCTCCAGGAGAAGGGTATCTGGTCCCGTGGCCGCTTCGGCAGCTGGCGCTACGAGGTCGGCAACCAGGACCACTCCTTCATGCTCGGTGTCGAGGCTGTTGACAACATTGTCAACGGTGCTGTTGAGTTGACCCTCAACTACCCCGACTTCGTTAACGGTCGCCAGAACACCGAGCGCCGCTTGGTTGACGGTGCCCAGATTTTCGCCAAGAAGCAGTAGATAATTCCCCCTTATTTCTTTTTAACTTGTCCCACCATTCTTGTCTGAAGTGAAGGGTTCTTTTTTTTTTTCCTCTCCATTATTTTGATACAATTGAAACGAGCTCATACCGTCATGGAAAAACTATACACGACAGAGCATTTGAAGCGGCATCTGGAAGACGATCAATCCTTGTTGGCGTTTTATCTTGTTACTTAACACCATCCAACCCTCTTCACCTTATCATCTACCTATTCCCTCTTCCATTAGCTGGGAGTCGGGACTCGCTCTTGATACACTTTTTTAGACTGCCTTGACATGTGCGATTGCTCATTTTAATTTCATTTAGTTGACTGATGAACTACTTACCATTCCAAGTAAAAAGCACTTTTCGATAATCTAACACGTGACTATTCTACGTGACCCATGCCACACCCCCCAGCCTCAGGCTCCTCACCAGAAGTTCTGGATAATCCAGTCAAGCCATTCGAGGGATAACCTTGGAAATATCACAGCTAAGCAGATCTCGCCCTATATGGGTTGAGTGCTTCGTGGCATTCCCATCCAACCTCGACACCCCACCAATACCATTGCCCCCTCCAGTTACACTCGCCACAAATGCAGATCACCAACCAGACAATCGACTAACCCACACACACCGCAAGAGCCTCCCTATCCGAGCCATGCCCATTCATGAACCCAGAAACCCAAACCCCTTGAATCACAGACCCCTGGATCCAACCCGGGCATTCTACCAGCAAACGCTGTCTCAGCATCAACCACACACGGAAATTTCCCGGAACACAAGGCAGTTCAAGGTTATTCTACGCGGTGGCGTAGTGGATACACTCGCAGAGAACGGGTCTACCGTGAACCAATCGTATCGAGGATCGAACATGTACAATCCAAGCGGCATTTCCTGCAGGCAAAAGCAAAAAAAAAAAAAAAAAAAAAAGGATCCGAGTAAGCCCAAGTGCATATAATCAATGCGGAGTGACGTAGGGCGGGGAGTTCACACCATTCTCGTAGTAAGATGTGTTCAATGGTGAAAGGGCACTGCCATGGCCGCGTCAGATTTGGAGGCAGCCAGGTTTGTGGTTCTTCTCCACTGAACTATTGATAGATTTGGGTTGCCGATATCGTTGTTTCAGATATGAATTGTTTACTGATATTCTAGATCGCTTCTTTTGCATTTTAACATGAGACATTGTAGTCTGGGCCAAGGCTTGGGGAGTTATTTTTGATATTTCTTGTGGCATGTTAGTCTGAACTGCTTATGCGTGAGGCTGGTTCAGTATCTCATGGGAATAAATATTATTTCGTACTTCTATCTGTTCCCCTTGGGGTCACGGGGTCTCGGAGCGAGGAACATCATACCATAAATATACAGAATTAGAGTAGACTGGGCTAATACAAAGCCATTGTTACCAATAGAAACCCCGCTGGGGCAGCTCATGGTGAATCAAAGCGGCCAAACCGCTAGAAAATAAAGCCACCAATTTCAAGCATCAAAGATATCTTGATAGAGCTCCTAGATGACGATTTAGGTGTGAGAACCACTGTCCTCGCCAATGCTATTGGCCGCACTAGTTGGCGAGATTGCCCCCTCGGCCAAGACTGCCTCGTAAGACATAGTAGACGCTAATGTTAGATCCCGGGGTGGGACGCTTGCGGTGGCTGGACTTGACGACACACCGCACGACAAGAATGAAACCTGCGTCGAAGCTGGCGAGTCAATAGACATGGGTGTATATATAGCATCTGTGTGGCTTGGCCGGTGATTTTCTCCGTGGCAGCCTCGATCTGTCGGGGAAAAGATCGTTAGATGGAGCCGAACTTTCAACTTCGGGAGGTTAACATACCTGTTTCTTCTTCAAGAGGGGCCTTGCTATGAAGTTCAAGTTCCTGCGGTGACAAAGCGAATTTCACCTTCAGTCGCGGTGGGTCAACAGACCGATCTGCTTGCGAATTCACTCGAGTAGGAGTTGCCACTTGTAACGAGGACTGTTGATTTGGGATAGGGGATTTGAGGCATGACTTTGTCACGGAGTTGTGTGCAATTGCATCTTTAAAAGCATAACCCCTGTCTTTTGGAGAAGTAGACTCAAAACATGATCCTGCTTGACTCAGGCCTGTGGTGTCAATGTCCACATCAGAATCCGTAGAGATACAGGAGCTGGGGGATCGGTCCGTTTCATCGCAGCTCTCGTCTAAGTGCAGCTGCTCGAATGCACCAGTCAAGGTATGACGGATGTAGATCCTCTGGAGGTGATATTCAACATCATTTTCGTCCAGGGCAACGATGGTTGGGGGCCGTCTGATCATGTTTTCAGGGATGGATTATATTCAGTTGCACAGAGCTGGAGGTCCCGTATATAGAAACATCGTGTCTTAGAGGAAGTCGCGTATCTTCACAGTTTAAGAAACCTCGACCAGGATATGCGGACATATGTTGCAATACCGACCCTTTTGATCACTGTAATAGTAAATCAGTAAATCAGTAAATGATATAAACCAGTACATGTAAATGCTATAAATCAGTAAAGTGTGTAAATCTACCTAGGTATGTCAACTCGAAACTGGACAAATCATACATACCCATTCCATCTCACCAAAAGGGATTAAAATAACATATATCCCCTTTTGTACTCCGTATCTTTCTCTTTCTTTCTGATTATCTAGGAAAAGCCCTGGAGAAAATATTAATAGTCAAGTCAGGCTCAGCCCCTCGACACTAGACCCAATTTCTACGGAGCCTCCTGTTGATCCTTCCCCCCTCTCTCCAACGTCGACTCTCTCTCACTCGCTCACATCTGTCTTTTTTCCCCCAACTCTTCCTCGGACCATGCCTCCGCTGCATTCCCGATAGCCTGTCTTTCGTTGACCTTTCGACCTTGCTTCCCCTTTCCCCTGAACCCCTCGGCACATCTCCGGTCGCTGCCAACCCTCAAAATCTCCGCCATGAACGGGGATCTCAACCTGTCCCAGACTCTGGGAGGGCTCCGGATAGCCAATCCAGACGATTCGCCTCTCCCAACGGAGGATGCGACCGCTGGGTCAACAGGCTCCAGCCCACTCGGAGGGCCGGACGGTTCGGTATCAACACAACACAATCCCGCACATGACGAACACCCCTCTGCCTTTCCTCCTGCACCCATCGAAGTCCCAGTGACAGACGATCGTCATACTTCATTCTCCCAAGCCTCCACCGAGATACCACCAGTGCAATCAGGCACATACCAGCCGTACTCGGCTCCACCCCTCTCAACACCTCCGAACCCCAACCGACCCCTTTCCTCCGTATACGTGAATGGCTCAGCGACCTCGGTCCTCCCCCGTGATAATACGTACCGCATTCGAACCGACTCCGGTGCTTCATCCCAATCTGGGTCTCAGGCGCGATTAGACACACGAGGAGGCTCGTCGGCATTACATGCCGGTGTTCTGGCGCGCGACAACTCCCACAGCGACCGATCCTACCGGACCGCGCAGATCCCGGGCAACGGCCCGGCGGTGATGCGTCAGTCGTCTCGAGCGCAAGCAAGAAGTGGCGGCGCGTCTCAGATGCCGCGAACGTCTTATATGGCAGAAAACGGCCCAATGGCGAGTAGCGAGGATTGGCAAGAGCGTGGCGCCGCGGTCTCTGTGAGACAGGAGGTGGATGCCAACGGCCAAACTGTCTCTCGGTATATCAAGAAGGGCGTTCGAGATTTCTCGTTTGGGAGTACTCTCGGCGAAGGTTCTTACAGTACGGTCGTCTTCGCAACGGACCGGCAGACTTTGAAGGAATACGCTATTAAGATCCTTGACAAACGACACATTATCAAGGAGAGAAAAGTTAAATACGTGAACATTGAGAAGGATACGCTCAACCGCCTGACCGATCACCCGGGTATTGTACGGCTATATTACACCTTCCAGGACGAGCAGTCGCTCTATTTCGTGCTGGACTTGTGCAAAGGAGGAGAACTGCTTGGTGTTCTCAAACGGATGACCACATTTGACGAGGAGTGTACAAGATTCTATAGCGCCCAGATTCTTGACACGATAGACTATATGCACAAGCGCGGTGTCATCCACCGAGACCTGAAGCCGGAAAATGTGTTACTTGACAGCGGGATGCACGTCAAGATCACTGATTTCGGGACGGCAAAGATGCTCAAGACTCCACGGGCTGATCCCAATGCGAATGGCATTCTTCCTCTTGACTCGGCCGAGCTTCCACAGGAAGAGCGGGCGAGCTCTTTCGTCGGCACTGCGGAGTATGTCAGCCCCGAGCTGTTGACCGACAAGAATGCATGCAAAGCCAGTGACCTCTGGGCTTTCGGCTGCATCATCTACCAGCTCTTGGCCGGTCGTCCACCGTTCAAGGCTGGAAATGAGTACCAGACCTTCCAGAAAATTGTGGCACTCGACTACGAGTTCCCAATTGGATTTCCTACTGTTGCACGTGATCTTGTCGAACGTCTTCTCGTCCTAGAGCCTGCTCGGCGTCTTCAGATCGAACACATCAAGAACCATGAATTCTTTGACGGCATCACATGGGGTCCAGATCTATGGAAACAGAAGGCACCCCGCTTGAAGGCCTATGTACCCCCCGCACGCGATCCCATAAAACTCAATGACAACAAAAACGGGGAGAGTATGCCTCCTGTCATCTCCACTGCACCCTCGAACGCACCAAATGCCAGTTCCCGCCACCTTCCACGAGTGGTAACCGAGCTACCCCCGCCGAGTCAGCTCGATATCGAGTGGTCACCGGTACTAAGCAAATCCAACGAGCGGATCTTGAAATTGGGTAATTTGGTTGTTCTGTCTTCTGCTGCTTCACACAGTCCGACGTCCAAGAACAGCAGTGGCGAGTTCGAGGCACCCAGGAAGTTCTCTCGTTTCTTTACAGGAAGCGCCACAAAGAAACGTCAGCGGTTGGTTATGGTCACAACATCCGGGCGGATCATCCTGGCCGCTTCGGGTGGTGATGATAAGAAGATCAAGCTTGAGATTCCCCTGCTTGCTCCGGGGACAAGTTACAGAAGTACTACGGATTCTAAAGGAATTTCATCCTGGATTGTGGACACGGTATGTAGTCCATCCCTTTATCAGTCAAAATATTCCATCTAATCGAAACCCCACAGAGAGAGAAACATTATGTTTTCGAGGACCCCAAGCCATCATCAAGCAACATCGGCGCCACAGCACTCCAGGTACAAGAATGGCTGGACGCATTGGACAGGTCCCGGGAGATGGCATCACAGCAACAAAGTGCAGGCTTCTCCGATGATGCATTCCGAGACCTTTCCTCTGGTTTTCCTAGTCCCGCCAATACACTAGACCGCACCTCCGACATGCAGAAGGAACCATCATCAGGTCGGAATCATCTGGTGAAACAGCAGGCCACCGACACCGAGTCAACGAAAGGAAAGAAGCGATTCAGCAGACGTCATTCGAAGAATGGTCTTGCCGCGGTGTTCTAGTGACATCGAATAAGAACTTACGCCTCTTGCGATCCATAGATCCATATATCCACCCGTGCCAAATTGCCTTTCGGTTTTGTTGGTATCAAAACCCGACTCCCACTTTCCTGTACTGCTTTACCCTACACCTCGCGATCCCCTTTGAACATGGAGCACCGCCTCCACCTGTCTCCTCGGCTTTTATTTTTCATTTCTCTTCTATGCACGGGCATTCGCACAAAGATGGGATCTCATCCAGCATATCGGTTTTTCTACCTTTTGCATATTCCAGTGACAAGCGTGTTCTTCTGTTTGTTTGTGTCTTTTTTCTTTTTGCTAGGGAAACATGTTTGCATTTAGATTTGGAAGGGAGCGCATACTTTGTTCTTTCATTGCCTGCCTATTCAGAATACCGATTTTCCTTTCCCTTGTCGTTTGCTATGTCGCCTGCTGCTATATATCCCTGATTTGGCCTGAAGCATCACAACGAGACTCTGTTTGGCTATTTTCATTTCTTCCTTCCCTGGTTTCTGGTAAGTGATCTGGGTTTATTGACGTTGACTGTTGATTGTCTTTGAAAAACATGCAATCAAGGCTGATATGCCTGCGTCCTCATTTCCCCTTTCTCTTATATCTGTTTCTTTCTTGGACAAATTCGGACATAGGTACTTTCCTTCGATATCCTCATCTTTCTCATTGCGTCTATTGTCTTGGCTCCTTTGCTTCCTTGCAGTGGCATTTTTGGTTTTACCTCATTTTCATTGTGATTTTCTTCTACTTGCTTCATTCCTCTTCGAAGTACATCCCTTCTCCTCTTAGCATACACTTTCTCGACTCTTCTTTTTCTTGCTCTTCTTCTTCTTCTTCTTCTTCTTCTTCTTCTTCTTCTTCTTCTTCTTCTTCTTCTTCTTCTCCTTCCTCTTCCTCTTCCTCTGTTATAGGCTGAGAGATCATATACCCGATTTTCCCTTCTCACAAATCATCACTCTACGGTCTCCCTACAATCCTTATATATGTTGAGTTCCATAATGAAACACTTCGTATCCCAAGCAAAGTGATCTTAAATAATGTACTAATCGATAGGTATATATAGGTAGGTAGGTACAAGTAGACATTAGTCATAAAGGTGAGGGACCTCCAGGGCTCAGGACCCTGTGCCGTGGATATAAAATCTCCATTGTTTTCCACACAAATTAGATGAACAACCAGTCGAGGCGCGTATTATCCAGCTCCTCGATCCAGTCAAACTCAATATCATAATCATTATTATCATAGCCCTGTTCACCGGAAAGATTCTGACACTCCTGGCGCTTGAGATCTTGTTTCTGCCACATGAGACGCAGGACCCACGCAGCATTGCGGACATTAACACTCGTCAGGGCCTCAAAGAGCGAGCCGAGCTTTTCAAGGATAAGACCCCGCTGCGAAGGGCGACATTCTGCACCTGCGATGAAGGTGGGCCAGATGAGACATTTGAAGTGGGGGTCTGAATCTGGGATGAGGCAGATTTGCGTGATGAGGTTCGTGGCGATGAGTTTATGGTCGAGCGGGAGGCCTACATCTGCCCAGGGGGGCGAGAAGCCTTCTCTGGCGCGTGAGAGGAGGCGGCTGGTGTAAAGGTAGACAGCGTTTTGGTAGGAGGTTGCAAGAGCGAGACGGTAGGTTAGGTTTGGGATGAAGAAGACATTTTGCATTTCTTGGCTCCAGGCTATTGGGTCGAAGTCGCGGATTCCCTGGAGGAGACTTGCGAATGAGTCGAGGGTGAGAGGCTGACTGTGTTGGATTGCATTTGGCAGCGCTGTTGGTTGGGGAGTTATGGCGGCGACTTCGGAGTCTGGGTACCAGAGGGCGTGGAGGAAGAAAATCACCTCTAGGAGATAGGCGGGACATCCGACCCAAGAATTTTCTTCGAGGCGTTTGAGGATCTCTGGGCCCATGGATGAAGAGTAAAAGGGCTTTGAGAGCGCGCCTGGGCGAGCTAGTGTTGATCCCATGATTTCCATTCTGCACGGTCAGCAAATACTTTTCGCTATAAGCAAAGACCCGAATCTTACATTAAACACCCGTCAAGGGCAAAGGCGTCCAGGTCATCGAGAATCCCTTGTCCCGGGCCATTTTCAGGTCGGTCCTTGAGAAGCTTCTTCGCGCCCTCAATATGATAACTCCAGGCCCCGCTGCCAGACTCAAATATGTCTATGAAGGCAAGCAAGACAATAGCAGCCAAGGTCCTGCCGTCCTTCTGCATCGCCGGGTTATGGAGATCCATAGATAATTGGCGAAGGGCACGCTGCTTGTACTCCAAGAAATGATGGTAGGCTTGCGAAGTGGGCTTTCGAGAACTTGCCGGCGCGACAATATCTTCAATCTCCTCTACTGACATCGACAGATTGCCCGATGACCATGGTAGGACAGAAGAGTCCGATTCTGATACAATGGAGCAATGAACAGCCCCAAGGGCAGCGATGCTGCTAGCGAGAACAGGAGAATGATTGACCAGCGCAGCAAGATCTCGGAAGGGATTTTTGTGTTGGGAGTAAAGGGCGAAGTCGTTCACCATATATTGATTGTCTTACGAGTAATTGTCAGCGAAGCCCACGGATAATTCATTGGGGAAGTCTCACAATGATGTACGTAGTACCTTGATAACCGGCTGAGATCTTTGAGCAGTGGATCTACCAGTCCCCACGGCGTTGGAATATAGTCGGCAGGAGGAGTGCCTCGAGGAACATGAACAATTGAGGTGTCCTGTTCCTCGGCTGGATTGACCCCCAAGTGCGCAATTTCTCCCCCAAATGTTGGGTTCTCCGTCTCGAAAGTCCATGCATCAGTCTCCGGACTAGGTTGGGTCCCAGAGCTGTGCGATTCGGCATCGGATGGGGATTCGGCGATAGACAAAAAGCCGAATCCGCTGCTCGTCGTAGTCGAATCATACGGTTCGGCAGCTGGCTGGCGCTTTGGCTTGCTAGGCGGTGTTTCTAGGTCATCAAAACTGCGGCCCATCATCTTTCCTCGACTAGCCACACCACCCTTGACCCAAACGAGCGGTTTCTGATACCCCAGACATTCTTTCCCCGCATCTCGACACTTTCGACAGGTGGGTTGGCCATTGTCGCAGATAATGCGACGTCGTCGGCAGGTATAGCAACCTTTGGTCATTCTCTGGGCGTTGTGAGAGAAATGTATTTTCTTAACTGGATAGCAAAGAACTGAGTCACTGGTGAAGTTTGTTCAGCGCCACTCGCCATCGTCGGTTAGGATTCGGAGGCAGGATGTTGACAAAGCCACACGACCATCGCTAGCCGTTTAAGAAGTGACTCTGTGGAGAAAAAGTCATAACCCAGGTTGTAAATCCGTCATCTCGGGATGATTCACGAAAGCTTCACTCGCGGGGCCGCGGGGAGGATGACTAATGGCATCTTATGACGATCGAGACCCCAGGACTGTTTTTCTTCCATCTCAACCTTCGACTTGTTCTTCATATCAGCTGCACTTGAAGCCCATGGTCGATTATTAAAGAACTGCAAGATGGTTTTGAATCTCTTGCTCCGAAGTATGGAGGTAAGTGCTTTTGCTATCGCCACTCCGATCTTCACTGACATTGTTCCATTTTAGGTCTGGCTCACCGTTCGAGTACGTTGTTCCAATATCGATATATTTGTTCTTGAGTGTGCATTCTAATCTCGCCTACGCAGCTCCTTCGAAGTCCGATCTTCCATCGTATGGTGGGCCGAGTTCACCAAAAAGTCCAACATATCAGGTACGGGGTGCCTCCGGAGGAGCAGGGAGGCACCAAACTCGAGGGACAAGGTATGTTTGGCATCAGCATTTTGTGAATAGTGTGGCTGATCTGTTCTGGTTAGATTTCGAGTACAGGAAATTCTTTAATCATTTCAAAGAAGAGCTGAAGGACCAGATGAAGGGAAACCCGCGGAACAAATTTTGATACACTGGCGCTTGTTTGATAAGGAAACTGATGATACCCACATTGAATACGATACATATGCTGTTTTTCCACCCTGCGGAAATCTGGAAAATTGCTTCTTTTGGCGCTTTTGTCGACACCGGGTATACAGTGGGATGCACTTTCACACTCCCTGCGATGCATTCCTTGTTTCATCCGGAGAGTGAACTTGATTTGAATCATTGTCTTGCCCCTTCTACTATTTCCAGCTGTTTACATATGCAGCTAGGCTGGGACCAATAACTGGGGCATATATATCGAGTCTCGGGATCACTCTCGAGGGTGTGCTGCAAGATTGTTACTTTGGATGCACCTTGATAGCGAATTCCTCTGAATATTTACGACCGGTCTACGCAGACTATTCGCTCAGACAGAGTATACGAATGAAGAGAGTACAATCACGATGGATTCTATCACTGCGAACCATTTGTACTTGTCTAACCGAGTCCCAAATACCAACAAGCCGATCATGCTGAAGCCGAACCCTTTCGCAGCCTATAGGCCAGTTTCTGAGAGATCACACCCGCTCGTGCTGTACCAACTCGAACCCGGGCCCTCTCAACCGAATTACGCACTTTAATCAGGACACGACGAAAGACGATTTTTCTGGCAGGCCTCCAGAAGATCTTCTGTGTTTCCCGAGGGTTGGCCCGCATGAACATGACCTCAACCACTTTCAGCTTTCCGTATCTCAGGCTCTGGTTCTGAACCCACTTCTCTTCATTTTTGATGTTGGTGAATGCAACAAACTTGCGTCCACCATGGCGCTCGGAGCCGAGCCATTCCAGCTGGTTTTCGTTTCCGAAGAACGTCACGGAGAGAATCTTCTCGACAATATCCAAGTAACATTGGTTGTTGTACTCATTGGAGATATCGGTATTAGAATTGATGATGTTTTTGATGTGTGTATCAGACAGACTAGTTCACGTTAGTACTCATTGCAAGCCTATGTGCACATAATTCAGCATGACACTCACTGGACGACGATATGCGTAATACCTGAGAGATCGTAATCCCTGAATTTATGTTCGTAGTGAACGTCGAGGACAGGAAGCGAGGCTGTAGTGACCTCGGGAGGAGAGCGTGTCTCGGCCATGCTTCTCTCGTAAGACTCGTGGTAGAATTCACTTGTAGAAGGGTTGATCGGGTAGATGAATGCAATGAACTCGTGTGGATATGAATTCTGAGTATGCTGAAAGCTCTGACGGTGAATGATGGACGCTGAATGTCCGCAGCAACTGGGCAGTTGCAAGGCTGTTGAGGCGAGGTTGAGATAGGAAGAAGAATGCATTTATGTTAAGATCTCTCGAGGAGCGAAAGGGAAGAATAAAGAAAGATTCTATTCCTGGGAAGTGGACAAAGAAATAGACCTTGAGACAAACAAACTACCACGATTTCTATCTTATTGTATGGTTATTATAGGATTTGGCCCTTGTCACTGCGAAGAACCAAAGCTTTCACTTGTGACCACAAAGCAAGGTCCAAATGAGGTCCAAATGAGGCCTCCGTTAAACTTTCTATTTATGTGCTGTAGGAGAGACTCTTGAAGTAGAGACTCCAATACGAGGGTTTATAGGGACCGTCACGACAACCGACCTAATCGCGGTACGGCCTTCACCACCTTTCTCTGTCTTCCTATTTGAGTTATACCTAGGTAATATATAAGAATAGCTAGCCCTTGTATGGCCTTATCATAGTTGTTCTAGTTGTTCTTCTTTTGCTGTCTTTGAGTAGTCGTTCTTGTAGTCCTTTAGATGTCTTCTTAGATATCCCCTTTATCAGTTCTGTATATAGCCAGAAGGATAAGAAGCACTACCACAATATGCGTATCTTCAAAACTATGCCCGAGTACATTACATTCTCTGTTGGGCAAAAGCCCGGTTGTCGTGATGGCCCCTAAAAATCCTACTCCGCTTCCATTGCGTCACCAGGGCTCTTTGCTAGGTCCCATGTCTAGACATGGTTGGAAAATCGGTAGTGGCTTTCGCTAATGTCCCAGACGTATGGTTGTATATCCAAATAATCTCGATATCTCCAAATACCCTTGCCAAAGGCCCATATCATTGTCTCGCTAACTCAACACGGAGGGAAATAATAACTATGTACGGAGTACTCCGTACTATATTCCACTATTAGTACTAGAGCCACCTGGATGTGGAGAAAATGTGGGCGGATGGGACGGATATAAGGAAAGTGGCCATGCAGTTAAGGCAGGGCTCTCCGGGTAGGTAAGAGGATTCTTTTGGACGTTATGGTTAATAGTACTCCATTGGAACGAAGTTACTATGCTCCGTACATTTGCCTCATATCTACGCAGTAGATGCGAAACGTCGAGATCGACCGGTCTGTGACGCCTGTCAGAACCGGGATCAATACATAACCGCTCATCTCGGCTAGGATACTTGCCGGGAGGCGTGCAATGTTATTTTCGGAAATGAATCGGTGAAGGGCAAGACTGAAAGAGAAAGGTATCGAGGAGAGGTCCATAGAGAGTGCCTTCTATAATGCACATTTCCGAGGTCTTCCCGACGTTGTCCCTGACCCGACAACAGGTAACTAAGCAGACCCTAGAAGGTTCCACCTGGGCACCTGGGCAGAAATAGCAGGAAGCCCAAAACGTATTTGTAGGCTGTCAGCGGCACGCCACATGGACTGATTGGGGTTAGGGGCAAAAGGATTCCGATTTTTAGGTCATCTCCGGCTGTGTGGGCTTTTTATGAAACGATGAGTCGAAAAAGGGGCGACCAGGTACCCGAGAGATTAGTGTGACATGACACAGCGCGAAAATCCCTGCAGACCAGATATTTTGTAGGAAGATGTCAACCATTCATTAGGCGACCTGTGGTGACAGGGTAGCATTTATGCAAGATGTCATACAGCGATTTTATGCCAATGCCAATAATGTGGAAGATCAGAGGCAGATCATGGGAGATGTGCTAAATATGGAGCAGGAAGCGAGGGGTACGGAGTACGTCGTCAACACATGTTCAGCCCACATATTCAGAGTTTTCTTTCTTTCTGATCTCTAGGGCTATATAGGCACCTAAAATATCCATGGATATGTGTAGTCAGTCATTTACTCGTTAACTCACTGACTTCATTATAAGAGTCTCTTTCTCTCCCTCTACCACTTTCTTCTAAGGTTTATTTTTGTTAAAAATCAAATCTTATTTTAAGACAATTGTAACCACAAGCGGTCAAACGTCCAGACTCAATCCACGCGCCGAGGAATCTGCCACTCTGATTGGCTGATGATTCAATAGAAAACACGTTAGACTGGGTCGCCTGAGACTAGTGTGATCTAATCAGGACTAGCGTCTTCCAAAGTTCGGGACAAAACAACACTGCCCAAGGCTCGCCTTTTCGCTTTGACTCCTTTTTCATTTTCCTGCTTTTTCCTCTTTATCCTCTTGACTTCAGGTCAAATTCTTTCGTTACTCTGTACTCACGTTCATTATCCCAACCATGCGTCTATCCAGCCTCTCGCTCTTCATACAGGCTCTGCTGTTGACTGCGGTCGCAGCTCAGAGTGCTGGTGTCTCCAACATCGTATCCGATCTCACCACTGAGACCACTTCCTCTTCGACTTCAGAAGCGCCTGAAACAACACCAACGACTTCATCAACTTCCACATCCTCTAAAGAGACCTCTACAGAAGAATCAACTACCAGCAATGAGCCTACTACCACCTCGACTTCTTCCACCGCTGACCCTACCACCACCGACCCTACCACTTCAGCATCGCCCTCTTCCACTCCCGAACCCACCGTCCCTTCAACCACTTCCAACACTGAGCCCACCTCCACATCAAGTTCCGATGGCGATAGCACCACTTCGTCTAGGAGCACCACTACTAGTCAGACCCCCGTTGTGAAGACCATCACTTCCTACGCGACCAGTGATGGATCCACCGTCGCCAACGTGATGACCACCACCTCCACCCCCGTTGCCGAACCTTCTCTTAACGCCGATAAGGGTTCCGGCTCTAGCGGTGTGTCTTCTTCGGACAAGAAGATCATCATCGGTGTCGTGGTGGGTGTCGGTGGTGCTATCCTTATCGGTGCCTTGGGCTTGGTTTTCTGGAGAATCCACAAGAAGCGCAATGAGCAATTCGGTGATGAGGACGATCTGATGGGTGGCACCGCTGTGGGCTCCGGCCCTCGCGAGAAGGCCCCCAGTCCGGCCGGCAACACCCCCTTCAAGAACACACTAGACCAGTATCACAACCCTGGTCCTGTCAACGCGGCGTCCAACTTCTAAGCGTACTGTGTTGACTTGACACTCGTCGAAGTGTAATTCTTGTACGATCTTCATGCTTTTATCAGGCGCTACGGACAGGGTATGCGAGCTCAGGGTTGCGTTTTTCTTCGGTTGCAAAATTGCTTTTTTCCTTTTCGGGCGTTTTCACACCCATCCCCTCCGTTCATTATAGATTGAATATCTGTGCATCCATTTGAGCGATTTTATCTTTTTTCGGCAACCACCACATTCCTTTTTTTCGTGATCGCGACTTTCGATCCCCTGCGCGACTGACAAAAATACGGCACCACTTTCCCATTATGCCTGTTATCTATTTTTGATTCCCCGTATCTAAGCCCTTAGTGTTGTCCTGTGGTGAACTCCATTATGCCTTGACCAATATCCTATTCTTTTACCTTTCGCAGCATCAGACGTCAGATTGTACAGTGTTGGTGCTGCAAAGGTCCCTTCTATCTTGATCTGTTCTGATCCGTATGTATGTAATTCAAGGCAAATGAATCCAATCAGTGAAACAATCCACAATATTACGTTCTATATGCTAGCAAACTTTGGTAACAATGTGGATTAAGATCGACATCCGATCTCGATCTGTATCCTCGCCGATTGATCGACGCGATGCATTCCACCCTCAACTGATCACTTGAGCATCTTTCTCCCCCAGGACCACACTCGTCCACTCGGTACCCCCGACTCTTGCTGTTCCCAGAAGGGCAGGCGCTATCAATCTGGCGGTCGACCCGTGCCCCCAGCTGGGAGGCAAATGTGTAGTGTTTCCAATCAGCGTGGTTCTTCGTATAGGCCGTGTAGGAATGTTTGGGATGGTCTAGCTTTATTACAGGTCTGCACCAGCCTCACACCACAGAGATATGATTTATAAATCCAATGATCATGAAGCAAGACCAGTGAGGACTTCCAATTATTAGAGAGTCGACTACCTATCTCATATGAAGGCGTACCTGGATCAGCCGTGTGTACTGTATAGGCAACATGGCTATGGACTGAGTGCATTGCCATCGTACTTTCTCCCTTTCTCCTAGCCCTATCCTGAGAGCTTCCAAGGTTTGTCCAGGTCCACAGCCCTCCAGGGCTGTTCCAAGTTGAGGGCTGGAAAGTAAGCGTCAAGAGATCGGCACTCGCTGCCAAGAAATCCGCTGCAACCACAACATGAGATGGCCTCTCGAAATCATCGCCCCCAACCAGCCAAGCAAAACAGTAAGTTGAAGCCTCTAAGAAGAAACGCCCCCAACCAGGTCAGCACGTGGATTATAGGTTGGAGACACTAACAAGGAACACCCCCAACCATACAAGCAAGCCATCAATAAGTACTCCGCGACACACCCAATCAGCCAAGGTGAACTATGTATCCTTTGAAACCGCCCCCAAACGACGGGCACGACAGCCCCAACCAGCCAAGCATGTAAGCCACCGCAAATGATGTCAGAGGTGCCCAACTATGGACTTATGCTCACTTTTCTTGCGAAGGCATAAGTTGGCATAGGAAAGCGTATAACTAATAAAGGCTCCTCGCCGATGGGAGATATAGAAGTTTCTCTGATATTAGACTGGTTCCCCTCATATCGCGATACCATATCCAGCTCACATTTATACAACAAAGACAATCATGCAGCTCAAACCATCCACGCTCGCTCTTGCCCTTTCTCTATTCGTTTCTTCCACCCTTGCAGACGGAGAACTCTCCTCTACCCTTGTAGGCTGCGACGAAGTGTCATGTCCCAAAGAAGGTATCAATGACCGCTGCACAGTGGAAGATAATACCTTCCTTGGTATCGGACTATCCCGCATCCGCGACGTTCCATCGCCTCTTGAGGGTTTCTCCCTCGTGAAAGGTGTAAATGTGTCTGATGGGCTGGCTGGCAATGACAATGACAAGCCCACACGTTCCTTCAAGTCGTTATATTACCTGGGCACACCCTCGGACGTAGAGACCAGGGACTTGTCCGGCTGTGTTGTCGTCTTCAACGATGCTCCGTCTAAGAAATTCAACCAAAATGGAAACGATGTCCGCGCTGCGAGCGGTAGCTGTTCCGATGTCATTGACAACACATGCATCGAAAGGCTCACGGAGAAGGCAACGGAATTAGCTGACGAGGCTGATGGAAATGTCTGCACAAGCCTCGAGCGAGAATTAAAGAGTGCCTCTCTCGATGAGTGCAATGGATTCGGTAATGGTGGCAACCTTGGGAATTTCACTGTTAAGTCGCTTGGTGATCTCAACGCTGTTAAGAATTCCTCAGACTGCTGGCCTATTCAGCCCAAGTCTGATCAGTTGATGGAGATTGCGAGTGTCACTGCTCTGGTAAGTGGAATTATATTCGTGTCTAATATATGCAGTGGTTAATGTATACTCTGCAGAACGACAACACAGCAACGGCTCTTTATGACGAGGCCTATAAGATTACACCCGTCCTCACGGTCTTCACCGGAAATGACAACAGCAGTCTTGTGGACAAGACGGCTTCTCAGCTGACATGTCTGAAAGTTGTCACTGAAGAGGATCCCAGTGATGATGAAGATAGTAGTGAGAATTCTGCGGTAGCCGTCAAAGCAAGCGGATTTGCTGCTGGCATTGCGGTACTAGCTGGAATTCTTGCCTTGCTGTAGATATCATAGTGGATGGACTGTTTGAAATAGATGAATTGGAAAGAGGATTAAGTGATGCTACTAGTTGGATCATTGTTGGGATATCAATCGAGATAACATGGCGATATGCATGCTCCATACTCCGTACCACCACTTACAATGCAAGGGGTCAGAACGCGCTAAATTAGCGTGTCCTGACAGGGACTTTATCTCTCAGACCTCGACAGAGTAAAACCACTTACCTTATTCACTCTCAATCAATACGATATATCTACATACATAATAGCCCCGGAGAAATCAATTAAACACCTTGAAGACCGAAGACCAGCCAACTGACGCAACCGACTTCCGCATCCGACCCACGGATACGCCAGACAACCCCATATAACCATCCACCATCCACCATCTACACAATGTTCGCAACACAATCCCCCCAAACCCCCTTCCGCCAAACCCACTACACCCCAGCCCGCTCCTCCCCGCTCAGAAAGCACAACACGACTCCACCTATATGGACCATGTCCCCGACGCGCAGCATCCAAAGCGCGTCGCAAAGCCCAGCACCAAACCCATTCAGCAACCCGCCACCTACCTTCAACATCCAGACCGAGCCACTCGCGCGACACGTACAGAACCACCACTCCCCAATCCCAATGCAGTTCAACGCGTCCGCCTCCGCCTCCACAACACCTACCTCATCAAACCCATTCCTTCTCCACACTCAGACACCCACCTCGCCCTCCTCGCCAACCCGCCAAAAGCCGAAATACGAAGCGCGATACGCCTCTACGATCGCGAACCCGCTCCAGGGCGCGGCGGGTCTGGCGCGCTCGAAAACGCGTAAGATGTTCCTCAATCGGGTGCGTAATGAGCGTGACCATGGCCGCTTTGAGGCGCGCGGAGAGCAGATGATGCGTATGGAGCATCTTGCTGATCGGAGGAGGTGGGAGGAGAGTATGGCGAGGGATGGGGAGGGTGTTATTGCGGGGTTTGAGGCGGAGGTGGATGAAGATGATATGCTTCCTGGTATGTTGGTTTCTGGTTTCTTTTGGTTTCGGTTGTTCGATATGTGAATATGGTGTGTGGATGAAGACTGGTGGATATGGACTGTATTATGCACTATGCTAAGAGTACTTGCTGACTTTGGAGCTTGGGTAGATGACGTTCATGCACTTGATGAGTTCATGTCTCAGGAGGAGGCCATGGAGATGGCTCTCAGGGAGACTCAGAGTCGGGTTCCTGGGAGAGTTGGTGATTTACGGCGTAATGGGCCGGGTTCGTTTAGCGATGATGAGTACGATGATATATTCATGGGATTGTCGGAGCCTCAGGGGAACCAATGCCAGTCTCATTGTCAGCCTCAGTCGCAGCCTCAGGATATGGACATGTCATGAGCGGGCTAGGGCTACGGGTTTAGTGTTGATTTTCCTTTGCGAGGCATTGCATTGGGTGGCGTTTTTGTTTCCACTTGGGTTGGGCGAGACGGGAATACGGGTATGTATATAAAGTAAATAAGGGTATATCGACGTGGGTTGCATATGTACAATACACAGACGGTGTATGAGTGACAAAGGAAACAAGCAAGCCTCGGCACCAAGGCGATTTGTTCCTTTTAAGATTCAATCATACATTTTCAAGATCATATCACTGCTGCGGGCAATCAGGCACTCCGCCAGCTCCAGCCGCCGCACCTCCCAGGTCCTCCATGAGGGGGTTCGAAACGAGTTCCTCAGGTGGGCTTCCAGCCGCTTGCATCTGAAGACATAGTCAGCATGAAAATCGAAAGAAGATCTCTCGATCCAAATGTAGAACGACTCACCTCCTGCATCCTCTCCCACACATACTCTCGACACTTGGGATCATCATCCGAGAAGCTCTTCTCCTCGAACTTCTCCACAATCTGCTTAACAACCCGCGCCTGCGTCTCAAACCGCTCCATATCCTCCGCCGAAACCTTGCCACTGTTCTTATTTTTCTCAATCCACGGCCCAAACTTGACATCCAACTCCTTCATTGGCTCATACAGCATCTCCTTGTTAGACAACTGCTCCATCATGCCCATGAACATCTTAGATAGGTCTCCATCTTCACCAGCACCCGCTGCCCCCGCCTCAACAGCCTTAAGCAGCTGCGCCAGCATATCCTCCGAGATATCGTCTTCATTACTTGCCGCGGCAGTAGCTTTATCACCGCTTTCCTTCATGCGGCCCATTGTGCGCTTGATGGCGTCGTTGAACGAGTCGGTGGGTTGCTCCGCACCTGCGCCCACAGCTGGCGTACTAGAGGAGCCCTGGGTGCTAGGAGCAGAAATGCCGGCCGCGGCTGCGGCAGCCGCGAGATTCTCTGCTGAAGCTCCGGCTCCGGAACCGCCCTCCTCGGCCATCACGTCGGCGAGGAGCTGTTTAAGGAAATCGCCTGGCGGGATCCCGCTCTCTTCGAGCTGTTTCGCGAATACGTCGGCACCTTGGTCGACCGTTGCTTGGAAGTTGGGGTCTGAGCTGCTTCCAGCGCCGCCGCCTCCCATCATGTTCGCCATGTCTTGTTCGAGTTGCTTGAGGAAGGCATCTTCGTCGAAGTCTGGATGTGTAGCTCCTGTTGAGGGATCAGGTTTGGTGGCGGAGGGTGCGGGTGGGTTTGCGGGAGGAGCGGGTTTGGGTTTGTTGAAGTCGTCGAGGACATCTGTACGTGTGAGTGTTTTCGGATCATTCCGCGTGGAGGGGTGTGAGGGGGCGGGGTAAGGAAGGGAGGCGGGTATGTGTTACCATCTAGCTCATCGAAGTCTGAGTCTTCATCGTCGTCATTTGCGACTCCTTGCTGCGATTGCGCGGGTGCTGGTTCTGGTGCCGGTGCGGCATTGGTGTTTGGCGGCTGAGAATCTTGTGGTGTCGTCACGGTGGGAGCCTCATCGGGGCGGTCCTTAGGCAAGGGGGTAGCCATATTGCGCAATAAGAATAAGCAAGTCTGATTCTCAATTGAAGATACGGCCCGGTCGGGGTGAAGCTTAATTTTTTGGAGGTAAAAAGAAAGTCTGGAGATGAGGTTGACATGTGACGGGTGTTTTGGCGGGGGCAATGCCGATCGCCGAGGGTTTACATTTTGCCTAGGTACGGAAAACGTAGTAGTAGATTACTACGGAGTATACTGTATAGGATGTGCTAGTATATTGTATTCGGCATGATTTATAAGTAGAAATAACCTTGGACCCTGATATCTAAAATAAGACTCGAGTGTTCTCTACAATTTGCCCAAGGGCACGGTCTTTTAAGTCGAGACTTGGCCCATGTACCCTGTCCATGTACAAAGTACCGACATATGTATGCTGACGAGATCTGGCAAGTCCAAGCACAGAAGGTATAAGATCTAGCTCCAAATCGTACACCGGTAAACAACCTCCTCCGCACATCCTTCCGCCATGAGATCATAAGTCCAGACCAGATGAAAGCGTGAGCATTGGATCCTTGGCAAACACATACCCCCCGCATAATTTCAACCGGGCTGTTCCATGCAAGAGAAATCCGCAGTGCATTCCTTCCAAGTCCGGGGAAGGGGCGTCATCCCACGATGATCCTTCATTGGGTCTCCGAGGGCAACCGGTCGAGAGTGGCGTGTGATTCGCTTCTAGGTGCCCCAATGGGTCAGGGCCCATAAGGTCATGTGGCATCTGAATAGGGCGGAGGACACCGAAGATCCGATGGCCAATACCGAGTCAATACTTGAATACCTAAGTCGATACTAGGTTAAGATGGTCAACCTTGGAAGGATGGGATGATCTGTCCTATGTCCGGTATCGGCTATACTGGCGCATGACTTCCACGTTCAGGGTTCTCCGCGGACAACTTCAATGTTTTCTTGCAAGTTGCAAGTTGCAAGTTACGAATTGCTGCAAATTGTATACAACATTCAAGTTGCAAATACAAATTGCACTTGAGAACCAATATTACATTACAACATTACACTGAAACAGAGAACCCCACAAAGGTCTTGTGGAGATGTTGGAAAAGGATAAGGCCATTCAAGTAAACGTGGAACCCCAAGAACCAAACGAAAGAAAAAGGAAAAAAAGAGAAAAGAAAAAGAAAAAGAAAAAAGGGAAAAAAGTCAAAGAGTTTAAGGTACGCGAGAGAGCCCCTCCTGACCGGACAGACTTTTTTTTTTTTTTTTTAGTCAATTGCTTTACACAGGTATTTTTCTTTTCTCTTTTATCTCAATTCCTCTGACTCTTTCTTTCTCATAATTTCCGTTTTCTTTTATGTCACTTGAATTCCCTCTATCTCGCACGTCCCTTCTACCTTAGCCGCGCGTGTCTTATCCCCTTTTATCCTTTTTATCCTTTTTTTCCATTTTCTTTTTTTTTTCTCCTTTTTTTGCCGGCCAGGAGGTCCGGCAACGCGGGGAAAACTGGCTGTGTCTGTTCCGTGTGCGGAGGGCCGCCTACAGGCTTGAATTAGATTATATAATGGTCGCGATGGTTGACCATAGTGATATGGCCATGGACTCAATCGTCCCTAAACATGAACCTGGTCCGGATGGTTCCGTCAGTTCGACCGTGTCGACACCAGATCCAGAAGCCGAACCCTTAACTCAGGACGCTGCGCAGACTCAGAAGAGGAAGGGAGGCAGGAAACCTGTACGTAACATTTTTTTCAAATCTGGGGCCCCGCATTTTCTCCCTTGTGTCACTGTCCTATAACCCGATGTCGTTATCTTTGAACTGTATACTAACCCTCTTCAGATATATGCCACCTCGGAAGAGCGAAAGCAGCGCAACCGGCAGGCCCAGGCGGCCTTCCGAGAACGCAGGACGGAGTATATCCGTCAGCTAGAGACCACCATCAAGCGCAATGAGGAATCTCTGCAGAGTCTGCAGCAGAGCCATCGCAGCGCCGCCGATGAATGTCTAATGCTGCGGTATAAGAACTCCCTGCTGGAGCGGATCCTTCTTGAAAAAGGTACGGTCCCTACCCGAACCTCTGGTCCAAATCTCGACTAACACCCAACCCCAAGGCATCGATGTACAGGCCGAACTACGCCTGAAAACAGGGGCGCCGGGCGCTCCTCCCAAGGCGAACCCAATGCCCCCAAAGGCAGCGCCTAGCGCGGGGGCCCGTCCGAACCAGCGACACCCCGCCGGCATCGCCTCGAAGCCCGAGACTTTCGGCATGTCGCAGCGGGAAGGCGCATACGGGATCCCGTCGCCGCAGTTCCAAGCAACCCCGACCTCCCACGTTTCCTCGCCCTCACATGCCAAGTCCCCCGGCTTCGGCTTCCAGGGCGCCATGTCACCTGTCGAGGGACGGCCCCAGCTCCTCCCCCAACCCCGGACTTTCAGTCAGACGTCGCCGCCGGCAATTAGCATGCCGCAGACTGAGCCGTCAGATCCAAAACCCCAGTCCCGTGGTGGAGCTATGGGTCCTCGCGGTGCGCGGGTCGCGGCTGCTTACTATCCCTCCCCATTCCAGAAACACTACGATCAGCTCGGTAAGCCTGTCTTCACCTCCTTTACTATTTAGTTCTTCCCCAGCTGACTTTTCAAGCAGAACAAGAATATGATGCCCAGGCCGATATGGTCGACGAGGACCACGACGGCTCAGCATCTTATGTCCCTGGATTCACCCCGCAGTCCGTCGCCTCGGGCTCTCACAACATGTCCGGTTTCAGCCAACCACCAGGCGAGGGCACGCCGAACGATTTCAGCAATGCAAATCAGCTGCTCGGTCAGTACGAGCCAATGCTGGACACAGATCCGTTCGGGTTAAGCGCTAGCATGCACTTCCCCACGCCGTTCAACTACGAGCACAACAACTCGAGGCAATGAACGGCTTCCTAAAAATTTGTCTGCATCCTTTTTCTCTTAATTCTCTTGTTCTATATTCATATATCTGTCCATCTTATGTGGAAAATGATCATCTCTTCCTAAAAGTTTGATTTGAGCATTCCCCGGCGTTGTGAGGGTTTTGATACCAATGTTCTCTTCTGGCTTTCTTCAGAGGTATATTATGTTACATTTTGTATATGAATCGAATCTTCCATCACGGCCATCAGCGAATTATACCTCTGCATATTTTCCAGCCCTCGATTACACCCTGGAATGATACTCATAAATTCCCTAGCCCACAGCAATCTCCAATCCACATCAACACCACCATTCCACTTGCCATCTTCTCCACTTTAGACACCTGCGGCGCAGTGAAGGCTTTACTCATCTGCCAGGACATGGAAGATATTGTCTCCACGGAGGGAATTGATTACGCTCCAGATTAACTCTTTGCCGTTTGAGAAGTCGATATATTGCAGAAGAAGATTCGAATCGAGGTTGGCAGTCGGATTGGATTTAAATTTAGGATTAGCAGTGCCATGTCCGCTATTGCATACAATAGACCATAATCCAGAATTGGGGCCGAATCTCATCCCCATAAAACGAACATGGGATCTTACTTCCACGCGGCGGATCCGCTTGCCGGACGAGTGTTTGCCCAGGTGCCCGAGGCCGCTCGGTAAGCGCGACTTTCCCCCAGTGTTTTCCCAGATACTAGGCTGCGAAAGATACGTCGTGAAGGAATGGGACATTCGTACCCGGTCGGTACGCCGTTGATGTGCTTAACTCCGAACCCGGACGTGGTGGTCTGATTGGCTTCGAGCCGCAGAGATAACCTCCGGGGATTTCACCTCGGACATTAGTCAATAGTTACAGGCGGGACGAAGGAATAGCTAGCATCAATCGTAAGACTAATAGGAGTTAAGCAATGTTAGGTCCGAGCCCTGGAGTTGTACATGGCTGATTAATTCATCGATGGGCTCGATCTATAAAGAGTGATTGCTGTGTATCCTTCGTCGTGTTCAATTGCATGCTTCAAGATCTTATACATTTGTATTCAAATGCCTCTCCTTCCGACTTTAACCTTCTAACCTTCACGCTTCGTCAACCTCCCTCACCATAACCATCCTCACTATGCATGTCTTCGTGACTGGAGCCACCGGCTTTATAGGCAGAGCAGTTGTCAATGAACTCATAACTACCGGCCACACGGTCACAGGTCTAGCCCGCTCTGACGAGGGCGCCGCTGCGCTGACAGCGAAAGGCGTCAGAGTACTCCGCGGTTCCTTTCGAGATCCCGAGATCATCAAGCAAGGAGCCAGCGAGGCTGACGGCGTGATCAACCTTGCATTCGACCACGACTTCAGCAAATATGCACAGAACTGCCTTGACGAGAAAAAGACAATCGAAACTATAGGCTCGGTCCTGAAAGGTACCAACAAGCCTCTGGTCACTACCTCCGGCACCTTGGGGCTGACCAAGGGGAAAGTCAGCACCGAAGACGAAGTCATTGATTACGAAGATCCAATGAAGATCCGCGCGCAGAATGAGAAGGTCGTTTCCGATCTTGCTGAGCAAAACGTGCGTGCTTGTGTCACCCGTCTGCCGCCTACTGTACACGGCGCTGAGGACCATGCGTTCATGGATAGGCTTGCTTCTCTGGCCCGTTCACAGGGTAATGCTATCTACATCGATGCAGGGTTGAACCGCTGGCCTGCTGTTCATCGTCTGGATGCGGCTCGGCTCTACCGACTTGCTCTAGAGAAAGGTGTTGCTGGAAGCATGTACCATGCTGTGGGCGAGGAGGGTGTCGCCATGAAAGATATTGCTGAAGCCATTGGTCATAGTCTAGGTCTCCCTGCTGCCTCCAAGACTCTTGAAGAAGCGGGGAGCGTTGACAGCTTCATGTCCTTCGTTATGAGCATGGATAACCCGACTTCAAGCAAGAAGACCCAGGAAGCCCTTGGATGGGAGCCACTTAATCGGAAGCTTTTGGATGATATCAAGGCCGGGGTTTATACCCAGAAGTGAGGGGGTAGTTCATGGTTTCTGTGCTCTTGGGGGGTTATCTGTCGCAGGCATCATATACTTTTGGAATGAAGGAAGGGTTGGGCATGTAGAAGGGCCGGAATGCATACCCAAGGGATAAATAATAACCAATGCAATTGCTAGCCATATGATGCAACAATCCCCACTCACATGTCAACCTAAATCTAAACTTATCCATCATATTTGTGCTATGGAGCTGTATAGGTAGGTAGCTCCATGATTACATAGCTTCTGCGAGGTCACGATTGAGTACGCAGGTGTAGTCCACAGTCAGATCGACATACTCCACCGGGACATGTCAGTTCTGTGTAAGTTAAATATATGTATTACCATATGGAAATACACATAAACATAGGACCATACACAAAAACGGTGGATATAATATGTCCAACAGCGAATAAACCCAGCGAGTCTGAGAAAACTATACTCCCCAGAAGCAGTCCTTGACGTAATGATTACGTAAGGTACCCTAAGCCCTAGACTGCGGACAGCCAATCAGCGACCGCGGACATATTCGCTTAGGAGCAGAAGCCGCCTTTCCTGATTAGTCACCTTACACCCGGCAACCACAAACCGTGGACCTCTCTTCACCCTGCTCATTCATCATCATCAATCTTGACAGGCCGGATTCCCTTGGGTTCTGCCTTGTGCCCCGTTAACTCCTCTAGACCGATTGTCTAAAGTTGAGCGCCTCCCTCCGGAAGGTCTCCGAAACACAACAGGCGTCATGGCGGACGTCCGGTCCAAGGTACGCTGAATTGGAGCTCTCCTGCGCGCTGCTAGCGACGCAATGCTGAGCTGAAATCGCGATCTGGAAGCGATTCCGGGAATTCGAGGGATTTTTTTTAAAATGTTCAATAACTAATTCGAATTGTTTGGTTTCATATAGAACCTCTACGAGCTTCTGGGTAAATTTCCCCTCCCTTGAATCCAATTCTCGGCTATCTTTTCCGACGACCATGGGCTCTTTCTATTCATAAGAATCCAGCTCTATTCGCATCCGTTCTTCGGTCCATTGATCGCTAACGTTACCTATCATCAGGTAACGACCCAGAGCTCGACCCCAGCAGACCCGCTCCTCCCCCCACCAAGGCTATCGACCGCCCCGTTGACCGCTCCGGAAAGCGTGATGCCCCCAAGGAGCAGCCTGCTCGTCACACCGAGGCCAACGCTCGCCGTGGTGGCCGTGTGACTGGTGGCAACGAGGCCGGTATGTGGTGATATGAATCGGTTGTTGGCGGAAAGCTCGGGCTAATAACTGGACAGCTTACCGTGACCGCAACGCTGGCCGTAACCACAACCGTGAGAAGCCCACTGACGAGGCTGCTCAGCCCGCCCGCCGTGGCCGTGGCGGCCGCAACGACCGCCAGTCCCGCACTGGTCAGACGTAAGCGATCCCTCGAATGAACGAATAAACCCGAAGAACCAAGACCATGAGAATCATGAGATTTTGAGTGGGGATATACAAATTCGAATGATGAAACTAACGTTGGATTTCGATCATACAGCGACACCCGCAAGCAGGTCCAGCAGGGCTGGGGTGCCGAGAGCGGCGAGAAGACCCTGGATGACGAGCGCCAGGGCGAGAAGCTTGCCAAGAAGGAGGAGAGCGAGCCCCAGACCCCCGCCGAGGCCGAGGAGCAGGAGGAGCCCGACAACTCCAAGTCCTTCGCCGACTACCTTGCCGAGAAGGCCCAGCGCGAGACCCTCGCCGCCAAGCCCGAGCGCACTGCCAACGAGGGCAGCAAGCTCGACAAGAAGTGGGCTGCCGCCAAGGAGCTCACCAAGGAGGACGAAGCCGCCTACATCCAGCCTACCCACGAGAAGACCAAGCGCGAGAAGCAGCGCAAGGAGAAGAACTTCCTTGACGTTGACCTCCGCTACGTCGAGCCTCCCCGCAGCGGCCCCGCTCCCCGCGGCCGTGGCGACCGCGCCCCCCGTGGCGACCGCCCTGCCCGTGGTGGTGAGCGCAGCGAGCGTGGCCGTGGTGGCCCCCGTGGTGGCGACCGTGCCCCCGCGGTGACCGCCCTGCCCGTGGCGGTGCTGCCCCCGTGGTAACGCCCGTGGCCCTGCCGGCCCTACCGTCGACGAGAAGAACTTCCCCAGCCTCGGCGGCAACTAAATTGCCTAACCTTGTCAGGAACTCGTGCTCCCAGACGCGGATATCCTTTCCTTTCCCGACTCTTCCATCCCTTTTCTCCATCTGCTAGGTGTGCAAGTTCACCCGGAGGTGGTATCTATTGTGTCGCTTCGTCTGTGATGGTTTTTATTTTCTCTTTCTATGGGGATCGGGCTTGACGGGAGTTTGGGGGATGCGAAGGATTATCCGTGCTCTGCTGGATGCGAAAACTGCCCAGATTTAAGTTTTTTCTTTCTCTTGGGAAAAGACATATTCCGGGTTGGTCTTATATGTGTTGTGTGTTTTTACATTTGCCTTCGGTGAGCAAACGCGAATTGGATGACTGAATTCGACGGGCCCATGTAATTTGAATCGATCCAGAAGAAGTCAACAAAAAAATAGGAACGCAAAGAAATCTTCAATTGAATTACGGGACAATGTCTGGCTTCTTATACTCTAGTGAATTAGTATCTCATAAGATCTACCGGTGGGGTTGTACTTCGGCAGGCAGATGTACGCTTCTCGAAGTATACGGACTTGCACTTGCACGGGAATAGACCAAAGTCGGGCTTGTATGTAACCTTGAATCTACCAAGGTGCTATGGACATCACCCTGTCTAAGTATATACTAATGATACGATAGCCGAAGTTGCAAAGTTCTGGCCCGGGGTATGGATAAGAAAATGAGAAGCGACAACAGATCCACTGTGTCAACAGCCTTGCTCCATCCATGACCCCTCGTGACGAAATGCAAGCTTCTACAGCTCACCCTCGCCATGGCGGTTCCGCCCCGACATGGTGAATTCTTTCGCGGCGGACTCGGCACTCTGGGCCCAAAGTGCCAAGGTCTCGTTATCAACATCGTCGAGGAAAGATAGGCCTGGCATGGCCTTTCCACCACAGGCACGCTCCAATGCTAGGAAAGCAAAATGGCCACCAATGACAGGCCGAGCGAAGAAGTTCGGACCAGGGAAGCCCCCGTCACCCTCCGTGTTGTGCAAGTCCGTGAATGGACGATCGGTGGTGGTCTCATTGACCCACAGGGCGACAGACTCAAGGATCTCTGAACGCACAGGCTTGGAGGCGACAGCCATTGAGAAGAACTCCCAGTCAGTTTTGGTGTACATGTGGCGGCTGTCGAGAGGCAGGCCGTACTTCTGACGCACATAGTGATACCAGAGAGACTGCTTCTGGTAGATGCGGCGCGGAACAAAGCCAGGTGAATCAGTATCGGTATTCTCTAGGTGGAAGCACAGCTGGGCATCGGCGTAGAGGTTGTAGATCGTTGTCCAAGAGCCATACCAGTCGTATGCAAGCTTGGCATGGGAGCCATCTCGGGACATGCCAAACTCCTCCCATTTGGCGATGTAGTCACTGGCGACTTTCTGCGGGTGTAGTTAGTCAATCCGCCATGACACACAGATAAAAGATGCTTCATACCTTGAAATAAGCAGCGTCGGCATCGTGACCGGCTACCTCGGCGATCTTGCTCATGGCGTTGATGCCCACAATACCCTTGAGAGCCAAATTGGTCTGGAGAGCCAGCCAGCCAGCAAAGTCATCCGTAGAAACTGTTCTCGGAATTAGCTTGGATGAATACATCATCAGAAAAAGACAAGAGAAATTGATCTTACGTTGGTTAGCAGGCTCAAGAGAGAACTCCACCAGATATCCAGTCCACTGTTTCCAAAGACTATAGCTCCGCTTAACCCATTTCTCAGCCTGGTGCTGGCCTTTACTACCGCCACCCCATTTGCTGTCTTGGTGGGCAATTCCGGACACTACCTGTAGATCGCGAAGGGGGAACAGTCCAGAAGTCTCGCCTTTGGAGCTTGACGAGGGCAGCCCCTGTGTTGACCAAATGGACGAGGCCGCGGTAGGGTCTTCGTAGCGAAGCGAGTTCACGATAGCCAAACCCATAATGAGGATATTACCACACTCTTCGACCGGCATATACTCATCCCTCCCATCAGGATGTCCGGTGGCATTGGGGAAGTGTGTACCCAAATCGTGCATCGCATACTTATTGGGATATTGTCCGCTCAGCATGTGCTCGATCAGCGGCTCCAAAAGGTACGCCAACCACCGAGGGTTCGTGTACAGGAAGAAGGGGAACGCGGGGAAGATGACATCGATGGTTTGGAAGTTGCCATTCGAAGAGATCTCCTTTAGAAACAGGATCGGGTCATCCGGGGTTCCTGAAAAGGTAGTTGCACCCATGACCTGCCGCGCACTAAGGGCAACAATGTCAACATAGTCATCGGCTCCCGATAAGTAAGCGTCATCTGCCACTTGCTGCGAGTAATTGGATGCTAGAGAGCTAGCTGCAGCGTAGTCCGTGTAATGGAAACTCAGGAGCTCCTCGGTTGTTGGGTACCAGGCTTCCCACAAGGGTCGCATCATGGTGAGCCCCCGAGACGACGCATACTGAACAACGGGGACTTGAATAAAAGCGAGAGTGAAGGTGACGCTGTCGTCGTAAACCTTCGATGAATGGCCAAGGTGGAAAGACTTGGAGAACGCAAAAACCGGCTCTCGATCCCGAATAGGGCGGAATTTCTTATCGTTGGCGTTTCGCAGAGTTCCAGAGCTAGCGAAGCCTCGACGCACATCAGTCGCATACCCAGATTGGAATTTAGCATCCTGTATTGTGATCAGCTATTGATCAGTTCATTTTTTGGCAGATAGGACCTACACATGGTCCAGTGAAATGAAGGGTGCCCCATTCCGCACGATCGCGAATCTCTGAGAGAAGAAGCTCGTTCTCCCTCTGCACTTGCCATCGCTTGAGTGCAAGTCCCTCTTGCTCGGTCTCCAAATTACCTATTTCCCACTTGATCTTGCTACCGGTATCTCCGCTGACCCAGCGGCCATCAACATCCATATAGATGCTGACGTCGACATCGCCTTGGACATCGATTGTGACATACGAGGCCGGGATTGACTGACGTAGAGTTGAAGTTGGTGTAATGGGTGAAAGGAATGAAACTGTAATGCCGAGAGGGTTTCCGGTACCAGTGTCAATGTGGTAGGTCAGGTTGGTCGTTGAGGCATCATAGTTCAGACCAAGGTATTTAGGGAACTTGGTCTTGTAGCTGCTATTTGTTAGTATCTAAATGTCTCCCGGACCAGACCTTTTTCAAATATTTCAAATACATACTCTGATTTATCATCCAAGGATTCATGAGGCTTGCCAAGTAGAGGGTAAACGGTTTTCTGACTTGGAAGGTGAGCCATCAACGAAAGGCCCACCTCCTCTCCAGTGTAGAACATGGGCCATTTTGACCAAGGTGCATCCCGAGCATTGGCAAGCCAGGTGCTGAGATATGGATTTCGTACGACCAAGGGGATTACGGGTGGAGTGAGCGTAGATGCGATGCTAACCGCTGCCTGGAAGACAGCGGCCAGGACCACAAGTGACAGCTGCATGGTCACACTTCTGGTGACGCACAGTCCAGTCCAATATAATAATTGCAGTAATAGCTGAGGTCGTGTAACGAATGTATAACGAATGTGCAAAAGAGTCGTGATGTTGGAGAAAGAAGAGGATCAAGGGAGAGAGAGAGAATGTTGAATGAATGCGGGGAAGGGAAGGATCAACGTTGGAAGTCCCTTGGCCTTGGGAAGTCGATACTGAGGTGATCGTCAATCTAGGAGTTGCTTTGTTGATTTCTCTTTTCTTTTTTTACCCTATTTCTCCTTTATAATATACTAGAAGTTACCTAGGTAGCCCTAGTGGTTCTCCTTCTCATTCGATGATGTCATGCGGAGAGAGCACTATCTAGGTATCTGTTATTACCATCTACATATTCACCAAAAAGAATAGAGGAAATAGCTTGATAAGGAAAGCAAATGTAAGTTATTGCCATATTTAGCTATCTGTCTCGATTTTCCAAGCTTGGTTGTACTATATAGATGTTCTACCTATTAGTTACAATATGTTGGCCGTTAGTCGTGGGTCTTATATAACTAGACCACTAAATAGATGTTACTTAGAGAGCATCACCTTCAGTAGAGGTCTATAGCAGTTTGGAAAAGGTGGGAAAGGAAGCTAGACATGCACCTCCAGGGCTGGATGCATGGATTTCATAATGTCATTGATCACAATGGGATTATTCACAATATACCTCCCGAGGTCAGGCCTGCCATGGGCTATTAACTATCTTTTCCCCAACTATATTATTACATACATGCTTATTCATTTTGACCCCCTGCAGTCTTACTCAAGTAAAAGCGTAAATAACATTTCTGTTTTTCTCCTAGAATTTAATCATATACCGCGTGGGGTCTCTAACCCTTATGGATCCAGGACACGAAAAGCACGACGGAGTCGACGCGCCCCAGGCCGGGGTTAAGCACTCCGTGTTTGACAGTATTGTAATCGTTATAAGCCCTAGAAAAGCAAATTAGAGCAATAGGGTATATAAAAAGACTAGAAGACTTGGATCTTCAATATCAGAAGGTCTCATATGGGAACATCGAGAAGCAAAGTCAATGTCATACGCGTGTATAGAATAACATATAGCAATCAACTGCTATAAAACATTCTAAACCAAACCAATAGTATTAATTGTATCAAAACATCCAAAAAATAGCAATGTCCAAATCGAAATCCTAGACGAAATTCCGAACGCGTGCTCAACACGCCCGTGTGGAGCCCTAGTCCGTGCTCTATACAAGGCTAGTAAGTTAACTAAACGCGGTCGACGCGCGAGACCGTTTTTCCTTTTCCCAGTTCGACTCTCAACTTTCGACTTTCTATCTTATACCTACTCCTCAACTTTCTACTTCCAATTGTGATTGCAAATTCTCTTTGCACATCGCATTGGTCCGCGTCAACATCACACTTCCCCGCAGCACTTCCGGCTTCTACTATCTCGACCTTCTGTTCCTCTCAATCCTACCCTCGAACCCACTCGGGAACTACTCCAGAGCTCCATAATGAATTCAACTTCAGTGCAATTCAGTCCCATCAAGGACGGACGACGAATTCTCGGCGAGAAAGACTCAAACGCGTGTTTATCCCCCGCCACACACGCCAAACCATCATTCCCGGCCATTGGGACCCCAGTCAAGCGGATGTCGATTGCTACCTCACCTAAGAAACTCCTCCCCTCTCCCATCTTTGCAGGCCAAAAACGGACACGGGATCAAGTGGACGAGATGGAAGACCACCTCGGACACGTGCAGGCGCGGGAATCCTCTCCGCAGCCCGGCGTCCAATCTCCTCTCAATGATGATATGCAAAGCCAGGTAAGCTCATGCGAGACAGACAAAGAAGTCCCGAGAATGATCAATCCAAAGCTAACCCTATAACGCGCGAATAATAGATCAACCAAACCCCCACACCACAAAACTCACAACCTGAATGCGACCAAACACAGGATCTAATGGACACCGATCAATCTTTCAATGTGCCCAGCACCCCCGAGCAAGAAACGCGTAGCGTTATCTCAGACCCCGAGACGCGCAAAATGTTCATCCAACAAGTATGCGAACCATGATATCAGTATCAAACATCTTCCCCAGCAGGCAGCTTCTAACAATTGAAAAGAAAGCAACCCTTCTCCGATCAAGACTACAGAGCGCAATGCGCAATGTGACAGACCACCAATTCGACCGCCGGCTCTCCGAGCTAGAAGCCCACAGCCGCAAATGCCCACGGCTGTCACTCTCCGTCCTCTCCACACCACCCCTCTCATCTCGCAAACACTTCACATCCTTCTCATCCTTCTCATCCTCGCATATGAAGACACCCCGCATCGGCTGCGCTGGCTTCACTTCCACTCCCTCCCATAGTACACCCGATCTTCCAGGCCGACCTTCCCCATTGTCTTCCAGCGTTGTTCAGCAGCGCACAAAGTCACACGCGCAACGAACACCGCCTCGTGGGCTCGGTTCCCCAATGCAGCTGAGTAGTCCTCCGGCTACGGTTATTCGCCGTGAAGCCGATAGGGAAACAAGCATGGGCCCAAGAGCCGAGCTCGGCATGAATGATGTGGATGCCATGTCGCCATCACAGCGAGGTGACGCGGTCGATGGGTTATTGAAACTCATGAGTACGGCAGGCAATCAAAGTTCCGACTCGTGGACTGGGTGATTCGGCTGCATTGTCTTCTTTTCTGTGTTGATATTCTGTCCAGACTACTGCTTGCTGTGTGGGGCATGTCTGAGTGAATAAGTCGCATTGCAATGGATAGCAGCCATTTCCCAAGGCAATGTATTGCATGATGTAAAGGGTCAAACGAGCATATCGAGATACGTTGATATACTTCAAATGTTAGTCCTAGCATGGCAGCGGGTATCCCTTTTTGGAAGCATGCAGCATTAGAATAATTCGTCTATACGTTGCGATAAATGATACCATTTGTGCGTTTGAACAATTATAGGATGAGGAAGTTGAAACAAATACCTACAAATGCACATAGGTATACACTTCAGGTCCAATCCCAGAAAGAAGATCGCTAAATATATCAATTCATACAAGGTAGATAGCATCTATCTAAGACGTCCCTCAGCGGACCTTCTTCAACTTATTACGCTTCCGTCCAAGGATATCACGACCCTCATCAATCTCACCCGCAGCCTCACGCTTCGCGGAGCCAACCTCCTTAAGCAAACCGGTTCTAACAACACGGCTCTCAATATTGACGCCTTCCTGCGCGAACTCCTCCATCTGCCTACCAACCCGCTCCTCAATAGCAAGAACGAGTTCAACATCACGCTGACCAATAAGAGTGGTAGCCTCACCACTCCGGCCCGCACGCGCAGTACGACCAACACGGTGCACATAATCATCCGGGTTCCGGGGCACTTCGTAATTGATAACCAGCTCTACGGAGGGGATATCGAGACCACGCGAAGCAACGTCCGTAGCAACCAAGACACGGGCAGCCGTGGCTCGGAAACGAGCCAGGTTAGCCGTGCGCTCGGATTGGGGGAGGATACTGTGGAGGGAGGTAATGCGGTGGCCGAGACGGCGGAGGGTGCGTTCTAGCAGATCGCATGTTTTGGTATGGTTGCAGAAGACGATGACCGGCTTAGTGACGTTTACTTCGGTGGAGAGCAGCGCATGCAGGAAGGCCTCGCGGTGCGTCATCGGGACCTTTAGGTATGTCTGCTTGAGGGTTGGCGGGATCTTGCCTTGGTTCTCGGTGCCGATCTCGGTCATGAAGATCGGTGGCTTGTTGCCTGCTGCTGGCATGGACTTCAATGCCCGCACTTCGGCTGTCATGGTCGCTGTGAACAGCAGAGTTTGACGCTCTGCGGATGGCGGAAGTGCTCCGAGGCATGTCTCCACGTCTGGTAGCATGCTTCCTGGCCCACTGGCGAGCAGGCGATCAGCTTCATCGAGAACAACCATTTTGACGCGGCGGAGACCGGCCACTGTGTCTTCTCCGGACGTTTTGATGTGGTCGGCTAGTCGGCCGGGTGTCGCGATGACTACGTGCGGCCGGCTCGCAAGTTCAATAGCCTGCTGGCGCATATCCATGCCTCCGACGACAAGGATAGGCTTCATATTTTGCGGGGCGGAAACGGCCCTGAATTGTTCGTAGATCTGGAGTGCAAGCTCACTAGACAGAGAAAATAAGGTCAGTCAGTAAAGACGAAAGACAAAACTCATACCCACCATGAACATACCGAGTTGGAGTCAAAACCAAAGCGTAGATCCCGAATGGATTCCGCGCCCACTGCTGCATAATTGGAACCGCAAAGGCCATAGTCTTTCCGGAACCAGTGCGACTTCCACCAATACAGTCTTTCCCCTTTAGAATCTCAGGAATACAAGCCTTCTGAATAGCAGTTGGCCGTTTGATCGCCATTGTGGCCAACGAAGAGACAAGCCAAGGTGCGACATCCAATTCTGCGAAAGTGGACAGCCCACTCTGTTTACCAAGCTCAATTGCATCGCTAATAAGAACGGGTTCCTCTTCCTTTGACTCGGGCTCCTTCTCTACCTCACCCTTCTTCTTGATACGAGAGAGGGTAGGGAGCGGCGCAGGTGCGACGTATGAGTCGTTGGACGACTCTGAGAGACGGCGACGCTTGGGGGCTCGGTCGTCGACATCGGGCTGTTCCACATCGGAATTATCAGATACATCAGAGTCCTCGAACTCTGGATTCTCTGTGATCGGGGGCGCCATCTTGTTTGCGACTGTCTATCAGGACGAAATAATTTTGCGGCAGAAAAAGTTATCTCCAACAAGCGGTGGGGGTTGGCGGCCTGGTTTGTAAGGCACAAAACATGCAACTAACGTAATCGGAAAGCGAGTGGCCACTGTAAGCGAGTGGCCACCACCTCCAAAAACGCGTCTATGAACTAGCACTTAGTTAATTCAACTACCCACTATACCACCAATTCGCTCCCAATCCTCTACAAATTCAATAGAGTAAGAGGGTAGGATCTTATTAGCTATCCAGGCTTTTAAAAATGGAGATATTATATCTATTACTCTCGCTACTCGCACTTATAAAGTCCCGCGTATAACTCTCCGCCACCGGCTTAGTGGTATATAACACCGCGCGATTTCTCGCGCTAACTTATATAAATTAATATAAATTAAGGAGGAATCTCTTAAAAAATGGATTCTATCTATAGATACTCGCGGATTAGTATCCCGGCCCTCTACTATACGAGAAATAGCGAATCTTCTCCTCGAAAAGTGTGGAACCACCCCGGTTCTTTCGGTTAGCGATAAATAGGTTTATAATTTTATAAACCGGCACCCTCTCCTTTCCTCCCGGTTCTCGAGACGCTATAATTACGAACGTACGAAGTGCGAAGACCCGAAGATTATTATAGAGTGGTTTAATCTTATTTAAAAAACGATCCTTTAATTTAGGATTGACCCCGATAACGTTTATAACTTTAACGAGACTAGTTTCGCGATAGGGTTAACTACTACGGTAAAGGTGATAACGAGGAGTGAATACTATAGTCGGCGAGCACTTTTATAGCCTAGAAATCGAGAATAGGTGACTATTATCGAGTGTACGAATACTACTAGCTAGGCCCTCCCCCCGTATATAATTTTTAAAGGCAAAGTCTTTATTAAATCTTAGTTTAACGGCCTCCCGGAGGACTAGCGATTTAAGGTTAGTCCTAATAGATAGACCTCTAATAAAATTGGACTTCGCTAGCTTAAAAAGCTCTTTATTCCTACCACTTCTTTATATACGAAGGGGGGTATCGGCTTTTAATACTTAACGGCTATAGAAGTTATTTAACCCCGAGATTCGATAAAATCTATAAAGAAAATAAAATCATACTAATCTATATGCCTCTGCACTCCTCTTATCTTTTATAGCCTCTCGATATCGGCTGTTTTACGGTACTAAAACGCTCGTACGGCCGGATAGTTAAAATAAAAATACGGAACGGAATCAATTATATCGATAAACTTGATTTCCTCGAAGTATATCCTCTCGCACGAATTAAAGCTTTTAAATCAGAGACTATTAAAAATAGCTTTCGATCTACTAGTTTAATACCTTTTATACCGGAGAGAGTGATTTCGAAGCTTAATATCCGGCTTACTACCCCTACCCCCCTCCTAGCCGGGGTAGTGATTAGGATCTAAAAACGCCTTTAAACTATATATAATTAGAAAAGTAAGCTTCCTCTATTAAAGTATTACTTCGTATAAGATTAAGAAGCCCCCTAAGCCCGCTTAATTCCGCTATTAACTAGGTTTTAAAAGCCTGCTAGATTATAATATAATCCGCCGTATTACTAGAGAAAGAAGTGAGCGATTTACGCGCTAAAAACGAGAAGAAAAAGTAAAAGCGAACTCGATCTATAAGGACGATAGTCTACGAAGGGGATCTCTTAGTTTAGGAGGTTCGTAAGCTACGTTTAGAGCTATTTAAGGCCTAAGTTACGCGTATCAATAACTATCGTAAGTAGGTTTCGGAAGGTTTAAAACCGCCTCCCTAGGCCGGACGAGTATATAGGATATGTAGAAAGCTAGGCTATAGAAGAGAGACATACCTAGATAGATAATGATTTTAGTTTATTTAATTTAATAGCGTTTTGGTTAAGATAAATGCATTTAAAAACTATATATGGGGGGAGGGTGGCCACTCGCTTTCCGATTACGTTAACGTATTTCACTACCGAGCTACGCATACCACCGAGCTACACACCCCACCTAACTTCCTGAATTTAAATGCATTTATCTCAACCAAAACGCCATTAAATTAAATAAACTAAAATCATCATCTATCTGGACATGTCTCTCTCCTATATCCTAGCTTCCTACATATTCTATATGCTCGTCCGGCCTAGGGGGCGGCCTTAAACCTTCCGAAATCCGCTCACGATAGTTATTAATACGCGCTACTTAGGCCTTAAATGGCTCTGAACGTAGCTCACGGATATCCTAAACTAAGAGATCCCCTTTATAGACTATCGTCCTTATAGATCGAGTTCGCTTTTACTTTTTCTTCTCGTTTTTAGCGCGTAAATCGCTCACTTCTTTCTCTAGTAGTGCGGCGGATTATATCGTGATCTAGTAGGCCTTTAAAACCTAGTTAATAGCGGAATTAAGCGGGCTAGGGGGCTCCTTAATCTCATACGAAGTAGTGCTTTTATTAAGGAGGCTTGCTTTTACAATTGTATATAGTTCGAAGGTGTTTTTAGATCCTAATCACTACCCTAGCTAGAAGGGGGGTAGGGGTTCGAAGTCGAATATTAAGCTTCGAAATCACTCTTTCTAGTATAAAAGGGACTAAACTAGCTACTCCGAAGCTATTTTTAATAGTCTCTGATTTAAAAGCTTTAATTCGTGCGAGAGGGTATACTTCGAGGAAATCAAGTTTATTAATATGATTTATCCTAACCCGCATTTTTACTTTAACTAGCCGGCCGTACGAGCGTTTTAATACCGTAAAATAGCCTATATCTAAAGGCTATAAAAGGTAAGAGGAATACGGAGGTATATAGATCGGTATGATTTTATTTTCTTTATAGATTTTATCGAACTTCGGCGTTAAATGACTTCTATAGCCGTTAAGTATTAAAAGCCGATATACCCCCTTTATACGTATAGAAGTGGTAGGAATAAAGAGCTTTTTTAGCTAGCGAAGTCCGATTTTATTAGAGGTCTATCTATTAGGACTAACCTTAAATCGCTAATCGTCCGGGAGGCCGTCAAACTAGGATTTAATAAAGACTTTACCTTTAAAAATCACACACGGTAGAAGGGCCTAACTAGTAGCATTTATACACTTAATAGCTGTTACCTATTCACGATTTCTAGGTTATAAAAGTGCTCGCCGACCGTAGTATTCACTTCTTGTAATAACCTTCGTAGTCGCCGTTAATCCTATCGCGAAACCGGTCTTATTAAAGTTATAAACGTCGTCCGGGTGAATCCTAAATTATAAGATAGTTTTTTAAATAAGATTAAACCACCCCTTTATAACCTCTAGATCCTCACATTTCGCACGCTCGTAGTTATAACGTTTCGAGAATCGAGAGGAAAGAAGAGGACGTCGTTTAACAAATTTTATAACCTAATTTTCGCTAACCGAAAGAACCGGGCTAGATCCGCGCTTTTTAAGAAGAAGATTCGCCATTTCTCGTATAGTAGCAGGCCGGGGGGCTACTCCACGTAGATCTATAGAGAGGATCTATTTTTTAAGAGATTGCTCTTTAAGCTCAGTCAGTTTATGACCGTTAGCGCGGGTTTTAGCGCGAAATATAGTCCCACTAAGACGCGACCGGAGGGTTGATTCAGGCACTGCAAAATGGCGTGCTGCTTCCCGGATAGCGCTGATTTCTTGATTTTTAATAGCATTGATAGCTAATAAGATCCTACCCTCTCTCTCTATTGAATTTCTAGAGGATTGAGAGCGAATTGGTGGTATGGTGGGTGGTTGAATTAACTAAGTGCTAATTTATCGACGCGTTTTGGGTGGGGTGCGTAGCTCGGTGGTGTGCGCAGCTCGGTAGTGAAATACGTTAACGTAATCGGAAAGCGAGTGGCTACTGTAAGCGAGTGGCCACCACCTCTAAAAACGCGTCCATGAACTAGCACTTAGTTAATTTAACCACCCACTATGCCACTAATTCGCTCCTAATCCTCTACAAATTTAATAGAGTAAGAGGGTAGGATCTTATTAGCTATCTAGGCTTTTAAAAATGGAGATATTATATCTATTACTCTCGCTACTCGCACTTATAAAGTCCCGCGTATAACTCCCCGCTACCGGCTTAGTGGTATATAACACCGCGCGATTTCTCGCGCTAACTTATATAAATTGATATAAATTAAGGAGGAATCTCTTAAAAAATGGATTCTATCTATAGATACTCGCGGATTAGCACCCCGGCCCTCTACTATACGAGAAATAGCGAATCTTCTCCTCGAAAAGTGTGGAACTACCCCGGTTCTTTCGGTTAGCGATAAATAGGTTTATAATTTTATAAACCGGCACCCTCTCCTTTCCTCCCGGTTCTCGAGACGCTATAATTACGAACGTGCGAAGTGCGAAGACCCGAAGATTATTATAGAGTGGTTTAATCTTATTTAAAAAACTATCCTTTAATTTAGGATTGACCCCGATAACGTTTATAACTTTAACGAGACTAGTTTCGCGATAGGGTTAACCGCTATAGCGAAGGTGATAACGAGGAGTGAATACTATAGCCGGCGAGCACTTTTATAGCCTAGAAATCGAGAATAGGTGACTATTATCGAGTGTACGAATACTACTAGCTAGGCCCTCCCCCTATATATAATTTTTAAAGGTAAAGTCTTTATTAAATCTTAGTTCGACGGCCTCCTAGAGGACTAGCGATTTAAGGTTAGTCCTAATAGATAGACCTCTAATAAAATTGGACTTCACTAGCTTAAAAAGCTCTTTATTCCTACCACTTCTTTACGTACGAAGGGGGGGTATCGGCTTTTAATACTTAACGGCTATAGAAGTTATTTAACCCCGAGATTCGATAAAGTCTATAAAGAAAATAAAATTATACTAATCTATATACCTCCGCACTCCTCTTATCTTTTATAGCCTCTCGATATCGGCTATTTTACGGTGCTAAAACGCTTATATAGCCGGATAGTTAAAATGAAAATACGGAACGGAATCAATTATATCGATAAACTTAATTTCCTCGAAGTATATCCTCTCGTATAAATTAAAGCTTTTAAATTAGAGACTATTAAAAATAGCTTTCGATCTACTAGTTTAATACCTTTTATACCGGAGAGAGTGATTTCGAAGCTTAATATCCGGCTTACTACCCCTACCCCCCTCCTAGCCGGGGTAGTGATTAGGATCTAAAAACGCCTTCGAACTATATATAATTAGAAAAGTAAGCTTCCTCTATTAAAGCATTGCTTTGTATAAGATTAAGAAGCCCCCTAAGCCCGCTTAATTCCGCTATCAACTAGGTTTTAAAAGCCTACTAGATTATAATATAATCCGCTATATTACTAGAGAAAGAAGTGAGCGATTTACGCGCTAAAAACGAGAAGAAAAAGTAAAAGCGAACTCGATCTATAAGGACGATAGTCTACGAAGGGGATCTCTTAGTTTAGGAGGTTCGTGAGCTACGTTTAGAGCCATTTAAGGCCTAAGTTACGCGTATCAACAACTATCGTAAGTAGGTTTCGGAAGGTTTAAAACCGCCTCCCTAGGCCGGACGAGTATATAGGATATATAGAAAGCCAGGCTATAGAAGAGAGATATGCCTAGATAGATAATGATTTTAGTTTATTTAATTTAATGGCGTTTTGGTTGAGATAAATGCATTTAAAAACTATATATGGGGGGAGGGTGGCCACTCGCTTATAGTGGCCACTCGCTTTCCGATTACGTTAACGTAATCCACTACCGAGTGACGCACACTACCGAGTGACGCACCCCCACCCAAAACGCGTTAATTAATATAACCTTCTCTCTTCAACCACCCACTATGCCACTAATTCGTTCTCGATCGTCTAAAAATTCAACCGAGCAAGAGGGTAGGATCTTATTAGCTATCCAAGATTTTAAGAATGAAAAAATCTCTTCAATTCGTGAAGCTACACACTATTTTAAAGTGCCTAAGGCTACCCTCCGCCGCCGCCTCCGGGGTGTTCAAAACCGCGCGATTTCACGCGCTAACTCATATAAACTAACTGAGCTTAAAGAGCAATCTCTTAAAAAATAGATCCTCTCTATGGATCTATATAGAGTAGCCCCCCGGCCTACTACTATATAAGAAATGGCGAATCTTCTTCTTAAAAAGCGCGGATCTAGCCCGGTTCTTTCGGTTAGCGAAAATTGGGTTATAAAATTTGTTAAACGACGTCCTCTTCTCTCCTCTCGATTCTCGAAACGTTATAACTATAAGCGTGCGAAATGTGAGGATCCAAAAATCATAAAGGAGTGGTTTAATCTTATTTAAAAAACCATCCTATAATTTAGGATCGATCCGGATAACGTTTATAACTTTGATAAGACGGGTTTTGCGATAGGATTAACGGCGACTACGAAGGTTATTACGAGAAGCGAATACTGAGATCCGGCAGCCACTGCTCCGCACGTTTACCCATTAGACCAAAAGGTCATAACAAAGTCAGTTCATGGGAACTGACTTATTGCGGTGGTATATATATATAGGCGCCCCACAACATATATTCTCAACACATGTTATGGGATCACAATACTACGGTCGGCGAGCACTTTTATAACCTAGAAATTGTGAATAGGTGACGGCTATTAAGTGTACAAATACTACTAGTTAGGCCCTTCTACCGTATATGATTTTTAAAGGTAAAGTCTTTATTAAATCCTAGTTTAATAGCCTCCTAGACGATTAGCGATTTAAGGTTAGTCCTAATAGATAGACCTCTAATAAAATCGGACTTCGCTAGCTAAAAAAGCCCTTTATTCCTACCACTTCTATACGTATAAAGGGGGTATATCGGCTTTTAATACTTAATAGCCACGGAAGTCATTTAACGCCGAAGTTCGATAAAATCTACGAAGAAAATAAAATCATACCGATCTGTATACCTCTATATTCCTCTTACCTTTTATAGCCTTTAGATATAGGCTATTTTACGGTATTAAAACGCTCGTACGGCCGGCTAGTTAAAGTAAAAATGCGGGTTAGGATAAATTATATTAATAAACTTGATTTCCTCGAAGTATACCCTCTCGCACGAATTAAAGCTTTTAAATCAAAGACTATTAAGAATAGCTTCGGAGTAGCTAGTTTAGTCCCTTTTATACCGGAAAGAGTGATTTCGAAGCTTAATATTCGTCTTCGAACTCCTACCCCCCTTCTAGCCGGGGTAGTGATTAGGATCTAAAAACACCTTCGAACTATATATAATTGTAAAAGTAAGCCTCCTTAATAAAAGCACTACTTCGTACGAGATTAAGGAGCCCCCCTAGCCCGCTTAATTCCGCTATTAACTAGGTTTTAAAAGCCTACTAGATCACGATATAATCCGCCGTACTACTAGAGAAAGAAGTAAGCGATTTACGCGCTAAAAACGAGAAGAAAAAGCAAAAGCGAACTCGATCTATAAGGACGATAGTCCACGAAGGGGATCTCTCAGTTTAGGATGTTCGTGAGCTACGTTCAGAGCCATTTAAGGCCTAAGTAGCGCGTATCAACAACTATCGTGAGCAGGTTTCGGAAGGTTTAAGGCCGCCCCCCCTAGGCCGGACGAGCATGTGGAATATGTAGGAAGCCAGGACATAGGAGAGAGACATGTCTAGATAGATGATGATTTTAGTTTATTTAATTTAATGGCGTTTTGGTTGGGATAAATGCATTTGAATTTAGGAAGTTGGGTGGGGGTGCGTCACTCGGTAGTGTGCGTCACTCGGTAGTGGATTACGTTAACTAATGTACCGTCAGAAAAATCAGACATCAATCAACATTCCAAGCAGTATGATCGGGTGATGTATAATGATGGTGAAAACGACAACATAAATGAATATAATGCAAGCAATTTTTATTGCAATATAGGCTATTGTACCACCATTAGTCTACCCTGCTAACGGTGCTCCTTCTGCGCGAAACCCGGGAGGCGAGCTCATACGCCTCACCTCGCTCAAGATCATCATCTTCGACCGCAGACTCCGGAGACGTTGAACTTCGGCTCCTCAGGACTCCATCACGTCCACTCAAATACTCATCCCGGGCGCCGCTAGCTACAGCTTCATCGTAGTCCTCCATCCCGTGGTTGCCACCGACACTTTCCATCGTGAATGGACTAGCTGTCGGCCCATCGAGTGCTGCAAGCTCCTCACGAGTGAACCATTTAGGAAGTAGAAACGAGCGTACCGGAATCAGAAGGAGAATAATAACAGGGAAACCGATGGCAGCGATGGTCTGAGTGATAGCGAAAGTCGCACCAAAGCCAAACAGTTCAAGAGCAACAAAGGCCCAAATGGCTGAACGGCGCTCGATTCGCTTGAGAGGATTTGACGCAGAGGTAAACTTCTTGTCTTCGGCGAGGAAGATCAGCTTTTGCGTAATGCCATTGCCCTGTAGAGCCTGGACACCCATGACGAAGAACAGACCAGCCATGACACCCTGTGGAATCAAGTGGAGCACGATGAGGAGGGGTCCAGTCATTGTTCCCAGTGTCAACAGTCCCTGTGCAAAGTTGCTGAATCGCTGTTCTACTACGTGGTCTGTTACCCGGATGGCTTTGCCCTTATTTGTGTCGTCTTCGTCTGTGACCTGACGAGTAACGCAGAGGGCAGCAGTATGGAAGGGGGCCTGAGGAATCAGACCATTGGGGAATGGTACTCCCAGAATTCCAGCCACAAAGGTTGTGAGACCGAGGAGCCAAATATCCCAGTGGAAGCCAGCTGGCTTTCGAAGAGGAAATTCGGTTCCTTGTGCAATGAGAGACGACACTGGAAGGAATGCGTCAGTCACAAAATCCACCGTAATGGATGTAGAGTGCTCACCATTGTGATCAAAGTAAAATAGGATTGTGAGAAGAAGTGCAAACGGGATGGCAAGGAAGATATCTCCGGTACTGATATCCCAGAAACGCACAAGCCAAGACCGGTCAGTTGTAGGAAAGAAAGCCTTGCTAGTAGGGAGGGTGGCAATGTCGACATCCCTCATCTGACCAATGTATACGAAGCCGGTAAAAAAGATGATGGTCAAAGGTGTGCCGTAGTCCTCAAGGAATTTCCGAATGAATCGCTTGAAAAGATGACTGTTGCCCAGTTCTCCACATATCCATGCACACATTAGGACAAGTAGTGCAACCATAATGCTCAGGTAAGCAGAGGTTTCTCCCACGGAGCCCCATTGCCTGGTGAGAACTTGAATGCCCTTTTGGATATAGATGCATGCAACGTAGAATCCAAAGATGTCGCACGAGAACCGAGTGACGTAGGTCAAGGCGTTGCAGGAATTAGTGATGGCCAGGACCCAGTGCATAATCAAAGACCAGCTACAATGGATGTCAGCAAAGTCAGTGATCCAAGATTATAGGAAACTTACATCCCAATCCAGCACATGAATGCAAGATACGGTGTCCCTCGAGGAGCCATGATGTCATAGACAGTATAGTTGAACACAGTGATGGGGCCTAATCTCACAGTTAGAGTCTTCACGATCACATATTTCCAGGTCTCTTACCAGTAACACCAACAATGACCAACGGCTGAGCCGCAAAAAGCGAAAACACAATTGCACCAAGAACAGAAGCAAGGAGAACTTCATTAACGCCATAGCTCTGACTTGTCTTCTCGAACATATCTAACGAGAAGGCCAGAGCAGGCAAGATACTACTCTGATTGTGAGCAAATGAAACAGTGCGCTGAAGGAAATATATTGATCGATATCCAATAAGAGCGAGCATACTTAGCAAAATACATATAGACCGTAGCAGGGATGACACGATAATCCCATGCATCAGTCCAATCGCTCCAGTAGTATGGTGCTCTGCGCTTGACGTCGTTGATCATTCCACGGAACAAGTAGACGTGCCACCATTTCTCCTGAGCCGAGGGCACCGATGCCGTCGTCGACGCACGGCGCTGCGAGTTTTCTTGCGCTCCGTCTTGTCGACGTGCGGCACCATGATCAGATCTACTTGACCGCGCTGAGCACACCGATGATAGCCGCTGCGACTGCCGGGGAGTTTTCAGCTGAGCGGACGTGGAAGCTTGCATGCTGGGTCCCGGGAGGGACGAATCCCCGTGTGACGATACCTGCATATGCAATGGTAAGATGGATCTGACGATTCAGTATAATACGACTAGTATGAGTTTATAAAGAGCCGGGTACTTGTACTGATACGCAAAGAAATACAAGAGGGCATCAATTAGGACAAAATTGAAGGGAGCTTGATTTTGCGGAGAAACGTTGGAGCTGAAGCCAAGACCCGTAAGTGAGGCCTGAGGCATCAACTTCTCTTTAGGATCTTTTCCAGACCTCCCCCCTGAGCGCTCAGTAGGGTTACCGGTCAATGCTCAGTAGGGTCCCGCCTGATTTTCACTTGTATAATCAAGGTTCTGTTTTGAAATGTAACCTTGGAAGTTATATTAGCTTAGAGTGATTGGCTTGAAATCACAAAACTCTTCCTTCCATTCCAAGGCTCCGACGCTTTCTCTAGTAGGGTTCTCGCGTCGCATATGAGATAGCCACTGTTGGTATATTTCCCAACATGCCTATACTCGGCGCTCTTTGCGTCTGTCTAGAAGTGTATGGCTAAGAAGCGAGCTCTGTTCTAATAGCCCATATCTTTAATAGAAGGTCGGTTTAACGACGCTTCATACCATACCCTATACCGCCAAACCCTACAGCCGGTTCACGAATACCAATCAAATCCGAAATCTAAGTCTTCTAGGTATCGCTCACCGGTGTTAAAAAGTATATCCAGAACAATTCTATATAAGAGCACGTTAACGTATCAAACCAGCTAGGGCCTATATAGTCGGAGCTCCTCTACGAAAATGTCTCATAAGAGGACGTAGCTCTGATTCCTCTAGCCTCGAGGTTCTCCCGATAGAGCTAGGCGGAAGGCGAGGCTATAAATGCCCTTATATCCGAGGCTCTCTCCTATACTTAGTGGTAGTTAGCGGGATAACCTTTGATTCCCGGTTGATATATAACTTACCTATAACTAGAAGAATTGTATCTAGGCGCTCCTACACTCTTATATACCCGGAACCCTCGTGCCCTAGGGCCCGAAGCAGTGGCTAGAAATGTCTATCCCATTCGGTATCTAGCTCCAGTCCCTTGAAAACTTGAAACTCGGTCCAGATTAGGATTGCTTGGTCGTTAAGGTCGTCAACCTATGTTCGATCTATAGTATAAGCTACATCCAAATAGCAATGGATCTGGATTTTCTCAAGTAACATTACCGGCATCTTAGAAGAGAAAATAAGAAAGCACGGCGATTTGTCAAAGCGATGATATCGAAGTGTTATAAAACATAACGTCCGAAGTTCGACTTGTTCCCAATTACAACTACAATAGGCAGGTACGACTAACAGCTCCTACCTTACCTCCACCTCCCTCCGCCTCTTGAAAATTAGAATTTTTGCCAGAATACCTTTTGGACAATCAGATCATAAGGAAGCTAGGACTTTCACCCTGCAAAAGGATTAAAACTGCTGAAGCCTCGGGCACAAATTGCTGTTTTAAGATTCTCCCCAATACTTTTCCTTTCTCTTCTCAACTTAATCTCACCTCACTATCATCTTCCTCCTCAACTTACCCTCACCCTCATTACCATTTGATCAGATCAACAAAGCTTCACCAGTCTCACAAACTCGAAAGGTATTCCTTAGCCCCAAACTAAAAATTGCAATGAGGCAGCAGGCTAATGACGGACATTTCATAGGTTGAAGATTTCTGAGCCTATCGTACACCTTCTACTATCTCTTCCTTGAAGCCGCGCAAAGTGAGACACGTACCTCCCCTTGATGCTTTGTCTCTATCCGTATTACAAAAGCTGACAAGAAAAAGTGGCCGATACTAGGCATATCCCGACCCTTGATAATGAGCAGCTCGAGCTGCTCACCCAGCTGCAATTGGCCCACGCCTGGCGCAGCAATGTGCGTAGGGCAATCATCCACCAGGCGCGGATAATTAGAGGCCGTGCTATCAATATGCAAATTGAATGCGCGACAAACGGGCAGCCTCCTCGGGCCCGGATGCTACGGGGCCTCCGCCGATGGTTTGAGGCGCTGATCCGCAATATGCAGATCCTACGGGCCGAAGAGGAGGCTGCCCGTGAGATAGAAGCAGGAATCTGGAGTAACATCCAATGAGCCATTCAAAAGGATACAACGGTTGGTCGTGCTCTTTACCGCCATGTACTGCCCAGAGAGACTTACATTGCAGGAATAGGGACCTGGGTTGAGACGTACAACATCGGTTACAGGCAGAGTGAAGCGCAAGCGTGAAGGGGCTAACTCGGACCAAAGAACCGAAAGATCAAATATTTGAAGATGGAACTTGAGGGCCGAGACGCTATGCTTCACACCTGCGAGACCTGCTTAGGACTATGAAAGTTGAAAACAATAAGCTACGGTTTCACTTGAACGGGTCAAGACTGAGTTAAGATGGCGAACAAAGACTGCTGCTCTCGTGGCCAGCTGGGAAGCCGCTCCACCGAGGACTGTGATTTCTCCCTTGATTAGACTCTGGCGAACAGGAGTAGGGAAACGAACACCTGGGTTCTGATCACACTTGCGTTTATTCTTTCTCTTCACCCACATGTTGTTTATTCCTATCCTGGTGAAATTCTTGGTTCTATAACCAAGAATTATGGTGATCAGGACACTGTCAACCACGGATCGACGGTTAATCCGGGGTTGAGGCGGAAGTATAAGTATCTGGCCCTCCTCCCCCAGTTGCCGAGCTAGTCAAATATTCGGCATTCATCCATTACTCAGCTGAGCGCGTATGGATCCATGGATTGTTGGCCCTGCGTAGTCGTTCTTATCAGTAGCCTTGTTACCGGTTTAGTCAATTGTTTCACTATTCGGGGGTGGTTGTTTTTGGGGGCGGAGAGGAGGAACCAATAATGCTGTGAACCGCCCAATTAGAATGCCGTTTGGAATTTTATCCAAACCAATAAACGCCCACCACTGGGAAGGATCCTCATCCCACCATCCAATCAGCTTTTTTCCACGGATCTATACGATTAACCAATACTTCCGTAGGAGAAACAACGTGAAATCGGCATACTCGCCATTATTAACCGGGATCCACGTTAACAGGTGGTGTTCTGCTGACTAATATTTGCACCTAACCTTCCAAGAAGGTTGGAAGGTGTCGAGCACCTGAACTCGAAGTTATAATGAGCGATCAATCTGTAAGGATAATGACAGTGTCGGATGTGAAACCCTCCCACGAACTACCAAACTGCTGTCAGAAAAAGAATTTCAAACCAGTATATAACACATTCTTGCTACACGACGACTGGTCCTCAGCGGGTTGTTTAGAAGTTGGGTACTTCTTGGATAGATAGCAGTTTGGCTTTCAAACGCGCGAAGCAAGAGCATCCAATCAAATGCTGTGTCAAACACCTCGGTCGATTCGAAACGCAATCATCTTCTTGCTATTGATATTCTTCTTGACTTGGCAGCTCATAGCTGGTCAGAAACACTGGAGCAATGTTGATTATACCAATCGCACTGATGGTCTTCCGAAACCTCGAGTGGCAATTGTCGCGTTTATTACGAAGCCTCAGTCATATATCCATCTTGGGCTTCGAAATAAAGATCGTATGTCGTTTCAAACTTTCGAATTTGATTTGCACATTATTGTATTTACGTGAAGACCACTGACCCTATTTTCTCTCCGCAGATTATACAAGGCTTCACGGTTACGATCTTTATATTGATTACGAATCTGATTCGACACGTGGCACCACGTGGCTTAAGTTTGACATGGTTGAACGTGTTATAAGGGCCGGGCAGCACGACTGGATCTGGTATATGGACTTTGATATCCTTATCACAAATACCAGCACAAGTTTGACAAATCTCATTCACGAGAACCTGGAAAATGCCACAATGCCAGACGCAATTGATTTCCTAGTGACGGACGATTGGTAAGTGATCCAAAAAGCCACAGGAATTATAGCCTGAGAAGTCTACATTCTAATTACTATTTAGCAATGGACTTAACGACGGTTCATTTATTGTGCGGTCATCATCACGTTCTATACGATTTCTCGACGCAGTCCGTGCATTCCATGATAGAGAAAAGGAACAGAGCGGAAGATCATTAGGGGACCAAGAATCAATGGACCTATTTCTTAAGAGCAATGCCCCACTTACCCAGCATGCAATGCGTATCCCTCAATGGACAATTAATGCCTTCCCCGAAGAAATTGGCTGCTATGATACGCACAAGATGAAATGGGCAAAAGGGATGTTTGTTGTCCATTTTGCAGGCGCCTGGGCTCATGTTATTGGGGAGGATCCGACCGGTCATTTGATGAGAAAATATGAACCTGAGATACTTTGAGGACACTTAACACAAAGAAATCCGTAAGTCAACAGGAGCAAATTACAAACGGAGCCTGATATTTTGTAGGGCAACAAGAGCCACGAATAGGGCTGCCAGCACAGAGAAGGTCAAAAAAGCTGCACTGATCCCGCCTTTTTGCTGCTCAGAAAATATGTCATTAGCTCGCCAATGTACGAAAACCATAGCCTCTTGTTGTCAATATATGACCTTGAGAGCGTTTATAGGGCTTAGGGCCCCACTTTGGTATTTCGCTTTCGACCCTTTGACTACAACCCACTGGGCAGTCTGCTTGGGTTACAAATTAAGAAAACATACTAAGAATTCCAATTGTACAACATGCATTTTCTTGTGGTAATTTTAAGGATTTACTTTACTTGATTAAAATTGAATTTTGTTCATAGGAAGGGTGAAAAAGAAACGTTGATTAAGAATTCCTATATTTAGCTAATGGTATTCAAAGCTTATGTATCATCTTCCCGGCTCTTACCTACCTACCTAGGTAGGTACGTTTCCGCCCTGATGTTCTTGCCTGTGTACAAAAGGAAAGTAAGTAGTATGATACTGGTAAGGTGTACATATGTAGGTAAGAGAGACGGAGAGAGAGTGAGACAGCTTGTAAGGTACTGAAAGAAATAAGGCAGACATGAATTCTTGGCGGATGCCTGATTTGGGGGACCCTACCGAGAGGTCAGGGCCCCCCTGATCTGTAGTCACGATCTTTTCAGCTGGCCTACGTTCACATACGAGTGTACGGGGCAATTCTACATTTAAAGTCAAGATGAACTGAAAGGTTTAGTCGTACTATTCGAAACTGCATAGAAAGAGCAACTGTGGAGTTATTGGAACAATCGTTAGCGAGCTTTGGGCTTCTGAAACCAATCCTGCTTGGATTATTTCAAAGCCCCCATAGCTAATTTCTTCACGCATGGGCAAACAATTTGAATTCGAGATCAATTTTTCACTGCTGAGGTGAGGTCATCACTGGGGAGGCGGGGGTGGGGGAGGCAGGTCGCTTGGAGGTGGCGGAGGAGGGGCATCGCCAGGCGGGGGCGGAGGGGGAGGACTGCCAGCGCCGGGGTACATTGGAGCCATACCAGGAGGGGGAGGAGGCGCGCCCATGCCAGGAGGGGCAGCACCAGGAGCTCCCATGCCAGGAGGGTAAGCCGCATATCCGCCGTATGCACCGTATCCACCATAGGCAGGCTGCTGTCCGCCAGGAGGGGCCGGTTGCTGCCAAGGAGCAGCACTCGGCGCAGTACCAGGAGCAGCATAGCCGCCTTGAGATCCGTAACCGTAATCGCGGGTTTGGTGTTGGCTCTGCGCAGCCCAAGGGGCAGGACCACCCTGGTTGCGAGATCCATAGTCGTCGCGAGATCCATAATTGTCGCGGGATCCATAGTTATCACGGGATCCGTAGTCATCACGAGGGCGAGGTTCGCGGCGTTGTTGCCATGGAGCCACATCGCTTTGGGCCGGCGGTCCACGTTGCTGCCAGGGCTTCACATCACGGTCGTCGGGGCTGCCGCCACCGGGACCGGCTTCAATGCGACGGGGCTCATATTCGCCAGGAGCACCACCAGACAATTCGTTCATCAATTGCTAAGTGAGATGTTAGTATAATGCCTGATGAAGAAGTCATGAAAGAGAACTTACCTCCATCTCGCGATCCACGGCATCACCTGTGCCAACAGCACGATCACCACGCCTATCCGCGCCAGCGTTGCGCCAGTCACTGCCTCTCTGGCGATCAGGACAATCGCGGGCCATGTGTCCAGCATTGCCACAGACACGACAGATGATGTTCGCAGTGAAGTTACGCTGCTCGGGACAGTCATACTTGCGGTGTCCAATTTGACCACCTAATAAGGACAATGGTTAAAATTAACTGCGCAAGAAAGGACATCCAAAGGTGTTCACTTACAGTTCTGGCAAGCCTGGTTCTCGTCGTCACGAAGGGTACCGTTAAGAGCGGCAAGCTCACGGAGTTGGTTACGCTTGAGCTCGTTCTGGCCTTCAGGGATAGATGCGGCCTGATGAATTGTCAATACCGGTTTCTCGACCCGCTAAATGAGACAAGGGAACTTACTGTTTCAATGACGTTGTGGACAAGCTTTTTGGCCTTGTTAACCTTTTCTTCGGTGTCCGCCATGATCAGACAGTGCAAGTCTTCTTCCTGGTTGCTACCGTGAGCGGCATCAGATCGACCCTTTCCTTCTTTGACGGAGCCTTTGCCTCGAATGGCAATCTTGGCACCGGACTCGGTCTCCATCTTTTTCAAGGTGTTTCCACGAGGTCCTATGAGTAAGCCAACTGTAAAATAGCAAGAGCTAAGTGTTAGTGATCCTGTAATTTTTGTAAAATATGTGCAGCACCCGGCACCACGGTTTAGCAAGAAACAAGCTGAGGACATCCAAATTGGTATGCCTTGTCAGCTCGAGTCGAGTAGGGACTCGTGATAGACGCAATGGAAGAATGGTTAGGAGTTAGAGGGTTAGTTATCATACTGAAGTTAATCTCTGGATAGTCATTCACGGGGACGTAGACCTTCTCCTGGGTCTTGGTGGGGCGTCTGTAGTCTGAAGGCGGGTTGTAGTTAGGGATGGTCTTGATGGCCTTCTCGACCAATTTATGACGTTCATCCTCGAGACGCTTGCGATAACGGTACTCGCGAGTGTTCACACGTCTTCCGAAGTTGTCGTACTGGGGAGGTGGCGAGGGAGATCTGCGATCAGTCAGTATCCAAATAAGCACAAATACAAAGGACGAAAGCACATACCTGTCACCATCGGCGGGGACCACATCGTTGATTCGAAGCTTCTGGCTAATCTCCTCAATACGAAGATGAAGCGTGTAAGCTTCAAGCTGCTCGCTGGTGAAGTTTGCCATGATCATAGTCGGCAAGCCCATAAGACCGGCAGCCTTATTCTCTTGCTGGTCACCCCAGCGGTTGCGCTTCTTGCGCCTCTTGCCATCGCCATCGGCGGGAGCTAGATCGGAAACCAAAGTCAGTTTTAAACTCGTTTCCCCTTTCGCATTTCACTTTGGAAGGAACATACCTCGAACAGGGCTACGCCCACGCTTTGGACCATCGGGACCCATAGACGAAGAGGGCATGGAAGAAGGGGTCGCAGTGCGACTCTCCTCATCTCCATCCTCGCCGCCCATGCGCCGCCGGCCAAGCGGGATGTTGTTAGAGCCAGTTATTCCTTGGTTGCGCCAAGCCATGACTGCTGCTTTGGATAGAAAAGTGAGAGGTTAGTGATATGAGTGGAAGAGATGAAAGAACCTGGGAAGCTTTGGTGTTCAAGAGGCGAATATTAACACGTGATTGTAGCAAAATCTTATTTAGTAGGCGGTGGCAAGGCTATTCACGGATTTAAGTATAACCGAACCGAGATGAAATGGAGGTCTCCCGGATAATTATTGTTGCGTCCTCCGGAGTGGAGTGCGCTTCAGATGGGAGGAGCTGAGTGTGTTGGGATAAGCGGTGGCGGTCGACCAGCCCGCCGCGCGGAAGCCAGGTGTATTCAGTCCTACATAAGTGAGGTCTGCATAAGGTATACAAGAGTACTCCGTAAGCTACAAGAGTGCTCCGTAATCGTGGCACCGCGTTCACCAGCACACTACCCGGTGTTGGTGTGTTGGTGAAGGCGGTGCCACGATTACAAGTTGTATAAATCTTTGTTGCAACCATCTCATCCTATACGAATGTCCATATTTAGTTTCTGGTAGCTTGTAGCTCCAAGAAGTTTGTATACGAGGGATCTTCGGGCCTTATGCTTCCAGATAGTCATGCGGAGTTAAGTGAATAAGTCCTGTTAGGGTTCAGTCTGAAAGTGGACTATGAGAGATTTGACATTTATCGGTCTCCTAATTTAAGTATCATTTCAGAGTATCTGCAGCAGTTCCTCATCGGCGCTTCATTTAAACTTTGCCTTTGGCATCAGCCTGCATTCCCTGCTGAATCCAAGACCTGGCCTCAGCAGCCGCTTTATCCACAGCCGCCTTATCCTTGATGAGATCTTTAATGGTGTGAGGGGCAGGGACATGACGGCCCTTCTCAACACCTGGCCGCTTGGCCATAAGCTCCTCCCAAGCCTTAACATTCGGGAACTCGTCAATATCGATACCGGCCCAGCCCGCAGCAGCTACCCACCCCCAGTGCGTGATATCGGCGATAGAGACATGGTCACCGACAATATAACCAGACTTGGACTCAGCGAGGTGCTTGTCCAGAACACCATACAATCGGCGCGACTCATTGACGTATCGGTTCACGCCATACTCAATACGCTCGGGCGCGTACCGCGAGAAATGGTTGGCTTGGCCCTGCATGGGTCCTAGACCAGCATTCTGGAAGAACAGCCAGTTCTTCATCTCGTAGTATTCCCGCGTGCCCTTGGGGAATGAGATCTTGTAATCCGTGTCATACTGTTCTGTCAGGTATTCCAGAATGCTACCAGACTCAAATATCCGGATCTCCTGGCCATCACTGAAAGTGTCTGTCAAGGCAGGGATACGGCCATTGGGGTTGATCTTTAGGAACCAGCTGTACGGCAGTTAGATTTGTTTGGTGTAGGTAGGTATTTGTAGAGGTGCAAAGACATACTCTTCCTTTTGGGTGTTCTTCGAGATGTCAATCTTCTCAACCTTGTATGGCAGGCTACGATATGTTAGTATCAAACTTCAGGCGGCCAAGGAAACTAACATACCCAAGCTCCTCTAGGGCAATGGAGATCTTGATCCCATTGGGGGTCTGGGTCGTATAGAGGGTGATATTTGGTTGAGACATATTGGTATGACGAGAAAGGGGACTGAAGAGTGAAAACCGAAGATGATCGAAGAAGATGTTGAGTTATTGCTGTATGTTTGAAGACTGGTGGTTTAAGTATGTGACGTCTTGAGGTCATATCAGTCCTGGGCAACCCCACTTTGTGGATTTATAAGCTTGTGGAACGGATCCGGAAGATTCTCCCGAGGTCTCCGCGAGCCGTGTACGTTGAATAATCATATCACATCCATTGCCCGAAGCCCGAGGAGTCAGAAGTACTTTCTGAACAACTTGCTCTCGAGGCGGTGGAAGGTCAGATGCCATCTCAGATGCCATATTTTCCAGAGCTACATGTCGCCCGTGGATTGTTCGTAGATGTGTTTGGGTATTGGTCTCCCATATTATGAGTATATAAATTTCCATTTGCTATTGTTCTGTATATACTGAAGTGCCGAGCAAGTTCATGGACATCCATGGGAGCAGAATGAGAAATAACCTGTATTTACAAGAGCTGTGCTCACTTCTTTCCTTGCTACTTACTATACTCCGTTGCCGCCTAAGCAGAGATAAATTATCTAGGCATTCATCCGCCATCTAATACCTCTTTAGGTACAGTTATTCCGGATCTATACCCATAACCACTTTCAGCAGACGTTACATTTATGTTGTATGCATAAGCAAGTTACAATAAACAAGCTCTAGTAGGGTGTAGATACTACAAATTAGCTCCAATCCTAGAAATATGGCCTTGTTTTTGCACAGTCTGCCTATAGTATTGGCTAGCTCGCTTTGTGATGCGTCCAGCCCCCGGAGACGTCAGGACGTTCAGCGGGATTCCGCCACATCGGCAAGCTTAGTCTGCCCGAGACAGTACCATCCATAGATCTATATCACCGACGCTTGCGATTGTGAAGAAAAACAAAAGAGATAAAATGGCGTGGCGCAACATTGACCGTTAAGCCAGTTGCGCCTGCCATTGGGGAGGATACCCTGAGTTTGGTATGTGTATCACATTATAAGATCTCAGCACCATACTCTGGTGTCTGCGATTGTGGTCTGGATTATCAGGCAGTTATAAAACATGTAACTTACGCATTGCAAATTACTAGAATATTCCCCTGTAATAGGGGCTGATGCAAGTGTGAACCAAACAGCTGATCGCGGACGGGAAAAGAGAGACAATGATATATTGTACAAGCCTCAGATTGACGGGAATAATTCCATTTTCAGACTAGCTCAAATATTGCACAGCTTGTGAGTGGCCAACTTTACTTCGTTCCAAGGTTGCGTGAGGGTCAGCTCTATACGCGTATCTGCAAGATCTATAGACCAAAAAGTAAAAAAGGATTCTTCTATATTCGAAACGTCCGAAACTCTCTACTCTATAAAGACTTTAGATTCTTCTAGACCTCCTCGATCACAGTACTCCTTTTTTCACTGGTACAACCGCAAAACATGTCTCAACTCGGGTCTCGTTCCTACAAGTTTTGGAACTATGCACCCTCCATACCAGCAGCCGTCATTTTCATGCTGATATTTATTGTCCTAACGGGTCTTCATTCTTGGAAAATGTTCAGATCCAGGACATGGTTTTGCATAGCATTTACCCTAGGCGGCTTTTGTATGTGGACTCTCTTGCCTTACAGTTTTACTCCTCTATACCTTGAAGACCATACACTGACCTGCATTACAATCAAGTCCAGATAATCGGTTACATTGGACGGTGCATTGCACATAATAACACAACTACAATGGGACCATACATTATCGCCAACGTGTTCATTCTGCTCGGTCCTACACTCTTCGCCGCGTCCATCTACATGACCCTTGGTCGACTCATTCGTCGGGTCCATGGAGAACATCTTTCTCCCATCCGTGTCTCGCGCCTTACAAAAACTTTCGTCTGGTTCGACGTGTTGTCCTTTGTTGTCCAGGGAAATTCTTCATCTCTCTCAGTTATGGGGCACGCTATGTGGGGGAAGGTTTGCGTCATTGTCGGTTTGGCAATTCAACTCATCTCGTTTTCCCTCTTCTGGGTAACGGCCATCGTTTTCGCAAAGCGCCTTCGCCGTACACCCACTCCCGAATGCCTCAAGCCTAGTATTCCTTGGCAGCGGTTATTGCATATGCTATATGCTGTCAGTGCCCTCATTTTGGTCCGTTCTATTTTCCGGATCGTTGAATATGTCATGGGCAATGATGGGTATCCTCTTATGCATGAGTGGACATTGTATGTTTTTGATAGCTTGCCGATGGCGGTTGTCATGGTCATCTTCTTTATTTGGTATCCTGATCAGATAAGCCCAAGTGCGAATTCTGAGAGAAGCATACCGCTTGCACACAGCTATTCAGAGGTCTGATTTTGTGGACTTGGAGTGAGGTTGTATGTACTGTTCTTTACTTGGAGTCTTTGGTATCCTTTTGTTTATAGACTGTTTATCTAGTCTGCTGTTGTTTGTTATACAGAAAAATCGATTTTTCCTACATTTAACACACGTTTCAACCCTTCCTAGGTCCCGTACTTCATATTTTCTCTAATAGATATCATCCAATACCTCCTAATTGAGGTCATTCCTTAATCTAAGGCCATCCGATTTAGGGGACCGGGCCCATGTCCCACTTTAGCGCGGGGTCCGAATACGCGTATAGCTTTTGCCGCTCAACAGAGTGGGTTTTACTATTATAGGCATCCACTACCATGGATATCTCTATCTGGATGCGCAGAAATCTATAACGGATTGATAACTAGTTCAAACTCCTTAGCGGAACCGAGGCAGCAATATTCGAGTCTGCCCAATACGCGTATAAACCAAGAAGCAAGTAACATAGTATAACGACGACATATTTAAAGCAAAATTTCCAGCAAGTTATTTTCTTTCAGCCTATTCTCCAATGTGCTCGCTTTGACATCATGAGCCTCTCTCCATCGTTGTGCTCGGCTGAAGCCTTTTTTTCATTTCCTCACATACCAGGCGCCGAAGTGTTGTCACTGCAAGCCTCTCAAGTGCCAAATGTTTCCAAGTACATCCCCCAGTGGTACTACTACAACCATGGCAACGTGACGGCTCAAAACCTCAACTTCTGCAATGTCACAGTGACCTACAAACACACCGGCTAGAACGACACCATCAACGTTGGCGCCCTTCTACCCAGTGATTCCTGGAACGAGCGACTACAAGGAATCGGAGGAAACGGCTACGTAGCTGGTCTCACATCCACAACGGCATTTGGAATGATCGCAGCAGCTGCCGAAGGATACGTTGCTATTTCAACAGATGGCGGTCACACAAGCGACGACCCTGCAGACTGGGGCCTTCCGGAAAGCGGAATGCCGGACCACAACACCATGTACAACTTCGTCATTGCTTCTCTCGGTGATGCAGCAACCATCGGCAAAAGCTTGGCTGGGAGTGCATATGGATCGAAGCCCAAATACTCTTATTGGACCGGATGCTCGCAAGGCGGCCGACAGGGCCTGGCGCTTGCCCAGCAATACCCCGAAGCCTATGACGGGATTGTTGCTTCTGCTCCTACAATCAATTGGCCTCAGTTTTCGATAGGAGGATACTAGGCTCCGTTTGTCATAAACCAGCTCGATGAATACCCACATCATTGCGAGCTCAACTCTGTGACAGATGCTGCACTATCCGCCTGTGACAGCGCTGACGGCATCGTGGACGGTATAATCTCGGACCCGGATGCATGTGTCTTCGATCCATTCGCCTTAGTCGGAGCCCAAATCAACTGCAGTGGCACTGGACCTCTGTTGAGAATCTCGGTTGCCACTGCGAAGATTGTTAATGCCACCTGGACCGGAGCACGGGACTCACAAGGCAACTTTTTATGGTATGGGTTCAACCCGGGACTGCATTGACAGGAGAGAATACGCCTGCAAGCACAAAATGTCCCAACGGGACATGCACTGCGGTCCCCAGCCAGCTATACAATCGATGGGCTCAGGTGTTTGTCGAACACAACCTGAACTTCACCTTGAGGAACATCACGCACCAAAAATATGACCACCTTTTCCGAAAGTCTGTTCAGCAGTGGAACTCGGTATTTGGAACGAATAACCCAGATCTGTCGAAATTCCGTGACGCTGGGGGCAGGATGCTTACGTATCACGGCCTAGTACGTTTCGTATTGTTTGTTCAAGAGATATACGTATACTAATTGTTAATGCAGATGGACGAAGTGATCCCTCCCAACGGCACGAGGTCATACTACGAAGCGGTGACTGCCGGCGACTCGAGTGTCCATGAGTACTACAAGTTGTTCGAAGCACCAGTGATGGGACACTGTTTTGGCACCAAAGGAGGATATCCTTCGACTATGTTCGAAAGCCTGATTGCTTGGGTCGAGTCCGGCAATGCTCCTACGAGTCTTCCAGTGAAATACTCTCCGGAAGATGGGAAGATGGGAAGACATACGATAGGATCCTGTGCCCATGCCCACAACGAGCGAAGTACAAAGGCACTGGGGATGTGACGTCTGCGGATGCATTTTATTGCGCAGAGTGAGCTGTTACTCAATTTGTTCTGTACAGATGTCGAATTCCGTGCACTGTTGTTATCTACAATTGCTAAGACTACCTACGTAGATGCGCGAACCAGGAACAATCCCTAACCAAATCGTGCATTTTGCAAAAAGGATATGTACAACTCTATAGACCCATAGTGACAGGAATATCGCTGCCAGAAAAGAAAGAAAAAGCCCAAGTATACAAGAAAAGCCAGCTGCAAAGCAAACCGGAAGTGAAGGATTATACAACAGTATAATCCTACGTAAAAAGACGACGGTGACCACCATCACAACAAACACGCTCATACGCCGAAAAAAGACAGAAGTTGTTATATCTATCATGTATAATCTACCAAGAGAAACTCTCTTCCACATAATCAACACTGGTCTGAGTCTGCCTCTTCCGACAAACGCGGCGAACATCATCACTCAGACCGCCATTGCCGCAGACCAGAACGCCCATGGCGCCAATTTGATTCTCGACCTCCATTCCCACCAACGTATCAATATTAGGACGACCAGGGAACATCTGCACGGTTGCAGACGGGCTCTGTATCTCCTTGGTGTTGCGCGGCCGCGTAACAAAGAGCATGATGCGCAGGACCTCGCGACGGCGATCCATCGCCAAGATACTGGTCATCCAGGGCCGGATCCACTCCAGGTGTTCGGGGGACTGGATGATCCAGACGAGTGTTACACGGCGGGCAGCGACGGTGCCGTTGGCGAACCCAGCGACGAGGTGGCGGACGAAGGGAACGTGGTGGGTGATACCGACTCCGCCGGCGAAAAGCATCACCGTACCGTATGAGTCCATGGTGTGGATGTTGCCATATGGACCCTCGGCAAAGGCACGGAGGGTAATCTGTGAGGTCGGGGAGTTCGCAGCGCGCTGGAAGAGCTTGTCGGTCATTCCGGTGCGGCGACGGACGAGGAGAGAGATGGTTTCTTTTTGGGGCACGTTGAGGATGTCCTTGCTTGTGAGTGGGAGAGACTTCTCGTCGGAGTTGCTGTCTTCGGTTTCGCTCCAGCCAACGGAGAATGGGTGCGAGGTCCACAAGCCCACTGATGGGATGTAGAGGTAGATGTGCTGGCCCGGGCGGAAGGTCCAGGGGCGGGCCATGCGCAGAGTGATGCGCATTGCGTCGCCGTGCATGGCTTCGATGACTGCGGTGGTGCATTCACGGCCGCAGTTGCGGTACACGATGATGAAGAAGCGGGTGGCTCGTTCGAGGGCCCAGAGAATGACGGAGGCAAGCAGATAGGTTTGCGCGGGAAGGTCGTTCAGATGGACCCAAAGGAAGCCCATAGAAACGGCTGCAATGGCAATGTGCAAGTGAAGGAATGTCTCGTAGAATGCATGACGGATAGGCGAGGGTGAGTGCAGCAAGAGCGCAGTGAACGCACAAGCAGCCACCAGGCCGGTCAGCAAAAAGGTGCTATTACCCAGAGCCATTCCGACAATCTCCCAGCCTTTCTCGTTGGCTTTGGGGATAGCCCATGCAAACACATGTGCAAGACTTTCCAGCACCACGATGCGGCCGAGCCACCGGTGAAGCAGATTCCATGTATCGAAAGGCACATGGAGCATAGCAATTAGAGGGTTGTTACGGCCTGCCATCAAGACCAAGGGGATCAAGTTCACGGTTGCCATAACTCCAGTGCGGTTACGGATAACACCGGCAAGCGTGTCTGAGTCGGACCCATAAGGAGTTGTAACACAGCAAAGTGTGATGTTCATGGCGATGACGCCGGTGACAAGGAAAGCATGGAAACGGCTAGGCAAAGTACCCATGTTAATAGCTGATGAGAGCTGGAGTTCACGGTTGTGTCGGCTGCGGAACAACGCAGCATATATGATATGCTCCTTGATCCATGCAAAGGTATTGTGTGTGGAGACGAAGTACCGTTGCCGGTCATCGGTGAAGCTTGCCAGGCGTCGGAGATGGCGAGAGAAGCGGAAGGCAAGCTGCCAGATGTAATAAGCGGCGGCAGCAAGGCCAAGGGCGAGGATTGTATAGCGTGCCAGGTCATCGTTAACGGCTTCGTAGTAGGGATTGTAACCATGTCGTTTTTCGATGTATTCGATATCCGTTGCGCTGGTTAGTCCAGCGAGGGACATCGCCAGTAGAAAGGAGTGCATGATAATCCCAAAGATGCTGCACGTCAAGTGCTTAGGACCAAAGTTGGGGTATGGTTTAGCGAGGCCAGCTCGCTAGGAAAAGAGTGGATTGAAAAGGGGGAACCTTGATATCTGGGCCGTCCCCACAGGAGGCTCAGAAGATATTGTCGAGAAAGACAGCGAACGGAATAACCCCAGATTGCTTGGTCAAACGACAGAAGCAAGGATCGAAGGGATTCGGGTGTTTAGGGTTTTCTGTTGGGTGGCTGGTGTGTCAAGGAAAGGACCTGCCTATATCGAATGTATAGAAATCAGAGGGAAAGCATGGAATAAAAGCCGTCTGTCGGTATTTAAGTCCAATTGGGTCCAGCGAGAAGACAAGAAGCGAAAATATTCACAGAACAGCGGGGGATGTTTGTTAAAGGCTGTTGTCGACGGGCAACGAAAGGAATGCCAGTGATCCAGTCACTGTGAAAAATGGGCTAAAGATGGAAAAAAATGACCACGATGACACAATGAAGATTGTCTCGAAAACAAAGGGAAAAGGAATGAGACAACGTTGATAGTAAAAATCAATGGACAATGGACAATAAAAGATCAAAAATAGAAGAAAGAATTGTTTCCCCTTGTGTCCAGTCCAGAAAGAGAGAGTAAGACAGGGTCAGGGCCAACTGGACCAATATGTAGAATTCAAGCAGGACTCTCCACCTTCAGCACGGCCCGCATCATGTGGAATCCGCTTTCCATTTTGATTTCCGGGACTTTTCTCAATTTTCTCGAAAGAGGGGGGGTTTTGGCGCTAGGACCCAGATCGGTGCAAGGGATTTCTCCTGTGCGTATCGAGTATAAAGGCAGACGATCCTGCAGATCCATTGCAGCGAATCAGGGGCTCATAGTTTCCGTAGCCTCCGCAGACTTTGACAGAAGATGGACCTGGAACATGCGACAGGTCGAGCCCGAGCTGTCGAAAAGTGGCGGGAATACCGATGAAGGGCTATGACTGGCCAGTACTGTTTGACAGTGAAACAGCGAGTGAGCAGGCAGAGTTTGACAAGGATCAACAACCGCCACACAAACCGACATAGATCCGCGGCAATCCTTGGCCAACGACTGGTTTGTTTGAGAAAGGGGCCTTTCCTTCATCGATGAGCCAATCTGCAGGCGGGAGTGGGGGAAAAGGAGGGTTTGTGGGGTCACGTTCTCATATTCGACTTCTCCATTAGCGCCCATGTCAACCCATCACAGACTGAGCCGAACGGAGTAATCCACATTAGGGGTAGTGAAACAGTCCGGTCATAGGCTATTGCTCCAGTCATCACTGTAAAAGGTCATCTCCGTCAGGTTGCTTTCTTGGCATTTCATTTATATCAGACCTTAATCTCCTCGCACGGAGGCCTTCGGAGAAACTGTGCTGAGCCCTCTCCTCTGTTGGAATAATTTATTCTTGCCATCGGTCCTATACTCCGTTTTCCGTTTAGAGTAGTGACTTGGCGACCTGAAACTGGAAAATATGCATAATCCGATGTCTTACCCTGATTGCATGCTGCAGGACTATATCATTCAAGGCCGTCCCATGTTGGCCCCGGAGTTTTGTCGGTCTGCAATTTGTTTTATATTACGTGCCAGATATAGTGCGCATATAACTTGTCTCAGTTCGAGGTCCAGTCGTGAGAACTTTCCACTTGTCTTCTTGTCATCGTGAGGTCCAAAGACTAGTCCAAAGTTTGAGAAAAAGAAAAAAAGAAAAAGAAAAATACAGATATCCTGAACAAACGCAACGGCAAAAACACCAATCCAAGAACACCAATCCAAGGCCATGGGTATCAAAAGTATCAAATCAAAAGCCCTACCTAAAATACCGATTTCCCAAAAACAAAAGCGGAGCAAAGGAAAATGAAAAAAGCCCCCAGGCTGGGCCCCGCTCAGAGAAAGCTGAGCTCATCGTCACTATCGTCATCCTGGTGACATGGAATGACCGTTTGTCGAGTCCTCGGAGGCTCGACAATAGGACGCATGGTTGAAACTGAAGGGCGCGTAGACCTTCGTCTCTCTACCGTACGATGAACTTGCTTCGCAGCACGCTCCAAAGTGGGCCGGACAATAGGCTGGCGTGGGCTGCTTTCTTTGTGATTGATGATCACGACTTCAACCTTCCGTGCCTGTTGTGCTGCAGGGGTCGTCCGTCTAGTCAGATTGGCGCTGCGCTCTCGCAGGATGCCTCGGCGAGTTACTGGCTCCACTGTAGAACTGTATCTAGTCGGGGTAGGAGGCCGTATTTGGGGGCTGTTTCCACCCCTGTCAACTACAACCACCGGGGTGGGTCGTTGCCGTTTTCTAGGCCGTATGGATGAAACCTCGGCGTCCTCGATAGTTCGTTTGGTCGCCGTTGGCACGGGAGAGGAGGTCAGACTTGAGACAGAATCGTCGAAGAGATCAGACCCAGGTGAACTGCTATCCGTGTCTGTAGAGGAAGCGATGCAGGGCACTGGGCTTGATAGCATGCGCATGGGTCTTTGAGCCTTTTGCACGATGATGGGTTTTTCCTTGGTTGTCGGCGTACATGCCACCCACTCGCCAATACTATCTTCCCAGCGGAACAGGCCTGTACTCTGGCTAGATTGCTCGGGTCCTTCTAAAGATCTTTGGGCAGTCTCTTCCTGACGCTGTTTTGCCACGGCCGCCTGCTGAACGTCGACGGCCCACATGTGGTCATCGGGATCTGCTGTAGCTTCCGCAAACTCCATAGCAGCTTCCGCCGCGACTCGCCCAAGCAAGGCGGACAAAGCTGAGGTATCGGCTAGGCGGGCGAGTTGCGAAACCATGTCACGTATTTCACCGCTAGTACGTTCGGTTTCATCTTCTGCAGTTTTTCTGAGGCAGCGAAACGCTTGGTGCACAAACAATGCTAATTCTCTAACGATGTCGGAATGAGATGCTATAATCTCCGCGCATTCGTCAACACTGGCTGTTGACGCCATCGCGTAGTGGTTATTGTCCAATAAAATTTTGTCGTTGCACTGTACAAGGCTGGTGGCCAACAAGATGCAGCCACGCCGTAATAATTGATGAGGGGTGTTGCCAGCCCGCTGCGCGGCAGAACTTGACTCGAGTTCTCGCTGCAGAGAAATGTGGAGACAGCTTGTAATATAGCGCGCCTTCGTTTCAGCCACACAATCAGTGTCATCGAAGGCACGAGAACGTGAAATGTGCATGCCGCAGAGCGCTGCCATGAGACTTATGACGTGATTGCTCAGTGCATCCTCCACCTGCAAAGGACAAGGCCGCGCAAGATTTGAGATTTCCCACGGTGTGGTGGAGGCAGCTCTGGTCGCACGAGGGGGAACAGTCTTTCCCTTCAAAGCTGGTTTTAGTGTAGGTTTCTGAGCAGCAGTGATAGGGCGGGCGTCACTAGCTGAGAGAATCACAGCTTCAATCAACCGCGTAGCTGCAGGACAGTCTTGATCCTCTTTCGAAAGGGATATCGTTGCTCGCGTCATCCAGCTAGTCCATAACTTGGTTCCCATCCATTCTGGGGGTAGCACTCCCCGTAAGAGAAGCTTTGCAAGTTCATCAAAGATATAAGAGCGATTGGCAACACCATGATGAGCATACTTGCGTAATAATCGGATCGGATCTGAAGGGTCATGTTCAACCACTGGCCTTAAAGCCTGTGGATAGGGGTAATTTTTGCGTGTAGAAAGTAATGTAGAGAGCAATGAGTCGCTTTCTTCGAGCGCAAAGGAACGACATTTCTCAATCAGCGCGCAGGCAATCGAATCTGTTATCCAACGATTCTGTATCAGGGTAGAAACCAAGTAGATACCCTGTGCGCGGACAGCCTCGCGGAGTGGCTTCCAGCCTGTCCCATAAGGCGCATAAAATGCTTCCAATTCTGTAAAATATGCATCGCACATATCTTCGTCCCCGTCCTCATCCAACTCGTCATGTGCTTCTTGCTCGCTCGCAATAAAATCAGGAAGACTTCGTGCCACCATGGACAGCAAGGATCGCGCACCACGTCTACTGCTTTCAGACGAGGGCTTCACTTCTTGCTTGGATATCACAGTGTTGCAGAGGAAGTTTTGGAAGACGCGGTCAAGGTTATGTGCTATGTCGGCGAAGCCCGAGTCACCAGACTGGTCGAGAAGTTCTTGCCAAGGACTCTTGTGGAGCGAATATCGATCACGGAAGACTTGCGGCTGTGACGATTGGATATTGGGGTTGACTCGGCCTTCCGGTCGTTCTGACTGTGCGCTCGGGGGCATCTCCCATCTCCTCCCAGTGATGAGTGGTGTCGCGACCTCAATAGCGCCGGGCAGGGTGCGTGAGGCTTCCGGACTGTGTATTGACAGTCTATTGCGCTTTTTCCCGCCAGTCTCCTCTGTTTTGGACGAATATTTGTGTCTAGGTCGTCGTCGCTCGGGCTTTTTCCCTGGAATCCAAGCTGGGTCGTTTTCATCCGGATCCGCATCCGAGCCTGAGCAGTTGTGCCGGCTCTCTGGCTTATGGTCGGTTGCTGAGGCAGGCACATCATTACCCTCTGTAGTATCTTGTGGTTTCGACTCGATCGCGATCATCGACAGCGTTTCTTGGTGCTTTGCGATTCGACGGCAGATGGAGGTCAAGGGGCGCAGGACACGGTTTGCCCATTTTGCGGTAGCTTGGGCGTCCTCCATTTGGGACAAAGAAAATAATAATATTTGCTAATAGTATACAACTGTCCAAAGAATCAGCAATGTCACAGGTGTTTGTCTTGGTCATTGGGATCGCACAGTACCAAACCGTACTAACGAACTCCTCAGCGATGCATGATAGGAACAATGATGGCACTCGACCAGGTATTGCCAATAATGTAGCAATAATCCAATGTAAGTAAGATATGCCAAATAAAGGGCGCGTTAAGTGGAAAATGAATGATAACATTCGATCAACATCAGATTGGAAGGCAAACAAATAAAACAAACATTGACTAAAGCGGTAAAGCGGGCCAACACAAATTGCCTTTTATAGTCTTCCCAGTACCTCAATCTAGTTATACAATTAGTATAACAGTCAAGTTCTTGAAGGTATCTATCCATTCAATTCCTAATATTTGCATATTAACGTAATGGATTCTACTCAGAAAGAGAAAATGACCCAAGTGGCAGATCCGCATAATGCACCAGATATGAACCCATATAAGACAACCGAGTCCTTTCCATGCATGGCCCGAGAGACAACCCAACCTGGCAGACGAAAGCAAAAATGGAAAAAAAAAAAGGAGAGAGGAGAGAGATCTAAAATACAACAGTTCTTTTCGCTCATCAAGCCTGCCCACCGATCCCCAAAATGACAATGGATATAGATATTAACACATGTAATAACCAAGAAAATAAGAACGGGAACCAATTAACGCAGTTTAAATTGGTCGAAGTTGGCTGGCTAGGAAATCATTTATGCCTTGTTGGACTGCTTGGAGCCGCGGAGCTTGGGGTTGCTGGTGGCGGCACGCTTCTTCTGCTTAGAGCGCGAAGAGCTGGTGTCAGTACCTTCGATGAACTTCAAGAGCTCGTCGATGCTGCGAGAGTCGAGACCTGAGGGATCGGCAGGGGCACTGATTTCAGGCGCAGTCTGGCCAACCTGGGGCTGAACACGGGTGCCCATGGAAGACACGCGAGGGTTCAGAGGGTTGCGGCGCAGACGACGAGCCTGGATGTCCTTGGCGTGCTTGGCGATAGAGACAGCGTTCTGAGTGAGCTGTTCAAGCCAGTTCTCGGCCTCCTTAGTGTTGCGGTCTTCGGGTCCGAGCTGAGCGAGGAAGATGTTGTATGCCTCACGCATCTTGCCGACGGCAGCCTTGGAGTCCTGGTCCAAAGCGAGAGCCTGGGCGAGCTGGAAGAGAATGGTGGCGGTGTTGATGGAATCCTTGCCAAACAGTTCCTCACAGATGGAGAGGGAGGCCTCGAACCACTTGCGGGAGTCGTTGTACTGCTTGAGGTGTTGCAGCATCACGGCAGCGTTGTTCATCGTGGTGATGGAGTCGGGGTGGTTAGGACCGTAGATGATCTTCCAGACATCCATGGCGTGCTTGATGTAAACCAGAGCGGTCTTAGTGTTGCCAGAGGCATGCTCAAATAGACTCAGGTTGAGGTAGCTCAGAATAGTGTCGGCGGAATCGACACCCATAGTGCGCTCGGTGACAATGACGGCCTTGCGGGCCAATTCTACAGCAGCCTCCTTCTCATCAGTCTGGTAGTACAGCATGGAAAGCTGATGGTAGAGCTTGGCGACCTCAGGGTGCAGGATACCGTAGATCTGCTCGTGCAGAGACAGAGACTCAAGGATGAGCTCCTGGCCCAACTGCTTCTGGTTCTGCATGAGAGAGATACGACCGGCCTCCAGGGCCTCCTCTGCCAATGCGCTACGGGGAGCGGCATCACGGACCAAAGGAACAACATTCAGAATGTCATCAGTAGTGAAGGTGACAGCGGGCTTAGCCGGAGCCGGGGCTGTGCGGGCAGGGGACTTGTTGTCGCCGCCCTTCTTCTTGCCCTTCTTCTTAGGCTCCTCGTGTGTAGATCCATTAGTGGCAGGAACAACAACCTGCTCCTTGACCTGATCCTTGGTGAAGGCGAATTCACGGGCACCGATCTGGAGACCCAATTTGACGGAGATGTCACGCAGAAGCTGCAAGTGTCTCAGAGAGTTAGCCCAGTCCTTCTCGAGGGAGAAGCGGAAGCGGATGGTGACCTGCTTCTCAAGCTCGGCCCGCAGGGACTCGGGGGTGACTTTCTCAAAGGAGAAGTCGCCCTCGGGGAAGATCGCACGCAGAGATTCGTCAATCTCCGCCTTAGGAGTAGCGTTAACATCCGAGCCGAGGAGACAGTTCAGCAAGTGAGAAAGGCAAGATGCGACGAAGGGAGCGGGAACATTGTTCAGGTAGCGGTTGGCAACGTGCTTGAAGGCACGAGTAATCATTTCCTGGACCAGGAGGATGGATAGGGCCTGAAGGCGAGGTCCCTTCTCGGCGGACTGCTGGGCCAACTTTCCGAGGTAACGGATGTTGATACCACGCTTGTGCAACAGCTGAGTCAGCGACTGACCGTCCATGGGGAAGCCAACGTCGCCGTCGTGCAGGTCCTTGAGCAGGTCAGGGATGACCTTGGATCGCAGATGATCACAGGCATCCCGGACTTCCTGCTCATCCTTTGCCCATTGCTCCTTCTCCTCCTGAGTCTGGGGCACCTGGCCGCTGAAAACATCAGGGTTGAGAGCAAGGTTGAATCCAGAAATGTCAACACGCTCCTGGTCCGCACCCTCCTCTTCGGTCTTGCCCTCCTTGGCAGCCTCAGCGCTAGCAGCCTTACGGCTCTCCACCTCGGCCTTCACGTACTGGCTCATCTTATGGCGCCAGTAGGACTCAACCAACTCAAGTCTGAGGACGGACATGCGGTGGGGGTAGACATCGCTGCCTTCCTCCTCCTGCCACTCAGCATCCAGAGGAGCAATGCGGTAGAGGTCCAGGACGTACTTGCGGCCGTCAGTACCCAAAAGACCCTTAGTCTCAACGCTACCTTCCAGGTCGTGGCGCTGGTTCTCCTTGTCCCAGACAGGGTGCTGCTTGACACGCAGCGCCTTCGAGAGCTTCTCGAAGACCGGAACAAAGTCTGCATGGGTGGCCACAACCTCCTTGCCCTCAACACCACCGTAGTCAATCTGGTGCTCACCAGGCTCGCGCTGCTTGAAGATACCAGGAACAATGCTCTGGCCAACAATACGCTTACCCAGGTAGTCGACCACCACAGTTCCGGGGGTGAACAGACCGTCGATATCAAGCTGGTTAACAGCCTTGATACCAAGAACGTCCTTACCCACGGCCACACGGGCGGCTTCATCGCCACCCTCGGAGGTGAAAGTCCCAACGCCATCGGCACCGAAGGAGTAGAATATGTTGTTGTAGACAAAGATCTGGGCGTCCCGCGCCTCAGTGGGGTTCAGAGGAGCAACCTCACCCCGGGCAACCAGGACTGCACCGCGAGCGGCGGCCTCGTTGTAATCGGCGAACAGCTTGGAGGTCAGGCGTTCCCGGAATACACGATCCTGAACGCTCTCGCGAGGCAGCTCGCGGGTAGTCTGGAACTCCTCGTTCCAGTCACGCAGAGTCTCGGCGTTATCCACACCAGAGATCAGGTAGTTCTCCTGCGAACGGGTGATGTCGGGCTGGTGGGCATTCAAGCTTGAATTGCTAGGGGCGATGAGCCATGGGCTGTTGGGAATGGCGTTCTGGAAGGGGAAAGTGGTCAAAAGATCCTTCTCATTGTTGTACTCCTGCAGAGCCTCGAAGGAGGCGTTGAACGAAGGCGAGAGTTGGGAGATGAGAGTGAGCAAAGAGTGGGCGCTGCCCTTCTTAGGGTGTGTTTGCTTCGGGAATGGGTCGAATCTGACGCTCGAGCACTTGTTCACAAAGAATCCAGACACATGGGCAGTGATCTGGAATTGTTCACCTTCGTTAGTAGCAACCACAAGGTAAAGCAAATGGCCCTTTTGGCGGAGGTTGTACGGAACAGGGTTCCACGCGGACAACGAGATGGACTTCACTGTCTTGGGCAGAGGAGCCTCCGCGGTGGGCAAAATAGTCTGCAGTGGTGAAACTCCAGTCAGGTCATATTTGGAGAGCGAGTGTTCCTTCTCCGACTCGCTAGCCTTGATAGCGTCTGCCGTAATAGCATCGTGCAGGGAGAGGCCAGCGGAGATACCATGGAGGTTGTCAACACGGTCACCAGAAGCACCAATTAGCTCCCTGATGCGCACGACATGCATGCGAGCCTCCTTTTCGGTGTACGGATCCTCGACCAGGACGATCTCGGAGTCGGCCTGGAGGTCCGGAACCTCAGACAGCTCGACGAAGTCGTTGATGCGGTTGCCGTTGAATTCGAGGTGGAAGCAAGTGTATTGGAAGGTTCCCGGTAGCTCGACAATAGACTGGCGGACATCCTGGACCTGTTCTTGGCTGGAGACCTAGAGACACAAACGGGTCAGATAAATCCTTTCCTCTTATGGCCTTGCGAAACATCGGACTCACCATCACTTGAATTTTATGCGGCGCATGAGGGAGCTTCACGGAGATCTGGAAAAGACCTATAGTCAAATTAGAAGGCTGCTATACAGTTCTGCGTCCGGCTACCAAACATACCACCCGCGTTGTCCTCCTCTGTGCCCCCTGGGGGCGGTGCCATTGGCAATTTCTTGGGAAGCCTGGGGGGCCTCTGTTCCTCCGTTAGCTCGTGTGCCCTGCATCTTGTTTTACCCGGAAACCATGTTGTATTCCAATGGACCTTGTCCAGCATGGAGGCTCCAGGCCAACACACACCTTTCGAGTGCTCCAACTCCCCGTTGGTCTGTGCCATTGTGTCGAGCCGGTTATATAAAGAGCTTCGACGAAGTAATAACAGTGAACCCTTATCTCACAACCGTCACGCGAGTGAGAGACAAAGTTCGGGAAAATGGAACGGGGTAAAAAAAAGGTTGAGGACCTGCGGGAATTCGGCAGATAGAAATTTTAGTATAGTATACAAATATAAGGGCAATTGAGCAAAAGACAGAAACCCCGTACCCCAGAAAGTTGGAAAAAAAAAAAAGGCAAGGATGAATGGATAGGACGGTGAAACTGGGAAACCGGAGAGAAAATTTCTCGGATGCGGCATACCCTCGGAAGTGCTCGGGCGGTGGGTTCGGGGAAGGGCGCGGAGAGGGACATTTTTCTCCACAATGTCTGCAATTTGGCTGTTTTTCCTTTTGAGAAAGATGGTGTAATTAGTTCGGAGTGGTTTTGTATAGGTTAGAAATGCTATACTCTTCCTTGAGTAGCGCTATATGATTTTCATCGATTGGCGTTGATATCAATTTCATAGATCTACAAGTATGGTGCCTGACTGCCTCAGGTTTCAATAATTTTCAAATGTGCGCACATAGTTACCGATTGTGTATGTACACCGTGGCTTTTTATTTTACTGGTGATGAACTATCTCTGTTGCAAGTTTTGTATTTGATTGATCCATATCGATTGACAGAGGAATATGAAAATACTTATCGAATCATGCAGATTATGGACCCTCCCGGTTCGGGTATATATGTGACAAAAGTACAGACTTAAGGATAGCAAGTTGCAAAAAAAAAAAAAAAAAAAAAAGAAAGAAAGAAAGAAAGAAAAGAAAGGCTAGAACCTGTAGCATGTTCAGACTTAGATATTCCACATCGTATTTATTCTCAAGGGACTTCCTTCATGAATTTTAAAATGTTTGGAAGCCACAAATGTCTATACGACATGTGCTTCATCTCCAAGAGCTTTATGGGAGCTAAGGACATAGCCTTTCATCACAGCAAGGCCAAGTTTGAATACATAGAACACGTGCAAACCAAGGTAACATCCAAATTGCCATCGAATTGAGGGCAGCGACCACGGGGGATATGGTTCCTAGGTAGTTTTGCCTAGGAGTAGACTACCTAGGTACATATGTACTCCGTACCATGTAGTTATTCACCCCTACTAGTAGATGTAGGAATTGAATGGGCCCTTCTTTTACATATCTATATGTGTGGTTTAGATTCTACTCTGTACTTGATAAAATCAATATTGAAAAGGCTATGACGGAGTACGGAGTAGCGCGGTATACAACATAGTTATGTCGATGGATTGTTTGTTTTTTGTTTACCTCTAGAGCCTAGTTGCAACTAGTTTTTTTTTTTTCCAAGGGATCCACTGTCTTGCACACAGACCCTAAGAAAAGACCAATTAAAAAAACCCACCTACCGCGTTTAATGAAATATTGAGGAATTGAACCTGTAACATTGTCCTGGTACCCCGTAAATCCTATGACGATCGAAGATGGATGTTCCTGATTCGATCGCCAAGCCTTCTGCATCCCTGGTTCGTTGAGGCTGAGGCCAACACCACAACTTAGCCACAATCTTCTTTTTTTTTGGTGACTCCCTTGTTTCTTCTAGTCTTTCGTTAACTTCGTTTGCGTCTTTGTTTCTTTATTTTCCTTCCGGTATCAAGGCTCTTTGATCCGTCCAGTTTTCCTGGAGTCACTCCTTCACCGTGACGCGCCACTCCCTGGAGGTGTGGCTTTGCGTGAAACATCTACAAGTCTTGACTCCTAGCAGTACACTCCTTAAACCTTTGTGTGTTTTATATTGATACAGTCCCTACACAGACCATCCGTGGCCCTGATTATCTCTGAGGAAGATATACATTCTCTTCATTGCCTACATTTTGCTGAAGGACTTGGCATCCCGGCGTACAAACGCCAAGAAGCCCAATCACGATGCTATGGAGCCGACTCGCACAGCCTGCGAGGTCCTATGCCCGGCAGGGCCTGCCAAGGCCCCTCAGGATTAATAGCCGTGTTGTGATGCACACACCAAAGCGGTTCAACTCCAACCCCCAGAGCACTGGTCAAATGACCCCTGACCCCACTGATCAGAATGATTCGGATGAAGGCAGGGGCAGGGGCCGTGACGGCGATTCAGGCCCCAACTTGAAATCTACGATTCTCAAGATGCTTGAAACTGCGGCAACTACAGCGGCATCAATTGCTATTCTAGGGTAAGGTCTACATATATTATTCAACATAGACGTTACTGTGGCTAATTTGCTCCCAAGCGCGGCGGGATACTGGTATCACCAGTACTACAAGTACTTGATCTTGGACAAGATGGACAATGCGTTCAATCCGGGTGACCCTGCCCTCGAGGTCGCGGGTGTTGTTTCCGGGAAGCACAAGTACCGCCATGAGGAACATTGGGTCGTTCGCAACGAGCAACCCAAAATTGACGATATTGTAGCTGGGAAACAAAGTGGCCACTACTATCTAATGATTGGCGAAAAGGGCACGGGCAAGACTTCAATGCTTTTGGAGGCCATGCGCAAGATTAATGGCAACAGCTGTGCCTTGTTTGAAGCGCATGCTGATCTCGAGATCTTCCGGATCCGACTGGGCAAGGCTTTGGACTTCGAGTTCCACGAGGAGTAAGCTTGTACTGTTATCACCATGAAAGCATAATGCTAATAGGAATACCCAGCTATGTCGGCAGCCTTTTCAGCATTCGTGGGCCAAGAGACACCACGGCTCTCTTGGACATTGAGCGCGCCTTCAACAAGCTAGAGAAAGTGGCTCTCAACAGAAGGAAGATTGGGTCGACTCCTCTTATACTGATCATCAACAGTACCCATCTAGTTCGAGATGACCACGACGGACAGGATTTGCTTGAGATGATCCAGCAGCGTGCCGAGCAATGGGCTGCTAGTGGTCTCGTCACAACAAGTAAGACCCTGGCGAACATCATTTCTTCTTGTCATAGGCTAACTTTATTGCTTTCAAGTTCTTAACAGCGATGACTACTGGGTATACGAGCGCTTGAAGCGTTATGCAACCCGCATGGAAGTCATTCCCGTGACAGATTTGCCCAAGGACAAGGCGATGAGTGCTTTGAAGAGATATCGCCAGCAATTCCACAACGAGACACTTCCATCTGCGGTCCTCGAGCAAGTCTATGATAAAGTCGGCGGTCGACTATCCTTCTTGAACCGCGTGGCCAAGTCTCAGGATGTCACGAAGACCTGCGATGAGATTTGTCAAGCCGAGAAAACATGGTTCTTAAACAAGTGCTGGATCCTCGGTAGGGAGATGGATGATGATGTGATGGACCAGCAGAAGTACGCCGTAAGTACACACTATAAGATCTTCTGGCTCTTGTTCCGTCGATGCAACTGAAACTAATTCAAACCACTACACAGTCTGCCGCTATGGTTCTGGCGAAAGCGCTGGTAGACAAAGAGAAAGAGATGGAGTCAATCTACCACCATGAACAAGGCCACATCCTGCCAGAAATCCCGCTTCATGAAGCGCGCGAGATCATGACCCGTGCCGACTTTATTCAGTCTTACGATCACGACAATATCTTCACGATCGATTCGCGAGCCATGGTGCGTGCTGATTCGGTACCCATGCAGCGTGCCTTCGAAGAAATCTGCGCTATCGAGAACTTCGACAACCACTTGGAGGGCACCTTGGAGCGCATTGGAGACATTGAGAGTCTTGGCCGTACTCGCGAATTGACTATCAAAGATCTCTGGGACAATGGCAAGTATCGCGTTGTTGTACGGGACAACCACGGACGAGAGAGTGGGACAGTTGAATTCGCTGTGGCAGAACGCGAAGGTGAAGATCAAGACTAGCTACTTTGTATATATGTCATGTCTAATTTACGGACGAGGGGTCCCACTGTAATTACAAAAATATACATCCATTGATGGATGGATATGTACTATACGAGACATCGACTTCCCGAGTCCTTGAATTTGGGAGCTCGGAAAAAGTAATAGTGACATCATCGTATGCTCACCGCTAACCAACCATTTCGCCAGCCTTCTCCTTTTCTCTTCCAAGCTTCAACTGAGTGAAAGCAATTGACAGTGGTTTTTGCTCTAGACCCCGCACTACACTCAGCTTGCTCTTCAATTTGGAAGCCTCAAAATGCCGGCTAAGACTCCCAAGAAGCGAACTGTGTCGTGGACCGACAACACGCGACCCGCGCGCGAGTTTGCGAGGACGGCCACTGCACAGACCTCTCGATTGGCGTGCATCCCATCTCCGGCCCGCTTCATCCTTGTGGTACTAAGCAGTCTCATTGCGAGCTCCGTTCTGTTCACACTCACATCCACCTTGACCGTGGGCGATCTCGGGCCTATCAGCAAACACCTCGAAGAATGGTGGGAAGTGGGGGGCTTGATAGCCTGGAGGGCTGTAGAGGTCGGATTAGCCTGGGTTCTGGGATTTGATGGTAAGTACCAGTTGCCATATACATGGCCCCTTGCGTCCGGACACGCGGTTCCGACAGCTACGTATACTATGTACACAGACTAATCTTGTGGTTGCGATTAGGCCGTGATGTGGCATCGTTCTTATTCCTGACCCACCTGCCAACATACTCTCTCTTGTCGTTCTTCTACGGCATTCGCCCGACTTCTGCGCTGATAGCATATGGGGTCACGATTGTCTCAACGGCGCTTCCCTTTGCCCTCCTACGGCGGCCCTCGTCCGTCCACGACCTTTCGCGTGCGCCTGCCGATGCAGTTGCCAATCGAAACATCCTACAGGACAAGACTATCACTATCTTCACAACGCTGCTGGCAACCTCGGTCTTTAGCGTTGTGCTGTATGCCAGCTATGCCACTTGGCTTCCTACACAGCTGGTCATTCACTTCGAGGGTCTCCCGGATATCAGCGCGGCGCATGCTGGTCCCGCCGGCTTGCCTGTACTCTTCCCGACGCTGCTTCCTGCTGGCTGGGCCGCGCGTGACTTTTTATTTGTCAGCTCTACTGGCTACTCATCCACTCCCGGTGAGTCTGCAAGCTGCTGCGAAGGTGAATATTTGGCTTCAGCTATTTGTCGCAATACTTGGGGCAAATTGACCCCGAAGACGAGAGTTTTAGTTTCTCGGTCTATTATCCTTGCGCTTGGCGTTTTGCTCAACACGATTGTTCAAGTGGCCGGCACAATCAGCGATGTCTCTATTGAAGGTGCCGCCACTTGGGGAGCAATTTGGGCATTTGCAACCCTGACCGCAGGAGCAACCTTCGGCTGGATCGAAGCCGTTGATGGTGTATGATATTATACGTGATAACGACGGCATGAGGTCTGTGTGCTCTCAAGTTGATTTTCGTTTCTTCGTTTCATCTGCGCCAGGTGCATGAGATGTAGATGGAGTGAGACCCTCATATCCAGTATTCTATTTCTTAAAGCCCTCTTGACATTAATGTCCCCGCTGCTTTTCTTGCAGTTCGGTATATACATATGTACCTTCTGCTGATCAACCGTGGGGCTATCGGTATCAATCACTTTCTTCATCTAAATTTCCAATTTTCATCCTTTTTTCGGACTGTCGACTATTGCTTTATCCTTACTCGAAGTGTCCATCGATTACTCTTCTGCACTTGTTTTAATTTTATATCTTTGAAAATGCTTTGGAATTGAGATTAATCATAAGTCAGCTGTGGCCATCTGGGCTGTCTAAATTGCGGTCTTCAACACTATACCCATCGTAAAACTTGAGCTTGTCCTCTTCATTCCCGAACCGTTTCGGCTTTGTGTAGTCATCGGGGTCAGTTGCACGACAGCCCCACTGAGACGATGTGGTACGTGATGTGATGATCATGACTTTCAGGCTGCTATTTGGGTTGTTGAAGTTGTCAACGAGACTCTTCCGCCCCTGCTCGTTTAATTTGGCATGCATAGCTCAAGTGCCAATCAACGCAGCGTTTCAAAACCACCTCGAGATACCACGCATTAAGACAGCATTCGACGATGAGAGCCTTTGATGGTGGCCATACTGAACAGTATCAGCAGCTTTCAATACTCCGTGGTTTTGGACCAGACGGATAATGAGGGCTAGAGTGTCGACTATCAAGTTAGTTCTATACTTCCTCTGCTTCTTCTTTTTAAGTTCCGTACCTAGGAAAGGGGGATGGGGAGGAAAGCGGGACCGAGATATTGTAGAAAGTGACATTGTAGAAGTTGATATTGTAAGAATTGAGACAACAAAATGACCACCGGGACGCAGTACTTATCAACATCTCGCAGCCGGTCCATCGTATTCAAATCAGCCCATTGCGCCTCGTACACCGGGTCAATCATTCCGGTCCTGACACACCCAAGTCTCAGTGTTCATGCGGATCAACGGATGTCCGGGGCGACTACTCTATTCCGAATGAAGTGACGTGCGGAGACCATGAACTTGAGCTTTGGAGGATTCATAGTCGGCGAGGTCCTATCCACTGTACGCCGGAACTTGGCCTAGTCACAATCTGCCGCCGCACTGTCATCCCGGACTCCAGCGCAGATCACCACCATCGGATACCTCCAGCAATCGGGAATGAAACAAAGCATCGGAGCTCGGAGATGTTCCGTGTTGTGTCAATCCAAGTGCCCTAGTTGCGGTAAGGGGTTGGAAGGATGAAAGTAAACATTGCTGTGTATGGGGTATGTATATATCGATGCAGGCAGCCGTGTAATCTCTTGGGCTTGGCCAAGACGAGGGATTCATCGACATCGTCTTCCAGGAGGACCATTGCTCCTGCACATCCATACGGAGGACATGGCCCCCACTCTTTAACATACTGCCTGCGATCGCACGGCCCCCCGCGCCGCCACCAACTATTTTTGGGCAGATTACAGTCAGATGGGCGATGCTTACGTCTCTGTGCACGCTTTTGTATGTGAGAAAGAGTTGTCTTGCTATATGCAATGGGTGGCCTCACTCAGCACAGCGCATTCGGCCGGAATACCTCCGCAGTGTTGATATCTGGCCCGCCAAGGCGAGGCTTAATCTCCTTTAGTCATGGGTAGCTGAAAGATACCTTTACTCTGTTGGATAGTAAACTGGGCCTTTGAGAGTCGGTCCCGATCCAATTATTGCTTGGCCGCATTGAGCGTCAATGGACTACGTTCACAGTTGAGGTTAAAGAGGGATTTCGGCTGTTAGAGCTCCACTATTTTGCGATCTGCTAGAGTGAGGATCAGCGGTCCTGTTACCTTTCTCAGCTTCGCGTGAGAGTGTACAGAGTATGAGTTCCTTTGACTAACTATCCTGTCGTTGAACATTTAGCCATGGATGTTGCCAGCAACCTATTAGTTTAAGGATTGCACATTAAGCTAATAAGAGAAGATCACATGAGATTCAAATCAGTTACGAATAGGTACGAATAAACAGGAGCATGTGGATCCTCCTGCTTTTTCGTCCGTAAAACTTTTCTCCGTCGCATACGTACATCCGCCATACATCCGCTGCCATCCGAGACCGTGGACCCTGGGTTGTTGTCCGATATCCCGACAAAACTAGGGCCAGGGACAGGGCTAGGCTCCATATTGATGAATAAGATTGTCTCTCATTATTTTGAGGCGGTGTGACCTCCGACTCGTGAATACGATTTTGATGCATTCTTTCCCAGCTGAGCCGCAGGCATATTGAAGCTATGCCTAAACCGCAATATGGGGAGTAAAGAGTCCATACTTTCATGTTAAAAGCCGGAGACAAATCGGATTCCTCAAACCGCCTGGCGCTTGCCGATTGCCGTGACTCACTTGGACTTTTACAGCTCGCGTTTGGTCCAATGGTCCAATGGTCCAACGGTTTTTACCGGAGATAAAATGGGATCCTTCGTGAGGTACACTTGGCGACATCCACGCTAACCTGAAAGGGATGGTCTTGCGAGGGAAGTTGTAGTTCGGCCCGATTTTCTATCAGATCTTGTATTTTCTTGTATTTTCTTTTCTTTTTTTTTCGGAACTTGGCCTTGATGTCATGGTCCATCTAGTGCCCTGTAGGGTGTATGAAGTACAATTCTCATTCAATATAACAGGCTAGGGATACCCCCATCGTGACGGCTGCCTCATTGTGCGGGAGGTTTTTACCATACTGATGTGCTTTTCTATACCAACCAGTCAGTCCGTTTATCAACCCAATCTTGGACGCTGAAAACTGGACATAGAACAAGCGTGAATGTCGGGATTAGTTGCTCCGCTGTGGGTCTTATACTCCCCGGTAGAGTATTATGGTAGAGGTGCATTAATAGACCATGGCTTTAGCCTTGAAATGTCTTTCCCGATGGTGGGGGCTCGTGGATGTTCAGCCATGCTTACTCCGTACTCTCTTTTTATACCCAAGTCCTCCGCATGAATATTGAAGCCTGATTCTTGTTCCTCTTTTGGTATCTTTTAGCTTTTGGACAAACGGGGTGGTTGTCTATAAATCTCTTTTCTAGTCGCCTGGGGAATTTCAGTCCATCTTCTAATCTATCCAAATACTACGGATTTACTGTTGGATTTTATCTCCTCGTTGGATTTCCTTGCTAGCCGCTTTTTGAGATAATTCATTTTCCTTCACCATGGACGACAGGATACGACTGCAATACGGCTGCCCTGCCTATATCGAAGGCGTTGGCACCTCATATGGATATGTCCCATCGCTAGGAGCAGGCATTGCCTTCTGCGCACTCTTCGGTCTCTCGATGGTCGTCCACACCGTCCAATTCACCTGGAAGCGACAATGGTGGGCAAGTGTGTTCAGTGTCGGATGTCTAGGTAAGGCCCTATGACACTTGAAACGCTAACTCCCCGCAAATACTAACAACGTCAATAGTCGAAGTAATCGGCTGGGCCGGCCGTACTTGGTCAGCCAAATGTCCATACAACACCACTGCTTTCCTAATGCAAATATCCACCCTCATAATCGGTAAGCTACCTTCTTACCCTTTGACTGTCCATACCAAACCTAACATCCCACAGCCCCAACTTTCTTCACAGCAGGAATCTACATCCTCCTAGGCCGCTTCATCCAAGTGCTCGGCCGCGAATCCTCGTTTCTAAAGCCAAACCTATACCTCTGGATCTTCTGCACCTGCGACGTAGTTTCACTCGTCGTCCAAGCTGTCGGCGGCGGCATGGCATCTGGAGAAGCCGACAAGATCGACGGCGACACCGCGACTGGAACGCACATCATGGTTGCTGGCATCGTCTTCCAGCTCTTTTCGATTACCATCTTCGTCGTCTGCGCGGTCGATTTCATCCGCCGCACTATGCGCAACCGTCTGCTGCAGTCGGTGACAGGCTCGGTCATCCCTCTGTACGCCGCAATGGTTCTTTCTATCATGTGTATCTACGTACGATCTATATACCGAGCTGTGGAGCTCTCCCAGGGGTGGGATGGCTATCTTATCACGCACGAGGTCTACTTTATCGCGCTTGATGGAGCTATGATGGTGGTCTCCGTCGCTGTTTTCAATTTCTTACATCCTGGGTGGATCTTGCCCCGTGGGAAGCCAGATTCCTACAAAATGGAGGTACCTAGGTAATAATTACTGTTAATAATGACAATAGAAGTCACCCTCTACTGAAAAGTACCTTCCTCCCCGGATTAATGTTGAATGATCTGCCCTAGTAGAGGTCAGATATCAAAAGTGCAATAATCGTAGTTGGACCTAATCTAACTACAAACAGGAAGCGTCGAAGAATACCCGCACCTCAAGGAGAACCACTCCTAGTTTAATAAAACCGGGATAGCGTAAAGTAGAAGGAGACGGTTCTTACCGGATACAGCGGCTCCTAAAAGCCACACCTCGGAAAACCTATAGAATCACCTCAGATCTGGAATTGATTCGTGAATGATACTTAGATAATCCTGTATGCTATGTACTTCCTTTAGTCCACACTACTTTGCGCATGCTACATATATGTATGCAGGATTGTGAACGATAAGTATGCTCAACAAGCCGATGCCTCAGTAACTGCGGGACCTAGAACCCTTTATTAGTTCGAAGATTTATATATATGATTATCCTGAGATTCGGGAACCCTTTGTTAGAGACATAGATGGGATGTCCCTTTGTGTGCAGACTGAGCCTTTGCTAGTTTGTCATTTCTTTGTTAGTTCAGGCTTTAGAAACAGCCTTCTCTTCATAGATTGAATATCAGTTTCTTCTTCTTGATTTTCTCCATTGCTAGTTTCTGTATCTGCATAGTCTCAACACCCTTTTACCAGAAAGGATGTCGGAAGTACAATGGAATCACCATTATAGGCACAGCTCAGGTACGGAGTGATATATCCGCTCCAGTCATAAACTCACTCCCACATCAAGCCTTTCTAGCCCTCTTCTACTATCTATCCAATAAACTAAAAAGAGGCAAAGAATATCTATATACCTAGACATCTAAAAAGACTACCTAAGGAGACCACCAAAAAGACCACCAAAAAGGACTACCCACTAAGAAGACTACAGTCGTATAAGCGGCGGACTATTCTTATTAAAGGGACTGGGCCATAGTAATTGACCCTATAGATAGACGTTGATAGTTATTGGGGGCATTATCTACTAAAATCTGTAGGTAATGGAAGGCCAAATTTAACATGGAAAGAATACGACTTGCAGTCCCTTCTGTAGCTCGAAACAGGCCGGAAAGGCCGGAAAGGCCGGTTTCCCAGCTAGCAGTGAACGCTCAGGAGCCAGCAGTCGAGTCTCCGTCGTTGAAGCTGCTCCAGCAGCTCCAAAACCGAAGTTGACGCCTTCTGGGAGAGGAAAAAGCCAAAGAGCTCCTTGAGAAGGAAAACTGCTTTGGACAAGAAGTACGAAGAGGAGCCCGTGACTTCCCTCTCCACAAACAATAAAAGAAGGAGACAAAAAGCAGTGGAGAAAGGCAGGGAGGTGTTGGACTTGGAGGGCACTCCCGAATCATCCCACACGGCGCTTCCGCGGGCTGACCGGACACGGAAGCCGCCGTCATACTACAGTGATATTGAGCATGGCAGAGGAAGAAACCATAGAGCAACCACACCTTCCTCGCCTAATCTATTGGTTCATGGCGGCAAGGAAAACGAGGGTGAGGATAGCCAAGGGAGAACCATTGGGGTCGGCGATCTTGAACCCCAGAATGACAAGACCTATTGGACCGAAGAAGAAGACGACGATGATGATGTAACATCCACGCCTGTCTTAAAGGCAGCGCGCTACGCTGGTACACCCACGAGCTCTCTAGGGATGCTAAGGACCTCATGCAGCTCCTCCCCCTGGAGGATGGCTGGTTCAAGAGATTGGCTCAACGCTTCCGACCAAGCCGCACTGAGTCCCTGCGCCAGCTGGAGACCACAAGTTACACCTGGCAGGACGTTCGCGCTGGGCGTACACCCAGTTCGCTGTACCTCTTTCGTCGGAAACCGTTGTCCGTTCTGATTCAACCTGGATGGGATCCTGTAACTGGGCCGACAGAGAAGACATTGCTGCTCAGGAAATCCAAGATCAGGTTGGGCTTGGTTATCCAACCAATGACCGACCTTTCTATCATCGAAGAACTTTGTTACCCGAATCTGAGATTGAACAAGCCCAACATTGGCTTCAAGCCAACTCAGTGCTTCTCGGAGATCTGGTTCAAGAACGTGACGCTCAATGGGACAAAATTGCTCGAGTGTTGTACACCTAGAGGGACCTGTTTGTGGAAGACGTCGTGGATATGCCACCAACCAAGCTCCTCATTCATCGAATTCCCACTCTTCCAAACGTGGTTCCGAAGGCCGCCAGGTTAATCCGCTATACCTTAGAGGAGGAGAAATGGCAGCTGGAGAATCTGCCAAAGATGGAAGCAGCAGGGGTCATCACCCGCTGTATCTCACCATGGAGCGCGAAAACCAAATGGGTGCCTAAACCAGGTCCTCCTCCAATCCGTCTTCGGATGGTGCACTAATACATTCCTTTGAACTCGGTCACAGTCAAAATGAACTACCCTATGAAGAGGATTGAGCCGATCCTGAACATGGTTGGGCAGACCAAATGGAAGGTGTTCTTTAAGGCCGATGCTGCCAACGGGTATTGCCCAGGGATTATGCCCAGACCATGCTCCATCGAAGATGCGAACATTTTGATAAGCCTTCGTGAATCGGAAGCAAGCACCAATAAGCAGAATACACCCGATACCGAGGAGCTTGATCGGCGGATGAAGTGGAAGTAGTACTTTGCCGACGCCGCTCAGCCCGATGACCAGACTCGCTATGAAATGGCCCTGCTGACTTTGCCGTTGGGGAAGTCCTGGGGCCCGAGGACTTACGGGATCCGAAGCACCCTTTGTACTTTGAGGTTGATTTGCGGCTGCTGTACAACAAGCTACGCGGTTCTCGGGGGCTGCACCTCAAGTGGTTCCATTCACATTCCGTACTCGCAGATCTTAAGTTTGCACCAGAACAAGCCACGGAAACTCATTGAAGACGTTTCTAGTGGTCTTTTTAGTGGTCTTTTTAGTGGTCTTTTTAGTGGTCTTTTTAGTGGTCTTTTTAGTGGTCTTTTTAGTGGTCTTTTTAGTGGTCTTTTTAGTGGTCTTTTTAGTGGTCTTTTTAGTGGTCTTTTTAGATGCCTAGTTATATAGATATTTTCTGCCCCTTTTTACCTTGTTAGGTTTATAGTAGAAGAGGGCTAGAAAGGCTTGATATGGGAGAGGGAACTTTTCTATATGTAACGTCTAATGTTGACGGGAGTGGGCTTATGGGCATGTTCGATCAAAATATGATTTGTAGTGGATGAATTTTGATCTCGGGATGGATTGTGGATGAGTAAAAGAAAAAGAAACAGATGAAACGGCAGGCTTTTATTCCTTGGTAACGTTACATGAATGATTGATCAAGAATGACTAGGGTTGCTTCAAGTACACCCCACCTTGGACTACTGGGCAATATTCCAGAATGTCTCAGACTCAGCCGGTTTGTGGAAGCTGTGGAATTGTGGCATGTCATAAATGCCGTCGGGGTCTAAGAGCAAAAAGTCAGTATTGCACAGCAAATTCCAAATAGGATAGGATCCTCACCATCCCGGTTTTCCACAATATACTTCCTCGTGCTGACCATACTCGCCTCAAGCTGAGCATTCAGCTCCTGCTGATACACCCTGACCTTCTCATTTACTTTGGCAGCACCACGAATAGCATGCTGGGCGACATGGAAACGCGAGACACGGTTGACAAGCATCATGTCGAAAGGCGTGGTGGTGCTACCCTCTTCGATATAGCCGGCGACACTGACGCGATCAAGGCGGGGACGTCCAAAGAGCAAACCCTGCAGCTCAGTTGGATAGCCGTGGTAATTGAAGTGAATGGGCCTGTCGGAAGTAAAGAGACCATCGAATGCCTCAGTGGACAGGGCATGCGGATGCGCACCCTCGTTATCAAGAATCATCAGGTCCGTCACGTTAATGACACAAACGCGAAGCTCTGGGATGAGCTTACGCAGAAGCGCCGCTGCCGCAATTACTTCGAACATCACCTCAACACCAATACCGACCAGCACGACATCCGGATTAATTCCATCGTCCGTGCTGCAGAACTTCCAAATGGATGCTCCTGCGCGACAGTGGCTTTCCGCCTCTTTGGGAGTCAGGTACACTGGAGTTGGCTGCTTTGAGCCTACCATTAGGTTGATGTAATTCTTTGATTTTAAACAATGGTGGATGGTTGTCAGGAAAGTATTCGCATCTGGTGGTAAGTATACCCGAGCTGCACTAGGCTTCAGCTTTAGCACAGCGCCGATGAAGGATGGGTTCTGGTGAGAGAAGCCGTTGTGTTCTTGGCGTGCCCAGGTGCTCGATTCGATGTAGTTCACACTACTGACGCCGGAGTGCCAAGTTGTTTCCAGTCCCTACACAGATAATTTGGTAAGCATGCAGTTGATGTTAGCAAGGGAAAAAGGAAGCTGACCATCTTGATGAACTTGGCATACTGCACCATCATCGTATGAATGATGCCGAGGAAGCTCTCATAGGACGGGAAAATACCAATGCGCCCGGTCAAGGTATAGCCCTGCATGAATCCTTGACACATATGTTCGCTAAGGACTTCAATTACACGGCCGCCGCGGGCATTGGCGAACTCGTCCCATTGGAAATTGCGGTTTGTGTATTCAAATACCGCATCGAGTTTGTTGCTTTCCAACTCGTCCGGCGAGAAGAGTCGCACGCTGTTCGGGTTGTCCTTGAATGTCTGATTAATGAAGGTGCCAGCCGCTTTCATAGCGCTTTCTTGAGAGCCTTTATCCGCGCAGAAGGGCTTCCAATCCGGCAGATTCGGTGGTGTATAACTATTGTAGACTTCGATGCGCTGGCCAAGCTTCTTTTTGTCTTCTGTGGGTATCACAGACTTGATCTCATCAATTACATCACCGTTCGAAGTGAACAGCTCTTCTGGCTTATAACTAGACAGCCAATTCTGCAGCAGATCTAGTTGTTCCTTGTCGGTCTTTGCTTTGGGCAATGGCACCTGGTGAGAATGGTATGAGCCCTCAAGAAACTTGCCATGAAGCTGCTTGGGCCCAGTCCAGCCCTTGGAAGTACGCAGAATCAGCATCGGCCACCTTGGCTTCATAATCGGCTTCCCTGAACGGGCAGCCTTCTGGATCTTCCGGATTTCATTGACGGCCCAGATCATAGAGGTGTGTAAATCCGCATCAATATCGTTGTTATCCTCGACAAAGCGAACCTGGTACCCGTATCCACTGAAGAGAGTCAAAAGCTCTTTGTGGTCCATGCACCCGAAGATAGTGCGCTCGCTGATCTTGAATCCATTCAAATGCAGAATTGGTAAAACTGCACCGGACTCCTTTGGATCAATGTACTTGATCGCATGCCAGGACCTGTCCGCTATTAGCAATGTACAGTGCAAAGGGGGAAACAATCAACGAACGTAGCAGTGGGACCGCTTTCAGCCTCCCCGTCCCCCACAATACAAGTCACAATCAGATCGGGGTTATCCATGACAGCGCCAAAGGACACTGCCAGAGCGTATCCCAGTTCTCCACCTTCATGGATTGCACCGGGGGTCTCGGAATTGATGTGGCTGCGCATAGCTGTTAGCCAAGGAACCAAATAGCAAGGCGATGTACTGACCTGGGAAAACCACCTGTGGTACTAAAGGTCGAGATCAATCTGTGTAGGCCTTTTTCGTCTCGCGAATAATGGGGATAAAATTTCTCCAGCGAGCCCTCCAACCATAGCGCGGCTAGTATTGCCGGTGCGCCATGTCCTGGACCGACAACGTACAACATGTCCAGATTCATTGTCCGGATCAGGTAGTTCAAATGAGAGTAGACAAAGATTAGGCCCGGACATGTTCCCCAGTGACCTGAGAGTATGATATCAGTCATGGTGACCGACTTGCAGACTTCGGGGATGCTACTCACCGAGTAGTCTAGGCTTGACATGTTGAAATGTGAGTTCTGACTTCAAAAGAGTATTTTCTTGCAGAAATATCATAGCTAGCAAGAAGTTAGTCACACGGTTGGAAGATATATAGCACATAACCTTACCTGCCGCAATGTAACAAGCCGCTCGGCGGAACTTGATCAAGGCATCGTAGGTCTTTTCATCTAGTTTCTCACGTTCCAAGCTGACGCTCAATTTCTCAAGGTAGTCTGGCAGATGCGACGGCAGAGCTTGTGGATTTGGTTCGCTTATAACTTCTGCAGGCATGATGAATTTGTTATGTAGGTTCTTCGATGGCTTGGCAGGAGCAAAAGAACATAAAAACGAGCTCAAGGTAGGACAAAAGATGGAAGAGTGAAAATGAAAATGAAAATGAAAATGGAAGAGATACTATGCTCAGGTAAATAAGATGGGTTGTCACCAAACAAGCCTTCCAAGTTCTTCGTGGCGACGTCATTCCTCATCCTGACATCACCACGAGCCAACAGGTGAGTCCAGCTTTAAAAATTCATTTCAATTTCGGATCTTTGAAGGCATTTACTGAACTCGCTATAACAGTCTCAAAATGCCTAAATCTATCCTCGCTGTTAACGCGGGTTCGTCTTCCGTCAAAATCACCTTCTATACCTTCGACAACCCGCCAAGAACCATTGTGGATGCGGCGATCTCTGGAATCACAGCACCCCCGTCTACACTCAAGTACCAAGCAGGAGGCAGAAAGCACAAGGAGGAGCTCAAAGAAAAACTCAGTACCGCACAAGATGCATTCAAGTACCTTCTACAGCGCTGTTTCAGCGACCCCGAACTTTCCGAAGTCGCCAGCGCCGACGATGTGGAGTATATCTGCCACCGAGTCGTCCACGGTGGAGACTACCGCGATGCAGTCGAAATCAACGACGAGACACTTGGCCACCTGAAAGGATTGGAAGATCTTGCACCTCTGTAAGCTCGTCTATCCCGATCCTTTGTATTTCCGCGGTTATATACCTGTCCTAGATCCCGCTAACGCCGCCCGAACAAAAGCCATAATTTCTCCGCGCTGGAGATAGTCCGCCTGTGCAAATCAGAGCTCCCCAAAGTCAGAAGCATAACTTTTTTCGACTCTTCTTTCCACCAGACTATCCCCGAAGCCGTACGTACATACCCAATCAACCAGGAAATCGCCAAGGCGAATGGTCTGCGCAAGTATGGATTTCACGGGATCAGCTACTCGTTCATCCTGCGGTCCGTAGCACAGTTTTTGAACAAACCGGTCGAGAAGACGAATCTCATCGTGATGCATATCGGGAGCGGAGCCTCGATCTGTGCGATCAAGGACGGGAAGTCCGTGGATACTTCGTGAGTCACGCGATACCTACATCTTGATCTATCTCGAGATGCGAGTCGTGCTAATGCGGTGACTAGAATGGGTCTCACTCCTTTGGCAGGATTACCCGGTGCAACGCGTAGTGGAAGCATTGATCCATCGTGAGTTGAAATTCGCTGGACCCCTTGATAATGCAGCTATGGTGAACTGATACTTGGTGATCTAGATTGGTCTTCCACTATACCAACGAAGCAGGCAAACTAAGCCCAGCCAGCACGTCTGAAATGCACATCAGCACGGTATGAATGCCCAACGTAGAGAACTAATGCCGAAAAAAGAAAAGAAAAGGGAAGAAAAGAAATCGCTAATCAATCCAACATCCTGCAGGCGGAGGATATCCTCAATAAACAATCAGGTTGGAAAGCCCTCACTGGAACAACCGACTTCGCCCAGATTGCGGTGCCGAACCCACCAAGCGAAGCACATAAACTCGCTTTTGACATTTTTGTCGACCGCATCCAGGGCTACATCGGCAGCTACTACGTCAAACTAAATGGTGAATTAGACGGTGTAGTCTTCGCCGGCGGGATCGGTGAGAAGAGTGCCTTGCTGAGACGAACACTGGTCGATAAATGCCAGTGCCTAGGTTTGGCAATCGATGATGTGGCTAATGACAAGGGGCCTGGAGATGAGGAGACGGTCAAGGATATCTCCAAGGGTTCCGGCAAGGGGCCCCGGGTTTTAATTTGCCAGACCAATGAACAGGTATGTGGTCTCAAATATTGGGTATTATTGACCGTGACCTTCGCCTTGACCTCTCGTGGAGGTGTAGGGTTTGGTTATAGGTTATTTTTGTACACTTGGATTTACTGACTTTTGGATTTCACTTGCAGTTTGAAATGGCATATCACTGTGCATGTTCGCGGTGCTGATTTCTCATGCGTGGTGTCCACACTTGTGTTTCATTTTTTTTCTTCTCCTATTGGTAGTAACAATAGTACCTACCTTGGTGGTAATCGAGGAGGTTGGGGAGCTGAACATGGTTGAATTACGACATATAACATTGACGAATGTCATCTATTCCATAAGGTTCTCTCTACATTGTACTCCGTACATGCTGTACACATGCCATACATAATCAAAATATTCCAAATAATCCAAATCATTTGTAAAAAGCGAAAACATGTACCATTCGTCCTTTTGACACTTGCCACTGGGGAAGGGGGCCTTATGTGGCTGGAGTGACAGATAGTCTCCGATGGGTCAATTCTCAGCCCTGGATTGCCGGACCCGGTGATTGGGAATCGGGATGGGTGTCCCAGGGACTTGGTCATATTTTGCGCCTTATTTCAATGCAATGCATCATCTATCATTCCTGGTACGCGAGTTCTGCACGGCATACAGTAGGTAGGGGGAAAACAGAGGCCTGAGGACACAGTCCCTGCATACCAGCGCTAGCTTGGGTTACTTTGTTGCGGATCGTGTACCCCATACTCCGTGCAATCGAATAATAAAAATAAATAAAAGTCAAGATGAAATGTAACATGAAATGTAACATGAACCAGGAGTGAATGTGACACATCCAGGTTGTCGGATTTGATAGCTTCGGGGGGAAAGCTCTTCCCCGGTTCCCAAAGTCTTATGATTATATGCAAGACACGGAAGAATGGGCGATTGACGCGATCGAAGGCGATCGCCTCGGGGGAGGAGGGGGGGATCGAAGTCTCGACTGTGGTCCTGGGTCCTGGTGGCTCTGCAGATCTGCAGGCTAGTGGGTTCAGACAATAAGTGCATTGAAATTAGCGAAGTCAATGTACTAGCGAATTAGGAGGCGTCCCCAGTCCACTATCAATCTCTGCATTTTTATCTGGAGGATCAGACATCAGCACAGTAGATCATCAGTGATGGCGTTCAAGGGCCAAGGTCGCATCGCAGCGATCGACACTGCAGAATGAGAATGTACTTTTTGCTTCTTTTTTGGCGCAGCAGCGTGTCATACAGATGACGGAGTACTCCGTAGTCCGGTGTCCGCATATTCTCATGTACAAAGTGCAGGAAGCGTGACGCACTAAATATGTACGATGTACTTCGGGCCCAGGGGACGTGATTCCCCGTGCAGGAGTATCTCGGGGAACATCATCCGTTCGACCATCAAGTGGCCGCGGATCCCCCGACGGAAAGCCGACCCATCTTGACGTGGGTCATATACGATATTGTATTTTTATGGCTCGATCAGTCATAATCTCCCCCTTCACGCATCATGTCGTGACAACTAAAATAGGCCCAAAGTACCCGAAGTCAGGGGTTGACCCAGCAGAAAAAAAGAAAGGGGACGATCGAACCCGGCACAGTGGTGCTGGAGCCGTGGAGCTGTCGGCGATCGCCAATTTTTCTTCCAAGGTTTCTTTCCTGCGAGTTAATCAGCTAACCGGGTCTCGATGTGGATTTGGGCCTGTCACTCAGGATCCAGAGAGTCCAGAGAGGTCGAAAAGTTCCAGTCCACTTTTTCCTCCCTTCTTCGTTCGGCTGTGGGCTGCCGCTCTGTCTCATGTCTCGGGAGTCAAATAGGAAGCTCGGAACTTGGAGACAAAATAATTTACGAAAAGGAGAAGCTAAGAATTGAGGCGGCTGAAAAAGCGTTTGTCTCGGGACGGGGAAAGCAGTTCCAATTCCAACTCATTTGACTCAATTTGGTTTCGATTTTCCTTCTTTTTCTTTTATTAAACCCCCCCATTTGACCCCAAATGACCTTAACTGGCGGAGTACAGACGGAATACCGACTGTGGACACCACCCAAGCATAGTCTCTTGTAACCATCGACTAGTTATGGAGCACATAGTGCTTCCAGAATTTTCCATATATGGAGCCTACTTTCGAGGGAATCGGGAAAGTGAGCTAAGATCGCCCGGCTTTACATCCGCGGAGTCTTAGTGCGCCATTCCCCTGTCTCTAGCGATATTAGAAACGAATCAGTTCAACTCCGCCACCAAGGCCCAACAGAGAAAAAAGAAAACAAGGTCACCGGTATCCCAATTTTAGGAGCGTCGACACATCCACATCTTCTGTCAGATGAACAAAGAGTCCGGCTGGGGCTCGATGCATCCGGACCGGGAACCCCCCTGCTTCTTTGAGATGCGCTGCAAGGCAAATCCCAAAGTTAATGCGGATGGTGATCCGCGACCGTTTTTTTCGATATCTGGACGCCACAATCAAGGTGCGGGTAGTTGCGATTTACTTCAAAGAAAGGAATATAGTACGGAGTCCGGAGTACATGTGAGATAAACAAAATTAAAGAAATAATATCCATGGACGGTGGACTGCATTCCATGGATCCAGTCTCGGGAAGGCTAAGACGTTCCGGAAACGAATGGAAGCCGGTTCATGCAATCGCGTAACCTTGTTTTTCGAACTAATGCACCTCTCTAGACTTTATCTCGGGTTACGGAGTGCATCGTCTTGGGTGTCAGATCCTGAATCCGTTGGGTTCAGATGGCATTCCCAACAAGGAAAAGGGGGGAGAAAGAAACCCAAGAGCCATTAAGGTTGACTATGTGAGAGAATGGAGCATTTGATGGAGCTGCTGGAGTTGATGGAGACTGAAATGGAGATTCTTGGTTTTCTCCCGTTTCTAGCGCCATTCTAGCTGTATTTGAAACGGCTTCTTTCCGTACGATAACAGCCTAATTCCACTATAGGAAGCTCATTTCTTGTTAATCCTGTTGGCACTTTTTTAAAAATTATTATTTCTGGATCAGGATACGTAAATTTTAAATATTAGGGTATGGAGTGTGCCTGTGACTTCTGTTGTAAAAGAGTCCACAGGATGATCGCCAGTACGGAAGTGAGTAGTCTTCCCCTATTCTGAACATGTGAAATCGTGTGTCTGAGGAGAGAATGTCTTGTTTCAATCATGAGAACAGTGTAACAGAGCAAGCCACAGCGCTAGGATGTATAGGTGAGATCTAACATACGTTGGGAACCTTGAATCTCTTAACGGCTGCAATCTACGGTAGATCTTCCAGCTCCCGATTTCCACGAGGGAGACCCAGATTCAGTGCCGACGGGAAAGGAAATTTCTCCTTTTTAGGATGGGGTGGACACGGGCTGAAACACGCCTACGAAGCCTTTCACAAGCTTGGAAGCTCGTAATGTGAACCCTGTCAGAAAATGGGGTATCAGAGGGTAACTGGTGAAATGTGTCTCCAGTGTGGCGAATAATAAGAAAGCTGACGCAGATACCCTTAATTACCTAGGTAGCTTCAACGGAGTAGAGAAGAGTCCGGGTTTATGGGGGTGGGTCAGAATATTTCCAGATGTTATGATACTGTATGGCACCAAGGTTCTTTATTGTATCCCGTATGCCTTTACCCAGTTTCCCGGGAAAGAAAAGGAAAGGCTAGAAGACGAAAAGAATGTTCATACGTAACCGAGACGGGATTTTACTTTTTTCGATCGTTACGGGAGCCCTCCTTTTGTCTAGCGTATCTCCACCCCCTATGATGGAGCACATCGTAAACATAGTCCTCATTTTTCTTTTCTTGATCGGCGCGTAGAGAATCAGACAAAGACGGGAATGACAAAATTGAGATATATTGAGTTGGCTTCTGATGTGTCTTGTTGTAAATTGCAGAACGGGGATTGATCCAAAGACTTCCGAAACCAGATCCGAAGCGACTGGTCTTAATAGGTGAGGATTGCACGGGGGACTGCGTGAGAGACCGGATGACCTTAATTAATAGCCGAAATACCTTCTGGGTATCCATGGATTATTTACCTAGGCATCATATGTAATCCCCCTTAGCTATGAGTTTCTTCTTCTAATACCATTGTAAGAGACTAGCAAACCCGATGGAGCCCGACCACGCGAGAAAAGAAAAATTAATAAAAATAAAATAAAATGTTCGGAGGGATCCGTTTTTTTTCGTTCCTGCGGCTGCTTTTCCCTTTTTTCCTTTGCTCCACTTATGCACGAAGGTGCCCGGAGATTTGGTTCCTAGCTTTAGAGTGGAGAGCTTCTACGGCTAGTTGATACATAACAGAGAGTTTGAGGACTTTTGGGATCTGACAGTGAAGACATGGGATGTATCTTAAGATGTAATTGTGATGAATCAGAGGGTACCTTTTTTTTGGCCCTTATATTTCCTTTATTTGAATAGGTTAAAACAGACTAAGATAGATCCTATAGATTAGAAACGTTGGAGAAGAAAGGGGGTTTCCGTTCCTGTTCCCCGGGACCAAGGGTCGGGAGAGCCGCTGTGCTAAACAAAGAAATACCTTGGTCTAGAGAAATTATAGGTTATAGAAATATTATAGAAATATTATAGGATAGGTAAAATAGTTGAAATATAACAAATAAGATTTTGTTTTTTATTTTAATGGATTATTTTATGTATTTCTTTTTCAGTCTTTTTATTGATTTTTCTAATAAAAAGGATAAATTTAAATTTAAAATCCATAAGAGAAAAACCGTCTATATCAACGCAAATCCCCCCTTCTTGTTTTCCTTTGAACATACTTGATAACCATCTTTCTTCTACTCCGTACACCCCCTACCCTCCTTTCCTCCCTTCTCCCTTGCGATACGTCGATTTGAACTTTGTCCGGATCGACCGGAGCCAGTTCCGGAGCACTTTCTCCTTTGCTCCCTTGCCGTCTTGATCATATCCCTTCTGCCCGTTTTCTTGGTTCGGATCGCGATTTTTTATGGATTCGCTGCAGCCACCCTCGCGCATATCATTTTGAGAATTTATTTGATTTGATTCTCCATCTCATAAAAAGCAACGAGCTGCGACCTATCCATCTTGCTTTTTCCCAAAGAGACTTTCTCCTCATTTGTTGGGCCAATTTCGTCACATTCTTGCCCTACGATTCTGTTGGATCCCGCATTGTCCCAGTGGTGATTCTTCAAAAGGACCACCATTTCCGATCCCGACTGCATTTGCATCTATCGCCTGCACCGCCGGTTTTTGTCTAGACCTTTTTATTTTTCGAATTTGGTTTTTCACTTGGGGGGTTGGATTGGGATTTCGTTTGCTCTGCTTGTTTCCCCCAAGGGAAACATCTATATAAGACCCTGGAGTCGACGTCGTGTTTACTTGGTAAGTCTCCAACCATCATCTCACCTCATTCCTCACCCTGCCATTGGCGCATTCGCAAAGCACTCGCCTACTTTCTATCAACAAAAAAAAAAGATCCTACTTTCAGCATCTAACCATGACTTCCTCCGCAGACCTTAATATGATCCTCCGGGACCTTTCTGCTTTCAACATGGGAAGAGGAGCTTACGACACGACTGGAGTGAAGAAGCCCGGCGTTCCTCCACCACCGCCGAAATAAATTCGGAAACCTCGTCATACTCAACATTGCTTTCTACACCACTCGGTCATGTTTCGTATGGTCTGGCGCCCAACAGTGGCTGGAGTTTCTTTCTTTTTCTTTTTCTTTTGACGCATATGCGTTTTGGAGTTTTACCTGATTTTGGTAAGACATGACAACTTCGAGCCTTTGGGCATCAAAACTAACCGAATTCTTAGATATCTGTAACACTATCTGTTCTTTGTTCCTGGTCTCGGGCCACACGTTTTTGCCTATTCGCTACAGGCGCGCGACATTATACCCTTTTTAATTTGGCTCGACTTTCTGCCTTCAGCATTTTCTTTTCGGATACCAAGCGTTGACACATTTTCCTCTATTTTTCCGACTTTTGATCTCGTCTTCGCACATGCGCCTCCTTATTTTTCGGGCCTCAAAACCTTATTCCGACTCACCTCACGTTCTACTTCTCCTCTGATACGACTCGATACCACGGTCCCCATCTCAAAAGTGCCTTTGTGTTTATTGCTGTTTCGATTTCTTTTGTTTCTTATCTACCGGCGTTTTGGTATAGACGGGACGGAATATTGATTGGGATGGGCTGATACCAAAATCTAGAGCCTCGACCTCACGGTCAATAGCATGCTTTGATTGTTTTTCTTGTTTTACTATTGGGTACTGCTCCCGGGCTTATTTGTATGAGTATTTGTATTGTTAATTTTGACCTTGATGTCTGTATTATATTCTGCGCACAACACCATAATTGTCAGCGCCAATGGAATTGCCCTACATTCTTCATCCAGCTAGTCTAGACCACCACAGCTTCACATCCATTTATAGATACATTCTGTAACCCCGAGTTTGCAAACTCGTACCCCAGCTCAGGTCGTACTTCGCTTGTACCTGACCGACCGCGGTTGCGCTAGCATCGGGCAGATTTGCTTGCCGACTAATGCCGAGACAGGAACGACAGCCCGATTGCTGATGCGGCCTGGCTGGTGCATCGGCAGATATCTCCCGAGCCTGACCAGGGTCTTTCCTAACTGGGGCCCGACATCATCTTGCATACCAGTTAGGCACGAGCCCAATCTGCGACACTTGTCAAGGTGCCAGGAACATGTTTGTCTTGCGGTGGCCTAGCTTTTATCAAGTCAGAGTACGTGTCCCTGAGTTAACTCTTTCCAAATTTTATATCCTGACAGCCATATATCCATGATATCTGCATGCCATCGGTGCAGTTATCCAACGATGTGAGGTACAACATATGTACAATGCGGGAGATGATCCTTGAACATCAAATTTAGCTCTTATGTCAGTCTCTTTAAATAGATAAGGCGAAGTAAATGGAGCCTCAATAGAAGTGTGAGCAATGCAAATGCTAAGTATCCCAGTTGTATACTTCAACCTCGGACGGGCCTCCCGTGACTGGTGACTGACGACCGCGCTAAGCCCGATCGAGGCACCCATCATCATCATCCACCTCCGCCTCTCTCCAACTTCAGGATCAATCACTCTGGTGTCCGTAACGTCTATACTACGTTTTGCATTTCTCATTCCTCGACAAGGATTGAATTACTTTACCAATACGAGCGCAAGAATACTCGTCTCCCAGCTGTCTTACTTCTAGGCAGCCCCATTCCCCGAACGGTGGTTACCAGCTGAATCAACCTGCCACCTCATCCGGTCGCCTGATCGCTGATCGAAGGCGAATAACCTACAGAAGGCCTGACTTGTAGTTACTTCGATCTCACCTTTGTTTCGTTGTTTCAGCCATGTCCGAAGCAGCCAGCGCAAATGCCCCGAAGCCGAGCAGCAGTGTCAAGCTTGTGCTGCTCGGAGAGGCCGCAGTTGGCAAGGTACTACTCCTCCATTCATCGTGTCACACGATTATCAACAGCTAACCACCTTATTATTCGCTCATAGTCATCGCTTGTCCTCCGCTTCGTCAACAATGATTTCCAGGAGAACAAGGAACCAACCATCGGCGGTAAGATTTCCCCATGGACTTAGCCCCCACAAGATACGAGACATTGTCCCTGGCAGATTATATACTTCTGGAGAACCAAGGGGCAGTGTGTTGTGTCTAAAATCGGGTTGTTCCCCGCAAACGGGCCAACCCAACCCCTCAAATAATACTTTGCATTAGGATGACCAACTAACGTCATCTTTCCAGCCGCATTTCTGACGCAAAAATGCTCCCTTCCTACGCGCACGATCAAGTTCGAGATCTGGGATACCGCCGGTCAGGAGCGATTCGCTTCGCTCGCCCCGATGTACTACCGTAATGCGCAAGCGGCGCTTGTTGTCTACGACGTTACAAAACCTTCTTCGCTGACGAAAGCTAAGCACTGGGTTGCCGAGCTGCAGCGCCAAGCGAGCCCTGGAATTGTCATTGCCCTCGTCGGTAACAAGCTGGACTTGACCAATGATGGCGGAGATGTTTCCGAGGCAGCTGGAGCTGCACAGGGCGAGTCCGAGTCGGCCCAGAATGGCGATGAAGGTGCTGGTGAGGAAGATGAGGTGCAAGATGCTGTATCCGGCGATGCCCGCAAGGTGTCGACACGGGAGGCTACCGGCTATGCAGAAGAGGAGGGTCTTTTGTTCTTCGAGACTAGCGCTAAGACCGGCACCAATGTTGTGGATGTTTTCACGGCAATCGCCAATGCCATTCCCGAGAGCAGCCTGAAGACTGGTCGCGGTACCGGTGCGGGAACTGGCCAGACTTCGCTGGGTAACCGGTCAGCAGAAGACTCACGGGTCAACCTGGGTGATCGAAATGCTGCTACGGCTAAGGAGGGCTGCGCTTGCTGATTTGGGTATTTCTTTTGGCAGATGTTCTTGCAATTATTCCATGGATACAGGCGTCCCTCTTGTTCGATTTTTTGATTCCTTGCTTGTTCAGGCTCCAACGGAGACTCCGTGCCCTTCTTATAGTCCAGTGTGCTATTCCCCGGGAAGCACCTCGTTCAACAATGTGATTAGAGTGTAAATTTTTATTGAGATCGGAATTGGCAATGAGAAATAATCTCCCGCTCCTACATAACGGTAAAGAGTAGAGCAAAATGGCCAGAAAGAGGTCCTGGGGTAGTTGCCAACCAAAGGCGAGTCGGATAGTGGATCTCACTTAGCGGCAATCCGCCAATCAGCAACGAGCCCTAAGACGGCCACGCTAAACCCTAACAGGAAATAGCGCACCCTAAGCGAATGCGCCGATCCCACAGCAAATTCCCATTCGATTCAATCTGCGAACCTCCCCTCCGTCGACATCACCACCAGCACTTCCCGCAGCACCCCGTCGCTCGCAATAATGGCTGCCATCAACAAGATCGCCCCCAACTCGCCGTCCCGGCAGAACCCCTCCGAGCTGGAGACCGCGATCGCCGGCGCTCTCTTCGACCTCGAGAGCAACACACAGGACCTGAAGGCCAGCCTTCGTCCCCTGCAGTTCGTCTCTGCCCGCGAGGTAAGAATTGTTGTCCGAGGCTCCCGACATGCGAATTGAATCGTTCTGGAATGGCGTCTGTGAATTTTTCGAGGGATTTTCGATGCTCCGGGGTATATTGGTTGGATTTGTGGACTGATTCAATTCATATCCACCAACGCCAAAAAAAATTGTCAACATGAAGCGGTATCATCAGCAAAGGAGGCAACAGAAAAATGAATATGAAAATTCGCAGAGCAAGACGCCGTTCCAGGAGGAATTCTGTTTCTATGTGCGCGACACTTTCAACCGGACAACGCTCTGACATTATTCTCGCTATCTAGGTTGAGGTCGGCCACGGCAAGAAGGCCATCATTGTCTTCGTCCCCGTCCCCCTCCTGGCCAACTTCCACAAGATTCAGCAGCGGTAAGCAACCATCCGCCCTTCCAAACGAATGGGCCAACCAAAAACAGGAAAGCCCTCAGACAAAGAACAACCACTAACTCCCACCTCCAGTCTGACCCGCGAGCTCGAGAAGAAGTTCTCCGACCGCCACGTCCTCTTCGTGGCTCAGCGCCGCATCCTGCCCCGCCCCAAGCGCTCCGTTAACTCGCGCACCACCCAGACCCAGAAGCGCCCCCGCTCGCGCACTCTGACCGCTGTCCACGACTCCATCCTCTCCGACCTCGTCTACCCCGTCGAGATTGTCGGCAAGCGCACCCGCACCAAGGAGGACGGCTCCAAGACCCTCAAGGTCATCCTCGACGAGAAGGAGCGTGGTGGTGTCGACCACCGCCTCGATGCCTACGGCGAGGTCTACCGTCGCCTCACCGGCCGCTCCGTTGCCTTCGAGTTCCCCCAGAGCGGCGCTGAGTTCTAAATGCATATTTAGAGTTCTTCGTTCACTTTGACTTTTTTGGGGGCTAGGGGCTTGGAATGTGCTCGGCTGATGCGTGGGAGAATGGGCATTGTGTCTAGTTTTGAATTGTTGCTAGATTCAACGCCATTGATGGGTTCCAAAGAGATGATCTCCATAAAAATGCATTGACGGTTTTTTCTCTTTTCTTTTTTTGCCCCCAGTCACTGGTTGCATTGGCTTTTGTATCCGGTGTGAGCTCTGGGTGAGGCGATGGAGTTGAGTTCTCTCTATCTCCCGATCTAATGAGGGTGAGATGGAATATCCAATAGTATTCCAATTCAACAATTCCGACTTCCATTGCTTCTTCTCTAGATGGTTTTGTCAGGTTGAGATTGGATCTAGCCTGTTTGTAGATTATAAGATTGGTTGCCCGTGGACATTCAGATATACTTGCTGGATATATCTCAATGGTTAAGTGAAGTAGCTCATATTCTGCTATTAAATTTACTTGGCAGTATCAAATCGGTAGATGCTTCTATGAACGGGGAGAAAAACAAGTACACTCGGGGTATGAAAGATATAAAACGCAAACCAGTCGACACGAATATGAACAAACGATGACATCCCCTATTGTCTACAACGAAGGCTGAATCCTGCCCACACCAAGCACCATCCAATAAGCCAACTCCCTGGTAACCTTGTCATCAGGCTTAGATCCCTTCCCAACATTCTGCTGATCAAGCTGTGCATCCGCATCCCAATCCATATGCACAAAGACCGGAATCTCAAGCACATCCTCATCCTGCCTGGAAGCCGCAACCGCCAAGACGTCCTCATCATTAGTCTCGGTGTTGGGATTGCCGTCGCCACCTTCTGCACTACTCCCAGGCAACGTACCAGGGACAACCTCCAACACGACGGTCGTCCAGTTCCGACCTTTATCCCACACCTTGCCTGCCTCGGGGACTCCGCGTAGAGCCGAGGAACGAGAGTCACTCGTTAAAGGCGCAGAGGCACCCTGTAACGCTTCGTCCCAAACATCGCTGTTCGCGCCGATCTCGAACTGCGGAGAGAGAACGGTGACTTTCGTTGCCACGCGGCCTGGGGTTACGGGGGGCGTGGCGAGGGTGATACGGACGGGGTCAAACATGTGATTTTTTAGGGTAAGAAGGATGTGGATTGGGCGCAGGGGTGGGAGGGAGTTGAGGTCGGAAGTTGGGGCCATGGCTGGGAGGGCTGATGAGGAAGAAGGGGCTAGAGGGCGGAGGGTTGGGAGGGGAATGTAGCTGAGGGCAATGAGGCGGATGCGGAAGCGAGTAGACTGTGGCTTGCTCTCGGGCTTCACGAGGATGTGCTTGCACGACTTGCAGCGCTTGGCTCGCTTGGTGCGGAGGAGGACTGGAAGTGGGAGGAGATCGTCGATGAAGCGGGCATCCGGTGATTGGGTTGCGCGCTGATCTATCGAGGCCATGCCATCCCAGCCACATTCTGGAGACTGAAGTCGTGCAATCATGTCCGTCTCGCTGTTTTCTGAGGCGACCTGGAGGCCCTCGCTTGCTGTCAGGGCTTCGCGCATAACAGGCGGCTTGGATTTGGGCTTCTTGCTGCCGCCATATAGCCCGCTTAGACGCGACGAGGATGCGTAGAGAGACATGAGCCGGTTTAGGGCGCCGGGCGAGGAGAACCCAAATTCTGAGCTAAGATGGTCATTTGGCGAGTTTGATGTCTCAGAGATCTGTGTACGGTAGAAGTTCTTCAGGGCCGCAAACCGGGCATCCATGCCCATTGGTGGTGCACCCTGGTCTTCTTTTGGTGCAGCTTGCTCTCCGTCACGCTCGCGCGCATTGGATTGCTCGTCAATCGAGGCATAGCTGGACAACGGATGTTTCAGATCTCCAAAAGTGCGGGAAGCTTGTCTGGAGCGGTCGAGAGCAGCCGGGGGAGTAGAATCTGTCATCTTTTGCAGCTGACTGCGAATATTTGTCGGCTTGTCGAATTTGATCCCGATGTCTAGCGTCGTCCAGAGACAGTATCCACAAGACAACACCCACGGACCCTGTTGAGGTGCGTTTCCTGTAGCATTCTCAATGGTACTTACAGCCAGCGGTGCCGTGCAGACAGGACAATTGAAGCAATTTCGGCCACATCTATAGGTATGCACGCGTTAGTAGATACTCGAAATACAACTCTTCACACCCTCTAGTACATACCGATTACCATCACTCCGTACCATACTGCTCGGCGTTTCAAACAAGCAGCTAGGACAGTACCAGCTCACAATCTCCTCCGTAATACACCGGGGGCATTTGATCTGGTGACACTCCTCGCAGTAGAGAAGCTGTTCAGGCGGATACAGCGAGAAATTGGACCGTGGAGAGCGCGGATCAAAGGTTTGCTCTTCATCCTCGTCCTCTCCTTGTTCCTCCTCTTTTGCTGACAACTTCTTATCTTGGTCTGTGTTTGCCCGCTCGGGTGGTGGTTTTTGCGGCGATTTCTGCGGGGACTCCCTCGACCTTCGCTTCCTAGCTGGATCGGGAACAGGGGTGTCGGCGCAGGGGCATGATATGTATGTATACGGGAAAGGACGCGACATTTTGATATCGACGTGGTGTTGTGGGCGAGATGGTGTATGGTAACTTTCGAGACATGTACTTGGATCAAATCATCCTTCGTCTCTGTGGGGTTCGAAGCTGGATAGCGTGATGGAGTAGACAGGTTGGCCGATAGCAAATCCGTAGCTATCTGATGGTTTGGCCTTTCGAGTAAGAATATCTCAATATTCGGGGTCACAACCCTGTTGCGCCAAATCGGAGACCCTGAGAGGAGGGTGTTTGGCGCGCGAGGACTTACTTGCGCAGCGGTTGCAATGATTCTGTCACGCTCAATGTACTATGCACAATATGCACAATTCGGGAGAGCGAACTTACACGAGGCCAAGTGTCTCGAAAACGTCAATTGCAGGAAGTCCACGGTCCGCGGAGAGGGAGCTCTCCCGCATCAACAATCGACGTCAGATCCCGCCATTTTCTGCCCGCTATCGCCGCAAAACCATGGACTTGCATGCTTGCGGGTTTAGAATCCTCCATATCCATTCTACAGCCACAATGATTCCTCTACAGACATTTCGAGCCGGCCTCTCAAGGCGGTGCTTCGCTCCAACAATTACTGTTCGAAAATATGCCAGCCAAACGCCCGGTAACCCAATGCTTGAGGTCTTCAACCGCAAAGTCAAGCACCTCCAAAAAGATCGGGCAGCCCGGAACGTCGAAGAGAGTCGAAAAGTCGACTACCTGAAAGATGAAGTAGCGATGCGATTATGCGAGCGCTTACTAGTAAGTTACTTAGCGAAACAAGCGCGGGAGAAAGCGCAGAAGTAGAAAGGAAAAAGACACACCCACTGACAAGAGCTTCTCTCGCCATGAATAGGACATTAAACGTGACTTCCCAAACGTTCTAGATCTAGGTGCAAACAGCTGCAACATCGCCCGAGCTCTCACATCCCCAAATATCGACTCGGTCATGCCGGAAGGAACGATCACACCACCACTATCAAACAAGATCTCGAAGCTGACATGCGTGGAGACGTCGCACGCGCTGCTCCACCGCGACGAGAACGAGCAGTTTAACAAGGAGATTGACATCCAGCGCGATGTAATTCCAGACCTGGAGACATTGCCATACGCACCAAACAGCTTCGACGCCGTGCTCTCCTCACTCTCGATCCACTGGATCAACGACCTGCCCGCACTCCTGGAACAAGTGAACACAATACTCAAGCCCGATGCGCCGTTTATCGCGGCGATGTTTGGTGGCGATACGCTGTACGAGCTGCGTGGGTCGCTGCAGCTGGCTGATATGGAGCGGCGCGGCGGTGTGAGTCCGCATGTGTCGCCTCTGGCGGATGTCAAGGATGTCGGGAGCTTGTTGACCCGTACTGGGTTCAAGATGCTTACTGTTGATGTTGAGGATATTGTGGTCGAGTTCCCGGATACCTTTGCGCTCATGCAGGATTTGCAGGCGATGGGCGAGGGTAACGCAATCATGAACCGTGACTTGGCACCGCTTTCGCGGGATGTTTTGCTGGCTAATGAGGCTATATATCGTTCCCTGCATATGGAGGAAGGTGCGCGTGGTATCCCGGCAACGTTCCGGTTGATCTATATGATTGGATGGAAGGAAGGCAAAGGCCAGGCACAGCCGTTGCAGCGTGGCAGCGGCGATGTTAACCTCAAGGACATCCTTGAGGGAGGTGACTTTAGTAAACCATGAAGAATGGGAACAAGAGGGCAAAGAGAGAGAGCCCAACATTTTTGTCACATTATAATATATAATATTAGGACCTGTGAATTTCCTTTTCGGGTTAGTTTTGCCTTAGGGTTGGCTGCGGAAAAGTAAGGCTGTGTGATAGCAGTTAAAACTCCTACATGGAAAGAATACAAGAGTGCAAATTGGTGAAGCTGGTTTGCACTTCTGTATGCTCTAGGAAAACTACCGAAAGTAGGAATTCAGCGGAGTCTTTTTACGATTATATATAATACCTATTCTCTTGCATATTGGATAAGTGCTCACTTCCGCTAGTAGCGTTTAATAATAGCGATACCTTCTAACGTCTTATGCTTGGAATTTAGGGGGAGCCATCCCAGGCTGCGAAAGTGTTCTAGTCTGGCTCGAGTTTCCTCGTAGAGGATAGCATCTGTCTAATATTAGCGCTTATTAGCCTAAGTAGGGATTAAGATCAGGATTAAACGTCTGTATTTCGAGAAAAGCACACTATGGTAAACTTGCGGGGTTAGAGGACGATAAATAGATAGAACGTGATAACTATTCTATTTGTAGAACTACGCTTAAAGCGACACTGGTGAGATATCATCCACAGGATATGTATGGAATGCAGGTCTCTACCAAGACAAGAACAAAAACACAGTCAAATGTAAATCATAAGAAACGAACCTCCATCCGATGCTGTTTTCTCCACTCAAACGGTCCTACGATCAGTCATGACCCGCACAATCGACCCAGTACCAGCAATCTCCACAAGCCTCTCGTGCCAGCTCAGCAAAACGCTCATCTGCTGGCCACCACCACCTTCACCCAAGTTGCGAGCCTGGATCTGCGAGAAGCCCGTATCCTGAGGCGAAACGGGCTTCTTCGGCGTCTGGGTGCCGCTACCAGGAGCAGCCGAGGACATCCCCTTGTACCTGTTATTAATAAATCAGCAATCAAATCCACGATTTTCCACCAGACAATGCCCCCGGCAGTCGAAACAGTAGTTCCACGTACAGGTATTTCATCAAGCAATCCGCCCGCTCAGCCCCGCCATCCCCGCTGCACACGCCCTCCAGAATGCGGGTCATCTCGCCCTGCCGGATACCCTGCAACACATCGATGACGGTAGCAAGATGCACCTCCTTGGCGCGGTCGTCACCGCCCAGCGGCGCCGTGTCGAGGACTGTCCGCAGAGCGCCCTCCGGGTCACCGCCGCGCAGCATCTGGCGCACCTGTGCGGCGGCACTGGCGGCGTCACTGGCGCTTGCGGCCTGGGGGAGTGTGGCGGGCAGGAGGGATTCCATGGGGAAGTTCGCCGAGGACTCGGGGTCCAGGGCATCAACGTTGATGGTGCGGTAGTTGATTTGCGACATGGTGGCGGCTGGGGTTTGGTTAAGGGCGGAAACAGAGTAGGAATGGGTCTCGATCAAGTTGTTGATCAAGCCAGTCGGATTGGTTTGGTGTTGTGGAAGCTTTGTGGGGAGCTGCCTGTTGGTCTGTTTGGTATATCGGTGCGGTGGGCGGAAGCGGGGAGATTAGGTAGTGACGTGTGAACCTCTCCGATATGAGATCCAATGGGGATAGGATAAAAGATCAATGTGTGTTTGGGAGAGACAGAGATCAGATTAACTGATCACAGATAGGTGACAAGGTGAGTCGACAGGGCAATGCGGAGTCAATTGGGGAGTCCACGGGAGATGGAGCTGGACACTTGGGAGACGGGGTGTTGTGGCCTGAGGCAAACACAGTATCTTAAACCCAGTTGCCTGAGACGGTTGATTTTATAACTAACTAGTTAACTAGTATTCTGGGTAAATGCGTAGGGCTACTGGGTTACTGGGATTTTTCAACGTAGAAAATTAAATTTCATAATTAATGCAGGAGTGTCGTTTTTGGTGGTATATAACTATACACATATTCTATCGAACCTGATGCTTTATATACAATAAACAACAAATAAATATCAAACAGCCAACCAATGCTAATAACACCAACGCTAAAATGTCAAACTAAGGAGAGGTCGTAATTGTGATGGGGGGTACCACGACAGGAGGAGGCGTCGAAGGACGCTCAGGAGAAGGCTCTGGCTTGCTCACAAGTTTCTCAGGAGCTTGTTCGAGATCATCAGACTTGATGGGCTGCGGATTCAACTCAGCTACATCATCTGAGTCTTGCTTCTTGAGAGCCCGGCCAGTGAAACGCTTCACAGGTCTAAATAAAGACCTGATACCACGACCAATTGCCTTGAATCCCTTAGAAATTGGGCGCAAAACAAAGGACATACCGCCAACGACGGCATTGAAGACAATTCCGAAATGGCGGTCGGGAATAAGTCGGAGCACGATAGCCCAGGGCAAACAGGCAATAGCACAGACGATGCACACACCCCAGAGGGTGCTACTCAAGCGAGTCACGCTGAATGCCTGGCCGCCCACGTAGACGATCATGACCTGACCAGCGACCATGACGGTGTTGATTCCTAGGAACCAGTAGTTGCGGAACATGCCTTCGAAGATATTGAACTTGTTGTCGAGGCGACGGTTGTTGAATTCGTTGAAGATCTGCATCCACACGAACGTGTTGAACACCACGGTCGAGAGCTGCTTTTCGCGCATCTCGGGTTCGGTGCTGAGATGGGCGTCGAGGAGCTTGTCGCCTGCGAAATAGAGCATGAATGTGACAGCGAGCTGGTATACTGCTTGACCGAGGATCATCTTCCACATGGTCAATGTAAAGAGGGAGACGTGTTTGGGGACAGGTTTGCGGTCGAGAATCTTTTCAGTCGGGGCATCCGTGGCTCTGTTTTCCCGAAACGTTAGCAAAAAGCCTAAGCAAACATAAAATAACGAGAAGGAAAACTTACAAGGCAAGAGCGGCGAAGGTGTCCATAATCAGGTTCACCCAGAGCAGCTGCACAGCTGTCAAGACACTGGTGTTATCACTGCTGTACACCGACGAGACAAAGGTGAGGATCACGGCTGTGATATTGACCGTGATCTGGAATTGCAAAAACTTGGCAACGGCGTCATTGACAGCTCGTCCCCAGGAGATAGCTGTGATAATGGAACTGAAGTTATCATCCAGAAGGATAATCGAACTAGCCTCCTTGGCGACCTCAGTACCAGCGATACCCATGGAGAAGCCGACATCTGCGGTTCGCAGAGCCGGACCGTCATTGGTACCATCACCTGTTACAGCGACCGTCTCACCGAGGACCTTGAGCCGTTCGACCAAGATTCGCTTGTCTTCGGGGGATGATCGTGCCAGCACCTGCAGGCGAGGAACCACTTCATCCATCTCTTCGTTTGTAAGCTGGCGGAACTTCGGACCTTCCATGACCAATCCACCCTCCGTCTTGATTCCGCAAGAGGTTGCAATAGCGGTGGCAGTGGCAACATTGTCACCGGTCACCATCTTGACCTGGACGCCTGCCGAGTGGCATTTGCGAATGGCTGATGGGACTTCGGGGCGAAGAGGGTCTTGGATACCCACAACTCCGACCCAAGTCATACTATGGAAGAAATCTTCGAAGTTTGCGGCAGAATCTTCAGAATGCTTGGCTTCTCTCGGGGGCCAGCTTGCGAAATCCTTGTAGACCATGCCAATCGTCCGAAGAGACTTGTGAGCATAGTTGTCGATGATGTCCAGGATGCCCTTCTTCTGTGACTCAGAAAGGTCTTCCACATCGGGCCTTTCTTTGGCAGTATCAATGTTGACGATCTTTGAGGTGCAGGTGCCGACCATCAACTCGGACGCACCCTTGACAAGCAGTCGGTGGCCAACACCAGGGACACGGTAAACAACACCCATGCACTTCCTGGCGGAGTCAAAAGGAATCAATTGGACGATTTCAGCGGAGCCACGCTCCGAGACAAGATCCATACCCATATAATCCCGGGCCAACTGAAGCATCGCCACCTCAGTCTTACTGCCGACAAAGTCAATGGAGCCGTCTTTTTCCTGTTCAAAGGCAGTCGAGTTCAAAGCGATGCTCTTGATGATCAGATCTTTGACGGGAGCCGACAATTTCTGGGAAACTGCCGAAATAGTCGTTGAACCTTCCACATCTGCATCTTCGGTTCTCTGGCTGAAGTCCTGATCCGAGCCCCAGGTTCCGGCCACAACAGTCATTTTGTTCTGTGTCAATGTACCTGTCTTATCAGAGCAGATGACTGTAGCGTTGCCCATTGTCTCGCATGCACGGAGGACGCGGACGAGGTTGTTCTCCTTGACCATTCGTGTGGTAGCAAAGGCCAAAGCCAGTGTTACTGCTAACGGAAGGCCCTCTAGCAAAGAACGTGGATGTCAGTAGAGTTCCAAATAATTCGGCAAAACATTAGCGCTTACCTGGAATAGCGACGACAATAACCGTAACAGCAACAATAAGGATATCCACAAACTCTTTGCCTTTCATAGCACCGGTCATCTCCGGGTGGTTAGGAAGATTGGCTACAAATCGGAAGAGCAAAACGAAGAACAGAATACCAGCAGCTCTATCAATTATCATCAGTAACCTGTACAACGAAAGGAACGCAGGAATGGCCGACTCACCCTGTACCCAAATATCCAATCCAATCTGCGAGCCTACCCAGCTTGACCTGAAGCGGCGTTGGGTCATTAGGAGTCTGCAGCGACAGCAAGATCCGTCCGTAGGTGGAATAAGGCCCAACACTGGTGACGACATAAGTCCCGACACCTTCAAGGACCTTGCTGCCGGAGATCAGGAACGGGTCGAGTTTCTTCGTTGCCTTGCCGTCGATAATTTGCTGCCAGACTTCATGGCCGTTGGTCTTTTTCATTTGATCCGACTCGCCGGTAGCGGAAGACTCGTCGCACTTCACGCCGTAACCTGAAACTAAAATGCCATCTGCGGGGATGGAATCTCCAGCCTCGAGATGGAGGATGTCACCGACCATGATATCGTAGACCGAAACCATGTTGGTTTTGCCTGAGCGGGTGACTTTGACTTCTCGGTCATCGTTCTGCTAGGATGTTAGCTGCGCTCACTTTCTGGGTTGGCGGGGGAAGACTTGCTCTTTTATTGAGTTTGGCAAATTGTCTCTCCTTTTGCCAATCGTTGACAGCTGTGACAATCGTGACAATCAAGATTGCCACGCAGATGGCAACTCCTTCCACCCAGTCGACGCCTGTGCCTTCGTCCACGGTCTCGTATATCCCCAAGGATAGTGAGATGACGGCGGCGACAGTCAATAATATAATAATTTTGTCGTTATATGCAGCCCAAAATAGCTTGAAGAATCCGGTCGATTTCCGAGCGGGTAGTTTGTTCTGACTGAAGACACGAACCCGGTCTTCGAAGGGGGAGCCGCTACCAGATGACACCGGTGCTGGTGCTGCAGCGTCATATTTTGGTGGAGATGTTGTAGATGTATCTTGCGAAGGTGCCACATCCTTGAACTCGACAGTGCCCTCCAGCCGCCCTTCATCTATGGACAAACCGGCATTGAGATCTGTTCGCAAACCGCGCTCCAGACCCTGCAACCCGCCAAGAGCATGGAAAGCAGCCAGGGACTTCGGGTTCTGCATTTTGTTTAGTTGACCCGGGGAAAACGCAAACCGATTATCCTCCACTTGGAAATCAGATTCATTCCTCGGATCTGGTCTCAAAGCATCCGACAGCGATACATCGTCATAGACAGCTTTGGAATTTGGGTCTATTTCGGAGTTCGCCCGGGAGCGAACTACGGTATCAGCAGAAGAAGCAAATGAGTCCGCCCGCGGACGCAATGTATCGCCATCGATCGACGGCGACGGTCGATGTGAGGCATCTTGAACCATCAACCGGCCTGGATCTGGTTGATTCCACGCCATATCTGGTGAGACAGGAGAAGTTGGGCTGTGATTTAGATCTGTAGGGCCCGACCACGCTGAAGAGGCTGTAGATATAGATCGCTGTAAAGATAAGAAAAAGTTAGGATAGTTAGCGAAAGCGTTCAGTTTATATGATGGCTTGGGTTACTAACCTCTCTGCCCGAAAAGTCCGTCACTATAACAGGGCTTAATAGTGAACCCTGATGGGAGGAGTCATTTGGAGAAGACATGGTGCGAATCGCACGGAGATCTTCCGAAAAGAATATGCGAATCAAATGTAAAAGCAGGTCATATAGAGGTTCATGTAATACTTCTATGATGCAAAAAAGGTCTCGTGTGTTGGGGTGACAAGACCTTTTGTTTTTCCCCTCTCAACGGGGCTGTGTACTTCCAAGGACGGATGCCCAGAGACGCCGAGGATTTAGTTGAGAATTTTCTGGTAATTCGCAACGAGCGCAGCAAAGAATGCCAAGTATGTATAAGAGGGATATATTATATCCACCAGAGAATATTGAAAAGGTGAAAAAAAGTAAAAATATAAGAAAATATAATATATAGACTGTTGAAAGAGGATGTGCCACTTATTACCCTGGGGACCCCAACACAGCCCCCTTTCCCAGGGTTACAAGCGGTAAGCTTTGTCTCGAACAGGGGCTTCAAAGCTCCGTGTATGATGTATGTCAAAGGCGAAGTTCATAGGCATACCGAAAAAGCTGAGGAATGTAAGCGCCGGGCTTCTTTTTTCTCAAACTCGTTTCTTCACATCCATGCTGCATAGCTAAATCCTGGGATCAGCGGGTGTTGAATAGCGTGACGCCAAGTGCAGTCGTCCAATGCGAGGGCGTTGCGGTCAAATTGGGTTTTCTCACTGTGGAGAGGACAACTGCTGCGCCTCACAGAGCACCCAATCATTGGCCATCATTTACCTCGACATATTGTGGATGTATTGGCATTTAATTGTTTGACCATGGCGCAAGTAAGGAGGCAAAGACCAGTCTCGTTGCATCATGGGGCTTGATTGTGACTGTTCTAGGCTGGAGACGGGGTAGGTGTCCACTTGATGAGCGGCTAGACTGTGCGCATCATAAGCACGCGGCATTGTCAGAACCTATCAAGGCACACGACCGAAATACTTGATCTTGATCTCGCAAGCCCCGGATCCGTACCTCGTCCACTCCGTGAGTGACTTGATGTTGGGGTTTCCCGGGTGAAAGGAGGCGTAGAGGACCAGATCGCCTTCTGTGGCGTTTTGTGGCGGTGCTTTAAATCATGTGGCGGTGCGGCTCTTCCTATGACTGGAGCCTCTTGAGCTCTAGTATGACCCGGGAGACAAGAGACATAACCAGCTTGGTCACGGAAGGGCAGTGCAATAGGTAACAATGGATTGGGCCAATTCATTCCAGGAAAAGCCTACCTCAAGGCTCGTAGCTATGTTGTAGGCAGAAGCACTCGTACTCGCACACCGCACCTACGGAACAGTGGCTGTATCGGAAAAGACAGCCTATATTTGGTCGCAGGACGCGTAGATGCGGATACAGTTGAGAAGAGGCCAATATTCAAGCCTCATTTGGTACGAATCTGGTACCTGCGCCTCCAAATATATGACATGGGAGTTCGGCCTCCTTAGCCATTTGAGGCTTGACAAGCGTTCCATTTGGAAGTGCGGCTCATGCGCAATGCGTCAAGGAAACTATTCTCCTTCAACACGTCAGGAATACGGAAAGGGATGTCGTAGCCTGGTCTCAGGTGGCACCACGATGGTAGTCTCACATGTTAGATGAAACAGTTCTAAAATAAATGATACTTAGGTAGCAATAATATTACTCCCATCGGCATTGCCCACGTGGTCAGCATGCGTGGCCGGCCATATAGTGGGATTGGGGTGAGGCAAGATATCCGGTGTTACACGGCTGATGAGCAACTGGAACTGGGCACCTGGGCTGGAAATTCCGCCGCATATGTCATCTACATACAGAAGTCACATTGACATTAACAAGGGTAAGTGAGAAAGAAGATAATGAAGACAAAGTAATTTGAACAAGAAGTAAGAGAAATAGGAACAGAAGAAAGAAAATAGATAGAGGGGGGTATCAATAGTGAAAAAGAGAATATAACCACACAATGACAATCAAAGACAGGAAATGCGCTTTTACAGCACAAACATACAGAATCCAACAGAAAAATAATAACAATAAGAAGGTATCGGGGACAAGCCCCGGAGTCCGATGTCAGAGGGGCTGTGCCCCCACCCATCACTTCGTTTCCATCATTTCGCGTGTCCCGTATCGCAACATCAACATTTACTGATCCATGACCTCAGTGAAGCGGCTGCTTCGACTCCCGTCGAAACTGTGCAAACTGCGGCCGAGCCCATCCGGCCGCGGTGGCGCGAAGGGCACTGCACTCTGGGGTTGTGCAATCGGTTGGGCTGGTGTAACGGTGATGGGAGTGGCAACACTGACCGCGCTGGAGATAGGAAGGTGCACGGGGTTGGGCTGTGCTGGTGGGGTGTGCTCCTCGACCTCACGGGTATAGTTTGAGTCCAGGGGCATGCCATATGGCTGGGCAGGGGGCGGAGCATAGAAGGACGGTGACCCAATTGGTCCGGACGCTGGTGAGGTGGCAGGGAAGCCTGTTATAGTGGGAGAATCGCCGTCTAGTCCGCCGCCATATCCATCACCACCGTGGGTGAAGACGGGAGGAAGCTTTCTGCCGGAAATTTTTTTGGAACCCGCGTTCGCTGGGGGCCGAGTCGACAGTGCTTCCAGAGCGCGTTGTTGCCGTTGACTGGCGCCAGCGCTTCATGAATGCAGGGGCCAGGTATGAGGCTGTGAAGAGAGGGTCGTTGCTTTCGCGCCGCTCGACAACTTCTCTAGACCGAGCCCCTGCTCCAGCCCCGGCTGCTGCATCACCTAACATGGTGGGACGTCCCATTTTTCCCATAAAGAACCCTCGGCGGCGGAGGTAGTAAAATAGGAGAAAAAGAATGAGAGCAACACCGGCAACTGATCCTACTACGCCACCCACGATTTTAGGAGTGGCAGGATTACTTGTCGAACCCTGCCCCGAACCCTGCGTTTCACTTGTAGTTGGCGCGGTTCCGGTACCAGTCGGCGAGCCAGCTGACTCAGAGCCTCCATATACATTTGACGAAGAGGTTGTGTAGCTGCTGGAAGTCGAGCTTGTCGAGGTGGAACTGGAACTGGAGTCGGAGCTGGTACCAGAATATGACGAGTGATTGTGTACCTGGGACGATGTTGTCGTAAGAGAGGGCGTAGAGATAGAAGAAGTTACGAGGCGAGTCGAACTCCATGCAGGTGAACTGATGACTGCGGCTGAGGGAGATCTTAATGGTGATGGAAGTTGGGTTGCGGCATTTGTGGTCGAAGAAGTTTGGGCCACATTCGCGGTGTTTGTAAGTGAGGTCTCGGATAGTGGAGAGGCTGTCGGCGAAGTTAATAGCCCTAAATCTACAGAGGCACTCGCACTTTCAGTTGCAGTCGCAGTTGTAGTCGCGCTCGCAGTCGCACTCGCAGGCAAGCTGTCCGAGCCCGGTAGGGTGTCAGTGGCGTACGTAGAATCCGATGCCGTCATCGGAAAGTCAGTAGTAGTCGACTGAAGCGGGGTCTGTGAGCTAGCGTCGACTATCTGCAGTACAGTCTCGATACTAGTAGGGTCGGGGGAGGCCGCCTCGTCCCGCTTTTCAAGCATTGAATCGAATTCGTTCATGCCATGCTCAAGGGGCATAGAGGTTTTCGAGGAGTCGCAATTTTCCTCCGGAGGCATATCAGTAGCTGGGAGGATGGGGCTTTGAAATGTGTCATCCTCAAGTAAATCAGAGCCCGCATCCTGGCCATCCAGCTCAGCTTCCCGCCGGCGCCTGGCACTAATTAGATTGCCGATGCGCGAGTGACGAAAATGACCATGAGCCATGTTGACAATTTTCCATACACGTCCACGTTAATTGCCAATCACATGCAAATGTCAAGACAAGGCAAAGCAAAAGCAAAAGATGTATGATCCTCACAGAGGTTGAGCTTCACGCTTTGCAAAGAATGGGACTGATAAGGTTTAAAAGTAAACGAAAGAAAACACGTTCTAGCGTGCCCAAAGTTGTGGAAGGATTGAAAGATTGTGGGAAAGGAATGACCCGGTTGACAGTATTGAAGGAGTGGAAGTTGGCGAAAGCGTAGCCAAACGTTGTGATCAAGAAAAGCGTAGCATGAACAGCAGCTCAAGAATATCGTGATATAGCACAGTAACCTGGAAGGAATGGCAGTCTTACAAACGACTGAGCAGAGTTCCAAGTTAGTATGTGTCAATTCAATTGGGGAAGCCCCACGCCATTGTACGCAAACAAATCGGGGGCTTCGAGTGAATTGATAACACATACCTGGAATAAAAGAGCGACAAAAAGAGTGGGAAAAAACAAGAGCCCAGTCTCATATCCTAATCCATTTTGGATATTGGAACCACAAAGGGGAATATAGACTGTTGAAATATGTCGAGAGCGTAAGGCCGGGACCCGTGAACAGCTCTGAGGGCAGTGTGGTCACACTGGCACAATTCAAATGATTTCCCAGTTGTCTAAGAGAGATGAATGTACAAATGCAACCAAAAATTGAGACCGAAAAAGAACAAAAAGCGAGACACACACGAAAGAGAAGAAGCGAAACGGGAGGAAAAAGACCCAGACCGCACCAAACAATCCCCTATCAAGGCCTAGTCTAGGCCGGGTTACTGACGAATTAGGCTCGGGGGCCGACAGATTCTTTTTCTTTTTCTTCTTTTCCCTTTTTCCTTTTCCCCTCCTTTCTTGATGTCGGAAGATATCTGGAATTGAGTTATAATCTGGGTGTTCTGTTCATTCAAGGAGAACATAAGATGAAAAAGAAAAAAACAAAAGCCCTCTCTCAACGCAGGTACCGTCAGGTACCGCGGGATCAACGAATGAAAAAGTGACAGGGCCCAGATGAGGTTCTGGCCAAGGATACTAGTCTCCTTTGGGTTTAGTGTGCCATGCAGGTTTAATTATCATCGGCTTAGCGTCAAATGGCTCTATACATAGGCAAGGGACAATGGTTACTTGCATAAAATAAAATCTCTTTAACTTAGCATATATATGTTTCTCGAGTCAACAGAGTACAACATACGGAGTATTGAATTCAATATTTCCCTAGGGAATTAACCTTGGAATATAACGGATGTGTCATTGTGTACTACCACACTCAATACCATACCTACGTTGTACGGAGTACTAACGGGAGAATCATTTGCCGATCACATTCCAAGGTTCTCCATAAAGCTATTTTAAGCCTAAGTGTCAGACCATGTCTCTCCATCAAAAATAGGACGTATGCATTTGTCTCCATATCTACGTGCTCTGCTCGTCTTATTTGACACCCAATGGAAGAAACACAAGAAAGAATAGGAGGGGGGTATTAGTATCGGATCTTTCCTCCTCTCGAGCCCAAAACTCATGCTTCACTTAGAAAGTCTCGAGCTCGTCGGCCGGAAGCTCCTCTCCTTCGGCGGGAATTTCAAAGCCGTCCTGATGGGAAGCGCACGAGCGTCAGTTTGGGGAATCCTCAGCGAATAGATTAAGGGAACGGACCTCGGTCGAGTATAGAATGCCCTGGATGTGCTTAACAAGTGTGTCTTCCTCCTTTTCAAGCTCGGGGTCGGCCTCAATGGCGCTCTGCAACAGCAGCTCAATGTCGCGCAACTTGGCGAAGTAGAAATCGCGCTCCTTCTCCAGTCCTGCGATCGCTTCCTTCTGCGTCGAGATCTCCTGTTGCAGGGCAGCGGTGGCCGCTCCACTGGCCGCACCGCCAACTCGGGGACGGACGGCGCCGCCTGTCGGGGTCACTCCACGGCGTGCGCTGCCAGCAGACGGGGCACGCGAAGTGGGGCCTCCAACGGAAGCAGGGGCGCCGGAGGCCTTGCGTCGGCCGACGGCGTCGTATTCACCACCCGGATAGTGCTGGTCCCAGTATTTCTTAACCCACTGGATGAACTCAAGGTTATCCTGCATGCGGCACTTTGTGAGGGACTGGACGGGGATGGGCTTGTTGACCTGGTGGCGGGCGAAGACATCTGGGTGATTGAACATGTTAAAAAGGGAATCGTCGATGGCCGATTTGGAACCCGTCTCCACATACTCTGAAGGATCTTGAAGTTCTGGAGGTAGGCATATTCAGTGTTCACGTTGAACTTGACCCGGGACATGGGAACATCCACTGAACAAAGAAATTAACCAGTCAGTATATATTCCACAACTCAGGACCACCTATCTCTCTCTCTCTCTCTCTCTCTGTCTATTATTGCGCAAGTCGTGATTACATACTGAAAATTGAATCGAAAATCTGGCAAAGGGCAGCACTATAGAGAGACAAGATAAGAGGTTAGCTCATCCAGTCTATGCAAAAAAAAGTCGACCGCCCCGCAGGCTTTAACAAGTCGGAGGAGAGAATACAGATCAACCATACCCAGTTCCACACTGCTCAATCTTGGTAAGGTTCAGCTGCAGCAGGTTGTTAAGCCATGCCAGCAGTTCCTGTCTGAAATTATAAATTGATCGGCGTCAGTAAAGCCATATCGGTCGCGAGATGGCGGGGAATAGGAGAAAAGCCGAACCTGGATTCACCCATGATGGTGGGGTAGAATAGTTATCAATCGAAACGCTGAAGCGGAAATGAGACTGGAATGAGCGCTAAGCGGAAAAGGAGCTTGATGATGATATTACACCGCAAGACCAGGACTCCCTGTCAGTCTCTGCTTGTGTGGTTGATGGGAAACAGTAGAGGGATTGTTTTGATGCTAAATCCCACGGATCGCACTGGCACTAGCCCACTTTTTCTGGCGAATCATGGATGGATTAGTTAATCAATGTCTTGATGCCTGAGGTGTTCTATTGTACCTGATTTATCACATCGCAGCCTGACATATTGCCTCGGTGCATGAAACTATTACATCGTCGTGTGAGGCACAACTCCACCGCAACAGGTCAAATCTCATATATCATACCACCCACCTGGACGTCATGCTGTAGCTTAGGATATCAAGTTGTTGCATAACCGATTGACCGCCGCTTCTACCGCCTTCCCGGCCGCGATATTTGACCAGCATAAACGGTCGATCTTGATCTTGTAGATGCCTGTCGCGTGAGGCGACCCAGTTAACTAACTCACGAGACATTGAAAATTGCGGTTATTGTGGTGATACACGATAATACCATAATGTATAGTATGCTAGGTAAATAATCTTGCAGTAGCATAACAAAGAGCGAGAATTTATACTGCCAACACTCCAGGGCCTGGTCTAATTTGTACCCAGATGAACTCATATCCGACTCCCACAAGCTTAGCAATATATAATTGGGAATAACGAAAACCACCCACAGGGGGAAAGAAGCAGCGCTGATAAGAAGAGCAAACGGTATATAAAACAAATGCAAATAGATCACTCCTCTAACAGGTCGATCCCGTCTAGTCCATATCCAAAGTCCATAATGACAGCGCGGGAGTCCTGGCTCGTTGCAACAATGCGTCGATAATCGGACTGCACGCTCAACATCCAGCTTGTGGTCCAGCCAGGGAAGTTGATTGACTGCTCACCCGTATCACGGTCGAACACCTTGATGCTCATGTCATAGCTACCGCTAATGATGCGCTTATTTGCGCTGTCGAGATGCAGAGATCGGATGAGGCCCGAATGTCCATGGAGCTCATTGACGAGCTCGCCCGTGTTAGCATCGAATTGGTAGATTATGCGGTCGTTGCCGCCAGTGAGGATGGTCCGGCCATCCTCACTGAATTCGACACATGCGAGGCCACGGTCCTTGCTAGTGAACTCCTTGACACATTGGCCTGAAATCACGTTCCACATCTTGGCAACACCGTCACCGCTGGCTGACACTATAAGGTCACCGCGTAGCTGCACAGCATTCACTGGCCCTTCGTGGCCATTGAGCCGCCTCAAAAGCTCACCGGTGTTTCGATCCCATACACAGATGGTGGTATCCTTGGAGCATGAGACGATGTATCGGTCATCAAAGCACACATCAAGGACACCGGCGTGATGACCGGAAAGACGATGGATCGGTCGGTAGTCGTCCTTGATGTCATACACGATACAGGTAAAGTCCGAAGATCCTGTGACCATAATCTCCTCGTCAAACTGCAAGCACAGAATTGATGCGCTATGATATATCGATTCTTCCTCCAATGGTGCCGTAATTTCCGTCATTTCTCCCGGCGTAGGCAACGGTGGGGTAATAGTCATAAAGGGCGCTTTCCCCGTGGCCTGGGCGGTTGGATTGTTCACTGGACCACGGCGGAAAGTCCGGGCTGCGGGTGGCCCAATAATCTTCTGGCATGACCATGGATAGTGTGCGTCCCACACACGAACCGTCCGGTCACGGGAGCCAGTAATGATTTTGTTCCTAAAAGCTTGTTAGCAGTGCACGACATCAACAGATCGATGTTAACTTACTCGTCAAATTGAGAGCAATAGACGCTGTCCTGGTGACCTTGAAGATAGATGGCTGCAGCTTTGCCTTCCGCCCAACGCTGATCGAGAGCGCGCCGAACAAGGAACTTTTTCTTCCAGTCCTGGTTCGGGATTGACTTCCCTAAACCAGATGACAGCTTCAACTTGGAGGCCGTCTCGCTTGCTGGCCGTCGGCCATATGCATTGCGGAACACATGTCTCCAAACATAAGAAGAAGACGCACGGAACCAGGCGCTAGACACAAGCTCCGCGTCCATGAGCGAATCAGGGTCCAGATACGAAAAAATGTGTGCTGTAATCTCGGCCGGAAGCAGAGCCACGGGATCTGAAGAAAAAGAAGTTAGCAAACCGCGTGCTGTGCCCAACAGGAGGTTTCATCCTTACCGAGTCGCATCATGGTCAGCAAATCAGTGTCTGACACATCCGATCGATCGCGCAGGTCAATACAAATACCGCTCTCCGAGTCCTGCGGAACCTTCAGGTCGAGCATCTTGTTCTCTAGTTCCACCTTAGCGATCCGCGCAGCCTCCATCTGCTCATTCTGTGCAGCAGCGGCAGCGCGCGCTGCTGCACCTGCGGACATGTGATTTGGCAGAACTGGAGGTGCCTGCCCACGGCCCGGAATGGGGACAGGGATCGAGGCGGTCGGGGCATAAAAACTATGCAGGGCAGACACACTATTCAAAGAAGGGCGCCGATTGACGCTGTAGCCCTGGTGCCAATGTGTTTTCGTTGACCGGGTATCCCAGCTACCGGAGGCCATGCGCTTATGGTTTGCATGGCGTGAAATATGGTGATCGTAACCGACTTCATTGTCATCAACCAATTTGATGTCCTCGGTAACAGGAATTGATTGCCTGGAAGGCTTGCTGCGAAGACTGACGGATAGGCGTCGGCCGAGAGCGACCAAACCATCCACAGGATGCCTTAAACTCGAAAAGCTTTTGGCACCGCGGCGCCGGGGAGCCGCGTTCGGAAACGGGTCTATCTCTTCCACGACTGGTGCGTGGTGATCCTGGCATATTTCCATCAAGTATGGCTCCTCCCATGTGTCCAAGGCTAACTCTTTTGACATTGGGGCGGCGTGACCCACGGTCCGTGGGCGCGAACGAAAGGATAATGAGGCGCGTCGCCTTGTGGAGGTGGCGTTGGTCTCTCGTGGCGACATGACTGAGGTTATTGCTGTGTGAGGGCAAATTAAACAATAATTAGATGAATCTGATCGCCAATGTGTGACGGCGATTGCTGGGGACAAGGAATGACAAGGCTTTTGTGAGACCAGTCTATTTATCGTTTGTCGACCGATGTGACGTTTGGTCTTGGGAATTCTGTGAGGTAAGTCTAGAAGTGTATATATCAACGACCGTTCGCGAACTCCAAGGACCCAAGAGAATGAAAAAGATAGAGAAAGGGAAAGAGAGATTAATGAAAGAATTATAGAGGAGAGAATAACAAAAGAAAAAAGAAAAGACCAAGGCGCAAGGAGAAGATAAAAAGGGCGGAAGAATTCCAGGAAGCAGAACGAATGGGTCTGAGTCGGGCGGTGAATTGGGGAGGAGTGATTGGTTCGACTATGAGGTTACCGAGGAGTCACTGTTACTGACATTTTCATACTACTTTACTATGGTCATCAAGTACCGAGTACTTTTGGAGTACTCGCCCCTGCATGGTTCAGAATTTTAGGTCGGGGGCAAATCCTGGGGGAGAACGCCCGTGGACGGAAAGTGCGGAGTAACTGTGACTTGGATCGACGCGGTAAATCTACTGCGGATCTATGTACCGTCTACCTAGGTACACCCTGGTGGCTAATTCAATTAGGGTTTCTGAGTTTTTTATTGAGACAATGATGATGACAGGTGAGGATGCTAATATTAGTACATATAGCCCACTCGGGTATTCGGTATTCCTCTGTATAACTACTTATTTCAATTCCGTACATAGTTATACTATTATTCAAGGAATAATTGATTTCGATCTCCTCAGAAAACCTCAATATGAATGAACACCCCTACCCGCCCCTACCCGCCCCTACCCCAGCCTTCTAACCCCTTTGTTTTGTATGTTGACACCGACTATATACATAATTCTTAACACTGAACATCTATCCCGTTCATCCAAAGATCTTCTCATATCCAGTCAAAGTAAACCGATAGTGAACGTCACCCTTCTTCATGCGCAGCATGGCCTCCTTGAGACCCTCCTCTCCGATGGCAATCTCCTCCACCCAACCCTTAAGACCCCGATCCGCAGCCAGCTGCAACATATCAAGCATCTCCCGACGGCTACCCAGGTGACTAGCACCAATGAGAACACCATTGGAGATCAGGTTCTGAGCCTTAATGACCTGTCCCTCCTCCTCAGGAAGACCAACACTGATCCAGCGCCCGTGAACATCCATCATGGACAGATAGCGCGCAAGATCGAAACCCTCCGAAGAGTTAGCGCAGTTGATAATCAAATCAAACGAGCACAGGTGATCCTTCTCCCACCCCTCTTCAGCAGTGGCAATGTAGCCATCGGCACCAAGCTTGCGAGCGTCCGCCTCCTTAGCGCGAGAGCGCGAAATAGCCCATGTCTCCGCGCCCAGCGCCTTGGAAAACATGATTCCAAAGTGACCAATGCCACCCAGTCCAACGATTCCAACCTTCTTGCCAGGACCAGCACCATTGCGCACCAAGGGCGAGTACGCCGTCAGTCCGGCACACAGCATCGGAGCAACAGAGTTGGTCTCTAGTGCGTCCGGGATCGGGAACACCCAGTGCTCGTGTGTCCGCACGTGCGATGAGTATCCGCCCTGGCTGACGATACCACTGTCGACCCACTTCGAGCCGTAAGTGTCCATTGGCTCGACCTGGCAGTATGTCTCGTTGTCGTTGCGGCATTGCTTGCACTTGCCGCAGGAGTAGGACTGCGCGCCGACTCCAACGCGCTCGCCTTCCTTAATCAGTGTGACCTTGGGTCCGACACGAATAGCCCGACCGACGATCTCTAGATAGCCATTAGCATGAGATCGTAGCCTTCTTTTTTCTTTTTGAATACGTACCGTGACCAACGCACAAGGGGAACTTTTGATCACCCCATCCTCCTTTATGAATACATTAGCCGGTGTTTCTGCTTGATACTTCAACGGGACCGCCATACCGCTGATAGTGTGCACATCACTGCCGCAAATGCCACAGGCCTCAATCTTAACATCGACATCTGTACTCGGTCAGATTCGGGAAAAGCGTAGTGACACCGACAGGCTAACTCACCATAGTCGCCGAAAGGCTTCAGCTTGAACTATTCATCACAATCAATCTAGGTAAGCGCGTATCCTAACTGGCACAGGAAAGAAGCACGTACATGGCGCTTGTGGAACTCAGTGTAGCTGTTAGGTCCATCGACCTGGAAGCCCTCAGCTTCATCGGGGTAAGGCATTGTGATAAGAATGAATGATTGGTCTGAAGTCTTTGTCAATGACTATGTTTTGGGATACAGAAAGGGCAGTGTACACGAGAGGACCAAAATACGAAAAGAAAAGTAGAAACTAGGAGACAAGTGGGTGCAGGGGCTGTATATCAGCGCCACGAAATCTCAGACCCTTGAGCGGGGATCGCGAAATATTCCATTCTTCCTACGCGGGATATAGTCTCCAAATTCATCGTGGTACTCCGTACTGCTGCCGTATACGGCTGGATCCCTCCAGTCGGACATTGTCCCGGACCCGCTCCACCGGATAAACTGATAACCAAGAGGAATCGGATGAATCAGAGCGCAGGAATGGGGGTTGGATATCACCCGGGAGGCGAAGCAAATACGCTGAAAAGAATGAAATGGTCCGGGCAACGTGGGGTAGTTGTTTGGCTGTGGGGTAGGACTTTAATAACACGCATGCGTTAGCTGATAGCGCGAGGTCCCGAGGCCGTCCAGTGGACGGGTCCTCGTATCAACTCCGATTCAACTATTTTTCCACCTATGAGCTTGCGAGAAGCATTGTATCCCGGTATCACCTTATCGGCGATAAGAAGTGGGATGTTATAGGGCTCGAGTTTAGGGCTTGGGCATTACATGGGTGTGGTAGATGCTGTACTCCGAATCAAAAAGCGAATACACATCATATTTACTATTACCGATAGATTTGTCAAAGGGAAGAAGTAAATCTACAAGTCTAGGAACCACCATGGAATTCTCCATCTGGAAAACATACAATTCTGTAGGGGGTACGTCCCTCACAAAAGCCTTAGTAAGGTCCAAGTAGACAGAGAAATTGCCCCACAAATCAAGCCCAAATGCTCCCTAGAGACGTTAAAAACTTAGCAATATAACTGAGCCACTTAAAGCTATGCAGAATCGCGAAGCTAAATGAAGGTTCTCTATATAGCCAGTGGTCTTCCAAGGTTAGGGCTGAGCGACAGCCAGGGTGGTGAGATGATGACCAAGAGGCCATGCCCAACGAAGCAGTGAGTGCATCATATCATAATATTTTCTCTTGTCAATTTTTCCCATATAACCATCCAAGGTTGATGATCTGACCTCGGTAAATTCTTTAAAGTTCAAGACCGGGGTAAATTGAACTTGAAGTCTACCATCAAAGTAGCCGTATAGCACACGAGCACAGCATCTTTGATCGAACACTATTATCATGGTCTATAAAACTCACAAGATATCAGTAAGACATTCTTTGCACAAGGAATGGAGTTAGTAGTGAACCGAACGTACCGGGAAAACCTCACTGAGCTTATGGACGTCCTCTGGCTTAATTCCGTTGGCGAGCGATTCCAATTGACGAAACATGCCTCTCAACCCCCAGCTAGCTAAGGCTGTGAGCTCAGCAGTCGATGGGCGTTCGTGACCACATAAGATCACATCTACCAGAGCCCATGCATGGCATTTGTGCGGGTGGTTCAGCTCCATTGACCTGGCGATACTGATTCCGTGTACATTGTCCGGTAGATCGAGATCGTATAGTCTTTGGTGCCTAGGTAAAAAGGTCAGCCTAAATAATAGAGATTCCACACTCCCTAAGAATAGCAATATGCCACTTACCAGTAGACTGACCAGTCATTTGTCCGGTAATTGCGGATATCCCGGTCCAAAGCTTTCGAAATCACCATCTCATGGTCAACGTCGGCTTCCTTGTCGCGTTTCTCATTTTTGTTCTGACTTTCATCGCTTGGGTTGCAATTATCGCCACCGCTCTCTTCGATCTTGTCGCCATCTTCATCACTCTCATCTGTTTTTTTGGGACCGATGATTTCCCCTTCTTTGGCCTTGTCACTGTTTATTTCCTCACCCTTATTGACTTCTTTATCGTGCGTTTTGTCATCTTCATTGTTCTCCCTGTCGCCGCCAGTGTTATCGAGCTGACCCGACGACTCCTGTGCAGTAGAATCTTGATTATTCTCTTTTTCCTCGCTTTCCGCTTCATGCAGCTCGCGGGGCCAAAATTCCGGAATACTCGAGTCCTGGTAGTCCATGAACACACGTCGAAGTAGATGGTTTGCACGGTAAGTTCCTTTGCCGAAGCTGCCTCTTTGGGATAGAAACCAATCCCAGCTTGGATCTTCACGTATCTTCTCTATCCTAGGTGTGTTTGTCCGGGGCATGAAATATCGCGTAACGGAAGGCGAAGTTATACCTGTCGCAATGTCCAGATGATTGAGGTCAATCCGCAGGACATGTAGACGCTGCTGTGGGATGAAGGAGGTTGTTATTTCTTTCATAGAGATAAGGATTTGTTCCAGTCTCTCGCATCTCCATATAAAGCACCAAGCTTGGGGGATTATATTTACGGGGGTATCGTCCATTTTGGTGGATTGCCCGAGGCAGAGAAGTTGAGCAATCAGTATATATGGCAGTATCGCACATGAGGAGTTTGAATATCCTGTGGCCAATAATAATAAGTATATTGTATATGTACTATATTTGAGAAGAACAAATTCTAGGTGAAGGTAGACAGGACTTTGTTGATTTAGACTAAGCCCTAACCACGAGCCCGGTTCCTTGAATACCCGGGAGGTGCGCCAATGGACGTCCTCCGCCGTGGAATTAGGAAAGTACATTTTCTCGAACTATGCCAATTTAGGAAATTAGTCCTTCCAATTTTGGAAGGCTTTAAAGAACTTTGAAGACAGAGAGACCTGAATTAGAAACAAGGAGGCTCTGGCCAAAAGCAATTGCAGCTGGGAAGGAGCGATGGCTCTAGACTTCCCAGCCCATTTCTATTTTTCACGCAGAACAATGCCAGAGCTATGTTTCTCAAGCGTGTAGCTCCTCCAGCCCGCCTTTGGTAGGTCGATATCTGAGTCTCCAGATAAGAACTTCATGAAAACACCATGCGTTACAATCACGATATGGTTCCTTTCCTCATCCTTCAATTGATCGGAGAGTTCTGAGACGCGAGACCTCACTCTCTTCGCCCGCTCCTTCACTGCCTCCTCTTCAGGGGCATAAATACCCTCCTTCGCTTGCCAACCTTCCGCTAAATCTTTGACGCCTAGTCCCGGAAAAGCCTTCTCTAGGGCCGGAGATGTGGATCCAGTGTCGCAGGGAAGCGCACTCCGTTCCTGCAAATCTGGATCCAATATGAGGGTCGCACCGTTTTCGATACCATGTTCTGAGACTTGGTCGAAATAGCGTTTATCGAGGATGTGGGAGAAAGCAGCGAGCGTGGTCTGGATGGTGCGTCGCAGTGGGGACGTGAGGATCACGCCTACCTGTGGAGCATGAGGAAACGTTTGGGTGAGCCGTGTGGCTTGTTCAGATCCAAGAGATGTTAGACCGGGGTCAAGTTGAGACACGTCTTTGGAAACATTGTGGGTAGATTCCGCGTGGCGGACAAGATGGACTACCGAAGTCATAGTTAGAGAACTTGGAATGAGTAGCTATCTGTTGCAAATCCTCCCTTTATAATAGTTATAGCAAATCGATGGAACAATTTTAGAGTATATTGCGTGATCCTTTCTCGTTGAATACGCATGAAAAGTATAAGCGTATCTCGATGTTCTAGGCTAGAAACCTTAGTAACTGCCGGTGTAGACGTGAAGTCTATCTCAAGCCCCACTTGATTATAAACTTCGATAGTCTAGAAGCCTGGCACTTATACGGAGTAGTAGCTACATATGTACTCTGTAGTTAGGATAGAAACCCATCATTTGTTGCCACTCCTATGGCATTAGAAAGTAGTGACATTGGTCTAAGGGTTAAAGCTGCTACGTGCTGGCGAGTAAGACATCAACAATGCAAAATTACGACAAAAGGCGAGCTCATGGAACTTAATATATGCATGGAATTATATTACTAGACTTTAAATGTAGCTCCTTGCCATATTTCCAAGCCATTATGCCACATCGGGCAAGGCCAATTCAACATCCATAGCAGGCTTGATCTTATCAGCAATGGTCTGGTACTGGGCATCAGTAAGACGGCTAAGAGGTCGGCGAGGGAACCCTCCGTAACCGTAGTATGACTGGATAGCACCCTTGGTGCCCGGAATGGCAGCCTTTGTGAGAACCCAATCGGCAGCACTGAGTTGCTGCTGGGCCTCCATGGCCTCTGTAAGGCGGCCCTCAGACCAGAGAGTGAAGATGCGGACACACAGGCGGGGAAGAACGTTCGCACCACCGGCAAGAATGGCAGAACCGCCAGAAACGAGTGTCTGCAGACTGAAATCGGCAATACCGCCAAAGGCAACGTATGGGTGCTTAGCGTTGGGCTTGGAGACAGTTGGGGTACGCTCAGCTGGAGCCAAGGGTGAGGAGGGGGTGATGGCACCGAGAGCGGTAGCGACACGAGTCAGCTTGCCGGTATTGGCGCAAGTGAACTTTGTGCCGACGATGTTAGGGTGCTCAGAAATACGGATGATGAGATCGGAGTCCATATCGATGCCGGCGACGGCACCTGGGTAGTTGTACAGGATAAGAGGAACAGGGGAGCCGTCGGCAACGGCTGTGAAGTATTCGTATAGGGTCTCATCATTGCCGACTGCGGCGCGGTAGTAGCTAGGGGGAACGATCAGAGCGTACTCGCCCCCAGAGGCCGCAACCTCCTTGCACAGGTCGATGGTTCCGCGGATGCTGTTCTCACTGGCGCCAGCGATGACGGGCACGTTCGAGAAGCCAGCTTCATCGAGGGCAGACCGGGTCTCCCGAGTAACGGTCATGCGCTCTTCACGGCTGAGATGTACAGCCTCACCGTTTGAGCCCATGGTAACCAGGCCAACAAGGCCGGCCTTAGCTAGACGCACAGCGTGCCGGCGAATAGAGGCGATATCGAGCTCCTCGGTCTGGGCATCGAAGAAGGTCATGGTCGGCGCATAAACGCCGGGGCGGAGTGGTGTGAGAGACATGATTCTGGAGTATGTATGAGTATGATGTTCACTGATGTTTGACAAAATAATGACTTACTTGGAATTTTGAGGGGTATATAGTAATTAAAACATCGTTGGCACTTGGCATTTTGGCATTCTTATGAAGGTGTCTTCGGGTCATCTCTTCCCCCACGTCGGCAAATGCTCCGAGGCACTTTGTATGGCGGAGAATTGCATTCCACCAATCAGCTTGCCCGCAGAGAATGTGGGGGACATGAGGGGTAAAAAACGCGGGTAAACGCGCATTTCAGCCGTCGATGGCGTTGAATGAGGCCATACATGACTCTGGCATGTGGTAAATTGGTAATTGAGATCGTGAGCGGCAAGCGCAATAGTGCATACTCATGAATTTCATTGTTCAAAAGAAGAATAATGTTGATGAAAAAGAAGACAGACGGCGTCAACAACCCCATGGCCGATAAGATACGGCTATTGAGTTGGCATTTCAAACGCCGGAAGAATTATATCCAGCGATTCGACACCCCGGTCTCTGTGAATTGTCTTAAATTTCCTTTTCCCCCCAGAAATTCCCCGGATTTCAAATCACAATCTCGGTATCAACAGACATCATGGCTCCTCCTAGCGTTTTGATGGTATGGACAATTATTCCCCGCAGTAGATCCCAAGCTAACGAAACTCGCAGGTTGGTACTGGTGAATACACCACCGGCTTCGTCGGCGGTGGTGCATCTGGCTCAGACAAGAAGGTCGGCGTGGTAGGACTCAGTCTTTTTGACCTGCGCCGGCGGGGCAAGGTTGGCGACCTGAGCATGGTGGGCGTGTCTGGCAAGAAGTTCCCCGGCATTCGTAAGTTGAGCGAAAGAGCAAGCAAGCAAACAAGAAACTAACCACGAGATTAGGTGACCACTTGCACCGTAACATCTCTCAAGTCTACAACAACCTCGATACCTCGTTCACCTCGTTCCCCGCAGACGACCAGACCGACCCTGACGCGTACACCGCGGCCATTGATGCCCTCCCCAAAGGATCCGCCATCACCATCTTCACCCCCGACTCTACCCACTATCCCATTGCACTGTACGCGATTGAGCGCGGTATCCACGTGCTCATCACCAAGCCAGCAACCCAGCGGCTAGAACACCACCTAGCTCTAGTTGAGGCCGCACGCAAGCACGGCGTCTTCGTCTTCATCGAGCACCACAAGCGTTTTGACCCGGCATACTCTGATGCGCGGGCTAAGGCGAAGACCCTCGGTGACTTCAACTACTTCTACAGTTACATGAGTCAGCCTAAGAGCCAGCTCGAGACGTTCAAGGCGTGGGCTGGTCGTGATTCTGATATCTCTTACTACCTCAACTCTCACCACATCGATATCTGCGAGAGCATGGTCCCAGAATACAAGCCTGTGCGGGTCACAGCGACTGCATCTCAGGGTACCGCTGCCGAGCTTGGATGTGTCCCCGAGACTGAGGACACCATCACCCTCCTTGTGGAGTGGCGCCGCCGTGATAACCCGGCGAAGATTGCTACTGGTGTTTACACTGCTAGCTGGACGGCACCTCAAAACGCGGGTGTTCACTCCAACCAATATTTCCACTGTATGTTATTCCATTCTCCGGAAGTAGTTTTTAAACAGACCTCTTCTAACACATATGGACAGATATGGCCGCCAACGGCGAAATCCGCGTTAACCAGGCCAAGCGTGGTTATGAAGTGACCGGAGACGACCAGGGCCTAATTCATTTCAACCCGTAAGAGTCCCGTTCCCGGAATAATGTTGTACTATGGTTCCATGTTCCATGCTGACTCCATTACGCTAGATTCTATATGCGCTACGCTCCCGATGAAGAAGGAAATTTCAGTGGGCAGACTGGATACGGCTACATCAGCTTTGAGAAGTTCATCGATGCCGTCACAGCTGTGAACGAGGGCCGTGTGACCCTCGACCAACTGGATGCCCGCCCGCTGCCCACCCTGCGTAATACAATTGCCACGACGGCAATTCTCGATGCAGGACGTAAGTCGCTCGATGAGAGACGAGCTGTGGATATCGTCTCTGAGGGCGACAAGTGGGAGCTGAAGTAGATTGTAAATACGATGTAAATGGATTTATGTTATACCAATGAGAAGTGTATTGTTTTCAAATGGTCATCGTCATCGTATATAAATTTGATTAATTATCCCCAAAGCCATCTACGATACTCCAGGGCTGTCATGTGCAAGGCCTAGCCCTGTCATCCTGATACTTGGCAAGGCCGCAACGTTAAAATAGTAAGCAGATGAAATACGAGTGCAACTTCAATTCAGCCTTGTACTTTTGGACTTATCTTCTTCCTCTGCAGCTGTCTATATTCATAAAACTAAGTCATTCAAAATGATGCGCCGAAAAGATGTGTATACCAATATCACACCCATCCCCTCATCCGTGCCCCGCCAACTAGCCCTCGACATCCTCCACAGCCATAGCGAAATAATCACGCTAAACCCACTTGTCCTCTCACATCAACCGATCAGAGCCCCACGGGATGCCATCGCCGACGAGTACTACTCAACATGGTACGAGATCACCGAACGGGTGCAATACGTGCCAGGCCTGGGCAAGATGGGGTCGGGCAAGATCAGCTTCAAAGGCTGTTTCCACAACGTCGCATGGGGGCTAGAAACACACATGTACGCGCCGATGGGAATCGACCTCCGAAGCAAATGGCGCATTGCAGGCAACCAGTACGGCGAACCACCCGAGCCGGCAGACAGGTGCGGAGACGGCGTCCCGCAAACGGGACTCTATCTGCGCGAGGATATCGAGATCGAATGCAACCGCACGCTAATTTCTTTCGTCAAGAGTCAGTTGAAGGCTGCTTCGAAGGTGTTGGTAGATCGGCTGATTAAGAAAGCTGAGCTTCTTGATGCCGGTGTTTTGCAGGCTATGATGGAGGATGGTAAATTGACGACCTATAATCCGGCCGATCGATCTAGCAGGATCATGAGGGAGCTGTCGTATTCGTCGCGGAGGCAGTCGGATCAAATGTCGAGGTCGTCGTCGTCTCGGGGACCGAGATCGCCGACGGATTCGGTGCAGATGGGATCGATGGCTTCTGGGTATGCCTTGCCGTCGCAGTATGGGCATGAGCACAGTAAAAGCTTTGCTGTGGAACTGCCGGCGGATTTTTATCATCCACAGTCTGGATCTGATAGATATCAAGAGTTGCCGGATACCAGTCGACATTCGAAGTCATCACGGCTGGATAAGGGGTATAATGAACTATCTACTATGGAAGAGACTTCAGAGGAGCGGAGTGAAGCGGTGTCACCTCATAACCCTTACAGACAAAAGGGTTAGGTTTGTATTTCTTTTTCACGTCAGAAGCAGACACGAAATTGCCATGTATTATGTATCTTTCGTTGCCTCCTTTGGGCGCTTCAGCGTTGAGCCCAGGGAAGTCCACACATAGCCGGCGTCGATGCTCCTGTAGGACTTTTGAAGGTCGAATCTCCAAGTCGACCAGAATGTATTGTGACAGCGTTGAATTAGTCGCCTCAACAAAGAGATTCTGACCCAGCGCATCCACCACGGCATACGTCGAATCATCACATAAAGTCATATTCAGCTGCTTTTGTCCTCGCATATACCACAGTCCCTGTCGAGAAGAACTCCAAACTGGGGACGCATGACGGTATTCTTTTCGTCATATATTGTCTTCGTAATATCTTGCCGGTCCACGTGACGAAATAATTCGTAGTTTATTTCTGCCGCTTTGGGCAAGAACTGTCCAGCGAGTTTCAGACAAGCAGCCTAAGGCAGTTATAGTACGTCTCTTGTGCCTTGATTTGTTCAAGCAAGATCTGCGCCTCGGTGGTATTCTCCCACTCGGATTCTCCCTAGGAGCGTACCAAGGTCGGAAGAGGTGGCCTCATAGATCTCGCAATGATGCTGCCAAGCTTGGTAAACATATGATTATTTGGTAGACAGAAAGAAAAGGCTGGAAGCCATGTGGTAGTACTCCGTACACGAATAGGGAAAGAAAGGTAGCAGCAAACGCATCTCGTGGTATCATGCAAGAAATATCATTCAAATCCAATTAACGTCGCGATCCCCCTTGATGATTCCATCTTCACCCTTGTGCAGCTTGACGCGACACTGGGGACAGTACCACTTTGCCGTACGAGAGGGGACTTCGGTCAAGCCCACACAGTCGAGATGGAACCATTCACGGTCACACTGCGTCGAATTAGGTCATTAGCATTTTGCTGGAACGTGTCATAATAGGGAAAACTTACATCCTGGTTCTCGCAGCAGATCATTGTCCCAAAACTAACATCTCCACAGAGACAGTATCGGGGCTCGTTGGCGTCGATCTGCTCGAGGACGCCGTCTTCGTCTACACGGACATCCTGAGAGTCGCGGATGCTGAGACGCTTCTTTCCTGGCTTGGCTTTGCGGCGCCCATAGCTTACTGCTGCGCCGCCATCTTGACCGGTGGAAATGGGTCCTGGTGCCGGACGCTTGCGCCGGCGGGTCGGGCCGGGAACACTTGGCGCATGTGACGATTCGCGGATGGGTGTTTTGTGCGCGGGTGTTGTGCTCTTGATACGGCGGTCGCGTCCACTTGCTGCTATTGCGGTCGGAATGCTACTAAGGGCCCCTCCTTCAATTGAAGCAGCGGCTGCAGAGCGCCGCGACGAGGGCCGGGTGACGGGCGGTGTGGGTGTAGTGACATGTTGGACAAGGGATCGATTAGATCCGGAGCCAGTGGGGCTGGGGAGAGGAGGGGAAAGCTTTGCTTCAACTGCGGGGGACATGTGGGTCTTGATCGGGAGGATGAGGTCGTTGTTGGTCTCGGTGGCTGGAACGGCTCCTCTGCTTGATCTGCGCCGTGACGGACCAGCCCTGGAAGGGCCCACAGGGACAGGGGCGGGCGCTGCGACCGGCGCAGCAACTGGCATTTCAGGCTCGGGAGCAACAAGTTCTGTTGCTTCGGCGTTAGCCTCTTCCCGTTTCCTCTTCCGTGATGATCGATTCGCGACTGGGGGTGCTTGGGCGGGGCTTGGCAAAGGCCTGAGCAAGACACCACCTTCGCCTTCCATCAATGCTTGTTCACGGGCCAACTGTTCGCGTTTCAACTTCTTTGCTTCGTTTAGTTTCATTCCGCGATTGCTCAGTTTCGTCTCCTCCAGATCTTTGGCAGCTTCCCCACGCCGAGTTTCTTCAATATTGTCACAGTCAATGAACTCCGCACCCGTCTCTTCTGCCAGGGCCTTGGCTGTACGATATGCTTCCCAACCGCGGTTTGCCAGGGCTAGCTCACGGTGAATCATTACCTCACTCGGCTGCCACACAGCATTCTTTTTCATCTTCTTCCGCAGCCTGGTCATCTCCCATTCCGTCAACCGCAGCCATGGCAGGTCATCGCTCCCCAATTTCGCATCAGCTGGCGGTGGTTTCAACTGCGCAAGGGCCTGGGCTGTCGATTGTCCATTACCCAAGCTCAGGCGACGCGCTTTCTCCTTCTTTGGGGGCCGAGCAGGCTTGGGGGCAGATTTAATGGGATCGCTCTCCAAGTCCGATTGCTCAGTACTGGCAAGCGGAGAATCTGGATCAAACGTCCCATCAGCACCTAGCACACGCCTCCTATTTTTATCTCTCCGATTGCGATTGTTATCCAACCGAAGGGTGATACGCGTCGTGGCATCCTTGTTGGTCTTGTTGCCTCCGCGCGCACGCTTTCGTGTAGGTTCAGGCGGGGGCGATGGTTCCTCTGAGGCAGGTTTTGGCAATGCTTCGAGTTTCTGGCGAATGCAGCCTAATCGGTCGAAGTGGCGATCTACGACATCGTAGAGGCGACAGGCCTCTGCATATGCCGATTCACGCGCATTGATCGCACGATCAACCTGGGAAGATATGTCTTTGCGCAGTGCAATTGCGCCCGGTCGCTTATCTGAAGGGAGATCTGGGAGCTGGCCGTAGACTTGAGTGAGCTGGTGCACCGCTTGCGCCGAGTCGAGGTATCGGTCATCGAGGCCGCGGATGAGGGTTAAGGAGCGGATCAAGTCTGCGGGAAGATATTCGGTATAGTCAATAAAGTCTGTGACCGTAGCCTGCGCGTCAGGATCAAAGGGGCCATCCAGGATAACCCCTCCGCTGTCGTCTGTGTCGTCGGTCATGGGCATGTTCTAGCACGATAGAGGTGGATGTTGATAGGTTGTGCAGTGGCCTTGCGCCTTGAAATTGCAACCGGTGTTGAGATATCCAAATTCAGTGCAATCCTGCGATGATGAATGAGGACATCGAGGGGTCCAGGCGTCAGATAACAGATGGAGCTGGGTGCCCTTGCTGCACGAGGTCCTAAAACACCGGATGATAGTTGGTCCGATACCGTCTGGGGAGCTGCCATCACGTGAATGACCATCCAGTTATAACGACTTGGGAGCCTGCATATAGCAGATATTTACTCGCAATGTGTGCTTCATTTCATCCGCTATAGTAATAAGAATAAATTGCTTGCTACGGACTTCGTTCATCCCTCCTGTACTTGGGTAGTTTCTACAAAATTGAGTATAGGCACCTGAGGCAGGCGTCGAAGCTTAGTCAGCCAGTTTTGACCCCGAGGCCAATTAAAATGACTCGGCGATCTCCCCACCTGCCAACTTACAAGCTCCATTACTCGGCCAATCCTATCTCTTTCCAAGGTCGGTACCTGCCGAGGTGCTCCACTCCCAGTAACTACTTAAGTACGTACTCTTTTTCACAATCGAAAGTTCCATCCAGATCGCAATGGGAACTCGAGGGCTCGAGATAGTGCGTTTCCGCGGGCGTTACTACATTCGCTACCATCAATTTGACACCTACTTCGAGGGTCTCGGCGCTAAAATAGTCGCGAGCATCCCTGCCGACCCCGAGGAATATCATGGTACGCCGTGAAGATATTGGCCTTACATTATGCTAATGCTTGCAGAATGGCTCAAATCCATGCGAAAGGAGTATGCGGCTAAGGAAAGTGCCCTCGAAAGACATGTCTACGAGATCCGCGACGGCTTCGAACCCAACTATTCGGAATTTAGCGAGTTTACGACGCTCCCTTCCGAGCTTCCACGATTGGATGAATATGACTTTGTTGAGTACATTTACATCATCAATCTCGACCATGAAGTCCTCACCATGAACCACGGCATACACTGGAAGCTGGGAAATATCCCACGCCAGGACGGACTATGGCTTCGTGCCATTGCAGACAGCATCTATGGCCTACCCACCATCTCACTCGACATTTGCCCGGAAGAGTATATGGCCTCGCCGGCTTTGGAGTACCCTGAAGCAAAGTGGGGGTTCGATTATGACTTCCGCTCCGTAACCCCGAGGACAGACATCGCGGAGGCACCGAAGGCGTTTCTCACACACGTTCTAGCCGGTACACTTATTGAATACAAGGACGATATCATTACATGCGGGAGGGAGTGGAGCCCGGACTCTTTTCCCTTCCGCGAGTTGACTTTTGCTCTTGTCTCAATCGCGTCTGGCCAGGCCAAATTCCATTCTTTCCCGGCTCAGCTGTGCAGCCCTCGAAAGTGCGGACGGTGGAACTGCGAGTCGAAACACTTACATAGAACACCTGGATGGGTTAACGAGGTGTGGGCTGGTGATAGCGCTCCGTTACTGGAGTTTGGCTCCCCATCCCATCGGCCGGGCGAGCCTCCAGGGGCGTCACCCATGGATACGATGTACTGGCTCGAGGACGTTCTTGTCAGTCTTGCACTAGTGGTTGACGGTGAGGCCATCACGAAGGCCGCTACCTGGGGAATCGAGCAGGGACGCGCCAACTTTCAGATCGTCATTTTATCCCTCTTTGAAGTGGCCTTTGCAGAAGTCTCCTTTGATGGTGAGGTGGGGCCATTCATTAAAGTCAGTTATGCTGCCAATCTCTCGCCTCTGCGTCCAGATTTTTGCTCGAGCACACATCCGCGTGAGCGGCCAGTGCTGAAGCCTGAAATGCAGGCTCAGCGTCGGCGCGGTGAACTCATCATGAACTCGAACTGCACTGGAACAACCCGAAGACTACGAAACCAGTTCCCCGGACTCGCAGCGCTTGTCAACTTCTTCGAAGTCGCCGCGAGCCGCCGCGCAGCATCCAAATCACAAGGCATTCTCCCGACGGAGCTGTATGACAGGATTGTGGACTTTGTCGATCACGACACGTGGAAGGCCTGCTTGCTTGTATCGAGTGTGGTCCGTGCCTGCTGTCTTCGCAAGTATAGGCTTGATGATCGTATGAGAATTGCGGCGGGCCCCTTCAAGAGGCTGCAAGAGAACTAACAAGAGCCCCTGATGTCCTTCAACTTCGAAAATATGCAAACTGGCAAGATCCTTCCGATGAGGCACGTTCCGCATTGTTATTCGAGAGAAGAGTGTAACTGGATGCCGGTCATCGGCAGCGACCGAAAAGCGCTCATGTTGGACGTGATCATCCAGTTTGAGCCGGTGGGGGCCGGGCCTGTGGAACCCGACAGCGATGATGAATGTGCATGAAGTCTCCTGGAACAAGTGCCAAGAGGCCGACGAATCCGGGTGAGCTATTAATGGCGAGACAAGTATCAAGATGTGCTTAATTCCTGCGTAATAGCGACGAGAGCGTTTGACACACCAGCCAAGCCCGGGGTACCACTCCACACGGATCGAATGGAATCGAACCTTTTCCTTATCCAATTCGGTTTGAGGTGGTAGTATCTGCTTCGAGGTATTGGGATGGCGGTAAACCAAGTCTGGCAAAACCTGTTACTAAATGTCGCATGATTAAGTATGTCGAGGAATAAACAGCATTTGTTAAAAACTAGCTGCGCAGTCAATTCGTACAATATAGCTACCTACATATGTAGTTTAACGATGAAATTATAATATGTGCAAATCGGCCCTTAAATGAGCTTTAGAACAGTCCACTACCAGACATGGATTTTCGTCAACACTTGGTTGAAATATATATGTATTTTATACTCCCAATTTGACCCAATAAGTCCACCTCTCAAGTGGCCACTGTCCGAGAGTAGCAACTCCAGCCCTTCCTGGGAAATCGGTCACTTATGAAACGTACAAAGGTGTAAAGGAATCGGCAGGAAGTTAGAGTCACAGAAGTAGAGCAATATTGCAGCCATTTCAGGCGATAAAACTTATATGTGAAACTGGTATGTGGATATATACATCCCATCAATCGTACCTAGGTATATATACCTACCTGGGTAAGCCCATTTATGGCTGTACCTTGCAAGTGTATAACTGTGCCTTGATGGCCATATACATACTCGGCCTTGGATTCTTTTTATTCAAGTGTTGAATCAATCTCATTTGACTTTTAAAAGTCAAAATAAAGTGCCTATGTATTTCTTTTCTCTACCAGGTAATGCCAGACCAAATGATGATGAAGCTATGGGCCAGTGCTCAGTCATCAGACAGCACCTGTATATAGGTATATATACCTAGGTATGCCACCATCATGAGAGGTGAGGGAAGGAAAGGGAAGAAAGAAACAAGATACATATGTAGACACAATAGGCTCTTTAATGTACATCAGTACAAGCTACATGTGCACTCACTGGAGGATACACCAGTTGACTGTTCCCTCTAAATTGATCGTCCCTTCCCTCCAGGACTGCCTAATTCGTTCCTTCCCAATTGAGGAATCCTGAATCTCGGAGGTCCCGCGTGCGCGTCCTGGCGCGTTTGTTTATTTTATTTTAGTCTCGGTCTCTCATTTCTACTCTCTTCATCTCACACTCTTCGATCTTGCTGAAGCTTTATCTCGGTCTGTCAAGATGCATGCTCGCGAACGTCTGAAGATGCTCCTCGAGGGAGACGAGGGTCTCAAAGACTTGAATACCCACTTGTACCAGGCTGAAGCCGTCCAACCTGCCCCAGGTGCGGATGAAGCTGATCCGGTCGCTGATAAAGCCAAGCAAGGCGTAAGTGGATATGCTCTTCCAGTCGATTTCAAGCCGGAGGAGGGCATGGAGTACCCAGAGGGTGGTCAATTTCCTTTGTCGTACATCCGTACCCACGTGGTTGGAACGCTATCTGAGTCGGAAGACAAGCTTTTGACCATCAAGCAGGGTCGCCGTCCCCAGCGTTGTACCCCGAAGCTGCGACTTGATCTCTCGGGCTTGCCCAAATATGATCACGGCGACGGTCCGGACATCGATTCCGACGAAGAGCTGGTCACGGCGATCCCTGTTTCGAGGTCGTTCACTCCGGCCGTCACGATGGCTCGCTACCCTTTCAAATATCTCCAGGGAGATGACGCCAAGCGAGTCAATGAGCGATTCTATGAGGGCGATAAGTTCTGGAATCGGACCTGGCATCTGTTCGTAAAACCTAAAACAACTAATTAGCAAAGTACATCGTCGCTAATTCTCACCCAGGTATTATCTGTCTGTTCCAAGGGTTATTTCGGACACCCCGTTCCTTTTGATTCCCACTTTCCAAGCTCAAGCACTGCTCGATGAAATCAATTCGGCTCTGAACCTCAATTTGACTCTCACGGGAGTTGGCAAGGAAGGCCTCGTGATTGATGTCGGCGATGAACAACTGCCGCGACCTGTGTACCTTGGCCGAAGCAGCACTCGTGATCGGAAGGCGAAATTGGAGAGTAAGGTTCCACGGCCTCTGGAGAACTGGGGTTCCTGGGCACAGCTGGCTGAACCCGGCGTTGTCGAGGACTTTCAAAGAAAAGTCAACCAGTCTCTCGCCACAATCAAGATCAGGAAGAACAACAGCAAGCAGGCGGCCCAAGAGGCTCGAAAAGAGGCTCGAACGAAGAAGTTGCAGGAGTGCCTAGCCCGTGTGCAAGCCTACTTTGGACTGCGTCCTGCTTTGCAGCCAAATGTCACGCAGCTGTCGTTTGCCAATGGCCAGATTGAAGCGATTGATGTTCTGAAGCCTGTCAAGTGGGCCTTTCAAGATGCCCCCATTTTCATCAGCGTTGATATCGAGTGGATGGACCGTTACGGCATCTTGACTGAGGTCGGAATTTCGACCCTGGATATGTTGGATTTGGAAGGCGTGGTCCCTGGCGACTATGGACACATGTGGATGAAACAAATTCGAACCCGCCATCTGCGTGTCAGGGAATACCGAAACTGGATCAACGAAACTTACACTATCGGATGTCCTGATAGCTTCCGGTTCGGCAAGAGTGAGATAATTCCAAGCGCCGACATTGGGGACGCCGTGGACGCCGCCTTCCGCCCCCCGTACATGGTTCCCTCAAAGGGAGAGAAGATCGCTCCACACAAGAATCAGAAGCGCACTGTGATCTTGGTTGGTCTTGGCCTCCATGGTGACATTGTGCAACTCCAGAGAGCGGGAAGCCAAGTTTTTCTCAGTCTGAATGAAAGCTATTCAGTCGTTCGTGAGACCGTCGATGTGGCAGAGCTGTACCGCATTAATTATCAGGAGAACCAGACGCGAGGCCTTCAGGCACTGCTAGGATTGCTGAATATCTTGAGCTCTGACTTGCACAATGCTGGAAATGATGCGCATTACACCTTGCAGGCTCTTGTGCGATTGATGCTGAGAGTGGCCGGGGAGAAGCCGTGGGGATACGAGCCTGCTCAAGTCAGTGACAAGGAGTATGTTCAGCCCGACGATGACCGAAAGGACATGTCCAATGTCACGGTCGAACCCCAGGAGCAACGCAAGGAAAGGATCGCCCGTGCCCATGCTCGATTGATGGCAATGTGTGAACAAGAAGACGGCAGCACCAAGGAAGGCCCCGTTTGGAGTCACTAAGGCTGGCGTTCAACCGCAACGAGTGTCAATCCACGAAAGTGGGAGAGTAAGCAATGACCGGAAACGTGAAGTCAAAGTTTACTCGTTTGACCGTACTTCGTCGGATGCCCTTGAAAGGATAATGGGCCCAGTGAAGTTTCAATTTGAACAGAATGCGTGAGATCAAAAATGTGTGAAAACGAAAAAAAAAGTGAAACAAAGGGGATGTATGGCTAGTTCTAGCTTTCTATGATCTGAGCTGAATGAAATCTCCGCTGATTTGATATTAAAATGTTTCCTAAGTAATGTATACACGTAACCGACTGTGAAAGGAGACTGGAATGAAGTACCATACCCCCGTTATGCCCGACTGACGACATACCATGTTCATCCCACTATCGCCCCTATCCCGCAATCCACAAATCCACAGTCCTAATCTCCAATCTCCCCCTCCAAAACCAACCTCAAACAATCACCTTTAAAACCACACATCTAAAAAAAAACAAAAAATGACAAGTCGAGGCCCCCTAACTGCCTACCTGCTATCCAGCACCCCCAATGCCCTCAAGCGCGCAACAAACCACCCCTTCCTCGCCTCCGCAGGCCGCGGCACCCTCCCAAAAGCCCAACTAAGCCAATGGCTCTCCCAAGACCGCCTATACGCGCAATCCTACATCCGCTTCATAGGCCTCCTCCTCTCCAAAATCCGCCTCCCAACCCAAAACCCAACGACCGCAACCCCGCAAACGCAAAGCCCCGAACAAAACGCCATAACCGTCCTCATCGACGCCCTCGTCAACATCCGCACAGAACTCTCCTTCTTCGAAAAAACAGCAGCAGACTACTCCCTCGACCTAACCGCCATCTCCGCCGAAGAGGGCGGCTGCACACTAACCTCCCACGGCCAGGGCTCAGACATAACCGTCTCAGCCGGGATCTCCTCCACCGGCTCCGGAAGCTGTCCGGGTCTGACGGGCGGCGATGACGAAGGTCCACAGAAGAACGGTAACCCTGGCGCTTGTGTCCCGTCGACGGGCGAGGGTGTCGCGCCCGGACACGGTCTGTGTCTGAGTCAGGGGGAGTGTCAGATGCCTGGGGGCGAGGTTTGTGCGCCTGGGCCGCAGTTTAATGAGTCTGGACGGGGCGTAGAGCCGGTTGGGGCGGGGGTTGGAGGGGAAGGGGGTGTGCGGGGGGGATGAGCGGCGTGGGACGCTTTTCTTCTGTGCGAATCGGACAACGAGGGCTTATATTGATATGTTTATGTCTGCGGGGAGTAGTGGGGTTTCGGTTTTGGAGGGGTTGGCGGTGTTGTGGGCTACGGAGGTTTGTTATCTTCGGGCTTGGAGGTTTGCGGCGGGGTGTATGCGGGAGGATGGGGAGAAGGATTATAAGAAGGATGCGGATGGAGGTGCGTTGAGGGAGAGGTTTATTCAGAATTGGGCGAGTGTTGAGTTTGAGGAGTTTGTTGATCGGATTGGGGATGTGGTTGATGAGATGGCGGGGCAGATTAAGGGGGCGGAGGAGTTGGAGATTACGCGGGGAAGGTGTTTGGAGTGGTGGAGGCAGATTGTTTGGTTGGAGGAGAATTTTTGGCCGTCTGTTGCTGAATGATATAGAGTTATCTGATGAACTCTAGACCAACTCTAAATCAACCTTAAATCGCACTGAGATCTACCTAGGTATGCATATGCTATGGCAGTTTGAGAAATATTGTATGTAAGATATCATATATCTCTGACTGGGAGCCCGTACATACCAGGCCATCTAGAATAGGGTGAGCAAAAGCAAGAAAGCAGGAAAAAAAACAACGCCGTCCGAGAAAAAAAAAGGTCAAAATCAAACTCCGATCCCGAATATCTCTCTGCCCCCAAACAATGGCAAAGTTGTCAAGCAAACCTTCAAAACGCAAGTATAAAAATGACCAAACCCACCAACACCATTCGTAATGCGGAAGCATGAAACATGAAGCAAGTAGTAAAACACATGGACACAGTCTGTAAAGTGGACATGTTGTACATCATTAGACAAGATAGTCTGCACCATCGTAGTCAACATCAAGTAGCAGCCGCACGGGCAGCATTGCCTAGCTGTCGATGGTATGAGCCAATAGGTTCGAAGCCCCTAAGAATAGTATTAGTTCCTGCGCGCCAATTGAGAAATATCAGTGTGAAAAAAGTAAACCTACCTAGCAAGATCAAACCCCGATCCATTATCATCTTCATCCTCTTCCCGCTCTTCGTTCCTCGCATTAGATTGCCCATTGGGTGCCATATCCCGCGAATCCGACTGGAGCGGGGGCAGAGTCCGACTCGAGCCAAGCCCATTCGACGTCCCGGGCTTACTGGGACTAACGAGATTCGGCGGCGGGGGAGAGCTACTCGGGAACCCGCCGATAATGCGGTCCTCGACCTCGCCCTTCAGGGGGCTCATGTCTGGCGGCGGGCGGGCAGGGGTACTTCCGATATCAGCAAACTTCCAGAACTGCGCGGGCGAGCTCATGGGCATGAACTTCGACGGAATCTGCGCTGTGCTGGGGGGCGGGAGACGGGGTTGTTGGCGTTGTGGGGCCGGGGTGATCATCGAGGAGGGTTCTTCGTTGTAGTAGGACGAGGAGAGTACTGGCGGGGACCCGGCTACGTTGTCGGACATGCCGTACGCGCGGGCCAGGTTGTTGCTGCTGTTTTGTACCTGCGTGGAAATGCTGGAGTTGTGATTGTGCGAGCGCGATGGGAGCGGAGAGGGTTCGTCGTAGTCACGGGGGGTTCATATGTCGCAGTGGGTGGTCGGAGCCGAGGCCTCGACCGAGCCGGGAACCACGCTCTGGTGTGTATGCTTCCACCGGAGCTACAGGGAATGAGCTGAATCCCGGGGATGAAATCGGTGGTGACTTTTTTGCTGTTGCTGAGAACGAGGTGTCGAGCTTGCTAACGTGAGTTCCGCGTGCTGATGACGGGGGCTCTTTCGTCGCCGGTGAGGACGGGGCAGATGATTGTGTGCCACCTTTGCGTGTTTGCTTCTTCCGGTACTCCTCCCGATACTCCTCTGCGATCTGCCACTTCATACCCTTGCCCGGCTCGTCGGTCCGGCGGGGGACCTTCTGGAACGCTTTGTTCAGCGAGAGGTTGTGGCGGATCGAATTTTGCCAGCCGCTTTGGGAGTGTCTATAGAAAGCATATTTATCCTTGATCCAATTGTAAATGCTGTTCAACGTGAGCTTCTCCTCTTCGCTCGAGAAGATCGCCTGGGCAATCAGCGTCGCATAGCTGTACGGCGGCTTCAGATCCTTGGAGGAATCGTGGCTATAATCGATCTCCTCCGTGCTCTCCATCATCATGCCTCGGTTGTAAAGCGGGGACTGTTTAGCTGTGCGTTGGCCCGCAGTATCAGGCGACCGCGGCGGTGGCGTCACCTGGCGCTTGATGAACTTCGGAGCAGGCGCCAACGAAGGCCCACCAGACGAAGATGGTCGCGCCTCGCTGTTCTGGGATTGCTGAGGATGGGCATGGTGCGAAGCATCCCAGGAAACCGAAGCCGGGTCGGGCTCCTGTCCGCTCGCAATGCGCTGGGCGCGCTCTATAAAGCTGGGCTGGATATTGGCTTCGTCGCCGGGCGTAACAAACATCATTTGTGTATTAGCCACCTCGATGATGTCGCCACACGACAGAATAGCATCGGTGCCGCGCTTCACAATGCCATTGTTCAAGCGCACACCGTTCCGGCCGTTGACACGGATGTGCCAGGCAGGGGTCTCCTCGCCATCATAAAAGATCTCGGCATGCAACCTTGACACGAATTTGCTGGGGCCCAAGTCGACATGGACATCTGGCAGCGCACGAGCCGCAATTGTGACGGGGCTGGACTGTTCGACAGCCCGCTGTTCGCGGTCCGGTTCGCGGCCGATATTGACATGCAGGGTTTTGACGTAATAGGTCCAGTTGCGGCCGGCGATCTTAGCATAGGCCTGGATGCGCTGTGTATTCTCGGTCTTGGTGTTGGAGTGGTCGCGTGAGACGCGCAATTCCTCGCGGGGTGTGTTCAAGTATGAAATAACTAGATCAACCAGGTCTTGATTGGTGGGGGGTTCGTGTTCGCCGGCTGAGTCCTCGGCTTCGTCACCGGACTCATGTTTGACGTTTGGGGGAGGAGAGGTGTGGCGGTCAACCTGATCAGAAGGAAACGGGTCTTAGCTCCTGCTTGCGCGGAGGTATATTTTCAGACGAAGGGCTCTGTCGATTTAACTCACCTTGCGCTTCTTTGCGGATGGCCGGCTGGGCGATGAATCCGGAGCCTCTGCATCGGACGTTTCCTGCAGTTGAATTTCCTTGCGCCGCGCGCGGCGGCGGTTTGTGAGGGGCATATTCTTCGTAGAAGTCCTTCCTTCCCGGTACGATATATCAGCCGAAGTCGGCTCGCAAATGGGTTATTTTTTTTTCTTCCCGTTGCGTAGGCAATCAAGTCCGAGTCGTACTCCACAACAAGCGCGGGGCACTAGGATGAAATATGACAAGCCGAAGGCGAAAAAGGCAACACAGAGTTTAAAAAGAAAACAAAAGTCTTCCAAGGTTGGTTTCGGATTTCAGCGCCCCCAGAATCGGAAGACCGTTCAGAGGTAGAACCAAAGAACGAAGAACGTCAGAGTATGGGTTTGCCACCACGGAAGAAAGGAAACAGAAAAAAGGAAAAAAGAAAAAGAGAGTAGCCAGTTAGACTGTAAACAAGACCAAGAGGCTGGATCTCTTTGGTTTTTCCTTTTAAACAAAAAACTCCCCCAATCCGAAAGATTGATATTGTGTGGCTGGATGTTATTATCGATAATCCCTAGGCCGATCGACACGCGCTATGGCGTCTGTTTGGGGTGACCGCCTTGTCGCGTGGAGAGCGTGTTTTTAACAACAAGGAAACTATAGAAATACAGAAAAAGGGAAGAAAGATGAAGGAGAGAAGAGAGAGAATATAGGAAAGACAATTAAGAAGAGAAAACAATAGAAAAGAGAATGAAGTGTTGGGGATGTCACCGTAAACAGAGGGCGTTGGTAATAACCATGTATGGATACAGGGAAAGTTGACCGATAGGCGGAGATAGCACTGAAATACCAATACAAGCACGTGCTCAGCGTGGGATTGAGGATGTTTCCGAGTGCAGAGAGTGGAACTTCCAATATCCCGATGCAGAGATGGTATACACTTGTGTACACTGGTGTTGATATTCTATGATCCCTACATATGTACTTCATGTAGACATCCTGTTTCTTTATCTTCATTGTTCCTACTATGTACATAGCCATACAAACACCCTATCTCAACTAATTCTGATTGACCTTCACACACAAATCCCCCCAGATTGATAAACACGAGATCTGCCCGTTTGCGTCACTCCCCGGATCTGGTTTAGCTTGGAATGCTGCTTTGCCTCTTTGGGTTTGACATGTCGATCTAGAAGGAGAGAGGTAACATCGGGTTCGACATTTCCAAGCCTCTAGAGATACAAAAAGAGTCAAAGACGCAAACAACACTTTACGTAAATAAACAGTTCGATAAGTTCCAGCCCTAATAATCATACAAACACACAAACTTAGGAGAGCACCTGGAAAAGATCAGAAAGAAACGGAAAATTTCTCCGTTGAAAAAAAAAAAAAATTATAAAAACAGCCTTAAACGAACAAAGAAGACCTTAAGAGGGGTGTAGAACAGGGAAAAGGAAGCAATAAACAAATGTCGTCACGGCGTGAATCAAGCTATGGCCAATAGTGGCAGAAAGCGATGAAGAATTTACTCGGGCATTTTAGAGTCTCCATCCTCATCCTCATCCACACCACGTAACGTGGGATAGAAGACTCCCTCACTTTCAGACTTGGTCTCTTCCCTGGCCTGCTCAGAAGCAGCACGTACACTGGCAGTCTCAACTCCCTCCATAGCATCAAGTCCTGGCGTAGGCGAAGCCGAGGAGGTCTGCACTCCATATTCAGGAGTAAGGCTACCGGCCTCAAGCAATCCGGAAACCAAGCGGCGGAGGTTCTCAAGCAGACGGACCTTTTCAACCCAGGCAACGTTGACATCCCGCTCAGCGACTTCAGTGGCCGCTTGCGCAGTACGCTTGGCTGACTCCTGCTCGGGGTCAGACGAGGTACCCGACAGAGCGGGGTCAATCAGGCTCGCCGAGATGTGCATAGCCTTGGGAGTGCGCTCGCCATCATGTTTGCTATCCTGGGAGATGTCCATGCGGTCCTCGGTGGCAGCACGCTCGGCCGGCCGGGCGCGTTGCAAGGTACCACCAGTGTAGCGGCGGCGGTCATCGTGGTCATACGCACCGCTCAGAGTGGAGGGTGGTGCGGCACCTGAAGCGGTCGGATAGCCTGCAGTCATGCTGTCGGCGACAGTGGCCGACGGCAAGCGAGGGTACATACCCGGGCCGCTCTCGTGAGGGGGCGACACGCGGTGGGCGTGGTGCAGGGAGATGGGAGAGCGGTTGGAGGTATACGACTGTGCGCTGGAAGGTGGGGTCAGGGCTGGGGTGCCGACCGATGGGGGAGTGCGCTGTAGCAGCCGCCATGGGGGCTGAGGTAGTTGCAGTGACGTGGCTTGGCGGGAGCTGGGTTGGGGGAGAGTGGGTGGTGCGATAGTTCATGCCACCGTGCACGTAATGCGCGCCGGGCTGGGCAACACCGGCAGCAGCCACATTCTCATCGCTCTCGTAGATAGTGTTCTGCATTTGTTCGAGGAACTGATCAATGTTGATCAAATCGTTCTTAGTCCGAACATTGGACATGGGGGGCAGGTGGTAACCAGGAGGCTGGGGAGCACCACCGCCATAACCACCACCGCCGCCGCCAACGGCAACAGGCGCAGGCATTTGCTGGTATTCGGGGGCAGGGCCACTGAGGAAGGGAAGCTGAAGGGCCTGGAGACCCAGCAGACGCTGGCCGACCGCGGCATAGGAATTAGGGTCGAACTGGCGGCGCTTCAAGTCGCCAAAAAATTCGTTCAACGCATCATATCCGCGCTTACGGTCGTAGGGGTGGCCTCCCTCTTGTCCTTGGCTCAGGGCATAGTATACATTGCCGTAGGAATGCGGGTTGGGAGCCTGGGGTGGGGGGTGTGGCTGGTAGTACTGGGGAGGCGGTGCATGTGAATATTGCCCATTGATGCCGTTGATAGGGCTTTCGAAGTAATGTGTGGCAGCAGCGTAACCCTTAGGGTTTTGGGGGAACATCATATCAGGGTGCTTCATGCCCGGTTCGGGGGAGCGGATCTCGGAGTCGTCCGCATGAGTCTTGACATGCTTCTTCAAATCCTGGGGGCGCTTGAAAGCCTTACCACAGAAGTCGCATTTGTGCGGCTTAAGTGGCACATGAACGCGGATGTGGGAGGTGATATGATCACGCTTGACTGTTGTGGTGTTGCAAGTGCCCCACTGGCAGGTCAGGTTGAGGTTGTTGGTGCTTTTACGTCCAACATGACGCTCGCAAACATGCTCCTATACGAAGTATTATTAGCATGTTTTTCGGATTGAAATTGATTGATCAAGCTTACATATAGAGACTCGGCAGTGGGGGACTTCTCCGTGCAACCAACCCACTGGCAAGGCAACTGCTCACCGGCGCCGTTCATAGAGGGGGCGTTGTTCACCGCCGCAGTGGCGGCGGCAGCAGTCGCCGTGACTGAGGCAGAAGGAGCCGGGTTTGCTTGGATCGGCGCGGCTTCAGCAACAGGCGCAGGCAACGTCGGCTGCGTAGTAGAAGGGGTGTGGTTCTCCGTCATGATGCCAAGAAACTCGATCTGGAGTTGGCGGAAAGCCTAGGGAACAAACGGTAACAAAAGAAAACAAACTAAGAAGATCCGAGGACTATAGAGAAGAATGACCCTATATGTATACAATGAGGCAAGAAGAGAAAAGGGGAAAGAGGTGAGAGGTGAGAGAAAATGGGGGTTTCTCCGCAGAAGAGGAAAAGGAGCCGAGCCTTTGCCCAGAAAATACCGCTTTGCTAAGCCTGGCGGAAGGACAAGGGGAGAAACGAGCAGACCAAGACCGGGCCAAGCGTCGGTGCGGGCCCTAAAGACCAAGAGGCGTTGGCGCCATGGCTTTTGACTGGTGGACCGACGGGGGAACGAGGGGCTGTGTGTGAGCATTCCAGGGCTAACACGTAGCACAGTAGTGTACAGTACGGTATTTTTAACATAATTTTAGTAAATTATTTGTATTTTTACATATGTTTACGTATTTTTACATTTAATTTTATATACGTCTGAGCGAACTCCGTACATAACTGGCCTATCTAATAAATGAACGTACGTCCGTTTTACCCTAAATCAGCTTAGTGCGAACAATACCGTACATTCAAGGTAAAATTAATGGTCTCATGGCCTCACCGGTTCAACTCAATGTTCCAATATTTAGAGAAAAAGGGAGACGAAGTTAAGGAAACAAGGAGTGGCGTGTTCATTTCGCCAAGCCAAACTTCCAAGAAACATCCCATGGGCAATGCTTCTTGGCAGCCAAGTGATTCCTCTTGCCAATAATTCCCGCTCCGGAGGACCAAGACTCAGGTCTTGGACTCTTAGAGTCTTGGTATGACGAAGTTCATATCCCTTTGGTATTAACTTTGTCCCCCAGGTGTGACCAGTCCTCTGATTAATCCGGCTGCCTGGTCTCCTTGTTACGGCCGGCATGCATGACTCGGTTGGTTTCGGATTAAATCACTGGAAAAAAAATCACTGGAGATATCTCGAGGTGCTGACACGGAGTGATCAGGCATCCATTTTCTATATGTCACCTTCTATACTGTATCTAATGTTCCTATCTAGTTCTATTCTATTTGTAACATTCTAGCCTGATATGTCAGACTACCCCTGACATATATAAATATACCCAATGTCATCTTCACAAGGGCCTAGCCCAAGCATTCCAGGTACTCCTTAGAACATAGCTTGGCCAGTGGCTTAGCCAGAGGCCAAAGCACCCACGTGCACGTCTTCTCCTCTCAGCGCAAGTGCCACCTCACCTTCCCGAACGGTTCCTCCGCTTCGGTTGGTACCAACTCCAAACGTTCAACCCAACCTTCGTCCCCTTCGTAACAGGGAACGCAGCGTGCCAAGTCTCCGGATACCCCGTTCCATCCTGCCGAAGATTCTCCCAAAACACTGCATTACCCTTGATAGGCTTGAATGTGATACCCATCTCCCCCTTCCCCTTCCCGTTCCCCTTCCCATCCTGCTCACAATCCAAAAATCGACACCACCCTTCCCCATCCGGCATCCTCAACCGCGGAAAATTCGTCCCCCCACCTTCGCAGTCCGCATCTAGATATACCATAAACGTGCTAAAACGGTCTCCGCCCCGCGCCAGTGACCCGGCCCAGTCATAGTGGTGCCGGTAGTGGCCGGAGGCATTGTAGCGCTGCGCCCACATTCGCTCGATGTACAGATCCGGACGCCAGCCCTGGAAGGCGCGGGCGCGGTCTTCCAGACAGCGGACTGTGTCGTCCCGGTCGAGGAGGGCACGGTCGGAGAGGCGTTTTGTTGGGTCTATTCGTTCTGTTTGGCCGTCGTAGACGATTGAAGGGGAGTATTTGTTCACGCTGGGATTCGGGGGAGGTTTGTCCGGTTAGCTTGGTCTGTAGTTATGTTTTGTATGTGTTATGGTATATTTCTGTATCCTCGAGGGTTGGTTGCGGTTGAGATTGGTGGGTTACCTCATGTCTAGGATGTGGTTTGCTTCGGTTTCTGAGATGAAGTTCTCGATATATATGATCAGCGGTTCGTGCGAGAGGATATGCACGCGGTACCCCTCTGCGTTGGGGCAGCTGAATGGTACGCCATCTTCGGGGCTTATGAAGCTGTCGTCGGTGAGGTTGATTCCTGGTCCTGGTGCGCTGGACTCGTCGAAGATGTCGTCGCTGTCTCTGGGTGGTGCCAACAGTCCTGGGAAGTATCCGCGCACTAGCGGGTCGAGGATGAAGATATACACGGGGATGAAGTAGATAGCCCAGGTGAAGACTGTGGAGAGCTTTGGAAGTGACGCCATTGGGTTGGCTATAAATAGTCACGGGGATATGTAGGCCAAGCAATGTACAAGCCCTGAAGGGGAGATTTGGACTGCTAGCTCTCCATGCGACCGGGGTGGAGGTTTGCGGATGCTATAATATGCTATAATTGATCCGTCTCTGGGTAGAGACGAAGGTCCACAGGCAATGGAACAGGAAATGATCAAGAAAAGGTGGAGTGCAGGGCCATCTTGCGAAAGGAGAGGTTCTGGACGTTGAGGTGGAAATGTCGAAGTATGTGGGTCAAACAGACCTCGGGGTTAGGGGCTAACCCGAAGATAAGATGAGTATGACTTCATCAGCAAAACATCATCATCAAGTTACTCCATGTTTGAGACATGGTATCATCTGGCAATATAGCTGTATAGGTAGCTATATACCTAGGTAAGAACATGTTGTTGGTGTCATCTTGTGGGAGGCAGATGCCAGTAACTCACCTATGTAGGTATCCAGTGTGGATATTACCCCGTACTGATTCGTTTGTTAATAGGTACGTATGTGGCATATAGACTCATATTCTTAGATTTGCCCTTTTAAATGCTTCACCCAACGATTGACCGCAGAAAAAGCCCACGAAGCCAGATCAACCGTCCACGTGCGCATACGACAGATAGTGAGTTAGCCCTCAAGGGGATGAAGGTGAAGCAAACCACTTTCGGCGACTTTTACTCCGTACTTGCAGGGATATACAAGCCAAAAATGACAACATAAGTTATAAAGAAGACATTAAGGGATATAGAAATCAGGTGTACATTTATGTATATAGCTAATTGCAGAAGGCGAGACTCATAATGCCAATCAGGTATCAACAGTTTTTACAGCAAGATTTTGGGGTTCATAATAGCATATCCTCGTAAAAAGCAGAGAAAGCAAATACGGTAAACCAGACCAAGACTCAAATGCTGTTGGAATTCATCCACTGAGCCCAATCCTCAGCAGACGCCCCGTTGCTCGGTTGATACGCGGCACTATTGCCAAACAGGTCATCAAAGGAGATACCCAGGTCCATATTCATGCCCATGTTCTCATCCATGCCCATGCTGAAATTAGGCAATCCATTTGGACCGGGAATTTCTGGCTGTTGTGGTGCTGACTCGGTTGCCATGTCGTTTGGGTTGTTGGGCTGGAAATTGTAGCCCTGCCAGACGAAATTTTGGTTCGGGATTGAGACGAGGTCTGGACTACTGATCGCCTCTGCCGGAGTCTGGCTTTGCGAGATTGGGGAGTGGACGCGGGATGAAGTTCGGGAGTGGGAGGGGCGGAGGTGGCTTGGCACTGATGACTTGATCCCTGCGGGATTTGCGACGGGGAAATTCGGCATGTTTGTGAAGTCAAAGGTTGGAGTGGAGACCCCTGCGCTGGAGGGGTCGCCTGGTGTGGAGGGACCCATGCCTGGTGCTGAATCGAAGGGATACTGCGATGGCATGGCTGCAGGGTCGTGCCGGAAGTGATCATCTTCCAAAGTGGACATGGGCTGCGTTGGATATGCGAACGGATCGTCTGATGGGAACATCATTGGCATGAGATCTGGGAGATTGGACGGATTGGTGAATTGCTGAGCCCATGCTAGACTTGATGGCTCTTGGTTGGGCATGGAGGGCGTCATGCCGGACGAGGAAATGTGTTCCGGGGTGGTCATGGTTTCCGTCAGAAGCTCGGGCGTGGTTGTCCATGTGGATTGATGATTAATGTCAGTAGAGCGATTGCTGACAGGCTGGACATTGTCCAGACTTCGTTGTCGGCGGCTCTGGTCATCAGTAACAGCCGGCTGGGACATCATCTGCACAGGGAAAGTGCTTGACCGATGTGGCAGCGTCTTCTCGAAGGTAGGCTTTGGTTCAGGCTCAGCAGTGTTAGATGGCGCGGGCCGCTTGAGATTAACAGGAGTCTTTGAGCTCTGGCGGTTTTTCAACATCTCGGGCAAAGTCTTGAAGAGGCACTACAGCATAATTAGTCAAAGTCATTCCAAATTTAGGGCATGGAACTCACGTTCAAACTCTGAGAACACCGGTCGGCAGCAAGACTCTTCTTGGCCAATCCGGCTAGAGTATTTTTGCCCTCCATGGCATCTTTCAGGACGCCATCTTTGGCTGTAGGTGAATCTGGATTCTCAAGAACAAAGAAAATCAAGGAGAGGATAGCAAAATAGGTCGTATACATAGTAAACCAGAAGGATCCATTGAGCAGTCCCCTCTTTTGCATTCCAGTCGTGATGTGAACAATGTTCCGGGAAACGCTGACGCAGGCAGCCGCACAAGCATATGACCGCTTATCCACGCCACGCGCTTGAGAACCACCGGAGACGTAGTGGAGGAACGGGCGGTACATAACCATCTGCACGTGGGCGTAGCTTATACGCAGCAATTGCCGGACACTAGTTAAATTTTAGTTAAACCGATCAAAGCATCAGCACGGTAGATTGAGACTTACCGTTCCAGCTGGGGCGACACTTCCGTGCCTGGTCGCAGGGCAGGAGGCAACTCCTCCATCCAAGTTTGCAGATCTCGCTCGATCTCACGAATTTTCGAGTGACTGACCATGTATCGCTGGTCTGACTTGGAGCGATAGCGTGCATTCTTAACTGGGTAGATATATTTCACTACCTTCAGGATGATGTTGGAAAGACGAGTGTGCGCATTGCATCCAGCCATCAGCGGTGTATAGTTAGACGGGGGTTGAGTGATTCCTTCCGAAGTGATATAATCACCATCAACCTCCATTGGGTACTCTTGATCGATATCGTCGTCACTCAGCATCTGGGGAAGACCCAGGAGAGTGCTCACGTAGATGTCCATCTTGCGGACGACCCAGAAGATGCGCTTTCGAAGTTCTCGCTCAAGGGGGTTGAAGTCCGCCGCAACAGAGCGATGGAGACCTAGTCGCAGTGCTGAGCGAAGTGCAATTCCCACATACGAGTAACATGTGCTCAGCTTCGCAGAGGACTGGAGGAAGAGGACCATAAAACAGATTGCCTGGAGAGAAACCAAGTCACGACAGTCGGTGATCTCCAGCAGTTGTCGACCGGCTTTGAAGAATTGGAACCTGCCAAAGAAATTAGACGGTGCCCAAAATATCAATACGGCTTTACTATGACTTACCCTTGGCCTATTGCGCCTTCGTAGCCAGACAAATCCAGGGTACCCTCTCCCGATTCATCGTCCGAGAACAAGCAGCCGACGGCGATGACGATATATAAAAGCGGCAAGAAGGTGTTCTCTTGGTTCGTGAATTGTTCCGGGGAGTATCATAAATGCGCTCCAGGCTTGCAAAGAAAGAAGGTATATGCACAAATTTCATCAAGGAGCAGGCATGGTCGATCGCATTGTGACATAAGCGACGAGCAACCGCCCGCGGAGGCAGGTCATGTGTAGGGGGTAATGTTGTGTCTTGAGGCGACTCGGACATAGACTTTGGACTATCCAGCATATGCGCGGTTATCGAGGAGCGCGATCGTGCCATAGGGCCCATAATATCTGTGGCGCCCAACTGCTTGCGTAATCGGCGGACAAAGAGGAGGCCCGACGTGTGCCCGTGATAATCCCAATGGCCTTGGTCATCCCGGTCTAAGCAGCCCGAATTATCGACCATGGTTTCAAGCAGTCCCTCGTCTGCCCCTTCTTGCGCTGTGTCCTGTGCAGCCGACGGTTTGACATCTTCGGTCGCTTGTTTTGATTTTTGAGCGGCTTTGAATTTTTGCTCTGTCGCATGCACGTCTAATTGCGGATCATCGAGATCGACATTTGGAAGAACGATTCGAAGGAGCGCTTCGGCCTTTTGGAGCCTATTTTCAAGGGCCTCGACATATTGGGGGGCGGGATTTCGACGGCGGTTGGAAGGTTGGTCGTACGAACACTCTACAGGATTAAAATAATTGTCAGGGCATATGAACTTTTTTTCCGAGGTTTAAGCGCATAGGACTCTGCGTACCATAGCTATAGACTGTGCAATGAGTGCATGGCTGTTTGCCATCGCACTTGATCTTTTTTCTGCGACATTCGTCGCATGCGCGGCCGACCCGACGTCTCTTTTGCGCAGGTAGTGTTTTGGAGTCTGTGGTGGAGGCATCTTGGGTAGGAGTGTCATGGTGATCGTCATCATGCGAATACTTGAGGTCGTTCATGGGCGCGGGATCCTCCTCATTTTCGCCAGTAAGAGGGCTCGTCGTAGTCGCCATGACTGTATATCTGAGGTCCGTAATATGCACGAAGTCATGTAAAGACAGATGGGGGCCTTGGCGGGCGATCTGAAGTGAATATCACTATCTCACCAAATAGCATGGATCGCCGTATATTTCGATAGTTGCAGGATAATCCGAAGGAGGAAAAGGAGGAGCTGTGCCAAGTCTGTTTGCAACTGGAAAAGTCGAGATTGAATTTGGAGTTACTAGTTGGAAGGGTCTGAGGGGAATCTTTTGAGGGGGAAGATCGACGATGATGAAATGATTAATCCCGAAAGCGGTGTGCAATAATATCCAATTCAAAAGTACCTATGTTGTAGGTACATCCATGGATGGTATAAGGAATTAAGTACAAAGAACGTACTCCGTATATTAGCAATTCAATGGAGGAAAAGGATTGGAAGAATCAAAATCGGTTTAGTCATAACGAGTCATATGCCCCAGGTGCCCAGGTGGATATCGGTGGTTCACAATGCGCGACGCCGAGACATAAACCTCCGTGTCATTTTTTTTTCCTTTTTTCTCCATTTTTCCAGAATTTTTCCCTTCTAATTTGAGGCATTTTTTTACGAATTTTCGTGTCCAGTAAGAAGTCGAATAGGTCGTTAAGGCTTTTAGCCTTGTCTCCACTGCCCGATTTGTCTAGATCCGGTCTTCAAGCGTTGTCAAGTTCGACTTCTTTAACGGAGACTCCGTTCGGAGTTCCAATATTCCAAGGTTCGAGTCTCCGATTTGTGCAATTATAAAGGGAAATGCATATGCACTACTATGTGTTGTTGCTCTGGTTTAAAACTGAACTGCAGCGGGATCTTATTAACTGATCAGTTCTCCCCCGGTCTTGGGACTTAAGTACACAGTATCATTCTCATAATATTAGCCCGGTTTCATTATAATCTATTCTTCATGCATACTACCATATACGGAGTATCCCGGTACAAGGGTGATCACCTGGCAACTAATCTATCCCCCAATCTATCTGTAATATTGTGACCTCAAGTTCACTACAATACATTAGTCCTCCATTTCTATTATTCCAACCTTGGAAGGTTGGTCCCTACACACAGGTACAAGTATAAAGTACATACTCCGTACAGTGCTGGACCCTTGAAACGCCCTTGCGCTGTCATCACGAAGGAGTCGACCATGCGGGGTCTTCGAAACAGGGCAACATGCGTCAAAATGCTTCGACAGCCCTGTGACGCGAGACATGGGAATGCAAACATTGAAATGACATCGTCCTATCGCCCTATCGCCCTATCGTCCTGTACACGACAACCATTCGATGTTTTAATCGGGCTTCCAAAGTTCGGGTTCACGATGTGCCTCCCGAGGCTTTACGTACAAACATTGCCAAAATTGACTGCGTCATAATTATTCAGAACTACAGAGTATTAATTAGGCTATTGACTATCTCCCTATCGCCATCTAGTCATGAAACGGTTCTGACGGTCCCTCGCATCCCGCATGGCATTCCATTCACAATCCGTCCCCCTGCGGCACGTCCCACTTTCCCCAATGTGGATCGGCATGTATAACAACGCCAACGCGACTTTCTCTAACTCGGCCTTATATGAATTGCCTCTTCCTCTAACGCCAATTCTCACAGGCTATGGAGCCATGCGACACATACTATGACTTTTTACCTCGTCACCTTCTGCTGCGCCTTTGCCGCGCTCGGATCATTCCTGTTCGGCTATGATTCGGGCATGATCTCTTCTAGTATCGAACAGGAGGCCTTTTTGCGCCGGTTTGGGTCTCCAACCCCGTCTGATGCCGCTGTTAGGGGCGTCATTTCCTCGTATATCGGTGAGACTCTTATCTTCATCGGATTTTGCCGCGATCCAGATCTAACTTTTGCGATTAGGAGGTGCAATTGTGGGCTCGGTCTTCGCTTCATATGTTTCGGATTACTACGGCCGCCGAATGGTCCTCTTCATCGGAGGTCTTCTTGCGATTCTGGGTGCTGGCCTCCAGGGAGGCGCGGTCACGATCGCAATGCTTATCGCCGGTCGATGCATCGCGGGTCTGGCAATTGGGCAGATGTCTGCCACTATTCCCGTTTATTGTGTAGGTTGATACACGGTGCCGGCTGTTGGACTTTATCTGACGTGAGCCCAGAGCGAGGTTGCCCCGCCACGGATTCGGGGGATGTTAGCTGGTATGCAGCAATGGATGATTGGCTCGGGGTTCGTGGTTGCTGTGAGTAATCGCGCCAGCACTTTGTTATGATCCAGCTAACCGGTTTCAAGCAATGGGTGGGATACGGGTGTACCCTTCGAGGTGGAGCCTTCTCCTGGCGTTTTCCACTCTCCTTCCAGGCCGTGCCAGCAATAATTCTCGTCTGTGGCGTATGGTTCCTTCCCGAATCGCCAAGATGGCTTATCGAAAAGGGTAGAGAAGGACAAGGCCGCTCAGTCCTCGCCCGACTCCATCTCAACCGGACCGCAACCAACAACCACCTACTCGAACACGAGCTCTTCCAAATCAAAGAGAGCCTAGCGTCCGAGAAGCCAACCGCCATACGGTCCTGGCGGCACCTTATCCTTTCCCCGCGCTGGCGACACAGGATCCTCCTAGCCTGTGGTCTGCAAGTATTCACCCAGTGCGCAGGCACAAGCGTAATCTCAAGCTATGGCCCACGGCTCTTCAACACGCTCGGGCTTACAACATCAACATCCCTCATGATAATCGGCCTCTGGGGTGCACTAGCGCAGTTCTGGAACACGGTCTTTATGCTCTTCATCGACAAAGTCGGACGCCGGAAACTGCTCATCCCGTCACTGCTCGGCATGGGAGCAGCCGTGTGCATTGAAGCCACGCTAGCGCGGTACATAGATTTCAGCGATACCAACGCCAACCCACATGCTCTACGAGCTGCAATCGCCATGTTTTTCGTCTTCTCATTCTTCTTCACGGCCCTTGGCATGATCTCCTGGGTCTACCAGACTGAGATCTTCCCCACGCCCATTCGAGCGCGCGGCTCGTCCATGGCGACCGCCGCGAACTGGAGTGTTAGTCTTATCTTCTCGCAGTGCTCGCCCATTGCACTGACGGGTATCGGGTCCAATTATTTATATTGCTTTGTCGCGTTCAATTGGGTGGCGATGGTTGTTGTTTGGGCTTTTTATCCTGAGACTGCGCATTGTTCTCTTGAGGAGGTCGAAGAGGCTTTCGTCACACAGTTTGCTGGTGAGCCGTCGGAGCATTCTTTTGTTGATGAGAACGCTCCGGTGGCTATTACACCGCGCTCGCAGATCCGACATAAGGGGCTGCATCCGCTGTCAATGCATCCTACTGATACTGTTAGTATTGGTAGCAGTCACAGTGGGTCTGAGAATGGAATGGCACCCAAGGAGGTTTAGATTGTACGATATAGGATTTATGAAGTGATGAAATGAAGTGAGGAAGCAATTATGAAGAGATCATCTCGTATTGTCAATGTGATTGCACATTGGTATACAAAAGCTCTGTTATAAATCGCATCAGGCGCACAAAGCCATTTTATCATCCGCAGTAAAGTACAATGGTTAATGAGCTCGAGTCGGCGGATAGTGTATCGGCGGACTCCAGCTCATTTTTGCTTTTGGCGTCAAATAAGCCGGTGGTCACGGTATCGTTCCTCCGCGATGTCGCTCTTTTTCTTTTTCGTCACTGTGCTATATTTTGGCTAAGATGACCAACCCACTGCCTTTTCGGGTATATCAGGATCCACATCCGAAATAGGCAATTAGAACCACCAGCAAAGAAAGCAAAGAAAGTCCCGTTGAAAATAAAACGAACTACAACAATACTAAGTCAAGCCCCAGACAGCGGAAACAGACTGGAAAACAACAACGAGCCTACCTACCATCGTCAGGATAAAGCCTTCATGGGACGCTCTTTCCCAGCAGCGAATACATAACACCGGCTCGGGAAAGAACGACTCCGAAACAAGGCTGCTTGTCTGCAATTCATAGGGGAGAACATAGATATCCACATGCCGAAGCTGTACGGCCTTTTGGAAGTCGGCCGGTCCCTACTGGGGATACGCGACATTCAGGCCTGAGCATTTTGAAGGTGCCTTCTATGAACGACCGGGATCATCAGTTGCTTTACATGCGGAAGTTGATGATGTGCCCCGGTTGTTGCGGTTACTTGCGGACCAGCCTGTGGAATGCATATGGGTTTGGGTTGCATGGGCAAAGCGCGTGTGGAAATCAAATGTCTATACTCTATACAATATACATCTATCCCTTCTACCTCTATGTGGCCGTCTATTTTTCGTGAATCAAATCAAAACCCCTAAATCACAACTAGCGAGAGACATATACTTAACAGCAAATCATACAAAATTCCAGCGTCGGAATAAAGCATGTGGTAAACGCCGATATCGCTTAAATCGGCTCGTCGCGAGGCTCAACAAGAATCTCATTCACAGAGACATGTTCAGGTTGAGTCAGGGCGTGAACGATGGAATTAGCAACATCTGAAGGATCGAGGATCTTCGCTCCGGATGGCTCTCCGAATTTCTTGACGGCTTCGGTATCCGTCGACATGCCCAGCAAATCTGTGGAAGTGTTGCCGGGCTGGATGCTCGTCACGCGCAACCCAGCGCCTGCAGTCTCGAGGCGGAGGGCTTGGAGGGTGGCCTCGACGAAGAACTTACTGGCCGAGTACACACCCAGACCAGGGAAGACCTTACGTCCGGCGTCGGAGGAGATCGCGACGACATGGCCGCGGCCACGCGAGAGCATGCCAGGAACGGTTGAAGAGAGAGCGTGCAAGAGACCCTTGCAGTTGACGTCGACTGTGCGCTCCCACTCATCCATCTGTGTGTTTGCCATCATGGTGAAGTACATGACACCAGCGCATGCAACCAAGATGTCGACTGGACCGAGCTCCTCACTGGCTGCTTGGACGAGCGCCTCCATCTGAGTCTTGCTTGTGACGTCGGTTGACCGGAGGATACACTTCACGCCATGAGCTTCGACCTTGCGCTTGGTGCTCTCAAGAGCATCCAGGCGTCGGGCGCCAAGTGCCACAGCACAGCCCTGCTTGGCTAGGGCGGCTGCTACCGCCGCACCAATGCCAGAAGAAGCACCAGTCACCACAGCAACTTGGCCGCTGAGTGGCCCCTTCACTGCAACCTCGGTGGATCGGTCGAGGGCATTCCGACGAGATGGGGGCCGGGGTAGCCATCCTCGAGCAAACCAATGCCGAGTGTAGGTCTCCAGCAACAGGCTATCAACCTTGGGGCGCTCGATAACGGCCCGGAAAGGTCTGGTTAAAGCGTTATCAAGGACCACGATGTCTCGGAGGAACTCGACAGTCGGCATGCCACTGCGAAGAATGTCGACGGTAAACGAACCATCGCCACCCTTGGCTGAACCTCTCTTCTCGAACCACAAAGCCACCCACTCATCCCATGGGAGAGGTTGTGTCTCATAACCAAGCTCTTTGAGGTCCTCAAAGACTGAGCGAGTATTGACCGGCGTGGGATCTCCGAGGTGGAACATCGTCTGGTCTTTCTGGGTCTGAGTCGCAAGATGGACAATGGATTTGCTGACAAAGTTCACAGGGGTCATCTCGGCACGCCATCCTTCCACGTCTGGGGCGTAACCAAGCTGGATGGATTCCACAATCAATGCAGTGAGCAAATCCCACGCATTGGCGGAACCTGTGACACTGTGACCACTGATGGTACCACACCGGTGAATCTTGACCGGCAATCCACGCTCACCGGCCTTGAGAACGAGCTGCTCTGCAACCCACTTTGTCTGGCCATAGCCGTCGACTAGCTTTTTGGGGACGTCTTCGATGTCTAGCATAGTAGTCTCGGGCCAGCCGTTCTCACCAGACGGTGGCAAGACACCGTTGGTAGAGATATACTGCACGGTCGCGCCACCCTTGGCGGCCAGACGAAGAATCTCTCTGGTTCCACCGACGTTTGCTCCCCGAAGTGCAGCATAGGGGTAAACAAGGTTGACAGTGGCTGCAGCATGCACAATGACTTGAACACGAGCCGCGATGTTGTCAAATTCATCCGGACCCAGACCAAGGTGAGGCCGAGCAAGGTTTCCTGGCAGGATTTCGAGACGCTCCAGGATCGAATCGCGCCAGAGTCCCATGTCTAGGAGGTTCCTGCGGATTCGAGCCACACCTCCGGCTTGGTCATCCTGCTCGGGGGCGCTGAAACGCACAAGACAGATGATTTTAGCTGAGGTGTTCTCAATCAAATCATTGAGCAGGAAAGCGCCCAGGAAACCTGTCACACCGGTCAAAAGCACCGTGTCGGCCGAGGTGATTGAAGTGATCGCAGTGTTTGTGGGCTTAATGTCCTCGTCAAGTGTGGCATCGGAAAGCAAGACCGCCGGCAGATTTGCTTGTACTTCTTCAGCGTGGCCGTCTCTGACAGCACGCACAGTTTCCAGGTGCCCGGAAAGAGTAGTATTCTCTGCCAGACGGGGAATAGGAACACGGAAGCCGAAACGTCTGGAAAGCTTGGATGACAGATCTGCTAGAGACAAAGAATGTCCTCCGAGATCGAAGAAACTATCTTCGGCCTTGATCAGGTTCTTTGACACTTTCAGAACAGTCTCCCAGATTGCCGCAATGTCACTGAGACCAATCGGGTCCTTCCCGGCGCTGTGTTCACTGCCACTGGGACTGGAGCCACGAGGCGAAGGGAGGTTTTTTATATCAACCTTGCCGGAGACATCGCTAGTGGGCAACTGGTCCAGTGCAACCCAGAGAGCTGGGATCATGTATTGGGCAAGATGGTTCTCGAGAGCACGACGCGCACTGGGGGAGTGGCCGGACTCGTTGATCACGACCGGGGGACGATCGGATGAAGACTCCTTGTCGGGAACAACATATGCGACCAGTTGTCGGTCAAGTCCATCGCCGTACGCAGTGACAACACACTGATTGACGGCCAAGTACTGGCAGATGTCACTCTCGACCTTTGCCGGGACAACGGAATATCCGCGCAGCTTGATCATGGCGCCGACGCGGCCGGTGATTTCGAGGAAACCGGAAGGCAGCTTACGGGCCAGATCGCCGGTCCTGTACATACGAGCACCGGGTGTGGAATCGAAGGGGTTCGGGGCGAAAGCCTTGGCGGTGGTCTCGGGAAGGTTAATGTATTCCCGGGCCAACAAAGGACCTCCGATAAAGAGTTCCCCCGATGTACCCGTCTCTACCTCCTGTCCATCCTCGTTTAGAACGTAGGTGTGTGTAGGAACAAGCGATGGGCCGACTGGACAGTAAATGGAGTCGTCATCAATAACATCGCGGATATCTCCGCAGGCAATCTCATGCGTTTCACACGCACTGTAGCAGTTGAGCAGGCGGGCATTGGGAAGAATTTTGATGGCCTTGTGGGCAAGATCGGTAGTCACGACCTCGCCGTTCAACCAAATGATGCGCAAATCAGGCACACGAGTACCGAACCGGGGATAGCGTGAAAGGACAGTAGCCAGGAGAGTGGGTGTCATGAGCGTCTCGGTGACCTTCTTAGCCGAGAGCAGGTCAACCAGAGCCGCGGGGTCATAGCTCGTTTCGTCGGGCACGATAACTACGGTGGCTCCGCGCAGGAGCGGCCGCAGCATCTCCCAAATGAAGAAGACATTGCAGGCCACCCGATCACCTGGTTGTACGTCCTGCACTGCAAATCTCAGATCGTATGATAGTACCGGGGCGCGGTGTGGGTTGGCGATTCCCTTGGGCTTGCCCGTCGTCCCCGACGAATAGGAGACAAACGCCAAGCGGTCCAAATCATCATCTGCCGGCAACGGAGAAGGTTCCTTGGTGTGTCCATTGGTTTCAGCAACGGGTGCATCCAAGGCAATTACCGGGACAGGCGCCTTGATTTTGTCGGCCTCAGACTGGTGGGTGATAATCACAGCGGGGCTAGCGTCGTCGATGACATCCGCCAAGAGGTCGGCGGGGTAAGCCAATTCGAGCACTAGGAAGGCACCACCCGCACGGAGCGCTGCTAGACAGGCAATCACGTAATGTGCGCTGCGAGGTAGGAGCACACCCACGAGGGTGTCACGGCTCACTCCATAGGTCCGTAAGCGACTGGCGAGTGTCTCAACTTCTTGATCCAGCTGGGTATATGTATATGTCGTGGTCTCATCTTCCAGGGCGATGGCATCAGGGGTTGCCTGCACCTGTCGCCTAAAGAGTGTGGGCAAATCCTTGGTGATGTCAAGGACGGCCATTGTTTCTGTTTCAGTAACGAGGGTAAGAGAATCACGCTATACAGGTCAAACGCTGGCAAAGTTCAGTAAGGAAACAAAAGGATATGATTGAAAAGGTGTGGTCATTGGGATCTCGATATAAAATCGATGGTAGAAAGAAGAAGAAAGAAAGAAATTTTGTTGAGATTCTAAGAGCTTCGAGCTGCCAATGGAATCCATTAACCTTCCAGGGCCAGACACCGTGTTCTCGTGGGGTCCTCCGGGAACGGGCTTCTTATCGTGTCTCCGGATTTTCTCGATCTTGGCAATGGCAATTAAGCCCTCAAGCATTTTATGAGGTCGTACTTTCGTCCATTTAGAATATTGAAGCATGTTTATTTTCTTATGTTTTGTCTATTTGTTGTGTATTAATCCCTCTAACATCATAATCCTCCCCTCAACAAATACTACTTGAATCACATGTAATTTAACTTGGCCCCACTTAACCCATTTGCATGTGAAAGGGCCCTTTTTCCCAACACTTTCAAGGCGTCATCGCCTTGAAATGCGCAATGTGCGGCAAATTTCTAAATTAAATTCCATTTAACTTTGGCCCCCAAGAAATTGCCCTGAGATAGGTGGATTTACCTGCAGATTCCACAGGCATTAATTGCACGGACCACCTGTAGAGCTGTACAAATTGCCCTGCTCAGGCATTGTCATATGCGGCAAGCGCGTCAACCTATCTTACAGTAACGCCTCATCTTTAGGCACAGAGTAAGAATACCGGACCAATAAACTCTCAATTAAATCGAGCAATCCTACCGTCGAAAAGAATTACCCAGAGCCATTAAATGTGCAAAAATCGGACGCCTTTATCAAAACGTGAACCCCGATATGTGTCAACCCACATACCCATGGGCCCGGGCACGTGCCCACATGCCTATTTGGGAATAGCCGGACGGAACTTCCCGTCTTGTCTGGGACCAATCCCGCGATATTCATAATAATGATTTTCTGCATGTCCATAGACATGTACAATATATAGTGTACCACGTCAACGGTTGTCAAAGGCTATATATAGACAAGTCCCTTTCGCAAATTAAGCCTCATACCGACTTTTTCCTGCTATCTACATCCGCAACAACCTGACAAGAGGGAGATCACTGGTGGACGGTTTTCCCATATTGCTATACATCACTCCATTAATGAGCGCATGACATAAGTAGTCGGCGCATCGAGAATCTCCCGACGAAGATCAGCTTCCCAAAGAGCCATGCACGACTCCTGCACCTGGAGTGTCAAACACGAGAACAAAAACTCATTAACACGGTACCACGACAAAGGGCTCAGCCGCTGAGCAATCTTCAGCATGCGGTCAGCGAACAACGGACGCGCGGAGGGCGAAGTAGCAGTTGGAAAGTACTGGGAGAAGTCTGGGAGCTCCTCTACCGGGGCAGCGGAGGCAAAGCCGTCGGCACTGGCGGGCCAGCCATCAAAACTGCCGTTAGTGCATTGAAGCAGCGTTTGGAGCGTGGCATCGACGGAGCTATTCATGCCGACTTCGCTGTCAACCATGGATTTCTCGATTGTGTCGAGGAAGATTGCTGCGCGCGCTGGCGTGTTGCGGTAATCCCACATCGCGGCATTGAGTGTCATCAACGCTGTTAAGCGGGCGATCATTTGTTTTCGATTGTCTGTGTTGACTCGGGCGTCTGGGGGTGACGCGAGGACTTGGTAGAGGATGGATTTCTCTTGGACTGCGGTGTGTCGGGTTATGTACGATGATTGAGGGTTATCGCGTTGGTATAGGGCGAGTTGTTCACAACGGCGTAGGAAGTCGAAGAAATTTTCGCATTGGAATTTGATCTCATCTACTGGAATACGTGCAGAGTGAGGTGGGAGCATTGTTCGAGGTTCGGGGCTGGGCGAGACTTCTGAGAAGGCCGAGGAGGTGGAATATGGCGGAGATGGCATTGGGCGGGGTGTTGGGGTGAGCTGGGGCATTGATGCTTGAGAATCAGATGAGATCGGGGCTCGTTGATCGTATTCATAGAATAAGCTTGGCTCGTTGATCTCATACCCCGGCAAGATGTAGTTTTCCCAGTTGATTATCATGCCGATACGAGTGTTTGCAAATGCAGTGGGGCCACCACGAGCTCGTACCATATCGTGTGCAGCTCGCATGTGTGCCCAGCTTGTTTCCTTGTGGTCTGGTCGGGGGTCGCAGTCCTCTAAGGCCGCAGCACTCAGGCAAGGAATTACTGCAACATCGGAGACGTCATGAGGGTTGTCGGAGCGGTGTTCCTGGGGCATGGAGACAGCACGATCTCTATGGAGAAGAGTATTTTGAAATTCCTCTTCTTTACGGAAAGTTAGCTGCATGTACGAAAATGGCGTTTGGGAATGCGACAGTACCTTTCGTTATCTCAGGCACAAAGGCCGGTGTATAACAGTTGTGGGCCATGGGCGACAGGTAACGGGATTCATATGAGGAGGCTGGCATATCGTTCACATAGGAGTCAAATATTCTGTGTTCATTTCGGTTCAACTCCATAGGTGGAGTGTTGAATGTGTCAATTCGCGCATCACTGCTCATAGTATTTGGTGATGGCATGAACTGATATGAGATCGTAGATTGTGATGGCCATGAGAAATTATTGGAATATAGATCATGGCTTGGGGAACTTTGTGGATGTACATCGACGAAGCCATCCAGTGGCAGAGGAACATCTTGAGATTGGGCCGAAGATGACCGGGAAGGGGGAAACGAGGGTACATCATTGGGTTCATTCAATACAGGGTCCGACGAGATGGGATTCGAAGCAAAAACATCGCAGTTAACGTCGACATTGATGTCGTCTTTGTATGTCACTTGCTTTCTTGTTGATCTCCTTGCTCGAGGTTGGTTGTTATTGTTGTCATCGTCTGATTTCGCTTTCTTCTCAGGTCTTCGTTTCGCAACCCGAGTCTTCTTGGGCCTCTCACGTTTTGCTCGTGGTCCCTCCTCTTCACTTTCGCTCTGACGAGTGCCGCCTTTCTTCTGGCGCATATATTCTTGCATAACATGGCGCTTCACTTGGGTTAGGTTGGTTCGACTGTTGTTCGAAGAGTCGATGAATTGCCACCGTACGTTGAATGCATCCGGCGCACTGCTGGTGTCATCAAGAGAGGTTGGCATTTTTTGACGGCATATGTAACGACAGGAGAAACAGATACATGTAATCAGAACACAGGGGCGCCTCGTCTCCTTGCGGGGTAAAGGAAGGACAGTATGGAGAAATTTGATGGATATAATCGACGGGGCGAGTCTGACGTCCCTTAAAAGGGAAGGGAAAAAAAGCCAAGAATAGCACACCAAACTTACAACGGGGCAACTCTTCTGGAGACTTGATCTAACCTAAAATGGAGTATAGTAACTGCATGATGAAGATAAGTACGGAGTCAGGGCATTAGCGGGATATCGGGATATGCTTCTCCACTCATCTTCTTTTGACGAACTAGACGAGACTGGCATAGCGAACTTGCAGCACCCTGGTCAAGACATGTGGAGATCAACGGTGCAGCGAGTCAGGGGCCGAATAACCGCGTATGAGCGATGCACCTTTCGATAGCTTGGGGCCAAAACGTGTCTACCAGAATTGAGACCCTGAGATTCAGGGTCGATAAGACCATCCCCTGAACGGGCCGTGCCAAAACCGATTTCCCATGTTGTTTCCTCCACGTTAGGCTAGGCTTGATCTATCTGTGTGCCCGGGTGACTACCCGGCATCCTACCTAGGTAGCCGGTCTGCAGTCTGTTGCCCGTAAATTGCCCGTTGGGTTACATATTGAAAAAGATCATATAGTTCCCTCGCTTGGAGAATCCCTGCTACTTTGCACCTTGCAATCTTTCATATCTTGTATGGACTGACGGAGAAGTACATGAAGAGAACCACACGTGTCAAACCCTTTAGGGCCTCGGGGGAGCTCCGTTCATTAGTGTCTTGGCAATTAGGTCGAAGCATTGCATGACTTTTCCCAGCGTTTCTGATTTGTTGCAGGAAAAGTCTGCAAGGGTCTATGCACATCAATGGAGTCAGAGTCCCAGTTGATGAGGAAATTCAACTTGTAATTTTGTGGGGGCTAAAAGGGAGATCTCTGCAGGGGAAGTTCGGGAGGTTTCAGGTTTCAGGTTTCAACGGTGTATTTGCATTATTATCTGGATTTTCGTATCATCTCGTCATATTGCATTATGTGTCGCCTAATTGCGCTAGAAGTGATACTATACTTAGCTATAACGCTGTAATGATGCAATAGCAATTAAAACATCCTAGAACACTCCAAAAAATAGCTCTATTCAGAGAGATATACAACAACAATCTGTCATCTTGATCAGCTCTACTCCAGTAAAGTATATCAAGGTTAGAGTTACGGAGTACGCCGTGCCCTACAGGCACTATTCAATCCTGCAGTGTCAACCTTTGGAAAATTTAAACTATGAGACTATCCCCAGTTTTCCGCCCCCACGCTTGCTTTTACGCTTGCCACATGCCCTCTTGGGTATATTTTTAGCCGATCACCGGCAAATACTCGCCATCTATGGATACTCCGGGATATCCGTTTTGGGAAAAAGAGATTATTCTTTAGTGGCGGATATGCGCCAATCCTATTTCAGAGGTAATCTACTCCGTACAGAACATTGGGTTATCGAGGTTGGTTCCACCCATGAGGTACATCCTCTAGGCTGTTGGTGTGCTCTAGGGGGCGTGTGGTGGCTTCAAAAATACTGTGCTGGTCAAGACAGGCTTTACCCAAACGGATTTTCTTGAGCCACCATTCCACGAGGGTTTCGGCGTCAGCCAACACTTCGGCATCTTCCCCGGAAATGCCTTGTACCGGCAATGAAAGGCAATGGAACCCTAAGCTATGCAGGGCACAATCACCAATGATAACATTCCCCATTTGTATCTTGCATAGTACGAGGTTCATGATCTCCTCGTCACTTTGCTCATCACACGACATACTCTCGGGCAAATGCGCTGTAACCCAGCAATAACCTGGCATGTCGTCGTGGGGATCTGCGATTCGGCCCCTGCCGTTCATGAATACACTGGCTTGAAGTCTAGAATCGGATATCATTCTGCAAGCTAGAGAAATGGGATACTTGTCTTTCTTTTCTTCGATTGGCCGATTGGCGGTTAAAAATGCTTTATGTGGATTATGAGAGAAACGTGAGGGAGTTGACATCTTCTATACGTTGAATCTCGAGGCGATTTATTCTCCAGGGCTGTACGGAGTACAATGGCCGTTTCTGGTCTTTGACGAAGCTCCACAATGGCTTTTGCAGCCTTATGGATCAAAGTCTTTGTACACCGGGTTTCACAACAAAAGCCTTGCTTGTTCTTTGTTATCTTACAGAATATGACACGAACTTTTTTGAGGATCTATCTGCTTTCGTTTTATTCGATTCATCCCATCAATGCGGGTGATTCATGTTTCATTAATCCGTATCCACAGGAGCAGCACTATGGTACTAGTCCATATTCGTACGTCGGTTATGTATATCTACCGTGCGTTATTGCCACTGCAGTCCCACAATGTGATATTTACAGGGTCAATTGCAATTTTAATGTCTCGAAGAAGACAAACTCAGGTCATGTGTGAAAATTACATAGGACGGAATATGATTATCTTCCGGTCTTGGAGTACAACATAGACACATATGTATCCAATAAAATGGACCCGCGCTGATCATCAAGTTGATGATTGATTTGAAAGTCTTCAAGTAAAGATCCTAAATACCGTTAACAAGTTAGGTCACGGCTCGCGAGTATCGCGGGAAGTGAGAGTTGAACTCCACTACCTTAGGCTAGTTGTGGTAGCTTCCCAAGCATGCAGCCTAGGAGGTATGTAAGATGGTATCGTTAACAGGGTGTCATTGGTTTCACTTGTACTATAGCAGAACAGTAGGGACATTAGGCACTCTACCCCAGTGGCGAGCACCTAAGCCTTTGAGAAAATTAGCCACCACATCTCTCAGTGATCTTTAGCTATCTTATCTCTAGTGACATCGACGACTATTTGACAGCGTGGATATTGTCTTAGAGATAAGGCTACAAAGACGAAGTTGCCGGGCACAATATAGGCTTCAGATATATTCACCTCAACAAACTTATTCACGCCACCCTTACGGCCGATAGCAGCTCCGAGCCATTAAGTTATAAAAGGGACATGAAAAAGAAAACAGAGATCACAGAAATACATGAATTTACAAGCCCCCGACTTGTGGGGCTTCTTCCTTCAATTTAGTGGTCTTTCACTTCTCCTCTCTTTCGAAGAATACTCAGAGTCTTTGAAAAACTCATTGATGTCCAGTCCTTTAACCGCCCCCACTATTCCCTTGCCACCAGTTGTAGCTTTGACGTTGTGAATCTCCTGATAAAAATCGCCTTCGCTATTCTCGAAGCCTGATTTTCCAACGAACGCCTTTCCATCTTCGCTGATTTCGACACCAGTTATCCTTTGTCCTCTGCGGACCTGACTAGCCTGCGCAAGCAGATCTTTCATGAGTTCCTGAGAGGCCTCCAGAGTAGCACGTTGATAGTTGAGTTGGTCGATAAGTAGAGTATGCTCCTGATCGTCTGAAAGCGACACCTCGGTGGGGTCATCTAGGTCCATCTGTACTACCGTGTTTTGCTGCTCAATCTCGACTATTTGTCGGGAAATTTCGTTTTCCCGGGCTTGGAAGTCTTTTTGTATTGCGTTAGTGGTAGAACGCAAGGCCAAAGTTGATGTCCTTCCAAAGTTGTTAGCCTATGAAGCTTTGTGGTAAATTTCATGTATGTGGAAACACCTACATTGTTGTGATGGCAACGGCTGAGTTAACATTTGACTTGTAGCGTTCAAGCTGTTCACACAAACTCTTGACAAATCTTTGGCGAAGAATGCCAAACCCAATGCGATCTCGCCAGTGCATACTGACGCCGTCATCCGAACGCTTGGTCCAGCTCTCTAGTTTGTCCTTAAACTTGTCACAGGCATCTTTGCAGAGTATATTGGTTCTCTGCAGAGTCTGTCTTGAATTGGAAGGAAGGAGTTCAAGCTGGGAGCTCCGGTTTGCGTCTTCTAAACTCAAAAGAACCTGCTCCGTGGCCAATAGCTCATCCTTGAGATTAGCTATCTCGGTTGGTGCACTTTTGATAGCATCGATAGTCTGGATGAGTTTGTGGATGCTGTGTGTTGTCGCACTAGCAATCCCTATACTACCAGCAACTACACCAAGTGTTGCCATTTGTACAGTATGTGAAGTACCGTAAGGGTGAAAGTGTTTTGGTATAAAAGAAACCTTGAGGTTCGGGCGCTTTGCTTATTGTATATGGAGGGAATTCGTTTCTTGTCAGATGTTTCTGAAACGAGAATTAGCCAGTAGTTTATTATGGATGTAGGGCACTAGTATCTGAAGTGAACCACATTTGATTGCCGCTTGTGGCTGCTAGTGCCATGGGAAAGGAAAGTTACAATGGGCTCAAACGATCGACCTGATTACAACCCCGCTTCACCTAGGTGAAGGGCTTCAGTTAGGATTAAACCAGCCTCCAAATTACTGACGACCAATTGCAATGCAACACGTTCAGCCAAGTGCAGCTGATGTGACAACGAACCATAAGATGCAGCTTTTCGTATAGCGCGCGATACGCTACGAATCATTCATTGGCAAAGGATTTAATAATAGGACAACCGGCATACACTACCTAGACAAGGACATGCTGGTCTTCCGGTCAAGATCACAATCGTGGTTTCATATCAACTTTATACAGTCAATATCACAATACCCAAGTTAATCACGATAATTTCGTCCTACAATCTTATTGGCTTTAGTTAAATTTCATTCCACATAAATTTATCGACTCGAAAAAAAGCTAAGTAGGGAAGAATCCAGTTCTACCCCGAGAAACGGATCAGACAAAATGCTTACGGGATGCAGCTAGCCCCCAGGTTAGAAGACGACACGTTAAAAAAGAGGGCAAAACATGCATCTGTACTATAAGATTAATATCCCGTTAAAGTGGATTTGAAATTTATGTCTCCATTCTCTTTCCTTTTTCCTTTTTAAAACCATTTATCTGCTCATATCAGCCTTTTTGGATTAACTGTGGCAATCGTGATACGAAGATCAGGACGAGAGCAACCATGTCAAGAGTCCCCATCACACAACATATTTCTGGAGTGAACGCAGAATCAGGTGGAAAAGTGTTTGCAGGGTATATGGATAATAGTAACAACAGCGAATACTATGGTGGGACACACTACCACCAGCACCCAGGTACCTAGTTCATTTTTTGGAAGAGAAAATTGACCGCACTAATCATGGACACCTTAGACCAACCAGAAGCTCGCCCGGAACCACTGTCGACCGTGCCGTTCCCGCATGATCCAGATTTTGTCAGCCGCGATGACCTCCTCGCTCAAATCCACGAAAGATCCTCGACCCCGGGATCTAGAATAGTTCTCGTTGGCCTAGGGGGGTTGGGTGAGGTCAAGCTAGTCCTTAGCGGTCTGTTCGAGTCTAACTTTGCGACAGTAAATCTCGACTCGCCATCGAATACTGCCATCGAGTCCGGCTGCAATCGCCTGATACTTGGGTTTTCTGGGTTCACGCGAGTAATGCCGCGCGCTGCGAGGAAAGTCTCCGCAGCCTTGCCGACCGTGCTAAGATTCCCGGGCGCCAGGATCGCAACTCAAATATTTTCCAACTCTTTGGGAACTGGTTGCAAGATGGGAAGATCGGAAAATGGATCCTTGTCCTAGATAATGTCGATGATGATGAGCTCCTTCGCAAACCATTAACTACTCGGATAGAGGCCCAAGCAAACATCCCGGGGCATGCCCCAACGCAGCCACCGCTAAGGTACCTTTTCGAAAGCTCGAATGGTTCCATCATCATCACAAGCCGGAATAGAGGGGTAGCTTTACAGCTTGCCGGCCATAAGAAACATCTGATCGATATACAACCTATGAATACAGCCGAGGCGCTAGATCTAATACGGAAGAAGCTAGATGATTGTGCGGAGAGAGAGGAATTGGTTCAGCTGGTCGAGGAACTCGAGTTCATGCCACTCGCGATTGTGCAAGCGGCTAGCTATATTGCCCACCGTGCACCCCGATGCTCGGCGTTGCAATACCTAGAAAAGCTTCGGCAGGGTGATCGGGAAGCTAGAAAACTTCTTAATCACGAGGGAAAACATATCCATCGAGACTGGGAGGCAAAAAACTCTATCCTACTGACTTGGCAAATTTCGTTCGACCATATTCGACGGATCAGGCAGTCTGCTGCTGATTTGCTATCTCTTATGAGCTTTTTCGACTGGCAGGGGATCCCAGAGGGTCTTCTAAGCATAGACAAGAACCATGAACCTTTAGATTTTCCACAAGACGTTGGGAACAGATCAAGTGATGAGGATACGGATTACTCGTCTGAACCCGACGTAGACGACGATTTTGAGAGCGATATTGCGATTCTCAGAGACTATTCCTTTATTACTTCAGGTGAAGATAGCATGGTGTTCACGATGCATCGGCTTGTGCAGCTAACAGTACGCACATGGTTGAAAATCTATGGTCAGGAGGAGGAATGGAAGGAACGTTTCATTAAAAATCTATATGATGAATTCCCCACCGGTCAGTATGAAAATTGGGAGAGATGCCGGTCACTCTTTCCACATGTTAGGTCAGCCATGTCACATCGACCGAAATCGCAAGACTCACTCCGGAACTGGGCTACGCTACTCTATAAAGGGGCGTGGTATGCGACAGAATGTGGCAGTATTGGGGTTGCAGAGGATATGGCAGCTATGTCAAGGAAGCAAAGAATGAAGATTGGCGGCGCCGAAGATAAAGACACCCTTGATAGCACTGTGATGTTAGGAGAAGCCTACGTACTAGAGGCGCGGCGGGAAGAGGCGGAGCAGCTCTTTACACAGGTTATAGAGACGAGTAAGACGAAACTCGGCGCGGACCATCCCTCTACGCTGACGAGCATGGCCAACCTAGCGGTGACGTTATGGAACCAAGGCCGATTGGAGGAGGCGGAGAAGCTCGAGCTACAGGTCATGGAGACTCGCAAGACAAAACTCGGCGCGGACCATCTCGGCACGCTGACGGGCATGGCCAACCTAGCGGGGACGTATAGGAACCAGGGCCGGTGGGAAGAGGCTGAGCAGCTCTTTATACAGGTTATAGAGACTCGCAAGACAAAACTCGGCGCGGACCATCCCGACACGCTGACGATCATGGCCAACCTAGCTTTCACGTGGGAATGTATAGGTCAGCATGCTAAAGCAATTGATTTGCTTCGAACCTGCGTCGTCAACCAAAAACGAGTTTTAGGCCCATCTCATCCTGATACTGTGTCGAATGGCAATATGCTGCTGGAATGGGAAACTGCGCATCTTACTATGAGGGCATAAACCTTTCATCCTTCCTCTGCTTTTCTTGCATTCAATTCTTACTATATTGTATTTCATTGTCTGGTTTTGTTTACGATTCACTACGATTCTCCCTACCAACCATGCATTTGACAATCCGTTGTTTCTTACAAGGCAGGGACACAATACTCCGTACTCCGTATCCCATCGAGGTTTAAGGGTGAAAAAAACTGTCTCACGCATCTTGGAGGACAATTCCAGGTACTAGATGTAGGTTAATGCTCCAGATATTGAGGGCAAAGACTGGGGTAGAGGGGACAAATGGAAATTCGAAGCCGAGGGTAACCTGCTGATTCCACTATCGACGTAAATGTACAATGTATTTGGGTTAGTTGGATAGTTAGTTGAACAAGACCAGTTTAATTAACCCAGGTAATTAAATGGAACTAATAAGAGCGATATTAGGGGTCCACAGGTCCGTTGAAGTGGCTTTTCCTCGGACCACAGTGCGGCGCAGCCACCCCCCTTAGGGTTGGCTCCTGTTGGCCGTAAATTTTCGCTCAAGTGGAATACATACTCCCTTTGCATTTTGGACATCGCTACAGAATAGAAGACTAGCCTGTCTATGGAAGTGAACCTTCAACATATCCAGGACTATGCATCTACAGAGCAAGGGTTGACTTATCATGAGTGCTAATTTGAGCTATACACGTACATATGTACCTAGGTGCGCACGGAGTAATTACGTACAGAATCCATCAAGGGAAGTGGCTGGCACTCGCTAGCACGACAGTTAGCTGAAGTCCCTAGTCATCTAGGTACCTGCGCTTTGTCTGGGTCCGTTTAACCCACGAGGATATTCTCAATCCCGACGAAGCTATAAAAGGTGCGGCATTTCCCGCTGAAAGAAGATCATTTACTTCTTTAGTGATGCCTGCCTAGCTCAGTAACTCTTGTGATCAGTCTTGCGTGTTTCTAACCGCTATTTGCAGACCGAGAAGGTGAACGTTATCAAACCTCGCTCTATTCCTCTTATCAGTACCGGAAAGTAGAGGGGTTGAAGCAATGGAATATTCTTTACTTGTCACATAGTTTTTTTGGTAGAACAGATTAGTGGCAACCGAGCATCAAATGTGACTGAATATCATGATTTCTCCAGGGACCGTCCGTGGAGGAGTAGACGTGAAGTGGGAGAAGTGAAGTAACTAGAGTGTCGCGTGTCCGGGGACCTAGTCACCGCCTTGTACCTACTCACCGCCTCCGTAGCCTTCGCGCTCAATCCGCAACTCCGACAATGTTCAACCCAAACCTCGAGGCACTGGACATTGATCAAGCTGGAATCGACGTTCTGTATGTTCAAGGGAGCATTTCAGATTGTTTACTTCTAATAACCACCGAACAAGAACCCTTGACAAAGACATTGGACCAGTCCCCATCTCTTCGATCGGCGGTGGGATCGCGCCGACCCTTCAACCCCGTGAGAATTCAACAGTCAACACAAGACCACCGACAACACTCTCCCAGTTGCAGAGGTGGGATCGCGCAGAGTGAGAAACTCCAGAAAGGCCATCTGCAAGACTCTACACCCTCGATGCAATCCACATGATGTCTCCGGCAGTCTCAGTGGAACTTATATCGGTTTAGTTTTGCCCGCGCTATCTTCGCTCGCATATTTGAACCTCGCAAGAGCCCACACAAGCTTTATTTCTCACAGATACGAACTGGAATTATTACGGAGCTATTGTCGCGAGCCAGCGCACAATATACATTTCCCCTCAACTTGTGACAGCTATGGCGGGGATGGAGGCGACCGCCAGCGCAAACCACGTGAACGGCTCCGCGGGCACAAAGTCCACAACCAACCCCTACGAAACCAACCCTGATCGCATCCCCAGTGATGACCCGTTTCTTTCCCAGAGCGCACAGTATGGCCGCTACACACCCCGCGTCGACGATTTCACCCCTCGCTTCATGAACTGGTATCGGTCTGACCCGGCCGTTAATGAGTTTTGGGAGAAGGTCGCGCAGCAATACTGTACCCCGGAATACTCACTCAATCTTTCAGGACCGAGGGAGGCATTTGCGGCTGGGAGCATAATTATTCGGGTCGATCGCGAACTGGCCGATGGAGCGGCGGCTGAGAGATACTCATCTGCTAATGCGAATGAACTGTTAGCGGCGCAGAAGGCAGAGGATCCTCTCAGAGAGATTGGAGTTGCAGTGCCCGTGGTATACTTTTGTGGGACGATTGAGGGGAGGAATGTGACAATCGAGTCTCGCATTGCGGGCGTCTCCCTGGAAGTCGCATGGAGGTACCTCGACACGGAGCAAATCGAGGTTTTCAAAAACCAGTGTCGCCAGATCCTCCAACGGCTCGGAACAATCGATCCTCCCCCGGACGAACCGTCCTATGTATGCCGTGAATTCAATTCCCAAAACCCGCCCTCCGTCGAACCTCGCGAACGAGATATCCTATTCACAGACAAAACTAAGCAGGAACTGCTATCGTTGACACACAACAACTTTATTCCGAAGAATATCATTGTGCAGGACAACCGGGTGGTGGGGCTTGCTGGCTGGCGACAATGCGGGTATTTTGGCACTATCAGAGCTAAGAAAGTCCACCGCCTCTTCAGGGATCTTGAGCCTGCGCCCCAAGATGGGGTGGCTAGTTCGGGGAAGAGTGTGACTTGGACCGACCTCTACGATGATGCCTACGACCGCAGTAAGGGCCCTCCGCTGGTCGCCAACCAGGATACACCCCTGCCATCAGTCAAAACCGAACCGACAAGCTCTACCCTCGACAGATTCCCAGCTAGCGACGACTTGGACACAAATTCACTAGGTCTCGATGGCACGGGAGACTACGCGACGTCTAAAACAGTGGCGAACCTCAAGCACGGGCTGACATCAAGAGCATCATCGTCCGACCGGTCCTCCCCAGCAAATTCCGTCAAACCAGCAAATAAAAAGCCCGCCACAAGCACTGCCAAAAAGGGAGCTGCGAAGAAGCCTGCCGCCAAGAAGCGCAAGGTGAATGACCCTGACGCAGACAGCGTTGATGGGCGGCGGTCCAACACACCAGTCTCCCGGGCTAGCAAAACACCCGCCAAGAAACAAAATTCTGCCTCGATAGCAGGGTCGCCACCCCCTGAGGAGAAGAAAAAGCCACAAAAGAAAAAGAAAGCGCCCAAACAAACTACGGCCCAGGAAAATGACGACTCCGACAGCTTTGATGAAAACGCGCTCTTTTGTATCTGCCGCCGACCTGATAACCATACGTGGATGATCGGGTGCGACGGTGACTGTGATGACTGGTACCATGGGAAATGCGTCAATATCGATCCTCGAGATGCTGATTTGATCGAGCGGTATATCTGTAAGTGTCAATGAGTGACAGCCCTATTCTATTCGAGACTAACTTCAAACACCAGGCCCGAACTGCGCAAGTGAAGGAAAGGGGTGCACAACTTGGAAACCGATGTGCCGGCTGCTCGAATGCCGGAAACCGGCGCGCGTCAAGACAAAGCCGCCGAGCAAATACTGCTGCGATGACCACGGCCGCGAATTCATGCGTCGACAAACTCGGCAACTTAAACAGCGTGCCGGTCAGAGGAATGGTCTTTTCGAAGACCTGGGCAGCATGGGTGGCATTCTTACGGCTGGAGACTTGAAAGCTGCCATTATGGGTGTGACATCTACACAAGAATTCCGAAAGCTCGGAGATCGCATCATCTCCCCGCCACCACAGGTAGACGAGAAAGAAAAGGCTGGAGTCAAGATCGAATCAAAGCCGCAGAGCGGCAGGTGGTTAGAAGTCGACGTCCATGCCAATGGCATGAAATACTCGCCCGATGAGATTGCGAGGATCGAAAAGCTGCGCACGCAGCGCGACGAGCTCCTTCATCGCAAGGAGATGCTTGCTGCACGCACAACGTTCGTCTCGCTTCTCAAGCCACGCGCCAAGGGCGTAGTAGAGAAACTGAAGCAGCACGAGCCAAAGGGTGGATGGAAAGATATCTGTGGCTTTGACTCGCGGCTCTCGTGGTCCGATGAAGAATTCGATGAATGGAGACTCTCCGACGCTGGAAAGAAAGCTCTCGCCGAGGGAACAGCTGAAGCTTTGGCTGTGGACTCCTCGGCTGATACCGACGCAGACGGGGACACGGCGATGAACGGGGATGGCGATGACGATATTGCATATTGGACGCGTGGCGTCTGCACTAAGAAGCGGTGCGAGAGACACAAGCAGTGGGTCAAAGTGCAGCAGCAGGATATTCTCTTTGAGGAGGAAACGGCAGAGCAGGACCTCGCCAAGTGTGAGGAGGAAGCTCGGTCTGTGGTGGAACGCGGTGTGATGAGACAATGGGTCGAGACGGATAACCAGCCTTGAATGCCGAACGGATTTTCTCGAGTCTTCCATGGCCAGTCGGATTCCGCAAAACAAAAGCTTGATACCCCTTGACTGCGGAGAGGCAAAAAAGAAGAAGAAGAAGAAGAATCTCATGGACCGGAGTTGGTATTTTGCTGATTTTAATATAGCAGGATGGTAGTGGCTGGGATTTTTTAGCCAATTGCATACAAAGCGGCGCTTTGCAGGCAGGGGTGGTTCTGTCATGTTTAAGGTTTTTTTTTGTAAGAGTATGGACAATTGCATCGAGATCGATCAAGGTCATCTCTTTCTGACAGCGACATTATGGCAAATGGTATACCATTATTGCTCGTTCCATATTCCCCATTTGCCTAGACTCGTACCAACTCGATCTTTGATCACTTCGACTATCTGAGCTCCTCTCAAATCAGAAAGCAACAGATGGGTATCGATGGCTTGGTCTAACGTCTTCATGAGCAAGGTAGGGAACAGTGAGGGAATATCCGAATGGAAGATGGAGTGGATGCCGTCTTCGAGCGGCTGCCTCGCAGCACCATGTCCATGTGTAGTAGTGTTTCCAGTCGATGATTGATTCTTATCCCACTCTGGATTCGTGATCCCGAGTCCATTGGTATTGACAAGAATGATGGAGAGATGAGAGGCATGTACACGAGACAAACGTGTCAAGGTGCGGAGTGTAGCTGTCAGAACGGCTGCACCCCGAGCCGGGTTCGACGCTCGAATTACACCTTCGGTTAGGGTATCGAGGCCGGCAACAATGAGGACAATGGGATTGCGGATGGATGGGCTTGCTTCGGTCGGTTTTATCTGATGTTCTCTGTTCTCTTGGATCTCGTGCAGCGCTTCCGAGACCTTCCCGATGGCCTGTGCGGCATTGGTGAAGTTGTGTACGGGAAGTAACTGCACAGAGTCCAGTTTACGGATTGCATCATCTCTTGATAGACCGGGCTGGTCATGGGAAGAAGACTGCAGCTCCTCGAATAGAATCCTTGGGGCAAAGGCCTCGAAACTGCGGGGGTGGATAATGAATGCGCTCGGTTCAGATGACGGATGGATACTCCGCAGTTGATTTATGAGAAGATATCGAGGAATCTATGGTAATATTAGTCTCGTCCACAATGTACAGTGAGTGGTATTGTGTCAGTCATACCTGCCCGATGTACTCGTTGCTTTCGTTGGTTCTCATCCGCAGCCTGGAGATGCCGAGGACAACCCCGCGCCGAAAGACTGTTTTGTTGGATGACTGGATACCCTGTTTCCAATCATTTTTGAGGTTCCAGTGATTTTTTGTGTCATTTGAATGAGGAGCTGCATCTTCCGTTGACTCTGTCTGGCGGAGTAGAGAATCAGCAAGGACCGGGAATGCAGGCTCCGCTGAGTAAACATTTGGTGCGCTTGCCATCTCCGTACACGAAGCCTCGTCCAGTTACTATGGATATGATATCAGGATATAAATACAAGAAGCGAAGAGCGAGTGATGGTGGAGACAAAAGCGGAAGTGGGTATCCCGATTTGGTCTAGCCTCACCCATGAGCTGCCCTCAGTTTGATCGCCTCTATGTTGTACTTGAACGTTCAAGTCGGAATATCATTTTGATATTGCCCTTGACCAGGAAGCAAAAATTGCACATATTGAAAATATTGAAAATAGATAGAGAACAAAATGCTAACGATACATTATGTGGAAAATGGTCAACCTCGCCTCCACACCCCACGCCCATTATGTACCCAGCCTGCGTTCCCGATAGCCTCGTCCAAAATGGCCAGCAGATCCTGTCGCATGGGCTCCACATGCAGGTCGCCACACCTAAACTCTTTCAAGCAGGGTAGATTATTCACAGTATACCCAACCAGAGAGTACGAGGTTGCGAGTTCCATCCACGGATCATTAGGATCCATGGACCCCCGTTGTTCAAGCTCGGTAATATGGTTATCTTGAGTGGGAGCCAACTGCACGTCAAGTCGCTGCAGACGACGCATCCTCACAACAGCATCCAGTACAAGTTGGGAGTGATTGTAAAATGGAAACACGGCCGTGTAGGAGAAGTATGTGAGGCGGCGCAAGAGAGCTGGCAGGTCGATCGGGCGTTCAAGCGTACGGGTTGATCCGCGTATTCCATTTGTACCCCAGTCTGCAAGGACGGATGGGACACAGGAAAGGAAATACTCGTAGTGGTTGTATGCTTTCAGAGAAGATGACTCGTTAAAGGTCATCGATGTCCAAGGTCGTGAGGCTAGAAGACTAGTACAAGTCTCCAGGTCAGGCAGTTCGGATGGGTTACGAGGCTTGCACTCTCGTTCCAAAAGTAATATCTGCAGGGGCATATCAAATGCCCAATGGTGGCCATCATTAATCGGGGTATCTAGAGTGTTTCCAATGAAGACTGGCGGCCCTATTACTAGAACACGGCGAGGGTCTAGATAGCGGAGGACTCGGCGCCACCAAAATGGGTCGACCTGACCATCTGGGGGTTGATCCGCAATTGCGACGAGAGAGGTCACATATGGAGAAAGATCCGACTTGACCATAAAAGAGTAGAAGTCTGGTTCGTCATGGAGATTGAGCCGGACATGAGTGAACAGTTGAGGCCGTACAAGTTGAAATAGGCGCCGTGAGCACAGTTGGAGATGCTTGAGGTCCTTTGTTGGAGACTGGGTGAGCTGCAGACTGGGTGCATGGTGTAATTGTCCAAATGAAGGTGGCTCTGTAGATAAGTAGGAGATAATCTGGTCTAGGAGCTCATTGGGGAGGAGCTCCAATGGAGACGCTGGCGCAGACATGGCAAATTGCTCATGTCTAGAGCCTCGCCCCACATTCCTATGTCAATTGGATATCCAGTGCTCTGCCCAATATGACAGTAAACTAGATGGAAGTAGTCGTCGGCTGAGGGAATGAAAGTGAAGTGCCGGCTTCCCCACTCCAATCGATGCAGGTGTGGCTCCACTGAATTCTTTGTAATCGGTGACTCAGCCGATGGTCTCTCCAATGGTTTTTGCAAAAAGGGAGTTATTGTGCGAGTTCTGTTAAAGAAAAGGAAGAAGGAGTAGACACAAATAGATGCAATTAATAAGAGACTACACCTCCCGAGGTCGGGAATGTATAGAAGCGGGCAATCTGGTCCGTGCACTCTAATAGATTCGAGATATGTCCGAGAATACACACAGTACATAGTTATGTAGTATTACGACAATTATTAGATGGATTATTAGAATAATGTGGGACAATTTCACTGTTCCATTGCCAAGGACTCCCCGCATTATATGGATTATCCTGTACCAACTTACTTCCATATAGGCTCTTTGATATGTATGATAGATGAACAATTGCTTCTTGATATGATCCCACATACAGTCTACATACAGTCTACCCCAGAAAAGGAGACCAACAAGTAAACTACAAATAGGAAGCCGCAGGCCAAGTCGAATCAGCCGAAAATGTGGAGAGCCTCAGCGTTGTGTGGGGCAATGCCTATCACGGCGGGATACGTTGAAGAGCTCGGATGAGATGGCAATAGCAATGCCATGCCCCTCTTTTGATTTACCCGTTCCCCAAATTCCCTTCCTTCTCAATTCTCACATTTACTCGTTCAGTAGATCGCCAGGGAAGATACTGTCGGACCTTTATAGAAACAACGCTCACTCTCTCGCAGTCAATCTATATACTCCTTTCACAATGACTCCTCAACTTCACCAACGTCCCCCTTTCCGTGCAGAGCACTTGGGCTCTCTCTTGCGTCCAGACCAGCTTCTGGAAACCAAATTCGCCTTCGAGGCTGGCAAGATCCCCGAGTCGCAATTGACCGCCTCCGAAGACAAGGAGATCAACGCCATCGTTGAGACCCAGAAGAAGATTGGCTACGCTGCTATGTCTGACGGCGAGTACCGTCGTCACAGTAAGAGATCCAGAGAGCCTTTAGATGAGTCACGTTGACAGATATAGTGTTCTGGGGTACTTTCTTCCCCGGCTTGGACGGCTTCGAGGAGGTCAACAACGTCGACGTGGATGACTTCCGTCCATATGCCCCCGATATCGCCGCATTTTTTGGAGGCCGGCCACAAGCCTGGTGAGAGCGTCATTTGTACTGGCAAAATCAAGCATGTTGGTAGCACCTACATCAACCAGTTCAAGTACCTCGCCAGCCAGGTCCCTGCCAACGAGGTCGGAAACCTGAAGATCACTCTTGCCGCTCCTAACTGGTACCACCTGCGCTACCGTGAGGGAAAGGCTTATCCCAAGTCTGTATACACCAACGACGAGGATTATTTCGGCGACATCGCCAAGGCCTACCAAGCCGAGCTCCAGATCCTGTATGAAGCCGGCTGCCGTAACGTCCAATTCGACGACCCCAACCTGGCCTGTAAGGTGTTCCCATACAGCCAATATCGATTAAACTAGACTAATGTTTCACTCAGATTTCTGCTCTGATAAGTTCCTCACTGGCTTCAAGCAGGACCCTCTGAACGTGTACTCCGCCGACACCATGTTCGAGAAGTATATCAAGCAGTACAACGACTGCTTCGCGGACCTGCCGGCGGATATGCACGTCGGCGTACACCTATGCCGTGGTAACTTTGTCGGCAGTCGCCACTTCTCCGAGGGCGGCTATGACCGAATCGCTATCAAGCTCTTCCAGGAGCTGAACGTCCACACCTACTACCTCGAGTATGACACACCCCGTGCCGGTGGTTTCGAGCCCCTCAAGTTCTTGCCCACCCACAAGAACGTCATTCTGGGTGTTGTCACTAGCAAGTTCGCCAATCTTGAGGATAAGGAGGAGATGAAGAAGCGGGTCATTGATGCTGCTAAGTTCATCGCGGAGGGGAACAACATCTCCCTGGATGCTGCGCTTAACCAGGTCGGTGTTAGCCCGCAGTGTGGTTTTGCTTCCCATCGTGAGGGTAACGCTATCGACTGGGATGGCATGATCAACAAACTGCAGTTGGTCCGTGATATTGCCAACGATATCTGGCCTAACCAGGCTTGAACTTGGCGGTTGGTCGTAAACTGTAAAGTTTCTTTTTAGTTGTTAATATTCCGATCGAGTATACCATTCTCCTCGTTACTGTCAACAGATGTGACAGGGCTTGGGATTTTGGTATTACACGGTGGTTTTCACTAGATACTTCGCACAAAGGTTATGGCATTTGTTGGAATGAGCACATGTCTTTTATTTTGAATGTAGTCAACGAGACTCTTGGCAGTCCAGATGTTTTCTCCCCTCTCATCGCAATGTATGAATCAACAACGAACGGTCTCTGCCTGCTCACATGAGACATGAGACACGAGACGCAGCACTAGCCTTTTGGCCTCCTTAAACAGCCTGCATCAAGGACTTTGCCACTTCAAGCTTTTGTGCCATAACGATTTTCTCTTTAACCAGCCTAGCGATAACACGCACAGTCCACCCCCGGCAATTCTCCGTAACAGACTTCCGATTCTCCGCTTGTGGAGGAGGTTCCTGTTCCGCAGCCCATTTGACCAGCTTCGCCGCCCTAGCCTGATCCTCAGACACAACAGCCAGACAGTAGACATTGGAAGTGAGGCCGGTGTCCACGATATTGATCTTGTCAGTCGATGGGTCGTATTTCATATTCTCTGCATCTCCGGTAACTTGGTAGACATAGCCATACTCAGGCTCGTTCTCGTCGGCAAGGAAGAGTGCCCAATGGTTTGGTTCTCCGGGGGATTGTTCTTCTTGAACGAGATAGAGATAGAGGTGGGGGTTTTCGGCGGGTGGCTTCATCTCTTCCGGGTTAGAAGTGTCCTCGGTCCACTCTTGTGCATCCCTCTTCCTGAAGTATGTACGTCCGTCGACTTGGCACACTTCTCTGAAACCCCTTGTCGTGATGACGGTACCCGGTGGTGGAAAGTCACTCATCGTCTAGGAGTATCAGGAATCAGTATACATTTTGGGTATGTCTGTTAGCGGTTTGACTGACCTCGGGATACCTGCCGTAATAGCTGCGGTAGAGAGACAACTTAAGGTGAGGTTCTTGGGCAGACTTTTTTCGTTGAGGTGGAAATAATGGCCCCGGGGCCTGCGTCAGATGACGAAACAAAGCAAACGGGTCAAATGTGCATGGATCTCACTTTGGCTCTTTATTGCATTTCTACGTCATTCAGGCACTGTTACTGAATAATATCACCTCCAGGGCTGCTAATTAAAGGCAAGAGACCTAAAGGAATTTAGGGTTCCCAGCCATCCTGCTACCTCATAGCAAAACCTCGATAATAATTTGGATGTGTTGATTTAGGACAACTTATGTGTAACTATATTGGAAGTCCCTCTGGATATAGCAATTCAGCTCAATTTAGTATGCTAGTCAAAACATATATCTTCCGCCGGAGTCAAAAGGACGAACGTGTTACTCCGCCGGTCCCTCAATGTTGCCTTCCTTGACAGAGGAGGCCTTGTGGGTATGGATGTTCTCGACTTTATAGCGGGGCTCATCGTCTATGGAGTTACGGCCCCCCCATGCAATCACGCACGACTCCAACGCTTCTGCTGGTCCTGGATTCTGGTCCTAGTATATTTTGTTAGATGGTTCGTTCTTTGGACATGTATCTTTTAGAGAAGGGGGCATCATACCGCCGACCGGTGTGTACTTGACTTTGTCTCCTTCTTTGTAGCGAAACATTGCTGATGTTGGAGTAAATGGACCTAGTGGTAGTGATACTGTCAGGCGCTGGACTGTAGTTGAATATCTTGACGAGTTGAGTATGGCAGTCCTTCGGTATTGTAGATAAGAGTCTCGTGCAAGAGTCCACCCTAAACTATCATTCTATTTATATTTGCCCATGACGGGGAGCAAATTCCGCTATCGTCATATTGAGGTAGCGGGAGAACAAGCTGACTGGGTTGGAATTGATCCATGGCTAATATGGATATCTGGATCTAATGCGGAGGTTGGCTCCGTGGCAACGGTGAGACTCGGATTTCAACAAGAGCTTTAATCAGAAGTATGTCATTTGTTTCTATTTTCTATAACCAATGCTAGAACTCGTCTCCTCTGTAGGCAATTATGTGCATAAGCGCATCCACAATTGACCGTGTAAAAACAATAACGACGCTATGAGAGCACAATGGAATTAGAGTATTAAATTGGACCCAACAAGCCCATATAAGAACAGAGGGGATATCATAGAAGTGAAGATAAACAATGGAAAAAGCAACGAGATAACTAAGGCCAACAAAAAGAAAAGCCCAAGGAAACAAAAGCCCAAATGCTGCGTCGTCTTGTCATCAGAACACGGACATGAAGAGAAAATAGGAAAACACTTGATAATGCGAGATGTTGTACAACGAAGCTGCCTCAGAAGCGCCTCTCGAAATCACAGCGGTGCATCTTATTTCTGGGGCTGGGTCTTGACATTGTTTGAGAGCCAAGCCTAGCAAGAACATATCAAGGTTAGATGGCAAATTTGCCAAGTAGATAGATTAGGGATATGACTTACAAGACCCTCGAAAATACCTGTTCCATCTGTTGCAACACTGGGCGCAACATACCACAGCTTGTCCTTGAGCTTAGTCAATTGAAGCTGCTGAGTAATTTCCTCCGGGCTCAAGTCTAGAATTGGGTCAGCGGACGGGTCCATCGAATTCCAGGAACAGGAGACACGCACGGCCGGGAATATCTTGCTTGTTGGCGAACACCAGAAGCAGAGCATCCTTCATTTCACGGTCGTTGATGATCTTGTGCAGTTCCGAGCGAGCCTCCTCCACACGAGCAGTATCGCTGGAGTCAACCACGAAGATCAATCCTTGTGTACCGGAGTAATAATGTCTCCAAAGGGGTCGGATCTTGTCCTGACCACCGACATCCCAGACGTTGAACTTGACGTTCTTGTAGGTCACACTCTCGACGTTGAATCCGACGGTGGGGATGGTAGTCACGTCCTGGTTGCTGAGTTTAAGTTTGTAAAGAATTGCTGGCAGGAATGTTAGCCAATCTTGACCGAGTTCTAGAGTAAGGTCCAGGGATCATACTCGTCTTTCCAGCAGCATCCAAACCCAACATGAGGATACGCATTTCCTTGGTCCCGAAGATCTTCCCCATCATCTTAGATACTTGTACACCCATTTTTGCGGGATTTGACGCGGTGTCGGATGTGTTCAGGAGCTGTTTGGTGGAATATCAACAATTGCGACCCGCGTATGAATTGCGGGCTTGAGAGAGAGAATGAGAGACACTAGACAGTTTCCGTACAAGGTGACTCCGATTGAAATGACACTCCCGCCAACGAATGGATAGGAAAAAGAGAAAAGAAGGTGTGTTGGTGCGTGATCTTCAATCCAATTTCCCTGAGGCGGGGGAACACTAGAAAAGGGGCTTGGGCTGAGCTTACTCATCCCCGGGCCACGAGGTACACGGGACAACCTTGGGAAGTTTCATCCTCGTGTTTGTTTCACATATATCATCCTTGAACTGGTTTTATCCATTGCTAGTTTGATGGCACGGACAGTGGAACTTGACATATCTATCAAAATACTTTGCCAATGTCATCAAATTGCAAGCTTGGAACCATGGTTGCCCAGGTTGTGGCCTTTCCTCCTGAGGATCATCTAAGGCACCGGAGGAAATATTATCCGTTTGTATATAGTGTAGCATGTCACCTGGGCACCTCTTGTATAGAACTTTACTCAATGACACTTACATTTCTACTATATATAGTTACATACAATGTAGGTAGTTAGTGTGTTGTTGACATACGGCATTACATAATTTTGAAGCAGGGTCCTTAAGACGCCCATTAAGAGCTAGTCCACGTGTGAAAATTGTCGTTACGTCATGACGTGAAGTCACTCTCTTGGTTCTCATACCATACATACCTGATAGCTGATAGCACCTTTTTTCTTTGATTCCGTTTCTTGGATAACTCCAATGAGTTGAGATTTCTAAGAATCATGCCCGGCGAAGAACACAGCTTCGAACGCCATGCCTCAGTCACGCAGCAGCGTCGACTGTCGCTACAGTACGAGCGCAACGCTTGGATAGGGCCGCCGTCAGATGTATGAACCTCTCTGAAGTAGCAGCAAAAGCCACTCCTTGACAATACTAACAGGAATACTAGTCTATCTACGCCGGTATCTCCAGCGACTTTCAAGATCACTTTACACCAACTATAGCAATCGCAATCCGCGACGCTACATACTTACTAGACTTCATCGAGAAGCAGTTCCCAAACAAAGTGTCCGCAGAGGAGGCCACCGATTTCGTCATTTCCGAGCTGCAGAAGTATTCCGAGAACCATCTAGAGAAAATTGTTGGGATATCAATGCCTGAGCATGTTGCAAAGCACTGCCCTCGACTGTGTCCTCGCCTTTGGGCGGAGCTCGATATCGTCCCATTGGTCCTGTCGAACGTAACTCTAATAGATAGAGTTAGTGTCGAACAGCCTACCGAGGACAGCGCCTCGAAATCTGGTGGATGGGATGAGAAAACCATCGATGAACAGGCTGAGTCTATGGCACGAAAAGGTGTCAGGTTGGTTGGGCCCGTTTGATATCATGAAGGAGTCATTGAGTCTAATCAAATGCAGGTTATTTGGGCCAGAAAACACGCCGCTGCTACAAGTCGGCTTTCTCGGGCTTGTGGAAGTGGACACAGCTTACCATGTGCGACTTGCGGACCTGAGTGATTTCCAGAGTACCGTCTCGGATAGAACATGGTCAGCATCACAACATTATGCCACCGATTTGAAAGAACGCAATGTCAAAATCGCATTTTTCAGTGCCACGCCTCAGGGTGGTGGTGTGGCTTTGATGCGGCATGCTCTTTTGCGATTTTCAAATTGTCTAGGCACCAACATAAAATGGTGTGTCTGTTCCTGTATCTATATCATGGCAAGAATAAGCACTAATGTAATTCTCGCAGGTACGTCCCGAAGCCACGGCCGGAAGTCTTCAGGGTAACCAAAACAAACCACAATATCCTGCAAGGTGTTGCCCGTCCAGGCGAGCGCTTAACACCAGAGAACAAGAAGCTCCTGCAGGAGTGGATTGAGGAGAATGCCAGGCGCTATTGGAGCCGACCAGGTGGGCCTTTGCTTGCACCATCCGAGGGAGGTGCAGATGTTGTAGTCGTCGACGATCCTCAGATGCCAGGCCTCATTCCCATCGCAAAGAAACTAGCACCGCATCGACCAGTCATCTTTCGAAGCCACATCCATATTCGAAGTGACCTGGTTGCGATACCTGAATCCCCGCAGGCGGAGGCCTGGGAATACCTATGGGATAATATTAAACATGCCGACTTATTTATCAGTCACCCTGTGAGCGCCTTTGTGCCCCGGAATGTGCCTCCGGAGATAGTAGGCTACATGCCTGCAGCAACTGACTGGTAAGAGCTGAGAAGTCTGATAATCTGGTTTCATCTTCGTCTCACTGACCGGGACATAGGTTGGATGGGCTGAACAAGTCTATGCGGGACTGGGACATCGCACACTATGGCCGCATCTTCAACTCAGGCTGTCGCAATGCGGACATGCCAACTATCCAATGGCCCGAGGGTTAGTAGAAGAACCAGGATCAGATTCCTCAGTGAAACTAACACAGAATAGATTCATATATCGTCCAGATCGCACGGTTCGACCCATCAAAGGGTATCGAGGATGTGTTGGTTTCCTACGAGAAATTCCACAACAAACTAGTCGCCGAAGCACCTAATACGGTCCCTCCCAAGCTACTGATCTGCGGACACGGGTCAGTGGATGATCCGGATGGAGGGCACATCTACGACGAGATAATCGAGTACCTGGAAACGAAAGTCCCACATATCCGCCACCTCATCTGCGCGATGCGGGTGCGGCCCAGCGACCAAGTCCTGAACGCCATTCTATCCAAGGCGACTATCGCACTGCAACTGTCTACATCCGAAGGTTTCGAGGTGAAAGTCTCCGAAGCAATCCACAAAGGCAAACCAGTCATCGCCACGCGTGCCGGCGGCATCCCGCTACAGGTAACGCACGGGAAGAACGGGTTCCTGGTTGATATTGGCGATACAGATGCTGTGGCCCAGCGCTTGTTTGAGCTCTGGACGGATCACGATCTGTACGCCCGCATGTCGGAGTACGGCATCCATAATGTAAGTGATGAAGTGAGTACAGTGGGGAATGCTCTCGACTGGCTCTATCTCGCTTCCAAGTTGTCGCGTAGCGAGCCTGTTAGACCCAATGAACGTTGGATCGATGACATGGCGTTTGAAGAGCTCGGTGTCCCGAACAAAGAGGACGAGCTACGGCTCAAACGTGCAGTCAAGGTGGAGCAGATGGGCTAATTGTACTTTTCGTTTGGCTCTCCTTCAATCATTAGCAGTTTGTACATACAGACAAAACCTGAACCGTGCGACAGGCAATACTCAATTTGTATGCAAATCGACATCAAAACGCAAATAACATTAAAAGTAGCAGGGGTATCATAAAACCAGTAAAAGAAACCAAAGCCGAAACCCACGAACCTCTCAAGTCCTTCCAACAACCCGATACCTCTCTCTAGCCATACCCCCCTCAGCCCCCTCAACACCATATCCCTCCCCAACCTCCCCGACAATCCTCGCCGGCCTGCCACCAACAATACACCAGCTCGGCACAACCATACCAGGCGGAACAACCGCGCCATCAAGCACATAAGCGTAATCTTTAATGATAGCCATACTGCCTACAGCAGCTCCCTTCCCAACGTGAACATGATTCCCCAGCGACGCAGCCTCAACAACAGCGCCCTCGCCGACAAAAACATGGTCGCCGATCTTGAGCGGGTAGAACGAGTGTATGCCGCGGTGTAGCCGGCTGGGCGGGCGCAGGATCGCGCTCTTAGAAATGTAGCTGTATCGCCCGACTGTTATCGCCACGCTGGGCGTGCTGGGGTTCGGGGCTGCTGCTGCGGAAGCATTGTTTGGATCGGTGGGGAGTGTTGCCGTGCGGAATAGGTCGCCACGGATTACGGCTTCGGCTTGGATTACCGTCTTGCCGCCGAGGATAATGTGTTGTGTACCATGGATTTGTGACCGTCGGGAGATTTTATTTCCTGTGTCCTGTTTTGTGGTGGGTTAGGTTGGGGTTCTTCTGTTTTGGATTGGGTTGGGAGGTTGGGTGGTGGGAATTGACAGGGTAAGAACGGGGTGTTGCTTACGGTCTCGATGTATTCGCCCTTTGCTGCCTTTGGTGGAGGCATTTTGAAGAGTATTGAGGGGTTTCCCGTTGTGTAATGCTGCAATTGTGAGGTTGGGGTTGCAACAAATATAGTTCGACCCTGGTATATACGGCAATATACCTAGTCCCAAGGCGGTGTATGTAACACCTAACTGCCTACCTAGGTAGTAACTAACTATTGGTGCGCCCCAGCATTTAACCCTTTCTCAGCATTTCACCCTTTTTCCATCTCTCAACCATTTACTATTCTTTTTACACCACCCCACCATGTCGGATCAAATTGAAGATGTTGAAATACGAACCCAGCGGGCATTAACTGCCTACAACCAGAGCGATAAACCTAATTTAGCTAAATTGGCGCGGGAATTCGGGATTACACGGGGCCGGCTACGTAGTCGCGTCGCTGGCCACCAACCTCATACGACGCGTATCCAACCTAACAAGGCATTAAATCCAATGCAGGAAAAAGCATTGGTATCCTGGGTTTACGCACTACGGGATTCACATACTTTAAACACACCAGAGCTCATTGAGCGCTCTGCAAACCGGCTTTTAAAAGATGCTGGATCCGATCGGCAGGTTGGCCGTAACTGGGTATACCGCTTCATCAAGCGCCTCCCCCAGACATCCCATTCGTCAGCCTAAAGCCAGCCGAAAAAGCCAGATTGGAAAGCGAGAGTGAGGGTGCTCCTCCTCGCATCTTCACACCCTCACCCCCGCCAGATATATCGAGCTCAGCCACCAATTCGCCGCCAGATACTGTCGCTCGGGTTAATAAGCTTAATGCTAAACTTATTAAGGATCTGGAAAATCTGAAAAATCTAAATCAGCAAGTGAAACGGCATATCCAGCGTAGTATGGATGCAAATTCATATTTGTCTCAACAGTTCGATTTGGTGAAGGAGTCTTTAAAGAAGTCTCAATTCCACGAAGAAGCCAGGAATGAGCCGAGAAACAGGAAGTCGATTCTTGGGGCATCTAATTCAGTACTCGGTCCTACCCGTGCAAATCGGATGATAACAAAAAGGCGGGATATTGATTCTAGAAAGCGGCAGCGCCAACAGGCAAAACATGCCAAGGAATTGGATGATGAAGCATAGGCTCAAAAAGCAAGGGATTTAGCTGAGGCTGAACATGAAGCAAGAATGGTAACTGAATACATATGTATGGTATATGGATAGTCGTGGGAGTTATTTGTAAATAGTGATTTTAATGCGGTTCTCTATGAAAAATGGCTAGATTTCTTTCCAATGATCTTAACGTTGCTTGAACTTTTTGATATTGTCTCTACCAAATGGGAAAATGAACTCAGAGAAATAATCATGAACTATACACTACACTGTTATAAATAAACTTCAACAATTCGAGGATATCCTGACAACCAACAGTCGTCGAAAACAAAACGTCAACAAAGGCATAGAATCATAGCCGACCCAAAATTAATTACCTCCCATAACATGACATGTCCGCAGCTTCATATAAGGAGCCTCAACTAACGAATTCGGAAAGAGACACTCAGGAAGATGTAACCTTCTTCTTTTGCTCGAATGGACCATCCCAGTGCAGCTTAAGCGACATCGGGAAGGGACAGTAGGCAGTTCCGTCACCGCGGAGGTAAACTTGGTAGCCACCCTCCTGGGGAATCTTCTTAAGCTGGCCCTGGGCACCAGGAGCACGACGGAGACCCTGCAAACGACCGACGACACGCAGCATAGCAATGAGCGCAATCTTAGTGACCTGCTCGCCGAAGCCGGTGGTGGGACCCTGGCCGTGGTTGATATACGAGTCAAGAGGGCGGTCAAGGTTGACCTCATTGGGCTCGGGGAAGACGCTGGGGTCGTGGTTGGCCTGGTCAAAGGAGGCGAAGACCTGCTGCCCGGGCTGGACGGTGTAGGTCTTGCCGTCTTCCTCGACGGTGACGGTTTCCTTGGCCTCGCGGAAGGCGCCGAAGGTGCCGTTCAGACGAATGGCCTCCAGGCAGTAGCGGTACAGCTTCTCGTCCGATTCGGCGGAATCGGTCTTGGCGAAGCGGTTGATCTCAGCCAGGTGGGCGTTGTTCTCGGGCGCGGTGTAGAACTCGATGATCTGGGTGAAGACCTGAGCCTGGTTGGGGACAAGGCCGACGATTGTCGGGACAATAGCGGACCAGGTAATGTCAGAGGCGCTGGAGCCTGCCTCCTTCATGCGGCGGATAGCTTCTGTTCCGAACTCCCGGAGAGCGTTGTCATGGGGACGGAAGTTGTCCATGATGCCGGCGAAGAGACCGCTGTTGGTGTCCGCCTTGACAGTGGCCTCGACGACCTGACCGAGCTGGGTGGAGACGGCGGAGGCGGCGCGGTTCAGAGCGTACGAGCGAGGAGCGTCGACGTCGAAGAAGAGCGCGGAGAAGATGGTGGAAAGGATCATGTACATCTCGTGCTCGGTGAAGAGTCCCCGCGGGTTATCCTCGGTCTTCAGGGGAACGCCGAAGATAGTAGAGGCGAAGTGGACGTGGGCCAGGTTACCGACATCACGAGTGATATCGATCTGGTTGATCTTGCCCAACTGGCCACCCTTCTCAGCAATCAAGCGCTCAGTGATATCTTCGTAGAAGCTCTTGACGAGCTTGGGGAACTCCTCGGTGTTGAGAGCCTTGCCGATAGCCTCGCGCTGCTTCGTATCGAACTCGCCCTTGCCGAAGAGTTCAGACATGGAGCGGGCCCAGCTGGGACGGAAGTCCTTCTGGTTCTCGAGGAGCAGCTTGGCATTCTGGTGGGAGGTCAGGTTGACACGAGGCTCCATGAAGGCGGGTTTGTCCCAGGAGTAATCCTGCTCACGGCCCAGATCCTTCATGATGTTGCGGTTCTCGCTGGGGATGGTCATAGGGTAGTGGGCGTAGATGGAGTCAGGCTTGTAGTGGTTGGGGAAGGCGCGCGTGGCCAGCTTATAGAAGATACAGCCCTGGTTGATGTTGAGGTCGTAACGGCACTCATTGTAACCCCAGTTGGTCAGGTTACGGGGGTTGTAGTCAATAGTGTAGTGACGGTCACCACGAACAAGGGCGACGGCATCCGACAGCACAGCACGGGAGATGGTGTAGGTCGGGGCGATACCGACACCAGGGATCATGGGCTCCTTAGCCTCCTCGGAGACGATACCGGGGTACAGCTCAATGTAATCGGGGTGCTCGTAGAGGTGACGGAGAGTATTAGCGATCTCGGGGTTGGAGTTGACGTCTTCGAAAGTCTCGTAAGGCTTCAGGCCGAAGTGCTTACGGAACTCATTGAGAGAACCCACGTTCCATCTACGCGAAGCCTCGATTCCGAGGATCTCGATAGAGCGCATGGCCTTGGGTACGTTTCGGGGACCGAAAGAGCTGGCCACATCCTCGGTAGCGCGAGTCAGAATGTTGACAAGCTCTCCGTCATCGAAGTATCCATCCGCATTACGCTGCAGGTGGCCGAAGGTACGCTTGGCAGGGTCAGCCTCAAGCATACCCTTAACCTTCTTCATACCCATCAGTAGCTCAGGCATGCTGACCTGCTCAGCAGGCTTGCCCATAAGGTCGTAATAGATCTGCTCAATCCACTTCTCGTCACCCTGACTGATGGTCGAGTGCCAACGGTAGGCCAAGTTAAACTCGACAGAGCACTGGTTTCCGAGACCGGAAGGAGTGGCGTCGGCCTTCTCAGCCTGCGCACGGGGATCCAAACACCAGGTGGAGTTGGTGCGGTTCAAGTTAACAATGGTGCGCAGGTAATCATACAGAGTGATGTTGATGTAGAGACCACAGGTGATAAGACGACCGGTCTGGAACAGGTCCTCATCACGCTTGGCCCAGGCAGCCTTGGTCTCCTCCTCGGACAGACCAGGGCGGGGTGTGCTGAAGCGACCATTCTCGTTGATGGCAGCCAGCTGGGTAACAATGTGGTTATGGAAACGGTTCAGCATAACCAGCAGAACACCGCAGGCAGGAGGAAGGGCCTGCAGACGACCTTCGGAGAAGCAATCGGGCTTCAGCTTTCCGTTTTCGTGGGAACGGATCTTATCCTGTTGTTCCTTGACATCTCCGTACAGAATGGACAAGTCAAGGTAAGCAGAGGTCTGGTTCAGGTGCTGTTGGCTGTAGTCGGTCTGGAAGATATCTATGTGTGAAACCAGCACATTAGCGCCTGGATCGTGACTTTCCATGGAACTGACTTACCGTGAATGATCAGAGAGGCCCAGTCGAAGAAAACACTGGAGACCTTGTTGGGGTGCGGGGTGAACTCCTGACGGGCATAGAGGGTATCAAAGATCAGACCGGCGTCGGGCAATCCGCTGGGCTGGATGGTCAGGGGAGCAATGGTGCGGCAGTATGGGGTATTAGCAGCTCCCAGCCACGGCAGAGTAGGGTTGTTATTTGAGCCGTCGGCCGAGCGATACTTGTAATCATCTCCCATGTAACTATTCACAGCGTTAGCGCGCAATTGCAAAACAGTAGTCTCCAATTGGGGATTTCTCACGAGAGAGGCGGGTGAGGAATTGAGTTCCAGAGGTCATCCAGGAATAAACCGGTGAGGTCGGTGCGGTTCTTGGAGTTACCGGGCAAGTCCGCGACCATCTGGATTATGCGCTCCATCAAATAGGTCTTGTCGTCAATAATTCCGCCGGAGGCTTTGCTCGCAATCAGGTCTTTGACAGTGCCGACATCGCGGAATCCCAGCGCCTTGATGTCATTGATGAGACCGGATGACTTGTCGTGCTTCAAGTAGGCGCCATCACTGGTTTGGTTGGGCAGAGGCTCCTGCGAAGCATGAATTGCTTGCGCATACTTGTCGAATACAGCAACCACCTCAGAACGCTTCACGACATGGTTCTCCTCCTTATGAGTGGACTTCGGAGATGGCGAGACCTTAGAGGCGCGCTTGCTGCTCTTGTCTGTGCTCTTAGGCTCGGCATCACCATTGGACTCCTTGGGGTCTTTGGAGTCCTTGGACCGCTTGAACTGAGTGGAGAATCTCTTCAACATTGTGAAGAATGATGACACAGACAAGTCAAGAGGAGAAAGGAAGTTAAAAGAAGGAACACAAAGTGGCTAGCAAGGGCCAGATCAGGGGGAAATAAATCAGAAGCTCGACGGCGCTGTTTAAAACGAGCTGTACGGGCGACGCAAGTCAGCTGCAGGACTGTGGAGCGTCCCAAAGGTGGCGGATTTGCTATCACCAATAGCTGATTGACTGCGGCATTGATTTGATGGAGAGCATTAGGCCGATCTCTTCTCAGGCTTGAACCTAGTCTCTGTAACAAATATCCCAGCCCCGCATGGTAAAAGCTCAATTCCCAAGTGGAGTCTCTATACGGAGTACTAGTGGACTCTTGACGATGAGGTGTCTAGATGTAGTAATTGATCATCATTTATGACCTTGGATACCTGAGAAAAGGGGGCATATCTTCTAGTATGTATACGGAATACCCGAATACAATGCCAGGTTGGAGCGACATGATTCAAGATAATATGATATGGCCAAGGTTGTGACATGCATGAGATAACCAGGAGTTGAGCTGAAAAGCAAATCCAAATCTGGATCTATACATCGCCAGCCCCGGAAGAGCGGATATTGGCCAATGACTGTGAGAATACAATCAGCGGTGTACATTTTGTATTTATACGAGGGACCCCGTGCTCCGTACTCTGTACTCCCTACAGAACTGCAAAGGGATCTCAAGATCGAACTAACATAAAGTGGGGGGGAGGATGTTCGGGATTTCGCTACAAGAGTACGGAGTACATCCTCGAAAAAGAATTTCAATATACTCGGTGGCTGGCTGGGGGTGCGCTGTCATGCTTTTATTGCATGATTTGCCCCAATTAAGGTTAAGTTGTGTAGGACATGAGGTAGTACTCCTCCATACCCCGAACTCGGTAGGAGTTGGGACGCAAGGAAAGGCTCTAATGTGATAGAAGCAGAAGTTGTCCTTGAAATTATCTTGGAAAGAAACCTCTTTTTTTTTTCTTTCTTCTTTCTTCTTTTTCTTTTGTTTTGATCGGCACAGGCCCACCTGTTCACCCACTTACTATGGATTTTAAGTGGTGAACGGGCCACCGACCTGCACGAACCATATTGTGCCGTCTGTCATTGGCAGCTGAATCTGCCAGTCATCGCGAATGGTTCAGAATCTGACCCATCTCAGAGCATCCACTTTCAGGGTCTTAATTTTCGTCTACCGATCCTCGTGGCGTCTTTCCTCGGCAAAATGGGAGTTTCCACGCGAAAATGAGAGATCCCCCTTTCTTTTGAAAAAGCAAAGATGATAGATGACCAAGATACTCCATAGGAAGTACTCCGTAGGAGTGTTCCAAGGTTTCCTTTAATATTTCAATCTCATAGTTAACCTTAGGACGAACCACGGGTCGACCATGGCTTAGGCCGCTCCCGGATACCTACCCATGAATGGATAATCTATGCATAAACCTGGTTCTCTTAAGGTCACTCCATGCTCCGTACGGAGTACTCCGTAGCCGATATACAATCCCTTGTTCAGTCGTAAATCCGAATAATCCATTGGCTTCCTTTTTTCGGGATATGAAAAAAAAAAATATGAAGAAAAAGATTGGAAGTCCCACTCTTCTTCCCTTCCATTTCGGGTATCGACAATCCCTTTCAGCTCGGAACAATTTTACGTGGATGGCTTGTAAATTTCCATATTTTTGGTCATGCAGTATGTGATGAGGTTCTAAGTTTTATTACAGGTGATCATTGTAATCCCACCTGAGCAATGACACCTCGAAATACTTTCTATAGTCTTAATCTTAAAGAAGAAAACTTGACAGCAAAAACAGATCCACCAGTGGGTCATGTCCCAGGCCCGTGCAGCACTATGAACCAATGTGTAGGTATCGATACATCCTTTCGCAATCTAGCGCCAAATATAGATCCGATCGCTCAACACCGAACCGATCCGCCGGAGAACACGCTCAGTAGGAACGCCCCCTCATACCCCTTACACCTCCTGAATCATTACCAAATAAGCCGTATGGAGAATGATCGGCAATAATGTCCCGAACACCACCTCGCATCCTCTCCTTCCAAACCCTCATAGGGCCAATGATAACTCGTGTATGGAGTAGCAAAGATCCGCACGTCTCTCTTTGGTCTCTGTTCAGCTCCATCTTGAGAGAATTCCAAATTCGCGCTTCCCAGGTCCGGGCCGCGCAACCCGCCTCCCTCGTGCAGAAGTTCTCGAGTCAGGTTCAGCCCTGTTCACAACAAACCCGCATATCCAGCAATAATTGCCGGCGCGTCTCCATTGGATAGAACGCACCTCCCGTTAGAACGTAGTAGGGCTTCATTGGGTAGAATATGTTGTACACCCCCGTTAGCACGAAGTAGGGCTTCCTGTAACCTGCACCTGCACGCAAGTCAGTGATCGTTTATATAAAATAATCCCAACCTTGGAAAAGTAAACCAGAACGGCTCAGGTTATGATGAGAATGTGCCAAGTCGAAGACCCGCCCGTCAGCCCGCTCCGATTTGACGTATACTTTCCACAAACCTGCAGTGATCGACTAGCGGAGTGGATTGTTTATTATCATCCTGCCAACCCCCTTCTGTGTCGGGCCCAGCGTAGAGCGCTGATTCGTGTAATACGAGTTGTGTCCAGCTGCATGGAAGCGTCATCCCAGTTTTGAGCCTTCCCCCCCCCTTCTCGTATATAGCCCCCTTCGGGTCTTATCAGGTGTGCCTGAAGTTCCGTACAATTTTTGTCTGGCCGACTGCGTATTCCGTGGCATCATGGCTTATGGGTATGAACACCAAGGTCCGTCGGCCGCGCCGAAGCAGTTTGTGCTGTGTTTTGATGGTACCGGAAACAAATTCGCCGGCGACGAGTCAGATAGTAATGTGCTCAAGATCTTTCGCGTAAGTGGGACTGCGAGCCAAGCTTTTGAACCAGTGCTAAAGAATCGCAGATGCTTGACCGCAGCAAAAGCCACCAGTATCATTACTACCAGCCGGGCATTGGTACATATGTGACTTCGAAGTCGCTGAGTAGCCATGGTCGGATTCAGCGTATCAAGTCCGCCTATCAAAAGGCCAAGGACTCGGCGGTCGGATCTTCCTTTGACGAGCATGTCATGGGTGGATACAAGTTCCTGATGCGATACTATTCGCCTGGCGATGAGATCTTCTTCATCGGATTTAGTCGTGGTTCGTATATCGCGCGATTTCTGGCAGAGATGCTGGACTATATCGGTCTACTCGAAGCAGGAAACGAGGAGCTGGTCCGTTTTGCATGGAAGACGTTCGCCAAATGGCAGCAGCGATCCTACGACTCGGAAGAAGACCGCATAGAGAAAGAGAAGCTCTTCGCATACATGAAGGCCTTCCGTGAAACGTTCAGTCGCCCTATCTCGCGTATCCGTTTCATGGGGCTCTTCGACACCGTCAACAGTGTGCCACGCTTTGAGTCCGCGTGGATGCAGCGTACCAAGTTTCCTTACACAGCACGCAGCTCGGCCAAGGTGATTCGCCATGCTGTGGGTATTGACGAGCGCCGCGCGAAGTTCCGTCAGGATTTGATCTCTGAGGTGCGTCCAAAGGAGAAGAAGAGACACCACCACCACCGCCCCCATATCCCCAAGAACCATCTACATCTCTTCCACCATGACAACAAAGAGAAGCCCCAGGACGATCTCCCGGACAACGTTCCTGCCATTCAGGTCAATGGCACCCCCGAGGAAGAACAGCACGAAGGAGAGAAAGCCGAGCCTGAATCCGACGTTCCCACCCATGGGCCCAGTACCGGAGAGACATACTACCACACCGGGCGTCGTGCCTCGCACCAAGCTTCACAACCAACCTCCCGCGCCAGTAGCGAAAACAGGAGAGTGCCGCGCGATACATATCGCGCACGCTCTCCCCGACGCAGGCTCGCAGTGCCGGACGATTCCCGCTCAGTACGAAGCGCAGAGTCCTGCCACAGCATGCACTCCAACACCCTCTCAGTGCAGATTCCCGTCATGGAAGCCGATTCAAGCGACGAAGACGAAGACGACCAAGACATCCACGAGGTCTGGTTCCCGGGCTGCCACGCAGACATCGGCGGTGGCTGGAAGCTCTCAGACGGCGAGACATGGGCGCTCAGCCACGCGCCACTGGTGTGGATGACGCAGGAAGCGCAAAAGGCCGGGCTCGAGCTGGATGAACGCAAGATGAAACAGTTCCAGTGTCTGGAGGAGTTTGATGGTGACTATACTCCCATCCGGGAAGAGATCAATATCCGGCGGCCAAGTCGGTGCGTTGAGCCTCATGCCGACAACGACGATGCCTTCCGCTCCATGCCTGATGATAAGGAGCGCTCCGCTGCGAGTCGCGATTTCTGGCATGCGCTGCATACCTCCAGTACGAAGGGTCTGATACACGACTGTCTGATGTTCAACCAGGGTATTCCTGCTATGTCGGTCATCACGTGGCGCATTATGGAATGGTTGCCGTTCCGTCGTATGGATCTGCAGCCGGATGGGTCATGGAAGCCGATTAGTTGGCCGTTGCCTCGTGGTGAGGTGCGGGATGTTCCGGACAACGCTGAAATCCACGTTTCTGCTATCCGGCGCATGCAGGCGGATCCCAAATACCGCCCTGGTAATGTGATTGTTGGTGGTGGCGGTCGTGGTATACGTGTTGCTCCAGAGGAGTGTGGTATGGGTGATTGGGTGGTGTTGAAGCATGAAGGTGATTTGGTGCGGGAGACTTACGTCCGTAAGAAGATCTCAAAGTGCAAGGAGGGCGAGGAAAAGACGAAGCCTTGAGATATACCTGTCATTCCTTTTTCTTTCTTTTGTCTATATGCCGTTGACTTGGCCTTTTCTATACTGTTTTATAATAGGTAATGTGGGGGGATATCAAATGCTATATATACATATGTATCTGATTGACATCATCTGGAGCTGTCTAGATTCCTGCAGTTGACATCAAAATCGCCTTCAATGATACTTCTTGGTAATATTCCAAGTTCAAATCCATATAGTAGATGTAGCAAAGACAAACCGAATGTTGGGAGCTGGTCAAATTGAACAATCGGTGGCAAAGTGATCTATCAAAGCCATTCTCTCTGCGCCATTCACCATAAACTAGTTTCCTCCATGCTATATCCATGGATTACCATGTGGATACAGGGATCTCTCTCAATGGCATCTTAGATCACTCAAGTCTGGTCCCTGGTCATACATTATCGTCTATGGGAATAGCTTCATTGTCATCTAATATGGAGATTTGTACGGTCGGCAGGGCTCCAACACCTGGAATTGCATGAGCATGGAGGTCTGCGTATTGACTAGTGGGAATAGCTTCATCTTACCTACTTGTTCTTAAGAACATAGGTACTTTACTTATTTTTTTGTCTTCTATATAGTTAATTCAAGTATCTTAATTTTCTGTCAATCTAGACCTATGCTTAATTAGGATATATCCCATGAAGATCGGGCATGCACCCGTTACGCCCGTTCACACACCCTTATCACATCTTTGACCTTCCTTATTTTTCCCATTCATTTTTCTTCTAGTTGGCAGGTCCAAGACTTTCCCTCCTTTACTTTTTTTCTCTATGCCATGATGCGAGGGTAATGCTCACTTACCTTCACCCCACCTCCCCCTTTTTTCCCCCTTTACCCTTTGCACATGGAGTCACGAGAAGAGATGCGCCCTCACGAAACTGAACCTAATGGGGTTGCCCCCGAGGGTAAGGAGGACGTCATGATTGCTTTTTCACCGGCACCACCTCGGACACGATCCCCTTTGGCCCGATCGCATCTCCGCTCACGATCACTGGCTGGAATCCCGGGTATGCCGTCTATGACGCGCGCTTATTCCTCCCCAGGCCTGGACTCACAAGGTCGTTATATCTTCGTCAATGGCCGTGGCGCACCAGTCGACGCGAAACGATATCCCTTACAAATGCGCTCTGACGATTACATCGACCGCATGGGTTCTCTCAACATCTCAGAAACCATCTCCGAGAACGCCGAATTAGAAACGACTCGCAAATCACCTTCTCAGCCAACCTCCTCTCCTATCTTGATGCCGCAGACTTTCCCCCGCATCGGTCGCCTGCGTCCGACTTCACCCCTTCCTTTCCAGGCCCCCGCCAGCCCCTCCTTGCATTCCTCGCCAATTCTGGGCTCCAAATACAACGAATCTTACCCCAGCCACTCTGGATCCGTTTCGTCCATCTCCGTCCCCTCTACTCCAACCAGCCTGCGCTCCCGAAGCCCCAGCATTTCATCCCTGGAAACAATTCCCGACATCCCTGACGCCGAGAATGAGGCCCTAGAAGAGGATCGCATCGCGGAATTGAAAGCCGCGGCTGATGCAGCCGACGCGGCCACTATCGCCAGCCGACGGCGCGGGGCCTCCGATGCGCCCAACTCATTCACTACAATGCGCGGGGGATCGGGCGGATATGCAGCTCGGAGCGATAAGCGCAAGCGATGGAGTGTGTGTGGTGCCGAGCGAAGGCAGGACCTTGATCTGGAGACCATCTGGGAAGATTGAAGTGTTTCCCAGTCTCATACGATTTCCCCGCGATCTCCGCGCCTTGTCTACTGCAACCAAGCAGCCCCTGTGCTCCCACATTGTCTCATAGTGGAGTTGATCTTCACTACTTCTTTATCGGCTTTCCTTTCTATTCAGTGGCGCTTTGCTCGGTTCTCTGACTTTCCTTGATACCCTTCCATTACCTCCGGCCCGTACATATCCTTCGCAGTCCTGTTTTATCATTTCAAAAGCGCTTTCGGCATGGAATTCTGCGGCGGCGACAGTGATCTCACCATGTCCCCGCTTCTGGCGGTTTAGCAGGTTCGACCACGCGCATGGTTTCTTTTTGTATCTATTATGCTGGTCATAACTGAGCTCCGTCCTTTTTCTGATTTTGCCGTGCCTTTATTTGACCCGGCATTCGCAATATGATCTCTTTCCGAATCACTTTCTCAATGCAATTGGGCCTTCCCAAAATAATCTACCTTGCTAAATCGAGTAGTCTGAGCAGACCCATGATAACCACCCGTATAGGTGTAGCTGGCAACTGGCTTGGAACCTTCCAAGGTTGGAATGATAAGGGTATCCAGTGGATAACGGTAACCAATCATCTCAGTACTCAAATGACATCCAGAATCTCCACTTGATCGTCAAAACTTCCAGATTCACCTTGTCTACTCATCTTGCCCAAATCTCAATCTCGTGTCCCCGATTGGTCTTCGGAACAACGGCATGGCTCCGAGTCCGCATATAGGCATCGTCGGCGCAGGTATTTCAGGCCTCCGGTGCGCCGACATACTCATTCAAAACGGGGCCCGAGTAACAATCCTAGAAGCAAGAGATCGTATTGGTGGGAGAGTATGTCTTCCCTCTACCCGGAGCAGAACAGCAGTCTTTTTTAACTTTTTATTTAGGTTCACCAATCAACAGTTGGAGATCATGTGGTGGATCTGTGTGTACCTATCCCTCTATGACGATGTGGAAAGTATACACCAGCTGATGCTCAATCTAGAGGCCCTAATTGGATTCATGGCGCGGGGGAGAACCCAATCAGCACCATAGCAGAAGAAACAGGAACTGTCATATACGATCCTGAGGGTGGAAGGCATGTCACCTACTCACGGGACGGCCACCCGATCACGGACGAAGTGGGCACTAAGGTCCAGGACCTTGTATGGACTACTATAGCAGAAGCCTTCAAATACAGCAGTGACCATGGGGAAAGCATCCCCGTCGAGAGAAGTTTGTTCGATTTCTTCCACGAACGAGTCCAGCAAACCAACTTCTCAGATGAAGAGAAACAGCTCTGTCTGGACGCCTGTAGGCTCTGGGGTGCATATGTCGGCGACCAAGTCGACAGGCAGAGCTTGAAATTCTTCCGTCTGGAGGAATGCGTTGACGGGAGTATGTGTCTTCAGCAAGGCCATCCCCGGTTGCATATCAGACTTTCTAACATCATCCATCAGGCAACTTCATCGTGGCATCAACATACAAGCGTATCCTAGAACACATCGCCAAACCCGCCACCGCAAAAGCCAACATCCGCCTCAACGAACCCGTCACAGGCATCAAAGCACTACCTCGCAACAACCAATCCCAAACAAAGCACCAAGTAACCGTAACAACAGCCACAGGAACAGACTACGTCTTCGACGAAGTAGTCATAACCTGCCCACTCGGCTGGCTCAAACAAAACACCACGGCATTCAGTCCATCCCTCCCACCCCGTCTCGAACAAGCAATCCAAAACATCTCCTACGGCCGACTGGAAAAAGTCTACGTGACATTCCCGCGCGCCTTCTGGCACACCAACACAACCAGCACTTCACCAAAAACCCGAATCCGAAACACCGTCTTCGCCCAATTCCTCGAACCATCATACACCCCGCACCCAAACATAGAATGGAACCAAGAATGTCTCTCGCTCGCCTCACTCCCAGAACCACACGCCCATCCAACCCTCCTCTTCTACACGTACGGCGACGGCGGCGCGGAGATAATAAACCGTCTTTCGGGGATGGCGCCTTCATCGCTAGAATACAGGGAATCCCTAATTCAAACGCTGCAGCCCTTCTACTCCCGGCTTCCTGGGTACAGCGCGGAGAACCCGGATTGTGTGCCCGTTGCGCTGCTTGCGACACAGTGGCAGAAGGATGTCTTTGCGGGGAATGGGTCGTATTGTAATTTCCAGGTTGGGGTTCAGGAGGCGGATGTGGATGTTGAGGTTATTAGGTCTGGGGATGGGGTTGGTCCGGATAGGGGACTTTGGTTTGCTGGGGAGCATACGGCGCCGTTTGTTGCGCTTGGGACTACAACTGGTGCATTTTGGAGTGGGGAGAGGGTTGCCAGGTTGGTTTGTCGGGGGGTTGGGATTGGGGATGGTGGGGTAGAGGTGAAGGATGATTCTTTGCCTTCTGAAGAGGTGTCTTGATTTAAACAGAGGTTGCATATATTCTTGCTGTGTGAGGAATCGATAGATTTAGACATTGATTGGCGTTGTGGATTCAGGTGGTTCTTAAGAACTATAGCTTGGAGGTATAGATTGGTAGATACCCTAGTTTGTTTCTAAAGAGCCACGACGTGTATCGATTATACAATGGACACAGTAAGTCGAAGATCTTCATTCATACTTAAGTAAGGTATTTCAGGTCGTTGGATTCATTCAAGGATTAGTATCTTGCTCAGGAGCTTTTTCACGTTTGTTCAGTCAAACCCCATCAACGGTAGGCCACGAAGACAAGTCCACCGAGTAAAGCCCCGGCGAAGAAAGACAAAGAACCATGTAAATCCATGTGCATAAGAGATGCAGGGAAAGGGAAAATGAACAGGCCCGAATAAAAGATATATCATGAACAGGGTTCACGTGACAGTGGCAATGACCGCTTGCAAGCACACGTCATGAAGACAACAATATATAAATATAAAAAAGTACATCAGGGCTCCGAACAAAGGAAAATCAGTATCACAAAGGAAATGAAAAACAATCTCATGCAAAGATGACAGGCAATGGCGCTTTGGAATGTCAATGTATCAATCATGTACCCCCCTTCCTTATCGCCAGGCCCCCTGGCTCAACGACAGGAGACCCTGCACACAGTCCAAGTCATCTTCTTGGGTATCCCCAGAGCCACCAGCCATGAAAGCTGAGACTTCAGCACTGAGCTCTGGCGGGGCTTTGCCCTGTGAGCCGGCCTGAAGTGGTCGGTTTCGTTTGCTGTTGGTAGAGATGCCGAGACCGCGATTACGGTTAGCGTCGCGGAGGACTGGCCGTGGGATGTGTGAGGTGTTGCGACGACGAATATTTGTTGACCGCGTGCCTGGAACCCAGTTCTCCTTGTCAGAGTCGCCGGGGTCTTGCTCCAGATCCAGCTTGCCGGACTTGGAAAATAGAGGTTTGGACAGCTTGGATGGGTTCATGTTCGCCTTGTTTCGGCCTGTCTCCAGTCGTCCTAGAGATGAAACAGCGCGCGCGAGCTTCCGCCTCTTCTCTCCCATGGACTGAGAAATTGGCGTGTTCGGGTCGCCGTGGACAGCGAGGCTGTGCCGCCCTGAGGCACTCCGTGGTAACGAGCGCTGGCTGCGAGATTGGAAGAGACCGGGGGAACCGTTCGGTCCACTGGTTGGTGTTGATAGGGCACTTCTTGCGTCTGTGTCACAGAATGATTCCCAGTTACGGGGATCACGAGAGCGACCGAAGGCCCTATCTTTCTCGGCCACACCTGCCCGCGGCGTAGCTGGGAAGACGGCGCTGCTGCTACGCCGCAAGCTTGACATCTTTGTCCGGCGAACTGAGAACATCGCCACGCGGTTCTTGGACGGCGATGGTTCGTTCTCCCCGCGGATTACCGCTTTTCCGTCCGATGACATCGCGATTCGTAAGGCGTTGCGGCCTTTCGGCGGAGACGGCGTTAGCTCGCCCTCCTTTCGTACCAAAGCCTTTCCATCAAACGACATCGACAAACGCAGCGACGGGGGTGACTTCGTAGGCGTGACCTGTATGTTTTGTGTGGTTGCTGCCTGCTTCTCATATTCTCCCTCGCCCCGGATATCCGACACTGAACGTTTCCTCTTTGGTACCTGCAGGAGAGAGTCTTCTGAGTGGCCATTCGACATTTGGGAAAACTCTTCCTGTGTGGTGGGCGGAGTTTCCCCAGCAGCCTCTGTTGCCACGCTTGTTTGAGTGCTCTGGGGCAGCTCATGTTCATCTTTATCTTCAGTCACTGGATCCGAATCATCTGAAAATTGCAACAGTCCCCCGTGCCATGGTTTCGATGCCATCTCCTCGCGGTGGTTGTGGATGTCAAACTGCTCTGCCCCACTTGAAGACCCCGGCTCCGTCGACGCGTTATCATCACTCGAAGGCTGACCTGATGAATCGAGCATGCCCGACCGCGGGGCGAGTAATTCGTGAGGCTGGAGGGGTTTGGATTTCCGACGATCGTTCTGGCGGCGATTTTGGAACCAAATCTGCAAGCCAGTTAGAAGTAGTTTTTGTGCGTGAACTCTTGGCATCGCATACTTGGACCTCTTTCTCACCGAGTGAGACGCGGTTCACGATACTCGTGCGGGCAGCTTTGTCTGGTTTGGGGTTTTGCTGGTATTCGGATTCGAGGACTGCGTGGTCCTCCGGACTGCAAAATAGTTCATATCGGGTTAATTGACGCGTTCATAGTATGGGGCCACAACTATAATAGCATACCTCGTTCGGCGTCGCTTCTGGCGGGCTAACAGTTTATTGTCGACACGAGGAGGGAGGTTCTGTGTGAGGGTCTTTTGCGAATGAACGAGGAAAGCGTAATTAAGAGGATTGGAGTCGGTGGCCGGGAGAGAGGGCGAGGATGAGATCGCCACCGAAGGCTCCGGATCAGACATGATACCTAAGAGAGCATGGAGGGGCTGGGAGAATAAAGAGAAAGACACAAGAACACCAGATCACCAAGATGAAGAAAAGAAAGACAAGAGACAGAGGATTGGAAAGCCGTGAGGCTGGCATGCAGAAGACGGTATCAAATCGCGTCGCGGTGTGGACGCGGAGTAGAAAGAACGTGGCCCGCGCTAGTAACAAAGTGCTCCCCCGAGGTACTTGGTACTTGGAGTCTTTCTTTAATCTGATTTGATTTTGATCCTTTCTAACCTCTAAATTATCTATCTACATATGTACTCGAATCCCAAAATACTAGTTTTACATTTTGTCTACATTGACGCGTTAGGCTGGCAGAGGTTGGGGCCCACACTCGGTATGAGGTTGCAGTAGTCTATACAACTATCTGCGTAAAGCGCGAAGCGTGTCTTCGCGTTCGATACAGGCATATTTGAAATCCCCCAGCTACGACCAAACCATAGAAGGTTGAACCATACCATTTGCCTTGATTGCCTTATTTCGTCTGATCTACAGCAACGCGTGGTAACGCGCCCTCACGTGACCCCACGAGGAAGACTTGCACGTGGTGGAATGTGATCTCTCCGATGGTTTTTGCAAGGAATGTTAATCTGTTAAAGAAAAAAAGGATCCTTCAGGTGTCTCTCTCTTGTGTCCTCAGATGATGAAAGGAGATCTATGACTTGACCCCAATTGTAACACCTCTAGTGTGCAGTGGGTCACCGGTGAAGTAGCAACCCCATCTCAGAGAAGCAAAGAGCTCCAAATGTGACAGTTAATAGCCCAATAGCCGGGCAGTGGTCGCAGACTGGAATGTTCGGGTTCGGATCTGAGGGTAACTATTCCACCCCCTTTGACCCTTTTGGGCAAACCTTCGGGTCAAGTTTGGGCAGCGGCAGTCCCATAGGTCGGGTCTTTCTTATATATACCTCTAGAGCTAGCTACATTCAACCTCACAAATTTATTATTGAACTTGTTTTGTAGGCGGTTCAAATTCCTTGAGTATCAGAAGAGAAACGCTGACGCCTTCGACAGCTTCCAATGTTGTACAGGATTGACTAACTATAGACCGTTCGCCACCCAATTAGGAGCATTCCTATATTTGATCGACGTACGATCCTAACCGTTGCTCAGAGTCCTTGAATGATCACAGTGGGCTGCATTTTTACTATGTCATCGGTTTAGTGTCCATGTCCGTCCCAGTCTACCAAGTCGAGTGTGCACTAAGAAACCGAGAGTATGATCTGCGCTTCGGTAGACGCACGCTGACCAAGCCACAGGAGGGATTGACAACACATATGCATGATATCAACTGGGGATTCAACTACTAGACAAGAAAGAGCGTATCTTCAACGAATGTAGAAGATGTAGCCCTACTATTGAGTACATTATACGCTGACCAATGATTCTGGTAAGCTTCATTTGTTTTGATAGAGGCCTACCGTGTAAGCAGATAGCAGATATTTTACATAGCCAGTGTCCGACCATGCAAGGTATTTTCCTGTCCCCAAATATCTTCAGCATGCCTATTTTGTACCATATATCATCGCAACCATATCCCAAGAGATCTACGGAGTACATGTGACCGATACTTGCTACAGTTGTATATCAATGCATATCTACATATGTGGCAGATCTGTATTGCCCTTGCATTCTGCCTGCTCATACGAAGTAGTATTCATCTAGTATGGAGTAGCTGTTTGGTACCATCCACGATTCCAATTAGATTTAGATCTAAACCCTAATAGTCCTGAGGTAAGATAAAGTAGGAGTCCAGAATACCAGAAAAGAGTCAATGGTGCCAGTTAGAATGTTCGAAGAATGCCTCCATGAAACATACAACCCTTGCAATGATAAAGTAGGGGAGTGGAGAGAGAAGTCTTGGCCGAGTTTAAAAGGGTCATCTCGCATATAATCTGCACATATCCCCATATTGAACCAAGGTGGAGAGAAATACCAAATCGACAAATACCAGGCAAGTATGGGGTAATAGAAAAAGGCATCTACCTATGTTTCAAGTGTTTCAAGTACAATATAGTATCTATGTAAACCCCATGATCAACAAAAGGACAACATTCCGCGTATCCCTTCCATCTTCAGAGTGTTGATAGGTCCAATATAGGGAGTTGCTCAATACCTAAATAAGACCAATAAAGCCAAATGGGACAAATCAGTCAAATCAAAGGGAAAACCTTGGAAATCATCGCTCATACGATCCATGGTTGATCCACGTCTCTTCCTCGCTTTGACGCTTGGACATGGAGATCATATCCCCCAGATTGATATTGTCTCCAACATTTACAATTCTTATCTCTTTGGTGACATCCTCATTCTACGTCTACTACTACTACTCTACCTCTGGACTTCAGATTCTGGCTGGTATCTCGACTCTTTCTTTCCTTTCTTTTGTTTATTTTTTTTCTTTGGAAATATCTAGTCTGTTATTGAACCGGCACGCCGACCGGGCAGGGCTGTGACACCCACATTTAGCTTGTGATCACTGGCACTTTGGGACCAAAGCCTTTTGAGTCCGGTCTTTTATTTTCGCTTTCGACCTTGGTCACCCATCACACCCCATCTCATCGACGCGACTTCGACCACTCGTGCAACAAAGAATCCCCGACTCGGAGAGATGGCTGAAGACACGAAACTGAAGAAAAACCATATGGCGATCGTCTTAGGCATCGGACTTGGGGTAGTGCTACTCATCGTGCTTAGTTTGATGTGAGTGAGATGGGAAATTATTTGCATCTTATGGAATGTTATCTCTTGTGTCTCCTCCATCCCCATTCGCACCGATACATTCCCTCCGTCAGTGTTACATATTACATAGATCATGCCAGACCCGGATCATCTCATTCTAACTGTACCATCCAGTCTGACAATACTCGTCAACCGTCGGGACAGGCGGTCATTTCTGGGATCAAAGAAAAACTCCAGTGAGCGGTTGCGCAAGTTGGATAAGGTCTCGCCAACTTGCACGCTCGAGAAGTGGTGGACGGCCACAAAGGGGAATCTTGGACTATCTGAGGCCGTGGATGGACAGTTCGTTTGGTAGGTTTATCTTGCTTTGCCCAGCAGTGCAGTAGCTGACCTTCTGCTCAGCGCCGTTTGTTTTGGGCAAGTAGACCGCACGCAGGAGATTCGCGAACTGCGGTGCTTGCACGTTTTCCACCGGGAATGCTTGGAGAAGTGGTTCTTGGGGGACCACTTCAATTGCCCGCTGTGTCATCGGGCATATTATGTGGCCGAGACACCTCCCCGCAACGATTATCTGTGGATGGTATGACCAGATACCAGCCAGCGATTGGAGGGGAGTAATTCAATAACGACATGATGAATGGATCTTTTAGCCCTGCATGATATTCACGATAATATGATGATTTTAAGCCGCAAAACCCTCGGTAAGAGGCATATAATCGGTGTTGAAGTCCCAGATCGTATTGTAGTTCGACCAATTCAGGAAGTTGTCGAGGCCTGTTGTAACATCGTCCACCACATGCTGCTGCACAGGTTCTGGATCGAGTAACTGGTCAAGGATGCGAGACAGTTTTTTCTCGGCTTCTTTGCAGGTGTGGTGGTTGCCGTGGCCGGGGCCTGCAACCCACGATAGGAAAGAAATAAACACGCTGAGGTTGCGGATCAGCTCAGCGCGCGGGAGAGGAACTGCGTGTGGAGCGGGCTCATGTGATTGGCGCAGGAGTTCAAGGAGAAGGACGCTGGCGGAAGGCACACCGTACGTCAGGACCTGCATTTATTAGTACATATATCTCTTCCACTCATGAATGGCAACCGCGACGACATACGATCCAAGAAAAGTGCCGGTCTAGATCGACCATCGGAGTTCTGAATGAATTAACCTGAATGACAATGGCTAGCACCCGACGAGATATGTCGCAAAGTTCCGCTTGTCCGGTGTTCGCGTGCTTGGAGACTGCTCGATAAAGCAAAAAGCAAGTGTATAGATAGTCCAAATAGAAATAGACAATGGTAAAGCACCCATCATTCAAATGAGGATTCGATCGCCGGTCATACCGAAGCTGGTCCGGAGCTGATTGCCATATGGCGCGTGATTTCGCTTGGATCTCTCTGTTATAATATCGTGTCAGCACTAAGAAAACATGTGAATCGGGCGGGAAGAGATACTTACTCGGACTTCTGGATTAGATTGTGTTGCTCGCGAGTCCCCAGTACTACCTCAAGAGTCTCTTCCCGGATGATAGCCAGATGGTAGCGTAGGCGAGGTGAGGTTACCGGGTGTAACTTCCCTTCGCTATTCCATCCGGCGCTGTCTAGCTCCGAAATGGCCTTGCTGAGAACATCTCCACCTGCAACCAGAACTTCGTCGCTCAGGTCCAAGGGAGCAGCGAGTGTGCAGAATCGACCGTTCATCAGTGGCGGTCGTCCAACAAATGTTGCTATCATTTTATCCATGTAGAAGGCACCAATAAAACAGCGCCTCCGCCACTGGCGAAGGAAAAATGGGCAATTCTCAGCGCCATTAGTCTCTAAGTGTAGTCCAGCTGCATAAATCGTGGATACCAGGTCACCCAATCGACGCCATGCTTGATAGCCTGACAGGCGGTCAGTAAATCGATAGGATGAGATCATACAGAAAGGGAAAGTCTTACTGGAATCACCATATTGTTGTGTTCGCAACATAGTATCATTATACTGTAACATTGCCAATAATTCATTTGCCGACGATGCCTGATCACAGAGACCGAGGCATACTGTACTTATCACAGTTACTTGCTCTAGTAACTGGTCTTTTGTTCGAGGGTCATCCGAGCCCTGCATAACGTCAGGGTCGTTGTCTGGCGTAATGACCAATTGCATCCCACAAAGAGCGAAAATAGACCCAAGGGCCTCCCACCGGAGGTTGCGACCGATGAAAGAGGAACAGTACTCCTCAACCGACATAGACTTGTGAGTCCGCATGGGCCGGGAGGTATTTTGAAATGTCTGATTCGCCAACTCTTGAAGTTGTGCCGTTGGATCACCGGAGAAGCCGGCGAAGATTTGGCGCACCGAACGCAGAAGTTCGTCCATTACGATTTTGGGCACGATGACGTTCAATGTCCGAACGTAGTATCGTGCAATCAGCATATCATACACAGTGAAATTGTACAAAAACCGAAGCACATCAATCCCAGATTGGAGTCGATCGGGTTCCACTACGAACCCCGCAGAGGAATCTGTGCTCTCTTCAGCCTCGAACGAAATCTCACTGCGATGCTCAGTTAAAACCGCAGAGTAGCTTGTTGAGCCCAGATATCCAGGGAGAGCAGAGGGTGGTTCCAATGGCGCGAATAAGCAGCCATTCCCCAGTAAACCTGAGCTCAAGCTAGAAGCACTGTTTCTACATATTAGTACGGGCCCTATCATAGGTTGCAGGAGATGCTTACTTCGAGGTTGATCGACCGGTCAGGCGACTAGAAACTATCGCGGGATTGACTGAATCAGAAGGTCTCCGCCTAGTCATCGGAGCCGGATGATAAAAACATTTATCGCTGATTCTTTTTGCGGTGCATCGGCGACAGACCGGCCGGTCATGGTCACATCGCTGTTTGGATCTTCGACACGGTTCACACGACTGTAGAGTGCCATTTTTGCGCGTTGCCGGCGATGCAGAACGCCGATCGTCGTTTCTCATGGCTCGAGAACCAAGGCATAGAGGCGTATGATCAATGAGAGGAAGGGACCTCGGGAAAATTGATACCCGCGATGGTTGGCAGTTTGCCTCATCCAAATTAGGTTTAGCGTGCTATTTCTAGGAAATCCGAAGGATGAGAGAACAAGACAGTCAGTACATAGATTGGACAGCTGTCGAAACTTGGAGATATATATTTACCTATTACTGTCTATGTATTTTACTGGGGCGATAGGTGGTGTGTTAGAAAAGGCGCAATATGTAGATACTTCTTTCTATGTATGAAGAAGACAGATAAAACATTCATTTACTCGCTGCAGTATACAATTGGAATTCTTATTCATAGTATTTTTCATATACTATTTTTGATCTCAATACGTGCTATACAGAACGTTGTTTCTATAGTCAACAAATTTATTTATATCAAGCAGTAGGACCCTTCTTGACACGATATATACTACCTTTACTGACCTCCGGCAATATCCTTTCTCATAAAAACCGTCTTTGTATCCCAAACCTTGCCATTTTTATCCCCGACGTGATAATAGTTCTGCACAGTCTTGATCAATCGGTAACCTCGACGAGCATACCATTCCTCGTTCGTGCTCTGGAAACGATGAGTTACTTGACTGAGGACATCAAACTGTACAATCAGACTTACCTTTGGAACACCACCATATGTTGCATTCGCAAATTCTTCTCTCTTCTGATCATCTTTTTGGACCGTGTCTAGCATCAATGTCTTGGCTAGTAGTGGCTCCCGGACTGCCATGGCCTCGACCTCATCCATTGCAGCTCGCCCAATTCCTTGGCCCTGGATGGACTGTCTGACGTAGAATGACTTTATCCAAAAGACGTTCTCGGCTGGCAGGTGGAGCTCAATGTGCTCTGCATCAGGATTCTTGGAATCTAGTGAAATGTGACCAATCGGGATGAAGCTTTCTTTTGTCGGCTGGCGTGGGACAGCATTAATTGTTGTGGCTGTGTCTTGAAGCATTTCGTCTTCCTAGTAATTATATGTTAGCTACATATGTATTCCTTATGCACTGTTGTCTTTACTTTTGGCGATATCGCTTGTGACTCATCTAATGGCATGACCTTTTCACAAAATGTAAGCATATTCAACTCGTGGGTTGTGTTGAATATAACGGAGTAAGATTCGACGGGGCTCACAATCCAATATATGCACTTCTCGCCCTTGAGCTGTTGCTTCTTCCATTTTGGTTCGACCTCTTCCTGGTGCCAACTGCATTCGACTCGCTGCGACACGAGACGTTTCAGATGAAGGTCGGAGTTGGGATCCCAGGGAAACAAAGTCACTTTCGAACTTGGGCCCATTGTGATTCGAAGACACAATTGAGTATTGTAAGTATAAGAGTTTGAGAGTTTCAATCTCTAAAAACCCGAGGATCTTCCTGATGATTTATAAGCCGAAGTTATTATGGATTACCTAGGTAACGGAATCTAAAATCTACAACATAACCAATCCCAATCCTCCCGGTCAACAATTCATGCAGCGCAGGGTATTTCCCCCCTGTTTCAATATAAGACATGCGTCACTCATGGCCCCAACCTTAAAATCATTAAGCCGGAATTTATTCATCACCGACAGGCCACTCTCTGCTCAAGAGGTAAATATACCTAAAGATTGTTTTATCCTGCTTTCGGCACATTTTGCTCAGCCTCGTTTGTTGACGACCGCTTGGTTCCGTTCTCTAGCTCTGAGCTCACAGATGACTGAAGGTTCCCACCTGTGGCTAGCTGTTGGTCGAGCCGAGCTTTTTCCTCGTCTGTGGCGCCGGTGAGGTTAACGGCAACCTCCTCGCCGAAGTTCTGGGCAATTTCCTCTAGGGTGAGACCAGCGGTTTCGGGGAAGAACAAGTAGATGACTACGAATTTTGTTAGCGGAAATTTAATGACAGGTCAATCTTGATGTGACAAGGAAGAAAACGTACCCGGAATGAAGAATGCAGACCAGCAAATGATGACAAGATAGTATTTCCAACCAACGTTGCCGAAGCCCATGGGGGCAGTTTGCAGGAGGATGAGGGTGGCTAGGTATGTCAGTTGGAATTTGGAGGCGAAATTGTAACGGACAACTTACAAGCGAATTGGCCGAAGAGGGAAAAGCCCATGCCAATTGGACGGATTTCAGTCGGGAAGATCTCCGAAACATAGAGGTACATAGTGGTGTCGCAGAAAGTACTGGAGGAATATCAGCCTAAGTTATTCAGTGGTCTTGTCATGCGAAAGCTTAACTCACCCCTGGAAGGCCAGATAAAGGTAGATGAAAAAGATACCGAATCCATTCCCGACCTTGTTGGTCGTACCGGCATACTCGGACGTCATAGCGGCCAGGCAGGACGTAGAGATGATAATTCCGACAAAGCCGATAATGTACATGGCACGCCGGGAGTTGACTTTGTCATGGAGCCAGGCGCCTAGAGGGTTATAGATCACACCTGAGCGAGGTTAGCAAATGAGGTAGATAGGAGTAGATCGTGGCTGATTATCCTCACCAGCTGTTGTCAGCCAGACAGCACTCAAGAGCAGCGGCATACCGCCCTCCATGCCCAAGTTTGTGTATAGGAGAACGGCATAGTTGTTCTAGCTATTGTCAGTGGGGTAGACTTCAGTTAGGTGTTGCCACACTCACGATGATCAAAGGTCCGCCAAATTCAGCGCCCCACTGGGTAAGGAAACCAATAGCCATTCGCTTTCGGTATGTTTTCCTTGTAAAGACAGCCTTCCACACGCTGCCATAAGTAGCCAATCTCTCAGCCTCGAGTTTGATTTGCTCTTTAGTCTGGAAGAACTCCTCCTTGGCAACCAAATTGTTCGGGTCATCTGGTGATTCACGAAGCCGTTCGAGGACATGCTGCGCCTCGTCAAACTTACCCTTGGAAATCAACCAACGAGGTGAACGCGGGAGCCAGGGAGATCCCAGAAGCAGAACCAAAGCGGGCAGGCATTGCAAGGCAAGAGGGAATCTCCAGCCAAACCCAGACAGAGGGCCTGTCGCATAGTAGCAAGCATAACCAACCCATCCTGAGAGCATATATCCAAAAACCAGGAAAATGGCATGGTGGCCAACAAGCCAACCGCGGCGGAGAGCACTCGACATCTCGGAAAGATACATAGGGCAAACGGTTACAAGGATACCGATTCCAAGACCGCAAATGAAGCGGCCAGCTTGGAACATGCTTAAAGTTGTTAGTTCCAGTTCAATTTTAAAGCGGGTGAAGTGACATACGCCAGTGAATTAGAGCCGGCCTGAAGTGCGCCTCCGAAGAGCGAAAAGAAGGCACCGAACTGGATGTTTGCCTTTCGGCCAAAGAAATCGCACGACCACATTATAAAAAGTGTACCCACGGCACCACCAGCACTGAAAACACCGTTTGCTGTCGAGATCGCAGGGGTAGTGGTACTCGCATATCCTGGTTCACCCTCAGCGGGCAGGCCGAAGTAGGCATACCATCCCGGCTGGCCGATTGTACTGGAGATAATCGAGGAGCAATATCCATATGTCTGTTTGTGTAAGCTTAGTGAATAGCTGCAATGTAAAAATATGTGCGAGCTCACCATTGACCCAATGGCCACAAAAACAATAACCAGCCTGTTATAGGAACTGGTCTGAGACCCGAACCTACCCATGATGGTCTGTTGTAGATCTTACAACTCACAATAAATTAAGGGTATATCGTAAAAGATGCCAGCATCAGTTTGAAGAGAGAAATTTCAGCATGTTTGTAGCCGACAAGTAGGGGGATGGGCTTGTAGGGATGTATCCTGTGGAGCTGTGGCCCACTGAGCTGCATAAAGTTCTCAAGTACACGACTTGGCGTGCCGATCAACGGCACAGGAATTTTCCAGCTTTTGAGTCCAGACTCAGAAACTGACAAATTCCATCACGTTACGGAGTAAAGCTAATTCATTTGTTGAAGATAATTCCACTCCAACATGCTTTATGTATATTTTCAAAGGATGTTATACTACTACTCCGTACAGCGGAGTCATTATAGTGCGGATCCGGTCCGACGCTACTCCGTACAAATGTACCTATTGAGTCCACAGATTAATCTCCACTCAACGTTGGAACGTCAAAAGGTCCTTGCGGTCCATGTTAGTTCATCGCACAAAGTTCTACTTCGTATTTAGCAAGAGACTCCGGAGTACGATACCCCGGCCCCCTACAATATTGTACAATATACTTTTTGCTCACAAATCCGACCAGCAGAAACAATAACAGAGCAGCGATGGCCCAGTCACCCTTTGACACCCCGTTTGACGAGCTCCCGAATCCAAAACAGGTTTGGCTAGGAAAGCCGGGTAGCTATGAAGAGGGTCTGGGAAAACTAGCCATTCTTACACCCGAAGTCGTCGCTGCGGCTTCTGCCAGCGAGATCAGATGTGGTCGACGCGTGACGATGGGGTGGGAGATGACGAAACTGGATTTTCCTAATCTCAACCGTCAGCCATGTCACCATCAGATTGTGCCCCTTCTGGGAGGTGTGGCATTCGATGATATCTATACTATGAACCCACGTGAGTAGAGAGGAATTCTGCTTTCTCCCTTCCGTTTCTTTCTTTCTTTCCTTTTTTAACAATATATTGATTATTTGCCAGAGCAAAGTAGCCAGTGGGACGGCCTCCGCCATTTTTCTCAGACAGTGCCCGGTCAAACTGAACGTGTGTTCTATGGTGGAACAACCAGTGAAGAAATCAACGATCGCCAAAATGATCGAATTGGTCTCCAACATTGGGCCCGGGAGGGTATTGCAGGTACTACTCGTCCCCTTCACATGAATCCCCTAATTTTGTCTCACGCAATTTCGATAGGACGTGGAGTATTGATTGACTACGCTACATGGGCCGAGAAAAAGGGGATTAAATACACCACCTTCTCGACCCACCAAGTGCGTTTTGCCGACATCCTCGAAATAGCCGAGGAAAACAATATCACGTTCAAAAAGGGTGATATTCTTTTCGTCCGTGTAGGAGTGACCAAGGAGTGGGACACGTCCATGACAGATGCCGAAAAACAAGCTTATTCGGATAACCCCAGCCCAGAGCATGCTGGAGTCGAGGCGACCACGGAAGTCCTCCGCTGGCTGTGGGACACCGGATTCGCCGCCATCGCTAGTGATGCGATTAGTTGGGAGGTGAGCAATAAGAAAAATAAACCCCAAAATTCATGTGACAGACGACTCGATTAGGGCAATGGACTGACAGACCCACAGGTCTACCCACCACAATCCCCTGACATTTTCCTTCATGAATATGTGCTTGCTGGATGGGGAATGCCGATCGGTAAGTTGCCGGAACGATTCCCTCCGAGTTCCGCAGACCCATTATCTTGACTAACGACCGACAGGGGAACTATTCGATCTCGAGGCGCTGGCACGCACCTGCCAGGAACTCCAGCGGTGGAGCTTTTTCGTGGCATCCGTGCCTTTGAACATGCCCGGTGGAGTTTCCTCGCCTCCGAATGTGATGGCTATTTTCTAGGTCAGACTGTCTGCGGAGCACAACTTACGTAGACAATATACGGAATAACTAGTCATTGGTAGGACCTGGTGAAACACCAGTATATAAACTTATTGATCCGCTGTTGATTCTGGTGGTGCCACCCCGCTCCAGGTGTGTAGATGTCATGCTAGCCCCACTAAATTGTACAATATGGTACGATGTTGCAAAAGAAGGGGTAAGTCGAGGGCGATCAACTGTCATGAATACTTGGTACGCTATGTTCTAGACTGTGGACCGAAGGCTCGGGACGAACGTACCAGCGCGAAGGATGCAGGACCCGCTCCAACATCGCTTAGCATCTCCCGTGAATAATGAGATGCAACGCAATTACGTAGCAGAGATAAAATATAGATTATGGAGTACACTGGGTACTCAAATGTGGATTTGCCTCGTATTTTTGACTTCGGGTTTCCTTCGGGGCCAAACCAAGAACTTACACAACTCTTATCCTCCTGCAGAAGGCGGACTATTCGACCCACAATATATATAAGTTCCGCTTTTGTTGACGAACCCGCATCTTCAAAATATGCCGTCGTGGGTCAAGAGTGGCTCGGGAAATCATCGTGTGTGCAACCATGGTTGATGGCGCCGTTCGGATCCACTTCCCGAACTCAATTCCAAGTCCAGAAATTACCTGAATATCGTCAGAGAATAATCATTCATTTTTATACATACATATGCTTGAATGCTTGAATTGAGCTCTTGGTACGGAGTATAAACAGTTTAATTGACTCAATCTTAGCAATTCAAAATATATTATTACTAGGACGATATGGAGGGCGAGTGGCAGATCCTGTATGTGCAATGTGTTATTGAATGACAGCATGGTGCCTAGGTAGTTCGAATGTATTTTGGGTTCAACTTCCCCACTGCGTGCCAGGGCTACGCATTGTGGACCATACATACATAGAACGTAAAGATATCTTACATCGTAGTGCCAAAGCAAGACAGCAAAAAAAAGGAAGGTTGGCAAGCAATACCGCCGAGAAACGGATTGTTGTCAAACGGATTGTACGAAGTACGGAGTATTCTTCGCGGACCTCGTGCATAACTAGCTCCGGCAGTTTAGTCCTCTTTATGAGCAGATAATAGAGCCCTGTTTTCTTTTCTTTTCTTTTTTCTTTTTCCTTCTGTTTCAGGGGAGCCGATCCTGGGTGATCAATAGCCCGATTTCAACTATGCAGCTCGTAAAAGCATAACATTTCGAAATTTTAAACAAGAATTTTGGAAGCCTATTTTCAGAACCTTCTATTTTCTAGGTTCTTGGCTGAAGAGGCCATGATCTTATTGTTTAAAAGACTGGGCTGCCTTGAAATATCTGGTCCCCGTTACTAAGTCTAGACTCACAGGAACCCGTGATGCATTCTATGTCGTTGTTAGAACGGGCTTCCGGGGATGCCTCCATTGATCGGAGTGTGCAGAAATGGAACTACGCCTGCCAGTCACTATGTATCATTGGCATGACTCTTTTCTTCGGTCTTCGTGTTTATACTCGGTTATTCATACTCAGCGGATTCGGGAAGGAGGATTGTGAGTGAAACTTTTGGATGAAATTACACAGAACAGGCAAACGCTGACAGAATCAATAGGGACATGTACAGTTGCCTGGGTAGGACTACCACGAGGAAAGAGGGCAACACCAGCTAACAAAATGTCTCGAACAGTTTCTCGGCGTCTGTTACTCAATTATTGCAATTCTCAGTATGTCTCGAGTCCTCCAAGCCACAAGCTATATCTAACGCAAGGACAGTGGGTAATTATGGAGGAGGTTTACACTGGTCGGACGTTCCCAATGAGAACAAGATTCCTTTCTTCAAGGTATGCAAAGCATGGGAACGATAGATACTCCAAACTTCTGACTCTCTAGACTATCTACGTAACAATGGTCATGTATGGACCAACAGCTTATCTCACAAAATTGTGCCTCCTCTGGATCATGGCTCGCGTATTCAGTCCCTTCCGAAAATGCGTCATGTTCATTAAGATTTTCATGGGAGTCATGTTGGCCTACTACATCCCGGCTGTCATCGTCAAAATCCGAATCTGCAATCCCATTTCCAAGTTCTGGGACCAGGATATTGACGGCACATGTTTAGACCAGGCATCGATCATCATGGCTGATGCTGTTGTCAGTGTGGTCAGTGATCTGATCGTCCTCATCTTGCCATTGCCATTGACTCTGAGTCTGCAAATGTCCACTAAGAGAAAGATGCGGGTTATGGCTATTTTAGGAGCGGGCGGCCTGGCTGTCGCAGCCAGTATCATCCGGTTGGTACTTATTGTCTTTACCGGACAGTCGAAGGATGTTTCTCATGCCTTTATGAGAATCAATATGCTAGGGTACGTTCTTCTCAGTCTACCCCTTTGACTAAACATTCTAACCGAGTGTTCCTTTCTAGTAACGCCGAAGTCTCCATTGGCATTATCTGCACCTGTCTGCCTTCCCTCTCAGCTTTCATCGTCCGCATCTACCACGAATATTCCAGTAACAAAGCAACCCGCGAGTCCGAGTACAAAATGAGCACAATGCGAAACCAGGGCGCATCGAGTCGAAGCAAGAATCAAATGAGTGTCTTGGCGGCAGACTCAGACGAGGATGTACTCATGTACAATGCACAGGGAAATCCGAAGATTGAAACAACCATCCACGGTAATAGTGAGCAAGGAGGTTCGGCAAAATTGTCACTTGGTGGCATAGGAGTGACCCGGTCTGTTGATGTGTCAACCTCCATGGCGCCCCAATGATACCAATCACGATGTCAATAATGATAACACAAGCCTCCAGACATCAACTATAGATGGAGCTAGACTTGATATCTTTCATGTATATAATAAAATATTCCTTTTCCTTTGTGATGCATGTACGTATCTTGCCGGGACCATTAGGGCTGCCAGCTTGGCCTGGATATGCAGGCTACCGTAGAATACTGGCGAGCTCCGTTGACGGCCATGGTCTAGAACTGTCTCATGTATAGTTCCAATATCAGATATTGCAGTACGGAGTACGGAGTACGGAGTACATAACACATAATAGTCTTCCCAAAGCCGGCGTACCCACCTTCTATAGTGTTATATAGGCACCTGCCTAATCGGGAAAATGCCAAAATGCCCTTTCCTGATCTTGTTTCTCTTAAATAGATCTTTTACTCTCCCGGCGTTATTTCACATGATATGATAATATATATTGCACCTATCTGGGGGATCTTTTCGAGACAGGGATTAATTATTGGCATTTACCGCCATGTTCACAGGGTCAATATTTCCACCCCTCCTCCCCCAACCATCAAACAATTGACATATCATTTGTTTGCCACGGAACTCTGCATTTACTTTCTAGAGAATCAATACTTCTGCTCATCTCTCCCTTAGATACCTACACTCCAAATGCCACCCATGTCTCTTTCACATCTCCCAGCTGAGCTCATCTACATAATTGCCAACCTTGGAAGTTCTTCAAGGAAGCACGGTGCCTCAACTCTTTGGCTGCCAGCGGCTACAAGTGTTGCTAAGCCCAATCCTCTACCAGAATAGCGTCCGCTCATCACACGGGTTCCCGCTTGTATGGGCAGCAAAGCATAGCTCCGAAGTAACTATCCGCCGAGGATTAGATGCTGGAGCTTCCACACACTCCTGTCGCTACAACCTTAGACGATCGCTCGCCGCGGCAGTGGACAACAGCCACGAGACTCTCATGCGTCTGGTACTGGAACAAAACAATGACCCTAGTATATTCATAGAAAGGCAAACCTGCGAGCTGTGTGAAGGTCAGGGATCTGAGCTCGCCTTAGAAATCCATCAAATCCTTCCAAGGTTGACTAGGGTCTCTTTTATAGTAATTTCAATTACCCCCCGATGAAGCTTTTAAGCTCAGTAAAGAACTCTTCAATTCGATTCAGATCCGGCGAATAGGAAATGCCTCCATTTTTTGGGGAGAAAAAGAGGACCAAGTACCACAGGAGATCCAAGCTGAGGAGCCCCAAGACATTGATGAAAGAGGCACTCCCAGGAGGAGAGGAAATGATGGAGCTGCCCTTGGATCGGGGGTGTTGACAATTGACCCCGAGAGACTCGAGGCGCGAGACGGATTAGAGCGCACTGTCCAATGTGGGATGACTGGAGCGGTCAGGCGGCTACCTGAATGAGAAGTTAACACCGGGAAAACTTCCGTCTCTTACCAAACTTAGCTGGTGATGGCATCATATTCCTATCGCGCTGATGGTGGCATTAATGCCACAGCCACTATTGATCTGCTGCTAGCCCACGGTGTTGGTATCGAGGAACGGTGCTTTCATGGCTTAACTCCCTTGTACAGGGTCATCCTGCTTGTGAATACCAAAATGTATCGGGTTTTTAGTCAAGCAGAGGTACGGCTCTTGCTTGAGAGAGGAGCAGATCCCTTCGCAGATCATGACCACTGCGGTGTGCACGTTACGGAGACAAGCTATACCCCAGATGACCGCCGCTCTCCCAGGGAAACGATTGGATTCGTGCCGCGGTTCAAGAGTTTGACATACCAAGACAGAGATTATGACAATGGATTCATGGCTTGTATGGGACGAGGCGATAAAGCAGTGCTCAAGGTCATGCTCGACGCGATTGATCGGAAGGAAATCCCCTTGAAGGAATTGAGGGATCGACTTGACCGAGCCCGCACTGAAGCGCAACTGAGAATTGGAACCTGCATCTTCTACCCATCCTATAGCATTATTACTGGGCAAAAAGATATCCATGAAAGTAGAACAAGATTCCATTACAATGTCAAGACGCTATTAGCAAATAAATTGGCTTCAATGATGCTGAAAAGACCCGCTCAAGGTATAGTTGAAAGGAGTGCTCTATGCGGAACGGAAAATATCCAGTCAAGATCAAGAGATCTTTCCGATCCTCTTTCTTCCAATATCCATCTTGGATTTCAATCTAGACATCTCGTTAGCAAATGGTCAAAACAAGTGGAAAAAACGAGAAAAAGGGGTGGACGAACATATCAGCCTCCTCATCCGCCAACCTCAGCATATCATTCTGCACCTCGAGCTCCTCATTGATCTGCGTGCCGAGTTCCCTCTGCCGAATAATGATCTTCCTCAACTCATCCACGTTATCATCCTGACTCTGCATCATCTGTCTCTGCAACTGCAGCACGCCGTCGTTGTCAAGTTCACGAGTCTGCTCAGTTTCTTTGCCAAGGACCCTGCCCGTCCGCGCCGGCGTTCTACGCCCACTAGACGCATCTCCAGCGCTATTCCCATTGATCAAGGCTCCTTTATCTTGCATGGATGCGACAGTATGATCGAGACGGCTCTTGGTGGCCATAGCATGCAAGAGATCCTCCAGGCCGTCCTTTTCCTTGCGCGCGTTAATGAGCAGGTCTTTTCGTCGGCGGATCTCGCCTCCACCGAGACTGGACGACGCCTGTGACTCGGAACTCTTATCTCCGCGTCCTAGATTCTTCAGTCCATCGTCCAGAGTGGCGATCATTGTCCCCGCACGGACAAGACTGCCCTTCGCATGTGCAGAGCTCTCGTGTTGCTTCTGTGGAGTTGTCTCCTGGTCTCTGCGAGATAATTGTAGTCGTGCATCATGGAGGTGGTTTTTCATGTCGCGGTAGTAGTCGAGCCATAGCGTCGGGTCTGTGATGGGTGCGTTTGTGGCGGCGGGGTCTGTGATGGCGGCGTGGAGTCGGGTGGAGGTGGTTGTTGATCCCGTGCCCGTTGAAGCGACTGCGGTGGGCAGGTTGAGGAACGCACGCCACGCGGGCGAGGTGCGCCAGCGCCCATCGTCGGACTCGTTGATAGCGCGAAGGTAGTTCTCTAGGCCGCGGCGGCGGTCTTCGCGCAAGCGTTCATTCGATACGGTTTTTGAAAACCAGGTTTTTGAAGGTAAGGGAGCTGGTGGAGGGGCATTCGTTTGGGAGATGAGGGTGCTGTGGAAGGTTGAGAAGTCCGAGTAGCGTTTGGGGACCGTGAAGGAGCGGAGCGGGAGGCGGAGGGTGATGTGGTAGACGGTGTAGGGCGGGGATGTGTTTGAGAGGGTGGTATTGGGGATGGTTATTTCAACGGTTGGCGCCATTTTGGTTAGAATTGAAATGAAACTATCATTTTTCTCAAAAAGTTGGAGAAAACAAAGAGATGAGGAGCTGCCCAAGTGAGGTCCCCCGGGCCGCATGACGCAAACCTTGGAAAGCTTAGACCAGGCTACTAGGCACGATATGCCGAATGATCACTACCAAGCAGAACACAAGACATTGGCACGTTGTAACACGGAATTAATACTAAGTACAAATGGGTATCTCATACATGCAAACCAAATCCATCTAAGCCCAGATCTCTCGTTCCTCCAACAGATCCCGCTGGCCAAAGAACTCACCAACCACTGTAATGATCATGTCGAGCAGGGCATGGGTCTGTATCGACCAATCGCTTTCGTCAATATCATTAGATATAGCAGGTGTCTCGACAGAATCGGAATTGTTCTGTAGCCTAGCTTGCAAACGCGCCTTGGCAGCCTCCAAGTCGGATTCTTCTAGCGATGCACCAGCCATGCTAGAGCCATGTGCTTCCGCAGCCTCCGGCAATTCTTCTGGCTTGCTTTCCTCCTCACTCCGAACTGTAGGCTCCAGCTGAACCTCTTCCTTAATCTCTTCTTCGCCTTGAGCTGTAGGTTCCGGCTGAGTTCCCTGCCTCGTCGCTTCCTCATTCTGGACTGTAGAGCCCTGCTGAGCTTCTTCCTTGGTATCCTTCTCATCCTCAACGATATTACTCTGCTTGACTTCCCCTTTTGGTGTGTCTGTCACAGAGTCATCGACGTCCTCCTCATAGTCGTCGTCCTCTAGCTCTTGCACCTTGCGCAGAATCTTCGCGGCTCGTTTGGCCAGACCGCGAACAACCCCTACCTCCTGGGTAGAAAGTTGCCCAACCTCACGGCACTTTCCCAACAAGCCCCAAGCCCATGCTCCAATGCGCCGTACACGCTGGGTATCGTCGCCCCGCACAACATCAGATATCAACCGCGCCAGTATCTCCAGCACTTCTAACACGCTTTCCATGTCCATGCTTGCCAGTTGAACCATGTGTGGATCGACTGTGACCAAAAGCCGGCGCCAAGTTTTATGCGCAGATGCGGCCCTTCGGGGGAGGCTGATTGGGTGGTCATTGTCGAGAGTGTCGATAGCACCAGCGGGTGGACTGCATCGTAGGGTCGATCGTAAGAGGATGAATCGATGTCGGAGAAGATTGTTGTAGGATCTTTGCGCATCGGGATAGAGTTCATCGAGCTTCGAAGGGGAATCTGCGGCCTTTCCTTTGTTCAGATCCTCCACAGGAGCGATATAGGCTTCGTCCTCGTAAAAGCCTGCTGGCAGGGGAGGGTTATTTGGTCCAAGTGGCTTCAGATCGCGCTGCGTGTTCGATACCATATTTGAAGGGTCTGTGGTCGGAGTAGTCGCGGAAAAAAGTACCGGCAGTGAGCTTGCTTCCGATCTACCCAGCAAAAATTAGTTCAACTTGAATGTCGACGTGCGCGGAACTGGGAAAGTCTCTGCATCGTTTGGGGCGAAAGCAGAGGCTCTTCAGTTCCAAAATCAGACATACCGAACCATGCGTAAATATTCCAGTCCATCCTCCGGATCATCGTACTGCAATTCATCACCTCCATCATCCAATCCCGGGAATGCGCTCTTCTGGCCATAGAGGGGATCCTGACGGGGACGCTCATAAGACGCCGTTGAAGATTCACCATTGTCATCCTCATCATAATATATCCGAGGGCGTTTCGAAGAGGGGTTCGGCATGGTGGCTTTTCTCTTGTTGGGCATGGTGAGGTGAAGGTGGTAGCCCTGCATAATCGAAGGAGCTTTGGCCAATCTGCAGACCAGCTAGCTTAGAGTTTGCAACACATAACTATGGACTTCGCCGCCTATTTCCTTGACACGGTAGGAGATCATACAATGGAAGAAGTTTATTTACTAGTTTAAGAATATATTTTTAGCTTTTCAGCTATTAGGGCCCTACTCCTATTACCGAGCACGAAAGCCGGCCCTCAGTCCTACAAGCCTAAGGCGGTGTAGAATAATTGCTTATCGAAAGGCGGGGACCTGCATCTGCCGGAAAAAAGATAAGGATAAAAGATAAGGATCGTCATCCTTATCTTTACAAACTAGAATATGAGGACCTGTGAAAAGGATGCTGAAAATGACCACTTTAACGCTAGAAACGACTGCTTTTCTACCCGTAAATTTGGTCGGAACATGTAACACCATGCTATTCTATATCCGCCTAGCACTATTCAGTTATCCTCCGGTCCTATTACTAGCCCTTAACTTTAACGATCGTTCCGCCCGTTTCTACTAGCGACTAAAACGACGCCGAAAATAGCCCACCTACTTTTCGCCTGGAAGGTTCACATTCTGTATTAGGTCAGGCCTACTTGATTTAAGCTAACATGAACCTTTTTATGTTTTGTCATCTGGATACAAACACGGAAACGATTTCAAACTCTAAGAATGTACATCTCTATGAAGCCATGCGCTCCGCACGGCTCTGCAGCGCCTTGACCATATCAACCCCAACCTGGGTAGCCTCGTCCAACTTCTCCTCCGGCAAGCCCAACAGCTCGTTCTGTGCCTTGTCAGAGTGGTTGCCGGCATCCTCCGGGAAGAACGCTCGCGCGTATAGCAGCTTAGCAAACCCAGCCATGTTGCCGGTCTTGACCATCCCCAGACCATCTGTGTATCTCTTGTGGGCATCCTCCTGGGTAACCGTCCAGTCGGCGTCTGTCGTGCCAGTCACGCGCTTGACGCTCTCAAACATCTCGTTCTGGCTGACGACAAAGCTCTTGAGGTAGACAGGCTTGTTGAGCCAGCTCGAGAGAGTCAGGCTCTTGTCGTTTTCGTCGTCCGGAAGCACCTTCAGGCTGAGCATAGTCGCCACAGCGCGCCCGACCTGGGCCAGAGTCGAGACTGAAGTCTTGGTGTTGCCATCGCCGTAGATCGTCAGTTCTTTCTTGTCAAAGTCGAACCCGAAGCGGGCCGACCCGCCCGCTAAGCTATAGTCGTACCAGAACCCACAGCACACGGTGATCCACTTCATGCCCAGCTTCTCGATCTCCTCTCGGTTGGCCTGGGCTACGGGTCCGAGCATGACATCCTGGCCGAACTTGACATGCTCAATATCGCCGGCGTATCCGTTGGGCATGATGTAGGGGACCCCTGCCTTGGCGGCCGCCTGGACGAGTTTGCTGTGTGTGTCGCGGGGCGCAGTGGGGGCGACAGTAATAATAAAGAACTGTTGGCCCTTGAGGGCATCGACAATGGAGGCCTCATCGCTGTAGTCGACGGGGGCGACAACGACGCCCTCGGGGAGTTTGTTGGAGCTGTCTTTGCGCGAGAGGGCAGTGACGGTGTGTTTCCCAGTTTTAAGGAGGGCGGCAGCGAGAACAGAGCCAACAGTACCTCCGGCCTAGTAAGTCTGTTAGTCTCACCCTGTATTGTACTTGGGGATGGGCTTACGTACACCGACAATGGCGACTTTCTCAATGGTGTTGGTGATGCCCGCGGGCTGATCCTTAGCGTATGACATTTTGCTTGAGTGATATGTGTGAATTGATCTGGATTGAATTGAATGAACCAAGACTCAAGTGCAGCCGAATCATGATCAATTTATATTAGTTCCAGCTTATGACCTCCGCCGCAGCAGCCGCACTGCAGCCTGAAACTCCGCAAAAGCTGCGCTCATCAACGTAACTCCGCAATAGCCGCACAATGTCCACCCCGAGCGGCGTTAAGTTGTTGAATGAAAGAAACACTCGGGGCATCTTCCCACCCATTTCCCTCAGTATCAGACGGCCGAGTGTGGTCTAATCATGACTCGGAGTAGACAGGTTTGACTCGAGCACAGCCTCACGATCATTAGATTCCTTGAAGTGTGACTTCTGCTGTTAATTTACATTTGAATGTCGGGAAACATCGACAGATATGGCTCCACGAGAAACTGGTCCCAGTCCACCCCCAGCCAACAAGATCTGGCACAGCGGTGTTGGGCTCGGGTTCCGGTGGTGTTTGAAAGGCTTCGTACCCTGCCTCGACAGCTTCCAGCTGCAAAAGTTCCTTTCGTTTCTTCGCTATATTAAGACCTAGAAGATGCCGTGCTATAGAGAGTGCCTGCCGAGTGAGTGCTGTATCCGTTGCCCTAGCAAGATTCTCCAGCCTCTTAAAAGCAGTAGGAATGTGAGCGGACGAGGCTGGAGTGTCAATGGCCAATAAGATACAGGCATATTGGAAGACACTGCCGATAACATTCCATAATAGACGGCCTTGACTGGCGAGCTGCTCAGCTGCCTCTAGTCCATCCCTACCGCTGTCGATGACAACCTTAATGGTTTCATCCGTGATGCCTGCCTTCAACTGGTAGATGCGTCGATAGAAACAGAATGCGAGATCCGCCTTAGTGGCGACCAAAAACGGATGCGTGAAATGTAGTTTGCTTAATGCCGTAAGACGCTTGGAGAGCTCCTCCCTTGGAGATGGAGGCTGAGAGTCAAGTTGGAACGGAGAGTTCGGCGACGGGATAATCTGGATGATTTGCACGAACTGGTCGGCAAAAGATCCTGGGATCGCAATGATAGCCTGCGTAGTCACGGCTGCAAATGTCACTGCCGACCGATCGCACTCGTAGGACAGCATCTGGTGTGCGGCCCACAGGATCCAGAAGATGCGCCTCAGCCGGTCCGCATCATAGCCAAGAGCAGCGGCACCAGCGACTGACGTTATACGTTGGATGTTTTCTTCTTTATGCAGCCCGACGACTTCGCAGAGGTGCATAAGCGTGCAGGAGGCGACCCAGGCACTACTAGGCCGGGTTGTGGCTCGGAGATAGAATAAACGCATGCCCCACGCGATAATATGATCGACGCTCAGCATCCGCATCGAGGCCGGATCATCGAGAATGGCTTTCGCATACTGTAGTAGGTCCGACTCGCGGGAGTACCTGACTGGAGAGAGGAAGGATCCGACTGCAGCAACACCAGCGGCTATAGCACCAAAGGCGACCGGCGGACTGCCGGGCCCATGATAATACTCGCGACACCGCTGAGCATAGATCCTGGGGTCAATGACATCTCCAATGGAGCCCATTGCAGAGAAGTACACGTCCGAGTAGAAGGCGAGGTTGTCCTCGGAGATCAGGCTGCCCAGCAAACCATACGTGTTGGAAGCCTCTTCCGGGCGGATGCCAAAGTTGTACGCAGTTGAATTGATCTTGGGAGGGTTGTCAGACCCGAGAGCCAGGCCTAATACATGCGGGAAGGCCATGGCTGCCGATGCGCCGGTGTACCTGGACTTGTGCTCCTCGAAGATGCCGGCGCTCTTGCCAGTGGACGGGCTGCTCTCATTTTCCACGGGGGGTCGGATCTGCATGTTACGGCCCTCGAGAACAGCGCGCTTGGCCACTGGGGGACCCGAAGTCCCGGTGATGTCGTCGTCGTACCTGCATTGATACTGGTAGGTGGAGCACATTCCACATGGATGCCCGCCATCGCATTTTCGCTTGCGCTGGTGGCACGGATTGCAAGCTTTTCGAGCACGCTTGCGCTTGTTTGTGGACATATTGAGAGTTCTATGTCATGATGGCATTTTTAAGATGAAACACTTGATGGACTGATAGAACTTCAATGTTGTCGAACTGAGGGGTGGTAATTTACCACTAAGGACAGCGTTATTCAAGATAAGTACATGTACCCACTCAATGTTCTCCTTTTGTCTCTGTATGGTAAACGTGGTACGTTCGGCGTACCGGCGTCGTAACACGCTAGGAACGACTCCCGAGATCTGATAACGCTTCAAACAGCAAGATCCAGCTAGAACACAACAATATGCGTCTCAATGGGACACCTCAATACCAGAACCTTGTGACACCGCACTGTAAATGCGTCAGTAAGGACAATGGTGGCTACAAAGAGGATGATAGTAACAGCCTGGGAGTCTTAACATTGTAGACAGTTAAAGTTGATCCGTGTCGACCGTCGTTCGAGCCAATCTCCCATACAGCCCAGGTGCCACGCTCCGTCTGCACTTCCCACACTGCAAATTGGCAATGTCATCTGCTGAGTTGCAATGAGAGATCAGGCAATCTATGCTGCCGCCGTCATCATCCTGCCTGAGTGAGCGGAGGATCACTGGCGTGCTGGTGTTGTCTGCATTGGCGGTCCCGAACTTGATCCGAGCGGCGGAAGACGGCGACACCTCGAAATTTTCCTACGATAAGAGGCTTGGATGACTCATTTTTTGCCCTAGAGCATTCCCTCAACACGGCTGTCTTGGCTGAATTTTCCCAAGAACTTCTCGCTCGATTTCGCCGCCCTTTCCAGGGGTCTGTAGCTCACTGGCTCTCCATCTACAAGCGCAAGAGCGTGCGCAATACAGTTAAGGCTTCAAATGGTAAGCGTGATCGTACGACCCTTGCAATAGCGAATTACATAAAGGTGGGAAATGGCCCCCGGGGTCAGGCGGCACAGCATTCGCGGCTAGGTAACCGAGTGCCGTTCTGCGATACGGGGAGCTATATAATACAACCTCAGATAGGGCCGAAGGAGCGGGGCATACGGCGTTAAGGGTATACGCATTTTGCAGATATGAAAGAGGCCGGCACAATCAGAGACGAACAAGGCTGTTTGGCAGAGGAAGACCTAGATAGCTTCGTACCATGGTGTACAGCCTATCCCTTTAGAGATGACTATAAGCATCGGCCCGAAGCTATACGGTGCCGCTGCGGGTTGAATCATCCCATTAGTTCTGCTCCAGTGCCACTTGAATGACAGCTCAAGGAGCGAGAACGAGCTGGGGCGTCGGATTGAGCGGCATCTCCGAGAAAACGAAAAGGGCAGTGCGTCGGGCTGGAGGCCAACACGTAGTAGTCGGTGGGGGCGAGAAAGAAAGAGAAAAAGGGGCGATGGGTAAGATAGAGGGGATGCAAAAGAAACGGAGATGTTAAGAGGGAGAGGGTCTTTTATGTCGGGCAGAAGGCCCTAAGGTGCAGTTATGTGACGTATTGGGGCGCTAAACCTAAACAGGCAAAACTAACTATGCCTATCCGCCGTTTAACTACATCTTCAAATTATTGAACTCTTCAATCGACCCCTCATGTCTTTTTTAATCACTTGCTCTCCACACCCTCTCCTTGGCTCATTTTTAACAGTCTCAATTGGCAGTCCTTTCTGCTTGCCTTCTCAATTAAGTGAAGAGAAAATCGCCCAGCAATTCCGCTTCACTTGAGATGACCTGTGTGTTTGCCTCTCTCGGAAGCGGGTCGGTCTCTCTGTTGCCTCTTCGTCTCAATCTTGATAGTCACGAAACATCACACATGCTATCTCGCCCTCGTGCTTTATGATGTCTCTTTAAAAATTATTGCCTGTTTGACTTGCCAAATGTCAAGGCTGGCCGACTCAGAAGCAATGACTTCTCGCCAATATGTTCACCTTCCTACAGAGGTGTTAATACTCATCGCCAAATTCATTTTTGATGATTGGCCAACTGAATACCCACGTTCTCAAGTAACACTTCAAAGGTTCTGTCTGGTATCTCGCCAGTGGTACTCTGTTGGCATTGAATTTCTCTACTACCGACCTCAGCTTGGCGGAGGGAATAGCTTCTCGCTTTTCACCAACACTGTGTGCCCACCAATACGCTCTCGAAAACGAAACGTGGACCTGGGCTCGCTTGTTCATGACTTGGACCTCTCAGTATTGGTACACCACAGCTCCAATAGCCTAACGGCACGGCTTCTAGGTCGAGTGAAGAAGAACCTGAAGAGTTTTGCTGCTCCGAGGATTTCTTTTTCGTGAGTAGATACTGTCCACCACAGGATACCATCAAACCTTTAGCTAACTTCTCTCCACAGGATCAACAGCCTTGCCCCCTTAGCAAAATGCAAGGAGCTTTCCTATCTTTACCTTGGCTTGGTAGCTGAGCCAATTCCGTTTGACGCCCTGAAGAAAGCAATTACCAGCCTCGACAAACTGGAAATTCTCGAGCTTTCGCCTTCAATGTTTATTACAGACGACGGTTCCAGTGAAGACTGGCCATCCAGTCTGAAATATCTCCGGGTTGGCGGGCGATTTGATGTCGAGAAAATGTCTTCTTTCAGGTGGCCCCCCAACTTGGTAGGGTTGACATTTCGAGGTTGCGAGGATCTGAACACTTCCGTTGTGGAAGAGATCCTCATGAATGAGCAGCTCCGCACCACTCTTACCGAATTGACCTTTCACCGTTTGAATCGCAAGATGTTTGAAGACGGGCCATCTGAGATCTTATCGGCTCTCATTGCTTTGAAGTATCTTCGGATACCCGTTGACCTGCTCGACGATTTATGCATTCTTCCTTCGTTTTATCAAGCTCCTCCAATGTCGATTCGTGAGCTAGAACTCACGGCACCATATGACGAGAATTTTTCCACGGAGATTGATACCGATGGCCTTTGCGAGGTTTTGAAAACGAATCTTTCTCGTGCGTGCTATCTTGGTATTAGCCCCGCCTGTCTTAATATAATACCTGAAACATCACACGCCAAAATTGACAAATGGGTATGGAAGAACATTGACAAGTGTCCGGAAGAAGAACTCGATTCTCTTTTTGACATGGGTCTCAATGTCATGGATCAGGAGCCGCTTTGATATGCGTTCATGCATTCTTATGCAGTCTTCTATGCACGTCTCTCCATCTTGCATCAGCATTTAAGGTCATATACCATTATACCATTCAAGCAGCAATTTTCTGAGCGGTGTACAATAGCGCAACCCATGAAACATGAAACAGACTTTGTTGAAATGAGAGTACAGGTGACTGAAAGACTCCGGGCCGTCCAGCCTACACTAATGGTTCCTGGCTGCTCCAGGTCAGCAGCCTTGGATAGTCGCTAAGGAAACAGATGAGGAAGAGTGGGTTGCGGTTTGATCTCCTTTCCCGCAGAGACTCGAGAAACGTGGGGAAATAATTGCAGGTTTGTATGTCTGATATAAATAACTGATGCAATGATAGCCAAAAATGCTAGCTAAGCTGTGATTTGATTGTACTATTTGAGTCCATAAATCCGATGGGAGTTGTGAGTGGGGAAATGGAAATTCCCAAATATCCCGCCCGGGAATGACGTACATTTCCTTAACACATTCCCCAGGACCAACTACCACAATGAGATCGCAAACCCTGTGGCGGTCATTTGGCCTATTACAGCGCCATACACTCTCTCCTCGTAAAAATATCAGCCGGGCTATCCACACACCTAGTTCTCGACCAGTCCCCAACTTCGCATTTGCATTTGAGTGAGTCTCGGTCAAACGCAACCCATTCGATTCTCTTCTCACATGATGCAGCATCGATGGTGTCCTCCTCCGCGCCTCGAAACCTATACCCGGTGCCGCCGACTCGCTGGCTCTCCTGAAGGAGCAAGGCATCCCCTTTCTTCTGCTCACCAACGGCGGCGGTAAACACGAGACGGAGCGTGTCGCGGAAATTAGCGAGAAACTAGGGATCCCCTTGGATGCTACGGACATCGTCCAGAGTCACTCGCCTTTTGCTGAGTTGGTCAAGGGATGGGACGAGACGAGCGCTCTGGAACACAAGTGTGTGTTGGTGGCCGGGGGCGATGGGGATAACTGTCGGCGCGTGGCAGAACAGTATGTCAAGACCTTCTTCCTGTTGCTGAATGGTATATGCTAAGCAATATGGTGATAGGTATGGGTTTAAGAATGTTGTCACCCCGGCGGATATTCTCATGGCCAACCCTACTGTCTGGCCGTTTTCGAAGAACTTCGGCGACTATTATAGAACATTTGCCCGACCGCTCCCGAGCCCCATTAACCTCAATGATCCATCGAAGACTCTGAAGATCGATGCCATCTTTGTGTTCAATGACCCCCGAGATTGGGCATTGGACACTCAGGTTATTATGGACCTCCTCCTCTCGTCGCAGGGCCGTATGGGCACTTTGTCTGAAAAGAACGGCCGAATCGATCTTCCCAACCATGGGTACCAGCAAGACGGCCAGCCCCATCTGTATTTCTCTAACCCAGATCTGTGGTGGGCCGCCGCCTACCCCTTGCCCCGTCTTGGTCAGGGTGCATTCCGGGAAGCTCTTGAGGGCGTCTGGGCTGCGACCACAGGTGGTCCCAGCAAGGGTATTGAGTTGAAGAAGACCGTGATTGGCAAACCTCATCAACCCACCTACGAGTTTGCAGAGCGTCAATTGCTTCGGAACCGACTGCGAACCTTTGGAAGCTCCGCAGAGAACACGCCCCTGGAAAGAGTATACATGGTCGGTGATAACCCAGAGTCGGATATTCGAGGAGCCAACTCCTATCGCAGTGAAATTGGCAGTAGCTGGCATTCGATCCTTGTCCGCACTGGGGTATACAGTGGCGGAGAGCCTACTTGGATTCCTCAGACAATTGCTGATAATGTGCACAAAGGTGTTCAATGGGCGCTGAAGAGCTCGAACTGGCCTGCTCCATGATTGTCAAGAGACACTAGACACTCTATACTGATGAAGATCAGCATGATACGGTGTCAATTGTAAGTTTATGTGTGTCTATTCTAAATAGCTAATAGCGGCAAGCCACATAAGCGCGCCTAATGCATTTTATTGAAACTGTAAAGTAATACCAAATGTACATTTAACTGATCTACATGCTTGTATACACTCAAGCTGGTAGAGAATAAATGTGAAGAAGTCCCCACACCGCCTACCCCTCTTAGGGCATCATTCGGCGGGGTGAGTCAACGGAACACTTTTCTCTGCAGCTCTACTTACAATCAGCCTGCTGCATTAAGTCCTGCAAATTTCTCAGGATAGAAAATCATTGAGGTAGGATCCACTGCCCCGACTCACCACTCTGCCCCTCTAATTGTCCTCGCAGCATCATGGCCGACTCCGAATTGCCCCACCGTCCCAAGCCCGAGGCCCAGGATGCCTCCGCTCCCGCCGCGGAAGGTGAGACCAAGAACGCCAGCAAGAACGCCCTGAAGAAGGCGGCAAAGGATAAAGCCAAGGCCGAGAAGGCTGCTGCGCGTGCGGCGCAAGAAAAAGCCCAGGCCGCCGCCCAGGAGGCCAACGACACGGCCAAAGATCTATACGGTCCCCTCCCAGAGACCGAGGATGTCGTCCCGTCTACGCGGTTCAGCGAATTCACAGAGGATCACTACGAGAAGGAAGTGACAGTTGTCGCGCGTGTTGACAATGCGCGTGTGCAGAGTGCCAAGCTTGCATTCTTGATGCTGCGCCAGCAGGGACAAAAGGTGCAGGCCGTCATTGCGGCCGCAGAGCCCATCTCGCGACAGATGATCAAGTACACCGGCGGTTTGAACGTCAACTCGATTGTGCAGGTTACCGGTATTGTGAAGAAGCCCGAGATCCCGATCTCGTCCGCGTCCATCAGCCACCTCGAGATCCACATTCGCAAGGTCTACATGATCTCCGAGGCTGCGCAAATGCTCCCCATGCAAGTCAAGGATGCTGAGCGTCCTCCCCCCGAGAACACTGAGGAAGGTGCCCAGGTTGACGCCGAGGGTGCTCCCATCGTCACCCTCAAGACTCGTCTCGACAACCGGGTCCTCGATCTGCAGACCGAGACCAGCCAGGCCATTACCTGGATTTCCAGCGGTGTTTCCGAGCTCTTCGCTGAGTACATGATTAAGAGTGGCTCTCGGTGGATCTTCACACCTAAGCTGGTCGGTGCCGCCACGGAAGGTGGCAGCGGTGTCTTCGAGGTGAAGTACTTCAAGCGCAATGCCTATTTGGCCCAGAGTCCCCAGCTCTACAAGCAGATGTGTATCGCCGGAGATATGGAGAACGTCTTCGAGATCGCCCCAGTGTTCCGTGCAGAGGACAGCAACACCCACCGCCACTTGACTGAGGTATGATCTACTGATATATTCGCTCAAACAGAAAAAAAGAACAGATTATCTAACATGGCCTACAGTTCTCCGGTCTCGATTTCGAGAAGACCTTCCGCAACCACTACCACGAGGTTCTGGAGTTCGCCGAAAACCTCCTCGTCTTCATCCTCACCCAGCTCAAGGAGCGCTACGCAACCCAGATCGCCACCATCCAGAAGTCCTACCCTAAGGCCGGCGACTTCAAGCTTCCCAAGGACGGCAAGGCCCTGCGCCTGAACTACATGGACGGAGTCGCCCTGCTGAAGGAAGCCGGCGTCGACGTCTCAGAGCAGGAGAGCTTCGAGAACGACTTCACCACCGCCATGGAGAAGCAGCTCGGCCAAATCATCCGCGACAAGTACGACACCGACTTCTACGTGCTCGACAAGTTCCCCATGGCCGTCCGTCCATTCTACACCAAGGCCGATCCCAACGACAAGCGCTTCTCTAACTCGTACGATTTCTTCATGCGTGGCGAGGAAATCATGTCCGGTGCCCAGCGTATTCACGATATCAAGGAATTGGAGGAGTCTATGCGCGCTAAGGGTCTTGAGCCTAACCAGGAGGGCTTCGAGGATTACCTCAATGCTTTCCGCCAGGGTTGCCCTCCTCACGCAGGTGGTGGTCTTGGTCTCAACCGTATTGTTATGTTCTTCCTTGGCTTGCCTAACGTCCGTTTGGCTTCGCTGTTCCCCCGTGACCCTCAGCGTCTCCGTCCTTGATTTTGCAGTGTGGGACTATTCATAGCATACAAGAAGCATATAAAAACAAAATACTTTATTTCTTTTCAATTATATACACGTTTTTTGCTTATCTTAGTAATACCCTACTTGATTAATATAAAGCGAACTTCATGGAAGGTTGGAACCTTGTGAACTCTAAAATAAACAACGAGCCGGCAGCACTAATAATTGGGGTTGAGGTCAATAGGCCAGTTCCTGCTATATTGCGAAGAAAACACCAGAAACACCAAGGGTAGGCATAAATATGATATGATATTTGGATGAAAAGTTGCATTGACAAGTTTTGAGGGGTGGACGACGCAATCTAACGAATCAAGACACATGAAAAGCACACACGCTCTTGTCCCCCAACCAGGATTAAGCACGTAACAACAAAAAAGGAAAGCAAAGAGAAAGATTAAGACACAGAAGCAATAACAGCCGCAGCAACGCCCTCCTCCTCTGCCCGGACGGTGATCTTGGTAGTGACACCGGCCTTGCTGGAGTAGGCCATCTTGATAAGGGAAGCGACACGGCCGCCGGAGACGGTCTTGCCGAACAGCTTGAGCGTGTGTGTGCTGCTGTTGAGGGCGACGTCGGTGCCCTCGAGGGGTTGCAGAGATAGCGCTGAGATCAGTTGTTCCGTGGCATCTGTTATGAGAGTCAGTATAAGTATTCATAATTGAGAAAGATAAATAGGAAATGAACGTACCGTTGATACTCTTCATGTTGCTGAGCTGTAGGGTTTCGCTTTCCTCCTCGCCGTTGGCACCAGTCTGTTCCCAGACGTGGTCGAAGCTGCCGGCGAATGTCGGGATGACATAGTCGCTGCCTGTCAGCTCAAGGTCCTCTACCTGGTACTCGTCGTCGTAGCCGCTGTCCTCTGGCTCGCCGCTTGCAGGGTCGATTTCTTTGCTGGTGAACCTGAGGACGTTTGTGAAGGAGGTGACGGGGACACTGTTCTCGCCGGCGAGCTTCTTGAAAGCGACGTAGACAACACCAGGCTGGTCCGTGGCCAGCTTCGGGGCAGGGATGATGAAGTCATCCTCCAATACGTCCTCTTCATCGGGAGTGGCAACCACGGTAACATTCTCGAGAACGGTATCCGGAAGTGTGTTCTTAATATCATATTGCACCACGATGTGCTCCTTGAAAATGTGCTTGACGGCCGTAACAACATATTCGGTTTCGCTCTCGGAAAGCTCGACGGGTGCAGAGGACTTGAGCAAAGTACCGTACGCCTTGATATCGGGGTATTGCAGAAGCTGCTCTGCGTATTTCTGGGTCGCAGAGGCGCTGGCCGCTTCGGCCATACCGCCGGCCACCGCGCCCTTCGGAGGACCGGCCGAAGGGGCCTTGAGAGTTGGAGTGGCCGAGGTAAGCTTCTTGGTCCTCTCTTCAGCCAGGGCCTGCTCATGTGAGACAACTGGAATGGTAGCAACATCGAAGGCAGCAGCGAAGGTCTCCTTGTCACCAGACGTCACGTACATGACTAGCTGGTGCTCAAACGTGGAAAGGGAATACATTGAGTCTAGAACCATTAGTAAATTTAGTATTGCCAGTTATGGACAAGGTCTTACCATTCTTGATGAATGCACTCGCGCACTCGTCCTCTGCGGCCATCAGACGCAGGTTGAGGGCAGCACGGTCTCGTACCTCGTCGTCGGTATCATCAAGACAACGGGTGAGAAGAACATGAACACTAGATTTGACTTCGGGGTCCTTCTGACCAACACCAAACTTGGCCAATGCGGTGACAGCAGCGGCGCGAACGATGGCGTTCTCCAATACGACGCGGTTGTAGATGTAGCGGATATACTTGGTGGGATGGGTAGTCTTAGGGCCCTCAGAACCAAGCAGGTGTAGGATTCTAACCGAGAGCTTGGTGAACTCGCAGTCCTCAATGAACTCGCAGAGATGGGCAAGCGCATCTTCCTTGCTTTCCGGGACGAACTTGATCAAATCGAACATGCTCTCAACAACAGTGCGCTTGAACTCGTAGCCACCCTCGTCCCGTAGGATGCCACTCAGGAAAACGAGCATACCGGCCTGCTTGCTGGGGAACTTCAAGCACAAGGTGCGAATAGCCTCGACAATAGTGACCTTGAACTCGTCGGTGATATCCGCCATGAAGCCTGAGATTTGCTTCATCAGACGGTCAACGCTGGCTTCATTGCCGGTCTTAAGCAGTGTTGTAATGGCGAAGGTGGCAATAGAGCGGTTCGAGTTGGAGATGAGGGACTCCATATCGGGGTTGCAGACATTGACGACATGTGGCTTGAAAGAGGCGAAGTTGTGTAGGATACGGATGGCAGCGAACTTGGTGATCGAGCGGGGGGAGGACAGGAAGAGCTGGAGGACGTGAACTGCCTGGGTTGCCTCGGCATCGGTGACATCACGCATATCGCAAATAGCCTTGGCCGCCTCGAAGTTGACCATCTCATGCTTGTGGCGGAGCCAGCCATCCAACATCTGCATCATGGGTTTCCGGAGACCCTGGTCCTCCTCAGCCAATTTGGCCGCCAGGCGTACCAACAAAACCAGAGCAGCCGGGCTCTTCACCACTCCTGCAGCACCGTACTGCTGTACCATCTTGACCAAAGACATACGATCGTGCGAGCGCATCTGGTACAAAAGACCGATGGCATGGTACTGTGTCATGAAATTCGAGTTGGAGATCGCGTGGCTCTGGGAGCTCGAGGAGAAACCAAGGAACCCGGTTGATGATTTCGATGACGAGGCCGCTTCCTGTGTTTCGCTCTGCCATCTCCGGACAACGTCGCGCGCAATGGGAAGGAGGTGGTAGGAAGAGACCAAGGCCGCGGAGGACACCGACGGGGTCTTGTCAACAATGGCGGTCTTGATGAGTCGCTCGATACCCTGTACTGTGGAACCCTTTTGCAATTGTCAGCACATCCCCTCAACCATTGAAGTCCTCGCGACCGACGACCTACATCAATAATGCGGCAGAGCGCTCTGATGGCATTGGCCCGGTACAAAACATCGCTCCCAACTGCGGTGTCCTTCATAATGATACTTGTCGACATGATCACATCTTCGGCGGTGCCAGCCAGCTCCTTCAAGATCAGATACACCATCTGCCGCAATGACGGGTCTTTGTTCTGGAAGAGCTTGGAGATTCCGAAGAAGAGGGTGGTGGCTTCATTCGTAGGGAACTGCTCCCCGGTGAACATGAGGACAGCGATCTTCGTGAGTAACGTTCGGCATGTTCGCGGCGAGATAGGAGAGGAATTGAATAGGCGTGCTAGGGGAATTGCCTCGTCAGCATTGAATATGTGCAGCGCATGGAAGCGCCAGGGGGTATTGTTGATTGCACACACCATCTTGGAAAACGGAGGTCCGATCAAGCTTGATCATGACCTGGTCCTCATCTTCATTTTTCTTCATGTAACTCATCTTGCCCAGCAGCTGGGATTGCACCAGCAATGAGTGGTTGCTGTCGTATTAGAAAGGTGGAGTTGGTGCAATTGGGACACGGGTCGAGTACACAGAAGCAGGGTAGGGCGGTGTAGGCGACTACAGCATTTGCATAACCACGCACGAATTCAAGGCTTAAAGAGGGTAAATGGGAGGGGAACAAGAGAATATGATTGAGGTAAATGAGGTGGTAATGGATCTCGAACCCTCAAAGCTCAGAACTGCCAGCTATTGACAAGTTGAAGGTGGCCTTCCGTGTGTTTGGCCCGAACCAAACACTGCAAACAAGTGGCATCACGATATCGAAGGCAGCGCATTTATCCCTCCGACTCCCCTCATTTTCTCCATATTTCGTTTGAATTGAAATTGATCTGTATAACTTCGATCATTTCAATCCATCATGCAGGTTGAAGTCGATCCCAAGGAGGATACCGAGTGGTAAGCCTATTACTTGCGCATACCTATACCCCCGCCGCCGGCAAGGTATAAGCCGAATGCAGTGTGCTAACCACATTGTATAGGAACGATATCCTCCGTCAACATGGCATTATTCCCGAAAAGCCCAAGGATCCCGAACCTCTGATCCAAGAGGCTCTGATCGCCGCACAGCACAGGGCGCACGAAAACCGACTTGAGGACAAGGACCTTGACGAGCTGGACGCATTGGAGGAGGATGAAGATGAGGAGTTTCTCGAGAGTTATCGGTAAGCCCATGGTCTAATCATTTACCATGCCTAAAAGGGTCTCTTTTTGCTCACGGTATCAATCAAACAGGCAAAAGCGACTCGCCGAACTCTCCACCCTCCAAAAAACCAGCCTCTTCAACCAGGTCTTCCCACTTCAGAAAGTCGATTATGCCCGTGAGGTAACAGAGGCATCGAATAGTGCATATGTACTAGTCAACCTCACGTCGATGGGCGGAAACGTTGAATCGCGTGTGTTGACGGAGCTCTGGCGGCAGCTTGCTGCCAAATTCGGCGATATCAAGTTCTGTGAGATTCGTGCCGACATGTGCATTGAGGGATATCCAGAGAAGAACACGCCCACAATTTTGGCATACAAGGATACCGAGATCAAGAAGCAGCTTATTACACTGCAACAGTTGAAGGGTCCCAGGACCAAGCTTGAAGGTAAGTTCTGTCCAGGGCATGAGCGGAGTAAGGATGATATACTAATATAATGCATAGATCTTGAGGGTCTGCTCGTGGAAATTGGTGCTTTGAAGGAGAGTGATGTTCGTCTGAAGAAGCGTGATGACGAGGACGACTACAAGAAAGACGATGACCTGAACGTTGAAGATTATGATGACGACTGGGATTGATTTCCTTGTTTCCTTGATTGAAAATTACTGCAAATATTATGACCTGGCGTGTGTATATTATGAAAATATCCAAAAGATGATGACCCCTTTTCCATGTCGGCAGGAGCCAAGAGAATGATGCTGTAAGGCATAACGCGCTGTCGGCCTCGATTTGAATTGAATTGCCTCCTACATCTACTATACCTATATCTGTAGTTGGTGGCTTTGGCTATCTACATATGCACAGTCTCTTCAGATATGGATGGCCAGTTTAGTGAATATCAATAAATCCAACTCAATTTGCAAACTACATGTAGGCGTTCAATGCAATGGAAATAAAGAAGCCAAATATCAAATATAAATAGCACAGACGCTCCTAAGCACAACCAAATCACGTATATACCGAATTCAACAACGTATCAGAAGATATAATCGCTGTTCGTCCTATTGATCCCATCAATCCCAACGCCAAAGAACATCAATCGTAACCGTATCAGTGGCACCCGCAGAAAACGGCACCATAACATTTGAAATCATCAAATCAACTCATCACGACCAGCAGCCGCACTCTCCTCAATAGCCTGACGCACCTGGCTCTCTTTAAAAGCAGGGCCCTGTCCATCACACTGCGACATACCCTTCAAACGCTCCGTGACATCACCGATATCAAGCTGGCCGCGCTCAAACAGCTCATGCTTCTGAATAAGGTCCCACGTAGCACGCGCATCCAGCAGCTTCTCGCCGGTTATCGGACACACGGTGAGACGGTGTTGCGGACTTCGAGGCGCGCCAGGGCCATCGGGCATGAAGGTGGTATGGAAGTCTGTGGGGGAGAACTTCATTGGGCCCGTTACGGTTGGCTCGGGAGTATGGTTTGCACTGGCGTGTCCGTGGTCGGTGTGTAGTGCTGTCGCACGCAAGATTTCATTCTCGGTTGTGTACCGGGCCAACTCGCGCTTGAGGCGCTCATTGTCGGCTTGTAAGGTGTTGGATGCTTGTTCAAGGTTGTTTACTTTGTCTTCCAGGTCGCGGACGTGCTGTTCCTTACGCTCCCGGAACGCTCGTTGACTGTGTGATGAATAGGGCCTGTTAGTGCTTTGTTGCTTTATGGGGATAGATGTCTCTCTGGCCACTTTGGTATATCACATACGCTGCTCGGTTCTGTGCCTTGCGCTTGCTTTGTGCGGGCGCTGATTCCTTTTCCTCGCTGCTACTCCTCCCTAAAGTTGGATCGGCGAATTGAGCCTCATCGCCGTCGAATGAGGTGGGGCGTGTATACTGATTGTTGGCAGCATCGCTGGAAGCAGAGTGCTTGACCGATTCTGGCGGTGTATGTGGCGGTGGGACAAAGGAGGGGTCGACAGGAAACGAGGGGTCAAAGCCAGGGAGGTTTTGGTAATTCTTCTAGCCTATTAGCGACATGCGACATGTCTTGAATGGACAAAGAACATACCAAAGGGGCGAATGTATCTGGTTGGGTATGGGGTTGGTCGGGGGTAGGCAGCCCGTATAGCGAAAAGCTGGAGGGCTGTGATCGGGGATCATAGAAAGAGTAATCCATTACGGAATATTAGACAGGTTCCCAAGGTCTTCAGGGCTTGTCGGAAAGTTAGGAGGTGATGGTGGGAAAACTCTTTGAAAATCTATTATGTCCAAAGTTTCATGTACCGGGGGGCGTTCCGTGTTGTATGTGCAGAATTCAATGTTGTCATGACACTCCGATACCATCTTAATTCAAGGTATACAACGTGCTGGCAAGGTTTACATGTATCCAACCTCTCGAATGTCCATTAATTCCAGGAGTGTTCGGTACATGGGCTAAACTTTCGATGATCTCACCGTTTTTCTACTCTTTTTGGGACCGCCCAGTACGGATATTTGGTTCCAAGGGTCAAGTTCCAAGTCTGTTGAATACCACAATTCCAGTTGGGACGAGAGTAAATTGAAAGCGCAGTGTAGAGAGAGCTAAGAGAAATAATGTGACACCCATCGACGCATACCACCCCGGAAGCGACCCTAACCAATGTCCGTCGCCAACCACCAGCTTCCCGCAAAGCGGGATTGCATTAGAGACCTCCTGTAACAGTAGTTTCTGCCATGTAGCTTGAGCAGAAAGAAAGTCTGCAAAGCAATACTCCCGAAGACTGTCTCCGTCTCAGACCTCCCTTGGCCAGATTGTAGGCCACACCTCGTCCCCGTTGAGCGTCGATAGTTCACAAATTAATCGTCAGGCAAACAAAAAAAAAAGGAAAAGGAACAGGGGAAGATCAAGGGCAGAGAATAAACATCATGAGTGAAGGAAAGGGGTAAGCAATGATGGGCAGCGCATCCAAGGATGCATTCAAGGATCTCCAGTACCAGCGATTAAACAATCCGAAAAAAAAAAAAATTGCGGGCTGACACCGTCATTTGCATCCCCCTTTACTCTTGCCCTCTGGTTATTCTGACCAAAGATGCCAGGTTGTAAAGAGGAACCGGAGGGCGAAGACGTAAGAATAAGCCGCAATATCAGGAGCGTTTCGAGACGCGTAATCGGTTGTCCCGCAGAACGGGTACAGAATCCGAAAAGTCATAGAAAACAGTCGACAAAGTTTTCGCAGGCTCAGCACAAGATTGTCCACCCAACGGGAAAATGTTCCATGGGGCTGAAGGCGAGCATGCGATAAACAGAGGCGAATCGAAACGGCTGAGATCGAAATCTGATCGAAAACGGGATAGGAGGGCTGTCGGGGCAAATGAATAGAGATCCAAGAAGAAAGAAGACAAAGAAATATCCGAGAAGGCTGAGTGCGACATGGTCCGCTCTAAGGCGACATGAACGGGTCCCCGGTTTCTTAGTAGATAAGAATGTGAACAGACAGGAGGCACATGCTAAACAATAGCCTCGCCGTCGTGCAAACACGATTAGTACCACCCATGGGCCTCCGCTCCTTCGTCCCGCTTCGAACGGCCACCAGAAGGTCCATAACCCAAAGCAGCACCTTTCGAGGCAGAACGTAGCCTAACGCCGAAGACTATGCGATTAGTCAGATTCAGAACATAAGGGTCCTCCACGCCAGCGTCACGAAATGCAAATCACTCAACGTAGGAGTTAAGAAAGAAGGGGTTCCCTACTCGGAACCAGGTTTCATGTACTCACATCCTGTCACTACCTCCCACGGCACGGTTGGTGTCCGGAGTGTCGAGAGTGCCGCGTTCAACGACCTTACGACGCTGGCTGTTGATGGCACCGGGCTTGGCGGCGCCACCGGCTCCCATCTGGCCACCAGCAGGCAGAGCCTGGCGGCGCTGCTGATCTTCAGCATCCTTGTCCTTCTTGGAGGCGTCCACGATCATGGCGGCGTTCTTCTGATACTTGTAAACGGTCCAGTCGAAGACGTAGTCGTACTGGAAGGACTCCCGGACGAAGAGGTCGCGGAAAATCTTGCGCAGGTAGGAGTAATCGGGCTTGTCGTCGAAGCGTAGCGAACGGGTGTAGTTCAGGTAAATGGCAAATTCATTGGGGAAACCACGGCACAGAACCTCGGTGGGGGTGGTCATCTTCTTCTCCATGATGCGGTCATACTTCTGCTTCTTCGTAGCGGCCTTCAGACCCTGCCAGGGGAGGGAACCACGGCAGAAGTAGAGCATGACATAACCCAGAGATTCCATGTCATCACGTCGGGACTGCTCGACACCGAGATGGGTGTTGATACTGGCGTAACGGGCAGTTCCAGTGAGGTTCTTGTTCTCACGGTAAGGGATGTGGAAGTGGGTCTTGGGGTCACGGTATTTCTTCGCAAGACCGAAATCAATTACGTTGACCTGGTTGCCACGCTTGCCAATACCCATTAGGAAGTTGTCGGGCTTAATGTCACGGTGGATGAAGGATTTGGCGTGGATGTATTCGATGCGGGAAATGAGCTGATCGGCGAGAAGTAGGACAGTCTTCAGGGAGAACTTGCGGTTGCAGAAGTTGAACAGGTCCTCCAGACTGGGTCCCAGAAGGTCGATGACCATAGCATTGTAATCACATTCGGTACCGAACCAACGAACGAAGGGAATACCGACACCACCGGCGAGCGACTTGTAGACGCGGGCTTCATATTCCAGCTGGGGGTGCTTGGCCTTGACGCTCTCGAGCTTAATGGCAATCTCCTCACCGGAGATGATGTTCGTTCCTAGAAGTAATGAGTTGCTGTGCAGGGTAAAGCCAGGGTTGTCATTCCATACCGAGATAAATGTCACCGAAACTGCCACTGCCGATCTTACGGCCAATGCGGTACTTGTTACCGACTCGCAAATCCTGGAGGCAATGTCAGTACAACGCGTGGTTCGGACGTCTTATTGACAATCATGAAGTCATGGTATGATCTGAGCGTGTATTCAAGCATTTTTAAGGTATGGCTCCGAGTAGAGAAAGAAGAAAAAGAAATCGGGGGTGGCTAACACTGACCATGGTCGTCATGTTGAACCGATGGGGGCACAGCGCTTAGCTGTGAGAAAGGACTTGAGGCTAGAAGATGGAGAATATTAGATTCGAATGTTGTTGATGAAGACACAACGGTATGCAAAGGTGAGATCGATGGAGTATACAGGTAAGAGAGGCAGAGAGGCAGAGAGGAAGAGAGAGAAAGAAACAGGAAATCACCTGGGCAAGTGAGAGGGGTTGACAACTAAGCCTCAGGCAATTTAGGAAGGCTGAATTTAGGAAGGCTGGGCCCAGGTCGACACAGGGAACAAGACACAGAAGCAGAAACAAAAACACAACACACTCTTCTTTCAATATGATGCAATGAAGGAAAAGAAATGTAACCGGAAACTGAAAAGTCAAAAGGTAAAAAGCAGAACGAATCTAGACATACCTGATAACGAATCAAAGAGGTGCCGACCGTACTGAAATCAACAGCGAATATCCGGGAGATCCGGGGGATCAAGAGAATAAATGTCAAATATCAAGGGCAAAAGCCTTTAAAGCAAAAAGCCTTCAAAGCAAAAGCCTTTCAAGATATGAGTTCAAGTTAGAGAAGAAGAAGGGAGGGGGCAAAGAGGTGAGTCGGTGAGAAGGGTATTTTTTCCTCAAGTCACGCCCGACCTCGGGTCTGTCATGGTATGGTAAGTTTCTGTATTGGGCATCTATGGACTTTTTGCTTTACATTTTAACGTCTACATAGGTATGAATTGATATTAAATGTTATATAAAACATTAAGAATTGATTAAGGAATACATATGTAAATTTCAATAAATTCTTATACTTCCTATGAAACTCCATATAATACCTATTATCTTAATCTTGGTATGTAATCCTCAACTGACCGGTATGTGATCAATGAGACCTGCCGTGGGCATCAAGCCTATATAACCATGCTATCGATATTGGTGTGATACCCAATTTTAGATGTATCTGAGTATATGACTCTCATTTGAATCATATACAATCACATTACCCCTTGCGAGACATTCTATCCGCAGTGGTCTTGCTTATCATGTATCCATCCATGGATGATCCTGAATCAACAATACCAGATACTACACTATGCGCGATTTTCCTCAATGGGAAAGTCGCCTCAGTCTATTAGATCCAAACATGCAGTACGTGCAGTACCTATCATGCTTGCAACTGGTTCCTGTGATGGAAATCAAAATATATGGCTATCCAGTATGTAATTCTACATATGCTAAGATGGCATCGCCGCGGAGTAAGCTTATACCTATCGAATCGGGCTGATGACAGGTCATCATTCTCACCTGGGTGTCTCGAAATTACTGAACTCCAGGATATCCTTGTCATAATGGGATTGATCAAAGATAAAGAGCCTCCACAGGGCAACTAGAACGATTTTTGACTATGGATGAACAAGGAATCCGCGTGGAATATGCTAGTGGTACAGCCAGAGTCCAATGAACATCAGAAAACCGGGGTATAAAAAGGGCAGCCGGGGGGTTAAATACAGAATCAAGAGGGGGAAAGGGGGGAAGGGAAACAAATGAGCGCGATGGCGAAACGGAATATAACACCGTGCATCGGCGGAGAAGGAACACACATGATAAAAGCACATCATACATAGAAAAGAGAGTGGGAAAACAACGAGGGAAAAAAGGAACAAGTATTGCAAATACACGCGCAGAACGCTCAAACGGTGCAAATTGACATATCTTAGGGCACATGGTCGTAGAACAGCAATGGAGGGCAAGAATCTTTCTCTAGATCACGTTGGAGTGTTCGGGGTGTGCAGCTCCAGTGCTCAATGGCTTGGTTTGCACATCAAACCCAGCCCTGTCATCATCGTCCAGTCTCCTCCTCCATTCTGCCAAGCTATCACTCATCAGTGCGGGTCCCTCACTAGCATCCTTGGTGGGAGTCCGATCCAGATCCAGCTGGCTGCTCAGACGGTAATTGCGGTTGGTGCTCTCCCAGTGAGTACGCAAAGCATCCAACTCGTTGGCAAGTGAGTCCAGAGCCATAGAACCACGATTATCAGGGAACGTGGAGTCCTGCGAGACATTGCTATCAGCTCGTGCCCGCCCATTGCCTCGGCTGATTGTGTTGCTAGAGGCGTTGCTGTGTGTGCGCGAGATTCCATTGGAACCTTGCACAAGGTGAGATTGACGGCGATAATGACCGACTGATGTTTGAACCTGCTCTAGAAGCATGTTGACCTTACGCTCTGCATCTGAAGCACGAGTTTCAAGGTGGGTGTTTTCTTGCTTAAGCTGGTCCAGCTCAGAACGACTTTTCTCGGCAGCAGTGAGTAGCTCTTGCTTAAGACGTTCGTGTTCACTTCGCGACAACTCCTTCTCAGTCGTAACCTGATCGAGATCCTGCTTGAGCTGCGTGATCTGGCTCTCAAGGCCGCTGATAGAAGATGAAGTTCGACTTTGAAGTTCGGACATCGACAGCTCGAGACGGGACCGTTCAGCGTCCCATTCAGCCGAAGAAGATGCCTGGCTGGCTGAATTCTCGAGGCTCTTCTGAGCCACATCCAATTCAGATTGCATTTTAGCATTTTGAGTCTTATACCGACTCAGCTCATCCTTCATCCGCTTCAACATCTTCTCAGTACCTTTCACGTAATGAACTGCTGACTGGTAATCATTCTCGAGCTGCTCAAGTTTCTCTCGGAAAGCTCGGTCGGCTTCCTGCTCGCGACTTTCGAAGCCGTTCTTCAGGTCGTCATGGGCCTTGATGCTAGCCGAGAGTTGTTGCTCAAGCTCGCGTAGTCGGCTTTGCTCCGGAGTGCCGAATCGTGACCCGGGGGATTCAAGCCGAGGGGACCGTCTGGACTCGCTGTTCATGCCACGCTCACCAAGAAGATCCTTCAAAGCGGCGTGCTGAACCGCCAAAGCTCCAGCCTCTCGCTGGTGAGCCTCAAGCTGTGTCTTCAAGTCTCGGTTATTGGTGGCGGCCGATTGGCTTTCCTTCATGGCAGTCTGAAGCTGTCTGCGCAATTGCAAACCTTCACGGCTAGCCTGCTCCTGGTATGCTTCAAGGCCAGCAATGCGTTCCTCTGCACGCCGGAGCTTGTCCGAGGCTGCGTTGGCGGCTGCCTGGTTAGCCTTAGCTAGAGTGGTGGACCGCTCGATCTGGGCCTCCAAAGCGGCGACTCTCTGGTCAGCACGAGATCGGAACGGATTATCCAAGTCTGTAGAAGATGCGCGTTCCAGGCCAGACACGAAGGCAATCTTGTGGGTTTCCGCTTCCTTGGCGTGGATTTCTGCCAACTCCTCTGCATCTCGGAGGCGACGAGTAATGTTTTCCAGTTCAGTAGTACGTTCTTCGTGCTCCGATCGGAGCTGGAGAAGCTTTCTCTCCAGACCCTCGCGGCGCTCTCGCTCCTCTTGAAATTGCTTCTCAACGAGAGCTGTCTTTGCGGCTGAGGCAGAAACGGCCTCTCGAAGACCACCAAAGCTAGAATCGAAGTCCTTTAGACGGGTCGAGGAATCCTCAATCTGTGCCAACAATTCTTCTTTGTCTAGGGTGAGTTGTCGAAGAGAGGCTTCTGCTTCTGCACGCAGGAAGGCCTCTTCTCTGGAGAGAGCCTCTGCTCGGTGAAGCTCAGCGCGCAAGTTTTCTGCTTCTAGAGTATTACTTTGCATTTCAAGCTCTGCCAGGTGCTTCCGGGTTGCCTCGTTTGTCTCTTCGGCAAGTTCCTTGGCTTGACGCTCCTGCGAGAGCTCGGTGGTCTGCGCATCCAATTTAGCTTTCAACTCAGATAGTGAGGCTAAGGCGAGGGCAAGACGACGTCCCATATCGGTAGGTCGCTCATCATCTCCATCCCGAGGAGCATCCGGTTGAGGGGTTCCCCGTTGACTACCACCATGGGCAGCGAGCTTGGCCCGGGAATATGCAGCTTCATTGATAGCCATATCGCGTTGATGTTCCACTTCAGCAACCCGTTTAGACGCGATGGCAGCCTGTCGATCCACAGTGGCCTGCATCTTGCTAAGGTCTGCTCTCATGGCCAAGAAGGCCTCAACTAGCGGACGATCCTCATCACTCAGGGCCTCATTGGCCCGGTCGTCTAGCGCCGGGCTACTGGTTGCATTGGGAACATAGCCACATTTTCTTGCGAGTGCGAGTTCTGAGGCATACCAGGCATTTCGGGCCTTGGTAACCTCCAGCTCCTTTATCAACGCCTCTTGGTGGGGTGTAAGTCGAGGAGACCGTGGCTCATCACCAAGAGTCTTGGAGTTGCGGAAGCTTCGAGATTCCATTGAGCCCTCGATGCTAGCCTGCCGACCGAGGATCGATTCCTCCCCACTGTCAACGGACCCGCGCTGTCGGTGAGAACGGAGTGACCGTTGTCGGCCTGGGGCGCTGATCAACGGGGCTGCCTCGCCTGCTTCCATGGCCTTGGCTGATGGCTTTTGGTGTTGTGTTGGAGTTCGGCGACCAGCTGACGGAGGTCCCTGGGAATCCTGTGGGCCTTCCTTCATGATTGGTGATTCCTCGCCACGCTCGTTGTTTGCTACACGATTATCAGCAGTTGGTGTGTAGCCGCGATCATTCTTGGTCGGGGTCTTGCTACGAGGGTTCGCGCCAGCTGGAGGGGCATTGCCGCGAGGGCCAGGAGACGGTGCTTGTCCGGGAGGCGGTGGACCAGCAGGAGCTTGCGCAATTGATGCCCGTGGCAGTCTAGACCCAGGTCCCAAATTTGGATTAGGGCCGAACTCCCCTGGTCTATTAGCAGCCGTGCCCTGCATCATACTCTCACGCGATGGCGTTGGGCCCCGTCGCATTTGCTGTTCCGGGACTGCATTCTGTGCCTCCCGAGATGAGCGCCCAGACGAGATACCGGGTTTATCAATACTTGTCTTTCTGGTCGCTGGGTCCGGAAGGCGTCCTCCGGGTTGCGAATCATTGGGGTACCGGATCTTGCTAGTATCAAGGATATAGGACATGCTGAGCTCCGCGGGGTCCCTAGGAGCCGAGCTCGGTTCACCCGCCATCACAATGATCTGCTTACCAAAAGCGGTCATGCTGTGACCAGATCGCGGGGAAGGCGCAGGGCCCATGTTTTGGAAGGAGTACCAGCGTCGAGTCGAAATGCGGAAAGCTGACAGGTCTCCCAAGTCCACTCCTTCATCCGTGCGACCTCCGAACACATACATCACATCGTTTACCAAAGCAGAGGCATGACCTTCCCTAGGAGCCGGGATAAAACCAACGCAATCAATTTCGGTCCAGATGTTGGTAATGTGATCATAAGACCAAACATCATTGAACCACTGCACTCCGTTCGTACCTCCAAATAGGAATAGCTTCTCGTTGAAGCTGACAATTGTGTGGTTTGTTCTTGCCGGCGGAATTTGGCCTGGTGGAGGCCCACCTTCGTGACTGTTCTGGATCAGAACCTCCCATTTATTTGCCGGGTTTTGAAGCTGGTTCAAGTCGAATGCAATCAAATCATTGAAAAAGAAGCCCTCCACTTGGCCGCCGAAGACGTAAAGTTTAGAACCTAGAATGTTCAATGTGTGACCGTAACGCCCGGAAGGTCGAGAGCCGGGAGGGATAGCGCGGGACCATTGGCGGGAAGCTAAAAAAAACAAAGAGTCAGAGTCAAGGTAAACATGAATATACCGATACCACACTTACATGTGTTCAAAAGATATAGAGTGTCGTCCAGAGAGTCATTCTCGTCGATTTTGGTATCACCACCAAACACGATGAACGCATTCCCCACGAGCAAACTAGCATGACCGACTCGGGGGCCGGGGCCTTCAGATACTGTCGCAACCTGGAGACAGTTCAAGCCGCCGCCACTGCTTTCAATCATCCATAGATCACCCTTGACGGTTGATCCATCGATCAGGCCTCCCATCATATATATGTCTCCTTCCTTGGATGCCACCGAATTGATTGCTGCTCCATAGCGAGGAAACGGGTTTGTCTGGGGTGAAGAGAAGTTCAAACGGCGTTGCGACCATGGGTAAAGGGATGAATTGGGACTTGGAGGGGGAATCCCGTTAGGTGGTTGCTGGGGTCTTTGCATCTGTCGTAGATATTAGATTTCTCTCGTCAGAAAGCGACGGATGGATCTCGAAATAGATACCCACCTGAGACTCCGATTCCGCTCTCTGCCGCGGCCGTACTGCGTCCGGACTCGCCGGGCTTGTGGCCGAGTGCAGAGAGTTGCTGAAGCTACCGCTTGGGGTTGGCGTCTGGGAAGTCGTGCCATCCCCCTTGACCCCATTCGCCATTATAGATCCAGTGGATGGAGTTCCCTCGGAGGTGTGGACATTTCTAGTCGCCGGGGGAGTGCAGCCGGCTGCTGACTCTGCTGGTTCTTCTTCGATTTGAACAGAAAGGCCATCGTGATTTATGTGGTCGTAGTCGGTCGTATCAGGGGATCTGGCGCAAAGCCAAGCTGCGCCGAGGTGCGGACTCGATCCGACACCCGAAAATCGAAGTAATGGCGTCGTCACGAGAGGTGAAGTGGAAAATCCGAAGAGATAGGGGGGGTTGTCTATTTTAGAAGTGAAGTGGGAACCAGGAACCACTAGGAACCATAAAATCGTTCCATGCACAAGCCGCTCAGCGTTCCCCCAAAAAAATAAGTGTGGGCAAGGGAGGCTTCTAAACAGAAGCATTCGCACTAGGGACTCGAGAAAAAAAAGAGAAAAAGAAAGAAAAACAAATCAAAGCGGCTGAAGCCAAGGCAAGAAAGGGGGAGGTGGAAATGCGAAAGAGGAAAAGCGAAGATGGAAGAGATGGCCGTTTCAATTTCCCGGAGATGCTCTAAGTCGAACTAGTCTTAGTTCCATTGGACGTGCATACTCAGGGGCATACTATTAGTACTCAAATATTTAAAGATCACTATATTTTAATTCAATGCTTGTCTTCTACATATGGTTCTCCATACTTACATTGTGCTATCTCCCTCATTCCTTTTTCCCAGTCTCTTTTCACCAGCCTCCAGGAACCGAGGGGGTTTTCACATTCCACTATAGCATATTGACACGTCTTTAGCCTTAGTATTCCAGTATTTCAGAAGCAGAAAGTAAACAAAGAAAAAGGTTTCACAACAATGTAGAGTCATCAGAATACCTGACAACATTATATTCAAGGGTTAGTTGAAATACCATCCACAGGCTTGTTAACCCTAATTATCACACTATCACACCCCAATTGCTACATGCCGCGGGTCCGAGGACTCGGCCACGGTGTGAACAACTGCAGGTCCAATGATAATTCATCCTAACACTGCATTTCCCAATTCCACACGGCGATCCATACCCCACAATGGGCAAGAAATACTGATTGATCACAGAAATAAGGCTGTACAACATTGCAAGGCATGTGGGGTGAATGTCAACTCTCCAATACCTTACTATAAAAAATACCTAGGTAGAGCTCCCGGTTTGACGCTGATAGATCCAAGAGGAAGGGGGTTCCCATCAAAATAATCCATTTTTGGAGTCTGGAGTAGGCGATCTCTCGTTTTCCGGCTCCCGGGTTATTGTAGGGATGAACCTTTTGACACTGATGTACTTTTGCAATAATCTATCATCATTGGCTACATGCCATATGTCTGAGCTTTTTGTTTGGTTTGCTATGTTGTATAAGAATCGACGTGTCAGAATTCTGGATGTCCATCCTTCCTGGGGTGAAACACCTTTTGTATCCCCTAACTGCTGTCTTAGACATCACCAACCATTAAATGTCTCTCTTGGATCAAAGCAAATGCTCACAAAATGTTCTGTTTAGAAAATAAATAGCTGACCAACAGTGGTTTCATCCCGCTGGACAGATGGACTTCACTTTATGTCGTACTGGATGGTAACCAATGCCGATGCCTGCGTTGGACAACTCCATATCACTAGATTCTGTGATATTGATATATAGAGTCCATATACAAACATTTGAAACTGTCTGCATGGGAATAAAGAGTTATTGACCATGTGCAGGTCATGATTGCCTCAGTCATATTGTAGATTGATACGTTTGAAGTCTACAATACATGCGTTTTTGTTGTATACTTCTCGCCAAGACACCATTCTGAGTAATCCCCGGAATATCTGTGTTTCCGCATCCATCTCGCCTTTCCGGACCACATCCGCTCTAGACCAGGCAGATTAGCTATCTTTGGACCAGAATCCATAGACTGTGCGCTGAGCTCTCTCTCTCTGCGCTCCTGGAATATCTCCAGGGCAGGCGCAAATTGAGATTCGTCTGGTCCACTACAAATCCGACTTCAAGGTCACCCTTACCATTTCATCATCGGTCTATTCCCCAGCTTCAGTCGACAACATCCAGACCCTTGCGAACGAGCCGAAGGAGGAAGCTCACTGGTCGTGACCGGTGACCGAGCGGGGATACTCGCAGCCTGCCTCGACATACGTTCCAGCCCTTCCTCTTCCCCCATACTCGTGTAACACAATGAGCGATCTTACAACATGAGGGATCCCACTACCGATATGGAACATAACTCACAACAAACGACCAACGGGTCGACAGCTTCACGTCGCAATCCGAATAAATCGGTCCGCGTCGCGTTTGGTCCCGAGTTAGAGACTACAATTCCCACCCGCGAAAGATCTCCAGCTCCGTTGAGTGGCCATCATCGCTCGCTCACTGAAGTTGAACACAAGCAGCCCACATTAACCCCACACGGGCGCCCAACCAGCTCATCGGGAGACAACACTGCCAACGGGGAGATCCCACCCCGCCGCCCATCGCCTCGGAGATCGGAGAGTAGCCGACCGGCTATGCTGAAGAGAGCCAGAAGTGACTATGGACCAAGTCGGATAACCTTCGATAAAGTGGCAGGTGATGACGATGAAGATTTCGCTATGCGACATGGGTGGCAGGAAGAATACACTTCTAGTGAATATCTCAAGATCTTGCATTCGGTGAGCACGACCACTCTGATCGGAGTTTCCGGAAGCTAACACAATACCCGCTGAATATAGAACTTCTACATGTATTTCACCGAGAAACGCCACGAGACCAACGGTATTCCCAGGGACCCAGTCGGGAGTTGGCCAAGTCAGGACTGGCGCATGAAGGATCGCCTGAAAACTGTGTCTGCGGCCTTGGCCATCTGTCTGAACATTGGAGTCGACCCTCCCGATGTGGTCAAGACCAACCCAACATCGAAGCTTGAATGCTGGGTAGATCCGACTTCTACCACAGGCGGTGGTCAAAACAAGATCATGGAGCAGATCGGCAAGAAGCTACAGGAGCAATACGAGACTTTGAGTCTTCGGACAAGGTACAAACAGTACCTAGATCCATCAGTTGATGAGACCAAGAAATTCTGCATCTCACTTCGCCGAAATGCCAAGGATGAGCGGGTGCTTCTACATTACAATGGACATGGAGTGCCGCTGCCAACTCAGTCGGGTGAAATATGGGTCTTCAACAAGAACTATACCCAGTATATACCTGTCCCACTGTATGATCTGCAGTCTTGGCTAGCTGGGCCTAGTCTTTTTGTCTTCGATGTTTCACATGCGGGCAACATTGTCCAAAATTTCCATACTTTCGTGGAGAAGCATGAGAAAGAGAATATTGAAACTAGGAAACGAGACCCAAATGCCGTCATTCAGAATTATGGTGACTGTATCCTTCTAGCTGCGTGCCAGAAGACAGAGTCCCTTCCGACCAATCCCGACCTACCTGCAGACCTATTCACCTGTTGCTTGACAACACCGATTGAAATTGCATTGCGCTTTTTCATCTTACAAAACCCTTTGCGCACGAACATTTCTATTGACGACTTCAGAGTTCCAGGTCGACTCCAAGATCGTCGAAGCCCTCTTGGGGAACTGAATTGGATCTTCACTGCCATTACCGATACGATTGCGTGGAACACCTTACCTCGGGCTTTGTTCAAAAAGCTCTTCCGACAGGATCTAATGGTCGCCGCTCTTTTCCGCAACTTTTTGCTCAGCGAACGCATCATGCGCACTTACAAATGCCATCCCATTTCTTCGCCCGAATTGCCGGACACACATCATCACCCGCTATGGAAAAGCTGGGACCTTGCAGTCGAAATGGTGTTATCTCAGCTACCTGCTCTCATTGATCAAGAAGAAGGACGTCGGCAGTATGAGTACCAGCACTCAACGTTCTTCGCTGAGCAACTCACTGCTTTTGAGGTATACCTCTCGTCCGGTCCCATGGAGAAGAATCCACCGGATCAGCTTCCTATTGTCCTCCAAGTCCTCCTGAGTCAGGCACACCGTTTGCGGGCCTTGATTCTTTTGAGCAAATTCCTGGACCTCGGACCGTGGGCTGTGCACCTTGCACTCAGCATTGGCATATTCCCGTATGTTGTCAAGTTGCTGCAATCAGCAGCTCAGGAATTGAAACCAGTTATGGTTTTCATTTGGGCGAGAATCATGGCAGTCGACCACACTGTACAAAACGATCTACTCAAAGACAACGGCATCCACTACTTTATCTCGATTCTAAATCCTTCTTCGCCCATTCCTGTGGGAAACGCCAGTGAACATCGGGCCATGTGTGCTTTCATAGTCTCAATCTTCTGCAAAAACTATCCCCAGGGACAGAACGTCTGCCTTTCTGGCGAGTTGTTCGATTCATGCCTCAGACATCTGGGCGATGTGGAAAATCCCTTGCTACGGCAGTGGTCTTGTCTGTGTCTCAGTATGCTCTGGTGCGATTTTCCCGAAGCGAAGTGGATGGGCATTCGGTGTGCAGCCCCCGCTAGGCTCTGCGAATTGAATTTCGATCCAGTGCCCGAAGTTCGTGCTGCCATGCTTCACGCTGTGACTACATTCTTGGGGATTCCAGATCTGACAGACCAAGTTGCACAAATCGAGGAGACTTTGGCACTGGCGGTCTTGCCCATGTCTGCTGATGGTAGTGTGGTTGTTAGGAAAGAGCTTTTAGTATTCTTCTCGACATTCGTCAGACGCCACCAAAACAAATTTTTGGTCGCAGCATTTGAGGAGCTTGAGGAAGAAAAGCGGTCGTTGTCTCATCGCTGGGAGAGCGAAAACTCTCGGACTAGCCGCTCCGAAGGGCAGACCGGAGCACTAGTTTCTCATGCGAAACACACCCAGCTGTCTCGCAACACGACTTTCGGAACTATCTGGAAGCAGTTGCTAGCTCTCTCAGTTGATCCTCATCCTGACATCGCCCAGGATGCCGCCGTTATCGTTGATTATATCCACTTGGCCTTGTTGGAATCTCCAATGGCGCCACTCGCTAACAAGCTTCAGAATGAGGTTCTGGAGATCACAGGCTTGACGAAATTCCAACCTCGCGAGCGAACTGAAGCAAAGAAGACTGCGCCACCTCCAACGCCACCTTTATCTGGAACAGCACCCTCGAAACAAGAAGGCTATCTTTCTTTAAGCTTTAGGCGAACTGCCAGCGTCGCTGCTTCCCTCAAGAACCTTGCTTTTGGCAATTCAGCAACAGGAGACCCATCCTCAGATAATTCGAACCCCCCTTCACCTTCAACCAGCCGTATGACAATTACCCCACGCGGCCGGGCCCCTCCTGAGTGGACCCGACCCCCGGAAGGAAATGATCATGTTGCTCCCGCGACAGCATACCACCAGGCTCCGATTCCCACCTCCCGAGGGTTCCAACCCAAAGGCTTTGGCGTCGTGCCTGTCATTCCCCTAAAGAGTAGATTCCTGGATTGGTCCACTGAGGTAATACCGGATTTTGAATCCATCGAGTCCCACCACTATCGTTACCTACATTTACTTACCATTTCTAAGTATTTCCGGGAGCCCCAGATGAAACCCAACGAGCCGGATGAGCCCGGTAGCTCCGACTACAACCAGCGCCTCTGGAGACGCGGCCGCAACGAAAAGATCATCGCCGAGACCCAACCCCTCAAAGGGAAAGCTGGAGCAAGCCGGTGGGATAACTCGGTTGCTTTGCTATCGAACGGTAGCCAGCCCCACAAGATGTGCTTCCATCAATTCGAGGATCACATTGCTGTCGCGGATGACCGGGATACAATTACGTAGGTACCAATAAGTCACCTGTTCGTCATGTCCTTCTAACCATCGGTTTCATATAGAATTTGGGACTGGCAGAACCACAAACGCCTCAATCAATTCTCAAATGGCAACCCGGTCGGATCAAAGATCAACGAAGTTCGATACATCAATGAGGACGACCAGGCACTGCTTATGACTGGATCGTCCGATGGTGTGATCAAGCTTTTCCGCCATTACGAGACTAATAAGGATATTGAAGTGGTTACAGCCTTCAGAGCCCTCCCTGAGCTGATTCCAAGCAATCGCAACGCAGGTCTTGTGCTCGATTGGCAGCAAGGTCAAGGCAAAGCTCTGGTTGCAGGTGATGTGAAGGTTATCCGTGTCTGGAATGCTGCTACTGAGGTGTGCACAAACGTAAGTCTTCAATGTCTGGTCTCACAAATACATCGTGTTACTCACAAAAGCTCAATAACAGGACATTCCCGCACGATCGGGTTCTTGCATCACATCCTTGACGTCTGACCAGGTTGCGGGCAACATATTCGTTGCCGGTTTCGGTGACGGTGCTGTCCGAGTCTTTGATCAACGGTTGAAGCCAACCACATCCATGGTCAAAGTTTGGCGTGAGCACAAGCAGTGGATTACAAATGTCCATATGCAGCGTGGTGGTCTACGAGAATTGATATCAGGTGGGCGTAACGGTGAGGTCCGACTTTGGGATCTTCGCATGGATAACCCGATCTCCACCATCTATGCCACCAAGGATACCCTGCGGACCTTGAGTGTTCACGAGCACGCTCCTGTCTTCAGCATGTACGTTTCCTCCGCCGCAATTTCTTGTTATTTCGTTTGTTCCAAGCTAACATGCCGCAGGGGTACAAATCGTCACGAAGTTAAGACTTTCAACGTGGATGGTACCTATCTTTCTACGTTCGAGCCATACTCGAGCTTCCTTCATCACAACCGATCCTCGCCCATTGCCAGCACTGCTTTCCATCCCCACCGGACTGTGCTTGCCTGCGCCGCATTGAATGACCATCATGTAAATCTTGTGTCCTGCTAATTCCAACTCAGCTTTGAAATTCATGATACCTCCGTGTGGTGACCTTCATGGCATTGTTTCTTTCTCCTGTCCTAATATTACCCTTTCTGTAATATGCATCCGCATACCCGATGAACAAATTTACACGGCGTCTTGGCGATTGACTTGATCAACCATACATTGATGACTCCGCGTTGTTGGTTTTTGTTCCCTCAGGGTTGCTCCACTACCATTTGATATTCGTGACGATATTCTATTCTTCTACTTCATGTGAGACAGTGTACCCTATTTCGGGTCTATCAACTTATTTTTACCCTTTTGTCTTCTCTTCTACTTCGGTCTTAAGCACGATATCTTGTTGTAATGGGTGCTTGATTGCCAGGCGGAATAAAGCATAATGTTTGGAATGCTCGTGTTCTCCTCACTCTTGTGGAATAGTTCAGAGCAGTGGCGGCTGTTCTGTTTTGACTGGCGGCGGGACTTGGTTTTGTTCTTCTTCTTTCATGCTTTTTGAGGACTCCAGGCAATTGCATTTTTATTTTGGTGTGACTCGCTTGGGGCGTTACGGATATACTCGATGCAGCGCGGGAGAACCTTAGCCACGCACTGTAGTCTGGCTGGATACTCCACCTGAGCAGCATGAGAGTGTCGTGTGCTCACTGTGAGGAATAGACTGGCCGTTTCTTCGTTCTTTTCTAGAATTAGTCTCAGGGTCATTAAACCCACTTTGTGGTCATGTTTGATCTCGATCGTATTTATAACTTTAGTCAACCGTTAATGTGGCTTCTGTCCTAGACCGTGATGGACTGGAGGCCTTTAATAACTTGAAGTTTTACTTAGACACAATACTAAAGCTGTTCTCTGAGTCAGTATAGAGATACTTTATCCGATATCCTTCTAATATATATCTTGGCTTGTAGTCATTAGCGTACAACACAAGTATGCCATAACCAAAGGTATAGCGGTGAAGGATCAGTATATATCACATTTCCTTGAAAGGGACCCTTGCAACTATGTCATCTGATGTATAACCTTGACATCGTATACTAGGTCTGTTTGGGAAGAGGTAAAGTGAGGGCAAAGGTGGTCACGTGCATCAATATGCAGTATGTAGTCCGATGGCCGCGCCAGAAGCCCTAGGATAATCTGCATGCCACAGTGAATGGACACCTGATTATAGCGGTCTCTATGATTCTAGTGTGACATGATGCACAGTGCAACGTGGCCTCACGTGCGGTGCCACGGGGGAGACGATTGTTGGCACGAGGCCAGTACGATTAACGCAGCCCCTCTTTTACAAATTTATTGAAGATAGGAATTCATAAGATTAATAATTCTGTACGGCGGGAGTCTCTGCACCTTGGCATTGACGTCCGCTGCCTACGAGGCTGTCAACTAACACGAATTTCAAATCGTAGGTGACAGTCCGAGCGTTGGGATTGCTGGGAGGATTTACCTAGGTAATATCAGCAACAGGGGTGCATCTAATCGCGTCCCCCCACTGGGCCCTGAGTGGTGGAGGTCCAGGAATCTCTATACCTAGGTAGGAATGAAGTGGTCATATCCATGACTGTCCGGACCCATTCGGACACCGGGGCTCTCATCGACCGATGGCGCCATTCATCTACTGGGGAGCCAGCCGCCAATGGCACGAAATGCTGCTGTTCATGGCCAGCTACCTGGTTGCTTTGTCGGCACTCACCGTCCAGGCCACTAGCCTAGTTAACGGCACCGCTGGCGGTATCCGCATCCTCCTGCAGCCACTATCCTCTATCTAAATCTGTCAAATCTCACGGGCCGTAATACGGCCACTAAGATAACTTCCACCAACTTTGTATTCTACTCCCTACGCTAGTTTGGCCCACTGCCCGATGGCGCCTTCGTTACCCCCAATTAGTCGGTCACACTCTCAACCCTTGGTTCATTTTACAGGATCCTTTCAGTCTTAGATTTAATGACACTGGTGCGAAACATCAGTGTCTCCACCCCTTTTACGTCGACTGCTTCTCGGTCAATCTCTCTATTGCGGCGTCAACAGATTAGTCCTTCAGAATCTGATCTCATCGTCTGATTCGGAACCGCTGCCCCTAATTGTCCTTTCTGGTGGGATATACGGTGGAAGACAGATAAGGCAAAGCAGTGTTCTGTGCGATGTATTTGAAGGGAGAAGACTAGCTAAGAGTGAGAGGGATATATCTAGACCAGAGCAGAAAGGATGACTCTAAAATTCTCCCCCTTACCAGGGAAACTGGGATCCGTCCCACACGCGGAACTGCGCACCAATCGACTCCCTCGTCCCTTCGTCAATCGTCTTCACGATACCACCGACGCTCTCCTCGACCGTCTGGAAGGCCTTCTCAAGGCCGACGGCCTTGGCACCGGCATTGCCCATGTCGGTTTGAACGAAGCTGCATAATTCATTAACGTGTCTGTGACGCAACGGCTGTTCGAAAAGAGAAATAGGCACTTACCCAGGATCCGCAACAAAGCTCACAAACTCCTCATTCTCAAAATGGATCTTGCGCACGATCCAGTGTAGGATGGCCTTACTAGGGCCGTATGCTGCGCATGGGTACGGGCGCTGCTCCATGCCGCCGATACTGCCTATCGGACTCCCGACTCCCACAAACGTGGGCTTCTTACTTTTCTTAAGCAACGGGTAGGCCGCCTGGTAAAGGTAGATAGGACCGTAGCCATTGACCTCGACGTGGTCGTGTAGCACGGGGATAGACACCTCGTGCACAGTTGAGAAATCTTCGCTGATGCCGGCGTTGGCGATTACCACGTCTATGTGGTCTATGCCGTGCTCACTATGGAGAGTCTCGATGGCAGCGGTCGGGTCAGTGGGAGATTTAGAGTCGACCTTCACCACGATCAGACGGGAGGACTCGCCCTTGGGGAGAGATTGTAGGGACTGGGATGAAGCAACGACGGGGTCCCGGACAGCCGCGATGACGGTGGAGTTAGAACGAGCGAGGAATGTTTCGGTCAGGCCACGACCGATACCACGGCTAGCGCCCGTAATAAGATAGATAGTGTTGGTCATAGTATCAATGGTGGACTTGTTGGTGGTTGGGATGGCGACATTGAGACCAGATGAACGGCGGCCTCTTATATAGGTACGCCGATGGTACTTAGGTACTTAGGTACCTAGGTACATAGGCTGCGATTCCTAATAATATGATAGATCTGACAAATGCGACATGAATAAGTACGAAATGACAAATCAAAGAAAAACAGAAAAAAAGAAGAAGGGAGAAAAGATCGGAAGCAGATGAGAAACAGGAAGCCTTGGATGATACCCGATTTGGGTTTGTGGACAACCCTAAGCATAGATCTGTAATTAGTTATACGCCTAGAATTCTAGCGCATGGTCGATGCCTAACAGTGTCAATTAGGAAGAGATGCCAAAGAAAAAATTGTTGAATCACTTCTTTATCTGGGTTAGAGAAAAGAGAACCATATAAATACCATACAGGAGCCGAATCTTTTTTGGAAAATATCTTCGAGTTTTACCCTAGCTGGCATATTTGATATTTGTTCTGGACGTATTGAGGTAAGGATAATGATATTTCTGGGTCATTCTCATAAAATACAAAAGAAAAGCTAGGAATACGCGTAGAAAAAGTCCATAACATCACTCATAAATCGCCTAGTAGTTGCGCTGGCTGCCAAGAGCATCCTTCTCGTTAACTCTGGGGTCAAGCTTGTTCAATGCGTCGGAACCGTGAGGACCACTGGTCTTCCCAGTGTTTGAGGTCCGGTTGTTGTAGCTGCTGCCAGCACCGGCTCTGTGGGAGTCATTGGCGCCATACCCCGACTGTCCAGTGGAGCGGCCAGTGGTACCGCCGTAGTTGTCGCTCCCCGACACAGGGTTGCTAGAATCATAACCGGAGTGACCGGTTGAGCTACCATAGTTGTCACTACCAGACAGTGGCTTACTCGATCCATAGCCAGACTGTCCAGAAGAGTGGCCAGTCGTGCCGCGGTAGTTGTCGTTGCTAACCAAAGGGTTATTGGAGCCATATCCAGTTTGTCCAGAAGAGTGGCCAGTCGTGCCGCGGTAGTTGTCGTTGCTAACCAAAGGGTTATTGGAGCCATATCCAGTTTGTCCAGAAGAGTGACCGGTAGTGCCGCCGTAGGTATCGCTGGAGCCATATCCGCCGGTGGAGCGGCCAGTGTTGCTGCCGTAGTTGTCATTGCTCGTCAAAGGGTTGTTGGAGCCATAGCCGGTCTGCCCAGAGGAGCGACCGGTAGTGCCGCCGTAGGTATCGCTGGGGCCATATCCGCCGGTGGAGCGGCCAGTGTTGCTGTCGTAGTTGTCGTTGCTAGACAGAGGGTCGTTGGAGCCATAGCGGGTCTGCCCAGAGGAGTGGCCGGTAGTGCCCCCGTAGGTATCGCTGGAGCCATAGCCGGTCTGTCCAGAAGAGCGGCCAGCGGTGCCGCCGTATGTGTCCCTGGAGCCATAGCCAGTCTCTCCGGTAGAGCGGCCAGCGTTGCTGCCGTATGTGTTGCTAGAGCCGGTAGTTCCAGCGTGCTTTCCTCGGTTGTCTTCATATACCACGTTAGATGTCTGACTAGTATTATATATTTTTCGAGGTAGCCAGCAAATGGCAAGCTTAACTTACCGAGGTCGCTATCAGCGCGGGGATCGACCTTGTTGGCTAGGTTGGAGTCATGGGGGCCAGCATTGGTGCTGGAGCCAGTGGTGGATGAGCCATAGCCGCCAGCAGTGTTAGATCCGTAAGTATCAGATTTGCTGCCGTAGTTCCCGGACGCTCCTGAGCCGGTGCCAGCGCTGTGGCCACCAGTGCCAGTGCCACTGCCATAGCCTCCAGCACCGGTATTGGACGAGGTCTCATAGCCTGGACCAGATGGAGCGTTTTCCGTGGTGTTGTGCGAGGATCCGTAAGTATCCCGGGCATCTATATGAACAGGATTGTTAGCATCATAGTACAATGGTCTTTTACTAGGAACAACGAACTATCGACAATCTTGCTGCTGGATGTTTTAGACGCATCGTGATGATGACCGGTCACAGCATCCTTGACTTTGTGAAGAATGTTCGACATGATGGAGGCAATATGCCGTGATAGTAGGGTAAAAGAAAATTGGAAAGACTTGTTAACGTTTGAATAGTTTGTTTGAGTCAGACTGTTGTACGATGATGGAACAACTGAAAGACAAAGTGCTTCTGGTAGCGAGTTTATATGCTTTACTGTCTTTGCTTGTCTTGGTCAGATCACGAATAGATCCCTACTTGCGGAGACTGGGTGACGCCATAACGCGGGGGTTCCACGACTACAATCGCTGATGAAACATGGATCGGAACTCTTTGACTGCCCCGTTTACAGCTTTCATGACGTCCCAAACGGGTTTATACATACGGAAAAATATTCTTGGCTGAAAATAAGGAGAGCTATCAATGTCATCCATCGTCATGTCCCGGATCTACGACCAAGCACGCCACTGAACCAAACCTTGCAAGGATAGGTTGTAGATCCACACGACCATACGCCCACTACAATTTCATTTTATGTGGGTTTTCCAGACTTTCGTGCCAATAATTCTCCGAGTTTGAGATCGCTATGCCGTGGGCAATGGAAGCTTAGCTCTTATGGCTTTATAGGAATAGCCTATATATTTTGTATTCTTCTGCTCTTATAAAAGTCATGAGTGGAAGTATACAAGGCAGACAAAGAGATTCTAGAATGATTCCTGCAATATACGCTAGTCCCTATTTAGGCCACATACGTCATAGATGTTCCGGGGGTGGGTACTAATTCCCTGCGCTAGCCCATATACGGTAAGTGGAGACCACTTTGGAAGCTTCCAAGGTTTATCGTCAAGTCCAAAAATATCTTGTGGGTGTGCCCTGCTATAATATTAGATCGTATGTAGGATGTACTAGATGGTGCAATCAACTACTACAGTAGTCTACGATATAGGTATGCAAAAACTGACAACGCAATCCAAAATCAAAATTGAAAAGGCGGTGGATTACGTAGTCGCCCAGCAATGATGGCATGATCGGCGGTGGCAGCTCTGGATCGAGAACCTTGGAAGAGATATCAGTCCTATATCGAATTTACAATATATGCCTGTTATTGCGAGATTCAAAGGAGGCCCAAACAAAAGACCTATATATGCACCATGCTATCTTGTTAATATATTGTGACATTGTACGAATTGCAGAGTTCGTTCCAGTGTCTTTAATTGGTCAATTTTCATATGTGAGGTTATCCTAAGACATCGGAAACTCCACTTGTGGACAAAGTTTTGAAATGGGAGAACGAGTACATATGTATCGGTCTCATATCGAATAATTGGAAACGCGGATTACCAAACTGAAAATTGAAGACTCGAGGCGTCTTAGCTATCTTAGCAACCTTCAGGTGCTAGAACGCTTGAAAGCATTAGAGCCCTCGCTGAACAATACTTCAATCGACTATAGGGCTCTCTGCTTGGTAATGGTGGTGTAAATTGACAAAGATAGTCCTACCCAGGTGGATGGCATGGCCGAATAAACCGTATTCATGACCTCTCATATAACCGGCAATATCTTCTGGGCAACGCTTAGACAATACTAAATTGGGTCGCCCACTCAAAGGCACGGAAAGGCTTGAATAAAATCACATTGGATGAGGCTGTTAGAAAATGGTACGATGAATACTGGGAAGCATCGATTGGTTAAGAACCATGAGCTTGTGTAAGTCTGATCTCGCTCGTTTACTAGAGAGATGCTATAAAAGAAGGGTTCTGTTAAACTAACCCTAAGATAGGATTGATCAATGTTCATTGGTAGGTTGAACGCTCCTGATACTTGAAGGATCAGGCATATTCCTCTTGAAGTGCCGTAATTCCCAACAGAGCCATCAACCTTAGAAGTTATTCATAGGATAGGTTTTCAAATTGCCCATAGGTTACCCTCCCTCGGGTAAGCCAAAGGGGAAACCAAACCCAAACCCGCGCGTTTGGTGAGACCTAGCCGAATTATTTCCGTTGGCAATAAGTATGATCTCGCCCACTCTCATCGCTTAGCAGCCCGAATGTCACGATCCTTGTTAACTCTTCAGTTATGGAGAAACACCTGCTTGATTGTTCCGCCCACAAGCCCGCTTCGGCAATATTGTGCGGGGTATATCGAACGTGAGGCAGATCCGTGAACCGAACTGAGCGTTAAAAGCAGTCCGCGCCGTATATTGGTCCTGGGTATGTTGTCTTCCCTTGTATCGATATGTATTCTTCTACAAGTCCGCATAACTCGGTAGCCTATTACAATGGCCAGGTCTATACAGTAAACGTCGCCCAGCCATGGGCCCAAGCCTTTATTGTGTCGGCGACTAGGTATCATCTTCCATCCAAGGTTGTTATGGGTAATATGGTCATGTGACTTGGGTCGAGGCCAAAATCATGCCTCAGGCTTACAACACATGACACGGCGGGTATGCCGTCACTGACCCGGGGTTAGATAATCCACATCATGAGTTCACTTCCCCTTCTCCACCTGACTGACTTCACTTGAACTCCCCTTTGTCTCTGTATCTCGTCTTGTTGTTCGCTTTGACTTTCCCTGCCTATTGTTGGCTGTCATTTGTTGACTTTCTTCAACCAGCCGTAGTGCTGCTCATTGCGCTCGATGAGTGGCCGCCTGCTAACTTGCCGACAACTGTTGGATTGGTCATAAAGAGTCCACCCGAAGTACTGTGATACAGCGGATCCGCTCGCATTGTCACTCATTACTCGATCCACCCCGTTTTGCTGTGGTTATAGTGGTTCGAACCATCTATCAAAGACATGCGACCGCCACGCCTGCTCATCGTCCTCTTCTGCCTTATCTTCTTTCCGATCCTCCTCACCTTCTTTTCCGCGCTTACATCGCCCGATGTAGCAGCTCCCAACACGCTCACTGATCGAACAACTGGACTGCGCGCTTTATTTTCTTTCAACATACCATCGTCCCTTTTCCCTCCGTCAGCCATTATCAGTCTTACCGATGACAACTCGACCTTCTTCCTCGCTCGGCCAGCGGCATTTGGCCCGCCGCTGCCAACCAAAGGCCTCAGTGGTCAGTTATGGGTGGGAAGTGGCTTTGGTGAGGGGGGATTATCTGATGGCATGGAAGGGGAGCTGGGCTGCTCCGATATTCCCGGGTGGGGTGAGGGCACCAATCATAAGAAACAAGACAAAACCTCTAGGAGCGTGGAGCAGCGCTCCGGGATTTCCGGAGGTAGTACAGTGAATGATATATCGTCAAACCGCCCGCGGTCGGTATCGCAGGCCGATACTACACCTCAGAACGATAGAGATGATCCAACCACCCTGCCCCTGACAAACGATGGCACCGACGATCATCTGCATCATCCACTCCCCGAATCCGGCGCTTCTAACCCCGGGATGAATCAGAAGTATGGAGACTATGTCCAAAGCAAGCCGCCTGCGCATGCCGACATTCAATCGCTACAGGAAACTGCCGAAATCCAAGGTAAAGTGGTGCTGCTGAGCCGGGGTGGCTGTGGGTTTTTGGAGAAGGCCAAGTGGGCACAACGACGAGGAGGGGTTGCTTTGATTGTCGGCGACGATACTAGAGGTGGCAACTTGGTCACTATGTATGCGCGAGGCGATACATCGAATGTCACGATCCCGGCTTTGTTCACATCCCACACTACTGCTCATCTTCTGTCGTCGTTGGTCCCTGGACATTCCGGTGGAACTGCAAGTCTAGGGGATGTGTTAAAACCATCACAGGCGAAGTTGGCAGGACAGGCTGACACCGACAAAGAACGGGTGGCAACTACTACAGCAACGCCAACAACTATTCCAAGTTCGACTGCCAGCGGCTATTCTACGGCCAAACCTGCGCTACCATCTCATTCGAAAGGCGGGTTTTTCCGTGCTATTGGTGCATTCCTAGGATTGTGCGATAAGAACGGAGGTTCACGGCACCTGGAAGACAGTCGACGTCCGCCCAGCAGCGGCAACATTGACTGGATCAACCTAGGCTCACGGGATGAAAAAGAAGCTCCGTCGACTACTTGGAGAAAATCAGCGGATCTCAATCATCGTGGTTGGGCCAAGGACGACGCATTTGACAGCAACAAGGCCGACATGTCCCCTGAAAGTTTTGAGGATGATGACTTTGTCATCGGGGTTCAGGACTGGAGAGATCCCGACTTGATGCCTCCTAAGAGTAGCACATCCTCAACAACTAGCACCTCTGTAACTGGCAAGGATACTTCCAAAACTGCCAGCGCAGATAATGATGCTGCCTCCTCGCCCAATGGTCTTCAGGGTGGTAGCATCACACCAGGAAGTGGAGAATACCAAAGCATCGATAAATCCAGTGCTAGTTCTCGCGACACGCGCCTCAAGGGGTCCGAGAAAGACTCCATCGGAACCCATGGGAAGTCTGGATCTTCCACGAAAGGCTGGTTCTCTAGTCACTTTGGATGGGGAGATGATACTCAGCAAGACCCCCAGCCTTCTTCATCGCCTTCACTTCAGAAAAGCATTACGGCAAACCAGCAGATGCAAAATAGCCCTCACACATCGGGCCGTCTAAGCACGGAGTCTCCCGAGCACGAAGGTCTTTGGGTTACCATGACACCCACCAGCATGTCCACCAGCCCCTTTTTCGATACTCTATTGGTCCTTGTCGTCAGTCCTTTGCTCACCCTGACGGTGGTTTATGCCCTTTTACTGATCCGGTCTCGAATCCGCCGTCGTCGCTGGCGTGCCCCAAAGTCGGTTATCGAACGACTTCCTGTCCGAACCTACCACACGATTGCTACCACTTCTTCCTCATCTTCCAATTCGACGCGTCCCCCCAGTCCTGGTCCCAGTCCCGGTCCTCTCTCCCCAACTTCCCCACTCCTTGGCAATGAAAGCCGGCCAAGTGCATCCCGAACAAATAGATCGCGTTCACAAACATTCTCGGGCACTATGCTAGACTCGTCTGTCGTGCCGAAGGAAGAGAAGTGCAACCTGCAAAGTGGATCTACCTTGTGGCGACGCAAGTACACAGGAAGGCAGGTGGAGTGCGTTGTATGCCTTGAGGAATATATCGATGGTCAGAGCCGGGTCATGAGATTGCCATGTGGCCATGAATTCCACGCGGAATGCATGTAAGTGACATCAGTGAAATCGGTCTTTGTTTCGGAGTTTGACTAATCCCTTTCCTCAGTACCCCCTGGTTGACTACCCGTCGACGAACTTGTCCAATCTGTAAAGGCGATGTTGTCCGTTCGTTGGCTCATGGCCAATCCAGTGATTCTCGGGGTCATCGTGAGGAGTCCAATGATGACGTTCACGGCGCCCAGTCGATCTCTCGAGGCAGTGCATCTTCCGCTCCAGTACTCATTGAAGGCGTCAATGACGATGCTTCAGATACGGAGCAAAATGCAGGTCTACTTGGCGACCATGCAAACTCTGCGCCACAGTCGAGCTGGCGAAACCTGGCTACTCTTAGCTTTTCTGCTTTGAGTGGCGATACGATATGGCACCAGGCTCGCGCGGACCGTAATCGCTAACATTTATACTCTATCCACTCTTTTCGAATTTCTTTTTTTAACCATTCCCCCTCTGTCCCGTGGGAATTGCTCTCCTTGTATTGAAGCATGCTGTATTAGCGGTCGTTTGGAGTTTCTGGTGATTTGGATCTGCTTGGCGTTGGGTGAGAACAGTTCAGCGTGCTGGGCAGTTGCAAAGTGTCTGCAAGCATTGTTGAAGCGGCTAGGATATACCGCGGGTCAATCGTTCAAATATCTTGTATGTTTATCTTCTTTTGGTAGGATGGATATCTGAATGGATTCCATTGACACTTAGCTGTCATTGACACAATTGGTTTGCCATGACTATCTGGTCATCCGTTGACACTAATAAATCACATCTATACCTACACACACGCTTTTCTGCCGCTGCACTTGTAATTGATAGTAATCGAAGCTGTCTAGCTACACCTCGATTCAAACCATGCAGGCCCAGCACTCAAACCTCATTCCTTCTCGACATAGACATTTTCAGCAATATCCCCAAACACATCAAGCGCATGAACCAGCCGATCGCGCACCAATTCAACGCGAGGAATCATGTCCCGACCCAAAGGCAAGAACCCTTCGCTCTCGCGCCCAGCGCCAACGCCCTCGCCAACGACAACTTCATACATCGCCTTGGCAGCCTTATCCTTATCCCCATCAGCAACAAGCTTGCCTGTCAGTAAGACATCGATCATCTGCGCAGCCACAGAGCCGACATAGTCCACCGGCAAAGGGCTCGCAGGAGAACGACAACCAGACCCAAACTGCGTATTGAACACTCCCAACCACACGGTCAAGATGCGGACATTGAAGGGTGCGACTTCTTTAGCGAGCACTTTACACAAACCTGCAAAATATACAAATCAATACATAAAAGAGACACATTCCTCACCAGAAGAAGAAGAGAAGAATAAAGGAACTTACCATCCATAGCAGCCTACGCCGCCGCATAAGCACCCATACTCTCCCTCCCCTCCAACCCCGCCCCAGAACTAACATTAACGACAACCCCAAACTGCCTCTCTCTCATCCCAGGCACAACCGCACCAATCAGCCGACTCGGTCCAAAATACACCGTCTCCATCTGGGCCCGCAATTCCCCATCCGAGAACTGCTCCACTGCCCCGATAATCGCATATCCAGCATTATTGACCAGCACGTCGATCTTGTATCCCGCGGACTCGAGCTTGGATATTAGCTCTGAAGCGGCGGTTGCGCTGTCGACATCTAGTGTGTGCCATTCGCCCCCGTTTTGGGTTATCTCGGACACGAGCGCCGGGGTGCGGGAGGGTTGTCGTGATGTTGCGATTACGGTGTGGCCGTTTGATTGAGCGGTGCGGGCTAGTGAGAGGCCTAGGCCTGAGGAACAGCCTGTTATTAGCCAGGTTAGGGGGCGGTTGGGTTTTGCGAAGGTTGGTGCTTGGGTAGTCATAGTGGTTTGTGGTGGGTGTTGGATGATGGGCTAATGGTGGAGATTTAAGATTTCACTTTCTCTTTCTGTGATGATGTTTTTTATTTGCGGGGAAATTATAATTATGACTGGAGGGATATAATAGCAGGATAGCACGGCTCTTTTATATCGCTTTCTTGCTGCATGCCTCGGACTTAGGGCTGCGATGACGGAGTTAATATGGTCTGTGCGTTTCAGCCTTGATGCTAATCACTGGCCCTTGGGGTTATGGTTGCATTTCACAGAGGATTTATGGATCTGTTGGGGTAGCAAAAGGACTTAAGCTGTCGTCCGATTCACGGTTAACAAGGACTGTGGATTTGACTTGATATCCAATGTCAGCACATTCACGGAGTACAACCACGGAGGGTGAGTAAATATACCAAGTTGTCATACTTTCTACAGTCTAAAATACAAAGTCCCAGCACCACAATCCATATAAACATGCAAGCCAAATACATACAAAGTGAAACCCGAAAGAAAGCAACCCATCACGCAAAGAAGTGATCACGCAAAGGAGTGAAAGTTAATGTTATGTTCAACACGACCCCGGCACACACGAGAAGCTACAACCAAACCGACGGAAAGGCAAAGGCCGAAGCTTCTCACCCGGACAGCGAGGCATCTTCATCCCATTCTCACACGGGGTAAAGTCCCACCACTCCATCCATTCAGTGCGGGGAATCACGTACTCTCGCTGGCATACAGAGCAGGGCTGTCCACCCGCAGCGCGCACTTCCCTCGCTTGTTGCAGCAAGGGCACGAGCAGGGCCGGATACTCGGCTAGTTCTTCGTCGGTGGTGTGCTCCAGGTAAGGGAGCTTGCTCACAGCACGGAGCGCAACTTCGCGCAGGGACGGGGCGTCGTTGACAGGAGATGTCGGTCCTGATGGCGTGGGAGTGGGTCTGTTGCGGGATGGGCTGTCTCCCATGGGGTTGCCCTCCATATCCATGTAGGTGATCGGGCCTGTTGCAACGTGGAGAGGGGCCCAACCCTCGTTGAGAGAGGATTCCTCTTGGGATTGGAATGAAGGAGTAGAGTCCTCGTCGTTCTCTGGTTCCTTTTTGTCGTTCGGTTTGCAGTGCCATTCTGCGATCTGGGCTTCTTCGATTGGGAGCAATGGGTTAGGGCGTACGGTCAGGTGTTTCAGTTCACCGTGCTGCATGAGTTTGAGGATCTCCCAGGGAAGGTAGGTCAATTGGTTTACGGAAAGGTTCAAGACTTCCAATGCTGTCAGTCTGCGGATTGTAGATGGGATTTCGGTGAGCTTGTTGTTCCGCAGGCTGAGGACTTTGAGGTTGCTGAGCTCGAAGAGATCGTTGTGCAGGGCTGACAGGGAGTTGTTCGGGAGATATATTCTGAGGAATGGCTGCAGAGACGTGAACACGTTCTCTGAAACTGGGGCTTCCTTGACAGATGGAAGCTTCGTTAGGTGCTGCAGGGGTGGCAGGAGACCCGATGGTATGGTTCTCAGATGGAAGTCGCTGTGTAGAAGAGGTATTAGTATAATTGACCCATGTAGCAGGGACATCAGATGAAACCAGAACAGCAGATGAAACCAGAACATCAGATGAAAGGAGATTAGCACCCACCCCAGATCAATGCTCTCAAGTCCCTTATCAAGACAATCACCGACAACCTCCCGCGCGAATCGATGAGCATCAGACTCTCCAGCACTTCTAAACGCACGGGTCTGTACAACGTTCTCCATCTCAGTAAGGAAAGGTGCAGAGCTTCCAGGTTTTCTAGGATCAAGCACAGACTTGCGCAAGTCTTCCCCCACGTCGAGCCGTCCTCTGACGGCAAAAGCGACTCAGCACCAGACTCATCACTCCCCATCCACACACCACTATCAACATTCCTCTTATCCTTAAAGTCCGCCCTCTTCCGCTTAGGATCCAACACCTGCTCCCCCCACCAGGTCCCCCGATACCGCCGTTTGCGACCCGCCCCGGACACCGTCGCATGATAGTTCTCCAGCCCGGAAGCCGGGATATCATCACTGGAGAAAAGCGCCGGATCACTAGATGGCTGACTAGATCGGTCATCAAAGCGCGACAGTCGCTGCGCGCGCTGGAACGAGGAGACCGCTAAGCCTGTTGCCGAGGGGTTCGCGGTCGCGGGCGAGCGGTGCCGGATTCGTCGCGGCGGTGGGAGGGGGATCTCGCCGTCCATTGCGATTTCGGTTCGCGGGTTCAGACGAGACACTTGTGGTTATCGGCCTGGCTCATTGGGGTTTTAGTCAAACGCGGGTTTTATCTGATGTTCGGGGTTGCGCGACGCGTTGTGGAGAACCCGCGATGGAGAGCTGCGGGTGTCAACAAACGCGCTAATGGCGCGATTGGGGGAGATAAGGGTATGGATTTGGGATCAATTGGCAGGTCCTTGATATTTGCGAAGAGAAAATGGCCTGCATATCCCCTTGGAATGGAAAAAGATCAGATCAAAAGATAAGATCAGATCACACGTGCACGGGCATGTCAGTTGACCCCGGAGCTTACGGCTTCCCCACTGGAATGTTGGATCGACATGATCTTCTCTATCGACTCTATACGTTCGTATGTTGCTATTGGTGCTTACGGTTGGAATCGTTATCAAAGGAGAGAAGAAAAAATAGTGCCTATATTCTGTGGATGGCTCAAAGCCGGCTCGTGGGAGTCTTGGGTATCAACCAGACCAATCCGAGTAGTAAGTCATCCGTGACAACGTATATGGACAAACGAATTGAAAGAACAGGGTTTGAAGAAGAGAGAATAATAACAGCATCAACTCATATCGGTCCAAAAAGTCATGAAATATAAAAGAAAAGAAATGGGGGTATTTGAAAAAGCGTAAAACCGTTTCCTCTCCGAAAATGGGTTCTTCAGCCAGCCGAGAGGAATAGAAATGTTAAAGGTATAAGAAGAAGAAAATAGAATGAAGTAAGATCCCGGCTCTGCTAGAGATGAACGGTAATCGACAAGGCAGCAGTCATGCAGTATGAATTGGGCGTGGTATTGGCAATGGCCCCAATTCATGATCGTTGCCTGCGTAAAGGCATCTTGCCGAGAAGTCGCGAAATCGCGAGTGTGATTACAGGGCTTGGCCCACCATCACAACGATATAGCCAGCAGCGGCCAAGGCAGCTGGCATGCCAGCGCCAATGTTGGCCGCAGCGCCGGACGAGGTAGCGGCGGCAGCAGAAGTAGTGGAGGCTGCGTGAGACAGAGGAGTTGACGTCGAAGCAGCCATGGTGGTCATATTGCTCGCAGTAGAACTAGGAGTTGGGGTCACTGAATTGACACGAATCAGAGTCTTGGTGATGGTCGTGGTGGCAGTTGAGGTAGTGGTCTCCTCTGCAGCGACGAATGGAGCTGCCACTAGGCAGAGGGAGGCGACGATGGCAGTGAACTTCATTTTGTGAATTGACTCGAAGGGGAATATCAATAGAGAAGTAGGAGCAAGTAGGAGCAAGGTGATTGAATTCGATTCAAGGTGAAGCACTGGTGCCGAAGTATGAAACTTGAGAGGCAGAAAAGATGTTTCAGAATTGATCGCAAAAGAGTGAGCGTCAAAGAATTTGGGATATAAGGATTGTATAGAGCACTGCTCAAACAATATAAAACGAGCGACTTGAAAATGAATGTATATGAGAGAAATCTCTAATGCGCCTAAGGGAAAAGGGAAGAAAAGGGAATTTTACCAGGGCGTGGCATGTGCAGGGTTAAATACAGGCATAAAACAGCACGCCTTCGAACCTGGGGAAAAAGTTCAATTCTGTTTTGTTTTTTTGTTTTTTTCTTCTTTTTTTCCTATTAATTTTGTTTATATTATTATTGATTTCTGATGTGGAATATATGATCATCCTATTGGCCCCTTGAATACGCCGATGGGACTATCCAAGATTGGGCTCCATCGCAGAATTGGCATTCCAAGCCCTAAAAGGACAAAGGGTCTTCCGCACAGACTCTCGACGCCAGGGGTGAAGTGATTGTTCGTATAGCCAAATGGCACGGATTTACTCCGTATTGCCATCTCACTAATTTCAACTACCTCGGAAGGGTTCGCCTTTAAGCCCCCGTGTCCCAAGTGGTGCAGCAATACGAGAATTTTTTCGCCTAGGCACTCCGTATACTCCATGTAATTTCGGCATTTCCCAATACTAATAATCCCTGTTTAGCGAATTTCCTCATCCAATTGCGAGTTGTGTTCTTTGCTTACTACCTCTGGTATTATTACCTACCTAGGTAGAATGTTAGAATGACGATTCTTGGGCATCACACACTACTGCAAGTGTTCACTTTCCCGGCACTTCCGTCTGTTCCGAACCCCTGGCATAATGCGCAGGAACGATCTGTGATTTGACCTTAAACACAATAACAGTGGTCTACTCCGTATAGAGGAATTTCCTTGGATCTTGATCTCCAGGGCTTACATCTTGCCTTACAAAGTGATTCCGGTAGTGCCACCTATTAGCCAATACTGAAATTTGCCTGAATTTGCCTGGTTCCCACACTTTTGAGAAGAGACTTTTTTTATATACTCCATAAGGCTCTGTGGATCGTCTCCATGGTTCCATTCAGGGACGAAAAACGAACGATCATCGCTCGGGACTACTACGTTAGGAGTCTCTATTTCGTAGCGTAGAATCCCGAGGTCTGGGGAGGAACGGTGAGTCATTCCACGTTCCCTCATTCATATCCTTAGCCTTATAGTACATTGTAGTGGGCACATTCTGTGATGCGTTGGCCCTATGGACATGTCACGATTGTTGCAAGAGGGGTGTTTTTCAGGGGCCCTGGACTCTTTGGGCTCGCAAGGCCCTATCTCCTCCGTACCCACTTTGCACACGACCTCAATAACACAACATAAGCAATACGACAAGCTATACTCTGTCGTGCCGATCAACTTGAAAATTTAGGATGATCATTATCCACTACGGACCATAGTCCATAGTCCAGACTTGTCCATCTAAGTCACTTGGACAGAAAAAAAAGGAAAAAGAAAGGGGCGATGGAGACCAAGTCGAAAGAGGTCATTCTTTTCCCTTTCGGGCTTACTGCACAATCTTAATTTTTGTTCAATGAAATTGCATGTTCGGGGTAGCCCGAAATGAGAGCGAATAGACGCCAGTTGGTTGGTCAACATCTACTGTGTTAAATTCCCGACAAACAAGGCAGCGCGTTTTGTCTTGGAATAACCAAATCGGGCCAATATATGGCACCAAAATCCCACGCATTATCCCGGTCATGGAGTTCAAATAACAGGTTGGATAGTATCATTTCAGCTTTGGTTATAATCCGTGCCTCAGAAATAGCGGCTCTAGAGATTAATACTATAAAGGCTAGGTGAAATATATATCGGTACCTACCACCGGGTAAAGACTGTGTAGTGTTTGAAGCTCGAGCATATCACAACTGTCAATTTCATTAGGTACATTCTTTTCAAATTATCTCCCCATATTTGCCTTTTCATATCGAATCATTCCATTTTTTCACCTACAGCGCAGGCTTTCCATTATTCATACCCCCGAACTGATTCTGCCAGAGGTTCTGATATCTCCCACCCTCTTTTTTCAGCAGCTCTTGGTGTGACCCGCTCTCGACAACCTCTCCCTCATGCACAACAAGGATCCGGTCAGCGCCGGAAATAGTAGAAAGTCGATGCGCAATAACGAACGTAGTCCGCTTGGCTCTCAATCGGTCCAACGCAACCTGTATATCCGACTCCGTGTTTGAGTCCACGGCACTAGTTGCTTCATCCAGCAGGAGAATCGGCGACTTCTTCAGGAAAACCCGGGCAATGGCCATGCGCTGGAGTTCACCGCCAGACAACTTGACACCCTGCTCTCCGACTGTGGTGTCGTATCCGTCCACGAAAGTGAGGATTTTATCGTGAATAGCCGCGGAACGACATGCTTCGTGGATCTCTTCATCCGTGGCTGAGGGCCGGGCATATCGCAAATTCTCGATGATAGACGCGTTGAATAAGACAGGATCTTGTGGGACCACGCCGATAGTCTGGCGTAACGAGCTGAGCGTTATATCGCGGATGTCCTGGCCGTCTATCTCGATATGGCCAGAAGTAACGTCGTAAAGTCGGAGAAGAAGTCTAAGGATTGTTGTCTTTCCTGAACCAGTCATACCGACTAGTGCAACCGTTGTCCCGGGTTCGATAGAAATATCCACGTCCTTGAGGGTCTTTAACCGAGAATCATAGGCAAAGTCAACATGGTGGAATGAAACACGGCCATCGCCAGGTTTCAATGGCATAGCATACTCCTTGTCATTGACGCTGGGTTTAGATTGGAATAGGAAGACTAGCCGCTCGGCATCGACTAGGTCAGAGACAAGCCAGCGATATTGCGCGGAGAGGTAGGCCAACGGAGAGATAAGCGAAGACCAATACTGAATGAAGAAAACAAAGTCTCCTGTAGAGGAACGCCCCGTGGAGATCTCGTGTATGATCAGCGAGGCCAGGGCAACGAAGCAAACCGGCTTGAGTAAATCCAGGAGAGACTTGCCAACTGCTCGGCGTTGACCGAAACGGGCGCTGGCCTTCAAGCGTAGGTCAACTGCTTCTCCAAAGCGGGACCTCTCGTACGAGAACTGATTGAAGTATGTAACAGTCTGCCAATTCTGCACAGCCTGGTGCATAATGCGAGTTTCGGTCCGCTGTGCCTGTGATAGTTCGCGTCTGGCGTCCACATTCCAGTTAGAGGTCAAGACCTCTGCCGCAACATAGGCAATAGATACGATCACCACCAGAAGGGAGGCGTAGACATTGAATTTCAAATAGAAGACAACGCACGCAATAGCTAAGTCAGCCACTGTCGGGACAATATCTAAAATGGCGACTTCTAACAGATTGTTCAGCGCTCCACCTTGGTCGATGGATTTCATAACTTCTGCCGAGTCATTTTCGATATGGAAATCCATTGATAGGTTCATGACATGACTGAAGGCAGCAGTGGTGATCTGACGGTAAGAGAACTGCCTGATCGGAATCTTGACAAGCGTCTCAATCAATCCTAGCCCAGCTCCGCCACTGATGAGCTGCAGCAGCGCCCATTTCCCTAGAGAAGAATATGGGGCTTTGTGGGCAAAGATGCTATCAGTGACATCTGCTAGTTGTTGAGGAATGAGGATATTCAGGGCACGGTGGCATACTAGACAGAAGATGCTGACAGCGATACAAAGCTGCACTTTCAGATTGTTCCTGGGAACCAAATAGGGCAGAAAGATCTTCTCCGAGAAGCCTTTCAGATAATCCCACCAGCCCCCAAGCGACTGCATCTCATTGAGGAGTCTTTTCCTGCGTGCGGCTGCATCATTCTTTTTTGGTCGGTGTCCGAATCGCTCTCGCTCTTGGAGTCCACGCTGCTATTGTCCGACTCATTCCCATTCACTGCGCCATATCTTGTCTGATTACCATTTAGGAATGGGCGTGTCTCTTCCGAGGTCTTTCTCTTCCTCTGTCTGGTTTCAAATAGAATCGCAGTTGTCACAAAGACAAGCAAGGCAAGTCGGACCGCTGAAATAGTGATCTGCGTGATTGGTACCCATTGTCTCGGTTTGGAACCCAAGGAGAGCGCAAGGAGTGGAACTTCGAAACCAGCGGTGACCAACGAAGCTCCAGCCACTTCGTACTTGGATGGTTTTTGTCGCACCCACAGTGCAGTCCACACGACCGCTTGAGAGGTCATATGCACCAGGAACGGCTGAGAACGGTCCAAATAATCGGTGGCGATTTTCAAGACCGTTTGACTGACATATGTGAAAACCACCAAGGCAGTCAGGAGGACCCGTGGTCGACTGCGGCGCTTGGAGCGAGCCTTTCTTTTCTTTACCGGAGTTTGATTAAATAAAAAACAGATCACAATGTAGAGACTTGCTACCAAAGTACAGCTATAATGAAGGACCCGAGACGCTAGCTGAGTAGCCATGATGGGAGGTGGGACAGAGGCTCTGTTGGTAAACCCCCTCGCAGAGGTCCTAGCAGAGACGGTTCCTTATATAGTCCCCAAATTTGAGCCTCATCCATATGTCAAGAACCCAGGTGTCGGTCTAAGCGCCGCCCCATTGGATGGCTACAATTCTCCATTATGTGCGATTGTCAAAGTTGCCTGTGCTAGGGGGTTGGGAGAACGGGGTCCTAGCGCCCATCAAAAGAGATTGGGCTGTAACTGTAGGCCTGGGGGCAAAAAGGCTTCATTATTGGACAACCTGGGCAATCAGGGCAATCAGCAGATCGAAATAGAATCCACCTGCCTACACCGTAGGTTGAGTGTTTCGATTGGTGAAGCAGACATGCCTTGCTACTTGCTTTGTACTCCGTGCAGTCGACATATAAGGGGCTGACTGTGTTTCCGGTGACTCATTTGAAGGTAAGTAATAAAGTAATAATGCTTAATCCTGATTATAACACTGTGATATCTGTCGTGCTATTCTTTTACTGCGACCGTACTTGTGGCATTCGCGTCCGTTGCCCGTACTTTGATATTGATCTTCACCTGGCACAGCCTCACTATATACAGGGTTCTACCTCCGCATACCTGCACATGTCAAACCAAAGAGTACAGCTCCAAACTTGAATAATCTGGGATTAAATCTCTTAAATATCCAAGAACAGCTGGAACAGCAATCCAACATTGATCTCTGCATCTGGTTTCGGGGACTCACTGGACAAACGGGAACAAACAGAAATGATTGGTACAACTGCCTGTTCGGCGGCTAATTGCCAATAAAGATGGCCTCTAAGAACAAGGGATTGAGACAGGACACTTTGTATAGCCTGGTGACTGAGATCAAGAGAAAACAATGACATGTCACTATAGACGAGGGTCATCCGCAATTGGAGGCTTATAGTCTCGAAATGCTCCTGTTTAGCCTGGGCATTGGAGTTGACCCCAGATTTACATTTGAGGGGCCCCGCAAGTTGGAAGCCAGCCTCGGAGGTCTGAAACAAAATACATGCCAGTTCGCTTAATATGATAGCCCGGGAGTTGGCTGCGACTTTGTTAGAAGTTATCAACGTGGTCATATTCAGAACCAACCAGATTTCTTGCCCTGACTTTGAACATCAACAAGGGTTAGTGATCCATGGCCCCGTAGATTGATCTCTGTTTGAGCTGGATGCACTCTCCCACTAGGGGTTATATCATTGTGTTTCATTCCTATACAGCTCAGGAGGGGAGTTTCCTTTCCAATAACACGGACCTGGATCGTGGGAGTCCAAAAAGAAAAAGGATATATTGTCACGATAACGCCTAACATGGTTGGGAACAACTGAGGCAATTGAACTTCAACATCCATGTTCTGGGTACTGCTAGATTATGTACATCGCGTGCTCAAGTAGCAAGTACCCGAGAACCTGTCCGTTACAGCCATATTTGGGTAGTTCTCCTGTCTCTTGAAACTACCAGAAAAAAAGTATCTCTTCACCATTGAGATTATATCGTACAAGGGATGTCGCCGGGGAGTGGTCATGTCGCATGTTTCCCGAATATAGTCCTGAGACTGCGAGAAAAAACTGTGTTTACTGGCGCATTGGCCGGAGGGGGCTCTGTCGGGGGAGCATCATTGGGGGTCCCCGAGCACGGAGCCAGGCATCGTTTTGAGGTCCTTCAGAGCGAATGACGCTACCGATGGACATGAAGAGTCTTTGAAGAGAACTCCATTAGCCAGATATTCTCAATCAAACTAGTATAACTTCCAAGCTCAAGGAGACAGTCAACATACCCGAAAGTGGCACCTGAACCCAGCATGTACTTGCCCAGAGTCCGCATGACACCGTTGGGGCCAGCGCCATACTGAAAGATCGTCACGGTTCCTGCTCCCAGTTAGCTTATCCAGAACGTCTTCATTTGGGGACTGAATGGGACAAACCAATAATGAAGCCCATGATGCCACCAACAGCTGAGAGGGGAGCTATGTTAGCTAAAAGCTAGTACACAAGGCTCGGTTGTTTTGCGATCACATACTGGAACCCATCATACAGCCCATTTTCACTAAGAATCAGTCAGCGCATTTGGTCCACATACATCTAGCTCCCCAAGTAACAAGAACATGAAGCGGATGATCTATATCACTGGGTTGTAGATGACATACTCTTGTCAAAGGTTGAGGGAGCACCCCCTGGGCCCGCCTGAGCGGGAGGTCCAGCAACCACAGGCATAATGAAAAACTAAGAGAAAGTTTGTCAATTAAATTAAAAACAGCAGGTAACAGCTCCGAGCTGAATGAGATATCCCGTTGTGAGGGTCAAGGAACGAGCTCTTTTTCCTCCCCGGCTTGATGCTTCTCCGCCTTAGTCACGTGAACCCCCAACGGGCTTTAAATCGCACACGTGCCTGTATGGCACGTGACCTATTTTGCCTGGCGGCGTCAAGGGAGTAGGAAATGAATGGCCCTCTTGCGCTCTTGCCTGGGTTCCCTCATGGCAACTATCCTCGATCTCTGATTTATTTTCCGTTACATCTTTTAAAGGGCTGCCTGAAGCCTGCGCCGAGGCGGCAGTCCCCGTCTTGTGCTTCTGTCATTGCTCTGGCGTGAGACCGGTCGCTCACGATTTCCGACCTCCACACAACTCCTTGGCCTTTGAAGCACCTATTTTATTCAGTCTTAAATATCTCTCAGTACACAATTCAGAAGTGAGTTTACTCTCCTCTCCAAATATACAACAGTTTTTGTGGGGTCGAGGCAAGACCTCGACCTAAGGAGTCAATTTATTTGTCTCTCCCCAAACAGCACTAACGCGACCGTCTTGATTTTAGTCGGGCGACTAAAGCTCCAATCACCCTTGCGCGCATTCAATATCCCCAACCCTCGGACATAAACCAGCATTACTAGACGTCTTCTTTTCACCCTTCAGACTATCTCAGAATACGGCCCCTTTTACAATTCGCAACCGTGGACGCGCTCCGTGCTCCGTCTAGATATCCCATTCCCTTAAACCATTCGCATCCTTCTCCATGACGGCTGTGGCATCTCCGCCTAGTGTCGAATCGGGGTCTCGCTTGGGATGGTACAGTTCTAGTAACGGAGGAGAAGGAGCTCTGTCTTCAGTGAATGCGGACGACGTGTCACGGATGTTCATGCCACGGAAACACGTTCAACGCTCAAACTCCTCGTCATCTCTGGGGTCGAACTCTTCGACTTCCTCCACATCTACTGTGGCCGCCCCTTCCCAAGATACCCATGCCGCGCAGAATTCCGCCAGTGAGTCAGATAATTGGTCGTCATCCAAAAAGAAGCATTCGAAGAATATCTGGCCTAGCTCGAAATCTGAGCCAGTATCAGGGGTAACGAACGCGCGGTCTCAGGCAGTGCCTGCTTTCACCTCGGGACCAAGTGCATCGTCGACAATGTCCGCAATGCATCAGCCTCCGAACATCGTCCCATCGCAACAGATGCCTCAGTCATCGCAGCAGAATGGCGTCCGTGCACCGACCGGCCCGCCCTCGGAAAACCCAGCAATTTTGATTCTATTGCCAACGAACGGTACCTTTGATAGGAAACAGATCAATGTACCATACTACCCCGAGGTCCTGCGGATCGGGCGACAAACAAATGCCAAAACAGTCCCCACACCTCTCAATGGATTCTTTGACTCCAAAGTTCTCTCTCGACAGCATGCCGAGGTATGGGCTGATAAGTCTGGCAAAATCTGGATCCGAGACGTCAAATCCTCAAACGGCACATTTGTGAACGGCCACCGATTGTCTCCTGAGAACCGGGAGTCAGAGCCGCATGAGCTGCGAGAAGGCGATACCCTAGAGTTGGGCATTGATATTGTCAGCGAGGACCAGTCCACCATCGTCCATCACAAAGTCTCGTCTAAGGTTGAGCATGCCGGAACATATGGCGCTACCCCTAGTATCCTTGATCTGAACTTTGGGGACTTGGATCCTGCCTCCGGGGGCGGCCTTCTCCCTTCTCCCCTGAGCCAACCGCTTTCCCATATGCGCGGTCGAGCCGGTAGCAACACTAGTAACAGAAGTGCCCAGAGTGTTGCCAGCAATCAGCTCAATGCTTTACACCAACAACGGCAGATGAACTACTGGAACTCGCCAATCTCCATCGAACAGGTTGTCAAGCGGCTTACGGTACGAATCACAATTTCCAAACCTTAATACTACATATGGCTGACTCTGTTCTAGGGCGAACTGAAATCCGCAAAGCAACAAACAACAGATCTTTCTCAAGCAGATGAATTTTTGACGACGATCATGAAACCAGGATATGCAGAGAAAGAAAAGCTTATCAAGCCCTCTCCTTTGGAGAACAATGCCCATCGCCAGATGAACGGCCGACCTAAAATGCCTCGAGTCGACTCCTTTTCAAGATTCTCGGAACCTCCCGCTCCTCCTCCTCAGCAGCCTCTACCGGAGAAACCAGATGCGTTGTCACGAAGCGCCTCGGAGTCGTTCTCGCCGCTGAAGCGCAGCGATACGGAAAAGCCGAAGAGCGGTACCGGTTCCCCTGTCTCCCGTGATTCCAGTCAGATCTTGAATCTCATTGAGGCGCTATCTTCTGCCAAGCGAGAGATTGAAACTCATGGAACACGTGTCAAGGAACTAGAAAATCTGCTATTCCAAGAGCAGGCTGCTCGCAAATTGGCAGAAGACAAGGTCAATGAATTAGAAATGCGCTCATTGGATGTTGAAGAAGTCAAAGTCGAGAACGGCATTGTTCCGCCTTCAGAGAATGGCGCAGGCGCAAACAAGGAGCAGGATGATACAGAAGCAACCGTGCAGGTCAACGGACTCCATCCTTCGGAGACCCCCCGCTCCTGGAGACAGCCAGGCGGATGCTCCTGTGGAAGACAAGACTGCTGAACTTCAGACTCGCTTGGAAAGTATGATGGAGGAGATGGCAGAAATGAGAAAACAAATGGCATCCTTCAAAGATCGCGCCGAGAAGGCTGAAGATGAGACCATGGAGTCTCGCAAGTCGTTGAATGAAATGATTGAGACATTGCGCCAGGAACGCGCCGAGAAGGCATCAGCCACGGCGCTTGACAAGAAAAAATGATACGCATGACCGCGAGCCAAGCAATGACTTGGTGGAACAATCGCTTACGAGCGACGCCTCTTTACCGGATCCCAAGATGAAGACTCCGTCGATGCAGGGCTTCGATCCGGTCACCTCGCAAAACAAGGACATGGATGCTGCAGCTGCAGCCACAACCTTTGCAACACAACACCATCGACACAACTATGTGGAAGAAGCAAGTCCTTATGCCTCTATGTTTGGCGTGGTCTTATTAGGAGTAGGCCTGATGGCCTATCTCAACGGTTGGCAAAAGATGGACAAATAAACCGGCTTGGCCTCGTGTGCTACTTTCTGGGGTTCCCTGTTCTTTTGACGGCCATTTCTATTGCATAGGCCCTTTGCATTGTTTCAACTTCCCCTATCTTTCTCATCAAATTTCAGTTTTCGCCAGTCACGACTTTCTGGTGATAAATGTCTCGGTTCTTCTCTCGGCTGAGGACCATTTTCTTGTTTTCATACTCGGAGCATTTTTCCGTTTAGCCCACACTGTCTCTTTTATCTCACGAATTTTTTGATGACTCTTTTCTCGAGATCCCTCTCAGGGATCTCCTTGGTCGTCTTTTTGACGTCTGTTCCTCCCCCTCTTTCGTGCCATCTCCTTTTTCTTCGTTCTTCTTCTACCTCCTACTATGTTACTATTAGCCTGTCGCCCTCTTGGGAGTCGACATCCCTCTTTCTCTTTTGTCTGTACATGATGGGGAAATCAGGATACGTTCATGACTTGCAGCCTCTCTTTGAAACGTTTCGTTTCATGAAGGGTTTTCAGGCATTATCATTCATCATGTCATGTCAGCACAGGGCTTTGTGAGCGTATCAGGAGTTTTTATTCGTACTATTTCGTTTTCTATTCATGCCATTTGTTTCTCACTGGCAGATTCGATGATTCAGGTTCCCTCTTCTAAACCTTCTTTCTTTTAATTGGAGTAGTACTGTTACCCTATAGTCCTGTCTCTCTCTCATTCTTCATACAAGTCTGTCCAGCATCTACAGCGCGTCGGGATGATAGGGTGGAGCATGCGCTCTGGGTAGGTCAGAGTTTGTTTCTCAAGGACAAAATCTCGATGTACATGATTTTGTGCTAGGCTAACAACCTAAGGACAAACGAATCGTTCCTTTCCTGATCTTGCTCAAGGGCTTCCAAGCCTGTGTAATGTGAATATTGCCCCTGTAGGGTATTTCGTACTGGGTCTATGCAAGTGATGAAGGGTGGTTAGAGGAGCCCTCGATCGGGCTTGGGGTTTGACTGCTTCCACCAGCACCACCAGGACAGGAATTCAGGTTAAAAGTCCTTCTGAGCTGGGTCACTGGGTGGTAACCATGAGCATTCCGTTTGGACCATAGGGACTCAGCAGGATGTGCGGGCACGCAGTGTCCTAGCTGGCAATTCTGGGCTCGGCCACAGGCTGATGACAATGGCTATTTCCCAGCCATGGGTGTGGAGTTTTGCAGTTGAACATCCTCAGATCAGCAGACGATGGTCGTGCAATCGAATTACCGACTATCGTAGTGGTGGTTTCTGTCGGAGTGGTCGTGGGCGAATTCACTTGAGGCTGACGGCGACCTCAACCATTTTAATCCACCTCGTCCGGCTCTCGGGGAGCTCGGCGTCGTCTTCTGCCGCGGCGGCCTGGCGTTTCCTCTTCTTTGCGGCTGACTTTGATTCCGGCTTAGAAGGCGCATCTCCCGGGTCATTTTGGGCTTGCTCTTTCTGCTGTTGTCGTTTCTGCTCCTCTTTTGCTTTCATTTCTTCATCCTCAACGATATCATCCACGACAATCACACTTCCCGTGTTGACACGGACTTTGTACTCGGTTTCCTTTTCCTCGAACCATTTGGCTACGTTCAGCGCCTTCTCAATGGCCCGTCCTGTCGCCTTCATGAAAACTTCCTCTCGCCTCTCTGACACCTTAGACAGCTCGTCAAGTATCTGTTTCTCGTTCTTGCGCGTATCCTCAAGGTTTATGTTTGCTGTGGCGCGCTTCTCGGCCTGCAGGAGGAGTTTTTGCACGCGTTTGACAGCGCTCATGAACGGCGTGGACTTCGAGACGTAGACAGTTTTGGGTACCGAGGCACCAGCATACGGGGAGGCAACTGGTGCATGAGGTATAGGGCGCTTCTCGACCTTGGCATCTTTTATCTAAGAGTCAGCGTTTGTGCATTGGCCGTTTGAGCCTAGGCATTCGGATGGGAAGGCTCACGTTTTGGGAGCCTGATGAGGTCTTTATTCTTTTTCTCAAATTGGAGCTTTTTCTCCAGTACTCCCTTTGCCATGGCTGATACGAGCCTTGCACGAATGAAAAGTTGCAGAGTCAAGTCAAAGGATTGAAGCTGTGCGCCTTATCGTCTTCCTTTTTCTGCCAGGCTAGAGGATGCCCGCCTGCCGCCCGCACCGCGATATGACTTGCTTATATAATCATTATTAAACCCGGAGGCCTGCCCAATCGGGAAGCTATTTGATGCCTACCTAGCTCTACCAATTCGACGTCAGCAACTTGGTTGATCCAACAACCAGATCTATGCACTTGTGTGTGCGCTCGAGCGTAAAAGAGAATACCAAGTGACCGTGACCCCCGCGGGCAAAGCTACGGAATGCTGGCGGTGTGTTGCAGACCGGTGCTGTCCTGCCTATCGCCTACGGGAAAAGATCTTCAAATTACTGAGCTGCATTAAAGACGTTGACAGAAGTAGTTGCTCAACTGGTATCACGATCCAAGCGAAAAGCATCGCAGTGAGCACAACGTGGGACTTGTCTACCTAGATACCGCAACACGGTGTTCATTAGGCAATTACAGTCACATAGGCGAAAATGGGAAGCTGGAGTCCGGTTCTAATCTTTCCATATAGCACTACTGTTAACTGCCCTTTCAGAATTCGCTAGGTGCACATACGACTCTTCCTTCAATGAGCTAGCTGCCGATGGCACTGATCGGAGCATGCCTGCTGTGAAGCAATAGGCTGGGCTTGGAATCTTTGGACAATAGTTGTGTTTGGAAAGGGTAGCCTGGATATGCAGTATAGTCATGATCATCCACCCGGGTGGGCCGAAATTCCTTTTAATCGGATGGGGCTTCCAGATCCGGGAACACACCCTGTCGCCGAAATTACACCTACACCGGGTTGCTGCATTTCGGAGAGAAGATGGTCCCTCATCACCACTTCAAGAGACTAGTGAGCTCCGGGCTGCAAATCTCGAACGGCGATGAGCAGTGTGGTCTTTGCTATGATTCTGAATGAGGCTTCTGACCAGGTGACCCCGGTGGCTTCCCGACTTGTGTGACTATCCCGACGGAGTACGGAGTCCTCCGTACAATTGAGATAGCCCAATTAGAGGCCTATTCAAATTCAGGACGCAGTTAATGTGTAAAGGGGCTCTTTGTACAATATGGTTTAAAGTGGAGAATATTGATATGAACAGGTAGCTGCTCCTATATTTGTAGATACTCAAAGGGCAGGGCCCCTGGGCATCTTGTCCAATATCATTAATACGGAGTATGTTGTAGGTGTTTTCTTAATATTGCTCAGGGGCAAAGGTCAAGTACTCCGGATCAAAGCTTCTAAAGCACCATTGTCGTCATCTCGGTACCGAGACGGAAAGGGTCCAAGTGTGTTGACCCGAGTCGTTGGTAGCCGGTAACTAGCAATATCCCATGTAGGTATAACATACATAGTACGTACTCCATAAAGGTGATGATGAAATGATCATCATGAGAGCCCCTCAATGATCTGGCAAGTTCCCCTGAGGCTGATTGACGTACTTCTCCGTACGGAGTACTTCATCCTCCGTGCGGAGTACGGAGCATACAAAATTGGAAGCACACAAAGGTGGTGACGATCAATGCGTCTGGGCTTGATAGATCGACATTCGCCTCGAGCTGAAAACTGGTCAGGTGATGCTCGGCAAACTAATTTGGGAAGGTCCCGAAATTGGTGGAATTGTGGGTCAACTGCGCAGTGTCATGTTCTTTTGTTTCGCTTGTACGGAGTACTATGTATCGATCACGAAAAAGAGTCCGGATATGTGCATGCTTGATCTTTGATCCTCGATTTTAGGGATCAAATTAAGTGGATGCAGCTAATCATCCCCAAACCCTGGAGATTTCAAAGTACGGAGTAGACCTATCATCAGTAAACAAAGAACGCCTTAGGCAGGTTCCGCGCCTCAGGCACCTAGGGCATAGAAGACGGCCCGCTCGACTTGGACAGTCAACCGTGGTATAGGAGTTAGTCAACCGTGGAAGGTGCATGTCAAACCATGGATAATGTCTATAATTGCAGCTGTTTATATTGATCTGCAAATGAATGATTGATCTCTTCAAGCCCCGAAGACTATCACGGCTTTTTGCCTACAACATATTGGATATCAAGTTTGGTATCTCGTTCCGTGTGACTGCTCCAAAGGCATCATTTTTGAGTGGATCCAACCCAAGGCAACGGTCATAAGTGGTTTTATCACCGGGGAAGTTTGGAGGTACTGACACTGTTGTACTATTGCGTATGTACTTTGTTCAGGGCCCCACAGGCGATCGCAGCCAACATAATCGTAATCTGATCTGAGAATTATTAATGCAAGGGTTGTTTCTTGAAATAGACAGTGTGGAGGATATTTCGTATGGTACAATAATAGTTACGCAGTTCTATGTGTATGTTGTTTTTAGGTTTTTATCCGGGAGTGAATACAAAAGTACGTGGCCACATGAGCCACAATCTGGAAAGATCTGCTTGTACGACATGCATCGTAGACACAAGCTGAGCAGGATACCTAGCTGAGGCGGAGGCAAATCTCCGAGAAGTCTGTCTTGTGATTGACCAGTCCTATTCTGCATAAAAAGTATGACGCTACATATATGAATCTGACAGAGCCAAAACATTCGTTAGACGTAACGGCTCTCCTAGTTCCCGGCCACGATGTTAGAGTTCCGCGTGGATTGGAGTCTTGAATGCAAGACAGCTCTAGCCGTCTTAGGCCGGAAAGGCACGGGGGACGATAATCCAATCATAAATTAGAGCTAGACCCTTTGGCTTAGAACCTACCTGAAGAGGCAAGGTGCTTAACGTAGACGAGTGGAGCCAGAATAGCACCAACGGCTGTCTTTGAAGGATTCAAACCAATTGCAATTCAGACGAATCGGGGCTAACGACATATTCCAGCGGGTCGGTGCAGGTGGAGAAGCCTTAAAAAGCAGAATCCATGGTTCTGGACACGGAGAGAGAGGGGTTTGACTTAATCAAATTAATTAAATTATTAAGTTCTCTGTTTTAGACAATTTAAAAATACAATTTAAATAATTTTGAAATTTTCGTATTTTGTTTTGCGGATTTTTTGCGGTCGAGTCCGTCTCCACCTTTCAGAATGGTCCAGCCATGGGAAACTGCCCGCGCGTTTTTGTATGGGACTCTTCCCCCTCCGCAGAACTATTTCGAACTCTTCTTCCTCGACTCTCCTTGACTTCCCTCCACATTCGCTTGGTCTCATATCCCCAACCACTTTGGCCCTTTATTCGTCTTACGTTCTCTACTCGATCCTTGAAGGGGTTTAAGACGTGTCTCACGTTTCAGGGCCCGGAAGCTAGCCATTGAAGCCGCTTTTTGCGTTATTTGCATACATCAGATCTGGCGTGCAGCTGATCCGGGAGATCCTGCATCGTGATTGGTTTTGCTTCTCGAGGGATATCCTAGAGAGAAAGAAAGTACTCGCCTGCCGCGAAAGCCTTTTTCTTTGTTGGCCTCCTTGGGTGACTCAAAAGTCTTCGGTACTCTAGGGCTGATCCGACCAACCGGGTCCCTCCGTCCATCTTCTATTCCTCTTTGGGCCTATCGGGTTTCAAGCTACCATACCCCCTTGACGGTGTTTGAGCTATCCCAGCCGCCACGACTTACCCGGCTCTTCGGGTCAAACATAACTACTGCGCTTTACCCACTGGACTCGCAGTCTTTTCTTCTCATCACAACTCTCTTTCAACTTATTCCTCCGCACTCTCCTGTCTCGACAACAGTTCCCACACTCCAGTCCTTCAATACCCATAGCATGTCTGCTGACCCCCATTATGAGACACTGGATGCACCCGATGGGTCAGCATTGACGTGGATCTTTGATCATTGCTTGCGTTACGCCGACAACTACGAAATTTCCCTCCGTGCCGCATACGAACTCAATTGCCAGAGCACAATGGCGCCTTCATTTGTTCTTAAGTCACCATCCTTCTTCCGCAATTCCGTCTTTACCAAAAACGCTCGTAACTCCCAGTCTTCTCTCGACCCTCCTACTTACGACACGAATGCCGAATTCCGTGCCTGTTTGAGCAAGACTGTCGCCGAATTGTCTTCTCAACCCTGCTCGCTCCCTCCGAGCTTCATTCTCTCCTTTGTGCGCCGCTGCTTTTGTCTGGAACTATCCGATGTCGACTTTGCCCAGGCTTTAACTGCTCTTGATTACATTCGAGACCTCCAAGGTCGCTGGAAAAAGGAGATCGATGCCGCTTTCAATCGACTTAATATTACTGCCCAGGATGCGAGTCACCCTCAGAATTCGAAGCTTGCTCGCAGTTTCCCTAACGTGTTGGTCTGGTACAAAGACATCAGCAACAAGGCACGCATGATCGATTTCCTGTACACTCAGGTCTACGTTGGCCTGCGTCGCTGGGTACGTTTATCCCGAGATTCAAATAGCGAGTAGTTCTGCATCTAACATTTCTTTCTCAGGTTCTTGTCAATCAGATGATGCTCGAGCCGTTCGACAAAGCCAACTGCCTTGCTCTACTTAACACTCTACTGCCACCTCTTCACCGAGGCAGCTCTACCCCAACACAGCAGTTGTCGGTGGGCATCCTCGCGAATCATCGTGACACATTCTTCAAATTCATTACCACCTACGAGTCTGATCCTTCAATCCTGGAGCCTATCATGAAGCAAGGCGCTCGACCTGGTGAGGAGAATGGATGGCCTGCATTGTATGACGCCATGGACCGATATTTGAACGCTGTTCTCGAGATGATCGACGAGTGTGTTTTGATCAACGAGCCTTGCCAGATTAGCAAGTCCGGCGTGCAGCGCCGTACCGACTCGGGCATCAGCTTCGGCCCCGATTTCGGGCCCTGCCCTGCTAGCTCCCCCTCTTCGGACACAGAAAAGCCGCTTCCCCATTTCCCAGAACCGAACGCAGGCACTAGCAAGCATGGTTCGCTCCTGGAACGATTTGCCTCCTTGTCATCATGGGGCAAGAAGAAGGACCCTAAGAAGGAGGAGCAGAAGGAACGGCAGAGGGAGTTTGAGCGCAGTCTGAAGAAGATGCAGTCCCGCAGAGAATTAAACAGTCGGGCTAGCAGCACCAAGACATCAGCCAAGTTCAACGGAAAGATTTCCTTCGATTTGACCGACGATAAGCGCCGGCGTTTGATTGATGAAGCCGAAGCTCGCAAGGCTGAGGCGGCCCGAAGCATTGGCCAGGCCATTTAATCCCAACATCTCTGCAATTTTTCCCTACAAAGGCAAACAAAAACAGCAAACCAGCAAAAAAAGGAAAAAAGAAGGGACAAAAGACAAACCCACAATGAAAAAGCAAAGCCAAGAGGAGACTGAACACACTCCTCACATTTCCCTTGATTTCTTTACATTCGACTCGGTCATCCCTTGCACTTTCATCCTCGCTACAGCCGTCCCCCTGCGAGCACAAACCCCAGAGGAAGCCTCTGCTTCCAACTTTGCCAATTCCAGGCCTCTGTTATGCAGAGCCAGCCGGGCTGCATTTGCGTGACTTACCTTAGGTGTTTCGGAACAAAAAAAAGGCGTTAGGGGAAGCATATGGGGGTGGTGATTTACGACTTAATGTCTTTACGATAGCGTCCAGTTCATGGATTTGAACTCAAAATTATTATTATCTTTATTATTATCATCATCATTTCTCATCCGGTAGATAATGTAGAATCTCACAACCGTAGCCAATGCAATGCAACTCACGGAGTAGAGCAGTCGACATGTATACCTCGGATATTGCGCTAGTTGCCGCTCAGTCCACCGTAGAAGCTGCGATAAGATATCCAAGTGTCCAGATCAGCCGGTTCATCCTCGATCTCACCACCGTCTTTGTTAAAAGTTCTGGCTCATTTGGCCCGTGATGCTTGTAAATGGATTGACCTGCATCTTTGCTAATTAGGGAAGCCTGCACCGCACCACATACGACTCGTCCGACACGAGGCTGTCCCCTATACCATACAACAGATATACACAACTGCCCTCCCACGTTGCATTGCGCGATAATGAGGGTCTCCGTGGGACCTCACATTTCCTGGCGGTGGTACGCCGCCGTCGGAGTTCTGCTACCAGGCCTGATTGCCAATGCTAGCCCAGCTGTGAACGTGGCGCTTCAAGCCTCCTTCGACTCGGCCCCATACCTCGTCGAGCTTCTGTACGTTCTACATTGAGTGGTCTCTCGCCTGTAATAGGCTTGTCTATATGAGGAAGGCTAATGAATTCACTGCAGGGAGTCTGCCGCCGAAGAAAGCCCCACCTCCTATTTTCCTTTGTTGGATCGCATCGCCGACGGGACGTTTGAGGACCTCACAACCGAGAAAGAGCTCTACGACCGCTTCTTGACAGTTTTGAACGATGATGGTCACATACGGACTCCAGAGGGTCTCTCATCGTTCAAACTATCACTTTCGGTCCGATCATCGGCGCCTCGTATTGAGGCGCACTTCCAGTACTATAACACCTCGGTTCAGCAGTCCTTGATGGTGGCCCAAGATGCGGCATGTCCAGTATGGGTCCACTCGGAGGGAAAGCAGTATTGTTCCTCTGCTATGGAACGCGCACAGCAGGATGTTGTGGGAGAATTGTGGGTAGATCTTTGTTTATTGGGTGAGACTCCAATAGCTGACACTGAATTTCTGCCTCAGGGATCCTAGAGAGCTACCATTTGACCGCGTCCTGGGAGATGTATCGCTTCCCCCGGCTGTTCTATATGCAGATGTCGCCTCTCCGATGTTCAGAGATTTCCATGAAACCCTGAGCGACATGGCAAAACAGGGACAGATCTCGTACCGTGTACGCTATCGACCTCCCCAACACTGGATTTCCCGTCCCTTGTTTGTGTCTGGATACGGCGTGGAACTTGCTTTGAAGCGAACGGACTACATTGTTATTGATGACCGTGATGCAGAGCAGCTCGAAGATAAGGGCGCTAAAAGTCTTCCAGCTGACCCGGATGAGATGAAAGAAGATGCTCCGGATGACCTCCGGCCTCTGTCTTCCTCTGAAGTGACCCGCCTAGGCTTGAACTCTGCCAGCTATGTTATGGACAGTTCTGATCCTTTGGGGACATTGATCAAGATGTCCCAAAATTTCCCGAAGTATTCATCCGTAGTAGCTGCCCACAACTCCACTGGGGAAATGGCCCAAGAGATACGCCACAACCGGTTAAGAATGCTCCCTGGTGGTTATAATGCCATGTGGATCAACGGTGTACAAATGGACACACAGCAGATTGACGCATTCTCACTTCTAGAACATCTACGTCGAGAAAGGAAATTGATTGAGAAATTCCGTGGTCTGGGTCTCTCTGCGGATGATGTCGTGAAGTTACTGTCACACCGACTCCTCACTGAAGCCCAAGCTGGTGGCGAGGAGCAACGGTACGACTACCGAGACAATTTGGAAGGGAACCAGGTTATCATTTGGATGAACAATCTGGAGAAGGACCCTAGATACGAGTCCTGGCCTGGTGATCTCGAGGCGGTTAGTATCGTAAGGCTATTGGACTGGATACATATTAACATAATTCTAGTACATGGCTGGTTCTTACCCGGGACAATTGCCCCCTGTGAGCCGAGATTTGCACAATGTCGTCGTGTCTATGGACTTTTCTAACCCGGAACACATGATGCTTGCTGCTGGAAATCTGCACGCATTCATCAAGCGAGGAATTCCTGTGAGATTCGGCTTGGTGCCTACCACCTCATCGCCCGAGTCCATTGCGCAGCTGAAGGTAGCGCATTACCTTTTCGATGCCTATGGCATAGATTCTCTGGTGCAGTATTTCGAAGAGCTTGCCTCAAAAGGCAAAATGGGCTTCCCAGACAAATCATGCTTCCAGTCTGCGACTAGAGGGCGTGACCTCGTTGATGAACATGAAGCTCTATCTCTTGATCAAGTCCTGAAGAGCGAGAAGTACAACGCTCTAGTGTCCCAGACGGCTGCTTACCAGCGTCGGTTGAGTCTTACCGGCGACGCACTTCAATTCTTGGTCAACGGTATCCCCATCCCCCGAGAAGGCAACTGGATGCAGGGAATGAGCATGCAGATCAGCAGAGACTTGAAATTGATCCAGCAAGGCATCGTAGAGGGAGTTTTCGAGGAGGACGCGTGGCTTCCGGAGTTCTTCCTGGCTGGCGCATTTGAGAGACGCAATACTTTCCTCATGCCCGAGGATCCCAAGAGCGTCCGGATTGTGGACATCGCTAGCATCATTGCGTCGAATGAAGATGTATTGAGCAAGATTCCTCGTGTCCTCTCAGACAAGGCAACCCTGGAAAGCGCTCATATGATGGTTGTCGGTGATTTCGAGTCAGAGGCGGGTGTGAAACTGCTTAGTGATGCCCTCAATCTTCGAAAGGAGAACGGTGACGTGGAGATTCTGATGCTGCACAATCCATCAGACCCCGAGGATGATGTTTCCAAGAATCTCGTTGCTCTCTATCTATCGCTTGCAAAGGGGGAGACCATCGACCAAGTACTGGCTAAAATCGCATCCGGTGATCTTGATGCTGAAAGCCTAGAGTCTGAAGCCCAAAAGATCTCTACCATTCAATCTTTGCACCAAACTGTGGCCAAAGAACTTGGATTCAACCCTGGCATCGAGGGACTTGTTGTCAATGGGAGGGCAGTCGGCCCCATTGAGAAGGAACATCCTTTAAGCGTGGAAGAAATGAGCCAACTGATCACCTATGAACGAGTGAAACGGCTTGATTCGGTTGCAACGGCTGTTCGCGAACTCGGATTCGACGATAAGATCTCAAACCCGCTCGATTTTGCCAAGCTGACCTCGCTTGTGGCTATTTCCACCATCTCGGATGTCCCCGAGGGTATCTTCGAAAACACTCCTGATTTCAGAATGGACGTGTCCAGCAAATGGAGGACGGAGCATTCTGTTATCACGGTTTCTAGCTCCGATGATCCCACAATCCAAGTTGGTGTTAGTCTTGACCCGGCATCTGAGGTTGCTCAGCGATGGTTGCCGATTCTGAAGGTTCTCTCTGAACTCTCTGGCGTTCAGCTGAAGGTTTTCTTGAACCCGAAGGAAGAGCTCACGGAGCTGCCAGTCAAGCGGTTCTACCGTTATGTCTTGGAATCTGAGCCATCCTTCACGGACGAGGGGGCTCTGGCTCGGCCACAAGCATCCTTCACTGGCGTGCCAGTCGAGGCACTGCTGACCCTAGGCATGGATGTGCCGTCATCTTGGCTCGTAGCACCTAGTGAATCAGTCTATGATCTGGATAACATCAAGTTGAGCTCAGTCAAGTCTGGTACTGACGTTGACGCCATCTACGCTCTTGAGCACATTCTGATCGAGGGCCACTCTCGTGATCTTACAACGAAGACTGCTCCCAGAGGTGTCCAGCTTATCTTGGGCACCGAGAACAACCACCATTTCGCTGATACCATCATCATGGCTAACCTGGGATACTTCCAGTTCAAGGCACAGCCAGGCTTGTGGCAGATTAACTTGAAGCCCGGCCGCAGCGAGAAGATCTTCAAGATCGATAGCGTCGGCGGTCTAGGATACCGCCCGCAGACCGGTGATGAAAACAACGAGGTTGCTCTGCTGTCTTTCCATGGTCGGACGCTGTTCCCTCGCCTGTCGCGCAAGCCAGGCCACGAGGAGGAAGATGTTCTCGAGATAGGAGTTCAGCAAGGCTCAGACTATTTCTCCAAAGGGCTCAACTTTGCATCCGGTGTCCTCTCCAGTGTTGGTCTCGGGTCCAAGGGCGGAGGCGAACAACACGCCGATATCAACATCTTCTCAGTAGCAAGTGGACATCTCTACGAACGCATGTTGAACATTATGATGGTCTCCGTGATGCGGCACACCAAACACAGCGTCAAATTCTGGTTCATCGAGCAATTCCTCTCCCCCTCCTTCCGCGCCTTCCTCCCTTCCCTCGCCCGCGAATACGGCTTCTCCTACGAGATGGTAACATACAAGTGGCCACACTGGCTGCGCGCCCAGAAAGAAAAGCAACGCGAGATCTGGGGGTACAAGATGCTCTTCCTGGACGTACTCTTCCCCCTCTCCCTGGACAAAGTAATCTTCGTCGACGCGGATCAGATTGTACGCACAGACATGTACGAGCTAGTCACCCACGACCTCCAAGAAGCGCCCTACGGCTTCACGCCGATGGGCGACTCCCGAACCGAAATGGAAGGCTTCCGCTTCTGGAAACAGGGCTACTGGTCCACCTTCCTCCGCGGCAAGCCCTACCACATCTCAGCGCTGTACGTCGTTGACTTGAAACGCTTCCGAGCGCTTGCCGCGGGCGACCGCCTGCGCGGCCAATACCAGATGCTCTCTTCGGATCCGAACAGTCTCAGCAATCTCGACCAGGATCTGCCTAATCACATGCAGCATCACATTCCCATCCACAGTCTGCCGCAGGAGTGGCTTTGGTGTGAGACTTGGTGTTCCGATGAGGATCTGGATGGAGCGAAGACTATTGATCTTTGTAATAATCCTCTTACCAAGGAGCCTAAGTTAGAGAGGGCTAGGAGGCAGGTTCCTGAGTGGACGGTCTATGATGATGAGATTGCGGCGTTGGCGAGTCGCGTTGCTGGCGAGCAGGCTGCTGCTGGGGTTGAGTTTGTGCAGACTGGGGACCGCAAAGATGAACTATAGTCGACCTGGTGGGTTCCATTCGAGAAAGCGATTGCATTTATGATTATACCTGTTGCATTTATCGGGATTGAATATTGAATCTCCTTTGTAAACGGCGCCATCAAGGCACAAAATCATCTTACGTTTTGTTTTCCGTTGGTAGAATGCGGTGTAACTCTTCCATTGGGCGACATGATCTTGTTACTCACTATTCTGTTGTACTTTTATGAACTGAACCGGAGGACTTCGAGTGGGAGACTGATCAAGTTGGAGAAGCAATTCAGAACTTCCTCCCCTTTGCGCAGGCCGTGACTCCCATGTTGAACACAATTACAATTGGATCCTATTAGATCCTTTGGTATCGGAGAAGAGGGTGATATTGATCCAGAGGATTCCATGGGGGCTAGATCATCGTGCGAGAAGCTTGGGCTGGGTATAGACATCAGTATGATTCAGTATAATCTCTCCCTGGGACTCTGGACGACGCACAGGGGACTTCAAGAAGGATCTGGAGAGATTTATCAAATTATTAGTCTAGAACTTAGATTCTTCAACTGCTCAGTCAATCAGACTTACATTCACCATGCACCTCGACGTCTCTGTAGACCTCCCGAGGTACTCTTTTTGACAAGACTGCCATAATCATGGATAACTATTATCGGATCGAATTGTTATTTTTGTTCTAATATCCTCTTGTCGATCACATTGCCACCTTGCGAGACTACTAGACAGTAGAATACCTGGTTTCATATAGATGGCAGGTTTAGAAGTAAAAGACAGATGAGACATACTACGTGTGTGCGCAAAAGTCAAAGCTACCTCTTGTGTCCGTCGCTTGAAATTATCGGAAAAAAAGAAAAATCCTTAATAATATTTTAAGTAACAGAGTACCTATATACCGTGCAGCGAAGCGGAAATACCACAGGGAAAGAAGTAAAGGATAAAAAGCGCGCAAGTCATAGTCGCAAGCTGCAGCAAGTCGCATATTGAGGAGTGATTAGGTACACTGAAGTCATTTATCTTCTGTTACGAGTGGAAAGGCATTTCTGGAAAAGTGGTCATATTCATCCTTTTCACAGGCCCTCGAATTCTATATATATATGTACCTGTATGTACCAGATTCTAGGCCACACATGCGGATTCCTCGATCGGGGTGCCGCTGCTTTATGAGGTATCTCACAGCACAGGGTGATACTCACCTGGGCAGTGACCATGGGCACCTGGGCACTTAATTGTACTTTTGTAAGCAGTCAGATGATAAAATAACTAACTACATAGGGTTCATTAAGTATTTACCCACCCTGTTTTCCCACCAAAACTGACCAACTTTGGACCTTATTCTCTCAATAAATTCATATTGTAATAACTTTTTAGATAATTTTTAATAAAAATTTATTATCAGATTAACAAAATATCTCTTTCCGAATAGTCCAATATATATAGCTATGGAATGGTAACTGATTAAAATGTAAATATCAATATAAATCCCCATTATATATAGTGGCTCCCATACTAAACTCGCGATTAGAATCTTTTGTCTAACTTTGAAAATTGACTACTCTCTATCAAAAATACTTACTGATATAATCTATAATATATTACCTTAGGTTTGAAATGATAAATAAAAATAAAAAAGAATAAAAATATGTTACAATATAAATTTATTGAGAGAATAGGGTTCAAAGTTGGTCAGTTTTGGTGGGAAAACAGGGTATGGGTAAATACTTAGTGACAGGGTCTGTATTTAGGTAACTTCTCACAGGTAGGTGCCATTTCCTGTTTTACCATTCACCAACCAATAACATCTTACAAGGCTATAATCATATTCTCCACATGATACATATGTTGTAGGACGACATAATATTAATAGTAAAAACTATTGACACAGTGAAATCCCTATTGGCACAGCGCGAGCCGAGGTGGTGCAATGGCAGCACAGCTGCTTGTTGTCGGCCCCCATATTTGTATGGGGGGCCCTGCGGGGCCCAGCAGCGATCCAGGTTCGAATCCTGGCCTCGGTATCTTTTTTCCCTCCCCCCTTTTTTTTGGGTCTTACTGTATTGTCTTGCTTGTCCTTCTACGCTCGCTCGGTATCGCCAATAATTCTACTATCTTCCTCTATCTCGTATCATCGTTGTGACAATCACAAATCATGTTAATCCTTTTTGACCATGGGGCTTGAAAGGAAAGTTGGCCAACCGCGAAACGATCATAGTTATCACCGTATGGGCAACCTCGTGTACTATAGACCCAATGCTACGATGAGCCAATTCAAGCGGATTTCCGATAAGCTTGGGTGATCGTACCCGCTGCCGTGTGACCCACCCACCGCAGGCCTAAAATCCGGTGTATATGTACTTGTAACTCGTATGGAAATTTTCTTCCACTACTCGCTCTCGTAAGAATTGATATCTCAGCAAAACAAGGGTATAAAGAGATGTAGAAAGCAAACAACAGCAAAGGCAATCGCTTGGTTTCATGCGGTTTCACGGCTCATCCGAGTCAGTCTCGTACTTAATGTTGACTGCGCTGCTGTCGTCATCTCCGCCGTCCGAGTCAGATTCATCAACCTCAGCATCATGGTGACTGGCAGATATGTGAGAAGCAGGTGATGGGGGCGGTGGGGACTCTTCAATAACAGAACGAGAGGCTTCTGCCAAAGGGGCAGGGCTGTCGATGGAAGCCTGTTTTTGTTTCTTGGACTTTTTCTTCTTTTTAGGAGGCTCGGCGGCATCTGCATCGCTGCTAGGTGCCTTCGTCTTCTCCTCCTTCCTCTTCTCTTCCTTCCTCTTCCGCTTGCTTTCCTTCCGTGCGGCCTTGTCCTCCTGGGCTTCTCGCTCAATCTGCTCTTGCCTCTCTTTCTCTTGCCGCTCCTTCTCTCGTCGCTCCTTCTTCTCACGCTTCTTCTCCTCCTTGCTCTTTTTAGAAGCCGCGGGAGACGATGGGGCTTCCTTGACGAGACTGGAGGTGGGGTCCTCTTTGTGCTTGCGCTTGGACTTTGACTTCTTAGCCTTTTGGGAGGATTCGGGCAACTCGGGCACAGCCTCCTCGGGCAGTGCTCCGTGATCGGGCTCCGCATTGTCATTGCCATTGGCAACGGGAGACGGTGCTGCCTCATTATTGACGTTTAGGTTCGTGGTACTAGTATTCGTGGCTTCGTCGTCATCGGAATCCTCATTCACGAATTGAGAGCTCTTCCTTTGCACCTCCAATCTCACGTTCCAGTGGGCACTTCTCTTAGCAGCGAGTTTGGGATCGAACACCGCGCCTGGTTGGCCATTGGCCCTCAAGGTCATGACCTGCCTCACGATCTTGCGCCACTTGTCTGCGCATTGTTGTCGAGACCGCATATGGCCCATCTCCTTGCTGATGTTACCCCATACAATGAGACGCTCATCCAGCTCGTACATGTCCTTGCCTGCCTTGCCGGCAAGCATTGGCTTCATAGTAAGCCACGTTGATTCGACGGCATCAAGGAAAATCTTGGTCTCCTCCTCCGACCACGCGCCTTGGTTCATGGTACCCTGGTGCTCGAGCTTATTCTTCCATCGCTGAGTGACATCGTCATCACTGCGCCCAATGAGCTTACCAATGAATGTCCATTTCGGACCATGTTTGGCGTGGAGCTCGATAAGCTCATCGTCTTGTTCCTTCGACCAATCGTGTGCCTTTTGAGCCGAAGCTTGGAAGTGTCGGCGCATAAAGCGGTAGACAGATCGCCGATCACGGTCTGGAACAAGAGCGTAGATCTCGTTCCAAAATTCGCTCTTTGAGATGACGTCCGAGGAAACTGGAAATTCGCCGTTTGCGCCACGCTCAGAATGCTGAACCATCTCGTCGAATTTGACGCTAGAGATACCATGTAAGGTGCAAAAATTGACTTTGTACGTTTCAATTTTTCGCACTTCGTCCGGCGTATAGAAGCCAATTTTCAGGCTATCCTTCTCCCTGGTGCGTGAGCCTCTGACTCCCTTGGTCTTGCCTCCTGGCGGGGTGCTACCCTCGGGGTTGGGCGAGTCAGGAGCTGGGGTTTTCTTGTTGACAGCCACCTGCTTTACAGCGAGCGGTTCCTCTGTAGCCGCTAACTTGGGAGTAGGTTGAGAAGTGGACAAAGTGGAGGCTTCCAAGTCTTCGCCATTCTGTTTGCGAACCTTCTTCGCCGAAAGCTTGGGCTTTGACGGATTGGGTTGACTGGGAGTGGGGGGAACTTCAACAGCAGTTGCAGAAGGGGGTGGGTTGTTTTCTGGTGAAACTGACTCGGCAACAGACTTTTCTGATTTGCGATGCTTCTTGCTCTTTTTCTTGCGCTCGGGTTCAGACTCGCGCTTCCGCTTTGAAGGATTCGACATGTTGGTGTCTAATTCTTGGGAGCGCGTCGTACCATTGACTTCCGTAATTGCTGGCGATAAAGCCTGTGATTCTGAGGAGAGTGACTTCTTTTTATTTTTCTTCGTTCCATCGACCATCGAGGAATTCGGAGTTCCGGGAACTGCCAGGTTGCAGATGTTAGTATCGAATCGCGCGGAGATCAAGTGTTTTCACCAACTGGTATCTCCAAAATCCTCAGGGATTTCGGGGTATGGTTCGGGCTGAGACGATGTATTTCCCATGGCAATGAGACGCGACACTGAGCAGGGAGGGGAGGAGTAGAGGATGCAATAAAAAGGAGAGACCGAGGTTCCTAAAAATTTAGGCCCACGAAGCGCGAATCCGGCAATTGGGGTTCACCGCTGAGGCTGACCGCCTATGCGGGGTTAATCGAGTGCATATCAATGGCTATTGTACTCCGAGGCTGTAGATCTATATTATTGTAGGAAGAGACGGAGTATAATACAAACAATGAAATTATCAAGCCAGAAAGGATTCAAGGCACCAAGGCAACCTGTTCCAAAAGACACGAATCTCAATTAACAAGAACTTTCACACAATGGCCATTGTACAACTTTACTAAAGGGACTCACGCATCCCATAAAATACTATACAATACTGCATCCAGGCGTTTAGCATTTACTCGACACAGTTCTGGCAGGTATCATGCTCATGATTGCATTAATAGTGTACATGCTGGCATAAGGAACAAAAAAAAAAAAATCAACTGTAAGTCATAAAACCCATAATCCAGGTCTTACAGACACCGTCAGGACACAAGTTTCATATCCCTCAGGATTTTCGTCACAAGCTTTTTTTGGTCATGTGGGTGGAGATTTTGCTGATCTGTCTCCTGTAGACAGCGCCCAACTGCGACAGTAACCTTGACAGCACTTTCTGCGGCGTTGGAGCAGTCCACCCACACCTTTCCATTGCGGCCAACTGCAATCTCAAATCCTCCCAAACTCTCCAGCTTCTTTCCAAGTTCAGAAAGCACGACCAGCCCTTCAATCGCATCATTGTGCTCAGCAGAAGAAGAGCTTGCCCGGATCAACCGGGCCGCCATACCAGTCGAAACATCAAATACCATTCCACCTGTCAAGGGTCCCAATCCTCCATCAGCCTTGCCAGTTGCTGGGTTGACACAGGTGAGTTCAACTTCGGCGCCGGCGCCGACTCCCACGGACTGTACTCGGGCATATACCAGCTCGCCTTGCTTCAACATTGGCCTTGTCTTCTTGGATGCTCCCTCAAAAGACAGCTGACCCAGAAGCGCGTGGGCCGTGTGTGGGGTTACCATGCAGTGAAAGAAATCGACGCTGGAGTGGTGGATCTGAGCAATGACGAAGTCGTTGACGGTGGGAATGTATCGGCGGTTCGGGAAAGAAAGGAGCGAGACGGTGTTTCGCTTCGCATCGGTCGTCAACAGACCAGCTTGTGTTGCTGTTAAGACATGACTGGATCCCTTTGAGGAGGGCTGTGATAGGATGCGGAGGCCAGGGCCTAGTCGTAGAGGGTTGGAGTTGTTGGTAGGAAGATGGTCTTGAGGTACCTCATCGCTAGGTAATAGGACAAGTGGGACACTCATGATGCCAGACTGGATAGCTGTATTCTGAGAATAGCCTAAGTGTAAAAGGCTCTGCCGGGAGAGATTCAATGCTCTACGGCTGGATTTGGTTTGTACAGAGAGATTGTCTACTTTTGCGACTTGATTCTTGGAAAGAAACCGACATTTCTTATCGCCACGTGACTGCGTTCTATCGGGTCCAAGGTATATGAGCAACCTTAGCTCCATCCAACTTGAGTAACACTTCACTTGGGAATAACCTTGAAAAGGTAAATCAGTCAAGTGCTCTGTGCTGCTACAAGGGCTTGATTAATGTGCCCAAACTGCTCTACTATCAGAGCTATATCCACTATGGACAATTGTCCGCATATGTATCATGGCGAGAAGTGTGGCGGTGCCTTATCGACATCGCCACAACCACTATCGATAAGCACCAGCCACATTTGCGGCAGACGAAAATCTTCAAAATCTTTTTCGATCGTTCCCCCTCATTCGAGATTTCCCCCAATTACCTCCGATACCCCCGAATCTACTTTCACGCCGTAACGTGAGACCCTTATTCTTTTAATCCCAAAAAGCACACATTTACAACTTCGACATGGGTGACGCTGCCAACAGTGCCTCCACTGAGGCGGAGCGCTTTGCTATCGGTATCTCGTTTGGTAACTCATGCAGTTCAATTGCCCGCATCTCGCCTGTACGTCCTGATATTCATTCTTTGGGTTGAAGAACGGTGACTGACTAATTTATAGGAGGGCAAAGCTGAGGTTATTGCCAACGAGGAAGGAGGTAAGGACAATGTGAGCCCCACGATTTTGAGAATTCGAATTAACATATTCAGATCGTCAAATTCCTTCCATCCTTTCTTACATCGAGGGCGAGGAGTATCACGGCACCCAAGCCAAGGCCCAGCTTGTTCGCAACTCGGGCAACACTGTCGCATACTTCCGCGATTTCGTCGGCAAGGAATTCAAGTCGATCGACCCTACTCCCTGTCACCAGTCGGCCCACCCCCAGCAGAAGGACTCCACTGTCGCTTTCACCATCCGCGACACCGAGAGCGAGACCCCCAACACAGTCACTGTTTCCGAGATCACCACCCGTCACCTCCAGCGTCTGAGACGCTCCGCCTCTGACTACCTTGGTAAGGATGTCAACGCCGCCGTTGTCACGATCCCCACCGATTTCACCGATGCCCAGCGTGAGGCCCTTGTTGCCTCTGCCAAGGCTGCTGGTATCGACGTCCTTCAGCTGATTCACGAGCCCGTTGCCGCCGTTATGGCTTACGATGCCCGCCCCGAGGCGACTGTTACCGACAAGCTGGTTGTTGTTGCTGACTTCGGTGGCACCCGCTCCGATGTTGCCGTTGTTGCCTGCCGCGGTGGCATGTACACCATCTTGGCCACTGCCCACGACTACGAGCTTGGCGGTGCCTCCCTGGATCAGATCGTCATTGACCACTTCGCCAAGGAATTCATGAAGAAGCACAAGACCGACCCCCGCGAGAACGCTCGTGGTCTGGCCAAGCTGAAGCTCGAGTGTGAGGCCACCCGCAAGGCCCTCAGCCTGAGCAGCAACGCCCAGCTGAGCATTGAGTCCCTGGTCGATGGTGTCGACTACGGTTCCACCATTAACCGCACCCGTTTCGAGCTTCTCGCCGGCAAGGTCTTCAGCCAGTTCACTGGTCTGATCCAGCAGGTTGTTAAGAAGGCTGAGCTCGATGTCCTTGATATCGATGAGGTTATCTTCTCTGGCGGTGTTTCCCACACCCCCAAGCTCGCCACCCTGACCAGCAACATCTTCCCCGAGAAGACCAAGATCCTGGCTCCTGCCGCCTCTGTCACTGCCGTTAACCCCTCCGAACTGTCCGCCCGTGGTGCCGCCTTCCAGGCTTCCCTGATTCAGGAGTTCGAGCACGAGGACATCGAGCAGTCCATTCACCCTATGGTCACCGTCGCCCCTCACCTGACCAAGGCGATTGGCGTCGAGTTCACCTCCCAGACCGACTCTAACTTCCAGCCCCTCCTCGGCGCCGAGACTGCCCTTCCCGCCCGCCGCATCGCTCAGTACTTCGCTCCCAAGGAGGGTGGCGATGTCCTGGTCCGCGTGTGCGAGGGTGCCCGCGATATCAAGGTCACCAAGCCCGAACCCAAGGCCAAGGAGGACAAGCCCGCCCAGGACGAGGATGACTCAGACTTCGATTCCGAGGACGAGGAGGAAGAGGAGATCCGCGAGATTGTCTGGAAGACCGAAAACCCCGTTGCCGAGCTCTCCGTCAAGGGCGTTAAGGCTGGCAGCAAGATCGAGGTCATGGTCCACGTCAACGCCGATCTCGGTCTGCAGATCGCCGTCCGCGAGGTCGGCGCCCAGAATGCCGTCCGTGGCGCCGTCAACGGCTCCGCTTAAGTTTTTGTTCCGTTGTGAAATAAAAATAAAAGACTTGGATTTCGTTTACGGTGTGATGATGCATGCATGACTGATAGAGGTTGTGATTTTTCTTTTTGTCCAGGATTTATACTGCAGTTATCAACGTGGAGTCTTTCCCTTTATTAGTTCTTAAATAGACTCAGTTATATGCAACCAAATCAGTACTGGTTCCCTTTTCAAGCCAACTTCACTCTGCTAGGCGCTATACATTCCCCGACGTAATCTGCGCTTCTCCTGCTCCCCGAGACCTCTTCGTTGAGAATACCGATCTTGCTCCAAGGCGTGTTTACCCGAGAAACCAAGATATACGGCTGTATACAATTTAAATTCCAAGGATCAGGTAACGGTAGTAGAAATTATATTACAACTAGATTAGATAGATTCGCAGCTGAAAGCACAAATTCCTGCATGATCTTCAAGTCGGAGAATCATTGAACCATGGGATTCATAAACAAATTGTCAAGGACTCACGTGCCTTAAAAAACATAACCGGACCCAAGGCAGGGAGAGTCGCGAAGAATGCTCAATTGCCACCTTATACAGGAAGGCTGTAGATTTATTAGATGAGTAAAGATCGTGAGGATTTCGTAATAGCATCAAGCGAGTGTGAGTAGTTCGATCTTTCCGGCTGCATCCGGGTCATTCAGATAGTTCAAGGTGAAACAAGCGGCCTCCTGAAGAAAGAGTAAACTCTTAAGGGATATCAACGCAGGAAGACAAAGTCGTGTGTGGGTTGGTCCGGAGATCGACAATTTCAAGTCGACATTTTCAGGTGCTCCGGCTTGTTCTTGTCGAAATGAGGAAGCGGGCTTCTCATGGTTAAGGTACATCCATTTTAAGCATAGTTGTTAGCCTCCTTCTTCTGGCTTCTCACGCTGTTTGAGCGCTGCGATGAGAAGAAACCACGGCGGCGCTCCTTGCGTCCACTGTATCCACCGCTAGTATCTTTCCGGCCGACGGCACCACCGAGGCAGTACAACAAGCATGAAAGGAACTGGCAGACAGATGCGGTCCACATGAAGGCGAATGCCTTGACACCCAGGGATGCGTTCTGACCGTTATTTTCGAAGGCGTTCCGGCCCTGGACAAACACAGCACTATGAAATACAGTTAGCACTTTGTTTCCGGGACAACCCCAGTTCCAATTGCAGTTGCACATACGTCATGAGACAGGTGGTGATGACCTGGAAAGTCAGAGCGATCCAGGCCAGGAAACCGGAGAGGTAGCTGGCAATGCGGGTGCAGATAGCCAGCATACCAGTGAAGAAAGAGCAGACGGCGAAGAACAGCCCAATGATGAGGAAGGGGAACATGAACCGCGACGTCAAGAAGTAATGCTTTGTTCTACAATGTGGATGGTTAGCGCGATCCGGTACATTAGGATATATCAGTCGGTAACCTACCCGATAAACTCCTGAGGGACATTTTCGGTCGTGTCGAAGTTACGGTGGCTTGGGGGTCGAATGGGAAATCCACGTGGGTCTCTCCGCAATCATTCCTGCCGTTGGTCACTCCACAGAGGTTCCAGAATGTCCAACGCGAGGTTGTCGGTGCGCCTGGGATATTTCCCGTGTCCGCCTGGAGGAAATAGATTTGGTTCAGCGGATTGCTGTTGCGTGCACCTCCCAACAGAGTGAGGAAGATCAGCAAAATCGACGCTGCCATGAAAAACAGGCCTGTGAAGCCCAATGTTGCTCCTATAGACAATGATCAGATTAAAGTGTTCAAGAGTTGTTGATCCAGGGTTGGCTTACTGCTGAAGCCCATTGTGTTTGGTGCGTATTGTAGGTCACACTAGAATTTGAGTGAGGGGGAGTAATTTTTTTTCTCGATAGTCTGTCTCGTGTCTCTGAAGGGAATGGGTTGCTGAAGGAGAGTGTCGAGAGGTGAAGGAGAAGGTGTCGGAATTTGAAGCGGAAAATGCTAGCTGGTATAAGGATGTAAGAGCAGCCGGGGTATCCGGGACTACTAGTGTGATATAATGACGAGTGAGCATCATCCTCCTCTCTTCTTCTTTTCTACAAAGTTAAGAGTATCGACGATCATAACGTCATAGTTGCACCTGGTCGGCTAGCCGTTCGTAGTTAGTCTGCACTCTACTTTAAGCATTATACCATATCGGGTTAGTCTGAGTGGTCCATGACGAAGTCAACGAGCACACCCAAACCAAACGACGTTGCACCTCTCGCAATAACATTGGCCCTATGGAAGAAAAGTGACGTGGACCATCACCTATTAACGTTTCTTGTCTTATCCAAGTTTTGCGCCTTACCGAAAAAAACCTTGTCTGCCCAACCCGATCCCCAGACCCGACCGAGGGTACACACTGCGAACCTCCTTCCCCGTTGTAATGGCGACCTGGGCATACCCACCACTGCCCGCAGAGCAGATCAACCGTGAGGCGGACACTGCGCTGGTACGTAAAACACATATGGACCCTTACAACAGGCGATCTCCACATGGAGGCCTGCTTGCCTGTAGCTATGATTCGAGAAGGAAAGTGGAGCTTGTCTAGTATAATGCCAACATCTTTATCTTAGGCCCGAGAGCTAGAATGGCTATTGCATTCGCTGCAGGATTCTCTTGCCTCATTGAAGGAAGGTCTCCAAGAATGCGCCGCCCTCCTAGCTCCCCAAGAACCGGGGTCAACCTTAGTGCTGTCCTCGCTGCGGTCGGAAAATGTGAAGGGCTTCGTTACTAGAGTCGGCACCAAGGTCGTGAAGGGCGTATGGATCCCGAAACTTGCTCGAATATCAATGTATATGCAACTGAACTGATCACTCTCTAGGATGTTCAACTTCGTCTTGCGTCGCTCCCGCCTCCTCGGGGTGCCCCTAGCACCCGACTGAACCTAGCCCAATCCCCCGAAGCCCCGGAGCTAGTACTTCGACAGCTGGTGTCGGTTCGAGACCTCGTGGCTCAGAGCCTGGATATTGTGGATGTGAGCACGTGGACAGGTGATCCTCTGAATGCAGGCTTTATTTTCAGTCAGCTACACCTCTTACTAGAGACGATCAGCGAGGCACGGCAAATGTTGAAAGGAGAAGGCGATGAGACGCGAGGCAAGTGGTGGAATACCAGCGCTGCCGAAAATGTATGTTCGATTTCTTTGACTAAGGTCCTGTAATATTTTGCTGATATGTATACTGCGCAGATGTTTGACCCTCCACTTCCGCCGCATCTTTCATTCCATCTCTCTATCACGGACTCCGCCCTGGTTCTTGTTCTTCGGACTCTAGAATCTACTGCCCTCCATCACGCACCAACCGCTTTTGCCTCAGATATATCCCTGACCGGATTCTCTCTACGAGATCGGATATTCGGCTCGCGGGCGCCGACCCATGATGAGGCCGGTAGCCTTTTTCAATGGCGGGGAGAAGAAGTTCGTGTCAAGGAGAAAGTCCGGGTAGAGAGCCAGGACCCTAGTCTTATGGCGGTCATGGCGAAACTATCAGCCCTTGAGCACGAGGTGATGCGCTGTGTTGCTGCGCTGCGGGTGCTTATGGGCGATGAAGATACAGAGAGCGAGATCTAGTGGCTTGATTGATACCCTAATGCATTTGAACTATGGACAGCTGCATGTTGCAATACTTAATGTGATTCGATGCTTCGAGCTAGGGCCTTCAGAAGTATTAAATGGGCTGTTGGGCTGTCATTCGACATGCATATTATACCGCCATCTTAAGGCAGCCTAGGGTTAGGACTTTGTCAACCTGTTGCATACTATACAAAAAAAAAGACGGTCAGCATATATTCCTAGTACCAACAAAAACGCTTCCTGGTTGATATAGATTTTTGATACCGAGCTAAAACCGACAACCTTGGAAGGGAACGGCGGACCAGCCAATGAGAGGCCCGCAGTTTGTGATGGGCGCGCATGGCCGTCTTGGCATCAATTTTCTGGGCTGGGCCATTTTTCTTTCTCTCTCTACCTCTCGGAAAGGGACTGTTAATAAGATCTGGAAAATGCTGTCCAGGTCTTCAGCATCTGGGGCCAGTCGCTCACAATCGCGCGAACTATTTCGCACTCTTGCTCGCCCTTCTGGATCGCGACAGCTCCGCGGACCTGTCAACCGTTTGACACCTACACAGAAACGCACTCTTGTCCAAAAAGCCTCACCTTTGGTCGCGTCTAGCAGGCTTGTGCATCGACGAAATACTTCTGACTATGCGGCGTCACAATGTCAACCTCAGCGGAGGTTTGTGTCAGGCCCAGCATCCGCCGATTCGCCGCCTCAACCCAGCCAACCCACCGAACCGGATGATATCAATACCCTGATCGATCGAATCGGTGAAAATGAAGCGGAAATGGTACAATTACTTGAAGAGCTGGAGATTATGGGCGAAGAGGGTGAAGGAGACGAGCTCAGCGACCTAATGGGCCAGCGAGACGAACACACCGCGGAGTCATGGGTACACATGATCAAACAACGCTTTGGGGATGAGTTGCCGGAGGGTCTGCTGGACGATGCCGAGCTTCAAATATACGCCCGCCTCTATGGAGAGCCGATCATTCGGCAGGAAGTTGAATCAATGGTTGAGGAGGAAGAGGAGGATGATCTGAGCTTGCTCCGTGAAGACGGACAAGGTGGATGGGAGGAAGTCGATCTAAATGAAAGCATCGCCGCTGAGGACGATGTTCCTCTCGTCTATGATATGGATGCTTCCCCGGAAGAGCGGGAAACAATTGCTATGCAACGGACCAGAGAAGTGGCAGAACAGTTGGGCGGCGAGGTGATGCTCGAGGAATTCGAGAACGAGGCAGTTCCTGACTCTGCTCCAAGAATTCACGCGCTTACCCTCGAGGGGAAATTCGGAACTGATCCTACAACTATCCATCTGCCCAAGGATACTGTCACTGGTCCCATATCGGTCATTTTATCAGAGTTTTCCAACAAGCACATTTCTGACACTGCTCGGCGCCTATTTGGAGGACCAGGATTGCCCCATTCGGATACGACTGCACCTCCACGTGCCCAATTACCACAGCTTCCTGTCGCTCTTCAGGCTTCGCAGCGTCAAATGGGAGAAATGGAGGCCAACGCATACTTAGCAGCCCTGTATCCCGGAATCTACGCATCATCACTTAGTGTTATGGTTGAGATTCGCAAGCGACTGGGCGCTGATTGGATCCGCCGTCTCATCGGACAAGAGGGTGGGCCAAACATTCTCGATGCTAACGGTGGTGGTGCCGGCATCCTAGCCTGGCGAGATATCATCCGCGCAGAATGGGAGCTCATGGTTCCCGATCATCCCGCGGGAGCGCCCATACCCTATGGGAGATCAACTGTGCTAACTGGCTCCGATTCCCTTCGGCTGCGCGCTGCCGCCCTGCTGGAAAACACTACCTTCCTCCCACGGCTACCTGATTACGTCCATGTGCGCGAGAAGCCTACAATTGATGATTCGCGGGCTGCCCCTAAACGCAAGCAGTACGATATTATCATCGCGCCGCACTCTCTTCTCGGCCTTGAAGAAGAATATGAGCGTAAGCAGCACGTAGAGAACCTGTGGTCTCTTTTGAACCCCAACGGGGGTATTCTCATTCTGCTCGAGAAGGGCCGCCAGAAGGGCTTCGAGGCTATTTCTGGTGCTCGTGAAATGCTCTTGAAGCGCCATATCGCGAGCCCCGGCTCTACCGAATACGACAACTTCCTCGAAGACCCCGACCAACGCGAGGTCATTGAGAAGGAGCGTGGAATGATCGTGGCCCCCTGCACCAACCACTCGACCTGCCCGATGCACAATTCTTCAGGTGCTACCAAGGGCCGTAGGGACTACTGCCATTTCGAGCAGCGATACATTCGCCCTCCATTCCTGCAGCGCATCATGGGAGCGAAAGACCGCAACCATGAAGATCTCAAATTCAGCTACCTCGCCGTGCAGCGTGGTGTAGACATACGACAAGACCAAGCAATTCGCCAAGGTCCTGAGGCTACAGATGCCGCATTCGAAGGATTCGAGGACCCCGAAGAGTCTGATATCCCCAACAAGCCAGCCTTCCACGCTCTATCCCTACCCCGTGCCATCTACCCACCCATGAAACGCCGCGGTCATGTCATCTTTGATCTCTGCACACCCGCCGGCAAAATTGAGCGCTGGACCGTCCCGCGTTCTTACAGCCGCCAGGCCTACCGCGACGCCCGCAAGTCCCGTTGGGGAGACCTGTGGGCTCTGGGAGCCAAGACCCGCGTCCCACGCAACCTGAACCTTGGCGATAAGCATGGCGAGGGTAAGAAGGAGCGTCTGGCTCGCCGTGCGGCGACCAAGGATTCTATGCGTGAAGCCGAGGAAGAGGGCGACTTTGAGAATGAAGGAGAAGAAGAGGAGGAGGATGAAGACTACGGAGTTCATGACTCGGATGTTCCTGAAGTCCCAGTCAAAAAAAGGGGCCAGCATATCCCCAGTTGGAAGAAGCATAATGATAAAAAGAAGCTTCGTCAGGCTTACAACAAGCGCTCTGTCGATGAATAAGTGGCTTCGATTTGGCCCAATTTTTTTGTGGATTTGGAGGTTCGAAAACATGTACTATACTACTAACTACTGGCAGCATTTGGCATTGGGACTGGGGACTGGATTTTGTTTGTACACTAGGATATTATTCTCTCACTTCTTCAGATGTGAAATATAGCATCTTCACTCTAATCAATATTTGATATGTATTTGATTGATTCATACAGTATCTGAGGCGTCATTTGGCCCTATCCAATCCTCCTTTTCTCCAATAAAATGGTCCTGGCGGAGGCCGTTGGGTACCCCACTAAACCGGTCGTGATGAAGCATGGTCTTGCCACGATTTAGGGGGACTGTGCCAGTCCCATGGAGCGCCAATAGTCATCGAAAGCCTTTCACTGACTGGAGCCGTGCAATTGACAGTGGGCTTTTCAAAATCCATGGGGGGTAAGATGCATTGACGTTCTGGGAAAGACAGTCGCTAGCTTCAGGCTTGGTTCTTTTCTAGCCAGGGTTGGCGAAGCAGGCACACCAAAGAATGTGGATAGAAATCAGATAAAGTCACCTTGGACCTAGATGCTCCTGACAAGCTAGTCGCCTTTCATAATAGCAGATATTCTTATCTCGCAAAGTGACACTGCCACATTCACTGCGCAGCCATGCTCTTTCGCAACTGTCTTTGCTTCTGCGTACTTTGTAACTCCAATCGATCGACTGCAAACTTGAGCCGTTCTTTCTTCTGCATGAGTCTCCTCAGCTCCGCTGCCTTGATTGCTGCTGCACTACCCGACGAGGCAGAGCCGGACCCCGCCATGTGACCCCGCAGTGAGCTGCGTTGAGGTTGGCTGCGGGTCGCTGATGACCGGTTCTCCGGGGTGGAGGACAGTCGACCTTCTTGCAGTTCGCATTTCGCCTTGAGGCCTTGCTCACGGCGCGCGAGCTTTTCGACGTGGTTTGATGATAGTGTGAGGAGGTGAGCGATGCTTGGGGTGATTTCGTCAAGGAGGGATTGCTGCGCTTCGTGCAATGTAGGCTCAGGGAGGAGCTCAAAGTGCTATAGTAAGATAAACAGTTAGACTCGTGGCCATTCGTTTCTTTCCAGGAATGAAACATCGGAAGAACATACTCGCGTTGTCTGGAGGACTTTACATAGACGAGGAAAATCGCTCACGCCCGCATCGAGGGTGGATATAGAGTTGTCCAGAATCTGGAGAGAGGACTGTAGTGAGGTAACTGAGGATGATAATGAAGCTGCCATAATGTGTAATTTAAAGCTTGATTTGAAGCTTGCCTTGGAGATGATTGTTTACAATACTCGGGATAGATCGGGCGGTAAAAGCGGCATGACACCGCCTTTAAGGCGGCGTGGGCTCGGGACCGGGCAAACCTCCCAAACCTCACTTCTCCTCTTCCGTCCTCCTGCCTCACCATCTTCCCGAACGCCGAATTCCCTCCGCATTCGATTCACCTGTCACTATGTCTCTTCTCGGAAAGAAGTTCCCCGGCGCTATGGGTACGTGTTTTTGACCTCGATTACAACTTGTGGGAAAGCGATATGAGGACCAACGACTGACGCATATGTTCATTTACAGCCAAGCCTATGACTCCCTTCTTCGCTGCCGGTACGCATACCCTATAGATTCCAAAATGCCCCGACAATCTAGAACGAATGGATTGTCAATTTGGAATACTGCACCCTAGGAGTGGTCGTTGATGGAACATTACTCTGACGATTCTCTCCAGGCATCATTGTGCTCTACGGCGTCAACTCTCTCCAGAACGCTCTGTCCAACAGTGAGTCCATTCCGCGCAACTACACATAAATCATCGACGATTTTGGGGTCACATGCGACACTGTCCACAAAACGATACTACGATGAGCATATTCGAGCATAATCAACTGACCTTCATATCCGTACAGCCGCCCAGTTCAAGAGCGACCCCCGCAACCCCAACGCTAAGCCCGCTGGCAAGGCTGACCACTAAATTGGGTCGACAATGAATGCATTTTGAGATCCCATTTGTTTGTTGAAGAGCGGGACGACCCGTCGCGATGTGTGGGTGGACGGAGATAGCCAAGGCCATCAATGGCCGGCTTGCACTTTTTGTGATTACTCTGCGGGCAGTTTGCCCGTGTCCAAGCATATAGAGTATACCCACCTCGATTGGGGTGACTTGGATCAATTCACAAGCTGTACCAGTACCATTCTGAGCAAGGCGCTTTTTCCTCTTGTAGCTTTCATTCTGCTGGATGATATCCCATCGGTTAGAGCAAGGAAATTAACTTAATCCGAATATTCCGCAGCTTGTTGTATCATGAAAGCTTTCGGGTTTGTAGACTGTTATACTTCAAATCGGCTCATTGATACGCTATTTCACTTAGGGCTAATTTTCAACTTCTATGCGACCGTGCAATAAGTCAAAATTAGCCCTTATTTTCAATACTCATTGAATTCTGATTGTAACTGCTTTCTATCAAAGTACTAACAGTATCGTAGGCCTTTGATGCCGCCCGGCGTGAAATCTTGCATTAAACGCGCTAAACCCGATCGGGACTCCAGTTTTCGCCAACTCCGCCTGACAGAAGCACAGTCGTTTTCCGACCTCAACTCCGCAATACTCCCCAATTAAACACGCCAAAATGACCAAAATGGCAGGGCTTTTCCGGCCCAAGAAGCTGGATCTCTCTGGATTTGTCAATACCCGCTTGATTCGGGACAACAACAAGCGCATGGCCTTCGAGCAGACTGAGCCCGAACGGTACGAACCCTGTCCTTATCCCAGATGCTTTAGCTCGACCAAAGATATCCCGAGCTGGGAAGACTTGCTGGGAATTGGGACACAAATGCTGATACTATCTTTCCTCGTAGACAAGCACTCCGCTACATGATCCGCAACACCTCTCTCCCCGGCCGAGTGCGCGCGCAGGCTCAACTCCAATTGTCACAGATGCACGCCTACACTCGCCCCACGCAGATCAAGAACCGTTGTGTGGCATCGGGCACTGCTCGCTCTGTCTTCCGGGACTTCAGAATCAACAGAGTACGTGGAAAACGCCAGCCAATGGCCACATCTTGCCCCGGGGTTCTGATATCATTTCGCTAACATCCTTTCTTCTGTAGTACCAATTCCGTATGCAGGCCCTCGCTGGCGAACTTCCCGGAGTGAAGAAGGCCAGTTGGTGATTGTATCGGTGCTCTGTAATATATGGAGACCTCTGGTTGAATTGTTTGCACAATGGCGTTTTCTTTCCTTCCATTGGGTGGAAGCATGTACAGTATGCAATTCTCATTTGTCGAGAAATAAAACCTTTCTTTGTTGTTTTAGTTCCTGCGATCAAACTCCGCCGCTCTCGGCTTGGCGGCGTTGACTTGCTGACAAGTCCAGGCACTGCTTTGGGCCTGACGTCGTTTGCTAATGTCGTGAGATCAGGCATTCTTTGTTGGTAGCGCCGAGATCATCTCAATTGGGTTGTTTGCTTCAACCATGATCGTCAATTGCAGATCAGCCCGGCTGGTTTGGTATATAACTGACTTCTGGTAACTGTATATCTCCTTTTCCAATCATAGATCCTCAGTATCAGCATCAGTGGGAAGATTCTTCGGCGTAGCCTTTTCACAATCGCATCATCGGTCGCTGAGCAAATGAGCACCTGGGCAGCTTCTCGATGCCATAATCACGTCGTTGACTCTTGCCCATCTGACTTGTTGCCCCGTCGTAAAGCGGGTTGGAAGACAGCGGCCCCTTCCGGATCTGCTCTTGTGACATCCCTCTTCCTTTCCTCTTCATTTCCTTCTTCTTCTTCTTCTTCTTCTTCTTCTTCTTCTTCTTCTTCTTCTTCTTCTTCTTCTTCTTCAACTTACCCATCACTCATTCCTCCCTCTTGTCTCTTTGACTTTCTTCTCAAATCAACGTCACGCATTGATTTGAAGCTTCGCCAAAATGAATGGCATGGAAGAAGATCTCCTTCCCGACGACGTCGTCCTCCCCGAGGAGCTGCTGGAGCTTGGGTAGGTTTTTCCATAGCTTTCAATATGATATCGCAGCCTTGGGTTCTAACAGTCCACTGAATGACACAGGTTCGTCATCACCAAAGATGACAAGATCCGGTGTGTCGCCGCCCCGGACCAGGGCCCTCGTTACAAGGTCAACCGAAGTGACCGCATTAACAAGGTCCACATTGAGACCCTTCATAGTCAGTTAACCCTCAGATCCCTTTCGAACGTAGGCTACGGTCTCGATGAAACCGTTTGGCACTAACGACTTCACAGAGGCGATTCATGGCATCATCATTGACCGGCTCGTGGGAATGGGCATGCATTTCATGAAAATTCCCCAGGGCAGCGAGAACCAGGTTCCTATCATGGTGTCAGGCAACATTGACACTGCGCCTCGAGTTGTTGTTTTCGTTGGTGAGATTATCGAAGACCTGGGCATCTTCTCCTACCGTGACGCTTGCGACGACGGCCTTGCTTTCGGTTCGATCATAGGCTTTGCAAAAGGTCTGCTTGGTGAAAATGCTAAACATTCGCCCAATGCTCTCATCCTTGCGAACCCCGGCCAGGACGTCTGGCACAATGCAGGTGGGTCCCCAATGACCGCTGAAAGTTATCGTGCTCAACACCGCGCCTCTGCCGCGGTCCGCGAACGTCCACTGAGTGGCCGTAACGATGTGATCGGCAACCGCTCCATCGATGAGCATGTCAAGAACATCTTCGAACGAGTCTTGTTGCGCCACGGCTTCCGAGTTGGTGCCAGAATCGATATCGTTGGCCTGTCTGAGGGTGGCACTGCTGCTATGGCATACCTGAGAAAGAAATGTGAGTATCTGACTGAATAAGACAGGTGGGGATTGCCTTACTGAGCTTACTGACATGGCCCCTAGGGAGTTTCTGGCGTCCCCATATCTCCTCCCTCACGATGATCAACCCTGAGATGATTCTCAACATGGGCATCAAGGATGATGACCTGGAGTTTCCGGAGTCGTTTGCCTGGTTCATGAAATACCGCTGCCGTGGCTGGATCGTCTGTGACAAGCCGATTGGCACACTTGTTCCCGATCTTCACTTCCCGTACGCCTACAATATGTACTCCTCTGGCGAAGGCGCAAAGTCGTCGTGCATGGTCACTCGCGGTGTGGGACACATCTTGTCATGGATGAACATGATGCATTACTCTCCAATGGCGATAGAGACGTTTGAGGTGGCCCCTGGAGAGCACGATCCCAACCTGGAAGCTGAACTCGCATCACTGATCCACAACAGGATTGTTCAAATCCCTGGCGGCAAGGTTGAAGTGCAGAGCATGAAGACCAAGGACCAAATTGAAGGCTGCGTGTCCGGTGTCACGTTCGACGATGACATGTATACCTTCTTCAACGAAAATTTGTATCCCGTCGAAGATGACAGCGACAATGGCAGTGAGGGTTCGGTGGTCTACCCTGTAAACGATGATGCGTTTGACGCTCTTCGTGACTCTCTTCCTGACATGTTTCCCCACGTCCTTCCTGCCGAGCCTGACGCTCTTGCCACGGACCGACGTACTCGCGGGCTCTTCTCCCCACACTTCTCCTGATACTCTTCGCATCCCTAGTGTTCTTTCTTCTGTCAGTAGCATCCCTAATGTTCTTCCTGACTTTTATGCTGACGCTTTTTCTGTCCCGGAAAGTCCGATTTACTCTGACGAGGTAAACGTTGGCAGGACTGGGCCATACGAGCTCAGTGACCTGCAAGACATCCGGGAGGAAGAAGAAGGGTGAGCCTGCTTCCTTGTGAAGCAGTGCTGGGGGTTGGGTTTTGTGTTTCCCGGTGTTCACGCCGGTTGATTTTTCTTTTTTAAAAAAAAAAAAAAAAAAATGGATTGCTTTCATGCTCGGGCTTTGCCATCGCTTTTGAGGTTTCTCCTGGCAGATGCGTGTTGTTTCCTCCCTTGAGATTGATTTACTTGACCAGAAAAACAAAAAAAACCCAAAAAAAGGAGGAAACGGCGGGCATCTGCTGGGATAGCGAATGAATGAGACATTTTTTACTAATTCTCCCCCTAATTTCGCCGTATGCGACAGTAGGTATATGTGTGCTTTGTGTAGTACATGTAGGTATCTTGGGGGTATCACGAAGGCACCCGACATCACAACGTTGACCGGCATACATACAGTATATCAGATTAAATATCTAGATTTACCTGTACAAAGTTCCCCTTCAACTAACAACGGACCGTCGCATTAAGCATCTAGTTAGGTTGATCACACTGCTGATCACCAGTGATGCAAGTTCAGGCATAAGAAAAGAGTCTTGGACGAAACCCTGGAACTCTGGGGCAAATAAGACAAAGGGGAAGGGGTACCCACGCCAAGCCCATTCTCTTCTCCTATTCTCCTGTTCTCTTATTCTCTCCAACATTTTCTCCAACATTCTCCGGGATATAGAACAATGAACTCAATGGAAGCCCCTCGGCAAAAACAGGGCCACGTTCACGCAAAATTCTCTTCTCCGACAGTATTTGCCCCCCGGAAGCAGTTTCGATCGAGTAAAAAGAAAGATACCCGAAGATGGCCAGGTGAGACGACAGTTTCGATCGAGTAATGTGCCCTGATAACCTTGGAAAGCGGGCCATTGATAAGCGGGAATTGCCCGCGGTTTTCACTTCGGAGGTGCCCGACGCTCTTTTGCCTTTCGGATCTGCTATACCCATGCTACAGATGTAGTATCCCCAGAGAATGAGAATGCAGAGAATGCGAAGATTGCAGAGGATGCAGAGAGAAAACAAAGATTGTCTCCAAATTCTTACCCATTACGGCAAGGGTGAAGGCCATTCTGCACTTTGCATGACTTTGTCTGCGCCACTTGGCCGAGTATTCGCAGCACCGTCGGGCTCTGGAATAATGGCTCGGCAGTGGGCCTGTGGATATTCTCTGCAGATTCCTGGAGATTCCCTTTGCTGAAAAAAAAAAAAAAAGAAAAAGTGAAATCTCATTTACCCCAAGGTGGGCCCAGACTCTTTTTTTCCCTTGGGGAGAGAGTGGCGTATTTATATCTGCCCCAATCCCCTTATCTTGGGTTTTTGCCCCTCTTATCTTCTTCGTCTTATCTGCACAGCTTTCTTATACTTCGTCTTTTGGTTATATCCGAGTCTTCAATCCAAACGACATAAGAGTCATGGCGCCTAACCTCCCCTCCATTGCCGTGGTGGCTTCATCCCGCGCCGTTATCTCCGGCCGTTTGACCTCTGCCACTGTGGTGATCTCACGGACAACCGGTAAGATCACCGCCGTCTTTGATTCCGTGATTCCAGCATCGGAGTTCCCTGCAGATACTCCCTACACCGACTACTCGCCTCATGTTCTGCTGCCCGGCCTGGTTGACGCGCACGTTCACCTGAACGAGCCTGGCCGCACGGAATGGGAAGGCTTCTATACAGGCACTCAAGCCGCTGCCTTTGGTGGTGTGACCACTGTGATTGATATGCCTCTCAATGCCATCCCGCCCACCACCACCGTGAACGGCTTGAAAGAGAAGATCCAGGCTGCCCAAGGCAAGTGCTGGGTTGATGTCGGTTTCTATGGCGGTATCATCCCCGGCAATGCCGGCGAGCTCAAGGCTCTTGTCCAGGAGGGTGTCCGCGGCTTCAAGGGTTTCCTAATTGACAGTGGTGTAAGTGACTGATATCAGCCTCCTGAGTTCCCTAATCAGTATTTATCTTTTGTAATAGGTTGATGAATTCCCCGCTGTCGACAAGGAGGATATTAAGAAGGTCATGGCCGAGTTGGCCGATGAGCCAACCACTCTCATGTTCCACGCGGAGATGGAGCCTCCCATTACCGCATCCGTGGGCGACGATGTTCAGACATCTGATGCACCTACCGATCCAGTCGGCCCGCTTGAGGCGTATGCTACTTTCCTAGCCTCGAGACCTTCTTCATTCGAGACCTGTGCCATCGAAAGTATTCTTTCTTTGGCTCATCTTGCTCCCAATCTCCCCTTGCACATCGTTCACCTCTCTGCAATGGAAGCTATCCCCTTGTTGCAGGAAGCCCGCGCCAACGGCGTCAAGATCACAGCCGAAACCTGCTTCCACTATCTGTCCCTGGCAGCTGAGGAAGTTCGCGACGGCGACACCCGCCACAAGTGCTGCCCACCTATCCGCTCAAAGCTGAACCAAGATGGTCTGTGGGAAGAGCTGGAGAAGCACACCGAAGACGGCGTCATCAAGACCGTCGTCTCCGACCACTCCCCCTGCACACCAGACCTGAAGATGCTCCCAGCCCACGTCCCCGGCCACTGCACCGGCGGTAAGGACGAGGAGAGTGGCAACTTCTTCTCTGCCTGGGGCGGCATTTCTTCCGTCGGCCTGGGCCTGCCCATCTTCTGGACAGATCTCAGCCGCCGTAAGGGTCTGACCTCCTCACCAGAAGACGAGAACACCAAGAACGCCCTCCAGGACGTTGTCCGTCTCTGCTGCACCAACACTGCTGCCCAGGTTGGCCTGCAGTCGCATAAGGGCGATCTGGTTGTCGGCTTTGATGCTGATATTTGTGTTTTCGACGACTCTGCCGAATGGACCGTCGAGCCGAGCACCATGCTCTTCCGCAACAAGTGCTCCCCCTACCAGGGCCGTACTCTGCGCGGCATGGTTCGTGAGACCTGGTTGCGTGGTGAGCGCATCTTCAGCCGTGACCAGGGCTTCGATAGCCAATCGCCGCAAGGCAAGCTGCTCCTTGAGAAACGGGTTTGAGATATGTCCCACTCTCTTCTTCTTTCTTTTGTCCACGCTTGAGACAAGTTGACATCTCGGCAGGGCGCCTTGCTCTTTTCTCCATATTTCTGCCACTTACATCTCGATCTCAAAGTGAGATCGAACCCTCTGATGAGCACTAATGATCGCACAGCATCCATACCCGTTAGATTAATGACAGCGCGTTGTAGCTTTAGGGATAGAATACCAAATGCAAATCCATCCAAGTCTTCTAAAGAGGGTAGCACATAAAAAGTACATCAATGTAGTCATTATTATTGAATACTATACAAATACATATCAAAGACTCCCAACATCCTCACCATCCCTCCCCTTCTCCCACTTCTCCCTAACCCTCCTCCTAACACCCCCATTAACCCCTTTCCCCCAGATTTCCTCCTTATCCGCCCCAACCTCGACACCTTCATCCACAGCCCTATTCTCCTCCCCAACCGCCCCAATAACGACCTTCTTCTCCCTAAGCCGCCTCTCTTTAACCCTCGCCCGGTCTACCTTCCCAAGATACGTCCAATACAAAAACGACTCCGCAACAGCAACACTCAGCGCCGCAAATAGCCCAAGAAGGACCTTAACCGCCTCGCTCGCCAGGATCTGTGACGTCGGGAATTTCGTCAGCGCCGCGTACACGCTGAACCCGGTCACCAACACCGAGATGAATATGCTAGACACCAGCGAGATCGTCAACGTATCCTCTTCTACATGGCCGTCGGTTGTGTAGGGCGATGTGTGCGGATCCGCATGGTCGGGGTTTGGTTGGTAGTTTGGGTTTAAGAGTCGGTTGTAGGATTCTTGTTCTGTTGCTGCGAGGAGGCGTGCTTTTGATGCGAGATATTCGGCACTCTGTATTGTATAGATTATTAGGATATGCTTTGGTATGGCTTTTTTATATATCCAAGGAAAGGAAAGGAAGGGAAGGGAAGGGATGGGATGGGATGTTGAGTATAGACCACGTACGGGCTCTGGCTTCTTTGGCGGCGGAGGAACGTAGACTTTCGTGCCGCGGAGGAGGGAGCTGAGGACTGTTGGGCTATGAGAGACATGCTCCTTGTATTCAGTGTCTGTTTGGAGGCATCTGGCGAGGCGGATCAGTTGCTCGTGGGCTATCGGGCCTCGCGCTTCCAGCGTGGTAGGCAAGTCTAGCTCCTCGCGGCGCGCAGCTGGAATGACTTCGAACGCGGCGAGGATGCGGTCTGTCGTAACAAGCAGGACCATTATGATACGAAATCAATAAATTAAGACAGTTAAGCACGAATCCATTGAGGAGCAAAGTCCATAGGGGAGATAAAGCGGAACCCCAAAAAAGTGGCAGTTAAGCTCCTCCCCACATCGTCATATCTTCCTCTCTTCTCTCTTCACACATCTCGACCATGGCAGACTCAAAGAAGAGGTAAATACCCAATTCTAATTCTTATTCTATTCAAATCCCCTTCTAGCTTCCAAGCCCCAACCTCAATCCTATGCCCGCATTCAGAAAATCCAAGAAAACTAACCCCTCCAACCCAGCACGGTAACAACACAAACCAACCCGCGCGGGATCCCCGTCGCCCCCTTCATCGACAATGTCAGCGACTACGTCTCCTCCCGCGAGGAAGTCGAGCCTACCCTCCGCTCCTTCCAGGAGATGATCTCCAAGTACCAGTTCATGGAGGTGAACACCCAGCGCCGGGCCCAGGGTCTGCGCGAGAAGATCCCCGATATCAAAAAGACGCTGGAGATGGTGCGGTTCCTGCAGCTGCGCAAGGAGGTAAATATCCCCCGCGTCTTCTACTCATGTGCAATCCGGAGAAAAAAGTGATTCGTGGAGCATGCTTTGGAAATCGAAACTGGACTCAAAAGGGAAATATCAATTCACTAACACTCACTGTAGTCCAACCCTGACTCAGACCTCGAGACTAACTTCGAACTCAATGATACCCTCTACGCCCGGGCTGCGATCTCGCCTGCTGATGCCGAGGAGGTCTACCTCTGGCTTGGAGCGAATGTCATGTTGGCGTACCCGCTCGGCGAGGCGGAGACCATGCTGGATGAGAAGCTCAATGCTGCGGAGTCGAGCTTGAAGAATTGCGAGGAGGATCTGGAATTCTTGCGCGAGCAGATTACGGTTAGTTTATTCCTGCGAGGGACATGTGTGGGTGCGATATTGGCGCTTTTGCTAACGCCTTTTGACTTGCAGACATTGGAGGTTGCCACGGCGCGTGTGTATAACTGGGACGTTGTAGAAAGGCGTAAAGATAAGGCTGATGGCAAGGGTGAAGAGCAAACGAAAAAATAAGAAGCGCCCTGGTGGCTGAATGTGTTTTGGGAGGGATTTATGGGATATTATAAAAATGTTGCCAATGCCATCGATTATGAATGGTCTATTATCTTCCAGGTCAAATGTCAAGGCCGAAAAAATAAGGAAATCATAACGCATCATGGAGAAACATGGAAAACGAAGTAGTGGATATTAGAAGAATAGGCTCGAAACCAAATGCCGTATGCATAGAGAACGGGAACAGAGCAAAAGAGACGCATGTCATGATTCGTGAACCTTGGAGGCAATGGAAAATCGCAAAAAAAAAAACAAAAGAAAGCAAAAGAAAAATAGAACGCCCCCAAATCCCCCAATCTTCATGAAGCTTGAGCACACTAACTTCACTATGAACATCTCCCAGTCCGCCTGTACAACATGTCGTTGGGCACAGGGCATCTGAGGATAGCGGAAGATGTTGGGAGTGCGCCGGTGTGTCTCAAAAACAAAATCCAAATGCTAATCATTCAACTTGGGGAAAAAGATTCATTGGAACATGTTGGAACCTATTCTGTCGGCATCTGAAGCAGCTCGCTCGCGCATCCGCTTCGCGATATCAAAGCCAGTTTCATCACCGACAAAGGTCCACTCCTCAATATCATCAAGGTCGTCATCACCTCCATCCGGGGAGGCCTTAGCTGTAGGTGTAGGAGAGAATGGGGTTGACGAGGCAAGCGACTTTTGCCGGGCCAAGGTCTTAGCGTATTCAAGATCGCGATAGAGGGCCTGGATTGCAGTGGCCACACCGTCTTCCTGAACAAGGAATATCACATTAGCAGTCCATCCATTTAGGCTGCATAGTCTTGGAATAACTCACATTTCGGATCTGGATGCCCAAATTTCGCGCCTTTACAATCATACGTTCGCTGTGGGTTGCCTCCCAGAGAGCCCGCGAGAAGACACTGACGTTCAGTTTCTTCATGCAGATGCCAACGCCTAGATCCTCCACCCGCGAGCCGAAGAAGAACTGGTCTCCAAAGAATGGCTTGACGATGGTGGGGACGCCGGCTCGAAGACTTGCACCGGTGGTTCCTGCTCCACCATGGTGGGCTGCAGCATCGATTTGAGAGAAAAGCCAGTCGTGGGGAGCAGATTGGATCTGAAGGATCTCTGGTGGTAGAGGTATCTCAGTCTTCGTGCTAGCCGGGTCACCCAGCCTATCAGACCAACCCTTGGAGAGGATGCATCGGACATCTGCTTTCAGCACTGATTCGATGACAGTCCTTGTCAGGGCAGAAGGATCCGAGACCACAATCGATCCGAACCCTATGTACACGAGCTTCTTGCCATCCGATCTGGCCTGTGCAATGAAGTTCGATAGTTCAGTCGGAGGAGTCCAATCTGTGCCCTCATTCAAAAACCAGTAACCGGTAATGCGAATCCAATCCGGGTAATCGAGAGGCGGGGCCACCACGGAGGGCGAGTAATTATACAGGAATGGGACTTTGTTTTGCTGCATCTTGTCCAAAGTTGTGGCCTTCAATCCCAACTCGTTGTTTCGCCAGCGGTTCACTTGCCCCGCTATGGCCTTCCAAAAGATATTATCGAACATGACGTACGTGATGTAGTTGTACGCTCCACCCATGCGATTCTCCGGCACCGCGAAAGCATGAGGATAGGCCCTTGTTCTTGTCCATGGCATAGTGAACCCGCGGAAGTACGGAATCCTTAAAGCCTCTGCAATGTGAATCCCGGCCATGGCGCTCGGTGACTCGATTAGAAGGTCACTGCCCTGACAACCAATCCACGCCGATGATAAAAGATCATCGATCCATCCTCTGAACTTCAATGAAGCTTCTCTGAGGAAGGAATATGTGAACATCCCGTTCTCCACGCAAATTCGCATTAGCTCCGCAGGATCACCGTCAACGGGAGCAAAGTCAATCCCGTGTTTTCTGATCCAGGGTTCAAACTCGGCGTGGGTTGCAATCTTCGGTTTGTGGCCCTCCGCAAGCAGTCCCTTGCAAAGCGCAATGTAAGGTTGTACATCGCCCCGGGAGCCGATTGTCAGACATGTAATCCTTAGAGGTTCGGGAGGTTTGAAATTGATAATGGAAGCGCGAGGATCGTCAAAGAATGGATGTATCTCTGATGAATCCTCAGTCAAGGTCGGAGGTGCATCATGTCCCTCAGGGCTATCTAGTCTTGCTTCCTCAAGCATGCGGTGTTCAGCCTTGGCTGCTTCAACTTCGTCTCGTTCATCCTCTGCTAGCAAACCAGATTCCACCAGGAATTTTACAGACTCCAGATTTTGATGCAATGTGACTGCACAGTCGTCCCGTGAATCTGAGGCATTGAACTCAAAGAAAAGCTCTTCATGACCACGGATGATGACAACAAGTCCATGGTATCCAAAGCGGAACCCTTTCTCTTTTTCAACGTTCTCAATGTCTTTGAACGGCAGAATCATTTTGGTCCGAGTACCAGGAATCAGGCTGCGGAAACAGAGCTTTTTCTGACTTATATAAATCTTGCCGTAGAGCGGGAGAACACGATGCAAGTAGGCGTAATAAGTCGCCTGCAGTTTTTCGGTAGGTGGAAGAGCAAAGTGTGCACGAAAGCGATCCCCGTAATTGAATGAACCTTCGTTGTCCTCAGGATCAACGTTCTGATCTTCGAGCAATGGCCCTTCCCGCTCTCCATAATGCTTCTGGCCGCCAATCCACATGCCGGAGACCTTTTCTATATAACCCATTGACTCTGTTGCTAACAGCGTACTCATCTGTTTCGAGCGGCTCTTCAAGTATTCCGCAAACCCAGCGGCGCGTTGAAGGGGATATACGCCCGCTTTGACAAGCTCGTTTAACTGAGTAACCGAGCTCGGCCTTGAAGATTGCATTGGATCAGATTGGCCGGTGGCATATCGCGCGTCTTCTGCGGTTTCATTGTGACCCAGTGTTCCACATGGAGAGCCTGCCGCTGCATCCAGGTCCAGCCGCGCAGATGCAGAGGGAGTCGTATCATCAGAATATCGTCGAATGCTTTCTCCAACATCCAATGAGCGCCCTTGCAGTGTGCGCATAGTGGGTGCTTGAAAGACGTCGCTTCTGTGCAGAATCTGACTGGCCGATTCAGTGGTGTCTGTCATCGATTGTATAATCGGCGATGACCCGGTCCCTTGCTCCGCAAATGAGTCTGCCGAGCCTTGATTTTCATTTCCAACGCTGGAGCTTCGCTTGCGCGGTGAATCTTCCCGTCTCTGATCCGACACTCGGACGCTGCTGACTGACTGTCTCTTATAGGCAGTACGGCTTGACTCGGGTTGATGTTTGATATCGTGTTGATCCTGCGCCTCTTTTGTTGCGGTGGTAGTCGATGCAGCGTTAACCAGACCTTTGATGTAGTTGAACGCATCCTGGCCCGAATCGAAGAACGAGAAGAAATACTTTAAACTGATCAGCAATGAACACAGAGTAACGTTTCGTCCCGCAACCTACCTCATCAATTGCATACGTTTCGCCGCTATCGAGAACTCGAATTTTGAATGTCTCCGCGAAATCGGCCATTGGGCTCTCCTCCAGATCAATAACATTTGCTATTGGAAATGATACTTTAACACTGTCACCTTCATTATGCGTCCGGAAGATGACTTGCTGGAGGGCTTTCACCCATTCCTTTGCACTGGTAGCGCTGTCTGCCCTGAACAAATAAGTTCGCTGATCGGTGGTGACCTGAAAGTCTTTCGCATCACCGTCTTTGCGTTCTGTGAGAGACGCAGAGATCCCATATCGAAGATCGACATGCCCGCTAGGAAAGTAGAGATTGGAGGGATCTGCATAGTATGAGAGGACATCTCCCTTCAGAGCAAACCAATAGCGATGATACTTGGGGTTCTTGCGGCCGCGTTTGGATAGGTACCCCGATTTTATCGCCACGTTGGACTTCTTTGGAAGGTAGGCGTAAAAGCAGATATGACCTTCCGTCACATACATGTAGCCCTGAAGAAGCATGCTCTGAAGCAACGAGCAGGCATACTCCACCAGGACCTTCTCAGGCTTTGCAAACTCAAACATCTTCATCAATCGCATAGAAAGAGCGGACGCAGATGATTGCGGTTGGTCCTCCATGAATTTGTCTGGATTATTGGGCGGTAAATATGGTGTCGCCGATGTCAAATCAAAGTGAGATTGTGCTTCAACCATGCGACTTAGAACAGGGGCTGCTCGCGGTGTGGCACTGCGAGTTCGCCTTAGAGGAGGCACCTTGAGTAACGAGTCGCTTTGGTTTGATGACTCGTTTACCCCGCCTTCTGCATCTGACTTGGGTAATCTCTGCAGAAGCTTGTTGTCTGAACATGCTCTTTGGTGGCGACGTCCTCTTTCTTCCAGAACGAGTTTGCTTGGCTCTGATCTCTTGCTTGGCTGGCGAGGGTCCAAGGATGGCACAGGCGGCGTCCGAGACGATGCCTTCCCGGTAGTTTGTTCGACCCGCGGTTGTTCTTCCATCTCTCCATCACTATCACTTGATTCATCAAACCGGGCATGGAAGTCCGACTTAGATCCGACAGCAGCAATCATGGAGAAGAGGGACTGCTGCATATAATGCACGTTGCCGTCCCGTGAACCCATACCTCGCGGCGGAGCTGTGAAATCAAACTGTGCATCATCCCCATCCTTAAATCTGTCTGGCACTCTGTCTGAAAATGGACGGTTGGACGAAGTAGGTTTCATACTTGCGCTCAACTGCCGGTCTGCCCGGCGTTTGGCGTCGTCCCTTAACGGTCTCATCCTTATCTCCGGTATACCAATACAATACAACCGATGCAAAATATAGGTCAAAGGCGGGAGTAAACGAGATTAGGCCGTGGTGAATCACTAAAATCGGTCGGGCAGTCAGAAGCTCGAGCCAGGTGACAGCCCGGCGCTGATAGGACTATGATGATCAGGTATGCACTGGTAAAATGGGGAGACCATCAACCGAGCTGGACACCAAGTGACTCTGTCATATTAAAATGTTAGGTCAGGCGCCAGATCTTGATAGGCAGGGTTAATGGTGAACAACGCACGGGATTCCAGGGTCTAGGCCGATAAGCGCTTCGAAGCTCGGACACCAGATGTGGATGAAGCTGTCAAACAACGCTCCAAATTATGCAAGCGCCATGATCTATATTGCATAGATCATGGAAATAAAAACAACAAAAAGGAAGTCCAAATCTATCCGGTTCATAGAAGTCTTAGAATGCACAAAGGGAAAGAGATATCACCTGGGCTCTCTCCGCATGCATGTGATCTATGACTCCATCGCCCCTTTTATGTCAGCTTTGTGCCTGAGGCAAGACATGTAGATCATATCTATACTCCATTCTATGCAGGCATCTTCCTTTGTGCCTTTGTGCCTCTTAGGATATTTTCTGATCTTTCTTCTAACTTTGGCTTGGTGCTGTAAATTGTTTACTTTTGTTGAGATACGTGTTCAAAACCAAAAGCAGTTGCTCTTAGTGATGGTTAGGTTAAGCATTTGGCGATCGACCGGCAATTGTTGATCCTAGATGCCATTCGATATTGGATGCCGAATTGAAGTTGAAGCCTGTCAGTTTGTGTAGTTGGATACCCTAGCTTCCAAGGTTATTGCGGCATATAAGGATAACCTCACTGAGCTAGACTAATGCTTCCGTCTTGTGACACTATCAAAAAGAAAGGCAGTGGAACAGCCAAGATCATGTAATATTGCTAAAATTGCAGCGTGCTATAAGAGCTATTCGATCCAAGGTGAAAGATAACATTGTAAATTGTACATAGTGTTGGGGTCGTCGTTAAAACAAAGCTATTCTCAAAAAAAGAGAAAAAAAAAAAAACACTAAACGCCAAATCATGCTTTTTCGGACTTCTTCCGCTTCTTTTCCTCCTTGTCCTTGTGGGACTTCTTCGACTTCTTCCGGCTTAGACTATCATCCTCCTCCTTTTCTTGTGAGTGCTTCTTCGACTTCTTCCGAGGAAGGGCCGCAGCTTGGGGAGCTTCATCCCCAGCCTCATCGTGATCAAGCTTCCTCTTCCGTTCCTCTCCCTTCGGAACCTTGAAGGAAGGCACCTCAGCCTCGGATTCCGAGCTAGATCCAAGAGTCTCTGGGGGCGCACTGGTTGTCCCCACAGGTCTAAAGCGCATCTTCAAGTTCTTCGGCTGTGGCCGGGCCGGCTTGACATATTTGCGCAATTCTGCCACTACGGCATCGGTGTTTTCCGATGTGCTTGGGAGACCGATCATTTCTTGAACGTGGTAACTCGGCACGCTGTGAGCTGCCGTGCAATACGTTTGCGTCTTCTCGTCAAAAACAAGTAGCGATTTGGTCGCGGGACCGGTCTCGGAAAGAGCCTCGACTGGGATACCGTAGTTTACACCTTCGTGAGAAATGATCGGTTCACCATGCATGATCTTGGCCATGCACACCTCTTTGACCTTGGACAAAGGTAGAGAGGCAGGTGCTGTGAGGTGGAGGACTTGTTTGCCGTTGAGATTGGAGAGAAGGGAGGAGGCTTTGGAGGATGGCGGGGCCTGCTTCTTTGCAGACTTGAAACCCGCTGGTGGTTTGTATGGCTGAGGACCGGAGATTGCAACCCTATGAGGAAAGGATTAGTTACTATCAGAGCTGATAGAGGTATAATCACTTACTTCTTGCCTGAGCTGGAGTCGGGCTTCATTTCGTTGGAATTGTCGGAGTCGCTATCGGAGTCCGAACCTGAGTCCGAGGTATCATCTTCGCTTGACTCCTGTGCCTTCGCGTGTTTCGTCATTTCTTTCTCTTTTTCTGTAACAAGCTCGGGCGAGGTCGATCGGCTCGAACTGCTGTCGCTGTCGGATGATGCCATGGCGGCAGTTCAATGTGTTGGGCAAACTCGAGGACGAGACTAAAATGCTTTCGCAAGGATGCGCGGGGTCTGGCACACCAAAAATGCACAAGATAAATGAAACAGGTCAACAAATGGGTAATGCGCAGGATATATATGCAAAGTTCAGCAAAGCCGATCTCGCAAAATGAATTGGATCGACTTTGAGTGAGAATGCTCAGGTCCTACGATCTTTTTTTTCTGCTCCGCGGGAGCACGGGCCACCCGCCAACTTTTTTTGCTTATCGGCTTTGGATCGCATTATCGAGGCCATTTTCCTTTCGAACGTTAGCTCAAAGCGCGTGCGCTTGAATTGTATAATATCATGGTGAAGCGAAAGGCTGAAAAACAGCAATCAGCTGGTAAGCCCTTTATCCATGTTATACGGCACCAATATGAAGCTCACATGTCGTTTCTCTAGGCCCTGTTAGTGCCGTCGCTGCTTTAGCAGCACGCAGAGCTCGGCAGCAACAAGCACAAAGCGCAAATGTACCACAGGATGCGCCACAAGCTATGATTGAGAGCGAGCGGCCCTTGAAAAAGTCACGGCAGTCTCTCGAGGGACCTGAGGCGACCGAAACAAATGAGGAGCGTCATGGTACACGGGCAAAGGCAGCAAAGAAACAAGATGAGCCATTGCCCGCAGAGACAACACCGGAGCGCCCAGTAAGAGCTACTCGGCCTCAAAAAACGGAAGTGGAACGTGAAGCGGGGAATACTCCTAAGCACCCCGAAGACGAGCAGTCTGAAAAAGATCAAGTCGATGATGCAGGAGACATGGATGAGGATGATATTGCGTCTGTCGTGGGTGACGCCGATGGCTATGAATCACCGACAGAAACACCAGCAGAGCTCCAGAATTTCCCTCTATCCAAGGCTCGGTTGAACAAAAGCAACATAGTCTACAGTGATGAGAGCACACTTTGCGTTCGCATTAAGGAACGGACGGTATGGACGAACCTTCCCGGCTCTTTGAGGTGAATACTGACTCTGGCTTGCCTTAGAACCTGGCATTGTTAGGCCATTATGATCTCTGGGTCAAAAGAGGTGTTGTCAGTCTGATGGGCGCCAAATTACATCCGTCCTCGCAATTGCATAGAGTTTATGCTCCCTCAACCCACTCTTTGCCGATCATAAAATGTGTTGCTGGAGTCGACGGCGAAGCAGAAGTGGAGATCAAGTCCTGCACCAGCGGCATATCCCGCCTCCGTGACCTCTCGCCTCTGTATCAAAGGATATGGGCCGGTGAAAACACCGCTGCGGATAAAATCACCCCGAAAGGAGCCGCAAAAGACTCCAAGCGGACTTTTTCGGTGGTATGTTGTCATACTCTACTCCAGATCGTGCTGCGTTCAAAACTAATTGGCGTGGCAGTTGTATACCTCGGCAGATGATTCCTTAAATAGACATATCCGACCGCTTCACCTTGACAAGAAATGGAGTGCATCAATGAAAGCTCTCTCACAACGCCAAGGACAACTTCGGGTCCTAATTTGTGGCCCCAAGGCGTCCGGAAAGTCTACCTTTAGTCGCTACTTGTTGAATCACGTTCTCAGTCCAACGCCCGAGACCGAGAATGGATATACTAATACCGATGGAGTTGCTTTCCTGGATTTAGACCCGGGCCAGCCTGAGTTTGCCCCTATGGGTCAAGTGTATCTCGCACGCTTGCACTCTCCATTCTTCGGTCCGCCTTTCACCCACCCATCTTTGGACGATTCCCGCGACGGCGAAATAGTGCGGGCGCATCATATCGGCGCAGCATCGCCAAAGGAAGACCCTGATCACTATGCATTGGCCGTCATGGATCTTATGGATCAATACCGCTCCTTGCTGGAGAAACATCCCCAATGCCCCCTGATCATCAACTACCCCGGTTGGATTTTTGGACAAGGATTAGAGGTTGCAACTTGGCTGGTCAGATCTCTCGGTCTCTCTGATGTGGTATATATGAGTGAAAAGGGCCCATCAGAAGTCGTAGACCCGTTAGGTCTGGCTGCCCAGGAAGCTCGAGTCCCCTTGACAATCCTCCCATCCCAGCCCACTGATTTCGTGAGCCGATCAAGCGCTCAATTGCGAGCGATGCAGATCCAGTCATACTTCCATATGTCTTATCCAAATGATCTTAGAACTTCGCTTTGGTCAGATGTACCGCTGTCTCGCACCAGACCCATTACTGTGGACTATGCTGGTGCACGACAAGGCATTCTGGGAGTCATGGTCATGGGATCCCAGATCAGTCCCGATCTACTGCATGAAACGCTTGAAGGCGCTATCGTGGGAGTCGTGACAGTGGAATCGCCGAGAGCTATCATGGGTGGGATGGCAACATCAGAGACACCGAATGACGAAGACCATGAGGATATTGACATGGAATCAGCAAACCCAAGCGCGGGCAATTCAGCTGAGCTTTCCATAGCTGACAGCATTGTACGAACATCCGAAGACCTTCCTTACCTCTTTGTTGGTTCTGGCAGTTGCATTCCATTGGATCCCAAAGCGTCAAACTGTCTTGGTCTGGCTTTGGTCCGCTCGATCGATACCTCTTCGCGCAAGCTTGAGCTCTCCACTCCTATTCCCTCATCTCACCTAGAAAAATCCATCGAGCAAGGTCACGGCATTGTGCTGGTCCGTGGCCAGCTTGATAACCCGAATTGGGCTATTAGTGAAGAATACTACGCCGCTCGCGCGGCAGAGCGGCGCTATCAGCAATCGACATCTGGGCCGCGGAAAGCTAGAGGCTCTGGCAGTGATCAGGCACACGAGCTCGATCCGGCTGAGCATAATCGAACGCTTGCATTGCTGCGAGAAAGGGTCCGCCGGGCGAGCAATGTGCCTTGGATGACTGTCGTGGAAGATAACAGTCGTCACCAGCGTGAAGTTGCTGCGCGACGAGAAAAGTCGCTATGGAAATTGAGGAAAAAGGCCTATCCCGGCAGCGAGAGCGAGGCGGACTACTAGCTCCCACATATCAAATATATACATAGGAAGAAATCAAATGCAACAGCAGTTTGCACACAACTTTACTGGTTTCTACATATCGCCCTTTGAGGTTTCAAAGGGCCTTCGCCTGGGCAGTACTCTGCGGAGCCCCTCATTGGTCACGTGGGCGGAACAGCGGGGCGCTTTTTTTCTTATCGGGAAATTCTCCAGGGCCAAGATTTGGTTTTTTTTCCCTTAAGAGTCATAGTCCATATACACTGGGAGGCTACTTCGATTTAGCCAATACATATTGTCGCAATCAATTGCAGTTGGTCTGTGGTTGTTTCCGACATATTCCAACATTTTCACCAAGAGAACTGTGTGACTCAATTTCACAATGTCCGAATCCGAGGTGATTCCTCACAACAGCTTCGACACCATTCTGGTGCTCGACAATGGATCCCAATAGTATGAACCCCCCGCAATGGCGATGGCGACTGTACCCTTGTCGGCAAACCTATTTTTGGTGTCACAATTCGCCGGTTCTAACGAATCCCTACGTACAGCACCCACCTCATCACCCGCCGTCTACGAGAGATCAATGTCTACTCTGAGATGCTCCCGTGCACCCAGAAGCTCGCCGATCTGACCTGGAAGCCCAAGGGTATCATCCTGTCCGGTGGTCCTTACTCCGTGTACGAGGAGGGTGCCCCCCACATCGACCCCGCCTTCTTCGAATTGGGCGTCCCCATTCTGGGAATTTGCTACGGTCTCCAGGAGATTGCCCACCGTCTGCACGCCGACAACGTTGTCGCCGGTACCGCCCGCGAATATGGTCACGCTGACCTGAAGGCCACCCGGTTCGGAGGCCATGTTGACAAGCTGTTCGAGGGCCTTGAGGATGCCATGACCGTATGGATGTCCCACGGTGATAAGCTCTGCAACTTGCCCGAGGGATTCCACACTATCGGCGAGACCAAGAACTCTGAATACGCCGCTATCGCCCACAAATCTGAGCCCGTGTACGGCATTCAGTTCCACCCCGAGGTTACTCGTAAGTGTTTGGTTGTGTGACTTGTGCTTCTCCTTCGGCTTAGGTACTGACGGGTTCTCAGACACTCCTCAGGGCGGCCAGCTCCTTAAGAATTTTGCTGTCGGCATTTGCGGTGCCAAGCAGAGCTGGACCATGTCCGAGTTCATTGGCCAGGAGATCACACGCATCCGTAACCTCGTTGGCCCTACCGGTCAGGTCCTGGGTGCTGTCAGCGGTGGTGTGGACTCTACTGTTGCTGCCAGCCTTATGACTGAGGCTATCGGTGACCGTTTCCACGCCGTTCTGGTCGATAACGGATGCATGCGTCTGAACGAGTGCGAAGTTGTCAAGGAAGTCCTGCAGAAGCAGCTTGGCATCAACCTTACCGTTGTCGATGCCAGCGAGGAATTCTTGGCTGGCCTGAAGGGTGAGCACGATCCCGAGAAGAAGCGCAAGTTCATCGGTGGCAAGTTCATCGATGTGTTTGAGGAGGAGGCCCGCAAGATCGAGGCCAAGAGTGCTGGAAAGGTCGAGTGGTTCTTGCAGGGCACTCTCTACCCTGGTAAGATTATTTTTTGCTCGTAACTCAGCGATTTGAGCTAATATCTCTCCAGATGTCATTGAGAGTATCTCATTCAAGGGTCCTTCGCAGACTATCAAGACTCACCACAACGTGGGAGGTATCGCTGAGCGTCTCATGGCTGGCCACGGCCTGAAGTTGATCGAGCCTCTCCGCGAGCTCTTCAAGGATGAGGTCCGCGAGCTGGGCCGCCAGCTTAAGATCTCCGAGGAGCTTGTTGGCCGCCACCCCTTCCCTGGTACGTAAACCCACACAAATGCCTACTTAATAAGTCTCCAGATCTGAGAGCTAACACCATATCTAGGCCCCGGTCTCGCCATTCGTGTCTTGGGTGAGGTTACCAAGGAGAAGGTCGATATGGCCCGCAAGGCCGACCACATCTTCATCGGTATGATCCGCGAAGCCGGTCTGTACGATGAAATCGGCCAGGCCTACGCCGCGCTGGACCCCTCGCGCGCCGTTGGTGTCATGGGTGACAAGCGTGTGTACGCCAACATCATCCTCCTCCGTGCCATCTCCACCAAGGACTTCATGACCGCCACCCCCTATCCCTTCGCCTACGATTTCCTTAGCAAGGTCGCTACCCGCATCGTCAACGAAGTCGAGGGTGTGTGCCGTGTTGCATATGACTTCACTAGCAAGCCCCCCGGTACTATTGAGATGGAGTAGATCTCTAATTTTTTCTCGGTTTTGGGTTTGCTTGTGTGGTGGGGGTTATAATAGAAAAGTTACACTGTAGATACATGTTTAGCTAAAATGATTGGGATGCAGGTTACGAATCCATGTGCATAGAAAGGAATCAAGTTCATTATTTCATATTTTATACTGAGTGTTTCATATAAGATGAAGAGTAAATAACAAATGCAAGGCTCAAAGTAAGAAAGTGACTGACTCCGTGCATAACACTCGAGTCGGTCTGGCAAAAGGAGGCTGGCAAGACAAAACATGACAGAAACAACCTTAGAGCTCCCGGTCCCCAGGTGATGCCTCAATGTCTGTCTGATCTCCTTGCTTCTGCCACGACTGGAACATGAGAGACGCCACGTTCCGGCCCATCAGCGCACTAGTCTCCATTGTCGAGATGAAGCTCTCGATACCACCCGTGTACCACACGCCCGGAGCCAGAAGAGTCTCCTCAAATGTCACCCGCGGATAGAGAAGAGGGTATGGGTTCCATAGCTTCTCATGGAACCAACTGATATCACCTGTCGAAAGGTCTCCGATGGTCGTATTGCTTCCCACAGTCTCACTCTCCAGCCCCAGAATCTGGGCAATGAATTCAGCCGTGGGCCGCTCTGGCGAGAAGATTTTGTAAACGTAATGTTGCTCTGTATCTTCCTCAGAGCCCTCGACTGAATGATTCACTGTTCGAAGTGTACTGATACTCCAGAAACTGCTGGGCCCAACACCGTCTGGGTTCGAACCCAGATCAAGGCCCTCGGGCAGAGTGGTCAGAATAGTCTCAGGCGCTCGAGCATTTGAATCTTTCAAGCCAAAGTACTTCGGTGAGATACGGTGTGGGGATGCAAACAGTGTAACGTGCAGATTGACATATGGAATCTCATCTGGGGTGCTCTCCAAGGGAGGAGAAATGGAGACACCGGAGTACTGCAAAGGACCGGCAATGACAACTTCGTCAAATACCTCATGCTCTGAGCTGAAAGCGGTGTTTAGCTTTGAGGAGACCCGTACAGTCCCATCATCATCGCGTAAGATGTCAGTGGCCGTGGTATTCACTTTGATATTCGCTCCCGAAGCTCTCAGCGCGCCATCGAAAATGCGCCAGTTCCCGCCCTTGATAGAAACCGCTCCATCCGTAGCCATGCAGACAATAGATTCCAAGCCATGAATCAGCGGCAGGTTCTGCCCATAATTCACTCGAGTACTTGCTTGAATGATTTCCCTCGCAAACAGCGAATCGATGCTATTTGCCTTGAGAAACGCATCGCCAGAAGATGCAGTAGCATTGATCAAGTCGACAGCAATAGCCGCTTCAGTAAGAGAGCTAAAAGGGAATAATGGCCCTTCATAAAGGCGGAGAAACCTGCCAACGACACTCTTCACCAGATTCTGAGTGCGCAGCGGCGCCAGTCCATACCGCCAGAAGAGCCGGCCGATATTCCACCAGCTATACGAATTCTTCAACGTGAAAACAAACTTGTTCCCGTCCCAGATCCCGATACTCTCCTCGGTCTCCCTGGGCCGGGCATGGTCGGCACTACTGACCGTCAGACCGAGGTCACGGGAAGCGTTGACCAGGTTGTAATTGACCTGGACAAAGATGGAGGCGCCAAGCTCAATGGGGTATGCTGGGTCGTCGAATACATCGACTGTTGTTGAGCGACCACCGACATATGATTCACGCTCATAGACTGTGATATCGACAGGGATGTTGGCTTCATCTGCGAGCTTACGCAGTTGATACGCAGCAAACGACCCTCCGGCTCCGGCTCCTTATGAGGGTTATCAGTTGTATGGAACTACGCTCTTGTGTAGAGGGATGCATACCGATTATTGCCACCCGCTTAGGGGTTGTATTAACGGCCCCTTGCAGTGGCTCTTGTTCTGATGCATTACCAAACGAGATGAGTAGGATGGCTAGGATGGAGTATAGGAAGAGAGGGACATGCTGTGGCATAAACGCCCGCATGATTATGGTAGCACTAGAAAGTAGCAAAGCTAATTGGTAGGTGAACAGCAAATTCTGATTAGAGAGAGATTAAATATAGATCAGATATCATCAGATATCATCAGACGTTGAAGTGTCAAGGGATTGATGCCCAGGTGCCAGCGTAACTTGGTAGTAGGCAATCATACCACGCTAGTCCCTGTTAGGACTAGTGCATTTCCATATCGCTTATCTTTTTTGAGGGGCATCACAGATTTGATTCTCTTAACTCCGAACCAATTCAAAATGGATCCCTATGACAGTGACTCCAGTGTCGACGAGGACTTCACCGATACTGGTGTGCTTCTAGGCTATGCCGCTGAGGATGTCATCGAGGATGTAATCAGCCATCTTGGAGGCTGGCCGGTATGTTCTACCACTGCGAAGGATCTCTCTCTATTATCAGGTCCAACTAACAATAGCAATTTTTTTGATTCAGAAATGGCTCGATGAAGCCTCCCCAGCACCTGGCGATTTCGCCAATTGCAAAGTCTGCAACAGCCCAATGCTGCTCCTCCTCGAATTGCACGGAGACCTGCCCGATCATTTCCCGACCGACGAACGACGACTATACCTATTTGGCTGCCCCAGAAAACCCTGCAACCGCAAGCCAGGCAGTATCAGAGCATTCCGCGCAGCGCGCAAGGTTACCGTCGGCGGACAAAACAAACAGGATGAAACAAAACCAGAGGAAACCCAGCCCGTCGCACCAGAACAACCCAAGCAGGACCTGGGAGCGAGCCTGTTCGGCGCAACGAACCTGACAAGCAACGTATCCTCGAACCCGAACCCCTTCTCGTCCGCTTCGGGCCCAACACCCGCAGACAGCAACCCCTTCGCAACACCAGTCCAGACAACAGCGCCTACCGCCGAGAAACCCGTGTCTGCAAACACCCTGGAGTCAACTTTCGCCGACAAAGTGCGCATCTCCTCGCCTCCCCCCTCATCCGCGACAAAGAAAACACCCGAATCAGGCACACCGGCGCCGTGGCCCGAGCAGTCCGCATTCCCTGCGCCGTACAAGAATTTCTTCCTAGACGCAGAATACGAGACCCTCTCGCGGCCGTCTTCACCCACGGTGCCAGATAATGTGCAGATCGAACCGATGGAAGAAGAAGGCACTGGTGCCGCGGAGCTGAAGGACACTTTCGAGTCCGAGCTCGACAAGGACTTTATGAAGTTCTCGATGCGCATCGAGCACAACCCGGAGCAGGTGCTGCGGTACGAGTTCCGTGGTGCACCGCTACTGTACTCAACTAGTGATGAGGTTGGTGCCCGGCTACATGTTCACAATCCTCCTAGCGCCAAGGTCACCACAGTTGGTTCGGGGAGTATCCCGGCTTGTGAGTACTGTGGAAGTCAGCGTGTGTTCGAGTTCCAGCTTGTGCCGCATGCTATTACTATGCTTGAGGAAGGCCGTCCTGGTGTCGGCCTTGGGAAGGATGATGCGGGCATGGAGTGGGGTACCATCATCATGGGTGTTTGCGGTAAGAACTGCACGCCCCAACAGTTGGGCGTTACTGGGTGGCGGGAGGAATGGGCTGGTGTGCAGTGGGAGGAGTTGAGGTAGATGTGGACGTTTTGCATTAGAGTCATTTGCCTACCTTAGGTTGTACATAGCAATTCTACCAGGAAAATTCTAGTATCTTGAACATATTGCTGTGGGATCGCCTACAATCTCTATTGTATATAATGCGGAATATGGATTTTGCTTATGTCCTCAAACCTGCGGTCTTCGCCCTGTTTTCGCTTGTGGGAGATCACACATTCAAGCTTCTTGTTGCTTGTTTCCCAGATCCAAGGCGTCGTCCTCTTAATGGCGCGATCAAGTTTGGCCACCACGTCGGAAGACTTTTTCTCACGAGAGACCTTTTTTGGGATGTGAGCGGTAAGAGACGGATCGGGAGCACTGACATCGCACACAGCGAATCTTGTTTTCTCTAATGCTCGAGTACAGCTCTCGCGGGACAATAGCTCACGAGCGGTTGAGTGCTCATGAGAGTATGAGCACTCAGAACACGTGTCAATCAGACAGGGTCTATGTAAGTTAACATATTATTTAGCAGAGTGCATTCCTCTGTTTTGCTGTTTCAAAATACCGCCATTCAATTTCCATCAATGGCAATTTGGAATTGTGATTACGAAGGCTGCGACACACCTTCTGTTCGCACGTATGGGGACTGTGTCCTTTGTGACCACCATTTTTGCGTGAAACATCTAGGGCCAGAGTATCATACATGCCCAAAATGGAAGGTTGTCAATCAAATTCTACGAATTGAAGTAGCTACTGATTTTTTCGGTCTGAACAGGATGAGCATCATTACGGCCCTGCTTTTCAAGAGGCCGAAAAGAAAGAAATCACCACTCTTATTGAGAAAATCGACATATTGGCGCTCACTCAGCGCGCTAGCAGTCTCCGCAATGGTCTTGCGTGCTCCGTAGCCCAGGGTCTACAATACGATAGAGCTTTGAGCAGCTCAGTCATGGGAGGCATGAATTATCATATCGAGATTTTATTCGAAGATGGAATCAGCTGGCTCGCGCGCATCCGGAGATTCAACGCTACTTCCCCACCCCCGGAGCTGCGGGACTACATCATGGGCAGTGAAGTCTCAACCTTGCAGTTCTTGAGCAAGACAAAAGTTCCTGTTCCTACGATTTTTGACTTCAATCCGGACGAATCAAACCCTGTCGGTGTTGGTTATATCATTATGGAGAAGTTGCCTGGGAAGCCCTTGCGATGGTCTCTTACTACCCCAAAGCAGAGGCAAAGAGTTACTAGTCAACTTGCGGATATCTACATTGAATTGAAAGGTTTCCCCTTCTCAGTGATGGGCTCTTTCAATCAGCAGAAGTCTTCTCATATTGGACCTATTGCACGAGAGTCTTTGGCCGACTTTAAAGACCTGCATATGAGAATGCTTGGGCCTTATACGTCTTCAGAAGAATATTTCAACGCACACATTCGATTGATATTGGATTTGATAACACGACAAGAATCCTATGTCAACCGCCCCGTCGATGCTTTCCTGATACACCGTTTCCTCCTAGAAACCGTCCCCAAAATCTTCTCAAAAAATCACCTCGACGATGGGATGTTCTACTTGAAACATACGGACGAAAAGGGCGACCATATACTCGTTGACGATGACTTCAACATAACAGGCATTATTGACTGGGAATGGGCGCAGACAGATTCAAAATCAGCAGCTTTCAATTCGCCCATTGTGCTTCTTCCGGTTGCCGACTTTTACAAGGGGGCTGATTATATCGGAGAAGATGAAGTTTATTTTGCCGAGTGCTTGGAAGAGAAAGGACATCCAGATCTTGGGGAGATAGTCAGAAATGGGCGGCTTCTTCATCGGATGCAATTTTGTTGTGGATATGACCTTGACGATTGGGATGGATTCATTGGGCTCTTTTTTGGACTGCTCAAGATATTGGGCATCGAAGGGGATTCAAACTGGGAAACCTGGAAAGCGGACGCCTTAGAACGCTATCGAGAGGATCATCAACTAAAGCAAATTCTCAGACTGTCCGAAGATGAATGAAAGCGGACACGGTTTCAAACGCTTAATATACCCTTTGCTGCCACGACTTTGTCGAGCAGGGACAGGAGTCAGAGCGTCTTAGTGTGTCATGCTTCTTGTCCAAAGACAACCAGATTTCTTTCCTGAGCCCTAATGCACCAATCGAACTGTTTAACTATGCGGTTGGGTCAGCTATGTAACCTGCACCTTGATAGTTATCTCTCCCATAGTTTTAGATAGTCTTTCCTCTCTCGAACCACTCAATACATTCGCATCCTCTCCTATGAAGACAACCAATGGCTTCGATTGCCCATGTCACTCCACATCTGAGTTGCTCCAAATGTGTAGAGCTTCCTTTCGAAATGGTCGTCATGGCCTGGTCTACCTCCTTTGGCGCGACGCCGTTACAACACGCTACATGACAGAGAGCACAGCAAATAATCTTGGAGTAAGGCACAAATAGCCTGCTATTTGCGGCATTTCTGATCCTAGTTCCCGTAAATAAAGCGCATTGCTGGTCGGTTTGGATGATATTGAGGCACTCAGTCGGCGCTGCTGAACGCGGTTGCGCTGCTATAGCGTTGTTCTGAAAGAGGACACCAAGAACCGATGAATCAGGGGCTGGAACCTTCTTGGTCCATTCTGGAGCTGTGGGGATTTGGCCGATGAATTTTTGGAGCTGCACTTTCCACCTTGCTTCAATGTTAGGCGGCTTTGGTTGAGGTGTGATTCCGCGTTGTTCTACCGACGTGTGGGAAGTTGGATGAAAGGGAAGAGCAAGAGATGGCACTTTTTGTAAATGCTGTGACTTTCGAACAATGGCCTCTGGGACGTGCGGTCTCCGTTCTTGCCAAGTATGCTGGAGGGAATTGATATGGCGCTCCAATGCGGCAATGTACATTGCATTACTACTGCGATCCATTTTGAGGATGAAAGACAATTGGAAAACACCCAGGATAAGCGCAACGCCAACATTTTACTGATCGGGATCTACCACGGGATAATATAGGGTTGCCTCAAGTAAAACCATTGGGTATGGCAGAGGTATGGCCCCAGGGTGTCGGACGCCTTACCCCTGTCAAATCGAATCAATAGTCGCCAAGCCTTAACTCCTACGTGCTCCTGTCTTTCAACCAGAGGGTCACCTCTCCCTTTTCTCTTTTCATCCTCACACTGTGATCAGCTCCCTGGCATTTGCTCACGTCACCTCACATCCCATGGAATCTTATGGCAACTTTCCAATCTAGAGCCATGCCCCCGGTTTGGGCACTTAAACACCGCCCTTGGCCACTGTCTCCAGCGATCGCTCCTATCCAATGAATGAAGCCGTCGAAGAGGAACGTACGCTATACTATGGCCCTGCGCGTTTTTATCCCGCACGTTTGGGGAACGTTCTCAAGGGCCGGTATCAACTCGCAACCAAACTCGGGTATGGAAGTAGCTCAACTATCTGGCTTGCTCGGGATCTAAACCAGTTTGTTCTCCACGTACAGCAGACGTATCTCGAGTAGCATCTGCTAATCCTTGGTACAGATGGCGCTGGTTAAGAGAGAAATACGTTGCTCTTAAGATCAATTCCAGTGCTCATCATTCTCGAGAGAACGCTGCTGAAGCTGAACTTGATATCCTAAGACATATCTCTGAAGCAAATCCCCAGCACGAGGGTTGGGGATTCATCAGACGTCCTCTCGATTCATTCATTTTAGAGCATGGGTTGGCGAGACATCCCACTCTTGTCTTCGAGCCTTTGCGAGAACCCTTGTGGATATACCGCAAAAGGTTTATCGATGATGTGATACCTTCAGACGTGCTGAAAATATTACTTCAAATGGTGCTGCATGGACTTGACTATCTCCACTCCGAGTGTCGTGTTATTCATACCGGTTCGTCTTTGGTTCTTGCCTAAATAACAGAGATGTTTAACTAATTGATCCCAGATTTGAAACCAGACAATATAATGATCAAAATTGAGGATCCGTCTATTTTGGAGGAATCTGCCAGAGATAAATACGAACATCCTCTGCCACAGAAGGGTTGCTCAGATGGCCGCACAATATATCTCTCTCGGAATGACTTCGGCATCTCCGAAAAGACCACAGGAATTATCCAGATCACTGACTTCGATTTATCCGTCCGCGGGGATAAGCCAAATAGAGGGTGTATCCAGGCGGAAATATATCGAGCCCCAGAGGTTATTCTGGATGCAGGCTATTCATACAGTGCCGACATCTGGAGCTTAGGAGTCATGGTATGCCTAGACCTTATCATTACGATATAAAGCTAACATTGCTTCCTTAGTTATGGGATGTCCTTGAAGGCAAAAAGCTATTCAAGGAAGTTGACCCCCTCCAAGTTCAAGGATATGATGAGCTTAACCATCTTGGCCATATCTCTGCATTGTTAGGCCCTCCTCCAAAGGAGCTTTTAGACAAAGGAACAAGAACTGATCTCTTTTACAAATCTGATGGTGAGTATATTCTTGTCTTATCTGTTTCAACAAGTAATCGCTGACTTCATTCAATAGCACAATTTAAAGGCACAACTATTGCACTGTCGGACTTCAACTTTGAAAATTCAATACGCAACATACATGGTGAGGATAAGAGGATGTTCATCGAGTTTGTACAAAGGATGATAAAATGGCACCCAGAAGAACGAAGTACTGCAAAGGAATTACTCCAGGATCCGTGGCTTTATGCGGAGCTTGGAGATTGAACGGCTGCGAGAAACGTACTGGATCTGGTGTCGTCGTCCTCTTTGCCTAAATAGTAGAGAGATTCTACCCTCCGTCTGCCCCTCTTCCTTTCCATAATACAGAACTCTGTCCGCTTTGCGGCCAGGATATATTCTTCTCTTCGCTCCTTTTCCGCCTCGAACAGGAGTGCTGACTTTGCAATCAGTCTCAAAACTAAACACTCTCGGGTTGTGAACTTTTTAACTCGGCTTCAAGTTTGGTAGCTCCTATAGGAATTAATGTGATATTTCGAACTGGATATTACACATCCGACTTCCAGTATCTAAGTATGGATATTTTGTCGGAATCAGTGGTTGAATTGTTTACTACCCCTTCGTAAAACGCGCCGTTACCTAGCCTTGTGGTGTAATATCTCTCAGATATAAGTATAGTATCTTAGCAGCTAACTAGATCTAGCGCTACGAACATGCGGATAACATAGTCCCTTTGCTCGTCTATCACCGAGGATTTGAACCATCGGAGGCGGTTTATCAGGCCTGTCAGATTATTAATGATAGCTATACCACCTTCGAGAGCCTTATGCTGGAAGTTCTTGACCTTGCGTCTAAAAACGGGTTAGCTGAGGGTCCAGCCCTTTGTGACCTACTGTAAAGATTTCTACATTAGAGCAGTGAACTGGCTGTACGGATTCTCCCTAAGTGATCGAACGATTTCTAGTTTGAATCTGACAAACTATAGCGGATACAATTCCAAACGGTATCACGATTTCGACCAGAAGATGGGGAAACCGAAGCCTTAATTCCCATGTGGTAGTATGGGAGGAATCGTTTACATCCGATCATTGAACATAAGACCGCTGCTATATATTGTTGTTGCCATTTCACTTTGTTAGTACCTAATACCTACTATAGTATAGCCTCATCTGCTTTATATGTCCAATCCATAAGTTGGAAGTAATCATGCAACAGAAAGAGAGACGATATCTTGTTTGAGCTTTGTATCCTTCATAGTGACACTAGTGTTGGGTCGTGCGTTGGACCGAGTATCGTGCTGTATCCCCATTGCTTATACATGTGGAACTGGCTCTGTATGATTTTTGATATTGGCAGCAAAGCCGGCCCTATATGGAGGCGCGACTGAAGTTATGTTATGGTATGGACATGACATCTCTCTCTCTTCCTCATATTATCCATTGCATATATTCGCACGGACAAGTAAATAAAGAATCCAATACAGACAAGAGAAATAGAAAAGGAAAGAAAAAAGAAGAAAAAAAGAACGCCAGATGCGCCAGGTCCCGACTCATCTCCGAGCCCCTCCTCCATGCGAAATCTATCGTCGGTTCGTCACTTGATCGGGGGTGGGATTCATGAACTCATGTCATGGATGGAAATCAAAATTTTCCCTCGCACAGCTTTTTGGAGAATTTTAGAAAAAGGTTGATACGAAAAGAGGAAAGAAATGAAACTTTTCGAATCAACGCGAAGAAGAAAATTCAAAATAGAGCTTCCGCAGTAAGCGCTTATGCAGGCAATTCGAAGCCACGACGGATGACACGACCGAACTGCTCGATGCCGACGTGCTCGCTCTTGACCTCAGAGCGGGCCTCGTTCTCCTTGTTGGTAGGCACGCGGATGACGTCGCCATCGACCTTCCAGCCGCAGACATCGACGACGAACTTGTTGAGCGCGTCACGGCTGCGGACATCGAGCCAGGACTCGAGGTTCTCGGCGGTGATGGAGCGGAAGGTGTTGCCGACCTCGACGGCGATGCGGATGCGGACGAGTTCCTCGAAACCGGCCACGTCGGCGGTCAGGTCGGCGTACAGGTCATCCGAGTTCAGGGTGGACCAGAACTGGGCGTACTGGGCGGACTCGAGGAGGGTGGACAGGCGGGTGAGCTTCTGGACGGACTCGACGAAGTCGGAGGTCTGCGAGGCGGATTGGGCTTCGCTGGTGGTCGGGAAGGGCTGGGTGCTTGTTGGGAGCAGGGCGAGGCAGAGCGAGAAGGCGGGCGAGGGGAACACGGTCAGGGCCTTGGCCAGGATGTTGGTCACGGTGTCGGGTTGGATGAGGTGGGGGTTGAACTGGAAGCTGGATTTTTTGAAGAGGGTTTTTGTTAGCTTCAATTCGAGAGTTTCATGATGATTTGAGGTTTCGTAAAAGAAAAGAATGCCATGGCTTTGGTTTCAACCAATGCATGGGTGCTTCACGTTCAGTATCTTCACAGAATTTCTCAACACTCCCAAGTATATTATGGGGACGTCAGGTAATAGGAAACGCTTAAAAGACACTCATCATAGTAGAGCTTGAATAAGGTTTTTTCGCAATGCAATGCTTCCATAAAACAAAAGATCCAACTCACAGCTTCAGCAGGGCCAAGTTGGCGTAGCAGTCAAATGTCCGGTCCTCGCACTGCAGGGCGACATAGTCCTGGAAGACGGTGGTGGTCTCGGGGTTGTACCGATCGAGGCCATTGAGGATGGCCTCAATATGGGCGGGCCGGGTCTCACACTTGTCGAAGGCGACCATTTTGGTATTGCTGGAGGAAGGTGGGAGGTGATGCGGGTCTTTTGTCTCTGCTGTTCTTTTTGGTGGGATTTTCCAAGGTTTGATTGTGGCCGTGGCCGGATTAACCCGAAATGGTACGTTTACCCGGAATTTTTCCGGACTATAATAGATATGTGCATACAATAAAAACTGCAGTCTCCGAAAAAGTGGCCAATGGCCATGGATTGATTCGTGTTCAAATAATACATAAAATACATGTCTCTTGAATTCCTCGTGCGATCGTGGCACCTCAATCATAACCTAGCACCAGTCCCAAGAAAGGAAACCCGCTAAACAGACGTGCTTGAATCGTTGAACTCCATAAAGATCGAACGAGGTGCCCAAGAGAAGAAAGGCATATCACCCCGGGAAAAAACCGAAATCAAGGCAGGTAAACAAGAAACTCCGTTCCGTGTTTGTCAGACGCCATAGTCTATGCCCATGCCATATCGCAAAAACAAAAACAAAAAAAGGAAAGGCCGAATCCGTATGCAGAATGAGCAATGCAGAAATCGGCCGAAACAGCTTGCCAACCCGCATAAAAGCATAAAAAGAAGCAGAAAAAAAAGAAGCAGAAAAAGCAGAAGGTTGAAGGTGCCTGAAAACAGAACAAAGCAGGCGGGTATCTCAATAAGAGGTTCATGCAAATGATGAAAAGAATATTTCAAGCCATGACGGGCCGGCGAGGCGTAATGGGAATCGCCTTTGGTCCCGCGGAGATTTCAAGGTTCGAGATGTCGATATCGTCGCCATCATACTTCTGGTCGCCCTCTGGCTGTCTTGCCTTGGAGACGAGGACTGGCTGAGAAGAACTGGCGCCTTCTTCTTCGTCGCCCACAGTGCTGCAGACAAAGCGTTCCTCATTGAGAGGGATTCCGCCAAACATGGCACCGAGCTGTTGCAGAAGTGCGACGAAATGAGCATGTAATTCGGTAAAGATGTATTCATTGCCGACGATTTCGGCTAAATTGCGGGCACGAATCTGGCCAGCTGCACGACGGCCCGCCGGATCCATACCCCGGCCAGTGAGGAAGGATGAAACAGGAGGGTACTGGCGGCCGGGCTGTCTTCCCGGGTTGTTCTGCTCATCGCGGGTCTTCTCGTCTTCCTGGAAGCGCTCGGCGGCGTGTACAATGCTGGTTGCGATGCGACCGAATGCGCGCCAGATAATGGGGCATGCGCGGAATGCTCTTCCGGCATCTCGCCCTGCCAGTGCGACCAGTGCATAACTGCGTCGCTTGCCGCGGGCCATGGGGTCTGGAAGGCGGAAAATGTAGGCAATGGTGTAACCAGCGACGCCGTCGCCGAAGCAGATGGGGCCGGACGAAAGTCCCCGGGGCAAGAGCTCACAGCTTAGGGTGCGAATAGAAGAGCGGCGGAGGAGCGCATAGTCAGCGGGGTTAGGCGGCCCGCGCTGAGAGAGATAGGTGTGAATGTGTGTGTGACATGAAGAATCGGAGGCAACCGAGGCAGAGCGAAGGGAGTCAGGAGGAGACGCGTGAGTGTGGTAGTCGGTCTCATCATCCAACTCCGTATGGTTGTTGCCGCATGAGTAAACTAGCTCGCGAGAGCGGAGCACCGGGCTAGTAGAATTGCCCTTGGCGTCGCGACTTCCAGGCGCACCCGGAGGTAGCTGTTTGCTCACAGTTTCTGGCAGAGACAAGCTACAACTGGCGCAGGTGTCGCCATTTGCACCACCTCGCTTGGATTTATCTTCGGGTGAGGTCGGATGTCCTTTGAGGAAGTACGGGTGATCTTCAATTCTGGGCGACTTAGACTCGGCAGATTTCTGGGATTGAGACTGATCGATGCGAGACTCAAGTGAAGCTGGGGTACCCTGGGGAGAGTGATCGGATTCGGGGTGACATTGCGGACATGAAAAAGGTAGGACCTGCGAGCAAATAATGGAGGTGGGACCATGCACCTCGCAGAAGTGCGTCAAAGAGAGCTAAGAATGTCAGTCCAAGCTCATAGGGTGTATCTTTCTTTTTTTATACTCACAATGAAATCCATGGTGGACCTGATCAAGCAATAACCAGCATGTTTAGTCCATTGTCCCAAGGCATGCTGTGACTGGATAATGACGAAAGGCTGGTATGCGGGTCCACACAGTGACCAGGTTCCGGCAAGGTTCAAAAAAAAACAGGAAAAACAAAAAAAGAAGTTTAAAAGGAAGAGAAGAGCACAGAGGTGAGATATTAAGAGAAGAGGAGGAGAGAGAGAGAGGGAGAGAGAGAGTAGTGGAGTAATGTGATAAATAAGAAGACAAGCAATAATAATCGAAGGGGCTAAGGCCCTCGGTGGAAGCCCGGAAGTTGCACTTACGGGAACTCCCAAATGGAAGGTCGATGGAAGAAAAGAACTTCTCCACTGCCTCCACTTTCTCTTCTAACTTCTTTTATATTATTTCATCTTTCACTTTTACAGCTCAGTTTATTACTTTCTATGACTCTTTTTAATTCTACTTTATCTCTCTGCTTTATTGGATTGTATTGAAAAGTACTTTTTGCCCTTTCAACTTATAGTTACACCACCCTTCCGGATAGCCTTCCGATCACATTCTTTCATACTCTTCTCCTGGATTGCTGCATGTGAAAGTCATTCTAAAATCGGGCCGACCATTAATATTCATGGGTTTCCGTGCTTTGCCTAGCGCCTTGTCCCGAGGGGCCGTTCTCGTCTGTCCTTGGACCGTTGCGTAGAAGTGGATATGTCTGCAAACAGGGGCTCCATGGGAATACGTGTGGTACCAATGATCGTGCAGATTATTCAAGTGAATATCAATTACATCTACTCCGTATGATCTTGATCTTAATACATATCAATTGGATTCCAAACACATTTTGAGAGATTATATGATCTATCGATTGGACAAATCGTCAGGGGTTCACCGCTTCCCCTTTCGGTATTCTGTCGTATGGGTTTTGCTTTTTTTTTTATTTCTTTTTTCCTTTTTTTTCCTTTTTTCCTTTTTCCTTTTTTTCCTTTTTCCTTTTTCCTACTTTTCATGTCACTCGAAATCAGCATGTGTCAGATCAGTCCTGCCGTCTCTATTCCAGCCATCGGGATTTCGGGGGGTAATCTGGAGATAACTCCGTGTTAGGGGCACGGTAAGGAGGTAATGGAAGAAATTCCTTGTCCTCCGATTTGCTGAACGTCATCATATTGGATGTGTACAATATATTCCAGAGGGATTCGGCTATACTCCCTCGCTTCTGGAAAGACGATCTTGGGTCCCAGAAAAACATGCTCATCTTTCCCCAAGTCGGACACGAAACTGTTCCGTGGAAAAGTGGAAATTCGGGGGAAATAATCCCACGGTTAGCGTGTTCAGCAGGGATCTAAACTTTGTGGGATCTCCCGACAAGCCTCCGGGAGTCGTAGGATCATAGTCGATAACCCTTTTTCGCCGTTACATTATCGTTTCAACTCTAAATGTTGTATGTTGTATACAAATATACTCGAGGCTCATTCTCCAAATAGTCCGAGAAATCTCCCCTTCATCCGGAGGATCTTCTTCGGTGTTAAACCCCATTAAATATGTTATGGATCCTTTCATCCGTCCCGTCTAAATGGCAAACGGAGGCGGCTAATGTACATCCCCGAATCGTATTCCGTCCACTGGGCCAGGTTATATTGTACAGGCTATTTTGAAAGGATGAAACAGATATTGGGACTCCGAAATAGCAGTTGCCCCGGCATTGTGCCGGGATGCTAAATCCTTGATCCTTGCCGACACACGCCAGGTGACCTCCGTACGGAATATGTCTATATGCAGGTTAGGTAGAAAGTACTTGCAATCAGGCAGCCTTGTACCACTAGTCGTACACTAATTACACTAGGTCCACGGGTGGACAATGTGTAGCAGCATTAGTCCTGTCATCTACTTTGTATATAATATAGCCCGTCTCACTCCTTCGTTCCGTGTATTCTCACCCTATCACGCCGAGGACATTATTGATTTCTGCTCCAATTTAATGAGGGATTTTAACAATAATATTTATAAGCAAAGTAAAAAAGTAAAAAGGACGGCAAATCCACCCGGACACGAGCGGATCCCTTATTATTTTCGCCACAAGAGGCACACGACACTTTTAACGGGTTTTGATGGATTGCCGATGTCCTTGCGGAATACTCCGGACCGAACATTTATTTCCAGCGTTTCCATTTCGAGATTTCACCGAGGTACTGGACTCACCTTAAAACACATGTTCCACAGTGTTGGTTCTACTATGAGACAAAATATAAGTACAACGTACGGAATACAGATATTATGCCTTATAAACGGAGTAGTATAATTGAGTTTATTATTACCCACTATGAACCGGATGCCGATTGTTTTGGGAAGGTGAATCCGTTCCAAGGAATTCCAATATGATTGTCATGCAGAAGTGGACCCGCTATGAGACACCTTTATATTACCCCGTCAGGAACAATCGGTAACCTAAACACTTGGGTCGATCCAAGACATGGGCGATCTAGCCACGTGGAATTACAAAAGTACTACGGAGTTAACCTCAGGATGATCAGCGTTTTATATGCAACATATGCAACATAGCATAGGTACGGTGCCACCCTACAACATTGCACAATATTATGTATTCGATATCATTGGGATCTATAGCTGCACGGCCTTGATAGAGGCAAGTCACAAGATCTGGTCATTCGGGCATTCACACTGTTGTTCCACCGCGGGTGAGTACATCATCGCTGATATATATATGGGTACGTACACGCCTGTTCTGCAGTCGCCACCCGGCATGCCAGTCTACGTGGCTTATTGGGTTCATTCTCGTGTATTATGCATGTTGTGCAGCTGTATGCCTTGCCCTACGAGCTAGCCCCACCAACGCTAGCGAGTTTATCCAAGCAGCTGGGCATCGCTCGGTTGAACCGTATGTCTTACGAGAAGGGAACATGTTTGATAACAATAAACAAGTTCCATGACTCTTACATTTGCAGATGGGGGGATATACTCCATATAATGTGTATGAAGCTATAGTGTACGCTTAAACTGTGTCACGACATTTGACCGGAAGATAGGAAGATATGAGGGGTCTAGCAGACATTTGATTTGTTCCCAGAGGTTACGTCTTTAAGGGGTATATGACTACTCAACCTAGAGAATGCATAGAAAAATGTAAAGATTTGAGGCAGCAAAGCCGCATTTAGTCTCGTGGGGCGAAATTGTTAAGCCCAACCCATGAAGCCCGTCTAACTTCCCAAGGGGAGTTGGGCATGGGATGGGTACAATTAAACCCGCCCGAAAGATGGAACCAGAAGTGTTTTCTTTTCTTGTTCAAGACGCAGGTTCGACCTCCGTTGTCCAACCCGTTTTCTCCGGTGGCGGGTCTGTAAGGCGATATCAGAACACATATCGACCAGCAACCACAATAGGGACAACCCCTTGTCTTTGGTCTCCGGGTCGCCTTGTCCAGCGAAATGACCCATTTATTCAGTCGACCGCGTAGGGCTGGCCTTAGATCCATTGCTGATCCAGAGTCTGTTCTTGCTTTCCTGGGCATTTCGAATGATTACTCTCACCCATATTGTCACCTTCTCAAGGGCGATCATATTTGGGCATGCGCATGTTCATCATTGACAGCATATTGCCCGCCGGACCAGCGGCTCCAGCTTGGCCCTGAAGACTTTCCAGCAAATTCTTAGCAAGATTGATGTTGATGTTCTCATCCTCCTCATCTTCATTGGAGATGTTGGCAGGCTTTCCCTTGGATGCACCTGCTTCGCCAGAGGACAATTCCCGCGGGCGCCGGTTGAGATCGAGCACGCCTGTCCCTTGCAATTCCGCCTCCATTCGTCGGGAAAGCTCCTTAATCTGCTCCGTGTCATCTTCCCCGTCCGAGTCGAGGTCTTCCACTCGTTTGCGGATGGAATCGGGTGCAGAAGGCATGCCCATCATCTCTTTCATCATTCTGGAGAATTCCTCTTCGTTGAATGACGCGTCCTTATCCTCGCCTTCACTGTCGACTTCCTCGTCATCATCATCTTCGACGTCAGAATCCGACTCAAAGTCATCAATGAAATCAGCACCATCGAAGCCCGCTGAATTGTCATTCAGGAACTCTTCAAAGCGAGCCACGATCCGTTGAAGATTTTCCTGGGCGCCGGAGTCACCGAATTTGCCAGCATCCTCTCCCTTTCCTTCGCCTCTTCCTTTGAGCTCTGTCTCCAAATCTTCGTAGTTGATATCCAGCCATTTTTCATCGTCGTCTCGCTTGTCCCAGGTTTCTTGGATTTCTTGATCGGTGGGAAGGGTTTCATCCCCTGTCTCCACATCCTCGAGCAGGAACTTCATTTCCCTGACCGCAGGCTTATCTTGGTTTTGGGGGTCATGAAGCAGCATCTCGAATCCACACGCAAGTTTCATTCCTGCTTCCGCCCGCTCATATGCTTTACGGTCCTCAGTCGAGGGTAGCTTGCCCGCCCAGGTATTTGGCACAGGGAATTCTTGGCTTTTGAGTTGCGCATATCCGACACGGGTAAACCGGACACTAACGTCGACCAAGTCGTCCGGCTTGAAAACAAGGTCGGACGCATCCTTCGCTCGCAGTGGCCGCAGAGCAATCGGATCACGAACATAGAACGCCTCCACAGCAGGTGAAATGTAGGCTGGCTTTTGGTGTAGGAGGAATGCAACCTTGCGGGGAATTGTGATGATGGCGGAGTGAAGGTTTTCGCTGATTTGCTGAGGGTACTTGCGCAGACGGTAAAAGGCCTCTTCTTGGATTATCGTTGAGCGAAGAAGGCGACCGGGTTCATTCTCGATAATCTTTCGTGCCTCTGGAAGTGAAATTTTCTCGGTAACCTGTCTTTTCGCCTCCTGCTTGGGCTTGATGATTCGGAGGTCTCCTTGGTGAATCCACACCTGGTCCATAGATTGGTTGATCAGTATGATGTCTCCAATAAGTCGACGTAAGTTGACTAGCCATAACTCACCCTATTATCCGCGACATCTGGCTCTATCCATGCCGGGAGTGTTCCCGCGGCTTCAATGAGAAGAAACTCGCCATCGCCGTCCACCACTTTCACCCAAATATCTTTGTGTCGCTTGGTCAGCTCACGGAGGAAGTACACAATGACCCATTCATCTTCGATAGAGTCGCCGAAGGAGGTGCGACCCTGTAGTGACGTGATTCCTAAACCCCACGGCAATTAGCTTCAACTTTATTTAAGGGTAGGTCTTTAGAGTAAGAGTTCGGTACCATCTTCTTTTGTGATCTCCAATCGAAAGGCCTCACGCTGCCAGATGTAATCCTTGAGCAAATCTTTTGTTAGATCTGCTGCTGTACGTTGCACCTCAAGTAGTCGTGCTCGGGTCTCGGCAGCTTCATCGATAACGGTGGGGGTGGGGGAAGGCGGGATATGATAAATTGAGTATTCGACAGCGTCGTCGGGGAGCTCCGGTTTTGGGATAGGGCGGAAGGTTGATTGAAACCACGCGAGATCCTCCTCAGAAGTCATGGCTGATCTTGTGCTATCAAAGATCACGGATGACCTCATGCATTCTTCTGACAGAAAAAAGCAAAAGCGGCGAAATTCACATCCCGTGATCTACACGCTAATCCTGATTAGGTTAGAAATCAACAGAGGTGTCCGCGCTAAACCCAACACAGCCGGGGATAACTCGCCCAAAACACGGTCTGTGATTATCAAGCGTGAACATCCAGTCTAAACTTCGTTCCTGCCCTTATTCACGGTGATGGTCACGCGCTGAAAGGTTTTGGCCCACCTCCCCCTGTTCAAACATGGCCTTCCCCTACATCGACACACCACGCACCGAATACGACGGCAACGCGACTTATCTCACAACCGGATTTCGCAGCGCGGGGCGGCATCATTTGTCTGCACTCGATTCTCTTGAAAATTCATTTCAAACGCCGTCCAAGGACAATGATGTGATCAAGGGTTTTGACAAACGCGTCACTCCGCGCGCCGGTGCTGCTTCCAAGTCAACAAGAAGCGCGTTACGGCATCTTCCAGCAGCAGCTCCTGCGAAGGGAGAATTTACCCCGTTAATGAAGAGCGCGACGAAGAACAATCTTTTGAAGAATATGTCTGTGGCGAGAGGAACAGATGGTCCGAAAACCCCGGGATATCAGCGAGAGACCTATCGTAGCAACGCCCAAACGCCCGGCTTGCCTGCTATGGACATGTCTGATATATACGAGGAGGATCGGACAATGGAAGAGGCAACTCCAGTTCCACATGCTGCAAGCAGTAGTGCACAAAGTACACCATTGCCTGGGTATTCAGGACGCAACGGAGGAGCCCTTGGTGACGGAGGGAATAATTTGTCGCTCAAGGACCAAGCCATGGTATGATGAACATCAGAACCAATTGGGTTACACGTAACACCCTGCAGATTAATACTAATGTTCATAGGCCATTGATCAACTGAGCAAAGTCAATTTCAGTTTGAAGCTGAGGATTCACTTCATGGAAGAACAACTGCAAAAGGCTGGTCCGGAATACAATAATGACGCCCTCAAAGAAAACAGGGAGCTCAAAGTTTTGCGACTAACGATGCAACGCGATATTTCCCGATACCGAAAGAGCCTCCAGCAGGCAGAGAAAGATCTCGAGGACTACCAGCTACAGCTGGCAGAGTTAAAGGAGAAATCATGGAGGGAGCAAGCGGACCAGACGGTACAGCGCGAAATGGATATGATGCGCGAAGAGCTTGAATCGCGTGACGTCGAACTCAGAGAAGCGCGCGATGAATTGAGACACATCAAAGATAACCACTCGCAAGAGACCGACAAACTTCGTGACGACATTGAGGATTTAGAAGCAAGCTCTAGAGAAAAAGATCGCCTTCTTGAGGAACGCGAAGAAGAGCTTGAAGATCTGAAACGTAATGCCGAGGAGAATGGCGCAGCTTCAGAGCTCCAGCTTGAGCTGGAGCGTGCGAAGGAGCAGATGCAAGAGCTCCAGGATAGTCTTTCTCAGGCCAAGACTGAGACCCAAGAGTCGGCTGATGCCGTTAGACATGCGATCGAAGAGAAGGATCGTGTCGAGGAGGACTTGAGGGAATTGCAGGATGAAATCTCGAACAAATCCTTCACCACCAAAGGACTCAGCCGGCAAATGGAGGACAGGGTCGAAAAGCTCGAAGAAGAGATACGTGACCTGCAACGAGAGAACGATGCGCTGAGGACAGGATTGGAGAGTAAAACCAACCATGCGACATTCCTCGAAGAGCGTTATCAAACTATTCAACATGGCCTAGAAGATAATGCCCACCACCTGGCTGAGGACCTTGCTGCGGCCAGGCGTGATCGCGATCAAGCTCGACAGGACCTAAAAGCTACTTCTGCCCGACTGCAGGAGGCCTTGGACGAACTCCAGCGTGGAACGGACGAAAAGGAACTTCTTCAAACTCGCCATCAAGCGCTGACCGGTGAATCGGGAGGACTACAAATCGATCTCGACCGTGCACAATCCAGAATCCGCGAACTTCAAAAAGCGGTTCAAGACGCCACATCTCGCGCTCAGGACGAAGGGCACAACATTCGCTGGCAGCACAAGGCGGAAGTTGAACGGCTGCAAGAGGAGATCGAAAACCTTCACCATGAGATTGAAGAGAAGGAAGGCCGATTTGCAGTTGATCAAAGTCGCTGGGAAAGCAGCAAGCGGACTCTACAATCAGAGAAAGTATGGGCAGAAGGCCAAGCGGCAGACTTGAAGCGCACTATCGAAGCGCTTCAGGAAGCTGGTAGCACATACTCTGGAAAGGAGTCTAGGCTACAAGAGGTCATTGATAGCGAGAAGAAGCGCTACACGCAAGAAAAGTCTATGCTGGATCGCCAAATCCAAGACCTCAAAGACGACCTTGACAAGACCAGACGCGACCTTGATGAAAAAAGGGACGAGCTTCTTGCGGCGAAGCAGGACGCTCGGGTATCTAGACGCGAAGAGCAAGCACTTGCAGACAAGGTGCGAGCTCTGGAAGACGAGGTGGTCGTTTTACAATCGAGTCTGGCGGATGAGCAAGAACTTGCTAAGGGTCGGCAAAATGGGTCATCTGACCTGGAACAAAACCTGGAAAAGTCTATTGCCGAGAGACAGAAGCTCCGTGATCAGCTTGCAAATGCTCATGTCGAGATATTTGATCTGAAGGCTTCGGTGCAGGAGATCGAGGCTGAGCGTATCGAGCTCCAAGCTCAACTCGACCGATTCCAGAACGCAGATGACACCACTCGGTTTGACCGCGACAAACTGGAACTGCGCAAGACTGTAACAAGACTTGACAACGAACTCAAAGTATTGCGAGACGCCAAATCATCTCTAGAGGATCAGCTTGTCTCTGAAAGTGAACGATTTGCAGCAGAGGAGGGTCGTCTTTCTGCTGAAATCGATCGCCTTCAGGACAAATTGCTTGCTGGCTCTAGTAACCGAGACCGAGAACTTACCTCTGCCAAGACGAAGGTACAGCGCCTGGAGCGTCGCGCCCAAGAATTGGAAGCTCTTCTTGAGCAGCAGCAGCCCGTGGTGGAGAATGAACAATCTGGTACACATGGGGACCTCTCCTTACTCCGACACAGCCTGGAAGAGGCTAGAAAACGCGAAAAAATTCTCCTCCAGCGCGAATCCAAGCAGAAGTCTTCTGCACAAAGCTACAAGTCACGAGTTGAGGAATTGGAGAAGGATCTTCATGATGCTATGATGGACAAATTCGAGTCACACTCCCCACATAACTCTCCATCAAACAAGCTTCATGAAGAGCTACGCAGTTTACGAAAACAAGTGGCCGAAGCACACCGATCCCTCCAGAAGGTGAACACGAAGAACCGAGAGCTCGAACGTGCCGCGATGAAAGAAGAGGACCAAAAGGACTTCCATGAGCTCCTCAGGTCATCCACACTCGAGGCCGAATCATTAGCTCTGAAGCTTTCCGAACGGGAAGCGCGCCTGAACGATTTGAAGACACATGTGCGCCGGATTCGCGAAGAGCGAGATGTCCACAAGCGCGAGGCTGAAGCAGCAACCAAAACTCTCGATATGTTACAAAGACGCCACGACGAAATCCTCGAGAAAAACTCCCTTTCTAAGTCGACCAACAAGACCAAACATGAGAAAGAGATCCGAGGCCTAGGCAAGGAGATCATCTGGCTTCGCGCTCGCCTGCAGCGCGAGGAAAAGTTCCGCCGTGATCTTGCCTGGAGCAAGGGCTTGATGGAACTTGGTGAACGCGTCCGAGTTGCATGGTTCGTACCCCCATTTCCGTCTAATATTATTTGCAACATAGCTAACAAGTTACCAACAGCAACGATGCCGACCTCCGCATGATTTCCGAGATGGGCGTGCAGGCCCGTGACCGAGCTCCTGTACGCACTCCACGCCATAAATTGAAATCCGCCGTATCCCTTGTGAGAGCCGCTGTTCGCATGCAAAAGATGAGCAGTGACTGGAAGCGGACTAAGAAACTAGGCGAGGGGTTGAAGCGTGCTAAGACAGAGATGCTCAAGCGCCGTGATAGCTCGAACAAGAGCTTGCTTGGCCAGTAGCCCTGGATATCGGTTATATGTTTATGTCATCCGTTGTGATTTTGTCTCCTGTTCTTCCAGCGTCCACCTTCTGCTATGAGAGATTCCCCCGACATGTCTTGCAAGTATACTAGTCTTTTTCGACTTGTTTTATGTTTCTGTGTCTCCATTCACTTTGTATTGGGCGTTTTACGGCTGGCTTTGTGCCGGTTTGTTCGAATCATTTGTGCATAGTGTCATCCCAGCGAGGAATTTGATGGTTCAAGAATGCTTATTCGCTTATGTAGCGTAGCGTCTGGCGATATAGAAATTAGGCCTTGGGTGGCATTGGTTACATCTACAAGCAATGGCGAAAGAACCTAACAAGTTTGTAGTCTTCAAAGCCGTATGTATGCTACTCGCACGCTTTCCTATGACAGAGACACTCGTGGGGATAGACACATGAAATATTTGCTCAGCCAACGCCTCGCCATTGCCAAAATTGAGAAACGCTTCTAAACACCAAACTCTTCGGAGACACCCACCAAAAAACACAGGAATCCGAAATGAAGCAAGCATTGACGTGGACACAGATAAAGCGCATGAGAAAATGGAGACTATGGGCAAGGGCATGGGATATTCAGCTTTCCTCTCTGGACAAGCCAACGAGCCAGGGGTTTATGCTGTGATCGACGGAGGTAGAAAGATTCACGTGTCGGAGGCCATGATGGGAAGAATATCGATCATTAGGAATATACGATCAGGCGCCTTCACTGCCAAATTCTTGTGTCCATTCAGCGTTCCTCGTGAGATCTTCTCCGCTAACTGTCGGTCGAGAGTTCTTGACTGCCTTGATGAAATCCTTCAGAACGAGAGGTGGCTCCAGAAGCTTCTCTGCATCGACGTCGAGCCAAGTCATTTCCATTGCGCCCGGATCCCCTGGTGAGCAAGGCGTGAGTTTCTCTACGCCCTCGTCGAGTACCTGTAACAGAGCCGGTCAATCGCTGTGGATTGTAACGGTTAGAACTGAGTATACATACCTTCTTATAATGTGTTGCTCCTTGAATCTTGCGGATTGGCTGCATCAGTGCATCCTGCACGCAAATACTAATATCGCTACCGGAGTAGCCCTCACTTAGATCGGCCAATTGGCGATAGTCGGTCTGTGTCATATGACACGGCGTCGAGCCCACGGCTAGCATGAACATCTTCATTCGTGCATTGACGTCGGGAAGACTGATGTGTACTCTCCGCTGGAATCGTCGCCGAATAGCAGCATCCAGTTGCCAGGGGATATTGGTTGCGCCCAGAATCAACACGCCCTTCGAGTCCTTGCCGACACCGTCCATCTGTACAAGTAATTCGGTTTTGATACGCCGTGAGGCCTCGGATTCTCCTTCACCACGTGGTCCACATAGCGCATCGACCTCGTCGATGAAGATAATCGCGGGCTTGTTCTCACGAGCCATGTTAAACAACTGCTTCACAAGTCTAGAGGCGAATTAGTACGCAACTCTGAGAGCTTCTGTTGATGAAGACGTTGCCCTACCTTTCACTCTCACCCATCCACTTCGAGACTAGGTCACTACTGCTGACACTGAAGAATGTGCTGTTTGCCTCCGTTGCCACGGCTTTGGCAAGGTAAGATTTTCCCGTACCCGGAGGACCGTAGAGCAGGATACCCTTCCAGGGTTGCCGCTTGCCAGTGAACAGATGAGGGAACTTGATGGGAAGAATGACTGCTTCCTTCAATGCTTCCTTGGCGCTCTCCAGACCAGCAACATCCTCCCACTTCACGTTCGGCTTGTCTGACAGAATAGCTCCTTGGAGCGCCGATCGAAGCTTTTTCGCATCCGCATCTTCGCCGTTGTCGTCATCTTCCTTCCTATACGACCCGGTGTCGTTAGCAGGGATAACATGGGACAATACCTCATTCGCCAACACTGCCTATCACACAGATGGGGTGCTAGAGCGAGGAATCCTTGTCAAAAGAAGTCGAGTACATACCCTCCCTTCCCACTGCCTTGCGCCACCTTTCCATTTGCGCCAACCGCGCTCGGTTTTTTCCGGTCCTCGGCCAAGTGGTTTTTAAGCTTCTCCGCGCGATCCATATACTCGCCGGCCTTTGAGCGGATCATCTCCTTCGATTTCGGGTTCTTCTCCCATTTCAAGGCCAGCATGAACAACTCCAGTGCGGAGTAGTACATCTGATAAGCCTTTTCGTACTCGCCATCGTTGTCATTCTCGATCGCCTTCTTGACCGTATCGATCGCCCGCCCCAGGAAATCCGTATTACTCATGATAGGCAATGCGTGTGCTGGCTAGGGTAGAGGCAGCAAGTTGACCGCGGAGGCAGATGTGGTAAAGCGGGGAGAGGGGAGCAAGGGTTGGGGCAATGGGCCAAGGCTGGGGGGGATAGGCAGAGAGTTGTTAGAAGAGAAAACCTGAAGATTCCTTGGAGTAGAAGAAAAGAGGAAGTACAAAAGAGCCCTAGAACCGAGGGTTGATGGGAATTGGAGGGGAAAGTGAGAGTGGAAGTTGTTTACGGGCGGGATCCATTGATTTTCCCTCCTCCCACTTCACCTCAAGTTCACCATGGACGCCCAGAAACAGCTTCAGGCACGCTCGGAAGAGTTCCAGGCACTGCAGACCGGTATGTCTATATATCAAATTGACCTTGGCAATAGTTGCTGACCTTTCCTGCCCATCCAGAGCTTGAGGTTTTGGTCGATGCCCGCCAGAAACTCGAATCGCAGCAGCAAGAGAACGAAGGCGTGCAGACCGAGTTCGCCCAGCTAGACGATGAATCCAACATTTACAAGCTCGTTGGCCCGGTGTTGCTGAAGCAGGATAAGTCCGAAGCCACTATGGCCGTCAACGGTCGGTTGGAGTTCATTGAGAAGGAGATGTCAGTGCTACCGTCTTGGCCACCGCGACCCAACGGAAATATGTGCTGACTGTGAATCTACAGCAAGCGAATTGAAGGCGAGATCAGTGCGACACAAGAAAAGAGCGAAAAGATGCGCTCAGAGGTAAATCGCCCTCATCCAACTGCAATTCGCGCCCCCCACCATATGCATATTCTAACCCCTCACCCAGCTCATCCAACTCCAAAGCCAGGCTCAACAGCAGGCTGCTGCTGCTTCTGCCTCCGAATAAGGCCAAAAATTCCCACCCGCAGGCGAAGAAGGATATATTCCCCGGAGATGCAATAGGTGGCGTGCGAGCGACGAAGCTGGCGTCGAATGGGACCTACCCTCCAGCGGTTCACCGTGATTTGGTACATATGCTATGCAGCTGTGAACCATATTTTGGAGGTCGGAGAGCTCAAAGAATGCTTGGGCATTGAGGACCAAATCCCAATTGAGTTGGGATAGCCTGGAAATGTATGATCTGTGCAGGTGCCTGACACCAGACCAGGGCATGGATCAGTCTAAAGATATACCCGTGAAATTCTAATACAATACTGTGAAAAGTGATCAATTGGTCTTTGAATTTGGATATTATTTGATAGTGTCAATCATTCTGCCCCGGAATATATCGATATACTTGCACGTCGGCCATGCTTCTGCCTTCGATCTCTTGTTGATGTCTACAGGTCAGAGTGTTCTAAAACCATACTCAAAAAGGTCCATAACAAGGACGCATGAATACAACTAAGAGAGCGGTTTAAGAGCACGCCCAAAGAAGCTAGCGGATGGATGACCTTTGATACTCCAAAAGCAAAGGGAAAAGTGTGTATTGACAAAAATCTATTCATTGATTCATAATGAAACATCTATGTGCGGGAAAGTTTATCTAGGACTTGACGAGCAGGTTGGCACCGGTCATCTCCTCGGGTTGCTCCACGCCCATGGCAGCGAGAACGGTAGGAGCAACATCACCCAAGACACCGCCCTTCTTGAGGCTCCAGCCCTCAGGGGCGTTGGCCATAACGAAGGGAACCTTGTTAAGGGTGTGGGAGGTCTTGGGGGTGCCCTTCTCGTTGAGCATCTCCTCGGCGTTTCTGCGAAATGTGGGTTAATTAACAATTCTCTGGAATGGGAGGTGTTCCTGTTTTGCAAAGACTTACCCGTGATCAGCGGTGATGAACAGAATGTAGTTGTTCTTCTTGCAAGCCTCGTAGATCTCGCCAATGGCCTTGTCAGTGGCAGCAACACCCTGGATGGCGGCCTCGTACACGCCAGTGTGGCCAACCATGTCAGGAGGGGCGAAGTTGTTCATGACAAAGTCGAACTTGTTCTCGCCAAGGCGTTCAGCCATCTTGGCACCGACAGCAGCTGCACTCATCTTTGGGTCAAGATCGTAGGTAGCAACTCGGGGTGAGGGGATCATATCGCGCACTTCGCCGGGGAAATCTTTCTCGATACCACCGTTGAAGAAGAAAGTGACGTGAGCGTACTTTTCAGTCTCAGCAATGTGGCACTGCTGGAGGTTCTTCTTGCCGAGCCATTCGGCCAGCACGTTGCCCATGTGTTGCGGGGGGAAAGCAACGTCGAAAGTGTAGTCAGTCTTGTACTGGGTCATGGTGGTAAGAGAGATGTTCTTGGGGTAGGGGAAGTCAGGACGCGGGGAACGGTCATAGTCGCCCATCAGCTGGGTGATTTCACGGACACGATCCGAGCGGTAGTTGAAGAAGAAGAGAGTATCGTCATCTATACAGGCTCAATTAGTTGTCATAGAATTGCCTTTTGGGTTCGGATCAGACGTACCCTGGACACGGCGCTCCTTGCCGCCAACAATGATGGGCTTTAGGAACTCATCGTTCTCGCCCTTCTCATAGCGCTCCCTGATGGTCTGTACCGGGTCCGAGCTGTCCTCTCCCTCGCCAGTGACTAGACCCTTGAGGCCAATCTCAACACGCTCCCAGCGCTTGTCGCGGTCCATGATGTAGTAGCGGCCCACGACGGTGGCAATCGCGCCAGTGCCAATCTCCTGGGTCTTCTCAAGCAACTGCTGCATGAACTTCTCGGCGCTCTTTGGGTCGGTATCACGTCCATCGGCGAAGAAGTGGATGTAGACCTCGGGAATCTGCATGTCCTTGGCGACCTGGAGCAAGGCGAACAAGTGAGTGATGTTGGAGTGAACACCACCATCAGAGACCAAGCCTAGAAGGTGCAGACGTCCGTTGCCCTCCTTTGCACGGGTGAAAGACTTGACAACGCTGGGCACCTTGCCCATCTCGCCCTTCTTGAGGGTCTGGTCAATGCGAACACTGTCCTGCCAGACGACACGACCAGCACCAATGTTCAGATGACCGACCTCACTGTTGCCCATCAGACCCTCGGGCAGACCGACAGCGAGCGAAGAGGCATCCAACTCGGCGAAGCCCTGAGCGGTCTTGGAGTTGGGCTCAGCGAAGCCGGACATGTATGGGGTATCGGCCGCGGCGATGGCATCTCCCTGGGGTGGGGAGTCGGGGCCTGCAATACCCCAGCCATCAATCACAACTGCAAGGTTTATGTTAGCTAGTATGTCTTTTGAGGACCTGGGTGGCACATACTCAAGGCAACTTTTTGGTCAGCCATAGTGGGGTTTGCTATCGTGATTGGATCACACCTGAAAGTACATAAACATTGATCAATTGCTGAACTGAAAGAAATTTAATAATAACTCGGTTACGCTGCTTACCTTTAGACAGATGTTTAGAGGAGAAGATATCGAACGAAGGGGAATCAGACCACTAGAGCAGAAAAAAGGGCTGCCGGTGAAGGAGGGGCATTGACCCCGACGTCACCGTCACCGGGTGCCAGGAGCGTATTTGCTGAGATAAGCATGTATTGCAGCCGCGGGAGCGGATCTTGGGGTGTTTCTTCCGACTCTTCCCTAAAAACTTACCCCAGCCGGGATCTACTCGTCCTTCAAATATCTTTCCTCGGGATCCTTTTAGTCAACATTCCCGACAATGGCATCTCGATCCCCGCCAGTGGGCACTCCGCTGCTGAAATCCCCTGTTCCCGATACGCCGTTCAAAGACGCGCCAACGCCAGCACCGCAGGCAGTACCTTTCCCTTCACCACAGACCTTCGAGATAATCCCACCATTGCATGGGATTCTTTCTCGCTTGCTCGCCTCCAAAGGCCAGCAAACCGGTTCATCGGATGAACCCGGGGATACAGCAGGGGTATCAGGAGCTTCCCAGACACAGACCCAACAGGCACCCTCAAACATTCCCGATGGTGGACACAATGGCAATACTGCACCCTCACATGCTGTAGCAGAAGTATCAGTTCTCGGTTCAACCGCTCATCCGCCCCTCGATGTGAAAAACCTCCCTACCGAAACCAGCTCTGTCAGAATTCGAATCCAGAAGGCTCGTACAGTGGTCGAAGGGCTACCAGATGTGCATCGGTCTGTTGATGACCAACAAAGAGAAATTGCGGAGCTGGAGGACCGTGTGAAACGCCTGCGCTCTGTCATCTCTGACTTCGGGAGTCGTGCAGGAATGCTACATGAGGACAATACGAGGACCGTGGAAGCATGAAGCCTAAAATCGGGAATTTCAATCTACATTGGGAAAATCTAAGCCGGCCAGGTGCTGCAAGATTTCGGGTTGATTTATTTGGCGTCTATAAGAAGGAAATACCCTGCTGTTTTTAGCGATCATTTCAAACTACAATCTACAAAGTCGCCATCGTTTCATGAGTTGAGGCAAATCCAGCAATTCATAATCTATCTGCTTTTTTTTTCTTCTCTTTTCTCAAAGAATTGTCAAAAGTGAAGTACGGAGTATATTGCAAGCAGTTACATTGTTCTGAACAATTTTGGCTCCTTACAAATTTGATAACCTAAAACCCTAATCCGGCCAGCTGTCTCCGATATCGTTCACTGGCTTAAAGTTCAGCGCCTGAGGCAAACGGAAGATCCCCTCCCCCCACCACTTCCATTTATTTTTTCCTCTCTTCACCTCTCATCCTCCATCTCCATTTTTTTCTGTTTATCTTTGAAGACAGATTACCATACTTCATCATGTCTTACGCTCTTTCTGAGTCCCACCGGGACGTGAGTATCACATCTGCCCTCATTTCTAAGATCATTGACTCATCGATTACAGCAAATGCACAACTCTCTCGTGTCCAGCGACCCAGAGGTTGCTTCCATCATGGTACGTTGAAATTATACACCATTGGCAGCCGCAGTCAATGCATCGTCCCTACCAGAAGATCCAGATGTGCTAATTCTTCTACTTCATACAGGAGAAGGAGATCCAGCGTCAGCGTGAGTCAGTCGTCCTGATTGCCTCCGAGAACTTCACTTCTCGTGCTGTCTTCGATGCCCTCGGTTCGCCCATGTGCAACAAGTACTCCGAGGGTTACCCCGGTGCTCGTTACTACGGTGGCAACCAGCACATCGACGCCATTGAGATCACCTGCCAGCAGCGTGCTCTTAAGGCCTTCAACCTCGACCCCGCCAAGTGGGGCGTCAACGTCCAGTGCCTTTCCGGTAGCCCCGCCAACCTCCAGGTCTACCAGGCTCTCATGCGTCCCCATGACCGCTTGATGGGCTTGGATCTCCCCCCACGGTGGTCACCTGAGCCACGGCTACCAGACCCCCTCCAAGAAGATCTCTGCCGTTTCCACCTACTTCGAGACCTTCCCTTACCGTGTCGACCTTGAGACCGGTATTATCGACTATGACACTCTCGAGCGTAATGCTGAGATGTACCGCCCTAAGTGTCTGGTCGCCGGTACCTCCGCCTACTGCCGTCTGATTGACTACAAGCGCATGCGCGAGATTGCCGACAAGGTTGGCGCCTACCTTATCGTCGACATGGCCCACATCTCTGGCCTGATCGCCGCTGGTGTCATTCCCTCTCCCTTCGAGTACGCTGATGTTGTGACCACCACCACTCACAAGTCTCTCCGTGGTCCCCGTGGTGCTATGATCTTCTTCCGCAAGGGTGTCCGCAGCACCGATAAGAACGGAAAGGAGGTCCTTTACGACCTGGAGAACCCTATCAACTTCTCCGTCTTCCCTGGCCACCAGGGTGGTCCCCACAACCACACCATCACTGCTTTGGCCGTTGCTCTCAAGCAGGTTGACACCCCTGAGTTCAAGCAGTACCAGGAGCAGGTCATCAAGAACGCCAAGGCTCTCGAGGAGGAGTTCAAGGCCCTTGGCCACAAGCTCGTCTCCGACGGCACCGACAGCCACATGGTTCTCGTTGACCTCCGCGCCAAGAGCCTTGATGGTGCTCGTGTTGAGGCTGTTCTGGAGCAGATCAACATTGCCTGCAACAAGAACTCTATTCCCGGTGACAAGTCGGCCCTCACTCCTTGCGGTATCCGCATTGGTGCCCCCGCCATGTCTTCCCGTGGTATGGGTGTGGAGGACTTCAAGCGCATTGCCCGCTACATTGACCAGTCCATCACCCTCTGCAAGAAGATCCAGGGTGAGCTTCCCAAGGAGGCCAACAAGCTCAAGGACTTCAAGGCCAAGGTTGCCGATGACAGCGTTCCTGAGATCCTTGCTCTCCGCAAGGAGATTGCTGAGTGGGCTAGCGCATTCCCTCTTCCCGTCTAAATGAGATATTGAGGGCCGAGTATGAGTTACGGAAAAATAAAGTGGGATTCGAATTAGGATCTTACGAGTTCAACATCATTTCGTATAACAAAAGAAAAATATACATGGGTGCGTTTTTAGGGGTTAATTACCGGACTGCTTTTTCAACCTGACGCGGGTCATTGGGATATGGGAATGCTTTTTTGCATGTGAAACGAGCAATGTTATTTTTGGCGGTTGGGTCTCGCACTTATTCAACAGCGGGCTCACATGAATTTATCTAAGTGGAAAAGTTCAACATTAATTGAGCGTCCTATGTACATTCTACAATCTGTTCTCAACACAAGGATCTATAGAATCCAAGGACTATTTTCTTCTCTGCTTTATCCTTCCTAATATGGCTCGATTAACCAGGCTTCCGTATGTCCACCTGTACTCCGAAGATTCCCGTGAGTTGCCTTCTCTGGTTAGTGTTGCCCAGCCCTGGCCCTATCCTATGTTGTATACTTCGCGCGATGTAGCCGCGGAAGACACGCAAATATTGTAACAGTGCAGCGTGCCGTTATCGGCTTGCTTAGGTTTATGTTTAGGAATCTAGATGGATGGCAGCGAGAGAGCGGACCTCCATTCATGGATGGATGCATGGGATTTGGTAAAATTCCATGCATACATCAACGGAAACATCACTGTGAAGATTCATTGTTTGTGCAAGATACTACTCTAACAATCGCATCATTTTGAACGCATCACGCTACCAGTCCTCCCAGACGCGTGAAAAGCTCAACTTCCATTCGTTCAGCCGCATCTGGTTGCCTGAGAATACTGCCCATTGGATCCTCGCCAAGATCCTCCTCCCATAATGTATCCGGTTCGGGGTTGGCCTTCAGTCTGCGGTACAGGCACATACGCAGGTGCCAACGAAGGAGGTCGGGACTCACACGGTCGGCACCACTTCGAGCAGAGCTCTTAAGACGAGTACCACCAATTCTCTGACCATCATTTCCGAATACAATAATCTTGTATCCAGCCTATGGTCACGCAGTTAGTATATATCGGGAAACTAGCGCATATTGAGGGACTTACATCAGGATCAATCCCGATTAAGAAATCATCAAACAAGGTGTGTATGTCTTCGCGGAGAAGAAGCCCATTCTGCGCGGAAAACAGGCCCGATCCTCCAATTTCGCTACTGGGGCGAGTGTCCGTAATATATTGCCTGTATCCATTTCGCCTCCATTCCTCTATCATGCTCACAGGGAATACATGCGTAGCGCCGAGGCCTCGGAAAGGATGTTCAATGTCGATTGTCCTGGCCTGCCCGGAGATTACACAGCAACCGTCTCTTTGGCAGAGGGTATTCCGAAACGCTGTTTGCTATACAAATAATTAGCCCTTCTCTTTGCTCCTGATCATTTGTGCTTTGACTCTACCAGACGGTCCCGTTCTCTCTGAACCTGGGATTGGGTATCGGGGTCGTGAGTCCTGACGCGGTGTGGTGCAGAGTTGCTTGTCAGATTGACGGTAATGGGGTTCTTGTCTATACGATTGTTAGCTCTGAAAACCCCAGTTATGCATTCGTATCAAAGCGTACCTTGATCCATAACAATGTAGTTGCCAGGATCTACCACAGCCCGGCCGTTATGCCGGAGTGCAGGGCCTGGTGTGCCGTCGCTCTGCAATTTGTAAATTGCCCACTCGTTTTGGTTGGGAAAGATGAATATCGATGAACAGTATCGGAGGAGCATTCCAGGGAGAATGTATCGGTCACGCCTGTCAGTCGGGATAAATAGAGCTACAACAAGGCTGTATTATTTGCCGAACTAGCTGTGAGGCTATCATGTCTTACCGGCAAGGAGAGATCCATTGTCCTGATAGACTCGGAGGTTGAACTGTGGGTGTCTTGGTGCTTGAAGGACACGGGTTGCCATATTGGGATCCCAGAGGAGTGAAAGAGGGAAACAACTGAGAGTGAAAGAGAGAAGTAATTGGGAGGAGGAAGAAGAAGAAGGAAACAAATTGAGACAATTGATAGAGAGCGACTCTACCAAAGCAATACTTCCCGATTAGGTTAGTGTGGCTACATGGTACTAGCCGTAGATCCGGTCCACGTGAGTTACGGATAACTCACAACCTTGGAGACGACTCCTCTCCTTTGTCTCCCTCTTTTGGCTCCTGGTTTTTCTGTTTTTCTGTTTTTTCGTTTCTGTCTCTTGCCCTTTGATTTCCCGTTACTGCACTTCTTCACAGGCTTCTACCGCCCGTCTCTAAATTTAGCACTTCTTGGAGTTCCAGGCCCCATCGATAAGGAAGTATCTTATCGCCCCGGACCCTCACGGAGGGCATATACTTAGACCAATCTGTGACTGAAACCGGAGAGAGTGCAGTGCATCTTGAAGAATTCACCGGTGAATCAAGATAAAACAGGATCTTGCCCGACATGGCGAATACCGCTCAATGCTATTATTGCTTTGAGTCTCTCCTTGCTTCATTCGAGGATCGCGAGCCCACCACTCTAGCAGCTGTAGAGGCCCTATGGGAACAGCACGAGCAAACTAAGAAGTTGTCGAGTCTCGAAGAACAAATTGAAGAGGAAGATACAGATCACCAGCAGTCCGTAAATGAACAGGACGAAGATGACGACAGCAACCAATCGTCCCAGTCGAATAGTCAGCCCAAGAAGCTGCAACTTCCCCGCATCAGCCGTCTGCAGAGCCAATTTTCCGCCTCTTCCAGTGCAGCCACGTCTTCATCGTCCGCATCCAATACCTCTTCCAACTCGCTACAGTCGAGCTCAACCAATATCACCACGCCAAGCGCAGTTTCCGGGACCCCCAGCTGAGATCGCCCGATCAACGATATCCCCTGTTCGTGACATGGAATACCCTGTCACGAAGCGGACACAAGTCTCTACGCGGGTGCATAGGCACATTCGAGGGGCAGGAACTTGCAGCGGGGTTGAAGTCCTACGCTTTGACCTCGTACGTGGTTCCCATTGAATACTCCTCTCTCAATACAACGCTACAACCAACGGTATACTCCTATCTATATATTAGCTAACCCACATGTGATTTTGTTTTAGGGCCTTCGATGACCACCGTTTTGACCCCATTCCCAAGTCCCTTCTGCCCTCGCTATCATGCTCTCTCACCCTTCTTGGGTCGTTCGAGCCGTGTACGAATGCCATGGACTGGTCTCTGGGCACTCACGGACTGCGCATCTCCTTCATTCACCGCGGCCGTCGTTATGGAGCCACTTATCTCCCTGACGTCGCTGCTGAGCAGGGTTGGACCAAAGAAGAGACCGTGGAGAGCTTGATGCGCAAGGCAGGCTGGGATGGTGGTGGTAGTAGTACTGCACGGAGATTGTTACGCGGTGCAGCTGGTGGGAACTCCGGCGCGACCAAGCCCTGGGACCAGGTTTCGGATTTCCGTACTGTCAGATATCAGGGCCTCAAGGCAAGCGCTAGTTATGCGGAGTGGCAGGAATGGCGGCAGTGGGTTCTCTCTCTAGACGATGGGGAAGAGATTCTGGAAGGTGCGGAGTGATTGGCATCTTTCTTTTTTAGATCGCTTTCCTTTTCGTCCCACCTTTCAACGCTTCAAGTGGGACTGATGATTATAATGACTACGAGGCTACTAGTTTTTTTCGTGAGTTTTCAGGTCAGAAATTTTCGGCATGGGCATTAATAAGGAATAGCAATTGTGCGGGCGTTCACGGTCATGATGAGAATTTGATATGGCATCTCAGCTCTACAAAGATAGTGAAGAAGCATTTCAGACTGAGGCTTATCCGAAAATTATTGATTATAGACACTGGCATAATTCATTGTATTTGATAATGGGCGATATGCAGAGACATTGAAAAGGACCCAAGCAAAAAAAAGTCCCAGAGAAGAGCAGCCAGTGACCCTCCCAAATCCGAATGCGGACATGTCAACAGACGAAAAAAACACGGCATAGACAAAAGCCAAGGATACCTATCCATGCATCCTAACGCGGAGTACGGCTCCACAGGCCAGCAACCATCTCCTTGACTCTCCGCTCCTGTGCCCGGATCTGCTCCTCAGTCTGCCCACGCGCATTACCACGACTATCAATCTGCATATGAGCCCCGCCAGCATTGGCCGACGCAGGCGGAGGAGCATTATGCTTCTCCTCGATGATTTCGTCACCATTAACACGCTCAGGCTTGGGGTCGACGCTCAAAACACCGTCCATCATGAAGCCGCCGCCCTCGCGGAGCTTGTTGATAGCCCGCACGGTGTCGATAGCACGGTGCAGCGTGCGGCGCGCGTTGAAGTTTTTCTTGACATTTGGCAGCAGATCTTCGCCCGGGCCCACCTTGCCATTGTCATAGGCCAGGTTGACCCATGGGTGCTGAAGAGCTTCGTGGGCCGTCATCCGTGACTTCGGGTTGACTGTCAGGCAGCTGCTGATGAAGTTGCGCGCTTCCTGAGATACACCACGCCAGTACTCAAGTGGCGTGAAAGAGTAGTCTGCTGCTAGGATTGCTTGCATTTCTTCGAGATTGGAGTCCCGGTCGAAGGGTGTGTATCCACATAGTAGGAAGTAGGTGATCACACCGATGGCCCAGATATCGCTGGAAGGGGACGATTGTTAGTAAAATGCAAACAGTCACAATGAGATGAACTTACACTGGCTTGCCGTGGCCGCTCTTTTTGAAGATCTCTGGTGCCATGTATCCTGGCGTTCCACAGGTTGTGGTCAGGACGTGGAACTGCTCCTCGTCCATGATCCTCGACAATCCAAAATCGGCAATCAATAGATCGGCGTTGTCTTCTGGTGTGCGGAAAAGCAGGTTCTCGGGCTTCAGATCACGGTGCACGATCCCATGGTCATGTAGATAGGCCACAGCCGAGAGCACTGCGCGGATAAGGTCTGCAGCGTCCGACTCGTAATAGCTGCCTTTGCGACAGATGCGATCGAATAGTTCTCCACCCAGCGCGAGATCGGTGACAAGATATACTAGGCAGCATCACTTGTCAGTGGGGGCGTGATCGGAGCGATCATTCAGGAGCGAAACACACAGTTGTTCATAGTCTCAAAATAGTCAACCAGGGTGAGGATGTTCTGGTGGCCCAGCGACACCTTCTTCAATACCGCGATCTCATTCCGGACCTGTATATTTCGGAAGACGTCAGTCATGCTCTTGTTCCCGCAGTCGTCTCCCGGCACACACCATATGCTCCCGCCCGGACATGAGACGCTTGTTAATGACCTTCGCCGCATAATAGCGACCGGTATCGATGTGCACACATTCCTTCACAACAGAGTACGAACCAGCGCCCAGTGTCTTCCCGGTCTTGTATCGGCACGGTTGGACCTTCGGCTTCTGGCTCGGGGGTTGTGCCGCCATTGCGAATAGAACCAAGTGCGGGAGGCGCGATGCGGATTGTGGGGGGGGATAGGAAAGTCGTGCGACGTAAAGCGCGAGCGAAGGAGAGCGCGGTGCTGGAGGGGTTCGACTCGAGGGTGCGGTAAATATACGCCTGCCTTATGTACCTGCGCAATCCAAAAAGTCAGCCTTGGAAAGTGGAGCAGGGGTCTAGCGCGAATACCCAAGGTGAGACTGCGCAGAGAATACTCACAGTTGGGCGACAAGGGCCGATTATACCTGGGCTTATGGTATTCCCAACGGGGTTTATCGTGATGTTGTCCGAGGCACTGCGGGGGTTTGAAGTCGAAGATCCTGGGGAATCGTTGGCGGGGCTATGGAAGGGCTGAAACCTCAGATGAAACTATTAAACAATTACGGCGTTGGCAGCTGAAATAGAAAATTTAGAGAAAATAGGAAGTCGAATTAAAGGCCGAGATTTTTTTAAAAAAAAGATCAACGGCGCCATTATTGGAGAGGCATTTCTGCCCAGTTGGCTATTTACATTTCGCCGACTCAACGCCAGCCCAATGCAAAAAAACAAAGAAAAACAGGGGATATTCAAAGAAAAACCAAAGGAAAAATAGTACGTTCAAAATCGCTCCAGCACTTCCTCGACAATGTGTTCCAATAGTTGTAGCTTGTGGAATTTGGCCACGCTTTCCAACACCTGTAGTTTCTTCTCGATCTCCTTTCGATCGACTGTCGCAGTCCATGCACCACTGCAAGAACAGTGCTCCATGAAATCACTGACCTTAAGAGCACTGCACTTCGAGCACTTGATGTCCTGTGTCTGCCATTCGACAACAAAGCCATGGACTTGACCAATGAGGAATTCTTCCGTAGCCAATCGGTCGTACTCGGCGTGACAGAAGGGGCATCGCCAGGGCTGCGTAGATTTGCTGGCTTCTGAGCTGGCATCAGGCAGCACATCTTCGTCGCGACAGAGATCGAGATCTCGAATGAGACAGCAAGAGTTGCAGGACATTTCTGGGAGCTTCAAGCTAGCACTAGGGTTCTCGAATCGGCCCTCCTTGCTGAATTCTCGGACCTCGAAAAGGGCAAGCAGCTCGCGTCGCAGCAACCGAGATTCCAGGGTTGTTGTCTTAGACAGACTCAGAACCTGCATCAGCAGTTTCGTCAACTCTAAAGATGGGTTGCGGTTGTCCTTGGGACCGACTAGGACTCCTGGCAAAACCGGGAAGGCATAGTCGGATGCAAGCTCAGGATGAAGCATCTCGTCACGTTGTCTGCGGATCAACCCCGAGATTTGCTTCTTCAATGGCTTCGAGAATCGATCCGAGAGAATAGCAGTGATCTCGTCATCGTCTCCTTCGTTGGTCCGTCCAATGGGAATCTGTGTTGGCCGAGGCGTTGAAGACAGATCCCCGTCTTGGAGTTCCGGCCGTTTCAAGCTGTGCATCAGCTCGATGTACTCGACGATCCAGTCATGGAAGATAGTCTGCATGGGCATTGGCAGGAACCGGCTGAGCTGCCAGTGCATCGCTGTTTCGAGATCCTGTTCGTCGGCCTCGGTGACCTCTCGGCAGCCCTTGCCTCCGTAGTTGTATTCATCATACCAAACGAGATAGTCCCAGTACTCCTTGATCTCTAGATCGATAAAATGGAATGAAGGGTTGGCGCGGATTGACTTGAGGACATACTGACTGTAGGCGTAGGCATTGCCAACCTCAGTCTTAGTCGTTTGGAGAAGGAGGCGTGTGGAGCTGGCAAAGATGACATGCGAGCCAACACGTCTGAACTCTGCCATCAATCTCTGGAATGACTTCCGTGACATTAATCGTACATAGTTGTGCAGAGATCGATCATAGAGACAGGACACAGGGCTTTCCACCCATCGGATCAGATGTTGGACCATGATATCGGCCATGTTGTTTCCTGCACAGGCCTCTGTCCACCAGTGTTTTACCATCTCTCGGAGGACAACAACACCGGCAGAGGCAAATGCCTTCTCTGAATAGAAAACCCCAGTGTCTTCACCGTCCCCGGAAGGAGCCAGTAGCGTATCACTGCCGTCCATTTCATTGATGATAGAAGATGTCAGAATTGTGTTGATCGACAGATTCCGAACCTCGAGTTCAATGCACACTGTGGAGTAAGCACCTGGTACATTGACAGACGGCATGTTGACCTTGTCCAAGGCACCTAGGATGTCATCCCTTTCATAGCCCGCGTGGTCAGGACGTGGCCCTGATGACCACCAGAGCACAACATTGTTTTGTTGAAGTCGTCTGGCGTACGAGACATCGATGAGGTACCGGGGATCTTCACTTTCCAGGTTGCAAAGCGGAACATCACCGAACCGAGCGAGCATGGTCAAGTGCTGAATCCACGAGGACAAGTATAGATAGCGCGTGACAAGACGTCTCGCAACGAACGCTTGCCAGCCCAGTGGGGGAAGTTCCATGTCCGATGCTTCGGGCTTCACGGACAATACTGGATACTCCTTCAAGATCGGTATGTCGTGACATAGGCGGTCTTTTTGTTGGGATTGAATGACAAGTACGGCAGGCTGACTCTCATCATTTCGAATTTTTCTGATCAGATCACCAACCTCAAGGTGAGCCTTCCTTCGTGTCATCACCTGGGTAGTTTTGAAATGAATCTTGTCCTGGTAGTCGAACGCATGCTGCGACTCATCACCCGATGCGGCTTGCGTCTTACGGGTGAGAAGCTCAGTGTAGATTTTATCGACGTTGGGGAGACCCTGGACATCTCTTGTGCGGTTGAGAACGATAATGTGTGCCTCGTTCTTGGATGTTGAGAATATTGCGAAGATTTGTCGATCTCCAGAGACAATGTGATATAGGTAGTGGAACACCAATGACGAATCCATCAGATAGGGCTGATCAGAGGATGTGTGAAGTAATGTCGAAAGGTCGAAGCCCTTGTCCAAGCCGTCACCTAGGACACCACGTTGCTGTTCATCAAAGGTACAATGGCTTCCTAGCTTGAGCACTGCTCGAGTGCTTAACGGGATGTTTCCCTCGTAAACGCCCTCAACGCTAGGGTGCTGGAAGAGAATATCCATTTTGTCGGCTTCTTCTAGATATTTCTCTTCTGACAAAGATAGCTTGAACAAGTAAACCGAGGGATGTCCGTTAGGTAGGGTGTGGTTGACCTTCTCGACTTCACAATCTGGCACGTCAATGTCCGGCAAAGAATCCCGCTTCAAGTTCAGGAAAAATTGCCGCTGGACTCTAACGCTGAGAGCATGGATCTTTTGGTCAATCAGTACGAAAGCTCGCACAACTCCAGGAACGCCCGTATCGCAAAGCTGCAAGACCTGCCATGTGCTGATGTACAGCATTTGAGCTTGATTGCGGAAGAAGTTGCTCAAGGAATCTGAGGCGACGTTGGTTCGTTCGCCAAACAACTGACGACGGCGAATCCGTGCTTGCTTTTGTATCTTCCATTTTTGCTTCTGATACTTGAGGAATCCCTCGTAGTTTTCCGACATCGATGGCATAACTGCTGGCAGGCTAGCGAAGGGGTCAAGAGCTGTCTTCGGAGCATTTTCTGGATGCTTTCTCTTCTGTGCGACCTTGTTGTTGGGCGATTTCGTTTTTTGAGTCGAGCCTGCAATTGCTTCATCTAGATCTCCAGCGTGCTGAACCCGATGATCTAGGATATTGGCGTTTGTTGAGGAAAGTGGCGTCTTCTCAGACTTGGTGAATAGGTCGGTCATCTTCTTTTGCTTGAACCTGTCATCCTTTGTGTTGATCCGACGTTGCAACCAATCGGGGTGGGCAACCCGGGGCACTGGGTTTCGAAGCTTCTGAAGTGCAGCTGGAATGGTAATCAACTTCTGGATCACGGAGCCCAAACGCTCTAGGTAATAGTCCCAATCAATCACAGTTCGAGGGTCCATATCGCCAGGATCCTCTTTTAGCCATTTGCGCAAGAAGAATCGCTTGATGTTATCTTCGGCTGAAAATATAGCCACAGGAATAGCTCTTTCAGTGACAGGCGTATTCCGTGGACGTGATGAGATGATGTATTTGCAGTTGAGGCCTTTGTCCTTGATCATCTGTTCACCCAGGAACTCTGCCAGGCGTTTCGCCGTCGTGATGGATGTGGATTTTTGGGAGCCGTACTCTTCCAGGGTTTTGGACATGCTTCGATTTTCAGAAATGAGATCGATCAGCTCTTCGTCGGCCAATGTCGTTCCATGTTCGTATAGGACGTCTAACCACCGGTCCGCAACTCGGGCCACGGAGGCGTAGGTCTCGGCAAGATTAGAGCCCTCTAGGAAGAATTTGAAGAGTTGCGTCTGGAAGATCTTAATCAACTTCAGCTCTCCTCTTCGCTTAACTTCGAATCCCTTGAGTTCAGCTAAAGAACCATCATGGTTGAAGACTGCATATCGTTTCTTCAGGTTCTTGTCTTCCTCCTTCGACGTCGGCAAAATCATTGCCCGGTATGGCCCATCCACTTCGAAGAAGATGGAGTTTTCGCTGTGAGTCTCGTACTTGAAAGTTTTCGGATCGACAAGCGCCTGGTACTGGTGGTTGGTGTATCTTGCATGCACGAGATGATTGAGCATGACACAGGGGTATGAGATACCCAGTTTCTTCCCGTTTTTCAGTGTGAAGGAGAAGTTATCGGGGAATCCTCCAGGAAGCATACACCAGATACCGTCGGTATCCAACTCCAGAGGACGACCGATGCGTTCGACAAGCTCTCTCGCCATCTGAATGATGTGAGCGCCTGTCAGACAAGTGACACCGGCCATTTCCATGGAATACCACCGAGAGCCCTTTCGCATTACATATCCGTAGAAACTGTTGAGAATGACCTTGTGTGCAAGCTGAAGAGAATCGAACAGGATAATCATCTTCTTCGCCTCATCGATCTCAGCGGCTGAACCGCCCGACGACTGTAAACCATCGGCTTTGTTCTTCCAGGATTTTTGCTTGCCCTTGAAGTCGTATCGTCGATCACGGAAGGCCCTGACAGTGTCGACATAGAACGGGTTTTCTCTTTGGCAAATGATAGCCTCCCGCTCCATCGTCTTGCTGTCGTGAATCTTGTGGTAAATCTTCTTGCTGTAATCCTGCAGCCGTTTCTTGACCACTGCAGCTTGCTCTTCGGTGCTCAATTCATTGAAGGACCTCATTGGGGACTTTGGGTGCCGGCCTGGGAAACGTTCATTGGCTGTGGCACGTCGGATCATGTTGTATTCATCACGTTTGGCAGGCAAGAATTCACCACGCCATGCCCAAGGCATGCGTCTGTCACAGGTCTTTCCGGGTCGGTTAAAGTCGCAGGCGGCACAATTCGACTCATCAATCAACGAGTCTGGTTGTAATCGGTTGGTGATCATGATGTTGGGATACATGGAGGCGACATCCAAATGGTAGATAAAAGGCACTTCGTTCCGGACTGGATTGTTCTTGAGATCGAGCAAACGCTCCACAATTTGTGCCTTGACCTCATCATAGTTCACAACATCATCCATGGACTTCTTCTCTTCAACCTCGATACTGAACTTGAGGGCGTGATCGAGGTCCTTGAGAAGCTCATCAATCGCAGTGGGATCAACGGTAAAATGCGTAGGGATATCACTTCGGAAGACACCAGCTTCAATACTTTCAACGTGGCCGCCGACGTAGGTCTCTGACTCAAGGAGATGGCCTTCGTAGAAAGCCTCTGGGGGATTCTTGTGCTTGTTGGGCAAGACAATCTCATGCTGGTAGGCTTGAACCATGAGAAGCATCTCACACAAAGTTCCAGTACCCTTCCGCAATGTTTCGTCGGGGTTAAGGGGAATGATCGTGCAGAGCGAGAAGATGAAGGGGTGGACATATTTCATGTACAGGTAATAGGTTGCAACTGCATCGGACACCGAGTATTCAGCGAGGGTCTGTGGCCTTTCACTCGCATACGGTGTCATAAGCTCTGGGTCGAGTTCATCTGGGTCGTAACCAAGCTTTGCAACAGTCACGGCTTTCAAACCACGACTTCCTTGAGGAAGGTAACTGTCACGGTTGACCCAGGCGAAACAATCCATATGCACACAGTTGTCGGCTTGGTAGATATCCTCGCTGTTTTTCCGAAAGCCGATCTCCATGTACATGTCAAGTCCAAGAATACTGGCTCTGGTCTCCACAAACGGCCAATCGAAGAAGTCACCGTTGTATGTCGCAATAACAGTAGGCTTGGAAATCTTGATATGCTCGAAAAATCGCTCGAGGACCCCTCTTTCATTGGGTTCATTGAAGATAATGAAAGGTCCATTGTACTCTGGTTTGGGAGTGTACTCGAAGTCGTGAATGTCCTCAGATACAATCTCTCTGTTGGTAATTAGGAACCCTTGCCCATCAATCATGTATGAAATCATCATAATCTGATCCGTCGCAGCGTCTGGAAACTTCAGCGGTAACTTCGTACACTCGATATCAAAAGCGAGGACGACAGGATCGGCACGCTGAAGCCGATCTTCCAGACAAGTCAGCGATATCACGCCATGATCTGCCTCTACATTGTACCACTTTCCAATCCGAATGTCTGCGAGGCGTCAGCTCTAAAGCCTCCCTAGGGGACACAGAAAATACAAACCTTTATCAATGCAGACCCGGACATGGTATGGCACGTCGTATTCTCGAATATCAACAATAAAATCACTCGCTTGTAGGTTGCCATTAGGTCGTTGCTCATTAATTATTTCGTCGTCAAAAAGGTCGATACCAGCAGTCGCACTATGAGGACCGTGAATTAGCCCAATGTTCAGATCGAATCATGTAATGTAGAACAAACCTGGTCATCTCAACATATGCGTCCATCGCACTCTCGTTCTTCTTGTTCTTCTCTGCGAGAGGGAGGAGGGTCCTCCTAACCTCTAAAAGATTGCTCACGTTGGCGAAACTGAGCTTAATGTAGGTCTTCCGGTAGCCAAGAAGGTGATTTGGGAGTTTGAGATCTTCTTTCTCAAGTCGTTTGAATTTTTTGATCATCCCTTCAAAGGTTCGGCGACACCACTCTTCTACCTCCATCTCGTAGCCTTTTTTGACCGCAATCAAGAAGTAAGGGTCGTATTCCACGGTGGCTTTGAAACTTCCTCCGTCGTCCTGCAGGAAGTAAAAATCCACGCCTGCACGGCCTCCAGGCACGTCCGAGTCCTCAATCGATGTGCTGTGCATGTTGACCAGCCAACCGACCCTTGTCTCGCCAGACTCGAATCGTGGGAACCCGAGAGTCTCATCGATACTGTTGGCCAACCGAATGGCCTCGAATTTCTCATCTTGGGATGTTGCCTCGGTCGAACGTAAGGAGTTGAATTGTACCGTTTTGGAGCGTCGAGGATCTGAGGATGCAGCACCAGATCGGAATTTGTTTCCATATTTGCTGGGCTTTCGTGAAGGCATTACGACGCTTCGCCCAGCTAGGCTTGTTGAAGTACCTCTTTCAAAGGGCGGAACCAGAGTGGAACATGAAACGCGCACGCGAATCCAGATCAAACAATAAAAAGAAGGAAGCGTAGATGGTCACAAATAGAATGAGATCTGGTACTGGGGCTAATTGTGCCTCTAGGAGGGTCCAGCAATGGCCTACGATCTGCTCTAATCAAATCCATCGATAGTCCCGACGCGTTCGCGTACCGCGTCTCAAGTGTTAGTCAGCCTTCCGGAATAACTATCCGTTTAGGGGGCCAGCCTGGATTATCTATTCCTCCGATATTGATGATCTTCTTCAATACCGGATGAAGACAGTAAGGGAAATCTAGACCGGTAGACGCAATTTACTCTACACAACTATGGCGGGAGACTCACAAGACTCCGGGACTCTCCCGGAGGCTGGGAACAATACACAAACCCCCAACGACTTGCCCAATTCGCAGATACCGAAACACACTCCGTCTCAGTCACAGACTGGAAAGCTATGGGATGCCTTCGGAAACCCTGAAGAGCCCGCGAACGCGCTCGCCAAAGCAACCTATAAACCCCGAGGCAAGAACCCTAAGGATGTGTCATACTCTGAAATTATTGGAACATTCCCGGTCTCCGAAATGACCACCCTTCACAAAAGACCGTGTGCTCGGGAATCCTTGTTGACTGGCATTGGCGTCGGATTTGGAGTTGGTGGTCTACGAGGTGTGCTCAAAGGTATAGCTGCACTCTTTTGATATTGGAACACTTGAATCATGGGGCTAATATGTGCATGTAGGACGGTACTATCTATGGTCTGCTGCGAACTGGGCTGTTGGCATGTTTGCGATCAGTTCATTGGCCTCATATGAATACTGCCGCTGGCGACGAAATAACGAATTGAGTGGCATGGCAGAAGCGCTCGATCTGATGAACCAATTGAAGGCTAAGAAACAACGGGAGAAGGATGCGGCAGAGGAGGAAGCGGCATTGCGCGCGCGTCTTGCCGAGGAGGAAAGGAAGAGCAAGAGTTGGACCAATCCCTCCAACTACAAATTCTGGTAGTATTGTTGATTCATGAAAAGGAGTCGTGGAGTTCATGAGGTGTTTGAAAAACTGTATATTCCGATCGATAGATCAAGACCAAGTGGTGATCGACGTCATGTCGTAAGTCATCTCTGTGTATCATAGCTCTCTGCAAAGTTCATATTGTCCAATCAATCATCGTTGGATTCCCCATGTTTCCAAAAAGAAAGAGACAAAAAAAGAGAGAAAAAAGATGAAACTGCCCATACGCCTGCCCTTCAAGAGAGAAACGCCGAAAGATATCCAAAATGTAGCTGCATATTGCGCAGCCATGCTTGCCTCGCTAGCAATTGAATTTCACTCGCTTCTGAATTGCACCTTCGTTTATGCCGCGCAATTTATCCTGGCCAACACCATCCCTCCTCCTTTCGCGTCGTCTCTCACGAGCCTCCCGGGCTTCGCGATTCTTCCATTCTGCCACTTGCTTTTGTCGCTTCTGTGATCTTTCCCACGCAATTGAGGCGGTGGGCTTGAAGCCTATGCCGTTGATCCCATATCCATCATCCGTCGGGTCAGATGGATTGTGGCCTGTTATTTCTGAATCATGCCATACAAGCGGGTCTTCTTCAGACGGAGTGTTCGCAAGAGGAGGGGATAGTCGTTGTTTGCGTTTAGATGGCGAAGAGGGATTTAAATCCCTGCGAGAGAAAGTAGCAGACTTCTTCTTTGAGGGGGATTTTGGCAAGGAAGTCGGACCCTGTTTTGCGGGCGGCTCGAATCGCGACGCTTGGCGGTCACCGGGTTCGTTGCTGGTGTCCGGTAAGGCTTCAGGCATATTCTTGAGCTCGTGTCTGTCGGGCTCGCATTCTTTCTGTGCCGGTGGAGCCGAAGATCCTCGCCGTGGGTTGCCAGTCAAGCTTCCAGGGTCCGGAACAAGATCGCCACGGATCGCTAGCTCTCCGAATCGTCCAGCTACTGCAGTGCGAGGACTGTAGCTTTCCAGCTCGTCCTCGTCCTGAAGTGAAACTTCTTGAAAACTGTCAATAGAAGCTATTGATGTGGGTGACGCCGAAGGGCTATAGCAGTCTGATTCAGAGGCCTCTCGTTTGCGCTTTGGGGAGAAAGATGAAGGTAAGCCTGTTGGCATCATACTGAAAACGGACGTAGTGGGGACGTCACCGAGCAACCCGATGGGTCTCATTTGTAAATAAATAGGGTATCCACCACCAAGTTGTTCTCAAGAGACGAGACTATTCATTCTGCAGAGCCCGCGAGCGGCGGAGGTCAGGGCTGAGAGGGGTTTGGTTCTTGGACATTCGGCATTGAATCTGACTGTGGGGTACGTCTGTACAATGATCGCCACTAAATTGGCCGCGCATACAATATGTATACATCAAAGGATTATTTTTAGTCTCTTTTGTCTTTCTATTTCTACAAGGAACAAAAAGGTTTCTTTGAGACTACATATGTAGAAATCTCCTACTCCGTACGCAGACAGTGAGACCATGATCAAACAACTTAAAACACTTAATTGAAAAATATCAGAGCAGCGATAGTCAGAGCTGCTGAGGCAAAAGGCCTGGTAATAATTTACAAATACCTGCAAGCCGTACCAATCGAGTCATGAAGACAAAAGCAAAACCTAACGCCATGACGAAGACTCCCAAGTCCAAACACATTGCGCATCTAGGCCTTTTGCTTCTTCTTGGAGGGCTCGGCATCCGTATCGTGCTTGCGCTTCTTCTTCTTGTCGGACTCGCCCTCACCCACGGACTTTCTCTTCTCTTTCTTTTCCTTCTTTTCCTTCTTCTCCTTCTTTTCTTTCTTCTCCTTCTTCTCCTTCTTCTCCTCCTTGGCCTCAGCAACTTCGGCATCCTCCATCTCCGCATCGCTCTGGTCGGCATCGACATCAAGGTCAGCCAGCACGGCATCCATGGCATTTTTCTGTCAAATATTAGCATTGGTTTGTCATTTAGTAGGGTAACTATAGTTCAACATACCATGGCGACCTCGTTCTTGGTAGGGGCAGCGCCGGAGGTGTAGAACTCCAAGCGCTCCTCAACCTGGCTCTTCAGGGCCTCACCGAACTTGGTGTTAGGCTCCTCGGAGAAGTTATCAATGCGGGAAGCAATGGAACACTTGTTGGCAAGGAAACGGGAGATTCTGCCCTTGTTCTTGGGGCCAGCGCGGCCGATGAAGGAAGAGTGGTACAGCAGACCGTACTTGGGGGTGTTTCCCTTGGTCTTCAAGGCACGGAAAAGAGCCTTCTCGGCACCAAGAATCTGAACGGTAGAGGCGGGGTACTTGGAAAGGTTGGTCAAGCTACCAGCGTGGGAGATCAGACGGGCACCGACGACCTCACCGATGAGGGCGGCGAGGTTAGGCGCGACGACGCTCATCTTGGAAACAAGGTAAGCGTAGAGAGACTTGCGGTACTTGGCGAGCTTGACAACGCGCTCGGCGAAGGATACCACATTCTCCATATCAGACTCGGAGATCTCTTGACCCATACTAGTCTTAGCGGCATCAATAATGCTCTGGGCAACAGCCTCGTCATCCTCAACAAGGGCGGCAATGTCGTGCAGGCTTTCGCTGGTCAGGGTTTGCTTGTCCTTAATGAATAGGGCGAGCTCGGCGTAGCGCTGGTTGTCGGAGACAATCTTGACGAGCTCGGGGAAGTGCCACGAGTACCATTCGCGGACTCTCATGGAGAAGGTGTTGATGGCCTTGTCGAGCTGGTCCAGGATGGCGATAGCCTGGATGATGTGGTTGTCGTCACGCTGGACGGAGAACTTTACCTTAGCACGTGAGTAAGCGTGACCGAGACCGAGCTGGGCAGTGTCCATGTCACCATCGCGCAGCTGCTTGAGAAGCTTGCTAGCGTGGAGACGGATACCACGGAGAAGATCCTGGACCACCTCGCTGGTATCACCAGTCTCACAATCCACGAATGAGAAAGCGGACTTGATGCTTCCTGCCAGAGCCTTGTCGGCAAGACCCAGGACTACCTTCTTCTTCTTGTTCGGCTTGGGGAGGTTCAATTCAAGGAAAGAAATTAGAGTCTCGGATGCGACACCTTCGGAGATATCATTGATTTCTCCAAGAGCCTGCTTGTTGTTCCTACAAATTGTTAGTCGGCGATGAAAAATGAAAACCTTTTCATTTAGACTGATAAAGCGTACTCGAAAGGCAGGAAACTCGAAAGCTCGACCATCTTGCCGAACTTAGCAAGGTCATTAACACCCTCCTGGACTTCCTTCAAGGAATTGCCGACAGAGTCACCCTGGTGGGCGACCTTGAAAAGCGAGTAACCCATAGGGCCCTCGAAAAGTAGGAAATCGGCCATCGTATTAGCGCCAATCCAAGGTCAATCACAAGATAATGATAAAAACTTGTAACGCCGGCCAGAAAACCTTGCAAAGTGCAATTTGATGGGTCTCTGGTGAGGTTGGCGACAGCTGGAAATGGACAATTTTTTTTTCTTGCCGCTAGTGCGAATCCTAAGGCACCGAACCGGAGGTATGACGGTACGTATCGGAGTAGATGTTTACCCGGCCCGCTGATATAGCCACGTGATCATATGGATGCTTGAATGTGGGCTTTTTGGCCGCGGACCTAACGTGGAACAAGCGCTCTACCATCCCCTAATTTAATATTTTTGAGTTATTGGACGTGATACCCTGTCATTCATTACGTGGGAGATGTCTGCAACTCAACTACTTAACCCCAAGGCGGAGTCGAGGGTATGGAAAATATTCCCAGATGGCCCCTCAATGATATGCCCGCACACTAACATTTCACGCAGCGGAGAGGAGAGGCCTTGAAGGTGAACATCGGTGCCGGTGAAGGTCTCCAAGATGTTCTCAAGTCCAACCTGGGTCCTTCGGGTACTCTCAAGATGTAAGTTTCCTACGAATACGCCTCAAATACAAAGGCGATGGAGCTGACAAAACTTAGGCTGGTTGATGGTGCAGGCGCAGTATGCAATCCCCAATTCCGCTCGATTGGCACGAACATCCCTTTCCTAATACAGAATTGCTATGATAGATCAAATTGACCAAGGATGGAAACGTTTTGTTGCGAGAGATGGTTCGTTCTGCCCCCCAGAATCACGGCACTTGGAGCTTCTGAGCTAACCTCTAACAGCAAATTCAAAACCCCACGGCTGTAAGATGAAATTACCTCGAGACTCTCCTACGTGTTGCTGACGAAGTGGAAAGGTTATGATCGCTCGCGCTGCGACCGCACAAGATGATATTACCGGTGATGGAACAACATCTGTCGTTCTGCTGGTGGGAGAGCTTTTGAAGCAGGCGGAGCGTCACATCTCGGAGGGTCTGCACCCCCGTGTTATCACTGATGGCTACGAAATTGCTAAGACCGAGGCCTTGAAGGTATGTAATGGGGATTGAAAGTCAAAATCTCGAGACGGATTCTAACACATTACCCACAGTTCCTTGAAAACTTCAAGCTCGAGCGTTCTATTGACCGAGAGCTGTTGCTTTCTGTCGCTCGCACCTCCCTCTCCACCAAGCTTAGCGGTGCTCTCGCTGAGAAGCTTACCCCCGACATTGTTGATGCTGTGCTTGCTATCCACAAAGCCCCTGAGAAGCCCGATTTGCACATGGTTGAGATTATGACGATGCAGCACCGGTCGTCATCGGATACCCAGCTTATTCGTGGTCTTGCTTTGGACCACGGTGCCAGACACCCCGACATGCCCAAGCGGGTGGAGAACGCTTTCATTCTCACATTGAACGTCAGTCTGGAGTACGAGAAATCGGAAATTAACTCCGGGTTCTACTACTCCAACGCCGAGCAGAGAGATAAGCTGGTTGAGAGTGAGCGCAAGTTTGTGGATGCGAAGCTGCAGAAGATTGTGGACCTCAAGAAGGAGGTTTGTGGAAACGACCCCAACAAGGGATTCGTTATCATCAACCAGAAGGGTATCGATCCCCTCAGCTTGGATGTTCTTGTTAAGAACGGCATTTTCGCTCTGCGAAGAGCCAAGCGCAGAAACATGGAGCGTTTGCAGCTAGTCTGTGGTGGAACTGCTCAGAACAGTGTTGAGGATTTGTCTCCCGATGTTCTTGGGTGGGCTGGTCTGGTCTACGAGCACCAGCTTGGTGAGGAAAAGTTCACTTTTATTGAAGAGGTCAAGGATCCTAAGTCTGTGACTATCCTCATTAAGGGTCCTAATGGACACACCATCACCCAGGTTAAGGATGCCGTTCGTGATGGTCTGCGCTCGGTCTACAACACCATTGTCGATGGCTGTGTCATTCCCGGAGCTGGCGCATTCCAAGTTGCATGTGCCGCACACCTGCAGTCCCAGGCCTTCACCAAGACCGTCAAGGGTAAGGCCAAGTGGGGTGTTGGTGCGTTCGCCGATGCCCTTCTGATCATTCCTAAAACTCTTGCTGCCAACTCAGGCCACGACATCCAGGATTCGCTGGCTGCTCTTCACGATGAGGCAATTGATGGTAACACTGTCGGTTTGGATCTGGTCACTGGCGCACCCATGGATCCCGTCCAAGGGGGTGTCTTCGATTCCTTCCGTGTTCTGCGCAACTGCATAGCTTCCAGCACGGGCATCGCATCTAACCTCCTTCTGTGCGATGAGCTACTGAAGGCTCGCCAGATGGGTAAAGCCGGTGCCGGTGGGCCCGGTGGTCAGGAAGAGTAATGCACGTTCTCATTTACGAAGTCAGGCGGTTCATGTAAAGTTTAAAGGGTTAAAGACTTGATTCCCTCATAAAGTTGGGGGCAAGCTAATCTATTCAAAAATGCACAAACTTCACGTTGCTTCTCATTGTCGTCGTTAAATGGAAATACAGTAATCAGCGCTATCGTACATAAACTGGGAACGTTCGAAGCTGTCTCGTCGGGATAATCAGTCTTCTTCTGAGGTAACGCTTTGGTCCCCATCAGACACATTCTCGGGGGGCCAGAGTCCCTCAAAGCCTTCTTCCCTGACTGGGTCGTCCAGGGAGAGATGGTGTGCTTGAGCCCACTCCCACACATCAGATTTGCAAATGGTGACCATCTGACCTGGTGGTGTAGTATTGTCCTCCACAGCTGTACGAGTAGATTTACGTTTTTTGGGGGTAGCCTGGGGTTCGAACAGTCCCATGCTCTTGAGTGCAGTAATCACGTCCTCGGTCAACATACCGGTTCCCAGACTAAGTTCTTCAACGGTAATGGTCTCGCGCAAGGGTCTCTTGCGGGAGCCTTTAGGGGTTGAGCTGGGCTTCAGTTGGTCTGGTTCAAGGGAGCTGCTGCTAGGTTTGCCACGGAGTAAGAATCGGGCAATCCGTTCGGCCCAAAAGCGGACATAGCTTTTGTGGCCCAGCTCACTCAGCGGCTTCTCTGGTCCACCGATGCACCCACGATTGGAGTCCCACCCGCTGAGCTTGTAGCTGACCCCCATCAACAACTTCCCAAGCTGCTTGTGTTGATAAGGCGGGAAGATCAGAATGCAAGCAAGATTGTTCGCATCCCATGAGAGTTTCTCTTTTGAAAAGAACCCGAGCACGTAGTAGCTGTCGGAGTCATCCGGGTCGGTGAAAGTGAGGATGTAGTACAGGAAGGTTGCGACATCGAAAAAGACTGTCTTGTGGTCGAGGAAGAGTTTCGCGAAAAGGGACAAATTCTGTCCGAAAAGTTTGTGGTTTTGCCCATCAACCTCCCACACTGCGTACCCGCCATGGTCGTAGACTTTCGTCCCTGGTGGGTTTATGCGATGCTCACAGGCACGTTTGTGTTCCTCAAAGATATCCACGTCACATGAGTATCGAAAGCACCAGCGACAGACGTAGAGTCGATCGGCATCCTTGGCGACGAGGTCTTCAGGGTAGATGGATTGGTTCCATGGCTTGAACAAGAGATCGCCCAATACGACGTTGTTTACGTTGCGATCGGCTGGAGTCTGCAATGGCGCAGACTTCGGGGTCGCCATTGATATCTCTGCAGATTCGAGCGGCGCGATGTGATATCGAAGTTGTCGGGGATGCTAGGTTTCGGGAGCGTTCATGCGATGTACCGTCTCCAATGGACCAGCCATTGGTAGTAAGTACCTTGGAAATGAGAGTAAGAGGTAGATGAAACGAGTGGACACGGTCGCTCAAGAATTAGGCGACGTTATGTGGACATAATTCTCAGTTAGTATTATTCATTGCCCATTCAATTGATTCGATGCAATTCAGGGTTGACGCCTCAAAGTCCAGGCGGAAAGAGAATGTCATGTGATCGGAGCGGGGATCCTCCAGAGAGCTTCATCATGCTCTCATGCTCTCTTTATCCTGTTGCCTGAAACACCCCCATGTACCTTTTGGGGGTTTCTTGAATTTCTTGGATTTCTTAAATTTCTTGTCCCATTCCTTGTATCTGGAAGATCCGAAACTCGAAAAAAAAAAAAAAATTTGGAAGTGTTGCCACAGGCAGCAACATACATATTGAATCTCGTGATCTTTTTTCCCGTTTAATACACTCCCCGTCTCGAAGCCCCAGAGGCATCATAATTCCAAACCATTTCATATCTTCAACTCTATCAACTCTAGTTTATCATTTCTTGGTTTCCTATCCTGTAACACCGCCCCACCTGTTTGTGTTCCCCATCCGCAGGGCTCACAGTGCATCTTCTCCACGATGTTGAAGCCCTTCCAAATCAGAAACCTTCGGGTATCCACTCAGCACCAACCAGAGCAGCTTGCAGATTCTCGTCCTTCTGCGGGAGTGGTTCAGATCTCTGCTACAGATTACGATGATTTAGCGTCGAACCATCCCCGCGCGAGGTTGACTTACATGGATGACGATGATGATGACGAAACAATAACCGTAAGTTTATAGCAATCTATCGGCTATCTATCATCAAAATCTCACCGTTTCCCTTAGGTTGGATCCGCTCTCGAGCTTTCTCAGCGCCTTGAGGAGCCCCTAGACATTAATACACAGCTTGAATCCGTCGAGCTTTCTCCCGATGGCATCAGTCCGATGCACATATTTGATATTCGTCGATCAAACTCTGTGACTGAGTTGTGGAAACGATTTGAGGACAACGTTTCAAAGCAAGGCTCGGCTAGTGAGAAGAACGACACGCAAGCTACTTCAAAGGCTACTGTCCTTGAAGAGCAACATGGAGTCACTGTTCCTCGTATTTCAACCCCGCCACCGATATCTGGGGACCAGCCTCGGCCTCTTATGGAAGCATTTGAGGCTGAGCTAGCAGATATGCTCAATTCTTCCGAGTCCTCCGAGAGTAGAATACCTCAGCCTAACTCACCACCGATTAATGAGCCATCGGCCAACACAAACTCAGGGCGATCCCCTCATCCCGTTGAGGTTTTGGCGGCACAGGTTTTAGACCAGCTGATCAACGGCGCTAGTATGGTGCAATCTGAATGGAGAAACAAAATGCCTGAGCTACAGCGGCAACTACAGAATGCTCAGAGACAATTTGAGGCTGCACATAGATCTCTGCCTGAGAACGTGGAGGCGTCATTGCGGACACTACTCGCCACCGTTGAGGCTCACCTAAGAACCGCTTTTAATAATCTTCCAGATGGCGGAAGGCAAATGGCAGAAGATGCCTTCCAAGCAGGAAGACCTGTCGCTGAAAATGCCGCTGATGGCTTTCGTATGATGGCCTCCGAGCTTAACGAGGTCGGAAGGACACTATTTGCCGCATTTGAAAATGAGTTTGGTCGTGCTGGATCAACAGCCTCTACGTCGACCTCAACTTCTGAGGCGCCAAACCCTAGAGCATCCAGGCCGTTCTTTAACACTACTGCAAGAAATGAAGCTGCGGCTCCGGCCACTCTGTATTCCCATAGCTCAGGCGCGACAGCCACAAACGAGAAATCGACAGCAGACCCAGGTCAATCGAACCCATCTAATGCTGCACAAGCAGGAGTGTCCCCCATCCAAAGTCCTCCTGGTCAACCCACATCCGCTCGCCCAAATAATTGGGCGCCTCCGACATGGCCTGCTCCGTTTTGGAATCCATTCCACACTTATAACGCACCCCCGCCTCCCTGTCCTCCTCCACCGTCGGCATCGCTGCCGAGTTTCGCTTACTGGCCCCAACGGCCACCTGCGCCTCCTCCTCCACCTCCTGCATTCAATCGCCCGTTGAATGCTGCACAAACATCACAAGTCAAGTCTACAGAATCGAAGAACAGTTCAGCAACTAAATCTTTGTTCATTGGCAATGTTGGTTTCAAGGTCACCGACAAGATGATACAGGATGTGTTTGCTGCCAAGGGATTCCTTGTCAAGGTGGATCTCCCGCTAGATACCGCATCAGGAAGACATGCGGGCTTTGGCTATGTGAACTTCCCCTCGGATTATCCGGCTTTCGCTGCAATGGAAGCATTGCAAGGTGCTATCATTGACGGTCACTCGATAAACCTTGAGCCTATGTATCATCCCCCCATCGAAAGTGTGCGTTCGGCACAGGTTTCACCCAATGCCAGTACAACCACACGCAATACTCAGACGGACCGCCCTCTGGCTGACACGAGCGGTGTAAACAATGCCCCATCTGAACGAGACAGTACCATATCGACGCCGTTTGCGTCCCCCCTTGCTGTCAAGCTACAAAAGAGTCCATCCAAGCCTGGCAGTACGGATAATCGGAGGAAGTCTGTCAGTTTTGTAGACCTCACGCAAAATGTTGATCATGATCAACCTCAGACGGAATCGTCCGCACTACTTGACTCTCCAAGCGACGACCCTGCATTCAGCGCACGTTTTCCCTCGCTTTTACCCGAGACGAGCGACCAACATAACGATCTATTGAGTGGACAAAGTGTTTCCTCGTATTCTCATACGGAGTCTCGTTTCCCACCTGTGTCTCAGTGGGAGGCACAACTTCTTGCAAATCAGTCCCCGGTTGTTGATGCCAGGCGACCTTCCGACCATAGCAAAGCAATGCGGGATCAAATCGGCCATTCCTCCGCTGCCGAGGAGACTGCGCGCCCAGCGATAGATCTCAATGAGCAGTATGCGGCCAAATTGAAGCGTCGAGCCACCGAGCAAGAAACTCATAAGCCAACTCATCGGCACCCTGCGCAAACTGGCCGTCGTCATTCCCTGAAGCATTCCGCAAGTATGCGCAGTCTTGGTGGTAGATCGCGTGGTCCTGCCGACACAGACACGTGGGCTCGGCTGTCTAGGCGAGAACGAAATGCTGCATCTTCTCGCGAGCAAGTCCCCGGAAGCTTCCCGGTAGAAGATACAGCGGGGGCCGAGCTCTCTCGTACTCTTGATGACAATGTTCCTGAGAGTGATGATGCGACGATCGAACGATGTGTCTCTGCTCTTGTTGATATGGGGTACGGGGCTGAACAAGAAGGTGGACGGTCAAGAATGGCTGTGTATGCAGCTATGGCAAATGGTGTCCTCATGGATGCGATTGATATGATTGAAGAGGAAAGATTGGTCTATGAACGACGGCCTTCGCAGTGAGGCATGGAATACTTGCTTGCTTTTTTTTTGTTCGGGTCATATAGCGACCCAGCCATTCCTTCGGCTACACAGTTTAGCTTGACCGGAAGTCTTTCAGCGTTAGTTGCTCTCGGTAATTTTGAAATCTTACTTTTTGCTGTAATGACTTGCTAGGCCAATTATCCACATGCATGGATGTCTCGAACCTTCAATATACTATGTATCGCACAAGGAGTTGGAATATGGAATATCCACCTTTTAACTGAACCTTCCTTTTCTTTTTTTACGTATGTCTTCGTCAAAAGAAGATGTACAAATAGATTGGCCCGTTATATATAAACTGTCGCAGCTATGTAATCATATAACTGCCCAGGCCCCCGGGATACAAATTCGAATCCCAAAAATAAAAAATAGAAACTGCCGCCAACACAACGTTTAGTGCTATAAATACAACCTTGTCGATGTTCTCTAATAATGTACATACCTGTAGGTAGTAAATGCTGAGAATGCTAATCGGACCGACATCAACGCCGATAAGTTTCCTGGCCGCAATCTCCGAACTGCCCGATCATCCAACCCACAGCATCTCCAGCAATGCAGATATGGCGGCGGACCTTCACCACATCTGTGGGCAGACTTACCCATAGCTCAATTAATACCCGCCCCTCTATCGTGCGATGCGCGCAAATCCTCCAAGCTAGCAAGAACGGTGGGGTCTGCAGTTTCGAGGACCAAGAAGTCAAAGTGAATGGGTTCATTCGCTCTGTACGGAAACAGAAACGATTTGCGTTCGCAGAAATATCAGATGGCTCGACCGTGGAGCCATTGCAGGCAATTCTGAAGCCCGCGCAAGCAGCAGAGTATGTTCGACCGCGCGCGAGTTGTGTGGTCCTTGACCTGCTTGTCCATGAAGACTAACTCGAACGCTTTTCCTCTAGTCTGTCAACTGGAACTGCGATTGAAATATCGGGCATATGGAAGGCTTGCCCACCGGGCAAAGAGCAAACTCATGAGCTCCAAACAAGCGATGTTAAGGTTGTAGGCGCATCGGACGCGGAGGTAAGTCCAAGACCTTTTCCCCAGCTGTCGCAAACCTCAGACTAACCACCATACCTATGGCTGCAGACGTTTCCGATCCAGAAGAAGTACCACAGCCCCGACTTCCTGCGTCAGATCCCACACCTTCGCATTCGAACACCCTTCAATTCTCTTCTTTCGCGCTTCCGATCCGAGTGCATGTTCCAACTTGGCAATGTCTTCCACTCTCATCCTGACGGAGCTTTCACACAAGTTCAGCCTCCTCTTATAACGTCCTCAGATTGCGAAGGCGCAGGTGAAACTTTTACACTGACACCGCGCGGTGCTGCAACACCCACCACCGAGAACGAGCATTTCTTCCGAGCGCCAAAATACCTCACAGTATCGTCGCAGCTTCACCTTGAAGCGTATGCGGCAGAGCTGGGCAACGTCTGGACATTGACACCAGTGTTCCGGGCAGAGAAGAGCGATACACCACGCCACCTCAGCGAGTTCTACATGCTAGAAGCCGAGGTCAATTTCATGTCCGATCTTGACTCGCTTACTGACTTAGTCGAACATCTGCTACGCGATCTGACGCGTCGTCTATATAATACTCCTGTGGGCCAAGAGATCTTGTCGGCAAAGCGGTCTGGCGAGCCAGGCCAGGAAGCTAGCGAGGAGTCGGGATCTCTACGGAAAAGATGGACCGATCTAATGGATGGGCCAAAGTGGCACCGCATCACATATACCCAAGCAGTGGAGATGCTCCAGCGTGCTGTCACCGAAGACGGAGCATCATTTGAGCATTCCCCGACATGGAACGGAGGTCTACAACTTGAGCATGAAAAGTATATTGTCGAGGTGCTCCATCAAGGATGTCCCGTCTTCGTGACGGACTACCCTAAATCCGTCAAGCCGTTCTACATGGCCCCTTCACAGACCGCCGACGGCAGCAACACGCCTGGGGAGACAGTGGCATGTTTCGACCTGCTCCTCCCTGAAGTCAGCGAAGTCGCTGGGGGCTCCCTGCGCGAGCATCGCCTGCTCAATCTCATTCAGAACATGCGCGAGCACGGCCTGATCAAGCCCCGACAGATTCCCGAATCTGGTGATCCAGCTTCAGGCGAATCGCTATATCCCCATCTCACCCCCGACGAGGACCTGAGCCACCTCCAATGGTACGCTGACCTCCGACGCTGGGGCTCTGCTCCCCATGGAGGCTTTGGGCTCGGATTCGACCGGTTCCTGGGATATTTGACTGGTGTCTCCAGCGTTCGGGATATCGTATCCTTCCCGCGGTACTTCGGTCGCGCTGATTGCTGATGCTTATCAGAGGTATCACTTGGCCAGTGTATGATATATCTGTAATATAATATGCATGAAAATAAATATTTGAATAGAGAGATTTGAAAACGACCCAACCTAAAGCGACAGTAGCTGATCGATCTACTGTGTAACTCATAACTGGGGCTGGATTTGCTCCATTGACAATAAGCACCCGAAGTAGTGAACTCTGTACTCCGTATCAAAGGGAGAGTTATACTATACTCTCAACAAGCTAGGAATAAAGTCGCCGATTGATTCCCGAATAGGACAAAGACAGGAGCGAGTTATCCGCAGACATCCGTATAACGGAGCCTCCCCGGCACTATGTCCCCAAATTCGACTAGTGGAAATACACGTCTCTTACCATCTGAAGCTAAAAAAGAAAGAGAGCTTGTATGGAGGTATGCTTGTAAGCACTCACCGGTAGTGACCGGCTCAGCTAACAAGGTTTGTATGTTGTATTATTCTTTTTTAGCATCACACAATTATTAGGCCCCAAAGCAACCTTTGATAAAAATATGTACTACATGGGCGCCTTATGTACTGTACTCTATTACTAGCAGAGCAAGGCAGCAAAAAAGAGGAAAATGACTCGCGACTAAATTCTCACCATTCTCATCTTCATATGGACTACGGAGGTCTCCGTAGACTGTCGGATTATGAGAGGCTACGGATATATAGAGCTTATTGATTTACCCACTTTGCCTATCTTGTTTGTTAGTCCGATACGCTAATTTTAAATTATGATCTCGCAGAGCTCAAGACAAATGATCGGATAATTGGCCGAAAAAGAAGACGGTGACTGGGTCGAACTAGCTAATCCTTTTCCGTTATTGGATTTGGCCCCTGTTCCACGAATCAGCCAAGTAATGATCGTGGAGAGTTAGCCGAAGAAGCCAGAACAAAGCGCAACGCTAAAATTCTGAAGGAATGCGACGGAGTTAGAGAGAAAATGCTACTTCCGGCACCAGTGCCTTCATACCAGACATGGGATCGGACCTCATTATATGATATCAAAAGATGATGACACCGGTCTGAACGCAGGGTTGGATTTACGTATGCTTACTCCACACTCCGTACTTTGGATATCTGCGTCCGAAGACAGGGCTCGGCGTCGAAAGGAACCAGGAGTTAGAATAGAGGAACCGGAGGGCAAAAATTATACCGCGTTAGCAAGCACCACCGCACGGACGAAAGGAATGGGTGCTCGGATTTAACTTGGCGACCGAAGTAATAAAATTAAGGCACAGATCTTGCTGCATTAGCAGAGCGCCAGGCGTAGACGATCGTTTCACGATAAGAGTAGCTCTACATGTATGGAGTAGACCGGTCGTTTTTGTACATGCAAACATACAACAGTACAACATGGCTGGGGTAGCATGTTGGCGTATAACTCAACCCGTATACGGAAGACATGTACTCCGTACGGCAGATCTTATCCCTGATTTTATGCACCGGAGGTCCGGACCCCAAGCAAAGCCAAGCACTATAGTCTGGAAACGAGGCGTCCCACAGACCAAATGTAAAAAAATGGGGCGTCGGTGGCACTAGCCCTTGGGGCAGTACGTAGGTCGATCATGATTGCTGGAAAAGTAGATACATCGGTACCCTAATTCGGAAACAGGACAGCGAGGCGGCTGTGGTCAACGGCAATGGAATTCAAGGACGATTGAAATCTCGGCGTACCTGATTAGGAGAAAACGTGGTTCGCCGAGTGGACTTGGAGTATGAGTGACCTTATTTCGGACCTCGCTTATTTACGCCGAGCATTCTAGTTTCGGTTTAGATTTTATAGACCTTGTATTGCTACTTGTCCTTAAGGGTTATTATTGTAATAGGAAATGATTATATATATATGGTTAATATAAAAAAAAATCAACATCAGATTAGAACTGTATGGGAAAGCTGAGTACAGCCTCATTGAAACTTCGAAGGAAGCACACAGCCTTGAATTAATATATTTGACTTTGGACAAAGTGAGCACTACTTCCTTGCCAATAAGGGGGCCAGGATCAGCAGGCCAAGGGCCCCCAACCTTACCAGGGTTAAGCATAAGCAAAAAGAAGTTCGGGCAGTGCGTGTTGTACGAGTCATGCAACAGGGCATCCCTGTCTGACGTATCACATTGCAGATAGCCTACAGTAGGAAGAGTGATTTGCAATCATAATCGTCACGCAGGAATATCCAACTATTTTAGTATGCACGGGTAGGGTACGGAGTACGGAGTAATTGATCCATAATTGATAATCCAGGATGATTACTACCTAGGATGTTAAGGTTACACCTTCCAAGACTAAGACAATATTATATAGTTCAAACACATCAATCTTCGTATTCGGCTCCAGAAACTCCCCGAGAAAAATAATGCATTCCGCCACATGGTTTATGTAAGATGGGGTCAAAGCAAAAACCGAACCTTGGAAATGCCTAGGTAAAGTAAAGTAAAGTTAAGTAAAATAAAGGTACGGAATAAACGTTAACCATAAACCTGCAGCCAAAGTTTCCATGGTTCGCAAGGGGAAAACTGGATTTTAGACTTCGATGACATTGCCCCCCACTCCAGACAGCCAGAACTTTAACCACTCAAAGTTGGCACCATCTTGGCATTCATAAAGTCTTGGCCCCAAGATTACCTGGGTTGTTTCTTGCCATTTTTGGGTAGGCACCAGCATTTGTCGGTGCACTGCCTTTTCTTGGACCGCTATGGAGTATGATGTGTTAAATATGTTAGTAAAAAAGTCAATATTACATACAAACATTGGACCAGAATAAAATGAGAAGAAAGTGAAAAGAAAGTGAGAAGAAACTACTCCATAACCATAATACTGTAAGTGAAAAAATATAAATATAAAAAAAAAGGTAGAAAAGGAAAGTAATTCCAAGCCTTTTAGCCATTCCAGCACATTCCCTATTCATCTAGACAATGGATACCTTAATTATGCTAGTGGAGATAAGCTCGTGTGACGTTTCACAAAATTAATTCTTGGCAACCTTTAATTCCAGGGTTGCAATGAATGCATGGCAATACAAAAAGCATTAATCGCATGTCATTTTCCATTCTGTTATGGGTTCTTTGATGTAAGCTGGCTTATATTCGGTTGCTCTGGTCTATGACTGGAGGAATCAAACTCAAATATCTTGGCTGGCTTGGGGCTCTCGTTTATAACGTTAGGCCGCCCGTGTCGGATCATCGATCGGAGATTATTTTTGAAAGCAAATGCTGTGTAGCGGAGTTACACCTCAGCTATACCAACAAGCCGAAGGTAGCCCGAGGCCATTAATAATAGATTAGCAGTTAACGAATACAGTTGCAAAAGGCCCACACAACCCACGGTCGGCGAAACAGTCGGTTTATTCCGCAAGGGTACTCTATCAGTAGGTGAGATATAGTTAGCGAGATGTGGAGCTGGACCCACTCCAAAAAAGGAGTCTTCGGGTAATCGGATCGGACAGGCCTTAAGAGAATACGAAATTCACGATATTGTTTTTCTATATTAGAGATAAGTACACGGGTATATCTCTTTGATTAGAAATTTCCGAATCAGGGCATTGGTGTTACTATACCTTAGACGTGGGTAAATGAGGGGACGATTATACATGTACTAATAAGCTGGAGATGATTTTCCGCCCGGGGCAAATGATAGATACCGCACTATCCTAATATAGCAAGACTTGCGGGATTACAGTTGGTAATGGTGGATTCAGGCGATCTCCTGAATTAAAAATTCGGTCGGGGCCTGAGCTTCTACGCTAATATTGAAGCAACTGTACTTTATACAAGCTTAGATGCTTTTGGAAAGGGAATACATGTGGGGATCTGTGCTCTTGTTGCTTGTCCTTATCATGTTGATTAGAAGAAGACCAAGGTAGGGCCAATATTAAGATTAAAATGTAACGATACCGGCTTCCTTTTTGGACATTAGAATGATCAGCTGCGCCGGTCTGATTGAAACTTGGGCCCTGCTAGTTAACATCGATTACTGCCCAGTAGCCTATCATTAACCGTTGAACAATTTTGCCTATGGCAGTACAAGAACACAGCATAACTGTACAGAGTATTAGTCCGCTAATCCTTCTAGATTGCATGTTAAATCATACGCACTACACTATATCTTCCATACCCTGGTCACCCAAGCCTTATTTCTTATTCCATCGAACCTAGAGCAAGGAAGCAGTGCGACCTTGCACACTCCATAGACCTGGTAGATGGAAAACCGGGTCACGACGGTGATGTCCTAGTCACACAGGACGGCGCCATGTGAGACATGTAATGCAGGCGATACAATGTATGTGTGAAGTACGCTGACACCATCGGCTCGTGCCATGCTCTTTTCTTGAAATAAACACATGGGCCCCCCAGGCTTGCAAATTCCAAATCAGAATCAGGGCTGAGCCAAGGAGAAAATCAGCTGCCAAGCTTAACCAGCTCCCCCAAACCATATTAGAGTGATCCTTGTGCAACGGGGGACTTCGTTGGCGATACGCTTCCACTGGCTTGCATTATTTGGCCTGTGCGTGACATATTGAACTAGAATAAAGTTATGGCACAAAGGTCAGATGTCCATAGATGGCTAGGAAGAAATGGGGAGTATTTCTGCAAATATCAATATGGGAGGCATTTCCGAATGTTTCTGTTACCTTTCACGCCTCATGCGATGTACTCCGTACGGGGGTCCGCTATTGGATCTAGAAGGCGAGGCCCTATCCACCTGCAGGGCTAATTAGATACAAGGCTAACTGCATGGTGAACATGAACGGCACGGAGGGCAGACTCGGACCAGCTAACCTTATCGCTGAGTCAAGGTGTCAGCGGACATGATTCATCGAATCATGTTCTGGCCGACCGCTTGTTATTTTGATAGCTTGACGAATCATGTCAGTTTCGCAGCTATTATTTATCGTTATTCTCAAATACGAGCGATATAAGTCAGATGCGAAGCAGTGCACTTCCAACGAATACATAGCCCAGGATGGAGTATAGCTGACGGTAACCCGCCCTATGCTTGCGCATGGCGATCCTGTTACGTGGCTTCCTATTTAGCTCTTGCCGTGCATCATTTTACGCGCGCAAACAATGTACGTACATACTGGGTTTCAGTCCCGTTGAAACCAAGAGATTTCTTGTCTGATCCACAATACCCCGTATGGAGTATGTATGTACATTGCATTCTTTGGTTCATGTATTCTTTTAATTGCATCATTGCTTTGATCTGGGCTAGGACCTTGTCAAGCTTTATTGTTCAGCGCGGTAAAAATCAAAACACCGTGTCACTGGACCTAATACGAGTACGAGTCACGAGGCTGTGGCCACAGTGGCTTCTTTTTATTATTTTAACCTATGGGATATCGGGTAGCGGATATAAGTTAAAAATGCTCCGGGCCAGATTCGCTAAGATCAACCTTGTTTGGATGTGACTCGTATGAGACTTGCCCGCCAAGGGATAGGGTGCTGGATAAACATCGGACAGAACCGCCCAAACCCTGTTTGGGCTATTATTAATCAATGGGGGATCCTCGGTCGCATTGAGTGCTAAATCCCGATAGTTAAGTGGGTTTGTTTCTTTTCCTTGGTAGGGACATTCTTATCTAAGAATGGCAACCATTGGGAGTGAACTCGGGAGGCTTTCAGTACGAAGTCCGATTGGATGTCCGAAAGGTAATATGTGTGTTTGACTACGTCGTGGACGATGCCTGAAGGATAACCCCAAGATTTTACTACAAAATACAATGTAGAATTGAAGTTTTCCCCCTTTTGCCAAGAATAAAAATAAACCAAAGTGGAGGGGTGTCTCTAAGCGAGCATAAAGTTCAGCGCCGGCCTCCTCGTGTTGGATTAAGCTTAAGAGTTCCGCACTAACCTTTTTTGCGACCAGAGCGCCACTTTTCTGACACAGACCATTTTATGTACGCCTTTTATTTTATTTTTATTTTTCCTGCTCATGATTTTTGTTTACACATTATTACCATACAGAGTAGATTATACTCTATCTATTATTAATGCTGATCCTTTATTCCATCCTTTTAGTTTAATCTATCACAGGAATGGGGCTTTGGAAGGGGCCAAATTAACCTTAGTGCTTTCCAAGGTTTTTCAAACCCCGTAAAGCCGAGCCAAGAGTTCCAACATGGAATTAACTAGCCAATCCGGAAAACTGTTTCACCCCCCGTAACAGGAGAATTGAAATCTAAATTCCATATAGGATTTGGGTAGGCTCACATGAAATACCTAGGTATCCATGGATCAATGACGTGATTATATGATTTATTTATTTTTTGGGCATATTTACACATAAATTACCTAGGCTACACAATATTGAAGCCTTTGTACCCATAGCCGTGCCACTTTCAGCCCCATGTCGACTCATCTCCTTTTCCAAGGTTCCCATGCATAAATAGTTCGAGTGGGTTCCAAAGAGATTCATTATTCTGTGTATTACCGAACCTGGGTAATAAGATAAAGTAAATAATAAAATTAATAATTCTCTCATTCTTGGAAGCTCGGCGTTTAACAAGTTCCGTTCGATCTTTTCGCTTGGATCGCTTGGCCCGCTCTTCTTCTCTCCGCTTCCCTTATTTAACCTTCTTTTTATGATTTCTTCATTGTTTCTTATAAAGCTTTTTGGATTTAATTGAAAGATCTTTCCCTCTTCTTTTTACCTTTCCCTCTTTTCTTTTTTTCCCCTCTTATTCTTCCAGCTTTCTCTCTTTCTCTCTCTTTTATTTCAAAAAAGTTCCCGAGACAGGAACAGCTAAGCCATTCCTTCATAAACCTTGTGGAGTCATAAAGTAGGTCCCCCGCTATCTGTCTCTTTGTGTCTTTTCAGCCTTGGCTCTCTCTCTCCCTTGTCTATTCGGCATCCTTACGCCTTCACCCCACTTGGCCCACATCAATCTCTGCAGTTCTCTTTTCCTCTTCCATTTTGGGACAAAGTCTTGAATCAGTCAAAAAAGAAAAAAAGGGAAAAAAAAAAAAAAAAAGAGGCCGGCCTAACCGTCTTGGGTGACGTAAAAGCTCGGCCTTTACCAACCCACGCCTACAGGCTACCCCATACTGACTCGGATCCTGGTTCCTTTTATATTTGGACCTGAACCCTATTTTCTTCCTCTCCACTTGCGCCTCTTTTCTTTTCCCTTAGATCTAACTCCCTCTTCAGACACCTTTCGTACTCCTTTAAGAAAAAAACCCCTTCTATCCTTCAACCTGGCAATCAGACCTAATCAACCGGGTTGGGTTGACTCAAGAGCTTGGATGGAGACGTATTACGGGCACGTTCGCACACCTGCGGACGCTATTATTCTTTTTGAGGCTTGCCGTATCGGCCTTTTACCTCGCGTGCAAAGACGATTATCAGAGAAAGAGAGACAATCAATCCGTTCCGGTTCGGTCTTTGTATGGGATGAGCGAGAAGCTGGTATGCGGCGATGGACCGATGGGAAGTCATGGAGCGCCAGCCGTGTGTCTGGTAGCTTTTTGACGTATCGTGAAATGGAAGGCAAGCGTGGAGGTGGTAGCGTCTCTCAGGGTTCTGCGTCCCGAGGAGGTAAAACGCCTGAGAGTCGGGGCAGTGACGATGATCGTGCGGATGGAACAGATGAGGGACCAGATGGGTACCGTTACAAACCAGATGGCTTGATGAAGCAGTCTTTCAGTATCACAACCTCCAACGGTCAACATCTGCATCTCATTAGCTACTATTCACGATCCCACCCTTCGGCCGCCAACTTACAACAACCAACTACGGATCCTGCGCTGCGCCATGTTCGCCCCCAGAAAGGCCTCTATCCCGAGTCAACAGTCAACGATCAGCAAAACCTCCCTGTCGTTACCCGTGGACCTATGCAAGGCGCTGCGTACCCCATAACTCCCCATCCTCTCGGCGCATACCCGCGCGTCACTCATACACAGCCATATCCACCTGCCTATGCTTGGCCGCCCACCCCTCTAGCCACACCACCGACTGTCTCGGTTCAATACGGCCCTGGTCCTTCTTATCTGCCCCCGGTAGGTGCCAATGGACATCCTCATTATGGCCCGCCACATCATCAGCCTCCACCTCATCAACATGGCGGTGGACTACCACCCCCTCCACACGGGATGACAAGCCCGTATGATCGACCACCTCACAATGAATCAACATTGCCTCCAGCTGGACCACCGTCACAACAGCCAAGCTACATGAACCGGTCACCGCGCTCAATACACGACCATGCTCAAGCCCACGCCCATGCTCACGCTCACGCTCAAGCTCAGGCTCAAGCTCAAGCTCAAGCTCAAGCTCAGGCACAGGCCCATGCCCACGAGCAACGCACCCCGCCTGTCTACGGGCATCCTTTAGTTGACCCTCGCATGGCATCACCGCGCGTGCCAGTCCAGTCCCTGGCGCAGCCAAATGGCCACGCGCACAGCCCTCATCTGGCGAAGCAGGAGCATCCCGCCGCGCTGCCCTCTCTTAACCCCATCGCCGCATCACCAAAGTCTTCCGATCCCGCGAGCGCTGGAAATGCAGTTCCTGGAATTGGCTCATTAATGAACGGTGCAGGCCTGGCCCCTCTTTCATCGACTGCCTCTCCCGGTGGCCCCGCCGCGAGCTCGAACGGAACCCCCGCCGCGTGCTCTTTCGCTGAGGGTCCACGGGATATCCCTAACGAGAAGATCGGATTCGGAGGCGAGGACACGAGGGCACTGCGCCAGCTGGATCGCGCCTTCATTGCATGAAGCGTTCGATTAAGTGGTTATCTGATGCATCCATTTTGTCGATGAAAACAGAAAGAGAAAAAGAAAAGAAAAAAAAAAATCACAAACCCGAACCCATTTCACATGGTTGATGCCCAGCTTCACCTCACACTTTGTCTTCGTGTCTATGTTTCTTTACTCACTGCGGCTTCCTCTGGGGGTGAGTCTTGTTCCTGTTGCTGTTTCAGTGATATCCTTTTTGTTTTATCTTTGTATTTGTCACTATTAGCATCTTGCATGGGTCGGGGCCATTCGAATTCTTGTTTTTCATATGTGATCGGGTCATGGCTACAGGTTCAATGGAACCTTTTCATATTATGCATTGGGATCGGTCTACACGGTTGGGATACGGCTTTTATTTCTAAAGGGGCTACTTGTGTCTTGTAAATTGACTTGTTTCTCTCCATCTATAAGACTTGCATTGTGCTCTTTCGTATACTTAAAATGCATCACTGTGTAGGAAAAAGACATCGTAGACACCTCAGAACTGGCTTGGAGATCCGTCGTTGGTACTCTTTGCTTTCACGTTACGAGCTTTTGCCCATATAGGTAGCAGAGTTCTGCATGTTGGATTTTCTTGCAGGCAGACATGAATGATAATCAACCTTAACAATGTCGACTGAAGCTATGAGACTTTAGCCTCTTTTGAGGGCCAAATGAGCTGAGATTCCTCAAATTCCCGCTCTCCATGGCTAGTACTTAGGGCCCCATCTCCCTCGAGTGTATATAGGCAATGGAAGTGAGAAAGTGATATCCAAGACCAATAATGGTTCTATTCCCGATTTATGTCACCATCGTATTCCGTTGATCAAAGTGTCCCCACCAAAGCGAAGAAAAGCGAGGTATGGTGGTGACTGATAGTTTTCCGACATTTCTGACCCTCTGTCAATATTATGGGCGAATGGCTGTCCCGCTTCGCGGATCATGCAGCTCCTTATTCGAATCGTTAGACCAACTCATGCAAGAGTAGAGAAACCCACCTCGTCATACTCTCTTAGTTGGCGACCTGAGCCAACCCTCGAATGCTCTTTGGGGGGACAGGGCAATTGCCGATCTTCGACGAAATTTCATTATCATTAGTTCGACTAAGCTGTGATATTGGCCTCAAAACATCCGGGATGGAATCGTTACGAGCTTTTCAGAGTTTTTCCCAGGCCGGGTATTTGCATATTGGTCATGCAAAGACAGCTTTGCCGAATCCTATTTCGCAGATGACTACCTTGGCACAGAGGAATACGAAGTTCTGATCTGTCATTTCGATGGCACCAATCCTTCGAAAGAGTTCGCAGAAGTCCAAAACCCAATTCTACCTTCTTTTGCTTGGAATTTTGTCTGACAGGACCTCCTATTCTTTGAGTCTATTCCCAGGAGGTATGTGATGGTTACGCCAAACCTGAAGGTTATGGCAGATCAACGCTGAAAGGAGTCCCCTAGCGCACGTTGTGTAGTCTTTCCCAATCTGAAATAAAGGGTGGGTTTGACTTTGACTGGTGCGTCTGCGACGATCTCCGTTGATCAACTAGTGAATTGTCTGCATGATCCATTGGCCTATCACTCCAGTCCTTCGCGTCACCATCGAACTGGACTAACATGGAAGATCTACTGAGTAAATGAGTGCTCTGCTCCGTTTACTTTATTCTCTGGCGATCTTACTCATTCGTTCTGGACCAACGAGTATCGGATCAGCATCCATGATATGTCTGGTTCTAGAAGTCTCTTGATGTTTACTTCATAGATACGTGGGATCTGTTCCACGATTCTGATTCGACAGCGGTTTCCAAACGGAAGCTGATTCTTTTAGTTGAGAATGGCACCGTCTGGATTTATACGACTCTGGGGTGTCCACTATGAGCGGTATATGCATCGGGAATGACGGTCACTACGCCCTAGGTGTTCATTTCGAAACAGAGACCGAGTCAAAACGGGATAAGTCTGGGTACGATGGTTTTTGGGACACCAACGAAACCCACCCCCATCCAATTGCCCTACGTACAACAGTATTCTCCGGAGATATAATTTTATGTTAGGAATGCGCTAAATATTTACATTGTGCGAGGAGATGGACTAGAGCAACGCGGTTGTCACTGATATCTTTGCTGATCAATCCAGGTTTGTGCTGGACCTAAGGATAAGCCTTTATTTATGTCGGAGGTGACTTTGAGAAACCGAAGGAACAAGTGACCTGGCTGCCAAAAGAACCAAACAATATATGTTTCAGTCTAGCTGGTCGACTTCGGCAATGTGATTATAAAGGAAAAGCCCAGAAAGACGACGGCCTTGTGCTGTTCCTTGCGACATAGGTATGCATTTTGCTTATACCTCATTATCTCTGATTTCAAATAGACCTTGAGCATATACTGTTATCTGTGAGAATGCCGAGGTTATACAATGCCGTCGTGATCGTACCTATAGAGCGCATAAGCTGGGTCTTGAGTCTCACGACTAGTATGAGAAGCCCGAAAGCTGTGGAATATTTTGGTCTCCTGCATGACTTTCAAGTGTAATTCGAGGATTTTCCCTACGAGATCGTCCTAGGTAAACCCAGAAGTTATTCAAGTTACACACTATAAACAGACCCAAGTATACCCGAGAGTGGTGCTCACTCCTTCTAGGATTTCTAGAATTATGAGGAGTCTTTTGAGATAACTGATCACATCGCATTAGTTATATTTCACCATACTAGTGTAGACGCTCTGTTATGTTCCATCAATTATTCGTTGGTCTGAGTTTTATATCTCATGCTATCAAGAAAATGCGTCTGGGAGATCCATCAGAATGCGGCCGGAGGGTGAATTGTGGATTCAGGATTGTTCTGACCGTGACTGGATTTTGTGTACCATGGCTGATGGGGGAGTAGTATGGGTGCCTTCAATCTGATTTCTGCATACCATAAGCTCAACGCAAGCCTACCTAGGTATACCTCCCATCTGGGATGATGGAATGTGCCTTGGGCCAATGCAAGAGAATCACCCGGACATAATCAAGGCTTCCGGCGAGGAAACCAGGACATAAAGAACGGCAATAGCGCCCCTTGGACTGCTATTCTGCGGCGATATATGGATAACCCGGGGTCCTGGGACTTCCAGAGAGCAGATATTGACATGTCGTATGAATGTCAAGCAACGAGACTTCCCACTAGTCATTTGTGCACGCGACGGACAGATTCCTCACAGACCATGGCAATATGTCTGAGATCCGGTATTGTTCAAAGAATGGCAAATACAAAGTGGGTGTATCCATTGTAATCAAAGCATTTCAGCGCTCATATCTCTACATTCTATATCCGAAAACATTGAGACGTGTAGCTGTCGACTGCCACTACAAAAACATACTGTGGCTGGCCGGGCAAACAAAGTTCGGGCTACTCGGATGCAGGACTGACAAAACGGGCCGCCAAGACTACCTACGAACCCCCACGATCCTTCTATGATTGACCTTCTTAAGACCACTCTAGGGCTAGATCACGGAGATTATCTGGTTAACCGCTTTAATTTAGGTAAGAGAAAGCAAAGTCATCGCCTCTGCCGAGATAGGCGATGGGTGGCTTTTGTTTGTCATATGACACGGGCTAACTCAGTGGGATCGGCATTCAGGTAAGAGCTTGTGGATCGTGGATAGGACAATCTCGATGAATTGATATTCATGAGGTCCCTCTTTCTTTCTTCTCAGATCCGCCCGAGATTTCCAGCAGAGGGCCAATCATGCCTAGCGTATCTTGCTTACTTGTTTGATTTTCTTCTTCTGCATCTCGTGCGTCATATCTGGAAAGAGACGTGTTTCAGATTTCCATAGTCTCCCACTAAATCCCAAACCTAGCCTAGGTTGTCCCTGGGGCTGAAAAAGACCGAATAGAACCGACGCTAAGCAAGTGGAGCGGAGTAAAGGGCAAATCTTCCTGTACAACATTGTACGTTGTTAGAAGTATGCCGAAAGTCATCAAACTGCTTACTATGGATAGTTTAATTGGAGGGATCGGCTCGACGAGTTGAATGGGGCTTATGTGCACCCAATAAGAAAGTGGAAGCCGAAATTCTTTTTTTTGATGATCAGACTAGCGTCCTGCGCAAGGCTCAGGCAATTCATTCCCATCATTTTTGATTGGTATGTTCAGCATCGTCGGGCCCAGTATGGAGTAATGGTGCAGCAGTTCCGGTGGTGCCTGGCGGGATGTCCCTTATGCGGCAAACGCCGTTAAAAAGAACTTCCCCTCGTGCCCATTGTTGGGGTGCAAGCCTTTCCTCGGAGAAACCCCGAGGCTGAACGGGGGTGGCTTGATTAGGCAATAGTCTCAATCCACCTGGGCACAGCTGTACGAGGAGGTCAAAGACCAAGGAGAAAGAGAGAGAAATAGGGTAAGAGAGAGAGAGAAAAGTACGAAAAGAAGATATGGTCTAGACCTTAATCTCGGCTTAGTTGCCATGTTGGTCGACGCCCTGGAAGGTCATAGCTATGGTCCCGTGCTGTTGTTCCCAGGAATCTTTTTATCCTTTCGTAATTCGTACTGCGTACATCCCTAGTAGGTACTCTATACCCCGTAGGTACTCCGTACATGTAGCTCACTGCCTCACACCCCTTGCTCCATCGCCAGGAACAAGGTTAGTTATACAAATTGAATCAAACATCCATGGCTCCTTTGTCTTCGGCCCCACTGGACGGGAACAACCGTTGACCCGCCTCGAACCTTGGAAACGATATGGATTTCATTGTTGGAGACATTGTATACAACATAAATAGTACCTGGTAGAATGAAAGAGGAACACAATGCTCCGGACGGATTACGGAGTAAGGGCAGGGGTCTCGATGCGACGTCAAGACGAAAAGGGGAGTTCAGCGCGTTCCCCATATTTTACGCTAGATCATCCGTCTACATTGCCTGACTCGTTAGCGTGACATACCGTCATCGAGCGATTGGCTCATATCGTTGGTCCACCCCGTCAGATCAATGGACTTGCATAGTCGATCCTAATGAGCATTGAGAAATTAAAACGAACTAAAAAAAAAAAATTGACCTACTCACATAGCTAGCCCGACCCTAGTGCATGGACTCCATATGAAACTCCCACACATTGGAAGCGAAGAAGCTCGTACTCCGTACTCCGGAAGCACCAGGAAACTAGCAGGGGGTATGAAAATCACCTCTGCCGTCTCAGCTGATCGGTCAAAATGGTAAAAAGGGTAAAAAAAAGAGGGTCCCAACATTAGCCCGTTATTAACTCCAGACGAGTGTGTTTCCTTGTTAGTCTCCCGGCAGATCCATGGGGGCCTTGCGCAGTGTGTACTTTTGACCTCGCCACATTCCACCCCTTTGGGCTGTCACAGGTTACAGGAAGTGAGCTGGACATGAAAAGGGCAGACGCGAGTAGTAACAAAGCGAATGAAGAATACTGAGCGCCCGCAGGACATTGCCTATATTCTATAGGCGGAATGATGGCTACGGATTCCGATCCTGGTCGATTCCCTGCAGCGGATGTCCGTGCTGGTAGAAGATCTGGCCCACTCTTTACCCCAGATTTGTTGTCACACAAAGGGATATAATAAACGAATAATGGATGAAAAATTTCAACATGGACGGCATGGGGCGCTTAGACCTGATGTGGGAATTGTTCCACGAGAATAGAAGATCTGCCCATTTCGCCCGACGCTTCTCCTTCCCAAAAAGAAAAGAAAAAGAAAAGAAGAAAGCTTCGATAGTGTGGGGAGTGGCTTGTCACAGCTACAATAAAATGGTTCGTGAAGAGTAATATCGCCAACTAATATCTATTAGTAGTACACATCACTCTACCCAAAGGTTCCGGGGACCAGGCATTATCACATCCGGGGTTATTTGTCTTGGCCTAAGCCTCCCAATCAAGGGGGAATGTCTTACAGGTTTTACATCTGGAGTGCATACGGGACTCGTGACGAATCACCCACGTTATTTTAGGAGGAGCATATGTAGCATGTCCCATATTGCATGGATGTACTCTGTAGACTACGCAAGACGAAGCTTCTGGTCCAGAATCGTATTGAAGGACTTGATGGACATGGCCTAGAGGTCGATCCCAACATCCTAACCTTGGAAGGCAACGAGTCACTTGGTGATGTGAAAAAATTTTCAAAAAGAAAAGCAAATAAAACCTAAAACCCCATAATGATGCCCTGGTCAAATTGCTTTTTTTCTTGGACTTCTTCACTGCAAATCAGGACATAGATCCAACATGCTTGGCTCCCCCGCATAGAAAGTTTATAAGGGGACAAATACGGAGTATGGAGTAGAATATGTAGAATATGTACGGAGTAGAATCAGTTGGAATATTTATTAATTGATTTTTTATTTATTTTTAAATGGCTCAGATGGGCCAAATGGCCCAAATGGCTTAAATATTAAAGAGAAAGACTCCGTAATGGATTATAATTTATAGGCTAATGCGTAGCTAGTAACTAATGTAGCCTAGGTTCTTATTACGCATTTGATTTACCCAAGCCTTATACCCTACCTAGTAGACTCTGTATATATTAATATCCTTAATACCCTTCAGATCAGGCTAGTTTCCCCCTCTTCTTTATTTTGCTGGATTTTCTACAGAAAAAAAAAGTGTATTGTCTGATCACACGCACTGTGGTGGACCAAGCACATTTTCCCGTACTAAGTTCCCCCTCCATTTATACCCGACAGCCCCCCCTCTCGTCAGCAGAGCGCATCTAGGCTCTTATCGGATGCCCTTCCTTCAATGTTGTCCATGCATACCTCATTCTTCACACATCCGGATTTGAATGACTCTGAGATTCGGGAGAGCCACGACCGGTCGGATATACCTTCATTAGGAATCCGCGGCTCCGTCATCCGAGGCAGCACATCCAGCGCCAGCACCGGTGTTAGCACCGATGACGCTTCGGTCGATTCATTGGATTGGAATGGCGAGTCGCCGTTGGTGGACCAAGACCAAGAGCAGGTGAAGGGATATTCGCATTTTGAATCAGCACAATTGGATGATATTATGGAGATCCCCAAGGTGGAGGAACTGGAAGAAGTCGACGATGACCTGTTGAATATCAAACCGGCGGATGTGGAGTCGGGCGCTCCCGCTGTTCCACGGAAACGTGGTCGCCCACGTAAACATCCGCTGCCAGCTCCCGGAGGTCAGGCCAAGATCACTAAAGGTCGTTCCAAGACTGGTTGTATAACCTGTCGGAGGAGAAAGAAGAAGTGTGACGAGACAAAGCCTTCGTGAGTTGTGTGTATTTCCGCCAGATTGTCTTTATCTGACCGAGGATAGTTGTCTAAACTGCCAGAAGAATGCGGTCGTCTGCGAAGGCTACCCACTCAAGGAGATCTGGAAGAGTGGAAGACAGAGACAGGCTGATGGTAGGTGCATTATATATTTTGATTCTGGCTGTTCTTGATGCACTAACATCGTCTTCTTTCCAATAGCTCGATCCCAGTCTCTTACAGCCGTGCCGCGCAGTTTACCCCTCCTCATCGACGGCATCGAAACGGATATCGACCGTCGCTTTTTGGACCATTTTGTGTACGGTTTCAGTCGCGTGCTGACACTCATCAACGATGATTCCAATCCCTTCAAGGAGATTCTTCTCCCGATGGCGACACAACACAGGGGGCTGATGCATTCATTAATGTGCTTGTCCGGATCGCATCTCTCAGGTCTGGATCCCGAACCAAAGCTGAAGGAGCGAAAGTACTTTCATTTCCACCACGCTATCCAAGATTTGAAAGATAATATCAATGCATCATCATCAGCCAAGAGCCCCGACAAGGATGATCTGCTAGTCGAGGACCCGATCATCGCATCCACCATCGCCCTCAGCTTGAACACCATCTGCGAAGGCGAAACCAACGGCGAATACCGACCGCACATGGATGCCGCTCGGTACTTGCTGTTGTCACAGCAGCCACGGAACGAAAAGTTCCGCCAGTTTATCGTCGAGTTCTTCCAGTACCACGACGTCTCAAACTCCCTCACCTCGCTTGACCGCCGTCCCAACCTCTTACACAACGACCTGCACATGCCCAACTTCGTACCCGGCGTATCAGCGGGGATGTTTGTCGGTGTATTCGATGGTCTCTTCAACTACATCTCGGAGATAACCAAGCTCCGCGACCGTATCCGCGAACGCTTCAACGAGGGCTATGAGCCAGCCGTGGACTACCAGACACTGAGCGAGGCAGTTTCCATCGATATGGCCATCCGCACCTGGGAGACCTCCCACGAGCCCGACACGCCGAACTGGTGCCTGGCCCAGCTATACCGCCAGTCAACCTGGGTATACCTGTACCGGACGATCCGGCACTCGCGACCGAGCGATAAGATTGCGCAGGTCGTCGACGACGGGCTTGGCTACATGGACCAACTCCCACAGGATGCGTCCGCTTTCAGTATTGTGCTCATGCCGCTGTTCCTGCTTGGTTGTTCTGCGTTCCTGCCGGAACAGCGCGAACGTGTTACGCAGGGCTTCGAGAATCTCAAGTCCTACTCGAACCTGCGCAATATCGAGCCTGCTTACAAGGTCGTTGCACGGGTTTGGGAGATCATGGATACCCGAATGCAGGATAGTTGGGACTGGGAAAAGATCATACGTGACATGAATATGGATTTCTTGATTACTTGAATATCCTCTTCTCCTATATGCCTTCTTTCTCTTTCTCCCTCCCCTTGCTCTTCTGATACCCTGTTATTTTCTATTGACTCTACCTTGTTTACTTTCTTTTCTCCTTGTTGATTATTCCCGTCTTGGACAGGGGCTTCTTCGCCTTGTCCCATATCGAGGGGACACGATGATCACCCCTCAGGCGAGGCTGTATCATGCGGCGTTCTGATTTTATTGTTATTGTGACTGATGATTATGCATTTGTATCTGCATCTCGGAGGGGTGTTACTATTATGTTTGCGTTTGCGTTTGCGTTGGCATCTGCTTTGCTTTGCTTTTTTCTTTCGGCTTGCGACCATCGGTGCGCCGCGGACTCTCCAAGTCCAGGGCGTATTCTCTGGCTGCATTGCATGGCCCAATATAGGCGCCAATCCGGTCCTTCGAAAAAGCCTCCCGATTCGAAGAAGAAAAGCAAAAAAGGAAAGAAAAAAAGGGACAAGTTGGTGTTATTTTTGTGGAGTGATGTCGACCTCGGGAGTGGCCGACTGGACGATCTCATGAGTGGATGGAGGGCGTTCTTGTCTTGGAGGAATGTGACTTGGTCTGGTCTTATTTGGTTTAGGTGGTTGTATATATTCGGATTTCCCTTGGGGTTTCTTGCGTGGAATAGGAACTGGGTCTTCATTCTTGTACAGTATCGGGTTTGTCTATTTCTTTCTAGATGTGTTAAGGAGGATCACAGAGTCTAGATTGGGAACCTGTGTCTCCTTTATTACTTTGTCCTGTCACGGGCTGTCTAGGTGCATCCTTGACTATAACGCAGCCAGATTAATGCTCTTGCGGATAACTCGGGATATAAACCCTTCTGATGCACCTATAACAGATAACAGGCCCCCGACAGCTCGTTTATGCCCTCGTTTACTCGTTTATGCAACCACGTTGCTGCGGGGTCCACGGGCGACAGGCCAATAGCGTTAAATTGTTAAATTGTTAAATTCGGAGACTTAAGTATAGTCCGGGGTAGGAAAATTAATCTCCTCGGCCTAAATTGCTCAGGAGAATTGCATCTGATATCGGACTAGTCCCTAGCCGTCCCATTCAGTTTTCTCTTTTTGGCATCCCGGGATCATCATCCTGCAGTCATCCCATCCCATCTACATGCAAACTCGAGTCCACCTGCATAGCACATCCGAACAGGGGAGTCTTGTATAGGATAACAGGATATGACTTGCTATATGACTCGCACCCAGTCTCGGCACACCGGCAGAATCCACCATGGAGAAAGACGAGATCATCGCCGAATTGAGCGCAAAGCAAACGGGTCTCCCTACAGATGTGAAAGATGTTGCATATAACCTCTCTCTGCGCGCCGTAAACCCAGTATGCATCAAAGTCAGCAACTTGTCACTCGAAGTCAATACCACCCCACCAATATGGGAGACCTCGCCACCACAGGTCTGGCAGCGCTTGCGGGGTCAAAGGCCTTCAAGAACCAGCAAGACAGTCCTGGACAACGTATCCGCCTCCATGCCAAGCGGTAGCCTTACCGCCATAATCGGAAGCAGTGGCTCAGGCAAGACCTCCCTACTCAATCTAATGGCCAACCGAATGAGTCTCTCTCGAGCCAACACACGCGGAACAACAACTTTCAACGATAACCCCGACATCGCCCGCATTTGCAGCGCCTACGTTATGCAAGAAGATGTCCTTATCCCGACGCTAACAGTCCGCGAGACCCTACGCTATTCGGCAGACCTCCGCCTCCCGCCACCAACAACTTCAGAAGAGCGCCACGCAATCGTGGAACAGGTTATCCTCGAACTGGGCCTAAAAGAGTGTGCTAACACTCGTATCGGAACGACAGCCCATAAGGGCTGCAGTGGCGGCGAGAAAAGACGCACCAGTATCGGCGTGCAGCTCCTAGCTAATCCATCTGTGCTTTTCTGCGACGAGCCGACGACCGGTTTGGATGCTACCAGTGCCTACCAGATTATCAGGACTCTGAAGCGTCTTGCGCTGGATGGCAGGACGGTCATTGTCTCGATTCATGCGCCGCGCTCTGAGATTTGGAGTCTTTTTGATAGCGTCGTGCTATTAGCCAGGGGAGCGGCGGTTTATAGTGGTTCTCTGGAAGGGTCCTTGGTGCACTTTGAGGAGTGCGGACATGTTCTTCCGCCGTTCGTCAACCCGGCGGAGTTTTTGATCGACCTTGCTGCCATTGATAATCGGACGGAGGAGCTTGAGGCTGCTTCGAACCTTCGTGTTGAGCGACTGAGGGATGTGTGGCGGTCGAAGCAGACTGTAGCTTCAGACACGGGGGCAGAAGGCAAACGAAAAGAGGAGACACCGAGACCTGGGGTCGGTAACTTTGAGACCGGAGCTGTGAAGCAGGTCTCATTTCGCCGACAGTTCCGCGTCCTGACATCTCGCACTTTCAAGACTACCATTCGTGACCCGATGGGTGTTGCTGGTAGTCTTCTTGAAGCCGTTGGAATGGCTGTCATAAATGGATGGATATTCCTGCAACTCGACGAAAGCCAGGCAGGGATTCGCTCGCGGCAAGGCAGTCTATATACTGCTAGCAGCTTAAACGGCTATCTCATTCTGCTGTACGAGACATACCGACTGACCATTGACATCCGCCTGTTTGACCGTGAACGCAATGAGGGCGTCGTTAGTGTGCCAGCTTTCCTGCTCAGTCGACGAGCAGCTCGGTTACCATTGGAGGACCTTCCCGTGCCGTTGATTTTCTCTCTCATCTTCTACTTCATGGTGGGATACCGTCTCGATCCGGGACAGTTCTTTGTCTTCTTCGTCCTCACCCTCCTCACGCACTATATTGCCGTAACATTTGCTGCGGTGGCCATTAGTGTATCACGGAGCTTCCCTGGAGCTAGTCTGGTAGCAAACCTATCCTTCACACTGCAATCCTTTGCGTGTGGATACTTTGTCCAGTCTAACCAGATCCCGGTCTACGTGAGGTGGTTGAAGTGGTGTGCCTACACCTTCTACATCTTTGGGGCTCTATGTGCAAACGAGTTTATCGGACCCAATGGCTCAGGACCGGGACAGTTCTACGCCTGTCCATATTCCGATGACCCTCTGCACCCGGCCTGCAAGCAATATACCGGGCGCTATATTATGGAAAGCCTAGGAATGCCGTCCAACTGGATCTGGCGGCCTATCGTGGTGTTAATCGCGTTTGTCGTTGGTCACTATCTCTTCGCCGGTCTGTTGCTCCAATACAACCGCTTAGCCATAGATGTTGCGCAAGCACGAAGAACTGAAGGAGACCCAAGTGGCGGAAAGTCTAAGCTCGCTATTCGCCCAACAGAGGAGGCGCGCAAGGTGGCAATATCGCTTGACAAGTACGCGTTGGATATTCGAAAGCGACAATACCCCTGGGAGGCCGCGAGAACACTACAGATTCTGAGACCCATTACCGCTGAATTTCAGTCGGGAGAGCTGAACATCATCATGGGCCCATCTGGAAGTGGTAAAACATCACTGCTCAACTCCATAGCCCACCGACTGCACGGGTCCGTAGGGACACAGTACCGCGTCCATGGAAATATGCTATACAACGGCGCCGTACCCTCGGAGAGTGTGATCCGCTCAGTGACATCCTTCGTAACGCAAGACGACGACGCACTGATGCCCTCGCTGACCGTCCGAGAGAGTCTACGATTTGCTGCAGGTCTACGCCTCCCAACTTGGATGTCACGCGAAGAGAAAAACCGACGCGCAGAAGAGATCCTCTATAAAATGGGACTGAAGGAATGCGCCGACAACCTCATCGGCAGCGACCTCATCAAAGGCATCAGCGGCGGCGAGAAGCGGCGCGTAACAATCGCAATCCAAATCCTCACAGACCCCAAAGTCCTCCTCCTCGACGAGCCAACCTCCGGTCTCGACGCCTTCACAGCAATGTCCATAATCGAGCTCCTTCATAGCCTCGCCGCCGAAGGCCGCACTCTGATCCTTACCCTCCACCAATCCCGCTCAGACCTATTCACTCACTTCTCCCAAGTCCTCCTCCTAGCCCGCGGCGGCTACCCCGTCTACGCAGGTCCCGGGACGCAGATGCTCGCGCACTTCGCCGAGCAGGGCCACGAGTGTCCACGCACAACCAACCCAGCAGACTTCGTCCTAGATCTCATCACGGTTGATCTCCAGCAAGTAGACCGTGAACTCGTCACGCGCAAGCGTGTGCAGGGCCTAATTTCCTGCTGGCAAGCCAACCCTCTCGAACTAGGGCTAGACCGACAGACGTCGCAGATTGCCACGCCTGCGGAACTGGGGAGTCTTAAGCGCCAGATGCTGCCATTCCGCGTTACATTCCCTCTGGTACTGCACCGCTCCGTTGTCAACTTCTGGCGCCAGCCGCCGCTGGTTATGGCGCGGTCGATGCAGATCCCAGGCATAGCGATTATCATGGCGCTTTTCTTCGCGCCGCTGAAGAATGATTACGCGGCTGTTCAATCACGTATGGGATTTATTCAAGAGTTCGCGGCATTGTACTTTGTTGGTAAGTTTACTCCATTTTCTCCGATCTCTCTTCGCTGGATGTCCCTTTTATATATATGTTATGCTAATCCCCCAAACAGGTATGCTCCAAAACATCGCAATTTACCCTAGCGAACGCGACGTCTTCTACCGCGAAGAAGCAGACAACTGCTACACAGCCTCGACATTCATTCTCAGCTACACCGCAATCGAAATCCCATTCGAGATAGTCTCATCCCTAATCTTCGGGGCGTTAGCTGCCTTCGCAGACAACCTGCAGCGCACGGCAACGATGTTCCTAATCAGTGCATTCAACTGCTTCTGCATAATCAGCTGCGGCGAGTCGGTGGGCATAATGTTCTGCACGCTGTTCTCGCACGTAGGCTTCGCCGTCAACGTGACTTCCATCCTGCTCTCCATCTCGACCATCCTCGGCGGCGTCATGAGTCTGAATGTCAACGATGTGCTGCAGGCGCTGAACCATCTCTCGCCAATTAAGTACGCTATTGCTAATCTGGCGCCATATTCAATGCATGGTCAGGTGTTTCACTGCTCCGATGCTCAGAGGCTTGCTAATGGGCGTTGTCCTGTTGAGTCTGGTGAGCAGGTGCTTCAGCTATACAATCTCGATAAGAGTGGGCCGATGAATGTTATGGCGTTGGGGGTTTGTACGATTGTATATCGGGTTGTTGCTTATTTGTTTCTTAAGGCTATGAGATCGCATAGGCTTATGGAGAAGTGGCGGGAGTGGCGGGCTCAAAGGAAGGCTAGGTAGCTTTTCTTTTTGTTATTTTTGTACTTTCCTTAAATTGAGATACCCTGCAGTCTGCTTTCTTTTTCGGATATCTACATATATACCGGATCTTAGGCCGCGCGACATAGCTTTCCCTTTCCGTTTTAGTGCCCCGAGCCGCTTTTTGATCACTGAGTAAAACTCGGTTGCTTCTCGTGAAAGTGCGGGAACTTTGGTAGGTATAGGGACTTTGTATCTAGTGCACTAATGGAGTGTTGGTTATACTTCACTTGCTGAAGGGGTTCCTTATTATTGTCAGACATGTCTATTTTTGGCATTGAAGCAGAACACTGGCTACCGTCTATCGAGCGTGCTAGTCATTACATCAACTTGGCTTCGTTGAAGGTTGAAGTCAAGGAATGAAGATCACTGCGTCCTCTGAATGAATACACTAAAGGAACAATGTAGCTTGACCACTACAAGTGGAGAAAGAGAACCGTTGATCAATGATTTCCGTACTGGGCTCCCAGTTTATCATTCACATCAATTCTCTCTTCAAGCGATGTCTTTGCACCATCGTTTGCCTAGTTAATCACCACTTCCTTCTATTGCCCGTACGATGGTTCGTATTTTGATCCGTAGCCCCATCGGGTTCACTAAGAAGTTCTTATATTATAGAGCTTACAAGGAACTAAAACACAGATTGCCACCCTAGTTTCAGTCCAGAGGCGTAGTCCTATAGTCGTTATTGAGAATTATATCAGGTCTGAGCTCGGAGGCAAGCGAGCAGCCTATTTCTCTGCTTGCTCCCCTTGTTGCTGCGTCCCTGTCACACGTATAGCTTGGGAGTCCTCCTTCTCTTTCCGATTCATCGCCCGCCAAATAACAAATAAGAAGAAAAATACGAGAATATAAAAAGTGATGGAACGATAATAGCGACATGAGTCTACATCACAGTATTGACGGCAGATAGGATACAACACCATGAGGGGAGATGCGAGAAGACCAATTGTGACGCTATTAATTACAGGATTAGAATCGCGAAAGTGTTTATTACTAGAGATAGAGACGTACTAGACCGGATGCTGATAGTACCCCATCTTTTGTAACATGAGCTCGGGGAGGCCAAGAGGGGGGATAGGGCGGTTGTCCATTGCATCAGATGCAGAAGGGGGGACAGAGATTTCGCCCATAATGAGGTTATGCACAGAAGTGGAGTGAAAATGAAGTCAAGTTACCTCCAGGGCTGCGTGGTCAACGCTTATTTAAGGCGCCATTAAGAAACCAAAGGAAAAGAAACAAAAAAGAGAAGAAGAAAACAGCCATCCCTGGACCCACCTTAAGTGGAGCATGCTAGACGAAGTCCAGTTTGCGTCTTTGTACTCGTTATACTCGTAGCATCTATACTGCGAAGTCCTAACACTAACAAACCGGTTTCCATCATACCTACTTCTTAGTGTTTTGCAGAGGACATTGCGATATGTCTGTCATAGATATAGGAATCTCATATTCTAGACCTCGAAGAGAGACCTCACTGACGGGGAACACACTTAGAGAAGGACATAAACTCTAATGTACTCCGTATGCCATAAATATCTAAGCCTTAATGACCTATACCTGCCTCTGATACAACGCTACTACGCCGCCGCTAAATCGAGTTCAATCGCGCCACTGCACGACTCACAGAACAACAGACTGGAAAATACCCATACCCCGAGCGCTCACAACGATCATCTGTGCTGCGAAATACTCAGTGAGCAGGAGTCTGAGCGCCCTAATAAAGCGGCTGGCCTAAAATCCGGTACATACACCACATATGTATGTACGCTAGACTCGACCATATCTTGATAGTGAATGTCTTAAAGAAACAATCAAAAGGTTGAAGCTAAGCCCATTGTGTTCACTAGGGCATACTAACATGTCTGAGATCGACATAGCAAGCACTGTGGCTCTGGTGTATACACAAATCAACTTTGGAAGGTGCAGGTGAAAAGGAAGACAAACCCCAGTAGTAGTGACCCAGCAGCAGGTGGCCTAGTGGTAACATGCTTCGTCATGTGTACCACGAGGGAAGTGCCTAAGATCTTCCACTATCTGACTGCTCCGGTTCGACTCCGGTCGTTCTCGAATTGTCATCTCTCTTTTTTTTTTCCTTCCCTTCATCCTCTTTTTCTATCCTAGAGGTGTTCAGAGCCTCATGTCATAGTTGGTGCCTGAGGCAATAAGGCCCCACCTAGCTGATACCTAGCTCTTTCCCTCTCTTTCCTTTATTCCTTGTCCTTTTCACCTAATACACTGACAGCCCTGGAGCTCTGAGATCCTTTGTTAACTGAATTCACAAACAAATGCCACATCTTATGCCACTTTGCCCACAAACCTTAACCATTCCATATGGAGACCAACACTTCGGCTACTTCTGAATGTCCTCAGACATACCAAGGATATAAACCATGGATATCCTTTCAGCTCATACTTTGGGCAACTTTATATATAAGAGATCATATACTAGCCCAGTGTTGGCAGCAATAACCTAAATCTAGATCTACTTGGTCTTGATGCCCTCCAAATTTCGAGGCCTAGACGCCTTGGCTCCCAATCATTATTCCTAAAAAGAATGATAGAGAAACTCTGTGATATTCCCGAGGTCCCTACTGTGGCATTAAGACACCCAGTTTGAACAGAGGCAACACCGACTTAGGCTTGAGGTTACCTAGGTACTCATACATGCTCAACTCATACATAGTCACGTGACCACTTATACTCATTGGGCATCAAGTTCTGCGAGGGACAACAAAAAGAAACACATCGTTGACTAATACGGAAGCTTGACGTCGTGTCAAATATGACCTGCCACGTTGATCTCCGATAATGGACGGTGAAGCCTGTGACTCACAGTTCTTCCCGAAAGCACCCGGTCTACTGTAAAGGCAACACCCAATTCACCCTGTATGCTAAATACATACTGTTTCTGTTCAATGAGAATAGAGATGGCAGGAGTAAATCCCCACCCTTTAACGCTGGTTCTAGACCGCGCAACCAAGAATTAAGCCCTGCCGATTGAAAGCCGGTTAATCTTGGCAGGTGGCGATATTTGGACTAAACGGCAAAAGAGGGGGAAAAACTTTAAGCATAACCCCACCCATTGGATGGAAATAACCTTAATAATCAGCTTCTTAAGTCAGCCGGTTCGCCCCCATCAGTTCTTCCCAGACATTTAACCGAATCGATTTCCACGGTTGATGACGAGTGGTTCATCCAGGTATCGAATGTCGCCTCTCAATAGGAACAGTCCTGACAGACATTGTTCGCTAAACGTGAATGGATAACTCGGCACTTGTGTACCTGTGTACCTGTGTACCTGTCTGTGATCGCTACGTACCTGCTCCATGAGTCCCCACGTGTACATCGTGCGTTGTACATGGATCTATAGCCCTATGACGAAAGTACTATGATAGAATCACACTAAAACCTGAGTAATAACAACACTCGTTAAAGTGTTAGCAGCTAAAACCGCTGATCAAAGGCAAATTAATCCGACTTCGTCCTTTAAAGGAAAAACATCCAGCAAATCAGATCGAGGCTTCCAGGCGGAAATCTCGAATCGAAAATCTTGAAAGCCACTTCCCAAGGTTAACCCCTCAGTGGGCACTAAAACAGCATCCGACCATCCGACTGGCGGAGGATCGACGTTCTGTGCAACGGGCTTGCGGTGTGGAGCCGGATCTACGAATGGGAGATTTTCGTGTTGTGTCAAGGGCCCTGTCTATCGTTTGTTCTAGATCGTGATTATACTTGTTCTTTGTTCTTGGTGTTCCACATATTCCCTTCATACTGATTATGATTTGTGACCATCTTCGGGGATTTTACCGGTTTATGCCTTTGCTCGTGCTCGAGTCTTGCTCGGGGCTCTTTTTCGTTCTCTTAACTAGCTTTTTCATTTTTCATTTTTTTCCTAGTTGTGGCTTGAAAAGTTGATGTAATACTTGAAAAAGGTTTGAAGTAAAGATCGTTTATATTCGTGTATGTCCAAGATCTGATGATCATTTGTCTATTCGCAAGTCTTGTCTATTTCTCTCCCACACCGTATATATATAACTCCCATTTCCCATTGAATCCAAGTGTGGAGGGTATTTCCGAAAAACCGTAAGAAATCATAGCTCGTGACGAGACATCCTGCCCCAGCGGGAATCAACCTGCTGTTGATGGGGAGAAGACATGTCGAATCAACCGAACATGTTGCATAACAAAAAAATCACCAATCTCATCTTAAAAAAAGGCATCACCATCTGGGGCGATGTATGAAAGAAAGAAAAAATCATCTGCCAGCTAGGACAAGATGCGATATGTTCAAAGGTATAATAAAAGAAAGGATGCACGGTTCAACCGGCAATACAAGCCATCACCGAGCAAATTTAGGACTGGCCAAGAGTGAGATCAAGAGCAGTGTCGATGGGGCAGCCGTGGGTGGCATGGTCATCAGTGGGCTTGAGGTAAGCGGCGGAGCAGGCGGTGTCACCAGCCTTGCAAATGGCCTTGGGGCAAGTGGAGGTCTCATCAGTGGGGATGACAGAGAAGCCGAAGTCGGTGAACTTGTTCTTGCCAGCCTCCATGTCGATGCAGGACATGTCCCAGAAGATGGTGTCGCCGGCCTCGGTGTACTCGAACTGGAGGACATCGTGCTGGTCCTGGTCGAGGGCCAACTTGATAGAGATACCGCCGCCGTTGGGGTTGGTGCGCCAGGTCTCGGAGTAGACGCCGCCGCCGCCCTTGATGGTCTGCATGGGACCGACGTCGCCGGCCACGGACCAGGCGTAGACGTCCTGGGCGAGGTTGTTGGTGATCTTGACACCGCCGCCGTCACGGCGGACCATGCCCTGCATGCCCTGGGGAAGGGCCGAGGCGATGGTGGAGAAGAGGGCAGCAAGGCCGAGAGTCTTGGTGAACATCATCTTGAAAGATAGAAAGATGGAGAGAATGATATAGTTGGAATATGAATTGTCTGGTCGACAGATGTTGTAAGGAATGCAGCGAGAGTCAATCTCGAGACTGAAGAGAGTGAATAGAAAGAAGGAATGTACTTTGAAGTGAATGTGTTGAAGAACAGAAATCCTCGGGGTAACGAAGGGGTTTATATAGATTTTGGAATGAGAGAATGCATACAGACCGAGATAGATCCAGTTACTGAAAGAAAGCGTGCCCCTACTTCGAACCATGGATCGTTCCAGGAAATTGTGGGGCAATTGAAAGGCAAAAGGCGAAAAGGCGAAAAAGGAAAAAAAAAAAAAAAAAAAAAGAAAAAAGAAAAAAGAAGAAATTCCAGAAAAAAGGAAAGAGTGGAACCGAAGGGTGCGAAGAACGGCGTCTCGCCTCCAGTTTCTGGAGAACCCGGACCGGTGAACAGTTGGGCGCGTAGTAGAATCAGACGATATATCAGATAATGTAAGATAAATAAGATAAATGCTATATTTAACATTGTTCTGTTTGCTGCATCTGCATTGCTACCAGTTAGGGCATCACCGCTACCCGTACAATATACATTGCATGTGCTATGCTTTACATAGTTATACGAGGTAGATGTAGATAGTTTGGGCGTGTCGGTTAGAGACATATCGCGTGTCTATACACTTTACCATCAAATTGCCCCACTAACCGCCTAAAAGCTACAACCGACAGCGTGGCAATAGTGCCCTCAACCCCTCGAACCCCACGTCACGGCCATCCGGCTGCATCCGCGGTTCTTCCAAACAGATTCGAGGACTTGGGTGAAAACCTTTGAACCAGCAGAATTCTATGGCAAAGAACATGGAAGAAGGTCGGCAGCGTGGCTGTACAGCCACTTAGCTCGCATTTTCGCCAGGAACCACTGGGGTTTTGGAGCTGGGTTCTATGGATGTGGTGTTTGGCCACCACAACCTTCTATCTCATTTTTCGGATTACATTCGGGGAAATAATGGGAGAATAGAAAAAGAAAAGTCAGAATCTAGAATTAAAGTCCAACGGGGTTTGAGGCAAATATCGAATAGAAAGGTGTGCGCTGTACTTCAACATCATAATGATGGTAGGGCATTACCAAGCAGGCCGGGCAGGCCACTCTACCTAGATACCTATATTGTACAATATTTGTATTCTAAAAGAATGCCAACTGAGCCAATTATAATATCTCTCTACATATTATTAGAGATTATTACAGCAATTGCAGCAATTACCAATCCAACCGGACCAGGTGGCTCCTGTCCAATGCTCGATAATTTCTATACAAACTTAGCCTTACTAGGTAGGTGGGAGTTGACAGCACAACATGTACGAGAATAGGAACCCCTGTGTCAACGAGACTCTCACCCAATGACAGATTTAGCAACACCTCCACCAGACGCCTCTGACGTCGATCTGGGCGTACCTGAGTCTGGATTCCTCTTTGGCATCATGTTCTGCATTGTACATCATTGTACGGAGTACACAGTATGGAGTCTGGAGTATTAATTCTCTCCATAATGCTACATACGTAACGTAACCTAAGTGGTCTTAGATTAGTGCATGTAGATTCGGAATCTCTAGTTCTGAACTAGCGAAGCCCACTAAAACCACCTTAAAATAGGTCTTGGACAATATCTGTGGAATGTATGACTATGGCATTTATCGCCATGTGCTGTGACACAAAGAACTCTCAATAATAAAAGCAATTACTGGTATACACAAACGATTTCTCCGATGTCTCACAATTATTCTGTTGTTTTCTTAACTTCACACTTGAGCTCAGGCCGATCGACTGCCCATCACTGGAAGTCAGCATCGGAGTTACCCGTGGACCTTCTCAAGCCTGGGTGGGACGAGTTGGATTCCTAACCCCCCCCGCTTTCCTTCTTTGCAGCTTACCTGCAGTCTAGATCGCCAGGGGAACCAACCAGCAGAAAACGGTGCCTGTCAAGGGAGGGGTGGACGGAGGATCCCGGATCAGGCATCTACCAATACGGAGTGCGCATGGCCGACAAACTAGCCAATGCGCCCTCGCCGCCCTCCTCCTTCTTCCGATGACCAGCCAACTCCAAGTTAATCTGGCGGTGGATGTGCACCAGCCAGTCCACGTAGCTCTGGGCCTCGTTATTCCGGTCCTCCAGCAAGAGTCGGGCGAACTCGTATTCCGCCCCGTCCAGGCCTTGCCGGGCCAGTTGGATCGTTACGGACTTGGACCCGCGCACCGTCGACAAGTACTGCAGCAGATTACGCACCTGTGCATTCAGGTGCGTCTCAAGCACCGGCAGGGACGAAGTGTTGGGGTTCAGGCCCTGGAGGGAGTTGTGGCCCGGCCCGAATAGGTCTTCCAGCAAATTGGGCGAGACCTGCGCGTGTATCCAGAGTAGAATTGCCTGGCCGTTATCCACTATGTAGACACCGCCATCTTCGATACGAGAGTAGCTCGCTCGCATCGTGGGCGGGATTTGGAGCTGTCCGTGCTCGTTCGCAAATCCATCTTCCGGCTGCATGTTGTGCACGGGGATAATGCGAGGGTAGAGGTACAAAGCCATTTCCGTGCATCCCATTGACCGGATCAGGCGCATGTCATGTATCCGTCGGTCTGATGACTCGGGGCCAGCCTTGAATGCTCTTGACTTGACCAAGCTGAGCATGTACATCGAAAATTCCTTCAGGTTCTCGGGTAGCACTAGCTGACCGGGTGGGTGCGAGCCCGAGAAGATCTTGCGGTATCCGCTGAAGATATCGACTGTCTTCTCTGAGATACTGGCTCGGATGTCCTTAAGGTTCTTATCCAGCGTTTTTGAGGCGGCTATAATGGTATCAGTATACATAGAGTCAACATCTTCTGACAGATTATCCGACTTACCCTCTTTGGCAATAACCGAGACCACGGCATCCTGGTCGACAAACTTCATCGTCTCCAGGCCCCCTTCATTCACCGCCGCCACAACGTTGATACATCGGACACGGCGTTGACCGTCTGCGGAAGTGTAAAGTAAAGCGGCTTGGAAGTGCGCATCCAACTTGGGATCAAGTTTACCGTCGTAGCTGAAGAGCACGCCAACAGCCTTGTCAGCATCAACACCGGCAATCTCCAGATCAGCGCCGAGTGTGTGCTGGACAAAGTTTCCGTGGTAGGCGGACACTTGGAGGCCATTAGAGCATCGGACTTTCATCAGGGTCTGATATCCAGTTTCACGTGTGACGGCATGAGCGATTTCCTTCCGCAGCTTGAGGAGGTCGCGTGGGGCATGGAAATTAGGGTAAAAGAAGGTTTCGCCTCCGGTGAGACTAGAGACGTGTCCTATGAACCAGGTTAGCTGATGCTCTGTATAGGGCGCAATGACGCATTCAACATACCAATTGTTGCCACATCGAGATATGTGCCACCAGGGGCTGCCATGAACAGATCCAAGCCCACGCCAGCTTCAGCCAACTTGCTTGCCGTCTTCTTCCAAGCTGGGTTTTCTGTAGTGAAAAGCTTACGTTCCGCATCGGTCCCATGGACCTTTGGATCTTCTCTGATAGCCAAGTGTCCAGGGCCGCACGTAGGTAAGCTAGCCACCGCGCAGACGATCTTGCCACCTGTAGCCTGCAGTGCGGAGAGAGCCGAGTTCAATGTCGGCAGCAAAGCCGACTCGGGGTTTTTGATAGAAGAGAAGATTTTGGGTATCCGACTGAGAAGAGAAGTGATCACAGACCTGCACATAGTTAGTGATCCGTAGAAGACCAGGAACAGGGAATCTCTTACTTCGATTCGTATGGGTCCACAAAGAGACCTTCGCTCAATGGCACAAATGGCTCATCTAAATCGGTCATAACCATCATTTGCGCTTGATCCAATGCCGCCTACAAACGTGTTAATAGACGACATCATCGCAGAGTGAGGAATACATACGGCCAGGTTGTAGAAGTGCACCTCCTTATCATACGTAACAATGCCGACCTTCGCTCCAACGGGTAATTTTCGTGAAGATCCATCGCCTTCGGTGCCCTCTGATGCCTTATCATCATCACCATACAGAGCATCCTTGATACCTGCGCAAACACCCTTGAGGAATCCCCGATGAACCGACTCCCGGCTGACATCGATCAAAAAGAGGGTTTGAAGGCCCACAGGCTCTTTGTTCCAGTACTCCTTCGGGACCGTAAATTCCACAGTTCCCATCAACAATTCAGGACGCTGCATGCGATCCACACGCGCACCGGATGGGTCGAGCGGCGCAAAGTATTCTGGAGGCGTATCGTTCGGGAACGTGCACATATTACAGACGAACTTGCTGCCACCGGATCGGAAGGACATAAATGGGTTGATATATGTTCGGCATCGCCGGCATCGCGGGGGACCAACATCCCCGAAGTCCAGCACGGGGATTGGTTGTTCGCCGGGATCCAGAGGCGCGAGGGGCTGTAGGATCATGCCTAATGGCAAGCCGGTCGAGGTAAGGAAGTCAGAGGCGGAGGGGATGTTATTGAGCGTTAAACGAGCGTATTTAGGAGAGGAGTTGCCCTGGTCCTGAGCTACGAACGGGATCGCCGCTGGTGGGGGGAGGTGTTGATCCATTGTCGGGTAGACATGGTTGAAATAGTACTGAGCGGGTAGGTCGCGCGATCGCGGGATGCTGGGAATATGCTCTGGGTCAATTCGGCCTGAAGTAGGGACAGAACCTGCGCCACTCTGTATACCAGGTATCGCAGCGACAGACTGCCCAGATACCAACCCCACCGCCGGGGAAACTGGTCGGTCAGCATGTTGGTTCAAGCCTGTGTTCAGGAACTGCGACTGTTGCTGCTGCTGCGGCTGCTGCAAGCCTCCTTGATCCATGCCAGTGTTAAAGCCTTGCGCGGGAGGTGCTGCACCACCCCCGATGTCGTGGTGAGCATGACGGTGCTTCTTCCGGTGTGTCCTGGCCCCCGCATCTGCTGCAATGCCCAAACCGCCCATCTGAGAGGCTAGTCCTGCCATACTAGGATCTACTGCTGCGCCGATTGGTTGTTGTGGTGCATTGTATGCGATGCCGGGACTCGCCATACCCGGTTGTTGTGGTGAGCCGTAGGCGGGCCACTGATTCGGCGCTGGGTTGGCGTAAGGCGCTCCTGGTTGTAGAGGTGCGGCGGTAGGAGGATACCCAGCTGGGTATTGCTGAGGGGGAACCTGAGCCATGTATTGTGGATTGGAGGGGTCTTCGCTGGACCCCTGGCCCATTGTGTTATACATTGAAGAGTCGGCCATGGTGGATCATGCCGCGGGGTGTGAAAAGGCGAGAGGTCACACAAGGGTGGGATTGAGAAATGGAGAGAAAAGAGGCAAATTCTCAACAAATCATCACGTATGGAACAGAATAGGGAATAACGAATAACAAGAGACTCTTATGTTGACGATATACTGGATTGACCACCTAAACTCACTCGGATTTACGTACTTCCGAGGTTCTTCACGTGGGCCCGTTGTACTGTTTACGAGTTGTACTTCTTCCTCTTCTTCCTCCTTTTCTTCCTCTTCCTTAAGTGTTACTATTATAGAAGACAGACATCCTCAAATGACTTCGAAATTGCCAATCTGTCCCTTTCTTAATAAAATGTAGTATGACCCGCTATTTGTCACCTCTGCATAACTCCGTGTTGGAGACAGACTAGTCGGAGACCATCCCACTCTCTGATGGTCCCAATACCATATATGGTTGGCACACCGGGCTTTGTCCTCGTGTCAGCACTTTAGACAAAGCAATTCGTCTTTGCCAGGCTTGGCCAATATTTTCGAAGGTCAATTTTACGCTTATCATATTCTCTCCAATCACGTCAGATCGCCCATCCTAGCTCCGGTTCAAGCTCCTTCGGGTATGGATTTCTTTTCCTGGCGTGTTCATCTCACCGTCTCTTTCCCGGCTTTGATGACTCCCCATAGCTCGGGTTCCTGAGCCGACTACTCTTCGTACATCGTAGGTATAATAGACAAGGCTTCTGTGAGTCCGGAGATTTCTCTTTCCTTTCCCCCTTATCTTTGCGCCCCCTAAAGGTCCTTGCATATTGGTCACATACTCCTTATCATGGGCCTGACCGTAAAACCAGACCCGGATCGCAAGCCCAGGAGAGAAAGAGTAGATACACCAGCTCCTCTTGAACCTACAATGGCGACTATTCACGATGATGATGAGCTGCTGCTGGCTCGCATCGGCTATAAGCAGGTATTGGCGCCCAACGCCTTGCGACGATCATAGCGGGGCACAATCTGATAACGATCTACTCGCACTAGGAGCTACGACGAGAATTCTCCAAATGGTCGACCGTCTCATATGCCATCTCTATTCTGGGAATCCTCGGCTCCGTGCCGGCGACATTTGGGGCGCCGTTATCGGCTGGCGGCCCAGCAACAGCTGTATGGTGCTGGTTGATCGGTTCATGCATGGCTATGTGCATTGGAAGCTCCGTGGCAGAGTTAGTATCGGCATATCCCACGGCGGGAGGGATGTACTTTGTCACAAAGCACGTCGTACCTCCCGATCAGGTCCCTATCTTCTCCTGGATCCAAGGTTGGTGTAACCTCCTTGGACAGACAGCAGGAGTCTCCAGTGTGGCATACACAGTCAGTCAGATGTTGCTGGCCTGTGTTAGTATGAATTCGGATCTTGTCGATGGCAAGTATTCGTATGCACCGTAAGTCATCCAGCCCAGTTGCTACCTAGATATGCTTCCAAGCTGATATCATTCAAGGACGGCGCTGGAGACCGTTCTAGTATCAGTCGCAATTCTATGCATCCTTGGGGCGATTTGTTCATTGACGACGAAATCCTTGCATCGAATTATTCTGTGGTTTGCTCCCATAAACAGTGTGTAGCAAAGGGACTTCGTTATTGACCTTGTGCTGATGAGTTCACAGTTGGGGCGACTATCTGCATCTGCATTGCGCTGATTACCCTTACCCCTAATCTACAGCCAGCGTCCTGGGTCTTTGGCCATTTCACTGATGGCTCAGGCTGGGGCTCCAAAGTCTTTTCTTTTTCCTAGGCTTTTTATCCGTTGCCTGGACAATGACCGACTACGATGGGACGACACAGTATGCGACCCAAAAATCCATTTCTACCAGTTTACATTCTAACCTTTCAACCTTATTGCAGCATGTCCGAAGAAACTCATGATGCCGCCGTGCGAGGACCAATTGCTATCCAAACAGCCGTCCTAGTATCCGGAGCACTTGGATGGCTCCTGACTGTATCAATGTGCTTCTGTCTAACCGATTTTGAGGGAATTCTGACCTCGCCTACCGGCCTGCCCGCAGCCCAGATCTTCCTAAATGCCGGCGGCAAGCGAGGTGGCACGATCATGTGGGCATTTGCCATTTTGGTTCAATTCTTCACAGGTTGTTCGGCCATGCTGGCAGATACAAGAATGGCCTATGCCTTTGCCCGAGACGATGCGCTTCCATTTTCAAAGTAGGATCCTTCTGACCTTCGCACCCGATTCAAGTTCCGCACTGATACATTTTAGGTTCCTTTCCAAGGTCAATCCTAGCACTCATACCCCTGTCAATGCAGTGTGGTTCGTGGTTATCTTCAGCGTAGGTCTGAACTGTATCGCCATTGGCTCTACGCAGACAGCAACCGCAATATTCAACATCACTGCCCCCGCGCTAGACCTGTCTTATGTGTCTGTCATTCTCGCCCATCAGCTCTATAAATCGAAAGTCAAATTCATCGAGGGCCCCTTTACACTCGGCAAATGGGGTACTCCTATTAACTACATTGCTGTTGTCTGGGTCTTGTTCATCAGTACAATCCTTTTCTTCCCACCACAGCTTCCTGTGACGCCAGCGAATATGTAAGGCGCTTGGACCCGGTTTATGTCCAGATATGAAAAAGCATGCTAACATGTCCATACCCAGGAACTACGCCATCTGTGTCGGTGGCTTTATTGCGGCTTTTGCTTTGATATGGTGGTGGGTTGCAGCTCGAGGGTAAGAGACGTCTAAGACTAATCCATACTTTTGACATACTCAAGCGGATACTGACATGTCCTAACTTCTTTCTGCAGGAAGTACACAGGTCCTCAAACCAATGATATCATACGAGAAGTTCCCACTGAGGACGATGGCGATGATTCCGAAGAGTCAGGCGAGATCACTGTTTAGGCGACAGATTCGTCTCTTACGCCACTAGAACTTGTGGTCTCATTTTCCAGGTTATGGATTAGATATAGATAGATTACGCTCATGCTTGTTTGGTGTTTTAAGCATTTAGAAATGGGTCATGTTAGTTTCGGGTTAACTTGTGCGTCGATGATAATAGAAGGCTACCGGCGCTATTAATTTAGGCAAGTAATGAGCTCGTTTGATTATAAATCTCTTGGTGTTTGGAAGAAACAAGTGGCTATGAATGCTTTGTCGGTCATGAAGTTATACACCGGAAAAGGATAGAAATACATGTCACGTGCAGTGCCTAGCTGCCTGCAACAACAGCCAGGCCCTCGTAGATTTTCTTTTTGACAGCAAGGAAGCTCCCTAATCCACGGCCAGAAGGCCGACCCAGTGAAGACTGCGCTGTTGCTTCGATTTCGATCTTGCCCGTTCCTGATTTGCGCACTGCTACCGACTTGTCAATGAGAAGCGTTCCCTCGCCTCGGAACTCGGCAGTGTGACCAGCGGATTGCATCAGCTTGCGAAGATCAGCCAATCGCAAGTCACCGACATGAAGAGGGCGAGCCATAGACCTGGTTCCTGCAGCCATGCTGGCTGGAAGAGTGTCAAGTAAAGGATAGACTTCCACTTTGTCGATTATTTTAGTGTCTGCTTGCCCTAATTCAGGGGCGACAGCGGAAGAGGCTGCTTCGTCTTTCAGCTGCTTCATCTTCTTGCCTGATGCTTCGACGTCCCCGATTTCGGCAGGCTCTGGTCCTCTCAACTGTGCCGTGAGAGCAACGACACCGAGGCTGCGGACGTGCTGCCAATTCAAGCGTCGAACGAGCGTGTTGCTCAGCTTGACATTCCAGGCATTCGTATCGACACTTGCATCGATGACTTCACGGTTCGCGGGAGTGAAGATAATGGCAGCCGAGTCAAACGCAGGGTCAGACACCGTAGCGCCCAGCTTGACTGTCAGCAGTTTCTGGCATTCGGCTGCCAATGCTGACGTCTCTTCCTTCATGCCCCCAACTAGGATCAATTTCTGAGGTTGGATCAGTGGAATTAACATCTCCAAGCTGCGCTTATCGTGCAAGCCCATGAAGTCAATAAACGCAATTCTAGCGTTGATAGTGATGGTCTGAGTATTGTAAACAACCTTCGCAGGACCTTCGAATGACTGGCCTTCTACTTCGTCTTCGGACTCCGCAGCTACATCGGCATCTTCACCATCGGAGACAAGGCTAAGATCATCGTCATCAATAATCTTGCCATCAATGTGAGGACGTTTCCGTCCAGCTGCGCCGCCAGACAACTTGTGTCCATGGGGGCCGGCGGCATCATCCCAGCGTCGTTTTTGGCCCAGCTTAGTCTCGGCATCGGTACGCCGTTGCTGCATATCAATCTCTTCGCGTTCTTCGGCCCGGAGATACTCTTCTGGACGAATGAATTCTCCATATTCGTCTCCCTTCTTTCTCGGTGCCACATAAGGGAACATACGCTCGCGGCCCTTCTTTCCACGCACGTCGTAGTCGTAAACGTTCTTTCGACGAAGAAGGATGTTGATGCCTAGGTCTTCGTCGCTCACAGCAAGTTTGCTTCGAGTGGCGTGTGCAAGTGAGGCGGAAAAGTTCAGCGCGCGACCCTGGTGTTCAGGATCCGAGTCCTCGGAAGTGGTGGAGCTCGATCCGTCATCGAGGGCATCCGCGGCAGTTTCAAGGGTCTCCTGGCCAAGTGTTTGAGAGGTGTCTTGAAGTTGGCGCTTGGTCGCGAGATACTGCTGGTATATTAACTGCTCCCCGGTATCCAGAGGGGCTCGCTGCACATCTGTCCAGCACAGTTCTCGTCCACCGCTGTGGACTTGTTCGATATGTTCGCCATCCGATCCTTTCTCAAGAGCCACGCCATCTCTTCTTTCCTCATACCACTGCCAAATCATGCTTCCAATTGTGGCCGAACTTTGTGATGGTTTCGACTCTTGAGTCTGCATATCCTTGCGGAAGGACTCCGTCATCAACAACAGATTGTTGGGTCCTTCGGCCACTTGTCGAAGTGCATGCTTTGAGAAGCCCCAGTCCATTGATGTATCAGATGCAAGAATTACTTTAGGTCCGGGTTCTGCCAAGAGCTTCTCGAGTCGCTTCTTGCGCTCGATGATCTTGAGATGTTTGAAAGTGAATGGGCCTCCACCCTTGATAGTGCTCTTGTCCTGTCCACCCGTCCTTTGCCCGTTCGTGACATCTGCACTTTCCGCGGCTTCAAATTCGCGAACAATGTTCTCGTCCATCCACTCCAGCATGCTTCGGGCGAGTCGGATTGTGTTGGTAACCTTCTTTCCAGCCAGATACAACCCAGCGCCCTGAAGGACATCCTCTTTGTCGCCATTGGCGGCATCACGCCAAGAGTGTTCTAGTGCGTAGGCCAGTTCAAGAACTCGCGCACTTGTGTCTGTAGGAATGAGCACTGTTCCACCTTTCGCAAGGCTACTACGGATCATATCGAGCAGGAGATCGTCTCGCTTTTTCCGACCCCCGAGGGTGCCAGCTTATCGCCTCCCGTTGTACTGCAGATCAAGGCTGTGGGTTTCCGCAACTGTTCAATGACTTCTGTTCCACTGGCGCCAGAGCCACCGAACCACGCAGCACCCGCGACCACGCTCTCACGGGCCTGGTTCCAATCCACTGCATAGACAATAGATTCCAAACCATGCTGAATATGCCATATCGTTCCACCGACCGTGTGACCGGCATTGTAGGCCGTGAGAGTAAGCCCGTTCAAGGGCGGGGAGAAAGGTGATGGGAGCGGTTGGTGTGGTTGGGAATATTTGAGTGGCTGGATGAGAGAGAAGTATCGAGAAATTTCCTCTGCTGTCGGCGATTGAAGCAGTATTCGGCTTGCGCTGCCAGCGGCTTCGGTATCTCCGCCTGACACAGTCGCAGACCCTGCCGACGACGCGCCTGGCTCTGAAACAGAAGCCTTCGGTAGGAATGTTGCAGCAAGCGGAGCGGAGGCATAAAGATCTTGCAGGAGCGTACGGCCGAAAGCAATGACAGGATTCGTTGCATAGATTGGGATTTGCGTGAAGAGAGGGAACGTTCGGCAGCAATGGACTAGGGCGCCAATATGAGCGGGCGTCGCGTGTGTCAAAAGGATGAGAGAAAGTGTAGGAATATGCCTGATGGTAATATTAGCTCATCTGATTTCAAACAAGGAAACGCGTTGATCGCATGCTCACTTCTCAAGTTCCGCTAAATCAAGGGTATTGAACTTCTCATCCCAACCAACATCCACTAGGATCTTGATGCCTCCATCAAGCTCCAAGATAGACTGCGATGCCCTCGAATATGATGACTGGGCACCAAGGAGGGGAGTGAAAGTGAACATATTGGGAATCTGCCGTTACTCACGGCAAACCTAACAGCCGCGATTGTTCTGAACCAGCGATGCGGCGACAGATCGGTCACAATCAATGCAGCTGTATGCCTCGAGGTATCTGGTCAATTCCAAGACTGATGATCCATTATGTCAGGGTGTCAAATTGATCCGACTTTCGCGAACAAAGGCGAGAGATACCAGACGACGGGTGAGCTGTTTGTTCAGTTTGCACGTGATGTCGAGCAATATAAATGCCGAACCTATTGTATAGATCAGGTCCTTCCATCAACACCTTTTAAGAGGTCTTATTTTTATTTTTATTTTAACTTATGCTTCACCTGTCTGCGGGTAACTACTGCCTTCTATATTGACTTTGGAAATTTATTGAGTATCGTGCAACAAAGCGTTGCCTTACGATTATGCCACGGGACTTACTACGTTAGACAACATACATGCTTCGCTCCGACTCGGTTGTAACAATGAATGAATGTCCAGAATAATGGTAACGTGTAAGTGAAGGTACAAAAAAGCCAACAAATTCAAACAACGAGACATGTCCAAAACTCCGAATCTATATAACGCCGATCAAACGATCATCCAAGGAACATCCCAAACTCCATTACAATAAGTACACAACAGGCTTATCTAAACGACGACCACCGGGCTGAACTGACTGACTGCTCTTTTGCAGATGCTGGTCTTGGCCTTCTCTTACCTTGTCCCTTGCTCCTTTTTTTGGATCTCGAGACCTTTGTGCGTGCCGCAGGCGCAGGTGCTAGCCCAATCTAATCGATTATGATCAGCGAGATTCTCAAAAAACCTAATGAACCAAGGCACTTACTGGATCCTGCCATTGACTGAAAGGCCGGTGCCTTTCAGCCCAAAGGGGTAGCGTAGCGTCGACTGTGGGTTTGATGTTATGGCCCGCCAATTCCTCGCCTGCCCACACTCTTACTCGGCGAACAGCCAGAGGGTCAGGGAAATGCCTCGCCCTCTGAATTGGATCCTTTAGATACGCCTTTGTCTGTTCCAGAAACCCATCTTGCAGATTAGGCGGAATCTCAGGACTAGGCGCGTCTGCCTGTGGTTTTGCACCGGTCTGATTCCCTGTAGTCTTCTTCAACAGTGCTACTGGCGGCCTGTCTGATATTTTCTCCGCTGCAGCTGCTCGCATTTCGTTTCGTTTTTCTTGTTCTGCTCGTACAAATGACATAATTTTATCCACCCTGATCTCCGCCGCTGTCTTCCTTTGAGTCGAAGCTGGTAGTGATGATGTTGTTGACGTCGACTCCATCCGCGTTCTTTTCCTTGGGTTTGACACCTCTTCTGTTTCGAGTTCTCTTGTCTCCGCATCTTTCTGTGTATCTTCCAGTGCCTCCAGCGCTTCCCTTTCGGAATTTGGTGATGGCTGTGCTTGACGCTTTCGTTCTGGCCCTTCCTGATGTCCAATTCCGCCTAACCTTTCAACTTGAAACAAACATTAGCATGATTGGCTGGGTGATAAATAAGCAGATTGACTCACAATTCATTTGCTTCTTGCTATAATACCTCTCGATTTGTCCAGGGCTGAAGAGCCCACCATGGGATACTGGGGACAGGCTATTCGTTGATTGAGCGCTATTATCGTCAGCGACGTTGACCTTGCTAGTCTCACTGGTCTTGGAAGAAGCGCTGACCTCGCTGCTGGAGCCGGAGGCAGAGAAAAAGCTATCAGGTGATTGCTCTCGAGAGTCCCGAGCTGAGTTGGACTCAACCTGAACGTCATCGCCGTCGCCAAAGATTGAACCATCTTCCGCGGTCGTATCTAGAGCCCACCAGTTAGCGCCTTGCGCGAATAGATCTGCAGCATGCAACCTTCATGGGTGCAATGTCAAAGTGACTAGTCTTCCTCTTCCCTAGAGCCGTGACAACCAATCAAGTGACTCGACCTAGACGCCTTGGCTCGGACTCCTTCCATGTAGCTCATTGTGTCTCATACAGGAAAAGGCAAAGGAGCATACAGAGAAACTAAGCACGTTTGTACTCACCAATTCTTGAAATTTTCTCATCGTTTCCTAGAGGCACAGGCGTTGTCGGTTCCGAATAAGTGCCCTCTGGATTCAGTTCCAGGCTAGAGTTCCTGGTCACAGACCACCTTCTGGTATCGACTGACGAATTTTCTTCGCTGTGCTGCTCGCTGTCCTGCTCATTTCCAAGAGCCGTAGTAGTGGTTGTTGGGTCCGAGTAAGTGGCCTCTGGATTTAGTTCCAGGTAAGGTGCCTCTGAGACAGATGAAGCCTTGGACTCGCTTGACTGATTTCCTTTGCCACCCTGCTCACTGCCCCGTTTGATTTCTGCGTCCGGGCTTGCAGAGCGCGGGGCAGTGGGCCATGTCTCCGATGTTGCTCGATTGGAGATGTGGGTAGTTATGACATGCGGATACTGCTTCCCCATGTGTTTGTTATCCAATCGGATTGCCAGGCCTGGACGCTCATAGTCGCGGAAGTGTAAGCCCGTATCACTTGACCTTCGACTAGTCTGCTGGGAGCCTGACGAAAAGTGCCTCGTGATGGGTGCTGGCGGCAGCGCTGGGTACCATTTGTCCCCGACAGTCACAGCCTTGGGCAAGGGACCCGCGGGGTGAGACAGGGATGCATAGATAAGCCCCCGCACCCTTGTATCGTTGAGCGTGCTTTCGAGGCACTTGTATGCAAGTTCGTAAAGAGCTGGGTATTCTAGCCCGGTCCATCCGAAGTCACCTTCTTCAAAGGTCCATTGTAGACCGCCGAAGTCACTTTTGCCATCAGGCCTGCCGTATTTGGAATTTGAGGCAGGTCGTTTTATGCTTTGGGTCTGAGTGATCATCCAACGAGGGTGCGGTGCAGCACCTCCAATGTAGATTTGTGGTATGTTATCTTCGTTCTCTACACCTTCTGGGAGATGGGCTTCCATGACGTACACCCATTCCCCAATTACGAAAGCCGGACGCTTTGCTTTCGGCGGGCCCATTTCCACGCGAAGATTGGGAGTAGCCCCAGTCTCAACCTTGCGCTTTTTGGCCAGCGGTTCATAGTGTTCTTCTTCGCTTTCTTCGTCTTCATCATATTGTTTTGTTGAAGCCTTCGTGTCCTTCGCCTTTCTGGCGGTTTTTGCGGTTTTCCCGATTTTGGTGGTTTTGGTTCCTTTCGTCTTCGCAGCTGTGCGCTTTATGCCCTTTGTGGTACTTTTGGCATTGGCAGCCTTTGCAGCCTTTGCAGCAGCCTTTGCCACAGCTTTATTTGCGTCATTCTCAGCCTTGGCTGCAGCTTTCTTCGCATCGTTCAGAGCCTTCACTGCAGTCTTCTCGGCCTTCTTTTCCTCCCTCTCAGTCTTTAGCCGGGCAGCTTTAGTGGCCTTTTCGGCCTTGGAAGGCTTAGCCGGCAGAGGCTGAGCCTTTGGCTGAGTGCCTGTAGTCCTTCGTCGTGTTGTAACCATTTTTCCGACTTGATGGATAGTATTCCGATCTGATTTGATATGTTAGCCAGTGAATGTGTAGAATGGTAGCACGGTGACTATACTTTTTCAATTGGTGTTGTTATAAGTAATATGATTGATCTGTTGGTAGAAAATTCAAGTGAAGAATGTCGAGCTGGTCGTGGTTGAGGGTAAATCTGGACATGTTAGCTCTATATTAATAGAAGACAGAGACCGGTCACGTATTCGTGCAGGTAGACAAAGCACGAACAGGGATAGACGAAGCAGCGTCAAGATACTTTAGCAACACAAAGAGAATTAAAAATATCTTTTCGAGACCTCTTCTTTGTTGACCGCGCCCAGTTTATTGCAGATACGCCGAGGGCCTTGACAAAGAGCGTTTCAAGTCAGTCTTGATTCGCAAGTCCCACTTTTTGCAATCGAAAATAGCTGCGAATTAATCTGGTTTGTTAACAATTGTAATGCAACAGGTGTATAAGATCTGTTGGCACCTATTCACGCCGTGGCATTTGTTCACTTTTAGCTTGCGAGGATGGAAGAGAAAGAAGCCAACAGAACGAATTAAGGAACCCAACCTATCGAAGTCACTCAAAGAAAAGAAACAAGAGTATCTTGGGACTTCGAGCGCATGAAGAACAATAAAGGACAGGAACAACAAGAAACGAAGCAGCAGTCCGTACCGAAAATCGATATGTCATTTGAAAATAACCACATCAAAGAGAATGAGAGCAATTCCCCGGATATCAGTCCCAGAAACAGAATACCTCGTTTCCGAACCCATATGAGATATGAGTCTAAGCCGTTATTCCAGACCATCCCGGGCAATTCGCACCTTGTTTACTCCAGAGAGACCCAGATTCCTATATCGATAATGTAGTATCCTAACAAGTTGAACACATTCTTCCGGACAAGCTGGGAAATGCGGGACTACGAAGTGCCAGGCCAGGTTAGGGCTCGCTTCCAAGTGAGGATATCAGCCATTTCCAAGAAGTAAAAGCTGACCAGGGGAGACTAAACCTACTTCTTGTCCCGATTTGGCAATGACTCCCCTCACTTCCTATCACAGAAACGCCTCTGAAACGAAGCGAGGCATATTCCCCCGTTGTCTGGGTCTGACGCCAGAATTCGAAACGATACAAAGAGCTTTGAGGATGGATGAGTCCCTGCCGCCGTGAAGGATGAGCCCGTTCGAATCGAGTAAGTAGTATGGCCGCTGGAACACACCTAGGCAGGCTTGTTTCTTTCAAATGCAGAATGGTAATATTCGACATGAGGGGGAAACCCCGTGGTAGCTTCTATCAATTGGGGTTGGTCTGATTGGCTAGGTTGTATCCAACCCGTCTTTGACATGGTTAGGGCTATTATTAGCGGACGCATATCAGCACGGGACAAAGGATAATTCGAAATTAACACTCAGATAGACATGAAATTGCCGGCTTACAAGCCTTTCATTCTGGGATAGCGTATCACTTTCCAGTAACATGACACAAAGAGGGATGCTGTCTCATGGACCTGCTGACCTGATTGCTGCAGGACTACCATATTTCAGTTGAGACTGCTAAATCACTGTCAATATTCCTCAAATGATCTTTGAGTCTCAAGTTGGCGCCAGCAACATGATCAAAGTAGGGATGGAGATTTCCCAGCACTATCGAAAGAAGCCTAGGGATAATGTACAGATGATAAGCCGTCTTTTTAGAGGAGCATACAGGGCCACACAAGTAGAAGACCTACTTCCATACTCACCCTCTGGGATGCAATACATGGACTTTATGTCCCTTGGGGCATGTAATGTACGAATACGTAGGAGACTGAGAAGCAAGAGTCAGAAGTAAACATTGGTAGAATAGGAAGACGATTAACAGAAAATAATTTCGTCACTCAAGTACGCTAGATATATTAGCAACCCCAAGCACAGCGGATGTCTGTCTTGTTTGGTCCTTAATTATGTCACAATATGGCAGACCCATCAATTTTAATCTTCTTCAAGCGAACTTTAGCACAATGAAGCGTATTCACGCTCCCTGCCCAGGCAGACTGTCTATTGCCAGTACCTGGGCTCATCGAAGACGTGGTAGCGGTGTCCGCGCACTCCCTGGCCGCGGAACAAGGCAGGGAAGCGGCGGCCAACGGGGACCATCTCCTCTGGGATACGCATCTCATTTTCGGGTTCGGGCTCGCCAATGACGAATTTTCCAACCTAGATCACGAAACAGTTAGAAATTAAGCACGCGTAGAAAGAGAAAAGAAAATTACTTACCTGGATCTCCGTATCCGTGATTGTATCACGACTGATTCTGGCGTAGCCAGTACGGTGCAGCTTCTTGAAGAGAAGGTACTCGCACCATCTATCCCAGTCCGTAGGATCGATATCCTTCATTTGGCTACGCTCACTCACGTAAGTGTTGTAGTTACCCTCGAGCGGCTTGGTGACGAGGTAACTCAACAGGATCAGAGGACGCGGGGAGTCGCCCATCAACTTTGACAGATACTCGCTCTGCAAGCGGCGGTCCTCGGGATCCTCTTCCTGTCCGGAATGGAACACAACAACATCAATCATCTCGCCGTACATGTCCAGTGTGGCGTGGATTGCAGGTGCCAGCTCACCCACAGGCGAGGGGAGGAGGTGGTGTGTGGAGTTCACAATGGGGAATTTGGACAGCAGGGCGGAACCCCAGGTGTGCTTGTTGGGACCGGGGCCGAAGTCGGTGTAGTAGCCAAGGTCCTCCGCGATGAACTGGGTGACATCCCTGTTGCCCATGATGATACGCTGGTTGTCGGATTCGAGGAAACCAATGACATCCAGCTCAAGCTCGCCAATGACGTCGCGCATGCGGCGCTCAGATGACCACATGTTGTTGTCGAGGCCGAAGTGGACAGTCCAGATACCAGCGGTCACAACCTTGTCCTCCTTGTGATAAGGAGTGTAGTCATTGGTCGGGAAGCGGAGGTAGGCGACAGACACGGAAAGCAGTTGCAGCACAGCAAGAACGTAGATATAGTACGATCGCTGTTTCCTGCTATTGGGGTTGACAGGCTTGTGCGGCTTGCGGGAGCGAGTCGAGTTCGAGGTCGCCGCAGAGAAAACACCCGCACCAATGGACAGCATTGTGGTGGTCATGAGCCAGTCAGTGTGCTCACGAAGCAACGGCCCACCTGGCACGAAGGCATAGGCGACAACCCAAACGTGGAAGAGCAAAAGAACCACATAAACGATGAAGCCGATACCGAATGTGCTTGCAGGAGAGTGACGAACGCTGGACACAATCAGAACAGGAGCAACGGCCATGATATAGAACGCAAAGATGAGGGCACCATAGAATCCAGTCCAGTGGTGGTAGCAAGTAAGAAGAGCAGCACCAACGGAACCGACACCGAAGGCAGTCCAGCTTCCAGCGATTCTAGGGTGGAAGATGCCGTACACAAGGCCGGCTCCCATTGCGAAGATCGTCAGAGCACCGTGAGGAGCTGCAAGCGGTCCGCGTACTGGGTATCCGTCCCAGACCCACGAGATCATGGTACTCGAGTCAGTCAAAAGTGACACGATGGCGAACATCAGAGCGCCAAATCCGACACCAGCAAGAGTGGACGAGCCCTTTTTTCCACCTGCTGGCAAGTAATCACCGCCGCTCGTGGTTGAGCCTCTCTGAGACCTCAAAACAGCGAACAGAGCAAGGAAGATTCCGACTTTGTTCCAGCCACCGTTCTCGGCGTGAACAATTGGCCAGAGGGGGTTGTTGGTCTTGCATGCGAACTTGGCAACGACGGACATAATCAATCCGATTCCCCAGGCCATGATACGGGCCTCGAGACGAGGGGTGTTGCCCCTTTCCGAAAAGAAGCTAGCGGTCCATGCTGCACAAGTAGTAGCAAGAGCGAACCCAGTCACAAAGAGTCGGTTGGCAGGATCCTGAAACTTGTATGCGAGAAGGCCAACGAGCGAAAGCAGGTGAAGAAGACGAAGATTCTTCGCCGCTGCATATCGGAGGGACGGGATAACGTAAAGCAACGGGGATGTGCAAGTAACAATGGCAACCTCGTATCCGGAGATACCCATGTGCCAAAGAGGGAAGTCTATCAAGGTCAGACAAGTCCATCCGTACCAGGGTATACATGTCACTTACACCAGACAAGGACAGGCAGAGCAGTCACGATGGTCCAGAAAACAAACTACATTCCATTGTCAGCAACGCAAGAGATCAATGGTCGGCTGGTATAATTTACCCCATTGTAGACATCGGAGGCGGCGTCAATGACCTCGGTCCAAAAGAAGCCTTCGCCAAAGGTGTTGCCCACTGGCTTGCCCTTCCTACGTATGTGGTTAATTTCCAGAGAGGTTGTAGTTGGTTATGGGTTTGTACACACTCTTTCTCCAAGACAGAATCTGCAGTCGTTTCCAATTGCCTAACGAGCACAAACTTAGACAACGTTTTTTCTTTGTTCAAAAACAATATAGCCTTTGGCACTATACATTTGATGCGGGCAATGTCATTTTGGAAGCCACGGTACATACCCTCTGCTAACACCCTTGACATCCCTCACCACCAGTTCGAAGCTCTCAAAGTCAAGAGCTGTGACAGCATCGAAACCGACATCGAACAGGATCAGGGACCATTCAAAGAAGGCATATTTGGTGTAGGCTAAAGGTTTGACTAATTAGCATGCGGTAACCTCCACTTGGATGCGCACAATGGCAAGTACTCACCACCAGGAACCTTGTGGACCTTGTGCTGAATGAAATAGTAGACCAACGGAACCAAAGTTCCAAAGAACAAGCTGGCCATGATTTTGCGGTACTTGACGGCACGGCGGTTGGCCGGGCTGAGCGCGAGGCAACCCAGGGTCCACGGCAAGGTGGCCACCAAGTACGAGATCATGAAGATGTCATGCCAGTCGTGGTCGTCGGTAGATGTGACATAGGTCCAACCGCCGCATGTCAATGTCCGGAAGATGCCCACCCCGGCGACCAACTTGGGTAAGGTCGAGTTTGGACGCGCAGTCAGGATGTACCACAGGAAGACGAGGGCGAAGCGAGGACCGGAAGTAATAGCAATAAAGACCTGGAAAAAGGACCTTTCGGGGTATCGGTCACCGATGGTCGCAGACACGGAGGGGAACCATTCAATGGGGTAGCCGTAATGTTCATTCTGAACGATCTTGTGGTAGTGCAAAGCAACGCCGACAATCAAGGCGCTGATGAACGCTGCATATGCGAAAACCGTGTGAGCCCACGCGACCCATTTGCCATTGATCTATAGAGATGTCAAGTCAGTGGCTTTTCTAGATTCGAATCGCATGGCGCTTGGGAACTTACGGCAACCACGGCATCTCCGTCCTTGTATCGGGGAGCCATGGCGGCGCAGAGGTAAAGGCAATCTCTGCACCTATAAAATGAAAAAAGCAAAAATTGAGAAAGAAAAGAGTGTCAAGAAAAAGAACGAAAGGAAAAACGACTTAAACAAGATGTCACGAGCAAACGGCCCCTGAGAGAAATGAAAACAACGTCCGGATCCCTCGGTGCTTGTGAGTGTCCTTTGCGCTAACCCGATGCGGCTAAGCGCACTCTGGGGCTGATCGGTGTTTTTTCGATGCGGGATGCCGACTTTTTTTTTTTTAACCTCTTCAGTGAACAGCAATCATGTCCGCCGCAACAGATAAGGCTCGATTCTTCCTCGAGAAGTCTGTGCCTGAGCTCAAGGAATATGAGCGCAAGAAGATTTTCACCAAGGTAAGCCCGCAAAGCGGAGTTCTTCCATCAGAATGGCAGTTGATCAGGATAACCAGGATGAAATTTCCTCAATCGTAAAAAAACGATCTGATTTCGAGCACAAGCTTAACGCGCGTGGTGCACAGCCGGTGGACTTTGTGCGCTATGCTGAATACGAAATGAACCTCGATGTGCTGCGAAAGAAGCGGGTGAAGCGACTTGGGATTCGGTCGGCAGGGTTCAACGGCCAGCGACGCATTTTTTTCATTCTCGATCGAGCTACACGCAAGTTCCACGGCGATATCAACCTCTGGGTCCAGTACATTGAATATGCTCGCAAACAAAAAGCACACAAGAAGCTCCTCATGATTTTCACCGATGCTCTGCGACTACACCCTACCTGCGCCGAATTATGGGTTTATGCCGCTAAGCACGTCCTCGATGATCACGGAGATATGACACAGGCTCGGAGTTACATGCAGCGCGGTCTACGGTTCTGCAAGAGCGCGAGGACAATTTGGATTCAATATGCAAAGCTGGAATTGATCTACATCGCAAAAGTGGTTGCTCGCCAAAAGATTCTCGGACTTGACGAGGAGAGCCAAAAACCTAAGTCGATTCAAGAAGCAGAAATCGACGATGCCGATGCCGACATGATTGCGCTCCCATCACTCACAGCTGAGGACATCAACCCGAGCACTGGAGCGGACGGAGAAGTAGACCAGGTTGCATTGCAAAACCTGAACTCCACACCTGCTCTGAGCGGTGCTATCCCGCTCGCCATCTTCGATACCGCCACAAAGCACTTCAACCACGATGATCGGTTCGGTCAGGAGTTCTTTGATATGACTTGGGAATTCCAGGATGCGCCTTGCCTTCGCAAGATTTTGGAACATGTGATTGAGACGATGCGCGCCAACAAGCCTTCCAGCCCACGGACACAGATTTGCTACATCAAGTTCCCGACCGCTGGAATCCCCTTCACTTCGGCCGAATTCCCGCGGGCGCTTGGTAGCTCGCTTGCCCGCCTCAGAGAGTACCCCATGGGCAAGGACCTCGCACGCCAAGTGATCAACTGGCTTCAACCTGTTCAGGCAACAGAGGACCTGGACCCTTCTTTGCAGAAGGTTATTGCGGCTACCGTGCGCAATGCAGAGCGCGCGGCACAGAAGTAGCATACATATAGCATACCCAAGTATTTGTACTTAGCACTTAGGCGTTGATCGGATATTATCAAAATTCAGGGTCCACTGGTGAACTTGTCCCTATGCTATCATCAGGTGGTTTGCATGGTTATCAATCATCGTATTTGCTTCCCCGGCGACTACTTTTCTTGTCGCTGTGTTTTTTCTTGTCTTTGATCCGACCCTCATTTTGAGCCCTTTGTCTGGTTTTTTTTTTCCTCGTTAGATTTGCCAGATTGCTTGCATGGAAAGAGTAAACATACAGTTTTTGGACACGGTTTCTTTGCGCTTGGGATGTTTCCCCGGGGATCACTTCCTTGGCCGAGCTCTGCAATAGTTGATAGAGCTTATCAAAACAGGATTCCACATTGTTAGACTGTTTCCGCTCCTCATCCGACTGGATGATTAGGCACTGGGTTCTTTCGGCGGCATATCGGGAAGCGCGTAGTGGATGGTGTATCAGACGGGGAACCAAGGGCAGCAACGCGTCCAATGGGACTTTCAGGGTAGCTTTGGAGTTGACCCTATTTCCCCCGTTTCCCGGTTAGCATTGCAACATTTTCTCCGTAGTACTATTGATCTTCAAGTGGGGGCGCTGACTTGTTCACATTTTGCCCGCCCGGACCGCTGGACCGACTGAACGAGACCTCGCAGATGTTCCGGGGGATGGTCTTGGAAGTGAGGGTTTTGAGCCAATCTCTGGCTAGTTGTACATCCTGGTCAGCTTGAGATGCAAATCTTCTCAAGGGAGCTCGAAAGCAGTGTATACGCCAATGGCAATACATGATGTACCTAGGTACCTAGGTAGGTAGATAGTTACTGTATACGAGAAGAAGGGAGAGGCGGTGACTAATTAAAACATCTAAAGAATTGCAATGCCGCTTTTCTCGCCAGGTCTAGCCCCGCTTAGCGTACGTAACGGAAGCTTTTATTTGGCTATATAGTTTTTAGAGTAACTGATTTAGATTGCCCAGGTGTTTAAAGTGTTTAAAGTAATTGATGTGGTTAGAGTGGAATGATGTGACATAGTTCCATAGTGGTTCTAGTGTTAGAGTGGTTATAATTATAGTACATCTACAATTGTTCTACATAATTCTATAAACTACCTATTATCTTCTTTCTTCTCTATGAATCTAGTAATCTAGCTAATTAAAATATAAACATGAAAAGAAGAAAAAAAAAAAAAAAACAGTTCCCCCTCGTGATGGACATAATCTCCAAAGTCCAGAATCTCAACGCCTCCAATTACTCACCTGACCAAACTTTTCCACTTCTGACCTGGGCACCTCTAGAACCCCCCACCTATTTCCCTATTCCCCCTTCTTCATCGCCTATTTTACTTCCTTTTCATTCCCCCTTTCCCTTCTGGGTGAGGTCTGAGAAATCCGACCCATCTTTTTCCCATCGCCCCACCTTAGCTTGCGATTGCGAAAATTCCCAAGGACCCTCTTCACCCCGACACTTTTTCTCCGTAGATGAAACCACCACCTCCTCAAAGTCTACATGACGCCCAGTCCCGATGAAGCGCTTCACTTTCGTGGAAAGACTCTGACTCCGGAAAGTCCTCGACCCCTACACATCCCCGAGCCATCCAATATCCCAGTTTTAGAGAACCAAATGGACCCCGTCTTCAACGATACCACCACCTATGAACGCTCGGTGTATAAACAGGTCCCGGAAACACATGGATGGTCGCACGGAGGGTTAAAAGATGGCCAGGGGGGACCGAGTCAGTCCCAAGATGCTGGTAGTTTTCATGGGTCGCAGCCGAATCCTGGGATGCAGAATGCGATGATTGCTTCTGCATACTACCCTCCCAACCCAGCGTCGGGGTCCGAAGGCGTCGGCCATCCGAGCTCAGGTTTTTCTCACTCCGATTCCACTTATTCACACCCTGCTCCGGTTGCTCCGGTATCCGAAGGCTTTGCCACTGGGAGCGAAGTAGATCATGCCCACCCGGAGCAGTCAAGGATGCCGGACCGCCAAATTGCTGAGGAGCGCGTCGGACATAACGGGGGAGGTGTCAATTTCCAGCAACTCCTCGACAATCTCTCCCATCCTAACCCTGGTGCAACCATTCCCGCCGCTTCTTCGGCTGAGAACTCGTCTCTCCACCAAGCGCCTGCTGGCGAGTCCCTCGAATCCCAGGGCATCCCTGCCCACCCTCATGCCCAAAGCCACGATTCTATCCAGGCCCATTATACTCCAAACGACGAGGGGGCATACCGCCAACTTGCGTCTGCCCATGATGCCGCTGCCACTGCGTCGCCTGCCTACTCAGCCCAACCTAGTAATATTCAGCCCCAACCCCAGTCTCAGCCATTTGACACTGCCCCTGGAGGGGAGGCTCCTATTGCCACCTTCCCGCAAACCCCATCTACTGGTGCTGAATCTCAGGGCTCCTTGCAAGAGCCTTCTGTAGCCTCCAAGAAAGGCCGTATTGAAAAGCAGGGTCGGTCAACCAAGCCTGGTGACGATGATTCGCCATGGGGTCCAGAGGTCCAAAAGAAATATGACGAGTTCCTACACGACGAACGAATCTATGTGACGGAAGGTCTTTGGGATCGATTCCCGATGGGCTCCAGGCTGTTTGTCGGTCAGTATTGTCCCGGCTTACATCTACTCTTCGTCTATCTAATAGTTGTACCATATGCAGGCAACCTCCCTACGGAAAGAGTCACCAAGCGAGACATGTTCCATATCTTCCATAAATACGGCAAACTGGCTCAGATATCGATCAAGCAGGCGTACGGCTTCATACAATTTCTAGAGGCGAGTTCCTGCCGTGCGGCTCTCGACGTCGAACAGGGAGCCATTGTGCGGGGCAGGAAGATACGTGAGTGCTCGAACCTATAGCTCAATGATTTCGCTCTCAGAGACCTAACCGTTCCCAGATCTTGAAATCTCAAAGCCTCAGCGATCGACCCGACCCGCTCAAGCACCCGAACCTTCCCGTGCACCGCCGCCACGTCGTTCTCGGTCACCGGAGTTCAGCCGTGCTGCTCCTGGGCGAACCAGCGTCCGGGCCCCGGCCGATCGGTATGACCGGCCTAAGCCATACGAACCAAGTCGGCTTCCATTTAGCGACTTCCGGGATGAACCTTCTCACCGTAGCAGACGCGACGATTATCGCCCGCCGCGATCACCTTCCCCGCGACCCTTTCGGGGGTCTAGAGATGGGTATCGGTCGCGAGACAGAAGCCCAGAAAGATTTGATCGTCGCGAGCGAAGGCGCTCCCGTTCTCCGCGTTCTCCTCGCTCTCCTTATTCCAGAGATCGACGTTACCGCAGCATCAGCCCAAGACCACGTGGTATCTATGAAGGCGAAGCGGATTTACCAGTGCCTCGACGAGCTCAACGAGATGTACCAGAGGTGCAGCTGCTCGTGCTAGAGGAACTTGACAGGTGGGTTGAATCTCTCGGTGTCTGTTTGGATAAAGTCACTGACGTTGCGAAGAAACTTCGTTCTTCATGTAGAGAACGCTTTCCGCAACCGTGGATTGCGAGTGGATGTCCTGGTGCTTGGTCCACGGATTCCTCTTGGCGCCGCCGTGCATCGTCAGTTTATTGAAGGCGTTCTTGCGGTTGTCCGCCTCTCTCGCCCGAATCAAGTCTCTCGGAAGATTCCTCTGCAGCTATTTGATCGAACCGCTGGATTGGATAATGTCCGCTTCCTTGGTAGGTGTATTCTGTGTTCGTTTCTTCGTCGACACCTTACTTATCTCTCTCTCTTTTTTCGCATAGATTACCCTGAGCTCGAGCCTAATATGTCCGCTGAGCTCCTGAGCCACCAAGCCCAAGCGATGCAGCGAGGAGCAGCCCCAGCCGCATTTGCACCCAATCCAGGTTTCATTGTCCCTCCAGGACAACCTATGCCGGTTCCTCCACCTGGCTTGCCTGCGCTTTCAAATCCCCCAACATTGCGAACCTCATTGGTTCGCTGAATGGTCCTAGCCTTTCGACTCTCTTGTCGGCGCTCCAGCGGCCTCCCCACTCGCAGCCCGTGTCTGCTACTCAGTCACCCTTCTCCTCACCAAACCCACCTCCGGCCGATCTCGCCAGCCTCCTGACCAACACGCATCGGCCTCCACCTATGCAACCTACCGCACAGCAACCCCTTCCCCACCCACCCTTCAATCTCCAGCCTGTAAATGCACCCGTCATCACCGATCCAAATCTGCTCTCGCTCCTGGCCAAAGGACTAGGTGGACAACAGCAGCAGGGCCAGGGACCTACCGGTCCCCAGGTACAGAACCTGATGCAGCACCTGGCTAAATGGAAGCAATGATTTCACGACTCTCCTACTCCCTATCATTCTCATTCGAACTTAAAGTTCACCTTGTCGTTGTTCATTTCCGGAGCCTGGCGTTCTTGCATCCCTACTTGGTGGATTTCAGTGCTCTGCTTCGATTCCTTTTTTCTGGCTGGCCAAAAACCAGTTCTTGCAACACTAGGCGTTTCCTTTCCTTTCCTTTTTGCTCTTTGCTTCTCATGTGTGACAAACGCAGTAAGATATTAGGTAGATATTAGGGCAAGGCGGTACCTAGGACGGAGTTGACGTGTTTTTTCCTACCATTGGACTCTTGTTTATTGTGACTACTGGTTTATCTCCCCCTTCGGACATAATACAGATGTTCCCTAGAACATGTTGGGTTATACTTATGACATCTCTTCCTTTCGTATCAAAGCGTGTGTATCTCACTACCATATTCCCTCTACCAACGGCTTAGTAGGGCGTCTTCGGTACCGCCTTTATGAGGGTGGCCAGAGTCAGGCAAATTACAGTCCATACTTGTAGATAATTGCACGAATTGCCTATGTACGTGCATATATGTACTAGTACGCAATTTGACAATCTTCCAGGGCCCATGCAAAGGCCTATTCCATTGCAGATGCGAAATGTTCTCCCTACTGTACAGCGACGAGTTCTAGACCCTACAATTAGGAATACACAAGGCATTGGGATTGGCATTGGGATTGAGCAACCAAGCCGTGCCATGCTTACAGCTTCTAGCAATGTACCTTCGAAATGGAGTGGTCATCAAAGTACGTGATAAGAGAGAATATGCTACATATTGTACAAAAATCGCCGACGAAGTCCCCCTGGCTTCTTATTTCGAACTCCAACCTTGCCCCTTCAACTCCTTCACCTTAGCTGCATCCTCCTTCTGAATGCGCTCAATCGTCTTGTCCCGGTTGAACTCCATAACACGCTTTTCCTTGAAGTATTTCACCTGGTAAACGCGAAGAATATCGGGTTAGCAATCCGCCAATGAATAGACATGACGTAGAGCAAGCTAGGAAACAACAAAAACTTGTAATCCTGGGGATCCGATCAAAGGTCCCGTCGTACGTACCCAGCTCTGTGAACATGCTGCCTCAAACTCCGCAACCTCGCTCGCGCACTTCTGTCGCGCCTTCTTATCATCTTTAATGCCGTCCAGGATATCGTTCTTGTCAAGACAGGCAAAAAACCGATCACGGCCCTCCCAGCAGCGCGCGCGACTCGTTCGGTCCGGGGCAATGCGGCCGCCGTCGGAGGCTTCGTTCTTGTTTGAATCGCCGGAAGACCAAGGTAGCCAGCCCATTTTCGGAGAGATGATTATATCGGAGAGGGAATGAGCGAGAAATTGACCCGACCTCAAATCGGTAGAGAATGCAGTGGTTTGTAGCGAGTTGTGCAGCCAAAAGGTGTCAGTGACGGCAGTTACCCAGTTGTTGGCGGGTCGGACCTGTGACCGCCAAGACTGTTGATCCCACGCAGGCGATCCCCATCTCCGGACCCTTTTCACTTTCGACGCACTCAACATTCTGGAATTCACATATAATTTTGAAGCCTTTAGTAGCGGATACTTTTTGTCTCTGGATTTCGCTTGGAACGCCCTCCCGGCTAGCGTTGCATGTTCACTTCCCTACGCATCCATCTTACCCTCGCCTCGAGCGGCGAGCTCAATCCGACCACCTTGGCACCTCGACCTTGGAACGAAATTCGCGAGGGTGACAATACCCCCATTGTCTGTTTAGTTAATGTCCGCGCGCCGGCGTCCGCCAGCGGGGTCGCGCACCGAACTCCCTCCGCTGAAGATCGTCCGCAAGATCCTCTTGCTACAGCTTGCATACTATGCCTGCGCCACGGTGCTCATCTTGTTTACGACAGTTGTCTATGGAGCACCGTTTTCTCTAGATCTGGTCTTTGGCTGGGACTCCCTGCGCGGTGATACAACCATTGGATGGATGCTGGGGTTGGTGTGGTTGTTGAATTGCTTTATTAGGTGAGTCGTCCACTGGTTCGACATCATGAGCAGTATTCCGATCAGCGGCTAATTATACTCTCCTCTTGGGGATACTCAGCGTCATGTTCCTACTTGTTTTCGTATCCCGCTCAAAGCTGGTCCCGGATTTCGCCCTGACAATCCACTTCCTCCACCTCATCACCACTACTTTGTACACCCACTCCCTCCCTTCAAACCTACTCTGGTGGGGACTTCAATTCGCCAGTGCAGCCATGATGACCTTCCTCGGCATGTGGGCATGCCAAAGACGGGAACTCGAGCCTATCAAGTTTGGTGGACATGGTGGCAGCACACAGGCTGGCCCATCGTCAGAAGCATCTGCCGGCGATGGTCAGCAGGAATCGAGCTTTGGTCGCGGCCGCGGTCGAGAACGTAGCTTGCAAGAATATGAAATGGATGATATGAAGCGCACGGGCGAGCATGCTGTATGAACCCGTGCCCGCTCGCACCCTCGCACCCTCGCCCCATCATTGATGTTTCCCCGTTGGGGCTATGAACGACTTTTTGCTGTCTGTTATACCTTTTTTTCCTTCTAACGCTCCGGTCTGTCATGGACTGTTTGGCGCATCTCTTCCATTTTGTATACCCTTGCGGCAGTTGCATCTGTATGGATGGCGTTTGTTCTGAAGGAATTGATTTCCATATTCGTTTTGTTCAATTCCTGTTACATTAATACCTGCTACGGCTGTACCATTTTACTCAGTCAGACAATACGACGAGCTATATAAAAAGAAATCCATGTGTAATCTCTACTTCTTGAGTGGGAACATAGGCTAGTATCCATCCCCACGAAGGTCAAATGCGGCTGAGCGAAAACTTGTGCTGTCCACTTTGAAGATACTATGTATTCATTAACTAGAGGATCATCCGAAGTCAATACAGCCTCACAGTGCCTTCATTCAACATCTTACGGTCAAATATTGTGGTCGATGATTTGCTCTTTCGACTTCCTAGGTATACTGGCCATTTGAACTCGTCTCCTTCGCGACAGCCTTGCAAGCAAGAAGTTATTCTGGTATTATCGTTCAGCTTGTGTCTTCATTGTCCTAAAACTTGGAGAATACATAGGCTACTTATGTAAAATAGCTTTGAACCGAATCGGAATTGTCATATATATTGCTCACACTTTACTGGAGAAATCTTCCGTTTGTCTCTTCGACAAGCAGATCAAACTCAGGCTGGAACTCAGTGTAGAAGTTGTGCTAGAAGTTGTCAGTACATATCCCCAAGCATTTGGTCGTACATGTCTATTCCACTCACAGGATTCTGGGCAGCATCGGCGGTAAACTTAGCCGCATCATCCTTGATGATCTTCTTTGGAAGACCATTAGCTGCTGCTGCTTCAGCAAGAAGCTGTGACCGGCAAGCGTTCTCCAGCATGGAGTAGAGGATCGCTGCTTCATCAACAGTCCGACCGACAGTTAGGAGGCTGGAGAACAGTAAAGTCGCATTAGCCAGAGAGAACTAGACGCATACAGAAAACACAACTGCGAAGATAGGCTTACCCGTGGTTTTGCAAGATGCATGCAATGTTTTCCTTGCCCAATGCCTTTGCAATGGCCTTTCCTTCCTCTGCTGACAGAACAATACCGCCATGGTCTTCGTAAACACCAAGTCTGCCAAAGAAGTTGCATGCATCTTTGGCCAGCTCGTTAGCACAAGTTCAAACCCTCGATATCACATCAAGAGAAAAGTAAAAGGTCACTAACCTTGTGTAAGCATCTCGATAGGCTTTCCAAATGAACTCCACGTCTTTCCATGAATACCATGCGTGTGCGCCGCGGCCACGACATCTGGCCGTGCCTTGTGAATCTCTGAATGAATCAGGAATCCAGCTTCATTAACAGGTAGCTGAGCTCCACCGTCGACAACATATCCATCAGCATCTAGAAGAACGAGATCCGATGCCTTGATAGTTGAGAAGTGCTTGGCGAACGGGTTCATCCAGAAATGGTCCTTGAGAATTGGGTCTGCAAGCCGTCAGAATACTCTTGGTCGCCCATAGCAATATTCCATTTCAAAGGAAGCGTTACACCTACCTCGCATCGAAATGTGCCCGGAGACACCCTCCCCATACCCTAGCTTGCCAAAGTACCGGAATGCAGCAGCCATGTGCTCCTTCATCCACTTGCGCTTCTCAGTTAGATCTGAAAATGTGGGAATACCGCGGAGTCTCAGTGTGCCATTTCGGCCTCCGCGAGCCAGACTCTGGAAGGATGCATCATTTGCCGCTGGTGGTAGTGGCGGCAGTTGGTCTTCGTTGGTCAGGCGAACGGACTGCTCTTGCTGCGTTACTGTTGTAGATGACATGACGGAGGATTTGTGGTTTAAAGTATTACCTCAGGAATCGTGCCTTTAAATATCGAGAGTTGATGTTCATGTCCGGTACTCGGGGTTGCCGAACTTCTTATCTATGTTGTATGTAGACCCCGCCCTGTTGTTGGAAGGCGCTAGCAATATACAGACAATGCCAATGCATTTGGATGTATTTGAATTTGAAATTGATTCGAAATCGAATATCTATTGGCTCTAGAGGTATCTCATGCCATTGTGATAAGGCCATGAGATTATAAGATTGGTCAAGGCTTGCTTCTCTGCCTCCAAATCCGAATTGCCTGCATAACCACATTGGGAAACACTATAACCACATTACATGTACTGTATTATGACTTCCATAAGCTGGGTACATATGTATATTGAAGTGTCCTCCGTCTCTTATATTTTATGCTTTATAGTATCATCCATAGTCAGTAATGGCCTCATCATCTGCATCTACTGGGAATGTATAAGCTGACTAAGGAATAACACGTGACCACTTATCGGCCATGTGGGTTTCCTATCTCCAAGGCCAATATCCCTCTCCCGCGGGTCTCCTCCAATGACCAAGTCAATGTCAAAACATTGAGAGCTGCATTGAAAACATATCATTTCTTCACTCCACTTGCCCCTGATTGGCTGGCTCGGAAGGTGTTCTCTAGTTACTCCATTGCTCTTTTTCTTCTATGCTGCCCCATTGAGATAGATATTGGACGCGTCTAGATCCATCATGGCGGAAGGAGATCCGTCATACATAGACTATGAGGCCTTCCTAGATCCTGACTTCTCCCCAGCTTCATTCGCCAATACATTGGTGACAAGCACAAACAATGCAACAGATACCCCGCTGGACTTGTCCACACCACTGTCACGGGTGCTCTTTGATCTCCAGGAGATCGACACACACATCCATACATTGACAACCAAATCAGCACTCCCATTGCTTTCACACACCCAAAGCCAAACTGCTGCCGCTGATAGTATTCTGAAAGAATCAGGGACACAGGTTGCTTCTGTGACTCAAGGGTACGAGCGTCTCCAAAAGGAGGTTATACAAAAATGGGAAGCAGCCGACGAAGCCCGTGTTGCTGCTGAAAACTCACTTGCGACTGTCCGCCTAGCAAGAGCTGTCGCGCGCTGCTTAACCCTGGGCAGGCAGTTAGAGAGCCAGGTTTCTGAAATTACAGGCCGAGGTGCAACAGGGCCGACACCCTTAGCAGGACCGGATGGAGCAGCATCACCATCAGCTGGAAAAGATGGCTTCCGCGCATTGGAACGAGCAGCGTACACGATTTTGAATCTGCGAGAAATGTTCTCGGCCACGACGCAGGGCGAGGAAGGCTATGGTTTGGACCGAGTGAAGGTTATTCGCACTCTACGCGGAGAATTCGTCATCCCCGCAGAGAATATGATCAAGTCGAGAGCGCAGCAGACCATCAACAGATTCTCTTTATCCTCGAACTCGGCAAGCACCAATGGCCAGTCATCTATGCCATCTGGCTATAAACAAGCCCGCGATGCCCGAGCACGACTGTCAACCGCCGCCACAACTCTATATCTTCTTTCGCCTCCGCCGAAGGGCACCATCACTGCATCCGACTACAAGCCCGAGCTCTTATTATCAACATTGCAAGGATTCATGCACACCGCGATCATGACATCCGTAAATTCCCTCGCCCGGGCTCTTACCCAACTCCCAACCATGGACCGAGCTCTCGTCGACACCTCTGCGCGATGCCAAGATATAGTCGCCTTGGAGAACATTCTCAGAAACCTCCGCCCACCACCACACCCTCTCTTGGCCTCCACTACCACAACTGGCGAACCCGGCACCGAACCCGAAACAACAACCTCAAACAAACCTAATCTCCTACAGCCTCTTCTCCAAGCTCTAGACACCTCATCACTTCCTTCCTACTACTGGCGCTCCCTTGCGTCGTCTCTTGCTCCGCGTGTCCAGGAAATCGTGAACAGAGGCGGTGTCTCTGCCCGCACATTGCGATCTAACCGTGATCGACTAAGAGTCGAAATTAAGGAGTGTGTGCTCCGTGCGTCCCAGGTGTCTGCGACCAGCCTGCTGGCTGAAAAGGGTCGGCCAGGAACCGACACGGTGGTGGTTGGGAACTGGGAGCGAGAAGCTGCCGTGATGGTGGGCTCGGTTGTTGGTCCTCTGGGGCGGTGATGCATGTGGCTGTTGCAAGCATTGTGTACATGTTACCGAATCTTCACAAGGGAGATTAGAGTCCGGTGCGAGATGGATCATCTCAACCGCAAGGATTGACTACAACATACAGCTCTAATGACAAATACATGTATCTTCTCGAACAATTGCCAAATTCTTGAGAGTCCGTACTGCTCAATGCATTGCTTTTTTATATCATCCGCCAGCGTCGGAAGATCCCCTTGAACGTGGTAAGAGGGTCAGAAGGCATCTTTTTGCATAAAGATCAATTAACCTTGGGGGTCTAGGGCGTTTTCATCGCGAGCAAATGTCGTATAACACATGTTTTATACTCGGATCGCGGGAGCTTCCTCTTTTTGTACGGGCTACCGGCTATACCTGATGTTAAAAATGCTACTGTGGGAGATGACAAGACATGATAGCAAGTTGTAATAAGTAATTCGAGAGAAATCATTGGGCGCTATGGAGCAGAATGTCTACCTCCTGTATGACTCTTCCGTGGCCTTGCATATTTACAGCAGCGCCTACCATGATGAAGTTTGTGGGAATTTCAGCCCGTAAAGAAGCGTTGACACGCGCAATCTTTGTTGTCCACGATGGGATGACAGTCACCCAGCAGGAATCTCTGCAAATAGAGACCACCTGCCACCCCTTACAGACCTTTGGCGACAAGTAAGCAGGCCGACAGAACAACCTTCTGAATATTGACTGGCCGGGGGACCAAACAAAGGGAGATAGTCTCGACATGCTGCGTCCCATCGCCAAATGACTCGGCCGAACAAGTTCCTAAGATCGGAACCATGTGAACGTTTATTCTTCTTCTTCTTTTTGTATGCTCTTCGCGTCCGCCGTGCGGGCCTTTCCTCCCGAATGTGTGCAAGTTGTCGCCTTCCAAATTTTCCCAGGCGTGCATGCTTCCATTCGGATTTCCGTGTTTGCGTGTCTCTATATATATGGATGAATAGCACCATATAGCATGCTGTAATGCGTATGGCGTCCCTGATTTGCGGTTGCTGCGCCAAATCCAGCAGGGAAATCGGTGAATACTCGTCCCAGACCAGGACGTTTCCTGGTGCTCCTCGGTGTGATCCAATATATATATATATATTCTTCTAGGATCCGCTGGTCGTACTCCAAAGTGAAAGTCCGCCGAGGAATTATATATAGTAAGAACCGGAGAATGGAGAGGTTTGAGAAGAAGCAACCTTGGAAGTATTTAATGTTCCACGTTGCCCCCTTACCGCTTTTGGAGCTTGTCCTTCTGTTGCACAGTTGCCTCTTTTTGTCACTCTCCTCAAGCATGTGGCCTGCAAGATGCAGAAGACACAACTCAACTGTACAAAGCCCAAAGTGAGGACATCAACCCGAGAACTGAATTTCCCAGATTAACTTGACGATTTTCCTGAGCTCCTGCAGGTCTGAGGAAAAAAAGGTGGAAGGGAATGAGGAGTGGGCCACCGATCACTGTGACTTTGTCACCTCCACTGCTTTCTGGGTTGGCATCTTGGATCTGTCTGTTGTAACATGGGTGCCTTCTGTAGTGACACGCAGCCTGAGATGCGGTGTCCTAGTGTACTGCTGCGCTGCCTGGGTCCACTCGTTTTCGGAAATGAGTCCTGGACTGGCAGAAACGGGAGGCCGAAGGCCCATAGGATAACAGTATCACTCATAGGCCATTGTGTAGGTTTAATGTCCCCAGCAGAGTCGAAATCCGCCGGCTATCGAGATCCGCGCTGGCGACCTGGAATGGCGGCCGATAACACGAGAACAACTAAGGCGTCGGAAAGGCGGACGTCGGAGGGTGGCATGACGAATTTTCCACTCTCGTCATAGACGATCTTGTCATGATAGGGCAGGTCACCGTTGTCTCGCTGCTCTGGTCGTGCAAGCATCCATTGAGCCAGTCGATTCATACCGTCTAAGTGCGAGGCGTATTTGTCCATCATGCCTGGAGGACAAAGACCTATCCGCACGGCAGGACGCCAATGATCTCGACGGTTTGGACATATTCGATTTCTGCCTTGGCACTATGGTACTGCCATCTTCGGATGGTAATCCTAGGCTGCCGTCGGTCTGCCCTTGTGGCTAGTACGACCTTCGCGAGACCGATCTGGTCGAGCCACCGGCCAGCATCTCGAAGCGACTTGGCGTGCGTCTTCCAGTTGGTGGTCTTCTTGGGCCCCACGCCGCATCTGGTTCCATGGAGCCGTTGGCCACCGGAAACGTGGTGATGCGGAAGGAGAAAACGCAACTCGCGGAATGCCGTACGCCCAGCAATAACTGACTTGCCGCCGAAATAGAGCCACACAAACCATGCATGTATCTCAGGTTTGATGGCCATATAGCCCGTGTAGACAAAACATGAGGCAATAGTCAGACCGGAGACTTTGTTGCGGCGTATTGAGTCTGTCGCGGCGTACCACATTTTGAGTGAAGACCGCGCGCCAAACGGCGGCTCGGAGTTTAGTTGGTACATTGGAAGGAATTTTCCTCCAAGGGATTCGCACGGATAGTCCTCCGGCCCTGTAGTGTTGCCGATTCTCATCTCGTCGACCACGAAGAAAGTACGGGATATCCTGGCGGCGATTTTTACCGCAATCTCGTGTGAAGTGATTGCGTCAGCTCTGTGTGTGACGAAGCGCGAGGGAGTAGTAGTATCCAGCCTTTGCTATTTTTCCCTTCTCTTCACGAACTTTGATGGTGAAGGGCGCCGCCGCCAACCTCATCCGCGTCGAAATGTGGAATCGGCACAACAACGTTCAGAAGCTGCCGTTTTGGGGCACTTCGTATGGCGACAGCAGTGAATCGGTGGTCTCCGCGATGTCGGATTCATTTGGCTGGCGAGCCCTCAGGCACGGCACAGCGAGCTTTTACAGCTCACCGCAATACAGGGGCACCGAATGCCAAAAGGCGCAAACACTCCAAGCAGTAAATGCAGCTGAGACTCCACTCTGTAAACCGTCCCCCGGACCTAGAGTAGCAAGACCTGTCTGGTTCACGTCGCCTTTCGTCATAGTACGTACTCGCAATGACAGGGATTGTTTTGAGGCAATTCAGATGCTGAATTCCAGACCCGGACCCCTAGGCCGAAGGACCGCTCAGTCTGTCTCTATGCTGTCAAACTAAAGGGAACCCTGTGGAAATGGCTTTCCTCGGTTTAGCGCCATATTGATCGACTTAGACTCCGGACACTTCACCCCAGTCGTGGAACCAGATCACAGGAGTCCCATCATCATCGATTCTCATTTCACAAAGTTCATCGACTTCATCGACAACTCAGCGGGCCACTCTGGCCACCATGGGCACAATGCCTATCGCTCCCAGGACATTTCGAACTTCGAACAGTACTGGCAGACATATGGAATTGTCACTTGCGAATTCCAGCTCGAGTTGGTACTCAAACAACGCAGTTTCAAATCATCGTGTTCGAAAATGCATTTGGATGTCAGCGGGCTTTCTGAAATCCACGAATGGCTCTCAAACCAGATCATGAGTGTTGAGGCCAACACAGCCCCAGCTTAAGGGACATAGAGAGCGCTGTCTGAGTATCAAAATGTCGTTCTCCGACTCATCTGTCCTCAACCCGGAATACGCCAATTCATTTGCAGTTGGGTCAGTCAGATAAGTCGGAATGGAATCGGAGAACGACATTTTGTCGTAATACGGCAAGTTGACGTGCTTGGACTTTGCACTCAGAGTTCATTGAGCCCGTTTTCTCATGATCTCAGCATGCTCTAGATTGTATGAAATTTCCTCTTCAAGATCGCAGAAGCCGTGACAATGTTTTGAAGGGCGAGTTGACCACGCGACGATCTCCTCACTGGGTATAGCAAAACAACCGAGCACCCTCGCCCCTTCCAAAGCAGCGGAGGAAGCAGATCTACAAGTTGGACGAAAGTTCGCCTGCTCCAATCGAAAGGTCAACCCTTGAAGCAGATACTGGTCAGAAAACGTGCGGCCACGAGAGCTGCATCAACTCTGCGTGGGAGGGCTCCAGATTCTGCCATAAACCCTTTCTGACCTAGACGCCAGATCTCCTTGGTTTCAGGTCGATATTCCATTGGAAGTCAGGATACTAGCCTTGCCGTCGGATTCCATCATCATCATCATCATCATCATCATCATCATCATCATCATCATCATGGTGAACTGGCCTTTGCGCGGGGCGCCACTACTAAGAAACCGCTTTCTCGATAATGGCCAGAATCATCAGAATAATAGAATCCAATGGCAAGGACAATATCTCAGCTTCCGATATGGTGAACATCGATCTGAAAACCAAGGAGGTCTAGCGTCTACTTAAGAAAGTGTTTATGGCAGAATTTTGAGCCGTCACACACAGAGCTGATGCAGTCCTCATAGCCGCAGGTTTTCTGATCAGGGTCTGCTTTAAGAGTCAACCTTCGATGAGAAGAAAGAAGAGACGAGACTTTCGTATGGCTTGTAGATCTTCTACCTCTTTTCTGTTGTTTTCAAGGTTAAGTGAGGGCATTGTAGATTCGGATTGGAAGCACTTCCCAGCTTTCGGAGGTCCATCCGTTCCTTGAGTAGCAGAATAGATAAGCCCAGCAACGAGCCTCCATGCAACAATCCAAGACGTAGGAAGCAGTCCGTCTTGGGAGTCGCAAGTCACAGATTCGAGTGACATAGATCACCTGGCGGTTTCGATGGTTGATCCAAATCATGCAAGACAATGCATTCGACGCGGTAATCTGTAGAAGTATACGTCAGAAAGGTCCTCCAAAGCGAGGCCCATGAAACTTACTCTGGTTGTGGTCATGACATTCAAGAATCCACCTTGTCGTGCTTCATCGAAGACTCACCACCTGGGCAGAAACAGTCTTATTCAGATCAAAGTTGTAGCCAAACATCGTATGGCCCGTGGACGAATATTCTTGCCATAACTCTGTCGGCAGCTGGGATGAACAACGAGAGAACGACTGATACCACGGACTCACGGGTCAAAGGTGGTGTACGTGATACCAGTGGGCGTTGCCTGAGGAGTCGCCTTACTGTCGTTGGTCATGATGAGGAAGGTCGTCGATAAATGACATGGTGATGATGATCATTGTTGATAAGCATAGCAGATCAATATCAAGCTGCCGGACTCGGCGAAAAGCGACTTCTTATTCCGGTTTTCATGGTGGCTCAAAATTTGTCAGATGCCTGGACAGAAGAGCATGAAGAGAAGAAACGGAGTACGAGACAAGAGGAGGCAAGGAACCAGTGTGGCTCATGGTTGAGGTAGCTAAGATAGAAGAATCCATCGTAGCTGTTGTTGCCTACGAACGGTATGTCTGGTAGGGCTTGAAGGTTAAAATGACTGCAATCTTCTGACTGCAAAGGAAGACACAACTCACTGTTCATGTGTCTGTCCGCTTGGGTCCTGGCTCGATAGCTGGGTAGCTGTGACAGAGCTGCTAGAGGAATTCAAGTCTGGGTGCAAAACATTCGACTTTTGATTCGACCCTGGCTTCGGGATATTGGCTTTCGTATTGATACTTGCCTTGCAAATTTCATAGATAAGGTATTCAGCACAGTAGTTGCTCACTGCCTCAGAGGGGTGTTTTGGTTCCCAGGGGCACATGACGTGACAACCTGTGGGGAAGGAGGGGAATGAAGACATGGGGTGTGGTGAGAGAAGGATAGGAAGGGGGAGGAGGATGGGGAGAGGGAATAGAGAGGTCGGGAAAGAGGAAAGAGGAAGAAAGTGAGTTGGAGCTGAAAAGCAGAAGAGCGGAAGAGAAGAAGGCAGGAGCTCCCCTGTCACTTTATACACACCTGGGCATGGATATGCTTATTTGAGCCTGGGATTGAATGTGGACTAATCTGTCTCGGAAAATGAACTAATAGACTCTCCTACTCTATGCAAACTAAGAGTCAACATCATAATCACCTCTGTTTTTCACCGACTAGAATTGCTACAAACGGAATCTACGATCATTCCCACAAACGAGACATTCTAAACATTTGGTCTGCTATTCACACTGAGCGTCCTTATGTACTCAACCTGGAATAATTCCAGCTACTTCATAACTATAACGATCCTTACCTATCCTCCCAGCTGTTAAAGTCTACCACTACTCTAAATATCTGAACCTTGTTGTACCATGGGCGACAGACCCTTGGAAGTAACAAACACCCAGCACCCAGACACGCAAGTTCCAGGTACCAGCAACCAGCCGCGCCCAAAGCCAAGGTGCGGACTAGCGTACCTGACTAGCGACAAAGAAACCGGTAGGTACCCTGGGACAATCAACTTAACACCAGGTTATCGGGACCCAATCCGTCAGCTCGCACAGAGTCTAAAACGAAAACCTCCGAACATCGGAAAATAATCCTTATACATAAATGCATATCTATACACATTGGGATGTGCCGTAGATAAGCGGATAGATCGGGTAGATCTACATCTGCAAGTACGTTGTACAAGTACCTGAACGCGGTGGATGTTCCAGGGGAGTCAGATGACTCTCACAAGGTGCACCACAGTGGTGGGGATCTCTAGGCAGTTCTGAAAGTGGTTGGGAGTTGGCGTGCACACTGCATGTTGACTCAATTCCAGGATGCAGAGGGGAACAGATGCATGTCAGTTGCTGAGGGGGGTTGGGGGCCCAATTAGATTGGGGGAATGGCATCGGTATGGATACAGAGATTGTGCGCTTTGTCCATTTCGTCCAGTCTTGAATTCACATGTGAATTTGGACTCTCAGCCTCCTGTTAGTACTTGTTGTATGTACAAAGTGTGTGGTATGGGTTGGGTTGATGTCTATGGCCCATAGGGCTTATTGATACTTCCGATGATGTGTACATACTATCTATCTCACTCCGGGGTAGATACTACCATATAATATAACCAAACAGAAATCTATTAATATATGTTGTAATATTATTTTAAAATTCATATTGGTATTATAAGGCGGCTCCTACGTGGCCCAGGTACGCACGACACATAATCAGGTACAATTTACATGGATGGACCTGGTATGAGATGCAGAGTGTGGCCTATGATTGGACTGGTAAATGGTCAATGACCAGTCAGATAAGCAGACCGCTAGAAAGGCAAATGGATCGCCTCTCCAGGGGGTGAGAAAAAATGGGAGGCGGAGTATTACCACACAAAGAGAAATATATCACTGATGGAAGGCTTGGAAGGTGGAAGTTTTAGCCGCCCTGGAGATGGCCCGAGTCAAAGACGTCATATCCACCGATCCTTCCACGGATCCTTCCACCTGGGCAGGGCTACAATTCAGGTTTATCGATAAGCCCTGCGCTTTGGTACCTGGCTATACTTGGCCGCGCACCTTTTTGTCAGCCCTGCAGATGTACCTACAGGTACCGGTCTTGGTTTTTCCCCTCTTCTAGTTGTAGGGTATTTGTAGCGACGATCTATCTATGCCTTTTCTTCGGCCCCAAGGTGTAAATGGATATGCATGAGTTACATATTGTATTTCTCCGTACTGGGACTTCTCCCGTGGGCGACGTCAACTTAACTGTCGATCATCTTGACTAGCGGCAGGAGCCCCATCTTCACCAATTTCAGCTATAGCACCTGTTCACATCCCCGAATCATATCTCGCAAACTATTTATACGTAATGTAGATTAATATGCCGCACTTTCGCGAGCAGGGGAACCATGTCTCCCAAGGTAGAATAGTGAATATCGCCTCCTTTCTCCCCGCCAATCGTGTTCGCTGGATCATAACCGAACTCCCATGGGGCCGATCTGGGGCCAATGCGGTACTCCGTACATCTGAAATTTTCGATTCCAATATAGGTCAAACCGGTTAAGCCCAAGGGGATAAGCACATCATCCACATCGGCCGTGGCGTCACATCTCAGTTTCGGATGAGGTATTCGACCCCAAGGCCCAAGTGAAGTGAATAGAGTACATTAGAGTATATGGGAACCAGGGATCTGGGGATGTTGTACAGCAATGGATTCCATGGGAATTGCCGTTTGCAGTTCTCGAGGTAAGTGGGGGGAAAGTTTAGCAGCGACGCAGGCACGATGGGCCAACGGGCTTAGTCCCAGGGGGTGAAAGTTTCAGATGAGGAGTTGCCTGAATGCGGTTTCGACGGAGCCACCGGATCTTCCAAGGTTATAAGTGACGAGTTCTTTTATATCATTTTCTTCCTTTAGTAAGTTATATATATACCTAAGTATATATTAAAAGAGGTATGTTCTAGAATGCATAGAATGTTATATTGTAGGATGTACTCTGTAGGGGAATGAGATCTCTTATCATCCCCCGCAGTCTATCTAAAATTATCATGGGCTCGGACCAATTGTGAGATCAGAGGGCTCGAGCAAAGGAGAATTCTCTATTGAAGACTTCGTATCGGGGCGGACCATTCGGAACTCTTTCCCCTACCGCGTAACCAACGAGTATGACGAGGTGCGATACATCGCAATGCAAGGGGATTGTCCAGGTGAGTATATCGTTAACCCTAAGGATCCCCACCATAAGAGTCTCCAAAGAGTCTCGACCTTTTTTCTCTCTCCCCAAGAACCAAACTTATCGAGGCTTGGCAGTGCCTATTTCCAGGGTCTGAGATGTGTTAACGTCAACCAGTTTCGAGGGTCTAACCTACGGTTTTTTCTTCATATACAATTGCTACATTACATCTATCTCTACATCTGTATATAGAGGAGAGAGGTCTAGACTTCAAGTCACTCAAGTCCAAGTCTAAGTTCATGACAAGTCACTAATGAATCATGGAGGTGCCTGGTGCCTTTTGAATAAAATGGAGACACGCGGATATCTGGTGAAACACTTAATGATTCGCATCGGTAGCCCCGGAAAGGCCTTTGAGTTCCTGTTGAGTTCCTGTTCTTCTTTTACTCGCCTTTTTTTTTTCGCCCCTCGCTTCCCGAGCCTCTTCTCCTTCTCTCATCGTCACCATTCTCTGTTCTTTTATAACTATAGTATATACTTGCATATATACTCCTTTTTTTTGACTTGTTTTCTTTCGGCTGATCGAATCTTACTCTCCTCTCTGGAAATACTTCAGAGATGATCGCGATCAGCTAACGACCTTCCCTTTTCTCTTATTTTCTTACATTCTTGACCTCCCCCCCGCCCTTGCGTTTGGGATCCTAGTTAACATTCTATTTTCGCCCCTCTTTCTCTTTCCAAAGCGCACTTTCAAATCGTACGTGTTGAAACTTCTAATCTCTCTTGGTCTTCTTTTCCCCTATTATTATTATTATTGTGTTTTTTTTTCCTGCCTCGAGTAGTGTTCAGGTTACTGAGTTTGCGCAAATGTTCACAGTCAATCCGGCCAGACCCCGAGTCTTGATCCCGTCCGACTTACGCGTAGCGCTGCGGTTTTTTACGACTCGACATAGAGACATATAGAGCCCCAACTGGTTCTGGGGTGATTATTCCGATCGGATTGTCGGCTTCGCGACTGCTGGTCAGGAACATTCGCATTTGGCTCTCCGAAAACCTGACATCACTCCCGCCTCCCACCCTCTTACGTCGACATGGCTTCCTTTCTCCCTGTCAACAACTCGGCCCCTGAAGACCACGCGATGGATGGAGCAGCTACACCCCGTGCGATCCCAAATGGTGCGCCGGCCACACCGGACGTTTCGTCGACGGAGAAGTTTCCGGACGGTGTTTCACACCAAAGCCGCGGTAGCGACGCTTCATCCCGCACAACCTTGACCCACGCTCGAACCCCCTCAACATCTGACGAACCGATGCACGGTTCCGAGGGAGAACAAGACGATTCCGATCATGATCAAAACGTAGGGAGCAACGCACCCCCCTCGAAAAAGAAGAAAGGCCAACGGTTCTTCTGCACATCTTTCCCTCCATGCAATCTGAGCTTCACGCGGAGTGAACATCTAGCTCGCCATATTCGAAAACACACCGGTGAACGTCCCTTCCAGTGCCACTGCTCTCGGCGGTTTTCCCGACTCGACAACCTCCGCCAGCATGCTCAAACGGTCCATGTCAATGAGGAAATCCCCGGGGATTCGCTAGCGGCCACTGGCACACGGTTCCAGCGTCAGGTCCGTACAGATCGAGTGCGGCCACCAGGCCGGGCGCGGGCAGGCACCGGAGGCAGTGTTGGCGGTCATACCCGAGGTCATAGCCGGAACTTATCAACTTCGAGTATTGCGTCCACCACTTCGACATACAGCCAACCTCCAGAACTTCGACGACGCCCCCCGCCATTGATCATGGCCAACGACCCCGCAGCTCGATCCCGACTGGCAATGGATTCCATGGGAGAACCTCCGAGCACACCCCCAGGCCAAGTCCGTGGCGTTCCTGGTCCCTCGACAGCTGGATCACCATACACCCCCTCCAATATGTTTGCTGCTGGTGGAAGCCCTCAATTTGCTTCGCCCATGTCTGGTACAACACATGGGTTCTGGGAAGGAAAGACGGCCGCCCGTCGTCTTTCTGTGCCAACGAGTAGCAACCCTTTCCTCGCACAGCATGGCAACGCATATCCTCCAGGATATCACAACCCCGTCGGTGCACCTTATCAAAATGCTGCTGGGGTATTCGCAAGCCCCACTAGCACACACTACTCTGTATCTCGTGATGAGGGTACCTTAAGCGCGGCCGAGGCGGAGATGCGGAGGAGAACGTGGCACCCTTCGTCATACACAGGGTTTCCACGCCCTGGAACTAGTGGCCTGAACCAATATCATACACCCGACAATGTCCCAGCCTCATTCGGTGCGAACGGGTCGACCGAGCATCCGCCCCGGCTTCCCGGCATTGAGAGTTTTGACAAGGTTGTCCAACGGCCGATGACCCCGCCCACCAGGAAAACCAGCCCAATGCAGCTTGATGGCCAGCATCGTCCACCCCCCAACCCAGGCTTTGGATCAGGGTTCAATTACACACAGCCAGCCCACCGCCCACCACCTCCCATCTCCGGCCCTGGTCACCGACGAGGCCATGTATCCTGGGATATGTCTTTGCATCATAACCTGACCGGCCTCGATATCCGAGACCGACGTCCTTCTACCGCATCTGCTTCTCAATGGAGCCAACAAACCCTCGCAGAACTCCAGAATGTCTCTTCCCGCCCGTCATCATCTTACCAGCCTGCATTCGGCCCAACGGCCGAGAGAAGCCCTGAAGAGTATCGGGGACATCGCCCAAGCCTCTCAACGGGAAGCCGCACGCGAACTTCCCCCGAAGATTCGAGTAGCAGCGAGGGTGTCCATACCCCATCCACCGCATCGCTTGAGTATCATCCCGCGATTGTGCACAGCAGCGGATATATCGAATCTGATGATTCCTCCTTGCCTTCCGATCACCCTCAACCGGTAGGAACTCCTGTTCGAATGGGCGGCTATCGCGCTGGTTACTAACGCCGTGATAGATCTGTGGCCGTCAGTCCTCCCACGCGGATGGCTATGAACCCCACAATGACCGGGAGCCCAGGCCCGACGTCTTCCCAGACTCTCCTGCCCGAAATTCGGGCATGGGTCGCCTGGAGGCTCTTGTCGCCGTCGCCACAAGCGAGAACAAAGGAGCCGCCAAGCTATTTCTGTAAATTGTCTGGACAAAGCTCACCCATTCTACACCATTCTACATATTGAAAAGTCATCTTCGCTCCCTGCAGTTAGCTGGAGAGCGATCATCATTATGTATACTTGGCATTCCATCTCTCGTCTATTCGGACTCCCATATTAACCACTCTTTCCGCCCATTCTACTTCCAATTTTGGATCATTCAGCCCATTGGACTTTCTCGGCTTTCCAATTCTTTTTCTTTCTCTCTATATATTTTGGGGATTCTTACACTTGTCATCATACGAGAGCGAACCCCTTGATGAACTGACGACTTTGATGACGACTGATACATGACCGGGAAATATAGCCCATCTTTCTTTTACTTGTGTTCGGGAGTCTTATGTTTGTGTTTATGATCTTTTTTTTCGGATGGTTCTGGATGGCAATCTTTTTCGGATGAGTTCTTAGTCCTGAGCCGCATATCCTGGCGTTCGCATGGGAAGTTTTGTATGGATGGAATCATGCATGACGATACCATTTGGTTCTTTCATTTTTGGTGGTCTGCGCTGTGACTGATTGTTGCATTTCACTCTCTTTCTCGGCAGCCTCTTCCTCTCTCCCATCTTGATCTCGAGTCCCCTCTCTCTACCTCCTTTCCTCGCCTTCTCGTTTCGTTTCGTGTCTTACTATATTTTTTTTTGGGATGGATCGTGCCTGATGCTTTAACGGACTACAACTATGAGGACTTTTGATGTCTGTTATGATCTGAATATGACTGGAATGCACTGATGCTGCCTTTCTCCTTACAGGTTTACATGTAGAAACCCATACTTGAAAGACGTAAATGATCCCACATAGACCTTTGAGAATAGAGGGGGCGGTGAGCCCGTAAAATGCGGAGTACAAGATCGGAACAACCTGTTACCATAGCTTAGCATACATACGTATGTACATACATATGTAGATGTAATATATAGTATATTACACCGTATGTATAGTATGTATAGTAGTAAAGGACCCCCAGAACCGGAATGAGGCAGCAATGACTTGCAGGTGACGTCGACGGGAAGTCTAGCTTTCCGGGGCTGGGCCTTCCAAGGTTGAAGTTGTCTCCACTTGTAACCCTACACGTTTCTACGAACGGTGTTGGAAACATCATGGTAGACATTTAAAAGGGATTGACATTGGAATAATTATTGAATGAGATTCAATGGCCAATGGATGGATCGTAGGTAAAACGATGTCCAGGGGAGAAGAAAAGAAAGAAAGAAAAAGAGAAAAATAAAAAGTAGAGGCAAGTTCTAGTACATGCGGACAAGGAGAACAAGACGTCATAGTCGACTCGTTTCCCCGGTCTTGAGAACTACCTATAAAACCAAGGATACCCCGACCTACCAACCTCAGCATTTACTTCAATCACACACTCTACATCTTTCCCTCCCTTCACCTCCCAACTACACATCATGTCGAAGAACCGGGTTCCATTGTATCTGGGTCTCGCTGCGGCGGGCGCAGGCGGTTACTACTTGTACTCTGCCGGCGGCAGTCCTTCAGAAGCAAAGCACCAAATGAGAAGTACGTACCCTGTCTGATAAACTTCCCCAATGCTACGAGCTTCCTCGGAACATAGAGCTGACTCTCCTCCCCACTCCAGTCGACGCTGAAAAGGCACGCGAGAAGCTCCCAGGTACAAACAACGCCGAGAAGTTTGGCACGAATGTCGGCAAGGAAGCTGGTGCCAATGTCGATGATGCTGTAAGTCTATGCCGTCCTTGGCGTCTGTCACTCAAGCATCCGTCCTCAAATATCCACTCCACCGACCACAACTGGAGATAATGTGACATATCATACTAACCGTCCAATTCTAGATCGCCAGAGCTCGCGCTGAAGGCAAGCGCATCCCCGAGTTCGCGAACGAGAGCAAGGAAAAGCTTGATGAGCTCCGCGACGAAGCAAAGACCAAGTTCAATGCCAACCGGGAAAAGATCAACAGCAGTGTTGACCAGATCGATCGCGAGGTCGAGCAGAAAGCTGCTGACGCCAAGGGAGCTGTCTCGGGCTGGTTTGGTGGCAAGAAATAAGCTCTTTTCGCCATTGAGCCTCGATGATTTGATGTTTATTACTTTATTACTTTATTACGGCGCTGGTCGGTTCGAGAATATCACGAAGAATTCCATGTCTATGAAACCTATACGTGTTTCCATGTTTCCTGCGTAATATTGGGACCTGTGGTTTACTACTTCTGATTAGTTTTGTCGCTTATAGCGCCCCAATACACCGTCTTGTCACCTCCTCCTCCATCGCCCGAACATACAAGTCGCGACCTCGCTCTTTCCCCTTCATTTTTCTTTCTTCCCTTCCCTTCAACTCCTCTTTTTGCACCCATCGCCGCCCCCTTTCCTTGTTTTCGCCCCCACCGACCATTGCGTCTAGGCCTTCAGTCCCACGACGCACTGCCCCTTTCATTTTCTCGCTCCTGAAATGGAGCAGTCGCCCAGAAGCAGAACCACCGGTGATCGTCCAGCCGGCGGCTGGCTACATAGTGCGATTTCGTGTCAATGCTTCTACTCCTCCTCCAAGCGAATGACTGCGTATCATACTACGAGCTATCTAGGTGTCCCTCTGTCAGTGTGTCTTGCTCGTCTGATCTCGCCGACCTTCACGTCTTGCAAAGTGCTGGCATACCGTCGTGGCCGTATGTCCCTCTCCGTCCGCCCTATCTGAGGTTCCTGCACGCCCGCGCCGCCACAGAATGGCTCTCGGTTGCCTGACCACGGATACCCTGGCGCCCAGTTGTTGTCACCGTCGGTCTCTATGGCCTATCTAAAACCTAACGACGAGTTTCGCTTCCACACCTCGGTGATAGATGTGGACCAATCGCGAAAACACCGCACGCCAAAGATCCGGCTGGTGCTGTCCCTCTACGTTTGTTCCTTCCCTATCCGAACGCCTATACCGGAGACATATTTTATTTTCGAGACAGGAGGACGACTTGTCGGCGTACGCACAGTGTCTGCACGCAATCAGCGCGTTATAAACACCAATTGCAGAAATGCCTCATTTGTCACCGTCCGTCCGCCTCCGGCGTTTAAGCTCCCCGTTAATGCCACGACAAACGATCACACTTCATATATAAGGGCTTGTGTGATTTTCAACAAGCTTGGTGGTGCCGAGGAGTGTGGAATAGACTAACTTTATTTTAGAATCAAATAACACAGGTTGGTTTTGTACAACGGGATATTTATATGCCAAACAAAGGCTTATTATAAACGGATTTGCGAGATACTCCTTTAAATATAAATAGCTAATGCCTTCTACGTTTTACGCAGAAAATCTGTTTTCAAGCTATAGACGTCAAAATACGCGTAATTCATAGAATTTTCAAACCATCTACCATAGCTAAACTATTAGCATCCCTTCTAACTACTCAACTCAAGCTTTGATCTAGCCCTTTCACGTGCTCTAGTAAGCGCGGATACAGGATCTTCTCGATGGCAAGGATCAAGTACCACGCTATCCATTGACCGATGCACATTAGAGGCTATAGGGACCTATTGATAGTTACCCAGCTTCATACCTCGATAAATGTCAACATGATTGCTCTTTTTCTTAAGACTTTCTCTCTGTATGTTTTCAACGAGCGCTCCCGGTCGTTGCCGGTTCCATAGAGCTGCATAGATGGTGATGTTCTCCATAAAAGTATAAAAGGAATCTTTGGTATTACCGGCTGATTTGCGATATATAACGAAGATGCAACCTTAATACCCGAAGATATGATGCTCGTCTTTTCTTAGAGTGTACCAGATTTGCTCCCTCTTGTTGAGGTATTGGAAATGATGCCAAAAGCTCTGCTTGTTTTGGTTGCCTTGTAGTCGGCGCTCCTCCCTCAAGTAGAAAGACCTTTATCTTCCTCTTCCTCTTCTCTATCCCCCTTATCCTCCCTCCGCCATAGTGAAGTATAGTTCGTCCTTGTTCCTGCGATAGAGCGTCTAGTTTGTAATAAAGTAGTGTTTTGTGCTTGAAGGGTCGTTTCATCGACAGCCTTGCTTGATCACGATCCGGGAAGGATATCATCAACCACTAACACAGGTCAGGACGACACATCTCCCTTGGAACTATTCATAAACATGTATGGTTGCAAACGCCGAGGATGTGTTCCCTCGAAAATTTTTAATCCCATTCCATACCAAATAGGTTCTTGTCGCCTCTATACGCTCTTTTATTCTTTCTACTTTCCCCTCCGAACACTTCAACTCGACCCGAATATGTTGAACAAAGATAAGCGCTATATCAATATTGACCTCGAGAGGCAATGCACCTTTCAGCAACTCCTAGACACAAAGGAAGGTGCTCGCGACCTAACAGATTGGTGGCTGGCATCGGACTGATCGAACCAGTACATACTAGCTAGGGAAATACTGGGAGACCCGGGATTGAGGCGAGGCCTGAAGAGTTTGGGGATTTTAGATAGTAAATGCAACCTGCAGTTGCTAAATGGAAGCGGGCTGAACAAGCTGAGCAAGGGGCTTTTCTATTATCAACTTGGGTGTGCTGGGATGCCAATAACGCCAAGACGACGAGAAGAAGACGAGAGGACGAGCTCAACAACCCTGATGGGTGGGTTTCCCCTTATGTAAGATAGAGCCAGCAGCACCGCATCGCCGCCAGGGCGCAAGGGCGTATATTTCATTCATTCATTGCCCTTCTTTGGCACAGTGCAAGGCAGTCGAGTACAGTCATTATCTGTCAGTTAACTGTCCTTATAAGTATCACTATATTTGCTGCCGTATGGTCTTCCCTCCAAGGCCTACATAGCTCTGAACGTATGAATCTAGAAGAAAGCGAATAGAAATGAATAGAGAGCGAACTAGCTAGGAAGAAAGAGCTCCTACATATAAGTGAGCGTGTAGTGCGGAGCAAGATGGCTAAGAAGGGCAAACAGAAGTCGACTAATCCGAAGCTGACAGAACAAGGCTATGAGCAAGTACACACAGGCCCGCCAAGCCAGACACAAGAAGGGGAGTTAAGGGGAATACCTGTTCTGCGAGTGCCATAAAACAGAGATATGGAAACCCTAGTTGGGAATAGGAACGCGAGTACTGCGAGATCAAAATGGGATAACGGGTGCGAGCGGTTCGACCGATCTGATGGGATCGTCGATCTTGACCTTATAGCCTGTATTAGTCTCTACCTTAAACCTCTACAACTAGAGTATTGTGCAAGGAGAATAGGTCAGACGTACAATGTTATTGTCACGGTCTGCAATTTCTATAAAAATTAGCTAAGCTTTTTCAGTGTGGATCACCGCCTTTCAAATAAAAGGTGGCCTTCATCCAATTTTCTTTTTTTGGTGAATGGGCTTTTTTGCACCCTCGTGGGCTCAAAAGCAAAAGGGTTGACGAGACAGAAAATCTGATGCTTACTCACTCTCAAATATCCAAACCTGTTCTACGCTTCTGGGTCGTATGAACCAGAGCTAGGGCATTTTGGGTCGCGGCAGTCATCTGTGACCCAGCACTCTCTATTTCCTTCTTCGTCTGTCACCGAGTCCCAGTCACAGTAATCAACCAATATGGTAGACACGGTCGATGCCATATTCTAGATGCTGTTGGAGTGTTATATAGGATGAGGTCGCTTTGCCGTGACGGAAATCGATAGGGTTAAGAAGGTTCAAGGGAAGTTGAACGTATTGCGACAAATGAAGAAAGAGAATGGGCTCATTGAAGAGTATTTAAAGGAAACCGAGGTTCACGGGAATTTCACATTGGGGTATTCAACTCTCATGCTTCGTGTCGAATGCAATGCCACGTCAGCCCATCGCCCGGCTGTGCAGGGTTAATACGATGTCGCATTTTGATTTTGTCCAAGATCTCTCATTGGTGTGGTTATTCATGCTTTGTGTGTTGGACACAATGTCACGTCAGCCCATTGCCTAGGTCTTTCTTGATATTAACAATAATTGAACCCTGAAATGTTTCCTCCTACATTCTTGCACTAGCACGGTTTTCCAAGCCTGTCCTTTTGGCACTCTTACCAGCCATCGGCGCAGTCAACCTCGAGTAGCGATCAATGCGAACGGTGCGAGTCAAAGAGGCATGGAGCCAACGCTCGCAGCCCTCAATATCCGGCGATCCCCAGCCGTGGGAGAGGAAAGGCCGCAGGCTTACAGCTTACGATGGATACGAGGCTTACATTGGCACCCTGCCACCGGAGGAAAGCAGAGATTGGAGGGTTGGGGTGTATGATGATCTGGCAGACGCCGAGTTTGAGCGCCTGCTGAGGTCCATGAGCCGTATCCCAGACCATGACATTTACCCTGTCTTCGAAGCGGGCATCACCCAGTTCGAGCCCCAGACCTCCACGCAGGACTACTTTCTAAAGCAGCCAAACATTAGCATCTACAGTGGAAAGGATGACGTCGCCCAGCTGATGCTGGCCGAGGCCTGGGCCAACCAGAGGTTTCTCGCGCACCCTCACGTCAACCTAGGCAGCTATCTTGGCTGTGTGGTGCGCGGGGGGCGCATCGTCAGCCTCGCTTTCCCCAAGTACGTCGGGACCCTGGCGGATCGCGTCAGCAAGGCCCGGCAACTTGGGCCAGCCCACTTCCCGGCCGAGGAACGAGAACGCTGTATAAACAGCATTCAGTCTGCCGTCAGACATCTGCACTCTCTGGGCTACGCGCATAATGACATCTCCGCATGCAACATCATGTTTGACAGCAGCAGTAATGCTATGCTCATTGATCTGGACTCCTGCGCTCCCATTGGGGAGAACATTAAAAAAGGTGGTGTTGTGGGCGGATGGAGGGGGCCCTTCTTTTGGAAGCAGGAATTTAAACAGTCATCAATCGAGTGTGATGAACTGTCGCTTCAGTATGTGCAAAACTGGTTGAGCAGCGAGCTTTCAGGCTACCTGGCTTGAAAGAACTCTTAAGGCTTTCTCTAGGCCTAGCATAGGGCCCAGTCCGCCCCTGCTGCTCTGGCCGGAGAGGTGACCAGGGAGCTGTCAGAGTGGATAAACAGGTCTAGCGGGCCCTACTGTTGCCGCCAGGCCAGTAAGACTTGTGCCGCTTTTGCTTTGCCCCCGTGATAAGCCGAATGTCCAGCTGACTAGTGGTCTTCTCCCATGGCCGTCTGCAGCGGATCCAGCTGCTCGGCGTCCGGGAGCTCCCTGACATGTCGTATAAAGCGTGTGTGTCTGCTGGAAGGGGCCTTTAGTTTTTTGGGTCTGTATACAAGCAAGGATTGTTAGGCCCAACAAGATAACAACCAGCCAAATTGAGCCAATTGACACCACCCACAGGGCCTTTTGATGCCGCGCAGAATTGATAGAAGAATAGTTATAGAAAAATCCGAGGTAATTTGACTGCATCCTCCATGGTCTCATGCACACGATCCAGGCTCGTATCATTTGGGCGTGAATGAAAGCGAGGCCAGCCAAAGCATAGGACACAAGTACAACAAATATAGCTGTTCGGTGCTCCTTGGTGCTAGTCAGTCAAGCAAGTATATAGCCGAAGTCGCAGTTGATACTCACGGAAAGAAAAATGGAAAGCAAAAGAATGGTCAACCCCCCTCCGCCCCCCCCCCATATGAAGAAGATCGCGAATATTATGTGGATTAACCAGGACCGCAAAGTACAGATAGATAGATACTGGCAAGGTAAGCGACATTCTTCCTCTATTCTGGTTGTAAATGTCAATGTAGTGGGAGTCCAAGTCCACGTATGCCAAGTATTTCAATACGCCTGGTACTGGCTGGTCTGTCCAAGGGGCGACTTGAAACTGACTATTGTCATTCAGTCCTCGATAGGAAAGGCCGATTTGGAATTGGTGTTTTGCTGTACATTAATTAGCATCGGACATCTCATGCGCCCGGAGAAATGTCCAGGCGCTGAGCTTAGACACAGTGACATTCCAATGCCGGAGTATCACCGTAGTGACAAGAATGCCTGGACTTGGAGCTCTTTTATATTTTATACTCGATCCTTTTTCTAGAATTTATTATATCAAAGACTTCTATCCCCTTTTCCAAACGAGGCTCCTTGTATTCCATACTTGAATTGAAGTTCGTATAGTTCGGGCTCACGCGTTTCCATTTAACCCGAAAAGGCTAGTGTGGGTCTTCCAACGCGCCCTCGAACGCGTCTCTCCTTTGTACCTTCTCTGACATCTCCTCCCACTTTCCACTTTCCATTTTTTTTGCACTTTCCCACATCTTGTTCACTCTAATATCTCGGTATCTCTTACCTTGTCTATTATAATACAGTTGTATCCATCGCCCTTTCTTCATTTATTCTCCCTCGGCCGGCAAAATTTTTTCCAAAGCAGTCGCGATGCCGCGCACCTCCCGGTCAAGCTGCGTTGCCCAGCCAGCCATCCAAGCCTTTACTCGGGCAACCAAAGCCGGCGTTACTCCGCAACTACCTGCAAAGAAGACAGCATCCCTTCCGGTCTCGCCTTCCAAGAAACGTAAACTGCAGGAGCTCGAAAACTTCGACAACGGAAACAGACAGGCGCCAATTGAGGAGGAAGGCACACCCTCGAAAACTTTGCGACTAGATGAATTATCCGTTTCCTCACCACGCAGCGGCCACTATGTCTCGCCCAAGAAAACTTCGCCCGCGAAGACCCCGAGTCGGACCCCAAGTCGACGGGCTGCCCCTGTCAAGAACGCGCCCTCGACACCCGCGACCCCTTCGAAGCAACGAACCCTGAACTTCGAGAAGGTTATTCCAGTGCACGAGGAAACCCCAGCTATCGAGCGCCCTGCATTCTTCAATGATATTCTGAACCTTCACTCCTCCTTTGTTCAGGCTTTCTCCATTCACATGGCACACAACGGCGCAAATACTCCTGCGGACCTTCGAGAATTCCTTGGCAGCGTGACCCGCCTCTGGAATAAGCGCAAGGTGCAGCTGAAGGACTTGCAGCGTCTTGTGTGGGTCTGGGAACAGAGTCCGAAAGCGAGCCACGTTTCATATCGTCTGGCAAATTATGGACTCGGCAAAATCTGCATGGAGCGCACCGTGCAGGTCAACGTGCATCCTCCAGCCTTGCAAGACTCTTTCGAAGAGACCTTGGACTTGCTGTGGGAAAAGGCCCCAGATGCCCTTCGGAATGCCAATGAGGAAGACCAAGCAACTCTGTTCATCGAGTCTCTCGGTCTCTCCACAATTCACGAGTCGCTCACCCCTTTCACCGTTTTCCAGAAAGGCCAACAACGACTCCAGGATCTGAAGGGCGGTCTGCTCCTTTTAAAGGCTGAGAGGACGCGCTCAGAGTCAGCAGAGACGACTCCCCTGCAGCGGACGGCAACAACCAGCCGCCGCCAGGGCTTGCTGGATCGCATTAAGAGCAAGGAGCTGCGCCAGTCCAAGCTGCCTCCCCCGCCTGCTAAGAAAGAACTCGTGCGCCGTGCAGCCGCTGATCGAGTGGAGGAGGTAGCCGGGATTCTGGCCCTGTTGCGTCCTGCTGGGTATGTCGGCAATGGCATCAAAGCCATGCTTGCAGCCCAACGAAAGCCATTCAAGCTCGATGTGATGGTCGAGCATGTCCGTGACTCGGTCCGCAGTGAGATTCCCCGTGAGGAGGTGGAGATGTGTCTTGAGATTCTGTCAGATACGAAGGTGGCTGGTGAATGGATCAGTATGGTTACTGTTGGCCAGATGAAGTCCGTTGTGTTGAAGTCTTGCAAAGATGTTTCCGCCAAAGACATCGGCGCGAGAGCCGCCCAGTTGAAGGCTGAGTGGGAGAAGTCTGCATCTTGTGTGCAGACTCCTCTCTTGTGAATTACGCTTTGTGGTTTCTTTTCTTTGGTTTCTTTTGCTTTTTTTCTTTGTTGGATACCACGCATTTCGCGGAGCCGGTCTGCTCGCGGTCTTGCATCAGCGCTCGATACCCTGTACTTTACCATATGTCTTTTAGCATTACCAACTACCTTAGGTAGTACATCTTAGCAATTAGGTCCTCGGACACCCAAACATAATACACAAGAAAGTCAAACGATTATATGACCTCGCCATGTCTAACGTTCTTGGTAGACTTTTATGTCTTCTCCCCTTCTTAGTTTATAGCTAGAAACATGAAAAGTGGGCAAAAAGTATACAAGCTAGAAATACTCTTCTACGTATAACCTGTGGATCCACCGGCCAAATTGATTCGTGAAGAGACCTCTACAAATTAGACCCTGGAGTACGGAGTAGATAGATCACACCCACTTAACGCGCGACGCGTGCACGGACCACATGAGGCGCGTCGAATTGTTCCAAACCACCTTGATACCAGCATTTGCATTGTCCTTTGCTGCTTTTCCTTTTACATCAACCGACACCATGTCTTCCCGACCTGACTTGAAGGTATGGATTGAGATATCGAATATTCTCTAACCCCACCATTACAGCATCCACTAACTCAAACCCTGAATGGACACAGGTCGACGACGAAGTCGGCTTTATTGGCTTCTACCGTAGCCTCCCTACACCCGATAATAATGAAACCATCCGCGTATTTGATCGAGGCGACTGGTACTCCTCGCACGGTGCCGATGCAGAATTCATCGCACGAACCGTCTACAAAACAACATCCGTGCTACGCAACCTAGGCCGCAGCGAAACCGGCGGCCTCCCCTCCGTCACGATGAGCGTCACAGTCTTCCGAAACTTCCTCCGCGAAGCCCTCTTCCGACTGAACAAGCGCATCGAGATTTTCGCCTCAGCCGGCTCGGGCAAGAGCAACTGGAAGCTGGCGAAGCAAGCCAGTCCCGGTAATCTGCAAGACGTGGAAGAAGAGCTCGGCAGCGTAGGCGCGCTGTCCATGGATTCGGCGCCTATTATTCTCGCCGTGAAGATCTCCGCTCGCGCAGCGGAGGCCCGGAATGTCGGCGTTTGCTTTGCTGATGCAAGCGTGCGCGAGCTGGGCGTGAGTGAATTCCTCGATAACGATATCTACTCCAATTTCGAGTCATTGGTTATCCAACTCGGCGTGAAGGAGTGTCTTGTGACCATGGATGTGGCTCGCAAGGACGTCGAACTGGCCAAGATCCGGGCTATCGCGGATAGCTGTGGGATTGCCATCTCTGAGCGGCCTGTTGCCGACTTCGGTGTTAAGGATATCGAGCAGGACCTTACGAGATTGTTGAGAGATGAGCGGTCAGCCGGTACGCTGCCTCAGACAGAGCTGAAACTCGCTATGGGGGCTGCGTCCGCGCTGATCAAGTATCTTAATGTCTTGACTGATCCTACGAACTTCGGCCAGTACCAGCTCTACCAGCATGATCTGTCACAGTATATGAAGCTTGATGCCTCGGCGCTCCGGGCGCTGAATCTTATGCCTGGTCCTCGGGATGGAGCTAAGAGTATGAGCTTGTTCGGGTTGCTGAATCACTGCAAGACGCCTGTGGGGAGTCGTTTGTTGGCCCAATGGTTGAAGCAGCCCCTGATGGATCTCGCTGCAATCGAGCAACGACAGCAGCTGGTAGAGGCATTTGTTGTTAACACTGAGCTGCGTCAGACTATGCAGGAGGAGCACTTGCGTGCCATTCCGGATCTTTACCGGTTGGCTAAACGTTTCCAGCGGAAGCAGGCCAACTTGGAAGATGTTGTCCGGGCATACCAGGTTTCCATTCGTCTACCTGGGTTTGTGAGCGCGCTGAGTGATGTGATGGACGAGCAGTACCAGACCCCTCTGGAGGCAGAATACACATCTAAGCTCCGAGGTTATTCTGACAGCTTGGCCATGCTCGAGGAGATGGTTGAAACGACGGTGGATCTTGCTGCTCTGGAGAACCACGAATTTATCATCAAACCCGAGTTCGACGATAGCTTGCGAGTTATCAGAAAGAAGCTGGATAAGCTACGATATGACATGGATATGGAACACCAACGAGTCTCAAAGGATTTGCACCAAGACATGGAGAAAAAGCTCTTTATGGAGAATCACCGTGTGCACGGCTGGTGCTTCCGTCTCACCCGAAATGAGGCGGGCTGCATTCGCAATAAGAGAGAGTATCAGGAGTGCTCGACGCAGAAGAACGGTGTATACTTCACCACGGCCAACATGCAGTCCCTCCGCCGAGAGCATGATCAACTGTCCTCGAACTACAACCGAACCCAGACCGGTCTGGTTAACGAGGTCGTCAACGTTGCCGCTTCGTATTGCCCAGTGTTGGAGCAACTTGCCGGTGTACTGGCACACCTTGATGTCATTGTGAGCTTTGCCCATGCTTCGATGCATGCACCTTCGGGATATGTTCGCCCAAAGATGCACCCCCGCGGAACAGGAAACACCGTTCTGAAGGAAGCTCGGCATCCTTGCATGGAGATGCAGGACGATATCTCTTTCATTACGAATGATGTTTCCTTGATTCGCGATGAATCATCTTTCCTCATCATCACTGGTCCCAACATGGGCGGCAAATCTACATACATCCGACAAATTGGCGTGATTGCACTCATGGCACAGACCGGCTGCTTCGTCCCCTGTACCGAGGCCGAGCTGACCATTTTCGACTGCATTCTTGCTCGAGTTGGTGCCAGCGACTCGCAACTCAAGGGTGTATCGACATTCATGGCGGAAATGCTTGAAACGTCCAACATCCTCAAATCCGCCACCTCGGAGTCCTTGATCATCATCGACGAACTCGGCCGCGGAACTAGCACATATGACGGCTTTGGCCTGGCCTGGGCCATCTCAGAACACATTGTCACGGAGATCCGCTGCTTTGGCTTGTTCGCAACTCACTTCCACGAGCTCACTGCATTGGCAGACCGGTATCCAAAAGCCGTCAAGAATCTGCACGTCGTGGCGTTCATTGGAAACGGCAACGAGGGCGAGAGTGACGCCGAAACTGAGGAAAAGAAAAAGCGCCAAGTCACTCTTCTCTACCGTGTGGAGCCAGGAATTTGTGATCAGTCTTTCGGTATTCATGTCGCCGAGCTCGTGCGCTTCCCGGATAAGGTTGTCAACATGGCCCGTCAGAAGGCTGAGGAGCTTGAAGACTTCACGTCGGCGACGACTGAAGATGGACAGACACAGCCTTCAGCGCCCTCGCTTGACAAATACTCCCAGGAAGAGGTGGAGGAGGGCAATGCGCTCCTCAAGGGAATGCTGTTGAAATGGAAGACGGCAACTGAGGGCAAAGATATGACGGCGGAGCAGAAGCGACAGGTCATGCGTGATCTAGCTCAGGCCGATGAAAAATTACAAGCAAATAAGGTGTTCCAGGGTATCACGGCTCTATAAGGATGTGAGCTATTCATGGGATTTGGCGTTCATGGAAGGCATGGGTTTGAAAAGGCATTTATTGTATACTCATCTTCTGTATGTTAAGATGAACTAGAATTCTATTTTCTACCACAATCTTTTCTGGGTTCTCCTTATAGTCCTCTTATAGTAGGTAGCCACCAGGTTGTCGACGTATACTCCGTTAATATATAGCCAGTCACGTGTAGGTCGGTCTAGATGATCGACGCGGGATAGTGACGAAGCAACTTTATTCCAAAATCCAAGTGGTCATTCCTTTTATCGTCTTTAATTCGTTCCTTTGAGGCTTACATTTACAATAACTTCCAATCCTAGACTTGTGCTATCGCTGTGCCTCTAAACCATCCTCGACCGCCTCATCCAGCTATGCGCGCAACTTCATCGCGGACGGCCTGAACCACCTCGATTCATGCACCCCTTTTCCGTCCTCACCCTTGGGATCTTCGTCGCGGGCTATATTACCGCCAGGTGGGACCTTGTTACCCGTCTATACGAATTGGCCATCTTCGCTTGGGATCACGGTGTCGTGGTATGTCTTCCATCGGCCATCGGTCCTTGGCTCCCCCTCCGCCTGCGACTTTATCAGCTTGGCGCCAGCGCACGTCATATTTGCAACGTCGCTAACCTGCCTTACAGACACGAACGGCGAAAGGGTTTCTGTTTCTCTCCGTCTTCTTTTTCCTCCTCGTCCTACCGATCAATCATCTGGCGGCTAAGGAGGGTCAATTGGTGAGCAACACTGGAACAACCAAAGCTTCGAGCAGCGATCGAAAGATAAAGTGCTTGGTGCTGGCTTAGGAGTATTTGCTGACGGCTTTGTGGGATATCTAGCATCCGCGCCACGTGAATCTCGGCGTCTCCGCGCGCGAACAGTTGCGCCGTCGAGGTTCGTTCTGAGACTCAGGTGGAGGATGACAATATGCTCATGAGCGATGGACTGTTGAGGGTATTTTGGCCATATGACCTCCCACGATCGTCGTCCCCGGGTGTGATTGTCGGATGGCGGAACTCGGAGCTTGATTTGTTCGTGCTCACGGTGCTGGAAGATGTCGAGGTAGGTGGTTGCAATTGCCTTGTCTGCTTGTTCGATATAAGCTGATGGTGCTCGTGGTTGGATATGTAGTCTCGGAATGTTGACAATGCTCTCCGGGCGGGCATTCTCTTTCGAAACAGCCCTCACCCGATTGTGCGCATCTTCACTCTATGTGGGCGCTCCCAGATGCATGTCCTCGGCTCGATCAACTCTCGCGAGCCTCCGACGTCTTTCAACCCTGCCCATCTTGACGTGACTACGAACTCATCCTCGAAAGCTCCTCGCATCTTCTGCCCACCAGAGGCAAATCTGTCTGTCCAGGTTATCATGTACCACCGCCCCCACCCAACACGCATGGAATATATGTCGCTCGATCCGATTTCACTGGCCTTGGGTGATAAAGCGACGAAAACAGAAATATGGGGCCCGTCATCAGATAAGGTAGAATCGGAGGAAGAGGGGGACAAGGCTCGGCCCAAGTTGTTAGTTGAGAAGCTCAAGCTTCATACGGTCGTCAAGCACATCCCATCGCAGAAGGAGCAAGCCCTCCCGCTGATTATCAACCAAGTCAACTGTGCCTATGAGATGGGGCAGCTCATGCACAAAAACAGCCATTTGATTGGAATCCGTGCGAAGAGAAGTATGAGCGTTGGAGAACGTGTTGTGGAATCAGCGACAACCTTATGGGGGTTTATTGTCCTTTGCCTTGCCCACGTTTTCTGGCAATGGATTTGGCCCGTCGTCACCCGCATCTTTGTCGTCGGGCTTGTATGTCACCGATCTGTTGCGGAAATTGTCTTGCGTGTTCTCGAGTGGCGTGCTCGGCCTGATGCTGCTGCTCTCAAGGATATCTCAGCGACAGCCCAACAGGTCGACATAAGGTTGCAGCAGTTTTGCTACTGGCCGATTCAATATGTCAAACTTCGGCAAAGAAAGGATAACTGGGAGAGTGTCACGACCAGTCATCCGGACTATATTCGGTTCTATAACAGTTTGTGGCTTGTCGCCAACGATGTGATCATCGGAATTGCGTTGGGGTCCTACATTATTGATAACGCGAACTGGGTCGCTTCACAAATTAACACTGTCTTGACTGGCTGGACAGTGGAGGGGTTACAGCGCACCATTTCGTGGCTAATGGACTGGCCGGCCGGCTTGAAACTCAACAATGAGCTTGCCGCCTTCCTCGGTGACTTGTTTCTGTGGGTCATTGAAAACTGGGCAGCTTGCATTGCCAACCTTCAACCTTACCTTCCTGCTGTCATATATATTGTTGGATGTTCAAGCTTTGCAGGAGCCAGCATGCCCATTGCTCTCTTCTCCGACCTTCTTTCGATCCTGACGGTACACATTTACTCGTTCTACATTGCCTCCGCTCGCATCTTCAACTGGCAACTCACTATTATCATTTCCCTCTTCCATCTTTTCCGTGGAAAGAAACGCAACGTCCTCCGCAACCGAATCGATTCATGTGACTATGACCTCGACCAACTCCTCCTTGGCACTATCCTCTTCACAGTTCTATTCTTCCTACTGCCTACGGTTGTGGTATTCTACTTGACCTTTGCCTCGGCTCGAATGTTGATTATTTCAATGAAGGCAGCGCTTGACACCTGCCTTGCATTCTTGAATCATTTCCCGCTCTTCGCGTTGATGCTTCGCGTGAAAGACTCGCGACGGCTACCAGGAGGTATCCGATTCGAGCTTCGAAGTGAACCAGACAGGAGCCCAACAGAAACCGACTCGGCTGCGCTGGTTTCCTACATCCACCTCGAGGTATGTCTCCGTATTTAACCAAAACATCGGCTCAGAAAAGCTAACGCAATTTCCAGTCTATTCCCCTCCCCCTGCGGGCAATGTTCGACCAGTACTTCCAGCTGGGCCACCGGCTCCGGAAACACTACCTCGCGCCCCGCGTTATCTTCTGCCTTATGACCGGCCGCTTTGTGCCACCCATCCACCGTCGCAACCTCTATAGCATGCAGTACAGCATGCTACCTGCCCGCCGTGCTGGTATGGTAGAGGTGTGGACATTGCTCACTCAACCCAAGAAAGGCAGTGGTGGAAGCGGTGGCTCTGGCTCTATGGGTGGAGGCATTGGATCCTTGAGTAACCCAGTAGCCAAGGTCCCGGCGAACTTTGGTCAGGGTGATCTTCGGAGACGGGGCCATCGCTAACACCAACTCCTCTTGTACATAATGCCAATAATGTTCTTATCCGAAGATAATATTCTTAATATTACCTAGCCAGAATAATGTAGGATGGATAAAGACACTCCTGGAGCAGAATAGAGATATCCGTATATTTAGTTAAGTGGAGATGCTATGTACACAGAACGATCTCCAAAAGGCCACACCGTTGAACTCCTGTCCACGAGATTACATAGTATACATGGAGAATGCATGGTATCGCTGAAAATAACAAATGGCGTCAGAGTCAGGCTGCCCCAACAATCCTCGGCGAGGAGGAAGGATTTATAGAGGAGCCAAGTGTCCACTCTTCAAGATTTCTTGAGAAACTCTGCATCTGTTTCACTGCTGCCGCTCTTTCGGGCATCATCCACCATGGCGTCAATGCCCCGTTCTTTGAGAACTTTCTGCAAGCATTACGATACCTCTGTCAGACATATTGCACGATTCGGGATGTATAGAGATATTTAGCATAGCACAAGGCAGGACTCACGTTCAAGCACCCCTTGTAGTTCTTAAATAATGCTTCGCAGTCATTGGATGAGGTGTTTCCACGCAGATATTCTGTTATGGGATTAGATGCTGCCATTTAGGCCATAGTCAAAAGGCATAAATGCATACTCTCGCTATACCACTTGAGGAAGCAAGTGTCATATTTCCTGCGTAGATATATTAGCCTTTGTTTTAGCGCGAAGAATCTATGTTCACTAAAACTCACTCTTTGATATCGTTACACTCGGGGGCGATAGAAGCTGCCATATCGGAATGAATAGGAGAATATGATAATACTCCGCTTGTACTCTTCTTGCTAGTCGAAATTTGAGTATTTTAGAGGAATGAGAGGAAAGGATGCGGTGACGACTGGAGCATCGGCGGAAGTTCATACAAATCTCGCCACTCTGGGAAGGCGGTCAGGGCGGGCCTACCATTTCTCCATTATCATTTTCTCGCCGCGACTTTTTTTTCCGGGACCTTGGATCTTCATGACACTGCTATTCCGCGTTTCTTTTCCTCATTCTTCCTTTCGCCAGATCCAGTGAACTGGAGCTCTGCTAGCCATCATGGACTCTGCAGAATTTGCCCCGTTCCAGGACAAGTTAACCTCCGCTTTGGTGCAGGTGACTCGAACTGTCGGACAGCTCTCATCGGAAGACCTGAACTTCCATCGCACCTCTAGCGCAGAGTTTTCCGAGTCGCTGGATGAACAAAGCGCGCGCATCATTGCCCTGACCTCCGCCGTTATCAAAGCTGCCACCGCCGGCACCGATGTGACAGGACCAACCCTTAGCGATGAGGATTCCGTCGAGGACAATTGGCGTGGGGTTGTGGATGTGATTGACTCGCTCTTGGAAAAGGCCGATGCCTGCTTGGATGAATTCACCGGCGTGATTAAGAAGCTCAGCCCCTCGCAGGAAGAACAGGCTCCGATCAAGAAAGCGCCCAACTTCCCGACTATCTACGACTATGGCCCCTCCAAGATCCCCAAGCCGCAATTGTTGTTCCATCGCAAACCGGATAACACTGATATGGGCCCATTCAAGCCTCTTCTCAAGTCTAAGCCTCACGCGATTGTGCCGTTGGCGAAGTGCTTGAAAACGAAACAGATGGAGGGTGCGATTGGCTATCCTCACCCTTACGAGGCGGAGATTCTTGCTTCGGAGTACCCGAATTCGGTTTATCAGGTCTCCCCTCCGGTTGAGTATCTGCCGTTTGAGAGCACTACGGCTACTTTCGTCGATACTTTGGATGGAGTTAGGCAAATGCTGAAGGAACTCAAGCAAGCGAAGGAAATTGCAATCGATCTGGAGCATCACGACGTGCACTCCTACCATGGTCTTGTCTCTTTGATGCAAATCAGCACCCGGGACAAGGATTGGGTTGTGGATACCTTGCAACCTTGGAGAGAAGATTTGCAGATATTGAACGAAGTTTTTGCGGATCCGAAGATCCTGAAGGTCCTGCATGGCTCCACTATGGATATCATCTGGCTGCAACGTGACTTGGGCCTGTATGTGGTTGGGATGTTCGATACTTTCCACGCTGCATCTGCATTGGGCTTCCCAAAGCGAAGCTTGAAGTTCCTCTTGAGCAAGTTCGTCAACTTCGAAGCTGATAAGCGGTATCAGACAGCCGATTGGCGGGCTCGCCCACTTCCACCGGCCATGTTCGACTACGCACGATCAGATACGCATTATCTTCTTTACATCTACGACCGCCTACGAAACGATCTGATCGACAACTCCACTGAAGATGCGAGCCACATTGATTACGTTAACGAGCGATCTAAACATGAGGCCCTGCAACGCTATGAACGTCCTGTTTACGATGCCGTCAATGGATACGGCCCTGGAGGCTGGTACGATCTGTTGTGGCGCCATTCGGCCAACCTTTCCAAGGAGCAATTTGCAGTCTTCAAGGCTGTTCACCAATGGCGCGATGAAGTAGCGCGCGCTGAGGACGAGGGTTGGCAGTGCGTTTTCCCCAAGCACATGCTCTTCAAGCTTGCCACCGTTATGCCGCTTGATATGGGCTCTCTATTCCGAACCCTATCACCCATGACTCCCATCACGAAGGAACGATCACACGATCTTCTGGAGGTTATCAAGAAAGCCAAGGTTGCCGGTATTGATGGTCCAGAATGGCGCGATGTGGCGCCACCGAAACATCTCGCAAAGGTTCTAGAGGCTGCCGTCACGGAAGCTGTCAATTTCCCCATTGCTGAACGCTACGAAACGTCCCAATTCTGGGGCAACGTCTTGGAAGCCAAAGAATCACCCACTCCTCCAGCATATGCGCTTGCCGCCGGCGCTGAAGCTCTGCGCCTTTCTCTCCCTCTGCCACCCATGCCGACGACGGTCTCTGAAGCCCGTGACCACCTTGGCACCGCAAAACAACCCGCTCCAGCTCCCACGTCCACACCTGCTCCTGCTCCCCAGGAGCCAGAAGAGAAGAAGTACTTTACTGTCAAAGACCTCGGCGGTCCCCGCAAACGAAAGGTCACCCCAGTCAACAATCCAGAGCAAGCCCTCTCCATCCCAGCCGACCTCGACGACATAAGCAACGACCCCGACGCCACGCAAAAGAAAAGCAAGAAGTCTCGCAAGGAGAAGAAGGCGAAGAAAGCGAAAGCGAAATCCGAGTCCCAGCCCGAGAGCGAGGCTCCCTTCGACTATGGCACCGCGGACGCTGTCCTCAACGCACCGTCTGCTTCCACAGTCGCCCACCCTCGCAAAAAGGCTTTCAACCCGTACACCAAAGCGATGGAAGCCCCCTCAGGCGCGCGGAAGATCAAGCGGGAAACTCCCGGCAAGTCTCTTACGTTCCGCCAATAGACGGCTGGTCCGGAGTCAAGAAAAAGCATTTACGAATGGGGTTCTGGTTGGTTTTCTTCTTTCCTGTTATTGTTTAGTTAGCATAGCGATACCCGTGCGTCAGTTGAAGGCTCTGGGATTCTACTTGTTGTATTGTACATGTATAGAATATCAGGTTCTTCTCGGCAATGAGATATAAGTGTGCAAATTCTCGTAGATTAGATTGAAGTTTTTATTCTCATTTTTCATTTTTCATTTATTTAAAATCTATTCTACTCGGTTATCAAAAGAAACATTGATGTCCACGGGTGGTCAAGGTTCTGTCTTGGATTTCATTGAGGTCCCAAGCCGCAATAATAAAAATGAGACAGTGTCTCAGTGAGCCCACAAGGTCTATGCTGTACTATGGGGTAAGAGTCTGAAGACGACATCCATAGATCATCCCTCCGCATTGACGATTCCCCGCTATAAAAAGAAAAGAAACGAGTTCAATCGCAAACAACGTAGGTACTCTGTGCTTTACACTCTGTATGCTGTACGGGGTATTCTTCAAGGGATCTTCTTCAACGGGCCCCAAAGAGGTATAATGGTGCGACGATCATGTCCACTTTAATGGGTTCGGAGAGTAAAATGATGAATTAAACATAATTATATGGTCGTATAGACTCCGCCATAAGGACATTGCCGATCCCTACTATATCGCTATGATAGCAGCTGATGCACATGGATTCCGGCATCAGCGGAAGGATCCCTATCAAATTAGCGAATGAGAGATCGGATTGCTCAAACTGGTGGATGTCTAGTATTTTATCCTTAGCTAAATATGTCTAGTGGCTCCATATATACTCCGTACATCCGTGCATGTCCTCTGCTCTCTTCTTGGCTTTCCCTTTCCGATTTAGTGCTCAGGCCTCGCTCTTTGCCCAGTAGAATACACCGTTTTTCAGCCCCAACCACATGGCCTCAGTGTGTTTGACCCGTTGTTCCTTCAAACTGGTGTCAACCAAGGTGGTAGCCGTGGTTTCTTGACAGACGAGAGGAAAATGCAGTGGACCCTCTTTATTTGGCCTCGTTAATACATCCCATCGATCGAAGAACCTCTAGTGCTATTCTAGGTCAATCTCTTCGCTTCTTATCACATACATCTTCATGACAAGATCCTCGGAGTATTAACCGGATTTCTCTGCGGTGCTCACACGCAGATATTCGAGAAATAGCGAAGTCGTCAATGTCAATCACATAGTACTGCAATCGACGGTGACCATAGTGGGTATCTTTTGGTTAGCCATACACATCAATACATCATGTCCTCATGTTCATCCTACTATTCCCACACTCGGAGTCTATAAGAAGGTTCCAATCCGAACCGTTCAACCGGAAGAGGGTCCTCAAGTATCTCTCTCAGCATGCAGAACACACTTTCGACAGTGCCAGCGAAGTAGCTCATCTGAAACCCGATCAGGGTCGGTAGGGTCTCGACACACGGTGTCAAGAATCTCCCATCCACCTGGAATGGTCAGGTAAGAAAGGAATAATCTTATACCCCTCCTACATATATATTGGCAAAAAAATCCGTAGTTCACGCATAAATTAGGTAAAATCATTTGCATCTGGATTCACAAAAACCGAGTATTTTGCTCCTATCATCACAGCACCAACCGCCATCAGGAGCATAGATATCGTAATGTCCAAGTGTTAGAGGATCACTCGTTGATGAGATCGTTGGTCCAGATACTCTTGCCTTAACGGTAAGTGGGGCCGGTGCAATGATCAAGGACGTTATTTAGCATGTTGATGAAGCCGGCTTGGGTAACTGAACCATTCTGACACTGCCTACCTAGGCTGTCACCCGTTGAGCCAGTAAAGAAATAGACATTTCACGTAAGTGACCGACTCTGTAGTATCGACATCATGGATGACGATATTCAAAGTGATCGGCAGTCTGCCGTCCACAAGCGGGGAAGTCGATATTGTACCCAGAAGGTTATATCACATGATATTATCACTCGTTCTGCCTGACTTTGAACACCCTCATAATAGCGAAGAAAGGGAAGCCCCACGCAAATTTAATTAGACGGAGTAGATTACGGTTGGATTTTATGCAAGTGACTATGAATGGAGGTATGGGTCTTGATACATATCAGGGGTTGGCAAGTGATCTACAGAGCTTTGGCGCGTTTCACAACGGGATGGGATGCATATTGGCCCGTGTGAATGATCGGCCGGATGATGATATTTCGAGTCGTCATGAAGTCATGAAGCCATGAAGCCCATGTTCTGTAATCTTAAAATGCATGTCTACTTCTGCATGTGCGTACTATGCATACTGCGCATACTACATGCATTGATAAGGGGAAGTTCGCGGAGAGAATCGAACTTGTCTCACCCCACCAACTCCACTTTTCTCCATTTACCCCTGAAGCAAAAAGCATAGACCAGGAATGCACTGTCTACAGTTTGAACTTATAACGTCTGTGTCAAGGGGAAAAAAAGCAAAGTGGGTTCAGTGCACCCCCGCATAGTTTGCTTTCAAAGGACATTGATATTAATGATAATATGTGTATATTGATAATAAGTATGGAAGTTCCGGGATATTATCCAGGTAACAGTAATATGGGAAAAAGGCAACTTGAAACCTTGAAAGACTCAAAGTTTGGTCTTTTCCAATCCACTGGTACTGCAAGCCCAACCCACTGGTTCAATCCGGGACATATCTATGGGAGATACCCAGGTACCAGAATATAAAATATTAACTTAATAGGAAACCTTGGAATACAAAACTACAACAGACATACGTACAAACGTGTCGGATGTAGCCGAGGAGACTTATAGTCTGAGACAATCCATATTTATGTACTATATTTGTACTCCTACATATGTACTTAAGTGGTATGACCCTTGGAGGCAGTACAATATACTAAATATGTACATAAGTACCGAATGTAATTAATTGATCAGGCAAACCTCGAGTATGTACATATGCACTTACCGAGTACGGAGTACAAATGTTGGTATGGGAAATCACCTTTTGATTAACTACCCAAATCCGAATCAACCTGAAACCCAGGTTATTGTGTCGAGTAGTTCAACGCATTGTATCCATATTCATATACAACCATGGTTTTCCGATTGATAATACGATATATGTATACAAAGTAACATTCCCGAGACATCCACATGGAGGTCTCGTGGGCTTAGCCTGAACGGTCCAAGTCTTTTTACAATATAGACGCAGGTACCGATTAGCCCTACCCCCCTGCAGAGATGAAACCGTGTCACCTTTCTGTACTCCATAATACGTTTTTATTTGTTTGTGTTTTTGATGTTCTTTTTTATTTTTTATTTTTTTTATTTGTTTATTTTTATCTTGTTCTTTGGTTCCCTTTCTCAGCTAAGAAAATTAAGAAGAAAAGAGATCTGACGTCAAGACGTTTACTTATATGTACGAGTAAAATATAGTGCACAGTCCGAGGACTTGGAGCTAGCGCGCATTGGCCAAATCCTTACGAAGACAAGGATGTTGATCAATCTTGGAACCTTGGAAGATTCAGTCCATAATATCCAGGAAGGAGGGTGTTCCTAATAGTGGCGAAGTGCATTGGGCCAGGGGTAAAAAGAAAAAGGCTCCTTGCATAACAAGATACGTATCATTCCTAATTTTCTTTTCTTTTCTTTTTTTTTTTTTTGATATATAAGGATATTGTACTGTTTAAAAAGAAAATAAAAAAAATAGTAAAATAGTTAACTAGTACTGCGTAAAACAAGAAAGGAAATAAATCAAATAAAATAAAAAAAGATAAAGCTGAAAATTAAATTATTAAAAAAAGAAAGGAAAAAAAAGGACCACCACATCATTGTTCCCCAGAACCGCCCTAACAACGAACTAACGAAATAAATAATCTCCCCTCTTTACTTTGACCCTTATTCCCCCCCTCTCTCTTCACTTGAATGATTCTTCTCTTTCTACACTGATTCGCCACACGTACCGTGGTAAACTCAGTGAAAGACTACGGAGTACACCTCCTCGGTACGGATGTTTCTGCTTTTCCCTTAACTCCCTACATTGTCATCGCAGTGCCCAACTCTGGCGACTGCTCGTCACCCTCAAATCCCACAATGTCCGTTGCGACGATGCTACAACCTGCATCCAGACAATCACGAGCATCTTCCTCCTCTTCCTCTTCGTTTCAGCCCGTGGCACGACAGAACACAATGTCGTCGCACGATACTCGGTCGCTCCGCCAATCCAAGCGGATGTCGGTCACGGCCTTGTACCTGTCAATGTCCGCCAAGGATCGAGACTTGGAGATTTCTGATGACTTGGCACGAGGTATGTCTAATTCGGGCTTATCCCCAATGGTCGCGCTAATCCTCCGACAGCACAAAAGCACCTGCGGGATTTGAAGTCGAGGATTTCGTCGCAATCGAAAAAGAACTTCGTGTTAGAAAAGGATGTGCGATATCTGGACTCACGGATCGCATTGCTCATCCAGAATCGAATGGCGTTGGAAGAAGTGAGGATCCTATGGACGGCGGAAATCGACACATTCGTTAACCTGTTATCTTTCCGTTTAGCAAAATGAGGTCGCCAGCCATCTTGACGATACCGCAGACCCACAGGAAGGGTTCTTCCCAAACGATGAACGAACCCAGAAGTACGGCAATCTTCTGTTCCTCCTGCAATCAGAGCCCCGCCATATCGCCCACCTCTGCCGATTGGTCTCTATGGCCGAGATCGATTCCCTCCTCCAGACCGTCATGTTCACCATCTACGGAAACCAGTACGAGAGTCGCGAAGAGCATCTTCTGCTTACTATGTTCCAGTCCGTCCTCACCTACCAGTTCGATAACACCCCGGAATACTCGTCCTTGTTGCGCCAAAATACCCCGGTTTCTCGCATGATGACCACCTACACGCGCCGTGGTCCCGGCCAAAGTTATTTGAAGCAGGTGCTAGCAGACCAGATCAACGCTCTGATTGAGTTGAGGGAGGTGGATCTGGAGATCAACCCCCTGAAGGTTTATGAAAGCATGATTAAGCAGATCGAAGAAGAAACCGGCTCTCTTCCGGATTACTTAGCCCGGTCTGTGACTGCCGAAGATGCTGCTGAAAATGCGCAGGTCCAAGCCATCATTGCACCACGTTTGAAGATGTTGACGGATATCGCGAACGGATTCATCACAACCATCATTGACTCGGTAGACGAGGCTCCGTATGGTATTAGATGGATCTGTAAGCAGATTCGCAGTCTGTCGCGCAGAAAGTATCCCGATGCCCAGGACCAAACCATCTGTACTCTTATTGGCGGGTTCTTCTTCCTGCGCTTCATCAACCCGGCAATCGTTACTCCTCGCTCTTACATGCTGATCGATGCCACGCCCACGGACAAGCCTCGCCGTACCCTGACGCTGATCGCCAAGATGATTCAGAATCTGGCGAACAAACCTTCCTACGCCAAGGAACCTTACATGGCCAGCCTACAGCCCTTCATCCAGCAGAACAAGGAACGCGTCAACAAGTTCCTTCTTGATCTGTGTGAAGTCCAGGATTTCTACGAGAGTCTTGAAATGGACAACTATGTGGCCTTGTCCAAACGGGACCTTGAGCTCCAGATCACTCTCAATGAGATGTACGTCATGCACGGTCTTCTAGAGAAGCACAGTGCCTCGCTTGCCCAAGATCAATATTCACACCTATCTGTGCTTCTCCAAGAGTTGGGTGGCGCTCCTCCTCAAGTTCCTCGCAAGGAGAATCGCACCATCACCGTGCCTTTGTTCAGCAAATGGGAGACGGCTCTCGATGATTTGACAGCCGCTCTCGACATCACCCAGGAAGAAGTCTTCTTCATGGAGGCCAAGTCAACGTTTGTCCAAATCCTGCGATCCCTACCCCAGAACACCTCAGTTGCACGCCGGCCTCTACGCCTCGACCGCATTGCCGAGGCTGCAGCAACCTTGAAAAACGATGCCGTGATGGTGCGCAAGGGCATTCGAACCATGGAACTCCTTAGCCAACTGCAGGACATGGGCGTGATTGACCGCTCTGACGAGTTCAGTTTGCTGCGTGACGAAGTGGAGCAAGAGCTGGTGCACCTGGGCTCCCTCAAGGAGAAAGTTCTGGATGAGACGCGGAAGCTCGAGGAAGTATTCGCGACTATTCGCGACCACAATGCTTACTTGGTCGGTCAACTGGAGACATACAAGTCTTACCTCCACAACGTGCGTAGTCAGTCCGAGGGTAAAACTCGCGGTGGCAAGACGCCGAAGAACCAGGAACTTGGCCCGTACAAGTTCACCCATCAGCAGCTGGAGAAGGAGGGTGTCATCCGACGCAGCAATGTGCCAGAAAACCGACGGGCGAACATCTACTTTATGTTCAAAAGTCCCTTGCCAGGGACCTTCGTCATCAGTCTACACTATAAGGGTGAGTTCACAGATTTAATTCTTCAGGGGAAAAGGAACATCATTACTAACGTACTATCTAGGACGAGCCCGTGGATTACTGGAGCTTGATCTCAAGCTGGACGATCTCCTGGAGATGCAAAAGGACAACCTTGAGGACCTCGACCTGGAGTATGTTCAGTTCAACGTCACCAAGGTGCTTGCACTCCTGAACAAACGATTTGCACGAAAGAAGGGGTGGTAAGGGTGCTATATGCCCCAGCTCCCCAAAGTCTCCCTTTGATGAATGATGAGCTCGAGCAGAGGTTCAACAACTGCCCCTATTTGCTCTGCCGCTCAGGTCCTCTTTTCTATCTGATGATCGACCGTGCCGTAGGCGCTTAATCTTGCGATGATGATGGACGCCAATATATGCCATGTTTTTTCCCATCCCAAATAATGGATCGGATGATTGCTCTATGCAGCAACTGAAATCAACCCATGCAGTTCGGGCGAATGCCCATTGTGAATGTTGCCGATGCACATACTCTTAATGGAGAATGATCAGGGCCCTCTCCCCGCTGGTACGGGGGATGTCGATTATCCTGTGATTTTTGGTATATCCTTTTTGTGTCCTTTTGCCCGTCTTTCCTGCTATGGTTGTCTTTTCCTATTATCTCTCCTCGTCCTTTCAATGTCTATACCCAGCGCATAGTTGTTGCCATTTGTTTTGTTCTGTTATTTCTCCCAGTTTCATTGGGGCCCCGAGTCCTATAATCCCCTGACATGCCTTTGTGTTTTTTCATCACCGCCCAGGCCTCTTCGGTCTTCATGCGCTGTGTATAATAATGCCTGTTTGCAACGTGTGCTGAATGTTGAACTGTTTTGAATTGAATACCCGTTATGTTGTGAATGGTTTATTTCCTTCCCCTTTATTTCTCGGCAAAGTGCCTGGGCAGATTAGAATTTTATTTCGGGGCTGAGCTCACTCTTATATATTGTCTTCTCTCGAATGTGTCAAATGCTGGTGTCCACTGACGTGCAGAGTGGATTCACTGACACCTCGACACCGCCACGTCTGCCCCTCGTCTGCCCCTTTTTCTCGACTGGAATCTCCTGAGTATGTCTGGTGCCTGTTGAGACATCTATGGGGATATTGAATAAAAGAATACTACAGATTTGGAGTTGGGAACCACTAGATAGGAAGTACTGTATGTTTAGATGCGACATACAATATAGTCCTTCGATAACAAATAACTCACCAAACCAGACGACTTGCAAAATGATACACTCCTGTAAATCACTAAAAATGAATTTGACAGTTTTATTGTTAGATATTGTTCAATAATAGAAAAGTAACAGTGGACGATCCCTAAGGATCCCCAAGGCTATTTTTTAATCTTAAAGTGGCCACTTACGCCAATCCCCCTCCGCTTCCCGCCCTTTTTCCAGAACAACTCCCTTCTTCCCCCCTCGACCATATCCCATCAATCACAATGGCCACAGAATCCCAGCCTACCGACTCCAAGTACGACCAGTACGACTTCCCCACCACCGCTCCGGAAGCGCAGCCTGGCCACCCCGGCCACACCTCACCCGAACAGGATGCAAAGGTGCACCAGCTCCGCGCTGAGCTCGAAAAGCTCGGCTACACTGAGCGTTTGGATACGCTGACTCTCCTGCGGTTCCTGCGTGCCCGCAAGTTTGATGTCGAGGCTGCCAAGACTATGTACGTTCCTCGATTCCCGCCAGAGGGCATGGATGCTTGTTTGGGAGTTGGCAGGAAGCTTTCTATTCCCGGCTTTCGGCTCTCAGCTTTTATCGAGGCCTAATGGTCTAATTTTATATCCCAGGTTCACTGCAAGCGAGGCATGGCGCAAGGAGTTCGGCACTGATGATCTGGCTCGCAACTTCGAGTACCCCGAGAAGGAGGAGGTCTTCAAGTTCTACCCTCAGTACTACCACAAGACGGACAAGGTTGGTTTCCCGTGGATTCTAAGCCTCTACCCAGATGCAATACTGAAACAATACCAACCAAACAGGATGGTCGCCCCGTCTATATCGAGAAGCTGGGCAAGATCGACCTGAACCAGATGTACAAGATCACCACTGCCGACCGCATGTTGAAGAACCTGGTGTGCGAGTATGAGAAGCTGGCCGACCCCCGCCTGCCTGCTTGCTCGCGCAAGGCCGGCAAGCTGCTTGAGACCTGTTGCACCGTCATGGACCTGAAGGGCGTGGGCATCACCAGTGTGCCGTCCGTCTACGGCTACGTCAAGCAGGCCTCCGACATCTCGCAGAACCACTACCCCGAGCGTCTCGGCAAGCTTTACTTGATCAACGCGCCATGGGGCTTCAGCAGCGTCTTCAGCGCCGTCAAGGGCTTCCTTGACCCCGTTACCGTCAGCAAGATCCACGTCCTCGGCAGCGGATACCAGAAGGAGCTTCTGTCTCAGGTCCCAGCTGAGAACTTGCCCGTCGAGTTCGGTGGCTCTTGCAAGTGTGAGGGTGGCTGTGAGCTCTCTGACATGGGCCCCTGGCAGGAGGCTGAGTGGGCCCGTCCCCCTAAGTGGGCCACTCCCAAGGAGGAGGCTCCTAAGGAGGCTGCTGAGCCTGTTGTCCAGAACGAGGACCCTGGATATGTGAAGAAGGATGCTGAGGGTCAGGAAGGTGCTCAGACTAGCGCTTAAGCTTGCTGAGGACTTTTCCTTGTCTTTGTTGGAGCTCCAACAAGCTGATCGACAATCTCCTTCTATATGGCGACTGAAAACAGACACCCAGATAGGGATGTTGGAGTTTTATTTTGAACCCCGATCAATCTGAAAACCCAAAAAATATTACCTGGTGGTCCGACAACTCCCAATACAACCCTCAATCTCCCCCAGGCATACCAGAACTTCTCTCTGGTAGTTTCAACACCTCTTTGCCGATCCATCCACAGCCTGTGGACTCCTTTACATTCGCTTTTTGCGTTTTGATTTTTTTGTTCCGATCTAGATATCATGGAGAGCTTTCTGTTTTTGCTTTTGCCTATCAAGATAAGCAGCGTGCGCTGTCACTGCTCTCAGCATAGAAGAGTCAGCGCGTGATGAAATTTAAAAGCGAGTTGGTGTGAAGTTGGTGTTTAGCTCGGTTCCTTTGTTGGTAGTATGTATACACGAATGAGCACATATTGAGAAAGTAGTATCTAGGACACAAGTTGGGCCTGTCTACATTGTACGGTTGTGTGTGTAGCAGTAGAAAGAGCAAGAGTAGAAAAATAAGAATACAGCCTTTCTATAGAGATAGCAGACGCAATTCAGTCTGAAGGAATGGTAGATAGGATTTCGACTCGAACAGAGCCCTCAAGAATAAACAAAACATGGTATCATGATCCCTAGGACAAGCCCAGCCCTGAAACGCCCTCAACATTGCAATAACACCCAAACATAAAGAGAGAGAACGCTAGTTCAACCAACTCCAAAGTCTTCAAAGCCTTCACTTATTCATATTCTCCACCACTTCAGCAGCACGTCCAGCCCTCTCAGCCTTGCCCACCGTCGTTGCTAAGGCATTAACCTCCGGGCCGGCCTCGGTAGAAGTGCCCTCGCCCTGCAACCGCAACAACATCCGCAGAGCATCCTCATAGACATTCGCAATATCCCCACTCTTCCACCGCTCCCGCTCCTCCTCCGTCCCGAGCGCAGCTTGCAACGTCCACGCCGGGTCGTAGTTTCCACGGCGCAAGCGCGCCTGCGCCTCTGTCCGCGCTGATCCGGTTCCGTTCGGCGTAGAATCAACATCCATACCACCTGCCTCGTGGCCGGGTGTTGTGTTCTCGTTTTCATTATTCGATTGGGGCTGTACATTCGCAGGTTCGCCCATTTCCGTATCATTATCAGCGTCTTTCCTGCCATTTCCAATCTCATCTTCGTTTTCATATTCCTCTTCCTCCTCTTCAATCATCTTCTTCAGCTGCGCGGCATATTCCTTCGCCGCGCGCCTCGGCGCATCTCGCCTCTGCTGCGCGACGGTCGTATTAAGCGATTCCAGCTGCGCGTACAGCGAAGTCACACGCGATGCAAGTTCTGTATCGTATGGCTCGTACTCGACTTGTTCTGTTGGCGCGGTAAATGCTGCCGGGAAGGGGAATTGTGGTGAGGTGGAGTCTATGCCGTTGATGCTGATTGAAGTTGAGGCTGATTCGAAGGTTTGGTTTATGTACTATTTGAGGTTAGAGTCTGGAGGCACGTTCGAGGTACGGGTTGTTCGGGTCTCACATCGTCGACTAGCTCCCGGACGCGTTCGCGCATCGGATCGGGGGTGTCATTGTCCGTTGCGGAAGGGGGAAAGTAGAGGTCGAGTTTCCGGCGCGATAGAGCGACTGTGTTGGCGTAGAGGTAGGTGAAGTCCGCTGGGGACTGCAGCTCGACTTTCCGATAGTGTGGTGCTGCCATGGTGGGCTGTGGTTGTTGATGTTTTTTTCCTTTTCCCGCGATTTGTTGCAGGAGAAATGGGGCTTGGCGTTCATACCCGCAAACGATGTCATCGATGTTGCATCGACTTGCTTTGGGTTGTTCTTCTTCTTGCTTCTCGCTCTCTGCTGATTTTTGTTTTCTTATGTTGATTTCTTTTGTCAGCATAATCTACAGCTCTACGTTTTCATATCCCCCCTTCCACTGTGATATGACCCCTTAAGATAATGCGAGTGCAGCCTACTCAGTGATATTCTACAGTGCTCGAGGAGCCATTGGGATGCATCAACACTATCTAGACATTCCATGACGTACACACACACACACACACACACAGATTATGGAGAACTCGCCTTCCATTTCCCTCGTGGATAATACCGCCCCACAGCAACCTACCGGCGAAGGATCTACACGGCGCACATCCACCCTCAATCAAGGAAGCCTGACGAAGCACCTGAGTCGTGCATCCGTCCAAAGCCAGCTGAAAAAGCGGAAATACGCAAAATGGCAACCCGATAGACTCGGTATCGCGCCCGGCACAAACGACTCGCCCAGCCGAGAATCCTCCCAGGTGCGCGGGGACTCAATCTCAGCAAGCTCCCGGGGAGAAGGCAGCGGTGGCGGGGATGTCGAAACGGCTGACTTCGCGCCATCGCGAGTCTCGACTAATAATGGGAATGGCAGCGGCAGCGGGAGTGATCAGGCGAATGGAGTAGGAGACCAAACCAACGGCGGCGAGGACACCAAATCACGCTCGGAAATGGACGTTCTCTACGAGAACCAGCGGGGCTGGTTCTTTTTCGGTGTCCCGCGTTACTCACATAGCTCGCTATTGAACTTCGACCCCAGCCCCTGGATGACTCAGGACCGCAGAGCCAGTCCTGTTAATATCACGAATGCCCAACTGCCTGATCCGAGCTGGGAGTGGACGTGGAAGACATGGTATGTTGACATGTCTGGCGATACCGATGAGCAAGGATGGCAGTACTCTTTTTCGTTTGCCTCGTCTTCGTGGCATGGTACGCAGCCGTGGTTCCATTCGTTTGTTCGAAGGAGACGGTGGGTGAGACTACGGACTAAGGTCCATCCACGGCGGAATCTTGGTCGTTCAGACTTTGAGAAATCACACATGCTTACTGAGGACTATTTTACCATTCATTCGTCCAAGGTCAGAAGTCGGGAGCAGAGCACTACGGGACTGCCCCGGGTGGAATCTGGATTCTTGAATCAGGCGAGCATGACGGTTGATGAGGAGTCACATGTCGATGAGATTGGGGATATTCCGACTTTGATGAATGCTTTGAAGTTAACTTCCATTGATCGAGAGAGGATTGATGCACTAAAGAAATTTATTGAGGAGGGAGGCGACGAGCTCTATTATCTGAATGACAAGGTGAGCTGAACGACTTTCCCTAATCCGTGAGTCGGGACCGGGCTAACTCTACTTTGATTGATACCAGATACCAGATATAATGCCCATGTTCCTATTCCAGACCTCCCGCTGGCAATTTGTAACATATCTTTCTGATGTCATTCGTGAGCTGTCCAAACCTTCCACCGATTCTGATAAAGACGCCGATGCAGTCCAACGCAAGAAAGACAATCTCACCCGTGCCGCAGAATCTTGCAAGCGCCATATCACCGGACCTGATGTCTTTAAAGGTGATCATGGAGAGTCAGGAACGGGATTGTTAGACTTGACTCCGGTGGCCAAGAATGATACATTAATGGCTAAGCGGCCGGTCTTGGAGGAGCGTGCGAGGTCGATGAGGCGGGTTTTCAAGGGCATTCCCAAGGCTGCTGAGATTGACCATGAAGGTCACATTTATTAATGTATTAGAACTCCTCTGCATAAGCGAAATAGACATTATTGGGAGAATCATATACCTACATAGGTAGCGAAGTATAGCAGCTCACCCGGCAGAGCCAAGCTCCGGCCACCGCCTACCTGTTCGGCGGCTCAGCAATTTTCGGGGCAAAAAGGTCCATCAAAAAAACACCTCAAACAGCAACGCGTCCAATTCTTGTCTCCTTTCCCATTCATGTCTCGGGTGCCATTAGAGCATCGTCCCTTATGCTCTTGCGTGGCGGCCCGTGTCTAAGGAGGCGTCTGTCTGCCGTCTTGGACACTGTCGCGACTGGCCCCGATGAGCCTCTTCTGTTTCTTTATCCCCGCTGGGCTGCGCCTGCGTTGCAGCGTCGACGGATATCTTCCCTGAAGTCGATTGATACTCCAGCCAGGTTAGGTCATAGTTCTGGCGTCCCATTTCGCACAGCAGTTCGCTCCTGTCCTTCGCTTTCTCGACACTCGCGCCAATGGATCTCCTCTGAGTCTTCCTCCCGGTCCCCCGACGATTCAAATCCGCAATCGTCCCCTGCGGTGGTCCGAGAGAATTCTAAAACAGGGGATGGCAAGGAACCTGGCTCCGATAGTTTGAATGGAAGTGGTGGGGGGCGGCTCTCCGCATATCAGAATCAACCTGTCAATTCCCTCGCAGATGCCGAACACGCCCCATCAATGAAACCACTGCGTGGCTTCGCTTTGATGAGAGCGAAGAGGATACAAAAAGGACGACAGCACAATAAACCCCTGGACGCCAAACCTTCGCCTCCTACACAGAAGCAACTTTTTTTACGAAATACATCGATTAGAGATCGGAAGAAGTTGCGGTTTCGAGAATATATGAAGAAGAAATATCAATCTCGTTCAGCAAAGCTCTATGACAATGCTTGGTTTGATACTAAGGAGATTCTGGACGAAGTACAACGCGATAACCGAAGAAATCCCAAGAAGAGTTTGAACAAGAAGGAGATACTTGTGCCGGAGGAGACCCTCGCCCTGTTTTCTGGTGTGACTCGTTATACCTTGAAAGAGAATATTTGGTACATCCCGCTCCATAATGGATGTCGTGTGCACATTTTACCTGCAAGTCAGAGCAAGGGATTACTCCGTCGAGTCATTTTGAGTGCCACGGACCATATTATGGCGCTGGTGGAAGGGCGTTTTACCCGCGCACAGAGCCTACAAGCTATGGGAGATCCTCTTGTTGATATCCACAAACCACCGGTTCCGATGTGCATTTCTCGGGGCGCGATGCAGCGTTCGAAGCTTCCTGTGCCGTTGATTCGTGGAAATTGGCATTTCGATGAAACGTCAGATAGCAGCTCGAATTTGGACGAGATCTTGCTACCACGTCCGGTTATTGCCACCGTGAAGGAGTTCAACGAGCACATCGAGGATATCACATCGGCGAGGCAACCGACGCTTGATGAGAAGGCCATGTCTCTATCAAAGCTTCCGCACGAGGTCCGGATTAAACTACACCTGAAGGCGCTATTCATGGAAGAAGCATACTCCAATTACATTTCGACCGCGGCCTTAAATAATGCGCTTGAATTTCTTTGTCGGCATGAGTTCCTTGATACTGCCCGAACCTTGTTTTCATGCACAGAGCATGTGGCTACCGCTGATACATATAACATCCTGCTGCGGGCTGCTGCGAAGCGTCAGGATGTGGCTGTCTTCCGTCATATCCTGCGGACGATGCCTCGATTGCACATGCGCCCAAACCCAGAAACATGGCTCGCATTGCTCAGCGCCCTGGTTGACCCCAGCGAAAAAGCCCAGCTTATTGAACATATGGTCCAGCGTGGTCACATGTCCAACCTTTCCACCGTCCACAGCGCGCTCCAGGAGACAATCCAAGATTCGCTTTTAGTTCATCTGGACAGTGGGAAAGATATAGACTCCTTCATTAGTCTCATGACCAATACATGGGGTGCTAATTGGTTCAGCCCTTCCGTGGTCGGCCAGATGTTCAGTGTGGTCGCTCGATTGAAGGATTTCAATTCCGTAGACCGGCTCATGGAAATCTGCATCGACAACAATCTCACTGTTGACAGTTACCCGCTCAGCCATATTGTGCATGCGCTGGGCGCGAACATCCACGTCGCTTTGCAGTATACCCTTCGGTTTTTCGAGCATCCTTTGTTCGAGGTAACCTCCCAAAATTGGGAGGATTTGTTTTTGGCCGCATTCAGACACCGCCAGTACAACATCTGCCTGGTTATATGGCGGTATTCTTGCATGAAAAGCACCGTGACCTACAAGATGAAGCAGGCTGTCTTGACATCCTTATGTCGCAACGCCTCCTTCGGTAAACCTACGAGACTCGACAGAGACTTATGGAGTTCCGATGCCGGCAAGGTCATCATCGGCATCGACACGCACCATGAGAGCTACAGGCTTCCAGACTCCATTCTGGACGAGATCCCCTCCGAATTCCGTCACAACCCTACTCTCTACCTCATCGGATGGAAACCCAGGGGAGAGAAACGTGATCTCCAGATCCGCCTTGCCAATGCCCTCGTTAAGCGTGACATCATCCTTGGTGCAACCCGCTATGTCCCCCAGCATCCTTCCCCGATTATGCTGGATGCAGCGTCCATATTGGACAAGGAATGGCGTGGTGTACCGCGGCCTCTGACTTGGAGGATGCAGAACGCCATTCAAGTCCCCATCGTCCGCAAAGACAAAGGCCGAGACCATGGCAAAACCAAGAACCAATAATCTCCCAGAACTCTTCCCTTTTGCATCATTCGCACATTCTTCGACCTTTCTCCATTTTTGACGCTAGCGTGTTGCATGAATATCCTATTTGGCGGGCTTGTCTTGGCTGGTGTTTGTTTTTATGTACTCTAGTCAGCCTACTTCCCTGTCGCCTTGTATCTTATACCTGTACATTATCGGAACATATAGAATCATAGAGCTGCAATGTCCAAAATAGCATCTTCTAAATATATATATTCATCTAGTCGTGAATGGTACATTTCTTTCAAAATTGCACCATCAAAACCTAAGCAATGCGTCGAGGTCATTCATAAAAGCATCATAAGCAGGACCAAAGCCCCCACCACTGGGATCTCTCAGTTTCCCCGTTGAAGAAAGACCCCCATGCAGGAGACCCCCATGCAGGATTTCAGCTTCGCAAGCTAACGCCTTCTCCAACCCGACCCCTTCATCTATAGGCGCCCGAGACCGAGACCGAGACCGAGACCGAGACTGAGGGCGCCTAGAAGGTTCCCCTGATGAAGGCACATCCAGCTTTGTCTCATTTGCTGCAGTTTGCATGTATGCAGTCTGTCCTTCAATCTCGGGCGAAGGGGACGGCGAAGCGGAAGTGAGAAAAGGCAGTAGCCGGCGCATCTCCGAATAGGCCGAATACACGGCACTCCATCGTGGTATCTCATGATCGAGTTCCTTTGGCAGAAAGCCATTGACCTGGAATTGGTCTTCGTAGTTACTAGCAGCTTTCTGGATGTTGTGGCTGCGGTTGGGCATTTGTGGCCGGATTGGTCTTAAAATAGCTTTGTAAGACTTGCTAGTATCTGTCCTTTTTCTTCGCTTCACATACCTGTCAATTGAATCTCTCGGGATGCAGCATTGATTCTCTTTGCGACAGTGTGTGCACTGGTTATATGGCGGAACGATGTCACATCGCTTTTTGCGGGCGTGGCAGGCTGTGCAGGCTATTTTGCCGGGTCGACGACCTTGTTTATTTGCTTTTGTTATCCCAGATGGGCTTCGGAGGTGTCGGATTGCGCCTGGATCCATTGGGGGTGAGATGTTCTGGGAATATACAACATACACGGGGAGTGGCTATATATGTATGCACATGTGATGATGATCCACAGTCAGATTTATGCAAGTTTCCGGACATAACCCCATAAAGGGGATACTTCCCCCTTCTTTTCTATCATCAAAATCTGCATAATAGCTTTTAATGTTAGCTCAATTCCGTCACACATTGTGCCAGTGAAATCTACCATACAGCTAGCATTACACCTTCAGTTATCCGAGTACCTCAAAGAGTTGAGACAGTTTCATATTCAAGGCGCCTTCAATTACAGCTCTATGAGTGCTAGTACATGACTCCAACATAGTCTATTTCAATGTTGTCTATACAATATAATTTCCACAAGGACGCCAGCTCCTGTTAAGTATATATATTCTGGTCGTTTCCCATAAAATATCATGACATGTCATGCCAGCACAGCTTGACAGAGCAAGGAGATTCAAAACGCTGCTACCAAAAATCAAATCAATGACCCCATATTCGCATGAGAATGCCCTCCACATGTGTCAGGTAGACCGGGTACTGGTGGTGGAAGACCATAGGGATCAACAAATGTCGTCCGAATCGAGCCCACACCTTCTTTGAGGTAGAGCACAAGCCGGTAGGCCGAGTTGCCATTCAAGTAATATCGGTGGAGTTGTTTGCTACGAAGGAAACCTAGCCGCTCGTACAGTTTCATCGCGCCAGTATTGGTGATTTCGGTTTCGAGGACGATCTGCCCAAACACGCACAAGTCAGCCCACCATTACCCTCAAGACAACCCCGTTCTGGGGACCAACAGCCATCTCAGCTGTGTAGACATACCTCATCTGCGTCCCGCTCAATCATAGCATCGATAGCCATGCGCACTAGCTTGGTTGCAATTCCCCGGCCCCGGTTCTCTTCGCGCACGGCCAGCATGGCGATATATCCTCTCAGTGGGCCGTCGCGGTGTGGCTCAAGCTTCGATACCACGACCCCGACCATCTCGTCCTTATCGTCCATCGCGAGGAAACACAGGTCACCCCATTGGTATAGGAAGTAGCGGTAGACGTAGATGCTGTAAGGTTCGGACAGGTCTTTGGAGATCAGCTGGCGCATTGCGGCGACATACTCATTTTCGCGCGAGTTGTCATATCGCACGTAGCGAAGATCAGAAGCATTGCTCATCACGATATCATCGAAGTGGGCTGATATGGTTGGAGTTGACGGAGGGTGGGATGTGTCGGGGAAGAAAGTTACTTTGCCATGTGATGCCGATCCGCCCGTTCGCGGACTTTATGCACTTCCGTGTTTTTTTCCCCTGCCTTTCCTTGTTTCTTTTCTTTTTCTTAAAATTTATTGATTTATTCTTAATATTAATCTTCCAGGCAATTCGACCAGGTCCTCCCCTTCTATTCCCTCGCGGTTGGTCGCTATGCTCCGCCGCCGCACGGGCAAGGACGAGGTCCCGTCCTCTAACAAAGCTAGCGATACAAAACCCGAGCAAGAACAGCCCCATGCGGAGGTTATTGATACCAAAGTCACGCAGCTGGTTATCAAGCCTCGCAGTAAACGTCGCAATGGGTTCATCTTCATGCTGGGTGGGATCTTCGGCATCTTCATCGCCTTGTTCTTCGCGAACCAGCATGAGGTCATTAGCCTGGATTCGCTCATGGATCTGAATCTCGAATCATGGATTGAGGCTATTCCACAGGGAATTGTGAGCGACGTGAGGGAATTCTCGGTACGTGCTTTCCAATGGATTGCTTTTATCTCTATCTGGTTACGATCTGGCTGATTTCCAACGGGGACATAGCAAAATGAACGCGATACCGTCAGCTATGATTCGTTTGCTGTTGGGTTACAACTTCGCGCCATGGGCGTAGAAGCGAAACACCCCGTCGTGATGATCCCCGGAGTTATCTCGACTGGCTTAGAGAGCTGGGGCACGGAGGAAACTTCGCGACAATACTTCCGCCGACGATTATGGGGCAGCTGGAGCATGATGAGAGCGTTGGTTATGGATAAAGCTGAGTGGAAGAACCATGTCATGCTCGATCGGGATACAGGCCTTGACCCCCCTGGCATTAAGCTCCGTGCGGCGCAAGGATTCGATGCCACGGATTTCTTTATCACGGGGTATTGGATATGGAATAAGATCTTGGAGAACCTGGCTACCATTGGCTATGATCCGACAAATGCGTTTACGGCTGCGTACGACTGGCGACTTTCATATCTTAACCTCGAAGTTCGCGATAAATATTTCACTCGACTCAAGTCCTATATCGAAACCGCGGTGCAGGTACAGGGCGAGAAGATCACATTGGCATCGCATAGCATGGGATCTCAGGTGGTGTTGTATTTCTTCAAGTGGGTAGAGAGCGAGGAACACGGAAAGGGCGGCAAAGACTGGGTTAACAAACACATCGACTCGTGGGTCAACATCAGTGGTTGCATGCTGGGCGCCGTCAAGGGACTGACTGCCGTTCTGTCCGGAGAAATGCGGGATACAGCGCAGCTGAACGCCTTTGCCGTGTATGGATTGGAGAAATTCCTATCGAAAGAGGAACGCGCGGAGATCTTCCGCGCGATGCCCGGTATTTCCAGCATGCTACCAAAAGGTGGTGAGGCCATATGGGGAAACTCAACCTGGGCACCGGATGATCAACCAGGCCAGACCCTGACATTTGGCAACCTGCTCCATTTCCACGAGACCAACTCATCCTTGACACAACGCAATCTGACCACGCCAGAGAGTCTTCAGTACCTCCTGGACCAGAGCGAGGATTGGTACCGGAACCAGGTCCTGAATAGCTACTCGCACGGCGTCGCGCATACGAAACGCGAGGTCGAAGCCAACGAGAAGGACCCGCGCACCTGGCTCAATCCTCTAGAGTCCCGCCTGCCCCTCGCCCCGGACATGAAGATATACTGCTTCTATGGCGTGGGCAAACCCACAGAGCGCAGCTACTTCTATCAGGAAGAGCCCGACCCACTGGTTAACCTCAAGGTCAGCATGGACACCACCATCACCAACAGCGAGGGGGTCGACCACGGCGTATTGATGGGTGAGGGCGATGGCACCGTGAACCTGCTTAGCACGGGGTATATGTGCGCCAAAGGCTGGCGCATGAAGCGTTATAACCCAGCCGGCACGAAGATCAAGGTCTTTGAGATGCCTCACGAGCCTGACCGTTTCTCGCCCCGCGGTGGTCCCAATACTGGTATGTTCTTCTCTGCTCCCTTGCCTACCTTTTCCCCCGCGATATATGACAGGCGGCTAACTTGATATAGGTGATCACGTGGATATCCTAGGCCGTGCCTCACTCAACGACCTCCTTCTCCGTGTCGCTGGCGGCAAAGGCGATTCAATCGAAGAGACTTTCGTCTCCAGGATCCGCGAGTATGCGGATCGTGTACAAATTTTTGACGATGAATAGGTCAAATGGGTCCCTTACGACTGTTCTGAATAATTGTTTTATTTGGCTTGCGTTTTAACACACATATATACCTCTTTTTAGACAACTGGGATTTTCCTAGACGGAGGAGGTTTTGTTTATGAGCCAGCATTTTTGTACATCTGTTTATGACAGACCCTTACATGAATATATATTATGTATGTATATTCTTTTCTATGGCAACACGTATTTGGTTCGATTATAGCTTATGATACTAGAATACCCCAAGCAAGCCATCTCAACAAGTGCATACATACATTCCAGCCACTTCTTGTATCACGGATAAACGCGGATACAGCTTCTTACCTCGCCCTAAAAATAGGGAACTTAATGCAAGCTACCACCTGGACAGCAACTGGTCCCGTGTGATCGACGAAGTCGACTCTCTATTGGCCCATGTGATATGCAAGGACCGCAAGGTGTCTCGTCTACTGTGCGGATCAACGGTCTTTGATCACACCGGGCTTGCCAGTTCTCTTCAGGGAGGGGATGAAGGTTCGAATAGCTGGAATGGTGTATACGGAGTAGTACAAGATTTAATATATACAATAACAAAGCCCAAAAAACGTAAATAATGTAATGTACAATGATACATTCATACGCTAGTGATTAAAAATAATGCTAGCAATACCCAACAGGTTCCCACCGCCCCCAAAAGTAATGATAACATGCACACGACCCAATCCAGGTCATATCGAGGGTGTCACGGAGGCGTAGATGCAATAGGTTGTCGGATCAGCTTCATCCTCGATAGCCAGAAGCGAAGAGAATGGGGGAAGCTCGAGGGCGGGGAGATGGCCTCCGTCAAAAGTACCACAATCCCCTTCACCCTAGCTGCCAGGGTCGCTCGAGCTCTGAAAACATGAGCCCCGGCTTTCAATGTCCCTCTGTCGTTTCCTCGGATCTTTTCGTGTTGAATCCCCACGGAAAGAATCCACATAATATCGAAGCCGATTATCACCTCCAGGAGGCGTAGACACAGAGGGTAGATCGAGATGATCATTTTAAAAAACCCCCTTCAATGTGTCGATGCAAGTGTCGTAAAAAAGCAGCCAATATTCAAAAATCCTTCTAGTGCACAGCGAGTGGTGGTGCAGCAAAAAGCGCCGAAACTTTTCATCTCCCCAAAAGACAGGTTGAAGTTCCCAGGCGCCTATGACGAGCGAGCGACACGAATGGTAAAAATATTTGTTCATCTGGACGAGCCGAAAGCAAAGAATAAAGGTGGCTCGCCCAGTTCATAAAGTCGTAGCGAAAGACATGGGTCAGAAAAATAAAGGGGATCGCCCGAGGGCGTCCAAGAATGTGTACAAGCGAAGGTTGACGGTGGCGGTGCGGGGGATTGGCGAATGCAGGCAGGTGAACAAGGCCCGGTCCCTTGCGCCACCGATATTAATATTATAGACGGAGTTGCCAGCCCCAAGTGGGGTGGCGAGGCATGTACAGCCAGAAGGTGAAGAGTACCTTCAGCTCGAGGCGGATATACCGCGCGAACCGGAGGTTTTATTAAAAACCTTAGGGTGTCGAAGATTGCTCGATGCAGATAATGTTCCCAAACATTGTCGTCAAACATAACGCCGATTCAAAAGTAGATGCAAGAATGGACTGCGCCGAGCCACATGTGCAAGTGAAGCTCGAGGATTAGCGTCCAGCCTCGATGTCATGATTCGAGGTGAGAGTTTCGCTTTCCCAGGTGTAATGATCATCCACGGGGCTCAGAGAACCCGAGGAAACGGACGAAGAAGATCCCACGGTCCACTCGTCGCTGTCCAAGTTGAAATCGCCATCCAAGCTGGCAAGATCATACCCGAATTCGCGAGAAGAGTCACCGATCTCAACGTAGTCGTAGTCCCAGCGGAACATCTTGTCGGCCTGGACTCGAGGCAGGAACCGGGTCTTGGCAAAGTAGAAGGCAACTGTGGCAAGGAGGCCACCGCAGACCAGATCGACTGCATAGTGGTGAGAAAGATACATGGTAGCCCACCACATCCACAGAGTGTAGGTAACCCAGAGGGGCTTCAATCGCGGGAAGACGTGGCTCATAAACAGTGCTGCCAAGGTGGAGTCGGCAGCATGGAGCGAAGGGAATGCACCGAAAACAACAGGGGACTGCTTGAAGCCCGAAGTGTAGAGATCAATACCCAGCAGCTTGTCAATGCGAGCAAGACCAGCTGGGTTTCCTTGCATGGAATAGTCGGCTGGGGCCAAGCCATACAGATTTTCGTACCATGGAGGCGAGCATGGGAAAGCCAGCTGAATGAAGACGGCGATCATGCTGATGTATCCGAGAGTCCGGGCGTACAGAGGGGTAGTTCCCGGGGGGCCGAAGAAGAAAAGGATCAGTGAAACGACGAATGGCGCTCCGTAATGGCAGAGTCCGTATGGAATCCATGCCAGAATGTCAAGCACCACATTTTGGTGGGCGGATAGAATGTTGCTGATGTTGGCACCGTACAGGATGTTTTCCATGGCTGGCAACACTCGGACCCAAATAGCGGGCCGCCAATCGCTTGGGACGAACCTAGAGAAACAGCTGTTAGCTATGTCCACATCCCCGCACATCTTGCTCACGCCACAAGGCCATGACAGGCGCATCTGCTGGAATAACCCTAAGAGAAATCAAAACTCACTGGCATCCATAGAAGAAGATTAGCCACCCAGCAACGGGAAGGAAAGGCAAGAAGAATTGCCGGGTGATTGGCATAAGAAGGGAGCACAATAGTCCAGTGGCGATCGCCGTCTTTCCCAGTGGACCGGGAGATTGGATAATTGTCAAGGAGAAAAAGCCGATGATGAGGAGCAATAAGTATTGGAAGTCATATACTGTCCACCGGTGTGCCTGTAAGGATCTGAGGGTGTCGGCAGGTGAGAAGGAGGTCTGCAACCTCGATATGGACGAGGTGGGCGAGAGGCGGCTTCGGAGCTTGGACCGAAGCTTGCGACGCATGCGATGTGGCACCAGGAGCTGGAATGAGCGCCATGGCACTTGGATCTGGAGCTTTCCGAACTGATTCTGCGTGCGATCTTTCCATGACGGATAGGAGGCGCTCATATTCGCGGCGACTCTCCTCTAGGAGGGTCCGGATCACTTTGAAAAAGGGGTGGTTGAGACTTCAATGGATGCCGGACGAGACGGAAGGAAGTCGCGTAACGGAAGGAGGTTTATCGTTGGCCAGAAGAGAGGCTCATGGAAAGTTGAGTTGGGCCGATAGGAAGGCGAAGGATAGGGCCGAGGGGCGTGAGTCCCAGGGAACTCAGGAGGTCACGTTGACAAGGGTCGGGATGCAAGGAGAAAAGGGCGATAAAACCCAGGATGAAGAGAACTCAAGAAACCCAAGGAGACCACTTGAGAAGCCCTGAAACGGAGATATTATGAATTAAAGAAGAGAGATGAGAGGAAGAAGAAGAAGAAGAAAAGACCTGGATTTCATCCATGGGAACTTGAAGTATTGTTGTATTGGTATTACCTGCGCCTAAGTTTTGGGGGTAATTTTCTTGGTGTGATTACATTTCATTTCACCGTAAAATGCTACTTTGACCTATTCGATGTGTCTATGGCGTCACTAGTTGTTTTAGCTTATTATTTATCTTCGATCCCTTTTTCAGGTACAGAGCATAAAAGAAGTTATTTTCTAATTGTTCATCTCATCTCTATTGCAATTCTGACCGGAGCCCTCGGCAGTATTCGTTAATACAGTGGACATCCGGTCTGAGAATTTGATCGGAAGCCACGGATGCCGCGGAGATCACATTGTGATTTCTAGGCATATCTCGGACTTTGTTAGGCCAATGGTCCGACACGTTAGGTTTTTATGCAGACGACTCCGAGACTCCCGATGATACATCTACAATTTGTATAACTTATATATTGGGTGTATGTATTGATATAGCGATGATCGATATAGCGTGATGCTATCTCGATGCTATCTCGATGAGACTTGATGAATTTGATTTTTGATTTTTTAAATCAATTAAATTCATTATTAAATGTATCGATCCAGTTCAAAATTACTCGCCGGGACCCAAATTTTCGCAAATTTTCCATATAAGATCCATCATAGAGGTCTGATTGGCTGATTCTCCATTGCCCCCATCGATCGAGTCCCGGTATTGAAATCCATCCGAACTGTCTAATTTCGCTTATGCACCTCTGACCCAGCTCAACCGTCGTCCTGGTGATTCAAAATAGCACTACTCTGTACCTCATACTCTGTACTTCATATTAAAGCTGGCCAACGGTCAACATCTAGATGTTATACCTAGGTAGTACTCTACTAGTATAGTTGGTAGTTAGGCATTGACATTGAATTGCCCCAGTTATGTGGCTCAGCCACATACTTGATAGTCACAAGCTAAACCGGATAGGAGAAAAAAACATAAGTCTGACACTATTAGGGCCGTTTTATATGGGGCCAGCGCTTACATAGATGAGGATGTGCAGCATGGCCTCAGGGGATAATAACATAATAACACCCCTCCTTTAGGGGATACCAGCCTCCTGATTTCGACCAGTCAATAACATCTCATAAAAAGAAATAATGAAACTGCACAAGGAACAGCTGTGATAGAATATACTTTCCACCCCTTGACTCTCGTACACATGCGTTTCAGAGAGTGTCGCGCGACCGCAGCCAATCACCCCTTGACCTCATCTCCAATCTAGCGTCAAAGCTGGGCATCTTACAATATAGGCAGTCGTTACTCCGTAAACTGTAGGTATGCCGAGGCTTTTTATTACAATAATGTTGGCTGTGTATCCATCTTTCGAACCTGACTCCGTATTCGTATCTGGAGGCGGTTGCCTAAAGTGGGCTTACCTAGGTAGAAGTGATGCAAGGCTGATGGTGTGTTGAGCTGCGCCACATATATGAAGTCAAGCCGTAATCTCGTTCCCTTCCAAGGTTGGTTTGTTCGCCTTACTACTAAGCCTTATCGGGATTTGGGTGCAGGGCAAGAATGCAAGATATCCCTATAATGCTACCCCGTACTTCGATGAATACTCGGTGAGGTCACCTAACTTGGCTGCTTTGTCAAGATATGCAGATGCCAGAAACCATTTTTGTGAGCCCTTGGCATCGCACAGGCTTACATTTCAAAGTAAGTAAATTCCATTTAACGCGCCCGTGATACACAATACCATGATCGACGTTTCTGCGTTGTCGATCCTGCCAGGCTATCATACTCCATCCCCGCAAACCCGATGCGGTCAGTGGGGGAAATGACTACATTGTACATTTTGCATTTTATACTATTCCTTGGGGCAAACCTTTTTTTTGGCAAAGATATAGTGTACATTCTCGTAATCGCGTGTCGTGCCAAGCATAGGCTCGCTAGTCTGTATATGCGCTGGCATTTCAAACAAGAAATGCTAATTATATGTATCTTTGTAGCCTAAGTGCTTCTCTCATTATTCATTGGATATGCTGCCACCAAAACCAAAAATAGAATACTAGAGGCTTGTGCATTATGTTCGGCGCTTATCTCAAGTGTTTCCTGTCCAGACGGAGATTTGATATACATCTTATGACTGCGGTCACTATCTTTTTTTTAGTCCCCGCTTCTGTTCAAAGCTTCATATACACTAACCACCCGAAGCACTAGAGAACACAGTGGGCACTGCTAAAGAATACTGCTTTCATTAAGATTCCTGACAACTCACAGGATTGCCTACCCATCTATCGCATTCAATATGTCGCCGGCGGTCTCAATTTATGTTGCCATCAGCATCAGCGACGGGGTTTACAAACACTGGGGTGTTTTCATCGATGCACCCGGAGAAGAAAACAAAATTTTCCTTCAGGTGGCAGGTTCAGATGGTCGATTCCGATATGAGATGGAAACAACAGATGTTCGACAATCGGAAAGGTTGGTGGAGTTGATTCACATATATGATGTGGATGTCGCCAAAATCAACTCCATCAAGACCATTGCTAGTCAAGTCACCGTTCACAATGAGATACGGGGCTGGAATTGCCAAGACTACGTGCTTGATCTGCTGGAGGCGCTAGAACAAGAAGCGATAGTGGACAGCAAAGACGGGGTGTACCAGACTCAGAAAGATTCCATTCGGGGGAAACAGGAAGGGCTGGCATAAGACATGTTTATCTTTTCGGACGTGCGATATATTGCGTTCTGTTATCATTGGCAGACCGCCTCGTTAACCGATCATGGCAAGACACCTGGGGGAAGTCCATGGAGAAGGTGCCAAAGGACGTCGCGTTGATGAATGCGCCTTGCCCAAGGGCATGACCACAGCAAAAGATTTTCAGTGGCTTGAATTTTGTTTGGCACCTCACAATGGCGGCAACACCCATGAAGGAAGATACCTGTGGTATGCAGATGTCGGTTTACTCTTAGTGATGCCAGGACTGACAATATCATGGGAAACAAGGTTTGTACTGATAGAAACATTTACTGGGAAAAAGGCAGCCATTGAATGACTGGATCAAAGTCCTCGCTCAATTTTGGTTATGTAGTTTGCAAATCTAACCCCCAAACGCCAGCCGATGTATCGCCGTAAATCGAGAGACAAAGAAAAGATAGCCGCTCAGTGCCAACGCCACGGGACAGTAGAAAGTTTTCGATGGCCATTCAGTCATGTTTTTGGTCGTCAGAACCATCAGCCAGCATCTGGAAGCCTTTCACCAGCCCCATTGCAGAACCGGCGGCAATGCCGCCCACCAGGACCATTTGTATACCCCCAATGGCACCCTTGCGGATATTTCGACGACCGCGCCAGCCACTGACAAAGCATGTCTTTACATATCCGAAGATAAACAGCGCAATGACCATGGTAGCAATGGACCACCGCAGGGCGATGAAGGCTTCATGGGGTCCGACGAAAAAGTATGGTATGAGAGGAATAAATCCACCGATAAAGTATCCTAGGGCAATTGTCAAAGCACAGACGATAGCTCGTGAGTCTGACGGTTCAGGCAGCGTGTGGTGGAAGTTCATGAGGAAGGATGGAAGCATAGGAGAGTGAGACAGATGAAGTTTGAGTTGTGAGACCAGTTCAGAGGGCATCTCGTAGGGTTCGAAGATGTCGGAGATGGTATCGGACACAAAGGCGGGATCCGTTATTGTCTGCGCCTGGGTTTCTTCCAATGTAGCTTTGTATGACTCCCTACAAATATGTCAGGAATCGGATCTCCAGAATATCTCCTAGCATATTTTCATAGGAGGTAGGTGTCAGGATCTAGGCAAACTTACTCCTCACTCTTAGCACCCAGATACCCGCCGAGTCCCATCGATATAGCTCCTGCGATGAGTTCGGCAAGTCCACCGAAAACAACAATTTTGGTGTCGCCCAATGCAGACAGTCCAGCAGTTAGGGCGAAAGGCACAGTCATGCCGTCAGAAAGACCAATGATGGCATCGGACACGGTGCGACCGTCGATGAAGCGGGAAGACCTTCGCTCCGAGTCCTTAGGACGGCTTGTGCTGTTCCCCGCCTCGACATCTGGTCGAAGTTGAGAACGAGAGTCCTTTTCATCCTCCGAAGAAGGACTGCGATCGGGGAGGGGCATATAACTCGACATCAGGCCGGTTGAGGAATTTCACGGTGAGGTGGGATTGAAAACTGAAATGAAACCTTGCAGTATCCCTTGAATGGGGTTTGGGAATGTTTGTTTAAGTGAAAGCGAGGGATGCGGGAGATAAGAGAATTAACCAGTGAGAGCACGCGATGCAGTCATGAGGTTTCCCATGCTTATAGCCTTACATATCGACAAAGAAATGATCAGCTCCTATTGCCTACCACAGCCTATCGAGTGACCCAGGAAGACAACGTGCTTGGCATTCCCCTCATGGACAGGGCACGTGCAACTCTGATTCGAGGAGGTCTAGCTTTGGTGTGGGGTCGAGTGGGTCTCTGAGAGGGACTCCCGGTGCTTAACTCGAGATGTGGGACCAATAAGGAACAGACATTTCTAATCCATGACTCCACACACTCACATGTCAACATTAATATATGTACTACGAGCTCGTGCCACTGCTTTCAGAGCTAGGGTAGTATATTATCTGGTTGAATATTTTGATATCAACATGCTAAGGCAAAGACAAGAGAAAAAGAGCAAATAGCAAATGAGAAAATACAGATCCAGCAGCAAATGAGGGCGGCGTATTCTGCAGATAGCAGGCGCAAATGAATATACATACTCCGTATATTTCCAGCCCTAAGAGGGGCTAATGTCTATTACAACTACCCGATGAGACTACCTATTATACTTCGTTGTATCAACTACTATAGTATCTGGGATCTTTGTAAACCCCATAGGATTTTAAATGCACGGGGAGGGTGCCCACGGTAGTTAGAGGTAGAAGTAGAAGTTTGGAGATGGCAATAAGGCAGTTGCGAACACATTTGCTTTCACTTCTTCATGCTTCACTCCTCGACTTCCTTTCTTTACTTTTACTTTTTGTTTCTTTGCACTTGTTCACGAAGGAGCTCACAGTCTTGCGTTGAACAAAAGTCACCATGATTCTCTACTGGGGCTTCGTCGTTCTGGCGGCTCTGGCCAGTCTTGCATCCACTCGTCCAACTGGGGGTGCTCAGGTGTGGGGCCAGCTACGAGAGAACGTGAGTAGGTTGCACATCTATAATTTCCACCTGCCTAGGTGGGCAAGGACCAGATGGCTTATTTCAGAACTACCAGATCAAGCATGTCATTTATCTCACTCTTGAGAACCACTCGTTTGACAACATTGCCGGCTACTGGGACTTCCATCCAGATATCGATAATTTGCGCAATCTTACATTTTGCAATGACTACACCAACCCCAATTGGACGGTCTATGGGGAGCCACTAGCAATCTGTGCTGAGCCGGATGCAACCGAGGTGCCACTAAAAGACCCAGATCACAACTTTGGTGGAGTCACCTACGAAATCTTCCGCCAGTGGAACCCGGCAAAGGATGATGTCCCTAATATGGCAGGTTTTATCGAGCGCCAATCGGAGAAGTACAATGCTACCCCTGGAGATTCAGCATTCGTGATCAAGGCCTTGAACCAGAAGAAGACCGCTACTCTGGCGGAGTTGGCAAGCAATTTTGCCTTCTTTGATTCATACGTGGGTTATATTTGATCTACATATACATATATTGCAGATAACTGACTATAGACTTTCCCTTGTAGTTCGCCGAGCACCCGGGTCCCACTAACCCTAATCGCCAATTCGCAACCTCAGGCTCATCCTGCGGCTTTGTTGATAACACCTATCAGTCCGCTGGGTTCTGGAACAATGTGACTGGGACTACCTGTGCGGTTTCGATCTTTGAATCGCTCAGCAAGAAAAATATCAGCTGGAAGAATGTGAGATACATCTCGTTCCTTTATACTGACGCCTGACTAAACACTTCTATATAGTACTACGAGACCGACATCGTCGATGCATTCATGTATAAAGTCAGTCACTCCCTAGACCTAACGAAGTGTCAGCTCGGTGACTAACGATAGTATCAAGTGGGTGCAAGACAACGCAATGGACCGTCTCGTCCATGCGACGGAGCTCTACCATGACCTGGAAGCTGGCACCCTGCCTTCATTCTCGTACCTAAACCCTGAGTGCTGCACAGTCGACTCAATGCATCCTACCAGCAGCATGGCAGCGGGGGAGCAGATGGTCAAGCACTTGTACGACGCCCTCCGTCGCTCCAAGTACTGGGACAATGCGTCAGTTTCGTCATCCTCATACCGAGTGCAATACTAACACTCGAATATAGTGTTTTGATCATCAACTTTGATGAGCACGGTGGGTTTGCTGACCATGTCCCCACTCCGCTCAACGTGCCTCAACCCGAAGACGGTATCATCTTCAAGGGCAAGTCATCAAACCACAATTTTACTTATGACTTTACACGTCTGGGAGTCCGGTATGCATTCTAATCCCAATTGGAGTTGGCCGCATGAACGCTCAGCTTATCCTTTTACCGCAGTGTCCCTGCCTTCATAATATCACCCTGGGTACCGCCCAATCTCCTCATCCACGATCAAGGCACCATGTACGCCGACAATTCGGCCTACACCCATAGCTCAATCCTGCATTTCCTGCAGGAGCTGTGGGGCCTTGAGGGCTTGAACAACAGAGTCCAGTGGGCCAAGACTTTCGAAATGGCTTTCACCAACAACCGGCGAGACGATACGCCCATGACATTGGTTAAGCCGACCTGGTATGGTGGTAGTGGGCAGCCGGAACCGGAACCGTTCTTCCTTTTGAACCAGGATGAGAGCTACTACGCACGCCGCAAGGCCGAGGCTAAAGCGTAAGGAATGGGAATGAGAACTGCCACATTTATAGTGCGCCTATGGTGGAATACCGAGGAATGAATCTTGAGATCTCTGGCTAGAGATGCGGATCTTCAATTCTATGATATCAATATCAGTTCAATGGATTGGGGCAATGTCTATTACACTCATTTACTGTCCCATCAGAATGGAATCCAATCAATTGACACCAGCTCAAAGCTTGATCTGTCAGTGTTTACCATACTAAACAACGTAAACTAGACGCGATCTCGAAGCAAAGTCAAGTTTACTAGTAGAACCTTGTATTGATTTACGAAACAGAATTCAGAATGTACGACGCATAGTGATATGCAGGTTTGAAATAGAAAGTAAGATCATATAAAGGCTGACCATCATTCATGAAGCCTTTACCGAGACCATAAAAGGCAGAAATGGGTATGAACAAGGATATGAAAATGTCAAAGTCCATCCCTCAAAACAGGAGTGCACGCTATATTCGGGGACCAGCCCTTTGCCAAGGACTAGAGAATCCGATGAAACTTGTAGATGGAATGGGGATAGATGCAGAAAATATGTCCAGTGTAAATCCGCAGAGGAGTGTTCATAGCGAAACCTGGTGCAGAACGGGTCAGTTCAGTCGAACTAGATATGTAACCGAAAAAAAGGATGCATGTCCGACATACTACTTGCGTTTCTCATCATCCTTCTGCTCCGAAGACGAGCCAGCCATATCCCACAGCCGGCTCTTGTAAGCGGGGAAGGAAGTGTGGTTCCACATGTTGTAAAGGACGCTACGGGGAAAATATCGGGTCAGTCGGCACGAAGAGCAATGGCAGGAAAGGAACAGAGCGAGACAAAACACACCTCTGGGTCCGGTCCTTGTAGGCCTCATCCTTGACCTCCCTTACTTGCACTTTCATGCCGTCCTTAGTGAAAGCAATATTCTTGCGCTCCATCTTTTCGCGCGTGCTTTTGCCTACATCCTGGACGATGCTGTAGACGACGAATCCGACCGCGGCAATGACGCCGACAAAGACGAGGAGGAGGATGAGGGGAATGAGATTGCGGGCGCCCATGGTGGGGGATCGTTTATCGGGGTACCGGAGGGTCTAGTGAGTCGGGGGTTTTGTAATTGAGAAAAAAGTGAGGCAAAGAGCCGAAGACTAGGTAAGTTGGTTGAAATCAAAGGAAGAAAACGGGGTGAAAAAAAACGATGGACTATATGCCAAGAACAGGAGTCTTGTTGCAGATAGTTTCAGCCTTAAGTCCTTTCTAGGCACTGTTGCTGCCTGGAGTGGATCTGGATGTTCCTTGCACGACAGGAATGCTGTTTGAATTCCAGCGGGGGCAGGGCTGAAGATGAGACGATTCAGGGGCTTGAGACCTTTGTCAACGGTCTTTTGGAGTCGAAAATGACGTTTTGATTCGAGGGGAAATGGCATGCATCGTGGCTGTGTCGGAGTGTGGCTTCCTTTGGAGTTGCCTAGGTACCTGAGGTCCTCTAGCCACTTGCTGAGTAATTTTTTATCGGGAGGCACCGGCCCGATCCCGGCATTTTCGAGGTTAATGTTAGCCCGGAAGGACATCTGGGGTTATTCTCCGTACATCCTTGGACTTGATCTACTTTGATCCGATGGGTTGGATATACAGCATTCGTTATCTTTGCTTGTTATCATGAAGATCATCTCACCCCAGCATGAACTAAACCCCCCACTACTACCTAAAACAGGACGATCGGTGGATCTCGATCTCATCTGCGTCATCATGATTGAAACCCAGACTCATGACTACGACGTGACTGGGTGAGTGCTCCATCCGGGGAAACTCGTTCGAGGTAACGTCTCTGGATAAAGGCTGGGTCATTTCTCTCCATATTCCAGTTCAAGGCCCTGCAGCTCAGCCAAACCTGAGACCATGTGTGACGTCCCTTTCTTTCCGATCTTTCCTATCTGCTTTCAATGCGGCACTGATCAGAACCCATGCAACTGTAAGGTGGTGGGCCCAACAGTCGGTAAGTTCAATTCTTCTGTGTGAATTGCTGCAAAGTGAGCCCATGTCTGACGAAATCGACAGGGTTTTTCTCTACCATTGTAGCAGCGGTAAGTAAATACAGTGTCTTCTTGGGGACAGCACGAAGACTCTTGCTTGGCTCCAGGCTCATGGAAGCCCTTTTTAGATCTTCTGCTACCCCCTATCGATATTCTGTGGTTGCGGCTGCACTCAAGCTGGAAAGGAGTATGCCCTGCTGTCCTTCTACTTCTTGACATTTAGACTAACAATGAGTAGCATGCTGGCATACCCTGTCAAGCTAAATCGGAAGGTCAGTAATGCCATTCCAATCTGATATTGGAAGCTAGGCTATCGGAATATACTTGAAATCATTTTCATTGTATCTAATCATTCAATATCTTTCAATCCTTGTCTCATTCTTTACCCTGCGTTTCACAAAATATCAGTGCCTTTTCTTCCCATCGTTCGTACAAGTTTTCTGCCCACATACTTTTGAACTCTAGGCCTTACGCTTAATTCAATTACTTTGTAGAGCTGCAGGGCACGAATGCTCAGAAACTATTAGTGGCATTGCATTTGTATATTGAAAAGTGAAGTAACATTTACTGGAAGAAACAGAACTCAATGCCTCAAAAGTAAACCCCGCCTTGTGACCCATAATATCCCCCAAGACATACTTAAGTGGAAGGCTTTTCGGGAGCAGGCAGATAACCCGCAGAGTATTCATCAGCTTCATCATAGTCCTTCAATTCCAGTCTTTTCAAGAACCCTCCTTTCAACAGATCCGCGACACTGGACCGAGCCAAAAGCTGCGATCCAAACCCGGGCTGCTCAAACCAAGCCGCGATGGGCCCCAAGAGAACGTCAAATTCCTTAGTCACTTCGTAGACATGGTAGTTGTACGGGAAGCTACTATTGGACGGCGCGAAAAGATTGGATGGTGGCAGAGATCGCTCGATATATGGAGCTCCAAGAGGTGCCAGAAAATTCCCATGTTCGGACCCGAATCTATCAAGCTTCTGGCCCACGCGGAGTGTGTAATTCCCTAGAATAGACACATCCTTAGGTGTTTGGGCAAATCCGTCGCTGTCTGGATAGATCCAATAACCCTTCGGGTCGGAAGCGTCCAGGGTCCATTTCTCCAGGAACTCAAATGGGCAGAGCTCGCCAAAGCGGGAGTATGTCTCGAGCTCGTTGGAGAGAGGGAAAGCCACAGGGAGGTTCTTCGGACCGAGTCGTGGGTCACCGCAAACAGCAGTAGAGTCCACGTAGGTTACTCCTTTACAGGGGTCTGGGTAGCATCTTTTTGGGTAATCCGACTCCTGGGAAATATGAGCATTGTACCTTATATAACCTGGGGTGTCGAAAAGGGGTATTAGGGCTTACCTTGTTTGTCTTATGTCTGATAGGAGTGACGAAGGGCGCGGCTTCTGCTAGAGCAACCGAAAGAAGCACACTAATAGTTGAGAGATGCATTGTGAATAGAAGATGTATCCTGATGATGGCTGGGTTGACCGAAGAAAACAGACAGTGTCATTAATATATATTGTACTCCGTACTTGAAAGTGCCAAGGAGGATTGACCTTCCGATCTCGCGATCTGCAGGGCTATGCAAACCATGCACTTAAACTACAATATGCAAGCAGATGGGTCTCGCCTGCTATTTCCCTCAAAAAGGTTAGCCACACGCTTCTTTGAGCTCGCTTCAATCCAATCGGCATCCGATATTTTTCCTACCACTCCCTACTCTGTTAAAAAAAAACCCAGTTAATTCCCATCCATACTGGCCCTTTTTCATACTACAATGCTAACCCTAATTCGGGGTTACATGGCAGATCGCAGTCATGCAGGATCTGCACTCAGGCTCCTACCGAAAGAAGCCTGCATCCCTTGGCTGTATGCAGTTTGATCATGACAACGCTGTCCTCAGTATACAGACTATCATCTTACTGCATCGGCGCTTCGGGATTTCAATTGAGCCTGCTTTCTGTTAGCTTTGAGTACTTCTCGTTGTTGCCAATTCTGACCGAGTCTTCACCAGTTCTTTCTGATTTATCATGATGGAAGTATACGAAGAGAAGCATAAATAGATGCTTCTCCCCATGTATGAAGATAGACAGAAAAACATCCATCCATTTTACTTTCTACAGTATACAAGACTGGAATTTTTCATATTCATAGTATTCTTTCATGAAACTATTTTTGCCTCGATACACACATGCTGTACGGAGTACAGAACGCTGTTTCTATAATCAACATACTCTACCCAGTTATAATTTCCCGATCTGTAGGCTGACATTTCTTGGAAAGCCCAGAATAACCTGCTAAAACACATAAGGTAGTACATACAAGGTTTGGAATGGTCAAGATACAATTATTTCCAGCCATTTATTTCAGAGCGAATGTCAATCAGTTCAGGGACTCCGTACTCCGTGGGACCATTCAAAGTTCCGAGTAATATGGGGCGCCTGAAGAAGCCAATTGTGTTAGCTGAGCTCGTATTAGCCACAGAAATGCAGATACGGATAGCTTCCTGTTTGGGAAAATGAGACACAGCCGAGTAACCTAGCATTTATTTACATCTGTCATCGATAATAATCCCGACATCAGGCGTATTATAGTTAGGCTTTCCTAGTTGATTTAGTTTTCCTAACCCAACAACTTGTTTTTCCTTGTTAGTTATTGTTGGTTTCATTTATTGTGCTTCTTATTTGAGTTCAAAGCCAGGCTAGTAAGGGTCTAGAAGACGAAATAATACGAGGGATCTTCGGGGCCTTATGCATCCAGATATATTGTAGTCATGCGGAGTGAAGTAAATAAGTCCTGTTTTTTAAGGTTCAGTCTGCCGTTTATAGCAATTTTCGTAAATTTTCGTAAATTTTCGTGTGGCTACTTTTCCAGAACTTTATAGATCTTATAAATGTCATCTGCATGTATCAGAAATTGGCCTAACTTTAGCAGAATTCCTATAGATTTGGACCCGTGGACCTGTGGACCCGTCCATGGATTAGTAGTGATTACGTAATATAGACTTTTTACCTAGGTATTCTGCCGTTTTATAGTGATCAGAAATTAGCCCCACCAAGCTTATGATTTACTCAACATTGCTTCGCTTCGCCCCGCAATAAAAATAGTTTGTGATCCCCTCGGTCGCTGCATCATACATGCAGGTGATAGGGCCATGAATCTGTTATGAGATTGGAGACCCACACTGAGGCTTGCAGAAGACAATTTCCTTCAGCTGAATGCTGAGACCGCATCGAACTTGGCCAATGGTGTCGATTTAGTTGAAGATGGGGAAAATTGACCTTTTCCAAGTTTACTATTTGCTCAGTAGCTCAACGCTAATGTGATCACTGCATCAATCAGATCCGTCAATTTGCTCTCCAGGATTGATTCCGACAATGCTTCTCTCTTACACAATACGGCCCCGTGTTCTACCCCTGAATTGTACCCCAGAGTGTTTTCTTCGGAAAGAGATAGACCCGCCATCGAGCCACTTGTTTTCTCCACTACTAATATAGATGAGTGGGCTAGGTGATACTATATTAGTTGAGACAGCAAGACTCAAGATTTTTGCATTAGTCCTAGAGCACGGTCGTCCGAGCTTGCTAAGCACAAGCTTCGCCCTCGTAAAAACAGTGGAAACTGCCCCACCGTTAACATGCTGCAGTCTACCATACGTGTTTGTATTTGCACTTTAGTTTAGTCGTAAATTGCGTGGCTGACAGATAAATGTCAGTAGCTGCCGAGACAGTTCTCTTTAAGCCTATGACAACCTTGGAAGCAACAGATGGTAGGTACCTAAGGAAGGAGACACCCGAGCTCCACAGGGGTTGTATGGTAAGGGAGTTGATTGGCTCGCGCTTTTTAAGATTCCAAGGTTCCAAGGTTGTTTGTTTGTCGGCCGTCTCCGGGACCACACTAATCCCTTCCTGGATTGGCGGCAGTTTCCAAGGTTAATATCTAGGCATGTTGTACTCTGAGCGAAGCATTGCTTATGGCTAATAATATCGAGATAGACTCGTGCGGTATCAGATACGGTCAACAAGCAAAGGGCGAGTGGCTTGGGGTAAACTGTTTTCAAATTCTGCTGTACCCGAAAGATATGTGCTGCAAGTGTTCTATTTATGAGGAACGGCCCAAGTAAAGTTGGTGCTGTTACAATCCTCTCTCTTCACCACCCCATTCAAACATTACCATACTAGTTCGAATAGTAACGACTGGTCTCAGTATCGTAGACCATGCCACTCTGCACGACCTTTCCATTCTTGAGGAACCCGTTCTCCACGACTCCGCCAGCGGCCGCATTGTCCGAGTTCCGTTGCAAATGGTTCTCACCGCTCTTAACAGTGAAGTTGGCCAGGGAGATCTCCCCGAAATTGCGCTCCTTGGTGGTAGGCAAGCCGAAGAAATGAGCTCCGACTTGCTCAGGGGTGATGTGGAGCTCAAAGTATCCACGGTAGTATCCCTCAGACCACTGCAGTGACTCACTATCAGTAGCAACGATCTGGGAGATATTGTTTGCCGCAGGAATAGTGGTATTCTGTCCGAATGAGGAGGGAGAGCTGACGGCCGCTCCACCGAACTCCACACCGATGGAGCCGGACCCAGTGCTGGAGTCGTAAGGGGTGTGGTCGAGCCAGGCTAGATCGCTGACCCAGTTGACGTGGGTATCTCCCGCGATGACGATGTTGTTTCCAATCTTGTTGTCGTAGAGAGTCTGCAAGGTTCTGTTCTTGCTCGCCATATAACCATCCCAAGCATCCAGGTTCAGTGGTTGCTCGGGGCCCATAGTGGCTGACATGTTCAACTGAGAGAAAACTGCAATAATCCTGTTAGTATAAGATAACTTTGCAAGTTTTAGACCAAGGAAAGCATACTGATTTGGCTGCCGAGGATGCGCCAGTGAGCACCACGGTTGGCTGACTCAATCAGGTTACGCTGCAGCCAGTTCTCCTGACGGCTTCCCATCAGACTGCGACCGGCGTCATCTTTGATCTCGTCAATGTAGTTAGTGTTATCGTAGGTATCGGTGATGGAGCGGTCGTATTGTCTGGTGTCCAGCATGATCAGGTCCACCAATTTTCCGAGCTTGAAGTTTCTCCAGATGCGAAGGTTATCGTCCATCTCGACTTGTCTAGACTCGGTTAGCACGTACGACTTGGCACTAGTCACGGACGACTCACCTGATGGGCATCCATTCGAAGTAAGCACGGACGGCGTTCATCTTACGCTGGTCAACGGAGACACCTCCGTCCTGAATGAATGACTTTTCGTCGTTCTTGAGCTCCGAAGAGCCATCCCGGTAGGTGTTATCGGCGACCTCTGCTGCAATTAGAACCCAAAAAGACCTTTCGTGAATGCGATAGGGCCATACCGTGGTCATCCCAGACAGGAATCCAAGCAAAGTTCTGATGACTGGCAAGCAGATCCAAGTCGGTTCTGTAGGTGGCAAGGCGCTTGCGGTAGTCATAAAGGGTGACGATGGTTCGGTCCGGCAGAGGGATGCGTCCCATGCTGTTACCCCAGCCACTGAAGGAAATCTTAGCTGATGTCGTCGACATTCTCGAGTTGATTCCACTTACTATTCACCATTCTTGTATTCGTAGAGATAATCACTATACAATCAGTCCGAGTTCTCATGCAAATATCAAGCGCCACTTACCCGAGATGGACGACGTAGTCCACGGAATCCTTGCGCACAGAGTGTCCGTAGGCATTGAAGAAACCGAATGCTATATTCTCTGTCAGTCCACGCACACACATAGACACAGGTCAATGCGGAGACATACGGAAGTTGGCGCAAGAGTAAACGGCCAGGTTGACCTGGTCGACCTCTTTCTCCGAATCAGGAGCAGTCTTGGTTCTTCCAACCGGGCTCTTGTTGTCCGAATCACAAACTTGGAACTGATAGAAATAGGTGGTGAATGGCTTCAACTTGGATGCTTCGACCTGGTAATTCAATCAGCGAGTTTCCCTAGTTTACGATCTATAAATAGATTGCTTACCTTAACAGTATAGTCAATGTCGGAACTGGTATACACAGTGCCTTCCGCTGCAATGTGCTTGAAGCTCTCATCGTCAGAGACCTTGTAATCCAAGCAAACAGGAGCATTCGACACGGCCACCTGCTCCTCTGCATCTTCATTCCCTGAGTAGATCGGGACTGGGTTGTACAATGGAACAAGACCATGTGTAGAGGTATTCGAGTGAACATCATCGAAAGTCGGCGAGCAGCGAGTCCAGAGAATCACCGAGTCTGCATAGGGATCTCCAGAAGCAACTCCATGGGTGAAGTGCAACTTGGATGGGTCAAAGGACGATCCGGGGGCCCCGCGCTTCGCAACACGGTGAATGGAGACACCGAGTCCTGGATGGTGCTCAGACGGACTGCGGTAGTTCAGATTGCCTGAGTAGCTCGCAGTGGCTGCGGCTGCAGATGACAGCACGAGAGACCAGGAGAGCTTCATTTCGGCAGAAACGAGTCAACTGGAAGGTAAGAAATTGAGAAGTCAAACTGCTGGGGTTGCCTCAGTGCCTACAATCTAACAGGTGCTTGACTGGCTCATATATAAGAGAAAAAATTACGCTGGTTTCCATTTTGAAGGTACAACATAGTCACAGCCACCTCGCGGCATCCAACATTTAATCTGGCGTTTGTTATGATCAGCGAATCGGAATGACCAACAACGGCATGACCTTACAGCTCGCCAGGATCGGCAGGCACATGCGTTAGTATGTACAGAAAATACCCAGTTCGGGGTTGTATGGTCCAGGAACGTGGTGAGCCACGTGAAACTATAAGATCTATCACTGGCGGAATGGACGGAGTGCCAAGCGCCAAGACACCGTCGATATTTAGCCAAGATCTTTCAACTTAAAGCCCACAGATATCCCCGGGACTGTAATTTCCATTGAATTAGTAATTAACTAATCTAGTAGGGATGTTGGGACTATCCAAAGGAAACCTTGGAAGCATTGACAATTTGACATTTTAATATCCGATTGACTGCCGATTTGACTGCCGAGTTGACATGCGTGTTGGAAGTTAAACCTAAAAAGGTGAAACTGACCAGAAAAGGAAATTCTCAGTGTATATGGAACATAGGCACCCCGTACACTTTCTAACATATCTAAGAATATTGCTTGACACCTACAGTCCCTTCCACTCCACACCACGGCTGGTACTCTGACATATACACTATACTTCCTCTCAAAGAATCCCGAGGTAACCTCTCTGTAGCTACTGTTTTAACATCTGTTTATAACATATAAATAACTAGTTTGTGCTTAAGCTTTCCCTTTCATGTAACGTTCAACAGTTCTTATAGAATGTATTGAAATACCAGAGTGAGCATGTCTTTTTGGGTGTCTTTTCTCGTGTCATTATCATTGCCAGCAGGATGAAAAGAGATAGCTCTCAGATATACAATGCAATGCAATGCAATGCGTTGCTCTAAAATCACTTAGAAGCCTGAAGCCACTCCTGTATCTTCCCAAGAGAATACGTATCATGTTCTTTCTCGGAAGTATAAAACGGCTTTTCATACCATCCCAACGTGCCCAAAGACTGTAGCCGTTTCCCGAAAGGCTGACAGGAGTCAAAGTCAATCAACACCGGTGATCCATCCTTCACCATGATGTTATCCGGATTGATGTCGTTGTGAGCTAGCCCTAAGGTGTGCAGGTGCTCCACCACCGACTTGAGAGATTCGAAAAACTTCGTTTTGTCGAGTTGTTGAAAATCAGATGTCGAGGCATAGTCCTTCAAGGTTTGATCAAGTCGCTCGAGAACGATGGACGTGATGTAACCACGTCTCACACGGCAGCCATAATATCGAATTATGTTTTGATGTGGTGATCGTGAGATCTGCTCCATGACGATTGTCTCATCGAGAACGGTTTTAGGGAGATGGTTCGTCCCGATCATATCCTCGTACCACTGTAAGCCTGGTCGTTTCACGTAAACCAAAGAATCGCTTAGTCCTTCCGGTGCAAGAGTCAAGTGGGTGTTGGGGGAAACCTCGGGATAAATATCTTTATCCTGGACGCGTTGTAAAGATGAATTGAATTCCGCAATGGTCATTTCGCGCTTATTCTTTGACGCGAAGCCGAAGAAAACCTCCTCATCTTCCGTGACATGGTAGAAGGTAGTGGATTTCAGCTTTCCATCTTTCCACGACTCGACTATAGTCAAGTCTTGGAGTGATTTTACCAATGGTGGGTCTTGAGAAAACTTGGTCTCGTCCTCGGGACTAGCTTGGTCCACAAAACTCATGATGATTTAATGTATGCGCACAGGGGAAGAAAGAAACTGATTATCGACAATATCGATTTAGAGGCGGTGAAGATGCGGTGCCTACATAATCATCTGAAAACCTCCTGGTCTTCTGTGACATGCTAGAAGGTAGTGGATATCAGCTTTCTATCTTTCCAGCTGTTCTACCAACTTGATCTCAATCTCAGTACTAGTTTGGCCCACAAGATTATAAGCTGTACGCTTACGGAGTAACCGGCCCCTGTAATTTTATTTCGAAAAAATACGGACCCTAGCAAGGGTCCGACACCCATATGCAACAGATCACCCATATGCAACTCTTTTCTTACTTTTTACTTTAACCTCAATTTACTACACCACCACGTAGTAAATTAATTAATTTGAAAAATAGAGATAGATGAATTGATCAATTTACTACTAGTATACAAATGCAATTCATTTTCCACTGCGCTTTTTGGCTCTTCCATGCTTCCTGATTTCAATCAACGCCTTCTTCCACTTCCGCCTCGTTTTTTCTTTATCGGCTTCCTCGCTTAGTTTATATTTTTTCGCTTGATTTCTTTCATCTGGCTTGAATTTATAATACCAGTAATCTGTGTATGACGACGAGAATTGTCATACCGGGCGTGGCGAGCTCCTAGGATAGCTTGCCATCACAACAATAGACTTCTTCCCTCCTCCCTTGTTCGGGCTTACCGGAGCCCAGTCCTTCAACGTGCAAATCTCTTCGAAGTTGTTCTTCTCCATTACTCTCCTGCTCCCCATATTCTCAGCATAAAAGCTGCCTCTAAGAAGATGAAGGTTCATCCGCGGAATAGCCCAGTCTTGAATGACAGTGCGAACAGCAACGCTCATAATCCCCCGGCCGTGTTGAGTAGGAGAAAGATAGTCTGTTAATATTGTTAGCAATTGAGCTTGAGTCTCACTGGGGATCTCCATACATCCTATACACCAGATGATATCCTTGTGCCCAACAGGCAAATCCTCGTTTTGCTTCTGTGCCAGCGCACGTTCCGGGCTATCGGGTGGCAACTCATAGAATGCATACCGTACTAGTGTAAAGTCTCCGATCTGGACATCTTCAAGCGGAGCGCCCGTCGCAGGGTCTCTTTTTATCACTTCGCGTATGCAGACGAAAGGACTTTTATCAAAGAACTCTGGTTCACCTTGGCCATTCGAACCGTCACCCTGCTGACTGTCCGATGTTTCGAATTCTTTTTGCAGGGTAGACACAACATCTTTATGTTCTGCTATTTTCGCTTTGATCCAGTCCACGCCATGCTCGGGCAGGAAAGGGTAGGGTGGCCCTTGTAGCCAGGAGTACACACGTGAATCGTTGAGGATTTCGGTCATCACAGCAGCTGTCTCTTCGATCTGGTGTTCACGTTGTGGGGTGATGATGATGTTTGCACATGGCGCTGGGAGTTGGAGATAGGGCTCTTTAGTGAGCGGGTTATAGTGGACAACCATTTTGGACAAAAGCCAGACCAGTAAGAACCTCAATTGGAATATCTATACTAATTCCAGATGTTCAATTTATATAGGCTCGTATTTTAGCTACACGAGGCTCAGGATCTTTGTGAGTCACTCGGCAAATGAGAGCTAACCAATTATGGCCAACACTACAATTAGCTCGATGTTAGCCTGTATACGATTTTGTTCACCCACCTTCTTGGCTAATTACAGTTTCTCTTTTTGTTCTCATAGCCCGTGCAAGAATATCTTGGCCGAACCTACCCAAGGTGACTCAGAACAGAATGAAAATACATGCCAGACACCGCGTACTCACTTGCCTGGAAATGGCAACCGGACCGAGCGGTAGACTCAACAACAGAGGAATAACCAGAGCAAGACAAATTGGCGCAAAGTGAATGCAGCCGGTTCAGACCGTCTACCATCGCAGACTCGATAATGGCTGAGAATGGAAGTGCATTTCACTAGGAATGCAAAGGCAAGCAGCAGAGCGTAAATCCAGATAGCAAAGCATAGAAGCCCATGGTTTGCTGTGTTTTCTGGTATAAATTCGTTTACTCTAGTTCATTGCCGTCCATTACTGAGATCTTCAATGGTGTTCGAGTTTCTCTGACTTCTGGTTGGATACGATGTGAAATATTGCACTCAATGGTTCGAACAAAAAGGCGCTCATCGATTTATGTTAGCTCCTGCGCATGCACTGGGCCGGAGTAGTGCAGGTAAGTCGCTGATGAAGCATAGCTGGAACCGGTAAACGAGGTATACGATATCTAGATACATTTGTATATGGGCAACGTCAATTAGACAGTCCGACCAGAAGGCCGAGGAAACGAGAGCGCTTCATGATGTTCTATTATACACTGACTCCAGGTGTCACCATCTCGAAATGGCACTATACTTCCGCTTGGGTATATGAATGCTAATTTACTGGCACCCGACTGGTCAATTGCTCCAGACGTCCTGCCAAGGCTCGATGTTTGCGCATGACCTCCTCCCATTCGTAGGCCATATCTTCGGTATCTTCCTCCCCGCCCAGCTCGGTCAATATCATGCCAAAGTCACCACCAAGGCGCCCAAGACTTGCGGCACAGTACAGAAGCTGGGTGAGAAGACTTTCCCTCGAACTCCGATCTCGGACGTTGGGAAGATAGGAGCGCATTGTATCCGTGAGCAATTGCACGAGATGCATTGGGAAAGTAGCCAAAGCCGGGGGAAGACGTTGCAAGGGGTCATCTGAGGGTGCTGGCTTTGACTTGGCCTTGGAGGGGGCGTCTCCACCCCGTAAACCTGAGATGCCAAACTCGGATTCGGATTGTTCGGAGTTAAAAATATTCTTGTATAGCGAGACAATTGCAAAGCTCTGCTCACGGAAAATCTCGATGTATCTCTTTAAGTAGCGGTCAGTTTGCTGACCGCCGGACCACGCGGTCGTGTCTGACTTGTCCTTGCCACTGAGTCTCCGTTGGGTTTCTTGGTCCGCGAGCTCACGGAGGGGATCCAGAGCTTCAAGCGTCGATACCAAATGCGCCAGTCTGCAGACCAGGAAGATGGCCCCAAGAGCGCCTTCTCCTGTCCCGACTGCCCCATCGCTCTGGATCATATCTAGATCCGGGGCTACTCGCCGCAGCCAACCCACAGTTCGGATACCAGCTGCTAACCGCAGGTTTTGGGTTCGGAGCCCCGTGATCAGATTACTTGTCATGTCCTTCATAGCATCTTCCGCCTGAGATGCAACATCTTGAATCAATGGAGATTCGGGGTATAATGTTTGTAGTCGTTTGATATGTGCATGCAGATCGAGTGCAGAGGAGTAGGTTGTAGAGGAGACACCGGTACCGGAGTTGACCGAGGCCGCGGAGACGGCTTTGGATAGCAGACTTGGTAGTTCCAAGATATCTGACAATCGGTCGACATTGCGAGAGAGCTGCATCGCTTTCTTCCGTCGTTCTAGGGCGGCATTGTCTGTGATCTTACTGTATTTGGTAGAAAACCCAACGGCCTCCTCGTCGAGTTTGGGGATAGCATCGCGTAGCTGTTGCGCCTCGCGGGTTAACTGTGGGACAGATGTGCATAGTGTGGACAAATTATCGGCAGAGGTGACAAATGCCCGGTGCGAACGGTTCGATAAGGCTTGGAGGGATAGAAGGGTTGAGTGGGAGGATTGGGCGAGCGATGGAGGTTCTGTGGTCTGGAGAGCTTCGAGCGACAAGGTTGAGAGGCGAGTGAGATATTTGTCGGTAGTTACATCGTGCGATTGAGTTGGATCTAGATGTGGAGCGAGTAGTTCCAGCAAGTCGGCCATGGTTGATGATGCTATTCGGAAGTTGCGTAAAAGAGGCGCCCTGAATGGATCACCCCCGTTGGCCCGTGCGGGTCAGTTGTATCTCCGACTGGAATGAACTTTTTCTCTGCTTTTTGGAATTTTCTCTCTCTTCTCAAACTATTTCCGCTTTAGATAGACGGTTGTTGTTCTCGTTCTTTGCTTTTTCTTTTTCCTCGTTGTCCTTGCTGCAAATAGTATAACTTCTACTAGCCCCTCCCCCGCATTCACCCATTACATTTCCCCATGACCCTTCCACCATGGGGAAGCCACGGGTAAGTCTCCATTTCCGAGTGATTGGGATGTGTCTTGACTTAAACTGACCTTTTTACTACTTATAGATGATTATTTTAGTGCGACATGCACAATCAGAAGGCAACAAAAACCGCGACATTCATCAAACTATTCCAGACCACCGGGTGAAGCTCACTGCTGAAGGACATCGACAAGCCCACGATGCAGGCCGTCGACTACGTGATCTCCTCCAGCCCGACGATAAACTTCACTTCTTTACCTCTCCTTATCGGCGGACAAGGGAGACTACCGAGGGAATCATTGAATCCCTAACCTCCGATACGCCCGCTCCTTCGCCCTTCCAAAGACAAACAATTAAAGTTTATGAAGAACCCCGGCTGCGGGAACAAGACTTCGGCAATTTCCAGCCATGTTCCACAGAGATGGAGCGCATGTGGATGGAGCGGGCAGACTACGGTCATTTCTTCTACCGGATTCCCAATGGGGAATCTGCAGCAGATGCCTATGATCGCGTGAGTGGATTCAACGAATCCCTCTGGCGCCAGTTTGGCGAGGATGACTTTGCAAATGTCTGTGTGCTTGTTACGCACGGCCTGATGGCACGAGTATTCCTCATGAAGTGGTATCACTGGAGCGTGGAATACTTTGAGGATCTCCGCAACATCAATCACTGCGAGTTCCTGGTCTTGACCCATAATCCAGAAAACGGCAAATATACACTACAGAATAAACTTCGCACCTGGTCAGATCTTCGAAAAGAGCGGGAGCGTGAAAATGCATCGAAAGGGCAAGTCCCGCCTGTTGGTCATGTCGGACTCACGGACCATATCCCAATTCGACGCAAATGGGGTGGCTGTCCCGACGGCTGTACTCACGGCATGACCGCAGAGAGAAAACAGTTGTTGCGAGCGAATCTACTGAATTCCATGCGCCATGAACATGGCCATGCTCAACCAAAGCATACTGATGACCACGCAAGCAGCTTTGGCTCCAAACTTCACAAGTCTATATCCATCGACGAGGTGGTATCTTCCTCAGAAGACAGTTCGGCCCAGAACGGTACAAGCCCCAAACTCGGCGCTCGTCATGTCTCCAACCCCCAGCACCCACTTCGCGGTGATGAGAATGGAGGCGCCACAAAGCAATACGATTCTGGCTCAGAAGCCCGGCCAAACATCAATCCATTGCATCCAAAACGACCAAACTTACACGGGCTGAACCGAAATAGCGAAGACCATCTCCCCCACTTACCGCACTCCACATCTTCATCATCAGCGCACCTAAAGTACGCCCTTCTCCACCTTGGTGGCCGGGATGGTGGAGGGTCCATGAGCGGGGCAAACAGTCTCGCCCCATCCGACGACGAAGGTGACGACCACGTTCATCACCGTCACGCTGCACCGACCTCTCCCGGCCTCGCCACTAGCTATTTGTCCCATGCGAACCAGCAACACTTCGAATTCCCGCCCAGCGAGCAAACCCAACGGTCCCCTCCCTCTCAGGAGCTCGAAGATGACGGCGATGACGAGATGAGCGGCAACCCCATGGAGAAATTGAAGAGACATCGCCTGCACCATCCACATCATCATCACCACCACCACCATAATCACCACCATGTTTCTTCTTCCACCGATCAATCCGAGCACCGCATGGCCAATATCCTAGGCGACGGAGACGAGTCATCCAACCACGCAGAATCACAGAGGAGGAGACAGGAAAGTCCATCAACGGATTCCCCGTCTCATCTCCACATCGAGGAACTATCCTTAGAAGAGCAGCAAAAGCAAGATCAGAGTATCCAAGGGAGCATCTACTAATACTGTTCCGGTTGCTTTCCTTGATGCCTTGACTGCTTTATACGTTTGCATACTTCTCATTGTCCTTTACTGGTTCTCGTCTCGTTTTTCTCTACATCTAACCCTTACGACCCGCGACGACTGTCTGGATGAATCTTGATTACCCACTAGTACAACTGCATTTTGACATATCTCAGGTCGATGGACCCTTTCCGTGTTAGGCTAGAATAAATACCTATCACAATAATAATTACGAGATCTAAACTTATGGTTCCTTAAGTATCCAAAACTGCCGCATACACAAGAAGTCGCTAAAAATAGCAGCGGACGGAGAGGAGACGCACACTACGTAAGTAGAAGACACTAGGGATATCGATACGAGTCTTAGGACAGTCCAACAGTTGTAGTCCCGACAAAGATAATAGTTTGTCGCTAATCTAGTGAGATATCTTCAAACAACTGATCATCAGCCACAGCCACGGACGCTATTAGCCAGGTGCACACATGGCTAATGGAGACGGGACATGTGACGGCCCTGGCTTGGCGGCAGCGCCTAACGGCACAGAGCAGATAGACTGAATCCAGTCAAAGAGAGCGGACAAACTCAGGTAGACTACACGGTTGCCAATCGCAGGGGATTGACTGGACTCTCAAAATGAGATCAGACAGAAGATGCATCCAGTGTACCAACATCACCCGGATACATGCAAAGATGCCACCGGAAGAAGAGACCCCAAGACGAATCGATTTCCATCTGCGTCGCAAGTGAGGAGAGAGAAAGGTGGAAGTGATGGAATATATCATGCAGCTAAGAAGGGTCGGAAGGATCCTTGGATAGTTGATCTCATTGATTGGAGAAAGGCTCGCCAGAGAAAGATAAAATCGAAGGAATCGAGGGAAAAAAAAAAAAAAAAAAAAAAAGTGAATGGGCAATTGAAGATTGAGAAGAGAAGTGAAGAAAAATAATTAACGTCGGGCACTGCATGTAGCGTGGCGAATGGGAATAATGTACCGAGATGAGGAAGTGAAAAGAAGAAAGCACTCTATGGGTAATCACCGCGAGACAAAAATGCCAAGCATAAAACAAAGAGGACCAACGATATAAACCGAAGTCATGGGTAATAAACAAAAAAGCCAGATTTTGGGGATTCATGATAGTCGTGACTGCGGCCCCGGCAACCTTTAGAGTCAAAGATGGGACCCAACAATGAGGTTGTATAAGACTCGATGAAATCAAAGTGATATCAATATAACAAGTTCAGTCGAGATTTTGCATCATGGGCTTGGCCGGGGGCATGCCAATGTCCGCTATGGGAGCGTTTTTTCCTCTTTTTCTTCCCTCCTTTTTTTGAGATTTTTTCGCTTTGCCAAACGAGAACCAGCAGACGCGAACAGAAGTACTTTTGGGAGACGCGGTAGGCCAATTGCTCAGAAGCAGGTGAAAGCTAAAGGAGGCAAAAGGTCGAAAGGCGCAAGGTTGAAAACAATTCAAGCAGAAGAAGAAACGGTATCGAAATAAATCCCATGCGAGTCGCCCAAACAAACGTTGAAAGAAGTCTAGAGTTGCAGTAAGAAGAAATTCAAAGAGGCAGCAAGACTTGTGGTCTTGAATCGTTGACACCGTCTGTTCCATCCGGGATCGTGGGCAGAACATGCCAAGTATCTTCAACTAGGTTGCGATCATTGGCTGGTGCATGGAGGGGAATGCACTGTTGCACATATAGTGCTCGAGGTGCTTGGCACAGTAGGTGCAGCCGCAGGACGAACCATGACCCGTCCAGAGACTCTGTGCGAACGGCAAGCCATACGCCGGAGTGTGGTGGTAGGATGGGGGCTGGGATCGAGGTGCGGGATGAACCATGTACTGCGAGGGTGCGTTCCAGCCTCGCGAGTAGGGTGGAGGCGGAGGCGGGTTGGCGTAACCCCAAGGCCCAACCGAGTAGTAGTCGGGGGTAGTGGGGCCACTGGAAAGGGTAGAGGGAGGCGAGTATTCAGACGCGGTCGGGTTGAGCCAGGAGTTCTCAATTTGCGAGCTGCGCTGGTACTGCGGTGGGATGGGGCCCTCGGGGGACATAAGGGGTTTGGTAACAGCCTGGCCGCGGATCACGTTGGTCTCGAGAGGCGCCAGAGTCTGGCGAGACTCCTGAGCCCGAGCTGTTGCCTTGGTCCGCCAGGTATCCCAGTGCGCGCGCCACGAGGCGAAACCATCCTGCTTGTCGTAGATGCGGTCGTGGATCTTCCAGTCGAACGCGAACAGCCATTCCAATTCCATGTGGTTCAACTCAGCAACGGGGATGTTGCTAACCTCAGCCCAGGATTTGTTCTGGAAGGTATTGTCATCAAGGAACTTGCTTCCTAACAGAAGAGCCACAGTCAACATGCGATAGACCTGGCTACTGTCTGTCTTGGTGAAGGTGCGTTGCGCCGACAACAGGCGCACGCGGCTGGCCAGATAGAAGAGACCGAGCAGAATGGTAGAACTTGGGAGGCGTGTCGAGGACAAAATCTGAAAGACGTATTTCCGAAACTGGGGGGGGAACCGAAGATCCTGGGTAGATGCTTCGCACGAGGTCAATATCTGCAATGGTGATGTTGGTCTCGAACAAATCATACATTCCCTGAGCCATCTCTGCCACAAAATCGGACATGCGATCCATCTCATAATCCAGGTGAGCTGCAACACCTCCAGTTGCCTTCTCCTCCTTGCGGGGTTGTTCCAGCTGCTGTTGCATTGGGGCGGCTTCCTGTCGACGATATTGAGGCGGAATCGTAGCATCCATGGGCGGAAGTTGGACGTTGCGGATTGAGGGCAATCCGGCGCCAACCATGGGGTTGAACATGGGCTGCTGGTTCATCATGTGATGATGATCGCGAGCAGTGTTCATCGGATGAGCGGACTGGGGGTGGAGATTCATCGAAGTGGGTTTGCCGTAACACAGAGACTGCGAGTACTGTTCGATGAACTCGTTGCCGCTTTGGTGGTAGCGAGGAGGGAATCCTGCATGACCAACCGGGTAGAATGATGGGTCTTCCATACGACCACCGTTGACATGGGGAGGCGTAGGCAGGCCATGGTGGCCTGGGACGAAGAAGGACGGCATCTTGAGAAGGGGAGACGCGGTTACCAGTTCAGGACGGAGAGTTAGACGTATTCTATTGCCAGAAGAGGCGAGAATCAGCATACAAGGCCTCCGGGGTAGGCAAGAGCCAGATAGACCGAGAGACAAGAGTTAAAAGAAATAAGGAGACGAACCGTCCACTCCACCAGATCCTGATCCTGGGGGAAGGAAGAGGAGAAGAGCGGTGCTCAGCGAGCGGATCGCTCTATCGTTTTCCTAGGAGGCAGTCTCTAGTTGAATGACATTGAGGTGCGTTCAATGATCCAATGGACAAATGACGAGTAAACGAGAATCAGAAGGAGCGTGGCGAATGGTGAACGATACACAGTCCTCGCTTGAAGAGTCAAAATGACGCCTGTGAGAGAAGGTGACAGATCACACAATCCAGTCAATTCAAAGCGCTTTGATAGGCGAATAACCAGGTCGAAGCGAAGCGGAAGAGCCCACGTAAAAGGGTGAACTGAACACGCTGGGAGAAGAGCACCGGTGGAAGAAAAATAAATTCCCCACGCGTAGACGCAAACCTCACAGAATGAGGTGATCAACGACACTTAGTGAAAAGCTCGTTGACACGGGAGAAGATTGATACAGAAAAGAGGTTGAGAAGAAGGATGAAGAGAAGAAAAGTGTATAGGGGCGTTGTGTGGGAAAAGGCCGTTGGGTTGCCCCGGTAATTTTACATGTATTTGGGATACAGGGAAGGAGTCACTCGGCCCACATCTGGAAATTCTAAAATTAAAAAGTTTCGCACGTTGTGTCTCTACTAGTATCAGGTAAATTAGGCTTCTAGCTTATATGAATATACGGAGCATGAAGAATGATTTGAATGGAGTCTGACATTATCGTCAGTTCTTATTGGATTTTCTTGATTCTTTTTTTTTCCGTCCCATTTTCCTTTTTTTCCTACTATAAAAATCCACCCGTTCAATGTCTCCAATGAGTTTGGAACGTGCACGGTGGACAGTGCAGGTATCATGTAATGGTACTGTAAAGTTCATCATGGTAAAGAAAAAGGCCCTAGACCCTTAAGGCAAATCCGGTGATGCAACGCCCGTGTCACTGGTTCTTAGTACTGGTTCTCACTGGTTCTCCCGAGGTCGCTGGTATTGTATTGAGCTTGGGAAAGGAAAAAAAAAAAAAAAAACCTTGGAAGTTGCTCCACGCGGGCCAGGGCTGTTAGTAAGCTCAGTTCTATTTCCACCTGGGCAAGATTTGAATATTTTTTTATTTTATTTTTTAAAATGTAAATGGTAAATGGTAATTGGTAAATAGTAAATAGTAAAAGGAAAAGGAAAATATCCTATGTCAAATGGCTACCGTAATTATGTCTATAAAAGATATTCCGTAAAAATCAAATGTCGCATTCCCTCCGTTGCTTAGTCTACAAAAACCCCCTAGTGCTACCTACCTACCTACCTAGGTACGGACGTGTTCATCCGGACTCTTCCATACCCACTCCCCATACAAACGTACTCCAAATATGTACTCCGTACTGTGTACAGAGTACTTGCAAAGCAGGCACTATATAACAACAACCTTACAGCTGTCGCCGGGTCATTTACTCCGTACTACCAAGCAAGGGCAACCGAGACCATGCATCTGGCAAGAACTCCATCTACAGAGCACTCTCCCTATGTCCCTCTTCTCTCTGGTCTCTGACATGTCAGACATAGTCTAAACGGGTCTCTGACTCACTGTAGACAACTCCGCCCTCAGCGAAGGACAAGGATGTTGATCCCTGCAGTCCGCATCCCAACATGGAGTAGCGTGCTGCATGGGCAAGTGTAGGTAAACCGTACATGTACTTACTCCTAAAGGTAAAGATGGTGTTTTGAGAGGTATTTATCTGAGGCACTGACAGTCTCTCTATATTTATTTGCCTATCTGCTTAAAAGGCGCATACATCTGCTGCATGTTAAAAGCCCCGCATATATATTAAACTCATTTCCCTGAGAAGGGTCTAGAAATACTATTATTAATCTTTAAATACAAGGTTACCTAGGTAGGTACCTAGGTAAATACTTAAAACACTTAAAACACTTAAATATAACACCGAAGACCGGACTAATAAATCACAGTCCCTCGGACCTCGTGCCTTGCCATGCTCCATTTTCGAGTTCCTCCGATTCTTTCCAGGTGCCACCTAAATGTACGGTACCTGCTTACCTTGGATGTGATGATTCGTGTCAATATACATATGTAGACAATAAATATACCAATCAGCTGAAAAGAAAAGGAAAAACACCCCGGACAACAAGACCAACGATGCCCGACCGGCTACATTCGGCCTTTTCCCTGAAACAAAACTCCATATTTCCGAGCTGCAATACAACATACATATTGTACAGATTCGAATGAGAAACTCCCAAACTGTAATTTCCCCAAACCCGTAAACTAAGGGGAAAACCGGGAAAAACCAGGCATAGCACCCCTCCTTTTTTTTGAGGGGGAGGCGAATAAGAGGACACAAGTACATACGTTGTACAAGATCAATAGCTAATGCCCAGGTGACATTGAGCAATTTGTCATCGTGATCTATGATTTCTTCCAGTTGGTTTATTGCTATTTCTGTTTCGGGTTGTTCTTACATATGCCCCATATTGTTTATAGCGGCAGTATAGTGACTGGTCCGCCAATGTGGTTATTCTATGCCCAGGTGAGCGCTCGCGCTTTTACGTCAGGCGTCCGGGTCATGCCTGGGTTAAAAACATTGGGAAAATAGGATTCACTAGTTGGAGGGCACACTACGGAGTACACTGCCTCGAAATGGGCTGTGAGAGTATCAAGAGGCAGCCAATTAGACAGGCGTATACAAAGGCCTTTCTCTTTTGTCAAATATCATTGATTTATATACGTTTTAAATATGTTGTAAAATAAAACCAAGACTTCTATTACTACGCGAAGTGACTTGAACGATTGTTCATGTCTTTGTTTGGGACATCGGAAGCTCAAGCGATGTATTATAGGTACGTACCTTAGTCTCGATCTTCGAGGAAGTGACAAAATCCATTATAATCCATGACAAAATATCCAGGGAAAGACAAATGTACTCAAAGGAAAAGTGCGACAGTAAGGATGACACCAAGAACAGACAGGATGCTGGAAACAGTGAAGGACGAAGCACCGTTAAACACGGGTGATGCACTTGCTGAGATGCTGCTTTCGGTAGTAGAACCCGAACCTGTACCTGCATCTGCACCTGCACCTGCGGCAGTAGGAGAGGAGCCTGCTCCGGGGGAAAACTTGACCGTGGCTGAGTGGGCACCAGTGAAAATTGATGGTGAAGCTGAGCTGATACGTGCGCGTGTGATGCTGGGCAGGTTGGAGAGGTGGCCGGCATGATTACCAGCGGAGACTCTTGAGGTAAAGCTGGAGTCAGAGCCGGTCGAACCTTCACCTTCAGCTTCACCAGGTGCCGTGGTGATCACAGCGGCGTTGATGGGGACCGAAGTGGTACCGACAACGATGGTCTCTGTCGTGGTATGTGTGGTCTGACCGCGAGCTGGACAGTCAGTCACTGTTGCCGGACACTGGGTTAGGGTTAGGGTTCGAGTTGACAGAATTGTTGAGACTGTGTAGTCTCTGCCATCGCCAGCTGGGCCGGTGGGGCTGGATCCTTCGGTAGTGCTCATTGCGTCTTCAACAGGGCAGACAGTGGTCGAGACGACGATAGTCTCAGTGGTAATGTGAGTTGTCTTTTCGGTGGCTGGGCAGTTGGTAACAGTCGAGGGACAGGCTGTGATAGTCGCAGTGCGGGTGGTGAACACAGTAGAAATTGTCATATCCGGCGTATGGGTTTCTGCTGGCAAGGTCATAGTGGGGTCCATGGAGGTAGGGGTTGTCAGCGCGGTGGACTCGGAAGATGCTGGTGCTCCAGGGGTTGAGACTGAGGACTCGATGCCGCTACTGGTAGCGGGGCTTACGGGTCCAGTGATAGTGGTTGTCAAAGTTATAGGGCCTATGGTGCTACTTGGCGAGTCTGAGAGCATGTCTGATGGAGACCCTGTTCCATCGGGACTTGGATGACCAGGTGGGGAGACAGAAGAAGCGAGCGAAGTGCTGGTGGCAACAGGTGAACCCGATGGGGTTTTGATAGGGACCGAGACGCTGGCTGAGGTGGATGAACCGCATCTCTTCTCGAACGAGATGTGGGCCACGTCCACTGTCGTGCCTGACATGGTCGCATCGGGGCAATCGATTAGGATGAACAGGTCGACTTCTGAGTCAACAGCCGTCCATTGCTTGGAGATAGTCTTCCAGGAACCGGCTATGAGAGGGCTAGTGCCGGCATCTGCGCTATTTAGTAGGAGGTTCACGGTGCAACTTGTACTATCAACACCTAAGCCAGCTGTCTGGCGGATATCGAAAGAGACAGTATAAGTCTCTTCCGCAATGGCGCCGGTAACTGTCTGGACCAACAGGGCCTGCGATTGGATAGCTTCGGCACCCAGATGCCTACCGCGAGAGTCAGTTCATACGCTGCACGAAACTTTTGTCTGTACATATGGTTAGGTAGGCACGAACAGGTATCCATCGACAGCTGCACCGCCCTTGGGCGGCAGGATAGCCCACACGCTGTCATCGAGATCGATAGTCTCAAAAGCCAGATCCTCAACCAAGTTCTCAGAACCACAACCCGGGAGCGGAGCTGAAGAGGGGGTTGTCTGGGGGAGCGCGGTAATAGTGAACGCAACAGCCGGAAGAACGTGGGCAAGCCACATCAAGTGGCTTTGGACCAACATTTTCGTATAGATTCTAGCGGATATAAACGAATGGACGGGTGAGTAAACACCACAAAAGGTAAAAGAGGGCGTAATCTTGAACAACTGAGTAAACAAAAACGAGGATATCGCGGGCTTTTAGACTGCATCCCAAGGAAAGTAAGAAGCGCTGTGGTTGAACATTTTGTTGCCATCGCAGGCTCGTGGCGTTACCGCTCCACTTCTGAAATAAGCTGGCAATTTGAAGCGAGGATTGTCTCGTTCAAGACAAGCCAATTGGTTCCTTAAGTTAGCTTGATTGAGGGACCAGGTACACATCGAATGAGGCCCCGGGATGTTGTTCGTTCACTCAGGGCTTGGGATGTCGGGTAGATTAACTGTACCACAGTTAGGTTTATTACTAGACGCCATATTTCTCACTTCACATCCCTCAAACCACAGGAGACTTTCAAAATAACTGACAGGGAATTGGATGGGCCGATCAGCGCCGTCGGACTATATAGCCACGTTTTGATCGGCGCTATACCTGTAGGTTTCCCTGACCGTTTCATGTTTGCTAAACTGGCATGGGTCTTTCAATAGCGTGGTCTATTCTTGTAAATGTGCGCCATGGCCTATTTGTAACCGAGAAATCCAAAGTCATGCCATAAATTCCGAAAACAATGCACAGACAAAAGACAGGGAATGCGAGATGTTGGAGTTATAGGTTGTCAACAACCAAACAGACCTCGATGATAGCCTGGGTGTTCCTATATATATGTATGTTATCCAGCCCCAAGAACGCCTAGGAAAACAACCTATGTCACACAATGCACCCGAATGATAAAAGATAAAAGAAATGCTAAGGGAAAAAAATAAAGCTCCGGAGTCATCAACATCATATGTATCATACCTACCCTACGTAAGAGGCATGGGCAGGAAACGAAAAAAGAATAACAGAGGCGCATATAAACAGTCATGATCAAACAGTGCCGTATGGACCGCGCTCTGCGCCCAATAGAGCCTGTCCCTCCTGCGGGATTAAAGAGTCTCCTGACTCCCTCCGAGGCGAAGAAGAGGGGATCCAGCCTCGCATCCAGCCGTGAACACGCCTCCAGCGACCGCGACCGCGACCGCGCTTCGCATCATCCCCATCGCTGGTGATGAAACTCTCGGCATCCTCGTGCTCTGGACCATCGCCATACATGAGAAACTGAACGCCCATGAACCCGTCCAGTCCCAATACACCGAAGGCACCCAGGAAGAACGGGGTAGCGCGTCCTATCCATTCCAATCGGTCGTTGCCGTGGTTATCGGCCCAGCCGCCGCCGCCGTATGGGGAGAAATCGGACCAAGCGTTCGGGTTGGTGAGCAAGGAGCTGGAGTAGAACAGGTTCCCACAGAACGCAGCCATGAAGAGCAGTGGGGAGAGACCTTCGGTGCTCTTGCGCTGATAGTTCTTGTATAACTGTGGAGGGCGCGAGCCGAGATACAGAATAGTTGACATCCATGAGAAGACGCGGCCGATGATCTCGACAATGGCCTCGTGCGGTGCGTCAGAAATGGGCGGATGAGGCTTATCGGTGGGTGCAGCATTAGCTAGTACGGCACATAGGAATGATGCCATGAGCATCGTCCGGGGCAGTGCGAATGGCGGGCTGTGTGCGCTGCCGCTTACCCTCACGGATCGACGCGAGGAGCTCAATTTCTCGTTTGAGTATGAGGCTGTTTGCTCACGGGTCGAGTTAAGTACTGAGCCAGCCTGGAAGCCCACATCCTTGGCCTCTGAGTGCTTGTTGTCCATGTTGACGGGAGCCGGGGTCTGATGGTTCGAATCATGGCCTGGAGGAGACACGCCCTGAATGACGTCTTGACCAGCCGAGTCATGCGAGTGTGACAGGTTGTTATACAAATCATTTTGGCGAGGTTTGTAATGAGTGTACCAGAAAAACTGGAAGACCAGAGTGATGTCAACGAAGACATAGTAACTGGCAATCACGACCTGCCACCCTGCCTGCCGGGTGCATATCGCTCCAACGAGGTTGCTCGCATCGCCAAGACACCAGATAACCAAGAAAAATATCGATAGCCCTGACGTCGATTGCACTTGGAAGTTCTTATAGATCTGGGGTAGTTGTGCGAATAGCCACGAGACTATGCTGAGGGTCCCAAGAACGGAAGAGATCGCCGCGAGAGGAGTGGGGATGCAAATGTGGAGATGCGAGGAGACGGCGGTCAGGAAGGGCGAGGTCGGTTCACAGTGATCAGGAAGGGTCCCAGAAAGGAGGTTCTGTAATAATGGAGGTGACATGGTCTATCGACAGGGATGTACTTGATAGTATAGTGGCTTGGTACAGCCTCAAGTAGTGACTCGTGTAGGGCCGTGGGCATCAAAGTATGGGCAAGGGCGATAAGCGAATCCGATGGGAATAGGATAAGAGAGAATGTATACTCTAAGTCTAATAGATCTAATAGAGCGAGCGAACTTGGAAAGGGAGAGTAATAAGTAAATGAACAAAAGCAAGGACTGAAGGGCATAGCCCAAGGGGTCATTCTGAAGTGTCACGAGAGCTGAACTCGCCTTATCGCGTCGGGGCAGATCGGATGACTCATGCGATAAGGTTAAATGGGCGTATCAGGGCTTCTCCCAGCTTGCAAATGCACCAGGGCAAGGTGCTGCATTTAGGTAACACAGCATTATGTTGTAGGATGTAGGTGATGACTATCGATAAAACTTATTCAGTCAAATCATGGTTCCGATCCACTGTCAATTTTTGTTTCTCTGCTACTTCTTAATCTATAATATATTCTCAGTTACAGAGCAGAGCGTAAGGGAGATCTTCCGATTATGCAAGTAATCCAGTCCTCCAGGGCTCCGATATTTCCGCTGAATCAGCTCTACTCCGTCTACTCCATTCCACTGCTGCAGCACTCATCTTGGGACCATTACTGGGGCCGGACGCGATCCGACTCCCGCCAAACAGCGATGCACTCCGAGAGGGGGCAGCAGATGCCGGGGCAGACCGATTGTGCGCCACGTGCGCTTGCACGAGATGACGGGCTGCCAGAGCCGCACAAATAGACAGCTCTCCCGCAGAACGGCACCTCCGATGATGCGTGCAAGTTGACGTGCATTCTCGCCCGGCGTGGTCGGATGGGATCCACGAACACCAAGCATGTCGAGCATTGCTCCCTGGGGTTCAAGAATAGTACCGCCACCCGACGTACCGACTTCGATGGACGGCGTAGTGACGGAAATATGGAATGAGCCACCGTAACTAACGAGTCGAGGTTAGTGAATGTGTTCCGATCCGAGTCAGTGGCAGTTTAGATTACTTTTCTATAAGAGTCATGCAGTTGGCACTCTTCACTCTACGCAGGATCCTGTCTTGTAGCAATGAAAATTGCGGCCGCCAGGTTCGCCGCTTGATCGTTATATCCACCACTTGAGCCGGCCATGGCGGAGCCAATGAGACTTTTCGACACATTCATCTGAATCATGCTGTCAACATCCCTAACAACGTTCGCTGGCACAATGCCCTTGCCCGCCCATCGAGCTAATTCAAGACGGAGGGTTTCTTGTCTGTGCAATAATTACCTGAAAAGGTGACGATACTCATATCATCAAACCCTGCCTTAGTCGACAGGACATGCAGAGCATGCTCGACACCTTTGGAAATCATATTCATTCCCATGGCATCGCCGGTGTTTGCCGGTGTTTGCTTTGAATCGAATATAACGTTCGTACCAAAGATCGTGGTTCGCAAGCTCTGCAGCCGTGCAGACCGGCTTGTTGAGTTAAAGGCATATTTCATCACAGCCTGATCAGCACCGGAATCAAGCCAGGCTTTCGCGGCAGTGGAAGGAGCGGAAATCTCACACACGGGCCAGTGTCATACCATCACCAGTGACGATTGTCACAGCACCACCGCTGAGATTAATAACCTTGCTGCCACGGCTTGCACTGGCCACAAGGACGCCTTCAGTTGTTGCCATAGGGATGAAATAACTCTTGCCGTCGATGACTAGAGGGCCGACGACTCCAACAGGCACTGGCATGAAGCCAATGACATTCTCGCAACAATCTCCCAGAACACACCCCCAAGCGTAGTTTTCGTATGATAGTTTTGAAGCTTTCAGCATGTGGGTAATATCCGCGATGGCAGGGGTGCGCGGATTGATAGAGCGACGAACCTTATAAGCTTAACGCCTCGCGTGCAGTCTTTGAGGCTTTTCTCCAGTGCGTACCCACGAATCTTGCCCCGCAAAGATAGGGAGACGACATCCTCATCGCTCAAATATCTTACGGGTATTTGCTTGAGCAGATTATCCAGCTCCGCGGGCGTGCGAAGGCTGCAGGATCAAGGCTGCAAGGAAACAGAAGTTTGAAGCCTCCCTCTCACGCCCGAAAAACTAATAACCACAACCAAGAAGGGAAGTCCTTCGGATAGTAGCTTCATGCTTGTTGGGACACCAAGTCTGATGGTCACATCAAGTCCCAACAAGAAGGCAGACGTTGAACTCAAAAGCACACTCTGGCAAGCCAAACCTTCGATCCCAATTTCTTCATTCTCAGAAAAAGTGAAACGAAAGTCAAGTGCATCGATATGTAGGTGATAGCCATAACGATGATATTAAGCGTTTGAGCGAGCTTGAGAAGTCCAAGGAATTCCGTCCAGCTATCATGGACTCACTGAACAAGACTGCCTTTCGTGTAAGGTCGGGCAGCCTTCATGGTGCACGTTTTGTGTCCTATCTCGGCACCCCCGTCCTCGGGTTATTCGCCACTGGGTCCATTGTAAGGGATCTTTTGCACAGCGGTCACCAATTCAGGCGCCCTTTGATGTGGAACTGCGAAGGCGAAGGTGCTATCATAGGAATAGGCTGTCAAAGGGTTTGATGTTGAGGGAAGGGGAAGCATAGGCAGTTCCACACTGAGGGGAGTGAAGGACGATGTGACGATTTAGGGTGCCTCTGCATACGACCGTGGAAAGCCTAAGGTTATAAGCGCTTGATGGCCAATGTCCTCAGGGATGTCACTGGAGTTGAACGTATTCCACTTCTAACCAGTTTCCGGGCTAGCAATCAATCTTCGGCTTCCCGCGACTAAGGAATCCCGCTCGGCCTTTCCAACATTGCCGGGGGCATGGAAAAGACTGCTCTTGAGAACATCAATGTAGGCCGTACTTGCCAAGATGGCTATAGTGCAAATGGTATAGATAGGATGTGGACAGGCGGTTCTGGATTAAAACAGCAGACTTGAGGTCACCGCTCGGCTTCCCGGTGGAAAGATCGTTGATTCATTGATGCGGTACTATTAATGACAAGGTAAAGATATGGAAGCTTCTATGCTACACTGTAATTTTGAGCCTTGTCAGCTTGGATGATGACTACGTCAAAGCCGGTATTTCTTTTGACTCGGAAAAGGACCTTGAGTACGGAGTAGGGATAGACCGAAATATCTTACCAGGAAATTGTATAAAAATGGCGGGCAGACAGTGCTGGCCTGCGATTGGAAAGTTCGGGACTCTTCCACAAAAGGGTCAAATGTTGGGGAAGGAATTGATAGCGAAAGACGAGCAAGACGCGTCCAATTCCAAACCAATAAATCTGGAACATCGGGTGCCTGCAAGCTGCACCCTGTCGACCATTGGGAATAGGGCAAGTAAACTGCTGCCTACTGGGGAATGATGGCACTCGACTACAGGGTATTTAGGCTACCTAGGGCACTGGAACTAACTACATTACTTGGGAACATGAAGAGCACGCCAATGGTCATCGACAACATTCTCGAACTGAACGATAATTGGAAAGAGAAACAGAGCGCATTATATCAGTTTAAAAAGCCCCCATATTTTGAGTTCACGACGGCAAACCGGCCCCCATGGTCCCACAGATAACAAAGAAAAGACCGAATGACTGATCGGAGAGATGCCAAAAGTCTCGTGTACGAATACATCTATGGATAATATGAGTCTAGCTTAATTGATCTAATTCTAGTAACTATTACTTCTCCATATATAATGTGGAAGAAGGATAATATTTAAGAAAGACGCTATAGTTAGAACAAATGTAAACGTTGGTCGTATGTAGAAACGTACTAGATGCTTTTAGTATGCTTAATATTATTTACCAAAGCTTGGCTAAATGAAACAGACCTCTTTTACTCCGTACATTATATGCATCTTCTTATATCCATTATCTCGAAGTACAAAAAAAATGTATTAAGTCTATGATGTGCCTAAGTATCTTTTGTATGGGTAAGACATATAAACGGTACCTGTGACGCTTGGCATGGTTATATAAAAGACACTAAACCCTTCTAGAGCAAATTATCCAAAGCTTAACCATTTCCAAGGTACTTCTCAACGTACGAAAGCTGTTCAGAAGTCTCACTCCCATTAGTAGTTCTATCTCTTTCAACCCCTTAATTAGTCCATAGTTGGGTATAAGCGAATGCAATGAAAGCGAACGCCAACAGCAGCTAGCGGCCCGGAAAAGGAACTACAGTGGAGCTAGTACATATAGAGTTTGATCATCGGGGTAATCTCAGGTTAGGGCATTTTGTTATGGGCTCAGTTACCCCGTACAGGTTAGCCTTATATACCGCAGCCTGTCAACACCCCGTGCAATAGGGGTACGCCAATGAGAGACCTATTGGAAAGCTAATGGCCGGGTCTAGTCTTGGTCGAAGACCATTTTCTTGCCTGCCAATGCTTTGCCATGCAGATCGACATTTTCTCTGCTCTTTGAGAAAATACGAGGCCGGGGGGTGTGTTCTGGCTAGTAGTCGACATGTATAAGGCCTTTGCCCACCTCTGCATGATCTTCCTTTTCTCGTACCTTCATCTACTCAAGCTGCTACACTCTTTGTGAGTTCTCTCACGTTCACTCTCTTTTTTAATTTTTAATTTTTTGCTGTTATCAGCGTCCATTCTTTTATTACCACTCTCGTTAATATCAACCACGTCACTTTCTCTTAATAATTGACGTATAACTTATACATCTATTCCGACAATATGAAGCAATCCATTATCACTTGCCTCGTGGCCCTTGCCGCCTCTTGCTCCGTAAGCGGAACCTCCACTATTTTGCCAATTGGATACCAAGCTAATAATCTATGTCTGTGCATAGGGCGTCCAAGCTACCGAAAGCTTGATTAGCGTGCCACTCGGCCTCTGTGCTGGCATCATTGGAGATGCTGAGTGCAAGCAGCAGAGCACCACCAACGGTCTCATCAATGTCCCCGTTAACACCTGTGTGGCTGCTCTTGGCCAGGCCAAGTGTGACCAGGCCACTTCCTCCGGCAGCGACAGCGAGACCTTGATCAACGTGCCGATCAACGTCTGTCTGGCTGTTCTGGGTGAGGCCCACTGCAATCAGAACTCTGACTCCAACGGCGGCCTGGTTAACATTCCCATCAACCTGTGCCTGGCTGTTCTGGGGGAGGCTGATTGCCAGGATGGACCTATCTCTTCTTCCTCCACGGCTTCCACCACCCCTGCTGCTACCTCCGCTACCCCCGTCGCCTCTGTGACAGGACCTTCCATTCCTACTTTGGTGGCTACCACCACTGCTGCCCCTGTGTCCCCCATCTCTTCTAGCAGCCCTCGTCCTTCCGGTGTCGCTGCTGGACGCTCCTCCTCAGCCAGAGCCTCCTCCGCTACCACCGTGACTGTTACTCGCACCAAGACTGTCTGTGCCGCTACCTCGGTCTGCGCCGCTGCTACCTCCGTTGGTGCCAAGTCTTCTTCTCTGCACCGATTCACTCCTACCACTGCCGCTGGTCCTTCCTCCACCGGTGTTTGGACCACTGCTACTCCTAGCACTGTTCCCTTCAACGCCGCTGGACGCTCCACCGTTTCCGGTGTCGCAGTTGTTCTCGGCGCCATTGTTGTTGCTGCTCTGCAGATCTAAGACACTTTGAGCTTGCCAAAGATTCCCATAACGAAACCTGTTGGTGGCTATTTGTATTCTTTTCCCGGTGGTTTTTGAGCTACTCAATTATATTTCTCTTGGTGCTAGACATGTAACTCCGTCTTCAATTCTACATTTCTTTTAATTATTTATACCAGACCACTTTTAGCAACCGAAGTAGTATAATATATACACCATCATCAACCAAGCATATCAAGAATCAATTCGAGGATGGAGCTCAACAAGAATCATCCCCCGATTGCAATTCCCACTGACCCATTTGTCGCTTCACTTGATTAAGCAAGGATAACACCACCCTGGACATACCCGCGCCCAGATCGCCGGAATCGCATCACTTCGCGGAGACACGAGACGCCAAAACAATATCTGCATATTAAGTGAGCAAAGACATAACCATATCAGAACGAGGATGTTGCGACCGTACATAGCCACCAGCATAAATGGACCCGTGATGCTCATGTAGACATATTCACCCAATCCGGGACCCAAAGAGAAAACAGTACGAATATAGCTCGCGATTGAAAGAAGATCAAAAGAGGCATTGAACAGCGGGTGAAAGATGACTCCTCTGCGGAGCATGACAAGGTGAATCGAGGCCCAAACCAATGGCAGGAAATTCTAAATGAATATTAGCCACGCACGTTTTCAGCCAGCTCGAGAAGAGGTCCTTACCACGAGCATGAAGACACCCCACGATGTTCCAACCGTCACCAAGTAGATCGGTGAAACGGAGCTGGCGGCTATGCATGCCACTCGAAGCCATTTTGATGTTGTCCAATATCCGTCATCGAATTGCGTAGGAAAATGGAAAGGCATTTTTTGAGGACCACCAAGAGTGAAGGGAATAAAAGCAGATTTGGTTGAAAGATGAATGAGACTGGAGGAGCGAATGTGGGATTATAGCTTGAAGCAGAGCCGCGTTTGTAGATCGCCCAGCACTGCCTCTGGCCCCAGGGCCCCATGGCCCCCTTGTTGTTTCACCCACTTTTGCATAACTAAAAGTGTCTATTAATAATAGCTTTTGACTATCCAAAGGAAAATTGCAAATACTCATCGGGAATTGAAAAACAGCCTTGCCGTTCATGCTATTCACGGCCCGCCTGCCCGCCCCCGGGTTTCCTGGTTGGCATACATTACCACGGGAATTGATAATATAGCTTCAGGATGTTTGGACGTAGCCGATAATATATTGAAGCTGGGCACTTCCACTCAAATGCCACGCCATTGAGCTCCAATGCTCACATGGACTGCCTTATAGCCCTGTTGCCAGAACCGCCCGTCATGAGTAAGACGGGCTTGAAGTGTCCACATAGGTACAGGTCAGTTTAGGTGTCTTGATCAATATGCTTGGTGTATGACACGACAATGAACACCCTCGAAGCACAAGTCTATGTGACCCAAATGTCGTTAATGCAATTATGCTGTATGGAGATTGGGGGATTGGGGGATTTGGGGATTGAACCCGTTGGCGGTCATGTTTCTCTGAGTACTTACCAAGTCAATTTGGTGGAATAGACAAAGGCTGTCCTCATGCAACAAGTCACTCGGCATCTTGTCCCTTGGTCTGTCTCAAATTATCGTGTTTCACTCCAGTTGATTTTGTATTTTGTATACCTGGCAGAGTCAGTGGTTCCATCCTTCTTATTTTGTTATAGTCCTATCTTGCCATCCTTATTGCCCTAGAGCTGTTTAATGTACGGGATCCCCGGTCAACTTCACACAATGTCATGCGTTCCATTGCCCAATTATCATGCCACTCCGCACTACTCAGATCACGCGGTCTCAAATGATGCAATAAAACAAGGTGATAGGCAGGTGAACCCCGCAAATACCAGCAAGGTTCTCTTGTTCAGGTCGGTCATTGGACAATGGTGTTGACGGTCGTGCCATTCGTCGCCTACCCGTCGACCCGTGGACGTATTCAGAATGAATTACATCACCACAGGCGCTCCCCCGCATTCTGGGGTTTGATGCATATAAAGAGTTGACATTTCTGAAAAGGAGTTTGATTTCTACAATTCTTCGATTATCACTTATCACAATTACTTCACAGATTTTCCAATATGGACAATATGGACAAGTACAATTCCCAGTGGGTCTCGTTCCACATTCGGGACCACATCAAAGATGGCGAGATCCTAGTGCAGAACACTGTCATTGAAGGGTATTTATGATTCCAGGGGATTTATGATACCTCTACTAACACCAGGCAGCGGCGAGTTTGCCGACCCCAACAACCGCCGCAGGTCGCTCACTGAAGAGGAGATCGACGAGATCAAGATCTCCCCCGATGGCGTTGGTGAGATCGGCGCTAGCAGCCGTCGCGGTAGTGAGGGCCGCCTGGACTTATTTCATGACAATGACAAGATTTGCGAGCTCCACTGGGAAAACCGTGGTGGAGAGCACGCCAACTTGGTCGAGGTGTTGGACAAGAGCGACAAGTACACCATTGAGCATGGAGGATGGAGCTCTGAGGCCGGCCCCCTGGGACATGTCTTTGTCGATGTCGCAGAGAAGAAGAAGTAATTACGCTCCACAGGCTGCATCAACTCCCTACTTGGGTGTTGAAGAGCGAAGAGCGTTGCGGTCCGTGGAGCATGAATGGCATTCGGTGAGGGAATATTGGTATAATCAATACTGTAAACAAACCCAAAAATACCAAAAACAATTCAAAATGTCAGAAAACCCAGAATCAAATGCAGTTGAAAGGATTAGCAGCGAAAAAGGCGTATTGTAGATACGTAATAAACTCATTAACCCTTGAATAGGCAGCTGAGACGGCCTCCCACGAACCAGTCCTTGTCTTTTTTCCAGGCGTAGACGATCAGATCTCTTCCCAACCTCACCACCTCCTCGATTTGCTTTTCAGTGCCCCATCCAGGGACTCTACTTCCCCAGCAAATCAGGTGCACACCGACGTGGATCGCAGTGCGGAATGCCATTTCATCGTCGAGGCCCCCATATCCTTCCAAGAACCCTTGAATAATCCACACTCCACCGTCCAGATTCTTGAACAGCTTTGTTTCGTACAGTTCAGCAATCATTTGGCCCAAGTCTAATGCGCGGCTTCCAATCTGCGCCAATTCCCAGTCGACAATGAACATAGCCGTCTCAGACTGGTGGGTGACAGGAACGTTTGGGATCAGAACACTAGAATCAAATCAGGCTGGCTCGCTTCGTGGAATTTAGATCCAGGAGAGCATACTTTCCGGTCCAGAAGTCACCGTGAATAACTCCATATCCTTCATCATAGTCCTGTCGTTCAAGCTCTGCTGCAGCGAGGTCGCGAACCTCCTCAAAAATATCACGATCCTTCTCTAGAATATCGGGAAAGTTTTCAATGGTGTTCATGAGCATAGTATAGTTCACCCAGAACTTCAATTCTTTCATGACTTTGTTCTCGCCAAGAAGTTTTGTGGATTCCACTTGCTGTTCCTCGGCTGTCCAATGGTGAAACGATCTCAGCCAGGATCCAAGGGCGCTACCTAAGGCTCGCCCTGAGGATTCGGACAAGTCACGGGAAACCTGTGAAAGTAGGAAAGTCTTTAGGTCGACTGAATTTGGAAGATCCTCGAACACCTGGGTGTCTGTTTCCCGATTGAAGTGCAATAAGCGTGGTGTCTTGACGGTTATGTTGCCATTTTTATACATTGCCAGGCCATCGAGGGCTCGAAGAATAGCTACCTCGAAGTGCTAGCTTGAGATCAGTCTAATTGGCAGCAGGTCATTCAACGGATTGCAACTAACGCATCTGGTGACATCGATTTTAAAATCTGGGTTAGAGGCCGAGTGATCTTTAGTGTGCTTGGTAATGACAGATTGTCCAGTTGAGGCAAGTTCGCCACGATAAACGAAGTTGGCTGTGCCTCCAGACAGACGCGTGAGCGAAGAGCATGCAAAGGGAGTGGGTGAAAGTTGCTGTGCAATTCCATCCCGTGTTTCATCCTGCTCGATTGTGCTTGCCATGTTGTATGACTTCTTTCAAGGTTGTCGAAGATTTCAAGAATGATTCCACACGAATGTTCCCTCCAGATGTCTCTAGACCGAAAACGCGCTAGTACGAATACGGTCCCCGCATTTACAGTGGAGACATTGAGAGTCCCAATGCACAATGTGACTATCAAGCATGTTTGCACGGAGTACTCCAATCCAAACACAGTTCATATAAAACCTTGACCGCACGCCATAGAATTAACCAATGCACCCTACAGAGAGGTCAGGCCCCTCTGATCTGAGTTCTGGCAAAGCTCACGAGCACTCAACCTCAGCCCCGGAGTGGTGCCCACAAAAGTCCGCCCGGGCGGGTGCGTAGGGTTAGTCATCACAAACATTAGGTAAGGTTCGGGAGCCCTTCCAACGCGGGTGGACGCGTCCACTGCCCAGGTGCAGCTCATAAAAGCGGCAGCCGAGATAGGTTAACCTCCTCCCTCACCACCATGGCTAAATTCTCCATTGAGAGAGAAACTCGCATTGGAAATGCTATAAAAGCATATGATGAGCGCGATAAAGTAAAGGTCGCAGCATTGGCCCGGGAATTCGACGTTCCGTACACTATGCTTCGCAGACGAATTCTAGGCGCGGGCCCTAACAGAGGGGGTTCTGGGAGACTTGATCATGCTCAGGAGAAAGAACTGGATGACTGGATGATTTCCCTGGAGGCTGAAAATACTCCTGCTACCCCTGGCATGGTAGAAGGCGAGGCAAATCGCATACTTGCTCGCGCTGGAGTCGAGACACAGGTTGGCCACAACTGGTCTTACAGATTTATTGCTCGCCGTCCTTCACGGCGGCCCGACCTACCACGGCCATTGAGCGCACTCAATAACTCTGCGCGAAGCAAAGACCAAATAAAATCAAAGATTCGGAAGGCTATAGAATTACTTGAAGAAGTGGCTGATGATCTTGATAAGCTCAGCCCGAAGCTGCGAGACCGAGTAACTGGTGCCCTCTCTGCTGGTTTAACGGAGCCGGAGGAGGTTGCTCAGCCTGAGGATCAAAGCCGTGAAATGCCTGCGCGTCAGCAGAGGGGCAGGAAACCAGTGTCACGGCGTGTCTCCACTTCAACCCGAGGAACTGGATGAAGATTAGGGACGTGGACTCTCTGAAACTCCTGTTGCCGTTTCCTCCACCAGATCGTTGGTGTCAAATTTTCCCCGTTGGTATTGGTAGGACTCGTGTTCACAGGAGACCAGACAAAATACCGCCAAACGAAAGATCAATGCCGGTCCAGCGTCCAGAGGGGAAAGAGGCTTGTGTAGACGATACTAGATGGGAGACTATGTCGTACGCATAAGAGATCAAGTGTCGTCTACAGTTATCACGCCGATTTCAAGGAATCTCCCGGACATACACGTTGAACCAAGTGACTGTGAATCACAGCCCGCATCACCCCCAGCTGACCGGTGAGATTCCAAGGTCATGACCAGGAAGACCGGGGCATGGATTGATCACCTGGATTTTCCATTTGCAAGCCAATATGATCCAAAAATTTCCATCCTCTCCTTGCGCGTAATCATCAATCCGGTAAAGGATAATCAACTATCGGGGAGGTCTGGACCCATACCGCACATGTGGAAACGGAGTCTTCGTGTGAGAGTATGCAGTGGGACCTCCGAAATATTGGGCTAAACCTTTGTGCCTAGATTATACTAGTTATATACCGCCTGCCAACCACTGTAAGAAGTGTCGGTCACGTAGTCTTCTTAATGGCCTTCTTAGGTAGTCTTCTCCGATAGTCTTTTCATATGTCTTTTCAGTGGTCTTCTAAAGTGGTCTTTCTGGCAGTCTCTTTACGTATATACCTTTGACTACTGATCTCTCCATACTAGATCACGTAGATACGCGCTAACTATATTAAGAATCCTAGACTGGCAGAACCGGTAGAATTTGGAGGTATATCTTGTTTAGCCCAGTATTTCGGAGGTTCCCACTGTACAAGTTGCTCACCAATCATGAGACGTGAGACAAAAGAAAAAAAGAAAAGAACGCATGAAAGATAACAATGGCGTCTGTAAATCAATATAAAGTCTCAAGTAAAAGCACATACCCGGTATTCCATGCTAGAACTGCAGCACGATAAAAGAAAGAAAGACGGGGGCAAAGGAACCCTAGGCAAAGGAACACTGTTCGAAGTCGAGATTCACTCAGTATTCATCTTCATCGCGGTGCCTCGAATGGCTGGCATGACGAGAACTATGAGAGTGCCCGCTATGACCGCTGTGACTGCTGTGCCTCGAATGGCTCCGATGGCCATGATGGTGGTGGTGGTGGCGGTGGTGACGGTGACGGTGACGGCGATGATGATCATGTTCACTATCATCGTCCTGCCCCTTGTGATCCTTCACTTTGTCCTCCAGGAAGTTTCCAAGTAGAGCACCGCCAATCGCACCCAGCAAGCCATGCTCTTTCTTATGACCAAGGTAATAGCCCGCCATGCCGCCAGCGAGCGAACCACCGAGCCCACGGTCCATACCCCGGTCAGTGTCAGTGTCTGTATCGGAGCGCTGTTCGCGAGTGTGCTGCGAATCTTCTGGTTCGGACACATAGACAGCGGGAGGGTGGGGACTTGCGGAGGGTGTGTACCGTGGTTGGTCGGCTGGATGGTCATTGCTAGGGCTCAGCATTAGTGTTGGTCCTCACAGCTGGGAATGTGTCGCCCAACTCACTAGTATCCTGCATTCTCGGGGATTCTGTCTTGCGCATGTTGGTATCCTGTTGGAGTCACTGGTCCAAGGTAGTCTGGCTGCCCTGTCGGCGTATGGCTTCTCTCCATGGAGGATCCATATGGCTCGGGGGCAAGGTGGTATGAGCTCTGCTGTGGAGCATAGGCCTGGTTTGGGTTCGGACTAGGCTGATAAGGCTCTGGTCCGGGGTTGTATTGCTCTGATTCAGGGTAATGGTATGGCTCTTGGTTTCCGTATGGCTGGCCATATGCCGGGTACTGAGGCTGATCCTCTGGGGGATAGTAGCCAACCCCGCTCGGCGTAGGCGTTGAGTGTGAGTTGTAAGCGTTGTATGGATCCGCCATGATGATGAGATACGTCAAGGAAATCCTGTCGCATTAAGGACAGAAACACGCAAAAGGGTTTTATGTAGGCATGTAAGACAGATGACCAGTGGGGTTATACATCATGGTGCGGCTGACCTGCCCGCACGACCCTCGATCTTCCACAGGGACTTTGGAATGCACCTACTCTCCAATCAAGTACTGTCACTTGCTTCTCTGCATACGTACGGCCGAGGGATGTGCCCTGTAGTATTTATTGGTTTTTCTAGGAAGATATGTTTGGCAACTGATATTGCATTGATATACGCCAGTCCATTAACCTCAAGATGTGAAAGAAACAAAACTGAACACGGATGAGTCGGGGTATTCCGGTGAAAATCGAAAAAAAAAGAAGCATGGTGTAAATAGAGCTGGCCGTTAGACGTTCAGGGTCACATCGCTCCCTAGGGCGATGGGAAAAATGCAGAACAAGGATTTGCGCCAAGCAGTGGCATCAAGATACAAACGAGAAGGGAAAAAAAAGTGAAGGAAAGAATGAGGGCCGGCCAAAAGTGATGCGCCCAGCACATTCAAAGACACCCTGGCCTTCATCGCCATGCAAGGCAGACCGCCTGGCAACACATGGGTTTCCAAAAGATTGATGCACATTTTGGTCACACTGGTGGACTCTGAATGCCACGAGTCGAGCTCGAGCTCTTAGTCCGCTGTGACATCCAGTTCACAAGCATTTCGTCAAGCTGATTATTCATCTCCTTGAGTCTCTTGCTTTCCTCCTTGAATAGACGTCCGGTGATTGGGTGGTCAGGGCCAGCAGGAGGTACATTTGATTTGTCGTGGACAATAATAAATAAATCGCGAATGTCGTTTTCTTCGTCCATGTATGATCGTAGACTGGAGTCGCTCCACGTCGGGGTGTCCACAGAAAGCGTATCGACTGAGGCCGGAGCAGCCGTGCTACCCTTGAGGTAGTTAACGTCCTGTCCGGGTGATGATGGTGGAGACGGTGGCGAGAAAGAGCGCACCTCTCGAGAAGACGCATTATTTGTTGCGCCGTGCGCGCTCATGGGGGAATAAGCCTCCACGGGAGAGATATTGACAGGGGACTCCGACTCATCTCCAGCCGCCAGCGTAGGCACGAACTTCTGGGGTGGAGACGTAACAGACGCTGGCCCAGCCGTTGTACGGTCTGGATCATTTGGTTCTCTCCATTGGGCTTCACTGGATGGTCGGTCAACAGGCGACTCCAGGGGGTCCATGGATTCGAGCGGAGTAGCAAAGGGGTCCTTGGAAGGACTCGATTGGCTAATAGGTGATTGTAACACAATTCCACAGTCTTCATAGCTGCTTTCTCTTTCTTCTTGCAGTGGCACCTGTCGGATGCCCTTGTTGCCCTGATCCTGGTGAATGGGCTCGTTGCCCCTGGCGAACTCGGCCATTGTAGGGTCAAGGACTGGATCAACCTTCATGATTCCTGGAGGCTGCTTGTGTAGCTTGTTGTTCGAGATTTTCTGGGGTTTAGAGGGTCGTTGTTGCTCGGGGGACACAGACTTCGATGAGACAGATTCCAACGAGGTCTTGGGTTGGGGTGATGTGCGGAATGCCGACTCTGCAGGAGACCTCTCTGGATCGTCAATGTCATCTTTGCTCTTCTTGCGCTTGAATAACCCGCTGAGCATTCCAGGTTTTTTGTCTTTTCGCTTCTTCTCCTCTCTCTCTTTGATTTTGTCCTGTGAGTTAGAACCCTTCTCAAGGGATTCCAAGCTTCCACGAGGCTTCACCAAAACGTCAGCCAACTGATCTGTTGGATAAACCCACGATGGGGAACATACCTCTTTCCACTCAGCCAACGTGTTTGCGCCATTTTCATCGCGAATATCGCGCAGAAGATTTGGTGTGAGAGAAATTTTCTTGGGCTCGGCCGTGTCATCTTTGAAGAAGGAATCGGTGTTCCGTACAGTGCCATTTCTGGATCTACTGACGGTGGGTTCTGTTTTGTAAAAGTGAGTTTAAAATAAGGTCCAAGAGCAGTTGAGTTGAGTGTGCTTACCTTCGGCCTCAAAGAATTCTTCACTAGACGGGCGTCGATCAGAGCTTGAGCGCTGCGAATCGGGTTTCTCCGCACCGTTGGCATCGGCATGCTCTGTAGGGTTTTCTTTCTGGGCTTTGGGCCTAAGAGGCTCCACGACAATATTTTCAGCTTGCTCTTGCACGTCTTCCTCTTCGCCATCCAGAGTCTCGTCATCATTGAAAAAGTCGCCGTGTTCGGAATCTTCGTCCGTTGAGTAGTCGACATCGGAGGCGTCGATGTACGTCGGGGCACCGAAGTTGACAGTCTTCGCATTCCGACGGCGCATGGCCTTTTTCAAAGGGTTCTTCGACTTTTCGTTATTGTCACCCAACATGGTCGCTGACAGATCCACGTTTCGGTGTTTATTCAATCTAGCAAGCCTTTCGGTTGGCGTTTCGATGTGTTCCGCAGGGAGGTAGCCGATGCTGCCATCCTTCACCACGCGCACAAGCCACCAGTAGCTGTTGCTGTCATCGAGAAGGACCATTGTATCACCCTTTGCGGCATTTGCTTGCCCATCGACCGTTGCGACGAAGTTATGAAGCGCATATACAAACTCAAAATCGATGTCCTCTGTATAACATCAGTTAACGCCCGATTCATGCCTATAATTCCCAAGGGTCTATACCATCATCGATAGAGGGTGAGCTGGATATTTTGTCCATCATATCATCGTCCATCATGTCATCGCTTTCGCCGTCTGCCAGATCGCCATCTTCATGGTCGTAGTGATTTTCATCCTCATCGTCTTCCTCGTCATCCGGTTCTCGATACACATCCTTGTCACCGCGGTATTCGTGGTTTTTGTCCGGTCCGCCATTGATCTCTGTTTGTGAATCTTGTTCGGCGTGACGAATGGAAAGTTCTTGATGGGGAGCAGGCCGGCCGCTCCCAAGAGGATCTGGATGTTCGGGTTGTCTGGTGTGATCTTTGGCGGAAGGGGTATCGTGATCTTGAAGGTCCAAGGTATCTAGAGATAGCGGTCAACACCTTCAACTTCGAACCAATTGGCCTCGCGCCCAAGAAGAATTTGACCTACCAGCTCGGATCATCTGAGGTCTAGTCATGTTGCAGTGTAAATGAGTGTGGTATCAAGAGCAATGGTGTGGGAACAAGTCGTGAGCGCAAGGAGTGACTAGCGATCCAGGAACATGGAAGCTAGAAGACAAGCGCGGGACGAAATGCAATGCGCGTGCCTCCAGATTTCCTGTATCCAAGTAATACACGAATACTACACAGTTTAAAAAAAAAAAAGGCCGACCGGGGTTCGCGAGCACTGCGTGAATTGGTCTGAATGAGAGACAGTGCCTTGACAGAGAATAGTGGGGGGCTGGCCTGCACTTCGGTCCAGCACGGAGGTCGACACAACGAGAAAGTAATTACTGCCAGAGCGACAAGGAGGGAAAGAGAAGGTGACAAGAAAAAGCAGAACAAAGAGTTGTCTGCCAAGGCGACGTTGAGTCTGAATAGTAAGTAACTCCTTTCACATCTCCAAAAGGCAAAAGGAGGTATTCCCAAACAAGCGCCCCTTGCGCGCGGTTAAAAACCATTGACCCCTGAAAACATATGCGGACACGCAGAAATGGCCGACTGGCCAGAGCTTCTTATGGTTATATTGGCCTTGGTATGTCTACTATGCTATTATAAATATACGGGCTTTTTCTAGGCAGTTTAAGTATAGATAATATCTCGGCACCTTTATCCAGACTACATGACACTGTGGAGAAACAATCAAAAAGTAATACAATATGTCCACGGGGTATATGGATTATATAATACTTACCGGACATGCCGCTAATCGGCATTGTAACCAGCACCTCTGAAAATTAGGGCCAGGGTTGCCTTTTAGTCAGGTGACTTGGGATTCTCGAGGTCTTCCGGTTTTCCCCGATTTGCCTTCCCCTCTCAGTGACCGAACTACTTGACGAATACCTCACTTTCAGTTCTCTCTTACTACCTTTGTTTGTACCCACCTTGTTTCATCTCGACTTTTTATTATCTGCATATTCAAGTACAAAACCTCTTCAGAACCCTTCTCAATCACAGCTTCCTTTACATCACCACTATCTTAAACGTTCTGTCCCCACTTTTGCCGCTATCACCCCACAATTACAATCATCTTCAACGCCATCACGAAGCATACCGTCAAAAAAAGGTCAAGCAGAGGGTTACATAACCCTACTGCAAGCCTAATCACGGCTGACAATACGACAATTTCCGTCTCCTGCTCCTTGTCAGGGGGCATGGCGCATAACGAGAGGGCCGGATTGGCAAGTGGATTGGCAGGTTTAAGGATTGAAACGAAGTTTCCTGAGCGGAGCAAACCCAGATGGGCAAATGAAAATGTTGAGAGGGAAGCGACAACAGTGGGCGATGGTATCGAGAGCGATCACACCAATCAATGTCACGATTATGCGCGTCGCCACGATACTGATGAAGACCGCAGTTTGTTAAATGATCTACACTCAGTGACCCCTCCCATATCCGTCCCTCGCCACGATGAGCATCGTCACTTAGATGATGCCGACAACTTCCCGCACAAGCCCGACGACGTACAGGGTTCCCCTCTTGACAGCTATCTGCACACTCGTCGACCCTCCATCTCTTTCAATCCGAAGGTCTCCGTGGAGTCCGGTAACCAAATCCCACTGGAAGAGCCACTGTCAATGGGAGATGTGAAGAGCCGCCCACCACAAAGATTTGAGTCTCGTAGCTCTGGGCTTCGGAATGCGCTTTCACAGGATGATGATCATGTCGAACCGAACCATCAGTCCCCGACCTGGAGTCCTAAGCGATCTCTTAATCGGGGTTTCCCGACCGGGCAATCCCGAGCCCAGCCCTTTGCGAGATCTGAGAATGGCTCAGAGCTTGATCGTCCGACGTCCCTGACATCGCAGTCGACGGTATCTCCGGTCACGGACGAGGTTCGAACCCCTCCCGATTACTCCAGCCACACGTTGATGTCGCCATTTTGCGCGCCGTCGCCAACTCAATCCTTTGCATCGCCAGAAGACCGCAGCAGCTCTTGGACAGGAGGGATCACAACACCCTTCGGGAGCAAGCGCAGCTCTGCTCTCGATCGCAGCAGCAGTCTTCGGAACTCCACGCGGCACAGTTCTCGACGGTCGACTAACTCGAGTGGCAAGTCGCCGGCCAGTATGTTTCTTTCCATGTGGAACAACGTCGAAGAGCCTGCTCCCCAACCTGATGACGAAGGTCAGATGGTGGGAGACGACTATGTTCTGGGGAAGCAAATCGGGTTTGGGGGGTTCAGTGCGGTGAAAGAGGCCTATAAGGCCGAAAAGCATGGTGAAACCAAAAGACTTGCCGTGAAGATCGTCAAAAAGCAGGTTACGGGGCGAAGCGAGCATGAAAACGACCAGGTGCAAGCCGAGTTCGACCACGAAGTACGAGTATGGAGGTACCTCAGCCACCCGCATGTATTGACGCTCGATGCCGTGTACGAAACAGATTACGCCACGTTCTGCTTCACCAAACTTGCTATTGGCGGTACTCTCTTTGACCTCGTCCGCCAAAATCGATCTGGTCTCGATACGCAATTAGCAAAGAAATATGCATACCAACTAGCATGCGCAATCCGCTACTTGCACGAAGACGCTCGCGTGGTTCACCGAGATATCAAGCTAGAGAACTGCTTGCTCGATCCTATCAAGTCTGCTGATGGTACAACATCTTCGACCTTGGTACTGTGTGATTTCGGAATGGCGGAATGGATGTCCATCGACAACGGTGGCGACTCTCCCGACCCATACGAGGATGCCGCTGATCGCCCGCCGCCTCAACAAATCGGCCCTGCCGGATCTAGTACCAGCGTGGCGGGTAGTCTGGAATACGCATCGCCGGAACTGCTACAATCAGTAGACGGTGTCATCCATCCTTCAGTCGACGTCTGGGCCTTTGGCGTCATCGTGTATAGCGTGATCGTCGGCTCACGGCCTTTCCAAGACGCTTTCGCTCCTCGCATCCAAGCAAATATTCTCAGCGGCACCTGGGATCGTAATGCAGTATTGGGCGACAATATGGACGGCCACCTTCGCCAAGATCGCCAGTATGCGCTCGACCTGATCCGCGGCTGTCTCGAAATGAACCCCGACAAGCGTTGGACTATCCGCGATGTTCTGGCTTCGCCTTGGCTACGAGACGTTCATGAGACAGCCGAACCCTCACCCGATACTGTATGGAGACTGTGAACTTTGCTCGTCCTTTCTTCACTAGGGTGATTAGCAATCCCATAACCTGCTCTTATACTCGCACCTCAAGGCAGATGAGATTCTTTCAACTTTTTAGCGTCAATTTCCTATGATGTGATGGCTCTTTTTTTCCGGCGGAAGATTCAACAAGCGCCGATGCTCTCGGGGCCCTTTGAATCACTATGATACCCCTCCGTTTTGTTTTGTTTTTGTTTTTGTTTTTTGCTTCTTTTACTTTGCGTCGGCTTAAGACTGTCATCATGTGCACTGTCCTCATGTGCACCTCTTTCCGTTTGTCGTTTTTCCACGATCTATTCTCAATCTCCCCCTTCGAAGCGCATTGTTGATTCTTGATTCTTGCTTTTTGGTTTTGGCTTTGGGTTGGTTCTGGCTTAGGTTTTGGTATCACGGGACGATTATGATTTACTTATATAGCAGGCGCAGCGTTGCATCTTATTATTGCCATTTGGTCGGGCATTGCATGAGCATTCATCACGTCAGTTTTGTTTTGTGTGGTCAACTTAGCTTGGTCATTTGCTTCTACTGCTGTACTTTTATGTTTGCGGATCTTTGATTCCTTTTTACTGATCTGACCTTTGTCTTCTTTGCTCAATTTGATGACATATCTTCCGGGTGGCTGGTCTATCCTGACGGCACAAGACACAAATACTAAGCTACATAATGCTATACTTCATTCTGCAATTTACGAAAGTAGTCGGCTTCTCATGCGGCCTTGGCCCTGGCAGTGTAGGACTAATAAACTGACCTATCTAGGTCAAAATAATAGTATGGACGTTTCATCTAAGGAAACGTTACCCAAGGATGTGTTCAATTCATAAACCTCGAGACGCTTATAAGTTAATCCGCATAATGAAAAATATCTTAGGACGGCAGAAAAGAGCAAAGAAAAAGGCCAAGAAGCATCTAATTGCAAAGCCTAACATATCCAACAGAACATATTTATACATATACAGCAGACCAGTTTGAACCAGCCTATGAAAAACAATGCCGAACAAAACCAACCAACAAATGGAGATCAAGTAAGAGATTCTCCCAAACCCTCTCAAACCTACCAAAGCCTATTCTCAGGCAGAACCTTCTCCTTCTTAACACCAGCAGCAGACTTCCTCTCCTCGGAAGAGCGGAAGAACAAACTAGGTCCCTCAAGCGGCTTAAGCAGATGCGAAAGATATCCCCGATGCGCAGGATCACGGTAATACTCAATATCTTTACGCTTCGTGGGATCCGGCAACCGGTACTTCAATTGCTGGTTGTTGACCACAGTACTCCACTTCATCCAGGCCGCCGTAGGCCGAACCTTAGCGAGTTTGTAGAGTTGCTCAGAGCCACTCTCGCGCGCCCACGCAGAAGACAGGAAGCTGTGCGTCTCACCATCCAGAATACGGCGGATAGAAGGCCGTGTGTAGTAGCGGGTAGTCACTGAGCCGCCGGCGCCCTCGATGGCGGCGATGGCAGAGGCGGAGACGCGCGAGGCAACGACGTGGATTGGTTGTTTCAGGGTCTCGGCGCCGTCGCCGAGGATCTTGACGCCGTCGATGGGTCGGCCGATGCACCCGCTCTTGTAGAGCTCTTTCATTGTGATCGGTTGTTTGGGGTTAATGCGGCCTTGGTCGATCCAGTATTGGAGACGGTCGAGGTTGACGGTTGCCATGTCGACGGAGAAGCTGGATTCAGGGAGGGTTCGATTAGAGATGTGATTTTCGGGGGTTGTTGTTTGATAATGGAGGACGACTTACATGTTCACGCCGCCGCGCTCGCCGTGCACGATGATGTCCTTTGTCTGGCCACCATTGAAGCCCGCTGGGACTTTGCCGTGCTGGCCTTGACCCTTGTGACCGCGACCGGAGGTCTTACCCTTGCCTGAAGCGGGACCACGGCCACGACGGATGCGCTTGTTGTAGGCTGTAGGATTGTCGGAGAGGGAGGCTAGGATGGAAGTGTTGCGAGTTTGCTGGGATTGAGGGAGGAGGAAGGCAAGTGGGGAGGCATGTTGGAAGGGCCGGGCGGAAAATTGTGCCAGCTGCGTTGGCAGCCCCATCAGCCGGGGAGACATGGTGTGTGTTTGTGGTTATCGGGGCTGGCTGGTGCTAGATTCGCGGGTTTGGTGATGAGTTTCGAGATCTCTGTCGGGACGGGTTATGTTTGATCCGTCTCCGGGATGGCCCTAACTACAGTACGGAGGTAGACCTGGCCAACAAGGGCTGTGTTCCTTATGCGGATTGCCTTTGAAGGAAATAAGAGATTTAAAGACATGTTTGTGGGGTTCCATGCTTTGATATACATATTTGTCAGTGTGGATTTAGACAGTCGCGTAACTGGGTCACCTAGGTCACTGTGCATCTTCAACTCAAACCCTTGGATACATGTACATATGGACGAAGCTACCTCATTGGGACACTAGGAATGCATTGAAAACATAAACATTAGATGCCTAAAGGGAGAAATTACCAGTTGGTAGTTCTAGATTCATATGCTGCAGAGCTAAAGCTAATCTGCGGAAGTCAAAACGCCGTGTGTATGCAAAATGCGACAGGAGTACACTGCCGATGTGCTTCAAAAGGCACATTCGACGGACAACGGCGAAATTTAAGTGAATAAACAACGCCGCAGATGCCATCCCCGAGGATAATCTCGTCTGCAGGGAGGCGAAAACCGATTCCCTTCTAAAATGGAGCGCCGAAAATATGCCAGATACAATCGTGGGAATGAAAATGAGGAAGTCTGTGCAATCGGATAAGAAAGACAAGCAAGAGAAAGAAATAGGAAGGTGTACAGCGAATGAGACAATTCTTTTCTCGTGTGACGGGTCGTGACGCGGTGAAGTCATAAACTTAGAAGATGAGGGGTAGAAACCGGGGCACAGAATGCTTCAACCAGAGTAACCGGTGGGTGGGTAGACAGGGTGCAGGTAAGGCGCTTGGTTCCACGCGTCAGGCTGAATGTAGGGCAGCAGGCCGGTCTTGCGAGAAGTGTTGCCCTTTCCAAGCGGCTGGTAGTGCATGTGGTCAAACGGAACATTGCGCTGCTGCTGTAGGGAGCTCGACGGAGGTGGAATCAGCAAGGTGTTGACAGAACGCACTGGCCGGTAAGGCGAGTTGCGGTTTGCGAGGAAGAAGGAAGGAGACAGGTGCGTCTGCGGAGTAGGGACGGAATAGGCTGAGCCAGCTGGTGAGACGGTGGCAGAAGACACACCGAATGGGCTCTGGTGGTGCCGGCCAAGTTCTGGCAGTGACGGGGTGGTGTACATGCTAGACGGCATCGGGGGCACCGAGAGTGGAGGCATCTGCTGCCAATTCGCCGGCCGATTGTAGATAGGAGGCATGATAGCTGGAAGGTGGGAAGACGCCGCGGGAGGGAGCGTCTGAGGCGCGGGATAGGAAGTTGGAAGTGGGGGCGGGTGGTGAGGGGGCGGAAGACGAGAAACGTTCATCGGTGCTACCGGGGCAGAAGTGGGAGTCAAGACAGGTGGCAGAGTGGGCATCGCATTCATTGCAGTCACCGGGACCGTCATGGAAGGAGCCGACGTGGCGGAAGACAGCGCAATCCGCTTAGTCGGGTGAAGTTCATCAGTTTCATCGCGACTTCGTTTCCGAGAGCCTCCCATCGCAACTTCGCCGCCCATGTGTTGTGGCGGCAGCGAGTATGGCAATCCGTTGGGTGGCATATACCAGTTGGGCGGTGGCTGGGATCGGAAGGCATCGGTGCCAGGCGACGGCAACTTGGACGATGGCGACTGCGATTGGACGCGCGGAGGCGAAACACGGAGCATGGGGGCTGACTCGACGGGTAGCATCGAAGCCTGGTTGAAGTAGTCCCCGAAGAGTCCCAGCTTGGTGTGCCAACGGGCCCATTCGGCCTCAGAGGAGAACAGATCATATCGAATGTTACTCAAAAACTCGACCTCCATAATATGAATCTCATGCACTGCAATACCCGATACCTCAGCCCACGTCTTATTGGTGTAAGTGTTATCGTCGAGGTCTGTGGATGAGTCAGCAACTGTGTCCAATCACATCAAGGGCGGTGAATCTGATAAGAACACTCACATTTATTGCCGAGCATCAACGCAACCGTCATCAACCGGAACTCGCTGCCTTTTTTGCCCTTGACCCCCGAGTTGAACTTCTTCAAGCGGTAGATAAACAGAAGGGCTAGTAGAATGACGTTCTGGCTGACTTGCGTAGTGGAAAGAATCGTGGCAACCCATTTCTGAAATCCGACGGTGGGTACAGCCTCGGCGACCAGGGAAGGAACGGGATGTTGGCGGTCTTCGATGGCTTGCAGTTTCGAGGTCTTTTCGAACCAGAATAGACAGGTCATCTACAAATGGAGTAAAGACGTTAGCTTATGCCATGACATCACTTCTCTAGACCCGGGAATTCTTACCTGAGCTGCAAACTCGGCCAGACTGCCCTTGCTGTTGTTGATGGATGAAGGAATGCGGAGTTGCGATCCAGTGGCAGTTGACTTCTTCTGAGCAGTTGATTCCGTTGCGGAGGCTTCTTTGGTGTAGGTTTGCGGTTTCATGGCCATCATTGAGGAAATTGAATCGAACTGGGGGCGAGAATGGCCGTAAATGTGAGAGGGCACACCGTTCGGTTTCCCCCCGTATGCGATAGGTGGCATAGCATTGTAGGTAACGCCGGTCATATCGTGGGGAGGGGTTGGTAGACCGTTCCGAATAGGAACAGTCCGAGAGGATCCCGAGGTTTGGCTCTCAAGGGCCTTCAACGGGTGATCCTCAGTCAGGTTGATGGTTGGAGCTCCCAGTGTCGAAAAGGAGGAATGGAAGTCCACAGTGGAAGACATAGGGAAAGAGTGAGTGATGAATAGAGAGGTCGACACATGGAGTTTTATTTCTTTTTCGTTTTCTTTTTTTTTTTTTTTTGGTCAAAGCAAATAAAGGCGTCGGCGGAGAGAACCGAGGAGTTTCAGTGACCCATGTTCTCTATTAAAAGATGAAGATAGAGCCAATCAATAGACAATAAGTAATTGCCCAATTGGAATGCAATCAAGGAGGAAAGGGCGAACAAGAGATGTTTTATTCAAAGTGAGGGAAAAGTGAATATAGGCCTTTCACAGGGAGTTTGAATGATGTATATAGAGTAGCCACGATAGGCCCATATAAGGAAAGCAGTGATAAACCAGAGAGATCCGGCTACTCCACTCACAGATGAGGAAAGGGAAAAAAAATAATATATGAGAAAATCCCAAAAAATAAAAATAAAAAACCTCTAATAAAATAATAAAATTGTAGTCAAGGCATCATCTCCATTAACCCAAGTCCACAGACCCCATCCGGAGAAAGCGATAGTGGCCATACACAGAGTTTGACCCGGACGCAGGTCCAGGTTGATCCTCCTTTCTGGGCTCGTTTGGGTTCCGAGTTTGGTCAATCTAGATTTGGAAAAAATAATCATAAATAATCAATAATTCAATAAACCAATGAAAGTGACAAAGTAACAAGGTAACAAGGTAACAAAATAATCAAGTGGAAATACCGGTTGATGTCAGAGCCACAGACCAAGTGGATGCAACTAGAAAGGGTAGGTCACAGAATGTTGACCTGGTCATGGCCTCACATTTGCAGTAAAATGACAAAAAAAAAAGTTGACTAGGCATACTCCGTACTAGTGAAAGCGAAAATAGGAAGTAAAAAAAAAAAACGCTCAAAAAGGAAAGGTAAAACCCAAATCAAGTTGAAGTCAAGTTGAAATCAAAAGAGAGGTTCAATGAGACCCATATCAGATCCAATAATAAGTCGGGTTTAGCGTCAATAAATTACCAAACCGTGTTATGCGAGGTGAAGGGCTGCGCAAGCATGTAGGTACGCCTCCTGTGAAAAGAAAGAGAAATGGCTAAGGGGGCCGGGAAGCGCGGGGCCTAGGGTTGAGCACGGTACTCCGTACATAGATAGTGCTGGGAAAGGCAAAGGAATGAACCGAAAAGAAAAAAAAAAAAGTGAAAGGAAAAAAAAAAAAAAAGAAAAAGGCGAAAAAAAGGAAGAAACCAATAAACCAATAATGAAGAGAATGGAAGATCAATTACTTGGTTGAGGAGAAAGTCCCAGAGACCAAAGAGAGGGAAGATCGGGAGTCTCGGTAAGAATGATGCATTCTTATGTAAGAAGGCAAAATTACTGGGAATCTAGCCAATCAGGGAAGCTATTACCATAGGATACAGGTATTTTCTGTCATTTGTAAAGTCTCGTAGGAATGGTCCACTAAAAAGTCTCAGGCCAAATTTCCTCTTTTTCCCTTTTTCCCTTTTTTTTCGTATTAATTTTATCCCGTGTACGACCGGTCCACGGTCCATGGCCTCTGCTTAGCTCTATCACACCTGTGCTCGCGTACCCCCCGACTTGTTAGCCGCTGCCAACCGGTCATTGGTTCATTTTATGGGCTTATGGACGGGTTCGGAGATAAGTAGTTATTTGGCATGTTCGCGTCCTTTCGTGTGAAGTCTTGGTCTCATCCCGCATCCCCTGCAGCCCACTGTTCCGGACGACTTTCCTGTTTATGATTCAGGGGGTGCCATCTCATCATAATTACAGGATACTATCCCAGTGAATTGATAGTTCAGGAGCGGAGGGCACCGGAATCCCGTCATCTGATTCGTCCGGCTTTGATGCACTGGACTTCCTCAAAGTATTTCGCTGCCTCCTAAAGGTCCCTACTACTTTTAGTACAAAATACTGCAACCTGGTCCCTCTGTCGGTATTTCTGTCCCGTCCAAACGCCCCTGTGTTAAACCGAGAGTGGCATATTCCACCGGGACCGTTGGCCCATAGTAGGATGAATTGGCTGTTTCACTCAAAACACTGTTTGACCTATCTAGACCGGACAGGCCTCACGTAAGGTGGCATGTAGTTGCACTTGTGATCCAGCGCAGTAGGAGAAAGCCGAAAGTGCAATCCGGATTTTGGCTGGTGGAATTGGAATCCCTCGGCCACTCGCGGCGCCCCAACGGTCATCCCTTCGAGAAAAAGCTGTGATTGTGCCCAGAAATGTGCACTCACAAATATACAATAATTACGGGGTATGGAGTTGATGGTAGACATCCCGGTACCATGGGAAGTAGTCTGTCCAGGTGTCTCTTAGTAGTAAGCACGGAGCATACATCCATTTAGTAGGCTCCGGGCGTCCCTAGACGCATGCAAAAGACATCCAACGTATTGAACTCGAACCCTCAAACCTTCATCCGCGAAAGATCATCGGGTGGACTCTCACACAAGAGACACTTAGGTCTATCACACCACCAGTTCACGTCCGAAACCAGGTAACTTGGGTAAGAGTTGGGTAACCCTCAAACTTGACGATCCCGTGCTATTTTGGTGGCAAAATCACGGTCAAGCTGAGAACCAGGTGTCGGGTTACCAAATCGTGGACCTTCATAAAAATAATATACCTAGGTATAACTAGTCAATCGGGCGAAATAAAAAAAAAAGGAAAACATAAAAAACGAAAAAGAAAGAAATTGCTCACACACACCCTCTCTCTCTCCACTTTCCTTGGTTTCTGAGCCACCGCCACGGATGTTTCGTTTCTAGAACCCCCAGACAGAGAGACAAGGAAAAGTCCACTGTATCATACTTTTGATTCTTTTTTTCAGTTGGGACTCAAGACCCCTGATTGGTGAATTACTGCAGTGACCCCCGTCTTTTACTATTTTAGGCCAAGGGCATGTTCCCAGTCATACAGTCTTGGTCAGCTTCAAAGGGTGTTTGACTCGGAGCTTTGCCCTTTCGTTTCCCCCTTGATCTACATTTTTGTCTTCTCTTCTCTTTGGTGGGTCGAAAATAGAAAACACTGTCTAAAATGGAGTCTTTACCTTGCCATCCCGGTTGCGGCACTTCGTTTTGACTGCACAATTCCCGACAACTCCACATGTTTGGACTATCGCCTTTCGCGGGTGAGATTCCTCGGCACAGTGCTACCTGCAGAGTTCACTGTCAGGCTATTCCCAACCTTTTTTTGGTGATTGTACAGAAGGCCTGGGAAGAAAAAAATATGAAATTATGTACATTTAATTGCTTTTTTTTTTTATTCCCTTGGGAAGGATCAGGTCTGGAAGTATCATCCCCTGTGTTATAGCCAGGATCCCACCGATGGTCGCAGACAGGTTGTACCTTCGACCATTGGCGCATGCAGTTGCGACCGCTATGATCGTGATATTCCCGTCGGAGTCATAAAGTTGAAGCTACATCGTTTACTGACATCTGTGTGTTGACTTGATGCACGCGGAACCCCATCCTATCATAGAAATCATCCGAGCTCACATCTTTGACCTTACATCTGAAGTCCATCGCGTACCCTACAACTGTTGTATGTACAGTCACGGGGCACCTGGGAACATCTCCGCAGCACTTGCAGAACCACACTTCAATTTCGCCTCCTGATTGGCGACGAACTAAATATCCAAAGTTTCCGGTAGACCTTGGTTGTTGCGGACAGTGTGCTCCGTACGAGAAACCCACGCAATCTGGAATCCAACCCTGGTTAATAATGGATGTGGGTGCTCAGTGGCTGATTTAACTTGGCAAAGCTGAAGCTGATCACTTGCGTTGTCTGGTGTACTCCGTAGTCGCCATATTGTGTACTCTACTTCCAAGTAGAGTACAAAATCAACGGATAACCGGCTTACTCCGTGCTCTCGACTATCACAACCAGGATACTTTTGTGGCTATTAATTACGCGTTTATCCCGACAGCTTCCTTCATCATTACACGGCGGGGCTTGGATTCCGGTGGCCCTCTGCGCCCGGCATCAACTTCCTCTGGAATTTTAAATTGCTTAGAATATTGTGATAGTTAATTTCGGGGTTTAAATTTTCTTTCAGGTAACCTGTCTTATGCGTCAGTCGCAAGGCCAAAAAAAAGGAAAAAAAACCAAAATTCTACACCTTGCGAAAACACTCATCTCAATGCCGTGTTCAACCACCTTACTGTCCCTCTTACCCAGCACGGCTCCTTGCATGTGTCCCATCCTTGCGGGTCCCTACAAAGCGCTGAGAGCAACGCAAATATTAGACAGTATAGGAACTCGAGGTCATGGCCTCGAACATCACTATCACTTAAACATCCCACGTAGTATTCTGGTTTCGCTATCGGTGCACTATCTAGGATTTTCTCCGCTCTCGCAACCTTGTAATACAGCCGTGGATGGGTTACAATTATCTATGTCATTGCGGATTATCAGCGGTTTGACGCGAGGCTATACATTCTGTTTTCAGTTTCAATAGCATGAGGCTGCTGCAATTAATCTTCTCTTCCTGGCGTCATTCGAACCACTCCTGGGACGAAGGAGGCGGTATGCAAACATCTCCAAGGGGGATCACGGTTTCGACTGGTCGAGGGTGAGAGGTAGTGGAATTAGTTGGGGGCTTAGATCCGCTCATTTGTGTGTCAATTACATCGTACTCCGTATAGTATACGATTGTCACTAAAATTTTAATCCTGGATAGTTTTTCTATGACGTCGGAGTCCGGAGCATAACGTGGAGTATATTGTATGTGATATCCAGTACGGAGTATACCTTGAAGTTGTTCTGTGGACTGCTTGGCGCCTAGATCCATGGATATTTCTAGCGCAGTCTCACGATGATCAGATCCATTTTATCCAACTGCACGCCACACACGGAGTACTCCATAGAGGGTTGCCTTCTCCCTTTTAGTCTCTACCGAACAGTCAACCGACAGACTGCAGCAACCTGACCTTGACCTCGACCCCCGGAAGTGCACACTCTGTCAAGGGCAAATGCAAATGAGCTCGGGCACATAGGACCGTGTGACAGAACGGGGTCATCTCGAGCTATCAGTTGATGTCTTTGAGGCTGATCTCTGATTCCAGACTTTCGTACTTCAGCCCCCCGCGCGCTCATACAGGGGCCAACCACCAGAGGTACTCCATAGAGGGGGTGGACGAGCCCACACAACCCACATGCTCGAAAGGTTTCAAAAGACAGAGCAGATTGAGGGGCAACCTTCATCGGACATCATTATCTGTATTTGTTTTAGCTTTTTGACTTTTAGCTTGACCAGGAGTTTTCTCGGAAGTTGTCTGGATCGTGCAAAGCGCCCCGAGCACGTCACAAAGCAAAGCGCTGGTTTCGGGCGCTGGCGCTGGCGCTGAGACTGACAGGGTCTTGAGTCTTGACTTTTTTGGATATCAAAGATTTGTTTGTTTCTCGTGATTTGACTTTGGCGGATTCGAGAATCAACCGCTTGACTCAATGGAGCCTTGATCGGGGTAATCGATACTCTTTTTGCCCCCGCTCGGTGGCTCATGAGTGATTAACGATCAATGCGGTTCTGACGGCGTAGGAACTACAATCTGTCTATTCCAGCTGAGGCTATATTCTCTGCTATCGTGACTCCAACATATACTATGCAGTCAGCGTCCAGATTCCATACAATGTATGTTGTACTCAGATGCCAATATAAAGGGTGAGTATAGGATCTATTACGTAGCCTTTGTCTCAGTCGCTTTGAACGTCTAATATTAGTTATTCGCTTAACAATACCGGACACATGGGGTATCGGTGAGAGTCTAGAGCTCCCGATAATACATATATGTAAATAATAAACCATGCGTAGCGGTCACGACTCGACGATCCCAGTCGGAATGCATTACACTCCCGGCATCCGACGTCAGGAAATAAATTATTCTGCCTTGACATTTTACTTTGCCGTGGATGGTGGAGCAGTTAACGCGTACAAAAAAACTGACTTGCACCCTTTCTTACTACCGAGTACCATAGTACAAAGTGTACACAAGATCACATATCCCGTCTGCATCCGGGAGCCACTTCTTGTTTTCACCTTTTTCTTTTTTGTTCAATTTTCTTTTCGAGGGAAAATTGAGACTAACAAAATAAATTATAGTGTTTCAACCCAGTAGGCCGTCCTATGGGAAATGGATCCTCTTCCCCGGTCTAAGATGTGTTGCAATGCCAGGTACTGTCCCGAGGCGAGCTGGGCTTGTTTCCAATCTGCAGCCAGTAGCACTGTACTCCGTACTCTCTTTGTATATTGTATGTGAAATGCAAATATGCAATATTACCACAGCCAGGATGAAATCCAAAAAAATAAAATGAAATGAAAAGTAAAGAAACCTTCCATGGGAAACTTCACATTGTCACTTTCGGTTTTATGTGGATCAGCGGACTATCGCCTGCACAGCACCGTGGATGAACAGCACACATGTCACAGTCATCGACATCTCACAGATCGAATCGCCCGTCTTTCCAATATCCTTTGCAGATGCAAGGTAAATGACGAGAAATAACAGTGAAGATCCAAGGACCTAGACCCAATCGCGTTTGAATTCCCTCCATCATCATCATTCATTGCGTCCCAGATTTATATTGGTTGAAACTAAATCTTTGACCTTTCGGAGTTGGTGGCTGACGACGCCTTTGTCCTTTCAAGGTCTCCGAGGCACCATTAACATGTCTTGGTTATGGCCATGACCAGGGAACACAGGCCAGTGGCGGGTTGGTGCTTTCTGGCGTAACCGTCCTTTCACCCTTGTTCTTTCCAACTTTCCCTCTCTTCGGTAATCGCGGGTTGAGGCCAAATTCAACTTCAAAGGTTTCTTTGTTCGCCGAAATTTTGGGGTGACGGATTTATTCAATGCTATTTTTGAAACCAGGGCTTTACTGGTCTGATCATTCCTTGGATTCTAGTGGGGTTGCTGGTTGCTGAGGCTGCTCGCAGCTTTGCCTTGGGCTTCTTTTTCGTTTGTCTGGATCGGGATCGACTGACCTGGATGGGATGCACACGATGCATACCGTTGATTGATTCCTCGTTTCTGATTTAAGTTTCCAACTTCAATGTGCTAACTAATACAAGCCGGATATTCTCATGCAGGTTGCATATCGGTCTAGCCTTGCTTCGAAAGTGCAGGAGTCTGATTAATGCTGGCCCAGCCGATGCATTCGTCTTTGAATACATGTATGCATGTCTCCATTGACAACACGTGGAGACAGATTCCCTCGAGGCAACGAACTGCGTATCCAACTTTGGCCTGGAAGTTGCCGTCTACAATATTGTCTGAATCACAACGCCGCAGCACAAATGGGCCTTCTAATTGGGCCTACTAGTTGACTCGAGACGAAACAAACAAGAAGGGCTTCGCGGGTGGGCAGTCTCGGCTAGGCTGGGTATGCGGTTGATATGGCCATTATTGGGCCTGAAAACCTGCTAAAGTCTGTCTTGTCAGTTATGATGATTCAAGCAATGGTCGCCTAGCTTTCTTCTGATATCTACTCCCTATCCTCTTATCAGACATGTTGAAACCGGACATTGCCGATCAATGGTCTGTGAAAGGGAACAATTGACCATACCCCTTGATACCAACTCTGGTCTCCGAGATTCTAATTAGTTGGCTGTCTCTGCAGACCACTGAAGTCTCTCTGTCGACAGACCCAAAGACAGTAGTCTTCCCCATCCACCAAGTGCATCCACACCCACCGAACTGACCAGTTAACGTTGGCGGAAGCAAGCAAGGCAGAAATAATCAGACAGACAAGGCGAAATTCCAATGGAATCGCAACGCATTCTACATCCGGATCTTGCCCAGAGATACAGACACTAAGCCACAGCGGCACCTCGAACATCAGAATCCGGCCTCGCCATAACCACAATGGAACCTCACAATTATGGGCCCGAAATATCCCATGGAGCGACTGGCCACATTCGCATATAGCAGTGTGGCTATATGTACATTCCCCTGTAACACAGACAAACGGACCCTATGAAGACCCGAAGCATAAGCTATCTCAAACCCGACCAGACGGAACCGATGAAAAGAAAAAGCACAACTCAGGATATTCTATACTACACCAATCTAAGCCGCATCCTGCATAGTCATGCCTTCAATACTCTTTAATGAAGATATGAGACTTCGTCCGACACGGAGACCACGACATACGTAACCAACCTAGGTGCAATCCAGATGGGTGGTGGACGCGTAGACAAGCAGAGGCGGTGCAAATAATTAGCCAAAGGGCGATATTATGCTCGTACCCGCACAAGAGCGCACTTGTACGCTCGTCAAGTAAGGCTTGAGCCGACTCAACTGACGGACTCCGCCGTTACAAGCTCCCAGCACTGCTTCTTACATGCTCAGTGAGCGGATAGGCGGGCCTATATTAACGCCGTCATGTTTGAAATCCACCCAGGCTGTCTCTTGTAAAGACGTGTAGAATTTGTCGTGTCTAGGCTCTGGGATTGCTGCCAGGATTGTAATGCAGTTCTTGAATGGGGTTGAACGTGTTGTTCTTTTTCCGATTTGGGTCGGGGGCCGTGGACTGCTTATCTGCGTTGTCTATAAGAGGACCTGTGATCCCCGTTGGATCATATATTGCGACAGGCATGTCATACCAAACCAAGCCAGCTATCTCGCCATTGTGATTGTTGGTTCTGTGTTCGTGCTGACGTCGGGCATCACGGACGATATCCCGTCCTTGTGAAGTTGGGTATCATATTGTCTTGTTCTAATCGCAAGGTTAACGTTGCTCTTGATGCTGAGTGTCTGTCCACATCGGATCATAAGGTCTCGGTCGATATCCTGGCTTATACGTAATACAAGTCTCGCTGACTCTCTGGGGATGGATCTGTGATCCTATGGCAGCCTTTGCCATGTCTCGGAACCAATAGACCCTCGTGGGTCTTTCCGCGATATAAGCATGAATGAGTATATTATTTGCTTGTCATATTGCTTGCACTATGACAAGGACATCTGATATTGACCTCGCCTCCGAGTAGTTCTCTTGGTCTCACTTATACTTACATCTAAAGCACCGAAACCTCCAGCTACTCACCAGTGAGCAGAGTTTCTTCTATGATGCGTCGTATCGGAGCTGGTATCCAATCTCCGCAAGAAACAAAGTATCAGCGGGAAATAGACGGCGAACAATTGTCGGTCACACAATGAAACTTCCAATTGACACGAGAAGGACCGGGAGTGCTGCCGATTCAGCACATCAGTGCAATTTAGCTCCAACAGACGATGACCGGCCGATTTTGGCCGATGTTTCCTATGATGTGTATACTCAGGCCCGTCGGGATTCCTAGGGTTAGATGGGAGAAGCAGGAGCAGTGAGGCAAGTGGAGATTCGAACTTCCCCGGATTTTACCAGAGATAGCTGTAGCGCGGGTACCGTTGGGGATTACCATATTTGAGGACTAGAGAGAGCCCAATGATGCGGAATAGATATGCGGGTAATACCGGTTAAGGGTCGGAGAATGTCGTAGGGCTTGGGAATTGGAGCGGGGAGGAAAGGGGGGAATATCGTTGATGGGGGGGGTTATTGTTTACGTTGTAGATATCAAATTGAATAGTATCTAACTATTCAATGATTCAATATCAAAGTCATGATAATTTTACCCCAAAACATTGACCGATAAACCGAGTTTGAAGTTCCCCGGGTAATTTTCTCCTCACCGGGAGATTGTCCCCTCAGTTCTCCAATTTTCTTTTTTACCCTTTTTTTCCTTTTTTTTTTTTTTTTTCTTTACCCTTTTGACTTGTGATTAAGCACTTAGGCGGTTATTATAGCTTGTCTGGGAAATAGTTACAAGTTTTACTATGATTTTCACTATGGTATATATCAAGGACTTGGATGTTAGAGCAACTTATGTACTCGCAAATAGTATTGAATCATCGAATTGGCAGAAAAAGAAAAAGGGTAAATGTAGACAGTACCTGGTCTTACTGCAAGCAGCACGCAATCAGCCAAGTACTAGATACATGACTACCCCCTTGGGTCCGGCTACACCGATTCGCCTAAAGCAGCAACGCAATGATGGAGCTTATCAAATCTTTTTTTTCTTCATAAATTATTCAGTCACCCTTGATCTTTCATCCCATTTGCATTCCTTTTGCTACCTTTGGTACGCCCTCTTACAATGGCTGGCAATACGCTAGCAATTCGCAAGATGGCTCCGTCCATCATGCAGCTGTCGTCGATGACGCGCAGATCCATGTCGACATCGCAGCTGGCCCTTCGCGCAAAGCCGATGCGGTCGACCAAGGTTTCCCAGTCTGTATCGCGTATTGCTCGTCGTGGCTACGCTGATGCTGCCCCTTCGCCCGCCCCGAAGCCTAAGAAGCGTTTCAGAGCTCTGCGTTGGGCCTGGCGGCTGACCTGGCTCTCTGCCATCGGTCTTACCGGTACTGTCGCATACAGCATCTTCGAGCTCCGTCAACCCCCGGAGCAGATTACTCCTGACCCATCAAAGAAGACTCTGGTCATTCTCGGTATGTGTCGGTCGCGATCGTTGATTCCCTACGGCCCAAGTGTCGCTAACGCGACTATGCTCGTTCAGGAACTGGCTGGGGCTCCGTCTCCCTCCTGAAGAAGATTGACACCGAGAACTACAACGTTGTCGTCGTCTCCCCCCGTAACTACTTCCTTTTCACTCCCTTGCTGCCCTCATGTACCACCGGTTTGATCGAGCACCGCTCGATCATGGAGCCTATCCGAAACATCCTGCGCCACAAGAAGGCCAGTGTTCAGTTCTACGAGGCCGAAGCCACCAAGATTGACTATGAGAAGCGGATTGTGTATATCAGTGATGATTCCGAAATTAAGGGTGATATCTCGCACACCGAGGTTCCCTTCGACATGCTTGTGATCGGTGTTGGTGCCGAGAACGCGACTTTTGGTGCGATCCTCTCTTGCATCTCAAACGATACATTTTGGACTAATTTTTGTGTGATGTATAGGTATTCCCGGTGTTCGTGAGAACTCCTGCTTCCTGAAGGAAGTCGGTGACGCCCAGAACATTCGTAAGCGTATTATGGACTGTATCGAGACCGCCTGTTTCAAGGACCAGACCGAGGACGAGGTCAAGCGTCTGCTGCACATGGTTGTGGTGGGCGGTGGCCCCACTGGTGTTGAATTCGCCGGTGAACTGCAGGACTTCTTCAACGATGACTTGAAGAAGTGGATTCCCGAAATCAAGGACAACTTCCACGTCACTCTCGTCGAGGCTCTGCCCAACGTTCTTCCCATGTTCTCCAAGCAACTGATTGACTACACTGAATCGACCTTCAAGGAGGAGGAGATCTCTATCCGCACCAAGACCATGGTCAAGAATGTTACCGACAAGTACATCCAGGCTGAGGTGACCAAGCCCGACGGATCCAAGGAGCTTGAGACTATCCCCTACGGTCTTCTCGTCTGGGCCACCGGTAACGCCATCCGCCCCGTTGTCCGCGACCTGATGTCCCAGATCCCCGCTCAGGCCGAGTCCCGCCGCGGTCTCGCTGTCAACGAATACCTCGTCGTGAATGGTACCGATAACGTCTGGGCCGTCGGCGACTGCGCTATTGCCAACTACGCCCCCACCGCCCAGGTTGCTAGCCAGGAGGGTGCCTTCTTGGGCCGCCTCTTCAACACCATGGCCAAGGCCGAGGCTCTCGAGAAGGAGTTGGAGGCTCTCTCTGAGCGCCAGTCCCAGGCCAAGGCCGCGGAGGAGCGCAACCAGATCTTCGACGAGATCCGTGAGCGCCAGAAGCAGCTCCGCCGTAACAAGCAGATCGGTCCCTTCCAGTACTCGCACCAGGGTTCCTTGGCCTACATCGGTAAGGAGCGCGCCGTGGCCGATATCAGCTGGCTGAGCGGCAACATCGCCAGCGGTGGTACTATGACCTACCTGTTCTGGCGCAGTGCCTACCTGAGCATGTGCTTCAGCAGTAAGTTCCAAATTCTACCAACACTGATTCAGATTCATCACTAACATATAATCCAGCTCGCAACCGTGTCCTTGTCTGCGTCGACTGGGTCAAGGCTCGTCTCTTCGGCCGTGACGTCTCTCGGGAGTAAACATCCGCACCTGGTTTTCGATGACTTTCTGTAATATTGCCAGCCACACTACATCGTCCCTTTGGTTATTCAATGCCTTTCCTGACACATTGACTGTGTAATGTGTCCCGCTACGCCCCCCTTATGCCATCCCCTCACTATCCTTGTCTTTCTCTTTGCACCTGTGACCGTGATAGACATATCCATTTTCCATCTTTTTTCTCATAACACTCACCGTTGGTGCAGCGATTGGTTCCACCCAGAGACAAAAGCATTAATTCGCGTCTTCTTTGTTTCGCTTTCTGTTTCTTTTCACACTGTACTGTATGCTAGAGGAATATATAGACTGGGTCTGGGATTGTCGTATTGAACCTGTCATTTTCATCTGCGCATTATCTTCTTCCTAGGACAGCGTGCTAGTAAGAGGTTTAGTCGTGGAATGGTTGTCTTAGGGGGGTTGGATTGTATAGGATCCGGGAGCCTTGGATGCAATGAGCCCAGCGTCGACAGACCCGTTGGGGGAGTAGGAGTGTCCGTTCATCATTTAGTGATACCAGGATGATCTCTATGAGTTCTCCGGGAAAGTTGTCTAACCCCATTTCCAGACAAGTGCTAGGCCGTTGGAAAGACATCAAGTTCAATAGGGGGTTTCTAGTTCAGCGGGGTAATTCCGTGTAAAACGTCCAACTACATGTAACTGTATGTGCAGCTATATCTGCTCTATTGTCTCCTTGAAGTGCGTTGTGGAGGGAAAAGATATATATACCTTTAACCGATCCTAAACTCACCCAAGTCCGTATCTCTTTTATACTACTCCGTACTACGAGGACCATAAAGACTATCTAAAAGACTACCTAGAAAGACCCTCACATATGCTCGGTAACCGCACTGCTACCTACATATATATATACGGAGTATACATAAAACAACTATAGCTTTGCAATTACCTACATACATGCATGTATATATGTGTACATCTACCTACTCCTGGAAGAACCATAATCCGTTTGCTTTAGATGCTCCAGCTAACTATCTATGTACTCTCATATATTCTACATGCCTAGGTGGGAATATCACGACTTTCTTCGACCCACAAGTCTAATATCATTACAGCCCCCGCATTTCCATCCGTGAGCTGTATCCTTCGCGATGGCTGATTCGTCCAGTTGGGGGCCTAAGCCAGAGCTTATTCCCGAGGTCGCGAGTTTGTTTCTCATTGTCCCCAAGACCTCCTCCGTCCAAGCGACCCGCAAGATCCTCCCTGTGATTCATCTGGACGTTTGAAACGATCATCAGTTTCTCGGATATGCTGACAGACGTGAACAGCGATGATCCTGTCGTTCGGTCCTGTGCGGTCCAAAGCCTTACTACGTTATGACCGTTGATACAACAACTAGCCAAGACCAAGAAAACCGCCGGCGTCCTGTATGATCCGGAGGACCACATTTGGAATCGGCAAGACATCGACGATGTCCTCAGCTACCCTCTCTACTGATGTGAACGATGTTATCCAACGATGACACTCCGACTACCATAAAATCGACAACTCAGAAGCCTCTATTCACGTTGCTGTCGAGCTGCTCATTCTTGACCGACTACTTTGACCACGTTCCCTCAGCTATCCTCTCCACTGATGAACAGTGTTTGCACCACTAACACGGATCCAACTGCGATCTTCCCTGCTGCTTTAACACTACAAGACTCTAGCGCTTCGGCCTATATCTGCAGAATTGGGTCGTGACCGTTGGGACCTTGTTTCTACCGCCACCACGTTTCCACTACGTCAATAATTGCTGCCAAGGTCAATTCTTTATTGTCTTGAGATCGTTGTTTTGTCATCGGATTTATCGAGATCATCACGGTTTACCAAGCATTCATCTATAGCCAAGCATGCAGTCTTCGCCTCCGGGTCAGCCGCCAAGCCAGTCCCAGTCCACCAGGGCCTTACACTTACCCTGTTCCAGACCTGTCACGTCATGTGAAACCATCGAGACGAAGGTGAAGGCAATAGCTGGTAAGAAGAAGGCCTAGTATCGGTTTATCTTCGGGGCATCGTAAGGGAACTGGGTCACTCACGATAAAGGTGCGAGGAAGAGTCAACCTTCTGCTAGAGGTATTTAAGAAAATCGAACAATATTACTCTTGTTTTAGCTTTTCTCACTCTCCTTCTTCCCTTTGATCTTACCGAGAATATTAGCTCTGTTATCAAATCAAGGGCTGCAAGTTTTGCTCCTGAATAGCTGGTAGCTTTGCAGGTTTAAGACAATCCACCTTCATGTTACTTAGAAAGTCTACCTCGTAGCTAGCATATCATATCGCCTCTGCTTCCAAGGTTGCCCCTGGCTTCTTTCAACTACGGACACTGAGTTCGATAAATGGAATCTACCCACGATATTAAGAACATCACAGACAGTAAAATGACAAGTCTATATATAATAAATAACAGCGACAAAAGTGCTTTTTACAAATCCCCACATCTTCACTGCGTTTTCCCTTTTCCCTTGCCCGAATGAGATGGTCCTTTAGCCCTTTTCGGCGTCGGTTCAGCGGTGTCAGTGTTATCACCTGGAGAAGGACGTTTAAGACGGGCCGGTAAAGTAATCCTCAATACAGATGCTTTCGGGTTAGGACCTACTGATGTAGGCGATTGTATTCCTTTAGCCCTTGTCGGCGTCGGTTCAGCGGTGTCAGTGTTATCACCTGGAGAAGGACGTTTATGGGCCGGTAAAGTAATCGTCGATCCAGGTGCTTTCGGGGGACCTACTGATGCAGGCGATTGCATTCCTTTAGCCCTTTTCGGCGTAGGTCCAGCGGTGTCAGTGCTATCACCTGGAGAAGGACGCTTATGGGCCGGTAAATTAATCCTCGATCCAGGTGCTCTCGGGTTAGGACCTACTGATGTAGGCGATTGCATTCCTGAAGATGTAGTGGGACGATCCTCCAGCATATCATCTGTGAAGAAGTTTTCTACTTTCCCACCCCAGAGGCCTATCACCCGTTGACAATTAAGGCAAGGTCTCATCAATGACCTCAACGCTTGCGGGTGGGTGTATCTATTCCTGTGGTCGTTGGAAAGCGTCACTGCAAGACCATACACCTCCTCATGAGGTTTACGGTCCCTAATTAGTTAGTATGGGATATAAGGGATCTCAAAGGTATGGACTCACCGTAGAACGTGCGCAAGAGGATAGGTTTCCGCACAGTTTCCAAAGTTAATATTATTGGATGTTCGACTCTTTAAAGTCGAAGACCAGGCTGTTATTCCCACTGCGTCAAGTCTCTCATCACGAAGGATATCGAAACGGGCTTGTTTCAGGATTCTGGCCCAGAGACCGCCCCGTTGTTGGGGCATGGCATATCCCCCGAGCGATGCTCCCAGCTGAAAGTGGCTCTGCTTACCGGTTTCCTCTGGCCAAACACATGAATAGGCATTGGGGGGGGGTGCGGAGCTATCTTGCGACACCGATTGCCGTACATCATTGCCAGAGGTAAGTAGAAATTGTAATTCGTGGCATTCTGGGGTGCTGGACCAATAATGGAAAGGAACCTACCTAGAAGGTCAAAGGAGCACCAATATGGAAAACCTCCATATGTCGTTTTATCCAACAATAAGTACGATTCATTCTTGCTAGCCCCTGCTGGGTTGACTATCCTCGAAAAAGGTTGAGGGTAGGGGTCCCCGGTCTGATATTTGGCCCCATTTTCGCTGCAAGAATCCGATTAGCAGACAGAAACCAGGGTCTAGCGAACATCTAACTCACCTGAGGGCGACAATATCGGTGTGTAGTCTTTTCAATTCTGGGACGACTTGACTATCCACACCGTAGGTAGAAGGGTTATCTACAACCCCGACCATGAAAGCTTGGATCTGCGCATAGTTAGTTACCTATGCCCCAGAGAAATGAAGGGATTGGCAGTTGTGAACTCACTTGTGTTAGGCTCCAACCAAATGCCCTCTTCAAGTTCACTTGGTCATTATAAGCCAGCAAATGTACAGTAGCAGAAGGTGTCGTTGGGGTTGTTGACATTGTGATTGTTGTATTCTCCTGGATAGCTGCATGGGAACCTCATCGTCTAAATACTCACCTCATATCAGTACTGGAGGGATTTGTTCCTTTGTTGAGGATCTCAAGGACATGATATTAGTTGTCATCAAAGCCCATCGATTGTGCCAAGATGTACAAAATAGATTACCAAAGACCAGAGTCAAAGGATATGAAACATAGAGGTCCAAGGTATACAATTATACATATATCTGACAGACATAAATAGAAATAGTCGGATACTAACAAGGAGAGGCACTATGGATATCAAACAAAGCACCAGAGTATACATCATCCTATATCTTTTTTATAGGCCTGCACGATTTCTTTGTTTCAGACATATCATGGCCCTTTCTTATACCGGCCAAAATCTCCCTGCCAACCTATGCTCTCCATTCCTGTCCTTGGAAAATGGCTCCCAAAAAATCAAAACTACCAAAGCCCAAAAGAGTCAACTTTCCGGTGAGGTTAACCAAAATATGCGGCTATGGACCACGCTAACCCAATAGAAAGCCTCGTCGATCTAGAAGGCTTGCTGGTCTGGCGCCACAGACTGTATTCTCCCTTGAGGAAGCTGAGCTTCCACCAGGGAGTCCACTTTGGCGGGAAGAGCCTCGGAACGGCACGAAACCAACACGGGTAGGTATATCATTCCCTTTCTATCAAAGCCGTGGCTGATGACAACAGTGGGCCCCGACTGACCCTCTTGGATTCTCGAGTGATCCAGAGGAGCTTGGCTATTATGAATGGGGGCAAGAACACGGTGTTCAAGAGCGTATGAGGATTTGTTATGACCTCACCAATTGCGTGCCGGTGTTTATATCTCAAGATCGGTGCAGCACCCTGTTTGAATCAAACGGCAGATACTACATGTGGGCTCGCGATGGTAACAGCGTGGTGCGCATCCTTCATGATGATTTGGAGGAGATCAAGCAAATCATCACCGACTGGGGTGAAGGAGCACTGTCCATGGAGTACATGGGGGATGTGTAATTCGGCCCTGTGATACGAAGTTTCATACGTTCGTATGTAGGCCGAGGTACTTGCCGGCCATACTACTGGGTAGCTAGGGTTTCTACAGATCAGGAATAGAGAATGGAGACGGATTCAAGGAAGAGATTATCGATTGTGTAATGAACGGTCTAGAGCTATGTACATTGACTTCAAAACAGTTTGAGATACATATTATCCCCGGAGGAAGGGTAAGAGGAGAAGCTGGCTAAACAGGATAAAGAGAGTGGCGGGAACACTAGCAGAGGTATCTAAATCCAGATCAAGAAGAAAAAAACAGGTGTTGCCCAAAGGCAGTAGGGGGAAGAGACAGAAAGCCCAAACATCATATCTTCTAGAAAAGGTTCCAACGGCTCCGCGTTTCCTTTCCAGGAGGCGCACGCTCTGGTTTCCGGGCGCGGCCGTCAAGCTGTCGGATGCCTTCGATCTTCTGCAGAGCCAGCTCTAGCAGCTCCTTCTTGCGGATGATATCGAGGTGACGGCGGATGCGAGGATCCTCGCGGGCAAACCGCTCGACCTCGGCGTCTGAAAGGTGTCGTCCAAGTCTTGAATCAAGCTCACGTGGGAAGTTATAGTAGAACTCAGATAAGAGCTCAACATTGAGGAATAGCACGGCAGTGGAGGTGAGTTTATCTGCCACAACATCTAGGAAGATCTCGGGGCAGTAGTACTTGTTCTTTTGCGTTGCGCATTGCTTAGACCGGACGGCGAGAAGTCTCATCTTGATAAGATCCGCTCGGTCCCGAAGGAACAGGCCTTCCCGTCCTAGATAATATATGTCAGTGTTTGCAAAGAGAAAAAAAGAGGGAAATACCAACCTCTCTCCAACAAGGCGGCACTGAAACCGCCCGCGCCACCCTCGCCGTTGCCCTCTAGTACTACTTCGCCCTTTCGCACTCTGTCGATAAACGATATAACGTCTTTGAGTTTCCGCTTTCCAACAACGTCTTCGACATGCTTCAGGGCCGATTCGCATGACCTGAGCTCTTCCCTTAGGACTTTACCCACGTTGTCTCGGCCTTTAGCCCATTCAGGGTCTTCGATCTCGATCTCAAACTTATACGGCTTGATGCAATTTTCGACTTGATCGCTGGTGCTGAAGAATTTGTCATTCAGGATACTGGTGCATGCATCTGTTATCTGTTTGTGGGCACCAGGGTGGGAGGCGAACGTAGACGAGGCTAGGAGCGACTCCACATGGTTGTTGAGAGCATTGGCGACAACAGTCGTAGCCAACCGGCCAATTCCAAGCTTTGTTAATGACGAGGTTGAAGCATCGAGCTTTCTGTGCCAATATAGCGACTCAGGATCGGCTTTAGGAAGGTCCTTGAGGGGATCTAGTTCCAACATTGGAGGATCCAAGTCCTCGACTGGCTTGTTCCAGTAGCGTTGCGCCAGAATGTCCATGACTCGCTGGTCCAGTTCTGCCTTGAGCATCTCCCGAACCTGCGGTCGCCCGAAGCTTTCCGCGAACGCCTTAAAGGAGTGCTTGAAACCATCCAGGCTTTCCGCCAAGTGAGACTCCGCGCTCAAAGGTCGGTCATTATATTGAACTTTGAACTCGTAGGTTGCCTCCTCCAGCTCTTGGCTGATGGCGTCTCTGGTTCCAGACAGGCTAGATGACATGGTTTGCTCAAGAACCTGCATCAGCGTTTTCCGCAGTGTCGAAACACCAACCGATACGTCAGAGTGGGGACCGAATTCATTCTGATGCGCAGAGAAGTAGGCATTTTCATTTTTGAGAATAGCGCTGGTAATGTTTCCAGAGCCTCTAGAAAAGAGAGCTGTTGTCTGGGGAATCCGGGTAACAACACCCACGTAACCCAGCCGAAGGGGGTATTTTTTATCGGAAAGGACATCGTGGCCACGTTCGGGGCTAACAAGGTCCATCTTCGTAATAACACCGATAGTCCGTTCACCCCGAGGGTCTACTCGACGACTGGCTCGAAGTGCTGTCGAATTCGCCAGGTCAACGTCGGCGGCCGAGATCGCCAAAATGACATTTGGTGGTTGGATGTATTTATCGCAAAGATCAGCAATCTTTTGTTTGAGCTCTGGGGGCTGATCTCGGCCCGCAACCTGAATATATCCCGGCAGGTCGATCAAGGATAGATCCGGAACATTGGGAGAATATATCGTAAGCTGAATGGGATCGTCTGTGACACAATCCTTTTCAGGAACAGCAAGGTTCAGATCTGTGAGTGTGCGCTGAACCTGGGAGAAATCCGTGATCTTTCCGAGACCGAGGGCCGGGAATTCACCGTATTCTGCCTGAGCGTTGGGAGTGTTGACCAATGTCAGCTCGATTGGCCGGCGGGTCACCATGTTGGAGCCCTTGGGCAAGAATTCGTGGCCGACGATAGCCTCTAGAACCGAGCTTTTGCCCGACGATTGGGATCCAATCACGACGATCGATGGAAGAGTGAGGGTCCCGGACTGGCCGATGGTCTGGAGAATATTCCGGATTTCGATCATTTTGCGTGTTAGCAGCATCATTTGATCATCCTCCGCAGCATCTCTCGCCGGCCGTGAATCTTCCTCTCCCGATTGATCGTAACCGAACGCTGTAGTGGTAGCGGCGGCGGCAGCAGTACCTGCCCGGCTTTGTTTCGGCTCTTTCCCTCCACCGCCAGATGAATCGCCTTTCCGAGACTCGGACTCCTCGTCGAGGCGTAGGATCTTCTGTAGCCAGTCAGGAATTTCGATGTCTTCGGTCGTCTTATTCCACCCGCGTTGTGTCTGATCCGCCATGTCCTGTAGTCCTTCGAACAAGGTCGAAGCGGTGTTCCCCGCAGTCTCCGAGGCTTGTCTGAAGACGTCCATCGCATAGTTACCGGCCTCTGTCAAAATTAGATCAGCTTGGGATTCCACCTGTAACGAGCTTCATCCACGAGAAACATACGAGTTGCTTGGTATTGGAAATAAGCTAGACCCGCGATTGTCGCACCGCCGAACATAGCCGGAACCCTGACAAGCTTTAATGCCAGCTTCGGAAGCATTCGAGCAAATGAGATTGATCGAACAGCAGGGACATTGTGTATGGCATTTGCACCCACAGGCCATGCGCGTCCTCTCAGAGCGGTACCACCATCTGCGCGCAACAGGCCGCCGGTCCTCGAGCCTGCATTATGAATATGGCGAGTTAGGTGACCGTTCCGCAATAGCGGTCCTAGTCGATGGGAGAGTATCCTCCCACTCATTATTGTTGTGGTAGCATTCAATAGAAAATGGAAATAAAAGTGATGACCTTGTAGATTACCGGATCACTGGACATGTGACATCAAGCATAACTAACAGCCCCCGTGACTTGCGCAAGTAGCCGCATAGCCTCCCGTAATACCCTGGTCACGTGAATTATGACGTGCTGTGCAAGGGAAGTGATTCTATTCTTTTGTGTTGATTTTGATAATAACTTTCTTCTTCCTTGTAATCCCTGGAAAAATTACGCCTCGAATATATTGTTGTTGGGCTGTAAGGTTGTGGTTGACGTTTGGGCATCTCCCCGATTCTCAACAGTCGGTGACTCTTCCGCCGCCCTGATTCCCATACATCCTTTGACACGACTAACACGACTACGGGATTGCGCAAACTACAAGTCTAGTGTACATCTTGAGGGTTATTAGTAAACTTGAAAGTGGGATTTGACACAGTCATTCTATTTGCATATGATCCGGTTCAAACATGTGTCGATTCTTGGTAAGGTCCATCCGTCCACGCATTGCGCCCAAAGCTGATATCTCGATCAGATATACAAAGGGCGAAATGAGATCCGTCTCAGTAAGCTGATAACTGAGCCAAGTCATTCAATCCTTACTCAATCATACGATTCACGTCTTCGACTGGTAGGTTGTCTCATCTCGCTGGGCCAGACCCACGTGGTTAGCATATCGCAATCACTGACATGTAGTATCAAGGACAATCGCCGTCCTGTCAATGGTGACGGGTTTGGTGTTGGTTTCTACACAGATCCCAAGCTTGGACCAGAGCCTTGCATCTTTACTTCAACACTGCCTGCCTGGAATTGTGAGAATCTAGAGCGACTCGCTGCAAAGACATGCTCAGACCTGATTTTTGCGCATGTCCGCGCAACAACCGAGGGTGCTCTTGCCGAGAACAATTGCCACCCTTTCCAGCACCAGTCCCTGATGTGGATGCACAATGGCGGCATCGGCGGTTGGAGCTACATCAAGCGCACGCTGGGAAGCTCGCTCGCGGACAAGTGGTACCTAGGTGTGAAAGGTGGCACTGACAGTGAGTGGGCATTTGCCCTGTTCCTTGACCTGTTAGAAAAAGAAGGGGTAGATCCAAGCTCTGACCCCGGTCCTGAGGGGTTCGGACAGGCTCTTCTACGTCGTGTTTTGATGAAAACCATTGCCAGAATCAATGAAATGGTCAAGGAAATTCCAGAGAAATATAATGTTACCGGGGTTGAGACTCGGAGTTTGTTGAATTTTGCAGTGACCGATGGCCATACTGTTGTTTGCACTCGGTACATCAGCAGCAAAACAGACGAGCCTGCCAGCTTGTATTTCTCTTCTGGTACCAAGTGGAAGGAAGGTGAAACGAAAGGACACTTCAAAATGGAGCGACATGATAAAGGTGCTGATATTGTCCTTGTGGCTAGTGAGCCCATCACCTTTGAACGACGTGAGAACCCTTTCTCTCTCCCCATACCTATGAACATATGCTAATTTTACATATAGACAATTGGGTGTCAGTCCCGACCAACTCAGTTGTCACCATCCACAAGCAGACTGTTATGCTTCACCCAATTCTCGATGAATTCTATGGCGAGAACCTCAACCACGACCGCTCTTCCTGCTTTGCTGTATCCAAGGGGCTTGTCAGCACTGCTCCTGGGACAACTATTCCACCAGCGAATACAAAGGAGCCATGCGCCCCTTCGGCAACGGGCAATGGTATTGGAAACACTAATAGTGGTATTGAAAGCTTGCGGTCTGGTCATGTTACTGAATGTGCCGTGTCACACTGAATTCGACATTGAACCGATCATTCTTCGGGGACAGTCTGAGTTTCAGCTACGAAACTGAAAGCATTGTCTTAATATGGCGTTGGGAATGAGCAAATATGCCGGATATCCGGTCATATTGGAGTTTATGAGTTGGAATGCAAGCATTTGAGTCCATGTGGTCTTTCGGGATATATTATTTGCAGAATCAAAAAGTCAAATGAATAGAAATTCAATTTGGAGAAGGAAACACACCTCAGTCAAAGTACAACCCATAAAACGGCTTCGGACGCTTTCACATGTTCGTATACCAGTCACGTGGACGTGTATTATGACGTAATAAAATCAACAGCCCTGGAGACTCGACATCCTTGTATCTTCCACTTGGTCGAATCATCTCTATGACTATTTCATGAACATGGCTGCCTGAGAATTTCACAATGAGGAAGACCCTACTACTCGTCTTTATTCACGGCTTCAAGGTATGCCGACGCCTGCCTGCTTGCTGCAGACCTGAACCCCTGCAAAGAATTACAGATCTATCTTGAGGTTCATTTTTGGCGTAGAACCTATGTTGACTGACCAACTCCGATGCTAGGGTGGCGACGATACTTTTGGGACGTTTCCTGAACATTTGCGCGTCCTCGCAAGCAGAGCACTTCCTGCGGTCGAGGTTGCCACCGCTATCTACCCCAAGTATGAGACTAAAGGTGACTTGAAAGACTGCGTGGCCAGATTGCGAGATTGGTAAGACCCCGTTCAGTCCCTCATATCAAGCTTTGCTGACTGAGATGCTTACTTGCAGGTTACAAGATACTGTGATTGATATCGAAGTTGCCAACCATACCGCATCGCCCACCGTCGATCCCTCGGTCCATGTCGTTCTGATCGGTCACTCAATGGGGGAATAGTAGGAGCGGAGGCGCTCCTTTTGCTGGCAGCAGAACAACCAATCACTCGAAACCCGACTTCAAGCACACAGCCTGGGTGCACAGATGGTACCGAATCTGTCGTGGAGCCGGGTACTTTCATGTTCCCTCATATTCAAGGCGTGCTTGCATTTGATACGCCATTCTTGGGAATAGCGCCAGGGGTCGTATCCTATGGCGCAGAAGGTCACTACCGCAATGCTTCAACCGCCTACAACACACTCTCCGAGGTTGCAGGTTTATTCGGTTACGGTGGGAAGGGCACTGCATCAAACCAGGGGCCCACCCACACACCCCCGCAAGAGCCCTCCAAATCGTTGCCTTCCACACCCGATGCCGCCGCGACACCTTCCTGGCAACGATGGGGTAAGTATGCTATGTTCGCTGGCGCGGCTGGTGCTGTTGCCGCTGGCGGCGCTGCCATGTATACGCAGCGCCAGAAGCTCACTGACGGGTTTGGATGGGTATCATCGCATCTTGAGTTTGTGGGTTGTCTCGCGCGCACGTCGGAATTGCACGAGCGTCTCGTGCGGTTGTCGAATGTCAAGGAGGAACGCGGAATCGGGTGTGTGAACTTCTACACATGTCTCGGGAAAGGTGCGACAAGTCTGGTGGAAAACACGTCAGCAAACAAAACATCCATCAGTCAAAGAATCATCAGGTCGAGGAACAGGACGTTCTGTTCATTGCCAGAGGAGGTGGAACTTGGCGAGGATTCTCAAAGTCCGGGGCTTTTGTGGACTAGGGCAGTTAACGACCGGGCTACTGACGAAACCAGCGCACATACTACCATGTTTCTGTCCAAAGAGAATCCTGCATTTTTTGAGATGCTCAGTGACGCGTGCGCGGTCTTGGTCAAATCGATAGACAAAGGCTGGTATGATTCGTCCACCGACACAGCCAAGAAAGACGATACGCATAAAACACAGAACACAAAAACTAAGACAGACGGGGACTCCATGGATGGTGATGACGTTGTTGTCGTTGACTGAGTCGCACGCCCCGATTTGAGCATGCCGCTCCACAATTTCCCCTGTTTTTATTACCGCTTTAGAACGCTCTACGAGAATTTCTACCCATGGGACCACTCCCCTGATCGGCAGTCCACTTACTTAGACTTCGGAGGCGCACTACGCCCTAGCGCACAGCGAATAGCATCACAGGATCCCGATTACCATGGTATCGAGATGTATTCTCCGCAGCCAAGAAAAACCCCAATGGGCCTTGATCATCCCGCAACATCCAGAACAAGGCGTCGCCGCCGCCGTATTGCTCCGCTCCCATGCCAGAAGTTGTCTCAGCGGGTGCTTTCTTTGTTGGGGAAAACGTGGCAGTGCTGATCCTATGTACCACTTGTTTCACTCTCCCACCGATGGCACCCATGAACTGGCATGACGTGGCCCCGAGACGTTCGGGATTTGCTCAAGCCCGTTTTGCACCGGCGTAAAATGACACGGAAGGGTGTGTTATTATGCATGGTAACATTCCAAGATTACCGCATCATTCCTACAGTTTCTTGCTGCGCAGTCTGTATCCGAGGGCCTAGCGCCTGGACACGCTGTTTGCAGAGCGATGATGGATGCCAGCTTGTTCCCCAAACGAACTTGGCGCTGTGTTGAAACGGAGCAGGCGAAGCCGGAGACATACAACAGTGAGAACATTTTATTTACCGGAACCGCAGAGGGATATGTATGTGTGATTAACAATGCAAATTGAGTTTGAAACGGAACCCTTTCGATTCTTTTATGTCACTAGTGGTAATGTACATTTACGTAGTGTGTACAGTCCGATGTCGCTATGCACGCCAACACTGGATTGGAAGAGTAAAAAGCGAAACTATCTTCTAGGGAATGTGCTCCTATCGATAATAATTCAAATTATATGATGATGTAACTTATATCCATGCCCTAACCTTGGAAACGATGCTTTAGCGCGCCAATATGGAAACATTTGAATATCCACGAGAAAATAGATAGTTAAATGAGATATCATGAAGTCAATAGTCACATGTACAGCGCTGAAATGAAAGAGAAAAAGCGACGGAAGGAAAAATAATAAAGCAAAGAAGGAAAGTGCTAAGGCAAAGGAAGATCAATAATTATGATGACCGTACGTCGAAGAGCGATGGTGGTACAGGCTGCCCGCATACTCGGAGTTATTGTCGGGGTAGACCGTAGCTCGGCGCTCTTCCTCAAATAGATGATCCTTAACCTCCCAAGTGTTTGGCTTGACACCGACGGAGAATTCCAGATCCTCCTTGGTAATCGAGTCCCAAAACTAAAGAAAGTTAGCAAGAGCAACGCCACAATAGTGAGACATGAACTTACCTTATATATCATCATGACAGCCAGGAGATTGCAGAAAGTAGCGAAGAAAAGGCCGTCCAGGTAATGCTGCACGTTGTTGCAGATGACGTCGCTGAATTGGTACAAGAGAACCTGGCCAATGATGAAGACGACCACACCAAAGGAGATATGGCCCAGCGGCCAGCGGTCATCCAGTGTATTCGCAACTAGGAGTAATTGCATGACCAAGTATACAGCGATGGAGATGGCGTTCAACAGGTATAACACCACGAACAAGCCGGTGGTGTTCTGGGGACCCATCGAACCCCACGACTTGAAAGTCGCCAGCGAGATCACAAACGAAAGAGCAAACATCGCTGCAGAGGGGACTCGGATCAACCACACGGAGAGGGCTGTGCCGTCTTCGTACAGCTGAAAGCCGACGAACCCGTTGACAAGAAGACAAGTGCATAGCGCGGATACCAAGCCGTTCTGGACAGCCACGAAGTACGGGAATGGGCCGCTCCCTGGAGGAACAACACCTGCATCAATGAGAAGAGAGAAAAGTGTCAGAGCTAGGTAGATGTAGAAGAAGGTGATGATCTCTTTACGGCCTATCGGTAGTGAAAAAGATTAGCTAGCCAGTTTGCGCCGAATGTGAGCGGAGAGGGAATCAGACGGACCGACGGCAGTAAATTTGGACCGAACGTGTAAAATCATGATCACTGTCATGCTAAGCGCCATGATATGCATGAAGGACGCGGCACCCTCGAAGATTATGGTATTTGCAACCTCAATATTCCGCGCATAGCAGTTGGATATGATGCCTGTTGACCCGGAGATCGCCGACTCTGGGCCCACCAACGAGCACAAAGGAACGGGCGCCTTCTCGCATATCGCGTCGAACTGACCGAACCCCATGATGTCTGGTCACTGGGATGTTGAACAGTGCAACAACAAACAGTTGAGTTCCAGTTGGCGGGTCACGAATCGAATGTCGAGAGTGGACGGCTGGTCTCCACAACGACGGGGTGGGATGGTGGAGGAGACGACGGTATGTATTTCCCCAATAACAGCGCGGCTCTTTCTGCACCCCAGCTGCGCTGTTTCAGTCGACCGATAGCCTCTAGTAGCAAATGTCGAAGGCTCGCGAGTCGGATCACCGCTTTGTCAATTGCGAGGGGGGAGTGTCTCAGTTTTCGCATTCAAGATCACGGGATTGGAATTTCCTTTGTAGGTTTAGCGTCGTTGCTAGGTAGGGCAGGCCGAGGTTCCACGAGTGGACCTTCCAAGGTTCCTTCGAAGGTTCTTTAGAGACCTTAGTCATTCGGACATCGATCGGAAACGCTAGATCAGAAAAGGAATGGCTCAAAGAAGAGATCTCATGTGACTCGGGTCCGAACTCGGCTCAAGCCGAACTATCAAAACGCGCTAATTATGTGATACATTAAGGGGCCAAGGCACAATAACATCCCTTTCAGCTGTTCAAAACCCAATTTACAAATCAGACTAGGCACCGTTGAGACTATACCGGATCCTGTGAAAACCTACTTTATCTACTCCGTACCTTTTTCGGTCTCCACAAGCCGATGGACTCTGTGATAAAGACATATGGTGCCATGCTGGTCATTATTATTGGTAGTCTACAGAGTAAAAGTTGAGGGTTAGGGTCTTACCTAGTTAGACGAAATTTTGTCTTTTTTTTTCTTTTTGTTTTTGTGTCCATTGAATTTGACTTCGTACGTGGACTGATCTCTTGTCTCCATACAACCCTGGAACTGGGGCATTGTCACACCATCGCGACTGGGGTCTGCCAATCCAATCCGGGGGCCTCCTGACTAACAATATACTTTACATTCGCCCTAAAGGTACCTAGGTACCTAGTTCTAGCCCTCTCAATCATTTGTCCGCCAGACCAGCTGCCCAGTTAGGCAAATTGTCTCTACTAACGGGTACAACGACGCAATCCTGCAGAGATGGTTTGATATTCATGAAACCGTTTCCCCTAGTGAATGACTGATTATGTCCCGAACAAATATTGGCTATGTGTGATGTACTCGTTGCCTGATAGTAAACTCCCTAATATTCGGAATTAAAAATGAAAGGTGTCCATTGCATCAGTTTCACCAATGGAGCATGGTTTCTAAAGTCTACGATCCTAAAGTAAAATAGAAAGCTCTAACCTTGTACTTCGTATAATCCCCCCTTTTTAACCTTTTCTTTATTTGCGAGATATAGATGTCACAAGTGGTGGCGGAAGCCGTTTTCCGTATACTACAGATCGGAGAGCTTGTCTCCGATCTTTTAGTCTGCTGCCACCAAAGCTACTTTTTGAAGGACCCTGATTTGTCAATCTGTGTCCTAGAACGGTCTATAGTATTCCGTCAAGTCCTTCTTCCATGCATTATAGCTGTGTACTCTACTCATATTCTTTCTCGAACAATCGTCTTTTCTACTTTAGAACCGTATGTAACTTATACAGCACCATAAAATCTTCAAATCCGGATGAGTCGCGACTACTAGTGAGACCTCTGGAGCTATCCGTCAAGGTCGATTGTTACGGCACAGAGGTGACGCAAAGCTCCTTTATTTTATTTTCGAAAAAGGAAAAAGAAATTAAGGAAAATGCCTCGGCTTGGTTATTGGGGCCTATCACCGGCTCCGACTGCCCAACATGTCCTTTCTCCGGTATTCCAGGCCCAATCTTGCACAATGTTACAACTGTCGTCACCAGACTCTCTACCAACAAGAGAAATTTTCCATGTTCGCCTGACTCTTGGACAAGGAAAAAGAAGAAGCAGTGCCAAGGGCTCGACAGTTTAGCTTAAGTTCTTAGGAGATTTAAGAGACTACCGAAGGTATTTGTCTCATGCATGAAGATCCGGACTAGCGCCACGTGTAAATATAAGAAGCATCAACGGCTGCGAGGAACCGTGTCGATCTCCCATCTACCCGATGTTTTGTGATGCTGCCGACTCTTTCCTGAAGCTTCCCCTTAACAATATAAATTAAAACGACTAAAAATCACTAGTACAACTAGTCTCAACGGTTATACAAATTAAAGCCTCTCTCTGTGCAGGACCCGCTTTCCCGACAAGGGTTGTCTTAGGGGGGGTGGGGATGGTGGAGAGGATGCCGTGCAGTACTGTATGTTGTATACCTTAGGTACTGCATCTTTATCCTTAGGGATCAAAACTAAATTTATTCTGAATGTCTTTGATTTTCTTTTAATTAATTTTTGGTTTTATCTTTTTATCTTTTTTATCTTTTTAAATTATTTTATTTTATCTATTCCTTGGGCGTCATGGCATTCACTCTACCTAGGTAGCAAACTACTCTTATATCTGGTCGAGCCTCCTATGTTTTTTTCTATTTCTTTACTCCCATACCTCCCATACACGTTGATCTATATCTCAAGTCCATCCTCTCATATTATAATTCCATTACCTTCCCCAGTTATACTTCCCTCTCGCCATCGCCAATTTCACAAACCTCCTAACCCACCCCCCCAATGGGATCGAGATGTGCAACTTTTTCAAAAACTTTTACATATATTCCACCTGCTCCAATCCCGCCGCCCACTTCCTCCGCACCGAGATGGAGGGAACCAAAGACAATACTACTTGCAACGATGGCCCACACGACCGCTTCATTGTGGTGGTGGGCAAATGTGTACTTTGCTCGTCTGCTCGATGATCTATTTTTCAATACGTTGGGCCTCAGGGTACTCGAAATAAAATTTTCACATCTGAAACTCGGTCAAGCGCATGTTCTGAAGTTTCCCATCCCGCTTTCTCCTGTCCATTCTTGGCGTGCACTCCATCCAGGAACTATGGATTCGGGGGGAGCCGACCCTCCGAGAATCGCGGCTCTCTGAAAAAAAGAAAGAAAAAAAAACATCTCAACCCATTTTTACGTGACTACGATCGACAAATTTCTAAAATTCCGCTTTTATTTGAATCTGTGGGGCAAATTGTGCCGGTTTAAACTTTGCTTTGGTGGATTCGTTTCCCGATACTTTGGATTATCGGCTGCTTTGTCTTGATGTCTATTGGCTTTGGGAGCGTTCATGTTTTCTATGTATTTTTCTTTATGTCTTTTCTAGCGTCTGCTACCTTGTTTGGGCTTGGGCGTCTGGTGGTTTTCATATATGAGACTTAGACGCGTGAACCGTCTGATTTTCCGGCCTTGATTCCCCAATTCGGAGGAGTCTTACCCTATGGTTCACTTCAAAGCCCTAGATCTATTTCTTTTGGTTTCGTTACGATCTGAAAGCTCTTTACTTCCAAAGGACAGGAAGGTGAAAAAAAATATATTGTACCAGGACTCACCCAGATTTTCAATATAGTCCCATACATCACATGCCTGTTGAAACGCTCATGCAGACGGAACGGATATATTTTCTTCGACTTTTCTGACTGGTCCTTGAGAACGTTTGGACCCAACCTCTTAAAGATAGGCAATCAAATCCATTCAATGTTCGATTTAACTCTCCGGAGGGCACATGCGCGACGTGGTTGTTCTCTCTTCCATCACATTCCGCCATGCCTAGGCCAGGGGGAAAAGGGGTTGCCCCAAATACAGTGTGGAAAGAAAACCGCCCTAAAATAAAAAAAAAAGTACATAATAACCTATGGCAACCAAGTGACTCGGGAGATATTTAAGGACCTATGACCCACAATGAGCATTGAATGCAGGACTCATGTACGGAGTAGTTCCGGCAGCAGGGTCACTACCTACCGAATGCCCCCCTGCAGCTTCGGCTGGTCCGCTTACAACGGTTGGGCACTCTGTCCGATCGAGTCCATGCTTTTTCACGTTAGGATGTATGGAAATATGAAGGATTGGAATCCATTTTTCCATATGTTGAGCCACACAGTGTACTACTCCGTATAGGGCATGGAACTATGGATCCCCAGCATAAAACTAAGACCACGCAATCTCTGCTCCGGGGTCGCCGATTGAAGAACCAGATATTGGATATAGTGCACACCCCTCCCCCTGCAAGGATGATATACAGTTTCGTTATCGCTATTTGTGTTCTTAACCCAAGTTAGCTTACTCTTTTCGCCTATACTTGCGTCAATTTCACCTTACTCTCACCGTGCAACTCCCTCGTTCTTTCCCCCTGGAACTATATTATAAGTCCATGCGTCCATGCACGATGCCACGTGTACCTTCCTGAAGGGAGCTAAGGACGGCAACGGTCTAATATACATAGAGGGCTGAACATTTATGTCATAAACTAGACCCCAAGACCCCACGACCCCAAGCTTGGAAGACCCCCGTCACCCCGAGAAACAATTGGCTCCTTCTCCTGGGAAATACATCCATGGATAATAAGGGCTTGGGGCTTTGGTACCCGAGGAACCCGAGGTGGTGGATCCCCGGCTGATAGATGGCCTTCCGAAACAGCCTTGGGGGACCGGCGGTCCACGCGTCCGTCCACGGGTGAAGCTGAATCAGTGGAGAATATGTATGGATCCATGGATCGCCTGTCGCAATTATTTGGAATTGGACGACTAATTCCTGGTCGAACCACGGAATACTCCGTGCGGAGTACAATATATGTTGTAGGTACAATTGAATCCATCGAGGGGAAAGCCGGGGGACCTGTCCAGGTGAAAGTGTGCTCAGTCCGTTTCACACATGCATATTTCCCAATTTTGATTTTCGATTTATGCTCGTTCGAGGATTTTCCGGAAATGAGCCCGACTATTAGAGTTTCCGTCGTTTTCTCTTTCTCTTCTTCCACGCTAAGGCTGCGCGTTCCTCCATCTGGACCGTGTTCAATATAATGCTGGGCCACTGTGTTGTTCTGTACATATTAATTGTTTGGTTTCCGCCAATTACCAAAGAAAATAATTCAGGCGTTGGTTATAAATGAGCTTGTGTCCCGTGTCGGGCGGTTATTGGTAACTGTATGGAAGAACCCGTGCGGTAATAGGCTCTGATATTACTATCAGTGTACATATCGGGACGAGTACAATGTAATTTGTACACTTACCGAAAGCCAAGTCTTCCAAGGTTATTATGCCACTCCTGAAGATTATGGGAACAATGCCGCCGGCTGAATCGGGCAAGTGGAACGGATAATGATCCAACGGAGGTCAAGGTGCTTTGTATGTTGTATACAATCTACGGAGTACTTCCTTTTTATTTTTATTTCTTTTTTTTGTCAGGGCTCCCTTTCGTTCTTGAGCCTAAGAGAATTCATATTAAGGCCCTGTCTCTGACAAATTAAGGGTATGTTGCACTCAGTTCGCACACGGTCCCTGTATCGGCTAATGTCTAAAATGTCATTCTCAACGCCTTTTTGCTGAGCTAACGTGTCTTGTTCTCTATTTCGTGTGTTCATAAATACCAAAAACCAATTAATTACCCTAGCTTAATAGTCCAACGGCCACGGGACGGATAACTGATAGCCGTGATTGTGATACTGGCGGCATGTCTATCATTTTCACGACTGAGCCACCAACAGGGGTCTAATCCTTTAGGTGTGAAATTGCGCATCTAGACCCATATCGCTCAATGCCCTCTAGAAAAGCCGGCGGGTATACCTGGACATCAATATCCAAATAGAATATTAAAACTGACTGCACACACACTTGCTCTTACTTCATTTGCTCCGGTTTTGCCTGATGTGCCGTGGCGAACTGAGTTGGGCTGGAAACCATGCGATTCGTTGATATAACGGGTCATCTGTTATCACTGAATAGTTTTCATTGGAACGTTTTTCTCCCAGCCTAATCCAAATTAATTGCTCCGGTGGGGGCTGTTGATCCTTTCTCGATCTTATTTGTACTTTTCCCCTTTATCATCAGGCTGTTCTTTAATTCGACTGGGTCTCATGCATATACTAGTACTAGTATATATATACTAGAGGCAGGTTGTGTCTCGGCAAGCAAAATCTAACGAGAGGATTCCCTCGAAGAGTCAAGTGGGTAACAATTGGTGATTGGTTTCCAAAAGGCCAACTTCTTCCGCCGAATTCTCCGGTCATAATCCACGCACTACGTGTTTTCACTCATCTGCGACTCCACGCTTTACACTATAGACAAGAGGACCTGCCGATATGAACCTTGTTAGGCGCAGTTTTAGCGTCAGCAACCCAAGAAACATGACCAAATCCAACAACAGAAATAATATATATAAGAACGAAAACAACAACAATAAGCAATATCATCAGCAGCATTGATGACAGCTTGCGCACCAATCGAGTTCTAAGGTGGAGTCAGCCACAACCGGTTACAATACCCACATATCCCAGGGGAGGGTTGTCTTTGATAGGTAACCTCCAGGATCGGTCATGAATAATAAAAGGGGATTTGTCGGCAGTGGGTGCAAATCCCGACAATTATACCAAGCTAGACTAGCTGAAACGTCTCGTTTCAGGTTTTGCCGCTGCCGAGTCCGAATATCACTCATCGACTGTCCCGACTGGCACGGAGATGAGCCCGCTTACAAGTTTACCATAGACGGAATACTGCTATGTACATGACATGTATAAACCGGTAGGTGATGTAAAGACTGTAGGTCGTTCTATGCCAAAATCGATCAACATTACGTATGTTGCACATAGATAGTGTGAATGTCGAGTCATTTCCGCCCCTCGACCCCACAATCCCCGTTCGCGTCTATCCCGTCTGATGCAAAGTGAATGTTAGAGGAAGCCCACTGCATATGTATGCCTAATTCCCAGAAAGTATATAGAAAGGCTACAGCTGGAATTATTCCCACTCGACGAGTTCTCTAGGTGACCAATCACGTTATTACAGACACGATGATATATCCATGCCGCCAAGTGCTGGGATTCTTTTCTACACCCCACTGAGCCAAGCGAAATATCAAAAGATCCCATGACCCAACCTGAATACTGGGACGCCATTGCTTGGAGACGAATGCCGAGTCGTTAGCCTTTAAACGCTGACGATCTGCTCCCTTTTCGCGAGTTGGTCCGGCGAGAGTGGAGTTCGGCTTCGGTTCCATGCAGGGCATTTGACGCGTGTGTGGGTATGTCATGTGTTTTGTGTGTTAGCGGCTGCCGGAATGGCCTGCAGATGGCCCGTTCGGAGATTTATATTACCTCTTCTTTGGTAAACCTCGGTAAGTCAATCGAGTAGAGCTGTCCTGTGGGCTGTATTACAGATCGCAAGACTAACTACATGGTGTACTACCTACTACCCCGTAAGTTGCATAGACACCTCTATGCTGTAGATCGTTATTGGTAGATAGAAGGTAGATAGTGAGCTACAAGTGCAGCCAGAGGGAAGAATAGTACGGAGTAGACATGCAGTTGAAGTATAAAATATCCAAATATTTTCCATTTTTCCATGTATAACCAGAAATTGATCACAACATTAGAACAGACAACCCAGTAGCAGTACATAAACATGACATAATAGACGATAGACGATATTCCCACCTTGGATATCATAGAACAAGAACACAAATCAAACGCAAAATCCTAACCTACATGCAAAACAACCTTCTGCCCAATCCGAGCCCTTAGAAACGCACGTCAGGCCGAATAGCAAGCCTCTTCTGCACAAACGGTGGAGGAAGAGGAGTATACCTCGGATAAGGCTTGCTCGAGACCTTCCCTTTCGAGGAAAAAGGCAAACTCGGTAGATCGCCAAGGTGTAAACTTAAAATCGATGAGGCTCTCTTCCGATCAAAGATTTGGCTTTTGCGTCTCCCTGATTTAGAGCCAAGTGTCGAGGCTGACGGAGTCGATATATGGCCTGGCGAATGCTGTGGCAAGCAGGAGATTGTTATCAGGCTGGAAAGATGGTAGAACGATTCTTCTTCTTCTGGTTGTTCTATTTCAGGTCTGGGTGCTGTTGATTGGGGCTCTGATATGGGAGCAGTAACCGATAATGGGGTGCTGTCGCTTGATGTGTTGCTCAAGGTACCTGCAAGCGCGGCTAATTGATTGATGATCTGGTCTGTTTCGTCGTGCTGCGGTGTGGTGCTCATGATTATCTCAGGTAGATGTGGCTCTTTCTCTTGGAACTTGAGCTCTTGGGACGTAGTTGACGAAGTGGAAGACTCCGCCATGTCTGACCTTCGTCGTCGAATCCATAGCTTTCGTAGAAAAAGGAGAAACATTGCAATGATTGAAGCAATGTACACTAAAGAAGGAAAGTCAGCTTGTCTAGTGTCTAGGTATGCCCTAGAGAAATACACACAGCAATGAAGTAATGAATCTATCCGAGTTATCCAAAAGCGTCGTCCTAGAATCCTTAACTGGAGATCCAATGTTCATCAAATCTAGGCGTCCATTCCAAATCGCAGATATATATGTCCTCGATCAACGCACGAGCCTTGATACAATGGGGATTCCCAACCGAGCAACGATCCGACCAGCCCGTGCAATATTGAAACCAGTCTAGATCTGAAACACCACCCAGAGTCGGGGATGGTTAGATATTACCCGGAGAACTAGGCCGTTAGAACTTCGGCATATTAACATGAATATGATTGGATAAGCTTAAAATATGGATACAGAGACTACTGCCCATCTCGTCTAGGTGCAGCAATATAAACAGATCAACATGGAAGCACCCGAGCGTACGGAAATATTCAATTGAAGGGTTGATAGATCATTCCCCGTGCTGGATTATTGCAAACGGATGAATTAGTGTGGATGCGTATCCCGCAGATTACTATTGCGCCGCATTTCGCAAATGTTAAACTCGATTAGATTCGAGCTATCTTTCCCCGTTTGTGGATTGGGGAGATGGGTGGATCGGATCGTTAGGGCTGGTTTACAACTGGGCCGGAGCCCAGACTACTAGGAAAGATCTAGTTGCTAGGTATACGAAACCCTTAGATTAAAGGATGTCTGTTCATATTCCTTGAAGTGTCATTGCGGACTGATCCATGACGTACTCCCAACTTTGTCATGAGCTAAAATCATAATATGACCCAGCATCCAAGCCAAGCCATAGAAGCAAAAGCAAAAGCAAAATCAAAATAAATAGAATCACTCCGTCCTCGGATCCCGGACCATGCAATACAACTACCAACAATCAAAGTCAGCAACAGCCCAAACGAATCTCAGCCCCACGACCAAACACAACAAAACAAGTACAATGTACATACCATGCAAGCATCCGCTCCATCCCGACACTCCATCTCCTTACTCATGTGAAAACCCATACGCTCATAGATCGCCACATTGGGCACACTCTTCGAGCTCTCAAGATAACACTTGACCCCCCTCATCATCCGCCCTTTTTGTAACGGCTTCAAACAATAACCTCCCAACGCCCATCCCCTGCGCCTCGGGGCTAACAGCAACAATATTGCAGAAATAGTACCCGCGTGGATCATCCCAGATAGCAGCCTGCGCCTCCGCCTGCCGCTGTTTCCAGATCCAGTACCTGTTTGTGCGCAACCCGCCACGACCAAAGTACCGGAGGTTGTTGAGCATTTGCCTGAAGGATAGGGCCCATGATTGGAACCAGGAGTACCAACTCTCCGGCTGACTGGATGGGTGGGGCGGTAGCCAGCAGGAGACGCCGAGGATTGGGGTTGGGGTTAGTGAGGCGCTGTGAGATTTAGAGTCGGGGTCCTTGGATTCTTTTGCGACGTGGAATAGTGCATTCTTGATTCCCCAGCGGCAGCGCGCTGCGAGGGAATCGTAGTTTCTTTGCTTGTTAAACTATACGTGAAGTTATCTCTCAGTAGACGACGTAACTATCGGTCAAGTTGACCGCGCCATGAGAGATATGTATGTTAGCCTGGTGATTATGGGAAGACGGGTATCTTGTTTTCCCTTTTCGGTAGCTGTTTCTCAACATGGAACGTACCTTGGATGAATCGAAGACCCACTTGAAATAAGGATCATCTGCAAATGCCCATTGAATTACTTCAATGGCACCGGGGATATCTGCCTCGGTAAGAGGTACGACCTCAACAGCCATAACTACCGTTTGTGGAGTCTGCACGGCGGGTAAATTTCCAGATGGATGGATCGGATGTCAGCGCGGGAAGCCGCCGTACGACCCGCTATGCCGGAGGATTGAAGAATGCACTTGTTGATGATAGATGAGAGCTGCTTTTTGTTCACTGAAAGTAGTCAGGATTGATATTTGCTCGCTTTCTGTCCATCTATATAGCACATATGCTAACTCACCTATGCCACTAAGTGTGAGCCAACCGGCGTAGTATGTCTCTAAAGTTCCGAAGTACGACCTTGTAAGACCTAGCTCTGTAGTTATTCGGGGGAAGGGGTCGATTTGAGCAAGACACAAGTACCCTGATTGAAGAGACAATTGAAGGAGAGAAGAAAAAGAAGAAGTGACAGTTCGAGAACCAGACGAGCTTGGAATGTGGAGAGAGCTAAACCAGGCAAGGCAGGTGGATGCGTTCCCCTTATTTGGCCTTAACGCTGGCACATCGGTTCTTATCTCCAGGGCCCAGGTACGTCATGATACTCAGTTGGGGTGTGGTTTTCTCTTTGTATAGTTCTGATACTTGATGATCATAGTTCAGTCTACTACATGTATCCATATAAGATATCTGACTAGGTGTCCCGTTTCGCCGTTCGCCCCTGATCAACGCAGGAAAAACAAAGTCCAGTATCAACACCAAAAAGATATAGCCGGTCCAGCATAAATCATAAACAAAGCGCTGTTAAATGGAAAGAAAGGAATTCCAAATATAACCCCAGAAGAAGAAGAAGAAGAAGAAGAAGAGCCTGACTCGAGTTCTGACTCACATCTAAAGGACAGATAGCATCGCTGGAAAACACGTTCCCGACACCAATCCCAATGTGAACAATAGCGTAAATTCATGATTCGGACCTCGTGATAGCTTTCCCTTTTAATAGACCAAGAGGCGGTATTACTGGAGATAGTCTTCGAGTCGCACCCATTCGCGGGGCACGTCCATACTGCGGTTGACACGTCCACCCGGCGTGAGGGGTACATCGACGCGGCCACGGCCGCGTTCATCATCTTCGTTTTCTTCGTAGAACGATAAACGGGAGAAATAATCCTCAAGAACGGCCTCTCGGTCGTTCCCGACGATGGTATCGTATTCTGGAGGAGGGGTGACAAGCGGCGGCGCCGGAGGGACGTCCTCGAAAGCAGGGGGCGCATAGGATGGCGCACGGAGCAGATGCATTGGGCGAGGCGGAATAGGTGTATTGCAGTCGTTTGGTGGTGATGCGAGGTGTGCTTGTGGAGGCCGGGCGAGGCCGCCGGAGTCGTTGGTGAAGCTGCGAGAGAAGCTGTGGCCCGTGGAGCCTCGGCGGGCGATGATGCCTAGTGCGGGGCTGCTATCTTCACGATCCGACGTGGTTGGGGCAATGGCTTGCTCTCGGGGTGCGAGGGGTGCGCCGGGGCATCCGCATGCAAATTCTTGGGCTTGCGGGACGGGTTCTTCAGCTGGGGTTGTGTAGGCTGGTAGGTAGATGTTGGCCTGGGTGGCCTTGCAGGAGAGGATGTGGAATGGCGAGTCTATGGAGATTTCGAAGTGTCTTCGCTTTGTGGGGTCCCTTTCGTCGACTTTCGATAGACGGAGGACAATCTGCGTAAATCGGTTAGTATCATTTTGACGCGAAAAAAAAAGAGGAAAACGGTTTGACATACTTTGATCCAGTGGTTGACCTGAATGTTCTCGTATGTGGTATCAAAATGCAGCCGCTGACCCTCGTCGCGTCCCTTCATTTCGTGGCAACTTGGCAGCTGCACGTTGAATTCCATCTCAGTTGGACCGACACCGGAATCATTAGATAGATTGCCTAGAAGATTTGTCCGACTCCGATCCACAATCTCCCGGCCCCTTGCGGCGGCAGCGCGGTGGTCCCAGTCAATGCCACCGCCTGCGGTGACACGCATGGAGCTGCCGGGATAAGTGCTCACACTGGCCGAGTCTGCTCGTTTTTCGAAAAGCAAAACTTTCTTCGCTGGTTGCAACCGGTGCACGCTCTTGTCTGCCGTCCAGTGCTGGGTATTCTCCGTCACGAAGACTTTGATTCGGTGACACTCTACTTTCGCTAGTGGGGTCAACTTGAACGCAATCGGGATCTGCGAGCCCAGCGGGAATGACTTCCCCGAGATGACGATGTCGTAGTGGAGCTGGTCTTCCCAGTTCCGTGAAATCGCAATCGGTTCGACCTGCTCCAAGGAACCCTCGGCAGGGGTACGAATCACGGGGACTTCCATGCCGCCGAGAAGATTGGGTCGGAATGCGCCTGACCGTTCCACCATTGCCTCCAGGTCGTATTTCACATAGCCCAGATCCGTTTTGATTGTCTCCGGTAATGATCCATCGATTGGGAACTCGAAGCTGTATAAATAATCGCCTACGGGGAACATGCGGTAATTTCGCTGTGGCTGGGGTTGGGAAATCGGGGGTTCGTTCTTGCTGAAGCTGCGTGAATGCCCACGGTTGGCTTGTAGAGAAAGACGTTTGACTTCTCGAGGGGTTGGTAGGGCGAGTGTGGCGGTAGAATTGCGATTGGAAAATAGTTCTCGAGTTGTCATCGTCACCCCCTCCTTGCCCGGTACGGATGATATCGGTTTGGCATGCTGATAGTAATGCGCACCATAGTCATTCTGCATGAGGGCGGTGTCACCATGGTTGAAATAGACCACCCCATGCGTGAAGAGATCCTTCTTGTCATGGAAGTGAATCTTCTTAGGTGGAATACCTGAACAATGTCAGCTGTTGAAGTATAATTTTATGATATGCGGATTCACACCATCTGGCCAATCCGTCTGAGCATGGCCGCGAAAGCAGACCGAGATCTTCTTGATCTTAACACATTTGGTAACCTTCAAATGCATCTGACCCCGTAGGATTGCGGACTTTTTACTGCTTGGGTCTTGTTGATCATAACCCTGCAAGTAAAGAACGGGCTCCGTGAGGGCAATACCAACGGAAATGCCACTCCCGGTGGCTACAATCTTCTCATTTCGCAAGGGAGTAAATGGAAGGGTAGAATCGGTAGTCACAGTGTGGTGTTCATGCACTGGGCGAGGCAGCACCTCGGTAGATGACGAATCCGATCGCATCTCGTCCTCCAAGTCGACCGATATCGGCGAGAATATAATCTCCGAAACTGGTCGTACACCGCGGGTAGGACGTTGCGAAGACGCTTGAATTCCAGACGACCGCAAGCGAAGGAATCGCTTTGCGTTTTCACGTGGACCCGCCAGCTTTTTGAGGATTGAGTCCCGACGACTCCGTTTAGGGGTCTGATTTTCGATACACACCGTATGGCGACGAGCCGACCGTGCGATGAAATTGGAAATTGATACTCCTAGCGACGGGGGTCCTGTGAACTCCGAGTGCGGGGTGAGGTTGCTGGAGGCCGACCGCGAAGTCAAATGCGCTGGTAGAGGGAGGACATTAGCACCCATCATCGTGATATTATTCGAGCATCCCGGAGAAGTTCCCCAAAAGCTGTATGCTGTATATTCGTATATCCCTTGGATATGCTCCAGATTGGGTAAAGACAAGAATGGTCCGAGAAAGGGAATACAAGCTGCAGGGAATGTGTAGGACAGACTCTCAACATACCTTCGATCTTTAAATCTTGTGCGATGTTTTTTATTTATTTCCTCCCTTGAATCTCTTCACGCAAGGAGACTGTAGGAAGATGGAATTCTCGGGGGCGCTGACTTCATAAGTCCTCCACTCTGATCATCGTGCAGATCTTTATTTCAACGTGTAGGATTGGCTGTTAGGGCTGGAGAATTGTGGCTCCTTTTTCCTTTTTCCCTCTTTTTTTTTTTTTTTTTTTTCTTTTTCCCCTCTTATGATCTGGCTCTAGGCATAGATGTGGTAATGTGGCGTACAATTGTACTCCGTAGGTGATCAAAAAGATGAATATAGTTAAGGAGGCGAACTACTTAAAAACTAAAAGACAACCTGATCCATGGAAGAGAGAAAAACCCAAGAATCATAAATCCGACCTCGATGACAACATCATTGGAAAAGTCCAGAGAGGGTCTCATATCCGGCGATCCGGGCCATACGTCTCTAACCATCTCTACAGTCTACGGGTTTGACTCGGCATTACTCCCCATATTTGTGGAGAAACATTCCACTAGGGTCTAGAGTTATAAAACTCTCGGATCTCATGGCCTATACAAACGACTTCATGCCTTATGGCATAGGGCAGTGCTAACGCCCAGCTCTTAGATCATCTTGGCCTTTACAAAACTGAGACTAGGTAGGCTTAGATGCGGGGGATTTAATTTGCGCTGCATGGCCTCATTTAATATATTTGGGCGCCTTTATACATGGGCTTTGAAACCGTACAAAATGTGAAATCTAGACCTTGCATTCCTTACATTCCATCTTCTCGTATCTCGATCTTCTTAGGACCTGCATAATCTGTAGTTATAGGGCTATAAGACTGCAATAGCCTCGTTGTAGGGCCTGGTTTTCCAGGTTGACGCGGGTTCACTCGGCTTAGGTGGAATATGAATGGTCGGAAGATAGACCCCGACAAAAGACGGTGATCAGTTCTAGTTCGTCACCATCACCTATGTGCTGTACGTACATATTGAAGGCATATCAAACTATTATACTAAATACTATTAAATACTATTGGCGTGATGACAATTCCATCTCCCTATGACAATGACCTCACCAAGCCCACTTTATGCCTAGACTCTCCACATAAAGCATAAAGTGTTGTACATCGTATAGGGCAGATCTATTCGGGAAGCAAATCCTAGTGCTTTCGTTCTGGGGTGATCGCCCGCTGGACTTGCCTGCCCTGATCCGATCTCAGCCTACGTCACCAGACTTTATAAAACTACAGGACACCTGAACGCACCTACATAGGTATATTATCACTATTATACTTAATAACCTCGGGAGCATCTTATGATCTGTACACATCTATAAATATCTATATAAATGAAATGAAGGTCCAGATAGAAACATCCGATTCAAATGTGACGCTATGACCCTGTCGCACAATGAGCTGTGTTACCACTGGCTTCATGCTTTCGGTGGCAGCTGTCTTGAGCTGATCGGGATTATGTGGTTTCACTGTCTTCTTTAGACGGATTACTTCATTTATTCATTCAAAGGTCAAAAGAAAAAGAAAGAAAAAGACAAAGAAATTTTTTTCTTTGTGAACCATGATTCTTGATCAGATTGGCTAGTAAATACTCCAGCTGTATTCATCATTGCTGTTCCACGGTAGCCAGGAAGAAGCTTGAACCTGACAAAAGATCTGAAGTTCGCAATAACATATGCTTCCAGTCGCAGAATCAGGACATGTGCCACTAGAGCCATGCTTAGTACCACTGACAAATGAGAACGCATGGAAACCATAGGATACTTTTTCCCCCAAACTTCATCCCCGCCTTATCTAGACTATATAGATCCCACTAGTCCCTTCATTTTCATCAGTTGAACCAATTATCGTCCAACTCATTCACATTCATCAGGCTGTCTCCCTCCAGCTGATTGAAGTCCCCACCGTTCTCTCCGAAATTATCAGTGTCCATGAACAAATCGTCGAAGTTTGATTCAGCCGGCCCCATGAAATCCTCCCCAGAGTTACCTTGTAGGAAATTGCTGTCATCCCCCTCTGTCTTCTGTAACTCCATGTCAAATGCACCACCACCAGCAGGGGCATCCGAAGTATTCCCCGGGGGCTGAGTTGCGTTTAACCTGTCCACACCACCAGTAGTGCCGGCAGTTGTGAAATTCGACCCGGATAGGAAAGCTTGATTCCCCATGTCATCATCGTTGAAGTCCAAGCTAAGACCAAAGTCGTTTGTGCCCCCAGTGTCATTGAGGACTGAATCAAAAGTGAGGTCTTCATTGGGTCCGGGGGGTGATTGATCGGGAGCAGCATTGTTGTCACTTTCTTTTTTGACAATTACATCATCGCCCGATTGGGTGTCGGGCTTGATTTCTGCCGGAGCTGATTGGTTCGCAGAGAGAACTTCTTCTGATTTAGGCATAGGTTCGAGCTCCGTATCCATTTCAACTTTCTCAGTCGGGGGAGGTTGAATGACAGGTTCAACTTGGTTCACATCGCTCATTGCCGCATCTTCAATGGGCTGGGGAGCGGCACTGGCTTTGAGAGCCTCATAATCCCTTTCCAAAAAGGCTTTCGCGATGAACTGCACAGCGTCAGAGAAGGGAAAACAAAAACAAAAAAAGAGTCGAAACAAAGATGTTAATCTATTTGAGATCGTTGATTTACTCACAATTTGCTCTGATAGGTTATCCAAAGCATTTTGGAAACTATCATGATACAATGGGATGGATCGTTGCAGGTGAGTTCTTGATGGCACGGAGCCAGACTTGCGAAACAAGCGGCCGGTATCAATAAGCTAGCAGATGTCAGAGGTTCTATGCCAAGAGTTGATGTTCCAGAGCCAGCGCTTACCGTCCGCTCTATTATGCTTGAGAGCTCCGTGAGTGAGTCCGGGTTTGCATAACTAGTTGAGTAGCTGGCCATTATGGAAATAAGGCTATGATAGACAGTTGGAAACAGTTGAAAATGGGTTCCAATCCTCCAAGTTGAAGATATAACAAGTTGGAAGAATGAGAAAGGTAAGAATTTGGGGATGTTGTACGGAAGAGAAGAAGGCGGCTAAACCCTTTGGGGTAAAGTGTCCTCCCCCCCCACCCCTAGCGGTTAAGTTCCTCCCTTTACTTTGCTGTTCTCCAGTTCTTTTTTCTTTCTGTATCCTCACTTCTTCTCTTTTTTTCCCTTTTTCCTTTTTCTCTTTTCTTTCCTGTTTGGATTTCCTCCCCCGTAAAGGGTCTTGCATGCTTTGCTTTTCTTTGAGTGTGATCAGCTTTTTGTTGGGCTTCCTACCTCCCAACGCGCTTTGTATTTCAATCTCCGACCGCAGCTTTATCAGGCCACAGAAACATCTCCCTTATTCTATCGGAGCTTGATCGAAAAAAAAAAAAAGAAACCAAAACCAAGCCACCCAGGTTCCACTTCGGTGTCTCTTTTACTAGCACTGTTTATACCCGGTGCTCTTTGTTTCCCAGCTTAGGGTCTTTCTTATTGGACTTCATCCTAGTCCCCGCGGCCTCCTATACCACATATATTTTCTCGGTCTTATTTGCGATTGTGGCTTTAAGCGACGCTCTGCATTGTCTCAAATTCTGAATTTGACAGATCACCTAACACTGGGCTCTCCCAGTCTGACATTTAACCCCGTCCAACTTCCGCACCGCTCGCTTCCTCTGATCGCCTTTGGGATATATTTGTATCTTTTCAAAAGCAATCATAATGGCTGAAAACGCTCAGGCCTCGACTCCCTCCTCTCTCCCCCAGGCACCCCAGCCCGCTGTCGGTCAAACCCAACAGTACGATGCTCCTCAGGGCAATGGCCAGGGTAACCAGTCCCACATGCCCCCGCCTCCACGCCCTCCTGTGATAATCCCCCAGAATACCAATCCGATTCCCACCGCCATAACCTCTCCCATGTCCGGAGTTGCTATGATGTCCCCCACAAGCGCGGGTGGATATGTCCGCCGAGCAGCTCCTGAACCAAACAAGAGAGCCCTATATGTGGGTGGGCTTGACCCGAGGGTCACTGAGGACATCCTCAAGCAGATATTTGAGACCACTGGCCACGTGGTCAGCGTGAAGATCATCCCCGACAAGAATGTGAGTTCTCCTGACATGTACCCCCCTGCATCTCAGTTCCCCCTGAGTTACTGGTAATGGCCTTTGGGACTATCATCTGTGATATCACTGCTAGCCCTTGGCAAATACTGGTAGCTGACCATTTTACTTACTCCAGGGGCAGTTCACCACCAAGGGCCACAATTACGGCTTCGTTGAGTTCGATGACCCAGGTGCGGCCGAGAGGGCTATGCAAACCCTGAATGGTCGCCGGATCCACCAATCGGTAGGTTTACTTTTGTTCGTGGTACCTCATGGCTGTGTCTAATTGCCTCAGGAAATCCGTGTCAACTGGGCATACCAGTCCAACAGCACCAGCAAGGAGGATACTTCTAACCACTTCCATATTTTCGTCGGCGATTTGAGTAATGAAGTCAACGACGAAGTCCTGACTCAAGCATTCTCTGCTTTCGGGTCGGTATCCGAGGCACGTGTGATGTGGGACATGAAGACTGGTCGCTCCCGTGGATACGGCTTCGTTGCTTTCCGCGATCGCGCCGAGGCAGACAAGGCCCTCAACTCGATGGATGGTGAATGGCTCGGTTCTCGTGCTATCCGCTGCAACTGGGCCAACCAGAAGGGACAGCCTTCAATCTCTCAGCAGCAGGCTCTGGTTGCTATGGGTATGACGCCTACTACTCCTTTCGGACACCACCACTTCCCCACCCACGGCATTCAGAGCTATGATATGGTTGCTCAACAGACTCCCCAGTGGCAGACTACTTGCTACGTGGGCAACCTCACCCCCTACACCACCCAGAATGACTTGGTCCCCCTGTTCCAGAACTTCGGCTATGTCCTTGAAACTCGCCTCCAGGCCGATCGTGGCTTTGCATTCGTGAAGATGGATTCGCATGAAAATGCGGCCTCTGCGATCTGCCAACTGAATGGGTACAACGTCAACGGCCGTCCTCTGAAGTGCAGCGTGAGTTATTGCTACATATAGTTCTGGGATTACGGGCTTATATTTACTGACTATCGCAGTGGGGTAAGGATCGCCCCCTACCGGCCAATTTGACAACTTCTCTCCCCAGCAGGGCAACACCGCTCCCTTCAACGGCAGCCCTGCTGGTTTCTTCCCCAATACGGTGGTCCCGCGAACCCCATGAATCAAGGTGGGCTTGGTATTTATCCTACCTCTCAGCCCTCGCTTACTGGTAGAATAGGTCCTGCCCCTGCTGGTCGAGGCTGGGATCAACCCAACAATTTCAATGGACCTGCTATGGCTGGTCAGGGCTACGCCCAGGCAGGTAATGCCGGGGGCTACGGTCGTGGCCAGCCCATGTCCCCGTCCGGCAACTGGGACCAGTCCAACAACTTCAACGGAGGCTACCAGGCGTAGCTCGGTTTTTGGCAGTCTCCGGTCGGTCTGCTCACATACGACACTTCCGGCATTTGCTCACAGAACTAAGTTTATTTAACGTCCCTTCTGTGTTTCTTTCCATGGCACCCTTCTACAATTCCCCGTCCCCGTTGATATTTTCTTTTACTTAAATTGAGTGGATTTTCAAGCGAGCAAGTTGCTTTTGTCTGAAACGGAATTTGTGTGTTGCGCACCCCATACCCCAAGTCCACGTTGATTCGGTTTTTCTTTTTGCTTCTCTCTCTCTATCTCACCTTGTTTTTCTCTTAAGCGTGCCTTGCAAGTGTTCCTTGGACTTTTGGCTCTGTCACGCCCGCAAATAAAAGCGAATTCCCTACTCTTCACCCGCGTATTTGGACTGCTGCCATCCTGTTCATTTCTTTTCTCTAGCTGTTTTACCATTCGAGTACATGTGTTGCATCAAATTTGCTTCCGTCTTTTCTTAGGCTTGCTTTCTTCATTTGATACTCATTTTCACTCAAAAGATGCTTTTCATGGGTTGCCATGGATTTCTTGGTTGACACATTGGTCTGGGCATTTCTCCCACGAGTATCCGTATATGCTGTGATGAATTTCCTTGGAGCACACGACACCATTGATCTTGTTTTCTAAGTATCTCTGCCTTGCTGGCGTTCTAGCCCAGATACCGATTTGCCTTTTCTCTCTTTCTTTTCACTGTATTATGCCTTCACATTTCTTTAAACTCGTTGCCTATAGCATTTTCTTTGTTTACTTTTCAATATATACTATGTATGATGTACGAACCAGACGGCAGATTGCATGATATTCTCTGTCCATAGGCTCGCAGGTGAAACTGAACATGCTGTGTCATGCTCTGCGGGGCATTTGCAGTTGAATCTCCAAGCTGGTTTCGTGCCAGTTATTATTCAGCGCAGCGTTAATTGATTGGTAAACTACAGCCTTTTCCTCGCTGCATACATATGTACATATGTATGTATGCAGTGTGACAGCGATGCGGCATGTTCCAGATGGACTAGTCAATGTATGTCTTCCCATCTTTTCTTTTTCTTGTTTCTCTGTAAGCAGGTTGGAAGCCAGGGCTGGGGGTCACCTACTGATTATGCAGCTGCATATGGCCCGGGGGATATATATTGACATATGTTATAGGAATTTCATTTTTATGTTCTGCCTTATAACAGGGGATATGGGGTGCAGGATATGTGTATCATAGTAGAAGATGAGATCTCCAACATCATTTCAAACCAAATGGATTCGCTGGTCGAAGTCCTACGTCTCAGTTATTTTGATTAAGCCTAGCTTTCTATATTACCTAGGCAGGGTGCCTTCTTGTTAGTGTAGTTATTAAAGAAGCCGCAGTGCTTTCCAAAAGTTACATATAGTAAAACCTCAGAGGGCCTTTCCCTAAGAAGTGAAGGTACGAACAACTAACTATGTACCTACTTTAGTGACTTAAGGAAAGTGCAATTTAAATTGATATGGGATATTATATGTGGTATACCATACCTGCTGTTTCTGTGTTTTCATGCATTGGAGATATATCCAAGACTATTTGAGTGGTTGCTCGCGTCGCTGATATACAGTTCACAATTAACTTGCATCGTTGGTGCCTGATATTGCAGGCTACTACACCACTCCTTTACAGTCCTGTGCAGGTAACATATCTCCTTGCGAAGCAAAAGCCCCAAGGGGAAAAATCGAAAACGGAACCCGAATTTTATCAATGCAAGAAGATTGACCGAGCTGACGTTCCACCTCCTGGTTCCACTTGCACCAATGGATAACGAGAGGACCGCGGACTTGGCGGTCCACGAACTATCTCCTCGCACGCGATCAGGCAGCGCAAGTAGCGGCCATAAACGAATACTTTCCGGTTCCCTTCTTTCGAGACTTTCCTTCCTTCGCGTGAGCCGGGCAGCGCAAGACCCCCTGGACGGACAACACCCAGGCATGGACCACGATGGCGACGAAGACCACCACTCCGGTATGTCGCAGAGCGCAGGGAAGGGAGGAACTACCAGCAGCCGGGCAATGTCTGCCGCTCTCGCACAACACCGAACGCGTCGCCGACGAGGCTCCCTCCGTAAAACTGCCTTGCTAGGCACTAGGCTCGAATCACGCGACAAAAGAGCCACCGCAAAAGCCGCCGAAGCTCTTGAAGCCCTCCGCGCAGAACCCAGCCGACTCCCCGCCACAAACCTACAAGCGTCTATACAACCAAAAGATCAAGCCCCTTCTGTCAATGGACCTACACAATACTCGCCGCGCGCGAGTGAGGCCTTCGACGACTGCGACGATACCCAGCAGCCGGCCTGGTTCCGGACGGCAAATCCCCAGAAACCCGCCCGACCCTCAATAAATCGCCGACGCCAGGGCCTCGCACAGCACAATCTCCAAGAACAAGCCACCGACGACGAGGACCTAATCTCCTTCCCTCGCCTCCACTCGAATTCAAACCCCACGGCGGCCGGCACGGGCACCAGCCCCCAAATCGGCTCTGCAGCCGGCTTGCACATCTCCCCACCATCCTCCAACCCAGGTTCTTTCTATTCGCTCCAGCCTCAGCCCGAACCGGCATACCTACCCGTCCACCGACACAAATCCTCGCCCCTGGTCACACACCCGGTTGAGATGAAGAGCAGTCCCGATGTGGACGTGGACTACTCCGAGACCGAGTGGTGGGGCTGGATTATACTGGTTGTGACGTGGCTGGTCTTTGTTGTGGGCATTGGGAGCTGCTTCGAGGTTTGGAGCTGGGCTTGGGATGTTGGGGAGACGCCCTATGCGCCGCCTGAGTTAGAGGATGATCCTACTTTGCCGATTGTCGGGTATTATCCTGCACTTATCATTCTCACGGCTGTCATGTCTTGGGTTTGGGTTGTTGTCGCATGGGTTGGTATGAAGTACTTCAAGCATGCTAATATATCCGGGGAAGATATTTGATTTTCTTTTCTTCGTTCAAGCGCATACTGTATTATAATACCCTTTTTTTCGTGAGCGTGACATGGCATTTTTGGCATTTTCCCAATGATTCCACGGGTTTCCGACGTAGGTTGAATGTATTGACAACATTAGATGGTCAATACATGTGGGCTGCGCAAATGTTAGAGCAATATTGCCGCTACTGTGATCTCGGGTTCCGAACATGAGTAGCGAAGAGGTTTAAACATCACTAGCATTATTCCCGGCAAAAGATCTTCTTGTGGGATCTACTTGTCGTGGCCTCATCTGTGTGAGCATCTAGTCTATAAACTATGTATATACGAGGGACCTTGACAAATCACAAATTTGCATCCCCCAACTTCCTCAAGCGCAACATACTATCCTGCAAAGAAGTCGCCAGCAATGTGCCATCAGGGCTCCAAAGATGACTCTCATGCGTCCCCCTGTTCTCCGTAGCCCGAGGCGTCCACCCCTCCTGCACGAACCACTTCATAGGCAACTTATCCACACCAACATCGCTATCACCAATGCTGTCCCAATTGACCATCCGCAGAGCCTCTCCATGCTGATGCACAATAACCGTAAGCGTAAGACTCGCCATCTCAGTCCAGTTTTTGATCCCCAGCGCGCGTGGGATCAAAAGAAGCGAGTTCTTATCACTGGAATACATATGCGCACACGCATACAGATTATCATATTCCCCATTCTCTTCCCTCTCCCGGATCTGTGCCAGACTCGCAGCAGGATCCTCTTCCGGTGATCCTTTGAGCCGATACTGCGTTAGCTGGCGATATCGCTCAGGATGTTGCTTGACATCCTCGGCGCAGTTATAGTCCTTCATATCGGTCTTGCGTACGTCCAGACCGGGAAACTCGGACTCGGAAATGTTTCCCTGTCGCACAGCCTCGATCCACCATTCTGCGTCCACGCTGGGACTGGGGTCCTGGTCTTCTGGCCGTTTTGCCGAGAGAATCGAGTCGAAGCGCGCCTGTGCTGATGCCGGCTGGTGCTGAAAGAGACGCTGTTTCTCGTCACGTTTGAAGGAGCATATGCATGAGAAGCAGATTCTGCCTGCTTGCCGTGCGTCGACCGCTCGTGTGCTGTACATGTATCCATCGCGGATATGTCGCACTGTGTACACGTATGGCGTGTCGAGCAGTCCCCCTAGGATGAAAGTGCCCGTCATATCCTGCCATTAAGTCAGCTTGAGTCTACTTGGGCGCAGTCGATGTATAAAATCTTACGTGAATTACTAGCCCCGGACCGACGGTCTTGGACGCTGCATAGGCTGATTGGGCATAAACATGCCCGCCGAACGAGCGTGTTCCTTGACCGGGGTTGTAAGGTGTTGCTAGAGAGCGGAACCGCTCAATCTTTTCTGGTTTGGCGGAATCGGGGTAGGTGATCAAGGCATCTTCGAGTCGTTGCAGCGACATCAACTCAACAAAGGAATGCGGGGACGTCAGCTCGTCATTGTCCGGGGCCCCGCGTTGCGGAGACATAGCGCAAAGAGGCGAGAGGCGTTTTGGTCTGAGCTCTTTTTCCTCCCGAGAGGTACAAGCTGTGCAAAGCAGTTTTTTGTGTCGACAAGGTTGATTGTTTACGGGGCGATGGTACCTGTCCGATCAACAATACCGGTCCCTGCATCCGATGGTGATCCTCCCTGCGATTGTGGTAGGTGAAGATGGGGTTAATGAGCCGGGCCTCATACAATCTTCCGCTATATAACGGAAACCCTGTAGAATTGTACTGTGGGGAGTAGAGGTGATAAATTCGATATTTGCTAATGGATGTATGGGGATTGGCACGTACCCCGGACTAAGAGACGGGACCGGCCGGTGCCTCGGCTCATTTGACTCATGCTCTACCTAGGTAAGATGCACAATAGAGGTGAATGCTGTGACTGTACTTCCGCAGGTATTTTAAACAAATTAATTGTACCCCTGTATGGATCTATATACATATATATAGAACGCTTAACATCCAAATTCAGTGTTTTGGATTGATCAGGCGCAGGAAATGCATTCCGGTTGAAGCATTTCACTCCCTAGGTTTACATAAATTGAACAATGGTGGCATTTAGAGGGCACAGCATATCGATCTCTATAAATCCAGATAGGGAGATATATGTTTAGCTTTGTTATCAGACTCATGGTCTGTTTGCCACCCCGTTGCCATCTTTATGGAGCACCGAAGAGTGGAGGGCACAGGAACTATAACAAACAGCCACAATATGACTTGTAGATCAAACTGGTATTTTGTACAATATGCGCCGATTGTGCTTATAGGTTCAAGTGGCAGTTCCCAATGCCCGTGCCATAATAATACAAATAAAAAAAAAAAAAAAAAAAGTGCTGAAATCCATGCCACGCTCCTAAATCTGATATGAACAATCAATCAAACTTCCGTCAAAAAAATTGTGTCAATTAGATCTGATCGGTGATGGTGGAAACATTGTTCCACTTGACCTTGCCCTCGATATCCTTGATCTCCTCAAGCTTGTCACCGAGTTTGACCACAGAGAAGTTGATCATACGCGGGTCAAGACCGAGAGTGCGGCGGATAGATGATTGAACAGAGCCGGAGGAGTCGAAGCGCATGATGAAGTGGTGACCTTCGGTGTATCGGGCCTGGTGTTTCGTGGTGACCCTGGGCAGGCGGAAGGCGCCCCAGTTGGTGTAGCCGCGAACGACGCCGCCGGAGCGGATGACTTGGGTGCCAGCATTACGGGCGATTCTGCAAATTATGCATATTAGTATTTGATAGGCTCGGATGATGGAGTCTGCGACGATGGTGTTAATTCAGACGTACTCTCGCACCTCGTTGAGGCTGCCCGGGCGGACCTGTTAGTAGAGTGGTTAGCAAATCCGGGCATGTCTTTTAGGGTCAGTATAACAGTTCCAACCGAACCAAAACATACAATGGCAATCAGCTCGTACAACATGGCATCGAGGGGTGGCGCGAACTAGAGACAAAAATTGAGGCAATGACCATTTGAAGCCAGCAAAATCCGACGAGGTTAGCGCGTTGCTTATCGTAAGTCTTGGCATTTCGTTATCGGGGAAATGCCGTCAATGAAACTCCGCCGGAGAAGCGCATCACCTTCTTTCCCTTCTACTTAAACTCTCCCCTCTTCTCATTTCACCTTCCACGCTTCCAATTCCTTTCCTCCATAGCCCAAAATGTCCTCTGTCGCTCGTGCCATCCGCCCCTTCGCTTCCCGGGTCCTTTCCCAGAAGCCTCTTGCCTCTGCCTGCCAGGTTTCGCCTGCTTTCCGTTTCCCGCGGGGAACCAGGAGCTTCTCCCAGAGCCCTCTCTGTGAGTACCATGAACACCGAATGCTGTCAAATGCCGTCCAGGACGATGTGCAAGACATTTGGACTGGCAATGAAGCATCGCGATCCCTCAAATATGCTCTCTTAAGCTCTATGATGTCACATTTTACTAACGGTGCAACTATAGCCCAGCTGAAGAAGTACACCGAGTCGCACGAATGGATTGAGCTGGCCGACGGCGGCAAGACTGGTTAGTCCACTACTACCCGATCAATTGGTCCCATACACCTGCCTTCGACCCATTGAACCGACTGCCAGGTGTATATGGTCTTGCAGTATACATGATATGGAGCAGCGAGGTAACTAACGCACTCTCTACAGCCAAGATCGGTATCACTGAATACGCCGCCCACTCCTTGGGTGATGTAGTCTTCGTAGAGCTTCCCGAGGTCGACCTCGAGATCGTCGCCGGCGAACCTGTCGGCGCTGTCGAGTCGGTCAAGTCTGCCTCTGATGTCCTCTCCCCTGTCGCCGGCAAGGTTATCAAGGGTAACAGCATCCTCGAGGATAAGGCTAAGACCATCAACGAGAGCCCCGAGGGTGAGGGCTGGATCGCTGAGATTGAGGTCGCTGATGTTGCTGAGCTTGATGCGTTGCTCGATGAGGCTGCCTACAAAGAGACCATCGATGCTTAGGTCTGCAGAGCGTAAAGACTATTTACTGTGATTCGTGCTTTGTGAATGCCTGCCTATGCTAGATGTGGAGAATTCCTTTTTCTTTTAAAGTGTGACGTTATATTGTCATATATGGCCAATGGTGACCGATTTCCTTCAACGAAAGCGTTTAGATTTGCCGATCCGTTTACGGATCGATGTACTATTCAACAAGAGTTCTGTATATGTGAATGGATTGTTCTTTCATTTCATTGTAGAGAAATAATGGCCCATATATCTAGGCGGATATGTATTCACAACTAGATCACCCAAGTCTCAGCGGCGTAATGCAGCAGGTGTGTGTACAGGAGGATGATATCGTGTATGAAGAACATTACAACAGAAGCTATACAGGAGGTATGGATTCACGACAGATCGGACACTGGAGGCGAAGTCTCATCCAGCTTTCCAGACACGCGGTGTGGAAAATATGACGACAAGGAGTGACCATATACAGCCGTCGACTCAATATGCTTGAGGCCCCATCCGTGACGCTACTTCCACCCGAGGCAGAAGAAGGCGGGGAAAGGACAGGCACTTCTATATCCTGCATGCAAATAGCACAGTCGAATATGGCCTTCTTGCGGTCTTTCCGCTGCTTGTCGTCATCTTTGGAGTCACTGACCAGATCGCGCTCATCGCCCCGGAGAGATGCGATTGACAAAACGCCACCACTAGCTTCAAGGTCCTCGTCCGCTCCGGATAAATCGCGCAACATGGGATGATAATCGTATGCGTGCGGCGCCCAGCCACGAGGCACGAAGAAGCGTGGTCCGAGAACGTCCTGGCTGACCAGGACCCAAGCTTGGATCCACACCCATCCAGTCATGATGAATGCGCTTGTGTAGTCAGGGCGGATAAACAACACGTTTCCCCGTGCTGTGAGGAAGTATAGGAATGGGAAGAGCCGGAGAACACTTTGGCCGGCAACAAAGTCCCATCGAAGCGCCTTGCGGCAATTTCGCATCACATTGCGGTAGATTTGTGGAACCCAGAAGGAGAGATAGACGGCTGCCAGGAAGCGCGTGTAGATCGAGCCGAGCCGTCTCGGTAGGAGGAAAGCCCATATTGACAGGATGAGCATGCCAAATAGCGCAAGGTAGAATCGTGCATACATCGTTCCTACGTCGCTGCGTATTTGCCTTGGAGTTGGCGGAGTAGTTCGGGTGGCTGGCGGCGGTGAATCCATCTCATCGTCGGGGGCATCTTGGTCGGGCGGCAAGATGATCGGGGTCGCCCCCGAGTCTCGCACTTCCGGAGCTGTGGCAGGCAAAGGTAAAGTCCCAGGGCGAGTAGTTGGACCCGACGGATTGGGCGAACGATCTTGCTCTCTTCTTTCTGGCTCTTGCACTGCCCATATTTCCATCATGAATTTCATACCAATATAACTCACCGACAGGAACGCCAAAAATGATGCAGTGGTCAGAACCAAGAAAGATACTGCCGCGTATAGTTCCAAAACAATGAATGTTAAAACAAATGCATCGCCGAGCGCCATCAATGCGATGGTATAGAAACTGATCCGACTCCGGGTAGAAGGAGTCGAAGCCTCTTTGATCTGTCGGAGAAGCAATGTGATCTGTGCAACAAAAACACCGGAAACCACAAAAACGAGACGAGCTGCATATTTACTGTACTCTTCCTGCTTGGGCCCAGTCACATATAGCGAATCAGAAGGAGGGAACTCAGGGGTTCCTTTCGTTTGAAGTATGTACCCGCAATCTGGGGAAAATACAACAGCAGACATGACCATAAGAGGAGGATCTGGGATAGGCGCTCCCATAGGATATCTGAGCTCTTGTTCCATACGCTCCAATAACAATCGGTCAGCAGGGGCATCCTCGAGCATAACTGGATGCTGCTGCAAGTAGATGATATGTTCACATTTAGGTGCAGGGAACTCCATTTGCTCTGTTCCTGCTAGAGAGGACCAGGGGAACAGTGTTGGTGGTCGATTTTGCTTCTCCGAGATGGTGTCTGACAGCGACTTGAGAAGAAGCTCATGGGAGAGTTCGTAAGTGTCAGAAGACAGCATGAAATGTGGCAACGAGAAGATGCCGCCAAATTTCTCACTAGACGTAGTCAAAACGATACTTCCGGTGTCTGGGAAGTGTACACCAAACAACGAGATGTACCAGGTACTCCCCCAAAAGTCCTCGCTCTCGACCGTCAAACTGGCTCGCATCTCTCTCAAAAGTCCATCGCCCATCTGAATCTCTTCACCACCTCCCTCTTCAAGATCAAAGTAAAAGGTGCCCCCATTGCCAGTAATATTATGGCTGAATTCATGGGTGAAGTATTCATGTTCTTCGGCGATGGCTGTCGTGTTCAGAGGCTCACGGCGCTGAGCACCTTCAGTTCGCCGAACCCAGTCCCCCCGAAGCTTTCCTGTCGAGTTGCGATATACTGGAAGCAGGATCTTGGTCAAGTTCAACGTAGGCGAGACGGCGGGGTGTTCTAGACCATCCGGGGGTTCTAATCCGGAATTTGAGACCGCTGATTGTAACTGGTGGCGAGCCAGGCCTTTGACCTGCGGGAAAAGGTCCCAAGCATAGCTGTCATTCCCCCTTAAGCCCGAAAAAGGAAGCCATCGATTGGCGGGCGGATCGAAGTCGCCATATTTTGACCCATTCAACAGCCGAAGGACCTGTCGCTCATGATCAAGCTCACGTTGGCGTGCTCGATCTTCATCGATCAATGGCGGTCGAGACTGAGAGCTGAGGAGAAGGTAGAACACCAGCAGGAAGAAGAAAAAGGAGCCGCGGTTATCCATCTATGTCACGCAGTCTCGGCATCGGACTCTTTCTCAAAGATGGACAATGAGCATCGCGATGTAGAGAAAGAAAAGACCCGAGAAGGACCGGGGAGCTCGGCTAAGTTACAGAGGGTACAAACTGAAAAGATTTAATGAATGACGAGAGCAGTATAAGTAGGTGTCTATGGAGCGGAGTTGATGATGTACTCGACCCCGGGGAGCCTGCCCGCCGGGCACCCACTCCTTGCTGACTCATGACGCCTCAGACATCCATCCATCCATGATGGATGGGTCGATATCAACCCTGGAAACGTTCTACTTCGGGATTTATACCCCGTGAAACTAGAAAAGGGAATGGAAAGGTTGAAGACTACATATCCCCATCGAAACTTTTTGTAGAATAGGTCAAAAGATAACAAATGCCAATGCATTTGTGGCAAGAATTGCCCACTAAATGCGAAGACCCCGAATACGGATATCAAACCGGTTGAATTTTGGTACAAATAGAAAGACGCATACACGCAACGAATCTCAATCATAAGAGCTCTTTGCTTTATGATGCAGCAGCCAGGGCACCACCCTCGGGCTTCTCATCCCGCCGCCGACGCTTCTCAAGAATGGCCTCGCGGCGCTGTGCAAGCATCTTCAATTGTCTGCTCTCAACACCCTGGAGCCAGTAGCCAAAGCTTCCACCAACACCGGCGAAAAGAGGGTAGACCCAGAGGGATTCCTTGGCGAGGATCGGACGCATCTCGATACCGAGTTGCCAGAGGCGGACGGCAATGCCTGCGGGACCAACGCGGTTAGTTCCAATGGCCATATGAAGAAGTCAAACAACACTGCTACCAAGTAGCATATTTATATAATATATTGAAAGCCGGTCAAGGGTATGTCACGTACCGAAGCCACTCCAGAAGAGTACTTTGTGAACCATGATCGCGGACGGGCGCGGGGTTGTGGTTGTAATTCGAGCGCGGAGGGTGATCCGGACAAAAGGATCAAGAAGGCAGATGGGTGGATTGGTTATTCAACACCACTGCGGCCGGGGTAAATCGAGGCGGAGTTGGATGTTGCCGTCGCAATAGTACAGGAGAGACGAGGTTGAAGCAAATCAGCGGGCCGCAGTTCCCAATCACGGAACAACAATTCTTCCGGTCACAGTTGTTATCGCTTATCGCTCGCGCGACTTTGAATCCGTCTCTTGTCTAGGTCAGTCGTGCTACTATGCCTTCTGATGAGGCAATGGACAATTCTCAGGGGGTAGACGATGCCCATTCTATGGCTGAACGGCCTATTGACATTGAGAGTGTGAAGCGAAAGAAGTTCAAGACCGATGACCTCCCCTTGTCTGCCGCGCAACATGCGGTCATTGACAAACTCCTACATTCATTCAAGAAGAAGGGTGGCTTCGATAGTGTTCGTAAACAAATATGGGCTGACTTCAATGAAGGAGTATGAGGTATTATTCACATGCTTTTCTGCGCTCTGCTGATCATGTTTGAACAGGAACTTCGAACCGATTTTACCAACAAGTTGGTCGCACTTGCAGAGTCAGAGATCGATCGCGAGCCAGCACTGCTATCCCGTGAAAGAGGAAAAGCAGCGACGCTCATAGAGGGCGCGGTAGACCGTGGTGATGTCTACAAGAGCGTGGAGGACTCTATCGACCAGTTAACCTCCAAACACCTGGATTTTATCCTCGAATCTGTTCGTGAGATCCGATGCCAGGACGTTGGGGAGGAAGTTGCCGCGCGTGAACACAAGTTAGGGAACAAAACCGATGCAGATTACGAAGCCTACGTTAGCGCCCAGCGGAAGGAGCGGGAAAAAGTGTGGCGCGAGGAGGAGCGCAAACAGAGGGAGATCGAGGAAGAGGAAAAACGTGTCAGGGATGAAGAACGCAAGAAGAAGCGTGAACTCGAACGACAGAAAGATGAGGAAGACCGGGCCCGACGAAAGGAAATTGATGAGCAGAGGCGAGCTGATCGTGAACGCCAACGCGAAGAGCAGCGGATTCTTGATGAGCAGCGAGAACGAGAACGGGATGAAAGATATGAGCGACGCAGGCGAGAAGATAGGGAGCGATATCGAGGCTGGGACCGCGACCGTGACCGCAGTCGAACTCGAGACAGAGACCGTTTCCGTGATCGCTCTCCGGCCTATCGTTCTGACCGTGGCTTATCCCCTCGGCCCCGGGATTCAAAACATGAGAAGTCATCTGCGTCTAATGCTCCCACTCCTGTGCTAGCACCCCTTGTGGATGAGAAGTCACTTGAGGAGGCTGCTTTGCAAATGCTATTGAAAGAAGGCGAAGAACTTGCAGCCAAAGCTCGACAGAAGCCTGAGTTTGACTTTGAAGAAGCCGAGGCTATTGAAAATGGACTGAAACCGCCAGTATCAACGTTGGGGCCGGCTAAGAGCTCCAATGATTCTAGGTTCTCCAATAACTCTACTAGAGCAGCCAGCCTATCCCGAGATGCTGACGCGAGGCGTGGTTCTCTTGCTGATCGGGGTGATCGGTCCCGACATATGACTCGGGATCGAAGTCGCAGTCGCTCGCGTCGACGGCGCACATCCCGTTATGACACAGATCGTCGACGTGAACGGTCCAGGGATACTTCTGTGAGGTCTCGAGATCGTGATATGGATGCGCGCCGTGGCTACCGCGACTTCCGGGATGACCGAGGTGGTGGAAGCTACAGACCAAGCCGTCGGAGTCGCAGTCGCTCAGCTGGCCGCCGTGACCGGGACCGCAGTATTGGCCGCGATAGAGAGAGAATACGGGATCGATCGCGGTCCCGAGACCGAGACCGCAGCCGCAACAGAGACCACGACAATTATCGTCCTCGGCGCAATCGGCCCTCTCGCTCACCCGTACGCCGACGTTCTCGCAGCCGCTCACGCTCGCGCTCGCGCCGTCGTGCTCGTGACCGAGGACGGTCACGATCTCGATCTACTCGACGGCGATCTCGGTCTCGGCGTCGTTCGCCTTCTCCTACTTTAGATATCGACCGCTACGTGCCCTCCACCAGTAACCGGAGCAAGTCACCCCGCCGTCGGGTCCGTTCTCCAGAACGAGAGCGAGAGCGAGAACAGCGACCCCGGTTAGCTGACATTGACCGTTACAAACCTGTATCTGAACGAGATAAGGATATGGCTCAAGCAAAAGAGGGAGATTTTGAGGTTGCCATGGAAAAAGAGAAGGAGAAGGAGAAAGAAAAAGAAAAAGAAAAAGAGAAGGAAGTGGATGATCGCCGACCTCGTCGACGAACTCCTAGTCGTCGAAGGAGCCGTAGCCGACGACGAAGCCCAAGTCGACGACGAAGCCCAAGTCGACGACGAAGTCCAAGTCGACGACGAAGTCGCAGCCGCAGAAGGAACCGGAGCCGATGATTTTCGCAGATGTTTTGCCATGTATCAAAAGACAGGGAGGCTTTTTTTACCCGCTGGCTTATTCTTAAACCTACCCTGCAATAATAACATGTATTATTAGAGGAATTAGTAGCGATTGGATACCTTTGCCATCTACTATTTGTACTTAATTCCGTCTAAACTTCGGGTTGAAATTATCTGATGCTGATGTAGATCACATGCATCATCCATGGTTTCGATAGCAGATAAGCTTATTCGTTATCAGTTCTCCACCTAAAAAAGTTCAACCAGACTCGCCAACTTCCAGTCTTCCAAGACACAGACAATACCCGCGGGCTAACGGACACTGAGATCGCACTTAGCAATACCAAAAATCTCGAAATATCTTGCCAGAACGCTTTCCAACCCTTAAACCCCACATCAGCGCATCGCAATCTCCCAAAAATCTCTGCAACTCCCAGCAAACCGCATACCTCGAAGGAACATCCAAACTATGTCAAACGCAACTACAAGATCCGTGGCTGCTGCAAGCAATCCCTCTCCACAAACCCTAAACCTAGCAGACCGCACCGCGCCCCGTCGACAGCGCGCCAACTCTGCTCAATCCTCCGACTCCGACCCAACCTCCTCTTCAGGGTCTTCTTCAGAGGATGATAGCGAGAGCGAAAGGGAAGACGAAGAACATTCTGATCAGGAAATGAATGGTACCACAGAGTCGACCACCCACGTGCATACCTCTGATCCATCCTCCTCACTACCTCACATCGCCGGCCGCCCGAAACCGCGCATACATCGCATTAAAGGCGATTCGGGACTTTTGTCGCGGCTCAACGCTTTCTTGCCAAAGATGAAGGATGCAAATGAGGATTTGAAGAGGCAGATTGAAGCTGGAGAGGCTGGGGATCTGGTTCTTGATAATGCTGACGAGAATGGGGAGCAGTATATTGAGATGGTAAGGCTTATTGACTGGGCTTGATGATTGGGATGGAGTTTGCTAACGGATTTCAGGATCTCGGCCTTGGGGTTTTGGAAGAGAAGCGCGACGATGATTCTTCGAGTGATGAGGAGAGTGATGACGAAGGGTCTGAGGGTGCCACTGGGGCTGGGAAAGCCCCTCAGGAGATGAATGACTCGGATATCATTGGGAAGCTTATGGGAGGTAAGGGTAAGAAGTCGAATACGGATAAGCCGTCTATCGAGGAGATGGCGTAGTAAACGCTTGTTCGATTTGGTGTTCGGTTGCATTATCTTTCGGTCGATATGCGTGGTCCTGATTCAATCATGGCGTTTACTGGCTTGACATTTGCATATCGTGGTCTTCGTGGGCTTCGTGGGCTCCATGTTATCATTTAGCGTCTAATGCATTGCTTTTTCACTCTACAGAAGTGGCTCCAAACCAATCTCACACACAAAGACACATACATTCATTCCTACGTATGTATGCAAACCCATCAGAATTCAAGTCTAGATAACGGATATGGAAGAAAAGGTAATAGCAAAACAAAACACGAGCATATCGCGTATCTCTATATATGCATGAACCCATCATACACTATGACCGAATGACATTATTAAAAAGGAATAATTTTGCGTTTCTCCGTCTCATCTTTCAGACGACTTCCTTGATACGGCAAGTCCAGCCGGACTCCTGGCTCAGAAGAGGCAAGCTGTAGCAGGTCAGTATACTGATTAGGAAGAGATGGGAAGGGATTGAACTAACCTCGCACCAAGACACCAGCCCAGCTCGTTGTTCTTGATCTTCTTAGCGATCTTGACCTCGCGGGACAAGGGCATTTCGTAACCAGTGTGCAGCAGACCCATCATGAAGCTGAGGTCCATACACCAATCCGGGCGATCTCGAAGTTGGACGAGCGCGTTATCCTCATTCTCGAACTTGATACTTTCGAAGGCCTTCCATTCGCTCTCGCCAGCACAAACGGTGGCGGTCAGCTGGTTAAGCTCATCCAGAGTGAAAGATTCCGGCATTCCGAGAGGAGCCGTGCGGTCGAAGAAATAAGAAAAGATGTACACGTCCTCTCGGGCGAAAGTCTTTGAGAGAGAGGGCTGGTGGACACCGTTGAAAGAGCAGGGTGCAAGCTTGCACTCCCCGCTCTTCTTCAAGATCTTCTCGGCGATAGCACGGCACTGGGGTCCCATAGACTTGTCCTTTGGCCCGACCATGGTGACCCTGACTTTAGGCCCAAGAGGATGATCAGCAGGGAACTTTAGATCAACTACCTTCTGCATTCCTGGGCCAATGCAGGGGTTGGGAATGGGCTGGTCAACCCAGGACAGGTCCTTGGGGCTCTGGGCTAGCATCGCCTCCACAACCACGGTGTTCATAGCCTCGCGAGCAGACATGAGACCGTATCCAAGATGAGAGTGCTGGTACAGCTCAAATTGGCGGCCACCGAACTTGAGGTCATACTTGTGGTCACCAGCGGCAAGGTGCTCCGGCATACCACCAGCCTTGCTTTGCTCGAAGGTAGGCTGGAAGACAATCTGAGTGGAACCGCCACCCAGATCAAAGACGGCAGCAGTTGGAGTCTCATCCGGGCCACCGATCTTGCCCAACAAGTAGTTGGTTGTAATCCAAGCGTAGACACCTTCGTCTGAACCATCCATAATTTGAACGCCGCCCTTCTCCCTGGAGACAACGGGGAAGGGGTAGGCGGTCTCCAGGCGGTGTCTAACGGCTTCCAAGATCTTGTTGCTCATTTCAGGACCAAGAAGACGAAGTCCAGCCGTGGCCTTGACGGCAACTGGAGAGCATGATCTGTACTCCTCAGGAACCGACTTCACAGCGACATCCATAAGAGGGTCCAGACTCAGAGCTGCACCCTCGGCATCCTCCCTAAAGGAGCTAAGACCAGAGCCTCCTTCCTTCTTCTTTGTTTGTTCGAAGACCTCGTTCTCAAGTTCTGGGGTAGGGCCACAGTTGTTGAATCGGTATACATGAATCCGGGACCCAGTGCTGCCAGCATCGATCATAAGAGCATACTGAATAAGAGGCTTGGACGAATCAAATGGCTTGGTGCATTTCGAAGTGGACACGCCACTGCTTGAAGGTGGTTGCTCTGCTAGATAATCAGTTCTGCGAACGCCAGCGCGCGAGGGGAACACCAACCGGTGGTAAGATGTGAAGCGCTCGGCTGGGACGGAGAGAGCCACACCAGGACCATAAAAATGAAGGCGATGATTGCGCCTGTCTTCAAGTATCGCGATCTCTGGGTCTGTGCCATGTTGACGGTTTCTTTGTCAAAGGACTGACTGGACGTAGTAGACTGTGGGATGGCAGAGCCGTCGCTGCGGGAGATGGAGCGGTGGCGGGCGGCCGAATCTATGTAGTCAGATTTGCTGTTATGGTTTCGATTGTCGACTCCAGTCGACATTCGAGCAGTTATCGGATATAAGGGTGTAGTGACAGGTGGCGTTTGTCGCTGGCGCAAGAAGCGGCTGAACGATCGTACCAGGTTAAGAGGAAGAATGAAACAAGTAAGTAACCATTGATCCCGATATCCTCCAAAAACACCAATCCAGTCTAGGGGGAGAAAAGTGGATAAATGTAAAGAGGTAAAATTGTCAGGGGAGAAAGGAGATTCAGGGTTTCATGGTTGTGGCGCAGATGTGGCGTCGATGCATGCGTGGATGTACATGGTACATATGTACATACCTCAGGAGAACTTCCAAGACTTAAGCACATAGGAAACGATTAAGATCACAACATCGGTCTCATCTACTAAGGGTGAACTGGGCTTCTCTTCCCCCTGAAAATCAAGAAAAATACAACCACACCAGCGAAGTAACACAAGCAATGTTGCAATTTTGTGGGTTGCAATTTAATAAGTTAGCAGTGAGAACCACATCTTGCAGAATCGAGTGCTATATACGGAGTACACGAAATATAACGAAACGGTATTTGAGTTTCACCTTCCTATAGGGTAGAGAGAGTAGAGCTTCAAAGATTTGTTAGCATGCACTACTAGTGGGAGGAGTAATTGATGGGATGATTGCCCACATGTCCCGACTCCCATTTTCCATATATTAAGGCAGCTGATTTAGACTATACATTGAATGTTGGATGTTGTGGCTACATACGCACTTAATACATTCTAGTTGAGATAATTACGCATATGCAGGCACCATGAATTACCTACCTAGGTAGGTACCGGGTCAGATTATCTGGCCGGAAGCATCACCTTGCAAAGTTGGTATGCCGGGGGCCTTGCTAATGTTTGTCATGTTTGCATTACGACGTATTTGACTTCCCCATATTTAGCGTCCCATCCACTTGCCTATGAGTTTTATCGTTGCGGACCCTACATTTTCCTTTCGTGGCAAGCTGGCCGCCCGTCTACGGTTCCTCCAATATTTCCCGCTACCAGCCTGCAATATGAACCACACACGCGGTCTCATATCATCCGCCCAGGCCCTACGCCAGATCTTCATCACACCCGTTGGCTCCTCCAGGGTTGGGATTCTTGCCTTCAAGCCGCTTCAGAATGCTCCCCAGACTCGGTTCTTTCAACAGTCCCGTTGCCTAGAGCTTCGAGGATACCGGCCACCCGTCGAAAAGCCCCCGATAAACGAAGCTATCCGTTCATCATTTGTCCAAGTTGTGAACGATGAAGGCGACCTCGACCCTCCGACCAGACTGGAGGATGTCCTCGAAAGCTTTAATCACTCCGAGTTCTTTCTTCTCCAGGTGCAAGAAGGAGACCATGACAACCCGCCGGTTTGCAAGCTCTACAATAAGAAAGAAGTGCGGGAACTTGAAAAGGCCAAAGCAAAGTCAGCTCGCTCATCCAAGATTACACTCAAACAAATTGAACTGAACTGGGCAATCGATGCCCACGATTTGTCACACCGCCTGAAACAACTATCGACCTTCTTGGAGAAAGGCCGCAGGGTGGAAATCCTACTGACTACCAAGAAGCGCAAGCGCAAGCCCACGGTGGATGAGATCAAACAGGTCATGCAGAGTGTTTTGGACACAATCAGAGAGGCCGGTGGAACTCAGACCAAGGCAATGGAGGGGGAACCGGGGAAGCAACTCAAGATTACTGCACAGAAGAATATCTAGCAGAGAGGACTGGTCACGTGTGTATTATATGGCGTTGAACTCTAAAACATGGCGTCGATTCCAAACCCTGGAGGTTGTATAGCGCTGTTTTTCATTACTGTTAGACCCCGGGGCCTCTATTCCAATATTGAATGTGTTGGCAGCATGATACTTGATGCCACTTGTACATATATCGGAAGTAGCACCGGAGAGCTACAACATGAGACAATTGCCCTCCGCATCCGCGTCAAGGCATAGTTGCCTCGCTAATCACCAAAAAGCATACATAAAATTGATGTCCCATGTTCAACCTCTACATGTGCCTAGTTAACTTCTGTCCGCAATTCGAGGTCGGTGATTGGCTGATGACTAAGCCGCCCTGAGGATCCATCCATCCCGGAAGCCATCTTACTAGAAAATTTGGTGTTGATCTGGGCTTCTTCTCTCCCATCCTTACTCCATCTCCTCAATCTTTCTTTTTTGTTCTTGTTCCATCGTTCTTGTTTCGATTGAACCAAGATGTCGACCATCTCTCGTTCATTGAACCTCCTGGCGCGCACTAGCCGGTCCTCCCTGCTGCGTCCAACTACCGTCAACCCGGTCCACCATGTCTTTAGCAACAAGGTCGCCGGCCGTGGCTTGGCTACTGCTTTCGAGCGTAACAAGCCCCACGTGAACATTGGTAAGTTCCTGTCTCTGGCGCATAATCCACCTTCATGCTAAAAGGTTATTGTTTAGGTACCATTGGTCACGTCGATCACGGCAAGGTAAGCTATTCGCGACTCATTCCGACATGTCCGCCCTCCGAACATGAAAATTAACACCGTCCTCCCATAGACTACCCTGACTGCCGCCATCACCAAGTACCAGGCCTCTAAGGGCCTTGCCAACTTCCTCGACTATGCCTCCATTGATAAGGCCCCTGAGGAGCGCAAGCGTGGTATTACCATCTCCACTGCCCACATTGAGTTCGCAACTGAGGACCGGCACTACGCTCACGTCGACTGCCCTGGTCACGCTGATTACATTAAGAACATGATCACTGGTGCTGCCAACATGGACGGTGCCATTGTCGTCGTTGCTGCTTCCGATGGTCAGATGTACGGCCCCCAGTCTAAAAACCTAGCTTGAAGAGTGTGCTGACGCAAACCACAAAATAGGCCCCAGACCCGTGAGCACTTGCTGCTTGCTCGTCAGGTCGGTGTCCAGAAGATTGTTGTATTTGTTAACAAGGTCGACGCTGTCGAGGACCCTGAGATGCTGGAGCTCGTCGAACTCGAGATGCGTGAGTTGCTCTCCTCTTACGGGTTTGAGGGTGAGGAGACTCCTATCATCTTCGGCTCTGCCCTCTGTGCTCTAGAGGAACGCCGCCCTGAAATTGGTAATGAGCAGATTGAGAAGCTCATGAAGGCCGTCGACACCTGGATCCCCACCCCTGAGCGCGATCTGGATAAGCCTTTCCTTATGTCCGTTGAGGAAGTCTTCTCTATCCCTGGCCGTGGTACTGTTGTCTCTGGCCGTGTCGAGCGTGGCCTCCTGAAGAAGGACACTGAAGTCGAAATTGTCGGTGCCACCGACTCTGGTAACCCCATCAAGACCAAGGTTACCGATATTGAGACCTTCAAGAAGTCCTGTGACGAGTCCCGTGCCGGTGACAACTCCGGTCTGCTGCTCCGTGGTATCCGCCGTGAGGACATCCGCCGCGGCATGGTCGTTGCTGCCCCTAACAGCACCAAGGCCAACAACAAGTTCCTCGTCTCCATGTATGTTTTGACCGAGGCTGAGGGTGGTCGCCGTACTGGTTTCGGTTCCAACTACCGCCCCCAGGTCTACATCCGTACTGCTGGTATGTCTAATTTCCACTGATTGATATGATATCAAATTGATATAAAGGATACTAACTATGCTTTAGACGAGGCTGGCGATCTGAGCTTCCCCGATGGCGACATGTCCAAGCGTGTCCAACCCGGTGACAACGTTGAGATGATCCTCAAGACCCACCACCCTGTTGCTGCCGAGCCCGGTCAGCGCTTCAACATCCGTGAGGGTGGCCGCACCGTCGCCACTGGTCTGATTACCCGTGTCGTCGAGTAAATGGTCCGCTCACACCCATGGTCAGGCAAGCTAATTGTCTGACCCTTGTATTATGAACCCCTTTTCTTTAACATCTTGTTTGTTTTGGCACCTTTTATTCCACAGCGCGGGAATCATCGATCAGCACGAGGGATCCGGGGGTAAACCGGAGTTTTCGCTTGAATCTTGTTCATGTACCTCTACTGTCTTGGAGATGTAGTCAGAGTTTCCTTCATTTCTCCACTCCCGTGAAAATGTATTCAGACCAAATTCTTCCTAGGCTCATATATAATTCCAGTCAATGCGTACGCAAATTTCGTTGCTCCACCCTCATTTCCAGTCTATGCAATAAAAGCAGAAGCTGTGTAGCAGTAAGCTCGATGGGGGAAAGATAGATGATCATATTGTGACCCCCTTGGTGGCGGTGCTAGTGGACGGCTAGATATCTTAGGCGGAGGTGGGTTAGGAATCCGCCTACCTAGATACTTGTGTATCTGTACTTTCCACATTCTTTAGGAATTCAGACGACTTCCATCCCATCTCATTCATCTCGTTATCCATCGAGTTTCATCATTCAGTAATTGTTTATTACAGACATCTTTTTATTAATATTAGCTATTATTAGTTCTGAAATTAAGGATGGACTTTCCTTTTTTAAAAAAAGGGAAAAAGCAAAAAGACAACAGGAGCAAGAAGTAAGAAAGAGAACGACGGGCAAGGCACACAAGACGAAAAGCAGCGCCACTTTCTTGAATTACCCTGTGATCTCTGATCCGCGGGGTTTTTCTCGCAGGCTCTTACGAGGCACAAGCGACTAGAGGGCTCGTCTGCCAACAGTTTTTAGCCACTCTCGGCCACGGTCACGGACACGCTCGTCTTGGCGAGCGCGCTGCTCATGGAACTTTTTCTGTCTCTCCGTGAATTGCTCTATAGCATCGATGATAGCCGTGGTCTTCTCAGACCCCTCTGCGTATCCCCGTTGTTCAAAAGCAAATGAAAGTTTGGGAGACCGTGACAGAAGATAAGAAGGAGAAGGGGGCTGATGTTCTCTTAGCCAGCTCAGAAGCCCTTCTCGCTTCTATCAGAAATTGGTCAATCATTTTCGCCGGGCTAACCACAGTCACAGGCGAGAGTTCATCGCTGCCCAAGAGCTCTTGGCTCAGGCATATCTTTCGTTCCTCATAGGGGTTTCCATGTAGGAACGACCCGTACTTCTTAACGAGCTTAGCGGGTTCCACAGCGGTCAACCAGGTTTGCTGCATCCCGAGTCCTTTGAACGAATAGTTAAAAGCGTAGAAATCCGAAATGAACCAACCATCGTCTTTTGGGCTGGCGGTGGAGAGGGTAGGGTGTGTGGCCCCGAGGATGATAGTGTTCTCATGGACCACGGGCACCGTTGAAGATATGAACATTGAAGGCAGCTTATCAGGTTGGCGGACATGGCCACCCCGGACAAGAGGCTGGTAAGGAGGTGGTGGTGCTGATGATGATGATGTGGAGACATGATGACGGAGTATATGAGTGAGATGTTTTGACAGATAGAACCAGTCCGTCGAAGTCCGCCGGCCATCGGGCCCCGCGTTGGCGGCCAGGAATGGCGGCCGAGAGCACGAGAAAGACCAAGGCGTCGGAGAGGCGGACGTTGGAGGGCGGCATGACGAAGTGTCCGCTCTCGTCATAGACAATCTTATCATAGTAAGGCAGGTCACCGTTGTCACGCTTTTCCGGCCGGGCAAGCGTCCATTGAGCTAGACGATTCATGCTGTCCAAGTGCGAAGCATATTTGTCCATCATATCTGGAGGGCAAGGACCTTGGCGTTCGGTATGGTTCGCAGGCTGACGAAAGATCGGCGGTTTGGGCACCATGTTGGTTGGTTGGTTCAATAAATGGAAATGTGAAAGATGTAAGACACGACAAGTGTACTGTTGACATGCAATGCATGCAGGGTATGCGTTTGTCTCTGTGCAGACTGAGCATTTGCCAGGTTTGTCGTGTTTGTCATTCTCGGAGGCTATTTATACAGCCTCCTTTCCATAGATTCATATCATATCATTCTTCCTCCTTCATCCTCCTGGTAGCATGTAGCCCCAAGAGGTTATGAGTCCTTCGCTCGAGATCCCTGAGCGAGCTTTTTTCATTGATACCCTGTCATCGTCAATGTGCGCTGCATCAGCAGCTGCAGAGAAAGAAGAAGAGGGGTCAGCCATTGTAGCTGATACAAAGAGATAAAGAAGATAAAATGATGTGAACACAGTTCAAAGATACTGTATACCACGATGGAGATAATTCTCTATGAAAAGAGACTCCGTTTGGTGCTCAAAGGCAGATTCACACAGCGGTGATTGCTCAAAGGCGGGTTCACACAGCGGTGAATTGTAATCCGGGTACGCACAGCGGTGTCTCGGGATCTCGCACAGCGGCGATATGGTGATTCGGCTTCGCACAGCGGCGACCTCCGATGGCTTCTTCGCTCAGCGGCGATGAATAAAAGGTGAGAGATATAGCTTCTGCTATTCTCAGCGAAAAGTGAGAGATATAGCTTCTCCAAAAAGTGAGAGATAGCTATTCTCCAATGAAAGTTTAGATCTTGATGAATCTAGCAATGAAAGCTTAGTTCTTGATGAATCTAGCAAAGGAGATAGAGGAAAAAAGGGCCTCATAACCCGTTGAGGCTACGAAGGAGGTGAAAGATGGAGAGGAAGTGAGAGAGGTGATGATGAATTTATGGAAAGAAGCTGCCCAGGTGGTATATAAACCAGCTGTATGACTAAGATACAAAGAGCCAACCTTGGAACCTTCCAAGGTTGGAAAGCTCAGTCTGCACACAGAGAGACAAACCCATACCCTGCATGCATTGCATGTCAACAATTACATCCAATAGAAGAGTACGGGTTCTGATGGAAGAAGATGAAATAGAAAGTTTGAGGTATTCCAAGGTTCTTAAGAACTACATATGTACATACTCGTACTACTGTTGTATGGTAGAACCCGACGGACTTAACGGATGTAGGATAGTGCATCTGATTGGTCCGGGCGAAAATATCGCACCACCTGGGCACTTCGGCCGAACTTGACGGACGAATATCTATGGGAACTATTCAGCTGTAGACTTCTTTCTTGTTCTTTTGTTTAGGATTACGTGGGAACAATTTGAGCTCGGGATTGCCTTGGCTTTTCAGAACTCTTGCGCCCCTTTTCTCTTGTCATCCTCCAGAGATCGTTCCTCGCCAAAGGACCCTGCTACACAACCTACGACGACTGATTTGATCGACTTAGCAACACAACGTCCGTGAACAGAGGATCTTAACTTGCATTCTCGCTATACTGGTTAGTATGGGTTTCTGGTCGGACCAAGAACCGGCGCGAAAGCGGATGAGGAAGGGGACCAAAAGTTGCACAGAGTGTATGTGTCAACAGACATTTGATATGCCTGCGCTAATAGTATTCAATTATAGGTCGGCGGCGTAAGATCCGATGCACATTCCACCCCAACCGTCCAGAAACTTGTAATGAGTGTCGGTCCCGAGGCACGAAATGTGTTGATCAAGAACATGCGGTTGTTACCCCTCCATTATCCGGCTACCAGCGGAACTCCCAACTTGGCGAACAGCCATACAGTCTCCGCGAGCGAGTTGCACACTTGGAGAACCTCGTGGAGGGGCTGACCAAGCGACTAGACCAACGGGACTCTAACACTCCGCCTTGTGATCACCATGGAATAGAACAATGTTGGTATCTCCCGGACGAATGTGGATTGATGCCAGATGACTGACATTAGCCAGCGGACGGTATAAAAGCGCATTCAAGACCACTGGATACTGAACCAGACGAACTAGGCCCATCCAGTGACCAAATTTGCAACGCGCCGATACTACAACTGTTTGACAACTATCTCGTGAGCCGCCGAGAGGACTCGTCGAACAATGATAAATTCGCCGGTGTTCAGGACATGTCGCCAAAAGCCGAAGCGGTGCGTGCAGAACTCATGAGATTTCTACCTCCCTTAGAGGATATGAATAAGATTGTCAACGCGTCCTGCCATTGCCTCGTGTGGAAAGATCACTTCCCGGAGCTCTTCGATCGACATGCCGACAGACTCGTTTTCAATGAAAATTGTCGCGATAATCTAGTGGCTCCCGCCGAAGTCGCGAAGGTACTCATGTGCCTGAGTATCAGCGCAGTTCATGCCCCGTCTGAGTTTGACTTTAACACTTTAACCGTGCCCTTTGAACCTCAAAAATTCTCTGATCAATGCATTGAGATGGTGGACCGTCTAATCGTCCGTGATGACAACTTCGCGGCTACCCTACCCGGTATAGAATGTCAGATGTTACTCCACAGGGTTCATTTGACTGATGGCCGGCTCCGGAAAGCTTGGCTGGTGATCCGTCGGGCAATCGAGTTTGCCCATTTAGCTGGGATGCATCTGTCCACTAAGGTTCCAAGGCCAGGCGACTCTTTATATCAAAGGCGCTTAAAAATCTGGTGTTCCCTGGCAACATCAGATCGGTTCCTGAGTTTGATTCTTGGCCTGCCTTATGGTATCAGCGATCAATTCTTTTTGCCACAGATGGAGCAACGTCTCAATTCAAATTTATCAGCTCCCGAGGAATACGTGTCGCGCATTGGCATTATCACGGGCCATATGGTTGACCGAAACCAAGACCCTTCCAAGATGACTCTCGAAGCAACATTAAGACTGGACCAAGAGCTGCAGGATTCTTGGGAATCCATGCCAAGTCACTTCCAAGCCGCAGAGCCTTGTCACTATGAGAAACGGGAACACTATATTGAGAGGGTCCCTTTGCAATTCATGCTCAAGCTACTACGTGCTTTCCTCCACCTCCCCCTGATGCTGCAATCTCCCCACGAGCCTCAATTCCGTCCCTGCCACACGATCGCGATTCAATCCGCAAGAGAAGGGCTCGTCCTGTACAAGGTCCTTCGATCTAACATCAAGCCCTATTTGTGCAAAATGATCGACTTTATGGCCTTCACGCTATGCCTTCTTTTGATAATACACCTGCAAGGCTATTCCGACGAGAATCCAGATCAAAGTAAAGAGCAAGATGAAGAAGATTGGGATATGGTAAAAAAGGTCATTGGGATCCTTGGCCAGGCGGCAACGGAGCTGGGAGGCTCAGTTGCTGCCGAGTCTGCAAACATTCTCCGCGCCATCCATGACACGAAAGATTTCAAGCCCGATTGGAGCAGCCTCTCGAGCTGCAAAATTACCGTGCCCTATTTTGGTACTATTACTGTGGGGGCGGGAACCAAGTTTTCCAAAGGTCGTCCCAAAACCAAGCAGCCGACCTCAGTAGTATCAGGCACCATAGGGACCGAAGCTTCCTGCTCAGAACAACGTCCTACTCAGCTCTATACGCCGCCGATGTCAGACCCTGAATGTGCACCGAGTACCAACACTGACGGCTTAAATGATGCTTCCTTCACACCTACGATGGGGCCTGGATATTCAGACGAGTCATGGCTTCCGAGGAGTGAAACAGTGACAAACCCATATGTTGGCCTGGAGCTCAACGCATTTAGTGGTCTGTTTGATGATTTTGGGCAGTATATGTGGCCAAATCACAGTGTTGACCTCGGACTTGATCAGGGCTGGAATCTGGACTGGTCAGATGGTGTGCCACCACCATGAGTTTAGATACCCTTGTGTATTTACTTAACTGCCTGAAATCTGTATATGATGTAAACTAAGAACATTTGACAATAGATATATTCCGTCGAACGAAATGCGGTTTCTATCATCTGATGGCACGACGCGGATGGAGGAATCTGCTGCCAGAGACCGGTGAGGTCTAAATAGCGAAGCAACATTGGTTGTCTGTAGTGACAACTATGTATACCATTAGTGTAGGAGATATCAATATCCCGTTGATAAAACACCATCTAAATCTAGAGTGGTCCCAGAAATGACGTTGCCGGGGCTAAAGGGGTTTATGTAAGACTTCCCCAACCCACGGGTGGACATCGACCTCGGGACTGATCATCTCAATGAACCCGTGAAACGACCGTGTGATCCCTGAATTATTCCCATTTCCCCGTTCGATTAGTCTGTTGCTTTTTCCACCTGCATGGCCCTCTAAGTCCTAATATATCTTTGCCATTTCAACTCACTCTTGCCACGAACACCTCTCCCCCTCAACATACACAGAGCAGAAGATAAACATGGCTGAACGACGCCCCTCAGGGTTGGAAAGGAGTCCAACTGCGCCGCCGGTTCTCTCAAATGGCCACTTTGCTTCGATCGGTGCCGAAGGCGATGCTGCTTCCTATGAGCACGGCGTGCAGGTCATTGATGAGAATAAGGAGTTCAAGTACGGCCACCTCCATCTGCTATGGTTCGTCCAATTTATAACGCTTGAATGCTGATCGCATCACTATAGTCCCGATCTGTCCAAATATTTGTCCCTTGAAAATGTCACGCCGGCTGGTTTCAATTACCATCTCATCTCCGTGTTTGGTTCGCAATCCACCGGAAAGTCCACACTGCTCAATCACCTCTTCGGCACCCAGTTCTCCGTGATGTCGGAGCTGGAGAGAAGGCAAACGACCAAGGGTATCTGGCTTTCGAACAACAAGAAGCAGGGCGACGCCGGCTCGGCGGAGCGCATGGCTGATAACATCTTGGTCATGGACGTGGAGGGAACTGACGGTCGCGAGAGAGGCGAGGATCAGGACTTCGAGCGCAAGAGTGCGCTCTTTGCGCTTGCGACGAGTGAGGTTCTCATTGTCAACATCTGGGAACACCAGGTGGGGTTGTATCAGGGAGCCAACATGGGGTTGTTGAAGACCGTGTTCGAAGTCAACCTGCAACTGTTCCTAAAGGATAAACAGTATGTATCCTTTCGATCATCTGCTTCTCTTTGCGCTTCAGGTGCTAATCTCTCTACAGTACCACTCACCGGTCCCTCCTATTCTTCGTCATTCGCGATTTCATTGGTACCACACCACTCAAGAACCTGCAGAAGACATTATTGGAAGACCTCTCCCGTCTTTGGGACACTATATCGAAACCTGCGGGCTTGGAAAAGTCGACGATTCACGATTACTTTGATTTCCAATTCTACGGACTGCCACACAAGGGTTATCAGCCTGACCAGTTTGTGACGGAGGCAAACAAGCTTGGCCTGCGTTTCCGGGAAGGTCACCGAGACCCAAAGAGGGATGCCCTAAAGGGCGAGTTCTCCGAAGGGGGAGTCTTCCTACCTGAATACCATCGCCGCATCCCGGCCGATGGATTCTCACATTATGCGGAGGGAATTTGGGATCAAATCGTTAATAATAAGGACTTGGATTTGCCCACACAGCAGGAGTTGCTTGCGCAATTCCGCTGCGACGAAATTCTGCGCGAGGTAATGATCGGCTTCGACGAGGCCATCACCGCATTTGAGGATAAGCAGGCCGAGTCCGTGCGTGTTGGTGCGCCTGAGGTCCTAGGGGGACTTGGTGTTGCCATGCGTGCTGCGCGCGTCAAGACGCTAAAAAGGTTTGAGACGGAGGCCAGCCGATACCACAAGGGCGTTTACCAGCGGAAAAGCGCCGAGCTTCAGGGCAAGGTCGATACCCGCCTCAAGGCACTTTTCCACGGCCAGTTGTCGGCAGCTCACAAGTCTGGAATCCGCGATTTCAGTGATTCGGTCAGCGCTGCTGTCAAGGATGGCCAGAAGAAGGGCGGTAGCTACGACTTCGCCGAAATCGTCGCCAAGGAGACCCAGTCTTCATTGGAGAAGTTCGAGGAGGTCGCCCACTCCACATTGGTGGATGGAGCTTCTTGGAGCAACTACACACAGGAGCTATCTTTGTTTAAGAAAGAATTGGCTGAGGTCAGTGCCCGTCTGCGCCGCGATGAAATGAGACGTCTGGCCACCCGCGTTGAGCGGTGGGTTCAATCTCGTCTGGGTGAATCTGTGGGCCTTGAGTTCAATGCGCTCGGGTCTGGAAGAGCTGGCGGTGGTGCACCCGAGAACGGGGAGAAACCTACCGAGAAGGACTTCTGGGATCGGATCTGGAACTTGTTCGAAGAAACTGTTCTTGACGCTGAGCGGAGATTCACAGACCGTGCGAGCAGCTTTGATGCTAGTATTGATGAGGTCGATGTTGGCCTTTGGCGACTGCGGCGTAAGTCTTGGGGTGTTCTTCGCGCCAAGATTGAAGAGGAGATGATTGAGGGCAACCTGCTTCTCAAACTCCGGGAAAACTTCGAGGACAAGTTCCGCTACGACGAAGCCGGCGTGCCACGTATCTGGCGCCCAACTGATGACATCGAGGGCATTTACACCCGTGCTCGCGAGTCTACCTTGACGGTGATTCCTCTTCTGTCTCGGTTCCGCCTCGAAAGGACTACTGCCCCACCCCCGCTTGACCGATGGATTGGACACACTCCAAGCACCGCGACACCTGCGGACGAGGAAGATCTGGCCCCCATCGGGGGCGTGGACGAACACGAGGGCAAGAGTTTAGAAGAAGAGATGACCATTCTTAGCGATGCGAAGCGCCAAGAGCTCACTGTACGATTTAAGAAGGCCGCGGACGGTGTCTACGTCGAGGCCAAGCGGAGCGCCATCGGCGGTATGACACAGGTCCCCTTGTATTTCTATGGTTTGTTGCTGGCTCTTGGCTGGAACGAAATCTGGGCTGGTAAGTTTTCATTGATGAATCCTTCATTTTCGCATTTACTGATGTACTGTCCAGTCCTCCGCAACCCAGCTTACTTTATCCTGCTATTTGCGTTTGCTATTGGCGCATACATCACTTACCAGCTCAACCTGTGGGGTCCCATGCTGAAGATGACTGAAGCCGCGTCCCAGCAAGCTCTAGAAGAAGGCAAGCGCCGCCTGCGCGAGTTCCTCGAATCCTCTGACACTGGCCGCCAGGCGATTGCTATGTCGGCTGGGGAGCGTGCTGGGTCTTCAGGCCGAAAGGAAGAGTATGAAATGTCAGATATGCAAAAGCGTGCCTCGAACGCTAATGACGACTTGGATGACATGTAACTTTTCTGCTTGCTGTTCCCTTCTGGCGATATCACCCTGTACTCTACTTCCCTACTTTCTGTAGCTTCTATATGCATACCACATGGACTTTGGACAACAATATCTTTGGAAATAGGACATCTGAATTTGACAGCGACTGCATCTGGACGGCCTAAGGGCTGTACTGCCTTCTTACCATTGTTGTTTCGGCTCTTTCGGGGCCGCCGACACAGGGGTTTATACTCGCATGTGAGGACGTCGCGCCTTCCGAAAGATGATCTCAATTACCTCATTGCTACCATAGCGGGTTACACAGGGCACGTTGCGAACGAAGGAAGGAACGAGGAGGAAATAACAAAGGATGAATTTGGGATATCTACCGACACAGACGTACCTGTCATAGACCGTGAGGGCTTCTTCATTTGCATTGCATGGATGGTCCACGCATCAGAACTCAACTTCTACATGACCTCTCTTGGTAAGACTTAATCAGATCCTATCTTCTCCTGCATTGGTGATATGTCGGCCGGACAAACCCTGCGCAAAAGACCATTGAGCTCAGGTTTAGTCCTGATTTGATTCGACTAAATTGGCGAGCTCTTATTGCGGGGGTCATACCCACGTCAAGGGACCGGACTTCCTCCGAGGTGAGGGGTATAATTCAACCATTGCAGCGTCTCACTACTTGAAATAGCTGGTGTTATTTGAAGCATTGAAGTTGTTCAGCTAATCTACTTCTCCAATCCTCTCCACCCCGAACCATGTCCGGTATTCCTAATCTCCCAGAGACATTCGATGATCTCCCCGACAAGCGTCGGTTCTGGCCTGCGTCCGCAGGGTCAGAAGAAGAAGGGCTGGGGATGCTCCGCCTTCTAACGCCCGGGTTAGTTGCTCAAGCCGCGCGAACACAAATCCAGACCGGCGAGCGGGTATGCTTAAACTGGAACATGGAGAATTTGAGTCCACCAGGTAAAATAATGGCACCTGACCATCGAATAAACATCGAATAGAATAAGAAGACGTAAGGCTCACGAATCATGAAATCAGGGTTCGGTCGCAAACCATTCGAGCACCGTGTCAAATGGGTTGCCGAGGGCAACGCCTTCGACGACGAGTACCACTTCAATCCACAGCAGTCCTCACAGTGGGATGGCCTCCGGCACCACAATGCGCCAGCCCCCACACCAGAAGACCAAGACAGGCGCCTCTTCTATGGCGGCACGAGCGCAGAGGAAATTCTAGATGAGAACTCGTCGCGGATTGGCATTGGGTTTTGGGCGAAGAAGGGTATTGCTGGACGCGGCGTGCTAATCGATTACGTCTCCTACGCCGAGAAGAAAGGCATCAGCGTAAACGCGCTGAGTCGGCAAATGATTTCGCTGGACGAGGTTCAGGAGATCGCCCGCGAGTGCAACATCAAATTCCAGAAGGGCGATATCTTTTTCTTGCGGGTTGGCTTGCCAGGGACGTGGGAGCGGATGTCGGCCGAAGATCGGATGGCTTATAGTCAGCAGGGCGTGCCGCAGCATGCTGGAATCGAGCAGAGTGAGCGGGTGTTGCGCTTTATATGGGATAATCATTTTGCGGCTGTTGCATCCGACGCTGTGAGCTTTGAGGTTTACCCGGCTCTTAACCCGGAGTTTGACTTGCATCATCATCTTCTGGCTGGGTGGGGTGTTCCTATCGGGGAGATGTTTGATTTGGAGGAGTTGGCTGCGACGTGCAGGCGTTTGGGTCGTTGGAGTTTCTTTATCTCGAGTAGTCCCTTGAACTGCTCCCGGGGAGTGTCTAGTCCACCTAACTGCATGGCTATTTTCTAGCTATCATATAATAAGGAGTGTTTATGGCAGGGCAATTCGAAATCACCTACTATATATGCCCATATATTCCATCGAGATGTCCTATGCCTCCTACTTTAAGCCAGGAGTATCCCACAGGGGGTTTATAGACTCCCCGCAGTACATGGTCCAGCAAACAGACAACAGACTGCACACTCTTTTTGGTTCCAAGGGGAATTGATTGGCCCTTTGTAAGAACCTGTACTTCATTCTTGTGGGAGATCAACATTTACCTGCCAAGACTGTTTTGATTTTAGGCATTCCAACCCTTTTCCCCTTCCCTCCAGTGCCCTCCTTTGCTGCAAAATACTACGTACCTGAATACACAATTAAATTCCCACATTCCACATGCTCGAGACAGCTGTGTTTTGGGACTATGTTTACCCAACCATGATGATCGTCGCGGCCCATTGCTTCTTAAATACCATGAGACGCAGTTCCCCTTCAGGTTCCTCAACCTAACCATTTTCATACCATCGACACTCTCTTTAACGCCTTTCCTAGCCGGTTAATCACTTTCTTTACCAGACCACAATCCTTGACCAAGATGCACTTCTCTAAGGTAATTCCATCCATCTATCATCTGCACTCCGATGTGCACAACTTGCTAACACAACACAGACCCTTGCCACCGCGGCAACCTTTGCCATGACTGCCTACGCCAGCTTCCCTGTTGCCAGTGTCAGCTTCCTGTCCTGGGAGAAGTGCGACGTGGGCCACCCCGCGCTCGGCGAGCCCAAGTTCTCTGCTGAAGTGAGCGCCACTCCCGTCACTTGCGACAAGACCACCGTCAACCGCGACTGGAGCATTGACAACTACTCCTTCCGCGCCCACATGGACACCAAGGACACATTCGCCTGCCACGGTGTGACCATCTGGAACAACGATGGCTGCGCCGGCGAGCCTGTGCACTTCCTTCCTTTCCACCACGGCCCCTTCACCGAGGGCCAGTGTCTCCCTGACATCCTTGAGCCTGGCTATGTCTCCTTCAAGCTGGCTTGCCACGGCTTCCATTAAAATGCGTAAATTTGGTCTTACGCAATGGCAACTTTCGAGATTGCTACGTTGGATTCTATAAAGGCCTTGGATTGGCGATACCTACATTCTTTTGTCGTCCGTTTTCTCTTATGTACTTTTTACTTGGCTTTGAGTCACGGTTATCTCTGTGGTATTACCGAGTACTTCCTGGGCTATGTTTCCCACGAGATTATTCTTCATAACATAATGTTTCCTACTGTCCAGTGACCTCAATAATCTGATGCTCATTTACACCATGAAACTCATTTCAAATCCAACGCCAGAAAACACATCATATTTCGAATTCGGTCTTCCACATGGGCAATGGCAGAAGAGTAAAAGCAGGGAGGGAATGGGCCTCCCGGCAGGACATGGTCCAGCAAGCGCTCAAACTGCACCTTTCGGCTAAGAGCGACGGAACGTAGGACCTTTGCCTCATTAGTAAGGTTGACGCTGCAGGTTACTACATATAATATACCGTCGTGATTATAATACTGGGTGATATCTGGACTCCATACAATTGCCCATTGCGATCACATAACTGAGCTCTACTACACCACGAATTGATTTATTTGCCATTAAAATCATTCATAAGATTCTCAAATCGTAATGCTCAAGCTTCTTAGTCGACTGGTATAAAATATGGCGGAGGAGCTCTGTTACGTACCTCCGTGAACAATATATTTGAGGGTTCCCATTCCCATTTATATGTTTGAATAACCCCCACAGCTCGATTATGGCATTGCTCTGATTCTAAGCTCACATTATAAAGTTTATAACGTCTTTAGAGCAAAAGAAGAAGTAATTAGTGTACAAGCTTTGCATGTGAGGATAGTGTGGTCGATAGACCGAGACCACACTATCACTTGATTTTTCTTCATATGGTCCAAGGCGATTGACTGAAACCAATACTGTTCGCAGGCGAATTCGAATCATGCAGCCGTAGTTTTTCTTCTATTTAAAATCTTCCTATTTTACTTTATTCATTTAATATACCAAGTATTTATATTTTCGACATTTCCGTTGTCAGAATGTCATAACCGGTTGCTTGAAATGAATGGAATGAGGATGTGCAAACTGGACCTGAAGGTAATACCAAGAGGCTTGCGTTTTACGTGCTATTTGTACATTGGCTACATATGTACCTACGTACGTAAAATACCTTCAAATACTGGTTTATTGAACTTGGAAGAATCTATGTTGGCTACGAAGTGAACGTTCATAATATACAGGGGTATCCCGTAGAATAAGACATATGCACAATGAACAGATAAGACATCAGCCATCGAAATTGAAGAGATCATGCACGCTCAATCGTGAATTGCAAAGATACCTCCCATCTTTGACCCCCGGCACCATATCCGCCACCCAGTCTGTTGCGAATCAAGCTGGATATCTTCTCCCGTAGCCGGACAAGATTATCCTCAGAGCCATTGACTCGGAGCTTCAGGTTTGCCATACATAGGCCATAATGGACCTGCCAGAATCGAGCGTCATCAATGCCGAACACGGCAGCGTCGGCTTCAATATCCTTGATGACATCAGAAACTCCTTGGCCGGAGTAGGACATGAGAAGCATGGAACCTAGAGTCTTCACCAAGCGAGTCCCTAGGAAGCACATGGAGAAGGCAATGGTGCCGGACAGGAGCTTATCGAGCCAATCATAGATCCGGATTGAGACCAGAGGTAAAAGCAGCAGCAGAGTTGAACAAGAGAGGGTGAGGAAGTGGGATGGGTTGCTCAAGACTGATGGAAGAGACTGGATATACCCAAATCGCATAGCCTTCCCAATTCGAGCATGGTTCTTGAGACCAATTGCTGACACAAGCGTCGATGAAATAGCTAGAACTGCAGTCACATCCACGCTACCAAGAGAAACCCGATCATGTTCATGCGGGTGGTGAGGCTCATGTCCAGCCTTCTCGAGGAAATGCTGCAGATTGTGGGAGATGAGATCCATCCCCATAAACAAAAGAAGCACAGCCATCGCGAATCCGGCTAGAACTTCTGCACGTTCGAGGCCGAACGGGTGGCGGATAGTCGATCTCTTCCAAACCTCAAAATTGCCCAGTACATCAACCGCAACACACAAAAGAGCCCCAAGTGAATCGAATAGAATCAGATGCGACAATGCTGTCATGGCCAAGGAGCCATGTGCAGTCCAGAGTGTGTACGCCGCAACGAACATATGGCATAGACTCCACCAGAAGCGGGTCTTCTGGTCCTTCGACATGCTAGATCTGCACTCTTTCAGTGTTGGCACGGGTAGAGAGTTCGGAAGGGCTAGGGGCGCGCGAGGAGGAGGCTCGAGGAAGATCTGGTGCGAGATGCTACTGTGTTTGTACTTGTGGCCACGGCGTTGTCCCATGTTCTGAAGCGCGAGGGGATAAGTTAGCACTGCCACTATCACAGGTCATCCGTGCTATTCAACTAACCGACTTGACCACTGGGCTCTTTGCCATAACAGTAGTGTTGAAATTGAATGGCCCGGCGGGGGAAGTGTCGCCCGAACCATTCTCCACCGGTGTCTCTGCATCTTCAGGCGAGGTTGCCAAATTGAAAGAGGACTTCGTGGGACTCAGAGTATCTCTGCGTTCAGAATCCATGATACCCTTCGGAAATGAAGCCTTGAGCGGCGACAGGGAATTGCGATCAATTGGTATCCCTGAGTTGACCTGGGTGGCATATTCGTCGTCCGCTGGCGGTGTGGGGGTGCGCGGCGGGACAGGGAGAGGAAGGTTCGAAGCCATTCTGGCTTTGCGAACAGAATGCCGTTATGAATTGATGGTTCCTATGTACATACACATGAGCACATACATATGTACGTTCTGGGGTTATCGACCCCCGGATGAGCCCCGGTGTTTCTGCCGATCATCACGTGGGCGGCCTAAAGGCCCCCGAAACCTAAATGTCCTAGCGCATTTCTGTCTCTTAGCCTCTGAATAAGTGATTGAATGTATGAAGGTAGGTCCATGGGGATTATTCGGACAACAAGAGGTGACAGAGGAGTCTCAGAATCTACTCCCAATAGGCTTAAATCTTATTCGATACAAGCCTATGACCTGCAGAAACATGCACAATTACGAAAGACTTCATTGGTTGTGGTTGTCATACCATAAGCGGGCGTGGGGACCCCCAGGGCTTCCAAGGTTGTTCCATACTGAGCAGCCATTTTTCGGACTTCATCTCAGTAACATCTGTATATGCACAGAGAGAGGTAGTTGCTATACCGAACATGAAGGGGTTAGGCAGATGAGTCTATCGGAAAGGGCCCCGCGTACCTAATGGATGGCAAATTATCCAATTTGGTTACCTACACACGCACTAAGCAGACTTGTTGTCTCCTCTCTCCTCGATATTGTTCGAGAAACTATTCTTAGGCTTCGTCAATACGAAAAAGGTATAGTAAATCTGATTTGAAGCAAAAGTCGGGGTCATGAAATCAATTTGCTTCGCAACAGTTCAGCAATAATTTACAAATTTACACTATTTCAATATACCGCTTCAACTCCCTATAATCGAGTTAGCCTTGCATTCCCAGGTGGCATAATACTTCCGACTTACCAATCAGTCACAGCCTCTCTCCAAAGACCCAATTCATGCTGTCTTGTGGCTGTGAAGAAATCTACAAACTCCGAGCTCAGAATCTCCCGTGCAACACTTCCCGGGGCAGAGAAACGGTCCAAAGCCTTGTCCAGAGTATTGGGAAGAAGTTCTGGGCGGCCCCCGGGAGTGCGTGCAGACATCGGTGGGACCTTGATCTCAAGCTTTTTTTGTACGCCCCTCCAACCGGCTGCCAGGATGACACTCAGCGCATAATGGGGATGTAGATCAGCTCCAGGAATGCGGACTTCAAAACGCGTGGTACCTGGCTTGCATACTGGTGGCGTGATAAGACGGATTGAGGCAATCCGGTCCTCAAGTCCCCAGCTAATGTGCACTGGTGCCCAGTAGTTCTCAACGAGGCGCTTGTACGAGTTCACGGTCGGTGCAAACAATGGCATAATATCTGGGAGAGCTTCTAAAAGCCCCGCGAGGAAATGACGTCCTGTGTCTGAGAGATGTGCGATGTCGGTCCATTGAGGGTTTGTCTCGGGTGTCTCCCTTGCAAACAGGTTCTTCCCATCATTGTCAGCAAGTGAAATGTGGATGTGCCCGGAACTGCCTGGCATGCCTTGCATGGGCTTAGCCATGAAGCATGGTGTAACGCCGTGGTCAACGCCTAGAGATTTGGTTAAGAGTCTGTCGACTTATTAGCCCTGGAAGCAACCGACAGTTTGCGGTATTTGCGGCACTCACTTGAACAAAGCCACTTTGTCTGCCATTTCGCTAATCTCAGAAACCTTCAAAGCCTATGTAGAGTGTCAGACGGGTTCATGGAAGGACCTGGATGGATGGCATACTGCTTCATACACACCGGGCCCGCCCTCAGTGTGCCATCCTTCAATGCCGCAGTTGATCTGCGCACTGGTGTTGAAAATATCGTAGAAATACTTCTTGTTGGCAACCGGTCTCGTTGAGCTATAGCAGAACATGCCAGCTGTAATTGGTCGAAGGGCACTAGGGGCATTTTTCTCCAGGAAAGTAGCGAGGTTGGGATGCTGGGAGCCTGCACTGCCGTATCCGTCTTCGGAAGGGGTCTGGAAATTCATAAATTCAAGTTCGACTGTCTAGTATCAGCCTTTCAGATCCCCTCACCGGATTTCCAGTGATTTCGACTTACCTCCAGCTAAAGCATGAAGCCCCTCCCCTGCAAGCTTATCGCACAGACTCCTCAACATACTCCTCCCATCTGCAGAAACCGGACGTGTATCATCGAGGAATCGCACCAGAAAGAAAGGAATGTTTTCTTCCCAAGGTAGGCGGCGGAACGAGCTCAGGTCCGGGACAGCCAGGAAATCTGCGTACCCTGATTCCGGGGGTGCGACCCGTGCATCGGTTGTCCATAGCATATCATGCATATCCCAACCGAAAAGGGCTGAGCTGAAGCCGAATCCCTTTTCCGCAATTCCAAGGAACTTCTCCTTGGCCATGACCTTGCCACGAAGCACGCCATCGCTGTCTATACCGGCGACTTTGACTTTGATGTCGTCGGCGAGAAGGTTGGGGAGTGATTCCACAGTGACCATGGTGGGCGTGATCATTCTGAGAAAATTCAACAAATCACAGCAGGACTAATTGACTGAGTCCAACAGTTGGGATTGAAAGAGACATTTCGCCGGCCCCTGTGGCTTTATACAATTGCGTGAATAGGTGGGTTGCTGAGGTTGCGGGTCCAACATGTGGTCAACATTAATGCCGCGCATCTCTCAGGTCGAAAATAATCCCGCGCGGTGCAGAGGACAGATGATCGCGCGTAATATCTTTACACGCAAAACAATGAACGTCATCGGTGAAGCTATCACCGGATGTTCTCTCGGAGATGCTCCGCGGTCCGCGCTGTGGGGTCAGTGGACAGCGCGCTTATCGGCGTGTCGAAATGGTACCTAGGTACGTAGGTACAAAACTTGAGAGTCGGAATTGGGATAAAAAATATTAACCTGAGGTTCGTTTTCCACGGTGAATCTAAAGCGGAAGTACACATCTCCAGTATGACACCCTCCATTCGCATTCATGTCTCCATTCTTGTGTGTGACACGCCTATCCAGCCTGTCCTCGATAAGTATGGCGACTACTACGCAATGTTCCAAGCACTTTTGAGGCAAGGATTCAAGGACTTGGAAATATCTGAGTCCAAAGACATTATGGTCGAATTTAGTGAACATCAGATGGTGGACAATAGCCGATTTCCTGATCTTGAGAACGTCGACGCCGTCCTTCTGACTGGAAGCAGTATGTTACTATCCATTTCAATGTCCGAATAAGACAATTAATATCACTTGGTAGAACACGACGCCTGGGCTGACGATCAGTGGATTCGTGATCTCACAAGCAACGTTCGTGAGGCTGTTTTAACACACAAGAAGCCCGTGGTCGGGATTTGCTTTGGGCATCAGATTCTTGCTCGGGCGCTGGGAGCTCGAGTTGGCAGAAGCGAGGCTGGGTGGGAGGTTTCTGTCGAGAAGCTCACCCTGACTGAGGCCGGGAAAGAACTGTTTGGAAAGGATACACTGGCAAGTGAAGAAATACCCGAATAAGTAATTGAGCGGGATACTGATTGAATACAGAGCATTCAACAAATGCACCGGGATATTGTCTTCGATGTTCCAGTTGATTGCACGAATCTGGCTACAAGTCCTAAGTGTGAAGCTCAGGGTCTTTACTTGCCCAAGCGAGTGCTATCGGTACAAGGGCACCCGGAATACAATGAAGGAATCATGTCATGTCTGCTCGAAGCGAGACATGATAATGGGTTGTTTGATGATGAACTGTATAAAGATGGGCTGTCCCGAGTGGGCGATTCCCATGATGGGTGGTTGATAGCAAAGGTAATTGCAAGATTCATATTAGATGCGAAGACCAAGTAGTTCGAGCAGATACAAATCAAGAGACAAAGGGTAAAAGTGGAATAATAAAATAAAATAATAAAACTATAAGCTGTCAGTTCTGCAACCGCGCAATCGGCTCCGCGCTATAAAGCCCACCTCTCCCACCTCTGGGATCCTTCTCTTTTTCCAATACCAGATACACTACCTGCGCTATGTCAAACCAAATTCGAACTATCTGCCCCTCAACGCACAGGGTCATCTTTGACCAGCCTGGCACTTCACTCGAAGAAGCTATCAAAGTCGCCGCCGCCTCAAAGCAAGCCTTTGAGTCCTACAGAACAACTTCTCTGGAGGATCGGAAAAGCATTGTGAAACGAGTGCTGGACATTATTGAGCAGCGCCGCGATGATCTAGCCAGAGAACTGACTGCACAGATGGGCCGACCCATCCGGTACTGTGCATCAGAGATCAACACTATGCGTCTGCGCGCCGAGTACTTGATGGATATTGCGGAAGAGAGCCTGTCCGATCTCCCTGGTCGGCCAGAAGCCGGCTTCCGGCGAATGGTCAAGCGTGTTCCCGTGGGGCCAGTGCTTATTGCAGGTGCTTGGAATGTGAGTGAGCAATGCTATTGATGTATTCTCAGACTTGCTCATCGATATGATAGTATCCTTACCTGACTACTGTTAATGCCCTTGTCCCGGCACTTCTTGCTGGTAACAGCGTTATCCTGCGCCCTTCGCCGCAGACCCCGCTATTTGGAAATAGACTACTCGAGGTCTTTACCGAGGCAGGGCTTCCGTCTCAGGTCCTTCAGGTCATTCATATTGGAAACCTGGATGTTTTGGACCAGGTGGCACAGATCCCTGAGATCCAATCTGTCTCATTTACCGGATCAACTGCAGGTGGAATCAGACTCAGGGAGGCAATCGCCAAGCACATCAAGCCTGTCAACCTCGAGCTCGGTGGAAATGATCCTGCATATGTTCGGCCAGATGCCGACGTGAAGCACGTCGCAGAGCAACTCGTGGACGGAGCTGTTTTCAATTCCGGACAGAGTTGCTGTTCCATAGAGCGGGTATACGTGCATGAGAAGATTTACGATGACTTTGTTTGCGCTGTGCAGGAGGAGCTAAAATCGTGAGCTTGGTTACATTCAAAAAGAGATATCTTTCTGACATTCAATCAGGTATAAACTCGGTGACCCGCAGGACCAAAGCACAACAACGGGCCCTGTCATCTCAACGCAGGCCATGGAAAAGATCGCTGCTCACGTCAAGGATGCAATTGCTAAAGGAGCTGTCAACTCTACTCCGCAGAATCCAAGCTTCGAGGTGGCGAGCAACCCTCAGATCCAAAAAGGGAACTTTGTCTCTCCGGTTGTGTTGACCAATGTCAACCATACCATGGCTACTATGAAAGAGGAGACTTTCGGCCCTGTGATGCCAATTATGAAGGTCTCCAGTGACGAAGAAGCTATTACATTGATGAACGATAGTGATTATGGTCTGACGGCGAGCGTCTGGACGAAGGATATCACTCACGGAGAGAAATTGATCGATCGTATTGAGGCCGGTACAGTGTTCATTAATCGCTGTGACTATCCAAGCCCGGTAAGACATTTTTTTTCTTTTCATTTTCCAAATTGACTTGTTACTAGCTGATCCAATGCTAATATTGCATAATAGGATCTTGCATGGACTGGCTGGAAGACATCAGGTTTGGGATGCACTCTTGGGCCACGGGGTTACGATGGATTCGTGAAGTTGAAGAGTTACCACATCAAGGATGGCTCGGCATGAGTAGTTCGTTCTGGAGATGGTTAAATAGTGTCATAGTTTGGAACAATTCAATATTATTTCAATAATGTTAGTTTCATTCAATTATTTTATTATATAACCGTCCGAGCATGTCTCCTATAACCTCTTAACTTAGAGCCACAAGACAACACACCATAGCCAACTCGGGGGATTTGCAATTGAGGCACCACGGATGAGTCGTATGAACGTCCATGTATATCTGCATACTCCGTACGGAGTGCTCTCCAACATATTGTATGAAGCTCATCCGAATAGGCCCAACTATAGCGCGGTTCCGGACCGCGCTGCCTTAGCCCCGAGACCCCACCAAAGATAGTCCACGATACCCGAAAGCGCTTCATGCACCTAAATGGCAGAAGATCTACCTGATAGCTACCCCTCATGCCCCGCGTGTTGAGCTCGCCGCGCCGACGGGTGGGGTAGTAGGAGCGCGATAGAGCTTTGAATTCAAACCACATTCTTGTGGATTGAGACGAGAAAAAGAAAACGGAGAATGTAGCGCGTGGACTCCGTGGCTGGGTTTAGTTTACCATGTGGGCTGGATATTGGAGACTGGGAATGGTATAAATTCAGGCCTTTACGAAGGGCCTACCCCCTGCGGTCTTATTCACTCTTGTCAACTACTCAAAACTATTCCAGCAAGCTGTTCCATTTCCTCCCTAGTTCCTTCTATCATATCACACAAAATATCAAAATGGTCGGGCGTCTTGAAGGCAAGAATGCCATCATTACCGGCGCAGCTGGGTATGTGCCTCTCTCCACCTATGACAAACCAAGCAACCAGAGACACACCTAACAAAAGCAGAGGCATTGGCCTTGAAACCACAATCCTCATGCTCCGTGAAGGCGCCTCCGTCCTAATGGCCGACATCAGTGACGAAGGCTTAAACAAAGCCTTGTCCAAAGTGAACAGTGTCGTGCCCGCCTCAACCCGCACCGGAAAAGTCGAGACTAAAGTCGTCGACGTGTCAAATGAGTCCCACATCGAAGCAGCAGTCGCTCATCTCGACGCCTGGGGTGGACTCGATATCATCTTCAATAACGCTGGAATCATGCACCCCAAGGACGGAGATTCGGAGGAGTGTCCCGAGGATATCTGGGATCGCACAATGAATATCAATGTGAAGGGCGTGTGGTACGGCTCCAAGCATGCTGTGCGCGCGTTCCGGAGGCATGGCAAGAAGCGCGCTAGCGTGATTAATACTGCTAGTATGGTTGCGCTGGTTGGGGCCGCGACGCCGCAGTTGGCGTATACCGCTAGCAAGGGTGCTGTATTGGCAATGACTCGGGAGCTGGCCATTGTCCACGCCCGCGAGGGTTTCCGGTTCAATTCGCTCTGTCCTGCACCTCTCAAGTATGTTGATATTTTGCCCCTTCCCGTCTATAACCTTCGATGGAACTGACATTAGATAGCACGCCTCTCTTGCAGGATTGGCTTGGTGATGATAAGGAAAAGCGCTTCCGCCGTGAGGTCCATTTCCCTACCGGTCGGTTTGGCGAGGCAGTTGAACAGGCCCATGCTGTGATCTTCCTTGCTAGTGACGAGAGCAGTTTCGTGAATGCTACTGACTTCGTCGTCGATGGTGGCTTGACAAAGGCATATGTTACGCCAGAGGGTCCGGCGACGGAAGCACCGAAGAACTTGGCTGCATGAATGGATGGCGACTTGGTAGCTTTGTACATAATATGAGTAACAGAATGACAACACATCACGCAAATGAGATCCATATTTGGTTTTGCTGCATTGCTCGACAGATATTCCAAGGCCCGGCCTCGGACGCAGGTGATTGCCACATTGCTTCGAGGAGTAGAAGTGTTCGGTGCATATTTCCAAGACCAAATGTCTCGGTCATCGCATTCAATCGTCCTCGTAGACAGTCCTGTTGGTCGGGGTTGAGAAGGCATGAACCCACCACAGCGATCGGCCAACAGAGGCCAGAGTTGATGCGCGCACTCGGAGACAGCTCACCCAAGTATGACATGGCTTCTGTCACTGCATTCTCCACCATGCCTCTATACATTCCATCATTGGTGTATTGGAAACCACCTAGGGAGGTGTATAGATAGACGAGTATGGCTTCTTGGAAGATTAACCCAGCTAGACGGACCTCCGTCCCGACATTGGGATAAGGCGACCAGCGTAGAATCTGGGCTTGGATGGATGCAAACATGGCAATATCATCAGCTGTTGGAATGACCGCTTGCGTATCCTCCATGATCCACTGCCGACCGAGATCGAAAATACACGGGATCAGCAGCAATAGTTCCAGCCAGCAACCGCATAGGTTGCCCACGTACTGGGTCCGAAGCAATTCGCGCGACCGTTGCTCTAGATCCAAGTTTAAGAAGAGCTGCCCACTAAAGCGCGCATCGATCGAAATCATACTGACGGTCGCAGTATATGTGTAATATTCGATGACGAAATCTTTCAAGTCTCGTGGAACCGCTGAGTCGCTCTGGGCAAGCAGTTTGACCAACAGTGAATTCGCGGCGGATAAGTGGTCGAATATTGTCCCGTTCATATCACCCTTTGCTGTCTGGTTTTGTTAGACTGTAGAACACTTTATTTTAGAACCATGGATCTCCTACCTCGGTAAAACACATCAGAAGTGCTCCCACTAGGAGCATAAGAGGGTTCGATTCTTTCCCGTCGATGAAGTCCGTTACACCACGACGGAAATGCTGGAGGGCTTTTGTGTAGTGGCTGTGAGCAATTGTATCTGATTCGTCCCGTGATCGAAATGCGCGGTGAGCGGCGCTTTGGGTGATTACCAGCTGCAACAACAAGTCACTAGAAAATGCCAGGGGTACAACCTGTACCAGAAAGGGGTTGATAGGCGTGGAGCCATTGGCCATGCAGTCGGCTGTTGTGGCTAGGTAATGACTGAGAAGCTGATAGGACTCGGCATCATAGCCAGGCAGCAGGGATAGGCTACGCGGCAGCACGTTTCCCATTGACACAGAGGCGACAAGAGCATCACTGCTAGTGGTGGCCCCTGTAGCTGTTGACAGTCGGCGTTGATTATGGGTCTCCTCATGCAGCGTCGTATCTTTAAAGTGGTCTCTAATAGTCACCGAGTGCCCTGCACTGGATGAAACAGATGGCGCGCGTTGCGATAAGGGACTCCTAGGCATCGACATCTCATCGAGCTGCTCAATGGCATCGAAAATGTTCGGTCGGCACTCATCTGCTGCAGATGCTTGGGTTTCGTGCTCGTGGCTGGGATCTCTCTTGCCAGGTACATCTGGAGGCCACTGGCAGGCCAGGTCATTGCGCTGACAGCCAGCACAGATTGGACGTGTCTCGTCACATTTCTTCTTGCGACGCCTGCAAGTCAAACAACCAGTTCTTACTCGGACAATTCGCTGCACACGTCGATCTGGCGGCATATTTGATTTAAGAAGATCAGAAGAAGGCAGGACATTAGGGGATCTCAGCGCCAATCGTATCTCTGTGCAGAACTGATAAGAAAGTGTGGGGTAACCTTGGCACTCCCGCAACGTTCACAACATAGAGACCTCAGAAGGCCTACACAGAACACAGAACACTATCTTGATGGTCATTGTATCGTTTTAATACTTTGAGCTCTTTGCTTGTATATAACCAAATTAGTTTGGCAGCAAATTATCCATCACCACAGTACTGCATTTCTCTCCGTAGCCCTGGACCTCAGCTTCCTCGTGCCGCACATTGTTATATATGCAGCAATCTAGCACAGACTTTCACAGAAGATCTATGGGAAATCTTCGATTCCGGTCCCAATCTATCCCAGTAACCGAAGGGGCCATCTAACTTGAAATGGCCGTGTATTGGAGAAAGGGCCTTGTTAACTAACGTTACATGCTGCAAAAATAGCAAGGAGACGAACCGGTACACGACCAGACCGGTCATGTGAAATCTGATGCGTACAGGGTCGATGGGTACTACTGCTGCTCTATTACTTTCATTCGTTGGATATTAAGAAATGACTACCAAAACAAGAAAGAATTAGGCATCGCCGTACAAACCGGAGGTCTAGACAAATCACAACATAAATCAGACTACTCAGAACGATCGGACATCCGAAGAACTACTCGCATACTTGCCACCAATGTCGTCAGCAAATGCCCGAGTAAGTTGAGGCTGCATGATCCCGGGGATAGCACTCTGCATGTAGCGAGCATAAACCAGCATGAGCGTTAGCCACTAAGAGATATCCCGGAACCGGGATAACTCCTGCACCGGTCTCCCAGTGTCACCTGACCCATGTGCCGAAGACCCGACGATCGGTGCCTGAGGCTGCAAATGGAACGAATACCGGCTTCTCTCCGCATAGACCACTGCCCTAATGGCAACTCAAGACGGGTCAGGCCGCCGGTATCCAGGAAAATTTGTGACAAACAGAGGGGCAATGAGGCAATGGGGTCTGGCCAGGGGTCATTATTGTGTCAAGCTTTAAGTACCAGCCAATCACTATGCTCGATATTGCAAATTGGAGAGTGGGTTTTCTTCCGGTGTTAAGGTCCTTTTTTGCATTATCGCCGTTCGCAGTGGTTGGAATACTATGCCGTCTGTCTCCCTCATAATTTTTCCCCCTCTGTGGCTACTGGTTTATATAAAAAAAGTTCCCCGTTCCTGAGGTCTGGTTTTCACCCCCAGAGAATCAGCAGAATCAGTGTCGCGTGCCCGTTTAGTTGGCTTCGTCTATATAATCTTTCATTCCTTCCGCAATTATTGTCGATTGGTTCTCCGTAGGAGCATCGATCATGTCAGATCATAAAGAGTCTGGCTCGACCAGGTCTCAGTCGGCATCAATATCCAGTACCGATTCCGAGTTTCAGACATCAAGAACACAGTCACGACCTCAGAGCTTGGCTGGTTCTCTGAGGACGAGGCTGCGGTCATTGTCAAATTCAGGAACGACCCAGGTGGACCGAGTTTACTCGGGACGACATTTCAATGACCAGTCAGTATATCACAGCGACGATGCGTCCAACTATGGTGAACCGTCTGTCGAAAACGAACACGAGCCCGATGCTATCCAGGAAGTGCGCAACGGGATTGTAAATGAGCGTGATCTCGACCTAGAAAAAGCCGATACTGCAGAGCCCGAACTTGAGAAATCCAGGACGACAAAATCGAACCGCTCTCGTCACGACCCAAAACTGGTAGGTTGCTTCCTGTTCCCAAATCTGCATTCCGTATTAAGCCGTACAGGTAAAATGGGAAGGTCCTGAAGACCCCGAAAACCCAAAAAATTGGAGCAACAAGAAGAAGTGGGCTGCTACCATCACTGTATCACTATTCACGTTCATCTCGCCGGTCTCTTCGTCAATGGTTGCACCGGCACTGCCATCACTGGCAGCAGACCTCAAAGTCACGGACGAGGTAGTATCACAACTTATGCTCTCAATCTTCGTTCTGGCCTACGCTGTTGGGCCGTTATTCCTCGGGCCATTGTCAGAGATCTATGGCCGCACCATCGATTCTGCAGCTCGCCAACCTCTTCTTCTTAGTTTTCAACATCGGGTGCGCGGTGTCACAAACGAAAGTCCAAATGATAGTTTGCCGCTTCTTCGCTGGACTAGGAGGCAGTGCCCCGCTAGCAGTAAGCCAAGCCGCAAACCCAATCCCAAGAAAAGTTTATATCTAACGGCATCTAGATCGGCGGCGGGGTCCTTTCAGATTGCTTCCGGGCTGAAGAGCGCGGAAAGGGCGTCGCAATCTACAGTCTTGCACCACTCCTAGGCCCAGCTCTCGGCCCCATCGCAGGAGGCTTCATCGCCGAAAACACAACCTGGCGCTGGGTGTTCTATTCAACCTCAATAACTGACGGCCTAATACAAGTAATGGGCCTCTTCTTCCTACGCGAGAGCTACGGCCCGAAAATCCTCCTCGACCGCGCCGTCCGCCTGCGCAAAGAAACGGGCGACGACTCTTACCAAACAGAAGCAGAGCGCCAAAACAAGACCCTACCCGAAGTATTGCGCAGCTCACTCGTCCGTCCCTTCCGCCTCCTCCTCACCCAGCCAATCGTCCAAGTCCTCGCACTATTCATGGCCTACATTTATGGAATCATGTACCTCGTCCTCTCAACATTCCCCACCCTCTGGACAAGCCCAAGTTACTACAACGAATCGACCGGAATCGGCGGCCTGAATTATATTTCCCTCGGACTAGGCTTTTGGCTCGGCTCACAGATTTGCGCCCCGCTAAATGACCGCATCTACCGCCGCCTCAAGGCCCGCAATGCCGATGTCGGAAAACCAGAGTTCCGTGTCCCGCTACTCTTCGTCGGCGCCTTCTTTATCCCTGCTGGATTGTTCATCTACGGCTGGACTCAAACTACGGACGGGCCATTTGCACAGGCCATAGCTTTACAAATGGTCACGTGGTTTCACCTGACGAAGAAAACCCTTTTAAAAGAAAAAAAAACAGACGACCCTTATTTATAACCGACATTTCGCACTTCGCAGTCTAAGTCGCTGGTACGCGAGGTCACCTGACATCGGTGCTTTATGCTCTAAGTCCCACTATGTAGATCTCTCCGAGTCCTGACTGCGCAAGTGGGATCCGGTCAGAGCTACGCTCAAGCGTGGAAGACGATGACAAAGGAGTGTACCAAGTACCAAGATGCAAAGTGTCGATTTTCACGACGGCGACCGGAAACTAGAATGACATGACCCGTATAGATTAGTATAAGAGGAACAGGCGCGTTAAGCAAATCACTAATACACCCAACACCCAATACACCCATTAACGGCAAACGGATATAGACTGAAGTTTGACCGTCAAAGGTCACGGTGACCTTTCTCTCACTTTTATCCCTTGTCCACTGATTTTTGCTCACATTGACTCTCTTTTCTTTTTCATCTCTTCTCATCTCTTCTTATCCTATAAGATCTCTTTTCTATCTCTACATTTCCGACCTTACGCGACCGACAATGCCGAAGAAACTATCGCTATCTAAAAGGCCATCTAAGCTAAGATATAGCTTCTACGAAGACCCCCGTCGGGTGATAACACCGATTATATTGTCAAAATGAATAAGTATACGTAGGGACTCTTAAACCTACGCCCGAAGCACCCTAAGTTTCCTTATTATAACGAGATCAAATTCGACGATAATGGTCGACTAGTCATCCCGCCGTCCGATAGGCGTCTATTAGACGCACTAGTGTTTCTAATCGTAGGGCACGATATCGTCCCTTAGCGTAGTCGCTATAGAAAATAGCCCGCGGATTTCAATTCTAGCGGAGATATCTATCCCGATAGGTGGCCTATAGGAGAGCCTATTATTATCTAGGCCTTCGGGCTTCTATTTATCGCTATATACCGCGATTACTATACTATAGTAGGAACTCCCTTCTATAAATATATATAGCTTATTATAAAAAAGGCTAGTAGGGACGCCTTAAAATATAGAGGGTTTCACTTCGGTAAAGTCGTCGCGCCGCCCGATAAACTACCCGCTATAATTAATCCGGCGACCACCTTATATATTAATATAGAGAATTACGACTAGACTTATTTTAAGGACATTCCTAGCGTACGCTACGTTATAGACAACCTACTTCTTATATATTATCGCGGCGTTCTTACTCTAACTAGTCTAACTAATCTAGTCGGTTTTCACCCTACTCTAGGTCCGATAGCTTCTAAGCTTACTAAGCGACCGGCGGACGTCCCTTCTAACGAATAGAGCCGCTTAGGAAATTTGCCCTACACTAAGGCCGCCGCTATTATATTTATCGATAAGGATAGCGTTACTCTAATTAGGACGGTTATAGACCGATATCTGTGGGACCCGGACCCTAAAGGACACCCGGTGAAGAAAAAGGTTAATATCACGACTTATAGCGCTACCACTAAGTCCACGCCTATAGGCGCCCCCTAATATAACGCGAACACCGATAATCACCTAGCGAGTTATATTACGGTTATCTAGGACGATTCGATTATAGAAGACTTAGAAGTGTCCGAATATAACGTAGGTATATCGCCGACCTCCTAGACGTAAGTTATAGAGGACCCTTCGCGCGAGGATAAGACCGATAGCCCTACTAAGAGAGTTCGCGAATAGTTTAGCGATAACTTTGATAGAGACTTTATAGAAGACTATAACTATATTAATAGTATCGTAAAGAAGGCGAAAACTATCGCTTAGGCCTATTCTATCCTACGTTCCTACACCGCCTGTAAGATTCTAAAACTAAGAGACGACCTTGAGGACGGCGAAAAGGAGTACACTAGGATATTAACCACTATCACCACCCGTCTCGAAGGTAGGCTAGCCTAGTATAAAGAAATACTCGTCACTACGCTACGTAAGGTAGGTCTCTAGCCCGCGGTGAACACTATTGACGATGAGAATGTTATTGACGATAAGAACGCTATTGACGATAAGAACGACGTTAATAATGAGAACGACGTTGATAATAAGAACGACGACGACGTTAACGATGAGCTAAACACCCTCGATAACGGTAGTGCTCTAGAAGCCGGTAGTAGCGATAGCATAATGCCGGTTTAGACAATTTGCTTTTTTCTTCGGTCTAGTCGCTTCTATTGTGTCCAGAATTTACTCAAATAATTCTTTTCTAGTCCGGCGTTCACCGGTACTACTTACGTTCCTTTTTTAGTGCTTTAGCGCGTTTATTATCTTTTATATTACTTAACTATAATATATCTAACTATCGTCGCCCGAGGGTGGCCGATATCTAGGGTGGTGTCGGTAGATATAACCGACGGTCAATAACGCCGTTTAATATATTATATTATCTTCCCCTTTGCTTATAGTAGTTACGGAACTATAATAGATATCTAGAAGACATATATAGATTCTATCTATATAGATTTATCTTACACGATATGAATGATAGCGTGTAGGGCCTCTAAGTCGTCCTCCGTCCGTGCCTAAGTCGGATCCGAGATAGGCGTCGGCGATTTCGTCTATTTTACTAGGCCTATAGTAACTATATCCTTTTATACGGATCCGTCTTTTCCTATATACTATATAATCCCTCTATATAACGACGACTTTAAGGTGGTACCGATAGTCTAGTCTCTAGTCTAGTTATGGTCTGGTACCTTACCTAGGTACCGATAAACCTTATCTATTTATCTATTCGTTAATAACTAGTCTCTTTTAAACTTTCTTTTACCTCCTAGTTAGTTTTTAGTCGTCGCTATAGCTATCTATTATAAATAACGATTTTAACTCGTCTAATATTGACTTTAGACCTATAGCTAATAAGCGAGGTTATACCGTTAGATAAGAATCAATCGATAAAATCATCGAGAATTCGGCCGTAAATCGTCTTATATCTAAGAAAACCGTGAAGTAGCTTTAGTTTAGCTATAGTGCTCTAGGTTCCCGCCGTTCCTAGGACCTATAGGTAAGGCGATTTAATGCCTATCGGCAATACACTCTATAGGAGGACCTAACTACTCCCTTTACTAGTGAAGATCTACTTCGATTCTTCGACTCTATTATCGGTAAGAATATTATTATTACTTATCGTGGTTATTGTCACGTTTAGCTAATAAACTGATCGCGGTAGATATCGTAAAACTATTATTAGGCACTAGTAAGCTAGCACCTAACCTTAAACTAGTTAAGAAGGCATTCTATATACTTCTAGCCTATAGCGAGTTTACGTGGACCGAGAGTGATAGGTTTAAAATCTCTCGACACGACGGACGTCGACTTTAGTTATTTCTCGACGATACTATTAAAGCGGGCTATCTAACTAAAGGCTATTAGAGAAAGCGTACCTAGATCGGCTTCGTAACGCTATCTCGAATAGTTCGAGCGTTCGTCGAACACTAGCTAGAAAAAGGGTACACTAGCTAGGACGTTATCGTCGCTAAGTGCCTATTAATCACGTTAGTCTCTACGCTTAGCTACCGGGCTAGAGATATAGCGTTAACTATAGGATACACTAGTAACGAATACCTATAGTACCGTTATATCGAACTTACTATTAATAGTTATACGGCCGACTTCTATAACATTCGAGCTACTATCACACTTAAGAGCGTTAAGGGGTATAAGGATATCCTTAATAAGAACTTCGTTCGATTTATAAGACCGCTCGACGATATCGAATGCCTATATATTTGTCCGATCACCTAGCTCCTCGTTTATAGTTTACGTAATAGACTAGTGTACGGAACCACACTACTAGTAGTCCTTAATCGAGTATTTGCTAGAGCCGATCGACGTATTAAATAGATATAGCCCTCCTTCCCTATACTAGTAGCCTTTAGACGTGGCCCGTCACGCTATAACTTACCTAAGCCCGCCCCTATAGACTAGCTTCTTAGTACTATTAAGGAAATAGGCTTAATATTAAATATCTTATCCCGTGTATATATATATATAATAAGGCTCGGGGCTATACGGGATATCGCTTACCTCCTAAGGAGTAACGAATCTTTCGGGTACACTATAGACGAATACCGTTAGATCCTAATATATAAACTAACGTCGTTTAATAAAGGTATCACTAAAAGATACGTTAGGGATGCCACCTAGGACCTATATAATGCCCGGGTAGCTAATAGGTCTAAAAACTATCGTCTCTAGCCACGTTTTATATCTACGTTAGCCGTGGATATAGTTAGGGCTCCTATAACTAAGTAAGAGATCCATAAATGGTAAGAAAGTAACGTAAGACAAGGATAGTCGAAAAGTAGAAGACGGCCCCCCGCTAGTATCTAGCGTGAGCGCTTAGCTAGTTTTATAGAGAACGCCGAGCCCGAAGATATCTCTAAATAGTAACCCGAACCTAGATAGACGAGTCTCGTCGCGCTTACTACTAGGACCGCTAGCGCTATTAATGCCCGTCGGCCGCCGTCCCTACTAGTCTTAGAGACTATCCTAGCCGATTCTAGGATACTAACTGATTCGAATATCGACCCGGCGCTCTTTAATAGTGACTTATTAGAATAAACTAGCGTGCCGGCCGTAGATATTAACCTGCTATAGACTACGCTTTTTCCTATAGATAAGCCTAGCGAGTCGACGACGGCTGTCGAGCCTAGCTAGGTTAGCTATAACGATTCTAATATAGTCGACGAAGAGACCGACCGACTTTTGCTTAGTAGTGATAGCGGAACGCCCGCCTATAGTGTAGAAAGTTTTGTTAAGCACTACTCGCGAATTAACGTCGTCCGATACGATCACACTAAGAGGGTAGGCGGTATAGTAAACGGACTAGAGGATGATATAAGAGACTTAATAAGAGGTAATTCTCGGGATAAGCTAACGTATTATAAGTACCGATACGGGAAGACACTAAACTATTCGTATTAGACTATTTTAAAGGCGTATATTATCGTCTACGAACGAGCGTGTAGTAAAGATCTCGCTAAGCTTAGATATAGGTAGGAGGATATATCCTCGCACGTTAAATACACGCACGAAGGCTATAGTAGGACTTTTCTCTATAGGGGTTTAATATTAGCTTATATAAGAAGCGCCTACGACTAGGCGCCGCGGCTATATAAGTATAGATACGACTTATTAACTATCTTTATATCCTAGTATAGTTACTAGACACACCTCGATCGCTAGTATAGTGACCGCTAGCCGACTCTATATCTATATCTAGGATACGAAAGCGGTACGAGCTTCCGTTATTAGTCTACGCTATACCGTTATCTTTCCGTCTACCACTAAATTACCGACCTAATAGTGTAAGTTCGGTACCTCCTACCACTTTAGCTAAGACTAGTATAGGTTAGGGGGTAGACCTATATAGTGGACGGCTATAAGACTAAGTTCTAGTTAAGGGGCTATATACTTATATATCTTATATCGACGCGTTATAAGATATATACGGAGGACGCTAAAGCTAAAATCGATAAATAGGCGTAGTTTAAATAGATAGTAAGGGAGTCGCGGGTAGTACCTTATAAGCGTAGTATACACACTAGGGATAAGAATAGATAGGAGGAGATAGTGGGCTAGCTACCGAAGAAGCGCTAGCTATTGATAGATAAGGATAGAGGAAGTGACTACGATATAGACTTATATCTTTAAGCTTATTATATAATCATACTATATAAATATCGAGAGATCTTTAACGAAGATAGGACGGTATAGGATCGACCGACGAGTAGGCACTAAGTTATACTAAACATATTAGACTATAGAGCTTATTAGCGTATAGCGCTAGAATTGTTATTAAGCTTATAAAAAGTATAAGTGCATTTACTATTATCCCTAAAAGGTTCTTACTAAGCTTCCTATTAATATTACTTATAAGAAAGTATTATTAGACCCGGTATATCGCGAGACTAGGCAGATATTTATACTAGGTGAATTTCCTTAGAGACTTTATCAGATAAATTTATAAGGTTCACTAAGTTCCTTAGGTAGTCGCATTCTTCCTATTAAGTCACGCTACCTATTATATACACTCTCCTATACCACTACTATTAGATCGCGCTAAATATCGGCGCTATACTGTTTAGTACTAGTAATATTATTACGTTCTAGTGTATCCAGACTTATATGGTTAATACCTATATGCGGTTTATAGCTAGTGCGCTTACTACTAGGGCATTTTTACGCTCGATAGCTAGGTTTAGGTTTCCACTTTTTACACCATATATATATAGCGCTTTAGAATATGGATAGGGGAATAGTCTGCTGGCATTCGTGGCTATCGTCATTGGAGTGCCGGCGCCAGTGTTTTTGTGGAAGTTTGGGGAGACGTTGAGAAAAAAGAGTACCTTTGCAGCTGGCTAGGTTATTGGCGAATTAGTTTTAAGATTATATGGTATGCTTAGATAGGATTTGTTAATTTATTAAATTCCTTTATTCCTTTCAATGTTATCATGAAACTAAGAAGTTATGGCGAGTACGGTATGTAATTCTTTTCGCATGTGTCCGGGGATTGTCACGAATGCCTCGGCTCTCCGGCTTCAGTTTCAGGCCGTATTGTATGTATACGTTGTATCCATGTGTTCTATGGAATTTATGAGAAACACATGCAAATCTTTCTTGTCTTGGTTTGAGACACGGCATTCCTCTCCTAGACTTCCTCCAATCGACGTGCGATCTGCAGGGGCTTCCAATGTACTTCATAATTATGGATTACAACGCAGACAGACACGAACATCTGATCTAAATGGTATGTCTTGCTGAATTTGGTCAAATATGCAGAAAATAGCAATGTATGAAATGTATGAATTATGTAAACGATATGGTCAAGCCTTATTTACATCCCCACCGAGGAGATACATACTACTGCACTGATCTGATCGTAGGTCGACGGACTCGAGCAAGAGGGCAGCATTACTGGAGATGCATCATGCATTGACATACAAGGTCGAGATGAGAGCAAAATTTATAGGGGCAAAAAGTGTGTATTTAGATAAAATGTAACATAGAGAAAAGAAAAAGAGATCGCAAAGCAGACTATCTACATACTAGTCTGCCCGCTCTCCCGTAAGACGGGGGTATAGAGTATCTATGGTCACATAATAATGAGATCCGACACAAATGATTAATCCAATTAGCTCCGCGAATGTCACTCAGCCGACATCAACCAAGGGCAATCGATGGTCGGAACATTTACTCGTCGTGCTTGGCCTCACTGCCGCTGCTCATGGCGGCCTCGGCCTTCTCGGCTTCGGTGTTGACCTGGAGGTCGGGGGTATCGAGACCCAGCTCATTCTGCATCTGAGTAATTTCAGCGATGGAGAGCTTAGGCATCTGCTGTGCGACTTGGTAAGGCCACTTGCCCTCAACGTGGGCCTTAGCGAAGATAATGTCAACCTCCTCGAGATCACGACCGGCGGTCTCACAGTAAAAGAACCAGGCGAAGGGGATGGCAATAAAGTTGACAAGCGCGAAGAAGAGGTAGATACCCCAATCGGACTGGTTGGAGAACACAGGAGTGAACATGACGACGGCGAAGTTGGTGATCCAGTTCATACAGGTGGAAGCGGAGGCGGCCTTAGTACGGGTGCGGAGGGGGTTGATCTCCGGGGGGTAAATCCAGGGCAGAGGCAGCGTAGTAAAGGCGAAGAAGCAGATGAATAGGAAGATACCGACGATAGCACCCTTAGCGTTCTGCGCGTTCGATTCGATGAGACAACCCATAGTGATGATGAAACTAAGACCCTGGCCGAGGAAACCAATCAAGAATAGGTTACGGCGACCGACCCTCTCGATCATGAAGAAAGACGGGATAGTGGCGAGAGCATAGACGGTGGCGAACACACCTCCTAGAACCAGGGGAAGCTTGCCCGTCATATGCAAGTTCTGCTCGAACAGTAGGGTCGAGTAGTAAATAGCAGCGTTGCAACCAGTGAATTGCTGGAAGAACTGACCAGAGCAACCAATCATCATACGCTGGAAGTTCTGAGTCTTACCACCAGTGAAGAGGATACCCCAGCTGCTACCGGCCTCAATACTTTGCATAGCCTTAAGGTCAGCCTTCATAAGGTTGAAATCGGCAAGCACATCATCCGCATCGACAGCACTATCGTTGAGCTGGGCCAGGACTTGAAGGGCCTCCTGGTCATGGCCCTGCATAACGAACCAACGAGGCGACTCGGGAAGCATAAGAGCACCGGCAGTGACGAGGATGGCAAACACAATCTGGAAAGCGACGGGGAAACGCCACTGAACCGAGTTGTCGACATAGGAGAGACCGAAATCAAGCCAGTAGGCGATGAAGGTACCGACGGCGATGATAGCACCCTCGAAGCAGACGAGGAAACCACGATTGTGAGCGCGCGAACACTCAGACTGCCAAACGGGGATAGTAGCGGTGTCCATGCCGTTTCCAAGACCGGAAATGACACGTCCAACAACGAACTGCCCCAGTCCCCAGTGAGGGCCAAAGGCAGCAGTAGAGATAACAGTACCGAGAATCATGAGGAGACCGCCGGTCACCAGGAGAGGAGTACGACCAATACGTTGACCGTACATCATAGTGAAGATAGCACCAAAGAAACAACCAAGTTCGTAACAGGCAGTGACCGCACCACGCAGAACGGCGACGTGCTCGGAGTCACCATGGAGAGGGGGAATTCCTTAGTGAACTGGTTGCCAGAAATGATACCGGACATCAAACCCTGGTCGTAACCGAAAAGTGAGAATCCGACAACGGATGTAAAGGTGATGGCGACATGGAGCTTCTTGCCCCGCAAGCCGGAGGTCGTGGTCCACATGATGAACGTCCTCTATTAGATGAAGAGAGAAAAAGACCAAAGCGACATGAGGGGAAAAAGAAAGAAAGCTCAGACACTGGGGAATATTCAGCTTATATGCATTCAGTCCCCATGTCCATTGGGTTAATGCCAAGTCGCGAAAAGCTTAGAGTGACATCGGCGGCGCTACCACATTGGATAGGCAAGTCTTGCGACCCGCCGTGGAGACCAAGGAGGACCACGGAGGACCAAGTAGGGCTAAGTACCTGGGGCCATGGGCCATGCAAGTGGAGTTGCGGGGATGCGACAAGAAAGTCTTGCGGTTTGCAAAGTGCTCCGAGCGGCTTGTGTTTACCGTTTTTGGTCTTGGTACGATATGAAACCGCGCTAATCCAAACAATGCTGTATGGAGTCGCGTGTATTCACCTTCCTCGTGGTTTTCTTTTTCCTGTCCTTATGACTCCAGTATGTGGATCAAATTGATTCCTGGAGATGCCTGCCAGTGTCGGCCCCAGGGTTGGCCCCAGGGAGGTTGCGGGAGCTGACAGCTGGGAAAGGAATCTTATCCGACCCTCCGCAGGGCTGCAAATACCCATGGGGAAGAGGAAATTGGGGGAAGGTGGGTCAGGGGAAGAACTGAAAGACCATTCGTCTGCTACGGAGTACGGAGTACACGCTTACTAGTAGTTGGTTTTCTTTTCTTCTTTTTTTTTTATTCCTTTTTCTATTATTATTATTCCTTTTTCTTTTCTCTGACGCCGATTGGTGTGGAATATTACATACCCAGAAAGATCTCGTGAAAGTTGCCTTTTTCCTTCATGCCCGATGCCTCGGCCAGTTACGATGGCTCAGCCGTACAAAGTACATTAAATTTCCCGGGGGTTCTGTGTGGGATGTCGGCTTGAGCAATGATCATATAGCTCACAAGGCATACTCCGTTCTTACAAGAGGTCTGTCGAATAAGGACTAACGGTTCGCGTACTCAGGTCCAAACCGTAAGCTCCTGATATGTTCCACTTGAGGGTTTCCCATATCAAAGACATTTTGCGAATATGCCCGGGGCGATGAAGCCTTCCCGAAGAAGATGGGGAATTAGGAATTATTCGGATACCGAAACATGTGTTTTTAGGAACCTTGGAAGTCAAAAAAAGTTCCAGAAAGAGTAAAAGTTCAGGTGGATCGATTTACTAAGAACACTACCCCGTTAGGAAATGATCATCTTTCAAAGAGAGGTTGAAATGCGGGTATTTTTGCTTACCCCTACTTGGCTCATCCACCAAGCCTTCCAAGACGATTCCAAGAAAGTATCGTCGGCGAAGCCTTTGCGAAGCCTTCGCGGAGACCTTGGCTGTACCCATATTTTGATCCATACATATATACGCATACTGGTCCACCAAGGCATACTCGAGACATACTCGAGACATACACATAAAACAAAAGGGAAAAATAATATTTGGCCCCACACAGAATCTCGGGTAGACACTGAAAAGGCAATTTCTTGGGATGCGGGCGTTGTCGGACTATTCATCTCCGATTTGATATTTGACCAGTAACATCCCTGCTCGCAGAAAAATGAAAAGGGAAACTAGATTGGTAGACATGCTTGTCACCATTTTATATTAAATCTTCCTCTTGGACCAATAACGTAATTCCCCGAGTTGTCCACGGGTTGTGCATATAGCGTCGGCCTAACAATTCTCTATACCTTCCCAAATCAGAACATGCGCTCTGTCCATGATGCCATGTTGGTCGCTTGACTCCCGTTGGGTCGCTTAAGATGGTCCATGACTCACCAAGACAACTGGAAGCCGATATGTTGTGTACTTCGGACAGGGCTTGCAGATCACGGCGAAGCCGTTCAAAAAAAACCCTCAAAACGCCATGATAAGATCTCAAAACGCCTCCCGTGACGCTTCCAGGATCTTGGCGTCCCCTCGAGTTCCTCGTTGGACCCTTGAAAAACAGGGCGCCATGTGACATGGCTGAACTCCCCGCAGATATCTTTCCCATCTGCGAGACCTCGAAAGTCATTTGGAAATCAATCCCACTACCCCTGATTGGTTTGTGCAACACCGATCTACGTTGAGGTCTAGCAGATGTGAAGCCAGATCTATGACTAAAGAGTTCGAGCTATAGCACCAACGTTTGTAATTGTGGTGGAAGAGAAATCGTTGGAATGTAGAGATTCAATAGGGCCAGCGTTGAATTTCGGACAAGGCGGGGAATATTTCCAACCTTGGAAGTTTCAGCCCTGAAGTGTACCAAATCTCGGATAAGCACACTATTACACTGGGTATTTCACCTCAGAAATAATCGACGCACTTGAACGGCATCTAGCCAAAGGATTTGCAACCAAAAGGATATCAGAAAGGGGGAAGGGTGAAATGGAGCTCATGGAGAAGGTCGCTTCTACATTGGCGACTTGTCTACATATCTCAAATCCTTATCATCCAAAAATCCGAACATTATTGGTGGAGCAATATATAGTTCGATTGTGGATATATATACATATTTCGCGAGAGATAAACTGGGGATGTCCCCATACCCAGCAGTATAGCCTGTGTGGATCGTAGGTTGGAAGCCATGGAGGAACTCACAATCATCTGGTTGCGAAATCGGACAAGCCTCTTTAATGTGGCAGGACAAATAGCATTCAATCAACTTTTTATACACAAGGACAACTGCTTATGTCCACATCTAACATGGTAGTGGCAGTGCATCATATATGCATGTGTGGATCACTGGTTTACCCAGTGATACCAGACTCCGTCTTACCGTTGTTCTGTAAATTATTAGCACCGAATCATGAAAGGGAAGAACATGAAAGGATACATACCAGAGTGCGGTGGTACTTGATGCCGACGTTGTTTCCACTGGTCACGTCATACGGTACAGGGCTGGCATAGTCGTAGGTGGGTTGAAGCCCGTGGTAGGTATTCTTCACGACCTCAGCAATGCCATGGCCAGCAGAGCATTTGCCCTTGGTGGCAGGAACGGCCCACTTAGAGGAATAGTTGTCGGTAGACATAGGTCCAGGGTAAGTCTCGTTGAGGTAGACATTGCTGGTATCAACTTCCCAGTTGACATAGCCGGTCTTGTCAGCGACCATCTTCAGCAGGTTGGCGCCACAATCCCAGCGACCAAGCGAGGGTAAACCCCAGTTAGCAGACAGGGAAGCGACAATTGAGTAGTGGGTGTAGAAAGTGTCGTCAGTGGTCCCCTTCAGGTGCTCTGGGATAGCACCTCCAACAAGGAAGCTGAAGACCCGGTTGGGGTAGGAGTAGGTGTCTCCCTCGTCAAAGGTGAGTAGCACTAGGCTGTCCTTGGTGAAGTACTCGTTCTTCAGTAGAGGAGACAGGAAGCGATCGACCCAGTTACCGGCCACAGTGATGTTCGTGTCGTGGGCGTCATTGGTCATGTTCGGTGTGATGAACATGTGTTGGGGAAGGCTGTGGTGCTTCAGATCGTCGTAGAAAGTGGTGAAATTCTTGATTTGGCGCGGGCGCACGGCGTCGTCGGTAACCGAGTTAAACAAAACCAGCGGGTTGTGCTTGCGCACGTACTGGTTCGGACCGCTGAGGGGATACCGTTTGCCTTGGTAGCCAGCATAGGGCATGTCTTCTTGGTATTCACCCCAAGAGATGTGCTTAGTATCAAAGAGATCGGCAATAGTTGAGACATTCGAAGGGATTTGTAGGAAGTCGTCATTATCCATGCCGAATGTGTCACCCCCGGCGGAAGCACAGTAGTTGGGCTGCGAGGGGTGAGAGATGGCAAAGTAGTTGGTCAGGAGGATACCCTCCTTGGCCAGCTTGGACAGGTTCTCGTCTAAAGCAGCGGGTTCAAAGTCCTACAAAGGGGTGAGCGCGTGGTCATTGTTATATATTCAACGGGAAACCTACTGTGTTCTCGAGCCAGATGTTCACGAAACGATCAAAGGCCAAACCCTTTACGTTTGACACAGGAGAGTAAGGCAGGGCCGTAGCACGTGCTGCATCAATCTCAGCCTGAGTTGGGGTCTCTTCAGTGGTAGTTGTACCCGTGGCGAGGGCGAGGGCCCCGACGAACGCGAGAAGGGTTTGTTTGGTGAGCATGTTTGGAATCGCGGTATTAGCTGCAGTAAAGGTAACAAACGAGCAGATGGGTCGGGTGGCACGCGATCTTATACTTCAGCTAGCCTTCCAAGGTTCCAAGGTTCTGGGCATATGACATTCGCCTCGGAAGAATACCGTGTCACACGGCACCTGCTAACCGATACCACGTTGTGATCGATGCAAGGCTGACTGGCTGCATTCATAAGCCTTCCCGCCTAGGTAGTCAATGCTTGGACTGAAGTGACCCTCAGGACCTGAACTGAATTAGATTTAACACGATTTAATTGGGGAATAGCACTTGGTGGACCGGGTACCTGCCCGCGGGGTGGACCTTGGGTTTGCACGTTGTTGCTGTCCGTGCCCTAACTGGCTGATCCACTGGAGCTCAGGCCAACCTTGGAAGCACCTGGGCACAGCACTTGACTGACTGACCATACACTCGCCTGCTTTTACAAATGTGATCAAAGATATCCGGAGTTTAATTCATATATTATTAAGATTCCAGTGCCCAGACCTCGGGACATATGCTTACCATCTCTTGGCTTTTTCCTAACCTTGGAAACCTTAAGCCTTGAATCTCCACTCTGTGTTCTCAGTTAGAAGAACTATATACCTCTGCGTCCATGCTCCAGATGATTGATATATCTAATAGATAGCCCAGTTTCCAGTTCCGAACCTGTATGATTATCCTACTTGAAAAGTTCTGAAGGTCCTAAATATCGGTGAATCATCTTCCCATCCCTAACGCACCGTACTTATAGATCCGGCAATCTCAGCTCACCGGCAACGCTTTTCCTCCTCATCGAGCTGACCAGAAAGCTAATCTACTATTACACTATGGGTTCAGTGACTCAAACACCCGTTGAGCCCTTCTTTTACTTCTCGTTTCTCGGGTGGAGTGCTCAGATGTCGTGCAATTTCTGACCGAGAACACGGAGGGGAGCATTGTGGAGTCAAGGCTCTTCCCTATCGGTGATGAGAATATGATGAAAGATTGTAATACACTGTTATTGGTGCAATTTCAACCAAGCGGATATGATGGTGGATCGACGCTAATAATTGTGCGTTTAGCTGCGGTATTGGTGGATGCGGAGGCAGCTGCCGTGTCGATTGGTTCGGAGTGAGCCAGTGAATTATTACTGAATGTGCCTAGCTAGTCCTGGGCTGGGCTCGTTACAGGTCGAATGAGAAACGTCCCTGGACGATGAGGTGACGCGACAAAGAAGCAAAGTAGGCTTTCTCTCCTTTGTTGTTAACTGCCAACTTAATCGGTCCTAAGCTGTATGAGCATCTATACCAAGCCCACATGGTTAATGGATAAACTCGAAGACGCACTGTATAAGTAGAGTCGGGCAAAGATAGCGTGCCAAGTCACCTTGTAAAGAGGCAGGACATTGAGGATGCGCAACCTAAAGAATTATTGGGCATCTGAGATATGCACTTCAAATGGTGCTGTTCACAGTATCAGTAGAAAAACCATTGCGTGAGAGACCAATGTGCATGAGCGGACTGGGTAGCGAAAGTGTCAGTTTTTATCGGTTCATTTCCAAGACTTGGGCCGGTCGCTTGAAGCGGCTACTCTGCAGACGCTACGGGCTGTGGGCTACAATGACCATCTACTAACAGAATAATAGGTGAGTATGTTGACCTATCTAAGCTGGATCACGGAGTGCATGGAATAGGCAGAAGACGCGGATAAACCGTAGTAATGAAAACGAAAGCGGTGCATTCACGCCAAAACCCCGCGATCCGGAATGCGATAGCCGCGAGATGAACATGATGAACATGTCGGAGATATCTATCCCATTCGGCAAGGACCTTAAACATATTCCTGCACCTACCTTTGCCTTCGGGTAGTACTGAGTCTCGCGGGCGCGCTGCATACGCGTTAGGATAACGTGCAAGCGAAATTGAACCGGAGATAATCTGCAAACCTCATAGGCCATTATAGACTGAAATAAATGCCCTTTAACCCTTTACGTGTTAAATCAATATACCGTAGACGGGGGACATCATGGTTTTTGGGGATTGACGATCCGTTGTCGGGGTCGGGTCGGGCCTTCCCTTTCGGATCTGAACAGGAGCAGGTCGTGTAACGTACAGTAACCAGCGAATTTGAGAATATGCTCAGGGCGTCGACACGCAATCTCGAATGGGCATTTCAAGGATCTATATATACATATATGGTAGGTAGGTGTCGATGCCCGCGCGGTCCACGGGTCATACCACATTAGGTAATAAGGATCGGGGCTATATGGGCCCAAACTTCAGCCCGAGCTAGTTCAACCCGAAAGTGTTCAGTCAGTTAACATCTTACAGATATTGTGTGCCCAACACACTTCAATCCTCATACTAGATCAGATACATCTATTCACTTCACAATATGATCTCGCTCCTAGATCTACCAGTCGAGATCGTGCTGCTTATAATCGACTCCCTCCTTTCCCAGTTCGCCGCAACGGAACCAGGCAATGTTGACGCTTCTACCGCAACCCAAAAAGACTTGAACGCACTTTTACAAACAAACACATGGCTTTATGACCAGTTAGAAACCCGCTTGTACAAGTTCAATGCACAACATTGTGGCCAAACGTCATTGGCATTCGTCGCCTTCCACGGCTATGACGCTGTTGTCCAGAAGTCTCTGGCAGTAGACTCATCAAATATAAGACGAGATTTGCGATTTCCAACACACCGCTGTCAAATATTCCATTCTCCACTTTGCTGGGCAGTTCAAGGGGGTAACATCTCTATGGTCAACACACTACTTCAATCTGGCGCTGATCTTCATGGAGAATGTGTCCACCATTGTTGTGATGCGCAGCTTCTTGGCCAAGCTGCGAAGAACGGCCATTTGGATATGATGAAAGACCTCGTAGGAAGAGGTCTCCGTCCAAAGATCATGTGGGAGACCACTTTCGTAAATCCCATGAATGAGTCAGCGCACAAAGCCACCCTCCGCCTGGCTGCGGAGGGTGGGCATATTGCGTGTGTTGATTACACTCTCGCTACAGGGGAGTATGGGAATCTCACTTGCAAACAATACATGCACAAAATAGCGCTGATCGTGCCTGCCATAGCGGCAAACGGTCATATAGAGTGTGCCCTGTATTTGCTGAGTCGCAGCGGTATCCTTGAGAGAACTGGTTTCTGCAATTGTGCAGGCAAGCCTGCCAGGTCCCTCGTGTCCGACCTTCCCAAACTGGCCACGGTACTGGAAGATCCATATAACTTGGAGAAGTATGGGCCTATGCTTCTTTACCTAGCAGTTGCTACCGGTTGTCCTCCCTTATTTGAAGAGATGGTTCGACTGGGTGTTCATATTGATACAAGATTCTGCGGGGGTAACACGGCGCTCAGTATTGCCATAATAGAAGCAAGAGCACACGACGAAGTAAAGAAATTGTTGGCGCTAGGGGCCGGAGTCAACGTGGGGAACTCGCAGGACCAAACACCACTCTATGTTGCAACTATGTTTCGGCTCAAGGGAATGATGAAGATACTCCTGGATCAAGGTGCAGATATTGAAGCACGTGGAACCAGATCCGGGATGGTCCAAACGCCGCTTTGCGTCGCTGTTGCCGATTTTGGGGTTCCCGTGCCAGACCAAGTCTATCCAAGACGCGCAGCCCCCTCCCCCAGTAACGAGATTGTGACATTATTGTTGAAGAATGGTGCAAACCCTAACTATGCCGATCCAAAGTATGGGATCACTCCTCTCTGGCTTGCTGTTCGGGGACACAGCACGCTTCAGTCGTCTGGAAGGGATGATATCGTGCGGTTGCTACTTCGGAGCGGTGCAGACCCGAACCTAGCACTGCGAAACCAGTCGATTTTATTCTGGGCTATATCGCACTGCCACTACGATACGATCAAGATGCTTCTTGACTGCGGTGCCAATCCTAATGACTATGGGGCCAATTTCGATGGCTCAAAAACCCACCACTGGGGGAATCCGCTCTCGCCTCTGGCAAAGGCTATGAAGCTGAAAAAATATGGGATAGCTGAGCTTTTGCTTGATCATGGTGCAGACGCTCTCGTCTCGCATTGGAAGAAGGAAATCTCACTATTTCATGCGACCAGATCTATGAATTGTTCTTTCATTGGGAAGATGATCGCTGCAGGCCTGGATGTGAATGTGTCTGTGAGGGGCTATAAACCTCTGCATATGGCTATCTGGCAACGTAACGTTGAAGCGGCCGAATTACTGCTTCGTGGTGGAGCAGATCCGAATCTCACGGTTGGGGGGCCTTCATGCATTTCATCAAAGTCAATGTTATGGTGGGCTTTCTCAGACCACCCAAGGGGTACAATGGTGGAGTTACTATGTGCATACGGTGCTAAGGAACTATATGATACTAATGTTTACACCGATGGACGCACCCCACGGTTTGTTCCTCCAGTCTCAGGATACCTATGATATGACGAGCATGGACTGTTCAGGTAGTTGCCTACGCGGATCATAATAGTCCATAAATAGCTCTTCCACTGTCCACCAGCCAATTGTGCAGTGATTCTCAAAGAAGTCAAACCAAAGACATGTACCGTATCAAGTTCTAACAGTACCTAGGTATATACGAGGCGAATACCCGAGACGAAATTAACATAAAACAATACCAATCCTTTGTTCGTTATTCTTGACTCAATGACTATTACATTGCTATCTTGACAGGTAAAAGAAACAAGAGAAGGAAAAATTAATGACACCATCGATTAGGAGAAAGCGGCACGCAGCTCGTCCTCTACCGACATTGGGCCAGATTTGAGCCAAGAAACACCCCCTGGTGACATGCGGAGGGTAAGGTGAAGAAAGAATATGAAATGAAGTAGGATGAGAGTCACCAGAGTAGAACGTGCACGCCGGGGGTAATATTTTTACACAGAAAGACCGCTAACACCGTTGTTGCCCAGGATTTACTCAGGTTTCTTGCCGACCATGAGGTACATGGGAGTGAAGAGGTTCTTCTTAGCACCTTCGACCAGACAGTCACCAGCCAAGGCCAAGCTGTCGGCGGTCTTCTGTGAACCCTTGGGGAAAAGACCGATGGTCTCACCGGCACCAACGAAGCGGTGGGCAAGGCCACGGCCCCACCAAGTCATGCGAGCGATGGTGAAGAAGTCCCAGGGCGAACTCATGTGCTTGAAGGAGCCCGCCAGCGGGTAGTACCAGGGAATGGCGTCGGGGCGGGCAGCGAGATCCTCATGATGCTTCAGCTCAAAGCCAGCGTTCTTCATGGCGTCGAGACCCTCAGAGATACGGACCATGTTGGAGATACCGTCACCCTGCTCGATACCGAGACGGATGCGACGGTGCTCAGGATCATCGTTGTTGTAATCGTCGGTCATGAGCCACTCATACACAGCGAATGTACCACCGGGCTTCAGGACACGGAAGATCTCGCTGTAAACACCGACAAGCTCGGGTGCGTGGACTGTAGCCTCAATGGCGTACACGACGTCAAAGCTGTTGTCGGGGAAGCTCATCTGCATGAAGTCACCCTTGACGAAGGCCATCTTGTCTGAAAGACCTTGCTTGTGCGCGTAGTGAGTAGCGCGATCGATCTGGTAGTCGTTGTTGTTCAGACCGGTGACGTGAGCACCGGTGAACTTGACCATCTCGCGGGCAGGACCACCGACACCACAGCCAACATCCAAAACCTTCATGTCCTCCTTGATACCAGCCTGAAGGGCGAGGTAGTGTTCATGGCGGGCAATGGCCTGGTGGAAAGGCTCACCGTAGGCGAAGCGGCAGAAGTGGAACGAAGAACCCCATCCGTACTCGTAGAAGTCAGTTGCCAGGTTGTAGTAGCTGCAAGAGAATCATCAGTATGAGGGGCGTCGATCAATGGGGTTTGTTTCTGAACGTACTGTCGGGTCAAGGTAGCATATTCAGCCTTGCGGGCCTACGACGCAGGAACTGTTAGTGATACAGCTTAATTAATTTGGATGCGCATTGCCATACCTCACGCATCTCGGGTGTCTCATCAGCAGCAGTTTGGTTGTCCCAGTGCTTGAAGTACTCATCGACAGCAGCCTTCTGAGCGGCGGCGTCCTTTCCACGCAAGGCAGCGAGACCACCTTGGGCTTGAGCAGACTTGCCGTGCAAAACCTTGTTGAAGGCGGCATCGCGCGCCTTGTCCTCACGTTCCAATGCAGAAGGAGCCATGGTGAAGAAACGAGTCGCAAAGATTAAAAGGGGTAGATTGTAAAAGGAGGCAAAAAAGAGTCAATTTCCAAGACTTTCCAAGAGAAAAAGACAAGGTAAACCAAGATTGGAAATACCACAAGAGAAGCGAAGCAAGAGAAGACAATTGAAGGGAATGGATAGCGACTTGGAGAAGTAGGAGAAAGGGGAAATAAATAAGAGAGTCGAATCCCAAGCAACTTTTTGACAATCCAAAAGTGGAGAGCCAATCAGGGGGTTCCTCCGAACAACTAGACCGAGCTTTAGTGTCCTCTGGGGGGGGCCCTTGGGGAGTGGCCACACTCTTTTTTCCTCGCGGGACACCACCTTCCGGCCTGTGGCTGAGTCGGACGCTGGACCTCCCGGTGGGAGAAAAGTGATCTGAGGCATCGATGCACGTGACTCACTAGCCACACTGCCACACGCCACCTCTATCGATCTTTGATAATCCAATCTTGGGAGCTCTCACCTCTCGGATCAACCAACCCCATAACATCCGACATGCCTCCCCAAATTAAGCATGATTTGAACCGATCCGGTTGGGAGTCGACAGACTTCCCTTCCGTCTGTGAGAACTGCCTTCCCGAAAATCCCTACGTGCAGATGATCAAGGAAGATCATGGCGCAGAATGCAAGATTGTAAGTTTTTTTTCTTTTGGCTCTCCCGAAGTCAATACATAACCACGTACTAACTACTTAGTGCACGCGCCCCTTCACTATCTTCCGTTGGAAGGCCGACCGGACCTCCCGCCAAAAGCGATCCATCATATGCCTCACATGTGCGCGCCTGAAGAACTGCTGTCAATGCTGCATGCTAGATTTGTCGTTCGGTCTTCCCCTTGCCGTCCGCGATGCTGCTCTCAAAATGGTCGCCCCAGGACCGGAAAGTTCCATTAATCGCGAGTATTACGCGCAGAACAACGAGAAGGCAATCGAAGAGGGACGTGGTGCCATTGAAGAATACGAAAAGACAGACGACAAAGCTCGCGAGCTTTTGCGACGCCTTGCAAACAGTGAACCATACTACCGGAAGCCCCGGCGAATTGAAACAAATGCCGAGGAAGACAAATCAGAGGAGAGTACGGCGACAGATCAACCACGAATGAACAGCCGCTATGGAAATGGGCCCGGACCGGTTCGCACTAGTGAAAGCCGTGTCGGGAACCGCCTACCAGGCCGTGGAGGACGAGGTGGTGGCCGTGGTGGCCGCCCGTTCCCCAGTACCACCCAGTTGCCGCCTTCGGCTGCAGATATTCTTCCCCCTGCGGATCCCAACGTCACTTCCTTGTTTATTACAGGCGTGGAAGATGATCTTCCTGAGCATGCACTGCGCACCTTTTTCACCGAATTCGGCCAGCTCCGGTCGCTTATTTGCTCGCACCGCTCTCACTGTGCTTTCATCAATTATGTCAACCGCGCGGACGCCGAAACCGCCGCGAAGCACTGCCAAGGCAAGGCCATCATTCAAGGTTGCCCCCTGCGTGTTCGTTGGGGGAAGCCGAAGCCACTGGATAATTTGGACCGTGAGGAGAGAATGCAAAATGCCCGCGAGGGCCGCCAGACTGTGGGGTCGGTTGGCAAAGGTAAGCAAGCAGATCGACGAGCCATTACCTCTGCAGGGGAGGCTACTGGCCAGGAGAAAGCCCAACCTCATGTCGTTGCACCGCCACCTGGATCGGGTGAGGTTCACTACGCCAGCATGAATGGCGATTAGACAAAACTTGCGTGGAGATACCATTGAATCAAATTGAGATTGCATGTAACTTAGGGTTGGGAGCGGGCGTTACCAAGGACTTGATTATTCTATGCAGATCTATGTACTTCAATCAAAATACCCCGAAGACGCCAATGAATGAAAGAGTCGGGTATATTATAATACATGTCCGGTCATCCCGTCGTAGCCTATTTTACTGTTCCATATGCCATCGGTTTGATTAGGCTCGCAGACTGGCTTCGACGTTCTTCAGTGTCGCTTTTGGACTTTGAATGGACTCGGAGAGTGCGCTCAGATTCAACTGAGCATCTTGCCAGGGAGAATCATGACGAGCAAGCCTTATGAATCTTCACATCCTGATTGCCGACCTTGATAGAGTCGTTATCACCGCGTTCGATCTGGTCGTGGATATTGAGTTCTGTAGAACAATCGCTCGTTAGTAAACAGGTTGTACAGGCACTATCAATACTAAGCCGTGCATTAATGAAAACATACCCCACTTAGCAGTTTCATCTCCCTGCTCCCTGGAGCCTTGGACGATGTTGTGGCGCAGGATATTTGCAACCTCGATCGCATGGTTAATTTGCATTCCAGTGTCCACAGCGGGGCGACGGTTCTTCTCAAAGTTCTGGCGTGCTTCCTGGCGCGCTGCGATGAGGACGGGGAGATCATCTATAGCGGACGTCAGTATGAGAGAAAAGATGCCTCAGTGGCTGTTTGCTTGTTAAACGAACTGTGGAAGACAACCCGGGTAGACCGGAGGAGTTGCCGATAGGCACTCTTAGCGGCAGCAGCAGTGGAGGTGGTCATGGTGAAAAGCAGAACGTCACAGATAAGTATAGACGTGAGTGTGTTTAGGAACAGGGCGAGAAGCACAGGTTGTTGTCACTGCGGATGACTGACACGGAGAAGGAGGTCGGATGAAGCTATGGGTGATACTGTAAATTTGATGTAGTAGTTCCAATCTTCTGAAAAAGAATGCAGATAGAGCAGACCAGAATAGTTGGATGTACAACTCAATAGAAGATGCAAGGCCTGGTGCCATCGCCAATCTCGAAACTCCAGAACATCTAACCCGTGATTGGCTGGAGGGGCGGATATTTGGGGCAGAAAAAAAGGTATGCAAAAATTTCCATCGCGGGACCCAACGCCCTCCACACACAACTTGGTACCATCACCAATACCGTTATACAATGGCTGCTGCTCAAGTTGTTGACATTTCCCTCCCTACCTTGCCTCAGGGCTGGGCTGGCGAGAAGGATTTCAAGATCGTCGGTGCTTTGTCCGGTGCCACCAAGCGCACCGTGGAGCCCGTTGGCCCGCACTTCCTGGCTCACGCTCGCCGAGTAAGTTCCAAAACTCACTCATTCTTCTGTTGCATCGAAATTAATGACCATTTAGTCTCGTCACAACCGTACTTTCTCTGAGGACGAGCGCCTCCAGGCCCAGAACAATGTCAAGAAGACTGAGACTGAGGAGGATGATGATATCTCTGAAGATGAGGACCCTATGATGCTTGCCCGTGAGGCCAAGGACTGGAAGGTCAGTAATATAACATTTATCCTGCTTGGCTACTTTCTAACTCCTCACAGGGCCAGGATCACTACGCCGTTTTGGGTTTGAAGAAGTACCGCTGGCGCGCAACCCCCGAGCAGATCAAGCGGGCTCACCGCAAGAAGGTCCTGCGTCACCACCCTGACAAGAAGGCTGCCCAGGGTAAGAGCGACGAGAACGACAGCTTCTTCAAGTGTATTCAGAAGGCTACCGATCTGCTTCTCGACCCCACTCGTCGTCGCCAGTTCGATTCCGTCGATGAGAACGCCGACGTTGAGCCCCCTACCAAGAAGCTCACTGGTAGCAAGTTCTACAAGGCCTGGAACCCCGTTTTCGTTGCCGAGGGTCGCTTCTCCAACAAGCAGCCTGTTCCCACACTCGGAGACGAGGACAGCACCCAGGAGCACGTCGAAACTTTCTACAACTTCTGGTACAACTTTGACAGCTGGAGGACTTTCGAGTACCTCGATGAGGATGTGCCCGATGATGGAGAGAGCCGTGACCAGAAGCGTCATGTCGAGAAGAAGAACGCCAACGCCCGTCGCAAGCGCAAGACTGAGGACACCGTCCGTCTGCGTGAGCTCGTCGACGAGTGTCTCGCTTCCGATGAGCGTATTAAGAAGTTCCGCCAGCAGGCCCGTGCCGGCAAGGACGCTAAGCGCCTCGCCAAGGAGGAGGAGATTCGCCGCCTCAAGGATGAGAAGGAGAAGGCCAAGGCCGCTGAGGAGCAGCGCAAGAAGGACGCTGAGGAGGCGGCCAAGGCTGACCGTGAGAAGGCCAAGAAGGCCAAGGAGGCCGCTAAGAACGCTTCCAAGAAGAACAAGCGTATCCTCAAGGGTTCCGTCAAGGATGTCAACTACTTCGCCGCCGGCGAGCCCAGCGCTGCTGATATTGACGGTGTCCTCACCGATGTTGACCTCATCATGGGCAAGATCGATGTTGATGAGCTTGCCGCTCTGGCCGAGAAGCTCACCATTGCCGGTACCGACAGTGCTGCGGTCAAGACGGCTTGGTCTGGCGAGGCTCAGCGCCTTGTTGATGCTGGCAAGCTGAAGGCCGGCGAGGCCAAGGTTTTCGTTTAAATATTCTTGTCTACTAGATAGATGGGGTAGCCTATATGCCTGGGCTTTCCTGATCATGACTATTCACGCCACATAGAGTAGAAAAATGGATGGTGCTCTTATCTAAGCGCAGTATAATATCTATCCTTCGTAATTCTTGCCTTCTGCCTTCTCAATTTCGCACTCCCCGCTGATCAGAACCATTGGACTGGGGACTACAGGCTATGTCCAACTTCCCTAAGATTACTGCATTCAGCCAACTGCATATCTGACCACTTCCAGCCACGTGATTGGTTATGGATCGCATAGTGCCTCACTTTCTGATCATTTGTTTCTAGGTCCATGTTCCCGTTGGGGTCTCAGAGAGGGGTTTTCGCGGACGCCATGGATGTTTGTGGCGAGGGTAAGTATGTTTGAAGGTGACACGAATAATTCCAGACTGTTAACTAATTAGTGGAGCCACTTAGATCAAAGAGAACCCAGTCTCCGGGAGATTATACGAGTCGCCAAAGACAGATTGCTTAAATACGGGCCCTCCCAAGATATAGAGATTGAAGCTGAGAATATGCGCCATGTCTCCGAAAACACCACCATCCCGATTCCCCACGTTCACGAGACTCAAAACCACGATGGCGGCGTTAAGTCTATCTTAATGGACTATATCGAAGGCCAGACTCTGCAAGATGCCTGGTTCAACATGACCCCATCACAAAAGATGTCCATTGCGGAGGAATTACATGGATATATACGGCAACTACAAGGGCTAAAGCACGAGCATCCGAGAAGTTTCAGTCGTAAGAGTACATTCACGCGCAGCCCAGTTTACCTCGACGAGTATTTATTTTCGAGATTGACTACCTCAGTCCCGGATCTCGTGCACAATTATATGGGAACTAACCGGGCCGACCATGATATGGTCTTCACGCACGGTGACCTGGCACCGAGAAACATCCTGGTTGACGACCATGGTCATGTCACTGCAGTATTGGATTGGGAGCTGGCAGGCTGGCGTCCTGCATGGGTTGAAACTGTTAGAGCATATACGTTTTGCAACGATATTCCTGGCTGGACTGCCTATTTATCGGCTGTTTTCCCGCCGAACCATGCAACGGAGTATATGGCTGTGGCATTCGCTAGACATATGACACGATGAATTGGATGCGATATATCTATTTTGCCAGACCACCTTCGAAAGCGGCCGCCTCATTCTTTCTCATGCACGTCCAACAATCCATACCCCCGACTGGAAGCAGGTCTGTTCAAAAAAAAAGAAAAGGACACGAAGAACAACCGAAGAGACCATAAAATGGATGCTGGGTTGAACTCATCAGAGGACGTCAGGATATCCTTGGGTACCTAAAGGAGACCTAAAAGGTTATGTGGGAGTTATTATAAAAGTCGCCGATTTTAATTATACTACTTCGGCCTGTATGTAGATCGAGGATGAGTCCAGTCATAAAAGCTTTGACCCGTGGACCCTCTAGAACACATGTTACTCCTAGCTTTTAATATGCTCCGAGATAATGTAATCCCAACGACAAACAATATGTCAACCGCGGTATTTCGCTAACCTTCATGATTAGTGATCGAAGCTGCGCGCCCAAGTGAAAACCGAGGCGTGGACTGACATATAAGCTATCAACATATCTCAGCAAACAGCGAAGTAAACTGCAACCTAGTTTATATCTTGTGATCACGATGATTTTCGACCCAGGCACTATCGACATTCCCAGGTCCTACGAGACTCTCCCGTTGAAGGATGTCAAAGTATCCCATCACCCGGCTGGTGCACCTGAAGCTACCCCTGTTATTGTAGTGACTCTGAACCGACCGGAAAAGCACAATTCGTTCACTTTAGAGATGATGCATGTGTTCGAGAAGATATACCCTATGTTTGATGTTGACGAACGCGTCAAAGCTGTGGTACTTACCGGTGCTGGTAAAATGTTCTGTGCTGGTGCGGATCTTGAGCGAGGCTTCAGCGGAATGGAGAAGGAGAGAAACAAGGATCACCGCGATAGGTAAGATAACAAAGCTCCAGCCCATAGCCCTTGTATCAATCCCGTTAACACCGACCTCAATAGCGGTGGCCGTCTCGCCTTAGCCATCCACCGCTGTCGTAAGCCTACTATAGCGGCCATGCAAGGCTCAGCTGTGGGTTTGGGCATGACAATGTCTCTGCCGGCTGCCATACGCATTGGCTGCCAGAAATCCAAGTATGGATTTGTCTTCCCGCGACGGGGTCTGACGATGGAATCAAGCTCTTCATTCTTTCTCCCGCGCTTGATTGGTTACTCCAATGCCCTCTACTTAATCACAACTGGCTCCACCTTTCCGCCTACTTCGCCGCATTTTGGGACATTGTTCCAGGAGACCTACCCTGATCCGAGTCAGGTAGTTACGCGTGCGTTGGAGCTTGCTACGGAAGTTGCAGAGAATGTTAGCCCCATGGCATCATATCTATCACGGGAGCTCATGTGGCGGAACCCAGGGAGTGCCGAGGAGACTCACCTAGTTGATTCGGCGGTGTTATACCATATGTTTAGTGGGAAGTGCGCTTTCTCCGTCTCGATTCACTGGACCTTCTGGGAAAGGTGCGCTCGATAAGAAGCCATACTGACCGTGTCATAGGGACTCAAAGGAAGGCATCAAAGCATTCTTCCAAAAGCGGAAACCAAATTTCAACGCAACCCTTGAGGATGATGCACCGCCTAGCTTTCCTTGGTGGTCTGATGTCGATACCGGGAGGCGTCCGAAGGCGAGCAAGGCGAAATTGTAGGAAAGGCCACTGCCATCCACCACCCCAGAATGTGCACGAGAAACGAGCGACAACGAGGAACAAGTTACTGTGACAAGACTGAAACGTGATTTCTAAGGTTTCTTGGTACAGCCACGCAAGAAGGTGTATATATCTCGAAGAAGCAAGCGGGTCAAGGATGCGGCGGAGCGCTTTTTAGCCTGAGACAAAGTTGAAACCGAATCTGACAGCCGCTCCTTAAGGTCTCCACAATTCCAGTTCCATCTTCCCCGTATAGGTAACAACTCTAGCACTTTGTAGGCATCCAACTGGTTGGGGCCACACCAGGCGAAGGCGGCCATCACGACAATATCAACAAGCGAAACACAACCGTTTGATATAGAGTGACTAATCATAATTTGATGCGAAAGCCTTTAAAGGATGTATTGCTAATCCATTACGAACTCTGCCATGGCCTCCTTCCCATCACTTGAGATCCGGATGCGGTCCTGAACACAGAAGTCGACGATGGCATTGGATGCAGAGACACCGGGTCCTGGAGATCGCCATCTCGCTGAACAGAGCGCTCTTTAATCCAGGGCCGGAGGTTGAAAATAGCACCGCAAATAAATATACCCACCCAAAGTGTCAATTCAGTTCCATAGATGACTAGGCCAAGAACATCAATAGGCGATCCAAACACTGTTTGGATATTAGCCATTGACCATCTCTGCCTGACGATGAAATTGACCTACAAACAGAGAGGATTGAAAACAAGTCCCCAGCAGCATCGATTCCAACAAATATGAAGCTGATTCCTCGAACGGTCCGGTGGACGTAAATATCCCAGTAATGTCTCAGTACACCTGCTGCAAGTAAACATGCACTCAAAACTGCCATCACAATGAGAGGCCATTCCAGTCCATGGCTTTTTGCGGCCTGCAAGGCAAATATGAGTCCAGCTTCAATGCCGCCCAACAGCAGCAGAAGCGAAGTGACTGCGACACAGCATTTCATGATTCGGTATTTCTGAGTCTGAATGAGTATGACGAGGATCGTGTTAGATACAAAGGGAGATGTTTACCTTTCCATAGTAGAGACACTGTGCCCAAGTAAGGAGACTAAGTGTCGTCAGGATTTGGGGCTGAATCCTTAGGGCAATGTTGAATTCTTCCACAATGTTATACACGCCAAGGGGAACCCCTGCTACAGCCCATAAGAGCATCATTGAGCCTTGCAGCCCTTCAGTGTCATGTCTCCTGTAATTTATGATTATTTGAGGAAGGAGCTGTACCAGGGATTAGCGCGTGCTCAGAATCAGTTGGCAAACAGCAACCTCATACTTGGATAGACCAGCAAACCTAGAAGGAATAAATTAGTTCATCCTAATCAATCGGGAAACAGGTACTCACTGCGCCTAGAGTACCGAGAATATTCTCTGCGATTCGATTTTCCATCTATAAAAGGCTTTGTCGTCGGAGCGAAGGACAAGGACGCTGAGAACGACATCTGATAAGGATGTATGTGTGACACGTGAAGGTGGGCCTGTTTGTCCAGTTCTCATTGGATCAATATCATGAACTGCGCTCGATCAAAGCTGTTGTCAAATTGTATCCATTGTTCCTAGTTTGAGTGAGATTGCTTGTATAATTGACCGGCAATATGCTACAGTGCTCATTTTTTCAAATAAAGGTTGGTATCCAGTGTTCTGCGAAAATGACCTATCTCATGTCTCATACCCAGATTCTGCAAAATCCCCAATATCCGGGGGGACTTTAGCGACGTGTGTGATGGAAAAGTATAAGTGATAACGTGAAAGGAAAAAAAGAAAGAAAAAAGAAGTTCAATTTTAGACTGTCCCTATCCTATCTGCCTGATTTGATAGAAGTTTGTGCGCAAGATGGAGTGGAGAGTCACGGTTGATGATTTACAAAGATGAGATTAAACGGTGCGAAACCATGGATATGTCAAAATGGAAGATTCCATTTCTCTGCCGATCCGATAAGAAATTTCTTAATTTCCTTTTTTTGTCTATCCCCGTTTTGCCCCGTCGGCTGAGATGTCCGCATGGTCGCCACCTGTGCCACCTTATTTTTGGATATCCAGCCACTGCCTTTGAACCAAGTTGTAGTTCGAAATAGGACGAATATTAGCAGAGGAACTGACACCAAGGATGATTGTCTAAGTCCTTTGGGAAGAGTACGTACGCATCTGCGTAAGACGGATGCCCCAGCCCCTCCACCATACCCGAATAGGACTAAATGATCACCGACTCGGGATGATATCATTCAGGAATGAAAACCCGTTGTCGGGGGTTTCCGCATTGTGTACATGTACGGAGACGGAGGGAGAATTCCTGGAAGATCTGTTGTATATTTATATACGTATACTCCGTATGCATGGCTGGGTTCGGCCAAAATTGAAGTATACGTGTGGGTGTGGACGTAATCGATGCTTGGCATCTTGAAGACATTATTATTTCTCCTTTTAATCTCGAAATGGTGGGTCCATAATAAATTGTGGACGTTCCCCCTGTTCGTCTGTCTTGGACCCTTAAGAACTAGACCACCCTCCTCTGTTCTATTTGCGCTTCTACCTAGATACAATTGTCTACAAGTACGCCCACCCTCTACATTCGTTCTACAGTCGTTCCCACGGCACCATGGTCTCTACTCTTCGCCTCTACCTCCTGGCTGTGACTCTATTTTTCAACTTCTCCTCCGCATTCCCCCTCATCAGTCGCGACATTCAATGGTCCTTCACCCTCTTCCCGTCACCCTCATGTAACGGAACTATCGGTGATCCTCACGTCGGATCTGGCAGCACAGGCTGTCGCGCCGACCTCCACAGCGTTGCCTCCGCCTACACGCTGAACTCTGTCGCCGAAGGCTGCCGCATCGAGTTGTTCGATAACACCATGTGCGACCAGAACGAGCTGTCTGATGTCGCCAGCCAAGCCAATGCCACTCAAACTTGCCGCATAGCTGGAACACGACGCCGCTACGGTTCATACCAGGTCACCTGCACCTGAACATCTTCAAACATCTTTTTTCGAATCCCACTGTTTGAAACATTCAAGGGTCTCTGGCGGGTTCCTAGATCCTATAACCAATTTGTTCGAAGTCCGCTGCAAGATCGATTGGGATCCCTCGGTGGGAAAGCATTTATATAGAATTTTTAATGATACCCTTAGATTAAATGAAATGAGTTTACGGTCTTGAATATTCTCAGCCTTTCAACCTTTCGCTTTTTTCCTGCTGCTTGCTCGTCGACGGGGCTCTCAATTGACGGTGATCGCCGGTCTGTGTTTTCTGGTATCTGGTACCGGGCGGCTTGTGCCGATGGCCGATGCAAGCTGACCGAATCAGCTTGATGAAACACGGACGCGTAATGGCGGGTAGCCTGATGCGTGAGGGATCATTTTCCATGCGACGCGCTGGGACAACAAAACCGTTGATGAAATACTTTAATTTGCCTGGGAAGATTGACACTTCCAAGGTTGTCATGTTGCTTTATTTCTTTACATTGCGTCATTTTCTTCATTTCACCATATAGGTACTACTACGACTGGCTGAGGTTGACCACAAGCAAGGCATCGGCAGATGCGGCCCTTGAGGTTCCATGAAGTCCTATGATTCCGGGCCATAGCCGGGTCCCGACTCCCGTCCTAATCCATTATCTTTCCTTCCCTTACTGTTGACGTCCATGACGTTATGATACCGACTTTACAGATGTATATCTTCCTCCACCGCTCTTGTGTATATTTAGAGCGCGGCTACAGTTTGATAATTAGTAGAGAAATCTCTGCAGACTTGTGTGTGCTCATTTCCCAGAAGTCCTGACATTCTTGGTCGGAGTTAAGGCAGTGACTTTCCGAGAATGGATAAACCCCGAAGAATACTACCACGCCGCAAGCGGAAGGGCACACTTTCGCGTATAGTTGTTAAACTTATGATATTGTCTAATCGAAGCTTTTCATGGTCGCGTGTCCCCTGCAAGCTGTTCAATTATGACAGTAAAAGTCGAGGTATTGGACGGTGATACTAGGCCACCAGCGGCTGTATCATTCTTTGATCCATCTATCAAGCAGGTTCGAGAGCGGGTGTTCTACCAATGGGCGCGCACTTGTAAGCAAACGTGCCAAAATCTAGGAACTCACCGGACGCAAGGGAAATGGCAAACTAACAGAAATCATTAGTGCTAATTCTGTGCGTCTTCGTGTTCGGTGTGCTATCTCTCTTCTGGGGAGCCCAATACGGCACTGAGGCCAAGTACCCAGCGTTGAAGGTATGGATTGTCGATTTCGACGGCCAAGTTGTTCCATACAGCTCCAACGACACCATAGTTGGTTCAGCAGTTACGGATGTTACCAAAAGAATCCTACAGTCTGACGGCTTCCACCTCGGCTACACTATTATATCTCCTGCCGAGTTCAACTACGACCCTTTGGCCGTGCGTCAGGGAATTTACGATGAACACGCCTATGCCGCTGTGATAGTTAAGCCCAACGCAACAGCGCTGCTCCGAGACGCAGTCTCCAATGGCAATGCAACCTACGATCCGACCGGTGCCATCGAGACAGTAATTATTTCCGCGCGCCATGAAACAACATACTACAACTATATCCTACCCGACCTAGCCAACCTACAGGGAATGGTGCTAGCAGAGTTTGGCCCGAAATGGGTCCGATCTCTCGTCTCATCTGTCGGCAACTTATCATCCGTGCCCCCACAGGCGATCAACCCGGCCATTGGGTTCACAACCGTCGACCTACGTCCTTTTGGCCCGGCTGTCATTGCGCCTGCAGTGACCATCGGTTTGATCTATTTGATCATCATTGCGTTCTTTAACTTCCCCTTCATGATGCCTATTCATGCCCAGTTCATGAAACCAAATGGCCATCCGCCGCTAAAGGTGCCACATTGGCTCATTTGGCGCATTCTCTCGAGCACCGTGGCTTACTTCTTTCTTTCGCTGTTCTACTCACTCGTGTCTTTGGCTTTCAAGATTCCATTTAGCAATGATTCTGCGTCGAATGTCATGTCCGCAAAGAATCCCAATGCCTATGGTCGTGGCTCCTTTGTTGTGTTTTGGATGCTGAACTGGGTTGGCATGGCTGCTTTGGGATTCCCCTGCGAGAACATGGCTATGGTCCTTGGGTTCCCATGGAGTTCCTTGTTTCTCGTTTTTTGGGTTATTACGAATGTTGCGACAGGTTTCTATGACCTTGATCTGGCCCCGAGGTTCTATAGATGGGGGTATGCATGGCCGCTACATCGAAGTAAGTGTTCCCCTCACTGTGGTCGCGATGCTCTGTTGCTGATAAGCAAACTTTATTTTCAGTCGTCGACGCTCTACGAACCATTACCTTTGATATCCATTCACGAATTGGATTGGACTTTGCTATTCTATTCATTTGGATTGCAATATCCTTGGCCTTGTATCCATTTGCGGCCTTCATTATGCGGTGGAAGATGAAGCGGGGGATGTAAAGCAGGAATAGAATAGGGAGTGGGCAGGTAGTGAATATACAATTACTAGGTACAAATAGTCTGGGCAGCCTCTAGCCGCCTGTGCGCCACAGATTTTACCTGCAGTGCTAGTAGTATAGTTTGTGATATCAATACTGTATTGTACCCTGGACAATTCAATACTCCCACATGCATCATTCTGTAGGTATGCATCAACCTTCATAACCACTTGGTTCTTTACTGTGAAGGCCAGCTAAACACGTAAAGGTACAAATTCAACTTAGGTATCGTGTATAGGCCCCGTACTACGCCAGTCTTAATGTTAGAAGTAGTACAGCATTCTACCGCTAGAGCATAGCAAAAATCAAGGTTTCTATCTGTTCAAGGTATGGAAGGTATGTACCTAGGTAAATTGACGAGTATTACCAATCAATACTGGTGCATTTCTGAACTAGCAGAAGGTCAGGTTTGACAACCCCAGCTGTCAGCCCACGATCTGAATACTATTTACATATCTGTGGATGTACGTAGTATCAACAATTCTTGTTTGATACTAGTGCATCCATCCATGGATGTGGCCAGGTGAAAGATCCACGTGGTCAGGTGCACGTGGTTGCACCAGTTCAGCCCTAAAATGCTTCTTTCTCTAGAGGTACCTCTTCTACCCGCAAATCTCTCCGCCATCAAGAAGTCACCCAAGAGCATCGCGAGATCTTTATCCAGGTCCCTTTCTGGTACGCGTACCTGGATACGCGTTTGTTGCGGTACTTGAATCCAGCCATTGAGACGCACGTGCTCTCCTGCAGGTACTTGCTAGCCCTATCAATATGACGCAGAGTCTAAGTACCTTCGCTCCTATTGATAGAGCTGGTGAATAGGTCAATGTACCTACTATTGACCGTCACAACATGCAACGATACCTTGGTCTACTATATTTATTGCAAGCTTTTGTTTCTTTCCTTCTTCTTCTTCTTCCTTTCACCCCAAACCGAACATCTCGCATTGGCAGACTACAGTTTCGCTGTGCTATTCTCTGATCTCATTTTTATTTGTTTCCCATCGTTCGCCCTCTACAATTGATCTGTTGAAATGGATACTATCAACCCTCACCAGCAGACGCTCTTGGCCATCAGAGAGCGCGCTGCAATGGACCCCGATTATCATTTCCGTCGCAATCCCCATGAACGTCGTCGTCGCGCCCTTGCTAAGCTGGACGAAGCTCCCTTTGGCTGGGCACATATTCACACCGTTATCATCACTGGCCTTGGCCTCTTCGCCAGCGCCTATGAGATGTTCGCCCTCAACCTGGCTGTCACCATGCTCGGTATTGTTTATTGGCAAGGTGAGGACTCTGGTTCTGGTAGGATTCCTTTCGGCCTGGAGGCTGCCATCAAGGTTGCCACTCTTGCTGGTGCTGCGGTCGGACAGCTCGTCTTCGGTTGGCTCGCAGACCGTATTGGCCGCAGACGCGTGTACGGCTATGGACTGACGGTCATTATCCTTACTACTTTGGCTCAAGCTATGTCCTCTTCCTCTCGTGCCATTACTATGTCTGGTATTCTGATCTTCTGGCGGGTAATCATGGGCGTTGGAATCGGTGGCGTCTATCCTCTTTCTTCTGTGATAACTTCAGAGTAAGTTCTTTTGTTTCCACCAAAAGACAGCAGCTGACTTGACAGGTTTGCTACCACTAAGTGGCGTGGGGCCATGATGAGTGCCGTCTTTGCCATGCAAGGCTTCGGCCAATTTGCAGCCGCCATAGTCTCCCTGATTGTCACGGTTAGTTTCAAGCAGTCCCTGGAAAGTGCCGAGGATGTTTCTCACTGCACCGAGGCTTGCCAGCTCGCTGTCGACAAGATGTGGCGTTGGACCATCGGAATAGGAGCAATCCCCGCCTGTTTTGCACTCTATTACCGTCTGGTCATTCCTGAGACACCTCGGTTTACCTTCGACATCTCCCGCGATATCGTTAAGGCAGATAAGGATGTTCGCACCTACCTGAGGAAACGGAGGGAGAACGGCACAAGGGAGCCAGTGTACACCCCTCCGATTCAGATTGGTACCCCTGACTTTGGTCCCAAGGCAAGTTGGTCCGATTTCTACGGTCGCTACTCCCAGTGGAAGCATGGGAAAGTTCTACTAGGTACAGCAGCGTCCTTGTTTTTCCTCGATATTGGTAAGTCCACCGGAGTCCACAGGAGTCCTCAATCTTACAAAGAAGCTAACATTGTATCAGCATTTTACGGTCTTGATCTGAATAACTCGATTATACTTGGTGCTATCAATGGGCCTGGTGCGAAAAATGTTTACGAAATCCTTTACCGCAATGCCGTCGGAAACCTTATCTTGATCTGTGCTGGTGCCATTCCCGGATACTTGGTTACCATCGCCATTGTTGATAAGATCGGACGCATACGTATTCAAATCCTGGGGTTCCTCATCCTGTCTGCCCTTTTCGCCGTGATTGGCCTTGCTAACCTGGACCAAAATGACAGCGGTCTGCGGGCTCTTTACGTCTTGACACAATTCTTCTTCAACTTCGGCCCCAATGCAACCACCCTCATCGTGCCTGGCGAGTGCTTCCCCACACGCTACCGCGGTACCGCCTATGGAGTCAGTGCAGCTGTCGGCAAGATTGGTGCCATTATGGCGCAGTGTGTCTTTGTTCCTCTTGTTTACCGGGGCGCAAAGGCGCCTGGCGATGCACCCTGGCTCGATCATGTTATGCAAATCTTCTCTGGGTTCATGTTTTGCGGGTTTGCAGCTACGTTCTTCATCCACGAGACCAAGCGCCGGAGTCTGGAGGTGCTTTGTGGAGAGATGGGTCCGCCTCCTCGAACCCAGTCTGCATACGTCAGGGAGGAAATCCCACTTCGGGAAGTTGGGCCTGCCCCGTCTGTTTCCGCCGCCCCAAGACCTTAGGGGTCTTGCTTGGCGTTATGCTAGGTTTTAGATTTAGCTTCCTTTGAGATAGCTCTTAGCTATCTCTCAAATGACTATTCAATTCGTCTCACATCTAATCATATATTAAGACGTAGCCCTCTCAGTAAGCCGTTTTTTGTTAGCTTCTGAGCTCTCATTCCCTCACTTTCTCACTTTCTCACTTTCTCATCTCTTTCATCTCTCTCATCTCTCTCATCTCTCTCATCTCTCTCATCTCTCTCATCTCTCTCATCTCTCTCATCTCTCTCATCTCTCTCTATTGATATCCACTGTCGTCCTAATCTAGACCGACTCAGATTCGTATAGCCACCTCTAAAAAGCAAGGGTCAACTCAATTTTATATCCACAAATGTCTCGTAAAGGGTCTGTGGTGGAAGCTTTGAGGAGCCCAGACTCTGAATCCGTTCTCGTCATTGCTAACGAGGCTAAGCTCACCTCATGATCACTGCTCTTAAACGCGCTCTCAACACCCACGACCTCAGCCCTGCGACCTTACTACCGATAGACACCTAAGCTAGATACCTTGAGTCCAGCCCCTCCGGAGTGTAGTCCCAAATCTCGTATCCTCATTTCGTGCCTCCGCGCCGCTGTTTATATGTCACATAAACTTGTAGGTGATGCAGTAGCGAGTGTGATACACGACTAGAGCATTGCGATATAGTCCTTGAAAAAAACTCGGTATATGTCCCTCAAACTGGTGCACGTACAGGCTCAAACCAGAAAACCTTCGTGTATGCTAGATTATGTGAGAGGATAGTCCCGAGTGGGACATATTCTATGCACAGCAATTGAACCTTCCAGTACCTATTGTAGGGCTCTGCAGTTGATAATAGCCTTAAAAACGATCCATCTCAATTAGTTTTCAATGTTGTTTGCTTCTCCGCGAGAGGTTGTCACTACGACACGTCTCACGTTGGAAGTCTCCGCAAACCTTTCAAGCTCTACTCATTGTTTACTCCTACCTACCAGAAACAATTCACCATGGCGCGTATGGTCACATCCCGTTGTCCAGGAGATAACGTTACGGTCACGAAGCCAAAGGACCTCGTTAACCAGAATACCCCCCACCACGCGAGCCCAAGTGCCAGCCCGAGCGCACTCGAACACATCGCGTCTCCAGGACAATCGACCGATGTAGCAACCGAAGACTTCGGGATTGCCTCCGCACTGAAGCTCATTGCCATCTCAGTGACTCAGCAGCGCCGCCTCGCCGCCAAATCCCTCATTCTCCACCCGACCACCCTAACCCTGGTAGCCCTGGGTTTCGCTTACAGTGTCGGTGCCGTTTACCGTGACCCATCTGGCTGGCCCTACATTTTTGTTATCTGTGCCACCGCGGTATTGGCCACTCTAGGCATTGTCATACGCTTGCTTGGGAGATATAACGATGAAGCAGAGAAGGTTGGAACAATGAACTGGCTGTACGGATACGACCCTAGCAAAGATGCCGGCGGTACCACGACTCAGGAAGACCCCGTCTTCAACTCGGATAGTGGAGTCACGTTTGTACTTGTTCATCGATTCGGAGGTCGCATTGTCGGCACACTTGTTATGAGCATCGTGTACAGCGGCATCGAACCCCATCCCAAAATCAACGCGAGGTCTCTCCCAAAGGGCAAAAGCTACGATGCCTTTATACGCGCCTGGACAGTCCAACAAGGCTTCCGTGGCTATGGAGTTGGCGCTGAGCTCCTCAACGAAGCTGTCATGATCTGCTATGAGCATGAGTTGAAAGGCCTCCGGTTCGCAGACTCCCATGCCAACTCACTTCGCGTCTTTCCCTGCATCTTGAATTATGACATGGACCAAGAATCCGCTATGTGGAGCTCGTATCTGCGTAAGCGAGTTGAGGCTAATCGTCAATCCCGTGCTGTCCTGGAGGCTCGAATTGTCGATATGTCCCTGCATGGGAATGATAGCGAAACCACGATGATGGACACACAGATGCGGTTGCTCTGTACCCAGATGAAGCTGGAGGAGTTGATCCGAAGTTACTTCAATGTGCGCCTTGAAAAGGCAGTTCAAGCTCAGACCCGATGGAAGAAAATCTCTTAATTGGTCCCATCTCAACATTGGCTTGCTGTCTCTGGGAATGTTAACTGCCAGGGAAGTCCAGGCGTATCGATTTTAGGGGTCCATGCTCTGCTATTGTTCCCTGTCTACACGCGTGGCTCTTGTATCACTTGATATTCTCACGAGGAAGGGTGAGCTCATCGGTCTCCTGTCCTTCAGATCGAACGAGCTTTCCAAATATGTGACTTCTTAACCAAACTAAAGTACCTTCTCGTGCCTTCAGACATCAACAAAATGCCACCCACAATTTTAGAACAAGACCTTGGTCACTGTATATGTACCCTCGATTTCCAGCCCTGTGACAGTTCATTCATTTTTTAACAATAGTGTTTCTCTTTCTTATACATTAGGGAAGGATATTAGTATTTCTAGGATCTATTGTCTAGCCACGGATCCTTAAGCAGTTGCTTGGCCGTCTTTCTGTCTTCTGGTCGCCATTGAAGCATTCCCATAATGAAGTTTAGAAACATCTCTTTGTTTTTTCCACTCAGACGTTCCTCGGACTTTCCCAATGACATCTCCCCTGGTACCTTTATTTCATTCTTCCAATGTCCTATCAAACATACCCCTGTGTCAGAACGATACCTACAATAGAATGATTTTAGTCATCAGGGGCATACCGTATTTAGTGAAGAATTCATCACTTCGGCCCGCACGCTTGAGCAAATCGGAAGGAGGAGGCCCCAGCATTCCAATTACTTCAGCTAGGTGCATACGGGTGGAATAACCCTTACCATTGGGGTCAAATCCAAGAAACATGTGTTTACCTTCAAACAAATCCCATACCTGGTATTTTTCATAGGCTTAGCGACGTAAGCACAGACATGGTATAAAAGGAGCGAACAGACCATAACGCCAACATTCCAAATGTCAACGGGATAGCTCCACTCAATTTTCAACATGACTTCTGGTGATCTGTAGATGGTGGGCTGGGCATCATGGTTCCTCTTCTCGTCACCCCGTACAGCTGAACCAAAGTCGCTGAGAACTGCCCTACTAGGCTCTTGGGGTAACTCAAATTGGCGGGAGGCGTAGATTGGCATATTATTAACTGTTTTCCGAGCCGAAGGATGCTTTATCTCGGTGTCAGTAAACCTGTCGAGTATTGACATCTCTTCAAGTTCCTGGAGAATGTTGTCGCTCTTGATATCTAAAAGTATTCGTTAGTCGCGTGATTAATAACGATAGAGAATCCGCCCGACAGTAACAAAGACTATTACTCACCAGTATGGACAAGCTGGCATTCGGTGTGAAGATAATCAAGCGCAAGAAAGATCTGCCTAAGTCCACTCTTCAGAAGATCATCCCTAAGCCTATGTGCCGGGCTGCGATACATTAAATGTCGAAAGCTCCCCCACATAGGCTTTTGGACAAGACAGTGATGCTCGCTCTCCTGATACCCGCTTCCTTGATTCCGGATCGTAAATGCATCTAATGCAGTCCTCACATGGACATAGCCTGGGTGCGATCTGTCCCCTTGACTCAGAGCTTGGGAAGTCTGAATCTCCCCTTGGCCGGTTCCTCCCCTGGTGTACACTTTCAATGTGACATATTGGCAATTCCTGGTTATTGTATCAGCATAATTTTGCCAATGGGACTCAGTGGGACTTGGCTTACTCGAGATCACGAGCGAGCCATACTGTGGAAGTGGTTCCGAAGCCCAGCTTGCCAAGTATCTGGTATTTGGATACTAAGACTTCACCAATAGTGACAGGATAGTAGTGTCCTTTCTTGAACTCTCGATAGCGCTCTTCTTCGAGAATTTGTGACGGCTTGATCACTTCGACACCACTTGTTGGAAACCGAAGCACGGGGGAGGGATCTCTTTTTATAGCTGCCCGGGCCCACTTGAGGAGTGAATTCATAGTTATGAACGGTATGAAGAAATAGAGAACCCGAACAATATGCGGGCCGTTGCTCCAGTGTTCTAAAGCCCCAAATATTCAGTTGTCTTTAGGAAGAGGATGATATATCGACAGAGGAAGAAAAGGTCAGGTGACTATCCCACTCTAACCTCTGGCTGTCATGGATATCTTCTCTTGCTGTTCTTTCTGGATGATATAAATCTTGGTTTTGGTCAACTTCCAGCACGACCCAAGTCATAGAGAGTCGAAATCCTGAAACCGATATGGCGAAGGTGATATCATTACTGTGTAGGTGCTATGGTTTCGACAAAGTAAAAGAAACGGACTAGCCGTTCTACCTTCATTTTAGTCGGCCTAGTATTCCCTTCAAAACCTACCTCTTACACAACAAGCCCATTTCTTTCATTAACACAGGTGTTCTTTGGTTGTAATGGAGCTGGCCTTACTTACAGGCTGCCACCAGGCAGGACGTCCCAGTCTCTCAGACACGTAGCTTGAACTCTTTGGTCTTGTTAATGAATCACCGGCTTGTGCCATTAGACAAGTTTCTCAGAATGAACAATGTCACTCGTAGAATTTCTCGAGTCCATAGCGGTACGTTGACAAATGTATATATATCTAGATACGCCGAACGATGACGTTTCGGGATACTAACCCACCGAATCTCCATCTTTCTCAGATATAGGCTGATGCAAACCAACTTTCCAAGCAAAAGAATTGCCCAACGAAAGATATTAACAAGCCAGCCAACCTACCACATCAACATAGGGACAAAGTCAAACCTGAAGTTCAGCCGGATGAAACCGGATTCCGAAACGTAAAATCCATCCACGGAAAACGCCCAGGATCATCTGATTTGGGAGAAAATTCACCCAAATCAAAGAATGGCGAGCATTATCATAATACAAAACATCATTCTCCATACACCTGGTGTGTTAAGCGTCGTATTCGGCGTTCAAGGCGACTTTGTCCTAGCCAATTCCGTCTACACTTTGGCATATCTTCTCCCGGGCTGCCCTCTGGCTAGAGTTCCTAGCCGTTCGGTCCAATACCAGGGCTGAGCCTTGAATGTTTTCCTTGACTTGTATGGGGCTAGTGAATGCTGCAGCAGTTACCTGGGACGTATCCATATACGATCAGGAAGTATATACTAGCAATTTATTTGTGGAAGTCCTGCCCAGAGAGAAGGATATGAGCATTACGATATTGAGAACCAAAACATAACTATTCCACTTCGATGGGGTATGTAAACCTACGCCGGGATTTGTAGATTGTACGGGCCGAGGCCAAGCAGGTGTTTAATATCGCCGGAGATAGCCACCAGGGCCGAAGTGGAGAAAAGCCGTAAGCCCAAGCATCTGGCCAGCCTTGAATGTACAGCAGCCACCAAAAGCTAGGCCTCCCACAGTTCACAAGCGACCGATCAATCTCCGGCAAGAACCCGAGACATCTCCTAACATGACTTTTTGGATCAATTCCGGGGATTCTGGAGAAAACATAATATGACATAACTTCCCTTTTATCCACGTACCGAGATATGCCTTGATGTATAACCCATTGCCGGCTAATCCTGGGGTTTGACATTCGGCGCTGACCGGCAGCACGACCACCCGCCCGAAGCCGATTCGTACAGGAGTCAAATGGTAGAGTGGCTCGAGGTCAGTGGTTATGAAGACCGGGGTTAAACCGGCTAAATCGAAGCAATTCAACCGGTACGGAAAGGATTTCGGATGTGGGGAAGTTGACTTGAGCTCAAATCAGACGGCTTTTGCCTCGGGAATTTCGCGGGACTCTCATCTTCACGATATCAAGATCTGAAGAAGTGCATGTATACAACTTCCAGTAGATCAAATAAGAGTTGGATGTTGAAACTTTTGATGAATCTCCAGATTTTGAAATGCGCGGGGTCCCCGGAATGTCTCCATCCAGTGGAGCTTGTCCGAATCCTTTCACCAGCGGCAGATGCCGATTCAGAAAATCCCTGGATCAGTGTTCTAAACATATGTTTTCAGCCGGGAATTGATATGGCAGGCTAGTACTATACCGTGGTCTTCTCTTCCGGCCATTTTATCCACCCGTTTCAAGGTCTTTGGCTAAGGGCACCGGTTAAATCCTGCGACCTCGCAATCCCGCACGGCCCAATGGTATTGCAGCCACTGGAAGCCTTGCAGAGGCACGCTAGTCGAGCCTTTTCCGTCTCACAGCCGATACGACATGCCCACCCGGCTTGGGGAGAAGGGAGGCCACGCGCCACGAAGCTTGGTCATGATGGGCTGATTGGGCCAATTACCTCATGTTTTCACGTTCGAACTTGATTATGTCCCCTCCCATACCCCCACGGGGCTAAGTTCCCGGGGAAATCTGGACGTTTTCAGCTCATTATCCGTACCCGAGCGAATAAATACTCGCAGATCCCCTGTTGAGACCTAAGGAACGTGCAGGTATTTCTCCGATATTTGCCATACTCTTTTTATTTTCGCTTCTACCGGAAGCTGACCTGTTTTATATCATCCATCCTTGTTGGCTTTTGTCGTGATACACAATGGTGGCTCCTCTTGCGGGAGAGACGGCCGTCTCGGCCAAACGTGCTGAGCTCTCAGGGAAAAACGGGGTCAAGGGGCTGCTCAGTAACAAGAAGACAACATGTATCGGACTTTTCGCGTCACTGGGAGGTCTGGTTTATGGATGTATGTCGATGATGCGATGCCATGTCAATGCCCTCCTGAATATAATCTGATAGCCGTCATACAGACAACCAGGGAATGTTCGCTCAAGTCCTGACAATGCCCGCGTTCCAGGCAGCGGTATGTCTCCAGGTCATTGAACCCAGGGCTTTGCACTGCTAATGGATTTTCCCGCATAGACCCAAGATTACGCGAAAGAAACGGGTATTGAGCAGGGAATGCTCACGTCTATCCTCGAACTGGGTGCTTGGGTGGGGACATTGGCAAACGGATATCTCGCCGATGCGCTCGGTCGTCGTCTGACCGTTTTGGTTGCCGTGGTGGTTTTCTGCGTTGGTGTCATCGTTCAAGCTTGTACGCAGAGCGCAGACTTTGTCTTCGCAGGTCGATTTGTCACTGGTCTGGGTGTTGGTAGTCTGAGTATGGTTGTGCCACTGTACAATGCAGAGTTGGTGAGTGAATGCAATGAGTTCGACAAGAGAAAAGGCTAACGAATAGGGAAGGCACCACCTGAGATTCGTGGCTCTCTTGTCGCTGTACAGCAACTCGCCATCACCTTTGGAATCATGGTCAGCTTCTGGGTACGTCATGTCCGTTCTCGTGAAAGCTCTCGATCCTGACGTTTGCAGATCGGCTATGGAACAAATTATATTGGTGGAACTGGGGCAACCCAATCGGATGCTGCATGGCTGATTCCAGTCTGTATTCAAATCCTGCCGGCTATTATCTTGGCTGTGGGCATGATGATGTTTATGCCACAGTCCCCCCGTCACCTGATGAACACTGGCCGCGAGGAGGAATGCCTACAAACACTTGCCCGCTTGCGCAACGCACCTCCGGATGATTTACTTGTTCGCATCGAGTTCCTTGAAATCAAGAGTCTGTACCTCTTTGAGCGAGAAACGGCAGCCGAGAAGTATCCCGACTGGCAGGACGACTCGTTTTCCAGCCGCTTTAAGATCGGACTACATGATTACATGTCGTTGATCACTGACAAGTCTCTCTTCAAGCGCACGGCAACAGCGGTACATTTCATGTCTGTGGTACTCCATGAATAGCGCTAATGATATCACAGTGCATGATTATGGTGTTCCAACAATGGAATGGTAGGCTACGCGAAATCCTGAGAGTTGAATTGATCACTAACACCATTATCTAGGCATCAATGCAATTAACTACTACGCGTAAGTCCCTACAAATCCAACCTTGAAGAGAAATATATGGAAGATACACCATTCTTCCCCATTGGCGAGTTGTTTGCTGATACTTCCGCAGACCATTCATCTTCAAGGAAATGCACCTAGGCGGCAACACAATCTCACTGCTCGCCACCGGTGTTGTTGGAATCTTCGAGTTCGTCTTCACCATTCCTGCCGTCCTGTGGGTTGACAAGGTTGGGCGAAAGAAGATCTTGATTGCTGGTGCAATTGGAATGGCGTCCTGCCACTTCATTGTCGCGGGTATCATTGGCGCGTACCAGGGAAAGTTCCAAGACCACACAGCTGCCGGCTGGGTGGCTATTGTCTTTGTTTGGATTTTCATCATCAACTTCGCCTACTCATGGGGTATGTACAAATCCCTTGCGTTGTGGTAGAGTGTGCTGACCATCGTTGCACTACAGGGCCTGTTGCTTGGATTGTCACTTCCGAGGTATTCCCGCTCAGCATGCGTGCTAAAGGAGTCAGTATTGGTGGTAGCAGTAACTGGGTAAGTGGCGAGATAGACAGTCGAGTTCGTTGGGAATCTCTAACTGGATACTCTACAGTTGAACAACTTCGCAGTCGCTACTGCTACATCTCCTTTCCTCCAAGCGAGCAATTTTGGCGCATTCATCTTCTTTGGATGCATCACAACGATTGCTGTGTTCTATGTCATCTTCCTTGTACCTGAAACCAAAGGTCGCACTCTTGAGGAGATGGACGAGTTGTTCGGATCGGTCGGGTTGGCAGCTGCTGATAGTGGACGCAAGCACCGAATCGAACGTGAGATTGGGTTGCTCGCCCTTGTCGGTGTGGAGCCTGCCGATGAGAAGCACACCGAGGCTGGTATGGATGAGAGCAAGGTCGAGGTCTCGAAGTACGAGGATGTGTCTAGCCCGAAGAATTAAAGCCAAGTTCCCCTAGACCTGGGGGAATTTTGACAGGTCAAACGATTCAGGGCAAGATCGACAAGAGGCCGGGTCGACATATTAGATACCTGAATCATATATCTTCAGTTCCTGTACGGAGTACTCCGTACGGAGTACCATAATATACATATAACGCTTGAGACTTTTCCCTCCTTACCTGTATGCAAATTTGGAAATGCATAACACCTATCACATGTATCTGGTCGCATATACGTAAAGCAGAAGAACCAACTTTGGAAGTAAAAAAGTGCCCAAATCAAAATTTTTCAGCCCATTACTATGTATAGAAAAAAAATGGGCCAAGGCTGAAGGTCAAACACCAGTCATATTCAAGGGAAGGCACTATTTGTCTTGGATGTCTTGGATGTCTTGGATAGATTGTCCTTTCTCACTTCTCCTAATTTCTTTTCCCTTTTCTTTCTCTTCAGAATACTTTCGTCTCTCAAACCAACTCTCCACAATTCAAAATGTCTACTACTACTTCCTCCACCACCTCGTCCGTGAGCCCTACCAGCACTGCCTGCGGCGGCAGTGTCTGGCAAATCCCCACGACCGACGCAGCCTGTGCGGCCGTTGTCAGTGGGAACATGACTGATGTGATGGATGAGTGCTGCAAGAACGCGAAGGTCACCAAGTACGACAACGACTGCGGCATCTACTGTCTCGCTCAAGGCCAAGATGTCGACAAGCTCCAGTCCTGCCTCACTAGCAAGAGCGGCAACTATCACGATGTCTTCTGCAACGCCGCTCTCAATGCGACCGCCACAGCCACAACCACAGGCTCCAAGTCCACTTCCTCGGGTACTAGCACCGACTCGTCTACTACCTCGACTTCCACAAACGCCGCTATTGCGAACCAACCAATCTCCAAGTCTGGGGTTGGACTGATTGCGCTCCTTTTCGGCTCCGCTTTGATGGCTGTTGTTTCTTAAGATGGTTTCATGTTTTGGGGAGGATCTCGATTGGGACAATATTTCTTCTAGCGGATGAGCGACCGTGTTTTTTTTTATTTCGCATCCTCTGGACATAACATTCTTAGTACAAGCGAGGATTTAATATGCATAATGAATTGCCTTGCAGTGGTCATATACTGTGCAAAGAAAAAAGAAAAAAAGAAAAAAAGAATTTCTTATGACGTCATCAGATTCCACTCAATCAGCTCTTCTGCGATTCTGCCCCCTGGGCCAAACATCACCAGATACTACAACTGAAAATGTCCTTGGTCGCAAAAACAGTTATTGCGACGGGTACCTCATCGGGCTTGGTAAAGTCACAACCCCCTGGAATATCCAGACTCCAGCTAAACATGAACATGAACAGGGATTTGAAGCAATTAAGCAGTTACTCCAACAGACACAGCCGTACAACTTCATTCTGGGCGTTCGTGACACAGAAAAGACGCGCGTCGCGTACAATGACCTGAAATTCGACACTTCAAAGCACAGCGTCTGTGTCTTGCCCTTGGATCTTTTAAATCTCAAGAGCGTGCAGTCCTTTGCCAAGCAAGCACTCGCTAAATTGGGTGAAAGGCCATTGAACTATCTTTTCCTCATTGCGGGCTTTCTTGCCAGCGCCGATGGACCGGGACCTCATGGCTCGCAATGGTGCGAATCATACGTGGTAAATCATCTGGGTATGTGGGCTACTGGAGAGAAGAGTCCTGGAAGCTGGAGCTAATCATTGATGAATCGCAACCCAGCCCAACATTATCTGACACATCAATTTGCTGAGACCCTGTCGGCCTCGCAATCACGTATTGTCGTTGTATCTTCCGGTGCTATCCGTAATGTGAGAGGAGGCGACCCGAGTAGGTTTAGTTCTATCTTTTCAGTCTTGTCGTCAAAAGCGAAGCTGTCCACAATGCTGACTTTACATTAGGCACTCTTGACGTTGACCTAAAAGCAAACTCCGGCGCGAATGCAAGAGTAGTGTACAGTGCATCGAAATTCACCCAGCTTCTGGGTGCGCACTACTGGCGTCGAAGTCTCCCAAATTGCACAGTCGTGGCTGTCTCACCAGGTCTCATCCCCAACACCAAGCTTGCCCAGCATTCGAGCTTAGCATTGACCATGGATATGCCCGATGCCAAGACCGTGCCAGAGGGTAAGGATCTTTGGATTGAGTTTTTGACTTGAAGACAGTATCTAACAATGAATAGGTGCCCAGAATATCCTCCGCGCGGTCACCGTCGATAATCTCCCTGCTGATCCCGAACAGATTTTCTTGACTAGCTGGGGTGAATGGTGGCCCAAGGATGTCTATGCTTCGAGTCTTGATCCTGCGCTGCAAGATAAGTGGTGTCTGGGCAAGGAGGATATTGAAAATTCCGAGCCTGTGTTCAAGGAATAGGGAGCACAGTATGGAGATGTTATCCCAATGAATGGTGTCTCGCCAAGTCCGAGATCCTGTTTGAGGAGAAACTTTATCCATTGATTTGTGAATCAGAGAGAATATACGTATGTACACAAGATACATGAATGGACTTTATCCCTTCTACAACAGTGAGCATTAGAGTGGAAGTTTCCCTACCTATCTACGTGCAAGGCATCAAGCCAAGGCGAGTGATAAACAAGTCACAATCAAAAAAGAGGACACATTGCATAAGCTCCAACATATCAACCATAAGATTATTATATTTGCAAATATAAAAAGTGTCTATGTAACTAGCATGCATGCGTATAGGAATTTTCCAACCGGTCGGAATCAACCATAACCTGGAACTCAGGCAGTGCACCACATCAACAAGCAAGACTCGCAACCTACTCACCGTTCGCGAGCTTGCGCATGGTAGCAAAGTTGGGTGATCCAAGACCAGAAACAGGGTCCCAGCCCTTAGTAGCGTTCCAGCTGGCACCTGGAACCCTCGGACTGCCGTTACCGGGGCCGCCGAAGCGGGCGTTGCCATCGCAGCCAGTGCTGCCGCCATGAACAATGTCGTTCAGGCCGTCACGGCCTGTCGAGTACAGCCAGGGATTGAGGAAGCCCATGGGTGGTTTGTTGGCCTTGAGGCGGGCGTCGTTGAGGAGGGCGATGACACCGGCGAAGGCGGGTGCCGAGCACGAGGTGCCGTCGACGCTGGTTAACGAGCCCTTATCGTATATGGCGTAGTTTTGACCTTGGGCTGAGACATCGGGGAAGGCGCGGCCCTTAGGATTGAAGAGGCCGGACCAGCGGTCGCCCAGGGTGTCGAGGTAGTCACTCACGGCGTCTTCTTGCCATTTCGGGCGATCCCAAAGATCGGAGAAGCCACCGGACGAGAAGTACACGGCCTTCTCGGGCGCGGTGTGGGTTGTCGCGCCGACCGATGTCACCCATGGACAGGCAGCAGGGAACTGGGCCGGGAAGCGGGTCGCGTTCCTGCCGTCATTCGTCTGGCACGCGGCGCCAACGCCGGAGTCGCCAGATGCGAAGATGACGGACACACCACGGCTGCCAAGCTGCGAGAACAAGTTGCATACGGTGCGGGCGTACTTCTCGGGGACGCTCTGAGGGTTGATATTAGAGACTGACAAAATCACGAACAAAGGGGGGGCGGATGTCATACCTGCTCGTTCTCGCCATAAGAGGTGGAAATCACCTGGGGGAGGTCCTGTTGTTCCATCTTGAGCACGTTCTGGAGGAATTCAAGGTATGGCTCGTTGTTGTTATCATTGGGATCAGGCTGGTCGAGATCGGGAACAAGTTCACCACGACCGCCAACGCTAAACTCTGTAACTGGAACAGGAGAGCTAACTCCAACAATGTACTGTAAGTCAAGGTTCGCCTCGCTGCTGCTAGCACTCGAGTGTTGATCGTTAAGACCGCCGTTATACTGGATGACGGAGAAGTTCTGGCCCTTGGCGAAGGGTGCGACATTTTTCTCAAATAGTTCCAAATCGGAGTACCGTGCATACTCCTCTAGGTAGCTGGCGAATCCGACCTTGTTCCCATTGTCGTCGTCGGCCTGGTAGTCACCCACATTGTACATATTCTTGAGACACTGAGGAGTGATGATACTGTTGCAGTCCGGTGAAGTGGACACGGCGTTTGAGCGGAAAGCCTCGTCGGTTTCCTTGACCTGGGTGTGCAATATGGCCCCCTGGACGCGCAGCTGGCCGAAACGGGTGGTTGGCTGGATCATGTTGATGTGTGGCATCAGAGCCTCCGGGACGGAGTACTGGAGTGTGCGAAGACGCTCAATGTGCTTGGCACTGTTGGCATAGAACTGGAAATTGGCTGCCAGCAGCTCATTTGCCGTCTCGACGGTGGTGTAGAATGTCATCCAGTCGGCATCCTGTTCAATTCTATCGATACCCGCACTTTCAAGCCAGTCACGGATCGAGTCTGCGGACTCCGCGCTGGGCTGCAGCATCCGCTTCATTTCCTCGTGGGTGTGGAAGTGGTTCCCGTAGCTGGGGTGATCAGGGGTTGACATGTCCATCACAGCCTCTTCGAATCCGGCAGTATCCCCTTGTGCCAGAGCAATCTGTAGCTTCAGGGGCTGATCAGCACGCGGTCTGCGAGAATATCTCCATCCTATGGTAGGTCAGTGTATCAATTCTGTCGGTTTAGTTTAGAACGCAAAGTTACCCACCTTGAGGAACAGCAGACAAACTCTCAAATACATCAGCGGAAGCCGAAGACGCGAGAAGCGACAATACCGCGAGCGACAATGCTCCACGGTTAAATAGAGATGCAATCATGATAAAAACGAGCGATATGAAGACACCCTATCAAACACTGATCGGTGCCTCTATACAGCGAATATAGCAAAATATAAATAGTGCGACAGAGGACCCTGCAATATAAATGAGGGGTAAAGACCGTGAAATTGGTATTTATTATGGTTGCATTGGTGTGGGGAATGACAGCGCGACAAAGAATGTGTGTTGAAGAAAGTCCAGGATAAACCAAGATAAGACAATATTGACGACGACAGAATGCTTTTAATCGAGTTTCACGTCATTCCCTTGGCATTGCTATCAGTTCCACTCCAGGGCTGTTCCAGTGGACCCTTGTGGACGCCCGTTTGGTGAGACGTTCCTGAATCAACAATCGGTGCGGAGTACGGAGCACGGAATAGCGGCGGCTGGGATTGCATATTCGGGATATGGCTCCATACTCGCATTGTCGCCTTTCTCAACCGGGGAACGGTGAATTGTTAGTGATGTGACCGGTATGGAGATAAACGCTCTATCTCATTGCGAGATTCGGCGCGTCCGTCGGGGGTCCGTCCCTGATCTGCAGGGGTTGACCCACTGTTTGAAGGAAACAATGTGAGGGGCGTCAGGGGGGCTTGTATTGCCGGGTGGCTGGGTGACTTGGCCCTAAAAATGAGATCGGCTCTGGACCTGTTTTACATGAAGTCGACAGTCCATTGATTATCAGAGATCGATGTGAATCAGCTTGAAGTCAGCTAGAAAATGTATTCAATGGTCAATCCCATTCGGCCCCTGCCAAGCCTGGGAAGCTCGGACGGTGATCATGTACTCCGTACTGCTGCACCAGCTGACTTTGAAGCAATTAGGCAATTACATCAAAAATTAAAGACAATCTCGGAAGGACATGCGCTAGGCTTCGGTAGCGCTGAAATTCGCTGAAGCACTGCAAACCGAATGACTATCTGTTTTGTTTGTATCGCTGTGCGTCGGGACTGCGTCGGAGTGCGTCGGGGGCTGGGGCCGATGCAGATTTCCAGTGTGCCAGAGTCATAATTTAAGCAATGCAGGCCGATATGGCTGATCGATCTTCATCACTTAATGCCACACCTCGCCAGTAAAAAGAAAGGCTGGGCAAAAATGCGAGGTGAGGAGATGTACTCCGTTATCCGTACTACGGAGTGCCTGGTACGCTGTGTGACATATATCAGTCAAGAGAGTAGGTAGTTCCCGTTTGCTGCCGTTATCCAAGAGCGATTTCTGTGTGTTTCCGTGTTTGCGTGTTGTCCGGGTTATATTGAAAGATTGAAGGACTTCTTGGTTCTCCGGCGTTGCAACAAATTAATCTCGTGACTCTCCGCGCAAGGCAGACCTTCCTTTCCTTTCCCTAAGATACAAAAAGATACAAAAAGATACAAAAAGATACAAAAAGATACAAAAAGATACAAAAAGGTAATAACAACATAATCTACAATTCATAGTACAAATTAAAAGCCAACGATCTTGTCTTCTCTATCTATAAGGGCGCACGTCAACCTGCTTCCAGGTATACAAAATCCAACCAGGTTATGGTCACGTATGCATACGTATAAACAAGTACATGTCTGTCCTACACAAAGCCGGTCCAAAAATAGTATAGATTCTGTACATTGAAGGTAAAAGCCCAGAGTATCATTTAGAATCCACGACGACCGGAGCTTGAACAGCTGGAACAGAGTCATCAACATCTGGCTGATTCATCTCCAGGTGGTGGGCGTAGACCATTGAGGCGATGGCATCTTCGGTCTCGAGATAGGTTCGGCTGCCTTGGATGAACCAGAATGCGACCGCGATCACCAACATGATACCAAAGACGGCAATGGCAAAGTTCATGTCGCTAGGCGCTGGGTTAGGACCGCCAGGGAACAGGAAGAAAATGGTAGTGATGATACAGTAGACGATGCTGACCCAGTTCAACCATGGACCAATGCGACCGAGTTTGAATGGACCGGGGGGCAATTTCTCACGGCCGGTGATGAGCAAGGCAAGAATTGGCATGGCGTAGGAGACAGTCAAGGCGATAGTGCTGACGCTGAGAATCGCCTCGAGTACAGTGTTGGCGAATAGGTATAGGATACCGACGATACCGATGACGATGGCCTGACCCCAGAGAGCGCGGGCAGGAACTTGCCACACAGGGTCGACGTGGCTGAAGTACTTGCTGAAAGGCACGCCGCCATCACGGGCAAAACCCCAGGTCAAACGTGAGGCAGTGGTGAGGATACTGATTCCTTGCCCTACACCATTGAAAATGAACAGTGCAATCAGCACGGCGGCCCCTTTCAGTCCAACGGTCTCCATCATAAGCTCCATGAACGGGAGGTTGGCGTTGACGACACGCTCCACATCCTGGATGCAGAACAGACAGACCACCATGAAAATGAATCCAGTCACGGCACCAAACAAAACGGCCATCCAGATAACTCGAGGAGCATTCTTCCGAGGCGCAGGGATTTCCTCCACCATATGAATGACCGAATCGAACGCGGTCAATCCGTACGCTGCCTGTACCAACCCGGTGAACCACACCACGCCGTCGCCCCAGCCAGTCTCATTCTTCCAGGCTCCAAAAGCGAACGAAGCGGGCTGGAACGACAATCCACTCTTGGTTCCGACCGAGATAAGTAGCACAAGAGAGAGGACAACAAACAGGCCGAAGAACCACACCCCAACAAAGTTGTTAATCCAGGGTAGGATCTTCTCCTTACGGCAGCTGACAACGTTGATGGCGGTCAACACTAAGACCACCCCAATGTATACAACAAAATTGAGCCAACCCTTGTTGACTCCATCCCATTCGGGATCAAACATAGTCTTCATGCCCAGCAGGAATTCAGTCATGAAGGCAACCTGCGACGCGGTCAAGGTCCACCATCCAAATGTATTGATCCATGCACACATGTATGAGACGAATCGACCCAGTGGTGTATTCCACAGTCGATATACCCAGTAGGCCTGACCGAGGGCGGTGGGCATGCTGCTAGTCAACTCGCCCAGGGAGAGGGCAACACAGAGGTTACATGCTGTGACCAGCACCAGGCCCCAGAGGATAGTGATAGCACCACCATTGGTCAGACCACTGCTGAGATCCTGGGCGAAGGTCGAGTAGGTTCCTTGGGACATGTCAACACACATTCAGATGCCATCGGGGTGGCAAAAAGCGCAAACATACCAAGTACACAAAAGGCCAGCGCCAGCATGCTCCACATGTCGAATTTTCGCGTCAGGGCCTGGGAATGACCCAGCGCAGCGAGATCCTGCGCATCTTGCACATTCTGATCCGTCAGCGGTGGCTTAAGGGGTTGCGAATTGAACTCCAGATCCATCCCGTGGTAATTCAGCCGGAGGCAATATAGATCAATTCAGTGGGCAGATAGAAGGGAAATGCGCCCATTTTCTGATCGAAGATCAATGAGAAGCGTTAGGGGGAAGAAAAGATGATTTCTATATAGCTTAGATCTGGCGTCTGGCGTATTCGGTCCGCGTTGACACCCCTCACGGATTAACGCTGTTGACCAGGCCAAGATAAAGCTGGAGATCAAGAGTAACCAATGATGCGGCGGACCTGATAGTAAGGTTTTGATTGAATCGGAACAATTGGTCATGGACTGGGGAGATGTTGATAATAGAAATCTGATTTTTCTTTTCTTGGTTTTTGCGGGGAACCGACTTCGGGAGGACTTCCCTCCAGTGGGCCGCCGTCCATAATATCCACAAAATGCACTCCACAGATAAGAACTGGGGTATAATTGGCATTGAATTAATGTTGAAGTAATTAGATATCATACGAAGGTACATATGTATCTTGCAGCTTGTTCACAAATGTCACAAGTTGCGTACCTCCGTGCGAGGTCCGACCGTTGTAACTCAACACCTTCTCTTCTTGACGGATATCTCTCGAAACTCAATGAAAATGCCAGTTTCAACAGGTAGCAGCATAACCTCCCAGTTTTCCAATATAAAAATCAATAGCATTGTATGTCAACATCAAAGTACAACCGTCAGTGGCGACAGCTGACCCAAAAGGGCAAGTCCATGCGTGGCAGATAAGAATCAACGATTGGCGGATTAGAGCGCGGCTCCAGTAGAGTTTGCGGCGTCAAGTCCGAGATCAGACATGCTTTTCTGTGTAAATGGGTATCATAATGGTAACGGGAGAGCTTCATATCTGTATTCCATGTGGGATATTAAACAGTATCTATGTGGAGTCGATACCATATTCGCGCGATAGCCATGACTTATCCAGCAGAAGCCATTGTGATATCAATATGGATTCGAGGCCACAGCTTGAAACAACTGCAGATGATCAGCAGCCGGCATCGGGTGGGTGTGTTCCCGCTGAAAGGGGAATTCCGGCACGACGGATTGAGAATTCATGTTGCACCGCTGAAGCAGTAGCTTTGAGTTTCGTCCAGGGAACGGCGCCACTTATCCAATTACTGCTTCGTAATGAGAACGAAGAACGCTCACTTGGATAGGTGGGTAGACGAGTCTCTTCAGTTGGGCATCGCCGTAAGGTCTCCGCCATCTATCTGACCGCAAAGCTAAAACATGCCCAGCTCAACTCCACAAAGGGAAGGACAAGGAGATAAAAACACCGAGCCACGGCGACCTAGGCCAATGAAGAGGAGACCGAGGTATGCGCCGTTGGGAAACAGCTCCATGAGCCCCAGAATGGTTCGATTTGAATGTCGCTATGGCGTATCCATGACAGACAGGGCAGTGTGCATAGTCGTCTGCTGGAAGCCGTGCGAGGGGTTGCAGTGATATTCAGGCACGGCACAGCAGCCTAATCCGAACGGGGCATATTGGAACTGGACATGCCTGATTGGGCCGCAGAGTTGGATAGGTAGCTTTCGGAATCATTATGGTCTCCGCGTGCCTGTTGTACCTAGGTAATTAGTGCAGCCAGCTCTTTGACCAGCCAAAAAAGCACCGTTCGTCTTCTCCTTCCACAGCTCCTGCTCGGCACCGTAGGCAGGCAATACCCGATGCTAGATTCCACTTATTTTATCCCCTCCCCCAGGTCAAGTGCTGGGGGCCAAGTATGTTCCTTGAGGCGATGCCGACACTGCTCAACTTGGTTCCTAGACTGATCATGTCCGTGGAATATGAGCCTGACAGTTGAAGAATGTGTCTAGTATCCGGAGCGCAGCCTGAGTCAGGTCAAGACCATGTCGAAGGCGATACGGATGAAGGTCGGGGCAAAGTCATCATACAAAAACTCATTGAGCATCGAGTTGGAGAGAATTCCCTTTGCTAACCGAGAGCGGCATTGAAGTCAGTCCAACACACACATCACAGACAGAGAAACCACACTTACCTTACGGGCATATATAATATGTATACCTCGGGGATGGGACCAGCAAGCGCAACTATTTCCGTATTAGGAAGGATCAGGCCATACCCGCACACAATCACGAAAAGGAGAACGTTTGAGCAAAATGAATTATCCGAGTCTTGGCAATTATATTGATGCTCTAGGATACTATCCATGAGGTATTCCCGTCCATGAAGGGGAATCACAAGTCACAAAACACTTTTGTGGTCGCCAGGACCCGAAAATCAAAGCATGTCTGAGATGAGAGAGGGCCACATCCGAGCCCAAATAACACTTGATCCAAACGCCCCCGCCAGTCCACAAGGAAACAAACGAAAAACAAAGCAAAAAAGAACGAAACGCCGACCGTGACCACGTTGTCCGGCTACTCTAAGAATACAACTCTCGTCGCGGTCATGAGAACAAAAAAGATACTTGAGGTGGCAGCATCACGGTGGCATGATCGGCATGCACCTGATCATAGTCGGGGGTTTTTGGATTGTCGCCACATTCCACCGGGTAGCAAGTTTTGCTTGAGTAGTGTGAGCTCCTTGTGCAGGGCCTGGTTTTCCTGCTGAATGCCATCGATGTAGGCAAGGGCATTGGTAAGAATCTCGGACTTTTTAAGAGACCCCGCGCCAACCTTGGCATGTTTTTGAACACCGGAGGGCGAGATGGCCTGCTCGAGGGAAACAAATTTGGCATTCATATTGGTGCGGTAGCGCTTCTCGATGATGTTATGGGCGGCACGCTTGGCAGCATTCCGCATTTGAGGGTCTTGGCCGCCCGTTGAGGAGTGGTATGAGTCTCGGGAAAAGCTGCGGGTCTTGCGGGATGTGGTGGGTTTGGAAGGTTGAGGCGTAGCGATCTCTTCTTCCTTCACTTCTGGACTCGATGACCATCTTGTTGAAGATGAGCGAGTCTTGCTCTGTGTTTGAGGTTGAGAAGAGGTGTAGTTTGAAGGTTGCTTTGTCGGCTGGGCCTCGAACGCGTTCGAGTCGATGGATTGTGGGGCAGCGGCGGATGGCCATGTTTGATCGTCACTTTCAAATTCCTTTAAGAAGATTAGCTTCGTGTCAAGATATTGATAGGCAGAGAATCGTACCGATGATAGTGAAGCTGCATCCTCGGGCATGGTGAACCCACCAATCCCAGAGCCAGCAAATGGGTCATTGAAGAGATCTTTGGACTCAAGGTTCGTGAGACTGTCGGCGAAGTCGAATGATACGGGCTCCATATCGGCGGGGTTGACGGAGAACAGGTCAATGGCATTGTCATAGCTCCAGTTGGCTGCGAGAGGGTCGGGTCTGTCGAAGAAGTCGGCGGGTCGAGACTGAGGACTCAGGTGTTGGCTGAGGTAGGTCCCCTGGTCTATGGAGAGGTTGGGGATCTCATTGGATCGGTTGCAAGCCATGATACACATATTGGATCATACGTTGGCCTCGAAGGCAGTATTGGAATATATAGTAGTTGGGAGAAGTACTATAATGAAAGGGTGGCGAAGGATCGAGGATTTATAAATAAATCAGAACTGAAGATATCATGGAACAGGATATGGGTTTCGGTCGCGGGGCATTTATATAAACCCAGAGTGTGCTCCGAAAAAAAAACAGGGGTACGAAGGTGATCCGGAACAGACGATTACACCTGTGTACGAAGCCGATATTGACCTGTGATGTCAGGTCTTGACCAGACCTTGTCAAAAATGGCCTAGCCCTCCACTCGCTTGCACTATTCGATGCGATCAAGCCGAGTTCACCCCTAAGATCTTTAACGGCCGGCTCCGACGAGTATATTTCCGACCTGACGTGTGAAACCGTTGAAGTTAAAAAGTGGATGTCGCGGGTAAGTGGGCTGGGCCTTAAGACTCCGGCCGAGTGTCGGAGCCGATGTTTTATATAATTTATGTAATTTATACGGACTTGGTAACTTTCGTTTCGATGGTTTTTTTTGGCTATCCCTTTGTAATATTTTCTCTCTCTCTGATCCCATAACAGATCATAGAATTCCAAGGCCGAGCCCTGTCTACATGTGTCTCTATGTACTAAGTGTCTACGGAGTATGTACCAGGTAGTAGATGCACGGGTGGAGCCAATGCCGAGTGGTATGCTTCACCATTTATGTATGTAGCTAACCTGTTTCACCAATTATCTTTCGCTTTAGCCTGGTACTTCTAACTAGCGGCAATTGACAGGTACTTTCGTAATCACATGGGAATGATTATTTTGTCACATCCAACCCTTGCAGTCTTTGTTCGTTCATTTTGTGGTTCGCTGTCCACTAGGACTGAACGAGGTTCCTCCATACTAGTGACGAACTAGATGACCACGAAGTAAAATGGCCACAAGTACTTTATAGTTTTACTAGGGTATACTCAGCCCTATGTTAATTGGTTACTGTCTTCGTGAAAGCGGCAAAAAACAACATTAACAATCTAGGGAAGCCCTCCAAACCCGGGATAGAAACATACACGTTAATTGTATCGACTAGAATTATGTACGCAGGGAGTCTGCATCTATTCGGCTTTGCATCGTTGCATTCTTTACCCTACCCGGTCAAAGTCATACTGGGTATGTTTCTTGATAGAGTATTCTGCTGATTGCTTGCATCGCCACGTACACTTTGACGATCTCCTGTCGCCCACCCTGTCAAGCAATCCCTTTTCTGAAAGATGAATCTCTTCATATATGCAACTAAAATATACGTCATCAGCCGCTGCAGAAAGTTGTATAAGAGCTAATAGAACGTCAAGGTATCATATTTATTTCACTGATATAATGGCAATAATGATGAACGTTGTCACGCCAAAACTGGACAAAACCACCAAATTGAGGACACCACTGGAATAATTTGCATAGAAGGAATGCAATTTCCAGGCTCAAAACTTCCATAATTTTCCCCTGGAAAGGTCACGTATACTCTTGGTAATGCTGTCAGTTTTCTGCCTACTGCTTGTGGTAAAGTCCACGAGGTGTAAGTATCAGTCTAGTACTTTTGTCAGTCTCACTAGAAACCAGCAAACTTGTTTTTCTATTCATTTCATGGTTTTTCCACTCAAAAAGCACATATAAAACAAAAATGTCGGATTCAAATGTATCGAGCAACCTTGGAAGATTACCATTGGATTGGACAATAAAGAAAGTGTAAGAATTAGACGTGGAGTATTCCAAGGCTCCGTAATATGCCGCCTCGACTGGCCTCCGTGCTGTCCAGTAGGAAAACAGCTAAATCCCGCTTATTCAAATTTCTTCCCAAAAAGACTCCACTTGCACTTTGGATCGGTGGGGTGACTCGGATGTTCACCTTCCTTTGCCCTTCGCCCTACTCTCGAACCCGATGTCCACCGAGTCTATACGAGAACCTTGCTCCTGTGACAAAGATTTCACACGAATTGTAGACGGAATCCATGTTCCAGTTTGGCCTCCGGTCAACAGTTCCACATTTATGGCATGAGGGTTCGTCTCCTGGTAATCCCCGATGCTGGGGGGCGATCCGATCGTACTTTATGTTCTTCCAAGATTCGAAGATGAGGTCTTTCAGATACGGTTCTTGACGATTGCAAACAACATTGAATGATGTGCATCGTTAGATTTTGTGAATAACAACCAGCACCTCACCCCCTTGACACCTCAGATCTATCACACAACCTTAAAAAATTGCACTCCAGGCCTGTACCGAGTCATCGACCGAGGCTTAACTCAGTACCCTGCAGGTGACCCGTTACCCCTGTGTGACGGCTCATTCCAAGATGAGGAAGAGGGTCAGTCCACCCGGCACGCCTTAACCCAGTGGAGCAATAACGGGCGCTAGACCTGTCATCTGCACGAAATACACGGGTTGACTCGATTCAAGTCCCAACTATCGTTCCTAGATCTTGATTCCAGGCCGCTGGATCTTCATCAGTAGCTCGGGTGGCTACTGACCAAAATAGCGCTGCCCGGATCGGACCATAGAGGATAAAATCTTTGCCGTCTTTGTATTGTGATGCGACACTTCACACTCAGGCAACAGAAGGCAAGTTTCCCGTCTTGGGTGGTTTATATATGTCACCAGATCTTCTAAACTATGACATCTGGAGCCTGGGCATGGACAATCAACAACAGTAACAATGCTTGATTCTCACTTGTTTCCCGACTGCCAAGTACACCCAGTTGGTTTACGCGAGTGTGATGAAACTTGCTCTTGACCTAGGCCACTCAAGCTCGATAGTCCGTTATTACGATAACCATAAGTGTTGTATAATACGTATTCAATTCTTGCCATAGTTCGTTTGTCAGAAGAAAATATAGCCCTTGCCGCTTCGTGCAAATTGTTAGCAAGTTAAAGTGCATCCTACTAATGGAAGTTGCTTCCGCTGAACGATGCACAACTTGCGCTCGGATGTAACTCCCAAATCAGATATACCCGTGGACATCATACGGTTGAGCGAGTCCCACTTACGTCTAAATACGTGATCCGCTCTTAAATTTGCAATTCACAATACGTGTCATACGAAGCATAATGTGTTCTCGTTTCCACTCTATATTTCGTAAATTATCAACCGCATTAAGCGATGTCTAGCTCGACGGTCCGAGGTTAATCAGCATTCCAGATGCGCTCCCCATTCTCCCTAAAGTACGCCATAATGGGGTCGACATCCTTAGTTGATCGGAACTTGCCTGCCTACTTCATGCCAATGGGGTTTGTCTGGGCCGCGTAACCAGTGTCACATTTGATTATTTCCATGTACTGATAAAATTGTTCGAGCTTGATTGTGGAGCGTGTCAAAGGCACACTGGACCTCGGCAACAGTGAGGTTTTGCGGACACCCAGCCGTTCATATTGTTGTTCTGGTGTCACAACTGCATTAACCTTTTGGCCAACTACAGGGATTTGATCGAATATACGCGCATTGAGCCGCAAATCGATGCATACGCTCACCTTGCCACAAGACAATTTGTGTTCTTCGAAATGATCGTAACCCTTGTTCCCAATATATATCAGAGCCTAGACACCTCTATTGTACCATCATATACATCACAGCATGCAGACTGGGGTCATCCCTGGGGCAAATTTGCAGTCGGTGCAGACACTATTTTTGTAGCTGTGTCTAGGTGTAAAATTTCGCATATGTAGATTATAAAGATGTGCCTCTCCCCATAATGGTCAATTTGAACAAAAGGGGTGCATTGTAACCCGATATTTGACAGGAAATTTCCTGGTTGCAGAGTGTAAGTGAAGCAAAACTAAAAACGAAGGGATAGATCTATCCGTCACGTGGTCAGGCATGTCCTTCCATAATCTCCAGGGCTGGGCAGATTGACTTGCGCAAAATATATCTGATCCATTCTAGGTATATCCCACTAATATCTCGGATATTATACTATATTCCTCAGGCTTTTTCTGGCTAAAGCTACGTAATAGATGTGCATTGTTTAGCTCTTGATGAGAAAGTGGCCACGTGACTTGCGTTCATATGTTTAACATAGCCGCCGTAGTAGCCACACTGCCTTCCGGATGAACCTTGGAAGGCTTCAGTGTGTTGTGGTTTATATCCATTGTGGAAGTCAGACTCGATCTCGGACCGCGACACCTTATTGCCGAGTACTGCTACCTGGGAAGGTGAAAATATATGATGTCATACAATCGGACTATTGATTAGAGTTTGGATTAAAGAAAAGGCTCGTGGGGTCCAACCGGATAGAGGTGTCATCGGTTCCAAATAAGCATTTGAAGAAAACCTTGGAAGAAACTTCGAGAAGGGCAGTGGCTATTTCGGCCAAACTCCGTACTCATTTCACCCTAATTTGGATCAACAAGTTTCTCTTGCAAACAGGGACCTTCGGGCCAACACTCTTACAACTTTGGAGTCAGGGTCGCATTCAGACAGCAACAAGCAATAGCCGGACTCAAAAATAGGGTCGGTCTAGATTGCGAACCTGGCGCCCCTCCGTATGTACATAGAATAGGGGTCGAGAAAGGTAATGTCTCAGACTGATTCTCCACTCAATCCTGAAGATCGACAGGGGCTAAGTGAACTCAGGTTCCTTCCGGAAAGAAACTGCACAAGTATGTACCCGGATTTTAACCGAAGACGCGGAACCTGTTAGGGATTTGGGTGACATTCAATGTCTTAGGAGGGTAGACGCGGTCGATCAATATTATGATATTGTCAATCCCGAACTCTGATTCTAGCAAGTTGATCTATCGACAATTCAATTTCTCAACAAAATACGTATCTCCAAGTCTCTCATGTCGTGGACTTTTCTCTAGGTTGACAGATATGAAGGATCCTGTACGGAGTAGATACGGGACTAGACCGCTATGGCTGTCGAAATGCGGAGTAATCATTTTGTCCTGAGGGGTTGCAAGACATGTTTCAATATCGCGAAATGAGCGTCCAATAAAACTGGCTGAGTTTTCTGGAGTGGCCACTCTTTTTTAAAAATAGTATCCTACCCAATTTTATGACAACAAGTCGAGGTATGTTATAGGTCTTGGTTCAAATTTACATCAATAGATATAGCTCATGAATATATAAGAGCCGGAGTCTTCTCGGTAAGTCTACCACCAGTCTATTCTATAAGTCCAATTCACACTCAAAATGAAGTTCTCCCTCGCCACCATCAGTGCCTTCGTCGGCGCTATTAGCGCTGCCAACCTTCCCAACGCTTTCACTCTTGTCGCTGAAGGCGGTAATACCGTCCTGACCGATGGCCAGAACGCCTACATTGGTGCCAACACCACCACTCATGAGATCCTGATCCGTAAGCATCCAGCCCTTCATGTCCTCAATTCAACTTTCTAACCAATATGCTATTTCTAGTCCGTGGCGGCAGCCCCAACGGCCTCGTCTCATTCACTGCCAAGAACGCTGTTCCTACCGCTTTCCAGAACCTTTACATTGTCGAAGACTCTGTCTCGCCCCTCGGTATGACCCTCCCTCACTCCGGCGCTGTCCCCGAGGGCGGCAACCTCACTGGCTTTGGTGTCAACGAGGAGGGTCTGTTCACCCATGGCGGCAAGGCTTGGTTCGCCATTGACGGCTACGGCGACAACAAGGTCAAGGAGATCTTCTGGTACGCTGCTCACAACGCTGAGTACCGCAGTGAGAAGCTCTATGTTAAGGAGTTGAAGAACTACTCCGCCTAAATGTCTACTCGGTTTTGATGCTGGGTCGATAAGAGTTGCTTGTGCTTTTGGAGAGGCATTCTGGTGGGATCGCTCTACTACTGGGCATTTCATTCAACAGTTCATATAGTATATAGAAATGACAAATAGAGATATTCAATCAGCTGATTTTCCTGCGATTGGGTTCGATCTCAGGTGAAAACAATCTATTTAATTTCTTGATACACACATTGAATCAGAGCAACCTGCAAATGCTCATCCCATCAAGGCCTTGATAGTAGTTTCATAGTTCTCCGGTTCACGTCCCAAGATCTCACGTAGAGCGGGAGACACAACTGCAGTCTCACCCCGCCTGATAGCTTCCCAAGCCGTAGCCCACTCCCTCGAAAGATTAACCCCATGATATGTAAGCTTATCACCAATCTGAGGAAGATTCACAAATTCATCGACAGATATCTCACGGATCTTAAGCGGTTGCCCAATAGCCTGACCGATAATCTCAACTGTCTCCGCAAGAGAGATCTCCCGAGACCCAGAGAGCAGGACAGCCTTGTTCAAATACTCGAAGCTTGTCGGGCCATTGATATACGAGGCAATCAATTTGGCGGTTGCCTCTCCCAGCTCATCGCGCTTGACCCACGCCACACCCGGGCCTGAACCCGAATGAGGGATCGCAACCTCGTCCGCTGGATTCTGCGGATCGAAGAATGCAGTATAAATCGGGAAGGATTCGGTGTACAGACCCTCGCGGACTATGGTGTGGGACACCGTGTCCTGCAGCGAAGAGAGATACTTCTCTGTTTGGATGTGGGCGCCCATCACATGAGCGATGCTGTGGTCGGTTAGGTCACCGCCGAATCCAAGAGAGGAGTAGAATATGTGCTTGACGCCGCTCTTGACGGCCGCATTTATAGCAAGATGGTGTGCCTAGTTATCATTGTTAGACAAACTACTTACTTGGGTAATATAACTGGGGTTCCTTACCTTGACCCTGTGATCTATCTCGAATGACGCATATGAAATCAGCATCAAGACATCGACACCTTCGAAGGCTGTGTCTAATGTCGATGGCTCATCGTAGTCGGCCTTCCGTACCTTAGCGCCAGCTTGCTGGAGGTCGTACAGTTTCTCGGGGTAGCGGGCAATCAGAACCAGGTCGGACACTGGGACTAGTTTCGCTAGGTGGTTCACAACGCTTGACCCAAGGGCCCCAGAGGCGGGGAAGACCCCGATTTTGACACCCATTTTGATATAGGAGATGGATGATAGAAGGGCGCCTCAGTTGGTAGGCTGTAGTTCAGAAGGTCTTTGATGGTACACTCGACTTGGAGGATTTTCAAGAGGAAACTTTTATGTCCTAAATTTCATGCTTATAAATGGAAATCATGTTCGGTCAATGGCAACAATGACCGAATCAAATGACGCTGTATGGAGTTCTTTGTGGATCCATGGATGTCGATCGATTACTTTTTTAATCAACAGGATTATTAATACACCCAGCGCTCCAGGGCGCTAAGCTTCCCCGCTGTGTGGAAATCCAAGTACAGTACCTAGTAGTAGGGAGTACGGAGTACATCCTACCCAACTGGGTGTAGTTATCCCCTTTAGGTAGTTAAGATTGATTTGCTTGCTCAGCAGATGGGTAATCCAACCTTGCACCCTTGGGCAGTGATCTTGACTTCTTCCGTTCGTCAATCGTAATTTGAAGTTTGAAGAGATGAGATATATGCTTCTAAACGCCGAACCGATACCTACCAACTTTAAAAACTGAGAGACAAAATTGGCTTGATCATAATCCATACTCAGTGAGGAATACCTCCGGTTCCGAACAATTCCATCTTGACGCGATCGGCATCCACGCCCTTGGCCTTAAGAGCCGACTCCATATCAGTCATGAACTTTCCGGGTCCGCAAATATAGTAATCGGTCTTGGCATCATCAAGGAACAAATCCTGATCCTTCAACTTGGTCAAGTCCACCCGCCCGACATGGTCGTAGTCCACACCTTCTGTCTCTCCCTCGGAGGGATGGCTCGTAAAGAACGTCGTTTGGATGGAGGGGAATTGCTTTGGGAGCTCGGAGATGTGCTTTTTGAAAGCACGCGCGCCCGATGAACGTGCACCATGGATGAAATGCACTTTGCGCGTTGCGGGCGACTTGGAAATCAATGTGTTGAGCATCGAGGTCAGTGGCGTTAGGCCCACGCCAGCAGAGATCAACACGATCGGGTTACCGGTTTCTGAGTCGGCAGGGGCAAGGAAAAAGTCGCCGCACGGGTGGGACACCTTGAGTTTGTCGCCAATGTTGAATGTGTCGTGTAGCACATTTGAGATGTAACCCGGATGGGCGGCAGCACCTGGAGCGGCAGGGCTGAGGCCTAGTTCTCTCTTCACACTGATGCGATAATAGTCCGGCTTCGGCTGGTCGCTGAGTGAGTACTGTCTGGCCTGCGGGTACTTGAGAGCTGGAACGTAGGTCTGGATGGAAATGTATTGGCCGGGCTGGAAGGCCGGCAGTGGCTTTTCATCAACGGGGGAGAGATAGAAGGAGGTGATTTCCTCGGATTCCTTGACTTTGTTCACAATCTTGAAGTCTCTCCAGTCAGTCCAACCCTCGGCCTGTTCGTAAATCTGCTTTTCGCGGCCGATCATGATATCGGCGAGCTGCCAGTAGGCCGTGGCCCATGCGTCGTGGATCTCTGGGGTCAAAGCCGCACCGAGCACCTCGGCCATGGCTTCGAGAAGGTACTTGCCGACGATCTTGTAATCGTCGGGCTTGATATACAAAGAGGCATGCTTGTTGCAGATCAACTCAACCGCGGAGCCAAGTGCGCCGAGATCATCGATATGCGATGCATATGCGTAGAGTGCACCGGCCAACGCGCGAGGTTGATGGCCATTGACCTGGTTAGCAGTGTTGAACACGGTGTTCAACTCCGGATGGGCTGCAAGCATGTTGCGATAAAAGACAGTGGTGATGGTGTTGCCATGTTCCACGAGAACCGGCACTGTCGCCTTAATGAGTGCGATTTGGTCTGGGGTCATTCCCGGATTGGAACCCATGATGAATGGATCTGTTTTATTTGGGTAATTGAGGAAAGAACAGGTTTGTCGGATGTCTCAACTGTTCAATGACCGGGGTAGCGGCTTAAATATAAGAAGTCGGAGTATTTGAGTAATAAGAAACCGGTTGCGTTTGGTTGGTTGTCTAGCCATCCATCTCCACCGTAACTGGATCGCTAGAACGTCAACGGGATTTGGAAAATTCGGAAGGTGTCTGGCATGATCCCTGAGTATTTTCAGTGCCGAAGCGAAGATATCTCCGCGGAGAGCTCCGCGGAGGGACAGAAAGGGATTAACTCGGTCTGTTCTCGCAACTTGCAACTTGCCACCTGTAAGTTGCAAGTTTGTGTCGCATGTTCTAAGTTCCTAGACTCTACAGAGTACAGAGTACAGAGTACATTTGAATAAGAATAACTACATGTCTCCGCGACATATGATAGAGTGGGATCCCAGAGTGTCGATCATACCAGCTGTTCATTGTAACCTCAGAAATCTCCAGGAATAACTCCATTTCCTATTGGATATCCTTCTGAAGGCGGACTCTGCTCTTCCGCCTCACCGCTTCCCATGATTTGGCAGAACATCTTGCAACTCGTCCAAGACAACCTTGGAAGGAAATGCACCCTTCCTTCCCCAGAATAGAGACAAATATCCATGTCGGTCAAGGGGCCTTCCTACCCCCACCTCTCTCTGTGTATACACCATCCCGTATATTGAGTTGTCACACATGGTCACGCCACGGAGAATCTCGTCGGCGCCAAACGGACCGGTTTCTGCCGGTCCATTCGGTCGGGGAAGCCTGATTTGACGATTTGATTACCTACTCCTCACGTTTGGCCTGGGGCCTCCTAACGTATTCGGTAAGCGAGTGACGCATGTAAGCGAGTGACGCACCAAACCAAAGCTACTAATTTCAAATGCATTTATCTCAACCAAAACGCCATTAAATTAAATAAACTAAAATCATCATCTATCTGGACATGTCTCTCTCCTATGTCCTGGCTTCCTACATATTCCACATGCTCGTCCGGCCTGGGGGGCGGCCTTAAACCTTCCGAAACCTACTCACGATAGTCATTGATACGCGCTACTTGGGCCTCAAATGGCTCTGAACGTAGCTCACGAACATCTTGAACTAAGAGATCCCCTTCGTGGACTATCGTCCTTATAGATCGAGTTCGCTTTTGCTTCTTCTTCTCGTTTTCAGCGCGTAAATCGCTCACTTCTTTCTCTAGTAGTGCGGCGGATTGTATCGTGATCTAGCAGGCCTTTAAAACCTGGTTTATAGCGGAATTGAGCGGGCTTAGAGGGCTTTTTGATCTCATACGAAGCAATGCTTTGATAGAGGAAGCTTGCTTTTCCAATTGTATATAGTTCGAAGGCGTTTTTGGATCCCAATCACTACCCCGGCTAGGAGGGGGGGTAGGGGTAGCAAGCCGGATATTAAGCTTCGAAATCACTCTCTCCGGTGCAAAAGGAATTAAACCAGCAGATTAAAAGCTGTTTTTAACAGTCTCTAATTTGAAAGCTTCCATTCGTGCGGTAGGATAAGCTTCGAGGAAATCCAATTTATCAATAAAATTCGATCCGCACCGCATTTTCATTTCAACTATCCGGCCGTAAGACCGTTTTAACACCGTAAAGTAGCCTATATCTAGAGGTTATAAAAGGTGTGAGGAATACGGAGGTATATAGATTAGTATCACCTTATTTTTCTCGTAGATTTTATCGAACCTCGGGGTTAAATGACTTCCGTGACCGTCGAGTATCAAAAGCCGATACCCCCCTTCGTACGCGAAGAAGTAGTAGGAATAAAGAGCTTTTTAAGCTAGCGAAGTCCAATTTCATCAGAGGTCTATCTATTAGGACTAACCTCGAACCGCTAGTCTTCCGGGAGGCCGTCGAACTAGGATTTAATAAAGACTTTACCTTTAAAAATCACACACGGCGGGAGAGCCTAACTAGTAGCATTCGTACACTCAATAACCGTCACCTATTCACGATTTCTAGGTTATAAAAGTGCTCGCCGACCATAGTATTCACTTCTCGTAATCACTCTCGCGGTTGCCGTTAATCCTATCGTAAAACCGGTCTCGTCAAAGTTATAAACGTCGTCCGGGTCGATCCTAAATTGAAGGATAGTTTTTTAAATAAGATCAAACCACTCCTTTATAACTTTTAGATCTTTATATTTCGCACGCTCGTAGTTATACCGTTTCGAAAACCGAGAGGATAGAAGAGGGCGTCGTTTAACAAAGTTATATACCTATTTTTCGCCGACCGAAGATACCGGGGTGATTCCGCGCTTCTCGAGGAGAACATTCGCCATTTCTTATACTATAGAAGGCCGGGGAGCAGATCCTCGGGAATCTATAGAGAGAATCCATTTTTCAAGAGATTATTCTTCAATTTCTGTCAATTTATATGAATTTGCGCGAGAAGTCGCGCGGTTTTAAACTCTAGTAAGGCGGCGGCGGAGGGTGGCCTCAGGCACTTTAAAACGGCGTGCAGCTCCACGAATTGAAGATATTTTTTGATTCTGAAAATCTTATATAGCTAATAAGATCCTACCCTCTTACTCTATTGAATTTTGAGAGCTCCGAGAGCGAATTGGTGGCATAGTGGGTGGTTAAAGAAGAAGAGTTAAATTAATTGACGCGTTTTTGGTTTGGTGCGTCACTCGCTTACATGCGTCACTCGCTTACCGAATACGTTAACTCTGGCAGGTGACCTTAGAAGTCAGGCAGAAGATATGCCTCGGTACTTCGTTGGAATTTTGTACTAATTGATATGAACTAGAATTACCCGGATTAGGGCCGATGCCGTTTTAGCTGTCCTGGCTATGCGAGCTGCTGGATCGAAGATTCATCATCTCCATCGATTAGGTCCGACATCCTATCATGGTCCAATCCTTCACCAGCTTTGAGGCGGTTCACTCGGTCAGCAAACCTTGGTAATCCGCGAGCACTCCGATATATGTGTGGATTGAGTAGCAATGGTACATCCCGAGCTGTCAAACCTTAAAAAAGGCGTTCATGCCAGATCCGTCTGACGATCTAGATCTCAATGCTTGACACTAGCCCAACAACAGGCTTCTAGGAAAACTCGGAGAAGACCGATACCTATCGACCATTGGACAATCCATTGATAATGACGTATGGGAAGGTCTAGACAACTGACCCCCACAATCGTCTGCGGAAGTCCGGATGCTCCCCATTCAACGGTTCTTGACTCCACCGAACCCAGAATGCTCACTCTATTATCCCATTCTATACGGGGACATAAACATGAGCCTATCCAATCGCACCTAGCAAAGGGAGCCACTGCCATAAACTAAGCTCAGTCGCGGTCCAGTTGCGACGCCCCTGTAGTGAGTAGTGACGTCTGCGACTCGCAACGGTTATAAAGTACAAAGAATGATGGATATTAGAAGAAGCTGGGGTAGTCCCATTCTGACGAGATAATATTAGTCGGCTCTGACTTCAGTTAGTTCTCTTCATTCCAGCTCCCTCATCCCTCGCGATGCTGTTCAAGAAACGCCACTCGTCTGATACCTCGACGCTCGAGGGGACGCAGACCTCCGGTGGAAATGGCCAGCTGCCCATGTTGCGGCTCCCAGACAGGATGCGGTACAACTTGCTCTGCCTAATGGGTGAATTCGTGGGGACTTTCCTCTTTCTCTTCTTTTCTTTCGCGGGCACACAGGTGTCTAATACGCCCATGCCACCACCTGGTTCCCCACCGAATACTTCTAATTTGTTGTATTCGGCTCTTTCTTTTGGGTTTGCTCTGACGGTCAATGTCTGGGCGTTCTTCCGAGTCACAGGTGGTCTCTTCAACCCGGCTGTATGGACATCGTCGCACTGGAAGGGAAATGGGAGTACATCTAGCTGACCTTCACCAGGTTACACTTGCTCTCTGCCTTACTGGTGGCATGCCCCCTCTTCGGGGGTTGTTTGTATTCCCTGCGCAACTGGTCGCCGGAATTGCTGCGGCGGGCGTGGTGAGTGCCCTGTTTCCGGGCCCGCTAAACTGCGCGACCCGACTCGGCGGCGGCGCATCAATTGTGCAAGGACTCTTCATTGAGATGTTCTTGACGGCACAGCTTGTGTTTGTTATCATCATGTTGGCGGTGGTAAAACACAAGTCCACCTATTTAGCTCCAGTCGGAATTGGTCTGGCTTTCTTTGTTGCAGAACTGATTGGTGAGTAACAATTATTTTCAGATTAGTTCACAGCGTATCGTGCTAACCCTTCACACTAGGTGACTACTATACCGGAGGTTCTCTTAACCCTGCTCGCTCCCTAGGACCAGATGTGATCAACCGCTCGTTCCCCGGATATCACTGGATTTATTGGGTCGGTCCTTTGCTTGGATCCCTTCTTGCCTCTGCTTTCTACCGACTCCTTTGTTTTGTGCGCTGGGAGAGGATCAACCCTGGTCAGGATTATAACGAGGAAGAGGTGGCCAGAAAGGAGTCGTTGCTTGGTTCGGAACATACCATCACCGCCAATGTCGCAAATCCCAGAAGAGATATCGCGCCCGATGAGCATGTTTAACGGTGCTTCATTGTCCGAAAGGCTGCTCTATAGAAACCTGGAGCCTTTTTTTGGGTCTAGGTGGCAATAGCCGAGGCAGCCTTGAATGCGCTGAACAACTTCCTTGTTATGTACATAATGTAGGTCTTGGATGAATTGTGGTTGGTACGTGCTCCGAGTCAATATTGAGACTGGCAATGGGGCCTGGAATAATTCATTGATGCCAATAAGTCTGGATATTTAATTGCGAGGTTATCAAAACAATGACTGCTACTTAGTTTGGGTGGTCGGCAAACTCAACCGAACTCAACTTGCCTAGTCTGCACGCATATAGCTCGTGCAGCCCAATAGACTGCAGTTGGCTGTAATTGCCTCGGAATCGGTGTAGGCAGCCATCCTTATAGCGCTGACATTCGAAAATTAATCGTAAGATATGAAGTGGAGAGAATGTCTCAAATTACGCCTCTGCAATTAAAACGCAATTTGTCTGGTTCAGGTGTATGACTTATTATCATTTTCGCACGGCGATGGTATATCGGACCTAAGATGACTGTCGGGGGGAGTGATTCTATTACTTCAGACAATATTATTGTCGCCCGGTTTCCCTATGTGCTTCCTATTGATGAACCCAGATCTTTCGATTATAAGAAAGAATGATGCCTTTTCTCTCGACTCTTGTCCCTCGATACCTTCTCTATCTGGGGCTTTAAGGCACATAGGTTATCTAGTGCCTCATATCGTATCTCTAGTTAGCCCTTACTACATATATACCTAGGTATGGTTAGCGCTTTCATGTAAGCCAGTTATTTCAGATATAAGGAAGATTATGTTAATTTGAGCTGGTATTGTGTTTCGAATGAGTTCAAGGGAGGAGAGGTTTCGGCCTTTAGACAAAAGGAGGTGTATTTTCTACGTCATATTCAGCATTCATCATCTTTAACTTATGGTGAAATCCTCATGTTATTGTTCCGAATTCCTTCATTTTTGGCCTGTTATCGTCCTTTTTCAGTTTCCACAATGTCTAAAAGGCAGCAACCTTCTCCAAGTCACCGGACCGCTCATTCTGGTGACCACGAAAGCAGTTTTGAGAGCGTCACTAAAGCCTTGCACCGAGGAGCCATAGATAGTAAGCCTCGTCAGGCTCGCGGGCCATATAATAAAGCCGTCGTTCTTGGTCTACGCTGGAGCAATGACGACCTAGACTTGGCCAAACCTCAAGATGCACTTTTGGAGACATTTCGGATACAATGTGGATTCGAGACGGCTAGTTTGCTTATCCCATCAACATCTAGTGAGGAGGCATTGGACGCGATAAGTGAGACAATTTTTGAACTCCGTCAGCGATATGACATGGACCGTGAAGTTACCTGGGATAGAAGCACCTTGTTCGTAATACACTATATTGGCCATGGTGTATCCGAAACAGAATGGGAGTTTGACATCTGGTAGGGACCCCCCAAGAGGACCCTTGATTGCACTCATTCAGCATCACTGATATCGACCCTCAGCGGAACCCGCAGGCCTGATGCCGTTAAAATCCCATGGTCTTCCATTCATCTTGGCAGGAAGTCAGACGTCCTCGTTCTCATCGATACTTCCTACTCTGGAGAATTTCGTCAGCCATGCCACAGCCTGCAAAAGATATTGCAGAACAAGGACCATCACGAGGAGTACCTGTTTGCGACAGGCAACGAGAGTCCTGATTATAACGGTCCCAATTACGATGTTAACAATAATTTCACCACCCGTCTGACAAACCTTCTATACACTGCGTCACCAGCGCCGGTTACTGTTGTGCAACTTCACGAAGCTCTCTGTACCCAAGCCAATGACCCGAATACTAAGCTGCGCTATACTCCTCAATATGTGGACTGTCGTAAACCATCTATCATCATCCAACATATTGACAACTACATATGGACGGTAGAGAACCCGACCAGCAAGGCACAAATACCTACGGGACGTGCCCTTATTTCCGTATCCATTCCTAGGAATACTATTCCTGGCCAAGTCAGAGAGTGGCAGGCGTCGCTATCAACAATAGACTCCACCGTGACCATCGAAGGTGTGTTTAACCTTCAGGGATATTCTCTGTGTCTTTTATCAATGCCTATCTCTTTGTGGGATAGTTTCTCACACCCGGGGTACCAATTCGTGAGCTACGTGGATTCCCATAACCTACTAGCGTCGGATCCCAGCGAAGATGGCCTCTTGGTAGCCACACTACCAGAGAGACCGAAAGACCAAGCGTATAATGACTATATCATGCTGTCGGACACAGAGTGATCTGGTGATACGCTATCCCAAAGTTCCAGGTCCTCGCTACAGAGGGGATATCCCTGTCGTCGCGGAGGAACGGGTTTGTGTCTTTATATCTTGCTATGTAAAACTTCACAAGGTTGTATCCGTTATTGGTACCTTTGTTACCATTGCTCAATCAAGTTTCTCTATTCGCTATTGACATCGCTCATAATGGGACTTTTGGGTCATGCCTGTTCACTTTGTATACCCGAGAAAGGCTGCCAGTGCGGTGAGATCAGATAAGAGAATGTGTTTAATTGGTTACAAACAATGCCGTACGCATGCCTATTAGTCGTGTTGCTATGACCAGCTCCATGAGTTTGTATAGTCGAAGTGGTCGACCAAATGTAGGTCATACAACCAAAGTATATATATATGTACAGCTTCAAAAGAACGCCAGCATTAGACCTCCTTTCTCAGATGCGAGCAAGAAAGGGACGAACAAGTATATAAGGAAAGTCGTGAAGAAAAGGCGTAGTGGATATCATGTCTGGAATCAAATCCTGGATCAACGGAGAAAGGTATCGACACTTTACAGTGCAACCATGACACCAAGAACACCGGCCATACCAGCAGCAACAGCGCCGACAGCAGTGGGACGAGCGAAGGCGGCATTGTCAGAGGCAGAGGTGGAGGAAGAGCCGGAAGGAGAGCCGGAAGCAGACCCGGTGGCTACTGTGCTGGTCATGGTAGTGGACTCGGTAGCGGTGGCCGAGCCGGCGGAGTCAGTCAATGTAGTCTGAGCAGAAACAGCGGTGGCAACCCGGCTAGTGATCTCAGAGCCAATGGAGCTTCCTTCGCTCGCGACGTCAGAAGCCTCGCTCCTGATGGATGAGACGGCAGCGGATCCGCCTGTGCTCACAGCGTCGGCGATAGAGGTGGCCTTTGAGGCGACGTCGGATCCGATGGATTGGCCGCCGCTGACGGCAGTTGAGTAGATGCCCTCGGCGTCAGAGGCGATCGATTGGCCGCCGCCGACGGCAGTTGAGTAGATGCCCTCGGCATCGGAGACGATAGAGTTCACGTCAAACCCTTCTGGAGAGGCCATGGCAGCGGTGGCCAGGAAGAGGGTAGAGGAGATCAGAGTGAACTTCATTTTGATGGTTGGAAAATAGAAAGGTTGACTGGGAAGGTTTTGTGTGATCTAGGTGGTAGGTGATTTAGATTTTAAAATGGAATGAAAATTTGGAAATCCGTGGGGGAACTGCTCCTTATGTATATTTGGTAAATTGGCATTATTTTTTCTATAGATAGAAACATCGGAGTTTGATTGCGTATGGATGCTAGGCAGCTGGAGTGGCAGTGGCGACATCACCTCAGCCTTGTGAAAGGCGATTTTCATGTCGATCGTAGGGTCCGTTCAGGATAGGGGGGCTATGTACGGAGTACGGAGTACAGTGGGACCGAAATATTGGAAACATCTGTACCAAGATCTACAGCCAAATTCTGCTGGTTCTGGCAGTCTAAAACTCTTAATATACCTAGGTAGGTACCTAGGTAGCGTGAAGGTGCGTGATCCAGCATGGAGCAGTTAAATGTATATGCCTACGGAGACTGCCAAAAACACCACTGAAAAGACACATGAAAAGACTATCTGAGAAGACTAGCTGAGAAGACTAGCTGAGAAGACTAGCTGAGAAGACTAGCTGAGAAGACTAGCTGAGAAGATCACTAGGAAGACTACGCGGCCGACGCCTCTTATCACAGTATATACCGGGCAAGCGGTATATAGGGCGGTATATCTAGGTACAAAGGTATGGCCCAATGTTTCGGAGTTCCACTGTACTCTGTACCGTGTTAGGTGTTAGAGAGGAGAACTGTACTCCGTATCGGGGTGCCATACGACTATGGAAACGATATCGTCATCTCGGGGTCCACTTTATAATGGGGGCACGAGTAGTGGGACGTTCGACGCCTCCCTTCTCCCAGAAGACATATGCAAGATTTAAGACGTGCATGTTTTCGCGTGAGCTTAGCTTGTCGTGGTCGCGGGCAAGGCAGCCGCCTGCAAAAGAAACACTCACACCATGGCAATTTTTTGGGTATTTGGCTGCCTTGGCGGTCCCAACAAATCGATTCGCACTGGAGACCCCGGCTTGACACATAATCAGCCCCGAAGGGGTGGCTTGGAGGATGATCAACTGCCCACAAGTTATAGTATCATTGGTACTACTCCATACGGAGTAGACAATGAGATGAAAGCGATTTTTACCGATACAGTGGGTCGTCTCTTGCGTTGGATAAACCAGTCTCGGCGCCCGTCATTATAATTGGAACAACGAAGCACCCACTCGCAATTTCCAAGGATGTCGGCCCCTGTGGCATTTTCGGCTGGCTGGGATGCTCCAAGGGTTTGGATGACGCGTCATGTAGCAAGTCTGAGTGCCTTTTCTTGTAAAGGGGCAGTAAAGCAGTCTAGTGAGCCATGACTGGTTGACTCAGTTGCCGGGGGCGCATCGGGCGATGCAGGTCAGCATCAATTCGCCATTCCGCCTGAGGCAGCGACTTAATCACGTGCAGTGGCGCCGCGCTAAAAAAAGAAACAGGAAGAATACCGAGGATGGAACATGCTGGGATGGGATAAACATGGAGATGCTTCGGTGATTAATGGGCCATGGTTGGCTGTGTTGTGCATGACCCTTTCCTTAATGATTATCTATGGCTTGAATTATTAACAAAATGCATATGTCCAGTTATGATGATGCAATAAACAGAACACGCCGAACATCACGCTGTAAACTGGCCGTAAACCTGGATGATGCCTTCCCACCCGCCCCTGTGATCCGATTGACGGGGATTGCTTTTCCCATCGAGTACCATCACGTCCGTCATGCGTGTGCTGATCGAGTACCATACCAGATTTTGAGGTTCATTCGTCACCCGCATCATGTTGGTTTGGCAGTTCCCGTTGCAAGGCTCATTATACAGACCATTCCAGTACCCGTCGAAGAAGGCCCAGGCAGCTGAGTTGTACAGCGCGATGTTGGATCCGCCATCGACATTCGTAGCTATCGCGGTGCGACACTTTTGGTCATCCGCAGCACACCACGAGAAATCAGGGTCACCATATTTTGCGACCGCTGTCCATGGCTCTGGTGCGGCCCGGTACTCGCCTTGGCCTTGCATATACGGTGTCTCTGTTTGTAGAAGACCCGCGAAGACGTTCTGGGCGTTGTGGAAGTTATAGTTATACAGCCAGTGATGCTCAGAACCGGTGCCTGTCAGCCAGGTGGCCTTGGTGGATTCGACTAAGATTCCGCGGCCAGTTGAGATAATGGTGAGAAGTGACTCGCTATCAATGTTATGATCGGCAGTCCATCCCCAACAGTTCTCAATATATGCGGAGGAGCTTTTGGTCAGGTGCATTACCATAAACGCAGCCATGCAGTCCTTCGGGTCTTGCGACGTACAAGCACTGGAGATACTAGTGTCGGCGGTCCCGCCCACCATCCCCATCGTGTTCCAAAGGCCAACATCGCCGGGTTTGTCGCCTGCGGCATTGATTTCAATAATCTTGGCTCCCGGCAGGGGTTCGCCGACGGAGAACCGCATCTCCTGAATTTCAATCACGCCGACGTCGCCGGGATTTCCAAGTTGAACGACAGGCCTCGGGTTGTTGGGATCCTTGAAATTGTCACCATAGCCGGAAATGACAGACCATGCTTCTCCGACCATGCGGGTCCCGACTGGGACAAAGATGGTGTTCGACACTCGATATACACCGAAAGGGATGTATGTCACCTTGCACGAGTCGGCATTTTGAGCCAAGATAGCGTTCAGGGCTTCCGTGTCGTCAGTCTTACCGTCACCTTTAACTGTGTGTCCAGATACGGTCTTCACGTTTACAATGTCCGCTGCGCTGTAATCTTGGTAGGTGGGCTGGGCCTTGGTAAAGTATTTGTCCCCAACCACCAAAGCGGCGGGGCGCTTTGTCTCCCAGCTTGCCCCAGTCTGGTAAGTTTCTGGGACGACAGTACCCCAGACCCACGTATCGACGTAAGGGGTAGCAGCGAGTGCCACATTGCCGTGAGCATCGACCGCGATAGCATTCGGAGTATCGTGCTTGAGGTTCTGGATGAGGAACTGGCTATTTCGGTTTCCGGAATCATGGGACGAGTCATAGAATCTGATTACCGGCCCCGAGTTCACGGAAGTGGAATCAAGAAGCACTAGGCTACCCAATCCATTGCCAGTCATATCGATACCAGTGCCGCAGCTATAAAAGGTTGCCTGTTGGAGCAGCACCGTCCACCCACCTGCCGCGGAGAAAGCTGTTCTGCAAGAGTGGAAATAGATGTTCTTGAAGTTGACCTGCTGGTTGGAGTTCTTGATCCCAATAGCTCCGCCAGTAATATGCTACACTCTGTTAGGCTGCTTTTTCCGTGTCCTTAGGATTCTGATTACTTACCACATCAGTAACAGCGATTGTTGACCCGGCATTGATATCTATTCCAGTGTGACCCGTGGAGGATTTTGGCATGCGAATCTTAACATTTGTCAAACCTGACCCTTGGGCAACTCCCCATTGAAGAGCAGTGAAGTGACGGTCCGCGCTGAGGGCGGTCGTATCCATGATCACGTTCTTGACCAACGTTGCAAAGCTAGTTTCCGGGTTGCCGTTGTGTGAATCATACCCCATGATGAGATAGTCGCCACGGAACCCCGGCGCAGCCTTGATGATCGGTGGGTTCAATGGATTGCCAACAATTATCGTACCCACAGTCAGGTTGAGAGTGCTTTCAAGCTGATACACGCCTCCTGGAAGGTAGACCAGGGCAGGGTACCGGGTGACACCATGCCCCTTGCGACTGCCACCCGCGCCGTCATCGTCTATGGCCTTCTGTAGTTTCGGGGTTTGGTTACCACTGCCATCATTGACAACTGAGTAATCCATGACATTGCGATATACTGGGTATAGCGACGTTTTAGCGTAGGGAGCAAATCCAGCTCCTCGTTGGTTGTGGTCCTGCTCGTCAAGCCAGTAGGTCTCTGGTGATTTGCCAGTAGGGGCAGCGCAGGTTTTTGTCGCGGGCGAATGGTCTTTTTGAGACATTGGTCTAGACATATTGATTAACATTCCATGACGCTATGAAACCTTGAAATGACACGTACGATGGAGTCGGAACACTGGCTCTGGTCGATTGAGTGCGTGTCTTTGGCAGTGGAGTTGAAGTCTTCACACTTGTTGCAAGAGTATTTGGGGCCGCCGAATTGGAGTTAACTGCTGTCCAGGTAGGTTGCATCATCTTCGAAGAGGAACTAGCCGCCTTTTGTGAAGGGGTGCCTGTAGAAGCATTGACAGGCTTCGGTGTGAATTCCGCAGCCGTGGAGAGAGTATTTGCTGTACATGGTGAAGTCGTGGTACCATGTTGATGAACAGTAGCAGTGGGTGGTGCACCGGTAAGACCGGCCAAAGAAGATGCAAGAGCCCAATCAAACGGGTAGTCATAGTAATCGTATGCCGGTCTCGAATGAATGATTGTGGATGACAGTACATACGATGAAGACGCGCGCACCGAGTTTAGAGGCACAATAGCACCTGACGCTGTAGAAACGGCTGCCACTGCAGCCAAAAAAGGGAAACCCCTCATATTCAATCAACAACAAACCACAAGCTCGATCTCCAAGTAGGTAGAAAAGAGTAAGGGAAGAGAAAAAGTGGATGAATGGATTCTAATAAACATGATCCCCTGTGCATATGTCAGACTTTCCGACAGTTACCATGCAGATGATCTTGGAATGCCCACAGAGATCTCCTTGTATGAAGAATGTGCATCGACCCTTTCGGTGTACCTTGAATGGTCCGTTTGAAAGGGCCATGGATGATCGACGCCCCTTGCAAGACTCGGGATTCGTAACCTTCTGGGCAAAATATTGCGGGCTTATGTCGTCGCTGTAACTTCCCTTGTATTGCCGACTTCGTTGATCTGGCGAAATCTCAGCCATATATTATAATGCTGAATGGTTTCCATTCTATATAATTGTAGTAGTGAATATTCTCAATTACCATTTGCAATCTCATATGGCTATGGCCCAAAGTCTTACTTCGGCGTGCATCTTGAAGTGTTTATTCCCACATCATTTCAACACGAGTGCTAAAAATGAATATTCTCGTGTCTTTCCACTTAGGCCCTTGAATATATCGACATCGAAGTCCGAAGCTATATTTTGAGTCCTACCAACTTCAAGGCCTTGCTAACACACTTACAATCTTTCGTCAACACAGAATCCTCGTTATAATACGAGTCATTTGGCAGGTCTCCAGTGCTCCCTAGTAGGGTTCGAGCCACGTGGCTATCGGTTGAATTTCGGCATAAAGTTTCTCACGACACCCCTTGCATTTGCGTCAAATGTCTACAGGTTGATATCGAGTTCCATACCAACGGGAGCTATGCAGCATCAAGTATGTCTCTTCGCTATCTGGCTTACGTTATGTTTCTATGATCGGGACACACTGGATGCCTGCCAATCTTATCTGCCAAGTTTCATCACCATGAATATTAATATTACCCCGGAAGGTAGTCTCTATCCATTCGGTTGCAGCTGGGAGAATCCAATCCACGCTTTACAGCATGCAAGTTTCGTCCAGATTACAGCGGCCTTATCCTGTATGTTTAGCTGAACGAAAGCCAAAATCGAAGTATCTGTTTTGCGTCGACGTTTGGACTTGTCGAGTAGCCATAATCACCAATATATATTCGAGCATAGCATTCAAAAACCTGGGCTCACTAAGGGATTCATCCAACCACAACATACAACGATATTATACAGAATTTCCAGCTTTAGTAACTCCCGTGTTCAAAATCTGGTTCTTGCAGATTGTAACTACAAATGGAGTTCTAGGTTGTGCTTGTTTACAAGGAGGGAAATTGTGAACGGGCCAAATTGTCAATTGTCAAATTTTGTTTCTCTCAGGCCGCTATTTCATCTTTCTATAGCAATTACATGATGAGGGACTATGCTGGGTGGCGAGGGATCTACAAGTCCGAGATTTGCGTGGGATACATTTCCGATGAGGCGACACCCGCAAACAATACCTCATGGCGGAAAGGCCTCAGAATTCCACTGAGTCGATGATTTCCTATATCGCTGACCAGCGGAAAAATAAATTCCTTGCTGATGGCCGACCATGGTTCACACGCATACCCCAATCACGTCCCCGTGAGGTCACCTCGCGACTCTGATAACCCAGTTTGGCACGGAAGTCCCGAGGACATTAGGCGACGGCGTTCCCAAAATTTTTGACAGGAAACATATTTACTGTCGACAAACTCATCGGATCCCAAATAACCGGAGGCTGGATGTTGGTGAAGCAGTGAGAACCCACGCATCGCCTTCATGTCTGAAGCATCCACCCTCTACTTCAACGATGACTCGGACCCAGACAATACAACCTCGTCCGAAGTTTGGCAGGATGCACCGCAAGACAGTCCACAGGGTGCGGAGCCATCGCCAAGAGTTCGATTTCGATCAGATGCGGGTTACGTGCAGGGGGCTCGGCATGACCCGCCGCCGGCAGGTCTCCGCGAAGAATGGGATCATGCTCTGAGTCAAGGACAGCCCCATCGACCAACGATGCCATATTCCCATGAGTCTGCGGATATTGCAGATACGCCACAGCGAGACCGTGAGCCACATCCGGGTGAGAGCGACGGCAAGCCAGGCGTTGAAAGGATAGATCAGAACAAGCCGCGGGAAGATGAGAAGGAGGACGAGAAGAAGGAGCCTGAGGGTCCCCAAGAACGATCCATGAGGGATAAATGGCGCGCCGTGGCCAGGAATTTCAGGGAGAAAGCATCGGAATTTGGCGACCGTTTGGGTCGCCCACAGATCGAGGGAGACGACCTATCAGCCGGGAGGCATCACCCGGACTGGGCGACCGGCGGTGCAGTTCCCCTCTCTGACATGACAGATGACAAGCATAAAAGCGTGGAGGAGAAGCAGCGGCATCAGAAAGAGACCAGCTCCGAGGCTCATCGTCTGGTGCGAGATTTGACCCAAGATCATTCCCAAAAACGCCGCAAAGGTCGTGGGAAGCCTTATCCCCACCCCGACAATGAGTTTAAGGATGAAGAGAACGAGCCGGGAGCAGATCCAAACTTTAGATATCGCTCTGGCGGCGGCGGGATCCTGTCGCACTTGATCAAATTGCAAGGTGGTCAGCAACAAGGTGCTGGAGATCAGTCTCGAACGTCAACTGACTCGTCCCGCAGCACAGAATCCGCCCCCAGCGGGGCCCCCAGCGGGGCCCCAACACCAGTACCCAAGAAGGGAAAACCAGTGAAATGGTACAAAAAGCCTCGGAATACGTCAAACTCGACCTTGATTGGTGGGGGCGCGGAGAGTTTCAGTGGTGCAAGCACTCCTGTTTCAAGCGAGGTCCTCTCACAAGCCTCGAAGCGCCGCAACAACGAAGGAGGCGGCGGCGGCGGAGGAGGCGGAGGAGGAGGAGGTGGCGGAGGTCGCAATATGCGGCTTGAGGATGAAATTCGAGTGACAGTGCACATTGCAGAGATTATCTGTCGGCAGCGATATATCATGCAGCTCTGCAAAGCGCTGATGTTATTCGGTGCTCCCACACATAGACTTGAAGAATACATGCAGATGACGGCAAAGGTATTGGAGGTCGATAGCCAATTCCTGTATCTGCCTGGATGTATGGTCATGTCGTTCGATGACCCTTCTACCCGCACAACGGAGGTGAAGCTGGTTCGCGTAGCCCAGGGGATCGATTTGGCTCGCCTTTCGGACACACATCTTATCTACAAGAATGTGATCCATGATGTGATTGGCATTGAAGAAGCAATCCAGGAGATTGATTCAATCATCAAGAAGAAGCCTCAGTATCACAAGGTCATCGTCGTCTTCATATACGGGTTGGCTACTGCAACTGTAGGACCTTTCGCTTTCAGTGCTCGGCCGATTGACATGCCGATCATTTTTCTCAATGGTATACTTGTTGGTTTAATGCAACATGTCGCTGCGCCTCGGTCGGCGTTGTATTCAAATGTCTTTGAAGTGACATCGACAGTCGTGACGTCTTTCCTTGCCCGAGCCTTCGGGACCATCTCCATTGGAGTTGTGGACGGCAAGCCACAGTACCTCTTTTGCTTCTCCGCCATCGCACAATCCTCGATTGCATTGATATTGCCAGGATTCCTTGTTCTTTGTAGTAGCTTGGAACTTCAATCCCATCAGATCATCGCTGGCTCGATTCGGATGGTCTACGCTCTCCTCTTTTCGCTGTTCATTGGATATGGAATTACCGTTGGCACAACCATCTACGGACTGATAGACCAGAATGCCGTATCCGAAACCTCCTGTCCAGAGAAGGGTGCCTTTAAGGATCCCTATGTTCAACGGTTCCCATTCGTTGCGATCATGACGGTTTGGCTTTTGATCATCAACCAAGGCAAATGGAAACAGCTCCCACCCATGACTGTGATCGCATTGGCGGGTTACATTAGCAACTACTTCAGCACGAAGAAATTGGGATCGAACTCCCAGGTCGCGAATACAGTCGGCGCGTTTGTTATAGGTATCATGGGAAACATGTACAGTCGGCTCTGGCATGGCCATGCTGCAACCGCTATTTTACCTGGCATTTTTGTTCTGGTGCCATCTGGACTGGCTGCAACCGGATCTCTAATCTCGGGTGTACAATCCGCGGATGAAATTCGTCAAAGTGTCGGTCATGGTGGTGGGAGTTCAGGGCCCGGGGCTGGCTTGCAGTCTGGTACTTCTGTATTCAGTCTAGGGTTTGGTATGATTCAGGTTGCTATTGGCATTACGGTTGGTTTGTTCATTTCTGCACTTGTAGTTTATCCATATGGCAAAGCCCGCAGCGGACTGTTTAGCTTCTAGGATGTATGCAGTCAGGAGGTAGTCCGTAGCTTGATGTTGATATTGGGATAATATGTACAACGAAAATAAATAAAGAACATATATATCAGGTATTCAGCATGCCTATTTAGGGAAAGTAGCAATATTTTCTGGGTAACTTCAACTGTCCCATTGGTTCCATGTGAAAGAAAATCCTTCGATGTACTTGAGGTCTACCCATGTACTTACTTACATCCACTCAGATGTTGACAGAGGAAACAGACTCAACTCACAAACATACATGTTCTCTACAATGTTATTCTTTTCACTCAGGGGATTTACAAAAGGGGGTCAGTTCTCCAGAACCGCCCGCGAGATTGGAAGGTTCACACTTCGGTCGTTCTTTTGGACTCCATTTATCCTGGGTAATATCTGGACTGCGAGAGTAATAGAGCAGGAAGGCAATACGGACATTCTTATCCGACGAGAGTGAACAAGGCGACCATAACCTTGCGGGCATACTGCATCTTTCCCGACCTCATTAAATGATATTCGCTATCATCAAAATTCCTTCCAGTTGATGCTTCGCTCCCACGTATTCGCAAGACGGAATATAGTCAGTTCATCATGCCACCTGCCCACAATCTGCATACTGGCAGGCAACTGGACGTTCTTATCCCCAGTGGCAGGCACATATCCGATAGGAATTGCAAGTGCTGGGTGCCCAGTGGCGTTGAATTGGCAAGTGTTCTCTGTCATCCCTTTCGCCGCTTCCATTTGGACCAACGGCGTTGCAACTGAAACTGGGAGGCGGTTTGCGGGCAAAAGGGTCGTGGGCATTACCATCACGTCCACTGAAGATAGAATGTCGTCATACATATCCTTCAACTTTCGCATGATGTTCACGGCCTTCGGATATACGGTTCCATATCGCTGCCAGGCGAACTCGCCGCTGAGGAGGGCTTCCTTGCTCATAATGCTCATCTAGCACACAGGTCAGCGACTTCCAGTGAGGAATGCATGCTCTTTAACGGGCCTGAAATTACCTTGCTGACCACATCGGGCGTGTAGGGAAGGCCCTTCCTTTCAAACAAATCCGTCAACATCACTTGTCGTCGACCTGTCGCTTGCCCCATCATTCCCATATGATTTCCCATTTTGCTGACCACGGAATAAATAGATCTGCCATGAGAGTGAAGCGGCACACTAACTTCCTGCACACTAGCTCCCAGCCTTTCAAGGGCATTAACCGCATTTCTGAATTTTTCTTCTATATTCAGGTCAGTCTGAGGAGGCAGACCTTCCTTCAAAATTCCTATCCTCAACCCCTTGATTCCAGCCGCGCTACTTTCCCTCAACAAGTGCGAGTATCGTGGCACGCCTGTAGGAAATGGAATCCCCGCTGCCGAACGGTCGTCCAAACCATCAGCACCAGCAATCGCCTCTAGCAGCACCGCATTATCCAAACAAGTGGTGGTGATCGGCCCAACATAATCCAAGCTCGCATCATTGCTCGCAATACCCGTGTATGGTACTAACCCGGCTGTTGGTTTGAACCCATATAATCCCGCCAGGGCGGCCGGGATGCGAATACTGCCCCCTTGATCGCACCCGATCCCCATATCCGTGGCGCCGCTCGCCACAAGCGCCGCCGTGCCCGAACTGCTGCCTCCCACCGAGTATCCCCGCGCATACGGATTGTGCACAGGCCCAGTTGCTGCGGTCGAGCTGACGGCTCCCCGGGACAGGTTCTCGCATACGGCCTTACCGGTGATGACGCCGCCGGCGTTAAGAATGCGCGACACCACAGTCGCATCGGTATGCGGGACCCAGTCGCGGAAGGTGTCAGTACCGAGTAAACACGGTACGCTGGCGACGCAAATATTGTCTTTCAGGCAGAGAGTTTTGCCCTCCAGTGCATTGGACCTGGGAGAATTGGAGGATAGATAGAAACGCCAGGCCCATGCCCCGAGGGGGTTGTCGGCTGGCTCGGGAAAGTGGATATTCCGCCTGGGACTGGTGGTCTGGTCTGGTCTTGGTTGGTAATCTGCGGCGATGCTAAGTACTTGATGCTCGAGTTGAAATCTGATCTTGCTTGCTTACCGTCCATTGCAGCGACCAGCTCTAGTGCGTTTTGCATACGTGCAAGAAGCGCCTCGTAGTCTTCAATATCCTGCTCTGAGACCTCCAACGACAGGCCTTTTGCCAGGGAAAGCATCTCCTCTCTTGCCAGAGCCATGGCGGTGTCAAATCACCCTGGATTATAATGTGCACTCAGGGGAAGTGCGTTCAATTGTGATTATTCTTGAGCTCGAGCTGTTTATTTGGCTTCAACCACATCTGTGCCAAATCATTATCGTGATGAAGGATTGAGCCCCGGAATTTACAGTCCAATAGCTCCAAGAGTCACCTGCCCCATTGCGGAAGTGGGGTTTATTTAATTAAAATTCTGATAACGCGAGGAGCTACATCCAGTATTCCCACTGTGTTCGCTTCGAATGCCGCGATTTGCTTGGAAGTTCCCCCTCACCTCACAATCGGTCCGCATCGGAGGCTCCGTCGGATGGACCGACCCCCGCTTGATGTGGGATATCAGCCGAGGAAGGAGATAACAAGAAGCCAGCAGCTCGACCATTTATTCAATTGAAATTTCCACAAAATATCCACTGAATTGCATCCGAGTTCTTTAGCAGTTGACACGACCACATCACTTCCCAATGGTCCACATCGATCCGAAGTATCAAGTTCCCCGAGACTTTGAGGGTTTCGGCGAAGAGGGCTTCGACGCCAAATGGCCCAACGGCGCTCGCATAGCAGTTTCATTTGTGCTGAATTATGAGTAAGATTATATTCGTTCGCACTACGTTCCTCTTCATGTGTCACAAACTAACTACTATTAGGGAGGGTGGTGAGCGCTGCATCTTGGACGGCGATAGTATCTCGGAGCCGTATCTGTGGGAAAAGGGCGCATCCGGTGGACACCGTGAAAATGCACGCTACCTTAATGCCGAGCATGACTTTGAGTACGGGAGTCGTGCATCCTCGTGGCGGTTAATGCGCCTGTTCAAAGAGTTCGCCTGGAACTTTACCACCTATGCCGTTGCAGTCGCTCTGAAGAAGAACCCAACATTCGCCAAAGCCTTGGTACGCGATGGACATGAAATAGCCACCCATGGGCTGCGATGGAAGGACTTTTGGGACTTTAATCTCGAGGAAGACAAGGAATACGTCAAGGAGAGTCTTTTGATGTTGAAGGAGGTCACCGGCGAGATGCCTGTGGGAGCCTACTTTGGTCGCGGAACACCACAAACGCATCACCTGTTTCCGGAAATTTGGAAGGAGCTGGGTGCTGAGTTTCTTTGGTCATCTGAGTGTTACAATGATGATGTTCCTTACTGGCTTGACCTCCCATGGGAGGACCACTTACCTGAGAATGAGCGCGAGGGTATGCTCTTGATCCCATACAACGTAAGTTCATGCTCATACCATTCTATTGCAAAACATGCTCACACATTGGGCTAGTATGACTGCAACGATGGGAAATTCCACATGTCTCCCGGCTTCGGCTCTAGCGTGGTTGAGAGCTACGAGAATTACCTCAAGAACACATTCGACATGCTGTACCGCGAAGGCGGCAAGATGATGAACATTCCTTTGCATACTCGTATTATCGGCAAGCCTGGTCGATGCGAGGCGCTGCGCAACTTTATGAAATACGTCGCTGACAAGCCCGACGTTTGGGTGACGACCAGGCGGGATATCGCCAATCACTTCCGGTCTACGTTCCCTTATAAGCCGCATGGAAAGTGGGTTGAAGAAGCCAGAAACCAAGGATAGCAGCATATATCATGTATAAAATGTGTATATGTATTGAGAGAAGACGACTAAGAATATTATACATCTCTCCAACATAACTAAATATCAGCATTCAAGAGTCAGGCAATGCTCAAAAGAGAAAAGAGAGAAGAGCGATCGTGACCATAGATATGCATTAATCGCATCAAAGTTTCCTCGCAGTCTTTGTCGTTATGGCAGTTGCCATGCCTCCCAACTGGTGTCTCCAAAACCCCCGTAACCTGGCATCCAAGGTGTTTCTGCAGAAGGGGTATTGGGATCTACCCAAGTGACAAGCTCGTTCACAACCGCCATTGTATCAAACTCCACCCATCTGTCCTGTAACACCTGCAGTGCTGGCGGCATAGGCTGTTCTTGGGGTGGTCCAGGCCCATCCATTAGCGGAAATTCGGTAGCTATACTGCCACTGCCACCATTTGGGGTATCATGAAGCGGGGGGGCTCCAGTGTTTTGCATGGGAACATCCTCCATAATGTCTGTGATATCTCCCGCGTCACATTCCTGTTGGGCTTCTAGTCTTTCCATGGTCATGCTCACCAGCGTCTCAAATGCGTCGCGGTATCGCCGAACCCACGGAGTCCTTTCGCCCATCACAAAAAGGACACTTGAGCATGCTCTAATATTGTTGCTCAATCGAACACTCCAGGTGCTCTCATGGGTCCATATACAATATAGCATCATGATACCAGAAACAAAGACAGTCTGGACAGCTATAAAGCTATGTCCATAGACCGCGTTCTGGTGCAGTTTCTTATGCAATTGGCAAATCTGACCCGCAGAGTCCAAACAGGCTTTGAAATACGGATCAGAGCTCGGTAAAATAGAGAGGAAAGGCTGCATGAGGAGGCGGATAGCTCGGTGGTAGTGGAGAAGTAGATAGTCCGGGCGATGGTTGTCGTCCGCACACACTGACGTGAGTAAACTCTCCTTCCACTCCTGCAGCTCTTGATAGTACCCTGTAACTTTAGGCAGAAGCTCCTGCAAGGTGCGGTCAACGCGATATAGGGAATGATGAATGCGAGATTCGATTCTCCTAAGACGAAACAGGTGGATAACTTGCCGTAATTTGTGATCGTCGTCTCGCATTACATTGGGCATCTCGACATCAATCAAGTGATCGGGCAAACTGACGGGATACCCGAGCGCGATAGAAATGTTGCGCTCGAGAGAATACACTGTCCAGAATAACCTCCGACGCTTTTGAATAACATCAGAAGGCAGGTCGGCTTCGCGCCGTGAAAGATACATTCCCAAATGAATGCAGGTACGCATGGCAAATCCGATGAGATACCATAGTTCTTGGCTGATCGAGGAACGAAGGTGAAAAATCACTAAAAGAACCATGGCCTCGATGTTCTCCAGCGACCGGGGTTCTCGTACGGCGGAGATATGCCGTATCGCTGTCGCATAGAAAGCCTGACTCGGTAGTTGGTCAACTCTTCTTTCGTGGTCAGGATGAAGGTACTCTGGTATCACTGACCTCCGGTGTGGGTAAAGCTGCCTGTTTGTCCGTCAAGGAAAGTAAACCAGACCCAACAGCATACACCAGGTACAATTTGAACAATCCAAACTGCTGACTGGCAGTTAGGGATTGTAAGCTAATATACGACAGACGCTCCCTATCTCGGTGCCATTCCAGGATCTCATCTAGATCCAGGAACGAATACCTCGTGTCAACTCTCTCTGAATATGTCTCGATTAGACTTATACCCAGCTCATCTGATGGTGGCGCAGTACCATCCACGCTGTTTTCTCTAAAATTCGTAAATGGGCGACTTCCTGATGCGGCAGAATCTTCTGGATGCTCTTCGGAAGCACCGGAGCCACCGATTGAACTAGGACCAGTCGCCGCTGACGCTTGGGGGACGTCACCGATATTGAGGGCAAGACGAAGTGCAAACTGTGAGAATTGCATTCCAGAAGATGTGTCGGGAAGAGAGAGGCAGAGCGAATTCGCTACGTCGGCAATGCCCACCTGGCCCGATGTGTCCCGCGACAGGATCCGGGCATCGGGCTTTCCAGCCTGCAAAAGTTGGCGCTGTTGAAGTTGGATTTCCAGTTCAGCGACCTTGTTTTCAAGGGCATGAATATACCTAAATAGTCGTTAGAGTATCTAATAAAACGAATCTATGGATGAACGTACTTTGCGACGACCAAGTCCTCACCACGGACATTTTGCAGGTCGCAAGTGGCTCCTGATTTCGTACAGTTGGAACAGACGGGCAGGCGGCCGTCACACTACCAAACCGAATGATCAGTATTGACAGAGCTTTGGTACCTTCGGACATGTAGTGTGGTCTGCATACCTTCTGCTTTCTTGTCTTGCATCGCGAGCAAGCGGTCCGTCCGATGCCACGTTTGCGGCTCTGGCTGGGAAACTGCCCCGGAACCCTGGGGGTCCCAGGTCCATCTGCAGGTGGAAATGCCCCAGAAAAGTCCATCGCTTGGAGATGTGTAGATGTTCAAGATTAGAAACGGAAGGTCCGAAGATGCCAGGAGACACGGGGTGAACGGGGTGGTCGGAACCTCCCCACTACTCCACTTTGACATTATCAGGGAAGGTCAAAGACATTTGTTATCTAATTGCTCGTTAACCGGTTCTTGGATCTGGGGTAAGAAATTTAACTATCTTATTGGGTATTATCTCGGCGAGTACCTTTAACCGAGGTGACTTCTTAAAAGCGATTAGGCGCCTAGCCGAACTAAAACAGCATGTCTTGCAGACGGTGTAGCATCACGATATATATTATGCATCGGAGATTCCGAACATGAGATAAATCATTAAATGTCCGGTCACAAACCGGAATTTCCTTTTACTATGACTACGTAGCTGAGTGCCTAGGGTAGTTCCATGTCTCGCAAATTGAGTACAACTTCGTCGCAAAGACCCAAACATGGCAGAAAGCACCACCCCAGAGGCATACATGAAGCCCGCAACGCGGCTGCGAAAGCTGCTCTCTCAGCCGAATATCTGTATCCAAGCACCAGGGGTGTATGATGGCCTCTGTGCTCGACTTGCTATAGAGCAAGGGTTTCAAGTTATGGTATGAGCCGGTCCCAGCTGCGATCTACCCCAAGAGCCAACTAATATAGCGATAGTACCAAGGCGGCTCTATGACCACAGCTGCGCGGCTTGGAAAGGCAGATCTCGCTTTTGCGTCGCTCAACGACTTCGCACAGAACGCGCAGATGATCGCTAACATTGATCCTCGTATCCCGCTCATCGCTGACGCAGATGTCGGGTTCGGGTCACCCCCAAACATCGCTCGCATGGTACAGATGTATGATTCTTGTGGAGTTGGGGGCTTTCACATTGAAGACCAAGTTACAAATAAAAGATGTGGTCATTTGAAGGGCAAGGGAGTTGTGGACATGGAGTAAGTCTTTGTTTTGGAATCCAAGCCTAGAGCTTGAAGCCATACTTCTGTACTAACTAAGATTGTTTTGCGTTCTAAGAACGTGGAAGTCAAGGATCCGTGCATGTGTGATTGGGCGGGACTCCATATACGGTGGTAGTGAGATATTGATAATCGCAAGGACGGACTCACTGGCTGTTGAAGGATACCAGGCTGCACTTGATAGAGTATGTAAGACGAGGAAACAGCTTGTAACAGCTTGGAATATGACTGACAGTATACCACAGCTCCTCGCAGCACGAGAATGTGGCGCCGATATGGGCTTCTTGGAAGCAATCGAGACGGAAGAACAGATCAAGAACGCTGTCAGGGTTCTGTCACCGATGCCTGTAAGTGGCTTTCTTCTCCTCTCTAACACCCAAATGTACTGATGTTATTTAGCTCATGGTTAATTTGGTTTCCAATGGCAAAACACCCTGGTTCTCACCCGAAGAATTGGGAGAATGGGGAGTCAAGGTCAGTTCTAAAATCATCAACTGCCCTCGTCAAGCTTTATTTAATCATAATGCAGCTCGCTATCTACCCCGGGGCTGCGGGAAAGTCAGTTCTTCATACCATTCGACGTGCGTACAAGTATCTTATGGAGACCGGCAAGGATGATGCAGAAGCACAAGGCTTAGACCCCAAAGGATTCTTTGACGTGATGGGATTGCAGAGGGAGATGGAAATTGATAAACTTGCAGGGGGTGAATCATTCGCAAATGGGGCATAGCTTCAAAAGATGAGGAGAATCTTTGAATTTTGGCGTCAATATATTGATGCGATTAGTGCGTTTTACATTTACTTTGCATGGCGTTCTTCAACTCAACGTGTTTGAATATGAAAATCTTGTTGTTAGACCTTTCATTAAGAGACATTGGCACGGAAGATCTCTTATAAAATGGCTATTGGAGATATTGTTGCTTGTGCCGCAGTCCTTCTTTGTCACTATGGATCCATCCTTTAGTGTGTTGGGTCTATCAAACAGTCAGATAGATTGCTACATCTTCCTTACAGGACGGAGTACGAAAATAAAAGGAGTGAATACACAAAGGGAATTGCAGTATCCAGAGACAATACAATTGACAATCAATAGCCTGTTGCGATATATATATACATGAGACCGTTGATTCCGACCATTCAACAAGACCCGGTCTTCAAACCCCCGACACAATGTTGATCATCTCTTTTCGCGTCACAACCGGCTTGAACCCTCTGCAAGGCATACCCATGATCTCAGCTTGGCGCTTCTCATATCTGAGAAAGTCCTCGGTAATAGCACTACCACGGACACCACCACGGACAGCGCCTGCCCGGGAATCACCCCAGTACTCGGCCCACTGAGGAGGCAGGGGTTGAGAGCCTGGAATAGAGAGCCACAGACGCATAAGGTGACGCTTCTCGTCTGGCAGTTCATAGTCCTCAAAAGGTGTGCGCGAATGCAGCGTTACAAAGCTGTTGAGCAGTTGCATATCACCGCGCTCGAGTTCCATAGTGTAACAGTACTCTTCGGATGGCATGATTATATCCAAGAGATCAAGCGCCTCTACCTGCTGGGCCGTGAGCCGCGGCACGTCAGGGAAGTCGCGCTGCGCGGCAATAGTGTTTTTGCGATTGGTGCGAGCACAAAAGTAACCACCACTTTCCCCCATAAGCGGGCAGCGGTAGTAAGGAGGCTGGATCGAGTCTTGGGCATTCTGGAAGCTGTGGAACCAGTTGTTGGACTCGAGCACATGGAGCAAATCGGGGCGGAGCTCAGCGACGCGATCACGCAGCGCTATGCTACTCATGACCTTAGAAGTTCCACCCTCTTTAGCGGTACGACGGCACAGAAGAGACACCACGTCAGCAGAATCCTGGTGGAAGTCAAGACCGGCGTTAGTGTTGTATCCACGGCCCCCCCTTGACCTTGTAGCTGCCTCCTGCATCACGCACGTCGTTGATGACCTCGCTCGCGCGATTCTGTGTGCGGCCAACACCGATGTAAAGTCCCATGCCCCAGTAAGCAACACGCATGTCTGCTTCAGACCATTCATCAACTGGAAAGCCCTTCACAAGGCACATACCCCAGCGGCCCTGGGTAGTAGTGATGGCATCCTGTAACACCTTTTTGGTCGCTTCAGGGAGTGGATAGTCGGCTTGCGTCATATCAAGAAGAGGCTTAGGGTGCTTCTTTGCGTAGACAAGCGCATGCTGAAAGCCTTCAATTTGCTCAGGGGTGAGACGGATGATCCAGGAGCTATCGCGCTCCACATCCTGCGTCCTCCATGCTTGAGGTCTTGTTCCAATTGACATGTTGGTCAACGCTTGACGAAGTATGGGAGAAAGGAGGTTGAGCCCTAAATAAGCAACGTATAAATATTCTGACTGTATAATAGACTTGCTAGATGCTTTTGTTCATCAATCATTAGCTGCGGTCTATGATGCCTTTATTAATGACCGGCAAAGAATTCCCATAGAACATTCCGAGGCCTGGCTGTCGCATATTCTAACAGTACCTAGGCTTCGGGTCCCACTATTGTCGGAGTTCCGGGACATCATCGGAGGCTCCGCGTCTCCAAATCTCGCGGATGCCCCAGAGTAAAAGGTCGTATAGAGTTTATCGGAGGGTCCGCGATATGGAGGTTTAATAGATCGTCCACCAATAATCGCGGAGAACCGAGGTCCCCCGCAATTTTCATTATCTTCGAGGGTTTCCAAGGTTCTTTATTCGAATGGTGCTGATTGGGCGTCGACAAATTAATTAGCTTTGAGGCGTTGTATCTCTCCTAATTTAAATCCTTACCGACGCGGTTTGTTTGTAAAATGCGAAATGTTGGCGATTCACGTTCCCTCATCCTTTGATAACGCCTCAACACTTCCACAGAGACGGGTTCTTATCAACAGCCATAGGGAGCGAGTCCTGTTAGAAGCGGGGCATTCGCCTTCGACATAAATCTCGACTGGTCGCCTCATGTCTCCACTGCTTGAGTTCCTAATGTCCCAGATTGTGAAATAATGACCTGGGCTACACAAACTAAGATAGCATTCACCTCTCGAAGCGCATTCCTAAAGGCCATTGAAACAAAAGAGGTTGACGGGGAGAAGGCTGCTTACAATGAGGATCTACTTCCAACCGAACCTGGCAAGTCTCTATCTTTAACACTCTCACCAAGGGCCGATATGCTAACAATGCATTACAGGACGACGATCCTGGAGATGGATTCACTATTTCACATACTACCTGACAACATCTTTCTCGCCTACTAGCTACAATCTTGGTGCCTCTCTAGCCACAATTGGCTTGGTGAGTTGAAAACGAATTATCGGAGCCCCTATATGGCTGTAGCCCTATTCTAATGAAATTCAATCTTTAGACATGGTGGCACACTCTCATAGCTGCAGTGATAGGCTCGATTTTCCTTTCAATTATTGTCGTTCTCAATTCGCGCGGCGCAACACAATACCACGTTGGATTCCCCGTCATCGGCACTTCGGCTGGTGGTCCACGGGGTGCCAAGTTCTTCATTTTCATCCGCGGTGCAGTGGCTGTCATTTACTTCTCCACAAATCTCTATTATGGTGGGATGTTGATGGCGATCCTGCTGCGATGTATATTCGGCTCAGCATGGGACAACATACCTAATATTCTTCCTCTCAGTGCTGGTATCACGAGCGCAAACCTGCTGGCATTTTTCATCTTCTGGTTCTTCCAGATGGCTCTGATGTTTGTGCACCCTATTGTGCTGAGGCATATATTCGTTATCAAGGCGTTCTACAGCACTATCGCTCTAGTGGCGGTTCTGGGTTGGGCTGTGCAACAGAATCATGGCTCGCTCGGTAGCTTTCACTTCGAGGGGCAGGCCGTTGTTTCTGGCTTGCACCTCGTCTGGCCTATGATCTCGGCCATAAATTCTATTTGTGCAGCTCTGTGCCCCATATTGATCAATCAGCCTGATATTGCTCGATATGCAAAAAGACCATCTCAAGCCACTTGGTCCCAAATTTTGGGGATCTTTGTCAGCAAAATTTTGATCATGTTTCTCAGTGCTGCAACTACCAGTGCCACCCAAGGATTTCTGGGTACATCCTACTGGAATGTGTGGGATCTTTACAATGCCATACTAACCACCTATTGGGGTCCGGGTGCTCGTGCTGGCGTTCTCTTTGCCTGCTTTGTAAGTGTCAATAGATACATTTATCCTATCCTTGCTCTTACAGCTGTTAACTCCATGCAGGGAATGGTCCTTGCTATCTTGGCGTCCAACGCTGGCACCAACGCACTCCCTGCGGGCGCTGATATGAGCGGCCTACTACCACGGTATATCAACATTGTTCGTGGACAGATCATTTGCGGCATCTTGGGTCCTTTATTATTCCCCTGGAAAATCATCGCCGACGCAAAGAGCTTTCTGACTTTCCTGTCGTCGTACACCGTCTTCCTCATGCCTATATGCGGTATCATGGTGGTCGACTACTGGCTTGTTCGCCGGGGTAATTTACACGTTGCATCGTTGTACAGCCGAGATGCAGGTACCCCTTACACATATTGGAAGGGTTGGAATATTCGTGCGATGGTGGCCTGGCTTTGCGGCACTGCATTCGTGATCCATGGCGTTGCTGGGGCCTTGGATCCTAGCCTGACGAATCAGGCTAGCAAGAATATGTACAAACTCGGATTCCTGCTGAGTTTCCTCGTTGGCTCAGCAGTCTACTATGTTTCCTGCTTGATCTTCCCCGTGCCCATATATCCCGAGGGAAAATATGACGTACCCAAGACATGGGAATATATGGCGGGCTCTGAGGGCTTCTTTGAGGGGGAGAGCGTTGATACTATCAGACTCAATCATGGTGCCATCACAGGAATCAAGTCTGGTGGAGAGGCTGAGAAAGTCTCCCCTCTTGCATCAGAGAAAGAGATCGTTTAACTAGGCTTTCCAAGTGTGTTCTTAATCGTCGGTCTATGAAAACAATAACATATCCTATGGCCGAACACTGCAAGCCGGAGCCGGCTAGCTGCTTTTTTTCGACAAACAGTTTCATCCAGCCGTTGAGCGTTATAGCAAACATGGCTTGATATAATGACGGAATCGGCTATCCATGAGTGAAAAACTTTTAAGGTGCTGGAATAGTGTCCCGATATGCAATTTGCACGTACAACCTGGGTAATGTTGTGGCCGGAGTGCCCGTATGAGCCGTTGTCGACGAAGAAAGGTTTAGGCTACGAGAATTAGACGGAGACGGCCGGTGAAATATAAGAGAAGGGACTAACTATGTGGACGACGGGCCCGGTGCCCTGAGGTGCACCGATGAACGGAGAAGCCCAGAAAGGGGAAGATCATCTTTATACCTGGGGGATTATGGCTCTACCAGTTCCATCCATTGTATGTCAACGTTGTATGAATATTTTAATGCAACAAACTACTGTTCCTGTTCTCTTTGCGAAATCTCAACGTCAATATCTGGAAGGATTGTGCGCAGTGGAACTTCCGCATTGCGGCCAGAATGACACAGATATGAAGGTTCACAGTCGATCTCTAATATAGGAACAGAATACCAAATGTATGGAAAAAGTTCAAGTCTAGCATTTCTAGGGTAATAGCGAAAGGAATCCGGCAATGCAATGCGAATATGCGCAAAATGAAGAACGACCAGCGACCAGTCGCCAGCCGTTTTGCTTTCACCTCATGAGCACCAGGCGAGGCAATAAGACGGTGATAGAATCTGGCGTGGAAGATATTAAGGGTGCTCTATCATATCATCTTGTGTGGTGCTTGTGGCTTTTTGATGATCTTGACAGATTGCGTAACCCAGTAGTTCGAGCAGGTGGCGTTCGCGATATGTGAAGATACAAACACCGGTTGTTTGTAAAAATTGCTTTGCGTGCTCTAGGATGAGCTTTAGGTGGCTGGGGGAAGGCGAAAGAGGGTGTCGAGGGAGATGGTGATTTGGCCAGGGGATGCGTTCAGAGATGGGAATGCGGCAAGAATATGGCGGGTGGTTTTGTCGCGGGCGAGGGACTCGCAGTAAGTTTCGAGCATATTTTCACGGGTAATGAAGCGAAGGGTGGATTCCAAGGAGTCCGGTCGGACAATGGCCTGCGGCAGGGAATGTTCAGGATCGGCGAGGTCGCGCTGCATTACAATGACGTATTGCAGGTCTTCAATGAGCGAGGTCACCTGTATTTCCGTTGCTGATGTATGCGCAAGGACTGGACGATCGTAGGCCAGCTTTTTTCGCCAGAAATAATTGCATAAGATAAAAGAAATAATACACGGGATCAGGACGACGTATCCCCACCAACGCTCAGCAGTGACCATCGAAGCCGCACCAACAACAAGACCAGTTAGCCCATTGACACCAGCATGCCATTGGAAGCGACGAAACCGAGTATGTAGACGGCGACGGATATCATCACTGGGCTCGTGAGCAAAAGCAGCAGCGTCCTGCACATGGAATCGACGAAGGAGAGAGCCACACCAGATGGCATTGACAAGGCCAAAAATTGCAGCCAGACCATTGCCAATATACCCAGAAAGCAGATTACTGGCTTTAAAGACGCGGGGGTTGGCGCCGCCAATTGCCATCAAAGTGCCAACGCCGACCAACAACGAGCCGAATCCCATCAACGCATCCATCACCATCCGGTCAATCACTTCGGTGCCAATTTCACGGACACCCACCCCAAGCCGGCTATCAATGAGCCTAGCTAGCTCTGAGTTCTTGCTGTGGTATTGCCGCAGACGCAACAGCTGATCCCGCTCCGCTCGCAGCAGCTTGACATTTACCCAGCCCAGTCGAAAGTCATGAATAGCAACCAACATCATTCCCAAGGCCAGTACGCCTCCAATTCCCATGAGTACAGCGGCAAACCTTGGGACGGGAATCTGGTTCCAGACGTTGGCAGCGAAGTCACCAGCGTTAGCTAGCTCGAGGTATCCCACACCGGCGAGCAAGCTGTTTTTGAATTCCTGCTGGTGCAGTAGACGGAATCGGCCGCGTCGGCGGACTAGCACAACCTGACTTTTTCTTGATTCCAGGGATTCCTGCCAAGTGATGTCACTGGCTTCACGGACGAGTTTCGAGACCACGGGTGGTGGGGACTCGGCCGGCGATAGTATGCCCATGTCCATGGCCGTCGTCGTGGGCTTGGGAGTTGACTGTGACATGTGGATGGGAGAAGGAGGAGTAATCAAAGTGTCCGAGGAGGCGGTGGGGGCCACCATTGTAAAAGTCGTGTGCGGGTGACCGTAGGAAGGAGAAGCTCACAAGGAAGGGCTATCCATGCCGATGCTTTGTACAACCAGGTTCAGAGGGTCAGATGAAAATTGAATTGAAAGCAAGGGAGTAGAGCAAGGGTAAGAGTAAAGAGTGAAAAAGTGAAAGAGACGAAGACACAAAGTGGAAAAGAACACGCAAGCGGGTAAGGCCAGGGAACGGGGGTCTTCAGAGTTCACGGGTGGATCGACCCGCCTTGGCGTGGCCCTATAGGGCTGACGATATGCTTCGGTTGGGGGACAATGTCCATCTATGGGTATAATATTGTATGGTGTACGGAGCACCTAACTATGTATCCATTAAATGAACTAGTGGAAATTAATCCCCACAAGTATGATCCCTCACCTGCGACCATCAATGCTTACATTTACTTGGTGCTACGGCCAATCTAGCGATCTGGCTGTCTATACATAGAAATTCCCAGGCAGCAATGTGATGGAAAAGAAAAAATATTGTCTAAGAATACATTGCCCTGAGAAATGACTACCTAGGTATCTATGCCTCTTTAGAAGATTTAACTCCATCCCCTGTTTTAGGTGTGCTTAATGCGCGAATTAGCTTGACGCCTGCGTCAGCCATGTCCCCTGAATGAGCGCTCCAAAACTGAGCCTCACGGTCGGATCCACGAAGCACATCATTTCCCGGCTCCTCTTTGGTCGGACATGGAATATCATCGGTCGATGGGTCTTTCTCGATCGAGCTGTATACATTGACTCGTTCGTTAAAACGTACCCGGTGACGGGTGCGACCGTTCGGCGAACCATGGGAGCCGGAACTGGAGGAGCTCCTATCCAGACTAGCAGCAAGGTAGTTCTTGCGCACTGCATACCGTCTAGCCTCTTCCCTTCGGATCGTGTCCGAAAAGATCTTCTCAAGGGCTGTAGACGCAGTGAATCGCATCCCCAGGTAGACCTGCTCGGCGACGAACAACGTCAATAGAAGCGAGGAGAGCCGTACCTCAGAAATGGGACCCCGGTAGACATGCACAATGGCTGCTGTGGATAGAGTCCCAAGCCAAGCCAACAGGTCCAGCCCCAGTAGACATGGGCCGATCGAGTCCGATCGGATTGGTGGTGGTCGTTGGCACTCAAGTGTGAGCTTGAAGAAATCACCTCGCAGCTCCAGCCAGTTGTTTAGCAGAAAGCCAAGCGGCACCAGTGGCCAGGCAACTCCAAATAATGCGAGATAGCCAAACTGCACACACATCTCCATGATATCCTCTTCCACATGATATTCCTCTGCGCCGGCCTCGCTACGCAGTCTTGTCATGAACGCCGCTTCTTCTGGCGAGTCAACCAAGAACAAGCCAGTTGCCGTAGAGTGCGACCGCTTGCGTCCGTATTCCGCCTTTCGATCCCGGTAGTTTTGCCACTTCTGCCTCAAGACATGCTTCACATATGGTAGGACGATCTCCTCACCAAAGCTAAGTACTTGAGCCGTCATCGAAAGATATATCACCTCCTGCTGGAATCGACTTGTATCAACCTCAAATTCCTTCTGCCCACTGACGATATCGGCCCTGAACCCCGTTCTTCGAAGGATGTCGAGATAAGGGACGATTTGTTTGCCGAAGGGAACATAGACATAGGCGGTCAATATCGTGGGGAGGAAAGAGGTGATAAAGTTCATGACGAAGTTCTTTTGAGTCTGGGCCAGATCGTATTGATCCTGCGTTCGGTAGTTCTCGTAGTCTGTCAATCGGGTTGCGATGCTCGTGAGAAACGAGGTTATGGCGGGCAGGGATAGCGAAAACAGGACAGTCGGTACAAATTCCAGATACCCCTTGAATGGACCGTCATACACCTCAGATATGAACACCTCCGAGGCGAAGGACGCAACAATCAAGGCTCCGAGGGCCACGCTCGCAACGGAAGCAAAGGGAATCAAAAGCAGCTGGCGTGTGAACTGCTTCCAGCCCGGGAAAACATGTTTTACCTGACCACTTATTGGGTCCTTGACCTCCTTCTCCCACACATACTGCTTGCGATTCACCTTCAGTTGTCCAACACCTTTGACATCCCACCTCTGACTTAAATCAGCTTCTCGTATCTTCCAGTACTCAACGAAAACAATGCACCAGACGCAAAGTACAGTTCCATATACAATGGAATATGGACCTAGATATAGCCATCCAAGGATGCCCAATCCTGCGGGCACCACGAGGAATAGCGAATAGCAATGAATAAACGCGTAGTAAAAAGCGACCTGCACAGAGTTAGATATTTTGTCACAATATCGCAATATAGCTAACCAAAGAGCTGCCGAGCTGGAACAATACCTTTTCGCCAAATAAGGCTCGAATCGCATCCAGGTCGCTAGTCGTCAACACGGTTTTTCGACTCCATTGACGTAGCATTTCTGCGCAGGCCTCCTGGTCATGTAGCGGGAACGAGGCAGTGATGTTCTTCCATTTTCCGAAACCTGGTGTGATGCCTGCGCCTCCTATTTTCTTTTGCCAGGTGACGGCGTGGTATACCGACCGGATCTCTTCGGATGGTGTATCGGCGTCAGCGATCGCCGTTTCATCGCCATCCGGCAAGGTGTGGGTAATTCCAAACAGCCAGTCTTTAATTCTGTGATGTGTTAATTGGGTATTCAAAAATAGAACCATCTGACATTCACGACCTCACAAATATCACTTACCTTGACTGGTGTACTAAATTCCCGAGATGATCCCGCGGAACCCGAATGCAAACTAATAGCGCTTCACCGTGGCCGTGACGAACCTGAACCCGAAGACCAGCCTCGTTCAGGTCGTGGATAAGTGTTCGAAACTCTGTAATAGCTTGAGCTGGGTCTGGATGATCGTCAGTTGATATGCAGAAGGCCAAGGATATTTCATACACGCATGTCACTTACCGATGTCTCCAAACTCATATTGTAGTACCCAATCCACGCCGAGGTTATCATTATCATCTTCATCAGTGTTGGCATATTTTGCGAGCCAAGACATGTTGGGAGGCTAAGTGTGGCCTGTTGAGAAGAGCAGTTAAAAGGCAAAGGCAAAGGTTAAAGTGGTTAAAGACGTTACATCTGCAGAAATTGGAAACGAACCTTGGAAAATGTGGGGGAAGTTTGCCTTGTCGGTGACATTACGCTGTTACCTAGTACGGGAGTAGTCTATTGATCGTTCTATTTGCTTCTATTCTGGTTCTATTCTGGTTCCAGGGGAAATACTTGGACGGGATGATCATCTTTACCCGAAAACTGCCAGTGCTGATCACACAGCTTCTCTTTTCAAAACCCGCCTCCAGATGTCCACGGGTCACCCATACGATTACAATTACAATGCACCGAAATTACTTGAATTACACCGAAGTCCGACCAGCAAGTCAAGCTTCAGCCCTATGAGGGGAATCTGAACGATCCAGTTTGCTAATAATACGCGTATTCCGATCGCCATTTCTCTCATCCCCCCCTTACATGTTTGTCAAGAGAACCTCCATTGCGACGAGAAAATATTCGAATGAGACCCAACTGCATTGTGCCAGCTGACCGCAAGGGTCGATCCTACAAGGGATAATCGTACACCTAGGGCTGGATCCACTTTCGGGCGCAGTTATCGGATTGGCGGGAATTGGCTAGGGCTGAACATACAAGAGAGGGGAAGAAATTCGGGGTAATTCAATGAGAAGGATATTTCCTCAGTGCGGAGTACAAGGATTCTATCTCCTTGGCAGGGGGGAAAACTGTTGAGCAAAATGCTGTTGCCTACACACTTTACAAAGTCTCGGCACAACATCCGTGATTTTTAATGATTTTAAGGGAACCCACAGTTTATTGGCGACTTGGCGATTTGCGGTGAAAATTTCCAACGGATCTGAATATTGACGCCAAGAGTGGAGGTTAGAAAAACTTGAAGTCATGACGGCAAGGGCACAGGCATCAACATTCACACTACTACAGAGTACGGAGTACAGCTTTTGCTAAAAACAGTGCCATGAACCACAATGTTGGGGATTCAGGTGCACATCCGGCACTTCCATCGCTGTAAGTATAAATATACGGGGTGACATGCGCGACCGGGCCGATCGCAATGAGATCATTCCCATTATCTTTCTCTTTTGCTATCTAAGTTGAACCAGTCATTCACGGCTTGGCTACCGTATGTACTCGGCCCTCGAGATCATGGCCCGTCGGTTTCCTCGTGGGCAGGATTTTACCCTCGGATTGAGCGTCTTCCTCTTCATTTTCATGTTTCTGCCTACCTTTGTGATACTGTTAGCGGTCGTCGTATTCTTTGGCCTGGTGTATCCGCGATTGCGGAAGTCGTACAGCCTTGACCATGAAAAGGAGTCTCGGCCATCAGAAATCAAAGGTTGAATGATGATCAGAGCATGGTATGACCATATTCAGTGTGCTCGGTTACGTTTAATCACTAACGTGTGTGAAGATACCATCTGTATAATATAAACCGCTATCCGGCCCACGGAAATGCATTGACGCTTCTTTTTGTTTGGGATTGTTGGCCCTGTGCAGCGAGCACAGTGCTTCGAAGGTGTTTTTGGGCTATAAGTCTGAACTTTTTCATGTTATTTCACTTTACGGTGATATGGAGTTTCCAGAACTATATGTATGAAGATCTTGATGATCATAGGATCGACGATAATGGACGTATACAACGTGCAGGCCTTCATCCACTCCATTCTAGAAACGTATTATCAATGTCCTAATCCTGAAATATATTAGGTAAAAATACACCTCGGGCAAATGTGAAACGTAAATGCCTAGAAAATTTCAATTAGACAGTCCCACATTGACTCACCCCGAGGTCCGGGTGCATGCGGCTAACGGGTAGGGCTGGGACGGGTTTCACGTGGTTGGGCCGTTCTTCCCTCTTTTCCTGTTCCTCTTTTCCTGTTCCTCTTTTCCTGTTCCTCTTTCCCTGGGTCATCTCCAACAACCTCGAGATCTCCAATCCCATCTCCTTGAGAGTCCAATTCCAAGTGCTATAATGGGCTGAATAGATTCGCTGTCTTTATGGAAGTTCGATCTTTCCGGAATACGGAGCACCACTTCCTACAAAAGAACCATCAACATCTGATGGCATCGGATCAACCCTTCAGGGTACCGATCATTTCACCCGCCTCTGTTCTGCTACGCAGCCAGTAATATGCAGACCGAGCAAGAAAAGAAGGCAGGGATCGACCAGGCGCTGCCTGATCGGTTTAGCTTCTTTTCGTCAAAAACACGACAAGAGACTGCCTCGTCTACGTGGGATGGCCTTTTCCCCAGTGGAACCATCGACCACATCTTCCAGGAGAAGCATAAAAGTCGTCCAGATCCCAATCAGCCAATTTGGTGGATTGACATCTGCGACGCCACTGAACAAGATGTCGATGCCGTCTCGCAAGCCTTGTCTATCCATCCCCTAACCGCGGAGGATATTGCCATTCGTGAGCCTCGAGAGAAAGTCGATGTCTACAGGAACTACTACCTGATCTCGTTCCAGACCCTTGTGGCCGACAAAACTAAGAATGAGCGACCGGGAATTCCCATCTCGGCTGCATTATACATTCTTGTCTTTCAATATGGCGTGGTCACCTTCTCACCTAGTGGTTGCGGGCATGTGGCTCGGGCGCGAGAGCGGATCCGCAAAATGCATGATCCCACTATATTGACTAGTGACTGGGTCTGCTATGCAATGATGTATGTGTAACCAAAATCCTCCTCATCAACCCGCTCTTTCATGGCTTTATGGCTAACCAGTCTGTAGAGACGATATCATCGACAGCTTCGAGCCATTTGTTCGGGATGCGGAGCGCGAGTCTGAAGCAATCGAGGATCAGGTGTTCATCAGTCGTATCGACGACGCACATGCTCTTATTCCGCAGGTGGACGTCCTCCGGAAGAAGATCACTCACATCATCCGCTGCCTTAACGGCAAGGTTGATGTGTTGAACGGATTCGTGAAGCGCTGCCAATCCCCCGATAAGCACCCTGTCTTCCCTGACGGTGATCTTCTTCTATACCTTGGCGACGTTCAGGATCATTTGGTCACAACCTTGTCGACACTTGGTCACATTGATGAAATTATTGGCCGTTCCCACGCGAATTATTTAGCCCAGATGAGCGCTACGAATCTCCGACTGAGTTTGACTATTAACTCTGGTTTGAGTAAGGTTACTCTCCTGGCTACAATCTTCGTGCCGTGCCACCTGATGACGGGCTTGTGGGGAATGAATGTTCCTGTCCCGGGGGAGAAAGACAATGGGCTGACATGGTTTTTTGGCATTGTCGGTGGTTTTGCAGCATTCATGGTGATTTGCATCGCCGCAGCTGCGAAGTACAAACTCTTGTAGACGTTGAAGCTGATGGATATATCTAGCTTACCATATATCGATGCTAGAAACAACTAGAAACAATGTATTGAATAATTCACTCGTCCATCCCACAATGCCATACCTTGTTTGTCAAGAGAAACAGGCGGACTCGTACATAGCACATTCCCGTGTCCAAAAAGGTTCCGTAGTCCAGGAATGACATATTGATGCTGATCAGAATGCCGATGTTCCACAATCGCGGCCACGGTATTGAGGAACTGTTTCTCGAGAGAAGTGTGGTGAAAACGTACGCTCAGCTGCCGAGGACCCCGAAAAGCAATGAACAAGCCATGTTCATATTCTTGATATCTACATCGTTGTAGATGGACGACCCAAAACTGTATGATATGCATTCTGTTCCCAAAGTCTCGCGCTCAGGATACCTAGAGTCATTCATTATGATTCCATACGTACAGGACCGGGGATTCTGCAATGTTACAGGGCATTAACCAATGAGTCAGATTCGAGAAAACACCCGTAACATCCAAGGATAGCAGGTTGTGCTAATTCCAACCTAGTGACACAGCCACAGCCACAATTGCGGATATGGTGTTGTGGGGCTGAAACTCCACGGCCGAAGTACCCAGAGGCGGAGCAGACGTAGATCCATACATCAAGAGATGCAGGCGTTGTACTTCTCTAGGATGGCCGGGATATGTGTGAAGCCGTTCCGAAAATATACACGGATGATTTCATTCCCATTTCATCGCTCAACATCGGAAGCACGACAGCGCGCACATACAACTCACATCGCACATAGATTCAGAGTGTTGAGAAAAGCACTGTCGTAAAGTGTGACAAGCACCCGACGAGAATAAGCGAAAACAAGATCTCAGCGCTAATAATACTGACACCCGAATATGGCAGCCTAGCTGTCGATCATAACAATGATTCGCCAATAGCGTCGACGTGCGAAACCACGGACCCAGTTTTCCCGTCTCTCAACCTTGGCATCCTTATAGGGAGATTCGTGGTGAACGCGTCATTGGTTAGATTAAATTGGATATTGAGGTCCAATAAAGGAAGTACGGAGTCACTGGATATAGTGTATGTTGTAGGGTGATAAGAGACGCGAGGCTGCAAATGTATTTTCATAGGTCAAAGGTTCCGAGTGTCAAACATTCCTTGGAAGGGTCTTCATGAGGATCTCCAGGGCTGAGACAGGAACAACGGGAAAAAAAAGGGTGGCGTTGGGAAATCATCATGCCAAGCTGCCAAGACCTTACCTAAATATGCCCCATTCCAAGTTTCCATGTTCCCCCTTAAAGACTGCGTGTCAACTTCACTCTTTTCTTAATCTACTCTTTTATCATCAAAGGCTAGTTGCCTTCTTTCATCTGTCCTTTTTCTCTGAAATACATGCGTAAGTAGTATCTAGATATGGCTCAAAGCTACAGCACAGCTACAGCTATCCCGAGATCTTATCCCCACTTCTGTATATCTGGCTAACAATGTTCCCTTTTGCAGACCAGATTCACTCGTGGGCGAAAGCTCACGCGTCTTCTAGCGGGTTGCCAGATCATACTCCCTCCCAACAGGCCGCCGACCCTGTTAATACCGAAAAACCTCCCCAACATGGACAAGTGAATGTGCAGGTAGAGGACCCTACTCTAGGGTCCGCCTCGGAAACCAACTCAAAGCCGGGTCTTCTGATCCGTATGCGAAATGGCTCCGGCCGCTTCTACCACCATACCACGGAGGCTATCTGCCACAGCTGGATTAATGTCCTGCTAATCTTCGTACCGGTGGGTATCGCCTGCGAGGCCGCGGGTCTCGACCCAGCCATAATCTTCGCGATGAATGCAGTGGCTATCATTCCCCTGGCTGGACTGCTCAGCCATGCCACGGAGAGTGTTGCCAGTCGCCTTGGTGACACCATCGGAGCTTTGATCAACGTCACTTTTGGAAATGCAGTCGAATTGATCATCTTTATCATCGCTCTGGTCAAGAATGAGATCCGCATCGTTCAAGCTTCTCTTCTCGGCTCCATTCTCGCCAATCTGCTATTGATCATGGGCATGGCTTTCCTCGCTGGGGGTCTTCGCTTCCGAGAACAGATTTACAACAGTACCGTCACTCAGATGAGTGCTTGTCTACTCAGTTTGAGTGTGGTCAGTCTTCTCTTGCCAACTGCTTTCCACGCGTCGTGGTCAGATGGCTCTCACGCCGATCGCGAGACACTCAAAGTCAGCCGCGGTACCAGTGTTGTTCTTCTGCTGGTATATATTCTCTACATCATCTTCCAGCTGAGAACACACTCGTATCTCTACGCCAGTATCCCCCAGGCCATCATCGATGAGGAATCCAAACCTGGCGTCTTAGCGGAATTTATGAACGGCTCTTCGGACTCTTCGTCTAGCTCCAGTGATGAGTCGGATGACACTACGGCCTCCTGGACTACTGCCAAACGGATCAAAAGAGCAATGAAGTATCGCAGGCGCCGAAAGTCAAGTACAAGTTCGAAGGGGACCACGTCTCGTAGCTCCTTCCAGAAGAAGGCTATGGCATCAGCCTCCAACGAAAATCAGGGTTCCGTCGCCAATTCCGTTGCCAGCCATGAGCACGCCATTGAACTTAGTGACGAAATACGTTACGATGCTGATGACGATGTTCACCCCTCTTCCGCAATCCGTTCTCGCGACTTCGGTTTGGCCCTGGGCCGTATGGACAGCAGAGCGAGTCATAAGTCGAAGAAACGGGATCACAAGCGGCGCAAGGCGCAGAAAGCAGAGAAAAAGGCCCAGATTGTGGAGCCCGGGGATAGCGGGCCCTCGTGCGATCAAGCTAGCTGCGAAGGCGCAGGAGATGATCCTCCGAAACGACGTTCTCCTTTCGGACCCATTCCATCTCTACTTTCCAACACGGTTTTCAGCTCCCAGTCACCAGCGGTTTCACCACGTATAGGGGCAACTGCCTCACGCCCGGGAATTTCTCGCAGCAACTCGCTCCCCGCACGCATCAGTCGTCCTCCGCCGGCCGGAAACGCAGTGCAGTTTGCCCGTGGTGCTTCTCGTTTAACTGGACAGAATGATGTAGGTCCAGAGACAGCCTCTCAAGCCCCGGAGCCCACGATGTCACGTACCGCTGCTGTTGTCATGCTCCTGCTGTCCACTGCTTTGGTCGCAGTCTGTGCTGAGTTCTTGGTTGACGCTATTCCCGAGATGATCGCAAGCTCAAACGTCAGCGAAGCTTTCATTGGTCTCATTATCCTGCCCATTGTCGGCAATGCAGCTGAGCACGTTACTGCCGTCAGTGTCGCCGCCAAGAACAAGATGGACCTATCCATTGGTGTGTCCGTTGGTAGTAGTATTCAAATTGGTAAGCCTCCATTTCTAGTTTGCTGATGACGTCTGTACGTGTGCGCATTCTGACCGTTCCAATAGCTATTTTCGTTACACCTCTGGTCGTCATCCTGGGCTGGTGTATGGACAAAGACATGTCTCTGTATTTTACGCTCTTCGAGACTATTTGTCTCTTTGTGACCACCTTTGTTGTCAACTTCCTCGTCTTGGACGGCCGAAGCAACTATCTAGAGGGAGTCCTCCTAATTGCAGCCTATATCATCATTGCGTGAGTTTATCCCTGTCGTCGATGCCTCTCACTGTGCTAAAACGTTCATCAGCCTATCTGCATTCTTCTACCCGCGCAGTACGGAATCAAGTGTTATTGCAGGCTCAGGCGCATAGTCCAGGACCAATAATGTGATGTTGAGCCTGGATCATTCCCACCATAAAGGTCTGTCCGCCGGTTGGTCTTCTTCGATTGCTAGTGCTAGATAGAGTGCTAGATAGAATGCCATTCATAACTACCCAACTACAAGAATAGTTGGCCGTCTCCTTAGTCATCTTTTCAGGTGGTCTTCTCTGGCAGTCTTTTTACATGTTCGGTTATATAACTAGATATTTTTCCCCTTCTTAGTTGGTTGGGTATACAGCAGAAAAGGGCCAGAAAAGGCTTATGTTGTAGTTTGTGAAACGGACTTCCAACGTTTTCTATACATACCTTAGGTAGATACCCTTTGAGGATACCACGCTTCCCTCGAACGATCTCTTATTGCACCCCAATAAGGCAAGTTTGTAGCAGTGCATGTAGTTTGGGCTAGGATGATATATTCGATGTACATTTCCGAAAAGTATTTCCCGTATTGCTGGCCAGTATATCTGAGGATTTCCTATATATTAACTGCTCCAGCACCGCTCATTAAATGAATCATGAGGAAATGTCCAATATGCCCGATCGTCGCGGTCCCCGTATGGCCCCGGTGGGTTAGGTCCAGGCCGTTCTTGTTCCGCGCATTATTTTAGCCAAAGCCTGCGCTCGGATGCCGGCGCGTATGTACTGTACATGTTGAACATACGTATTCACCTCGTAGGAAACGATAAAACATCCATGGGTCAATTCACATTTCTAGCTACGTTTGTGGATAGCAGCGCCCTTGTTTCCAACCTACCTACATTAGCCGTATACTGATTTGACGCCTCAATATCTATGAAACCATTTGCGACTAGTTTCCTCGGAGCACGGACCTCCTCGTAGCAAACGGAGTACTAAAGGTGCCAAGCCCCAGTCCCTATATCCACCAGCCACGTGTGTGACAGTCAGTGGCTGTGTTTTCCATAATGCGGTTGCCTGAGCCACATCGTGGCTCCGCAGAGACATGAGTGGCACACGACAGGTTGATTTTATCCCGCAACCCTTCGTAACCCCCTATAGAGGGGAACTCTCCACTGCGGGCAATATACCCCCTATCTTTTTATTATTTGTACATCGTTACCAATAGATAGACCCCCTTTCTATACCAATGTCCCGAGGCCAAACCGTGGAAACAAATAGTCAAGCTCCCCGGTGGAGCAAAGTCGCTCCTGATCTGGCTGTAATGCAACCCCTCTACTCCGTACTCTGTACATGCACTCCGTGTGTATACCCCATACAGGTATATGGCTTACTTGTGACACACTAACATTGAACCGGGGCCACTTGGCATGTTGAAATCGAATTGGTCATTTGACTGGCTAGCCCTGCAAGGCGATGGGATTGTCAATCTGACTATCATGCTCACTCCAGGGGGCGTGGGGCCTTTATATTGCATCTGCCTAATCGGAGCAGACGTTGACTTGGGCGCTAACATGTAACTCCTTAGAAGTGGGGGCATAATTCTAGTGTTGGACAGATTGTGGAGTTGTCTCGTTCGGTTCTGATCGGAAGGTGATGGTCTACAACGGTGTTCTTTGCGCTTCTTTCCCATAAAAGCCCTCTGCTCTCCCCTCTTTCTCAGTTATATTCTTTTCTCTCTTTCCTCCTTCATCTCTCCATACCAACACTCATTATGTCTTACGCTCCACCTTACGGCGACCCTTACGCTCGCCCTCCCCCAGACCGTCCATACGACCCCTACGGGCGCCCACCTTCTGATCCGTATGCACGCCCTCCCCAAGATGGATATGACCGCCCCTACGACGGAGGTCGTCCAGCATATGACCGGGGCCCATACAGTGCACCCCCGCCTTTAGCCCGTCCCCCTCCAGGTCCCCCGCCTCCCCTGCCCCAGGGCTGGGTCCAGGAATGGGAGCCCAGTAGCCGTCGCGCATTCTTTGTAGAACAGGCCACTGGTCGCTCCCAGTGGGAGACGCCTTACCAACAGCCCGCATACTCTGGTTACGATGATGGTTCTCGCAGCGTTCCTCCTCCCGAGCCTCAGGGTGGATACTATGCGCCTCCCCAGGGCCCTCCACCTGTGCCTTACGATGATCGTAGCCCTGGCTACTATCAGCAGGAGGAGCCTGAGAAGAAGAGCAGCAATGCTGGGAAGTATCTCGCAGCTGGTGCTGCTGGCTTGGCTGTCGGTGGTATTGCCGGTGCTGTCATTGGACATGAGCTTGGTACGTGATTTCTTCTACTTTGATTGGGCCGCACTGTTTTTCCACAATGCTAATTATTCTTTCAAGGCGACGACTCGGACAAATCAGATCTCGAAGAAGCTTACGAGCAGGGCCGTGAGGATGAACAGGAGGCTCAAGAGGCTTATGAGTCCGATAACAGTGATTGATGGTGCTTGGTGATTGTCTCCACCCATGCGCTGCTGCTTGAAGGTCTCTCATCAGTCGATCGTTTCTCCAAGGTTTATAGGGTTGAGGGTTGCATTTTTCGAAGGTCTAACATTATTACATTTGCTATTCCTTAACATTGCATTGAGATATTTTTCTGTCATTTCTTTCGAATGCCGCATCTCTTAAAGACAACGCTTGTTCCATTTTCACTTCCAACACAATATTTCCCCATGCAACAAGCCAAACCAGGCATCTTCATCATCTACAAACTGCCTCCACCCCGTTGCAATCACTTCCAAATCCTCAGGCTCTGCAAAGCCCTCCTCAACAACATTCTTTGCAAAACCCGAGGATCTAGCTCTCTCCTCCATAGATCCACCCCAATACGCCCTCTCCTCATCATTCCCGAAACACCAAGCCCCCGCACTCCTCTTCACACTCCCACTGTCAAACCCCGCCTCCCGCGCCCAAACGTGAATCATCTTCCCGGGATGTGGATTGCCACCTTTGGCAAGTTGCATGCGCTCCGTAATCTCACACCACTTAGCAATCCCCACAGACTCAGGATACCAGCTCAACTCCGCCGACTCGCGACATGCAACAATACCGCCGGCCTTAGCGACTCGCCGCATTTCCTTCAGCGCATGCACTGGATCAGAAATATGCTGTAGGACCTGATGCGCATGTACAATATCAAAGGTGTTGTCCTCAAATGGCAGGTCGTGGATGTTTCCTTCTCGGAATGTAATATTTGACACGCCTTCCGCTTGCGCAAGGGCACGCGCACCGTCCAGTGGGTCGGGCACGTATTCCACGCCGGTGACATGTCCAGATAGGACGTGTTTTGCTAGGGAAATTGTGATTGAGCCAGGTCCACAACCTACATCCAGGATTCTCATGTCTGGTTTCAAATGTGGAAGGAGGTATGGGGCGGAGTTGGAGACTGTGCGCCAGCTGTGGGTGCGGAGCACTGAGGTTGAGTGATCTGTTGTGTAAACTTGAGGCATAGTCGATGAATTCTGATGGGAGTTGTAATTGTTGCTTTGGTTGAAAGTTGTGTTTGAGTTGAAGATCGGCACCGGCAGGGGATTTATAGTTGAGGGGGAATCTGGACCTGCTTCGGAATTCCGGAATGATCTTCGATAAGGTTCAGGTGTTCACACCGTTTAAGGTTAATCCAACACCTTGAACTTATGGCATTTGATTATTTTCTTGCACTTCTATGAACACCTGTGAGGCTTTAGGTGGTGAACTATAAGCATTACACCATAAATTGAAGACAACGTGTGTTTCTATGTCTTAGAGAACATTTCTATTAGTAGCGTTGAGAGGTGTCGAGATGGGATGACTTCATTGCTTGGCTTAGTGCGGAACTCCGAAAACCTTCGCGGAATTCCGCAATTTCCTCCGATTGCGTTTTTATCTTCAAAACCCGGTTCGTCTCGAATCGCCCGCACTTCACAAAGAAAGGAATGCCAACAGCCAAAACTGCATGTGATCTCGGAAAGCCGAAATGCAAGCGATGCAGAGATCGAGGCATTAGTTGTGGATATCCAGCACATGCCAAATCGAAAAGTGGTGCTACTGCAGACAATCAATACGCTTCTGTGGATGTCAGCCCCTTCAGTACTGTTTCCGATGTAATATCTCTGGATTCACATGGCCAGAGGGTCTTGTCAAGAGCACCGGAAATGTATGTCATACCCCGAGTTACCCTACCATTACGGACAGTGGCCCAGTTCATATAGATGCCACTGCTACCCTGAACTTTCAAGAAATTGATTTGGTGCCCATGGTTGATGCAGAGGAAATTCGCAGTGGCTGGTTACGCCCCTACCTCTCAAGCTTGACGGGCCAAGAGCCCAAGCAGCTGAGCGCTCACACCATACAGTATCTCACCTGCGTGTTGAAATCTTATCTCAGGGACCTACTCAACTCAACTGTGCCGCCTTTTGTTCATTTGATGCAATAGGTGAGAACTTATCCGCCTCTCTTTACTTACTGTTTCACCCTGGTTCGGGCGTGGTTGGTGCTAGTGGCATTCTCCGAGCTTAACTCAAGAAAAGGCAAATACAGAACAAGGATACAAGATACTATGACACATGTGTTAACAGGAACCTTGCATTTGCTTACATCGCTCTGCCGCGGTATAATTAAGTTGATACCCGAATCATATGCCTATAGAAGTCCCAACCCATCAGTGTTTCATACTGGCCATCTGCTCATCCGCAGAAGCCAGAACAGCTTTGATGGGTTCCTTCGAGATCATGCGCTCAAACCACTCCTTCTCATTTGGGAACTCATCAACGTTAAACCCTTCATCTTCGAATGAAGCATGGGCCCCCTTTTGCCACGGAATGAACGCTACGTCAGCGTACGACATCTTGTTCCCGACCAGCCAGGGACCATCCCCAGCGTTCTCGTCATTGGCCTCCTTCTGCTTGCCCAACCACTTGTCGAGCACGCCCGTCACGCGTTTGGCTTCGTCGACATAGCGCTTCACTGCAGTAGTGATCTTCTCCGCATGGTACATCTTGAACCAATAAGCTTGCCCGTAGTACGGCCCTTGACCAGAGACCTGGAGGTGGAGGAACGAGCGCGCAAGCTCAGCTTCTGCGCTGCCCGGGGTAAAGCTGAGCTTGCGGGGTTCCTTGGTGTCATAGCGCTCTATGAGGTACTCGACGATGGCGCCACTCTCCCAAATAGTCAGGTTGGTGTTTGGGTCATGGATCGAAGGTAGTCGTCCATTTGGATTGATTGCTTCGTACTCGGGTTCCTTGACTTTGGCGAAGGCGACTGGAACGGATTCAAATGGCACTTCGAGGAGTGTGAGGATAATTCCGACTTTTAGGGGGTTGGGGCCAAGGAGGCCACCGTAGAGCTGAATAGGTTTGATTGTGGATGACATTGTTGCGATTCAATTGTGACTGAAGCTGGAATAATGACTGTGATCATACTTATAGCGCCGGGGTTCCATTTTATAGGTTCGAATTTGTTCAATTGACATCTTCTCGTTTCTTCTCCGCAATTCCCATTATCAATCGCTATGGATACAAGCTGACGGATTTGTAACAATTTGTCCCCAAAAGCTTCGTCCGTTGTTCGTCCGAAATATTCTTGCCTACCTAGGTAGGTAGGTAGGTAGGTAGGTAGGTACCTAGGTACCTTTCCAAGGGGTGTACATTAATAATCTTCGGGCTCGGGCATTTTTGGGGCCGAAGGCCCCTGCGCTCTCGGATCTATATTATTCCGTCAGAACCATGTCCATTCCCCAACCTGGAAGGTCTTGGCAAAGAGATATTGAGATGAAGATAGGAAAATAATACCTCGGTACCTCTAGGTAGTACATATGTGCATACATAGGCAGGTGCCCAGGTGTGGAAGAATGCCTTTCTAGGGTACCTTCCTCAGAGACCGCCTTCCTGCCTGGGACCCTGGGCAAGTTCCATGGTTCTAATGTTTGGAGTGACGGAAATCATACCCGTATACTCTTTCTACTTAAATTGTAGTACTTCGTAGTACTTCGAGTCTAATCCTTCCTGAATTCACATGGATAAGTGGAAAGCACAAACCTCGTAGTGGTTTCCTTCGAAATGGTCTGTCTTTCTAAGGGTAAACAACCCCGCACTTGTGAGTGACACGAGATGCTCTTATACAAGTACATGCCTCCGCACTTTCCTTTTTTTCCCCTCCTTATCCATGTTCATCCTATAAACACAATATCTCCATTGCACTTACCCGCGTAACATGCTGATCTTCCATATCGCCTAGACAGGCATCGGCTTTCAATCCACTCTACTACAACTCTCGTCGACTCTTGGGAGCTAATGTGCATCCGCTGGGTTCCGACAACAAAGGAAACAGAAAAGCGATAGCTCAAGTTTGTATATCCACAGAATTTCTATCTACTGCGGTTTGTTACTATTTCTTTTTTTGTTCCCCCCATACCACGATTGGGTATCACACCCCGACAACGACAAGTTCTCACATTCTCGCAAAATGTGGGGGTGTCGATTGTTGTATGCCTCTAGATACCTAGAGCAACGGAGACCGTTACAGCATGTAGGCAGTTTGAGCAGTCTGTCTACGTGATAAGGAGGACTCCCACATTCAGATACATATATTTCGAACATCATAAATGTATATTCTCCATTGTCAATATCATACCCACATCCAATTCATCATCTAGTCACATGCGACAAAGTTGTTACCGCTGGCACCAGTGTGCGTAATCACGCCAGCTAGCTGGTCGTTGCCGTTAAAGATAACACGGTCCGCACCAGGAGAGTTACCAGAGTAGACCGCGCCACTGCGGAGAATGGGGAATTCGTAGTAGGTTCCCGAAACGGGGAAGTCGAAACCCTCATAGTTGCGGTACTCGTGAGGGTAGTTGGAGACATCATCATTCGCGCTGTAGAGATCGTATCCGGCCTCCTGGGCCGCGCTGATGGCACTGCTGGTGTAGCAGACTGAACCGCAAGTCGCAGCACATGCGCGAGCTTCCACGTCCAACGGGGCGGCGAAGGCACTGGAGATGAATAGGGTGGCCACGGCCAGGATCTGTGATTTGTGTTAAAGATGGATGCTGTTGACCTGGAATGGGTGTATTACCTTGCTGTACTGCATTTTGGCGATATAGTGGACTAGCAGGTTCGAGTGCTTGGCCGGTTATGGATATTTCTTGACTTGTAGGCCTCCAATATCTATGGGAAATGCATCTGTTTAAATATATCTTGCCGGAGCTGTCTTCGGGGTATAAAGGGCATATACTCGCTATCTACGCGATGTTACATTCTGTGATTCAGCCGTCTCGGTCTCTAATTGGCAACTGTTTGCTGCAAGTCCAAAACACCAATTCACGACCACCATACCGAATGGGGAACCATGACCGACCAGCGGGCCTTGAAGTATAGAAGCCAAGGCGAGGTACAAGATAGTCCCGATTGGCCGATGGGGGACAGCGTGAAGAATCGAGTGGTGCCAGGACTTCGGATTCCTGAAGACGCCCCTAGCTGAGAAGGTGATCGGCAACGCGGGGGCTATTTAGTGATGGGGCTTTTCTTTTAGACCCATGCGCCGAGACTAGGAGGGTCTCACTCCCCTCGGGCCAATCACGGCCCCATCCGTCGGCCACGATGTTGATCTAATGGCCCATTACTCAGCTGGCCATGTGGGGATACCTGCTTGAAATCTGAGTAAACAGTGAGCATACAGTGATTTGTGAAGGCCGAAAACAAATTTCAACCTCATTTCTTGTCAAGATAAGATACTTTGCTATTGCGCTTCGTATATATTGTTTTCCCCTCACGTGTTCCCGCATTCCGACGGTCTCCGTGCTGATCTCTTGAATTATCACCTCTGGGCCGATGTGTGCTGACTCGACCGCATGTCTTGTTTCTTGGTTTTCCGTTGTCAGTCACACAAAACCGTGTTCAGCATTGACTATTTACACGGTAGATTATGTCCAATTGTGTCACATGCTAGCCTGCGTGGTACTTGCGACGGCTGAATATAACCGAAGGAATCTTGGCATTGTGCATGGATGGGTATAGTATAAGACGGAGGGAAACTGGTCTACCCTATAACAACAGAATAAATGCGAGTCCACCACTTGGCGGCATTCTTCGGTGACTCGGGCTCTTCGAAATCGACTTGCTCCCTTCGCCCGGTCCAGATGTCCATATCCTCCAGTCGGACGAGACTGGTTTTATTCCAGAACTTGTACGCAACCACAAACAACACAAACACAGGGAGCAGGATATAGTTGATCACGAAGTCAGTTGAGCTAAAGGGGTTGAGGAAGCAAGTATACCCCTGGAAGAAAATGAGGAACATATTTGCTGCCAGTGAGAGGTAGGTACCCCATGGGTAGAGGAAAGCTTGGTATGGGAGCTTCGACGGGTCTTGGCCTTGCACGACCAGGGCTTTCCGAAATCGAATATGCGCAACTCCGATTACCGACCAAACAATAAAGGTAGAAACTGTACTTGGTTAGCATTGAACAATGGTGTTTCTAGGAATGTCTCAGGAAGGGAAACATACCCCCTGAAAGGGTGATCAATGCCGAGTAAACCCTCCCAGCACTATCAGACTGCCCTAGGAAAACAATGCATGCGAAGATGTTGGTAAATACCAAGCCCACCCACGGCACTCCGAGACGATTTGTCCGGCCAATGAATTTCGGGGCTTTTCCGTTGCGGGACATGAAAAGCAGGGTTCTAGATGCCACATAGAGCGAGCTGTTTCCTGCAGAAATGACACTGATCACAATCAGCGCATTAATTAGATGGGCAGCTGGGAGGATCCCAGCATCCTGTAACGAGATTGTCAAGGGAGAGCTGGCTGTCTTCGACGACTTGCCCAACAATCTGTCGTCATTCCATGGAATGAGCATTCCAATGAAGAATATAGTTCCTGGATAGAGTTCAGTAATGTTCTGGGTTTCTGTTTCAATATGGACTTACCAACGTAGAAGATCAGGATACGCCAAAAGACCTGCCTGATAGCCTTGGGTACTGCTTTTTGGGGATTCGCCGATTCTCCGGCGGTGATGCCAACCCTAATTTGACGGTTAGCTTGAGCCATTTCCCGCCCCCAGTATTGAGCAACATACATTTCAGTCCCAGCATACAAAGTGCCAGCAACAACAAAGGTTTTTGCCACGCCATTGATTGAATCTGCAAATGCACCCGGATCATGCCAATATTCAAACCCGATGGCGCGTGGTCCAATCCCACCTGCACTGATGATGATTGCCAGAATGAAAAAGACAATCAAAGCCAATACCTTGATACTGCAGTCTGTTAGACAATCCGATGCTTCAAATCTGAGCACGCGGACCTTACAGAGATAGCCAAAATTCCATCTCGCCGTAGGCCAGAATTCCGAGATTCGATAGGGTCAGGAACATCACCCAGAAGATCAAGATCCAGCCCCATTGAGGCACGGCATCTGTCCAGTACCCAATAACCAGTGATATCGCGTTGTATTCATTTGCGAGAACCTGGAGTGTCGTGTTAGCAAGAGATCCTTCATACTCGAGTCCTCAATGCGTGCCCTACAGTCACCCATAAGTACCAATACGCCCACCCCAGCGCAAATGCAAGAGAGTCGTCAATAAAGCGCTCCGCATACTCTGTAAACGATCCAGTCACGGGAAGAAGTGTGGCCATTTCACCCAGCGATTGCCTATAACCATCAGAAGCATTCTTGGGGCTAGAAAACGCACTCCTTACATTACGAAGAAGACGATAATGCCAACCAGCGAGAAACTGATCAAAGACCCTGCGGGTCCACCTTCGTGCAGCGCATTGCCCGAGCTCACCAGTAGACCAGGACCGATAATGCCTGGGAATACTTTGGTCAATACCAACTGTATATTTAAATGCGACCGCAAACTCACCTCCGATAGCGATCATCTGTAGATGCCTAGACTTGAGCTGCCGCTTTAATGGTGCCGACATAGGATCTGTCGCAATCTCTTCATCTGATCTGTTTATCTCCGATCGCAAGCTTTTCGTAGCGCCATCGGGAACAGATCCTCTGTATGTTACGGCGCTGAAATCCGTTTTATCTGTCATGTTGCGAAATACTGCATCCAAAAAACCAAATACAGGTCTCAGATCAGTCAAATTGGAGAGACAGGAGCTGTTAAAATTTTTTTTCACACAAAAACACCCGTGGCTTGCGAATGATAAGGAATTTCCTCATTTGCTGCTGATGTCGTGATAAGAGACGGGAGCGGCGTCATGGGAGATTTTGTGGGGCGATTTGATCGGTGAAAAGGTACTTTGGACTGGTGGAATGGTGGAATGGTTGTCTCATTTGGTTATGTACAATATTTTCATACCATTTCGACATCAGAAGTGTGATATACTGCAATTAGATCTGAGCAGTTTTGGCTTAGGGTACAGTTCTGCAGATTATCAACAGCCTTTCTGGGAGCGAACCCTAGAAGAAAAGTGGGAATTTAGCACGGATCTCTCAAATTATGAACGGCAGGAAACAGAGGGAAGATTTGCTCGAATATTGCCTCAGATCTCTCAGATCAGTACATCAGGGCCGGGTCAGCGCAGAAGAGATATCATCATTGGCATCAAGCGAATCAATATGGAAGAGTAGGAAATAGGTAAAGTCACGCCAGACGGGGTCTTCGAACTCACCGGCAGTATGGAGCGAGAGAATTCGGGGGAAAGACAAAAAGACAATAACCCAACAGCAATAGGTGGTAATGTTGGAAGAATGGCTCAGAACACTTTTTTTATTTCAATGAAGTTCAACCACTCGAAATCTTCATCATCGCCAAGTGAGCTGTCTTAACAGAAAGGCAGGAGATATGTTAGCATTGTAGGGTATCCCAATCTAGATGTTAGCAATAGGAGCATTCGGGAAAAAAGGGTAGGAGATATGATGGCGACATCGCGTGAATCAAATCTCGAAATTAGCAATCGGAGCAACGAGAAGAGAGATCACAAGGATATAGGAAAGGAAAAGACAAGCGGCACAATGTTAGAAGAATGGCTCAGAACACTTTTTTTATTTCAATGAAGTTCAACCCGAATAAACTTTCATCATCGCCAAGTGAGCTGTCTTAGCAGAAAGGCAGGGGATATGTTAGCAATAGGAACATCGGGAAAAGAGGGTAGGAGATATAATGGCGACATCGCGTGAATCAAATCTCGAAATTAGCAATAGGAGCAAAGAGAAGAGAGATCACAAGGATATAGGAAAGGAAAAGACAAGCGGCACAATGCTAGAAGAATGGCTCAGAACACTTTTTTTATTTCAATGAAGTTCAACCTCCCGAAAATTTCATCATCGCCAAGTGAGCTGTCTTAAACAGAAAGGCAGGAGATATGTTGGCAATGTAGGGTATCCCAATCTAGATGTTAGCAATAGGAGTATCGGGATAAGAAGGTAGGAGATATGATGGCTATATCATGAATCAAATCTGGAAATTAGCAATAGGAGCACCGAGGAGGATATAGGAAAGGGAAAGACAAGCAGCACAACGCTGAGATATTGGCTCAGGACACTTTTCTATTTCAATGAAGTTCAACTCAACAATATCTCATCATCGCCAAGCAAGTTGCCCAAACACAAGGGCAGGAGACATGTTGACAATATGGGAAATCCTAATCAAGAGATTAGCAACAGTGCTCGAGAAGACACTTCGACATAAGAAAGGACAGAACGAGCAATGGCACAATGCTCGAATGGTGGCTCAGAGCACAACCAATTTTGCGTCGTCAATGAAATTCCGGTATCAAGACTCTTTCATCATCGCCACCAAGCAAAATGCCTTTCCGAGGTTGGGGGTATATGGGAAGAACTGACAACATACAAAATACTCAACTTCATAAAGCAGTGAACCGTCAAGTAGACTGGCGTGCAATAGAGAAGGCAAAGCGCTTAGGAAGTGCCTCAAACAAGTGTAGCTTGGTCATCAAGGATGTTCAGTAGCTCTCTTTTTTCATCATTGGCACCGCGCAAATTGTCGTTAGTAGTCTCACATGTCAGCAAGGCTCACAACATAAGAACTCAACTCTGAGAAATGGTTAGCAAAGGGAGCATTGGACAGGATAGCAAAACTGCTAAGTGACATAGAGCAAGTCAAAGCGCTCGAGAAGTACCTCAGACAAGTGTAGCTTGGTCATCAAGGATGTTCAGTAGCTCTCTTTTTTCATCATTGGCATCAAGCAAATCACCGACAAGAAATAAAGCTATGGGAAGTTGACAAAGTCGCAAACCATATCAGCAAGGTAAACACAAACTCACTTGGTCAAAATTCAAAAGGAGTAGCCGAATGCCAAGTGGGGAAATGCGCGAGTGGGCTGAGCTAAAAGAGATGCAATGATATTAGCAAAATGTAACCAGCAATGCATAATGAGGTCTAGAGAGAACAGTTTCCGTCAAATGTAGGCTCAGGCTCAGGCATATGGGTTTTGTTTTCTTCAGTCCTCTTTTTGGTTTGGTTTTTTTTTTTGACAAGAACAGATACTACAAGAGCAGAGGTTAAAGTGTAGGTAACCCTTTTCATCATCGCCGAATTGGGAGTCAGGGACTGCAGAAATGGACTTACAATTCCATCACCAAATGCCATGTTGGAGCTGAGCAGGTATACCCACAGGGTAATGAGAAATGGCAATAGCGGCTCTGCCAAGAAATCGAAGACACCGAATGTAGGCTCACGCAGGTGTCTGTTTTCTTTGGAGCCCTTTCTCATTGTCCGCAATGGGCGCGTCTTCCTCTGAGGCTCCTATATAATCCTTCCAAATATGGCAGTGGCAGGCACAAGAAGGGAAAGGGAAGGAGAGTAGAGCCGATCTAAGAAGATCCAACAATATTAGCAAGATGCAATCAAGTCGAAATGCTGATTTGAATAGAGAGATCTCCATCAAATGTAGGCTCAGACATAGGGGCTTTCTTTTCTTCAGTCCTCGGCTCTTCTTTTTTTTTGGCTGAAAAGAACAGATACTACACATGAGCCGAGGCTCAGGCATAGGCAACCCTTTCATCATTGCCAATGATAGTCAGAGAATGCAGCAATGAAACATACAATTCCATCAGTAAGGGCCGAAATGAGCAGGTATATCGGGTATGGAGATGACAATGATTGATCTGCCAAGAATACAATGATATTAGCAAAGTCCAATTCAGAAGCGAGGGGTCGTTCGAAAGGAGACAATATGAAGGCTCAGATATTTGGAGGGTTCTTTTCTTCAGTCCTCGGCTCTCACTTTTTTTTTGGCTGAAAAGAACAGATACTACACATGCGCCGAGGTAAGGTATAACCCTTTCATCATCGCCAATTGGGAGTCATAAAACGTAGAAACAAACTTACAGCGTCAGCAAGAGCCTTTTTTGCATAAGCAGGTATCCGAGCAGTAAGATATCAATAGTGGAGCTGCCAAAAATGCAATGATATTAGCAAAGTCCAATTCAGAAGCGAATGGTCGTTCGAAAGGAAACAATATGAAGGCTCAGATATTTGGAGGGTTCTTTTCTTCAGTCCTCGGCTCTCACTTTTTTTTTGGCTGAAAAGAACAGATACTACACATGCGCCGAGGTAAGGTATAACCCTTTCATCATCGCCAATTGGGAGTCACAAAATGCAGAAACAAACTTACGGCATCAGCAAGCGCCTTTTGGGAATGAGCAGGTATATCTGAGCAGAGAAATGGCAATGGCGGCTCTGCTAAGCAAGCAAATGGGTCCGAACGGTGGATCAGGAACCTCAGACGGAGAACAGGTATTGGTCTTCGTGACTGCCATATTGACGGCCCGTAAGTGCAAGAGGAGACTAAGGAAAGCCATTTCCATTAGCATATGAACCTTCAATTGAGCAAGGCTATCACAAGCAGATATGCGAGTGATCTGTGTAAAGAAGGCAATGGGTTTCAAATGGTGGCTCAGATGTAATTGTGTTCTCGTCACGTCTCCGAATCAAGAAGCGAGGTTTTACCATCATCATTGCACCACTGGAAGAGCATGAAACCGTAGTCCTTGGGAGTGGTCATGACAAATAGGTCTGGGAAGATATGCACGTTACCTGGAAGATGCCAGATAGGGCTGGCCCAGGGCACGTGAACGGGTGTTGGCTCTCACCACTGTCATACTGCCAGCCCATAGATGCAGAACGACACTAGTGAAAGATATTTTGATTAGTGGATGAAGATTCAAAAACGAGCAAAGAGTATAATAAGCAGATATTCCAGTGATGAGTTCGTAAAGGCAATGGGTCTCAAGTGGTGGCTCAGATGTGTTGTGTTTTCGTCAGGCCTCAGAATCAAGAACGAGGTTTTATTATCATCATTGCAACACCGAAAGGACATGGAACCCATAAGCTCAAAAGAAGTCACAGTAAAGATGATAAGGCTGGGGAGAAACATGTACTTTACCTCAAAAATGTTGGGTGGGGCTGAGCCAAGGCGCAACAGGTATCGGCCGTCATCACGGCCACACTCACAGCCCAGAAATAAGAGACTAGAAAGAAGCCATTCATTAGCAAATGTCACACCAAGAATGAGTGAAGAATGTATCAAGCAGGTATCCTTAGAGGCCATTGAGCATTTTGTAAACAAGGCCATAGGGTTTCAAACGGTGGCTCAGATATAATTGTGTGTTCGTCAGGCCTCCGAACCAAGAGAAGGTGTATTTTGGCATCATCATTGCAGCACCAATAGAACATGAGACCTATGACCAAGACATAGTAATGACAAAGGGGATAATGAGGGTGGTGGGTCTACACTTTACCTCGGAAATGGTAGATGGAGGTGGACCAAAGCAGTTAAATAGGTAGACCCTGGTCAAGTGAGATGTCAGTAAAGGAGGACTGCCATGGTACCTCAGAGAAGATGCAAGTCATCTTGTTTCATCGATCATGGTCACCGTGGTCATCATTGTCTCCATCACGCAACCCAGAGGAAGTGTGCATGAAGGCGATGGAACCACTTACCAATGAGCGCAACAAGAAAAGTTCACAACGCAACGGAGGGGAAGGGAAAGGGGGATAATGAGATAGGTTACCAAGGAGAAGGTAAACGAAACACGAGTGATAGTTGAAAGAAAAAAAAATAAAAACAAAAAACGCAACGTGGGAAAGACGTGGTGACGACTAAGCAAAGTACGTCGACTAAGCGAAGTAAACGACCTCAAGTCGCCTAGGCAGCGAGACCAATCGACTCACCACGTAAAACGTGTGATCTGTATAAACGAGACTCACCATGGTACGACCGAGCACCTACAATGTGGTAAACGAGAAATCATAAAGGTGCATTCGGCATCAAGCCCAAGCAAGAATAGAATGGAAAAAGACCAGAAGTATGAAATCTCTGGGGATAAACACAAAGAGAGGAGATGGGTAGAAGGAAAGTAAACAAGAGAGGAAAATTTGAAGTCGAAGCAATTATATACTCGTACTTAACGCTGATTGGCGGGCGGTCGAAGCTTATAGGACGCTGATTGGCTGGACTTATAGATCTGGGGTAGAAGTACATCTGCTCAAACCCGTTCAGCAACTCGAATGTGACACGTTTAGTCCTACTCGCATCAAAGCATCTATTACCATAATAATTGGTGAATCTGTAGATAGGGTACTAATCGCAATTTGGACGAAGTATAACGCTAGGAACCGACGTGGTGCGTGAGATAAAGTTGGCTACATTCCACTTGAAGATCGAGGTTAGCGGTCCAGGTACCTAGGTACCAATATCTATCTCAACCGTGGCATCACCGCCTTGGCGTTAGCGCCTTGTACTTTCGAGGATTCAATGTACTTAGTTCTAGTTTTTAGCTCAGAAGAATGCAGACGTTGCCAGCGACAACAGAACGAGTTAAGAGCAGACGGACGGCTAGGCAAAATGAGCACCGACGACTCAGCAAAATGACCGTTGACGACTAAGCGAAGAAAATACGAACGCAAGCTAAGCGGCCAACACTCAATCGAGTCGCCAACACTCAGGACCGAGGACAAAACAAGAGGACAATTCATTCCCTATGGTAGCGGCAAGCGGTTTGTTTTTGACAGACAAGGGGATTGCATATCACTATACATCGTGCTCAGCAGTCCTCCACGTTCAGCATGATTCCCCGGGTCGTTTACAGCGGAGGGATAACTTTTCGATGAAGGTCTCGCCCCATTTTGCACTGTCAAGGTCAGCAACTGACAATAGAAAAGCAGGAAATCCCTTCGAACCTTGTGTTGGTATTGACGAAGCCTCGGAGATACTCGTACTTGGCTTTTCGTTCGGCCGGGTCCAGATTCAGCGCATTGAAGATCGCCTCGGACATTTCCGTCTTATTTGCAGGATGGAACGGGATACTACCATTCGTCATGAATGAAGCCGCGCCGGCAAATTCAGAAAGAACGAGGACACCATGACGCTCTTCCTGGCATGCCACATACTCGAAGGCTACGAGGTTCATTCCATCGCGGGTGGAGGTGAGAAGACAAACATCGGCCACCGAGTACAACGCGGTCAATTCGTTGAATGGAACGGACCGATGCATGTACAGCAGCGGCGTGCCCTCGGGGGTGGCTGGCCAGTTAGTATACTCCCAATATTCGCGAAGAGGACTTACCATGCTTCCCGTTGATCTTCCCGGCGATAGTACACAGTTCCGTTTCGAGCTCCTGATATTCCTTTACGTCCTCACGGCTTGGGACGGCGACTTGGATGAGAACAACCTTGTTTTGCAGCTCCGGGTGATCATCGAGGAAAGCGTCGAACCCCTTGAGTTTCTGCGAGAGGCCTTTGATGTGATCCAGTCGGTCGACGCCAACAATTACCTTGACGCCTTTATAATGTTCTTTCAAGACTCGAATACGCTCTTGGACATCAGGCTTTTGCAATGTGTCGATGAACTTATCGGGGTCGATGCCGACAATAAACTTGTTAATGCAGACCAGCCGATTTTTATACTGGATTTGGTTTGGAATTTCGGTGCGTGCATTGCTGTTTTTTTGGTGGTGTTGGTTGGTACTTCTTAAGCTTTCGGGGAAAGGGAATTAGGGCTAATGCTCACAGGAGACTGGCACAGGTGTCGATGAAATTTTGCTTATACTCGTCCGTGTGGAACCCAATCAAGTCACTTGACAGCATGCCCTCGATGAGATGTTTTCGCACAGGGAGGTTTCTCCAAAAGTCTCCTGCAGGAAAGGGCGTGTGAAGTGAAAAGCCAATGGCGCAGGATTTGCCTCGCTGTTTGAGTCGGTCACGGAGAAGCTCAGGCAAAAGCATGAGATGATAATCATGGACCCAGATCAGCGATCCACTACCCGCTGTTTCGGCAATCGCATCTGCGAATAACTCGTTTACCCGCCTATACGCTTGCCATGGAGTCTCGTCGAAAACTACACCGGACTGATAATGGAGAATGGGCCAGAGGATACGGTCTGGCGGTCAGCGTGAATCGCGGTTTTAGGGCTTGGAGCTTACTCGAGAACTCGTTATAGTGCTCGTGAGCCAGGCTGCTATCAAGGAATATAGGAATAGCATTATGTGCTTCCAGGCTCTTTTGCACTTCCTCTCTATCCTTTGGATCTTTCACTTCGATTCCTGGCCAGCCAAACCATTGGAACTTGGTGGACTTGGTCAACCCCGAAAGGGAAGTGACGAGGCCACCGCTCGAAAGAGATGATTGGAATGCACCATCAACACGTTTCACGGATAATGGAAGGCGGTTTGAAACGATAGTTAGATTTCGCTTTTCGCCAGTTGAGCCCATTTTGTCAAGACAGCTGGAACTTTATATATCTTCAATAAAGAAAGAGAAATGAGTCAGGGACTGAATCAGACGAAAGAATACTCTACTTTGCATTGAAAGAAGCAGGAATGGAAGCACAAATTGGCAGTTATACATAGCCACACAAATGGCAAATGGCGAATTCAAAATTTACGTCAATATGAAAGAAAATGCGTCCCCCCGGGCCTCTCCTCTTTATTATTAATGTGCCTAGAATTGAATAAAATTGGCCTCAGTGACACTCTGGCTCCAATATTTCATTTGCCTGGGATTATATGGTTACTTAAAATGGTTGGTTGACAATCTTCCCGGCTACTATACAGGCGGAGGTAGACTATACAATCAACACTCCGTGATTGAGCCCTATTTTCTACAGAAATGGCCAAGAGATACCATTGGAATTCTTCATGTTTAATTGCAAAAGTAATTTCATTGCTCTATCCACAAATAAGATGTTTTTCGTCTATATACTGCAGGGCTGCTTTTTGGCTGGATTTCGTCATGGCCATGTCAGGGCTAAGCACCCGGCGCCTCAACCTTCTCCAACAATTTGCCTCTTTGATTTTGCAACAGTTTCACAACAATGAAGCAGCTCAATCCGGCCGCATACGAACATCCAGCAAACGCAATCAGTCCCCAGTACTGTCCCTCGCAGACATGAATGATCTCTCCAGCAATCGGGACGCCAGTCAATGCCCTAGGGAAAGTATGTCAGCCACGAATTCTGATAAAATGGCTTCGAATACAAACAAGAGAATGACTTACCCAAAAGCAACAATAGTATATACCGTGGTATAATACCTCCCATAATTCTCGACGGGACACAGCTCTCCCACGCAGACTGGCACAAGACTGATATTGCTCCCACTAGCGAACCCAAATACAATAGAGAATATCACTGTAGCAACAAGATTGCCATCTGCGGGCATCCAAATACCCAGGACGGAAATCAAACAAAGAATGTTTGTCAGGATCAATGTGTTGAATCGACCGATACGATCAGCAACGATGCCCGGCAGCCAGCGACCAGGGAAAGAACCCGCGTTCAAAAAGACCACCATCAAGTACGATAGGTTGTGAGAGATCCCACTCGCAATTGAGTACGAGGCAATGTACTCGAGCGGAATGAAGAAGCCCCATTCAATGAAGAAAACACCCATTGTCGTCAGAGCGAGGACTGGGTCTTTTAGAATGGTGAGATCGGGAAGGAATACCTTGAGCGAGGGACGCGACGGGATTTTAGGAGGGAAGACCGCTCTGACTAGAAGACAGCCGGGGATCAAAAGGATCAGCGTAATGAGACCGACGACCCGACTAGCCCAGGCAAATCCAATCTGAGGCGCGAGATACAGTAGTACCAAAGGGAATATCACGCCGCCGATACTACCCCCGGCCAATGCGAGACCTGTTGCTGCGCCTCGGCGCTTGATAAAGAAATGTCCAATGCTCGCAACTGGTACGATGAATATGAAAGACGTACCCGTTCCTCCCAGGATGCCAATCACAATGAGGAATTGCCAGTACTCCTGGCAAAAGCCCATGAGGATGAACGTCAATACGAGCAGACTTGACCCGATCCACATGAGCAGCTTTGGCCCTTTGATATCGAAAATGGGCCCGATCTGGATCCCGCAGAAGAATACAAGAAAGTTGTATATGCCGAAGATCCAGCCAATTTGTCCTTCGCTGATATTTGAGAGTTGGTGTGTTGAGATCCAGGCTTGGTAGATGCCGATGCTATTCATTAGGCCGAGTCCGCCCATGATAGCGCTGAAGCTGCCTACCACAACGAGGTTGCCAATGAGCCCTCCCTCTGGGCAGGTGGTTGGATCGAGTGCTGATTCGTGGTGCATTATTTCTATGCTACACAGTAGGTAATAGGTATAAGAGGGAAAAGGAAATTTGTTGTTGGAACTATCTATATGGAAAATTCAACTGTCTGGATTTATAGCTTCTTTTAACTAGTTCATAGTGGATATAATTAAAAAATTTCAGCGATTTTTTCTTGAGCTCGGCCATTATCAAGAGATCAAATGCATGCCGTCTGACGTGCAGGTGAAGAGAGAAATTCGCCGTAGCATGAAGATCGGAAACGGGACTCGGGAGTGGGCCGAGCCGATTAATAGAATCAGCAAATGAACGTCCCTGAATTCCACATGGAATTCTCCGAAAGAGTCATACTACGAGCTAGCTCCGTGGCAAAGGATGGCCGAGACGCTCGGCCACCGGGAGGCTCGCCCAGTGGGCGGTTCGCCCACCGGCGAAACTTCGCCGACTCAGCATCAGCGAAGGATCAATTGAACGTGGGTTTCGACGGATACAATACTTCATTGTCGGCATCATGTACTTTGGGATAATATGGCTACAACAAGGAAGGAAAGAAAATGTAGGAATATGAATCTATACCGGCCTAGGTAAAAAGTACACAGTACGTACAAGAGGTAGAGACAGTAAAGAAGCCAATGTAGCCCCCGGAATTAAATCAACTAGAACTATTACAAGAAAAGAAAAGAAAACCATGATGATGGTATGAAATGAAACACCAGCACCAGACCAATTCAAAATGCCAACCCCGAATATGACCCCGTCCCCCGGTGGTTATGCTGCCAACCCATCCGCTGTAAAACAAGTACGCCGACCAAGACCTGGGCCCAGAAATGAAAATAGTGGCTTAGGCAAACCTGCGCTTAGTTGGGCTAGGTGTCCGAAGATGCTGCTCGCGCTCACGGGAGCGCTCAGTGACAAAGTCCATCGCCCGTGTGTTCTCGAGCATCAGGGGCTGATCTTGTTTCTCATTGTAGGCGCCGCCCTGGGTTTGCCGAGGGTCTTGCTGCCCATAGTACCCGAAGGACGGGTTGTGCTGCAGCTGGGGGTGCATGGATTGGGATGAGGGTGGGTGTTGCGCGTAGTGCTGTTGCTGAAGACGATGTCTGAATGACCGGAATGACCAGTTGCTAACAACGGTAACGGTAGATATAGTTGCGAGGAAGAACAGCTAGTATACAAGTCAGTAAAGATCCAAGAGCAAGTGCGCAGGGAAACTCACGATTGCCTTCCAGCTGATGGGGTCGATGAAACTGTTGATGATAATAGCCATTGTATGCGCGGAGACTTTGGCGCGGCCAACCTTTGCTGGGTCACGATTCATACACCGTTCCCAGTTCTCGCATATAGTCTCCAGGGCCGGCGCACGGCTAGATCGCCCGCAGTCGTTGTCAATGTAGCTTTTCGTGCAGACCGCCATGTCGGCCAAGATAGTGTCGGACATCTCCTGCGCAGCCTGCTCGAACTCGGCGCGGATGGCCGACACAAATCCGAATACGACATAGACGGCCAAAGAGAACAACGACAGGTTAACTACCAACTGGGCCCACCATGATAGGATGGCGGGCACATTCGGGTGTGCCTCCAGCATGCTGAAGAAATCGGACCAGGATGAGACGTGCGAGCGATCCTGGTCGGACTTCTGTCCCTTCCCCTGCTTCGTTTTCATCGGCTTCTCTTCCCTGCTGCTGGGCCGGTCTTGGTCGCTCTCATCATCGCTGTCGACTCGTATTTGTCGGCCGAGTGCCTTGTCTCTCCGTCGTTTCTTTTGTATCCGGTGCAAGGCTGCGTTGGAGTGGTGGGTCAGCCGAGGGATTCCACCTCGCCCTGGGCTCTGCGGATTCCGGCCATGGAAGTTGAATAGTGACGAAGCTCCCTTCCCTGGCTTGTATTGCTGCTCAGGCGTATCCTCGTTATCTGCGTATTCCGGAGACGACATATTCTCAGCACCGGATGAGAAATCCACATCGAATTTCCGTGGCGTTTGGAAAGCAGGTTGGCCAAATTTGGCCTTCGGCGATAGTGGTGCGGGTTGTTGTCGGGGTTGTGAAAAGAGGAAGGGTTGAGAGTTTGGCTCGCGGAGGGAGGGTAGCGCTTGCTTCTGAGGAGATTCAAATGCGCTGTATGTTCCTGTGCGAGTGTCAGATGGCTCGAGATTGCAGTTGTCCTCGTTCAGACTAGGATACGAACGTTTCTTGTCATGCTGTGCTCCAAGCTGGTAGAAGGGCGAAGTCAGATCGCCGGGGGCTCGAGTTTGCCATTCAAAGTCCATTGGACTCTCTCCCGTTCGCTTGTCCATCTTTAGGTCGAGCAAAATATAGATCTCTAGCGGGTAGATGGTGAGGGTTGGAAGGCGGGAAGTTTTTTGTTTGGGGTAAACATCCAGACTCCCGTAGCAACCTTGGCATTAACACTCTTTATCTCCGAGAAGGACTATACTTCATTTTTTTCACAGTATTCTTTGGTTTTATTGTACCCGTCCTATGGTATAGCTTACAGCCCAAGGAAGAAGTTTTTAAGTAAACGTCGTGCTAGAGCAGGTCTAATTGGAATCTTGACATCTGCCTGTGGAATAGACCACAGATCTACACATAGATCTACACATCTACGACGCACCTATGTAGACATTATAGGGATATAGACAGATTTAAACCGAACATCGAAGCAAGATCAGTTGATGCATTGGGCGACCAGCACCCACAACGGGTATTAAACGAGACGGAAAACATAGAAGACAGACAACATGACCATCTACTCATCCATCTGCCACTGGTATTCCAAAGCCTCAAACCGGCTCTTCTTGTTCCGCGACGCAAACCAGTCCTTCTCAAACCCATTGGCCCGATCTACTCCATCCCAGCGGTGCCCTGGCCGAATCCCATACCGATTAGGCTGGAAGGAACCACGATACAGTGGCCGCCCCGTAACACTAGCCCCCGCATCACGCCGGGCCGTAAGGAACTCCGCAGCGGGATCATTCCACCGATCACGAGCCCTCATGTCTTCGTTCATTTCTTCATCCTCAATCGTCCGCGCAAGCGGCATAGCCTTGATAGCTTGTAGGTCCTGTCGCCGCTCCTCGCGCTGTTGCCGCTGCACATCTCCCATCAGCGCCTCGCGGGCCTGTTCTTCTTTCTCGCGCTTTTCTTCTTCTGCGCGGCGGGCTTCGGCACGTTTCATAGCCACGTTGATGATCCGTCCGGATGCGTCTCGGTAGATTGTTTCTTGGCTCGTTTGGTTGGCCGCTGAGGGATCGCGGTACTGTGCTTCTTCGGCTTTGCGCCGCTTTTCTTGGGCTTTCACCATCGCTGCGGTTTGGGCGGCGGTTTGGAGACCTCCTCTTGCTCCAGACTCCATGCGACCCGCACCATCATCTTCATTGTCCATCATAAATGCATCTTCGTCGTCTGGGTCTTGCTGGGCGGCGCGTTCTGCTGCTGCATCGGCTAGAATTGCGTCGGCGGCTTCTTGTTCACTTCCGCCTTGGCCGGGCGTGGGTCCTCCGATCGTCTTCCAGCTTGACTTCTTTGCGCGGCGGAACTCTGTGGTTTTGGCAGATGTTTCGAAGTAAGGTCTGTCCTCGTCGTCTTCTCCCGTATTTCCTAATGAGCGAATGTCTGGTGGATCATCGTCGGCAATGATGAGGCCGGAGCCTGCAGTATCGGTGGCTTTGGTCTTCTTGCGCTTCTTCTTTGGTCGCTCGGTGACCGGGTCGGCAGTCAGATAGTTCTTTGCCAGGTAGTCGGCAAGTGATCCAGGCATGATTTCGATATGCTGTATGTGAGGAGCGTGAAATGTCGATGCAGGTTGAACACAGTGATTTAACGATCCGGGGGAATGTTTTCCCGAACTGTATGCCGCCTAGCGCTTCGTGTTAAGGCGTGAGCGCTTTATTGGATTATGGGCTCGGCAATGTAGAGGAAGACTCCGAATTTTGTTGTCAGATTATTCCCATGTCTGCATAATGCCGCGCTCCGAAGAAGCAGAGTGGTGGGCCAACGCAGTCTACGAAGCCATCCAAGAGGTCCCCCGGGGCAAAGTCACTTCCTACGGTCACATCGCACGCCTCCTAGGTGAACGTATGGGAAAAGTCATATGGTCGCTATAGTTATACTGACCCCTTTTTTTTTTGGTAATAGCTCAGCGTCCCCGCCAAGTCGGCATCTGTCTCAAAGTACTCGCGTCGCCGGAGTCTGGTTCGCACTTCAATTCGAGCACGGTGCCGTGGCAGCGAGTGATTAATTCGAAAGGAATGATTTCGCATCGGTGCGTTCGAGCTAGACTACCTATTCCAAATTGTTGTATCATCTCAAACTGGACCATATGACCAGACTCGAAACGGACTTTTATCCATGGATGCGTTCCCGGCTGACAACTATAGCAGTGGACCCGGAAGTGCGGAGCGTCAGGCCGAAGCGCTCGCACAAGAAGGTGTGGAGGTTACCGCAGACAGCATGGGCGAGATGTATGTCGATTTTTCTCGGTATGGGTGGTTCCCAAGCGAGCTGCCGAGCGAAAGAACGGATGAGCAGCCATGAGAATGGGGGGATGTTGAACACCCATCTACCGTCGTAGAGACGTTTACAAATATCATAGATTGGGTTCTAATACCCTGAATTGCATCCGGGAGTTGATAATGATTCAAGAAAAGGCGTACGGAGATTGAATCCATACATAGCAAATGGTCATAACTTGTCTCTCTGGTGGAGGGGATCTAGAAGACGGAGAGGACTTCACAGATGAGAGGGAATGGATGACACAGGGGACTAAAGGACCCATCACGAATATGATCAATGGAAATAGAAAGACGAGTCTATCGGAGAGGTATGAGATGGAAAAGCACCAGACACAAAATGTAGACAGACGTGCAAGGGGGAAGGCGAGGCATAAGCATACGAGCATGTCGAAAACACCCCAACTACCAGCATAGGACGAAAGAAAGCTTCAAAGAAAGAAGAAGTAAAGACATAAACCAACCAGCATCAATCCGTAAATGGAAAGAGGAAAAAGATCGTTAACTCACATCATCGCCATAAGGGCATGCCCGCAATGAAAACCCAGGGGATAGCCCCATCTAGGCCAAGGAAAAGAGAACAAAGAGGGAGGGGGTCACTAAGGTCACCTTCATCGCTTTTTGACCTCGGTAGCCCAGCCTTCAATGCCCTCCCCGCGTGTTCCAGGAGTAATGCCCAAATCAATTCCATCCATACCAGGTGTGTCCTTCAGCCACTCATGAGCTGCCATGCCACCAGCGTTTGCCCTCTTCTCCGGTGACAGATCTAGCATGGGCAGTAGGAGTTCGCTGATACGCATGCTCTCCTCCATGGAGTAGTGGTACTTTTCTCGCAGGACGTCGGGCAAAGCCCAGTGACGGAGTCGGTGGATGTTGCGCAGTTCACCCTTGCGATTGAAAATTTCTTGGGACCATTTGCCGGACATGCAGAATGACTTGGGGAAGGGACCGAGTAGCTCAATGATTTGGGCGATGTGATCGTCGTCCTTGCCATATTTGGTCCCTGATTGGGGATCGAAGAGATAGTCTCCAGTGATAAGTTCAAAAACCTGTAAAGTCAGTGTGTCGTCCAGTTTCGTCTGTGATCGATGACAATGTCACTCACCATGCATGCCATACTCCACACGTCAGTACTGGCACCCCACTTGGAGCCCAGTATGACTTCGGGCGAGCGGTACTGACGAGTTTGAATGTCGTTGGTGAAATGATGACCGACCCAACAAGCATTGCCTAAGTCTGCAATCTTGACAGAAATGATATTCACGTCAAGTTCTTCTTCTGGTGCTTTGCTCGAAGAGCCTTTATCGAGAGAAATGCCAGACACCTCTCGCTCCAGAAGATCACTGTATGTATGGTATTAGCGCAGGCTCTTATATATCATAGCAATGAAGATGAAATGTAATAACGTACGCAGTTTTCTCTCGCTGGTTTTGCTTCGCATCTTCCTCTTTCACGCCAAGCAGTTCTCTCATTGAGGGCATTTCTGCAGTAGATGCTAGGTCAGTTTCAGTTCGCGCACAATCGTGCCATATCTGCACCGAGGGGGACTGACCTGCAGGCTCATTGACTACCTGGTTGAGGCTACTGTGCGAGTTGGAAGAGCTGTGTTTGAAGTCGAAGCTATTGAAGCTGGTGTTGAGCGGACTGGGGAGCGGCTGGCTCCCTGTGATCAGTGTTCGTCTCCGTCTCCGCCCATTCCGGTTATCCTCTTTTTCCTTCGCCTCTTTATTGGCTTCTTCCTTGACATGTGCTTTGACGATCTGCTCCACGTCCCCAATCTCGATCAGCACATTCTCCGGCTTCAGATCGGTGTGGATGATCCCACACTCGCGGTGGAGATAATCCAAGCCCAGCAGCACTTGCTTCGCAATCTGCTTGACTAGCGGCATAGGAATACCGCGGTGATTCCACCGCTTGATCAAACCCAACAGGTTCTCGCCCAGGACCTCAAAGACCATACAAACATGAATACCGTTGGGCCCCTTGTGTTCGAACGAGTCCAACAGACTAACCACATGCTTCCGACCAGGGTGAGAGGGTTTCGCTTGGACTATTTTGTTGAGGAGCTTGATTTCGTCGATCGCGGTTTCAGTGTAATGTGCGGCGGACCGAACCACCTTCAGCGCGACGTGCTTGTTGGTGGTTGTATCCCGTGACAGCCAGACCGTGGAGAAATGACCCCAGCCAAGCTTGCGCACGACAATGTAGCGACCATTGTTGTATGCTTCACCGACAGCGACAGGGTGGTATCCACCCTTGCAGTAATCTTCGGAGTCCTCCTCTTCCGCGGTAGCCTCGAGTTCTTCGCCAGACGATGAGGATGATGAGCGCGATGCGGATGCGTTGGGGTTCGACTGAGCAGCGCCAGTTCTGTTTCACGGGGGGATAAGTTAGTAACTATGTGCATCAGGAATGTTTCAAGACATACGATTCAGTAACGCCGGGCGCAGGGTTCCCTTCATTAGTAACGATGGGCTTCAAGTCAGTACCCTTTCTCCTCTTCTTTCCGCCGTTGCCATTGGCAGCTGAAGCAGCAACGTTTGCCATCTGTTTGCCCTTGTTGAGCATCGCCTTGGTAAGATCGACTCCCTCCATGGTGTGGAGATTTGGGAGGTCAAGCTGAGAGGCGGGGCACACTGGCTTTTGGTTGGCTCAAGCGGAACTTAGAGGCGGTGGATGTTGGAGGGGACCCCTCTACCACCTTTTCACACAGTAAAGACACGGCAGTCGAGGAAAATCCCGTAGAAGATTTCAAATGAACTTGTTGAAAATATTCTAGGGGGAGGGGAAAAGAAGAAGTCAAAGATTGAAAATGGCGGGTAAGGCAAAGGCCAAAGAGGGTATGAGCCAGAGTGACGATCCGATCGCAAAGTCAAGTTTTAAGATCGAGAGAGACCTTAGAAAGACAGATCACCTCGGAGAAAAGGGGAATGTTGAGATCGATGGGATGGTTTTCCGCAAGCAGCCACAGCGTCCGTGGTGGCAAATATCGACGCATTGAGTATAGACAATAAATAGTCTATAATATACTGGATGAAGGAATGTAAAAGGAAAAAAGAAAAACGAAGTCAGAAAAAAGGTCGCTGGTACTTTGAATAACTAACAGAGAACAGCAAGTAGCAAGTACGCGTACATGTCAGGTGAGATGATACATTCTGTGATGTTGACTCTGTTGACTCTGTTGACACACTTAACACACCGAGCTGTTTGGATGTTTTAGGTCTTCTATGCGATAACCTTCCCCTATCTATCATATCCTATACCATACTTTACCAAATAATTCTATCACATTCAGTCAAATCTGAAAAGAAACAAAGAGAAGATCGACTGCAGTCCTGATGTCACGATCCCCGCTTGGGGTAACTAAGTACCTGGCTTGATCTCGGTGGATTCACCTCTTGAACTCTTAGGACTCTAGCTGTTGGCTTCTCTGCCACCATGGCAAGCCCCTTCAACCGTCGCCCTATTCCCGACTACTTCATCGCTTCTCCCCTAGTGGCCTTACTCTATCCAGTGCACCAGATCTTACTCCGTCTGCGCGGACCTCCTCGACTCCCTCCACCGGGCACTCAACCAATCCGAGTAGTCTGCATCTCTGATACCCACACCCTCGAATGGCCAGACGTACCTGACGGAGACCTTCTCATCCACGCGGGCGACCTCTGCAACGACGGTTCTGCACGCGATATCCAAGCCACCGTTGACTGGCTCCGAAGCCTTCCCCACCCATACAAAGTCGCCATCGGAGGAAACCATGACAGCTACTTCGACGTGCGGTCGCGCCTGGATGAGGATCGCAAAGACCCAGCTTCTACCGGAGATTCCTTCTCCGCAGTCTCCTCATCTACGGCATCCATCCACTCGCTCCACGACCTGAACGGCGCCTCCCGCATCGACTGGGGTGACATCCATTACCTCCAACACTCAGCCGTTACCCTCTCGTTCGCAGATACCTCCACGCCCTCGTCCACAACCCCCCTCACCAGCTCCCGCTCGCGCTCCCTCACAATTTACGGCGCGCCCCAAGTCCCAGCCATCGTCCCCTTCGGCCCCGAACACGCCTTCACATACCCCCCACACCACGACGCCTGGTCTGGCACCGTCCCCCCAGAAACAGACATTCTCGTCACCCACACCCCACCCCAATCCCATCTGGACCTGTCCCCCGTATACTCCACAGGCTGTCCCAACCTCCTAGCGGAATCATGGCGCGTCCGCCCTGCCCTCCACGTCTTTGGCCATGTCCATGAATCCGCAGGCCAAGAACCCATATTCTGGGATGAAGCCCAGCGGGCCTGGGAAAGACTGTGTGCTTCGCGCCGGTCACGCGCGCGTCTTAGCCGCCTTGCTTCGCTGGCCGGCTTCCTGCGCGATCTGTTCGATTTGTCTGCCTGGATGGACGCCGCGCGGGTCGTGGGATACGGGATCCTAGGTGTGGTCTGGGCCCATGTCTGGGGAGGGGAGAACCTTAACGGTGGGTGGATGGTCAACGCTGCTTGTATGTATCGCGATACTGGCCGCCTGGGTAACCCGCCGAGGGTTTTTACCCTGTGATCTTCTACCGGCATGCATAGCGTTCGCTTTTTTGCTTCCTGTTCATAATACCATGTTTCGTTGGTCTGCGCTTGGTGACCAAGAACTGCAGCTGTAAATAGTAGCTGAGCGGTTTGACTGCACGAGAAATGGCGCCTCTTTTTCGGGTATTGACATCTTTTGATCCCAGCCTGAGTGAACCCAAGGTTGGTTCTCAAGATCCACCTTATATCTCACATTGCAAAATGATAATCTATATAATATATATATTGACGGTTCGAATCCTGGTAGCAATACTAACCTAGTAAATATGAAATTGGCTGGGATTTGAAGCAACAGAACCTCATTGACGTCGGGAGCCTGGAATACTTACTTACGAAGTACTTGTATTCAAGGCTAGAATGTTAGTCGAGAGGCAGTTATAATATGACCAGTTAACTGCTATTAACAGCTATATATATGTACGGAAAACCAAAGAAATTAACAGACCCTGGTTGCATACCTCGGTACTTGCGTTGGGTCGATGTCCATCCACCTGGTTTCGAAATATATCTCCGTAAGCTCGGCAGTAATCCATCGTCCTAGCCTGTCGAAAAGCACTTTAAATCCTACAAGGCAAAAAGTATACTTTTCTCCAAGATGAATAATTTGTACATATTGCATGGGTATAGAGATATATATGAACTCATATGTTACATGTCCAGACGATACCATCCTGCAGACCGATGCGAACAATACAGCAAGTATCAACACGAACAAATGAACCACGAATGCGGCCAAAAAGAAACTAAAGCTTCGGCTTTTCATTAAACCTCGGTGCCTCCAATGGATCATAAGCACCGAGGCCAAGGGTATCAGATGGCACAACAGAGTGCCCACCCAACAAGCCACGGGTATCAAGCAGACTAGGATTGAGATCAGCGACACTCGGGGCTCCAATCAACCGCATATTCATCTCCATCTCATCCTTCAGCAGTTGCATAGCACGGTCCACACCATCAATCCCATAAGCAGACATGGCGTAAAGGAACGGCCGCCCAATACCGATACCGGTCGCGCCCAGACAAAGCGCCTTAAGGATATCAGTTGCGCGTCGCACACCGCCATCAACAAAGACTTCAATGCGCTTTTCCCAACCGCGCTCGCGGAGGGCAGGCATCACCTCGGCCAAGACCTCAATGCCGGACCGGGCGGTCTCGAGCTGCCGTCCGCCGTGGTTAGATAGCACGACGCCATCGCAGCCTGCCTCGACAGCGCGCAGGACGTCCTCAACGCACTGCACGCCCTTCAGCACGATCGGCATGCGTGTGATGGATTTGAACCAGGGGATATCCTTCCATGAGAGAGCGGGGTCGATGAAGGAGGAGATGGCTCGGGCGGCGCCTTGGGTGCGGTCGATGTCATCGCCGCCACCCTGGACGTTCGAACCGGGATCGGAGAACTTGGAGCGCATGTCTTTCTCGCGACGGCCGAGCTGGGGCGCGTCGACGGTGATAAAGAGGCCCTTGCAGCCGCGCTTTTCGGCGTGCTCGACGATCTTGCGCGTGATTTCGCGGTCTTTGTTCACGTATAGCTGGAGCCATTGTACTTGATCGCCTTGTTTGGCGTCGACGATTTCGTCGAAAGAGCATGAGGCTAGGGTGGGGATCATTTGTACTACGTTGTGTCGGTGGGCGGCTTTCGTGAGCACTACTTCGCCTTCTGGATGGCCTAGTTTGCCGAGCGCTGTGGCGGTCACGTAGAATGGGATTGAGCATTTTGTGCCCAGCATTGTCGTGCTCATGTCGATGTGCTCGACATCCACTAGAATCCGCGGCCTGAACCAGATTTTGTGGAAGGCTGCGTGGTTCTCGCGCATTGTCTGCGTATAGGTTAGCATTGGGGGGTTTGATGCTCGGGGTATCGATATAGACATCAGAATAGCTTACAATTTCATCATCTGCTCCGCTGGAGTAGTATGCCCACGCCGTCTTCTTCATGACTTGGCGGGCCACTGCCTCAAAGTCCATCAGGTTGTAGCACGCTGCGAGGGAGGGCATGCGGGAAATGCGCTCTTGGCGGTCGGCCTCCTCCGGGTCGAAAACTTTTTCTTCCTGCTCGACGGTTCCCATGTCTACTGCACCCAAGTGTTTCGACTTGTCTAGGAACTTGTCCAAGGTGTCGGGTGGATGGATTGGTTCGAACTCTTCGGTCGCATCTTTGCCTGCATACTTGAGGATGATCTTCTGACCCCCGGGGTGTTCTGTGAAATATTAGCGTACATTCGAGCAGTGAAGAGCAGTAGTGAAGAAACACATACCCGGGAGAAATTCGGTTACATCGTAGGCTTTGCCGTGCACGATGACCCAGCACGAGTCTTTGGAGTTGTGCTCGGCGACATCTGCGCCGGTGAGCTTGCCTGTCATTTTGAAGAGGATATGAGAGTATGGGTTGCAGGAGAGTAGGGGAGAGGAAGTAATTAAAGGGAAAAGATCTAGTGGAACCTCGGGATAAATGAGTCCGGGGGAGAAAGTTGCGGGGAGCTTCTCGGCCGACTCGTCGGATGAGAGTCTGGTCGGATGGGCCTTCAATCCTTAAGTCCGTATATGAATTCGATTTGTTTCTAATATCAAGTCTAAAATTCGAAGTCTCTAAGATTGGAGGTTGGGATCGTCGTAGGAGCCTCGACCTTGGTGACGTTCTCTATATTGTATTCAGCCAGTAGTAAGGAACGCATTATACATCCATGGATGCCCGCATGTTCCCTTCACACGACAAAGACGTTTTTGTTGTCTACATCTGCATTCAGAAAGCAACCTTACCTATATGGAAAAAGAAAGACAAAATATGATGTATTCAACAATATGTTACCATATACATAGACATTTACATGTACGGAGTATAATTCTAAGGTTAGCCCTTGTTAGTTACGGTCCCTAGCAGAACTGCAAAATGCGTGAATTGCATAAATCGCATTTATTTGTCTTTCTTCAGCTCCTGCCAGTTCGCACCCTTGATTATTTCGAACGGCTAATGGAACAAATCGCTGTTGACAGCCCTGCATTCCCTTGTTGGAATGTCGGGGACGCCGTCTTGGGAAGGAATAGCGAATGGCCTGAGGCAGCTTGATTCACATGATTTTATCACATGATACCACGTGACCATCGTCAATCGGAGTACGCAAAGTACACCATATCATAACAACCATTATGTTGAAGTACAGATACTAAGGCCTTCATGAACATCAGAAGCATAGATAATACAAGCTGACAATCGGAAACATTATAAGGTAGTGGAGATCAGTGGACGAAGAACGATCCTACCTCGGCCTTGGCTGACAGCGCCACCGTCGATCGCTAGAAAGCTTCTTTGAAACCTGGTTTTTTGGTTCGAAGTTCGAAGAGACCGCGAAGAACAACAGCCGCTCAATGCAACGCGCGTAAGGCGCACATGTAAGTTTGTTACATCGGCACATCGGCACATCGGCATCGAGGCAGATGCTATCATCGGACACGTTCGTTCATTCCTCGCACCTCCCTGGCATTGCCGGCGCCTCCGAATGTTCTCCACCCTCCCACACCTCCCCCATTTCCCCATCTTCTGCCATGGCCACCCCTCCTTGTTGCCTCGTGGCTGCCGCTGACGTTGTACGGGGAAGGGGCACGGTCAAAGTGCACTGTCCACGAGTTGCACCATGTGTGCATGGGGCACAATATCTTTGAATCAAGTGCAGGTAGATCGAACCGGGCGCAAAGCGGTCGCCACCACTGGTTATAGTTCAACCAAACTGTATTGTAGGATTCATAAATGGGTATTGTTTGGATCACCTAAAAATAATATACGGCAATACCTAGGTAATAAGGCTCAATCCTAACCACGCAGGATTCATCCGCAAGTCGGCTGTGCTGACAGGCCATTAGCAGGCTCTGAGATGACCCAAATGCCCCAGGAAGCGGGGTTTATTTTTATGTGTTCTGTTCAAATTATATGCACCATGACATCTCAAGCTCGGTTTTGTATCGTCCAATCGACCCCTCATCGGGCGAGGTATGTTGGGAGGTCTCGATCGACTGTAAAGTGCAATGTACGAGACAGGAAGGCGGGTTCTCCGAGATGCATGATCAGCCGAAGGAGACCCATCCATAGTCTCCTGAATCTCCTGAATTGTGGACATGGACACGCGGACCTGCCATAAGGAGAACAATTTCTTACCATCGTACGCTTCAACGGTAAAGAGTTCTTCCAATCCGAATCCAGTGCATTCGCATATTCGGGAAAAGAATGTATGTAATCTTTAGCCACGTCCTGTAAAAATGTTTTGATTTTGTGGTTGCCTGTGCTTTTCGCCCGTATCCACTTGGTTGCAGTTCGAGAAAACTTCGAATACGCCGGTAAGTGGTTCAACGACATCATTGCGGATACTAGGCCACACTTTTCCGCCAAAGGAGGGGATTTGATGGATAATCCTGCATATCTTTGAGACATGACGTGGGTCATCATTTGTGTGGTTGAAGGGAAAAATGAAAAGTTTTATAACTTTTCATACAATTCATTTGTCATGTTTTTAAACTTCAGGCTGAAAAGAAGCAACGGTCAAGAAAAAAAAAGCTCGCGGGCCCGGCCCTACACGCCTTGGCTCTTGGCTCGCATAAATCCGTAAATTGTGCTATTCCACATATTGTTTTCGGATCTGAGTGCAACGTTGTACAGAATAGATGTATGCAGCCTTATATTGTATTACCTATAGCCTAGATAGGAATCCCCAAGGAAGGGAGAAAGAAAGACATTGCATATATTATCAAAAGATCTCAATAATGAAGAGCAAGGAGGATCTGTTATGCACATCCTGTATCGGGTAAGCGACCATGATGATCACTGTCCGATCCTTTTAGTGTGGCGCTAGTCCTTTCACGGCACCCGCGAACATTTCTCATCGCCGAGTATCTTCGGCATGGAGACGGCTTCCCGAGTCCCGTTTTGCAACCAGCACCGAGAAGGACGGGAGTAGCTTGGCGCTTGGACTTGTTGCATTGAGATCGAGTACAACGTTGAAGTACATTGTTGAATCATAGGGACCCTAATAGCGCACCTACCATATTCCCGTGTGCGTGCGCAATCCCGATGCACTATTTGATATCGGCACGCCTTCCTCAACGGTTTAAGCCTATTATTGGTAGGGCTTGTCCTTCACCCTTACTCCGAATCTCGCTGCCATTTCCTCACCCGTAGAATAGACATACTAGGTACGGAGTACAGTCCACTTTAATATGATCCAGAATTGTTTGAGATTTTATGTTTGGTCAGTCGGTGCGGATCTAAGCTAAGCACCACACCGAAGTGACCAGGTCCTATCCACCTATAGGCCAATTATGATGAGAATCAATTAGTATCAAAACAAATACGGAGCAAGTCAAAAGAAAATAGAAAAGAAAAAGAAATTCCATATTCTGATGTCATCAGGGACGCAAACTACCGGGTGGATCTTTTTAAAAATGCTTAACACGCCATTATTGATGCATTCGGCTAATGGGTTCCGCTCCTTCACAACTCTGATTCGTTGAACCACAACTACCACGATTAGTAGTGCCTTTTTATTCTTTTTATTAAATTATTTTTGCATTCTTTTATTTTTTATTATTATTCGAAGGCATCGGGCTTAACTCGTATGGAGTACTCCGTAGACACGGGGGAGAAAAATATTTATGCCCCACGATGAATCTCCTTGCCACATTCGTCAAACTCCGTTGGAGAAGCAGAGACTCAAATATCTCCCTATTTCCTCCTCCCCCGGGTTTCCTCTTTTTTTCTCCGCGTGTCTCTATATACCCAGTCATTCCACTCATTCTACTCATACCGACCATACCCACGTGTTGACACTGGGACTAGTCCTTCATAACTTCTTGGACTTGTATAGATTGGTTATATCGTGATCTTCTTCTATTCTTCATCATGGCGCCAAAATATGCTGGCATGTCCGGCAGGCCCCTGAGTTTGACGGTGTCGACCATCGCCACTATGGGCTTCTTGCTTTTCGGTTACGATCGTGAGTATACATTGACCTAGTATCATCCAAGTCCAACGCTGCTAACAATCCACAGAGGGTGTCATGTCCGGCATTATTGATTCCGATGCCTTCGGCAAGCTTATGCCTATCACCCATGGCGACTCCACCATGCAGGCCTTGGTGACTGCCGTCTACGAGTTGGGTTGTCTGGTTGGTGCCATGTACGCCTTGTTCACTGGTGACAGGCTTGGTCGTCGTCTCATGATTATTCACGGTGCTTGGGTCATGATCATTGGTGTTATTATTCAGATCGCTGCCGTCAAGGGCCATGGAGCTACCGCCCAGTTCTTCGTTGGCCGTATCATCACTGGTATCGGCAACGGAATGAACACATCAACCATCCCTACCTACCAGGCCGAGTGCTCGCGTTCCTCCAACCGTGGTCTTCTCATCTGTATCGAAGGTGGTATTATCGCCATTGGTACAATGATTGCCTACTGGATCGACTTCGGTGCCTCGTACGGCCCCGAGGACCTCGTCTGGCGTTTCCCCATTGGCTTCCAGATTATCTTCGGTGTTATCATCATCATTGGCATGTACTATTTGCCCGACTCTCCTCGCTACCTTATCTCCAAGGGCAAGGTACACGAGGGTGAGAATGTGCTCGCTGCTCTCGGTGGTTACGAAGTCGATTCCCACGAGACCCAGCTTCAGAAGCAGCTTGTCATCGAGTCCATCGAGGCTGCTGGTGTTGCTGCTGGTGCTGGTTACTCTGACCTCCTCACTGGTGGCAAGACCCAGCACCTGCGCCGCATGCTTATCGGTTCTTCATCGCAAATCGCCCAGCAGTTGTCTGGTTGCAATGCTGTGATTTACTACCTGCCTGTCCTCCTGAAGAAGTCTCTCGGTCAGTCTCAGTTCATGTCCATGCTTATCGGTGGCATCAACATGATTGTCTATGCCATCTTCGCTACCTTCTCCTGGTTCTTCATTGAGAAGATCGGTCGCCGCAAGCTCTTCATTGGTGGTATGACAGGTCAGATGGTTTCTATGATCATCGTCTTCGGTTGCTTAATCCCCGACCAGACTGGACCTTCTAAGGGTGCCGTCTTCGGTCTATTCCTCTACATGTCCTTCTTCGGTGCCTCGATCCTGCCTCTCCCCTGGCTGTACCCCGCCGAGATCTCGCCTCTCCGTACCCGTGCCAAGGCCAATGCCGTCTCTACCTGCTCGAACTGGCTGTTCAACTTCACTGTTGTTATGATCACTCCGGTTATGATTGACAGCATCTCCTGGGGTACCTACCTCTTCTTCGCTGTGATGAACTTCATCTTCATTCCCCCCATGATCCTCTTCTACCCTGAGACCGCTGGTCGCAGTCTGGAGGAGATCGATCTTATCTTTGCCAAGGGTTACTGCGAAAACATGAGCTATGTCAAGGCTGCCAAAGAGTTGCCTAAGCTCACTGATGAGGAGATTGAGGCCAAGGCTGCTGAGTATGGCTTCGAGTCTCACCGCCAGCAGGGTGATATGGAGAACGCTGGTGAGAAGGGCTCTCCTCGCAGCACCTCTAGCGATGGAAAGGATTTCCACGAGGAGACCGAGAACTCCAAGAACATCTCTTGAGAGCCAGCCTCTCTATAAGCTCCACTGAGCGGTTGTGTTTCAAGTTGCCGGCGTGACAGCGCTGTGCGCTGCCATTTCTCAATGTTATGGCTGTGCTGTTCTCTCTGTCTAATAAACGGATGAACGCCAGATTTGCATTTGTCTTTTCTCTTTTTCTTTGCTATTTCTTTTATTTCTTTTGACATTATATACCCATTGTTTCTGGCCTGGAGGATGACACCGCCTGATGCCGGCGGATGATCCTGTCTGCACTCAAAGTATAGTGCTATTGTTTTTTTTTGATAATGACCTCCGAAAATGGTTCGGTCGGCCATGGGAATTGCCAGCTTCATGTACATGCGCTTTGCATGATACCACTAGAGGAGAAACACATTATATTTACTCTTTTCCTACGGAGTATGTAAATCGTAAATGCCCCTGCATGTGCCAACGTCAAACCTGCCTCTTTAGGGTTGAGTTTAATAGTGACTCATGCGGGTGCTGCCTTGCATGAGGCTGATAGACCCCAGTGCAAGGGGACCATTCATAGTCCTCACAAATTAAAATAATCATCACGAGTATCATCACGGGTATAATCGCCCCAAGAGAACCTGGGCAAAACCAATCAACATAAGTAAAATATATTAATTTGCAGGCTGACAGTTTAACTTCAGCCCTTTGTTCGCCTGTATATATGCCTTGAATCTCAGGTTACCAATCAGCATGAAAGATAAAGTCCGGTTAATAGAGAGTTGCATAGTTACTTTCTTCATTTTTCTATTTCCCCCCTTCTTCTTTTGCTATCCAAGACACGTGCAGGTGACCTCGTGAATATGAACATCGGCTGATACCGCCCGGAACATCAGCTTTTCTTTTCTTTCATCTCTTCTTGAAATCTCCCTTTGACCTGATTGCTTTCTTTCGCGTTGTCAAAGGATTTGGCTTCTGTGCACATATAATGCGAATACAAAACCTTGACCCCCGCTTCCTCAACCTCGGGGAAACATGAGTTCAAGCCTTGAAGCTAAGATTGTGGTGCTTGGAGCACAGGGTATGTCGTCCGGGGAGTGCCCAGTTTCCAATCTGTATACTCAAGATTGGAAACTGAACCAAACAGTGTACTAACGTTAATTACAGGGGTGGGAAAGACTGCGCTCGTGGAGAGATACTGTAAAAACACCTTCAACCCCGCAGCGGCTTCAACCATCGGCGCGTCGTTCGTGACGAAGCGCGTCCTTGATTCCACCTCCGATACGATAGTAAGATTACAGATATGGGACACCGCTGGACAAGAGAGGTTTCGCAGCATGTCGAGACTTTACTATAGAGGAGCCCAAGCAGTGCTCCTGTGCTATGATGTCAGTGCATCCACTCCCGCACCATTTCCCCTCTCCATTCTTCTTGCGTTTGTTGTATTTGTTGCCTATACATGCGCAACCTACAACATAAGAAAGAAAGAAAGAAAGAAAGAAAGAAAAAAGCCACGCAAACACTAACACTAACTGGGTACACAGATCACCGACCAAAACAGCTTCCAAGAAATGGCCGGTTGGCTACGCGAACTCCGCAAAAACATCACACCCAACGATGACGGCACAGACTCCCTCATCATCCATGTCGTAGGTACAAAATCTGACATTGTCGCCGACGACCCCTCCCGCCGCCGCGTCCCCTTTGAGCGCACAATCGCATACGTCGCCGAACAACTATACCCAACCCAAGCCTCCACCCCGCCACCAACCGCAACAGCAGGCATGGGTGGGCTAGGCTTTGGAACGTCTGTCTTTGGAGGGAGTGGTGGCAGCGCATCGAACGCCAGCGCCAGCGCTGCAGCACTGCAGAGTCCGGACTCGAAGCGCAGTTCGGCTTTCTGGGGACAGGAGATTGGGTGGGACTGCTGTCATGAGATCAGCGCGCGGGATGGCGAGGGAATCGATGAAGTTTTCCGCGTTATCACGCGTAAGCTGGTCGAGCAGCGCAATCGGCGGGATAGCGAGCTGGCTTTGTCAATTGCTGGTACGCCCATGGCGAATGGGGTCGTCGGGCCTTTCAACCCTGGGGTTGTGGAGGGCACAGGGAGTTTCCGGCTTGGTCATGGTGATAAGAGGAGGAGTTGGCTGGGTTTGGCGGCAACCGGTGTTAATGTCGCTGGTGCCGACGAGGAGCGCGTTATGCGTGCGTCACGCAATAAGGGACGATGTTGTTGATCATTGAAGAGGATGGGGGCTTGTGCTCTTTGCTTTTTCTTGTCTTTGCATTTGAGCTAGCGTTTCTTCTTCTTTTTCTTTTTTTCCTTTGTACTTTTTGTTTGATTATGTATGAATTTATGGGTTAGAATAGTGTAGTTAGGGCTTGGATTGGTTACGGCCTTGTCTTGTTTCTATTTGGTGTTAGCTATGCATGAATGAAGATACTGTTCCTCTGTTCAATAAGGATGCCATATACAATCAGCATATGTCACTTGAAAGGATCGTCTCTATAAATCGGTTGTGGAGTCGGTGGATCCGATCATCGATCGCCACTGATTTGCACTATGATGGTTCTATGAAGATGTATATCTTGTATCTATGGATGGTTTTACTATAACGCCATACTAATGGGAAACAAGGTCATGCAGTTCACCTGATGATACACTCTTACCCAGGCTGAACCCCCTCATTTCGCTTACAGCGGAGAATTTCCTCCCCCAATTGGTCAAAGAACCCACGGGGCCAATCGAAGAGAACTGCCCAGGTGGACTGTGCTTTTGCTATCAGAAGGGACCTGTCGATTTCAATAATTTCAATCGAATCCATGTCCGCGTCACACTTTAGGGCCAAATTTCTTTTGCCAAATACGTCCATTTGCTGGGCATATCTCTTCTCTTCTCTTATCCCCTCCAAGCTTTTTGTTTTATATCCAAAATAATTCTATCTCTTTTACTTTATTTTTTGATACCAAAACAGACTGTGCTCGTATTCAACCCCTCAGTTCCATCCATCCTTGATTCCATCTCACTCACCATGTCCGGGGTGGAGGTGATTGCGGTCGTAGCCTGTGTGGCAGCTAGTAAGAACATCTCCTGTCCTATTATCAATAGACGAGATTAACAACCCCAAATCGGCAAACAGTCGTCTCCGCCTACAGTGATGGAACGAGGATGTTTACTGCCATTAGGAAGAAATACCACGAGCGCCAGTCCACCCGGGAACTAGAACGGTCGCTCGCACGCGGCCGTACTGAGATCCAATCTCGGTTCGACCAGCATCGCCAAGAGCTTGGCTGGCGATACGAGGAAGGTGACTCGATCGCTCGTGAGCAGATGAAAGATATTATCATCAAATTGCAAGGGGCGATGCTGAGACACCTTCGCGAGGCGCAGGAGCGGGGGACCACGTTGGATCTGATGGCGTTACAGACAGAGTCCGAGCAGGGTCGCGCTCGCACTATACTTATTTTGGGAGACTTATACCAGCGTCTCTCGAGGCCACCGCCTGTTCCACCGTCTTTTTCGCTGTCTATCGAGCCGACCTATCATGGGATGAACTTGTATGGCCAAGGACATTCCACCAAAGGTCCGGATAGATACTTACCATTCCATACAACGGAGATGGGCTATCCATCCGGCAGATATCCTGTATCACCAGGTAGTTATACACAAGGCCAGTTCCTACCGGAGGCCGTCTGTGCGTCACCGACGGAGACACCGGGGCCAGCGAAAGAGAGTGAGGCTACCAACCCAAGACCTCGCACGCGATCATCGGGCATTGGTTCAGTTGTGAGCAGTATGGGCGACTTGTTCCATCCCCGGCCAGGTCGTTGGAGTATACCGTCATTCCCGTCGTCAGCGCCCGAGCCTTGTTACCTACCACAGCCCGGAGGAAATAACGAAGCGTCGCCGCCGACGCCAGGACCGATTCCACAACTTGATATCAGACCGGCCACGCCGCGTAGACCCAAGCTGCGATCAAGCTCGATACCCCACGATGTGTATTGGGGCAACCCATGGAAGCAAGAAAGCCCCACAGACTCCGACTCGGAGGACGCCATCAGCCATACCCCGATCGAAGAAGAACACAACCTCCTCTCGCCGATCTCCCCATCCACACAAGTCCGCCAAGATTCCGTCTCCGCAAACTCGACGGCCTCAACAGACTCCAACACGTCGAACCCCTCCACCCGAAGCAGCACTGACCGATCTACCCAAGCAATCCGACCGCTATGGCCACCCAGCAAAATGAACAACTACCTCGGGTTCTGCAAAGGTGCGTGGAAGGTGCACACGGGATTTCGTGGATTCAAGATCTACTCCGAGCCCGGAACGGGTTATTACACGCAACAGTCATGGCTGCGGTGTACGAAGTGCGCGTTTGAAGCACCCATGGCCCGTAAGAGTTCCAGCCACAACCCGCAATTCGAGGAAAGCGTGCGTACGCATAAAGCCAGCGGTATTCGCTATCGATTCGAGTTCTTGGCGAAATCACACGTACCTTGTAAGCGGGACCCGGCGGCGCATTTTGCTCCTAATACCCCCCGCGGCACCTTTTGTTGTGTCTTCTGCTGTGCGATGGCACAGGGCTCGACGCAGGTTTGTGGAAACCTGGATACCTTTCTGGCTCATCTAGCGGAACATCATTGGGCGGTTGAGAAGGGAACGTTGGATGTTTTGCCTAGTCTGCGGTGTGTGGTTGGTCGGCTGGCGCCTGATTCGGAGTATTTTGATGTGAATATTTTGCCGGTGCGTGGCTGATGTCTTGGATATTATCTTGGTGGCTGCCTTGGGTTTATTTTGGGGATGATGTCTTAGGTTTGGATTGGAACTGTATCTGGCGTTGGTCATACCCGTTTTTAGTTTTGGCGTTGGAGTATATCGGAGGATTGAAAATTGATCTGCACTTAGTTCAAACACGGGAGATATCCCCTTGCATGGGATGTGTATCATGTGTAGTGTCCAATGGAGAAATGGTTTCAGGAATGTACATCAACTGCTGGACCAGGTTGATATTAAGCGTCGAAGTAACCTTACACAGTCGAGTAAGCCTTATTTACCCCTGAATAAATGAAATTACAGAAATCAAAAATATTAAAAAAATAAATAAAATAAACTCAAGCAGATTGGCCGAGATCCTTCATTTCCTCCAATCAAAATTTCCCCAATGTCCCAAAATGGATCAGAAACAGAAACAGCCGGAGTCCGCTCTCCCAAATAAGGAAAGCGCCGACTTCCCTTCTTTTTTTTTCCCCGTTTCTTCATTTATTTTTTAACCATTTCTCTTCCTGGAGAAAGGGACCTCTTCCGCCTCATATTACTTATTTCAATTGATTCCATTCCTTCTTGAAGTACTTCATCCCTTGACTCGGCACTTTCGTCATCTCGCGTTCAAAGTACGCGAGTCAGTTTGATCCCCGGCCTCCACACATGGGTCGGTGCTTATTACTTCCCTAAGGTTGCGTTCTGAGACACTGGCCTCTTCTCATCTCTCTCACACACTCACCACCCCTATACCCTCTCCCTCGAACCCGACAATCACGTTATGCGATGAGGTTGTCACTCCGTGTTAGTGCCGCTGCCGCACTAATTATCCTCACTCTCGTCTTGGTCTGTCGCAATCTGAAGACCAAAGGTGAATCGCTTCAGGATATATGGCACTTCGATACCGGCTCCTTCCGCACATCCCTCAGACCAAAACCTGAACCTGATAATGGACCGCAACGGAAATGGCGGGTTGCGTCGGATAATAAACCCGCTTTAATCTACCAGACCACCGAAATCGTGGTCCCTAACCAAGGTGCCATTGTGATGGGCAAGCGCAAGGAGGAAGATACCGCTTGGGTTGGCGCAGAACTGTCAGAGTAAGTGTGACTCGACTATGTTCCCAGAAGAAGACAGCCTAATGAATATCTCCAGATGGCGCAGCGTCATTTACACCGTCGACGATACCAATGCCCCGACGCACACACCGAAGAACAAGGGTCGCGAGGCTCTCCCCTACCTTCAATACCTGGTCGACCACTACGACGACCTTCCGGACGTTGTGGTCTTCCTGCACAGTCACCGCGACGGCGTAATTGCCGGCTGGCATATCGACACCATGGATTACAGCAACGTGGACTCGGTGCGGGCATTGCAGAAAGAATTCGTGCAACAGGCAGGCTTTGTCAACTTGCGTTGCCAATTGAGCCCTGGATGTCCCTCGGCCATCCAACCATTCCGTCAACCCCCGAATCCCGAAAGCCCGGGTGAGGCTCATTACGCTGCTGCGTGGAAACAGCTGTTCCCTGGCGAGCCGGTTCCCCGCGAAATCGCTGCCCCGTGCTGCTCCCAGTTTGCCGTCTCCCGAGAGCAGATTCTCCAGCGTCCCCGTACCGATTACCAGCGCATGTATGACTGGGTGATGGACAATGACCTGCCGGACGAGGCTACCTCGAACATTATGGAGTACTCATGGCACATCGTTTTCGGCAAGGATCCTGTCTTGTAAGTTGTCCTGCAGTTATGTTATTTCCCCCGCTAACATGTTTGATTGTAGCTGCCCTGATTTGTTCCAATGCTACGCAGATGTCTACGGCGAAGAAGTCATCTTTAACTACTGATCATTCCAAATCACGGTTCTGATGCCCACAAGGGCCCATAGCTCTCTTGTATTCGAACCAGAATACGTTTCTTTATTACCCGGCACTTGCCGTAACTCCCTAGGGGAGAAATACCATGGTTACTGGGAAGATGCAGTGCCAATGCCGTATGATGACTTGCTTCAATGTCTATTTTTTTCCCCCTGTCAGAAGCAATTGTACAAAGACTGAAATGTGCCGGGAGGGCTATCACAGTGATATCATCTGTCTCGCCTCGAGTTGCACGTCCAAGTCATGAGCATGAGATATTCCTTTCGTGCTACGGCACCCATGTATATTCTATTTCCTTCAAATCTTATTCCTGTTCAATCATACACTGGGTAGCTACCGCGTAGCTATACCTTGCTATCCTGCAGAACCATCTTCCTGGCAACCTCATCCCACCGATACATCCCCCCACTACCAACATTATAATGATAATAATTATTGGTCCCGCCAGGAACAACAGCCCGGCGAAAGGTGATATTAATCCGTCCCCTCGTCGCCTCCCCTGCCTTCCCCTTCCGTTTGGGAATACTATGCAACCAATTCGACTGCGTCGCCCCGCGCATAACCACCATATCCCCTGATCCCAGAGTCATCTTGACCTGCTGCAGTGGCACCGTAGCAGCTGGCCTAGACCCAGGAGAAGAGACGGTATTCAATGTCGCACCCGAATCCGTACAACTCCCCCGCGTCGCACTGGTGCTACCCGGCCCGGGTATTGAGCGCGCAGCACTAGGCACGCATCCACCCGTCGTCCGGTTCGCAATTCCCCCCGATACGAAAGGCTTATGTTTCATTAGAAAATCCCGCTCGCCTCCTAGTGACAGCGAGGCGATATTCGGCTCGGGTCCGAGGAAACGCTCGTCATCCGAGTGGAACGCAATACTGTCGTCTCCGCTGGCGTAGTAATTTACCAGGCAGAAATTGTAGCCGGGGCTTTTATTATCTGCATTTGCGCTTGCATTCGCTGCTTCGACCTGTCTCCGTAGGAGATCGAGGCAAGCTGGGATTGGGCGTGGTGTGCAGTTGTATTTTGTTTTCGGGGTTGGGGTTTTGGTCTTTGCTTCTACTAGAAGGAGCCCGTTGGGGTTATCCTGTTCTTGGATGAAAGTCGATGTCTCATCGACTCCGAAGACTGTTGTCCATCGTGGTGTGTTGATTTGCGTTTCGATGTCGCCGCGGCGTGTTGTGTATTGGACGCGGTAGAAGGGGAGTTCGCGACGGAGGAATTTGAACAGCTCGTTCGCTGTTGCGCGCGGGATGTATGGCTGGAAGTGGAGGAGGTCGAGGTTTGGTTGGTTGTTGATTTCCCGGGGTGCGTTTGCTGGGGTTGCATGTTCTAGGCCTACTTCGATGTGGGAGGGGAGTTGGGCGATTGGGATTGGATAGCTTGGGTGCTGACTCGGTGGTTTGGTGTCTTCGATTGGGATACTGTTTGGCTCTGGGGGTGAGATTGCGGTTGCGGTGTTGGATTCGATGGGATCGGTTTTAGGACGTTTTGGAGCGGTCGTTGACGGCTTGAAGAATGCATCGAGTGTGCGTTTCGCCATTGCAGGATGAGGGGGTGTTGGGCCTTGGTAATTGGGATCGGGGCAGCCCACGGGGTGTGTTCGTGCGCGCGACTTGGAGAATTTATCGGTGATGTCATTTCCGATCCCGAAATATAATTCCCGATCTATATAACCCGATCTGGCTTGGCGTACATCTTGTAGCATGATTGTCATGTCATTCGCATAGTAACTTGAGATCACTTTCTCGGGCTATATAACTATTGCTGGACTCCTTCAGTCTCGGCAATCTTAATCAAATATTTCACCGCAGAAGCCTTGCCGGCCTCCAGATCTTTCAATGCGCCCTCGAGACCCCCCAATCCACCTTTCCTCACTTCATATGGGTGGCCTGAGAACCAACCTTGTGCCAGACCTTGGCCAATAAATGGGAAGAAAGCAGCTCCGAATTCCTTATCACCAAGAGCCTGGCCCTCAGCAGGGGCCATATGAACAGACCCAACCATAGTCCGATGGATGCTGATTTGCTCCTTCACCTTATCAGGCTCTGCAGGTAGAACGACAGTAATCCTCCCAGGTGCATCGAGAGCAGCGCCAAGATTCACATAGCTTCCCTTCTCGGACACGGCATCGTAGGCATGGTGAATGGGTGTCCCCTTACTGGCAGCCTTGATCGCCGAGCGGACCGCGTCATCACCCTCACGGTAATCGACGATCGTGTCTCCCTTTTCTCTGCTGATCAGCGTCTCAACGAAGGCTGCACCTTTGCCTGCAACAGCGATGATAGGGTGAATGTTCGATAGCTGAGCGAACTTGATCGCAAATGCGCCAACCGCTGTGGCACCGCCGTACACAACCAGCGGTGTGGGCTTATCAGCAGGAGCCCAAGGTAGAGGCAGTCTCAGTTCTTGATATAGGCCCAAAGCAGCAGTCATCGCAGCGAGGGGGATAGTAGCAGCCTCTAGCAATATGTTTAGTTTCATCCTCATAATAATCAGGACGCGGGGAACATACCTTCAAAGCTGGTCTTCCCGGTGAGGTGGAATGTTGTATGTTCCCATGCAATGGCGTACTCGGCATAACTTCCATGCGGGCTGAGCATCTCGTGGAACGCCGCCACTTTGTCTCCCTTGCGGAAGTTCCGGACTCCTTCCCCTACTGCCTCCACATACCCCGCGATGTCATCTCCCTGGTTCAGGACAGTATCTGGTTGCCATTTGGGGACTTTCCAATCCTTCGGGTTGGTACCCGACACCACTACCCGGATGAGGACCTGGCCGGGTTTGGGAGTGGGGATGTCAACATCGCGGATGATGACCGAAACGGTCTTGTCGATAATGGCTTCTTTCATTTTGCGACTTGTGACTTGAGACTTGGTTGTATTCAAACAGGTCAGTTCAAATGATTTATATGAACCTTGGAATATATTTGACTTGTAAGAATGTCCCGAGGACTCGGGCCGACGGTTTCCGGGTCGAATTACTAATTGAGCCGGGGAAAAATGAGGTCATACGAAAGTGGGTCCACGAGACTCCAGGTATATTGGTAAGACTGGTAGTACTCCGTACTTTGTACATACATGTAGACGAACAGAAGGGCTATAACCAGTTCTTCGTATAGTCTGAGGAATGTTCTCGCCTACCCGCCACTTACTTGCTTCCAGGATTCTTCAGGGAAACACTTCGATCCAATAACCACTTCGCGAGCCGTGGCACCACGATGACTTTGATAGGACTGAGATCACGGCCTTGCTGGTTGGCAATATCCCGCATATTACTTACTATCAAGCGAGTACACTCGGGGATCTGACCACCGATGAATATTGCCTCTCCGTGCCTTCTACCGAATTGACCACCACCCTCAGAGACACCGACTTGGAACAGAAATGGTTGGCCACAGAAATGAGGCCTAGGCACTCCAAAATACTTTCCTTTGCTTTACCTCTCGCACCATCGCTAGCAACGTACGCTCCGAGCTGTCGGCGTCGTCTCGGAAGCTTCATTCCCAGAGCTTGTAAAGCACCCCGAGGTATTCATCCGCTATTGCGTATCACTCATAGTGAGGAATCTGCTCGTTCAACTCATGGTTTCGGGCTGCGTCGTCCGAGTACGAAGTGACAATATTCCACACCATATGACCCTGGCTGAATGGTCCAGATAGAGAGTCAGCGTGCGAGCGCGTACGGTTTCTCGCATGCCCACACTGGAACTCACAAAAATGAGGTTCCGTGTGACAGCGGACATGGGACGAACAAGGTACAACATTACTGGGGCCTTTGTATACATCGTACGCCCCCGGGTGTGCGCAATGGACATCGCATAGAAACCGGATTTGTCAAGCGACTGAGCTAGCTCGGTCTAGAATGACAGATATTTGTACTGATCGGTCTTGCTTTTTAGGGTGCTTCCATAGCCCAGGCACCATATGGCCCGGGGACCGCTTTGTACATTTAACGGGCAGAAGTGTACGCCAAGCGGTGTCACCATCGCACAGGGTTATTGGAGGTTAATCTCCCGTTTGCAGTCGGTATTCGACATTTGAGATGAATATTTTGAATCCCATATCGGCCGATAAAATAGTCTCTGTGGGGTACGCAGTCATCCTGGTCTTTCGCGATTTCAACTCGTTTTATCGCAATCTGGAAGTCAAGGCACGCAATCCCAACCAAAATCCCCTTTGCACCCACATCCGTTCCGCAATCACCATATGTTTACCTTATTAGCTTGGTTTCGATCTTCCAATCACCCTATGTCTAGACATGTTAGTCGCGTCTCTACAACTCATTCCGAATAACGCAATTGCGGACATGGACGACGTGAGATATGTCGCCCATATGGCAACTCTGATTGCTATGCAGTCCTTCAGAGCATGTCAATTGGCTGCAAATCTACAGGGACCAGGCCCTGGCATTGAACATGTGGTGGACCTTCCTGACAATAAATATTTCTCCGTCCTGCGATTTTGAACTTGGCTTTACTTTGCCCAGACATGTCTAACACGATAGATACGTCCAAGTTGGCTTTGATCCCCCAGGGGGGCGGCCTATGGCCTTCTCATTGGCCTCAGCGTGTTGTTCTGTGGTGTCATTTTGATTGCCGTCAAGGTGCAGAAAGCATATCTTGCTGAAGATTCTGGAAAATCGGAAATGTTCATGGTTGCCAACCGATCCGTAGGGAGAGGATTGTGTGCGTCTGCAGTTTTCAGTTCCTGGATGTGGATAAACGAAACAGTATTGTGCGCGGCTATGACATATAGATACGGTCTTGCGGTGCCTCTGGTATGTTACCTTAATACCCTCAAATGCCTTTTCACGACTAATGGGCCATAGTGGTGGGGGTCTGGTCTCTGTTTCCAAATTGCACTGATGGCAGCACTCGGTGTTATGGCCAAGATTCGGGTACCTTATGCTCATACATCGCTTGAAGTGGTTCGGATGCGCTATGGCAGGATTGGACATCTCGTGTTTATTGTGCTCAACCTCGTCAACAACGTCTTCGGCTGCGCCTCGATGATTATGACGGGCTCTCAGCTAATTCATGGTGTTTCCGGCATGCACTATGTAGCGGCAACTATCCTTGTTCCCCTCGGAGGTCCGTGTTATTTCTATTCTGAGAATATCTCAGGAACCAAGAGCTAAATTCTTTATAGTTGTCCTCTATACAGCCGTCGGTGGCCTGAAGGCCACATTCCTGACGGACTTTTTGCACACTGCTATTGCCCTTATTCTCATCATCTATTTTACGATCGCTGTTTTGACAAACTCGTCGGTTGGTGGACTAAGTGGCTTGTATGATAAACTTATCGCAACAGCTGCGGATAATTACATCCCCGGAAACTATGAAGGTTCACTTCTTACATTCAAGTCCAAGGATGCAATTATTTGGGGGTTGATTCTAAAATTTGGAAACCTGGCACTTGTCGCCATGGTAAGTCGATCCCAAGGCAGTCTTTGAAAGGCCCCTAGCAAAAACTACCGATATTCACGAAACGTCAAGTTTTTAAAAAGCTAATATGTCATTGGTAGGATACCGCATTTTGGCAAAAGTCCTTTGCGACGGAGGTTAAGGCAACAGTGCCAGGATATAATATCGCTGCATTGGCTGTTTTCGGTATCCCCTGGGGTCTGGGCACAGTCATAGGGTTGGCAACGAGGGCAATTCACGATACACCGATTTTTCCCACCTACCCCAGCTTGCTTACCGCCACTGAAGTCAGCTCGGGCATGGTGATGCCGTATACCATCAAAGCACTCATCGGAGACAAAGGCATCATTGGATTCTTTTTCCTTTTGTTCATGGCTTTGACAAGTACCGTTGCCTCCTCAATGATTGCTGTCAGTAGCATCTTGTCTTATGACATCTATAAGACATACCTCAATCCAAAGGCTACCGACAAGCAAATTGTGGGAGTAAGCCACTTGACTGTGGTTATCCACGGTGTCTTTATCACCGGCATCTCCATCGCTCTCAATTACGGTGGGGCAAACATGACATGGATCGGGTACCTGAGACCCATCATCTCATGCCCGGGAATCATCCCTATGATTCTAACTTTGTTCTGGTCTCGGCAGACCCGGATAGCTGCAATTATCTCTCCCGTTCTTGGCTTCTTTACGGGTCTCGCTGTCTGGTTGGCAACAACCGAGTATATGTACGGCACTATCAACATCACGACCACTACAAATCCTTATCCGGCCCTATACGCTGCCATCGCTTCCTTCTTTACGCCGGCCCTCTATTCCGTTGTACTGTCAGTCTACAAGCCTTATAAGTTCGACTGGAGGGTGTTCCTTCGAATTGAACTGGCAGATCAAGCAAAAGCCCAGCCGCGCCCCCAGATACTATCACATTGAACGAAATCAGCCAGGAAGACCCCGCAAGTGATTCGAAGAGTGTAGCTGAGTGTGTCAAACCAGCTGTCGATAGTCAACCAGAAAGAATCAACAACGACCTGGAGCAGATTGGAGACAAGGACGAAAAGAATCATACAAAGCAGGCTTCGTCCCCAAATTCCGAGGAAATCAACCTCGATGTTCAGCACCCATTTGACGACGCAACGTTGGACGAGCTGTACAGATGGCTCAAGATTGCTTGGTATATGTTCGGGGCTATTGTGCTGATCACGTTCGTTGCTTGGCCTCTTCCGCTATATCGCGACTACATCTTCACGAAATCATTCTTCGGTGGTTGGGTAGTTGTTGGCATCATTTGGCAGTTCGCTGCTTTTGGGGCGGTTGTGATTTTCCCACTTTATGATGGATGGCACGATATTGCGATCGGTGCGAGGGGTATCTGGAAGTCTTCCAAAGAGTATATAGACAGGGCCAAGAGAAGTTAGACGAGCGCGATAGATAATTGGGTAATTCGGAAATATCGCCCAACACAGCTGTGTAACCCAACGATACTTCCCACTCAATAAACTTTGTACGCTCTTTAAAAGCACATATTTCTACTATACAATATCTTCAATCGGGACGAAACCTAGTGAATTGGCTAGGGAGCTCTAACAGGTGCCTACCGTACGCAGAAGTGTTAACCACACTAATCCAATAGTAAAAATGACTCTATAAATGGTAAACTTTCTGCTGATTTCTGCCGAGGTGAGGGAATGAGATCATGGTGTTTGAGACCACAACATCGGCATTTATGTGAAGCAATCTGTCCAACAATCCACATTAAATTTGGCTATGGTGTGGATGAAACATTAGTACCTGGCATTATATTGCGATGGCTATAAACAAGACCCTTTCAAAGTCGAGTACTATACTGATAATTACCCGTAACTGGAAAGTTGTAGAGACCACTGCCACTAGCCAAATGACCAACCCCCAGTCTTGTCAGCAAAGAAGTTATCCGGATCATACTTCTTTTTGATTTCTTGCAATTTCCCATATGTAGAGAAGGTTGATAAAGGATTTTGATCATAGTTTGCGTCGTTGATAAACAACGGAAGACCTTCGGCATTGGTTGTCGACGCAACCATATCACGGAAGCTAGACTGTATGGCATCATAGTCAGGCTGGCTCATTCCCGGCAGCGTTGTGATCAAATAATTCAACCAGAACCATGGACCGTCGGGCATATCCATTGCATTTCCACCCTGCGCCTTGCTGGCGTCTGTCAAGCTTTTTGGGACAGGCTGGAAATCAAGCGAAAGGAGTAGATATTTGCCTTTGTTCGACTCGCCCCAGTTACGCCACACATCCAGGGCATTCTTGCACTCATCATTACCAGCACGGTGGACTCCAACACGGAAGATATTGTTTCCGCGTGAAGCCTCGGTGGCGATTGGAAGTGGCATATCGGCTACCTCGGGGTAGGACTTTAGACCAGTAGTGTCGAGGAGGTGTGGAATGCTCGTGAAGTTTACGAACGCATCGCCTGCATCAGGGCCATCGTAGACTAGGAACATGATGATGACCTCGTCCAGGTTGAGTTTCAAATCGGGGGTGGGCAGCTTCTCGTAAGTACCGATAATGCTAGCTTTGGGGTCGGTGTTGTACCGGATAAAGTTACTAATTGCCTCAACGACGGTATCCTTCTGGGGAAAGGCGTAGATGATATTTCCCGCGAAAAATTGCCCGATAGGGTAACTCTGGACCGTATATTTTGTTACAACACCATAGGCATTGCCTCCGCCACCACGGGACGCAAAGAACAGGTCAGGATTGGAAGTATTGGACGCTGTCACGATTCGACCGTCAGGAAGTACAATTTCCAGTTCCCTGAAAGAATCACAGGCCATGCCATATTGGGGAGAGAGATAGCTCATGCCACCACCCAGAGCGAGACCGGTTCCCACCCCGGAGAGTCGAGCTCCAACCACAGTGCGGTTATAATCCCCGAAGTAGTCGTATATGTCGCCAAATATACCACCTGGTCCGTATGTTGCAAGCGTGGTGTCTGGGTCATACGATTTTGCTGAGAGGTTGCTCAAGTTAATGAGCACGCCTTTGTCGGTTGACGAAAAAAAATTGTTAGGGTTGTGGCCTCCTCCTCTGACTGCAAACCGGCTGCCGGATGCTTGGATGGCCTGAAGAGCCACAGAGACATCCTCTGAGGATGAAGGATAGACGACACAGGATGGCTTGTAGGCATCCTGGGGCGTGCTCCAATACTCAGTGCTAGCGACATATTCCAAGCTAGCTTTGCTGGTGACGACTTTGGAAGATCCCAGTTGCGATGTTATATTGGAGCAAGCTGCCGGACCGGGGTCAGTTGCCAATGAACCAACAGACCCCAAAACGCCCACTAGGGCCAAGGCTAAGTATATCATGATTGATATGCTAAGTCGGAACAAAGCAGCAAACAGAATAAAAAATTGGGTAGATTGCTCTGACAATAAAAAGCTAGATCTACTAACAAATCGAGCGCATTCTTATACTTCCTTTCATCTACGCGTGGTGATTAATACCAAAAGCACCTCGGCATATCTATACGACGCGAATACGATAAACGGTAGAAATGCGAAGAATTTCAGCGATAGGCCTAAAAAGGTCTGAGAGACGGTGATCGTAATCTTTTTGGCATGTCGATCAACGGTCATTCTACCATATAGCTGGGATGCGGGGAAGCATCCACGAGGAACAGGCCCAGTGATAAACGCAAGGGTTGTCGGTTTATGGAAAAATTGTACAAATTGCGGTAAATAGTGCTGAAACTTCTATATTGACCTCGGCCTGTGCAATCCAGTTCAAGTCGCGGACATGTATAATCCAGCCAAGGAACATGATTGTTTTTGAGTAGGCGCATCGATAGTACTGACTTGTTACCCTGGTAAAACAGAAATTGGTAGAATTAGGAGCAGCAAAGCTAGGCCGTTGGGGATACGAAACATAGAGCATGTCCCATCAATCCGCTAGTCCTCTTTATGAAGTAGGCCTATTTTTTCAGTGTTGGCGTTTGCCACCCTTGCACATGATGAAATTCTAAACGGCGAACCGACTTTCGCAGTTAGATAATATATTCACTTGATTTAGCGGTTCTCTCCGGGGTCGATTACTACGGAATATCTGGGAGAAAACGGGCAAATAGAATTGTTTGCCCCTTCAATGCCGTACCTTTCCAGAAACCGATAGCATATTACCCTAGGCCGGATTCCCCCGTGTTATGGCAGTGACAGGCTGCATTTGCTTGCTAGCTATTTAGTATATTAGCTAGCCTCACCCAGTCAGAGAATCAATCCTTCTTCTATCTCTCTCTCCCTCTGGCCTCTGCCAGATCACCCCGTCTGTAGGTGGCTAGTTGTATGATACTCTCCCTTCTCGGACTCCTCCTGCCAGCTAGGTCACCATCGTGCGAATGTACTGGACCATCTTGTCTCATTGAGATCATTGCTATCTCAGCATTTCGGAGACTCACGTTCTCATCACTACGCCGCTCACAGTATGGGACAGACCTACCACGTCGGAGCCCAAAGTTCCCGACCTTATTCTCAATTCGGGGGCGAAAGCGACTGGCAAGTCTAGAACCGGGCAGCATATGGAGCCGAGTTACAATGATAACACACTAAAAGGTCTCTGACTAATGAATGTCCCAACGGCCGCGAATAATGGAGAGACGACGACCGCAGTGAAAAGTAGCGATAATGCCCAGTCCGGCCGATCTAGCGAAGCGCCGTTATCCTTATATATATTACATCAATTGTCAACATTATCATGACTTGTCTACACTTGCCCGTGAATTGCAAATCCTGGAAGCAGCGATGATGTAGTCGCCAAGATGACAAGCGGCATGTCTGGGATTCCCGAGAAGAGGAATAATCCAACTTATCGAGTTGGAGACTTTTGCGGTAGGAGATGCGACATAGCCCTGGAGATTGTCAGACTGTTGACCAAGCAATGGGTTTGTGGAGTTGAGGCTGAGCCAGGGATGCGCTAATCCGAATATAGTATGCACCGCGTGCTTGAGTAGATGCGATTGGCCAATGATCCTTTCGAGTGGATTGTCCCTAACTCTTATATCTCCATAAGGCGCGTGGGTCTGATTATCGAAATCATTTTGCACTGCCCTACGACAAGAGACAGATAGGAAAGCAATGCGAGCTGAGGTGACATTGGAACAGTTAAATAGCAGACAATGTCCCATGGGTTGAGGTTAATACAAGCATCACACAATCTCTGTTTTCCTCTTGATTTCAATACTCTTCATTCTCACTTGCGATTATGGCCATCGATTATCGACATGGGATCTCGATCCTAGAGATCATTGTTTACTCTCCAACCCTCTTCGTTTCTATCTGGATGGCATTCCATCATGGTTTTAAAAGGAGCTCGGGCTGGTTCTTTTTTATCCTATTTTGTCTTGCCCGCATTGTTGGCGCAGCATGCCATTTGGCCACAATCCAATATCCTTCCAATGTTAATCTATACATTACCTGGGCTGTCTGTACTTCACTCGGACTGTCGCCATTACTGTTGGCTTGCATTGGCCTTTTATCACGAGCGTGAGCAGCACCTTTACTCGTGGAGTTTGATGAATTGCAGCTAACCACATTTCTCAGAAATGATTCTATTATGCGAAAGACCGCCAAGCCTCTACCTCCGAAAGTATTCCGACTTGTCGGGATATTTGCACTAGTGGGCGTGATTCTGAGCATCGTCGGCGCTACAAAAAACTCCAATATTGCCCATGGCTTTGTGACCATAGAATCGAAGGTTGCGCTCATCTTCTATCTCATTGCCTGGATCGGCGTGTTCGGACTTTTCTTCCTGATTTTGAAACGAACTCAAAGTATTGAGGATGGAGAACACCGCCTCCTCCTGGCTGTTGGAGTCTCTCTCCCCTTGATCTTCGTGCGATTAATATACTCTTTCATCTACACCTTCGGTCAAAAAGCCGAATTCAATATGCTGTCAGGAAATGTCACAATCCAGCTTGTGATGTCTCTCCTTGAAGAGATTTTTGTTGTTCTTCTATGCCTGGGTATCGGCCTTACACTTCAAGTACGACCCGCCGCAGAGTACACGCAACAAACCAGTGTCGCCAGTGAAGAAGAGAATTCATTGGAGTTGGAGGGTGGCCATCTACAGGGGCAAACCCATGAAAAGGTACGAGCTCAAAGACCAAAGCGTCGGGGTGGTCCCGTTACGAGGCTTATAATGTTTATTGTGGATGAGGCCAATGAACGGAGGCAATGAATGATTACATCGGCCATGGTTATATTTCTGATTGGAGCGTTGTGGTACACGGGTGTCAGAACTAGTGATTGGATTTGAATGGATGTATATAATATTCAGAATACAGAGAATGAATCTTCATTTTGACATCTATATGCCATAGTGTAGATTGACTATCTATTGGAATTCTTTCTAACCTGTGTAGAAGTGTAATTAGACCGCTGGTTACGAAGACTTCTTATTCTTCGGTCGAGAACTATGTTCCTGGGTGCTGTGAAATTCTCAAATATACTGATTATTTTCCATTATTTTCCCAGTCTCCATGGTCAAGCACTTCTCTTGGTATGGCCTTGATCGGATAACAGTGCCTTCACTTTCAACTTGCTCCTTCCATCTACTTCCCTAATGAGGAAGATGAGTTAAACTAAGGTAGTCTCTTCACAGTTTCATCGGCCTTCTTCAGCCTCCCTATAAAAGTTAAATGTTACGATTAACGCCACTCCAGCTAGTTATAGTAAGAAAACCAGATCGATTTCAGCCAGCTAGACTATCAATAGGAGCAAAGCACTCTATTCCGAGGCCGTGACGCGTAAAAGAAAAACCATTTCCTAAATAAAATCATTCCGTATCATATGAGCAACATCGCATATACTCTAGCAAACCCGCACACAGTGATTGGCACCTCTTTTACTACCTAATATTAGCCGAATGCTTAGCACAGCCAGCCAACTAACGTACCTAAGGTTGGAAGGCCACCACAAAATGTCCGAAAAAGTAAACCTGAATACAGGTTGTAATCAGGGCTGGAACCTGATTTCTCGGAAACAGCGTCTGTCTTAACTAGGATCATTTCTCTTCTATCTTGTTTTCCACCTGTTGAATCCAACTCCATAGTATATTAAGCTTGAATACTATTAGCGTAATTCTGAAATTGGTCATAAAGGGCTTACCTCAACTCGCAGGCATATGAAAGCGATCGGGAATATAAGCATAACAACATATAGGATTGTAGTTGTTGTTGAGTCAGCGTCCATATTGACGTTAAAGGAAGGGCAGAGAGAAATAGAATATCGTAGTTAGAGCCGAGAGATAGAGGCAAGATTGTCTAGTTGAGCGACCAGAAGATAACTAGGAGGTTGAATAGATAAGAGAGGGGAAATTTTTAATTATCAAGGGCACTAGTATGATTCAATAGTTACGCTTGTCCGAAGTATAGGTAGGGCTTATGACCGTTACCTACCTACCCAGCTAGCCCTGCAGCGATCTTGCAGATTTGCATCTGTCAGGTAATTTGGTAGCGCTATTTTAAGATATGTATAGAATATAGTCGGCTGGGCGTAGTGAGATAAGCAAGACAATTGTTGGATGCCTTTGAGGCATCACAATGTGATAGAACCTCCATGTATGATATCTCTCCTTTCCTTCTCTCCCTCCTCTCCTCGTGCGAGACAGTCAATCGATGCAGTGTTTTCTCCATTCCATTTCCAACTGGGTCGCATCTCCATTAACAATAAATACATGGAAAGTCAGACGACCCAAATGATATTATTCACGTCTTGGTTTCTAGGAGATGGCCGAGGGGGAACTTCTTGGAACGAAAAGGTTGCAAAAGGGAAGCTATCTCATGACGAATACATCCGGATGACTGATTGCCAGATTCTCTCTCAATATTGTCTCATTTGCTGGTCTGATGGGCCGACCCAGACCCCGACCGTGCCTCCTTCATTTTCTCTAAATCCCCCAAATGTTGTTTTAATGCAGAGATCTCACGTTCCAACTCAACCGATGAAGCGAGTCGGTATTTGAGCTTCAAAATCGCAGCTGAAATCACAAGCAGTGCTAGTGAAGTAGGGTACGCCCACTGACCAACCTGGCTCGGAGTCTCCTCTGAGGGTCCATCGTTGGAGATTTGGATCTCTATCCAAACGACAAAGGCAACTATTGTGAACGGACTGACTATCATGCTGAAGAGTATTCCGAAAAGGATTGCAGCGTCAACAAGCACATGGAGAAATGACCCGAGGAACCGGCGGCTGAGTAGGTGTCGCATTCGGCGCCAGACAGGGGTCTTCTCATTTGTCGGTCCTGCTTCTTCCCCATTGTCACCCGGGCTGCTTACTAGCCTCGTGGCACCACAAACTTCATCTTTGAAGCTTTTCCAAATAGTCTTTCGTTCTTTCCAGATGACCACGATCTGCGCAGATGGGATCCGTGATCGGTAAGGGAGGAATCGATAAGTCAAGAGGAGGCAATTGAGGATCAGACAAAGAATTATGAGACTGTAGATATATCGATGCGAGTAAAGGACCTTCTTCCAGAAGCTATGGGAGGTAGCAACTCCGAAGTCTCCCTCTGAGGTGGCTGAATGCAATGAGTCCGGTTTCCGTAAAATTTGGGTTGAATTAAAACAGGGGTTGAAGCAGATATCTCCTAGTTGATTCCATAGCGATATGTTCGAAAATGTATCCCACACGCTGTTGTTCCACGTGGATGTCCTCCATGAGGCTTGCCAGCCGTCATTTGACGTGTCGTTGAAAGGCGCAAGATCAGGAAAGCAAAACATGTACTGGGGTGGTGTTTTGGGTATTCTCGCGGCATATACAAGGGCACATATGGAGCCAGCCAACATGAGAGCATGCCAAAGGTAAAAGAGGAGGTTCCTTGCTCGATCGTGGGTTAGGATGCGGGACCAGCATTGGAGCGGCAGAAAGACGAGATAACCAGTGATAACGATAGCAAGGACAGCATCCGAGTCAAGCTCAAGTGATGCTGGTGAGATCATGACATGGTCTGCTTCAGTTACCAAAGAAGGGAAATCATTTCGCAGGCTGGAATTAGCGGGCAGGTACGGAATAGCGACAGGTCCAGGGTCTTGCGGTGATTGGTGACTAGAAACCATGATGAAGGCTTGGATTGCCGCCGTTCCCGCATATGCCGCTGCAGTTCCTAGGAATACATTCATGACCCATCCTGTCCATCGAGTGACACAGGTTGCCAGCAGAAGCGCGTAGAAGAGATATCGCGGACATGAGTTGTATATGGTGCTGGTTGGATAGAAGCAGAGAGTCTCCTGGGCAATGAATAAGGGGTGATCCGTGGGATCCATTGGAGAGACGAAGTGGGTGGAGTTGAGGTCAGAGTATTTTTTCCGTTCATGTTGCCCAGGTGTTTGTTGCCTTCTTACGTGACTCTTAATCTGGTCACTGACGTCACACATTTTCATTTCACGATCTTCAGAAGTTCCCCCTCGGCCATCTCCTAGAAACCAGAGAGAAAGAAGGAAGAGATTGATTCTCTGATAGATCTAGGCTAGCTAATATAGCTATAGTTACCAGTCACAGCACCAAGCAGATAAGTACAAGAATTCAAATGTAGCAGTTGGCCATAATATTAGGCTCCGTTATATATTTAGTCCATCATCGCCCAGTCGGAATCGGGATCAGAGAGAGCGAACATAAATTTAGTTACCAAGTCGATTATAATAATTCTGTGTCCAATTCGGAGCGACCTAAAAATGCAAGTGGTATTGGTGTTTTGGTATCTCACTGCAGTTTCCTTTAGTCCCGTCTCATTTCCTCAACAATTGTGTAGAAAGAACAATCATGCTTTCGCGGACGGACGAGAGTCTTCTGCTTCGCTCCCGAGAGTCACATCACTATGCCAATCTTTGAATGCGCGAGTCCGTAATCTCAAGGAGAACATGCGATCAATCTCCATTGGCGTCCGCCCTTTCATCTCTGGGATGGCCAGCCACACTACAATGACGGCAACTGCGGCGAATCCTGCCATCACGAACCCTGTTTTTGCCCTCAGGTTCCCTTGATCTATGTTGTAGATATACGGCAGGATGATGGCAAATACTGCAGTTCCAATACCGCTAGTGAACCACCCAATACCCTGGGTCTTGGCTCGAAGTTGCAGTGAGGACGCTTCGGCGGCAACCACATGAGACGCAGGCCACGACCCAAGACCAGAGACCATAGTGATAATCATCATGCTAACTGCCGTATACCTAGTGCCGCAAAGTTAGCTCATCCTCCTTAGTGGTCCGATATAGCGTCTTACCAAATTGTCACGGTTCCCTTGAAGATCCCTGCTATTCCTATGGCGAACCATAAAACCGTAACAATACCTAGAGTCAGTAGAATGAGGAACCTTCTTCCAAAGGCATTCAGCGCCCATAAACTGACAACGTTTGCAATCAGGCCCAGCCCGATACCCAGAATCAAGAATACCAAGCTATTAGATGCACCCATACCCACGATCTGCATAAAGTAGGAGGCATTTGCCAGGAGCTGCAGTCCGAACATCTGAGGTATCACATTTGCAAAAGCCACAACCAGTGTTCGGCGCATGTTGACTCCCCTGAAACAATCGACGTATTCATGAGTTGCGCTCTCCTCGTCCTCTGCTAAAATTGACGCCTGTAACTCGTTGATTACAGCTTGCGAGTTCACATGGGTTGTATCAAGCATTCTCTGTGCGTTTAGAGCCTTATCTGTCCGTCCGTTTCTCAAAAGCCAGGTTGGACTCTCTGGCAAGAAGGCCGCTAGGACAAAGGGGACCGCCGAGAACGGCCATTGCGACGCAAAGCAAATCCGGTAAGATTGTGCGCCCGTATGCTTGAGCGAAGTATAAACCACGATCGACCCGACTAGTTGTCCGAGAAGTGTGAATATCGGATAGAATGCAATGATCGGTCCTCGGAGAACAACAGGGAGTACCTCGGACATGTACGTCTGCGTAACACACAGAAGGATGCCGATACAAATCCCCTGGAAGAGTTTACCTGCGAAGAATACCCCTCGGCGAGTTTCCATTCCGTCCGGTAGATCTGAAATGTAGCATATTGCGACTGCAATGGTGGATAGGAAACTGCCTATAGCGAGCGTTATCCGACGGCCACGACGATCTTGATAGTAACCACCGAGAATGGAGCCTAACATCAAGCCAATGCAACTGGAGACGTTCCAAAGGGAAAGCCACATAGAAGGGATGATATGTTTTCCGTCAAGTTCCTGGCCGAAAACAACTCTTTCTCGTGTCAGCAGTGACGCTTGCTATTATTTTGCGGGGTCTTATTTACTGGAATTGAGGCATCGCAGCCACCGTCCCTACGATGACAAGGTCATATCCGTAGAGAAGGATTGCCGAGCTTAGTGCCAGGCAATAGCCCACGATTCTGGGAAATCTCTTGATCGATTGCCAAAGTGGTATGTGTGATGGCTTTCTGCTTGCATCAATGCCATCAATGACATCAGCGCCATGCTCATTGGACCCTTTCGTGGTTTGTGTGTCTGCGAGGTTCATATCGTATAGGTGGTTGTAGTAATGACAAGGGAGAACGACGGGGGAATTTTTTTTTCTCTTAAAGCTAGGGATGTACAAACCCCTGCAACATGGCAGAACAAAGAAACCCGTATACTAACCTTAAAAAAGGGTAGAAATCACTCTCCCAGAGCGCGTGCCATATGCCAACGGAACAACATCCTCGAACCGAGTGTCTTGTTTTTGAGGATCTTCTGAGCACTGACCTCAATGTGTCGCAAATAACGGGGATAATTGGTTGGTGTCTTGATCCTATTCGGGTATGAGCTGGTCCCCCGCACAACTGCCAAGGCGATCGACTCGGAAAAGACCATCGCTTCGACCGTAACTGGGGTAATCCTTGGTCCTCCCGCTGTTATACCATGTACATGGATCCCCAACATATACAACTATAGAAAAAGCCACAATACGCGAGACTTTCACAGCGTGTTAAAGGGTTTGCAACCCTTACCTTTTTCCCTTCTGGCTTACAGTTAGGAAGGCCGATGGTATTGAAAGCAACCCCCACTCTCGGTGGATCTTGGTAGAGTGCGCATTTGACGTTCGGGATCGAGACCATGTCGCTAGAAGAGCGAACGAGTGGCTGGAGGGAAGCGGCGGGAAGAAGCCGAGCCCTCCAGGGCTGCATTACTGTTACGTCAGCCAGGCTGATGCCTGGTTTGTCAGGCCAGACTTCACTGTTTGCTAGCTATATTAGCTAGCCTACATCTGTTAGAGGATCAATCTCTTCCTTCTTTTCTCTCTCTTCCCTTCTGGCTTTGCCAGATCAGGTTCTGGGCTCTCTCTCTTTTACAGAGCTTTCTTTATATCGGTCTTTTCATCGTTTTTTTCATCGTTTTCATCGTCCATTGCACATTTATCAGCGTGCAGGTTTATCTATTTTGGGGACCGGCGAGCCAAAAGCCGTGAGAAGATTCGCTTCGCTATGGGCAGTTTGAAGCGTTTAAGTGAGCACTGGAACCTGGCCAAATGAACTTACCGTGAGATTGGAATTGTCACCCGAGAATTGTTATCTCTCGCAAAAGATCCTCCGGCTAGTTTTTGGGTGCTGTTGACCCGTCCCTTTCAGATCCCATTTCACCTGCACTCCCGACATTAGACATGTTGAATTTTGATTTCTGTTCCTTTTTTGACGCGGATGCTCCTGGTTTAACTGGAATGAATTAATTTACTTACAATTACTCCCCCGGGTGGGGTGGGGTGTTAGCCTTTAGTGATAACATCTATACAGATTTTATTCCCCTGATTATGTGCTTATATTCATGGATGCTTCAACAGGTAATGTGCTATCGATCGCTATAATCCTCGGCTATTCTCATTTCCGATACTCCTCGTCAATCTGGATAAGCGCCCCCATACCGTCCCTCTCAAATACTTCAGTGTCCGTCACCATGGTGGCAATGAGCGTCGCGGCCTCGGTCTTGCTAGCATTATCGCTGATGCGATGATGACACCCAGGTGCTTCAAACCAACTTCCACCCTCTTGAATTGTTTTCATAGGCTCTTCGTTCATTTTATTAAGGACCGTCCCTTTAAGGACATGAGCGCCAACGTTTGCGCCCCCCCATGCCGATGGGGGGGGAGTTGATCCGTTGGGTGGGAATTCGATGCGCAGGCTGACCATGGTCTTGTTCGGGATGTCGACCAGCTTGTATGAGTAGGCAATCTCTATCGAGGGCATCGGGCGGCTTTTTCTTTGGTTAACTTCCAGCTCAACTTGGTGCGGCAATTTGCTTACCTGGGGTCATAGGTCGGTTCCTGCATGTTGGAATTCTAAGATTTTTTGGTTGTAGTGACAGGGAACTTCGCGAAATTCTTCGGGGTTTATATAGGAGACAGGTCGGACAGAATGTAGTACAAGATATTATTACCTATCGAATTGCGACAAACACACGTCCGGGTCCGAGAATTAACGTGGTTCTGCGTAAGAAATACCCCTTCGATTCATTACTCTTAGTATAATTTACTGTCACATCTGTTAATGCTTCAATACTCACATATTTCTTCTCAACCGGAGATCTGCCAAGATAAGTGCGGGTTTGTAAAGATACGGTTAGAGGCTACATTAGATATCATTTAACATAGGGGGATACAAACTATGGGAAGAGTATGTCCCATAATTTTCATATAGAGTACCGTTGGTAATAATCCTAATATGCATTATCATCTCCATTGGCTACGTGTTAGTTTGAGTAAGACAGATCCTAATCACCACAAGCACCGAGCATGGCTACTGCACCGAAACTACATGGGCACGGACGTGGAGCTAGTTATTGTGGGTGTGACTGACATACATGCTGTGGATGTTGACATTTGGCAAACAAACGAAAATCGGGAAGAAATGCGATAACGAATGGAAAACAGGCTGTATAAAAAGGGAGTATGAAGAAAGAGAATAGCAAACTAGCAAAAAAGGCCCAGTCTGCATACAATGAGATAACGACATCCCATGCCAACAAGTTTCAAAACTATGTCTCGTTGCGTATCATCTTTCCAAAGGATGGTGAATAGCGAGTTAGATTAGATATACAGATATGTATAAATAGCATATATTTTCGACTATTGGCAAAAGAATCAAAACTCGCCGCCCAGTTTGTATGTAAACAAATTTTCAGAGAGTCGCCCCCCCTGTGACCTTCCACAGGCGGTTTGCAATCTGTCCCAATCAGCAAGCATGAAAACCTCAGGTGTCTGTGCACAAGCAAGGATCACTCACCACGTTCATTTCCAATCCGGTAAACATTACGGTCAAAAATGCTCGCTCTCCAAGACTTGTGTACACCCTTCGCTGGCTTTGGTCGAGATGCCGATTAATCGGCCGGTGCGGCGGGATACGGCGATAGTCATCTGGCCATCCGGGAGGGTTATGTGCTCGAGTTTCTCCAGCAGCGGCTTCGCTCCCAGCCTGCTGCGAGGGAGAACTCGAGGCAGCCACGTCGGACTCGTATACGTCGTAGTCTGCTGGGTATCCCCGCACCCGAAGTCGGGCAGTGCGAATATGGGCAGCGGTAGCGGTGGTGGAGGTTGATGCTGATGAAAACATGTTAAAAGGCTGTTTTGTCAAGGTAAAAACAGCTACAAAGCAAATGTGATATAAATGGTCAGACGGAGACGGAGACCAAGACGCACCCCGGCATCGGGAATGTGGCCCGCCTCTTCCCGAGGGAACATCACACCCCACGGCCAAGAACAGAGGGCCGAGGGAGATCAGAGGATTTAAAGCTCATAGTTTTGACCTTGAACTAATTTCCTCATTCGCTCAATCATTCGCCATGGCTGCCTCCCTTCAAGCTGTTCGTGAGGCTGCCCTCGATGGCCGCATGCACAACATACTCACTCGCCGAGCCCAGCTGGAGGCCCTTCAGAAGGCACTGCTTGACAAAGCAGACACCATCCAGGGAGCCATTCGCGCAGACACTGATTATGCCGCCCCCGAGGCCGCCGTGGAGTATCTCCTCACACTGAACACCTTAAAGGAATACCATCAGTCTTTGAACATCTACCGCGCACACCAGGATGAGTATGCCATTGCAAGAGGGGAGGATTCTGCCAGCCGACGAGAACCCGTGGGAATTGTATACATTATTCCGACGAGCTATACAATCTTCTACTCGGTCCTAGTCGCTGTCGCTGGCGCACTTACTGCTGGTAACTGTGTCGTCATTGAAGTATGCGACACTCCCGAGAGTCAAAAAAGGAGACCTCGCTAATGCTCTCATCTACAAAGCTGCCCATCTCCACACAAGCCCTTCCCGTTTTGATAAAGAAACTCCTACAGTCGTCGCTCGATCGCAGTACTATCGCATTCGTCCCGACTCCAGCAACGGACGAGGATCTCGGACCACAACATATGCGGCTTCGTCAAGACGATCACTTACCCGGCAAGGTAGTGGCTGTTGTGGATCGCACAGCAAATATCAATCACGCAGCTGAAGCACTCGTAGCAGCGCGGTTCAGCTTCGGTGGCCGGTCGCCCTACGCACCCGACATAGTCCTTGTCAATGAATACATCAAGGAGCAGTTTCTGATAGCCTTGGTGCAGGCGAGTGTCTCATTTCCGCCGAGCGCAAGTGCAATACAAGGAGATGAGAGACGACCGGAAAAAGACCACCAAGAGGAAAGAGTGGGATTACGGGTCGTATCGTCCCTGGGAAGGGGAAAAATCGTGGAAGCAGACCAACTGTATAGCTATCACTCTTCCCAGACTCGACGACTTTTGCTAATAAAAATGGGGAAATAGAGATCCCAAGGCGCTGCCGGATAAGCCTACTGACGCCCGGTTGCTGGTGCACACTGTGCGCTCGTTGGATCATGCCATCGATTTGTCAAATATGTGTGTGAACAGCGTGATTTAGTAAACCAATGACTGACTGGCCTACTAGGATTGGAAACCTTCGGGGGACATACGTCTTCGCTCAGGAGAAGTCTGCCAAATATTTGACGCAGTTCATCAACGCGCATGTCTCGTTTGTCAACCACATCCCTGTGGAAGTCCTGGGTAAGGGGATCGCAATTAAACTTCTTCGTTTAAATGATGTTTACAGCACTAATATAATTTTATCCCTTCTAGTGGGACCCCCTGCCCCTAAACAAGTGGCCCTGGATCGCTCAGTGAGATACCCAACTACGGTCTTCTCCGTTCCTCGGCCACATTATATCCGCCCTACCGGGCTGTCGCAGTCTGTCACGGATATTCTACGTGCCAAATCACCATCAGCCTTGCAGAATATGCTGGACTTGCAGTCGAGTCAACTGGTCTGCCGGACTCGGCGGCCCTTGGGTGGAGGTGTAGGGTTTTTTGAGCAAGGCATTCTGACAGGGCTGGGGTTGTTCTCGATCTCGATTCTCGCAGGGTTGAGCTCTCTGGGCTATTGGGCGTGGACTATGGTGGAAAAGCATGAATTTCGCATGTGACATTCTAGGTAGTAGTCATTGCTTTTTGCGGACAATCAATATGCATAGTGATAGTGGTATCTATTCAATGTTTATCTGCCGGGACCATGTAGTCACCTCGAGCAGCTTCTGAACAGTGCACAATATTCTCCACCTGAGGGGGTTCATGGGCATCAGGGCCGCCATGCTGATGCAGTCCAAAATCCCGGATAAGGGTGTTGTCGGCCTCGAATATGGCGGGAAGTCGATGTCGGACAACCTCCTGCATTGCAAACCCGAGCTTCCGCAACGCCGAATCGGGAGTAAGCACTGCACCAGCCGCAGCCATGGCAAGCACGAATTCCGATCGAGACTGCTTGGGTATGAACGTGCTTCTATAGATCCAAGCGCCTGCGCTAGAGAAGGGCACACTTAAAAAGTACAGGATGAGACGATCCAGCAGTTCGGGAGAAGGGAACGAGGCCGCATTAAGTGAAAAGGGCAGTGGCATCTGGCTTAGTACAATGCTCAAGATTTTGTCTTGAGATGCCAGATCGAGACAATTGTCAGGACCAGGCCCCATGTCCAGATTCCGGAGACTCTTTAGGGGTTTATCTGGCCTGGTCTCGCCGCCGAGAGCCATGATCTTGGGGCACAGGAACAAACCGCCATCGGGGGAGCTGCACAACCGTTCCTCTCTCGCTGCATGATCTGCCTGTGTGACTTCGTTCTCGGCAGCCTCCACCGACGGTGCAAGAGTGGACGCCGTGGCCGCTTCGTACTCGAAGGGGGCCCGCGCGTTGTAGGACTCGAGGAAACTAAGATCGACCATACTAAGATCGAGATTAGTCTCTAGGCCAAAGGCGACCAGTTCCCCAGGGTAATCGGGGAGAGGTTGCGCAATGAATTATCCTGGTCTAGAGGGAGTACGGCGTAATATGCTCCCAACAACGCATCTGACCCCTCCGTCAGGTCTGCTCCTACATCAGTCGTCCGATCTGCTGCCGGTTTGGACAGGTTGCCCTGATTCATGGATTCTATTTGATTACTAAAGCCCAATAAGGCGCAGGGACCACCAACACCCCTGTGGCTGGTGTGGTTGTTGTGGCCGTTGTAATGGCAACAATGAATTCCTGTCGTTGCCGGGAGCGCTTGCCTCTAGCTGAGTCACCGGAGTCGGTGGAGAACTCACCACAGATCCAATGGGCAGATTACAGCGGGTCCCCTTCCGTTGACATCGACGGCAGGGCTTGTCATCATCGCAGCGGAGATGATTCTTGGCACAGCCCTCGTAGGCCTGAGACGCGCGAATTGGCGCTCTATTACCCTCGGTGCATCGTCGCTTAGCGGAGGCCGAGTCTCTGTTGGGGTCATGGAGAGTTGAATGTCGGGACAATAGGTCAATGCGTACTCCACCCGTCAGTTGTTCACAGTCCTTGTCTAATAACAGAGGGAATGCGCCTCACACACGACCGAACCGCTTGTTGCACTCAGAGCAACGGTATGGCTTCTCTTGGGTGTCTGCACGGGCGCGATCAAATTAGCCAGCACATCGGGCAAGAGGGCCCGACAATAAACGTACGGGAGCGCACGTGGCGACCAGGATGGTCAATGCGGGTGAAGTATTGTGAACTGGTTCCACACTGGAACGGGTTGGTGGGCATGGAGGTCGGAGGAGCGTGTGGAGAAGCCATCAATGATCAAACCGGGGACATCGTATGGTGCTGTCACGCTGAAAACAGAAGCCGGAGGATAAGTACATACTGTAACTGGAAAAAGTGGGGGAATGTGGTCCCGAATAAGTGGATGTCCACATTCGGGATGTTGGGGTATGATTACCAAATAATGGGAGTGTGTAATACGAGAGCTGTTAGAAAAGAAGCCATACACAGGCTACATCCTAACCACACACCCTAGAGTATCATCATCCCTGGCATAACAACAACCCGCTATGTGTACGTACAGTCCCAACTTATTCTGCTTGAACTCGCTGTCTGACCTCACTTTTCAGCGCTCACACCAGTGCATTTCTTTTCCCATGGCTCGACCATGATGCTGGGGGAAGAGTCGGAGTCCGCCGACTACTGGAAGAAATGCGGCGATGAGGCTCTGGCCTATGGAATTAAGGGCGTGATTATCATGGTATGCTTCCCGCTCCCCAGCGAGATGATGTACTGATGCCGGAAAAGGGTGCCCACTGGGGCTGCTCAGGAAGCAACCGCCTGGAAGTTGCGATGAACCCCCATCCCACCAAGTCTCCCGTGGCGTATGTGCACCCTTCCAAGTACGTCGACTACGAGCTTGTGCCGGATCTTGACAGTGGGCGCAAGTGTATCGACCTTCTATCCGCCGAGGGCTTTGACGTGCACGCCAACGAGAGCTTGGAATGGATTCACGATACCTATCTGATTCTTATTCGCATGTTTCCTGATCGGTGTCCACCTACAACCATCATATCCACCAACGTGCAGTATGATCCACACTTCCACATGCGCGCTGGTACAGCTCTACGGCCACTGCGAGAGCAGAACTACCTGATCATTGGAACCGGCGGTGCGGTACATAACCTGTATCGCAATGTCTGGGGGCCCATGTTGCGACATAGTGACAATTTTGCCCAGGAAACGCCGCCTGAGAAATGGGCTCTAGATTTTCGTCAGGCAGTAGAAGACGCGATAGCAAACAACAGCGGGCCTGCTCTCCGCCGGGCCATGACTCGGCTCATGAAGCATCCTCATTTTCGAGACGCCCATGCCACGGATGATCACTACATGGCTGCCGTATTCGTGGCTGGGGCAGCCGGCAGCGAAGCCGATTTGGGGACAAGTGGAAGGCTAATGGCAGAAACATGGGAGTTGACCAACATGTGCAATTCCCAATTCACCATCGGGCAATGGCCTAGGACATCACAAACAGCCGCTTAATGTACTTTCTTTTCGTGCAGCTTTTCCACGGTTAATCAGACGTCCAAAGTAATTATTGTTTAGATGAGAGGGCCCAGTAATAGGGGGGTGGCAACCCATTATATTAAAGGCAGCAGATGCTGGCCGTATGGAGAGCATAGAAAAGAACAACCTGACCCAATATCAATTCATCTGTCATCCCCCACCGGCTGTTCGTTCCGGGCCAAAAAGTAATAAGAAAACTGTCCCCATGTCCTCCACCTGTGGACCTCGGGACACATCTCTCTCTCCACCCGCTTGTCAGTCCGGGGTTATCATCTCTAACTGACCTACCTCGGTCTTGTTAAGGAAGGTTGTCCCATCCCGAGTTCTCCTATATATTTTTCTTTTCTCACATAAATCCATCCAGCATACAACATGTCGGGTTTTCACTACGCCTTCTCACTGCCCAATTCCGCCGTCCAGCAAGCGACACCTCCTGGGACAGTCGAGCTTTATGGTACAGTCTTCCTCCTCAAGACACTTGACCTCTCTATTTTGGCGTACAGGCTAATTCTCATCCTTCAAGGTCATGAGGCAGGACCAACATCCGAGTCAGCCCTCGGCCCTCAACTGCGTGTGTCGCCAACGCCGTCAACTTGCCCGTCCGACCCATTGAATTGGAGTCTCTGGAGGAAGGCTACGGCCCTTCTCTCCGCCTCGGTCTACTGTTTCGTAGCCAACGTTGCATCCGCTTCCCTGTCCAGCGCGTTGACCTTTCTCGCCACGGACTTTCACCCACCAGTGCCCCAGACACACCTCAGCCACTTGATTGCCGTTTGTTAACCTATCTTCGTCGTCCCTATCTTCAGAACTACTCACTAAATATCTTGACAGGTCAACGTCTTGATGCTTGGCTGTGCCAATATCTGGTGGGTCCCTCTCTCGAACGTATTTGGTCGCCGACCCATCATCCTCGTCAGTCTGGTGATGCTCACCCTGTGCTCCGTATGGGCAGCCAAAGCCACCTCCTTCAACAGTCTTTTGGTAGCCCGGGTTTTCCAGGGTATTGCTGGTGCAGCTGCGGATACAATCTGTCCAGGCGTGATAGGCGAAATTTATTTTCGTCACCAGCGAGGAAGAGCAATGGTGAGTACCCTCCAAGCACCGCTACACTCTTACATTTGACATAAGATTACAATGGCTAATCCGTCGACAGGCTATATACACAATCTTTCTAGTTCTAGGCCCGATCATCGGTGGTATCATCGGGAGCTATGTCGCTCACGCCTGGGGATGGCGGTGGACGCAGTGGCTTAACGTCATTATCTCCGGGGTATCTCTCCTTGCGTGCTTCGTCTGCCTCCCGGAAACTCTTTTTGATCGAGATGCTGCTATTTCCATGGCTGCCGCGACCCAAGATATTGGACAATCAAAGGAAGATAAGCCAACAGGATTTGACAAGCCCAATATTGAAGAGCATGAGCAGATAGACAGGTCCATTCTGACACAGGCGCATGAGCCCTACACATTTGCAAGTTCTCTGAAGGTCGGACTGTATCGTGGAGGTCTATGGCAACATTTCATGGCGCCTTGGGAAACCCTTCGATTTCCCGCTGTATGGCTGGTCATGTTGCATTACGGGGGTCTGGTGGGTGGTATTGTCACGATTTCCACTGTGGGACCACAGTTTGTGTCCGCGCCTCCATATAGCTGGGGTGCAAATTCGGGCCTGATCAATATTGGCGGCTTGGTCGGCAGCATTGCTGGAGTAGCTTTCACCTTTTACCTCTCGGACCACGTCCTGAAGCGGCAGGCAATGCGCCAAACGAACGGGCTCAGCGAGCCTGAAGCCCGCCTGCCAGCCCTATTTCCGGGGCTACTTCTTGCTACGACGGGTCTCCTCACATTTGGCTTTTGCGGGAAATACAGTTCCAACCTCGGGTGGCTCGGCCTCCAATTCGGTTATGGGATGCTGACCTTCGGGGTCATGCAGGTTCCTTCTATTGGGTTCAACTACGTGAGTCCGGTCTTTCTCGCCTGCCAGCAGCTACTGATTTTTGGGTACGATGCAGATTATCGAGTCCTATCCCGTGGTTGCCCATGATTGTTTTGTGATGATTACCTGTCTGCGAGCAATCGTAGCCTTCGCATGGACCTTTTTCGTTGGGTCGTGGGTTGAGGCGCGTGGAGCTGCTGAGCCTTTTGGTGTATTTGGTATGTTGATGGGGTTAGCTGGGTTATTGACGCTTCCCATATACTTCTATGGCAAAAGAATCCGGATTGCGACCCAGAAATGGGCTCCTGGTCAAGGCGAGTGAGTGGTGGGTGTCTGGCTTCCTGGTTTCATATTACTCCATCTATACCGCGAAGTCGCGTTGCTGTATTTTGGCTGTATTATCTCATTCAGGAGGGTAACTAGAAAGATATACGTCAAGTCTCAGCATATAGGATTTCCCACATGGCTAGATGGTAAAACCTTAACGATCTGACCTCTTTTCCTGTGTTATTGGAACTTGAAACGGGAACAATCGCATATGCTATAGTGTTTTGGGGTAGCCCATTCGCTTGTGAAGTAGGTTAACCTTAATCGCTAGATATTATCACAGTCGTTATCTTCTTTAGTGGTGTTTGGTTCTTCTCTCAATCCTCGACCCGTGTACCCCTAGAGTGCACTAGCCTTCGAACGTTTCCTCCGGTTTACGAGGTACTGTTCCGTGAGGCTATGTCGCTTGTGCCTTTCCACTTAAAAAGGCCGGGCTGGTGTTAAGCGACCAATGCATTCACCAAAGCCAACACCTAGGTTTGCTGCTCCTGCCATCGCCGTAATTCGCACAACATCACCATCCTCAAGATACCCACGCTTTGAACCATCACTCAACATCACTGGTTTTGTGCCTCCTTCCGTTCTCTCAAGCAAACAGCCCCCGCTCAGACTATGTTCACCACTAACTGTGCCTGTCGCCAAAATATCTCCAGTCCGAAGCGCACTACCTGAGCTAACCGAATGCGCGATCATTTGCTGTGGGGTCCAATACAGGGACTGTACGGGACAAACTCCAACAGTGGTTTTGTCTGAATTTGCGAGGATCTCAACAGTCATAAGGATATCGTAGGTTGATGGCTTGGACTGTTGAAGATATGTAGGCCCCAAGGCTTGTTGAGGAGCTATACTAGCTCTGAAAGGCTCTAAGGCGTCAGGAGTGATGATCCATGGGGAGATGGAAGTGCCCAGGCTTTTGCCATTGAAAGGACCCAGGGGGTTCATCTCAAAGCCTTGGATATCACGAGCTACAAAGGTTAGTTGATATCTTCTCCTCAACATTAGAAGCCTTTTTGGGCTTGAACACTCACAGCTCCAGTCATTGAGAATCACGAATCCAAAGATATGATTGCCGGCATTATCGGCATGGAGCCTTTTCTTCATCGGCAATGGCTCCCCAATTACTGCTGCCAGCTCAACTTCGTAATCAACCTTCTGCGAGGGTCCAAAGATTATTGCTTCCTCACTTTGGGGATCAGTACATTTGGGGTTGCGAAAGTGCCCATACGGGCGCTCAATGTCAGTTCCTGAAACGACAATGGAGCTAGTGCGACCTTGATATCCGACAGGAAACTTGAAAAAGCTGGGAGGTGGGCTTGCATGCCCAACGACTATGCGTCCCGCGTTGATGACGTGGTGAAGCGAGCATGAAAAGTCTAAAATGTCAGAAAATACACCTAACAACCAAAATGCAGAAAGTACCTGTAAAATCCTTGATCGTAATGGGTAAGTGCATCGTAGTGACATCGGCGTCTTCTTTGCTGGCAGAAGGGAATCCCTCAAGGCCGTGGTGGCGAAACACCTCTTGAATCTTTTCCCGTACATATCGATGCTCACCCTTGGGGAGAGCTGCAAAGCAGTTTAAAGTTGGCTGGTTGAAGACATTCTCTGGAATGTTCTTGGACTCCTTGAAGATTCCGTGAACGTGCAAGTCATGCAGAAACAATATTGTGTTTCCCAACCTAGAGACAGCCTGTGGTTTCTCATGGTTCTGCGACGAGGCAATACCGAAAGGAATGTTCCTATGGGAAAAGTGATGACTATAGTTTGCAGTTGCCATCATTACGATGTCAGACTTGAGTCTCGAGTCTTGATGTTCTGGAATTCAATGTGGTAGTTCAGATAGTTTAGAAAAGTACTACCGGGGTTCAAAGTATGTTCGACCTCTTAAAAGCCTTTCAGGGGCTCGGGACATTTAAGTCCCTACATACCCCAATTTCGTATAGTACAGATGTCGGAAGCAGTGGGCATGACGGAGAGAGCGTCAAGTGGCGGGTTGGAGCAGTATCAGGCTCCCCACATCCCGATCGGCAAGTGAATTATAAAGTCAGGTTTTCGACTCGATCAGTGACTAAAAGCAGTTATTTCACAGTACAACCCTTATTTTCTTACGTCCTCTTATACCATGGCGCTCAACGGCAAGCTCAGGCGACCACAACGCTACATCACCTCCCACAACACCGAGGGCCAAGCTATCATTGACACGACAATTGAGCCAGCCGCCCCCTTCTATGAGCTCCCGGACAAGGTCGCCCAATTCGCACTAGGCTATGTCACCAAAGAGTTCCCAGCAAAACTTACTGATGAGGCCGACATGAAGTCTTATCAGGAGTTTCTCTCCAGTCCACCAGGGCTCACTGTCTCAACGGGCAGCGTCCTGCGTTACGTGGACATGCCCCCTGGACAGTTGTCCCCTATGCACCGTACCATCAGCCTTGACTATGGCGTTGTTCTGGAAGGCGAGGTGGAACTCGTTCTGGATTCAGGAGAAACAAGGGTCTTGAAGAGGGGCGATGTTGCTGTGCAAAGGGCCACTATGCATGCGTGGAAGAACACTAGTGATACGGAGTGGGCTAGGATGCTTTATGTTCTCCTTCCCTCGACAGCACCAAATGTGGGAGAGAAGCAGCTAGGGGAAGAATATGGTGATATGCAGGGGGTCAAGGCATCGGAATAGATAGACTTCACTGAACAGGTAAAGCTTATACATATGTATAGTATTGATTCTCTTTGCTGAGTGATGCTTTACAAACGACGAAGAAATCCTCTCTTTACTATGACATCTTTTTGCTACAATAACTCATATAAAAAGCAGCCGAAAGCGGCCGTATAGGGAGGCACTCGACAATGTGGTACATCATCCTCAGGGAAGAGATCGCTGAGAATGGGTGAGATTCGGCTGGTGTCCCACGGCCGTGGGGGTGATGAATCCCAGTCCCCCAAGCATACCCTGTGGAAGCTTCCGTTTGGGTGGTTAAGTTGTGGTGTCGGTGGATATGATAAGAATTTATGTTATTCTACGGACACGCAGTGAGCTTCAAGATGGATGTCAAGTGGTGATAATGAGTGAAATTCACGTCCAAGGGCTGTCAGAATTATCGGCAAGAACCAACCCGTTTCACTCCAGTCACTAGTCGACCCAGCTAATTCCGGAGGGTGGACCGAGTCATCTGGGGAATGCAAGGGAAGACTACACTCAGGATGTGGAGGGTTTCGCGAGGCCGCATCCGAACCGATAGACAATCCGTGGAAGAAGGGTCTACATCACCTGCAGGATATATACAGGATGAACAAAGCCATATGATTAAATCCAAAGCTTCCGAGAAAAGAAAGCGTAGCTCGATGCCGGAAGGTCGATTTTCTCCTACACACCTCGGCAACTAGAAGAGATCACGCTGACAGTAAAGCGACTTCATTAAGGCGCAACCGGAGCGAAGTTGCTGTCCCTGCTAGGTTGGGTTCTGAGATGACAAATGATAAGATGGAGACGGATAACCCGTTTTTGGTTGCGTCGAAGGGTCATTGCTGCACCATCTAGCTGAAGAGGTAGTAATCGAACAGATAGCCGCCAGCCTCAGCAATCGAAGTACTGTATTCATCCGGAGTGGGTATATATCAAGCAGCTACTTTCCTCTTCGCCGAGTTCTCAAGCTCAGCCATTAGTTGAACCAGTCTCTCTGTAAGATGTGGAATGGGCAATCCTGAAAAGTTTGTTCGTACAATTCCCATGACAGCCTCCATGACCTTATCTGGTTGTGATAGCGGTACGCTGAGTACCACATCGTCTTGACCGGGTACCTCCGAACGCCATCCTATACACGGTTGACCTTGCCCGAAGCCTTTGAACCTTTGTAAGGCAATGCTGTCCGTGTCATCAATACACACATTCTGACTGGGCACTCTGGATATCCCTGAAGACTGGTTGGAAAACAGTCCATAGACCCAGAACGCTAAGCTAGCGTGGTATAGCATAATTGCTAAAGGGCTGCGTATAATCCCCTTCGGCAATCGCTTGGCAATTCGAACGATCTGGGCTGCGTGGCAAATTGCGTGTCTCGCTGCTTCACTCTTGACCCAGTCGCGGATCATTGGGTACACAGCACGGGCACGTTCCGGGCCTTCCATACCCGCAAATATCTGGATATCCTCAAATGGCATTTGTAAATGCAACAGTGTTAACTCCAGCCGCATCAGTATTTCTGGATCCGCCAATTCATCAGACGGCAAGCTGAGTTTGAGATGACCTAGCAATTTCAGAAGCTCGTCCTTCCTCATCTCTGTAACAAGCACGTTCCACCGGCGCGGTCGCGATCTCTGCAGAGAGGAGAGCTGGAGATACTCCCAACACATGGCCCACGTGCATGCAAGCACACCGTGAATCGCAACGTATATATCCAGCGACCCCACACGATTATTGAGAATGCCGGGATCGTCGATAATATCTGCGACGTAAAGGGGCTCGCCGGGGTCTTGTACGGTGATGAACGAGCTCCATTGTTCGGGAGAGGCCGCTGTCCAGAGATCTGTATTTCCCGGAAGTGGTAATAGAACTTCTGCATAGGATATTGATGGATTGACCAGAAGGGCCATGGAGGAGTTTGCGTCGTGAGAGAGCATTCTGAAGACGAGCCGCTTGAAAGACTCACCTTCCACCCACTTGAGCCATTCGTCTCGCGAAACTATGGCCTGAGTATTGGTGTCGGGATACGCTGACCGTTTGAACTTTCCATCGCGTCGCATCATGGTGAGCACGGGATGGAAGAAGCTCTCAGCGATCTCAACCTTGCGGGGGGAGTCCGCTCCAGATACCCATCTCAAGAATAATCAGAAAGGCCTGAGAGAGCTCAAGATCTCGGACGAGTGTGTTATCGCGTTCCCACTGCAGAATTAATCAGTCAACTGAAAACATACACGATTCGATGCAAAACGTACACGTTTCGATATTGCGATTCGTAAACATTCTTGTATAGCATAGCCAAGTTTAGATAGTGCAGGGTCAGATGTCAACACTGCTCCACATGCCGCCATAGCAGCTACCAGCTCTGGTCTTTTCTCGTTGGGATCGAATGAAGCAGCATGCAGAAATGATGTTGCACGCGTCACAGGTGAGGTCAAGTAGTACTGTAACAGTGTATCCAGTAGCCCAGCAGACGGAAAAGAAGCGACTGCCTTTGACAGATTATCCGAATGGCAGCTGTCAACAACCATCATCAGGATCCTGTCTCGGACAAGATTCCCTAGGTTTGCACACGTGATCCTTGTGTCTAAGTTCAGTGCAACTCCAGACTCTGGGGTAGGATAGGCGGAGTTGGCTGCGGGAAGAGAGAGATTATGCTCCTCGGCTCCAGAATGATCCTTTGCATTAGGTCGGAACTTCCAGTGCGAATTTTGGAAGGCCTCCGTGCACATAGCGGCGGGCTGGCCGGGGTCCGTGTGCGACGCAGTGTGGGGTGTCTGCGCGCCTCTGGGGGTTGGATGGATACTGCTAACTTCGAATGGGATGCTGGTGTTATAGGCATCTAGGAACCTCAGATCCATGTCGTCAAGCGCATTGTAAGAGCTCATGTCAATGTCGCTTGTGCTAGCGGAAGCCCAGTGTCCTGACAAGAGATTGAGATCTGGGAACTGGTAGAGACTATTAGCGTCGGCACCGAGGGATGGATCTTCATATTATCAGCCCAATAGCCATTGTTTCCTAAAAGTATGCAGACCCACCAAGATTATGCAGCGGGTTATGTGTAGTCTGAGGCGTAAGAATTTCCAACCCAGCCTGGTCACCGATGACTGCCGATGTAGACGCTGTTCCCATCGTAGTCGTATCGACGAAATTGTCCATAACACAGGAACCGTCATCTTGGGTGAAGATAGTGTCATCGGGTTGTTGACCAGCTCCTGGAGGTGGAAAGTTTGTGTCTAGTTCCATGGAGTCGTTCCACTTGCACTCGATGCCTTTCCCCTGGCAGCGCCGGCATGGCTTTTCCTCGCTACACCGGAGATGATTGGATGAGCATTCTTTACACGCCTTTGTTACCCTTCCGGCTATGTACCGGGGCTGTTCGGTGGAGCCTTCTGTAGCGTCCCCGGCTTGGGAGCTGTGTCCGGCAACGTGTCTCTTGAGCAGGTCCCTTTGAGCAGTCTTAGCCAGCTAGTATTGAGTTACACTGATAAGCCTGGGTATACCTACGGTCTTGTAAAGGCTTTTGGGCAGACATGGCACTTGTAAGGCTTGGTCTGGGTGTCTAGGGAAGATGGTTGTGTAAGCAGCATTTACTCCGAGGCACACCAAGTCCACGAGACAAGAGCCAGCCCTGCAGCGGGAGGAACATACGGGATCGCACATGACGAGCTAGGTGATCCAGGCGCTTGTAGTTCTTCTTACAAGAGCCACACTGGAACATGCCAGATTGCGCTGTTGCCATATCAGCAGCTTGAAGCCCGCCCGAACCAGCAAGCGGATAGATCAAGCTATGGGCCGCTGATGATTGAGGGCTCGGAACGTGGGGAATAGGGAGAAGGAGAAGAGGAGGGGAAATACTGCCATGGTCCGGATCTTATTGCGGTGGCTTGGCTCACTTGGTTGCGGGGGTGGCGTCTGGGGCGCAGGACGAGTTGCGGTCGGGAAATTCTCCCCACATACCCGATGGGTTAGGGTGAGGTATTGCCTGTCTATAAAGCAAATCTATACTAATTTCGTCCGGTCAAAGCGAGGATTCCCCACTTATTCTAGGTATGATAAGATAGCTAGGGGCCTCAGCATTTATGTCTGATGTCTGATTTCCATTTTTGATATCCGAGGTCCCTCTTAAAAATGCATAAATGGGTGATTGTCGGGACCCACTTCCGTGACATTTTCCTGTCCTGGTCGGGATAAACCGTGATACAAGGCGAGGCATCAACGATATACCAGAACGTACACCGTTGAATAAATTGCTACGCGAAACGCTTAATGTAAGCTTTTTTTTGGCGATTTTCTGCTCGTTTTTATCTCTGTGTTAAGGGGGCTGAGCCCACCAGATCCCCAAGCGGGAGGTTAAGCGATATTGTTGGAATAAAATATGGCATTATTCCACTCGACCAACACAAAAACCACGGTTAATGTGTATAGCCTAATGGAGGCCATACCCCAGTTTGACAGATATTCCTATACAATAAGTAGTTCACAGCTGTAAAACTCTAGCTGATATCTATAGTTTAGCTGTAACGTAGATATCCAGGGCTAATAAGCAGCTCCAAAATCCGGAGCGAGTGGGGTATAGCCATGACGCAGCTGTAAACCACGTAGGAGGACCTCGCGGCCGGGACTTAGATGTACCTGCCAGCAGAAACCTGACGAACGAAGGTGGTGTGGCCTCGAAAAAAAAAAGGCTGAAGACAGCTTAGAATATTTTGACCAAGTAAGGGGCTTACATGGCCCCATTTTTCAATTTCATCACTGAAGTAGCTAAGCTTCGTTTAGCAATTACCAATTAGACCCATATGTTCCAAGGTTCAATGTTGGATGAAGAGGGTGCCCTAATTGAAAAAATGATAGACCGGGAAGCCGCGGCTTTAATGTTGAAATATTATGGCATCCCGAGGTGTGGAAAATTGACTAGAGATAAACTCCTTGTTTCTAATTTAGAGCTATTTCATGGTCCATTGAGAGGTACCTACTCAATCGGTGCAGCTCCCGAAGCGTCCGGCACCCCGTCCCCTTCCACCAATTTTGCCCCCACAATCTCCAACACGGGAACTTCTGCAAGCCGTGAAATGATGTGGTGGAGCGTCGGTAGTTGCTGCCAATCCAAACCATCGACTTCTATACTTGCCTTATTGGTCGTGTAAACCCTTCGTGGTCGTGGAGGCGGCACTGCCTTGGAGAAGGGGTCGAAGACGGTATATTCTTCCGCAGCAATATTCTTGTTCGCGCGGCCACTCTTAGGCAGGTACTTGTAGGTCAGAATTCCCGCATCGGCCTCTCCACTTAATGCACCCGTGGTAGTTGATGGGTCCACTTCTACCAAGTCTTCTAGTAAGAAGTTACCCCAGAGGGCCCCTTCCCACCCGGTGCGGATGCGGTAAGAGCTGGAACGACGGTATACATCGATGGAGGTATAAAGTTTGGGCATTCCGAGTTCCTCCCGGCCTGAAACGATGGGGTCCGCCAAGGACTCGAAAAGGACGGGGAGGTAGGTGCCCTTAATTACCGAGCCATCGTCCTTGACATACTCAACCCCGTGTATGTACAAGCCAATATGCTTGTATCCCGTCCCACCCAGCCACTCCATGTTGTCCAGAGTTGTCTGTGAGAAGGAGGCATACGCAACGCTATCTGGAGATGTGAACCGCCATCCTTTGCGACCAGGTGGGAACAGATTCTGCAGGACGGTTCGCGAGGTCTTGAACTTGACTGAAACCGTTATAAATGTCGAATTTGTGCCTCCGCGGGGTAAACCGAGATGGGTCTGTCGCGGTCCCGGCATTGGGCCAAAGGCGATAGGCATGCGCCAGTAGGGATCGGGGATCTGATTCCACGTCCACTCACGAAGACATTGGGTCGAATTATCCCACTCGTCATGCCCGAAATTAAAATTGGTAAAGCCGTATACTGTATTCATATGGTAAGGTTGGGTCATTCGCAGTTATTCGCAATTGGGTGGCTTACTATCCAGCTGCTTGTCGTCCGTACGATCTTCGCCAATGGCACGCGAGAAACCTTGGATGCGTGTGGCTCGCTCGTGCCGGATATCATGGTAGAGCCTGAGTCGTTCAGGCACCTCGGTGGTTGAGATTCCTGGAGACAGGACTACCGCTAGCGAGATAGCATCTTCGATCGCAACTGCGCCGCCCTGGCCCTGGTGCGGCAGGAAAGGATGGGCCGCATCTCCGAGCAAAGCTAGACGGTGGTGATGCCACTGGGGGACGATGTCCATGTCCAGGAGCTTCCACACCTTGACGCTCTGGGGTTCGGCCTTGCCTAGGAGCCGAAGAATGGTCGGGTCGAATTTGTCGAAAATCTGCAACATCTTCTGCAGGTTGCCCTGTTGACCCCAAGAGTTATCGCAATCGGCCGCTGACTCGTCTTCCGGATGGATCAATACGAAGTTCAGGACAGTATTGTCCGAAGTAGGGTACATGATAATGCGCGAATCGTTGCCATACCAGATGCTGAGCTCACCGGGGTGCTGGACCAGCTTGGCCGTAATAGGGTCATTTGCGGCTGCCTCCTTCGAGACCAAGAAACGAAATGCGCTTTTGCCCCGGCACTCCGCCTTAAGCTGGCCCCCAGGCACGGCATGCCGGGTGGCCGAATGCACTCCATCGGCACCCAACACCACATCGCCATGGAACTGGCTGCCATCCTCTAGCGTGATACTTGCTGTCTCGGCGACGACCTGAGCAACACGGGAAGCTGTTCGAAGAGGGATTGCATCGCGGGTTTTCGTGGCAGTTGTGGCTATTCTTTTCAGGTTGCGGTGCAGATCAACTCGGTGCGCGAGAAGCCAGGGATGTTGCCACCTCTTATTCGCTTCCTTGAGGTTCATCTGTCGCTGCACCTCTCCCGTCGCGTTATACTCTGTGAGCTAGATAACCCTGTTAGCAACTAGTCCACGGTATTCCGCTGGCGAGACAAGGCCTTACTCGTTCCATGGGGTTGGCGCCAAACTGTTCGGCAAAAATTCCCAGGCGTCTAAGGAGGCCGTTTGCGTTTGGGGCTAGGTGAATGGCTGCCCCGGTCTCCGTGGCCAGATGCGATTGCTCAAATATTTGAATGTCATGGCCCTGATTGCGGAGTGCAATGGCTGCGGTCAATCCACCAATACCAGCACCCACTATCAAGATCTTTAGGGGCCTGGCCTCATCAGAAGCATGAGATGTGATACTCTGTGTGGCCGTCATTTTGTGAGGTCAACCCAGGCAGGGGACGCGATTGATTGGTGAGGAGGTGTTCAACAATGCAAGCTCCATGGTTTAATAAATGGATGTCCCATACTTATAGTCTTGTATGACCCGTCGACGCCACATTCCTCTGGCGTACAGTCCCGATATGTCGGGCTATCGGGGCCACATCAGCCCAGGCCTCCGGAGGTTAAACCTCGCTCACGACCCCGAACTCTGTGGAATCTGCAGCCTCGGGTAAATTTAATGCATTATTCATTTCACGGGCTTCTGTGGGCGGCAGACTGATGAAATAATGGATAGATCTTCACTGTAACTAACTACCGTGTTGTTACTGCCACGCCCCAAAGCCAAATTTTCTAGGTCGAGACTGGAGTGGAATTCCAAGGTTGTAAATGACATACACCATCGCTTTCAAGAATTTACTGGGCGCTCTCTGGCTGTATACATCTACGTTCCGGTGTCACTAATTGGTTCGCCGACGAGGCTGCAGCAACAGCAGCGAAGGCAATCCCCTCCTGATATGTCACGAAGATTGCCTTGCGCCGGTCTATCTTCCAAAGTCCCTGCGAGCTGCCGATATCCTCAAGAACAGTAGTGGAAATCATGTCCACTATCCCGAAGTGGTCCCGACGCCAGTCCTCGGGTGGAGGTCACACGTATGAGTGCGAAATATAAGTAAAAAGAAAAAAAGAGATTGTCGGAAATAGACCTTGGAAGTTGTAACTGTTCACTCTTACTTTTTCTTTCTTTTTCCACGCAAACGAACCTTGGAGACTGTGTCGCACAATGCCTAATGCCATTGGCGATATCCAGAAGGTGGACACTACCTCGTTCCCATACATCTTCGAGCAGAATGTCACCGTCCCACTCAAGGCGACTGGTGGCCTCATCCGCTGCAACATATATCGACCCAAGACCGAAGCGCTCGTCCCAGTGATCGTGACGTATGGACCTTACGGGAAGGACATCCACTACGAAATGTAACCGGCCAGAACTCTTCTCACAAGCTGCTCCTATCTCAGCCATACTTGCTGACAACCTTGGTTAGATTCCACCCTTCATCCTTCGCGGAAGTCAACTCGGAGCACCACTCGGCACATTCGGCGTGGGAGACACCTGACCCTGGATTCTGGACCCGCCATGGTTATGCCGTTGTGCGCGCCGACGAGCGAGGTCTCGGGCAGTCGCCAGGCGTGCTGGATACCATGTCCCGCGGCACAAGTGAAGCTTTCTTCGACGTGATCGAATGGGCGGCCGAGCAGACGTGGTCGTCGGGAAAAGTTGGTCTGCTGGGCGTTAGGTGAGATTCCTCGGATTCAAAACTTTGTGCGGTTCTGACCCCTAGGCAGCTACTATGGAGGGAGCCAGTGGCGTGTCGCTGCTCGTCAGCCCAAGGGCCTTGCGGCGATAATTCCCTGGGAAGGGATGTCAGATTACTACCGCGATCGCTGTCGTCAAGGTGGCATTCTATCTAATGGTTTCATCAAATTTTGGTGGGACCGCCAAGTCATCACCAACCAGTATGGCATCCCAGGACGTGCTGCACGTAACTGGGGACCCGATACCATTGAGGGCGATCTGTCAAAAGAGGAATTGGCTGCCAACCGTCGCGACCAAACGGAAGACAACGTGGCTCACAGGTTCCGCGATGACGTCTACTACGCGTCCAAGGAGTATAATATGGGTGATATTCAGGTGCCCGTGCTCAGCGTTGCCAATTGGGGCGGAATCTGTCTACATCTGCGCGGCAATGTGGAGGGCTGGACGTGGGCAGGGTCTCCCCTGAAATACTTGCGCTTCATTACTGGTCGTCACGATTTGCCTTTCTACTATCACGACGAGGTGGAGATCCAGCGCAGCTTTCTGGATGCTTTCCTCAAAGGTGAAGATCGTGAGGGCTGGAGTATCCCTGGCAAGCTGCCACCTGTCAGCCTTATTCTGCGCAAGGGGGACGTCGGCTTCAACGATGCAAAGGCCGAAAGAGCATACACCCGGCGCAGTGAGCACGAGTGGCCAATTGCCCGGACGCAATACACCCCTTTCTTCCTTCACCCCGACGGAAGATTAATCGGTAATGAGACCGCAATTAAGAGCTTGCCTGTGACAAAGGTCTCTTACCCTGCTTTGGGCACCCTCGACAGCCCGCAGCTGTTGCGGTTTGAGACTGAATCTTTTACGCAAGAGACAGAGATTACCGGTCACATTGTGGCACATCTGAATGTTTCGGTGACTCCGGATCCAGGAAGTGAGATCATCCCTTCCGACATTGATCTTTTCGTCACCTTGCGATACATCTCTCCAGCAGGTGAGGAGGTCTTTTATACGGGCACGGCCGGCGATCCTGTGCCCTTGACCAAGGGCTGGCTGCGTGTTAGCTTGCGGAAGATTGATCCTAATCACTACAAGCACCGAGCATGGCTGCCTCATCGAAATTACGTGAGCACGGACGTGGAGCCAGTCATTGTGGGCGATATCTACGCTGTGGATGTGGAGATCTGGCCAACAAACGTCGTTGTGGAACAAGGAGGCAAAATCATTCTGGAAGTCGCCTCGGGTGATACGCAGGGATGCGGTATCTTCAAGCATGACTCCCCAATCGATCGGCAAGTATCTTATCAACGGAGAACGGAAACATATCCGCTAACTATTGGCAATAGGTCGAAGGAGAAATTTCATGGGAACAATCACATCCATTTCGGATCTCAGTTTCAAAACTACGTCTCCTTGCCTGTCATTCCGCCGAAGGGTGGTGAGAATTGATTTGGCTTCGAACGTTGAATGCTTAGAGATGTCTGTATATAGCTTATCAAAAACCTTGTTCAAGACAGTCTTGTATATGTTGATCACACTTAACCAGCAAAAGAAAGATGGACCCAGAATAGCGGTGACATCACGATCATCAGTGCCCACTGCCCAGGTGGTGAGGCACTTTTGGCATTGGTCTGTCTGGATCACTTAGCGAGCGCCATCCCCTTTTTCGGGAATTTCCAGAAAACCTTAGTCGAGAGTATAAATTGTTGCCATTATCAATGTCACACCCCCCACTACACCTATTCAAAACCCATCCCTCCGCTATCACCAACTTTCACCAAGGTCGTTAGCATGGCTGTCTTCACAATTACATTTACGGTTCCTGGCCAGGATGGAGAACAATCCTTTCAGTGTGACGAAAACACTTGGCTTTTGGACGCAGCTGAAGCAGCTGGCTTCGATTGGCCCTATCAAGAGCGTTCCGGGAATGATTCTACCTCGGTTGCACGTTTGACTTCTGGTCAAGTCGACCAGAGTCAACAAACTTTTCTAGTTGAGGAACAGATCGCTGCCGGACTCATCGTTACCGCTGTCGCTTGGCCACAGAGCGACTGCGCTCTTGTTATCGACCAAGGAGAAGAGCTATAATCCGCGTAAGACGCATGATCTGTCCTCGGGGGTGTTTTTTTTTTTTTTTTTTTTTTTTTTTTTTTTTTTTTGGGAAGAGGATTCAGGGGCAGTGGGGACCACGTTTCTCACCAGCACTGCGGCGTCTCCTACGTCTGCTATCCCTATCATCTCAACAAAGAAGGCTCTATCCACGACGGCAACAACGGCAACAATGGCGTGAACCGAATCTCCGAGCAACGGAAGCCAGTGGCTTCACCGCGAGCCCCCGTCAGACATTACATCACGGATGGATGGGTGGTTCGTTTTACCCCCCCCCCTCGCCCAAGTTGTTCTACCAACTAGACCAAAATGTACCCAGTTTTTCATGGCTGTGGAGTAGTTCCAAGACCGAACTGTACAGCGCCTGTGATGATACGTACCATAGACTCGATACAGAGAAAGAACCACATTTTCTTACGGAAGTTTGTATTATTTAGAGAAGCGGAGCCTACGGGATGACGAGGAGTCGAATAAGGAAAACCACGTGCTGAATTCAGCAGAATTACTGAATGCGCAGGGCTTCAACCACATTTACAGCTTCTGTGGGCGAATGCTATATGTTGTAGCTAGTTACAGTGATTAAGGTGACCGGTGGATTCCCACCGATTGCAAACTGTTCTTTCCAAGCTAAAGCTCGAGAACACCCCTCTTTCCTGGAGCTATGTCGTCACTCCTGGGAGCTGTGGGTCCTCCGAGGAATGATTCTTACCCCTGGAAGCGACCAACAGTGTCTGGAAGTTTCAATATGGACTCTTTGTATGACAGGTCGCGGATAATCAAGATGGCTCAAAATTAGAGGAATGAACTCCAAATTGGAGAAAGGAGTACTTAAATATTAGAGAGATTAAGTGCCGGCGAACATGATTTTTGTACGGAGTACGAAAAGGTGGATCCTAGCCTGAAGTATCGCAGGCCAAATACTCGCAACACCGCAGTCGGTATAGTCTGTTCGCTCAACCAATCAATCACCTCGGTTCTCTAAAAACTCGCGCATACGGATCTACTCGGCGGGAGCTACCATATTCGATTAGCTCCGACAGCTTTTGAGACTTTCATATTGCGTAAGTACTGTCCACAGAAAGTACTACGGAATTGTTGGAGCATTTGAATAGTGATGTATCTTCCACCGCTGTTTGACCGTGTCTATGACAAGGGGGCACCCTCTTTTTGTTCAACAGGAATAGCTGAAGAGTTTAATGCCCAATGGAGAAAGGTTCAATACTTTGCGCTGGGTCGCCGCTTCGCTTCCATCCGCTGTTGCTGTTGTTGTTATGCAGGTCACCGAGACAACTTATCCTCCAGCCGGCGCCACGACCCTCCTTCCAGCAGTGGACGAAGCTGTGTGGGCACTATCTCGGATTACCAGCCAGTTGTCCTACTTTCGTCGACTATGATCCTGGTTGTGGCTCTGATCGTGAACAATATCCAACGCTGTTATCCCGTTTTCTGGATAAGTCCACCCGCTGCAAAGCCTGTTCTTCCACAGGATAGCAATTTGAAATCATAGATCTCGGGGGGCTGCTGGGTATGATGTCCACCCCTTATTGTGATACATGAAAGGAAGTTCAGCGGGAACAGACATGCTATGTCCCTTTGGGTGGCTAGTCCAGCCAGTGTGGTCTTTCTGACGAGGGTTAGGGGCGAAGTATGACCCTCTGGAGTATTGTTGGATTTAACTACGGGATAAAAGTCACATTCCACATACTACTTAGATATTTAGGTACTTAATGGCTCAAAATAACCTTGGAACCGTTACTCCGTGCCCGTCCCGGCCCGTGTACGGGTCGCCAAGCCATCGATCCACGAGGTAGGAACCGTGGAAAGCTCGAACTCAGTTCAGATCACGTACGACACCTACGTAGTTAGTATCAGTGGTTCACCTTCAACCTCAAGTCCTAGGTAGCTTCCAAGCTTACATGTGTAGGTCGCTCTCTCCGATATAATCATCACAACCATATAATTCAACATTGTCTCGCTGATAGAATTCGCGTGCGGAGGTTCCAAGGTTTCTTTGTATACTGACTATACATGTTTGCTAATCATAATCTGTGGATATCCCCCTAGCTATAGCTAACATAGCTAGCCTTTCCCTTAAGAATTATTTACCAGCCCTTCATCCGCCTCTTACTCCCTGCTCAGTATAGTTATATATGGTTACTGCTTCCTAGATCATCTCAGCAACTTCTTGAGACTTTTCCCAATCAGGCATATCTCTGTGTATAGTTATGCCTCCTCGTCTCCTACCTGGGCCGTATATCAATCTCTCATGGAATTCGTAAACATTGTTTCCGATACAGGTCGAGGACCAATCATACCTGCGTATGTAGTTGCCCTAGGTGCTACTAAAGCGCATATAATATCAATTCATGTATCTTTACAGGTATTATATGGAAGTGATGCCTAAATATATAGAAATGGGATTGTGGTCCAGAAGCAATGGTGTTTCCGAAAGGAAGACGCGACACAAAGTGTACAGAGGGAACAACAGCAAACCTGGAAAGACCAGTATCTCAATATCTCTACACCCTTCCTCCGCCTCTCCTTCCTCTTCTCCATCATCCCCATCATCCTTGTCAGGTATTCTTTCCATCACATCAGACCCAAATCAGTCTAAGTGATCACAAGGTAGCAGTCCCAACTGTCGTCTAGACGCGACCCAGTAAATGGCGAGTGCGCTAATTGTGAGTACCTTAGATATATAACAACCTTGGAAGTTTTCACCATGTCTGCGGAAGATTACAAAGATATCCACCGGGAGGGTTTTGTCTACGGACTTGGTCGCTTCCGAGCCGAGCCCTGTAATGTTTGTACCCAAATTTTCACGCGAAGGGCATAAAGCATTCAGGGATAATCTCAGTTTCGTCCTGTATCAGCTGAACCATTATGAGGTGCAGTTTGAGGAGAAGGACTTCTCTGGGAATGGAACTGGATTGATGAAGAACATTCTCTAAGAGGCGACCACGTTCCCCGCCATATTCTGGAGTTCCAAACCCAAACGCATGTGGAGTGGCTAGGCCAGCGTACCCCCGGGCAGCTCTCGACCCTGCCTAATGTATTATGGGAAAATGTTGAAGGCAGCAAGCGATATCGCAAGTCTGAGCCACAAGAAGGCCCTGGGAGGAAAACTCATACCCTTTTTATGGGTTGAGCTGCCGTTTCTGTGGAGAAGGCCGCCAGTGGGCACGTTGCTCAAGAGAAGAGTTTTCAGGATGGAAAGGGAGAGCAAGGGTAAGCGAGACAAGATGCATACGGACTATCTCAACGCGCTTCACTTGAAGGACCAAGTCAATGTCCCGATGCAACCTTCAGAGGGCGGAAGGCCCCGAGGCCCCTGTTGGCGTAATGCGGCCCGGGGCCCGGGTGGAGCACTAGGAACGCCACTTGTGCTTCAGAGTCTTAGGCTCAGCTATACTTGATCACGATCTACGATCTACATATGTTGGTTATCTTTCATACTCTACGGTCCTTTGCCGTTGTAGTAACTTGTAGTTGGCCATTTATAAGGACTTGCTCAGAACATGTTCAGTTCCTAAGATCCCCCCGAGTTTATGGCAAAAGACTTCACAGAAGAACAAAAACAGTCGAAGACGTCCTCCTAATTGAGACAATTTGGTACAGATATATATAGTCATAGAAAAATGAGAGCAAATACAATAGCAAATAAATGCATCGTTTCAGCGTCTGATTACACAAGTTAAATCCATGAACAAGGTGTCATAATCGAATACACCACGTACCGCTAATTCTGGCTCACATGACAACACAGCAAGAGTTTTGCTTCTTGGCCTAGGTTTGGTTGTGTTAGCTCATTCAAACGAAAGCAAAATTCGATTCACATACCTGGGTATAGAACATCTTGCTTTGAGCTGACAGCCCATCACTCTTCTGAACCAAGGAGTCAATCTTCTCACCGCGCTCCAGAACACTTTCGATCTGTAAACAGTTAGCACGTGGAGTGAGCCCATACAAACATAAGAGCATACCGTCTTGTGAAGGACAATCTTGGTTTCGTCAAGCTCCTGCTGGATCTTCATGATGCTGTCGGCCTGGCTTGGGTCCTGGTACTTGACGATATATTCCTTCAGTTGTGGCAGGGGGCAGGCATTCTCACGCAAAGAGGGGTCGGAAAAGGCAGTACGTGGGTGTTTGGCAAGGAACTCGTCCACAATCTTGCCCAAAAGCTGGTGGGCCACTAGGGCAGGGTAGTCTCCGTCTGTCACAATAACACCGGCAACACCCTCTGTCCGTCCGTAGGCGTGGAATGTGTAGGCCTTCTCCTCAATATCCTGTCGTTGGCCTGGCTTTGTCTTCTCGGCGACAGTTCGGGTGAAGAGCATCAGGAATTCATCGTAGCTGTTAAGCGGTTGGCGGTTAGTGACCTAACCATATCGGACCAAGAGAGGATGTGTGAGCATACTTCTGACGAGTGAAGCGCGAAAAGCTATTAGTAATTAGCGAGACGATCCAGTCAGTTGCAGCGCGCATATGAAACTACCTGCTGAGGTCCTTTTCCCCGCATAGCTGGAGAGCTGGCTGCGTGTCGTTCCGGAAAACCTGCAAGATTTATAGATGATAAGCACCGTATCAAAGCTTATATTGAGTTAAATCCAAGCTGCAATGGAACATACGCCGATATAAAGAATCTTCATGGTGACAGCGTGGTTGTCCGCACAAGGACAAGGAGGCAAATAGCTGTCGAGGGTAGTGGGGCGTCGGGTTGTAGTAGTTGCGTATCCAGGAATTACTCTAGTGTCAAAAGCACCAGGCAACTTCTTTATCGTACGAGGTCAGCTGTATGGTCAGCTGAAGGGGCAAAGCAGAGTGACAAGTGTTAAAGCCTAAAACAGAGGCTCCTGAGTTGCCGATAACAATGATGCACTGGACCCTCCGCATTGTGGCCTGAGGCATGAGAAGCACACCGCTCTTGTCATGCGACCGGCTGAGCCCTGCAGGCCTGCCCTATAACTCCTTTTGGCCCAGCTTATCCCCTCGTTCCCTACATTCTTTGTTGCTTGGCTTATCACTTCTTGGTCATTACGTCAAGTGAACAGTCATATCTGCTCGACAATGGACAGCATCGCAGCTACCGAGTCGCAATGGCTGACGCAACTAGCAGCCATGCGCCAGGCTATTGCTGATCTGAAGCTCCCCCAAGCCCTTCCTCATGAATTGATCAGTTATGGAAGCGATATTGATCTAGACATTGATGACGACTACTCTTCTCCCGGGACAAATGATGATGTGTGGGATATCATCAGCTCTGACGATGAAACTTCCGATGATCTGGACGACTTGCATGGACTCGACGAACCTCATCTCGCACCGGGGTCCTCTTACGATCGGTTCTGGCTGGAAGACAAGTGTCAGGATTTGGCCATACGAAACTCATCTATGGATGCGACAGAGCTCGCTCAGCAAGTCATCGCCACTCTGGCTGCTGACAGCAACGACGAGGAGCTACAAATGTCTTTGGCCGAGGTTGTTGGATTCGATGACCTGGATCTGGTGATTGAGCTGATTGCACACCGGGGAGAAATTCTGTCGGACAAGGGACCCCGTTTGGAATCCCAGACAGATGGGCTCATGGCAGGCAGACTTCAAACACGAGCAGAGAGAGAACATGCTCTGCGACAGCGCGACTTTGAACATAAGCATGCAACCTTGATGCCGGCCCAGACCCGATCGGAACCCTCCTACCCGCATGTTTTCAAGCAGCACACCTCCGGAAATACACTTTCTGCTAATGGAAGGAAATACGGGCTGCCTCTGGGAAGCGAGCAGATCGAGGAACCGAAATACACTGAATTCGCGATTCCGGCGTCAAAGGTTGGAACACTTGGAAAGGGCCGGAAAATGGTGGAGATAGCTGAAATGGATGGCCTTTGCCGGGGTACTTTCAAGGGTTATAAAACCCTGAATCGTATGCAAAGCTTGCTCTACGATGTTGCATACAAAACCAACGAAAATATGCTTATTTGCGCGCCGACTGGTGCTGGTAAAACGGATGCCGCCATGTTGACTGTTCTCAATGCTGTGGGAAAGAACACATCTCCCAATCCGTTGGAAAACCCAGAAGCGACGGAGTTCACTGTTCAAGTTGACGATTTCAAGATCGTCTATGTTGCTCCCATGAAGGCTTTGGCTGCTGAGGTGACAGAGAAACTCGGAAAACGTTTAGCCTGGTTGGGAATCAAGGTCCGCGAACTGACCGGTGATATGCAGTTGACCAAGCGGGAGATCGTTGAGACCCAGATCATCGTTACTACCCCTGAGAAATGGGATGTCGTAACGCGGAAAAGCACCGGAGACACAGAGCTTGTTCAGAAAGTCCGCCTTCTGATTATTGATGAAGTCCACATGTTGCACGATGAGCGAGGAGCGGTCATCGAATCCTTGGTCGCTCGAACCCAACGTCAGGTAGAAAGCACACAGTCACTAATTCGTATTATTGGCCTATCAGCCACCCTTCCGAACTATACCGATGTGGCGGACTTCTTGAAAGTGAACAAAATGGCCGGCATGTTCTTCTTTGATCAATCATTCCGACCCGTACCTCTTGAGCAACACTTCATCGGCGTCAAAGGAAAGCCCGGCTCCAAACAGTCTCGTGACAACATTGACTCTGTTGCCTACGAGAAGGTCCGCGATATGATGGAGAGAGGCCACCAAGTCATGGTTTTCGTCCACTCCCGCAAAGATACGGTAATGACTGCCAGGATGCTTATGCAGCTAGCTGCAGAGGAGGGCCGGGAAGACTTATTCAGCTGTCATGATCATGAAAACTATTCCAACGCCCTTCGTGACATGAAACACGCGCGTGCGCGTGAATTGCGAGACCTCTTCGCCAGCGGATTTGGAACTCATCATGCCGGAATGACTCGAAGCGACCGAAATCTGATGGAGCGGATGTTCTCAGAAGGTCTAATCAAGGTACTGTGCTGTACAGCCACCCTAGCCTGGGGCGTCAACCTCCCCGCAGCCGCGGTTGTTATCAAAGGTACTCAGTTGTATAACCCCCAAGAGGGTAAATTCATTGATCTTAGCATTCTCGATGTTATGCAAATCTTTGGTCGTGCAGGTCGTCCACAATTCCAGGACACAGGTATTGGATTTATCTGTACTACCCATGACAAGTTGAACCACTACCTATCTGCTGTGACTGCGCAGCAGCCCATTGAGTCGCGCTTCTCTAGTCGACTTGTGGATAACTTGAATGCTGAAATCTCGCTTGGGACAGTCACCTCTGTTCCAGAGGCTGTACAATGGCTTGGCTACTCTTACCTCTATGTGCGCATGAAACGTGAGCCGAGAAACTATGGAATCGAGTTTGCCGAGTTACGCGATGACCCAATGTTGGTTCAAAGGCGGAGGCAGTTGATCTTACAAGCAGCTCGGGTGCTACAAAAGAGTCAGATGATCATCTTCAACGACAAGACCGAAGATCTCAAGGCCAAGGATGTGGGCCGCATTGCGAGTCAATACTACGTATTGCAAACCAGTGTCGAGATTTTCAACGACATGATGCGTCCCCGATCTGGTGAGGCAGATGTACTCAAGATGATCAGTATGAGTGGAGAATTCGACAACATCCAATCTAGGGACACCGAGTCGAAAGAGCTTCAGCGACTGCGCGATGAAGTTGCGCAGACTGAAGTTGCCGGAGGAAACGATACGCCGCATGCGAAGACAAACCTCTTGTTGCAAGCCTATATCTCTCGCGCCAAAATTGAGGACTTTGCTTTAGCCTCCGATACCGGATATGTTGCCCAAAACGCGGCACGTATCTGCCGTGCTCTCTTTATGATCGCGCTGAATCGCCGCTGGGGCTATCAATGCCAGGTTCTGTTGTCTCTTTGCAAGTCTATTGAGAAACAGATATGGCCCTTTGATCACCCTTTCCGTCAGTTCGACTTGCCCCAGCCGATTCTACGTAACCTCGACGAAAAACTTCCAACTACCTCCATAGAGTCGATGAAAGAAATGGAGCCTGCGGAAATTGGCCAACTTGTTCATAACCACCGCATGGGTAACACATTGTCCAAGCTCCTGGACAATTTCCCAACTCTGAGTGTTGAGACCGAGATTGCACCCCTTAACCGCGACGTGCTTCGTATTCGCCTTTCCATCTACCCCGAGTTTACCTGGAATGATCGTCACCACGGAGCATCCGAATCTTTCTGGGTCTGGGTCGAGAACTCGGAAACATCAGAAATCTATCATCACGAGTACTTCATCCTGAGCCGGAAGAAGCTTTACGCTGACCACGAGCTCAACTTCACTATTCCGCTGTCTGATCCCCTCCCCAGTCAAATCTACATTCGTGTGATCTCTGATCGCTGGCTGGGCGCTGAAACCGTTAGCCCAGTTTCTTTCCAGCACCTCATTCGACCGGACACTGAAAGCGTGTATACTGATCTACTCAATCTCCAGCCACTTCCTATATCGGCTCTCAAGAATCCCATTCTTGAGGAAATATATGGGCAGCGCTTCCAATTCTTCAATCCCATGCAAACACAGATCTTCCATCTCCTTTACCACACACCAGCCAACGTTCTCCTTGGTTCTCCTACTGGTAGTGGAAAGACTGTTGCAGCTGAGCTGGCAATGTGGTGGGCTTTCCGTGAGAAACCCGGCTCCAAGGTTGTCTACATTGCACCAATGAAGGCTTTGGTCCGTGAACGAGTTCAAGATTGGCGTAAGCGTCTCACCAGACAGATGGGTCTGAAGCTTGTTGAATTGACCGGTGACAATACACCTGACACACGTACTATTCGGGATGCCGATATCATAATCACCACACCTGAGAAATGGGACGGCATCTCACGTAGTTGGCAGACCCGTGACTACGTCAGGAAAGTGAGCCTCGTGATTATCGATGAAATTCACTTGCTCGGCGGTGATCGAGGTCCCATTTTGGAAATCATTGTTTCCCGAATGAATTATATCGCTTCCCAATCAAAAGGATCCGTTCGACTGATGGGCATGTCCACCGCCTGTGCCAATGCTTCTGATTTGGCCAACTGGCTTGGTGTCAAAGAAGGTCTATTTAACTTCCGTCATTCAGTTCGTCCGGTCCCCCTTGAGATTTTCATCGATGGGTTCCCTGAACAGCGTGGTTTCTGTCCCTTGATGCAGTCAATGAATCGTCCAACTTTCCTCGCGATCAAGAATCACTCCCCAGAGAAGCCAGTCATTGTCTTCGTTGCTTCTCGCCGACAAACGCGCCTGACTGCTAAGGATTTGATCAATTACTGCGGTATGGAGGATAATCCTCGTCGATTTGTGAGAATGTCTGAAGATGATCTGGAGTTAAATCTCGCGCGGGTGAAAGATGATGCCTTGAGAGAAGCCCTGAACTTTGGTATTGGTTTGCATCATGCTGGTTTGGTTGAATCTGACCGTCAACTGGCGGAAGAACTATTTGCCAACAACAAGATCCAAGTTCTTGTGGCGACTAGCACACTTGCTTGGGGTGTTAACCTTCCAGCACACCTTGTCGTGGTCAAAGGAACACAGTTCTTCGACGCTAAGATTGAAGGTTATAGGGACATGGACTTAACCGATGTTCTGCAAATGCTTGGTCGTGCTGGGCGCCCGCAGTTCGACACCTCCGGTATTGCACGCATCTTCACCCAGGACGCAAAGAAGGCTTTCTACAAGCACTTTCTCCACACCGGTTTCCCCGTCGAGTCGACGCTGCACAAGGTTCTCGACAACCATCTCGGCGCTGAGGTATCTGCTGGAACCATTGGAACGCAGCAAGATGCATTGGACTACTTGACTTGGACATTCTTCTTCCGTCGATTGCACAAGAACCCCTCATACTACGGCCTCGAGATATCTGCCGAGGAACAAAACACGATGGCAGCCCAGGCTACAGCTCAAGATTTCATGGTTGAATTGGTTGGGAAGTCGCTCAACGATCTTGCAGAATCGTCCTGTGTTCTTGTGGACTCGGCCACGGGAGAGGTCGACTCTACTCCCTTCGGCAAGATCATGAGTTACTACTACCTATCGCATAAGACGATCCGGTACCTCGTGTCCCATGCGAAACTTGATCCGACTTTCCAGGATGTTTTGAGCTGGATGTGTTCCGCAACCGAATTTGACGAGCTGCCTGTCAGACACAATGAAGATCTGATAAATGCTGAGTTGGCCCAGAACTTGCCGCTATCTATTGACTGCATGGGCGATGCGCCCCTCTGGGACCCACATACCAAGGCGTTCCTTCTCCTCCAGGCTTACATGTCGCGGATCGATCTTCCCATCACTGATTATGTTGGCGATCAGACATCTGTGCTCGATCAAGGCATTCGTGTCATCCAGGCCTCAATCGATGTCATGGCTGAGCTCGGCTATATTCCTGCGTGTCAAATGCTCATGACTCTCCTCCAATGCATCAAGTCGGCGCGCTGGCCTGAAGACCACCCGTTGTCGATTCTGCCAGGCGTCCCGACTGACAAGCCACGCAGTGGTCTCCCTGGAACTCTGGTGTCGCTCTCGTCACAACCTGCTGGTGCAGTTGCTGCTCTGGTCAAGAAATTAAACCTTCCATTTAACTTTACTCGCATTACGTCCCAGCTGCCTCAACTGTCGGTCTCGGTTGGGAGTGTTTCTGCTAAGGGCATTGAAGTGTCTATGACACGGCGTAACCAGCCCACGACCCCCGAATGCAAAGTCTATTCCCCTCGGTTCCCCAAACCACAAACTGAGGGCTTCTTCTTGATTGTTTGCAGTGCTCTGTCCAATGGCATGGATGGTGAATTACTTGGCCTGAAGCGTGTGTCTTGGCCACCAGTATCTAAGCGCAACGGCAACGGCAACGGCAAGGGTAGGGACAACCACGGTGCTGGTTCCAGTCGTGGAGGGCCTGTCAGCGATAACAAGGGTGGCATGTTAACTGTGCGCTCCAATGTCAAATTCCCGGAAGGCATCCTCGCGGGTTCCACGAGTACCAGTACAGCTCGGGTGAATATCAGAGTCATCAGTGACTCATATATTGGGATGGTATGGACTGTCTCCAATGTCGAGGTTACTTTGGATACTGGCATCGAGACGCAGACTGTAGCAGAGTCCAGTGTTCCTGCCAAGGACTAGAAGCAAGTGCTCAAACTATTAATCGACGAATTTAGCTGAACACAACATGCATGTATCTCCAGTCATCACAATAAATAGAGAACCATTTCTTCGGCACTTCAAGCCTCCCCTCCTGAGTTTCGAATGAATCAATGATCCTCGTTCCCACACCCATACTCAAATTTTGGCGATCCTTTAGTAAAATATGTAGATGATTTGTCTGTTCTAGGATGTTTAGATATTGTGATGCTGTAGGTCCAATCCGAAAGGGTGCATGATAGCCTGTGACTCATACCTCAAGGGACATCGGTAGTGCCTAGGTAGACAAAACAGTCAACGAAGTGAAATTGGCTTTATGTGAATCCTTCATTTGAAGCTGTGATTGAGCGAGACTTTGCAATGGTTGACCGATGTGCTCTGTTGAGTCTACACACTTACTATAGCAAGCGTATGCAAGAGATGGTGAACTAAGAATTAAACGCGGGCCATGAATAACATGTGTCATTCAAGACGTGGATTAAGATGTTGTAGAAAGTACCAAGACCATATGTAGACAACCAAAGATACGTATGAACAAAGTAGGAGAGGTGGCAAAGGGGAATCAGGTATGAAACGAAAAAACCAAAAGAATTTCGAAAGTGAAAAGAATGGCGCAGTAGAATGTCACAGACACTCAATCTGCAACTCCTGCGAGACACCAGGCCGATGTCCCCGGTGAGCATCTGTAATTTGCGGGGTCATAGGTCTTCTCTGCACGACCCGCTCCTCCGGCTCTAAATGATCAATCCTCATGCCGATGGGAACCAGAACCTGCCGCTTTGCCCGTGAGACAGATACAGTACGTGCCGTTGAGACCTCAACCCTTGGGATAGGACGCCGAGGCTCGGGTGCAGGCTCAGGCTCCTGCTCAGCGGTATCAAATGTCTCAGCAGCATCGGTGAATGGCATACGCATGGAATCTGCTGGCGATACGCCGGATCTAGGAGATACACCGGATTTGGGATTAGTTGACGCGGATAGTGGGGACATGATTCGGTCAATCTTGTCCTGGGTCGGGTTCAGCGATGTAGGAGAGCTTCGAGATGGACTGCTAGATAGTGTGTCCTTTGCGGGTAGGTGTGGTCTGCCTTCCGTTTGAACTGTGAGACGCGGCCGCACTGAGTCGTTGGTTCTGTGGTAGTTTGGTGTCTTATTGGGCTGATGCTGGGTGGTCTTGTTTTGTGGTGAAGTATCCCGAGGCTGTCTTTCTACCGCTCGCGGCAGCGAATCCTTCCTCGGCTGTGGATGAATCCGGGGCTGAGCAACCGGCTTTGTAACAACAATATTGTGCGGTTGGGCGCTCTGCTGCGACCGGGTCTTCTGTGGAGATGGGGTTTTCTTTTCTGGCTGAGCACTCTTCTGTAATGGAGTAGCTGTAGTGTGTGGCTCCGGCTTGATAGCAGGAAGGGGCTTATCATAACTATTAGAGGACCGTGGGGTATTGGAACGCTCCGAGAAAAGCTTTGGGATGACGGGTGACTCGAACGATGACATACTGCCCACGTTCGAACCATGACGGAGCTGTGGCGCAGGCATCTTCGATGGGCTTTCGACAGGGAGCGTGTTTGCTCTCACCAGTTGGTTAGGTCCACGGGAAAAGTTCTGCGTGCCGAGTACCTGGGCCGCTTTCGAAGGCTGGGAAGCTGGAAATAAAGTGAAGCTTGATTGCGCTGGTGATGTTGCCCGGCGTTGGGGCATTGGGGGTGGTGCAGGTGATTTTAAGAAGCCCTATACCAGTGCATGGTTAGTCTCGTACGAGTCTCCAATCGATGAAAATCCATACATTTGCATCAGGCACGCGAAGATTGTCTAGTGTTTTGGCCCTCCTGGCCAGCAGTGAGGGTTTTTGGTTCTTGTTGACGACATTGCTAAACATGACACTGTACCGCTCCATCTGAACGTCCGGGATGTCGACACTCAATAAGAGGCCCTGGGGACTTGGTTCATTCCTGGGTGGCTGGTTCCCGAGTGAAATAGTCCGACTCCGCTGGGGAGTTTGATCGCTTCGGACAGGGACCTTGGTGGGCTCGATCTCAAGTTTCGGCCACTCCTCCGTCGAGTTCTTTCTCAGTCTTGCCTTCTGTGGCCTCTCTGGTAGTTTATAACCGTGGCCTTGTGGCTTGACCTCGCTTTCTTGAGTGGTATTCGGGAGTGGTGTAAGCGCATTCTTTGCCTTGAAGAACCCGCCGATCTTCTTCCACTTGCTGGGCTTATGGCCTGAATCTCTTTCTGCAAAAGTGGATGTATCAAATCTGGGCGGCGGTAGAGGCCCGTCTTGGTTTACCAACATGCCGGGACTGCCCAACGCAATACCAATCATGTGTTGCTCGGTTTGGGCACGGTCTGGTCGAGTGGGAATGGCTTCATCTGGTGGTGCGGTTATGCGAAAGTCGAAAGTAGCACCTTGGTCCGGGGGTGGCTTTCTGAACCACCCATCTCCCGTAGAGGGCTGGCTGAAATCCCACTGCCCAGCCATTGGCTGAGCTGCTTGATGTGAGGCCTCATCAAGAGTGCGAAGGTCGCTCCGTGGCAAGGCATCGCTATAGGTCAAAACAGGAAACGAGATGGTCTCCTTGGGTTGAGTGCGAGACTGGACTGCCGTCATACCACGTGCCATCTCTCTTACTAGTATATTGGAATCCAGCCGACATGCAGTATAAAGTGAGTGTAAAGAAGAAAGAAGAAAGATAAGAGAATGATATTAAGACAAAATTCCAGGTAAATAAGAAGAGATGGGCCTTCCAGAAGGCCAGCAAAAAATCAAAAAACAGAACAGAACAGAACAGAACTTGAAGGGTATAGCCCAGTATATTAATGAAAAGGTCGAATAAATTGAGTGGAGCATACAAGCCATGTAAATGAGACAAATTAATAGTCTGCACCGAACCAAAACATAAGAAACAAGCCCAAACCCCCGTTCTTTTGCGGAATTTGAGGGGTGTTTCAGCGCTAATATCAAGTCCGTGTGAGATGCTTATTTCCTACGGGACGAATGAGTGCATCGGTCGCGGATTGATTAGCTCGCTACCACGTTGGAAAGGGGAGCTAAATGCAGGAGGCGTGTTTCATCTAGCCAAAGTTGAGACAAGGGCGTTTTAATTGGCGTTTTACCCTGGAATCAGGGGGCGATTCAGCCGCTGGAGCAGTCCGGAGTGTACGGATTAGCATTGATAGGACTTGCCCACATATGCACGGCTTATGAATGTCGTGAATTCTCCGACTTTGGATTATGAGTCGTCAATCCGATGTGATGCCAAGGCTGTCTCCGTCTCCAATGGGATGTCTCAAAAATGCCGGATATTAGCCGAGACGACGTCCTAAACAGACTAGTCAATTACTTGTGCTAACCAACAATGGAGTAGTCTAGTTAACTAGCGGTCAAATTTGAAGTTCTCAGGTTCAGGCACTAAGGCACGAAGGCATTTAAGGCAGCCATTGTCACGATCGAGTCCCGTGATGATCGACGGTACATAAAGCGACTGAGCTGACTGGACTGGGCTGGCTGGACTGGACTGGTAGCGGGATGCTATATGTATGTCATACATGTCATTATGAGTGTTTTGAATACAGCATGGGCACATCCAAAGAGTTGTTGATGTTAAGCTATTCTGTATATTGTTGACATCTCCCACCGCTACTTGGTATAGTTAAAGAGAATATCGGACTATACACACCTACATCCTATATACATGTACAGATTATATTGTCCTAACTAGACGATGAAATGAATAGTATATTCGAAGATGGAATCAGAAAAATAAACCAACAAATATAAGCTTGTTAACTATCCCAAGTCAGTTGCAAACGGTGGGATCGTCATATGGCGGGGTCCTCTCCCGACCGCCACGACTTCTTTTCCCCCCACCAACTCCTCTTCTCCCAGCTCTCCTTTTTCTGTACATTCAAAAGGTGTGCGCCCTTTCTCCCTTCTTCTTCTTCTATTGCCTGACCTCTAACTCAATCAACTCCAGCGTTGTCTCAGCTTCTTTACAGTTACCATGGGCGAACACTCAGCAATCTGGCAAGGTATGTGTCACCTCGAAACTGCAGACTGCAAACTGACAGTTCAACCCTTGCTTCTTCGAGCCCACTGACATAAGATTTCTCCTTGAACTAGGCTATGTCGACTCCAGGTACATCACCGCTATCCTCGACCTCTGATATTCCCCTCATTATTACCAACCCCAAATCATCTCGCTGTTTCAATCCCGAGGTCCTTTACATATGCTGACATACTTTTTTCTCGCAGCCTGATGGGCTCGGGTCAATTCGACAAGGCTGGTATTCTCGCCGCTGACTTCTCCGGTCTTGAGGCTGCCTCCCCCGGCTTCACGGTAAGCTCGCCCGTTGTTTTTTCCCCCGTGCGGGGTGGGGCCACGGACTTGACACAGTCGCTAACGTTATTGTTCTGTCGAAATACAGCTCTCTCAGGAAGAGATCAACTCCCTGATCAGCGCCTACACTTCTAGTGACAACGCCTTTGCCAATGGTGTCTCTGTCTGCGGTGAAAAGTTCGTGGCTATCAGGGCTGACGAGCGCAGTGTATATGGCAAGAAGGTAAGCATGTCATTGTCTTCGACCTAAAAAGAGCCCTCGCGCTATATTAATCCATAACATCAAAATCCGTGCTAATCTCTTTGTATGGGATATAGGGTAAGGAGGGTGTCGTTATTGCCCGTGCCTCCTCTTGCACCATCATTGCCCACCACAACGAGAGTGTCCAGACCACCAACGCTGCAACCGTTGTCGAGAACCTCGTCGACTACCTCAACAACCCCCGGTAAATTGGGAAATATGCAATGATAACTAAATGATGTGATGAGTTGTGGGGTTTGTGAAGAATAAGAATAAAGGAGCATTTGACTATTTCCCTCTTGAGCCCAACGGGCTGTTTCGCTTATGCTTCCTTTCTGGCTTTGGTGACTGGATCTCTTTACCTCGATGGGCTCCGTCGATCTAGGCATGGTCCCCAATGCACAATATGAGGATACGAACCAGATTTGTATGATGCACAATGTAATTTGTCTCTATTCTAACATGCGTATTAACTGAGTACCAGCTATTGCTATTAAGTCAACGCTGAAAGATCAATAAGGGTCATTATTAATTACATAAAGCTGAAGGCCATGGGTGGATCGTACCATCCCGTGACACATGTATAGCACAGCCTACTTGGATATCTCCAACCAGGATGACGGGCATCTGATATCCCATGATCGTACATGATAAAGTCCGCATATCCGAATTTTAGGATAGCATCGGGGAACCTCATCGCCAAGTCCCTGCTCGTGTACACTCATACAGGAAGCTCAGCATTGCTCCTCCCGCCAGCAAGAACTTCCAACCCCCGCTGGATATATGGCCCTACCACGGGGATGTTGCCCGCAAATTGACCGATCGTGACAAGGAAGTCGCCAAACAGAATGAACAAGCCGTAGAGTTCAATCAAGAACCCAGTCAAAGGCCAGCGGAAGAGGATAAGGAGGATACCAGCGGCGAAAGCGGCAGTGCCCTTGAGCTTTTGCGGGCGCGTGAAGAAGACCATGGTTTTCTGGACACCGATAATGAGGGTCAATCCGATGAGGAACAGGATCTAGCGTTGTTAGTTGAATGTGACAGTTTTGTTGGCGCATGGTGGCGTACATTTCCCATAGCAAGTCTATTAAACCGGTATTAGCTTTCGTTTCACTTCAAGAAAAATGGAACACATCAGTATGGACATACAATGACCGATCAAAGAACATAACTACTCCTCCAAATAGAAACAAGCCTCCTAATCAGCAGCAAGATCGGTCAGTTCTCGGTCTATGTGATCCTTGCTTCGGGAAAGTCGATCTCATACCAGCTGAGCAGAAGATCACACCGATCTCTACAATATATTATATAGATTAGCATATGCTCAAAGATTGCTATACATGCACTGTCACGGCAGTGAACATCACAGCTTGTAGAATGTACGCGACTGACTCTGGTTCTCTGATAACCACATGCTAGGCATCTTTGTTTATTTTGGATTTGACTGGTGATGATATATGGTATCGAGGGTCGCGCAAATAATTCTCGACGTAGTATGTTAGAACACGCGACACTTGTCAGTGCGGTCTTTGGTTGCGGAATGGGTAGGGCAAGAGGCCAGGTAGATACGGCAGAGACGAAGCGAAGATATGGCGTTGTTTCAAAGCGCGTGCGAGTCCTTTGTTGAAACGGTATTTTCACAGGCTTAGAAATTTCTCGACAAAGGTCAAAAGGCAAAAAGTCTCCAGGCACGTAAACAGAACACAACTCGAAAATCACAATTCTGCCGTGTAATCGGCGCCAAGTCGGGAATGGTAGGCGGTGACTCTAAAGTGCTTATATCGCGCACTGATCATTCCGTCTCTCCTCTTCCTTTACAGTCTTCTCCAATTCATTGGCAATTGAACAAGGTCATTAATGATGTGATCGTTCCAATTGCGTAGATTTTTTTTGGTTCTAAATCTACTGGTATTGAGACACAATGATGAGCATAGCTCAAACATACTGCTACCCGCTATTGCAGAATCTTCCTTACATGTATTTTGTACATGCCACGCCGCGACGACAGTTTCTTCGGATTCTGTAACTGGTGCCCTGTCCCATGGGGTGTCGGTAATAGTTGAGTGCTTATGCACAAGGCGAAGATCGACTCATTGATCACGAATAAGCCGGAGCGTTTTCTTGAGCCTGTCTCGAAAGGGGCATGGTGGGATGGAAAGGGCTTGACTGTGTTGGTCGTACATAACGCTTCTTGAGGATTCGTATCTGTGTCTAGTTGGGTTTATTAGTAGAGCTCTTACTATCCAAATTCGTTCCCCCTATTACATACCCATTCTCGCATGATCGTTCGTTTGGGAATTGAATAAAGTAGGCCTCTTGCCAATCCTTTACTTCAGAATGGTGTGCGCCCCGCGTGCTTCCAGGTAGTTTTCGGGAACACCTTGTGCCAGAGTGCGGATCACCTTGAAGATCTCCTTGTCGTGATACCGCAGCCGGGTCTTGGGGTCGGTATACGGTCCGCTCAGGCCCGTGATGTCGCAGTAATGATGGCGATAGGCAGGGTTAAACGATGGTGCTGATTCAATATTTGTGTAGGTGACGGCAGGCCCGGTCTGGAATGTCGCCCGGGCATTCTTCTCCAAAACGAGAGTCGAGAGGTTTTGGGTGGCCTGGGATAGGTTGGGTCCAGCCCCTTCCGCGGGGGTTTGTGTTCCATCAGTGACCATGCCCGAGGTTCCCGGCGTAGTTGCACCTGAGTTGGCTTGGGTTGCCATCACTGATGCCTCTTTCCGGGAGGCCTCTGAGACGATCTGCTTGAGATTCTTGTTGCGCCGCTGCGAGGGTTTCCAGTGAGGGTTGCGGAAGGGCTTGGGGACGTGTGATATGTCTAAAGTGTTCAACAGCTGCTGGTGAGCTTCATCGTTGGCGGGAGTTGGTGGAGGCATGATATGGAATAGGATTCAGGCCACTGGTCGGGTCAATTGGGAGGTTGAGGCGGAAACAGCTCTAAGCTTGGCTGTGTGGATGGATGAAAGTATCAAGACCGGGGTGAGGATGGGAGTAATCAAACAATATTAGATTTCTGAGTTGGCAGAACCTGGTTATATAGTATAGGGCACTTAGAGAGGGATCTCAAAAGGACAAGGTCAGATCAACGTAGAAACCAAGGCAAGTTGTATCTCCGGCCCGCGAAGTCTGTATAGCCGCACGTGATCTCATCCCAATTAAGCCCAAATAAACACCTTAACGTCCAACACCAACACACCGTTTTCACGTTATTCAGCCATGGTATGCGGTTTCTTTTCTATATATTGGTATTTGTATGTTCTGAAAGGTCCTGGATGCTGATACCTCCTTAGGAAAGTCCCCACGAGCATCAGCAGACGGTGCTGCTTTCTCGCATCATCACCAACGTTGTATGTCATGATTGAACCACATCTGCCAGGTGTGTTTTGCTCATTTTTGATATAGGAGAAGCTCAATGAAGCCATTATGGTCATGAACAAAGGTCTCCAGGTAGGGTTGAGTCTCTTCCATTGATATCATTCTATTGACTCCCGGTCACAGGAAGTCAACATCCAGAACATGAACGTTGAGCTTGTAGCGCAGATGTTCAAGAATTACCAATCTAATGTTCTCTTCCATCTTGAAGGTATGCATTCCTCTATTATCATCTATGAACTTTGAAATTCTCTTCTAACACCATATAGCCACGGAGAACCTCCAAGACCCATCCTAAAGAATCCTAAGGAAGAACAAATTCCTGTAACGAAGAAATGTGTGGATGAGCCTACAATTAGTCAATGATACCTGCTTCTAAATTCAGTGCGCACATGTAAATGGTTGTAATCATTGCATCCCTTGTACTCCGTACTCCGTACTCTGTCCGAGATAGCCTCCATTCTTGGCGATCGCCAAACCTCATCAACCGCGTTTGCGTCGTTTGACTCTTCGCTAATCCTCTGCCCTTTCCACGGGTCCATTGTTTTCCTCCTATCCCAATATAATTTCCCATGCAGTGAGCCCCACTCGCCATCTACGATATTCAATCCTAAGAGCTCCTGGTTTCCGGAGCGCAGCCCGCCATGACGATTACCTCCGTGCACACCCTGCTACCAGCTCGGGTTGCATCCAATGCCACTGAAAAACGAGCTGAGAAGCCTCCTCCACAACTCCACGGTGTACAAGACTTTCCATTCAAGGGCTATCACCCTCCGCAACCCGAGGGATATCAGCAGAGCAAGGCCCATCCTGACACCAGCGCTATCGTCATTGACAATGGTAAGGCATTCCAGATATTTTGCGATTCAACCCTCCTAACAAATGCGGTTTATGCGCAGGCTCTCATCTCGTCAAAGCTGGTTGGTCTTTTGACAAAAACCCCCGATTTGCCATACCTCCCGTCATGAGCCGATACCGTGATCGCAAGCTCAATCGCCAGTGTCAGTTTATCGGATACGATGCCTACGTCGATGCAACCACGAGGGGACAGCTGCGCAATGGTTTTGACCCCGGTTCCAGTGTTGTCGGTAACTGGGACGTCATGGAAGGCGTGTTGGACTATTTGTTCCTCAAGTTTGGGATGGACGGTGCAGATGGCGGCGTCGGCCGCCCGATCTTGATGACAGAGCCAATCGCCAATATGGCATATTCAAGGAAGAGTGAGTATCTGGCGGTTCCAGGGCCAGTATGGTAGTTGCTGACACTCCTTCAGTGATGAATGAGATCCTCTTCGAGTGCTACTCTGCGCCATCAGTGGCCTACGGTGTCGATTCCCTTTTCTCCTATCGCTATAATGGGGGAACGGACGGTTTGATTGTGGATTCATCGCATACGTCCACTCATGTCATTCCGGTCATGAACGCCAAACCCATGTTCTCCAACAGCACTCGTCTCAACTGGGGTGGCCTGCAGAACGCTGAATACCTGATGAAGCTTATGAAGCTGAAGTACCCGACCTTCCCAACTCGTTTGACGGACGCACAGATGGAGGAAATGGTTCACAAGCACTGTTATGTCTCACAAGACTACGACCGAGAGTTAAATGGGTTCCTTGACTGGACAGGACTTGAGGACCGTGACCGCGTCATTCAGTACCCATTCACAGAGCATATTGTGCAGGAGAAGACCGAAGAAGAGCTCGCGCGGATTGCGGAGCGCAAGAAGGAGAGCGGCCGTCGCCTTCAAGAACAAGCCGCAAGGATGAGACTTGAAAAATTAGTCAAGAAGGAGCAAGAGCTGGAGTACTGGAAAGACCTGCAAAATAATCTAGCCAACGAGACTAAGAAGGAGATTCGTCGCATCCTGGAAGCGGAGGATTTGAAAGACGAGGCTGCACTTGAGAAATTGATTCGCGAGCTAGAGAAATCTATTAAACGCTCGCGCAACAAGGACCTAGGCATTGAAGAGACCGAGGAGCAGCCTGAGGAAATGACATTCCCTATGCTCGATATCCCAGACGATCAGCTGGATGAGGCCGGATTGAAGGAAAAGCGGCATCAACGTCTTATGAAGTCCAACGTCGACGCCAGGCTGCGTGCCAAGGAGGAGAAGGAGCGCGAAAAGGCTCGTATTGAGGAAGAGGAGCGTCTAGACCGAGAGACTCGTGAGAACGATTTCGAGAACTGGATTGCAAAGCGCCGCAGCAATCGCCAGGTATGTTGGCCTCACATGACATTTTAATTTCCGCGCTAATATTTCTCAGAGCATTCTACAAAGAATCAAAGATCGTGACCGCTTCACGGCTGATCTTGGAAATCGCAAATCTCTGGCCAGTCAGATGCGGATGAAGACGTTGGCCAACCTCGCATCCGACGGTCCTAAGAAACGCCGTCGTGGCGGGGATGACGATGACTTCGGTGCCAATGATGAGGACTGGGGTGTTTACCGCACCGTGGCTGTTGGTGAGGGTAGTGACGATGAAGAGGAGGAGGATCTCAACGGTATGCTCGATTCTGTAGAGAAGGAGCTCCTTGAGTACGATCCTGAATTCAGCGAGCACAACACTTTCGCCGCCCAGTCCGACTGGACAAAGAGTCTTGTGCACGCATTCCTTCGCGGGCCCTGGCCTTTCGATCCGGAAAGTCAGCGGGAGGCACACCAGCTCCATCTGAACGTGGAACGTATCCGTGTTCCTGAGGTTGTGTTCCAGCCGTCCATTGCTGGCCTTGACCAGGCTGGTCTTATCGAGATCGTGGCGGATATCATTAACCAACGCTATACCAACCCAGCAGACCAGTCCCTTCTCTTGAAGGATGTGTTCTTGACTGGAGGAAATACGTTGTTCACCGGTTTCGATGAGCGCTTCCGTAAGGAAGTCCGTGGGTTCCTACCCATCGACGCTACAATGAATGTACGCAAGGCATCGGACCCCGTCTTCGATGCTTGGAAGGGCGCGGCACAATGGGCTTCTGGTGGTGACCTAGGCCGATCCTCAGTCACGCGACAAGAGTACATGGAGAAGGGCAGCGAATACATCAAGGAGCATGACCTTGGCAATGCTACATGGTGAGGGTAAAAAAGCGAGTTCCGAAGATATCTGCTTGGCGCACTGGAGTCGAATGGTCTGCTTGTCTGGCGTGGTATAGGGCATGTTTATTTGATGCTTAGAAGATGTTATTGCAGAGTCTGGCGGTAGTAACGAAATATGACATGTTCAGCCCTCCATATGAATAACTACCTGGATACAACTAGGATAATAGAGCCTTGCTTTCAACGGTAACGTCTTTATATTTTGCGACTCTCGCTCCCATCAGATCTCACATTGTGCTATATGCTTCTTGATGCCTCTCATAATTATCTTAATCTCTCTGTCTCAGAATGGCGGAGACAACAATTGCCTGTTTAGCAGTTCTGCAGCTGTCACTGCGTCATTCTGTCAAATAAACATAAGCTATCTATACGACATACATCTGGCAAGGGACCCGCAGCATTTATTCCCCAGAGACATGCTCCTTGCATCTACCAATGATGTTTAAAGTTGGGGGATTTGAGACATCTTTATGCATGGCCTTTGGGGTAATTCATGTCATGCTTGTTTGATGTCAATGGCTTATATTAGCCAATAAAAAGCCAACAGCTCTGGAATTCTGTGCTCGGCTATGTCGGGACATTCTTGTAGACTAGTCCATCCACGACATGATCAGTCGAGGACAACCATGTTGTACGAACGAATATGATCTATTGCACTAGTTACACGACACATTGGTGTGGCCATCGCTGGCATGGCTTACAATTCCCAATGTTCAAACAATAGAAATGTAGTTGTGTCTCGCTTGAATGTACGCTCGCTGATCCAAGTCCAAGTGAGCAAACCTTGGAAGGGATGACACTATCCCTGGATAACGAGTGCATCAGCCAATGCTTTAATAAGGCTGAAACCACTGTCGATCATGTCGCATGCAGGGAGAATCCCGCTATTGGGTGATGCTGAAGATCATAGTGTTGTGTTTCTGCCTGGTTATGCAGCTGTGGTGCAATATACCTCTCTCTGATTGGCACTTGGTAACTATCACATCACGAGGTCACGAGGTTTATCCAGACGTTGGATTATCTTCCGCAGGCTGCCGACTGGGCTTTTCGTTTGTTTGACGTTATTACCTAGGTAGTTTTCTTCATCTAAACCGTGGAACTGATTTGAGCTATCTCCTTGCGCACGAGAGCATGACCTCGCCATTCCCATAGATGCAGATATCAACTTCGTATAGAAAAACAAGATAAACCGAACATACCGCATGATATAATTCGGATAGCTACACAGAGTAAAAGGCAAAACCAACCTTGAATTGGCTCTCCGAAGAACCTGCAATGATAGACGGGGCCAGATTTGGATCTGGGCCAGACTTGGATTCTGACTTCATGCAGAAGCCATCATGACGCACCTGGGGAATTCTTGCTTGTCGTCCTTGCTGGCCCTCTGGACTGTAAATCACGTTGCATGATATCTGGCGTCAGTCTTGTTTTTCTTTTCTTTTTTCTTTTTCCTTTTTTTCCGGCTTTGGTTGGTTATATATTTCCTGGAACCAGTGATGCTGGGATGATACGTTCGGAGATATAAATCCTGCTTGCTCTGCCGTGGAAGTTGATTCTTATTTCTTTCTTGCTTTTATTTGCTCTATCTATTGCTGGACTATACCATAGGCGTGTCATACTCCGCCTTATTGCACCACTTTTTCAGTTTTTGTATACTTCTTAGTCCTTTCACTACACACAATGCTCTTCTCAACAACCATCACTCGCCCACTGCAACTGCTCACTCGCGTCCTGCAGTGGGCTAGCGCTGTCATTGTCATGGGCCTGACCTCGTTCTTCATCAACCGCGGTCCCCGTGGCCTGCACACCATCTACCAGGAAGTCATTGTACGTTATTCGCGATTTCTTTCATTAACCGATCATCATAGAGCCACTGTCTCTAACCGCAAGCTTAGGCCGTCCTCTCAGTCGTCTTCTTCCTTCCGGCCTTCATTTCCCCATTCATGCCCTCGTCGTTGAGCAGATTCGTGCTCGCTATCGACGTCATCTTCTCCTACCTGTATGTGAACCTCCAATCATATTGTCTACATCGAAGTCTCTAATATCCATTCTAGCTGGTTGACTGCCTTTATTTTCGCCGCAACAGACTACAGCGGGAGCCGGTGCTACGGGGCTATCCCCGCAGGCGTCGATTGCAAACGCAAGAGGGCCAATGAAGCTTTTATCTTCCTAGCCTTGTAGGTGGCCCGAATTCTCCCACCTGCTGTCAATTGGTGAAAACTAATGTCGTTGCAGTATCTTCACTTTCTTTGGTATGATCCTTGAAGTCCTTGGCCTCTGGGCCTATCGCAAGGAAAACAGCACCCACCACACCAATGATAAGGCCAATTCTGGGACCCGTGCACCTCTTGATGCGCCCGCAGCTCCTGCTGGAACTGTCTAATCAGTGTGCCCGTCTACCTTCCTGGGCGGATATACGTCTACTATCACTTGGCAAGGTCAATGGTTGTGGATGTACCATTTACTGGTTAAGGAAGCCGACTTGAGCTTACTTTACGTTGTATTTGGACTTTTGATTTCTCTCTACCTGGACTCTTTTTTGGGGGTTTTACCTTGATGAGCTTGGATTTGGCGGTGGCTGGATTGAACATATGTTACTACGAGCCGGGGAGTGGAGCAGGGTGAGGTTGATATCGATGGATAGTACTCAAGAGTTGGGGATACCTTTGTTCAGTGTGCTTTCCTTTAATACCTTAATCAATTAATTACTTCATACTGTAATCGAAGCCTTGAGTGCTCGATATCGTGTGATATTTTCCCTTCCTTAATCAACATCCATGGATGTACAAGATGGTATGACTACATGTACGTACATACTTAAGCGGCTTCTGTTAACTCCCTAGCATTAGCTTTTTCTTTTTCTATAACCCCTGTCAGGAATAAGAACCTTGGAAGCGAATGCCACGAATGCCAGCAAAACTATATTTGTATTCTCTGTCTGGCTATTTACTGTATACGCTGAATGTACAGGTTCTATAAAAGAAGTCGCCCAATCGGTATCTCGCGCGAGGAAAAAAAAAAAGAAAAAGAAAAAAAGCAGTGTTGAACACCAATACTAAAAGGTCAAGTCGTTGCTTCAGGGACTCGGAATATCGTGCAGAGCGAGTTGAAGGATCATGTTGAAATGGTTAGATACTAGCTCGCCGAGGAGCCATCGTCCGCTGCAGCTTGCGCTTTTCCTCGGTTTCCTCCGGAATAGGCAGTGAGCCTTCGCTCTTCAAGCGGTCGAGGAACTCCTTTCCATATGCGTAGCCGACTTGGTATATCTCGTCGAATTTGCCGAATTCTAGGGTGCCGTATGGGTCGATAGGAGGACGCATGTATAGACAGCCAGCCGTACTCTTTGCTCGCTCGAGATTGTCGAACGATGAGACATAGGCCAGTCGTGCTTGTATTTCGGAAAGTGTAGGTGGGTTCGGGAGTGAGGAGAAGGGGTTCCAACGGTTAAACACTGACCAGAATCCTGACAGCGAGTCTCCGAATCCCTGGGGGGTGTTGTCGTCGATAGACCCAACGTCAATTGCGAATATGACATTCGCTCCAAGACTCTTCATATGTGCCACGGTGAGATTGTCGATGTAGCCACCGTCCAGGAGCATACTGCCTTCATCACAGATAGGAGGCATCAGGCCGGCCAGAGTCATCGAGGCCCGGACATACCGCCAGACGTAACCAGACGAGTGATACTCAATTCGGGATCGACTTATGTTAGTTGTGTTGCAGTAGAACTCCAACCAGAAATCTTCAATTTGACTGTCTCCAAAGGTCTTGAAGATTCCCCGGTTGAACTCATGGCCCGTGGTGTAGGAAACAGTGGGATAGGTCAGGTCCAATGCAAATCGCCACATACTCCCCATGCGCCCAGAGAACTTCTTGGCTCGCCCGTACATGGGAACAACGTCAGCGTCACGCGCGTACAGAGCTCCAATGAAAGAACCGATCGATGTGCCACCAATGATATCAATTGGGATGCCGGCCTCCTCCAGCGCTTTAATGACGCCAACTTGCGAAATACCACGCGCTCCACCTCCGCCCAGTACAAGTCCGACAGACTTGCCGCATAAACGCCGAGCCAGCCGATGGAAATCACCCTTGAAAGGGGTTTGCGGGGAATAGAGTGGAGTTTGTTGTGCACGCCGGGACGTGTACCTTTGGATTTCAGCTTGCAGAATTTGCACGCGCTGCTTCAGCACGGTGCCGAACTTCTTACTCGGCGGGTGCGAAGGCTCAGTGGTCGAGCGGAATGCCATTTGAATGTGGTGATGGCCACCGTTGATCCACACCCGGTTTTTCAGCCATTCTCGAGTGAGTCCAGGTGAACAGTATCGTTCCGCGTGTAAAAGAACGAGTTCTTTACGAGCAGTGGTCTTCATACCCAGCAGGAACCGCTCATATTCACCAATTCTGGGCGAAGACTCTGCGAGACCCACCAACAATATAGAATCAGCTTGCGCGATGCAAGTTTGAGTCCACGGTGCGTTCACGTTGGTGTCAGCGATGTACAAGACCATTCCGAATTTCTCTTCAAGGTCAGCCAAGTATTGGGAAAGCTTAAGCTTTCCCATCTTACTGAAGGCATGGCGACCCAAGTGGTTCAAGATGGTCGCTTGGTTGAGTGATGTGACACCTCTGGTCACACCAATTTGGTGCAACGCCTGCAAGAGCCTATTCCCAAATTCCACGACCGGGACGCCAGCCATGACCGGAAGGATTGCCACGGTGCGAAGATTCACTGTTGAGGTTGCAGTCTGAACACCGCCAGCATGTCCTTGTTCAATACCTTTTTCAGACAGCGGATGCTCGACTAAGTCACGCATTCGCTGAGCAATAAGTTTAGAGACCTGGATGGTAATTCCAGGATGTTCCTGGGCGAGGCTGTTGAAAAGAGACCGGGGGAACTTGGCTAGCTCGGTTTCGCGAATAGCGTGCAAAGTAGATGGTCTTGTAGATTCAGTCATGACCTCGAGTTCGCCAACGCTCTCACCCTGGCCGTGTTCGCCAACGACAGTGATCTTGGCATTTGGTCCCTCAAGGACAGACCTCAGACGACCGTTCAGAACAAGATAAATAGCATCACTTTCATCCCCTTGGTGATAAATCACCTGTCCTGCGCTGACCTGCACCCACTCTAGCGCAAAATCAATGTGGAGCAGTAAACGGGGCAGCAGTCTTGTCAACCGCTTCGCCAGCGTTAACAGAGCAGTTGGATGTCTATCTGCGATTCTCTCGAGGGAAGCACGGGGAAGGAATCCGACGTAAACATCCGTCTTGGCCACAACATCGGTGTACGAGCGGTACGATGCAAGAGCACCTACATACCCTTGAATGCCACCAGGTTTGATCAGGTATAGCGATTTGCGGGACTGGGTCTTCCGTCGAGGGTCGTTGCCGCCCGCTGCACCAGGGCTGCGCGACGATGCTGTCGTTGTTCGTCTCAACTTCGGGAATAGGTCCTCTTGTGCTTGCGAGGCAGACCCATGAGAGGCCCCAATTAGGGCATCATCGCGCTCATTCGCCGGAATACCCGCGTCCAAGAATCCATCAATGACGTAGTAGAGGCCTGGATGGCGCTCACCCTGTTCCACCAGAACCGAGCCTTGTGGAAAGTAGACTACCTCCATGTCATGGAGGAGGTCTTCCCGTAGGTTGATGATAGGAGAGGTTCCACCTGCACTCGTCACTGACATCGAGGACATCATGGATTCGGATTCAGCGTCACCAGAGCCTTCGTAGGGATCGATGAAACCAAAGGCATTGGAGAAGACGGCCTTCTGGCGGCGGTTATCGTAGGAGAGAAGTCTTGGCGACGCCTCGCCAGAGTGGCTCCTCTTGCGCAGAGTATTGCGTGTGCCTTCAGTGAGCCCAATCCCCTTCATGATACAGTCCAAGATCGACTCGCGGAAGATAGAGTCCTCGTCAACTGACTCACTTCGCTGGAAAGTCGAGGGCAGGGCATTCCTTGCAGCAGTGGATACAAATTGAGGTTGCTCCCGCTCAGTAAGAGGAGACTGGAGGCGAGGTGCCAAATGATCATGTCGCGGTCCAAACCGAGACAATTGTATTGTTGATAGCAGGTCACCGGGGCTGACACCTGCCGACTCCCTGTCAATGAACGCCGGTGATGACCTTTGTGGGGTTAAGGGTTTGAGAGGACGCTCACTGGCCGCCTTTGCTTGTAAAAAGGCTTCTTTTCTGAGAGTACTGCTCGAGCGTCCTCTACGGCTGGCAGAAGGATTGTGAAGAGCAATGCCTTTTCCAACTTCCTCCGGTCCCAATCGATCTCGCTCTCGCGTGAATTTGTCCTTTAGGCGATCCAAGGCACTCCCTCGAAGATTGTTCGGAAGGTCCCAGGAGGTGAATTTAGACATTTGCCGTTCTATGTCCAAGACTTCGCTGGTCAACCCCAGATAAGAATGCGCTGTAGCGAATGTGACCCGCTGGAGACGTGTCAGGATAACCTGAACAATGTGCGACGTTGCCCGTGGGTAGACTCTGGTCAGTCGGCGGAATGCGCTCGCCGGGATGATAGCAATCGTTGTGTCCACTGTAGCCCGTGCCACAATATCTGGGTGTACAGACTTGCGACGTTTTCTCCGGGCATTTTGCTTACTCTCAGACTGCGGGGTCTCGCTGGGGTCCTGTCTGGGCATGGAATGGCTCTCTCCGAGGTTCAGCGGAGGCACCGGTGGCAATGTATCACCAGATTCGCGGGCTGCAATGTTCAAGTCCCCGGCATCTCTCACGGTCGACCCGGGACTGAGGGCGAAGGTATCAGGCACATGGGTCTGGCCCAGGGTAGGACTCGATATACTGGAGCCGTGGCTTCCCGAGTTGCGGAGCTCGATGTCTTCAGTAAACAGCTGAAGAATAGAGAACAAAGATGACATCGAAGCGCCGTTCTTGACCTCAGTAAGGAGCTGATAGCCCTGTCGGTTGTGAATGTTCCGGCCCTCCTCGTCTGAGGAGGCATCATCCATGTGGAGATTCTCTTGCGAGCCTGACTTCCGTTCGCGTGCAGACTTCACGAAGATCTGGACCAGCCCATCCACAACCATGCAGAAGCCCTTCTCCTCCTCCAGCATCAGTGTCTCCCCCGCAATCAGCTTCCTCGTCTGCATCGTCCGGGTCAATTCGTGAAAGACGGGCCGTTCAAGGTAGCCAAAGACTTTGATAGCGCTGAGGAATTCATCGAGATAATTGGCAAGCCCTGGCTTTGAATCCCCTTCCTGGATATCAGGGAACAAATCGACCTGGGCTTCTTTGCGTTGAGGTTCTGGGGGCAGGCGACTGTACATGTTCAGGTACCGGTAACGGATGAACCAGCTGACGGTCGATACCAGGGCAAGGAATATTAACATTCTAAGGGTGATCAGCAACAGTCAAGGAATAAAGTGAAGAGCAAGAGCAAGACCAAGACCTACATGGTGGTGAAATTCATGGTGAAAGTCAAGCTCATAGAGAAGAGCGTGAAGAGCCATGTGGGCAGTGTAAGCGTCGCGAATGTGATTATCGAGTAGAGAACGCTTGGGAGGGTATGAAATATGAGGGTAAAAACCCATCCGATCCACCCCGCCATGATTGAAGGAGGAGGGGACGGTGGGGGTTGAGAGAAAGAGGCGCTGGAAGCGACGGTATTAATTGAGGTTGGAGTTGGAGCCGTTAGGCTAAGAGCCAGCGATGGGGCCAGGCCAACCATGTTAGACACATGCAAAATTGGAGAGCTCCGCTTTGTGGTCCAGGTCTAAGGTTGAGACTAACTAAGATAGACTTAGATCGAATTAGAAGTGAACCCAATGGGGCCTATTAGGCCTAAAGATTGAAAGCATCACTGTACAAGTGAGTGAGTATGTTGTAGGAGGGATGATGAGAAGAGGTATTCCCAAGTCACCTGCTTTTTATTAAAAGCCGAGGCGGAATGTGAGAGGATCATTTTGTATGCGAAGTAGTGTTTTAGTAGTATTCTACTAGTATTGTAATATTTCTGTTAATTCTATTATCCAACTAATATTCTATTATACGATTCTACAATATTCTATAATTCTATGACCCGATGATTCTATGATTCCACCGTAACAGGCCAATCCACAGTGATGTAATTGTTTACAATCTTTGTAGATAGCAACAGTTGAACTTCAATTTTTTACCTATTAATAATTAATAATAAAAATAAGAGCAATTCCACCTAGGTAGGACATGAATCAAGAGATTACAGACCCCCTCGTTGATGCTTTCATGTGTTCTCTATGACCCTTTCTCACCGAGAAGAACAGTAAATATATATATATATGCGACATTGCATTTTCCCAGAACATATCCGACTAGAACATTGAAAGAATAACAAGCTAAACAAAATACATTAGATACAATTATACTGAGAGTACAGATAGATTATTAATAAGATATAATCATTTTTTATTGAGTTCAACTCTCCAAATATGCCCAGGTCCCAGGTGTTGTGTTGTGTTTGTACAGGAAAGAGAGACAACCTTCCACATGGCAATTCCGCCTTGGCCCTGGGTACTTCCAACCTTGGAAACCAATGCTCCCCCTCACTTCCCTTTACCCACTGCTACTCTTTTTGTTTTTGGCCAATACCTTTGCCAGTGGTCTTGCGTTTCTAGATTCTATTGTCGTCTGGGTTCTCAGAACCGCGGCAATGTTTCAGGTACCTATCTGCTCTTTTGACAATGTCATGCGCCTTGCGTTCTAACAATGTCACAGCGCCTCCGCGACGCCATCGACTCTCGCATTGCAGAGGAGCAAGCGCGTCAAAAGTCTGCCCAAGAGAATATCGAACGTTCCAACTCCGCTCGCCGTCCGCTCGGGCGCAACCAGTCCCCGAGTCGGCGCTCCCGTCCGAGACGCAACACCGGCACCCCCGTTCGAGGCCCCGACCCAAAGGAGTTTGAGGCTGAATTCGCCATCGGTGACGATGAATTCAGCAGGTCCGGTACTCCCCAAGCAGATACACCGGAGGCTGCCTCGGAAGTAAGGGCCTCTAACGAGGGAGAGGGCGAGATGGCCGAAGGAAAACCGGCGGAGACGCCCGAGAAAAAGACAGGAGAGGAGACAGAGGCCAAGGAAACACCGGCTGTGCTTCCACCTGATGTGCGTGCGAAACTCCGACGACTTGATAAGCTGGAATCTCGATACCATGGTATGCATCTGTCCAACCAGACTTGTAGGGCTTAAGGCTAACTAAGCATATTAGAATTGCTCAAGGCTTACCGCACTGCTCACTCGCGCGTCCTATCCATCGAACCCTTCGAAGCTGCTTTGCGCGAGAATACCCCGCTGACCTCGATCGCCGAACCCAAAGCCTTCACAGAATACCTCAATCAGTCAAGCCTGAAAAGCGATATGGTTATGGAAGAGCTGAAGCGTGTCACCGAAGAAAGAGAAGACTTCAGAAAGAAGTTTGAAGAAGCGCAGAAGGCTACCAAGGAGGCTTTGGATGAGGTTACTGGCCTCGAAAAGGAGAAACCCCAGACGGACACACCCAAGGGGACAGACGGGACCGGCGAACAGGCCAGCGAAGAGTTCTTCTCGTTTGATAACGAAGTTCCCCGATTGGAAGGCGAACTCAAGGAGAAGCAAGGAGAGGTCGAGAACCTTAAAACAGAGGTCGAAAAGCTCAAGCGCGACATGTCTGTCACCCGCGAGTCGACCGAAGGCATGGTGCAGAATTTGGAGACAGCTACCCGCGAGCTGGTTGAGCTGCGTGAAACCAAGGATAATCTAGATGCAGAGCTCATGACTCTGCAAACCTCCAAGAAGGCCGATGTCGATGACCTGAAGGCGAAGCTAGCAACTACGGAATCATCTCTTACATCAACCACATCCGAGGTTGAGAAGCTCAAGTCGCAACTCAAGGAGAAGAGCGAGGAAATCGACAAGCTCCAGAAACAGGCTTCCGAAAAGACTGAGCCTGATTCGGACCTCGCTGCTGAGTTGGAGGCGACTAAGGAGGAGAAGAAATCCAACGAGAAAAAGCTCGTTGTGCTCCAGGGCTTAGTCGACAGCCTCCGATCTCAGCTTAAAGACAACGAGTCGACAGTGTCGAAATTGAAGACCGAGATCGACGAGAGATGCGAATATTCTGCCAAACTACAGGACATGTTCGACTTTGTGGATGAGAACCTGAAAGAGAACTCGGCATGGGTATCTGCTAAGGAGAGAGTCTTCGCTGGAGAGTTGGCCGACTTCAATGAGGTTGTTAAGACCCTGGTGCCGGTCACGGAAGAGCCCGCTTCTGCTGTCCCTGCTCCTGCCCCTACCGGAGGAGAGACACAGCCTGCTCAAACTGCAGGTGGTGGCGGCAGTGGAGGGAAGAAGAAGAACAAGAAGAAGAAGAAGGGCGGGAAACCGGAGGAACCTTCTAAGCCGGATGACGCAGCTCCTGCAGAGGAATCATTACCAGAAGCGCCTGCCACAGCCACAACTACCAAAGAGCTGGATGAACTCAAGAAGAAGATCGAATCACTCACCCAGCAATTATCCGAAAAGGAGGCCGCCATTGACCGTCTCAGTTCTAAGCTAAAAGGAGAGGACAGTTTGAAGGAGGAGATTGAGTCCCTGCGCGATGAGCTTATCAACATCGGCCAGGAGCATGTGACAGCCAAGGACAGGATCAAGGAGCTTTCAGCAGAAAAGACTTCTCTTGAAGAAACTATCAGCAAGCTCGAGAAGGAATTGGCGGAACTCCGCGCTAGCAACGCTTCGACCTCAGCTGATTCGGCGAAGGTGCACACCTCACTCAAAGAGGAATTCAATAACCTCAAGGTCCGCTCCGCAACCTTAGAGACCGATCTTTCCGCCGCCCAGCAGCTGGCTGCCACTCGGTTTAAAGACCTCACAGACCTCCGCGAAACGCTCCAGAAGGTCCAACCCGAGCTGCGCAGCCTGCGTGCTGAGTCTTCGGAGTTGAAGACCCTAAAAGAGACTCTCACCAGCAAAAATTCCGACCTGAAGGCCCTTGAGGGCAAGCATGAGGATCTGCGTGCTGAGCTGAAGACCTTTAAATCAAAGATCTCGGAGCGCGACGCAGAAGTGGGCACCCTCAATAAGAAGATCCGACAGGAGACCGACAGCCGATTGAAGGCCGAGGAGAACCTTACTGTTGCCCAGTCTAACCTGCGTTCTGCCGAGAGCAAAAAGCAAGATGCCATCAATGCCAGAGACAAGACTGCTGGCGACCTCTCGAAGGCCCAGGAAGGGTTGAAGAGTACTCGCGCCAAGATGCGGGAGATGGATGAACAGATTTCCCAGCTGAACAAGGAACTCGGAAGCCTCCGAGATGAGATCCAGCTCAAGACAGCTCAGTACACCAGCGCCCAGAGTCTGATGAACAGTATGCGTGATCAGACTACGGAAGTTGCAATGCAAATGAAGGAGGCCCGTGAGCGATGCGAGAGCTTGGATGAAGAATTGGCTGACGCTCACCGTCTGCTGAGCGAGCGAACGCGCGAGGGCGAGACCATGCGCCGTCTGCTCAATGATATTGAGGGTCGTTCGGAATCCAAGGTGCGAGACTTCAAGGAACGCATGGAGGCTGCTATCGAAGAGCGGGACCGCGCCGAAGATGAAGCCAGCACCCAAGGTCGACGCCGTGCTCGCGAGATGGAAGAGCTCAAGGGTAAGGTCCGTGAAGCTGAGCGCGCCCTGCGCACGGCGGAGCAGGACAAGGAGGAGCTTGAACAGTCCCAAAAGGACTGGCGCCGCCGTCGTGATGAACTCGAGTCAGTGTCAGAAAAGTCATCACAGGAAGTGACGGAGATTCGACAGGCCATGGCTGCTCTACGCGACGCCCTTGACGAAAGTGAGAAGCAAGTTCGCGACCTCGAAAAGGACAAGGCAGAGCTTCGTCGCTCAGTGGAAGAGACAAACAGTCGACTGGAGAAGCTTCGAAGATCCCACAAAACACTTGGAGAAGACGTGCGCCTGCGTGGCTCCCCTTCAGGTCGACAATCCTCGCGGTCATCTATGGATTCAGGCTCTCGCCGGACAGTTGTATCTCCTGGTAGGAATGAGACTCCTCTCGGCCCACCCAGCAATGCATCCATTGACTACATGTACTTGAAGAATGTCCTCCTCCAATTTTTGGAGCAGAAAGACAAGAACTATCAGAAGCAGCTGATCCCTGTTCTGGGCATGCTGCTCCATTTCGATCGGTGAGTTTTCTACTGGAATTTCCTCTTTAACAATGGTCACTAACGTATATAGAACCGATGAGCAAAAGTGGATGTCGGCCATCATGTCCAAATAATTGGCGTCTATACCCATAGGCGTGGGATACTTATCTGAGTCCCTTGCTCTGTACAATACCATTCTGTAAAGATAATACTATCTTCAAATGTTCCTCTATCGAATAAAAAGAAAAAGGTTACTGTCTAACCCACTGATGTCCTTTTGCCCGCCAAGAAAGCATTAAGATATCCCATGGATTAGCACTTTATCCCTAAAGAAGAAATCGGTAAGATTGCCTAATGCGGGATAGTAAAATCCTGGGGTTGTCACGAAGCTTAGCCCAAAAAAATGAGGCGCGTATATACTAGCAACTACAAAAGTCAGAGAGCGAAAAAGTCCTCTGATCTCTGGACTTATGGATTATCTGCGTCCTCTCTCCAACACTATGGCCGACCAACCTACTATTCGTCTCGCGACCCCCGAGGGCAAGTGCATTGACCAAGCTTCTGAGCGCGTTGCACAGACACCAACTAACACCAGGTAGATGTCCCCCTCATCCTTCAATTCATCTGCGAACTAGCCGACTACGAAAAAGCCCTCCATGAAGTTGAAGCGACCGAAGAATCCCTCCTAGCAACCCTATCCTTCCCCGATACCCCGCCCAAGCGCGGCGCGGTCTACACAGCTCTCATTACCCCGCCGCCTACCGCGGAGACCCCGAACCCGATCCCCGTTGGCATGGCTCTGTACTTCTACAACTACTCAACCTGGCGATCTGCCCCTGGTATCTACCTCGAGGATCTGTATGTGCAGCCCAGCGCGCGCGGTAACGGGTACGGCTTCAAATTGCTCAAGTACCTTGCCAAGCAGGTGCTTGAGGTGTCGGGTCGGCGGTTGGAGTGGAGTGTGCTCACGTGGAACGAACCTAGTATTAAGTTCTATGAGCAGGTTGGTGCGCGCGGTATGGACGAATGGATGAAGATGATGGTCGAGGGGGATGCGTTGACTCGTTTGGCGGAGGGTGTGTAGAGGGATGTATGGACGGGGTAGGGTAGGGGAGTGTTTCCGGAGTACTATAAAACGGACTGGGGACGATCGTTTCAGAGTGATTCATCTATATTGTTAGAGCGTTGCAGATTGAGGGCGAAAATGGGCTATACATGTGCGTCTAGCAGATATCTATGATCACAGCTATATATGGCTCAATCTTATATTTCAACATGAAAATGAAATCGATCTATATACGAGAATCCCAATCCCACATCATAAATGCAATTAAATATGTAAAACAGACGGAGTACAAGTTGCGTCGTAATGCGGATGGCTTCGCCCCTACTTTAGCGCCAGTGACGGCATTGACCCGCCGATCACCTCGATTTCTCGATCTGCCTCTTCCACTTTCTTTCTTCTTTCAACACCCCTGGTAATGGCGACAATTCCAGAGAATGTCCAGGAGCATAATCTCCATGTGGACTATGTTATCCGTTACAGCTTCGGAGATGTAGGTGAGTAAAAGACATCTGGAGAGCTGTAGGATGTGGCGGGGGGGACACATTCTAACAATCGCAGACCGATCCCAGGCAATTGAGCAGCTAGAGAAATTGCTCCAAGCACTGGCTCAAGTTGGTCTACAGGTAGAGGTACGACAGGGCGATGAGTCGTCTTTGCTCGTTTTTGTGAAAGCTTCAGAAAAGCGGCTGAAACGAGCGGTCTATCGGTCGCGGTGAGTGATGATCCATGTCTCTCTATGCCAATGTGCTAATCTCGGCTTTGGATTTCCATAGAGTACGTGACTGGCTATACGGAATTCGCAATGCTGAGCCCACACCTTCCAACTCGAGCGAGCCGCAAACTGAGGCTGAGCGCCTGCGGGTGATCAACCAGATGATTACACTTCCCAAGGAAGAGGGTGGCGCCGCTATCACCCCCAACCATGGCGAATGGAAGAATGTCACTGCTATATTCCCCCTTCACGATGTTGATACAAATAAAAAGTGGATACGAGCCTGGAGCTCAAAGACTTTCCTCTCTGATGACGACTTGGATCAGATCCGGAATAAGTTTGGAGAAAGTGTATGTGCAGAAAGTGCTTGTTGGTCTTGGACATAGCTAACATAGACGGCAGGTTGGATTTTATTTCGCATTCCTGCAGTCGTACTTCCGATTTTTGATTTTCCCAGCTGTCTTTGGGTTCTCCTGTTGGTTCCTGCTCGGCGGATATTCGATTATCTATACCATCGTCAATTGTCTGTGGTGTATCATCTTTGTGGAATACTGGAAGCGCCAGGAGGTTGATCTGAGCTGCAGGTGGCAGACCAAGAACGTCTCGGCCGTGCGGACCAAACGACGAGAGTTCAAGGCAGAAAAGGAGGTCCGCGATGAAGGTACCGGTGAGATGCGCGGTGTCTTCCCGGCAACTAAGCGTATGCAACGGCAGCTACTTCAAATCCCGTTCGCATTGCTTGCGGCAATTGCTTTGGGTGCTATCATTGCGACATGCTTTGCCATTGAGATCTTCATCTCGGAGCTCTACAATGGTCCCTTGAAAACATACTTGGTATAGTCATCCTTCCCCATTTACTGGTACTAAAGCTTACCCTTCAGATTTTCATCCCAACCATCCTAGTATCAGCGCTTGTGCCAACCATGAGCGCTATTTTGACGTCTATCGCAACAAAGCTTAACGATCACGAGAACCATGAGACAAGTGATGCGTATGATGTTGCATTGACCCAGAAGGTCTTTGTTATCAACTTCATCACGTCTTATATGCCAATTTTCCTGACGGCCTTTGTCTACGTGCCATTCGCTAGCCGCATTGTCCCCTACCTCGATGTCTTCCACTTGACCGTTCGGCCTTTCGTATCGAAAGAACATGCCACCACAAAGCGATCACATTTCCAGATTGACCCAGCTCGCCTGCGAAACCAGGTTGTTTACTTCACTGTCACTGCGCAAATTGTTGGCTTCGCCATGGAGACTATCGTGCCATTCATCAAGCAGCATGCGCTCCGCAAATATAAAAAATACAACAAGGAGCGCAATGGTAAGATGGGCCGAAACGGCGACAAAGAATCACCCGAAAGACCTGTCGTCTCCTTCGATGATCCGGCCGAGGAAGTGCAGTTCCTCACGCGTGTTCGTAACGAGGTCGAGCTTTCCGAGTACGACGTGACCGCTGATCTACGTGAGATGTGTATTCAGTTCGGATACTTGGCCCTTTTCTCACCCACATGGCCGCTTGTTCCCCTCTCGTTCTTTGTGAACAACTGGGTCGAGTTGCGCTCAGACTTCTTCAAGATCTGCATGGAGTTCCGCAGACCTGTGCCATTGCGGACTGACACGATTGGACCCTGGCTCGATAGCCTGGGATTCCTGTCCTGGGTCGGAAGTATCACCAGCGCTGCGCTGCTGTACATGTTCAGTGGCAACAAACAGCACGGGCCCAATGGTGAGCCGACAGATATCAAAGGCTGGGCTCTGCTTTTGACAATCTTCTTTTCGGAACACTTGTATCTTATTGTGCGGTATGCCGTGCGGGCTGGTATGGCCAGGATTGAGCCTCCCAATTCCCGCAAGGAGCGCGCTGAGCGGTACCTCATGCGCAAGCGCTATCTTGAGTCCACAACCAACGCCGAGACAGATGAGGACAAGGATGTGGACGATATCGCATCTATGGCCCAGTCCACTGATATCTCACGTAAGTCTCTTGAAGAGGATGCTCGGCGTGCGTCCTTGCATGGTGCCGACCCGGCAAGCCGTTTCTGGATGCACCAGCGGGGCTGGACTGAGTCAGCCAAGATTGGAGCTGGGATTATACAGGCACAGCCTACCAAAGATGGCGTGAAGAAGCAGCAGTAGTGCTTCAGAGTTGTTACAGGGACAGGGGCATGAGGGGGTTGACTGTGTTTTGGGGTGGATATGGGATCACGAGACCGTAGAAATTCATATTAGTACAAGATTTTCAGGTACATAGTATAGTAAGCGCCGATATTGGTCCGATTTATGCCATAATTTGTCCCAATAGAATGGAACGATAAATGTCGGGATAAGTGGTGATTCTGATGTCATGCTGACTCTGTCGGGAACAAAGTAAACCCGGTTCCGTGGCCGGATGCGGGCGGGATGCAGTCAGCAATAAACCTACTCGTGGGCATGTTTCACGGGTACTACGACAGCATACGATTGGAGGGAGATGACGAGTCATCATGAGATTGTGGTTAAACCCAATCACAGTCAGTATATGGGTTATCAAAGCCAGTTTAGCGGCAAAGCGCGTTGATATAAACTCCGGGGAATGGGCCACCGCCTCCCTCACCGCCTTCTTAATGCGGCCCATTCGCTTACCAACCCCTTACATAAATCGACGATCGCCCGGGCCCCAAATCCTCTGACTCAGAATCCTTAAGTAATCTTTCTTCTCCTCCAGGGCCCGCCATCAACTTGCTTACAGCATCGGATCTATAACTGCTTACCTCATTTTAGCTGTATTCTGTGATCAGCGAAGCAGCTGTCTTTGCTCTCAATTCTTGCGGAAACTAAGAGTTCCTTGCAAAGTCACCGCCCAATTTCATCACCAACCCTTTTTCTTCTTAATCAATGCAACCTGCACTCGCGCCAGCGCCGCATCCAAGCATGCAGACTTCTGCTCAGGTAAGCAGACTATCTTGAACGCCTTTGTCATCAGATCTATATCAGGTCCCCCGTTGTGTACTTCCTCGATACTTTGGACATAAGGCAGTCATGTCGCATCACCAACGTGTCGGGAACGGGGTCCGACCTTTCGACGCGTCGAGTCTCCATCCAGTCTTGCCGCATCACCTATATACTTCATTCTCTTATTTGCCATGGTTCATACTGACATTTGACTGCAGGATCCCGCGGATCAGGGTACGTGATTGTAGTTTAGAGCGTTCTTGATGTTTGATTGCCACGATGCGTGGGTTTTGGAGCCCAAAACTTCCACGCACCGATCTCCTACCTCATCTCCCCTGGGAGAATCAGGGATGCCCGTAGCACGTGATTATTTCCCATTGCTAACATTCATGGATGATTCTATAGTCCTCCATGACCAGCTTCTAGCTGCTCAGCACCACTTGGGCGGTCGTCCCCAGGGTGCCCCTGGACAGCAACAGCATCTGCAGCCCAGCAATGCTAGCCCGCGAGACCAGCCAAATATTGACCCTGCTATCTCGGGTGCCATGCTCGGCGCTCCCCAAACGCCGACCCAACCCCAGGGTTCTCCCCCTTCTGACGGCGGCTCCAAGAGCTACGGGAAGCGTGAGCTGTCCACTTCTAAGCGTGCTGCCCAGAACCGTGCTGCCCAGGTATGTCCTTTTTGATATAGTGAACAGAGTACTTGGCTGACCATAGTAATAGCGCGCATTCCGCCAGCGCAAGGAAACCTACATCCGTAAACTCGAGGAAGAGGTTAAGAACATCGACCCCCTCAAGGATCAGGTCAAGTCTCTGGTGGGTGAGAATTACCAGCTGCGCGAATACATCATCAATTTGCAATCCCGTCTTCTCGAAGCCCAGGGTGAAGTCCCCGAGCTTCCCGCCAACATCGATTTGAGCCAGCCCCGCACCACTGAGATGGCGCTTGCCAATGCCGGAGTTCAGAACTCCAGCCCCCCGGGCTCGGTGCCCACCCCAGGTCCCCAGGGCCAGCACCCCAGTTCAGTCTCTGATGACATGAACTCTCTGAACCGCATCGCTGCGGCAACGCTTGGCATGCGTAAGCACCCTGATGACGCTACCTTCCTGAACAACAACAACTTCCAGCAGAATAAGCGGGTGCGCACGGATGAAAACCAGGACGGAAACGACGGCGTGAACAAGCAGGAGGTGTCACATGGTCTTCCTATGGTAAACTAATTGCCCTGCCGCTTTCGTCGCCGTCTTGATTGCCTACGTTTTGCGATCACTTTTCGATACCCGCGTCTGTTTTTTCTTTGCTCGTGCGTTATTCAGCTTCGGTGTTACGTTATGCTTGATGACACGCGCCATATTTTATCTCGCGTGTTCGGCTGGATCTCTATGACTTTTTGCCTTAACTGCCATGCACTCTCCCTTTGGTAATGCTGTGTGGGGCAATGAGCGATTCCATCTTCTTCATTTCGGTTTCGCGATCCAATGGTGTTTTGGCATTCTTACCCCAGTTGTGGCAGATTGATGGGGAAGTTTGATTATTATCCTGCATTTGTTTCACACTTCAATTTGATGTATCTGCTGGTTCAATCGGATTAACCACAAGCTGCGCATATCCATACTTACCTAGCGGACTTTCGGTGCCTACCGGAGATTTCCTATGCCACTGCTTTCATGAGGACTCAGTATGTCGCTAGACTTAAGCTTGATGTGTAACTTAAAGTCCAAAACCGAGACCTTTGACCCGCTCTGCTACCGGGTTTGAGTGGACTGTACTCCGCAGTATATTAGTTCCCTTTTTTCTTTTCTTTTCTTTTCTGGTTAGTCACTTGGAATGAAGCTATTTGGAGGGTCCTTCGAGGCCAGACTTTCAGATATACCTGCATTTACCTACGAAGTCTTCATACGTCCATTGTATATGAGATGGGCTGAAGTTCTCTTGCTTGCGTGATTCAAATGCCACGAGCAATTTAGACATTTTCTATTGGAGTGACTCGGTATGTCTGAAATGGTGTGAATAGTTCTATGCATACAGACCGAAATCTTCAGTGACTTGAATGTTCATATTCAAAATATCAAGTTGTATCGGAAATACCTCGGGGAAAGGGAGGGGGAAACAGCTCGCGAATCTCCGACGTCCATCGTGGCCATGACACTATTACTTTAAAAAAAAGTATCCAACAATCACGGGGAGACTGGCTATTTAGTTGAACTTGGCCCCAACATTCTGACTCAATTGGTGTTTCAATCCCAACTGTGTACTCAACCATTTCTTTCATATTGTGGGGACCGAGGCGGATTACATTATCAGCACTTCGCCTCCATCTGGAAAGGGCTTTCACGTATAGGAATCGAGAATATGCTCATTTCATTGCCCAACGCCTGCTCACAAGACACTTTTTTTCCGGGACTAGGGACAATTCCTCCCTCGGCTTGATATAGTGCGTACCCACATCGGATGAATCAAGATGTCAAACTCAGCAACCAAACCCGCTATGGGTCAAAAGCGACCGCCAAGGAGCGCGGGTAGACGCAGGCTCGATGCACCCGGGGAAGCTATACTGTCTGAGGTATGTAGACTCCATGGAACTAATAAGAAACAATGGAGAGGACACATTCTAATTTCCCGCCCAGGATCGGCGAAGCCAAATCCGCCGAGCCCAGAGAACCTATAGATTGAAGAGAGAAGCAAGTCTTCAACAAACCCAGAAACGAGTGGCCTTCCTTGAACATAAAATGAAAGAAATCTCAAATTCGCTTGCGGAATACAGGATCACTCTTCAGTCTAACCTACAAGACACCCATTGCGAACTTCTCACTGGGTTTGACAGCATCCTGAGTCTTCTGACTTCGGCGTCCGAGGACTTTGTTCAGAAAACCAGTGTTGACCATATTTCACCGAGAGAAATTTCCAAGAAGTCTGCTCCGCTATTACCCAAGAATATCCAGCATGATGATCTTTCCGCCAATGAGACTAATTCTGGTCACCAAGCTTTTGCCGAGCGAAGCTCCACATGCATGAGTACGTTCCCGGAAACAGAGGTCAACCCGTATCAGGAAACGGGGGAGAGGGTTCTTCGTCGATCTTCTGTCATCCAGGAACGAAGAGAATTAGACTATGCCCAACCCATTGTGCAAGTCGTCGATCGATTTGGTGGAGCCAATGTTCCCGATTCATATTCATTCCTGGAAAGTTCCTTCACCCGAAGACTCAAACGATCCAGTCTGGAGCACGCCTTTCGAATATTCAGTGATATGCGCTCTGATCCGCTTGAAGTCTTCCGAATATTTAGACTCGTCCCGTGTTTCAGAGATAGGGTAAAGATGTACCCTTACTTTAGGGACCTGGTCACTTCTGAACGAGGCAGTTCACTGGAAATTCCCACACTGCCATTTTATTGTATTGGGGGAGCTGGAACACATTATGCGACGAAAGATGAAAAAGGGAATCCCATATACCCCTCGAAAATGAGACACCCTCGCAGGATCCTCGGTACTCTACCCATGTCCTGGAGTCCCGGTGACCCAAGTTCTGTCTATCAGGCACAGAGTCATCTGGAGCTTTGTGGGTTTGGCGGCCAGTGGTTTGATTGCCGCGACGTGGAAGGATATCTTAGGGAGAAAGGTGTGGACTTGGACGGACCTGGTTCGTTTCCCACCGTGCATAATCTCGCACTGAGTCCCAGTCAATCCTATATTGAGTCTGGTTCATTGGACACTCAATGCATATCATTTTCTGAGACCCCGACAGGTAAGTCTATCTTATTTACCAGGAACACTTGGACTCACGGCTCACAGATGCTATAGCTTCGGCATTACCTCAACAACCATCATGTTGCGTATTTGACCTTGAATCTTTTTTGATAGGTGAGCTTTCGCACTGATATCGTGTTGATCTCGTTTCTAAAAAAAAATGATAGGACTTCTTCGCGGTGTGGCTATCTTAGGACGGGCACCTGGTTTCCGGCGATCTGATGTTGAAACTGCCTTTCGCTCAGCCTTGATGCGAAATTTATCCTGAAATAATAATGAATCTATCACACTCGAATATCGGATGAAATATGTATATGAAATATCCAGGGTAAATTGATTAGCCGGAGATCGGTGAGAAGCTTACAACGGGAGAAAAGACGTCTAACGTACTCGGACCTTCGCTTCCACCCCCAACCCCTTTAGAGTCGCATCTATCGTATATTTTAGATTGGTAATGGGTATATAGCAAATGGAGATATTTATTTCATCTAGTTTTGCTGCGTTGCCCCAAGCTTGGGACCTTTGTCTGCCCCCTAGGTGATTATATTATCATCGTGCTCGACCTTGGCAAGGTTGGAACCTCCGAGGTCCCATCAGAAGTTTTCCAATATTGTAAACATGGTTGGCTTGAGAATTGCGAGCTCAACAATATGAAGTCTATCAATATCTCACATTCCTGCATTTGACTATGAGTTTTGTTGGGTTAGTGATCCACTGTAACCAGGAGCCTCGGTACCCAGGGCGGTTCTTCTTTGCCACACCTAATATATATTAAATACCCTCTACCATCTTATTATTTATTCATCTAGGATTGAAAAGGCAAAAGAATCTATAAAGCTTGCCCTCTCACGGATACAAGCTTTAGAGGGCAAGTTGGCAAACCGGAACCCCTGCTTTTGCGCCAAATGCTTACCATGTGACGCAGAACGCATCAAGTGTGTTGACGAAGTGATGGACTTCACCGGCTTGCTCTGTACATTATGTACATTATGTCGCAACCAGTGGCTGGCCATTGTCATTGTCTTCATCAGCTATATAACATTGGTTGGCCTTCTCCGGTACCGCCGCATGGCGAAAATTGAGGCCCCATTCGCACCTGGCAAGAAAGACTTGTCAGAGATGACGGTGAAAGAAGCACATGCTATCCTAAACCAGTTGCAAGAGCTCGAGTTTCCACATGCTTTTGCTAAAGCCCGCAAAATGGCTCTATTGAAGGTACGATAGAAACTCGTGGTCGGTCCAAACCAGCATCATAGAGAATACCGCTAAGTCCAAGTATTGTTCTAGGCTGGAGGTATTCCGACTATGTCCAAACTCTTTGCAGTTACAGGCCAAAACAATAAGCGCAACTCGGGAAAGCGCGCTGTTGATACGGAAATCGTCTTGCGAGAGGTGCAGTCCAAACCTAGGGATTCTGATCGCTATGCATCAGCTGTGGCCAGAATGAACTATCTGTATGTTACATGCACCAGTTGAAATCGGATTTCCTTCATTTCATGGCAAGGCTAAAATTTCTTGTTCCGTTCGCTGACCCATGATTAGCCATGCTCGTTATCGTCGTGCCAACAAAATAACCGATAATGATCTGCTCCATACTCTAGGTGACGGTCTCGCCGAGATCTTGAATGTTGTTGAAAGGGAAGAATGGCGCAAGCTTACTGACGTCGAGAAATGCGCTCTCGGTATCTTTCACAAGAACTTGGGAGAAGACATGGGAATCCCCTTTGACCGACTTCCTTCAAAGATCGACGGATGGAAAAATGGCCTGCACTTTGCGATTGAGTTGAGAGACTGGACAATCCAGTATGAAGAAGAAGTGGCAAAACCCACGGCGACGAATGACCAATACGTTCGCGTCTATGTCGATTCGGCATTGTCATCACTTCCTGGATCCGTAAGAACAAGTGTGCGAAAGATGCTAGGTAACGACTTGGACGATGTGATGAGAATGAGCCTTTGGTAAGTTTTACCTCTCATTTAACTACGGAAATGGCTTTTTCAACTAACGTCTACAGTCTTGAGTCTCCCGGTCCAGTCCTTTGGTTCCTACTGGCCCTCATCCGAGAGACACGAAAGGTATACCTCCGATATCTTGCACTTCCACGGTCCTCGTCTAGTGCTGTCAAGCTAGTGCACGACATACCAAACCCAGAAACGCGTCTTTATAATTTCCAAAGAAAAACTCTGCAACCCTGGTACGTCCGACCGACTTTCTGGTCAAGATGGGGACTCGGCGCGTTGCTAGTTAGAGCACTGGGAGGGAAAGTGCCCGGGTCGCGAGGAGACCGGTACCAACCAGGAGGATATGACTTGATGACGATAGGCCCGGATCCACAGAAGGAGCATGGAGCGGAGGAGATGAGATCTGATATCGAGGTAATTAAGGCGAGAGGTGTGGCAACATGCCCGTTCTCGCAGGCAAAGTCAGGTCACTTCGAGTGAAGCTGATCACTTACACATAACCCTGATGATCTATGCGATGCAACGGAAAAACTGGGCGTTCGTGGGTTTTTCATGCAGAACCATAGGATGAGAAACAAAACTTCGATGCGATAGAGAGTGGAAATGCAATACTATTTCATTGGCCGCAGGCTATATAGTCCCTGTATCCTTTATTTCTTGAAACCCGTTTATTTTAGTAGGGATTCGGTAGCAATAAGTCATTAACCGTCGTTCTCATCTATTGTAGATCGCTCTGTATCGTGGCCAATGAAGCCCATTGAACAATGTTGACCTGCCTATACTATGATATAATATTTATCATTTACTGTTCATTAAGGCCATGTTCCTTTATAAGAACATCAGCACAAGTAACACCAGTCACGTAGGCAGTAGCCTGCGTGTGATTGTTAGTGAGAACAGGAACAACACTCATATCAGCAACGCGGAGATTCTCCATGCCCCGCACGCGGAAATGCGAGTCAACAGCAGCGTCACTGGCATCGATCTTGCCCATCTTCACTGTGCCGGTCATGTGCCAACTAGAAGAGAGGAAGTTCTTCCAGAACTCGAGGATGTCCTCGTCGGAATCAGACGCGGGCCCGATGAGCGTGGCGATAGTGTCCTTCGCGAAGCACTCCTGGCTACTAACTTCCAGCAGGTGTCGGTAGATCTCGATACAGGCGCGACGATCGAACGGATCCTCAAGGAACCGCGGGTTGAACAGCAGCGGGACTTCTGGGTCGGAGGACTGCAGGCGCACTTCGCCGCGGGATTGTTCGTTCATCAGGAATGCCGCAAGACCAACATAGCTGTAATCTTTGAACATATCGGGCAACATGTAATGGATGGGCAGGTGGGTGACCATCTCGTAGTGGGGGATGGTTTCGCGGTTCATAAATTCTTGCACGGATGCTGGAAGTGCTTTGAATTCGGGCGAGGAGGTGATGCGGTCTGATTTGAACCAGCCACTGCCGACCTGGCAGCCGTATCGGGTCCACAGGCCGGTGTTGTCATCTTCCCACTGTTTCATTGCAGCCTCCATGGCGGCGGGGTCTTGGAAGAACGAGTTGCGATCGTTCGTCTCAGGTTTCCGGGCGAGAATCAGAGGAACAAAGTAGTGGTCTCGAAGACCCTGGCCAATAGCGGGGAGATCGTTGACTACAGGAATGTCGAATTTCTCGAGGTCTGCGGCTGGTCCGATTCCAGAATGCATTAGGATCTTCGGGGTGTCGAGTGAGCCTGCGGAGAGAATCACGTCCCGAGAAGCGAAGTCTGCAATCCACGTCAGATGAAGGGAGCGATAAAAGACCAGGATGAGACATACACTGCTTGCCCTGGGCCTCTACTCCAACGGCCTTCTTGCCCTGCAGTAAGATCCTCTGTACTGGGCTGTCCGTGACAACCACAAGATTAGCAGGAGCACCCGAAAGTAAGTCGACAGCCGTGGTACGCTTTCCCTTGTGAGCGGAGTTAATCGTGGCGGCCATGCCAAGGGGATTGCCAGAGTTGTGATCCAAGTTGAGCTTGTGCCCAGCTGCTTCGAAAGCATCCAGTGAGAGCGACAAGTCCCTTTCCCAGTCCTCTGCATACCCGACACGCAGGTCACCCGAGTTGCCGTGGTCGGAAGCAACTGAATTGGCATATTTCCTGTTCTTCGGAAGTGTGACACCGCCATTGAAGGTCTCCAAATTCTTGAAGCGGGTCTGCATCTCCTTCCATCCGAAGGTGTCATCGCCCACCGCAGATGCCCACTCATTGTAGTCGTCCCGCGCGCCTACACTATAGACGCCGAAGTTGATTGCCGAGCTACCTCCCAGACCCTTTCCACGGGAATAGTCTAGCTCACGCCCGTTGCAATGTTCCTGAGGTGTGGTCTTGTATCCCCAGTTCAGTTTTCCTTCCATGAATGTCGTCCAGCGCTTCCCGTCAACCCGCAAAGCGTTATCATCATTGCGACCACCTGCTTCAAGAAGCAGAACCTGAGGTCTTTCGGCTGATTTGGCAAGCCCCGCAGCCAGGGCGCAACCAGCTGGACCACCTATTTAAGTGATGAGCATGGGGGACTGCATGTGTGCCTGGTGCATGATTCCAAGGTTACCTCCTACGATGACAAAGTCATAATTGTTTCCTGTAGATCCCATGTTGAAGGAAGACTTCGTTTAAAAACAAGTAAAGAAATCTGCTGAGATCAGAGGCAACGCGTTAGGTATATGTCAGATTTTCTTTTTCACATGCCCCGCGCCAGCTGAATACCCCTCTTTGATGGCATTCGGAGTAAGCCAACACACTTAAAATGGCGTGTTAGACGGAGTCCACCTGTCAGGGCCCAATAATAGGCGGGGGCAGGAAATGTATACACCGCCACCACTAGAAGTGGAGGGGTTTTGATTTGACAGAAACATTCACAGAATGTTGGATCTGTTTATCCATACAGGCTAAATGGATCTTCAAAGCCAGTAAGGTTCGTCAACCTGGTCAAAGTTGGAGGGGTGCATGCAGAGCCCAGGTGTGGTGAAGGATACATGCAAAGGCTAACACAAAGCCTACTTCATTAGTGTCACGCTAACAGAAAAAGTGCAACATGGTACTATAAGCAAAGATGACAATGGGGATTTAAAGTCGCTCTTTGTCACACGCCCAAATGGAAATCACGGGGAATCCATGTTGATTCTTATAGAGTCCAGCATTTCGTACCTTCTTGACATGTACTCTTTAAGTACCTGCGCAGCATGCGCATGCCCGGTTGCACTAATTGCCGATTCCGCATCGCTAAAACTTAGTCGAAATTGTTGGAAACCCGAGAAAGGAAAACAATAAGATTCAAGCCGATGGGGACCCACACTGCGATCAGGGAATGACTAGCGCAGGGTATCGATCTTTGAAGCTAGGAGGTTTCGCTTCAGAGCTGAGTGCAGGGAAATATGACAGGTCGGAAATACAACATATGGAAATATGTTCCAAGGTTGTACGGATGTAACAGCACTATTGTTCAGGGGTCATGCTCAGCGTCATTGGCATTCACCTTATTTTTCACGACTATCATGATAACCCCCGGAGTGACCACTTCTTCATGGCCTGTGCAGCTATAGATCTGCAATGGGGAGATCTTGGGCACGGGCCGGAGACGCGCATACGCATACTCTGTACGGATACGCATACTCCGTACAGAGTATGCATCCAGCCCTGGAGGGTATATTGTCCCGACAGAGGGATTGGGGGAAGCAAGGTCACGAGACCGGGAAACTTGATATCGAAAGTTTGGATTTCTCCAGAGCAATTGACCAATCGCAAGAGAGACCCGATTCCGAGGTTAGCGGAGGTTAGCGGAGGTTAGCGCAAAAAACTTGAAGATTCGGTAATTGAATGAAACATCTCGTTTCTTTTCAGGAAGCCCTTCCGTAGAAATACATGTATCCATAGATGGCTGGATCCAAGTACTGTAAACCATTTTAGCCACCTTAGCCACTCTACCCATTGCCACTCCCTTGAAAGGTCGACAATTGATTTCAAATGCACGAGAATAGACAATAGACCAAACTTGAAATTTGAAATAGGAAACGATCATCCGGCTGTAATTATGTAGATCGCCATTTAATTCCCACTAAATTTGGAAAAGACGAAAAAGTGCAAAGTTCACGTGTGGCGGTCCCAAGGGTTCCCTTTCTCGGCTTAGCTTGGCATGGGGGCAAATAGGCTGGGGAAAGCCCTTTTCTTCTTTTCCTCTTCTCAACCATGTACTATTTTCAAACCATTACAATATAACTGCATTGTTAGACGTTCATTTGGCTTCATTTCCTGCATTGAGTCCTTGACCTCATCATCGTCCTCGGAGTCTCCAGAGTTACATCCGCATTCTTCGGCAAACGAACTTGCGATCAGATACTCTCACCGATCCCAATCTCCTCCCGAAATCCCCCCCATTTTTGTCCGATTAGCGATCCCCCCAAATCCTTGATACCCTTTTTGGATCATCATAGACGCCATTGGCGCAAATGATTTGCTCGGACTAGAACAACTATCATGGCTGCGGAGCTGGTACAATTCAAGCAAAGTGTACCGGGGTTCTCACCAAGCGGGGCATGAAATATCCTTCCTACGGTCTTCCCAATACCAGCATTGAATATATATCTTAGCCAGGCTGCTTTAGTCGGCGACCATGACAGACCTGTCACATTCCCCCATCGTGGTGAATGGGCACCGTGACGATGCTCTAGCTGTGCGGACGTTGATGATTGTCTTCACCTCCATCGCATTATACAACTCCATCGAATTGTTCATATTGTTATTTTTGACCTTTTCTCGGTACCGCGGACTCTACTTTTGGACGCTTCTGCTCTCGGTCATCCTCGGAGTGATCCCTCATGCCATTGGCCATCTGCTTATGTTCTTTTCTCTATCCCCAGCATGGCTCTCTTTGACTATCTCCACCATTGGCTTTTACGTCATGGTCCCAGGCCAATCGCTGGTCCTCTACTCTCGCCTTCATTTGGTGGTCAACAGCAACAAAGTGCTTCGGTTTGTTCTTTGGCTGATCATCATCGACGCGATTATTCTCTTGATCCCCACGACCGTTCTTACCTTCCTTACCGCATACGTTGGAACTAAGCCAATGATTCGTGGATACAATGTCATGGAGCGGATGCAGCTGGCTTGGTTCTGTGCCCAAGAAATTGTCATCTCGGGAATTTACATTGTCGAGACCGTGAAGCTGCTCAGAATGATGCCAGACAAGGACCGACGGCGGTCCAGAATCATGTATGAGTTGCTTACCATCAATTTTGTCATCATATTGCTCGATATCTGTTTACTCCTTGTCGAATACATTGGGTTTTACTCGCTGCAGACCACATTGAAGGCCATGGTCTACAGCGTCAAGTTGAAGCTCGAGTTCGGTGTGCTCGGAAAGCTAGTCGATCTCGTGCAAAGTCATCGATCGCAGCCCACTTCGTTAGAACACGAAGAATACCCAGGCTTCGTGGATCCTTCCCAGATTACGTCGGATATCACTCATGCGGCCCCAAGGGAATCGCGACCGGCGGGACGGAGAGGCTGGAATACATTGTCTATGGAGAGCTTGCCCAGCTCCGAGCGCAGAATTCGTCCATCTACCCGGTCGACTGATGACAGCCTGCATCCATCTTGAGGTTTGACTGGTGATCATGAATTTTCTACCACTCAGATCAAAGGTCTAACGAATCTTTCACGGGCAAAACCAAGTGGCCTTGGTTGTTTACTCTCCCGACTGGCTTCTGCTCATCACATTTGGTGAAGATTTTCAGGAGTAAAGTATGCAGTTCTACATGCTTCGTCTGCTCGTCGCAGGGAAATCGCGTCAACAAGTTTTCGACGCCCCACAATCCCGTTAACTGGAATCAGAAGCGCGTGGTTTCATCTCGCCAAGCGAAACATTTGCGCAGCTCTTCCGGCACATCAACAATCTGATGCTCCTCGATCCCTGCATCCCAGCGCGAGATTCGAACAGCCTTGTCAATTCCAGCTGACTGTAAAATATACCATGTGGTTCAACCAAACCACTACAAAATTCTGCTAGGTCCACCATAGGACTGTGCTGTTCATATGTGCCAGATTATTGGCAATAATAATTTAATGCTGTCTATCGACCCCCCACGATTTGTTGATTTTCAGCCTCATGATGTAACTACTTCAATGACAATATTACGTCGCCATGACATACAATTAGAGATCAAAATCAACTGGAGGAATGCCGAGTTCTAAGCAAATGTTTCTCGTAGTCGATGCAGCATGGAAAGCACCGTCTCTATCCACCACGGTCCCTACGAGTCTATCCCTGCCACAGCTTCACCAGGTCTTAAATTTCTCCGACGATTCCTACCAGCACTAGACTCTCTGACTCCCGCCGAAACTCCCATTAGCCCTTTCTTCACACCGAGCGCTCCCATCCTTATCGGCAGCGATCCACCAACATCCGCAAGCCAGGCAGTTCCTCTCCTCGAAGTGCGCAGCCGTCACATCTGCAAATTCCACCACCATGTTTATCTCGCCTGGGATATCGACCTTGGGAGTGACACAGGCCCCGTTCATACGTCGTACAACAGGACCGCTCCAGACCAAGAGGCCGCCCAAAGAGGACAGCTCTATGCCCCGCTGGCGGGGAATATCCAAATGAAGCGCACGGTTATGTTCGAGGCGACATCCGAAACAACATTCAAGGAGGACCCCGACCAGTTCGCAGTTCGAGTGCGTGAGTTCAACGTCCTCGATCTGGAAGGCCGCGATGAGTCGGATCTGCAGATCGTTGAAATGCGGATCTTTTTGGATCAGAGGCCTGTTCAGGCCCATTCGGCAAGCCTGTTTACGGGGTCGGGGTATTCTGGATCTTAGTCGCTGGAATGAGACTGATGGACGTGCATTGCTTCTCCACTGCGGAATGCTCTAACCATCCCCCGCGCCCCCACTTGGACTGTGTGTTCCATGTGTTATCTTCGTGAGGTGACGTTCGGCACAGAGTTCCTTTCTTGGCTGTTTTTTTTTTGCTTCATTTCCTTTAAGGTTGGTTGCATTTCCCAGTACCAGCATTTGTGCACAGATCGGAAATTTCTTTTTTTCTTTTTTTCTTTTTTTGCAATTCAACAAGATGTTGCCAGTACAGGGACAAGCAGAGATCATCAACAAGGTCTGTGGGGCGTTGGATAAGTATGAATCCAAGCTCAGTGAGATCAATCAGAAGGTGCGTATCATATTGGGCAAGCACACCATGATATTTTGATAACATTCGATAGATCTGGTCCAAACCCGAGCTGGCATTCAAGGAATACAACGCCCACGACAATGTCTGCGAGTTCTTTGAGTCGCTCGGGGCGGGATACCAGGTCCATAGAAAGGCCTATGGCATTGAGACGGCGCTTGAGGTGATCCATAGTCGCGGCAAGGGCGGACGTACGATTGCTTTCAACGCAGAATACGATGCGCTTCCAGGCATGGGACATGCATGTGGACACAATCTGATCGCGACAAGTTCGATCGCGGCCTTCCTGGCTACCTGCGAGGCAATGGATACTCTATACTCCGATGGGATGGGGTATTCGGTTCGGCTGCTGGGGACTCCTGCCGAGGAAGGTGGTGGTGGAAAGCTCCTGCTGATCAACGCGGGAGCATACAAAGATGTGGATGCATGCTTCATGGTACATCCATTCCCGGTACTGTCAGGCGCCCCTGATCTCATTAGCTCGAGTTCCTGTACCGGGCTGTATCTTGCGAACGACAAGGTTCAGGTGACGTTCACTGGCAAACCGGCGCATGCTTCAGCTGCTCCGTGGGAGGGCATTAATGCTCTAGATGCTGTGGTGTCTGCTTATGTGAATATTTCGATGCTGCGACAGCAGATCTTACCTACGCAAAAGATTCATGGGGTTATTTCGCGTGGTGGAGACAGACCGAATGTTATTCCTGCCTCTACGACAGTTGAATACTACATTCGATCCGAGACTGCGAGGACGCTGAAGCCGTTGACAGAGAAAGTAGTCAAATGCTTTGAGGCTGCTGCGACTGCTACTGGCTGCACGGTGGAATACGAATGGTATGATAGTTGGGGATGTTCCACCTGGGCATTCTCATACGGTTCGCTAATCCGTTTCCTAGGGAGGCCGCGTACAAGGATATGAAGATCAATAAGCCTATATGTGACAGCTATGTCTCTGCTATGAACGCTATGGGCCATAGTACTATCTTCGACGCCGCAGGCCAGATTGGAGGTCTTAGCGGAGGGTCCACTGATATGGGTGAGTGTTGAAGTCCATTACAGTGTAGCCAGAAGCTGACTATTCACTCCAATATAGGCAACGTGTCGTACGAAGTACCTGGCTTCCACGGTGGATTCTATATTCACGTCGATGGTGTCAACCACACACCACAATTTACTGCCGGGGCTGGATCCGAGGATGGGTTCAAGCGTAGTCTGCACTGTGCGGCAGGAATGGCTGTGGTGGCGTGTAGAGCTTTAGTCGATGGAAGTTTCGCCACTGCCATCAAGTCGGACTTTGAGAAGGCTTAGAATTGTGAATACTAGGCTGGATTTAGTGCAGTCCCGTGTCTAAAGACCTTCTAAATTAAAGTGCAAGTGTATGACACATAGTCATTGAAAACTTTCCCTATTCGTACAAACACTATTGGCAATTGTCGCGGAATAGAGCGGTCTTAGCGTATCTCGAACGCCTCGCGTTCATCCATAACCACATTGCACCAACCCCTATTTCAGATGTGGACGATCGACGGCGAACTCAATTGCCGTGCTTAGCATCCGTTGAGGGGGATGTGGATGCTCCCCCAGATCGGCTCCGTCCTGACAGCAAATCCCCGGATTTTAATTGACTGATACTATCGCATAATGGGGAAGTGGGGTGCCGACCGATTAGCCGGCTGGTTTGTTCCATGGGACTAGCATCGCGGGGAAATTCTAATGATAACTCAAAGACTCAACCATGCGTCGCAATTGGTCGAGGTATTTGAGCTTCCCCTTCAATGATGGACTTGGGTCCACCGCGGAAACACACCGGCCATGGTAGGTTCAAGCAGACTTTGCTCGGCATACTTGGAGGAAGGCGAAAGCGATACCGGCTTGTGTGTTTGAATAAGAAGGCCTTGAATGTACCTCATCCAGTAGAATTACATTTGTTTCATATTCGCGATGCAATCTCACGAGGCCAACCTAGATGAGAAGGATACGAAGGGAGGTGAGCCACTTAGCCGGGACCTCGATCTTGGTCAAGTGCTCGCTATCCAACCAACGGCTGAGGAGGAACGGAAAGTATTGTGGAAGCTCGATCTTATGTGAGTATTCCGGAACTATCTCAATGTGTGTGTGCGTATCTGATCTAAAGAAGTCTGGTCCCGTTGATGGGAATCGCATATTTCCTCCAATTCCTCGACAAGCTCGCTCTGAGTCAGGCGACGCTCTTTAATTTACGAGAAGATTTGGTATTTATGTGCTACAGTTGTCGACCGATGAATATGTGTTGACAGAAGGTTATAGAACCTGCGCGGAGCGCAATATTCATGGGCATCTGCGATTTTCTATTTTGGTTACTTTGCCTGGAGTTGGTGTGTATTCGAGTCCCCTTCTATCTCTACCTCTTCTTACGAATACTGATCCCACAACAGGCCTAGTTCATATATTATCGTCCGGCTTCCTATTGGGAAATATATCGGAGTCTCGGTGTAAGTTCCTCTCCAAGGACACATAGCACCAACGATGAGACTAATTATACAAGCTTCATTTGGGGCGGGTTCTTATTGTGTCATGCTGCTTGCTCTAATTGGGGTGGACTTATGACCGTCCGTTTCTTCTTGGGAGCAGGGGAGGCGTCAATCGCACCGGGATTCACCTTGCTCACGGGCATGTTTTATAAACGGGAGGAACAGCCTCTACGGTATGTCGTCGAAATCAGGATGGATTTAGGCCTTGCTAACCAACTCCAGACAATCTGCTTGGTTCTTCGGAAACTGTATCGCTGTACTCATTGGTGGAGTGATCGCCTACGGTATTGGGACTATTAACACGTCAGTCATTTCCCACTGGAAACTCTTGTTCCTTATTCTCGGCGCCGTCACTTCAGCTTATGGTATTGTATTGTTTGTCCTGCTACCAGACTCGCCTTCCAAGGCCATCTTTTTGAAGCCTAATGAGCGTGCTATTGCTGTGCAGCGAACGCTGAAAAACAAAACCGGAGTCATGGATACTGGCGTGTTCAGGTGGTCGCAGGCTCTTCAAGCCATAAAAGACCCTCAGACGTGGCTTCTGGTTTTGAACTCTTTCGCCTCGAACCTGGCCAACGGTGGTCTTACTAGCGTGAGTGTTTACTTTCTTGTCCCTCAAGTTCAAAGCTTATGCGGCTTTAGTTTACGTCCATTATCACCGCCGGGTTCGGGTTCACTGATCTCAAGGCCCTTATCATGCAAATGCCTCAGGGAGCTGCGCAGATCGTGTTCTTGCTGATTACCTCAATCACCGCGACCTTTATCCCGTCTTCCCGTATATTAGGAATGTGTCTTAACACAGTCGTTTCTATTGTGGGCTTGATACTCATCTGGAAGCTTGACCCCGACGATAAAGTTGGGCGAATGGTTGGGTTGACGTTAGCCGTGGTCTATGCGATCAACCTTCCCATCTCGTTGAGTATCGTTACATCTAATGTGGCCGGGTTCTCGAAGAAGAGTGTCGTGAGTTCGTTGCTTTTTATCGCATACTGCGTTGGAAATATCGTGGGCCCTCAATTTTTCCTTGCCTCGGAGGAGCCTTCGTACCCAGTAAGTGACCCTTTTTTTTTTCCCTGCCAATATTTCTATTGCAAAATAGAAAACTAACGCCATACCTTTTTACCATAGACTGGAATTAGAGCTTCTATGTCTGGCTTGGTCTTGAGCCTTTTCTTGCTCATATGCTTATATACGTACTACACGTGGGAGAACCGCCGACGGGACAGGTTGTATGGTTCGCCTGAGCAGATGACCGTGGGAGCTGAGCTACAGGATGAGATATCAAACAAGACTGATCGCGAGATTGAGAGTTTCCGGTATCTTCTTTAGATCAGAAAAGGGAGGTCATGTCGGTATAATTTTGTTCAGCTAGCAAGCTTTAGGAGCGAGTTAAAATTTCAAAGTTAAATCCAAGGATTAGGACAGTTATTTCTGGTAATTCTAACGTTCATATGTAGCATACCGGTAATATCCAGCAGATACTAGAATGGACTTTTGCAGAGAGTGTCGCAACCTCCATGGCTGCTCTATGGACTGACAAGCCCAGTTGCTCGAGCTGACAATGTATACTGGCCAATTGGAGAACAGCGGCTGATTTGTCTTTTAAGGAAACAGTTCGATGGCTTCAAAACAAAGAAAGCCCCTCGCCCATGTCCGTTTAGACATTCAGCCACTGGTGTCAGTCCATTCCTATTCATGATTCACTTCCTCTGCTCACGTTCTGGACCTCCTATGATATCATTTCCCCCTTCTTCGAACAATCCTATCGGACATTCATCAGGTGGCCATAGCTTCGATGGATATGAGTCTCTTTGTTATGCAGAAGTAAACACCAGGACACGTGTTGGCTTTGTTGGCTATCTTTCATCTTGAGTTTCCTCGTATTTTCATTCAAGGAAATATGCAGATATGTCCCAATACATGTCAGTCTTATCTTCTGTTGCACTGTAACTATGCCTTTGCCATACATTCAGATGTTGTTCTAAGAGATAGACGCTATTTAGTAGTTCAATCAATGTTTTATAAGAATGCGTACAAACTTTTCCAAGCCACAGAAATTAATACAAATTAACACACATAAAAATAACAACAAGCATGTTTGTAGCGACAAGGGTATAAAGCGAAAAAAAAAGTGGCCGCCCAATGATGATTCGACTGTATATAGTCGTTCATCTTGTAGTATGTACAATCCTGCATGCGAAATTATGTCCCTCAAGTTATCAAGATGTGCTCCTATCTCGGGCGCTCGAGCAATGCCATTTCCATTGTAGATTGCGTATCGGACGAATGCATCCGAGGTCGAGAATTTGCTTGCGACTCAATGGAGTCCACAGTCGGCATCGTCTGGCGCAGTGCCTCGTGGAAATCGTATGTTCCGCTGCTCGTTGAACGCGGCTCCGGGCTCAAGGTCCCCGCACCACTGGAGCTAGCTTGCGCCTCAGTATCCTGCGACGGGGGATTATTCGCGAGCATGTCGAAGAGATTGATGTCGCTTGACCCACGAGGATTACCATTTGCCCCTTGGCACAATGTGCATGAGTATGTGCGGGTCAGCTCGCGGAGCTGCGTGAGGGCGTGGAATTCAAGTTTCAGCTTGATGCTGTAGGCGACTGTCTTGAAGCTGATGACTATGTAGTGGACTTTGTAATTGGCGATCAGGATACATACGTTGAGCAGGATCCCGATGAGATTAACAAAGAGGATTCGGTAGATGATTTTTCGCCCTTGGGCGCCTTTGTATTCGAAGACGGGCTTGAGCGCCCGGAGCGCTTCGCGGACGTAGATGGCACACATTACGGTGTCTTGGACGGCGAATCCTGTTGCCTGAACATGGTCGTAGATTACTGATACGCGACCGGACGATATATTGCCAACGGTGAGAAAAAGAGGACTGCCGTAGGAATGTGGAGGACGAAAAAGTTGGCTATAATCATCCATAGTACCCATCGTACATGACGGATGTCGGACACGACGAGGTGCAATCTTGAATACAGCACTACCGCTTGTCCAGTCACCATGCAGATCCAGCCCACGAGAAACGGGACTGACATAGAGATGGAAGTGGCTTGGCTGGTATAGCGAATTTGAGCTGGTATGGCATGTAACAAGATTCCCCAGGCGGCAACTTGCATGCTCCAGAAGTATAACCCACGATACCTTTTGAACCTCTCGAAGATGCCAATCACAACTTCCAATGAGTTCCATGCTCCGATCGAGAACATAGCAAAAACCTGGATGATCGTGAAGTTGCTATTCAAAATGGCGCTCACCTCCGGAGGGAGGTTGGTCATTGAGGCATCCATGGCGTGTGAACGGGTTGGGCCAAGCGGATGAATCAACCGTTGGGAAAGGAAAAAGGATATATTGATCACAGCTCGGATGCAGGTCCCACCTGGCTGACAGATACTATGGTAAGAGTGACATGCCTTGAGCCCCTCATTTCAGGCCACGGGGTAGAATGGAATAAGGTTGACTGTTGGTCCCGAGGTGGACTGCCACTGACGAGTCATGCCCCCGTCGTATAAATGAGTAGAAAAGCGGCAGATACGGTGTATGATGCTAGCATACGGGGATCTGGAGCAGATATTCCCGTTCATTCGACAATTAACGATCGCAGTGGGCTTCCGAATCAGCTATTGGTGGCAATAATCTCTGGGAATGTGAGGATCCCAGAAGAACCCCAGTTGTCCCAACCCCTTGATCATGCTGGTTGGAGAGCTTATTGGACAGGACAAACGAAGTGTCAAATGTCGAGAGGCTATCGACGCGCCAAACAGGGATTCTCGGGATCTCAAACAAAGAAACCCAGTCAGAATTTGAGCACTGGTCACATTTTCTTTTCGCTAGTGGCGCTCCGCAATAGGAGTCCAGACCTAGCCTGGGTGAATTCCGGCATTGGTAATCATGGCTGAGCTGAAGATATATGGAGTAGATCTTGCCAAGGACCTGGTAATGCGCTGTTGGGCCCGAATATATTTAGAGCGCAAGAACTGAGGCCTGATACTAACTAGACCATAGAGACGTTATTAAACAAAGAGGCAAATTTTACCAATAATAGGCATATTAAAACCAAGCAGCTGCCCTTGTATATTGTATTATTTGACCTTTCAATGCACCCAACAAGGAGCAGAAAAAGAAACCAAAAGCAGAAAGTCACATATGAAGCTCCCGGCGGTCCACTCCAGGAGCTGGGGATTAGTCAGCCACCACTCTGGCGGGCCCCTAGGTACCTAGGTTCTGCAGCCGTAAATAAGTTCACCAACCCATCCACCTTTCCACATCCTCAGACATAGTCATGCCGGCCACAAGAAGTCAGACGAAGCCGTCCGATACCAACCGGATACCAGATATTGACCGAACTTGCAGCCAGGGAGTTCCTGGTCCCATAATCGAATGGCTGGACTTGGACATTTCTGAGACGTCACCTGTAAAGCAAATGAACTGGAGAAATTCTCTGAATGAGATTCAAGCGTTTGAGGGATGTCGCCACATCACTTTTGCATGCCCCCTCGAACTGGCCCACAGGCTATGGATTATCATTCGTAAGGACTCGAATAAGATAAACAGAAGAGAGACTTACAAATGCATACACAAGAGTGGTTGTCAGAAACACACCGAAATGACTTCCACAGAACAGGCAGAAGTACTGGCAACGCCAAAACGACACTTTACCAATATAGCGATAATGTCTATTCCATTTATCGAGTTGACTACTGTATTGGCAAGATGATACACGCGGGCTTCCCCATGTATCCCGATCCAAGACAAATCCACGAAATCTGGATGGTTTACTTTCCTACCTACACACTGGACTCTGAAAAGAAGCGAGAGCGTCAGCTGCCTATCCTGTTGAATTTCTATGGGAGAGATGAAGAGCCTTCTAATCCGATGTCCGGGATTCTCAGTCACAACATCGCCTGGCTATCAGGGAAGATCAATTACCAAGGGGTGCAATGTCAACGCCTCGCATGGTTTATGGAGTGGAAATCTAAGGAGGCAGAAGAGCTCTACAAGACGACCGTGCGATGGGTGAGAGAGGATAAAGGCAAATCTTGCAAGCCACAACTGACACTAAGTATGTTCATTGATGACTTGAAGAGCCTTGGAATGGTCGGGTATGAGACGTGGCACGCTCACTTTGAGGATATCCGAGAAGCGCTCGACAATACCAAGCCACCTACCTAGGTACGTACTTTGGCTTATATTAATAAATTACGGCTTTTTATCATTGTTTTAATATGTCTACTATAATAATCTCATCATCTTAGAGAATTAAAGGAGATATGATTGGAGTTGGTTGGGTGCAACGAACTCAGGGATCAAAGGCTAAGCTGCTTTCAAAATTGAGGTCCATGATCTAAGAGATGCGAGAAATCCCGGTGCCAGAGGGCACAAAATAGCTTCTGTTGATAGCGGCTCCATGTTTGACTACCGATTACCAGGCAATTCCTTGCGTTTAGGTCCCTTTCACACCATCCAGGATTTTCATCGGCATTTACGAGAAGGTATCGAATTCGATCCTAGTTTTGATCCTGAGATTCAGGAGCTCATCAAACAGCAAGGCAAATCATGGCCATTAAAACTTACTCACGGCGACCTTAGCAGCCTCAGTATACTGATCCATGGATGATATTGTCGGAATCATTGATTGGGAAACTTCTGGTTGGTGTCCATCGTACTGGGAATACACTACTGCCTACCAAGTCAATCCACAAAATTCTTTTTGGGTCAATGAGATCGATAAATTTCTTCTTCCGATGCCAGAAGAGCTAGCAACGGAATGCACTCGCCTCGCTGCGTATCTTTTCCCACTCAATGACATTCGTGCCCAAGACATTGCCGTCGGCCTTCAGGGCATCGAGCGCCTCTTTTACCCGGAATACACAGTTCCATCCTGCTTGGCCTTGCCTGGTAGGTGTACTGCGCAGTATTTCTACCAGTCGATTGCCATCCTCTACCTTTCCGATTATCACTCGAACAAGCAGCATGCTGGTGGCGAGAAGCGGGGATTCACGGTCCTCGAATGCCCATTCGGCTATCCCGGGCTTTAAGCTTCTCTTCTGCGTGATAAAGGACCCCCATTTTACCTTCCGTTTCAATTTTCGGTCCCAGCATCAAACGCCCAGTGGTAGCTAGATGGATAATGTCAGATATATGCTGCTAAAGGAGTAGTTACACAGTGGACTTACGTGTCTCCCTTGCCCGGCATGGTAGTTTATGTCGCGGAGAGGGAAGTGTCTTGGGCAGTTTGTTGCGATCTATAGTAAACAGGCTAACAAATCCCTACTGGCATATATTGTTCTTTTATTATAGAGAGTCCAGTGACAAGCTTCTTATGGACATTAAAGAGGCACTGCCACTTCTTAACTATATGCGTACTTCGCCGTTTACGCCCATTACCAATGTCCCCATGAACATGTATAGAAAACCCTAATTACAATATTCTACTAGCTATTGCAACTCCTGACCTCTCTACTCCTGTTGGACTAACAGTTCCTTGATAAATGATTGTATTTGTGTAATACAATTGCAAAAAGGGGTCTGAAAAGGAGTGTAAGAAGTGAAATCGCCAGAGGGTAGAGCTAAACCAAATGTGTCCCTAACCCTGGAGTGTCCCTAACCAGGGAGCTTGGGGTGTCCTCGTGCCTTCTCCAGTCACGCTCTAAATTGCCTGGACATCAACCCAGAAGCGAGTATCATCGGACTGATACTTCTCATCGCTCTCAATCTGCTGTTGAATCCATGCAATAGCGTCGATGTATCCTATCCACCATGTTAGATAGATCAACTGATTCATAGAATAGGAAAACTCACCATTGATATCCTCCGTGCCGGGATTCTTGATACCAGTTTCTCCATTGCGGTGGCCACTAAACCAGGTTTCAAATCCGTAGTGTTCCTCACCCTCGTGGCGGGCTTGGATGTCTTTGCCCAGATCGGAGCTGGCACCAGAGCATTAGCTAATATAATCGGGGCAGTCCGTACGCCACCGAAGAACTTACTTGAGAATAGCTCCGTTATCGACGTCGTCGACAGTCTGTCCCAGGAATTCGGATGCGGAGTGTCGCAAGATAAACCAATTCTGCTTGAAGATACCGAAGTTGGTGCCGTCGCCAGTCTTTCCGTCACCTATAAGCATAGACAGTTAACATCCTACTAGCTCCACAAGCCGGTTAGCATCTGCACATACCGTATGTGTAATCCGTCGTCATTGTGTTCCTGTTTCTTATCAGCCGTCTGCGCTATATAATGCTATATGGGAATCAGATGATAGGGGGACTGACGTCTCCAGCATCGCAATCGCCAAATCACGGGTGTTGCCGCCAGCAGCAACCACCTCCTGCTTGCGCGCTCCGAGGCCAGCAACAACTTGGGTGCCTCGATCATCAGCCCGGACCGCAATTTTCTTGAATTCTGTCACCGGGGACGAGAGCACTGCAGGCACGAGTGCCATGACACTGACAATGGAAAGGAGCTGCATCTTGCGATATAAAAGAGATAAGAAGGCTTTATGGATTGACTGTTCCTGATAATGCAGAAGGCTTTCGATGGAGGAAAAAATTGCAGACCAACAGCGCCTTTATATATTCAAGTATTCTGTATCGCGTAATCAATGATACTGGGGGTAATCGGGGTGCTTCTTCACAACCGTGTGGAAAGAGGAAAGGATCACCTCATTTGAGGTACTCGGGTATCGTGAAGAGATCACCTACTCTCTTTGGAACTGGATATCCCAAACGCTCCCCCGTCTATGCCCGCATTGTTTCCTGGCGAAGATCTGAAGTCGAACGCCCATTGTATGTAAATCTTTCCTTAATGAGAGCGGGGGCCGTTTCAGGTACAACTTTAGGTCCAAAATTTGTGACAATAGCTCAAAGGAGTAACGGTGAGGCGGCCTCACAATTCTATTCGAAAAGTAGGGAAATAAAGAACAAAGGTCAACAACTGACCGGAGAAGGGTAACTATGAAGTTATCTAAATAACAAAGAGGTCATGCGCCAGGCCATGAGCCTGACCACGAGAAACAATAAAACTACACTGTAATAATGTGGAGGCAACGCGAGCTTATTTCGACTACCTCGGCTATATCGTGTTATTCGGACCTCCTACACCATGAGATCCCGCCCACTGTTGGCCCGAATAGGCAACTGGACAGGCGCATGGAGATTCCGTGACATTATCGGTAAGAAACTACAACACATGGGAACGGTGATGGATTGAGATTTACGATTATTGATGTAGCTAAAGTAGAATGCATTTTCACGTTCATACTGTTCTTGCGGCTCCAGTATTTGGCTCTGAGTAACTGCATACGCAGGCCTTACTTCTAACTGAAAACCTTCAGTTCTGGGTACTCAGGGAGTTTCCAGTCTCCATCGCCATGATCTGAAAACCGTGATATGAGCTGCGGTATGCGAAGAAAACATGCCAGTCTTATAATGAGGTGAACAAGCGAAATTTGCCACTGCGAGTTGGGGAGCGCCCATCGGATCCATAACCGCTGAACCTGGTCGATAAATGGTCGCATTATCTGGCAATAGTTTTCGAACGCTTGGGGCAGATCTTCACTCTGAGCAAGCTCTCCGGCCAGGACATATGCCCCGACTAAACTGGTACTTGTCCCCATACCACTTAAAGGAGAAGGGCAGTGTGCCGCATCACCGAGAAGGACGACGCGGCCAGAGTGCCAGGTATCAGTCCTGATTTGGACGACATTCTGACAGAACCAGTTCTCTGTAGTGTCCATCCCTTTGATAAACCGATCGGCCTGCCACCCTGCGTCGCGAAACCTTTGGGCCCAGAAATTCTTCTGCTGCCCAACTGAACCCCTTGGGACATTCCGTAGTTCCTCCGTGTCAGAACTAAGCATGAAGTAGACCTGTGTTTCCGTTTCATTGTGGCTTCTGGACATGATCATTCGTCCGCCCGGGCTGAGGTATAACTGGCACATATTACTGTCGGTTTCAATCCGTGGGACAAACCAGTAGGCCATGTGGACTCCGAGTTGGTGATATTCATCTGGAGCACCAGGGGGTAGAATCTTTCTTCGAATGTGCGAGCCCTGTCCGTCTGCGCCAACAAGTAGATCAAATGTGTCAGAAGAGCCGTCGGAAAAGTAGGCCACTACCCCCCGGTCATTTTCCGTGAAGCCATCCACCGTTTTACCGAAGATATATTCCACTTTGTCTTTTGTTGCTTCGTAGAATATGCGTACGAGGTCTCCCCGCATGATCTCGTACTCGGATGTAAAGGATTGCCCACCCTTTCCAGACTTGTTGGCGAGAATTGTCGCCTTGGCATTGCCCTTAGCATCAATGAAGGAGACGCCTGCTTCGTTAACAAGCTTTTTGCGAACAGCGTCGATGAGACCCATGCGTTTGACGACCTCAATACCTTGTCCACGGAGGTCGATCTGGGCACCTGTAGCTCTCAGTGTTGGGAAACGATCGATGACAACAACTTGGTGACCCATGCGGGCGAGCCAGTAGGCCAAGGCCGGACCTGCGACACCACCGCCACAAATGAGAACTTTGAGAGCCATTCTGTGCCTAGAGATAATTCAGGGGAGAGTTAGGGGGAAAATAGATTCTGTATGCGCCCATCAGTCCGGAATTAAATATTAGGTGTAACAAGCCGGTCCAGTCGCATTCACACTCGCACAATTCGGACATAACGGGCAGTTCTTGCCTTTCACGGAATATGCCGGTTTTTCAATGCAGGCAGCTACTTTAAAATCTGACCTCAGACATCATATTAGCCCTGTAGCCAAATTATTTCGGACTCACTCTCTGAGCCCTTGGGGGGTTAAGGACTCAGCGCTTGTTCCGGCAGCAGAACAGCACAATCTTTTGAGGAGCAGGGAAATCTTTGCCAATACATTAAGTACGTGAATGATGCAGTCACAATTAAACGAAACTCGATTGGTGATGACTCAGCTAAGTAACAGTACAGAAGATAACTATGGTAGTCAAATTATTCACAGGCGAGGACGACCGGTCGCGGGGAAACAGGGGATATCATAACGGTCCAAATTCATAACCTTGTCCCAGGCAGCAACAAAGTCCTTCTTGAACTTGTCTTGGGCATCGGAGCTAGCGTACAGCTCAGAAAGAGCACGGAGCTCAGCGTGGTGACCGAAGATCAGGTCAACACGGGTAGCAGACCACTTCTTGGCGCCAGTCTTGCGGTCGAAGCCTTCGAACTTCTCACTGTCAGCGTCGGTTGGCTTCCAGACAGTGCTCATGTCGAGCAAGTTGACGAAGAAGTCGTTGCTCAGCTGGCCAGGGCGGGAGGTGAAGACACCGTGGCTTGATCCATCCCAGTTGGCGTTCAGAGAACGCAGACCACCAAGCAGGACGGTCAGTTCAGGAGCAGAGAGGGTCAGCTGCTGCGCCTTGTCGATGAGGAGCTGCTCGGTGCGGACACGGCGAGTCGAGTTGCCGTAGTTGCGGAAACCATCGGCGAAGGGCCGGAGCCAGCCGAATGACTCGACATCTGTTTGCTCCTGGGTGGCATCGTTGCGGCCAGGGGTGAAAGGAACGGGGATACCCGCGGCTCTTTCGAGGGCAGCAGATCCAGCAAGCACAATCAGATCGGCAATGGAGACGCGCTTTTCGCCGTTCTGGGCCTTGTTGAAACGGCCTTGGATGCTCTCCAACAGACCTAGGACTTCTTGCAACTGGGCTGGGTTGTTGACATCCCAGTCCTTCTGGGGAGCGAGACGGATGTGGGCGCCGTTCGCGCCTCCACGCTTGTCACCCCCGCGGAAGGTAGACGCCGATGCCCAGGCGGTGGCAATCAATTTGGTGGGCTCAATACCGGCGGAGAGAATCTCGTTCTTCAGGGCAATGATGTCGCCGTTGTCAATCAGGGCGTATGTGGGAGCAGGAATAGGATCTTCCCAGAGAGAGACCTCCTTTGGGATCTCAGGGCCCAGCCAGCGAGCGCGAGGACCCATGTCACGGTGGAGCAGCTTGAACCACGCACGGGCGAATGCGTCGGCAAACTCATCAGGGTTCTCAAGGAAGCGACGGGAGATCTTCTCGTAAGCGGGATCGTAACGCAGAGAAAGATCGGTAGTCAGCATATGAGGCCTGTGCTTCTTGCTTGAGTCAAAGGCATCAGGGACGATATCGCCCGCATTCTTGGCCACCCACTGCGTAGCGCCAGCGGGACTCTTGGTCTGCTCCCACTCGAACTTGAACAGATATTCCAAGAAGGAGTTGCTCCACTTGGTAGGGGTACTTGTCCAGGTCACCTCCAACCCACTGGTGATAGCATGGGGGCCTACACCGGAGCCGTGCTTGTTGTGCCATCCCAGGCCTTGCGATTCAATGCCAGCAGCTTCGGGCTCGGTTCCGACATTATCAGCAGGGGCAGCACCGTGCGTTTTTCCGAAGGTGTGGCCTCCAGCAATCAAGGCGACGGTCTCTTCGTCATTCATAGCCATACGGCCGAATGTAATACGGATATCTCTGGCAGCAGAGAGAGGGTCCCCGTTTCCATCGGGACCTTCAGGGTTGACATAAATCAAACCCATGACGACCGCGGCCAGTGGGTCCTCGAGATCGCGAGTCTTGATATTGCCCTGCTTAGCCTCCTCCTCTGCGGTCTCGGCCTCATAACGAGCCTTATTAGTAAACCAGACGTTCTCGCTTCCCCAGTACACCGACTCATCGGCTTCCCAGACGTCGGGGCGACCTCCAGCAAATCCGAATGTCTTGAAACCCATAGACTCCAAGGCAACGTTTCCAGTTAGAAGCAGAAGATCTGCCCAGGAGATTTTGTTGCCGTACTAAATACCATAGTTAGTATAGAGAAATCTGGAAGTACACAAGTTCCATGTATAGTACCAACCTTCTGCTTGATGGGCCAAAGTAGTCGGCGGGCCTTATCTGGAAATAGGAGATCCATATCAGTATGATATAAAATCACGTCAACTATTAATAAAAACTTACCAAGGGAGACATTATCGGGCCAAGAGTTCAATGGTGCAAAACGCTGCTGGCCCTGGCCACCACCACCGCGTCCATCGAAGACTCTGTATGTTCCAGCGCTGTGCCAGGCCATTCGGATGAAAAGCCCACCATAGTGGCCAAAATCAGCGGGCCAAAACTCCTGAGAGTCGGTCATAAGGGCGTGAAGATCCTTCTTGAGGCCCCAGTAATCGAGGGTCTTGAAGGCAGCGGCATAATCAAAGTCCTTAGTTTGAGGGTTGGTGGCATCAGTATGCTGGCGGAGAATACCCAACTTCAAGGAATTGGGCCACCAGTCGGTGTTGCTGGAGTATAGAATTAGTATTTCGAGCCATAGCGATGCGAAGGGGTAAATAAAGTGTGCCGAGGTAAAGTCATAAGAGAACTAGGGGCCATACCGGGTGCCACCTCCAGCAACATTGCTTCTCTTGTGCGCAACAGGACATTCGCTCATGGTTAAATTTGGTAGAGGAAAACGGGGAATATGGAGGGAAAGAAAAATGTCGGGAAGAGGATGCCCCCGCAGTTTAAATGGTACAACCGGTGGACCCAATAACGGGTCGCGTATTAAGCAGCTTCTAGGTACCTAGGCACCTAGGTACGTTTGGGGCTATTCTTTCCATATGCTAGTTTAAAGAGGAAAGAATATATAGAAAAGATGACGCGAACTTGTATTTCTTCACTTTCTCATTGGCCATCCAGCAAAGAAATCCGGGGCGTGCGGGGAAAGTCATTAACGGGGAAGCCCCTCACGAAGAGATCAACAAGTAATTCATTGGCGGAATACGCCGAGGCGCGCTGGATTCCGGTGTTCACGATTATGACTGCGCTGACAAAATGGCCATTTCTAGATGGAGAAGAAGATTATTCGGGAGGAATGTTGAATTATACACTCGCAGTGGTCTGGCCCGAGGATTTGACTAATAATAATTAGCCAGCCCTAGAGGGCCAGGCCCTGATGTACTTTGTAATCGTGGAGATGATAGATGCCCAGGTGGTACTTTCCGGGTTTGTTGGAGATATCTGGTCTGATGTTGCGCCCCAACAATAAACTCCTGTAAACCCTCCAGATTTAGACATCTTTTGTTTGGCCCATAAAAACCACAAAAGACACAAATTCATGAGGTATACTTCCCTCAACTCTCTACATAGCTAATAGTACTACAGTACATGTATATGTTTTGAAATTATGGAAAAGATAACCTACCCCCTTCGATGTAACCAAGAGCAATAGGGACAATGGTGCACTAAGTAAATGGAAGTGTAGCACGACATATGTACTTTTTTATGTATCCATACCGTTAAGGGCCATTTTCCCCCTTTGATTCAACATTTTACCTATGTACCAAGGTAGGTAGGTAGACACCATATATATACATAATCTGGGGTCAATGGGTTCGGACTGAAGATCTTTTTGAGATTCTGCTGGAACGGTCCAGAGCGGATAAACTATAGTCCTAACGCCGGGTGCTATCACAGACGCTAGCCAAATGTGGACTAGCGGTTCTTTGTTTTGAACTTCCAATAATGGCTCAAGCAACGGTCATCCATGGAGTGTCGTCTCTCGTGTCTTCTTCGTCACTACATATGCAGTTATATGCACATAAACTTGATATCCCCATCCCGCAAAATATCTGGCCAGCTATATGTTTCTCCCTGAATGCTCCCATTGCGCCTTTTCGTCCATATTGTCTCGAATATCTGTTTAGCGGTAGATGCGTGAACTAATGCTGTCGTCCGAGCGCAATTATCAAACCAACAGGAAAAGAATGACTGTAACTCGGGGCTAACAGCCTCACAAGCAGTGATAAAAGCTGGCCATATCAGCGCAGCATTGTTACTGCCTTTCTGATCCCTTTCCTCTTGTTGAATTTGGGTTAGGTAGCCCCGAATTGCATTCACATTGCCCTGCAGCATTGTGGGATCAATTTCATATATTCGGCGATGGAAGAAAATTGATAGTGCCGTGTACATTGCTTGTGCTGTCGCAGTCTTGACCACCGGGAGGGCTCCACCATGAAGTTGAGCACAACTGGGGTCTGTAGCCGATAGTAAATGATCGATGGCCCTTTCCAGGCCCTTTGCTCGAGTCCAGAATTCCTTCAGACTGAGCCGACTCTCTGTTGCATCAGACATCATCGACAAATCCCGCTCGTTGGCAAGGCGGATCACTTGGGACAGTAACATGAGAAATATTTCGTCGATTCCGTATAATGTGGGAAACAACGTTGAGCTCCATCGGCCGGGTATCGCAAGGTGGAGGTCACGTTGGGCCATGTTGGGGTCCTTTTCCATGCTCATTGTGGTCGTCGAAAATATTAGATTGGGGTAGACACGGAAGTCTCCTCCATAAGTTGTGTTGTCGTTCAAAGCACCACTTGTCCCGGTTAAATTGACGCTCATTCTATCAGCAATGCATGTTGTCTCGGCCATAATGCGCATATAAGCGTAACAGTGGTGCAATGCTCTTTTGTTGGCTGAGAGGGCCGGTTGACTGAGTCCCTTGACACAGATGAGCTTCTCTGTTTGGACGAGATAGGCGCGTCGCATTTCCGGGTCCCCTTTTATCATCTGCATCAGAATGTTAGCGGTGTACCGTGGATCCGTGCTGATGTCATACAAAGACGTTTGAGAGACTCAGCATTGCCATGAGAATCTCCTTATATTTGCTCGTCTTCGTAACCGAGATACAGCTTTCCTCTATGCATCGTTGGAAGTGGTATTGAGCCCGTGCCAAGTAGGTCCCTCCCGAGACTGTCCATTGCTGAAGGCAATTCACTGAATTGTTCCCCAAGTGAAAGGCACTTGTGCTCCATACGGCGTTTAATAGGGCAAGCCGTGCATGGTTGGAAGACCCATTCAGCATCAGGTCTGCCAAGGTTGCCATCGCACATGGTAATACCAGGCTCATCCAAGGTGTCTCCTTTCCTCGCCGTAAAGGAGAGATCAATGGGACAATTCGCTCTTTGTAATGAGATAGGAGACTCCAGCCTTCGATATTTTCCACGTGTAGGTATGGATTGAGCCCTGCATGTGGACTCGGCTCGTGGAAATTTGTTCCAATACTCCGAAATGGCTCTGAACTCGGCCAATCTAGCAGCAAATCGTCACTGTAATCTGCACTCAGAGCATCGAAGGCATCTAAACTGATCGAATTCTGACTAAAATCCTCCTCTACTGGGAGCTCCTCCAGCTGCTGAAACCAGTCATTGGGGGAAGGCGGCAGCTCAGTTCTACTGGTAGGTGATAGGTCAAGCGGGAGTGGTTCTGGACATCGGAAAGCACCGAAAGGACCCCGAAAAAGCGAGAATGGTTCCGAGCGACTGGTATCCGAGTCAAACCTTTCCAGATCAACAATTGCCTGGTCGGGATTCTGATGTGGTACAGAAGATACGAGCTCAAGGGTCATCTCTCGACGTTCGACATCTGCCAGGTATTGTCAGAACTAGCTGATGGAAGTTGCGATCAAAGACGAACCTGTGAAGATGGAGTGGCGGTGCCTGGCCGCATTTCCCGCATTCAACCATCGAATATCCTCCTTGTCATGAACAAATGTTAACTGACCTTTTTCTTGCATTTTGAGCGTTGTACCTCGGTGAAGTTGTGGTTCTGATATAGGGCTCAGACTCTGAGTCTCGAGACAAAACCCAAATGGGAATGTCATTCCGATATCGATATCACACCTGCACAACCTGGCCGGGCCGAATGATTTGGTATTAATTTCTATACACCATGCATAGTAAGAATTTCAAACAATCATTAAATTCCGGTTTACAACTCTATTTAAGTAAAATGTTCTGGCTCGCAAGAAGCAATCGTTAGCTCGTTCCGGGAACTTCTTGCCTGTTGGATTATTGCCCCTCTTCTCGGGAACCAACGTTAGAGTCTTGATGGTCATCTTCCAACGTTGTGGGGAAGTAAAATAAATCTTGTACGTTTAAATGATATTCATCGCGCCGAGCTCTAATCGACACATGCAAGGCACATTGGCATGTTCACTCGAAAAGAAAAAAAATGAAAAAAATGAATTACACTGCAAAACCTCTTATAAACATAGCTGAGGCCCGATGATAATATTCCCGGTCTGAAGAGCAACATGAGTACATAAACACATGCATAACTAGACCCCATATCTTGGTCGGACTCTTGTTCAGGAGAACAACTTGGCGATTCGCAGATTGTTGTAGTCCCAGGCCGTAATGTCGTCATATTTGCACGGAGTAGCAGGCGTGATGAACTTCTTCAATGGGAACAAGGAAGCGATACGGTTTGGCTTCGCAAAATAGGCGACAGAATAGCGCTCGGGGATGACCACATCAGAACCCACTTTGACGGTGGGCGGATAAGTCACCCGGTGACACGCAGCCATGAATGTGTCATTGGTCAGGCGCTGAAGCGAGTCGCCGATATTCAGAATAATCTCCGACTTGCCACCTGAGACGACATCATGGAAGGTCCCCAGATTTGTCTGGTCTTCGACCTGCAGACCACCCGTGGAATCTTGGAACAGCATGGTAATCGTGCCGAAGTCTGTGTGCTCTGCAATGCGCGTGGCGGTTCCATCTTCTAGAGCGGATGCTGGTACGGCTGGATAATGAAGCAGGCGGAACTCATTCTCGGCCTTGTTGTGTAGAAGTCTGAGATCTGGTGCCGAAATCTCAAGGGCCTGGGCCAGCCCGTCGAGAATCTCCAACTCGACCTCGAAGCAGCTTTCATAGAAATCCTCCATGAATTTACGGAAGCCGGGAAGTTTCTCCTCGGCTACCCAGATGTTGTCAACAAGGCTGTCTTGTGGGGAGCCCATATCCAGAGTTTCCTGTGCTTGTTAGAATGAATCTTCACGGCGGGTCATAGAGGAAGCACTCACCTTGATATCCCGAATAGTCTTCCCTTGAGGGAGGCCTTTCTCATAGCCACTAATAGAAGAGACCGATTCCTGACCAACGTAGCTATATCCACGGTTGGGGTTTGCCTCGGGCGGATGTTTGGCGGTCATCTTATCCTCTAGTGAAAGAGAGAAAAATCGACGGGTCTGGCAAAAACAGTCAGTGGACATACAATCCCTGGTTCGAGAAACCTTACATAGTCAAACATCTCAGCAATCAGATCTTCCGGGAGCCCGTGGTTCTTTAGCTTGGCCACTCCACGCGTTTTGAGTGTGTCTAGGAGGGCTGCCGAAACTTCATCTCTTTCCTCAGGAGAACCCTTCAACAGGGACAGATCAAGAGCTTGCGACATGATTTTGGATGTTGCTTTGGGCGATGTGTTTGGAATTATCGTCCGAGATAGGGATTTGCTGAGCTTTTGAGATATGAGTGAAGATTTTAAAAACAGAAGGTCATCCTATTGGACTATATATATTCAATCATCGATGAGGGCCTACAATTTAAGGTCGCAGGTAATAACTTCACTTGGAAGGTAATATTGGATGTATAACCACACAGATATGTAAACTATGGATTACCTTCCAAGATGCCATTCTATCTTCGTCTTTCACGGAGCCAAAGTCGCTCAAAGGCGTTCCAAAAAGGGTAACACGCACGCCAAGAGTACCCCAACAACGCTTCTTCCAATAAGAATGGGAAACCATAGTGGATCACCTTCCTGTTTCTCAAGTCGAGACAGGAAACTATCCTCTGATGTCCCCTTGATAAAACCGATATATGGGTTACTGGGGCGAATCTGGTTGGCAGACTAGAATCCATGCTACATATGTAGCTATTGGGACTAATGAAATAGTTTTATATTGAATGGACATCATACAAAGCAGAACACTAACATCACAATTATTGAGCATGGATGTCAAGGCACCAAGACAAACATTCGCTCCCATTTTCTTGACTTTGTCTGCGTTGGAAAGCGTTACAACGCTAAACCTGGTTCCAACGGATAATATTCGATGTTGTACCTGCTGCTCGTTCAGGTGTGCGATCTTGCGCTAGGATCCGCTCAGAACCGGAGCTTGCTGCATAAAGTGTGGGAAGCTTCTTTGTCACGCCCAAAAGTTCAGAAATTAGATCCCGACGTACTGTCGAGGACCATTGTCACTTTCTTCTTGCAGTTCCAACTTAATGGACAGCTGTGGGGTCTCGGATTTGGGGAGGGTGAGGGCACGAAAGTAGAAGTAAATGTTCATGTAGGCCTGTTTAACGGGGCCCTCCTCAAGGGCATTGACCCGTTGCTGAAACAAAACCATGGCTGAGTTGTAGCTAAAAGCATTTTCAAGAGCAAGACGATCTTCGTCGACGTGAATGCCTAGAAGCAAGAACCTAAGCTTTGGGCTCAAGGTTTGCATAAGGTCATGGATAACAGTGGCGTCATATGGTGGGATATTGTGTTGGACCAGTTTAACAGCAATATTGTTGTGGCGCCACCTCTGATGCATGGTCTCCATTGTACCGACGGCCGTGAATAGCCCCCAGTATTTGGGAGGCGATTCGACGTCTGCTAGCTCGGCCCAAAGTGTCTTGAATGTAGCCAGGTTATCGGAGTCGTAAACTGTCTGGTTTAGACTTTTCTCGTTTACCGTTTCGCTCCCGGTCGATGATGAGTGTGATGATGATGGGAGGGGATCTTGAGCTTCGTTGCCGCTGTCTGGTTTCTTGCGTTTGCGGCAGGTTGTATTACCCTCAGTTCTCTTTTGTCGAATCGGCAACTGCCCCCACTGGATCCTGATAAAGTTGATGAAGTCGCTCGTCTGCCGCTTGAACCCCGCATCTGGAGACAACTTATTTTTCCAGGCCGTAGAAGGCCACTGGGCTTGTTGAATTGCTTCATTCTTGTCGGCGGCGTCAGCGCCGGGACCAATCAAGGTATTGAACCCAAAAAGAAGTCCCATCCTCTGATACCCGGATACACTCTGCCCTGCCAGTACAAGGCAATATCCCGAAACATCGCTGCATCCCCTGAGTAAGATCCCGTACCACTGAGAGGCACGTTTCCATATATCCTCCGTAATATTGGAATCGCGGAGGAAGATCTTCTTTGGCTCATACTCGGTCAACTGAACATTGAGGGTATCAAATGTCTTTATATGAGACGATGCGACCACCAGACCGGCTTGGAAAAATGGTTGCCACTGTGGGTAATTGTCGGCCAGCAACCATCCAGCATCATTGTACCCCCCTGTGAAGACATAAACACCTTTCCAGGCGACAAGCGTCCGCTGGTTATTCTGGTAGAAAGCAACAGTGGGTGCTTTTGGAACTCGTTCTTTCCGTACGTCCCCTCGGCTATCAAAGTCGTCCGCCAGGTATCGGATGCGATACTCCGCAGGCAAGGTCAGAAGGGCATAGATGACACCTGCATCGGACAGGCGGACATTCTTGGGGTTCCACCTATGCTGATTGATGTTCGCATCCAATTCTGCTTCAATAGAGGCGCGGTCAGGTGGATTCATAACTTTCCAGGTACGAAGGGAGGCCATGTCTTCCTGGCTTGACAAGTTGCCTGGGGTGAGTCCAGGGACATCGCCCTCTTGCCATTCAACTGGGTCGTTGCATTTGTTGTCCCACTCCTGTTGAATCCACCGGTGGCACCTCTCGCGCCATTGCGACAACGCACTCAGCCAGTCCTCAAAATTTCTCGTGGAAGGGCAGGCCATCCTACAAGCCCGGGGGAGATAAAAGGTAGATGGCACCAAGACAGGTGTTGATTGGCAGGTAATTTGGACTTGAACGGTTTCCGCTGGATTTTCTTCCGAAATGGAGAGGTCACAACAGGCAAAGTGCTGCTGGGGACTGGGAAAGAGATAGAAGAAAGGTCAGTTTTGATAGAGAAGGAAAGAAAGATGGTAGGAAAATGGCAGGAAGTGAAATGTCGAAGATTATGAGCGTCTTTGAAAATATGAGATGGGAAGGGATGAAGTAAAGAGAGAATGAAGATGGAAGATTCAGTTGAAGAGTTGAGGAGTTGAGGAGAAAATCAAAGCGAAGTATACAAAAACACCCAAAAGGGAAAGGGACGGGTCTCGACAGTCATTGGACCAAAGCTGCGCGTTGGCCGCTGCGGGAAGCCGTACCCTCCCCCCACCAACAAGCTGTCTTAGGCTTTCCTCTCTCATCTCAACTTTCTTTGTCTTTGATTTTCTTCTACTGGTCTTTCCATTAACGGTCTCATTTGAGACTTGTTGCTTATCATGGATTCCACAGGCCTGAGTAGTAATGGTGCTGCCTACCGGTCTCGTGGGTACCAACTCGAAATGTTAGAGGCTAGCCGCAAGGAAAATATCATTGTCGCGGTATGTCCGTTTCTCGAGATTACGACTTCGGAAGATACTGAACTATTTTATAGATGGACACAGGGAGTGGAAAAACTCATATGCATGTTTCCAGCTTTACCTTTTGTCGGCACGTTTTCCTGACTGTCTTCTTTAGTGCCATTCTTCGGATCATAGATGAGCTTGAGAACTCCGATTCTCCAGACAAAGTGAATAGACTTGATGACTCTTCTATATATTCTCAGCTCACATGTGGCACAGCTTATTTGGTTTTTGGCCCCGACTGTCGCATTGAGCCTTCAACAGCATGAAGTTATCACTAGCCAGATCCTCTCTGTGAAAACCAAAATTTTAACTGGTCTGGACAATGTTGATCGATGGACTGACCAAGGTATCTGGGACAAAGTGCTCAAGGATATCCGTGTGGTTGTCTCAACATATGCTGTCCTCGCTGATGCCTTGGGCCATGGTTTTGTTCGCATGTCCCGACTTGCTCTCCTTGTCTTTGATGAGGGTATGTGACACTCAAGGCATCCCAGAATTCATACTAATAATACATAATACATAATACAGCTCATCATTGCACAAAACGCCATCCGGCGAACAGGATTATGCAAAATCACTACCATCCTACCCTGCTGAGGTCAGGCCCAAATGCTGTACCTCGAATTTTGGGACTCACTGCTAGTCCAGTGGTCCGGTCGAGCCAGAATGAGCTTGAGTGAGGCGATCTACTACACTCTGCTGAGTCTCTCCAATAACTGACCATATTTTTTCAGAACAATCGAATCCAACTTGAACGCAATATGCAAGACTCCACGCGTCCATCGCACTGAGCTTTTGGAAAACACCCATCGCCCTCACCTTGAGCGTGTCAATTACATAAATTTTGACGAAGCACATTATGGTTCTGGGAGTCGACTACTTTTACCTCTCATAGAATGTTGCAGGGCCTATAACATAGAAGATGACCCTTGGGTCGAATCATTGCGGTCAAAGGATCACACGGTGGAGCTGACCAAGGCTCTCACTACAGGTAAAACCTTCTGTAGCGAGCAACTGAGGAATTTCCAGGCACGCAGCTGTCACATTTATGAGGAGCTGGGAGGTTGGGCTGTTGATTTTTTCATCAGCGCTTCAATTGACCAACTTCAGCGTTCAATGCAAGATGCTAGCGAGATGTCACATTTGGACCAAATGGAGAGAATTTGCCTGTTGGAACTGCTGCTTGCAATGCCGGCGCCAGTTTCAGCTGAGGAGAGTAATCACGTATCCGTCAAGCTTGAAATGCTTCTCAACTTCCTTGAGAAAATGGATAGGCCTGGGTTTTCCGGGCTGCTATTTGCCAAGCAGAGAGCAACTGTCAGTGTGTTAGCTCGCATTCTATCCATTCATCCCAAAACCAGAGATCGCTTTCAGTGTGCCGCTTATGTTGGTTGGTCGAGCGATAGAAACCGCAAGGGCTGCCTCGGTGACCTACTTCATCGGGATATGCAACGAGATACACTTGATGAATTCAAAGTTGGCCGCAAAAACCTCATTGTGGCCACTGATGTTCTCGAGGAAGGGATTGACGTCAGTGCATGCAGTTTGGTCATCTGTTATGACAAGCCTGCGAACCTCAAGTCCTTTGTGCAGCGGCGTGGGCGTGCTCGTCATAGAGAATCTACATATGCTCTCATGATCTCAAACGAGGACGAGTTGTTGAACCTGCACAAGTGGCAGGGATTGGAGCAAGCTATGATCAAAGCGTATCAGGATGACGAGCGACGGCGTCGGGAAGTCTATGACCTCGAAGCCACTGAAGAGCATGTGAAAGAGAGACTTTGGGTGGAGAAGACGAGGTAATCGCAATTCATCCCTTCTAAGACATTGCTAACATCATTTTCCGTAGTGCCCTGTTAACGGCAGACGACGCATTGCAGCATTTGTATCACTTTTGCGCAGTGTTACCAGTTGATGAGTACTCTAACAACCTACCATTATTTTCCTTCCAGGAAAACAGTGTAGGACTGCTTTTAGGTACGGTGACACTGCCAAATTCTGTTCACCCCACGGTCCGACGGACAACAGGGAAAGCCTGGTGGCGGACAGAGCGGGCAGCCAGGAAGGAGACTGCATTCCAAGCCTATAAAGCTTTGCATGCGTATGGGCTGGTCAATGACAATCTCTTGCCATTGACACGAAAACCAGAGCTGAGGTGCTCAGAGGAGACTGTTCTCCCATCCATTGTGCAAGCTGCGGAGCAGTATGACCCTTATGTAGACCTTGCACAAGGCTGGGGTTTGGGTCAGCTTTGCCAGACACGCTTGAGAATATGCAGCAATGGTTCCGTCAATGAAGATCTCGCCATCTGCTTAATTTTGCCAAGATTGACCCCGATGCCGCAACCCATTCCTCTCTATTGGGACTCCGAAACCTGCATGAAACTTCACTTTGATCCGCAGATTTCGAGTTTTGAGACGACAGCGGAGACACTGGATCAAATGAGAAGAAGCACAGCGCTCTATCTACAAGCCCCTAGCTCGCGACAGCGGGGAGACGACCGCGACTTTGTGGCTCTCTTCATCCCGGACATTTCACATGAGCACCTAGGAGAATGGCTTGCAGTCCACGAAGGGAAAGAGCCTGCGCTGGATGTTTACGTGAGGGACCCAATTGCTCCGCCTCTGGGTATCGTCCGTGACCAGTCCAAATTCAGCGAGCCACGGCTATTCAACAGATGGAACGTTCCAGCCGATGTATCGAAGTCGTCGCCTATTGAAGTGGAATGTTCATCGCTCCCCCGTCGGCGAAATCTCCTGCAGATGCCGGCTACGAATATCGCCGAAGACGGAGAGGCGGACGCACCAAAGAAGTCCTACATTTTGCCTGCAGCAGCTTGCGTCATTGACAAGCTCCCAGCAAAACAGGCTGTGTTTGGACTTTTCATCTCGGCCATTCTGGACCGGCTGGAAGCATCTTTGGTCGCACATCGGTTGAACGATACCATTTTGAAAGGAGTCGGGATCAAAGATATCGCCCATGTTATTACGGCTATCAGCGCACCCATTGCACAGGCCAGCACCAACTATCAGCGATATGAGTTCTTTGGTGACTCCGTTCTCAAATTCACCGTCAGTTGCCAGCTCTTTTTCCGGAACGGCAACTGGCACGAGGGGTATCTCTCGGAGAGCCGTGACAAGCTCATCCAGAACAGTCGCCTTGCTCGTGCAGCTCTCGACCTTGGTATTGACAGCTTTGTTCTAACAAGCCGGTTCACTCCTCGGAAATGGACTGCACCGTTAATCAGGAACAAGTTGGAACCCTCGACAGCCAAGAGAAACATATCGACCAAGGTCTTGGCAGACGTTGTGGAATCCCTCATTGGAGCAGCGTATGTGGACGGTGGGATCCGCGAAGCGCAGGCTTGTCTCCATCGCTTTTTGCCGGAGATTAATCTCTTCACGAACGACATTTCACCTCTCATCCTGCCACAAGGTAAAGGCGTGAGCAATTTAATCAATCACCATCGATTGGCTGGTCTGATTGGATACACTTTTAACGACCCTGCCCTTCTAACAGAGGCGCTCACTCACGCATCCTGCGAGTACGACACATCAACACAATCGTACCAACGCCTCGAGTTCCTTGGCGATGCCGTCCTCGACATGGTCGTCATGGCAGTGATAGCAGCCCACCCCGTGGAGATGGACCAGGGACCAATGACATTGCTCAAACATTCCGTCGTGAACGCCAACCTCCTTGCCTTCTTCTGCATGGAGCTATGCGCACCAGACGAACCTTCCCACGTCACCCAATTCACCAACGGCGGAATAAACCTCGTGCCACGCTATGACCAAATCCACCTATGGCGCTTCCTCCGCTCCCATGGCCCTAACATCAAATCTGCCCAGGAAGCTTGCCTCGAGCGGCACCAAGGTCTCCGTGCTGAAATCCGTGATGCTCTGGAAAACGGGACCCAGTATCCGTGGGAGTTGTTCGCCCGCCTGCGTGCCGATAAGTTCCTGTCGGACATCATCGAGAGTGTGCTTGGGGCGATATTCATCGACTGCGGGGGCGACCTAGACGTATGTTATGCATTCGTCGAACGTATCGGATTGGTGTGGTACGTCCAGCGTGTTATTGCCGACGGTGTTAATGTTGTTCATCCGCGCAACATTGCGCAGAACATGGTGAAGGGAGCAGGTACCTTGGTCTTTAAGAGGAAGAGGGTCGAGTCTGGAGGCGTAGCTACGTATCGGTGCTCGGCTATTGTTAACAAGACTGAAATTGCGCTGGTGGAGGGTTGTGCTTCTGCCGAAGAGGCTGAGGTCAAGATTGCCAACGTCGCGATTGAGCACTTGACGTTGCACCCGGTGGTTTCCACATGAGCTCGGACTTAATAGCTTGGGAGATTGGCGTGCTCTGAATGATGTGTATGATTTTGGCCTTAGATTTTCGATTTTGCTTAGCTAGATACCATTTGTGAAGTCTTCAATTCGGACTGCCTTCAATGAACATCGGAAGCAACGTAGCTAATCGACATCTCCAAATAAATAAGTAGTGAAAGAGAGCCCACTCCTACGCCTTGTTTCCCTTTGCACTGCGCTTGGACCGCCGCACAGGGGCGGGCTTAGATTCCTCCTTCTGATCCTCCGCATCAGAGCCAATGGAGTCCACTTGTTCCTCCTCACTCGAGGCCACCATAACACCCTCTTCCATGCCCTCAGAGGACTGGGTATCCGCCTCAGCCTTTGACACGGGCTCCCAGGTTCCCTCGGGTGGCCCATCTTGACGCAAACTGCTAAGGATCTTTGTTGTCTCGCTTTCCACGCCATTCCAAGCTTTACAGTTGCCACACCGCCAGCGGCCCAGCTCTTCCGGTGTTTTGATCCCAGGGGGAGCCTGGCCGTTCACGAGCCGGCACGCGCTGCACATCATGACCATCCGGTTGCGGGGTTGGGTTTCATCTTCGCCCAGCAGAACATCCAAGAGACGGTCGTACCAGTGTGGTTGTTCGCCGCTCTGAGGAGGGAATGCGTTCGGTGCAAAACTGGCTTGATCGGTGGGTGTTTGGGGAGGAAAAGGAGGCTGGGGAGAGGACTGCTGCGGGGTCTGCGGGCCGCCCTGGGCTAACTCGATGGGGGGAGAGGGATAACCGGGGGATGGCGGGTCGTTCTGGGTTTGTGATGCGGAGGGGGGACGGCGAATGTTGGCGGTGGGCGGCGGCGGGAGACCAGTGCGGGCCACATGCTGTGGCTGCTGCGCAGGCTTTCCTTTCTCGGGTGGTCCCTTTGGGCCCGGAGAGGATTTGGGGGACTCACCACCGTACTTCTCTAGCAGTTGCTGGGTGGAGTTGTACTTGGTTGCGACCTTGAGCTTTTCGATGGTCTCCTCGCGCTGTTGATGGAAGTCGTCAAGGCGGCGTTGGAGGCGAGAAATTCGGTAGTCGAAGACTCTGGAGCTGAGAGTGCGCACACCGTAAATCCTAAGAGCTGGAGTTAGCGATGTGGGAACGTGCAGATTAAGGGCAGACGCACAGGACCGGCCCGCCTGCGATGGCTGCATATTCTTTGATTCCCCAGCTCTCCCATCCTAGTACCAGGGCGAGGATGATGGAATAAAACAAATAGGCAAATGTCGAGTAGAGGGTCCAGAGAGCTTTGATTCGCCGAGAAGACTGACGTTGCTGGTCGAGTCGTGTGGTGGCCTCGGCGATCTTTGTCGACAGCGTGGAAAGGGTCTTCTCAAAAGAAGCTGCGGAATTGTCATCGCCCTGGATAAAGTCAGCGGCAGTAAAGCGAAATAAGTAAAAGCAATGTATTTCACCTTCCAGGGCCAAAAAGAAACCATTATTGTACATACATAGTATGCCTATGAACTGAGAAGATGGAGCTCGACTGTTGAGCTGTTCCAAGTCTAGGAAGGCGATACGCACGGGCCACATCAAGTCGGAGTTACGCCCCCGACAGCTGGGAGTCTATTATTGTCCACCTAAATAAGGGGGTCATTGTATTTGTTTATTTGCTTCATTTCGCATGAGTATCTCGGATATCATTACACAGAATCCAGCTATTCATATTTGTTGAGTTGCCCTTTCTACGCCTTGGCGAGAGTATTTCCGAGCTCGGCAGCCCGAGCAGTGGCAGCCTGGACAGACTTGTCGACGATCTCCTTAAAGTTGAGAGACTCAAATGTCTGTAGGGCAGCATGTGTGGTGCCGTTCGGGCTGGTCACATTATTACGGAGCTGAGCGGGGCTGTCGGAGCTCTCAACCAACATCTTGCCAGCACCCAGACATGTCTGTGTAGCCAACCGAGTGGCTTGTTCTTCAGGGAGGCCTAGAGCAGTTGCGCTTGCGACCAGGTGCTCAACCATGGCAAAGAAGTAGGCAGGTCCAGATCCTAATTGGGTCAGATTGATACGTGTTGATGGCATGCCGTATGGCTTTGGGCGCAGGAGACTTACCAGACAATCCAGTGACGACATCGAGAAGTTCTTCGCGATCCACCCATTCGGTGGCCTTGCTAACACTTCCAAGCATAGCATTGACAAGCTCCTTTTCATCCGATGTGATATCCGCGCTAGCGAAAGCACCTGAAGCACCCTCGCCAACTAGGGCGGGGGTGTTCGGCATCACGCGAACAGTGTGGGCCGTACGGCTATCGCTCGTTGTCAACCATTCCTTCAAGCTATCAAGGGTAATACCAGCAGCAATGCTGACAACAACGGGCAAAGTCGCGCGCGGCGACCAGGTACCACCGAGCTCCTGGCACACACCCTTGGTAACTTGAGGCTTGACCGCAATGATGACCAAATCGGCATCACCTCCAGCCTCGACATTGGAAGTGGTGGTGCGCACTCCGAGTGCGGCCATCTTCTCGCGGTTGACATCCCACGGCTCGGAGACGCAGATGTTCTGCTTGTTGACGCCTTTGCTCAGTAGGCCACCAATGATGGCGGCAGCCATGTTTCCGCCGCCAATGAAGGCCAATTTGCTCTCTTGGATGGACGGCATTGTATTGATATAGCTGAAACTGAAAGGGTCCACGGGTGTTCCAAGGTTGTACTGTCCAAGTGAGTAATTGGGGAGTCCCGCACTTATGTAAAATTTGGCGGGGCACCCGGGCAGGTCACCCGCGTTATCGCACCGGCCCGGTATTCCGAGGTTGGAGAAAGGACGTCTATCATTCAATTTCATTTTTATTACTCTGACTTAATTAAACTTGGGGTCCACGGGTGTTCGTATATCACTCTTAAGAACTCGGAGCATAAATCTTGTTGCGGTCAGTGCGGCATTGGGAACAAAGCAACATCTATTTCTGGATCTGAGATTGCAAATGTAGATCTTCAATTGAAGGCGAAGGACTACCAGGGACTAGTAAAGTAGACTTCCAATGAGATGATATGATACACGTATTTCAGTTTGAAGTACGCGAGTTATCCGGAAAGGAACGACGTTGGAAAAGCTTAAGAGGAAGAGAGGTTTTGGGAATTGAGGGAGGGAGAAAGAGGGGGGGTTTATAGTCCCAACAGACGCACCTTCCCAGAATGAGGTTCCATACTTTCCTATTTTCTCCTTGATCTCGTGACTTGCAAAACAAATGATCTTGTGGATGCACCTGCCCCTTCCTCACTTCCATTGATTCGATATTCTGCAGTGGCCATTGCTCTTGGCCGTAACTAGGCGCCTTGCTTACATCCACGCCCTACATGTACATCTATGGATCCATGGATGGCCATGAAAATCGAATACATCCCGCAACATGATCTGATAGCCTATCCACAGTAGAATTGAAGACTCTGCCTCACGAGGCTTATGCTACAGTTAATCATACCTAGGTAGTACCTCGAAAAATTGACAAATCCAAAAGCTTCCAAGGTTAACCCATCATTCGTAATTCGTGATAATATACAGGTTCCCAATCAGTGGACACGGGCTACATGGCTTCCACGTCCATCAGTGCCATGCATGCGGCGGGTTCCAGCAGCCTAGAAATGTTAACTCGAATCCAAGTTCAACCGGAGTGGTTCAGTCCTTACCTTGATTGCAGGGCGATGCATCAAACTTCCTTTCAACTTCAACATAGCGCCGGAGACCTTGTCGCCAAGGGTAGCTTTGCGTTGATGGCGAGTATGGGTAGGTGTTCCATAGGCGTTCTTGTGACCAAAACGATGTCCAGTGCGACCAGTAGGGCCAGTACGGCCAGTATGACCAGTTTGGCGATGACCTTGGATGGGATTCTGGCGGGTTGTCGTCGTGGTTTTGACAGTGCGCGATTTCGCGTTTGGTCCCTTGAGTTTGGTCATCAGCGTAGGCTTGGTGGTGCGGGTGGTTGTGGTAGCGGGGCGACGTCGATGAAACATTGTGATGAATGGATGGATTTGGTATGGAGTTTGATATGGAATGGATATTGTATATATAACTGCAGTGAGTCGATTGTTATTTGAACAGCTAGGTGGACATCAGGGTCTTTAAATAAGCTGCAGAGGTAGCCACGGAAGATGCTTCCTATAGTCACTTTGATTTCGAGCAAAACGTATGCCAAGCATCATGTCGCCTTCAATGATAACGCATAGGAGAGGTTGACAAAGAGGCGCTCAGCCGGCGCGTCACCAAAAGGACGATCTTTCTTGGGTGTCTCCAGTCAGCTTGTACCGGCCAGAAAACAAAATGCTACCTAAAATAATAACATATGTTATTGGTAGATCATCCTTGCAGATCAGACATTTAGACAGGGATATATATTGAAACTACGTCTCAATGATGGTAGAACGAACACGAACAATGACGAGACGTAAGTTCTAAGTTAACTGTTCTGTTCCTTGTGTTGTCGAATGATGAGACTCGGGATGATGTCACTTAATGTTGGTCTGTGCGCTATGGAAGAAGATACAGATTCGTATCGACAACATTAAAATCATCAACTATCTGTTCATAACATTGCTCTATGGAGCTCATATAGAGCTTACACGAGCTACGATGCTGGAAATGAATCTTTACTTCGAGGTGGCCACCACACGTTTTCGACATCTCAACCTTCCAAAACGTACAATATATAATCTGATTCCATCCTGCTTAAACCCTACTAAATTAATTGCAGCTCATTTATCGGTACCGGCAGTACCTGATTCTCCTAAAAATCTTTGATGTGTCGAGAGCACTCACACTCATGACATTACGCGTTGCTAACTGTTCGTAATTACTTATGTTAAAAGAAGACACATATCCCCCTATTCATAAGCAGCTAGTCAAAGTAAACTGTCTGGACTTTCAATGGTAAATGGTATATTATAATTCGAATTAATCGCCATCCTCATATATCCCAGCCTTTCACATCTGTGAATAGAATCACATAAGCCGCACCTGTGTAAAACAGAACAATTAGCCATAAATCATGGAATGGTATGACCAAATTAAAATCACAATTCAAGTAACTCAGAGACCAATATGAAACAATGTAGATAGACACAGATTCAACAAATTCTTTGCAGAAAGGGAAGGTCGATCATCATAGAGACGATGTGTATTGTGGTTTGCGGGGAGCAGGAGAGACAAGGGGGGATAGTTACCTGGACCAGTCGGAGCATTGCCCCCTAGTGGGGGCGATTGGTGGCGGCGGGAACGACCAAGGGTTTGTATTAGCCACTCGTGCCTGGAAATATTGTTCCTGAAGCAGCGAGTTATGTTCTGTATAAGATAACAATTTGTTTCTTCTTTCGAGAGCGCCCGGTATCGCTGTCTATTAGTCACATAAGTAGGGGGAGAGGAATGAATGTCTTCCTCCACATCCGTCTTAGATGAGTGAGAATGGGCCAAAAACGATCGGAAAACGTTGTGGTGAATTTCTATGACCTCAAGATGCTTTGGAAGGTTAAATCGGAATTCCCCTGAGTGGTCTTAAATACCTGTCGCTGGGGCACTAGGGCATCGGCCCTATTTCAGAAATTTACATGTAAGGAGAAATTATCTATGGAGAATGTCGTCATTGATGGAACCATCTGACGACGACCCACCGATAAAACATAGTACATTACATGTAGGTGTACGGAGTATGCTAAGTGCTCATGTGCTATGGATGTACATATTTGTATAACTGTGAAGATAATTTGCATGGAAAATATTATGGTTTTGCCCGCGATTTTGTCAATAATCTTTCGATTATCCCTTTTTCAGCAGACCTGATCAATGTCCCAGAAATCTATTCACGTCAGTTAGAACATCATGTGCGCCGAGATCCACGTGGATGAAGAGATGCCTTGGAGATATCTTAAGTAATATTTTGAATTTGGAACTGAATGGTTCTGCCCAGTGAGCCCCGTTAAAGCGCTTTTATATTGGAAAGCGGCTAAAATAGGAAAGACCCACCCGTCAGGGGAGATATAGCGGGGTGACTTTAGGTACGAGCTGGATTTCGTACTCCGCCAGAATCTTTATTACCTCCCCAGTTTGAGCTATGGGAGTTGTTGCAATCAATCTCGTTGATATTAGTAGGGTCTAAAATCTAAAAGCTGGCATATGCATATGCTTCTGTATACACCAGACCATAATGTGATGAGGTGCTCCCTCCTAAGGATCAGCACTCTTCCGCTAACGAGAATATGGTGACTTTTTATCATTGTTCCATGTTTTGCATGTTAGGAAGGCTCGAAGGCCAACTTCTAGGGCCGTGCATGGCCTAGTCTAATCTCACCGTGGGCTTGTTATGGACCCTTGAGTCGTGAAGTGGTCAAGTACCGCGCTCGAGTCCCGTGGCGCGTATGATGCCGAAAGCTCACCCCGGCAGCTCCTTGAGGTTATCCATTTATTGGTGTTTCGTGAGGAAACCGAGGGGGAGAGCAGTACCCCGCACTCTGCCAAGACGCAACGTTTGAGACAAGATCACCATATCACGACCAGAAAAGGAAATGCAAAGCAGAGATCGTCAAAATAATGCCATTCGGAGAGGAAAAATAGCGTTAACGCACTGAGGTCTGCATACAGAAGTATAGGGTCGGCCTTAAGAGGGTATTTCAGGGGCACTTTTGGTCAGCAATTGCGGGTTTTGGATGCGTCCATGGCATCTTATAAATACGTGGCGCCAATCGCTTAAGATTGGATTGTGCGGGACGCTCTACTTTAATCTCGTATCTTCACCATTTTGGTCTTAATCCTCTGTATCGAAAGTTGAACCTGCTCAAAATGATCGCCGACGCCAAAGCATTGGATTTTTCGGTGAGTCTCGCTGAACGCTTTATACTATCGATCCCACGACTTATCCTTGCTAAATTAGACATTCCGCAATGTCATCAATAATCAATTGACCACGACATCGGAAACCAGACATGGAATCAACCCTGCCAACACTCAGCCTAATCCACCCGTACCAGTTTCGACCCAGGATGATCTTGACAAGGCCGTAAAGGCGGCTCAAGATGCTTTCAAGGGCTGGGCCAAGACGACTTTCGAAGAGCGACGTAAAGCCCTACTTGCCTGGGCCGATGCCATTGACGCTAATGCCGCCGGATTCGGACAAACCCTCACAATGGAACAAGGAAAACCGTTGACTCAATCATCGGCAGAGGTGGGTATGGCGGGTGTATGGATTCGCGGTCTCACCGCTATTGAGATTACCGACAATGTAATCGAGGAAACCGAAGATAGGAAGGTCGTTCAACGTCATACACCCATCGGCGTGGTGGGCGCCATTGTCCCCTGGAACTTCCCTGTCCTTTTGGCCGTCGGCAAAATAGCCGCTGCTGTATACACCGGAAACACTGTTATTGTGAAGCCGTCTCCATTCACACCTTACTGCGGCTTGAAGCTGGCAGAGCTTGCCACCAACTTCCTTCCTCCTGGCGTGATCCAATGCCTGAGCGGCGATGAGTCCCTCGGCCCGTTGTTCACTGCTCATCCTCAAATTGGGAAGATCAGCTTTACCGGGTCGATTGCCACTGGAAAACGAGTTATGGCTGCGTGTGCTTCAACCCTCAAGCGATTTACGCTCGAGCTGGGTGGCAATGACCCGGCAATTATCTGCGACGATGTTGATATCGATGCCATTATGCCCAAGATTGGGATTCTCTCTTATCTCTGCAGCTCGCAGATCTGCATGATGATCAAACGCCTTTATGTCCACGAGAAGATCTATGATGAGTTCCTGAACAAGTTAGTCACATTTGTCAAGACCCTGAAAGTCGGCGAAGGCACCGAGGCGGATACCTTCCTCGGGCCTGTTCAAAATCAGATGCAATATGAGAAAGCCAAAAACCTGTTCAGCAGTATTGGTACTGAAAACCTGAAAGCTGCACTTGGAGGCTCAATCGAGAACTCTCCTGGATACTTCATCCACCCGACCATTATCGACAATCCCCCGGAGACATCGCGCGTGGTACAGGAAGAGGCGTTTGCTCCCATCCTGCCCGTCTTGAAATGGTCTGATGAGGACGATGTCCTTGAGCGTGCGAATGCTCTGGAGACCGGATTGGGTTCTTCTGTCTGGAGTAAGGATTTCGAACGCGCAACTAGGATGGCAGATCAACTCCAGTCTGGTTCCGTGTGGGTGAACAGCCACTTTGATGTGGCGCCGAATGCACCCTTTGGTGGTCACAAGCAGAGCGGCATGGGTGTGGAATGGGGTCTTGATGGTCTGCTTGGGTACTGCAATTCGCAGACTCAGTGGCTGAAGAAGAGTTTCTAGTTTAACGTTTAGTTTTGGATGAGCTCTGTGAATTTTGACACCAGCAAAATTGGGAGACTTCGCTTCAGAGACTGACACTGTATGATGTATGGATCTACCATATTTCTCCACTGTATTCCATAATATCGGAGATCTCCCCATGGCATGTGTCAACTGCGAGATTCATTGGTTATCTTATCACGCCCCTCAACGCGGATCGTTGCGTCCATCGGCAGACTCCGCCTCCACTGTTTTCGTCTCACGGGCGGGGGATGGTGTTGAATTTAACAATATAAATGCTCCTAGGGTCCTTCTGGGCTAAGCTGCATTAACTTTAGTGACCTGACCACGAAATTCTTTGATAGCCGCTAGCACTCAGACGATCCACCATGCTGTACACTCATGCCACTGTTGTGACTGTGGATACTTCACGCCGTATAATTACCGACGGAGCAATCCGCGTAGTCGGCGATGTCATTGAGGATGTCGGCAAGACATATATACTCAAGGGAAAGTATGCAGCCGATGAAGAGTGCGACCTCTCCGGTCGGATTATCATTCCAGGGTTGATCTCGACCCACATGCACACAGCACAGACCTTACTACGAGGTACAGCCGACGATCTTGAGTTGGTGTCTTGGTTATGCGAAAGAATCTGGGTTCTTCAGGGTAACTTTACAGCGGAGGATGGGTACGCTGCGGCACGACTGAGTATCGGAGAGATGCTTAAATCGGGAACGACCTGCTTTTTAGAGAGCATGGTACCTTATCCGTGGATGTTTGTGCCTACCCAGAGACTGACATAAAATGCAGTTTGCGGATCGATATGGCTTTGACGGGCTATGTCGCGCTGTTGAGGAGAGTGGCATCCGTGGCTGTCTAGGCAAGATTGTCATGGACATCGCAAAATATGCCAAAGACGACGCATGGGCCATGCATCCTGGCCTTGTTGAGGATCGTGAGACCTCATTGCTTGGAACCTTGAAGATGTGGGAGAAGTGGAATGGCGCGGCCGATGATAGAATCAGAGTGTGGTTCGGTGCTAGGACTCCGGGAGGGTATGAGACGAGATTGCCATTGTGTGTCACTTGCTAATAATAAATCAGTGTATCGGACGCGCTTTATAAGGAGATGACGGCCATTTCCAAAGACAAGGGTATACCCATTACCATGCACTGCGCTGAGGTCAAGGCCGATCGAGATTTTTTCGCTTCGGTCTCGCACACCCCGATGTCATATTGTAAATCAGTTGGCTTGCTGAATGACTCCACGGTACTCGTTCATATGGTTCATCTGGACGACTCGGACATTGAGTGAGACATCGAATACATGTGGACTGATGCAACGGAGGCTGATGATAGTAAGACTTCTTTCTTCTTCGGGAACGCATGTCGCACACTGCCCAACATCGAATGCAAAGGTAAGTTCCGTTGCCAGGCTGGTTCGTACACACGAGGGACTTGATAATCTGACAAAGGGTAGCTTGCGTCCGGAATCTGCAGGGTGCCAGATCTCCAAAACGCTGGAGTCAATATTGGCCTAGGTACCGATGGCGCCCCGTGTAACAATACATGTGATCTATTGCAGGAGATGAAACTCGCCGCCATTATCCACAAAGGGATCTCGCAGGACCCCACGGCAGTTCCAGCCGAAAACGTGCTGGAGATGGCTACAATAAATGGGGCCAAGGCACTGGGCTTGGATAAGCAGATCGGTAGTCTGGAAATTGGTAAGAAGGCTGACTTTGTGGCTATCGATGTCCGAGGAATCCATACCCAGCCTTGGTTTAACCCAGTCAGTGCTGTTGTTTATACCGCAACTGGGCGAGACGTCGATGTTGTTGTGGTCAATGGGAAGGTTGTGGTCAGGCATGGAGTGCTCATGACGATGGATGAAGTAGAAATTGTACAGGAAGCACAAAGAAGAAGCAAAGAGGTGGTGGAAAGAGCCGGGCTGGGCAAGAAAGTTCAGGCCCGCTGGCCAGTGGAGTGATCCCACGGAGACTCAGGTTTCATGGGTTTTTTATTCTCATTTTATTATTCTACTGTATGTACAGCTCTATGATTCGGTTGCCCACATTCCATTGCCATTTCAGTCATTAAGACATGCACTCCTCACAACAGACCCCGCAAGGCTTCGCCCAAAGCCATAATAGCCATAGCCTGGCCATAAGGCATCGATGTCAATGGAATCTTCTTGTAAAAGTCAAGACAGTCACCCATCCCGGTGCCAAAGCTGGTATTCTGCAGTTCTCCTTTCTCGTCCACGTATCCCATCACCGCAGCGACGGCCTTTTCAGCAACGGGGCGGTAGTGGGCACCGATGTAACGTTTCCGAACGGCCTTGAGGATACCGTAGGCAAATCCAGCGGTCGCAGAGGCTTCCAAGTAGGAGTCGGGATCGTCAAGGAGGGTGTGCCACGCGCCGGATGACGACTGGAGACCTTGAAGGGCCTCGCACTGGGCCTCGAGGGTATCTATCAGGTGAAGGCGAATCGGATCATTTGGCTGGAGGTCGAGCAACTCAATGATCTCGGGAATGACGATTGTGACCCAGCTGTTGCCACGAGCCCAGCGCGCATCTGCGAAGTTGTGTCCGCCATCCTCAAAGGTCCAGCCGTGGAACCAGAGCCCAGTCTTTGTGTCGAAAAGATATTTGATGTGAGTAAGGAATTGCTTTTTCGCCTCTTCAAGATATTCGGGTCGATTCAGGAGTTTTCCGATCTTCGCGAGTGGCATTACAGTCATCATCAAAGTATCATCCCAGAGCTGCTGGTAGTTCTCTGTGAGATAAGTCATATGTTGCATGCCACCGTAGCGGGTGCGGGGGAGGTCGTGCATCGCCCACTCGGCCCATGCATCGAGCCACGGCAGGTAGGTGACATTGCCGGTCTTCTCATAAACGTAGGCGAGAGTCAAGAAAACGGCCATTGTGTTGATATTCTTGGTGGTGCCACCTTCCGCAAAACGCGCGGCAAACCAGTCCTCGATGATGCGCAATAATTTCTCGTCGCCCGTCAGCTCGTAGTATTTCCACACGCCGTACAGTCCAATTCCGTGTGTCCACTCCCAACCCTGCCATGACTTGGTATCAATAATGCGCCCATCAGCAAGTGGCAGCAGGAATTTTCCTGTCTCATCTTTGATGTTGACCAGATTGTCAATTAGCAGGTTGACGGCATTGTGAATTTCGGGGCCGGTAGGATTAGGGGACGACATTGTGTGGTATTGGGAGACTGTTCTCTATGTTTTTCGACGAATAATATTTTCCACGACCTTTTCGTCCGGGAAACAAAATAATATGTTGAACCGGAAGCTCCTTTCTTGACGAGGCTTGGTGGGAGTTCTTCCACTAATGAGCTCATCAGTCAAACGCCACGAGGCATCCCCGCGGGGGCCAAGCGCACTTCGGGTGAGAGAAGGCCGAGTCGCAAATCACAAAGATACACCGAAAGTGTATTTCTCCAGACCCACAGCAGTCAGCGAGGTACTTTTCGGCCATCGGGGTAGTATATCCCCGGATTCCCCAGCCTGGGGAGAAGATTAGCGTGGAATCTCCTCCTTTGCCAAGAAAACCGGGGAAAGAAAGGAGACGGAGCTGACTGCTTGACTTCGTTTAACTCGATTTGGCTTCGGGTCAATACGATGGACCTCGCTATTGGAAGCCCACCTGACTCGTACAACTCGTTCAACCGGAAATTCACCTTACATGTACTTAGGGCCTAGTTGAGATCCTGCATCCTGACAAGAAAGCGTGGTCTTTTATAAGTCCGAGTGGAAATCCCGACTTTCTGTCACTTTTGTCCCCTGTGAACTACCCTTTTTTCACCTGAATTTTTTCCACTTTGCCATGGTTGACGGCAAAGACGACCCCCAGCAGGGGATTGAGACAACCCCCGCTGAGGGCATCGAGGTGGTGCATAACCAGGACCGGAAAGTTGACATGGGAGAGTACGAGAACAAGCAAGACATCTCCCATGTCGAAAAGGTTCTTTCGGAATCCGATGACCTAGTAAAGGATAACATGGATATCACCCGTGTGGATAAGGAAATTCAAGCATATGCCGCCCACAGTCAGGTGGACATCGACGAGGAGACCAACAAGCGCCTCAAAAAATTGATTGACCGCCGTGTCCTTGTTGTCATGATTTGCACATACTTCCTACAGGCTCTGGATAAGGGAACCATGTCGTTTGCGGCAATCATGGGGATTAAGGATGACGCGCATCTGAATGATGGGCAAAAGGTATGCAACACTTGCTGTGCTTTCTCCTCCATCAACATACTAAGCCTATTCCTATCGATAGTACTCCTGGTTGACTACGTGTATTTACATCGCTGTCCTCGTCGTCGAATATCCCACAAATTGGATCATTCAAAGAGTCCCACTCGGCAAATACTTGGGCCTCAACATCATCCTCTGGGGTATGATTCTGGCACTCCATGCAGTCTGCAAGAATTTCACTGGGTTGGTCATCGTTCGTACCCTCCTGGGTATCTTTGAGGCTTGCTGTCAGCCCATTTTTGTGACTCTTTCCTCGATGTGGTATAAACGAGAGGAACAAGCCGCCACGGTAACCTACTGGTATGTGGACACTCGCCTACCAGAGAGATCATGTTAATCTGACGGTAAAATAGGTACATGATGAACGGTACACAGCAGATTGTCGGCGGCCTATTGGCATATTGCTTTACCCTTATTGGAGGAGACAAGGTTCTCAAGTCTTGGCAAGCACTTTTCCTGGCATACGGATGTCTCTCTGTCCTCTGGGGAGTCTTCGTCCTTTGGTGGATGCCCGACTCCCCTATGCGTGCGAAATGTTACAGCGAGGAAGATAAACGTCTTATGGTGGAACGTCTCCGTTCCAATCAGACAGGTATTCAGAACAGGACGTTTCATGCATACCAGATGTGGGAGGCTTTCCGGGATCCCCAGATGTATTGCTATTGTGCTGTTCAGATATTCACCACCCTCCCCACCAGTGGTCTAGGTGCATTCTTCGGTATCGTTGTCTCCGGCTTCGACTTTACCGTATTGCAAACTCAGCTGCTTGCTATGGTGTTGGGTGCTTATATCATTGTTGTTCTGTTGTCGTCCGCATGGCTGGTGAACAAGTTCAAACAGAACACTATCGTGATGTTGTGCTTCATTATTCCGTGAGTGTTTCTTTTTGTGTCGGTTTGCAGTGAGCCCAGGCTGACAATTCACAGGTCTTTCATCGGAACTATTGTCCTTATGACGGTCGAGAACACTACCTTACCCACCAAGGTGGGCCTTCTTATTAGTTACTACATCACCTTGTCATTCTGGTCGGCCCAAACTCTCACGTTATCGATGGTATCACGCAATATTGCTGGTCAAACCAAGAAGTCTACCGTGGTAGCTGCAACATTCGTGTCATGGGCTGCTGGTAACGCAATTGGTAAGTATTCCAGGTTCCCTGTGGAGAAGCTCAGTTCCCAGCTAACAAGTAACAGGTCCTCAAGTGTTCCTTGACACAGATGCACCGCGGTACCACACCGCCTGGAGTGTTCATCTAGCTTGCTATGCCTGTATGCTTTCCGCTGTTGTCTACCTCCGCTTCCATCTCAAGCGCGAGAACTCCAAGAAGGACAAGCTGTTGGCCGAGTCAGGTCTCAGTGCCGCAGATCCGACCCTCATTCATGCGTTCGAGGATAAAACGGACCGGGAGAACTTGAACTTCCGCTACGTCTACTAGATAGGGAAGTCAGTTGCGTTGGTATGCATGTACTTGCCGTCATCCTTATCTGTCTTCAATTATATCCACAAATATTTGTTCATGTCAAAAACTGCATTTTTCATATATAGATTTCCTAGTACCGCACATTTAACGTGTAAACCGCCGACCTATGAATTACTATGCGCGGTTAGCTTTGCCTCTTTGACTTTAGCCTCCTAACGCGCCGTCACGTAACCTCCCTTTAGTACCTATATATCGCCGAGAATATTTCTAGGGAAACGCTGTTTATTCAATGTTTCTACCTCGGGGCATAGTAATTTTCAATACTGTGACAACAATACATAGTTTCAATTAAGATTAGTCTATAGAGTCGTAGGCCTTACCAATAGCCATCGACAAAAAAAACCAGAAACAAACGTGGTTGTTGATATATCAAGTTATAAAATATCCCATTTACTATGTGTTTTGGGCTCCTGGGCTCCTGGGCTCCAGCGGCCTCACATGCGCAGCTCGCTTACCGGTTACGTTACCTAGCCCCTACGCAGGCGGTGTCGCAAATTGGCAGAAACCCCCATCCCAATCTTGCCTAGACATATATATGGTGTGCTCACTAGTCTGCTTTAGGCGTCGGTGCAGCCGATTACCAGTGTCATGGTTACATGGTCTCCTCCCTCCGAGCTGTTCATCGACTTCTCCCTTCTCCAAAATCACAAAGTCACAGAGAATCTATGAATACCACCATGGAAGAGACCAAAGAAATGGAAACCTTCACACTACACAAGATTGGGCAAGGTTTTTGCGGCACAGTCTGGGCTGCTGCACCGACAGGGCCCGCATTCAAAAGGGAAGATGGCGGGCCTACCCGATCTTTGAGGAACGACTTTGAGATGCACCAACGAGTGCTCCAAAGCTTTCAAGAATCAATCCAGTTACGCCCTCAAGTTCAAATACCAGCCTGCTATGATTTTATCAAGTCAACCGACCACATATGGTGGTCAGTGAACCAGCGAAAATTCCCACCAGGGTATACGCCATGCAATATCGTTATCTCTCAACGCATCCCGCCCTTTCCCGAAACTACAAGACGACTACTTATTAGCAACTACTGCCCAACAAAGATGGCACGGCAAATCCTTGATAGCGAGCCCGACAAAGACTGCTTGATCAGGCCATACCTAGGCCGAAGACGAACACAAAGGCCTCATTCTACGTCGAAATTCACCGCATTTTCTCTACGAAATTTTCCGCTCCATCTGGATCAAATGGAGTCACTCGGAGTCACCACCAGCGAAATAAATCAGTACGCAAGGGTGATGGCCGAAACTCTCGCGATGATGCATTGGATAAGCGAAATTGATGGAAACGACATCGAGTTTGTTCTTGCGCCTTCGAGCGGGAATGGTTTCAAAATGAAGTCCACTATTTTTGGGGAACATTCAATGTGGGTGTTAGACTTCGATTTATGCAGGAGGATGAAAATGGACTCAGAAGGAGTAGTACAAGCTGCTGCTGCATTTTGGCGCAATGATCCCTACTATCCCCGGCCAGAAAAAGACCCTTCACTCTGGAGTGTGTTCCGAGAACGCTACATCCAGGTTAGTGAAGCTTGCGGAAGTGAACCAGAAGCAGCGGAAAAGCGGCGAATCCTGTCGAGGCACTTTATTGACTTGGTGGAACAGGAGGGAAAGCTAAGAAAGGAAATGGAGAATCAAAAATCGAGTTCTGTTTATTGAAATGCTGTTATGCATGTGGGTCTTCATGTGGGTCCAGACATCGACCCCTCGCTAGTGTAGATAGTTGTGGGAGCTCGCTTCCTTTCCTCCTAATACAACTCGCTCCTCTCTGCTTTCTTGGCCTACACAGTAAATGCACCGTCTGAAGCATTTGATAGTCGGCACTATCCCTGAATGAAGACGCGCCAGGAATACCCAATGTTGATGGCGCAGCGAAGGCAAAACCATGATACTGCGTACTTACCACCTAGGGACATGGGCTCGTTGTGTATTAGTATTGGTGTAGGGTGTCGAATCTTGAAGTTCACAGGACCTTGAGCCACAGCAGGTGCTTGTCTGGGGTTATGTCATCATTGGTTCCTGCCGGCGCGAGCCCGAACCCAGTATTGGACTGCTTCATCTTTGTTTACGCAACCCATCTTGGACACAAAACACGCGTTTAAACTTGAGATTGAATTCTTGAAAACATTGATCCTCTACACCGCTTCTTTTATGAGTCTGAACCTTTGATTGAAGCTGTAACTGAGCGACCGGAGCTAGAATCCATCATGGCCAGTCGACGAGAAACACAGCAAAGCGACAACACAGTGGACTCGTGGACGAGCTCTCTCGTTTTTGATATGGAAGAAAACCTCCAGCTGGAGGAAAAGCTGAACAAGGAAGCTGAGACCCCTCAAGAACTCCTTCATCGACTCCTTTCAACCAAGTCCGCCGTATCAACCGCCTCATCGTTTGCTCAAAGCCGACAAGCAGCTATTGGAACAAGGGCTGCGTTTAGAGAAATTGGAACTGGCTCAATCGGCAAAGTTTTTGAGCAACCAGGAACCCCGTGGGCATTTAAGGTCTTGCTTATTGACCGGCACACAAAGCTATGGAACAACTACATTATCCACATCCGCATCCAGGAAAGCTTCGATGCACTAGGCAAAACGGCGGGTCTAGTTGAAGTACCCCGCGTATGCTGGTTTGCCAGCAAAGATTCAAATTTCTGGTTGGAGAACTTGGATTTATTTCCAAATGAATCGACATTTCCGCAGCGGCCACGCGAGGTCTTGTGCATGGAGCGAGTCTTCGCACTGCCTGAAAAGATCAGGCATGCTCTAATTGACGTGTTCTGCAACCCAGTAAATGCCGTGAAAGCAAAATCAGAGCCCAAGAATAAGGACTGTCTCGTGCGAGTCTTCCTGGGGCGGAGACGCTTCGGATCATTGCGTCCAGGGGGAAGCATGTTCTTCTCGCTCAGAAACTATAAGCTCCATCTAGACCAAATTCGAGAGCTCAATCTCGATGCTGCAGAATATGCAATTAGCATGGCCGATGCTCTTGCAGTTTTGCATTGGCACTCTAAGATTGATGCTATGGACATTGAATTTGTGTTAGGAAGTAGTCCTCTTGATCGAAATGCTGCGCGTCGGAGTCTGTCCCTCGAAGACGTGGAGAAGCTACCTCCTGGCACAAGCACCTATGAGCAAACCACAAATGTCGATCAAGATTACAAGAAAAGGACTGTTAGTCTTTGGCTCTTGGACTTCGACGCCTGTACCACCATTACCATGGATGATGAAGGAGTTCGCCACGCTGTGGAGGCATTTTTACAGACCGAACCCTATTGCCCCCGACCTAATTCGCAGGATGAATATGCCCGGGACTTATGGACAATGTTCTCCCGGCGATATGTTGCAACTGGCGAGAAAATCACAACAGGTGCAGCGTGGCAAAGCTTACCTGCAAAGTTCATTCAGGGAATTACGGACAGGCTGTCAAATCAATCGGGGCAGTCGGAGGCTATTGAGAAGGGCCCGGTTCCCCCAAGGAATAACCAAGGCCCAGCTCAGCCCCGCGGAGATCAGGCCGGCCAGCAGGCCTTTAGAAGCAATGCGCCTGAGAGAAGAGGAGGACGGCAGCAAGGGAGGGGTCCCAAGTCAGGTGGTGGCAGAAGGGGTAACAGGGGGTAAATTTCATTCTTCCTGAAAGTATCCAGGCACTGTGCCGCGTATATTCCCTCAAACGCAACTTATCAATAGCTAAATGGCTCCTCCATCTTGACATTGTCCTGCCTCGTCTTGAGCAATATCTTTCAACACCAATACCCGACCATGTTTCAACAGCGCATTTACACGAATGGTGCCAAGGGCGCCTAGCGACACTTGGGATGGGCCAGCGTGTCAGGTTCTCTTCGAAAATATCACAGCTCCATGCGCCTGACCCCTCATTGTGTTTTATAGTTTCCTTCTTTTTGATGGATTTAGATCCTGAGCTATCTCGACACGGAATCGGCGCGACCTCCGTTGGTGGCGTTTTGATTTCCCGTGAAACTGCCCCGGGGCCTGTCGTTCACTATGCAGAATCATATATTTAGTTCTCCTAAACTTGCGTATAATGTGTCCGATTGGTTTCATTTCTCGTAATTACGATTCACAATCCAAGGCAGTTGAGGAGTATCGACCAGCAAGCGAACACATGAAACTGTATTATCCTCTCGACCAACTATAAATATGGCCGTTGCGAAGGTCCACTGCAGAGGGCAAGAAACAGCTCCGACTTTTGCTACCCACTTCTCACCCAACATATCTATTTCTTTCAGATTAAGCCTGCCTAACCTGCTTCTTCGAATACAACCGCAATGTATAGCCTCCTCGGTCCAGCTCTGTTTGGGTCTCTCGTTGCGGCCCATGGTCACGTCACCAACATCGTTATTAATGGTGTCTCCTTCGACGGATGGGACATAAACAGTGATCCTTATGCGCAAACTCCTCCAGTTGTGGTGGCTTGGGGTACCCCAAACACTGCCAATGGCTTCATTGCTCCGGGTATGTTATGTCATTGTTGTCCTCCTTTACCAAACCCAATTCCCTTTCTAACTTTGTAAAACAAGATGCCTACGAAACCTCGGATATTATCTGCCACCTCGATGCTACTAATGCCAAGGGGCACGCAGTCGTAGCTGCCGGTGACCGAGTCTTTCTTCAGTGGACCCCGGACTGGCCAGTATCGCATCATGGCCCGATCGTTGATTACCTCGCTAGTTGCGGTGCGAGCGGGTGTGAAACTGTGGATAAAACCACCCTTGAGTTCTTCAAGATCGACGGTGTCGGACTGGTGGATGGAACAACTGTCCCTGGCTTTTGGGCCGATGATCAGCTCATAGCCCAGGACTCAGGATGGATGGTCGAGATTCCTTCCAGTATCGCACCTGGACATTATGTCTTGAGACATGAAATGTACGTAGGCTGTTATATTCCTTTAGAAGCTTGCGCTAACCTTACTGCGAAGGATCGCACTCCATGGTGCAGGCACTGAGGGTGGAGCCCAGAATTATCCACAATGCTTCAACCTACAAATCACCGGCTCGGGGTCAGACAAACCACCAGGTGTCTTGGGTACTGATCTATACCGTCCAACTGATCCTGGCATCCTTGTGAACATTTACACATCCCTGTCAACATACGTAAGTGATTACTCGATGCTGGGGGTTCGCCCATGTTCCTGTCCACTCGATTGCTAATATCACTTCAGATTGTCCCAGGACCAACTCTTTACAGTGGTGCTGTCTCAATTGTTCAAACCACTTCGGCAATTACTGCTTCTGGCACGCCAGTGACAGGGACAGGTGGTGCTACCGGCGGCACCACTACAACCACAACCTCCAAAGCCTCCACCACGACACTAGTGACTACCACCAACGCTGCCACTACTACCAGTAAAGCCACCACAACCACCGCCCCCAGTGGGGGCGGAGCAACCCAGACTCCCTACGGACAGTGCGGGGGAAGCGGTTGGACAGGAGCAACTGCATGTGCGTCCCCAGCAGCCTGTTCTTCGTTGAACCCATGGTATTCTCAGTGTGTTTCAACTGCCGCTTGAAGGAATCTAACCTACGCGCCATTTCATTGCTCTGAGGCCTCAGTTGAGTGATACATGTGTATACAGTCTGGAGCGGAGGAGCGGGCTATATATACAAGTTGGTCGCTTGTTCTAGTCACGTATATGGTCTTTATCCAAACCTACGGAAATTGATTGTTGTCACCATTGCAAACACAACTAGAAATGTAGTGCATATGTAGTGTATTTCATAAGCGACCTAAATATATACCAAGTAGGCGACTTCGTAACGACTTCTTCTTGAACTCATGCCTCCAGTGGGTCATTCCTGACCCTCGAGCTCAGAATGTCGCCTCTGCCAGGTTGGCAGCAAAATTGGCCTCTTTGAAGGGCACATTCCCTGATCCAAAGTCCGTTGTGTCCAAAGCATTTTGCACGACCGCTGAACGTTCCAGGTCAGATTGGGCTTCGAGTCATCAGGGGCCGATCTAGGTAACTTACTGGACATTGACTCCCAAGCAACCAACGGCTGTGTACCGCCCACGGTAGTAGTCAGGCCGAGAGAATGGTTAACCGGCCAAACGGATTCGTACTTGATCAGAGCTGAAGTGCCATCAAGAGTATAGCCGTCTGTGCTGCAATTCCATTCACCATGTGCCGATGGACAAACGGCCAGGATGTTCGAGGCAGAGGTACTTGTGCTGTCGGAAAGCCAGATAATAACCCCTTCCCAATCGTGGCGATGGCCGAGTTCAGTCGAAGGGGAATCCTTGGGGAAATACCAGGAATACATCAGGGCATAGTGGCCACCCGATGTAGCGGATCTCACTGTGAATCGCAAAACGGAGACCCGTTAGTCAATATATCCTGGGCTATTTAAGGAATACTACCGAAGAAACGAAACTCACCATATATTTGTCCTGTGCTCTTACTGCATTCACCACTCGAGTTCCCTGTTGGGTTGAGACCCTCACTATATCACAATATCAGATTTGAAGGTCTAGAAATCCTTGAAAGAAGTAATTTCCCCACTCACTTGGTGTTTCCGGCTGCATCCACGCCCGGGAATGGCACGCATCCATTGACAACCTTTAGCTTTGGCTGGTAGGCCAAATAGACGTCGCCGACGGCACCGGACGGAACGGTTTGGGGCAGTCCGACAATTTCGTGGTTGCCAACTGTTCCTCGACGTACCAGATTAACCGGGCTAGCCGTCACAGGCAGTGCAATAAGAGCAGTCAGTCCAGCAACAAGTCGAGGAATCATATTGAAATGGAAAGCAGGCATAGTGTGCTATGGACAAAAGGTCTTTCTTCGGAATATTTATATTGCACGGAGTACTTTGTACAAGGACAACATTGTATGCATTCCATTCGATCGGCATGGCTACATTGTCGCCTTGTCGGTAGGCCCGCTTCCTTCGGGGAGTTTCGTCCGATACTAACGGCCTTCAGTCCCGATGAAGTATAGTGGGTGATAGCAGAGACCATCGTGGAACTTTAAATCTGCGCAGAAAAGCGAATCACCGGGGCCTGTCGATCCCACGGGCCAAAAGCAATCTAATCGGTTTCTCCGACGATAATGTCTCAGTCCACCAGTTAAGGGATTTCTCCGCTCAAGCTGCTATCTATCCTCAATTGAAGCTGACTAGTGTGGATTTTAATATATTTCACATGCGGTCCGGCTAAAAACTTAGGATATCACAATGCCTTGGTCTACTCCGTATGAAAACAATTAGAAGACCTTTTCCTTGCCTAATTCTCTTCAGGTGAAAGGCTCTAGGGAGTTCAAACGAGTCTGCTCATCAAGATCTAAATATTTCTGGCTCTTATCAACCGCGATAGACAAACAGTGAGATAAAATAAAATGGTGGTTGCCCAGATATAAATGTAGAATATAGCGCATCTACTACGGTGTTTTAGGGTGGCCAGCTCATATGAAATACATTATACGATATACAGTAGCGAGTTTTATATGCACCCCTTGCATTGATCTAATAATCTCTTGCACAACACGCCTTGGCTAAATATAACACGTGGTGGATCATCAGGAACGGGATCTGCATGGTTCTTCACACCGGCGTTTTTTACACCAATCACACCAATCACGGAAGACAAGTCAACAAATTTCCCAGCTTCTTCAAAACAACCCCCTGCATCTCAGCGTCGGCATCCTTCTTCTCGGATGCAATCCCAACCGAGACACTTGCATAGCAACCAGACGCTAGCGAGACTTCCAATTCGCTTGGCAATCTCGAATCACCGCAGGTACTCACGTCATCATCAGTAATCAATGGAACTGCGAGGTGGATGCGGGAGAGGACGAAAGAGAAATCGGCCGGACTTGCGCATTCGTCAGTAACCTTTCCGAAATTGACGTTCAGGAAAATGTCATCCGGTAGGTATGGCTTGCCAGCAGCAATAACCTGGTTTGTCAGGTTGGTAGCCAAATCGGCATAGACCTCGCTGTAGGCAGGGCGCGGGCTATCCCATGAGGTCGGGGAGCCACTAGCACTGGAGAAGGCAAGAGCGGGAATTCCATTCTGTGCAGCATAGGTGGCGGCGCCCACTGTCCCGGAGAAGTAATTGACGATGTCAATGTTGCTGCCGACATTTGGACCTGTGACGGCCAATTCTGGAGCACCGTTGAAGAATTTTGGGCCGCTCGTCTCAATGCCGTATTTGATTGCGGTCACTGGGTAGCTATTGACATACCCAATTCGGGGCTATTTACACGATCAGTCTGTCGTTCCGATAACTAGTGAGTAAAATACTGACCTCCGAAGAATTAAATCCCACTGCCGGACTGCCAGATGGGCAGCTGTTGAACTGGCATGGCTCAGTCAAGACCGTCGGCTCTTCGTCCTTTGAGCCTGCAGTGACGCATCAATAAAAGAGCGGAATGTAGATGAAGGCATAACACATACCCTTGCCGCTCTGGTTTTCGGCGGGCGCAGATACCACAACTGAGTGGTCTGCGGCTTGTAGGGACTCGAAGAAAGCGCGGATGTTCGCTTCCGCCCAGCCATCATCATTGGATGAGATGATGTTGACCGCACTAGCGGCCAGAGGGAAGAGCGCAACAATGTCAAACCGCATATTGAAGACTTCCAGAGGGCTGATACAGTGTAGAACCAGAGGCTGCTTGGGCCTTTTTATATTTCTGTCATTGGTCTTTCCGTACAGCACGTGGGTGTCGATCTCCCTGGCTGTTGGTGAACTCGGACGTACCGCGGGATCCGCAATGTTAACGGCTCGGCTCAAACCCCACGAACAGAAATCGAAGTGGTAGATCATCTCCAGTCACTTTTAGCTCCTAGGCATCCGGAAATTTATAGATTATTGTGTTACTTCTGCATATTTCCAAGACATGAGATGGTTTAGTATAGATTAAATACCCATCCAAATACCCATCCAAATATGAGTAAAGAAACAATGTGATTAACAGACTGGATAAGAGGCTATGGAAGAGAGAAAGTCAAAATATAAAAAGAAAAGAAAAAAAGGATCTATCTAATGAGGCCCTGGACGAACACAGTGACCCATGGCTGCTAATAAAAATGTAGTAAATGCGGAGGGAAACGATCCAGGGAAAGAAGGGATGGAATAGGGGCTGTCATTGTAATTGCAGAAGTTGGAAGCAATATATGAATCATGCCGGTGTCAGCTTCACTAAGGCCCTATACTCAGCTCGGTGCCAATCGTTCATTCGGAACGGGCGCTCTTCGTCTTCTTGCTTCTGAGCTTCATCATGAGGAACACCAACGAGTACGATGAGATACAGAACAGAGCGGTGATACCCGTCTAAAAACAATCAGTTAGCATGGAAATCTCTGCCATGTCAAATCAGGGTATACTCACATCTCTCCACGAATAATATTTCTCTTGAAGATTAAACGTTTTAGCGTAATCCGAGCCTTGGGAATACGGACAGAATGAACATGTCCCAGTCGAGTTCCCATCAGCTAGGTAACCACTCTGCGTGGCGAGGAAATCGGCCATGTATTGGCCGCAGGTCTGGCCAGGCGGTGCGGTGAACTGCACAAATTCCGACGGTTCACACTTGACCTTGACATCCCAGATTACTTCGCCAAACAGCCCACCAACCAAGTAGTTGAAAGGGTCCAGGTAGTAAATCCAGTATCGCCAAAATGGCTGCATTTGGGAATAAGGAACAACCACGCCGCAGAAACTGACCAAGCCGGCACCGATCAAGACGGGGTTCATCACAGCGGCAAAATACTCGTTCGGTGCATATGCTGCAATTGCCTGGCCAATTGACGTGTATAGGAGCTCATAGACTGTCCTGGTGTTAGATACTCGAATCAATCCTCCCTGGACGCTTGGTGTGACTCACAAATCATCTGAAGATAGACATGTCCGGAAACACTGGGCTCCACCGGAAGTCCCGCTGTGAAGTACCAACATGCAAAGTATAATGTGGCGCAAATAATAAGGTATGGGATCTCGGTCAGAGTCTGCGCTCCAATAAATGCGCTCCAGTGATAGGTTTTGGACTAAACGGAAACTAGGCTTAGCGATACTTGTATGCCAGTAGGGTCCCACTAGGGCACTGACCTTTTTCTCTCTGGTCTCAAAGATATCACGGCTATGCAGGAAGAACGGTTGCATTTGGTTGATACAGCCGGGGGCGACGAAGATGAAGTTGAAAATCGCGAAAAGTCTCAATTGAAGGGAGAAAGTGCCGTTTCCGATCTTCCAGAAGGTGAATCCACTGAAAAGGGCGGCGAAAATATGGAGAAAGATTTTGTTCCACATGTAATCCTGAGCCAATGTTAGCTTTTGCAAATTTATTTCATATGTTATGGTAGCGACGTACTGGTGAGCGCCAGATATGAATACTCAGGCGCTTAGAAACCGTCTTGAATTGGAACCAGTGCGAGGTCGCAAAGTCAGCAGTATCTTCAACATAGTCGGAGTCATCTTTGCTGGATTCGTTCAGTGCATCAAGTTGGGAGAGTGCTTGCTTGCGCTCTTCTGACTGGTTCCAGATTTCGACCCAATCCTTTTGTTCTGTAGTACCACCTCCTTGAACGACATCAATGATATGCTCTGCTGGGTTGGCATCCGGAGGGCACGGTGCTCCGTTCCGATTGAAGTAGTCCAAGATCTTAGTTGAGTCCTTGCCAGCTGTAATCACAAATCGGTTATTAGGTGTCTGATCTTGCCTGCCTCAAGATTAAAAACTCACTTTCTCCGAAATATGTCATTCTTCCGCCCTTGGCTAGTAAAAGAAGACCGTCAAATGCGTCGAATAGCACCGCAGATGGTTGATGAATTGTACACTAACACATTAGCACGATGCAAATGTATTGTAACATATTGAGAACTTACCAACACGGCTTGACCGCCATCGACCAGTTTGCGAAGGAAACGCACAATGTTAAATGCACTTTGCCCATCAAGGCCGGAGGTAGGTTCATCCAAAAACAGCAATGTGGGCTTCGCAACAAGCTCAACGCCCAGGGTCACGCGTTTGCGCTGTTCGATGCTGAGTCCAGCTCCAGGCACTGTGAATTATTAGTATAGCTGTCTACTGTCATCAAAACATCAAACATACCGCCAATGAGTGCTTCGCTGATATCACGCAACTCCAAAAGGTCAATTATATGTTCGACATAAGCGATCTTTTCTTCGTGTGGAACCGTCGCTGGCTGGCGAAGAACGGCCGAAAATTCCAACGCTTCCTTGACGGTGGCTGTCTCGAGATGCACATCCATTTGTTCACAGTAACCAGTAGTTCGCTGGAAGCTGATTCCAACTGGGCGGCCATCAATCAATACCGATCCATAGATCTCTCCGCTATCCTTGCGCTGAGCAAGCACATCCAGCAATGTTGTTTTTCCGGCCCCAGAAGCTCCCATAAGGGCAACTAGGTTTCCAGGTTGGACAAATCCAAATACCTTGTTCAGAAGCTGTTTCTTCTCACCGTGGAAAGGTACATGGTAGTCAAGGTCTTTCCATGTAAAGGTCGATTGCTTGACCGAGCCCAAAAGTGGGCCAACGTCTGCCTGCTTCGGGGACTGTGTCTTCTCGCCCTCTTCCTTTCCACGAGTTTTCTCGCTCCCTCGCTTGTAAAGCAGAACAGATGATCCACTTTGGCTGTTCCGGAGTTCAAGGCCGAGGGAAGTCAGAAAGATGAAGAAAACCCAAAGTCCAATGAGAATACCAAAGCTCCTCCAGATGTGATGGGGTGAATAGCTGTATTGCTCCTGAATGTATTTTGCCCCATCAATAATACCATGATCGTCACTTCCAAGGACTGAACATCCACGGTGAACAGACGCTGAGCTAGAGTATCCAGGCCCGTATGGCAGATAGTCGGGTTCTATGCAAGTTAATTTGCGTCCAACAAACTCATTGGCCATCAGTGCCTCGAATGCATACGATCCCGGATTGAGGTAGAAGATCCAACGGAACCACACATGCATCTTTTGAAATGGGATAAGATATCCTACGACTTGTCAGTTCGGAATTCTTCGCATCAACGCTATATTCAATACTCACCTCCATAGACAAAGAATACGGTGGACAGCAAGCCGGATATTTTGGATGCATTTCCAAATTGTTTGCATACAGCGCCAACAGATCGGAATAATTGTACGAAACACAATGTCTGCGCAATAATGATTATCCAAAAGGTGAAGAACTTTCCCGCGTCCATTTGAAGAGCAGCCATGAAGTAAAGGATGATCGAGAAGCATGTCACCTGGAACATCACAACTGGGACATCAGTTATAGCGTTAGCAATGGCAAAAGCAGTAGGACGGTAGAAGCCAAATCGCTTCTGACGAGAAAGAATTGGCCGGCCCATAAAGGATGCAGTCGTTTCGGACAGACTCTCAAGGAGGAAATATAACACTGGGAAAAAGCAAACACCAGGCCGTAAGAATATTGAGCTTGAATCCTTGCAGTTTAACCTGTCAGCTTGGTTTTTAACGGTCTCGGGTCAAGGGCCTTTTAATTACCTCTCGCATGTTATAGAACAAGCTTCCACAGACGAGGGCCTGGATTAAGGCTGACCCAACCTTCACAAATAGCGAGAGCTTATCACCCCAGATAACTTGAAACTGACGGAGAGCACAAGCGGCAATCTGGTCCCAGAGATTTGCTGTATAAACACTGCTGTTCCGAGGAATATGCTGTTTGCGCTTTTCACTGGTTACTGCCAGCTGGAGGTCTTCAGCTTCGTAGCTCAGCTTCTCAGGGTCCACGATAGAGCACATTTGATCTTTGCAGATTGAGCTGTTCTGATAACAGGTTTCAAAGTCCTCTGGTGTATTGGGCACCTTCTCTTCCCAGCCGGATCTGATTGTGCGTTCGGTAACGACAGTGACTGAAGTAAGGAAGTCTGCGATATTGGCACCCTTGGGACAGATGAAACCAAGATCTTCGAAGTATTTCCTTGCAATTCGACGAGGGCCGTAGTAAGTGACACGACCTTCAGCCAGAACAAGGACCTTGTCGAACTGGTCATAAATACCGTTGCCGGCTTGGTATGTAGTGGTAATGATTGTCTTGTCGTTTCGGTCCGCTTCCCGTCTGAGCATTCGAGCAAATTCTACCGCTGATTTCGAGTCCAGTCCTCGAGTGGGATTGTCCCACATTTGGACTGGACTTTGCCCAGCCAGGACCTCAGCAAGGGAAACGCGCTTACGTTCACCTCCGGACACGCCTCGGATGTACTCGTTTCCTACCAAATTCTTCTTCGTATGTCCGATTCCAAGTGACTCCAGAATCTCATCGCGATGATCCTGCACGAAGTCCTTACGGTTTCTCAGATGCTCCGGGCGCTCGTTGGGAACCTTGTTTCGAAGGGCAAACTTCATTGTGCGGTTGACGGTGAGTGTTGGGAAATGAACGTCGTCTGATATTAGCGCAGTTAGCATTAAGGTCCATAGATTCAAACTTAGGACTGCTTGCCTTCGTTGTTGAACATTATCTGCTGACGGAACTTTTTGGCACCCTTGTGATCCATGCTTCCGTAGTTGGTTTCGCCAGTGACTTCATCGAAACTATCCCGATCATTGGAGAGGACTCGAAGAAGGGAAGTGCATCCGGATCCTGGGCGTCCCAGCACAAGAAGCTATATGGGTTAGTTACCACTTTACTGTTCTCGGGTTCTGGAAGCATACCATTTCCCCAGGCTTGACCTGACCAGCAACATCCTTGAGGATCGTCTACAAGTTAAGTCAGCATATGATAACTGCATGTTAATGGTTTAATATGCCCACCCTTTTTGGGCGGTCGCCACGCTTCAGCAGCGCTCCGACTTGTCGCGGGTCCACCTCTGACCATAAAGTGCTTCCCAAAGCAGCATCCGGTGCCGTGACTCGGACATTTAGATCGCGGAAGGTAACTGTCAGTCGTTTACGGATCTGGTCGTCGCCGTGTTCCAAATCGACCGGGGTTGTTGTGCCGGACGATGGAGTTTCCATGACGGAGGTGTATGTTCCAAATCAAAAGAACGGTGCTGGCAACGGTACCAATTAAAGTGAGATTGGAGGAAAAATAACATGATGTTGAGGCGTGGAAGAACTCTTATATTGAGGATTTCATTATCGCATCTATATTTTAAATCCATATTTCCGGGAGTGGGTCGTAGTTATCAGATCATATCACGTATGTATCGGTGTGGCGGAATTCATAAATAGGGGATATGCCTTAAGGCACATGAAATAACTGCAAAAACTATCGTGTTAGCGAAGATATCGCCGGTGTGAGTCGCTCGGAAATATATGTACGGATATATAAGTGACCCACTCGGCCAGGAGCGGCCGTTCATTCGTTGGGTTTCTATTTCTGCACCTTCCAGAGCTTCGATTAGATCCACCATTCGGATATAGCCCTAAAGATCTGCACCCATTAAGCAAGTCCGTAGATGACGGGGCCTGATGGAGACCAAATGGATACAGTATGAAGAAATTTTATTCAAGGTTATGAAATTGCCTGGTGCAAGGCTCCCATCAAAGCGCCGCAGCATCATTCGACTGATAGACCGAAAAGAAGGCGTCCAGGTCCATGGTAGAGAAATCGAAATCCCAGCCCATGTCAGACTGGGTGAAATCAAGCAGGTCTTCCCCGGAGCCAACGGAGCCTCCGGTCTCTGGGTTTCCAGGCTTTTCTAACTGTGGGAGATTCCAAGGAGACGTCAGTATACCAGGTGGCATTCCTAGTGACTGGCTCTGAGAAATTGCAGGGTTGTTGAGCAGCGCGGAAGTAAGGCCTTGTTGTATGGCCGTCCGTTCCGGGGGCACAATGCGACCCCCAGTTGTTGATAATACAGGTACCCATTCGTACGATGGATTAATATTGTGAAGCACAGTCTGTATGGCTGAAATTGAGCTTGCGATCGGGTCCCCAGCTCGCATGGTTGACAAGGTTTGCAATGATGCATAAACCCATGGCAGATAGACAGGCGCGACATCCGGGTTATGAATGAACTCGTAAATGAGAGTAAAAACAGAATTGCCGAAAAAGAAACCATGGTATCGCAATTCCTACAATTTTGTTAATGGAAGTTTCTATACAAACGTTTGGTCTATTTACCAGAACAAGATTATTGACTCTTGAAGCTTCACATAAGTGATGCAGTGTTTTTTGAGCGGCAGTGATGGCATGATTGCAGGCTTCGTTGAGCCAAGAAGGGGTTTCTCTAGGGCGATTGGTGACATTGGCACTGGACTGGTTGGGTGCGATATTCCTCTCGCGCTGCCAATGGCCGCGAAATATCACGAACGGGCGAAATGTAAGAAGTAGGGTATGATAGTATACTAGGTCTTGTCAGTGGAGTAGACAATGTTTCAACTGTTGACTTACGGGTAATGAAGATTATTTGCCGAACCCCAAGGGATCCCGCCTGGATGTGATCATCAAGCCCAACACCCAAAGCTTGTTGTACATGTGGTTCATGGCCACGGATATCATCCGCAATGGATCGAGCGACTCGCCACATGTGCAGAAGAGACTCATGCCGCTGGCCATATATCTCATTAACAGACCGACTCATGCTTTTGCAAAGCTGAACCAACAATCGGATAAATGGATCCTGCGCGTACTCGATCGCGACATCTTTAAGGGAAAGGGAGCTAGGACGCCCCACATGGAAGCAGAACCAGCTACATGAAGTTAGAGAGTTCACCGTAGATCGGAGTGAAAGGGGTGATGTACGTTTCGAATATGTAAAGAGACCAGAAGGTAACCCGTCTTTCTTCGATGTTTTCCGGGGTTTGATCAACATCATTGGGCACATCCTTATGCAGACCTGCTGATAAGGCTTTGCGACAAGCAGAACCCAGATGCAGGAACACTGAGTTGGGCCGAGCTTGTTCGTTCTGGTAATTGGCGTAAAGCCTATGTTAGTCTGGTAGCAAGATAGAAGGACAAGGTAATAGGGACTTATCATGAGAACTGAGATTTGAATAGTCTGAAGGTTCACCACGTCATCGAATGCTGTCAACGAAGCCTTGACGCGCTCGAACAGCACATCACCCCAGGCGAAATGTTCCGTGCCAAGTGCCGCGGTCGCCATGGCAAGAAGAACGATCGCTCTGGTGAGAGCACCTAAATGTTCTGTGGGCGAGGAACTATACAGTCGATTCAGACATTGCTCATAATACATCTTGGGACGATATGGCATCAGATGGTAAAAGCTGGAGAGAAATCGCGATAGAAAGAGCTTGGCCAGGTCGTATGGCAGGAACATCGTAGACAACTCCCCTGTCCCGAGGGACTTGATACTCTCGTGAATGTCTGGGGTTCCGAAAAAAATGCGACGAAAGCTAAACAAGTCCAAGCCAGCCCCAGCTTCCTCAACCCCGCCAGATGGTTCAGGGTGAGAGGTAGAATTGGAGATGAGATCTCGGTAGATATGTTGCATGAGCGAGAAATGAGAGGTTGGGCCATAGTATAGCTGCATCTGACATGATGGCGATGCCATATGTGTTGCAGATACACTATTTGGGAAGTCATTCATAACGGAGGCTGTGTGCTGCCCCGATGGCGGGACTCCACTTGAGGAGGCTTGACGAGGTGAATTCCGCTCGCCGGCTTCTTCATACTCATGTTTCTTCCGACGATGGCGAATATAGTCTCTGTATATACAGGGTGTATTGCGCAATTGGCAAGTTTTGCACCTGTTATTATATTAGCCTGATGTATTCACTATCCGAACATAGATCGAAAGATCTCACGGGGTCAGGCCATTGCATTTGATTTTACGTTTGCGGCATTCCTGGCAAGCGCGAGGGATTCGCCAAGCGGGTTGGGCTTTATCCGACGCCTCAGACATGGATAAATATGTATGGCAGTCTCACAGAACTCCTGTCAGTGCAGTTCATCCGTTTAATCCGAGAAAATCATCCGTCTATATCCGAGTCACGTGGTGGTTTGTCATCACTACCCTGCCCAAACCTTCGAGTCCCCACGTTTTCTGATCAGGAAGGCGGTATCAAAGTCGTCCAAACAACCTTGAAGCTAGCCAATATTCTTCCAGAACACAACCATTTAGTCCATATTCTTGAAGGTTGCCGGAGTAGTCTACGGGCTCGTCCTTATTTTCCTTCGGCAATGATAATGGCTGACGTGGGGAGTCGAGGTTCATGCACTCAGTCTTACGCGCATACCTAGCTCTCCCGTAGGAAATTAGGTCGACGATTTCGCTCGAGCCGACAATACATGTTAAGCCTCTTCATTTTTCTGCTTTCACCCAGTAAGGAACTATTTCGACCTAGGTTCACATATCGAATTCCTACATACCTACCCTGCGACCTCCGAGTTAGGACGGGAATGCCAGAATAAGACCAAGGATAGAGCCTAGATCTAGGATAATCCGAGCCAGGACAATCCGAGCCAGGATAACCCGAGCCAGGATAACCCGACCTGAGACGAAACTGGTTAAATTCTCGAAATGTTATCGAGAATCACATAACGGAACTGAAAGGCGATCGGGTTGACTATAGAAGACACCTACCTAGCTAGGTACCTAGGTACCTACCTACATGGAGGTAATACTCTTCCTAAAGACAACTCATCGCCTATCCTTACATACATACATATCTAGCCAATCAATATTCTTGGTCTGCAGGCCAATCTTTATTTCCTTAACAATATCTTATACATTCCACATCTTTAAGACGCAAGAATTCCCATCCCGTACTCCGTACACTCTTGAGAAAAACATCAAATCATCCGACTAGAGCAGCTTCGGACCAGCTTCGGGAAAATTTCCGATCCGACGACCTATCACCGCGATGCTCTAAGCCATGCTTCTTGGAAGACTTGGCGTTTTGGAGAATCACAACTCCTCACACATTCCGGGGTTATGGTTGGTCAACATGACGCCTAAGAGATAGTCGGATGAGGCAGTCGGCATTTCCTGTAGACTGTACCTAGGCTAGCTACCTTGTAATTCATCCGGAGATCCCCACAAAACCAATGATATAGTCCGGGGTGGATTGATCCACAAGTCTGGGGAAATCTCTAAATCCTTCTGGGGAGTCTCAAGTGCCATTGCCTCTAGACTAAAGTCTAGAGGTCTGACACCTCGGCCTGTTAGAAACTATTATGATTGGACCTCCATAATAATACTTGCTTCTCCCACTGTCAGTTCCGGCTACTCAGGCAGCATTCCTGACTATTTGCCGTGTCAGACTAAGTACCCTTGCCTTGGCAACGGCAAATTGAGCTTGCAGCTGCTGAAAAAGCCGAACGTCACTATGGGACTGGATCCGATCCCCCACAACCCCAGATTCAACCTTTTTTCTTTTGATCGGCTTCTGATTGAGCTATAAAATACCCGGTCGCCCCCTATGCTCCCGAGGTCTCCCTTGATCCCTGTTATCCGAAAACTGCTGACCGCCCCCTTATCTCGTCCAAGCTCAATCCACTGCCCGATACTCCGACATGACAGACACCGAGAGAGGCAGCACGCCCATCGGTGATGAAAAGGTCATGGCAGACCATAAAGAGGATATGATGGGAGAAGTCGCCCATGGCGCAGCAGAAAGGGGCCAACTTGCGACAGATGAACATGGCCAGTCCCTGGTAGAATTTGACAAGGCCGCCGAGTCACGATTGCGACTCAAGATTGATCTGTGTATTATCCCACCTGTTGCATTGATGTATCTCTTTTGTTTCATCGATCGAGCCAATGTTGGTGTGTGACTAGCCCCTCTTATCTTTTTTTTCCCCTCCAATTCAAGTGCTAACCAATTTCTTCCCTGGGATAGGCAACGCTAAATTGGCTGGCTTCGACAAGGACCTTGGACTCGAAGGCTATGATTACAACGCCGTGCTCTCGATCTTCTTTATCGCATACATTGTCTTCGAAATCCCCAGCAATCTCATGTGCAAATGGGTCGGGCCTGGATGGTGGCTTCCGGGGATCACATTGGGATTTGGCATCTGTTCAGTCGCCTCGGCTTTTGTTAATGATATACATAGCGCATCTGGTGTCCGCTTCCTTTTGGGGTATGTGTCCTAGATTTTGGAAAGTCGACAATGCTAACAATGGTCTAGCGTGTTTGAGGCAGGAGTGCTTCCTGGAATTGCGTACTACCTTTCACGTTGGTATCGACAGAATGAACTTGTCTTCCGCCTATCATTGTATGTCGTCATGGCTCCTCTCGCTGGAGCGTTCGGTGGCCTTCTAGCCTCGGGTATCCTTATGCTCGATCATTTTGGTTCTCTTCGCACCTGGCGTATGATCTTCGCTATTGAAGGCATTGTCACGATCGGAATTGGTGTCCTCGGATTTTTCACGTTGACCGACCGACCTGCCACAGCCAAGTGGCTCTCCCAGGAAGAGAAGGATCTAGCCGTTGCCCGGGTCAAATCCGAACGTGTTGGCGTGACAGAGGTCCTCGACAAGCTTGATGTGGCCAAGACACTACGCGGTATCTTCAGCCCAGTAACACTAGTAACCGGTGTCATCTTCATGTTGAACAATATTACTGTTCAGGGTCTTGGATTCTTTGCGCCTACCATCGTCAAAACCATCTACCCCGATGCCTCTGTGGTGTCTCAGCAGCTGCACACGGTACCTCCTTATGTTGTGGGCGCATTTTTCACTTTGCTATTTCCCTACCTCAGCTGGCGATTCAATCATCGCCTTATATTCTTCGTGCTCAGCCCGCCGCTAATGGTGACTGGTAAGTCTCAACTCCTTGGGCGACCTCCCAAAATATAAGGATCGGAGCGTGCAACTGATCTCAGGCTAATCATTATGGGGGTTTATATAGGTTATATCATGTTCCTGGCTAGCGAAGACAGTATGGTACGATATGGGGCCACCTTTATTATCGCCTGTGGGGCCTTTGCCTTTGGCTCCCTATGTACTGCCCACGCATCGGCAAATGTGATCTCTGACACCGCGAGATCTTCGGCTATTGGAACCACGGTGATGTTCGGCAATGTTGGTGGGCTCATCAGCACCTGGTCATTCTTACCTTTTGATGGGCCCAACTACCCTATTGGTAATGGGCTGAACTTGGCGACTTCAAGCACCACTCTCCTTCTTGGTGCTGGTCTATGGGCTTATATCACATGGGACAACCGGCGCCGCGCGCGCATCGACGTCCACAGCGCCTTGGCGGGACTTTCCCAGAAACAAATTCAGGACATGGACTGGCGCAACCCTGGGTTCCGCTGGCGACCATAGCCGTGCTGTATAGCTCCACCAATCACTTTCGTCCTGTATCTTATTTTCCGATGTCATAGATTGACAACTCCGCACACTAGCCTTGGTCTCGAACATTCAATTGATCCATATCATCTTACAAATCTCCGATTCTCGGGCAAAGGCATATGTCATCTTAGAACTTCATTTGTTACAGAGTAACGCGCATAGAATTCTGAGATAGCGCGCTCTTCTGATGTTGTTTCGTACCCAGTATGGTTTTTCGCAATTACCACACTACATAGTCGCTTAAAAAGGAAAGGATTTTGGGATGTGCACCGGATTCCAAGTGATGCGCCCTGCAAGGAGCAAGACAACATTGCGATAATAACAAACGCCGAAGAACGGACCAAATCTTCTCGAGCTGTGCGAGTCATATTTCCTAAGATCGGGGGTTAGCAAAGTTTAATACTCAACCGTGCCGTCAGGAAATTGCAGAACCCGAATATATGCCTAAATGATGAGCATCTCGGCAACGGTCTTCTCCGTGAAAACGCGACATGGAGTGTTGGATCGGCTCATCAAAGCGCACCCCACGCCAAGTAGCGGTGCGTCTTCCCTTCCTTGACCGGAGAGTTTGTGGGCCATCAACCAATCAATGGCCTCACATCAGTCATGGGTGGGGCTTTCTCCGGTTTTTCGCCCCCGCGATAGAAGAGGCTAACATCTCCCCTAGTGGACCTCTTGACTCCCTACAAGCCACGTACGGCACACACACGCATTTTTTATTCGGACGTTGTCCGAAACTCACTTTCAAGGTTTGGTGGAGGAAATGATACTCTTGGCAGTTCAGGTACTCCAGTACTATTGAACGGAAAGTCACAACCTGAGAATGAAGATACAATGAGAACAGAAGAAAAGAAGTGAGCTTCAACCCTGCAGTGCTCAAGTGAACGCACATTTGATTCCAAATTGCGACCATGTGGTCTGGGGAACTCGGCCATGCCCCGTAGAAAGACCGGCAGCTTCGTCAAATGAGAGTCAAGCGGGCCTTGGGCTCGAGACGCAAGCTCTCTTGGCGCGGTTCCCGGAGCCTTAGCCTCAGCCTATCCCGGTGCATGTTAAATCATGTGTATGTTCTATGTCTCACCGCGGCTCAGTTTGGCTATAGGGATTTCAGGGATTTCCTTAACCGGTCTCAATGGGATTTCTTCGGCTGAAATTTCCGTTCCCCCCCCCTCACCCCCAGATTTCCCCGCATGTACTCTGTAGTGAAAACCCGGATCCCATAGCTATAAAGGCCTGCTCTGGCTCATGTTTGTCTTTTGACTCTTCTCGTACTACGCCCGGCTTTGCCTTTGATATTATCCCCGCATTCAACTACGTACTTGAGTGTTGCCCACCATGGCTGGCGGAGCGAAGAAACCAGTCAACATATTCCGCCTCAAAGACCTGGGAGAGCCTAAAGAGGTCTTCAACTGGCGATTATGGTTTGCAGTCATCTCATTTGGCCTGATGGGCGCTGCCCGAGGTGTCGATGAGGGTTTGATCTCAGGCGCCTTCAATTCTAAAGACTTTCAACATTACATCAACTATGAGTCGTACAGCGAGGTGGAACAGACCAACATCAAGGGAAATGTCACTGCAATGGTCCAGATTGGATCTGTTGGAGGCGCTCTTTTGTGAGTTCCTCCTTGTTTTCCATATTATCGGATCTCATATCGCTAACCCCGTTTGTTCTTATACAGTGCCTTTTTAGTTTGTGATCGCATCGGTCGTATCTGGGCAACTCGCCAACTGTGTATCTTATGGATTTTGGGAATCGCAATCTTTATGGGTAACAGTGGCAGCTTGGGTGCTGTCTATGCCGGTCGCTTTATTGCCGGACTCGGCGTGGGCCAAACAGTTGTCGTTGGTCCAGTGTATCTTGCTGAAATTGTGAGTTCCTCGTTATCCAATTCACATCTTACATCAACTAACAAATACAAAAGGCTCCCGCCTCTATCCGTGGACTCTGTACCTGTGTATTCACGGGCTTTGTCTATTTGGGTATTGTACTCGCATATTTCGCCAATTATGGCTGCGAGCTCAATCTTGGCGACAAAACTCATAACCGATGGGTATGTGTGATCCGCCCAAACCACTTACAACTATTACCAATACTGACTCGAACATAGCTTGTTCCCACAAGTCTACATATTATCTTTGCCGGTCTCATCTTCGTCCTCTCCTTCCTCCAGCACGAATCACCCCGTTATCTAGTCAAGCGCGGCCAGCTCGAAAAGGCCATCTCCACTCTCTCCAAAATCCGCGGCCTACCATCCGACGATGAGTACGTCGTACGCGAGATATCCATGATTCAAACGACACATGCAGCTGAGATGGAAGCTACAATGGGGTCCGGCGCAATGGGCGTGATCAAGGAAACCTTCCTGGTCCCATCGAACCTCTACCGAGTCTACCTCACATTCATGGCACAGATCCTTTCGCAATGGTCCGGTGCTGGTAGTATCACTGTCTACGCCCCTGACTTGTTCAAGTTGCTAGGCGTCACAGGCGAGAACGAATCACTGCTGGTCACTGCTGTGTTCGGAATCATAAAATTGATTGCTGCAATTCTCTGCGCTCTTTTCTTGGTCGATGTCATTGGACGCAAGCGAGCCCTCCTTATTGGAATTACCCTACAAGCAATCTCTATGGTCTACATCGCCGGCTTCTTGACATCCGTTCCCGCAATGGGCGTCGACGAGAACTACACACTACCAGCTGACAAGAAGGGCGCTAGCGAGGGAGCCATTGCAATGATCTACGTTTCTGGATTTGGATGGGCTCTGGGCTGGAACTCAATGCAGTATCTTCTGACTGCAGAGCTCTTCCCCCTGCGCATCCGTGCTCTTTGCACTTCTATGGCCATGACTCTCCACTTCGCCAATCAATATGGTAATGCGCGGGCAGTTCCCAATATGCTTCTTCCCGTCGCAACAGGTGGAATTGACCCCAAGGGTACTTTCTGGTGCTTTGCTGCTATTACCATTATCGGCGGTGTCTGGGTTTGGTTCAGTATTCCAGAGACGGCCGGTCGCTCGCTGGAGAGCATGGATCGTCTCTTTGCTTTGCCTTGGTACAAGATTGGCCTCTATGGTAACCGGGATGCCGATGAGCGTGACCAGGTTGTGGATGACAAAATGGAGATGGCGGTGCAGACGCACGGAGCGGCTCAACATATTGAGAGGCAGGATAGAGAGGGCCGGGCTTGATTGTCGCCCGGGCTGTTATTCTTTTTTTTTTTTTTTTTTTTATCATTTGGATATCTATAATGTCCATTTGCTGGTCATGAAGAAGGGTTCTCCTTTTTGATTAATGAAATGATCATGATGAATGAACCCCTTTTGAATTATAATCTCCCGTTCTTGGCCTTTTACTGCCGCTGAAATACATCAATAAATAAGTGCATGTCCTTTTTTGTCGCCGAGATCTTTCTTTTGTTCCGTTACCTACGATTTTCCCAACATGAGGAATGACCAGTTGGCAACCCATCCAGAGGGACGATGACAATTCTCGCCTTAAGCGCAGCCTTATCCCGAGACTTGTGCTATTATATTTCTCCTGTTCCTGTTGTCTATCGTCTCCCACCTACCGTCATGCGATTTATGCTTCAATTTTGAATGACACACTTTGGACTCACAGTTTTTTTTCACACAGATCAACCTCATTTTCCAACGGCAATCATTGTGGACCCTCTGCTAAAAAGGACTTTTCTCCCTATATGAATGTTGAATGGTTGCTCACACGATCTCTATTACAGAAACATGCCGCAACCTCAAACCCAGAAGGTCAAAGTACAATAACAGTTAGACCCATTCTACATTCTTTCTCCTCCAGTGTCGATCAATTCGCGTGACCAATAGTTACTCTTTGGAGTTTATGTAGACATTAAGAATAATCATCAGTAGGCATGAAAATACGCATTAGAATTCGATATGCTATCCAGTTGGCCTTTCCTTAGCTGTCCTCATTTCTTCAGTCCTTTTCCGATGCCCCGATGTTCTTAGGCAGTTGATTCCGGGTTGTGGCCAAAGTGTTGCTGCCGCGTAGAATTAGATCAAGAAGTTTCTTCTGTCAAGCAATGCGGCCATTTGTACTGGCCGGATCACGGTCTTCGACATTGTAATTGTCGTAAAACTTGCGCTTTTCGTCTTCATCTGCAAACTGCTTGGACTTTGCGAAGTCGGAGTCAGTTACCCGAGAATCTACGAATGGAACAGACTGTTCCAAAATAGAAGAACTTGCGGGCACGACTGTACTTTCCGTCGCGACGGGAGCACTTGCTAGGACAGTCGAAACAAATTGTTCCACATCAATCGGAATTTCTGGGTCTTCAAAGAAATGGCCTAAAGGGTCCTCCATATCAAAGGGTTCGAGTCTAACCCGAAGTACAAAGTTGGAGTTTGCTGGGTTGGACATGTACTCTCTGAAAATATCCCACGAGCCGCTCATTGCACTTTGGTCGTAGTTGAAGTCCTCCACGGCGTTGTGAAATGTCAGACGTAAATCCTGGAGGTTGAGCCCGAGTTGTCGGCAGCCCATGAAACGTCTGATCTTGTCTCTGAACTGGTAGCCGCTGATGCACAGACGTGGGTCCCATGGTAAGAGTTGGTCTCCTACGGGAATCTCTATTCCTTCTGAAATTGCATCTTGGATTGCCTCCTCGGTTTCTTCGTGCTGCGGAACCCAATGAAAGCAGAGAGAGCGAGAGAGTCTGCATTACTAGATTTGACATAGTCTAGAATTGCAGTACTATACCGATAGAAATCGATGATAGTAATTGTCTCAGCTGGCTTTTCAATGGCGTTGAGCTCGTTGTCTTTTACAACGATAAAACCGCTCAGTTCCGGGACATCACTAAGCTCTGATAACATGGTCTCCAGAGCGTAGTAGGGGGGGAAGCTTTCCATTCAGGTCACAGACAGCTTTATAGCGAAGCTTCACAGCATGAATGAACTCTTCACTTGTTGTAAATTGACTCCGGGATAGCTTTTTGAAACTTCTCACAGCTGCTTTCAAAGCACCATGACCTTCACCCTGCATGTGTTTCTTTGACTCGGCAAGAAACTCGTCGGCGAATTCAATGGTAGATCCTCGAGCATTGATTTCCTGGACCAGGGTGTGATCCATACTGCTCGTCATCCATGTCTTCACTTGTAGAGAGAGGGTGTACCATGTCTCTCCATTTGGATCGTCGACAACGGGCCAGGGAATGTTGGTGTTGATCAGATTGTGAAGCTTATGACTTCGCAATATCTTTTCCACTTGGTCCACCCAGGTGTCAAAGTCGATACGCTCTTTAAGCGGTGGTGTGATTTTGTACAGGTTGAAGCTTCCTACTTCAGGTAGACCAACAGCTTGGTCTGCAACAACGACGTCTCGCTTGGCATACCAGTTTCGGTTTGGCTGCATGGCGGCAGGTTGGTTGGAGGATTCAGCCATCGTGGCTGATGAAAAATGATCAATGTAATGCAGTTCTCAACGTGAGATTCTACAACAAAGCTTCTTTGTCAAGAATAAAGAGATAGTACTCCGGTGAGATACTCTCTTTGTAAAAAGTGATAAAGAAGTGAGAGATAAATGAGAAATGCACTCCTCTCTTGACAAAGGGAATATGCAAATCAAACTGAGATATACTATCCAGTAGTATTCCCAAAAAAATGAGAGATATAGCCTTCAAAGCTACTCTCCTGGTGAAGCAAGATATAGCCTATTGACAGTGCTATTCTTGATGGCGACAACGAGGCTCCCCCGCGGGGAGATGCTCGTGTAGTATCGTATGGTATGGATAGATCTATAAGATCTTTGATAAAGCAAAGGGGAAAAACGAGGGCGTCATAACCTGTTGAGGGCTACGATACTGGAGGACTAGTGAGATGAACTAGCATGGAGGGGAAAATCGGGAAGAAGATGCATGCTATGAATATATGGAAAGCAGGCTGTATATGAAGCCTGTACTAACAAAGGAATGGCAAACTGACATATCAAACTGACAAAGCAAAGGCTCAGTCTGCACAAAGGGATAAAGACATAAAGACATGACCATGCATGTCAACAAAACCACCGCGTAATAACACCGTAGCAAGCGTTTCTTAGGACTTAAGTACTTTCAGACAGCTTCCATGAATGACATTATACCCTACGCGGTGGCCTATTTATATTGTGGCCACCCTATTAACACTTCGCATTTTAGGCCCCTTGGGTGTAGTATGTCTGAGGTCAACATATTGCACAGCTTATGAAGTACTTTTCAGTAATAGAGATCATGTGAACAACTATTCAACGTTTACCCGGGGGAAAAGTCCTTTTTTGTAGAGGGCGCTATGGTGACGGCTGTTGAAAAATGAGACAGGTTGGTCTTTGTGAAAAGCCATGAGTCCCGAAGTGTATCGTTCGAAAGCTGAACCATAGAATGAATGAAGAAAGGGAATAGATAGTGCGAGAGGACAATCAAGTCACATTAGCTAATAAAATAGACTTGCCCAGGTGCTTAGAAATGAAATCAGGGAATGGCAAAGAATGATAAGAATGTCCTTAAACAGGTGAAGCGAGATCTCAGCGAAAGCAGTATAATCTCAAGAGTCCACAGGCACCAGCAAAACCTATTGCTCCATCTCGATATCCTCATCAACGGTGGTGAGGACCTGGTCAATTCCGTCCGATCCCTCCTGTGTATGAGACTGGGCGGAACCCTCCTTGGAATGGGTAGGTGACATGATAGCCGCCTGGCGAAGCATATAAACGAGGATCCCGAGAGGCAGCTCGAATTTCGGTGGGTGCTCACCGACCATGTACCCTGACCACTAGTATATGTTAGAATCCTAGGTTGAAATGATTCGAAAAGAAAATCATAAAAAAAACTCACCTTGGAATCGTGAGAGATCTTGAGGAATGAGAACCCAACCCCGTTCGAGGCCATGCCGTAGACAGTACAATCTCTCTTGGTGAGCTTCTTGCGCTGTCGGTGGATACAGCCTTCGAAACAGGTTAGCTTTCTGATATATAATATATTAGGCATCGTTAGATACTCACCCATATACCCAAGGGCCTGGGCTACGCCACCCTCGAGGTCAGTTTTTTTTGCCTCTACAACCAGCACGTTAAGGCATACAGCCTCGTTGTCGCCATACCAAAGCCCGTAATCAAGACGCGCGGACAGCATAACCTTTCGGTGGTTTAAGCGTACCGGGCCATGCTTATACAGTCTTTCTGTTTGGACATTGATTGGCTGGGCATAAGGGACGTGGGAGGAGGCGATACTGTGCGCGTGGAGTAGAAGGGCGTCGATAACCCAGCGGATACTTGCTTCGGTAGGGGTAGAGCTGCCAGAAGCCCTTTTGATAAGAGCTAGGGTCTCGACTATATTAAGTTAGCTCCATAATTCTTCTACTTCTTCTCTTAGGTTCCGTACCTAGGTGAGGGGGCAGTTGGACTGGAGAGATATGTTTCAGCTCGCTCTCCTTGTCATCGTGCTCAAGCTTCAGGACCTTCACCGCTTCCTCTAGAGATAGTGATGATATCGGGATGGTCTTATACTGCTGGGAGGCCTCGTCGACCTCCTTGGCGGTCTTGCGCAGCTGAATCTCATCCACCTTGCGATCCAAATAATCCTTGACCACAAGCTTGAGTTTATCGAGCAATGAGACTTCCTCCCGAGCGGGACTCTCTACAGCCTTCTGTGTGGTAGCCTTGGACTTTGGCATTTCGTCGGGATATCAATTGCTGGAAGAGGAAACAGACTTGGTACCTAGGTACTGACACCAGTTGTTGGGAAATTAAGAAGAATTTGACCATGATGTGAATTGAAAGTAAGGTTTGAGGTAAGCTGTGTTCCGTGTGCTGTGTTCCGTGTCTCTTCTAGGGTGCGGGTTATAGATCGGGGATAAAAAAAAAGTGCCCATGTAGGTACTCAAAAGGCCCGCTTATATCATCACAACCTGATCTGGCAAAGCCAGAAGGGGAAAGGGAGAAAAGAAGGAAGAGATGAGATAGATTCTCTGATAGATGGAAGCTAGCTAATATAGCTACCTACCTACCTAGGTAGGTAGGTAGCAAACAGAGAGGCCTGACACCTAGGAAACCACCTGGGCAGGCATCAGCCTGGATGACATAACACAACCACAACCCCGGGCCTGGAACAATTCCAACATTGGTTAGTATCCCCGACCTGCACAGTCCTGCAGTACCTTCCCTATCACATCTATCTTAATTGAGACTTTGGGATTTACAGACCGTGCTGATCCACCACTTGTTCGAATATCCATATCTTCCATATCGTTCAAGTATTCGTCCGGCAAATCGACCCGAATCAGAACACCCCTAGGCCGAAAGACATCCTCGTTCCATTGCGAGATATGTTGAGCAAGACGTTCACCGCGAGCTCCGGCCATTGCCGAAATTAGGTTCCGTTGTTCTTGTCGATTTCTTGTAAGACGGGCAACGAAAATCGCGGGGATAGCGCCCAGAATGCCAACCATCAGCCCGCCCACTGCCATTGTACCCAAGCCTCTGCCAAGCACGGTGGTCCACTGCTGACGAGAAAGCTTGGCTTCGTTGCAGAGTACTTGCGTGAATTCCGCCCAGTGGTTTTCAGAAACACCGTAATGATATAGTACATCTGGATAGTCGAATCCTGATGTGCAGGCACCGGATCTCCATGGTACTTGCAGGCCTCTGCTGAGAGCAGATGCAACAGCAAACCCGGGCTCGTCTTGCTCCGGTGGGAGGATCATGGAGTTCGCGGCCTTTTCATCAAGGAAGAAATTTAAATCCTCGGATGGGGAATATTCTGGTGGGGCATCGTGATGTCCGGGAGTGTTCATGCTTGGTGGAGTGGACTGTATAGATACAGCTAGCATTGCTTTCGATGGAGTTTAGAAAATCGCCGCTGGTTTTTCCACCAGAAACTTGACGCTCAATGATTTTGCGACCTGTGAATGTCAAAAAAGAGGTCTCCGTCGCAAATACTTATACTTCTGCTTGATCTACATCCTCAGGCATCTCTTGTCCAATCAAGCTTTTGGCTGTTCAGGTATGATTTGGCCAGACATCGTGGCAGTGTCGAGACCTCTTTTTTTTTTTTTTTTTTTTCGGGGCTCGGGGTCATCCCAAAGGTCTTTGAAATCCATGATGCCTTGTATAGGCCACAGTATTTTGCGTTTGAGGCACTTTTGAAGGCCCAATAGTATTTGGAGGCGTTACGAGAAGGGGTCCAGATCAGTCATTGAGTACGAAGATCAAGCCGAGATAGGCTATCAGCGTTGATAAATCGGGCCAATTTGACCAAATAGAGTAACCGTCAGCTCCGAAACTTCGTATGTTGTTGTATACGTATACTCCGAACTCCGCGTGAGTCACCCGGGAAAAGGGACGTGCACCAGCTAAGCTAACACTGACCTCGGGATCATCCCCAGGCATCATCTTTCTCCCAATTTCATCAAATCATGACGACGCGTTATAGAGTAGAATGTACGTCATATACACTTTATTCTCATTTTATCTCCGCTGACATCTCTTAGATGCGCTCAAGGTACGGCTATCTCCGCAAGGAAATGTGTACCCCTCACTGACCCCACAGGTGTATAGACCCATCGCCGGGATCAACTTGTAAGTCGTTACTACATCTAATGACAAAAAGAATATGCCTAACAATCTATAGATTGAGTGGATAAAAGTACGTCGCTCAGTCGATGTCGTATGTCTTATTGGCCGATTCTAATCCATCTAGGGTCTACTGGCCGTCCCCTTTGTCCTGCATTCTCAGCCCACCGCAATCTACAAGGAAAACGGCGAGGTGCTGAAGACAGTCGCGGCCGACACGCACGTTCGCTATGCAGAGATTATGCGTGATGTAGAGAATTTGGTGCTTGATCACAGTAAGTGGGATTAGTAGAGATCAAGAAATAGGGGAAGATTCCTAACTCTTGAAGTCCAACACCACGAACGCAATGCTCCCGGCAAATCGAAATTGAACCTGCTCGTGCCGTCCGTCGGCACATTTTTTACCAGGCTATATCTGGAAGATGCATTCAAATATCAAGACCAGCAGCGATTCATCAGCCGACGACGCTTCGTCGCCCCTTCATTCAACGATATCCGACTCATCTTGAACTCCGCCCAGGTGATAGGCCTTGTCCGCTCCAGCGATGTCAAACTAGTCACATTCGACGGAGATGTAACACTCTATGACGACGGCGCCTGTCTCACATCCGACAACCTCGTCATCCCGCGGATTCTGCGACTCCTCGAACAGGACCGCAAGGTCGGCATTGTGACAGCGGCCGGGTACACCGACGCGCCAAAGTATTATGAGCGCCTCCATGGCCTGCTCGATGCTATGCACAATTCAACTACTCTCACCGCCGATCAGAAACAAGGGCTGATTGTCATGGGCGGCGAGAGCAATTTCTTGTTCCGCTTCGACCCGACCTCGGACGCCCGACTCGCCTATGTACCGCGGAGCGAATGGTTGCTAGATGAGATGCAGTGCTGGAGTGAGGATGATATCACCCAGCTTCTTGATATTGCCGAGTCGGCTCTGCGTGCGTGTGTTGATAATCTCAATCTGCCTGCGGCTATTCTGCGCAAGGATCGTGCGGTTGGTGTCTACCCGGTAAACGGTGTGCGAATCAGTCGGGAGCAGTTGGAAGAAACTGTGTTAGTGGTGCAGAATACCGTCCAACGTTCCGCTGTTGGGGCAAGATTGCCATTCTGTGCTTTCAACGGTGGGAATGATGTCTTCGTGGATATTGGCGACAAATCATGGGGTGTGCGCGCCTGTCAGCGCTACTTCGGTGGCATCGACCCATCCAAAACACTGCATGTTGGCGACCAGTTCTTGTCGGCTGGGGCCAATGACTTCAAGGTGGGGAAATTATGAAACTATCCTTTTGGCTACCGGTCAGACTAATTCTTTTTCTGACTAGGCCCGCCTTGCATCCACAACCGCGTGGATTGCAAGCCCCGCTGAGACAGTGGACCTCCTCGATGAGCTGGAGAAGACGGTAAACCCGTAGTCATTGAACTCTACATGGAATAATGCATCTGTCCGCGGCTCGTATTTCAGTATCAGGGTTACTGGTACACCTTCAGCGATTCTATACTGCTGTCTTTGGATTACTTCTTTCATACTCACAATAGCAGTCACCTGTAGCGTTCTTGGTTCATTTGAAATGATTTGGAGGTTGAAATTGATGGTTCTATCTACAACGCACTCTATGGTGTAGATCAGACTCTTACAGAGAAGTAGAAACCCATCAAACAAGAAAACACAATCGCCCAAACTCCCAGGCATAAATGTTACGTAAACCATCCTTGGGTCTGGAGGACTTATTGCATAGCATCGTACAAAGCGTAACGGACGTTCAGTACGATCGCCCTCAACATCAGAAGTTAGCGGATGGTCCGCCGGCCAGTATTTTGGAAGAAACATTCAAGAATATCCCGGGTCATTGGCATGGATTGCATGGTTGGTTGGAAAGAAGTTGAAGTCCTTGGGTAGGAATCCTCTTCATGGGGAGCTGGGAACCGACGGGGCGGATCGGACTGTTGAAGGATCTGAAAAATAAGAAACAGGGGCAATCGTTAACATTCGTACTCAGCAGAGTGCCATAAATGATCACTGCATGGAGAAGCCAGTCCTCCAAAGGCCAAACGAGCCAAAAGAGCAGCGATGAAACGAGTTGGATAGGGGAGAGCAAACAAGCGGGGTCACGGTTCGGTTTACGTACTCTCATAGGACCAGCTCGAGTTGTTAGCGTGGCTGCGTCCAGACAGGACGTTCACGACGTCCTGCAGTTCAAGCCAGAACTCGGACTTGGGGCGACGGCGCGCCCAATCAGTCTCGGTAGCTTCCAGACCAGACTCACCACCCATGGGGGAGAATAGCACACGTGAGCCTTTGACGCCAATCACGGCACTGGAGGTAGGATCCGCGGCAATTTCATCACCACTCTTGCCGGCATATCCTTCGATGTGCTGCATGCACCTGATGGCCATACGCAAAGCACGAACACGATCCATTGGCGAAGGCTTTCCACCTTGCTGGAAGTGACCGGGAACAGCGGCGCGAGACTCGAAGCGGCCCTTTGCCTCTTCCTTGATCATGTCGGCGATCACCTGGGTAGTGTATGTGCCGGACGCACATTCGTTCCGCAGAATGATCTTGCCTGCACGGTTAGCTCCTTTGTCGCGGATGAAGTTCTCACGCAGGAAGTCGATATCGCGCGAGAGCATCTTGATATCAACACCCTCTTCAGGAATGTACACAGCCACGGCACCCACGGCGAGGCCAGCTGTGGTTGCGATGTATCCAGATTTGCCACCTTGGGTCTCAATCACGAACACTCGGCGGCGAGAAGAGGAGGCAGATTGACGAATGGCATCACAGAAGTCGATCAGGGTGTTCAGGCAGGTGTCACTGCCCAAGGAATATTCAGTGCCCGGGACGTTATTGGAAATAGTAGCTGGGAGCACGATGAGCGGAATCTTGAACGCATCATACTGCGCACGAGCCTGGCGCAGCTCGCTGACGGCTGTGAAAGCCTCGAAACCACCAACAACAAACAGGGCATCAAACTTGTACAGCTCAAAGCATTTGGCGGTTTCCGCCATATCAGCTGAGGGCAGGCTACGGTTAGTTCCAATGTCTGAACCACCCTCGTTGACCCAGCTATCAGCTTCCAGCCAAGTGACCTCGCGGACTGAGCTGACTGGCTTATCGTTGTGGTGACGGCACAATCCGGGGAAACCGTTATGAATAGCCAGCGGGGTGTGGCCACGGGTTAGGCAGTATGCAACGGCGGCACGGGTTGCTTGGTTCATACCACCAGCTGGGGCACCGACGTGAATAATAGCGATTCGCATTCTCTGTAAAACAGTAAGCATCTGGAAGATCTAGGGACTCCGATCGGCCCGGATGGGCTGTGGAATTAGGTGCATACCTTGCCTTCCGGAAGAACCATCTTCGGGTCATCCTGGGTCGCGGTGGTCAAATATGCGTTGTAGTACTCCCTGAATTCAGGATCCCGGAGCGTCATGGCCTCGTCGAATTCCTTTTTGTCGATCTTCGCCGTCACATCTTTTGTTGCTTGAACTGCTTCCATCAGAGGGGTGCGCATGATCTTGTTCTCGCGGATGGTGATAACTGGTGAAGGAGACTCAGGTGACATTTCTAGCACAGCACGAACGGCCTCCACACCCTGGAGAGTCGACAGCCAGCGGTCATAAGCGCATGCCGCGCCACCTCGTTGGGTGTGGCCTAGAATCGTGACTCGGGTGTCCAATCCCAGACGATCTGTGAGAATATCCTTGATTTTCGAGCTCGAGACCTTGTTCAATTGGCGATCCTGGGCTCCCTCGGCGACAATAACGATCGTACGGCGCTTTCCGCGTTCGGTTCGGTTCTGTCAAACCCCAAAAAGTCAGCAAAAAGAAGACATTGAACAATGCTGGAGTGATTCCCACCTTGGTGATTACGGAGCACATATCATCCTCCCAACCGTCCCTAGGGGGCATTTCAGGAAGGAACATCCAGTCCGCACCAGTACTGATGGCGGACATTAAGGCAAGCCATCCACAGTGTCGGCCCATGACCTCAATGACGAAACCACGCTGATGGGAGAAAGCAGTATCAAAGACATCGTCGACGGCATCACAGATACGGGTCAAGGACGAGTAACAACCGATAGTGGCATCTGTCCCAGACATATCGTTGTCAATCGACCCAACAAGGCCTACAATGTTCAACACCTTGTAGGGTTCCACCTGCTCAGGGGACAACTCCCCCGAGGCAATGAGGTCTGCCAACAGGCCGGGCCACTCGGCACGGAAGACATCGGCACCAGTCAAACTGCCGTCACCACCACAGACGACTAGAGCATCGATACCTCTAAGGACCATGTTCTTCGCTGCCTTCATACGGCCAACACGCTCACGGAATGCCAAGCTGCGGGCAGAACCGATCAGGGTGCCACCGCGGGACAACCAGCCGCGTACATCCTCCCAGTGCAGCTGGCGGATCATGTTGCCGCCATTGACCAGCCCTTCGTATCCTTCGAAAATGGCGTAGGCTTCGCAGTCGCAGTGAATTGCCATACGGACAACAGCCCGCACGGCACCGTTCATACCGGGAGCATCTCCACCAGAGGTGAGGACACCAATGCGGCGTCTCTTAGCCGGCTGAGCGGCGATTTTTGTGGGCTCCATATCGAATTGAGGGGTTCGACCTGAAGTACAGGTCGATAATCGAAGAAAGAAACGTGAAGTGATAGGGAGAAGAAAACAAGTTCAAAAAAAAGAAGCCGATAAGCGTTGTAAAGCTCCAGTTATGAGTTGGTGGGGTGTGGAGGGGTCAAACCCAATCCGGTGAGAGAAATTGGGCAGAAGGGTGGGTGCTTTGCGTCACAGACGAAACAAGTTGAAGCTAAAGTATCAGGTTGGGTTTTAAGAAACAGAGGCAATTGTTGAGAAATTGGTCAATTGAACTGGATAGGTCGAAACTATTTGTATATATATGTATATAATTTCCCCCAAGATTCAAGTGGTATGACTTTTCCCAATACCTTTTTAGTACCTGCGTTCCCTTACAATTTGGCTGCACGACGCATGTCACCGCTTGGTCTGTTTGGGTTTAGTGCAGGCGGTGAGGGGTATGTGTGACGTCACTCATCCGGTATTCGATTTTGTTTGCTTTGTTTGCTTTGGCCATGACATCTTCTCCTTGAGAGTTGATGTTATCTCTCATCCTCATAGTCATCAGCATCATATCCATCATTATGCTGGTTCACTATGCCTTAATTCTGCACCAATTATCATTGGTGTAACAACTGACCACCCATAGGACCCTTGGCAAACATGGCCTGACGGGCTCATTCATTCCCACAGCCCACAACCTCGTGTGTATGAGAATAGCACCAAAGGAGCGATGCCACGCATATTGTTACACGCTCCCTCGTACTGTTCCTCTTGTGGTACTTGATACCTTGCTGGGCACCCTCTGACCGGTAGAAGAGTGCTCCACCAGTTGCAGGACTTTTGCATTGCCACTTACATGTGTCCACACAACATAGGGCCTGTGGCCACGTTTTTGATGCTGACACGTGCCTGCAGCTCCTTCTCTAATCCTTGTTCGAAAGTTGTCCACAGACCCCTTCGACTCCGCCTACGAGGTACAAACTTCAGTGACAGGTCTAAGCACCACAGTCATGGTACAAATGATCTTACCATCATCAGATACATGGGCAACAGCAGAATTGAGACACTGTCGTTATGCTGTTTTGGTTGCTATGGGTCAATATGCATAGTATTCTAGGTGAAAACATTTCTGCAATTGGGAATGCCCTTAGATCTTTACTACCAAAGTGTATAGATTGCTCAGCTGGTGTCCTCTCATGACCAGCATTATTTAGCTGTTGCGTTGTCAGCTGCGGCTTGGAACTTGATAATAAGATTGGCTTACCTTGAGCATGAGTGGCTACCCTCTGACTCTGGATCTTTGCATCCGCTCGAGCAGAGCTTGGGGTGTCCAACGTCGCCCGGGTTCTTGCAGTGGAATAGAACATTCTTAATGTCCTCATTTTCTAGATCCGAACCCTTCAAAACATCTTTCAGGTCGGCTTCGGTGAAGCCTAACATCTCTTTGATTAGTTTGACACAGCGATACCTGACAGTGAACAATTTACCTTTGTCTTTGATCAGGACATCGGAGCAATAATCAAAGCTAGGAGTGCACGTCTTCTCGGCGAGACCAGCTGTGGCCAATGCAGAAACTGTAAGGAAGATGGAAGAGAGCTTCATTGTGAGCAAATGAAATATTCAAGGTACACGGAAACGATGAAGGCGCAAAGAAAAATGGAAAAGATTGGAACTATTATAGCAAGGTCATCCCTAGAGATCGAAGATCCATGAAACAAGCCTTTCACATTTCTAGGCCCAAGTTCTTAGGTACGTAGTTGGTATGGAATGTTATCGGGAATGCAGTTACGCCATTTGCATGCCTCAAACACGGAGTCCGACAAGATTCTTGGATTTATCGTATGGAACCAACCGGGCTTTTCTAGTGGTGCCCCGACATTGTGGTATTATTAATATGCCATATGGAAGCCCTGTAGCTTTTGTTCGTCGTCATCTATAAAGTGGCAAGGAGGGTATCAAAATGGGAAGATTGATAAAGCTCAAAATCACAAAGCTTGACGCCGAGAATGCCATGCAGGCCTCGGTAATAGACGTATCCGGCACCTCTCCTGAGATCTCTCTGTCTCCTAAAATGTCTTTCTCCATTGTGACCCCTCCTATTTATGTCTTCACGGAATGCACTCAGTCCAAAACAGACTTCTCCTTCATTCACTTACAACGGACGCTTGGCGCCTTCAATATGTGAATCCAGAAGGGAAGTAGTGGACTCTGTTGCTAACTTACCTTAAAAGACATTGGTCGCTAGTTATGAGACCATTGCGTTCACTACCAACCTTGTACATGCACGTTATATAGAGTCCCAGGAAATATTAAATGGGTTTTGACCACAATTCGTATGTTATATTAATGTAGTGTTTACATGTAGAGGGTATCATTGCGATATCTCATATTGAGACACCAGAGGACAACTCCAGAGCTTGGAATTCACTCTATTCCCACTCGGGCAGTTCGATCCTTTAGGATAAGATAAACCCCGCACGATGCCTACATCCATATATATGTCCATGGGTACCAGCTCCCATTTTCTGAAAACCAAAGTAGACTCATTTAGATCTGATTAAAAGATCAATTGCAGGTCATAAATTCACTATTACCCCCTGACTATCGTACTCTTGGGCTTTTCACATCCTTCGCCATGGCGCCGAATGATTCAGGTAACACGATCGACCCCCATTCCTTAAGTTGACTCTGCATATGAATGGAAGATTAACACTGTCTAGTGTTGAGCCTCGTCACGGCTGACCCAGGCCTGCCGCGACCCAATCCCACCGAGTCCTACTGGCAGCATATTCCACATGCTCTCGCCGACGTGCAATCCTCAAAGTTGCCAACTGACCGGGATTTTGCGATCATTGGGTCGGGTATCACGGGTCTATCGGTAGCTAGAACCCTCTTGGAACGCCACCCAACTGCCACAGTAACGGTTTTGGAAGCCCGTACACTCTGTTCCGGTGCGACTGGGCGCAATGGTGGACAGATGGCTGCGAATGCCGGAGAGCAGTATATGCATCTTGCAGAGACTCATGGGGTTGAAACGGCCGGCAAGATTGTGGATTTCACATTTCGCAACTTGGAGAAGATGCAGGAATTGATTGAAGAGTATGATGCCGTCGAGTTGAGTGAGATGCAACGTCTGCGGAAGCTGCGAGTCTTCTTGACCCAGGGCAAGTTTGACGATTTCAAGAAAAGTATTGCGCGCTTGGAAATGGATCACCCTTCTAAGAAGGGGCTGTATACAATTTTGGATGCGGATGCTGTGCTCAGGGTGAGTCTTGTCACCCATGTGGTCATAGGGTGTCATTCTGATCTTTTCCTTTCTAGGAGTATGGAATTCATGGAGCATCTGGAGGAGCCCTGCTTCCTGCTGGAACAGTCTGGCCATATCGTCTTGTCACTAAAGTATTCGCAGCACTCTCGGAAAGATATCCAGGTCGCCTGACAATCGAGACGCATACACCGGTTGAGTCCATTGAGCACAGTTCGATACTTGCCTCGCTAATCACGAGTATTTATCCGTATACACTGCGCACTTCTCGCGGTCCACTACGAGCACGGACTGTAGTTCATTGCACCAATGGGTACAGCGGGCATCTCCTTCCTCGCCTACGAGGGCTTGTCCATCCTTTCAAAGGCACAATGACAGTTCAAGATCCACATAGTGCTATGTCAAACCAAGGCACTGCTGTATCATGGGGCTTCCATTACCCTCCATCCTATGATCACGAAACCCAACGTCTTGGGTATGGACTGTACTACCTTGGACAGAGCGCAAAAACTGGCTATTTCTACTTCGGCGGCGAGCATGCGCGTCTTGACGAGTCAATATCTGCAGATGACAGCTTCGTGGCGGACCACTCCGTTAAACACTTGGAAGCCGTGCTCCCACGATTCTTTGGCAAAAATGGCATATCCGATTGGCGTCTGCTCAGTTCATGGAGCGGAATTATGGGTTATTCCTCTGATGGTTTGCCGATGGTCGGACGGTTATCAACGACGCTGACAGGCCGGGAAGGTGACGGCGAATGGATTGCTGCTGCGTTCAATGGATATGGTATGGCGAACAGCCTGATGAGTGGTGAGGCGTTGGCTTTGATGATTCTAGGTGAGGATGTCAGTGATTGGCTCCCAGTTGCATATGGACTAGGCGAAAAAAGACTCCGAGAGACGCTCACAGTCCCAGGAACTGTCAATGCACTAAGCTCAAAGCTATGATATGAGCACGCTAGGCCTCGATATGTAAATGATTCAAATGAAAGTGCATTTCAATTCAGCCCTTATTAGCCATTATTTGTACAGGGTATTCAAGTATTTTGTCTATCATTGATGTTTGGGGAAATAGATGGGGAAGAAAAATTTTCGCATAGACCCCACTACTTTACCTCACGAGCGAGCCATCACGACTTTTTGCTTCAGGCAAAAAATAATACTCGAGAACAAAAAGACATGGACTCGCGGGGAATCGAACCCCGGACCACTCCCATGCTAAGGGAGTATTATACCACTAAACCACAAGCCCTGTTATTGAAGATCGGGGGGCGAGTATCGGCTTAAGGCGGGCAGGGGTGGAGTGGTTCGGCCCGATACCAGTCGGCGCTCTCTGTGGGTCACGAACGTGACATCTTGGACACGAAGTCCATCAAAGAGGGCGGTTTGGGTGGTCCAGCAATAGGAGACGGTTTCCAAGTATGCGGCATGGAATGGTAAGAGGGCATTTCCCAATTCCCGCGCCCTGTTCCGTCGATACAGCGCACGGTGTAGATCTCGAGAGACAGTTCATGACGGGACAGAACAATTTTCATCTTCTTTCGCTTTCCTGAGTTGGATTTGGGAGTAGGGATCAGAAGTTCACCATGTTGAGGGTAAATCGCTTCCCAGGTGCGTTTCGCTGGGTCCCTGTCACACTCGTGCTTTAGCGAACTATCGGATGAGATAGTGAAAACAACATCAAGCAACAAGAGATGGGTGATGGCGGCTTCCACTTCTTCCCTGTGAGAAAGTTTACCAGGAGACTCAAGGTCCGGGTACTTGGGCATATTGAACGACACCTCGAAGGTGGTGCCGAAGGGTGGTGAGGAAAGGTTGGTGTGGATCGCGATTGAGAAAGAACCCCGAGGGGTCAAAATTTTCCCATTGAATGTGGACAACAAGGGGGTAAGGAATTGTCCAACAAGGTTCTCCACGGCTGGAGCAGGAGAGCTGTGGCTCTGCATCCCTGTCGAAAAGATTCTTGCGGTGTACGCTGGAGGTTCCAAACCTGCCGATTTCAAAACACCAAAGAGATCTTCCAGTAATGACTGAAGCCAGCGTACTTGAGACATGTGCTTGATGTAAGCTAGAGCTGGCCGAATAAGTTGGTGCTCAGGAACAGGTCGCTTTTTCGGGGTCAGTGGTAGTGGAAGTTGAGTCCGGCGACGCAAGTTTTGACGGTGGGCATACGCCAATAATATCCGGATCGTATATGCCAAGCCCTCTGCAATAGAAGTTCCTTGCTGTGAGATACTATGTTCGTGTTCGGAGGTATCTTCATCAGTATCAACCAAGTCCAGTAAAATTTCGAGGTTATCGGAAGCAGGAATTTGAATGAGATTCTGACGTGTCGTCACGCCAAAGCTCGCAATCGCTCGGGCTTCTCGGACTAGCTCATGGAATAGCTCATCTTCATAAACAGTATCGCGAGCTTGCAGAATGCGATCCTCAATTGTTCCGTCACCGTTGAAGGAGGAACGCATCGGTTTAGAACTTCCCGAAAGCCGACCATCCTGTATCACCCGTACCCGGACGAAACGGGCTTTGGGAGGGATCAACCCTTCATCTAATGACAAAGCCCCATCCTCAGCTCGGCGTAAGGAGGCAAGGCCGCGGTCGCGAAAAACAGGCGCCGCTGTGTTTGGTTGCGGTCAGCAGATTCTTTATGCAGTATCAGGCACGTCGGTATGCGCTCACCTTCAATGAACCCATATTGTACGCCTAGCGATTGCCTTTCGATTGGGAGACGAGAAACTTTCCATCCCTTGTCCTTAACAGCGAGCACCTCATTCCAATATCGTGTCTCCGACGCAACTTCAGTTTCAAGTCTGGAGGCGGCCTGTAGAAGCTTGTTTGCCGCCGCGTTGAAATTTTGGATCCGCCATCCTCTCGATACTGCTGATACATCTTTGGTTGTTGATTCCGGCTTTGGGGGAGGGTGCACGACCTCGGCATTGAGCGAACCAAGGGGTGCGACTTGCTTGAGGAAGGCCGACATTGAGGTTTCGGCCTGACGTGGGGCCTGCTTGGAGAGCAAAAGGGAGACGAAGTCGAGGGCGAACATGGTTTCCATGTGGGCTTGCCTGAGAAATTGTCAGTTCTCGCGCGCTGAGGGCATGACTTCAATATCATTAGACTCACATGGCAAACTGAGTGATCTCGGCACGCCGCTTGTACAGTTGCTCCAAGCGCTCCGTCGAGTCCAGATCGGCCGCATCTTGGTCACTCTCCTCTACCTCCTCCAGGCCATCTTTTTCTTCCTCGGCAATCTTGTTTCGAAGGACATCTTCATTCACTTCACGAAAGGAGCCCCACTGATTGTTGATTTGCGCGATCTCCACAGGCAAGGTATCTGGACGATCACGCTTCTCAGGGATGGAGCGCAAAGGCAGGGTGAAGGATTCGGCCATAGCGTAAATGCACCTAAAGATCCAACCCACTGCAAAGCCTAGCGAAACCAATGGCTCGAGAGGAGAAGGAAAGAGGAACAGGTGGATGACCTGGTCGGGACCTCAAATTCGGTGACGTAAGTCGCACGTGATCGTCACATTGGGATAGGATGCCATTTACAGTTCACTTCTTTTCTTTTCCCCCATTGTTTACCTTGTACTTTTTTGAAAAAAAAAAGTTTAACGCTAATTATTATATGACGGTACTAAGCTTTACAGGGCTGTAAAAGTCCATATGTAGCCAGCGTGGGAACATCAATGTCACAAAGTGCAATATATATATCTGTACCCATCCACCACCCTGGTCCATTGCAGCTGATAAACAATGCCAATTCAGATAAAATACCGTTGAAAACACCAGTAGAAGAATCTCCTTCTTTATATGTCAAATATGGACACTATGAATTACCCTGATAGCTTTCTAGGTGCTACAAGTATGAAGTAACCTCGACCCCTACATAGATACCAGTAGATACCTACTAACTTATGTACATATAAAATCTCCTAGGAACAATGTCCGACCGGAAATAGATAGAGATGATAATGCATATCTACTTAGATACAATGAACATTGAAGTGGTAGACCTGGAGGCAACCCCAATGTTTTGTTTAGTTATGGATCTGCGAGTCGTCACTGACTAGCTATTCTCCAAACCCGTTTCCCATTCTATTTTCTACGCAATCATCACACTTCACACATTTAAACCTCCCGTCGTACCTTATCAACTATAGATTGACAGTCAACTTTCTATGAACATTAAACTATGGCATCCTATCTAGTGACTGGCTGTTCTCGAGGCCTCGGGTTGGCGCTGATCACCCGTCTAGCGACATTGCCCAAAACTGAGGTGGGCACAATCATCGCCACCGCGCGCCAGGACAATTCCGTTCGATTGAAGGAAATTGCAAGTGCCTCATCAGGACGAGTGCAGATGGTTAAGTTAGATGTCACCAATAAATCCAGTGTGAAAGATGCTGTCCTGGCAGTGGAGCACCAGCTGCAAGGGAAAGGGCTTGACTATTTGGTCAACAATGCCGGCGTGAGTGACTGGTCCCCAACAGGACTGGAAGGAATGTATGTTGGATACCTTACTAGATTGCTATAGTACTGATGTCATAGGGACAATCTGAACGAGACGTTCAATGTCAATGTTACTGCGCCACATCTTGTGTCGCGCGCTTTCCTGCCACTTCTGCGCAAAGGCGAGCGGAAAACAGTGATCAACATGTGAGTATATTGGAACGAGACTATGTGCAAGCCCTTTTTATACCACTCTAAAAGACTGATCCAAATACAAGATCGACGACTTTAGGCTCCATAGCTATGGCTGATGCGTTTGGAGCCCTGCCGACACCGGCATATAAGATCACGAAGGCCGCATTAAACATGCTCACCGTGCAATATGCCCAGCAATATGCGGATGATGGCTTCACATTCCTTGGGATCAGTCCTGGTGTAAGTGAAGCCCGTTTCGCCATTTCTTAATCGCAAATTTCCCAACTTTACTGACATGGAAAGTGGCTTCGCACTGACCTCGGTAGCCGTCGAGCAGATCTTCCGGTCGAAGTAGGTGCCGAGAAGGTGCTTGATATTATACAAGAGGTAACGCCGGAGCAGAATGGAAAGCTCCTGAACATACATGTCCCTGGATGGGAAACACGAGAGGGTCCAAATCAATATGATGGGAAAGAGATCCCCTGGTGATCAGACAGGGCATTCGCCACTTCACTTGAAATACTGCACCAAGAAAGAGGGTCACAACGAAACATCTGAATGAAAAGAACGGATCACTTCATTTACTCCATACCTCATAGAGGAAGTCCTATATGCCAATCTCCTTTCGTCTACTATGAACTATTATTGTAAGAATCATGCTTCAATCTGCTCGTTTATCATGCCTATCCTAGGTTCTCTCTCTAGCTGCTTGACATTCTGGGCCACATCAGTCTTTGCTCGGCTGTCGGGTTTTCACAAAATCAACCAGGTCAAAGAAGCTCTTCTTGTAGTGCCGCTGCTGGGTTGTGCGATTGACGGTTTGAAGGCCAAATTGCTGCGTGTAGTCTCCAAATTCCCAATTGTCGACGAAGCTCCAAGCAAGAGCCCCCATAACGTGCACACCGTCTTCGTATATTGACTTGAGGATTTCAGACATGAAGGAAAGATAATAGACGCTGCGTGGAGAGTCAAAAAGCTGATCAGAGAGCTCCTCCCGTTCCGCCTCTGCATGTACCGGAAACCCAAACTCTGACACCAGAATTGGGCTCCGGAAAGTGTTCCACAGATAGAAGAGATACTCTCTGAAATAGGTCGGTGTGATATAGACGTAGGATTCAGAGCGATACCCAATATTCCATCCATGAACATTCTTTGTTTCTTGCTTGACGCAATATGGGAAAAGTTCATTTGAGCTTGATAGGTTGGCAGCGCAAGGCTTGATACCTTCATCCGCCGGAGATACTACCGTAGCGGTATACGGATCGATCCCAAAGAAGTCGGATGTGTTGTGTATGTGTTTCAGTTCGGATTTGCTCAAGGGCTTGGCTCCAGGGAGTGTTTCTAACACGGACTTTGGGTACTGCTTACCCAAGAAAATTGGATTTGCGAAGATACCCAGTTGCATTTCTTGAAACCGATCAGCTGCCAGCACATGGCTAGAGTTTTTCGGGTCTTTAGGCACTCCAAAGTTGTCGTTTAACTTTATACCAATTTTTCCTGTAGCCTTCAGGGTATCATGATAGAAGTGATAGATCTGAGCATGTGCTTTGATAACGTGGTCCACTCCCTTGAAATTGAATGCGTAGAGCAGGGGCTCATTTATGGTCACCCATATTGGGACTCGGTCTGCATAATGAGAAAGTAGAACCTGTGGAGTAAGCTACGTCAGACTTGCATGAGGATTGTTGACTCGTGGACTAGGAATCACACCTTTCCATAGTTAACAAAAGCGTCGATGAAGGTTTCATTCTGATAGCCGGCATTGTTGTAACCAATATCTGGGCGTTTCGTAATGTCGTCGCTGGCTACAAACATTAATGGGCTGTCGAAGTGAAGCATAGTGACCACCGGCTAAAACGACGGTTAGAATACAACCTAACGGACATGTATCTCAATATCTGGGATCACTTTACCGTCATTCCTGCATCGAGGACTGTGTCAATCAAGTCATTGTAATGATCAATGGCTTGTTGATTGACAGGTGTTCCTGGCAGAACAAAAGGCAAGACCCGTGACCAGGGAATTGTAAAGCTGTAGTACTCTACACCCATCGCGGCCAGTCGCTGTATATCTTGCTTATACAAGAAATAGTTTTCGTTTGTGACATAGTCCTTCGGCTTGTTGTCGGGTGCCAATTTCTCTAACAACGAAGGTGCTCGACCATCCAACCCAATTGCACCTTCAATCTGGGCCGCACTCCCTGCAACACCAAATATAAAATCTTCGGGGAAAGTATAGCAGTCTGTAGGACCAAAATAGTCGCGCGGTGGCAAGACCAACTCACTGCTGGGCACAGGCGTGGGACTGACAGTTGCCGAGAATAACCCAGTGGTGGTCTGATAAAAAGTGAGCTTCAACTTCATTTATAAAGAAAGGAAATCCCGGGGCACACAACCTACATAGTTATGAAGATCCGCCTGTAGCCACATCGAAGACCATGCGGCTTGTCCATATTGGTCTGCTGTATCAGTCGCAGAGATCGCAGTTTGTCCTGGAACCCAACTACCCCACGTCGAGGTCGACCAACTAGTGGTCAAATCCTTGACTACGTCTGTATAAGGCGGGGCAAATTTCCGTGTTGTTGTCGGGGAAGGAACTGAGGTTGCATATCTCATACTTTAATTAGCAAGCGATGGTGTAAACTAGACCTACGTATTTCTTACCGAACTGTCTCGTTCAATGTATAAGAAAAGGGCTGAAAATGGTACTCCGGTGCCACATTCGATTGTGTACATTGTGGTCGAGCGGAGTAGCCGGTTGTTGTCATGTATACTTCCTGCGCATGTATAACCACAGCCAAAGCCGCAAGGGAAATGAATGGTGCTCGCATTTCCGAGGATACTATAAGACGATTTTTCCGAATAAAATCCGTCTTGCATGTAGGAGATGGCCCCTTCAAATAAATATTCCCCCTCAGATGTCAGTGGGTGTGCCGGGTAATTATCGGTGCAACCATGGGAACAGTACTAGGTGTATGGCTTCAAACTCAAATCAAGGCTTCTATTGCAATGCGTGCAGTGCCACCGCGTCACTTAACTAGCTTTTAAGAGTGCTGATCGACAGCCCGGAAGACAGCTACGGCAGCTGGTGAGGAGGTGCAATGTCTGCCCAGAGGATTGCATCTACTTAGGGCAATCCCCGGCTTCCCCGCATTGTGCGCCTGCATATCCCCATGCGGTGAACTTGGAGAAATAAGGTGGATCCGGACATTTATCCAGGTGAATAGAAACCTCGTTCTGAAGAGATTGACAACGCTATACGTCATATCAACGCGTCTACATTGTAGTACTCTGTAGTCGTGTCCCCTCTTGAGGATAATTGGAGAGACGTGCCACCATGTCTATCGAGGTCACTCGGACATCACAGTCCACAACTTATCTTTATGGTCCTTTGAAAAGCTACTGGGATATTGACCTCGAATATGCCGGTAAAGAGCACTGGAAGTTGAAAAATATAGTGCGGTATGTTGGTTTAGGGTTATGTAGCACAGTCTGGCTGACTCTTCCATCCAACTGGGCTTGTGGTTTAGTGGTATAATACTCCCTTAGCATGGGAGTGGTCCGGGGTTCGATTCCCCGCGAGTCCAATTTTTTGTTTTTCTCTCATTTTGGTTATCGCGCGGGGCCTCCATTGAGGTAGAAGTCCTCGGATTATTTTATTTTACTCTTTTTCTTACATCATATGTCATGGTATATGGTTTCATCGATCTTAAGTTAATTGTGAATTAAAGGAAGCATGTGATTTGTAGGGCAGTTTGAATTGAAGCCAAGTCCAGAATATAACGGGATATATACTCCGCCACTCTACTCCTCCCAGTTGAAATTGACCACAATTCTTCCGGCAACCTCCCCCTTCCGAAGTTTCTCCACAGCCTCGGGCATGCGATTCAACGGATACACTTGACTAATTTGCCGTAGTGCCCCTCGTCGTGCGAAATCCAACGCCATGGCAGTATCACTCCGGCTACCGACAAGGGTGCCCTTGATGGTAAGATTTTTGAAGATGTACAGACAGGGATCGGCTCCTATCATCATCGACCCTGCAACAGGAAGACCAATGCACATAACAATGCCTCCGACACGGTCTCCGATGAATGAAACTGCTGTTTTATAAGCAGCAGGGGCTGTCACAAAAACCCCATGAGCCCCGACCCCATCCGCAATCTCAATCACAGCTTTCGTGGGGTCGGCAACTTCTTTGAAATCCACAAAGGCCTCTGCTCCCATATCGAGTGCCAATTTCTGTTTGGATTCTCCCGTGTCCACCACGATCGGACGCATTCCCATTGCTTTAGCCAGCTGCACACCTTGAATCCCCACACCACCCCCGCCGCCAGGGAAAACAACCCAAGCCCCCGATCGGAGGTTAGATTCACTCAGAGATCGGTAGATAGTGCTGGCACTGCACATAATTGGGCCGGCGAATTCATCGGGGACCCCATCCGGGATTGGCGATGCATATCGTGCCGGTGATACCAAGTATTGCTGGTAAGTACCTGGCATAATGAGCCGCCATCCAGACCGTCAGAAATGATCCAAATCAATCTTACCTGCCGCCATCAGACCAGTGAGAATTGCGCCCTTGCAGTATGTCTCCTTGTCATCCCAGCAAAGCGCACAGGATCCGCATGTATCCATCATGGGTTTGATTCCGGCTCTATCGCCTAACTTGAAAGTCTTCACATTGGCTCCGACTTGGACCACTACACCCGCACCTTCATGTCCCGGAGAGCGTACACCGAACGCCGACATGAACGGGAGACCCAGGTCTCCTTGCATCATATGGATGTCCGACGAGCAAAGTCCGGTGTAGTTCAGCTTGATCAAAACATCGTCGGGGCCTTCACAGGACCATTAGTGGCCATCAACTTGGGTATACTGGAGTATTTATCACTCCAATAAAGATCTGGGCCCTACCTGGTTGTGGAACAGGCACCATCTGTACCTCGACATGGAAATCTGGACCTTCGTTGACCACCACTCCCGCTTTACAGTGCGTGGGAATCTCGATTTGAGAATATTCCATAACTGAACCCATGTTTTGACGAGCTGTATTGTGAAACTTCAAGATTGCAAAGTTTCGACTAGGTAGCCATTCGTGGACGATATATGCAAGAATTCAATTGAGAAAGCCCAAGTCAGACAGAGGCAAGAAGCCCGGGAAATACAAAGTACGACTTGATTGTAACCCCTCTTTTTGTTGGTCTCATTGTAAATGGCTTGACTAGACTGAGGAGTAGGTACGAATGTATGCAGGGATGTATATGCACCTCACCCGGTTTATCCGCTTTGACCAGAATGGAAATTGGGGAAACTGTGGAGAAAGAACGGGGCTTCTCAAAGCAAGAATGATATGTTAGATTCCAAAAATTATTCACAAAACTTCAATAACCACGTCCAAAATTAATATAAGAAAATCACAGAGTCGCAAAGTAGGTATATGTCATCACTGAAGTGAGCGACAGAGGACAAAAAAAAAGAAAGGTAAAAGAAATATTAGAAGAATTAGACCAAGTTCAGTCCCAAATCAACCATCCCGTCGAACCGCCAATGCCAATCAAAAACAGTACGGTTAAGACACCTGCACCAGCCTTGTCGCCCGTAGTTATGTCGTAGTCGAGAGCGGGCGGAATTGCTTTTTGGGGCTCACCACCTGCATTGGGGTCCCCTTTACTCGTCCCACCGTCATCCTTAGTGACCGGCGCAGCCACACGCGTGATCAGATTGGCTTGAATGACTTCAAGTGCAGCCATCTGCTGACCGAAGTCTTTCGTCTTATCCCACTTTTGCTCTGTCCACTTGAGGCCACACACGTTCTTATTGACACCACCGGTACAGGTCTTGGCGGCTGCCTTAGCAGAGGCCTTCAGTCGTTTCATGACTGTGTCGTATGTGAAGGGGGCCATCTGGGCAGTTTGAGCCATCCAGCGGGAGAAATAACCCTTGAAAGACCGCTGGTCTACCATGCAAGTATTAACGCTCTCGCAGGCTCGCTCGTACATCACGTTGGGTGGGTCGTGAGAGAAGAAAACACCAGAAGCATCAATGATCTTCTGGGTGCGCTCCTTCCATTTGGGATCTTCGGTCTGTTCAAAGGGTTAGATTGGATAATAGTTCGAGGCACTGGAAAGCATTAAACTGTAGAGTTCACTCACCAAATTATACATATTAGCTGCCCCAAGCAAATATACTCCAGCGTTGTAGGTCCATTCAATTTGGTTGATTGGTTTGCACTCAGTCAGGCAACTAGCTCCATCCAAGAAGTGATACTCCGGGGTCATGAAGCCAACATCGACAGTCCAGTCCCAGGCCTTTTCAGCCCAATCTTGGTACGTTTGATTGTTGGTGTATTTTGCCAGGCGAGAAGCAAGATTAAAGAATCCGCCACTGGAGATGGTGTTCTTATAGTTGTAGCCATTGTTCCACGTAAAGATCTGCCAACGCAAGCCACCACCGCACGAAGAAGTGTCCCACCGGGGAACCTGAGTGTTGAAGACAGCCTGAGCCATTTCGAGCCATTGGGGTTTGTCTTCTGGTGGGTTTGGGAAATTTCGCTCTGCTGCGGTCATAGCAGCGAATGCCCAAAAAACTTGGTCGTCATTTCCTTCGGTTTTGCTCTGGTTGGCCGGCATAAATGCTTTGTTCTCTCCAGCCTGCCAGAGCATAGCTTGTATCGTGATGTCGTTCCAAGTATCATCGCCCGTGTAGAACCAGTAATCGATAAGAGAGTTGAACATTGCACCGGCCTCCCACCAGTAGTAAGGATCCGGCAAATTACCTGGAGTGTCACCAGGATTCATACCAGTGTAGTAACTCATCATGTTGGTGGCGACGTTTTTGGCTGCCTTCCTGATAGAATCTTTGATTTTGAATTAGTTGTTGTGCATGGACAGGCAGCAGAATATCAAACTTACCTCCATCCTCAACATCTAGCTCTACCGCTTGCACAGTTGAAGTGCCCAGTAGAGCTGCAGCCAGCAGGCCCATCCATGAAGGTTGTGAAGGTTGCGAGGCGTAATTGAACACCCGCATGGCAACTGATATACCGACTGGCCTGATAGAGAGTGGAACAGGAACTGCCTCCGAGCTTGGTTCGTAGAAGAATAGTTAAGTTTGAATTTATCAAGGATGCTATCGCAGGGCGGTAGGGACACGTTCCCCAGTACCAGTGGTGTGGTCGGCTTAAGAGGAGTCAATTGGTTATTGACACAACCATGTGGCTCAAGATGTCGTAAGGATGGTCAGTACGGCTTGCCTCGATCGGTGGCGAGATGAGGATATATTGAGATGAAGAAAAGCCCCCCAGCCAATGTCAAACCCTCAAAATGAAGGTGAGAGGGGGATGGGGGATATACGTGTGTATGTGTGTGTGGATCGTACGGCCACATTCCAACCGTCTAGGAGCACTGGCATGGTAACAAGGCGTGGTTCCCCAGACCATTTGCACCTCCTGTAGGGGGAATTGCATCAGCGTACCTTCTACATTTGACTGCATCAAGCATGAAACCCACAATTTCATTGTAGTTCTATCCAAGATTGGATGAGGAGATTAGGGGAGTGCAACGCGGAACCTCTCATTTCCATGGTTTCCTTGTTGGCGCTCCCCGATAAGAAATCGCGGTGACATTCCAGAGCGGCTGTCAAACAGGTCAATTTGATCAGCCGAGGAAACTGGCGAATCACCAAGGCGCATATTGATGAGAGGAGTCAGTGGATAAAGGGCGGAGACAGGGCAGTGTAGGGCCGCAAACGAACGCGATGCAACAATCGACGCATTCCGGTGTTGTAACCTGTACCCCTGTCCGGTAGGGGCCCACGTCCTATCGCTTGTCCTTGCACGCGTGGAGTAGAGGAGTACAATCAGATTGTCAATCCCCTCTTACCTGGAAGGGTACCATGGCCTTGTAAAACAAACCCCACCCGTGTTGAAGGAGTTCGTAGGGGTTGGAGACTACGAGTTCTCGGCATACCACAGGGGGACCCCTGAGGGAGGCTATGCTCATTGCAAGAAAGATTTTTTCCAAGCCAGGCCCAGGTGGTCATTCCTTTAAAAGAGCATGGAGTCGAAACATGCGAGTCTCCTGCAGTGAACGAAAAGTGACTATTTGCCAAGTCAGACGAGAACAGATGATGGCCTTAATGCCTTGGTGCCTGAATTATTTCGTGGCCGGAGGTTTATGCCTCACATTTCAGGCACGAATACTCACAGAATCCATGTGATGATAATCGTGGACATCCATTATTATTGCCCCAGACTACTCCGTACTGATATTTTAGTAACAAACTATGCATTTGTTTCAGACTCGATTTGTTATTCACAAATGATCTTCACCCCAGGAGGACTAACAATAGGAGATCCTGACAAGTCCCGAATAGGAATAGTTATGGTCATTGCCTCATCTCTCATCCGAACAGAAATGACCTCCGATCATTTTCACAGCTCGGACAGGCCGGGCACCAAAGTCTCAGCGACCCCGCTGGGGAATTTCCATGGCGATCCGACGCAGAAACGGGGAACCTTGCAGGTTTTGCCGGAATCCCCGTATTGAACTAGTCCTAGCCGAGAAAGTCGTCGGAGAACATCATACAAACAAAACAACCTATATCCCACGGTCGTATGGACCTTCATTCGCGTGACACAATGTTACCTTTTTTTTCTGCACGTCGCTTCGGGAGTTTTATATTTTAAATGAACAAGCTGTCGCATACATTCTTGCGATACAAGCTCAACATCACTGTTGGCGTCTGAAGAACTAGACCAAACCAAATGATGATGTTCAAGAACATGAGTAAACTTTGCATAGCACTGGCTATCAGTGCTAGTGTCTGTGCAGCAGCGTCAACCGGCTCCGAACCTCTTGTCGCCCTTGCCGGTGATATTGCTGCTATCCCGGGATGGCACCTCCAATCAACGACAAAAGTATCAGAAGAGATACATGTACTCTCTGCACCGGGAAAAGATGTGTCGTCATGGTATCGAGTTGGTGCTCGTGGCACTGTCATGGCTGGGCTTATTGAGAACGGGGTGTACAACGAGACAGACTTGTTCTACTCGGACACTATGGAATCTATCGCTGATCCCTCCCTGTTCGATGCACCCTGGCTTTATCGAGAAGAGTTTACGTTGAACCCATCCACCGGCCAATATTTCACCCTAAAAACACACGGGATCACCTCCAAGGCAGACATCTACCTGAATGGGGAGCTCATTGCATCAAGCGACCAGCACCAAGGCTCTTACGGCGGCCACCAGTACAACTTGACCGAGCACGTTAGGGAAGGAGTCAATTGTCTTCTCATTCGTGCGTTCCCAACCAACTATCTCCGCGATTTTGCCCAGGGGTTCGTGGACTGGAATCCCTACCCAGCCGACAATGGCACCGGCGTTTGGCGACATGTAGAGGTTTCCCAGACTGGAGCCGTCTCGATGTCTCCATTCCGTATCCTCACTGACTTTTCTCACCCCAACTCTGGGCCCGTGAAGGTCACCTTTCAAACTGATTTGACCAACCACGAGTCGAATGGTCACAAGGTACTGGTCAACGGCACTGTCAAAGGACCAGATGGCTCCGCAGATATGGAATTTAGCGAGGCATTTGAGTTGAAGTCAAATGAACAAAAAACGGTATCTATGAGCGTTTCAATTGAGAACCCTGATATTTGGTGGCCTGCTCTTTGGGGTGAGCAGCCTTTATACACAGTACAGGCCAGCGCCATCATTCAGAAACCTCAGCAGTCGCTGTCAGACAGTTCGACTCACCAACAATTTGGGATTCGCCATGTATCCTCAAAGTTGAACAAGTCGAATGATACCGAATTTGCCGTCAATGGCGAGCCCTTCCAGGTTATCGGAGCTGGATATGGACCAGACATCTTTTTGCGATTCGACATTGACAGGGTACAGAAGATTTTCGCCTACATGTTGGACATGGGACTCAATACTGTGCGCCTGGAAGGAAATCAGGAGCACCCGGAACTTTATGATCTCGCAGATAAAATGGGCATGATGGTCCTGGCGGGATGGGAATGTTGTGATAAATGGGAAGGGTGGAAGGTAAGCCTTCTCAACAGCATACTTGAGATGCCAGGCCACTGACAAGAGGAATTTTAGTACAACGACGAGGCCAAAGGTGTCAAGTGGGACAAGTCCGACTACCCAGTTGCGAAAGCAGCGATGCTGCACGAGGCAGAGATGATGCAAAGCCATGCTTCGATGCTTGGATTTTTGGTGGGCTCAGACTATTGGCCAGATGATCAGGCCACCGAGATTTACCTAGATGCCCTCAAAGCCATGGATTGGCCCAACCCAATCATTGCATCAGCCAGCAAGCGTGGTTACCCCGAAGCTCTTGGACCATCCGGAATGAAGATGGATGGCCCGTACGATTGGGTACCTCCAAATTACTGGTACAACAACAAAGAAGGTGCGGCGTCTGGCTTTGGATCTGAATTGGGTGCCGGAGTTGGAACCCCCGAAATGGGCAGCCTGAAAAAGTTCATGTCTGATGACGACCTGGAAACACTTTGGAAAGAACCAGATGCAGACCAATATCATATGTCGCGCTATGATTCGCAATTTTACGATCGGAGGATCTACAATGAGGCTCTCTTTGCCCGCTACGGAAAACCATCAAGCCTGGAAGACTACATCCTGAAAAGTCAGATGGCGGATTATGAGGCCACCCGTTCCCAGTTCGAAGCATACGCAACTCAGCAAAATGCTACCCGACCTGCCACGGGCCTTATCTATTGGATGTTGAACAGTGCCTGGCCAAATCTACATTGGCAGTTGTTTGATTATTATCTCAGCCCTATGGCGGCCTACTATGGCACCAAGGTCGGAGCGCGTATGGAACACGTGGCTTATGATTATGAGAGCCATAAAATTTGGTTGATTAACCACTCTCTTGAAAAGAATGGAAATCGACAAATCAAGGTAGACTTCATCGATTCAAATGGCAAAGAACTATCCCAGGCCACAGTGGAGAGCAACACAAACCCCCATTCTTCAAAGGTGGTGGCTTCACTTGACGGAATTAAAAAAGCCAAAGATATTAGCTTCCTCCGTCTCACGCTCAGTGATCCCGAATCCGAAGATGTCCTTAGTCGCAATGTTTACTGGCTCTCTCCTACCATGGATGTCTTGGACTGGTCAGAGTCTGATTGGTACACCACACCAGTTACCAAATTTGCCAAATATACCAAGCTGGAGACACTGAAACTGGCTACTTTGAAGGCATCATTACACAGCCTAGAATCATCAACAGACGATGGTTTGACTCATGCTGAGGTCGTGATTGAAAACAAGTCTGCAGGACCAGCTGTTTTCATTCGCCTGAACGCTCTCGATGCACTCGAAGGCGCTGAAATTGCACCGCTTTATTGGTCTGATAATTATGTGACACTTTGGCCGAAAGAACAGCTGCGGTTGACTGTTGCATTTGAAGGAGATATTCAGCATACTGTGATCGAAATTACAGGAAGAAATGTTGAGAAAGTGACACTCAAGGTTTAGGATGTGAGTTGCTAACGTGAAGGGTTCCATGTGGATTTTTATTAACAATGCCTTGCTTGTGATGAAAGATGAAGGAGGTTTTAGCTTACTTGCTACATAAAGGCCTTTTGATACCGCGAAAACAATTGTTCATGAAATACAATGGTAACTGCAGCCCGAAGAATGATCTCTCTCGTTTTCTTATGTCGCCTAGTTTACATAGTTGGGCTTGATCTTACACCACAAAAATGTACTCCGTCGTTCAACGGCATTGCAAACAGAAAGTGGACATTAGATACGACAAAACAGAACAAAGCAGATATTCCTCAGAGCTTCCCAGATATTTCCAAAAGAAAAAGAAGCACAAAGCCAAAATAAACACACGCCTAATGTGAAATGTACAAGAACCACATAGAAGTAGTCTGCGCTAATATCGGAAAGACCTTTCAGTCGTTGTCTGTAATAGATTCAACACCTGTGACATCTTCGACCCAGAATACTCGATACCCAGGACAGTGGGAGTCTTAAGGTCTTCAGAGTAAAATATATTGAGATGCTGACCCTTCGAAGTGCACAACGAAGGTGTCTTTGGGATGTCCGGAAAAGTTAGGAGACCCTTAGCAGGCGTGCTAGCCCACAGATAATATAGCGAGATACTCTGCAACGCCAGAAATCCCTGACTGAGATTCTTCAGAAATGGCGTCCAATCACTTCCTGGTGCCAGGGAAACATGGTATAGTGTGAGTGAAATCAAGTTTGGACGGATGTTGGCAAGTAACTTGTGGAGATCGGGGCCCCGCATGGATGTTCGGAACAAGGCGAGTTCGCGCAGCTGGGAAAAGCTGGCACTTTCAGCCAGTTCATGCATGAATTCGGATGCCAAGTCGTGCGAGCCGAGGTTTAATAGGAGGGTTTGGAGATTCGGGGCGCTAAGAACCAGCTCAAGTAGGAAGCCGAAATTATCCAAGGTGAGATATTGTTCCAAAGAGAGCTTTTGTAAATTGCCCCACACAATTTTGAATTCCGGTTGACGATATAGGAGCTTAGGAAGACGACGCATGTCCATGATCAAGGTGCGCGAGTATTTGTTGGCATAGATGAGATGGAACGACGAAACCGGAAGACGAGCATCGACGACCAGGGCAAAGAACACGGCGACAGCGTCTGTGATAGTAACATGGCTCATATCTGGATGACCCTCTGGATATTGACAAAAAATAAAGAATGATCGACAATTAGTCAAGTTCTGGATCAAATTATCACGCAGAGACCGAATCGCCTCGACCTCTAGGGGAGCAGAGATAGGACCCCATGGATGACGGTTCCAAACTAAGCCGCGACCGACGCCATTCTGGAGCATGAAGGCCAGCCCGTTGACGTAAGGGCGCAATGAAACGTTCTGCGAGAGGGCGTTGATACGCCGCAGACTGTCTCCAGAGAGGTCGGTCTTGATAGATGAAAAGAACCGCTGTGCAAAGTGATGAAAGGTCTTACTCTGAAGCTCCCGACAGACTGAACGTAGTGGTAATAAGCCATCTCCATCGAGGAAGCCTGCGATGAACTCGACCAGCTCAACAGGGAGGGAGGGGAGATAAGCTAGTGAGCCTGGTTTCATCGCGTGAGTATTTACATGTCATTGACGGATGGAAGAGTGTAGGATGACGAAAGGTGGAGAAGGTGGAGAAATGAGCTTCCCCGGATTCCTGAACCTCCAGGCATGTGGCTTTTTATTACCCCTCACTTTGGACAACCTTGGGGCAATAGCTGTTTTCGCGGAATCAGTCCGAATGGAAAGCAAGAGCAGGGTTGCACGATAAATAGAAATCTTACACAGCAAGAGAGAATACCCGGCTATCCACACGAGTGGAATTTTAGCAATGCCATTTATTTCGGCGCCATTACTTCTTCGGACCAATGAGAGGCAGCAGTAGCTAGGGGCGACGAATGGGGAGGCTAATCCCGAGGTTCGCCGGATGCGGCTGGGACCGCGGAGTCATGGAGGCGACACTTTGAAATGAGAGTTACTAGTAGAGCCCTGGCTTTATCGATCGCTCGATCATATTGTAGCTCCAGTTCACGTGGCGCACATGACCAGAACGACGAACAGCTTGCAAGTGAGTATGGAGACTGATTTCTTTCGTCCATAGGACAATTGCAATTGAGGGTACTCCAATGGATTATCCATCTGAGTAAGATCGTGGTCTATTAGCCGACTGACGCTCGGCGAAAATACTGGTCCTTCTCATCGCGAAGGTTGCAAGTGTTGATAGAGAGCACGAAAAAGTAAAACACCACTTCTTCCTATGTACCGTGATTCTGAATCAGAGTCAAATGCTACTTTCGACGTGAATGTCTAGGTCGTACGCAATTTGCCTTCGCGGACTCGCGGTTCGGAAACGGAGGGCTCGGTTCGTCAGAACCATCGAGCTAGAAATTGCTTTCTATCGCTTTGAAGCATTTCGACGTTCGATGGTTTTCATAGGATGGGTGAGTTCTAAGGTTGACATTAGTGGCATGAAGCCTCTAGTCATACGTATCATTCAATTCTGCATGTCTGCTGCGAAGTCCTTCCACATCGAGCAACGCTCGACTTCCAAGCGGGGAATACTTTCCATCTCCGTGGAATTTGTCTGGAGTTTGAGACGCCGCCCGGCTCCTGAGCCCCATGGTTGCCATTCAGGGGCGTCCTTATACCGGCATATGTTGGGGTCTAAGAACCTGATGAAGCTCAAGTAGTAGTGCATGGTGACAGGCACGATCTTTGCGTTAGAGCTGGCATATGACAAGGTTGGCTCATTGGTTTTCCCTACCCCAAAGATTGCAGGCAAATCAAACACATGAGGAACACCCATCCCATTTGCAATATTTGTGGGGTCGCGGACATTATACCGATAATTCCAGGTAAGATCGGATGAGAACGATCCAGCCATCGCCGCGGTCATGAAGTTCCCTGGGCAAGTGAATGTCGCATCTCCATAAGCGCCCGCGGCCGATGCAAAATAAGCTGCGTGCTTAGGAAGGGGCTTCGCATCTTCATATGCCCTGTTGATGGCTTCGAGTTGGTCATGGGAGAGTCCGGGATAATTATTCTTCATGAACTGAGCCACTTCAGACTTGCTGCTCGCATTGTACGCAAACTCGGTGCCCTCATTTGTCTCATCCCCGACTAACAAGGGCACGTGGACGAATTTCCCTTCACTGAACAGCTTGTAGAGGTGATCATGGATCAAATTTCCATCAACAACCGGAAGGAAATACCATTCAGGGACTGGCATGGAACTGCCCCCTGGGAACGGCTTGTCGACGTTGAATTTTTGAATAGTTTTGATATCCACAGAACGCAAGCATGCCAATGTGTCCTCTTCGTTGTGGCAGCTAGTATCTGAAACGAACCGGTCGTACTGGAACTCCATCTGCGCGACTGTCCTTTGAGTGGGCCAGAATGGCGACTCTGCCACTGCCCCAACAAAAAGGTCTGTATTACGCTCACCATATGCGGTGAGATGATAGGCGACTGAACCTGCACCGGCAGAGTCACCATGAATAACTACATGGTCTGGGTTGCCTCCAAATTTGCGAATGTGTTTCTGAACCCAATAGAGTGCTTTCCGTTGATCGAGAAGTCCAGCATTGAGATCCCCATTTTCCCGCACGTGTTCACTAGCCAGGAATCCAAGAACACCGACGCGGTAATTGAAGTTGACAAAGATAATGTTGTGGCCTGACTCTCGAACAACCTCGCTGCCGTTATAGTTGCCATTCGCATTATTAGCGTATCCACCCCCTTGAATGAACAGCCAGACAGGGAGGTTGGAATCCGCACTCGCTGTCGTTGGCCGCCAGACATTGATAAATAAACAGTCCTCTGATAAGGAATCACTGATTGACTCTCCAACTCCCACACAAAGGGGTCCAAACTATCGAAGTCAGTTTAATGACCTAAGCCAACGATGACAAGCAGTATTACCGACGATGCATCCAAAACCTCTGCAGTCTCTTCTGGGTCTTCCGGGCCCCGAAATCGTAAGCCGCCTAAGGGTGCCTTCGCGTATCTTATCCCGAGATATTGGTCAACACCATTGGACAGCGACATTCCTCGGTACTGAGAATATCCCAAGTCGACTGTTGGCAACAGCGGCATTGCTGGAGTAGGGGAGGCCAACAGCAGACCACCAAAGAGGCTGGCAGTCCATATGATAATTATCTGTATCGTGGTCATTGTGCAATTACATGTATAGCCCAAGATGCTACACAAGGCGCCTCAATGCCTTTAATGTTGGCTTTTTGGGTCAAGGCTCGGGGCTGAGGAAACCTTGACCCTTTTAAGGTTGCCCAGCACCCCTTGAATGGTATATCACATCATCCAGCGCCCTTTAGATCCACCTCCCCGTAAGGATTTTGTCAATATGGGTCCGCCAAGAATAGACTAATGCTTGCGAGCGGGGTGTATTGAATCTACACCAATAAAAGCCTGTAATCGTGCCAAACCCCGACCCAATGATGGTGGGCCACACTCGATCTCAAATTTGCAAAATTAAGTACCTTTTGTATGGCATGTCTATACAAAAGGTACATCAACACGACAAAAGTATGATGTCGATTCCCTCAATCTGTAAAAGGTTTAGGGGATATTAGAAAATATATATACAGTGAAAATTATATCCTATCTATACACTATCGACTATAATAGGGAATCCTAAGTGTGTAAAGTGACAGAATAGTTTTGTCTTTTTTTCATATGAGATTTATACGTGGTGTTTCGAAAAGTGCTTTTTACGTTTCTGTATCATATATGTAGAATTAATTTTAGTATTGAATCACCAAATTAGGACCACATTATAATTTAGCCTCTTTACTTTGCCTTTAGCCGGGTTGAGAGTTGACTTATGCTCGATTTGGGTCTAAGTGCCTTTTGTGTGGAGTTTCCATACAATAGATACTTAATTTGAATTTCGGATTGAGTGTGGCCGGCTGAAAGTGGGCTTGGCACGATTATTGGGCAAGGCTAAACCTTTGTACCCAGATACGCATACCACCATTCTATACTGCCACTGGTAGAAGTTGATTTGAATCCAATTCCATTCAGAATGGATTGTTCTATCTTCCTATAGGCATTGGATGCATATGTTCTCGCTCGGTAGTTAGCCGACTGCTGGACCGGGACTTCCGCCGTAAGGTAGTTTGTAGGGAATGATGATTGACAAGAACTGACAGTAGGAAATTGAAAACTTCAATATCGAACGAGCACGACTAGCGATCACTCTCCCACTGATATATTGGCTAGCCTTTGCATGCTAGCTTATGGTTGGGTGATGCAGTATCGCACTCCGGTGGTGGGTCTCCTTTGATGTTGTTCTTCACTGGTATTACAGCCACAAGTGCATTCAACTCCTTGAACACTTTGGGTGTCGATTTCAAATCACTAAGGCGCCGCCACTGCTGCGGCTGGAAATATTCTATTCCGCTGTCTTATGGGGGCCGGAGCCACGGCCATTGCGTTGCGACTAATCAAATCAATCGCCATTGAATGGACAGAGACATTCACCGCTGGCATTTGGGTATTAGGCGTCCTGCTCTATGGGTTGTTTTCTACCGGAGGTACCGCTGGAGAAGGGAACGTCATCACAGATGTCAGCAAAAAGCCGAAAATGTACCTTATAATTATGAATCCCGCTAGAAAATGAGCGACTGCACGAAAGTTAAAGCCGACCAGATTGAACATGGGAAGCGATGGGACGATCACGATCTACTCTATCGCACGATATCGTGAGGAAAACCAACGAAGCTTGTAAAAGCTTGGCATTTGACACCACAATTGGCTTTACACTCCACAATGAAATGGTTGACGACGCTAGCGCCGAGGATTACGCATGCCCTTCTATATTTAAAAATGACATGCAAATTAGATTGCCTCGTGGTGTCCGTTATTCGAGAAATCTTCTTTCATTCCTTAATGCCTCAGTGACTACTCTCGAGCACATCAGTATACGCCTATTCTCCGATACCTCTCATTGGTGATTGTGTATGGTTTCCTATACACCACCTCGGTAAGATGCACTTGCTCGGGCATTGCTCGTCCTCCAGAGCTGCTATATTTGCACTGCTCCTTTCGAGCATAGCACGCGCAATCGATTTGGATATTAGTGATGAACGTACGTTGTGGACTTTACATTCCCCCTTCTATGTTAATTACGAAGATGAATGAGAAACTAACGATTGACTTCATAACAGAGTCGATTAAAGATGCTGCGAGTACGTCGACCTACGCTATGATGAAATACTACTACGGCAACGAGACCGGTCAAATCCCTGGAGCTTTTCCAGACAAATGGTGGGAAGGAGCCCCATTATTTATGGCCCTGTTAGAGTACTGGCACTTTACTGGCGACACGACATACAACGAGGAACTAAGTGTTGGATTACAATGGCAAGGCGGCACGGATGGGGACTATATGCCAGGCAACTATAGTTCTTATCTGGTAAGCACGGCCAGAGTCTTATAAAGCGACAATATCTAACCTTCGAATTATCTGTTAGGGAAATGATGATCAAATGTTCTGGGGTCTAGCAGCTATGACGGCCGCTGAGTTCGGATTCCCCGATCGCTCGACTGGGTTCTCTTGGCTTTCTCTAGCCCAGGGTGTCTTCAATACTCAGATCAAAAGATGGGATACATCCTCATGTGGCGGCGGTCTACGGTGGCAAATCTGGCCTTACCAGTCTGGATACACAATGAAGAATTCTATCTCTAATGGGGGGTTATTTCAGCTGTCTGCGCGTCTAGCCCGCTACACCGGAGATGCGATCTATCTTCAGTGGGCTAACAAGATATGGGATTGGTCTGTCTCGTCACCTCTGCTTAGCAACACAACATGGAATGTTGCTGATTCAGCCGTTGTTGGTGACAATTGTGCGACCCAGGGTAATGCCCAATGGACATATAACTACGGCACTTACCTGATGGGGGCAGCGTATATGTACAATTATGTGAGAAATAACCCATTTCGAGTTTCACGTTTTGCTCGTTGTGTCGAAGCTTGGACTAACCCATCCAATTTACAGACAAACGGGACTATTCAAGCTCAATGGCTGACGGCAGTAAATGGCCTTTTGAACGCGACGTTTAACAATTTCTTCCTCACCGGTGGGATCATTGAGGACTATTACTGCGAGCCTGCAGAAACCTGCAATAACAATGAGATCCTCTTCAAAGGATTGACTTCGTCCTGGTTAGCATTGACTGCTCTCCTTGTTCCATCAACATTCGACAGCATTCTTGCGAAGCTCCAAACATCGGGCCAGGCAGCGGCTGCATCCTGCACTGGCCACAACAATGGTACTTGTGGTGTCCAATGGTATAAGTCCACATGGGATGGCTGGATGGGAATGGAGGAACAGATCAGCGCGACAAAGGTCTTCATCGCAAATTTGATCAATTTTAACAAGACCGCTCCGGTGACCTCGACCACTGGCGGCAATAGTACCAGCAACCCAACAGCAGGGGAAGATGACACTGATGGTTCCAATCAAATGCGGACTACCACGACAACTGCTGACAAGGCAGGCGCTGGCATTGTGACCGCAGTTTTCGTGGCTGGCTGGATTGGACTCATGAGTTTTATGATGCTTGGTGGTTGATCGAAAATCCAGATCCTTGATCTGGCCGAAGCCTATAGCAACAAGGCGCGGTTTGTTCGCTCCACCGTGCTTAATATTAAACACCCAACGCAAGGCAAGTGTCTCACGACCTTTCGATTTGGTCCGAGGAATGATCCTCCATGTGTTCTTATTCTGGTGCGCGAGCTCATTGTAGTCAGCAGCAAGCCATTTGTCCTTCTCAATGCATGCCATCGCTTCTTTCCAGCCATTAGGTTCGAGAGCTATGTGGATAGGCTTCAGTTCAGACTGGGCATACTCAGGGTCTTTAGACGCAAGGTAAGCCTGGCTTGGCCTTTTTCACTCTTGTAGAGCGGCTTAGATCTGACTTTGGGGTTTGAGTCCAAATTATAAAGACATAATTGGTATCAACAGTATCTGGAACTGGATCCACGTAGAAATTGTTATGATCGAAGTCCTGGGGAGAATCCTAGGATAAATCCTGATTAACAGTCCCCCGGAAGGAGACTGTGGCTCCACGAAAGCCCCTGATGTGCCTGCTTTGAAGTGAACACCTGTATCCTCCAGTTGTGCCTCCACTTGCCTGCCTAAACTACCTGCCATCTCACCATTGCTATCATCATGCAGATCGAAGGACTCAAGGTCTGGAGACTGTCTTCCAGGATCGCTGGGTTCGACGGATCGAGAGGAGGGCTTGCTGGAGTAAAGAGGTCGTCGCCGCGACCGTGAATCGCTGAAAATTGATATGCCATGATGCAAATCCATATTATGCTCGCAGGGTTTGAATGCACACTTTCAGTCTCAACATAAGACACAGGGATGGGATCTAAAGTGCCAGAAAGCACGTTGCATGAATGGTCGAGAGACGGTCGAGGATCGAGAAAAACGGCGAACGGTCGAATCAACGGTCAATGATGAGAAAGGAGAGATAAAGATCTCTATGAATGGAGAGCTCTGACTAGTTGGACCAGAAACGCTGTGGTGATAGTCGAGGTCAAAGTGAAAATCTCAGCCAAACTGTCTATTGTTTATTGAGTGATGAAAACTGATTATACATGTATTACAACAAAGGTTGCTAAAAAGGCGATCTTCTTGACCCAGCGTAGTCGACGGGGACCGCGGATTCTCACGTAGTTTCCGCGATATTAGGTTTAGTCTGCTCGGAGAAGGAGCCGGGAGCTTTGACAGGTTTATTTAGAGTAGATCATATCATCGGTTGCTCGTTCCACTTCGCTCCTTATTTTTCTTTCCACCATCTTGTATCTCTTCGCTATGTATTCTTAAAGACTTTTCGCTCTTATATGATTATCATCAGCGCGGAAACAAAAACTTCCTGAAGAGTTTTCCTGAGACAACACACCAAACTGATAACGGCTATGGTCGGTTGTCCTCGGCAGTCCAGCCCACAACGGCTGTCAGCCACACCTCCGCCTCTAGCCGAGCCCGATATTGATTTCTGACTGGCCACTGACTGGCACTGTCAGGGGCACGCTAACTGGATAGTGGATATTTTAAGCGCTGCAAGCCACAGCGGAAAAGTATGGATCATCTGGATGTGGTTTTTTGCCCTAGCTGTGGTCACTTTGCTACAATCAGGGCCCATTTTACAATGGATCAAGACTTGGGCCGAAGACCCAGAATACTAGGAAGAAAAAAATGTGATCAAATGGGGCGACCGAGAGAGGAACATATACTGTGTTGCCTTCCTCAACCAGAGCCTTGTATATTCGCACACAATCTTCCAGTCTATTCCCCAAGACCTTGATATGACAGCATATAATGGATCGTCTCAATCAACACCCAGACAAATATGAGCCAGATATCGACTTTCCCAATGACTCTCGCAGCCATGAATCCAACGACACAATTGAGGAAATCAACTCTCTCGAACTCACCCGTATCAACACATATCGCCTGCAACAGAAAACCACCGTAGGCTCTACGAGAGGGCCTACTCCCCGCGAAAGATGGCTTCCTATGGGTGCTAACAAAGAGTATCCACCTCTACTCCCGGATTCTGAGGACTATGTCGTGGAGTTTGACGGAGCCAATGATCCCCTACACCCATACAATTGGTCTACGCCTAGGCGGTATGTCCGCTACTATTCCTTCCTGTCGATGTCAATATACACTTGCTAATATCTTAAAAGAATAATGTTAGTTTGTATCCTATGTTATGGTACCTTCGCCGGGTCGTTTACCAGCGCTGTCTTCTCGGCTGCTATTCCTGGCTTTAGCGAGGAGTTCAACACAAGCACCGAAATTGGCTCACTCGGAGTGGCACTCTATGTCCTTGGATTCGCAGCCGGGCCAACAATCTGGGCACCAGGATCAGAGCTGATCGGCAGGCGTTGGCCACTGTCTCTCGGACTTTTCGGATGTGCCATCTTCACCATAGCATGTGCAGTTGCCAAAGATATACAGACCATCATGATCTGTCGTTTCTTTGGTGGTCTGTTCTCGGCGAGTCCTATTTCAGTCGTTCCCGCCGTGTTCGCAGACTTGTTCAACAACACACAAAGGGGTGTGGTGATGTCGATTTTCTGCATGGCGGTGTTTATCGGGCCCTTTTCGGCACCGTTTGTGGGTGGATTCATTGCAATGAGCTCCCTAGGTTGGCGGTGGACGATGTATATATCTGCGATCATGGTGTTCCTAGGGTTTGTCCTAGTCTTCGTCTTCCTTGACGAGACTTATGCTCCAGTCATCCTCGTCCGTAAGGCAGCTACCCTACGCCGACAGACTCGGAACTGGGGCATCCATGCAAAGCAAGATGAAGTGGAAGTGGATCTCGCGGAGCTTCTACGCAACAACTTTGCCCGACCCGTTGTGATGTTGGTCACGGAACCCATACTGCTTTTGGTCTCGTTGTATATCTCCTTCGTCTATGGCCTAATCTATGCCCTGTTAGGCGCATACCCTGTTGTCTTCCAAGGCGTCTACGGAATGAGTACTGGTGTGGGTGGACTGGCGTTCGTGGGCCTTATAATCGGTGAACTCCTTGGTGGCGTTTATATCCTCCTGATACAGGGTTCGTACAAGAAGAAGCTGGCGGAAAACGGTGATAAGCCTATCCCCGAATGGCGCCTTGCGCCAGCGATTATAGGAGCTGTGTTATTTGCCGGAGGATTGTTTTGGTGAGTACCCTTCTTGGGATTCTTAATAACGTTTGTTCTGAGCTAATACCAAAAAGGTTCGGCTGGACCGGATACACTTCGTCCATTCACTGGATTGCTCCTGTGGCTTCGGGGCTCCTCACCGGAGGCGGGATCTTTTTGATCTTCTTACAGTGTTTCAATTACATCGTTGACTGCTATCCCTCGTTGTATGTACCCACGTATCTCCTATGGAAAGGAGTGACTAACCCAATTGGCAGAGCTGCATCTACTATTGCCGCGAACACGATATTACGCTCAGCTATTGGCTGCTCATTCCCACTTTTCTCGCGGCAAATGATGGAGAACTTAGGAGTGCAATGGGCGGGTACGATGCTTGGATGTATCGCAGTCGTCATGATTCCTATTCCTGTTCTGTTCAAGGTATATGGTCCATGGCTGCGAGAGAGAAGTAAATTGGCGTGCTCGCCGGTTTATGATGTCGAAAAGAAACCTTATGATGTCTAATAGATATGAAATCCATGTAAAAAAGCCTAATATACCCAAATTTTACTTTGTGCCGAATTCGAGTACAGCTGCAGGGCTGGATACATTTTATGATCGAAACGATTGAAGGATAACTAGTTAGTTAACTAGTTAAATTCATGGCCTTGTTTGTCAGGCCGCAAGACTTTGCTTATCGCTCGGGAGATGACGTCACACCGTGAATCAATCAGCCGATCCATGGATCGATCGGATTGCACCTGGACAGTTCGATAATCCCACTTCCTCAGTTTCACTATGGAAACCCCTACCAATAAAACAATTTTCGGCCCAGATTGGGACCTCGGTCGCTGGACCCCCTCCGATGACCGCGTCCGTGGGGGATCGTCAGTATCAAATCTCGAGCTTACCGCGGGAGGTGTACTTTTTCACGGCAACCTTGACATTGAGACACTTGGAGGTGCCGGCTTTGCCTCGCAACGCACGGTCGAAAACGAACAAGAATGGGACCTCAGCGGATACGATGGTCTTGCGCTACACATTGTTCCATCGGACAGAAACCGATACACGTTCTCCCTAACAGACGAAATCCCACCCCGGCGGCCAGATGCTCGTGAACAAAGTGCACTTGTCTGGGAATACGACTTTTGCACGAGTGAGGCAGGGCGCGAGGTGCGTGTGTTATGGAAGGATCTGAAACCGACATACCGGGGAAAGTCGGTAGAAGATGCCAGGTCGTTGGACTTGTCGCGTATAAAAAGATTTCGGATCATGATTCGAAGGTAAGCCTTCTATCCAGAGAAGACAGAGTATGGGTGCTAATTATTTAGTTTCTTTGGGGCACAACAAGGTGACTTTGGCCTTAACCTCCAATCTATCGGAGTGTTCCGCGAGGGCTCCTTGGATAATTCTAGTCCGACAAAGGAGTCCATGGACTGTGATGGCGAGAAAACGGAACCGAAGGAAACTCGGGCGAAGAAAAACTGGTTACCGAGTTGTTGCACGTCGTTCTGACCATCAAATGGAATATAGACGACGCTGAAAGAATTGCGCCATCGAGCTTTCGCAGATACTGGCGTGGCATTTATTCAACCTTTGAGATTTGAACTCCATGACTGACCCAGTTGGTGTCCCAATGCGATTTGATGTTACCCATGTTCAAGTTGGATATACGAATGAACAAGATTAGATAGAGAGGCCGTGAAGAAGAAAGGGGTCTTGCCGCTCCCGATTTGGGTAACAATGCTCTGCGACATACACAGCCCCAGAGCAATTAACATGCTCGCTTTAAAGATATATCTTGACCTCTACTCAATTTTGTATGTGCATGATTGATGACATTTGAAACATATTATGACTACTCCACAGTTGCCACGGCTGTCACCGTATCGGCCTTGACCATCTTTTTCACTTTCTTGCACACATTAAGTGACATAAGATCCGGGCGGCTGTAGTGACCCGTAGCATCGGCAAAAATCTTAGTCGCCAAAATTTGAGTCATGTCAAGATCTGCATAGATTATACCCTCGGTGCTGCTGTCTGTGGGCTCAGTTAATCTCCTCCCGTCGGGGCCGAAGATTGCAGAGCTGCCTCCTCCCGGAGAAGACATAAAGACTCCGCCACTTGTGTTCATTGCCCCCACTCCCTTTTCCGTAATTACCGCCGTGCAATGGAGAACAAAGCTCTGTGACTCCACGGCGTATGTCTGCGACAAACTGTGGCAGCCTAGAAAGTATGTCAGCCTGCGAATTGTGGGCATGGGAGGTACGGATTTACCTTCAGCAGACATAGACCAGAGGTCTGTCTTCCCAGTGTGAGGAGTCAGGCTAGGCCATGCAGAGATGTGTATGTCCTCTCTCTGAGATATCATGAAATACTTCAGCAGCGGCTGGATGTGCTCCCAGCAAGAGAGAGCTCCAACACGCCCGAAGGGCAGGTCCACGACACTAGAGAAACATTCTCCGGAGGCATCCCCGAAAATAGTGCGCTCCATATGGGTAGGCTTCATCTTTCGCCGGTGTGACTTAATCTCTCCGTCACCGCTAATCATTACTTGGGCGATATAGACCGAGTTGTTGTCATTCTCCGAAAATCCAAGCGATACCGCAATCGAGTGACTCTTGGCACATGCTTGGATTTGTTTCATCTCAGGGGAATCGAGAGTAATGGAGTTCTTGATGTATGCGACATGTAACTCGACATCGAGAAACCGGCTCCTGTGACGGATTAGTCGTTATTAGGTTTCACTGTAAATGTCTCAACCGAATTTACCAGATCCAACCTGGATATCCAGGAATCCAGCACTCTGGAAAAGCGATCAATTTTGCGCCATTATGGGCAGCCTCTGCGATGAGGTTACAAGTCTTCACCACGCCAGCAGCCAGGTCTAGCCACTCTGGCTCAGCTTGGGTAACTGCTACACGAGTCGTCTCCGACGACATTGTGAAATATTTATTTTACGGTAAGAAATGCATAGAGTTGAACGTACGGGATCGCACTGCCTTTATATATTTTTTCCTCCCCTTTGTCCCCTCATTCTCCAATCCTGCAGAGCGAAAACCCCGCATTTAGTACTTTTCCTACGATTTATATAATAACACCTATCTCAATTGGTTATGGATGGTTATGGATAATTGACAAGGAGAATCCACGGACCAACCATCCAAACCTGGACAATCTTCGCATTTGGTTCAAAAGCGAGTCCTCTTTCTTCTGTGGACTATCATCTGTTGAGAATGTTACCGCCACCAAATATTACAGTATAGTCCTAGAAAGTCCTTCTGAAACGGAATCTGCGAAGGCTACGTAGGTATACCATAGGGGCTTCGTGCGTCCTGAATCCGTGCAATCTGTATCCATTCTAGAATTCTAGAATTGTAGAAGTAGATTATAATGACATCAACAGATCCGCCAAGGACGCGTCAAACCAAAGATGTATTCGGCTCATTGATGTGTGCTCATCATGCGTGATCTCTAGTAGACGTCGTGGTCTGAGATGCTGCGGATGTGGTGTGGCTGTGATGGTTCGACACTGATGGGGTGCTTCGCACCGGGAAGTATTCCGTCTGTGGCTGGTTGGTGAACATCGTAGAGGAGCGATTAACCTCAAGGTCAGCGACGGCATTATTTTTCGCGACCACAAGAGGTATCTTCGAGTCCGATGAACTGGACTCCAGCTCTTTCCTAGCTGCAATTCGTCGTGCCCTTGCTCTATCACGTGCGCAGTAAATCACACTGATTCCGCCAAATAGCGAGATCATACAGCAGCCAAATACAATTGCTGCTATGTTACCTTTGCGGTTCCATTCTAGGGGATATTAGCACAATGGTGGTTTTGGGGCTCATGGTATTGGGAGACTCACCATCCAGCTCCGCCGCAGAACTGCTCGTTGCAGTTGCAGTTGTAGTACTTGTCGTCGTCGAGGCGCTGCTGGTTGTCGTTGAGGAAGTGCTGGTAGTCGTGCTGGTAGTCGAGCTGGTAGTCGAGCTGGTAGTCGAGCTGGTAGTCGAGCTGGTGGAGGTGGAGATTGTAGAGGTGGAAGTTGTAGAGGTGGAGGAGGTCGAAGTAGAGGTCCCAGACGTGGAGCTTGTCATAGATGTCGTTGTTGAAGTAGATGTCTCCGACGTGGTTGTATCGGTTGTGGTATCTGTGGATGTAGTAGAGTCGGTTGTCGCAGTAGTGTCTTTGGCTTCGAGGATCTCGCCATATCCGCGTTTCCCCCGGTTATTGAATACCTCAGTCGGCCCTGAGATTGCCCATAAATTCTCAACGGAAGTCGTTGTGGCTGAAATCCATGTGGATTCAGAGGCATAGGGGTGATCGAGCACCCGAGGGCATAGCAAGGTGCAAAGTGCAAGTATTGAAAGCTGCATGGTGTTGCAATCAAGGAAATTTGAGAGGAATATTTTTGACAAAATACAGAAGGAGGATCATCCTAGAAGACGGTTGGAATAATTTAAGACTTACTTTGACATTTGGTAAGAAGAAAAAAACGAACAAAAAGCCACGCGATATAATTAGACCGACGTGTAAGGCAATTTCCCTATCAATTTTCATAGTCTCTGGTTATGCTCGCCACTATGGTTTAGTGCTTTATCTTTGTGCTAAGCGTTGTTGAATCAGCCAGTGGACAGCCGGTGGAGGAGGCTTAGTTGAAGTGCACACGCATATGCCGCGCGGCACCCCATAAGACTGATTTTATGCTTCAATATATTCTAATTTCTGGTTAATAACGGTTCACTGAAATCTTCATACTTCTCAATGTACATATATATTGTAATCAGTGTAGATAGAATCATCCATAGTAGGTTAGTACATATATTGAAGTCAGAGAAACACTCGAAAATATTACAGTATCCACATATTACACCAGCTCTGGCCTGGACTGCGCATAAATTTATACCCATGCCCTCGTGTCTGTTTTCATTCTTATTTTATCTGTGGGCAAAATAATGGAGTGTGCCGACTATTTTTGGAATAACTAACTTACGTATTTGACAAGCGAGTGGCCACCCCTGCGAACACCCCAAAACACCATACATAGTAAATGCGATATATTCTACATTTATATCCCAACAACCATATGTTCATCCTACCTCCCCGTTTGTCGAGAGTTGTTGATAAGACTGATTAGCACTGTATATCAATTTCAGGGTAGAATACTGTCTTACTATCATTTCACAGATTACCAAAAATTATGTTCCTATAAGCTAGGAAAACATATACCGTACCCATAAAGCCATGAATTTTCCTGAAGCTCCCTAGATATGCTAGATATCATATATATAGCACTATACTATAAAGACAAGTCCCTATAGGCCTCACACTTACTATGGTGTTTTGGGATGGTGATTCTTGGCAGTAACTAACTTAACTAGTTCAAAAGGACCCACATTTGATCTGACCAATCACGGAAATGCCAAGCATTTGACCAAACTTGGAAAGGACCAAAAGGACATTGTTGTTTGCATGATCGTTTGCATGCTCTTTACGGAGTACATAGTACATACATATGCCTCCAGGGCTGGAGCACAACGACACGGCTGAATCCCCTGTCCGAATACTTCCCGAGCGTAATCCAACTTTGAATGGGTTTAATGCCGGTTTAGGAAGTGGGAGATGAAGAGGCACGTGCCCATTTTGTACTAACCTGAAATCATCGACTTAATCCCCAGGTTTCAACGTTGTTTCAATGTGTGTCAGCGGCAGTGACGTAAATGAACGTTGTACACGCTTTCTTTATGAGATGAATTCTATTAGGTAGGTAGTATTGTGACAAGACCATGTGGCTTCTGAAGTTACAATTTCTACGGGGCGTAACCCCCGCAAATGTTACAACAATCTGCTGATGGTTTCTTCATATGTAAATAGATGTAGTATTACTTTAATATCCATTGAGTTTCCCGTAAGTACTTGCTGATGGAGCCATCAAACTCTAATTTGAAGACCTCTCTTGGGTCGTACAATTTGGTAGTCAGCTGCTGTATGGGGTTCTATTGCTAACATTTTTCTCCGAAAAGGACATTTTCATAGGTATGAATGTGGAAAAGGCCATAGCAATTTGACTTTGAGTTATTGTCCTTGCGCGTAAAATCCTGGAGGCTGCTTGCTTAACCCGGAGGTACTTTCTGTGATCTATACAAACATTCTTAAAGGTGCTAGTTTGGTCCCTGGGTTACATTCGGGAGGTTACTGATATAAAGCCGATGGGGTACGGTTCGGGGGATCTTGAGCATGTCTTCCGGTATTTTACTACGCTCATGTCGAATCACAAGGGCTTAATATTTTACGACTTCTACCATTATGGATGATGGCAATGTATAGTTTTAAAGTTTGGGCAAGTACAGTGCAGTGTAAAGAAAAACCGAGTATCTGGTCATGTATTTATCCAAAAAAAGAACCGCATTTGATACATATTGAGAAAGTGACTGGTAGTAACGACGACTCTAACCCGCTTCAAGATGACCTTTCTACATTTTGATTTGTGTACGGTCACCGGCATGTATAACTATATACAATTAAGCAATCGTTACTACCCCAGGAATCATCCGGCGGCCACGCTGTACCTAATTGAAGCGCAAAACCGCGCAATAACGAGAACTTGTGGGCAATAGCGTACACACTCAACGATGATGTCGCCCAAAGCTCTGTAACAACCACATGGCTCCTTCAATGTAAGGCTTTGATTGGGCTCGGAGAGATAACTAGCAAATATCACACTCCTCTTTCTGATGATTAAACTTCGTAGGTCAGCTGCGAGAAGCCCCGAGTCATCTGGAGAATGAAAGGGCTATTTAAAGGTGTGAGACGCGCACAAAACACATATCGATACCTGAACCAGAAACAGGAAGATTTGACCCGAGGTGAACCAAGAGAACTTACAAATCATGATGAATATACGATTCATTTTGGGTGTCATTACTTTACTATCTACGATGGTCCATGCCCTGTCTACGGGGAATCATGGCATACGTCATGCCAAAAGACAGTCGACAGACCGACTGGTCTTTGCACACTTTATGGCAAATATGCCCTCAGTTGCATTGTGTGTGTTGGACATATACTGATTATCTAAAAGATCGGAATCGTCAGCAATAGAAACAGCGCATCGGACTACGATGACGACATGAAACAGGCTAAGTCTCTGGGCATTGATGCATTTGCTCTGAACATTGGCACAGATCCCTATACTGATCAACAACTCCAACTGGCATACGATTCAGCTGCCAACAATGACATGAAAGTCTTTCTATCATTCGATTTCAACTGGTGGCATATTGAACAGGCCGCCGAAGTTGGCCAGAAGGTTGCTCAGTATGCTAGCAAACCTGCACAACTTCTCGTCGATGACAAGGTATTCGTTTCATCGTTCGCTGGCGATGGAATGGATGTTGCAGCAATGCGAGCAGCAGTTGGGAAATCGGTCTTTTTCGCACCGAATTTCCACCCATCAACTGGGACAGATATCACGCCAGTTGACGGCCTCTTGAATTGGATGGCGTGGCCAAACAACGGAAATAACAAAGCCCCAACTGCAGAGCACAGTATTTCTGTCGCCGATGGGGATAAGGAATATGTCGATGCTCTTGGCGGAAAGGCTTATATTGCCCGTCAGTTTAATTTTCATCGCAATTTGAATTAATTTTTCTGACTCTGACGCAGCTGTTTCCCCGTGGTTTTTCACGCATTTCGGACCCGAAGTTTCTTATAGCAAAAACTGGAACTTTCCGTCTGATCTACTGTGGTTTAACAGATGGAATGAGATACTTGAGTTGAAACCGCGATTTATCGAGATTGTGACATGGAATGACTATGGAGAGTCTCATTATATTGGTCCTTTGAGATCACCACACACTGACGACGGGGCCTCAAAATGGGTTAATGACATGTGAGAACTTCAAAACCAGCCGTGGAACCCTTCAAAGCGGGGGACAAACTAACGGACAATTACAGGCCCCACGAAGGATGGCTGGACATTTCAAAACCATACATCGCCGCGTTCAAAGCAGGCCAGTCGTCTCCAGACAGTCATATATCATCTGATGAGTTAGTTTACTGGTACCGACCTGCACCACGTGGGGTGAACTGCGACTCTACAGATACCTGCATGGTACCAGCGAACAATGGCAGTGGAAACTATTTCATGGGTCGTCCAGATGGCTGGGAATCCATGGCCGACTCTGTCTTCGTTGTATCATTGCTTACAGCCCCGGCCACAGTACAGGTCAACACCGGCGGGACTGTCCATACCTACGAAGCACCAGCCGGGGCAAGTGCAAAGGAGGTGCCAATGGGAGTTGGTGCACAAAGCTTTGAGGTCAATCGCGATGGCAAAACTATTCTGTCAGGGACCAGTTTGAAGGAGATTATCGACGGGTGCGTGTGTGGTTTGTACAACTTCAACGCCTACGGTAAGTGAAGATATAGCCACTGCTGATAGCTCCCTTTTAACTTTGACGTGCAGTCGGAACGCTTCCACCAGGATCCAACGATGCACTCCAGCCAGAAGGGCTCTCTGCCTTCACACAAAGCCTGCGTGTTCAGACATGCCAACCCACCCCCTCATTAGGCACAGTGCCTCCGGCTGCTCCATCTCCAAGTAAGAGCACCGTATTGCCAAGTTCTCCTCCGAGCACAACACAAAAGCCCCTGGACCATGCTCTGCTATTCCGTCGACTGTCATCGTCACTGTGACAGTTACCGAGGCTATGACTCCACCAAATTCACCTCCAACCGGAACTTGCGGCGGGGGCGGTGGTGGGGGTGGTAACGGCGGAGGTGGAACTGGCAATGGAAACGCTGGAGGAGGTGGCGGGGGCGGGGGGCGGAGGAGGGGGTGGTGGGAGTAGGGCCTGCATTGCGGGAACAGGAGCCAACAACTACAGCGGGTTGTGTTCGTTTTGTTGCAGCTATGGTTATTGTCCATCTGGACCCTGCACTTGTACGCAGTATGGTACTCCAGTCCCCCTTCCACCATCAACTGGAGCTCGTGGGGCGCCTCTTGTCGGCGAAGACGACTCGTATCTGGGTCTTTGCAGTTTTGCATGTGATCATGGATATTGTCCCCCTACAGCATGCAGAATAGCTTGAGGATGGCCTATACAAGGGTTCAGATGCAGTCATCTCAATATGCCATCTACTTGTGGACATAAGGGCATGAAAGTAGTTGTCGTGTATCGGTATAGGTTGCAATTCTATGATATGTCTGCCATGGATCCATTTATGTAGAAATTAGGAAATATTAAAAAAAGGTCATCAAGTAATATTAGATTATCAATACTTGTTAAGCTAGATTTTGTAGCAATCTCTTTGTGGTTTCGGGAATATTAGAAGGCAAGAAACACCAGGTAGGTAAATGGGGATCAAGCTCAGTCAAAGTAGCAATACCACCAGAGCCTGGGCTGCGGCACAAGCTAGTACGAGACTTGTAGGGCTTAACCTTGCAGCAGCACCTGCCGCGGGGGTAGTTGCCATGGCGGTATCAGCAGCAGTGGGGGATGCTGAACCCGTGGTAGCAGGAGCAGTGGGCGAAGTGTCGATGGTGGTAGCAGCGGCAGCAGCAGTGGTAGCGGCAGCAGCGGGTGACGCCTGGCTACCTGGCAGAACTTGACTAGCATTTTTAGCAGTTGACCCGGCATTTGCTGTTGCTAAGACTGCATCAGCAGTGGAAGTTATGGTGACCGGAAATAGCGTTATCTGGTCCCAACCGATAGTTGAAGTGCTGGTGCCGGGCGTGTCCGGCCCTTTCCCGGTGACAGTGTCTGTACAAGTATAAGCCCCCGTTGGGAGGTCGGTCACAACGCAGACAACGTGATTATATCTGTGGAATCAATGAGCAATCTATTACAGCTTGAGATAACGGTTGGGAGTTGAGTAAACGCACACGTTGTCAGCCTCAGCACTTATCAAGTATTCGACACTAGTTGGGGCTGAGGTCAAAAAGAGCCCAGGGCCCATGCCACATTGTGTGCTATTGGTGTTGCCGGGTGGGCAATTGATGCTGTATGTAGTTGTTGCTGATTGCTATTCAAAATTAGTTGGATATCCGTGGATCAATTCTATTGATACGAACCGCTGCCAAAACTTCACCCAACAACGGCTGAGGGTCGGCGTTTGGAATGAACAAAGATACGACTGGATAGTCGACAGCAAGCCCCAGCGTTGCGAATGTCAGGAGAACTTGCAAAATCATTATGTGCTGGCGTCTCTCCGTATGTTATAATTGAATACAAAACAATAGTAGATATTTGCCATGCACCGGATTATTTGGAAAAGCCAGGGGTCCTACTTCTGAAGTATAAATTATATCGCCGATGGAGAAATTATCATCATTATTTTATAAGCCTGTCGTGATATAACGGGGACTTCTTGCGGCTGTTGTTGTATATCGAGATGATGAAAATTGCATGTCATACGGATCAAAGGCCGGCCATCCTCATCCTCATCTTAGCACTCAATATTACAAGGGGCTGAAAGCCAGGAAGAAGAAAACAAACAAGTAAAAAAGTCATGCTATGTATCTTAGTCATTCTGATCGTGATGTTGCTTCATCTGCCCTCTGGTGAATGCGCCGCAGGTCGAACAATTCCAACACACATTTATAACCGGAATATGCATATAATATCGTCATTATTACCACTCACGAATTGAGCCATCCGGTCCATAGAACTCCTTACACTGCCAAGGATCTGTCTCCTTGCTGATCTTCCGTACCATGTCTTCGTCAATCTCAATTCCCAAGCCGGGCTTAGAGGGTGCAGCAACATATCCCTCCGTGATATCAAAGACGGTCTTATCCACCAAGTAGCTGTTCAGATCAATATCCCCAGCTTCAACATTGTAATGCATGCCCAGCGACATCTCTTGGATGACAAAATTGGGTATCGACACGGCCACTTGGAGGGATGCTGCCAAGGCGATCGGACCCAGAGGACAATGAGGCGCGATAGCGACATCGTATGCTTCAGCCATGTTCGAGATACGCATAGTTTCGGAGATACCTCCTGCGTGGGCAATATCAGGCTGTAGGACATCTACCGACGAATCCTCCAAGAACCGCTTAATGTCCCACCTAGTGTATAAGCGCTCGCCGAATGCAATAGGAATCGTAGTCTGCTCGGAGAGTTGCTTGATCGCTTCGGGGTGCTCGCATAGCAAAGGCTCTTCGATGAATAGAGGCTGGTAAGGTTCCAGTGCCTTGGCCAGCTGCTTGGCCATAGGTCTGTGCAAGCGACCGTGGAAGTCCAGACCGGCATCAAGACCCAGAGCCTTCACCTGCTTCAATCGCTCTACGCAGGACTGTAAAACGGCCGGCGAGTCGAGCCAGTTGACATCTTCGGTGGCATTCATCTTGATGCACTTGAGGCCTTGGGCGATTCTCTCTTTCCTATTGACACAAGTTGTTAGAATTTCGCTTCCTTTCATTGTCCTTGGATTTCGGGGAACTCACGCCGCAGCCTCAACATCACTCGGTCGGTCACCTCCAATCCAGGCATAAACCTGCACCTTCTGGCGTACCTTTCCGCCCAGGAGCTCGTGGACCGGGACACCCAGCTTCCGGCCCTTCAGATCCCACAAAGCGATGTCAATTCCCGATAGAGCTGACATGAATACCGGACCACCCCGGTAGAACCCAAGCCGCCATATTGTCTGCCAAATGTGTTGAATATCACTGTCGGGGACGGTTAGCATTTTGGCTATGACCCAAGAAGATGGATTCAAGCATACTCCGCTTCGTATCCCACAAGGCGAGCAATAATTTCATCGAGTGCCCCTTCAACAGCAAGAGAATGCCCTTCCAATGTTCCCTCTCCCCAACCGAAGCGCCCTTCATCATCGGTGACTTTGACAAATAGCCAGCGGGGCTTCACACGGAAGTGCTCAATGGATTTGATCTTGGCCATAGTGGATTATGGAATGAAATTCTCGCGTATTGATTGATCCCGGAGCTGGAGCAGCAGAATCCGGAATGCGACCAAATTATATTCGTAGCTGGAGGTTCGGGACTCAACCCCACAGCATAAACGCATCCCACGCGGGGATCTCGGGAGAAGTCCGATCTGATTGCCGTGTATCAGTTCCCCCACGTCGAGGGGGGTTCAGTACAATAAAGTGTCCCCTTAGTTTGAGGTGTTCATTGGTGGGAAAACTGCTGTAGCGAGGTGGGCCACTGCCATTTCATCTGACATATGGGCTATCATCCTTCTACCATCCTTCTATCGTAAGATCATAAAGAAAGGACATGAAAAAGATATCATACCTAGGTAGAGTACCTATGTAGTCTTAATCAACTTATGTCAACATTTCCTCCCCGTCCCGAGGTCGCTCCTGCCACACGGTGTAGCTTCCATAATTTTCCCTCCGATGTTACTTTAAACCCCCCTTCGCCTCAAAATCCCCCGAAATATTTCACTTCCTCACTTTCTATGCGGATAGGTGACATGCTAGGGTATTCCAAAATGGCTCACTCAACTTGACATTCATCGATGCTTGACATCCTCTTGATCACTGCACTGCACCACTTTCCTTGATAGTCAATTCTATGGTTTCTATCCGAGGGTCCCGACTGTCTCGATTAGGATCCCCTCCGACGATCCTCACGAACCTACCCAGATTTAGATTCACTGCCATTGAGTCTACCCCGGTCAAGCTTCTGTGACCGAGCCCCTTGATGGAGCCTGTGGATCAGTGATCCGGGACAACGAGCAAAGAGTTCTTGGGTTCTTCCGCTAGGCGTATCCGACAGGCGTCGATCTTTTCGGTCACTATCGAATCGAATCCATCTTCATCTGGATTTCCGACCCGCATCAGTCTAAAGTTCGCTTGTCTGTTCGCCAGCTGTATGCATGACCATTCTGGCACTGATGCAGCTCAAGGTCCGTGAGTTCCTCTACACAGTACGTCCTGATACTTTGAGGGTAGCTCCTGAATGGCTACTTCCCACGGCTAGCACAACTCAACCGGGGAGTTTGATAAGGCCCCGAGGAGGAATTGGTGGCCGTATGAGTGGATTACTGTCTGCCCAGTCAACAAGTTGACGGGGTTTTGCAATCTCCATAAACGGAATCCTCCTTCTCCTTCTCTTCAGCTGCGAACAACCGACGGCCATCGAAAGAGTAGTGCCATTCGGACCCTCCGGTCGATTTCCATGCGGCCGTTAAATTCCGGAAGGCAGAATAGTCTCTATCGCTGAAACGCTTCTTCAGACGCATTACCAGACACGGGACCTATAAAAGCCAACTTTTTCAGTCCTGGTAACTCTCTCTTACAAGACTCGTAGGGGCAAGGCCAACTCCATTTATTCTGGTCCACCAAAATCTAGGACGGCGGTCCTGGGGTTTATGATAATTCCAAATGAAGTAATTTTATCAGTGCCGATTATTCGTACAGGCAATGAGTAGATGCAATTATATACAGTCATCGTGTCAAGCCCACCAACACTAACACCCATTCTCCGATGCGGGCCACGTCAAGGGTCAAAAGCAAACGCCATTTCTTCCTCAGGGAAAGTCGATACATCGGGAGCGTGGGTTGGCTCCCCAGAATCCCACATTCCCCGCATTAGATGGGCGCAAAAAGCCGGAGAAATTGGCCCGTCTCCAGAGCTTGGAGCTGTGAACCCCCACGTTCGGATGGATTCCGGGATCGTCGACGGGTATGAGCGCGGGATAAGCAGTGTGGCCATTTTATGATGAGAATTTGCCAGTTGCAGTTGGCAGATATAGCAATATCCAGGATGAAACTCACTCGCCAGGAGATCAACCAACATAACAATCAGGAATCGTGTTGGGTGGCCATCCATGGGGCTGTGTACGATGTCACAGGTAGGGAAACCACAATCCCTGAAGGCCCTACGACCCCAGGCTAACTAACTTCTGAAGACTTTTTGGACTCCCACCCAGGTGGTGCAGCTGTGATTTTGCGATGTGCGGGTAAAGACGCGACTGGCGATTTCGACTCTGTTCATTCGCTGGAGCTTTTGAGTGAAGCACTCCCTGAAAGCGCCCTCCAAGGCCATATTGATCCTGCTGAATTTGACACGGTAAAAGAAAAACAAGATGCGACGAAAGAGAAGAAATCAAACCCAGCCGACGACGGTCTCCCACCATTGCAAACTCTGATCAATCTACATGATTTTGAACACGTTGCTCAGAAGCTGCCTGCTACAACATGGGCCTATTACTCATCCGGTGCAGACGATGAGATCAGCAAACGGAATAATGCCCTGGCATATCAAAAGATTTCCCTTCGTCCACGTATCCTGCGAAAGATTCCGGCTGTCAATACGACCACCGCAATCTTAGGGTACTCTACCACGCTACCTGTCTATATCTCTCCAGTAGGTCTTGCAAAATTTGCCCATCCACAGGGTGAGTGTGCGCTGGCAGCTGCAGCTGGTAAGGATGGACTGGTCCAAGTCCTCGCAAACGGATCCAGCATGCCGATTGAACAGGTGATGAAGAGTCGCACCTCACAGAAGCAGCCTATTTTCCAACAATTATATGTCAACAAAGATACCAAAAAGTCTGTTGAGACTGTACGGCGAGCTGAAAGAGCTGGTGCTAGTGCTATTTGGATTACGGTCGACTCGCCCATGGTGGGGAAACGCGAGATGGATGAACGGCTGAATTTGAGAGTGACGGTATGGACTCTGCCCGGAAGATACCAATGGGCCGTTATTGTATTTACTAACGTGTTTCAGGCTACCGACAATAATACGGAAGGACAGGGCGTAGCGAAGATCATGGCCAGCTCGATATCTCCATTCATCGACTGGGAGATTCTCACATGGCTTCGTCAACTAACAGATCTCCCTGTTGTCATCAAGGGAATCCAATGTGTGGAGGATGCCGTGCTTGCCTATCAGCATGGTGTGCAAGGTATCGTACTCTCGAACCATGGAGGACGCTCGCAAGACACGTATGATATCTCCTGACTATGACCCCGTTCCTCATGCTATTGCTATGCTCACGTATATAAACAGGGCACAATCACCTCTTCTAACACTACTGGAGATTCGGAAGTTCGCGCCTCACTTGATTGAGAGCAAGATGCAAATCTTTATTGACGGTGGCATTCGTCGAGGAACAGATGTACTCAAGGCCATCGCACTAGGAGCAACTGCTGTGGGATTGGGCAGACCATTTTTGTTCAGTTTGTCTGGATACGGGGAGAAGGGAGTGCGACGGATGATTGAGATTCTGCGACAGGAAATCGAAACAAATATGGTTTTCCTAGGAGCGAGCAGTCTTGAAGAGCTGAGACCCGAGATGGTGAATACCAGTCGGTTGGGGAAACACTTGATAGCCAGCGTAAAGCTATAAATTAGATCAATCGCTTACCAGTCCCTTTCGCTTGAATATCGAATGCCAAGAATACTACCTCATCCCAAATCCCCCCTAATTGTCCGTGGAGAGTCCACGAGTCCACCCCCACGCGGCCATCCTCCGATGCGGGGAACCTTGGAAGTCGAGTCTCAAAAAGAACCTTGGGATACAGCATGCACTTCGTGCCTTGGATACACATTTGATCCTCACAAAATGGCAGACAAGATTGATGTCCTCGTCTATGGATTGGGAGCGTGAGTTCAGCCTCTTTCACAAAAATGGTATTATACTGACTTCTATAGGATTGGCTCCTTCTACGCCTTTATACTGAGTCGCTCCGATCGTGTGCGACTGACTGTCGTGGCACGTTCAAACTATGAAGCTGTTCAGGCAAATGTGAGTACTTTGGCGTGGATTAGGCTATTCCAGTATTAATATCCGGGCTCCGAAAGGGAATTACTCTCAATAGCCAAAATCATGGCCAGCATACCTTTCACCCACACCGAGGTATGTCAAATATACACGATCCAAACCAAATTATCTTGCTGATAACCCAACTAGTGGTAAAATCTGTCGCGGAAATTTCACCAGTCGACTACATCGTGTGCGCTCACAAGGCAATCGACCAGGATGAGGTGGCAGCCCTGCTACAGCCAGCCATCGACAGCAGGACTACAATTGTAGTCATTCAGAATGGCGTTGGTAACGAGGAGCCATTCCGAAAGCGGTTCCCCGACAACCCGATCATAACCTGTGTGGTACGTTCTCTTCACATCGTCAATTCCAGTCTCGTTCTAACTTCCACAGACGTGGGTAGGAGCCACGCAGACAAGTCCTGGGATTGTCTCGCACACCAAATCCGAGGATATGCAGATCGGCTTATTCCCTAACCCCAAGGTCGAAAGCCAAGTCGAGCAACAACGACTTGATGCATTTGCCGATCTTCTCCGCAATGGCAAGACTCGGTTCCAGGTCCTTGAGGATATGCAGATCCAGCGATGGGAGAAGGTGGTTTGGAACGTAGCATGGAACTCGTTGACGACCCTCACGATGGTGGATACACAGTCGTGGTTGAAGTCTTCAGAAGACGCGACACCTTTCACACGCCAATTGATGCAGGAGGTCATCAACGTCGCCCGTGGCTGTGGTGTACCGCTGGAAGATGGTCTGATTGACCAGCTTATGGACAAGATCAATGCCATGCCTGGGATTGGAAGCAGCATGCAGACGGATTGTAAAAGTGGACGACCAATGGAGATCGATGTTATCTTGGGCTTCCCAGTCCGGAAATCTCGAGAACTCGGCATCCAAGCACCCTTTTTGGAGACACTGTACGTTCTTCTTCGGGCGGTTGATGGTCGACTCAGGGCCGCACTGTAGGAATAATAAATGCGATAGTTGATTTGGTTTCAATTCTATGACTTAAGGTTCGTTATAGACACTAGACCTCGGGACAATGAAACTTGTACTTAATCCCACCAAAATGAGACTCGTATTTGAATCATCCGTGATAATCCAATGTATTCAAGGGTCAGATCAGTTGTCCACTTCCCTTGCCACAGGGGAAATGCCATCCGTAGCGCCATATACTATACCCTTTTTGTCTCGCTTGATCTTTCACGCGTCGATTACAGAGGAAGTATGACTCGGGCAAGATGTTCGACATATGGTGATATATATGAATGTAAATTTCTTGCCTGCCAAAGATCTTTCCCATGCAGGTGTCATATGACACTGTCGCTCCACATCGGCAACCTTCAAACCAGCCCAGACACGGGACTATGGGAAAAAGGCGCCCCAGAGGATATACACACGGTTCCGGATATTTTTACAATGCACCAATGCGACGCCTCCTCTCATGACGTCCAAAATGCAAGTGAACAAAGCGAGGACCAGCTTGCTTGTCCAACTGTCTATATGGGGAGGCTTATCAAAGTCAAAAACGCCCATGTCCCGATGAATATATACCCCCGAAACATAATATAGCGTATCCAAATCACAAGAAAATTCGTGGCACATAAAGGCAGGGTCGTCAGGGTTGAGTAGGAGAGGGTGATCTTCGGATCTCCTGTAGCTGAATTGAGGTGGTCTTATCCACCTCCACTGCTGACTCGCTGCCCGGGGTATCAGGAGGTTTGATATTCTCTGGTTCCTGGTCAACGGCGAACCTCCAACGGTTATCGGCCCCCATGAACATGCGGAAAGCGTAGCGTTTGTTCAGGGATACAAGGTGAGCATGCCGTTCAGCACTGCTCCAGCTGTGTGTATTTGTAAAATCATGAAGCATTTGGCTGTGCGAAATCCAGGGAATGACCGCTCCAATGGATCGCGGCATGCGGGGTCCCCGGAATCGGCCGCGTCGCGTTCCGAACACTAAAAGCACAACAATCGTGTCGAAGGCAATGATGGCCAGAGCGATGGCAAGTGATGGACCGGACGGGACCATGCGCCAGGTAACGCGAGTAATGGTTGCATTTGTGGCCGGGACCGGGTTATCAAGAGATTCCAGATAAATATCGCGCCAAATTGAGAAGTAGGTGCTATAGACCCATTGATACACAGTACGAGTCATGTCGGTCAGAAGAGCGGGGTCGAGGGCGTCAAACTCAGGGTCTTCGCGTTCGTAGAGACGGGCAACAAGGAAGCCTGCCCAATCGTAGGAAGAAATATTATATGTCCCGGTCTGCATGCTAGTATTGCCGACAAAACTGCTAGGAATAGCCGCAAAGACTTTGTTGAACTGACCGAGACTCACGGTTGCATTGTCGTACATGGTCCCATGGGTGATAGATGTATTGGGAACAGGGTCATGCCGACTGATCTGTCCCTTCTGGTTGAAAGAGATAGAGTAGCTTTGCAACGTTGCCTGGGGTTCACATTGCAATGCAATCGTGTTGTTATCCGTGATTGGGGTGTCCGGCAAATAATCCCAACGGCCGACAACTAGAACGGTCGATGTCTGGCAGATGTCGGATGCCTCGTCATCATCTGGGGACAGAAAGTGAATAGATAGCGAGATACCTTCCTGTTTGCTCTTCAAGAGTGGCATGCGCGCCATGCATTCTATAGAAGAGTTGCCAAATGGTTCATATCGCCAATGTTGATGACCATCGCCTGTATCATGGACAAGAGCGTCGGATGAAAGAGGCTCGCACTTGAGCTCAGTTCCAACACCAAGCGTTGAGGCGCCATAAGTCACATCTGGGTTGCGATTCGTCACGTGTACTGGGACGAAAGACTGATATGGGCCAGTCCAAGACAGCATGGGGACTCCGCTGCTGATGCTGCTCTGAATCAAACCATACTCGGTGAATTCCTGGGCGAAGTCGGTCCCCCAAAGTATAGACTGGCTATAGTTCATTGATAAATCACTGGTATCCAATGTTGAGGTCGTCAATTTCTGAGTGAAAAGCGCGCCAGCAACAACAGTTAGAGCCATATTAACAACGCACGCAATTGATACGAGGCCCAGCAATGGTTGCCTGTTGCGCACGGACTTGAAGAAAATGGCGAGCGGACTTTGGGACGAATAGTTGAGTAACAGCGATGTCCGTGCCGGCGCGTTGCCGCGTTGCAGGTGGACCCAAGGCTCCAAGACTGTGAGGTTTCGGTGAATGGAGGTACATAGAGCGCCGACGGAAGATGCGACGATGGAGGGCAGAAAGGAAAGGACAATCTGGAACGAGCTCGAGTCGGACTGGGTTAGGTGGCTGAAGCGGCCGTTTCGAAGCAAAGACGAGACCACTAGTCCAATGAGGATAATCACTCCCGCTAGCGCTAAGAATTCAACAAGGAAAAAAGGGATCAGGAGAAAGTGAGGCATCGGATCAACACGGGTTCGGAGGTTCTCTCCAAGCTGGACAGGGGAGCCTGGTGATACAGTCAGTTACAGTTCTCGACGATGAATAGGATTCAAAGGATAAGGATGGGGGGGGACAAACCATCTTCAGCGAGAATCTCCAGCCTATTGCCAGAAGGGCCTGGGCGCCAGTAACACCGAGCATTTCTGAAGATACGACGAAGCTGCCGAGTAGAGAATTGATGAAATTCCGCCACTGGCGCTGCAAGGATGTTGGACGGGTGAAAGATATCAGCGGCAATACTGCACATGGCACCGATAGACCCTGGGTCACTTTGGAGAAACAGTTCACGAGAACTATACATGTAAAGGAGGTACACCGCAGTCAAAGTGGCCAGGGCAAGGATGAGCTCAGACCAAAGGGCCGCGAAGTCAACAACCGCAATAGCAACTTGGTTCGACAGGCGCTCAGCGGCGAGAATATTTGGTGCACTGTCGGGATCGAACAAGCGACTGAATGTGAGCACGAAAGTCTGTTTGACATCCCGCGCAATCTTGGATGCAAAGTCGGTCTCTGTCATGACTGTCGATGTGTCTAGCACCAGGACAGGCTGGAGATCTCCTATTTCTTGGCTGATAATCGGGAGTTCAGTTACAGTGCGAGCCCCGGTGGTAGCATTTTCACGAATGAAAAGCATGTCGCTGGTGAACGGAGCCCGCTGAGAGAGCAGAGCTTGGAAATGTTCAATGTTAAACTCTGCTGCTGTGAGCGCGCGGGTGGTGGCTTGATCGACATCGATAGATATGATGGAGCTGTTGGTGTGCATAGCCACACGAGCCTCCGCTTTATTATATGTGATATCACAGGCAAAGGCCATACCGGACGCGGAGTACTCGGTCGAGGTCGAAGTCGAGATTGGATTGGTCATATTGACTCCGATGAGCATACCATACAAATCATATGGGCTGCAGCCAAATTCGGTAAAGGCCTGGGTTCGATACGGAAATGATTCTTTGGCACCAGCCCCGATCATCGGCTCCCAATATCGTACTTGCAGGAAATCAGTGGTAGGAAAGAAGACACTCTCGTATTGAAAATCAAGGGCGCATTTGGCGGCTCCGTGTGCATCATTGAAATCAATACCACTGGCCTTCCATGAAATTGTTGGATATTCCGACTGGGGATCCTGGATAGCAACGTTCAGCTTGTCCCCGACAGAAACATTCTGGCAGGAAAGCTGAGCCCAGTACAGCGTCTGATCAACAGTCCACGTTGTACTCTCGTCTTGGCGACTATCGGGTATCTCCACGGGCGCCAAGGCGTATCTGGAGGATCGGGAACGGCCCAATAGATCATCTGAGAAGACAATGTCGCCATCGGCTTGCGTTGCGATCCAGCTCGCTTGTGTTCTCAAATCCACAAGGTCGGGCCAGCTTTTTATGGTTCTGTCGTCCACCACCGTCACCTCGCGCAGCTCCAGTACCGTACTCTGTAGAGCGGGGAGAATCATTCGGATCGAGAGCGTGACAAAGGAAACCCAGAATACGACCCAGTGGCGGCGGATTGCGGCATTGATCGGAGTGACAATAGTTTGACCGAAGTTGTAGTTGATGAAGAGGACGGTAGCCGGCGCTCCCTCGGGTCGGGACAACTGAAAGTATGGTTCCAGGCGGAGGACATCGAAATCGGTCACGGTCCATACCAAGACGAGCACGAGGGAGATGATGATAGGGAGGTAATTGTAGGCAAAAGATTGGGCGGCGTTGACATCTTCGGTATAGCTAAAAAAGACCAAACCCCCTTCGCGACCGCTATACTGTCGCAGCCCTTCCAGGCTCAGCAGCATCGTTAACATCAAACATATTAGGGAGATCAGGTATGGCGGGCGCAGAGCCACTGGGCGCCAACCTCGAGGTTGAGGGCGGACTAGGGGCAAACGAAACGGGATGAAACGACCTAGTTTACATCTCGATTAGCGTATACTCATATACCTCCGTGAGGCTCAACGGAATGCGAAAGGAAAAGGGGCGTCAGCCGACAACAACCACTCACCGATATATTGTGCCCAGCGCCCTACCCCGTCACTACCGGACATGCTGGATGAGGTCCCGAAGGCGGACGATGTGTTTGATACAATCCAAGCGCATTTCCAAGTCAAGTTTCAACCACTCAACAAGACTCTGCTGCAAACACAACAGGCCATAATTACACAAAGGGGGTGAGAGACAAAGGTTCAAAGAGACGGGATAAGAAACCACTAGTAGAGCCCGCGAAACCGGATGAAAAGAATCCCAAAGCCAAGAAAACGAGCTTGAACATGACGAAGAAGGGGAGAATCGATTTTGTTGTGGCTGTGCCGTCTGTGCCTGTATCCACACGTGGGGCGGATTAGTCCTCAACAAGACCCCGATCGACTTCACACGATGTGGAGCACATATTCTATTGACTTGAGGACATTAATCTGGAATTCTCCCATGTGAGCTCAAAATATACTGAGATTTCAATCGATCTTCTAATAGTACACTCTGGTCCAATCCAACAATAACATCAATCATCAAGGTACCCCAATTCAAACGAGCGACGATTAACGAGCGACGATTAGAACAATATCTGAAAGAACCTCATAGTTTCACAACTGAGCAACGGTCAACTGCTACGGTTCATAGAGCTGGCAATCATTGTGAAAAGCAATGACCAGTGTTCAGACCAGAGGACGGACAGATGACGATGTAACACCGGAGGAAGAAGCATAGCCGGGAGGAGAGGCAACACCAGAAGAGGAAGCAGCCACAGATGAGGAAGCGAAATGAGTGCCGAAAGGCTTAGGCAAGCCAGTTCCAAGTGGAGCGGTCGGAGTGGGGGTAGCAGTGGGGGTCAAGAGAGGAAGGCTCTCGTCGGCGCGTTTCTGGGCACCCGCAGAGGCTATAGCGCTACCCACGGACTGGGCATCAGCCAGCAGGGACGGAAGGTCCGTGGGAATCGACAGAGACTCACCGCGCTTCTGAGCCCCAGCAGAGGCCAACGCAGCCGCAGCCGACTGAGCATCAGAAAGCAACGAGGGAAGATCGGTAGGGATGGAGAGCGACTCGCCGCGCTTCTGGGCACCTGCAGAGGCGATAGCACTGCCGATAGATTGGGCATCGGCTAGAAGAGACGGCAGGTCTGTAGGAATTGAGAGAGACTCGCCGCGCTTCTGGACACCCGCAGAGGCGATAGCGCTGCCCACGGACTGGGCATCAGCCAGCAGGGACGGGAGGTCCGTGGGAATCGACAGAGATTCGCCGCGCTTCTGGGCGCCAGCACCGACAGAAGCGAGAGCTGCAGCCGCTGACTGAGCACCGGAAGCCAGGGACGGGAGGTCCGTCGGGATGGAGATGGCCTCTCCGCGCTTCACGCCACTGCCGCTGGGGATAGGCGCCGAGGTTAAAGGCCTAGATCCAGAAGATGGAGTGGCAGATGACGATGGTGCCTCGGTGCTGAATGCATTAAGGAAGCTGGGGAGAGGCTGATCGGTTGACAGATGAACCGGAGTCGATGCAGCAGAAGAGTTGGATGCAATGTAAGTGCCGCTAGAGAACGGAGCACCCACGGCAGAGCCGGAAAGAGCGAGAGCAAGTGCGGCAAATGAGGTTCTCATTGTGAAGAGACTGAAAAGAAATAATGGAGTATTGAGAAATGAAAGATTGTCGGTCAACGAAGCTCGCACAGCGAGGGAAGTTTGCAATGAAATGAAGATGATGGTATACAGAAACGATCTCGGATCTACTTGATGAAAAGAATCGAATGGAGGGATTCCAGGGATTTTATATCTTTCGTAGGCCGTAGCACATCATCGCTTCTTCGGAATAAACAGCCATTGCTTGTGTTCGTACACGTGGGTCTGTTCCTCCATGCTTATGTTCCCTATCTTGAGAATAGCCCTCGACTGGCCGAGAACGGACGATTGCCAGATCTCGTCATCGGTTAGATCTATTCGGGAAGGGTTCACAATATCCGAGCCCGGGCTGATAAACTTGCTTGAACTCTCGTGCCGATCAACTACTCGGTTGGGGCTTCGGTTGGAGTGCCCCTGGGGTATACCAGTGGTACACATAGGGCATGACCAACGGTCGAAAAGTCACAAAATTGTAAAGCGTACGAGGCTGCCGATCATCAATTCATGGGATTGTTCATTCCAAGGTTATATCCCACATCTACATGGTATGTGCCAATTAGAGCCGGGTATCGAAGTTTGGGCGTACACGTGCGACTCCCGATGTTCCCAAGGTTGGACTCATAGTGGGACCGATAGAGCCCCGATAGACGCATTTGGAATAAGCCCCGTGAATATGGGGAACTATTTGTGGAGAGAACATTGGAGATCCAGCGGTTCGCAGGGCGAGATAATTGAGGCGACGACCCACCATTTTAGAACAATATATGGGTAACGGAGATGTGAGAATTGAGAATGAGGAATTTATATCCGTGGTCTCTATAGATCTGGTTCGGAATTTGTATTGTCCCATCTCCACTCTGATATCTGCCCTGCCGGTTGAGTTTTCCGATCGGGGAAGCCCTGCCGAGGTCCAACCCGGCATGCCTAATTTACGGGCGAGGCCTCTGCTTGACTTGAGTATGTATCGAGATACAGACATATTGGAGCACTCTACGAACATCCAATCATAAATGCCGGGTTTTATTGGCCATTCTTTACCCTTATATGCAGTCTTTGGGCTGAACATAATACTGCGGTGTCTTTTTGGATGGCTTTCTATTTTACTACGTTTTCTTCGCGCTGTTATACCTAGAAATACTTAGCTATGATTGATAAAATGACTTCATCTTAAGGGTGCTTGGGTATGGCAAACCGGTTGGTTAGGGTTATAGGGGGTCCGGGCTCCAATAAATATACAACTTCAGGTACATCTCCAAGAACCCAACGAAGCTTCTACAACGTCTCTGAAGCCCCCAAAACAATTATTCCCCTCGTCAATAGACACTGTATATCCTCTTCAGTTTTCTTTTACCCCTTGGAAACTAAGATGGCTACTCATGGCACTACGATGGTCACTTCAGTCCTGGCCAATTTAATCTTGATAACACTTGCCGACTCATTGACCAACAGTGCTCTTGGAGTGCTCATAGATCCACCCTGGCCACTGATTCCAGGATTTTGGAATATTGGGAGCAGCTTACGTGCTTCTTCCCGGTATGCCCTTGAATTGCTCAGAGCATCCATTCCCTCCAACGAGCAATTAACAAATCCAGAGTTTGACTGTTGTACTCTCAGCTCTTATTATAAACACCTTGGACGTCGCTACCGACTTGTCTTTACTTGCTTTTTTGGGCAAGTCAGATCACGGATGACGTCGCTGGTCGGATCATTCTGCTGGTTGCTTCGCTTGGAAGTGCAGGTACTTTGGTTGGTATAAGGACTTTGTGTCCCATTTATCAGTGGAGTGTTGGTTATACTTCACTTGCTGGAGGGTTCCTTATTGTATCTGTGCTGTAAGTCTTTTTCCGTTTTCTACCGTTTGTCAGACATGTGTTGATAGATCAGCCTATCTACCTTGGGCACTGAAGCTCAATCCTGCCATATAGAGTTGTAGAACACTTATTGCGATTACGCCAATAATTGGGCTTTGTTGAATGCTGAAAACAAGGTGATGAAGATCACTCCCGGTAACTTTCCTAGGTACTTAAACGCTCGGAGATCCCCCGGAACTCTACCCTATGTGCCTGGGAGCTATTACAATCGTAATAAGAGTTCGTTTTTCGATGCCGGAGGGAGAATCTATGTTCCCACTGCCTAAGAGTACATGCAAACTGGACTTGGCGTGTCTAACATGCCCCTTAAGGCTCCACTTAAGGTGGATCCGGGCTGAGGGCTGTTTTTCATTTTTAGTTTCATTTCCTTTTTCTTTTGCAGGTAACTTGCTTGACTTCAGTTCCACGCCGCTTCTGTGCTTAACTTCGTTATGGGTGAAATTCCAGTTATCTCTTCTGCATCTAATGCAATGGACAACTGCCCTGTCCCTCTTGGTCTGCCGGAGCTCATATTACAAAAGATGGGGTACTACCAGCATCCGGTCTAGTATGTCTCCATTCCTGGCCACAATCACCTGTTTCATCGTTCTAATTTTGTGCTTAATAGCGTCACGGTTTGTCTTTTGGCATCTCCTCTTGTGGTGTTGTATCCTATTTGCCGTCAATATTGTGATCCAGACTCATGTCGCTATTATCGCTCCATCACTTTTTATATACTCGTATTTTTCTTCATCTTTGTTATTTGGCGAGCAATATATCGGAAGGAGAAGGAGGACTCCCAAGCTATACGTGTGACAGGGACGCAGCAACAAGAGGAGCAAGCAGAGAATGTTTAAGTTTTGTTCGGGATTTGGGATTTCTTTACAAGTAGACTATGGCTATTGCTCGCCTACATGTGTTGAAAGAACAGACTATACAGTTGACTTGGTTGTGGAAGCAAGGAAGCAATAGAGGTAGCCTAAAAAAACGACACAGTAATAGGGTATATGCGCGCATGTTCAATGGGACCTGCGCCCTTGAATCCCCTCCACAAAAAAATATAAATATAAATATAAATAGAAAAGCAAGAAGCAAATAAACCGCAATCAACGGGCCATAGAAACAAACGGTGAGAAATGGTTGAATAAAAGTGTCACCTCGAACCACATATTATCGGAGGTCGAAAGCAAGGCAGGACAAAAGCTAAACAACGTGGTAGCCTTTGTCCAGCAGATGGTCAACTGCGATAATGGAACAAAAGTCCTTGAAAGTCCCTGGGGTGTGGGCATAGCGAAAGAATCCAAGAACTCTTCGGTTCGCATCCCAGATTGGCGACCCACAAACTCCATCGACGATTTCGCGGGTAGAGTTTTGGCCAAGGTAGACCCAATGACAACGGATCCATTTTTGCTTAGGCTCATGAGGATCCTCGCTGGGGATGCGTATGATGGAGTGTGCCAGCCGTGTCCCTTCATATACCCAGAGAATGGGCTATCCAGGAAAATCTCGTCGCCGATTTTTGTCTCTCCCGCCCGAATAAAGTCAAGCAGCTTGAACGACTCGCTTGGAACGACAGTGTTTTCAAAAGGTTCATTGAGGAATTGCACTCCGTCATTGAGCTTAACGACTTTGGTAACGGATAGGAATCAAAGGGCCATTGTCGTGCGGATCGTTTGTCAGGTAGCAAGGTACACCGGCAATCTCCTGAGGCCATGGCATAGGCGGTAGTTCATCATCAAATCGATAAACTAGAACTCGATTGTCGAACTCGATTGCTTGGGTTTTAGGAAACACGTCGAAGAGGAGTTTTTCATTTTCAGGTTCAAAGTATTTTGAAGGATCTTGTCGAAGATCAAAGGGCATTGATATTTTTCGAACAGATCGCAAGGGAACTTGGATATCGAAACGAAAATCTTTCTCAACGTGTGTCGGACTTGAGTTGGTGTCAAACTGGGGTATGGCCTCCATTAGGCTATACACATTAACCGTGGTTTTTGTGTTAGTCGAGTGGAATAATGCCGTATTTTATTCCAACAGTTGCTAACGCCAGTTTCACCTTGTCGATCCTCGGACGATCCTCTCCCTAAATCATTTAGTTAGTTATAAATACTTTGGATTCACGTTGATATCAAATTCACTTACCCACATGCTTGACGGTGAAACCCTTTGGAACGCATTGATCGATTGTATCAGATGCGGAGATGAAGATCAGGTCTTTCGACCGCGATGATTCCGGTGAGGGAATCGTCTTTCGTCTCTTGCATGTGTGGAGATCTTCGGCTGATACACGTCTGGGTGTGGCAACAAGGATTTCTTGTTGAGACTGCATTGTGATGGATTAGTGAGACCAAAGTCAGCTAAGGTTAGATGGAGAAGAAGAGAGAGGTTGAAAGACGAAAGACGTCAATAATGAGTTAAATCATGTGACTCATCGCGCTTTCCTTAAATGTCAACGGATAGGTATGGCTTTATGTTTGTTTTGGTAGCCCTCCAGGGCTGTTTGTGGTCTTTCCTGTGGTCTTTCCTGTGGTCTTTTCGAAGGTCTTTTCGGAGGTCTTTCGGAGGTCCTCTAGATGGGTATACTCAAGTATCTCTGCAGATGTACTCATGGATTTTCTTCCCTTTGTTAGTGCTAACTATAGCTAGAAGGATAAGAAGAATTAGCTGTCACTTCTGTATCAGACCTTGCCATATGCTAGAGATCGGCCAGCCCTAGGTGGTAGTTTTATATTCACATTAATCAATCTTCTTCAATCGATATAAAATTTGTTAAACTCATGCCTGGGTACATTATTTTCTGCTGTGCAAAAGCCAGTGGTCGTGGTGGTCGCCAGAAACCCTCGTAGACGTGGAAATCCAGAGTGGAGATGGCCCGAGGCCTTGGTCTTGGCGGTCGGAGCTTTCCCCGAGAGCTCGCCCTCGCTCCCCTCTTGTTACTCCTCACCTACTTCCAATCCGCCTCTTCCCCTCCTCAACCATGGGTATTTTCAGCAAATTGGTCAAGACGACCGTCGCCGGCAGTATTGCCTCGGTCGGTGTCTTCTGGGGCGCCACACGCAATGACATTTTCGAGGTCATGGACAGCTCCGATCCTATCTTCCAATCGGCCTTTTACAAAAAGTTCAACCCGAGTGGCAACCCAACTCTTCATGATGTCTGCGTTCGTCGGATTCCACTAGACAAGATCCAGCCCTCACTGGTTGAGGAGAAGGGCAAACTGGTGGAAGCGTTCTGTGCCGGTGTCTGGGGTGGCATGGGTAAGTACTACACTGGGGAAACCAGCCTCGTCGCAATGGCACAGATCCTAATATTTTATTTCCCCTCTCTCCAGGCTATATTCCCCAGCGAGCCTTCCTTGAACGAAAGTACCGTGGCCCCGAGACTGCCGACCACCTCTGGGACCGATCGGACCTCCTCAAAAACAAGTACGAAGTAGGAACCATCATCACCGACCACTTCGAAGTCGTCGAGAAGACCGAAGACCGTATTGTCGTTCGCTGCGGTGACTCCCCGCGCATCCGTGAAGTCCGTCCCTCCGACGGCCTCTTCGAAATTGCTGCTGTGGTCAAGCGAGACCAAGGCGTGGCCGAATTCAGCCTGAAGAGCTGTTTCTACCAGGGTCTCGGAAAGGCGGAAGCTGCACCTATGGATGAAAAGGTGGCTTGGGCACACCGCCAGTATACTAAGTTGCTGCTGGAAACCGCTGTGCTGAAGAAGTGCGTCCGGTAAGGTGGAGTGGAGAACCTCTAACCGCGGGACTTGTTGGCACAAAGGACCCCAAGTTTTCGGTTAGGACATGCCGTGTATATATCCCTCACGATATTTCGCTGATCATAATCTGCGAACATCTGAATGCTGTCAATTTTTACCTAACTTTTTTATTTTGTCATTCTTCTACTATACATATATCCTTCATCGACGGCAAAGATTCCGCACCTTTCCCTATCATGAGGTTGACATGTGGAAAAAATCAAGTCTTCTCCACCTCTCCCCGGGGCTCCTCTGTGTCTGGGAAGACCTTCTCATTAACTGCTATTGTTTCTTTATCACTAGTGAGAGTGATAGCCAGCACGGTCGGGATGGCGACAATCAACGAGCCCATGCAAAGCCCCCAGTTCATAGCGAATTGGGTCATTGCGGGTTTCTCCATGGCGTTGATGCGCCACGCCATTGCACCACCGGTGCTCTGGAAGGTCTTGTACGCTCCAACCAGAACGGCTGCTGTGGCTGGGGAATTGGACTGGGCACCAACAAGCCAGTAGCAGAATGATTGCCACAACGCATCATAGGCGCCATAGAAGATGTAGAGGAACATCGGGCCCACTGAGATATCAGCGTCTGTGTAATCGATATCCTGCTTCAGGCCCTGCTCCAGACGGAGGTCAGACCACACTTGGAACTTATAACCGCCACCCCAGATGGCCATTCCAGTGACAAACAAGAACGCCCAAGCGATGCGAGCGCGGTTGGGTCGGCTGACACCGGGAATATCGAGAATGAGACCCATGACGAGACCACCCAGCATCTGCGCAATCCAATAAAGCGAACCGTTGAGCGAACGAGTCCGGATATTGAAGTTCATACCGTTCACAGCATTCTGTTGGTAGGAATAGAACACGTTGGCCGAGAAGAAGAGGGGAAGCATACACAACACCCGCCAGTTGCAGATAGTCTGGAGGGAATGGCGAAGAATCTGACGGAAGTTCTTCTCGCTCTCCGGTGTGACCTCCATCTGGGCAACTCTAACATACGATGGTGGACAGATGAGCGTTCCCAGCGCCCATCCAAAGGCCATGATGGTAAGCAAAGCAATATATGTAGCGTCGCTGACAGTTCCGGTCGTCGATTTAAAGTTGAGACCGAAGCTAGCGAGAGACCCGACGCCACCGCCAAGATTGAAGATAATCCAGAAGGCTGCGATTGCGCGACCCTTCTGTGACTCGGGCACGTAGGTCGTCATGATCGCACCCTGTGCCACCCACAAGAAAGATGCTCCTACGCCGAGAATGGCACCAGAGCCGATCACGAATCCGCCGTTACTGGTTGCTGAGGGAGTACAGATTAGATGTGGGCAAAACACGCTGTGGATTTGCAACTGGACATACCATTGAAGCACAGGAGACTGCCGGAATACAATGCATAGGTCCATCCTCCAAGCAAGAGACAAACTCTGGGTCCAACACGATCGAATATAGGGCCGACGACGAAAAGAGCAGTTCCCGCAGTACAAGCCAGGAGAGCAACATTAGCATTCGCAGCGACAGTCTGGTCAACCTGACCGGAACCTCCCAGCCCGCTGAGCGCATTGTACATCTAATGCTATTGTCAATTCACTGGATTGGAAGAATAGCCTTTGCCAAACTCACTCCTGGGCAGCAGAAGCATATGAAACTGATTAAGATGATCTGGAACCAAGAATGAGTCCATATCTTGTACAAGGTCGAGCGGTTTTCATTTTGCTCAGTACCTGCGGCAACACGCCCTTCTTCGACCGTTTCATTCGACATCTTGTGCGTACGAAACCAAAAGTCCGGGGAGGGGACTGGGGTCTTATGTTACAAACTCCCAGCGTTGCCGATATCCTCCTAGGCCGGACTACTGTGGGTCAGCTTATCGAGTCCGGGGCCCCACGCGATACGGGGCTTGGGTTGCACGCGAGGACAGGGGTTGTGGGTATAATATGGGTATAATATGGGTATAATATGGGTATAATATGGGTATAATATGGGTATAATATGGGTATAATATGGGTATAATATGGGTATAATATGGGTATAATATGGATATAATATGGATATCAGATGGTGTATCCCTAGGGTATCTCCTGTGAAGTAGTAGCAAAAGTGGAACGCCATTATCTTTAGATTGGGGATGCAGCTCCTTATCACACGACCTTCCTTCTCGACGAATCCTGTAGGAGATAACTCCACTGTATCTTCCATATCGGCTCCTTCCGATTCCTTTCTGGGAAAAGTCTGGAGAAGTGAAGATCCACTCATGTCGCTTGTCTAAACGGTCCAATCCCACGCTGTCAAGATCCCTTTGTTGTAACTCTACTTTGTAACGGCCCCCATTTGATCAGACCGCGGGATGTTTGTGGAACAAGGACCTCCTCTTCGCTTTACGTACGGAATTCTGTCAGTTCCCGCATCGAAATCCACCTCGGGAAATGGGGCGATATTAGGCACTCGGCTTGCATAGCGCCAACTCGAAATGGATCCAGCTTCGCCTCCCAAACCGTCTAAAAACCCCCTTGTCTCCGTTTCCCGCATGGTATGATCCGTGATTCGCGAAGAAAAATACATTAAAACCCCCGGCAAGAAACGGCGTCAAGCTTGTCACCTTTCAAGTGATCACCCCAGAAATACCCTGCATAATGGATCTCGGGAGTCTATCTCAACTCCAAACGGAGGGGGTCAATCCCCGAACCGTGCATATTGATCGCATGTCGACACTTGAAATGTGCACCGTGATCAATGCCGACGATCAAAAAGTCCCCGAGAGTGTTGTTCCTTGCTTGCCCGTTATCGCAGGAGCCATTGACGCATTGACCCCGCGAGTTCGACGAGGCGGCCGGGTAATTTATGTCGGTGCTGGCACCAGTGGAAGGTGAGTCATGTGAAATCCTGGTCTTTTGGTTATTAAACAGGAAATTAAACAGGAAATTCTAGGCTTGGAATCTTGGACGCATCGGAAATTCCCCCAACCTTCGCCGCCCCTCGCGGGCAGTTCGTCGGTCTGATTGCTGGTGGAGATGCCGCAATCCGATCAGCTCAGGAGGGGGCCGAGGACGATGAGAAAGCCGGTGAGGATGAGATGGAATGTCTCAATCTGAATCCGGAGCTTGATAGTGTCATTGGAATTGCAAGCTCGGGTCGCACGCCTTATGTGCTTGGATGTCTTGCTTTTGCCAAACGTCTCGGATGTGTGACCATCGCGGTTGTTTGTACAGTCCCTTCGGCGATTGGGCTTTCGGGGAATGTGGACTTTGTCATCTCACCCATATCGGGGCCTGAAGTGGTCACCGGTAGCACCCGTCTGAAGGCGGGTACTGTCACGAAGCTAGTGTTGAATATGCTGAGTACCGGTACTATGGTTCGCACAGGAAAGACTTACGGAAACATGGTATGGTTGCCATCCCTCCCCGCGTGTTCTACAACAGCTAATGCTGGGGTCCAAGATGGTTGATCTCGTGGCGTCGAATTTGAAACTCAAGCAAAGATCCCGTAATATTCTGCGGAGGTTGAGTGGAAAGTGCCAGTCCTCGTCCGACGCCGAGTTAGACGCTCTTCTTGCAAGATGCAATGCCAGTGTTAAGCTCGCTATCCTTGTTGCAGAGACCGGGGAGTCGGTTGAGACTTGTCAGGGATATGCCGACGCTGCGGGTGGAGTATTGGCCAACGCGCTGGCTGCCATCTCTAGGCCCATCGGACAGAAGCCCGCAAGTGCCCCGACTCAAAGATTTTCCTTGTGCATTGATGGCGGCGGTACAAAGTGTGCTGCTGTTGTGGCCGACGGTACGAACGTTGTGGGCCAGGGCTCTGCTGGCCCATGCAATCTGTATGGTCCCTTCTCGTTCTAGGTTTATGCTTTGCTTATCGATGCTAACATTCTTCAGAACCGACAGCATTGGAAATATAGATGGGGTTATAGCCACATTACTAGACGCTGCTAAGGCTGCTTTGAAAGACGCGCTGCCAAGTGATGTGGAACAAACAGAGTCTTCGTGGAAGGAACGTCTTCAAACATCCTTCAGCTCTGTCTGGGTCGGACTGGCTGGTATTGACCGAGCTGGCCTAGAGGGGGTGCTAGCACCCAAGCTGAGACAAGCGTTCGGCATCACTAACGAAAAGGAACTCCAGTTAACCAACGACGTAGATCTGTTGACTGCAGGTGTTCCAAGATCCCTCGGTACACCCTCCGTCCTGGTGGTGATCGCAGGCACAGGAAGTGTTGCCATGAGATACAAATGGTCTGACGATCAACAAAAGTATGCTCGTTCTGCCCGTTCTGGAGGCTGGGGTCATATGCTCGGTGATCAGGGAGGTGGCTACGCAATTGGTATGAGAGCCATCCAACACACCTTGGGAGTCTTGGAGGATATTACATTGGGGCTCGACAAAACTGGAGGCGATGAACTTTCCAAGGCGGTTGCGGATAAACTTGGATGTCAGATCTCTGATAGCGCCAGTATCGACATGTTGAACAATATTCTGGCTCAGAACTATTCGCAAGGTTTGAAGGCCCGTATTGCTAGTATCGCACCGGTTGTTCTTGGCTTGATGGACAAAAATGAGACTGCAGCAGCTATCGTGAGTTCTCAGGTGGCTTTGCTTGTTGGCGGGACTCTTGGTCGCTTGGTGAAGCCTCAAGCCACTGGCTATCAGCCAAATGAGGCCTCTGTATTGATACTAGCAGGAGGATTGATGAAGAATGGGAGGTACAGGGCCACATTCGAGAAGCAACTGGACTCACACAGATTGTATTTCAAAGGAACGGTGGTTGTGGAAAACGCAGCCCGTTCAGGCGCTACATACTAGTCTTCCCAGGGTCATTAGGCTGGTCTTTCCAAAATAGATTTCCTTCACCTTTTTATATTCCACCCTTTATTCTGTCTTCTCTCTTTCTATCCAATCTTCCATCTTGCTTTATCTTTGAAATTGAAATACCCAACCTGCTCAAATTTCTTCACTATCTGTTCTATTTCGACATCGGAACTGCTTCAATCACCGACTCCATCGCTGGGTTCTGGTTCCAAATTCCCGTGATTTCCAGCCCAGCACTATGCAAGAGATCCCTCCACTGTCGCTCCGACCGTTCCACGCCAGCCCCTATACTCATCATCTGAATATCAAGTGAAGCCTGCATCAGGGGCGTATCGGTGTCTGGCAGGACAAAATCCACAATGAGAATTCGAGAATAGTCTGGCGCCATTGCCGACACTGTATTTCGGAGGATCCTCCGACTGATCTGGTCATCCCAGTCATGGAAGATGGAACGGAAGTAGTAGACACGGGCACCTTTGACGGGCTGAGGATCCATGAAATTGTATCCCATCACCTTGATTCCTGCGCTCTCCCCCTCTACCCCCTCAACCACCTTTGGTAAATCCTGCAGCACCATCCTGCCCGGCAGGTGACCATATTCTCGCCGGAATTTCCCCAGGTCATGCCCCTGGTTGCCACCAATGTCTACCAGGAATACCGTATCTTTGTATGGCACGGCATGGCCAAACAGTCGCTCGACGGGGTATATATCATACCACATCGGCCTACCCTCGCGACGGCTAGCCATGTACGAGTTGAAGAGCTCCTGCTGCTCCTCGTGACTCGAAAGCCACTCAAACTGACTCTGTCCAACGGCCCATTGCATAGGTGACTGGGCATAATCCTGGGGGTTGGCATAGCCATGGGAGCGCAGGTACTCCGGAAGCTTGCTCAAGGTTGGAAAGGTAAGATCATATCTAAAAGAAGATTGAATTAGTAACGGCGGCAAAAGATGCAAGGGTTAAAGTCACATCATTAACATACATGCATGGGATTCCATCTCTCCCAATCGGCTGAGTTAGTGCCACCGTCTTCTCGTTGGCAACATAGACCTCGGGGGTCGGTGTGATGCACAGCCCAAGAGAAACCATAACGCGCATCAGTCGGACTATTCACGGAGTTAGGCAATCCACAATGTGTGACGAACTACTGTCATGGCAGGAAAAGATACCAATCAAATCTCGCTCAGCGCCCGTATATTCTGCCAGCTGAGCGGCTGAGAGACCCGTTCCTTTGTGTCGCTTCTCCACAAGCATGGCGAAAATGCCCAAATCGATGACAATGCGCAATGCAGCATTTTGAGGAGGCTACAGTCCAGTCAGAACACAAACTCGATTTAGGTCCGTGGAATGCCATACCTGGTAAATCAGACGCAGCACGGTTTCTGTCGGCGTTTCCACCGCAGACCTGAGTTGGTCGATCATTCGCAATAGCTCGAAGTGGGCTCGTGGAGACGGCTCCGATGCTTCTTTCAAGGCCATTTGGCCGAGACGGTTGACCAAACAATGGAATGGCGTGGTGATCGTCATTTGCGCTGCTCAGGGAAAAGAAAGCACCGATACTCAGTGTGGAATCGTCAGCTTCGAGTTGCACAAGCTAGGATGAGGGAACTATTTGGCTGGATCTCGATCGCATCTTATAGTCCCTGGTGGCCCCCTCGGTGACATTAACATCGGACAAGGCAAATAAATTTAAGAACCCTTGTTTCCATCGGCGTTCAATTCATTCCTACAACATTCGAATGCGAATGGGTAAGCTGACCCCGAAAACAGCTGAAACCCGGGGCATATCGTTTCCAGAAACTCCACCATTTAATCATTCTCGGCCTGTCGTCTGAATATGCCGCATTTGGGAGAGTAGTTGACCCGAGTGAGATGACCTTGTGTGTACATGCTTGCCCTACGGTGTACGATTTGAATCCGGGCTATCTGTGAGTGGTCTACTTTCTGTACTCACTACGCACATTACAATTTACTTTTTTTAATAAAAAAAGAACCACTAAAATACGGGATCAGCACGGAAACAGAAATCGTATGGTGATGTGAGATTGTCATGCACGCTATAAAGAGTGTGATAGAGATCACTAGTGGTTGCTAGTTCCAGGTCAGTCCCCAAAACATTTTAGCGATGCATTCTCTTCCAAATACCATGAAGTCCGAAGTTGACTCGCGATGGAAGCCGGCTATTGCAACGGTCAGTCTCGGAGCTGCGCATTTACACCCCATCATTGCTAAACTTGATGCTGCCGCCCTGAACGGCCAACAGGGGCTTGAACTCTTTCATGATGATGTAGCGCAGCTTGCCAAGACCCTTCGCGCCCACGCAACTGACAGTGCACCCCGCACTGATCGAGACTACGAGATCGACGCAGCGCACGCTATTCGAGGTCTATCTGCTGAGCGTGATCTGCAGGTCGTGGCTCTCCAACCTTTCCGACACTACGAAGGTCTCATTAACCCAGAACGGCATGTGGAACGCATCGACGAACTCAAGCATTGGGTGCAGTTATGCAAGATTCTTGGAGACTCACTCTTCATCCTGATCCCATCATCTTTTCTAGACGCTTCTGAAATCACCTCCGACCGAGAGCGTCTCGCAGCCGACCTGGCCGAGGCCGCGGATGTAGCATTCCCCGTGCGTATCGCCTACGAGGCCCTGGCATGGGGAACGTACATCAACACCTGGGAAGACTCATGGGATGTGATCAAGCGGGCCAATCGACTCAATCTCGGCATATGCCTTGATACATTCAACATAGCAGCGCGAGTGTGGGCCGATCCCACTGCCGCAACAGGGCGACTTGGCCCAAGCGCAGACAGAGATCTGCGGGAATCGATGGACCGGCTTGTACAGGAGGTTGATCCGGACCGAGTACTGATGGTACAACTTGCCGACGGCGAGCGGGTCGACCCACAAACGCCCTTTCTTCAGGCGCCAGGCCTACCCACTCTCCTAGCCTGGTCGCGGAATGCGCGTCTGTTTCCGTGTGAAGAGGGTCGGGGTGGATACCTTCCGATTCGCGAGGTGACGGATGCCTGCATTAACGGTTTGGGTTATACCGGGTGGGTCAGTATGGAAGTCTTCTCAAGATCCACCGGGGAAGACAACCCGGCCGTGCCGATGGAGCATGCTGCCCGCGCTAGTCGGTCCTGGCTGCGGGTCCTGGAATTGTTGGAAGAGAAGTCGGAGAAGGGATCTATCTAGGGCTTGGGAGGCCTGATGATCAGCACATTTTGTCTCAGTCAGTGCCATTCTGCATTTTTTGGTTCATGAATGGAACTCCGGGTGAATTCAACCGGCACAGAGGAATGATAAAATGAGCAAGTGTCTTACAATCTCTTTTCACGAATTCCTGTCTAGACTTGTAGACTGGTTCTTAATGTTGATAAAGCGTAGTCATGCTTGATGCCTACACACATACCCTCCTGGGGTCCGTATAATCCAAACGGCTCAGATCTCAGGAATGCTCCATGTAAATGGAGGAATCACTAACCGTTCCAGAATTAGTAGGGATTCCTACGCCAAACAACCGGGTTGCATCTCCTTCTGCCGGAAGACCACAGGGTCATTCCCGATACCTGGAATGCTATGCCTCTGTCTTCTGAGACCTCCCAAGGCACAAGAGAATTCAGAATAAAGTTGGAATGATCCACATAAACCCGATCGGACGGGTCAACATTCTTCAGCTGCACCCTTAATACCAGATATAGATCAGAACTCCACAGGGCATTCCCGGCTTCACGGATGCTTCTCCCGGCCCGTCTCCCGATCCAAGTTTTGAAGCGGGAACGTACCTAGGTAACCTTGAACTCTTCATGTCAGATGACTTCCGATCTTCCTAAACACCTTCCGTTTGAGATATGTCTCGATGTTTTAGATTATTGTTCTGTTGTCCTATCTTGCAAGGTGGTATCTCCCCGTTGCGGAACTCGTCGGCGCCATCCCCTTAGCTAGGGGTGCAAGGGGACTTCTCCTACAACATACGCTTTCAAGTGAGACATTTCTGAGCCTAGCCCTGCGCCCTCAGCTCTCTGGAATGGTCTTGGTCCAATTTAGCACTGGTAGAAGAGTAAGGCAGTTGTACGTTACGATGAATGAGTTCAATCTTGGGACATATTGTTGGCCAATGAAGAAAGAGCCAACACTTCATCGGGGTATATCTACACACAACACTTTGTGTACCCTTTACTTATGACACCCAAGCTGTTCCAGACTGAAGGCCAACGTTCACCGCTGTATTCAGTTACACCGACTTGCACGGGGGGTTTCGGAGTGCCAACGCAGCATCTAGAACTGGTAATTTTGTATTCGGGTGATGTTACAACTAATTATCATGGTGATGTTCTATCACAAAATTAGTTTTCTTTCCGGTGACAGGTAGAAATCTTTTTGGCGTTTTCCAACAGGATTCTAATCCCAACTGAGGCGTATGTGTCTCGGGCAGCTCTGCCGTGTAACGATTGCCGCTGGTCACGATTGAAATTCTACTCCGAAGATAGAGACGAATGCAGAATGCATGCACCTAGGTAAAGGTAGATAGGGGAATGATTCTCAAAAGTTGGAATTTGGCCGCTAGGGAGGTAGGTAGTTAATAGCCCGAGCCACACTAGATGGAGTCGACCAATCTCGACGTTAACGGAACGCCACTGTTAAATCTAGGCGAAGGAGATGTCTGATTTCAAGCTGGGTTGTTTGCTGGTGACACAAACAAGTGAAGCCAGTCCTTGTGCATTGAAATTGTGCTGTTGTACGGAGTTTGTGCATATGACTATTCCCGAGACAGTATTCCCTCTAATACTATTCAATATGCGCCATGATTCCTGTTGGCATCTGCATAACTATCACAACATAGTAGCTGATGTTTGTTTGCTACTGGACTGATCCCGTGTGATATGTATATCCTTCTCCCGATGCAGAAAGACTTTCTTTTGCCGGGCATCCCGAATGCAGTCAGTACAGGCTAATCTGGGAAATATGGGTCAATGAAGCGGTCCAAACCAGCACCCATCTCTTAAATAATACGGTTTGGCCCTCAATATCCTACTAAAATCATCAGGCTGCTGTGGCACCTTTCCTCTCATTCTAGAATACTTCCTTACTCATAATGGGTATCCAACGTGGAAGCCAAGCGGCACAGGCTGGTCCCTCCAGCACTATCAACCCGTTGGTGCAAGAGTTCGGATCACTTCAAGTCCTTGACGACTTGATCCGCTTACGAGCTGCCGATGTCGTTCAATATCACATTCTCGCCTATCCACGTTTCGAAAACGATGCAGCTTCTTATGAATATTACACTGGGAAACACTTGGATAGTATGATAAACCAAACTGTCATCAGGCTCATGGATGATGGGTTCAAACAGGTTGGTCATGGATTACGCTGGATGGTATCGACTCTCTAACAGTTCAATTGGTAGGCAACGCGAAGTCCATCTATCGTGGCACTTCTTACTTTATCAGACCTTAACATGGTGATCACCTTTTTTGCCCTAAGTCGACTGGGGTATACTGTGATGATGTTATCACCCCAACTCTCGAGTGAAGCCTGCGTGTCATTGCTAGAAACCGTCAACTGCGAGTCAATCGTATATGGCCAATCCCCCAGTATCCGCTCAACGTTGGGCGGGATCCTTTGCCGGAAGCTGGTGACCTGTCGGCCAATTCTATCATGCTCTTCATACAACAAACTACAACCGCAATCGCTCGCTCTGTATCGCAATCGAAACCCTGAAAAAATTGCCTTGATTCTTCATTCCTCGGGATCAACAGGCACCCCCAAACCGCTCTTCCTCACACACAGAGCAATCATGACCCACCCGCTGAGAGGTCCTGGTTTCACCTCTTTTAATACCCTGCCATGGTATCATCTCCACGGGCTGTCCACAGCATTGCAGGCAATGTGGATGAGGAAGACAGCCTACATGTGGAATGCTGCATTGCCTTTAACTGCAGAACTCGTTGCTAGGGCTCTCGAAGAAGCCAGACCAGAGTCAGTGGCGGCAGTTCCATATATGCTCCAACTTTTGATTGACGATTCCCGCGGGATCTCATTGTTAAGGCAATGCAAGTTGGTTACCTATGGAGGTGCACCCTGTCCGGATGAGCTGGGCGATCGTCTAGTGAACGAAGGAGTACACTTCGGAGGGTCATTCGGCCTGTAAGTACTATTCTGCAGATATCCGTATTTTCGCAAAGACTAACAATTTCAGCACCGAGGCTGGTCTTGTTGCAGAATCGATCTCACGACCAAAGGGTGATCCTTATTGGAACTACCTTAGATTCTTTGACAACATTAGATCATATGTCTGGATGAAGCCTATCTCCAAATCAGAACCGCTCTTTGAGTGCGTGTATCTTGCTGGCCATCCAGCACTAACAACCTCAAATTCAAACGAGCCACCAGGATCCTTCCATTCGAAAGATGTATTCACCCCTCATCCTACAATTGCCGGAAGATGGAAATATATCTCACGATTGGACGATCGAATCAATCTAGTGAATGGTGAAAAAGTTCTACCACTCCCGATTGAAGGCCACATCAAGCAGCACCCTTTTATCCATGACGCAGTTGTAGTCGGCGTAGGCAAAGCTGCTCCAGGACTATTGATTTTGCGAGCGGACGAACCTGAAGCCAACCGTCTTTCAGACGACAAATACCTCCATGCAATCTGGCCAACAATCCAAGAGGCCAATGCTCAGGCAGAGGCCTTCTCTCAAATATCCCGCAATCTGGTCGCCATATTACCACACGACGCCAAGTTTTCTCGAACGGACAAAGGGTCCATGATCCGAGCACAGGTCTATCAAGAACACAACGAACTTATCGAAAGCCTTTATACTGAGAAAGAGCAAATTTGTGGGCATCTTCAGCTTGACATTGTGGAGACTGAGCGCATTCTGGTTCAAATAGCCCAGCAAGAACTTGGAATACCCCTCTCTGGTGTCGATGCCAATTTCTTCGCTGAGGGTGTTGATAGTCTCAAGGCAATCCACTTCCGACGTCTTATTCTTCAGCATTTCAAGTTTGAGATGAGCCAGGCTCCTGGTCCGAATGTCATATTTGAATCGGGCTGTATTTCACAGTTGGCTCGGCATATCTGTGCATTACAACAGGGCGAGAAGTTTGAAGAGGGCGAGAGTGATGTATCTGTGATGACCGAATTGATCGAGAAGTACTCTGAGTTTGAGAGGCACATACCCCAACCACATGCTTTCTCAAGGCCGAACAGTGTGGTAAGTGACTATCTTCCTGTCGGAGTTAAGATTCAGAAGCTAACAAAACCAAGCTTTTAACAGGAGCCACCGGGTCAATTGGGGCCCATGTCTTGTACGAGCTGCTCAACGATGACTCCATCTCCACGGTATACTGTCTCACACGGCGAGACTCACCACTGGAAGCGATATTCCGCACTCTAACGGATAAAGACCTTCCCATATATCCCGAACAGAGAACAAAGATAGTCGCCTTCAATGGCCGTATTGACGAGCCTGATTTCGGTCTATCTCTGGATGAGAACACAATTACACACATGCTCGACACGGTCTCGCTCATTATTCACACAGCATGGCCGGTGAACTTCAATCTCCCCCTGACCGAATTCGAGCCGCACATCCAGGGACTATACAATCTCATCCAATTCTCCCTCTCAGTGCAGAGACGCGAGCCTGCGGTCGTGATGTTCTGCTCATCAGTCTCGACCGCGCTCGGATCTCAATCAGCCGAGATCCTCGAAGAACCGGTCGACTTGGACAGCGCATTTATGGGCTACGGGCAGTCGAAGTTGATCGGGGAGCAGATTGTGAGCAATGCCCGACGCAGCGGAGCAAGGGCTTATTCTCTTCGGATTGGCCAGGTCTCAGGCCACTCGAAGAAAGGCCTTTGGAATGACACCGAAGCTCTGCCGTTGATGATTCGGTCGGCGCTGACACTGGGGGCACTGCCTGAGCTATCGCAGACATGTTCTTGGCTTCCGGTGGATAAGCTTGCGTCGAGTATCCTTGAAGTAGCTAGGACATGTGCTACACCGAGTGTGTTTGGGGAAGCTCGGGCGTCCAGCTCGGCTGTGGGGGAGTGTGTTGATGACTCGGTTTTCAATTTGTGTAATTCTCGCGAATTCACCTGGTCGTCTTTGCTGCATACGCTGAAGAATTGTGGTTTCCGATTTGATGTCGTGTCTTTCGAAGAGTGGTTGCTGAGACTTCGTCGGAGTGAGACAAGGGGTGAGGAACTTGTCAATCCGGCGGTCAAGCTCATTCATCATTACGAGACGATGCATGGGATGAAGTCACCATTGATGCAAAGTGGGCCGAAAAGATTCATTACGGAGAAAGCAGAGAGAAGTAGTGTGACTTTGCGAAATGGCCGATTGAGAATTATTGATGATGGAATCCTGAGATGCTATGCTCAAGATTGGCTGGCGAGGTGGACTGCCTAAGAACTGCAGCATTTGAATCTGGGCGAAAAAAGGCGTGGAGGCCGCGCATAAATTAAATGGTTTCTGTATATATGGAGTTTGGGGGTAAATATCGTTAATATTTTGAAACAATTCTTCATTAACTAGTTACTGTTCCTTTTGTATGCAGTGCACAAAAAGGTAAGACGACTGGATCCGAACAAAACTAAGTCTACGGCAATCTCTAGGGCCTGCTGTACAATGAACAGAGCAAAATCCACCAAGTTCGGACCAATTTCAAACGCGATCTATTACAGGTATTTAAGCCAAAAAGGCAACAATGAGTCCAGACAAGAGAGCAGTAACGCTCATGGACAACCGATCCGCAGCACCAGTGAAGACAGGGCTGGCTCCAGATTGAGAGCCGCTAGGAACATAGAATCCAGATGTAGCAGATGTACTTTGCTGTGGGGAGACACCTGTGGGGGCAGGGATCAGTGCTTTGGAGGCCTCGTATGGAACGTTGGAAACAACGGCAGTGGGCATCGCGGAAGGATGCACCCATGAGCCACCGAAGGTCTCAGCGGAGTGGGCAGTGTGTTCAGCTGCAGCGGGTGTGGCAGCGACGGGAACAGATGCAGGCCTCGAGTTGGTGTGGCCGTGGCCAGCTGGGGCGGATGCGACGCTGGGAGCAGGGGCCACAGGATCCGCGGAGGCCCGTGTCTCCGTTTCTTCACCGTTGGCTGGGACTTGGACAGATTGCACAGCTGGGACAGGGGCTGGTGTTGCGACAGAGTTGGCGGCAATAGTTGAGGACTCTTCGGCCTCGGGGCAGATGGTCTCAGTGGCAGTGACTACAGAGGTGATAGTCCGAGTCTTCTTCGTGGAAGGTTGCTCGACTGCTTCAGTGGCAGGACTTTCGGCAGTAGGTGCGACAGTAGGAACAGACGCAGGCCCCAGTTCCTGAACTGCTCCAGCGGTTTCGGTGTGGTCTTCCTTGGAAGCAGCAGAGTGCACAGCAGTGGCACTCTGAGTAGCGTGGGTCTCAGCAGTTGTCTTGGAGACCACAGGAGCAGCGGCAGTAGCTGGCTCGTGTTCAGCTAATGAAACGGAGGCAATTCCCTTCACGCCAGTCTGGTAGATTTTGATTGAGTTGATTTCCCAGTATGTCTCCTTGTACGCGGCCGGGTGGTTGGCGACATAGTTCTGGCAGCTCTGGAAAGGATCGCCGTCGGTCATGGGGCAACCAGAATCACCATAGACACCACCTGCCCAGTCTCCGCAGAAGGTGACATCAAACACAAACGACTGGGGCTTGAAGGCGTTGGCAACGTCGCAAGATTCCTTCACCACGGCCATCGGGGTACCAAATTGTGTTACATCGGGTTCGCCCTTTGTAATCGAAGCCGGAATCGAGTTTCGAGGGAAGTACCAAATTTTGAGGAATTCGTCGGTCCACTGCAGTGAATACACACCACCTTTCTTTTTGTTGAAAGGTGTGCCAAAGCTACCCTCCTGACCTTCGATTTTGCACCCCACGGGTCCCAGATCCAAGCCACACCCTGTAGCGTTGACCGAGCCGGTCATATCCGTATCTGTCAAGCTGCAAGTTCCGGCAGTGTGCATGACAATTTCGTTGTGTTCCTGCAGGTTGACACCTTCGATGATATCAATCTCGCCATCTTGGGGCCACTCCCTTCCAACTGACCAAAAGGCAGGCCAGGTACCGCAGGTGCTGCCAGGCATGTGGGCGATATCGGCAATAACCAGAGACTTGTCGTAGTACTTTTTGCTGCCAATACGCACGGAATCACGCCCCTTGTTCCCGTTGGGGTCCAGCTTGGTAGCATAGTCGACACCCAGATATACACTGCCAGTATCGGTGAGCTTGACAAGGCCTGTATTTTCGGCAGTCTCCTGGTCGATATAGTTGACAAAGCCATTGGTTGGGTCAGGACCAACGTGGAAATTGAAGTAATCCAGGAAATTCTTCCCCTCCCATGTCTCCACCAGGGAGTAACTTGCGGCAGCCACAGGGGAAGATAACAAAGCGAGCATCAGCGACCCAGCGCTCAATGAACGTGTTGAAGAAAGCATATTGTCTGCAGGCGTATAACAAGACCAGATGCTTGTGATATATCCCGAAAGCAAAGAGAAGAGAAATGAGACGAAGTGCAATTGATAGAAATGAAAATGAAAATGACTAAATGAAAGACAGGCAATCCCAGATTGCCAACAAGGAGAAAGGAATGTGAGCGTGTCCAACGTATCGAAGTAACAGTGGGAAATATTTGACCCAAATATCTTTCACCAGCCGCACAAGCCCATTTCGCTTGATGCTAAGAAAACAGGGGATCAATTTGTCCGTCCAGTAACAATGCGCCAGTGCCTGAGACCTGCGACTGGGGTTAGTGAGCGCATGTCTGCAATAGGCTGCATCTCCGTAGTCTAAGAACCCCGTGGCGTTCTAGTCCAGGAGTTGAAGTCCACTTGTGATGATCCATTCTTCAAAGCAATAGGCCAAGAAGCACAAAAGGGATCGACTGGCCGCTGTCACAGCGGCTAAGGGTTGCTTTGTAGGGGCGTGTTAACCTGAAACTACTAGAGTCCACCGGAGGGGCAACCCAAAACAAACGGTGTAACAGGATAATAATTGCATCTGAACAGAAATATAGAAACAGTAGAAAAAGTGATCACATCTTCCAAGGTCTCTTGTTGTTATTTTTTGGACTCTGCTAATCGTCACATTCCAGGAAATAAGGTGAAAACGAGGTTCAAAAGTTCAAAATTTGACAATGTGATGGTCGGAGTTGCCGCCCTCTCCACTTTGAGATCAACATCCACCTCTTGGCCCTTTTTGGCGCTCAGGTCTAGACTGTACTTAGTTCAACTTGGCTGAATATGTTCTAAGTCCGGAGTACCCTTGTGCTAACTGGAATAAGCCAGATTAATATTACATATGTCCTCAAAAGCCACATTCCAGAAAGGAATGTTGGCAACACAGCAACATACCTAGGTAAAGACCCTCGGAAAATTATGTGGCAGCCCTGGGCATAAGTAATTTTTTCTTTGTTCATAATATACAGGATTTGAAATTTTAGAAGAGGCCCATCCTAGCAACACCTATGTTGTACTAGGTTATTATATAGAGAGCTAAAACCTATGCTCCATTTAGTATTAAGTATCAAAGTTAGGCCGTATAAGGGCTTCCCCTTAATAATAAAGTGGGTAGCCCTTTATCTTATAGAAGCAAGTGGCCCTTCCCGATTGTAAGACAATTGATTGTTCCCGTCTCTAATTACTCTCTATTTCCTTTCTTCCTCGGTTTCATTGCATGCCCCCGAGTAATCACTCCAGCACTACCTAATGCCACCTTGGCCCTACCTTCGTCCAAGCCCACCAAGCCGTCGATCTTATTTAGTTTGTTCTTATCTATTCCATATCCGTGTCCTAATTCTCGCACGACAGAGTCCTTCAGTCCGATGCTGAGCTGAGCAACTGCCACGGCGTCCAGGGCATGCGTCCATGTGGGCAGCCGGTAGATATAATATGTCAAGGCAACAAGCCCCAGAAGCTGCAGAAAGATCAAGGTGCTAACCACCACCGTACCCGCAATGAGTCTTCAGAGGCAAAGGCACTAGCATTCCAGCACCGAACCAGATCTTGCGCGCCGAGAAAGAAAACGATGCTGTCACGGTTCGGGTGAGCATGACTCGGTTGGAGACGTACATGCTGGCGAGCAGAGCCATCTCTGCTGAATCCGTATCGTTAAACGAGGAAAACCAATCCCCAGTCAAGCCCGCCAGCCTTTCCTCGGGATCGGAGAAATGAAAATGAGCGGTTGATAGCGATTTCAGAACACTCAGACTGGAAATGTCCGAACCACAGAGATGAGGGTTTCGCTGAGCATGACACTAGATGACAGAAGTGTATACCGGGTGATCTGCTGGTTAATTTTTCAGGGACAAATGATCGAACTATGAAAAAATTAACGGATGTGAGTATATGAAATGCTCCCTTTCAATAGCTATGAGATGGTCATGTATAACTTGAGCCGAGTCTACCTGTCGGCGCCAACATTGCATAACCATAGCTCCACAAACGACAGAGGACACATCAGGAAATCGTTGGACATCATAGAGCTTCTCAACCTCATCACTAGAGACTTCTTCATATGGGTACGAGCCGGTCATTATAAAGTAAATTAATGATCCCAGACTGAATATATCATCCCCGAATACCGGGGGAACATTCCAATCGTAACCAGGGTGTCGAAACCGTGTTGCCGGAGTGGCTGATGGATCTGAACCGCACAGGGACGCGCCGCCAAAATCAGCAATCTTCACATTCAGATGTGAGTCGAGAAGGAAGTTCCTTGGTGAGAGATCGCAGTGTATAACTTCAAACCCATGAAGAACAGTTAACGCTTCGGCAGCCTGCCTACTCCATCGGAGTCGAAGTTGAGGAGTTATATTCTGGTGGTTTTGTAGAATATACTCTTTGAGATTTCCATTCTCTAAATATTCGATCTCGAGGCAGCATGTCTTTTGGTCCCAGTGGATTAACTTGGGCATACGAGGATGTTCCCCAATCATTGCGTAAATTCGGGCCTCAAGGCGCATGTTTCGGCGGTGATCCTCCTCTTCAGCTCGACAATATGGATTTGGAATTGGCGTCTTCATAACAGCGCCAGATGGTAACTGTTCGAGAATGGCAGTCCCCCCAAGGCCAACATTTTGCCTTTGGTGACATATATGACTTCGTCATGGCGTGGTTGGGGAGTTTCAATGTGGTCATTATCTCTCCCGGGAACGCATATGTATGTAATATTGTCAGGATATGGCTTGGAGGCTTGCACCGCAGATGGCATGACAGCATTCTTCTAATAAATGGTAAGCCACATGCTGAGACTGAGTTAAGGCAGACTTACATTTTCTGGTTCTGCTTCAAGGTCACCCAAATGTTCGATATCTTCCTTTTGCCGACTAGTGAGCAGGCTGGCATTGCAGGTGGAGGATAGGTACCGCCTCCGGCACTCGGGTGGTGACAAGGCCGCCATCACCTTTCAGGTTGCAAAATCGACAGAGGAAACGGAACTTAAACAGTAAAGGCTGAGAAACCGAAAACGCAGTCAAATATCGAAAACCGGGTATCGATCGCTTTCGTGACTCCAGATTGCCATGACCACCAAAGGAGATGATAGAGAGATCGAAGGCTGCTTGCTTCCGTGGTTTGTTTTGTCAAGGAACCTCCACTACCATAATCAAGGATAGCCAACAAGGCAGCTGCAAGTTGTCAAAACCGGGTCAGACGACACATCGGCGACTCCGTAGTTCAGTCTGGGGATGGTGGAGCGGCATTGGGAGCGGGCCTAACAGCAGGCGAGGCGGCGCTATCCCCAACACAGTAGGAACTATACCATAAATGGCAACGGTATTCCCGCCGACGGCAGGCGGTCGGATCCGGCAGAATCGCGGTTCAATGGGAGCGGTTTCTGGCGCCCCGCTAACCGTGTCGTCGTATACTAAATGTTATCAAGTATGTCCATGGATGCTTGAAGCAACCTTGGAAGAGATCAAGTCTTATGTACTATCTTTATTATGTATATATATTTTTAAGGTGTTCTGTGCATTCTACGTCATGTAGTAGAGATGAATTAAACAGTTATGCGTCAGCTCTTTAATTTGTTTAAACTTGAGCCAGTTTGAGAGTCGAGAAAAATCGACGTTATGCATACTGTCATTATGTTCCTTTCATATAAAGTTTCTATACAAAAGGTAGACACAATCCTACAATTTGCTATCCGGTGGGGCCTAACAGGTACCAACACTACTGGGTTGAAAGATCCAAGCTTGAAGAGTACGACCCTATGTATCCAACCCCGTAAATCGTAGCAAGTATTCCATTGCAATAAAATAGAAGTAAACTTTACAATCCATTGCTCTACTTATCTCCAGTGCTGGTGGGCGTATCTCGAAGATTTACTCGGACTACGGATCCCCACGATAACGCAGTTAAAAGTGTTATGAAAGCCATATCTCAGCGCGAACCACATATCAATGTCCCACATATATAAATAGGGGAAGTTTTGAGAACTTCTTGTCGCAGCCGAGTGTATTCTTCCCAGTTCCTTGTTATGTGCATGCCCCTGCAGATGAGCTGCTTATTTCGTATTTCGTTCCTCCCTTTATTATTAGAAACGCCGTGGAGAAAATGATATCCATTGAGGTCCAAAAGTAAGAGATCTTGGCGAATAACGTTGTACTTAAGTCGCAAACAACAAACAACAAACTGCTAGTCGGATCTCGTACTCGTGGTTTTTCCCATTTCGGGATATCCATAACACATCTGATTGGACGAGAGACCACAAGCTTCTTAGGTGGATCAGACTAGAAATCGGATGATTCGTATTCTTCTACACAAATGGACTAGTTTTTATCTTCGAATATATGCTAGGATGCTTAAATAGCAAGTTTCTTCTTATAAGCTGGGCTAGTCTCTTCCCTGAATTCTTCGGTAGACGGACTTTCCACTCTTTTCCATCTTCAAATAGCGTTGCTTATCGTTCTCGAATCCTACGACTTTCCAAAACCAGCCATCCATTGCATTCTAATCCCATCTTGCGGTTTAGGCTAGCTCACCATGGCCGAGGGTTTCAAATTATACCATTATAACCCGTCTGGTGGTGCTGGTGTCACCTTCGCAGCACTCTTTGGACTCACAGCTGTTATACACCTCTGGCAATTAGGTCGGAACCGAACCTGGTACTTCATACCTTTTGTCATCGGTTGTTTATGTGTGCCCTTCTGCATTTTCCTTGCCCCTTTGAAACTATACTAATCGTTGTGGACTTTTTCAGTTGAGGCATTCGGTTACTTGGCGAGGTTTGCCAGCGCGCAGGAAACCCCGGATTGGACCACCAAGCCCTATATTGCACAGAGCTTGTTGCTCTTGCTAGCACCCGCATTATTTGCGGCTTCTATATATATGGTTCTCGGCCGTATCATCCGTCTGGTGAACGGGGCCTCGTGTTCCCTAGTCAGGCCGTCATGGTTGACCAAGATATTTGTGACGGGTGATGTGTTGTCATTTTTCATCCAGAGTGGAGGTACGTTATGTGGATTTCCTGAAGCATGAAACATCGCTAATATTCTTCCTTTCCTGAAGGAGGTGGAATGCTTGCTAGCGCCAAGGACCAATCGAAAGTAAAACTCGGAAACAACATGATTGTTGCCGGACTCTTTGTTCAGATCCTATTCTTTGGGTTCTTCATTGTCGTCTGTGTGGTTTTCCATCGCCGCATGCTGGCTACACCTTCACATGTTATAGGTGACACTCAAATTCCCTGGACCCGCTACATGAAGGTCCTTTATATCGCCAGTGTCTTGGTCATGGTCCGATCAATCTATCGAGTGGCAGAATATGTCCAGGGCAGCGACGGGGTTCTTCAAAGCAAAGAGGTATTCCTATATGTATTCGATGCGGTGTTGATGTTCATTTGCTGTCTGCTTTTCAACCTCTTCCACCCAAGCAAGATTCTCTCGGGCTATCACAAAACTCAGGAAGCTCCGGATCTAGAAATGTTGAATCATGATGGACATACCGGATACAGAGGATGAATCAGATTCAACAACCTCCAAGTAACGTGTGCTTTTTGTCGGACCACGTTTTTCTTTTGTACAATAGACAGCTGTTTCTCTAGACAGCTGTTTCTCAACGACAATTGTTGTTGGCAATAAATATTAGTTATCGAGTGTTTTCGATCTACTATTGGAGTTAGAACTACACGCTCGGGGTATTTCCGGCGCTTTTAGCTTCCAAGGCTCTATTGCCCGATGATGGTGATGTGACGTATAAGCCCAGGCTCTCCAGCCGCTAGTTAGTACCTCGCCTTATGTTTTAATAACTTGAACCATTACGTGTACGAAATCTAGAGCCCCAATTCTACCTTTGCGGGTAATTTAATTTATTGCTAAATGCATGATGTCAAGCCTAGGGGAAGCCAAAGATGTCGATTTATCTGTCGAAGACGAAGTGAGCGCGAAGCGTGGCTATACAGCGTAAGCTTGGACATTATCATTTCGGGCACTTTATAGTCGTTACTAATACTTCCCAGTGCGCAAAACAATCCCAAGGTGTCGAAAGAATCCAAGAATAATGCATTAGACCTTCTCTATGATGAGATTGACGGGGATACACCTCGGCATTACCTTGATGAGTCTGCGGACCAGAGTAAAGCCCCGAGTGCTCTAGCTGGTGCGGAAAAGTGAGAGACGTTCGTGTGCAATACCGCGTCAATTGCTAACAATAGTTTATCCAGAGCTGAACACAGGTCTCACCACACCACTCAAAGCGAGATTGACTCGATAGAGAGACACCATGATCGTCATTATCATCATCCAGGATAGAAATTCAATTATGTTCACACGTTCGAATATTCTGTAGGCTGCGAGTGGTCTCATGGGTAGGGCAAAATAATAAAATATCTCTGTTGCAGTAACTTCATCATCTTTATCTACAACATTGGCGACGTTAAAATGCCTTCCTCCTCCTCTGGCCACTTTCGAAACAGATCCCGAAGATGATCCAAGGGAGCTGTAAGCAGGTCGGCTACAGTCTCATAGTGCGGATTGCCCAGGTCATATGAATGCGAGCGAGAGGGCACGAACATTTTAGTGCGAGCAAGAGATTCAGCTAACTTCTCGCTCTCATCGGAAGTGAGGGACTCCTCCAGTATAACCAGATCGTTTGTCTCTTCATCTTGCATATGACGGGCCAAACCTTCCATCATCATCGTGATTGTGGGGATGAAGCGTGGATCGGAGGAGTTGAGGTCCTGGAAAACGTAGAGCTGTTCTTTGAGCTATGGCATATTAGCACCACCCTCTATATTAGGTGTGAGCACTTACCGCTGAATGTTCACGCCGATCATCATCTAACTTCTCCTTGCCGCCAGACCGAAGCTTTTCCATTGCAGGGAAAAGTACTAGCTCCTCGGCGACCGAGTGTCGTGCAAGTTCCCAAGTAAACTGATTTTGAAATCGCGTTCGTTCATCTTCATCTTCGGAGTTGACGATGATATTGTAACAAGATTCCAGTTTCCGGTGATCATCTTTAATGGCCTCGCTTATCCGAACCATGTTGGCTTGTTATTGCGAAAAACCTGAAGGTTCACCTTTACATTCCAACGATTCCAACCTTTCCAACCTTTCCAACATTTCCTTGTTTTGCCACATGTTTTCTTACTGAAGCCACGATGACGTTTCAACGGTTCTAGAGTACATAACCCCGACATTCATACCTAGGTAGCGACTCGTGGAACCTGATTCCGCACTGTACAACTCCGATTGAATATCGCCTGACGTTACTCTAGTTGAGATAACATGATCATATCCGATAATAAGTCTTAAAAAACCCGCTACCAGCATGTTAATTTCCCCTGTCCCCATGACTTGCAGGCTACAGTTGCCTGACATGACATGCAGTGCCCGAAGTGCGTTACTCGTTCATGTGCTGCTGCAGGGGGCCCGGGGGCCTGAACGGCGTATGCACTGTGGCTTGGGTACATATCTTGTACTCGGCCTCTCTCTTGATCCTGGCTCATCAACTTCACTTTAGCATGAAATAAATATTCGTGGTAACATTTCTACTAAAGGAGAACGTGGATACCGCACAATGGCGAGTCAGAGCTGCCGGTTAGAGCCCGTTTGAGGTTATTCCAGGATTTTGATTCAGGCTGACAAGATCTACAGAGAACATATCGACCAGGAACAAAGTCAGAGTTCCTTAATACATTACCCCCGGGATCCGCCTATGTACGGGCAGATGAAGGGTGGACTTTGCGGTCGCATCGCACAGTGGCTGTGGTCTGGATGGCGGGGTACGGCATTTGAATCCGCTTCCCCAGATTTGCGAAAGCCCTACCAGCCGAATCCGGGGGACTGCAAAGCCTGTCGTGAACACCGTACTGCTTGTGATCATACTCGACCTCAGTGTTCTCATTGTTGGTCACAACAGCTCTTGTGCTTCTATGTGGAGCCGAAACAGAAGAAACGGAATCTTCACAAGGCAACTGTTAGTGAAGTGGAAACGGTCCCCAGGTTGATCAAAGACGCGACGGTGTGACTATGATTGTTTTCTGCGCTCTCATTCAGAATGATTTTCCCGGGAATTTAGATGGATGATAGTCTTCCTCGGCCTCATGGTAGTCACAGGGCTAATGTCTCGAGACTATTAGTCACATGTTTTTGCCCAGACATGTTGCATTTTGTGTGTTTGCATTTATTCTTCTTCATAAAGTCACATCTCAAGAGTCGAGTTTGGATTCCAGTCTCGTTTTACCAAAATCAAATGGGGTCCTTTTGAAGTCCATAGAAGTCCGAGACGGGGGTGACACCGGAGAATTGTGCCCCGAAATGGTTTTGGCATCAAAATGGGTTGCCCTCGGGAATGAACACCTCCAACTCTCCCATCTTTGTTTGATTTACCCCAACACTTGCAGAGCTCCTAATTCAGGAGGAAAACCGGATCGGCACAACAGCGGCACAACACAGAGACAGAGAGTTACTGTGTTCGGAACACTGTGACCCGATACCCGCTCCACCACCACATACATAACTTGGCCCTGCGCTTTTACCAGGCGGTTCAAAGAATACCTGGATTTTAAAATTTGCCATTTTCCTTTGGTGCAGCATGATCCGTTGATTGCCACCAGCCGTGGTTGACGCATCTACTTCAGTTTGCGTCACTATAAGATACACCCATGTGTGATTGATTCAAGGTAAAATCCTATCTGGGCGTTTAAAGTAGTTAAACTAACCTCAGCATACAGATGGAATCCGAGTACCGGCGACTGGCAGATGCTATCCGCAACCAGGCCGATGCTCATCCCAAACCGCGCTACCTAGTTGCCATTGCAGGCATCCCCGGGTCAGGGAAGACCACCACAGCCGAGGCAGTAGTGCAACAGTTGAATCGGAGCTCGACTTACCGTTCTGCCCTGCTTTCTATGGATGGCTTTCATCTTTCTCGGGCTGCTTTGGATCAACTGCCCGACCCCAAAGAGGCACATATACGTCGTGGAGCCCCATGGACGTTCGACGTGACCCGCTTTGTAGCCTTTATCTCTCGCCTCCGCACCTGGGCTGATGAGACACCGCTAGCAGCTCCTTGTTCTGCAACTTGGTCGTCAGCGGATGTCATTCGAGCACCGACGTTCGATCACGAGGCGAAAGACCCTGTCGAGGATGGGATTTCTATCACGCCGGATACAGAGATCATTATCATCGAGGGAAATTATCTGCTTCTTGATGATCCCGGCTGGCGTGAAATTTCTAAGCTTGTCGATTATCGCATCTTTGTCGACTCTGATCCCCTGGAAGCAAGGAGTCGCTTGGCTGAACGCCACCTACGGGCAGGTATTGAGAAGACGCTGGAAGATGGATATCGCCGCGTGGACAGCAATGATTTCTTGAATGCGATTTCAATTCGAGATAAATTGCTAGAGCCAGATATGATTGTGAAAAGCGTGACAGTGGATGAAGGCATATGATGTGTATATTGAGACTATGTGTGCATATGGATAGACAGGCGAGGTAGTTGAAAACCCGATCATACCTTCCTCCATTTCGGTACCTCTCACTCGCTTATCGTCTGCTTGTGGAATAGGTCTATATCTGTCAGAATTCAAAAGGACCATTATTTCAGCATACTAGACTCACTCGGAATCTCTGGCATCCAGCTCGCTCGATCCTTGCAGAAGAACTCCCCCTTGGGGGGTAATGCTTCAGGTTCGTCTAGCGATCCGACACAGATGTAGCGAAAACGGTCTTTGGCAACATCCTGATTTCTTTGTTAGGAAACCCGCGTAGCTATTGTACGAGGTTAACATACCCCATATTCTAGGATGAAGCTACCACAATTTTCACAAAATTCTCGATGAATCAGAGCTCCAGATCCGTTATCTGCAACATGCTCTTTTGGGATGCCTTTCGTGATATGTAATGTGTCTTTTGGTACTTTGGCTGTCAGGCCGTAGTTAGTTCCGAAAGCTTTCTGTTCGATTATTTCAGCTTCAGTGAAATGATGGTCCCGTTTGTTCAAGCGTATACCTTGCAGTTACGGCAATGGCAGATAGATGTTCTCGCGTCATTAATCGATGCGAGCTTCAGCTCGTATTCGATATTGTGGCAAATACATGACCCAGTGAGAGTGTGCATGTTGAAGGTTGAAGCTTTGGATTTGATATTTCCCAGATGAGATATACCAGGTTGACGTCACTAGTATTCAGAAGCGAACTGGCTCGTTAAATTAGCTTGTCAAACAAAGTAAGACAAGTTTCCTCTCTTGAAAATTCGTCCAAAGTTAATTTTACCAAGAAATGAGTTCATCCAGACCTGTTTGTCAATGCGATGATGCGATGATGGGGATGATGTGATGGTGACGGTAGTGCGGATATCCTCCGGGGCCGAAACCTTGAGCTTATCTTTATCGTTCCCTGTCTCCCTGTCTCCAGACCTTATACCCCCGAGATGAACCAGAGCAATCCCGAATTCCAGCAGAGATCAGTGGTATCCTCTTTCGTCACAGATGCAGAAGAGACGAAAGTTGCTCTATTTCGGCGGAGTGAGAAAGTCAACACATATCAGTATGTATCCAAAGCCCTGCTTCTATCAACTGCTCACGTCCAGATTTACTGATTTCTAAAGGCACCACCTCGCTCCCATCTCAGGCAGTATAGAGAGCCACGAAACACCGGCGGCAGCGGCATGGCGCGAATTGAAAGAGGAGACTACTCTTACCCCACGAGATGTTGATCTTTGGCGGAAAGGAAAGCCATACACCTTCTGTGATCCTTCTATTGGCCGGCAATGGACCGTCTTTCCGTTCCTATTCCGACTCAAAGACGGCGGTGAAGGTGGTCGTGGGGAGAGTGGTATTCAAATCGACTGGGAGCATGAAAGCTGGGAGTGGTATAGTCCCGATATAATCCAAGATGATGAGAAATTCGGCGGCGTACCACGTTTGAAGGAAAGCCTGCGACGAGTGTGTTTCGAAAGCGATATGAACGAGGGCGCCAGCACAGCACTCATATCAGGCCTGAGACTACTGAAGGCAGACCACCAGAGTGGATCGCACGAGCTGACCTCGATTGCGCTGAGGGCCTTCCGCGATGTCATTGCGCAGATGAACAAGGATATTGATGAGAAGTGGTGGGAAACTGCTCGCATGGCTGCATGGCACCTGTGGAAAAATGGACGAGAAAGCATGGGCGCAGCCACCTTGAACGCATTCCTAGGGCTGCTCGCGGACATGGAAGAGATCGTTCACGAGACTCTGGACCGTAATGTCAAATCAGAACGGCTATTGGCTTCGCTGGACCACCATTTGGACAAGCGCAAAGACATGCCCAAGCGTATCACACGTTCCTTTGGGGCCTACCTTGAATGCAGCTTCCTGCCTACAGCACAATCACAGCCTACGCCCTCACTTGTTATCCTCACCCTCTCGGCGAGCTCTACTATTCGGGATAGCATCCTAGAGTCCTTCGCATCCCTTCCGATTTCTAACCTGGACCTTAGGATACTAGAATCCCGTCCATTTTGTGAAGGAGTCAATATGGCAGCTTCCATTCTCTCTGCCTTTCAGTCAAGATTTCCCTCGTCTTCCGATCGACATCTGCAACTGACTGTGTACACAGATGCATCTGCCGCCCTTGCCAGCAAGGAAGTGGATTTCGTCCTACTCGGGGCAGACCGGATCTCGGACTCAGGCTCGGTGAGTAATAAAACTGGATCTTTGCCAGCTGTTCTGAGTGCCAGACATGTTTGTCCTGCTGCGAAAGTCTTGGTTCTGAGTGAGCTGGAGAAGGTAGCCGAGCCTGGCGCCGAGAGCAGTCATAGCCACGAAGAGAATGATCCTAAAGAGCTGGTGGGTTGCTGGCTGCAGAGCGGCATTAAAGGTGTTAAAATGCTTGCTGAGGGCAATGACGCTGATCGAGACAACGCCAATTATGCGGTCGGGGTTAAGAATATATACTTCGAATGGGTTCCAGCTGAACTCATAGATGCCTACATCTGTGAGGAAGGGACTTTGGACGCCAGTGCTATTCAAGAGAAGGCCCAGCAGGTAAAGCGGAAGGCCGACAGATACTTCGGTCAACTCTAGCTGGAGTTCCCCTTCTCGGTTCCAGCTTGTGCTTCTACCGCATTGTGTAGCTAGGTAGTCGTGCTATTCCGAATGACGTCACGGTTTGATGCCGAATGGACTAAATTCCTCGATAGTATGTTCGACCTAGCATAGCATTCACATATCGAATTCTGCTTCTCAATCCCTTGTTTCCAAATGTCAGGAGTACTGCACACGGGAATCCACACATTCAGTGTTCCGGCAAAAGAGTTGATATTCGAATATATCGTGTATCGTCCGTCCACCGAAAAGGAAGATCCACACAATATAATTGTTGTCCAATGCCCCGGCTGGGGCTTAGGATCTGAATACCTTGAAAATGGACTGCAAGACTTATGGAGGCCAGGAATCCACACGAATACCGCAAGTACCAACGGCTATACTGTGGTCTTCTTCCATCCTCGTGGGACGGATGGATCGTCCAGACCACCGGCATCCCAGATGAGCAGTATGCCCGATCTTGCCTCCGACTTGGAGGATCTCCGACAGCACCTACATCTGGAACAATATCCGGTTTTACTGGGCCATTCCAACGGGGGAGCGATCGCGCTAGGGTATGCAGAGATGTATCCCGGTTGTGTTGGCAAGCTCGTTCTCCTTGACCACCAGCTAGTCGGATTTCAGGATAAGAGATTGTTGCAGCTCGAAGCTACGCGCATAGATCCCCGTTACCAAGATGCTTGGGACAGTGTGCTGGATCGGCAAACCGGATCCGATGAGGAATTTACAACGTCGGTTCGAGGCATGTGGCCTTTGTACTTCTTTGATCCACAGCAGTATGTACCAGAGCTACTGCGTGATATTGGGGATCGCAAGTTGTCGGTTTGGTGCTACCAAGCCCAGGGTCGATGTGACAAGCAATTGCAGGATCCAATGCAAATGGTGGATAGGCTTGGTGACGTTCAGGCAGAAACACTCATCATATTCGGCCGCGAAGATATGATCTGTGGGATAGGGATCGCGGAACGGACAGCGAAGGATATTCAAAAATCCCAGCTGACTACCTACGGCGAATGTGGGCATTTCCCCTGGATTGAGAAAAGGGAAGAGACCATATTTGATATACGTAAATTCATCGAGAACGAAGAATAGCATATCTCTCACAATGTAAAAACAGAACAGATAAAAGGGTTGAGAGCTTGCTACTGTGCATTGATCAAACCAAATGTATCATTGTCCATACAGTAAATCACACGCTAAGACAGGAAACGAATATCTCCAAAGGCTTCGACAATGGAGGGAAAGAAAGTATCAAGAATCCGACCAAGACGCCAGGGTAGAGGACAGGATCGTCAAAGACCCCTACCCGCATAGAGAAAACCAACAAAATATATTCAAGAAAGGGAAAAGAGGTATCATCATAATCAGGCGTCACGAACACGCGCCTGTCGCTTTGCGGTGCCAATGTGGGTGTTGTGTACTTTGGTGGCGAACTTCAAGCTGGTCAAGGTCTCCGACATGTGTGCCTGGAGCGGGCTCACCATAACGAACATGAGAGTCTTGGAGTTTCCACCCAAGGAGAACTGGAGGAGGTAGGTGAGCTAGAGAGCGAGTTAGTATCTAGCGAAGAAAAATAACCATACAGAGAAACGTACCTTGCTGTTCCGGTATGGGATGTGACCTCCCTCTTTGCCTTGGCCGAGAGCTGAAATCACATCGCCCAGAGAGCTGAGACTGCGGTTGATATTTTGGGTCTCTTTCAGACGCTCGCCGGTCGCCCCACTGTGGCTCAGACGTTCGCTTCCTGCCAAGTCAACGAGATTTAACGTGCCTTCGCTGCGTTCGCCAGTGATGTGGTTCTGGCCGGTGAGCTTGAGAATGAACACTGAGTGGGACCGCGATGAGCGCTCGTTTGCCTTGGTCGCTGCCACTGAGCGGTTGGCATCCGCATTCTTGAGAATAGACTCAACCATCTCGGGGGAATCCAGATTCACAGTTGTAATGTCGGTGATGGTAGTTTTTCCCCGCTGCATATCATGGCGAATTTCATGCTTCTTCTTGTCCAGCTCATCCGGGTTGCCCAGGAGATCGTTGAGGTTTTCGTTGTAGACTTCGACAAAGTTGCCGGCCATTGAGTACCGCCAACCCTTCTCTTCCAGACCTTGTGCGGTCTCATAAATCTGATGGACAGCACGAGGGATCATGCCGTCGGCCGAGGACATTGTGTGTGTCTTGCCACTACCAGTCTGGCCATAACAGAAAATGCAAACATTGTAGCCATCCAGGGCGCTCTGAACAAGCTGGCTAATCTCATCAAAGACCTCGGCGTTCTGTGCAGATGGATTGAATACACGATCAAAAGAGAAAGTGTTGTTCTTACGGTTAACTGTTCCGAGACTGCTCTTCTCTTCAGGGCCAAGGATATTAATCTCCTTTCCATCCTCGGCTTCATCAGGATACTGCATAAGAGTGAGATCGGAGGCAGGTTCGCTGTTGAGCGAGGGGCGAACTCGGCAGAACACACGAATGTTGCCTTTGAGCTCTTGCACCTGATTATGAAGTTTGCGTCGGAGTGTCTCTTCCCTGCGCAACTTCTCCTTTATCGCCTCTGTCTCAGCAAAAGCATCCATCATCTGCTGATTACACCGCTCAAAGGATTTAGACTGCTCCTCCCGTCCACTTTCAAGGAACTCAATGCGTGCCTTGAGAGCACGAATTGATGATTCTAGCGTAACGCTGTTGCTGCTTGCGGTGTCCAGGTTGAGTTTGAGCTCTTGCACAGTTCTTCGTTCGCGATCGAGGTCCGCCTTGCGGGCCTGTAGCCCATCCTGCAGTGTCGTAATTTCGCGGTCCTTCCTTTCCAATTCAATTTGGGACTTCTGGATGTCGAGTGCAGATTGGGAAGTCAACTTGCCGAGCGCGCTTACTCGCGCTGCCTTCTCGTCTTCAATCTCACGATCAAATCGGCGTTTCAGGTCGCGAACCTCCTCTTGGTGTCGGTCAGTGACTGTGGCAATTTCTCTGCTGCTTTGTTGTTGAAGTGAATCCAATTCAATGCGATGGCGCTGGCAAAGATCATCCATGGCGATTTCATGTTCCCGCGTGAATTCTTTACGCGCCTGCTCTGCCGCGTACAATTGGTTTCGCAGCGAGTCTAATTCCACGCGCTGGGTAATATTGAGTTCCTTCAACTCATCCCGGGAGGCTTCGAGCTCATTGACTAGACGAAAGGATTAGGTTCCGTTTCAAACATAGCCTTCATCAAACTCAGCTTACTTCTTGACTTGTACAATTCAACCGTGTCCTTGAGACCAGAGCTTGCTTGACCTTGTTGATTTACCTGGGCCATAATAGTCTGCATCAATCCCTCCATGCTCTTTTCGCGAGACGCTTGATCCCATTCCGGGCCTGTGACATTGTCAAAATTTCTGATCGAAGAACCCTTGGTCAAAAAAGCGGGGTGGGAAGTTTTGTTGACAATGCGCCGATGGGAATGTGATGGGGTTCTGGAGGGTGCAGTAGGGGCGGTAAAAAAAGAAGGGGATTAGGAAGACTGCGTATATCCGGCCGACTTTGGGGTGGTAACAGTGGAAACATTCCGAAATGGGGTACTGGGCAACACGGGGATAGTTGCTAGGTTGGAAGGATTTGGAAAAGAGACAGGTTTCTCAGACAGAGAGAGCGCTGCCAATTCATCGGCCCCATTCCAACCTTCATCCAATCCGGGGGACTCGGTTCCAACGGGGCAAGAAGGGATACGACTGGGAGATAAGGGAAATTGTGGCATACCCTTTCGTTTTCCTAGCACACTGGGAGAGGCGTCCTCCATATGGGTATCTAAAGCGCTCGCTGCGCGCGGAATCGAGGCACCGACTGGTCTACGGCCGTTGAAGGACGATTGATGCCGGGACATAGCCGTTGCTGGGCGCGTACCGGGGCCGACGGTTGAGGAAAAGGAGCCATTAGCTGCGCGAGTCGTAGGTGCGGTCGGGCGAGACATGGTCGAAGACGAGTACGAGTTTCCCCGGGTATGCATCCTGGTCGTGGTGCTAGGCTGTCTAGTGACGGATCCAGGTCTCTTCGTTTCCGGGTTTGCGGTTTTCGGGCGGGTTGCTTCCGGCGATGTCAGTTCATGTTGCGCCAAAGGCTCATGTTCTTCTTCCATACGCGACATGCTCATAGCCTTGTTTGCGATTGTACCTGGCGCCATGATGCCAGAGCGGGAGTTGGTTGTCGCAGAGCTGGCCTCACGTAGGCCGGCCTGTGGTAGGCGCGTCCGAGTGGACGACCTGGTTCGGGTCTGAAGATGGTTAGTTATGTTCCCATATACTCCGATGCAACTGAAACTCAAAGTGGGGGTGTTTACAGTGCTTTCACCCTCCATATTGGGATTTGTTGACCGCCAAGTTACCGGCGAATAGAGTATCCGGGCGAGAAGGAGGAGCTCACGTCCAGCCACTGTCTGTGTTGGCCACTAGGACTGAAAGTCAGCGAGTTGGGAGGAAACGAGTTGGGATGAGACATACCAATGGATGGTCGGGGCAGTAATCTTGGAAGTAGGAGCATCAAATGAGCGCAAACTGGTTTCTGGAGGGACGAAATGCAAAGTAAACAAAGAATTGATGACTCAGCCAGATGTCTGGCGCTAGGCCAGATCCGGCAATGTCATTAACCTGTCGTATTCGTATTACCGAGTAAGTATTTGAAAACAGCACGTGATCGTTCCAAGACCAAAAGATGAAAGCCTTCAATGTTCGTAGCGATAGAAGAACAGAAAAAGCGTCAGATTGTACAATGACCCTGGAACATTCAATCCTGTTCTTTGTTGACTCCTTTTGCAGTTGTTCCGAAATTAGTTCGCACTTCGTGGGGCCTTTGCCTCCACTCGGATTCCCGAAACAGCGGCCCCAGTAACCCCGTTGCTTGAGCTTCTCCAACATCTCTTTCACCTACTCCTTTTCCTTTACTCTATTTTTTTTTCCTGTTTGCTCTCTCTCTTCGTTTGAACTCTTGGTAATCATGTCCGGGCGTTTTGTTCGTTCCTCGAAATACCGTGAGTTACATCTATAATCCAAAATGCGCCTCCCCGCTGACCCTTACAGGCCACGTCTTCGGGCGATCGACGAGAAAGGTAAAGGCTACCTCCTATAACCACCGGTCTCCTATTCTGACTTTTGCAGGATCAATGTTACGATAACCTTCGAGTCTCCCGAAACGCCTGGGATACCAACCTTCTTAAGGTGTGTGTCTCGCCTTCCGCATCACCCCTGACGTTTCACTGGCGAACCCGGTCTTACGGTGCATCTAGGTCAACCCGAAACATATTGCGGTCAATTGGGAAGCAGGTGGTGGCGGAGCTTTTGCGATTATTCCTCTTGAGGAACGGGGCAAGCTCCCTGAGCGCATCCCATTGTGTCGAGGCCACACTGCTGTCGTTTTGGACACCGACTGGTAAGCAATTCGAATATAGAACGCTCATGCCGCAGCTCACTGAAACCCTACAGGAACCCTTTCAATGACGACCTGATTGCCTCGGGATCCGATGATGGCAAGGTATAGTGCGACCAAACAACAGCTATTAGCATTGCGACTGACCGATTCCAGGTTTTGCTCTGGCGGGTTCCGGAGAACTTCACCGTACGACCTGAGGCCGATGCCGACGACATCAAGGATCTCGCGCCTGTTGGTAAACTCAGTGGCCATCCTAAGTACGAATCCTTGATCAAACCCGTTATCCCCTCATGCTTACCCCTCCCTGTAGGAAGATTGGCCACGTGCTCTTCAACCCCGCGGCAGAAAACGTGCTGGCAACGGCCTCGGGCGACTATACCGTGAAGATCTGGGATATTGAAGCTGGCGCACCGAAGCTCACGCTGAACATTGGTGATATTGTGCAGTCGCAGTCGTGGAGTGCCAACGGCTCCCTGTTGGTCACTACCTCGCGCGACAAAAAACTCCGCATCTGGGATGTACGACAGGAACGTCCGGCTCACGAGACCAACGGCCACACCGGTGCCAAGAACAGCCGCGCCGTGTGGCTGGGAGAGCGTGATCGCATTGCGACTACCGGTTTCTCCAAGATGAGCGACCGCCAGCTGGCGCTCTGGGATATCCGTGCCGTGCGGGAGCCCATCAACGGTTTCAAGACCTTGGATTCCATTTCTGGCGTGTGCATGCCTTTCTGGGATGACGGAACTAACATGCTCTACCTGGCTGGACGAGGGTGAGTGTCCATGATTCAACCCTTGTGTTTTCGCAATTACTGATAACCAGTAGTGACGGCAATATCCGATACTTTGAGCTTGAGAACGATAAGTTCGAGTTCCTGTCTGAGCACAAGTCTGCCGACCCACAGCGAGGAGTTGCTTTCATGCCCAAGCGTGGCGTGAACATGCATGAGAACGAAGTCGCTCGTGCCTATAAGACCGTCAACGATCAATACATTGAGCCCGTCTCATTCATCGTGCCCCGCCGGTCCGAGAACTTCCAAGACGACATCTACCCTCCCACTACCGGAGTGACCCCTGCCATGTCTTCGTCCGAATGGCTGGGTGGCAAGGAGGCAATTCCTCCCAAGATTTCCATGGCCAGCCTATTCGATGGCGAGGGCATTAAGGAGGTATCTGGAGTGGAGGAAAAGCCGACCGGCTCCATGGATGCCCCTACGCCCAAGCCCGCCGAAGCACCCAAGGCCCCTGAGCCTGCGTCTCCAAAGGCTGCCCCCGAGCCTGTCTCTGAACCTACTCCCGCTGCGCGCCCTGCCCCCTCGATGAAAGAACAGGGTGCTTCAATGGCCGCCATGGTGAACAAGTTTGCCGATGGTGAGGAGGAAGCTAACGTATCAGACGGTGATGACTCGAGCTTCGAGGAAGTTCCCAAGCCAGTCGAGCGTCCCACTCGCCCTGCCGCTGCTGAGTATGCTTCGCCCCGTGTCAGCAGCCCGTTGAGGCCAAAGGAGGCCGAGGCAAAGCAGGTCGAGGCAAAGCCTGAACCCACCCTAGTGGTTAGTTCCCGCTCCCCATTCAGATTTGTCAGGTTGTGCCATCTGCTAACTATCCTAGTCCTCTACTGTCCCTTCAACCACTAGCGAGGCCCCTTCTCCCACCACTTCCATCCCCAAGAACGACATTGAAGATATTAAGAATCTGATTGCCGAACAGACGAAGACGATTGCAACCCAGGCACAGCAAATGCAAACGCTGACTGCCGAGATTGAGGCATTGAAGAGCAAGCTGAACTAAATAATTTGGTCCTAATTTCGGTCTCTGGAGGCTAGGTTGGTCAAATATTATCTAGGTACATTCATTGTTTTGATATTATGCTCCGGAGTGGAATCATACGGTGTTTGACGTATATGAGGCGGTGCAGTGTGTGGATAAGTCTTTTTGTTTCTTTTTAGCGGGATTGTCAATACATTTGCCCATTGAAATCAAAATTTGGATATTATGTTCATTCGATAGCCAGAGTACATGCAGCTATATAACTATGTAGTCTTAAGGTACGTAGTGAATGGGACCAGCCTTCCGCCTAGGCATTGATGTTGTAGGCTGAGTACTACATATTTCATCCGAGTAGAAGAGAAAAGACAGCAAGCTCCTAATAAGACTCCTTGGCGAGAAAATACGCAAATGGATTCAATAGAACATGGCTAGAACAATATATTTGTGGCAATCATACAGGTAGCTTGCGTTTAACCTTACACGTATAGTTATACCTACATATGTACCTGTATGTACCAGATTTTAGGCCGCGGATACGAATTTCCCGATCGGGGTGCCGCCGCTTTATGAGGGTGCTCAGGGTCCTGCTCACTGAGTATTTTACAGTACAGGGTGACTGCTTAGTGAGCACTCAGGTTCGCTCAGTGAGCGCTCAGGGTATGCTCAGTCAGCACTCAGGTCTTACTCACTGAGTACTCGGACTGCGCTCAGTGAGCGCACAGACATTCTTATCTTGCCGCCCGAGAAAAAAGGCCGAATCCATCACGTGACAAGTGGATCAGTTTTCACCCATCTATTCCGTGATGCTAGCGCTAGCAACTAAAAGCCTTTTTAAACAATCCATCCTTTTTGTCGATTGCCCCTGTATTAGCAAGTGTATTTTATAAGATGGCCGCTAGAAGATAATAACGCACTAAATAGATGGCTAGGATGATTTCCTCGAGGTATCTAATATCTAGTCAAGCTATAAATACAGCGATACTCCCCCGAGAATAGTCGATTATAGAAACCCATAGTTCACTGTCTCTTTCTCGTTCACTTTATACTCCGTCCCAGCGTGTACAGCGTCCCTTTCTAATCCTAGATCATAGGCATAAAACAGCAGACTTGCGATTTAGTAAAGGAACGGCGCCGTGCGAGACGTAAAGAAACTGGATTCCAACCGGAAGCCACGCTTCTCATTGCTTGAGATCGCCATTCTAAGGGGCCCTTTTGGCGATCGATTGACCGGCCTAGCGTGATCTATATACATACTTGATACGATCTATCCTGTTGCCGCAATGGGCTGTTGCCGTTTATCGCGGATACTCACAATTTGCGTACTGGTGATTTCTTCGCACGATCCAGGATCAGGGTAATAACCACCCCTGTTTATAAAGCACAATAAACATATTGACGGTTGTTTACTTGAAAAAAGAAATCACCGCCCCGAAGCTCCGTATGGTCTCCATGTAACTGACGGACGTTCATTTTCATAGCCCGGGTTACTTTCTCACCCAAAGCTGCCAGTAACGAGGCGTACTGGGTCCCCCCGCTACCAGGTTTAAGAGGTCTGTAATGAGAGAATACTTTGTATTAAAGTAGTGCATGCTAACGTGAAGGTCAAAAATAGCCTGGCACTTCACCGTCACCCGTTAGAATCGAGTAAGTATTACCGGTCCTCATATCTCAAAATGAGGCTAGCGGCCGACTACGATGTATACTAAGCTTTTCGGTGTCTCAATCACGATGATATTGCAGGGTGGTGCAATAAAACCAAGCACAGGTATTTTGGTGGTGGCGCTTGGGCAAAACTGAGGGTAGCTTCTATCGCCTCGAAATATGAGGCAAAGACTGTCTAACTGTAGCACCAGTACAATAAATACCTCTTAAGATCCACCGTATAAATTTGCCAAATCCACTCCCCTTGATCAGCTCCAATGGCGCAGATTTCTCGCAGGCGAACGCGGCAGATCATCCCGGAGAGGCTTAGCCTCCTAGGCCATCCGACCAATGTGCAATCTACATCGACCAAGAGGAAGAGGAGAGTTCTCGGCCATTCACGCCGATTAAGTGAAAGAGCCACCACTGGAGAGATCCACATTAGTCCATCACGTCAAAAAAGCCGTATCACCCTCCGACTGCGCCAGCAGCAGTGTCAGGGTCCTGAGTCAGCCTGGTGGACTTCTTCGGAAATCTTCGGCCAGAATGACAACGACAAAATCGACAAAAACTAGGATGACGGTGAGCAAAGCTAGGATGAGGCCGCCACCAAAGAAATGGTTCGGCAAGCTTGGCTCAAACGGCTACGTCCCGGAGCGTGTCATCAATCTTCGCCGGTCAAGTCCAATGAGACGCGGAAGAGCAAGCGGGTGTGCAAGGTTTAGTGCCGCCAAGACGTTTACTCAACGAATACCAAGGTTAGGATACTGTCGTGATAAAGGTGCGACGAGGGCGTTTATGTATCTATCTCAATAAGTAAGGTCATCTTCCACTTCTCAGATTAAAATTGCACAGATGCTGGCTCCTTGCCTATAAGATGTCGGCCTATATGATATATCGGTAGAAAGAACACTGATCCACTTGCAAAGCTCGCTTATCACATTCGCCTTGGGTGTCATTCTGGTTGCGCGGTGAAACGCTGGCCCCGCCGACTCGCAAGAGTAGACCACTCGAGCTGGCGATGGAGCGCAATAATGACAATAATCTTCCCTGGGTCCTAGCCAGCGGTGGGTAGAGTGAAGGAATATATCTGACCCCGGGGTCGGGAGATGTTAAATTATAGAGGATAGATAGGTAGCTCTTACAACCAACAAATTTACTTTTCGCGCGTATTTTTGATATAATTGTCCCTGTCGAGCAACTCGTATAGAGGCGCGTCGACAAGCCCTGGATGCCACGCGAGAACGACCCCGGAAACGTGGCCCGGTGTCGTGAGGGCACCCTTGTTTATTCTGACCTTTGAAGACCGCATGTCACACCCGGGCTAAATTTCTTCACTTCTACACTATGTACACTTTGTACACTTTGTACACTATCTGCTCTGCCCGTATCTATATTCTCTTTGCTATATACAAGGCAAACATCGGAAACAAGTAGGGAGCAAAAGTGAAGCTTTTTGCAGGTCTTATATCTAGAGTCGACTATAGCGCTGTATTCGAATTTCCAATTCAAAGATGCCCACCATGAGAAGAGCCCTTGCTGCAAGGCCGTTGATCATTCCCCGCGAATGGAGTCCCACTGGTCGTGAGCTCTACCATCGAGTCTCTAGACTTAGTATGAAGTTGACTTGGGTACCAGAAAAAGAACACGACCATCACCAACAACATCAACGCGCCATCAAATGCGTACAGCGGCCACTCGTGGGTAACGAGATAGCCGGCGTCATCTACCGACTGCATGGCAAACTCGACCACCCGGAAAATATTCCGCGCTAAGATAGCCATCGATGTGACATATAGCATATTAAGACATGCCTGCCATGGGACATGGGCTGTGGCTTCAGTCTCACCAACTTGCACTCGGAATCTCATGTTGAACAGCAGACAGCATATCAAGAAATAGACAAATATGAAGATTTGCAAAATTAGTCCCGCGATGATGATGTAGTCGCCCGTCTTGGTGGTTTCTGGCTTGGCGAGCAGGCCAGCAGCATTGCCTTGAATCAATAGGCACACAATATCTCCCGTGACGAAGAGTCGGGTGGCCCAGCGCATGGAAATGGGCGAAAAAGGTTCGCCGTGGATGGCTATGACGACATGGGAGTATGTCATGTAAAGTGTTGCGGCGAAGAAGACCGGGGGTAAGACCAGGAAAATATCTTGCATAATATACGGTACCAGTTCACCCGTGGAGTATGTCGATACCGCTCGAAAGACGTAGCCGATAATCTCCACTAAAAAGTTCATGGGGTTAGTGAGAGGCCGCGAAATATATTTTGGGCTGAGGCCTACAGATCCCACCCAGAACAAAAGGAAGGTTCGACCACATCTTTGTCATATGCAGCTTCCAGATGTGGGCTGTTGTTGCAAGACAGAACAGAGCAGTAAAAGTGATGGCGAGGGGCAGGTTAGGTACATAGTGCCATAAATAGACCCCTTCGTACGTTTCAAGAATTGGCATCACGCAGTCAGCTAAGCTGGTGGTCGAAATGGAAGGAAAATGTAGAAGTTCGCTCAAGATAGCAGGTCAAGTGGCAACATGATAATTGAAAGACGAGAGGGGCCAACTTCTTTAAATATTTCCTATATAGCCTAGAGCTACGGCACTCTATGCCTCCGGTTGGCAGATTTGAGCCCCAGAAACGCAGTAGACTGCTTAGGTTCTATAAATATCGCCTAAACTAGTAGGTCGAGTATAGGAATGGACCTCGGAAGAAGCCGAACACGCGTGTTAGCTAACACGCGTGTTACATAATCACCGTATAACCCCGGGACCCTTCGGCCACAACCCTGGACAAGCGCTCATACCATCTGATTTGACGAATATTGATATAAATCTGTGGTATGACGATGTATGGTACCCTTTCGGAGTACTAAACTCCGTAACTAAAATGACAAAAACAATTCCAACAGACATGATTACTACTACTACTACACTGTATGGTGTACAGTCACCTGACTTTCTGTAAAAACACCCTCTAAATCCATGTATTCAACCTTGACTTTCGACAAATACCTGTATTTCTGCTACATTTTGGCTTTACCCTGCTGGACTGACGTTGTTTGGTTGGCTGTGATACGCGTGTTTTGCTGCTTGCACAGCCCCGCCATATGCTCCGTCGCGGCCATAAGAAATCCCGGACAGGTTGTCTACAATGGTGAATGGACCCCCCCCAATAGATCTAGCATCCTATCTTAAATTAGACTGACCATTCTGAAATAGTAAACGACGACATACTAAGGTAATGCCCCCCCCGGATGAAGCGTCTACTGACATGACTGATCAAGGGTCTGTGCAAACACCCAGTGCGACGAAGGTCGTCCGATATGCTCGCTTTGTACCTCGTCCGGGAGAGAATGCAGCTATTTAAATCAAGTAATACCAAAAGCTCATTCGACAGCCAATTTTCCTCGTGAGGTGTCAACAAGCCCAGGGAACACAGTGAGCCAAGGTACCGTGACTCTGCCTAATGCCGCCACTTTCCAAGGTTAATGACAGCCTCACTAATCAATCCAGACTCGACTGAAAACGCAAGTGTCCGTAGCCAACCTGATCAAGCCTTTGAAGAGGATATCAACCTCAAGCATATGGAACTTCTCGTCCACTTGGTCACCGATAAAGAGCTTCTAATTCTCACTCACGGCGCCAAAAATGAAGTCTCTAACCCCGAACTCACCCTCGGCCTCAAAGAAGGCCTAGAGTCACCATACCTCATGTACCAGCTGCTCGCATTCTCCGCACGTCATCTGGCCTTTCTGAAACCCGAGCATTCGGCTTCTTATCTACACCAAGCTGTCACACTGCAAACTCGCGCAGTCTCGATATCCAATGCCGCCTGGACAGAAATAAACCAGTCTAACTGCGTTGCTATACTACTATTCTCATCGATCCTGGGTCACCACCTACTTACCGACACGCTGGCGAAACGGACACCAGAAAATGGCCTTGACGAATTCATGACCACTTACGTGCAGTTTGTCGAAATGCACAGGGGTATACATACCATTGCTATGACGGCGAAGATGCAGTTGATGCAGTCGGAACTCGAACCCATCATTTCATGGAGCGCGTCGTTTACATCGCGGTCGCCGAGAGGAAACGACTGTCAAAGAGTCAGTGAGTTGGTTGATCAAGCAGAAAGTCTAGGACCGGAGGATAAGAAAGCCTGTCAGCTCGTGATTAGGTTCCTTCAGGTTGGGTTTGATGCTGTGTTCTCGGAGGAGGAACAGGGGAACAGATACCATATGCTCTGCACATGGCCGATGCTGGGACCACCGGAGTTTACGGCTTTATTGGTAGAGAGGAGGCTGGAGGCTTTGGTCATACTGGCTTACTATGCAGCGCTGCTGCAGCATGGGAAACACCTTTGGCAGATCGGGGATGCAGGGGTATATATGATAAGAATTATTTCTGAGTTTCTTGGCTCGGAGTGGGATTATTGGCTTGAATATCCGAGGCACAGCATACTTCAAAGCCTCTAATAAACCGTGCAGTTTCACATTGCATGGAATGTTTGTGGATTTACCTGTTCATGATTCCCATAGACACCGGACCAACTTCATCCTTCAATACGCATTCAAGGTATTCGGAGCGAGAGCCTTACATGTCGTTGACAGAACCCACTATATTATTTTGTACTCCGATATTTCTGTTGGTAGATATGATCTATAGGATTTGTGATAAATATGTACATTGAAACCATAACTGCTGATGATTATATACTCGTAATACAGCCACCTGGGCAATATATACAAGTCCTTCCCGTTCACCACTCCAACCGATCATCACAGATAAGTCGAACATCAAACTTCTCCTACCCCTTCCAGACCTTCCCAGCAGAGTTACAAGAAGCAGCGATATCCCGCAAGTCACTAATCATACCACCAGGCCCACTAGCAAAGACACTGGTCGGGCCACGCACCGTCTCAGCCAAGAAATCACTAACCAACTGCGGAAGATCAGGATATCTATTGATATCATCCGAACCGCCGCCGAGACGCTCTACAGCTATAGGCTTATCACACCTATAGCACGTAGAAACCGACTTAGAAGACGAGACCTACACGTCCTTCTCCTAGATCTTCGGGACCTCTAGATTACAGTTTTCGGAATCCGAATTCTCCGAGGGCGTCTTGCTCCCCGCGTCCTAGGTAGCGAAAATACGAATCTCGAGATTCAAAGTCTTCCGCGCTTTCTATAAGAGATCTAGCTCTGCCGCAACCCACTCCGTATTCGCCGTGTGGCGGACCGCCTAGATAAGCTCGACCTTGCGGTCTGGTGAGTGTTACTAGCGGGTAAGATCTAGTAGAACGGGGAGGACGTAGGTGATACCGGTCCCGCCGGCGACGCAAACGTCGTGCCCAGTGAGCAAGTCGGAGTACCCAGGTCACGCTCAGTGAGGGGGATCAGGCTCCTCAGTGAGCAAATCAGAGTGCTCAGGTCACGCTCAGTGAGCGAGTTCATCCGGCTTATGTAATAATCATGTGATGCTCAGTGAGCGGGTCTTATGATTATGTAATACTCAGGGGCGTGCTCAGTTTTACTCAGTGATCAAAAGGCGGCTAGGGGTGAGCACTAAAGCGGAAAGGGAAAGCCATGTCGCGCGGCCTAAAATCCGGTGTATATGTAGATATATAGTGGCAACTAAGACCATTCTAGAGACGATAATTTTAGTTGCTCTTTTACCTTCATCATACGAGGAACTATTGAAACAAGGGAGATCAGAATTGAAATTCATTTTCATTTGGAGTTCCGCTGTCTCTATCCATAAGAAGCCATTTCAAATAGCCTACACAAATCCCATATCTACTGCTGAGTAGGCTCACATACAAGCTCAGGGAAAATAACAACATGCAAGAAGTGAAAAAGCAACCATTGACGCCATGTCCCATGATTTTCTCCGGAGGTAAAAACAAACTCCAAACTCAGAGTTCATCTTCGTACCTGTAGTTAATGCGACGGCCCGCCACCACACGGTCCTGCCGGCTGTCACGGCGGCGGCCAGACTTGGCCTTGTCACGGTGCTGTTGCTCACGCTCGAGGCGCTCCTTATTGCGTGCTTCGCGCTCAAGCGTGTAAGGGTCTTTATCGGGCTCGGCCCTCTTAGCTGAGGCTTCGTTTGTGTCTCGGCTACGGTCCTCATCGCCACGTTTCAAACGACGGGCTTGAGGATGGTCGGCGGCGGATGGGGATCGATCGCGGCGAGAGCGCTTACGATCGCGAACACGATCACGTTCACGTTCACGGTCACGCTCTCTTGGTCGATCTCGGTCGCGCTCTGAAGTCCTGTCTTTATCGCGGTCGCCATCACGGCGACGTTCGCGATCGGAATCACGGTCTCTGCCACGACGGTCGCGGTCGCGTTCACGGTCTCGGCGTCGGAGATCTCTGTCCTGTTCCCGTGATCTGTCCTCTTCACGGCGGCTGCCTCTGTCCTTCGTGGAGCGGTAGGTGCTGCTGATTCGACTTGCCAGATCACGCGACTCTGGTGCTTCGGAGGACGCTTTGGTCCTGCCGCTTGACCCATTTTTCTCGGAGATCCTTTCTAGGCGACTAGAGGGATGGACATCGCGGTTTCGACTTGGGCTGCGGGTACGGCTGCGATGACGCCGGGAGCGTTGTGAACGGTGGTTGTTTCTTATATCTCGCTCCCGATCACTGTCGTGATGCCGGCGCCGCGAGGACCGACGAGAGGATGTGCGGGATGGAGAGCGAGAGTGGCGGGCATCAGATTGTAGCTCGTCAACCCGATCTAGGCGTTTCATTTCTGCACCCCGCCGACTGTCGCGGTCGTCTTCAGTGCCATGAACAGATGGTGAACGGGGGCGGGAAGCTGGAATCTGTGACGGAGATCGAGATCGAGACTGCGCACGCTGGGATAGGGCGTTGGACGTGGCCCTTGCGCGATTGTCCTCAGTGGGTTCACTGCTGGTCGTTAGAATTTATGCCAGCCAAAAGAAGAGATAAAAGAGGAAGGTCTCACCAAGAAATACTGGCTTGGCCTTGAATCTGGAAGCCACGCTGTCGTAGCACACTGGTGTTGGGTAGCCCCTGCCGCATGGCACGCGGAGCGGCTGGAGCGCCTTCGACGCCTGGCCCCGGTTCTTGTCCATACCGGCCATATCTGTACTGGCCATACCCATTACTCATATGACCATATCCAGGGCCAGTTGGTACATTATCAAGACTGTCAATGGTGGGAATTCCTTGGGGTTGGTCTGTGGTGTCTGTCGGGATATCATCTGCATTACCCGGCACACCGGGTCCAGTTTCACCTGATCCTGCACCAGTGTCATTTGCTTGGATATTACCTTGAGTATCCATTGGAGTACCGTTGGGACCATTAGCCATGATTGGGTTCTGGTTGGGATAGCCTGCGTTAGCACCCTGACGGTAATGACCTTGCATGGGTCCGAAGCCACCTCGACCGGAGCCATGAAATTGGCCACGGCCGCGACCTCGGTATCCACCACGACCATAACCGCCATAGTAGCCGGACTGATAGTCTGAGTGAGGAGGGTAAGCAGACATATTAGACCCGCCAAATGCTCCTCCATAAGGAGGACCCGTGCCATTTGCGAAAGCATTTGGATTGAATTTATTCTGGCCGCCTTGCCACATATTGTTGTTCTGTTGCGATGCGTCCCATCCTAAGGATCCATACATGCCCCCGTTGTAGTTCATCCCAGTGTTCATGCCCATGCCAGTCATGTTCATTCCGTACATCCCTTGATTTGCCATCGGGTCCATCCCCATGGGCATACCTGTGGACAGAGATTAGCAATGTTGAAATTGTAAAGCTTAGTAGCATTAGACTTACCTATCGTATTCGGGTAATTGAACATGCCAGCCATGAAAGGATTCATGCCGATTCCGTTCCAGCCCATCGCGGGGAAGTTTCCGGCCATGTTTGGGGTCATCGAATTGGTACCGGATTCCCCAGGAACATCCTCAAGCGGGGGAGCAGGTTCTCCATTGACAGGGGTTTCGGTAACTGCGGCATCCTCAGTCATGGACTCAAGGGCCGGTTCGGTGCCGTTGAGTTGATCACCAGCTGCCTCAGGCTGTACATAGAGTCAGTTTAGGAAAGTAGGGTATATGATGGCAATAGGAACTGACCTGAGCTGGCTGAATTGCCGAATCTGGGACACTTGGCTCTGGAATGCTTTCCCCAATGGTGTCCGGGCCAGCTATGTCTAGCCCCGGCTCTTGAGGCTTTGGTTCTGTAGGCCCCGTAGAATCCAGAGTAACAGGTGCCTTGGTCTCCACCGCTGTCACTAACTCAGTCCCGTTTTGATCAGGGGCTACCTCCTGGACTGTTGTTTTCGTATCTGCAGGGGTGGTATTGGATGGCGTTAGAGGCGCCGCAGATTGGCGGTCTTTTTCCCGCTTCTTCTCTTCGGTGCGCAGAAAAGCCTTTAGAGTGGTCCGGAGAGCCTTGTTGGGTTTGCAGAGATCGGGAGAGACCGGGGTATGTGTGCAGACGGGGCATGTGTCGGACAGGGAAGCTTGGCCTAGAAGAGAGATCAGATTAGCTACTATTTTTGACAGGTGCGAAACATGGTTTCCAACGTACAGGTCTCACAGATGGACTGATCACAACAAGGGAGACGAAATGCATTCACTGCCAGCTTATTGCATATGGCACATCGTAGCTTGAAGGGGATCTCATCTTGGACCAGGGTACTGCAGAATTATTAGCATCATGAGTTATTTTTTTATTGGTATGTCGAGTACTCCGTACCTGGCAATGTCCATGAGACCGGGGACATCCGCCACCGCCATGGCTGGAGATGGCTGGAAATATTAGATGACCCTGACTAGGCAAAGAGCTTCGTTGACATGGCTTCAATGTCCGGTAGGTAATGTAGAGGTTGATGCTTTCCAAGGTTGAATCTGGTCGGAAAAACTATTTCGCCGAAGTTACATGTCAGAGAGAAGTAAGAGGCATCTGGAACTAATAGATGACGTGGAGCACCCAAACAAAGCGCATTGTTGATGTGATGAGACCCTCAGATTAGATCAAGTTATTTTTGGGCGTTCACAGAAGAACAGCGATACTCTGACGGTTTCATCTGTTTCAACTCGACGTTTTTGGATTTATCGTCATCGGGTATTTGGTGTTCTACGGGTGCCTAGAGGGGCAAGGAGATTGCCACCTACGATGTACAATTCAATGTATTGAGAAGTTGAGTATAGGACAAAGAGAAGAGAGTAAGTATGTACAAGGTAAACAAGGGAGAGAAAGGTCAGACCGAAATGTAAAATAAAATTTAGAAAAAAGGGTATGAAAAAAGTGAAGAGTGAGATATAACAAAGGGAAGAAGATGAAAAATGGCCGAAAATGTTGATTTTCATTAAAAAAAACAGACCAAAACAGTCAAACCCGGTAAAGACATTACCAAAAAAACCACGACGGAATTTAAAAAGGACAGCGGCGCCCGACTCGGTCGTTGGATTCTCCTCTCCAGGGAGCTTGGGCCACCTACTTTTTTTTTTCGCGATTCCACTTAATTTTATTTTTATTAATTTTTTTTTTCTTGACCATGACAGAGGACAATTATCGGCCTCGCTCTCCTGATCTCTCTCTTCCTCCTCATCAACACGCGCTTGCGAGTCCCACTACCTCTTACACATCACCTTTCTTCAACTCATACCAACCGTACCAACACCCAAATCCAAGTCGCGTATCGCAGCAATACGTTCCACCATATCAGCCAGACTCGGACATGGCCCGTCGTTCAAGCCGTCTTGCTCAGTCTGAACACGCCCCCATCCCCGAACCTATGCCTGAAGCAATTCAACCCATGCCCGAAATAATCCAATCAATCCCGGAACCCATCGCAATGGCGCCAGTCCCCACTGTTGCGCCGGAGATCGAGGAAGAGATGCCACCGGCACCTCCAAGTGCGGGGATAGAAGTAAAGACCAAATTTCCTGTGGCGCGCATCAAGCGCATCATGCAGGCCGACGAGGATGTCGGCAAGGTTGCTCAAGTGACACCGATTGCTGTGTGTACGTACTTCATCTGCGCTGCCCTTTGCGTGTAGTCATGCTTTGCAAAATATACTAACCAGACAATTTCATATAGCCAAGGCTCTCGAACTCTTCATGATCTCTCTCGTCACTAAGGCCGCACAAGAAGCAAAGGATCGCAACTCAAAGCGCGTCACGGCCTCCCATCTCAAACAGGCCGTCGCTAAGGATGAGGTGCTCGACTTCCTGGCCGATATCATCGCCAAGGTCCCCGATCAACCCGCTGGCCGGAAACACGATGACGACGGAAGTGATCAGAATGAGGGTCGCCGTAAGCGTGGCGGGCGGCGACCAAAGGATGAGAGTGATTGAGGTTGACCCGTAAATGATTTGACGACGTGTTAGATGGGATGGGGTATTAGGCGCATAAATCCATTGGGGGTTCTTTTCTTTTAGGCGTTCAAATAGTGGGAGGCAGATCTGGGAGCGCATTTATCTGTGAATATCTTTGGGTTTTGGGGCTCGAATGACTCGAGCCCCCGTACGCGCACGGTCTTTTTATTCAACGAACAGGACCTGGATTGGCATCTTTCTTTGTCGGAACTTGAATGTGCATGGCTGTAATTGTATAAATCTCGAACGCGCATTTAGCATATGCTTCAATGTTGGAGGTTGGTGATTTATACCTAGGTAGTTGTAAAGCGGCGATCAGCCGATAAACACCGTCTCCACTCATCCTCGACCCCCCGTCACTTTCACTCTGTGAGATCATGCTGTCCTCACAGAATGGACTTTGTACGTGCCGCTTTGCTTCTCTATCAATCTCTGCTAATATAGTATAGTGGTCTCGTCTCATCGGCGGCTCGCGCGCCCTGGCCAACAAATCCTCCAAGGCCACCTCGCCCACGGAACGGCTAACTGCCTTTAAGCGCGCCTGCAATGCTCTACAGGTACCGACTATGTCCGCTTCCACAATGCCACCCACTAACCCAATTGATAGCAAATATGGCGCTCAACAAATACTCCTTCAGGCGAACAATCGGTTGCGCATGCGCGCACGTACGTTGAACGACTCAACTCGATTCTGAGCGAGGAAGCCCGCGGGCCCGCACCGCACCCCTGTGTCGCCTATGCAGCATCTTCCCAGGTCTTTGTGACAGTGACCAAGCTTGCTCTTTCCTTCCACGATGAAGGCGTCATCCGATCAGCCACGGTATTCTTCAACACACTGATCGATGCGGAGGTAGATGGGGTCGTGGACAATCGATTGTTTGCCCGCGCGTTGGTGGATCTGGTCCGCCGCGCGGAGAAGACCTCGGATGAGATCGAGGGCCGACTTGTTGAATTGCTATTTGGTATTGCCAACAACATTCGTCTGCAGCCTGATATCCTGCCCGCGTGGTTTGTGCCTCGGGTAACACCGGTCGCCCAGGATAGCGATTCGCAAGCTCCAAGTGGAACGGAGTTTGCAGGAGCTACGAGGAAGGACGAGTTCCCTTTATTTTATCTGTTGGTGGACTATGTTCACCATGAAGGACGTGCTGGTGACTTTGCTCGAACGGGGTTGCTCTACCTTATTGAAACCGCGTCACGGTCCAAGAATCTAGAGAAATGGCTGATCGAAAGTGATCTAGCTACGCTCATGGCCACTGGACTGGGCGCACTCTACAGCCAGCTGGGACAGTAAGTTTGGCCCTTTGATAATCGTGGGACAGTATGCTAACCGAAAAAGCTTGTCGTTTACTCCCACCACCGAGGACGATAATGTCCCCCACATTGTTGTTTTATCTGATCATGCGAGACAAGAGACCGCTTTGCCGCCGGTGCTAGGCCAAGCAATGGATGCGTTTATGTCTTATCTGTTGTTTTGGCAGGATACAATCGACCATTGCAAATCTGCCGAAGTGAACGATACCTTATTAGACCATTTCCAGGTGCTGTTTCTGGAGCAACTTCTGTGAGTATACAATCGGCCCTCTGGTATGGAGCTATCACTGACTCTTGCAGGTACCCATCCTTGTTAGAATCATCAGATGTAGCTGGTGGCTCGACAGCGGCAGTACTGACTTACATGTGCCGCATCCTCGACTCGATCGAGCAAGGCGAATTGGTCCATCGAATCTTACATTTCTTACTAGCGTCTTCCCCTCAACCTGAGGAGCAAATGGACATGTCCGCAAGCCGGCGGAAATCGCTCAATGTGCTAGCTGCGTTGGCCTCTGAAGCGGCCCAACCATCACCGTCACTATTCAACCTTCGCGATTTGGCCCTATTGGGACTCCAGTCATCGAACTGCCAAACGGTTTTAGCTACACTGCGCCTTTTAAACACTGTTCTCCAAAGGCACCATCTATTTGCACGGGCGCTGATCCATACCATTCCTACCCAGCCAGCAAATCAGCGCCCCGTTGGCGCTTTGAATGCCGAGCTACAGCAACTTTTGGTCATGGGGACGTCCCTCGTCGATGACCCCACGCTGAATGAGTCGTATGACAACTACGTTGCAGATGCCACATGTGTGCTTGAATCCCGTTTGTGTCTGCCCGTCTCCTCGATGGAGGAAGATGAGGAGACGCTACCCTTACCATTACAGCTCCAGCAAGATGATCCCATAGTGCAGGCCCTTCTTGGGTGCCTTGGATCGTTCTTTACCAACAGCGTCATTGTCAATTTAGCATTAACAGGTGTGTTCATGAGCCTGGCGTCCTCACATCTGTTCTCCCTGGACGGGTGGGTGTTGGTTGATCCCAACCAATATGAGGCCCCTTCCTCTGAAGAAACCGATGATGGATTTGAACACCTTCGTCGGGCCTACCAGGCCCCAACTTGGCCTGCCGCAGCTGCTCCGACATTGACATTAGCGCTCCAAAAACTCGTGAACCAGGTCCGACAATGGCAACGAGAACTGCCCGACTTCAATGTACTGGTCGCTGCTCGACGAGAACTCTTGCACCAGGATGATCGCCCGCAGACGCCGGACCGATCGCGAGACCCCTCGGAGCATCCGGCATCCTCAACGATTCGTTCGCGCCCGTCATATCCTGGTTCACCAGACGCCTCTACCCCAGCCGCCCGTGGCCGGTCTCCATATCCGGTCAATTCGCCCTCTATATTTTCTAGTCGGGATCGGGATGGATCCTCTGTTCCTGCTGACTCACGCGGGTCCTCGAATGCCTGGGCGGTGGCCGCTGAGGCTCTGCGCCAGCGACTTGCCACACCATTTCCGCCTGCACCCGCAGATCCACCGTCTCCATCAGCCGAGGAGGGGGCGGGCTCAGACGATACCAAGGATGTCCCAGTCGCAACTCTTGGCCACGTACTGACGAATGTGGTGATTCTCTATGAATTCCTCCTAGAGTTGTCGGCGGTAGTACAAGTTCGGGGAAGCTTATTTGAAGAGGCAGGATATGATTGTAACTAGGAAAACAATGTCTCTGCTTTTGCTCTTTTCCTCTTTCTTTTTGGTATATAAAGGGGTATACAGTGGAACCTCTGAAATATTGGGCATATACAACAATACCGCCCTGCATACCGCCTGCCCTCCTATATACCGCCTCCCTTTTGAACCACAAGAATAAATAGTCGACCGCTTATACGGCCGCAGTCTTCTTAGCTATCTTCTCAGGTAGTCTTCTCCAATAGTCTTTTCATGTGTCTTCTTAGTGGTCTCTTTTAGCAGCCTCCTTAGGTACATGCCTTTGACTGCTAACCCTTAAGGCTTGATCACATGCCTATATGTTAACTATATCACGAGTTTTAGACTGGCAGAACCGGCAGAATTTGGAGGGCGATATCTAGGTATAAAGATTTAGCCCAATATTTCGGAGGTCTCACTGTACTTAGGTATCAGTAACTATGTTGTATGTTGTATACTGTGTTTTGCTTGAGCAATCTATCAAAAACATCCTAAGAAATTGATCTGCAAAGTAATAAGAATAGCACCAGTGGACACCCACTAGTTTGGCCACTTAACCCCTGGAGGAGAAACTATGAACCGCCAAGACATCGTGCCGGATTGGCTGGCGACGATTGGCAACCTTGGAACTTCTCTTCCAACACGTAAGACACGATTTCTCACACTCTTTTCTAATTGAATTTTGACAATGATCTGATACTGACCCTCAATAACTTCCGATCGGACTACCTTCTTTTTATATATACCCTCACTTGACGGTATGAGTGGCCAAGATGGCCTCGATACGTCATGAGTCTCTCGAGCGCGAGGACCGCGAGGATGCCCCATTCCTCGACTCCCCCAATCCGAACTCCCCCGGCCCAGCCCATTGCCATGTCCATAGCAAGCCTAGTATAGGCAGCCGCCCAGTGAAGGCCAATGCCTCCGCCAGCGCCATCAGTTTTCGCCTCAAGGCGATCCTATTCGCCATGGTCCTCGCAGTTGAGATCGGCTTTGCTTTCCTGGAGGGTCCCATGGTCCGCATCATGGAGTCGATTGCTTGTCGCCAGTATTTCCTGGGTGTGGACCCGACTAAGATCGGCGCAGATGGACAAGTGCCGGAGGCCATGTGTAAGATCGGGGAGGTGCAAGCTGAACTGGCGGCTGTGAAGGGTTACCATATGTTCTTTGATGGGTCACTCTGTAGGTTTATTTGAATATCCAAGGCAAGACCATTATCTGATTGCTTCGCAGGCGCTCTTTTGGCGATTCCCTATGGTCTGCTGGCAGACCGTCGTGGCCGCAAGTCTACACTCGCTTTATCTCTTCCCGGGTTTGGGTTGAATGCCATCTTTACACTCGTTATATTGTGGTTCTCGGACATATTTCCTCTGCGTGCGCTTTGGCTTACTGCCTTGACGTGGTTGCTTGGGGGTGGTCCAGTCGTCTCTTTTGCAATTATCTGGACTATGATGGCCGATGTAACCAGCGAGGCTGAAAGGTATGGTACTCCTCCAATTTGGACATGGATTTTATAGATGCTAATCGAGTGGCACAGAGCGGGCATCTTCTTTCAATTTGCAATCGTATCAATGGGCGCCGACTTCGCTTCAAGTGCTTTTAGTTCCTATCTCATGACCTTGAATCCCTGGATACCATTGGTAATTGGATTTGCAATTGTAATGGCCGGAATGATGCTCATTTTGGCGCTACCGGAAACGAAGCATGCACTGCCGCCTCGGAAAGCTGAACCGACTCATGTTGAGCTGTCAGATCTGACAGATGGCGCTCCCGAACCAAAGCCATATCGCGAAAAACCCGACATGAACGGTGACCATGAGAACGAACCGCCCTCTTGGAGTATCCAATCGTACTCCCACCGATCTATTCTGGCAAAGTTCCGCGCAAATTACCGCTTTTACCTTAGACCCTACCGGTTCATCCTCAACCGAACACCTGTTCTCCTCCTTCTCACTGCATTTCTGGTCTACCGTCTAAGCCGAGGCTCATCCTGGTTTTTGACCCAATATATATCGACACGTTATTCATGGACACTTGCAGAGTCCAACTTCCTGGTATCTGCTCGCCCGACCGTGGCAATCCCACTGTTCCTTTTTGGCCTGCCTTTCCTCAAAAGCCGTGTCCTGAACCCCCGGCTTTCCTCGACAGAAAAGGACCTCTGGCTGGCACGGCGCAGTATAATCTGTCTCACTGTTGGAACCCTCGGGATCGGCCTCTCCCCTACCATTGCAACGCTGATCCCCAGCATGATCATCCAGACCTCAGGATCGGGCTTCGTTTTCCTTGCCCGCTCCATCATCACCACTTTGGTCGAACGTGATGAGACCGCTCGCTTATTTACTGCGATTGAGATTATCCAGTCGTTGGGAAATGTGGTTGCGAGTCTATCCATCACGACCGTCTTCCAAATCGGGTTGCGTCTCGGTGGGGTCTGGATCGGTCTCGCGTGGATGATGACCAGTACGCTCTTCTGTTTAGTCGGCGTCGCCATCTGGACTTTTAAACTGCCCCCAAGTCCCCCGTCACCGGACCTTATGGCTGAGGATTATGACGGGGGGGGACAGGGCGTGATCTTATAGTCCTATCTTGTATACTACTCATAGCTTCCGTGCACATTTAGAGCGTTTCATTTTTCATTTGGAGCGTGTTTCGTTTTCCGGTTATTTATTATATATCATAGATACCGTATAGAAATAACGAAACAAATATCACAAAACTTAGTATCGAATCCGATGTGTTCTTCGCTCGCCGCAACTCTAATACTCCGGGGAAAGGCTTATGAATGCCTTAGGAACCATATCACGTGGCAGCTCTTTTCGCATGTGAATATCACCAGCTTGTCGACCCGACTCCACAGAGTCAGAATTAGCCCCGAGTTCGAGTCGCAACTTGTGCTGCCGGCGCATCCCCGAATAGACACTCGCTCAGCGCATGCCGTGTTGATGATTGAGCCCGCAGCATAGCTCATTCTGCATAAAGCTGTCATAACACGAGATGGAGAGATACTCTCAGTTCCGGGATCGAGGTGGGTTTCCGCTGTGATAACTAACCCCTGCAAGTACGTCTATACTGACATCTCCCAGGCTCTGGCATTGCTCCATTCCTGCCAATCCCGGTTGAACCACTCGGACTCCAAGCCCCCCTTCGTATTTTCCTCTTCTGCTTCCGCCTCCCGCTCTTCATCTTCGTCACTCTTAGCTATTTCTTGATCTTACAATGGCTTCCTATCGGGTCGCTGGGCAAAAAAGCCGCTCTATGGTGTATTCTTGGAGTCCCCAGCATCTGGTGGATTGATCTCCAAGTGGATGGAGTGCGCAAAGGGTTCGTGCTGCACCATTGGAACTATAGCCTGTTCTGCCGATAACTAACAATTCCAACACAGGTCTTTGAAGCAACAGCAAGCGCGCCTGCCACAGCCCGGCTCGGTTATCGCCTCGTCCTTCACATCGCCCATTGATGCTGTGTACCTGGCAGCTATCTTCGACCCGATCTTCACAGCGTCCTACCCCAACATTCGCCAGGTCGAGCGCATCTCTCTGCTCCAGGCCATTCTGCGAGCCTTCGCTTCCCCCTCCACGCAGCCCGCCCCTGGTGCTCAGATGGTGGATATCTCGACACTGGTCGAGAAATACCCCAGCAGGCCGATTGTATTGTTCCCGGAATGTACCACCACCAACGGTCGCGGCATCTTAACCCTGAGCAACTCCCTTCTCGGCGTGCCGGCCAACACCAAGATCTTCCCCGTCAGTCTGCGCTATACCCCTATGGATATCGTGACGCCCATCCCCGGGAGCTATATGAGCTTGCTGTGGACGCTGCTTAGCAAGCCGACCCACTGCATCAGAGTGCGCATCGCGGAGTGCGTTACGAATAGCCAAAACACTATTGGTACATCTTCCTCTCTCTCGACTGGGAAGTCGACATATAGTACGAATTACCTGGACACACTGGACCAAAACGGGCAAGAACAACAGGTCTCGAGCAGCGAGAAGGCGCTGCTGGATAATGTGGGGGAGTCACTCGCCCGTCTGGGTCGGGTTAAGCGGGTTGGCTTGGGGGTGAAAGAGAAGCAGGAGTTTTCACGAGCTTGGAGCCAGAGTCGTCGGACATGGTGATCGCGATACGTAGATAGTATTTCTTTCGGTATATTTTAGATGTTCAACTCAAATACATTGGCTGGCTCAAGCTACTCTTGCCAATACTTATAGATTTATACGGTGGGGATGACTTCAACGCCTGGAATTGGATAAACATGAAGATTTTTATAGTGGGAATAGCTTCATCTTCTCACCTTCGTATTTTGATTTTAAAGAATACGACCTCACCCCTACAGTTATCGTGTCTTTTTCTTTTTTTTTTTTTTTTTCTGGTATCTTCTTTGGTATCTGTTTCTCTGGTGTCTCTTTTAGTCGTCTTCTTTTGTACGTAGGCTGTCTTTCCATAGTGTTTAGGTAGAAATCCTTAGAAGGTTGCGAGGTTACCTACATAGGTAGTATCTTCAACGTAGTTATGTTATTGGACTTGGGAGTAGTTGGTCTTCGATTAGACCACTTACGGATTGTTGTGTGCCTCCAGGGCTCCTTTTGTAGGTTAACCGAGCCCTAGACGATCCATTGCCTTGACACTTGGGACTAAATCAGTCCTATCTGATGTGATCTTCTCGTCTGAAGCATTCTGTTTAGACTACATGACGTGATCCCTTGGTTTCGATATCTTTCTCTCTCCGTCTCCGCCTCTCAGCTCCTTCCTCTCTCTTCTGTCCCGGTTTACCTTCCACATCGTAGATCTGAGGGCACACTTTGCCGAGACCAACCATGCTTCTCAGGCTACTTGTTATGGCAGTAGGGATACCATCGGTGGCTCTCGCTGCTTCTAATGAGGCATTGAGGTCATGCTTCGAGAATGTGCTCACAGACCCGGGGAGTTTTGCCTTTGCTGGGGACCTGTTCTACGACCGCATTGTGAATCGTTACAACCTGAACATTCCCGTTACCCCAGCAGCATTGGCCTTTCCTACGTAGGTTTTGTTCAAGAACGGTTTATTGTGTCCTTGCTCATAGATCACAGTTCTTCTCAGCAGGTGGCTGATATAGTCAGGTGTGCCGCGGACAACGAGTATCCAGTCCAGGCCAGAAGTGGAGGACACAGCTATGGCAATTACGGTGGGATTCCAAAATTATACTACATAATACTACCCACAGAGGGGTTTGAACTGGACACTAACATGCTATATGTGACAGGTCTTGGAGGAACTGACGGCGCCGTTGCGATTGACTTGAAGCATCTCAAGCACTTCTCCATGGACAATACAACTTGGCAAGCGACAATTGGGGCGGGGAGTTTGTTGAGTGACGTGACACAACGGCTGTCTCACGCTGGAGGACGGGCTATGTCTCACGGAATTTGTCCTCAGGTCGGTTCGGGGGGACATTTCACAATTGGTGGGCTTGGTCCGACTTCGCGTCAATTTGGCACCTCAATTGACCATGTCGTGGAGGTTGAGGTCGTTCTTGCCAACTCGAGCATTGTCAGAGCCTCTGACACGGAGAACCAAGACCTCTTTTGGGCTATCAAAGGTGCTGCCTCGGGCTATGGTATTGTCACGGAGTTTAAGGTGCGAACTGAGCCTGAGCCTGGTACCGCGGTACAGTATACATACAGCATGGAGATCGGAAACCCCAAGAAGCAGGCGGCCCTTTTCAAGAGCTGGCAGGCCTTCGTGTCAGATCCAACGTTGACTCGAAAGATGGCATCCACCCTCACTGTGCTTGAGAACAGCATGGCAATCAGTGGTACTTTCTTCGGCACCAAAGAAGAGTACGATAACATGAACCTTAGCAACAAGTTCCCTGGTGCAAACGGCGATGCATTGGTTTTCGATGATTGGTTAGGACTTGTCGCCCACTGGGCTGAAGATGTTATTTTGAGGTTGGCAGCTGGAATCCCAACGAATTTCTATGCAAAGTCCACTTCTTGGACGGCCCAGACCCTGATGAACCCAGAGACTATCGACAAAATGTTCGAGTACATTGGTACTGTCGACAAGGGTACTTTGAGCTGGTTCCTGTTGTTCGATTTTCAAGGAGGTTATATCAACGACATCCCGACTAATGCTACAGCTTACTCCCACCGTGATGTGCTCATCTGGCTACAGTCTTACACAATAAATCTCTTGGGGCACGTCTCCCAGACCCAGATCAACTTCCTTGATGGGCTTCACAAGATTGTCAGCAATGGCGACCTCCCCATCGCTGCCTACCCGGGCTACGTTGATCCTCTGATGTCCAACGCCGCTGAGGCATACTGGGGCACCAATCTCCCCCGACTGCAGCAGATCAAAGAGCAGATTGATCCAAACAATGTGTTTCGGAATCCACAGAGTCCATCTCTTGCAAAGAAGCAGCCTTTGTGACGAACCATCGGGTCTTTTACATTCAGCACTGCAATGAGCAGTGATCGTCAACGCATTTTGTAAGATGGTTTAGAAACATAGTAATCGGAGTTTGACTTGGTCAAGACAACATTTTAACTTTCAATGTAGTTGTATCTCTATTCATTCTCGCTTTTCTGTCTCGCCGCCCATTCTTCACTCTGACGAGACGTCCATTCCCAACGAAGCGCCCACATCTCTCGATATAAGTTCTCCGAGCACTCCGGGCACATTCCCGCCTTTTGATGAAGCCTTTCTTCAGGAATTCCAATGATGCCAATATTGAGAGCTCGGAAAACACGTCCTGTGCATCGCTCTCGTCTGAAGAATGGGACACCAAACTCTTCACAACGTGCAACTCGTCCGAAATGAATGCAGTTGCACATCGTCCACAAGTCGTAAGTCTGTACACACATTTTGTTGTGCTTTCTTTCTTTCTTTTTTCTTTTCTATTCGTGGCTTAGATCAATGCAAGGAACCCAGATATTGTATAGTATCCTTGGGGCTTCCGCTACTTCAGTTTCGAGGTTGGCGATCTTGGGGACATAGTTAGAGGACCTAAGTGGAAGGTTATATATTCATGGAGATAAAACTTTCATTCGTCTTTGAAAACTTTGGTCTCTTAGTTCCTTTCTTTGTTTCTTTAATGTGTTGGTTTGAGCAGATCTACGGAGACGCCAGGTCAACAAAGGCATACACAGAATATTGTCTTGGAATGGTCAAATTGCCAATGACAGGAGTATTCCACATAGTAGCAATAGAACCAATCTACCGTGAATATCAAAACAGCAAATGGGTATTTTAATAGCTTGCTAATGAGCACAAAACGTCCTCACATTAAGCCGCGATACATATTATGATACATCACGACTGTTTGCTCAAGGCACCTCTGGCCAAGTCATCGATGCGACGGGAATACAAGTCCATAAAGTGCATAACGGGGTCACCAAAGACCACTCCTCGGAGCTCAGGATCTGTTATCCCGCAGGCATCTACATTTTCGCGCGGTGGCAGTGCAGGAGGTCCACCAGGGACGGGTGGCGCTGTAAACACAGGACGGCCACTCAACTGGTCTCGCGGACGAAGAAGAACAAGCCGACCAGCCAGCGACAGATCTGAAGATGGGGTTCTCCAATAGATAGGAGCAGATCTTTTCTTCCTGTCATACAAGGCTAGTAGTGACCCCGGTGCGGGGGAAACATATAGATCTAGCAACGAGAGAAAGTAGCCCTTGTCGGCACGGGATACCGGGTCACCCTCGTTGATGAAAGCGAAGAAGATGGACTTTGATGCCCGGGCAGCGGGAGACGGCTGCAACGGATGCAGAGATATGGGCGGAGCACCAAATGTAACACAGTGAATGTGCTTAAAGCAGCCGCGGAGATGAGTGAGTTCGGATTGCACGATCGGCGATTCGGATAGGAGATGTAGGTATAGCAAGCTGGCGACGGCACCGCCCGCGGAGTGGCCCGTGAAGACTAGCGAATACGACATGCGTGAGGGATCTTCTTCGAGTAGATTACGCAGTCGGGCTGCGACGGGGGCAACCATCTTTCGGGCCACAGATAAGAACCCTGAGTGACAGCAGTTGGATGGGTCGTCTAGAAAGCCTGTGGGTGGAGTTGGCGCTGTATGAACGTTCACGGCCCAGTCCAGGAAACTCTGTGTACCACGTATGGCGAAGACAATCGTGTTCATGTCGTCGATTGGTAGTGACTTGACCACCATGGCTTTGGTACCATGTAGCCAGTCTGAATTCACATATGAATGCCGTTCATGGCCGGAGGGTTTGTCGTAGACCCGGCGCGAGTACTTGGCTGCGAGTTGAAGGAGGGGATAAGTGGGAGGATAGCTTAATGCGAGATCAGCAAGTTGACCCAAATAGTACCTGAATGTTGACGGCCCTTACAATTTCAGTGGTGTTAAATGGGGTGGTAATCGCGAATTGGCATATAGATACACCTTGGAAAAGTAATCCACAGACCCTGTTGGCTTCTTCTTCTCTTTTCGCTGTGATCGGCGATCTCTCCTCTCGTCTGATTGGAAAGGAATTGTACACGCAGCAACTATTGTCACTAATGAGTATCATCCCGATGATATGTCGGAAGTATACCACTTACTCAGTTCATTCTCTCTCCCACAAAACGAACCCAGGTCGATCGAGGTGATGACTTGATCTAATAACCGCGATGTAGCCTCCTTGACGTTTGCACCACCACCTAAACTCTGATGGACCAAATTCTCGAGATCGTGAATCGTGGCATTGGTCTTTTCGACTGTATGCGATACTAAGCTGGTCATTGATTGGTTCAGACTCGTACATGATGTCCATTTTGAAAGTTTCGGTGGTTGAGAGTTCCATGGCGGACTGTTTTGAGCACTTCCTGGGGAAGGATGGAGTGACTGTGATGCTGGCTGAGGCTGTAGATAAACCGTAGACATTGTCATGTTTGGATTATATGGGGCTGTAGGTGTGCGAAATGTGTTAAATGTGTTGACTGAGTATGTCCCCATTGGCGACGCATACGGATGATGGACATGTTTCTGTGGTGCCGCGACTACGCCCTCTCGTTGATTGGGACGCGGTGGCTTTGGCGGGGGTTTTGGAGATGAGGATCTCTTTGAACGACTCGAACGGCCAAAGGCCATGATGTATATCCCAACTCAGTCTGTGGAATGCGTCGAATGTGTGGGGTGCCCTCAATATGGCTATCCCATACATGAAATTCCAAGAGCCCCGGTCCTTGTCCGTATATCGGATATAAGCCAAAAAGAAGGACAAGGATGCAGGAGTTATGCAGGTCACGCCGAAGACGCTCATTCAGGCGGGTTTCCCATCGATTTGGGGGCCGTTCGGGGCCGTCGATAGGCTCGGTTAGAAAAGTACGAGCACAGCCCCAGTCACGGCGCCTCCACCGCGAATACGATCGCATGTGAAAAAAAAGCTTGGATTTCAGCTGAGAGTATCATTTTGTTGATCTTTTGACGTCATGAGACTTGGAATACATATGTAATAGCGAAACTGAACCTCGGCACATATAACAAGTATAAAAACCAGAAAAGAGATAAAAACAATGATAGACCAAGTCCAGAAACTATACAACCATCTACGCTGAAGGGAGAGCGGATTCTTAGTTTGTTCTGACTTTACATTGAGTCATTTCCTTACTGGCTTTCTTCAAGGGCAATGTCGAGCCTAATTGCCTGGGATGGAGGCCATGCAGCATCAATACCTATGCCAGTTGAAGTACACATGTAATTATTCTAGTGGCTATCTTCCCAGCTCTGCCTGTAACATGCATGAGGAATTCAAGACGATAGTCGTTGGCTAATCTGTTCACGATACGTTGACCATCGCTAGCTGCGATGTCTGTAGCAAGGATCTTTGTACTTGAAGTGCGACATTGCCAACATGGGGGGATGAGGGTAGGGCAAAAGGAAATGGGTCTTGTATTTCTGTTTCTTACCTCCTAGAGGTAGTTGTATGTAAAAAAAGGGTATAAAGAACCGGTCTAGCCATAAAATCATAACATTCAATCCACATAATGACCCATCCAGTCATCGTGTCTCGTGAATAATAATGATGAGTGAAAAAAAAAAAAAAAAGACATAAGAGAAAAGGTATGTGAGTCAAGAAATAAAGGGGAAGAATGAACGAACAATAGAGAAGGCGAGAAAAGGGGAGAAAGGAGAAAGGAAGTAAAAAGAACAACACTCAGGACAAAAAGGCACATGGGAGACCGGCTCTATGGCACTTCTTTGTCGCCTCGTTTCAGACCACCAGGCACATCGATAGCATCACGCACCCAATCCATAGCAGCAATCTCATCAAGGGTCTTGCGTTTTGTGTTGCGCTTGAGAAGACCCTCCACGCAGTCACGGGCCCCTTCAAGTCCTTTGCCCTTCTCAGGATCCCATTCCTCGTCCTCGTCGGCATATCTATACCAGGCCCATTCGCAACGTGCGATACGATGCGGAGTCCGGGCACGAAGCTTGGCAGGGTCTCCTCGAGTGCCAGGCAGAACATCGAAGGGTAACCGATTCTCCATGATAGCATAGAGTAGAACACCGAGTGCCCAAGCGTCGGTGGAGCGACCGTCGTAAGCCTGACCCATCAGAATCTCGGGAGCTGCGTAGTCTTCACTGCCACATCGGGTCTGCAGAAGTGGGCTCTCGGGTGGTTCGGGAATACGTCGTGACAGGCCGAGATCACTGAGGGTGACCACAGCGCGGTCATAGGTACGCCAGTCTTGCACATCATCCATGACATGAGCGGGCATAGTAAGTAGAACATCTAGAGAGATGGTCAGTATGAGGTCTGCAGTATCTTGGCAAACAACGCTGGCTCACTTTCTAACTTAATGTCCCGGTGAACGATGTAATTCCCATGCAGATAACGCACGGCATCAACCAATTCCGCAAAAATTCGTCGGATCAAATCCACGGACATACGAGGGGCTCCTGACGTGGCAAACTCGAATAAATCTCCACCAGGACAATAGTCCAAAACCAACAAAGCACGCTTTTCGTCGCTGCCGAATGCTTTCAGTTGCACAAGGGACGGATGGTTGACCGACTTCAAGATTTCTACTTCGCGTTTGAGTGATACCTCCAGTCGGCCCTCGTCCGCGCCTCCAGCGGGTCCATGTTCGATGATTTTGACGGCGACCAGCTTTTGGTTGTTGACAAAACCGTGGAATGTGCCAGCTCCATCACCATCCGGCGACAAAGGCATGTCGGGAATAGGTTCCACACGTGCTGCCAGACTGACCTGACTGAACGTACCCTGTCCCAATGCCCGGACTTTCTGGTAAATACGGGCCTGCTCCGTGCGGACCGACCGGACGGAATATATCTCCTGTGGCGTGGAGAGAGGGGCAGGGTGACGGATGACGGGGTCATTGTCACTATATCCACCACCACTGCTGCGAGGCGGGCTGGGCGGACGAATGGTCGGCAATGCGATACCTCGGTGGACAGCGAGATATTGCTCACGATGAAGTCCATTGGACTTTGAATCTATGCTTGACGACGAGGCAATGCCGAGTCCGGCATTTCCTGACACTGCAATCGGACGGGGAGGAACAGACACCCGGCCGGGTGGTGCATAGTCACTCAAACTGCGGTTCCGAGAATGGGAATGCTTTGAGGATGAGTCGCGGCGACGCAAATGGTTCACAGATGACTCTTCCCCTTGGCCATCAATGCCAGTGTATGGTTTGGCGCGCGAGCGGGGCGTGGCGGGTGGCCCAAGCCCTTGTGATGAATCGCTCAGGCGAAGGCTGGAACCGTTGCGCGACGTTATTGACGAAGAACGAGACAACGACGGTAAATCAGCTCTCCGCCACGGCGACGCTCCTCCAATTGGCGACGGCAATGGAGTTATGTCACCCATCGCATTCAATTGGGGTGAGGACATGATGGATGCCGGGGACAAAGAGCCTGCACTGTATATAGGCGGTGCGATGAGGGCACGAAGACTCGGAGTACGGTGTGGATAACTTCCGGGCAAACTGGCCGACGCATAAGGATCGGAGTCTCGCGAGCTAGATGGTCGAATACTGGGTAGGTCGGTGCGAATCTGAAGAGATGGTAGTGGCGACTCGGGATTAAGTATGGAAGGTACGAGGTCGTCTACCAAAAGAGGGCCGTTCACCTCCTCTTTCTTTGTATTTTCATTGTCGCTTGCATCTTGAAACATGGATGACATGGTCGATAGACCGGACTCGTGTATCATTTATCGAAAAGGTGTTGAGGGGGGAGGATGACTCGAACGCAAACGGAAGGCCGGAAGCGTTAAGTTCTATCCTCCGGGGTGTGGGGGGGTCAGAGTCACCAGATATAAAACGGCCGAAGATAAGAGTCTTGGAACCCCCAGCTAAGCCTCCAGGCCTAAATGGCCTTAGCGTGGGAAGACCCGTTAAGGGTCACCTCTCTACTCCGTAGGTATAGCGGAAGCTCAAAGCGCATGCAAGATAGATTATAAAGGGGAACAGAAGAAAAGGGGGAAATGAAGGACCAAGAGTAAATTCAATTAGAAAGGAAGGAAAAGCGACATGGCTGGGCGATGCAGCGAAAAGAAGGAAAAAAAAAAAAAAACAAGAAATCACCTGGGCAGGATTAATCGGGGCTAGTCAGCTGACGATCCTAATATGGTTAGCTCCCCATGTGTTCCCCGCAGTGTTTACTTGAGTTTATACTGCAATTTTAATATGGTAAGTATGGAGATATCAGGTATAATAGAAGATGGGGGATCATTTTATTAAATTTCGTATCAACCTATACATTTTAGAGTAATCCCATTCGACCTGACCTTGGTATATATCTTTTCAAGTATGTCTTTATACTGCGACGACCGAAGATGTTTGCTCCGATTGTAGTTCCCAAAAGGGAAGGTGATATGTCTATCATCTGCACTTTCCTGGGCCTCAGGCCTCAGGTATAGATTATACCTCGTAGTTAGTAACATGGTATCTTGTCCAGACTGAAGATCATTTCTACACTCTCTACATAGTACGCTCTACATGTCATTCCCTTTCATACATACCTCAATGTTCAACCCTTGCTCTCCGGCGCACGATAGTCTGGCGGGGTCAAAGGGACCAAACGCGTCCTGTGCGCCACTATACCTAATTTTAGCCTTCGCGGTGGCTTGCCCCCGAACCCAAAATCGTTGGGTATGTGATCCTCCGCCTTGGCATACTGGCTGTATGCTGTATGACGACGCTCAAATGTACTAAACCTTTTTGAGGTTGTCAAATTCTGACTCGGCAAATATAAAATGATAAACCCATTCTCCATTCCTGGGAGTTGACGTGGCCCGCATCCCGTTATGGCCCATTCTCCGGATAAATCAGCCGCATAATGTCGCTTCGGCCATCTTTGCGGCTTCGGCGGGAGAGGCGTCGAACAGCAAGGGGCACTATGTACATCCGTTCAATGAATTGAAGGGGTGATACGGCGGGTTCCAAAGTTAGTGGGGGAAATTTTCAGGGTTTTTGGGGTTGAAGATCCCTGCAGTCTCTCCACCATCGAGGCCAAACTACTCCGTACGGAGTACAGATAAAGACCATCCCAGGAGACAGAGACTTCCATGGTTCCGAACAAAGTCGTCGATTAGCGCCGTGTCGTGCATCTCAACACTGTGCCCATTTGCTGGTTGAAGAAGTGGCTGGGAAGGGATCGGCACGTACGAACCCGACCGCGGTGGGGCTCGACTTGCTGAACCCTGACCTTCAGCCAAAGAAGGACGTGATCTGATATCAAATATCGATCGATATCAAGGGCACAGAATGCATTGGCTTTTGGGGTGTCCTTATAATTTGCCAAGTGATTATCTACGAACTCTTTATATTCATCTGCGCAAATCATGCTTCTCTAACTCGGATGTTTGCAGACGGATCGAACTAGAATTCTACCCCGCATGTCGATCGCAGTCACTCACATCGCAGACCTCATATCTACGTCGATTGCGAGTCTTTTCTCGCACAGTCTGGTTTCACGTCGTCCCCCATTTCTCCGCGCCCTACTCGGGGGGAGTGCTGAATCTGGCAGCTGCAGTAGTGACAGCAATATTCTTGTTTATTATGTCGTGGTTTGCCTCCGGGCCTGCTCTTGGGACTGATTCCATGCCGACGAATAACAGATAAAGGGTTCTAACCAGTTTCATAGACAGGCGAACGAACATACACCACACCTTCGTATCGGCCAGATATGGATTGACCAATTTTAGCTCATTGTATGGAAGCTATTTACCTCGTGTAGGCGATGAGGCTACAGACCACTTTTAAAACTTGCTCGGATCCCCCATGAGGGCTTGCACAATTCGCTCCACCCAGAAGGGTGTACAAATCATTTATGGGTATGAATAATGGCTCGCGCTCCGTCCTCGTAAGGCTATGCCTCCTGTCATCGATGGTGTTGAGCAAACCTGAGCTTCTGTTGCATCAGCGGTGTCTTAGTTTGTTAGGTATTCTGCTTGGTGAACTTTGGGATTTGAAAGCGCTGGCTCATACTTGTAGGGCTGGTAGGCAGTATTCCTTCTTGGTTACTTCGTCCCCGCTCAATTCTCCTGGTGCTGTTGCTAGCCCTGCTGAACGCACTGGCCATTCTGTGACGAAGTGGATATATTTTACAACGCAGTAATTGTTTTACTGATAGGTTGCAGGGTTTAATAAAAATGCTCCTGATTTCGATTAAGGATTTGAAACACCGAAAGTTCATTAAGTTCATATGTACGGAGTACTCACCTATCCCTGGAGGTACCTCGACTCTGGGAAACGGTCCGAGTATCCACTTTTGGACTCCACATGGCTTAGCTTGTCCCAAGGCTTTTCTGTGGGCCCCGGGTATTTATAGACGTACCATCCCATCGGGGCCCTCAGCGCAGCGCTACCTATTAGATGGTTTACACCTGAAGAAAGATTGTTGCCCTAGACCCAATAGACCATATCAAGTTGGCTTCCGGTATCTCTATCTATATTCAAACAAGCATGAAGTCAAAGTCAGCTTCCCTTGCAATATCCTGCCACTGTATATCGACGTGCGGTCCAGCCGCTGCCCGCCGGTTCCACAGTGCTTGAACGATTTCACATAATACATTGATACTCTGGATTCCGTGCCGACTTTTCCGGTGAAAGAATGCCAACATTCGATCTTGCAGGTCAGGCCGCTCACAGTCAGCCGCAACCACAAAACTTGCCCAGTTATAGGGACAGCCACCCTTGTCACGCGTGAGCGCATCGACGGATTCAAGCTCCTGTATTGCTTTCTCAATCAGATCCTGTACATCATACAAGGCTGCGCCACGCAAACTGCGACGGAAGTATACAATCGTCGCGTAGTAGAATGAGTTCAGAGCGTGTTGGACGATGATCGATCCCGCGGCGTCTGGGTTGGACAGGGATGGGAAGTTCAGGTAGAGCTGAAGTTCGAGCCGGTCTAGTTCTTCGATGGACAACGGTGTGCGGGACTCAACAAGCGAGGTAATTTGAGCGAGGCATTGGACCAGTGGTGTTGTGACTCCATGTGATCGTTCTAGGTAGTTATGTAAATGGGAGGGGCCATTGAGGAGCGACATGAGCCGTCCAGGCACAGGAAGACTGCATAGTGACGAAAGGGACAAGTAACTTTGGATCAATTTAGCAGCAGTCGGACTTCGAATCCAGTCGCCATGGACCTCGTTCTCCAGGAGACGAAGGCATCCAGAGACGTGTGCTCTCCATCGGCTGCGGCGACCGGACATAGCTTCAGCCGTGATACAAGTGAGGACAGCGGCTAACGTGGGCTCATCTAGGCAGCTAGCCCGCTGTAGGCTTCCTCGCAAATGACGGAGAGCCAGCTGGTCATGGTGGACGGCGATGGAGTGGTATCGCGCATCGTGGCGGAGGTGAGAGAGACTGAAGGCGGAGGAGGCACAAATGGCGTGGAAGATTGATAGATGGATGTTCGGCTCTGTTGGGGAGGCATCGAGACCTTTCAGGGCCAGAGGCAGGAACACTGTCCGGCAGGCGTTGTCCGGGGTGTCGATTAGGAGCATGTTTCCGCTGAGAAAAACAACCCAGTGATGGACGAGCTCTGTCTCTGGTCTTGGAAAAACTAATGGACTCATGGAATCCCAGAGGGAGATCTCAGTGCCATGTCTCTGGATATTTGATACAGATCTGCCGTGGTTGCTCTGACCTGACAGCTTATTTGGGGGTTTTTTATGATTAAGGACATGAGGAATTGCGTTGATGGAGATGTCATCAACCCGATTGTTAGGCATCGGTAATACCGGGCAGGAATCCTCGTGGAATCCAGACGTGGATGGTGCGACGGCAGATGATAATTCACCCGAGGTTGCTCTCGGTGAAGCAGCCAGTTCGCTATCTCTGTCGCCAACTGACGAGTTAATCAAATCCAACGAAATACGCTGTGTATCTTCCGCATTTGGGGTTAAAGGTGCATCCTCCAAGTTGGGGAGATTAGGGTGGCCTGAATCTTGCATCTCAGGGCTTGAAGAAACGGAGAACACCGAGAATGGTCCCCGTTGTTGGGCACAGTCGTCCGCCGAACATCCATCCAGCTCAACCAGCAGTGCGGTGACAGCGGCAGATGACAACCCGTGGTCCGCATCTGGTAGTGGGGATCGCAACTGGCGCCGATGAGAGCGGCCCCCGGGGGGTTTGAGACCATCCTAGGCGCAAACCATACCCCTTACACACCCAACCATTCCGCTGGCACCGCCGACAGTGAGGGTGTTCTTCGTCGCATTTGACTCGACGGTCTCGACAAGTCCAACATCCAGTGAAAGTCTTAGTGCGTTGTTTTGTGACTTTCGCATTATTTGACGATATATCTGGCATTGCCAAGGATCTGGAGGAGGGTGAAGGCTGTGGCATGGGTGAACAAAATTATTCCCCATTTGCCCGTCGGCAATTGCCGGTCCCTGATCGACGCCACATGAGCGCGGAAGTTGGCGGCAAAGATTTTGGAAAGACAGCTTAGTGCTCTCGTGCCAGTAAATACAGCTGCGTTTAGACATATTTACTTATGTATAAGGAGGATGGGTTTACACTCGTGGTCATTTACTACACGCATGTAACGCATGTAATTCAAGTGATATATATGGATGTTTCCGTGAGCCAAATCTCGGATTTATTACTTCTTCACTAGATTGGATTGACCCGAAATTTTCACATGAAGTTTGCAAAGCGTCAAAGTAATATCGTGTCTTTTCCTAACTGGGAGTTCAATGTTTTCACATCGAAGAAAACTCCTTCATCCAATCTTCCCCTGTTAGCTCGTCCTATTCGCCGCATGAGTTTCCGTTATATGGCTACAAAGCGCAGTAGAATGCATAGCTAGGCCTTTTGCAGAGCTCCGCGATAAATTTGATATGGTTGCAAGTGTACGGCAAAAGTGAGATAATCTCGACACTATCCCATTCCGAGCAGATGGAGGGAATATCACGTCCTCGCCCGCAGAGCATTGGAAGAACTATCAAGTTCCGCTGCCTTGGTGAAGAGGTCAAATGCATAGAAACTTCCCTTTCCTTTTTATCTTTGGTCTGTAGCCCATGTGTAGTATCTGGTTGGAATGGTGGTGCCATTTCCCATCCATCCAGACTGGTTGTTAGCACAACATTTCGATGGCAGACAATGCGGTAAGTCTATCCCTATGAGATTAGCAATGACCGTAGGGCGGCATGAACTTCCATAACCGGGAGCCGGGCGAGATACCACGGGGCAATACAAAGACAATAGGAAGTTGCCTAAGAAGCTTTCCACGAGCCAGTAGCCCGAGACACACCGTCATAGTCATGTTGCATTGAAATGAATGTCCAAGCCCACCGAATATTGTTTGGTTTCTCCGCTGAAATGTCAGTTGGAATGTGAAGTTCACTTATTAATCTGAAAGTGCGAGAAATTGTCTATTGGAAGTCACTGGCAGCATTAGAATACGTAACTGACAGGCACTCACAAGCGCCATAGTCAATGAGTCGCAGATATGCAAGAGACTTTTCTATGTACACAGAACAAATACAAAGTACAAACCCAGTTGCACATCCCATTCCCAACCCACGCATAAATGCGAAACATGAAGCTTGAAGCGCCGGAGTGAAGAGACCCACAGGGGGAAAAAAAAAAATAGTTGTAATACATCGCAGGTGGAAAGACAAAGCGAGGCGGCTAATCGTCAACCGCCAATGTCGTTTAAGTGTGGCGTGGAGGGTATGGAGTATTGGATAACCGAGAAGCGGAGTAGGATAAAACTGGCCATGCTAGCAATCTAGAAGAAGGCCTTTCGCGTAACCTGTAGAGTCGCAGTTAGCAAATGTCGCACGAAACATCAGAACAATATACATACAGCCCAAGCACCAGCAATGGAAGCCACAATGCCGCCAGAGATCACCATAGGCTTAATTCCACGTGTGCTCTTGAAGACCATGCCGCTCAATGCGCCGGCCACGATGCTGTTAGACGCATCGTGCTTGCCTCGCACATATCCGAGGCTCGAGTTGAATCCGTTGTAAACCATAGCCACAACACCGGCCGAGTTTCCGAGGAACGGACCGCGACGGGTGACCGAGTTGAGTACACCGTTAAGACGAATTTTCGGTGCTGCCGTAGGTGGCGTCTTCTTCAATCCTTCTACAAGTCCCCAGACGCCTCCAGTAGTGAGCGCAACGAGATAGGTAGTGCCGGCACCGTAACAAAGATCGTCTGACCATCCACGGGATGGCAAGACTGATCGCGAGCCGGGGAGTTCATCGAGGGCAGTGTCGTCAAGGGAGAGGTAGTCGAGGGCATCTTGGTTCAGACCAGCCAGGGGATGGAGGCGAGAAGGATCGGGAATAGCGACCTCGGAGAGGAAGGATGTGGCATCTTGCGCGGTTGAAGGGTCGAAGGCATCGGGCCCGGTTTGCTTGCGGCCGCTGAGGGAGTCCCAGATGGACATTGTGAAAAGAGGTATGGAAAGATAGAGGATAGAAGATAAAATTACAATAACCTAAGGAGAACCTTGGAGGGCAAGGGCGGATGACTGGAGAAGAAGTGATGACCCTGGGTTCGCAGCTCCACTGGCATCGGAACAGCAAAAACTTCGGTCCCGTGACTTCCGGCGATCGAACGGAGAAGAGTTTGGCCGAAGGAGATACGCTTTACCCGATAGGGCATCCCACTTTTATGACTTTGCGGCCTGAGGCATCGCGGGGAGCATAAAAATTTAACGGGGAAGACCTTTCACGCGAACCGTTATCCAAGATACCGAGGGTGATATAATTGGGGGTCTGACTGTTGATTCAAGTCAGGTGCGCCGAGTTGTATCAACTGAAATGGACGACCTTGCGCAGAAAGTGCAATTGTACTCGGAGAAAACTCTCCGAGATATAGCGAAAGGCCCATTGGTGAAATTAACACTGACATGCCAAGACACTGAGTAAGTGAAGCGTATGTTCGACTTTATATGTAAGAATAAATTGTACTAATATTGTCAAAAGAAAGGTCAATCGGGTATGGCAGTCGTTGGTTCAGACGTTATCGACAGCATCTATCTCGCCACCTCATTCTGCAGAGGCATGCAATGCTACATCTGCTTTCATTGATGCTGCGACAAAGTCACAATGTGATACCACTCGACAATTGATTTTCTCGCAGGAAACGTGGTTGTCAATCTTCGATATTTGTCTGACTCGATATGAAGACGCCAAGCCAAAGCCGATTAAGAAACTCCTTGCCTCTATTACTACCATCCTAGCTAAAAGTCACCAAGGAACGACAAGAGCAGAACTTCAAACTGCAATTATCGATGCCATCATTCCTAGTATTGTGGTTGGGGAGCCTCAATCACGACTGAAGGGGTGCCTTGTGTTTTTGGAGACATTCATCAGAAGGGATGCCCTGCTACCCAGCGAGTTTATCCCATTGACTCGCCAGTGGCTTTTGAAAAACACAGATAAATGGGCAACTCTCTTCGCCAAAGATCATGAAGCTCTTTCTCTAGGGGAAACAGGTCCCGCTTTTGACACTACATCTGGCAGCCTGTCCGATGAATTAGCAGCAAGGATGTTTGTTCTGGGGCTCTTGATCCAAACCAACAACAGAACGATGGCCGTGCCAGCTGGTAACTTGCTGGCAATCTTGATCCAGAAGATGAAGCCTGAAACCTCACCGGAAAAGCTGTCAGCAATGTGGGTAATGCCAGTGAGACGCATGGTCTTACAAAACATGGAAGGGTTGGAAGATTTGTCCAATAGGCTCCTGCAACCTCTATTCAGCATTGACCCCAATGGCTTTAAGACCTTCCTTGACACCCTCCCAGTCAAGAGCCTTCTCAAAGGTGATATGACCGATGCGCCTGAGGCAGAGTATATGGTACTTTTCGCCGCTCTACAGATCGGCAAGAAAATTAACTTGGTTCATGAAGATTGTGAGTAGCTGTGTCCACCTGGATTCGTTCGCAATTTGCTAATATGCATAGATATTTTTAACGTTGGCAAAATGAAACTCGACGAAAATGAAGTTTTGGTCATGAAGAGCGACGTGATCGGCAACTTTCTCTTGCATCGCGAGGCGAATATTCGTATAGCGGCCCTCTCGCTGCTGATCACGGCATTTTCCACTGTAAAACCATTTACGGTGGGGGCTACGAATGTTATCCTTCGAGGACTACCCTCGATGCATGCTGAATCCGACGCATATACTCGAGGGGAAATTCTGAGTCTGACACGCAAATTCTTTGTTCGTCTGAGGGGTGGCATTGTCAAAGATGAAGATGTTGCCTTGAAGACAGACGAAACAGCCAACAAGCCAGCCCAAGGCCAGGCCAGAAATGAAACTGAAACCACAGAGTTCCTAAGGGCATACCTTAAGCTATTGGGTAATGATTTGCGCCTGGCAGCCTCATATCCGCGCCATATCACAGCTCTCAAAGCTCTAAAGCTCTTGCTGGACTCTGGCCTTGATCCACGGATAGAGGCCAAGCTTCAAAAATCAGAGATGGAAAATATTTGGAAAGTCCATGTCGAAGTGTTTGATTCTCAACTACTCCGATTATTGATCGATCTCCTGCTAGATCCATTCGAGGAAGTGCGACAAACAGCGCTTTCGATCCTGAGTTTGTGCCCGCCAGAGATTCTGCTCAACGGCTTGCACGGCAAGACAGATCAGCAGTCGGCCGTAGGCATGCGGTTGACAGATGCAATTATCCGAGCGGAAAGCCTGGCAAGTAACACGAGCAGGGCTGATCATGCTGATACTGTTGCTCGTCTGTACCGCATCATCTTTTGCGCAGCCCTGCCAGCCAACTCCGGTCAACCGGTTTCTGATTGGTGGACAACCAAGGCATCAGTAATCGACACAATTTTGAAAAAGCTTGAGGAACGTCTCCTAGATTCAAAGACCGTTTTTTACTCCGCTATGCGCGAGGCGCCACTTCATGGATATACGTCCGGCCTTAGGTATGTTGTCTTGGTCCGTACATGAGGCGATATGTTGATTAAAGTTCCAGGTATATTGTCCTTATGCCAAGCTTCCACTCCCTGGTATCTGACGGGTCGGGATCCGCTGCTTGGAGGTCTATCCATGACCGCATTGTTTCAATTTGCGATAAGATCTGGATTGAGGCGAAGCCTCTGCTGTGCGTCGACTCACCCGAAGGTCACTCGGATGAGCCCATTGAGGATCTCAACGTGGGACCAAAGGACGCCCTTTCATATTCCTGGCGATCTCTTCGCGAAGCAAGGTAAATTCGATCCCTTTGTTAACTATGCATCGTCGCTGACTGGAGTAGCCTTTTGCTCCATGCCACTATGGTAAACACCAGTTACGGACCAAGCGGTAGTGACGGACTCAATTTGGCGGATTTTGCAAAAATTGGAGGCGTCAGCTTCACACAGCTGGCTGAACTGCGCCATAGAGGTGCATTTTCCAACGTCTCACAGACATTTGCAACCTGCTGTCAACGATGCAGCTCCTCAAAGGATCCATCAATCCGAGAACTCCCTAGGAACTGGTACCAGGAAGCTAAGTCGACTATATTTGGCTCGGCATCTCAGCTCACCCGTCGGTCAGCTGGCCTGCCTGCGTTGGTGACAGGAATTGTTGGCTCTGATCCCGGAACGCCATTCTTCAACGAGGCCATTAATGAACTCCACGAGATTTCATCCCTTGCCGTGGAGTATGACAAAGAGAAGCAGTACTTGGAACTGCCCCAGGTTCATGCAATGAATTGCCTGAAAGATATCTTCACCAACGCGAAGCTTGGCCCCCATACCGAGCCATTCATAATGAAAGCACTGACACTGTCCGCCGAACGCCTAGGGTCTCCAATCTGGGCCCTTCGTAATTCAGGACTGATGCTCTTCCGTGCCCTTCTCACAAAAATGTGTCGGGTCATTCCAGGCGCTGGGCCTGGTTTTGGAGGAAACTCTGGCTCAGAACCAGGGTCCCGGATAACATTCCCCAAGTACCCTGGTCTGCTTGAACTGCTCTCTGGTCTTCTCACGACGACGCAGGGTGAAGCAGCGGAGGGCACTGAAATTATTACCGAGCGTGTGTTCCCTGCACTGGAACTCGTTGGTGACAAAGTCCCCAGCTTGGATGATCCCACTGATGAGATGCTACGTGGATTGGTTCTTGAGCACCTGAGCAGCCCGGTTTGGGGTGTTAGAGAGCATGCGGCCCGTGTATATGCGTCATTGCTCACTCGACAAAATATCCCGGAAGATTTGCGCACGCTTATTATGCGTCCGTCAAAGATCACCGAAAATTATGTTCATGGCGTTGCTTTATGTGTGCGATATGCCCTTCGTCGATACTCCTTCACCACCGATGATTTCTGGACGTGTGAGTGCACTGAACACTGCCCATTCTTACTCGAGCTAACTATTTGGCAGCGCACTTGGATGTACTTTTCACGACATTGCGCACCGTATTGGAATTTCTGTTCCGTGCTGGGAAATCGCCGACGGTAGCAAGTGAGCTTGTTGAAATTCTGAACGGCACCCTGGAGCGGGCAATCCAAGCACAGAATGAACGTAAGTGGACATATTTGGATTCATCTGGGCAGAAAGAACCGAACTAACGATCTGTAGATCAAGTTATTTCCTTTATCGATGAGATGTTCCAGGTTCACGACCTCGACGGGATTTTGAGATTTGCTTTTGACGCTTCTCAGGCAGGATGGAACCTTTCAAGCACTAACCGAGCATCTGCCCTCCTGAGAAGAGCGCTTGCTTGGTGCACTACGTTGAAGATGCTTACCTCACAACAGTGGGAAGAGCTCCCGGCATTCTTCATTGGAGTATCGCAATTCGATGCAGATGTCGCTCGTTGGATTATGGAACAGCTCCATGAGTCACTTGGCGAAGACAAGAGGTACCGACAGCCCTTGGCTGGCTTGTATTCATCTGTGATATTGGGGGATAGTCAAGCCGATGTGAAAACAACGGCTGCATCCAATTTGGCTTCTATTGCGGAGAGCGTAATATCATCCCAGTTCGATTCTGTGTCAAGCATTGGCCTTCCATGGGATGCTATTGCAAGCAGCTTCCGCCCTGAAACAGACATCACAGCCTGGAACCGAGAGGCAACAGATGCTGAGCTCCGACTTCGAGGCTGTCTACTGGCAATTCGGTCATCCGTTGATCAGGCAGCTTCATCCTCATTTGAAGGCGATGTCCACAGTTGGACTATCAAACTTCGCTCTGCCTTGAGCGAGGAGACGGTGAGTTTCTGAAGGCACATTTGAATTGAGTCACTCTAATCATTTTCGTTTCCCAGGAATTCACAACCCGTTTTGCTGCAGCCGTATCCGTTGGCAGCTTTTCGCGGGCTGTTAGATCACCTGGTTCCCAGCCACGCGTGGATGGAATGCTACTAGATGTCTATCTGATCTTGTATGACATGCTCAACGATGACGACGATGAAATTCGTGATGTGGCTGCATCAGCAGCCTCTTGGATTTTGTCATACTCGTCCGTCTCACCTGACGCCGATGTGACCCTAGCACCTCTCAATGCAAGTGCCCTGCTTGCCGACTTCATTATCGATAACTATTCGGATTCCGCACTGCTCGGACAACGGGTTCTTCGATATTTGACTGGCCAAGAGCCAAGGGTCAGTGGATCTGACGAACGCAGTCATTTAGTCGCTGTGTCAGACCAGATCGCAGAGCATCGCCAAGATAGTACCGTCCTCTTCGTGGAGGAGAAGCAGAATCTGTTTATCGATGATGTGCGTGAGGTCGAGCTTTGGTCGCGAGCTCTGTTGCGGTTGACTCCCACGGCGTACGCTAAGCTGTCGTTGGATGAAATGTCTGCCTGGGCCTTTGACGGGTTAAAATATCTCTGTTCCCTGGCTGGCCCTGAGAAAGAGCCAGATGGACTTCTTGGTTGGGTCTCGAAGCCTGAGATATTCACCCTCGGCCTCCGGGTTATTGCCATATCGTCTGCTCTAGGCTCACAAGTCTTCCCAGTCCCAGGGAGTCTGCGAGTGCAGCCAACAGCCTTCCGGGGATCGCTCGAATCCCTCTTGGTCGCAGGCAAATCATCATCAGTCCATGGGGATTGGTTGTCAAGGATCCAGAGAGCATTAGAAATGTGAGCTATAATGTGAATTGAAAGTGAAAGGATAACGTATATAAATCAGGTAGAATATTGAAGAATATCTCGTTTGCCATGTTTGCGAGTCTGCTCTTTCCCTATTTCCTCACTTTGCCTTGTCTTTCCTCTTCTCTTTACCTTCACATCATGTCGAGATAGATAATCCTATAAAACGCCTTCAATCCATCCCAGCCTCTACAGTTTTCAAGCTCCTCACCCTCCTCATTCTCTTGCACTCTGCGCTATTTTATCATTATCACACGCGCACCACGCAAATATTCACTTCCTGCTCTCCAGCTGCATGACTCCAAACCCACCACTTTAGACCATTCTTTCTCCGCCCTGTTGCACCATGCGGGACAATATTCTAGTCGCCGTCCTTCTGTCGGTCACGTTCGTCACTCCAGTCTTCGCATGGTTGTTCTACCTTTGGTATCGATCACATGTGACCCAAATGCACCAAGAAGGCCAAGTCTTCAACAGAAGGAACCGAGATCGTGCCCAGGCCAATTACGAACCCACGAACGGAGCCCAAAACCCCATATTTGGACCGTACTTTACCCCTCGTGGGTGGGTTCGGCCAAAGACCCGAGGATCATCCCATGTCCTGCGTCCGCCACAGTATGTTCACACCCGGCAGCCCGTATTTACCGGTAACCCGAATTCTGACCAACCCTTCCAAGGCCCAAACCAAGCGAGCTCGCGTAGTCCCCAGCGGCCGAACCAGCAGCCGAACCCATTATCCAAACGGCAGCAAAGGAAACAACGAGCGCTACAAAACAAACAGAAACAGCAACAACAAAATCAGAATGAGCAACCGAGCAAACAGAACCGACAAAACCGGCGCAAACAGAAGTTCAAGAACCAAGGCCAGAACAGCCAGAAGTCCCCTAATGCCCATTCCCCCAATCCCCAGGGTGCACAAAACGAGCAACATCATCGATGGGGGATTACCGAAGGCCAAAATTACCAAACCAGCAACCATAGTGGTGATGGCTGGGGAAATGATGAAGGTCCACAAGATAATCAACACAGCGCTAGGCAGAGCGAGAACAATGACCGTTGGGGCAGCAATGTCAACTATGATCAAGGAGGGTTGAGAAATGGTGGATCAATTTCCCCACGACGAGGCTCACTAGACATTCACAATAGCCCACGGGAAAAGAGCTCTCATTGGGGAGATCAACATGATGATCACAGACACAGCGATGGAAGACGGGACAGTAATGAACAACAGCAGCATCGTCATCATGGATGGCCCAACAGTCGCCCTGCCTCCCCAGATCAAGCTTCAAGAAGCGAAGCAGCTTTCGGGGGTGGTTGGGGTCAGAGTGACCATGGCCGACAGGGAACTAGCTACCCACGGAGTAATCATTCCATCGAAGACCATAACCGCTACCGTGGAAGGGACTATGACCGTACGAAGAGTTACAAGAAACACAAAGGCGACCGTCATACGTCTCCGGAGCGAAATTCAAGAACCGAAGCGGATACCGGCGGTGGTTGGGGGCAGAGTGGCAGCGGCACACGGCAAAACAGCCCATCACGGAGCAACCATCCCAATGAATACCATAGCCGCTACTCTGGATTGGGGGATGATGATACGAAGAGTTACAAGAAAAGGAAAGGTAGCCGCTATGGGTCCCCGGAGCGAAAGTCGAGAGGCCGACCAAGCCCCAGCCGTGACCGGGGCAACAAAAGCCGCAACAGATCCAGGTCCAACTCCTGGGAACGTGAAGAAGCACACCGTAGCGGTGGCAGTCCAACTTGGGGGCAAGACAGCAATGTACACCGGGATAAAAAGAAGAAAAAGGAGCGCTGGGAGATTGAATTGGAGGAAAATGCGAAGAGGTGTCGTAGTCGAAGCCCCTCGCGGGAACGCTCGGTTACAGGATGGGACAAGCACAGCCAGCGTTCCCACTGGAAAGAGACACAAAAATGGTGAATTCACAGTCTTTTCCGGGTGGATTGGAGGGATTTTTCCAGGAATTATGAATTTGCGTTCATCCACACATGTTACATTTGCAGTCGATGATTTTATCACCTGTTACCTCGAACAATCTATATGTTATAGATGAACTAAAGACTTTCATGCATTTTGACCGTTCAAACAGTAAAGGTAGTGAGAATTGCAAGTGATATATCCATGGCTATAACATCAATGAAATCAATGAAATCGAACTAAGTGAGATGACTCAAGTCAACAAAGAGGATCACTACAGTTGTAGCCAACACTCCACGTGGCCAAAGACTTAGGGCTATCCAAACAAAGAATCCCTCGGTCTTTATATTTCCACCATCGTCCACTTCTCTCTCTCCTTTAAACTTACGATCCCACATATCTGCCATGGAGATCAACACAGACCCCAAATTTGACATAACGGAGTTTAAAGATAATCCTCTCCTTTTCACGGAGGAAGGGATTCAGAGGTATTGTCGGGGTGGGTTTCACCCTGTCAGTCTCGGTGACGAATTCAACAATGGCCGGTACACAGTGCACCACAAGTTAGGCTTTGGTGAATCCTGCACAGTGTGGCTTGCAGAGGATAAGCAGTACGCTTCTTCTTCTTCTTATTCCCAAAATACACACAGAAGCTAATCTCATCAAGACCAAGCTATATGTGGCCTTCTCACGGTCCTTGGGTCGCTTTGAAGATATTAGCCGCGCACATCAAGGAGCCGAGGGAAATTCGGAACCTGCGATATTTGAAAGAAAAGACAAGAGACTACCCCTCCAGTCATGGTATCGCTAACTTGCTTGACACCTTTCTGGTCGTTGGCCCGAACGGAACGCATCATTGCTTGGTATTTGCATCCTTCGGTCCCACCATTGAATTGATTCAACAGTCCTTTATTGACTTCAATAACTACGGTCATTATCTCGAATTAGCCAATACTGAGTTCAGTAACTCGGCTCATTGTGACGCAATGGAAGCTTCGACTATACATCGAATTGCGCAGAAGGTTTTGGCGGCCGTGAAACAGATGCAACGCTTGGAAATGTGTCACGGAGGTGAGTTCGTGTTTCCCATGAACAGTCCAAACTCAAGTGAAGAGTTGCGGCGTATTGGCATGTTACTTACATGGCAGTAGGTATCAGTGGTTCACACATTATCATCGACTATACGTCTAGGTTAGCGTGTACCTCTAGAGAAGGATTCTTTGAGATTCTCGGATCGCCGCAGGCGGTCCCTTTAGAGCGCCGTGACGGGATGCTCGTGGATTACGGGCTTCCAAAAGAGCTGATAGAAACTGCCAAATGGCCAGGATATGCCGAGAGCATTTCGGATAGCGCCTGTCTCATTGGCTTTGGAAAGAGTTTCCTCCGCGGAGAGGAACCTGATAACCTCAAGCAACCAGTGCATCTTCGATGCCCCGAATCTATTATGGGGGACAAGGTCGACTATCGTCTTGATCTGTGGCATACAGGGTGCTTCGTACGTCTTCATAATTAACTGCGGTTCAAATGACTTCTACTAAACTAGGCGCGATAGCTATATCAACTTGCAACCCTGGAACCTCCGTTCCCTATTCCCCTCAGTGATTATGAATACATAAGGAGCATGATTGGGTTTGTGGAAGACTTACCGACGGAGTGGGAGTCAAAGCTAGACGAGCTACGATTGGTTTCCGAGCAAACCTCCGCACTGGAAAAAGCCCAGGCTATAGAAAAACAAACAGCAGACTTAACAGCCACTGCGGACACACATGCAGAAGCCCCAACGTCGGCAGATGCTCTAGCGTCAGTCCAAGAGGGTCCAGCAGGGGAAGAATCCGTAGCCAAAGGCATATCAATCCAAGGTCAGCATATTATTTCTACTCCACAGGAAGAACACTTTTAATACAACACTTAGTGCCGCGCCTAAAGGACGCTTTTATCAAAAAGGCAAGTGACCCGACAATGGCTCGCTTGCTGCCGATAATTGACTGGCTGCTACGGTTCCGACCGTCCGATCGCTTGCCACTCCATGCGCAGACAACGCCAACGGACGAGATACCTGAGGTTCAGGAGGCCTCTGAGCAGCCGCAATTTGAGGCCCCAGAAGATGCTTCGGGCTTGCCAGGGAATCATGAGCAACAACAACTGCCAGACCAAGATGAAGTAACAAACTCACCGGATGAGCAGGGCCACCAACCGCAAGACCTATCTCACATATCTCAGAGTCCTCGGCAGGTACAACCAAAGACCCCAGCAGGGTTATCTGAGCCACTTTGCAGTGGTGAACTACAGCAGCCACAGGTTTCGGAGGTTTGTCAAATTGCTGAGACAGCCCAGTCCGAGGCGACGCAAACAGGGACATCGGATCTACTGAGCGATCTTCATGGACATCAGTCGGCTTCACCTGAAATATCTAAGGATATTGAAGAAAATCTGAAAGTAGCGGGCGGGTCATCGGACCTACTCCACAACCAGGAAGAACTGCAGCCGGAGGTACCCGATGTTTGTCAAGACACCAATAAAGCCCAGTCAGAGGTGCAAACAGGGGCGTTGGACCTGTTGAGTGATAATCATGGGCATCAGCCGGCGTCGCCTGATATCTCTAAGAATCTTGCACAAGAACAACTGGAAGTAGCAGATGGAACACCATGTCTACTCCAGAGCCAGGGAGAACCGCAGCCGGAGTCAGAGATTCCTGATTGTTCGATGCAGTCACAGCGAAAGACTATAGAGGATGCAGCAGAATTCTTGATGGACAGTCGACCACAAGAGCCCGGAGGTCGCAAGAGATTTCGTTCACGCCTAGAAGGGTTGCTAAATCATGGATGGAGGCCATGGAAGAGGCGCCGGAACTCTTAGGGGATATTGCGCAGCCTAGGAGACCAGATGGAAATATACGAAGAAACTTTGTATGAGATGGAAATAGGACGTGTCGGCTGATGAATATGGGCTGGGATATATGATTTTCGTTGTAACGCATGTACTTTTGGTTTTAGATTAGAACGGCGCATCACCCATTTCCAGCCTTCGGCGTGTACAATGAGCCGGGTAGTACATTTACCTAAACTGAGTCTCATTAGACTATACTCTATCAGGTTCATACTCGCAACATTGGAGCATATTTTCTTTGACTTTCATAAATATGGCAGAACCAGTGAGATTGTATTCGCTTTCGCGGAAAGATATGTATTGGCAAGGTAAATCACAATTCACACCACGACTATCAAATATACGGATATTAAAGAGTTGTATATCCCAGAACCTGTACGCCACATAATGCAGACGGAAGTTTGAACAGAACGGGTGATGCGTATAAGCAATGGAGTCGCGAGGGGGTGATGAAAACAGGTCTATCAGCGCAAAAGAATGACGACGCGACTGTGCCAAGTATGTTCGCAAGCGAGAACGCGGAGATGTGCAGAATTCGAGATCCGTTCTCGAAAGAAAAGGGATGAGGTGAACGCGGATGCAGAAAGGGGCGGACTTTGTTCGAGATTAATTTCGGATGTTTATAGTTGTGAAACGGAAATTCGAGGATGGATAGTGAAATGCATGACGTGCGAAAGGGAGATCAGGCCTGAGCGACGGGCCATCCGTCAACATATTTGAGAGGATTAAATCCAAGGAAGGCGTCCTGCGATTGCATGTGTTAGATCAGATCTCGATGACGTTCGCGCGTACGGTGCAAGGGGTAACGAAGGAGGATCGACAGGGGCGCAGGAACCACGACAATCGTGGTCCACAAACCTGCCAATAGTGAAGTGTGAGCTCACCTGGAATGCAAGACCAACGCTCGTGTTCACTGTGATGAGGTCAGTATAAAGTTGAAAAATAGGGGTCTAGGGGTAAACGCACAGTAGTGGTAGTAGAGCACATCGGTATCGCCATCACGGAGCACAGCTTGCCCGCCTGGGCCATAGGTCTCTCCGTTCGAGCCGTAAACAAGTTCACCGCCGCCTTTGACGAGATCCTTGCCGGACTTGTCTGTGAACGGCCCTCGGGGACTCTGCGAGCGTCCGACACGGATGGAATATCTGAAGTACGTGAGTACGAAGCAATAAGTCACTGGGCCAGCAAGACTCACTCTTGACCAGCGGGTGGCAGGTTGTCTTCCTTCAGATTACAGCAGAATCCATGGCTAAACCAGAGATAGTACCATCCATCGTTGTAGGAAATGTAAGCACCTTCAATGGGATGGGGACCGCTCGGGTCACCGCAAATGTTGTTGGCCATCCGATTCGGCATGCCGAGAGAGTCCGGCTCCCACGCCAGCTGCCGCGCATCGGGTTCCGTAGTGCTGGCTGGAGAGAGCAGGTCATTGCTCAGCGGGATTTGGAAAATTCCATTCCAGTAGCTTCCATAAGTCAAATAAGCATGTCCATCGGGAGTGACTAACGTGCTGGGGTCAATTGCATTTGACTTGGTGTAAGGATAGATGTCCGATCCATTACCCGTGCCGGTCTCGATGACAGCGCCATGATCATACCAGTTGCCCGGACCGGGAGAGTTAGAGGTGGCCACGCCAATGGCACTGTCGCGGCAACCGGCCTTACTGACACTGTAATAGCAATAGTATGTGCCGTCGACAACGATGACGTCCGGGGCCCAGGGCACGGCACGATCACCTTTCGGGATCACACTCTTGGCATCCAGCACGCTTCCGACACGCTTCCACGGGCCGGCCATACTAGGCGCAGTGTGGATGAAGATGTGTTCGCCGACATGGTAAAGATAATATTCATCGCCCACGCGGAGAATAGAAGGATCATGTGTATGTTGCTGTGTCTGACGAGAAGGAGGAAAGCGGCTTACAGCCTGGTCATTTCCGAGATCTTGCAGCTTCTGGCCATTCGCAAAGTTCTGGTCTCTTTTGATACTCAAGGCCAGACCGATGGAGAAGAAGCATACTAAGGCGAGGAAGGAAAGCATTCTAACCCAGCGTCGAGGGAATTTCCAAAAAGACCGATGTCGAAATTCATCGCGATGGCCAGACGGCGACATCGACCGTGATAAGTGCCCGGCCCTGGCGATCATCATGATGGATCCAGGCACTCATCGTTTTCGGTCGACGCACGGCGTTGTCACCCTAGTAGGGTGGAGTTGGTGATGCAGGACACAGAGGGGTGAAGGAACCGCGACACGGTCCACTGGTTACTCAATCGAGGCCCACAATTGGACATGCCTGCAGGGTTTTCGGAATGCCTGGAGAGAATACGGAGTAAGTTGTGTGGGAGATACAGATGGGTAGTTCGTCTTGGCGTGATGGAAGCGGAAGGATTCGTGGAAGGATTCGTGGCACAAATGATAGACACGATAGATCACTGTCAGACCCAACTACTCTATCCTAGACAATATTCAGCTCCGATATTGTATGTAACTTTGTACATTAGTGAACTTGAGACAAGCAAGGGAGATGTCTGACTTTTGAAATCGATCGGCTGCAGTGTCGATCTCCCTTTCAAGTCACGGGGAATTGATGGGTCTACGGAGTACATGACATCGGAATGTGGCCTTTACCTTGCAAACATATTCAGCTTCAAGGATGAAAACAGTTATAAACACATCTAGGAGACCCTTTGCTCGTGTTTTTGAGACCTTACAAATATAGCCCTGTAGGGTTGCAGGGTACGAAGCCACAGGTAAGACAAAACCCTGTCCCCCTCCTTCAGAGCCTTGGATATATCGGATTTGCATTTTCAGCGAGGTCCATAGTGACAAATAAAAAAGAACAAAAAGTAAAAAGTAAAGTAGAAGATATCCACCGAACGCCAGCGCCGAGCTCCATCAGGCTGAAGATGAAGATGATCTTCTATCGAGCCACGATCTTGTCCACCTCATCCTTGGCTTCCGTCCATGTCTCCAGGTTCTTGCGAGCCCAGTCCAAGTGACAACGAGCATATGCGACCTAGAAATCCATATTTAGTCCGAGTTCTGAACCATGTAGTGTGACATTCATACCATGTATCGTCGCAGGTCGGCTTCTTTGTCCTTCTGGAAGCGCTTGAGGTCATTCAGCACACCTGCGCTCGCATCCTTGACGTCCTTTTCAGACACTTCTAATGCTTGCTCCAACTGAAAATCGAAATTAGTTTTAGAATCATCTGAAACATGCTCCACTGTCCACATACCTGAATCAAACTTTCTTTGGTCTTTCCAATCTGGTCCCGACGCGTTCGTTCGGGATCTACATCCGCGAACCCGTGGATAGCATGGCTGATGCGACCGAAGATTTTGTTCGCCACAAAGGTCCCGCTGGATGACTTCCGATGAGCGGGGGAGCCTGCTACTGACGGATCAGACCTCTTTTGTCCTGCGATCTGCGATGCAGGCGGAGAGCTCATGGAATCGTCGTGAGTAGACGGGAAGCCTGAGTCAGCTGACATGACGGGACCGTTGCCGGATTCGCTGCTGATGGCGGATGAGGTTGACAGGGAACGAGGCTTCGTCCCTCCAGATTGAGGGTTGGTCCGGTTGAGGTATTGCTCGATGCGCTTGGCTTCGAGTTCACTGCGCTCAAGGGAGTCTAGTAAGGTTTTCTTCTTCGACAACTCATCACGAGTCATTTCTTGTTGTACCCGCTTGAGCACTCGGTATCGTAGCACTCCGCGAACCACACTAGCAAACTGAGCACTCTCCCGCATAGGTTCCGCAAAACTTGCGCTTAAAGCCGACGATAGTTCTTCGGTTTCGATATAAGAGGTATCCGCGGCCTGGCCGATCCGCTCAATGGCGGCAGCCACTGTTGGTGACTGCTCAGAAAGGGAAAATCCGTTGTACCGCGCTCCCAACTCCATGAGGTCGGCTGAGAGCCCAGACAAATGCGAGAGAGTTCGTCGATTGACTTTCTCAATGTTGCCCTGCAAGAGTAATTCCAGCTCCCGCGTAGACGCTTCAAAATTGATAAAGTAAGGATCCAGTTCTTGCTCGCTAAGCTTGCGTGACTCGGGAGGGAACCGCCCGAGGATCTCAGGTCCTGGAAATGAGGGCGGCTCTTGTTCATTCGGTGACGTGGGCGACACTGCATTTCCGCCAGCTGTAGTAGTCCCAGCGCTGGGCTTGAGCTTTGCGGATGTAGACGGAATCGGGAGCCAGCCATGGGCTGGTGTGGGGTTTGCGGGGTCAAGAGGTGGCGCTTTGAGGTTATTCTTCGGGACCGATGATGCAGGATGGGAGCTCAAGACCTCACTCTGAGCAAAACGTTAGTTAATAAACTCGTACCCAGGAACATCCGGGTCGAACCCACCCAGCTAACGTTGGGATCAAGGAATCTCCACCACACTCCATCCTCGCGGACCTCCTTCATACGCCTACAGCGGTTGAGGAACACACTGAGCATCCGCTTTCGGAGATCTATAATGGCCATATCATCTTTAGCTCTCGTGGGTTTGGCAGCATAGTCCGCCATGCTATGCTTCTCGGGAATCGGCGGAACGACCAAGGTGGGATGCAAATTGACCAGAGTTTGTCGCAACGATGCAAACTCGGAATATCGACGGCGCACTTCCAGGTCCTATCAACACTCAGCATTGTACAAGTATCCGCCGGGCACCGTTCTCATACCGCAGTCCGGATTGTGTAAACAATAAAGCTACCGCCGCCCTCATGATTTTTCCCGGCATCTGTGATCAAGATTGGCATCTCGGGATTTTCATAAAGGATCTGTTCAATCCGGCTGTCATAGACGCTCTTCCGAGGGTATTGTTGGCTGGCGGCACCATACTCGGCCTCATCCTCGGGATCGCTGAGGTCTTCGGCATGGGTGATGTAATCGGGAGGCTCACTGCTGGAGTCGCGGCTAGATGGAGGAGTTGAGTCGTGTTCGTAGAGAGCTAGCTGCTGTGAGATACTGTTCCAAAGGCAGAAGCATTAGGGTGGGAACAGAGCGGAGATCTTACGGGGAGAGAGTGCGGCTGAATGTAGGGAGTCGGATAGGCCAGACTGATGTTGGTCAAAGGCCCCGTAGGGATTGTTATCTTCGTCGTTCCACATTATGAAGGTATGGAGGCTTGACAAGGCCAACTAGCACCGGAAACAGAGTTGGAGAAGCTGTGCCTGGGGGATCTGCGGGGGGAAGTCGTGGTGTGGCTGGTGCAGGGCGGTGTTGGCGATTACGTCATGAAAGAGGCTTGAACTTCAATGTTCATGGGTAGGATATGGGCAAGACACACTGTACCCAGGACAGCTGGGAAATAGATGTCTTTTTGGCCCAGAATAGGTTGTGATGGTTCCAGCTTGACCCAGACTTCCCTCACAACTTACCGAACAGTGATCTAAAAGCGGCCGATGTATATAATAATGTTGCAGGCCTGGACGACTACACCACGATATTTTTCTCGGGGTGCTGGTCAAGCGTAATATAATCCGAAACAAGGAAGATACTCTACACAGCAAGGATTCCGAAACAAGCTTCATTTGAGGGTAATCAACTAATAAACAGGTGATGCATGCCGAAGGTTGCATGTATGGCAAAAGGCTGAAAGTAAAGAGCCTCGAATGCGAAAATTTGCAGGTTCTAGAACTCATAACCGACTCCCTGCATCTCAAAGCCTTCAGATATTGTTCCACCGTGCCTGAACAAGTATCAACGTCATAAAGCTTTCTTTTTCCATGAAATGACCTTCACATGCCATGCATCAGTTCCAGCGCCCTGTCTCTCATTTCCGATCGGCATCCCGAGAGCCTACAGCCTCGCGTGCGCATCGTTTCGCCCGCTCTGCATTGCGCATGGCTGAAAAGGCCGGGTCCATTCCGTTAAATGAGCTCTGAGCACGTCGTAGAATTGGCTGGGGCGGCAGGCCAGGAGACTGTGGAGATTGCGGAACAGAAAGAGAGAAAATTCGGCGAACGGGCTCGTCAGAGAAGGAAGTAGGGCTGCGCTCGAAGCCAGATCCATCTCTCAAAGTATGAACCTCACTGATGCTAGATGAACGGTTTACGCGACTAGGTCGCAGCTCCTTGGCGTTAGGCATATTGGCATTGGGTCGGTTCTGGCGGCGTTGACGTAGGTTTAGAAACTCGTTGACGGAGCCACTAGCAGAAGTGAGAACCTCAGATTCAAGCTCGTCTATCCTGAGGCGATGTTCAACTGGTTGGTCCGAAGCGTCACTTCCTGGGCCCGGGACAAAGTTGGGAACAGTGGTACGGGTGAGGTTGACTCCGATAGGGGAACTTGTAGAGGACGAGTTGCGGCGAGAGACCCCAGCTGAAATGTGGGTAGAGTGTAGACTGGGGCCGAGATCAAGAACGCTGATCTCACTCTCACTCAGGACCGCAGCACGGGATCGGATTGAGGTTCGTGTCGAGTTTGGAACGGTGGGACCAGGTTCTCCATTGGAACCCAGGTTTTGAGTTGGGACGGAGGTCGCGCATTGATAAGGCATCTCAGCTGCTGGATTAGACTTGGAACGTGTGGACTCCGTTATCTTGAGACGCAAGGCCTCGAGCCTCAGAAGCTCAAGTTGGTCACTGGCGGTCTGGAAAGCCAAGTGTCTGTGAGAGTGGTCGGAGTTAATATCTGCAATCATAGACGTAGCACTGGCAGGGCTGACGTTGATAGCCTCTGGACATAATTCAGATAACTGGGGATTGAGTTGGCGTGGCTCATGCCTGAACAGTCCCCGACGTTTCGGAGAAGGTGCAGTGCGTTTCATCTCTGGGATAAGTGCGTGGATGTATGGAGATTGGGTGATTAAATTGAGAGGAGCGTGGCAATGAGGAAGCCAGATTCACGGAGGGGAATACTCGCACGCACATAGCCCTAATAGGGAAGGAGGGACTCTGCAGACTGGCACCTTCCTCTTCCTGGCCACATACCTAGGTAACTTCCTATTTGCTGCATCTTCATATTGAAGCTATACACATTACCCCTTCCATACTACATGTGTGTCTGCTTCCTATATGGAGTTACATTTAGTAAATGAAGGGTTTCCTTGATCCAGACCACCAGTGACTTTTGGATACCGTGTATTTGATAGGTGAGTTAATACGGGTCTTTTCAAACCGCATGTATATGCTCAAATTCGACGCAAGTAATGCTAAGAATACTATAGATGCTTGTCAATCTTTAATTGGCTGCACAACTTGTACAACTTGGGGAACTTCACTCCAAACATAGGATGAGCACCAGCGCATATACAGTGCCCAATTGCTTTAGGTCTAAGAAACCAATGTTCAGCCTTTTGTATAGTGCAGCATGCGCTTCTGAAGGATTGCAGGAATAATTATGTAAGTTATAGGTGAGACGGGTCTTGATTACTTAGTATTGAAATACTACTTCAGAAGCAAGTCATTGACATTGAATCAACTATATCCACATTAACATTAACTTAGGTCCTTGGAACAATCTCTGGTGGTGAACTGGACCGCTATATGTGCACAAAGGTGGGAGAGTGACGGAAAAGGGCAGCAAACTATACAGAACGAGGTCACCTTATGGACACACATTGGTAGTAGCCATTGCCGACGCAGACTGAACCTAGAGCCTGGACATATTTCGGTGTGATCTGGTACAAAGATAGGAGGTCATTGACAGCCTGTTTCTCACGTATAGATTATAAGACCTTGGTGAGGTAGTTGGGTGATGAAGAAGTGATGAAGAAGATAGAGTGAAGTGATGAAGAAATGAAGAAGTGATAGGGTGAAGTGACCTTCTGAACGACATTCAGTGGACCTACATTAGCCTGAGTTTGGCCTTATTCTTACTTTTCTTTGAGAAACTGATTGAAATTGAAGCAAGAAACATTTTATTTTGTATGGGCCACCTGCCCATCCCCCTCCCTATGTAGAAAAACACCCCCATCCCCCCATCCATCCCCTCCCTTTTTTTTGGTTTTTTTTTTTTTTTTTTTATATGTTCGTATTATTCATGGGTCCGAGGACATTACGTCCTCGGACCCCACACGCAGCTCCACGACTGGGAGATCATCGGAGGAATCCTCCCCCTCACCCCCAGAAGTGAGACAAAGCTGAAACTGAGGGTCGATGTCCATGCCACCCCATGGACATCGACCCTCGAATATGCCATCTTCGGTGGCAGCATTACCACCGGTAATCTGTGAGATGTCGTGAGCGGCGTCGAACGACCAAGAGGGTTCCGTGAGCTTGCTGAGGGAGCCGACCTGCGACCCCCCATTCTCGTGCTCGAAGCCGATTTTCTTACCTTCGCTGCCACCGTCCTCCGAGCCCGAAGTACTCTCCTCGGCAGAAGAGTACAGGTCATTGCCGAGGGAGTCTTGCCCCCGGCTCACTCGGGGTGCCACCCCTGCCCCGGCCAAGGCAGACGACCCCTTGCGGGGTGCGCCGCCGAGGACACGACCGCCGTCCTCCGAAGGTGATTGGGAACCACCGGGGCTGCGGGAGCCGGAAGAACTGCCAGAATCACTGGCCTCCTGGTTCCGGTATCTTTCAACCAGCTCCCGCAGCTCCTGGTTGCCCAATGCACGATCGGAGCGACGGCGGTAGAACAGGAGGTAGGCACCCGACGTGATGATCGTCTGCAAGTTTGTAACAGTCTTCGCAGACGTATCTGAGATTTATGTCAGTAAAGATTCAAATTAGCATGTCAGGGGAGGGGATCGGACCGTTGCAGTAGACCCAGGCACCAGTCACAAAGTCCTTGATGAAGGCAGTGTAGTGACCGCCAAGCATTGAACCCACGTGGTTGTCGACGGCGATCAAATCGTACACCACACTCTTTCCACCCGTGGGGCCTTCCACTCGGCTGCTCAGATCCAGTCCCTCAAAGGGGAAGTCGATGACAGTGCTGATCTTGTGCCCGTTTCTGCCGCGGAATTGGCTAAACCGCTTGAGTTGGACGACCATAATATCCGGGGTTCTCCACAGCTCAAACTTCTTGGTGGCTGAAACGTGGGTCTTGCACTGAGGACAGAACCAGCTATCTGCCTGAGAAAGAATTTCCTCCTTGCTGAACTCGTCCAGGCATTGGTCGAGAGAGAAATTTGCTTGCTTTGGCTTCTTCTGGCTTACCGTCATAGTGTGATCAAAGACATTCCTGATGTTCATGTAGGTAGGGCGACCACGGACCTCCTCAGAGTCATGGGGCTTGCCGCCGAAAAGCGAATCAAAGGCATCAGGGGTCCAGTCAAGCAATATGGCGTCACCTTGGTGAAGGAGCGATCGTGCCGAGTTCGGTGTCACATCTGATTCATCTGTATCGACGTCATCATCGACATTGTCATCTGCGGAGTTTTTGGAGGAAGCATCATCGGATCCCTGGAGAAAATTAGCGAGCTGAATCTGGACGGACAAGACAGCATAATCAAACCTTAGTAGAAGTGGGAGTAGATGGGATGCGAGAGGAAATGGAGGGGTAGTTCTTGGTCGTAGAGATGTTGCGTCCATCAGGCAGAGTGGCATTTGTGCTCATGACCGTTACATCAAAGAGTGACAGCAGTCTGGCGGGAATCTTGCCAGCAAGAGGATGCTGGGGAGACTTGACAGATTCAGAGTCGGAATCCGACTCGTCGGTGTCCTCTGCAGGCTTGGGCGCTTGCTCGGCTTGCATGGAAATGTCGACGATGCTGTCTTCGCCGTCAACAGACGTCGTTTTGATTCGGGAATCCGCTGATCGTGCATCATCCTCGTTCGTAACCACAGTGTCAGAGTCATCAGTTGCGTTGTCGTCGTTTCTGTTCTCTTCGGCAGCCAGAAGGTTGTGTGTAGTCATATTATTGGCCTGGTTCAGGAGCTTGCGGTAAATCGCCTCAAGATCTTGACTTTCTTCACTAGAAAGACGTATGAAGGAGGGGATTCCGAAAAGTTCACGAGTGGCCTCTTTGTTCTTGCGCGGGACAAGTTTGCGGTGGAAGACGGGTACAAGGACTGCATCTTCGTCGGAAGTAGAGTCAGCGGAATTAGCAGGTTCTGGAAGAGGACCAAGATCAAAGAACACAATAGTGTCATCTTGTCCAATGCGTAGACTGCCAAAAGTATCGTCATCGTCGCAGAAGGTTTGCCAGAAGGAATTGTGCAATGTTTCTGCTGCAAAGATTTGGTCCCCATCAATTCCCATCTTTCCGGCAACGAAGTCCTTCCAGACCTTCAAGGTATCGTTCTCATCAAGCCGAACTTTCAGAGATACGGGTGGGCCGTCAAGAGGATAAAAGATAATGGTCCGATTGATGAGCATCGGACCCCTTGGGATGGGCACAGTGACCATTGTGAAAGGGTCCATGATGATGCTGGTCTTCTCACAATTGTGGCAAATCAGTGTTGACTTGTACATTCCGGCAAACAGGTCGGTGATAATGGAGGCGTTGCGGGCCTCGTAGAGATCCCAGCACTTCTTTCCGAATTCCTCAAGAGCCTTGCGATCGTGAATCATCTCGTCAGTGGAATCAGGGATGACAGTGGCTGGCTTGCTGCCAACAATGCGGCTTAGATCTTCCGACAGTGCGTCAAGGAGGAACATGACAAATTCCTGGCTGTCATGTTGTTCGTAGCCAGCAAAGTCTTCACGTTGCCGACCAGCGGCAGTACGGAACCGATAGGGGGTTGACAGATCTCGGCTGAGGGTCCGATTTGTAGAGCTCCTGAAGCAAGTTGGCCCATTGCTTGGCAATGGTGCCGCCGCATCCAAGGACATTGGTAGGGTTCAACTCTGGTTTGTACAATCCACCTGTGGGCCAAGATTAGCATCGAAAGACCTCGTTTGCAGTGTCCAACAGTAAGAATGTGTAAACTCACTCAGGAAGTAATAAGACAACTCCTCAATGCTTCGCACACATTGCAACGCAGAGTTCATGTAACAAGTGTTGCCAAGATTCTGCAATCCCACGATAAGCTGTTTGCCCTTCCGACCACGAGAGATGAGTCCCCTAATTGGATCGGGTGGCAAGGTAGGGGTAGATCTGCCACTCGGTTGTGGGCTCTTCAGTGCGACTTTAGCGGCAGATGCTTTGGTAGCAGCATCGGTCTTGGGCTGATCCACAGGGATACCCAGACTCTTCAGAGTTTTGGCAGAGGCTTCGGACACCCATTCTCCACCTCTGGAGCCGCCAACCTGTTCCTCAAGAATAACACAATTCGTCACACTGAGACCAGCCATATCCAAGGTCATACGACCGTTGTAGTTTGCGTTTTGGGTCTGATCCTTGACATTTTCAAGCAACACCCGGTGACTTCCCTCTGGAAGATCGAGGAAAGTGTTCAGATCGAAAAGGAGCTTGTCATTGGGGTTCGAGATCAGAGCCAACGGAGGAGCTGGCGACTGACTGCGAGAGACAGCTGGGGTGGCCGTGGCTGATGCAGCGGTGCTACTAGGAAGCTGAAGAATCTTCCAAACTCGAACCTTGGTGGACATCTCGATACCAGCCTGTTCTTTGGCATCCTTCAACCATTTTTGGTAATTTGTTTGGCGACTGGCCAGGATCTTGACAGACTGCTTGACGGTTTGTCTCAAGATTGTCGGGGTGGTACCAGCGGCGGGGTTGGCCAATTTGAAAATGGTGAAAATTGGAGGGTAAGTCTCATATTGGATGTTTTCAGTATCGCCAGGTTGGCTGATGTTGTGAGCGTAGCGAATGATCACAGGTGACTGGTCAGCAAGGCCGTACCATTTCTGGATCAGGTCCCAGCCATGTTGCGGGATTATGGCGAAATCCAGAGCATCATGCAAACCGGGGCGCATGGGCACAAAAGTTTCACCGGTTTCGTCTTTGAAGTTGGGCGTCGCTGGGTCGGTGTCGAGCATTATGTTCAGGTTGTTGACGGGACCAATGTCGCCCTCCAATGATCCTTTGTCAGTGTGGTCCGCATGAGCCGCAGTGCGTGCAAGCACCTTCTTCAGCCAAGCCATGGAAACAACAAAGCCCTTTTGTCCTTCTTTCAGCGGCGCGGTCATCAGCGCATTCACCTCCGCCACCTGCTCGTCGATTGTAGGAGTATCATCTGATTTGGGCGATGCTGGTCTGGACTGCTCATCGGCTGAGGGTACGGATTCTGTCTTGCCATTGCTCAAAGTGGTGGGATTCGTGGATTCATCGTTGGTGCCGTCGCATGTGCGGGGAATGATGTATGTGCGCGTGTTATTGGGGACAGTGCTCACACCTCCTTCCGGGTCGGAGTCCGTAATCTCGGATGCCGGGCGCTTCTCGCCGGGAGAAGGGGATCGTCCATGAGTTGGAGGTGTACCCTCTCGAGTATCGGAGGGCATATCGGAATGGTCGCTGGAGAGGGAGAGTCCGGCGGTCGCGGTCGCGGGGGTGAGCGAGCGGCCAGGCGGGCTTCCGGACTGAAACTGCAGATGCGCAGGCACGTAGCGAGGCGGGGACGACGACGAACTCTGGCCGCGGGAAGAAGAGGAAGATGTGTGGCGAGAGTGATGTTCGGAGCGGCCGTGACGTCGAGCCCGAAGGCCTGGACTGGTGCGAGGCTCTGGGGAAACTTTTCGTCTCTTTGGTGAAGACGTCGTGGCGATGAGCTGCGCACCTCGTGTCGCAGCTCGGGGCAACCAGGGGAAAATGGAAAATGGGATCAAAGCAGCACCCTTACTTCCTTTTGGTGGAAGTACAAGGGGATTTAGGATGTGAACGAATTCGACTGGCAGAAAATCTGAAGTTTAGTAATTTTTTTTTTCCGGAGCGGAAACGAAACCCAGGGCTATCCACATACAGACGACCAGCGCTTTGGGAGATGAAGTCAATGTTAAAGACAATTAGTGAAACAAAAAAAGTAAGAGTACGAGAAGTTATGAAAAGAAATGAAAGATGTGTATGGGAAGAGAAGAAATGAAAGTTGGAGAGTTCACAGCTCTTATACTTGAAGGTGGACTACTGTTGTATTCAGAGTAGTTCACACAATGGGACTCGTGAATGGGATTGATTGTCAATAGCTATTGTGGTCTTAGGGTTAGGATTCTAGTTCTGTTCCTATTGTAGTGCTATTGCCATCCTATCGTGCTATTGAGCTATTGTGAACAATGAATTAGGGCACAATGCCCGCTCACTGTAATCAAACAAGTTAGCCCTAGAGCCCTGCAGAGTATTCAAACAATTATGGATTTGCTAGCATAGAATTCAGAAACACAATTGGAAACATATTATTTTCTCACTACGGTGTGATATGTACATTGAAAGAAAAGCAAAAGAAGAGACAGAATAGAAAAAAAGAATAAAAACAACCATCTCCAGGGCTGCAGATCAAGGGACCACCATGTAACGCCGATACATGTTGTTGTTCTCCGCTCCGGACAGCAGGAACTCCACATCAGCCCGGTAGGATACAGGGCTAGGGCCATTGCGACCCCAGGCAATGACAGCATTGAGGTCACCTTGGAATTCATTGGTGAGGTGGAGACAGCTCTCACAGAGCATCAGTCCACAGCCACGAGATTCTTCGTCACAGTTCACCACATCTGCGTAGACATCGACTGGCTGAATTGCCTGGCAAGTCCCGAATGCAGGCTCTCGGCACAGACTGCACCATTGGTAAGTGGTAAATGGGTGGAAAGGGCCAGCCTTCCCAGTTTCGGGGTCAATCAGAACCTCGTTTGCTTCATTTAGGAGTCTCAACGCATCAGCTCGTAAATTTTCTTTCACGGGTGTAGGCACAGTTTGTAGATCGAGAGTGTCGTGGGAGCATCGTATAATCTTGAACCGATTGAGTGTACAGGAGATACACATCCGGCTCTGTTCTTTTCCTTCGGCATTGTGACCATCCTGAAGCTCAACGATCGTGCCGTCACCAAAGATCAAGACCTCTGGGTAACGAGGGCCGAGGCCATTGATGCCAAATGCAAAGTTGTTGCACCAGTTGCAAGGAGGGAATCCTTCTCCGTCATCTGCAAGAAACTGCACGGGATGAACAAGCTCAGTCCAGATTCGTTGGGTGTTCGTGAACTGCAAAGCAATGGCATTTGAGACCGTGTCTTGATTAGGTGACTCAAGGGAGTCGGAAATGTAAATCGGCGAGGGCTGTCTCTCCGGGATGTTCGGGCTGTCATCGTCTGAATCAAAGATCTCAATCACCTCATGTGGCTTCGGGACCTGAACAACGGGGGGCTGTGCGTTGCAGAATGGAGAAGAGGGCTCCCAAGAGTCGTTCTTTGCGGGATTGCTCTCTGGAAGCTGGACGTTCGATTCGATAGCTGGGGAACTGACTTGTTCACTCGGCTTGGGTACCTCAGAGACCTCTGCTTGTTGGGTGCCATGTGGTAAGTTGAAGCTTTCTGGAGAATCAATTTTAGGAGAGCTGGTTTGCTCAATCGCCTTGGATCCCTCAGAAACGTCGAGTTCTGGGGTACCATGGGGTGAGTTGGAGGTTGCTGGAGAATCAACCTTTGGAGGACTGCTTGGCTCGCTTGGTTCACTCGTGGAAAAGAGTGCAAAGGGTGGGTATCTAGCTGGTCCAGCAATACATTCGAAGCCATGGTTCCTGCATGAGAGGCAGGGTTGGGAATGGTCGTAATCAGCGTAGCGATATGAACAAGTATCCTTCTTCCGACCTTTGCAATTCTCGCATGATCGCTTCCAAATGGGCGGGGGGCTCACAACACAAAAGACATCATCGATTTCACATGTTGTGCAAGGATAGGCGAACGGATTGGGGTCAGATGCAAGCGAGCATTCCATGCCTAGTTCTTGACAGGCAGCGCACCCTCTAATGGGAGGTTGGTCCTCAGCGGGCACATTCCCAGTCGGATTGGATGTCTCAGCCTCAATCTGGGTGTCTGTTTTCTGTGGTGATTCTGACGCCAATTCCTTGTTGCGGCGTCGAAGGCTGTATCGTGAATTTGATGTGTCTATCTCATGATTGACGGCCCAGTATCTGTCCCAGCTGTCGGGCTCACTGTGCGAGGGCGTCGAAGGAGGGACGGAAGCTTCTCTTTCCGTGTCCGGACCCAGTCTTGAACGGAATGTAGAAGTCGGGGACAAGCTCTTGGCCTTTTTGTCGGGTTGAACATCTTGATCACTATCATATAGAAGAGATAACTTGCGCTTGGTCGGTGTTCGCTTGCTTGAAGGGCTGTAGTCTTCATCTTCGTCATTGTCATGCCACGACGCAATGACAGCGGCGCGCTTGGAGGCACGCTGTCTCAAGTGATATGGGCCATCGAGATGTGGGAGCATGCAGAACTCGCCCATGGTACGGTCAAAGAGCTGTTGGGCCCGCTCAAGTCTTTCGGGAGAGTATGCCATGGTGGAAGGGTGAATAGCTGCGAGCTGCAAAGAAACAGGTTCGGTTAGAAACTGTCAAAATCGGAACAGCCTCAAGCAGTCAATAATTACATTCTGTTCAGACTAAATCAATTGAGGATATCTGTCGCTCGTGTGATAGGGTTGGCTTGCAATAAATGCAAAGTTACCCTGTGGCGCTTGGGGGATGTGGAAAAGATGTACGAGGATAGATAGATGGTCGAATGTTCAGGTGATGGTGAAGAAGGAATGCTGATATCAAGCATTCAAAGGCTGGAACTGTACATCAGAAATTGAATTAGAAGTGAAGGTGAGATGATAGCGATTTTAAAAAAACTAAGCGGCAGTCCATAGACAGGAAGATGAAATAGAGTAGGTTGATTGAGGCTGTAGATAATACATAGTAGATAATAGTATTCAAGTGTCAACAATAGGAACAATAGAGTTGAATTGGATTGTATTCATGTCTCTCTCGATGGGAACCGCAGCAATAGGAGACAATAGTTATCTTTTGGGACACACAATAGTAACATGTAGTAATACCACAATCAATAGCAAATAGCAATCATATCAATCATATCAATACACACATCCCACACAGACCTTCAAATCCACGAAGTCTCACCCTGGATTCATTATACCAATAGATCCGACACAGTATTCAATGTGTCACTTGCATTTAGTTTACTCCCATAGAGGGAACTGGGGAGACGACGCCATCCGTAGACATGGCGACACGGGCCTTGGTCAAAAAGGTTGTTTGTGCAGGATCCGAGAAGATATAAATCGGAGCGGTCACGGTAGGGGACGGCATGGCAACAGACAGAGAGGCTTCGGAAGAGTCGCCGGGCAGGGCCACTATCGAGGCACGTCGGTGCACGGCATTCTCGGTGTTAAGATTTGCGGCTTCGAGCTTTGCCAGTCTTTCTTTTTTGATGCGGGCCTCACCTATCAGATGGGGGACAAGGAACCAAGTTATGACACCTCCAAAGGCGAGCAACCCGAATATAAGCATAAGCCATTTCATTCCCATCGGGAGTCGCTTCCAGTGAGGCCAAAATCCCCAGCATTGTCTGTAACCGCTTCGGCGGTCCTTAGCCACAGCAACTGGCTGAGCCTTAGACGAGGGGAGTTCGGGGCTAGAAGCTGAGGCGTATTCAGCTTCCAGACTTGGCTTTGTCTCTATGTCAGCGGAATCTCGGTCTGCATGATATTAGCTTCGGTTTCTTTGGTTTTGCTCAACATACTAACCGTATGGAAGATCATCCATTTGATGAGACCACACTCGGTCAGATCGAATATCGGTTTGAGCATCCGCCATAGTAATTATAGGTAGACTAGATCAGAGCGAGTGGGCTTCGTTTTCCTTTCTTGTATTGCGATATAGAGGATGACAAGAGTTGGAAACAGAATAGAAGAAGCTTGTCGGTTAGAAATATGCATCGCGTCAACATCCTACTAGTCCTCTATAGTACCTAGGTAGAGGATGGACTCCTAATTGGGAATAGTGGCGTGTGACAAAATGATAACCCGTTGGACACGGTCCGATCTTCTTCAGTTGCGGAGCACCAAAATGACCATGAGATTACCTATGTCCATATACCACCAATTTAGAAGTTCACAATTTGCATGTGATCAATGCTATAGCTCGAGAGAAGAAAATCAAAGTATACTGTAGATCCAATTATGTAGTTAACTATGTAAACTAACTTTATTGTTCACGGAAGAAACAGGCTAAGCTCTGTCAATGATAATGACAACTGAATGGAAAAGACTTTTCCTTTTAGTGGACTTTTAGTAGACTTCTAGATGTCTTATTAGATACTTCATTGATCTATATTTTATAGATAGTTCTTCGTAATACTATAGCTAGAAGAATAAGAACTAGTTGTGACGATGGTAAGTCACATAGCGGAGAACGACTAGTAGGACTAGGAGTTTTATATGTATTCAAAGCAATTTCATAAAATCATACAGAAGGCCTTCATATTCGAAAATAATCATTCAAATTCATTGATGGTCCTATGGAAACAGGGGCACACATTATTAACAAGAAGCCAGCAAATAGCCGATGAGAAAAACAAGGAGTAAGAGTAAAAAAAAAAGTAGCGCCTGTGATGCAGTCAGTGGCAATATATGAGATCAAATCACCTTGTTTGAACCAAAGCCGTTCTTGAATGCGCCAGGGTATCCATCCATCAACCGGAGATGCAATATAAAAACAAGAAAAAAAAAAAAAAAAAAGAACAGAAAAGATGGCAGCGCCGCAATTATACGCCCCATCCCATGACAATAGCAAATATTTTACCAAGAAGGGTACTCTCGATAGACAAAAGAAGAAAAGGGTTGGCCACGCTAGGCCCGGAAATCGTACATGCGAACTTGGTAGTCATCACCACCCGTGATGAAGCGGCTGTCGCTCAGGCCGATGCAGTTGACAGCTGCGCTGTGACCTTCGTAGGTATCTTGGCCTGTAGGAATACGAGGATCCCAGATCTTGACCATGCGATCCATTCCACCAGACGCAATCCGCAATGTATCAGCAGAAAGAGCCCAAATACCTTCCAGATGTCCAAAAAAGGTGCGAAGGCATCTTCCGGTGCTGGTTTCCCACAGTCGGATGGTTGTGTCCACCCCGCTCGTGAGGATGTAGCGCGGGGGTTCGATGCGGTCTTGATCCTGGTCAAAAGAGGAGCCGAAGGGTGAATTCGGGTGAGATGGAGACGTGGCCTCAAGAAGAGGGGAAAGTGTGCTCAGGATGTTGTCGCCACCTTGAGAAGATGTGCCGACGTGGTCGTTCTCGCAGTCAGCGAGGTGGTTCTCCAGTTCAATTTCTCGAGGTAAAGCAATGACTTGTTGAACGGCTCCGATGTGGTTATGGAAGACTCGGATGCAAGTCTTGGTGTCCAAGTCCCAAAGTCGTGCGGCACCATCGTCGCAGGCGGTCAAAACCGTGCGCGAAACTGAGTCGATTTTGACAGCGTTGACTCCCTGTGGGTGGGGAAGAATGAAAGTAGACTTGTCCTTGAAATTCCAGATTTTGACAGTGCGATCGACAGAGGCGGACGCGAGAAGAGTGCAATCAAAGTGGAGGGCGATGACCGCTTCAGCGTGGCCATTGTACTTGGAGATACATTCGCCTGTACGCCAGTTCCAGACTCTTATGCTGCGGTCCAGACTACCAGTAATCAATTTGGTGTCATCGAACTGGAGGCAACGCACCCCAGCGACGTGGCCTTTGAGAGTTCTCATTTCTTCGCCAGTATCTGTGTCCCAGATTTTAACTGTGGCATCATAGGATCCAGTCATCAAGATATTGTCCTCGAACTGCAGACACATGACACTGTCTCTGTGGCCCTTGAAGACCTTGGTTGAGCAGCGCTTGTGTTTCCAATTCATTCCGACAACGAATCGATCCCGATAAACCTCCTTCCACGGACGGTAACGAGTTTTGAAGTAACTCTCGTCCACTTCAGGAGACTGGGGAGACGAGGCACAATGGCGCTTTGCAAGGGCAGCGGCTTCTTCGTCAGATTCCAACTTACGTTTGCCACTGGCTGGAGGTTGGACAGTCGAGCAAGATTCGACCATTGCGGTTTCACTCGACCCAACTGCAGGCTTGTTGTTGCCCCAGTTGGTGGCGCGCAATTCAATCTCGCGCTTGGCCTCACGCAAGCGCTTGCGATCCAGAAGAGGAAGACCCCAACCGCACTTGTTACACTTTCGGCGGATGTGCTGCTCGCACATCCGGTGCCACACCACATCATCATCCGCGAGCGCTCTCCAGCGGGGAGAAACTTGTGCTGCTCGGCACAGTGAGGCCGTGTCGAGGTAACGGAGAATTTTGAAGGACAGCTCCGGAGGAAGGGCAGCGAGGAAATCGATTCGGATGAGTTCGCGGACACTGGCGGAGATGTAGGATAGTTGGGGGAAGCAGGACTGCGCTAGAATTCCCTGGAGCATGAGAGTCCGCTGCTTCGCTGGAGCAGCGGAGAACAACGACCACACATGGGCAATACCCTGTTGATCACTTTGAGGAAGTAGATTCAGCTCGGACTGCAGCTGGGTCATCGACTGTTCATCGGCTTGGCGTCTGCTACATTTTGAGTCAGGTTGATGACGATAGCAGTAGCCGGCATTTACCATGTGTCGCTCGGATGGGGTTGAAACTTGCGAGCGCAGAGGCGCATATTGTCGTGGCTGATATTTTGCGAGGAAAGGAGCCACATTTTGCCTCGCTAGTTCCTCCAGGGTTTGTGTGGTGTTGTCGGTGTCTTTTCGCGGCAGAGAGCGGTTGGAGTCGGCGTTCGCACTAACCCCTGCATCTGGAACAACCAGGCTCTGCTGTGTGGACGAGGGTTCCGGCCTATCGGCCATGGTGGCTGATCTGTTCTCGCGCCGTGAGAGAGGGGACGGCCGCCCGGGCAAGTGATGGACGGTCGCGCTTGATGTACGGTGATAAAGACCAGTCGGTTTGCAGATATCCAAGGTCTCCTGAGTTGAGTAGTTTAAAGAGAGGGGCACGGAGGAAAGATATCGATCTATATCGCAGTGGACGTCCTTGGAAAATTCTCCAGAATCAGGGAGTCAAGAGGGCGGGTTAAGGGTTATCAATTCAGGCGATATGAGTACCCTGAGGAAGATTGAGATAAGAGCGATATCGAGCTTCCAAGGTCAACAATTGAAATCGACTTGGATATTAAAGAGAAAGTACAAACAAGATCAACGGAGGCTTTTAAATCAGAAAATCATCCACGGGAAAAAATTGCACAATTGGGAGGTGTCTTTGATATCGCCATCGATGAGTCTGGGGAATTGCGTGACAAGGGCAGAGCGGCAAATACGTGATCTGGGCGGTGAGGCACGTGACTATGATCCGCATGGCGCCATCTCCACGCCATCGCACCTCAATCGATCATTCCTACGCTTCCGACAGGCTGATTCGTCATTACTTGGGTTGACTGGGGTGAAACGGGGTATTTTATCTTCTGTATGACAGAGACTAGTCCCACAGCCATCACACACCGACACTCACCCTTTGTCAGACCCACTATCCCCAGCTTTGTCGGTGACTACCACACACCCTACTGCGGTCCATCCAAACCTTCTATGAACGGCTTGCCGTGTCCACGATTTAAGTTGTACCCAGAGTATCAGATCTCGACCGAGAACCGATCGAGAACTACTGGTAAGAGGCTGTTTTCCATCCCTTTCATTTGCAAGTCATTTAGGGGCTGGAGCTCGTGCTTCACTTGTCTGCCGTGTAAAGCACGGTCCCGGCTTATTGTACCGAGCTCCCGAGGTCCTCGCGACACCCAGCTCCTAGGTCTATGGGCTATGATGTAGCCATTCTCTCCTCTGGTTGTGTTCAAGTTTACACTGGTCTGATTTGGCAAATATAGGCCTATACTGAAGTGTCCTAGGGTTTTGGCGAAGGGAAAGTCGTCCAATCACCTCCTTTCCCTTGTAGCTGTGTCAATCAATTCACCCTCGCCCCTGAAAGGTTGATCTTTTTTTTTCAACCTAGTCTTATCTTAGTCCGAATGCGCCATTAACAGGATTAATTTATTCTCTCAATGGCGTCATCACAGTCCTCTTCATCATCTATTCGTCCGCAGGCTGGACTGAACGAGGGGGACCACCAATCTCTACCCCAGCTTGACACTCTGATCTCGTATCTGCTGGGTGCCAAACGTTCGCTCTCCTCCATTACCCATGTCTGGCGGGCCAATGAAATAGTCACTGCATCGCACTCGGCATTGGAGAAGAGTGTTGTCCTGTGCTCCCGGACAGGCTTCTTACGCCGAGGCCTTAATGGGCAACTTCGTCTTTTATATGACGTTCGTTCCGAGGTTGAACAGATATCATACCGAGGTCGTGATGAATTTTCAATAGCATTAAAGAACCTGGATGCGGCTGATGCTCGGCTTAAACACACGTTAGATCTGCTCCGCGGGACTATCGTTCACGCATCATTCAGACCTGGCGATGAAGAGCAGAAGTCCCTACATGACTTTGTTGATGAGCGGGGGTTGAAGAGCTACATGCCTCTCTGAAGGCGTCTATTGACCGCACTAATACAGCGCGTGCCGAATTGGACACCTCAAATCATGAATTTGATGACGAACTTCAAGCCATCAAGAAGTCGCTTCGTCATTACCACACAGCCACGAAGTTGGCGTCATCCCGATTATCAATCACATCCTCCTCGTCATCTGCGTCCGATTCCGGCCTTCTCACTTTGTCGTCTATGCCGGGCCAGATTCAATCTCTGGAGGCCCATGCCCAAGAAATGGCCACTCTTTTGGAAGCCCTGGTCCGGCATTTTGATCTCTGTGTCACTGCCGTGAAGCATACAGATGGCGGAGGAGCAGTTGCACGATCGATCACGGGGGATATGCCAGCTGGTGTTGACGGCAGCAACGATGGAATGCCAAACATCGGGGCGGAGATCAACGCCAATTTGAATGCACCTCTTGACCCAATGACTGACGCCGAGTACCAGGAGATGGTAGCTGTTTTGATCAAGGATGCCCCCGAGGCGGATGATGTTGTTATGGAGATCCAAGATCGCATTAATGAGATGGAATCCATATTTGAACAAGTGCAAGCACAGCGAGATGCCCTGCTGTCCATCTCCAAGGCAACGATTGAAGTTCACAGCCACCTATCCTCTCTTGCCTCATCTCGCTTACCCCGTTACATTTCTCAGGCACATAACTTCACGCGGGTGTGGCTTGAAGAAAACGACCGCATTAATTCTGGCCTTGTCGAACTCTCTGATCTGCACTCTCTGTACGACGGGTTTCTCAATGCTTACGACAGCCTGATGCTGGAAGTAGCACGTCGGCGTCATGTTCGCCAACGTGTGGAAAAGGTGCTCCGAGATACCCGGCATAAACTGGACCAGCTCCATGATGAAGATGCCGCTGCTCGCGAAACTTTCCGTGCTGAACAGGGTGACTTTCTTCCGTCCGACATATGGCCCGGCGTTGGCTTAGCCCCAATGCAGGTGCAGTTCACGCGCCTCTCCGGCGGCCAGTTGGATGGTGGTCCTATAGGGCAGAAACTACTCGAGGAACCCAGCGGGGGCGAGTACGCAGGAGCTGCCAAGGCAGGAGTGTCGGATGGAAGTGCTGAAGGAGAACAAATCCCTGACCTGCCGAGACACCTTGTCGAGGAAGCTTATGCAAGGGTAAAGGCACGAAACAAGGTCGCGTCCCAATTGCACACCGCTTGATTTCCTGCGAAGTCTTCGACGCTGGCAGCTCTTTACTTTCATCCAGTGCACATGTTCGTCCCGTCACCATCCGAGTATTACGCCATTTCCATCGGCGTCGTCGGCCTCACCCTGAACTTCCCACTACATATGTAGCTAAGATGGAAATTGGATCTTGGCATCTCGATGCCGCTTCTAACTACTGCATTGTGACAGTGATGATCGCGACTTAAATGACGAAGACACAATAGGTCTGACCTTCCGTCATGCTCCTCATTTATGTTCCCTGCTCGATGCTCGTTTTCTAGATGCATACTCCTGCGCTTTTCGCGGGATGTAAGCACTGTTTGGTGACACTTGTGGGGAATTTATGGCGAGAGGACGGATTGGAGTGACGTCCAAAGAGAGCTCTGATAAGTTGTTGCCTCGATTTTGATTTTATTTCGAATCACTTGTGAATATCGCCATATATGTATGAATATAAGTGATGTCCTCTAAATGGGATTCAGTTTGGAAGAGCTTGCACTAAATATATATTTGTGTTTTCCCATTTCTATCAAGTATAGACCAAGGTATCAAATGCCCAATGCTCCATCCATCCATATATGCATTTCATCATCAAATCATGCCAAGCGGTAGATTGACACAGAGTACAACATTCGCAACTTGTGCACATGCAAAGATAAGGTCATAAAGCTACGGGGGCTTATTTCTTCTTTCTCGACGAGCCAGAAACAAGCTTCTTCTTCAAGTGCTTCGGCATCTTGTTCGCCCGTTGCTCACGCTTTTCCTCTTTCACCTTTGCCTTGTGGTCGCGCTTGGAGTCTTTGTCCTCGAAACGCTTGCCTCGTGGCGGCTTTGGCGCGAATGGGTCTATTTCTTCTCCCTCTGAGTCGGATCCGGAGACGGAGACACCGCCACTTGCGTCAGACTCGGCGTCTTCATCAACAGCATCAGTGGCAGTGGCCTTCTTTTTGCCACCGGCCAAGAGGTCTCCGTAAACCAGGTCAGCACCTTGGCCATCACGAATGCGTTCGGCGTCACGCTCGACATCATACACCTGATCTAGGTTCTGGGGAATATATTGTTGACGGAAGACAGCGGTGTCGACATCTTCAGCCTCCTGCTGCTCATCGTCACCCTCCTCACGGGCAATGAGGAGCTTTTCGATGGCATTCGTCATCTCCTCATTGCCAGCAGTTACATCAACCGGTCCTTCTGGGGAGATGATGAACTGGAACACAGTCCGCTCGGGAAGAGTCAGAATGTTCTTTCGGCGGAAGAAGTCGCTGACGTTCTTGATATCCATGCGCAGGAATTCGAGACTGCGCGGGTGGTCGTGCTCAACACTTTGACTGACATCGATGATATACAGGCGTTCCTTATGGTAGAGAATGTTGTACTCGCTAAGATCAGCGTGCACCAGACGGCATGTCTGGTACATAACACGCATATAGCCCAACAGTTCAATATACAGTGCACGCCAACGAGTCTCGGGTTCGGGAATCTTGAAGTCTACATCCTTGAGGCGGGGTGCGCCCAGGCCCTTTGAGCTACCAATGAATCCCATAACAAGGACGTGCAGACGTAGGAAGATAGGCTCGGGGCAGGGAATGCCAGCGGCATGAATTCTTCGCAGGTTTCGCATCTCCTTCTCAGCCCAAAGTTTGACCATGGCGCGGTTGTTGCTCTTGTTGTATCCTTGACGGAAACGGAACTCTCCAGTCACGTACTTGTCACGATCCTTGAATACCAAGATGCTAGTCTTGTAAACCTTGATCGCACGGTGTAGTGGGGCAGCATCCTCGTCTTCCTGTGAGATGGACATGGCATGGTAGACATTCGCCTCCTTTCCGGTCGACAAACAACCGTGAATTTCCGAGACGAGGCCTCGGTTGATCATCTGCAGCAGAAGCATCCGGGTACGGGGATCCAACACCTGTTCGGATGTGGCTCGGTCTGCTTTATCTCCACCCTTGTCATTGCGCCCCGCAATGCCGGCCTGCTGGTCATCCAGCTTGATCTTTGCAGCATGGCGAGTGAGAGACTTGACCTGGTCATCGACAAACGCGGAGGTGTTCACGGTAGGCTTCTGGGTGTTCGTCTTGGGGTATGTCCATTTCGGTACATTGGAGTCGCTAGCGAGGTCGTTGATTCTGCGTTGGCGGTTGTATGCTTTGGTAAGATCGGAGTTGTCAGAAGACAGGATATCTTCACGATCCAATTCTTCGTCGAAAATGTCGTCGTAGTACTCGTCTTCCTCATCTCCATCCTCCAGCTCCTCGGGCAGAACATGCCCCGCCTCGGCGGAGTCTGCAGTATCAGGGTTCACGTAACCTTCATTAGGCACGTAGGTATGCGACGGCGCGAGGCCATCGGCAATGCCAGCCGCCTGGGCGGTATTCTCATTTGAAGCCATTCTGGGTCTCCAAAGTCGAGAATGTAGAGATTTGAATATCTCCGTCGGTCCCCAAGGTTTTTTTTTTTTCTGTGGCTCAAATTAGGGTCACCGCCCGGCAGAACCCCGCGCCCAACGAGACGCGCTAATTTCGTTCCTCGCGTAGTCAATCTCCAAGGTTTCGCAACACCTACTACGATATCCCTCGGTCTTTGTCTGTTCATTGCCAGATTGATCTGCTGGTGTGATCTTTGTGGCTCATTCTTTTACTCTTGCGCCAGGCGCGTTATGCTGAGGGTATTTTGATTAATCCTCGCGTCGCGCGTTTCTTCTCAAGATGTATGTCAAGCAGATCATTATCCAAGGCTTCAAGAGGTATTTCCAACTCCTTACGCAATATTTATAACTCTACGAAACTTTTGTTGACTTCGCGCGAAACTCAGCTACAAAGATCAAACGGTCATTGAGCCATTCTCTCCCAAACACAACGTCATTGTCGGCCGCAATGGTTCCGGGAAGAGTAACTTCTTCGCGGCTATTCGCTTCGTCCTCAGCGATGCCTACACTCATCTCGGCAGAGAGGAACGTCAAGCTCTCTTGCACGTATGTACCTTGTTACTACTCAAATCTACATAGGTTGACCCCAAGCAGGAAGGTTCCGGTTCCGCTGTAATGTCCGCCTACGTCGAGATTATCTTCGACAACTCCGACGATCGATTCCCCACCGGCAAGCCCGAGGTCGTACTCCGCCGAACTATTGGTATCAAGAAGGACGAATACACTCTCGACCGCAAGAATGCCACCAAGAACGATGTTATGAACCTGCTCGAGTCGGCTGGTTTTTCTCGATCTAACCCTTACTACATTGTTCCCCAAGGCCGGGTGACTGCGTTGACCAACATGAAGGATTCTGAGCGCCTAGTTCTGCTTAAGGAGGTCGCTGGTACCCAGGTCTACGAAGCTCGTCGTTCTGAGTCTTTGAAGATTATGAATGAGACCAACAGCAAACGCGCCAAGATCGACGAATTACTCGACTACATTAACGAACGTCTTGCGGAACTCGAAGAAGAAAAGGACGAGCTTCGAAGCTATCAGGAGAAGGACAAGGAGCGCCGCTGTCTAGAGTACACCATTTACTCTCTTGAACAACAGGAGATCGGTAAGGTCCTCAATGAGATCGAAGAGCGACGCCAGAACGGCGTTGAGGATGCCGACAACAATCGTGACCAATTTATTGAAGGCGAGAAGGCCATTTCTCAGATCGATGCTGAGATCGCTGAGTGCCGGCAACAAATTGAGTTCCTGAAGGTTGACAAGGCTCAACTGGAGGACGAACGACGTGACGCATCTAAGACTCTGGCTCAAAATGAACTCCGAGCCAAGTCTCTTTCTGACAACCAGGCTGCCGCACAAGCAATGAAATCACGCTACGACTCCGACCTCCGCTCTGTTCAGTCTGCTATCAGTGAGCGTGAAGCCGAACACCGGGAAATTCTCCCTCGGTTCAACGGCCTGAAGGACCAGGAGGACTCCGTTAAATCACAGTTGACGGATGCCGAGACATCGCGACAGCGATTGTATGCGAAGCAGGGTCGGAACTCGCGATTCAAGAATAAGTCTGAGCGTGACAAGTGGCTGAACATGGAAGTCCGCGAAAGCCATAATTCTATCAACACTGTTCAGGGTGTGATCTCGCAGACACAAGAAGATATCCAAGACCTAGAAGGCGAGATTGCTGCCTTGGAACCGGAAACTGAAAGCCTGCGCCAGCAAATCGACGGACGCGGTGACACAATGCATAATGTGGATCAACAAGTTCAAGATGCTAAGGATGAAAGAGACCGCCTCATGGATCAAAGAAAGTAAGCTTGCTTGAATAACTAATTGGCTAGAACAGATATTAATGTTTCCACAGGGAACTTTGGAGAGAAGAAGCAAAGCTCGACTCTGTGCTTTCGAACGCATCCCAGGAGGTGGACCGTGCCGAGCGCAATCTTTCGCAAATGATGGATAACAACACTAGTCGTGGAATTGCCGCAGTGCGGCGAATCAAGCGCCAGCACAACCTTGAAGGAGTCTATGGTACACTTGCGGAGCTTTTCGATGTCAATGACAGATATCGCACCGCCGTCGAAGTCACTGCCGGCCAGAGTCTATTCCACTACGTCGTTGACACAGATGAAACTGCTACCACCGTTCTTGAGATCTTACAAAAGGAAAAGGCTGGTCGTGTGACGTTTATGCCTCTGAACAGACTTCGCTCTAGGCCGATGAACATCCCCCGTGCTAGCGACACGATACCCATGATCGACAAGTTGCAATACGACCCCGCATATGAGAGAGCCTTCCAGCATGTGTTTGGCAAGACTATCATTTGCCCCAACCTGCAGGTTGCGTCACAGTACGCACGAAGCCATGGTGTCAATGCTATCACTCCAGAGGGTGATCGATCAGACAAGCGCGGTGCCTTGACTGGTGGATACCACGACTCCCGTCAGTCACGACTGGACGCTGTCAAGGGTCTAGCTAAGTGGCGCGATGAGTACGAGACCAAGAGAAATCGCGGTACCGAAATCCGGAAAGAGCTAGAGAAACTCGACCAGATGATCACCAAGGCTGTTGGTGAACTGCAAAAGCTTGAGCAACAGAGACATCAGGTCCAGAACAGCAGTGGACCTTTACGGCACGAATTGAGGGCCAAGCGAGATCTCCTTCAAAACAAGAAGGATGCTCTTGATGCCAAGCGGCGCGCTCTTCGAAATGTCGAGTCTAACCTTGCGGCACTGAACGACCAAGTCAATGCGTTCCAAACCGAACTGTCGTCGCCTTTCCAGAAAGCTCTCACTAGCGAGGAGGAAGCTCGACTGGAGACTTTAAGCAGCACAGTGCAAGATCTGCGTGGTCAATACCAAGAGCTTTCAGGTCAGCGCAGCGAGCTCGAGGCACGCAAATCGGTGCTGGAAGTTGAGCTCCGGGAGAACCTCAACCCGCGCCTTGACCAATTACTCAACAGAGACATTGATATCGCTGACGAGGAGGTTCAGGGTAACCTGAAAGAGACACAACGTGAAGTGAAGCGCATTAGCCAGGCGTTGGAGAAGCTCAATGCACGACTAAAGGAAGTTGACACCTCAATTGAAGAAGGCAATACTCGTGTGATGGATCTGCAACAGCGTAATGCGGATACCCGACGGGAAATCGAAGAGCTCGCTCGATCTATCGAAAAGCACCAGCGTCGTATGGAGAAAAGCATGCAAAAGAAGGCCGCACTCACTAAGCAGGGTGCCGAATGCGCGGCTAACATTCGTTCCCTTGGTGTTCTTCCGGATGAAGCTTTCACCAAGTACCAGAACACTGACTCCAACACTGTTGTGAAGAAGCTCCACAAGACCAACGAGGCTCTTAAGAAATATTCCCACGTCAACAAGAAAGCGTTTGAACAGTATAATAGCTTTACGAAGCAGCGTGAGACTCTTACTACGCGCCGCTCCGAGCTGGATGCATCCCAGAAGTCCATCGACGACCTCATTTCTGTTCTTGATCAGCGCAAGGATGAGGCCATTGAACGAACCTTCAAGCAGGTCTCACGCGAGTTCCACAACGTGTTCGAGAAGCTTGTTCCCGCCGGTCGTGGTCGTCTTATCATTCAAAGAAAGACAGACCGTGCTACACGACTTGATGACGACCTCGATTCAGATGATGAAGAAGCTCGGCAGAGCGTCGAGAACTACGTCGGTGTCGGCATCAGTGTGAGCTTTAATAGCAAGCACGACGATCAACAGCGTATCCAGCAGCTGAGTGGTGGACAAAAGAGTAAGCATTTCCACTCCAAGTCTGTATTTTGCTTTGCAATTGCTAACTATCTCGCCATAGGTCTTTGTGCTCTAGCACTCGTTTTTGCTATCCAGGCTTGCGATCCCGCGCCATTCTACCTATTCGATGAGATCGACGCCAATCTGGATGCTCAGTACCGGACGGCCGTTGCACAGATGCTCAAGTCCATCTCAGATTCCACCAACGGGCAGTTCATCTGCACTACCTTCAGGCCTGAAATGCTGCATGTGGCAGAGAAGTGCTATGGTGTGAGTTTCAGGCAAAAGGCCAGTACTATTGATGTTGTCTCGCGGGAGGAGGCTCTGAAGTTCGTGGAGGAGCAGAAGACGTGATCGTCGTATTTCCCAGGTGTGCTCTTTGTATATTGTAATCAACATTTGCTTTGATGGACTAGCTGGCTGGCGTATTCTGATACCGAACTCGTTTATTATTCTATTCTCATTCCGATTCTTGCAACGTAGTTCTTTGTATGTCTCAATGAATGGTAGACGACAGCTATTTACCGGCGTCAATGGTAGTGGGATGAAGTATCATAATATAAATTAGACAGGAGGGCTTACAGACTGATTTGCTTCGGGCAACCTGTACAGCATTCATTTCACAGGTCAAGCTAGCTCACACTCAATCAAACTCTCCACGCCCCTCTGGGCAGTCCATATCTTGATGATTTTCAGTCCAGCAGATTCCAACAATGCATGCCACTGGCGTTCTGTACGCTCGCCAGATCCAATCTCCATCATAATCAAGTCCAAACTTGTGGTTTCCCAGTAGGCCCCCGTGTCCGGAATCACATTCTCATTCACCAAAACCTTGCTATGGCCGGGCCGCATGGCGGCCACAATATTAGCAAGAATCTTGCGACAAAGCTCATCAGGCCAGTCATGGAGAACAGAATGCATATAGTATGCGCGGGCTCCTAAAGCAGATATAACGTTAGTATACTCCATGAACCGAAGAAACGAAGTGCTCAAAATTGATACGCAAGAACATGGGAAAGTGTTCTATTTCCGTACCTCTGACTGGTTGCTCAGTAAAGAAATCATGACTAGTGACTTCAATTGAGGGGTGCAAGTCCTTGACAGAAGCCACCACCTCAGGAAGATCTTGAAGCACCAGACGACCGGGGAGGCCAGGCCATTTCCGACGGAAACCGGATAGGTCGTGGCCAAAGCTACCTCCAACATCAACGAGCAGGACATCGTCCTCGCCGATCATGACCCCATCTATAAGCTGTTCTTGGATCGGGTAGAAACCGGGATCCATCCAGCGGACTCGGCCTTGCGCGTAGACTGACATGTGGTTATTAAACTGCTTTGCCGTGAGCGGTTCCTGTTGCACATGGCCGAAGAAACCCATGTCTGTCTCATAACCCATCTGGAAAGCTGTATCTGTGGGGCTTGTGGGGTTTTGGTAGTTGTTTTTCTTGAGGAAGGCCGGTAGGACCATGATGCCTTTAGTGAAACGGCGGGTCCTGAACTTGTCAGTAATGGTTCGGGGGCTAGAGACCCTGGCTATCTACTTACATGAGTGGGAATGCATCGCTATATCTCTCAACTGTGAGAACTTTCGAGAAGCCAGTAGGGCAGTACTCGTTGTAGCCGGTCTCGGTTATTGTTCCAATCGCAGCGAGATGCTTCATCAATCGCCCTGCATGAATTTGTCAGATACTTGTGCTTGTTGGTATAAGCAAACTACTAACCGAGCAAGATTGGATCCACGCTGGTTGCCTCAGCAAGCTCTGCGACAGTCTTCGGTTTGTCATCTGTGCCGAGAGCAGAGAATAGATTTATATCAACGGCGGTCTCTAAGGCTGCATAGCTCGTAGACTGAGTAAATGCAATACCTGTTAGTCTAGACAATTCCAATTCGCTTGAAAAAGCACGGGATAGAATGTGACAACCCACCTCGGACCAGCAGTGTCGAATAATGGCTTCTCGGGGGTTTCCAATGCGTAGGTCAATGATCGGGCAGCTTCTAGCAGCTTCAACCGTGCTTCGGGATCCTGAGCAATGAGGTCTTTGCCATGACTTGCAACCGTTTGAAGGAGATCGGGCACAGTATCTGGTAGGTTTGAGCTGAGAGCAAGACCTTCTATATCGGTGGGATTGGATGCCATGATGGACTACAACATATGTTCGCAATGCATACGCAGGGGAACAATGGGATTAAAAGGCACCTCCTCGTCATACGTTGTCTCATGGTACACTAAATTCTACACTAAATTCTAGGTGCTAACATGCGGTAACATTGCCGAACCCCTGACAGGATTACCATCCTAGTATCCTAGTGCATTAGTGTCATATCCCATTCCCATGTCAAGCGACTTTTGCAAGTAATTGGTTGGTAAGTTGATTTTATCGGGGCAAACTCCTTGAGTTATATTAAATCAGTACAACATAGAGCCATTGTACTCCGTACTAACCGAGTGAATCCTGGGACCATTGATAGCTCCACATGGTGCACGACGATTAGGTCGAAGGATTCATGCGTTGACTCGTTCGTGAAATATGATAAGAAATCAAAGGTAGGGTATATACAAGACTTTTTTTTTCTAGGTTTCTCGTATAACCGGGTTTTCTACATATGTACAACATACTATGGATATATTATGCGTACTTGGTAGTATAACATCAACCAAATGAGGATAAATTTGATGGAAACGCACTAAGGCGGTAGTGGCTAGGGGCCAAAAGTCAAGCACTTGCCAGGCCACTCACGATATTAGCGCTTGAGGCCTCATATCATCTAGAGAAGCGATTGGTCAATTCATCAAAGTATGACCCCCGCCAGACAGGCCCCGAACTGCCCGATCGTCCCCCTCGGCACGGGCTGTAACAGTAGTGCCTACGGAGTACGGAGGACGGAGTACAACATGCATATTCGCGTGTTTAGAATTTAATCTCAATTAACTTTTGCCTGTCATAATAATTCTCTGTTCTACTCCGTACAGTTTCCAGTCCCCTGATGCTAGAGAAGATAGAGGACATTGTCACGATTCCCCTATAAGGAACAGAGCAGCCGCTCTCAGAATCATGGCAATCATGGACGCTGAATACATAAGCCAGACAAAGGGTCCACGCATTCTAGGGATTTTCTGGGCGTTCTTCAGTGTAAGTGTGGTGATGGTATCCTTGCGACTTTATGTCCGAGCCCGGATGTTAAGGAACATGGGGCTTGATGACTATATCATAGTTTCCGCAGTGGTATGTACGGTCCAATTCATTTCGGTCCACTCCGAATAACAACTTATATAGATCATGGTCGCCAGTTATACAATTCTCACCACGGTCAATGTCGTTCTGGGCTACGGGAGCCATACACCTGTTTTGATGGAGAGAGGTGGCATGGACTTGGTCGAACGCATTCTACTCATTAATTATGCCGACTTTGCACTAGGAATCATGTCATTTACAACTCCGAAACTTGCAGTCGCTGCTCTCCTGAATCGCATCATGAATCCCACCCTCTTTCACCGAATATGGCTATGGGTATTGACAGGCTCGGTGTTCGTGGCGTCGAGTATCTGCATCATCGTTCTCTTCACCATGTGTGATCCTCCCCAGGCTTTATGGAAGGTTCGTCTCATGTCTGAAGGGGCAACATGTCGTCCGACCAAGATCCTGGTGGGCTATGCAATCTTCACTGGAGGTATATTGGTGGGTTGGATGTCTTTTGCAAACGAATAACTGAACCCTTCTCAGTTCTGTCCGCGGTGGTCGATCTGTACCTTGCGATTTATCCGACTGTAATATTGCTACGACTCCAAATGTCGATTAAGAAAAAATTGGCCCTGTGCGCGGCTTTGGGTTTGGGCGCCGTGTAAGTTGATTCATATTAATGTCTAGGGAGAGTAGCTGAACATCCACACAGAGCCTGTGCAATGGCTATTGTCAAGTGCCTACAGCTACCAGGCTTATATGATAAAGAAGACTCGACATGTAAGTTGCTTCTTTGTGCATGAAGTGAGATACCTACCGCTGACACGGCATAACAGATGGAACAGCAGATCTTGTTATCTGGACGAGGTATGTTTTCAGTCACTCCTTATATTAAATCTGACTAAAATCTGACTCGCACGTCTCAGTGTCGAATCAAACATTATCATTATGGCCTCCTGCATCCCAACCCTGGGTCCGATGTACGAGATGATCCGAGGGAAACGTTCCTGGAGTTCTCACGGGCGATATGAGAGCAGCAAGTTGCGTTCGGACACGGATAGACCCATAAAGAAATCGGCAAGCAACAATCGCGAGGACGACGATATCCTTATGACCACGAATATTGGGGCTACGGGGAGCGGTAGCCAGGAAAGCATCTTGAATTCGGATCAGCTCCAAGCAGAGGTCCCCATGGCCGGCAAGATTCATCGCACGGATCAGGTAAAGATTGAGTATGCGACAAGACCTGAAGGCGACCACGAGCCACGACCTTCATGGTAGAAGGGTGTGTACCGCCTGTGTTCTTTGCGGGTTGATCAACGGCTTCAGCCCTTCGAGGACTCTTGTAACTATTTTCTTCTTTCCTCTTGTCTTCTTAATGACGTGAAATGTCCAATATAAGTATTCTAGGAGCAAAATGGTTCGTTTTAAGATGCCGATGCAAACCTGATCAACCAGGCAAAAATCTATCAAACAATCCCACCAGCAACCTCACTCATTTGCCCATTCGAATAAGATATTCTCGGGGACATCACGGACCAAAATATGGACATGCTCCAATGCCCTCACGCTCTGTAGACCGACCCAGTTCTTAAACCATAGCACATGGGACTCAGGGTCCGGGAAATTTTGAGGATCCTTAGCCAATCGGTCCACGAAAGTCTTTCGAACAAAAGTGTTGATCATCGCACGAGATTCATCGGTCAAATGGCCCTCGTCAGATTTAACAGGAATGGGAGTGCGCAACCACACGACCAGATGCGAGATTCCGGGGGTGACGCCATAGGGCCAGTCATTCCGGAGAATCTTGTAGTCCTCGGGATCGGCAAAGGGACGCGGGTTCTTGAAGGTCGCCGGGGGCCCGCTTTGCTTGATAACCGCGGAGTCACTGCCGGTGGCAGTATTTAGCGGCAAATGCCACTTTAATCGCTGCTGGCAAATATAATTCATGATCGTGCCATACTTCGCTTTGGTCTCTTGTGTCCAGGCCAGGTATCGGCGGAGATCGGAAGGCTTCCGCTTGAGTGCACCGAGATCATTCCGCGCTGTTACGGGACATGTCATGAGGGGAATTGTCTAGGGCAGATTCGGAGACATGCGGGGACTTACCGATGATACTTTTTAGGTCTTCCCAGTCGTGGTATACGAACTCCTCGTCGGTCATAGCCAGGAGCTTGTGGTCCAATTCCGTTAGATTAAAGGCAGGGACTTGTGGGACTTCTGGTACTTCGGGCATTTTGATGGTTTTGAAAAGAAGAAATAAAAGCAGTACAAATAATCCAATAACCCCTCAGTAAGCCAAACAACCCCAGTAAGTCGAGTAAGTCGAGTCAAGTCGAAGTAAAAAGTCGGGGAAATCGTAACCCCAAAAGGTGGGAAATTCCGTTGGGCGGACTAGCCCCCCTCATTTCTTTTTATCTCCTCTTTTCCCTTTTCTCTTCTGCTTTTATCGCTGCTTTTCAAAAAACAACAGTATCCGAGTTTTGTCATAATGAGGTGAGTTAATGTTATTCACCTATAACATCAATGGCTGATTCCTCGAAGTCTCGCCAACATCGGCACGGCCCTCGCGCCCTCGGCCCTGCTCATCGCGGGTGTTTACGCCATTAAGCCCGAGTTTGTCACCTATGCAATCGCTGCCGCTGGAGTTCTGGCCGGTTACTTGGTTTTCAGCAACAGTGCGTGCATTTCTTTTATCCAAATACCGAAGCGCCGAGGAACGCCGAGGAACTGAACTGACACCATTGACCGCAGAACCTCGCAAGGTCTTGAACCCCACTGAATTCCAGAACTTCGTCCTCAAGGAGAAGACCGAGATCTCTCACAATGTCGCCATCTACCGTTTTGCCCTCCCTCGTTCCACCGATATCCTCGGTCTCCCCATCGGTCAGCACATCTCTCTCGCCGCTACGATTGAAGGTCAGCCTAAGGAGGTTGTTCGCTCTTACACCCCCATCTCCTCCGACAACGAGGCTGGCTACTTCGATCTGCTCATTAAGGCCTACCCCCAGGGTAACATCTCCAAGTATCTTACCGAACTAAAGATTGGCGACAACATGAAGGTCCGCGGCCCCAAGGGCGCCATGGTGTACACTCCCAACATGTGCCGTCACATTGGTATGATCTCCGGTGGCACTGGTATCACCCCCATGCTGCAGGTTATCAAGGCCATCATCCGCAACCGTCCTCGCAACGGTGGTAACGACACCACCAAGGTTGACCTGATCTTCGCCAACGTCAACCCCGAGGACATCTTGCTCAAGGACCAGCTCGAGGAGCTGGAGAAGGAGGACGATGGATTCCGTGTCTACTACGTTCTCAACAACCCGCCCGAGGGTTGGACCGGCGGTGTCGGCTTCGTGACTCCCGACATGATCAAGGTACGTTTGTATGCCGTGCTTGTGCTACCTCGGTATTAATTAAACTTTCTCACAGGAGCGTCTGCCCGCCCCCGCTGCCGATGTTAAGATTCTCCTCTGTGGCCCTCCTCCCATGGTCAGCGCCATGAAGAAGGCCACCGAGGCTCTTGGATACACCAAGGCGCGCCCCGTCAGCAAGCTGGAGGACCAGGTCTTCTGCTTCTAAGGGATTCGCTGCGATCAACGAAAAGTTATTGTTTTCGAACTCGACTCCGCCCTTTATATATGTGAATCGGCTATAGAATATTAGCGGGTCCGGCCGCGAAGCCATTTTGTTTTGATGTCTGGTGTGTGGTTAGATGTGTCAATAGACCCCAGCCTACAAGTGATAAAAAGAAGCCCCGAGGCTTAAGCGCGTGAGATATCCGCCTACACTTCGGTATTACTGAAATGTTCTTAATCGACGTCAATAACTGTATAATCCTATTTACATACCAACCACTACCTTCGCCATGTGTGGACACTCAACTCAACATCGGTCCAAAGACTTCATCTATCATGGCACTCCAGTCCCCCGTTCCTGCGTTTGGAAACCACTCTAGTAGATTGCCATACTAGACGAGGATTTTGCGCCAAATGTGCTTAAAATATCTACGAAGCTCCTGAAGCTCTTAACCTTGGAAAGCTTGAACACGCGCTAGTCACTTTACGAGGTAATTTATCACGGATGTGGAAATTGGATATGCATTCATTTCAGCCAACCAAAGCGCTAAGGATCTGTACTAGTATCCTTAGAATCCTCACTAGTATCTTTAGACACTTGACGAGTATCTTCCCACCACTCCGGATGCAGTATCCGGTCGCACACATTGTCTCTACAGCATTCCTTACCTTCATTAAAGGGCTTCCGGTCAAATAGCAGTTTCCGGTTGATACTTGCATTCCCATTGAGAATTTGGAACCTGTACCACTCCGCTAGTTGTAAAGCGTCGGCAACAGCTCCACCCATGGTTTTATGCAGTTTGGAGACTGGGATCGATATACACCATCGAGCTTTTCGATCCATGGGCTCAGTACTAACTTTGAACTTCCTCTCCCGAATACGTTCAATGATAAAGCAAATCAACGCTCCGTCAGTGCGAAGGTAAAAATGGTCCTTGATAGTAAATGTGATATTGATCCACGTGTTTTCAGGGCTCTCATCCACACCTGGGCCATTATGGATGGTAATGTAATATGACATATTGATTAACTTTCGAAGCCCTTTAGCTGTTCAAGTGCCAATATTTTCGAATTGGGGACCCTATGGAGAGTAACCCTGCTGAGTTTGCTAGCTGTGAGATAATGTTGCTTCGTCGGTGAATTGGATGCTGCTCAGGAGGAGTCGAAGTGCAATAAATATGTGGCACCGACCGGCCATAAGATGATGCTCCCCTGTGACCTACTACCTGGGGCCCTTTCGTGAGAACAAAGGCATTATATTACAAGCCCATTGTCAAGTCTTTGATGAGTATGAATCGGGAAGGAAACAAAGCTTTCAATTTATTAGTGGCGTTCATTGTTTTGTTGCTATCCTACCAAGCCACTTGATCTCCGGGCATTGTGTTATCCCTTCCGCAGTTGCACTGGAGGACAGAGCTAGTGACATTGAGATACAAAAGAATCGACAAAGGAATGGGCTACAGGTATCCCATCTTTGCCCCTCATATGCTTCTTTTATGTCTGCTCGGTGTTCTCAAGAGTAGGAAGACCCCCTCGGGTGATACCGTAACATTTACTGAAAAGATAAAAGGTCAGCACAATTCATGGAAACCGACAGAGTTGGTAGACTCGCTACTCTGTCTTCAAAGAACTAGTGGTACCAGGGTTAGCACGGGCCCATACATGGGGGAAGGGCCGATAGACATACACGTAGCTTGTGTATTCCCAGCACTTTATCGGGCTGAAAGGTATTTGCTGTTATACATTCTTCGACTGCCCTTCTATTCGAGAATCCTGCACCTTTCCGAGGATTCTGGAGTTATTTATATCTTTGTCTTGCAGGTAAATACAACGACACTTCTATGATATAGAAGGCTAAAGTGAGGCTAGAGTGAGAAAATACAAATGCAGAAAGTGACTTTCCCAGACTTTTGGACAGGAGAAGAAAGGTAGATCAGACTAGTAGGTTCAAGTATAGACACATCTGAGGGGCCAATGCAAAAGACATATGCACCAAGTGTCGCTCAGGATAAGTGACCGATCACTTTCAAGTCCTATGTCTTTCACTGTTAAACACACAAACTGTCGTCTTGGCCATAGGGTGGCATAAGGGTCTAATGAGCATGTAGTCTGTATATTTAAAGTAGTATAGGGTTTCAGCAGATCACGCTGAAATGTGACGTCACATTTAATCGATAAGAAATGGTCGGCACGTGACTCACCGCCCTCGTTGAGTCACAGCAAGTCAAAAAGGGAAGGAACGGGAAAAAGAAAAGGGCAAAAAAAAAAAGATCCCCGAGAGATTTCCCCCTCTTTATGGGTCATTGTCTAAGCGGGGCTCTGCGGTTCACAGCCATTTTTTCTCCGTTGCGCTGCCCCTCTAAACCTTCGACATTTCTGACTTCGATACGCGCATTCGGTACATCGCGAAGATTCTCAATCATGTCCGCCGCTTCTCTCCCCGCCTCTGTTGAGGCTCTCTCGCTCCAATCCACGGCACAGAAGTCTCAGTTCGCCAACTGCTTCCCGACACTGAACCCGATGGATATATACCGCCAGCACATCGCGGAGGAGTTGGCTAAAGCCGCTGATATCGATGCTCAGAAGATCTACCCGCGCATTGCCTGGACCAGTACTTTGGATAAAGGTGACCTTTCATTGCCGGTATGTGGCCGCAGGCGCAATTCGTATGTTCCGCGTGATCATGGGACCCTGGGCTAACAATGTCTTGTTGCATACATTTAGGTGGCTTCTCTTCAGATTAAGCAAAAAAACCCCGTGGAGCTTGCTAAGGAGCTTGCCTCCAAGTTCCCCGCCTCCGACCTTATTCACCCCCCCCACTCCGCTTGGTCCTCACATCCAGTTCTTCTGCAAGCCTAAGCCATTGACCGATAATGTTCTTGGTCGTATCCTGAAGGAGAAGTCCGCCTATGGAACAAATGGCAACCAGGGTCAGAAGGACCCCTCCGACCCCTCCAAGGGCCAGAAGAAGATCATCATCGAGTTCTCGTCGCCCAACATCGCCAAGCCCTTCCACGCTGGTCATCTGCGCAGTACCATCATCGGTGGTTTCCTCGCCAATATCTACACTGTAATGGGATGGGATGTTATCAAAATGAACTACCTGGGTGACTGGGGTAAGCAGTATGGCCTGCTGGCCAACGGCTTCAAGTACTTCGGCAATGAGGAAGCTCTTGTCAAGGACCCTATCAACCACCTGTTCGATGTCTACGTCAAGGTCAACCGTCAAGTCAGTGAACAGGAAGGACCTATCAAGGAGCTGAAGGAACAGATCAAGGCCAAGAAGGAGAAGAGCGAGGATGTTGCTGAGCTCGAGACAGAGCTTGCCAAGCTTGTGGACGTGAGCGAGGACGAGAAGGCCCGTCGCTACTTCAAGAGTATGGAAGACGGTGACCCGGAGGCTCTTGCTCTCTGGCGCAAGTTCCGTGATCTCAGCATTGAGAAGTACAAGCAGACATACGCTCGTCTCAATATCGACTTCGATGTTTACTCCGGTGAATCACAGATCAAGTCTGAGAGCATGACCGATGCCTACAAGCTTATGGAGCAGGCCGGTGTCTCAGAGAAGTCTGAGGGTGCTGTTATTGTGGACTTCACCAAGCACGGTGCCAAGAAGCTAGGCAAGGCTATTATTGTCCGCAAGGACGGCACTCCTCTCTACCTCACCCGTGATATCGGTGCCATCACCGAGCGCGACGACGAGTACCACTTCGACAAAATGATCTACGTTGTTGCCGCTCAGCAGGATCTCCACCTGGCTCAGCTCTTCAAGGTCACTGAACTTATGGGCCACAAGGACTTGGCGTCCCGTTGCCAGCACATTAACTTCGGTATGGTCCGTGGTATGAGTACCCGTAAGGGTACCGTCAAGTTCCTGGATGACATCCTGCGCGATGTTGGTGACAAGATGCACGAGGTCATGAAGAAGAATGAAGTCAAGTACTCACAGGTCGAGGATCCTGAGAAGACTGCCGATATTCTGGGTATCACCTCCGTTATGGTGCAAGACATGACTGGAAAGCGGTATGCATAATGTTCTTTCCTGCTACTTCTGTCGATCCGTTTACTAATTTGCATGTTCATTTCAGCGTTAACGGCTATGACTTCAACCTGGATGCCATGACATCCTTCGAGGGTGACACCGGCCCATACCTGCAGTACGCTCACGCCCGTCTGTGCTCGATGGCACGCAAGTCTGAGTTGGATGTTAACGAACTGGTCAACGCCAACTTTGACCTTTTGACTGAGCAGCATGCTGTCGACTTGGTCCGCCTGCTGGCCCAGTGGCCCGACGTACTCCTGCAGACTGCTAAGACTCTTGAGCCCATCACTGTCCTCAGCTATCTGTTCAAGATGACACACATGCTGAGCTCTAGTTACGATGTGCTCAAGGTGATCGGCAGCGAGCCAGATGTCAAGCAGGCGCGTATGGCGTTGTATGCATCGGCCCGTCAAGTTCTGCACAACGGCATGCGGGTTCTCGGTCTCAGCCCTGTCGAGCGGTTAGTTTTTCCCAGTCTCGTTGAAGAAGCAATTACTGACTGATATGTTCTAGTATGTAAATTCGGCTTCTTTGCTCGATTTTGCTTACTTTTCCGTGTGGTATATCCACTCAGTATTTCTCAAAGACTGGTGTCTTTCGTATACCTTGATATTAATTTAGTTGCATTGGGCGCCAAGAGCGGGACGAATAAAAATGGCATTATGCTTATTCTTTTAACAAAATCCTACTCAGATTTCTCCTTTTTTTTCCTATTAATTTCTTTTAGTGTTTTTTCTTTGCTTTTTTTTTGAAGATCGTATTGTTAAGGAAAGATGTGGACGATCCGATCCCCGATGGGATCGGGGTTTGGACGCACCCCACATAGCAAAAGCGCTATTGCTTATGGGATCTTACGCTAAGGAATTTGATCTAGGCTTATGACTCTTCTCCAAGTTCATTATCCGTAGAGGACGGCGTCTCCCCGGGGGGATCGGGGACCTCGGGACCATCAATGTCTTATGTCAGCTCGGGCTCGAGTCTACGGGTTCCACCTGAAGATTGAGCCCTACATTCAACCTCGGGGACCACCTCGGACACGTAACAAGGACTTTGTCTCGACGCTAGACAGGGATTTGTAAGTCCGTGGGTCCAGGTGCAGATAATATGGATGGGTTTAAAATTATAAAACCTGGGCCCGCGAACCTGGACGTGGGTTGGATTCCAATTCTCTCGTATCTGCCGCAAACCGTCTACATTATCTTGCAGCATGGGCAATCCCTCACCCTTGAACGCATCCAGTACCCCGGACCTGGAGCGCAATGACAGTGGACACTTTCTCATGAACGAGACCGTTCGGAATTTCTCGTGGCAAGGTTTAACGGTTACCGTCAAGGATCGTGAAAGTAAGAAGGCGCGCGATCTGATCAATGATATCAGCGGTGATGTGCAACATGGTTTGTACCCTTGCCCATAGACTATAAGAAACATATTGTATTAATGCCGGTTCTACAGGGGAGCTCGTTGCCTTAATGGGCCCGTCAGGCTGCGGCAAGACAACCCTCCTCAACGTGCTGGCTCGACGTGCTGCGTCAGCTGGTGCGAAGGTTCTCGGGGAGACCTACGTGAATGATGCGCAAATGGATTCACGGAATTTCCAGCGGGTGACCTCGTACGTCGAGCAGGAAGACGTGCTGATCGGGTCGTTGACCGTGCAGGAGACATTGAAGTTCGCGGCGGACCTCTCGTTGCCCAGGTATGTCAAGTTGGAATAACAGCCGTCCGACAAATCTCACATATGCATCCCGGTACTTACCGCTTCTATCTATAGCTCCGTATCGAAGCGTGAGCGCATGGATCGGATCCGCACACTTTTGGAAGCATTTGGTATCCAGAACCAGGCGAACACGTTGGTCGGCACCCCGATCCGGAAGGGCATCAGTGGTGGTCAGAAGCGACGTGTGAGTGTGGCTGGCCAGCTCATCACCAATCCAAAGATTTTGTTCTTGGATGAGCCCACAAGCGGTCTAGACTCGACTGCCAGCTTTGAGGTGATGTCGTATGCAAAGGAGCTCGCGCGGGCCAATAACGTACGTCCATACCACATGTGTTCCCTGCTGTTGTTAACATTTTCCATGATAGCTTCTCATCATTGCGAGTATCCACCAACCATCAACTACCACGTTTAATCTCTTCGATAAGCTGCTGCTTCTCTCGGCAGGGAAAAACATGTTATTTTGGGGAAATTTCAGCCGTGGATAGCTACTTCAGTGGCATTGGCTATCCAATCCCCGCACAAACCAACCCCGCTGAATTTATCTTGGATACCGTCAGTTCCGATTTTGCGAGCTCGAAGGAGGAGGACCGAGTCGGTGTCATTCAAGCTGCCTGGGCAAACTCGAGCGAGGCAAAATCACTGGAAAGACAAGTGTCTGAGCGAGTAGGCTCCACAGAGAAACCTGTCAACAAGGCCTCCACAGAAGAACAGACTCGACCAGGAACGGTTTCGATTACTATGGCTCTGCTTCATCGCTCATTTGTTAAGTCTTACCGCGATGTCATTGCTTATGGAATCCGGATCGCAATGTATCTTGGTACGAATTATCATGCTTCTTTTAAAGCTTACCGGAGCTAACGTGGCGCAGGATTGGCTATCATGATGGGCACAGTGTGGCTACGTCTTCATCCGTCCCAAGACTCTATCCAGCCGTTTATCAACGCTATTGTGAGTTTTACATGTGGCTAAAATTGAAGGGGTGCCGATACTGATATATGATATATGATATAGTTCTTTGGCTCCGCATTCATGTCTTTCATGGCTGTAGCATACGTCCCCGCGTTCCTTGAAGACCGGGCAACTTTCACCAAAGAGCGAGCCAACGGGCTATATGGTGTGACACCATTTATAGTCTCAAACTTTCTGATTGGGCTTCCCTACCTGTGTATGTACAAGGTACTCCCTACTATATTCCTGCCCTCTAACGTCTCCAGTTTTGATATCTCTGCTCTTCTCGATCGTCTCATACTGGCTGTCCAATTTCCAACCAACAGCGGAAGCCTTCTTTACCTGGGTGATGTGGATATTCCTTGATCTTGTGGCGGCCGAATCCCTAGTGGTCCTCATGACATCGATATTCCCAAACTTTGTCATTTCCTTGGCGCTTGTCGCATTCGCAAATGGCCTCTGGATGAGTGTCGGAGGGTTTATGGTCACGCAGAATATTCTCAATCCGTTTTGGAAATACGTGTTCCACTACATCGATTACCAGGTATGCTGATATCCTACTATCCGAAGTTTATTTTCTTGTTAGAATGATCACTAACCCACTGGGTACTTGGAATAGGCTTATGTCTTCCAGGGTATGATGGTCAATGAATTCTCCAAGAGAAACTACTCGTGCGGTGCCGGTTGTCGATGCATGTGGGCTACTGACCTGGAGGATCAGTGTCTCATTCGGGGCACTGGAGTGCTAGAATCGTATGGGTATGCCACTGGTCGCACGGGCAAGTGGGTTGGAATCCTTCTGGGCATCATTGCTGGATATCGAGTCCTTGGATGGATTGCTCTCTATCTGCGCAGGAGTTAGGAGGCCGAGGGGCTGATGCTGCCTAGCGATACTCTGGGTTTGATCGGGCTATGGGTATAGCAACAGTGTGATATTATATTTATTTTCTTTGTAGATATTATTCAGTTTGGGTGGACATATTGATAGAAAAGGAATTGTTTGAAAACACATTTGCTTCCACCTGTACAAGGTTCGGGGAGCTTCATCCGGAATGGCAGTCGCCTATTCCCCGATACCCTAAAGAGGCGCCACAGTCCCCAATCGAGCAAGCTGCTGTAGATTCCGTAGCACCTCAGTAGCACTCTGACCTTGAAGCGTAGCCCTGGGAACACTTGACTTACATGACTGTTGTTTTTCGTACGACATCAGACAATGTTAATTACCCATCGTGTGCCGAAGCCTAGCCCGGAAATACGTCGCCATGAAAAAGGCTATCTGGAATGAACGAATCATGTCATCTACAAAGGAAACCGGGGTGATGCGATCAACATGCAAGTCATGTATACCGATGTACCATGTACAAGAAACTTCTATAATGTTTCCAAGGCTCCTTCACCACCCAAAGCCCCGATAGGAGTCTCTATATTGTAGAACCGAGAATGGAATAGAGTTGGACTGGTTTCCCCTCATCTTCATCGCCGGAGCACCATTTATCAGTACTCATGAAAGAGCGGTGAAGGTCTCAACCTCGAGGAGCTGATGCCATCTTGCAGAATGAAGCAAGGGGGTGGCCCCTTGATGTTTTTTTAGGTTCCCCGAGATAAATCAATGAATCACCGGGGAAGGATGTCAACGTGATCCCAGCGTGAATTGTATATGCGAGGAAAGCTTGTTGGCTGTTTTGCCATGCGATCCAAATTCAGATATCTCCCCGTGCGTACAGCATCTTCCTAGTACTCCCGGGCCCGATGCAAAGACCTATACTGGTGTCCACCAACGGTATTACCGTAAGCGAAGGTGGGAAGACCACATTGGAGCCGCATGGAGACCCTTAGTTATATTTGGGGCGGAGCCCTTTTCCTGGTTCGATTTCTCAGCCTCTTGGCCTGAAGATATCCACTTCGGCCCAATATAGCATTTTTCTCAGCTCTGACTACATACCCAGGGTCCAGAATGTTTGGATGTTATCGGCTACGCTCAACACATACTCTATAGCGGTCATCGCCAGTTCCAACCTTGGAATGTTGTCATTTCCACACGTGCGGAGTGAAAACTCCACGAATCTCCTAATCTAAGGACGCAAGGGATGTGAAGGAATCCACAATGGCAATGATAGACCGTCCGTGCTGCATGTCATACCGATCTAGCCATTTCTGCTTCCCAAGAGAAGGTTCCGCCCATTTAGTTCATTACTAGTACGATATAGTGTCCCGCGTATGGAGTACTTCAAAACTTGTACAAGTACATACTTGCCCTTGAAGCGATGGCGGATTGTCAAAGGTTTTCCACCAGTGTGAGTCACGAATGAGAAGTGTGCAGGCGGAGAAGAGACAACGTCCAAAGATATCCTGCCACATGGACGAGGGGCTCTGACGACAAATGCCATGCAGTGCTCAGTCCCTCTCTTCTTGTTCTAGTGTTGTTTGACATCTGTGGTTTCTATGGCAAAAGTAAACCTGAGTCACTCCCCACTCCACAAGTGGCGATTCTGCCAGGCTTCATTGTCGATACCTACAGGTGTCTGCCTACATCGTACATGCTATGAGGGAGGACGGAGTAGTAGTGGTCACCTCAACAGTTCTGCGTTGCAGCCTGGGTTGTAGGGTGTCATCCCCACCGACTTTTTTCCCGTGTGCCGGATACATTGTCATTGTACTTCGAGGCCCTGCATTGACCAATATACATGAAAATTAGGAAAATACTCAAACAATTGCCGAGCAGAATAAACTGAGTTGACCGGGAACCGAGTCATAGCCGATTTTTGCTAGAGGAACAGGTCTTCAATTGACAGGGAAGACCCTTTATGGTGGAGGCGATCATTGGGCCGCAAACCCGGTTGGGCGTTAGGTGTGGGATGCACTTTAGGGAGAAATAGGAATGCGACATCTCCGTGGTATTCCAGCACGGAAAACTATTCAAGCACTGGGGGAGAAAAAAGACGGAAAAAGGGAAAGGATAGAAAAGGGAAAGAAGTAAAAAGAAGTAAATAAAACTAAGGAAAGGCCAACCATGGATCCTAGCAGTCAAACCAAGGATTCCCCAGCGGGTCCCGACCTTAAAAGTAAATAATTCGAAGACATCCTCCGTTGAAGTCTTGCAAGTATATTGTACGGAATACTATACAATAATATATGTGAGCTAGTTACATACAGAGTAGATAAATAGATAAATAGATAAAAACATTGATGACGATATCCCCCACTTTCTTCTTTTTTTTTTCTCCCTTTTGTGTTGGGTACCGAGAGCCTCTTCGTGAAACTTTCTGATTTTTCTCTCTCTCTTTTTTTTTTTTTTAAACCCTTGTGCCCTGTGCCTTCGGGTGTTTACTCTTCCTTTCTCTTTCTCTTTCTATTCTCTACCTATACTCCTCTCCTTTTTCCTAGATCTCTCTCTTTTCTCTCTCTCTCTCTCTCTCTTCCTTTAGATATCAATCAGATCACCCCTCACTTCGTTTTTTTTTCTTCTATCGCTGCCCATCGACTCCACTCTCCCCACTAGGTTCTAAGACCGTCAGGCAGAGGATCCCAAATTCTCAACCCAACCTCTGCAGCTGCAGTGCGCTCCACCACTCATCGTCTGCCAGAGAGGTCATTTTCTATTTTCTTCCTTCTTTCTTTGACCCAACACTTCCGCCCGACTCTTAGCCTAACATCCCACTTCGATGGAGACGTTGCGATTTGAAAAGTACCATATCGCTCTCTCCGCTTGACAGAACCCGTCGCCCGTCGCCTGCCATCGCCCGCTGCGATCGGCAGGTCCGCTTACTTGTTCGAGTGGCCCGCTTGGGTTGGGCACTGGGGAGAAGAGAAGAAAAAAAAAGAAAGCCCATTTCATCAGATTTACGGGGTTGAGAGGGGGAGAATAAGATCGATTCTGACTCATCGTCAAAGGGGAGCAGTGGTTTGCTGTAAGTTGGGACATCTCTGGAGCCCTGTGGGAGCCACCCACGTCGCCTTTGTCGGAAACGGGACCAACCCTGTTTTTTTAATTTTTTTTTTCAGACACCCGCCCGCCTTGCAGACCACATAATGGCCAGTAAGGGCCCCCGGCCTGCCTGCGTCGAAGATTACGACGAAGAACACCACGCTGCCCGACCCGAAACTAAGCATTCTGCCCATATTGCTGCTGCCAATACAGCTGCCAAAATATCCTCCAGGTTGGAAAGATTCCAGGAGCCGCTGATCGACGGCGCCAGTGACTCAGGTTATTCTAGTCGCACCGCCGCTACGGTTAATAGCACCCAATCTGGGCCGTCAGGCGGAAAAAGCCCCCCGATCCCTCTTAAGGTGGACACCCCCAAACGGAACGACCTCGCCAGGAAAAGTTCAACCAGAGAACGAAAGGACAAAGAACGATCTCGACCCTCGCACGAAGAGACGATGGTTGGTGCCTATCCGGGCGCTGCCCATCATGCTCACGTGCCCCGGTCGTCGTCCAAGTCTCGTCGACGAGAATCTTCCCATGCCCGCCAGTATCACGACAGTTACTACGATTACGGTACTCAGTACCATCAATCAACCCCGGTTGGCCATCGACACGGCGAATATTCCTACTACTCCCAGCCACGCCCACCCGTCCCTGAATACTCGTCGTCCCCACACAATGCTCGATATCCAGGCGGTGCCATAGAGCATATTCACGTCAATCACCCTGGTCGACCCGGCCGCTCCAATTCGTATCATACCTACCACTCAGACGGACGACCCATGAGTTTCCACGGTATGCCACATGGAATGGGTTCTGGAATGGGTTCTGGAATGGCATCTCCGATGTACCCCCCGCACGCATATGATCATGGCCCTCCACCATCCAGCTCAGCATACATGCATCAGTACTCATCTTCCCCATATGCACCATCCTACTATGCCCCATCAGCCTCGGACTACCCCCCGTCGGAGTATCCACGAGAGCGGTCCCTGTCCCGGGAGCCATCACGCCGTCGGTCCTCATCTATATATACTGCCCCCAACCCACCCGTGGACTCTGGGGCGTATTCGCCATGGTTTGATGAAGAGCCACCTATGGAACACTATCCTCCGCGAGAATTCCGTGACCGCCCTCCTCCAAGACACCAGGAACATGATGAAGACTACTATCGGATGCCACCCCCAGGAGCAAAGCCCAGGCCCAAGCCCAGGCCGCAGATCCACCAGGCAAAACAACCGGAGCGGCCAGATCTACCACTGAAGAGTCATACCTCTGCCGGTATTGTCCCGTCCCAGCGTCGCCCATCCAGAGGCGTGGACAGAGAACGAGCCATGGACAGGGCCAGAGGCATTGACCGAGATATGGACCGCATGGACATGCCGGAACTTGCAGCTGCCTTGCCAGCGATTCAGGATCGCTCCCATCGTCGCATGTCAAGGGACGCCCCGCTGCCAGAGAGAACCCATAGCCTACGAGATCACCGACGATCAGCGTCCTACCAGGATGATCGACGGACTGCTCAGGTGGCCGTGGCGAGCTCTCGGCGGCGGAAGCCTACCGAGTACTACTACGAGGAACCATCCAGCGCCGCTGACGACCTCGAGGACCGCGAGCGTGAAGCTGAAAACTACCAGGCAGCCCGATCGGGCCGAACCTCAACAGCTGCACTGCCTCTCTCCACAGAGGCCTTGCTCCCTACCAAAGCGTCCCACCGCAACGGGAGCGAGAGTGGCAGCCAGAACAGTCGGTCGAACAGCAGCCGCGGCAGTGCCACAGCCTCACGAAAGGAGGAAGACAAGAACATGACCCTCACATTGAACGGATTCCAAATTGGATTTACATCTGAAGCAGTTGCAGGCAAATCTATTAACATTCGTGCTGGGGACACCGGGGCCGTCCGATTGAACATCGGCGGCCCGCGGCCATCCAAGCAGCATGTGAACGGTACCAGCTCTGATTATACGGGCGGCTCCAGCCGCCGGGAACTTGAAGATGTGGTGCGGCGTCCCCGGGAGGATAGGCGGTCGGAACGATCTAGTCGTCGAGACAGCCAGTCGGCCTACGGGACTACTCGCTACCACCATTGATCTTGTTACCCTATAGATGTTGTCCTTTTTTTTGTGTTTTTTTCGTTTTTCAGGGTTAGGTATTTTTGTTGTGATTCCATCTTGTGTCTGCATAGCCGTTTGTGGCTGGCCTTGTCCGTTTGTCAAAAGTTTCGACTGTTTCGCATATGCGTTTTTCGTTTTCCTTCGGGGTCGGGTGCTTTTGCAACCAAAAAAAAAACAATGGGGATTACCTAAAGCGAGATTCTGTTGGGCGACTTGGGGAACAGGCTAGACTTTGTCATGAAGTCTAGAGTTGCCTGTTGCCCAACAGTCTCGCTAGATTGGGAGGTCTTTTTTGTGTGTGATTTCATTTGCAACTGCTGTCTCGATTTTTCTTTTTATGTTTGTGTGCTTGGGCAAAATGGTGGGGCACGAACCCCATGATGATGTGTTTGTTATGGCGATATGATTGTACGATTCTGATGACCTGCAATGACAAGTCTGATGTGCTTTACTTTCTGATGTCTTCTTTTTGTCAGCGTTTCGTGTATAGCCTTTCTTGTTGGGCCTATGTCTTTCTCCTGGTTACCTTGTTCGCGACTCCGAGTGGCGGAGAGAGATTATACCCATATCTGTTTACTTGTCATGTCTCAACAGGTCATCTTTTTCTTTGGCCATATCTATGACTTTATTGGTCTTGTTGCTATTTGGCCCTACTGGGAGCCTCGTAGTTGTTCTTGGGCTTTGTATCGATTCGGTTGATTTTCGCAATCTCGCTGATCTCCTTCTGTTTTATCGTCCATTGGTCTTGATGCTTTTTCCTGCTTTTGCTGTTTAGTTGGTTATGATACCCCGCAAGCTGTCTGGGCGCGATCACAGCTTTCGACCGTGTATGCCTCTTTCGGAGGCTTCCAGCGGGTGGCATTTGTCGACTTGATATAATTGATCCATAATTAAACCCATTTCCTTAAAAAAGAACGCCATGTTTCAGATCTAAGTCGAAGTCAATTGTGATCGACTCTTTTTATAGATCGACCCACGGGTGGCCCAACTCTACGGGGCCGTTGTGGGGGATGATGTAAGCGGGTTGCCCGTGACAACCACCATGTAAACACACCTCCCCAGCCTCTCCTCCAACCTCCTCAATTTTGTGCTAGAAGTCAAGCTGAATCATATCTGGGTTTGCGATTTTCCCATCTTCTTATCTTCAATCTCCCACTAATACCCATCTAGGCACTGTGCTTCATTTTTGCCCACATTCCGAACTCATATTCCATACCCACATTCCAGACTGTCAAAGATCTATCTCAATCTACATCTGGTGTTGATCACTTGCTTCAATGTATGTTCATACAGCTCTTATAAATCTCAATGACACTTGACACTAATGAGTTGGTAGTGAGTCCAGTCTTGAGCCGGGTGCTCTTGACCACTCTAGTATTCTATCATGCCTCCAGTTTGGCCGTTCGGAGACTCCTCCGACGTTCCAGGATCGACCGTTGCCGGACTCTATGTTCGGGATGAGAACATCGCCAATTCATTATCTGCCGTCGACCCTAATACCCACCACCTCCTCCCGCGGGCAGACTCCTCAGCAGAAGAAACCACTAAGCCAAAATATGGCCAAGGCACAGTTGACCCGCACAGCATCAAGATGCAAGGCCTAATGGCTTTGTTTGCCCTTATTGGTCTGGCGTTTGTTTTGGGGGCAATCTGGTTCTTCTTCTGGGCCAAGAATGGCGGGTTCATCTGGCGAAAGGGCGACTGGGATGACTACAAGTCCACTGTTCTGCGACGAAAGGGACCCGACGGGAAGACTCTTAGTAATGCCACAGCGAGTACCAAGCTCGGTGGCGGAAGTGTTGTTGGCAAGGGCTACACCGACGACGGATACTCGTTTACGGAACGATCATACACCGACACAGCGACGACTGTTACAGAGGAGAAGTCACGGCGCAAGAAGTTCAGAGAAACCGCCAAAGAAAAGCTCCTCCGACGCAACAAGCATGAACAGTGGGAAGGCGCAGAGGATGCCGACGTACGCGCCTACCGAGAAGAAAAGCCTGCCCGCATTGGCGGCATGAACCGTGAGGCCGACGGAACCTACCACGGCAGCGACTATGACACATCTGCCCCGCCAACCTCCTACCAGAGCGAGATGAGCCAGTCATATGATTTTGCCTACGATCAACCACCCCCTCCGCGACGCGATCCCTCTGGCTTCTCGTTCACCCAAGGCAGCGAGGATGTTATCAGCCAAGTAACCGAAGAGCCTCGCGTCCGCGATCCATCCACCCGCCGCCACAACCGCCGTCGCGAACGTCGCAGTGAGGTTGGCCCATCTGGCCCACCTCCTGCACCCTCATCCCGTACTAGCAGTCCCCGAAAGCAACGTGAGCGCCGCTCCGCGCCCCAGGGCCACTTCACTGAACCCCTGGATTTCTCATCTGCAGGCACCCGTTCAGAGTACCAATACTCCAATGTTGACACCGAGGATTCTGGTACCAAGAGCTACAAGCATCCTATTCCGGGCTTGACGAAGGGATACCGCCGTGATGGCCGGAGCCGTCGTCGCGATAGTCTGAGTGATAGCGAGGGCGAGACACAGTATTCTTGAATTACGACTTCAGCTTGGGCTTGACTTTGATGTATGAAATACCCGACTTGATGACTGGGATTTGATTTTGATCGTTCAACAATTCTTTTTATGGAAATAGCGTCTTCTTTTTACGGCAAATGCCTATCAACTTATGGATATGGATACGGGAAATTGTTTGGGTCATGTACATAATGAACAGAATCACGATGCAAACGGATAATATCTCGATGCAATATAGTATATGTAGATAGGTATTTCCTTATTGAATTTATGTTTAGACGTGAATTGATGTAGGCTCCCTGGACATATCGCTTTCGTGAGCCGATGAGCGGTAAGGTTGTCCGACATACACTTATCCATCGTCAAGACAATAACCCCGTTGTTGACGACATGGCTTCTCGTGTTGATCGACTAAGACCAGGTATTCTGTCTTGAGGTCCGATAACCGTTCTGCGAGAATGTGTGCCTCGCCAACCATGGAGAGGTATTCAGCCACTGGGGGACATTTGGTCTTCATAGTCTGAGGTATAGTCCGCTGATGAAGATTCGGTGTCCATGTTAATTGGTCGGACCTGCGCCCACAGCCGCTTTGATACTCGATGATAGTTTGCAATATTTCTAGGCGTCCGTTGTAGTCGTACTCGAGCTGCGCTAGTTCCTTTTCCTGTCTATGATACCATTTTCAAGGATGAAATAAGAGGCTGTAGCAGCCCGGAGGTCGTTGATGAGGTGATTGGTAGCAGCAAGATCCTCATGTACGTTTTCAATAGATAAGAGATTCAACTTGGTTCGTAGTGCAACCTGCACATCATCTTCTTCATCACGTTCCTGTCAAAGTATATGACGCATTTCACGGATCCGATAGCGCTTAGTACTTCCCAATAAGCTTCGCCACCTGTGCATTGGTGTTGCAGGTTAATTCAGGGGGCGGCGCAGGCACGCCAAACTGGTTGGTTGGTTCATCTATTTCTGGGGTGTACTGAATATGGAAGGACGGGGCAGATGACTCGGTCAAAGCATCATATTGATTCCATTGTTGGGGATTTGGTGGAGACCAGGGCTCACTCTTGGTGGCTTCCTCATGCTTTTCTACCCTGTTTAGCCCGGCAAGGCCGAATATTGGCGCTGTTGATGTCGTTTTTAGAGCACAACCACCTGACGGAAGTAGCGACAAAGGTTGCAGAGTTCCCGATGTTGTGGAGGTCGATGCTCGAGCACACCTTTGTAACTCTTCGAGCCGTGCAGTCGGAGCAAATGAAATGACGGGAAGGCAGACTCCACTTCTACCTAGGTAGTGTTGGTATAGCAGTCTTGCCGTGGACGGCGGCTAGAGCGAGACTGTGATGAGCCTCAGGTATAATGCGTATTGATATAGGTCAACTTACCTGGGATAAACGGTCCCGTCTGGCCCCTGGCCAAGATCCCATTTTCAAAAGCTTTCATAGTACCTCCCGGTCATATTTCGCCAAATGAGATTATAGACCAACCCCGTGGACACATTCGAATATTGGTAAGCAAGGTTGAACAGCCCTCTAGCCTCCAGGCTGGGATGAATGCTATTGATAAACCGGATAATTTCTAACGAGAAAGAAATGAGCTTTGTCCTCGCCATAACTGAGGATTCCTGAGGTGAAAGGCGCAGTTCCTGGCGTTTTGGTGCCTAGGTTGGAATCGCCAATGGCCGTTAGTCCATAATCTTGCATTGCATTAGCGCCCGCGCTTCACTGTTCGGTTGGTCGCCCTGAGCGCAAGAGCAAATCGTGAGCCAAAGCATCCAAGGTATATCAGCCAATAAATCATTTCCCCTCATTTAACTGGGATGTGATTGGGATCCTCCTGCGGGTCAGCGATCATGTGGTTGCCAAAGTCTCTCTTCCGCGAGTGAGCGCTTGCCAACAAACCAACTCGATTCATGACATACGCGCCATGCATATACTACATGTGAGTATATCTCATATGTATGTCTATTGAGAGACCTTCGATGTGAACGGTCCGAGCCGCATGGTACGGGTGGTTAAGGAGTTATAGACAAGAGATATAGAAACCCCAAGGCTTATATTTGATCTGCCTGGTCTTCCTCGACTTCTAATTTCCTGTTCAGATATGAAACAGTCATGGCTTCCAACTGGCTTCTCCACCCTGAGAGCAACCGATGGGTTCGGTCCATCTACAACCATTCTGGTGGGCATCACTGGCTACATGTCGCATGATTTCAGTAACTGACTAAAAGAAAAGGGGAGTTTCTTTATGAATGGGACTACCCAGGTGGCGCGTTAGCTCCTGCGACAGCAGGTCAAGGTTCAAGGTTAGTTTTTCATTCTTCATGTGTGAGAAATCCACAGAAGTAATGCGTTTAATAGAAGCGTTGCGCCGCGCCAGAGAAGCACCTCCGGGTCCTCGTTCCCCAAACCCGAAGATGCATACGAACATCACGTCCCATTTGTCCCAGGGCTAGACCGCCATGCAAGTCACCTAGATCATGCACAGCGGCAGGACCCGCTCGAGTACGGCCAAACATATACCAATGATCGAATTGATTTCAATCACCGATCTCCGCCCACTGGATACTGTCAGCTCACCAATCATCGTATGGATGATGGCATATACCCTGGTGCGGGAACAGCAACAAGTGACAAGGCGAGCAGTCCGCCTGAATGGAGCCCAGGAATGCAGTACGAGATAGCCAGAGAAACAACCGGTCGCAGAACAGGATGTGCAAGCATTTCCGACCGTAGCGAAGCAACCATCTCGTCGGGAAGTGATGTGTCCATTGCGCCAGTCGACGTCGACGATTTGCAGGGATTGGGTCTTGGGGATCATCCGGCCTCACATATGGTGCTGCCGTATGGGGCCAGCAGTCACAGTCAGCCCAATGAACCCATTCTGGGAGATGTCCAACGAAAGTACGACAGGGAGGTGGTGAGTGACGACTTTTCCCTTCCTCTTTGACTGTTAGGCTGATCTTGACATGTAGCGAAAGTCATCGGAACCAGCATACGTGATCCCCGGGAGTAATGGCGAACGTGAGATGCTGGATCCTCGTAAGCAACGGCCTGGGCACGCTTCATGCATACCTGGAACAATAAACTGACGACAATTCACATGAACCAGGCTACAAGAGGCAGAGCGATCCTCGGAGGTTTTTCCGAGTCGGCAGGGTTTGTTCACCTGACAAATACCCGTCATTTATGATCTCCCTGCTGATAATTGATCGCAATCATATAGGTCTTTTCGATGCTATGGCACGAGAATGCAGGCTGGCATGGAACTGTACGCAGCGAGAAAGTTTCTCCTTCATCAAGCCCTTTCACCAGGGGCAAGTATCAAGAGCCCATATACAGCAGCATCCGACGCATGGTAGTCGTCAAGGAACAGAGAGGCTGTTGCTGGTGTGTGTACGTGTGACCATTCGCATCCAAAGTCGATTTCGTCGTCATATACTAATCCACCATTCCAGACCCATCACTACTTATAGTGGGCAAGGCGTGGCCAAAGCCGGGATTGACCGTAGCAAACATGCCGTCATTCATATGCGAGGTGATAGACCTCGAACTGTGCGGTCCGAGCCCCGGATGGCCAAAGAGCCCCTGGAGGTTGATCCTGCCAGGCCTGATCAGAAGCTGGATTGCATGTCCCGAGTGAACTTTGGCAAAGTCTATACCGTCGAGCACAATGTCAAGGTCCTCCCCGTGGGCAAGATCACAGAAGCCTCTAGGGCGAGATTCCTGGAATACGCTCAGGGTGAGTTTACCGGATAGGGATGAAGCGTGAGTGAGGCACCTTGGAATTGATTCACATGCGAGATGCTTCGGTGTGGGTTTGCATGACCAGTGGGGGATGTGCGTCGACAATCCAATGTCCCGACCTAATTCCGGTTTTGTTGTTATTATTATTGTTTTTGTACTTTTTTTTGTTTTATTGGGCAAGGCGATATGTGAGGGTATGTAATATGTGCGGGTATTTGATGCAATGAATAGTAATTGTTATTATGAACGCTTATTCTTCGGGTTTTGACCTATCAGGCCCGAGATCTTCAGGGTACAGATCAAGGTGATCTATCTTGAGTCCTAATCCCAGTTTCCACAAAGGATGGGTGATCTATAAGATGGTCCACGGATGGGAAAAGAAAACCCCCGTACTTGTCCTATTATATAGTGTACTGTATGCCTTCCTATGTGTACTGCTGCTCGGCAAGTTTCTTGATGTTCAGAGATACGCTGTAGTAGACCTAGATCTCTATAAACCACCAATATCGAGATATATTTTCGGCTGGGGCTAGATTGCTAAGAATGGATTTTCCGTCAATATCCACTAGGGGTATTGTAGAGCAGATATAGACAGGACTATCATGGGCAGTTAGACTAGCGAAATCTCCAAACTCACAGTCTCTCGATCATTTGTAGTCGTAGGTGATACATTCCAAGGTTGTTTTATGAAGTTTTTGCCTGAGGCATTAAAGATTATGTCAACATAAAATCTTCCAATTCACCGCCCGCAATAATCTCACCGCCCGACAAGATTTCCCAAAAAAGTTTCAACTTCCGCAGATTCGATCAAGCAAATGCCTAACACAGTCACGATGAAACGCAAGTTGGACGCAAACGATGTCCCATCCCCCGGAGCTGCTGGGGCTGAGGACCAAGAACTGGACTTTGAAGCCCTCAATCTCGATCCCCGATTGCGCCAGGCTCTGATCAAGGAAAAGTTCACCAAACCCACTCTTGTACAGTCAAAGGCGATTCCGCTCGCTCTGGAAGGAAAGGATATTCTTGGTGAGACGATCTTCTTGAATGGACGAACCAAAAGACAGTGCTGACAGAAATAGCCCGTGCGAAAACTGGCTCTGGCAAAACCGCCGCCTATGTGCTCCCAATCCTGCAAGCCATCCTCCAGCAGAAGACTGTTCGTTCCCTATTTTCGACTGTATACTTTGTATAGGAACTATGCTAACTGTGCGCAAACAGGCCGACCCCTCCTCAAAAGCCACAACCGCTCTTATCCTTGTCCCCACTCGCGAGCTTGCAGAACAGGTCCAGAAAGTGATTACGTCTTTTGCCAGTTTCTGCGGAAAGGATATTCGGTCAGTCAACTTAACACAGAAGGTGTCAGATGAAGTTCAGCGCTCAATGCTGGCCGATTTCCCGGATATCGTTGTGTCAACGCCTACCCGAGTTTACAGCAACGTGAACAACTCTGCTTTGTCGCTTGATAAAGTCACCCATTTGGTTATTGATGAGGCTGATCTAGTCTTGTCATACGGATACGATGAGGAAATCAACGCTCTCTCCAAGGCTATCCCGCGAGGAGCACAGACATTCTTGATGAGTGCTACTCTCACTTCAGAGGTGGACACATTGAAGGACTTGTACTGCCGGAACCCTGTGATTCTTAAGCTAGAGGAGAAGGAAGAGAAGGGTGCTGGTGTCAGCCAGTTTGTTGTCCGGTAAGACGATATGCTACAACCACTACTTCAGTAGTTGCTAACTCAACTCCCACAGATGCGCGGAAGACGAGAAATTCCTTCTCACATACGTCATCTTCAAACTGCAGCTGATTAAGGGCAAGGTCATCATTTTCGTAGCAGATGTGGACCGATGCTACCGTGTGAAGCTCTTCCTCGAACAGTTCGGTCTCAAGAGCTGTGTCCTCAACTCAGAACTTCCCATCAATTCGCGGATCCACGTTGTGGAGGAATTTAATAAGGGCGTCTACGATATCATTGTCGCAGCCGACGAGCAAGAGGTAATGGGAGTGACCAAATCGAAGAAGTCGCGCGAAGACAAGGAGGCAGAGGCAGAAGAAGAAGAAGCAAAGGAAGAGATGGGAAGCAGCGAGGATGAAGAGGCAGTTGATGAAAGCGGAAAGGGAAAGAAGCCAGAAACCAAGAAGCGCCGCAAGATGACCAGCAAAGAGAAGGACTACAGCATTGCTCGCGGAATCGATTTCCAAAATGTCGCCTGCGTCCTCAACTTCGACCTCCCTACCAGCTCCAAATCTTACACCCACCGCATCGGACGTACCGGCCGCGCTGGCAAGGCAGGAATGGCCCTCTCATTCGTTATCCCCACCGACCAGCACGGCAAGCACAAGCCCACCTCAATCCCCAGCACAAAGCATGACGAGACCATGCTCGCCAAGATCATCAAGAAGCAAACCAAGCTCGGCCACGAAGTCAAGCCCTACCACTTCGAGATGTCGCAAGTCGATGCCTTCCGGTACCGTATGACAGATGCCCTACGCTCCGTGACCAGACTCGCAGTGCAAGAAGCACGAGGACGTGAGATCCGCCAGGAACTGATCAAGAGCGAGAAGCTCAAGCGCCATTTCGAGGAAAACCCCGAAGAATTGCGGCAGTTGCGCCACGACGGCGAATTGCGCGCTGCGCGTGTCCAAGCGCATCTCAAACATGTGCCTGATTACCTGATGCCTGCTAAGGGACGCAAGGGTCTCTCGAAGGAGAATGTTGGGTTCGTTGGGTTCTCAAAGTCGAAGCAGAATCGCATCCGCAAGGCAAGAGATCGTAACCGGGCTCGTGGCAAGTCTGGTGGGAAGGTTGATCCCCTGAAGACATTTAATCGTTCCAAAAAATAGTTGCATAGTTTAAAATCTGCGGGCGTTTTGTCCGGATACCATTGTATAGTCAGGCATGAATAAAATAGTTTCAATATGCGTTTCTGCTTACACGCATAGGATATTTTCTTTTTCGGTTTAGTGATGTACATTGTACATAGATAATTGCACACGTAGCAGAGTCATAGATAAACCGATAATTCCTGTCCATCCTGTGATCTGATGATCTCAGGTTCAACGTCTTCCAGCCCTAACCCGAGCTCGATTTCGAGCCATTTCCTCCCCTTCCTTATCTGGCGAATGTGCCTCATCACGTCACGCGCATTTTGAAGGTGATATGCATGGATAGAATCCGACGGACCTGTTTCCTGGGCCGCCACTTCATGGGACGGCACATGAGACGAGTCGTCAGACTTCGACAGATCTCGAAAACCAGGGCCGATCCCAAGCCATTCGACATCTCTCCAAGATCCGTTCCATTCTGGGCCGACAGAATCAGGGCTCTGTGGAAAGCCATCTGGGTCTTTCCCAACCCATTTCAAGGCTGGTAGCCATTCGCCGCATCCTTCGAGGTCCAACCATTTCAGGCAGTAGGTCGAGCGGGAGAGCTGACGAAGGATACTCGCGACTTCGGCCCAGTTGTTATCAACGGCATCTGGTGTCAAAAAGCGGTCCTCCTGGCCGCGAATGCGAGTAGTGGCAGTGCGTGGATTCCGACACGGTATAGGCCAATGGGCAAGCGAGAGATGAGTGAGGGTTGGCAAATGTGCTAGGAGGTTGAGAAGACCGGTCCAGCTTGCAGCACTAGGTTTCGGGTGTGCTAGGGATAAGGCGCGGAGTTCGGGGAAGCGTAGGGCCTGGGTAATGGCCTTGGGCATGGACGGAGCTGGAAGATGATCAAGCATAGCTTCCCCTCCGCCGTTGTCGACAGCTTCATCCCATGAAGCTGGGACAGCCTCCTCTATTTCGTTGTCTGAGACACCCACGGCTGGAGGTGGAGAGAGGATAACCTCGTTTGTGAGCTGCTTCAAAGTTATCCAGTTTCCCAGAGCATTCCCCAGATCTAATCTAACGATCTTGAAATCCCCGTCGACAACTCTCGACTCGTTGAAACCCGGGATCTCCTTGCCAATTTGATCCTGATCCTGCGGGGTCAAGAAGAGCGGTTTCAGCCCTTTCATGTACCCTCTCAGAGGCGTGCCTCTTGCGTAGACAGCAACATAACTCAGCAGCAGTTCCTTGATATGATTTGGAAGATGGGACAGAAAAGGACCGTCATATTCAACGTGCCAGCACCAGTTCAAAGCCATGGATTTCAGCAATAGATGTACCAAACTCCTTTGGTCCGGAAACAATGGCCCTTGAAGGCGGGCTAGCCGGTGGATTTCCTCTTCTGGCGCCCCCCGGGATCCGGGCACGCAATCCCTGGTCTCCAGCCCGATTTGTATTTTGGGAGAGCCAACTCGCAGGCGGCGGAGGCCCGACGGTTGGTCGAGATGGACGAACCCCGAATATCGTGCGACGGGGACCGGGGCGAGGTCGCGGTGGCGCAGTTTCGGGGAGCTCAAGTACATCTCGAAGGGATGGATGAACAGAGCGCTGGGCCACAAACGAGCGCTGAGTACGTTGAGAGCTTGGGGGATCATCCGAGGAAGCATTAGGAATCTGTGTACGGCGGAGGTGGCTAATTAAGTCGTTGACTGACGTCGTTGATGCGGAGCTCTGTAACCCCGACCCGCCATCCTGCCGAGACCCAGATGATGCAAGGCTGTGATGTGCTAAGCTGGCCGGCTTCGTGTGAAACCTCTGGTGCTTTTTGGGCATCTGCGGTCGAGCTGCAGTGTTGACGAAGTGAAGTCTATCGGTCCGGGAAGCTCTCCCGCCTTGGTTGCTTATTTGCTTATCGCCCCCACATTTGATCTTATTGCCTGACGGAGTATAGCGCAGGAGGCTGACATTTAGGGCTCAGAGGGGGAAATAAGAAATAAGATGACTTGGCCGAAGTGGAGCAATGACCACTTCACTGTAGTTCGTGACTCACTGTTACTCTTAATGAAATCTATACAATGTTATACACTCTATGCACACGGGCTTAGATATCCCTAACCCAGGAATCATCCTTCATATGACCCTCACGCTGGGGACCCTCCTCCAGCCAGGTCTCCACCAGGCCCTCCTTCGGGTCCTCATCGGGCAATCCACGCGATCGGCGAACGTCCAATACAAGGTTCCTGATCTTCAAGGTGACCTCTTTGCGCAGGTCGACAGCTTCTTTATCAGTCAACAGCTCATCGCTTAGCACACCCAGAGGCAGATCTCGCGATTCGGGGTATCTCTTTTCGACTTTCGCTTTCAACTTCTGCCACCGAGATCTCATGTCCCCAAATACAGCATCCGAGTCCACCTTGGAGCCAAAGGTAACGCTAACACGTTTGCCAGGCCGAGGAAGGAATCGTGGGAATTCCCGACTCTCATGCATGACATCGTCGAAGCCTTCAATCCACATCGGAACCACATCCGGACACTCCTTGGGCTCTAGAATGAGCCGTGCGATTCCCCACTTGAAATAGCGCATGGTCTTTCGTGGTGCCTGGTGAATCTTGCCTTCGGGGAAGATATGGACCCACGAATTCGAGTTGCAGGAGTATGCGGTAGGTGCCAGGTGTGAGTCCTTGCCATCAGTTGTGTAGGCGACTGAGAGGTCCGAGAAAGGATCGACACAGATATTGTGCCAACTCCAGCGCTGACGTTCAGGTATAGCGCGGTGGTGGTCAACGGGGAAAGGACCCTTCGATAATAAGCGAATAGCTTCGGTGATAGCGGGTTGGGCTAGGCCACCGAATGTAGAATGGGCCGAACGGTGAGTGGGTAGGACCTGTCCCATAGTGAAGAAGAGTGACAGTGGCCTGCGATTATCTCCAGTCAGTAAGACAAATCCATGGAAAGAAGAATTCGCACAGGCTTGTAAATACCTCGTCTGATAACAAATATCGTAGCTTCCAAAGGACCACCGTTTATTCCAAAATCGCGCAGGCAAAATCCCCCATACTAATGGGTCATCCATTCTGGTATTCCGGCGCAATGTCAGCCATCTTCACATTTGGAGTATGGATTGCCTCGATCCGAGACTGTTGGAGGCACATACACGCTGATGTGATTGGATACTATTCTCAAATAAATCAATTAGCAACTGCACCGGTCTAATAGACTTTGCTGTGTCCCGGCATACCTGTAATCAATCCTCTTGTCCGTTGCGAAACGTCATGTCGAGAGTCCAACAGCTCTGTAAATGCTTCTTTCCCGTGACATTCTGCATGACAAAAAACAGAAAGAAAACCACGACATAGACCCGCCACTCCCCACATTGTTGTGTTGGACAAAGCCCTCCAAGGAAGGGACGGGGCCTCTGCCGTTGCGCTCGAGTCCATTATGGATGGTGTAAAACTGCTATACACAATCCATGAACAAGAAAAGCTTTGCACAAGCTAATAGAGCTTGGAAAGGAGTATATTCTCCGAAGAGCAGATGTAATTGATTCGAGTGTAGTTTAAAAAAAATGTCGCGTCCCTGGAAATCGACAGACCCTCGGGAATCACATGATTTTGGTTGGGGTATCCATTCACAGTAAATCACCAGAGGCCAGCAATACGGTTTTTTTTTTTTTTTTTAAATAATAAGACTATTTGTAGTTTAGACTGAGCAATAACTAAGTTCATCATCTAAATCACTCTCCTCATAACAATCAATTGCACCAACTAGGAAATCGGCCATTCCATCAGTCACTTTTGTATACATCCAGCGCACGGACCAATTACACTCCCGACTCCGAGCACGATTTTCTCCCCGGCTACACCCTGACACCAACAACCAACCATGTTCAAATCAACCCAAGCACTGTTTGGCGGTCTTCTCTGGTGCGTCTTCGGCCCTTCGACCAAAGTCCCAACTACTAGAACCCAAGCTAACATTCCTTCCCGAATAATAGGAAGACCCCGTGGCGTCTCTCCTCCCCTCAGAAGGCACGACAGCGCAAGCGCCTGCGCTCCGTGGATCGGGTCGTCGACACTGTCAGCGCCGCACTTGAGCGCAATGGTCAGACCTCCAAGGCTGTGAGCCGGTGGTTTGCGGAGATGCCCCGTGAGGAGGAAATGCTGCCGAAGGACAAGTACACTCTCTTCGATAAGAAGGAGAAGAGCTACCGGAAGAGCATTCACAGTATGTTTTTGTCCCACCTCTACTTCCAATGCTCACACCAATTGGCATTCTACTGTTGGATCGGCTCAGCTAACCATTTTCTGTGCCTTCAGAGCTGCCCAAGTGGACTCGTGTCAGCCAACGTGTCAACCCTCCCGGTTTCTAAACGGATTTTTCTCCCCCGCACATGTACTATACATCCGAACTCGACTCTGGCGGGGAAATTGTCGGAGCGAAAAATAACATATGGACAACCGGAGTTTTGGCTTTTTGGAATTTGCAGCGCGGCCACTCTGCAGAGGATGGTGGCTTACAATGTTCCATGATTACCCCAGCGCTTAGATCAGGATTTCAATTCAAATGCATTTTGGCAAGGATATTTATTTGTGTTCAGTTCCGGGGTTCCCGGGGTATACTAACGATATAGACGCAACGACAGACATGGTAGTGAGTGTATGGCACCAGAAGTGATGGATATCTTGAGTGTGTTCCAAATGAGTGTGAAGCGCGAAACTTGGTTGGGTTACAGGTAGGGCAGGACAAAATCAACAGAAGGAACTGATGTGAAAAGTGATTGGTTCAAGAAAAATCACGAGACAAGGAAGTTTGGAGCTCTTGTTTTCCCAAGATCATGGCTTGGGGTCAATTTCTCGGACGCAGTACGACAGCACTGGTTGACTTGAGCTGCGACTTCCTTGACCTTGTTCCGATTGACTCGGCCTTCGTGGATGGCTTTGCGGACTCGATATCCCCGGGGAACTTGCTGCCAATCATCAAGCTTCTCTTGCCAACCTGCTCCTCCTTCATACCAAGCGTTCCTCTGCGCAGTGGACATCTCAAACCCTTGAGGTGGTTTCGGCAAAACCCAGCAGCCTGGGTCGATATGACCATCTGGCGGTTCCTCGCCCGATTCATCGTACAGTGTAATAGTGCGAATGGCGTCTCGTACGCCAGATACCTTCCGCTGCTTGTTCACTGCGGCACGCCAGGAGTCGATCCGAGGAGTCTGCGCGCGTTTCCGTTTGGACGTAGGGTACTTTGGTCTGGGGCTGAAAACCGGCCGAGGATAAGGAACGTTGAATCGCGGGTCTCCCCGCATCCGACGTGCATCTGTGGGGATTCTGGATACGGGATCGTAGACATACCATGTTTCTCTATTCAGCCAGTGGTTGGCTAGCAAAGCAAAATGGTATGGTCTTTTCCCAGGAGTGAATTCATTGAAGAGCCACAACAGTTTCCGATCCAGCCTCTCCATCATCCTGACCTCCCAATCACTCAACTCATCGACGGCACTTCCTGTTTTGAGCTGGATTTGATCCCCAGAGTATCGATCGATGTCTATTTCCGGACTTTTTCCTTGACGGCGGGAGAGGGCATGATGTTTTGGGTCACACATAGATCGCCATTCATTGGACAATGCTCGTCTTCCTTTCGAATTAGTCCCCTTTCCTCGGAAATGACTTCTTGCTGGGGCTGAATTCCATTGGATGGTTTTTGTATATGTCTGCCGTTCATTCGAGAACAAAACTTGATCTCCGATGAGGAGTCTGGAAGTGAATGATGTTCTATCTTCTGATATACGCAGGCGCCCTTCGATGCTATTTCGCTGCCTCTTAAGGTGACCGCGAAGAGAAGAACTGTGATCCGAGGCATAGCTGACCAACAATTCGGTCCTTGGCGTCCCGGGAGGGCCAGATGAATCGCCTATGTTGTCAAAGACCGGCTCTTTTGGCCCCATCTGCATACGTGCTGACCATCTGCGGTATCTGCGGGGATCACGAAATTGATGAAGTGGTTTAGGCTCCTTTGCGTGCGTTGGGCCAATTGGCTCCACTAGCTCATATTCGAAATCCTTACGCTGCACGACAGATTGGATTTGACATGAGATATCTTGGGATCCCTCACCACGCGGCCATGGAATCGATCCCCGGATCTGGTAGGATTGGTTCTGTCGAGATGGTAATGATTGGACTTGGAACGGCATCGATGCGCGGGTAGCTGGTCTTGCTGCATTATTGCAAGAATTGAACCAGGGCTGGTGATCAGAACTGTCATCTTTGGACTGCAGTGGGTCCCTGAGAATTTCCTCTAGAATTGAACGAGTGATAACTGGTTGGTTATGGACTAACGTGGGTTGTGGTGGTGGAATTTCTCCCAACATGTCTTCTTGCCCTTGCGGCCGCTGCACAGAGCCCGGGGCTGGAATAGATCGGGGCATTGACACACTGTCCTTCAAAGCTCCATGACACTTGGGTCGCGAACAAGGATTCCAGATTTCATCGGCAGTGGGAAAGTCATCATAACTCTTGAGCCAGTCTGGTAGCCAAGGAAATCCTTTCGGTTCTTGACGCTGCTTTTGCGTTTTCACATCACCAGGATCCCACCAAATCCAACTATAGTCGTCTCGAGTCGATTTCCACGTCACTGACTTCCAAATTCGAACGAAGAAGTCATGAATTACCCTTTTATTTCTCTCATGTGTCGGCCGTTTGACCCAGCCGTACCATGTACGTGCGTATCGGGTGTTCGTCTTTTTGCCTGCTTTCAGCACCTTGTTTCGATTGAATCGTCTGATGAATCTCCCAAGCTTCCAAAACAAGACTGCGATTATGAATATTCCAACGGTTCCGATGAATAGTTCGAAGAATACCATCGGGTCGATTTCCTTATGGACTTTGACCGGTATGTTTGGAGGTCGTGCTGGGAGACGTGGGATACCGGGAACCAAAGAGTGGCTCTGTCGAGTGACCAGTGGCGCCATTGGGTGGAAGCCTGGGTATACTTTTCCAGGAATCAGTAAGGATATAGAGCACAAAATGTCGTCAAGACTGTCTTCTCGCAATGGGCAAATGGGAGAGGTTGAAGAGATGAGGAAGTAGCAAGTTAGAACTTTCCTACATACGTACCATCTTATTGGGATGTTACCTCTATATATTCATCACAGCGATTTTCGTTCATAATGTTCATTCCTCTAAACAGAATGTAATAGCAAATACTACAAGGCAGTCATGAATTGTTCTATGCTTCTTAGAATTCCATGTCCACCTATACCGAGCTTATTCGCCCAAGTCACGACCCATCCAGAACGAGCAAGAGCGAGGACATTTACTGTTAACCTGTCAGAGTCAGGCTCTTGGGGAGTTCTAGCCAAGTCGAACGCGCAAATTAAACCGCAATCCTATTTATTACCCTCCCCCCAGATAATTGCTGCCGTTTAATGCATTCTCGGGCAGCGGGTCACTCTCGTATTCTCAAATCCTCAAATTCTCGGTGGCTAAGATCAAAGCATTCGAAGAAAACTCTTGTCCGTACGAGCAAAGGGTAAGGGTATTTAGTGTTGCCATAGGATACAATATAGCGGTTACTCTCTAAAGACTCCCCCGATTAGTTGTGGGAAAGGTTGCTGTTTGAATGCCAATGTTCCATAAGTCAGGGATCCTAGTCTATGCGGCTTATCTTTTCTTGTCGGTCAGCATTAAGTTCGGTCCTGCTGATGATTCCGGATATAGATGGTAATACCTATTGGTTGTCTGGGCGCATAGTAGTTTGACTCACATTTACGCATACCTAGGTGGTTCCTGAAGTCCTACACGGAGTAGACGCGCACTTCTTTACCGTCCCGTCCGACTCCAATACAGCTTTAGGCAGATACATATAATGTCCCGTTGAGTGGCAAAATATCTTTGCATTGACGCTACACAGCTCCTAATTCTAATATCAAAATGACCTATCACACGCGCTTTGACCTTGCATTAGATCTTGAAAATCCGCAAAAGTATGTAGATCTCAGATGAACCTATGAAATGGTCGGCAGTTCGAGTGAGGAAGTCTCGGGTCACGAATACCTGCCCGATTAGGAAAGAACCTGATCCACAGCCACATGAATTCCGCCACTCCTTGCAGCTCTAGCCACAATCCAGCCACACTCGAGCCACTCCACTTACGGCTGACATGGTGGCGGTGCGAACTATTGACTTTTGAAATGAAGGTCCATATTTTGCTTTTTGTTGGGCTTCAGGTTTTGCATATTCCGCATATTCGTTGGATATTGTAACTTACAGTGCTGATACATTTCCTTTTAGACTAATTGATGATTAGCTTTCTATTCTGGTCAGTGTCTCCGAGAGCAGCTCACTTTCCAGCACTTGGGATCAGACTTTATTCTGCTCCGTACATGCGCCTGTGGTCTCGGACCGTCAAAACCGAAGAATCTCGCATTTTCCGGCATGCTTTTATCTTGCCGCTGCGGCGGAGCCTTGACCAGTTTACATTATTGAGATCGTCCGGACGATCACCCATCACTTGAACGATTGAAGGATATGATAGGGTCACATGAGGGAATAATACAGCGTGTAATACCACTAGACCACAAAAAAACAAGGGGGGGAGAAGGAAAGCAAGGCCAAGGTTTTTATTTAGCGCCTAGAGGGGCCATATGGCAGTCTGATACCATACAGAGATGGCCAAAGCTTATTGTGGAGTTTATCTCAGATCCCGAACCAGTTCCGTGCATTTCCACATGGTCTTTATCAAATCCCGAGTCCCGGCGCCAGTGAGGCTGATCATCATTTCGTGCAAGAATCCATGAATATCCAATGCTAATTTGTCCAGTCACAATATCGCGCCGATTCAACGCCTCTTCTCTATCCCCGTTAGGCAACAAAATTGTAAGGTGAAAATTCTGATAGAGGTTGGAAAAGAGCGAGGAATGGTCATAGCACAAAATAGGGTTTCCGTCTTCAAAGCTGGATAGTATGTCCGCGTCTCCGAGTGGCGAAAACAATGCCCACTTGACTCCACGAACGCCACAGTTCACCGTTGGGGTGTGGCTTGAATTTGCTGATTGAAAGGGGCTAGACAAAGCTAGCAATTGCGGTCTGATGTTATCCTTTGATCCGGCTCGGGGAACATGTGCCCCAAGTCTAGGTGGGGATAGGCATCTCCATAACAAAGTGACTACATTTATATGTATGATGGCCAAGATGAGATACTTGCATACTAGTGGCGCGCCACATCCAACAAGAAGGGCCCAGCCATGACACTTGCGACTCACCAGATGCCAGCAGCCGAATGACAAGACGCCGACGCTGCGATACTGGATCAGAGGATGTTGGCATTACCCCTCTGCTTGATCCGTGCACAGAACTATTGAAAGGATAGGCCCCGAGGCACCACCACATCACCTTGAGGTTGTGCCTCAATTCGCAACTCAGTCCTCGTATATGAACGTCTATCATGCATGCCAAGACGTTTCTGTGTCAGATCTGTCAGGTTTCCACACGCGGAAATGGCCAAACCAGAAGCTCTACGTTGTACGGAGTACAGATCTCATGGTGGAACCCGTTGTCGTGAGGGAAACCCGGGGTCGGTCTTGACACTAGCTTCAGATCTCCTGCAGTGCATCTTCGATCTCATAGATCTCATACTTGCTCCACACCTAATATTCACTAGCCACATGATATTTCAATAGGACGCGTACCCGTCGATCAGCCAGAAAAGGAAAAAAGTACTATGCAGAGTCCACATTCGCCCCACTGTTCGAATCCGTTGCCGGAACGTGCTGCAAGGATCCTGCAGTATGCCGAGCGGACCCTTTATTGAGCTCACAAATGTTGTTTCTGCGGGCATAGTGGTTCCCTTGACCGTCCCAGGTACCTGGTCGCCGACCATCGCCCAGGCTAATCGTGTACTTTTGGATGGTGGCGACATTTCCGTGGTCCCATCAGGACTTACCCAACAATTGAGGTTATGGGTCCCAAGTATGCCGGTAATTGATTCTCGGCGAGTGCCATGAGGTATATGAAGCCCTGGGTACGGCCACATCTATACTTGGTCTGCTTCTCGTATTCATCCGTCTCACCAATCATTCTCCCTATTCTCCTTACCTTTTCTCCCATCCAAATCTTATTGAATTATACTTCACGGCTACAGTTCCACGGTCTCTCCACTCCTATTACCCTCGATTGGTTTGAAGCATATCTTCGATCTCCAAACTCTTTTCTTATCAAGTGGTCCAGCACAACTCTGTTCCAAAGCACCTTACCATCCACCAAAAGCGAAAATGGCCGGCCGTGAATTCACACTGTCCTTCGAGATTACTCCCCCAACAGCTGCCCAGCCCGGTTCCCCCTTCACAGTTCCAGTAGTCATTGCTGTGAACCCAATTGGGACACCTGCGCAAAATGTGCAGCATCTTGTTGTGAACGCCTCCCTCCGCGACGAAGCCGGCACAGGAGCTGCCATAGGCCTTAGCGGGAATCTCACGGCCAGCGTGCGGAGCCGCACCGACAACGCAATGAGCGGATATGCCAAACTCAGCCCGCTCACTATCTCGCAGCCAGGCAAATTCCGGCTGCGAGTGATGCTTAGCGCAGCTTCGTACAATGGTGTTGTAACGAAGGAGTATGTTGATTCGACGATCATCCATGTGCACGCCGGTGCGGCTGCCCAACGGCCAAGTGGGTCAATTCCCTTTCTTGCTTTCCGTCGTGCTTTATTTTTTTCGATTTCTCATCTTCTTTCCCGCTCCTTTTTGACCAGCCCCTCTTTGCGCCATGACATCCCCCCCCTCTGCTCGTCCCTTTTGGACTCTTGCTGATACTCCAAAACTCTAGCTCCCACTCAGGTGACACGACTGCAGCTACTCACGACGGAGAACTTGGACATTTCCGCTGCGGATATCGCGGCATGGCAGCGTGCATGATTCAAGGACATATATCGAGTAGCATTCTTTAATTTCTTTTTTTTTTTTTTTTTTCTATTTCTTTTTTACTTCCCATGGTTCGGGCAATCTCCGGCGTTATGAATGTTGAACCAGTACCAGAAGGGGGTTTCTCATTTGCCCCGCCAAGGGGGGTTAATAGGTTTCTTTTAAATGAATGCATTTTAAGATCTATCAAGCAGTCTCGAGTGCGGTCCATTATTGTCCCACTTTCTCCCAGTTAATTTCTCCATATATACTCACTATTGCATCGTTTCTAGGCCTATTCCTGGTCACGGAAGAATTTTCCTGTTATCTATTAGCGCATACACTAAAAGCCGAACCATATGTTAATCTCTTAATCTCTGCAGAGTTTTTAATTAGCCTAATCAGGACCCTCGGGCTTTGGCAGGACCCGGCTCTTCACACTTCCCGCGGACTTCCTGGGTCACGCTAATCAGAGTGTTCTCTTGCCGAGTGGGTTCATTACTCCAATTATCATACGTCCCCTTCTAACAATGACTAGCATGAGAGAAGCATACGGCATACTGCAACGCATCAACTTCAAAATAGGACTTGAGCACTCTCTAAGCATTTTCTTTCTGTGAAGAACAAGTGACCCCGCTAAGTGGAATCAAATAAACAGAATGGGGCCTGGCGGCCCAACTGTCTAGCTTAATGTAACTATCCATAGGCAATGGAGATTAATGAGCGGGGCAAATCCGCCTACGCAATATGTACATGCGTATTTACTGACAGGCATTGGGTTCCTGAAGTAAAGAGACCAATTATGAAGAGAACAAAAGAAGCCACGAATATGCAACAGACCTAGTCAGATTATTTATCCAGCCCGCATAATAGGGCATTCATACATACTCTGTCTATACCCACTAGGCAAATACTTCCTAACCTATTGAGGCAGGACCCTTCTACATATTAGTGTCGAATGATATCATTTTTTGTGTGTATATTTCCCCTGCGCCTATTGCTGAAAACGGTGTCCAAGTGGGGTAGATAAGGATTGTCTTTATTGCTGCGTGGTTTCGAATAGATAAATATCTGATTTAACATGGTCTGATCAGCTCCAGCGCGCACTGGGGTGCGAAAGCCGATCTTTGTACTCCGGACCCGAGTTCCCGTTTAGGACTTTACCAGTATCGAGCACACAGTTTTATTGTGCAGGTTGCTCTTTAGACGGAAGTACTGAGTACTTAGCTCACCTAAGTACATGCATAACCAAAACGGATAAAGTCGGGTTCGGTCGATCTTATACGTCATCTATCGGATGGTTCGAGATGAATTCGGCAAAAATAAATACCAAAATTATCTGTATTCCCCACACTTTGAGAATATGTATATTGTATGTGAAGTACGACGCTTGGCTCTGGGCGGGCCGTTGCTGTCATGGGACGATCTGCCGTCCTCTTGACCACATCAGGTTAGGAGGTCATTCCTTTATGCAAGACATTGTAAGACATTCTATTTCGAAATGAGAAATCATTTTAAAACCATCTAAAAAGACTAGCTCAGGAGACCGCCAAAAAGAAGACCACTAAAAAGACCTATGGAAAGACCATTGGAGAAGATCATTAAGAAGACTACGGCCGCATAAGCCGAGATTTGTGAAGAAAGCTGCTTCATACGGCACTTACATAAGAGTAATCTTTTTTCCTTTCTCTGTGGTACCTTATCAATCTGCTGGCAACATCTGGACTCCTGAGTATCTAGTTCCTGGCATGTTCACTTCGATGCTCTTAGGTCATTCTCACTCGCAGATGAGTCTATGGTCACCCGGAAAAGCCTGTGAGTAATGTACGGCTTTACACGTGCAAGTTACCTGGATGGGACTACCTGCGGGCTTTATAAGGCTCTATTTTGCTGGGCACATATATATCCCTGTTTATTTAATCCAATTTATCTTCATCTCACTTCAAAATATAAATCATGAATACAGGATAAAAATCGCTATCCGTCCTCACCCTACCTAATTATTCCATCTTCTTTTTCTTTCCCAATATGCCACATATCCGTCACCACAGGAGACACCACACATGGCCAGAGTGCCGCTCAGAGCTGCTTATGCGTGAACCTCGCGACCTGGAAATACATGTATCCAAGGCAGGTGGTCCTGCGGCAACCTATATCCCACTGTCTTTTCAACGAGCTATGGCGGCTCCGCTTAGCACAGGAGAGTTGCTTTGTGATGACATGGGATTGCCCGAACTTTCCCGTCAACCAAAGCGAATGCCTCGAGTCTGGTTCCGATCATCCACCAAGGGAAGAAATGATCAGGTCTCCCTGTCGGGATCGTCGAGGCAGACGAAACTGGCTTACCGAAGTGTTCTACGTCGGTTGACACGTCGGCCGCCCTTGAACAAAACTCGCTCCTTGGTTGTCGTTCCCTCAAATATGAGATCCGGTGATCCATACACAATTTCTGGTTTGGTAGCACCCTGGGATTTGGCTAAGCAAGCTATTTTCTCGGACTCAGACAGGGTGAGGTCGTCTCTGGCTAGAGCTGACGCAGCAAGATCTATGGCCGAAAGACAGCATCGGAGGTGTCATTCTGAACAACCACGCGCATGGAGAAAACCGAGCGCTACATTGTGGACACTTCAGGAACGCGAAGAATGATTGGCACTGGTGGTATTTGCTATACTATTTTTTCTGGCTTTGCATTGTAATTTTAGTTGAACATGTCGTTCTAGTTATAGGGTTGAATTCTGAGAAGATCTGAGGTAGTAATTCTAAAAGCTCGACGTGAAATTTTATAAGCAGAATAGAGCTTTCCGCTCATAACCAGGAAATTGTTAGTATATCCTGGTTCTGGATGCACTGCCTAAGAGCATATCTTCAATGTTATAGGATGTTCATCTATAGATACAAGAATCTCAGAATACTCGGCTGCTTATGCGGCCGTGGTCTTCTTAGTGATCTTCTCCAACAGTCTTTTCATATGCCTTTCTAGTGGTCTTTTTTGGCAGTCACCTCAGGTAGACTTTTTAGATGTCTGGGTATATAGATATTTTCTCCGCCTTCTCAGTCTGTTAGGTAGGCAGCAGAAGAGGGCAGTAGGAGGCTTTATTTTGTGACGGAGACTTTTCTATGCATAACCTTTGACTTCCAAGGCTGCCCAGATAACCTTAGCTCGACGACCTCGGAAATAAAAAAACATAAACAAGCAAATTGATTCCAATCGGTCCTTGCCTATGTCTGTATGTACATCTAGTTTTTGTTGTAGTTGGTGCCTCAGGCATCAAACTCTCAGTTTGTCTCCTTTCCCAATACAACTCTCTCTCCTGCCTTTGGTCTCACATAGATAGTAGCCCCAACAGTTTCGACTGTAGAGCTTACGAAATGAAGCTCCTACCGAAATTGATCAAGTTGGCTGCTATCTTTTTTTGGTGTCACTTTGGTCAATGCGGAATTTTGCGAGAACACACATTTCGCGAGACTGTTGGGGAGAGTATAGTTCCTCGACCGATTACCCGAGTGTCACTCCGGAAACTGGTGTTAGTAGAGAGGCAGGTTTACTGCAGTCCTACCTGGGTACTTCTTCAACTTACACTACGCCAAGTAGTACTAGCTCTCCGTGCAAAATGTGACCCTTGCACCAGATGGCTATGAGTGACAGATGCTAGTTTCTAATGGCAGCTACTCTGGTCCTCCACTTGGCGAACTGGGGCGATATATTAGAACCTACAAATAACGGGTATGAAGTTCTCCAAAAGCAACTGAAGGCTGAAACTCTAACCTTAATTTTAGTACTGCGGTTCACTGGCATAGCATTAGACAACAAGGGTCTAATCAATACGACGGAATTTTACCAAACCTAGGTTGCGCTCACTGAAGGAAAGCAGGAACGATATAAAAGGTATCATTCGCTATGAGGGTGCTAGTCAGGCTGACCCTACAACGGAGCAATGGTCATCAATCACGAATTCCTGTGGCGGCGAGCCCTACGCCAGTCTAGTTCCTTATGTGAGGAAGGGCGTGGGCAACGCGGACAGCCAGAAGAATTTGAATATTGGGTGGTTCTATGAGACTGACCTCGTCTTCCACTGGGAAATCAGCACCAAAGCATTGGAAATTGATTAGCGGCGACCGACAGACCTTCTCATATACCGTAATCAGTCGGTCTTCCCGTCTGATTACAATATACACGAAATCGCTGCAGATAAGACTGTAGGTTTGAACAAAATACTACCTGTCAATGCTTTGGGACTGATGGAATGATATTAGTGGACATACTGGGTCATTCAAGATTTGGCCTTCGTCAATGCCTACCACCCGTTCCATCTCCATAGACACGACTTTTACATCCTAGCGCATGATCCTGGGCTTTACACCCCTGTGACCAAGCTAAATCGCAAGAATCCACCTCGACGGGATACGGCCAAACGGCTGGTTCTGGGTATCTCGTCATTGCATTCGAGAACGGCAATCCGGGGTACGTATCAAAATCTGTTCTCTTGTGAACTCACTAACACACTTCTGAATCCTGGCTCATGCATTGCCACATTGCCTGGCATACTAGCCAGCGTTTAGCACTGCAATTTGTAGACCACCAGTCGGAGATACCGGAGCTGGTGGCCTCTGTTTCGGCCGATTTTGAATCAACTTGTGCGAAGTGGGACACTTATTATAAGAGTTCTTTGCGTAAACAGGATGTCTCGGGGGCTTGAAAGTGAGCACGGTGGTATTAGGGCAAGCAAGTTGTTAATATATGGAGATCGTACATACAAGGTGGTATCTGTATCTCTTCGGTGAATATCGAGGGCGAAACGGAGCAAGAGGTTCGGTGGGAATCTGGGTTTCCTCTTCATCTCTATTGATTCTTCCAACCTCCATGGATCAACACTTCAATAAACAACTCAACAGTATGGGAGTTACCTGGTCGCAGATTTTCCCTCCCCCTCCTTCTCTGACCGAAGTCAATCTCCCCAGCCAGAATGGTAAAGTGTTCATCGTAACTGGAGGCTATTCAGGAGTTGGCTTCGAGATATGCAGAATTCTTTATCGAGTAGGGGGAACAGTCTATCTCGCCGGTCGGTCTGAAGAAAAGGCCTTGGATGCGATTGCGAAGATCAAAAGCTTGTGTACCCCGACATCCCCAAAGGGAAACATCATTTTCCTCCCTCTATCGCTAGATGACCTGACAACCATCAAGCCCGCAGTGAAGAGATTCACCACCGCTGAATCTCGTCTGGATGTTTTATTCAACAACGCTGGAGTTTCTAACCCTCCTCGGGCGACTTCGCCCCAGGGCCATGATCTGCAATTGGCAACTAATTGTCTCGGGCCGCATCTTTTTACTCAACTTCTTTTGCCTGTTCTACGGCGCACGGCTGTCGATACACCTGTCGCCAGTGTGCGGGTTATCTGGACAGCGTCGATTGTCGTTGATGCATTCGCGCTTGGGGCCGGGATACTCGCAGAACTATTTCAGAAAGACGCGAACAAGTCACGCAATTACCTCAACACCAAAGTTGGAAACTGGTTCTTGGCAGATGCTCTCGCAAGCCAGGTTTGCGAAGATGGGATATTAAGCTTGGTGCAGAACCCAGGGAATATCAAGACAAACATCATGCGCCATAGCCAACCTTTTGTTCCTTTTTTTCTTGGGCCGTTCCTTTATGCGCCTAGATTCGGGGCATATACTGCAATCTGGTCGGCTTTTGATGGTGATCTAAAAATCGATGATGGGGGAAGGTATATATTGCCCTGGGGGCGGATACATCCGTGTCCAAGAGATGATTTGTTGCGAGCGATGAAGGGGAAAGAAGAAGGAGGCACTGGAATTGCAGCGGAATTTACCCAATATTGCGACAGTCAGATTGCTGGATTTCTATAGTTGCATTACGCCTCTTTGAACTTGGCAGATCCTTTTGGAGATATAGTGAAAGAAGAGCATTCATTGTTGACCACCGCCAGCCCTAAGAGAATACCCAATCAGGGAAACGCGCAGATAGAAGACTTGGAAGTCTTCGAAGCGAACCATCATTGGGATACCTTTTGGTATTGTTGAGGCTACAGCAACTGACTAACTACTTGAGAATCAAATGAGGAAGAAGAATCTTCTGCACTCGAACTAGCAGAGGGAGGCCTTTTATAGAGGCCTGCAAAACAAACAGGACATCCATGTAAGATGGGATGCTCTCGACAGGATAGTATAGCAACCTACTATTGACTGGTCTAGATTATCTAGTGGAATTCCACGGCCCTGAGCACCTCAATCCTTCCATCCCAGTGATCGACGAGCAAATCCAAGTTGGCAGTGGAGGCTAGGAGACGGGGTTTGGACTGCATTAACTGCGAGATTTCACGGTTATACGACGTCCCTCTTGCCCTGGCGCATTCTGACATCGCTTCGATCAACTTCCTGAACTTGTAGCACACGACGGCCAACGAATAGATATATTCCATTGCAGGGTAAATGCCAGCACAAACGTCTATTGGACGCGGCGAAAAGGTCATCGAGGTGCAGTCATACCCTAGAACCCCTTTTATGTGAGCTTCATTCCGTGATCGTGATGCTGAGGAGGTACCTCAAATATTAGGCAGATGCCCACCATAATCCGACGTTTTTCAAGCATTTCAATGCGTTTCTGCTGTTGATAGTACTTTACAATCATTAGCACCGTTCTAGAAATTCGGTACTGGTGACCTACATCGTGTCGTAGGGCCGTAAAGCCGGCGCTTAAAGCCATAATGCCGACGCTTCAAAAGAGTAAGCTCACCCTAATGTCCCACATCGTGAAGTTGTAGGTAGGTAAGGGCAAGGAAAACGGCGAGGCACGAGTCAGCTTGAGTGGCTTTATGCGAGGGATGAAGTGAGAAGGATAGCAAGAAGATGATCGGCGTACAAAAAATAGCAAAGTCGAACTTCGACCTCCGAATTTTGATTTGGGCCAGCAGCACAAGTCGTAGTCGTAGCTAAGCCAGCTTCTCCGTCATTTTGACCGACTTTCAGACACACAAAATAGACGAAGATATATCTCGAATCTTAGGCAGATGGCGACCCAGATTCCTTGTGTTTTTCAAGCTCTCTGATGCGTTTATCTAGGCGCCACCACTTCGGAATCATTAGCGTCATTCTAGAAACATGGCATTGGGGACCTACACCCCATTGGAGTTGCAAAATGCAGATATGCAAAAGCATCATGACCACCGTAGCACGGTGAGACTATCCATTATGAAGTTGTAGATGGGTGAAAGAGGGGCAAATGGCGGGACTCGAATCAGTTTGGATATCTCTGTGATATAAATGAGGTGAGGGCGAGCGAGACAGCCTAATCCAGCTCAGGAACTAAACCAGTTTAGGAAGGCACCTTTCAGATTCCCTTTCAGCATCATCGACGTACAAATGCGGTCATTGCTACCTAGGTAGGTACCATTATTCTTAACATCTGAGCCCAACGACTTTCACATAGACAGACGGCCACAAAATGGATGTCCAACATGCAAGGCGAAGATTCACCAAACTTCCCTCCACCCTTTGTGAGCCTCATCTAGTGCCACATGAAACATCTCCGGCAGAGTGCGAGGGTCAAGGTGTAAGGACAAACTTACTCTACCGACTTAAGAATAGCCGCTCGAAACATTGCCATTACTTCTGCCAGTGTTACCAGAAGCTATACCCACCTCCAAAATGGCACTTTCGCCTTAACTGGCCGCTTTCTCGGGGCCCATGCTTTTACGCTAGTGAAGTCGATATCTGCCCTTGCTTCAGCATTAAATTTCCAGATTTACGCCACCTGATTGATCTGATAAAATCACAGAAGGACGGGCTACCAAGTCGCCAAGAAGATCACCACTATATGTTCCACAATCTGAGATTGACACGCATCCGCGCATATGTGGACCATTGTTGTGCTTTCACTCAACATCCTCTAGTCAAAATTCACGTAACGACGACATTTTGGATCGATAAGTCTAACCAATCTTTACGGGTGATTACTTGTTATGCACTACGCGGATCACAAGGCGTTTTGTCGCAGATCCTTGCAAATCCGAAAGCTCTCACACACAGCGATATAGGGAAGTGGCTCAGAAAGCTTTTTGACGAGGCTGGCTCTGGCTTTGCTGGTTGGCACCAAAATAGCTACTTTCTGGTTTCTTCGAACCGGCCTGAAATGCGCGAAGGTCATGAGCCATCTCTCCTGGAAATAATCACCACGCGGAACCTAGGAGATGGTCAATGGCCCAACAGACAGTGGAAGATTAATGCTCATTCCTAGGTTGTGTGCTTCAGCTAGAGCTGTGTTTCAACGGGATACTGTCTACTGTCGTTGAATCGACCCATGATGGTTTGCTAGATGACTGACAAATGGCTATGTTTTAGTATTTCCTTTTTCTTTAAAGGCAATAGTGCAAAAAGAGACCTTAAACCCCTAGATAAAGCCCATTATGCTCTCCCAAGGGACCGAGTACACACCTAAACAAGAAGAATAATCAATATTAGTTCGGAGACTGCCATGTAAGACTTATAATGACCAAATATCTCCAACCCGGTCGACATCACTATGATCTCCACTTGACGTACAGCATATTCGAGTGGACACGCAGCCCCAAACTATCATATCCTTTTATGTACTAGCCGAGCTGACGGATTGTGGGGGCGATGTGACTCAGACATCCCTGTCGAGTCCCTCGGTTAGCACGGCATTCTAGAAGGACGCTAGAAGGGGAGTAAGACTAGTTTGATTGGCAAATAGAAAAAGAAAATTGGAGCATCGGCATGTCTCGTCAAGGCTTCGTCATGCGTATTCTTGTTAAATACATAATATGCCAACCCCACTCGGGCGGAATAATCACCTCATGATCCCGAGGGGAAGAATCAGGTATGGAAGATTTGCTCGTATCTAGATTTCAAATGGTATACGCTTATGCACAGTCCGAGCGAAATTTTTTGATTGTAGACGTGTCATTCCAAAGGTGAGAAAATAAGCCCAGACGCGTCAAGATGTCAAGATGCGGTGAATCTGCGGGGTCCAGGGAGCAGGAAGAGGAGGCTCCAAGGCAGAAACAATTGCTGATTGGCTGGTGGGCGGGCGATAGGGCAATTTGACCCTCGGAACCTCCCAATCTCACCGACAACAAACAATCACACTAAACCTTACAAGTGGATCTTCCAACTTCCTCCTTTCGATTATTATTGGTTGTAACGTGGGCCGTTTTGGAGCCAAGCTGTCTACCATGAAGCTGATTGGTCCTTTCTCTCCCGCGGGCGTTCCTTTCCAAGGTTGTCCGTGTTTGACGACATCATAGCGACAATATTGCGCTTTGGCCTACGTTTTGGTTGGTTGCCCTACAGGACCCCACGATCCCAACTGGGAAATTACTTGGGTGTCTCAAATATAAATAAACCCATCCCGCAGCCTCCCTGACTCCCAGTTCTCAGCCTCGAGTTCATATTCCAAGTGATGCACACTCAGTCCAACATCTATCCTAAGAGATCCCTCTCACAAACATCAGCTACCTCAACTTCCTCTCAGGCAAGCCAGTTCTCTCAAGAGAAGAAGCATTCTAAATTTTCGAACCCTCTCTCCAAGGTCTTCCGATCCAAGAATCCCGCACCAATCGATATCCTCAAGAGCCGCCAAGTCACAATGTCACAACCTCGAGATATCCCGCGGAGCAACCCCAAAACTTCGTACTTCCAGGACCAGGACTACATCTCAAGCAGTCCCACCGAGATGTCTGCCAGCATGGGTTCGTCCCATTCATCCAAGGCGGACGTCCCTAAGCGCGCATCTACTCCCACCCGCAACAGCGGTGACTACAAGCGCTACAGTGGAACTGTCAATCACTACGGCCGCCACTCGAACGACTGGCTATTCGGTGGCTTCAGTGTTCGAGAAACTGTTCGTGATGGCCTTGATAAGCTCCGTAGCCACGACAAGGAGAGCTGAATGAACGCTTCTGCCCCGCGACCTTGAATACGTCCAACATGTGGAACCCCTTTCAGGTCTCATTTCAACGTCGTTTATATCGCTCAACCCTATCAACGAGACAGTGATTCTCGCTACCATCTGCGCAACTGGTTCCATTGCAAAGACGTCCCATGGTCTCCCCGATTCGACGGCTATTCCCAGGAAAACATCACTACTCCCTCCAACGGAAATGTAAAGGCCGCATATGGTGCCGTCTTAACGGGGGGCCCTGGCTTTGGCTGCTCCTGATGAGTCGGCCAATAATGCAGACGATTATATACGGTGCGCGACTGCTTTCTATCTCCCCCAATATGACTTCTCCCGAGTCATCTCGGGCAAACGAACGGCTCATGCTGCTGCCCGTCGTTCCATCTCGGATGAAGCCCAAGGGCGGAAAAACACACCATTCGCAGAAACCCCGGCACTATACAACTGATCTGGAGATGGGTAATGATAGCTGGCTTATATGATAACATTTTCATACCTCGCTGTGGCATGCATACCTTGCTGTGGCACATGCTGAGTTTACCTATGTTTCAGGACAGCATGTGTTAGCTTCTGAGGTGCTTATGTCTATAGCTTACACCTTGATGCGTATTAGCTTCTACTTGTTGCAAAGACACTGTTTGAATTTCATCATGATCTCCTAGTCTGTCTATAGTATACAGCGAAGGCTACGCCGTTCCCTTTCTTGCTTCTTCCCATAGATCTCAAATAAACATCACTTCACTTCATGCACTCAGTGACTATCTTTCGGTAGTATCTTTAAATATAGTTCTCTATCTGGCGAAGGCTCACAATCTACATCCATGTTTGAATTTCCTTAAACTTAGCATGCCAAGCCTTGTATCCCACCATCCCGAGACCGTTCAGCTCCTCAACAAACGAATTCGATGCTAGCTTCCATTCGCCATTATCCTTCCTACCCCATGACACTGTTGATTTGTAGATGTCTTCTGCCTCTCTGGACTTCCAAGTCCTAAACCACGCGATTCGTTTACACCGTCGCCCCTTATATACAACTTCGCCTGAAACCCAGGCAACAGTCTGATTCAGAATAGCAGCCATAGGGTGCGGTTCTTCATAGGGTTGAAGGAATATATTCACCAACTTTGGATAATCATAAAGAGGTCTTGAATCCGATATAGCAACGACATCTTCAATCGGGAAATAAACCGTCCAGATCTCATAGACCATACTAGGAAGACTGGAGTCTGAAAAGCAATCGATAATAAATGTTCCAACAGTGTTTTCAACTTGGTAAATCGAAAGGGCCTCATTGTTATAGCTTCCTTCATGGCAGGGGCCATCGGAATCAGGCGAGAAGATGACTTTTTTCATTGGCTCTGTCATCATATCGGACTGACGAAACTCGTTCCTAAGAGTCCTGCTACGCCAGTCTGTAGCTATTTAGTTAGCCTTGTCTTGTAGGAATCTGTGTCAAGTCTTACGTATTATAATCCATAGTCTCTGGGGATTCTCCACGGGACATGCAAATGCAACTTGGCGACAGCCATCAATTCGGTGAATATCCTTAAGAATAGACTTCCAATTGGTCTGTTTTAATATTGAATTGCTGGAATAGTCAAGAATAAGCCATTCAATGAAAGCTCCTCTCGCTGCTTGTTCTTGTTCCACACTTCTGCTTGAGACCTCGGTGTTGCCCTGTGCTGAGATCGATCTTTGGTTGGTCAGATTCTGAGACTGACTTCGCGTTACTGGCATTTTGAGGGTTGATGCAATTAATAGGAAAGAAAGAAATGTCCTGATTGCTTTTCCAACCTTGGAAATCCCCCTCGATGACTAATCCCCCATAACCACCTGGGCACCAAACCTTCCAGGGTTGGAAGAACACGTCCAAGCGAAAGATACACGTATAAGGATTGTGGGCATTCCCTTCAAATGTTATGAATAACCCAAATACGGCCGGGTACCGCCTTTCTACCCGGGAAACTGGGCATATATATATATATATACCGCGAAGTGTGGCATTTTGCAGAGCAGAAGTAACGTAGGATCTAAGGCTCATAGGTTAGCCCTAGCGGCCCTAGAAAAACGGTCTTAATAGCCCGCCAATTTCCAGGGTATGTCCTTGTTCCACAACTCACATGAATGACGAGTTTTTTTTTTATTAGGGCTACTCACTTAGGCGATCCAGTTTGGCTATGCTGTCATAGAAGATTACTGCCTTGACCATTTGGTGCTCAAAAATCAATCCACCATCCTGAAGTCAAGAAATGGAAAAGAAAAATAATAGTAATAGTGAAGCAAGGGAAACGAGAAAGGATACTACATTATCATTGATGCAGACTTGTGTGTCCATTGGACGGGATGGGATGGTGGCTAAAAGTTACCTTAAAGGAGACATTCGCTCATGAGATCAATATGGCCAAGTCTTTCCATCAACCAGCCAAGTGGCCGAGCAGTAACTCAGCCATCGCATCTTCCTTGGTCTAGTGGTGATGATTTCCGCTTGTCATTAACACCGATAAGCGCGGGAGACCGGGGTTCGATTCCCCGAGGGAGAGATTTCTTTTTGCACTTCTTTTTTTGGGGTCTTAGACTTGTGTAGTTTTTTTTGGTGGATATTTTAGAATTCTACACTTGTCTTCAATTGTTCTTTAAGTCATCAACGTGTTCCAGTGTTACCTATGTATGGCTCGGTAATGCTTGCTTTTTGCCATGGGTCTTAGGGGTCTGGGGTGATATATATTTACAATGTGGACCAGGCACGCAAATTGGCTGCGACTGCAGACTCTATCGATCTGAGTGCCGCTTTGTGTCGATCTTGCCGGTGTCGTAAAACACATTTACGATAGAAAGACTACCAAAAAGACACGACTAGACCGTACAAGCAAGCGACTATTATTAGCACCATATATTGTGAAAAAGGCGAGAGCTGCCTCACTAAACAAGCTGATCGACCACCCTACCACTTCGGCTGGCCGGACCGATTCAAGACCATCCTTCTGTTACTCCATATTCTTCGTGGCTAAATGTGTTGCTGCCTTTGTAGTCACTGTGGCTCTGGGAATTGGTTAGCCCGTACAACACCCGCAATATATTACAAGTAACTTTCGGTGATAATAAAATCAGTCTCCGCGCCCGGTTTCTCGGGAAGGAAAATGTCACAAAATTGCAGCCTAAACTGTCTGAGCTCACCATTATCTATTGGCTTATACTAGAAGGATAATCGCGTCGAAATCCGGAAAATTGGTAAAAAAAATACGTGCAATGTGCGACTTTCAAAGCCGACTTGGGTTAGAGTTACCGAAGGTCGTACGGCGATAGGCATTAAAAGACAGTAGAACGCCTGTACTAACCTATGGAGCATCTACGGGTGTTAAGGAAGAAAGGATAAAAGACGATAGGCTAGTAATGATGTTCATCTGCCACGTGGGTGTCCCTTTATACACCGCCTTCCATATCTGGAAGAAGGGGTCAAACCTCTCCAGAAATAGCCAAGCCATGACGTCAACCCCCACACTCTGTCAACATGGGGTACGCGCTAGGCCAACGTCCACTGCCCAGGTCGTAAGCATCACCAAGCTTCTCTCTCAGTGCATATTTCTTCGACAACTATTGAAAATGAGCCATGGAGCACAAATGCCGGGAGAGTTGAACGATGAGAGCCACGACCTCACTCAGGTCCCAGAGGAGGCTGGTCCCCTCCAGACACTGAGCCCGAGACCGCCCAGCACCCAATGGAAGGCGTCATCACGGAATGTAGATGAGACTCTGGCCAAGGGTCTGTCCAATGAAGATCTATGGATGTTGATCCGACGATTTAACAAGGTTAGTGTGGTCTCTAGTTGTCGAGAATGATCGCTGACAAGTGACCAGCAAATCTACCATGTGAAAGCGGTCCATGATACCGCTTCTTTGAACTTGGATCTCAATCGCACTGAAAATGAGCAATTTCCGCCCGAAAAACTGCGCATTACGCTTGAGAGGTTTTACACCTCTGTGGTTGTCGGAGTGACCGAGTTTTTCCGCCATATCACTCGCCTGCGATCATGGAAGGAACCAGTGAGGACGACAATCTTCTGCGCGGTATGTGGATCACGAACAGTCAGGCTTTCCAAGGTTACATACGATATTAATAATTTGCAGTGCTATTTTGCTGCTTGGGCGGTGGATCTCTTGGTTCCGACTATTTCGGGTCTTGTCGTAGCCTTGATAATGGTTCCGCCTGTTCGGCAATTATTATTCCCTGGGTTGGCAAAGACAGACGACTCAAACGGAATTATTCCTACAGAAGGGGAAGTTCAATCTGAGGATAGCCTCACGGGCGCTCCCGAAAACCACAAGGGTGAAGCCGCTGAACAAGAAGCCAAGAACCTGGTTGACAGCTTTGCCACTGTTGCTATGGAGAGTGCAGCGGCCAAATATGGTCAAACAGTTCCGGAGGACGCCCCCGATAGACCTGCGCTCATTGAAAGCTTAGAGGCTGCCGAGGCTGCAGCCGGCACTCCGACCGGCGACTCCCCGGAAGACAAGACCAAGAAACCCATGAAAAAGAAGGTGTCACACGCTACTGATAATGTCATGCGTGTTTTGAGCGATATTACTGATATCTATGAGAAATTTGCCAAGTGAGTTATTCTGGAAGGATAATTGAACACGCAGTACTAACGGTATAACAGCATCCTTTCTCCAACGCCCCCGTTCTTTTTGGTTACATCTAGACTCCGCCTCGCAAGCATATTTACCCTGGTGTCTGTTATCGTGCCTTTCACATCTAGTTATTGGATCATCAAGCTAGTTGGATTCGCACTTGGACTAGGCTTTTTCGGGGACCCAATATTCACCTACACCCTTGACCTGCTGGACACTAAAGTGCCAAACTGGAAAGATCATCTCGATTTGCAGAAGTATGCTAGCACTCGTCTCTTTCTGGTCTTTTATTGCGTCGCTGACTCGAGATACAGGACACTTTTAGCTGGCGTTCCCACAAACGCACAGCTTACGTTGACCCTGCTCCGAATTGGCGAGATCAATTCTTCGCCGCTACCTCCCGCCCCATCCTCTGATGACAACGAGCCGGTATGGCCCATCCGCCGCAAAAAGTCGCAGGCAGCGAGCTCTACAGACGTCAGCAGGCAGGGATCGTCTGTGGACCTTCAGTCGACGAACTCCACCGAATCGCTTCCGGAAACGAAGGTGCCGAAGAAGAGATTTGTGTTCAAGCTCCTCAAGTTCTTTAAGCGCACTATTTCCACAGCAATCAAGGGCCATATTGCCTTTGACCGAGCCATGGCCATTGCAGGGTCAGCACATACCAAGAATCTGATTGGAATGCTGCAAAATGGACACTTTGCTGCAACGCCTTTCGGGCCTTTGAAGTTCGATGCAAAGTACGAACGCAAGAGAGGTGCAGCAGTCATTGACTCATCGAAGGAGCCTCCTATCTTGTATTTCACCACATATCAATCCTCTGGACTGGATGATTTACGCATTGAAAGTAGGAAGAAGGGGTCCGTTCTGTTCCAGATTCCTGTCACCGAAATCAAAGAGTTGAAGAAGACGGAAGGACTGGGCTGGAAGGGGAAATTGATTGTTGAACTGACGGCTGGGAGCAAGGAGGCTGCAGATGGGCTTGTTGTTAACGGTGATGAGCTGGGCCAGTCATACCATTTGACTGGTATGAGATCACGAAATCAACTGTTCAATCGGTTGGTTGCTATTGATGCGCAGTTCTGGGAAAGTCGTTGATACATCTGTCTACAGGTAGTACTGCATCTGGTGTATGTAGAGAATGGCAAACGCTACATTATACAGGATTCTGGTCTGAAATGTCAGATCTTATGGTTAAATATGACCTCACCGTGTTATATCCCACCCAGCAGATATGGCTGAGTGGCTCAAGCGACTCACTCATCCGGGTAACAACCTCTACCTCTACTCGGGAGTGCGGACCCCCTCTAAAGCTCGCGGTTCAATCCGCGAGCGAACCAGGTTCCCCAATTTCCTTGGGGTCTCCTTAAAAGATGACCAGGCAATCTCTGCCTGGAATCATCTTTTTTAATCGAATTAAATTTGAACTTGTCTACTACACAAATTTGAAGCTCAATAATCTTACATCTCGAGCCTAGTAAATGCACCAAGCCGCGCGATTATACGATCATGCATACAAAATTGCGGTCAAACAAACTGGCATACCGTGGAACCTATGTAGTTTCCCTAAACGCTCCGAGAGCATGGCCGTCCTTTCATCCACCACATTATGAAATGTTGGAGATTTGATCAATATTATTGGACGCCATTGGAAGATCTTCAAGGAGGAGGCCAATCTTGAAATTATTTGTTGAACCCGAGTAGATGATTTTATAGGAACTTCGGCAACTGCTGCCCTTGTAACACAGCCAGAAATTCATCTCGGTCTGTGATCCATCCGGATAGAAATTAGCAAAATAGAAACAGGTAAGAGAATCAGGTCCGAAAGGGAGGAGGCAGACCGACCTGTACTAGTTTGAAAAGAAATTGACATGGCACCCTCTTTGTTCTTGGCATTGGAGTTCTTAGGGCTGCGAGCCATAACATTCATCATATCAAGTGTCATACCACGTAAATATGGAAGACGCGGAAGTGTGACTCGGGTGTTCTCCTTTGAGCAATCGATGAACTCTGATGGGACAGCCATGGTAAGCCACTTGTCTGGCACGGAACAATCCCACCGTGCGGCAAGTTGGAAATCCGTTCCCCGACGCCATAGTTGGATATCGGCGCTACGCTTGTCGGACATTTGGAAACCAAAGACCGAATTGCTTTTCGTTGATAGGGACTGGATGCGACGGGAGTAGAGGAGTTCGTACAGAGGAGAGAGGGAGCTGAGGAATGACCGGGCTACGGAATCATTGCCAAACTCGATGGTTGTTTGGCTGGTCTTCTTGTCGCAATGGGAGAACGTAACAGGGCTCTCTGGATGGTAGAGCTGGTCAACGTGGTTCGAGATGTAGTCTGTGCAGTAGATGCGGGGGAAATGGATGCTGGATGAGGAGTAGTCGTATGTATAGTCGGCGTCACGGTAAATATAGTATAGGTCTGAATATCGCCATGATGCACGAGTTCGGAATACCAACACGGCTTTGTATTGCTTGTGCTCGGTTCCAGCATCAACTACATTGTAAATGAGACCGGAGCCACTGGGCTGTGACCAGGAGAAATCTGGACGGAAGTTCAATTCGAGCACGGCTTTTTCAAATTCTTCCGCCTCTTGATACGAATGAAATTGCAGGCCGACACCAATATTTGGCGCAGTGTCATCGTACACATATGAATGCAGGGTGTTGTAATTGCCGTCGGTCTTGTCTGATCGCGCTTGGCATGTGTCAGACCACTGCAAGACCAGCTGGCGGGACATCTTTCCCCGGTTGATCTGGACTCCACTGAGAGGCATGAAGAGCTCTGTAGTTCGTGGGGATTTCTCAGCAGCAGAGGAAGTGATCACCATGCGTCGGATAGACCGCCAGGCTTCCCCAAATGACCGTTCAAGAATGCGCACCTCGCAGGATTTCACCATGACAGGCGAGTTCATTGATTTCATTGTCGGCGTGTTCAGCTGCTCGAACATATCCACCGAGATCTTGAAAATAACGCTCTCGGTAAATTCGGGTGCATCAACTGGTTCTCTCTGCCATACGACGTCAAAGTAAGCTTTCGGAATATTGATGAATTGCGCGAGATCTCCATCAAACTGAAATGATATCGAAACGCTCATATCATCAAATTTGAGTGACACTGGTTCGGAGACTCGGGCTCCAGGGAAGCCAGTCAAGGCGGCATTTGACAATTGGACAAGGGGTGGTAGGTCATCCAGTACGACTAACATCATCGGTTAGTTCTATGAGAGGATATTGTAAGGATCGTGACTTACAGTCTCGTTCAAGACACAGAGTGCCACTTTGGTTGCAGAACACAATTTTTGGTTCGCTTTCACCTTCCCGTGTCGCCAATAAGAGCATATAGGGAGCACCCTTGGTACGCATGCGAGACTTTTTGCCCCCAATGCTGGCGTTGACAAATATGCGGTAGAGGACCTTTTCCTGCTCGTTGCCTGCATCTTCTAGATCGACGGCGACCCAACGCAAATGATCCAAGCCAAAATCTAGATCAATGCCGCCATCCCCAGTTTCCTCCGGCTGCATTGGCTCCCAAATGGCGAGACTTTGGGTATGTATATTCGACGTTTCGGGGATATCGATGGAAGTATACTGGGAAAGCTCCTCGTTTATGCCCTAGATTGAATCAGTCACAATTTGGAGAAAACAAAAAAAGAAAACACGAAGGCACTGACTTCAGAAAGCTCGACAATTGACTTGCGATCCTCATCACTCAAAAGAGCAGAAGAGGCCTCTTCCTCCAGGACGATATCGTACAGGATATATGAAGCTTTGAGGAGGTCAAGATAAGCCTGGTGACCAGTGGACCTTGATTCTGTGGAGGGACTCAGACTGCCACGGGCACTGACATAATTGTGTCTGTTGCAATTTGCCAAAGTCGCGCGTGCCTTGATAAATATTTAGTAAATCTTGTATCCTGTCTGTTGGCACTGAGAGCTCACTTTCAACAACCACCAAGTCGCCACCCGAAGCCAGTCTCTTGTGTTTAGCCTTGTGATCTGGAACCCGTCATTTACCGATGCCTCGAATATCTTTAACGTTTCGGCAGTTGGTTTATGTAGCTGATTCTGCGGCTCAAAACGGAATGGCCTTGAGATATGCTCCTGGTGTCGAACATCACGAAGATGTTGCATAGCGGAGGTCACGGCCTCGATAACGCGAGGATGGCCATATTCAGCATCAGAGTAGGATCTACTGTGATGTACAACTTGTTTCTCCTCCAGATCGGAGTCGTTCGCCCATATTCCACCATCGAGTGTCCGACTGTCGATCGAGCCGCCGAAGAGAAGGTGCTCACTGCGCTTTCGCGTATGGTTTCTTCGGCCCCTAGTAGGTAACATTGTTGACGTGTTCAAGGACAACCAAGAAGTCGGCGACATAGCTTCGAAGAGCGAATCGTCGGATGTAGTTATCGTCGATCCGGAGGATGTGGACGTATGTTTGACCTTGCTGCTGCTATCCACTGAGGTTCTGTTATTAGCCAGCTCAGACATCCTGTGGCGAACTTCTTGGATCATATCAATTTCGCATTCTTCTTCATTGTTAGCGGGTAGTTCCACCACGCCCGGGCTCATTGGTGAGACAACGGAGTCTGTATCCCGAACAGGTGATGCCTCCGTACTGAGAACAATCTGTTCATCCTCTTCCATCGCCAGGACCATTGTTTTCTCTAAACGAGCAAGCGAGGCACTAGATCGATTAGATTATGAGCCATGATTGGGACAAACCAAGCAAACTCACTTCCCTATGGAGCTTATGCATAGGCTCAGATTGCAAGTGTGCACCATGATCTTAGATCTGATATCCTCAATCTGAATTCGTTGGGTCGCCCATTTGATCTTTTGCCAGAATCCCTTTCCATCGCCAGTTTCGAAGCCTTTCAACCGGGCAAGGAGCTCTTTCAGTCGTTGTAGGGTCGCTAGACAAGCACCGAGGGATCGTTCGAAGGTCTGTTTGCGATCCTGATCCATCTTCTCGAAGAAGGATGCGTTAGAGTTCACATCGTCAGAAAAAGTGCTCAAAGTGCCTTGTAACGAGCCCAGCTCAGTTACTAGCCTTTGGAACCCTGCGGGTGCATCTTTCGCGATGATCTGGCATTGGTTGTATAGGTCCCATGTCACCTTGGCGAGGGCGGGAATCTCAATGATCCCGAGACTTGAATGCATTTTTGACAACAAAGTGCACCGGCAAGAACACTGAATAGATCAAGAGAGGAAGGACAAGAAGCTGTGAGACGCGCAATCTTCCCCAGTCTTAGTCCACAGGACTAGGTAAAAATAATGCTTTTCAAGAAGTCCAAGCTGAGGCAGGCAGTGAAATATAACAAAGTGTCACCCAGAGACAAGCTGCAGATCACTTAACCATTATAGTAATAGCTCTGAAAGAGGCGGCCTCGAAGGATAACCTGCCAAGCATTCCGAGCCAACATGGAGATCGGGGTTGATTCGACTATTCGATGGGTGCAACCAACCACAGGTACTCTTCAAGTCAGTCATTCACGCATATGTATTGGCCAAACTGAATCAACAGCATGAACGGGTATCGGTGGAGAATGTGGACGGCATCTCCAGAACGCATGTTTCTTTGATCACACGCCACTAGGCTATGGGTGTGCTGCAGGCAAACAAAGAAGCGTAGAAAGAAAGTGGCGTCGGGTGACGACAAGCTGGACGGGAACTATGCAAACAATTGAGAGGCTAGAGAATTATTAGAATTATTAGATTCTCTCCCTGATCGATGTTTCCCATCTTGGGTAGGACGTGAAGTTGAACGTGTAGAAAACATCCACTTATTCCCTGCATTTTGCTGTCAAGGTGGTTCAAACGAAATAAAAAGTCACGATATGCAACGATCTGCAAGGATACTGCTTATTCCAAGTGACACAAAGGAGAAAACCCTGTAAATCCCGTAAATATACATAGATATACCTACAACAGAGGTAACTACTTCTGTACTCTCCGAACTATAGAAATTGCTGTCATCCGTGACCCACTTTCTGCCTGAGGCAACTTTTGATCTTCGCGACAGCTCAGCCCCTAATTCTTCTTTTTATTTTCTTTCTTATCAGACACCCCATTCAGCTTTCAATCGATTCCACGAAGCATGAACCACACCTAGAAAGTGTTTACATCACCAAGCCGAGACATCTACAAGCTCGCCTCCCACCACAGACCCTATCACACGATCTCCAAATATCAAATCACCATGGCGTCCACCGCGTCCACCGCGTCCTTCACCTTGGATGCCACGACAGTCCTCTGCATCGTATTCTCGCTTTCCATGATGCCAGTCGCGTACCTCTTGAGCAAGACACTTGTCCCAGCCCACAGAACACGTGACCGTATCCTCTTCTTCTGGCACGCCTACGATGCCCTCACCCACGTCTTCATCGAAGGCTCCTTCCTCTACGAATGCTTCTTCAGCTACATCGCTTCCGCTGGAAACAATACTGTGGAGCCCTTCTTCCTCAACGACCCAACCCGTATCTACGGTCCCGCCTACGGAACTGGCCCTAGCTCGCGTCTGTGGCAGGAATACGCCAAGGCTGACCGCCGCTGGGCTGGCGCTGATTTGACTGTCATCTCACTGGAGTTGTTGACCGTCTTCCTTGGTGGCCCAGCTGCGATATACATCTGCTATCTGCTGTGCCAGTCGTCGAATGAGAAGATCAGTGCCAAGTCCCGTGCTGGTGTTAAGGCGACCTTGTGGTTGGTCTCGACCATGCTTGCTACGGCCGAACTGTACGGTGGATTCATGACCTTTGCACCCGAGTGGCTGACTGGAAGCTCGCAGCTGGCTACAGAGGATCCGGTTTACCTTTGGCTGTACTTGGTCTTCTTCAACACCCTTTGGGTCTTTATCCCTCTGTGGGTGCTGTGGGAGGCGGCCAAGGAGCTTCGTGGTGCCTTTGTGGCAGCAGAGCCTCAAAATGAGAGGAAGGACCAGTGAGCTCGGTCCGAGCGTGTGTGTTACTGGAACACCCAGATGAACTTATGCCCAAAGCCTCTTGTCTTCTCTTTTTATTCTTCGGCCGGCACAAAATAAGGCTGGCAAATTGTCGCCACGTCCGTTCAGGATCGTGATGAAATAGATGCGATAAAATCCACATTGTCTTTCAAGCATTACTAGCCGCCTCAGTAAATAAAATAATGTTCACGAAGCTTCTTACATAGTATTTAGGTACATACAGTCACAGCCACGTCACGAAGGAGTAGTGGTTTTAGTTGGCTTAGCGTACTCCTGTCATTAATTTGCATTTCCTACCATTTCTCGATTGCACGCTTCTGAATTTGTATCCTCATGCCGCCGAAACCAGACCCTGTCTCAATGCCCTGTTATGCTTTCATCATGAGAGCTGGAACACTGTAGTCATCCAAGTCCTGAGATTTCCCATCTCCATCTTACAATTATATCGCCATCAAACTGACCTTATTTTTACAGAGTGCTCGCATTCTTTCGTAGGCATGCCGTTTGTAGTCAAGCTATGAGATTACTATATGGAAGTACCACCGTAACCATCCCCGTAACTGCTGTACTTTTCCCCTTTGAAGCCAATCAAAATAATATAAGTCAGAAGATAGATGGTTCCCAGTTATGCTATACTGTAGATGTCTTTTTGTCCGTATTGCAGTAGCTTCTGTGCTCCAATCGAGACTTGGGCAATCCTTTTGCGCGTAATTGTACATAACTCGAACTACATGTAGGTGCCAGTCCACCTGGTTAAAAGAAAGGAAGAAAGAAAGAAACAAGGAACACGTAACAAGAATGTCTGAATATGTAAACCACACAAAACAGTATATTTAGCCCTCATATCAATCTCGATGCGGCCCACGATCCTTCTCCCAGAACCAATGATAAAGGCTCTTCCACTCAGCCGCCTCATCCTCAACATAATCACCGACCAGCTCAGCTGTCTCATTGATTTCATCAGAAACGGATGAAGCAGGAACCTTGAGGCCCGAGGAAGCATCAATGCCATGATTCGCATTTCCAGCAGCATCAGCAGCGCCAGTGGAGTTCGATGTCATATCAACAGAATTACCGCCAGAATTAGCATTCAGTACCTCCTCGGCGCCCTCCTTTGTTCTCTCCGCTAGGTCGCGCGCTCCTTCACGTGCAATCTCCGTATATTCCTCCGCTTGTTCGCGGGCACGCTGGATGAGTTCGTCTGGTGTGGGATAGCGACGCCCCAGCATCAGAAGGAGATAATAGCTCTTGATTATAAAGGAATACACGGCATCTTTGGCGAGCATCGTAAAGCCGTGCGAGAAGAAGCCTTTCAACACTTCACCGTGAAGGCCAGCGTAGAGCCCTAGTATACCGTCTGTACGGGCGATGGTGGCGACTGTGGAAAGTATTTCTGGTGTAAGAGAGGCGAGAAGAGAAGCCCGAGACTTTTCTGCAGCTCCACGCTTAGAACTAGAGCCCGAGCCCATTACTTGAGCCCTGGTTTTCGCGAGGGAGAAGGGATATGTGATTGATGAGGCGGCGACTTTGCTTAATGCCGCCAACAGGAATGTCAAAGCTGGAGGGGATTTATCGCGCTTGGAGCGTGGGAGGAGGGTCCGTTTGAAGAATTCATTCAGGAAGAACGTGAGAGATGGATTCAGGGTGAGTATCAGGGTGGCCGAGTATCCAGACCAAAAGCCTCGGATACCCTTTTCAGCGCGAATGCGAGCTGCAATGTCACTAGTTGACAGGTTTTTCGCATTTCCGCCCTTGCGTGTCGCAGATGTCTGTTGGCGCGCGACAATATTTGACAGTGGTGTGGTGAATAGCTTTGCAAACGAGCCAGCCAAGATACCAACGGCAAGTTCGTCGATTATCGGAAGGACGATATTTTTGCTCTTGGCTGCTCGCTCTACACCTACATGCGCCACTATCCTCTTCTGGCGGATGGCACTATATGCAAGAAAGAAAAGGAACGAATCCGCGACGGTCTTCCAAGTATCCTGCGCCAGACCAGGGTAAAAGCCGGCGATGCCTTGTTGTGCATATATCTTGCAGGCAGCATCCACCACACTGGTATATCTTTCGTGGGCACTCTCATCTTCATCGGATTTCCCGCTCGGGTCGCTTTCTTTCTGCTTCTGGGTTTGGGTCTGTAGACGAGCGACGATGACATTGAGGGGATAGACGACCACATTTGAGATGGCAGCGCCGACTGCACCAGCCGTTGCATTCCCTAGGGCGGGGAGTGCTGGTCCGCGAAGAGCGGCGGATTTCCAGTCACGCGGGTCATGGGATTCGTAGCGGTAGGAGGGGTGGTAGACGTCCTTGATTGCGTGAGCATGTTAGTATGGTCTAATGTAGTATAGTGATGTGGATGTGAGGAAATAGAAGCAATCTGGCCTTCAGAACGCACCAGATGAGACTCGTAGGATAGCTTGTATTCAGCCATGGCTCTGCTTCTTCTCAAGTTCGAAATCCACTATGGGGCATTGACGGTTGTTATGCTCCGGATGGGGCTCCTCAGCCTCTGATATCCGTTTGAGAGAGGATGTGCATGAGTGGGATGTTTTCAAGGTGATCTGGAATGATGATAATTACAGTCGATGGGAAGATTATAAGCTACGAAGGTGATCTCTTGGTTCAAGGCCGAGGTCCATTGCCCCCGGAGGCCATGTGGAGGGATTACGTCACGTAGATCATACCCATGGTCTGTGCACACATCAGGCCACAAGGCACTCAATTCTACATAGTTAACATCGATCTCAACAGACCTCGCCACTTAATATCTCACTTTAACATGCCCTTCTTTATGGGATTGATACTCCCACGTTCAACTCAAACATCTAGCGGAGGTCGAAATTCAGTGCTCGTTGAGTGAGAGGATGTGCCCACTCGACCTCGCCGCCAAACCCCTAGTCAATCTTATTGTCGGCACATGATGCTCTCAAGGTGTCGGTAAACCAGAATCTGACATAATCAGTGGAGTTACCAATTGTCGTCAACTTCACTTCAAGCTGCTTCGTGACCGTGGAGAGCGCCTCAAATAAGTACGCACCTTTGTCGTCAACGGGGGCCTGTTGAGGCGATTGTAAACTATCACCTCATTACCCGGCCGATTCATTAACCGCCAAGATAACATCCTTAGCTTCTTAGCTTGTAGCTAAGCTCATGGCAATCTCGGATAAAATCGGTGACAAAATACGCAAGGGGCCGTTCTCTCACGGTCTGGCACCCCGGGACATGTTTGAACCTCGTTTGTCCCATGTTTCTGATGTGGTCGAGCTCCGCGGTACGTCAGCAAAGTCTGTCATTTGTCACTTGGCGATCTTCAGGAGTTGGGTTTTGGCAGCTTAGCCTGTTGAGTACGTCTATGATGGAGTCCTGGAAGTGCCTCTAGGCGTCATGGTAAGCCTGCCCCCAGGCCGAAACGGCTCCCGCAGAGAATTTTTCGGTAGTAGAAGGCATTGCCAATGGTAGTGGTTGTGGGAGAAGGATTGTAAATGGTAGTTGGTTATTGCAGCATTGGTGTGTGGTATGTGGTTGTTGTGAAATCAATGGTAAAAGTGAGAGACGGAAAGAGAAAGCAAGAGGCCTCAACTATGATCTTATTGAGGCATTGGAGTTGCTGAGGCTCCGACGCACTGGGTACTGTTCTGCTTTGGAGACTTTGGCACAACTTATCACACACGAGCATAAACTCGAGGCCATCATGGAGCTGAAAGACGTGCAGCTCCCTCATGTGATTTTGGAAGTAGCTCGTGCATAAGCAGCAAACCGCTCCATGCCCCTCCCCCCGGACTCATATAGCTGCCAGTGATGGTCTTCAAGCGATTCCAATTTTCCTTCACTCTGGACAAGATAACCGCCCGATATTCGTAGTTTCTTCAAATGAACAAGACCCGTTAGGTTGAGTGACTGAAGGTACATGTGGCCGTATGTCCTTCATCCACTCCGATTAAATGATTGCTCAAGACGGGTCAGGGTCTGAGATGTGTATAGATATTGGTCTGATGCGAGTTGAGGGACGACTTCTGCTGGAAGGGTTCATCTCAAGGCCTACGCGTCCACCCAATCACCTGGCTCTTCGAAACCAGAGTTCCATCTAGCAGGATCAGTTGGCTAGAATTTTTCAAGCCAACATCAGTGTATCGACAAGAAAAATAGGATGTAACCTTCCCATGGGTGAGGTATTCCTTCTTTGGCGTCTTATAACGCCCAAGGTAACGGAAACGGGTGCCCAGGATGGTGGCCACATCATGACAGTCCGTGTCATTGGAGAAACGTTCGGAAACATCCGTCGAACGTAGCTTGCGGCTCTGGCTGCTCTCCGCAAAAGGGTCCGGCGACGGAACCGGTTTGAGGTGTTGTACGCTGATAAAGGGGTGTATCTTCCACGGGGGAGGTAACTCCAATCTGTAGGCTAAACAGCCGACTTATTCGAGAACGGAGAAGTGGTCAGCATACTGCTGCCCCAGTTTCCTAAAGAGTGCGTTATTCGCGGGCCAATTCCGGTAATAAGGGAGAGCCCCCAGAGATACATGAGCATACAGCGCAGGCATCTCCAGCTGATATAGCTCCCTGTTGCAGGCAGCTACACAGCTCAGTGTCAAGTTGTCACATTCAAGCTGGCCAATAATTATTGTTGCACACTGTGAAGTCTTTCGATTAATGGCAGGAGACTCACGGCGGAAGCGGTCTTCTTTACCATTAAACCATAGGCGCTGGAGTGAAATTTGACGAGAGAGTCGAAGGATGTAGCAACGGCGCGCACATTTACTTCATCAAACGTCATATGGTGCGAGGTAAGAGTGGATAACCTTGGAAGACAACATTACATGTGCTCAAATGATAAGCAGGGCTCAGAATGCGAAGACCAGCTAGATGATAATTTCCTAATCGGGAGCCCGATATTACCTCTTGGACCTCGGCCGATAATCGCTTACCTCACTTTGCCCCCCAATGCGACAGGGCGTCAGCATTGGAAGCTAATTGGTTTATCGCCAAAAGGGCAGTTTCCCGCCCAACTTCTATATAAAGGCATAGTCCCCAGGAAATCTGGCAGACTTCAAATTTCACTAATCCCTGCTCTTTAATTTCCAAATATGGCATCAACCCAAACCCTACAGGGCCTTTCCAAGCCTAGACTCATCTACCGAGCCCCAGAGAACTTTGAAGAGGACATTGCATTTTTCCACGATCTTATCAACGACCCCACAATCCAAACACTGAGCACTAGACGTCTCCCACGCCCGTCTCACAAAAGGTCCGCAGAGGAGTTCATCAAAACACTACAAGACGCCATCCTAGGGGTGATTATATGTCTCCCTCAGAATTCCGCCGAAACAGAAACAGCCTCTTCAACTGAGACCCAAGTCTTGAACCAACCAGTTCAGAGTTCCAAGCCAGTCCCAATTGGCCACTTGAGCCTTTTCAGCGTGACTGGACCAGGCTACGCTCATCATCGCAATGCGATGATAGGAATCTCACTTGCGGACGGGTTCCGGGGGAAAGGATACGGCGGGGAAGCTATTAACTGGGCACTGGACTGGGCATTTCAACATCTTGGACTGCATAGAGTCTCCATAGGCGCGTTTTCGTTCAACCACGATGCATTGAAGCTTTACAGAAAGCTTGGATTTGTGGATGAAGGTCGTGAGCGTGAGGCCGTTTACCATCGTCGTACTTGGCATGATATTGTTAGTTTGTCTATGCTGGAGCATGAGTGGGAGGTTTTGAGAGGAATGGTACCTATTCAATCAGATCCCACGCCACAGTCTTCCTCCTGAAGCGTCAGAGATGGAAGACTGATGGACAATGCTTCACTGAGAAATGCTGTTACCCCCCGCCTTCATATGTACTACGGCATTGTATAGCCGCTAGTGCCCCATATCGTGGTTTTCTATATTGAATCTTGATACCGCCAACCTTGGAATTTACTATTGCTTACAAATTCTAGTGATTAATTCCTACAATATCAACTTCTGTAGGGTCAATTTCTAGTAATACCTCAATTTCTATAACAAGAATAGCCGGCCGCCTATACAGGCGTAGTCTTTATAGTGATCTTCTTAGGTGGTCTTTTTACATGTCTTTTTAGTGGTCCTGTTTAGTAGACTTCACAGATAGACTTTCTAATATCTAGAACAGATATTTTCGCCCCCTTCTTAGTTTATTAGGTAGATAGTAGAAAAGGGCCAAATAAGGATTAATTCATAAAGGGAGCTTTTCTATATATGACCTTGGATATCTGAACTTCTACAACATCTCAAATTTCTATTGTGTCAATTTCTACGCCATCAATTTCTGTCAATTTTTATTTCTATAGTCAATAGAACACTCTAATACTAGTTTTATGAAATGTTCTGCTAGCAAAATAATGTGTACCGAAGCTTGCCACGAATCATACATGAACATTACAACTATTTTATCACTATTGAGATTTTCAAGGTAGAAGATTGCAGCAGTTCGCGATAACACTGGCTATGCACTTAAATTCAATGACGAATTGTTCAATAGAGGAACCGAAGAGCAGACACCATAATAACACAGAACCACCTGACCCGTTGGAACAAGCCGCCATCCCCTGAAATAATATTATACATAAAAACATTGCTGAGACCAACACAGAGCTATGGTGGCATGGCAACACGAAGATGTGTATCAACCAAGTCAAACCAAACGCCCTCAAATCCAGACTCCCTCGACGCCCTGGCCACCTTGACAAATTCCTGAAGCCGCCCTACACATACACTTTGAAGAGTGAATGAGGTCAATCGTTCCACCAAATCTTCTCCAGGGCCATATATCTCGAACATTGCCATCGTCAAAGGAAACACAACAGGCAACGCGCTGGTATCCTTCAAATTGGCCGCCGACTTGGCAAAGAACGACAACTCCGAGAATATTCCATTTGCAAGTTTCCACGCTGCCTCATCCTCGACTCCAAGCGGATATCGCAGTCGGTGCAGGATCAATAAAGCCGCCAGACGATACACATTTGCTTGAGTCACCATTGCTAAAACCGCATGCTGGCCATAGCTTTCGAACAGTCCGGCAGGGGTTTGCGGCCGCCAGCGGCGGATCGTCTCCTCTATCTCGTCCAGTCGGTCATGATAGGCTGTGGATTCAGATCCGACAGCAGGAGCTTCTCTCTTCAATGCATTGCTGCACACACAGATATCGTAAAGATGAGGGAGGAGTGTTGCACAGAGGCCAAGATAGCGGTCAACGATGACGCGACGCTGAGGATCGAGTCGTATTATTGGGATCTCACGGTGCACTAAACACTCGACCGTGTCGACCAAAATCGGGGTCATGGTTATTGTGTCCATGATTGGGGTGTGCACCATTCTGGGAAGCCATGCTTTGGCCGACATGAGGGAGCTCCGAACGATAGCGTGGGCGGTGCGGGAGTATGGTGTCGTGAGTACATCGAACACATACATAGTCTGGCCCAGGAAGAGAGCGCAAGCTGCGTCGTAATCATTTGTGATTTTCACACTTCTCAGACGTTGCAAGCCCTTCGCAGCCCTGAACACATCGGGCTCGCTCCGGCGTATAATAGGGGACTTTTGGTAATTTGTCATCAGTCCTAGGAATGCCAGGTATCCTTCGGTCAGCACCGGGGCGGATAGTTGCAAAATAACGTAAATAACCTTTTGGGAGAGCGGAATAAAACTGTTTCCAAATACAAATGGTGCATGTATGACTGAGAATTGCTCCACGTCCATAACGGTGCGAAATGCGTCTGATGTCGTTTGGAAGTTGGTGGGGGCGGCGAGTAATTTCTCTGGCGACATTCTCATGACATCGGGGCTTTCCGGTGTCCAAGGTACATCATCTCTGGGAGGCGAGCTCAAAGATGAGCTTGAACTAGATGAGGAAGATGAGGAAGGTGACGCATAGGTCTCGCTTTCCTTGGGTTTGACGCCCTGTCGAGACACGATAGTGGAGACCTGCAAATCACCATGTCGGAAGGCTTTGGCGGAAGAGCGATGTCTCATTCGTTTGGTATGACGAGCGACGGAGCCAATCTTCAGACGACTACATTTGAGGCATGTCGGACTGGCACCCACGGTACATGTCTCTTTCGCTTTACTGAAGTTGCAGTGGTCGCAGGCCTTCGCCATCATCTTAGGCCGAATGCACTATGTAAATAGCAAGAGATGACGAGCTGTACAGTAGAGTGGTAGCAGTCTGGTCAGTTTGTAAGATGGATGTCAGAGTTGTATGAATTCAGGGAGGTGCCCCGGCAAGATCGGCGACTTCCCCGCTCTCCCCAGGATTTCCCAGGGTCGATCGGCGTATAGACTTCCTCTTCGGGTAATGCGATCAGATCTCATTTGAGATCCTGAATAAATGACATAAATACATAGAACGGTAGGCCAGTTTACTATTTCACAACACCCACGGGTGGTCTATTCATCCACAGAAAGCACTGGTTGGGTTGCGCAGTGAATCACACCCCCGGCCAATGGAAGCGCAGACACAAACACTGGCCGAATCACGCGGTCAGGGCACAGCTTTTGAAACAGTACCAAGGCCTCCTGGTCTCGCCGACGGTCGCCGAACTGCGGAACAATAAGTCCGCCATTGACAAAATAAAAATTCACATAGTTAGTCGCTGGTTCATCGTAGGACAAGACCCCGAAGATCTTGGGGTTCGGCTCGTCTACTACGTGTACCTCGAAAGGGCGACCCTTGGCATCGACCGACTTCCCGAGAATGTCCCTGATCTCTTCAAAAACCTCCAGCCATGGCTTTGGCGCACTAGAATGGGGCCGGGAGAGGACAACAACTCCGGGCCGGACAAAGTTGACTTCAGCATCAGCATGCACATCAGTAACATCCAGACCCTTTCTCCCGGGGAACCAGATGATTTTCTCGACGCCTAGGAGACGGCGGAGTTCTGCCTCAATCACGGCCTTTGAAAGACCAGGGTTGCGATTTTCGTTGATGATGCTGCTTTCAGTGGCCAGAAGTGTGCCTTCGCCATCCACAACTAGTGCACCACCTTCCAGACAAACATGTGATTCCACTAGAGTCACCTGAGAGGGGAGGACATCAGATTCGATAACTCTACGGGCGAAACTTCTGTTTTCTTCAATCTGTTCAGGCGTCATCACAGGCCAATCACGCCCATCCGAAGCTCGGTCGTGGGCGCCAAGGTCATGCTTCCGTCCCCATTCACTGAAACGAAAATTGATTGCAAAACGTTGATGTATGGATTCGCCAACTCCGCGTACATAGACAGGGCCTGTATCGCGGACCCAAAGGTGATTTGTGAGGAAGGGGATGACAGATATATTCGAGGTGTCACTCGGATATTTCGTAATAGCTTGGCTGATCATTGATTTTGCTTGCTTGACATCTTCGGGTCTAGCATATAGTCGAACCGGCTCATGGGTCGATATGACACAGGCCAAATTAGCAATGTCGACACATGCGCTTTGGTAGTACGCCGAGGCGATGGAGACTTTGGACGGGAATCCGAGAATGGTCGCAGCATGACGGGCAGTCTCCTGGGGATAGAAAAACCTTCCTTTTAATAAAGAGGCCATATTTCCAATGACTAGAATAGGAAGGGAAAGCCAATAGCTCTGTAGGCGAGCTCCCTGCTCGAAAGGAACCTAAAGTTGGGGGAAACTTCAGGGAACTAGGCTCCGCCCGTGACTTTCCACCTTACAATGTCGTCATTCACTGAAGGCATACAGTGTCAAGTCTACTACCTAAATTACAAAAATTATTTCGAAGGCAGAATAAAACTACATGAAAACAATTACTGATAGCAGACGTTATATTGAACTCGATGGAGTCAACCAGAGAGACTATCACTAGTTATGAAGGACACCGTCCATTACCCAGGTAAAAAAGAAAGATCCCAACCAAAGGGCATCAAAGCAGCCCAAAGAAATTCCCTAAACCCCATAACCATTTGACGCGCAAAAAAAAAAAGAGAGAAACCCATCACACCGTAGCGCATTAAGTAAAAGCTTCCAACCGGCACAGCACCTCACAGTGAGTGAGTGGTAAGTCGTTTGAGGCCATAAATTGTCGCAAGGCGAATCTAACCACCGAAACCGTAGAGGGTACGGCCCTGGCGCTTGAGGGCGTAGACGACGTCGAGGGAGGTGACGGTCTTGCGCTTGGCGTGCTCGGTGTAGGTGACGGCGTCACGGATGACGGACTCAAGGAAGGTCTTGAGCACACCGCGGGTCTCTTCATAGATCATAGCGGAGATACGCTTGACACCACCACGGCGGGCGAGACGACGGATGGCAGGCTTGGTGATTCCCTGGATGTTGTCGCGCAAGATCTTGCGGTGGCGCTTGGCACCGCCTTTGCCGAGGCCCTTTCCGCCTTTGCCGCCTGGTTTGGTTTGTTAGTTATTGTTCGAACATTTGTATGAGGACAAGTAGGGTTTAGTATGTGGAGGGTATAATGTAGAACAGGACGGAGAGTAGGGGAGTATAGGAGCTGAGGGTGGTTGGAGGTTGTGTTAAGATGCGTGAAGGTGAATAGCCTTTCCTAATTAGGAAAGGTGGGATGAAGTTGCTGCCTGAGGCTCAGTCACGTGCGGACAGGGGCATCACCAGTTCTTATTTTGGGAACGCCGACAACAAAGACATGAGGGTATATAGTGACAATAACGCGTAAAAGACAAAAAATACTTACGTCCAGACATAGTTTAGATAGTAAGAATTGAAAATATGTAGAAACGGAGATGGATCGAGGTCTGTGTGGTCGATAAACGATGAAAAACACGCGTTTAACGAGCTGGCGTTGAGGATAAGAGAGGGGAAGAAATAAGAAAGTGACTAAATGGAGGGGGAGAGTGGTTTAAATAAGAAAGCCAATTACGCGTGATCCGGAAAGTAAGAATTTTAGGTAAGCGAGACATTTCTAAGGTTAACCATCATTCTGCAATGCGGCGGTGATTGGCGGGCGGCGGGAAAAGAAAAAGGGTGTTATGAAGGGCCGATTTCCAGCGTGTCTACCAGGCATCGACCAGCCCGCATTTTGCTGCGTCGAACGACATTGATACTGATCACGTGGTGATAAGATAGAAATGACGCTAGCCCAATCGGGAAGTATACCCCAAGACTCCACCACTCGAATGAATGTGGGCTTCATCTACTCTACTCCTTGGCTTTTCGACATGTGGCTAGCATGTTTGTTGAGCAAAGGAAGAATCTTTTGGGATTCGCAATATATCCTAAGAAGCTACCAGTGAAAAAGGAAGATCCGGTCGCGTTCATCATGTCTCGTGTCATTTCAAAACTACGTCGCGTTGCCTATATGGTAGGCAGTCATGTATCGCTATCTTCGCATCACATCTTCGCGTCTCCTGTCCACGTCCAACCATAAAGGGGGACAATATTGTGGAGCTGAAATCGAACAATCGGGGGAAAAACAGGGAAGAGAGAACGCCAGAACACCATGCAATCAAAGAAACCCCATAAAGTGCAATGCACCGAGATCAAAAGAGGAGGCGGGCATACTAAAAACTTTTGCGTTGAAAATGAAGGGCCATCCAGGAAAGAACAGCAAAGAATCGAAAAAAGCCTCGGAAAAGAAATCGTAGCGTCATCATGCGTGTCCAAAGCGGCACGCAGAGGTAAACAAATAAATCGTGAGAATGACCGCGCCAGACAAAAGCTGGGACAGGCACCTCGATGATTTGGACCGACGACAGGCGGAAACGAGCCACACAACAAATGATTCAACGAAACGTCCGCGGTTTATTATGCATCGCAGAGACAATCGCCCACATGTGCTGCTGGCCGAAACCACCCGCGGATAGAGCAGGGTAATGTTGAGAGGGAGTCACAAAGGAAAAAAGATCCATCAGAGTGCGCCGATACGTGGGGTCAAAGGAGTCGAAATTGGGCCAACGGATTTGTCCAGTTCCACACAGGGACTACCAAACTCCCTTCACGAGAGTCGTCAACGATATGCTATAAAGGCCGACCGGAAGGATCACAGCCAGGTTGGACGCTGTATATAACAAGTCTATGTTACTCACCCTCTAATGACCGGTGGGGAGTGAGGGTCATTCATGAAATTGTGGTGGAAGGAATGGCGAAAAGCCATGGGAGAAGCTGAGGGCAGCGGGGAGCTGCGTGGGCTAACAGAAGCGCGGGATGCTTCGGCCACAGGAGCAACGAGAGGAGCAGGAGACCGAGGAGACAGCGGCGGCGAAGGACAGGCTGGGGCAGAGATATGCTTCGGGGCCTCGCCTTCACGACCGCTGGAGATCGATGCGTGTGCCTTCAGGTTCGATCCTGGCGGAGACCCATACTATAACAGGTTAGTTAACTGCAATGGCGTGATTTGTTGTTAAAAAAACTCACAAAGCAGTACTTATCGACCAACTCTTGGTACACGGAAGACTCGAGCTGTGGCTTGCTAGATACCAAAGAGGAAGGTTTTAGATCTCCCACACGACTTCCGGTGCGGAAATTATCGCTCACTGCAGAGAAATGGCCCTGCTCAAAACTGGGCGTTTTCTTGGTCGGCTTGTAGACTTCTGCCTCCACAGTCTCCCCGGATCTTGCACGGGCAGCCAGAGCGGTCCGATCCAGAGGTGCCTTTGACCGCATAGCAGCAGACAACGATGCTCCAAAGTCATACCGGTTCCCGAATGCCTGGCGGTTGGAGTTCTCACGGCGTTTGGGCGGCGCGACCGTATCGATGTCATCCGAGGGCGTGCGAGCCAAGGGCGCACCATTCGTATCATTGAAAGGGTTCGTGAACGGTGGCTTTTCGCCGAGGTCGGGGGTATCATAGGTAGTCGGCATGGATTGGGGTCGCATGGTGTGAGAGCTGGTGAACGACCGGCTGCGTGGAAGAGCAGGGCGAGACCCACCATTTACAGGCTTGGTCGTGGTCTTAGGCACTTTGTGGAAATCGACCTGATAATTCACCGAATCATTGTTATCCCAATATTCCTGTCCATCCACATTATAGCGGATGCACATGAACATGGTCTTCGTCTCCAGATTGGCTTGATCATTCAGCTTGAGATCGAACGAAAAGCGATCGAACCCATCGGCAGCTTGCTGCCGGCGAACATCATGGCAGTATGCCGCTGAAACCTCCGAGGTAGTCCTCCAGTAATCCAGAGTGAAACGAGCGGTTACATTCTTATGGAAAGCAAGATTCGCCACTGCCACAGTGCCGATCAAAGTGCTCTTATCAGCCGATAGGAACAATCTCTCGAGGCGGACCGGACGATTGGCACGTGATGAGGGATCCTTAGGCCAATTGGAGAGCTTGATCTCCCATTCCCACGATGGACCGCGCGAGTCAGCAGAGCCAAAGGGAAACTCAACCTTGGCGTCATGGTTGTCGACTGGTGATGTCTCTGTGCTGACGGCTAATGGCCTGTCGAGCTGGAGGAAGTGCCGGATATGCTCCAAGTGAGAGTCAAAGTGAACCGCCTTGGAATAGACGGGGGTACCAGGCATGCTAGATGGTCGTCGCCGTGACGAAGAAGGGCGAAGAGCAGGTCGAACAAGCTCGCCTGACTTCTTACGGACCATTGGGGGCTTGGACGACATTTCCGCGTCACTTTCTTCGGGTGAGCTAGTCAGTGCCGATTCCCGAGCTAAATCAATGGCGGTTTCAGTGGATGATCGAGAGTGACTGATCTTGCGAGCTTCTTTGGACAACGGTAGGTGGGGGAGCTTGGGCCGAGTGGGCTTTGCCTCGGTGGCCGACGGTGCGCTCGATGAGGGCCGAGCCGGCTTTTCTGGCTGGTCTGATGGACCCATTCTTTCCGGAGAACTCTCCCTCATTAATTTAATCGATCTAACGGCAGCCTCGAGCTCGTCAAACTTGACACCCTCACCACTGCGGTGTGGTGATTCCTCATCACTTGAGTTCGGCCCAGACTCAGGAGGTGAGATCACGGCCCCGGGAGGGATGATACCATTGCTTATCGGCGGTGGGGACTGACGAAGACTAGCATGAGGATCAATGGAGGGCGAGGCCCGGGCCGGGGTTTCTGGAGCGGAGTGCACTGTCGGTTTGCTGTTCGAAGGGCTCCTCCGATGACGACGAGTATATGAGGTAGAGGAATATGAACGGGAATTCTGAACCCGTGCCGACACGGAGCGAGCCAAACCGGGCCGCTCAGAAGGCACTTCGGCTGGTTGGGTGTATTCAATGTGCTGCGCGGAGAGCAACGTCTTCAATGGCGCAGTGTATGGCATCCGGCCGACTTGTGTGTTTCAACACAAGAAGGGGATGAAAGGTAGATAGCAAAGGCTCTGATGTTTTTCAATCACAATGAAGTGCCTGAAGTAGCTTTGCCGTCAGCAATCATTGAATCCCGAGTATATCGTGGCAAAGGTCAAAGAGTGGCAAGAGGCGAACATGCCATTTCATCAGGGCATAAAATGGGAGTGGGGTGACACTTGAGGAAGGTGCCAGCGGAAAAGTCAAGGTTTCACAGGTAACACCGAGATAACTTTTTGAAGGGAATTGAGTCTGGGTCAATTGGGGAAGGAAAGAGCTTATCAATACCGTGAAGTATGAACATCGAGTGGCGATGAGGTATCAGCCGGAGTATCGGCAAAACGAAATGTTCAACAAAATAGTACAGAGAAGAGACAAGATGTACATATAAAAAAGTAGAAAGGAAAAGGAAAAAAAGTCAAGCTCCCGGCACAGCCGCGATCAAGGAAGAGAGGTGATTTAAAGGGACCCTTGGGATGTACCAGATAACCTTAGAAGTTATAGTGGCAAAATCAAGCAGCCATTCCCGCTATGACCGTTGAGAGAAGATAAAGTAGAGAAAAAGATTTAGGAAAGAGATAAAAATCCGGTATTATAGGTTTTTGTGAGAAACCAGAAATGGAAAATCCTTAAAAATTAAAAGATAAGTAAAGATGAATTGTGCCATCCCAAGATCAAATTTATTGAATTTATTGTCTAGGTGCGTCTGCTTTGCATAGACTCCGCTTCGATACCACCAAGGTCAGTGCGGCCCGTATAGGTGGGGGGGATAACTTCCTGTTTTTTTTTTTTTTTTTTTCTTTTTCTTTTTCTTTTTGGTCTATTTTTTCTTCTTTTTTCTGTTCTTCTTTTTTTATTCGTTTTCACTATATTCAAAGTTTGTATCATTTACCTCTTTCGATTTCTATATACTGTCAATTGTCTGATTGCAGTTGATATTGAAGATACCCGTTGACATCCTAGATTGTTCCCACCACTATCTCCTTCCATCTCTCTTCTCAAATTCTCCGACATGTGGTCTATTCGCACGAGCATGGACGATCCTACACTTTGCGAGCTCACTATAATGCACTGGCCGTTCCCCCTAGTGTCACAAATTAGCGGACTACAGACCTCCAGCCCACAGGCGCTAAGAGGTCCATGTACATTAACTATGCTTCAACCTGTGTTCCCTGTTTTTTTGACTTGACGCATATCATTTCGTATCACCCATCATTATCCCCAGACCATCAAAGTCTGTCAAAAATATTACTGTTATCATTCAACCCTTCCTTCAGTGCCGTCGAGATTTGATATGTGGTACAATGATCTTCCCTTATCAATTAAGAACCTTTGCTAAGGCCCGTGGTACAAAGACTGGTCGAGATTTATGGATCGGCGCAGCCAAAACCGGTTTGTACCAGATTTCTCCTAACCGGAGGTATAACTTCTTTTTTTTTCTTTTCCTCTTCTCTTTTTTTTTTTTTTTTTTGTTTCGGCGCACGGGTAACTAGGGATACATTGCATGCAAGTGCGAGAAGCATAATATCCACTCATCCCCTTCGCTCCTCGACTACACCGTGTTCCGTATATGAAATCTTCGGGTGCAAAGAAGCTTGGAAGTTACTCTGGAGTTGTCGTACCGTCCGGTCGGACTACAATGTATGTAAACTATGTAGGGAAATGGCTAAACCAAGAGGGAAATCAATGACTACAATTGTAAACTAATTTTAATCATACACTGTTATCGAGACTTTTTTGATACTTCCGGGAACTCTACTCCGTACAAGTGAAGCTGTTATCTGCGGTGGAACGACAGCAGGTATCCTTTCCCGCTACACGACGATGGTCCAATTCCGTAGATATCAAACCGAGAACAAGAATTTTATCGTTGTCCAGTTTATGTATGAAATCCCACTGTGACGTGCATAGTGCATTTGAATATAGTCTCATTGTAAGTGCACTTGTGCTGTACTCCGGAGTTCGGTGGATCTCAGGGCTCCACCGAGGGTACCGCAAAAAGCCGGTCGTAGAGAATGGAGAAATAGTATGGAGATATGGAGATATGGAGATGAGATGATCAAGTTGATCGGATGATTTCCAATCGAATTAGTGTAATAACTGAAGGAATCACGAATCCATCACGACTCCTCCAGAGGGTATTCCAATGTCCGGATGGAGATCCGAAATCACGACTTTTCCATATCTATACAAAATATAAAATGTAGAGTGGTAATTCCACGCACATAGTCCATGATGTCAAGGTGCATTTGATAGCCCCGATGCCTTGGTTTTCGTCCACTTGGCGGGAGGTCTGGACCCCCCGGTCGCTCGTGCAGCATACCAATCTTTTAATCTTTTTGTACTCCAAGACATTTCATAGATCTTGGAAGTATCATGCATATTCTTTTCCAAGATATGAATACGTAGTTGAAGGGTTTAAATGGCATGCTCGAGCTTGGAAGTACAAGTTATATTGCATTGATCATTGACCTTGGGAGTTGTATGAAACTATGAAATAGGTCAATGTCTGAATTGGTTTTCCGCGTTTCACAATCCCTTCAGCCCCCAAGGCGACTATCATCTGTCTCACCAATTAAGTGTCATACAAGTATTATGAACTTTTTTTCATAAAATCTTATTTCCAAACCCGTCCCGAGCTCTGGTATAGACGCCCACGCCCGGACCACCAACCCCTTTGTTAGCGGTGCAGAGTTTTCCTCTTTCGCCACTCTATTCATTGAACCCAACAAAACAAGTGGCTTCAGATGGCGCGATGTCCGCAATTGTTTTATTCAATAAAGATCTCCTCGGAAATGCTAGTAGATTGGCGAAACCCTGAAACCCTCCATGGCGCATGGTGGGTAGCCGGCCAGAGTCTCGACTCCCAACTGTTCGACAGTCTCGAACTCTTCTGATCTGCACAAGGCTAGGATGTTAATCTCCAGATTTTCAACCCCTCATTTTCAGATGGGGTTGTCCCGCAAAACCATATCCATGGACTGAATATGGCCAGTCTAGCCTACGGGCGGACCCGACACAGTTTTGATGGGATGCTCAATTGCCAATATGAACGTCTCGGTGAGCAAGGTCGCAACATTCCGAGCTGCAGGGCGATAACGTCTGTTTAGCCCCTCGCCCAGACCCTGGAAAGTTCCGTGCACTTTTTTTGCTTTTGCTTTTTCCTTTTTCTAATTTGATCCCGAAATCTGAGAACCCTCCATCGGTTGTCCGGCCCACGGGAAACCCGAATTAGGTTATAACCCGCAACCCTTATATAATGGCAAGTGGTATAGGGTCGAAGCGTCGAAGCGGTCAGATCAGGACCTATCAGAAGTATATTCATATGTGAACCTTGAGATCACAGAGTTCAAGCTTAGTTTTTATTTTTATTTTGGATTGGATTGCGAGACCTCCGCTAATCTACTCTGAAAATGATCGCCTAGATGCGATCTCACCTTGCAATTTGCAGTTTCGACTTTTACGGATTGAGACATTTTCAACAGGCAGACTAACGTGCTCGGAGTGATGTGATCCTTGAACTTCGCATTGTCTCGCTGGCGACAATTCCAAACTGCAACTTACCCCGAGGGCGTTAGCGTGGCTGAACTCAAGTCTTCTAGGCCATCGACCAGGCTTTCCATCCCCGGCGCTATTCTGATAATCATCCCGCGCAGTCAACTGGATACTGCTAAGAATAATCTTCCCCTGCTTCATCTTGGTGATAAGCACGCACACGCTTTGGGCAGCAGCGTGTCCAGGCTGCAGTCGCTGCTTTGCCAAGAAGCAAAATGAAATGAAGCGTGAATAGCATGCATTAACGAGACCAGGGCAGTGAAATGAGAGAGGGGCAGCGCGTTTCCTAGAGAGCTCTAGCTACCCCGCGTGGGCACGGCTGGCGTCAGCTCCTGCGTTTATGATGCATACTTTGCGACCTCGGAGTTGATACGGACCCCAGGGATCGGGCGCGATGCTGACTTGCGTTATGCTCTCTAAGGTTTCTTACCCCGCGAGCTATACCCCAGGATTCGCGTCAGGTTGACAATGATTAGGTCGGGATCTGCTAATGCGATTTGATGGTTCACTCTACCTGTAGAAATAGAATATCCCCAGATATCCTAGTCATCCAGAGTACACTCGAACACACCCGATGGATATGTGAATTCAACCTTCCGATATTAGACCTCCATAATTGGAACCGTTTTAATCAGCTAACCATTCCAGCGTGACACAGCATAGACGTTTCAACCCGTTTCAACCCGTTTCAATTCACATTTCTGGCACAAGATAGAGAACTCGACGATGATTGGCCCGTAGCTGCTGATAGCTCAAGAATAAGAAAATCGCACGCAAGCAGCGCAGATGGGCTGACTATGCAATGTCGCACGTCACGTAAATCCCAGGCGCGCCTCTTCTGCAATGCACTGCACCGAGCACCACCTGACCTTCTAACATCCCTGTCGACCACACGTTCCCAAGGGGCATCTGTATCCCGGGCGTTGTATCTCAAAAAAATTGTTGAGGAAGTGGCACCACCTTGCACATCTTGGCATCAACCAACCACTGGCAAGACGGCCAGACGATCAGGGACAGCCGCTTTAGTCGATTCGGTATACATCGAGGTGGTATACATGATGCGTACTAAAGGGGCAGCACGGGCCTTGGAACGTTAGTGCATATGATAGTAACGCTATAGAAAAGTATACTTAATATATACTTCAGAAAGCCACCTATACCACCGACAAACTAGTAGCCTCGCCCGAAGTAAGTATATTGTATGGATACCTCGCGCCCCACGCTTATGCATAGCATGCGAGAAAGGACCAGCGCTAAAGCAGCCCCCACCAAGTTCGACCACCGGCCAGAACGGAGGCGCGGTAGTCTGTGCGTGCGATCCCGGAGCTACGACTCGACGGCACGGTGATAGTGGGGCGTGGATAGCTTGATTAGTCTGCGCGGCCGTGCATAAGGCGCTGCATTAGTGCGGCGAACTGACAATTGCTATGCATGACTGACGGGGTCAGTGCATGGTCGTTGTTCTGGGCTGTTGAATGTGGGTTTATCTCAGGGGTTTCAGGTTGACATGTTTACACTTTGCGCTTGAAACTTTCCTTAGGTGGTTTTGGGGCTTGCTCTGGGGAAAATGATGTGCAACTTGCAGGTGTACACCGAAGTCGCGGGGTTTATCTCCACACTTGCTATTCTCGTTGATGGTCAGATTGTCAGACGAGTTGCAATTCGAGAGGTTAATGAAGTTCCTCGTGAACATGCTCAATTGATAATGCTCTCGGCTAAGTTGTCGTTGATTATGGTGACTCCACTCGTTCTATACCTAAAAATGGCAACCTTCCAATAGAAGCCAGATGTGCCTAGGCGTGGCATATAGATTACCTAAAAGCCAAGCCGCCAATCGAAAAAAAATAGCACTCGGCTATCTATAACCGCTATAATACGCCCGAGCTAGAGGATTGGCTAGTTTGGGTCCGTTATCATTCTATGCGGGAGAGGCGTTTTCCATTGCCAGCGTTATAGAACGCCCATTCCTGATTACGAGCATTAACACCTCCCTGTCAAGCCCTATAATTCGGGAATTCGGCCCTCCTTATCCGCCAGCTATTAATATATTCAATGGATATTAAACATAAGGACGCGGGGTAAAAGAGTCTTCCCTCAGTTGGAGTTGAGGCCTTGGGAATGGACCGGGATTAGTCTCCCACTCGTGGGGTTGAAGAGGGTCTAAGGGTAGGTACCCTGTAAGGTTAGTAAAGACGATCGCTGCTAAAAAGGTCGATCATTTACACTCTTTTTTTGCCCCTATCAAAGATCATGTATGGAATTTGATAGGCCAATTATTTCATTCGGAGTATAGGACGAAAAGCAAAAGTCAAAAAGAATCGTTCTAACGTATCCATCGGGCTAACTATGTGGATTTCTGAATTGGTAGAATCCCATGCCTAGAATTAACGCCGCATAAGCCGGCTATTATTCCAAGGTTATGCCAGACTACATACCTAAGTATGTACCTATGTAGGCAAGCTGAAACCTGGTACTTGAGCATATTGCCTGAACAAAGAACAAAGCAATCTAACAATGTTCTCGGATTCAACGGATATCCCTATCTGCGGAGATGGGTAGTTTGGCTCGCCCTGCGCCCCTCAATTGCGGGGTGCATCTGCCACCTCATACTGTCCGAGCGACATTATCACCTTACATCTGATACACTTCCGAGGTTATGATTATCCATGCCTTCCAAGGTTCCTAGTAAACAGCTGACAATGCAGATAGTATCACAAGACAAGGACAGCAAACCAACCTTTCACCCCTCAAATGATAACACTAGTTGACGAATAGATCCCCTGATCTTCCTAGCACCCATGGTCTCCGAACCTATGCTCTCCCATATCCTCAAGCCACAGCGGGAGCCAGTGACCGGCCCCTACAAGCCGAGCTCCCTTGAGATGGTCCTTCCCCACACTTCGACTGTCATACGCAGATAATCACAGCATGCATATTGCACCGAAAGATCCGTGAGGAAGACAGCATCAGCGTCTATTTCCCACGCGATGTATGCACGAAACACACAGAGAAATACAGAGTTCCCGCCTTCTCTCACATGACACCCATAATCGTGTCTAGTTCCGACGTTCCGGCCTCACAACAGTTGTGCTCAGACTCCGAGGAAATGGCATTTCAAAGTCAATTCTTTGCTTCCTCTCGTACCCCTCACCGCTACCCGGGATAACCAGATAGGAGTAATGGAAATTGCATGTAACTTCCGCCACCAGAGAGGCGAGGTCGAGAAAAACTTCTCTTTCTCCACCTCTTTCTTTCTTTCTTTTTTCCCTTTGCTGGGATCGTCACCCCTCACACCTTATGCGGCGGACCAAGGACTATACTAAAACCTGACTGAAACTCTTTCTTCTCCGCCGGCCTGGTCTGCCCAGGGACCGGTGCTCGGACTTGTATTGCGTAGTCACTAGGAGATACCTCTATCTCTGTCCGTGGACCTTGCGTGTTGTGCTTCCATGGCGTTGAGGGACGTGTCATGCATGTTTGCCGCCACTGCATCGGCGAATGGGTGGCTTTGTTCGGGAGATGGCGAAGAATAGGACAGATCCATATAGCCTGGTTTAGAACATGCTTGTGGAATTGAAGTCACCGGGATGGGGTGACTTCCTTTCACCGCTTGGTCTTTTGTATGCGGAGAGACCAATTGCATATTTTTTTTTCTGGCTACCCGGGCTTATTTGACATAATACAATGTCTTTGTCCCGAATATACTGCGATAGGGACTTCCAAGATTCCTTTTATGGAAGATCTGGCAGCCTAGTGATCATTGGGAATTTGATGGTTTCATTGTGCAGCAAGTTGATGTGTTTGCTGAGATTCTTTCGCTCTGGCAATTCTACCCAGGCTATATATTATTCCAATTTGAAATTCAAACTGGGAGCCTTCAAAGAAATTGCATGGCATGTTTAGATATATGTATTTTCCTGAAGCCTCAGCTGTGCCCATTTCACACCTAAGGCCCGTAACCTTCCAAAGAAGATCTGACGATGGAATCAAGCATCTTCCATCCTCCATGAACCCACATTGCTATGTTCAACCATTTTCAAGTTTCATCGGGTGCCTAGAAACCTACCCGTCGAGAACCACTCTGTAACAGTGGCACAAGACAAAGATTCTTTCAAGGCAGTCCAGACTTAAAGCCGGAAAGAGATCAAGTTGACGTTTGAAGTTGAAGGGAAATCGAAAGTGAAGAAGGTGAAAGGTGAAGCTGAAAGCGGGAGATCACCCATTGGTGGAGCCAACCTCCCACATTTACCGATCCTTGGTCTTCACCCTCTTCTGTTTATTTCCGGGATTTTGCCAAAACCTCCAGGCTCATGTCTCATCAAAGTTCCGGATTGGCGGATCTTGAGAAAGAGCTGGTATGCTCGGTATGTACTAGGTCCCCATTCCACCCCTTACGTTTCTAACACCGCTCTTTGCCCCAGATTTGTACCGAGCTCCTCTATCAGCCCCTCACTCTCCTCGACTGCCTCCACACATTCTGCGGATCCTGCGTGAAAGAATGGTTCTCCGCACAGGGGTCGCGTCGCTCCCGTACCTCGCCTCGGTTCACCTGCCCATCCTGTCGCACTGAAGTGCGCGACACCCGCCCAAATGCCACGGTCACGACCCTGCTGGACATGGTCCTGAGTGCGCACCCAGATCGCGATAGAGCGACAGATGAAAAGGCAGAAATTGCTACTAGGTACACACACGGCGAGTCGGTATTTCCAACACTCCCTTCGGGCGGGGAAAGCGCAGAAGAGGATGGCGAGGACGATAGACGCATTATAGAGGAGGTACGCGAGCTGAGTCTACGCGAAAGCCGCGCACACGCTAGGCGCGAGACCCGGCGGACGGGCCAGACTTCGCGGACGCGCGAGAGGAGCACCCATACCGAGAGGCCTGAGGACGGCCGGTCAAGGCGGCGGAGAGATGACGATACGACGCGGCAGCGTACATTACGGCCCGATGATTCGGACCACACGCGACGGGTCGAGCATCAATCCAGTCTGCGGTCATTACTGAGTTTGTCATCTGATGCCGAGACTATGGAGGAAGAGATCTTGCGGCAGATCCTTGAGGATGGATTATTGGACAACATTAATCTTGATAATCTTGGCCCAAGGCAAGAAGAGGAACTCAGTGAACGCATCGCGGAAGCTTATCGTCGGAGACATATGCGAAGACCGCAGTCTCGTCAGCGACAAGAACATGGACGGGAACAGCGGCAAGAGGCTGACGGGGCTACACGAACACATACGAGGTCCGAGTCCGCCCATAGGACTGCGGAACCAACAGCGGCTACCCGAGAACACAACGTTAGACGACCGCCAGTTTCCAGACCGCATCTGTTCGACTCAGCTCCCACGCGGCCGAGCACGGCAGGCCACCAGAGGCGTAACTCGGAACAAGTGGATGGACGCCGAAGAACCTCGCCTGTCCGGACAAATCAGGCGTCAGCGTCAGATGAAGCCATAAGGCCTGCCGCCCGATCCTCGAGCGATATCACTGCGGATCGCCACCTCACTCAAGCTGGGCGCGTACGATCAGAATCATCATCAGCTAGGCCGCGACGTGCCACAGAGTCAGAACAGAATATATCTAGAACGTGGGTGGCCGGAGGACGAGAACGAAGTTCTTCTAGACAGGCGGCGACCCAATCAGCCACGAACTCTCCCACTTCTGGCTCTGTGCCTTCAAGTTCATCTCGCCGTTCAACCCCCACAGACCACACCCTTCCCTCACTATCGTCACCCCTTGTTCCAGTTCGATCAGATAGACGTACAAGACCATCTTCGTCGCGATCGAATGTTCCTGCGTCTCCCACTGTACAATTCCCCGAACCGTCCATCTCGTGTGACCGTTGCGGAAAGGACAACATTCAATACGATCTGCATAAGAAATGCACAATTTGCAAGGAAGGAAACTTCCACCTGTGTCTACGATGTTACCGCTCGGGACGTGGCTGCCTCCGGTGGAACGGATTCGGTGCATCAGCACATACGACCTTTCAACGGATCATTTCGTCGTCTACTCGACGCCCTGTACACATTAACGACCCAGTTCATGTCTTAGTGTGGCTCAAATATCAACGGCCCTCCGAGACTGCCCATCGGACCATGAGCGGAGAAAGACAATTGACCAGTGACAACCCAGTCCGGCGGCTACAAAGCGGTCTCTTCTGTGACACATGCCAGTCGTCGGCAAACGATTGTTTCTGGGAATGCAGCCAGTGCAACGAGGGAGACTGGGGGTTCTGTAACTCCTGTGTCAGTCGAGGACGATGCTGCACTCACGCCCTGTTGCCGATCCGGCGCATTACTCATAGTCCACATCCATCAGCACCGTCGATCACACCGCCGCCGGCTGGATCGAATACCCTCCCCACGTCATCTGAGGTCGAAACCTTCAAAATTCTCTCATTCTCAACGAACTGCGATATCTGCACCTACCCAATCCCAGCCTCCAATACCCGCTATCATTGCCTGGAATGCAATGGCGGTGACTACGACGTCTGTACAAACTGTTACCTCAAACTCGTAGCAACGGGCAAAATCAACAAAGAGAACGGACACAACGGCTGGCGCCGCTGCCTCGCCAGCCACCGCATGATAGTAGTCGGCTTCGAAGACCGCGAAGAGGGCCAGCGCCGCGTCGTCGTCCGCGATCTTGTGGGTGGCCGTGCTCTGCAAGACGAGCACGTAGCGCAATCACAATTACAATCACCAACTTCCTCCCCAGCAACCGGCGGCCCTGTTGCATCTCCAGAACTAGGAACCGGTGACTGGAGCTGGAAGGACGGCCCTGAGCGCCGTAAGAAAGCATCCCGTCTACGCGGTGGGCCTGTCCCCACGATTAGTACAAGCGGAAGCACAGTCTCTGCTTCTGATCCCTCGGATCCATGCCATTCCAGTGCTACCACGACTCCCATCCAGGGTATCCCGCCCTTCCGACGGTTCCCGCCTGACGGTGGTGTCGGGCTTGTCGTCCACGCTCTGTGGTCCTGGTACCCGGAAGAAGAAGTTGAAGACGAGCTTGTGTTCCCGCGCGGTGCGCATATCACCGAGGCAGAGAATATCAACGACGATTGGTTCTGGGGATGCTATGCTGGTCGAACAGGTCTGTTTCCTGGTTCGCATGTTGAAGTCGTCAGGGAGGTCCTTAGGTAAATATGTCTTGCCTTTTTTGCTTTTGAATTTCGCACGTACATATGATACGCATGACATGCATCGTATACCCGTTCTGTTCTTCTTTTCTTTTACTTCTGTTTGTTGCATGGTTACGATAGTTATGACGGTCTGAGTTATGAATCTGAATGCTGCATGAGTCTCGCATTGCATACATAGTATATTGTTACAGTCAATGAATCATTGGCTATATCTATACCAAACTGGGACGGATAAACCGCTGATGTATCCCTGGCAGCGGGACTATCTACTACATATAGAGGGCATAGGTAGACCGACCAGCACACCATTATACCGCCAACTAGTATGTCTGTATGACATGATACTTTATCACACGTGCCTCGGAACCGTCTTCCTACTCAGTAGTATTTGTTGGTTTTGAGCGTACGCACTGGAGACTCCTGCAACTTCCAATATCAAAATCGGCCCTGTCCAAGGGGGACATGTGTGTGCGAGTTCCTGTGGACTCTATCTTGTGCGGTCTTAATATCAGCCCTGTGGAAATCTACTTTGATATCAGTATAGCAACCAACATATCGAAGACTAAACTCTCGGACATCGAAGCCAAGCTATGCTTGTACGTATCTACGATTAAGTTCTCAATACAGAGTACTTATTGACTCATCGAGAAACAAATGACGTATGTAGGTTCTGTCGATCTTTGGGGGGCCATAACAGTACTGTGGGCAAAATGCCTCAATCTACTCGGGTTTAGAGAGCTCCAGAACGGTAATCACGGCTCCTGGTGACTCAAGAAAGCAAGGATTAACTATAATCGGTACAACAACCTTGGAAGGTATAGTTGCGTGGAGATATACGCTAACCCATATTTGGTATAGTCGAAAGAGTGGACGGTCCGGAATGGGCCGGTTTTTATATCTTGTATTGCAAAATACAACGATGTTATATTACCGGAATCTGGTGTTTTATACTTGTTATTAGGTTCAAGCTCGACATCTTACACCATTTCGAATGAGATAGTGGGCCCCCCGTTCACCTGCCTGTGCACTCAGTATGAAAATGACAACGTAATATTCTAATCAGAAATGCTCAAGTTGCCGGGTAGGTCTCTAGCTGATTGGCAAAACGACAGCCTGTCTCCCCACATAAACAGTTCTTCCTGAGCTTCCTCCAGTAGGAATCCGAATAATCGACCGTGATTTCACTCCCTGCGGCCACTCCGCGAGATACCACGAGTATGCGTTCTACCCCACGCCAATAGAACTTCTGGAACTGAGTATTAGGCCGACACGAGTGATTGATAAAGCGAGTAAAATTGCCCATTTGACCCTGGAAGACCTGATATGGTCGTTCGGGGGTTCCGCCCATCATCACGTCCACACCGTCAATTCCTCGAGTGACGAGTCCGACGAACTCGGCAATGGCTGTGCCTCGGTCGAATTCCTGCCAGATGTCAGTGACCATTGTTTGAAGGGCAGTGTGCAGGGACTGGGAGGGGTATCTGTTAGCAACGTACACAGCGGGCGATCACCCCGTTATTCTTCCCATTAGTTGTGTTATACAACTGGACAGGAGGAGGATAACGGACACCACCAAACAAAGCCGGAAAGCAAGAACATTGGTTGGAGACCACATCGTCGGTCTGCTTTTCCTTGCACAGTTGACAAATATTGGGGTCAATTCCCAGCTCGCGTCGAGGGTCATTTCCACCGAACACATTCTGATCGATCACGCAGTCATCCACGAACTGGTAATTGAAGCCGTTCGGCAATACCAGATGGGAGTAGGTGGTTCCAAGTGGCAATGCTGGCCCACTATCTACCGTGACCCATTCATGAGGGTGACCGGAGTATCGACAGGGCCCATTTTGGCTAACGACTCGAAGAAGATCTCGCCAACCAGGGTGAAGAGTATCTGCGGCCACTTCAAGGCTCGAAGCGATGTGGCGCAGCCGAGGCATGAGTCCGTTATCAAAGCCTATCCTATATTTGCAAATTCGGTAAATACCGGACCCGGCAAATATTAAGCTAGCCCAACCGCCGGAATCTTTAATTTCTTTGTAGCCACGCCAAACGGCCCTTGGGATCAATCAGCAATGAGTTCTGACGTAAAAGTATGGGCGGACGAAGTATGAATCGAAAGAAGGACTTACATTCTATTTCTGAGCTCCTTTTCATGCCATGTTAACGTGCTGCAGGCTTCTTTCAGGGCTGCCATCCGAGCTTCGGCGTTCGTATAGTGAGGGCACTCGAGTCGAATTGATGCAATTCGTGCTTCATAGCATTCCACCCAGTATGCTTGCAGTATTATTTCAAGGGCCCGCGATGACCGGCTCTGGTCACAATATTTCTTGCACAAACCATTGACTGCCCGAAAAACCTAGAACCATCGCTATTAGTATATCACAAACTCATTGCTTGGCTGACCAGAATTCACACGTACTGTTTCACTGACACCAGTCCCGAGATTGAATTCTGGTCTACGGTCCTGCACTTCACTTAGCGATGGTAAACCTGACCGGCTTCACCTGAATGGAACACGCACCGGAAACGAGACACTCAATGTGACTGGAGAATGCACCTGCCGCCAGATCCCCGCAATGAATTTATCTACGGAAGAGGGCTGCAAGGCGGGAGTAGCTGCATCCTTCCTAGGCCTTTTGCGTTGAGGAAAGCGGGTATCGCTGTGGAATTGTCGAACAGACGGTTCGATTCTAACGTTGGATGGCCGCAGACGACTCCCGGTGTCGGGATCGCTATCTGACTCCTCTGTTTCCACTGCTATGGCAGATGACTTTGACGGTCGTAGCCCACTGACAGTCTTATGTCTAACATTGTCACAGCCATCCTTGGACGCGGACTGAGAGTTCGCCGGATACCCCTGGATGGATTGTAAATCGAACTTTGACTATTCCAAGTGTCTCCACCTTAGTCTTTGATTGCGTTTGATATATCGAAACTCCGAAAACTTACCGATGCTGGGGACTTCAATGAGGTCAATGAGGTAACCTGGCTCGGCGTTGTAGTCAAATTTTGATTGTTTTCAACGCTCAACCATCCCTAGGAAGTAATAAATTTGTTAATTGGTGGGGGCTAGTCTAAGAGGTTTGCCAATTCTCTCATACCAATGAAAGTGACTTATCGTTACTCGTGATGTCTTTCGAGATATTCGACTCGGGGCGATCCGAAGCGCATACTACTGCGTCAATACGCAGGCAAACACCATCGTGCGGACTGAAAGACGCGAGTATAGAGGCGAGCTGACTCGCAAAATATGTATTGTCAAACAAATCCGACAGCTTCGTCAGGACCGGGTGGTGCACGATAGGATGCATTGTAAGGTGGTAGTTACCATGTCCTTTTTTACCACGGGGTCAGGTATAGTTCGACAAGTTGCCGCGCCACAGATTCTGCCCGGGCAGAACGGGCTGACTCAACCATCTGAAAACCTAAATTTCCAGGCTTGGCACAACCTCACCGTGACGTATAGGGTTTTTCTTTCGGCTCTTATTGTTCTGATAGAGGAATATAGAAAACATATAATCTGTGGGAATTCTACTGACTATGCTGTGCCGCATAACCGGATAGCGAGTCTATATGTACTATGGAGCGAGCCGTGCTGGCCTATGTAGAGAGCAGACAAGATTCTCAGGATCAGAAGGCAAAGGGGGCAAGAAATGTCGGGTAGGTTAGTGGAGTCCGACACCGAGAACAGACGACGCTAGCTTCAATACCTGAGTTTTGAAGGTTGGTGGAGAACGCCGGTGAAATTCTTATATAGCCGTTCCCATCCTCTCCTACGACGGTCCTCTTCTTTTCACCCTCTCCTTCATAGCATCTCTTGACAGAGCCCCAACATGTCGACACCCGAGCATGCCGAGGCGCCTTCTCCGCCTCTAGGAAGAGTAAAGTCAGTTGCTTCCTATACTTATGATAACATCACAGGGTGGAAAAGCGTACGTATCCTTCGAATTGGAAGAGGGATGTATCATGATGTCCGGAGACGTCTTCCTTACTACTGGAGTGATATTCGCGATGCGTGGACGTACAGAACGGTCGCCAGCATCGTTCGCATGTACTTTGTGAAGTATGCTTACCCCAGCCCTGCGATACAACTCAAGGCTAATACATCTCTAGTATGCTTCCAGCCATAGCCTACACGCTGGATATGCACCGGAGAACTGGTGAATTCTACGGCATCAATGAAGCACTCTTCTCATCTGCCCTGGCGGCGATGGTATTCAGCATCCTTGCAGTGCAGCCACTTACCATCGTCGGCATCACGGGGTTGATCTCTTTGTTCAACTACACCATATACGACATCATAAAAATCTATGACCCCTCAATTTACCCCCAATTCATGTGTTGGGTTGGTATCTGGGGAGCCATATTCCACTGGATTGTTGCTCTGTGCAACATGTGTGACTACATGCGCTACGCCACGGATTTCTCTAGTGAAACATTCGGCTTTTATGTCGGGACCATTTACATCAGTCAGTTTTGCTAAACACTACTTCCTCAAGCCGAGAAGAACAATTACTGACCAAGAGACTAGGCAAGGGTGTGGAGGAATTGATCAGCGAGTTCACCAGCAAAGGGTCTGCCGCCGGCTTCGTGAGTTGCATGATCGCAATCCTCTATTTCTTGACGATCTACAGTCTGGAGATCATCGGGTCAAGTACCGTCTGGACGGCTGCTTTTCGGGGTTTACTAGCGGATTATGCATATGTGGTATGTAGAGCATTAATCCGTCCGGCCGCCACGCAGGTTCACTTACAGTTGTTCTCTTTCCCTTTCATAGATCGGCACCATTTTCTGGGTGGGATTTTCGCACATCCCTGGCCCTCTCAAAGCAGTGGATATGACCCGTGTCCCTATCAGCAAAGCCTTCTACCCAACGCAGCCGCGAGGCTGGCTGATTCACTTCTGGGAACTGGACGCTAAATGGATCTTTGTGGCGCTGCCATTTGGATTCCTGATTATGTTGCTTTTTTACTATGATCATGTATGAGACGCTATCCGGGGTATTCTCACTCCTAGCTATGGTGCTAACTTATAGACAGAACGTCAGTAGCTTGACAGCACAAGCACGGCAATTCCCATTGAAAAAGCCTGCTGGATTTCATTGGGACTTCTTTCTTCTCGGATGTACCACCTTTATCTCGGGCATCATTGGTATTCCTTTCCCTAACGGTTTGGTTCCGCAAGTACGAAAGCCCGCTTCGGTCTTCAATCGTGTTCCTAAGTGTTAATGACTCGTTCCAGGCGCCCGTACACACAGATTCATTGACAGTCTACGAGACGGACCTCTGCATTGTGCCAACTGAGGAAGGAGAAGGGGCCGAGATTCGCCGTCCGGTGGTGAAGGCAACTGCAGTGGTAGAACAACGCATATCGCATTTCGTCATGGGGCTGGCTATTATCGGAACCATGACTGGACCTCTCTTGATCGTTCTCCACACCATGCCTGCTGCGGTGTTCGCAGGCGTGTTTTTCATTGTTGGATGGGGCTCTGTTGGTTCTAGCGGCATCATGCAAAAAGCGATTTACCTGATTCGGGAGAACCGCTTTGTGCAACGTGATGAACCTCTGCTGAAAGTGCGGAACCGCAAGATCTTGCTATGGATATTGTGTCAGCTCATTGCGGTTGCGGCTTGCGTTGCCATCTCCGAGACAATTGCTGCTATCGGTATCCTCTCTCCTCCCGTTTGGCTTTATGAAAGTGACTAACAGGGTCCTATTTCCCAGGCTTTCCCGTGCTGATCATCGCTCTAATTCCATTTAGGGTCTTCGTCATTCCTAGGTGGTTTTCTGGGGATGAACTCCATGTACTAGATGATATGACGGCCAACAATAAGGCCGTTCTAGCCAGTCTTGGTGGACCACCCATATTCCCCGGAGAGAAGCGTGTTCAGGACTATGGAATTGAGCGCCGCCACTCGGAGCAGAAGATGGGAATTGATAGACAAAGAGTTGGCAGCATTCATCGTTAAGGTCATGGAGGTCATGTTTATATCCCCCAAACATTGGGGACTCGCTGATTCTCGAGCATGCTCAAGGGGTTAAAGAAGATCAATCTTACCACTTTGCTTGAACACAATATGGGGTTAGCATGCAGGATTTATCGCAAAGCTTTAAGCCTTGTTAAACTATTTACTTTCAACATCGTATGCTAAGGAGTAATATATAAAGTTTTGCGCTTTGTCACAAGAGAGATTATTGTCTTGGAAGTTGTGCGATGATTGACCGATGTTAATTAGTTATTGCTGACCGTGGGTTTTGCGGTCAACCGGTCACTTTGAGTTTGTGGTTTAAAGGCTTAGTATACATATGTATGTATGTAGCAGTATGGTGCTGCCGCTTTATGAGGGTGTTCAGGGTCCTGCTCACTGAGTATTTCACAGCGCAGTACTCAAGTCGTACGGAAATACGAACCAGACAAAGAGACGTTGGTCTTGTGAATCTGGCAAGTTGGAACCTTCCAGGGTTGGAACATCCAGGGCCATCTTTAAGCTTGTATGATAATCAGGTCCTGGGTCGGGTGCTCCCGAGGTGTGAACTATGTGAACTCCATGTGGACAGTAATTCTGTGACCTCAGGCCTCTAGGAGCGAATTTCAATATGTAATACTCAGCTTTTTGCGCCTTCCACGGTTGGAATGCTAAATAAAGCCAACCCTTTTACCGTATAATTACAAGTCTGTAATCTATTTCAGTATGTAACATACATGGTCGTACTGTACCCAAATAGGTATATGCGACTTCCTAACATGGACTAGGATGTCTGTCTTGGCACTGGGGGCCAAAACGATCAAGCGTAAGCAAGCGCTTTCTTCCAAGCTCTCTTCCAGTCTCTGCATATTTCACCTCTATATCATCGTGGACACTCTTTTTGTGATCCACCCCGCTGACAATTTATCACCTGAAAATCAGTCGGCCCAAAGCGGACACAAACTGGTTGACTATGGGCTGGTTGAGCGATATATTTCGCAAATTTTCGACCATATCAGAAGAGCGAAAGAAACGACAAGCGAGGAAACGCCGGAATAGAGAACACGGTCGACGAGTTCGAGAACGAGAAGCGGAATTAAGACGTCGGCCCGGAGAAAAGGTGCCTTTCTTCTTTGGCTCGCCTTTCAAAACATACGAAGTGAACTATCGCGGACCTGCGGGGGCGCATGAAGGTTTTACTCATTTTGGACTACAGCAATATAGTATTGTTAGTATGCTCTTTTGTCTTGTGCATTCCTTTCCCTTCTTTGGTCTCTCTTACTTTAAATATGAAGAAAGTCCCGCTGGGATTTAGTGTCTCGATATCTAACTGGTTGATGTTATCTTTTAGGCAGTTTAGTCGCTTAATACCAAGGCCAGAGAAATCATGCCAAATTCGGTGAAATTGGACGATGCATCAGCATCCCGGGCTACCTGGCGTTAGTTTATTTTTGTTTGAGATGGGATGCCTACGCCTGTTTGGTTAGGCCTCCCAGCTGAATTCAGCCCTGGAGAACTCGCTTGCGGCATACAAGTATGTACATGGATAAAATATCATTCCTTATTCTCTTCTCCTCTGACTTGCCCGAGAGTTCCCGCTGTCTCTGAATCATACGGCAGATGGCTTTGAGCTTCATTTTGAGACATGAGACAAGTTGCGTGTTCCCATTTTGTGCTTTACTATCTGATAGAATATGCTTGAGTGAACCGGTATAATCCGTGGCTATCTTATGTGTGTATAGGTCCACCTAGGCAGGAAGAATTTAATGCAGGAGGGAAGGTGGTTTATATATTTAAAAGGAGCATGTGTGCCTGAGAAGACTTCACTTGCCCCTCATGTCCTTTCTTCCTCTTTCTCACTTCTCTCTCACTTCTTGTCATTCTCACCTTATTCCCATCTTCCCATCTTCCCATCTTTTTCTTTTCTTTTCGTTGTCTTTCTTTTATTGTTTTTCTTTTCCCTTTTCTTTTGCTCGTCTTCCTTTCTCGTTTTTAAATTGAAAGCAATGGCTATGTCGTCACTCGTTTTATGCGTGTTTCTCACGCAATGGCCGCATACTGGTGTGACGAGCTCTTCCAACTAGTTGGAAGTGTTGTCGTGGTTTCCGCTGCTGTTGTGACAGGGGCATGCTGTCTCAGCAGGTAAGTTTAGGAAATTCCATCCCCCATATTCTCATGACACCAAAGACGGTTTCAAGTATACCTTGGCCCCGAGGAAGTCATCGACACGAACCTCACGTTAGCCTTGCAGTTAGACGCACACCTCTATTATCAGAATTGCGTCACCAGAATCCACCCGTCGGTTCTCGTACTGTTGATAACATGGAAGATGTGATTCTACCCCGTCCAGACATCATGTCTACTTTCAACCCAGCTACGAATACTCTGATCATCAAGGTGCTCACCCATACATATCAGCAAATGTCAATGGTATTGGGACACCTATTGGTAGTGGGCTTAAACCCATAGGGCTTGAGCGGTTATTACCTACGACGAAGTCAATATCGACCTGTGGCTGAGCCCACCCTCCATGGCCCTCCCTTTGCATCGAAACCAAAACAGCCAAACATGGGGTGAGCCTAAAGAAGAGCCCTACTGGCACTCCCAGGCCTACGGTAGTCGTCAAAGTCGCCATATCGGACAGGAGCAAAGTTATGGCGAGGCATCCATATATGGATCGAACCCAACCTCAATGTTGCCATAGCCGTCAAAGTGTACTTGACCCACCCGAAGTCTCCTACGACAGAGTATGGAGGCTAACATTGAGTAGTCCCCGTGCATGGCTTTGGTATCTGCTGCAAGCAGCAGCAGTGTTGTTGGTTTGACCAACAACAGATGTGGCCGAAGCAAGAGAATCAATCAGATGAGAGCGCAGGTGAAGGTTTTGGAACAGCAGCTTTGTGGTACGGAGGCACGGATTCGTGATTCAGTCGTCAGAAGGTTCTACCCAGACCCTTGCAGTTGGGTTGAAGCGCCAGCCCCAGGAAACGACTGTCGACGACGTCGATAACGGAGCCATTCTCAAGATGCGGGAAGCCACCGAAGCGATCGCATGGTTGAAATGTGACACAGCCACTTGCACCTGGCAGGAGCCCATTTTTATTGATTAAAGGCTGGCCGTTTGGATGAGCTAAAGTCATAATATGTATCTAGGTAGGCACCGCTTCATCGTTTGGCAAGGCAGGCACGAGTTGCTCATCGCTGTGGCCAGGTTTAACGACACATACATACAGTGGCTACGAAGCAAGCGAGAACTGGGCAGCCATGGAGAGCAACACATCAGCAACCCATCTCAGAGCCGAGCTGAAAAAGGACCCGTGACAGGAAGACAAGAAGCCTGTACGGGGTAGGTTTGTATTGAGGGGTGCGAAGTGCGAACCTACGAACTACTCTCCCATTCCCGACTTTATGATCATGATCAACTCCGGCATTACCAGCACTGCAACAGTAGCTGGGGAACTGAAAGCACCATGGATAGGTGGGAGGTTCAACCCCTGGGTTGGCTTCGCAGCTGACGTGTTCAACGCGTTCAAGCACCAGTGGGATGCGATCCCAAACTATATACGATAGCGGCACCTGGACTGAATCTACCAAAAGATGACTGGGTAAACGAGCATCCTGAGGGTTTCTTGGGAAACACACGCATGAAGGATCGGCTTTGCTGCGGGTGTTATGGACAGGAACTCGTTGGCCCTTGGCAACTGGTGATTCCTACTGGAAAGAGCGAAAATGCTGAAGTGGGCGATGAAACAGGCGTTCAGCGCCGAGACTACTGACTATCCTGGCTGAGCATTTGTCCAGTATCGTCAATGTAATTATTGAGAATATGAGAATTACCATGGGTCTGCAGTACCTTAGCGGCGCTGAGCCTTGAATACTTTTACTATGAATAACGTTCAGATCAGAAATACACCCACTCTTAGAGTACGATTTCACCCAGCTTGTCACCAGACCTGTGTTAATGGAACAAGGTCTGGAGATGCTCGTGTGGCTAGTCACAACACTAGGTATTTACGGGATTGGCAGGAGCTAGACAGTCTAATAAGTCACGAATTGGGTGAGCGAGTGAATGACCATGTTACTATATATTGTCAGGATCATCTACCGCTAGTCAATCCTTCCGATGTCCCAGATGCTGAGGTAGAGCTTGTGAGAGCCTTTGCTCTACCACTATACTTCTTTCACTTGCTTCCTCTCTTCTTGTCTTTCTTGTCTTGCTGTTTTAGCCCAGCAATACTCGTCACGTTTCAGTCGATTTCCTTGGTGGATATGACGAGAACCGGGTAAAGATTTCAACGGCGCCGATTTCGACCATCCATCGCTAGCTAGGAAAGCCATGGATTAGCACGCATAGGGGATACTACACGTACCAACATATCATGGCTCATGTAAATAGATATTGCGACAAAGCAAACTACAACCTTCAATCCACGGCCGAGCCCGGCGAACACCGCCGAGCGGCGAATTTTCCCACTCCTACTATGTCAAAAGTTTTCAACGGAAAGGTAACGTTCAATAAGCTCTCTATTATATTACAGCAATTATCTATAGTATGCCCGATAATATTGCCGCAACTGTAGATTGCCTACGTAAGGAGACGCTGCTTCCAAGGTTGTGTGGCTGTTACCGCGTGAGATAGGGCTGACTGTATGTTGTAGCCAGCCCTGGAGGGCTGGAGGGCGGAACCAATCATACTACTGAAATATATGGATACTCAAGAACCGGCTATATATCAATCGTCGATGTATATAATCGTTTGTTTAGCATCTTTCTTTCTGCCGAGTTCCCGAGCGAATTTTGGCCGTGGAAACCCCACTACACATGGCCGAATGCAACTTCGCCGCAAAGATGCCGAGTCTATAAAATATTCGGTATTCTCCTAGCTACTCTGTTAAAAAAATGCTTGGCTCAATATAGTGTATACTATTCTGTCATGTCGGACCCCTCCAAGTCATCCAACGTGGAAGCCAATGCAGTTCCCCCACCATGCCCTGAAGCCTCTATAAGCGACTCCAAGTTGCCCGGTGCAGCTCGCATGAAGGCCCTGTACACTTCACTTACAGTTGTGGAACGAATTGCCATATTCTCCAGCGTCTTCATCATTGGTTTCGCTTATGGCCTTGACAATCTGCTGCGGGGCACATATGAACCATATGCCACTTCCTCCTTTGGCGAGCATTCCCTCCTCTCGACCATCAATGTGATCCTCTCAGTTGTTGCCGCTGCTTCACAGCCGACGGCGGCCAAGATCGCCGACATCTTCGGTCGAGTGGAGTTAGTGACATTTTCCGTCTTCCTCTACGTGGTCGGTACTGTCGTCGAGGCCGTCGCAAAGAACGTATCCACCTATGCTGGTGGTAGCGTCATATTCCAGGTCGGTCAGAGCATGATCAAGGCGCTTAACTCAATCATTGTTTCCGACCTCACTTCGACCCGCTCACGGCTTTTCTTCAGCTACACTCCTATCGCGCCAGCTCTTATCACCACATGGGTTAGCGGCAACATTGCCAATGCTGTCCTTTCCGCTACCGACTGGCACTGGGGTATCGGGATGTGGTGCATCATTTATCCTGTTTCTGCGCTTCCTCTCATAACTAGCCTCTGGGCCGTCACACGGCGGGTCAAAAAGCAGGGCACCTTGGAGAAATTCAGCACCCCGCTTCAAGCTCTCGGCCCAAGAGACTTTATAGTCGAACTTTTTTGGATGCTGGATATCATTGGCATCATCCTCCTCGTCGCCATCTTGGCCCTTCTTCTCGCGCCGCTTACCATTGCTGGGGGCGCCCAGTCCCAATGGAAGAGCGCCCATATTATTGCGCCTCTTGTTGTGAGCGCCTTTTGTGTTCCAGTCTTTATCTACTGGGAACTTAGGGCTCCCCGTCCCTTGATTCCTATGACTCTGATGAAAGACCGAGCCGTCTGGGCTCCGCTGGGGATTGCCATATCCCGGAATATAGGGTACCATCTGCAGGCAAACTACCTTTATACGATCCTTGTCGTGGCATTCGACTTTGACGTCACCGCTGCGACCCGTATCTCCCTCTCTCTTTTCCTTCGTCCAGGTTGTAGTCGGCCCCCTCCTCGGCCTGGTCGTCTTCCGGGTGCGGCGACTCAAGGTCTTTATCCTTAGCGGGACCGTCATTTACATGGTCGGCTTCGGCCTACTCATCCGATACCGCGGGTCTCTTACTGGCAACAGCAAGGTCGGTGTCGTTGCAGGCCAGGTGCTTCTAGGTTTCGGCAGCGCACTATTCTCATGGCCGGCTCAGGCGTCGATGCAAGCTCACATCAAGCATGAGCACCTCGCCGTTATGACAGGCACGTTCCTGGCTTCATACAACGTCGGGTCTGCCATTGGAAACACAATCTCCGGGGCAATCTGGACCCAGCTCCTACCATCCTCGCTCCATCATGAACTCGGTGGTATCAACTCCCTCCTGGCCACCTCTGCGTACAAGGATCCGTTTACCGCGGTCGCGCAATGGCCCATGGGTACCCCTGAACGCATGGCTATTGTTCGCTCCTACCAGTATATCCAGCACCGTATCACCATCACTGGTATCTGCCTCTGCGTGCCGATCATGGCGTTTGCCTTGGCCGTGCGCGACCCCAAACTCAACGACGAGCAAACTCTAGTTATCGATGATGACCTGCCCTACCAAACGGGGTTGTCAGAACCTCTGCCACAGCCAAAGATAGGCTACCGGGAACCGACCAAGTCCCCAGCAGCTGTACACTAGCTCCAAATCACCCACCCTTTGGTACCTCACCATTTCCATGGTCCCGAAAAGCGTTTCGACTTTTTTAAGAGGCTCTGAGTGAGCAATAGACTCAGCACATCCATTTCTTCCACACACAATCTTACATTATATTTTTGGTAAGGCTCTGTCAAGAAACGCTTCTGAGCTTTAATCATCTGCAGTCATTTCCCATTCCATTCAAATCTATTCCCAACCATGGGGCGCAGTGGGAAATGATGTAGTGAAAAGTGCGAAGAAGGCCGCATAGATTGACGTCCATTGTCTAGGCAGTTCGGGGAACGCGTCCCAATAGAAATTACAGCAAATTAGATGTCCATAGATGTAAAGAGACATAACCCGGCAGCAGGATTAGCAGTTCTTCTCAGTATATGCTTGACATGAATCCATTTTCTGCGCCATTTGCTCTTTCACCTTATGGTGGTGATGCTTTTTCCCCCTAAGGGACTTGATTAGAATTCTGATTAATTTAACTGTTATGGCTCCCATTAATAATCTCCTGTGGCCACAGGAGCCAATCGCGGTATTTGGGATCCAATACAGAGTACATTTGTGTCATGAGGCGCGAGCTTAGACCTTCCATCCACCACATCCACTCGATCTGACGAACAGACGCGCACCAGTGAGCAAATATAATGAGTGCAATTGGGGCTTCCTGGCGCAAGAGGTCTAAATATTCATCAGAGACATCAAGCAGCCACCGGAAGACATCTGCAGTCTCGAGTCTCCGCATAATAACAGGCCTTATAGCTAGACCCAATGTTCGAGCTAGTTCATCTACAGCCTCCTGATAGATAGCCCGAAGTGACGGGTCAGCTGCGCACTCTCTCCATATCATTTGCTGCAACTCCCAAACATGCGGCTTGCCTTGCTCAAGGGCCTGCCGCGAGCGATAAGCAGCAGCAAGGTAAGATCCATTCGTGAAGATCGGTGCCAGTCTCCCGGTCCAAAGGTCCGCACCGCCGGTACGTATAACAGTCTTTGTCCCTCGGAAAAGACGGGCCCATTCCGATAGATTGCCGCGCTCAAAGAGGACCAGGAAATCGCCTTCTTCTGATGGCTTGGCGCAGGAGAACATGCATGTTAGGGAGGAGAAAATGAAAAGCGCTGCAGAATTTTCTGGTGCGAGAGGTGAGACGAGCGGGATCATCTCTCTCACGGCGGTGCTGTGGTGCATTTGTGCGTGAGCAAGACAGGCTACGCGTCGAGATTCATCGGAGCGAGCTAGATGTAGGGCGGAAAATGCTAGCAAGGTGCGCAATACTGGGGGCGTTGCAAAGCCGATGCGAGGTGCTTCATTGCACCAGACTGTCTGTACAGCGGGGCTTCGCGATAATGTGTAGCAGGTTGAGGTTGTCCAATAGTGCAGCAGTTCCAGGTCAAAAACTGCCAATGTGGAAGGGAATGGTCCTAATGAGGACAGACTTGGTAAGGCTTGTGGGATTTGTACTGGGGCATGGAATGTTTGAAATGGTCCAGATACAGTGCTTTCTGGGGCAGGTAGTGACACAGGTGACTCTGATAGATCCGCTTGTAGTGTGGAAAGTACAGTTGGGGCACTAGCAAAGGAACAAACCACCCCGTGCTTTTCACAGTTCCGGCAATGTGGATGGCTCTCGTCGCACTAATATAGAGCTATAAGCTGGGCCTCAACAGAAACTGGTGCATCGCTCACCTTGACTTTCCGCTTTTTGCATTGTAAGCACCCGGATCGCGATTTCCGGTGTGAACGGCGGCCTGGAGGAAACGTGGCCATTTCAACCAGCAAGTACCGTGAAACTATAGATCCTGAGAGGTATCTAATATCAATTGCACCATTGAGATGGAATCTAGGACCTTATTCTGCCGATTTTATGCCATCTCAGATGCTAAGGGGCTGCGCTAGCCGAATACAGTTAGCGTTATCAATTCTGGTGGGGGCAGAAGCATAGACCTCACGATCTTGGGGATTGAAAGAAGCATAATCTAGGCTATATATAATCTAAAGTAGATTAATCTGGCTTCAAAGACCCATATCTAGATTGTAATAAACATACATGTTCAGCATGAACCGAAACAATGTTCAGGAATTCATCTAAACTATATCTTTACGCAGCGTAGATTTATATTCATCACGCTCTAACCGGTCATATCCCTACAAGGAACTTGATTTTTGAAGCTCCAGTTTTCGAGTCAATCAAGCCTTCAGAATCTACCTAGGTAGATAACGTCGATGTAGATAATCATGCCGTTCCAGCTCGGTGGATTGTCGCTTGTGACTTTCTTTAACTTTTATATTCAGGACCATCGGCCGGATAGGGTGGTCGAAGCCCTACCCCTTACGTAGCCCCGCATCTCTGGTATGCGCTGCACCTTGCATATGCACCAAGTTTTGTGCTGTCTGCGCCTCGATAAGACGAACCGCCATCCATAACATGGAGGCCGAGCACTGCTCTCCACTTGCCCGCATATATGACATCGGATGCACTGCACGGTATCCCACCTTGGGACTCTGAAATCTGACCGCTCTTCCTTGCCCAGTCTCTTTAAATGATCGAATGGCCACCTATATTCGTAGCATCAATTCCAATACCAGGGAATTTTTGGCAAGATCTCCCCACAGTGAGCACCTAGTACACTTCCATGTTCATGGGTAGCGCATACTGATCCACTTATGAAATAGATGCCCCAAGGAACTGGAACCCTGACAAGTGACAAAGGACGAGTTCTTGGTCAATTTGAAGTCGAAGGCGCTCAGTATATTTTCGTGGGCAACCTGACTAGCTTTGGGCAGTCTTTCTCTATTCCCAATGCCGATGTTACCTATGATTCAGCCGACCAGTTACGCAAAGAAGCTGAAGAATTCGAAGAGTTGCCCATAGAAAAGGACCAGATTGAAATCAAGCTCAAGAATGGGGTTGCGATCACGGGCGGGTTTGATATGCCATTCAGCGATGGCGAGGTGAAGAAAGGGACCATTGTGGGTGGTGGAGGGAAATGGTTGAAGTTGTGATGATGAAATCGGGACCTTTGGGACGTGTGGCAGCTCTGGTTGAAATAAGCCAAGGGATATTGAAGTCAAGTTGGCGATCCTATCCATTTTGTAAACACCGGTGGGGTTGAAAAGCAGTCTATTGAACTTGGCAAGGCAACAACGCAATATTCTTTAATTATACGAGGAGAGCCATGGATACGAAAATTAAAAGCCCACTCTCTCGTATCGAAGAGAAAATCACCTTGGAAGCCGCAAGGCTGTGAACGGCCCCCAACAGCCCCCACCTCGCTGCGCCACACTGGAGCCGCGCAGGGACATATAAACAGCCCCGTCAGCCCGGACATTCTTGGTCTGCATACTTACACACAGTCTACATATTATGTCTTATCAACCTAACCGTGAGCGCATCTCAAATAGTGCATTTCGAGCCTTGGCGCGAGCTAACTTAGTCGATAGAACCTCCGTACGGAGGGTACGCACCCCAGTACGGCCAGCAAGGCCCTCCTTCAGGACCTCCGCCCCAGGGCTATCAACAGCCTTATGGTGCCCCTCCTCCGCAGGGCCAATACCCGCCTCAGCAAGGCCAGTACCCCCCTCCGCAGGGTCAATATCCCCCTCCGCAAGGCCAATATCCCCCGCCTCAACAGGGCCACTATCCCCCACCCCAGCAAGGCCAGTACGGTGCCCCTCCTGCGCAGGGCGGTCCTTACGGCGCGACACCTCCTCAACCCCATGGATACCATGCTCCGCCCGCGCAACCTCCATACGGCCAGCAGCCGCATGGCTATGCCCCTCCAGGCCAACCGCCTGCGGGTGGTCCCGGGTACCCCGCTCCAGGCCAACCACCTGTCGGGTACGGCGCACCACCACCTGGAGGCGCCTTTCCGCCACAGGGCCCTCCGGCACAACCGTCTCTCGGCTATGTTCCTGGCCAAGTAGCGCCAGGTGACTTCCGCCCCCAAGCAGATGCGCTTCGCAAAGCGATGAAGGGATTCGGCACGGATGAGAAGGCCCTGATTGCGGTTCTGTCGCAACTCGATCCGCTCCAGATGGCTGCTGTCCGCGATGTATATTCCAAGCAACTCGGCCGCGATCTATACAAGGATGTCAAGTCCGAGACCGGCGGGGAGTTCCGCGACGGCCTACTTGCCGTGATAGAAGGACCGCTTATGCATGATGTCGAGAGCTTGCACTCGGCAATCGATGGCGTCGGTACAAAGGAGTGGCTACTCAACGAGGTCCTGCTCGGCCGATCCAATGCCGATATCAACGCTATCCGCACCGCCTACGAAATGAGACACAGGCGTTCGCTTGCTAAAGACGTCGAAGGCGACCTCTCCTTCAAGACGTCTACTCTTTTCAACATTGTCCTTCATGCTGCTCGCCACGAAGAGTCTACCCCTATCAACCCGCAGACCATCGATACAGACATTCGCTCCCTGCAAGGAAAGAACGTCACAGATGTGTGCGCAATCTTTGCCAAGGCGTCCAATGCCGAGCTCCGCGCTATTAGCCAGACCTTCGAATCACGCTACCACATCCCCCTCGAGAAGCATATTGAGAAGGAATTCTCAGGCCACATGGAAGATGCCCTGCTCCTGATGCTCCGCTCGGCTACGGATCCTGCCATGCGTGATGCTATTCTCCTCGAGGAATCCATGAGCGGCATGGGCACCAAGGACGAGCGTCTTATTGTCCGTGTTGTCCGAGCCCACTGGGATCGCAACCACAAGGAGATGGTCAAGCGCGCTTACAAGCACAAGTTCGGGAAGAACTTGATTGACCGGGTGCGCAGCGAAACTTCTAGTGATTACCAGCGGCTGATGGTTGCTCTTCTTGAGTAGAAGGCTTCTTTCTTTCCTTTTCCTTTTCCTTTTTCTTTTATTCTGTTTCTGTACAAATATGACCGTTGGGTAACTCTTGTACATGGGTGGTTACGTTTGATTCGAGATACCATGATAATGAGGAATGTGAGTTACGCAAGACAGATAGTGCTGAGTGCAACAGTAAGAGAAGCCAATAGGATTATTTTCTGCTTTCCCCATGCCATAGTCCTACGGGGGTCGTATTCGTATCTCTTGTGGCGCCCCATTGGATTACATGATCGAGCTCGGGTTCGGGTTCGGGTTGGAACGGGAGCCCCTAATCCCATTGGCACTGACACTGTAACAGAGATATCATTATCCATGGTCAACAAGACCTACCTCGGTCCGGGTCAAGACATGCACATATAAGAACCCAAGTGAACTTACCGGACTGCCTCTGAAATACTCTTCTTGCGAGCGAATATCGACACAGAATGGGACTTATTTTCAATGTGCAACATGCGCTGGTAACAGGTCTTTTTACGGTACATCACGCGATGCCTTTTGCAATTTACTTTCCTAACGCACTCAGGTCGTATTATATATTGCCTCCAAGGTGATCTACAATGTGTTCTTTCACCCCTTAAGCCGGTTTCCGGGACCATTAGAACACAAGATATCACGACTGGCATACGTCTACCGGTCTGCTCGCGGAACCCTTCCATTTGACATGCTAGAAATGCATAAGCGATACGGCGACATTGTCCGTATTGCGCCGGACGAACTAGCCTTCTCCCACCCAGACGCCTGGCAAGATATTACGGGCCACCAGAAAGGGAAACCCGAATTCTCAAAGGCAAACTGGTTCTACCGTCCGGTCGACGGCGAGCCGTCACATGTAGTCAACGAAAGCAGAGAGCAACATGGGCGTCTCCGCCGACAATTGGCCCACGGCTTTTCTGAAAAGGCAATGCGACAACAGGAGCCAATGATTCGGGCCTATGTTGATATGTTGCTTGACCGACTACATGAGTTTTGCGAGTCTGGTAATCCGGTTGTACTTTCAGATTGGTATAACTATATCACTTTCGATATTATTGGGGACCTGGCGTTTGGTGAGCCATTTGGCTGTCTTCAGGGATCAGATCTTGACGATTGGATTAAGGGGATTTTCGACGCTGGTCGGGTTGGAATTATTTTGCAAGCTCTCTCGTTCTATCCGCTCGTGAAGCGGATGCTGTTATCAATGGTGCCTGCGTCGATGAAAGAGGCTCATGAGAAACATAAGAAACTCACTAAACAGAAGATGGTGCGTCGGATGGAAAAGGAGGAGGGTCGACCCGACCTGATGGAGGGACTACTGAGGAAGAGGGAGGAACTGGTGAGTTTTCAACCATATGCTAAGAATAATTGAGTGGAGCTACATACCTCCTCCTCACGAATCCGACTGCCTACGAGAAGTTGAAAGAGGAAGTGCGTACTGTGTTTCAAAGCCAGGAGGAGATCAACCTGATCTCTGTTAACAAGTTGCCCTACATGCTTGCATGTCTCGACGAGGCAATGCGCATGTACCCGCCGATTGCAAACGGTCTTCCTCGTGTGTGTCCTGAGGGCGGTGCGAATATCTTGGGGGAATATGTTCCGGCAGAGGTGAGTCTCATTGACGTGAATTCTACATATTCGTCCCTGCTGACGGTGTTTTGAAGACTTTTGTCTCCATCCACCAATGGGCACTTTATCGGCGCGAAGAGTATTTCAGGGACCCCGACACATATCACCCAGAGAGATTCCTGGGTGATCCGTCATTTGCAGATGATCGTCGAGAGGTATTGCAACCATTCCATACTGGACCGAGAAATTGCCTTGGAAGAAAGTAAGTCATGGCGTAGATCACCACAGGAAGTAGCGAGCGATACTAATGTTGCTTCAGTCTTGCATATAGCGAGATGCGTCTAATCCTTGCCTTGATTATCTTCAACTTTGACATGGAGATTGCCGATGAAGCCCGTGGTTGGATCAATCAGAGGAACTTCCTGATGTGGGAAAAGGGGCCGTTGAAGGTCCATTTAACGCGGGTATAGGCTTGTTATGAGATCAAATGAACACCCGAGGTATATCGAACGTCCAGCACACATCCTCTCCATATATCGATTCTGCACAACAAGAATGGGTCTTCCTTGCGTCACAGTAGTATCTACGCGTCTTATAACTGCCGATATCAGCTGGGGTTCTAATTAAAGTAATTGATTATCCATATTAAGTCCTGCTTGTACAATGGAAATCCCACACAACACACATCTTCTTCTATGGCACATATCAGTCATAGCATCATGCACGCCATATCGAACAAAAAATGAAAATAAAAACAAGTAGAAGCAAAGCAAATGCAAGCCTTGAGCGTAAGCCACAAAGCCCATGTCTTCCAAACGCTCAAAAACAATCAGACTTCATAAAGGCATATATATGGGTATTTTTCCATGCAGCGTATAGTATCAATCAATCATGGATCTCATCAAGGAAGCAGAGAATAAAACAAGAAACGCAAAATGCAAAATGAAGATGGAAAACAAATTATATCGTGATTTCGTTCCACTACACACTCGCCGTGCGTCGCGGAACCTCACTAGGCTTCTGGGCGTATGCAATGAGCATGCGGAACCCGGTACCGCGCTTCTGACACTCGCGGAGTACCTTCCGGTCATTCCAAATACTGGGATCAGTATTTCCGGTCGAGAAAACAGGATCCTCGTAGCATTTCGAATACCACCAGCGTCCGACGCGGGCAACGATCTTGGCAATTGACTCGTCGTTTGCCGGAGAAGGGGAAGGATCGGAGAGCAAATCGCCGAGAGAGATATTCGCGTCATTAGAGGGGGATTTAGAGGCAGTTGTCGTGCTTTGGCTACCACCTGCAGTTGTGACAGATATGGTAGGTAGCGAGAATGCAGTGGAAGGGGTGGCTGTTGAAATGGAGTGGGCCGATGAGCTCGAGTCGGAGGATCGGAGGACCATGCCTGCGACTGGGATTCGAACCATGCAGCGACGGAGACTGTCGAAGCCATGGGCACCGAGCTCGCGTTGGACGCTGTCGCTGGCTGGTTTCAGGCTGAGAGTGGAATCCGAGAGACAGGTCGTTTCTTTGAGCTGACGGATGGCTTTACGTGTGTGGGGTCCCATGTTGACCATGTCGCGGTCTAGGAGGCTCATTTCTAGATATCCTCCAGTGCGGAGAACACGTTTGCATTCTTGGATGATGTTGCCTTGGACGGTCTCGGAGCAGACGGCGGGGAATCGTAGTACCACTACTGTGAAGTAGTCCTTTGGGAAGGGGAGGGGGTTGCCCAGTCCTGCGTGATACACAGTGTGGTGGTTGGTAGGCGGCTGCCATGCAGCGGGGTGGGGAGGTGCCGCGGATACAGGACGTCCACCCAGGCTGTATACCTCGGCATCGGGATATGTCAAGGAACAGTAGAAAGACCAGTCATCATTTCCCAGTCCATCGATCACAAGAATTCGGCCTTGTCCTCCGGCCTTGACGTGATTATGCGCCGGGCTGAAAAGAACTCGACCGAAAGATAACCACCGACTAGTCATGAGCGAAGCGGAACGCATATTAGTCCGTGTCACTGCGTCCCACTCACGCTCCGAAGACGCGGCTTCTTGTTCCCGGTGGACTTTTAGTCGAGGCGAAGGAACAGCAGCGAGCGAGTTGAGAAACGTCGACTGCTGTTCACGGCGCTGATCTGTCGAAGAAGGCTGCTCGGTAGGGTGCGCAGCCGGCTGGGTCTTCTCCTCATTTGAGCCTCTATTCCCAGCAGCAAGATCACTATAAGACGGTTGAGACGAAGGAGCGGTAGACGATCGCAAGGCAGAGACAATCTGAGAACGGCGAAGATGAACAGAGCTGCCACTCGAGCGGACTGAGTTGCCACCAGGTACTGACTGAGTATTATTGGCATTATTCAACTCATCCTGAAGAGCCCTACTCGCCATCGTTGCAAGTTCAAATCTGTCCTCTTCTTCAGTCTTTCCCGTCTCCTCAGGCTTTGGTTCATCTGGCGATAGGACGTGGTCAATAAGATCATCGTACTCATTCCACACCTCGTCTTCAGTTGGCGGGGAACCTGGAATCGGGGGGTACAGCTGTAACGGCAGCCAGAGCCCCAGAGCTATCCGATGAGGTTGAGCCTTTCTTCGGCGGAAATTGAAGGAATTCATAGTTTGAGAATGGTCCGGCAAGAAACTCCAAAGCGCTAGTCTCTTCGGAAGCGCTAAAAGTCGGATTGAACCCATGACCCCAGTCAAAAGATTCGCTTGGACCAATCCCCAGATTCAATGGAACTGGAACGTTGGTGACAGGTGGAGATTCGTATGAGCTTTCTGTCGTTGGAATCGTGAGGGAAGGCGATTCGGCGACACTGAACGGACGCGAGAAAGACTGCATGGCGGGATGATGATGTCTATCGCGCCGCGAAACTACCCGTGGGATGCGACCGACGGAGGCCAAGCGCGGGCGTTGTTCAGGCGATATCTCGAGCTCCGTGGCCATAAGGTTGCGGTTGAACATGGCTGTCCTCGGCGATGGGCGATCATCATTTTCAAACTTACCATGCATCTTTGGCGGAGATGGCAACAGGATTGAGGGCTTTCTTTTTCTGATGCTCAACCCTCTTGGGATTTCCACGGGGTGGAAAATAGTTTCCTCCTCTGTTGGTGGCGAGTCCTCGATGTTCTTGATGATTTCGTCGAGCTCGTCGGAATCAGCGTCCACCATGGCGTAGTGGGCTACGGGCCGAGTGTCTAGAACCGGGGAGATCGCCGCATGAAGTTTTGCGGTTTGGGATGAAGTCGTTGGAGGAACTGAGCTCTTCTGTTCGTTGGCGCGGTTCTTCTGGAAGAAGTTCCACATGGATGTTTTTCCTTTCTTGGCTTGTTCCGTCTCATCCTTCTCAGCCCGCTCAGGCTTGGTGGTCTTTTCGGGGATCCTTTGCGCACGCTTCGGTTGGTGTGAGGCGGCAGTGCTTGGCTCGTGGCTAGGAAGGGACGTATTTGTGATAGCAGCCTCGGGGTTCGCAAACATGCCGTGTCTCTTCCCTCTTGGGACGGGCATGCGTGACTTCGATGCATTTGGACGATCACTCGCGTTGGATTGGCGCTCAGGGCTCTTGCTTTCTATCGGCTTGATGCCATTGGAATAGCTTGGCGTAATAGTCTCACCGAATGTCCCCGTTGAAGTTGCGAGGGATTCTGTAGACTGGCCAGTCGAGTATGATAGCAGAGATTGCTGAGGCAAGTTCGAAGTCGCCGCAACGCTCACACTGCTAAAACTCTGCTCGCTTTGTGTTCGCGACAACGATGCACCGTCTAGTCCACCACCATTAATAATGACAGGTTCCAGTCGGCTCATTAGAAAATCATCAATGTCCAGCTCCGGGCGACTGGATTGGCTTCCTTTGCTAGCACCACTCCGTGTCGTGCTTGTTGATCTGGTCCTCGTCCCGCTGCTACTACTACCGCTTGCTTTGCGGCCGCGTTGTCCGTATTTTCCATAGCCCTCATGGCCTGTTCCTGCGGCTGGACCCTTGCGAGTGGCTCGAGATTGCTCAGTTAAGTTCTCTGGCATATCTGGCTTTGACCTCTTTGTGAACAGGCCAAACCGTTTTTGTGTTGGTACTTGCTTTGGGTCAGGTTTCTCTTTGGAGGTCTCCTTGGTCGATGCCCGAGTTGTCCTTTTGGACAATTGGGGAGATCCCCCATCGCGCGAAGGGACTTCAGAGATGCTTCTTGATTGCAGCGAATCGGTTGATACAGCGTGGGACCGACTTGGAGTTGGATGTGACTGTTGGGTCGCTAGTGTCTTTTCTATCGACTCGCGCCTCGTGTGGCCCGTTGTCCTAATATATCGTAGATTGCTTTGGACAATCGGGGATGTTTCAAGCTCTAAGCGATGCGTTCCATCTCTGCTGGGTCGTGGTGGACTTTGTGGTGTCTCCGTATTCCGTGAGGGGGAATATGCCATAACCCTTTGCGAGTCAAATAAACGCCTCTCGGCTTCCTCCACTTCCTTCCGAGCCTGCCCAACGTCGATGTCCGAAGACTTTGGAGGGCTGAAGTTGACAGAGGACTTTCTCGGTGGCGGACTGCAAGGTGGGCCTCGGGGTACTGTAGAGGGAGATTTAGACGATGGCACCCTCTGGTCATTGACGGTTGTCACTGAGCTTGAGGCAGGAGATTTTGTAGGAAGTACCCGCTTTTGAGTCTTCAGCTCCGGCCTTTCTTGCTGAGGGCTTGCATGTGCGAGTGGAGGAGAGAAGACAGGCAATCTCGTTTGAGACGGGCTCGGTTGTCTCAGGCGGCCAATCTTTGTAATACCGGGAGAATATGATGATAATGATGTCGGGGTAGACCCGCGACTCCAAATACTCGGAGACTCAGAGTATCTTGTCGAGGGGCTAGTTGCCGATAAGAAGGGGGCCGGAGGCGCAGGCAAGTTTTGCGTATCAACTGTGGTGCGAAGACTTGCCAGTTCCTCCGGGCCATTGAAGCTAGACTTCGCCGAGTTAACCGCCACATTACTGTCATTCTTGTGGTTAGGTCTGTAAAAGGAAGCCGATTGCCCTAAAAGTGATGATGATGAATTTCCGTGTCCTGAGGCATTGTTCATAACGAGAGAGTGAGGCTCTTGCGGAATAACAAGGCTAAGCTTGTCAGAGTGCAATTGCTCCACATGTTTCCCTATTGTCGGTGCCCTCCTTCGAAGAACATTCCGTGTTCGTTTTTGCGGGGGCAATTGTTGTCCAGCAACGAAAGGCGAGGGTGAAGGTTTGCTAATCACCGGGGCCGAGACCGACGAGGAAATTGGCTGGGTGGAACTATGAGAAGAAGCAGATACTGGCGTAGTTGGAGAGGTTGTGCTACCAATACTGGGGCGCGGAAGCATGGACAGACGATTTCCACGACTGGTAGATCGCTTGATAGCCGATGGCGCTGATACTGGGCCAGTCACTTCGGCATCTGAGAATGACGAGGTTCTGCTCCTAGGGGTGTGGTCGACTGGTCTCGCAATTTGGGATCGCGAAGGTCGGCCATAGACATTGGTACGCGATAAGTTTGAAGAAGCATCGTGCATGTGATGGCCAGAACTGTACGACATGGCGTACAGAGTGAAGTTCCCGGTTCCAATCCAGGGACAAGTGATTGATCTGCGGGTACATGTACTTCGTTATAGTAACCATCACGTCGTTAGGGTATATAGCTGTCTGACTTGATCAGCTCTTTGGTCCAACTTCATGTTCAATATGTCATCTCACGGCATCTGAGTCATGTCCAACGAAGATATCAATATTGATGGGCGCCTAGCGCTTCATTGGTGGGGGTATAGAATTAAGTAGAAAGTAGATGGAATGCGCACAAAGGGTATCTCAAAGTCGCACTAAAAATTCAAGTGTCAATAGACATTGCAAGGATTAAGAATTATAAAAAGAAAAAGTTCTTCTGAACTCACAGACGTCAGTAGAGAAAAGTTCAAAAAGTTCACTGTGGATCGAATAAACCTGCAGCTGCTTCGCCACCGTACGTGGCGTTGAATTTCAGTCTCCGTTGGCCACGTCAGAGATAAAATGCAAAAATAAATAAATAAATTATACAGTCAAGGTCAAGATGAAAAAGATCGGAGACGAGGAATTTCCAAGATGCCAGAGATTTATGTGCGGACTGGGGTTGCCCCCTCTGATGTGGGGGAAAAATGCATTGAAACCACAATGTCGATGTAGAAAGAACACAGGGGATCTTATTGGCAAGAGAGCGATGTGACTACTGTGATAAGACGGGAAGAATTCAAGAACTGTAAAGACCTAGAACCTGTCAAAAGAACGCGAAAGTTGTTGCTTCTGAAGCGCCCCCATCGCAAAGTCAAGGAATTCTACAAATAGTTAACTCACTAGTCAGGGCGATCCCCCAGTGGCCGGATCTGGACGACTGCGCGCACGAGAAAGCCCACATGGGGAGGTAAAAGGGTAAAAGCCGGTCCACTCGAGGGTTCTCCCTTAGCACGGACTTATTGTTGGCTACTTGGTTTAGACGGTATGGCCCTCGCGGCAAATAGCAACAACGTGACAGGACGATGGTATAGCCCGTGGCGTACCCGGGCTATCATTCATGTCTGGCTTGAGCGTTGAAAAGTTCCCCCTACAATTTCTGACTCGTTCGCATGTCAGATCAGCCGATAGACTCAAGCTGAGTATCTGCAGGATTAGAACTGTACATATGTTTAGCGCACAAACTCGTATTGGCAACCAGTCTGGTTATCGCGTCTCCGGCCTTTCGGACAGCGCATTCGGAGACGCCGAACGACTCAACCCCAAATGGTGAAATGATCGACGCGAAAGTGATTTTCGTTTTTCTCTTTTTTTTTACAACATAGTTGCAACTCCAGTCTTTCCTGGTCATTCGGGGAATTTCCCAACGTGGTTTCAAGGGTTCATGCATAGAGAAGACACCCTAAATTGCTTCATCTTTCCGAAATAGTCGCATATTCACTACCGATCCATTGTGTTTGATATCGTATACTCTGAGACATAGTCCCTTGAATTTCTCAACGGCCATAGATATCCATAGTTTGGTACTGAGGCCCGTCCCGGACCTTTCGGGGAACGTCTCAAGGTTCCAGGGATGAAAGTGAAGGGACTTTAAAGTTGAGTCTAATGTCTAGACTCGTAGGATTCCAACAGCCAGTAACTGTCCGCAGAGGGCATTTCGTCTTTAGACTGGGGTGAGTTCGATACTCAAGCCGTGGAGTCTCGAGACTGCAGTGGAGCCCGCTAGTCACTGGGCTGTGATGGCCCTCTGGATAATCGAGCAATGAACAAGCCCTGGACGACAATCATATGTTAGCACGAAGCCACCGTCTAAAAAAAGCCCGCTGTAGGTTGTCATTCGCGGGGAGGCCGCTGACCTAAGTGGGGAGGGCGTTAATCCGGACAATTGGAGCAACGAATGACAATGAGAAATGCGTCTGGGGCGGCGTTGACCAGTGTACGTTGTATGTTGCAATTGTCATATTGTATGTACTCCATGTAAATGTACTCTCGGACTCTCATACTCCGTAGTAAAAGGAAGAGTTCGAGGTCCCACTATCACAAACTGGGCCGTACTCGCCTAGTGACTGGTCGTACTGGTCGACGCCTATCCTGCAGGAACAAGCGACTAATGCACTTTTCAGCTGACTTCGCACGCAGTCACCGGGGAATTTTTTCTGGGGGCCGCGAGAAAACCTAAGATTGAGTTCTATCTGGGTATGTTGTAGGTCTGTGCTTGGACATGGGAAATGGAGAAGTTGAGAGATCTCCAGTTTCCTACTGTACACACCACCTGGCAACTGGGTATTATTCTACTCCCTTGGATTGCCTACATCCTGTACATATGGATATACGGACAGGGCTATTTTCACTCTACAAAATATGAATTCCATAGACTTATACATTTTCATTGACATTCACATATATTAAAACAAATCGAATGGAATGATTGACCCTGAAATTGCCCAGTAGCATATCAACACACAAACGCCCATGATGAAAGAACAAGAGATGAAACCGAAGCCGAAGTCATAGACCAGACAAACAAACTATTGGAAACATTCAAGCAGCTGCTGCGAACCGCTTCTTACGAGCCTCCATGGCCGCAACATCCTTCTCACTCCAATTCTTCTGGACGCTGTTCCCTCCGGCATTAGGCTTCTTCACGCCAGCATTCGTCCTGTTCCCATCGCCGCGGTTGCGGTTTCCATCCCCACGCTGACGGTTGCGGTTGCGTCCATTATCGCGTCGCTTTCCTCCACGACCCCCCTGGTCGCGGTTGTCATTGCGTCTCTTACGGGAGCGCTCATCAGGAAGTGCCTGGTCAAGACGGCTTACACCAGCAGCCGAACCAGTCTCGTCTTCAGCACCAGTACCGAACCGCTTAGCGCGCTCCAGCTGCTTCGTAGCCTCCTTCAACGCTGTGTCGTCATCCTCAACAATACCGAACTTCTGCGCGCGAGCCTTGCGCTTCGCCAGTTCCGCCTCCAGATCGGTCTGGGGCAGTCCTCGCGTGTAATCAACGGCGGGCTTCTGTTCAGTCGCGGCTTCGGGTTGAGTGGTTGGTTCAACGATGGCGCCGGTCGCCTCGACCTTCAAGTCCTCGGTGGTGGCGGGGTTCTCGTCAAGCTGCTGGTTGGGAACAGCAACGGGGTTGGAAACTGCGCCCTGGCCCCCGGCAGCAATTGCAGCTGCACCGGTTTCTGTGGATGGCTCGATAATTGTCTCGGCGGGTTCGTCGTCCCAGTCAATGACGTCCTCGGGGGCGTCGGTCTTGGCTGCGGCAGGAGCTGCAGCAGGAGCGTTGGAGGGCTTGTTCTCGTCGTCTTCCTGGAGGCGCGATACCATGTCGGCCTTCTTTCCGGTGTGGGGGAGAGAGCGAGTCTTAAGGATCTCGACTAACTCGGCGTTGGTCTTCTTGCTGTAGTCGGTGGCCATTTTGCGATCGGAGATAGGTAGGCTGCAATTGGTGGAGATAGAGGGTAGTGGCAGGAGCGATTGTTATGATGGTCAGATGTTTGATATTCAAAGCAGACCAAATATCGTACTATGTGATAAACAAAGGAATGGCAGTTGAAGGAAAGACGCTCAGAGACGCGATCTCACCCAGTGGAGGTCCCCAGGTGCAATTACAATAATTACATAAGCAATTTAGAATGATCCCATTGGCCACCCAGGCACCAGGCAACAAAGCCAGATCCACCTCTTTTGAAGCTCCTCAGTTGATAGACTTGTCGATTTCTCTTATATTCTTATGTTCTACAGCCTATTCCTTCGATTGAGGATATATACTAAGATCCACAAGGCAGCTAGGTGCGACCCTTTTAAATCCTTACTTGTTTGTTAAGGCCCACAGATATGGCAGAAAGACCTACAACATATTGACAATGAATGCACAGCTTGTGGCTGGTCCACTGAAAAACAGAAGCGGTGTCATTATTCTAGCCATATCAAACTCTTCTATGGGGCCAGCCAGAGAGGGTTATGGGCTATTGGTTCGGATGTGATCTTGAAAGACCGTCCAAATGGGCCTCCTAAAACTGAAGTCAAAACAATGGAATACCTCGCGCATCACACAGCAATCCCGGTTCCAACAGTTTTGCGTGAATGGGTTGACAATGAAAACCGGTATATGGTTCTTATGGAACGAATGAAAGGTCAAACTCTTGAAGCTGCTTGGCCTACACTTTCTGAAACTGAGAAAGAGACCGTCGCTGACCCGGTGGCTGAAGCTGTGAAGCAACTGCGGTTTTTTGAGTAAGCGCCTATGCAAGATATAAACCAAGGCCAGATATATTCAGGGTGGTTATTTGGAGATCCTAAGAAGCCTTTCGGACCCTTCAACTCTGAATCTGAGTTGTGGGATGGGCTACATCACTGGTTCCATCAATCACCTACCAAGGTGTTTCCAGAACGTGCGTTGGAAGCCTTCAGGAAGCGCTTACCTAAATGTCGTCCTTATGTCCTCACACAATGGGATCTAAACGTGGGGAACATTATGGTTGAAAGCGGCAGACTTGCTGGAATACTTGACTGGGAATATGCAGGGTACTTTCCTATCTGGTGGGAATATGTTGTGCTTCACATTGGGTTGTCTGAGGTGGATGCGGAGTGGAAGAAGCTGGTTCGACAACGTATTGAACCTCATGTTGATGGCAAACAGTTTTGGTTTGATTTTTACTCGCTACGTAACTATCCGAATGTAGACGAGGACGGCCAGGAACTCTTGGGGGAATTATCCTCTGATAACTAATTGAAATTTCTAGCGGACGGTCAAGCGGCGGCTCGCTGTGCAAAGTTACGGGTGGAAAGGCGGCCGTTTCTGGCGCCAGAGGCTGTCATTTTCGGCGTCGTTTTCGCAGGTCCCTTATTCAAGTTGTAAATTTGTCGACACTCAGCCAACCCTCACTTCCCTATCACTTCCCCATCAGATCTCCCTGATCACCCCATCACCCTTCTAAGGTTGTAATGCCACTCCACGATGGATCCATGCTCCCCCCGGTGCAATCAAGTCATTCGAATATGCTTCACTCTCCCTTCCGCTCGAGTTGCCGCAAGAATCGCTCTTTGGTCCCCTGCAGTTGACTCAAGATGCGCTGCCTGTTCCGCCATCCCAAGGAGGGTCGTAGCAGCCTGTCAGAGTTGAGATAGAGATGCTGCCAATCCAGAGCATCTTCTGGCGGGGACTGGACATTGTTTAGACAGTTATCATCAACGAATCGACGTCTCCAGTAACTGTCCGGGATCATTGGATGCCAATGCGGAAACACGGAAAGCAGATTTTGGATGTCCTTGTGATGTCCCAAATAATCTGCGATGTTCAAGATGAGTTCGGTTGGGAGAAACACATTCCTGGGTCTGAAAGTACCCTGAGATCGTCGGGACATTGTATGGGTGGGTATTGAAGGTTGCCACGTTGGCTCAGAACCCTTCTCCCTCTTCTTCGTGTACTTTGCTGCAAACCTGGCGACTACCTTGTCAACGTAGGAGTCGTTCAGTGGATCCGCACCGCGAAAGTCACGCGGCATATGGCTCAGGTCCTCATCACCCATGCCACGATACGATGTAGGGGTTAGGCGGAATTTTCCTGGCAAACCGACACCCACCTTGAGCAGTTCTGCCACGGGGTAAATTCGGCTTGGACTAGACACAGGCCTCGTGGGCATCCATGGCTGACACATTGCGCGCACGAAGATATCCATATTCTTTTTGATCAACTCAACGTCGAGAATTCGAGTCATGAGGCGCCAGCATCGCTCGTGCATAGGAAGTATCAGAAGTTGTGCAAGCACCGAGAAAAATTTCGGAGTGGGCAAGGCGTGCTGAATAGGGCCTTGGTAATTCCATAGAACCATTTGATTATCATCCTGTGGGAGGCATATTGTTTGACCTGGTCGAAGCTCGCCAACACCAGAGAGATGGAATGGGCCTTCTGGGCCGAAATTTTCGAAAGGGTTTAAATACACTGTGGCCACGCCCAAGGCTAGAACAAACATCATCTAATCAGGGCGTCAAAAAGAACACTTACGAACTCGAAACGTGCAAGACCATGTCCACCTCCCGCCGAAGTGTATCTCATCCAGATCTGTCGGTCTTCCCTCGATCCATCGATCATGCAGTGAGAAAAGGCGTATGCCTTTTGGTGCATCACCACGTATGATCTCGGAAACACCAGTCGAAAAGATATAAATACTTTCGCCGCATAGGTTGCAGGCGGGGAATGCATTCAAAAGCAGGCGTCCTCGCCTTCCCGAATGGGACATGCTTGCAGGCGGATACAAGAGTATGCAGTTGGTGCTGGAGAGACACAAAGCTGCATTCGCAGTAGAAAGGTGATAGGCAGAATAGAAGTGAGATGAAGATGGGAGATAGATTAGAGAGATGAGAGAGAGGGAGAGAGGGAGAGAGGGAGAGAGGTCGACAGATATAAGCATGTCACCTGCAAATGCCTGGGGCAGTGACGTTGAATGTTTTGGCAGCTTCAGATGGATTTTAGCAAACAAGTACGCGGTTTTTCGTCTTTTCTCTCTTTTCTTTTCAGGCTTTGGTGCAGTCGAGCCCACTGGCGTGAACAGTCCCACCGAAGACATACATTTTTTGGTAATTATTAGAAGCATCAAGTCTTTGTAAGACTACGAACATAGATAGCTTCGCAGTTTGGATGTTGTAATGGGCAATTCGTAATAAATTAAGTATTACCAAGTACTGAATGCAACGACCTAGATATCTCGTAGCATGATTTGAGATTTTGTATTTGAAGGATAGCCTATTCTAACATTGATCGTCGTGGAATGCCTTTTGGGTCCTCAACATGGCTCTCGTCAACTCATTTCTACTGCTCATACTTCTTGAAAAATGGTCCTCGCCGGAAAGAAAGTCTTCCAATCCGCCTGTAGTTACCATCTCCTTTGTCAAGGCTCATCTTGAACTCCACTCCATCCACCATAAATTCGCTGAAGCAGTCCAAGTAGGCATCTGTCCATTCCATCCAACCCTCCAGTCGCTGCCTCATCGCAAGATTGCTGGTGTACCGCTCGGCTTTCTTGTCTGGCTGCGTCACCCATTCAAACAACTTCAAGTTTGGGACAGTCATGGCCCAGAAAGGGATATCGGGTTGATTCAGTTCCCCGCGAAAACATGGGCCTGGATCGATGACGACCATGAATCGGATCCGCTGGATATTTTGTTTGCTGAAGGTTTTCTTGAGTGTAGCTTCTGCTCGTTTGCTCAGGTAGACTTCGAACAAGTTCTCGCCATAAAGGATGTTCAGGCATTCGTCGCTCATTTGTTTTGAAACATGTAAGACGTTAGTCCAGTGAGGCCTGGTGTTGAGGAACCGGTCCTCTTCGGGCGGACCACGCGTAGAAACCAGAGGCTCGACTCCGTAGGGCCGGTACATCGCGCTTGACACTTTGATGGCGCATTTCCGGGGGATGCAGAAGCCAAATATCTTCAAGCGTATCTCGGCAGGTAAGGTGAAGAGTAGTGGTGTCACAGGAGCTGTAGTTGGTCGTTCAGACTGGTGGTCTCGGGGACTCTCCATTGATGCTGGACTTGCAAGGCGAGATCCCATCCCTTCCTATGTCTCGGTCAAGTGATGACTAGATATTTTCGTATTCCGGATCGGTGGAGAGTGTCTCCTCAACAGGATCAAACCCGTGATCGATCTCAAGATAGACCGATGACTGGGCACGGTGCAGAGGGAGATATTGAAAGATATGGTTAAAATAGTGAGATAGCAACAAGTGATAGGTTCCATAGAAGATAGGAGGGATGGTAGGGGCCCCCGTCGGCGGCTGGGCCAAGTTGAAGATACCTAGATAGCTTGGATGCTGAGGTGAGTAATAGGCAGGAAGAAGAGTCTCGGCGACTGGATTGTCAAAAGGCCTTGCGTTTACTCTGATGAAAAAACCCATTCACATCCTGACGATCTTGGGTAAGCGCCGTGCGGTGGCCCAAGGCTCCGATGTCCAGAGGCTATGACAAAATATTGAACGTTCTCTTTGGTAATATTCATCTACAATATCTAGCCATATAGGTACATATTGTTATGTGTAGTTACACAAGCGGGAGAAGTGAAATATTCAATCATTCATGGTGCCCAGCACCGAAGGACTAACTTAGAGTACGATTTTCTGTGTGCCTGTCTTCTCTTTGAGATCCCTATATAGCCGCTTGTGCTGTTCCAAAAGAATCAGCGTAGCCATAGTCTGAGGCCCCAGGCGAACAAAACCAGGCGTCCACCCTCGAAAGACCCATCTTATTCCCTCTGTAGTTGTAAGATCCTTCATAACATGCAATATTCCTTGCTTGGTTGACGACCCCATTAACTGAGTCTTGATCACATCAATCGGACTGCACAGTGTTGTAGCAACCAGTGCAGCCAAGAAGGAGGCCGATAAATGCAAACCAGGATGATCATCACGAATCCCAGTGGTTGCCACCATCAGATCCCTAAAACTATCATATGAAGCAAGCTGGCAGCTGGTCATCATACCGCAGCGGAAAGCATTCGGCCACAATCCCTGCCCAAAGGTCTTCCATCCCTCTTGACGTTTGATCTTTCTCCACGCATCGAAGATGTGCCGGTAATTGCGACGAAGATGGGCAGGCAGTGAACCGTCATTCTGCATGCGGATGTTGCCTATATCTGAGGAGTTGCCGAAGATTGCACCCGTAAATCCGGATATTCCTGCCAATAACCCAAGAACTGGTGGGGAGGTGGGAATGTTGTTCGCTTTGGTTTGTTCTTTTAGTGTCTCATAGAGGCCGATGCGGACTGAGCCATATGTTACTGCCGAATGAGTGAGTATCGCCTGGATTGATGGGAGAGATGGAACAGTTAGGTGGACTGACACTGTCTCATGAAACCTGCCGAAAGCTTCAGAATATGAGTATTTCGTCATGATTACCCTTGTTCTTTATTAGACCTACTCCATTATAAAGCGCAAGCACGCCCTCTCCCTGAACAATTCGAATGCAGGTCTTACGTGTTCCAGCTTTCACACCACCCTGCTCCATTTGCATTCTGACCTTAACTATGACTGATCAGAATTGTTTTGGAAGATTGGGAACGGCCGGGCTTACTCAGGTCCAAAGGGTGAGAAACAAGGACCGCCATGCATGATGCGGAGCCGCCGAACCACTTGGGATAAAGGATTGATTGAGAGCTGTCTATTGACTTGCCCATTTTGAGTATTTTGGAATAAATTTCATTTCATTTCTGAGGTCATCTAGAACTGTTGAATCTTTTTGTATCTTGCGGAGTGGCATATAGCCGATTTGCAGACCATCACAAAGCCGGCCCTGGTGCGGGGGTTACCGAATTGATGATGAACTAGGTTATTGTGACTGCAAACTTTGAATGCTCAAGTTCAGAATACCCGTGGGCGTACCGTAATGGCTTTATGTACGATATGAATTAAGGATGTTGTGCTGTGCCTGTTGAGCTAGCAAATGGGACATGCGTGAATACCCACTGTTTCTCGTTATCAATCAGCGCTGGGTTCACTACATGTTCATTTCTAACAGTGGGCATTCCAAGGTTCTAATAGTAACCAACGGATGATGGCTGGACGGTTGGGGTGGTAGAAGCCTTCTGTTGGTCGCCTGGTTCAAGTTGCCTAGGAAACCGTCCATAACCTTAAAAGAGCTGACAAAACACACAAAACAATGGAGAACTTCACATTAACAACTCAAGAGACCGTAAAGCGAATCATTTGATAGATACGGACGTAGATTCTGAACAGCCATCTTCTCCAAGCGCCCGGACAAGCCGAACAGTTGATGAAAAGGGGTTCGCGTCTATCGGGGGTAGTGTAAGCCCAATGACACTGTGCAACGAGGCATGCGCAAGCACAGGGGCCAAGTCGCGGGGTCCAAAAATAGGAATAATCAAAGTGTTTCCTGGACGGAAACTTTCAGAGATTAAACTGAAAAGAACAGATACTACACTTGATCTAAGCCAATAGGCAAAGAGAGCTGGAGAAGAAAGAAAAGAAGAGGAAGTTCGGGGGGCAGGAGGACTTACTTATACCATGAGGGCGGTGTGATCTTGCCATCTACATTGACAAACGTGGCAAACAACAAAGCGGTCAGGGGAATATCAGGTTGCTTTCCAAAGGATCTTGTCTTCAAACAGTGGCAACAGGTGGTATTATCTGCTGGGAATGCGATAATAAGAATGGCTACCCGTGGATATCTCGGGTTATTTCCTTGGGTAACCTGTGGGCCAATGTAGATCTGGTCTTCTATGTAGTATATAGATTATGCAAAGGTACCTTGTACTATATAAATCAGGCTTGAAGTCATGCTAGTTAGATGCATGGAATATCCCTACATTGAAAATGAGACAGCTCACGGAAGAAGAATCAGATGTTCACTATACACAGGGCTTGGTTGAAGCAGTAGAGGTAGAAAAAAAAACAGGCACACAAAGGAGAATGACAAGACATAATAGCACAACGCCATGGGAAGAAAACATGGAGAATTTGGTACACCCTAGCCAGGATCGAAAGTTCCAGGGTTTATACATCTCAAGGAAAATAGGTGGTTCCTCTTGTCTGATTTTGCCCCAGCACAGGCGAATCTAACCATCTAAGAGGGCGCCATGGGAAGGTTTTCTTCGGGTTTGGTTTTTCTTTTTTATTATTGCGCGGCCAATATCATTTACCGATCAACCTCACCGAACACAAGATCCATAGTACCTAGAGATTCAATGTTAGAAGCTAGGATTGAAGAAGACGGGGAACAAAGACTTACCGATAATTGCGACAGCATCAGCAAGCAGGTGACCACGAGACACCTGATCAAAGCCACCCAAGTGGGCGAAACCAGGAGCACGGATCTTGCAGCGGTATGGGCGCTCACTGCCATCACTGACCAGGAAGACACCCATCTCACCCTTGGGGGCCTCGATGGCTGAGTAGGTCTCACCGGGGGGCACGGAGTAACCCTTGGTGAAGAGAAGGAAGTGGTGAATAAGAGCCTCCATGTTCTCCTTCATGGCGGCACGAGGAGGAGGGGAGATCTTGTAGTCCTCCACGCGGACCGGACCGGCGGGCATCTTGTTCAGACACTGGTGGATGATACGGAGGGACTGACGGAACTCCTCCATGCGGCAAAGGTAACGGTCGTAGCAGTCACCGTTGACACCGACCGGGACGTCGAACTCAACCTGGTCATAGGCATCGTACGGCTGCGACTTGCGGATATCGTAGGGAACACCCGAGCCACGGAGCATGACACCAGTGAAACTCATGTTGAGCGCATCGGTGGCGTTAACAACACCGACACCCTGGGTTCTGGCCTTCCAGATACGGTTATCTGTGAGCAGCTCCTCGGTCTCGTCAATGCGGTCACCGAACTGAGTGGCCCACTGGTAGATGTCGTCCAAAAGACCAATGGGGATATCCTGCGAGACACCACCGGGGCGAACGTAGGCTGCGTGGAGACGGGCACCGGAGACACGCTCGTAGAATTCCTAAAGCACCCGAAGTGTCAGTAAATAAAACCTAGCCGCAATAGCTTTTTGCAGCGCTCAATTACTCACCATAAGCTTCTCACGCTCCTCGAAGCCCCACAGGAAAGGAGTCAGAGCACCGACATCCATTGCGTGGGAGAGGACGGACATGAGGTGGTTCAGGACTCGGGTCATCTCGCCGAACAAGGTCCGGATCCACTTGGCACGGTCAGGGATCTCGACGTTCAAGAGCTTCTCAACAGCCAAGGAGAAACACTGCTCGTTCGTCATCATGGAGACGTAGTCCAATCGGTCAAAGTAAGGCAAAGCCTGCATGTAGGTCTTGTACTCAATCAACTTCTCGGTACCACGGTGAAGCAAACCGACGTGGGGATCGGAGCGAACAATCTCTTCGCCATTGAGTTCTAGAATCAATCGGAGCACACCGTGAGCAGCGGGGTGCTGAGGACCAAAGTTGACAGTGTAGTGACGAATCTTGCGGTCGATCCCTTCGGCCTCGGATTCAAGACCAGCAGCCTCGGGGTCCTCGGGAACACCCTTGTTGGCGAGGGAGGTGAAGGTCGGGTCGGTCGGCACAAGTCGTGTGGCCTGGTAGCTAGCAGCCTCTGCCTGACGGCGAGGAACAGAGGTGGCTATCGAGCGGGAACGAGGAATGGATGTGTTGAGAGAGGAGGGGCGGAGGCAGAGCCTTTTGGGCGCATTGCCCGCTAGGCGGGCGAAAGAAGCGGCCATGGAGGATGGGGAATTGGAGGTCCAAGAGGGAAAAGAGGGGAGATGATCCTCAATCCGGGCGCATTCAATGGGTGGATATGGCTCGCTACGGATAGGGAACTCGCTGAAGGTCTCAAGTTGGGAGTCGCATTTTGGCCAGTCACGTGAATAGCTGCCGGGTCATCAGCCGTGCGCTGGTTGGCCTGAAGGGGTCACTATACTGTGTGGCTGATGGCTCCACGCTAGCCTTTCTTTGGTTTAGCGTAGTGCATTCCTCACATAATTTTCCATTTCTGGATTATGTAATGAACTATTTCCTGTGCAGAATAAAGCCCCCTTTGCTGCCTCAGGCAAACTGGAAAATTGCTTCGAGAAATCTCTCTTATCGGCGATCGCGGATTTTACCATCAACCTTCACCAGACCCTATACAGTTGCTCACCATGGCGCCTCTTGTTCCCTCGCAGGAGGAGCTGCAGCGCCGCCGTGTATGTCTCTAGTAATGACTCCATGCAGCTCAGAATACTAATCGTCCTAGATCATCGGCATCAATGCGGAGACCGTTACCAATATCCCCTCTACCGATTTTCCTGGCCATTGGCCCGGAGAGTCGCATGGGTGGGCACTGGACGAATTCAAGAATGTATGTATTGGAATACTACCAGGAAGGTATACTCTGCTGGATTCAATCAATTCTGACCATTTACGTCCAACAGAAATTCCAGGTCGAATTCCACCGCAATGAGCGGTTCGAGGCTTCTTTTTCACTGATCGGTCTGGACGCCGCAGTCGCCAATGCTTTCCGTCGTATCCTTATGGCTGAGATCCCCACCATCGCCATTGAAGACTGCTTCATTCACAACAACACTTCCGTCATTCAAGACGAAGTGCTCGCATCACGACTGGGCCTGATCCCCCTCAAGGGTTCTATCGAGGGAATCAACTGGATGCACTGGTTCAAGAAGGCGTCTGAAGACGGAAGCGAGGAGGAAGATGGTCCTTGCGACTTCAACACCATTGTGCTCCATCTTGACGTGGAATGCTACAAGAACGAGTACGCAGACAAGGACGAGCAGGACCCCCGCAAGCTGTACACCAATGCCCATGTTTACGCCAAGGACCTCATGTACATGCCCGTTGGCCGTCAGGAACAGTACTTCGTCGGCGACGGTGCTATTGCACCTGTCAACCCCGACATTCTGATTGCCAAGCTCCGTCCTGGCCAGAAGATTGAGATGGAACTCCACTGCCAGAAGGGTATCGGTGCCGATCACGCCAAGTTTTCACCCGTCGCTACCGCTTCATACCGTCTCTTGCCTGATATTAAGATCGAACGTCCCATCATTGGCGACGATGCGAAGAAGTTTGCCAAGTGCTTCCCCAAGGGTGTGATTGGCCTTGAGCCCGTCACCTCTGAAGAGGCCGCGCAGCCTGGAAGTGGATACGAAGGCCACGCTGGCGAGCAGAAGGCCGTCGTGAAGGATGCGTTCAATGATACTGTCAGCAGAGAGTGTCTGCGTCACGAGGAGTTCCAGGGTAAGGTCAAGCTAGGACGTGTGCGCGATCACTTCATCTTCAATGTGGAGAGTACCGGTCAATTTGAGAGTGACATGCTCTTCTTGGAGGCTGTCAAGGTTATGAAGCTGAAGTGCAACCGGTGGAAGAGAGGTTTGACCGATCTGATGGGTTGATCAAAGGGTATTTTCTCTGCTATACCTTATTATATGCATTCTTTGGCGTTGGATTTTTTTGGCCGCCTTTGCGCTGTACATTTACGAAAAGTCGATCAGGGCTTCACCTCATGAGGCTGGAGTCTGGATGTGTTAATTGTCTTGGAAAAGAGCCCAACAGTTATCCTTTGAATTCTACACAGTTAACTAAGGCTAATCATTCCGGTCATAAGCTATCTAATTTCTCGTAATTTTCGCGTGTAAAGGCAAAACAGGTTGCCTTTATTTGAAGTGAAGACGGAAGCGGAATGTGGTGGTGTAAGCTGGGTCGCTGACAGCGACTTCCTCGCCATCCTCGATCAAGTCTGCCAACTTCTTTCCCAAGTGAGGTCGGCTCATCTCCTCTAGCTGAGGTGGAAAACGCTGGTAGAGAGTCTTCTCTTCAGTCCGCATGCTAGGCTTCTTTAATTGAGCCTCGGCCCTTTCCCCGAGGCTGTCAATGAACTCGCCCAGGGTCATATTGGGATCCACGTTCATCTTGCGGGCAAGTTCTCCGCACACGGGGCAGTCGGGCTTCTTCTCCGCCTCGAAAGTGTAGGTGTACACCCCTTCCTCGCCAGCATACATCATGTAGTTGGCTAGGAATGGATTGCAGCTAGTGGCGATCTTCAGCACTTCTGAAGTTGTGGAGGCCGCAATGACGGCGTTCGTTGATGCGATAGCCGGTATGATATTTTTGACCACACCCTGAGTCATCTGGAAGGTAACGCCATGGATATGGAATTGCTGGGCACGTTCGTAAGCGGCATTGTATATCCACGATATGTGTTCCATGTTGTCACTGTCAAAGGTGTCATCTTTTCGCTTCTCTTGCCATGCGATCTGGTGCGCCCATTCAATGCAGTGTTGAGGCTGGCGCGGGATGGTGGCAATTGTGCAGAGAGGGACAGCTGGACGAGGTGCATGCATATCCAGTTGGCACTCAATGCAGGATGAGATAGAGGGTAGAATGACACGGGCTTGGCCCTTGAAACCTGTTTGATATATCAGCAACATGCTCTTGAGTGTGTTTGGTGATACAAGTAGATACCTTCAGTTCCACCATCAACAAGTGGCTTCAGGCTCAAGGGGTCATCTTCATCCACCATTGAGATCAAAGTGGAATTGATCCAGCGCCGAGCTTCGATACTGTCCAAGCCACAGACGACAATATTAAATTGCATGTAGTAATCCTCATCTTTATCCTGGATTTTGCCGACATAGGGTGTGATATTCACTCCCTTCACTCGCTTTTGCACAAAAGCAGCGGCGACTTCAGCTTTGGGCTTTCCGATATCTGCCTGGCGGAAGAGGAATTGTCGATTGAGATTTGATATGTCAATGGTGTCTATCGACTGTGAGCTTCTGGCCTTGGCATTATGAGTTGAAAAACATACCCATGTCGATGACGTGAATATCTTTGAATCCTGACAGTGCCAGGTTCTTTAAAATCTCGCATCCTAGTCCACCAGCTCCGCTATATTTCAGTTAGTCCTTCATCTTGGTAGACTATCACAACTTTGCGAGGTTGACCAACATCACCCTAAGATTCATATTAGCAAAAGTACTCTCTCCGAAGTGAATCAACTTACAGGATTTTGGAATGTTCCAGGGCATTGATAGGCTCGGGGCCAGGGTTCCAGTCGTCATCTGTAAAAGGACCACGTTTACTTAGGACGTTGTAGAGGTGCTTCCTGGGTAGGGTATTAGAGCAGATCAGAGGTCTCAAGGATCATTCAGCGCACCATCGACCTTGTTGATCCACGTAAATTCGGGATTCTGGGGCACCTGGAGTTTCCGAATCCACGTCCATCTTGATAGAATCCTGTTACAGGCAACTGGTGAGAGTAAATAGGCGCAGTATCAAGTCGCGCTACACAGGTAAACACTCGTTGCGGTAGATGGCAGACAGAGTGAACTTGATGAGAGTGGTATCAGGTACAGATCCAGTTCAGCTTTTGATCGGATCACCAAAGTACTCAAGTCCAGTGTAGTGAAGAGGATGAGTTGACAACATCACCTGCGCGTGGGCTGTTTCGGGGTGACTATGGCTGACTAATCTCAGGCCCGCCTACTGTAATCTTCACCTCAGGCACAACCTCTCTTTCCCCGAAGTGAGATTCAAGTCGAAAATGGAGGACCTCCTGACGGCAGTGAAAACTGTCAAGCGAGATTCAGATGCCCTTGTTACACCTGCTGTCGAGTCTCAGCGTGCTGGTCCGCCAGTAAGAAACGACTTCGATCCTGAACATCTATCATCACGTCACATTATAGATCTACTCAAAAGCAGTCCCGATCGTGAACAGCTGTCTGCCATTTTGGCAGCCCTTGATCCCTTCAGCAAATCCAAAACTCCAAAGGACTTCGACCTCCGGATTGCAAGTCCCATCACAGCCCAGATTCTCCAACTATTAGTCAGCACTACGATTCCAGATCATTGGGGATCGCTGGGTGCGAAAGACAGCAAAGGGAAAGACGCCAAAGCTCGAGCAGCATTATTGAGATGTCTTAGCAGCGTCGCGGGTCTCGGTTCCTTGGTGGCTCAGCTGCGATCTCTAATCAATGCAGCCCGCGTTTCTGCCCAGCAAGCCCAAGGTTCAAGCAGCCAACTTGGTATACGGGATATCTTGGCTGTGTTTTCTGCTTTGCTAGAGCCGAAAGACTTTTTGTTCCGTCTTTCTACGGATATTTCGGTCATCTATGACAACAAGACTCGACAGCAAGTTACGTGGAGAGAGCTTGTGTCGCTCGTTGCTGCCGGCAAGATTTTATCGACAGCAGCCGAGGCTCTTACGGTTGTTGATGAGTCAAAATCAGTATCTTCAATCTCCTGGATTGGAAATGGTTCCCAATATGCATCATGGCTTGGGTGCAATATTTCTCATATGGCGGCAGGACTAGCCCCAAATAACGAAAGCGACTGGGCCTCAGTTGCTTTGTTGACAGGGCGAGCCTTAAGCCTTGGATATACAGGTGAATATACAGCGATGGCTTTAATTGAGCCCCAGGCTAACATTACACAGATCAGGTTGTCAAGGAAATCTACTCGGGTCTCCTTCTTTCGCAGTCTTTGCCGACACACTTCGGAATCTTATTAGATCACCTCAGGCGAACGGAGCAGCTTGCATTTGTAGAGGCAATCTTCCGCAACATACAACGAAAACACTTTTTAAATGATTTGTCGGATACAGTGGGCCAGTCAATCACCCCTTCAGAGCCCATTAAAGGAGTGGCAGGTTTGATTTCTGTCATGATCTCTTCTCGGCCAGAGCTGGAAAGCCAGATCGTGGAATGGCTCTCAAAATCGCAAGGTGGCTCGATAAACACGTTGGGACTACGTCGTGCACTATTAGCCACTCTCAGTAACCGCAGTAGTAAGTTCGCGTTGCCGAAGGGAATACAGACAATGAAACTAAGGACCTCCAACAGGTGTGTTGAAATCACTACTCATACGCAGCCTTGAGCAATTCGGAGACAAGTTCTCTATCAAACATGTCCCAAGCGTGGTTCAGAATGGTTTGTCGACAGTCCACAGTCCTCTGTACCCAAAATATTAGCCTCTGACATTAAATAGCAACCGCGCAGGTGATTCTGCTTGCCGCTGGCCACCTCTTTCGGCTAGATCAAGCGCAAGTGAAAGATGTAGGCCGGTCAGGAGCTTATCTCAACGCAGTTTCCAATCGACTCGCTGCGTCCTCTAACAGAGCGCGACTTCTTGGCATGATCATTGGGACAGGAATATCTGAACTCATTGAGGAACCAGACAAAGTGCTGAGATTTGACCTAGAGGACATGCGAAGCGAGGAAGCCCTTTGGTATTTGGGGTTAACAAAGGTCCGAGATGAGGTCGGTTCGCCTGAATCCATCAAATCATTGCAAGAGGCATTGCCAGGAAAACCAAAACTTGCACGTTCCAAGCCAGTACAAAAGCCGAAAGCACAATTCTCCCGCCACCATACAAGCAAGATTGTTGCTATTGAAGAAGTCGACGATGGTGACGAAGATGAAGACGAAGATGATGATCTTATTCCGTATGAAAAGCCGGACGACGACGCATACGATTCTGATGACGATCCCACGTTGATCCAACGGAATAAGCCGACTGCGCCTGTGTAAGTGCTGATTTTGCCTGCTGGTATCTACCTCACTAACAAATGTAAGATACATCCGTGATCTGATCCCATCTCTTCGAGACACCGAGAATGTCGAGCGCCATCATCTGGCCATCACCACTGCCCCATCCTTAATTCGACGGAAGATAGGGTTCGGAACTGAACTTGCCGAGCAGATCGAGGAGCTAGCTCTGACTATCGTGGGTCTTCAGAATGACAACAATCATCCGTCATTCCATGAATCCCGCCTACAAAGCATGATTGCATTAATTGTGTCCGAGCCCTTGAAGATGGGCCGCTGGTTTACTGCCGTCTACTTCGATGGGGACCTTTCTCAAGTCCAAAGATCCGCTGTTCTTACAGCCCTGGGTCTGAGTGCTCGCGAGATAGCTGGGAATGGAGAAGACGATGCCAAAGCACTGCGTCTCCCAACTACTGGCGATACCTCGTTCCCATCCAAACGGCTCTCGCCTGCCCTAGAGGCGATGTACTCAGGAGCAAATGAGTCTCCCATCGCAACCCTCACCCGGGAAATGTCTCGTACATCCTTGGAACCGCTTGCAGCCAACGCGGCGGATACGATTACTGGCCCCAACGCGCTCAAAGTGCGCACCTTCTCATCGCGCATGGAAGTCGAGAAGAAGCGCCAGCAGCGGGACACCCAGCGCCAAAACTCCACAATTAAGGACGTACACAAGGTGCTTGCCGAGGGTTTCTTCTTCCCATTGCAGGGAAGATTTGAGATAATGATGCTGCAGTTCTCGTCGTATGTCTTTGAATCCCATGTCATTCCAATCAATTCCAATCAATTTGTACTAACATCGCCCTAGGTCATCCACACCCTCATACAACCCATTCTTCATCCCTCATCTCCTAACCCTCTTCCTCCAAACCCTCTCCCTCATCCTCTCCACAACAGGTCCCCACACCCCCTTCCTCCCACGCCTCACCCATGAAACCCTCTCCCTCCTCCTACCTCTACACACGGCCTCGACATCCAGCGAGCCAACCGTCACTACTGCACTCCTATCTATCTTCCTCGCTGTAGTGGATCTTAATATTGCGTCTGGCTCGAATGGCGAGCAGCGTCTTGTCACCGAGTACGCTACGCAGGTGATCGAGTTGCGCGAGTGGGCATCCCAGGTCTTTGACCGGACGCCGCCTTCAGCTGCGCGTGTTGATCCAAGGTCAGCGGTTACTGACCCGCAGGAACAGGTACGTACTCTTGCTGCTGGTGTTATGGTGCGACTCGGGGAGGTGATAGAGCGGTATCAGGGTCGGTTGATGGGCGTTCATTCTGGATTTAACTATTAGATGAATGCTTGAGGTATATCCATCGGTTGGCCAGGTTCAACTAGAATCGAAGCAGATGACGGATTTATGTGAACATTATTGACAAACTCCGTGCCGAAAGAGTCAAACGGTCATCGGTGGACCTTGATCTTTACATTAGAAAGAAGAATGTAGAGCGCGTTGCTCCCTTTCTTCCGAAAATGACATACATATGTAGCTATCATTACGATCACTGAGGTGTAGATTAACCCATTTACTCCGCCTTGGCAAAGCTACCCTTCTCGATAGCCGCCTCCATCATCCGATCACCACTAATGATACTCGTGGTGCAGATAATAATCTTCCTCCGTGGAGCCTCTTGCGCAGCAATGAAGCGCAACGCGGCGATCTCCGTAAAGGTGATACCCCCCAAGAAAAAGACATACACGGCCTTTGTAGCAGAGTTACCGCTCAGCGTCTGACGAGCCCGCACAGCCTTATCATCACCCTTCTGGACGATGCTGAAAGTCGCACCGCGAGCACTCTTGACGACGTCTTCGAAGCCAAGCCAGCCAGGCGACGTTGTATTAGCGGTGTTCAACGAGGCGGCCGGCGTACCTCCCTTGATCAACGATACCATATAAGACTTTTGTAACACGCATTGAACCAGGCGGACGCTGAGGGGCGCGAAGCCACTGTACACGTAGGAAATATCATTCGGATCTTTCTCGCTGACCTCCTCGATGACAAGACGGAGGTTCTTGCGGAGGTACCCGTAATTCGTCTTTGATCCTGCTTGCGCGCCGGACGTAGGGAGGAGCATCGTCGTAGCTGAGGATCTAGGCTGGAGAAGTTCCATTTTCTCTAACGCCCAGAATGTGAGGAGGTGCTGGTGTCCGTATGCTTGGATGACTTGTTTCTTAAAACTCTCTAGGTCGCGGGGGCGGAGACCACCGGACATGCAGGACTCCAGGCACAGAAGCCGTAGCACAGTCTTTAGTGGGACGTCTCGAGCTATAAGCTCTTCGATTGTCTCGTGCTGGTACGTGGAGTCGGCACCGGCTGCGTTATTCTGCTGGACTTCTAAAGTTTTGCGAAAGGTTTCGGAGCGCGTGAGTCGCATTATTTCCTCTGCGAGGTTGGTATGGGTTCGAAGACTTTGGTGCTCGAGCTGGTAGGTTGGTAATCGGTTGACAAACTCTCGAAGCTCGCCTGTCGTTTTAGCTGTGTGGCGACTCTCATACTCATTTTCTAAACGGCGTGCCACCTTATTCAGGATATCGCCCACGATTGCAAAGTTTGCATCACGCAGTTGGCTGAACAACTGGTCCGAGGCGTCCAGCTGTATCTTTCTTTTCAGCCCCTGCTTGGCTTGCTGTGGTGCCTTGGATGATTCTTGGAGCTGTGGCGTGGGCGCAGGGCCGACAATGCTCGTATCAACGTCTGCTTGGTTGTTCTTTATACCGACATATTCATCAATTAAGCCTTCGTAGGTGAGCTGTGTGAGAAGGGCCGTCCCGAAGTCCACGTCGCGGTCTATGATGATCAAGTTCTCCACACTCGCACTTGGCAACAGCCCTCGCGCAGATGGATCAGCCAATCCAGAGCTCTCCTCTGCGTCGAGTTCTTTCCTCATGCGCAACAGCAGATCTGCCAGGCGCCGAGCATTGTCGCCTTTTCCGACGATGCGTGGGAAATATCCATGACGCTGTTGGACACCCATGAGAGCCTTGGCGGCATGGAAGATGCATCCTGGATCTTTGTGCTGGATAGCAAGGTCAGAAAATGCCTGATTCAAACGTTAGCAGTCTATCGACTTACCAAGTATAAGTCTCCAAACGAGTCATCCAGTTCTAGTGACAAGATATCTTGTTCTAGAGGCATAAAATGAAGAGGAAGCTCAGCGATATTCACGTCGCCAGTGATTCCCGCTTCCTCCAAGACCGCATTGCTTACAAGGGTGCGTCTTGGAGCGAAGAAGATGAAGAACTCATGTTCAACGTGCGCATTATTCTGCAGGCGTTTGATTTGTTCTAAGATAGAATGTCAGCTCATCCTGATGGCACTCAATCAGAGATAGCAGGAAAGGGCCCTAATGAAACGAGCTTGTAAAAATGTTGTTAAGATAGATATCGATATAGGGAACGTTTCTCCAGATTACATAGAGTAGAAATGCCTCTGCGTAATCTAATGATGGCCCATCATGGACCCAAATGAAGGAGGTCCAATCTATACCAGCCTAACAAGCCGAAAGGAGGCAAAAAAGAGACAATGTCATACCTGCCACAATTCGAACGTGGCGAGCTTTCTCGCCACGAACAAGGAATAAGACATTGCGTTGTGATGAGTCGATGTTTGCATTTTCTAGCAAGAAGACCCGGTCCACGCCATACTCTTGGAGCACTGAGAACTTGACGAATAGGCCCACTGGGCCGGCCAGTTCCTGGCTTATGACGAGGTTCTTCTTACCCCGGGCCTGGATAATAGTTAGCGCAGATCAGAGCATCATGGATTCATACGCACGCCTTCCAGTAAAGTCAAAAGATCCCTCCGCGCCTTATCCCTAAAATAGTCCGCATCAGACCTCAATAAAGGAGCCATTTCATCCAGGCAGCAGAGGAAATGTGGCCAAAAATAAACAGAAACGTTGAAGTGCCACTGCGCCCGCATTGGGTTAGCACTGCCACTGCTGATGTAACGATGTAACTTTGGTATTCGTATGGTTACTACTACACCATCCCCAATAAACATAGTGGGTAACTTTGGTATACTCCTCGTATTTATATTACCATCAGGCGGCGATCTCGAACATCTAGCTCCCCTGAAGGCGTCTCACATTAATTCTTTCGCTTGTCTCAGTTCATTCTCTTCCTCCTTTCTTTCTTGTACTCCCATTTACCTTCGATCATTTTAACTTCGTTCCACGGATCTTTACAACCATACAGTGCCCCCGACATCATGGGTCTTTTCAAGAAATCCGATGGCGATGATGACTCGAGCCGCCGAGCACTCTTTGGCTCGCGGAAGAAGGACAAGAGCCCACCAACCCCCTCAAACCCTTACGCCAAGCCAATTCCGGTAGACCCATACACCAAAGCCAAGATTGGTGCAGGTGTTGCCCCCTTACCTGCCGACCACCCAGCCGCCAACGGCGGCTCCGGGTCGCAGAGCCCCCACAACATCCCCTCCGACAATAAGTACTCCGCCAACAGATACGGAAACCAAGGCGGCTACGGAAGTGATCGATTCGGCGGATCCGGTGCAGGCGCCGGCTCCTCGGCCTCGGGCTCCAGGTATGGCAGTGGTGGCTACGGAGGTTTGGGGGGCAGCGATCCCAATGACCCCGCGGCTGCAGATTCCGCTCGCAACGAGCTATTTGGTGGCGCCAACAAGAACAAGAATCGGTCACCGGACAACTCGGCCGGTTTGCCACCACCGTACTCCGAGGGTCAAAATGGTCAAGGACAGAACAACTACGGTGGCGGCAGCAACGAATACAGCATGGCAACCTACCAGGATCGACAACTGACAGCCGAAGAAGAAGAGGAGGAGGAAGTTCAAGCGACGAAGAATGAGATGCGCTTCGTGAAGCAGGGTGATGTGGCATCGACACGGAATGCGCTCCGAGCTGCTGCGCAGGCTGAAGAAACCGGTCGTGCCACTCTGGCTCGACTGGGTGCGCAGGGCGAGTCGGTCCACGATACGGAGAAGAGTTTGGACATGACGACCATTGAAGGCCGTATCGCGGAGGACAAGGCGAAGGAACTTAAGGCCCTCAACAAGAGCATGTTCGCCGTGCACGTATCGAACCCGTTCACAGCCTCGCGACGCCGGCGCGACCGCGATGAGAAGATCCTCAATACACACCGCGAGGATCGAGATGTCCGCGAGGGCACACGGTCCGAGGCGCACGCGACTAATCAGCGCATGGACCGGGTGTTCCGTGATATTGATCGCGATGCGGCGAAACAGAGCAAGGGTAAGAAGGCCAGCGTCACCGAGCGTGCCAAGTACCAATTCGAGGCGGATAGCGAAGATGAGACCATGGAAGACGAGATCGAGCAGAATTTGGATCTGCTCAGTGGTGCTACTGGTCGGTTGAACGGCCTTGCCTTGGCCACTGGAAAGGAGCTAGACGAGCAGAACAGACATCTGGAGCGCATCATGGGCAAGGTGAGTTTTTGCGATGTCTTCAATCTAGTGTTCGTTCGTACGGGAGATGGGACTAACTGGCTATAGAGCGACTCTGTCGACGATCAGATTGCCATGAACCGGGCCAAGCTGGACCGGATTCGTTAGGTACCATGGTTAAAGGCAAATGGGGCTGCGGTATGCCTGGTGCTGTCGAGCTCAGTAATTTTCTGCGTGCGTTCTGTCCATTGGGCATGGATCACACATTGGCGTTGGGGCTGGTTCTGCATTGTTTGCTAGTCATATCAGACGGCGACTAGAATATAGTTGAACATCAATTAACATAATTTCACTGCGGTTTATCCGAGTACTTGGACTCCATTGACCTACAATCTAATCGACCGCAATACTATCCAAATCCCATGCAGATCGGACACTTCAACTGCGGGGGAGTGTGGGGGAGCACTCGGAGAATGAACCTCCGCAGCCCTAAATACAGCGGACAAGTCACTTTCTTCTGTAAGCTAGTTCCTCTCCAACTTCTAAGGCTACAATATCTCTCATCATGCCTCTACCCCAAAAAACTGATATCCTCGTGATAGGCAGCGGCAACGCCGGCCTCAGTGCCGCCCTGTCAGCGGCACAATCCAACCCAACTCTAAGAGTAACCGTAATCGACAAAAGCCCAGTTTCCTGGGCAGGAGGCAATACCTACTTCACAGCCGGCGCCTTCCGCACCTCGCACAACGGACTACACGACCTCCTCCCACTAGTCAACAACACCGACGCAGCACAAGCATCCCGCATCGACATGCCAATCTACACCGAACAAGACTTCACCGCAGACCTCCAGCGTATGACAGGAAACCGCACCGACCCCGCGCTATCAGCAGCTCTAGTCCGCGACTCCCGCGCCGCCGTCGGCTGGCTAGCCGCCAACGGCGTCCGCTTCCAGCTCTCCTTCAACCGCCAGGCCTACGAAGTCAACGGCAGAACCAAGTTCTGGGGCGGACTCGCGTTAAAGACCCAAGACGGCGGCAAGGGTCTTGTCGAGGACGAGTTACGCGCGGTCAGGAACGCCGGCGTGGATGTGTTCTTCGACACAGCCGCTACAGCGCTAGTGACTGATCCGACGAGTGGTGCTGTTGTTGGCGTCGAAGTTATCAACAGCGATAGTAGGACTAGCGCACGCAATAAAACTATCGTCGCTGTCGATGCTGTCATTCTCGCTGCAGGCGGGTTCGAGGCAAATCCGCAGCTGCGTGCGCAGTGGCTCGGTCCTGGGTGGGATTGTGCGCGCGTGCGTGGCACGCCGTATAATACGGGTGAGATGCTGCGGATTGCCCAGCGGGACGTGTCGGCTAAGACGGCGGGGAACTGGAGTGGATGTCATTGTGTGGCGTGGGATGCGAATGCTCCGGCGGATTCTGGGAACCGGGAGGTTTCGAATGAGTTTACGAAGAGTGGGTATCCGCTGGGGATTATGGTGAATCGGGATGGGGAGCGGTTTGTTGATGAAGGGTTCGATATGCGGAACTATACGTATGCGATGGTTGGGCGGCGGGTGCTTCAGCAGCCTGGGCAGATTGCGTTCCAGGTTTGGGATGCGCGAACTGTGGCCTGGCTGCGTGAGGAGGAGTATCGTGCTGAGGTTGTTCGGCGCATTGAGGGAGAATCGTTGGAGGAGCTTGCGGAGAAGTGTGCGGAGGTTGGACTTGCTGATCCTGGACGTTTTGTGGAGAGTATTAAGGAGTATAACGCTTCAGTTGAGGGTGTGGATGTGCAGAAGAGGTGGGATCCTGCTGTTAAAGATGGGCTTGCTACTAAGGGGCTGGCTGTTCCCAAGTCGAATTGGGCTTTGCCTATTGACAAGCCGCCTTTCCTGGCTGTCAAGGTCACGGCAGGCATCACTTTCACTTTTGGTGGATTGGCAGTGAACCCTGAAACCGCGGCAGTTATTTCAGAGACGACGAGTGATGAGGTTCCTGGATTGTATTGTGTGGGTGAAATGCTTGGAGGCATCTTCTACGATAACTACCCTGGTGGAAGTGGATTGACTTCTGGGACTGTCTTTGGGCGTCGTGCTGGTCGAGCAGCAGCAGAGCGAGCTGGAAGAGTGGAAGACTAGAACAGTCGTGATTCTCACAATATCAGGGGAGTAGATGACTACAGAGGTGGGAGGCGAGGCAAGTGAGTACATAACTACAGAGCATTAGAAAGATATTCCGAATGTCTTTTATTGATTAGACAACATTATATATTTAGTAGCGACTGTAATATGAGACTCGGACAAGGCCAGGCCCAGCCAGTATCAAAGCATAGGACAAAGCTTCTTCCTATGGGTATCATCAACACCAACCCAAACCTGCACGTTAACCCCATGCACTTGAAACACAAGACTTGGTGGAAAAGGCGACTGGGGCAAAGAAAACAATAAAATGGGGTTTAAGCCATGCGGCTATGAAAGATTAAGAAGCGGAGGGGAAAAAGAGTCAGGGTATGGCCTGCAGAGAAAATAAAGAAACATTGAATCATCACAAGCCCCCATGGTATCGAGAAAAAGCAGAAAGGTGACGCCCAGGTCTAGCGAAAGAATAAGAAATGAAATGAAAACAACGCATCCAGCCGGAACCTCTATGGTCGTAACGTGGTAACAAAGGAAACTTGGGAATATGAAAAGAAAAGAAGAAAAGGCTCTCTCTTGCCTGTGGTCCTCGAATAGAACCCATTATACCCATAAATCACAGACCGTTGTAGAAGGAGTATGGTATGTATAAGCGTTTCTCTCTCCGATCAGGAATTGTTTGTCGGAATTTGATATGAAAAGAAAGGGATGAAAGGTGATCCACGCTGTTGTACAAGGAGACGAGAAAGCCGTAGCCGTTTGTACAAACATGCCAACGCAGTTGGTTCATGCTTGCGGCATATGGGAAACGGGTTTGTGGTGGGTGGGAGATCTGGCGCTTTGTGCGCGAAGAGCGTAGGGGAGAGAGAGCACTCGAACGGGTTTCCGCTTCGAGTAGAAAGAAAATAGTCGTATGGGAGATTGCCAGATTACTCGTCGTCGTCGCCAGAACCGGTGTCCTTCTCGCCCTTGTGCACCTTCTTGTGGCGACGCAGGTTTGAGACAACGGAGAAGTGCCGCCCGCAGCCTTCAACATCACATGCGAATGCTAGAAAATGTTAGAACGTGAATTTCCAAGGTTTTGTCTGCCAAAAAGGAACTTACGCTTTTCACCAGTGTGGCTGTACATATGCGTCTGCAGAGAAGATGGACGCGTGAACCGCTTGTCGCAGACCTTGCACTTGTGCTTCTTCTGTGTGTTGGAGGGCATCTTGGAGCTGAATTGGCTCATCATTGATTGCGGCCCAGGGGGCGCACTGCCGGCCAAAAGGCTGGTCGGCCGGGGGAGTGTGCGCGATTCATATGACTCGGAAGTTGTAGAGCTGTAGTCTGTCACGGAGGAGTCGACGGAACCGACCGAGGCGCTGTAGTATGGGTAGTTGCCTCCGGAGGAGATAGAGGAGTTGGAAGATTGGGTGGAGGGGAAGCCGTAGGAATCGGCTGAGCTTCGTGCGCCGCGAGGACCAGGGCCGTAAATGTTGCGCGGGGTCAGGTCCTGGCTGAGAGCGACCATTCCGCGGCTGGCGTCAAGAGCGTCACCGAAAGTGGGGGCGGAAGCTGAAGCGCCAACGCGAGCGGCATCTCTGTGGATTTTGTGTAAGTTTTGCGATTCCGAACCATGTAAGGAATGCGGACTCGGAATTCAACTTACGAGTGCGAGATACGACGGCCGTCTTGCGGGGAGGGGTGAATGGGGGCGTAGGCATAGCTGGAAGGCGCAAAGCTACTCATGGGGGGAGCGGTGGTGTAGGAGGGAGCCTGGTCGAAATTTGTGCGCGGCACCTCGTGTTGCATTCCCATTACCTCTGGGCCATAGTTGGAGGTCGCGTAGGTGCTCCCAGCCACCATTGCCGGGGCAGACACGGGGATGTTGGGATAGGGCATAGACATGCCGGAGCGATTGACTTCCTCTTGCTTGACCTGACCTAGGCTCATGCTGGCGCCATTGCCCATGGAGGTCGCATAGACTGGTGGTGTCGAGTGCGACGAAGTGTGCGCCGCCCACGGGTCTGTGAATTGTGGTGGGGTGTGGTGATAGACATTGTCGAAGCTCATGCCGCCATAGGGGCGGTTCTGGTTTTCCATAACCATCGTCATGGGGGATAGAGTCGCGAATCGATCGCGTGTAGAATCTGTATAGAGAGAAGGGGTTCGAAGATCGAGTCCAAAGGGTTTCCTTTGGAATACAGTGATCGTCTGTGTTGATCCGGAGGTGTATGAAGACAAAGTGATAAACCCGATGATCAACAATTATTTTATATTTTAAGGGAGAAAGAGAAAGCAGAAACAGTCTGGGGAAGGGGATCGGCGAAGCTTATGAAGGAATATAAGGTGTGAGGCATGATCCCATATACTCCAAATCCCAAGTGCCACTGACGACGTCCCGTCAAGGGTTGCAGATCGCTGGAAATTTTAATACCGGTATTTATTTTATTTTATTTTATTTTATTTTTATTTTTTTACATTTTGGATTTTATTTTTGTTTTATTAATTTTTGGATTTTTTCATTTCTTTTCTTTTTACTTTCTGGGATCTCACTTTTTAAGAATTTTTATTTTTCTCATTTCTTTTTTCCTCTCCCCCCTCAACATTGGTGGATTGGAACCATGGCTGAGGGAAAGAAAAGTGGTCCTCAACGGGAACCAGTTCCTCGGATATGAAATTACTCTCAATATTTACCCCTAAGCATGTACTAGTTATAGTTTACCCTTTTTCAATCAGGGTCTAAAATATATTAATTGCTTAAGCCTCAACTAGGCTGAGGAATGGAAGATCTAAAGAATCAGTATAATCAGTCTTTGAATGGGAATGCCAAAGTTACTACAATATAGACTCCGGCATCGGAAGGGTAATTATAATGAGCCATAGAAGGTAGTCGGTAGCCAAAAAAAAAAAAAAAAAAAAAAAAAGGCATAACCAAAAATATTTCCCAAGTAACAATATCATAGGAGGACGAAAAAGGAGAAAATCATGAGACCCAAAAAGTAGTCGGTGTCCTCAGAGTCAAAGGGGGTGTAGACTAGGGGAATGTTCAATTGGGGACTAGCTATGATGAACGCTGATGAGTGGTCCAACTGTGCCGTGTCTGAGGGAAGAGGAACGAAAAAGGAAATTCAGGAATTAAATGAATTACAATAAAAGCTACAATATTTGTAATACTATATGTGGAAAAAAGAAAAAGAGAAAAAAGGGACTGCCAAGAAATAAATCACCAAGATTTGCCCTGAGCCCATTGTTTCAATGTAGCGGGGCAGATCCCAGTGTCAAAGGGTATACCCGTTGCCGTGGGGGTTAATATGAGTGATTATAGTGATAGTTCTTAATTACGGAGTACAGATGACAGTCTATTCAATGTGATTATCATACTATGGCCATTAGTTCGAGTAGGCCCAATATATAATGAACTAAATCTAAAACTTTTCAAGATCCTTTGAAAGGACATGGGTTGAAAAGACAAACCCACATCTGAGATGGCCATACTGGAGTCTCTCATTATTGGCAAGCTGCAGGATAGGGTACATCGGAAATATAATTCCCGTTCTTATTCTTAAAAAATAAATGAATAAATAAAACGAGAAAATAAAAAGGAATGGCTGAAGCCATTGAGGGACCTTTGACACGGCACAGAGATGGTTTAGCGGGCCAACCCGACCTTACATAGAAAGAAGGGAGGAGCATCGAATCACTAGCCGCCCAACATTATTGACTGCATTCTAATTCCATTTGGTCAGGAAATTCGGCAAAAATGTGATGACGTTTGACGTCCCGCGTCCAAGAGCTCCTGTTTCAGAAATTAGAATGAATATACTCCGTACACTGACTCCGTACAGTGTACGTACTCATTGTATGTTGTACTCCATCGACATGTGGAGGATGGACAGTGCAGTCCAATAGACCACACTCCACACGGGACAGTAAGACTACAGAGAGCGGGAACAACACTTACATCGAGGTTCTCGGTCGGCCCTCCAAACAGAACTTCTTATCCGTCACACCGTTTAGTGTTCCCTCGGTCGCAGAACTATAAACGCACACCAAAATACGAGCGTGCAATCAGGTCGCCCCCAGCGGAACACAAAAAAGCCTCCTGCAGAAAGAAGGAATAAGTTTGAATACCAACGCTGCGATTAGCCGGGCCATGCGAGCTGTATCACATAGGAAACACCCTAAGTCCACGCCCAACGCACCCGGGCGAATAAAACAGGAATCCATGACAACCTCGTATTGGGGCCTGTGATGATAAGGACCACGGGCTGCAAGCCATGCTTTTTCTCCTTTACTGGGATTGCGACAGCTGGACACCGACGTCAGAGGGACGGAACAGCGCAACCAGAGTGGGAAAACGGGAAAAGGGCCGCTTTGGGCATTTTGGCGGGCGCGGCTCCCGCAATAGCGCGGTAGAAGTCCATGGGGCTTGAATGGGACATATCACAATCTATTGACCCTTTTTGTTTCTCTATCCATGTGGATTGCTTGGAGATTATCCCCATGCCTCGTGCTGTGGAGCTCCTCTTCTATCCGATCAAATTTGCTATTCAATAGTGTATAAATACACAATAAATAATTTTCCGATATGGATTCGCTATGGTCCCCGAGTCTCGGGGTTTGATGTCACCCCCGAAATCGCTCTACATGGTACATGTACGGAAGTACTCCATACGTAGTACTCCGTACAGGATCACAAGGTACGAGAAAAGGCAGGTCCTTGAGCGAGAGCCGAGGAAGAGGCTGAAGAAAAGTTACATAACCTTGACCCATCCAATCACATAGACTGCATAAGTCTCCAATGATTGGCTTTTAACCCCGGGGGGAGGAAACAAACGTTTAGCGTCAGACCGAAGTACGATGTGCATATATTGTAAATCCCGCCCTCCGTAAACCATAAAGGCATCTCAGGATCAGGATCAACTGCCGCTCTCCCGGACGAGAGGATAAAGCATGTTCAACCGTGGTGCCGGCACTGCGGAGATTTAACCGGGAAGCTTGGGACCATGGATGTAGCCAAAACCAAAGTCAAAAGAAGTGCAGTACCAATTTTCTCCTTCGTCTCCGGCCGCACATGGTCAACTTCTCCGCACTCCACTAACCATGGCAACGCCACGGCGTCCTTGGGTGCGCGGTTTTCCAGAAAACCCTAGACTGGTCACCAACCTTGGAAACTAGCAATTAAACACCTTGTGGGCCATGGAAAATTATCCAGAGTTTCGGTCTTCATCCGCTGACCAGATCCATGCAGTACAACATACCTACCTAGGTACCTAGGTATGAGGAGGAGTGGCTATCCATGGATAGCGGAAGTGTGCCTCGAAGACAACCGTGGGTCCTGGGTTACCGGATTAAGATTGCAGTAACGATTAGGTTTCTCTCCATCGAATTACTCCAATCCAACTTTAGCCTTTTGGGTGTTTATTGTAGACTATGTTAACCTCGGAACGAGGTTATCTGCTTTCCTTATGTTGAGTGTGAAAGTTACCAATCCGAGACCATGAATGGATCTATATTGTATATCTACTCTGTACTTTGTAACTATAGACCCATCAGTTAGCTAATAATTACCTTGTATATATCTCAGCCATCAACATGCTGAGAAAAGTCTCAATATGGGCCTCCCGAGTCTCGGAAAAGTCCCGACCGTGTCCAGACGGTCGGGGTGGACATTTCCAAAAAGAAAAGCACAAAAAGCAATTGGGTAGTCAGTCGGGTACCCAACTCGCAAGCCCACATTGAACCGTGAAAGGGGCAAAAAAATTTATAGGTACAGGCCCAGGTTACTTCAGCTTCAAGTTGCCCCATTTTGAATAGCCCATATGGATCCCTTAAAATTAAGAGGCGTGAACTCGACCAGCCAAAACCAATACCAAAATCCAATAAAAGAAAAACAAGCAATGCAGAAGATGGGCTCTAGTCTGAGCGTAACCCCCCTTTCTTTGCAGCCATGCCGTGTTGGTGGTCCACTTGGCATCTCACCGGCAGGACTCCGTCAACTTTCAACGAACTCCCACTTGTGTTGGCAAATGTGGCGTTTAGGGTGCTGGTTTTTGAGTGCATGGTGAAGCAGGTGAGAGGTTGTGAGATAGAAAGTGTGGACGCCAAGATGATTGCGTTTTCCAGTGTGTGGAGATGTGGTTGCTTGGTTCATCCCAATTCGTATCTGTATACATTGGCATGGCGTTCGGTAGTTCAGGAGCATGCGTAACCTTTGAGGAAGGTCTACCTTGGCCACGATATTGAGCCGGAGCGTGCCGGATGGACAGAGCTTGAGAATGGAGTCCAATTGTCATTGTATCTCTCGTAGGCAAGAGGTTATACAGGTCCACCGGTCGAGAAGGCCCCTGCTAGACACGGGAGCGGTGGAGCATATCTCGAGGTCGTGCATGTTGTGAGGGACCTTGTCAAGGTCTTCTAGATGGGCCTTGACGGCTCTGACCGCTTTTCTCGCCCGACACGGCTCATTTTACTGACGCGCGTCCTCCGGGACCCTGAGACTTTCTGATCACTTTGCCATTTCATCATTGTCGACTCCATATATCGTACAGAGCAATCAATTAACTGCTTTCCCGAGAAACCCGCTCGAAAATTTGGAAAAAGAAAAAGGGCGGTCAGAGATTTATGTGACAGTTCAACGAAGGAACATCGGAGAAATAAACATATCAAGCCCCGGATTTTGATCCCACTTTACCTTCGACCGTCCATGTGAAGACGATTATCACCTGGCTGAAATGAAAATCCCTCCCAAAGTGCGCTGTAATCAGATCTAGCACGTTGACGATCCGCCTCAATGCCGAGTGTCAATCAGGTACCCTTGACCAACAAAAGCCTGTCATCTGCATGGGGCTCCGATCTTGGCAGTTCCCGCACGGCAGATCGTCATTGTCCCTAAATCAAGGTTGCCAATGTGTGCAAATCGCCGTTTCTTTTCTTTTGTGTCACGTACTGAATATAATATATTCCAGTTATGACAAGCAGTTATCTGGAAGGTTTGGAGTAGGTAAATGCACTGCGCTTGGTAGTTTATTATTTCCCTGCCATGCTGCATCACTACGGAGTATAGAAATCATAGAACCTTGGTTTCTATACATAGAACAGCTGAAAAGTTCGAATGAACCATTCTTTGCGATACTCGAAGCGTTGCCCAGGTGCATCCACATGGTGGGGCTGTGGACTCACGAGTTTGCGCAGGACCGTGGGAGGTGCAAGAGGGATCCGGGTTAATGGGATAAGCCCAAGTTTCATGTGGCATCCACACCTGGGCAGTCCCTTTAAAAACATCAACCAAAAAGTATTGAACTTTGGGTGCCCATGATTGGCTATAGCGGTTTCTCCCGATACCGGACCCCTTTGAGGGTTATTTCCATAGCTTCGTACTAATACGGATTAGTTCAGCCCATTTGGGACTAGTCTAACTTTACCATTGGGTCCACATTCTTACATGTTTGTTGCAGAGCCTTCCAACCAATCATGTATTATTATTGGCAATCCAGTCCCACCTGGAGACGGCAGATAGTCGATAGCCGATCTTGGCAGGCGTTGATCGACCAATTGTATCTGCGGCCCCACTAGGAGCTTACGACGCGTGCTCATCCCGCGCTTTCCAAGTCAACGTGGTTATCTGCTCCTTGGTATAGGTCGAACAAAGTAGGAAAGTTAACCTTGGATTGTGAAATTCAAATATCCCGCACCTTTCTCTCAGAGTGTCTAACCATCTTCTTTGCTACATATATTTTGATTTGGATTTTATGTGGCTATATTCCTGCAGACATGTCCAGGTGAACCCCTCAAAGCTTTTTAAAGTCAAATGACGTGACCCTCCCCCAACACCTCCCCGCAAAGCCCGTTTCGGCTAGGTCCCCAAAGTTGGGATCCCTGCGTGCGATCCTGGCTATACTCCACATTTCCCGCTAGATACACTGCCACTTTCAGGGTCAACGCTAATAACCTGAAACGCCCGTGAGTGGATCTGGAATTCGAATACAGTAATTTATATTCATTTTAATTATTTCTCTTTCCCTCCTGTTCGAGAGATGCCGCCAGTACGAAATAGATAAACACCGAATCCATACATCATAGTCTAAACCGCACCGAGTAGGCAGCTTTGCCCTGCCACTAGTCTTGACCAGTACTCAATTTGCGATTTCATTGCCATTATCACGTAGTGGGTCCCGTGTCAAAAAATCGGAAAACGACGGAGAACTTCGGACATGGCTTACAACATACACTCTGACAGGACTTTAGACGTGCGCCTCTTTTTGCCTGAAGAATTAACTTTTTGCCTTATCAGGCGATTAACTCGACTGTTTGATCGGAACTCCCCGCCACTCAAAAAAAGAAAGTTCGGTCCAGTCCCATCTCTGCGGTTCACGTTGGAGTTTCCCCGAGAATAAGATGTGTTGTGGGTATTGTAGAAACTGCGGTGTGTGCTGTAAAGCAAAATCCCCCTCTTCCACCACACTTGGACCCGAAATTACTTGAACCGGAATTTGTATAGCATCATATACAAAGATCAAGCTTCCCCTTGGCTACCTAACTTTGTGCATAAAAGACGCATTTCCAGAAAGTGGAGAGATTACTCTCTTGGCCTATGTCACCAGACATTGTAAACACTGCAGGAAATACTAAGGGCTTTGAAGGAGGGGCCGTAGTCTTAGTCTAAGTCTTAGTGTGTACTATAGTTAGTCTGTTGACGGAGAAGGGCCCAAGGAAAAGGGTAACGCGCCAGAGGCGGCCAATCCACACGAAGTGCGTGTGCACCCCCTCGCTGTGTGCCTCAACCGTCGTGAATGGGGCGAACTGCAGGGTCTCCGATCCCTTGCAACCGATATGAAAAATAAAATAAAAAATAAAAACCCCGTCTAGTGCTTACGGAACACACATCCTGTCTTAACTACGCGCGTCGTAGCTTTCCTTTTGGTTCTGTTGTCCTAGAATATGTACCTAGGAACTAAAAAGAAGAGCACTGACAGCAGTGTTACAGCAGCATTGTTGAGGTGGTTCCAATCATCCTATCATCCTATGCGCAAGTCTTCTCCTAAGCGAAACCCATGATCCCTACTGTGTTGCGCAAGTCAATCGGTGACCCCACTGATTGGATCACAGCTCTCTATGCTTTGCCCACTTAACCTTTTTGAACTCCATGTCTCGAGTCTATACTCCGTACTCCGTTCTCCTTCACATGAACCCGAGGAATCTCGGTATCTCGCATGCTTGACAGCTACCTACACCTTACCGTACAAAGACTACTTAGGATACTTGAGAATTAGTAGATGCATGTCACGCGATCTTCTCCACCTTTGTTTGCTCTACGGTATGGATACCACACTGCATATGTTATACATGCCATATATCAATGTCTTCAATGGAGTACGTTGTACAATATACGCTTTACGCTTTTGCGGTGGGGTCACCTCGGGGTTCATTCCCTGCATGTGCTACCTTCAAGATCTAAGGATCTATAAACCTCCCCAAGGTCCTTGCAGCCAAGGTGAGTTCTGATTCTGTGCCGTGTCCGCCACCGCGCTAAGAGAGGTAGCTTGGGTGAACGATTACCCGTGATAGTCTGCTATCAATGTGCTCCATACTCCGTAGTGACCAAGTAATAAGCATAGAATAAGAGATAAAATAAGAAATAAGAAATAAGAAATAAGAAATAAACTCAGACCCTCAACGTCCAAAAGCGGATAGTAGACCCTGGAAATCCGAGAAAAAAAAAAAAGGAATTCCGAGGGAACCTTGGAACAAAGGAACCGTGTCCAAACCATGGGAAAGGTAAAAAAAGGGGCGTTACACAACCGGCGGGCCCCTTATCAGGGTCTGTGTGTTCTTTTTTTCGACTCCAACTTGTATGTTGTATACTCCGTACTCCATACGGAGTACGTTAACCAAAGGAAATGAGATCTCCTCCATTCCGTGGTTCGTAGCTCAGCTCTGTGATTGGGTTTTTTTGAATGCCCTGGATTCAGGGGGAGGCTGTGTAGCTTGAAGCTTTGTACATACTCCAGTCCCGATTAGGTTCCTGATATCTAACATTTACGTTGTACAACATACGGATACTCTACGGAGTATACATTCAACCCCGGAGAAGCAGTATACGGAATACGTACTCGATTTATACCTAGGTAGTTTAGAAGTCAGTGCATATTCACGATAAATGTCAGGGCACATTCAACTGCATCTGCATCTGCATCTACATTGAAGTATACTCCATACATGCCTACATAAAAAAAAAACAGAAACTAAGCATGTTCAAACGTAATTCTAAAATGAATTATTCCCCACAAGACCCACATCTGCCAGAGCTTACGCGGCCATTTCCTGCGCCAAGACTCTTCCACGGCAAGCTTAGGCATTCGGCGCTCTTGGCAGGGTGTTTTGGGGAGGGGGGGCACTTCTCGATGGGGAACCATTGGCAAATCCATATGCCCCTCCTTTTTTTGATTATTTTGTACTTCCCCGGGACCCTGTGATGACGAGTCTTCTTGGTTTCTATTTTTTGTGTGGCAAAATGGAAAAGGGGGGTTGGATTCCCCCCGTATGAAGGTGAGAATTGAGGGGTTATTCTCTTCGCTAAATGTTTTACTTAAGGGAGAAACATTATCTCTGCTTATAGTACCAATAATTATTGTCGAATATGTGACGTTGAAGTTGTACCCCAGACTCAGACCCTGTTTGTTTTAAAGATCTCGGTGATTGACATGATTGTCGGCCTTAGGAGCGATCCCTGCCTGATTGCCCCTGTCATCATGCTTAGCCTTGTCGATTATTCTAGTCAGTACGTTTTATAGAAACGATCGACTCTATGTTGTACAGAGCTGTGGTCTTTTGAATTAGACATTGAGGTCAATTACACTCGCAGTTTTACATATCTGTACTTCAGATGTCACTTGAAAACTTATACTAAATGCAATAACCGTTGCTAGGTGGGAATATATATCACCTTACTGGAATCACACGATAGTAAGCAGCCACAAAGTATACCTACGATATTCATCACAAAACACAATTAATCACAATTCGAAATTTGAATTTGATATTGAAATTGAAATTTCTGTTAACGATTTTCGCGAATGGGATACAGTTACACATGAGACGCCAAACATCCCCCCCAGTATGAAGAAAATATCGACCAGAAGAAAAAGAACAAAACACCGGCTAGCAAGTAACACACCCATAGAATCTGTATCTAATAATGCATGAGGAGAAAAGCAGACCATCCAATTACAGCATCGTCATTTACACAATGATGGACAGTTCTGGTCGGCCAACGTCGCCCTCCATGTCCGGGTAGTAAGGAATCATCGCATCGGCTCCTTGGACGTAGGCATCGTTGTATAGTCTCCAGTAAGGCGTGCGGACCTTCCGAGCAGGGTGGAACAAGCCAGCCCAAACGTAGTTCATAACGATACCAGTGCCGACCGCCATGCGGATGGCTTCAATGGCTTCAATGACTCGATCGATGACGTGGGGACTGGTCTCGAAGATGTTGGGGAAAAGGAGGTTCAGCAGATGGACCATAGCGTCCTCGCAACCAAGACCGATAACACCGAGTGCGACGTGCTTAACCGCGCTGGCAGCGGTCTGCCGGTGGACTTGGTCACGGTCGACAAGAGCATCCTCCAGCAGCGGCGTGACAGCGTAGACATAATCCTTGCCCATCTCGCCGATGTACTCGAACAAGAAGGACAAGGACTTGAGCACACCATTTTGCACGTTGAGATCAGGCACCCGGTATTCATTCATCAGTGCCGGAAGTACAGTGAACGGCGCACAAGTTTCAGCCACGATACCGATGGCGACAGCGGTGCAAACACGAGACTGACGCTCTTGTACTCGCAAGTTTCCGAGAAGAGCGGCTAGGACATCCTGAGGACCAATGGCCTTGGCAATGAAACCGAATGTGTTGTTGGCCGCCCGGCGAATTCCCTTCTTGTGAGCCTTCAGCATATCCATCAGCTCGAAGCAGATACGCATCCATTCACGGGCATTCACGGACTCGGGACCACGGTCGGCAATACGACCTACGAGATCAATCGTGTTCTCCTGCACCTTTTCGTGACGGTTGCGCAGAATGGGTGTAAGTCGAGGAAGAAGGTCGCGAATGGGTGGCTGCATCTGGGTGATACCGACCACGGTCACAATGGCACGCAAAGCGCCCAGAATTGAGCCTAGAACTTCGGGATATTCTTCACCCAGGTATTCGTAGAGCACGATACCAAGCTTGCCCATGAGCGCCTCCTCGTCACACTGCTTCATCACCAGCGCAACGCGGGAGATAAGGTCGGCCGCCTGTTGTCGAACAGTGGGGGACTTGTTATTCAGACGCCAGAGAATAGTACTGACAATCTGGGGGATATATGCCTTGCATCGTGTGCCAAGCGCATTCACCACCGTGCCGAATCCATTAAGAATGATAACGTCTTCGATGCTTTGTTCCTGGAAGGCGAAGAGGACACCATCAATGAGGCGTTCTTCCAGCCTCTCAGAAATGTCAGCGGCTCCAAGTGCTGCAATCAATTTCTCGACCGTTTCCACAGTCATCTTGCGATATGGCTCGCTTTCGTCCTTCAGGTTGTTGACGACGCGCTCGAGAATCTCTCCAACGCCCACTTTCTGGCCCAGGTCCACTGTGGTATCGACTACCTGGCGGTAGTTTCGTCGATCGAGCGCCATACGTCGCATCCAGAAGCCTTTGAAGAACTCCGTCAAGACGTGCTCCTTCAAGTAGCTGGCAGTCACACCTGGAGTGCTTGCACATTGAGAAACCACCTTCAAGACAACCTTCTTCATTTCCTCGTCTGGCGAGGCGAATTCTCGAATAAGGATCTCCATGATTTGAGTGGTGTAGTAGTTGGCATACTCCTCGTCCATAAGAGGAATGATATAGCCGACAGCCTTGAGGAAGGCAGAGAGACCCTTGCCACGCTGCTTGCGGGCACCGGTCCAGAGAGGGCTGAGGATGTCATCGAAGCTTTCGATACCGTATGGGTTTGCAGCCTCAGCCAGAGAGGCCAGAGATAGAGCAGTGACAGTCCGAACCTTAGCTTGTTCATCACTGAGGTTAGCTGCAACGCATCCAACCAGCTCCTTTAGATGAGGGAGAATAGCGCAACCCATGAGAATAGGGATATGCTGGACGATCTTAACACCGGTGTGTCTGGCCTGCCATGACTTCTTACTGCGGCAGACAGCGCGGAGGAAAGGAAGGAGGGCGGGAATACCGAGGGCAGAGGCCACAACGGCGAAAGCGCGTGCTGTCGTGTTTCGCACATATTCATCAGCGTGGTCAATATCAGGACGCATAGTACTGATCATTGTAGCAAGACCGGCGGCCTTAGCAAGGTTCGAGATAATCTCTCGGCCTTCAACGCGAGCATAGTAGTCTTGATCGATGAGAAGTGGTTCGATGACAACCAAGATTTTATGAACATAGGGCCGGACCAGATCATCCAGTTTGTAGAGGATTCGATCAATGACCTTCACCAGCAAATGGCGCTCCTGGTCTTCCAGAGTCCTTTCCATGAGCAAGGGGAGAATCTGATTGAAAAGAGCCCCAGGACCAAAGTCGCGTGCATTGTCTGTGATTTGACGGAGGGCAGTTTTGCGCATGGGCGGAGTGCCGTTCTTGATCTTGAGCAGCAATCTCATGATCTTTCGCTCCTTCATTTCTTCCACAGTCATGCTGGTTTCATCCCCACCCTCCATCAGCTTACCGAAGTAGGCCATGTCCTCCGCCTTGAAGAATTGAAGTTCACCGACACCGGGGATATCACTGGGAAGATCCTTTCCTACGGACTGAACACTTTCTGGCTCCTGCATCATGAACCCTCCGACACCACCGGCGCTAGGGATGGGTGCTGGAGTGGCCATGAGCCTGCGGGCCTGGGTTCGGACGGGTTCATACCCGGGAGGAGGGTCAAGGACCTTATAGCCATCGGCCTCACCGGGAAGCATTATATCGAGGTCTTCATCAGACCAGCCGACAAATTGACCGGGGACTTCAGCCCCCAAACCGACTGCAGGTGTAGCGGCCCCTGCTTGAGATGGATGGATGGGAGTGGCGAGTCCTTGATTGCCAACGGGGGTGGCAGCTAGGTCCCATCTCGATGGGGCAGATTTGGGTGCTTCTTCGGGAGCAGGTGCCATATCGAAACGTGATCTTTTGCCTGTTTCAGCAGTAGGCTCGCCCCATCGGTTCTTTCGCTTTTTTTCGGTAGCCACCGCAACGGTCGAGCCTGCCTCAGCATTTTCTTTGTCGTGTTCCACCATCTTCAAGGTAGCCTGGTCCTCCGTGACATCTTCACCCTTCTCGCGCTTCTCTGCGATCAGCTTTTTCACGCGCTCCTCTTCCCTATCCAGCTCACGGAGGGCCATAACCTCACGGTAGGTTTGACTTTCTCCTTCAACATTTGCATGGGCATTGGCAGCAAAGGGATCGGCGCGCGTCGGGGTAAGGGCGCCACGGTTGAATCGGCGCTTTTGGTAGTCTGTCTCGCGGTCCGCAATTCGCCCTGACTTTTCACGGCCTAGCAAAATATCCTCCTCCTCAACGCCGGTTCCGCGCGCCATCTCATCGATCTGGCTTCTGGTAGCAGTGTATTGGCCGACCAGATTGTGACCTCCATCTGCATCCTCCATTTCTTCATCGCCATCAACAGCAATCGAAGTATCATAGCCCGAAAACTTATCAGCTCCACCTCGTTCGTACAAAAATGTGTCGAAGGATTCCGTTAAGGAGGCTTTGGTCGAGTTATCAGTGCGTTGGGAAGATTTGTCAAAGGTCTTGGAGCCTTTCTGACTAGCAGCAGCCGCATTGCGCTCAGCTTGGAGCCGTCGAACAGCCTCGATATCGGCTACAGTGGGGATCAGTATGGAGCCAGGCGGAAGGGCTTGCGAAAACTTACCGTCAGACATGGTGACGAAATGTAAAAGTCGCGAGGATATGAGTGAGCCTGTATTACCGCAGAAGGGAACACCGCAGCTACATCCGGATTGAAAACCGCTGTAACGGTCACAATAATGGTGATTGAGGATGCTGTGTTGCTAGCCGCCTCGTGATGAAAAGGTCGTGATTAGGTTGCACGTGATTAGACGCCTTAGCTTCTTGGGCTGTCCGGTCACGGTTTACTAAAGTCACGTGCGGTGTGACATAAGCATGATCATAGCGCGGGGTGCTGCCCCAGGCACTTTAGGCGGTCAACGACGGCGGAATAATGTGGCAAGCCGATTCCACCGGATCCCAAAATTGCAAATTAGGTACCTTTTGTATGGCAACTCCATACAAAACGTACCTAATTACGATATGAGCATAGCTCAGCTCTTAAACTAGATAAAGGGAAGATAAAGAGGCTAAGTTATACTATGGGTCTATTTAAATCGACATACTGCTAATTAATCCTAAATATGCTATATAGGAGTGTGAAGAACACTTCAAAAAACCACATACAATATTGCATAAAAGACCCTTTTAATACGCGCTTGAGGTTTCTTACTATAGGCAATATTAGGACACCTTTTACAACATATAATATATCTTGTTTTATTCCCTAACCTTTCCTAAGGGTCGAGCAAATCGATGTTATACTTACATGTATGTTATGCTTAAGTACCATTTGTATAGAGTTGCCATACAAAAGATACCTAATTTGCAATTTGGTGAGAACGGTAGGAGTGGAAGGCTTGCCACGATGATGGCCAACATCCCTAACAGAAGGGAGGTAGATTCTATTCAAAGAAAATTTGACCAAAACATATTACATTGTCAGAGCATCAACTCCCTTTGAGCTACCACTACCAATAGTTGGTTAAGAACCATGGATATCTCTACCTAGCTGTGCTATTCTGTGCTCTTCGCTCTATAATGCCTCATTTGATCAACTCTCCCACTGTAATTCATGGCCCATAAATGTATGTATTGCTACCTGATTGGTAATCTCAGTTGTGGCGTGGCGAAAGCGCTTATAAGTCTATTTTGTCCCACAGCTGGTGTATCAGGGACATTTGAAGGTTTGCATAGACTTTAGCGTTTCTGCGCACTTGAAGCTGAGTGTTTAATTATTTCTAAAAATGACTGGGGAAAGGACAAGAAACTCTCCGATAGCCAATGACAGATCTAGTATAGGGGCTGCTACAAATAAGCGCCTGCAACATTTCAAGCCTCAGAAATATGTACTTGGTCAATATGCTTTCCAGGGTGAACTATAGTTGTCTACTAGGTTAAGAAAGACTGCAAAATATTACTCATATCCTAATATATTCCAAGGTTGTCCAACATCAAAGCGGTTTTCTGCGGGCTTGTAAACAACGACGGTGCTAGTGTAACCTATAAAGCCCTGTGGTTACATCCTTTTCATTCTAACCAACACAGTCATTGAAATTTCATTTCCCATCTCTCCAGCAACCTTTCAAGATAGGTGGCGTTGACAACAAAGAAGCCATTTTTAGCACAACATTGGCCCCAATAGTGTCCCCAGTCAGCGGACTCGGATACTTTCTAAGCGTACTATGTGGACAACGCAGATGTGGATGGCGGTGTTTGTTAGACAAAATCTATCATTGGCCCTTTCAAAAGGCTCATTGAACCAAAGTCCACTACATTTAGTCGAATTCGGTTTACGCCGAGAGCCTTCCCACCTGTGCGGCATATCTCAAACCGAGCATGTCCTTTGTTACATATGAAAGTAGCATTATCGAACTTCCTATTAAATGGGATATAAATCCCTGTTGTTGGTTTTACCCTTGTTCTTATACCCTAGTTCCTTTTCACAGCCCCAGAACTAGATTTGTTCGAGCATATTCTAGCAACTGTCTGCATCCTATAGATCGAAAATTACCCGGCCATCATGAAACTATTCTTGGCGTTGTCACTGCTCCTTGTGGCAAACGTGGAAGGATACTCGGGTCTTCCACATCCTCTGGCTCTTGCTTCCTCATTCACCCAAATCTACCACCAACTTGACACGATCAACCTTGGAAATTGCTCTCTGGCAAATTTATTCCTCTCATTGAACGCGACAGATCCACAGCTTCCAGCACCGTCTACGAACTTAAAGCTCAAATATGTTGCATTGGGCCGAGGAACACAGAACTATACCTGTCCATCCGATGCTCTCTCGGATTCCAAAACTACCATCAAGCCCCAAGCCGTAGGGGCAGCCGCTACACTCTTCGATGCCTCTTGCATTGTATCGTCATCTCCAGCCCTCCTCCACGAAGTCCCCGCAATTATCAGCAGCACTCCTCTTGGATCACTCGCGTTCATGGCAGCACTTGTGGCCCAGGGCACGAGGAGTAACAACCTCATCATTGGTGAACATTATTTCGATGCTGATGGAGAACCGGTCTTTGACATGTCACTGAGTGGCTCCAATTCCTGGATTGCTACTAGTAAAATAGCCTCTACTCCAGCGCCAAAATCAACATCGGGATCATCTGGTAATGTCCCGTGGCTTAAGCTAGGATACAAGAAGGGGAACGGCATTCAGGTAAGCTCAGGCCACTCATCCATAGCTAACCACTGGGTCTGAGTAGACATATCTGATCGAATTATTTTATATAGGAAGTTTACCGAGTGGTGACATCCCAGGGTGACCCGCCATCTACGTGTGCTGATCAAAATGCAACAATTCAAGTTGATTATGCTGCAGAATATTGGTTTTATGGGTGACGGAAGCATGCTGCGTTTCTGCTTGAAGCCATGGGGGGACTTCTGCATTTTCTTTTTACAAGCGATATATACGACTGCGAGAGCAAGCCTTATCTACTATATGTGTCTATAACTATGTGGAAGACACCGTTGGCCAGATTTATCGAACCATGTTCTTCTATCTGTTGGTTGTCAGTATACTCTGAATGACAGCTCCTAACCTCTGCACCCCCTCAACTAGCCGCCCTTCATCCTCGCACATGAAACAAAGTCTCAGCCTGCGATGCAAATCTCCCCCTGGGACATTCCGTCCTGGAACTGCAAAAGTCTCACCGCTACCCAGCACCAAATTTTGCATCTCTAAGGCCTCCTGGCACACCTGAGTCGCGGTCAACGCAGCCGGGAGCTGAACCCAGATGTAGTATCCCCCGGCGACTGGACTAATCTCTGGATCAGGAGTAAATGACACACCAAGATGACCGAGATGCGTCCTGATTGCCGATGCCAGAAGACAATGTCTTCTTCGTCCTTCCGGAACTAGGATATTGGTAATATATCCAGGCAAGAAGTTATCCTCAAGGAGCTCATTGATGAAAGTTGACATTAGTTGCGAAGGAGCACCACCGGAGCGCGTCGAACCACTGTGAGGAGGTTTTTAGCTTACTTTCAGCATTTTGAATCAAGAATAAAGACTCACGCCTGAGACAGACCATAGATGAAGTCCTTGGTCCCTTCAGCCCATCCAACCCGACATCCAGGACCAATAAGCTTGCTGAATGATCCATTGCTCACGACATTGCCGAATGGATCTTCTGTACCACCATCAACCACCCGATCTATATCCACAAGGCGCAGTTGAGGATGCGGATTAGGGTTGGCAGGATGTGTCACACCCCAACTGAGGAAATCATACACATCATCAGCGACGACAAGAGCATTGTACTTTCGCGCCACTCTGATAAGTGTCTCACGTCGCGAGCGAGACATCGTCGTCCCCGATGGGTTAGAGAAACTAGGAACACAATAGATGACATGCTTGTATATCTTTCTATACGACTTGTGAGGCTTGTATGTCTTCTGTTTCCGTTAGCATTGGTTATACCGAAAACAACCATATTAGCACCGAAAGAGCACATACCCGGTCATTTCGACAGGCCGAATCTCCACTATGCTCAAATGCATCCAATGCAAGTTCCAGTGCAGCAACGTCCATACCCTCCTCGTCCTCGGGTATCCCTCGCATCCGACCACTAAATCCAGCATCCTCAAATACCCGGAAGACAAGATGATACGTTGGCTCCACAAGCCATATAATTTCTGTCTGTGCTGGGTCCGTGAATACCTGCAATACACATGCTAGGTTCTGGCTGGCACCGCCAGTAATGCATATCCGCTCAGGGCTGATGGGCTGCGCAGGTGCATAGTATCGGGATAGCCAGTCGGCTATATTTTTTCTTAGGGGGAAGTAGCCTTCGTCGGGACCATAGGCAAATCCTTCGGTGAATATGGCTTTGTTGGATAGGGCGTTGTTGGCTGCTCGTTTGAGGCGTTCAACTGGAAGCATGGCTGTTGCGGGCCATCCCTGGAAAAGGTCAATTTGAGTCGTGGATGCCATTTCTGATATATTGGAGATAATAATACTTGACAAATATCTTTGAGAAGATTCACTCACTCTTATACTTGGGGTGGATGATTTGCACCATTCTTGCTTTGGGAATATAAGCGATCTAGCCAATCACATTGAACATCCGCTCTCATTTCCCCCAGATGAAATGGACGATCGCTCATACTGTAGATTTTATTACTTGATTTCTCCTCTCTTGTCTACTCTACTTACCAAATATTGTTCAAAGAGAATTCGTTCTCTTATTGGTCGTATCGCTAAATAATGAAAATCCTTGAACGCCCGCAAGAAAGCCACCCATTCCACGATTGAGACCAACAATGGGCCAGCGCCAGGATGAATGCAAACGCAAAGAATCAAGAAGAACAATGCCACCAGGCACCATGTAAATCCTGCCGCTCAAATCTCAAGGGGCGGAATTGCATCCATGCAGAAAACGCCGATGTATGCGTCCCTACCCCGCTAACGCAAGCCATCCCCTATTTCAAACACATCACGGACCAGACCAGCTCCAACTTGGGAGTTGGAAATTTATACATTGTCATCCTCATAGACGAAGTTGATATCACGGATGCGACGGCGGTTGGTGGCAATGAACTCCTGGTCACCGGGGGTCGCTCATTGCGATTGTTGGCGGTAAGCATGCTCTGAAGGCTCATGCAGACGCTCTCAACTGTTTGCACTGGGGACCAGCCGGCGGAGCCCAGGAGATCAAGGCAGATAATGCCATTGCTGTAGATATGGGGATGCATTGGGATTGTGCGGGGTGTGCCAGTGGAGTCAGGACATTGGATGAATTGGACCTCTGGGGGTTCTAAAATGACTGTCAGAACCCATAATGATCTGATAAAGAGATAGGATGAAGATAAGAGGAACAGGATGGAGCCGAGAGAGACGATAGAGATATCAGCTGCCGGCTGAGAAATCGGGACTTACCGATAGGGTACTTGTTACTGAAGGTAAACTTCAACCGATAAGTTTGGTCCAGATAAAGAGGATTCTGGTCAAGGATCTTGATGTCCATCTGCCATTCCTCTAGATTGTCACACTTGACGATTGCAATTCCCGGTGGGACATGCTCTTGCATCTGGAAGGTCAAAGGTCAGAGAAACATGTTCATAGAATGAACAATATACATGGGCGGTATGGCATGCTCTCAAATATGCGGGGGAACAAAGGCGATAAGCCCGAGAGAAAATGGAGGAATTGGTACCTTAACGAGCTCCTATAGTTTACGAATATAGAGTCAGCAAGTTAGGCATTTCAGCACCCTTTATGTTCAGAGTATAATCACCTTGCTCAGACGCTTTGTAGCGAACATTGTTGCGATGTGGTGAGAGAAAAGATTTAGATGTTTGAGCTCCGGTGGAGAAGGACGGGAGGGGCGGTGTCTCGATTAGGTGGAGTACAACGGATGATGTATGACGTTAAGGACGGAAAATGTGATAGACTTCTCAACTGAGATTGAACTAAAGAACCAAAGGATATAAGATGGCCAAAAGAAAAGAGATATAGTTAAAAAGATCAGTCTGAAGCTAAGTGAGGAGATTATCTATCACTTATCTATCGCTACACGTGATATCGACACCTGACCATATATTGGGTCATCCATAGAGGTCACATACTACCCACCTGGGCAGGTACCTTTTATATTAGGTAGGTTTCTATTTTGCCAGGCAGAATTTAAGCACTGACATTGGCGTGCAATATAGAATGAGCGGGTTCAAGTTACATAGTTGTTACATAACTATCCACCTGGCAGCAATGCAACTATATATCAGCGAACCGGAATAGGTACATATATAACATGTGAATCTCAGCTATCTCGGATTTTTCGCCATTTTATTTTGCTCCCCTCTACAATCTAGTGGTGCTGGCTTCTAAGCTTGAGATATAGGAGATATAAGGTCATTATACTTTGAAGTATTTTGTGGCTGATGGCGTATAAAACTTAAAATAAGTCTCTATCCATCAAAATAAGAAAGCAACCCTGAAAGCGCGATGATTGCCTGAAGACTGTATGTTCACCCCGATTTGACTAGGGAAAATGGGAATCACAGAATTATATCCAAGAAACCGCAAGACAGATAAAAGAAAAGTACAGGGCAGAATGGGCACAGGAATAGCATATGGACAAGATGAATGTGAAAGAGATACAAATAAAGACAGCAAGCAATTTACGCAGAAGCCTTCTCGCGGGCTTCACGTTCAACCTTCTCCCGCTCCTCGGCCTCCTTCTGCTCACGGACCTTGGCCAGTACAACTTCACGGAAAATAGCACCGCGAGCAGCGCTAGCCAGACTCTTCTTCTTCGCGTGGCCAGGGGCAGGGCTGGTAGGACTGGCATCGTCACTTGGAGCAGGGGGTTCCTCCACGCTCGGCTCTTCGGATGAGGCGCCCATGTCCATGGGGCTGGGGATATCCTCCCCATCCTCCTCCTCGTGCATCTTGAGCGACTCGATACGGTTGGCGAGCTTGACGATCTCGATTCCGCGGCGGAGACGGGCACGTGCAATGTAGGTGCGGATTTCAGGCAGCAAGTCACGGTCGCTCGCAGTCTCTCCGGTCAGCCATACGTGCTTCAGAGCTTCCTCGGAGGAGACTCGCTTGCTGGGGTCCGCATTCAGGAGACTAAGAATGAAATCTTTGGCATCCTGCGACACGTCGCGCCAATACCGCTCGTGGAAGATGATGCGGCCTGTCCGGCATTCTTCGATGAGGTCGGTCAGGTTCTCGGATCGGAAGGGGGAGTAGCCACATAGGAGGGTATAGGTGATAACACCGAGAGACCACATATCGACAGCCTTGCCGTGGCCCTGCTTGAGCATGACCTCGGGGGCAGCATATCCAAAGGAACCGGCCATGCTGGTCAGTACCTCAGAGGGGTCGTGCAGCATCTTTGCAATACCGAAATCTGCCAAGACCAATTGAGAGTCGGCAGCACGGGTGAGGTAGAGGAGGTTCTCGGGTTTCAAGTCTTTGCAAGGGTTAGTTACATGTACAGCGCTAGCATGACATAAAGAGACCGACCTCGGTGAACGATGTTGCGCTTGTGCAGATAGTTCACGGCATCAAGCACCTGGCGGATGGTCTGCGACGCATCCTTCTCAGTGAACTTGCCATACTCGCAAATACGGTCGAACAGCTCGCCACCAGTGGCTAGCTGTGTAACGATATAGAATTTGTCCTAGGTCCACGATTAGAGCTCCGCAATGATCGCGCCAAAGATAGACATGCTCACCTTAGATTCGAACCAGTCGACGAAAGAGACAATATGGGGATGTTGGAGTGATTGCAGCATCTCAAGCTCATCGTAGACCATATTCTCATTACCACGGACATTTTTCTTCAGGATTATCTTCACCGCAACCTTCTGTTTTTCGGTGCCTTCCGCCTCACGAACAATTCCATATGTACCTGCACCCAGCGTCCGTCCGAATTTATAGAGAGCCCTATAGCCGGCGAGAAGAAAACAGGTCAGCGGATGTGGGGCAAAGGAGCTAGGATGAGGAGGCGGTACTTCTTTTCGTAGCTCTCTGGCTGCCCGGACAGCTTGTTGAGCATATTTGCGACTAGGAGACCGAGTGTCAGTACATTGCGGGGCCTGTCAGGCGAATCGCGCAAAACAAATGAAGCAAGGGACCCCTGGAGGAGCCGACCGAGCGGGGAGGGCTTAGACATGGCGAAGCAGACCCTGACACAAAATAACAGCTAGAAGTCCGAGTCCCCCCAGCCCCCATATATCCCACAGAGAGCTCATAGGGGGCGTATAGATTGACATGGCAATTCCAATGCAGTGAAGAGTCGGATTGTGGACAAGGCAGACGTGAAGCCGGACAATATTCGGGCAATACCAAATGACGAATCATAGCAAGACCGGATGGAGAACAAAGGTCCCGCAAATATGGAATATCGACTCACAACTCATGATGTGGGGATAGGGCTGCGGACGCCTAAGGTGACAGACGTTGCGATGGGCTCGAATGGGCACGGAACCCGTTAGGCAGCAGGGACTAGGAAGGAGAGGGTTGAGGATTCAGGGATTGAGGCCTTAAAATCGAAATGAAAGGTCCTAGCAAGGAAACCGGGTCAGTGATATCGAAAATTATAGAAACACCAGATTCGAGGGGTCAAACATGCGCGGGGGTGGCTCGCATGAATTCCAAACAGAACCAATGGAGGAGACATACCACACGCAGACCAGAGATGACAGATTGCAATTCAATCGCAAGTCAGCTTAAGAAGATGAAATTAAAAAAGGTCAAAAAAAAGTGCTGAAGAGGGGGAGATCAGGAGTTCTAGACGCGATAAGGCTTGGGTGATTCGGGGCTGTAGGGTTTAGCGCCAGCACAGCCACAACGGGAATGTTACTGCCTCCAGAGTACTACTCCGTATAAGGAATTAATATACCAGAACATCATAATACCTAGGTAGGAACTCAATTAAATAAAAAGGTGAGAAATATGATGAAAACATGAATCAAAAGATGTACGGTGCAGATTTAGAAAGTCAATAGTCAACATGAAAGCCCAAATTTACATAACTATAGTGTAGACCCAAGACCTATTTGCATGTGACTCGGAGATGTCACTATTTACAACATCCTATATGACAATCCACAGTCCTCATCTTAAACATAAGGTCACAAATAGAACCGAGAGCTGTAGTAGACCTATTTACACAGCACCAATTCATTCCGACACTATTTCGACAATCAGAACAGAACAGAAAATGACAGCACATGTGGACTTCAAAACATGCCAATACTGAATGACACTTAATATAAAAATTCCTTTCCTGATTGGCAATAAACATCCTGACTCCACCAGGCCAGTGTGGCACATCGTCACCAGACGTCATAGGCTGAGCTCGAGGTATATGAACAACCTTGGCAAGATATTTTCTTTCCGCTGGACTTGAGCTTTGCTATTATAATATCAGAACCTGAACTTTCAACCATGTTATTTTTCCTCTTCTTCCTTGCCTTCCAGGTCATTCTACTTGCGGCTTGGGTCTCTGGTTATCTAGACCCATACCAGAAACATCTCCAAGAGCTCTTGCTCGACTATATGGGTGAGACGACGGTGTCGTACGGACTGAAAAGTATTTATATCAAATAGGGAATGATAAGCAAGTATACTGACCCAGATTCACAGAAAGTCTAACTGGCAAAAAACTCACCGAGGACCAGAATCTAAGCAAGATTCAAGATCAACTCGGGAATCAACTGGGTGACATGTTTGGAAAAAGAGGCCTGGGAGAGGGAATTGGTTCGGTGTTGAGTAAAGGTCTTTGAGGATTTGGCTGTTAGGACGAATGACAAGAATAACAAGATTGACTTTTGATTGTTGAAATAAGATTAAGATTAAGACTAAGAAACAAACCCAACCATGGCGATGTTTCCAGGCGACCTCCAGGAAACATAGGAAAGACCATCGGTATCGTGACCTTTCGTATCGAAGCGAACGAAGGCGCAACAATGTTCTTTTCCAGTATACCAGATGGCATACTCAACTCCCCACCAGACCAGCTCGATCCGCAGCCAAGGTGATCAAATACAAACCAGGATTCCTACTTGACAACCACCCTGGTAGATTGAGCAACACAATGCCCATCGAGCATCTTGAATAAGATAGCTCCAATGCCACGCAACTGCATACGCACTTGCACAACTCAACCCCCGAAAAAGAAAGACGCAAATCACAAATCGCAAAAAAGATCAAAAGACACCAGCAAGTGGATAAGCGGTAAGATCTCACTGCTGTAGCCATTCGCGAGATCCATAAACTGTCTCACCAAGCTCCGCCAAAGCAACTTCGCAAAGCTTATCGTAGTAATCGGTTCCCTTCCAGAGACTATGCTTCGACCGAATACCAATCCTCCAATCCTCCTTCCTGAGCCGCTCAATGCGCTGCGCCTTAGTCTCAACCCGAATAACATTTCCGTACTCATCGATATTAGGCCCCTCAATCACAGGAGGTTCCTTGGATGCATCAGAACCGGGCTTCGGCTTCACGGGAGAAAAAGTCCAGAAGGAGGCAGATCGGGTCATTGTCGTGTTGCGAGACCGACGGGCCTGCTGCAAGTCCGAAACATGCTTGATCTGCTTGCGGAGCCCGGTAACATCGGCGGGAATGTGCTCACGGAGCCACTTAACAGCGCCGTTGAACTCATTGATCTGGGCGGCACGCTCGGCGCTGACAGGCGCGGGGGAGGGCTCTCTCGACCGCAACAAGGGCGACTTGGTGCCTATCTGCTCTGGTGAGTCTGCGGGGGTGGCGAATGGCGAGCCGAGAGAGGGGATCTTCTTTCTCATATTCTTTCTCATAACTGGAGTGGGCGTCGATGGAGACAGGGACACGGACAAAGGAAGGACGGGACTAAGACGCTTCGGTTGTGCTAGGATAGAAGAGTTCGTCTCCTTTGTGTTAGCATTCAGACGGCTGGATGGGATTATCTTCAAGGGCAGCCGGGGAGGGCGAGCTCGGACCGGTCGATTCACCTCATTCCAAGACGTTTCTTGCTCTGAACCCCCGCAGATTACCGTTGCAGAACTGCTGCACATCCGCACCTCACCGGAGCTCTTCCGGATTGCAAGCGGGGATGGAATGAGATTGAGACGCTTTGCTGGATCCTCAAGTCCAGGTGGGAACTTAATCGGAGACAGACGCACTGGTGGCCACTTTGGAGAGCCAGACTTGGGCGGCGCGGGGGCCACAAAAGGGTCGTCGGCTCCCGCGATAATAGAGTTATCAATCATCCGGGCGATGCTTCGGACGATAGATCCCCCGTTGGGAAGCCCCTCTCTGGCACTATTAAAAGAGAGCAACTGGTCTCTCGTAGCTGTGCGAGCAGGGACGCCGCGTGGTGGAGGAGGGGGCTCACGGGTCGGAGGTGGGATATGAAAAGCTGGAGGAGCTCCATAGTCAAAACGCGAGACATCTCGAGAAGAAGGAGGTGGCGTCACACAAAAAGCAGTGGTGATAGACGAGTTTGAAGGGGAAGAGGGAGAAGGGTCTGGCGAAGGAGGCGTGCGAGCCAGCCTAGCATCATGAGCCGACAGATTCTGAACTGACAGAGCTTCAGTATTTGGGCCATGACCAGAACCAGAGGAGACACCGTGTGTCGGCGAAAGCCCAGGGCTCCACACGATAGTAGTCAAAGAAGACCGAGGAGACGAGTCAGGCGAATAGAGAAAAGTAACTGGCGAGTAGATCTGGTTGGGGTTCAGAACAGGGGGTGGGATCGTAGCTGGCAAAGACTCATAGGCAATCTGAAAGCGCTCCATAGCAGAGGTCAGAAGCGGGACCTTCGCAGTGGAAAATATATGAGCTGCTCGTCCCATATACTCATATGAGGTGGCTGCATAATAGTGGAGATAGGTCGCACGGATCGGATGGAGCTATGTATAAACCCTTTAGCGATGAGAATGAGATTAGATCTGTGGAGCACGAACCGGACTAGACGCGGTGTCTATGAGTTGATTGCAACGCAGGGCACATTGCTTGTATTGCTGGTTGAAACATAGCCATTTCACATTAAGGAGGGCTTTCTTCCATTCGTGGGAATTCTGTGGGGGAGAGAAGACACCAAAGGACAAGGCCTCTGATGACATTTCTGAGGTATGCGACGAGGAAGAGGAAGTCATTGTGGAAGCAGAGGGAAGATGTAGATGAAAAAGGAAGAAGACATGAAAAAGGGAGAAGAGATGAAAAACGAGATGGGATGGGAGAAGAGATGAAGTGCTTTGATTCCTCTAGCCTGCCCAGTTGCCTCTGGTGCCTCTGGTGTCTCTGGCAGCTGGACGCGGTACCTACATCATTCTTTGGGAAATCTGCGTGAACGTAGAATGCATGTGTAAACCGAACATAATATTAGCTACTGGAATTGTAGATAGTTTGGATCTCATTGATCCCACATATCTGTGCCTCCTCACATGGCTTCCGACTAAGGATATCTGCCAGTAATAATATCCTACATGCTCATACTGGTTGGTCATCTAGACCTGCTCAACAACCTGAACACCATTCATCTCATGCTTGATATCAGCCCGTGACAATGCCTCACCAGTGGCCGAAAGCGACTCTAAGAAATCAGCCAGTAAACGGTCAAGTTCTGCTGTCACCACACCATCATCCATGCCCTCCATCAGACTTGCCGCGCTTGGGGGATTCAGAGCCGGGAAGAAGATTGGTCCCCTATCTTCTGCCTGCGTTGTCGGGACTTCAGACACGTCATGTCGTACGTTTCGTACGGTTTCGAACACGGGAGACCCTGGTTCTGAGACCGGGCCCGATGTCACCGAGGCAGCGGTGGGTGTTTGGGGAACTGGAACGGCTGTGGGTAAAGCTGTCATACTATCTTCGTATGAGGAAGTTCTGGAGTGCGCCTTCCATACAGGGTGAGATTCTTCGTCTGGGCCGGGGCCATCGAGGATTCCGGAAGCCTCATATTCATTGTAACCGGCTAATTCCAACATGGCGGGGAGTTCGGTGTCGAAGAAATGACTGTGATGAAGCGAGTTTGCGCCTGGGGGAGTGGTGGGGCGATCGAAGCGGAAGGGGTCGTAATCTGAGTCGGATGTATTCGATGCTGAAGTCGAAGGACGTGAGTCACCTGGCTCATCTGTTGACGGGGGCTGCGACTGCGGCGGAGGCTGGACCTCAGGCAGCGGAGCCCGGAGGGTGTCATGTCGGTCATCGTAGCTTTGGCTCTCGGGTACGGAACCCATGACTGGGAATGTCCACTGCATGGTGGCTCGCTTCTCAGCCTGGAAAGACTCCTCTTTTATGGGCTCCTGTGCAGGAACTTCCTCCTCTTTTTCTTCCGGTTGTTCCTCTTCATCTTGTACGAATGACGGGAATTTCCAGTCCATGGTGGGAGGTCGAGGACCAGATGGCACAAATGTATCTTCGAGATTTTCAACGTCATTCGCGCGGCTATCAGATGACTTTGAGCTATTCTCAGACGAGGTCCTGTTCAATCGAATACTGGAACGGTTCGCTCGGATAGTGTCTGCATCGACCAGTTGGAAAGGCTGCGCTGATGGAGCTCCTGCTGCGTAGTGTGAGGCCTCGAATGACCCGATGTCGATATCGAGAAAAGTCGAGGTGACAGAGGACCGGTCTGTTTCCGCACGAAGGGGAAGATCTGAGGTGGGCTGCTCAGGTTCGATGGGGACAAAGTCATTTTTTGTTTCGTACTTGTAGCTGGGCTTTCCCTCGTCAAACAGGCCTTCCATTGCCACAGCGCCTCGGCGCACACGTTCATCGAAGTTGGCCTTATCTTCATAGTTGAGATCATCCTCCGAAAACTTTTCGTACATGTCTTGCTCAGGGTGCATGTCGGTAGGACTGATCGACTGCTCCATCTCCGCTAGCGAGGCCGCAATTTCATCCAGGTCAATGACAGAGAATCTTCGCTCGAATCCATCTGTGGTACTGAAATTCCAGTCATCCTCTGACTCCTCGATGCCTGGGAGTTCAGCTGCCGCGGCGCCGCCTGGGTGGAACAAAGAAATCCGTTGGCCTCCTCGCTGGGACCACTGGTAGTAATCTCTCACCAACTCACTCACAGAAGCAGTCGGATATTCCTCTTCCGTATTGGCAATGTAGGGGTGGGCAAGGATGTCTGCCATCGTGGGGCGAGTGTTTGGATTGGAGTCTAGAGCGTAGGTGATAAGATCCTTCAGGCCTTGACTGTACTTATCGCTGTCCAGCTGGGGAGTCTTGCGATTTAGTTGGCGACCGATTTGCATTCGTTCTCGCAGGCCTGCGTTTGGCGGGTTCCCGTTCGCAAATTCAAACAGTGTGCACCCGTACGCCCATACATCAATCTCATTCCCGTATTGATGGGGCTCTCCGCGAGTTGCAAACATCTCTGGCGGCATCCAGTGTGGTGTGCCAATCCAAGTGGATCGTTTGTCTCGCTGTGATTGGAGAACACCAGCAACACCGAAGTCACAGATTTCTAGACGGCCCTCTTCATGAACAAGAATGTTTGCAGCCTTCACATCGCGATGAATGATCCCAGCGTCGTGAATCGCGCGAAGCCCAACAGCCAGCTCGCGAGCAATTGGAACGATGTATTTCTCATCGAGCTTGTCGTTTGTCGCACGCATCAATGTACGGACACTGCCACCGGGACAGTACTCACAAACCAACCACAACTGAGAGTGAATCGAGATGGCTTCAATGATCTCGTTGATATTTTTAGCCCCGGAGTCCTTCACTTGCTTCATCACCTTTGTTTCATGGATGAAGTCTTTTATCGACTCATCTCTGAAATCTCGAACTGACTTGTAGTCGAGCGAGTCAATATCCAGGACTTTGATGGCAACCAGCCGACCCGACGGTCTTTGGTGACCCTTGTAGACACGGCCATAAGCACCTTTGCCTATCAACTCTTCAAACTCGTATGGTGGAACCTCAGTTTTCGCACGGCGACACATCTCTTGGACGGCCACACCCTGTTCACGAGCCAGCTTGATTGCTTCCGCCTTGTGCTTGGTGATGGCCGCCATGGCAGAGGATGGGTCCAACAGACGAGATGTTCGAGAATCCATAGTGAGTGAAGATATGCTTAGAATGAGCCAGGTGTGAAGTATGTAAGAATGATTGTCAAGTAAGAAAGCTGTAAGAATGATACGGGCGTAAAGTGAGCAAGGAGTAAAGATAGAGACAGGGTTGGGTGAGGCGATTGTGAAGGAAGTGTAAAGATGGGTGACTTCTCTGGCGTGAAGTTAATGATTGAGAGTAGATGAGGTGCGTTTGCAGGTCGGACAAAGCAAGTGTTTGAGCTTTTTGCCAAAACGCTTCAGGACTCTCTTGTGTTTTGGCGTGATCTTCTTCTTTCCCGAGTTGAAAGAGATTGTCGATGGGCGAGTAGCGATACGAAGAGGAGACTTCCGGTAATACCGAGGGGACTCTCTAGGTGAAGGACACCCTTCGAAGATAGTGCGGAAGGAGTGTTGCTTTCTGATCACGTAGCCAATCGGACGAATCTGCGGGGCGTGTTCAGGGAAAACTGTGTACCGATTGCCGCGCCCTTGAGCCTGGTGGGAACTTTCAACATTCACTTGTTGTCCCTGGTGATAATCAATGGGGAGACGTAAATTTCTGAAAGAGGGGCTAGGGGTCACCGAAGGAGTCCGAGGAGAAGTATTTCGAGTGCCGATGGCAGTTGAAGTGTCGTTAGGAGATAGCGGGGAAATCCCACGAGGACTAGTTGAGGTATTTTCTAGCCCACGGTTGTCGAGTGCAGGTGTATCAGTTTTGATAGGAATGCTGGAAGAATCTTGCTCTCCGACCGGGTTACTGTCCCCCAAATCTTCGGAGAATCGGGAAATCCGGGGTGAGCTGTTTGAGGGTTTGATCTGACTGCTGGCGAGCGTCGATGTATTAGCTTGGGCACTGTCTTTCGGTGGAACTCGTTGAGCGTCAGAAGGAACATAGGAGAAACTTTGCTTCCTGACAGTTTCGTCGTAACCGGGAGGTTTTGGGAATGATCCGAGTAGCCGCTCAAAGCTCCCAGGGTGGGTTAAAGTCCTGGGGTCCTGGGGTCCTTCGCAATGGCGTTGGGTCTCGTTGAGGTTATCAACAGATTCGGGTGGCTCACCTGTTTCACTGTAGACAGATGAACTTGCAGGTTCAACGGATCCTGGGCGTGCAACGTTCTGCGATGCCTTGGGGTGTTCGGGAACCTCAGGGGACTCGAGGCAGGGAGGCTCGTTGTCCGTTACAAACTGTTGGAGTAACTCTGAGAACAGAGATTCTGAATCAGCGCCGATGAGAGAAGTCCACTCTTCTGCGTAGTGAACCAGGTCTCTTCCTTCTGAGCCTTCGCGATAGTCACTAGGATGACGGTGGCTGGATCGCAGACGCAACTGACTGGAACGTTCACTGCGAGGGAAGTAGGTCAGTCAAGGAAATCCACCCAGTAAACGGAGGAATATCTTGCCTAAGCCTAGCAGAGGCGAGCCTGCGAGCAGTACTGATAGAGCTGAGCTGGCCAGATTGATTTTCGCTGTGACTGGCCTCTAGTTCCACGCCCGCAAATGGGTCGGATGAGCCGAAAAGACGGAGCAAGAATTGGTGCTCGCTTGGAGTAAAGCCGAGCTCCTCAATTAGGTTGTAGATACTGCTAGACTCGTCAGCCATTCCGCTTGATTCAGATGGTAGGTCATTCGAGCCCCGGGTTCAATTTTATGAAGGGAGGAGGTAGAAGAGATAAGAGTAATCGTGTCGCGCGATCATCGCTTTGGGACCTACCTGATCGCTTAGTTAATCGAACGCCGAGACCTCCCGAGGTCATCTCAACACATGAGCTATCTGAACATCCATATAGCTGAGTAGACGCGCGCCGAGCTTCGGTTTGGGCCACCGAATGTTCCACGGGGGCGAGCAGCTTTTGACGGTGATCTAAGGCTCCCCGATGAATATCTCAGATGTCGCAGCCTGGTCTATACAAAGCTCCCCGCCAGTATAGTGTGAAACTTGAGCAGAGTGGATATGAAAACAGGGCGACGAAGACCGATGACTTGACGTCGTTGGCGATGTTATGGCACGTGATATCTACATCCTTATCGATGAATACACCCTTATCGATATTATCGATAAGTGCACCCTTATCGTGCTGACCGCCTTACTTCCAACATTGCCAGGCCACAAAAGATACTAGTAAGGGCTACCGCAGAAGCCCTGGAAGCTGTGAAATTCACTAGACATATCGATCGTTCCAAAGTAGTACCATGATCCCAATTGGCAGTCAAGGTTACATATGTAACTAGGCAGAGCTTATCGGTTATCGTGGGGGCTTATCGCTTGGGCTCTTTTTGCTATATGCTGTTCCCTATATACGAACTAAGTCTCAATAGAGAGCTTGAGTTAGATCAATTGTTCCAATTATGCCTCCCATTCTCTCATCCTGCATCTGTAACATATTTATCATCCCGTTGCCGGAGGGTAGCCAAAACGGCCCATACTTCCCCTAACAGCAGTCACCCGCATCCCGACATCTCCGCGGGTGTATAGCGTGGGGGTTCTTCGGGCCGCACTCCGGGTTCTTCAGGGAACTGTTCCAGCTTTCCGATCCTCTTTGGGGTCTGAGGTGAAACTAAAATGAAACATATTTTAACATCTGTCACCTGGAGATTATTACTTCCAATTTAAATCGAAAAGGACATCCTCTGCTCCTCGGCATTTCTCGACCGTGCTCAGTTTCTCGGACTTCATGAAGCCATGCCACTCTCAATGGACACGCTTTACTCTGGACCCTAGTCCAGAAGAAGGACATCTTTCCGAGCCAGAAATTTTGCACGTTGGAAAATCAGAATTTTATCGCATTGATGATCGTTTTCGGGAAGAAAATATAGCCACAGCTACTTTGATCTTATGGACGTCAGCCTGGGAACGGAATTTGCAGCTATTGGCCCGGTTATGGGCGGTGTATATCCTCCTTATAACTCGCTGGGTATCACGACGAAAGCACAGGCAACACGGAAGTTTACCTCCCGGGACGCACACATCTCGTGCAAGGACCCGTTTTCATTCCGGGAGTGGGCTCTACGGAGGAGGGCGATGGAAATTTGATGGCATTGGTAAACAACTATTGCACCCTGTCCAGTGAGATGCATCTTCTCGATTGTCATGATTTCACCAAGGCCCGGGCGATCATCATGCTTCCTTTGAGACTTAGAGCTGGTCTACATGGCAACTGGGTTAACAACTAGAGAATGAGCAGTCCAGTGTCTTTCTGCTATTCATTTGTTACAAATATGAACTGCTAAAGTAGAAGCAGAATTACAGACGTTCTGAAATGTTTCCTTAGGGTCGTCTTAGGTGACACATATGCGACATGCTTCCCCGGAAGGACCTGCAGCTCCGCATATGAGTACTGTACCCTTTCTCAGGCATTTTGATAGAGAGGCTATGCAAAGGCCCAGGGGGCTGGTTTGTAAATCTTTCTGATTGGATGTTTGTGTTTGCACGTCACGAATGTCTCGGTTGCCTCCTCCTGCAGGTAACTACAGGACAGATCCTGACATTTCTCATTCATGAAGAGTCGATGCATACATGTACGCATTTTAAAGCCTAGGTAACTATGAGAGATAAGCTCGATTTCTTTCCTAGTTACCATACGTTTATTGTGATTGATAAGGAGAGTTTTCAGACTTATACAACGCTCCACTTCTAGAAAACCTGCCACGAAGATTAGAAGGTATGTAGCGTTATTTGTTCCTGTTTTTCCAGGCTTACCCAATAATCTTCAAAGGTAGGTGGATACTCGGTATTTTACAGGACTTGATTTCGTGGGCTGATGAACAAAGGGATATATGGACTCTTTGTGTTCACTCCAGCACTGTTGAATAGATAACGGATGCATATAAAGAGATTTCGGCATCTGCACAGGCAGCTGCTAGTTCTACGAGAGTCATGATGGCAGTCGTCCTGCCATTTGCAACAACCCCTATGTATACCAAACTTGGTATTCACTGGGCTAGCTCGCTGCTAGGGTTCTTTGCGTTTGCTCTGGCCTGGATACCCTTTGCTTTCATAAAACATGGCAGACTTATCAGGGAGAAAAGTGGTATTACCATTGAATCGCATTGAGATTTGCAGCGTTATAAAGGCTGAAATCCAGTCTTATTTTAGATTGATGTATGTTGTAGATCTACCCATAGGGCCTTGCTACGGAGTCTGAAAAGCACCCTTGCTGCTTTGCTCTGCACGAAAGTTAGCCAACCATTCCAGATTATCAGCCACCGTTTGGTCCCACTGATCGTCCGTATCATACGAAAGACGTCTTGCCTCTGCCTGAAACATCTCATCGGTGGGGATAATGCCTCGGCTCATCATCCGTTGTGCGTAATGACTCAAATGACGGGTAAGAACTTCGATGTAAGAATCCAATTGAGGCTCTTGGACGGGCTGCAGCTCCGTGTCCGCAGATTCTGGAAGCACTTGTGGCACGCCCGATGCATCCACGAATGCGGCTCGGGATAGCATCTGAGAGAGATGATCATTGGTATCTCTGTTAGTGGCGGAGAAAGGGACGAACGTTCGTGATTCGAAGTACAGCAGATAGGGCGGGACACTGTTTGTCACTTGTGCGGTGATATCTGGAGGAAAGTCATGATCGCCTTTCCAATTGGCCATGGTGCAGCCTTTGCGAAAGTGAAATGTCAGATGATCGGCCCGTTCCTCCCAGGTCGACATGCGACCGCCGCAGAATCCGCACCGGGAAGTGAAGTCCGTGACGACATGTTTCCAATCCTCAATTAATGGGATAACGTCGAGACGGTGGAAAAGCCGCAAATGTTGAAGGAGATGATCCTTTCTCCGAAAAGTACGCATTTTTTGCTGACAGGGTCCGTGATTGTGTTGCTCCAGGTGCTCCAGAGATGGATCGAGTTGGTTGCAATAGGCACAATGGGCTCTACCGGTTGACTCCAACACCACAGACCCTCCAAATGGTGCGCACGCCCAGGTCTCCAGGTTGAGATGTAGAGACTTTTCGTGACGCATCCAGTCAAATTTGTTCTTGAACTTATCACAACAAAATGTGCAGCAAAATATGCGAGGGTCGTTAGCCGAACTTCTCTTTTTCTTGCCAGCCTGTTTCTTCTGAACGCCTGCAGATGTCTTGTCCGAAGCAGTTTGGCTACCATTAGATAAAGCAGACAATCCGGATCGGTTCGAGCGCTGAGAAGATACACTTGTGGCGCTTTCTCTACTAGCTGTTGAAGGTGCCCGGGATCCTGAACGATGCTTTTGGAACAATTCGCCCGCCCCAGACCCAGGCGTACCAGGCCGTTGAAGCCCACCGGAATATGCCGAGAAATTCTCAAGGGCACTCTTGATAGCTGATAGACTGGCAGCCTCTCCTTCAGGTGGCGATTCCTTCCAGCGTTCCAAAGGATCCGCTGGACCTGCAGTGGGTGGGATAAAGGTGGCATTTGATCGTTGGTCGATCTTCTTTATCATATATCCGCTTTTTCGTCGAGGGAGTCCTCTGTAGCCACGTGAGAGATCCCTCGGTTGAGAAGGTCCTGATGTTGATTCTCCGTTCTCAATAGTTCCACATGGCGATGTTGTGGTAGGCCAAGTGAATTGACCAGAAGATAACTCAGCCACTTGGGTAGGTTGCTGCGTAGGCAATGATTGCAACGATACATGGTCCATCCAAGCAAAGTCATCAAGCCCCTGAGGACTGAAATCACCGTAGTTCGGTGGGAAAGCGCCTGGGGTCGCATTCAATGGCATTTCTTCCGCGGCGCTCCCGGACGGGAAGTTGGCGGTATTAGAGCTAAAATCATTGGCGGAACTATAGTCTGCAGCATTCCAGCTGGAAGGTAGCGGACCCGTCGGGTCAAACAATGCGGGTGTATATGTGTTATTGGAATATCCAGGATAATCGAAAAAGCCGCCAGTGTGAGGTGGCTCAATGTCCCCTTCAGGGTCTATGGGTATATTAGTGTCATAATCTCGGTAATTTGAGGTAGGCAAAACTCGTACATTTCGAGGATTGACGCCGGGAGGCTGCCATCTTCTTGGAGAGGCAGCTGGGAAGGGATCAATACGATTGTATTGGATCTATCTGGATTGACTCACTCTGAGGAAAGGAGAGGGAAGGGAAGGAGTGGAGCTACACTAAGTGCTGGGACGAAGAGGGTCCGGTGATCGTATGCCCCAATGACACACCGCAAACCAAATGACAGGGACAAATACTGTATCCGCCCAGGCAGCTATCGGTGCCCTCGAGGCTAATTAAAATGCGAGAACTTGCCAGTGGTAGTGGCAAAGAAGCCCTGGAGAAATTGGGGGATGAATCATCAGCTGTGGGCGGTGTCTGCCCGGGTCGGTTCGCGCGCCATCGATCTGAATTTGTCGCCGTTGTTCTACCCATTACAATTGTCAGAAGGGTCAAGTCATGAATCGTTCACGATCTGCGTATTTTCTATCGGCTTTGTTTTGTAAAATATGCAATCTACTGGGCTGCTTTTCAAACTATGACTACTGCTTCAATTGACTTCCTTCTCGGGCGCCACTCTTGCCCATTCATGCTCGACACGCCCATACATCATATCGTCCAGCCATCCCTTTATTCTCCCCGTGATTTCAGCCGGTGTTCCATCAGGACCAGTTGGTATATTGATGTCTTTTCCACGGTGGTGGATCAAGGCAATCGGAGTAATAAACCACTAGTTACAAACTGATTAGTATCTAATTTGGTGAAGGATGGCGGATCCAGAACTTACAGCTGTCCCGGCAGCAAATGACTCCAGCAGTCGGCCGTCTGCAGCGGCCTCCTGAATTTCACCGATGGTAAACTTGCGCTCAGTGACCTCAAGTTCATCCTTCAATCGATCCTTCGCCAGATCGAGGCAACTTCGGCGGGTGACTCCATTCAGAATGAGTTGATCGTCTAACGGGGCTGTAACGAGCTCCTTCTTTCCATCCTTGCGCTTCCAAATCACAAAGAAGTTGCTCCCGCCTGCCTCGGTACAGTCACCTTCGGGGCCGTACAGCCAGAGTACCTGGTGATAACCCTGACGATAGGCTTCCTGGGTGGCCAGTACCGACGGTCCATAGTTCGCGCCGACCTTAGCATAACCGAATCCACCCACCCAGGAGCGTACCATATCATCCGGGTTTGTCAGCAAGCGTTTGCCGCCAGTAGGTGTGTCCATGCGAGCCATATATCCAACAATGATGTACAGCAGAGCCTCTGTTGGCGTTGCAACGCCAAGCTGGGAGTCCGTGCCAATAATGGTCGGGCGCACATATAAGAAATCCCCAGCGCGGCTCTTCGGGAGCCACTTTGCGCCATCCACCGAGAGCAACTTATATATGAGCTTCTCCAGTTCGTCCGGATCGAATCGAGGAAGGGAAATCCGCTCGGCGGACATTAGAAGGCGGCGAGAATTGCGGTCGGTTCGGAACATCCGGAGTTTTCCGTCATAGCCGCGATATGCTTTCAGTCCTTCGAAACACTCGTACGCGTAGTGGAGGCATGATGCACTCGGTAGAAGGCTGAAAGGACCATAGGGCTTCAGCTCGGGCGTGGACCAGCCATTCTCGACATCCCAAGACACAGCAATCATGTGATCCGTACAGATTGTCTTGCAATTGCTTGCAAGCGATTTGGCATCGGGTACCTCTCGTGGGGTGGTAGTGTAGGCATACGTCAATTTAGATGCGTCGAGCGGCTGTAAAGAATCCGTACGGGAACCCATGTTGGAGAAACGAAGTGAAGACAGTGAAAATAGACCATCCCTGTTGCTCCCTCCGGAATACTTATAGGCAGGTTCCAAGTATGATTTAGAATTCTAAACCGACCAAAAAGTTCCCAGATGTCCGACATGAGAGCACGCCCTGTGACCAGATTGAGACGCACGCCCTATGACAAGAGTGGATCCAGGTAATGGGCCAAAATGCCGTAACGTATGCTATGTATAGTCAGTATAGTACGACATGATACGCGTTGAACACAGCGAATGCTGATCGTTTTGCTTCAGTGATGCAGAGGACCCACCCACAGGGCGTGCAGATAGTCCACGGGTCTCATCTGGTAAAATAGAGCGAAGGGTTTGCCATGGTTTCGCGACTAATAGGTATGTATCTTCACCCATGGACTCAGTTACTACCTACATACCTACATACGATTTTAGGTCCTATTCAAGGTTAAACATGAGCCATATTAACCATGTCTCAGGCCGAAGATGGGATACCTACTTAGGTATGTAAACTACATATCCACATACGTAAGTAGTTCTACAAACAGTCATGGCGAAATTGTTCCTGGGGGATTGGTCAGATGGTGATTAAGGGTCTTCCTCCACGGATCTAGAGGCTGGATACTCGGTATGTATTCAGGAGATGACTGTAGTTCTTCGCAACCAAGGTTGAAACATTTGAAATCTCACTTCCTTAGTAAAGTGGATACATAATGTATTATTGTATTGTTCTAAAATTACAGTTAAATACACATTGAATACCAAAAATTTAGGCTCAAACGGACCGGGTGGGTCCGTAATGGAGACAAGCTGCTTATTGGCCTGCTCGCATTTAAGCCACTACAACCAATCAACAGGCTAGTGGTGGATCTACAGATCACTGTATACCACCGTGAGTCCGTGACGTCTTTACACCACTCAAGGGAGGGTTACGTGGGAAATGGCCTCTAACTTTTTTCGCCAAGCGGAATTATGCAGTTTCGAAGGATTCTAGCGAATAAGAATCTAAACAAACCTGCCATATCTATGGGTTCATGGATCCATCTCGTGGAGGATTACTGCTTAAGAAGCCATTCCCCCGATCAGCCGGCATTGGATATACGAAGTACAGTTTCTCCCTGCAAGGTATAGACGTTGCGAAATACAAAGGTTAGGCTAGGCTCATTGTCATCGATTGATTCCAGATAAATCAAGATTTTCCTTGCTGATGTTCGTGGCTGATCTCACAGGAATTTGAAAGCATCATGCGCCGATCTGCCGTCCCGGAGCCTCGTGTGTCGCTCAGCCATCGTATTATCGCCAATGGAAGTAACGGAGTCGATCATCTTCCCGATTCCGATGAGGAGGACAAAAATGCATTTCCAGAGGACACCTGGGCCGCATGGACGTGTTTGCTTGGCTCGTTTTTGATGATGTTTCCTTCATTTGGCTTTCAAACCGCCGGTAAGAAACTAGCCTAAGTCAAGTCGCCCTTGCTCATTATAACTGACTTTGTGTAGTTGGATCGGTCCAGGACTATATCAATACTCATCAGCTCGCTGATTATAGCGTCAGCGATGTCGGATGGATCACAGCTGTGCTTGTGTTCTTGACTTTATTCCTGGGAGTTCAAGTCGGACCTCTCTTCGACACGTACGGACCCAGGGTCCTCTTGATATTCGGAAGCCTTGCCAATTTTGCTTGTTATATGCTCTTGGCCCAATGCACAAAGTATTGGCACTTCATGCTTTGTCTTGGGGTTCTCGGAGGTGTCTCATCTGCCGTCATTACTACCGTTTCAATTTCGGTTCTCAGTCACTGGTTTTATCGCCGCCGTGCCCTGGCATCTGGGATTTGCATGGCAGGGTCATCGGCCGGTGGAGCGATCATTCCCTTGCTTCTTCGAACCCTCTTTCAGAAGTATGACTGGCTATGGGCAATGCGCATAATTGCTTTTATGGCTCTAGGGTGCTACATGCTAGGTGTGTTCTTGGTTAGAGGGAGACTTCCAACCGGTAGCAAAAGCAGGGTAACCATTGATATCCGAGCGTTGGCTTCACCTCGGCTTTGCTTTCTTGCGGCCGCTGTTTTCTCGTTCGAATTTATTATCTTTGGCTGCGCCGCCCTGCTCCCCCACATATGTGCGCTTTGCTGGCTTCTCGGAAGATCTTCAGTTCTACTCTCTGACGCTGCTGAATGGAATGAGTCTTTTCGGCAGAGTCCTACCCGGGTTCGCTGCCGATCAGGTTGGGAGATTCAACACTTTGTTGTGCATGGTCTGTCTCACCCTAATAATTATGGCATGCCTTTGGCTCCCATATGGATCCCATAATAAGGCCACACTCTATGCCGTAGTTGCAATATTCGGCTTTGGCTCTGGTGGATGGCTGTCTTTGGCGCCTGTTTGTGTACGTTCCCCCCTGTTGCTCCTATTCCGTCCTCGAGTCCATACTTTTCAACTGAATACTGCGCTTTACCAAGGAGGACCTTGAACAAATGAAGCTAATAATTTATTTAGGCGGGCCAACTGTGCAAAACCGAAGAGTATGGTCGTTTCTATGGAACCGTTTACAGTGTCGCCGCGTTTGGAGTCCTTCTCACTGTGCCTGTCGGAGGCAAATTGCTCCAATCAACAACTCCCCAGGTTCTCATTGGATTCTACTCCGCAATCTTGTTTGTTGGGTTGATCAGTGTAGCACTATCACGTTGGGCAGTGTTGGATTGGCGCTGGAAATGGAAGGTCAAGATCTAACCTCTCCGGATCAGACCAATGCTCAATTTGATTTTCTCACTCTCGTATCAGGGGAGGCTTATTGTTCAAGTGTCACAAGCCCGGGCGTTGGTTTACAAAAAGAGGCAGGATTCCACATGTGTAGTTCTTAGACAACGTGCATTTCGACTCGAATGATACATTCTTTATCTGTTTGTTACATACCTATTCATGTTTATATGAAGTCAATCATTGTCTTTGACTGAATGTAGCCAACTCACTCTACCGCCACCAGTCCACAGGTGCGGATATCGGTTACCCTGGGCGGAGTGCCAGCACAATTAATGTGTTCACTGTACTATGCGATAGAGATCAGAGACTTCCTACTTGACTTCAAATGGGCGTATTATCAGCAGCCATGGCAGGGGGAGTTTCCATGCCGGTAGTACATGAGAAGCATTCCATGCGCATATCCCTGCAGAAACACCGAGAAGCTCATACCAAACTATTTTGTATTTGTCCTTACTATGTAGAGATACGTCCAACAGATAAGAACTTTAGGTATGATATATCGGAAGTAGGGTATGAAAGTTGCTTTACGGAAGCCCACATTACGTTTTTTTCTTATTTAGAGTGTGAGCAGCCTAGATGTTTCCAGTCACCGCAAAGAGCGCCTATCACCTACGGCAGTGTAAAGAAGCCCTGGACCATTTCGAGTTTTCAGCGGATCCTCCAATAATTGAGAAGTGCACCCGCAACCTCTTAGAGCGTTATTATCATGCATCCACAGTTATTACTGAAACGTACGGTTCCAAGTTCGAAAGCGTTTTTGACGATTTCACCGACCATTTTCAGCCCATTGTTGGTCTCGCTGAGAGCGTCACGGAAATTTGGAAGACACAGTCACGGGATTACAATATATCGTTCAGCTTCGATCTTGGTATTATACCGCCCATGTTTCTCGTCGCTTCTCGCTGTCGGCATCCTTCGATGCGTCGAAAGGCTGTTGATCTGATGCTCAATTCCTCGTTCTACCACGGTGCTTGGCAGGATCGTTGCATTCAGCGAATGATTGAGATTGAAGAAGAGAATATCGGGGATCCTATCAATGTGCTGGAAAACCATCGTATTCGAAAGGTCCCTGCTGATCTACATGAAGGATCACAAATCAGCTCTATTTTCACAATGACCTTGAGCATGCCATCTCAATGTCATCCTCAAGGTACCATTTCAAGATCCGATTGATCACTTTCCGTACTTACATGCCATCAACAAAACCAGATAGGCGGCTTTTTGCTCGACGAGGTGGCAATGCTGCTCGTGAGCTTGGGTCATTTTTCTTTTTCCGGTTATGCTCACCATCTAGGAGGGCGAAGAAGTTAGCGAGGGAGCTTATAAGGAGTTTATATGGTAATTTTTCTTTTCTTTTCTTTTTTTTTTTTTTTTTGGATAGAAGAATCTAAATCTAAATCTAATCCTGCCATAACTATATGTTGTTCGGTAGATCAAGAAATTTCGAATCACACGATTGTATATTATATGGCCAGGGTGCTGGGACGGTGGAGAGTCCTGGAGACTGCGTGGGCTTATGGACTGTTTCACGATCACGAGAGACAGAGTCCAGTGTTTGACATACATAAGCTTCATTGGTTGCATTAGTTTTGCCTCGAGTAATCAGTACATATATTGCCCATTTGTTATAGTATACCCAGGAGGTGCAGGTGGGATGATCTGATGCCTTGGTGCCTTGGTGCCTTGACACGCCTAAATGAGGAGTTGCCCCCCACTAATAATGCATGCTGCACGAGCTAGTAATGCAAAATGAAAATTTGCTCGAGGGGTATATCGAGATGGCATCTTCTTTTCAAAGCCTTTTCAGCATGTGTATTGCGAAATATATACTGGCATTGATAATACCAGTATATACATCTATAGCTGTACCATACATTTGAGCTATTGAGCTGTATGAGATCAAATTTGAACTCGCTTACTAATGTGCATTGCCCCACCTTCCATAGTTGATAGAGGGGTTTTGGGCAGGAAGTCAAGTCATATCGAAGAACCTTGGAAAGCCAAAAGCATGGGGTGAATCATAGGCTCTAAATTGACTCATTTCTAACCTTTAGAAAGACCAAGAGGTTACAGGTATAGCTATAAAAAAGAGTCGGAATATCTCTCGGTTGTCATATGGCTGTCAAACGTCACCGGAGCACCCACGGATGGCGAAAAAGTCAGCGTAGTGAGTCAGGACAACAAAGTATGGAGGATTTGAAATCAAGAAAAAGGCTGAAATGAAAAATAAATGAAGGAATCCGATTTAAAAAATATTAATGAAAAAAAAAGAGTCGTTCTCTATATGGGAAAATGGGCTAGTCAGCTCGAAACGCACAAAACCGGGAGAAAAAAAAGTCCCCACTTTCGCTTTTCTTTTTTTTCTCTCCCACTTTCCCTTCCCCTCTTCTTCTTCTTTTCCCCTCTACCTCTGTCCCCCAGGAGCAGTTGCACATAGAACTTTTTGATTCAGTGATCGAGAACTCTCGGTCCTAGTCATCTGTGTGCTCTTCTTCTTCTTTTTTTTATATCCTAGTTTACTAAGGATCAACCGCCAAAATGGTTAAGTAAGTTGACATCCGACACCAGAATCGGAAGGACATACAGCTAACAGTGATGTGAACAGCTTCACTATCGAAGAGGTCAGTATTTGCCTTTTGAGGTTTCCAAGGTTATATCAAACATTACCAGTAGAAGAAGGGGATATATTTTTCTCGATTGATATCCTTCCATCCCCCATCTTCGCTGGTGATGCTTGAAAGCCTTTCTCCCTTGAAATGAATTATCAAGGCATCATGGATAGCGACACTAACCGAGATCAGATCCGGTCTCTGATGGACCGTCGGGCTAACATCCGAAACATGTCCGTCATTGCCCACGGTAAGTTCTAGCTGAGGGTGATGTGGTGAAATGGCTGATTCTGACTTTGCTTCTGTGCGTTAGTCGATCACGGAAAGTCCACCCTCTCCGACTCCCTTGTCCAGCGTGCCGGTATTATTTCCGCCGCCAAGGCTGGTGAGGCTCGTTTCATGGACACCCGTCCCGATGAGCAGGATCGTTGCATTACCATCAAGTCCACCGCTATCTCCTTGTACGCCAAGTTCCCCGACCCAGAGGATCTTAAGGAGATTCCCCAGACTGTCGATGGTGACGAGTTCCTGATCAACTTGATCGATTCCCCCGGTCACGTCGATTTCTCGTCCGAGGTCACTGCTGCTCTCCGTGTCACTGACGGTGCCCTTGTCGTCGTCGACTGTGTCTCCGGTGTCTGTGTCCAGACCGAGACTGTCCTGCGTCAGGCCCTGACCGAGCGCATCAAGCCCGTTCTGTGCATCAACAAGGTTGACCGTGCTCTTCTCGAGCTCCAGGTCTCCAAGGAGGATCTGTACCAGTCCTTCTCCCGTACCATCGAGTCCGTCAACGTCATTATCTCCACCTACTTCGACAAGGCTCTCGGTGACGTCCAGGTCTACCCCGACAGAGGAACCATCGCTTTCGGTTCCGGTCTCCACGGCTGGTGCTTCACTGTCCGCCAGTTCGCCGTCAAGTACGCCAAGAAGTTCGGTGTTGACCGCAAGAAGATGCTTGAGCGTCTCTGGGGCGACAACTACTTCAACCCCAAGACCAAGAAGTGGACCAACAAGGGTGAGCACGAGGGCAAGCCCCTTGAGCGTGCCTTCAACCAGTTCATCTTGGACCCCATCTTCAAGATCTTCGCCGCTGTCAACCACAACAAGCGTGATGAGATCTTCACTCTCCTCGACAAGCTCGAGGTCTCCCTCACCAACGATGAGAAGGATCTCGAGGGCAAGGCCCTCCTCAAGCTCATCATGCGCAAATTCTTGCCTGCCGCTGATGCCCTTCTTGAGATGATCTGTATCCACCTGCCTTCCCCCGTCACTGCCCAGAAGTACCGTGCCGAGACCCTCTACGAAGGTCCCACCGACGACAAGGCCTGCATCGGTATCCGTGACTGTGACCCCTCTGCTCCTCTGATGCTTTACGTCTCCAAGATGGTCCCCACCTCCGATAAGGGTCGTTTCTACGCCTTCGGTCGTGTCTACGCCGGTACCGTCAAGTCCGGTATCAAGGTCCGCATCCAGGGTCCTAACTACATCCCTGGCCGCAAGGAGGATCTCTTCATCAAGGCCATCCAGCGTACCATTCTCATGATGGGTCGCTTCGTTGAGCCCATTGAGGATGTCCCCGCCGGTAACATTGTCGGTCTGGTCGGTGTCGACCAGTTCCTGCTCAAGTCCGGTACCCTCACCACTGATGAGACCGCCCACAACATGAAGGTCATGAAGTTCTCCGTCTCCCCCGTTGTGCAGCGTTCCGTGGAGGTCAAGAACGCCCAGGATCTGCCCAAGCTTGTCGAGGGTCTCAAGCGTCTCTCCAAGTCCGACCCCTGTGTCCTGACCATGATCAACGAGTCTGGCCAGCACATTGTTGCCGGTGCCGGTGAGCTCCACCTCGAGATTTGTCTTAAGGATCTCGAGGAGGACCACGCTGGTGTTCCTCTCCGTATCTCCGACCCCGTCGTTGCTTACCGTGAGACCGTCGCTGGCGAGTCCAGCATGACTGCTCTGTCCAAGTCGCCCAACAAGCACAACCGTCTGTACATGACTGCCCAGCCCATTGAGGAGGAGGTCTCCCTCGCCATCGAGTCTGGCAAGATCAGCCCCCGTGACGACTTCAAGGCTCGTGCCCGTGTCCTTGCTGACGAGTACGGCTGGGATGTTACCGATGCCCGTAAGATTTGGTGCTTCGGTCCCGACACCACCGGTGCCAACCTGCTCATCGACCAGACCAAGGCCGTGCAGTACCTCAACGAAATCAAGGATTCCGTTGTCTCCGGTTTCCAGTGGGCTACCCGCGAGGGTCCCGTTGCCGAGGAGCCCATGCGTTCCGTCCGCTTCAACATCCTTGATGTTACCCTGCACGCTGATGCCATTCACCGTGGTGGTGGTCAGATCATCCCCACTGCTCGTCGTGCTCTGTACGCCGCTGCCATGTTGGCCGACCCTGCTCTCCTCGAGCCCATCTTCAACGTCGAGATCCAGGTTCCCGAGCAGGCTATGGGTGGTATCTACGGTGTCCTCACCCGCCGCCGTGGTCACGTCTACACCGAGGAGCAGCGTCCCGGTACTCCTCTGTTCAACGTCAAGGCTTACTTGCCCGTCAACGAGTCCTTCGGTTTCCCTGCCGATCTGCGCTCCGCTACCGGTGGCCAGGCCTTCCCCCAGTCCGTCTTCGATCACTGGAGCATCCTCCCCGGCGGTTCTCCTCTCGACCCCACCACCAAGCCCGGTCAGGTCGTCCAGGAGATGCGCAAGCGCAAGGGTATCAAGGAGGTCGTTCCCGGTTACGAAAACGTAAGTCACTCTGCTCAGTCTCGTTGGCCACAGTTACTAACCTGGTTCTATAGTACTACGACAAGCTGTAAAAATGTTCACGGTCGCACAGAATTTCCCTTCTGCCAGTCATTCGTGGAATCTTTCATGAGATTGATGAATTCAATACAATTTCTTCGGTTCAACAAAATTTTATTCCCTCCTTCGTCGGTATTTGCTTCGAACGTTCCGTCTCTAGAAATATGGGCATGAGCCTTGAAGCCTCTGGCATCATTGGTTCTGTCCTTTCATTGCTGTTTCTACATTTGGTTTTTACTGAGGGTTTGATTTCTGCTTTTTTGCGTTTTCTTGCTGTAGTCTAGCAACCAGTTTCGATATGACAATAAACTTGGTATGCTAGGCACAGTTGTTCATACGTAGAGTTGCGCGTAACTGTAAAGGTTAAAAACAAAAAACTACGGAATCCGACTGCACTTGCAATCGCACTATATACATGGTAGCTTGATGAGTGGAGAGGTATTGTCCGATGTCCTGTAAGCACGTGACCTACCGGTCCACGCGCGTTTTTGCCTTCACCTTCGCGTTGCCGTGCCCTTCCATTCCCTCACGGCTGGGGGTGAATGCTTAGCAGCTTAAAATATCTCAATTTCAAGCTTTGTCATTTGAAAAGCAAGGCTGTGATTTCATCCCATATATTATTCCTGCACGCGCAGGATCCTTCCCGAGTGACGGCTTTGTTGAAACCGAATCCCTGCAAGCATCGCCACTTTGAAGTCGAGCTTTTGTTCGACCCAATTCAATTTTCACAGCTTGAGATTGTCCAGAAATTATCTTCACCATGCAGTTCACTGATGAGGAGGCCGCTGATGTGAAGAAATGGGTGGTTAAAAAGCTGGAGGACATGTGAGTTGATCAGGCACTAGGATCTGTTCTTCACGGGCGCCACGAAAAGAGAACAGCCACCAATCCTGTTAATTCTGTCTATAGCTCCGATGCCGATTCCGATGTGCTCGCGGACTATGTTTTGGCGCTAGTTAGGTCCGATGCGCCAGCCGACGAAATCAAGAAGGTCACAGTGGAAAACCTCGAGGATTTCCTGCGCGAACGTGCGTCTGACGTCTGATCGCATCGAATTACTTCATATCACTAACACTTATTAGATACGCAACCATTCGTCAACGAGCTCTTTACAACTTTTGGTCCCAAGCAACCCGCACCTCCTACACCCGCACCTGCACCCCAGCCTCAGCGCCAGCCCCAACCCGCTGCCCACATTCCCTCGTCACAACCTCCTGTGAATGCCCCCAGCGGCCCGAGGGCTGCCATTGCTCCCGGCAGTGCCAACCGCAAACGAACTTTTAATGATGGATTCCAAGGGGAGCCGGATCATGACGATGGTGGGTTCCAGAATCGCGCCATGAAGACTGCACGGCGTGGGGGGCGCGGAGGCGGTCGCGGCGACTTTACGGGTGGACATCAAATGCAGCAGGGTCAACAATATCCCCCACAGCAACAGGGTCAGCTGTTCCCTCCGCAGCAGCCTGGTGGCTTCCCCATGATGCCCGGTTTCCCGCCCTTCGACCCAAACGATCCTATGGCAGCAATGATGGCTATGCAGGGCATGCAAGGTATGGGATTCCCGCAGATGCCGGGTATGCCCATGCCCGGGATGCCTGGTCCTCCCGGTCAGCCAGGAGCCGACCAGATTCCACAAAGCAACCAGCGATGCCCATTCTATGATACCCAAGGTATATGTTACCTAGGAAATACTTGCCCTTACCAGCATGGCGAAGGAGGTGTCTCCAAAGACGATGGTAAGAGAACTTGAACCATCTTATCCAATACCATTGCTAACAGTCGCAGAATATGACCCCAAGACTGCGGGTATGCATGCTCGGGGTGGTGCTCCCGTCCGCGGTGACCGTGGTCGTGGCCGTGGTCGCGGCGGATTCAGCGGACGAGGACGCGGCCGGTCCGATTTCTCATCGGCAGGACCTAATGAGGACCAGTCTATTACGACGATCGTTGTTGAGCAGATTCCCGATGACAAGTTCAATGAGGACTCTGTGCGCGAGTTCTTCTCTGAGTTCGGTAACATTACAGAGATCTCTTTGCAACCCTACAAAAAGATTGCCTTGGTTAAATACGAGACTTTCCCTGAAGCCAAGGCCGCGTGGTCCAGTCCCAAAGTCATCTTTGACAACCGTTTCGTGAAGGTTTACTGGTACAAACCGAATCGCGATGAGAAGCATGACAGCGCACAGCCTGAAGCCCCAGCCTTCAACCAAGAAGAGTTCGAGAAGCAACAACAAGAAGCACAGAGGGCGCACGAGGAGAAAATGAAAAAGCGACAGGAGACCGAGGCAGCCAAGCAGGCTCTAGAGCGCCAGCGCGATGAACTTATCAAGAAACAGCAGGAGGAGCGGGCCCGTCTTATGCAGCGACTTGGCGGCACAACAGACACAAGCGATGCTGCCGGTACTGGGGACGCCATGGTCACCGAGCCTGCCGCCGATGAGAATATCAGTGATGAAACGAAAAAGCTGCGAGCTCAACTGGCTGCTCTCGAGGCCGAGGCAAAGAGTCTTGGCCTCGACCCTGCGTCCGACCCTTCGGGGCGGGGTGGGTACCGGGGTCGTGGTGGCTTCCGCGGCCGAGGCACATACCGTGGACGCGGCGGTTACGATCCTAACTACCGTGGAGGATACCGCGGGCGCGGTGGCTTTGCGGCTCGCGGACGAGGAGGTGTGCTGCGTCTGGATAACCGGCCTCGACGAGTCGCCGTATCGGGCGTTGCGCTAAACTCAGACAAAGACGAAGCATTGCGTCAGCATCTGATGGTAAGTCATGCACTTTTTCCTAACAGGAAACTCATATACTAATTTGTTATGTTGTAGGGTGTTGGCGAGTACGAATCCATTGAGGCACACCCAGACCAACCCGACACCGTCGTGGTGGCATTCAAAGAGCGCTTCCAGGCCGAGAAGCTCATGTTCTCCCCCTGGAACATCCCCTCCGTTGGCGAGGTCCAGCTCACTTGGGTGGCCAACCCGCCAATTGCACCTTCTACTGCTGGGTCATCAACGGAATTCAAGGGTGGCCTTGGACAAGACGAACCGGAAGACACAGTCATGTCGTCCACATCGGTGGCCAACACCGCTCCTGCGCGGGATATGGACTACGACGTTGCGGAGGATGACAGCTGGGGCGCGTAATTCTGTTACCTCGTGTGTGTACCATCACATGTTGGTTGTATAGGCTGCATTAAGCTATTCTTTCTGGGATGGACGTTCCATTCCCGACCTGTTGTCTAAAACAAAATCTTGCAAGTAGAGTGTAAAGAAGTAGATCCTCATAGCATCATACGCTCTGAGGAATCAACTCAACCATGTAGCCGTCCTATCGACTCGCATTAGCACAACACCCTGAGCCAGAAGGGAATAGAAACTCACCGGATCAGCAACCATAGCAAACTTCTCAAAAAACCACGCATAATTCCCATGAATCTCTCCACACCCAATCCCCCTCTCCTCCTCCCACTCCGAAAGCGGCACCGTCTCCCTCGAACAAACACCCACATCCTTGAGAATACTAACCCCAGCATCCCGCAACCTCTGCACGGCAGCTGATACATCCGGAACCGTGAACCCCAGATGCGCAAATCCAAGATGCGGGGGTACATTCCCCGTAGAAATGGAAACAGAACTAGCATCCGCACTGGCATTCTCCGTGCCATGCACATGATACAATTCCAGAAGCCCGCTTGTCCTCGTCATAACCGGGATTTCGCTCGTGCTCTTTGCCCACGCGGTAATATCCTCATCGGTCTCTGCCGATGCTGGCGGGTGCCCGAGGTAATAGATCGTGAAGGGGCCGGCGTTCATAGTGAAGATTACTCGCATGCCTAGGATGTTGACGTAGAAGTTGAGGGAGCGGGCTGGATCTTGGATGCGCAGGGCTAGGTGGTTTAGTTTGTAGTCTTTTGTTGCTGGTGTTGGGGGTGGGTTTAGGCTTGGGGCTGCGTTGAAGTGGCCTTCTTCTTGTGGGAGGTGGAAGTTGTTTTCGGACATGGTTGGATATGGATTATAGATGGGTTCGGTGTGGAATTGAATCAACTCGGGGGGATACTGGGGGATATAATTCGGGAATTAAGAGATTTGATAGAATGAGGGGTTGATATTCTCCTAGTAGGGCGGATCCTTGTTTGACCTATCAAAGAGAACGAACTGATGAAATAGCTGCATGAATTGGTATCTTCGACAGAGCACAGGTCCACGCATGCTGATATGTATACTTCAAGAGACTACATCTACTGATAAACAATCATGTCCATACCCCCCTTATACGGCATCGTCACCCGCCGGAACCCACTACCCTCAGCATCAACATACGCAAAGAGCTCCTGATACCTATCAGCCGCCATGACGGTATTATCAGCGACGATCACAGCGCCAGGTCGGAGATGCGGCTGGACGAGCTTCAGCGCGGGGAGGGCGAGAGGCGTCCAGACTAGGAGTAGTGGTTAGTACAGATGCTGCCATTATCCCAGGCATCAATCGAGTATTGCAACGTCGAATACAAGACCACAGGACAGGGTATGAAACACCAGACATGTGTACACGGAGTATGGTACCCCACCCCGTGTACATGCTGCATCAGCCCAGGGAAATAAACACTTACTATCCAACAACAAGAAATCCACAGTGCCCAAATCGGAAGTAAGAGTCTCACGCAGATCCCCAACACGGAGATCAATCACATCCTCGACTTCCTTGCCTGCAGTCGCCCAATGCGCTCGAGCAAGCTTAGCCTTGGACTCTTCCTTCTCTGTGGCGATAACTCGCGGCTTAGTGGTAGCGCTAACTCGCTTCGCGTTCTCTGTGACGGCAAGTGCTAGGTAGATGGTGCTAACGCCGAAGCTGGTACCGGCCTCAACGACTGTCTTTGCGTTGACGCTGCGCAGGATGTGGTAGACTAGTTCGCACTTATCCTGGTCAAGTGCGATGAACTTGTCCAGCATGATGGAGTCGAAGTCGGTGGTACATTGTTGCGGTAGGCTTTGCCAGTCCAGGGTTGATTCTTGGGTTAGAGATTTGGTGTGTAGGTCTTTGAGGAGAGCTAGGACTTCTGGGGATGCTGTGAGGGGTGAAGGGGGCATTTTGTTTTGTTTTCTTGGTTATTTGAGGTCTGGAAGTTGATAAGAGTCGGGAAGTAGTATTGTGCGGGGGGTGGGGAAGAGGAACTGCGTAGTTAAATAGACAAACTAGTTAGTTAACTACCTAGGTAGTTAGTTAACATCTGATCTCAGCCAGGGGCTAAAAAACAGGCATTGGATGTTAGGCATCAGGGCACCAGGATTGGAATTGTCAGCAAGTTCCTCCAACTCCGTAGCCAAATTGATATTCAGTGAGTCATCGGGGAGCCATGTGCAGAGTCCGTGAGATGTACATACGCCCTATGGCGGGGAACCTTGGGAATTGGGGTCAGAGGCGGATGAGAACGAGAAATCAACGGAGCAGAGCCGAGGCTAACCGACATAAGCAATATGATTGATTCAAATGCAGCCCTTGTCTGGTAGCTGCTATAATGACTATGATGGTCGTTCTAGCCCTAATATGGGAGGCTGAATACTGCCATAACAACACCGTGCGAGCACAGCAACAGTCAAACTCCATTCTACTGCTCTAGTAAGTCCGCATAGCTATTCAAAGACCTCCCAATCAAAGCAACCATTTCCCAGATATAATCCGCCGTAAACAGCCGCGCCCACAACCGGGTTACCGCAGCACTGAGCCGGGTATTAGTGGCGAGTAGCCACTCCCTCGAGACACCATGCTGCACCTCCATAACCATCTCCAGCACAAAGTCTCGCAACCGCGTCTCCTGCTCCGTCAGCCGCGGGTCCGGATCCGGCACTGTAATCGCCTCAAGCCACTTAGCCAACAGCACCGCGCACTCCATGGAGCACAAAGCGTGCTGATTCGACCACAGCGCCACCTGCGAGTGCGCGACAAATCCAATGCCGAGTTTGACAGGCGTGCTGAGGGCATGTGCGCAGTGGAGCGCGGCGCGCGTAAGACGGTCGCCTCGTCGGACGGAGAGGTTGTCGCGGAGACTGGTTGCGATCTGGACGGGGTCCCAGGTTTGCAGTTGACGGGCTGAGCCGCAGTCCGCGTTGAGTCGAATGTAAGCTAGTCGGAGCAGGGCCGCTGATGTGAAGGATAGCGGGCCGTTGGGGCTGAGTGGGTCAACGGAGGATTCTTGGTTGCGCTCCCAGCACTGGCACCAGCGTTCTAGTGCTTGTTCGACGTGCACGAGCTCCGGCGTGCATGTCATTGACGATGGGGTGAAGCGGTTCCGTCGTGATACGGGTAGTCGGCCCGCTTTCGTCATTAGCCAGATGTCTTGCAGGATCGCGTGGATTAGCACGTAGCCGCCGAGCGAGGAGAATCGCTCTACGTTGCTGGTTGGCCCAAATAGGGCGGAAAGGGCATCTTGGAATTTTGGTTCGCCGGGACTCTTCATGCGCTCTGCCTGCCAAAGGTCTGCGTGTGCGGCTTGCCATTCCTTTTCGGTGCAGGGTAATTCGAGGGTGAAATCTTCTGTGAGAATCATAGGTGGGACGTCGAAGACGATGGTTTGGATATTGAAGAAACAGAGAACAATTAGTTTGGTGCGCTTTACGCATTCCCGTCGTATCCAACTACCCCAAGACCCGTCATTCTCGGGTAGCCGATTAACGCCTCCTTTTCGGACGAGCATTTCCATTACACTGCGAAGCGACAGCGCCTCGTGGTACGGAGGGTTGTTGAGAAACCATAATGACACTGAGGTCAGATACAATAAGGCTTGCAGTGTTTCTAGGGTATCAATGTCGTCGGCGGCGTTGACCGGGGGCAGCTTGCCCGACTGGAAGACTCGGCGAACATGTTCCAGAGTCACTGGTTTGGCAATCTGATAGAGACGCATGCTAGTATCTGGTTCGCGGCAATACCGCGCGCCCAATGCCGCCATGGATAAGAAGAGCGGTAATGTCATTGAGTCTACATCGAGAGTCGGGATATGCACGATTGGGTAGTGTTCATGGTACCCGGTTACATACCCGGTCAAACACCGGGATAGCGCATGTCGAGATGGTAGTGACGGATCTGGGACCACGTTGGCGTAGTCGGACAACATATCCAAAAACTTCTCCCGGCATTGAGCCGTGACCGGTACGAATCCCGTGGGCTGGCGCGCCGTGGGGGAGATATGATACCCCTCCGGCTGGAGTGATGGAAGCTGAGCGTCATGCCGAGGAAGTACAGAGCTCGAAGGAGTCGAAGGAGTATTTTCGGCTAGAGTCCCTTTATCAGAAGACCGATCATAGTCCGGAACCGGGGAAAACTGCAACGGTGGAAAGAGCGGGAGTGGCTGATAAGCCGGCGAGAACGGATGACTTGGCAAAGGAACGCTATCCAAAAATGAGGTGAAGTCATGATATGATCCCGGTCCAAAGCCACCTAGAGCATATCCAAAATCCGGGCCTGGAGATGGGGTACTGTGTCCAGCCGAGGGAGCGTCTGTGCTAGCCAACTGACCACCCAGCATCGGGCGGTGAACGGACGGTGACAACGCTGGGAAATGGTCATCGCGCCCTTGTAAAGCGGTGCGATTAGATTGGGCGTTGTCTGTGACTACAGATGCCAAGGAATCTAACCCATCCAGGTTGGGAGGATTCGCGGGGGAGGGCGTGTGTCTCTGATGGTTGGCTGGACTGGTGTCGGGGTTGTGTGAGAGACGCTCATGACGAGCCAGCAAATCCCTAGGATTGTGAGTTAAAAAAATGTACCTGGACTGTTGGATCCTATATCGTACTTGCGTGTAAAGGCCTTGGGGCATTGAACGCAAACAAACGGTTTCTCTTTGGTATCTGTGGGGTATTAGATGGGGTAAGAGATGGGGTAGGCCCGGGGAGCTCTAGGGCCTAGAAGACATACGTGAGCGATCGTGCCTTTGAAGATGTTCTAGACGAGCAAATGCCCTCGAGCATCGGTGACATTGATAGCGCTTGCTATTCAACATTGGGGCATGACGTGGAGTGTGTGATCTCGGGGGGATTATAGCGCAACTCCGGTGAGCCTGTGGCATATTCCCTGTTATTCACATGCACATGCACCACAGGATGGATATTGAATATCGACCTTGCAACGGCCTTGTATAGCCGTGCATTATTGGCTCACACTGCCGATTCTCTGATTGTTAAGCAGCTCGAATCGGTGCGAATGCCGCAATCCCCGAATTCCCCCGAATTGGAGAAATGCCATACCATGGATGCCTAATAGGACTTTTTGCGGAGATGCTGTCTTATGGATTTTCCGCGTTATGATACCAAATCACTCAATTCAGTCCGGTATTTCTTCTTTGAGATAGATAAATATTCGAGTTGATCATATTCTATGAAGTGAAAAGCCCTTTCACCCTTTTAAAAATGGCAATTAGCGCTAGAACACATCCAGTAGGCGGTCTGCCATGACTCGTCCCATCAGTTCCACAGCCCAACTTGGGTGTTTTGGGTGTCTTTGGGGAGTCCCCAACGTTGAATTACATGTGTATACATGAATCAACTGCAAAGGGCCCGTATAGATGAGACCAACATACTCCACTTTACTCCAGAAGCAGTATGATTGGAATGATAATATCAAATTGGGGGATTATATCATGTCTCGGCCTTGGACCATTTCTCCAATTTTCTTTCGGGACTCCACGCCCTAGATGCTTAGCCAATAAATCATAAAAGTCCGTCAGAACCTAGCAAACTCTTGCCAAAAATTATCTCGACTTACTTCATGGCGTCTACGACGCCTGGCTCACTTAAGCCGCAACCCACAGCCATGGAAAACCGGGAGGATACCCCCGAGTCTCTATGCGGGTCCCAAGATATCGAATTCCGCTATTTAGAGCTAGACACACCCTTACCGACCCCATGCATTACTTTACCTCCCGGTCCTGCTCAGTCACCACCACCAGAAGCGCCTAGTCTGGAGAAATACACATCTCCCTTTCTGTGGCCGCAATGGCGCAAATCGATGATGACTTATATCGCTTGCGGGGTTACTGCGCTAGCGGGTTATGCCGCGGGCGAGGTCAGCCCTGCATCGGAGGAATTGACTGAGCTGTGGGGGATCAGTACCGTTGTGTATAACCTGAGCATCACGGTCTTCTGTTGTGGGTTTGCTCTAGCACCGATGGTGCTAGCTCCTTTTTCTGAGATTAATGGACGGAGGCCGATCTTCATCGCCAGTGGGATTCTTTTCGTCGGTATGTATACCAAGCTTCATTATGTTACTGACATATACTGACTCGGTATTGTCAACAGCTAGTTTAATTGGATGTGGAGGCACGCAGTCCTTTGCTGGATTGCTTGTAGCTCGTTTCTTCCAGGGTGTGGGTGGATGTATGTATAGCCCCGGTCCATTCCCCTGATTCGACACTCGACGATATTGACTCGAACTCCTCACAGCAACCTTCTCCACCATGGTTGGTGGCGTAATCAGTGACATCTATCACGCCCAAGACCGTAACACCCCCATGGCGCTCTTCTCAGGAGCTGCATTGTTCGGTACTGGTCTGGCACCATTGATCTCCGGCGCTATCATCAGCCACACCACATGGCGCTGGGTGTTCTACTCGCACGCAATTGTGTCCGCCGCCTTTGTCATTGCCATCTACTTCTTCTTCAAAGAAACGCGCGGGAGCGTCCTGCTAAGCCGCAAAGCCGCAAAGTTGAACCAGTACTACGAGCAACTCGAAGAAGCCGGCCACCACGGTGTAATCCTATCGAGCGAAGAATCGTCCGAAGAGAAATGCATTCGTCGAATCAGATGGAAGGTCAAGAGCGACGAGCAACGAGCATCGATCGTAACCATGATCCAGATCTCGCTGTACAGGCCATTCCGTAAGTCTACGCCAACCCTCAAGCAGATCCCCAAAGATAGCGAAAGCATGAAAAAAGAAAAGAAAAAAAAAGAAAAAGGGAAAAAAGAAAAGAAAACTAACTTCCCAATCTAGACATGCTCCTCACCGAACCAGTGGTCTTCTTCTTCTCCCTATGGGTCTCCTTCAGCTGGGCAGTCCTCTACCTCCAATTCAGCTCAGTGCCACTCATCTTCCGCGCAAACCACAACTTCACAATCGAGCAAACCGGCGCTGTCTTCACCTCGATGTGCGTCGGCGTCATCATCATCACAATCATCAGCATCTACCAAGAACGCATCGCCATGCGCTTCGGTAAACACACCACTTCTCCCGAAGGCAGGTTGTATTTCGTCTGCGTGGAGTCCGTACTTCTGCCTATTGGCCTATTCTGGTTCGGTTGGAGTTCTTTCCCATCCGTGCACTGGATCGTGCCTGCTATCGCGGTTGGCTGTGCTACTATGGGCATCTTTTCCATTTATCTTGCTACGTTTAATTACCTCGCTGATACCTATCATCGATATGCGAGTTCGGCCATTGCGGCGCAGTCTTGTTGTAAGTATCTGCCTTGGCTGGTTCTTTTGATGGAGGTCTGGGTTGTGCTGGGACATTTGCTGACATTTGCTCACTAGGCCGCAATTTGCTCGGTGGTATCTTTCCTTTGGTTACGAATGCCATGTTCACCAACCTTGGTTATCCAGAGGCGTCAAGTCTGCTGGGAGGACTTGTAGGTTGCGGCGATCACCCCATAAGAAGAAAGTTCGCTAACTAGATCGAAACAGGGTGCTGCTCTGACTCTGGTTCCTTGGGTGCTGGCTTTGTACGGACCCACGATTCGAGCTAGAAGCAAGCTCGCGAGTGTAAGTGATGTCCTCAATTGCTGTCCATTGTCTGAGACTAATGTGGTGATAGGAGCTCGCACATTGAATGATGTACAGCGCATATCAACTGCTAACGCAACAAAACGTAATTTAATCAAAGTATTTTCGGGTACAGGATCATATAGAGCCAAGGACATTGCATATTATCAACTATTTCAGGCCCAGATAGATGGTCTGAATTTTCATCACAGCGAATGAATTAAGGTCGTACAATTGTACGCTTCCTATGATTTGAGCTTGGCCATGCCAGCAATTCCTTATTTAAAAAGAGCAATGCTAAAGCGCATATGACATGATTCCACCATGTGTCCCATGCAAAATCCTGGAATTTTAGAAAACAATGCAATTACCTCGGGTGCTGGTTCCCCCTAAATGGATGGGCACCATTAATCCCTGGACGATACGATGCATACCGATCCTCATCCTCGCTGTCACTATCCATTTGATCCAAAAGACGATCGATATCATCACCGGCATGAGCTTCTAGTCCTGGTTTTCTTCGGAGTTCACGACCATTGTGGGATTCGGAGCTTTGGGAGCCCTGGCTTCCGTCGTGGTAAGCTCCATTGCTGGATGTGTTGATCGACTCGTTCAGGCTGCTTTGTGTACTCGCTGGCTGCAGCGGGCGGGGACTGAAACGATACCCCGAGTTCTCGGGGCTGGACATGAACATCAGGGTTTCGATGGCGTCTTGTTCCATCGGTGTGTTTTGGGAGTGGGTACGGGGTCTGTAGAACCCGTTCGGTGTGGACGTTGGGGCATATGTGTGAGAAGATGAAAGCGTAGGCGTCTCTGGCCCTAGGGCTGCTTGTCCGTTGAGTGGTCGGGCGAGTCCGTTTTCTTGGTATGAATGGTGGCGCCGGTGACGGGAAATAGGGCTGTGGTTTGATGACTTGGAGATTGCATTAGGGTTCGGTCGACGACGCTGGTTATGACCATTTGATGAGACGATATCCACAGGGGGTGCTAGCTTGGGAATTGGAAGGAATTGGTTAGATGAGAATGATGATCGCGAGCGGTTGTGGCCCGGGGCATGCTGGGAAATTCCGTTGGAGGAAGTTCGTGAGTCTTGTGAAAAAGGCGTGGAGTTTCCTGCTGGTAATGATGCGATATCACTTGGTGCCGGCGTGCTCGATGGTGATGTGCTGTTGGGTGTTCGCAATGCGGTTTGAGGGGTAGCTTCACGCGACTGACGAGCCTGTTCTATTTTGGCGGCTGCGTATGATAGACGTGTACGGATATGGACCGACAACTGAATAATATAAATGAGCTACAGACCCTTGACTGAGCGAGGGAGTGTGTTACCTGTGCAATCCTACTACCATAAGCTGACGAGCCTGTACTCTTTGAACGTCGTCGTGCAGCTCCACTCGCGTCGGCATTGTGAGCTGGAGGATCTAACGTGGTTTTGAAGTCGCCGGCTGCTGTCCGTTTCTGGCCTGGGGCCAAGCGAGCATCAAAGTTTGACCACGTGCGCAAATGTTTTGGCGATGACGGCGGTGATGTTGAAACATTGCCGGCTTTGATCGGCGATAATGAGGGCTGCCATCGATCTATTGAGGCACCTCCATTTACCGGCTGCATGGGTGGGACGAGTTGGGATTCCAACAACTCTTGGTCCCACGGCATCGATGTATGTCCATTCAATGTATGAGAGTTACTGAACTCTGTCGACTGGCTGTTATTACCATTGGTCGACGATGAAGGAATGCTGGAAAGAGAGTCTGTGACGGTGCTAGCGGAAAGGTCTAGACGCCGGCCATCGCCCGATGCATCGCTGCCGCGCTCCGATGATTCGATATAGGCTGGGTTCGGGTTACCCTCGCCGTGAGCGAGAGTAACTGCGTTCAAGCCATCTATTTGTAGTGACAATGGTTGCGGCAATTGTGTGGTTTGGGCCTTGGCCAAAGGCATTGGTTTGTGAGGCACGGGAGACGTCGCGTTGTTCATAGAGTGGGTGTTCGCACTAGCCTCCGCATGGAGCACCCCGCGATCAGGCACTGCATTGCGACCGTCATTCATGATCAGGTGTGGGGTGTGGAAGACTAAATGATGCAGGGATAGCGACAATCGGCAAATACGCGCGACCTAACTCCAATCGCGGGTTTACGCGGCCGCACAATCTCAACACGCATGTCCTGTCCCGCGAAGTCACCGCATCGAGGGTCGGGGCCGGGAAGATCCGATACCAAGTGATTTGGATGCAACTAACAGTCGAGATCTCAATAAGACGCGTGGGAGCACCGTGGGAACCAGAAGCATCTGCCCGATCGAGTGGCGATCGACCAGCACGCGCGCAAGGGTCTCAACAGCAGCGGCAAATGGGTTTCTCCGTGATTCTGATCCCGAACGGCCAGGGGTTTGAATAAAGGAATGCGAGCAGTAAGAACTAATTTTGAATATAGATGCGCCACAGTATGCTAGCACCAAAAGAAATCCCGTTGAGTAGTTGGTCCACGGGTAGAGGGAAGGGTCGCCGCTCTTGGAACGCGCGTGAGAGGCGCGGTCACGTGGATGGTACTAGACCAATTTCATCTTCAATGAGTTTCTGTAGAAAAGGATTTTATTCTCAAATCATCAGTATACGGTCAATTAGACATGGAAACAGTTGAAGATGGTTGTATGTAGGCTTGGTGGGCTTGTTCGATGGGCTATACTTCGGAGTATACTAACGACTACAAGAACATTTTACGAGACTATGATATACAAATGAAGAAGACATATAGGAAATGCAAACAGGAAGTTCTCAGTTTTCATTAATGATATAATATACAACATCATGGAGTGGGAAATATACTCCGAAATAGTGACTCCAATGACGACAGACAAGTCAACAGGAGTGTAACAACCAACTCAGCGGAAAGTAAGTATAAAGCTGAGAGAATGCAAAACCAAATCCAAAAGAAAGAAAGAAAGAAACAAAAAGAACTCCTTCCCTCCGTACTCCGTATCGAAATTCAGACATCAGTCTGGCAGGCCTTTAATACCTCTACCAGCACCGAGCCACACATACTTCTCCTCCCTTAGGCGATGGCCGCCGTCGACATCTTCATATACTCCGGACTCAGATCACGAGTGATCCGCTTGACATCCGGAGCCTGAGGAATATGGCGAGCCACATGAGCTGGCTCTGGCGCCTCTAGAGGGGACGTTAGCACCAAGGACAAGTGCATTGTGCTGAGAGGATCAACTTACTTGGTTCTTTGGCATGCCAGGCCATCTTCTTCTTCCAGCCCTCATACTTCTCCTTGCAGTCCCGAAGCTTGGGCTTAAGCTTGGGTTTCCATCTTTCCTCATACTTGGGCCTCAGCGAGGTGTAGCTAATAGATCTATCAGTATCTCTCTCTCTCTTTTTTTTTTAATTATATTGTATAGATTATGGAATTATGGACTTACAGTGTACACCCCAGGAGCAAGAGCCAGGCGGCCCCCATGAACCCGAGGAGCATTTTGGTGATGGAGAGCTCCTTCTCCATGTCAACCACGTATTGCTTGTCAGCCCGAGGAGAGAGCATGTTGTCGTTGACAAGGCCTGAGATAGGAGCCATGTCTTTCTAATAGTTGTTTGATGCATGGGAAAGATGTTTTATTGGTGAATGAAGAATGCTGTGATGGAGCTTGATGAAAAGTAGATGTAGTTCGAGAGTTGGAATTCAAGGCCAGTGGGAATCCGCGAGGATAATATAGACAGGACTACAAGTGCTACTAAGCTTGTTATGGAATTCGCGCTGGATGGAGTGTGAAGCTTTGCGACTTAGGGTTGCATTACCCGTTATGGTGTCGGGGCAATGGGAAAGAGGGTCGGTTCCTCAACTACTAAACCACATCCAGTAGTATGAACCTTCAAATTCTAGGCTTGTTTGGAACTTTCCTGCTATGGGAACTGTCGGGTGCTTCAGATACTCCAACTTTGATGCCAGCCAGATATTCTACTTCTAGCACCGGAGACCAACCGGCGGCGAGAAGTAGTCTGGCCAATGGGATAAAAAGAAGTAAGTATAGTATATACGACGTGGGAGGAGGCAACAAGTAGAAAGCCAGGGCAAGCAGTAGTGGAGTCATAAAATAGTTTTGATATAAATAAACATCCAACATAATGTAGGTACAAGTTTTGGGTCCAAACGCCATCTATGCAAAAGACCCAAGTAGATTAAGACATGTTCAAGAACAAAGGATAGATCACTTGCGCTTCTTGCCGCGTCCACGGCCACCGGAGTCTTCGTCTGGGTTCTTGCGCTTCTTGCCCTCCTTGCGCCAGTAATCGTTGCGCTCTCTCTTCTCGCGCTCGGCCTTCTTCTCCAGACTATCAGCCACCTTAGCGCGGTAGACCTTGCGGCGCTCCTCCTGCTTGGCGGATCGCTTGGCCTGCTTCTCGTTGCGCATGGTAGTGAGCTTCTGCATGAGGTCGCGAGCTTTCTTTTCCTCGCCTCCGAGGACAACGGCACGCTTCTGCATGTAGGTCTGGTCCTTGTGGCCTCTCATCTTGGTGATCTGCGACTTGAAGGGGAGCTCGGCAGCCAGCTGTCTTGGCACACGGAGCGGGTTGAAGTGACGAGCTTGTCTTTCGATGGGCTTGTAAGCTGAGTCTTTGAGTTTGGGAGTGGCGATGCCCTGAGCGTGTCGGACCTCACCGGTCAGGCGCATGCCTTGCCATCCACTATCGCCCTTCTCGCCCTCAACTTGGTCTAACAAGTTGGTCACGGGATTGTAGTAGCGGTGGGGCTTGATAGGGTACCAAGCGCGCAGGAAGGCAATATCACTCATCAAGATCTTGTCCTCGAATGTAGCACGGAAACAGCCATCGGGCTTGGATAGCGCACGCTTGATCTGACCGCGAATACCAGAGACAGTCTTGATGGATGCACCTTCGAACTTGGCAATTTCCAGCGAAGAGGTGAACATATCCTTGATGAAGGCGGTGTTCTTGAAGATCTTGTAGGGGTAACCGGTGAGCTTGAGCTTCTTGACAATCTCTGTGTGCTCGTCCACGCTCTGAACAACACCAGTGGCGGCAATCCGGAAACCGGGGTTCTTGTTCGAGAACGAGTTCACACAGCAGAAACCAGTGTTGGGGGCGACAAGAGGACCGTAGAATGTGGCGAAGCAGTGCATATGCTCAGGTGTGTACTTAAGCATGCGGTTTCGCGTCCGACTGTCGGAGGTGCTGTAGATAGGCATGGTCTGGAAGCGACGCCAGCCAAGTGAGAAGATCAACGGGTCGTTGCTCTTGAGAATCTTCTTGTGCCAGCGATGTCTCTTGATCCGGATCTGCACGTAGCCGAATCGGTCCTCGGTAGGTGCGAGACCACCAACGATGACAGGGAAGCGAGGGTTGAACTTGGAGACAAACTCGTAAGGTACGTTTTCGAGGACGATACGCGCGTAGGTGCCGGCCTTGTAACCTTCGGCCCGGGCGCGCGAGGCGGGGTCGAGTGCATCAAATTCGGCGCGGTTGATGTCTGCCTGCTTTTGCAGCTTGGCTTTCTGAAGATCGTACCAATCGTCTTCGCCAAACTCGCCATCAATACCATCATGCGTCCCGTCCTGAACCTTTCCGAAACCTTCGCGGTCCTCTTCTTCGAAACGTAGCTTCAATTCTTCTTTCTTTTTCGCGTTTCGCTCACGCTCAGCTTCCAGGTCGGCAGCCGTTTCGGGTTCATCGTCACCTTCCTCGTCCTCATCTTCATCCCCATCTTCCTTGATACCGTTGAAAACTTCACCAGATTCCAGATCTTCGTAATCACCGTCGCCCTCATCTTCATCTTCGTCATCCTCGTCCATATCACCATCCTCGTCATCTGAGGCACCACCGGACAGTTTGCCAGTGATAAAGCGGAGTTTGATTAATTCGAGCAATTCCTCGTCCCGCCACTTCCGCTCCAGCTCATCGTAGTCGTACTCTGGAACGGCGCGGAAGTCGGCTTGGTCTTCCTTCTCGTTGTTCGTTTTCTTGAAGAAATCCTCGCCTTCGTCATCAGCGGCTTTATCTTCCTCGTCCTCATCGTCGTCGGAATCTTCACCGCGCCATGTCTTCACGACATCAAGTGGAGTGATCGACTCGTCGTACATCATTCTGGACAGGTCGGTGACTCGGAAAGGAGGGCGCTTTCCGTGAAGAGACTTGGCATTGGCGAGCATATTCTCCTTCCATCGAACATTGCCCTCCTCATCGTCTTCATCATCCTCATCCTCATCTTCGTCTTCACCACCGCTCTCGAGTTCCTGGTCTGAGACGGAAGAGATGGAACCAAGGTCAGAATCACTGTCAGCGAAAGCCATGTCTTCCTCTGCGTCAGCATTTCCGTTCTGTTTGGCCTTAAAGCGGGCTTCAAAGTCTGCAGGTGCAGACATGTCGAGTTCGCCTTCATCGTCTGTCACATCATCCTCGTCCATATCTTCATCGGCCTCCTCTTCACTATCGGATCCTTCGGGTATATCTATGTCGTCTTGTTCGGGCACGGCAACGCGGGCGCGGCGTCGATCTTTCCGGCCGGTCTCGTCGTCCTCCGCGTTATCGAGGGCCTCGCCGCCACGGAAAAGACGAACACCCTGATCAGCCTCACCTAACATCTTCCGCTCGCCTTGAAGGCCAACAACAAGGTGTTCTCCAAGACCCCGGCGCTCCTCATCGCCCGAATCCTCGTCTGAGTCTCGGTCAAAGGTATTTGTTTTGACATCAATGTAAACCGCATCCTTGTCGACCAGGACTCCACCAACATCAGACATGGGAGCGAAAAGCAGCTTCTGGTGCTCGCCAAGCTTGCGCCTGTTCGACTTTCCTGTTGCCTTGGCGATCTGCTGGTCCATATACGGAGTTGGGCATGGATCGGGCAAGCCTTCAATATTGGCAACGGTTAGATCACCAACACCAGGAACATGAACTCGGGCACCATGGGACGGGAAGTTGGTGCCGCGCAAGTAGCCGTAGAGCGCGACTGTGCGATCACACTTCGAGTTTTCCTCGATCTGAGTAGGCGGGGTAATGTCCAAGAAGCGATCTGCAAGTGCGTAAGGGTGGGAGTTGCGCCACACAAGCGGACGAGGATTCTTCATAACGGACAAGAATCTCGAAAGGTTGTGCACTTCGCGATCGGGGTAACGGCCGTTGATAACACCAGACAAGTAAAAGAGCTTTGCGCCGGCGTATAGCTCACTCCAGAAACGGTGCTTCAGGCGCTTCTTCGCGTCCTTCAACGTGCTCTGTTTCTTGAATTGGTCAAGATGGGTAAGGATACCAAAGACGTTACCCGGCATACCGGCCGTCGATAACGCATTCAAAAACTCCATGGTCTCCATCTCGAATCCAAAGTTTCCGTCAATCATGAGAAGAACAATGTCTGCGATCTTAGAAACATCGATCGCAGCTGCAAGAGAGTCGGATGGGCATTCGAGGAAGGTGGAGACGCTTGCGCTTAGTAGTCACAACGGTCAATGGGCCTTGCGGCGAGCTGAGGGTCTGCTTGGTGTATCGGCGGATCAGAGATTTGAGCAGAGTTGTCTTACCAACTCCCGGGGGTCCAACGATCGCGACAACGACTGGCGGGGCCTCCTCGGGCATACGATCCACGAGGGGGACATGTAGTCTCTTTTCCTTGACCTGGAGGGGAAGTTTGGGTCAGCATCGATTTGGCCAGCAGAAAAGTTTCATATACATACATCATGCGATCGCGCAGCCTGCTTATTGAGCTTTCCAGGCCTGGAGGTAACGAATGCTTTTGGATTAGCACCTGCAAAGAAGAAATCACTATTAGCATGGGCTCGAAAGCAGAAAGTTTGCAGTTGTATTAGAGCGGGTTCCCTGTACCCTCAAATTTCTTCTTCTCTTTCGCAGGGCGATGCGCCCTGTTCGCCTGCTGCTCCATGATATCTGTAAAGAGGTATAATACCTCGACAGATCAACTCCTTTTATTAGAGACAGGAAAGGCAAGCGCAATCAAGTAGAGGACTGTCCCCGACGACGGCCAAAAAATTAGCAGTAATTATTTTTCTGCCAAAGCGGAGTAGATAAACTTTAGTCAGGAAGATTTATGGCCTAAGGCATCACAGTTTCTTTCATTCTGGCCTGAGGCAGCATTCCTTCTCCACCGGCCTGGCCCTGAGATCCATCCATGGATTCAATGTTCGTTAGGATTGGACACAACTAGGGAGGTACCCATCTACCTTTACCTTACAAGCAATGCCCAGTCAGCAGCTATTACCGACCGACTTGAAGGCTAGAGAAGAACACAAAGTAGCACCATGGATGAAAATGCAGCAGAAAACCTCAAGACGGAAAGGAGGAAGAAGTGGGACATGGCATAAAGGCTCGGATGAGGCAGATTGTCCCTGATCTCTTCCTTGGAAATGCCCAGGCATCGCATAAACGGGAAATGCTTGAAGGGAACCATATAAACGCAATCGTCTCTCTAACTAATGCTCGATGGGTATGGTGGAATTCCACTACAAGAAATGCAGGCGTCCCAGAGCATCGTCACAAATGGATTCAGTGCGCAGATTCGTCAACGCAAGACCTCCTTGTTTATATGAGCGATATCTGCGATTTCATCGATCAAATAGCATCCCCGCCTCTTTCCTCATTGCTCCGCTTGCCCGATGAGCACAAACAGGACACGAATGACAAGCCACAAGGTGAATCTTCGGAGGCGATATTGATTCATTGCGACCTTGGGATATCGCGCTCGCCGACGATAATCATCGCCTATCTCATGCGCAAGCTCAAAATTCAGCAAGCAGACGTCTTGCGCTTCGTTCAATCAAAGCAAAGAATCAAACCGAGCGCGAATTTCACTCGTCAGCTTCAAGTTTGGGAGGAGGTTGGATACGAATTATGGGAGGACGAAGATAAGACTGTCCCGAAAGCAGCATACAAAGCATTTCTGGAAGACCGGGCTGCTCTTCTGAAAGAAAAAGGGCTCACGGGAGATGAACCACTTGCACCCTTGACCCTTTAATGACTGCATGGAGTACCAGTGCTAGAAGCTACGTAACAAACTATCAAGCACGATCAGATTATTCATTTTTCTATATGGAAAATGCACTTATAAGCATACTGTACGGTGTCGAATTGGGCGCATCTACTTTTGCTGGCACTTTGCTTGGATATGGACCACCTGACAAAAATACTGACAGCAACTTGGCTCTCCGAGCCATGAGGAGATTTCCCTGAGTCTATGGCATGATCGTTTCGTGCGATAGCGCTATCTCATATCGCACTGCCCAGGTGGACTCATTTAGAAATCGGAGGATCCCTCCGCGGCTATCGTATGCGGGGCAGAAGCCGTTGCAATCGGGAAGCCCCCGATTATCCATGGCTATAAACCTACTCTGTATCTGCCTCCTGGATTCTATCAATCCGACCTCACTCCCTATCTACTAGACCCTTCTGTAACATCCAGATATAACCCGCAAACCCCATATAATGTCTGCACGTCGGCCACCCCCGGCTTACACGGCACCACCCGATTCCGGGGTTCACGCAACTTCGCAGTTGTACCGCTCAATCTCCGAAACCGCCTCCAGTCCCTCTGCACGGATCCCGAAGGAATCATTCACTATCAGACCATGTTCCGCCCAAGCGTGGATTGTCCCCGCCGGCCACATCTGCCGCCTGACCACACCGAAGGGACCCCAGGTGGGTGACCTGAACATCTGGAACGCAAATAACCCCCGAGAACGAATGTGGGCTGCGCGTACCCGACAGATTCACGCCTCCCATGTCTCAGTGGGTGATCGGTTGTGGTCGAACCTGCCGTACCTGCGGCCCCTCGTAACAATCACGGGTGACTCGTTGGGCGGCGGGCAGCTGCATGACGTGCTTGGGCCAGATGGAAAGCGCAACCCGGAGGTCATTTTCGGGACTACGCAGTTTGGAGGGCGGGTGCATGACTTGATGGGCACTCGGTGCGATCCTTACGTGAACTTGCTCATGGGCGGAGAGACCTTTGACTTCCACTGTCATTCTAACCTGACTCGTTCTGTCGTCCCTTATGGACTGACGGAGCTGGATGTCCATGATGTCTTGAATGTGTTTCAGGTGACGGGGTTGGATGAGGATGGAAAGTACTTCATGGAGACCTCCCCTGCAAAGGCGGGTGAGTATTTTGAGTTCTTTGCAGAAGTGGATGTTCTCTGTGCGCTATCTGCGTGTCCTGGTGGTATGGCACCTCCAAGGTACCCAAATGTCTTATTTCCATGCTAATGATAATCTCAGGTGATTTGTCTAATTGGGGTTGGGATGATAAGGAAGGTGATATGGGAGCCACTTGTCGTCCGTTGGGTGTGGAGGTATATCAACTGGCAGATGACAAGGTCCTGGAGGGATGGAAGGCTCCAGAAAGCCCCAAGTACAAGGGAATGCATGGGATGAAGATGCCTCCCCGTGAAGAGGATGGTTACGTTGGACTCTAGGGTAATCACCTTGAAGTAAAATTATATAGGGTCGTCGTCTATTGAAGATATGCAAGACATAGGTTACCTACCTAGGTATTGCCCCGCGTTTCGTTATATATGATGTCATCGCCTCTCATTGTTACATCGACGGCGATTTCCTCCCCCTTTTTACAAAATACGTAGGCGAGATTAAAACAATACGGGAAATTATAGAGACATTTCCGCAAGGGATGCGATAGGCATCCTGCTTTCAGAGAGTGAGTTCACTGTAGAAGCCATGTCAGACATGTAAGACCAATAGATCACGACCTCAAGTAGCACGGGAGTACCTAGGTACCCAGACATAATAATGTTGCATGAAGAAAAGAGGTGAAGTGGAGGAGAAAGAGGAAGTGAAGCGATTGGAAGGTACCTGCTTCAAGGCACCTTCAAAATAAAGTGTCGCCTTCCCCTCACCTCTTCACCTCTTCTATAAATTCCTTCTTCCTCTCCCGTTTCCTTCTTTTTTCCCACTTCACTTTGATTCACCAACTCACATTATGCCTCTTTACAACGTCGGTTCAGCTTGATCCTCCAAATAAAATAAAAATATCCCGACTAACATATCCCTAGATCACTCTCAAGGCCGGCGCTCCCGTCGAGGCGCTGGATAAGTGTGTCGCATGACCATTATCGGAAATACCTTCAATACTTACATATCTTCTCAGGGCCAGGGAAACAGCCAAGGAGAAGGGCGGCATAATCAGACATGAATACAGCATCATCAAAGGCTTCACGTATGTGCTGCTAGTTCGATCAATGCCATCGAGGTGCATGCTGATATATGGATGAACACTAGTGTCGAGTTCCCCGATGATACCGTCCAAATCTTCGAATCTACCGAACATGTCCATGTTGAGCAAGATGGCGCCATGAATACTCAGTAGTTGCCCCTAGTCAGCATGGCTTGGGCTGGAGGCTGCAGTCGCCGTGCGTCTTCTGCTTTATGACCGAATGGAAACACGACAGCTGGATACCCGAGGGTTCTTTTCTTTTCTTTTTGTTTTACTTCAGCGATGACGTGATACCAATTATGCGACCTGCTCTCATCCGCGATGCCATGTACATCTTACGAGTACTTACCTTCTTACCTTTGCCAAAGAGGTACAGGCATTCATATAGAGCAATTTTCCTGGATCCAACTATCAGGTTGAGTTATGTACACAGTGTGTATGGAATAAAACTTGAGTGAGCCCTGTGCAACATCCGAGAGTAGATAAAATAGCAATCTTTAAGAGGTTTGATGCTTGTTGATACTACAGCATTTGGACCGATGATATCCGCGCCGATGCAGATCTTCCGCCCCGGGGGTTTCATTGTGAACTCCCACTTATCTTTCCCCATTTCATGGCTACAGTTCACAATGGCAACATCAATACCTAGAGCAATGCCTTCTCGGCCTAGCTATCGGGCCCTTCCAATTAGGCGACCTCGCATTTTCCGTCAATATTCCTCGCAGGGTCAAAACTGGGCTGGTCACCCATTTGATGTCGCCAAAGACAATGTTGCGCAGCTGGCTGCGAGTCCCCGTCGGCCTTTGACACTTGCAGACCTACTAAAGTCAGTCTTAGATATATAGCTTGCACCGAAACTGAATCAAAGTGTGCTAAAGTGATGTCCATCTCTCAGACACGGCCGCCCGCCATTGAACAGAGAGGCTCTATTAGCCTCGGCCAACTTCACACTCTCCCTCCTCCCCGCCCGACTAGCTTCTCGAATTCAAGCATTACGAAACCTCCCTTTCATCGTCGTCTCAAACCCTCACGTCTCTAAAATTTACCACAATTACCTCCATTCGCTATCGACCCTCCTCCCATATCAACAGCGCCGCATCACAACTCTCGAAGAAGAGAAACAGTTTGGGGATGTACTGGCGGACCTCGTACAAACGCATACGAATACAATTCCCGTCCTTGCACGTGGGTTTCTGGAGTGCAGGAAATATGTCAGTCCGGCCGACGTAACGAGCTTCTTGGACACGCATCTACGTGCGCGTATCGGTACGCGCTTGATCGCGGAGCAGCATCTAGCTCTTCATTATGCCTCTCAGCCCATCAGCGATAAAACATTCGATGGCGCTGATGAACCTGCGCCCAAGAACTCGATTCCTTCCAACTATATAGGCGTCATTGATACAGCTTTGCAGCCGGCGCGCATCATCCGGCTATGCGAGGATTTCGTTGGAGAAATTTGTGAGCTCAAGTACGGAGTGCGACCGCGTTTGAAAATCGGAGGTGAGCCTGAGGCCTCTTTCGCACATGTCCCTGTACACGTGGAGTACATTATCACGGAGCTGTTGAAGAACGCATTCCGGGCAACTATTGAAAATGGAAACGAGCGTGAGCCTATCGAGGTGACCATCGCTGCTGCTCCAGATGTGCCCGGAAATGAACCACCGATCCCCGGTGATACTGATACTGGCTTTGAACTTGATTCAGAGCTTTCGAGCGCCAATGGGAATGAAACCATTGGATACTCGGCTCCGTCATCTCAGAGTATCACTATCCGTATCCGTGACCGTGGTGGTGGTATTCCGCCTGAGGTTCTGCCACAGATCTGGTCATACAGCTTTACGACTTTCTCCGATATGGACTTTGAGGGCTCGGAAAATGGCAACATGGATGCCTTGAACACCATCTCTGCCAGCGGTGGCCACCTCAGCAGTATTGCAGGTCTTGGTTATGGACTGCCTCTTAGTCGAGCCTACGCTGAGTACTTTGGTGGAAGCATTGCGGTACAAAGTCTATGGGGATGGGGGACAGATGTTTATTTGACACTGCGAGGAGTAGGGAGAATCGATTGAGAGAAGAAACGGAACGACAGCACTAGATACCCTGAACAAGACCATCCTTCTTAACCAAGCTTATGATGGCTGCAGATAGATTTGCCTCCTAGAACCTTGCCTTGGCCGGTGGCTGGAGAAACAGATCTATGAAATCCGAGATCAGAGTATCTGGATTTTGAACAGCACCCAATATCCGACCGATCTCTGTCGCAGAGAACATAAGCCCCATGTTTTGGAAGAACTTCTCTTGTACCGCAGCTGGTGTTTTGGGGTTCCGCGCATGTCCTACGGGATACTCAATCAATATCTGAGGCAACGCGGAACCATCTGCGAGATGAACCGTCAAGCCCGCACCAATACTCTTCTTGTCCAGATCCAAGTAGTCCTCTGTGAGCTTGTGGTCTGACTGCACCACGATCCTTTCTCGCAGAGTTGCAAGCTCAACACTATTCGCCCAAGGGCTTCTGTCAAGATAGTCCACAGCCTCTGGTGGACTACCCTTCAAGAAAGCCAAGGCGACCACATACTGAATGCAGTGGTCACGGTCAGCAGCATTGCGCAGCGGCCCATGTTTGTTGATGATCAAAAACGCAGCAGCAGTCGTTCGCAAGTCTATTCGCTGGATCTGTTTGAGTGGATCTGACAGCCCCTTCTGTCGAAATCGACGCGCTTGCAGAACAGCCGCTTCCACAGCCGAGATCGCATGCCCTTCTACAGGCATACTTTTGAACAGCACATTCTGTACCGTCCACGACCCAAATGGGCGTGGAAGTACAAATCCCGCCTCGCCAAAAGTCCGCTGCCAAAACCCCCACGGCTGCGCGCTCAACGCCCCTGGCGAACCAGGCTGGCCGTCCCGCACCAGTAGAGCCAACTGCACAGCTCTTCTCGCCGCATCGCCTGCTGCCCATCCTTTCCTCGGGATGGTGTTTGTGCCGGATCGGTACACCCGGTTCGGATGACCATCCATCCAAACATGAGAAATAGTCGCCATGGCTTGTTCATCTGTCATCCCAAGCAACCAGCAAACAACAGCAGCAGAAGCCAATTTGACTAGCACCACATGGTCGATTCCATATGCGTTAAACGCATTCCGCATTTGATAACACCCCTGTATCTCGTATGCCTTAACCAGCGCGATGAGCAGCGTCTGCATCGTCAACGGCGGGCCATTATGAACCAGTTGACCAGATAAGCTTGCTCGCGATAGCCAATCCATGACTGGGAGTATAGCGCCGAGATTATCTGCATTGCAAGCCATATTTTAGTCTCACGCGCACGATTCGTTCCTACCCACTTCTCCTCAACGAACTATACCTGAAGGATGTCCCCACTCCGCAGCACCAAGCGCATCATTATGATCCAAGTACCGAATGAGCACACCCAGATCGAAAGCCCCCTTCACGGGATCGATCTGCAACTCCGTTCCTGGGACCCGGAATCCATCCGGCACGACTGTGCCCTCGATCACAGGACCGAGCAGCTTTCGGCATTCAGTGCTCGTCGCTGCTGTCTCGATGGCGCAGCCCATTGCGTCAAGCAGGGCTGTCCTCGCGCATTTCCAAATCGCTTCGTCATCTTGGTTGAGGGAGTGGTGGTAGACATAGTCTACTACGTCGACTATTGGTTGGTCGTATGGGCAAGACATTTATGCGGATGAGTGTTTTAGAGGAGATTTGGCTTGATTTTGTGACTGGTCTTTTGTAAAATTGGGAGACCACGGAAGTTTATCGTTTTGTCAATATTCGGTGCAGAGCGTACTACGTGTTGTAGAAGTCCTCGGTGGATTTCCAGGAATGATCCGAGGTTCTTAAGTGAGGCCTGCCATTGAAAAACATGAAAGTCACACACTCGCGACTGAATCCCTAAGTAAATGAGTGAAATTATTCTTCTTCACATCACGCAGAGTACAGGAAGTCAAACACTGAAACTAGAAAGAAAGCCAGTGCAGATTCCATCTTCCACTAATAGCCAATCTCCCTCTATATTGTCACTAGCCTGTATTTGTCGGAATGTACGCTGCGTCAAATTGTTGTCGACTAACCCATTTTCAATGATTCATATCAAATGTCGAGTTAAGTGGCAGATCACCGAATGCCCAATTTCCGCGATCCATTTCATCCTAGATTGACCTGCGAGTTTAACCGCCATCCACAACCACCAACTCAAATACTTTTACATTATCCTGCTCTCTACACCCAATACAGATTAGTGCACTCTAGGACGGGGCCAAGGAAACAGTTCGTCTTTCAGTAAGAGGGCATTTCCATATATCATTCATTCACATTGCCGAATGAGATCCGAGCATTGTTTATCCACTCTCTAGACAGGAATATCCCGAAATAGAACGCCCCCAAGCATATAAGTAAATCAGCTTCTAGAATCCGCCAACACCTCTCACTCGCTGTACAGCGCCAATGATTCCCTTAGCCCAACTGAACCGACCCCGTGTAGGTCCCATTGAGCCCACTGGGGCCTTGCCAGTCTCAGGATCATGCCAGCAGCCATCCTTTGTACTTGCAGCGCCATATTTAGCAGTATTTTGGTTGCGGTTGATCAACTCAGTCCAAGCACGACAAACGAGCCTGGAATCGATAAGAACATTGACTTCCTGGCTGTGGAAGAATGACTGGGTGTCGAGGTTTCCATTGCCTGGAGATATTGTCAGGTACTTGGACAATGTATACCTCTCTCCTGTTTTGCTTTCTAGACTTACCTTGAATCCCAATCTGCTCATCTACAATCATCAACTTAATATGACAGCTTCGCTTCTTGAAGCTATTATGAATCGGACGAGTCTGGTCCTTGCCAACATAATAATATACCCGTAGACGGGATTTCTCTTCGTCGGTTTTGAGCGACTTGTATAGCCTGTTCGCAATCATTTCGTTGGTCCCATTTTGAAACGGGAGAAGCTCGCCTGCGTCGTTGTAGCCAAGGCAGAGATAGCAGGATACCACGACGCCGCGGCGAACGGAATTAAGGAGGGGTTCCAGCAGAGGCTCGGCGTTCATGTTTGGTGTCTGAATGAAGATTGAGTGCTGGGCGTGATTGATTGCGGATAGCCACGCCGCATTTTGCGGGGTATAAATGCTGCTGTGGTTTGGAGCTTGAGTAAATCAAGAGTCAGAGTTACGTTATGGCTGTCTGCGGGACCTTCCCTTTATGGCTTTGACTTACATCCAAAGGGTTCCCTGTTTACCAATGCCATTGCGAAGGGCTCGTGTCGAGGTAGGATCATATAAGGATTGAACATATTATCCTGGTCGCTGTCTGGTGCGTCGCCTGTCGTTTTAGGCTGGATAGTTGTGTCTGTTTAATTGTTAGGTATTGTCATAGATAGTGCACACACATTTCACATACTGAGGTGACGGCTGACAGCCTGTGTGCGCGTTTCGTCGCCTCGTGGATGAACACAATCGTTAACTCTCCGGGCCTCTTGTTTAAAGTCAATGTCATAATGTGGAGAGGTGATAGTATGTTCAGGAAGAGCTGTATCTCCATTCTCAATAGGGATACCGTCATTCTTTTCTTCGCGGCATGGTATCGGAGCACCCCTGGCTGGAGAGTTAAGAAGTGGGAATGGGGGGTCAGGAGCCTTTCCCCACGAAAGCAAAGCAGAATCATAGAAAGAATCAACGATTGGACCCTCGATATGAGCTAGCATCTCAAGATTGTCATTGTCTTGAATATTACTGCTCTGTATGAGAGCCACCTGCCGGTCAATAACGGTGAATTTTGCATGGAACGTTCCAAAGACAGGCCGGTGGAAGTTGATGACCCGGAGATCGACATTGGGGATCTCGCTCGCAGCAGGTAGCTTCACTTTCCCGCCTACATATTGGTCCTCGTGGACACTTAATCGATTCTCCCATGCCTAGTGTTTCATTAGAATCATGTCTAAAGATCATAATTTGGTATACACCGGGATAAGAGCGCTCACCTGGCGAGGATCTCCACGATCATAAATCATTTTCATAACTATCTTTTGTCCCCTTTCTCCTGCTCGTTTGGAAAGCGCCCGGATAGCATTCGTCACTAATGTCGATGCGTCCGAATGGATCCAGAAATTGGTACCCAAAAAGACTTCATGTTCAGCGCGCACAATACAATTCGCTAAATGGCGACAGAGATCAGGTAACGGAGCGACAATTGTCAACGGCAAAACTCCCGTGCTTCCCAGCAACTTGGGGGATACGACTCCTGACATTGGGTTCTCTGCCAAGCAACATAAGGCATCATGATAAACCTAGTGGACATGTGTTAGACTCTTCTCTCACAATGTCGATGTAGCAAATTAATCTACCTTTAGAAATAAATCACTCGTTTCCACCATCCCAAAGTTCCCGCAAGCGCGAGCCTTCTGCAGCTCATTTAATGATTCCCATTCTGCTTTGTCGACATCTGATTCTGCTGCGCCATCGTATGTACGCAACGCATGGCGACTCTCAAACAGTTTATGAAAGACTTTATGCGGACACTGCGATGGATCAAGAGCTAACTCTGAGGTTACTGTCTGCCCTTGACACATACTGTACACCTTGCGTGGAAACATCTCGCACCGAACCCAATTGGGACTTGGGGGTTGTCGAATGACCAAAATGATCCCAACAAGAAAAAATGAACTGGTCGCAGCAACTAACTTGACAAACTCCAAGCCGTTCAATATTGTTCCAGAAAAGTTCCACGGGTGAAATATACCATCCATGGCCGAGATGAGATGACGTAGAGCACTTGGCCCTAAGCCGCCGAGCTTTCTTGGGGGCTTCTGGGAGGCTTCTTGGAGAACGTCAACTGGGCCCAAAGGTTTTTGATAAAGAAAAATGGAGCCGAAGAATTGTGATGCCTAAATATTCACTGAGGGTCTTCCAACTTGGCAGTGACCATTCAGCCCTATGACGTCGAATACTGCATACCCCACAATAACACGTTGTTCCTGGTTTTATTAGGTGTTTTGATTAGAGAAGGATATCTATATATGTTGAAGTCTCATCGTACAATTCGCCCTGGGATATTTGACTGCCTATGAAAACATCCAATAACATAGTCGCAACAAAGCTAACATAGTAGGACATTGACTGTGTGCTTCTCGTGCCCTAGCAAGACTGTGAATAACCCATACAGGTAACTCCGGCTACCACGGTCATCCAAATCTCCGTCTAGCCTCAAAACGCTCATAGTTAATCTGAGGGACGACGAATAGAAACCCGAATACGCTTATCCCTGGCCTGTTCTCGAAGCCGATCCAATTCTTCCTCAAGAAACAGCCCTTCGCGCACAGATTCCGCTATCTGATCCAACTTCCTGCAGCTCCATCCAGCAGCGACAACTGCGCTTGTTGCAAATGACCCAAGTGACTTGAATTCGCTCCATGACAAGTAGTCTGGTGAAAATCCTCGACAAATCGTCACCACAAGGTCGTCCGCGCCTCTTTGCGCATCAATGAAGACTATAGCCTTCGTTATCATTAGACGAATTGCTATATAACGTAGGTGTGCTCCTAACCTCATCCTTTGGGACACCTGTCATAACCCGTTTCCTCATACCATCCCAAAGCACGCTAATAGCGGCGAGGCAATCCATCACTGCTCGACGTAAGATACGAGGGATGAAGCGGTACTGCAGATAACTGGTATCGAAGATGATTTGAGGGTTTATGAAGCTCAATCCAAGATTTACAGACAGAGCTTCTTTATAGCCCTCATGGGCTGTATTGATATCAATTTGCGCCCCAATAGTATGTCCCAAAAGTAACCGTTATTTCCTCTGGTTTGGAGTTGTGATATATTCCGGCGTGTTTCTGGTGAAACGGTGGTACAACTGGTACAACCAACTAAGTTCTAAGAAAATGTATTTCAGTGTAGTGTAGTATGTGGTCCACCATGGATGCCATGCGTAAAAGCACCGCGTCGATCTTGATTGGATATTATGATGCTTAGCCCTATGTTCACACAAGGTCAAGCTGGGCCAGGTTGGAATCTTCAATAGCCTGCATCAGGACCAATCATCATTATCATCCTCATCCTCATCTGTAGGAATAATGATGGTCACACAACCTGTCGTTTCTCCTCCCTCCTTTTGTTCCTTGAACTATTGCTTGCTGCTGTATATTCCTTGTCGCATTGCACCAAGGAAGGCGCCAAGTGATACGATGAACTAGCGAGTAGGCAAATTTGATTTCTGTAGCTGCAGACCGCCAGGTCAGCCTTTCACCGCCCCTACCTACTTTTGAGGTCCTAACCCGAGATCTATCCTCTTCTCATGATATTGCTACCAAACCAATTGCGCTGTTTTCTTGACCCCGTCATCCCATCTTACACTATGCCAGAGATTATTTGTGATGAAGATCTGCCTAAGCTTCTCAATACTCCATCAAAGCAGGTCAAATGGGTCAAGAAATTGATTCTCAAACATCTGGGTAGCGGCGTGGACCGTGTCGACAGGCCTCCTATGCAGGTAATGTTCAGTCGGACCCTCTTTTTGATCCTAAAGGATAAACGTGAGATAGTGCATCAGTTCCGTACTGAGCCACTTGATCTAAATGCCTTCAAAATAGCGAGACAGGCCCTAGGCTCTATTGTGCCTGACGCTACTGCTTTAGAAGACGTAGAGCTTCTTGCGCAGGGTGTTTGGGCCTATTCCTTTAACCTTTTGCCAGGCGAAATGTGGTTCCGAGGAATTTCCGGCAAAGGGGCACAGGGCTGAATCGCTATCAACAAATCTCTTGGTCGTGTTCTATCCAAGGGCTGTCTCGCGAATAACAGCGATGAGGCTGTTGAAGGCCGCATCCGATCACACCTTGAGGCCCTCTTGGCATCGTCGGAAGATGATGTCAAACCATATCAGCATCAACTTCAAAGTTTTGTTGATAAGCTAGAGCAGCTCAAAGAGCTTCCACTATGGGTTGCTCACTATGATCTTAACGAAGTGGACGTTCTCATCGACGAGGACTGCAATGTTACTGGCTTAGTTGACTGGGAGCTATCTACGCCTCTTCCTTTCGGGATTTGTTTCGGTCGTATTCATACATATGCTGGCGCATACAGTGGCGGGGAGTTTTGTATACCAGAGGAATTTGAAGATGCGGAAAGGGCTTTTTGGCACGAGCTGTTCGATGGTATGCCAACAGAAATCCACCGGAAGCTAAAAGGCGAAATGAACCTTGTCCAAGATGCTGTTATCCTTGGTACTCTTTTGGATTGCTTTGCATTCGAGAATGGGAAGGTCATCGTGGGACAAGTTGCTAAAAGGGCACTCCCTAAGCTTCTTACTTACCAAATCCCATTTATTCGAGGGCAAGGGCCTCCCTACCGAGGTTAAGCCTTTTGGAAGCCTACTTTTATCGAAGAAAAGAACAACACACTAGTTTAGCTGTAAATAATATTCACATCCCCAGGTTATAGAATCTCATACACATATTGATTAGCTTCACCTGTAGATAGTTTCTTTCTTCCTCACGTAACTATCACATTTTCCAGAGGACCCTACATTTCCACTGTCTGTAGTCTCTCTCTATCAAAAGGAACGCCGGGTTTTGGTGTAGTGTAAATGGGTCTTTAATACCTTATCGCTAGCCTCTCATGTAGTGCACGTTGTGCAGGCTCTTCGATAGAGTGAAATAGAATGAAGGGAGAGTGCCTCCTGCATTGCACCTTTGATGGGCTACGCCTTGTATAACAAGTCATAACTAGTTCCAAGGGTCCAAGATTTGTATATTGCTCTTCAATCAAATCATTAGCTCCTATTACCTTGTTATACTCAGGATCACTTGTCAGCGTCACAACCTCTGCACGTACAATGTGCCTGGTAGGACAACGAAGCCTCTGTGCTGTCTGAAACAACACTCTCAATGCTCTCTCAATTGTCCTACTCATGTCCTCGTGAAAGGAATCAATTCCCACACAATTCATCACCTATCTACCAATGTATATCAGATTGGATGAAAGGATGGGTTCACGAAGCCAAGGACCCAGTGGAGTCGTCTATGTGAGCACTGCGTAATTTGACCGGTGTAATTATTATTAAAGGAATTAAATAAAGCATTGCACGAAAAAGAAAAGCTGTACATAAAGCCGCCCGCGCTGCCATGGACAGATATATACCTGCCAATGCATTTGATCCCGTACATGATTGTTTCAAATCGGAGGCTCTTGAAAGCCAATCATACCGCAGTTACTGCCTCCCCGCTGTATGAAACATCTGAGCTCCTCAATAGCATCTCCTTAGTTCCAAAGCCCGTCGATTGGATACTCCCCTGTTGAGATTGCTCCGATTTGAGATCCTCCTGTTGTCCAGTGTTGGGGACTTCAATCCCGAGGTCAATATCTCGAACTCCACAAACAGACCGGCGGAGTGTCTTGATCCCAGTCTTCAAATCAAGGTCTAGTTCGTCGACATAATCATATGCGGCCTTGCTGGTGATGGCAAGCCTCTCATAAGAGTCAACTCCTCCTAAACGCCACTCGGGCAAAGGCTTGCGAGCACCGCCCAGATCATAGCCATAAGCAGAGCGACCATCCTTGTCAACCACCTTCCGACGGGCAAATTTGACATCACGCCCAATCGGCGTGTAGTCCTTGATCTGCTTCGCTCTAAATCCCACCACCGGATGAATAAACTCAAAAGTCTCTCCTAGCAGATTTCCGTCTTTGTCGAAAGGATCATTGTTTCCAGGCGTACGCCTCTCCGAACCATTGAGGTAGTAGAATGGCGTAAAGCTGTCTTGCATCGGACCTGTTCCCCAACCATAGCTGCGACGCTTCACGGACTCGACGGAAGAGGTGGAGGGTTGTTTGGGTTTAAAAGCCGAGGATATTGCTGCAACCTTGCGACGAGCCCAACCTCCCAAGGATTCATAGGCTGTTTCTTCCACAAGTGTTGAAATATAGTATTCTCTCTCTTCTCTTTCCTCTTGGAGAGACTCTTCGTTGAATGACAGGTAGGGCTTGACTTGGTCCAGCATCCAGGAGAAGGTGATATTAGACATTTCTTCGATGTCACCATCACCTTTGAGGGCTTCATTCGAGCCTCCGCCAATGTTAATGTGATAGCCGGGGAACCACACTTGTGTCAACGTCCGCGGGTGGTGCTGGTGTTTGTGGTCATCTTGTAGCTTTAAGAGCTTTCGAGTCTCCCGGTTCAACTCTCTGGCGGTCTCATTTAGTTTTCGGGCGGCGTTGTTGACGTCCTCATCGCTAGCATTGCCGCTATCCTTGAGGCGAATTGCGTATTGCAAGAGATCATCCCATGCTTGAGCTTTCTGATCGACCATGCTCTTCTGGGTTTGTATCTGCTCTGGAGTGACGTTTCCAACTTTTGGGAGATACCATAGAGTAGGGGAAAATGCGTTGCGGTGTTCGTCGAGGGCCAAAGCCTGGAATGCATGTTTGACATCTGACCGTTTGTCAGTATTGCGGCCACCATGAAGTCACGCTGGGGCAAGAACGAGGTCTTAGTATACTTACTAGTTGAAAGTTCAACATTTTCGCACCCACCCTTACGCGTCCACCACGAGAGCCACGATGGCAGCTTCATTCCCAGTACCTCTGGCATTCCAATAGCGCTGACGGTATCATAAACGCCAACAACTTCCACGTCCCTTGATCCCTGCTGAGCCCAGTCGCCCTCAGGACGCTTCTCAAATACGAAACTATCACCTCGAGCTCCCTGATCCTCATCGGCCTTCCCATCCATCCACTCGAACCAGAGGTCACTGCAATAGAACCGCTCGCCGGGCTTACTTTTCTTATAAACTTCCCAGAGATCGGGAAACCGGTTCAGGTCCTGTTTACTGCAAATGCCAATATCCGAGATCAGACCAGCAATGGTACGTGCCGTGAACGCACCCCTCGAGAAACCAAAACACATAATCTGATCGCCCGGTTGGTAATTCAAGACAAGGAAGTTATACGCTTCGAGGACATTCCCTTCCAGACCTAGGCCAATGGCGCCTTCAATCTTTTGTCCCAATGGACCTGAAGTCGTGCCAACTCCGGAATCATACCAGACTATTTGCTGCCACTGATTCCCATGTTCGTCGGTCCCGACACTGTTCAGAGCGCGACAGAGACGAGTCACATTAGATGGGACATTTTTCTTGCCTGAGACGGCGGATTGCCATGTTCCGTCGCAGCAGATAACAATGCGCTTGCGGCTGGGGTGAGCCTTTGAGTCCTTTCTCTGTTGGATTTTATATGGTGGCTCATGGACATCGGAGCATAGAGACATTTTGTATGTACAATGGGGTTTAATGTGCCGTGGGAGAGGATTCGGATCAAGTCTAACTAGGAGGTGGGCACCACTCAGCCTATATAACTTTTGTTTACACCCTTCCCTGGGTTCTTATTAGTGCTGTCCGACGAATAGGATCCGTTTCTTGGCCTTCGAATGATCGGCTTTTTGCTACCTACATGAACTCTCCCGCTACTATACGAGCCTCAACACCACGTTTTGCTGCCCAGGCGCCCCATTGCCCGTGTTCTCTTCAGCTCCTGCAAGGGTTGACAAAATCTTCACGGGATCAGCTTAGCATAGCCTTTTGCCAAGCCAATAATTACCTGAGCACGAACCTTGACGGCCCCAGCGACGTCAGCCCCGCATGGTTAGCCTCCACAAGGTTATGATCAGCATGAAAATCTAAGCGACGGGGTGGTACAGCCGCAAACTTTCCCGGAGATCCCGTATTACAGATGAAAGTGCAGCTGGACTTTCGAGGTCCGTGCCAGTGGTAAAAGTCGAGTTAACTGTGTGGATTGGCCCGATGGGTGAGCAGAAGGGTGAGAGGGGTGCTGAGCCCTGCAGACCCCCAGGGTCAGCCCTGGAGGGCTACGTGGCTTGTACAACATATAAATGCGATGAATCTAAGTCAATAATCATTATTATACATAAAGAAACCCTCTAGTCACCAACCCCTCCCGCCCCCAACTGTACAAAGGTGCTCTGTATCGTGACCCGGTTTGACGTTACCAGCTTAGTGTACAAGGCTTCTTGGCTGCTGTTACTAATTCAGAGCCTGTTTCTCCGCTGCCACGAGATTGTGACAACTGTTCTGGTGTCATCGAGGTCGAGACCGGGGCGCCAGTGTTTCGGTTTTCGTGACCCTTTCAAGGCTTCACTTTTGCATATTGAACAGTGCGTATGTCTCTGAATATGTTCCTTGGTTGCGTGACTTGGGATTGCGAGTCGGATTTCCATCTAGGAGTCGGCGGAATAGGGGCGGAAGGGTGGTGAGACTTCCTGCTGTAATTCCGAGGCCAGTCTCGATGACAGAACAGATAGCGATTAGGTAGGTTAAATCTGGAGGATGTTAGACTTTGTCAAGAAACAGGGCGTTGGCCGATATACAAAGGAAATCGCCATCGGCGTAGAATCGTAGAAATGGGAGTCGCAGTATTTATAGTTAGCAAAGGATTCATCCCTAGGGAGGCCGGTTGGTCAAAATATCATGTACATTAGATTCTAAAAGCATGCCGAGCTCGGGAAGATGTTGATATGATGTTGGGTAGTAATTGCAATTGTTGAGGCTAGCCCAGGTCTATCCAAGCAGCGAATGGGGGTCCGGTTATTTAGGCTTCGTGCCGAGATGTCGCCGAAATTTGGCGCATGGCAATCTAAAGCGGGTGCTACGCAGATAGGTATAATGTAAATCTGGTCGCCTTAACAGGAGTCTTACTGTTTCGAACGAACGCCGAATAGGTATCGCTCCGTCTTTGTTATTGTTGCATCGAAGCATTGCTTTGTGTCAAACTGGAATTATATTTTATTCCATCACTTTCAAGCAGGTTTGTCAGATCTTCCTTTGCCCTTCTGAGTTCCTTTCTGGTTTCGAGGCCTTCGTTTGTTTGTCTTTGTGGAGCTATATAGAGAGCTTCATGGCATGGTATAGATCATCATCAGCTATTGTCATTACATCTCTGTGGAGCACAGACATCCAAAGTTTCCATATCAGGTAATATGTCCGTTCGTTCGGCTATCATACCGCTACAGCCTCCTGCAGAGCTTGCCCTAGACAAGGCGGTCCTGTCACTCTAAGCTATCGAGCCCACTGTCGCCTACTGAAAGGGTATATTCGCCTGCTGAAAGGCACATTTCAACCCCTATTTGGTAGGTTGTTTCATGACACGAGTGGTTTCTTATCTTTGGGTGTTCCCAATCTTTTCACGGGTATATGGTTTTCCGAAAATCCAGGGCTTGTTGGTTGATATCTCTCAAGGTGTCCCTGTAGTAGACAACACAATAAGACAATGAGATATTACTACCATTTAACTCAGGATTCCTTAGCCAAAAGTTCAACTGCATATTGCCTACTCTGTATACGATGTACTATTCACCTGTTGACTACTGCATTGAATAACTTGCATGAAGCCATTGTTGTATTATAGGTTAGTAATAGGGTAACAAGTTGATTTACAACACCCAATATATAACATATACGGTCCCCTTGGGCATATAACTAAGGCGGTATCACAGAACTAGATGAGAGAGCGTGCTGCAATTTTCGAGTATGTTCAGGCTGCACTTTGAATGACCTTCCTAAAGTCGGTTCTTTCTACAGTTTCTACCATTTTGTTGGATCAACCTGGCCTTTCTTGCTCCACTAACGAAGTCTTTTTCAAGCAGGGTATTTGATTTACTTAAGAGGTAGGTTGTCTCTAGGGTGAAAGAAGGCCTTTGCTTCTGTGGCAGCTAGGCTGATGTAGTTCGGAGACCGGTTCCCGGGGGGGAGGCGCCATGCAAGCCCGCTTACTTATCAACCGCGGATATTGGCCCGAATATGAAAGGGAAAGTTCTCAAGAGATTTGGAGATGATTCTTGTAAATATTGTATAACCGAGGAATATGTATTGAATTCTTCAGAGGTAGTCGGTGTTCCTTACGTCCCCCCGCTCTCGGAGTTGTGGCCGAGATCCCAATTCAAGGCTTCCCCGGATCTTGAGCTTCATTACCAACATGCTTCCCCTCCCATCTCGGTCTTGCTTTTCAGATATCAACATTTAGAGACCGGAAACACGTCCCTTTGGCCATCCGACCTTTTATAGTACCATAGAATCCAGCTATGTACAGAATTCCCCCATGCAGACATTCAAATGTTCTTTACTCACATAATCCAAGGGTTTATACAGCCTCCTTTGCTTTCTTTGAGGCCCTATGGGAGGTATGTACTATGTACTAGTATCAGCTTAATTCTGAAAATATTCAGTTCTAACCCTTTACAACTTCAGGGCGGCGTCAGCCATGTCTTTGTCAATTTAGGATCAGACCACCCATCCATCCTCGAGGCGATGGTGAAAGGGCAGAAGGAAAAGAAAGACCAATTTCCTACGATCATCACCTGTCCCAATGAGGTACGGTAACAATTGAATCATGGGACCCAACAACCTTCGCGACAGCACTTCGGTTAGAGTCGGCAGTATGAATGAGACGCTGACGATACAATATGTTATTAGATGGTGGCACTCTCTATGGCCGATGGCTACGCCCGATTGACCGGACAGCCGCAGGCGGTAATCGTTCACGTCGATGTCGGCACGCAGGGACTCGGAGCAGCAGTTCACAATGCCTCATGCGGGCGCGCCCCGGTTTTAATATTTGCCGGTCTGTCGCCTTATACAATCGAGGGTGAAATGCGAGGCTCGCGCACGGAATACATCCACTGGATCCAAGACGTGCCGGATCAGAAGCAAATCGTCTCCCAATACTGTCGATATACTGGTGAGATCAAGTCCGGCAAGAATGTTAAGCAAATTGTCAACCGAGCTCTGCAATTCGCAACTAGTGACCCACAGGGGCCTGTGTACCTCGCTGGAGCGCGAGAGGTCATGGAGGAGGATATCGAGCCGTATCAGTTAAACCAGGCTGTCTGGGGTCCTGTGGAACCCGCTGCCCTACCAACCTCCGGCGTTGAATTGATCGCATCTGAGCTTGCAGCTGCTAAGAGCCCTCTCATCATTGCTGGATATTCTGGGAGGAAGTCCCAGGCTGTGACTGAGCTGGTCGCATTGGCAGATAGATTCAAGGGAATCCGTGTACTGGACACTGGTGGTAGCGACATGTGCTTTCCCGCCAACCATGCCGGATGGTTGGGATTGAGATATCCAGGCCACGAAGCGGTGGGAACATCCGATCTAATCCTTGTGATAGATTGCGATGTCCCTTGGGTGCCTACTCAGTTCAAGCCGTCTGCGTCGGCCAAGATTATCCACATTGATGTCGACCCTTTGAAGCAACAGATCCCAGTTTTCTACATCCACTCGATGGCTACGTTCCGTGCCGACGCTTCCACCGCGCTCAAACAAATCAACGACTATGTTGCTTCCCAGGAGACTCTACAGCAATTCATTAGATCCGAGGAGAATCTCGCCATGGGCCAACGCCGAGACGAGGAGTATTCGAAGCGTCGACAAGAGATATCCGATCTGGCTGTGGTCCCGGAGGGAGGCAGTGGAGCCTCCTTGAATATTAACTATCTGATGGCGCAGGTCCGCCAGGGTGTTCCAATTGATACCATCTGGGCCATCGAGTCCGTCACCATGACCCACTTCGTTGCGGACCAAGTCTCAGCTACCGAACCTAAGTCGTGGATCAACTGTGGAGGTGGCGGTCTCGGCTGGTCTGGCGGTGGTGCACTTGGCATCAAACTTGCCAGTGACATGCAGCATGGAGGACGTGGAAAGGGAAAGTTTGTCTGCCAGGTTGTTGGTGATGGAACATTCCTCTTCTCGGTGCCTGGGTCTGTGTACTGGATTGCCCGCCGCTACGGAATCCCTGTTTTGACAATCGTGCTGAACAATAAGGGTTGGAATGCGCCCCGGCGAAGCATGCTGCTCGTTCACCCTGAAGGGGACGGCTCTCGTGCTACGAACGAAGACCTCAATATCTCCTTTGCGCCAACGCCGGATTATGCTGGTATTGCCAAGGCTGCGGCAGGTGGTGAGTTGTGGGCTGGCCGTGCCTCGACTGTTGCTGAGCTTGCCGAGAAGCTCCCGGAAGCTATTAAGAGTGTTCTGAGTGGGAAGGCAGCGGTGCTAGAAGCGCAGCTTGACGGCACCACAGGCAAATATGTGGACAGCTCGTGAGAACGTGGACTTTTGAGGGCATGGGCCACTTGGATATTCAAGAGATGACCCAGGAGTTCATAGGTCACTTAATTATAGGCACAGTTCAAGTTCTAAGTGGTTGAGATAAAAATTATAAACAGTATGTACAAGGAATGATTTTAAACAGATGTATATTTTGTATGCGGAGCACATGCAAAAGGTACCTACGTAGTTAAAAAGCACACTTACCCCACGCCCTTTGACATGTCAACGCATACGATAGAGATAATAGGAACTCTATGTACCTAAAGCCACCCCGAATTAATCCAATGAGAAGCTTATCAAAAAGTGGACTTATACTCCGTTGCACTAAAATCGTCCTGCAAAATGAGTCATGTGCTTCGGAGAAAGCTTTCGGCCTGGAGAGATCAAGTTCCGCTCCGCTTTCGCCGAATCGCCCTTGGTACCACTTGCGATTGCCCTTCCTCTCTTTTTTTTCTTAGAAAAAAACTTATATAGCCTGCTCCCCTTTCACGGAATCAGGCCAATACTACTACATACGACGAATCCGATATACTAATCACCCCAATATACCAAATCCCTTCCGCATACCTCCCCGCATACCCCTCCGATTCCGCACTTCGCATTTACACCGCTATCCACCAAATTACAATGAGTCCACCGACAGCTTTAGATGTCAACTTGGTGGGCGTCACAGATACCTCGACTGTCCCTGTTCCCGAACCCTTGACCGTCAATGGTGTGTCTGCATGGAGAGAGAAGACGGCCAAGGTGCCCACCGGCGTGGCCGCGGCATGCAACAGTGATATGTTTAAGAGCCCGGTATGAGAATTCTAGGTTGTGCACAGGCTCGTGAGGATATGGACCAAAAGCACAATCAATTGTAGGATGCGGAATGCTGATATGTGTCTGGGCGCATTAGATCTGCTATACCAAGCCTAAGGCTAAGCAGTTTGAGCGTATGTCTACCTTTACCCTTTCTGAATCTATACCGACGTTTTCAGAGATAGTTCACTTATACTAACTTGTACTCGATGTTAGACCGTTTCTCACTCGAAGCCAAGTCTCGCAAGGTTCGCACTCAATTGCGCAATGCGTAGTCCACACTTGCTAATCTGCTCCTACACCTTAGGCGTCCACTTTGAAGACTGCCGCTCGTTACCTGAAAACCCCAGGTAAGACTTTGGAACGCCTTTCTTTTTTCTTTTGATCTATAAGCTAATCGTATTTCAAGGCCTTATTTCCCTCGGTGGTGGATTGCCCTCGCCTGAATACTTCCCCTTCGAACACTTGGATATCAAGGTCCCGACTGCCCCCGGATTCTCTCCGGAGGCTACTCGGGAGTCAGGCACGGTTCTTCGCGCCGGAAAGCACGATATTCAGGAAGGAACTAGCACCTATGGTGGGTCACAATTCTCTTCATGCATTATAAAGGGCCATGACTGATCCAATTCGTTAGACTTGGAGATTGCCCTTAACTACGGACAAGCTACCGGAGCTGCCCCATTGCTTCGTTTTGTCACAGAGCACACCGAAGTGAGTATAAAACATCAAGGCTCTTTAATTCCTCAACATACACTAATTGAATCAGATCATCCACAGTCCTCCATACTCCGACTGGCAATGCACCCTGACGGCTGGCAGCACCTACGCCTGGGACACCGCTCTCCGCGTGTTCTGTGAGCGCGGAGACTACATCCTTATGGAGGAATATACCTTCGCCAGTGCCGCCGAGACCGCCTTCCCCCTTGGCATAAAGGTGGCGGGCATCCCAATGGACGAGCAAGGTCTCATCCCGGAGGCAATGGACAAAATCCTCGGAGACTGGGACGTCGCCGCCCGGGGTGCACGCAAGCCTCACGTGCTGTACACCATCCCAACGGGCCAAAACCCGACCGGTGCCACCCAGTCCGCGGAACGCCGCCATGCCGTGTACAAGGTTGCACAGAAGCACGATCTCATCATCGTCGAGGACGAACCATACTACTTCCTGCAGATGCAGCCCTATACCAGCGGGGACGCCTCCCCGGTGCCTCCTCCCCTCCACCCACGAGGAGTTCATCAATTCACTTGTCCCCTCATTCCTGAGCATGGACACTGATGGGCGTGTCGTTCGCCTCGAGTCCTTCTCCAAGGTTATCTCGCCCGGTTCCCGGGTTGGCTGGATCGTCGCCTCCGAGCAGATCATCGAGCGCTTCATCCGTAACTTCGAGGTTTCCTCGCAGAACCCTAGCGGTATTGCCCAGATCGCGCTCTTCAAACTTCTCGATGAGCACTGGGGCCACTCCGGGTACTTGGATTGGCTGATCAACCTACGCATGTCGTACACTGCTCGTCGTGACTCGCTTGTTCACGCCTGCGAGAAGCATCTGCCCCGTGAAATAGTTCACTGGGAAGCACCCTCGGCTGGCATGTTCGTAAGTTTTCCCTCGTCTTTCTTATCCTCCCTGTCTATGCCGTTCACTTGTCATCCTGCGATGAATACTAACTTGATAACCAGCAATGGATGTCAATTGACTGGCGCAAGCACCCCGGTATTGCCGCTGGTAAGACACATGCCGATATTGAAGAAGAGATCTTCCTGTCCGCTGTGAACGGAGGCGTCCTCCTCTCCCGCGGCAGCTGGTTCAAGCCTGACCACGACACGGTCGAGGAGAAGATGTTCTTCCGCGCGACCTTCGCAGCTGCTTCGTCGGAGAAGATTGACGAGGCTATCTCGCGCTTCGCCCAGTCTCTGCGTGCTCAATTTGGCCTGTAAATAGGTCCCTGGCCTACGATTTTGACGAATCTCTTTTATTATAAAGAGGATGCATTAACACGGTTAATTTTTGGCGATTTTAAATGGTAGATATTGCGGTTTTGTAAAAGGGTGGGTTTTCGTCGTGTCTCAAGAGGACATACCTCATTCTCAGTTCCGTCTCTTCTTCTTCAACTTCTTGATTCATAGTCCAAAAAAATCTACTGTTTTGGTCTTCTATTCGAGATTCAATATCAGGTCGAAAGAATAGTATGTTTAGGGTTAAGGATATAATGTAATTATGTACAAAAACAACAATGGTATCAGGCAATAAGACAAAAAAATAATAAAGGATCAGGACAGTATCTGAACGAATCCAGAGCAGTTAGACGATGATATCTCCAAAATGGAGAAATATCACGACCCCAGAATCTTGCCATAAGCGTCCTCCACCTCCTTAGCAATCTCCAACAGCGTGACAATAATAATCTGGTGCGTGACATTAGGCAGCTTGTCACGCTGCAACCCGATCCACTCCAAAGGCGGCGTAGCCTCGCCCATATCCCGGAGCTGCGGCGTCTCAATAACCGGCGGCTCAAGCGCAGTATAGGTATACCTGGACTGGGGCACATTGACAACCGCAGTGATCTTCTCCTGTTTCTCGGAGCGAGCACCACCTCCTTCACCACTACCCGGCCCACCAGTGATGCGCACTGCAGACGGCGGCAAGGGCTTGCCAAGTCGAGACGCGAGCGCCCGCGAGTGCGTCTCCCACATATCGCGGATGAAGCTGATGCGCGAGTAGTTCCAGCCGACATCGACTTTGCCCTCGAACGTGCTGCGGAAGATGTAGTCGATCTGGTGGGTTCCTGGAGCCTGCCAGGTTTCCATGCTAGCGACCAATCGCGGCACCTTAAGGATCGTTCCACCGCGTGATGCTGCGGCTCGCTCGGCGATCTCGTCAACAGAGAGTTCGTCGAGTTGGGCGGATGTGGGTCGCGTGATGCCGGATAGTGCTACGCGAAGCTGGCCCAGTGTTAGGCCTAGGGCGCTGTGGATTTTGTTGGATTCGAGGGAGACGGCGAAGTGGGCCTCGGCGTCGTAGGCTTCTACCTTAAAGATCTGGTTGTCGAAGAATGAGCTGGGGAATACTCCTAGGTTGACGTGGCGGATCTTCACGACGACTCCCGTGTGTAAAGAGATCGGTGCTTTTTCGGGTTCGTCGTCTTTCTTTACCAAGTCCTTGGCGCCGACATCAAGGCGCTCGGTGAGAATAGAAGACTTTCGACGGAGGTACCGCTCTACCTCGCGTAGTGATGTTTTATAGGCTGCTTGGACGTCTTGGATCAAGCGCTGCCACGCCTGGAACAGGGCCAATGTTTGTGATGCTGTTAGTGATGTGCAGAATAGCTGGAGTTTGTCACCTTCCAGGATACTGAAAAGGCGCTGGCTCTGCGCGCCGGACGTGTTTCGAACATTGTACATCAAGAAATTGAACATAGCGATCTGTGCAACTAAGAAAGGTTGATAGTCGAACGACACCTTGGCTTGGAGGTGATGGAAGGCAATTGTGGCTTGAATCAACGGTGTGTGTCCCGTTTCAACGGAGGCCTCGGGCCATTCGATAGAGGTATGGATTTTCAGCTTTCCAAGTTCGACAATTCCGCTCATACGACCAGTGCTCTCGATCGCAACTGAGCCGAAATTGATACACATGTTCTGTTCATTGTCGGATGTCTTGCTGGAAGACACCCACAGATCAATAATGGCAAACTGTGCCTTGCCCAGGGTCGAGCCCAAATCGAGTTGTATTTCCACCTTCTCAATCGCGATGGTAGTGTTCCAGGGGAATGCGGACGCTGACGCAACCTGCTGGTATCGTTGCACGATATAGGTCTGCGTTTCAGACGGTTCTGGCTGGACGGTCTCACTCGAGTTGGTTTCATTGTCGGATGGAAGCCAAATCTCCTTGAAGAGCAAAGAGTCTTGAACTTGTTTAGCATTGACTGCGACCTTCATTGGGCTGACACGCAAAATAGCAGACATTCCGTTCATTCGGCCAAGGTGCCTGCTGTTCATCAAGGACAGCACCATGGATTTGACCTCGAAGCTTGCAGTTGATTCATTGGAGTACACATGCTTTACAGAAGCTTCGAGGCTGTTGAAGGCCAAAGAGAGAGCAAGGAATCGGCCCTGCTCTTCTGATAGAACTGTGTTGACAGTCACGTAGACACTCTCGAATCTTGCTGTAGCTGCGACTCTTGCAATAGGCTGGCAGCTTAAGCTAAACTCCTGCTTACAAAACAGCAGTCCTAGGTTGACCTTGCACCGACCAAGGATGCTGGTTGGATCGGCAGCATCAAATGGCTTCTCCTGCATTAGTTTCTGGGACTGTAACTTTGCTTCAGCAGATGGCCTTCTAGTCTGACCCTGCTGATTGCCCATGATCTCCTTGACTGTGGCGGTCATTTGCTTTACGAGGGGAACAAGGGTTGGGTACAATGTATTCGTGGAGGGGTCGACCTTCAACTCTGCATTTAGAGCTGGATCATCGGTACCGTTGTCCTCGAATTGGACCTTGAGCGCCACTCCCGGTGCTCGGAGGGTTGCCGTGGTCGCTGCATCGCCTTGGACATATTGACCATATTTTGCATCGGGGAGTCGGCTACCCTTCCAAGTGGCCGCTAACAATGTCTGGTGATCATGGCCAAGTTTTCCTTGAAGTGTGACAGTGGCGCCTGCAAAGTCAACATCGACGAGAAGAGACCGCAACCGACGGTTGCCGAAAAGGTTGCGATCTTTGTTGGTATTTGTGTTTTCTGGAGAGTCTGCTCTGCTTGCCCAAACAGCCTTGCCTTCACGAAGCGCCTCGCTTGCAGTAGCGAGTGAGTCTTGTATCATACTAGCCGGGATGATAAACTCGGACGTCGCCCGTATGTCCAGAGATTTACCAGCGGCTTGGAAAGCAAGCCACACTTCTTTCCCTTTGGAGGAATACGCCACGTTGAAGACAAGCTCTGGCATAAGGGCTGAATTGAGTGAGCGCTTTCCTCTGTCCGCTCCGAATGGTACCATCTGAAGTTGCATGTTTTCGATTCGTAGTTTGGCTGCGTTCTTCTTCTTATTCGACAGTTCGACTTGCTGGATTGAAAAGACCAAGTCTTCGGGCTGTCGACCAGATTTGGTGTGCATCGTGGCCATGTTCCAAGCAATTTGAATGGTCCGGAACTGTAAAGAGTAAAGAGCATTGAGGAAGGTTTCCGGTGTGGAATCATCGTTAACATGGATTTCGGGAGCAGCGGTGGCTCCGTCTTTCGTATCAATTTGGCCACCATGTCTCAGCTTCCTAAGTCGCTTGACTTCATGGGAAAGGTCGAGAGTCTTGATGCGCTCTTGGGTATAGACAGCAATGTCGACTACGAGGGCTGCTGTCTCAGCGAAAAGTTCGATGTCGAATCTGTCGCTGGTGAAGTGGTATGATCTGGTGGTCTCCCCATTTTCGCGGACCGCAGAGGTTCCCTGAAGCTTGACTCCAGCAGAGAAGCCGCCATATGATTGACTGCTGGCCTTTTCTTGTTTTAGAAGCTCAAACTTAATCTGAGAGGCATCGATATTGAACTCGGGATGCTCCATGGCGTACCCCCGATCTAGTCCGTTTTGAAGTCGCATACGCATCATCCCAAGGCTAAAGACCATATCCGCAGAGTATTCTTTGCTATTAAGGCCAGGTGCGGTGGCATGAATTTCAAATCCAGCCATTGTGAGACGGGATTTGTAGAGGATCTCCTGGCCACCAGATGCTGGTTTGGGCTTTGGGGGCACCCTCTGTAGCGACAGCACGTCTTTCAGATGTGACTGGAGCACGTGTAAATTCTGCTTGAGATCATAAATCAGATGGGAAACATCAGGTCCTGTCAAAACAGCGAGGAGACTGCGCACAGCACTGGTTTCTAGACGAATGAGTTCAATAGTGATATCGATCTCGACTTCCTTGCGCTCCGATAAGAGGTTAGCAAGGATTCGCCCGTTTACGGGAGGTATTTCCAGCATGGACAAGACATTCAATCTGTCGCCTTCGCCCGATACGAACATGTGCGAGTTCTTTTTCACATCAAAGTCAACCTCGATTTTGGATTCCTCTGCGGGCATCACAGACATGCGAGCGACTTCACCTGACACAAGGTAGGTTAAAGATGGCAGAAGGCTAAACGTCAACCGATAGTCTTCCAAGAACGTTGCTACATGGAAGGTGTCACGGGTTGGCTTTTTTGATGCAAGGCTCTGGTCGGCTTTTGCTTTTGGTACTTTGACACTATCCATAAGCTGCCGGATGTATTTGACTTCGTCCGCGATAAGTCTGTCTGCTGTGTGCGCAAGGCTGACAGGGTCCTCTTTCATGTCGTAACGAAGCTTCCTGCAGGACCCAGCGAGCTTCCAATCGTGTGTGCGCTCGCTGTCATCTTCCCCAGATGCAAGCGAAAGGTACACGTATGGGTCAGCGATTCTTGACAACATCAGAGTTGTCGATTGACTTTGGAGCTCGGATGAGCATCCTTCAGCACTAAACAATACCGCGAGGTCTTCGGGTTCCGATTTTTTGGTACCAAGCGACTTTTGAACGATCGATCCTCGGAGACCTTTCGCTATCAAAGCAAGCTTAATATTGATACCGTCGAGAGTGATTGAGCCAAAATCAGTGCCAAACATGAAGTGGAGTTCGGTGGGTGTTTTCTCTTGGACCTTGTCAACTGGGACATGACCCGGCGATGATTCAAGTGTGATATTCGACATGACCTTGATCACCCCTTCAACAAGGTCCAGAATTTCCCAGCGCAGCCTCAGGGCTGTCGATCCGCAATAAGTCTGCAGGGTGATGAGTTTCTTGCCGCTCACCCCTTCGGCTTCAGCCGCGTATGGAGCAAATGATGCAACAGTGGACAGATTCCCTATTATCAAATCGCTTTCTCTTGGGCCAGGATCCATGGAGAATCGGAGTGTTTGGACTGTAGAGGATAGGAACATCGAAGGCTGGGAAGTTTGCCGTTCAGCAGCGTGCGGCCAAACACGGCGCATGACATAGCTTTTAGCAACATGTGCAAGGTCCCAAGCTCGCCAGTGGTCAAAGCCGGACAACACAGCTTTTTCGGCATTCGCCGGCAGAGGAAAGTCATCATACAAGCATTGCTGCTCCAACTCACGCTTGTGATGAGTAGGTAGGCCTTCGTAAATCTTGCGAATGCGAGATATGATTTTCCAAGAGTCATGCTGCCGCAAGTGAGTCGAAGCAACCCTGAGGACGTATGATATGCGAGCAAGAAATATTGGATCCGGTATATCAGCAGCCGATTGGGTGAGTGAGTACAGGAGGTATTGTAGGCGCTTCTCGCTGGATATTAAAACCCGTTGGAAGGATGACGCGACAGAATCAAACATAGTCGTGGCTCGACGGACCAGAAATGCAAGACGCTCCACAGACTTTGCTGATGTCATTGTATTGAATGTTCGCATCTGAAGATTAGCACGAACATTGGGCGAGGTCACTAGCCAGAAATTCATATCTTCTATGTGAGAGCTGAACACAGCCTTCTCGTGGAAAGAATCTGCTCGACTACCCTCGATGGAAATTGAGACGTGGTCCGCTGCCGCATGAACTGTCACACCTTGTTTGAGACCTTCAAGCAGATCCCCTTTCTGACGTTGAACCTTTCTCCGAAACTCAGTATGCAGACGACGGACCTCAATGCTGTAATCATCCCGGAACTCGATTTGATTATTGTTGGGAGCCTTAGACACGTCAACTAGTCGTAATCGGATAGACGGAACACGAAGAGCAACAGCCGTTGAAATCTTAGGTTGACTCATGGCGTTGTCGTAGCCGACAATGTTCGGTACCACATCCTTTTGAAGCGAGTCAATGATTCGCGTAGGATGCTTCGGTTCCAACCCGTCCAGTAAGGTAGCTAGACTTAGAAGGAATTTAGGTGTACAAAATCCACGGATACCAAGAGGGAGATTGCACGCAAGATTCGTGTATTTCGTTTGATCATCATCAAATGTGAGAAACACGGACTTTTGAGCCATCGCAAAGTCTTCACCCGTTGTATCACCATCATCTGTAAATGGCAACGGAAGTTCAGATGTATCCAGATGAAGCTTGTAGTACGAGAAATGTGGCATTATCCACGGGTTTGCGTCTCTTGTCGCAGAACGCGAGGATGCGGCTGCCTGGAGTCCGTGGTTTGGTCCATCTCTCGACTGGCCATTTCTTGAAACAGACCCGCTCGATCCCCCGGTAGGCAGGAAAGGTCGTGATCTAGAAACAGGATCTGAGGCTGCTCCAGGGCTGTTGGCAGTGTGTATCCGGACACTCTTCATGCTTGACGCTTCTGACTGGACAAGAAAACTCTTGGCGCTTCTAGTTGCACGAGGACCTAAAGCTTCCCGGTATGACGGTGCATCAACAGAGCTAATCCTGCCATGAATAGGCTCAGGCATTGAAGGTATGGCCATGGTCGGAGGGAATACGTCGTCATCAGGAGGAAGGGTTGAAGCTGGGCCAGTCTCCTCCCAGTCAAAAAGCAACCACTGTGCCCTGTGGGTCCGCTGATCATGTATTTTGATATGTTCTTGCTGGAGTCGTCGACTTTCGGCAATATCAGATTTGCGTAAAGCCATCTTCAGCCCAATGGTGAGTTGAAAAAGTCCTATGGGGGAGATCATTTCTCCTGCTGATAGATTGTATTGTGAAACAGACTGGCGATCAACGGCAGCGATCGATATATCCGGAACGAGAAGGCTCATGCGTTTCGAAAACTTTGTGTTTGCCCAGTCGTTGAAGTTCACATTCAAGGGCCGCGTGCTCAAAATCACAGCTGTTTGGTCCAGTAGCACGGAAATGTGAATCGAGTCAACCTTGGCTCTCAAGAAAGTCACGTCAAATAGAAGCTCCGGGAACAGCGTTGGCAACGCATTTTCGTCATTGTCAAACGAGATATCAAAGCTCTTCAATGATGAAGCTAAACAAGCCAAGAAATCGGTGGAGCATTCTCCGACAATTCTACCGACATCAAAATCCCAATTACAAACGTAGGTTGGTTCAAGTGGCGGCAAACCAAACAGTCGATGGCCATAAACTGAGATTCCATCAACGAACAACTGAGCACTAGAGATAGTGGAAGGGCCATCCAGTTGGGTGGTCTCCAAATCAATTTTAAGCGGGGCGATGGAGAATTGCAAGTCCATGTAGTAGTTTGTAAAGCGTAAATCCACTTCGAGCGAGGCTGCGCTAAGTCCCATGCACTTTGAGTGATCATAGATATTCACAGGAAGCAAAGCACGGGGGCCGTCAACCGTGACACGCACAAGAACATCCATATCATTGGACTTTCGGTTTGGGTTGATGCCTGTGGGATTTGACGGTGGTTCATCGGCACAGACCAGCTCTTGATATTCTTCAAGTGTCTTAAAGTGCATCTCTTCGCCAAAATAGTTCTCTCTGATCGTCATGAAACTCTTGATCAAAAACCCGAAAAGGTACAGACGAGGTGAAGTTCCATCGATGTTGAGAATCAACGTGTCGGTCAGTTCTGGGGATGTTGACTGGAAATAATTATAGGAGCCGTCAATGAACAGCTTCTCAAGAGTGGCCATGGATTTCTGCGGCAAAAACTCATGGAGGGTATCCCATAGAGGAGTTGTGTAGTCCACGCCGCCATCTTCAAGGTTGACCCTGAACTCGATCGCATTTTGTTCAGGTTGGTATTGGTTCAATGGAATCATGACATTCGACGTCAGGCGCTTGCCTTTGATGACAATGAATCGGTTGTCCTCTAGATCCGAAGGATTGCTGATGATGTTTCGGTCGTTGACATTAATGTAAAGTTGGAAGTCGGAGAAATTGAGATCGAGGTTGTAGATAAAAGGAACAAATGCGTAGTAGTCCGAAGGCGGTCCCGAAGCCCAGTCACTCACAAGATCTGTGAGAAGGAATATATGATCGCGTAGGAGAAACAATTGTAGGTCCTGGCTTTCGGCAGTAAATCTCCAGGAGCGAAGACTATTCCAGGAGAGCGGGTTGGATAGATCGCAAGTGACCTGTTGCCGAGGACATTGCCAAAGCAAGCCATGGTTGATGCTAGATGATAGCCGTGACTCCCGCAAGTCGATAGAGAGTTCGTTGCGAAACCCTGCGTTCGATCCCACCATGTCCATGGTATAATTGATGGTAGAGTCGGCGGCAACACAAAGGGAGAGCCACCCAAAAGGGCGAATCTCAGGGCCAAGGTAGCCCTTTTCACCTTCTTTGGCTCGTGCATTCTTCTGCTCATTCGGTTTCTTTGGTCTCGATGCACCCCCAACGGCATCAGCTCGACCCTTCCATTGCCAATCCTTGGAAGACTCTCGTGTTGGAATTCGCAATGTCAATTCCTTATTGATTTCCACACGCAACCTAAATGCCGTGCTTTGGCGTAGAACACCGGGGGCTAGTTGCTCTGTCACCTCAGCGCTGCGATAGAAGTTTGGAAAAAGACATTCTGTAGGCCAACCCGCTCCCTATCAGCCCACGGTCCGTAATTTATCGTACCTCCGTCAATCTTGAGGTCAATCCCCCATTCGGGAGGAGGGGCATGATTGATATTGGTATCCATTGATTGAGACCGAACAGTTGACGTTGGTGGAATAATGACTCGTCCAGGGACATCCCAGAAGTAGGCTATATTCAAGCTGGGGCTATCCATGATGGTAGAAAACCTGCCATATTCGACTGAGGTCCATTTTTCATGGTCATCCTCGGTATCTTCGTCCAGATACCGAGAGAGACCGGTCCAGCGGACTTCAGGAAACTCTGCCTGGCTCCTCGGCATACTGTTGGTGTACCTGCCATTGTCATGGAATGATTCGACAGATGTCTGAAAATATGGGACCAAGTCCCGAATGCTGTGCCAAACTCTGCGCCTCTGGAATTGGTAGTTGAAGATATTTTGCGGTTTTTTCTTCGATTTGGGCTCTTTCTCATGCACCGCACCTAGGTCTTGGGCGGTCGCCGACTGGTTCTGTTTGAAGTCTGGGTTTGGCCGCATTTGAATCACCGGATTATTGAGTTGAAATGAAAATATTTGGCGATACAAATCAAGTGGGCCTGAATTGGAAGCATCGATGGTACCCGTCCCAGTGTTGAATGTCGTTGTCAGCACAGATCGAGTATGCTCATTTCCCATGACAATAGCCCCTTTCTGGCAATCCAGCTTTATGGGCAGGAGTTGTAACATGTTGGACACAGGGTCCGATAGTTCTGATTCCCGGATAGTAGTCTGCGACGCAACCCCGCCCCTCTCACTCGCGCTGCGCTCTGACATAGGTTTCATAGTCGGACGATAGTCAGGGGTATCTTCAGAGTCCAAGTCGTTGCTTCCGTTGCCATCTTCTCCCGTCGGGTGAGACCCTGGAAGGGTTGAACTGCCGTTGTCTAAATCAACATTATTGGGAGAGTATCCAAAGCCGGTAAGGATACTGTCGTAGGCGGGAGTCCGGTTGTAGATAAACCACTCGAGGCCATATGCATTGATAGTAATCCGGCATGGCAACTCGGTTGTCTTCCCCATGCCACCTTGCTCCCCCAGATTGTCGTCCGTTCCATCGCTCGAGGACCTCGGATGTCCTTCCCTTGCGGTATGATGAGCAAGACCTGCATTGCGTCGGAGCCCCACCAAGTCATTTCGTTCAACTGCGCGCGTCCAGTAGCGCCATGTTATAAATCCCCCATGAATGAAGATTGTCTCGTTCACGCCATGGTACCGAATGCCCTTGAAGAAGATTCTCCCACCGAGTAGGGAGACTTGAAGTGCGTTGATATCGACGTATGCGCGATAATAGTGCCAGGTGTATGCTCGAATCGCGTAAGATATGATGTTCGCGAATAGTCGATTGAAGTAGAGCAAAAAGAACAGAGCGCTGTGTCGGTTATCAGCGTAATCCAGCCTTGTTGAACGGCGCAAACTTACAGGATGCAAGAGACAATCAGTTCCAAGAGGAAGAACCTAAATCTATCAGTATGAGAGCCATGGTCCAAGCAGCGATTCCTTACCAATTGAAGCTTGGATCCGGCGTCAGGAAGGTCGATGTCAAGCTTGCACTACCCATGTCTCTCCGCCAGCCAACATGGACAGCGTCGGCGCGATAGAACGCGAATGACGAGGTAAACTTGGCCTCTCAATCATCGACACCAAACTGGCTGGGTCAAATATCCTGGAAGTCGCAGGGTGAGAACGTTGTTTAGGAAGTCCGAGAGCGGTGTCACGAGAAGATCGTCATCGGACAACACGCCTCCTCATTCCGAACCAACATTTCTCCAGCTCGATTATCCCCCCATTTCGGTCTTGACCAGCATGTTTTGCCCCTCTATCGACTCCGCGGAATGAGCTGGATTATCTCCGCAGGCAAAAAGCGGTCCCCAACCCGTACTTGTCCCTAAGTTTCAACAATCATGACGACCGCAGCTGGCGGAGGAACAGGCTCCAGCCTGGCACGCGCAATTATTATTGTCACAGGTGTCTCGGCTTTGGTTTCCTCTCTCTTATCCCTTGTGTGAGTTTAATTTATCTTGCGTATCTTAGCCCATAGGCGCGGTCGTTGTAGACTCCTGAGCTAACATGCTGTCTCGAACCGCAGGTCCATATGGTTCCAAACGTACGAGCTTATACCGTCCCAATTCGAGAACAATGGCTCATCATATATATAGCAAAAACTACCGGAAACCCTTGCTCCAACGCTATGTGGTGCGCATATTGTTGATGTCAGTATTGACTCGAGTGTCAGCTCAGGGGGCGGGGACAAGGAGCAGCGCTGACTGAGCTTAGGGTCCCGATTTACGCAGTATCATCATGGACGAGCATAGTGTCACTGAGGGCAGCTCAGTTTCTGGATCCTGTTCGCGATATCTACGAGGTATGTGGGGTCCTCGACTGTTCGGATAGGCCCGTATTAACGGATGGCATTGGCAGGCATTCACCATCTATACCTTCTTCCAGCTCCTCATCAACTTCCTCGGCGGCGAGAGGGCCGTGATTATCATGGCTCATGGCCGCCCTCCTGTCTCCCATGCCTGGCCTCTCAATCACTTCCTCCCAAAGGTTGACATCTCGGATCCCCACACCTTCCTCGCTGTCAAACGTGGTATCCTACAGTATGCTTGGTTGAAGCCCATTCTAGCTCTCGCCTCAATCATAATGAAGGCTACCGACACGTATCAAGAGGGCTATATTGGGCTGGGATCTGGATACCTCTGGACAGGTATCATATATAATGTCAGTGTCACGATCAGTCTCTACTCCCTTGCCATGTTCTGGGTTTGTCTGCATGATGACCTCACGCCATTCCGCCCAGTTCCCAAATTCCTCTGCGTTAAACTTATTATTTTTGCTTCATATTGGCAAGGCTTCTTCTTGTCGATCCTACAGTGGCTGGGAGCGCTTGGTAGTGTCGCTGGGTACACCCCGGATAACCTCGCGGCGGCCATTCAAGACAGTCTCATCTGTTTTGAGATGCCATTATTTGCTATGGCTCACTGGTATGCATTTTCGTGGCACGACTATGCGGACCCGACCATCTCAGCTGCACGCATGCCCGTAAAATACGCGATGCGCGACGCCTTTGGCGTGCGGGACTTGGTTGAAGACACGAAGTTCACCATTCGCGGTAAGAATTACGGATACCGGCTCTTTGACTCGGGTGACAATATCATCCCGCATGAGGAGTCAGGCTCGCGGGTGAAGCGAGTAATGGCCGGCATGAGGTATGAGCGTGGAGGCAAGGCAAAATATTGGATCCCCAAACCGGGTGAAGCCAACAGTCGCACGCCTCTATTGAGCGGTGAACCCAGTGAGCGCGGCCCCAGAAGTGAGCGGGCCAGTCAGACATCGAGAGAGAGATTCCGATCTTATAGTGAAATCGACGAAACCGCAATGGATGATGAGGATGAGCGACTATTCCTCAATGCTCGCGCACTGGAATTTGGAGACTGGAATGTAAGTTATCCTGATGCGGGTTGTTCGTTCTGATTGCAATGCTGACCGCGCATAGTACCCGGTGATTACCGCCAACGAGGTGCCAAGGGACCAACGGCTGCCGCCGTCGCGGAGAAATCAAGATTCAAACCGAGGGGCAGATGTCAAAAAGGCCCGTAGGCACAGGAAAAGCCGTGCATCAGATGGTGAGACCAAGCAAAGTCCCAAACCAAAATCCAATAAACCTGGCCCAAGCTCGGCGACTCCCGGTCCCTTGCAGCGAAACGTCAGCTCCACCAGTTCGGGCGGTACGCAGCGCAGCCAGCTGGTTGACCTTGTTGTGGAGAATACGGAGGCCGAGGAGGAAGACCGAGCTCAAATACAGAGAGAGTATGGCACTGCCTGGGCAGAGCCTGAACCTCGACGATTCTCGTAAGTTCCCGAATCATTGGCAGGTAGCAGCCCTAGAAATCTCCAGCAGAGTTACTAACCCAGGCTCTAATTTCCAGAAGGCTTTCCGATGAACCAATTGAAGAAGAGGCTGAAGCCAACTCGGCACAGCCAGAGTCTAGTCATGACGAAAATCGGCCCAAATGGGCCTACAACGACTTAGAGCAGGACAATGTATGGGGCAAATAGGGCATTCTGCAGTGTACTTTGGCTCTTTATGCCTGGATTCTGATCATCTACCTTATTTACTCATTTACTCATACTTAACCTGGTATATTTGTATCTGTGCTCTGTACATATCCTTCAAACCGAAACCAGAAGAATGCAAAACATTATGAAAATTCAAGAAATTCTAAATAGAATTACCCTTTCAATCTCTGTAAGCGCCCAAGTTGCTCATCACAATAAAAAAGTACTTCACAGGGTATAGCTTGAAAGAATAAGCACAGATGTGATAACTCCACCAGGCGCTAACAAATAGCAATGCTTCAATCAGCTCCGTCACCGACGATCAATGGTGCTAAATGCGCTGGCACCAGGATGTATTGCTTTACTGGGTATAGCCCCGGTTTATTAGTGCCAACGATGGTGTGTACCTGGACTAATTGGGTAAGGCGCGCATGTTTGGGCTTCGAGGATGGGATGTTCCCATCCCGTCTGAGGGGCTGATTTGCCTGTGCAACTAATTTGTTCCTTTCCTTTGTTTCTCTCTTTTCCTTACCTTGAAGGTGATGGACTGATTGGATTCCTCGATGCGCTGGTCGCCATCATGCTGGCTTTGGAGAAGGCAGGGTCGTTATTCACTGGTTGGATACGATCATGTCTGACATGTCTACCGGGCGAGGACGGTAGTCAACCTAGAGAAGAGGGGAAAGGTATGTGTGCAATACACATCAAATCTCTAGAGATGGTAGACTAATACGCCTTACAGGCGTTGAGCGAGAGATGAAAGTATGCCACACTCAACCGCACCTTGTTCCACCTATGAAGCTGGTGGTATATGATGACCTCCCAAGTCCAAGTATCCATCAACATCGGAGCTCACTGTCATCATGGCTAAACGACAGCCGGAACTTGGCCTCCCGAGCCTCCAACCGGGCAAGCATGTCTTTAAAACGGTCTTCAACTACCCCGTTGAAGATCGGCGCACCTTCAGACTTTCGCAGAGTCCAATCCTTCCATGACCACCCGTCACAGTCATTCCATTCTCCTCCACCACCAATTTATCAACCATTGGACCTCCGTATCCATCGATCAGGCAATCGATTGTCCGACCTACCTTCATTCGAAACCTTCCAACTAAACGAGAGCACCCAGCGCAAGACGCTACTGGTGCCCCCTCGTGCGCTCACGACTTCAACCGGCGTTCGAGATCGATATTGTCAAAAGACATCTGTAGTCTCTCGCAAGCCAGTGGGATCCCGGAAACGCCAATCACTTGGGAACAGGGAGCCACTGGTCGTCGAAGAGCCCGTTCGTACCACTAGTACTCTAGTTCCACATTTCTCCAAGCTCATTCCCACCGAGATACCTCTTCCAGAAACTCAGGCAGCATCTCCAGTCCATGGCAGGTCAAGATCGGAAGGGCACAAGCTTACATTGAATACCCCATCGCCAAGCGATGCAAAAGCTAGCCAATCTTGCGGAAGAGTGCCTCGGACTCCAACTGCATCCAAGAGCATGTACACAGAGTCACCGGATACGTCCCCGTCCAAGTACTCAGTAATATCCAAGGACAGCCCTTCGTCAGCCAGCTCGCGCACGATGCCATCACATATCTCATCACCCTGTCGCTCCATTCATCTCCCCGAGAACCGAGACACAATTGATTCAGTCCCTTCCTCTCTTTCAAACCGTGTAACTCAATGGATGTTCCCTACCCCCACCAAGCCCTTTCTGCCCCCAAAGCAAGCCTTTGTGCCCGGCGGCAATGAGTTCAATTGGGAGCGTACCCGTACGCTGAGCGGAACCACAGTCGCATCGACTACCACGACCATCACCGGCGGCCCGAGAGCACGGAACAATAGCTCCATCTCTAGTGCCTTTTCCACTGCTATCACTCCCCGCACCTCATTCCAGGTTCCCTCATCTGCTGCAGAAAAGGATGTTGATTCTGGTGTCTGCTACCCGACCATCTTCGAGGGCCAGCAGCAGCACCATCAGTTCTCTCCGTATCAGGACAAGGGACATATGCGGTACCACGAGTCCGGTATTGGGGTAGCGTTTTGAGTTCTCTGAAGCTTCACTTTTTGGCGATTTTTGGATTTTGATACCTAATGAGCTACCTAGTCTCTTTCTTTCCCTCTTTCGGTTTTGAACTTTTTCTGGACTTGGTCGGATGATTGCTAGGTATTTGCTTTTGGGCTCGATTCTGTTTTTCCATTGCGCGTTCGAATACCCGCTTCAACCTCGGCTGGTTACTTCTTTGCTATTTGAGGGAATTAATGACGGTACATAGCTTACCTATGTAGGGAAGTAATAATGAATACAGTCTCGATATGACTACGTGGGATCTGATATAGGTACATAATATTCTAAGGATTCTAGGGACAGCAACATTTATGCGACGGAAACGCAGACCTCGGGGGTTTAAGGTCCAGGCCGACACATGGCATCACAGGCCATGATATCCGATCGATCTAGAATATAAGTTAATTGTACACAAAGGCTGACGCTAACTATCTCTGTAGGGTATCTCAAAAAGGACAATGTAGCTGCCAGAAAGAACAAATAGGGTACAAGTTTGAAAAAAAAATGATGAATGTCATGTACAACCACAAAAGATCCATGTCCTGGCGTTTATACAACGAAATCAGAGCTTCAGTCCGTGGTCACTATCTCCACACCATCCGGAGCAGGGGTACTTATGGAGCCGGTTTTGCGGTGTTTCTGCATGCCCAGAATTTGCCAGGCACGACCCATCATGCCATGACCTAAGCCCTGGGGAAATTCGACAGAAGCCTTGTGAGCGTGTCTAGAGGCGCGATCACGCATTGCGCGTTCCTGCTTGGCGGCGGCCAGTCGGTCCTGCTCACGCTCATGATTAACAATTTCGTCGCGCCATTCGGCCCAGTGCTCGAAGTTTTCGCGCTGCTGGAGTACTTGGTAACGGAGGCGGGTCTTGGTCGGACGCCAGGCAGTGCGGCCGGCGTTGTCGTTGTTGTCACTAGCTGGAGCTGCCATCGTGGACTTGAGATCGGGGACACGGGACTCCTTGGTCAGTTTGAGGAGATGAGTCATGACGTCCCGACTTTCGAGGGCAGTGCGTTGGATCTTCTCTTGTTCGGGGGTTGGCTTGGCACGTGCGAGTGGCGCATCAAGCCAGGCGTGCATTTCGCTAGATCGCTGGACGGAGTATGGGTCGAGGATGTTCGAACGGCGGTTTTCCTCGCGCAAGAATCGCACAGCTGCTTGGAGGCTTGCCACCTCAGCGCGGAGAGACTCGTTCTCATCCATGGCAGCCAAAGAGGCCTCACTGGCGATGACGGCGCCATTACCCGTGGCCGTTAGACCGGTTGTTCCAGACATGCGCTTCATTCGCTCAAGACGAGCCACGAACTCGTCTCGCTCTGCTTCGGCAGTCTGAAGCTCCTTCTTTTGTTGCTCAACTGTTTTTTCGAGTTCACTCCCTGCTTTTTGAATTTCGTCGATCTTGGCTTCGAGGTCTTTGACCATGGCAGCCTTCTTGCTTGCCTCTCGCATCCTAGATTCAAGATGCTCAATTTTTAGGCCCTGCTCTTCGAGGGTATTGTCCTTGGCTCCAAGTGAGGCGGACGCCTCGTGAATCTCATTTCTCAATTGGCGGATCTCCTCGTCTGCATCAGGGGATGTCATCTTGTTGGACTTCAATTCCGCAGCACGGGCAACCCAGGGGAACGCGGCCCTCTCAAACTCTGTTGTGCGAGACAGATCTGATGAGATGGAATCAAGGTCCTCAAACTGGTCGCCTATTTCCCGCAATTTGGTAAAGAGCAACGAAACAGGGTCGTTACTCTCATTCAAGGTTTCGGATGACGAGGCAAAAGACACGGCGGCCTGGAACATGCAGTCCAAAACCTCCTCCGGACTGAATGGTTCCGTGCGGCCTTCATCGCTCGTGAGGACAACAAGGTTCTCGCCGAGCTTTCGAGAAAACTCTGAAAGTCGCTTGGTTTCATTTTCGATCTTCTTGAAGGGTTCGTCGGCGTCCTTTGGAAGTGCAAGTGACCTCGAACGCAGATCATCAAGAGATCGGCTGATCTTACCCATTGCAACCTTATATCCGCGGGCCTGAGAGGCGAAAGCGTCCAACTTGTTCAGAGCAATCAAGTTTTCCTCATCGCCTTCTGCCGCGGCAGCCATCTTGGAGCTGATAATGAGCTTGACGCGTGAGATTGCACCAGCCGAATGTTCAATATACGATTGAGACAGATGGGCCCGCATACACAGCTCATCGGCGAACATCTCCAAGCTGGAAGGAAGAAGCGTCTCAGCAAGGTGTGCGAGGAGAGCGATAGACCGCTGCAATTCGACTGCAAGCTTTGCAAGATTCACTTCGTCCTTCTTCATTGGTTCGATCCAGAAGTTCAACATGCGCTCCACTGGCTCCATTTCGAACAATGCGACCTTGATGCTGGCAAATTGTTCGGGCGAGCAAGCTGTGATATAGTTCACAAATCGATCACACACATGAGAGATCCACATAAGATATTCCAAAACCACATGAGCTTGGAAAAGTTCTTCGTTGGAGACCACTGAGTGCTCAGATCCCTTTTCTTGCAGAGTGCTACTCATAATATTGGCTTTGAATCCGACCCGCTTGAATCGAAGCAAAGCCTGAATAGAATTCCTCTCCCCTTCAAAGTACTCTGGAAGATAGAGCTTGATCATCGAAAGGTGCTGTGCATTTTCCTCGGACTCCATACGGTTGAGTTCGACATCGATAGATTTGGTCAGGGCCTTGGATTGATTGGCCTGTAGTTTCATATTCAAATCTTGCATCTGGCGGTGGCGCATTGCATTTTCGGTGGTCTCTGCCTCTGAAACTTGCTTGGTTGTGCGCATATCATCCAAATCACACTGCAGGTTCGTTACCAAATCCCTGAAACGAGTTAATGTGTATTCAAGATCTTCGATAACTTCGTCTTGTTGTGTGATCTTTCGGCATTGCTCGCTGAACACACTCTCCCGGTACTCGATTTCTTCTTGAAGTTGCTTCTCAGTCTCAATATGGGTGTACTCCATCTCATCGCTAATCTCCTTGAGAGATTCCAAATCTTCGATGGCAGCTTTCAGCTCATTAATCTCGTCCTGGTAGCGCATGTTTTTGTCTGCCAACTCTTCAATCATTTCCTCGGCTCCCAGTGCTGTCTCGAGCTGCTGCTTGAGATCATCGACATTTGTCTCAGCCACCAAGAGCCTCTCCTTTGCAGCTTCGTAATCAGACTTGACAGCAGCATACTCCTCGAGGTCGTCCTCCAATTCTTTGATCTGGGACCGAAGGTCTGACTCCTGCTGCTGAGTCATATCTCTCAAGCGAATGAGCGCCTCGCGGAGACGTTCATTGGTTTTCTCCATCTGAAGCCACCCATGAGTGGTTCTGTCTTCGGGTGTGGTTTCCTGGCTGTATTCTTCATTCTCCTCTCGGAGAACCTCGACCTCCAAACTCAGCTCATCCAACCTTAACCGTAGCGCTGCACACTCGTGTTTGAATGCCTCCGCTGTCTCCTCTGCCATTTCACGGTCAAGGGTAGCCATTTCCATGAGCGATTCATGCTCTGCCTGCATTCGTTCCACGTCGTCAGAACGAGTCTCAAGTTCTTTTAGCTTTTTTCGCAGCTCAGTAACTTCCATTTGTTGCGGTTGATACTTGGCCTGCAGTTTCTGGATGATCGTTTCGAACTTATCACGCTCAGCCTGGAGTTGTTCAAGGGTCTTCAGCTTCTCCTTGTCGTCGGCTCGTTTCTTTTCCATGACTTTGAGCTTGGCATTGAGTTCTTCGAGCTCGCGATTGACTGCACTGCTCTGCCCTTGGCGTTGGGATGCAGAAAGCGGCGCCCCAGGGCGTGAGATTGCTGGTCGTGTAGCAGTCATCGACTGTCGAGAGGTCTTCGGCGCAGTGGCTCCATCTTGCGCACCCTCCCCTTCAGTGTCAGGCGACTCAGTATCGGTCGGATCTCCCGATCGCCCGCTCATGGTCGCGTCTCCCCCATCCGATGACTTTGTATTGGCAACCTGCCGTAGTGAAGGACGCTTTGTCAATCCTGCGGACGATGAAGCAACGGTACTTTGGGAACTTGGTCTTGAACCTCTGGCTGCTTGTCCAGAGACCGACGGTCGCGAGCCTCTGGGGGCTGTAGGTTGTGTTGGAGAAGGACCCAGTGAGCTTCTGGCGCCAGGGGCTAGTCGGGGTCGATTAGACGCCACTGTAGAGGTGCGGGAAGTACTCCCGATGGATGGGCGACCCGAAGCCGGTGCGAGCTGTTTCGTTGGGGACTTTGTGGGTGACTAGAAACATAAGATTTTGGGTTAGCATGATAGGAGGGAACGCCTTCGCAGGACATGACATACTCGGAGAGACGATCGAGCGGCCATACCCTTCGGCGCCGGGGTAGGAGTTGAGGCTGCATTGGTGCTCTGTCGCCTCGCTGCCGTAGGAGGTAACCCAGTTTGCTTCCGCATACCAGCTGAAATCCCAGGTTTGGGCTGCGATTTGCTCCCTGCGGCGCTGGTAGCCGGTTTGGTGGTTTGTTTACTCCCGGGCTCGAGCTGGACAATCTTACCAACCACTGTTGGGCGGACAAACATGCCGTGTCCTGGATCGCAATCAAAATACCGTTCGCCTTGGACTGCGCCATCGTTTTTGCCGGTGGCTTCATCTAACTCAAGGCCTATCCACTGTCCGTCCGCAAAATGGGTGGTGCCAATGAAGCGCACTGTTGCTTGCCGCCCGTCGGGCAGCTCGATCACCGTGCCTATAGATAAGGCTTGGCCAGACATTTTGAATAAGTTCAAGAGCTACGGTGAGCTCTTGAGCGATAACCGAGAAGTTCTGGTTGTTGTGAGAACGGAAACGCGGCAACTCCTGAGTCCAGCGGAGCGTGTGAAGTGGTTGGACTGCCTGAGGCAGAAACCTCTAGTTTATGATGTAGATCACTACACGCATTGATGAAAAGTGCAGCTAACTAATTGTTTCTTTATGGTATCATTTGAACACTGCTTGATTTTCGCATAGTCCGAAGCCTTGTGTCTCCATATAGATAAATAGGCCCATAATCATACACATTTATAGCCGTAAAACAGAAGTCTAGGGTGAATAAACAAAGGATATTGTGGCCATGTCCAGATCTAAGCTCCACCGTTTTCGCGCTGCTGTTTGAAGGCGTGGGGGAAAAGCCCTGGAAGCTCGCGGAGGCTAGAGATTGTGTACTTTGAAGCCGGCTTGTGTGGCATAGGCGTGCCTGGTTCGACGAGGTGAACGGTAGTCCATCCCCGAGCATGCGCATGTACACAATTCAAGTGGGAATCATCTGGTTTAAATCTATCAGCATAAAGGGTCCAAAACGTCTACAGACATTCAGTGGAGAGTGACATACCAACAAAATAGCACCCAGCCGTGCTGGGAGCACCCGCTTCCTTCTCCGCTTTGGCGTACATATCCTGACTAGGCTTGCAGACCAAAGGCAAATTTCCATAGTCGCAATAAGTAACGCCTTCGAACAGATCCTCGATACCAAGCAACTTCACCACACGCTTTGCGTGGCTAACATATGCATTGGTGAGCAGCCACGGCTTCACCTTTGTTGTGTCCAGGTTCTCCAACAGTTTTCGCAGCTCCGGGTCAGGCTTGAGGATATTGTCAAGAGGTAGAGCATCGTCGACCTCATAGTTGAACACAAGGGGGTCAATCTTATGGTGGCGGGTAAGGCCTTCAATGGCTAGTCCATACTCCTTGTAGTACTTCTGGTGCAGCATATGGGCATCTTCCGACTTGAGGTCGAGATGCTTGACAAAAAATTTATCTAGCAAAATATACTGGTATAAGCCACATGTCCTGGCATATTGTGTCGGCTTCACTCACTGATCAATGTCTGCATCTCATCGTGGATGTTGCAGGCTGCGAGATACACTCTGTCAATAGTAGCTCACAAAGAGCGGAAATCGAGAGCACCGACCTTTAGAATAAAGCTGTAGGATCACATAGTAATTAGTGACCAAAATCTCGACTTTAGGCTCTCTTGACATACACAATTGTCAATATCGAAGAAGAAAACTGGCCGTGAGTCTGTGACTCCGTTTGCGCCGTTGGTTGCCATCGATCTTAAATTGTGAAATCGCAGAGGTAGATAAGCAGATGAAAGTCTAGACGAAGTCGCAATAGGTCTAATAGGCCGACAAGATACCGCAAACGATCGATGCATAGGTCAAAGAGAAGGTGAGAGTAAGATCAGCCTCCTCTCCTCGCTCCTTCACTTTCCCCGATGCTTGAGCAGCTCCCGTGACCTTACCTAATCGGATTTAGCGCCCAGACCGCGGCCAGCATGGACTTTTTACAACACTTCATTTGCTCTACCATCCAACTCTCAGAGCCTTCTCAATCGTAGATTGGACTGAGTGGGTATTTGACGTGTGTTTTACGCGTCGGCAAACATATCTGCTTTCAGTCTCTCCCATCTTATTCTAGCTTTCCCGATCCCTTTCCCTAGCTTTCCCTAGGACCATGGCCGCAACTCATGGGCCAGCAACTCACGTTCCAGCAGGTCCCAAGGCTGTTTCAGCCCCTACACCGGATGATGAGGCAAGGGAGTACGAAAAAATCATAGCCATCAGTGACCAAGTCTTCTCGGGCGCTCATCCCAGGCTCAATGTCCCCGAGCACCTGGTGCGCAAGCCTGAGACAAATGTCCAAGATGTCCCTCTCCGAACTCATTTACCTAAAATCCCTCCCCCGAAAGCTGTATTGGCAAATGCCCCTGTGGTTACAACCACAAAACAGCCTTACAATGGCTCGCAGAGTTCCTCGGCCAAAAGCGCCCTGCCTGCAGCACCACAACCCGCCCGTATGGCTTCAAAGCCTACATCCGAAATCGATCCAATCTTCTTGACCAAGTCAGATGATCTAATCAGGGCGGAACTACAATTGCAAAGACAGAGATTGGAAAGAGCACTGCGTGATCAAGTGGAGCTCAGGAAACAAGAAACCAAACAGAGGCCTGCTGTTCAAGACACGAAGCCCGACTTTGATGTTTCAGAGGTTTTCAAACAAGCTCTTGAGGCGGTGAAACCAGTCTCGCTGAGTGATGCATCTGAGGCCAGTGGACCTGGCGGTGCTGCCAGTGACTCCTTCGATGACAATTCATTTTACTCCAGTAGAGCTCCTGACTCGCCTCCCCAGACTGGCAGACAACAAAAGTCATCCCCCGCAGCTATACTTGCACCCACAGGTCCTGCCACGCGTGTTCCGGTGACCCATTACGCAGATGAGTTGCAGCGACTTGAAGCTCTCAACCGCCCTGGGTCTGATCAGGAAATGCCAGATGCTTACCTTGTTGCTGACCAGCGTCACTCCCATTCTCAGAAGCAGGCTCGCTACGATAAAGCAGAGGCTCCCGTCAGCCGCTTCCACGATTCGCATCGGTTCGAGACTATGGACGAGCCCGAATATTCTCCGCCTGCTCCAGCGGCGCCGCCAGCGGATCATCGTGAATACACTCGTGGGTTAGAAAGTGGTGCTGGAAGAACGTCTGGGCCAGACGCCAGATACACCGACCGAACCGGAGGTATCCGCAGGCCCCCGTCTCCTGCAAACGTGAAAGTAGTTCGAAACCACATCACATCACCGGCAGCTCCCCGGCCATCTCGAGTGTCACCTCTGGCCATTGCAAAGGTTCCTTCTGTCCAGCAGCTCCGGGATGAGCGATCTGAACATGGTTCTGAGCAGGTGTACTCGGACCCTGATTCCGCTCGTGGCAGTCCCAATCCACCGGCCTTTCACGTCATGTCCCGGAAACGGAGGAGGCTACGTGAAGGCGATGATGGACCTCGTCAAACGTCGAACATGACACAAAATGCAGAACCTGTCGAGACATTCATTAAAGAGGAGCCTGTTTCACCACCACCATTCGCCGATGATCCTGCGGTGGTTCGCAGCCGAAACCCTGCAGAGCGTCCAGTCTACATTGACATCGCATCTCCTCAATACGCTCCGGTATACGAAAGTCGCGGGCCACCGGTGCGAGAGCCAGTTTACGAGATTGACCCGTACCATGAGCCTCTACCAGACGCTGGCCCCCAGCGCACAATATCTCGTGTAGGCATCAGACGACCAATTCGGGAAGAAGTCGATCTTCGACGAGTCGCCAGTTCACAGTATGCTCGACAATCAGACTATGCTCGTGAGTACATTGAGGCCCAGCCACGCCCAGTCCGAGCGGCATCATACGTTGTGGAACGCCCGGTTCAAGAGCGACCAAGGTACTACGAAGAAGCCCCTCCTTACACACAGCATCGTTACATTGCTGCGGATGACATGCCGCCCGCAACATATCGGGAGACTTACTACGAAGAGGCACCGCCGGCACGGATGATGGCACCCCCTCTACGTCGGATCGTGGTTGATGAGCATGGCACTCAGTACTACGAGTTGCCGCAGGCACCCAGACTGCAGCCGATGGCACCTCCGCCCCCACCCCCGCCCCGGCCAGTCTCTCGGATGTCGAAGGATGTTTATGATGAACGAGTGCATCCCCACGCGGGCAGTGTTCGTGCGCCTTCAGTGGTGCAAGACCCCTATGGTGAACGACACTATGTGCAGGAAATGCCCCCGCCTCAGCCAGTCTACAGGCGAGTGACGTCAGAATATGCTCGTCCCGTAGCAGCCGATGAGAGACCAGGCTACGCTGCTCCTTTGGAAGGCCATGAACCGTACTCACGCAGCAGCAGTGTACAAGTAGCGGAGTACCTTCCTCGCCATGCAGTGTATGTTGATGAGCGTGGAGTTCCCCAAGAGAGAATAATCCGGACAGCCAGTGTTCGTCCTCCACAGCCTCGCTACGAACATGAGGTTGTTCAGCGAGTTGGGAGCGTGCGACCAGCTGGCCCAGGCCGCGAGCCCAGTATATTCAGGGACAGACCAGTCGGGGAATACGTTGAGAGACCGTACTACATCCGGGATCGGCGGTACTATGAAGCTGAGGGTGAAGAGGGAGATCGCGTCGCGCTGGATGGCGCGAATGATACGATCCAGCGGGGCTCACATCGTTACTAGTAGCGTGTCGCCCTTGGTTTTTCTTTTCTTCGATTTGAGCAGCATTTCATGACTATGTGCAGCATTTCATGACTTTTTGCAACATTTCATGATTTTGTATCTAGACAATACTATTCCAGCGAGTCATACCTTGGACAATACAAACTTACAATGCCCTAAAACCATCATCTTATTATTACATACCAAGTAGCCCTCTATCAACAGACTGGTGTAGGACATTATATTATCGATCTGAAATTTTGCCTGACAAATTCCTGCTGCACATCAGACCGTCAATGCTTTTTGGCATGTTGGTTTTCAACTTGATATTCATCATTTGGACAACTTGGATGTCAAGCATCTTCTTTCTTGAAAGATCTCGCAAGACCTGCCAATTCCTCGTGCTCATCGAATCTATTGGTAGAGCAATCAGACTCGCATTAGTTATGGAAATTTATCTGCATTGTGGAAATACCTGGACTTCACCTCTAGAGACATTATTCGCAAGTTTCACGGGTGGCAGACATGTCTTTAAGAAATTGAAAGTTGTCATGTACGAGAAGTCATACTGGAGATCATAAGTTGTATACGCCCACCTTACACTGATTTTTGAAGACATCAATCCGAGCTCGTTATAAGAATTGCAGCATACATACATATATTACTAACTGCAAACTAATTGTCAGTCCGTTCGAATAAAGAGACGCCAGATGCGCTAGGAGATCGCCACAGGATATTGATTTTGCTGGATCTACCCTCGGGGACTTGTTTTAGTTTCACATCAGATGGCCAGATATTTTCAACTTTGTGGGTACCACATCAGACGACAAGCCGTTATCATCATTTGAGAAATTTGAACCAAGCATACCCCAAGGGCTGAAAGTTGGTGCATAAAGGCATACCGAATTCCAGGTGGACAACGGGCTTCACCTCACCACCCGAGGACCTCCACGGGAATACATCAGACTTAGAAGGCCCAGAAGCTCTGCGAGTATTCCTGTACCTATGTAATTCTCTTATTAGCCTGCCATATTCGATTCAAGTTGGTGAACTGTAGTACTAGCTTCAAGAAAGAAGAAAATAGCGTTGGCTGCTTTCCCCTGGATCAGAATGAGGTAAATTGTTCACATGAAATTTTTCAACCCAACTGAATTTTCATCATGTACAAGTAGAGCAATGGAGGAGTATGGCTGTGTTGAAAATGAAATGTATGTGGTACTAACCAGAGTAATAGTTGCCGAGAGACAATGTGCTCGAGCCTTCAGGAGAAGAGACATGCAGGACGCAATATTGTAACTTCTAGGCCGTACTAGGTCAGTCAGAGACACTCAATAAAATCTCCTCACAGTTAGCCAGTGATTCCTTGCTCTGCCAGGAGAGTGGTATGACAAGTGTTCTATAGTTAGCGACAATTTGTGTCAGAGCAATTTTGTACGACATGATAGATTCCGAATTCCTACTACGAGATTTTTCAAGTTCGATCATCACTTGCAAGCATGGCATAGCAATAATCAGGACGATATTGCAGGATGGGGGTGTTAGTGGATTAATACCTTGTTTTGATGCGAACGAGGTCACAATGAAGCATTGAGACATGTGGCTGAGCAAATGTGTCACATATCTTGCCTTTGATTGTTGAAAATGGAAAACCTTTCAGATGGACTGCCAGTTCTGGGAAGTTGAAAGCTAGTACAGTGACTGCAGAATATGGATTGCTCAATCCCATGCTGGGAAGATGCATCAGGCGCGGCGGGTCAGATAGACCCCATAGTATCATGAACTTCCCGTCATCAACACCCTTGTTATCACATTAGTTGGTGCGAGGGAGTTGGAAGGGGACTGAGTGCATCGCAAGGCATAAATTGAGTGAGAAGTGGACGGTCGTAGGTGCTGGATCAAGGAAATATCCTAGGAGGCATTTGGCGACGCTGAATGAGTGCTGAATGAGTCCTAGACAAAACTATACACACATTAGCTTCCAGTATCGATATAATGGAGTCCACATAGCCACCAGATAAAGGAGAAAGTGGAGACCAACAAACCGTGCTGGCCCATGTTATAGCATTGGATTTTAGCTGAAGGTGCCAGGGTACCTGGGATGCCGCAATCCGTAGACATAATGAACATATGAGACCCGGAAGGACCAGTATGGTCCATCCCAGCTGGTCTCTATTGTGTTTTGAGAGCTGTCTGGGTATTTCTCGCAATACTTGATGGAAACTTGACAAGGGACCAGGTTATAGGGGAACGGAAATCTGTCAGAGTAGAAGGGCCTGATCAGCTAGTAACGGGGTTTGTCTAATCTAGTAAATTTCAAACACATATTCCGTCTGTTTACCTAGGTAACCATTTGCATCTCACATCAGAGTGACAAATTCTTCATCATGTAGCTTATCAAGTTGATGGCTTAATCATCATTTGCAAGAGGGCATATTGAGACAGACAAGGACCATGTCAAAGTGTCAAAGGCCAGCACAGGGATAAACTTACTGCAGAGCATGCGTATGTGGCATCTGAATGTATTGTAGGTGGGCAGTCTATCAAAAAGGTCAGGACCTTTGGCCTTGACCGTCTGAGGGAGATGTTTAGTTTGACAAAGGAAGACGAGGAGTGGTCGAGAGTAAATTGTAAGATAAGTTTGATCGTGGGTAAACAGAGAAAGAGAAACATGAGGTAGGTCTCAAGAGCTAGGTACCTACGTAGGTCTCGCCTCGTTTGCCCACCACAAACGGGTCGTACACACAACAGCCACAGCTATCTGCCATCTCACCCCAACCATAAGAATTTATTTTCATATGAAATATTGAAAGCATATACTGGTCATGGAGTGCTCTGCATAGTTCATACACCACAGCAAACGACAGGATGAATCCATGCTAGTGATTTTCAGGCATCGCCTTGCCTTGGAGAACAGTAGTTGTGGCCAGAAGCCATTTACAGCTAGAATGTCCATTCTACAAAGTTACTATTTTAATTAGTTAACTTAGTTAGATCCTTGTTAGTTAGTTATGTCAGCCAGGCTAATGTCTGGTTTGTCAGGCCAGTCCTCACTGTTTGCTAGCTACATTAGCTAGCTTCCATCTGTCAGAGAATCCATCTCTTCCTTCTTTCTTCATTTCCCCTTCTGGCTTTGCCAGATCAGGTCATGAGCCCTCTCTCTTTCACAGAGCTTCCTCTGCATCGTTAAAACCATCGTTTTTTCATCATTTTCATCATCGTTTTTACCATTTCCGCCACCAAAGGGCGCTACAGTTCGCCTCATGAGCGGCTATAGGTTCTGGCACCCGATTCGCCTTATAAGCGGTCACCAATAGCTTAGCTAGCTCGCCTTATAAGCAGCTGTCTTATTGTCTCATTGTCTCATTATCTCATTATCTTATTTCTGTCCTATTTTTCAATATAACTCCCACCGTAGATAATGAATAGAGTACCCTTCTCGGTGAAGATGAAAATATCACCTAGGCAAGCGGTCTCCTATATCCCGGCTCGTTTACACTCCACAAATTCTAGGAACCTCTCGAGAACAAAGATAACTTCGAAGTCTAGTATAGCTACATAGTCTAGTATCTCAAAAGCTTCAACCTTCACCGTCTTATCGACCGCAAGATTCCCCGTCCCCCGAAGACCGATCTCACTATCGCGAGAAAATAGCAAAACACCTCGATCTAGATCACCGGACATCTCGTCGCCAATACATATTTCTCTCTCGTACAGTAGGTTAGGCCTTAGGGGGTGCGCGTAGAGCTCGCGGATAAATTTATAGAGTAGACTATCAAGCTCTTCCGAGGACACGGTATTTACGCACTTAATAAGGCTTTCTAGAATCTTATTGAAACAGAAGTCCGATTTTAGCACTACCGCAGAGTTTATTTAAGCACTTTAATAGCGTTTTTACACCGCGAACGAACTCGATATAATCGGTGCACCGTACGTCGCTGTGAATACCCTTTTTCGATAGCTCGACGGCAGTAACGAACACTTCCACCATTTTATCACTTCCTATTACAAGAAGCTCGAAGGTTATGAGGGCCACTTACGTACAATTATAGCCAAGGACTTTTACTAGTGCTACTTAGAGATTCTCTAATACGTAGAGCGGATCGTAAATAACGGAATTATATATAGCTCTAGCTTAGTGCAAAACGCACCACCAAAAGGGACTAACGTCGAAGCTTACGTCGCTCTAGATGTGTTAGGTCAGCCAGGCTAATGCCTGGTTTGTCAGACCAGCCCTCACTGTTTGCTAGTTAGCTATATTCGCTAGCTTCTATCTGTCAGAGAATCTATCTCTTCCTTCTTTCTCCCTTCCCCTTCTGGCTTTGCCAGATCGATCCTATCATGTACATAATTCCATAGCTTAGCACGTCCCGATACCCCAAGGGAGGTAGTCGGTGAGCGGGCTACGCCTGCCACCCCATGGACGTTAAGTAATACAACAACAACAACAAGCCCCCAATGTCGTCGCAAGAGAGTCTCAGCTCTGCCGTTTCGTCCGCCGGCTTCTCTGCTTTTGCCGAGGCAAAATTATCCTTGCAGGAGACTCTCGCCAGCTACCAAGCGCTAAACACCGGCGACGATACGAAGAAGTTCCTTGAGACCTGCTTCAAATACCTTCCCCCGGCTGGACAGGTCAATTTGTCAGAGGATGTTTCCGGCTGCCGCAATGATGAGGAACTCCGCCAGCTAGCCGCTAGCATTGATACCGGCTTGCTACGCCCTCTTCTGTCTAAGGGTGGGAAGACCCCTGTCATCAGTCCATCCCCCCCGTATCGGCTTTGACGATTCAGTTGAGGACCTTAACTCCCGCGATATCACACCAGCAAGCCGAAATAACCAAGGACGACTTCGCCGAAACTGTCTTAGACGAGATGGATATCGGTGTACTATTACGAGGAGCTGGAGCTCCAATCACGACTTCCCCCTGGCGAACCAACCGCCATTTTACAACCTGTTCACATTCTTCCGTCCGCCCTTGGGAGTTTCACGAATAACGATGAAAGACAGCGCACCTCTCAGGTGTGGGCAAACATTTTTAGTTACTTTCCAAGCCTCCGGTCCACCCTCAATATGTCACCTGAAGATGTCAATCGAGAGGACAATATCATGATGATGATCAGCCCCCTTCATGAAGAGTTTGGTCTCTTCCACTTTGTTCTCGAGGACACGCCGACTCCCAATCGCTACCGTATCAAACTATTTCCACGCTTCGCATCTGCCTACATACCCATGTTACCTAGCAACAGGGTTATAACATTGACTAGCCACGACCATCGCTTTCATCTTCCTGAAGCCAAGTACTTACAGTTGCATGCTGCCATTGGCAACATCTTGCATGCAAGTGGCCGGGCAGAAAGCATTGAAAAGCTCATACGGGATCTAGAAGAGACAGGCGGTTCAGTGTTATCAAAGGATGGCAGTACGAACATCAGCGATCTGCTCTCGGTCAGCCACCTTTCGCTGCTAGCCTCAAATTCGCAACCAACAGATAGTAAGCAGCAGCAGCAACGTGCCCGGGCTAGATTTCCAGGAACAGAGAATGAGAAACCCAGATTAGGTTAGCAGACTAGATACGAATGCTGGTCTTCGATAAGTGTCCTCAAATCAGAGTATTTCCCTGTATCTTTTAGAGGCAAATAATTCGTCAACTTCTTAGTATTTTTTCATCTCCTCTGGAGACTCGAATGGACCTAGAGATCTATAGGGCCATTAGCCGGTTAGTTAGGTATTGTATAGTAAGTATATGGAGACGATGCTGAAAATATTCGTACTGATCAAGAATCCCTGGATGTATTCGCCCTATGACATTAACAATGGTGAAATATGACCAAAGTCGTAGTTATATATTCTGTGTGTGGAGAAGCGGATACCTCATTCTAGTACTCCATACGGAGTACTACTAAGTCTAGATTTCCGAGAATATAACAAGCACGGCTTTCAGAAGATTTATTTTATGCAATTAATGATTGATGGCCTTCATTACCTCCTCAAACACGCTCTATAAGCCAAGAAAGAACCCGTGGACTGCTCTTTCACTTTGAAACCGGGGAAGGGTGGACAACTCCTGCAGTCTGATTTTCAAAACCAACGGTCCAGTCGGAATTGTCGAGTCCTTCGATTCCTTGGTGAGCTGAAGCAGTGACCCACTACCGGCCTATACGAGAAGATGACGTCGACTATTTGAGGGGAAAGTTATCCCACCTGAGCAGATGGGCAATGGTTCCCAGTTTCCCCCTGTCCATGGCAGCAGACGCATTATCGTTAGTGCATATGTACAAAAGTACAATTACATGAGTTATTGTACCGGAAACGCAACAGGCTGTCCCCGAGTCTGGACATGTCAGAGATCAGATTTAGAGATCAGAAGTGGTAAGAGTCCTTAGGCATCAGCGGTATGATCAACCTTCGCTCCACATGCCTGACCAGGCTTGACCCCTCAGCGTCCGGCCCAGCCGGTCGCAGTGATGGGCGTCCTATCACCGTCTCGAGGCTGGTGGATTGAGATACGGCGGCATACAGGGTTCTCTCTCCCGGAGCCTATGAAAGGATCGACCCGTGTATGTTAGGTACGGTACGGAATGACTCGGAGTGCCTGGGAGCCAAGCCAACTTGAAGTGACTATGTTGTACACAGCCTTTTGAGATAGGCAATGATCACTTTCACTGTAGGATCTCATCACTTTCACACGCGATAAGGCGTATGAGATACAGTTTCGAATCAAATTGATAAATGAGGACATTTGGGATATTTACTAGGTACTCTAGGTAGTCTATACATACTATGATATGGGATGCCCATCCTTGGCTAGATCCCAATCGCCAAGAAGACCCTTGCGAATGGACATTGCAACCTGCATTCTTGATTAAGGACGTGGATTCGAAAGGATCTCGAGTCATGCTTTAGAGACCATCTGATAGCTAGATTTCCTAGGGCTTAACTGGGCTTAACTGAATGTCAACTGGAAAGGAATATAGAAAGATACATCAAAAACCTGCAAAATCGACTAGACCCGCAAGGACTGACGACACAGTATTTTCCTATTGTTTTGTTTTTCTTCCTCTTTTTTTTTTCCATTTCATTTCTATTTTATTTTACATGAAGATATATATACTATATTTTATATTCAATTTTCATCTCATTTGGCTTTTTTGTTCGATCTTTTTTGGAGATTTGCGTTGGCCCCATCGATCTTCGTTTCCACCATTCCCGGGTCGAAACGCCCACACAGGTCATTCCCATCCCTGTCGAGAACGGCCTGATTCCTTCCACACCCCCAACCCAATCCATCCACTCTCTCCCTCCCTCTCTTGTCTCTCTCTCTAATCCCCTCGACTCGCTCAAGGGGTTAGAGATTTCTCTCTAAGTCATGCACAAGATATCCAACTTCACGGGCCAAGCCCGTCATGGTTGGGAACGAATGACGCCGACTTTCGGGATGTCTAGACCTCACACCGATATGGCTTTTCGCCGACCACACGGTGCGCCGCCCATGACTCCGCCGACTAGTATCGACCCTACAGTCAATCTGTCCTTCAACGTCCCGTTCTCGTCGACCCTAGCGGGCCCCGATGTCGAGGATGTGCTTCACGCCAGTCCCGGTGCCCTCCAACGCTGGACCTTCCCGGAAGGCACACTAGAGGGCACATCGGTGCATCAGCTTCCCGTCCACACAAATAACGTTGAAGGGTTGCAGAGGTTATGTCGGAAGATCACGGAAGAGAAAGGTGGAAGGGTGGAAGCTACACTCACGACCTCAGAGGCCAAGGCTGTGCCGTCGCTACAACGCCGGCCGAACGGCTTGGTGACCAACGTCTGTGTCACAGGTGATGGGGAGATGGCACGAAAGATGCGGGCAAGAATATTGAATGAGACCCCGATCATGCTGGTACGTGGACGAATTTTTTTTGGTTCCGGCAAGCAGCAGGATTTTCAGGTCACGGACATCCCTTGCTAACATCGGACCGTTCACCAGCGATGTGCGACCGTTGATGTGGACATGCATTTGATTATGGATGGATCACCGAAAGGAATTAGAGCTAGCGTTCTCGAGCACCTCGACACTTTGGCCGCCTACACCGGGGCCGACATTTTCCTGCTGACCCCCAAGCTCCATGATGCCGATAGCGCGGTAGTGTCGTCCTATGGCTACGCGTCGGATAATGGCTTGGACCAGCGCTTCCGGGTTGCCATTTACGGTGATTTGGAGAGCTCGGAACATGCCAAAACCCGGGTTCTGATCATGATTGACCAAATAGTATGTCTTTGTGTGCGTGTGTTGTGAGGCCGGCAAACTAACCAGAGACCAGCTCAAACGCCATGTGGACGCCATCAAACTGGACTCGACTATGCACACCTTGGTCTGTGGTCGCACCCGCAAGAACATCAAGCTCATCGAGGCTGCTACAGGCACCGCCATTTACTTCCCTCCGCCTTTCCCCCAGATTTTCGGCTATATCCCCCCCGGTGCGAACCGTCGAAGCGAAGATGAGGTTTATATTACGGGTGAGACGCCGGAACAGATTGCCCGCGCCAAGCAGAAGCTGCGAGAACTGGTGATGGGAGTAAAGATTTTTGTCAAGGATGTGGTTGTCAGCTCGAGCAAGATCGACAACATCTTACTCGACCGTTTGGATAAGGTCCGGAAGGTGATGGAAATGAACGGGTCCTATGTTCTTTTCCCGCAGCTTGGTAGCCAACGCGGTCTTGTTCGGATTCAAGGAACCGAGGTGCTGCACGTTGAGCGGACAGTTCGGGAAATCATGGCTCTGGTGCGTCGCTTTATGACATTTTGACGGAATGACAGCTAATCTTTGAATCCACAGGCCGGTCAATTCTACAGCGCCTCGTGGTGGATCATCATGCCCGACCCCGCCCAAGGTGGTCTCCGTGCTCCCTCAACTGCCGATATTCGCTCTATGCTATCCGATATTTGCACCAACTCGGAAGCTGAGGTCAGCTTTGACAATCTAACCTTCACGATCAACGGCTCCGATGATGCAGTCAAGGCTGCCATGACAGTCATCAACCAGATTCCTTTCGTGATGCGAAGCCAATATCAGATGCGGGTGAAGATTGAGCTGGCCAATGAGCACAAGGAGTTTGTTAGTGGCAAGAAGAACGGAAAGATCAACAAGATCATGGGCCAGAGTGAGTCTTTACCGGACAACCACTTGTGAGACAAGATACTGACCCCCACTCAGGCAATGTGCAGATCATCTTCGACGGTTTCAACGAGTACAACTTCTATATCGACGTGTGCGGCAACCAGTACGAGTCGACCAAGAATGGCCTGGACTTAGTTGAGCAGGAGATGCCTGCATCGATCTCGTTCCATGTACCTGACCAGTACCACAAGCGGATCATCGGAATTGGTGGACAGCATATCCAGCGTATCATGAAGAAGTACTCTGTCTTCGTGAAGTTCTCCAATGCCATGGACCGCGGTGGCATGGGCAAAGAGGATGACGACATCAAGGTTGACAACGTGATCTGTCGGACTCCTGCTCGCAACGCTCAGAGCCTGGACCTTGTTAAGCAGGAGATTATGGACATGGTCGAGAAAGTTGTAAGTGCTCACAGTGCCCACTTCTTTGATCCCATGATAGAAATACTTATAATTTGCAGGATGCGGAATACGTGGCCGAGCGAGTCGTCATCAACCGCCTATACCATCGTGAGCTATTGGCCCGTATGACCGAGATCGACGAGCTGGAGAAGAAATGGAACTGCAAGATCGAGTTCCCAAGCACTGAACTTGCTAGTGACGTTGTCACCATCTCCGGCCCTGAGTATCAGGTTCCCCAAGCAGTCGACGCATTGCTTGGCATGGTGCCCGAGAGCCACGAGCTTCACTTCCAGAGCTCCGTGGAACTCCAAGACTACTTCAAGTGCTCTGACTTCGTCGCCGATGTTCGAACCAAGCTCAAGGAACAGTACGAGGTCGATATCAACGTGGATGTCGGTACCGATCTTCCTACTACCCACGAGGAAGGCTCTTCGTCTCCCAGCCCCGGGCCTGAAGACCGTGTGGTCCTCGGATACACGCGCAACAACGCCGGTGGCTTGAAGGACGCAATTGACTTCCTAATCTCTCGTCTTGTTGCACATGGACTCGATGCGAACACCGTCAAGGGTGCTATCCCGCGCCCTAAATCCGACTCGTTTGAAGAGTCGCTGCCCTTCTTCGACTCGAAGCTACTGCAGCACGCACCGGCGCCCCTCTCGACCGACTCGCCCACCCGCCCGAACTTCTCTGATGAGACCAGCGAACGAGGCTCGATATTCGAGCGCCTCCGCAAGCCCGGAAGCATCTCGTCCTTCTCCTCGTTTATCGGCCGCAAGAATCACTCCGCCTCGCCGGCGTCGTTCTTCAAACACGCCTCGAGCAACGCCTCCAAGGCCTCGCTCGTCTCCATGGAGTCGCGGGACAGCGGCTACCGTAACCCATGGAACGACTCTGGCGTGAACCTCCCGGAAGACGACGTGCCCGTCCTTGGGAGCTCGCACAGCCACAAGAGCAGTAACAGCAATGGCTGGCCCACACGCTTTGATGCCAAGTTCCCCTTCGGCACTGCACCGGGTGACATGACGCCAAAGCATGACCCGCGCACCTCTTTTGATAGTGGTCGTCCTAGCACTTCCAATTCTACTTCTGGATACCCGGCCCCAATTGGGCCACCGCGTTAAAACCAAAATATCCATTTGCAGCAGTATACCCTTTTTTTTTGGATGAATTGTTTTTGTCTTGTCTTTTTTCCCTGTTTTTATTGTCATTCCCAGCGTGTTTTTTTTTTTCGGTCTTTTTGTTGGTCTTCTTGTTGATTGATACCACGGAACGCAAGCAATGAAGGCGTCAGAAAAGAAAACGAGATATCCAAGATCTGCGTGCGATAGAGCAGTTATGGTCTTGACCATATCCTGCCTCTTTTTGTCTTTTGTCTTTTTTTTTTATATTATTTCGCAGTACGCATTCGGAGGAAAGGGTGGGATTGGATAGTCTGAATTGATGCTAGATCTGGCATCGACTTCAGAGGAGTTTTCCGATTAAGTTGGGTTTTTATGTTGATGTTTTTACTCTTTTGATATCCCCCAATCATCAATGAGATTTTGCCATTAGAACACATTTCTCCAATCTAAGTTGTTTTGAACTTCTGAGCTTGACTATACTGAACCCCTTTGATATGAACTTCACAGCTTCGACATGTCTCGGTATGCTCCCCGCAATGACGTTAGACGTGGGGTCGAAGACACCTCGACTTCTCTCCCACCTCAATCATCAATCTACAACCTCCACGAGACTATAAATCCCCTATTAAACCACACAGTTAAAACCCTAGATCACCTAAAATGACAGCATCCTATCCCCGCCCGGACTTCCAACGCACCTCTCTAAACTGGAACACCCTAGACGGCCCCTGGACCTTCACCTTCGACGACAAAGACGAAGGCCTAAGCTCGCAATGGCACAAAAACAGCCTGGAAGGAAAACCTTCCCATCAGATAATAGTTCCATATGCCTTCCAAACCCCAGCCTCGGGTGTAAACCTCATCGAAGCGCACGAGGTAATGTGGTACGAGCGACGCATCACAGACATCCGCACAGCAGACGAAAAACGAAAAGGGAATAGACTACTCCTCCGCTTCGGCGCTGTCGATTACGAGTGCTCTGTCTGGGTAAACGGTGCCCTTGTCGGCGGACATCGTGGCGGACATGTGCCATTCGATATAGACGTCTCCGATGCCCTGGCTGACGATGTCACGGAAGCTCGTCTTACTCTCCGGGTTAGAGACTCGCCTTATGACATGACCCAACCGCGTGGCAAACAGTTCTGGGGTCCTGTGCCGGAGAGTATCTTCTACACGCCCAGCGGGGGTATATGGCTCTCTGTTTGGTTGGAGAGCGTTCCGGGTATGCGGTTGTTATGTGGGAGTGGAGGGACCGTCCTTCGTTCTGATGATATCGAGGGCGGCCAGTTGCATGCAAAGGTTCATGTTGCCGGGCGCCGGGCCGGAAGTAGGGCGAAGGCTGAGGTTGAAGTATCGCTTGGGGGAACGAGTGTTGCTAAGGTCGACGGCGAACTCCCGCGGGATAAAACCTTTATTGCGCTTGATTTGGGTATGAAGGTTACTGACGCTGCGGTGGCGGACCTGAAGGCAAAGAACCAGGGACTGTTTGGTGTTGATGGAGTCTGGAGTCGGGGTGTTGCTCTCTGGGCTTCCGAGCATCCTGTTCTCTATGATATCACGCTTCGGCTGTTTGATGGGGCCGGCAGTCTTGTCGATGAAGTTCAGACTACAACCGGAATGCGCAGTCTATCCTGGCAAAACGGCGATGGAACATTCCGGCTGAACGGAAAGCCGTATTTCCAGATGCTATTCCTGGACCAGGGATACTGGCCCCAAACGGGCATGACACCTCCTTCTTCAGAGGCGTTGAAGACGGACATCCAGCTGGCACAGAAACTTGGATTCAATGGATGTCGCAAGCACCAGAAGGTCGAAGATCCGCGCTTCTACTACTGGGCAGACCGGATGGGCTTCCTCGTCTGGGGCGAGATGGCAAATGCCTACGAGTTCGGTACTGAATATATTGATCGGTTTACCAGCGAGTGGACCGAAGCTGTGAAAAGGGATATCAACCACCCATCGATCGTCACCTGGACGCCACTTAATGAGTCGTGGGGTGTATCTGCCTTGAAGGACAATATCGAGCAGCGCAATCATGTTCGCGCTCTGTACTACTTGACGAAGTATGGCCCCTCCCGGTGGCATTTCAATGTGTCCGAGCTACCAAAAAGAAATTATGGATGAACCAGCTAATACAAATAACACAGGACCCTGGACCCTAGCAGACCAATCAACGATAACTGCGGCTGGGAGCACGTCAAAACAGACCTAACAACCTTCCACGACTACAGCGACTCAGCTGAGCTGGGTGCAGCATGCACAAGCATGCCAGCGATCCTGGAATCGAAAGGTGGACACGAGATCTTCACCAGACCGATCTACTCGGGATACTCCGGCTCTTCGATCGTCGACGAAGGTGCCCAGCATACGCCTGGTGCACCAGTGATCTGCAGTGAATTCGGTGGAGTTAATATCGCACCGCCTAAGAACTCTGCTGCCGCCGGTGAGCGGGACTGGGGATATACGACTGCAAGTGACCCGGCAGACTTCTTGGTCCGGTTTGAGAAGCTGGTTATGGCGGTTGTGAAGCCGGGACATATTTGTGGGCTTGTCTGGACTCAGTTGTATGTTGCATGCATCATTCCTGATTTTTTGGCATTGGAATCCGGGAATTTCTGCTAATACAGCCTTTCTTCTGTTCTAGATGTGATATTGAGCAGGAGGTGAATGGTTTATACACTTACGATCGTCAAGAGAAGGTTCCCACAGAGAAGGTGAAGGCGATTATGGATGCTGCGAGGGACCATTACTACCATCATGTCACGTCTCACCACTCGAAGGGGTTTAGGAAGCTATTGGATCAATATAAGCATGTCGTGCATCGTTAGGTCTAGCAGTGGCCATTGTGGAACTGAGGGATGTGCAGTGAGTGGCATGATATGATACCTTCGCCCGGAAGAGGGCATCATATTGGGTAATTTTAAGCTATGATGTTGAGCACCGATCAGTTATTTAATTCTCCTTCTACGGATATACAATAAAGGCCCTGATGTTCATCCGCTTTTGGACCGAGAGATGAGGATGTAGCACTTTGTCGATACTCAAGGACTCTATGTATTTTAAGTTCCGCATCAACCTGAAACGCGAGACCGAATTCAACATCAAAACATATATTAATTGTGACTGGGTGCTAGAAGAAAAGACCCCATTAAGTGAAGACTAAAGAGCAAAATAGCTCAAAGATCAAGACGCTGGATGCTGTGCTCGAAAAAGACAACCCAAACCCCATAAAAACTCCGGAGATGCCCAGACCCCATATCAGAAAAATAAGAGAAAACATGCTAGATAGATGCGGATGCGAGGATGCAAAGTGCATGTTACAACAAAATAAGAATCACATGTTAGCCAATTCCTGGTCGATCTGTCGGTCCAGGAAGGCTCGCTTGTCGCCCGTCAGCGAGGTTTGCAGGCGTTGTTCGACAAGAACGCGGACTATTCCGATGCGGTTAGTGATCTGATTGGTTATCATTGATACTTAGGAACTTACCCTGTTTTTTAGTGACAGTATCAAGATCGACCTCGGCCAGACAGCCGCGAATTGCCTCGGTGATAGCACTCTCATCAGGCCCACCGGCTGCACGGAAATCAAACGCGGTGCTGGCGGGTCGAGAGGGGTACTGAGGCAAGGGGCTGCGAGAGCCAGCATTGCCGAGGAGGTTATCGCTGCTCTGCATCATGCCAACGCTGTGCCTGCTCGAGGCCATCGGGTTGTCCTGGTAGGCGCTGAGGCCACCCATGGACATGTGCCGGGAAGCCTGGGCAGAGTGGCCACCCATCTGGGGCATATCCGTGTAACGGGAGAAGTTCGACATGTGCGAGCTGCGGTTGCCAGGGATGTTGCCGCCGACGAAGGGTGCGGGCGATTGTGGGGGCAGGTAGGGGTGGTGCCGGCCCTGCCCCGGGAATCCGGTGAGAATGGTGGAGGCTGGCTTGACGGATGAGTACTGCGAGTGCATGTCGTCCATCTCCATAGCCATGTCGTCGTATCGACCAGTCGCGTAGACCTTCTCCTGGCTGGCGCTGAGGTCGCCGCGGCGGCCAGGGAGATTATTGGCCATGGCGTAGTCATCCCAGCGCTGAAGTGGGATACTGCGTGGGTCGAAGGGTTCATCTTCCACAGCGATGACTCGCTTATCGCCCTTCTCGCCGATAACAACACGGGTGGTACCCCATCCGAAATCATCCTGTTTCCAGAAGGCATATAGCGGGAGGATGAAGTTGTAGATCGGGTAAGCACAAAGGTAGATGATCATCCATCCGATGTGTTGCCACTGCCGTTTGACAATGAAGATGATCGCTTGTAGACCATATACACCAGCCAGCATGATAATCGAGATCATAGGGAAGGGACCCGTATGACTAGCAACTCGGTAGATCAGGTAGGTGAGATATACGCAGGTCGCAGGAAGGATGAGAGTTCCTACCAGGTCGACGAGAACAACGAAACGCATGCTGAAACAACAAAAACCGCAGAGATCTTCCAGAGCTGCCAGTTCCACCAGATTGTGGATTGTGGAGTTGATCCAGCGGCGTCTCTGCGACATAAGCACACTCCAGGTATCAGGTGCGGCCGTGCTTGCGTAGGCATCGGGAATAAACTTGTAGGACATGGATGGGAAGTGCTTGGTCATGATGGTTGTCAGGTACCGATCCTCACCAAGAGACAGCAGGTTCTTCTTGTGGAGGGTGTCAACATCATTGTCAGCGTAATCGTGAATGACTTTATCGGAGATAATGAGAGGACGTCCTTTGTCCGCAGTTCGAAGGCGATACATGGTGAAGCTAGTCGTTGTTAGTATCAGTTTTTTACTGAGACAAAAAGCATGGATGGACTTACCATCCAGGAAGACAAGTAACACTGCCGAAGAGCGATTCAAATGCCTTAGCTAGGTGATGCGAGATATAGTATTCGTAAACCTGAATCATCGTCCACCAACTACGTTCCTCATTCTGAAGACTGGTCTCGCCGCAAATGCCAGCGATCTTGGCATCTGCTGCACACGCGGCAACTAAGCGATTCAGAGAATCCTCTCTGACAGTGGTATCTGCGTCGACCATGAGACAGTATTCATATAGCTCTGGATCCACACCGATGACGTTGTTGATTTGGTGGAACATCTCCAGTTCAAGGGGCGACATAGGTGAGCGGTGGTGAACACGGTTCAAAAATTGCATAAGAAGGACCTGTGTGTCTCGCTTGCCACGATTTCCAGGTTTGGACTTGCGCTGCTCGGATTCCTTGCCAACCTTGACGACCACAATGTAAGGCACGACATTGCCTTCATACTCATAGAGCCCAGAGTATACCTTGCCGTAGTTAAGCTGCTCACTCCCCTGGCCGAGGGATTTGCATGGAAGTGCCGGTGGGTCCATCTTTGGATCAACTCCGAGAATGTCCAAAACAATCTTGGGCGTAGGGCGGTCATTTCCGCCACCAACGATCATACCATCACAGATGACAAATATCAACTTTCTCTTGTTGTCGTACTGTAAGGCTGTCAGAGAGTCGAGACCTTTCCGAAGATCGTTCTCGCCCTCAGTGTATGCGGGAACCATGCAGATGACGAATTTGTCCTGAGGCGTGGGCCGGCGTTTCGATCCCAGCTGCAGAGCTGCCAGGAATTTGATCAGGATGACAGCACATATGAGAATGGTGAAGGTGAGCAGGATCCAGTTGTTGACCGTGCATCGTGGGCTGTCACGGAAATCAACTTTGCCGACATAGAAGACAAAGTCGAGACATGTCTGGGCATTCCTGAAGTCCGGTGTATCCTGCCATTTGTCGGTGACATCTTCTCCCATATTGTTCTTGAATAGAGCAGTCACAGACGACGGCAGGAAATTGTATTGGTCCAGATTGTTCATCATTTTTATTGTATAGAAGTAGTCCGTCAAGTCATAGACCTTTTGGTCTTTGATAACCCAGTAGCGAGAATCAGCGTTGGCCTGCTTCTTGATGGTATCTCTTGTCCAAACCACGTCACCCTTGTAGTATGTACCGATCTTTGGCAAGAATTTATTTTCGTACCAGTTATCCTTGTGGAGTGCCGTGGTGGTGGTTAGGGCTTGTGCTCCCGATTTGTGCTCAGCTGTGGGATAGATAATAGCGTCTGTCTTGTTGTGCCGCAGGGCGAGCGTATCCGACTTGACAAATGGGGCACAATAGCGGTTGAGAGGAGGGGGGAAGTAGGCATCTAAAATCTGTCCTCCAAATGGTTTCATGTTGTCAGAGCTTGTGTCCATTCCAGTAATGTCACTGTGCTGTGTGCGCCAGAACTTGCTGATGTCGTAGACACGGCCGTGGATGCCGACGAAGAAGTTGTTATCAGCTGTGTGCCAGCCTACCTCCTTCTCATTCCAGACTTTGTCCTTGTTGGGACAGAGAAGATCACCGAAGGCAATGATGTAGAAGCAGACAAGCGCGTTGAAGAACAGAATCAAAAACACAAGAACGAGCTTTTCTCGCCAGGCCAGGCGGACATCCGGCCGTTTCATGCGGCCAACGTATCGAAGCACGAAGGAAGGAATCCAGAAGGTCATCGCCCAGACGAAACCAGCCCAGAGTCGACGGCCCTTGGTGATGGTTTTCTTCTCAATGTGCTTTGGATCACCAAACTCAGGGTCGAATTCGCCGACGTATCGGCCATATTCATCGTAGTATGCAATGTCTCCTTTCTTGTCGTCACCTTTCCGGCCCAAGCCGTAGTCACCGGCATTGGCAGCGTTGGTGAATGGCGCACTGGGAGCAACGGACTTGGCACCGCCCATCACACTAGGGGCCACGACGCCGCCAGGTGGCATGCCAAGAAGATTGGAATTTTCATGGATGGCAGTGCCATCTGGGGCGAAGCCGGGCTCGTACAACGCAGGGCCGTACATGAACGGATTCACGTGAGTCTCTTCTGGCTTGAGATCTAGCATACTCTCCGCTTCCCACCATGCCCCCTCGCGCATCCATACGCGCTGCTCACCGACAACAGCATCGCCATTGCTCCAGCCTCTCTCGATGATCCAGTTCTCAACACCATCTTGGCCTTCCGCACAACCCAGTCGCGCATACCGACCGACGAACTCTTCCACGTCGAAATCGGCGGTGAAATCGAGTTGCTTCAAACGACGGTTGGCCCATTCCGGGAGTCGCCAGTCTCGCAATTGACGGGAGACTGCACCTGCAGACCATGCTGTAGGCGCCGATGATGCGAGCTGCTCCGGGGTGTCATCAGTCGGATGGAGGGACAGGTGGTACCAGACACGGCTACTGTTGAGAGTGGTTGGAAGATCGAAGCGGCCGCGTTTCCCCACAGAGATACCTTCGGTATCAACGGGGAATAGGACACGTCGGAGAAAAGCGTCAATCTCAAGTTCAACACCTACCTTTTCCAGCACCCCCTGCCGCTTATCGAGATCGTGTTCGCGTTCTCGCCCGGCAAGGCCTGTCATGATATTGAGGTCTGGTTCAACTTGGGCTACTGCGGAGTTCATTTCACTAATGACAGAAGCTCCCATGGGCGGGAGAGGAATTCCATCGTCCTTCATTTCAGCATTGAGACCAAGACCATCATCGAAGACCCCTCTCATCATGATCGCTTTACCGAGAGCCGGTCGTGGAATATCAACTACAGTCAGGTTGACTGTGTCATCGTTTGACCACTGTGCTGCACCACCACCGTTGCTGGAATCGTTTTCCAGCGCAACCTGAATGTCAGCTGTGATGGCTTCGTTTGCTTTGCTGATGACCCAATCGACCAGAGCCTCGTAGATTCCAGCGATCAAAACTTCCCGCTCATCAGTGGAACATTTATCAAGAAGGATTTCTGGCTCAATCCCTAGAAGACCCCCAGCATCCTCGCATACCTCTTCTAGATCTTCCTGGTCCACCTCAAACCCAACTGCATTGCCGAGCTTAAGGAGACCTGCAAGGACTGATAGCAAACCTCGCTGAGCAGCACCTTCTATGCCAATGGATTTCAAGGAAGCACGGAAGTCTTCTGCAGCCGCAGCGTCGTCGGCTGTGGGTAGATAGTGTGGAGGATTATATGTGTTTGATCGGTTGAGTAAGGTATATGCAGCGGGGTCTTTCAAGTCCAAAAATTCACGCTCCGCAGCTGTTGATGCAGAGGTGAGGAGATAGTAGAAGGCATCAAATGCACGGTATCCGGTCTCGGGCTGGATTTCTAGAAGACCCTTGCGCACATTGATACCGGAGGTGGACAAGGCGAAGGAGAGGCCAACCACCGATCCTTGCAAAGACAAGGTGTAAGTGGCGGCCAATGCCGAATGAAGAGAGTACGAGGGGTTGAAGGAGGTCACTGCAGTGAGGAAGGGTCGTAGGGCGGAGAGCGCGATCAGAGCTACCTCGGGCGTTTCCACCGGGATCGCTGAGATAAACGGTTCTAGCAATGAGGGTGTGGATTGATGGAGAGCGCTATTCTTTGTTAGCACTTCTGGTCTTCCGACAAATACACTTTCCAGCATACCCTAGAACCACGCAGCCATCCTCGGCCCGGCGTCGGGCATGTTCCCAAGCTCTGATCGCCAGATCACGGTCGACCGTGGCGCCAGTACGCCCGTCGGGTAAAGTGGTTGCTGCGGTCACCCACGTATTCACAACCAAACTCGTGGCCGAGTCTAGCTGATATGGCTGACCCGCAGTATAAAAAGAATGGAGAGCATTCAATAACGTTGTTGTTGAGACCTGAGTCCCATGTTGTGGTCTGGGGGCTGAGAGACCCGTGGACTGCGTGGAGAAGACCGAATAACGGTTCGACATGATGAACGTGAGGTCGGAGGGTTAAGTAAGTTAACCGCAAGGTGCGATGTCCGGCCTGACCGTTATCAGAACTGCATGGGGATACTGTCTTTATGTGTTGGTCGTTTGTCCCGCTAAATGTTGACGTGTAGAGGTTGTGAGAGAGTTAGACTTAGAGTAGGTCAGGGTTGGACGATCAAGGATTTGGATAATTGAGCGAGCGACTGGAGATGGAACTCCTGAATGGAGGAGGAAGAAGGCAAAACAACTGAGAAGTTAAGCGTGGGGAGAAAGAAATCGATGGAGTTGAAAATTACAGGGTAAGGAAAAATACCGTCGATCCTGACGATCGTCTCGATTGCGCAGTCTGACAGTTAAGCTTTTGACAATTTGTTCAGTATTGGTCTTAACGAAGAGCAAAACGAATACGATTCAAGTTTCTGTCTGATTCTGACTGTTAACATAGGCCAGGTTTTTATTTGAACTCCGTATTTGCATTTGAAGAAACAGTTTCCCCCTGTAATTTTGAAACCATGGGATGTTTGTTGCTCTTTCACCCTGATGGGTTTCTGCTAGATAGGTTCCAACCAATGAAAATGCATCAGATAGACGACCCTGGACCCAGAACCCCGTAGAATGATAGATGGAGTATTGTATTTTTTGTGTACACATGTATTTGATGTATTAATAGTATTTCGGTATGCCACATGTGCACTATATTTGGGATGTCTCACACTGGTTTTTCCTCAACAGATGACCAGTTTCGCCACATAATGTATGATCGGAGACTTGATCCACTGTGCCACCTCTACTAGCCTGTCTACTGGCCTGTTCATCGTCGCGAGAATGTCGAACCACTCTATCTTCTTAGGCCGACCGATAGAACGGCCCTAGAGTGCCCCTAGTTTCAGACTTTTACTTTCTCTATTGTATTCTGCCTCATATTTTCAGAGTTTTTGATATGCAGGCCCCTCGCAAGGAGGTCGATAGTGGCGGAAAATATGGGACTTGACGTTCTCCAGGGATCTGGACCCTGTACCGGCTACAGTACTCTAGTTCTATGCACATCCATGGTAGTACACGTACAATATGTGTAGCTCTGTAACAGTCGGAGTGGAGATCTCTTAACATGAGACTGATGTACTCCAGGGCTCCGTATGGAGTATATTAAAAAAGATTCAAAACCGGCTTGTTATTAATCCACGGACGGGACCTTGGAATATTGTCTTTGTTTTCACTTTTATCTTTCGCTTTGTATTTGCACTTAGATCCGTTCTCTGGTTGTGTCTTTCAAATACCCATATTATTGTGGAAACCATTATCAGCTCTGGTGGATTCCACCCGAGACACACCCAATGAAGCCAAACCCAATTAAATATCCTAAATACCCAAGAATCCCCAAATAGACTTTATTTAATCGGTATGGCCGAGGTTCACCTATTCTTAGCGACCGAGCTAGTAATTTGTGTTGTATTGCACAATACGAATCCACCCCCGAGCTCTTATCGATTTGTTGCTTTTTCTCAGGTTCTCCCTTTGTGATCTTGCATTCTGGGCATCTGATTTCTGCATCTGATTTCTGCATCTGATTTCTGCATCTGATTTCTGCATCTGATTTCTGTGTCTGCTTTTGCTTCGATTTTTCTGTCTCTCAGCCACTCGTTCACCTTTGTACTCTCGCCATTACTCCTCAATTCACACCTTCGAATCTTTCCCCCTCGGCACCCCAATGCGTCCGATCTCTATCTGTTGCTAGGGGCTTTATTACGCCAAGTCCGCAAGGAATTCGTACTCTCGCTTCACGTTCATTCCGTCACTGCGAGACTTCTCCAGCCACTCGCTCTGTCAATAGTTGACGTCTGGACTGCCCCTCATACGCTCGTTCACACCCTCGGTTCTCAACTGAGGGGACTCAAAGATGGTCAATACCTTCTCTGGGAGCGGCCCGGCACACGCTCAGCCCTCACTGCCCTCATTACCAGCCCACTTACAGTCCGATACACATCTCACGGCCCATCTCGCAAGCCGGTATGAAGATCCCCGACCCTGTTCATTGCAATCTCGGCGTAGCTAACGTGTGCCTTAGGTTTCATGTCGGATTACCGACTGCCCACCTGTCGTCTCAGGCCCTCATTGCTCTGAATACATATACATCAGCGACCAAAGGACCGGATGGCGGAAAAGAGGGAAGTGCTGCGGGCGAGGCTGAAGACCTCGCGCGCCGCGCCTTCACCCGTCTAGGTGCACGCGCTGAGAACCAAGCCGTTGTATTCCTGTAAGCTGAACCAACGTTCTATATAGGAGGAATATCTAACGTTTGATTAGAGGAGAGAGTGGATCTGGAAAAACCACCATTCGCTCGCACTTGTTGTCTTCGTTCTTATCCTTTTCATCAACCCCGCTCTCCTCGAAACTCTCATATGCCGCCTTTGTATTTGACACTCTCACAACCACCAAATCCGTCACTACACCCACCGCCTCAAAAGCCGGTCTCTTCCTTGAGCTTCAATATGATGGATCATCCTCCGTGAACCCCACCTTGATCGGTGGTAAGATCATTGACTACCGATTGGAGCGAAGCCGAATCTCTTCGGTGCCCACAGGAGAGCGAAGCTTCCATGTGCTGTACTATTTGCTAGCTGGAACAAGTGCGGCGGAGAAGTCACACTTGGGATTTGAGAATAGCATCCATGTTCAAACTGGTAGCAGGCTGTCTGGGGGAACTGTCAGCCACAAACGCTGGCGCTATCTCGGTCATCCCACCCAGCTCAAGGTCGGAATCAATGATACAGAGGGCTTCCAGCATTTCAAAACCGCGCTGCGGAAGTTGGAATTCTCCCGGGGGGAAATCGCCGAGATCTGCCAGATCCTGGCCAGTATCCTGCACATTGGGCAACTCGAATTCGCCACGGGTCAGTCTACCACCACCGGCGCGGAAGAAAGTGGCGGCTATTCTCACGAGGGTGGTGAGACTGTAACGGTGGTGAAGAACAAGGATGTCCTCGACAATGTCGCCGCGTTTTTGGGTCTCAGTGTTGATGCTCTGGAAAATAGCCTTGGTTACCGGACGAAGACAATCCATCGTGAGCGTGTGACGGTCATGCTCGACCCGAAGGGAGCGCGGGAGAATGCTGATGCATTTGCCCGTACTATTTATTCGCTCTTAGTGACCTACGTCATTGAAACAGTGAACCAAAGACTCTGTGCAGCGGAGGACAGTGTTGCTAACACCATCTCCATCGTTGATTTCCCCGGGTTCGCTCAAGCCCCTTCCACAGGGTCTACTCTCGATCAGCTTCTCAGCAATGCCGCAACTGAATCGCTCTACAACTACTGCCTTCAGTCATTCTTTGACCACAAGGCAGATATCCTGGACCGCGAGGAGATCACTGTGGCCGCGACAAGCTATTTCGACAACACGGATACCGTGCGCGGACTGCTGAAGCACGGCAACGGTTTGTTGAGCATTTTGGATGACCAGACGCGCCGTGGAAGATCGGATGCGCAGTTCCTGGAAAGCGTGCGAAAGCGCTTCGAGAACAAGAACCCCGCCATCTCTGTCGGTGGCACCAGTGGGTCAGGTGGCTATATGTCCCAGACTCGGAGTGCGTTCACTGTCAAACATTTTGCCGGCGAGGTGGACTACTCCACCACCGGCCTGCTTGAGGAGAATGGAGAAGTTATCTCGGGAGACCTGATGAACCTGGTGCGCTCCACCCGAAGTGACTTTGTGCGCGAACTGTTCCACCAGGAGGCTCTGCAGACCATATCCCATCCGCAAGAAAAGACAGCCATCATGCAGGCTCAAGTGAGCTCAAAGCCACTGCGGATGCCTAGCATGGCCAGACGCAAGACAGGACCCCCGTCTCGTTTCGCTGCGCCGAGTGCCCACCCCGAAAGTGAGGAAGGTGACGAACATGAAAGCCAAGTTGCAGGTAAGCGAGCTAACGGCCGGAAGAGCGGAATGCCTTCCGGCCCGGCTCAGGGGGCCGCCGGTCAGTTCCTTTCTGGCCTGGAGATTGTGAACAAATGCCTGAGCTCCTCAAACCTTAATCCGTATTTCGTCATCTGTCTCAAGCCTAATGACCGTCGCATTGCCAATCAGTTCGACAGCAAGTGTGTGCGGATGCAGGTCCAAACATTTGGTATCGCCGAAATAAGCTCGCGGCTGCGGAACGCCGATTATAGTGTCTTCCTTCCGTTCGGAGAGTTCCTTGGTCTCGCTGAAATCGGGAATGTTGTGGTGGGAAGCGACCGCGAAAAGTCTGAAGTTGTTCTCGACGAAAAGCGATGGCCTGGGAACGAAGCTCGTGTCGGTAGCACCGGCGTTTTCTTGAGCGAACGATGCTGGGCAGATATCGCCAAAGTGGGCGAGCGCGTGGTACCATCCTATGGAAATGCTGGTGCTGATGAAGGCGATGGGTTCCAAGCCGCCGGCGGAAACCCGGACTCCAAACTCCGACTTCTTCACCCCACCGACCAGTCTCCAGGTGCTTTTATCTATGGAGAAGATCCCAAACAGGGATACTTTGGCAGCCGCGAACTGGATGGACGCTCTGATGCAGGAGGTTCTGCGTTCAACTCCGGTGATATGTTCAAAAATCTTGACACAAAAGAGCAAATGCTTGAGAAGAACAACGAAAAGAAGATGGAGGAGGTCGACGAGGCTCCAACCTCTGCGGGTCGTCGTCGTTGGATGTTCCTGGTCTATCTCCTCACATTCTTCATTCCCGATTTCGTCATTCGGTTCGTTGGGCGAATGAAGCGCAAGGACGTGCGAATTGCCTGGCGTGAAAAGCTCGCTATCAATATGATCATTTGGTTCGCCTGTGGTGTAGCAGTTTTCATGATTGTGGGTTTCCCTGGAGTAGTTTGTCCAACTCAGGATGTTTACAACACGGCAGAACTCAGCGGCAAAAATGGCCAGGGTTCAGCAGAGTCTTATGTTTCCATTCGAGGCGTGGTTTTTAACCTCGGAAATTTCATGCCATCCCACTTCCCTGACATCGTTCCCCAGAAGTCCCTCAAGGCCTATGCAGGCACTGACGCCACCAATCTTTTCCCTGTTCAAGTCTCGGCTTTGTGCCAGGGTGTCAATGGGAAAGTGGATGCCAGCGTACCATTGGACTATCGATCGAATTTGAACGATTCCGCAGTCACAGCGTCCAGCTCCACCTTTGATGTTAACGCCAAGTACCACGATTTCCGCTCTTGGACTAACGACTCCCGAGCTGATTGGTTCTATGAGCAAATGCTCATGATGCGTTCAAATTACAAGAAAGGCTACGTTGGTTATACTTCAAAGGCAATCAAGAAGCTGGCGATCGATGATTCCAAGAAAGTTGTCAGTATCCACGGGAAGGTCTACGACATGACCTATTACATTGCTGGGCCCCGAGTACCTCGCTGGCCAGCGGGGAAGAACGGCACGGGCAATGTTGATACTGATTACATGAGCCCTTTGATTGTCGATATCTTCCAGGGAAAGCCAGGAGAGGATGTGAGCAAGTATTGGGATGAGTTGAATTTCGACACGGCACTCAGGTCCCGAATGCAACTTTGCCTTGACAACCTGTTCTTCATTGGCAAGGTCGACACCCGAGACTCCGTTCGCTGTCAGTTTGCACGGTACTTCATTCTTGCAATCTCAATCATGCTTGTTAGCATTATTGGCTTCAAGTTTTTGGCTGCATTGCAATTCGGGAAGAAGAATCTTCCGGAGAACCTAGACAAGTTCATCATTTGCCAAGTTCCGGTGTATACCGAAGACGAAGAGTCATTGCGTCGTGCTATGGACTCTATGGCTCGCATGCGCTATGATGACAAGCGCAAGCTACTGCTCGTTATTTGTGATGGTATGATTATTGGCCAGGGCAACGATCGTCCGACTCCCCGCATCGTCCTCGACATTTTGGGTGTACCCGAATCTGTCGATCCCGAACCCCTCAGCTTCGAGAGTCTAGGCGAGGGTATGAAGCAGCATAACATGGCAAAGATCTATTCTGGTCTCTACGAAGTGCAGGGCCACATCGTTCCTTTCCTGGTCGTTGTAAAAGTTGGCAAGCCTTCTGAAGTGTCCCGTCCTGGTAACCGCGGAAAACGTGATTCCCAGATGGTACTTATGCGCTTCCTCAACCGTGTTCACTACAACCTGCCCATGAGCCCCATGGAGCTTGAGATGCATCATCACATCCGGAATATCATTGGCGTCAATCCGCAATTCTACGAGTATATTCTACAGGTCGATGCTGATACCATGGTGGCACCCGATGCGGCCACACGGTTTGTTTCGGCGTTCCTCTCTGATACGCGTCTCATCGGCTGCTGTGGAGAGACGTCTTTGTCTAACGCCAAGACCTCTATTGTGACAATGATCCAGGTTTATGAATATTACATCTCTCACAACCTGACCAAGGCATTCGAAAGTTTGTTTGGATCCGTCACTTGCTTGCCCGGTTGTTTCACTATGTATCGCATCCGCACAGCGGAGAACGGGACACCTCTCTTTGTCAGCAAGGCCGTGGTCGACTCATACTCGGAAATCCGCGTTGATACCCTCCATATGAAGAATCTGCTGCACCTTGGTGAAGATCGGTACTTGACGACACTTCTTCTCAAGCATCACCCAAAGTTCAAGACAAAGTACATCTTCCGGTGCCATGCCTGGACAGTTGCACCGGAAAGCTTCACTGTCTTCCTTTCCCAGCGTCGCCGATGGATCAATTCTACGGTTCACAACTTGATGGAATTGATTCCGCTGCAACAGTTGTGTGGTTTCTGCTGTTTCAGTATGCGATTCATTGTGCTCATCGATTTGCTCATGACCGTCATTCAGCCAGTCACAGTTGCCTACATCGCTTACCTGATCTATTGGTGTGTGAGCGAGCCAGATGTGCTGCCTATCACCTCCTTTATTCTTCTTGGTGTCATCTACGGTCTACAGGCCTTAATTTTCCTCGTTCGGCGCAAGTGGGAAATGATCGTCTGGATGTTGATCTACCTCCTAGCCATTCCCATATTCTCCCTTGCTCTGCCACTGTATTCCTTCTGGCACATGGACGACTTCTCCTGGGGTAATACGCGTATTATCACTGGGGAGAAAGGTCGCAAGGTTGTGATTTCCGACGAAGGCAAATTTGACCCCGATTCCATTCCCAAGAAAATTTGGGAAGACTACCAAGCCGAGCTGTGGGAATCGCAGACTTCGCGCGATGACCGATCGGAATTCTCCGCCCACTCATACGGCACCAGGCTGCCTCCCTTCCCGCAGTCAGAGTATGGATTCCATACCGGCTCGCGCCCGGTCTCGCAACTCGACTTGCCTCTTGGGGGCGGTGGTACTCGTTACTCGGTTACCCCGTCTGAAATGATGAGCAACTTCGGCATGGAGGACCTCAGCCATCTACCTCCTGATGATGAGATTCTCGAAGAGATCCGCAAGATCTTGGCGACTGCAGACTTGATGAAGGTCTCGAAGAAGACCGTCAAGCAGGAGCTTGAAAGACGGTTCGATGTCAACCTGGACGCCAAGCGGCCATACATCAATTCTGGTAAGTCACCATTTATTCAATATTTTAATGGACACAGCTAACATATATGCAGCCACCGAAGCCGTTTTATCGGGTGTTCTTTGAACGATCTATCTATTTACGCCATTCCGATTCCTCTGTTTGGTCCTTCTGCAGTGTGGACATAGGGTTCATTTGACTAGCATGTGTTATTAATTCCTTCTACTTGTGTCTTGATTGTTCTTTTTACAAGCGAACTTATGCATGGATGAGAGCTTTGCGCAGCGATTTCCTTTCAGCGCTTGATCTTCTTGGAAATTTTGGTCCTTTTCCTCATAAAACTACTATCTGTATCTCTGAAATCGATAATTCCCAGAGGTTGTTTCTGGTGTATGACTTTTCATCTATCTGAATGTCGAGTATCGGATCCATCACGGGTAGTAGGCTTCGTATTAATCTGCTCTGAAAAGGACAAACAGCTCAGGGTACCTCAGCTCTCTACCATTTGCCCTCAATGATCTTTGAAGTGATGTGCCTTATTCTCACACGGTTACTTCCACTTTCTTTTCTTCACTTTTCTCTCACTTTTCTCTCACTTTCCATCTCTTGTTACTACACCAACTACAACATTCGCTATTCACCCATCATACTGTTTTTAAATGTCTGCTACCGTTCTCACTACTGCGGCCCCTGGTTCTCCTCCTCCGCCTCCTCCGCCTCCTCCGCCTCCTCCGCCTCCTCCGCCTCCTCCTCCTCCTCCTCCTCCTCCCAAGAAGCCGGCCGACAGGCCATTTCTGCAGAGACGGCTGAAAAAGCAAAGGGCAAAACAGGCCAAGAAGGAGAAGGTAAGGCATTATCCAGCTGCCATGCATCCCAACATGTCCTTTCTTTTATCCCCATCAGATGAAATACAGTCTCTACATGATAACCCACGTGTATCATGTAGTCTGTATTGTACAAGTGAAAGCATGGATACTAACAATGGCTCAAGACCAGGGCCCTGGAGCAAGCTAAGCCGGCGGCTCTCAAGGGGTTAATCCCCAAAAAGTCTAAGGAAGACTCTCCCATTGTGAGTTGCCCCTACACTACTTCGAAGGCAGCAGTCCTAATGCAGTATAGGCCGCCCCAGAGCCCAAGAAGGTGCGCTCAAAGCACCCAAGGCTCCGCAAACTGCCCTCCGGTGCCACCCTGGCCCAGGCAGTCTGGCGATATCTCCGAAAGAAGGATACATAGGGGAGGAGAATAACTGTTATGTGAACGGCTGTCGTTGTGCGAATAAAATATATGCTTGACCTTGGAGGTCGTTCCGAGTGTCACGATGAAAATTCAATTTTGTTGTCTCATAAGCCGAACATGTAGACAGTACCCAGTGGGCATTTATGCCGTCGATTAGTCGTTGCATGCCTCAGGTCTCAGGCCTCGGATTTTGGGGACCAGGCTATTCTTCTTCCGATAATCATTTCAAGCATAGGGGTACCTTCTGGTCTGCGAATGATGCTAGTACAGTACTTGTGCATATGATCCAGCGCCTCTACATCTCTAGCGAAATGAGAATGATGTGTCAGCAGCACTCGCCGCTTCCATGACTGTCCAATGGTTTGATCCTATCTGGGGTGAAATGACCTTGGAAGCGATATCCTCCTGACTGTTGGCAGATGAGACAACCCTTGCGGACTGTTTGGTGATAGGAAAAGTGATGATTATTGGGAGTAAAGACAATCCGCGGGGGGGAGGGTCCGGTGAGTTCCTGCCTGGGTCTGATATCAGGTTTGGTTGTTGATGCTAATTATCTTTCAATTCACCAAGATGGGAAAGTACCGTGCTTCTTCCCAGCGTCCGTCTCCCAAGATTCCATCTCTCCAGCGCCTGTCGGTAGTGCTTGTAGCCCGGGAATTCCTACCCTGTACTCGAGGAGGAAGATCCAGGCGGGTAGAAGAGAGTATAGTCCAAACATGTGGCCCTCTCGAACGGCCCTTGGTTGATCATCAACGATACTGTGGAATTCACAAGGTAGGCTCTTTGCCTGGGAACGCTTTGGGTGGAAACAGAACCTATTCGCACAGGTACAGGTTAAGGCCAAGTCACCGCGCCAGTTCCGGAACAATAATCGACTAGGTCGGTACCTAGCACAGCAGGGGACTCATCTCCAAAATGTGGTGGAATACATGAAAAGCTGGTTCTCGGGCCGGGCCGGTCTCCCCACTCGTCATGGACCCACTTTCCCTTCAGAAGCAACCTTCCTTGGAAACCTTGGAAGTTATATGTTCGGGCACTTCCAAGGTTGATGCGAAACCCCGGTTTTGTAGATATGCACCTAGGCGTGTAACTGGGCGAGGTGGTCGTAGCCGGCTTGGTTCAGGCGCGCCCAGCAATGACCTTACGTTGGGGACGTTTCTCAGCGCTGTGATCTTGCTGTAGGAACCTCTTTCCGGGGAGGGGCTGTACATTCGCGATGGAAAATGTGCACACAGGGGCACAAGATATGCTTTATCGTCCATGAATAAAGAAAACGGACTGGGATAGTGGTAAAAATGTTCAATGTCCCTTGTGGGGTTTATTTTGACCACATACATGGCTGGGTACGAACAGGAAAGAACGAACATGATAAACTTAATTACATTGAAAAAAAAAATCAAAAAAATGTGTCCAAAGGCAAATTTGGCTAGAGAGGAGTATTGAATATACAAGATGTTCAGCCGCTCTAGTCAAATTCACGAAGGAGCTACCTACATATATGTACATACCTCCCGGGCAGGTACGCAATGTACATAGATAATCAATTTCGGGTCTCCCAACGTACGCTGTTCGGGTATTGAGCACCTGCACCGTACAAGGAGACCAAACCCATGATGCCCACTTTTCCACGACCCCCACCTACCCTTGAGGCACCTACAAGGGTCAGGCTTCCCACGGCTTTGTGGCCGGCAAATTTTCGGTTAGCACTCATTCAGAGAATGAGCCGCACAGACACTTGCAAAATCCAGGGGAGCAAAGCTCAACCCGAAATTTAGCCAGGTAGGCAGAAGAAGGGACGCATTTACTGCAGCGGGTTCATGGTGTTCCCGAAGGAACCCACCAAGCCCTGGAGGGTTAAAATACAGGTCAGTATATTCCAAGCTGGTATGTGAGGAGGAGTCATAAATCGTTATGGGTGTGACATACCTGAAGGACTTGAAATGGATAGAGATGTGGAGAGGGGGTGTGGAGAGGAGAAGAAGAGAAGGAAGAAGAGAGGGGACGGGGTTTTATAGTGCGCACCCAGGGGTGAGACATTTACCTAACCCAATTAGGCTTAGTAGCGTTTGTTTCACGTGTCCATGTGAGACACCAGTCCCAATTAGGCTTAGTACTTGTTGAGCCGCATCCTATATCCACTATATAATTTTGAGTCTCCAGTACTTCCTAGTACTAGCTAGAATAGGTTAAATTATTGTACCTGGCACTCCTAGCGTAACCAGAGCTTCTTAACACTACACACGTAATGATGTCGGGCTAAAGTAGATTCAGTTACCAGGTCGGAAATATCTCTCTTTTCCTCCTCCCATATCCCCCAGGACTACTCTCTCAAGTGTGTCTCGGCACGCATTTTAACAAGCATTGTTACTCCTTATTTTCCCTCTGCGTGCTGCAATCATGACCGAAAGCTCTGCCGATGCTCCTCCGCCCACCCCTCCTTCCACCCACCCAAGCAAACGCGGGAAGAAAGGCCCCTTGCGCAAGATGAAGGCACACCAAAAGGCCATCAAGAAGCGCAGGTCGGCGCGTATTACCGCGCGCTACAATGCCCTGGTTGAGCACTACCTGCAACATGTGAGTTCCTCCAATGCAGATTCTGTTTTGGGAGTCCATTGGATGTAGTCGACTACAATACCAATACTACCATTACCGGTGACCATGGAAGCTTATATCTAATACCGCCAATAGGGGGGTTCAGCCCATACAGAGGAGATGCGCACTCTATGTCTCAGAGTCCTCCGCGACATTGCAGTGGTAAGTTCCCTAATACTGGTAATGTGATATTCTAACCTTTCCGGTATTGATAGGATGGAGACCACCGAGATAACCCTTCTGTCGAGCCAAAGAAGAAGGACAAACAGACTGGCGACTCCATTGCCTAATTGCTTGTTCTGGGTCCTTCCTTTTCTGTTTTGAAAAAGACTGGGGTTAATTGTGACTGGGCCAAAGATGATTACTGCTGTTTCTAAAGCTTATGCCCGAGTTCAATTTCATTCTGTGAAAGCTCGAGCCAATGTCTTGTTCTTTTTTTTAGAGAAAATCGCGCTAAGGCCGTCCGTACCTACATCAATCTGCCGCAGGCTAGTGTAGTCGTCACAAGTCGATGGCTTGATTTGCAGTCTCAACGAGGATGTACGACGAAGGTATCTTGAATTCCCCATTCGTCCTCATCGCCCGTCTCTCACCCGACTAGCGACCAGTCTCAATACCCCGAGTATCCTTCACACGTTTGGATAATTTGGTCCACGACTCTGGGCAATCGAGGCCACCGATAATCCCCGCCTCGGGGCACCGTCGCCTGCCGAGTCCAACTTGGCCATCCCACATTTGCATATCCATCGCACCTTCGGCCAATCCTAACACTATACAAACTCTTCGCTCGTTTTGAAACCTTAATCGCCGTCGTCCCTTGACTCCAGTATAGCCCTTCTGCGTCCGGTTACCCTGCCCCGTCGACCCCGAAACACGTTGACAGCACATAAGGTTCATTTTACTGGTATCTTTGGATGCATCCTTGACGTGACTGTATGGACGCACGGTAACGGTTTATTGTCGACTCTCTTCGTCTCCAATACCTCGACATCATACCAGAAGCAGTTCTATCGTATTGCAATCACATAACATTTGGACAGCGGCAGCTTTCGCCCGAGCCTCTATAATCTCTGCTTCATTAGACCAACCTGTGTTTTGGTGAACAATTGTTTACAGATTTCATAGTCAATACCGGAAAATTATAGCTGACCGATACTTGAATCCCAGCCTACTGCCGACAATGTAGTTTTATATACTGTCGACCGACAGTAATTCTAGAGAGGGCCATGCCCACCGTTGACCGCAAGGTAGAGAGTCAAGAGGCTTATTGGAAGTCTACATATAGATTGAAGGGAATTCTTAAAACATATACACATGAAAATGGAGCAGAAACAAACCCGAGGACATATCTCGTACAACTCGAGTCCTATACCTCGATGTGTGCAGTCTCGATTGGTTTTTCAATCGTCCCGGTGTTCAAAGTTCGGTGGTGGCCAGGGAGAACGGGATGGCCTCTAGTTTCCCAAACACCCCCAGTTATTCCGCCTCTTGAGAAGAGGTGATCAACATCTTCCAATTCCAGGCCTTTGGTCTCGGGGAAGAAGAAAAAGACCATTGGGATCTTGGTTCAGTCAGTACCATATAACATCGAAACTGGGTTCGGAATCGGGGTCATACCCAGGCAAAACAGAAGCAGGCAAAGATGATAAATGTTTTCCATCCAATATTGTCAATTGCTGTTGGTGTAATTTGGACGACAATGACTGCAAGGGTTAGCGAAGCCACTTACTTCCAATGGGGACCAGTCAACTTACAGACACAAATCCAATTGACGAAGCCACCAAAAGCTTGAGCTCTAGCCCGGATACGAGTAGTCGAGATTTCAGAAGGGTAAAACCTTGTTAGTTGTTAGCAATGACACGCAATCACGACCAAGGTAGGCAGCAACGAACCAGGGAACTGGCAGATATCCAATGCCGAGGAACAACTGGAATATGAAGACAAACACAGTAGCTGCATATGCACACGGCGCAGTGCCAATTGAGAGTAGAATAGAAGTCATCACAAAACAGAGACAGAGACCAGCGGCGGAGACCATGAGTGATACCCGTCGGCCGAATTTATCCATGCTCCACAAGGGGATGACAGAGCCAACGAGGTACGCGAGAGAGGTGCAGCCGCCGAGAACCAATGATAAATTGCGAGATAGATTCATGGCATTCTGTTTTGACATATTAACTTATCTGTCCAGCTGGAGATGGGCATAGTAACATACCTGGTAGACAATGGGGGCATAGTAATTTATCATGTTTGAGCCTAAGATATGTCAGTACGTCGATCCTACAGAGCCCGAGGTGACGTTGCCCACCTGTAAACTGTTGCTGGATATTAACAACTGCAGCCAGGATCATGCGACGAAGATTGCCCATCTGGCCACCCGACCAGAGCTCCTTGTACTTGAAGGGTCCGCCAGCAGACTCAATCTCGATAGATGATTCAATTTGATGACGAAGATGAACAACCTCAGGACTGGACTCATTAGCGGGCTGATCCAGTTGAAGACGTGCCAAGACTGACGCTGCCTCGTCACTGCGGTCTTGTTCACAGAGCCAGCGTGGTGAGTCAGGCAGGGGAATCATCTGTAGAACCAAGAAGATGGCAAAGAAAGCCTGGAAACTGATTGGGAACCGCCATTGAACGGGCGTGTCCACAAAGCTCAGTCCATAGTCCAGCCAGTATGCAATACAGAGACCGAGAATTGTAACAGTGCCCTGGGCAGAGAGCAACATGCCACGCTGTTCTGGGCGCGCTAGCTCGGATTGGTAGGCTGGAACGGTACTGCTGTTGATTCCATTGCCAATGCCAGTGACAATTCGGCCAACGAGGAATTGGGGAACGGTATAGGAACTGCCAAGGATAATTGTTCCTATAATCATGATTGAACCACCAGCGATAATCATCTGCCGGCGACCGAACTTGTGGCCAATGACGAGACTGAGGAGACAGCCGACTGCACAACCGATATCGTAGATCGAAGTAAGGAGACCTTGCATCGTGCTGTCAGGATTGTTAAATGTTTGTCCAAACTGATTGTTCGCGCCAATTAGGCCGCTCATAACTCCCTGGTCATATCCCAGGAGAAGAAAGGCTTGACAGCTTGCAGCTGTCACAGCCCAGTGTAGGTATCTTCCGCGCAAGACCATATTGTTCTAGGTCGATGGAAAAGCTGGAGAGATGTCGAGATCCGGGCAGGTCCTTTTCTCCGCTCGTTCAATCATTTCAAATCCCATGGCATCTCGGACCAATCTTGCCCGAGAGGGATTGGCTGTTCGGTTTAATGCGAACCCGGGGCCGCCATTGATCTTCACCCATGGGACGAAATAGGACTAGCGCGGTATTTTCCCCGCGTCTTCCCCACATGCCGACTAATCCTTGTCCGGCGGGAGGGACAGGGATAATCTGAACGCCACTGACACCTTCTGATGACCTCGGGAGTATCTGGGTTTCGGAGATCCCGAGACTCAGTGCCGCTGTTAACGTCTCTTTACGTTAGCCTAGTGCAGTCATAGTACATGAATATACTGCAAGTACTTAGCGACCTAGGTGGACCAAGTGGCGTATACACTTGAAAGAAAACGAGATTCATTACACTTGCTTTATGGATAATAAATAGTCGAGCCAGTAGACAGAATAGGTATAGTTGGGACTTTTTGGTACTATTATCCAGCGTTGCAAAGCTCTGACATCTGACATATAACGGGACAGGTTCCTGTCCGAGACCAAAGCAACGCTAACTTGCCGACATTGTGACTACAAGCTACTACTGACTACAATAATACAAATTAGTACATTTAAGTGCAAACCATTTTGAGGTAATGAATTAACATATATCTAAAGGTCCAAGTACCGGTCCACAGCCTCGATCTGACGGGCAATCCAATACCGGTCGGAATATCGAGACATGAGGTTATCTTGAAGCACAGCCAAATGGCCCCGAAGCTTGCGAATTTTTACTAGAAATTCGGATTTGTGTCCGTAGTAGCCACATCCATTCAGCACAGTACGGCATCTTGGCATCTCCCTGTACATAGTGAGACTAGCCCGCTCAATGACATGGACCTGGTCAATAAGGTCGGCAAGGTTGTCAGCAGCCAGCGCCAGGCGGAAGGGTGAAATCCCACTGCGGGCCATAATGGCGTCAATCTCGACCTGTAATCCAGCTATGAACTGATCGCGTGCGCGCAGAAACTGGTGTTCAGCATTTCCTGACGTCACGAGCATAGTGATACCTAAATGGGTACTCTCCGACAAGCCTAAGCAGGAAATTGTAGGTCTTTCGTGGGGCCAGCTCCTAGTGGCGACGGAGTTGTAGCTGATTCAGAGATGTCGAATGATGTTGATGATTCTTGAGGATGAGAACAAGTCTATTTATGCCTTTCCGCTAAAGGAACATGATCATTGGGGTTAAATGAGGATGATGTGACAGAAGCAAAAATGCGAGTCATAAAGACTTCCCTTGTGTTCTTTGTCTCTTTCATGGTTCCATTCATTCTTTGTTGATTAAACTTGATAAGGAATTACGAATGAGACTTTCCTTACGATCTATCTTTGTGTCGCTTGCGATGCGAATGCCCTATTCTTTGACATACATATTTGAGAAAGTCACCTGTAGTTCTATATCCTTTGGTCCATAACATGATCCCCTCGTAATCTCGAAAGCCTATTCCCCAATACATACGACCATACTTATACTACATCAAGAAAATAGACTTGATGCGTATTCTAATAGATCGATTCTTGCCGACGCAGACATAGCTTTGACAGCAGCTGTGAAATATGGGATGTCGACGCCCTTAAAAGAACAGCTTCTCCCATGAACGCCGATAGTCACAATGCCAATCTCATCGTCACCCGAAATGGCCTCGTGGATTAACATTTGTTTGTCAACTGAACCACGGACCACAGTGCTACTAATCTCCTTTTCCAAAAAGAAATAGGGCAAATCAACCCAGCCCAAGTCTGAGTCCCCCAGGGTGAGATTGAAAGTCACATGTCCCTAAACGTGTCAGGCCATACTTATCTCCCAGTGCATGGGATGAATTAGCGTACCAGCTCAACAATGAAGGGACTTGGGTTGCGCACGGAGATCGTGGCATTGAAGTTATATCCATCAATAGGAGGATCGAGGAGTTCTATGCTGGTGACGTTGAATGCGCCCTCGGCATTGATAAAGTCTGCCAAGCTTAGAAAGATTTACCACCAGTGGGAAATTTAGTACGGCATGGCTCACCTGTGACATTATAACCTAATTCAACATCGTTAGCTTGTCTCATACATAGGTAGGCAAGGGACTCACTCACTGGCCACATTCATGATCTTATGAATGTTCAAACGTGCGGTAGGCAGAGCACCAAATTTCAAATCTGGCGAACCTTCCACCAGAATGGAAGAGCTCTTGTTAGATGCAGCTGCAGAGGCCAGTTGCGACAGACAGTCGACACAAGACAAGTCCAAATCTTGGTCTATCTCAAGGGTGGCTCCGTTGCCAAATGCGATATTTGGCACAGGGAATACTGTCAAAACCTCATCGGTATCTTTCAGACGACATGTGGCGTTGAATGCAGTCATATGACCACTACCACTAAACCCACCTCCCATTCGAAGGCTTTGAGTTTGTTTAATATGGAAGGCAGTAGGCCGGGGGTTGGTAATCTCGAGGCCGTCATAGTCGTACTCGTACTTATCGATATAGTCGTTCGCGAAATTGGGAATCCCAACATAAGAGCTGAGAAATGATTAGTACAGGTGGTTATAAGTTTTCATGATGAATCTCACAGCGGGAGAATGATGACGAGTACGGAGATGCAGAACGCGACCAAATAAGCCCAGCAGAATCTCTTCATATGTTCCTTGGATCGGTGCCACAAGGTCGGCTTTGCTGGGGCTGGCAGTGCCTCATCCACCTCAGATTTACTTGAGACGTCGGATTTTGACATGAGGGGCGCAAGGATGTTGGGGTGCCAAATGTTTTGCTTTTAGCCCAAGTCATGGATGGTGAAAGTCTGGTATATGGCAGTGTGACAACTGCTTCCCATACTGTAGTGTGTAGAGGTAGACGCAGGTCAAGAAGAAGTATCATGGGGCTTGTATCAACCAATTTCATAAACTAATTGTCGCATCGTCGCTTAGAATTCTGTTATTATACCCGATGTCGATCACACCCGCCTTTCACATGGCAGAGAGATGTGCACACCAATGATTCATTTGCCATGTCTAGATGAGGTTCTAATTCTGATTCAAAACGAGAGAATGCCTTCGCACGACCCCAGTAACTGACATTATAATATTACTTCCGGGATCAGCGAAGTCGTCGCCAGTTCAAGGGCCAACGTTCGGTATATAAATGGAAAGCGAGGCTCGAGACAAGAAAACTGGGGTGTCGGGCGGCGAAAGGAGTCAAAAGTGGCCAATCAAGAGCTTTAGTGGGTGATCGGGTTGCCCCAAAAAGGGGGATAGGGCCTCGTACTTGTCGTACTGGATACGTGATCAGCACAATGGCATTTGATGAATTGCAGATCGTGCACGGAATAGAATGATCGGCGTTGACAGGGACTGACCTCGGCTGTGGATTAATCCGCTTAACGTCAAGGTGGACCAGGAAACTGATGCAAGCTGTACGCTGTATATGACATGCAAAATAAAAAAGAAATGGAATTGAAAGCCTCGTCTTGAAGCCCACGAGTGATTGTATGTAGTGTCCGGCGCTCGTATTCATGTGGTGAATGGATTATATATTGTAGCTAATATGGTCCACGGGTGCTCTACACAAGCTACGGAGACTGGGATATTATCCCAAAATTAATTCATCAATTATTTATAATCTAACAGTTTCTTCTATAATAGGAGCCTGGCTGGCGCAGTAGTACTTCTAGAAGTCTCGAGTTTATATTAGCCGGAATTACTCCCTTCCCGTATATTTATTTAGTCTTTTACTTTCCCTAACTAGTTAGTTATATAGTACCTAGTTAGATAGCTACCTTAGGCATTACTTACTAGCGTTAGGTATCACTCGCCTAGCTATTAGCACTACTTTATAATCCTAATGTAGGTTAAATAGCTAAGCAAATCCTACTCTTTACAAATCACACTCGCTTTACTTTTCTATCCCCTTATATGGTAGTAGTATTAAGTCAGTATAGTACACTTCTCTCGTTTATCATGGACCTCCTCGCGATTCGTTCCACCGAGATCCTGTATCGATTTTTGTCCGTCTCCCTAACTACAACTTGAATGAGCATATAGTCCCCCGCTCAGCGTCCGGTATCCCGTATTCTAAATGAAATTCCTAGAACAATAGTGGCTTTGCGACTTAATTGATTGACTTTGAGTGGCTGGCTCTAAACTTGTCGAGATAAGCTGTGGCATCGAGTCCAGGCTGGACAGCTTCCTAGCTCACTAAATTGCTAACAACTCACACAAAAGATGGTCTTAGTAGAGCCTCGGAAGATGCAGCCCGTACACTGACCAGTATGGCGAACCTGGCATCGACGTTTGGAATCGGGAAAAAGAAAAGTCCATTGATCACCTCGACACTGTTGATTATACAGATGAAAGTCTGTACAGCAGCGTTCTATGTGTGAGAACAAAAATAATATGTGAAAATACTATGAATGTGGAAATTTCAATATGCTGTGAAAAGTAATGATTGTTTTGTCTAATCTTCTTCATACATGGAAAGAAGCATCTATTTATGCTTCTTTTTCGTATGCTCCCGCTATGACAGATCAGAAAGACTCGGTGAGAGTGAACAACATGGACTCGGGGACAAGAGGCAGGAATAACCGAGTACATGGCCAAAAGCAGCGATAATGTAGTGAGATTATGACCTGTATGCTGGTGACAGCAATGTCATGATCTAGCTGCATATAGCCAAGGAAACCAAGCTTCTTTTTGTAGGAGCCTGGGTGCCAATTCTGCATAACAGAGATCTGCAGGATACCCCACTGATTAGGGTTAGCGTTGTAATGATGAAAATGGCCAGTATTAATGGAAATTAGGGGTTTTCAACAGACACTATACTATATAAAACCGAGACTTTGCTGCAGTGGAAATTCGAGGGACTGAATTCGAGGGACCGAATGTTGATGTGTTAAGAATTGTCCTTTATTCTATTCTCTTAGGAATTCAATTCTCGAAGTGTATCGCAAAACTCCATAATTCTAACCTCGTTGTTGTCCCACGTGGATAAGCCAACGGGAATCGCCTCACGTGTCGATTACCCCTGATCGGCAGAGGTTTACTATGCCTACGGCATAGTAAACCGGGTCCCAAGCATGTATTTAAAGAGCTTTTTTTCCAGGTTTTACCTAGATTAGACAAATTTACTTATTTAATTCCCACCTTTGATTGAATGGTCAGTAGTCACGAATCACGATATGGCGGGAATCGGAAGACCAGGTGGAACTTTCGTTGGAGCATTTGAAGGGGGAATGATCTCAAAATGAAAGAAGTAACGGGAACTGTGGTCCAAGTATCCATGAATGTATATATTTACGCAGGCCCAAGAACTGGTGTGTAGTCGATTCAATGGCAGGTTTCAGCGGGAGACCATCTACTGAGAAAATTACCTGAACACACGAGAACCTTGGGAAGTTATGTATATACCTTTTGCATATGCACTATTAAGTAGAGGCATTAGCGGAACGCTCTCACCAAACCCCTTTAGAATGGGAATTCATGGATCCTAGTTTGGGTTCTCGGTGTCCAAAAGGCGGCCACCATTGCCTGATATTTAAGACACCTATACGGAGTACCTACCGGGTGACTCACTGAGAAAGCCTTTAAGCAGCGGTGTGGAGGCTAACAGGTAATGAAGGCTACTCGCATCACACTCGGCTTTACAGTATCTGCGATGTTTATCTCCGTCTTTTTAGGATCCATGGATATAACATTTCTTTGTTTAAAGATATGTGATGCATCCCCAGTGTCTAATCTAATTCGTCGGTTTGGATACTAGCCGTTACACTGTCCATACAATCCTTTCGCTAACCAATAAGCACTTGTTTAGTATATAGGATTTGGCCCACTTTGCTAGGCAGTTGCGACAGGGATGCTTTAGTGGATTTACAGTTGAGCTGTTTAAACCGGAAACCTCTCATTTACGCAAGTCCCATCATATGTGACATCAGACTATACATCCAGGACTAAAGGGCTTAAATGAACGTCCTCCCCTACCGGTCCTTGAACATCCTAATCTCAATTTCTTTGAGAACACATCCATTTATCCACCATGTCTTCTACCTCCCGAATCTGGCTCATCACTGGCACCTCGTCTGGATTTGGCCTCGAGTTGGCTAAGGTGGCCGCCAATAGCGGAGATCGTGTATTGGCCGCCACTCGGAGTCCGCATAAATTAGCCGAGCTCGAGTCAGCCAATCCCAACATCAAGGCTGTCTACCTAGACCACAACGAGCCCCCAGCCCAGATCCAGGAAGCAGTCAAAACCATCCTAGCTGTCTATGGAACGGTCGACATTGTCGTCAACAATGCCGCCTACGTGCACACAGGAATGCTGGAAGAGGCCACCGCAGAAGAGACTCAGCGTCAATTCCAAGCCAATACATTCGGCCCCCTGAACCTCTACCGCGCCTTACTGCCCCACCTCCGCGCTAAGGGGTCAGGCACTTTGGTTACGATCGGCTCTATGGCCGCCTGGTACCCCATGGCCGGCTGCAATCTCTACAACGCCTCCAAGGCTGCTCTGCGCTGGCTCGGACTTGGACTCGGGGGTGAAATCTCCCAGTTCGGGATCCGCCACTGTTTAGTTGAACCGGGCTTCTTCCGTACCGAGTTGCTGAACCCCAAATCCAATATTACCCCGACCGACAAGACCTCGCGCCTATCGGCCTACAAGGAGGTAAACGACACAACCGACTCCAACTTTGCCGCCTTTAACGGCGCCCAACTGGGTAACCCCGTCAAGGGCGCGCAGGTTATCTACGATGTCACTACCTCCACGGGAGTCGCGGAGGGGAAATCCCTACCTGCTTTCTTGCCTTTGGGCAGTGATGCCAGCGAGGCGATTGGCAAGGCCGCATCTGAGACCTTGGCGGCGATTGAGCAATGGCGGGAGATTAGTGCCTCGACGGACTTTCCCAAGGGTTCGTAATTGAGTACTTGGTTTTATGGGTATTCTGAGGGAATGTGCTCATCCATGCTGTCCGGGACAACGCACAAGTGCTTGCCCAAGGTTGTGCACGCGCTTGTCCGGCTTGTGGACATGGGTTTGTATTCACAGGATCTGTGGAACGTTTCGCCTTGCTCAGCCCTTGGCTTTTCTACATAGAGGCTAGACTTGCCGCTCCTTTTGATCATATCACCGGTCAATTTATGCATTTTTTTGGAGCTTTTCTCTCTCCCATAGCCTTACATATATCACCGTCAAGGGACAGTCCCACTAGTTGCCAGCATTAAAGTTCATCTGGCTCTTAGCAGACTCCGATTGGTAAACTCCCTGATTGGTTCAGACAGCCGCACTAGCCCTATCAGGATTAGCTTATCTTAATTAAGTGGGGTGCCTAGCCCCCTGGTATCCTGTCGGAGCACGCCCGGGCGGGCTGGTAACCTTGGAACTCACCTTGTATGAAATGCTGGATATACTTAAGAATATTACCATCTTCCCTATCTCCGACCATGACTTAACCAGTGCTTTGATCCCACCTGGGCATCGTACTCATCCAAGGTTAATATGTGTAAAGTGGACTTCAGGATGTATGCAGGTGGGTACACAAGGATTCCCTATCGGCCCTTGACATTGACTTACAGTGCCAAGGTGTTAAGTAGAGCTTGTTTGAATTAGGTACGAAATTGAAACCGCCTTGACTGCTGATCGCGGGACTACCTAGGTAGTTTCAAGCTAATACTTAGGAACCCATGCTTCGGTACTTTTTCTACGACAGTTGAGTCATATTTACTTGAGTATATAAAAGCTGATTTAATCAACTTTAGACGAATCCCAATATTTCTATCCTAAAACTACCTAACCAACTATTATTGTATTTGTTGTACACCAAGATCTGTGAACCTGGAATTATAACCCATCCAGGTAATCCGTAGAAACCCAGCGCTTTCTAAAGTTCCACAACGATCTGCGCAAAATTATCCTTCCTTCCTCTCCCAGCAACTCGGCTTACTTGCTTGCATATTTACTCGACGAGCGCCATTTCTGGCCGTACTGGTTTGATTTTCGAAATTTAGCACAAAAAGAAAATCAAGAAACTCCAATGGTTTGCTAGGAAGAAGGAAAGGTGAACTGGGAAAACGTACCTGGTACAAGACAAAGAGGGGCGGGATCATGCCGAGACTAATGAAGCCCAGAATACTAGAAGCCCATCCGATGCCGAGCGATTGCAGCATGCTTCTCGCAGCGAGTGGCAACGCTCCGCCAAATGCGCTGCGGAAGAAAGCGTTGCCGGCAAAGACGCCAGCGACATGGCTTGGGTATGATTGGCCCAGATAGTTGAGAACGGTCTGGAACGTGAGGTGGAATCCCGGGGCAAAGAAGGCGGTGCCGATGATAGGGAGGATCCAGTGGACACTGCTTGGGTGGTTAGTATTAACTCGGGCTTGAGCTAGTAGAGCGGAACTATTCAAACTTTAGAATGAAATCCCACATACTTTTCACGGGAGGTCCAGCCGAATATGAAGAGGCAGATAGGGATGCAAATTGCTCCCACTGCACCTGGCAGGATTTGCTCTTCGGGTTCGACGATTTCGTTGCTTGCCTCCTTTCGGGCTACATGGGGCTGGAAATAGTAATGAATCCAGAGCATGTAGGAGCTGACGGAGATGACTGCGCCGACGAATATGCCAAAGAAGGAAACTGTAGAGTTGATTGGGTCAGTCACAGAGTTGGAAGAAGAGGCAAGCTTGGAAAAAAGAACCTACAGCTTTGTTCCATTCCTGTGAAACCGTAGATTTCCCCGAAGACTAGACAAGGCAAGACAAAATCAGTGGACGTCTTTTCATCAATCAACCCCATGCACCAATTCATTCACTTACCGTACGGGAAAAACTCATACCAGAGATATAGAATCCCGTATATGAACATAGTGTGGATATTGATGAATAGGATCACAGGGTCAATGAAGGAGAGTCGGAAGTCAACGGCGATCTGCTCGAGCATCGCCCGGAACAGGTTATTCTCGGTGGTTTCCGCCTCACTCGGGCTGCAATACCTATTATCCCCAGTTACCTGGCGCAGATGAGCGGCCCGACGATAGAGAATGTTGTCGGCCAGAGTTTCTGGGAGCAGGAAGAACATAAACACTGTCGACATGGCGGCGATTCCAGCGATCAACCAGAGTGCTGCAGACCACGAACCCCAGCGGTCGCTAATAGGTCTAATTAGCAATCTGGGCGAGAGAGAACAAATAAAAAAGGCACAGAAAAGACTTACACCACGGCGGTGCCCAGTAACTAAAGAGATAAAAAGTTTCAAGGTCAGGACCGTCCGATCATACTAGTCGTAGGTAAGGAGCAGACAACTTACAGGGCCGAAAGCTGGGCCACACACTCCGCTCAGGACATACACTGCCAACGCGTAGGGTAATTCACGGGGTCCAAACACCTCAGCAATGGTAGTGCCACCGATACAGGTGGGAGAGGCCCCGACTAGGCCACCTAGAACACGGAGAATGATAACGGTCTCTATGTTCTTCGCCAACGCACTCCGATGCTGAATAGACAGAAGGCCAGTGAGCCGAGCAGGTAGACCGGGGTGCGACCGATGGCCGGCAAATTGGAAATGGGCGACAACTGAATATGAAGGGCTAGTTGTTAGTGATTCCAGACTAGGGTCAATATGTCCGTCGGGCTAGCTTACAATCAGCGGGCCTACACCATACGCAATGACAAACAACGAGAGGCCAAGCATGGCCACCTCGTAGGAGGCACCCAAGGATTCTTGGATCGGAGTCATGCTGACTGAGTAGATTCCTGGCGCCGTGTAAAAGCTGAGGTTGACTATCAGCACATTGCACAGGACCAGCAGCTTGAGCCATGATGGCCAGTTCCTGGGATTGTCCTGGTCCGTAGGACCGGTCCAGTCCACCAGATAGACTGCTTCGGGCACGAGGTCATTCTTGGACGGATGGATGTCGGTATCTGCGGTCGCACGATGAGGGTTGAGGCCACTTGGCTTGGTGAACAGGCTTAGCGTCCGACCAAAGGCCGTATCGCGAATGAGAATGGCCATGAGACGTAACAATTCCGTGCGCGTTTACTACTACAGGGTAACGGGCGATATTTAGGTGTTATCTACTCCGTACATTTACTCCTTATTGCTCCTTTAGACTTGTGGAGTACGGAGTAATAGGAGACCCATTTTATTTCTTTGTTTCTAATTGGGGTCTAGCGGACCGGAGTACAGAGCATTTAGGGCAAAAAGGACAAAAAGGAGCTGAGAGTCATGTTTGCGGATTTACTCGGATTTTAATGCAAAGTCCGAAATGAGAAAAAAATCAATTGGCTACATCGTCATGATCCGTTACCATGACAACATCCTGCCACTGATCCAATCCCTCCTGGTTGCGAGCCAATGCGGCCCGTATCGCTGTAACGGCATCCCGGCCCAGTGCCAGTCGTGGAGGCAATTTACGGCCCTCGCAGCGGCCCGTCTTGGTCAAAGCTTCGACGATCACTCGGGCGCCCTTAGCCGGATCTCCGGGCTGGTGGTGGTTGTACGCCGCCAGCCCCGCCCGCGTAGACTCGGTGGCGATGTCCAACTCGGGCAAGCGGTTCTGCGCCACGACTTTGTGCCCACCGCTGAGGAAGTTGGTGCGGAAATATCCTGGCTCAATGCAGGTGGCCTCGATGCCGAACGGGGCCAGCTCCCCGCACAGAGCTTCGGTGTAGATCGCGACAGCTGCCTTGGTGGCACAGTACAGTCCAGCAGCGGGGGTCCCAGACCATCCGCCGATGGAGCCTAGATTCGCAACCACCCCTGACTTCTGCTTGCGCATACTGGGGAGGACGGCACGAAGCACTCGCATTTGGCCAAACACGTTGGTTGCAAACACTGCTTCAGCCTCGGGTCCCCTGTACCAAGGAAAAATGTTAGTGGCAACACACGGATGGCGGGCTAGGGGAGGAGTCGGGACGAGTGAATATGATACTCACGAGCATTCCTCGACGGCACCCTCGAGGATATATCCGGCATTGTTGACCAGGACGTCGATGCGCCCAACCTTCTCCAGGATGGAAGCCACCTGCGCCTGTACGGTATCATCGCTGCCATTGACATCCAGCTGGTGGAGCACAATTTGGCCGGGTCTTTGTTCCTCAAGGTCCTTGAGCTTGTCTGCGTATCTGGATGTGGCTACCACTGTATCGCCGATGTCCGCGGCGGCGAGGGCAATTTCGCGACCGAAGCCGGATGAGGAACCTGTGATGAGCCAGACGCGCGGCATGTCTGCGAAATATGGCTGAGAGAGTGGGAGTGTGTTTAATTGGAAACCCTGAAAACCCTATCACAGTTGATATGTGAGAAGAACAGGCTGAAATACCGAGGAGAAGAGGGGTGTAGGCGTGTGTATGAAGCTGCAAGTAGAAAATGAAGATCATCACATTATAATATTTTTTTTTTCTTTTCTTTGTCTCCAATTAGTTTCAACCAGGGGTTTGTCCGAGGATGGCCGGGGGAGGGGTTTTTACGCAGGTCCTTTGTATATGTATTGGGCGTTTCAATTGGCTATTTGACACAAGACCTTATAGGGCTTTGAGAGGTAAACAACACCATCAGTTAACTCTTGGGGTTTTTTTCATTTCAGTTTTCATATTCACATCGGGACAAGGAGTCCAATATGCGTCTATTGGCTATTCTTTTAGCTACCCAGGTGCTCCAGCCTGTCATGGCCTGGACAGACCTCCAGTCTGTTCTTTCTCAACCGGCCTGCCATGACTCTAACATCACGGTGCACGTCTCTAAGACCACCAATAGATCGTTTGTCAACCAAGTCTATGACCTAGATATCCTCTATGCGCTTGCCGGCAAGCAGATTTTGGTCTCCAATTCCTACAGTATTTCGTCCCGACTATGCGAACCTTCCCAGACCAACACCCACTCGGATACTCTCCAGGTCATGATCCATGGGGCGTCGTTCAATAAGAACATGTGGGATTCTCAATACCAACCGGAGACTTACAGCTGGGTTCAACGCATGAATAAGGAGGGCTATTACACCCTCGCCGTGGATCTGATCGGTAATCCTCTCCTCTGGATAACCCGATTGACTGAACGTTGTATTAATCTAAAGGACAGGAAACGGAAACAGTACATTCCCCGATGGCCTCCTGGAGGCCCAGACTCAAACTTATGTTGAGACAACCCACCAGCTGATCCAGCAGATCCGCAATGGCACCGTCGGCGGCCGCCGATGGCGCAAGGTTGTCATTGTCGGTTTTTCCATCGGGGCCATCGTCGCCAACTCGCTCGCCCAGCAATATCCAGAAGATATGGATGCAATTGTACTGCACGGCATCTCTTGGGATTCCAGCTGGATCTATCCCGCCTTTCTCGCTGGACTCCAGGCACCCGCCCCGCAGATTGACCCAGCTCGTTGGGGCCAAATTCCGGCGACCTATCAAACCCAGTCGACTCGGGAAGGTCGAAAAGTGGCATGCTTCGCGGGATCATACGATGAAAACATTCTGGAATACGACTGGTGAGTGAATTTTGTTTTTACTCTACGGATCTGCCAACTGACTGCCAAATTTCGACAGGAATACCCGCGATTTCGACTCTATGGGGGCCGCTGTGACCTTTGTTTATCACCTGGTGGAAGCGCCGAAGTACACTGGTCCAGTATTCTTAGGTATCGGTGACCGTAAGTTTCCCTTTCAGGATTCGTTATCTGCTCCCACTTCTATGCGAACAGATCATAGCTAATTTTACATGCTCCTAGGGGACGCAACCTTTTGTGGCGGTCAACGTTGCGGCAGTCAGCCATATGCGTTGTATGACAAGTTTCCGAGCGCCATTGATCATGACATCAACTTGTATCCCGAAACCGGACACTTGATTCTCTTCCGGCGAGCTGCGCCAACCTTGATGGCTGACTCGCTTGCTTTCTTGAGGAAGCATAATTTGTGAGCTGGAAATATTACATGACCAATAGGGATATCGTCCGCCACTTGTTTTCGATGAATCTCTAGTGATTAGTCGCAGAAAGTTTATATTCCGGAGCAGGAGCAACTTTGAAACTATTGTGAGTGTTGTCTGCATCTACTCTACGATAGGGGTCGATCACTCTAGACTAGGTAGTTGGCGTAATAGAGGATAGACGATGTTCTGCTCGAATTTAGACACGTAGCCTTTGAGTCGCTTTCATAACATTCTGGGCCCTATTCCAAGTGTGCATTGCGTTCCAAGACGTTAATTTCATATCCTTTAGAGGTGAACCTTGGAATTGGGCAATTTCAAGGCTTATGCAGCAACTCGCCAAGGGTCAATTTATACAGTCAACCTTGGAGTCTCTATAGAGCTCTACAGTGATTTCTTGATCAACGATGAAAGCAGTTTCAGAACATCGAGGGTACATTGAAATCTATTTTCATGACTCAGACGGGTCGAATACCTCTGGAGCCTGACACTGATCCTTTGGCAACAGACGCGCCTCGTGTACCTTATAACTCTGCCCTTCGACCCCCTTCCGCCTCAAGTTTCGACTCTGCTACAACAACATGATTTGGGATCTCGCTATTTTTAAAATAAAAATCAGAGACAACAGTGCCTGCCGCCCACCAAGCGGTCATTTTACCCCGAGTACCTGCGCTGAAGAAGTTGTCTCCTGCCTTCACACGCAGACACCTTCCATCCGACATGCGGAGATCTCCTACAGTACCAGAACCAGTAAGCAAAACGTCCTCGATCAATAGGAAATAACAAATAAACAACCTGAGAATGAAAGCTGTGCTCTTTTTGTGTGAATTGAAACAAAACAAAACTTACCAATACCACTGCTCATGACAATCAAACTGGGCACTGGGGTACTATGAGCCTTCATGAATGACTCGCCAGAGAATATATACTGGTAGCCAATATCGAACCCGCCCTCCCAGTCCAGTCGATAGGCATTATCGATGCCAGGGAGAGCAGTCGAAACGGTGTCCACTTGCCAGCATTCGAGGACGTTCTCCCAATACCCGGTCGCATTTCGGATCTCAGAAATGGCGGGCAGGATGATTTTGGACGGGTCGGTACTCTGAGGGCAACGAATCTGACAGTCTTGGTCTGCAAGGCCAGCATGCGTGTCTGACTTGTCAAACCTGAGTTGCTGCGCACTAACAGTGCTCAAGATGAGAAGGGAAGGGAATGGAGCTTTCATGGTGGAGCAATGACATGTAACTGAGGGATTTTTGATCAGCTCGAGCTATACGGAGCAATTGGAGTATTTGGCCCCCGAATGGCAATGGGCTTTTGTTATGTGACGATTGGTGCTGGACCTCTCTCGATTTACGCAGGTCCCTGGAGACCACCCCGGTCCTCTATTGCATGCCCCGACACCGGTGGGCAATCCTCATTCGATGGCTACATAAACTCCACAGGGATCCCTATTTCGTTTCACAGGGATTCTTATTTTGGTCTGCAGATCTGCTCCAGTTCCGTCATGAAGTGCGTTCGCGTATTGACTGCTTTGTTCTCCTTGCTTGGGGGCTCAAATGCACTCACCACTTCACAATGTGTTCGTATATCATTTGTTTTTCCATTTCAAGTGGCACGATACGGTGCTCAAGTGGATAGGAGGTATTCATTTCTCACCATTTCTTGCATATAGTGTGACCTACTCAACCCAAAATACTCGTCGGCTGTCCATCTTCAGAACACTTCCGTCTATACTTTCGAGAACCACAATTTCTGGTGCAAGTCGACCTTGTCATGAAGCTCCCTTGAGCGACTAGCTAACTCTCTCTAATAGCGGCCACTGAGTACCTAAACCCAGGATGTGTTTTCCTGCCTGACACACCGGAGAAGGTCTCCGAGGCCATTTCCATCTTCGCCAAAAATGACTGCAAGTTTGCGATTAAGGGTGGCGGCCACAGCGCCATTCCTGGGGCTGCCAGCATTCACGATGGTGTGCTCATGCCGATGGAGTACATAAATACCACCGAGGTCCAGCTGCAAGAGGGATACATCCGGGTTGGGGCCGGAGCGACGTTAGGCTCGGTTTACGAGGCCCTGGACCCTTACAATCTGTCCGCTGTCATCGGCCGCTATAAGAAAGTAGGACTGGGGCTCGCAGTTGGGGCGGGCTTCTCCTACTTCTCCAACAGCGAAGGTCTTACCATTGACAATGTCGTCAACTACGAAGTGGTCTTGGCGAATGGGACCATTGTCAATGCTAATGCCAGCAGTCATAACGACTTATTCTGGGCCCTTAAGGGAGGAAACAACAACTTCGGCGTGGTCACTCACTTTGATCTCGCTACCGTCGCCACCGATGGTCGCGTGTTGGGTGGTATCGTCTACTACCCGGAATCCTCACTCGATGAACTCGCGGACGTGATTTATGATTATCATGTGAATCAGGCTGTCAACGATATCCATACCCATACGTTGCCTCAGTACGGATACAACGGTACTACCAACGAGACCATCAACTTCACTCCTGTGGTCTATAACGCCGATATCCTTGAATTGCCCGACATCTTGCAACCCTGGAACAATACCCCTCACTACAAGAGCACAGTCCACAATCGGAATTACACTTCGCTTGCAGCTGAGCTGAATGACGGATTCCCAGATGGCAAGTTGTAAGTATTCTCACTGGTCACCATAGTCGACATCCAAAGGAGACACGCAGAGAAGAAAGCTAAAACGGATCTCACGTTTAGCCAAGCTCAGCGAATCATGACTGTCTATGCAGACGCCCAATTGTACAAGGATATCTGGTGGGAGTTCCGCAAATGGATGAAGGATTATCAGGATGTCGAGGGCTTTTACGGCTTACATTGCAACATGCCAATTACCCCTAGACAAGTCACTCAGGGCATACTCAAAGGGACGAACGCCCTAGGATTGGAAGATGCTGGAAACCGCACGCTGGGCAGTGAGTACTTGGACAATCCTCAAACGATCTCACATGAATGTCGACTAACATACTTTGATCCAGTCCTCTACTTTGGAGTCACCTTCGACAACAAAGCGGATTCCGATCGAGTGTTGCCAGATCACGACGAATTCGTTCAGAAGATGCAGAAATTGGCCGCCAGTCGTGATCTTCTTCATCCTTACCTGTTCGTCATTCCTGCCTTTTCGTGCCTACTTTACCCTTCCTGTTGTCTCAACTGTGGCTAATGTGCGAATCTGCTCTAGTATGCTTACATACTCTGGCTGGAACCAGCCAGTCTTGACAAGCTACGGCGAGAAAAACCTTGCTAAACTCCGCGCTGTTCAGGCGATCTACGACCCGACACATGTCTTCCAACGTCTGGTTCCTGGTGGCCAGAAACTACCTGACGCTAAACAAGCATAGAGATCAAGAATGAGGGGCTAATGTGTCTGGATTTAGTTCGATCATGGCGAGGATGGAACTGAGGACACATATCATAGAGACCTCTGCACAATCAGGTTTAACCGAAAGGGTCGAGCTGTGGAATTTGGTGGGTGATTAAGACTGCCGGTTGTGCCGCACCCGATCCATGCATGTACATAAATTCATGAGACTTAAGAATTCTTAGCTTTGGTCTCGGGAGCAAAACTCACTTGGGCAGACATGTTGGAAACCCATTCTTAGATGGACTATATTCATCTCAATGTATGGCCGTTTGAGGAAAGTCAAGTCATTTGTCTTCTCTAAAAATTTAAGCTGTGTTTTGGGAGTGAAAGATCTTGGTAAGAAGGTACAGGGATGGGTGGTAAACTTCAGTGCTTCACTTGAGCTCCAATACACTTAGTGAACAGTATATAATGACCACATAAGTCTCTCTCCATCAAATACAATCTCCGGAATCCGACAGCTGCTTCAAAGGTGCAGCTTCAGAAGCCTTCGTTACTTCAGTCAAAAAGGTATTGACACCGATCAATCCCAAGAGACTCAGCCAGGAACTCATTAATGAATTGACAATTGGGGTCCATCCTCTTCTGTAAATGAACCCAATCATTCATCTTCGGGTGGATGGTGAAACTGTAAGTCTCATTGTGGAAGATCATCTTGTTCCAGTGAGGTCGAACATTATAGGTTTCACCGAACTTGGGAATGTACTCGCTGGCAAGCTCTTGGAGGAAATACTGAGTGGTGAAGTTGTTATAGGCGGGGATCCAGGAGTATTCCAATGTGGCGAAGATTCCACTGGCATTGGGCTGCAAGTTGTATTTGGCGCCACAAATGGGACATTCCAGGCCACTGGCAGAAACTAGTCTGTCATTTGATGCGTCACGCTCTCTTTTGCTCGAATTTGTGGTACCATCGGCGGTTCCATCGGAAGATGACAGAGCCGGGTATATCATCCCAATAGCGTTTCTCGTGCTCTAAATACACTACCAATTAATCGGACAGTAAGATATCCATCCATCATGCCACGCTATTTTTCTTCCAAGAGGTCCACGGGTTGTAGTTGCAACATCCAAAGTTTCTTGAATTCAAATAGGCGCTCATCCAAAAATTGCTACCTACATGTAGGTACCTAATCTTGTTTGATTACGATGAATGTTTCCAGGTACATCAATGACCAAGAGGATACCAGGCAAATATTCTATTGAATATTCAGCCCACTCCGATCAGTGATGTAATGGACGTTTTGTTCTATGGCCCTGCTGAGCATACTGACCCAAGGTATCTCTCTTTGGATCTCGTACACAGCAACAGACCAATAGCTCTTTTGCTTTATTGGAAAACCCACGGCCCACAGGAAAGATCCCGCTGCCCACAGAAAGGTGCCCGAAGGCCAAACAAGGTAACCGCAAGGGAGCTCCAACTTGTTTCTCCGCTTTTTCAAAACAAAAGAGCGGGGTTATATGCCCGAAAGCAAGACGCAGAACAAGTATGCCCGGCCCGAAAGGCAAGCAAGTATACCGGCCCGAAGGCCACACATGTATGCCCGAAAGCAGCACATGTATGCCTCGCCCGAAGGCCAAGCGAGTATACCGCAGGGGTTGAAGCTCCATCTTGTTTCTTCGCTTTTAAAACGGATTGCATGGCCAGTTGCAAGCGGTATCACACACTGTGTATGTAATCCCAAAAAACTCCGTTGAATGCACTGATCAGAAATAACACAATGTTAGTGACGAAAGCAAACATAGAAGGGAGGCTCACCTGGAGTTTAGCCAGCCCGCCTAAACTGGGATCGTGCACGCCCAGTTTGACTTCAGGCCTTCCCACGAAACTTCTGACGAAAGGCGAGCACAGGTTAGAAATGATGAAAACCCACAGGCAGGGAAGAACATACCTTGGACCTGCGTCCCGGATGCCCCCAAACGAGACGAAGTGACCGCCCACCCTCCGCCCCGGCTGGCTTCCAAACTTCCACAGATTGATAGGACTTGCGGGATCCCATCTGCCTCCCCAAGAATTACAGCACGCCGCCCGAAGGAAGATCGCGACTTGGTCCTGGTAATTGCGGCAATGATTCTAATAAAAGGATGCTGTGGTCAGATATGGTAAAATGTCACTGGCTGGTGAACTCACCCCACATCACCAAGGCTGACAGGACAATCAAAGAAAGCCACGCTCAGCGCAGGTACATACATTGCTGCCTTCCAACGAAGGTCCTGGGGGATAACAAGTCAGTGACGGGAAAAAAATTGTTTCTGACAGGAGAACATACAACCATTACCGGCTGTGGGCGACCCGGCTTTGGATTTCCAACGAAGGCTATAATCAAGAAAAAGCACGAGTCAGATTTGTCAAAACTTATGTCGAAAACCTGCCGGTGGAAAAACTTACGGCACCTGTTCGATATGTACAGGAGACCCTGCAGTGTCTCCGTAGGGATATCTACTAAGGCTGTCGATTGTTAGCAGATCATCTTGACAGAGGAGTGAGTGTGTTACTCACTTATACCACACCTCACAATCAGGGAAGCTGTACCAGATCCGTCGACCTGGGTAGCTTATGATGGGAGGGGGTTGAGAGGAGAAAGTCTGAAAATCCTCGATGGGAGGAGGCTTTTATCCAAGTGCTGACTGCTATTGATGCGACTCGGCTCGATTTGGACCAATCAGGGAGGGACCCACTTTTATTCTCCACAAACAAAGAGAACAAAGGAACCTTGGAAACAAAGACTGCTAAGCCTAATCGGGATAGGACCTAACCAGGGAAGGTACCTACCTACACATCAGCTGATTCAAGTAAACAACGTTTGCTCTCAACATCTACAGGTTGTTCTATCATAATATAGCGATAAAATGAGACACTTCTCCCAACTAGGACCCAAGAATGCCCCGGCATTTGTCTACAGGAGCTGTAGTTATACGAACATCTTGGTGGACATCGTAGGGACTGAATCAATAGCTGCTCAGTCATAAATGAGACATGTCTCCAATAACTCGCTGTCATGGAATAGAAGAGAACTATTGCATTCGGGGGTTACTGTCAGAATACTGCTGTGCACATGAGGGAGCTATCCACGTCAACAGCGTGGAACGAGTAATCAGCAGGAGAAATATAAGAATCGGATTGCATGGATACTATGCACGTTTATAAAGACATCTCTTCCGGTTTCCCGAAGCTCACCACATGTGCAAGTTTATACAGCTCTGACTACGATCTATATGGGATTATAGCAAAGCAGATGGTCCTGATCTCACGCAATGACAGTGAAGACCAGTCACAAAGACGCATCTTACAGAAATATGTAGTTTTAAGCACGGCTATCTGTTTTTCCAAGGTCATTCCGGTTCAATAATTTCGCTGGCAACTTCTCGGGACTCGAAGCCTCCATCGGCTTCGCTCAAAGAGAGGGAGCCTATGCTGATCGGTGAAAATGCAACCTGGGCTAGTGAAGTTATTACACGGGTGCGAGGAGAAGCCCAAGAAGGCAAATTCTGCGATTCTATCAATAGGGAACTAGGGAACAGCAGCTAAAGTCAAGAGGCTGCTTTCACCATGTCTCTCGGAGCAGAACCCTACTGACACAAGGACCTATGATTTATTTCCAAGGTTCCTCTATCATTGTATTCTGCGCGCTGTAATCTAGAACCCAGACTTCCCGGCCATCTGGACCAAGGCATACTTTTTCTTCCTCTTATCCCTACAAATTTGGTCGTGATATATCAAGTAAATACACACCCTCTTCGTAAGCTAAGCATAACCAATAAACTGAAAATTACAGTCTCTAAGATCAAGAGAGAGTGATCAGACACACTAATCGACAAATCACCGTGTAGGGCGGGGAACGGATGCCAGCAGAGATGACATATGCCGGGTGGGGTTGTCGATCTTTTGTTTACAGATTTTGTATATCATAACGAGAGGTCCAAAGAATACGAAGAGACTAAGAGAAGACCAATAGATCCTAAGCAAGTTATCTCTGGATCGTCTCTCTAAATATCATCACATACAACCCCCCCCAAAATCCGAACCAAATAAACAGCCAAGAACCATGGATAACCCCACCCCGCAACCAAACCCAAACCCAAATCCAACCGCAGACCCAGCGAACACAACAGACGACCAACGACAAAAAGAAGCGCTGGCAGCCTTCACCGCCACGCTTCACTCCGTTGGAACGAATCTCGAAGCGCCGCTTCGCGAGCGCGCAGCAAACATTCAATCCAACGCGGCGGTGCTGGAAAGACAAGAAGCCGAGCTAGCGGAGAATACGCAGCGACTAGCGCGGCAGAACCAGCAGTGGGTTGGATTCGCAGATGAGACGCGCGACGGCTTAAAGGAGATTGGGGATGTGCAGAATTGGGCGGAGATGATTGAGCGTGATTTGCTGGCCCTAGAGGATATGATGGATGTTGTTGAGAGGGGTCATGAGAGTGAGAATGCCGATGAGCGGGGAGATGGCGATGCGGAACTGAATGAGGATTTGGAGAATGGCAATGCAAATGGGCAAAATGGGCATGTTGATATTGATGCTAATGGGAAGAAATTGGATCAGCCGGCGAAAGGGTGGTTGCGATGGTGGTGATGGTTCAGGTCTTTGTTCATTTGGGTTGTTCTTGTTATACATCTATATAACGCACAGGGTATCGCTATTGACTATTCTTCGTCTTCTTCTTCGTCTTCTTCTTCTTCCAAGTATTGTTTCCAAGGGTCGAGGCCTTCGGTCTCCTCAAATTCATTCCATTCATCCCACTGGCCCAGACTCATCAAGTGCCGCATGGTCGGTCGACCATGGGGGCAATTCCACGGTTTATCGATAGTACCCATGTTTTGAACGACTCGTTCCATCTGTCGGCTCGTCAAGGTCTTCCCAATCATGATACTTGAGCGACAAGCGCGCATAGCAAACATTTTACGCACTTTGCTTGGTCGTGGTACTGACAGTTCATTTGACGTTGAAATTGACTCTGACAGCAACACGATGAGTTCCTCCAGGTCGCGTACGCCGAATACCACTTCCTTGCTCAGCGGTAACGAGACCAGTTGACATCGACGGCCGATAGGCTCATCGCCGCTTTCGTCGACAGTCACGAGGAAACCGTTTTTCTCAAGGGCGACACGATTCTCAAGGACAACCTCTTCTTCAACGGCAGTGAGATCGAGGCGTTGCGGACGGACGAGTCGCTGGTTTTGCACCACAGTTTCAGCTTGCAGGCGCTCAAAATTGAACTTCTCATCAGAGGCATGCTGGTCGATGATGAAGAGCTCATCTTGGTCTTCTCCTGGACGAACTGCAATGATGAAGCCCAAGTTGAACTGGCCGATGATGCGCATTTGGGCGAAATCGTTCTTGCTTACAGTCAAGGAAAGCTTGTCCTCGGCGGTTTTCTCGCCGAGATCAGCTGCTTCCTCTTTCGTCTTCTTCATGCCCGCTTGCAGGGTCTTTTGCAATGTGATGAATTGAGCTTGGAAACGTGATATAGACCCGTCTACCGTGCCGACAAGTTGTATAGTTGCGTCGCGATGTGCAGCACCCTTGCTCATCTTCTTTGCACGTTTCGCGCTGTTTTCTTGGGGAAGCATAGCAGTCTCCTCAGCTTCATGAATGAGCCGCTGAACTGTAGCTTCTTCCTGCGCCTTCTTCTGAGCGTCATCGAGATCCTCATCTGCGGCAGTATCTTTGTCTTTTGCCTCAGTGTTTTCAACTTCTAATTGACTTGCACCTTGGTCGGGAACATAGTCGGCATCCTCGAGTGGAGGAGGGCCCTCGTCTTCGGCCTCTTGCTCAGCACTTTGTGTATCCTCAATCTCACTCAAAATATTGCTTCCATCTTCTTCAATCTGGCCACCTTCACTAGCGGAGGCCTCTTCGTCTTCATCTTCATCATCTTCTGCTGCTGCTTCATGCGGCTGCGACCCAGGCGCAGCAAACGCTTTCATATGTTCACCGAAGATATTAGGCCGTGATGGTGTGTGTATCCGTCTCTTCCGCCGGGGCGGCTCTGTCGTTAGAGGCGGATCTGCTGAGACTCGTTTCCGTGGAGGACCACTACCGACCATGGACGTTATGGTTCGGTTTCCGATGGTGATGGTAGCCAGTTCGGCGGGTTCTCGTCGTGGACGCATTCTATCAAAGGCATTTTGGACAATGTTGGGTATTTCTTCTGGGTCTCCACGAGTGCGAGACGGGGTCTCGTCGGGGACCGGTGGCTGGGATGATGTTTCGTCGGAGACAGTGGTTGGCTCAGGCTCCTCCTGGGCGCCTTCTTGGACGAAAAGTTCATCGTCAGAGATCGCCGCAGTAGAGGTTTCTAGCTCACTTGGGGCTGGCGTCGACATCAAAGAGCGATTGGTCGCAGCGCGGGGTGTTCTCATTGGCCGAGCAGGAGATGGGGTGGCTTGCGCACTTCCCATGCCCGCTTCTGAGCTCGTGAAGCGCTGAAGCGCACTCTGTTGACTAGCCCCCGGAGTCTCCACTGAGCTTTCTTTCGTCCGGTCCTGACTTGGACTTCTAAACCCACCGCTTTCGCTCAGCTCCCGAGCAGTGACGAATCCTGGGAGTGATGCTAGTGGTTGCTGTTTTGGTAAGGGCTTAGATTTGACCGATGACTGCGGCACAGTTTGGTCCGCATCCTCAAAGAGTTGCGCAAGTGAACCTTTGAGCGATTCAATCATAGCCCCCGCGTCATGAAGCAGAATTTGGCGCTTATCAGGCGAAACGTTGACATCGTAAGCGCCTGTATCCATCTGAAAGTCCGCAAAGATAAACGCGGACTGCGAGACATTGAACGACTTGTAAACCTCGTTAAAAGCTTTCTGAATCTGCGGCAAGCCACATGGCCGCGAGTTGACAAAGAACATCTGACGATCCGGAGTCTGACGGCCCTCGCCGAATACAGGACGTGAGATATGGCCTCGGACCTGGATTTTACTCGGTTGATCATCGCCAACCCGCTTCGTAGCTGCGGAAGGCTCAAACTCCAGGTCTAGATCAAGGGATATAAGGGCCGATAATGTCTTCGCGCCATACACATTGGCAATATTCTCCTTGGTAGTCTTATTTCCATTTGTAGAAAAGACCACCACATTCCGTGTCTTGCCAACAGTGTTCCTGACGCTGAACCGGACTCCGGTGCTAATGCACGCATAGGCGTGCAGCAGATTCAGAACCTTCCCGTATTCCCGCTTAATGTTCTTCTCCAGTTCTCGCCGACGCACTGGAAGCCGCTTGAAGATGCCTTCTACTGATGCGGTCGTTCCTTTCTGACCAGCCACGATCTGTGTCTTCCGGAGTTTCCCAGATTGTTCAAAATCGAGTCGGTTCGCGCGGGGAACTTGCTTTTCCTGGGCTGTGACGATGTGGAAGTCGGCTAACGCGCAGAGTGAGGATATCGCTTCGCCTCGGAAACCGAAGGTGTGCAGGCTCGAGAGGTCATCGTATGACGACAATTTAGAGGTATAGTGTTTCAACGCTAGGATAGATGGAGAATCAGCTTGAGCGCAATGTGGCAAGAAGGAAGTGGTAGCTTACCGACGTTCTCATAGTTCTCCGGCGAAATCCCGCTGCCGTTGTCTTGGACCTCAATTAGGTCCAGTCCATTATTCTTAAATCGGACCTCTGAACCCCTCGAAATCATCAGAAAATGTGCCACAGACCATATCCAGAATTTCATTCACTCACCAATCGTTGTTGCGCCGGCGTCCAGACTGTTTTCGACAAGCTCTTTGGCGACGGAGCACAAGTCAACGATGACTTGACCCGATTGGATTTGGTGTACCTGATTAATACGCTGGTCAGATCAAGGCTCCGTGAAAAGACATCGGATTTCATACCGAGCGGGCCTCGATGGCTTGGATCGTGGCCATCTTCATCCCATGATGTCTGCGGAGGATAAAGCCCACGGGTTGGCACGCGTCTCACTTAACGCGTGGATTTGCCAAGACCACGGTGGGCCGTCTATACATTCGATGACGCCCCTGTTCTACTTTACCCAAGGACAGTTTTATTTGCGCCACAAGATCTGGATATATTCACTTGCAAATTGTATGGCACTGCTATTATGGATATAAATCAAAATGGACAATCGGGAGCAACAATATCGCTGTTAACGCGCAACATCAACGAAAGAAAAACTAATAAACACCGAAGCGATCCGGCATTACAACAGGCGCAACCAGAGTCCAAAGGTAGATAGCATAGCAGACCCAGGAGCTAACGATCTTCACCCAACTGGCCCAGTATGTGCGGCCCACCGGTGCGAAATCCGTCGTGGTCTCCAGTGTTAGTCCCTGGACTAACAAAGTGGCCACCCATGTTGTGGCGAGGAAGAAGATGATGTGGAAAAGCGAGTAATTGTACTGGGTTGAAGCACGCTCGTCATCCTTCGTGGTGTCATAGTCATCCTCGTCATCACTATCATCCAGGGCACTGGCAGGAAGACTGCCGCTCTCGACAGCGGCCCGGAGAGCTTCAGCCCGCATCTCCCGACGGGCGTTTGGTTGCTGGGTCACCAAACCATGCTCGTTGTCGTCCGTACCCAGCTGGATGTAGCTGTGGCCACCCTTCGATCCCAAGGCAATTCCTTGAGTGGCAGCGCGTGTGGTGGTGTATGCGATAGTCAACATAGTGACAATCGCACCGAGAACGATCGTAGCGGTTCTAGTTCCGCGGGACCGGATGAGGGGGTTGCAGTGGTTATCATCCGGTTCCATCGAAACGGCAGACATGGTGAGGTAGGTGCAGTAGACAGTGACCATTGCGGCTTGAGCTAGTCCTGCGCGAGAGTTCGATTCTTGCACTGCTGGTTGAACGGAAACGAATGAGATGATCAAAAACACGACCAAGTTAATCTGCGACGAGTCAGTTGAGCACCAAATTCCTCGTGAGAGGGATACATACGGTAATAGCAGCCTGGTTCATAGAGCAACCGCTGTTTGCGAAGAAGATGTACATCAATATGGTCATAACGAGAGATGCCAAGTACATGCCGAGGGTCGAACCAATGAGCAGGCCGCGCCACACACGAGAGTCGCTGTCTTCGATCTTCTGCAGGCAGAGCTCGGCCCATGAATGCGCAAGGTCCACCAGAAGAATCAAACCCAAAAGCAGGAACAACATGGCGCAGAAGAAGGCGATGTAGTTGCCATAGACGAAGAAGAAGGGTTCGGGGATAAAGAATGACATGACGACAAAGGCCACCCAGAGGATGACCTTCGGACCCCAGTATCCATTCTGGAGAGCAGCGCGAGTATCTTTCGAGCTTTTAACACCGAGAAGTAAAAGAGCCAAGATTAAATGGAAGAGGCCGAGAGCGAAGTTGATACGATGGACCGCGACCCAGCCGTGACATTCCTTCCCGTCGCAACGAATCTCCATATAATCCAGTGTCAAATTTTGCAGTTTTTTCAGAGCCCATGGTGTGAGCATAATCCAGGAGATTATCGAGTTGATCAAAAGGATGAAGGCATAGGCGATTCTCGTCGCCATACTGTTGTCCTTGTTAGTCTGAGGTTCTTCGCACTAGGCAGCTGACAGATGGTACCTGTTTTGAAACTTTCCGCAAGCGCTGCAGACCGCAGAGCATGTCGCCGCTCCACAGCATGATGTCGCGACCGTCAAGAGCTGTTGAGCGAGAAATGCAAGTTAGCTATCTGTGAAACGAGGGAAGTGGTAGGCGACAACATACTGTACCAACACTCGGGACGGCCATAAGCGGAATGGAAAGGAGGGCACCCATCTTGGGAGTGCAGATATCATATAACGCACTGATCTGGTCCTAATGTACAACCTTAGAAGTGAACCTGGATCCAGAATCGAGAGTGGTGCGGAGAGGCAAGTGATCAGATTGAAGATCATCACCTGAGGCCGCCTTCGTCATGGATGTTACGTAATATATCTAGGCCGAAAATATATCACGTGCCAGGCCTCTTTTGTCCTGCCCATATGGGATTAGACTCTCCACCCCCGCTATCCAGCATGACCCTCCACGTCAAAAGATTGTGTTTCTCATAGCATTAGACGAGCTATAAAGGAACATGTTTGTTCAGTGTGGCATTTAAGCTGGGTGCTGGAAAACCCTTTATTGAAGATTGAGTATCTTAAGACAGAGAGCAAAGCTCAGGCATGAACTATGAGAGATAGTTGTCATATAAGACGGTAGGATATGGACAGATCGAGGACATCTATGTAGATACACGGCCTATCAAGGCCTAATTAAAGAAAGAAGCAACTGGTTGAGGTCATATCTATCATTCTGGAAACCGTTCTATGCGCTCAAACAATGAATTCGGGGGTAATTAATGGAGAAAGCAAAGCCCTAGAAACCTGTAAAATATATATAGGTTACAGATACATATATGTACTATAGGGCAGAGGATACAAGTCAGCAAACTTGGAAGGTAATAGTAAATCAGGCACTAAATGATGCCTTAGAGCATTTAATACATTTAATATTAACATCCTTATCGTGGAGTAACACATTTGGAGTCGAACTATGACGAGTCCCGATTTGCACAGTCCGGATTGGACGGATTTTCATAATCTTGAGATGTGTTATCAACCAATGCAACGTGGGAGTTAAGACATATCCCTTGCAACATTTCCATTCCTCTTCTTTTTTTCCTTTCCATTTTACAAAATCAATTCAATTCTCCGTCGTATTTGTAAATCAGTTGACGTGGAGCAAACTTTCCTTGGCGCTTGCTTGACGGCTGTTCCGACCACGCGGCCTCCGGGATCATCTCCAAGTCGTTACCTAAGTCTACGCTCCTGAAAACTCCCGGTCTTCTTCGCTCAATTCTTCCTACATATATAACTTCATTCGCTCCTTTTGCCCTTTCTGTCCTTCATTTCGGGTCCGATGTTTCTCTCAGCGTCGGCCTCACATCTGTCTAGGGCCTAATCAATCATTCCCGCCGCTAAAACACTTGTCTCACAAGATATCCACCAGAAGCGCTCGCAGAGGAACGACATAATGTCTGGTTCTCTTCACCGAACTGCCCGGATTATTTCCGTCATTGCGGGGACGCTGGTCGCCCTCTCATGCGGAACTAATGTGCGTGATATCTCCGGTCTTATCCCCATCCAGAACCATCAAGGTTAACTCAATGTCAGTATGCATACTCCGCGTGGGCGCCGCAATTCGCGCAGCGCATGAAGCTCTCTTCGACAGAGAGCAACTTTATTGTAAGTTGTCCCTTGTCCGGTGCCGGGAAGCCGATCTTAACAACCTCTAGGGTGTCGCGGGGAACCTGGGGATGTATGCTATGGGAATTCCAATGGGATTATTGACAGATGCCCGCGGTCCTCGGCTTGTCGCGCTCATCGGCTCTATTTGCCTGGGCCTGGGTTACTTCCCAATCTATATGGGTATGTCTTGATTATACCTCGCCGGAATTAAGCAGCTCTAATAATTGTAGCATATGATAATGGCCAAGGATCGATGCCGGTTGTCTTCCTATGTCTCTTCGCTTTCCTTACTGGTATGGGCGGTTGCTCTGCCTTTGGCGGTTCCATTAAAACAGGTATGTTACACCAAGGACTCTGCTTGATAGAATTAACCTAATGATTCTAGCGGCATCCAACTTCCCTGAACACCGTGGCACAGCAACCGCTTTCCCAATGGCCGCCTTTGGACTGAGCGCGCTATTCTGGTCCAATCTGTCGACTCTCATTTTCAAGGACGATACCGGCGATTTTCTTTTACTTTTAGCCCTCGGGACCTCGATTCTGTCCTTTGCCTCGATTCCGTTCCTTCGTATCCTCGCCAGCGAGCCATACTCGTCTGTTCCGCATAACGCTCATGAATCCAGCGACCTTCGACCTGTGCCAGAGGACTCCGTACTACAGGGCTCTACTGCTTTTGAGAACGAACAGTACCCTGCGCATGCGCGGTCGCACTCAGTTGCCTCGAACTCTCAAGGCAGAGCATTCGCCAACGACGACGAAACTGCCACCTTGGTGTCTAAGAACGACCGGCCGCGTCCCTCTTTCGATACACTTGACGATGACTTCCTAGATGAAGTGGCCGTGGAGGCGCACCAAACTGACATCAGAGGTCTCGCCATGCTCCGCAAAGTCGAGTTCTGGCAACTCTTCTTGACCATGGCACTCTTGTCCGGTATCGGCTTGATGACCATCAATAATATCGGCAACAGCGTGAAGGCCCTGTGGCTATACTACGACGATAGTGCAACAGACCTGTTCATCCAACACCGCCAGGTCATGCACGTATCCATTCTTTCCTTCGGCAATTTCCTCGGGCGTCTATTCAGCGGCATCGGCTCTGACCTGCTGGTTAAGAAGCTAGGCATGTCCCGCATCTGGTGTTTATTCTTGTCGGCGGTAGTCTTCACCCTGACCCAGCTCGCCGGTACGACCATTTCGAACCCGAACAGCCTGATCGTTGTCTCAGGCTTCACTGGAATCGCTTATGGCTTCCTGTTTGGTGTTTTCCCTTCCCTAACCGCTCACACTTTCGGTATCGGCGGCCTGTCCCAGAATTGGGGGGTCATGACTCTTGCCCCAGTGTTCAGTGGTAACGTTTTCAATTTGCTATACGGTAGCATCTACGATGGGCACTCTGTAGTCGGCCACGATGGCGACCGCGAGTGTCCTGATGGACTGGGCTGCTACCGCTCAGCCTATTTCATGACTTTCGTTTCCGGCTTGTTTGGTATCGCTGTTTGTCTGTGGGCCATTGTCCGCGAGAGGAACATTAACAATGTCATGAGCAAGAAGCTGGACCACCGACTCGCGTAAGTTGGATGGCGCTTTTTCCATCATGTTGGATCATCTACGTGCAGTATTACCTGCATGGCAGGCAGGGGCTTATGAATTGCTTTCTTGCTTGCATATTTGCCTTGGTATTTTTGCGATTTGTTATGACTTCTCATAGAGTACATTTCATGATGGATGTTATTGAGCTGGTGTCCTCATTTGGTATACCCATGATGTACTGTTCCTCTATAGACTTGGTGCTTTGTGTCTGACCTGCTTTCTTTAAATAATCCTTCCATGGGCCAGGACCCGGTAAATTTCATTACTGTACATTTGAAGATTCCACGATTATGCTCTATTAGGTATTCGAGTTGTCGAAGTAGTTTTCGGCCTCGCTCTGATTTAAGTCGCGAATACATGTATGCTTCAATTATTCCTCCCGTATTTGCATACGAAGAAGCTCTTAAGATTGCTACGAGCTGGAGATTCTGCATGACACTTTCATTTCCCTCCTAACGTACATGTGGAATATCACAACGCAGAAAGCGAGAACGTTCGTTTAAATCAAACAAAAGAAAAAGAACAGAAAACCCGGCCCGCAGACCTGTCAAAGCTGGCCTAAGCAATCAAAAACGGTTGCAAGCTCTATCAAAGCAGCAAACTGAAAAAGATGATTGCAAGCACCAACTAGCACTTTGAGAGAAACAACCCAGGCAAAACACCCAGACAACAAGCCGTTTCTCAGTTGGATCACCAACCCATCGATCTTCCGGACGCTCGAGTTCTGGAAGAAGAGAAGGATAGGGACCAAGTATTGTATTAGAAGCATAGTGAAGATTTCGTACAGAACACCGCAAGAGAAGCAAATTAAAACAAGACGTTTGGAGGAACATCCGAACACAAGAAAGGAAGAAGAATCGAGACCGTTCAATAGTAGCTTTTTTTGGGTAAAGTTCCAGCCAGTGATGACGAAGGAGCCATGAAGGGTATCAAGAATATCAGAGGTTGGAGGATGACCAGCAAGCGTAATGTAGCTCATAAGCTTGTACTACCCGTGGACCGATGATGGAATGAATAAGCAGGATGGGAAAGGGCCGGAAATAGCAGGGTACCGCAAGACCTAAACGCTCTTGGGAGATTTGACCTGCACATCCTCGCCAGATTCCACAACATCCGACAGCCGGATCTTTTTTGCGAGCGGCTCGCCGGACTCGGCGTCGCCGGCGCTGCCAGAACCAAGCTGACGTTCGAGATCGCTAACACGACGCTTGAGATCCTCCTCGCGACGCTGAGCATCCTCGAGAGATCGTCTCAGACGAACCTCGGAGTCTCGTACAATCATCTCCGATCGACGAGCGCTAGCGTCACTTTGTTCGAGTTCCGTAACGCGACCGCGGAAGAGCTCGTTGACGAACTCGAGTTCACTGACGCGTGTCTTGAGGGATGTGTTGAGGGCCAGGAGACTTTCGAATGTGTGGGGGGAATCGAGTTGGCGGTCGACTGCCGAGGGAGAAGGTTGGCGCATCTGGCGGGAGGGGAGGCCGCTGGAAGAGTTCATGCTGTCACCCAGGGTAACGCTGTCAAACATGTGCTGCGGCGCGATGTTCGAGTTGTGCGCGTTCATCGAGCCAAATCCAGGTGTCTCGGTCCGGGAAACGGGGGAGTTGGAGCGATCCGAATGACCCGAGGACATCTTGCGCGACGCGCGACGGTATCCATGCGACCCAAGGGGAGGGGTCCCAGCCTCAGATCGTGGCGGGATACCATTGGTATCAACAGGGCCGCCTGACTACGGAGTCACAATCTCGATTAGCGCATGTTCTTCTTATCTGAGACAGGTGGAATTTGGGGGCAGGGGACGACGAGGAAAAATTTTTGATCGCGAACTCACCTTGCGCTTAGGGCCTTGGCCGGTCTTCACGCGATTGCGACTTTTGATCACATCTGTTTTCAAGCTTATCGGACGAGGTCGGCCATGCAGTTTCAAGAAGAGTCCACATGCGTTGCAAAGGACTGAACCGAGTTCGTCCCTACGCCACAGGGGGGTGGTAGAGGTGCCGCAATTCTGGCAAACAGGCTGCAATTGAGGTCGCTTATCGTCAGTCAATGTGGTCGCCATTATGAGGGTATGGAAGTTGGGAAGAAGAAGAGGATGATAAGATTGTGAGAGATTTGAGTCGATAAGGAAAGGGAAAAAGCGGGTGCACGGATCGAGTGGCGCCAAGACTTTAGATAACTCCCCAGAGATAAGACCTCCAGCGCGATAACAAGTTTCTCACATAAGGCATATATGTTGTATTTCACACTTACAGGTCCACTCCCTTGTCCTCCTGTCGTAGCTGCCGGTGATGATGTAGCATAGGTCATATTTGCCATACTCATACTCGCATCACTAGATGAACTAAAAAAAATGGAAGGGAAAATATATGAATTAGCCAATTGATTCGAATTCTTATGAGGGGCCAGATTACTGCTCTCCCAGGCCCAGATTGAAGATTACGCAAACAAGATAGATCGCCCAAAGGTCCACGAGTGGTTTCCATTCAGGATTAGTGTAGGGTATGGACGCACCGAAGATTAGAGGTTGGTGCTGAAGCGACCGAAGCCAGGGCTGCAAGTCCAGGAAGCGAGGTGCTAACAGAAGAGCCTGGGTATCCGTCGCTCTCGCCTGAACCAAATTTTGCCACACTCTTGATATCCGGTAGTGTTGTAGAAAACTGCGTGGACCCGTTGGATGCGTGACGGGCAGAAGAATTGTCGGCGGACAAGTCGTAAGGGAACTCACGCTCCTGTGAAGAACCAGATTTGAGAGCCGGGTCGATGGGCGACGCCCGATATAGGGTGGAAGCCACCGTGGAGGGGAGATGTAGGTGTCGATTGAAATCCGGCCTTAGACCGAATTGCAGGGGAAACCGTAGGTGTCAATCGAATTGCGCGACGAATGCGATTGGGGTCAATGGACTTGGAACAGGACTCGGATTCAATGGGTATATATCAAGACAATTCCTTAGCAATTCTCCAGCGATGATTCTCTATACCGGAGAGAAGGGGGAGGATTAGGCTTCCCGACAATTATTCTGTCTAAAGAAGTAACAATAAGAAGGAATGAAGTCTTAAGTTAACAACATGATGGCCGAGGATATATGAGGGTAGGGGTTGAAAGAAGATTCAGAATCGAGATGGACGATAAGACGCGATAATAACAATCGGGATAACGATTGCCCCAGTATCAACCATTATTTAATACGGCATGTCAGGGGCGTCAACTTTTGATATTTTGTCTCGCAAAGAATGTATTCAGTTCAATCTGCTCTGTTCTGCCTCTTCATTCTATGCCCCCAGCCTCTTGATATCAGGAGACGCGACAATCAGTTCATTCTACACTATCTGATTTGCTTACGGGGCGATCAACTCCTAGACGGGTTTTATGCGTATAAAATTCCCTGCACCAGAGCGGATATTTGCCAGCGTGGCGGATTCTACCAACATTTGACCGTATACAACATATATGGGAGTTGCCATCCCCTGAATATCCCAATTCGTCATAGAGGGGGACCCATAAGGTGATCAATTGCGGTTCTGGCCAGTTTCAGGACTCTTTAACACATAACACTCGATGCATCCATCCATCCAAGACCCCTTTCGATTTAGGGGGTGGAGAAAGTGTGTGGCGGTGCGTAATTGTATTATGGTTATTAACAAGGTGGACCTGCCCACCTCACGCAATTTGGTGCATACTGCCCACCTATTACGCCACCGCCCCTGTAAATTAACTGTAACCATACTTTCAGGACGCCCCCTTGGGCGTCCGGACCCGTGGACATAGGTGACACTTATTTCAGCTGCCTTCACTCTGTCAACTCTCTATTCTATCCAGCGGTCTTGTCCTTCTCTTCTCTTATCTGTGATGGAGTAACCTCTTTTTGGTGTCCTTTCGTTCTTTTGCCGGTCTTCCTCTCCTTTTCCTGCGGGTAATCTGCTCGTTTTCATCTTTCATAGATCAAATCACCCTCAATCACAATGTCGAAGACACGTCCTGCCACCTCGGGATATGCCCGACTCGCCCAGGCCGAAGAAGAACGAGGCTATCTTCACGATGACTCCGAAGATGACGATATCGGCGCGTTCTCAGTAGCTTCCACCTCCGCTCCCCGATACGCCCCCGTCTCATCCAGAGCCCAGATGCAGGCGTCCGGTCTCCACACTCCCCCAGGCCATCGACGCAGACACAGTGGCTTCCATCGAGGCCGTCGGAATTCTGGGGTAGATATCAAGGCTATCAATGCGCGACTCGAAAAGTGGGCGGACGAAATTGCCTCCAAATTCAAGATCAACCGTGTCAAGGGGAAAAGCTATGAGGAAGAGAAATTGGAGATTTACCATTCAGTCTTTCAGGCACCTCCCGGGGTTACTCCCGTGAGCGCCGAGGCCCTCGAGTCAGATGAGTTTGAGGGTCAGCAACGGCGGGCTCGCGCCGAGTACGAGGAGATTATTGAAAGTGTGCGGCTTGCGATTGAAATGGACGTACATCCTCGGATGATTTCACAAGGAAGCTCGGGCAGCTACTTTGCTCGGAACCCTGAAGGGAAAGTAGTGGGTGTGTTCAAGCCAAAGGACGAAGAGCCGTACGCTTCACGAAACCCTAAATGGACAAAATGGATTCACCGCAACTTATTCCCCTGCTTTTTCGGACGCGCGTGTCTTATTCCCAATCTATCATACGTCTCCGAAGCCGCCGCATACGTTCTTGATGCCCGCCTGCGCACGAACCTTGTTCCGTACACCGGTATTGTCCGACTGTCCTCGAAATCGTTCTTCTACGATTTCTGGGATCGAAGAAAAGCGTGGAAAGGCAAGAAAGTTCTGCCTCCCAAGGCTGGCAGTTTCCAAGTCTTCCTCAAGGGATTCAAGGACGCCAACGTTTTCCTCCGGGAACATCCCTGGCCTGACCAGACGAATACCGGATTCCGCACCGAGGACGCCCCGAAGCGCAAGAAGCGACCATGGAGCGAGGCCTGTCGTCCATCGGGGGCACAGTCAGACGACGAGGATGACGAAGATCCGGGGTATGTGCCCTCGCCTGCCGGTTCGCGTGACGAAAGTGCCGAGCGCCGATTCTACTGGACCGAGAATCTCAAGCAATCCTTCCGCGAAGAGTTGGAGAAACTTGTAATTCTAGATTATATCATGAGAAATACCGACCGAGGTCTAGACAACTGGATGGTCAAGATTGACTGGGGGACAGAGCAGGTTTCTATCGTTGCAGAGCCCCCAAACCAAACTGGGCCACAGCCTAAGCACGATGAAGACGAGCTTATGCCCCCAGCTCGTCCTGTTTCCGTGAATTCGAATGGCACCCCCAGTCCCTCCCCGCACCCCTATAAACGACATGAAACCATGATGGCTATCAGTCGCACGGGAACTCCACTAGCCTCATCGGAACAGTCAGCTTCTGTCCAGCTTGGTGCCATTGACAACAGTCTGTCCTGGCCATGGAAACACCCAGACGCCGTAAGTTTTTGAATCCCCGTAATTACAGCTTTCCAGCACTAACGACTTGTAGTGGCGCAGTTTCCCCTTCGGTTGGCTTTTCCTGCCAGTTTCCTTGATCGGACAACCCTTCTCGCAGAGAACCCGCGACCATTTCCTTCCATTACTTACATCCACAGCATGGTGGAGCGGTACACAGATGGCCTTGCGAGGTATCTTTGCGCAAGATGATGATTTCAAAGAGAGCATGTTCGCTCGCCAAATCGCTGTCATGAAAGGTCAAGCCTGGAATGTAGTGGAGACATTGAAGCAACCAGATCATGGCCCGCTTGAGCTGACTCGACGGACCCGAGTCTGTGTATGGGATGACTTGGTTGATGTCCCCGTCGCTATTCCTATGCGCGCGCCTTCCGCAGACAGGCAAAGGAACCAATCTATGAATTATGACCCTGATGAAGAAGAGATGGATATTGGTGCATCCGCATCTTCCCAACCAATCCCCCAACACGATTTATTGGGACTGAATTCGTCGCCAAGCGACCTCCCCAACCCAAACCGGTTCGAACTCACCCGTGGTCGAACTGACGCTGACAGCGAACGTGCTGATGGTTCTGTCGGTAGCCCTGCGACTATAAATGACTTCGGCGGCCGAAACACTGGAGCTTCTCTAGATGGATGGCCTTCACTTCCTCCCCGCCAACACAAGCATCGCAAAAACGGTGGTCCCGTGCCCTTCCGCGTTCCTAATGTCAACACCTTTGGCAGCGATGACCTCGAAGGTGACCTTGGCTATGCCGTTGCAGAGGGCATGGAAGGCAACCAGCGCAAGGTGATTGTCGAGCGCCTGGAAGCCGTCAAGAGCAAAAATCCTGTTTTCACCTGGTGCTAAGGTTAGAGTGTGTCGTACTACCCTTGCCGCTTTTCACCTTTCTGCATTCCTGCATTACTTCTTTTCCATTTAATTTGCAGCTATCTTCTGCGGCGTTGTCTTTTCGGGGTACTTGTTGAATCCTGCCCTTCGGGAATGGTTCCCAATTCCTGTTCACGATTTCGACTCTGATTTTTTTTCTTTCCTGTGACATCTCACACGAGTCCTTTGCTGGACATGCTCATGATTTGGGGATTTTTGTATATAGACCTTCTCTGGCTGTTGGGGTTGCCTTGGGCTGTGGCGCATTGATTGGGCGATCTGCCTCATGTAGAATATTGACGAGACTTAATTCCATGATACCTTCATCGTCTGCTTTCCCGGGTCAACTATGCTGACCAGGTTAGCTAGTAGCGGCATGTGACCCTGGAGTATGTCACAAGATATAAATCCCAAACCAGCCTAGGGTGATAGGATAACCGGCTTCTGGTGCTCCTCAGTCAAGTCAGTACTATCTTATAGTGTCGATAATAAAGTCGGGGGTTGACGCACTATGTTGTAGTCTTAAGACTCCGTTGACTGCTTGCATGACATTGTTTTGTGAGGCATCATTTTAGCCATCGCAAACACGTCCGGGCTAGGCTCCAACAGATAAGCAGTCCATAAACGTGACGACATTTGAATTCATGTTTGGATAACTACTCCGTACATATGTAGCATACACCCTTAAGTATCATTGAAGGATGGAAGACCCAAAAAAAGGTCAAGCCTCGAGATCCAATAAATCTCCACAATCTATATAGAATGGCCGGGGGTAACTAAGCAGTGGAGACCTCGGGTCCTCATATACCCATGTCACGCGTTTAGATGCATACAATATATGTACACTTTTTATCTCTTTTATATTTTCAACTTGCTTAGTGAACTCAGCTCTTCAACTTTCCTCCATTAAGTACTTCCAAGTTTCCAAGCCTCCATCACACTAATACAACCGTAAGCGCGCGCACTGATAAGACCTTATCGGCGGGTTTCTCCGAGGCATCGACTTCAACAACTTCGTCATTTCGAGTTTCCAACGGCTCGACTAAGCGTTCGACTAACTCGAGCAAAAAAGTCGCGCAAACTGAAGACCCCCGACTGAAACACTCGAGTTCAAGGACACTCCCCCGACCGACACAAGAGCTACCGACGGCCCTAATCACGGTTCCTTCAAGAGGCAAACGACAAGGCGCCGACTGGATTGCGACCAGCAAAACGACGTGGCTTCTAGGATATATACGTTGATGACCGAGACAAGAGCGCAACTACTGTTGCCCGCGCTTCTCTTCCATATCTCTCACTTTCAATGACGCCAGAGATTTCGCGACTCTCGCGTCTGGAAGACCTACCTTTCGTTGACCAAACCATTTCCTTTGTCACTCCGCTGCGACGTTGATATTTGATACTTGATACCAAGGCTCAAAAACGTTGGACTTGGTTGATCTGATCTCACAAGCAAAACCTACGACAAGTCAGACGGATAATCCATCGCAAATCGGAATCTCTCTTCCACGCCACCTGACCGCTGCGAATACTTCTCAAATTTAAGCTTGGACATAAAGCTTTCCATTCTGAAGGAACGCGGTCCTGGATTTCCATCAACAGCAAGTGAAACGAATGACCGGCCCTGTTGCCTCTCCCATTAACTAACTTTCATCAGTTCGCTTTCACAGCACCGCGCAAACTTGAATCCGACCAAAGCCTATCCCGGATTTTTCGATCAGAGATAATACATTATGGCGTCTCACGCTGCAATGCTCCTGAATCCCAAGGGTGCCAGACGACAAGCTCAAAGCGATGGTAATCCTCCCCTTCCTTCTTCCCCAGCGAGTGATTTGCCAACCATGGATGGTCCCGCTATGCCCCACGAGTCTCCCGTGAACAAATATGGGACTATAACTTGTTCTCCTGCGCTTGTTTCTCCTGGTTCCCCTGGTACCTCTTCTCGTGTTTCTACCCTCCCTTGCGTGGACACAACGGATACCTCGGCCATGTCCAAAGACCTTGACTCACCGGAGGCTCCTGTCCATCATGACACAGAAATGGATACTCAGCTTATGTCTACGGAAATCATTCATCCAGCTGAACCTTGTGTCTTTCCTGCCCCTCAGATGGATACTCCGGTTATGCACACAAAATCTCTTGGCCCAGCTGAGTCTCTTTGCCCTTGTCCTCCCAATTTGCTTGATCCATCTTCGAGTCTTTCTTCCCACAATTTATCCCCTCTTTCTACTCCGACAGACCCCATGGTTCTCGACTCCACGGATTCCCAAGGCTCACTTTTGGAAGGTCCAGGAAAACAGCAGGGGAATGGACCATCTTTTGCCTCTTCCATGGCTCCTGCAGGCACCTCAGCCGTTAAAGGCATTCGTCACCCAAATATTCACACCTCCCCAGGTGTGGCGTCCGGAATTTCGACCCCAGCTGTGAAGCCAGAATCAAATCTGACAGTGCAGTTCAGCACCACCCATGATGAAGACAACGACAGCGACACGAAAAGAAGCCACCGAGAAATGAGTGACGACGAAAGCATCGCCTACCGCCCCAACTTGATCGAAAATGTCTATGGGGTTGAAAAGCGGAAGAACCAACCGACAAAGAAAATAAAAACCGACCATAATGTAGAAGAGAATCCGAACGTGACGAAAGCGCCAGTCTCGATCTCTGGGGATAGTGGGCTTGGGAAGTGGATGAAAGAGGAGGATGTGAAATCAAGCCCAATTTCCACTACATCCAACGTGGTTGATTTGACAGCAGGTATGACGTTCTTTATTTCACCCCTTTCCCCTGATTTCGTTTGAATTTGTCTAATATTGTTCTAGATGGTGTGGAAACACCTAAGGACGATGACGACGTCCTATGCACCGGTTCAACGGATCTCAGCGCCCAGCGTGTCTGCTTCGGCACAGTCGAAAACGCAATGATTACCGCCCATTTAGTCCCCAAACCAGGACCCTCCATTGGCACCGACTATTCGCACGCTTGGCCAGCTATCAAATTAGAGCTGCGACGCCAGCCGGTGAAGGGCAATTTTCAGATTTACGTCGCAGACCCCCACGGTAAAATTTTCGGTACAATTGACCCTAAAACAGCACAAGGACTGTGTCCGCTTCTGGACTCCGAAACTCAAATTATCGAGGTGACAGGCTTGTTGGATTACCGCAGGACCTCGCCGAATGAAGAAATTTGGACTCCCACCTCTGCGCTATGGCGTGCAACCCTCAATATCTACGGCCAGAGAAAGCATGCAGAGGCTGTTGGCAAATTCCTATCTCACCGTAATGTCTGGCTAGGAACTCCGAATTCCGTGGACAAAGGAACTGCAGTGTTCAATCCACACGCGGAGACCCGACGCCAGCTTGCTGTCGCCAACAACTCTGGGCGGTCTCGCCCTGTGTCAACCGTCCGATATGAAGCGCGAACTGCCGAAGAGGCCAATGATGCAGTCATGAAGATGTTCGACCAGCTCGCCAACGCGAACGTTCCGACTATGGAGCCTTCTCATCATATCAACACACCATTGCTCCATCACCAGAAACAAGCCCTTTGGTTTATGACGGAGAAGGAAAAACCGCGCAAATTTGGCCGAAAAGAAGAAGACAACAATTCATTGTGGAGAATGGAACGTGCACCCAATGGGAGGACTCAGTACCGTGAGATCATCACTGGAATGATTTCAGAGCAAAAGCCCGAGGAGGCTCTAGGCGGCTTGTTGGCCGACATGATGGGCCTAGGCAAGACTCTGAGTATTCTTTCATTGATCACGTCATCGCTTGGATCAGCTGAAGAATGGACCGAGATGGCTCCTGATCCTGTCCTTGTTCGCCGAACTCCAGGAATTCGCAACACACGGACAACACTACTAGTTGTCCCGTTGAGTGCAGTGAGCAACTGGGTTACACAGATCAAGGAACATCTTAAGCCACGGTCCGTCACTTACTATGTCTTTCACGGTCCATCGCGCACCACTGATTCCAAGGAACTTTCGGAGTACGATATCGTTATCACGACATACAGCACCATTCTCAGCGAGATCTCGGGGCGTGGCGCCAAAAGTGGAAAACTTAGCCCTTTGACAAAAATGAACATGTTCCGGATTGTTCTCGATGAAGCTCATGTCATCAGAGAACAAAATACAGCACAGACCAAGGCGATCCTCGGGCTCAACTCTGAGCGTCGGTGGTCGGTTACCGGAACCCCAATCCAAAACCGCATGGAAGATCTTCTATCCGTGACCAGATTTTTGCGGATTGCCCCTTACGATCAACGAAGCCAATTTTCCCAACATGTGTGTAGCCCGGTCAAAAATGGTGACCCTAACGTACTTGCCAGATTGCGGGTTCTGGTGGATTCATTCACGTTGCGGCGCGTCAAGGACAAAATTGATCTGCCACCCAGAGAAGACAAAATCATCACTCTAAATTTCACCGAGCAAGAACAGCAATTGCATGATTTCTTCAAGGCGGAATCAAATGTGATGATGAGTGTCATTGCTGGTGAGGACAAACGCCAGATTGGTGGCCGGATGTATCACCATGTTTTGAAGGCCATGATGATTCTCCGTCAAGTCAGTGCACATGGGAAAGAGCTTCTTGACGTGTCAGACCGGGAAAGGGCCAAGGGATTTTCCGTTAACGACGCAATCGACCTGGAGGAGGGCGAACCGGACGAAACCCCAGCAGCCATAGACAAGAAGGCATATGAGATGTTCGCCCTGATCCAGCAAGCCTCCACCCCCCGGTGTGGAAATTGTAATCGGGAACTCGATGAACCTCTGAATTCGATGGGAGCTGTCGCCCGTGACTCTCCGATGGCCATTGCCCTACCCTGCTATGACACTTTCTGCCCCAGCTGTTTCTCTGGTTGGAAACCAGCATTTGATTCGTATCCCGACAACCAGACTCGTTGCCCCAGGTGCGACGGCTGGATCCACATGAAGTACTCGACCATCACACCTGCTGGCTTTGAAGAATATGAGGCCCAAAAGGAACGTGATCGGCAAACCCGCAAGCTGGGCAAGAATTTGGGCGAATACGAAGGACCGCATACCAAAACCACTGCACTAATTCACTACCTGAAGCAGAGCGTTGAAGACAGCAAGAATCTCGAAGGCCAGTCGCCTATCAAGAGTGTTGTGTTCTCTGCGTGGACCTCGCACCTGGATCTCATTGAGATCGCCTTGCAAAACAATGGGCTTGACGGGTTTACCCGCCTTGATGGTACCATGACCCTTGCAGCACGTACAAGGGCCCTCGAGGAATTTGCCAAGAACGACAATATCAAAGTTCTTCTGGCAACCATTGGTGCCGGTGGTGTGGGCCTGAATCTTACCTCTGCCTCGCGTGTTTTTATCATGGAGCCCCAGTACAACCCAGCTGCCGTCGCTCAGGCGATTGACCGTATTCATCGTCTTGGTCAAACTCGGCCCGTTCAAACCTTCCAGTTCATCATGAAGGGCAGCATTGAGGAGAAGATACTGGACCTTGCCAGGAAGAAGCAAGAGATGGCTGACACGAGCCTGAATCGCGTGAAGCAAGACAAGCGAGAGACCCAGGAGGCTCGCATGCGTGAATACCGCAATCTTTTCAAGTAATTTCTCTTCTCTTTTGTTTTTCTCGTCCCAGCTTTGCATGCTGCCATTCTTCGGTTCCTCATCCAGCCCTGCGTTTTTTTTTTTTCTTTTTTCTTTTTCCATTTGATTTTTCTGGTTTTCGGTTTTCGTTTTGCTTTTTTATTTCTGCCCCAATTTCGGTGGCTGGTTTCGTTTTATGATACCCGGAAAAGGAGAAGGCGTTAGTATTTATCATTACATCTTCCAAGATTTGATCCTCATGGTCATCTACCGGGAGTTTGCTTTCTATTCTTCCTTTTACGGCTCAGGTTAGCAGGTTAGCACGCTTCACACGGGCTCGCTTGTTGTAGCCATGGAAATCGTTTTAATATTTTTCTTTCTGGTGCATTCATTGCGTTAGACATATCTATACAGTAGATTGCAGATCTCAATGAATCCAGTTATATTTCCAAAACTAGGGTCATTTTTGTGATGTTGGGACCGTACAATGATGCCATCCTTTGGTATTCGTGAGACTTATTCATATGCCCATCACATAACGCCGTGAATATAGCAAGAAAACGAAAACCCGCGCCAGTCCTTTCTGTTTCCTATGACTCCGAAATTGTAAATGGGTATAGTCCTGAGCACATGTACAATCACTTTTGAGGGTACTCATCCCCATGGATACCCACAGCAACAGCGCCGAGAACATCCTCCAGCCGTGTCCGCAACTTTTTCAACTCCCGGACTTTCGCAGCACGCTCCTTCTCAACGCCTCTAAGCTCTGTCTCAAGTTCCCGGATTCTGGCCTCTTGCTCAGCTTCAGAGGCGCCAATCCCAGGAAGCACAGAGATGAGGTACTCGATCTGTTGTTCCTTAATGATAAGATCGCGTGCAAGTTCCCGCTGCCGGCTCGCAAATGTGCGGGGTGAGTCTGGTGCGGGAGGAAGGTTGGGATCTTGGTTTTCTGGTGCTGTTGCTGGTGCAGCTCCAGGTTGTTGAGGAGGCGCAAGCGGGGGTGATGCGTTTCCTGCAACGGCCGCTGCTCCCCCGGCCTTGTTTGCGATGGATGCTGGTACTGGTGGTGATGACTTGTTCTTGATGATTTTGGCTAGGGCTGGTGCTGCGTCTGGGACATTAGGCGGTGGTGTTGTGGGCGCATTGTCGTGGTAGGTTGTGAGATAGCCAAGTGTTGCGTAGAATTGTGTTGCGAGCTATTTTTGTTCGTATGGTAAGCAAGCGTTTGATGTAGGTTTCGGGGAAGTGGATTTTACCTGATCCAGACAAGTCTGGAGCTGCGTGAGAATATCGGCCATGATAGTGACTCGAAGATAAAATAAAAGAAGCTTGGAGTGGCTTGAGAAAGAAAAGCAGAATGTCTGGTCGAGCGAAAGAAGCGGAGCAAATGCGGAGAGGAGCTCCAATGCGGTGAGGCGGGCTTTTCATTCTCACATCACTCAATGCGCCTGTTGCGACTGCGCCATGGCCTTGCTGCCGGATACTCTCCCTTGAGACTCAGACAAAATAACTGCCGCTGCTTTTCCAGCTCCCAGGTGCGTCATGAGCTGACACCCTTCACTCGCCGCCTGTTCAAACTCCCCTCGGCCCCAGCTCCACCCTCGCAACACCACAATGACCTGACGACATTTCTCTCTTACGCGAACCATACTTCTCTTCCAGTGACGAGTACAGTACATGTCGGCACACTGTACGAGTATACAGTTCTCCAAACCTTACGTCGTTATGCGCTAAGCCTCGATCGCATCGGCGGTCGCGACGACGCCGGCATCGATCTTGTTGGCACTTGGCACCTCCCGGAGCGCGAGCGAGAGCGCGCACTTCGCGTACTGGTGCAATGTAAATCACTAAAGACCAAACTGGGCCCTAATGTCGTCCGCGAGTTAGAAGGAACATTCCGCCAGGCGCCTGTCGGGTGGCGCACCGGCGAGACGGTTGGTGTACTGGTGAGCCCACGCGAGGCAACCAAAGGTGTTCGTGATACGTTAGCTCGGAGCGCATACCCGTTGTTCTGGATGATGATCGAACGGGACGGGACCCTAAAGCAGGCACTTTGGAATGCCCGTGCAGAGGAACTTGGGGTTGGCCTTCTAGGTGTGGAAACGCGATATGGAACCACAGAAGGTGCCGATTCTGGCTCGGTTACAAAAGAAATGGTATTGACCTGGGATGGATGCGATATCCCCCATATGGATGAGGTGGAGAAACAGCTTATCGAGTTCGCCGAGCAATGGGTCGCATCCTGGGGTATGAACTTGTCGGAAATCCAGAAGGGGGAGCTGCTGGATGTTGCGGAAAGGGTCCTACCGCATGACGTTTCTGCTCAATTGCTTGATAGGACAATATCGGACGCAGAGCGGAAGAAGGTTATTCAAGCTTTACAAGAGCGGATACAACAGCAGCCGGCATCCGAGTGAACGCTCTACTACCTGAAGAATATGCTATATTCAGGTTGCCATATGGCTGGGAAGTATGAAGAGTAATTGCATGATTCATGACAGAAAATAATCCAAGGGTATAGAAACACAAACAGCGGTAGAAAGATACGGCTTCCAGCCTCCAAAAATAACGCCAGAGAGGATAGACGCCCACAGAACCATCTCTCGTAATGATCATCCTTGCATCGTTGACCAAAAGTAATTTGCGTAGAAGAAGCGGGAGAATTTTGGGTCGATATTGACGACATGAACGTCGCCCTTGCGGCTATTGCGAATGACCGCTCGGTTGAAGTTGCCTGCCTCATCGGGCTCGATATCAACACCGAGAGAACGGAAGATCTTGAGTCGTAGACTAGGTAGATATTAGCACGAGTATCAATCCAAGCCCGCGGGACAGGAACGCACATTGTCGCATCATCGGCCTCACGCTCGCGCCGCGTTGTTTCGTCGCCCTCGAGACCCTGGGATTCTAGGTCGACCAGTCTTTCCTTGAGAATCTCCAGCTCGCTCTCCAGCCGTTCGCTTTCAATTTCTAGTTCTGATGCAGCCTTGGCGATGCGAAACTTCTTGGTGTCTAACTCCACTATCTCCGCCGCGTGTTTGCCCGAGTCGTGCACGGCGACGGCTTCTTCATGCTGTGTAGATAGGGAATTCAGGTGTCGTGAAAGTTTCCGCATGGCCGCCTCGGCCTCGCGAATGCGCAAATCGCGCGATTGCTGGAGGGTTGCGAGCGAGTCATTGATGCGTGTGACGGCTTGTTTATCGGGGTGGATGTTAAAATTCCCGATCGTGTGGTGAATGAGCTGAAACCGTCAGTAAATTCCATTATTAGAGTAAATGATAGTACATACAGTTCCAGGGTCCTCGTCGAGCAACATGGTGTCGGTGGTTATAGATGTCAAGGTGGAAAGACGGTTGTTTGGGGTTTGTTGCGGCAGCAACAGCCACAGCACCGCCACATATGTTGCTCCTCCGCAAAGTGACGTTGCGCTTGTGATTTCTCGGTCCTCGCTTTTACCGTCTCGCCCGGCGCAACTACGACTCTTACTCTTGACAAACCGTTATCAAATCGTTGGAACTCTCCTTCTGGTCAATATCTCTCGGTCTAAAAGCCATCACATCCCTATCTCGCCATGTCCAACCTTCCATGTAGGTGGTTTGTTCCGACTGATGCCTGATGCTTGAAAACTGACTTGCCTCGTCGCTCCAGATGCCGCTGATGCGGAAAGGTTTGTTTTCCGCGAATAAACCACCGAAAGGAAATACCGGAGCCGTAAAAACTAACCTAAATACCACCGACGCAGTCCCTTGAAACCCGCCGAGCTACAGGTCCTGAGAGCGCAATATGAGAAAGAAGGCGACTATGTTGGGATCCAGACGAAGTTCAACTACGCATGGGTATGGTTTATCCAGCCTTGATCAAGCGTTCCCGCACTAACCGGCACTCCCCGCCTATGCGGGGGTTGTATTGGCTACAGGGTCTGATCAAATCCAACATCCGTTCCGAGCAGCAAGAAGGTGTTCGCCTCCTTTCAGAGATCTTCCGCGGAGCTCCGGAGCGTCGACGCGAATGCCTCTACTATCTAGCCCTCGGCAACTTCAAGCTAGGCAATTACGGCGAAGCTCGCCGATACAACGATTTGCTCTTAGAGAAGGAGCCCGCAAACCTCCAGGCTGCCAGCCTTGGGTCACTCATTGACGATAAAGTCGCCAAGGAGGGCCTGGTGGGCGTTGCGATTGTGGGTGGCTTGGCTCTCGTCGCGGGTGTGGTTGGTAGTCTGGTGGTTAAGGGAGCCAGAAGACGATAGACGTCTGTTGAAGATTGGCGTGGCCTGAAAATGCCATCACAGCCGAAAGGAGTGTCTTTCTGGAGTATAACCACCTATGTATATTCTTCGTGTGGGATCTGATGATTCATTGGCCGTTGGCGATTTCTTTTCTATTGTCGGAGCATCCGAGGGCGTTATTTTTGTCTCTACTCTCTATCTCTCTTTTTCTCTCACTTTTCCTAAGCCATCAGTAAGTAGGTGGTGGTATACTACATATGTGCCGATCGTACACGACTCTATTCATACGTGCATATACTAGTAGCAAAATGGTTTGGCCACATTCTTAGGTTGCTATTGATATTGGCTGCTTCGAATTCCTTTGCGACAGGCATGATAACTTTGGTATGTTTTTAAATAAGGCACATGGTTTAGAGGACCTTGGGACTGACGATGGTATATAGGAAGAACATGCACAACCCGCTTCTAGTATAGCGGAAGAAAGATAACATATTTTGCCATGTACCCCTTGCTAAAAGCCAAATTCCTTAACGAACGAGCAATAGTATTTAATCTCGGACCCCATCTTAGATTGCATCGCATGGAACGTATAGGTTGGCTCGAGTTTGTTATGAAGGGCGGTTCTCTTTGTCGTTCATACATCGGTATGGACTCTACGGACCTTCTCTTGGTACCCTTGGAGGTGAAGGCAGTATGACCCGTCTAGCTTTAACCTGGTAAGTGCTCCTGGCCCTCAAATGAATCACTTTATGAATGTAGTAATTATTTGCAATTATTGCTACTCAATCAGTGCTAAGTACAGGCCCCCAGATCAAGCCTTGAATTCCTTCTTCGCAACCCGCTCACAAAGGTCACGCAAGACAACCCCAACATATTCAAAATCACTTGTCTCCAGGTACGTCTGGCCACTCAGACGAGTCCATAGCCAAGGGCCGTGGCGGAAAACTGGCAGGAAAGTGTTATGCTTGCCCAGCAACTGCGTCTGAATCCAAGAAAATGCCTTAGGGGCGTCTTCCTCAGACAAAACGACTAAAGCAGTATGCTCCAAGGATTCGCCCTCTTTTCCGGCCGGGGCCACAGCAATAGGAAGCCGGACCGTAGTCATGGCACACTGGCGCATACGGCTCTCCTGGCCAGGCTTCAGATCAGGTTCTTGCATGACATCAGTACCGAGAATGGCAGCAACAGCATCTGCACCTTCATTTGCAACACGCTGGTTGTAGGCAATAATAGCGTCCTCGCCTCCGCAGACTTCGGCGCGGAACTTCAGCGCTGCCGGAACGCAGAGGTACGCGGAGTCATCACTGGTGGCAACAAATTCGAACAGTTGCTCGAAGGCAGTCTTTGTCACTGGAGAATTGGGGTCTTCCAACACCGAAGCCCTAGTCTCGGGAGAGTCTGGCGCTGGGATAAATCCCCAAGATGTTGGCATGGTGCTGCGCAGTAGATGTTGATTACGTCGGGGAGTATAAAGGACAGCACAGCTACGGGGTGTGTAGAGCCATCTTTATGAAGCCGAGTCAATATCCGAGGGTTTCTTAAGTTATTTAAAAGTAGGATGATGGGGGATGGTTCATACTTGTGACAATTTGATACGAAGAAATCAGGCTGTAGCTTCTCCATATCGAGGTGGATGTTCCCAACGCCGTGCGCAGCGTCAATGACACTCAAGATACCCTCTTCACGACAAATTGCAGTAATGCGTTCAAAGGGGAACCGCACACCCGGATTACTGACAATGGCGTCGAAGACACTGGCCCGGACTTTGAGTCCCTCTTCACGAGTTTGGCGAATCACCTCGCGGAAACGGCCTACCAGCTCATCTTCGGGGATGGGAAACTGGAAAGGCACTTTTCGCGATTGCAAAGAGGTATGCTCCTGTAGAGAGACAACACCCTTCTCAACAGCACCGTAGACGGGCTCAAAGTAAATGAGTGCCTCACCTGGTTGGAAAGCCAAGTTATACAGTACAGTCGCTACGCCTGTTGTCGCATTTTTAACAAAAACACACTCGTCTCGCTGAGCGTTGAGGATCTTTGCAACAGCCTCACGAGCTGTATCCAGATACTCAGCGTGCTGTTTGCGGATATATGGATCTGGCTGCACATCGGCGAGATCCATGAACGCACGCTGTGCGTCCTTAACAGGAATCGGATGGGCACCGAATGATCCATGGTTCAGGTTCTTATAGGCGGGATCGAACATCCAATGCTTCAGCATCGGCTTGCCAAAGGGAGTTGATTGACTTGTCACGGTCATATTGGGGGGATACAAGAAAATTTGATAATATAGTCGTGGGATAAGGTCTCACCACCGCAAGTTCAACGAGATGAAGAGAATTTAGAACACGAAATCGACGCGCAGTGACTCAATTTGGCTCTTATGATAACTTTCGCATTGCTCGAGACACGGAGAACACGGAGAGGGGTGAGTCACGCCGACCCCCTCTTGCGGTGCTACCCGGAGATCCACATGCCGCCGAAGGGCGTAGAGGTAAAAACATCGCCTGCAGGTTATACGAGGCTGAGATAGTAGGGATGTGCATGAGGCCAGGAATTATTTTCGGACTATGACAATGTGGCCTTTTGCCTACCACGAAAAGATCTGCTTTATAGCTCGTCCCAATACAATTGTAACATAGGTCGCACTTTTGCGTATTGGATTGAATATTGAAGAGCTTGTAGATGCAGGAGAGTTATGAGTCTACATGTTATGTCGTTTCTGATCCACTTTACATCCAATCATCTAACGGAGCTAATGCATCATGAAACTTGTGAGTAACTTCAATCCCATGGTTGTATGGATAGCCTTTCTAATCATGAGCTCTTATTATCAATCTCAGAAATGGCCCAATTTCCGAAATCGGCAGCAGGATAACAATGTGGGTTGGATGAGACTTTGTTTTAGAAACTTAGGGCAGCAGCCGCTAATAACCAAATGGGTATACTCAATTGTTTGAATTGCCGGGCCACATGCCCTAGTCTATACATTATATATTTACAGGTAGAAATGTTCATTATAAATTACAAAGATTATCCAAATCCCACGGCCCACTAATCGTGGCCAGCCGAAGAGCTTTGTCAACGCTCTGCCGTCGGAATGCCGGTCCATTCCCAACGCATATGGCTTCCTTTGAGAGGGCTACAGTAGTGTTAGTGGACTTCTTGGAGATATTCTGTCCTGGAGAACTTACATTTGATGAAAGCTGTTATATCAAGTGAAGGCGAGACTGAATAACCATGAGGGCCAAGGGAATCGGTAAAGTTCTCAAAGATCGCTCTCTTGTCGCGCAGGTATCTTTGAACTCCGATGGCATCCATCCACTCACCAGAAGTCGATTCGAGCGCAATCTGCCATGTTCTAGATGAGATCTGGAGTTGTTCATCCGAGCATGGGTTCATATTTTGTCCAGACATCAGGGTATGAAGCACATCAGCCTTGGGGTCTGTCAAGACACCGGTGTCCTCCTGCATGACAGCGTAAAGTGCTGAGATCAGACGATTGCGTTGTTGCAGGCTCAGGGCGGACCCAAAGATATGCTGGACTAAGGAACTGTTTGGTTTGTCGATGAGAAGGCGATATCCCAGCTCAGAGCAAGTCCGGACTATGCGCTGTGCGATATTCCATTGCCTGGCAGGCATTATATTACTAGACTGTGGATCTAGTGTCGAGTAATTCGATAATGGCGGGGTGGTATGAGGAAATTGAACAGTAGATGACGACATGACGAGGTCGAACGGTGATATGGATTGACCTTGATATGGTGGAGTAGGAGGGCCGGGCCAGCCCGTAGCAGCTGGTCGTATTATATCCTCGGCATCCGTTGAACCTTCTGAGTGTGCGCCATCCAGAACTCGGGTTGGAGGTATATTATTATTTGTGGTTTGAGACTCTTTTGTGGCCCGAACGACGGGGAGGGCTCCCTCACTCGGATCCTCACTCCCAGCCTTCGCAAGTGACACGCATTGCTGGGTTATGTTTTGAAGAGCCGATGCGATATGCGGATATTGTGAGAGGAGTTGCTCTTCTATAAGAAGACTACTGAAGGAGAGGAAAGAGTGGCTGATATTCTCGATGCCGGTTTCCAATTCGTGTACGCGGTTCTGTAGGTTACCGATCGTGGTCTCCTTTCTTTTGCGATATGCCTGCTGCGCAAGCCGGAGTTGTTTGCGACGTCTCTATAAATTAATGATTATAAGCATATGCCATTGGAGCGTTAGCGTTTGACCCACCTCTGGCACTTCTTGATCATCGGTCACAGTTCGAGGACGACCTCGTTTGCGACCACTCGGTTTAGTCGTTTCTTCGCCCATTGTCCGTAACTGAATATTGTAAGAAGTTCCTGTCTTGACGTAGATCGAAATTGTGCAGGCCGTGGAGTTCTGAAAGAAGCATGACAAATGGAGAGGCGATAGGATGATTATATGACTAGCGGACCTCGGGAGGAATCGGGGTGTTGAATAATCGAAAAATCAATCCATGGATTATCTATCTAGGTAGGCGGTAGGCGGTAGGTAGATGCCCAGGTGGGGCGACAGCTGGATGACATAAGACGTTGGCGATCGGTGGATATTTATATGTTTCAAGGTTCCTATTGGTCACTCGACTTTTTGAGGAGCTTGTTCACTTGGAATTTGGAGATTAGGGCTTCAGGGGCAAGTTCGATTTCTGTTGAGTCCCCCATGGCTGGAATATGCAGATGAAAGTAGATTGTAGAGAATAAGTTGTCGATGTCCAGGGAATCTTTATCACTTGGGCGTTGGGCGGTCAGGCTTATCAGTTCTAGATCTACTCTACAGGGAGGACTAGAGGACTGCAATTGATCTCATGTGTGCACGGAGTACCGGATATGTTTCTGATAATGATCATGCTGAAGTTAATTGCTCGAATAAATGAGTTATGCTCTAATGTAGACAAAATCAACCTCTCAGTGCTGGATTAACTAACTGCGAATCGTTGAATCAAATGGCCGCTATTGTTTGCTCGACTGTCCACACATCCTTCTGCTCTCTCTGTTCCGAATATTCTCTGTTTTCTTTTGTCGCTTCTGCGCAGTTTCGTCATCTGAAATCGGTGCGACCGCTCGAGAGCGCTTACTGCTCACATTCTTTGTCGGTGGATCCGGACTAGCCAGTGCTTGATCAAAATCATGAATGAGATCCTCGACATCTTCCGTCCCTACTGATAGACGAAACATCTCCTCTGTGATTCCGGCTCCAATCCTATCTTCCTCGGACATGATGACATGAGTAGAGCTCCAGGGGTGAGTAATCATCGTTTTCGAATCACCAACACTATCAATTTGTTAGTCGCCTGAAGCAAGAAAGGATCTCAAGCCACCAACTTTGTCATGTTTGAAATGATGCGCAATCTGTCAATCAGAATATCACTTGTACGAGCGCCACCTGCCACACCGAAAGAGATAACACCGCCAAACCCGCCGACCAAGTATCTCTTCGCGAGACCGTAATATTCACTGTTCTCAAGTCCTACGAAGCGAAGGTAAGTCACAAAAGTTGAAGACGTCCAATCAAGTTGGATCGCCTACCTGGATAGTTTACCCAGGCAACACGAGGATCTGACTCCAAGAAGCGTGCTATTTTGAGCGCATTTGACCCGATTTTCTCATATCTCAAGTTGAGAGTCTCCAACCCAAGGAGAAGCTGCTGAGCAGCAAAAGGACCGAGAACCGAGCCTACTTCCATTACCACGTTGATTCGAAGGGCCATTGCAAATGCGCAATTGCCGAACGTTCTCCAATAAGAAAAGTTCAAAGGTCCAGATTCTTCAATGAGCTGAGGAAAACGAGCTGCACTTTGTCCCCAGTCGAATTGCCCTGAATCTATTATCACCCCACCAACCGAGGTTCCATGGCCTCCGATCCATTTTGTCGCCGAGTGAACCACAATATCCGCTCCATGGTCTGTAGCCCGACAAAAGGCACCGCATGCCCCGAATGTGTTGTCGACAACGAATGGAACGCCTTGTCGATGTGCGACATCTGCTATTCCTTGCAGATCCGGTACACTGCACCGAGGATTTCCAATGGTCTCTACAAATACCATCTTTGTTTTCTCATCGATATATCCTGCAATTTCCTCAGGCTTATCGCTTGATGCCCATCTCACCTTAATACCTAGTCGAGGGAGGAGGGTTTTGAACATGCTGTAGCTCCCACCGTATAGGTTGCGCGAGGAGATAATGTTGTCTCCAGATCCTGCCAAAGCAATGATGGTTTGAAACACAGCAGACTGACCGGAGGCAGTTGCAACAGCCGCAGTGCCACCTTCTAAAGCCGCAGCTCTCCTTTCAAATACCTCGACAGTTGGCTATGGAAATCAGAGAAGTATTGTTCGCGGTGAGTTGAGATACGAACGTTTGAAATTCTGGAATATACTAGACGAGTTAATATATGTCCGGATGAGAAAGGCAGGAGGAACTCACCATATCCGCCTTCTTGATTTGTGCAGACTCTTTTTGCATGCTCGGTATCGGCGAGAACAAAAGACTTGTTCATCAGCACTAGATAAAACAAAGGGGCATTGAAGATCTTACTGCTGTTGCATATATTGGAACAGCTCTCGATTTGGTTGCCGAGTCTGGTTTATGACCTGCATGGACTTGAAGAGTGCCAAATTTGCGACCTTTGTCTGTCGAATCGACCTTCCAGGTAGCAAAAGGGTCTGCCATCCTCTCACCTTGAAAAGAAGTAAGTTGGGGATAAACTATGGAGCTTCATCTCTCTATTTCGATCCATGCCCAAGGTCTCAAACTATGACTGACGAAACTAAGACCGATACGGAAACACCGAAGTGGTTAGACGCTCGATTTTCTCATCTCCGATTGGAGACATGGGCTCATTGATAATTGCCAATAATGTAAGCAGTTTCGATCGAAAAGTATTCACCAGCACTGGCTCTGTAATTGGTCTCAATTCTATTGTCCAATATGGTGTTATCTTCGGTGACCTTCGATTATCTCCATGGGGTTCAAGCTTCCCAAATTCATTCCCGACTGCTACCATTGCTGGGCGCAGTTCTATTCATACGGTTTTCCATTAAGCGATGGGTGGTGAAAAGACAGCATCTTATACTCCGTATTCAGCAACAAATTACACCCCAATTGTCGGAGTGGGCTTTACTCGGTGGGTGCGTGTTCAGTTGACTCGGCCCCACATTACTTTGTCTGGATGTCGCCGGGACCAGGGTACTTACTGCAAGTCCTTTATTTGCTGATTTCTCAGATGGCACAATCCAGTGCATGATAGTGCGATATGAGTCATGATGAGTGGCCGGGGATGGCTGCTCTTAATTGGTCCAACATATCAAGAGATGGCATTGGAATCAATACTTCATCTTGACCACTTGCTTCTCGCAATGCCTCTGGCAAGCGCTTGTCGACAAACCCATTTCCGAAGGCGAAATCAGTATGTCAGAAAAAGACGGGTCCCTTTCTCCCGGGGCGCTCCGTCTAGAGTTACAGGACGATGAAAAAGAGGTCCTTAGGCGACAAATCGACACCCCGGAGTCGCAGATGAGCCGGTTGGCTCTTTTGTATACATGCACAACATCCTATGAATTACTTCTTCTGGTTATCAGCTCAATTGCAGCCATAATAGGGGGAGCTCTTCAACCTGTGTCTTTTGTGAGCTGCTCTCCGCCGGTACTCTGTCCCCCAAGCTGATATCCTTCATATAGCTCCTTTTGGGAGGCTTGGCTCAAGCATTCAAAGAGTTCTTCATCGGAACGTCTTCAGGATCTCATCTTTCATCCCTGGTCGCGAAATTCGCCCTTTACTATGTATGCATCGCCATCGGACAATTTGTTTCGGTCTACATCTCGACAGCCGGATTCATGATTGGAGGAGAAAAAATCACCCAAAGACTTCGAGAGAAATACCTCGCCGCTATCCTTCGCCAAAACATCGCATTCTTCGATGTCCTAGGAGCTGGAGAGATCACAACCAGAATCACCTCGGACATGAATCTGATCCAAGATTCGTTGACCGGCAAGCTATCTCTGACTTTGTACTCCTGTTCCAACTTCGGGGCAGCGCTCATCATCAGTTTCGTGGAAAGTTGGCGTATGGCGCTTATTCTAATATCGGCCTATGTCGCAGAAACTGGATCAATGAGTTTCTTCTCTTCATTCATGGTCAAGTATACCCACAAGTCACTGGCGGCATATGCAGAAGGATCGACAGCTGCCGAGGAAGCCATCAGTTCAATCAGGCACGTAACTGCGTTCGGGATTCAAGACAAGTTGGCCGATCGGTACCAAAGGTTTCTCACCCAGGCCGAGAAATATGGTCTTAGAAGTCGCATTGCTCTTGCGGCCATGATGGCCGTCATGAATGGTGTCATCTTCTGGACCTATGGACTGACATTTTGGCAAGGATCTCGTTATCTGGTTGTTGGAGACGTGGAACTGGGGGCACTGATTACCATCCTCCTTGCTACTTTGACCGGAGCGTTCACATTCGGTAACATAGCACCCAACTTCCAAGCGTTTTCAACCGGTATAGCAGCCACGGGAAAGATTCTTGCAACAGTGTCTAGGGAATCACCACTGGATCCATCCTCAACCACAGGAAGAAGACTGGAAGCTGTGTCCGGGACGATTGAGCTCAAGAGCATTCGCTATGTTTACCCCTCGAGACCGGATGTCCTCACTTTAGATGATGTAAATCTTCGATTTCCAGCTGGCAAGACGACAGCCATTGTTGGTGCCTCTGGTTGTGGAAAAAGTACATTAGCGGGCTTGATCGAAAGGTTTTATGAACCACTAAGCGGCGAGATTTGTGAGAGGTCTTTCCTGTGCGCGATGAACCGTGCTAATATTGACACAATAGTACTCGATGGCCACGATATCGCATCTCTTAATTTGCAGTGGTATCGCCAACAAATTGCAATCGTGACACAGCAGCCCACACTCTTCGCCACAACTGTATTCCAAAATATCAGATTTGGTCTGGTCGGCACCGAGCACGAAAATTCACCTCCTGATGTGATAGAAAGCCTTGTCTTTGATGCCGCCAAGACAGCGAACTGCTTTGATTTCATCGCCAACTTGCCGAAGGGCTTCCACACCAGCGTCGGAGAAAGAGGCTCCTTGCTTTCGGGGGGACAAAAACAACGAGTCGCCATCGCACGGGCTATTATTAGCAATCCAAAAGTCTTGCTACTGGATGAGGCTACTTCGGCTCTCGATGCCCAGGCCGAGAGGCTAGTACAGGCGGCGCTCGATGTTGCTGCTAAAGGTCGGACAACGATCACAATCAGTCATCGGTATGCGCTTTTCATTTAATCTTGACGACGCACGCTGATTATTCTTAGACTATCTACTATCACGGCGGCAGAAAACATTGTTGTTATGTCTCACGGGGGTGTTGTCGAGCAAGGAACTCACAGCGACCTACTTGAGAAACGATCAGTGTATTACGAGTTGGTGGAGAAGCAACGCATGTCCACGGAGAGAGATGTTGGCCCCAGTGAAGAAAGGTCCACGTTCGATATGGATGCCGAGCTCCCTGGTTCGAAAGATGAGGGTAATGAGTCCCACAAGCACACGTACCAAATTGAGCAGGACCCAGTTTCTGAAGGCCAGGACGGAGATTCGGATGGCAAGGCTGACGGCAGATTCTCCTTATGGGAGTTGATCAAGTTCGTCGCCAACTTCAACAAACAAGAGACATTCACAATGCTTTGGGGTCTGATCTTTTCGGTTATTACAGGCGCAGGAAACCCCACGTAAGACTCCTTCGTCACGCGGCGTGCAGAGTATTGATGCTGACTATCTCACCAGGCAGGCTGTGTTCTACGGCAAAGCTATTGCGGCATTATCGCTGCCTCCGAATATGTATGGACAGCTCCGCGATGATGTCAACTTCTGGAGCCTGATGTATCTGATGCTGGGAGGTACTGCATTTCTGGGGTGGGGAGCATCAGGTCTCTGTTTTGCCTACTGCTCCGAGCGCTTGATTCACCGTGCCAGAGATTCTTCCTTCCGCGCAATTCTCCATCAGGATATCTCCATGTTCGACAAACCTGGATTCTCGGCTGGTTCGATTACAGCGACATTATCCACGGATGCTACCAACCTTGCTGGAATAAGTGGTGTCACACTGGGCTCTATATTCATTGTCTCGACGACATTGGTTGCTGGAGTGGCTGTGTCGATTGCTATAGGTTGGAAGCTGGGGCTCGTCTGTACCGCAACTATTCCCATCGTTCTTACTTGTGGTCTCGTCAGACTGAAGCTCCTTGGGGAAATTGCTCAACAGTCAAAGGCTGCATATGCCGCCTCAGCAGCCTATGCTTGCGAGGCAAGCTCTGCTATCAAGACGGTTGCATCGCTAAATCTCGAGACCCATGTGCAAAAGGAGTACCACACCATATTGGAAACGCAACGAAAAAAGTCAGTCATTTCAACGCTGAAGTCATCCATGTTTTATGCGGCTTCCCAGTCGGCCAACTTTCTCTGTATCGCGCTAGCCTTTTGGTATGGAGGAAGTCTGATCATCCACGAAGGCTATTCAATGGTGCAGTTCTTTATTGCTTACGCTGCGGTTATTGCCGGCGCATTCAGCGCCGGAGCGATTTTCTCCTTTGCCCCAGATATGAGCAAATCCCGTCAAGCAGCCCAAGATATCAAAACGCTGCTAAGTCGACCTGTCACTATTGACACCCGTCAAAAGACTGGTGAGCAGTTACCTAACATGGATGGCAGCTTAGAGATACGAAATATTTATTTCCGATACCCTAGCCGACCGGAGAGTGTGGTTCTGAATGGCCTCAGCTTAAGTGTACAAACGGGCCAATATATAGGTCTCGTCGGGGCAAGTGGATGCGGGAAGAGCACCATCATTTCTTTATTGGAGCGGTTCTTCGATCCAGAAGCCGGAACGATCTTGGTGGATGGGAAAGACATTTCGAAGTTGAACATCAAGAGCTACAGGAGCCATCTTGCTCTAGTTAGTCAAGAGCCGACACTATACCAAGGAACCATTAGGGAGAATATCATCATCGGGACCGACGACGATAATCTTTGCGAAGAGAGAGTCATCCAAGCATGCAAGGATGCCAACATCTACGACTTCATCCTCTCCCTACCGTGAGCCACCTCTGCCCTTACAGCCTTTTTCTGTCCGTTAGATTCGAACGGAGGCATCCTAACGTTCCACTTAGTGATGGTTTCTCGACGGTTATAGGCGCGAGAGGCGGCATGCTCTCTGGCGGGCAGCAACAGCGGATAGCTATAGCGCGAGCTCTTCTGCGTGATCCACGCATACTCCTCCTGGACGAGGCCACTTCTGCGCTCGACTCGGAGTCGGAAAAGGTCGTCCAGGATGCACTGAATGCCGCAGCTCAAGGCCGAACGACAGTCGCTGTTGCGCATCGCATAAGTACGGTACAGAAGGCCGATTGTATTTATGGTGAGAACAGACCTCAATTCAATAGCTATTGATAACTGGACTAACCTGTCTTAGTGTTGCACGAAGGCAACGTTGTGGAACAGGGGACGCACCTGGAGTTAATGGAGCTGGGTGGAAGATACTTTGAATTGGTCAAGCTACAGAGCTTGGAGAGCATTTGAGCAGAAAACATAGACTATGATTAAATATATAAGAATACTCGTACCTGTACTAAGGAAGTCAGAAATAAGGCAATTCCAAAATGAAACTGCTATCGAGCATAGCCACATATCGTGAAATATCTACACCGTTGCAGTCAACGGATTCCAGTGTCCATCATAATTCTTCCGTCCAGTCAACACAGAGCTATAGCTCTGATCCACCTCTCCCTTTCCGAAAGCCTCAAATTTCTTAGATACCAATCCTTGCTCTTCCACTCCTTCCCGTGTTAGTTCATACAATTGTATTTCTCGTTGCCTTTTTCCTCCTTGCCCACAGAAGAATAGGCTGGAGTTGTCAAACCCAAACCAGAGGATCCCTCACGAACTAAGGCAGCTTTCCCCCTTATGTCCGTTATTTAGCTGCAGTAATTTACTTCAGGGGCGTGTAGTCATTTTGGTATCAGAAACATTCGGCTCGAACTACTAATACAGAAGGGAAATTATGATAATGGCAGTAATAATGTTGCGGCAAGCTGTTTAAATGTCAGAGTATTGGATACTTACCTAGGTAATGCCGAATTAAGCTCAAAAGAAAGAAACACACATACCTATTTATATATAAGGTTTCCTTTTCGAGGTTGTCCCGTTCGCCGCGGATGCATCTGTAATAGACAGGGAACTCAGAGATGTGGTTACCTACAGTGAACTGTACAATAGTGATAAGACTCACATTGAATATGCCTCCTACGGCCGTGTCCCATCGCATTTTCACCGTCAAGAGCCCCATGTTATCACTTCGTTGGCCCCGGCGCTTTACACTCTACAGCCCCCTGAAGCGTCCGATGAAAGATCCTCCAGAGATGGGCACGGACCTCTATATTTCTATTAAGGATGAGGCGGATTATGCTAAGCATATCCGGTACCTTATTTGGCTAACTAGAAGATAACTGGTAGATGGAATTGGGCAGTCAGATCTCACAAGCCATCTAGTTTTCAACATTATCGATTGCAATGGAGTAGGCCTTGAATCACACGGGATTGCCCATGATAGTGCCGGAACACCTCAGTCCAACGGATTGAAATTAATGGTAAAGAAAGTTACAGATGGTTAACATAACTATTATCTAGGTCTCCCAAAACATTGTAGTTCTGCACTTCTGTGCCCATCGCATCCATCATACACTTGACCCCTCCATTCGTCTTAGACCTCCAGAAAGCAAGCATACCCGAAGTGTGCACTAAGAAGCCAGCTGAGTTGAAGCAAAAATACTGTAAAATCCAACACAAGCACAGTACAACAATTATCATGAGAATGTAGAGACGGGAAGTTGAATTATCCTCTTCATCTCTCATCTGCATGCACGGTGTATGTATACGTTGTGCCCTCCTCATCTGTATCCTCGTCATCCGTGTCCTGGTCGTCTGAGTCCTGGTCCAAATCCTGGTCGTCCGAATCCTCCTCGTCCGAATCCTCCTCGTCCGAATCCTCCTCGTCCGAATCCTCATTATCAGAATGCTCACTAACTGTATCTCCCTCACTACCGTCCACGTCCGACAGGGACAAAATATCCTCAAACCTGATAAGTTTCAAGTTTGGCAACCTTTCAGATAGCGTCTCAAAGCCGGCAACATAAAGGACGGCCGGTATCCCAACTTGAACATTTACCAACCTCGGAAAGAGCTTCTAGATATGCAGAATTGTTAGACACATGGTGCAACAGAGGATAGCCAGTGACACAAACCGATATCTGGTCAGCGAGATAGTCCCATTGATCAGGGTATAGATACCTGGGCCCAACCGCGTGCTTGATGGTACCTGGCATGTTGAGAGGTGTCGCGTATTCGACATAAAGGGTCTGGAGACTTGGCATGTTCACGGCTGGGATGCGGATACACTTGTCTGTTCCCGAGCCGTGAAAGGCTAAAACAAGGTACGAAGTGTGTAACTGCGGGAAGACCACGCTTTCTAAAGCCGGCTGAAACACTGGTTCAGTCTCCGGGAGATAGGTTGCCACACTTGCAATCTTCACATGGTTGGCATACATCTGGCGGCGGTCTGGGGAAATTCCCATCATGGCCTCCTCGAGGAAGATCCCATGTGCTTCCAAGTCGCTCCACAATATACGTATCGCTTCGTGGAACCATGTCTTGTTTACCAAGGCGCAATCCAGTAACCAATTTATAGGGCCCTTGTCGAGCCAAACGAGGATTCCACCCACGATTTCTGGAAGAGCCAAGGCTCGGCGGGCAGTGATGGTAGCGCTTTTGTCGCTCATGTTGGGAAGCGGTTGTATTGGGAGAGTTGGAAAAGGAAGACTTGGAGAGAATGATAGAATTATAAAAGCAAGAAGTCGAACTTCAGAGTGAGGTGTCTCTCACTTTTTCCAAGGTTTTGATGGCTCCATAAAAGAGCCATGGATCACAGCTGTCTCCGATTCCTCCCAGGGCTGTTCTAGTCTGTAGGCAGCAAACGATATCTTGGCTATCTCCGTCTTTTTAGATAGTCCTTGTTTCTTTGATCTTCTTGATACCCTGGTTTATGCCTTCTTCTGTTTGCAATAGTTACAGTTGTGTATCTCATGATGTAAACCGGTGTTTGTGTTCTACCTTTCTACTTTAACCCCTCATCGTCACCATCTTGTCAAGATAGAGTGTGCCGAAACCCAAAGAGCTATTACTTTTTTTGGTACGACGACCTCAGACCAAGCCTATTCTGGCCGTGAATCTACTTTCACTCCAGTAATCCTACCCATGCCCTGAGGTCAGAATTCGTGCTTTGGGAACTCGCTGGTGAAAGTTACAGTAACGCGGATTGTATGTGCGGGGTGAAGACACGTATGGAAAATAGGGCTTTTCTTAGACTATAGGTAGTCCAGTAAGCTATGGATACATGAAAGCTCGTTATGTATGTAGGGCACGCGTGTTCCATCGATTGGATATTCGCGTTCGACATCTATGAATAATAAAAGTAAAGTGTAAACAAGAAAAGAAGCTCCCTCTAAGCGTCCAAATGCTGCGGCTGTTTCGTGAGCCGTTGAAGTCATCGCTCATGTGTCATGTCCAATAAAAATATAAGCCAACGCCGGGTCCGATGAAGTCATCAAATAATAATACAAACGCGGATGCGTTCAACCAATGCAATAACATGTCCAAAGAGAGCACACAAGACACCCGCCATCGCAGCAACGGGATATTCGCACCGCCCACCGATCGAGCATGTGAGGGCCGAAAGCTGCGGGTGTAGCCTCGTGAGCGAGCGTATCTGGTAGAAGTAATGGTAGTGTTGGGTCTGGTCGAATATGCGGCTCCACTCGTCAATCGAGTCGAGGTTCCTCGTGAAATCAACGCCAGAGCGGGAAAAGGCAACCGAAGAAAAAGGCAATGCTGCTGACATAAAGCGGGAGGTAGACTGTGTTGAAAAGGATTCGATATTAATGGACGGATCTAATCAAGAAGGGATTCGGGGGATTGCTCACTCATTGAGCCTCCACCTGGTGGCTTGTTGTGGCCGGAGCTAGACTCCCATTCATACTGGTATCCTGTCGACGAGGCCAAAGGAGAGCCGGTCGCCACCCAGGGCCAGACGTTTGGAGTGACCCAGCTTGTGGTTTCTTTGTGGGTTCCACTCCAGGGAACTGGGACGCTGTCGACGGTTGCAGTAATTGCAGGTGCGGACTCGGTCGACGTGGGTTCGGCGCCTTTGTTGCCATTGATTTGGCCTCCTTCCGCAATGATTGACTTCCACGACCCACTTCTGTCACCATATCTGTACGAAGTTCCGGTGGAGTAATCAGTCACGGTCATTGACTTCAGATACATTTTGAAGGGGCCTTGGCTATAGTCTGTTTGACCACCAGCCCAGTCTGCATGAACAACAAATGTTAGCAAGCACGATGAAATAATTTGCAGGGTACTCCCACTCACCGATAGTGCCCTGAGGATTGTTTGAATCACCGCCAGCCCAAACACCGACCTTGATCATCATCGGGCTCTCTGGGTACCGGTTGGTGTCTGCCGTCTCCGGAGTAAGGACACGGACAGTCTTGCCATCAATTGCCCACACAATCTGGGTGCTGGTCCAGTCGATGGAGAAAGTGTGGAAGTCGTCATGATTTCCGGCATTGTCGTGGTAGGCGCCACGGCTGTATGAAGATGTGTCTCCTTTGCCGAAGTAATTGGTTTGCACTTGGGCGTTGTTTCCACCCAGCCATTCCCAGTCAATTTCGTCCAGATCATCGGACTGCAGAACTGCACTGCTCACAATTCCCGTCCCTGGTGCTGCCTTGATGGTGAACTCCACGCGGCCGAACATAATGTACCAGCCGGACTGAATCAGCGGGCCATCGCCCTGCTTAGAAATAGTGAAGGTTGCACCATTTGTCTGGTCGTATGTGACGGATCCGGTCGACTTGAAAGCATCAGATGCGCCACTTGTGAAATCGAACGTTTTGTCAGATTGGCCAAATGCAGGATCAGCGGGACATGCTGCTGGTTGTTAGTGACCAGGTTGACGCAACAGTGATTATGAGCCTCACATCTCTGAGTCGGATTGCAATCAGTATAAGTCTGGGCCGCAACTAGCGTGGAAGACAGCAGGCTTAGCGCCGCACCCAGAAAGAATCGCATGGTGGGCCAAGTAGAGTAAGCTATAAGTAATCTTGTATTATGCAATAATGAAGATGAAAGTTGGTAAAGGATAAAAGGTGAGCAAAGAAGAGAAAAAGGATCAAGTAAATTAGTACCTTAGTCAATTAGGGGAAGTACACAAACGGTCTTAAACAAGTCTTGGGAAGGTGCCAGCCTCCTCCGTTTTCGCTTCTTTTTTGGGTCGATCCGTGGGTCCCCGGTTGTCATTGGACCAATCAGATTTAATCCCGGATCGAGATTGTGCCCACCTGGTGGACCTGGGCTACCTGGGTAGAGCTACGCCACGTTGTTGCATGGAGTCTACATCTTGTCATTGTACGGAGTAGTACACTCGGGTGTGCAGTTCAGATTCTAATGTGCATTTACATGTACAATGACTATTCTGCATGGTACGTGACACAGGACACATTCGATTAGGAATATTCGATCGAGAATATGCACAGAGTACTACTTACTGTACACTCCCTGCTCGGTACTCCGTATACATACAGCATTGGCACTCCATAGTCTCCATTCGATAAGAACAATCCACCTGAAAAACCAAGAAAAAGCGGCAAGGCCCAAGCAAAATTAATAGGTGGCAGGGAACACACGTATATTAAGACCCACAACCCCAGCCTCTCGCATTTACTCTATACACCACTTATTATTAGAAGATGTGATCTCATATTGAAGATTTCTGTCGAAGGATTTATGAGGAATACTCCGTACTCCGTGTTCTCTCCCTGTCTTCTATCCGAAACAAATAGGTACTAGTACTAATCAGTAGTCCTAATTCCAATGTTCGGGCCAGGGCTACCTGCCATTGGGCGCCATCTCACGAGCTTTGCGGCCTTATGAGTGATATGACTTCAAACGGCCAACCTTGGCTAGCCTTCCAATATTTGTAAATTTCCACTTAATTGGCACTCTACTTGAGCGCAGTAGTAGAACAAGAAGTGGTCTAGACCTTAGTCGTCATAAAGCCGCCGATCGATGTGGGCAATCGATGTAAGGGCGATCTGCCGGGCAACGAATTGGACCACGACAAGGGGAGGAAAATAGTCCGACAACTGTGGGTCCTACCCATGTCTCAATACACACGGAGTAGTTATAACTTGTTTCGAGCATGAAGACTCACGTGAAAATGGAAACTCCGTCCAGGTGTCACACCTAGGCTCCGATACGACTAGGCAGCGATCTCGTGCAATATACTGGAATATCTAGTCCATCGGTCTTTCTACCTACAGTTACCGTGGTGAAAGAAAGAGGTAGAAGTTGCAAGCGAAAGACTACTAGTGAATAAAAGCTGTGCGGGGCATAAGCGATGTCGTTCAGTAGAACTTGCTGTGATGTCCTGCCAGAACAGGTAGTATAGGGCTTTTTTCCAACCCCCAAACCTCTTGCGCTTAGCGTTGCTTGATGAGTTCGCTACATTTTTCCCACGCAATCCATTCAATGCTCCATTCACTGCCGTACTATTCCAGTTATCCCACCATCTTTTTCAGCTATACACAATGCGGCATCTTGCCAAAAGGACTGTGATCGCGAGCAGTCGTAGCAATGACCTAGGGTATAAGACGTATCGTCTGATTATCGCTATCAGTGACGAGACTATGGGAAATACGACCTCACTGCTCTTGGAACCGACAATAAAGTCAACCCCAATTCCATTAAAAAATCTCGTGCAAGGACCAGCTGAATATAGCTAGACCTCAATTGGTATAAGTCAGGTGGTGTTCACACGTGAAATCAGAATGGCTTGCGAGCTTGACATCCTGGGTTGCAACACCGGGGCTCAACCATTTCGCCTTAGACACAACGATAATGGGCGCGAGGATATCACGCAGAATAAGACCACGCTCCACTCGTGTAGATCTGCAGGGTCCCTGAACTAGCGATCTCCGGTGGATGGCTAGACCCACATCTTGATTGTGTCCAATATGGTTCATACCCTGAAGGAAACTGCTAGGAGGCGAGGATCTCCTAGTTAAATTATGTTGGACTTATACAGCCATACCGGACATGCTCAAGGATTGTGCGAAACTAGTGTCATTTCAGCACCAAGCAGAATTTCTGACCAGTTCGCCGTCACTAGAAATAGCATAATGCAGATGAATATTTTCGTCTAGGAACTGGCTCAATGCATACACTAAGGAGGTTATTATAAATGAGGCCTGTCCAGTGTTGTTATTATATCTAACAGACTAAACAGCTGCCTGCTTAATTCAAGCCTAAGAAGAGAACTCGAGAAGAGAAAGGTCGCGTTTTCGTATTGCTGCTGCCATTGCTAGTGAAGTCAGTCCTAGCAGAATTCTTTCCGAGTGTCTGAATCGATGTGTCGAGTTATGCTACCTAGGTAATATCTAGATAAATTTGAGACGAAAATATGTCCTTCAGTCTTCAAGCGTTGCCCGATAGACGTTATTCGAAATGGTTTCGATCTAACCTAGCTATATCTCAAGGCTGTTCTGTGGCAGAGTTATTGCGGATGGTACTGGAATTCTATGTGCCAAAATATCAGAATCGGTGGCATTTATTTTATACCATTGTTCTATCCAAAGTACTCCGTACCTTAACAGCTGGGATAGATATATTACAGGCCAGATAGACCGCAGCAAAAGAAAATGAGCTGTGCAACGGTAGCAATACCTTCCACGAAAAGCGGAGCTGTCACCTTCTAGTGATGCCAAATATATATATAATTGTATATGTATATATATATAATACGAGTACAACCCTGGAAGTACTACAGGGATTCTTTGTCACAGCCTCGATACCTCGAGTTAAGGGGGCATGACCAATGACTCGATTATACCGAGTACTCCGTAGAGGGGCTATGCAATACAACAATTCCATATGTATACAGAATTACCTTTACGAGGAAAGGCGAAAAAATAGAACAGAACAGAACATTGAATCATGGAACACTCAAAACGAAGCAGAACAAAGCAGAACAAAGACGGGGAGAGCTCCACAGTCTAGCACGGACAGCATCACGGACCATGCCCAGTGAAGATGGTTATATCTACGGAGTATAAAGAAATGAATGAAGTGAAGAAGTGAAGAAAGAAAAAGTGAGAAAAGAATACAAAGAATTATCTTCGAATAATTCAAGTAATCTACAAGTTTCAGGAGACGCTCTTAGGTATGAATTCTCAAAAGTACGGTGCTAAGAGCCGCATGACTACCTAGGTATGTACCTACTATCTGAAGCTCACACGGGGTTCATCTTCATCGCTTTCTTCTTACATGAATCTCATCTTGAGCTTCGGTCCTTTTTAGTTTGTTTTTCCTGCTATACGGATTTTGGCTTTGTTCTCGATCGTCATTACGTTGATCCGCCTTTGTCACGAGCACGACTATCCCCACTCTTCCTCTTCCCCCCAATTAACCCTGGACCTCAATAGTCACCCCGTACGCCTTGTATGCGCCCGGGTTGTCCTTAACCGCAATCACTTTCTAAAACCTCATGAAATAACGCCCTCCACTCTGATACTCACGCCCGACGCTAGTCTCACGCCCTCGGTTTCAGCTTTGCATACGCCTTCATCCGCTTTCCTCACGCCCCCGCTAGCCCTCCAAGCTCCTTCGCGCTCTTACTGCCAACACACGAATCTGCCTCGTCTCGAATTCAAATTGAATGTCCTACAGAGTTTATTCTAGCTAATAGACTCTCTACCGCGTCGCCGGGTCGGCCTCCACAGCGTGGCGCTAGCACCCGAGACAGCAGAATCGACAACCACACGTTGCAGCTTCCCCGGTCGCCCACACCATCCGATAATCATCGGTTCTTTTAATGCGGGACGGTTCTGAAATATCAGCACACCCCAAGATAGAGCTGGCTGCAAGTTGAACAGGGTTACCGTGGTGGCATTTGGCCGAATCTGAGCGCAGCCATGCCGGCGCGGGACCGCAACCAACCCGACAACCGTCAAGGTTCGGAGAGCTCTGGAAAAAGCTGGATGTCACAGGATACTGTGCGAAACTCCGAGAGTCAGCCTGGAGATCAAGACGAGGCCTTTGCGGGAGGTCGTAATGCCGACCAGTTTCCCAGTTCGTTGAAAATGGACTCCAAGTAAGCTTCTGTTTCTCTAAATGACCTGCTGACTCTCTACGCGATCATGGCGCGTCGGATCTAAATCAAAAAGGAGAGGCGCTAATCTTGTATTTTTTCTAGGCCCGACTCCTCAAAACCCCCTCGCATTGATTGGGGAAATTCCATGTGGTCATGGAACTCCGGTAATTCCCCCTCCGAGCAACGCAAAGCCTCCGGGTTTAGCAATCACCGCGAGGGTTTGACGGTACCGGGCAATCGAGATAGCCCGTCTCAATCATCCGTCTCGGGTCCCCGACCTCCGCCACTTCGCCCATCTCGCGCCGACTCCGACGAGATCGAGTCGATTGCCCCGTGGTCCACAACCCCCAGCAGCGGTCAGCCTGATGCTAGTGGTACTTTTTATCACGACTCTGAACATGAAGCCTCGCCTGCGTCATTCACATTTCGCCCCACGACCGGACGGACAATCGCAAGCGAACCTGCCGAGTATGAATACCATGGGGAACATCGCCGACCATCTGCTGCAAGCGCAACCACAGTCAGTAGCCAGGGGTCTAGATCAAGCATTAGCCAAAAGTTCCGAAAGAAGCATCTGAAAGGTCTACTTGGAGATGACTATCATTCCCCTGGAGAGCTTCAAACTGATGACGATGGCTCCCAGAACCCGCCGAGCAGGCGTGGGGGGGCCAGTCGACCAGTTAAAGGCACGGGAGAGAGCGAACTCAGATGGCTCACGCAATACGCCTGAAGGATCCAGCTCCTCGCAGCGCCCCCAGAGGTCACGGGCAAATAACCCTCTGCCCTCCAGTGACATCACTCCATGGGATTATCAGAGCTTTAATGACATCCCACAGTACGGGGAGGCACCCGTGCGCCACGTACCCATCGGCCCCGATGGACAGCGTCTTCCATCCTCGGAGAATGGCTCCTCGGGGCAGAGGGAGCCAAGCCGACGGGGGCCTGGCAGACATCGTTCCTCACGAAGCAAAGAAGAGAACCGGACTCTTGCTGGCGATCTGGCATGGTCCCAACCCCGACCCGCTACTGGCAGAGATGACATTGGACTGCGCCCGTTTAATGAGAACTATCTGCATTCAGGGACTGACATGAGTGACTCTACTCCAGCTGGAGGCCGATCGACAAGCCCAACGCCCAGTGTGCGTAGCGCATACCGAGACCCTGATCAGAACTCACAGCATCCCAGAATCGGCGGGTTTATCAAAAAGATCCTCGGGAAGTCACATTCGCATGACAAATCGAGGAACTCTTCCCCGCCGCGGCGCGATAGGCAACCAAGCGTTGAAGGGGGTACTTCCTCTCGATACCCTGAGTCGGTAGATTCAGACCGAAAGAAAGATTCTGGGAAGGGTCTAATGGTGGGAAGAAAGCTTGGTAATCGTCGTGTGCTCACTCATCAAGGGGGTGACATTTATAACCCTAAGGACGACAAAAACCAAGAGGAGAACAAGCACTTTTTCCACCTTGATGTCGATATGGAAAACCTGAAAGGGATTGTCCGCCCACCTTCGCCTGGACAAACCAAGCGTGGAAAGGATGGGACGACCACACCTCTCGACGATTCCAAAATGGAAAAGCCGTGGAATGCGCCCGAAAGTTGGCAGGTCAGGGGACCCATTGATCCTACCTTGGAAGACCCTACCTTGGAAGAACCCGCCCCCGTCGGCCCCCGTGATCGTGAAGCTTCGTACTTTATTCGGATCTTCCGGATTGATTCTACTTTTGCCACGCTATCGGCTGGTCTGAATGCTACCGTGTCCGAGATCCTCCTCATGCTTGGACGGAAGTCTTTCTTACAAGATCATCTCAACAATTATGAGATTGTCCTACGGAAACATGATCTTTCGCGGCAACTTGACCACAACGAGCGACCTATTCAAATGCAAAAGCGGCTGCTGGAACAAGTTGGCTATACGCAAAAGGATCGTATCGGAGATATTGGCCGTGAGGATCACAGTTATCTCTGTCGCTTCATCTTCTTGCCCACAAAGCTAAGCGGCTACAGCAGTCTGGATACCGAGCCAGGTTTCAACAAAGTGCAAAAGTTCAGCCATGTAGATCTCCAAGGCCGCAGTCTCGTCACTATTCCAATTACGCTATATGCAAAGTCCTCCGAGATCATCTCACTGAACTTGTCGCGAAACTTGTCACTAGACGTTCCCAAAGACTTCATCCAAAGCTGCATCAATCTGCGAGAGATCAAGTTCATAGGGAATGAGGCTGCATTCCTCCCACAAAGCTTTGGTTTAGCCAGCCGACTGACCTATCTGGATGTGTCAAACAACTGTCTTGAGGACTTGGATCACGCGGGGCTCGATCGGCTGACTGGTCTTGTTAGCATCAAGATGGCGAACAATCAGTTAACGAAACTGCCAAGCTCTTTCGGCAATTTCCAAAACCTGCGAAGCCTGAACATGTCGTCAAATGGTTTCAAGGTCTTCCCCGACTTCCTTTGCAACCTCAAGAGTCTGGTTGATCTCGATATCAGCTTCAATGGGATAGAAGAGCTCCCCAATATTGGCCGCTTGGCCACACTTGAACGCCTCTGGATGACAAACAACAACTTGAGCGGGCCTCTCGATGATTCCTTCAGGGAATTAGTGAACCTCAAGGAATTTGATGGACGCTTCAATGCTATCTCCAATATCGATGCTCTCTCTAGTCTTCCACGACTGGAACAGATATTCTTTGGTCACAATCTTCTATCACGTTTCAAAGGCTCCTTCCCGAGGTTGCGGAGTTTACATCTGGACCACTGCCCTCTGACCCATTTTGATGTTGACGCCCCTATGCCAACATTGACTTCTCTCAACCTTGCCTCCGGCAAGCTCTCCCAATTCAGGGATACAATTTTCGAGAATTGCCCGAATATTACAAAGCTCGTTCTCGACAAAAATCATATCTCCTCGGTTTCGCCTCAGATTGGCAGGTTACGTCGACTGGAACACTTCAGTATGATCAAGAACCCACTGTCGTCTTTGCCTCCAACCTTGGGTTGCCTTGCGGAGCTCAAACATCTTAACCTGAGGGAGTGCAACTTGAATTCTCTACCATCTGAAATCTGGCATTGTGCCAAGTTGGAAATACTCAACATCTCCTCAAACATTCTGGCCAGCTTTCCAAAGTGCGGTGCTCCGTACCCTCAAATTCCCGGGGAGCCTACAAACACACCTGGGACTACACCGGGCATTGCTGGAAACCCCAGCTATGAAGATGTAGGCCCAATGAACGAACCAGGTCTTCGTCGACCGAGTCAAACGTCGAATGGTGTTTTGCATTCTGTATCACCGAATGGGTACCGCAGTCCTTCAACTGCTCAATCTGGTAGGAAGGTATCTGGGACGTCGCCATCATATACCGACCCGAACTCGGTGAGTCGAAAAGACTCCAACTTCTCTCAGCAGATGGCGATGACGTTTGCGGCATCTCTCCGAACACTTTCACTTGCAGACAACAGGCTTGAAGATGACGTTTTCCGGGAACTATCCTTGCTCCCAGAACTGCGTATTGTCAACCTTTCTTACAATGACCTGACGGAACTACCGCAAGGAATTCTCAAGAGGTGGCCATTGATTTCCGAGCTGTACCTGTCCGGTAACGAGTTGACCTCTCTCCCATCCGATGACCTGGAAGAGGGTAGCAACCTCAAAGTTCTCCATATCAACGCCAATCGGTTCCAAGTCTTGCCTGCGGAGCTTTGCAAGGTCAGCAAGCTTTCTATTCTGGATGTGGGGAGCAATGGGCTCAAGTACAACGTGTCAAACTGGCCTTATGACTGGAACTGGAACTGGAACCGTAATCTCAAGTATCTGAATTTCTCGGGCAACAAGCGTCTGGAAATCAAGCCAAATATCGCGTCGCTGGGTCCTCCGGCTGCCAATGGCGCTGACCTGACTGACTTCAACTCCCTCACCCATCTCCGTGTTCTGGGGCTGATGGATGTCACACTCACCATTCCCACCATCCCAGAGGAGACTGAAGATCGGCGTGTGAGAACATCTGCCTCCTTGGCTGGTACTCTCGCCTACGGTATGGCCGACTCTCTTGGTAAGACCGAGCATCTATCTATTATTGATATGATTGTGCCACGGTTGAAGCAGGATAATGTGGAAACACTTGTGGGAATGTTTGACGGACAGACACTTTCTAGTGGTGGTTCTCGCGTCGCAAAGTACTTGCACGAGAATTTCACTTCTACTTTCTCGTTTGAGCTTAAGAAACTGCAGCGAGACCAGGGTGAAACACCATTGGACGCACTCCGACGGTCGTTCTTGGCATTGAATAAGAATATGGCAGGCTCTGCCTACAGGTCCATTGATGATCGTGAAATCCGCCAATACCATCGAGGATCGAATGCGGCCAAAATGCTCAACCAGGACGACATTCAGTCCGGGGGTGTTGCTACTGTTCTGTATCTGAACAACATGGACTTGTACGCCGCCAATGTCGGTGATGCTCAGGCTATTTTGATCCGGTCAGATGGTTCAATGGTTTCTTTGGCGCAAAATCATGATCCTGCGGAACCTAACGAGCGTGCCCGCATTCGTGCAGCAGGAGGCTTCGTGTCTCGCACCGGGAAGCTGAACGATGTCCTGACCGTGTCGAGGTGCTTCGGACACTTCCCTATGATGCCTGCTGTCATTGCGGCTCCCTCCACGATGCATACCGTCTTGACGGAACAAGACGAGATGATCGTTTTGGCATCAAAAGAACTCTGGGATTATGTTACCCCCGAAGTGGTGGTTGACATTACTAGGAGAGAACAGCCCGACTTGATGTTTGCAGCTCAGAAGTTACGTGATTTGGCCATCTCCTTCGGTGCCACCAACAAGCTGATGGTGATGATCCTCGGCGTTGGTGAGATTCGAAGGAGACGCCCAAAGCCTCGTCCTTCTCTCAACACTGCCTCGTCCACGTTTGCTGAAGAGCAGATCATCCCAACTGCCAAGCGTCCCAAGAAGCGCGATGGTCCTGGAGATTCGAGACTCGCGCGCTTTGAACACGTGAATGCTCCCGAAGGTGAATTGACTATTATGTTCACTGATATCAAGAAATCCACGGGTCTATGGGAGATTTGCCCGGATGCGATGCGCTCTGCTATTCAAATCCACAATGACATCCTACGTCGTCAACTTGCGATCTTCGGTGGCTATGAAGTCAAGACAGAAGGTGATGCTTTCATGGTCGCTTTCTCAACCACGACGGCTGCCTTGCTGTGGTGTTTCAACTGTCAAAACCAGCTTCTTGAAGCTGAGTGGCCTACAGAGATTCTCGATCAGCCCCAGTGCCGAGTTGTGGTTGACATGGACAATAATGTGATCTTCCGTGGCCTGTCTGTCCGTATGGGTGGCCATTGGGGCGAGCCTGTCTGCGCAAAAGATCCCGTCACCAGTCGAATGGACTATTTCGGTCCAATGGTGAATCGTGCGTCGCGAATTTCTGCCGTCGCGGATGGAGGGCAGATCTTTGTTTCGTCGGATTTCATGACCGACATCCACCGTAGCCTCGAGATTTTCGCAGATGCTGAGCGTTCTGCATCCACCAGCTCGACCGACAGCAGCTCCCGCGGCGATAGCCTCGGCCACAACATTCGTCGCGAATTGCAACAGCTCAATAGTCAAGGTTTCGTTATCAAAGATCAAGGAGAAAGAAAGCTGAAGGGTCTGGAAAATCCGGAACCCCTCTACCTTGTTTATCCCTCCTCGCTTTCTGGTCGCATGATCTCTTCAGAAGAATCACAGGATCAAGACAGTTCCGTTGCAACCATCAACCCAGACAACCAACTTGATATCCAGACAAACGTCATTTGGCGTCTCTGGGAAGTGACACTCCGTCTTGAACGACTTTGCGGTGCTATGGAGCATCCAAGTGAACCGAGCCTCAGAGAGCCGAACGTCGCTCTCTTCAACATGGTCAAGAGACATGGAGGTGAGCTCAACGACTCGACCGTTCTCAGTTTGGTCGATCAACAAGTCACCCGCATCGAGGTTAGTATTACACAAAACCCCCCTTTCGTTCTACTTGAAATTCTAACAAATCCCAGGTATGCATCAACACACTCTCCCTACGCCATATGATGCGTCCCTTCAAACCAGGCGACACCCTCAGCGACCACGCCGTCCCTATCAGCGAGGTACTACAGCAATTACAAACACAGCTTGCCGAATTCCAAGCTCTCAAGGAGCAGATGGCCGTTGATGCTGCGGGCAACATCGGCGGTCCACCAACTCCTGTCAAGATGGGACCTCCAGGCAGTATCGACAGCGGCATTACCTCCGCCTCGTCGTCTTTCCTCCATCTCCCCGGCGATGCCAATCGCTCTTTTGATTCCGGCCGCAGCTAACACTGAGTCCTGCTGCCTGCCTTTTATCACACTAATTTTCAACTTACTTTTGGTTTCCTATTACTTGCTTTTTTGACCTTTCTTTCTCCCTTCTTGTATCTTTCTTGCTTTGTTTTGGTGGGCGGCGCCCCACTGGCGGGAGGGGGTTCTGCAGATTGTTTTATATAAAGCATTATGGCATGGAGCCAAGGGGATTGTTTCGGTATCTTCTTTCATTATTGGTTTTGATCTGCTTTGAGTTTTAGGGCTGTAATTGGCTCGGTCAGTGAATATACATTACAGTTTATATGATAATTTCATGGGCTTTTTTCTTATCATCTTATTTGATCCTTAATATGTATGTAGTCTGCCGTCCGAGACTATCGAATTTTTGCTAATCTGATCTATTTGGGCCAACATGATATTAGGGATGTCATATGTAAGAAAGTATTGACAGGTTTCTTGGAAGTCCTTTCATGCTTTTCTCAATGCCTTTCTTGTCTTGCGAGATGTACGAAACAGCTTTCTATGTATCACCAGGGATTATATCTAAACACCTGCCGCGTGAGTTCTGCATACAAAGTCAACAATCTATCTCACATTGTACCATGAACTACCTCCCATGTAGACCACTCCATAGTGCTAACCCCTAATGATGCACTTAATGTCAAATAAATCACAAAGTACGGCGGTTTGGCCGAGTGGTCTAAGGCGATTGACTAGAAATCAATTCCGTTCGCGGGCGCATGTTCGAATCATGCAGCCGTCGTTATGCATAACTTTTTGCTTCTTTATCTAAAAGATAATCTTGAAATTTTTATCCAAACACTCTATCTTAATGCTGATGTCTTGTTAGGATTCTCTGTAAGATCATTCTACTATAGCCATACCATCCTACCTAAGGAGATGGCCTGCTCAACCTGATTTACTATCTAAGCAGTTCTAAAAACAAAGAAAGAGAGAAGAGAGAAGAACCTCATAATATAATACTTGCACTCTCTCATACATAAAGTGTGTATGTAGTATAGAGTTGGTCAAACTTAGGTCTCAGTTGATATCAGTTGATAGTTGATGTATGTACGCAGTAGTACATACTTGGGCTTGGCAGAGATCGACGTGAAAGTGGGGGAGTCAGACGTGATGATACTCTATAGGTGTCCTGAATCAGAAGAAAATGCGAGAGAATGTTAAGCGGACCCTGTAGTACTCTTAGTCTGGAGTTATCCTCGCGCAGCTACCGGTATCTAAGTAGCGTAGTATATACATAATGTAAAATAGTGTTCTCCCATGGATTTCTCCACGACAGCGAGCAATTACAACATAGTAAAATTGATGTAAACTTGCTTCCAAGGTTGTCTGTGTGTACGTATGCAATAATGACCAGTAGCCAAAATTTATACGATAGGCCCTGAGGTAGTAGCTAATTGAGCTCTCTTTCATAACTATCAATGTCAACACTTTTAGCAGGTCACGTGCCACTGTTTATGCGTGCGTCATCGACTTTGTTTTCTTTCTTGGTCTGCTCACCCCTTTCACCTGGTAAACCGAATCCAAGCAGAAAAGAGTGGGATAGACATCTGTTTCTTGGGCCTTCTTGCCTACGTTTACATCGAACAAGTCGTTAGCCCCAACATCGGCCGTTTTTCCCGTCCCACCCGTTGCCGTGGCTACGAACTGGACAAATGATCGAACCAGGTCTGCCGTAATTAACAGCTCGACAGAAAAAAAACAACACTTCTGCCACCCTAGCTTAAATTTGAAAAAGGGAACGATCTGTGGCATCTCACTCGCATATTGCAATCTCGTCTAGCCACGCACCGTGCTGCAAGTTCGGTGTCCATCTTGAAACTCCCCCAGACTACACCATCTCGGTCGGGGTGCTCGCACATCAACCAGGCGGCATCGTCGCACATTCCAAAATGGCGGATGAACTGGAATACCTGCATCCAGACTTCGATCTGAATTCTCTCACCGTCCCTCGTCTCCGTTCCATCCTCGTCAGCCACGATATTCCGTATCCTGCCTCCGCAAAGAAGGCTCAACTGATCGGCATCCTCGAGGATGAAGTCCTTCCGCAAGCCAGAAAGCTTTTGCGCGACCGCGACACTGTTCGACGGACGAGTATGGGGATTACAGACATGAGCAGTCGGTCGACATCAGTGGCTAGCGACGCGAACGACAGAGACTCGATGCCTCCTCCACCTACACCCTCAACAGTCGGGTCCACAAGCAGAGGCCAGCGAGGTACATCGCGACGCAGCACGCGTCACTCAACAGTGGATGCCGATGATGGTCTCGGCCCTGCTACACCTGTCAGGAACACAAAGCGCACGAGCGTTGCTCGCTCGGTGGGTAAACACGCTCGTACGTCTGACACGGAAACCGGCGACGACACACTCGCCACGCCAGTCGCTGCTACCCGTCCTACGCCTCGCAAATCTACAGCTAGGAAAGTCCGACAGAGTGACATCCTCCCTTCGACAGAAGTGGATGAGCACACTCCTGGTCTCAAGTCAGAATCACGCAATCAGAGTATGTTTACGGATGACAATCCTTTCCAGAGTGGAAGCCCGGAGGCTCCTAAAAGTGCAAGGATGAGCTATGATGGCAAGCGGAAGAGCGTTTCGCGCTTATCCACCGACAGCCCAGCTCGGGGCCGCGGACTCAGGTCGCGGAAATCAGCAACCCCGTCTAATCTTCAGCAAGATGATGGTTTCCAGCCACCCAAACGGGATTCATTTGATTTTGCCTCCAGGTTGATGCCTCCCCAGGAAGAGCCTGAGGAGGAGTCGGAAGAATCCGACGATGATGAAGAAAGTGAAATTGAGGCAGGTGAAGAATTCACGCCTGAGGAACAGCTCGCTATGTCTATGGAGAATGATCAGTACTCGTCGCAAATTCGGGCTAGGCGACGGCCGCGAAAACAAGGAACCCTCAGCCGCTTGGCCCCTTGGGTGGTTATCCTTTCACTGGCCGGCAGTTTTGGTGCCTGGTGGCGCAAAGAAAAGCTCGAGATTGGATATTGTGGCCTGGGAAAGCCCACATGGTCTTTGGCAGAGACCAGGGTTCCTGAATGGGCAAATGTTCTGGAGCCTCGGTGCGAGCCATGCCCAAGCCATGCCTTCTGTTACCCGGACTTTGAAGTGCGCTGCGAAAATGATTTCCTTTTGAAGCCGCATCCACTTGCCCTCGGTGGCCTAGTGCCGTTGCCGCCAACATGTGAACCCGATAGTGAAAAGGAACGCCGCGTCAAGGCTGTTGCTGATAAAGCTGTTGAGGAGCTTCGTGAGCGCCGAGCGAAGTGGGAATGCGGTCAGCTGAAGGAAGATGGCAAGGGTGCCAGATCTCCAGAATTCAGCGAACCAGAGCTGAGGGAAGAGGTGGCCAAGAGACGCCGCAAGGGTTTGAGTGACACCGAGTTTGATGAGCTGTGGAAGGGCGCCATTGGTGAGATCCTTGGCAAGGATGAAGTTATCAGCAATACCAAGCCGTAAGTTTCCTGAACCCTAGGAGTGATTCTCGTGTCTCCTTGGCTACGCTCATCGCTCTGGATTTTCCCATCCAGCGGCATTTCTTATAAAGATCTGGTCTGACATTGTGTGCCGGAACTGACAGAGACGCGTTCGCAATTACAGAAATTCCGATATCCTCGTCCTCTCCTCTACCTCCATTGCACGGCTCCCACTCGCATGCGCCGTCCGCCGCCACTTCCGACTCGCTCTCCTCGCGTATCGACTCCCTATTTCACTTCTAATCATGACCATTGGTCTCCTTGTGTACGCTCGTGCGCGTGTCATTGCACGTCGGTCTGACATTGCTCGCGTGCCGGAATTGGTAGCTACAACGCTTGACAGGCTATCCACGCAAGCTGCACTATACGCCCGCGGCGATGCCAAAGAACCTTACATTGCCATCGGTCAGCTCCGTGATGACGTCCTCCGCTTTGAACTCCAGGGCAAGCGTCGCGAGGAGCTCTGGCGACGGGTCCGCAACTTTGTCGAGGGTAACGCTAATGTCCGCGCTTCTGTGCGAGAAGGACGTAGCGGTGATGTTTCTCGAGTCTGGGAGTGGATCGGTGGCATCAACGCTATCGGCGAGCCGGAACATACTGGCCGCCGTGAGAGTGCGCGATTCTCTATCCCTTCTCCATCCGGTAACATCGTGGCAAGTCCTCACACCCCTGTAGGCGAAAGCCAACCCGAACCTATTTCTAGTCCGAGAGAGTCTCGCCGGTGGGATGAGGGCCGTCCGATCTACTGATTCGCGTCCTACTCTCTGGGGATACTTTAGTGTCTTCGCACGTAGCTCGACTGTGACCGTATTCTTCTTGATATCCCACGTGTTGTTCCTTTCTGGTGTATGAGATATGTCTCTTATTTCCTGGTTCTTTTTTTTTCTTTTTACACACTTTATTCCCAGTTTCCTTCCTCTACTTCATCTGTACATTTTTTGGTGTCCATACGAATTCTATTGCCCATTTCAATGCAAACCCTTTTCCTTAAACGCAATATTCGGACTGCCTTGCTCAGGATGTATAAAACAATGTAATCAAGCTGCAATAATTCCATATTCCAACAGATTTTGGCAATGTCTAGCGCCAAGCCTCACCCTGCATTGCATTGCAGACCAGCACGGCATGCATGCAACACGCCCCATCGAGCACCCGTGTCGAAGGACTACATGTGCTGTCACACCGATGGAACCAGCGGGGTTCTTCTGCGGGTGAACACGCATAATCCAGGGCACCGTACGGAGTACATATTAATTGTACTCCGCACCACTAAAAGACCAAATAAATGTCATGTATCAGCTCGATATTCCAGCCCAACTACGTAGATCAAGACCCACACTATATTCCTATAGTATTGGTGTACGTATGTGGCTCGGTTAAAGCGCGGGAGCCTGGAAATACTCTATGTTGTACAGAATATGCAGATGGGGATACTGAATTGACTTATATTTGGCGTTTATATACCTCAGCCAAGCATTCGATAGTCAGCCAAGCACTCGATAGCCCGTCTGCAGCCTCAAAGTGAATCTGATCTCGGTAAAAAGGGTATGTCGGTCTCGCTCCCGCTCTTGACCGTCTCCATCCTTGATGCCCAACGTATCGAGCTGATCAATCAATACCCCTGTCAGTTTTCGTTTTTGCTGGCGTCAACGCTCTACATGCAGATCGAGTGAGGGGAATGCTGGATCCCCGGATCGTGCTTTAAGGGTGTTCCTTGCTTTCGTTCTTGTGTCTAGGTCTATGAGAAGTGTTGGTATTTGATAGGAAGTAGTGTGATTGAGGCGGGGTTGTTTGACATGGGCATTCAATGAAACAGGCAATGTTAGATGTGATGTGAAGCGATGCTCGAGGCTACTGTAAGCCGCGTGAAGTATATATCAAAGGTACCAACCAGTATTTGGAATAGCATCGAGGAATCCCTGTCGGGAAGAAGGGAAGAACAAAGAAGTCGATATATTAACTGCTTGCTCATTGGTTTCTATCTACGATTAGAGTGGTTCGAAGGATTTATCTGCAGATGCGCGATATTCGGTTCGAATATCGCTAAGATAGGTATATATTGCAATAAACACTAATCAAGATGGGGAGAGCTACTAGTAGTGATGCATGCATACTATCAGATCCTTCGGCATGAACGAATTCCTGGAATTCCTTCCTGCCCAGTCGACCAATCAGCCATATTTGCTCGGGGCTGCTCAGGGGGAAATGTTTCTCGGTGAGACGGACTGCTTTTGTGTGATGTGCTCCGCACCTGGGCACATTAGTCGCGGAAGTACGGAGCACCTACATCGGGGAATGTAGATAGCCCTAATAAGAGCGAATCCCGATTTTGACCGCTTCTTCAGTGTTATCCAAAGAGAACCATCCTATGGAGCGCTTGGGGTAATGGGGTGGATACGGGCAGTATCCATACTCCGTATGGTCTTGGGGTTTTCCTTTTTCTCTTTTTCTCTCCCTTTTTTTTCACGAAATTGCGATCTTGTCTCCGGCCCCGCTCTCGTTTGTGCCGGTATACAGTTAGGGCATGTAACAATCTAAAAGCATGGAGTACTGTATATTGTGAGTCTAGGGAGTAGAGCAACACGAGAAGCTTCCTTCCTTGCATTGCCTTAGGTAGCTCTATAGGCAGGATTGCACATACCGGAATGGTTTGGAGTCGTACTGGATAGGGGCCACGTATTGTTGTGGCGCCGAAGATCGGTGAACGGGCGCGAGACCTGTGCGTATAAGCACGATGGTCGGGATAGTGGAGATAATTGTAAATGAAGGATGGAGAAGTGGTATGGGGACAAGATTGCAGATATTGCAGGTACGCATCTAGCATACTCCGTATATCGACTCGCTTATATTGAGGGAGGCCTTCGAGTCGAATATCCATGGATAGAGACGAGATTGGATGACCAGTGGTGGAGCAGAGGGTTCAATGTCAAGGTTCTTCGCCTCCCTGGAGATATCCGAGCCATGGTTGAACTTGCCAAGAACAGGACGAGTTGCGAATACCTTCTTGTTGGAGACCTTGAAGGAATTTTTGTTCGATGGGAAACAGACCATGTATGGTCCGGAAGTATTCTCCCGGGGAATTATCGGAAGTCAAGGTAACCATGGCCAAGTCTTTTTCTTTTTACCCTTTTTTTTTTCAATTGAAAATAGAAAAGAGACATGTACACGAGAGTCAAATACCATGGCGTGCATAGCGAAATCGATGCGGTGAAGTCTATAGCAAGTCAGGGACACGAGGGTAATACCTGGTCCCCCTTCGCAGAATGGAACTCTTCGCCGGTACCAGTCAGAGTGCTGGACTATGTCCCCACCTGTCAAGTTTATAGAACGTACTTTTGGGCTTCCACAGTTGATCTTGGCCAACTTCGTCTTAGTGTTATGGTTAAAATGATATTCACTTCGAAGGGTATTCCACAATCGCCAAGCGTGGTTGAGAATGCATATACCCCAAACACGGGACAGAGTTGAGCCATACTAGGAGAATCAAGGAACGGGTTTCAATAGTCTGCTAGCCCCGAGCTAACCTTGGTAAAGGAAGCCCTAAGAGCCGAGGAGGCCAGGGCCCCGTTGCAAGTACCCCGTTCACATAGAGTGTTATAGCCAATAGGTTCGGCATTATTGTTATTAGATAGGGGACGAAGTTTCCAACCAATATTGAGCTATTTTGTTAAGAGCGATCAGAGAGATTTCCCGACGATCAGGGCAAGTTAATCCCAGAATGGTATATGGACAGGTCAAGAATCATGCAGAGGAAAACCATTGTACGGAGTATCTTTGGGGTTACTTATGTGGCAAAACAGCCACAGTGGGTTGACAACGTTTCGCCTGGTGGGGTCTTCACACGCCCACTGCACCTACGTAGGCCAATGTTAGGTGGGGTTTTTAGTCGAGTCATGTTTGAACAGTACAGAAAGATCTCTTGGTATATAGGCACTACAATATACAACGTAGATGGGGGAAATCGGATGGAGCTACATATGGATATGGCATTTTCACAGAGCCAATGGGGGAAAAAAAAAGAAACAAATCAAAACCCAACTCCAGATCTGCCGATCGACATGTGAACCGAGAATGTCAGGGATCGACTAAAAGGCATAGACCCGTTTTTGTCCAATGCAGAAAGTTCCGCGAAATGGCGACTCTAGGAAGCGGATTCTAGGTACGGAGTAAATGTTTAGGATTAGAAGTGTTATCTAGAGAGGCTCACATCGTAGAGTCATGATTTCATGGGGGATCTTGTCAGTCTTTCTATGTTGCTGGTTGAGCCTATCATTTACCCCGGAAACTAACTCCGGGGATAAATTAGGGTTATGGGTAGGATTCCAGTAGAGACTCGATGTATGTAGGGATGCGAGTAAAAGGCTAGATGGGAAGAATATATATGAAGTAAAATTATCAGAAGTACAGATTACATATAAGTAATGTACAATATAGACAATATATACGGAGTACATGTAGACAATATACGGAGTACTGTAGGGGTTAAAGTATTACTTGTGACATGAGCTATTAGCGGTAATTGCTTTTTATCCCATTAGCAGAGAGGAGAATTGTATTAACTTTTATTTGATATTTGATATTTTACATTTTCTATTTTCTATTTTCTATTTTATATCTGACAGATATGATCACTTTGATTATTTCCAAGGTTGGTCCTTGGAGCCTCGATCTGCTTAATTTCTCGACATACCAACTTCGAAGGCCCACATCCGCCACCTTAGTCCTTGATTCTCTTCCTTTTCCCGGTTTTTTTCCCCTTTGAATATTTTCTTTTCTATTTTTTCTATTTTTTCTATTCTTTTTTTTTTTCTTGTTATTTATCTGTTCTTTACCTGTTTATTTTCCCTTTCCTCCCAATCGACTCCGTTGCCCCCCACCTTCCCTCATACCCTTCTAATCTAGGCAGCCCACATTGCAGAATTCCGCATAGGTCTAGCGCCCAGCACCATCTCCTCTCTTTCTCCATTCTATACCTCTCTCTATGATCTGTCTATGATATCTTGATTATCATGCTTTCAAATGGTTGGGAAGACAGAGAGTTGCGCTTCTGATTTGCTATCTATCTTTTTGTTCTTTTTGCAGACTCGATGAGTGATCAGCCGCCCCGAGGCTATAGGCCTCTTGCGCCTCGCACCAGGTTACTCGGTGGATCAGGAGGGGATGGAGGGGAGGGAACAGGAAGTCCTGCTGGGGGTGCACCAGACGAAAAACGCATGAGGCGAGCATCGACAGCCTGTACAGAGTGTCAAAAACGTCGGACCAGGGTACAACATTCACTGCGCTTCCTATTTTTCCCTATTTTTCCCTATCTATCCCCTTTGTTTCACCTAATCTATACTTCAATCAATCTGACCTGCTCTTCTTTTTTTTATTGCGTTAGTGTACCGGCCCTCCTCATTGTACCGAATGCTCAACCCACGGCCGCGAATGTATCTTCGATGAAGCCGCCGACAGACGCCGCAAAGCTTCCGCCAAGAGAATCCAGGACCAACTGGACCATTTCCGGTCATTTGTGGACGATCTCATCGGGCTCATCCGAGATAGTGATGGCCCGACGGTGCAATTAATCGTCAATATCATACGATCCGGAGCCACCTCTGGAGAGGTTCGAGATATCCTCACCCGTCTCTTGGAAGATGATAATCCATCCGATTTCCGCAATCCAGGCGTGCGCGACTCAAACCTGAACCTGAACATTGCTCCCAACAATAACATGGGCAACTACTTCAACCCGTCGCTAAATCAGCCCTAACCTTCGCCGGGCGATCTACACATCTCTCCGGACGAATATGTGCCAGATCTGCCCCTCGTCTCTCCAAAATCCTCCCCGCTAAACCTTCTCCATCCCAAATTCTCGAACGACCAAACAAATCGGCTTGTTTCATAGCGTTTCCCTTCATAGCTGTTCGTGTCGCATTCCTTTCGAGGATGGAGCAGATCATTCAGAGAACCGTCACATTCCTCATTCTAGCTGCGTGACCAGTTCCATCTTTATGTTTATTGCCATATCTCGAGACATATTGAGATCGCAAAGAAACCAGACTGTTCCGATTCTCTTCCCCAAGCTCTACTCAAAACCAGGGGCTAGAAGCTTGCAAAATTGCGCAAAGTCCCGGTATGCCTTGACGGAAGTGAATATACCCAGAGATACCCGGTTCTAGCTTGTCACATTCAGACTTTGTTTCTCGGGAGTTACCCGCTGGGGGTGTTTGTGGATACGGAGCAAATGGGATTTTCTTTTCTTTTTTTTTCCTTTTGATATTGCACTTTCGCATCATTCAAGCTGCTGGCAGATATTCTAGCCAAAGTGCAATCAAGGTCCACGGATCCTTCTTAGCCTAGGGCTCTCATCCTCTCTCAACAGACATGATTCAACTTCGCCTTCACCGAATACTAATTGCTCCCTCGGCCTATGATGCGTACCAGTTGTCTCGTGCAAATGGAGCTCGAGGTCTCTGTCAATGTCAACCACTTGCCTCCTAAGACACTAGATTCCTTTGATCACATTCGGTCACATGAGCAGCCGATAACACTATCATATTGTTGCCCAGGTGGGCATGTTCTGCTTCTGCCGACTCCTATCCCATGAATATGATGCCAGTGTCAGTTGTGCTTTTACAACCAGCTAACATGGTATACGAATTTATGGCAAAATTGCTTATTGGGGCTTATATAAAAATTTCTTTTGACTTGTAACTAAATAGAGCAAATGAGCGATTTCTTTAGATGTCTATGGTCACCTTCAGTGAACAGCCCTTTACGCGGTGAAAGCCCATAAGGTCTTTCTTAATAACCGTAGCTCGTGTGTCCACGGGTGTCTCAGCACTATACTTGATAAGGACCTAGCAACATAAGAAAATCCGGGGGGAGGTGGAGGCACTCCCCGCACCGGAGACTTGCCGAGATCGTGTGCTTTTCCCAAATTCCCCCTCATCCCCCGGATACTTCTCCTTTCTAACCTACCTCTAAGTCGCATCTCTTTTCAATATTCCTCGGGAATTAATTCCCTGGCTCGGCCTGTCTTGCCGATCTCGATATGACGACCACTAGCGTTGCCATGCACGAATCTCGGCCCGCGATCAAACTAAATGAACCTTCAACAGAATCGCCCGCATCGAACAAGAGGAAAGCATCCGACACATTAAAAGATGGTGCTGCACATCGCCAGAAAATTACCAGAGCTTGTGACTCGTGCAAAATAAAGAAGACCCGGTGTACTGGTACTCTACCGTGTACAAGATGTACACGCCTGTCACTACCATGCAGATACAACGCCGCATACTCTCGGGGACTACCACCAGACCCTCTTCCTGCATCGCCGAGTCCAGTTAGTCCACTTTCAACTTCGACTGCGCATCGTGCATTTGTGGGCGGGGATGGGCGCACGTCCAGCCCCAATCTACAAGCCAACGTTCGGGACTCGACTATGACTGACAATCTACTTTCAACCCAAACCCAGAACCAGCATGTGTCATCGCGAAACTCGCCAGAGCCAGGATCGACTGATTTTGAGGGTAATTACCTCGGTCCTTCATCCGGTGTGTCATTTATCAACCGCGTATGGAGCCGTCTGCATCAAGATGAAAGGACGCACTATCCGGATGGACTCCAAAATGAGTCCTCGCGGAATACAGCTGTCTTTATGTTTGGCGATAAGCCTTATTCCAATCCCCAAGAGGCGGAGTTTACCCTCCCATCTCTGGAAAAGGCACTGGAGCTGGTGGGAATTTACTTCGATTACTCCATGGTGACTTATCGGTTTGTGCATAGGGGCAATGTGGAAGAGTGGACTAGACAGGTTTACCAAAATAACATCGGCCTCTCAAATCTCCCTGTGGGAAATATGGTTGCTCGGACTGCTATCGTTCTCATGATTATTGCTGTGAGTACTTTGTACATGGAAATGAGGCCCCGAGGAATACCTGACGGGCGGGGCGAAAGTCTAGAAAGGTTAGTAATCTGTTGATATGGTCGGACAAGGAGCCTAACTGAGGGATTACAGTGAGCGCTGGTATGCAGCATCGAAATACATGTCTTCTCTCGAGTCAGGGCCGCCCCGACTGGAAACCATCCAGGCCCGGCTGGGCCAATGCCTCTATCTGCTGTCATCATCACGGGCCAACGAATGCTGGTACTCATTCGGCACGACAATGCAGATTGTGACTGCACTGGGATTACACAGGAAGTTGCCGGCCAAAGCCTCGAATAACGGGTGCTCATATCTAGAACTGGAGCTCCGCAAGCGCATCTTCTGGAGCGTATACATTCTAGACAAATATCTAAGCATTATGTTTGGAAGGCCTCGACTGCTCCACGATGAGGACATCGACCAAGAACTCCCGGACGAAACGAACGACGAAGACTTACTGGAAGAAGATCCGACGCGAAGAACAGGATCCACGGACAGCATGATGATTGCCTCTGTTCTTCATTACCGGTGGGTCCCTCATACCTAGCCTGTACATATACTGATATAGCACCGGAGCAGCTAACACCGAATCTAGACTTGGTCGTATCCTGGGCGATATATCCCGTCAACTATACAGCATAAACACACATTCTCGCGATACCCCCATCGAGACCGCAATCCGCCTAACCTCGGAACTCGAAAAATGGAAAGAAACTGTCCCACCATTATTCAACAGTGTTCACCCAACCAGTTTAATCCCACCCCTCTGCCGTCAAAGCCAAGTTCTCCAACTCGCCTACTCGCACGCAATGATCCATGTCACTCGCTCATTCCTCTTGAACGACTTTACAGACCTCAGCCGCAGACCGAAAGTCCCCCACCCGATGGTCAGCTCGCACGTCCAGAAATGCATCCAGGCTGCCGAGAATATCATGACAATAACCGATGGTCTCGCGCATCAAGGTGTGCTGATCCAGTCCTTCTGGTTTACGCACTACGTGTGCTTTTGTGCTGTTTTGGTCGTTTACATCCATACCATCCAACAGCACCGTAAATCACTAGTCGGATCTAGTTCAGCGTCTGTCTCCTCAGTCGGGAGCCCCAATGACCCAGATAAATTGCACCAGCTCTTCTCTCTCGCTGAATCCTGTCAGCAACATCTTGCTGAAGCCACGCGCAAGAACTGTCCGAGTCGTCGCTACGGGATTATTCTGGAGGAGCTGAGACAAGAGGTTCATCGGCAAATTGGGTCCAGTGGGCTCTCTGTTGAAAGTCGGCCTCATTCTTCTAATGAAAACCATATTCCGTATGTCTCGGGGGACAGTTCACAGAATCCGGATGCAAAATCGGTCCTTTTTGACCCCCAGACGGTTGATTTCATGATGCAACCAGCCGATTTGGGGATGAATGCGGGAGATGATGCAGGCTTCCTTGAGAGCCTCGAGGGTTCGATCTGGTGGGCTCAGCTCGACTCATGGGTACGTATTAGCCCTTCCTCGATGAGCACGGGTACGGAATATCGCTCGTCTATACACAACTTGCGTTAACAGTTTGCCCTAGGCCTTTTCCAACCTCCCTAATGACCCCTCTACATTTAACTTTTAAGCACAACGAGGATGGATGGCTTACGAGACACAAAGACAAAATCGCGTTCAATTGCAAATATCCTACTACAGTCTGTGTCACATTCTGGCCATTCTTTCCTCTACACACTATCCGGTCACAAATTTTGATTCAGTGGCGTTCAAAACTGCATAAGGCCACCCCGGTGAATGTTCTCCAAGTAGTCATCGAACTTCGCCGACACTTCAATCACATCCTTGAGGTGGTCATACGTGAGAACCTCGCTTTTCCACTTTGCGTACTGACGAGCGGTGGTGATGGCATTCCGAATCTGCCGACCATTCAATTTCTCCCTCTGCAGCACATCCAAGCTCCCCATAAGATTTTCAACATCAACAGCATCCTCATCAAACCCATCCAGACGCTGGATAAAAGCCTCCCAGATGGTTCGTCTCTGCTCCTCACCAAGAGGCGGATAGTGCAGCGCCAGCTGGATGCGCGACTTGAACGCCTCATCGAAGGTACCTACCCGGTTGGTGGTCAAGATCAGGATTCCCTCGAAATACTCCACCACACGCAGAAATGCCGATACCAGCGCATTCCGGTTCAGATCTTCCAGACCGCGCTGCTCGAGGAAAACATCTGCTTCATCGAGCAGAACTACGCAGTTCCAGATCTTGCCCAGGTGTAGCACGGACTCGAGGTACTTCTCCACCTCCTCTGGTTTGATGCCCACGTCACCGCATGTGACTCGATAGAGAGGCCTTTCGGCTATTTCAGCCACACTCTCCGCGGTCAGTGTTTTTCCTGTTCCTGGCCCGCCGTGCAGTAGCAAGATAAGACCGTTTCCTTTGCCGGCGATCAGATCGGCGGAGTATTCGGGCTCGACGTGGTTGGTCACCAGTGCTTCGATAAGGTCTCTGGATTTAGAGTCGATGGCTAGACTCTCGAAGGCGTCTTTGTTCCACTCGACATGGGAGATGCGGTCGACTGAGAGGTCAAACCATTTCTTGCGCCGTAGATTGAAGCCAGTCACCCTTGGAGGCATCAACATGCTGAACGGCTCTTGTGGGGGTTGCTCTCTGGCCATGACTCTCTCATCGAGTGTCTTTCTGCGTAGGTCATTATTCAAATACCCGTTCGCGTCTGGATCTGGATGCAGTCTCTTGTAAGTCTTCATGTCTATGATGTACCGGTCCTCGGCCTAGTAGCGGTGGTTAGTCGGTGCATTATTGCAGGTTGACAATAAACACATACCACGGTCTGGAAATTCTCTTCCTCGGTCGCCTGATAGGACACGTACTTCTGGGTGCGGAATGTCCAGAAAATCCCCCCACGGCGCTGAAGCTTGCGGAACAGATATTCAGGGGCATACTTGACTGGGTATACCGCAAGGTCCGTGATAGAACACTCTTTGTCTGAGTCGCTATGGTGTAGAGGAAGGCTAGAGTCATCCGACAAATTATCCACTTCAAGCGACGGCGGTATCTCCATGGCGTGCTGCGACGGCGGTCTCTCAAAACTGAGCCTGGTGTGGGATTTATAAAAGTTGCCTTCGAATTCCCAGGTCTGGACACTGATCCACCAACAAGGATTGCTGCCACGAATGTTCATGCTTCGAGACGGCCAGTCCTTGGCTAAATACCCTACGTGCTCTTTGTTTTTGTTCGAAACCAGGACTTCGTTGGGCTTGAACAGATATTGAACGTACTCCGGGCGAATTTTGCCTTTCTCCAAAAGCAGGTCTGCTGCAGTGTAGTCATTGCCGCAAGCCTCTCGGACATAGTCCATGAAGAGGTCAAATTGTCTTTGCGCCTCAGAGCTCAGCCCTCGTTTAATTTCCGTTTCTCCAGCACCCCGGTTATGGTAGACAAAGAGGTAAGGCGACTGGACCTCTCCCGTGTTCCGGTAGTCGCTGCTCATGGAACGGAACTCTTTGCCCCTGAGGAAATCTGCGATCACGCCTTTGAGATCTTCGGAAACTGGAAGAATGGACTCGCTGAATGGCTCTGGCTTGCCATACTTTTTGTTCGGCGACTGGGACTCGGCCCTTCGTTTGTAGTTCCGGAAAACTACAAACGATATGTCTCTGTTGAGAGCGAGGTACAGCTCGAAGTTAACCAGCGGATCGTTGCAGCGCAGATATGGCGCACCCATGTTTCGGTGGATGAGCTCAGGGGGATCGGTATAAATCCCCATCCATGGATAGCTGGGTCTAGGGCCGAGTCGCCTGGGCCTGGGGCTGAATTCATCGTCGCTATCGCGCATGATCTGGTTATCACTCGCATAGGTGCTGTCTTTCTCGATCCGGTAAAGGACCTGATACTTTGAGGCTGTGGGTAGGGCTGGCTTTCCTTCCAGCTCCCGGACCTTGTCTCGAAGAGCTGCGATTTGGGCCTTGAGGTCATTGGCCTCTGATACAGAGACACTTCCTTGGCTGGGAGGAGTGTACATGTCTGAGCCAACGGGATTTGAGTACTGCGGATTCATATCGTATGAGTTCACAGAATGTGGACTCGGAATATGTTGCCTTGCAGGGGTGTAAGGGGCATCGATATGATATTTCGCGGGTTGGGGATACACCGGGGCTTGGGGATATTGATATGGAACAGGACGACCTGGCGCTGGAGGGGTAGGCATGTCTTGGTTGTTGACTACCGATGGCCCGAAAGAAGGGTCAGGGATATTAGGCCCGAGTGGCCTTTGGTATGCGCTGCTCTGTGTCGCAGCCATGGCGGCATTTCGCCGGGCGACGTTCTGCTGTTCTAACAGCATGAGTTTGAATGAGTAATCCTGATTGTTTTGGTGTTCTTCCGGAGTATTGGCATTCGGAACGTAAGATGAACCATCAAGAGGAGGAGCTTCCCCTCCCAGCGAAGCAGGAATCGGTTGCTCTTGTGAGGCGCTTTTGCTCAAATCTTCGGAGATGGTGTTGGTCGTGTACAGCTCGTTACGAGGGTGAAGTGGGTTTGGACGAGAATACATGTCCACAGATGACAGAGATGCTTCTGAGGATAAATTAAATGGACGATTCTACTATCCAGAGGGAGTGGAAAGCAGACAATAAATAGGCCAAAATGGGGGGATACGAGGAGATTCTGATTCCAACCACCCCCGCGTCATTGAGCCTCTTTGGATTGTCATGTGGTGTGGCTGTGTGCATGTGCATATTCATGTTTGATTCTTTTTCATGCATAAGTAGCTATATCCTGTGTACGTTGATGTCTTCCAGGTTCTCCATGTCTATCAGGAGGGAAGTCCGGTGGTGCTTACCCTCTTCCGTGGTTGCCAGCCCTAACAACTTGGGCACTTCACTACCAACACCTAAGCTCTATACTTCATGATTCATGCATCTACTCCAATTATATCGTTAAGGTCCATGTTTCATTCAACACTCATTGGCTCTGGAGGCAAACATGACCTCCAGTAAGAAAGATGCAAATCGACGAAGTCTTTTCAATCTCTTGATCCCAACTAAAATCGTCGTCTCTGGGAAGCCAGACCCATCTCCAACCGACTCTGGGGCAACAGAAAGCCCAGCATCAGAGCCAATTATCCCAGTGCGAAAAGATCGGCTTAGGGCTCGTTTGACCCGCAGTGGCTCCAAGATTCTACTATTGCTGGGCTTGCGTGGTTCATCCAAGAGTGAGTGGTGGTGTCTTTCATATTATACCGGACCACTCACTGATTCTCCATCGCAGGCAACAAAGAATTTAGTGTCGACAGTGATTACTGCGATTCCGTGCAGGCCCGCGACGAAAGTTCAGATGTCTCGAACCCATCTTCCCCAAGTGGTAATGGCAATGATAGCCCAGGATATCCGATTGCAGCCGAGTCCCCACGAAGCGAACCGCTACCTACCACTCCTTCACTCAGTATCCCTACCCAAGTGGTCGATACTTATTCCGAGCCACTTCCTGACCTACAATCGTCACCCGAGAGTCAGGGTGAATTAGCTGTTGTCAACGACGTGCAGCAACATGCCACAGGCGAGGACCCTCTGCCGACTGCCGTCACTGAGCAACCGAGTCTATCCAATTCAAAATTTGTCGATCGCTTCTCGCATAAGATCTCGCTTGCGTTTGGTCAGCCCACTGTCGTCCGCCGTGTACATCTTCGGTCAAGGCCGAGTATTCTTCCCGTTAATTCGCCAGTATTGGAAGATCTGAGCAAACAGAGTGATGGTGCCAATGATAGCTCAAACCCGTCAACCAGCCCCAGTAGAGGTGGGTCACCTGCTCGCGGGCAGTCAACTTCACTGACTCCGATCACGTCCGGGGGGCCGTCTCCTTCCTCGGATAAAGGCAAACTGCACGATGGACACGAGACTGCAGTGGTGCATTGGCCCTCTCTCTCCGAGATTAATGAAGCCTCCAACGCTCCAGACACCAATGTAATCGCAGTATCGCCGTCAATCAAAACTGTCGAAGCGACATCAGTGGCGAAAGTTTACTTGGAACTATATTTCAACTCCATTTTCCACAACAAAGACTCCCGTCAGCAACGTCAGCTCGAGTTGGAGCAGCACATCTATGCATTTGAGCTCACACCCGAGGAGCGGTTGATGACAAGACACAACTGGGTCTTGCGAGAGAACGATTATCTTCGACAGTGCCGTGTGCTCAAATCAAACCGATACTGCAGCCAAACAGAAAACGCCATTTCTGTTGCGGGGTACAAGCCTGTAAAGATACTGGGGAAAGGAAGCTTTGGTGTTGTGCGTCTTGTTCGACCGAGTGGTCGTGATTCGAAGAGTTCCCAGGAAGACGCCCCTCTGACACTCAATGACAACAATGTCCAAACCAGATCGAATCCTCTTGGAGCCCTGATGTCTGCCGTGGAGGTTGCCAGACAGAGCCGCCGAAGGTATATGGCCGGTGAAAAGAAGGAAGTATATGCCATGAAAGTTATCAGAAAGGCGGAAATGATCCGCAACTCGCAGGAAGGCCATATTCGAGCGGAAAGAGATTTCCTCGTTGCCTCTGAGAGCTCTCGCTGGGTTGTTCCTTTGATCGCCAGCTTTCAAGATGCCAACAATCTATATCTTGTGATGGATTACATGGTTGGTGGTGACTTCTTAGGGTTATTGATCCGTAAAGATACACTCCGCGAGGACTGGGCACGATTTTACATCGCCGAAATGATATTGTGCATTGAAGAGGCACACCGACTTCGCTGGATTCATCGCGATGTGAAGCCCGATAACTTCCTCATCTCTGCGTCGGGCCATTTGAAGATCTCCGACTTTGGTCTGGCTTTTAATGGGCATTGGTCGCATGATCAAGCTTATTATAACAGCCATCGCTACTCCTTGCTGGAGAAACTTGGTATCGATGTCAAGGGTGATTCCGAAGACCAGAAGTTGGCTGCCGAAGCGAAAGAGCTCGCCCCTGATATCAAGTTGCACAGTCTGGATGACCATACTCTTCATCAACCATCTTCAACAAGCTTGTTGGATTGGCGAAACAACAAAGGACGACGGAGGTTTGCAAAAAGCGTTGTCGGAACCAGTCAATACATGGCACCTGAGGTCGTTCGCGGTGAAATGTATGACGGACGATGCGACTGGTGGAGCTTGGGTATCATTCTATACGAGGTAGGTTGCTCGACATTGCCGTATCGTGTGTATCAAAGTCTCACAGCGTTTCCAGTGTCTATATGGTTTTACGCCCTTTGCCAGTGAAAATCGCCATGATACAAAGATCAGGATCCTCGTGAGTACCTTCTTGGTTCCGTTGTTCCAGTGAACATTTCCTAAAATTCTCAAGCACCACTCAAGGACTCTGCGATTTCCCCGGGAGAAACCCACCGACAAGTTAGTCTCTCAGGGGGCCATGGATCTGATTACAAGGATTCTCCAAGAGCGCGAATATCGCCTGTGCTCTCCAAAGTACCAAGCCAATGACATACTGAATGGACGTCCTGTCTCGACCCAAATGCTCTACTCTATGGACGCGCGGTACAGAAATATCGCGAGCTACTATGTATACCCCAATGATGCAGCAGACATCAAGATTCATCCGTTCTTCCGGGGTATTCGATGGCAAGAACTCCACATGTGCCAACCACCAGTGGTTCCTAGGGTCAGGAACTGGGAAGATACTAGATATTTTGACGACTGGAAGTTGGCCAGCAACGAGATCGAGAATGCTGCTAGTAGTGACTCGGGGGATCCTGAACAAGATCCTGACGCGATCATCCCTGGGAATCAAGAAATAAGTCCAGCAGAGGACGTCGTTAAGCCGCCAGTTGCTGAGACTACTCCACGCGCAGCACAGGAGCAGGCGAAGGACGCGGAAAAGAAAAAGGAGAAGAAGCGACCCCGCGATAAAATCCTGCGAGACAAACAAATGAGCAAGACTGTCTTGGACATTCGCAAGAAGGGCGCTTTTCTGGGCTATACATACCGGCGACCCAGTGACGTTGCTTTGGCTTTCAGTACGGAGCGAGGGCGTCAACCGTATACCAGAGGCCAATTGGCCGGTCTCTATGCGCCGTGACTATACAAAGCAAAGTCGTGGAATGGGGAGTTGACGCCCTACTCGACTTGGAACAAACCTGTTGGCTATTGTTACATTCCCGTTCGCACGACAGACCACCGGGTCACACATATCCATATAACCCTCTTGTATAGCGCCTCATTCCCTCATAGATGACTACCCATGTCCTCGAACAGTCTTCACTCTGCCATCCCTCATGTATCTTTAGGAACGAATATATAATTATGGACAGGAGATGCTAGCCTACACTGCACAAAAAGTATTGTCATCAGATTGAATACATTCTATTTCCTATGATGTTTCATCGAAGATGAGTGAAAACACCCAAAAGGAAACAATGCTGGGAAATTCATACACAAAGCAAAAGGAAGTGGCTATGTATGGTTCTCAAATCACATCTGGTGGGCAGGGAACCGGGTATCGGAGAGCAAGTTCGGGACAAAGAATCTTCTTATAAGGGGTATCGAGTTCGGAGTAGACAGATATAGGGGGGACGATTAAGGGGATAGATGCGTAAGGCAAAGAAAAAGCGAATCGAGTTCACAGAACCGGCGCACTCATGGAGAAAGCCGAATCCGTGACACGATCCTCGGGCTTCATGGTACCATTGAGCAGTGGACAGAGTTTCTTGTTTGTCTTTATGTGTCCGACCTGACCGCAGTTGGCACATTTGCGTTGAGTACCAGCAGGCTTGCCGTCCGGATCGCCGGAACGAGGGATGCCCTTTTGCTTCTCGCGGGCGAAACGACGCTCCTTGTTGCGGTGGAGACGGGTGAGCTCGGCCTCGATCAGCTTCTTGTTGCGGCTGTCGAGGTCTGTATCGCCCGTAGGGGTGATATGTTCCAGCTTTGTGTGCATGGCTTCGTTGGCGTGACGGTGTTGGATGTAGTGCCTGATCACTCGGGGATCGAAAACATGTTGCTCCTGGTGCACGATTTCGCCGTTCGCCTGTTTCAACTGGCGGGTGATACGCAACACTTTGCCGCGCTGGCTGTTGAAACTCATTTTACTGAACTGACTTGTTGTCTCATCATCACGGCGATACGGCCCAGGTGTCTGTGCTTCAGACCGGGGTGTTGGTTTGTTGAATTGATCCTGGTAGTCGTCTTCTTGGTCGACGTCGCTTTCCTGGTCGGAGTGCTCAATGGTGGAAGACAAGCTGCTTTTCTGAGCATCCCAAATCCGACGAATGGATGTTTCGTATGATTTTTGCTGGCGGGCAACATTGTAGCTGTGACCTCCCAGCTCCTTGAGTCGCTGCGCATCCAGCTTATCCTCAACACTTTCACCGATGGCCTTGAACCCACCCTTCATGCTTGTTTTGATGAAGTTATAGCCCTCACCTCGGCCGGTGGGGTCTCCTTCACCATGGAGTTTCAGCATAGCCTTGCCTTGAGAGGCCAGCAAAAAGTTGCGAGTTGCCTTCCAGGGAGCCATCTGCTGCTCGAAACTCTCGAGTTCTTCATCTTCTTCGTTGTCGCCGCCAGTCTCGGCATCGTTGCCATAACCAGTGTCGTGGAGGTGCTGTTGTCCAATCTGCATGGACTCCAGAAGACAAACATCTTCGGGCTGAACCCACGAGCGGATTGTGTCTTGGTCAGGGAGAACTGGATCCAGTGGCTTCCAATATTTGGTGTCTTTGTCGTGTTGAAGGAAGTCCTTGACCTTCTGTCGGTTCTGCATATCCGTAGTGTTTGGTATGTGAGCCGTAACATCGCTGATCGCAAGTCGCTCATCCGGGCTCTTTTTCAATAGACGATACACCAACATCTTCATGCGATTCTTCGCAACAGTTGTCACCTTGCGCGAATGTGGTCCAGGGATGTCAACCGATGGGAATTGCTGTCCGGCAACGTAGAAATTTTCGATGTTGCGCAGGTAATAGGTACTGCCATTTTGTCCAGTGGTGTTGCGGACTACAAGGAAGTCCGTAGATTTGGTTTGGTGTGGGAATAAGGGTGCCCGGTACATGGAGTTCGAGATTGCCGGGGAAATTTCGCCGGGGTCAACATGACCAAAGATTGAGTACGGGCTCTTGTCCTGTGGTAATAGAACAACAGTTTCGCCAATATCTGCCCTTGGGCGGGTGGGATCGTCAATATTCTTTCGCCGGTAATAATTGATGAAACGGTTGCACATTCCAAAGTTGGCTAGTGTCATAGGCATCTCTTCAGAGTATTCCACCAGCAAGACGTTGGAGTTGTCACCCATGGACAATGACTGTGTCGAATCATAGACAGTTTTCGCATCTTTGCCACGCAAGTGCTTGCGTTTTAACTGAACGGGGTTCTTAAAGTAAGCCGTTTGCCCAGGCCGGAAAGCCATAGCAGGTCGGTGGAAAGATCTAGCTTCAGCCTTGGCCAACTCAGTCTTGTAGTAGGGCCACTGCAAACGCAGGGCTGGCAGACCATGCTCAAGTGTCACGTTGCCAAGAGTACTGCGGATCTTGTTCTGATGATTCTGTTTGAGCATGTCGTATGCTTGGTCATTTGAGATGTTGTATCGCTGAGTGAGGCGGCGCGTGAGATTCAGGTCCACTTCATCCCTGGTGCGAGGAGCGGTATGTTTCGGCTTGTTTGCCACGGCATCCGCTCTTAATTCGTCGACAAGAATGTTTGGATCATTGAGATCAATTGTGACTTTCTTTGCGATTTTCATTGTCGCTTGTTCCGGATCATCCAATAGTGGGATATCGATATGTGATAGAGCAATGACATCCATGGGAGTCGGGCCGGTCTTTCGTTTCTTGCTCGGAACCTCGGTTTCCATGAGCCAATCTTCATCCTCATCCAAGATATCATCGTTTCGTTGTGCCAATGGCTTCTCTTCCGGGTCAATGCTAGAGACATCATCCTTAATATCCCAGTCCGCACAAATCGTTCGAAGGTCCTGCATGGTGAAGCCACCGGGCAGCATTTCATCTCCGTCCACATCATCCATGTCAATGTCTTCCTTTGTATCTTCCTCCGCCTCTTCTCCGTCCTCTCTGCGGTCTGATTGTGTAATCATTACCAAGCCATGAGTTTCATGGTCAAGGCCACGCTTGAGCGGTTGACCGGTTCTGAAGGCACGTTCATGATCAGCCGCCAGCTCTATGTTCACTTTCGTAGGCAAGACAGGCTTAGGTGGCTTAGCCGGCTGTTTTCCAATGAATATGGCTTTCTTGTGAGGTATCAACTCGAGCCAACGCGGAAGAGTATTGCGGTCGAACGAGGGAAACAGGGACTGCAAAAGCTCTTCGTGGTTCTCAGGCGGTGCAGGTGGGTTCTCAACCCCTGACATGGCGAACAACTGCTGCTGAAGTTTCCATGCGCGGAGTTCGACAGGATTCATGTCTTCCGACAGAATACTGTCATCATCCGGGAATTCATCTTCCCCCATAATGGGTGGCTCTGGCTGCGGCGCCGGGGCTGGCGGGATGGGCAGTAGGTCAACGGGTGCATCTGTTAAAGGCATTTCTTCGTCTTCGAAAAGGCCACGGGTAGGATCATCCTGTCCAGCAGGAGGCGGCGAAAAAGAACCTTCGCCAAAGAGATCATCGAGGTTGTCATCCTGGGCCTGAGTCCCCTCTCCTGGGTCACCGAAGAGATCATCTCCGTTTCCGAAAAGAGCGGCGTCGTCTGAGCCCAAGTTCGCGAAAGTATCTTGATTATCATTCACTGCAGGCAAGGCTGGGTCTGGGCGTGTAATGACCTCTTCTTCCGGAAGTTCATCGTCGTCGAAGTCCTCGTAGTCGATTGCATCGTCGGCTTTTTCACCAACTTCCAACTCACGCGACAAGAAATCCAGAGAGGGGCCTGTATCCTCGTAGTTGTTCAGTTGTCGCATCACATCGTCGAAATCAGTATCCTCCTGAGCCTCCGGGGCTTTCGGTGTTGCGTGAGGCATGATGGGCAAGTACGCTCGTGTTCAAAGCGAGAGAAGTGTTGTAAATGAAGAAACCGTTAGATTCAACAAGTTGGTGAGAGAAATCGCAGGATAAGAATGTAGGCGCGAGCCGGACAAGGCGACAACGCGATTCAGAATATGCACATCTGGGTATCAGGCGGGTCTGCAACCTGGGAGTGGGTTTTGCCGTGGCTCGGGTCGCGCAGGAGAGAGGAAAAAGAGGAGGGGCGTGGCGGACAGGTGGTTGTAGAGAGAAAATGGGTTTCCAGGATAATGAGCAAGGGACGGGTCACGCTAACCCGATATGGCAATCAGCTAGATGCCTGAATTCAATAGAAAAAGGCTCAATAGATACATAATTACGACAATGAAGAATAGAGGGCAAAAAAGGAAAAGGTACATTATTGATGGTAAAAATACATGAATGAAACCATTGTCGGATGAATAGCAACCATAAGTCATGACACATTGAAATCCCCATAGAAAATACACAACGCCTTGCTTGCACCCTCCATACAATAGTGCATTACTGTAGCCTTGCCACCGGCAGGGACCAGCTTTGCAATCTGTTTCAAGTCAGAGGTCCTTGGAATGTAAAGAACCATGTGCTTGCTGAATACTGAGTATTCATCGTACAATCTTTGGAGGGAATATGGCTCCATGGTCTTCAGGTTGAATACCCGATCTGAACGATATCCGGGGCCTGTTACATTTAGTTCATGCCACAGAAGCAATAATTTGGTGACACTTACCTCCCCAGGGAGGGCTAGCAAAGACGACACTGTACGGCGCCAATTCTTTAAGCTGGTTCTTAAGAATCTCGAAGCAATCGCCTTCGAACCAAGTGATCTTGTCCTCCACCCCATAGACCTTCGCATTGTGTTTTGCGCACTTTAGGACAGCAGGGTTTTTTTCAATCGCGTAGATTCGTTTCCATTTTCCGGTCAAGGCAAATGCGATGGTGTTTCCGCCTGCGCCAGCGAAGGCATCCACGAGAATACTGCGCCCAGCAGGCGCTGAGTCGGCAATTTGTGAAGCTATTTTGCTAATTAAAGTTAGCAGGCAGCCTAGAATAGTAGCGAAGTGGCCACAAACTTGGCAACTGGTTCTGGCGTGACGCCAAACCAAGCATCATCGGTCAACCATACACCATCGTCGTACTTAGAGAAAATCCGGTAGCGCTGTGCCCAGTAGCTGGTAATTAAGTTAGCATTGGTATTTTTCAAGAACAATTACACTTACTTCTGGATGTCCCAGGGCACTTCTTGCAAACTGCTGTAGTGATGCACCTCTGGAGGCGCGTCTTCGTCTGCCATGATGCGATAAAGCGAAATGATCAATCCATTCTCGATAACTGATAAAGATGGGTGGTGTTTGCATGGTTTGCACCTGCGTATCTGGCCAGCTCGCACGAGGTAAACACACCTAGCTACAGCTTCCCTACTCAGCCTCATTCGATCAACGCTCGCAATATTTATCATAATAGAGAATTATGTTCGGCGCGTTAAATCGCTTCATCGGCCGGCTAGACGGGGAGCCTGGCCAGCAGCCTCGTAACGGCCCCAGCGACAACGCATTCGGTTTCCAGGTCCTCCGCAACAAAGACCCAGAGCTTCCTCTGGAGCCATGGTTTGACTTTATCGTGGGAATCAACGGTCATACAATTGTGAGTATACATGGCATTCTACTCCCGCCCATTATAGCTTCGCTCACACTGACATACAGGAAGATCCGGACCCGAACCTCTTTGCGACAGAATGCCGAAATTGCGCTGGGGGAACCTTGACACTTGAAGTTTGGAGTGCGAAGGTAAGGATACAGAAATGGTATATCTGGATTCCAGCTAATTGTATATCCTATCAGGGTCAACGGACACACACAATCACTCATCCTATACCGTCAACAAACCCCTCCCTCGGCCTCGCGCTGCAGCTTGCCCCCCCTCTCTTCTACGCAAAACATCTGGCATGTTATTGCAATCCCATCACCGCTCAGCCCCGCATACCGAGCCGGGTTACTTCCTTACTCAGACTATATCATCGGAACCCCCAGCGGGACGTTAAGAGGGGAGTCGGCACTAGGGGAGTTGGTTGAGGATCATCTAAATCGTACTCTGGTTCTGTGGGTTTACAATAGTGAATTCGATGTGGTTCGCGAGGTCGAGCTCGTTCCTACCAGGGGCTGGGGTGGCGAAGGCGCCCTTGGTGCAGAACTGGGATTCGGTGCTCTTCACCGACTACCCATTGGACTTGGAGAAGAGGTTGAAGGACCTGGGGAGGTTGTATTCGAGACACGTGAGGATGGCACTGCTTCCCCGGTGAGCGGCCCTGCAAGCGCTGCCCCGGGCACGGCAGCTCCATCGAGTACCTTCCTAGTCCCAGCAAATATCGCATCGCCGCCGCCCCTGGCCTCCGCTCAAGCAAGAGGTGCTTCGCCATCAGAGAGCAGATCGTCCGGTCGTCGTGCAGGGAGATCACGCCCAGTGGCGTCACCCAACAGAGCCTTTGATGATTACTTTGCAGAGGGTGAGGAGAAAAGTCGGGAGCAAGACTATGCGCCCTCGCGGCATGGAACTCCTCTACCCCCGCCGCCGAAGGTAGGAGGCCAGTCCTCTCACTCGGAAAGCCCTGCGCCAGAAGGATCGCCAGGACCGACGCAGGAAGAATGAAGGAATGGTTTAGAAATCAGAAATCAACTCTAATGTAGAGTATGACGAAATCGAATAATGTCGATCATCGCAAGCTTCCTGTTCCTAATGGCAAGCGTACACCGATAGAGGCTTGTCAGATCGCCTACTTTATGACTGAACGATTCGAACAAAAGGAATCAATCCGGTTATGTCTTCGGATCTACGAGTTCTAAGCGTACATATGCAACAAATAAATCCGCTCTATAGCCCCAAACAGCCGGGCTATATTTAGTGGCCCTTGCTCACCAGCTCTTCCAACTTCTTCCGGGTGTCACCAATCTTCTCCTCCATCATCTGGCGCGCCATTCCGCTGTGCGCAATGCCGGTGTACCAGATGTGCTCTGCACGCTCACGGATAGCCACGTGCTGCTCCGCAACGGCAGGGACCTTCTTCTCGTACTCCCAAACCAAGTCTCCGACATTCCGCATCGTCACGGGCAGGAGGGCGTAGGCGGCAGCAGTACCGAAGGCGAGCGGCGATGCAGTGCGGAGGAAGATGCCACGGTTACGCGAGACAATCGAGCCGGCCATGGCGGTCACGACAACATAGACACCGCCGGGCAGAAGACGCTCGCCGGACTCGGCAGAAGGTGCGAGCGAGGCAACAGTGTTGGTAAAGCAGTTTTCGATGTTGAGGGCCCGAGACAGGAAGTTGTTGAAGCCCTGCTCTGCGGCAAGGGAGTGTGAGTAGAGGAAGAGGCGAGCTTGTCGGACCTGAGCGGTCAGGATGTCTGTCGGAGTGGGCGAAGAGGGAGCTGCTTGCGCAGCTGGCGCGGAGACCAACTTAGGAGCGGCTGGCGCAGCAAGCTGAGAGGGTTTGGAGGGTTCAGGAATGTCGGCTGGGAAGTCATCGTAGATAGGTTTCCGCTATATTAGGGAAGCAGTCGTGTGTCAGACCAAGCCTTTCAGACTTTAAATAGAGCTGGGGACAGATATGGTCATACATTGTCTCGGGGCTCTTCTGCGAATGCAGTCTTCTTGGGGTACAGAGCAATACCTCCCGCGAGGAGAGTGGCTGCGATCGGAGCCACAGCCCGCTAGTCACGAGTCAGCATGGACAAAACATTTGGGAATCAATTGCATCCAACTCGAAAGGACGCAATTATAAAAAGTCATACCTGGTGCAACATCGGCCGGAATGACATCCTGAGGGTGTGGGGGAGGAGAACGGGAGAGTAGCTGGTAGTGAGGATGAAGCAAAGTCGTGTTGGAGCAGGACGGGAATTCTTCGGCTCGGCGGAACCTCCAGAAAACTCCGTCATTGCCCGTTCTCCTTGACTCTATGTTCCTTTCGATAGGGGATTTGCGAATTTATAGTCTCCAATGGTTTTAATCTGCTTTTGATACAGTATCTACAATGCTTCGCCCTTGGCGACGAACATGGACATGTCGCAAATGCCTTCAACTGCGGCCCCAATCTCGAGCCTTCGAGAGTGCCGCATCTTCTCCGTCAACGTCGTTTGAGTACATTCCAGCAGATAACAGTGCACCGAGGAAGAAGACCGATGACCATACTCTGCGCCGCGTTTTTGATTCCCAACCGTTCTGGAATGAGTTCTCCCAGCAGCGCACCAGCACAGTCCCAAGGCGAGCTGGATTGGTCCAAAACCAGTACCTGACAAGTCCTGAGGGCTTCAGGACATTCGCAAATATCTCGCTACAGAGATGCCAGGCTATTGTAGCCAAGGTACTTGCTGCTTCGACGGTTGAAGAATACAGGGCCCTAGCACGAGACCTCGACCAGCTGAGCGATCTCCTGTGTCGCGTCATCGATCTGTCCGACTTCATTCGAACCATCCACCCCGATCCGCGGATACAAGAAGCAGCCACGCAGGCGTGGGCTCTAATGTTTGAGTATATGAATGTTTTGAACACAACGACCGGGCTTCATGAGCAGCTCAATAAGGCCTTGAGCGACCCCGACGTGACATCGTACTGGACCGAGGCAGAACGGATTGTGGCACAAATCCTCAACAAAGATTTTTCGAACTCTGCAATTCATATGCCACCAAATGTGAGGCAGAGGTTTGTAAATCTCTCCAATGATGTGAGCCAGTTAGGTTCCGATTTCATGAACGGCGCGGAGCCTGCAAGGTCCCAGGTGGTCTTCAGTGCCAACAGCCTCCAAGGATTGGACCCTATGGTTATCTCCAAAATCAAGCGATGGAATAAGAAAGCGCCAGTTCCGACTATGGGAATTGTTCCTCGACTTGCTCTACGCTCGGTGCATGATGAAGAAGTTCGCAAAGACATCTATCTCGCCACCCGAACATCCAGCAAGCGCCAAATCCAAAGATTGGAGGAACTTCTAGCGAAGAGGGCAGAGTTGGCACAACTTACGGGCTACAATAGCTTTGCGCACATGACTCTCAGCGACAAAATGGCCAAGACACCCGAAGCAGTATCAAACTTCCTGACTTCGCTTGTGTCAAGCAACCAAGGTCCAGTCCGGGAAGAACTGTCCAAGCTGCAGGGCTTGAAGGGAGACTCTGCCCTACGGCCCTGGGACCATGCATACTATGTTCACAAGCGCGTGCTAGCGTATTCGCAAGCTCGGCGCTCTCGTCACATGGGTGTTATCAACGAGTTCTTTTCTTTGGGCACGGTGATGCAAGGTCTCTCTCGACTCTTTGACCGCTTGTACGGTGTCCGTCTAGTCCCTCATGAAGCATCTCCCGGCGAGACTTGGCATCCAGACGTTCGTCGATTGGATGTAGTGGATGAATCGGAGAATCACATTGCAGTCGTCTACTGTGACTTGTTTACGCGGCCGAGCAAACACCCGAATCCGGCTCACTTTACTCTGCGCTGCTCGCGCGAAATCTCTCCAGAGGAGATCGCCGAGTGTGCCTCTATGAACCAATCTGCGCACCCGAATGACGGCATGGCCACTGGTGTAGATCCGCAAACTAACACTCTGCGCCAACTCCCAACCATTGCCCTCGTGTGTGATTTCCAGGAACCTCAGGCCAATGGCACCGGCCAGCCAACTCTCTTGAGTGAGCAGAGTGTTCGCACCTTGTTCCACGAAATGGGCCACGCTGTCCATTCCATCCTAGGCCAAACCCCTCTGCAATCTATCTCTGGTACTCGGTGCGCCACGGACTTCGCCGAACTGCCCTCTGTGTTGATGGAGAGCTTTGCGACTGCCCCGGAGGTGCTGCGCCTCTACGCGCGACACTGGAAGACCGACGAGCCTCTGTCTGAGAGCATGATGCAGAGCATGGAGCTAGACCGTACTGCGCACGGGTCTATCTATGGTGCCGTCGAGAATGAAGCACAGATCCTCATGGCGCTCGTTGATCAGGCGTATCACTCAATTCCAGCCGAAATCAGCTCAGCTGGCATTGATTCCACCGACATCTATCACCGAGTCTTTTCTGAGTATTCCAGTCTGCCTGACCCAGACAATGTCCAACCGCCTACCTCTTGGCAGGGCTTTTTCGGCCACTTGTACGGCTACGGTGCCACGTACTACAGCTATATCTTTGACCGCGCGATCGCAAACAAACTCTGGCAGGACGTGTTCCAGTCTGGTCAGGCGGCAACCGATCGTGCCGCCGGCGAGCGATACAAGAACGAAGTTCTCCGCTGGGGTGGTGGCCGCAATGGCTGGCAATGTGTGGCTGGTGTCCTGGGAAGCAGCAATCCCTCCAATACCAACGGTCGACTGGCTGAAGGTGGCGATGAGGCTATGCGCGAGGTTGGTCGCTGGGGCCTCGGGCGCGAAGGCGTGTCTGGATAATGTGACACGAGTGTACTTTAATTGCCTTTCGATACATCTATACCTGCCTTAACGGGCTTTTGTAAATAAACATAGCTTCATGATACGATTGGGTCTTCTGGCCTTTTCGATTAAACTCTTGAGGCTTGGACCGGATTCACCGTGGACAAATGACTCTCAGCATCGAATACGTTCAGCCGCACAGACATCCTGGGCCACATGTGCACCATATCCAATAGGAGCCTAGTTCAACGTTGGATACGATGTCCGAGACTAGGCTACTGCTAGGTACGGAGTACTACATAGCGCCACCGTTGTTGGCAAATGGTGGGGGTGTTGGAATGTCTCACTGTCCCTTCAAGGTTCCAAGGTTTGTCTGAGGTCTTACTAGATTGCAACCTCATTTATTATGCTTGAGAGGTCTTCAGACAAATGCAATTACTAAATAGACGATAGTGTGTTCAATATAGGAATAGGCAATCGAATTAGTATGACTTTTCCATAACCACCAGCAGCGTAATTATCTTTTCCCGGGTCCAAGTGCCGCTGACGTCCTCTCACTTTCGCTGTGCATGGTGGCTTGCTTAGCGGTAGACCTGGTCCCAATAACAGGAAAAGTTGTGAACTTGTCTTGCAGATATATTACCGAGGAAAGGCACATGCTCTTTGTGTATATATGAGAAGCAAAATTGTATATGCGCTTTGTGTATGTTTGAGAAGCAAAAAGGATATGTATAACGACGGCTGCATGATTCGAACATGCGCCCGCGAACGGAATTGATTTCTAGTCAATCGCCTTAGACCACTCGGCCAAACCGCCTTAATTGAAATATATCCACTTTAATAGACATAATCAGGAATTTCCTTTAAACCACAACAAAGAAAGAGGGCTGAAAAGCCTCATTCCATCTGTTAGTCACATACCACTAGTAAGGTAGTAGTATTACAGGTAACGGAAATTCCCCTGGACAATACATATGTTAGAGACTGTATGAACCGCAGTCTTACGCATCTAGGCCTTCTGATCTTCTTCTTCTTCTTCTTCCTCTTCTTCTTATACCTGCGAATCGACTTGCAATAAGTACGAAGTACCATATACTTCATGAGAATTCACCGCTCACTTTGCTTGTACATATGGGATATTGCAATTTCAACCCTCATTCGACCCCTGCTCAACTAAACTGAATACCGTTACGATAAATTATTTATCCCAGACCTTCTATCCTCTTCTCTCAAACCTCGCCATTTATACCAGTCTATTTATTCAAAATGCCTAATGTCCTCATTGTCGATGACAATGCTTCCTTCGCCTCCAGTGACACCTTCTCTACTCAAGCTTCGATAGAGCAACCACGACATTCGCTCCGTCGAAGAAACACAGTCTCACAACTTACAAGGAGGGTTTCTAAGAGAATATCCCAAACAATACTCAGAGACAGAGTTCAAGAACATGCGCTAAGCGAAAAGAACCTCAAAGACCTCAACGATGCAACAGATATCAATCTGCACAACTTATGCTCACCCGCTCATCAGCCTCATGGGGTTAAAATATACAACAGTATCCACGAAAAAACCGAGGAGGAATGCGCTGTTCTTAGCGTGGAAGAAGCGAGAGATATACGCCTTCATCAGTCGTATGCTACCTTCTGTGAAAACTTTACGCTGTCAGGAACAACAAGTACGAGGAGGAGGTTTGACTTATCAATGGGGACGGAGTGGGCAGAGGAGCATATACAATCCTCACACACGGATCCGACTCTCGAAAACAACGGCACACCTGCGTTTTCGGGTTCTCATTCATGTCCTAAGCATATAACGGCCCATTCAAAGACCAGACCAAGTACAGTCGCGTTCCCAATATCATGTCCATCTACGTACTTCGACGATACACCCATGCCACCCCCAGCAGCTGCCGAGAAGCCCACTTCAGAATTACCGGTCACAAACACACCAAAGGTTGAGGAAGACTTGAACAAGATCAGTTCTGAGATAGCGCCGAAAGCTAACTACCCCCAACCACCACCTCACATCATCACCCCAGCTGTGTGGATGGACATGCAGCGCGACAAGCAAGAACGCAAAGCAGCTCGACGGCAGAAACTCCTCAATCCGTTTCGATCGTGGTTCTTGACAAGCCAGCCCTCGTGGGGACGGAGACATGAAGTCGTCGAATAACGGGTTTGACCATCGGGTTCTTCTGTCAGGTAAAGCAAAGCGTGTCTGAGATATTGGACGGCTTTTGAATTTACTGGTCGTATTTTAAATGAAATAATATCTTAACCAGACAATCCATAATTGCTTTTTGCTTTGAAGCGTGTTATCACATGCCTGGACTCCGCATGGTCAATCTCACGTTGTCTTCCAAGCGCCCCGGTTTCAACGCCATATACGCCAATTTTGAAAATGGCCAGCTACTTGGACCTTTACGTACGTAATTTGACGCAGCGAGGCTTGTCATGTATAATATACAATGTGATGGGGTAATGCCCTAGTCTTCAATACTAGTCTGCAAGGAGTCATGAACTTCTACAAGGCAGAGTAAATGAACTACTACATACCTACCTAGGGAAACATATTTCTTAAGCCATTCGCCATGGTTTCCCTAAACGAAGTGTCTCGGGTATAAACGAAATGTACTCTGCGAGTCATTGGTGCATTCCATTGGTGCTAACGCACATCACTATACACTATAAGATAAGACAGGCGCAAACGCACTGTTCGGGAAATCTGACCCTTGTATGCCAACGTCTAACTAACCCTGAAAGAATTTGGGATATTTCACCATTCACTACTGCATGCCGGACTTTATAGCCAACCCGAGATCATACGACGGCAGTTGCCGCTGTGGTCTGTTTCACGATGCAGGTTTCATCGCCTACAGCAGACTTAACTGTATGGGGTACCATTCCTTCCGTGACACGGAGGGGGGAAGGAAAAGAAAACGGCGAGGAGACGAGTAGTTTGCGCTGAAACACATTTTACGCAGGCCCAATCCGTGACATCAACGGCTATCTCCCAGTCTATATCTCAGAGATGAGTACGGACTTCCGGGTGCCAATAAGGCTGTCAATGGTTGAATCATATCCCTCTTGCGCTGGGTCTTGTTTCTTATAACCTCTGCCCGAATAATCCGAAAAGGAGTACCGTTTCGGAACTAGCATATGAAATGCTTATAGTTACTTTCTTTAGGCTCTAGCTCTAGCTTTTCTATAGCGGAATCTCCAGGTGGATATAGAGGTTTAGATGATATGGATATCACCGAGGTAATACTCTATTTCGCTAATATGAAAGCACAAGAAAAGGCAAATATGAAGTATCTGTCAAGTGAAATGATAGCTGAAAATCTGAAATCCTTCGTCCAATTGACCGTTTTGATTTAAATTTCTTTTCTCTCTGGACATGACTGTAATTGCTCAGGTGCTACTTGGAGAGGGATGGGGGATATATATATTCACCATGATGTGAGCCTCTTACCAAGTCTTATACATATAAATATATATATGTGTACTTTGGTCCTACAATACCTGGCTAAACCCAGGAACCACGTTAGCTTACCATCTACTCATTGGAAAAAGGAAGACTTGCCCGTGAGGGAAACCATGGATGTTGGATGTCACATTCCCAGGCCGAGGTCCTGGCCAACCATATGGTTAGCTAGTACCCTCCTATTGTTCGAGCAGGAGATAGAATGTGTATGTCTGCTTCAGTTGTATGAGTACCTAATAAAGACACGATTTCCTTATCATCACCAAGGTCCTAATCCGTCAGGCTCAAGCAGACAGTAGTATATATACCTAGGCTAGGTAACAAAGGCAAACTAAGGGCATCCATGGATGGAAAACACCCGACCCTTGGTAAAAAGGGTATATTTGAAATTGACAACAAATTTCTGCTCAATTTAACAAAATAAGATATACTTAGGAAAAGTCATGTATCTTCCGAGAAGTTGTAAAGCAAAAACCAAAAAAGTTGGACTCGCGGGGAATCGAACCCCGGACCACTCCCATGCTAAGGGAGTATTATACCACTAAACCACAAGCCCAATTGGATGAAGAAGAGCAAGGTTTAATCATATATGAAAGAAAAATACTTATGGCAGGGAGAACCCATGAAGGACGTCCATGGGTAGATACAGGTCACGACGTTCCATACTCCTCGACCACCAAAATTAATAGTAATAGGTGTGTCCGCTAGACTACAATCCCAAGCCAAACGCTCATATGGCACCTATGAATCTTAAACAAACCGGAACAGCGACATCACGGATGTGTGATGCAAGGACCGACCCCAGCATTGCAGCTCTAGACCATCTTCAAGGGTAAAACAAATATTCACGATCCGCTAAGTAGGATCTTTCTATGGTATACGCACTGGCTGACCCAAAGGCATATGAGAATGGATGTGTGAGATGAGTATGTACATGGGGCAGGAAGGAACAGCTTTACAAAACAGGCTCTCCGCAAAAGACCAGACATGTCTCGATTCACCGGGCACGGAGTGAAAGTACTCAGGAAAGGGGTATGAAGGAATAGAAAAAATCGATAAGAAAAGAGAAGGCATCGTACCTGCCGAATCGCTAAAACTGACAGATGAAGGATGAGTGAAACACATCCCGAAAGCCAAGGGGAAAAGAGGCACGCTGCGTGCAAATGATGACTGATATGTGGATTCCTGTCATGAGCTGTTTCCAAACCGGTTCGCAAACCAATTGGCAATTCCCCCTCCGTTGCTACTTTCACCCCGGCTAGACCGTCGGTTGCTAGACTCCCCTCCCTCCGGCGTAGGGGACCGGCGCGGTGAAATCCGCGGGGAGAGTCGAGACTGAAACGAAGATAACGAGGATCGACCGCTGCGCATAGTGCGAGAAGAACTGTGACGCCGGTCGGATCTCGGCTGCTCAGGACTATCCTGGATCACCACCGGATTCTCAGAGGTGCCTTCTCCGGCTCTGTGGAATATACCGTTAGCTGAGACTTCTCGGTTCGTGCGTACAGCTCATGTAGACTTACCCTGTGTTTGCATTGATGCTGCGCCGGCAATGCGGACAAGTGTCATGTTGGGTCAGCCATGCATGGATGCAGTTGAAATGAAACCAATGCGTGCATGGTAACACAGTGACTTCCAAACCGAGTTCAACGTTATCCATGCAAATTGAGCACACTGCCTTTCCTTCAGATCCCATCATCTCCTCATTAACCTTTTTCTTCGGTAAAGCGTGGATAGCAGCATCTGATGCTGGCGGTGCCGCAGTGCTTGTCCCTCCAGTATTCTCAACCAGTTGTGTGATGACTTGGTCAAGCTCCTCCTGTGAATATACTGCATCCCCGCTTCGAGTCATATTGAGAATGGCAGACAATATTGAAAGAGCATGTGGACTTGCCGGGCCACGATTTCCACGTGCACGTCGCATAGTTTGTACCCCAATGTCAGCGCGAACGGCATCCATGATCCTAGAACCTGATTAGTCCGCTAACAGTCACAACAGATAGAGTCATTACATACTCATTTATGTTGATACGCTGCGGCGCATCTCCATTGCGGGGAGATAGGCCTGGGTGACCGCCCGTGAGGTGGTCGTCCTCGAGCCAGTCGGGTGACGTAGAAGATTGAGGATGGAAGGGGTCGTCTCCAAATCCCCTGTATCCACGAGGGTTTGGCTCCATTAAACTTTGCAAAAGAGTGTCAAAGCTTTGGATCATCATCGGAACCATAGGGTTCGGGCCATTGTTGCGCTGACCAGAAGGCATCCCAGCATCAAGTGTCGCACTGCTGAAGGAGAAACGGCCGTTGGGCGATCGATATGTGTGCACGGAGGAGAATGGCGAAGCGCCGCTTCCAAGAAACCCAGGGCTTTGCCGTTCTTGTGATTCTTGTGGTTCTCGTTCCCATGGATTGTGGTCTACCCACGGGTTGACGCGCGGAGGCGACGAGGAGTCGGCACGGTGTGAGGGTGAACCTTCAGAAGGCGGTTCTGGGGGAATTTCAATCTAGAGTGAGAGGCATTGTTAGAGTTAAATAAACCAAGAGAGAAAGCATGCGCTGTACTATTTCTGTGAACTCGGATTGACAATGTGGGCACGTTAAATCACCATCCCTTATCCAAACCCCGCCACAGGCATGGCATAACATGCGGTCGCCGTTATCCATGTTGCAATACAGACTGGTAATCAGAGAGTTAAGAGATGTTGTACAACACAAATGTTAGGATTGAAGCTGATAGAATGGATAAGCGCCAGAACAGTCACGAGGCATGGCCTTATCTGCGGAGAGTGATCACAGTTGGGTAGATGACCATAATTTATTGGACAAGAAAGAACAGGAAGGGATTGGGGGAGATTTGGGGGGTAATGTATCACAGGCGATGGTAAGCCAACATGTTAGAACAAAGAATGATTGGAGAGATTAAGTGAGTGAGTGAGCCTTGAGAGGCTCTGGAGGTCGGCAAGAGGCAATGACGTTGATCGCCAAATCGCCCCCATAGCCTCAAAAAGGCAAAGGGAACAACACCCGAAACTACATATATGAAACAAAGAACCACGTTTCATGACAAAAATAGATGGCCATCAGTTTTATTTCCTCATATTTCTCCCATTTAAAGTGTGCGTTTTCATATCAGAGAGTTTGTTGTGACGCAAGGGGAAGGAGGCCAAGGAGGCGAGGTACATATAGCTCATATTATATAGAAAAAGTTAAAGCCACTTTTTACATTGAAACAGAGATTAAGACTCAACCATATGATCAATTCATAAAGAAACTAGTAGAAAGTATATAATAAACAGCAATAAATGGTCACTTTTTCCATGCAGGGATACAAATTCCTCGCGATCATCTCATCCCTGTTAAATGCAGCGGGGAGTGAACTGAAAAAAGAGACAGCAATGGATATCACAGGAATGATGCAATCGAACCGGTCACCTCAAACACCCCGATGAAAAGACGGATGGCAATGTCGAGCAGTCTACTTGATCTCGAGAAGCTTGACGTCGAAGATAAGCTTGGAGTTGCCGGGGATACCAGGGAGGGCCTTCTTGCCGTATGCGAGAGAAGGAGGGATGGAGATGCGACGCTCACCACCGACAGCCATGCCGGCGACACCGATGTCCCAACCCTTGATGACCTCGCCCTTTCCGAGCTTGAAGGTGAAAGGCTTGCCCTTCTTGTTGGAGTCGAAAACCTTGCCGTCCTCGAGCTTGCCGATGTAGCGCATAGCGACAGTGTTGCCGCTCTTGGCAGCAACACCCTTTCCAAGCTTCTTGTCGTCAATCTTGACTCCACGGACCTCCTTAACGCCGAGAGTGCCGGTGGGCTTGTCGCCGGAGGGGGTAGGGCCCTGCTCGAGGTTCTTGGCGAACTGGACCTTCTTGTCGGTCTTGGCCTCCTTCTTGTCATCCTTCTTGTCATCCTTCTTGGCCTCCTTAGGCTCAACAGCGGCGGCATCGCCGTTGTTCTTCTTGAGTTTCTTCTGCTGGGCCTTGGTCAAGGCGGGCTCCTCAGCCTTGGTAGACTTGGCCTTGTTGGCCTTAGCCATGAGATCATCGAGGCTGGCTTCCTCCTCAGCGGCGCGCTTGTTCTTGCCCTTCTTAGCCTCAACGAGCTTAGGAGCCTCCTCCTCGCTCTCAACCTCGGTGACTCTAGGGTCCTCCATATCATCAAGGTCATCGCTCTCATCGTCATCCTGCATGGCCATGAGGTCATCCATGTCGAGCTCATCCTCATCAGGAGACAGGTCGTAGTCATCCTCGTCATCCTCATCATCGTGGTCATGGTCGTGGTCGTGGCTTTCATCGAGACCAATGACGTAGTTACCAGTTAGGAAAACAGTGTGGTTACCAGTGACCTTGAAGAACACAGGCTCACCCTCGCAGACAGTGATATCCAGAGGCTGTTGGTAGTTCTATAGGGGTATTAGACGTCGATATTCAACGGATCGTGAGAACTCAAGAGGGTATTGGTCTTACCTGGCTGGGGCTGAGGGTGCAGACAACGTTCTCATCGAGCTCCAGGCCCTCCTCGGACTCGTCATCCTCATCGTCAAGGGCAGGGCCCTTACCCTTAATGAGCTTGGAGATGGCAGCCTTCAGGTCGAAGTCCTCGTCATTCTCCTCCTCCTCATCATCATCCTCGTCCATGGCATCCTCGAGGTCCTTGAGGGCAGCAGCTGCCTTGAGCTTACGGGCCTTCTCCTTGTCGCTAGGACCGCCGTTGGACTCCTCCTCTTCCTCGGAGTCCTCTTCATCCTCATCACTGTAGTCCTCGTCATCCTCATCATCCTCACCGAGGCCAAGACCGGGAGGAGCGCGAACAATCTTCAGAGTAGAGCGGGGAGGCTTGCTCGAGTCCTGCTCATCCTCGAACTCTGGGGCCTCATCGGGATCGATAGCAGCCATGCTGATGCGGAACTAGATTCAATGTCAGCACAAGCTATTGAATAATTGATGATCACAGTAAGACTAACCGAAGCAGCAGCATTGGGGACTGCTTGCACCATGGCACCGGGAGGAACCCGGAGCGCATAGACTGCGACAGGCTGAACAGCAGACATTGTGAATAATTAGAACAAATTCAGGGAGATGAAAGAAGCTCGAGTTCGAAAAAGAGAATGAACCACGTGGAAAAGGATGTGGATGAAGGAAAGGAAAAAAAGAAAAGAAAAGAAAAGATGCTACCAAAGCAACAGATGCGGCAAAAAATTGGAGAAAAAAAACTCGATCAATGAGATCAGCGAATCTTTCACCGCTGATGTATTGCCACGAGTCACCGCTTCTGTAAGCTTGGGTCCACGTGATGATTACCGAGCTTCGCGAAAGGGCAGCATCGTTATTTCTTTCGCCTTCATACTTTCTTATCGGTCATGATGGTTGTTGTAGCCCAAGATGGGCTCCCGTCATGAGATAAACTCTAGTGCAGTGCGCAAACGCATTGAAAATCGTACGTTTAGTTTAAATATCAGTCTCCGCTGTTATCTGACCGTGTCTAGACGACTTCAACGATGAAGAAGGAGAGGAGTACGAGGCCTCCAGCTTCGGCGGGTTTGGAGACTACATGCGCCGGAAAAAAATGAAGCTGCAGAATCTTGATGCGGAAATTCGAGCAGCAACTGATGATTGCCCGCCAATATTCCGTGGTGTAGTTGCCCATGTCAATGGGTACACTCAACCTTCCCTGCAAGACCTGCACCGTCTGATTGTCAGCCACGGGGGTGGCTTTCTTCAATACCTAGATGGCAAGACCGCAGCCACTCATATCATTGCCAGTGCCCTGACACCCAAGAAACGTGAAGAGTTCCGCCGCTACCGCATAGTGAAACCTACGTGGGTGACAGACAGTATCGAAGCAGGACGTCTATTGCCATGGGATGAATTTAGATTAGTCGATGAAGGCCAGGCACAGCGAGTGCTCAAATTTGATGATGGCCGGTTCATCAGCCAGACAAATAGCCCTCGCCTAGGTTACAAAGACCAATCAAGATCCAGCTGGTATAGCTCTCAGCTCCGAGATATGAGCAGAAATAAAGAGCGTCTCGGCTCTCCATCAAAGCCTGTGACCCCGTCTATGCGGTCGAAAACCCCACCGATGGTCACACCAACCATGCCGAGCCAGGCATCCCAGTCAGATTATGGTGACTTCCCTAGCTTCACTATGGAGAAAGAGGATGAAGCCCACGGCCCTCAGCATCAACAAGAGACACCAGCCAGTGATGTAGCACAAACTACAATGCCACAGCAAATTCCCAATTCCGATCAGGTGCCCATTTCACCAGATCCATTGGTTGATCTCGGACCAACCTCGCTCCTCGACCAAACAAGTGCAACAAACCCCGTTTTAACTTCTGAAGAATACAACGCACGGCTCCTTTCTGACCCAAGGATGCAGAAGTCCTCTGCTGCCAACCCGGAATTCTTGCAGCAGTTTTATAGGGAGTCGCGCCTCCATCATCTGTCAACGTGGAAGGCGGAGTTGAAAGCCCAACTGCAGGTGGCAACGAAGGAGAATGCGCAGTCTCAGAGATCGAAAAAGAAACCCGCGCCTGGATCACGACGGTACATTCTGCATGTGGATTTCGACTCATTCTTTGCAGCTGTCTCAGTTCTAAATCACCCCGAGCTTCAAGACAAGCCGGTTGCTATTGCCCATGGCCCTGGATCAGGCTCCGAGATTGCTAGTTGCAATTATCCTGCACGTGCTCGAGGCGTCAAGAATGGGATGTGGATGAAAGGTGCTTTGCAGTTATGCCCAGATCTCAAAGTCCTGCCTTATGATTTCCCCGCCTATGAAGATGCAAGTCGCAAGTTCTACTCCTCGATACTTGCTATTGATGGTACCGTGCAGAGTGTCAGTATCGATGAGGCTTTGATTGATATTACAAATTTATGTTTGGAAGCTGGTGGTTCAGATGGGAAGGCTATCTCAGAAGGATCGATATATCGTGAGCAAGCCAAAGCGGATGAAATTGCCCAAGATTTACGCGATTCCATCAAAAAGAAGACCGGATGCGCTGTCTCCGTCGGAATTGGCAACAATATTCTGCTCGCAAAAGTGTCCCTTAGGAGAGCCAAACCTGCTGGACAATTTCAATTAAAGCCAGATGCTGTTCTGGACTTTATTGGAGATCTCACTGTTTGTGATCTTCCTGGAGTGGGCAATAGCATGGCAATTAAACTCGAAGAGCTGAATGTGAAGTTTGTCAAAGACATCAGGGATCTCTCGAAAGAAAGACTGATATCTCACCTGGGACCCAAAACTGGAATTAAATTGTGGGAATACGCTCGCGGAATCGACCGAACAGAAGTTGGCGACCAAACCATGAGGAAATCCGTTTCTGCTGAGGTTAACTGGGGAATTCGATTTGTCAATCAGGACCAAGCGGATGACTTTGTGCGTTCTCTGTGCGAGGAGCTGAATCGAAGATTGACGGAAAATCTGGTGAAGGGGAAACAGCTCACCCTAAAGGTCATGCGTCGATCGATGGACGCTCCATTGGAGCCGGTCAAGCATCTCGGCCATGGGAAGTGTGATACATTCAACAAGAGCGTTGCTCTCGGCGTTGCGACCAATGTAGCAGAAACCATTGGGAAAGAAGCAATATCGATGTTGAAAAGTTTCAACTTTTCACCTGGAGACCTGAGAGGTCTGGGGGGTGCAAATGACCAAACTTGAACCAATCAAGCCTGGCCTTTCAGGCCCCGAGAGCAGCCAGCGACAACTAAACTTTCAGAAGTCTCCATCTCACAAGAAAATAATTCCAGATGCAGATCCCGACGAGCTGGAGAGTCCGCAGAAAGGTGACTCTGTTCGTATTCAGGCGGATCCAGTACTCAGCGATAGTGCTCACAAGCCGCTCAATATTTCGGGGTCCCAATTTATTATGCCCACTCAAGCAGACCCCCAAATCCTTGCTGAACTGCCTACGGATATCAGATCAAGACTTGTTGCACAGGGAAAGCCGCGCCAGGATTCTCGCTCTGGGTCTCCTTGTCCTCCCCCACGTGAAGCACGACGGCCTACCCAAGCAGACCTTCCCCCGCAGTCCCAACTGGACCCAGATGCATTGGCGGCGTTGCCTGAAGATGTCCGGCAAGAAGTATTGGGATATTACAACAGCCCAGCCACTAACCCGCCGCACGCGCCGGCAGTACCAGAGTCGCGCCCATCAACATCTAGCTCTCTAAAGCTGAGAAGGCCGCTCTCACCACCGAAAAAGAGGCGTGGCCGCCCACCCAAGTCGGCAACGATTGCGAACAAACCTAAGCCCAAGCCTCTGAGCCAATCAAACTTTGGGTTTGCTCTTCCACGCCCGGCGGCCGTATCTGCTAGTTTGGATGAAGAGGCGTTGTCTAGACAATCGTCACCAAACATTGAAGAGCCAGCCGAAGCTTCAGCGGAATTCCTCGCTGCTCTACCTGAAGATATCAGACAAGAACTCCTTGAAGAACAAAGACGCTCCCGCATGCAGCAGCAATCGCGAGCTCCTGAACCTGCACAAAGACCTCCATCTCGGGCACAGGAGGCCCCTCCTGCACCAATCACTGTAGAGAAACCTCTACCTCTACCCCCTCTCCCCAAGCGTCCCGTATTTACATCACAGCGGCTGTCCCAATTGCCAGATTTGCGAGATGCTGTTGGCTCATGGCATGAAGCCTTTGCAGCTGATGGCCCGTATAGCGAAGATGTTACTTCGTTATGTAAATATCTGTCCAGTGTGACTATGCAAGAGAAGGATGTGGACAAAGCTGTGTCAGTGGTCAGCTGGTTGATGTGGTTGGTCGATGATCATTCGCAGCAGCAGGTGTCTAAAGAGCCACCAGGATCTCGACCAGAGGGAACCATAAGCTGGAAAGAGGCTATAGAGACCATGCAGTACAGTATTCAGGTCGCTCTGGAGCAGAGAGACCTTCCCCCTGTGGACTTTTCGTAAATGATACCCAAATTTTATGCATATATCGTTGACTGTATATACCTAAACGAGCCCAAAAATACACAAAGTACATGTGCTGGAAGTTGCCCACGCCCTTGAAGGAGGCCAGAAAAAAAGAGACGGAAGAAATAAAGTATCGAGGGCCGAAGATGAGATAGATCCAAGTGGGGTCGTGGCTCCACATCTCCCAATCTCCGATCCCCTATCTTTTACCCCGTATCTTCACCCTTTTGACACAACAAACCCACCATGGCGCCTGTCACCCACGGTCAATTCTCCTTCAATGTCGACACATTCTATGTCGCCGCGTCGGGAGGACAGGTCCACCGCCGTGCAGCACCAGCCGAGATAAAAGCCCTTTACGATACCTCGACTACAGACAAGAGCACACCAGACCACCCAGGCCATTGGTATGAAGCCACAGCTCCTTCACTATGGCCTTCCACCGTCAAAGGTCAAGGCGACTGCTAAGATGAGGCTCTTGAAAGCTGTGTAAGACGGGAGCCTGACTGTACCCAAGGAGAGCCTACAGATCGAAAAGAATCTGAAGAAGGAATGGAAGAAGCAAGATTCGGAAGAACAACCTCAGACCAATACCAAGACCACAACGACGAAAACTGTCACCACCAAGACTGTCACAGTTTCTAAGACTGTTGCGTCCAAATCCACAGAGAGCAAGACCACTGCATCCAAAACCGCGGCCAAACCTGCAGCGACCAAGGCTGCTGCCTCCAAGAAAGATACCGCGTCCAACGTCGCCCCCAAAGCCACTGCGGCTAAAACTGCAGCGGCAAAGCCTGCGGTCAAACCTACTACGACCAAGGCTGTCCCTAAAGCCGCGGCCAAACCTGCTGCGGTTAAAGCGGCTGCTAAAACTGCTGCTGCCAAGCCTGCTACGCCTAAGGCAGCTCCCAAGAAGGCCACGGCACCCAAGGCCGCTACCGCCAAAGCCACGCCAGCCAAGAGAAAGAGGACCTCGAATGACGAGGAAACACCCAATAAACTACAGACCGCCAAACGCCGCGTGTATGCCAAAAAGGCACAACGTGACACAGATGTGCCCACGAATAGCCACCCCGAGCCGAGCGGATGGTCTGAGCAGCCTGAGTATGAGGATGCGCCTCCATCGTACGAATTTGCCTGCAGAATGGTAGATATCTTCCCCCTCATTTACAGACGCAAATTATGTCATTCTAACTTGCCTGATCAGGACGGAGAACATCCTTATGATGCTTTAGACGACCAGATGGACATTGACTATGACGGCGAGTCCTCAGACCCACCATCTCCACCCAGAACCCTGAAAAACACCCTGGGTCTACTCAATGGGACGTACAAAGTTCGTTCCTCCGATATCGAAAACGGCTGGCCGGACGCTATGCCGTACTAAGGGATCACTTTATCTCTCCGCCTTAACGGAAACGAGATGTGGGGGGCATACGAGTTCGGGGCGTTTGAGGGTGTACTGTGGATTCCGGAACGACCTATGAGGGCTTCCTTTGACAGAGTTCCGTTTAAGTGGCGTGGACGGGAGACCGGTGAGGGTGAAATGAGCTTTGAAGATTACCAGGAAGGTTGGATTGAGTTTTTGGGCGATGGTGATATTGTTGGAATGATCGACTGCTGTGGGGAGCTCCATTTCCGAGGGTAACGGATCGACAGTTTTGTCCGGACAGCCAGTGATCTGCGTGATGAATGGGAGGGATACAATGAAGAGCAATATGAACGAGAGAGGAGGGGCCGGTGGGGTAAGTGGTAATTAGTGAATGCTAGGCAATGGATAGCTTGTTTCAATGGTTTCTAGATGGTGTATTTGATACCTACAATGAAGAGGAATATGGACGAGGACGAGAGAGCAGGGCCCGGTGGAGCAGGTGGTGAATAGTGAATGCTAGGTAATGGATAGCTTGTTTATATGAGTCCCAGGTGGTCTATTTGATTATAGTCCAAGGTAGTCTGGCAAAATCCTCCCTGGGTGGCCGAGTGGGTGAGAGACACGAGGTCATCTGATTGCTGGGTAGAACAATGAGCCCGGGTGATACCGCATTGGGAAGCTCAGTCAATGGTGAAACTGGTCAGGGTTTCGATCCTCGCCAGGAGTAGTTGGGGTACGGATTTCTTTTTTGCTCCTTTCCTATATTAGGCCACACTATTAGAGTCTCTTCCTTCTCTTGCCTCTCTTCCCTCAGCTCGTGCCCGAGTAGCGGTAACAACTCTATCTAACATGATTATTCTAACATTATTAGGATAATTATGTTGCTTTTGGTTATCTTCTACTGAACACGTCACTCATGGCATTCGCACGAACTTGACACTGGTGGTTACACCCAACCCTGCAACCTGCTCTGTCCGCGTGTATGCTCTTCTTGCTATATACATACGAGACAAAAACCAGTGGCCTGTCTCAACAGGTGTCCTAATTCTTCCCGGTGCGTGCTCTTAGGCAGTAGATGGCCGACTTGTCCTTTTGATTGATGTAAAGTCCGAGGACATGGCAAACAGGTTTGATAGGAAATATAGAGATTTAGAAAAAGTCTTGTCTAAGTGGCGCTTCATCAGTTACACTTGTGATACTAGCTGACAAGCCAAGTATAATAATACCACTGACCAACGTTCTACATACAGGCTTACAACCGGCAGTAGACCGGTTGTTATTCTATTGATTCTATTGACAAAGGAATCCGACTGTCCAGCCTGTGACAGATCAAATATCCCAGTGCATCGGCACCCGGAGAGTTTACGCCCAGGCGCCAACGATGCTCATGCAGAAAGCACCCAAAAACACCAGGATACAGGCATAGACCCTTCTCTTCCCGCGGAGAATGCGCCAACTCTCGTCACTGAGGAAGTCTTCCGACATCAACTCCACCAGCGAGGCGAAAATCAGAAGTCCAGCTGACATGGCATTCATGACACCAACAACGAGTAGACCAACCTCCGAGTCTGGGCTGTAGAGTGTATGGGTTGCGAGGCCAATGGCCTGCCCGATTGGGGTTCTAGACCTTTGTCAGAATCGTCGAGTCTGGAGTGAGTGGAGAATCAACCTACGTGCATCCATACGCAAGGGACATGATCCATGGCTGGATTTGCTTTTCTGACCAGGGAAGTGAGGCAATGCGGGATCCAAGAGCCAGGCCTTCAAATGTTTCTGTGTTTGATTTAGTCAAATGCACTGCTCCGATCAAGCAGACGGATATGGAGAACTTACGATGGAATACAATGGCAATCAGCAAAATCACGAATTCACTGCCAACAGATACACTGAGTGACATGCCGATAAACACACTGTGGAATAGAATGCCCATCTCAAGAAGGTAGACCTGCATGGTTTCTTTCTTCTGCTTCTGCTCAGGGGTTAAGCCGAAGGTATCGTCATCACGCTCCACGTCTGTCTGGATAGCCCCGTTATCCTTCTCATGGTGAGTTCGAACATCGGATGCAGACGCAACTCGAACTACATCTTCAGTGCCTTCTCCCATACGATTGATTGCTCGGCTTATGCTCGCGGACCTTCCAATTAGCGGACCCATATCTCGCAAATGCCGGCCATCCATTCCAGCAGACTGCGAGCTGGGCACTCTAGTATGATCGGGATATCTAGGGACATCAAGTGTCGCAACCGGGGCTGGAGTCGCATCCGCAGGGCACGAAGCTGGCCTTTCGGCTGGGACCTTGTTTCCTCCACGGCAGATACTCTGGGCTGGACTGAATACCATTTCAATGACAGTAACGAGAAAAATACCACCAAGCGCAATGGCGCCTGGCATGGCCGGATAGTCCTTTGTCCAGAAATCAGATAGACATGGGTCTCCCAGCGAAGTAAACGCCGTCGGAAGGAGATGCACAAATGCTGTTGCGATGAGGACACCGGTTCCAAAATGGGTGACGAAAAAAAGGAATGCAGGTGGGATATGCATTCGCGGGAATCTAGTTGCGAGGATGGGGAATGCGCACGCAATGCTCGAAGTGGCCAGGATGATGAAGAGGGCCGCAACGTGCAGAGGCAGGTCGTATGCCCCGCGGGTACCTCCCTGGGCACAACTTGATCGTTTGACTGGCTCCGTGTACTGTTGCGTAGCAGGTGCTTCCAGTACGAGGGGCTGTTTAGGTGTGAAATACCGCTTCAGACTGTCGAAGGAAATGACTGCCGAGACAAGAAGCACGGAGAGCAGCCACAATGCCCAATCCTTGATACTCTGATATGATGGGAAAACATTGTTATCTGGATCTAGTCCTTTGTGACCGGTTCCAATATTAGTACTTTGGGGAGCGAGGCGTCCTGTTCACTCGTTAGAAGGTTATTGCTTATAGTATACGCTTGATGTTCATACCTGACTTTGTCAGGGACGCCTCGCACCCCGTGCCAAGGCAATTCCCTGCATCCTTTTCCTCCAGTGAAGGAATGTCCTTCCAATTAGAGCTTCCACGCAAAGTTCCTGGGCCAGGCTCATCATCTTTCTTCTCGCGGGTGTTTGAGATGCCATTGAGGTCTTGGCGGGTAGTCAGGTCGGGAGAAAGGAAGCGCGGGTTCTGATTCCACCCATCATGCAGCAAAGTGTCGTCAGTCCGAGAGGGGCAATTCATGATGTGGTAGCCTACGATGTCGGACCGTGTTTCTAACCTGACTATCTCGACTCAGTGTAACAAGTGAAAATTATAACCAATTCGCCCCAAATGGGCATCAGGCAGCGTCCCGAGGGCTTGGCATTTGGTGGGCCTCCGGCCCGATTTTCCTTGGCAGTGGACCAGCAACTATCGCCGTGATTCGTCCAGTCAACACATTCGGTCCGGTATTGGCCGATCCACGAATAACCACGAATTCTGGGGGCGAGATGCTTGCGTTGCCAGCCCTGCGAAGTGTGTGATGTGGAACCGAGGCTACTAAAATAGACCAAGGAGTCCAACGGGTCCCCAGAGCCATCGTCCTGGCGAGATTGATCCAAGATTACTAATGCACCGGCAGGGTCCACGGGTCAAGTGCGAGTTGATGAGTATCTGCGATTGACACAGGAACTAGTTGTTACAAGAGCGCAACAGTGCACATCCATGGATTGATATTCGTATTACGTATTTCATATTCTTCTTCATTGTCATTTTGCCCAGGGAGCCTTGGTATGCACATCCGCATTACCATCCTGTGAAGGCGAAGACTGGAGTTGTGCAGACCAAGGTGCTCTGGTGGGTGCTATGGGGCCGGGGCGCATGCTTGAAGTATCTTGAAGAGCAGAAGGAACTCTGGTAGCGCCGCTAGGCGTTGAGCCTGGGACCCCCTCTCTTCTCGCACCGGCCCATGGGGCTGCTGTCGAGCCCATCGACGGAACAGCCTGCGTGCTTGCCCCGGGCTTAGCCCAGGGAGCCTGGGTCCCAGCCCCAGGCATAGGACGGGTAGCGGCAACAGAAGGGTGGCCAGAATCTGGCGCAACAGGACGTGCCTGAGGACCAGATGTTGTATGAACAGTGGAAGGGGGCAGAGGCGCATTTGGATCACGGTCCCAGCTGAACAGAGACCCGAAAGGGAAGTGCTGTACCACAGGGAATTTCGAGAGAACCTCCGCGTTGTACATTTTGATCATCCCCTGTAGTGAACCGTCAGCGCGAACATCCTCACCGGATAGAAAGAGTGCGGACCTTATTGATCTTGCCCCAGCCAGCTCGAATGCCAGAAATATCGAACAACATGGGGCTGTGCTCCCAGAATGGGCCTCTCTTCACATCATAAATGAACCCGATAGCGGAGAAATATAGATTAGTTTGGCGTTCTCTTTCAACAACCTTAGCATTGGCGACCCCAGCCGGGTCAGGTGCATTGAGAAGCGAGCCTTCCTCGGGAGTCAGGTCATTATCATTGATTGCAGGCGATAATTGTGCAGATCCAAAGATATAAGGGACGAATGAGTGATCATCAAGGCCCCAGACACCGTGGGAACCAGCAGGCTCAAGGTTGTATGTCTTAATGAGTAGTCTGACAAGCTCCAGATATCTAGGTGACAACAGTCAGTAAGGGACGAAGCATATCCGGCGTAAGAGATTCTTGATGGACGCACGGATGGATCACCCCGACCACGATTGCTCGTTCCTCCACGCCTGGATCGGTCTTCGGGAACCCGTTCAGTTTCCATATTCCGCCCAGGAAGGCCAGAAAGCTCAGCTCATGACCCGTACCATAGTCCAACCGCTGACCACTTCCCCAGCTGCCCAAGAAATATGATTTCAACTCCGTCCCCGCTGTTGCGCCCTCATCCGGTGATCCCCGGTTCAAGAGGTCAGCTGGTAGGCAATCCTTCAGCAGGTCGGATGCGCGACTTTCGACCACCTCAGTCCATCTCCGAAAGCTGATATTTCCAAACCTCCGCGGGCCGGTATCTGGTGGGACCTCCTGTATTATGTCTTCAAGTTTCGAGAGAAGTCGCTGCAATTGTCGAACCGGAGCGGAGTATTGTATCGCATCGCTGTTGAGTGTCCAAGTTTGTATAGTGTTGTCGGCCGCCTTCAGCGGAAACATAGACCGGTTGAGTTGTAGCACCCACGTCATGATATCAATGTAGGCTTTGGAGGTCAGGAAAGTCGATACATCTTGCGACTCGTGGATCTTTTTGTTCGGGTTGATAAATGTGTGCGGCGTAGAGGGGTCCAGAGTGGACAACACACGGATAACCGTGCCATTAGCCATGTTTGCTGAGAAAATCCGTTGGAGAGAGGAGGGAAAGAAGGTTGGAGGGGAAGCGGGATGTTCTTTGCGGCTCCACCAGAGCTCCGTTTACCGCGTCTGGCCTTCCAAAGGTTCATTTTTAACTTCCCCACGCGTTTTTGACGATGGCGCCAAAAAGATTCAACAATCTATCTACCGACTACACTCTTGGACTCTTGAATAATATCAATGCGCTCGGGCGCGATATGAGTATACAGGAACCCAAAAGGCACCGCCGCACTACCCCCCATGCCAACGTTTTTGATATTCCCACCTCTCCCTCGCCGACGAAAACCCGAAAGACCCCTCAAACCGAACCAAAAGATACGGGCCGTTTGAACCTGAGAAATCGTACAGTTCGTCGATTCGGGCGACCAGTTTCATCTCCCAACGTTTCCGACAATGAGGAAATTGGGCGGCCCAGCAACGACGAATCCGGGTCTGGCGACGGCGAGTCCGAATCTATTCAAGATGGATCTGGTGGAAGTGCAGAGGAGGAACTGGATGATAACCGCGACGAGCTTCAGCCCGAGGCTGAACATGATCCGTTCCCCGAACCAGTTGATCTGTTCCCAGCTGAAGATGAGGGTCCGGCTGATGACCAGGTTGGAGAGGAAGCTAGAAATGTACAAGACGATACATCTGAAGGCGGATCCGAATACGAAGACGAAGAAGACGCAGACGATCATTCCTCGGCCGAAGACCAGAATCATTCAACGCCCACCCAAGAGATCGCAGATGCAGACACTCGGGAGATGCAAATCGTCGATGGTATACCGACAAACAAAAGGGATGGCACACATATAAGTCGCATATTAGAGAATGCTCAAGAGTCGCAAAGTGCCTCATCGCAGCTTCAGGAAGTACCAGAGACACCAACAATCCAGTCACCCGGCCCGAATCAGGACCATCGCAAGGATCGCTCCGATATCTTCACGTGGCTGACTGAGACCACTAAAGAATCTGGGTTCAAGGATACCTGGGAAGCAATCCGCAAAACAAGAAAAACTCTAAGGGCCCATGCTGTTCCCTCTACAAAAGAACGTTTCGGGGGCATCATAAAGCTCATCCAGCGGCTACGAGGTCTGTTTGAAATAATGACGAATGATCCTGCTTCAGCTTCTTCCTTGAAAAATCAATGCAGCCTCATCGCCAACAGTGTCTTTAAAGAGAACCAGTGGATCCTTTACACCGAAGCCCCAGAGGATGAACATAACGGTGCAGACCTGGTCAACCAGCTCGAAGCCCATATCGTTCCCCGATTGATTGACCTGGTCATACTCGGATTCAAGACCTACAGGACCATAGATAATCGGGGAGCGCGACATTTCCGCATTACCCTGGATTTGCTTTGGGGTTCCTGTGACAGGATATCTTCTCTCGCCCAGATGCATTATGATATTAGTGGGAGCGTGATGGCTTATTCTAAAGGGGCGATGAAACACGTAAAGGCTCTTAAAGACGCATTAGACGAGGGCCGGCTATCTGAGAAACCTCGGCGCATCCCTCAACGCCCTCTACCGTACAGGCATTTTCAGTTGGAAGAGATCGACAGTCATATTTCTTGTGGACGGTGGACCTATGCAGAGAAGACTGCGATCCGTGATGGCTTACAATTATATGGGGGTGAGTCTGTTTATTCCTCCCTTATCATGCTATTCTGACGGTATCAGCAGGCGAAGAACGATACGTCGATATCAAATGTGACGACACAATCGGCGGTCAACTCTCCCAGCGCATCCTGCAAGATATCCGGGGCCAAGCCATCAAACTTGGGTTGGATGATCCATGACCTAATCAAGTTGGGACCTACTTAGAGACAGTATTACATGGGGTATTGGACTGTATAGTAGACTTTGCAAATACAAATACCCTTTGTCCACACCGAAAGAGTTGAATCTTTCAAGCGAAAGTTATATGTAAAGTATATATGTAAAGTATATATATGTCCCAGTCCAATCCCGGGCCTTCCGCGAACCACAAACCGCGAACCAAACCCGTGGATTGTTTTGATATTCCACGACTACCAACACGTGGGTATATCAACAAGCCTTACTACCTACATATGTACCTATCTACCTACCTAGGTAGGTATCCTTCTTATTAGTAATGTTTTCGTAAACTGCAAGCCCCATAGGTCCGATATTGATGAGGTAGTCATGGCTATAGCAGAAATCTCGTCCTTGGGCTCCTGATTCTGTTTCTGAGACATCTTGGGTACCTATGTAGGTGGTACGGAGACGAGAAGGTTGCCCGACTATTGTAATGGATACCTAGGTACATATTCTACATATGTAGATAAAGCTGCAAAGCTGCAAAGCTGCAAAGCAACTAATGAACGTACAAGACTGATCTTGAATCTAGTCAAGCCCGGCCTATATTGGCTGCATCTGGGTTAAAACAGACTCTAAAACCCCGTAAGACAAAGGAGATACCCCAGATGCACGACCCCTAACTGGGGTTTTCTATAGAGAAAGCCAACAAAGTATGGAGCGGCGATCCCCCCCTCCTAAATTGACACCGCTTTCTTCTTTTTCCCGCTTTCCCCTTTTCTTCCCCAAAGCATCTCGACACCGTTTGCTTTTGTCAGTTTATTTGCTTTTTCTTTTTTAATTCTGGCCGGGACTTCTTTTGGTCTGGAGATCAGTTTTTGAGTAACTGTGCAATATTCCCATTGGAACGGCTGTGCGGCGCGTGAGTACATTCTTTTTCCTGCATGTTTGTTTATAGACGGGAGCTTCGGTTGAGCTGGACAATGGCACCCAGTCCTGCCATGAGCGCAGTTGAATACCTTGAACGACCGCGAAATGAGGTTTAATGCTTGTCCCCAGCACGCTACAAGCTTCTGACGAGCCCATTGGGGTTGCATAAATTCGAGAGCTTGAATCTGGGGCCGAGAGCATACCGGCTGGACCATCATACGTTTAGGGGTTTGGATTTACCCAACCAGAGCTGACAATTGACAACGCTTCTTGTAGACAGCTCACTGCTACACGCCAACTGAACCCTACCGCGAAGCTTGCCCTCTTTAATACGTTAATTCCGAACAATCTACCAACATGTCATCGAACGACGAACCGGTCGTCGCCCCTACTCCTGTGGAGGTCGATGAAAATGAGCCCCCAGCTACCCCGATAGAGTCCAGCGTTCTCTCTGGAGGCGAAGAGTTGGCTAAGTCCAGCCCCGAGGTATCAAAGGAAAGTCCCGCAGCCTCTCCGGCTAAGGCTAGCCCTGGTACACCTGGCGCCGCGAAGCGTCCTGTGTCTGGAACAGCTACCACCAAACGGCCCACTTCGTCCTCTGCAACGAAACCCACGACGGGTACCTCTCGCACGACTACCAGCACGCTGAACAAACCTCCTACTCGTCCCTCGACCACGACCACTCGGAAGACAATGAGCACCTCGACTGTCTCGTCCCACCGGTCTCGCATGTCAGTCAGCAGCTCTGCAGATGAGAAGCCTCGGTCTGTGGCGAGCTCGGGAGATGAGAAACGGGGAATCTCTGGCACTGCGAAGCGCATGTCCATGGCCGGTACCAGCTCGACTCGTGCTCCTCTCAGACCTACCTCGTCTTCCATCGACCGTAGATCGAGTGTTGCTGGTACCGCCGCCGAGCGGAAGCCTGCCACCACAACTGCGCGCACGGCGACCTCGACAAGCAAGCCTGTGGGCAGGTTAACTTCGTCGACGACACCTGCGAGCCGGACTGCCACTTCCACCTCAACCACTAGACCTGCTACTGCTCGGCCAACTTCGACTACGAGCACAGTCAGATCTGCCACTGCCTCCGACCCCAAGAAGCGACTGAGCACGGTTTCTGGCTCAACTGGCCGTGCTAGTGATTCCGAGAAGCTACAGGCCCTTCAGACTAAGCTCACAGAGAGCGAGGAGACCGTCGCTAGTCTGAAGACTGAATTGGAGACTGTCAATGAGAAGCTCAGCCAGCTTTCTGTCTCGGCCGAAGAACCCTCGGGCGATGCTGGTGCCACCGAGGCTAGTCGCGCGGACCACACCGCAGAGATTGAGAAATTGACATCAGCCCATGCCGAGGAGCTCCAGGCCCTGCAAGCGCAACTAGACGAAGCGGAGTCCCAACGGAAAGAGCTAGAGCAGAGCTCGCAGAAGGAGCTGGAGGAAGCTAGACAATCTGCCGCCGCGCAAGGGGATGACAGGACAGTTGCCCTTCTTGACGAGCTCAAGTCAACACACCAAAGCCAGCTTGAGTCCATCGAAAAAGAGCTGGCAGAGCACAAGTCTGCAGCTACTCACTTCGAGGAGCAGATTAGCGCTCTGAAGAAGGAACTCGAGTTCCAGAAGGCTGCACTGGAGGAAGAGAAAGCTCTGGACCTCGAACATTTCAACCGAGAACTCAAGGGACGTGATCAGGTCCTGGAGAACCTTAACACGGAGATTGTCAAGCTGAATACGCTCAAGGAGCAGGAGGTCCGTGCTGCGGAGGAATCTGCCCAGGAGAGTGTCTCTGGTCTTCAAGAGCAAGTAGCCTCCCTCGAGGCGAAGCTTGCTGCAGCCGAGTCTCTTACCAAGGAGAGCACTGCGCAGGACACTCTTGTTGTTGAGAAGGACCAAGAAATTACCGAGCTTAAGCAGGCTCTTGAGAAGATTCAAACTGAGCTTCAGGAGGCACGCGACACCGCGGCCACTGAACTTTCATCAAAGGTCGAGGAATTGGAGACTGCCCATGAAGCTGCTATCGCAAACCTTAAGGCCGAACACGAAACTGCTATCAGTGAAATTTCGACTTCCCACGCGGAGAAGCTCGCTGTTGCCATGGCGGCGGCGGAATCGAGCGGGGCAGAGCACAGCACGCAACTCCAGGAACTTCGTGATGCCCTCGAAGAATCGAAGGCCACTGCCCAGAAGGGACAAGAAGATGCCGTTGCTGAGCTTAAGACCGCACATGAAGCAGAACTCAAATTGCTACAAGAAAAGCTGGAGGCTTCCGAGAATGCCCTCGGTGAGACCCGCCGTGCCCTCGACGAGGGTAACGCCTCGGCCCAAGACCTTGCCATTCAGGAGATCGATGCTCTTCGACACAAGTGTGAGTCGCTGGAATCCCAGCTGACTACTGGCACTGGGAAAATCAACGCGCTGCTCGAGGAGATGCAGAGCAAGCAGGCCGAAGCCGAGGCTATCCATCGCACTCTACGGGATGTTGAAGACCACTCCAAGCAGGAGGGTGTTCAGAAGGACAACAAGATGAAAGCTCTGGAGCAAAAGGCTGCAGAGGCCGCATCCCTTCTCGAGCAACACACCCTGCAGGCTGCCAGTGTGGCCGAAAGGCATGCACAGGCTCTGGAGGATTTGAAGGCTGAGCATGCTGCTCAGCTCGCATCTGAATTGGAGCGGGTCAAGGAGGCGTCGGGTTCCCATGACAGTGCTCTGAGCGATCTTCAGACGAAGCACGATGAGTTGCTTGCCGCAAACAAGGAATTGGAGTCTACTCACTCCACCCGTGTTCAGTCGCTTGAGGCTGAATTGAAGGCGGCGCTTGAAAGCCACGCTCGTGAGATTGCTACCCATACCGAGGGTCGCGAAAAGGAGACCGTCGAACTTCAGAATCAATTCGAAGAGACTCAGGCGAAGTTGCAAGCTGAGATTTCCGCCTTGCAGAGTTCTAGCAAAGCTAATGCCGAGCTTCACGAGCAGCAAATTGCTGAGCTCCAAAAGGGATTCGAAGAGACGAAGGCCAAGCTGCAGGCTGAGATTGAGGCCGCTCAAACCTCCAAGGCTGCTGATGTCGATGCTGAGCACAGCAAGGCAATTGCTGAACTGCAAAAGGGCTTTGAAGAGACGAAAGCCAAGTTGCAGGCTGAGATTGAAGCTGCTCAAACCTCCAAGGCCGCTGAGATCGATGCCGAGCACGGAAAGGCAATCGAGCAGCTTCTAACTATGCACGAGTCCAAGCTGTCCGGCCTCAGGGAGGAGCTCGAAGCTTCTAACAAGACCAAGATTGATGATCTCCAGAAGGCTCACGATGCAGCCCTGGCTAGTGTCAACGAGCAGTTGTCTCAGGCCAAGGCTGCTGTCCAAGACACATCCGCTCTGGATGACTTGAAGGCCATGGTCGCCGATCTGCAGGCCAAACTTGCCGACTCTGAGAAGGCCCACCTTGCGGTACAGGAATCTGCCACCACTGCTTCCAGGGAAATCGAGGGTCGTTACTCAGCTGAGCTTGCCAAGGTTCAGGCTGACCATGCTGCACTTGGAGAGAAGTACCAAGCCGCCGTCACCCAGGTGGGTGAACTCGAGAAGCTTGCGAAGGACTCGGACAGCCAGAAGTCGCACCTCGAGTCGATTATGAAGCAGCTCTCTGAATCCCGCGACCAACTTCTCAAGGTCAAGGCAGATAACGCCGCCATCTCCGACTCGCTTGTTGATTGCAAGAACCAAAACAAGACCTTGTCCGAGAAGCTTGAAGCTGGTGAACGTGATCTGAACGATCAGATCGACAAGAACATGGGTCTCCTGAACCAGCTTGGCGATGTTGATTCTGATATCTCTGCCAGCCGACGACGGGTCCGCGAACTCGAAACCGAGCTCGCAGTTCTGAAGGCGGACAGTGGCGAGAAGAGCAGCTCCTCAGGTTTGGAGGCTAGCCGGTGGGCGACAGCTGATGAGGGTAGCGAGAACGCTGAAGATGGGGGTCCAGCCACAACGGAAGGTGAGGACCTAGGCCCATCCATTGAGGGAACGGTGGGAGATCCCCGATTGAAGAAGTCTTCCTACTCATCAGATCTTCCCGCATTCCACCCATTCACATGATTATGAAGACTATGTTAGCGTATACAGAGACTAATGCATTCCATAGATGGCAAGCATTCAGGAACAGCTTAAGCACATCCGAACAGCCAATGATGATTGGTACAGCGAGCATCACAGGTCGGTCAACATATGCTCGTATTTAACCGGGAATTATGCTGACCCCTCCAGACTCATTGGCGAACTTGCCAATCTCTCCCGGCAAGCATCCTCCGAGTCTCTCAGCGCCTCGACCACACCCAATTCGGAAGTCCCACCAGCCCCCGAGCCAGAACCTGCTCGTACCCGCGCAGCAACAGTCTCATTTTTCAGTAAACGCTGAGTTTCGTGTGGATATGGCACCTTTCCGAGCTCTTAGTCGTGATGCAGCATGACTTTCCTTTGTTGAACCCTGTTTCACCCCCTGCTCTTGTGATTCTACTGTATGTAATAACTACGCAGGATACCCTGTCTTACTATGTCGGGGTTTCCCGCTATTCTTGTTTCAATATCTTTATCTACACATACAACTTGTTTGAGTTGATGTTCTATTTTGCATTACTACAATGGTTAGATGGCCAGTTCTTAAGTCGCGCAAGGCGTAAGGGTTTGATGCTCGATGCAAGCATGCCGGGATGGATAATTCAAGCGCAATGGTATGATCGAAAGCCTAGAACATAGTGGGTATCTCAAAGTAAAGCAATAAGCCCAAAGAACGCCTCTCCCATATTCCCGAAATAGTCAAAAGGTGGATTCAAATCACTCCGAGTCGGAAGGGTAGCTGACCAGCGCTGGTTTTGGTGTCACGGAAGAGGAATCGACTTCTGTGCTGCCACTGGGATCTTCACGGAGGGATGGAGTGGAAGAGGTGACGGTTTTCCTCTTCTTGATGCTAGGTTTCCATGCATTCTGGTTACCTGCATCCACCAGGAACGGATCAATAACAGCACGAGTATTCCCAACCAGTTCGCGGCGGAGCGAAGCCTTTCGGCTCGCAAGCAGATCATCCTTCCTAAGCCGCTTCGAATGAGATTTCTTCTCTTCCGACCCCGTCTTTCGTGCAGGGTTTTCCGCCTGCTGCTCAAACATAGGACGGAGACGGGTCACTCGGGCCGCATGCGAGTCAACACCAGTCAGGTCCTCGCCAAACTCCACCATACTCGCTCTCTGCCGATCTTCCTCAGTCTCATCCAGAAGCTCAATCCCAAGACTCATTTTGTCCTTGAGAGCCTCACGCTTCGACTCAGCTTTCTCAAGCCCCTTCCTCTCCTGCCGGAACGTCCTCCGCAGCCGCTTAGACTTTTCGTACGGATCTTCCCAATCACGTTTCTGCCGTTCCTGAAGTTCGAGAATGCGAGTCGCCTCCGTCTTCGCACGAAGCTTATCCTCAATCTTCCCCTCGATCTTCGAAAACGGGTCCTTCTCCGCGGGATCCATCTCTCGCGCGTGCGGCTTGATAGCAATTTCCCCGGGCTGCAGCTCCTTGTCCTCGCCGGTGTCGCGTTTCTGTCCACCCTCGGTAACAACGTATGCCGTGTTCTGCGGGTCGGTTTTGATTTCGATGGTTCCGCCGCAGACAGTGTGTTTCATGCGGAAGCTGTAGATCGGCGTTGAGTAGTAGTTGCCGACTTTTTTTTCTCTGCGTTGAAGCGCACACCTTGTCCGATTATTACGGGGTGTGGCTTGCAGTTTGTGCACCAAACTGCGAAAGGCATTTCGAAACGTACGATTAGTGCGCCGGTTGTGTGTAGGTGGCGCGCGCGCGCGCCGAGTGGGTGCTTCCCCGCGAGTTTGTTTGCCGTTGTCAGGCCTTCCTGATCTGGCGGGACATAACTGTTTCAAATGTCAGTATAGGGGGATTATGTGGATAACAGGATATTTTGCTAACCGTCCCATGTCTATTAAGAGGGTATGTTAGTCGACTGCTTCGCATGTTCTTTTGAGGTGGGATTAAGACTTACTGAAGCCCTGCATCTTGGGCGAGTTGGGTAGGTTTCGCGCAGTTGATGTTAGAGAGTACCCAGGCTACTGGCCGTGCTTAAAGACAGCCAGTCTGAGTTGACAGTGTTGCAGAAGTGAAGTTGTCCGCGGGACCAAGTTAATCGGAGATATCGGGATTAAGATGGCTGACTCATCATGTTCTTTCCGGAAGGTTTACCTGGGCACGTGCCCACCGGTGGGTCCTACTGTGGCATCTATACAACATACTGAAGAGAGCATCACCAGGATAAAAAATTCAAAAATAGATATGCTATTTATACAAAGTTGACAAAGAAAAGCTTAGCAGGATAACAACAATGATGACACTTGATAACTTGGACATACATCGACCTCATCATCATACTTCGTCATACACTCACCCTTTTGAATAACTTTTTTGTTCAACCGATATTATTACGAGAACTTGCTAAACTAGGTGGATGCTTTTGTGCATCTTCTCCTCCATTTATCCCTTTTTGGGAGAGCCCCTCCCTGAGCAAGATCAAGCGGTCCATCCTTTGAAAGGCTTCCTCGAAGAATGGACCAAGACACGCACCAAGATACAGACTCTCTAGCGTTGGAGCTGCTTTTGGAAGACGTGGACACCAATATTGACTGGTTCGAGACACAGCAGCAGCTGCTGAAGGCTTCGAATCAACCAGCCAACAGGCTAGAAGAACTCGAGCCCGACGAGCTGGTGGCATTCCGTCTATGGAAATCCGAATTTGAAAGAGTAAGAGTCTTATTGAGTGACATGCAGTTGGCCACAGCGCTGTCACTCGAAGTAAAAAGGACATTCACCAAACGTATTTCTGCCGCTATCGAAAAACTACTTCTCTCTTACTGTGCCATCTGCTTGGATCTGCTATTGGAAGACTTGAACACCAAGATTGACGGGCTCAAAACACAGCTGCAGCTGATCAAGGCAGCAGATCAATCAGTTAACTTGCTGGAAGGACTCGAGCCCGACAGGGGAGTGGCACTTCGCATATGGAAATCCGAAATCGAAAAACAAAGAGTCATATCGAGTGACTCGCAGATGGTCACAGCTTCGTCGCCCCAGAAAACAAAGACATTCGCCAAACGTATCTCTACCGCTATCCAAAAGTTACTTCTCCCTCTCAAGAACATCATGCGCTCCATCAAAGCCTCCGTCTTGACCCACTCCAAGCCCGAGGCCTGCAGCTCCTGTACAGAAGTCCGCAGCGAAGTCTTCAAAACACAGTGCTCCCACATCTATTGCAAGAACTGTCTAACTTATATGGTAACAAAATCCCTACAAGGTGAATCGTCGTTCCCCCTTCAATGCTGCCACAAGCCAATTGAAGGCTCGAGCATGAAGAAGATGATAGGGTCTGCATTATCCCAAGAACAAAAGAAGAGGCAAACCGAGATCAGTGATCGAGACCGAACCTACTGTTCAGATGCAAAATGCTCTCGATATATCCCACCAGTAGTAAAGTTTTGGCCAAATTTTACTTCCCAAACGGTTGGCACCTGCAAGTGTGGCGTACGGACGTGCAGGAAGTGCAAGAGGAATGCCCATGCGGGCAAGTGTCTGTACCAACTAGACCAGTCGTTGGAGAAATTGATGAAGAAGAAGAAATGGCAACGGTGTGCTAAATGTGGCCGTGTGATTGAGCTCAGTCAGGGCTGTTCTCATATCACGTAAGTCCTTTGTTGACCCGTCGACCCTTTCTAAACTCCCTCAGCCATTCGGGATTTACTGACCCTTGGTAGTTGTATTTGCAGAGCCCAGTGGTGCTACAGCTGTGGGAAGAAGTGGAAAACTTGCGACTGTTCGGTATAGGCTGAACGAAATCCGGATAATTCCATGAGCCCTAAGGATTTGATGACTAGAGACCGTGTGGGTAGGATATAGGATCACTCCCACGGAACCTGGTCCGAAGAACGAAATATTTGGTTTGAGTACACTTGGCTTGGAGGAATAGGATTGTAATCTGGCATATATCTGAGATTGCTCGATCACTTACCTGTGAGTGATGTGCCGTTGCTTGATTTCTTAAAGGCAAGCCAATTGATACTTTTATATTGCTATACAAGCGAGAAATGATATACATAGATACTATTAGGGCTATGCGTAGTATGAACTTGTTTGAGACATGATGCTACCAAGACTAAAACCTTTGAAAGATCGTTAATACGTGTAGCCAACTAACTAGTTAACTATTATTTGCGCTGTGTGGCCTTGTTTTCCAGGTGTTCACGTGGTATATACGTAGTATCAACCTCACCACCAACTTATTTTCTTATTTCCCCTCTGTAGAAGCTCCAAAGTATTCCAAGGAGTTTATCCATTTTTCTAACACATATTCCACTCGGCAACATTCAAAACACTGCCACCATCACATGGACTGCGACACGGATCAAGACACGCAGTCTAAGACAATATAAACAGGACAAGGACTCACATTTATGAGGCGTTGAATGAAGGACCAGCATGAGCAACGTCAGTATGGGTACAGCTATGTCAATGGGATTAGAGACAGAAAATGACTTGTCCAAGTACAAGAAAAAAGATCCTCTTCCAATTCCCTCCGTATCGACATCCAGCAACTTGGCGATTCCATCGAAAATGCCATCAACTTGGTCGACTCCGCTAAATCCGAGATTTGGCGCGAGTGTGTTTCATGCCGGGACGATCACATCCAAGATGACATGATCAAAACAAAGTGCTCACATTTCTATTGCAAGTGTTGCCTGGTCCGCCTGTTCAAAAACGCTTTGCGTGATGAATCCTTGTTTCCTCCTCAATGCTGCCACAAACCAATTGCAGTCTCGGAGAAAATGATTGGGCCTGTATTGGTTCAAAAGCACAAGGAGAAGGCAATCGAGCTCAAGGACCCCGACCGGACATATTGTTCTGATTCCAAGTGCGCTCAATACCTCCCACGAAAGGCCACACCAACTCGGGTTTGCAAATGTGCCAGCTGTGGAGTACGAACATGCAGGAAGTGCAAGAAACGCGCCCATCCGGGAGACTGTGTATATAAGCTTGATGCGCTTCTGGAGGAATTGGCAGATCGCAAGGAATGGCAGCGATGCTCTAATTGCTGTCGTCTGATTGAGATCAGCACGGGCTGTAATCACATCAGGTAAGAGCAATTTTGTTTAATGTCTTTTCATAATTCTATTGAATGTTTGGACTCACATCTACTAGGTGCTTTTGCAAGTTCGAGTTTTGTTATTTTTGCGGGAAACAGTGGAAAACGTGCGACTGTCTCTACGCAGATGAAGAGTATCTTTACGAACGAGATTACTGAACTAGCCGACTCAAGATAGTGCTACCGGTTTACCTTGCAGCTGGCAGGATATGGTACTGACCATCTGGGATATTGGTATGGAAGCGATCTAAAGGCAGTTGGTATGGAAGGGTAAGAATGTGGTTTACATGGGGCCTTTGACTCAATCTCATTTTTTCTCAAGGAATAGCCTGAAATGCTTAATAACCTATGAAAAGTTTCTGACTTATGGACTTGACTACTTGATACACTCAGTGCTGTTTTTTTGATATGTACACATTCGAGTAATGGTAGTAGACTGTAGAGCATTAGACACATATGTTAGCCGTCATAGTTACATGGTCTTAATATTTGTGGATTATAGTAAACTTTCTGTGAATACGATAAATTATGATCTCACAGAACTCTTTATACTCATTATTAATGACTTGCATAGGGAGACCTGACAAACATGGAACATTCTTGACATTTCAAGCACTATTCCACCCCGCTTCGCAAGAGTATCTAATATCAACAGTAGACGGAATCTGGACCCAGGCCAGAAGAGCAGCAACCGACCCGTAACATAGTCGGGAGAACTCGTGATGCAGATTCTGGCACTCACAAGTAACTTGGACCCAGCCCCGTCACCGGGGAAAAGGGCGGGAAAAACCACTTCGACAGGTCGTAAAGTGGAAGGGAAGAGGTCTGCAGAGCCGCAATATATTATCGAATAATAGCAATGGTGACTTACTTAATGAAAGCTCGAATGATGATGCCGCCGAAACCAGCGAAGAAGAAACCGAGACTTGTGCATCTTGTACGGAAGAGTATCCACTGTCAGATACTATTCAAACAGAATGTGCTCACAGTTATTGCCGCGAATGTATTCTGCGCTTTTTCGAGAGTTCCCTTAAGCATGAAGCCCTCTTTCCTCCTCGATGTTGCCGCTTGCCGATTCGTGTCTCTACCGCCGTCGAGGATATGTTAGGCATCGAGATGATAAAGAGATACCAGGAACGCAAGATCGAAGTCAATGACCTTAAGAGGACTTACTGCTCAAACCGAACCTGCTCTCACTATATCCTGCCACAGAACATTCGTCACGGGGTAGGGCTCTGCGGGTTTTGTACGGTTCGAACGTGCACCGGTTGCAAGAAGCAGGCACACAGAGGGGGTGATTGCAATGAGCACACTGCTTTTGATGACGAGAAGACCAATGATGATTTGCTGGAAAAACTAGCAGAGAAGAAGAAGTGGAAACGATGTTCGAATTGCTCTAGGATCATAGAGCGTATAGATGGCTGTCTTTCAATATTGTAAGTCGAATTTTGTCCCTAAGCTTACAAACCTGGGAAAACTGACCACGTTCTAGCTGTCGGTGTGGAACAAACTTCTGCTATGGGTGTGGAAAAAAGCAAAGCATCTGTAGATGTTCTAGTAACCCTCACGCTAACTCTTAGCGATGAAAGCCCGAAGGCTATGCTATGCAACCAAACAGAAATTTGATGCGAATAGAGGAATGGATAATACCGAGTACGAGTATGGGAGGTTGAACAATGATCCACGCCGTTTTGATTTGTCTTTTTTGCCCTTGATATGTTGTCTTGATGGCTTGGACTTCTATGATTACATCTGTGTTCGATGGGCTTAATGGAAGCCCTGAGTAATCCAGAATGAATTCCAAATTCTCGACATTTCCCTTGTATTGAGGTCGTCGAGAGCCAAAATGAGACCATAGACAAGGTTAAGTCCACACGTATTCTCTTTAATGAATTGACTGGTCAGGTCTCTTGTCTTTTTGTCGGCCTCCTACCTCCAGTTTCTGCTCTATAATTACCAGATCCTTTCTCGCAAGAGTCACTTTATCTCGATGCCATATTAATGGCCTTCAGACCTGCTTTCTACGAAAGCTACATATAGATAGGTATAGTCGTCGCGAAATCCGAAGACCAAGATGATCGAATTGCTAGGCGCTTAACGTACATACTTCAATTGAGCATCTGAGATTATTTAAATATCAAAAAGAGCATTCACTGGCGGGTAAGACTGCGGAGTTCCTCCTTAGACAGGGTCTTCAGGCCAAACAGCTCGTTAAAAATCTTCTCAGAATCGAAGAGAGAGCCAAATCCTTCACCAAAGATAGCCCGCAGAATAAACTTGGGAGCAAAGGTCGCCGGGTTAGGAGCTGGCTTGGCCAGTTCTGCAAAAGCCTCCTGCTCCATGTCTGTGGTCTGAACAATCTTCGTCTCGAGGCTCTTGCCGAACAACTCCAGCAGCTCATTCTGGGTGACTCTAGCATCATTGATACAAACGAGGGAGTTCTCAGTGGCTTCGAGGTTGTTGATGATTCCAACAACTCCCTTGCCGACGCCACTGAGAGTAGTAGCACTAAAACGACGATCACCGCCATCATACAGTGTAACCGGGCCAGCGAGATTCAGCAAGAAGCCTTTCTCGATACCCCAGTCGAGGAAGGGGCCAGTAACGAGAAGGGAGTAGCTGAGGCTGGATTTCTGGGCGACGTTCTCGAGATATTCCCTAATGCTGACCTTATCACCAAAGACAGGCAACTTGGAGACAAGGGGATTCGTGGTATCGCAGCCGTATTCCGAAGGGATAAATCGCTTAACACCAGTTGCTACTGCTGCGTCGATCAAGCGCAGGTGGGTGGACTTGGGAACTGCGCCGACATTCAAAGTGTTGACTACAGCATCCTGACCGGAAAGAGCGGCCTTGAGCGAGTCGAGAGATTCATAGTCCACCTGTACGACGTGGACACGGGAGTCAAAGGTTTTATCGCTGCCCTGCCGAGTGAGGACAGTCACGTCAAAGCCTGCGGCGAGAAGCTCCTTGAGAACCGCAGGACCGAGGTTTCCGCTAGCCTGGTGATCATGTTAGCGAACGAAATATTGTGAGAGTCACTGGGCTGACTTACTCCGGCAAGGGCAACCTTAATGCTCGTCATGTTGAAGTTTCGAAGAAGTAATTACAGGTCGGCTTTCCAACGAGTAAGTAGTTGCTGTAAGGCTAAATAAAGTATTTAGAGAAACGAATAGAGTGTAAGTGTTGTCCAATTCGAAGGCCCCAGGTGGAGGGCTTAATGCCCTTTATATGCTCCGTGATGCCATGCCATATTTGCAATACCGACTCTGCATATGGCTTCCGGAGATTGATTACAGAGCCACTGTACTACCCAGGTACCTACTCAGATTATGGATTGTGTGCCTACCTGGGTATATGTCTCGGACCGATTTCAAAGCATCGCGGAAATGCCAAGGATTAGTAGGCGGCACTATATTCAAAGTCCGAGCCGCTGACGAATATCTTGGGAACCTTGGAATACCTACTGGATATATTTCCGCACTGGTTATCAATCAGTCGCTTTCCAAAAACAACATTTGAATTTAATTTGATGATATATCAATGTCTCAAATCACGCAATCCTTCTCAATATTCCACTAGTCTCCAAGCTTCATACCAAGTCCACGGGGTATTCACTTTGGTTATTAAGATATGAAAGGACCTCGGGAATCCCATCTGTATTCATTAATGCCGCTGATCTCTATTAACATGGATAATACCAAAGCATAGGGCTTTGAACACGTCCACCTGTGCGTTGCACTCGCCGTCCTTGCCTCTTTCAGACCCTCAACTACCTGTAGGATTCAATGTGTTCAATTCAAGCCTTATCATACTTGAACAATGAATAGCATATAAGCAGAGGCAAAACTTGATCACGATCCGGGATAGGTACCAAAGCCTAGAGAACCTTTTCATTACTATTGCCTGTCAAATGTGCTGCAAGATCACGGAGGATCTTGCAGCACAGGTACTGGACCTTAGACCGAGACAGATGCCTACCAACATTTGAGGCCGGTTGTCTACAGAATGTTGAAGATATCTCTCCGGGAATCTACACGGTCGTATTCAAGTAACACAAGCTGGCTTATAGAATGATCGACCACCCTATCTATAAGCCTGAAGACACAATAATATCTTAAAAGAGATTGATGCCCCTACGTACTCCGCGTCTAAGAGCACGTGTAGGCTGAAATAGGAATTGATACGTCAATTGAATAGTCCTACCATGAAGTTTTCACTAAAATACTTGACTAAATGTCAATGAACCCTTTCACAGCTCCTCCACCTCCTCAATTAGAATCTATATCTTCGGCAGTCATTGCAAGCTTGGAGTCCACACTGCCTGCATTCGAGAATGTAATCGGGCATCCAGTCCCCACATTCTTCACATGCAGCGGCGACCGTGACCCTTTTCCACACCACATCATGGTCACACTCATGCTGCGCCACTAGGAACTGGGCTGCTTGTTCAACAGCCTTGGGTGCAGGGGCCGGCTGGTTCCGACCCGCAATCAGCCCCGCTCGCTCCTGGAGCCTAGCCTCGTCCCAATGGGGGCATTCGCACTGCTTCCATCGCGCAGAACATACATAGCAGAATTCATAACGACAACGGCACCTGGACAATTGCGTGCATATTAGCATAAGTAGCCAAAGTCTCAAGCAGTTTTGATGTCGACGAGACAAAAGTCTTACGTGATATGATTGCAGCCGCTACGAAGCTCAACAAGATGACTGCAATTAGAACATCTTTGCCATCCTTCTGCCCTTGCAAGCTCTAGGACCTCTGCGCAGTCGTCAACACATTGTCCTTGATGGTTGATCTTCTTGCAGAGGGTACAGGTTTGCCGATTGCACACTCTGCAGGTTGCGATTGTACCATGGACATATGCTGGCAGAATGTATCGAGAGCAAGCAGGATCTGAGCAATAAGTACGATGTCGATCTCCATGTTCGATCGTTTTTTCCTCGAATCTCACCCACAGCTCATCATTGATGATACCACGCGCACCTTCCAATGGCAAAGGTTGCCGGCAACAACGAGGGGGAACAAGCTTTCATCAGCTAGGGCGTTTTGGAGTAGGCGGATGACACATCCTTGACAATAGACATGTGAACAGCTATTCTGAATCGTGTCGGACTCGGGGCGACTTTCAGAGCAAGCAATGCACTTCCTCAGGACAACAGGAGGAGGTGCCGCCGGGATAGTCGTGAAATCTTCCCGCTGGCGGACTTGGCCTTGGGCATCTGGGACGGGAATCAGGTCTAAGGTGCCAGGAGGTGCTTGCTGGGGAGGAGGTGCGTGACCAGGAGGTGCTACACGAGCTGCCGGAGCTTCATCCACCTCACGATTACGGATATCTCGAAGAATGGCGGCCTGGTCGGACCGTGATTCTCTCGATAACTGTATGGCCGCTCGGAGGCCGTGTTGGGTAACCCTTCGCCATCGAAGCTCTCTTCGCCATTGCAATAGAGCAAGATTTTGATCACGAATTGGCGCTGTTCCTCCGTTTCCATGGCGTTTCAACAATCTCAAAGCCTCTTCAACCTCTTCCAATTCAGTTTGTAAGACAATATCAATTGTGTCAAGGTCCGTTCTGTTGTGAGCCATAGTGAAGGCGTACCATGTCAGGTCGAGGACAACATTTACTCAGATGTAACCAGAGATTGTTTGCATCTCATGGCTCGATGACCGAGGACAAGGGTATATTGGGATTGAGGCAGATGGAAAGATGCAAAATAGGCGGTCGTCTAATTTGGTAAGCAAAGTAAAGAGATTCAGAAGTCAGATATCGATGTAAGACGGAGGAGACTGATGTGGTTTCAAACAAGGTAGACAGAGTGAGTAGATCGAGGAAGAGAGAGAAGTGGGAAGAGACAAGCCTGGAACGACGCTTGGGGGAAAGGTGCACGTGGACACGTCAAGACGAATTTTGGGAAAGAACGAGGGAAGAGCCCGAAAGGGAAGGCACCGGGGCCACAATCGAGAAACGCCCGAGAAAGAAGAAACAGAGGAGAGACCTCAACAGCAGGAGAGGGAAATTGAAGAAGTTCCAGGATTGGTTCTGGATGAAATGCCTGGTCTTCAGATCTCTACATCATATGAGTACAGCTGAAACTCCGGAAAAAAATGGTGATGATATACAATCAACATGCAGTTTGGTGCGAATACTGGCAGCTAAGAACAGTATGTAACATCATCTGTGCAGCCATTGAGAAGAAGACAGACTATATGGAGCCAACAAAGTTCATGTTGACAATTTTTTGCTTGATTCATTGGACCTGATCATAATCGCTAAGTTGCAAGTGATAATGTACTTAGGTAGAACTGGCTTGCGTATTATTATAATCTACTGGGAGACTTCCCAGTTCAATATTCAAGTGTTTGTTTAATTGCGTCGTAGATTCCTGGAGTAAGAAGAACATGGGTTAGTGATAACAGGAACACAACGAAGAGAATTGGGCACTCACTTGCAACATCGGGCAGAATGAATTGCTCGTAACTCAGCCCAGTATGTGTGCTCCACCCAGCAACTCGCTTGACGGGGGCTTCAAGACGTAAGAAGGCACTCTCCTGGATCGTCGATGCAACCTCTGCACCTACACCGTAGTTAACCATACTCTCATGCACGACAATGGCTCGACCAGTCTTTTTGACACTGTCGATGACAGTTTGCCTATCCCAGGGATATATGGTTCGCAGATCAATAAGTTCCACGTTGACACCCGGCATAGCCTTCTCAACGGCAGAGATAGCAGAAGAGCACAGGTAAAGAGGCTGTCCATATGAAATGATGGTCAAGTCCTTGCCTGGTTTAATGACCTCAGCCTTACTGAGTGGAATGGTGTAGTATTCATTCGGGACATATTCCACGGCTGCACGGTAGAGGATCTTGGGCTCCATAAACACCACCGGATCATTGTGCTCAAAGATAGAAGATAGAAGGAGTCCCTTTGCTTGAGCAGGAGAGCGTGGCATGACTACTCGCAAACCGGGGATATGTGCGAAGAGCGACTCTGGCGATTGAGAGTGGTACCTATTCCGATCAGTCAATTAGCATACCAACTTGCTTGGCACCCGGATACAACGTACAGAGCACCGTGTCCAACCGCACCACACGGCATGCGGATGACGAGACCTCCAGCATTAATGCCTGTCCCACCTTCACGATACCGAAACTTGGCCGCCTCATTCACGATCTGATCGAACGCTGGAAACACGTAGTCGGCGAATTGGATCTCAGCGATAGGCTTCATCCCTTCCACTGCCGCTCCAATTGCAAACCCCGCAATGCCTTGTTCTGTCAAGGGGGTGTTGAACACTCTATCCGACCCAAATTCGGTTTGGAGATCCATTGTGCATCGGAAGACACCACCAAACCCAACATCTTCGCCAAACACGATAGTTCGATCGGATTTGGATAGTGCTGTGCGCAATGCCGAATTGATTGCTTGGTAGAGGTTGAGTCGTTTACTCGTGGCGCCTGCAGGATACTCTGTATTTGACAAGGAGGACGAGGTGTGGTGTAAAATTGGAGTGGTTTTGTAGTCAACAGGTAGGTTCAGCTTTGCCGCCGTACTGGGAGCTCCAGAGTAGAACCGGCGAGGAGCTTGGGCGAAAGACCGAAAATGAGTTCGCAAAGAAGCCATCCCAGCTAGAATTATGAGAATTGTGGAATCTTAACAGAATGTAAATACATGAGTTCTCTTCTCCGAAGGGATGATTGCCTTTAAAGTCGCTCCTTGTTCATTGTCCGGGGCATTGCGCGGGGAAACGCCGCGGATAGCCGAGATAGTGCAAACGGGACAAACAGGCCAAACAAGTCAAACTGGACATATGACGAAGTGTGATATAGTAAATAATCGAAATATTATATGCAACTATGGAATACAGAATACGGAATCATAGACATGGCGCTGTTTATGCACTCACTTCCAACATTGGATGGATCAGACTTGATCTTTCCTCTCATGGTCTCTGGGTACATATGCAAATAGCTGAAACAAGTGCAACGCACACTTTGCTCGTGCTCCATTGAAAACACAACAAACCCTGGGCTTGACTATGCATAATGAGTTAGATCAGCGTATATCTCTTTTTGAAAGCCATTGGACATATAGATTTTGTTGTAGGAGTATCCCGGATTTGATTCGGACAAAGATTGGAGGGGCAATGATCTATCTTATCAGGGCTGTCATTTCGGACCCGTGACTTGCTTCCCCGGCCCACCAAAATTGCCTTTTTTCCCAATGACTCAATCTCCCTTTCGTTTTATACTCAACTTCTCTAAGTCCTTTTGAATTTCATTCAATTCCACACCATGGCACAGGGAAAGGTATGAACTATTACTTCCCCCCTTCTTCCTGCCCAGTTCCCCAATATCAGTTACCCAACCTCAATTCCCCATTCTATCCCACACCGCCACCCTCTCCACACTTTCTCTAACAATTCGATCCCACAGGTTTGCCTCGCCTACTCCGGCGGTCTCGATACCAGCTGCATCTGTATGAACATCACCGGTTATTGTCACTCATATATCAATTGCGCATATTAATACCGGAATTCAGTGAAGTACCTCATCGAAGAGGGCTATGAGGTCGTCTGTTTCAGTAAGTCGCGATTCAATGCCATGTCAATTGAGATCAAGCACTAATGTAAGCATAGTGGCCGATGTCGGCCAGGAAGGTAAATTCAATCCCGTCGGCGCATCATCCAACATCGGTCTAATAACCATTCGCAGAGGACTTCGAGGCTGCCCGTGAGAAGGCCCTGAAGATCGGTGCCCTCAAGTGCGAGATTATTGACATCCGCCGCGAGTTCATCGAGGAGCTTTGCTTCCCCGCCATTGCTTGCAACGCTGTCTACGAGGATGTCTACCTGCTCGGTACCTCGCTGGCTCGCCCCGTTATTGCCCGCGCCCAGATCGATGTCGCCAAGGTACGCTTTCCTTCTCCGCCAGGAGAGAGATTTGTTACTGACTCAAACCTAGCGCGAGGGCTGCTTCGCCGTCTCCCACGGTTGCACTGGTAAGGGTAACGACCAGGTCCGCTTCGAGCTTGCCTTCTACGCCCTCCAGCCCGAAATCAAGGTCATTGCCCCGTGGCGCGACCCCGTCTTCTACGAGCGCTTCAAGGGTCGTCAGGACCTGCTCGACTACGCCGAGGAGAAGGGTATCCCCGTCACCTCCACTAAGTCTAAGCCCTGGTCCATGGATGAGAACCTTGCCCACTGCTCTTACGAGGCCGGTATTCTCGAGGATCCCGATACCACTCCTCCCGCCGACATGTGGAAGTTGACCCAGGACCCCTTGACTGCCCCCGATCAGCCCGAGGACTTCACTCTCCACTTCGAGAAGGGTGTCCCCGTCAAGCTCGAGTACCTTGAGGGTGGCAAGCAGAAGGCTGTTACCGACTCCGTCGAGCTCTTCCTCACCGCTAACGCCATTGCCCGCCGCAACGGTGTCGGCCGTATCGATATCGTTGAGAACCGTTTCATCGGTATCAAGTCTCGCGGCTGCTACGAGACCCCCGGTCTCACCTGCCTGCGCTCCGCCCACCTGTGAGTATTGTATTGTGAAATTCTGATGGCATAACTAACTTGTGTCCAGTGACCTTGAGGGCCTTGTCATGGACCGTGAGGTCCGTGCTCTGCGCGATTCTTTCGTCACCTCCAACTACTCCAAGGTGAGCATGATATTTCCGGTATTAGATTTTCTAAACTAACGTGTCCAGCTCCTTTACAACGGCATGTACTTCTCCCCCGAGCGTGAGTTCCTTGAGAGCTCCATCACTGCTTCCCAGAAGACCGTCAACGGTAAGGTCCGTTGCCGCGCCTACAAGGGCACCGTTTCCATCCTCGGTCGCTCCTCCGAGACCGAGAAGCTCTACGACATGACCGAGTCCTCCATGGATGAGATTGGTGACTTCTCCCCCGCCGAGACCACTGGCTTCATCAACGTGTCTGCCATTCGTCTCAAGAAGTACGGTCAGATGAAGGCCGCTGCTGGTGAGAGACTGTAAATTGTGTCTCCAAAAATATGACATATCATCTTCAATTTTGAATGATTGGAATGCCACATGTTGACCGTCCCTGGCTTCCTCGGGCCAAAATGTCACGTCTCCTTGTCCAACGTTTCACCAATATATGGTGGATGGTCTTGGGCTTGAATGACTGTATAATGAACTAGAAAATATTAACACTATAGGAATTGGTATTTAAAATGCAATGTCTTGGATGAATTCAATGGACCCGTCCTTACTATGTTGTATGTCCATGTAAACCCTTGCCTCCAACATTTGAATGAAGTGAAGTATTACATTTTATAAATTTATGTACTCTAATTCCACTCGCTATGTGGTAACAAAAACTGAGATATGAACAGGAGATGCATGTTACCGGCTGTACTGGCAATATGGAGGCGATAGTTATGTATATATTTGAGGTAGACATCAATAGCGAAACACGTAACAGAATATGCATGATAGGAGATATCTGTCTTTAAAGATGTAATTTATGTAATTCTTTGCTAGCTGGGTGGGTGTATAATAAACACAGCAGATGCCGCCAACAAACGCCAGAATATGCTTGAGTGAAGGGATTGCATTGGTGAAAGTAGTTGGAAGAAGAATAGAAAGCAGGCGATAAGGAAATATTGAATGGGAGGAAGTGACGCATAAGTCATGGGTCGTCGTAGAGTTGGATGAATCGAGGTGGTTGCATGGACCGTACGAAGGGCATATCCACCCATTAATGACACGGGGGAGGATGAAAATATGTATGTACAAATTATGGTTCTGTCGGGTGGCAATGATTGGGGCGAGGGGGGTCAAGAGGAAGAGGTGAACATAAGTCGTAGCCGGCTGGGACCTTTCTTTTTCTCCTTGGGCCGTTTCTCGGTTTCGGAGACATAGGTGCCATGTTTAGATGGTGTGCGACTGGGGGCGTGACTGGGAGCACGACTAGGGCCTCGACTAGGAGCTCTGCTGGGTGCTCCGCTGGGTGCTCTGCTAGGCGCCCTGCTGGGGGCCTTTGATGGTGCCTTGGATCTGGAGGAACTTCGTCCGAAGAATCCACTCGGTGCTTCGGAAGGAGCTTTTGATCTCCGTTCGTGCCGCTCTGATGGTGCATGTGTCGGAGCCCGGGTGGTGCGTGAACGGCGGGAGCGACGGGATGAAGCGACCGATGCATCTTCTTCGAATTTGAAACGAGGATCCCGTCGTGCGCGCGCAGTGGTCACATCGATGCCTGACATGGCCGCTGCGGTGGGTGTGATGAATTCGCCATCGACAGACGTTCCAACGCTGTGGGCTTGCTCGTCAGCGACGCCGCGTCTCCACATCTCAACAGAACTGAGAGCTTCTGTGTTGAATTCCATCATTTCTTCCATTTCCAGTTCCGTTTCGACGGGCTTTCCTTCTTCCTCGGTAGCGCCACCTTTGATTCTTTGGATGATCTTGTATCCTCCAAACATGACCACCGTCGCGCCTAGACCGACACCGGCGGCGATGAGGAATTGAGGACTGGAAAGAAGGGCGAAGACGGCCGGCGCGGCTGATTTGACCGCGGTTAATGCGGCGGGTGCCATTTTGCGCCCGAGGTTGCTGATCTCCGCCAGAGTCAAGGCGACCGCGGCCATGGCATCTGGGTTCTTCTGGAGATGGGCGATAGTCGCGGTAGCACCATGTTGCACACAGTGTGCTTCTTCAAGAAGCCACTGTGCTCGGTTGACAAGAGTATCAAGCTGTTTTTGATCGTCTTTGGGATCTGGGGGGTTGTATCGAGATAAGGCTGCATGAGAGGCGTCCCCGTATGCAAGATCCATGTCGATATGCGCATCAGATCTGGACCGAGCCGTCGATGGGCGAGGGGCGTCTCGGACCGACACATCGTGATGGGTATGACGGCGGACGAGTGTCTGCGGGGGATCGTAATGAGAGTCCCGCCGCGATACAACTGTCTGTTCATCATCGTAGTGGGACGCAGCACGATGACTGCGGCCGCTGTGATGCCTTGAGCGAGTCCCACGGCTCCGTCGTGAGGGAGCTACTGATGGTGAGTCATCGATCTGATAGTTGGCGAGTCCTTGGAGTGCCTGTTGCTCCGCAATTTTTGCATTCCGTTCGGATTGGAAGGCGGACTTGCGCTCACGATAGGCGTTTTTGGCATGGCTGAAGACACCAAATAGTTGCTTACTCTAATACTTGTCAGAATGCGGGGTCGGGTCTCCGCTGGAGATTGAACTTACGGTGCTCACAACTTTGCCGGACTTGTCAATCACAGCGATCGTTTGACCCAAAGGCGCCATAGCAAATAATAAGTCGTTGCGACGACCTTATCGATAATCAGTCATCAGATGGTCGAGATCGACAGTCGACAAGGAAGCGGTGTAGGGTAAAAAAATGGGTTTAAAAGAAATGTCCGGAGTATAGATCAAGCATCGAAGAACCAAGCAGGGTATAAAAGAATAAGCAAGACGCACCCCTAGAGAATTCTCAGTTAATAAGGCAGTTGGGTTGTTAACCTCAGGCCTTGATCAGCGTAAAAGGTCCGATCGCAAGCGTCCCAACAGGATTTTAAGGCATAGAAGTGATGCGGAACAAGGAGGCTGGGGATCGAGCGCATCCACGTTGGGCAGAGCGACGAACAGGGCCAGGCTGCAGGAACTATATAGGGCAGAGTAATTGGGTGCCACTTCAGAAGGCAGACACGTATCAAAGGCTCGGCAGGTTCGATGAGCTCACGTCACATATCATCGAAAGCTGTTGGGCGCCAAAGTCGATCTTTGCTGTAATGTGCCGGGACCCGGAAGAGAATTTTCAGGGAAAACGAGATCACATTGTTATATTTAGATCTAAGAGGGAAAAAAAGGAAAAGCAATAATCCCTTGACATAGATACATAGTCTCCAGGGCTGTTCACCTGTATTGACAGTCAGCTGTTGGACTGTCCAGGCCCCTTCGGAGAAAGAAGGTGTGTAAAGAGCGGTGACATGTGACATCTGATTGGCTGACGGTGTCACCGCCACTGTGGCTGATGTAACGCAATGTCCAGGTCAGCCACCTCATATGTGGCGGTGCTGAGGCTTTGACATGTGAGGCGTGATGTTTCGGAGACTTATTTCGGTCTCTTTTCCTCCAGGGATATATATTGTCTGTTTAATTATTGGAGGTATATTCCCGCAATGATGATTTGAAGACTAAGAATGGCGCCATTACTGTTGTATCACTCGATTCCGAGTCATTCTCAAGGGGTTTGTAAGATAGCCCTGGACATTGATCACACACAGCCTGCAGGCCAATGTTTCCAGTCCGGAATTGAAGGATGAAAGCCATCAGGGGTTGTACCCAGTATGTCTCGGGCAGGATCTTACCTATAATATTGAAAGCACATGTATCTCTCTCCCTTATCAATAAAGAGCTTCCAAGATTTCAAGATTGGAGTGCAGATCAACATCGGTGAACATTTCGTTGTTCTATCTCATGGACCTTTTTTATTGATACTCCAAGCTCACTCAACCTGGTCCAATCCTGAATCTATCTTAAATCCTCAACTCCCTATATATTATGGTCGGCCGTCGCCCCAGTACCCCTTTAGCACGGCTATTGTGGGAGCCAAGGTGCGTTTCATAGTTATGAATTCCAATATTCAACCCCAATGGATGGACATGCGACCGTGGCATAGACAAGCCAAAGATTAATCCGACTGATGATTATTCTTTTTTTTTTCTGTATAGGAGGACATTTTGTCGAGATCCAAGGCATGCTAGGGATGGTGAGTCAAATATTTTATCGATGGTGCAATATCTTCTTATTGTTATTGCTTTTTTTCCCGTCCCGCCTTGATGATTGATATTTTTCTACATTTCTTTATATTCCTTCATTTTGTTTGAAAAGCATTGAAGTCCTTCAGCCTCGAAAAAAAGAAAGAAGAGAAGAAAAGCCGAATGGAGTGAATCCGGGAGAAATCCAGGGTTCTGTTTGGTTGATTCGAAGCGGAGATCATCCGAGAACGCCAACATCATTTCACTCTTGCAAACTATTGCAAACCGAGTATATCGGACTAATCATGGATTTAGTCGAATCTGAGAGCGCCTCCGAGGAGGACCAGAAAATCTGGGAGTCTGATTCTCATCAAGTCGATGCTGCCCTTCCAGAGAGTGACTGCGGCATCGGCCACCGCGTGCTCGCCAGTCGCTCCGTTCTCGCTCTAGCCGTTGATGAACATTGTGTTTTCGCTGGTCTACAAGGAGGAGATATTGTCGTAAGTTAATTTGAACGCTTTCAAAATGTCTGCAGCAATGTTCTTCTGAGGCCCCAGGCTGACCGTTTCACCAGGCGTGGTCCCTTGAAACCTATGATCTGGTGGTATCTGTCCACGCACACAGAGAGAGTGTGCTAGGCCTCTATCTCTCTGAAGATGGAAATTTACTATTTTCAAGCGGAGGTGACTCTGTGGTCAATGTGAGTCATTCAAATGAAGAACCTCACGAACCGGGATTAATGACGCGGATAGGTGTGGTCCACGCGAACATTTGAACGTCTCTACTCGATTTATTCACACCACGATGTGGGCGACATATTTACAGTAGTCTATTCATCGGATAACCAAACTATTTACTGTGGTGCGCAGAATACAAGTATACAGGTACCTGACCCTTGTCTGCGCCCCTATTTAGCGACATTCTAACTCGGACAGTGGTGCGATCTCTCTGAGGAAGGGTCGACATTGAACCAAGCACCATCCGTCCATCCATCCAAGCGGACCCACCGCTTCTTTGATTCCCGAGGGCCGGATGGTACTCGCGCTCCGGGATCATCGGATGGTGCTCTCTCTGACGGTGGCCGTGTGTTGAGCTTCAAGCGGGATCATCATAAGCTCTTCGCCCATCATGGCTACGTCTACTGCATGCTTCTGGTCAAAGGCCTGGTCGAGACCGCCCCTTCCGAAGAGGTTCTTTTGACTGGGGCGGGTGACGGTGTGGTGAAGTTGTGGCGCCTGGGTAAGGATCCTGGTGCGGTTCCATCCCAAATTGCCAAGCTGCAGAACGGAGATGCTGTGTTAAGTGTAGCCGTTGAGGGATCACTTCTCTACTGTGGTTTGGCTGGCGGTGCTCTTAACATTTGGAATCTGGACTCTCACCAGCTTGTTAAGCGGATCACTAGACATACTGGGGATCTGTGGGCTGTACACGTCATCCAGGGTGTCGCTATTTGTGGGGACTCTAGTGGAACGGTCAAGGTATGTACCGATCTAGACTTCCGGCGCCTTCGAATTGACTCCGCTAACCACTGGTAGAAATTCAACTCACGATTCGAAGAGGTTGGTGGCTGGGTTGCTCATGAAGGCACCATGCTTGCCTCGGCCGCCGGACGGTTCAAGGATCGCCATATCTATGCTACCGGAGGAAATGACAATTCAGTAGGAATCTGGGATCTGACTGAATTCTTTATGACACAGGAGGAGCTGCCTCCGATCAGCAACGGTACGTCCCATACAGGCTATTCTTTCGGAATTTTGCTAAATTATACCTAGATGAAATGGTCAACAGCCTTGCAAAGTTCGTCTCTTTCAAGACTATCTCAGCAAGTCCTAAATTCGCTGGCGAATGCAACCAGGGTGCTGCTTTCCTTCGGCGACACTGCAACTACCTCGGTGCCAAGACGAAACTCCTGACTACTGGCCAGGACACCAATCCCATTGTTTTTGCTAGATTTAACGCTACTTCACCTGAAAAGGTGGACAAGACAATCCTCTTTTACGGCCACTACGACGTCGTGGGCGCAGAAACGAACCGAGCTAAGTGGAGGACCGATCCTTATCAGCTCACTTCCATTAACGGATTTCTGTACGGCCGTGGTGTCTCTGATAACAAAGGGGCCCATTCTGGCATCACTGTATGCTGCAGCCGATCTTGCCCGGACAAAGAACTTGCGGTGCAACGTCATATTCCTCATTGAGGGTGAGGAAGAGTCCGGGTCCCAGGGTTTCCATGAAACAGTCCGCGAGCACAAGGCTCAGATTGGATCTGTGGACTGGGTTCTACTAGCCAACAGTTACTGGCTTGACGACTACAACCCATGCTTAACCTACGGGTTACGCGGTGTCGTGCACGCCAACTTGGTCGTTACAAGCGACCATCCTGATCTTCACAGTGGTATCGATGGCAGTACATTGCTGGATGAACCAGTCAAGGATATTGCCATGCTTCTGTCTACAATCGTGGGACGCAAAGGCACAATCAATCTGCCTGGCTTCCACGATGCTGTCAGGCCTCTCACGGACGCCGAGCAGAAGCGATTCGAGGCTATCGCCGATGTATTGCTAGTGCAGCACCCGGAGATCCCCGACAGCCAGGCGCTGATCAAGTCGCTGATGCATCGCTGGCGTGAACCCGCCTTGACCGTTCACTCGGTGGAAGTCCCTTCAAGCAAGAGCGCAACGACCATTGCGCGCCGAGCCAAAGCAACCCTATCGATCCGTATCGTACCGGATCAGCACGCCGACGAAGTCGCAGCCGACCTCACCGCCTATGCGCAAGAGCAGTTCGCGCTGCTCGACTCACAAAACGACCTCACAGTCGAAATCACCGGCAAATCCGACGCCTGGCTGGGAGACCCAGACAACGAAATCTTCGCCACGCTGTCAGAGGCGATCACGGCAGCATGGTCCCCGGCCCAAGAGGCCCCCAAACACCAATACCCGCCCGTCCCACAACCCACAAACACTCACCCAGCGACCAAGCCCAAACCCAGCGCGGGCCCAATCCCCGAACTCCGTCGCAAAGACTCCTCTGACAGTCTGGCCTCGCGCGTTGAACGGGTAATCACATCAACAACGACCTCATCAGCAGGCAAGGAAGCCGCGCGCAAACGGTCCACGCAAGCAGCCGCCACGGTGCCAACGTCCTCCACCCTCACACAAGCCACACCGACGTCGACTGAGGAGTCGGTCGTGTTGCCAATCCGGGCCAAGTCTGATCCGATTGCCACAACCCCCACGAGAAATGGACCAGATGTTGCACCTGGCGCAGCCAAAGTGAAACCAATGTTCATCCGTGAGGGAGGGTCCATCCCGACCATCCGGTTCCTGGAAAAGGAGTTTTCTGCCCCGGCAGCTAACCTGCCTTGTGGGCAGGCGAGTGACAACGCCCACTTGGATAACGAGCGCATGCGGGTGGAGAATTTGTATAAGAGCCGGGAGATTTTCCGGTATGTGTTTGCTAATTTGGTGGACAAGTCTTGAGTGTCTCTTTTGGGTCTTTGTAAAATAACTTTGAATTGCATTTGATGTGTATCTTTTCCGGGGCTGTGACTTTCCTTGCAAGTTCATTACATCTGGTGTTCTCCAGGCCATCGCCCAATTAACCTTTGACTCCATAAAGGGCCAAGATAACGCCCCGAAACGGACCTCGGGATCAACTCACCGTTTCCCCCCCACCGCTTATTGTGTCCCCAAGGGTATTAAGCAGTTAGGTTTTTGAGCTGTTGTATGGGATACATTCCCGCTTCTAGTGTGCGACGTCGGAGACTTTGGCATTTCTCAATTCTCAGTTTCACTATCCACAAGTGTCTCGTATAGATACAGCCCCTCCTCCACAGGAAGCTTAATGCTGTCTGGACATTGGATATTTGTGAGTTCGATGCAGCGGCCAGGATGTCGCTAGCCTGGAAGAAACTCGGTTCTAAGCCGAATGGGGGCTTCCATGCATGATGCTGTCTTTGTTTGACAGGGCGCTACGCAGAGCCCCGAAAACCTTCCATACTGTGTTCTGAAAAGAGTATTGGACCGGCCAATTTTGCGTTCTGATCGTGGCCCCGGGGAGTTTGATATACTTTATCGTTATGCTTGGCATGGGGATCGCTGGATGGGCTTTCTTTGTGTGTTGGCGTCCATTAGGGATGGAGATTGAGGTTTGGATATTTCATCATCAAGATATAAGAAGAAGACGCCGGGCACCTTTGATTAACAGTGATCAAACACATCTCTGTTTCTACTTCTCTCTCTATTTCAAAATGAATCTTCTCCCGTTTCAGAAACTGCTCTCCAGTTTGTCCAGACTTTTTAAGGTCTTGGCCAATATGGGGAGTATCTCTCATCAAGTCTACCTGCTCGATCGAGATGAGGCGGAGACTAAACGGTATGTGTTTACTCTGTTGCACTATGCCATGTCTTTGAAGTCATTTCCAATTTTAAATACTCAAATCACTGTTGGAAAATACAAATATCCCTGATATCTCCTGAGACATTGAAGATCTCTAGATCTTTGATCTTCCCTGTCACCTGCAGGGGTTCCGACCCGACAGTTCGGTAGGGTTTGGCTGATATTTCCATAGTCTCAACAACCAGCACCGCTTTCTCGTCGATCTCTCCAACCTCATTCACCCGTCTATTCCAACTGATCTCACAGCAGTCGCTGATATAGGCACTGGCACAGGGTATGTTGGTTTCCCTGGCACTTTTCTGTGAAAATCGGATAGAAAACATAAGCTAACCCACCACAGCGTCTGGCTCGAAGATGTCGCCAAAGTCCTCCCCAATAAATCAGTCCACCTCCACGGCTTTGACATCTCCTCCGACCAATTCCCACGAGGCCACCAAATCCAACGACCTGGCCAAAAGCCAATCCCACTAAGCGTCCATGATGCATTGCACCCATTCCCAGCAGAGCACCGTGGCCGATACGACCTCGTGCACATCCGACTCTTAACAGCCGGCCTGAAACAAGCCGACTACACACGAGTTCTCGCCAATGCGCGCACTTTACTCAGTATGTCCCCCCGCATCTCCCCTTCTCTTCTCTTATTCCCATCAAAACAATAACTACCCCCAAGCTTGACCCCAGCTAACAAACCCAGAACCAAACGGCTGGATCCAATGGGAAGAAGTCGACCACACGGCTTTCTGCACAGACGCAACATCAGAACTGGCGGCAGTAACCCGGATGCGGGAATGCGTGATCGAGGCCATGTTGAAACTAGGTCTGTGGCCGTTCGCTCCGCAGCGCGTGTACGATGAGATCTCTGCGAACGGGTTTGCCGACGTCGTCCGTGAGACGTACACTACTGCCGGGAAGGAGCATATGCGACCTATTGCGAAGAAATGGGTTGCTGGTGTGATGCGTGCGCTGGTGCCGCCTTCCATGGTTGCTATTGGGCAAGCTGAGGATACCACGCAGGCACGTGGGATTGTTGACGGGTTGGTTCGGGAGTTTGAGGCTCATTGTGAGTCTGCGACGGCGCTGGTTAATTTCGGCGTTACGGTTGGTAGGAGGGTGGATTGATATTTTGGTTTGGATTATGAGTGGGTTTACTGGGAGGCTCTTTTATTTGTTTTCGATGCCATTCAACTAGCACATACTGTTTGTAACCATTCCATGATTGGAACTGTGTGATTCATTCAAACCTTTTACAATGTAAATGATGGACTTGTGGATTTCCTTTTCGAGTTACATTGTCTATAGTATCTAGAGATCATTCAGGAGTCCCATCATCTGATGACTCTGATGGAACCAGCTTCCTAGCTGGACGCCTGGAGTATCCAGTCCGGTAATAAAGTCATCAGATATCTGCTGATGCATCGCAAAAGAGTTCCCTCTTGTCTGAAACCCAGATGCTTGGTTCATCGCTTGTTGGGCCTCCGTTGTTCCAGCAGGAGCTGGAACAGGCTTTTGGGTCCCGTCGAGTGACAAAGAATCCGGTGCCGTTGATAACGAAGGGGAGTATGAATCAGAACCAAACCAAACAGTGTTGCTGTTGAGGTACGTGTTCATGTCCAGGTCGGTGATTTGACCGCTATCCATATCCCCTGGTTGACTTCTTGCCTTGGCCTCGACGTACTTCGCAGCGACGTCATACAGGGCCTTCAAAATGCGTAGTTGCTTACTGCAGGAGGAATAGCGAGGGGATTGGGCCATTGAGTGCAAGCCGTCGACCAATCGGTGTAGGTAAGCCAAGTCTGACGAGTCGGACGTCTCAATGATGTTGCAGAATAGGATTAAAAATGGCATGAACGGTGCTAATATGACGACTTCGTTGACCCATATGTCGAGGCTCGGAGACCACGATGTAGCGTCTGAGACCATAGTGATGCACACTTCGGTCTCTTTCAGGGTCGCTCTCGCAGCTGAGATGCATTCTGGGCAAGGTGCCAAGCTCGAGCTTTCACCCGACGGGATGCCTCTATAGATACAGGCCAAGATAGAGTACTCGATGGCTCTGTTAGCATGTATGATAAACCTACACGGTTCAGCATGTATCGCATGGCTAGTCCACTGGTTTGGCCGTTTCTGAGGTACAAAATTAGTCCGAGCATTAAAAAAGCGAATATAAATAACTTACGTAGAACTCCACTCTCGCGGCCATTATTCTCTCGAGCTCAGCGGCCAGGGCTCTGGCACGAGACTCTCGGACGGAGACTGGCTGCGCCAACGCATTCGGACCGTATATATTGTCATATACTCGCCCATAGAGGTTGGCAACATCGATCCAGTCTGGCAACCTGTTATATAGCAGGGAGCTCATCTTGCGGTCGAGGAGCAACCGTGGAACCGTGATCTCGTGGTCTCGAATTGTGGAGCATCTACCGAGGCGTAACGACACTACCTTCTCGATGACATAAAGTGCCCAGAACAGCCGTAGCTTCCGCTGTACTTTTTCTGCTGGTTGGGTTGCCACAACATGGCTGCTATGCATCCCAAGGGCCTGACTCATGAGTGAAGCCCTAGAGATAAATGTCCATGCCGCAAAGGGTTTGCCACATTGCAGGCAGTAAACAGCCTGTATTTGACACTGTGAATCAGAGTTGCCACAAAACAGGATAGCGAAGCATTGAGGGATAAACATACAGCCATGTACATGGCACAAACAGAGTCTATATTTGTAGGGATGTGGAAGGAGAGGTTGGATAGGATCGTTTCGAGGCTGTCCTTGCAGATGGTTGCCTGTGCCTCGTACTCCTGCTTGACTATCCCATCTTCAACGACTCTGGAGCATTCAGTGAAGAGACAGTAAAGACCATAGTGGACAATTATCAGCTCTGTGTCCGTCACCGGTCCGGGAGAGCAGGCCTTGACGACATATCCGGTGAAATCACCCAGAGATCCAAATTCGAAGGGCCAATAGACCTCATTCGGCGAGCGCTCTTCCGAAGAGTTAGTAAAAATGGTTGCAGTCTGAAGGACAAACAAAGCGTACGAACCGTAAGCAATCCTTAAGCATGCCAATATTCGGTCCATGGAAGGTATAGGTAGTTCCCTGAAGCCAAGCCCTGGAGGAAGCGCCTTCGAAAATGGAGGTGAACCTTCTAGGGTCTCGTTCTGCTGATTCTGAGCGTTGACCGTACTCCGCAGGCCATCCAGCGCCGATGTCATTTCGGCAGCGACGTTCGAGTACGGGTCGTTCTCCACGACAGCTTGGAGATACCTAGTTGCGAAGATGACATGGGAGAACAACGTGGATTCGATGCCTTCAGCTTCCTTTAAAGGCAGGTGAGGTCTTTTGGCACCCGCTTTTTTGTCGCTGCTGGTAAGCTGCGACTCCGTAGACTGAAGGAAGGAATGTGATGGCGATCGTAATCCAGCTGAACCCGCGAAGCCATTGTTACTGGTTCGCTCATGACTTAGTTGCCTCATCATCTCGCTGAGCTTGTCAATCTTGTTCGAAATGTGCTCCATTCTATTCTCGCTGTGGATGCCGCAAATCCATGACTTAGCAATTGGCCAAACAGACTAGATCAGATATCCTCCGAGTTGGATGCACGATACGAACTCACTATACGTTCGAGATGAGGATCCGTTGCCGCTTTTCCTTGGCTTTCAAACCCAGCTGGTAGGTACATTGCGATCCCGTCTTGATGCACTGCAAACACGGGTTAACGCGATCACACTTCTTCTAATGGATAAGAATAAAGTTAGCAGGTAGCTCTACGGTGGAGCTCTCTGGGTGCAAAATCTGCTGGTATAGTAGTCATACCTTTCGCTGGCGGCAACGGTCACACTGCCTATAATGTTAGCATTCGAACGCCATGCAAGACCAGATCAATAGAGCTCGTACAGCCACTTTCTCAGTTTCGGCGGTCTTATTCTCCTCGCGACCCTTCCATTCTGAGACTAAATCCTCTTCTGGCACAAGACTGTGGTTATCATATTCTTCCCTTGTCGGTCCAGTGGGGCTCCTCTCGCTGTCGGCAGGGCATGACATCCTTACTAAGAGATTTGTAAGGCGCCAAAGTTATGCCGGAAGACGGACTGGAAGCCGAGTACTGAGAAACTTCCTCCAAATGGGCACTGGAAAGAAAATGGTGCGAAGAGGAACGAGTCTATCTGGACCCTCGGGACGCCAAGACTCCGCAGTCCGTAGGCCCTGCGATCACAGACCGGGTAGCGGAGACATGGCGTCCGCCTTTGCACCTCCCGGGTACACATCATTCCCAGATGAGGAATCTATTCGTACAAGGTGGGTTCTTTCAATGAATAATTGAGATACAAATCGCAGTAATTCCCGCTTTTGGTTATGGAAGGTCGACACTATTTAACAGGGAACATCTGTCCCAACAAGTTAGCAAGTCTATCTCTTTTCCCTCAAACTTTCACGAGCAAACCCTCTATCTGCTCTTTGCAAATTTTCAGGTACTCCGACCTTTCAAGGATCCAGTCTCGTCGCATTGGACGAAAGAACCAGCCATGAAGTACTGTGGCGTTGTTTATGATGTTGGATTGAAGTTCGGGGACGCTGGATTTTCAGTCGAACCATTCGATCCCGCTCTGGTAGAATACGACATGCGTACCATCGCCAAGGACATGCACGCCAATGCTGTGCGGATCGAGGGGGAGGAGATCCATCGATTGGCAACTGCTGCACGGGCTGCTCATTCGATGGGACTCACGGTGTTCTTTAACCCATGGAAGATGAACGAAGGCATCGACGGGACGTGCGCCTATTTCGAAGAGGCCGCAAAGACCGCGGAACGACTGCGGAACGAGGGTGTCGATGTGATTTTTGTTGCCGGCTGCGAGTACACAATCTTCAGCAAAGGAATCTTCCCCGGCGAATCGTTCATTGAGCGTGCAATGTGGCTCGGTTCTCAATACCCAGACGGCCGTATGTCAGAAGATATTCCCCAGACCTTACGTGAGAAGTCTGTGGAATTAAACAAGGTCTTGCGGTCTTTTGCTACGGTGGTTCGTGCCAAGTTTAATGGGCCACTGACATATTCGGCTGGCACCTGGGAACTCGTAGACTGGGACATATTCGACATCGTCGGCATCGACTACTACCGCCGCGGAGAGAGCAAAGAGCAATATGTTGCAGGCCTTGAGCGCCACAGGGCCGATAAGCCTCTCGTCGTTATGGAAGTTGGTTGCTGTGCCTACGAAGGAGCAGCTGACCGCGGCGACGGCGGCTTCATGCTTCTGAAGAGCATAAATCCAGACGGCAGCGGCGTTTTCGAAGGCGACGTCATCCCAACCAGGAGCGAGCGAGAGCAGGCTGATTATCTGAACACACAGCTCAATCTCCTCGCTACTGCGGATGTCCACGCGGTCTTCGTCTATGTGTTTTCATTCCCGTGCATGCGAAGGGGGAAGGTGCAAGTGACCTTGATATGATGTGTTTTTCATTGGTCAAATACTACCCGGAACAGGACCCGAGGTCGAATGTTATGCCTCCGTGGTCACGCAAGGAATCCTTCCATCAGGTCGCCGACTTCTTTCAGTCCATGCTGCAATCACAGCTTTAGTGTCCTACTACACTTGGACAGGATTAGGACTTCACCAAGGCCTGGGGTGGTCTGTGTACCTGGCACTCTGTACTTCGGCCGTTCATTTTCAGCATCAGTTCTACAAATCGGATTATATGTGTAGATCAAGCCTATAGCGTTCAATCCAGACCTTATACAAACAGTATGCATAGTAATAGTACGTATATATATCATAGGCATCAGTGTTCATTACTTCCAAGGTTTGTTGGTTTCCTACAGCCGTACCAAATGAGCCCCAAGTGCCCCACATTGGATCCGGAGAAAAATATTTTCGAGTCATCAACTTCAAAATCGAAATCTCCAAAACTCCATACTACCAGCAATGGCAGAGTCAATGGAAATCCAGGAAGCTCCGCCCAAAGGGCGAAGCAAAGTCCAAGTCACCGCAATTATGGTAGCGCTTTCAGTAAGACACGCTGATCTAAACCTGCATATTGACCTACTAATTCCACTAGTTATCGATGTTTATCGCTGCGTTAGATCAAACGATCATGGCTACAGCGATCCCAACAATCGCCGCATACTTCCACTCCTCTGCTGGGTATACGTGGATTGGCGGAGCGTACCTTCTCAGCTCCGCCGCCAGCGCATGTATCTGGGCCAAGCTTTCTGATATCTGGGGACGGAAACCCATCTTGCTTTTGGCTGTTGCGTGGTTTTTCCTTAGCTCGATTATTTGTGCTGCTTCTACCAGTATGGAGATGTTGATTGCGGGTCGAGCGTTGCAGGGTGTCGCTGGTGGCGGTTTGCTGCAGCTGGTGACGATTATTATTTCGGATTTGTTCAGTGTTAGGTAAGATACTGATTATTTCGCTGTAGTACTGATCATGGAGGGCTTTTACTGACTCCGTGGCAACAGACACCGCAGTTTATATCTCGGCCTGATGGAGGTCATGTGGGCTTTTGCTGGTGGTGTTGGACCATTGCTTGGCGGTGCATTCAGTCAGTATGTGACTTGGAGATGGACTTACTGGATCAATCTACCGATCTCGGGGTTCACATTTGTGCTTCTTTTCTTTTTCTTGGACGTGCACAACCCCCAGACGAAGATGATGGATGGCGTCCGTGCCATTGACTGGTTCGGCTGTCTTTCTGTTCTGGGCCTTACTCTCATGCTCCTATTGGGATTAGATTTTGGCGGCGAGACATTTGCTTGGAAATCACCGCAGGTTATCTGCCTGATTGTCTTTGGATCTCTGTGTTCCTTGCTGTTCGTCTACAGTGAGAAGAAACTAGCTAAGTATCCATTGATGCCTATGGACATCTTTGCTCGATTCTCTAACATTGCTACCTTGCTAGTAGCCTTTGCACATGGCTTTGTTAGTATCTTCATTCCTTTGGCCATCTTCACACTAACAAACCTGTAGGTCTTCATCGCGGGAGAGTACTACATCCCCCTCTATCTACAATCCGTGCATGGCTCCTCACCAATGGGCTCCGGTGTGCTCATCCTCCCACTTGTGGTGATGGAAGCATTCTCCGGCATGTTCACCGGCGCAATCATCCACTGCACAGGTCGATACCTAGAACTCATCTGGATCGGCCTGGTACTGATGACCATCGGGAACGGGCTGTACATCAACCTCAGCGTGGGATCCTCCGTCGGTGAAATAGTCGGATACCAGATTCTCAGCGGTCTCGGCGCCGGATTCCTCTTCCAAACACCCATCATCGCTATCCAGGCCATGGTCTCCCAGGAGGATACGGCGACGGCGACGGCCACAATCGGCTTCATTCGCAACATGGCAACTGCTGCCTCTATCGTGATTGGCGGCGTTGTCTTCCAGAATAGTATGGGCCAGAAGCAGTCCAGCTTGTTGGCTTCTGGTATGTCGACCAGCATGGCGGCTCAGATGTCTGGGGATTCGGCTGCTGCGAGTATCGAGTCGATCAAATTCATTACGGATCCGGCGCAGTTGCGTGCTGTTAGAGAGGCCTTTGCTTGGAGTTTGAGGAATATGTGGATTCTTTATACGTGCATGTCTGCTGTTGGTGTCTTCTTTTCGGCTTTTATTCTCAAGACTAAGCTGAATAAGGAGCATGTTGAGACCAAGACGGGACTGAATGTTGAGAAGACGCCGGTCGAGAATGTACATAACGTATAGCTTCTGGGCAATATATTTATCTGTTTACGTGATGTTAGCTGTTCCTAAGGTTATTCCTGTAACTTTCGTGCAAAGCATGGGCTTGATATAAACCCGACGAAGAGGGAGGTAGCTTGGGACGCTAAATTAAGGTTAAAGATGCAGAAAACTTTAAGTATCAGGCGACCCACCTCGTCATATCTTGCTGCGTCGGATCGGAAAACAGACACATTCGCACAAAACTTATGTCAGTCAATTAAAACAAGCAGAATTATTATTATTCGCATTGATATATTCAACACGTAACAATACATTCGAAACCAAGTGAAATAAGCAAACAAGAAGCGAATATAGACAAGAAAAGCAAGTAAACAGTTCATCGCAAAGCATCAACGCTCCCTTATTGAACCGAACACTTTCCTCCGACCACACAGAGAACAGGTAGATCAGCAACACTATTCCCAACCCAGATCTTAATGCCCTCTCCATTAACAGGAGCCTTCCAATCCTGCACGACAACATCCCAGACACTAACATCCTTCCGAGTAAGACGCAGCGTAACCGTCTCACTCTGACCAGGTGCAAGCTCCTTTGTCTTCTCAAACTGCCGGAGCTGCAGGGCCGGCGTGTCGAGCCCCAGACTAGACGGAAGCTCAACATACAGCTGAGCAACAGCCTTGCCGGTTCGTTTGCCCGTATTCCGCACCTCCAACTGGACCGAAAATACAGTCTCGAAGAGAGCGGGATTTCCGCCCTCGCCACCTCCGGCCCGGGGGACTTCATGCGGCTCGGTGCTGTAGCCGTCCGGGTAGGCGTATTTCTTCGTCGCGGTGATAGACTCTGGCTTGTCTAGGTAGGGGTAGAGGTAGCGCCAGATGCGGGTAAATTTAGCAGAGGACCAGGCAACTTCTGATGCGTCCGGGATGCTGGTGTTGTATGAGGGGGTTGGCAGCTTGGTGGGTCGTGCAGCCGGGTAGGCTGAGTCTAGAGGAGTTTTGGTTGATAGTGAAGGCTGGGAGAAGTTGAAGGTGGTGTACGACAGCCCATGGCCAAATGCATACCGAGGTGTGAGATTGGCCTTGATGAAGTGGCGGTAGTCGATGTATAACCCCTCGGTGTAGGTGTCTTGGATCTGGCCGAATGGTTGACTGATCAAGTCCACGCTATCTGGGTAATCATCTTCACTGCGGGGAATGGTGTACGGCATGTGGCCGCTTGGACTATAGTCACCAAATATGACATCGGTAAGGGAGTTGCCAGCCTCTTGTCCGGGGAGGTGTGCCACAACCACTGCTTTCACGGACTTGAGCTCAATCCACTCTTCCATCAGGATGGGCCCGACGGTGTGGACGATCACGACTACATTGGAAAATTTCTCCGCTGCTGCTTTGACGAGCTCGTCGCCATCGTGCCAAGCATTCAGTCCAGCTTTGGTTCGATCTCCCGGGTTCCCTTCGACTGTAATAAAGTTCTCGCCTGAATCGGCACTGATGAAAACAAGAGCGATATCGTCGGGACTGGCTGTAACATCCGAGGGGAATTTGTCTGTGATGTGAAACTCGGCATTCTTAGCGATACTAGAGATTGCCTCTTGAGGTGTGATGAGATAGGGTAGTCTCGCTGTCCCACTGCCCCAGCCCATGGTCAAAACGCCTTTGTTGCATCCTTGGTCGGCGCATGAGTTGAGACCATCTGGATTTCCGCCTGCATCTGTGCCGAATACCTTGAGAGAATCATCGCTGTGCAGAGGAAGAATGTCCATGTCGTTCTTTAGCAAAGTGATTGCTTCCCGTGCAACGGCTCTCGCGGTGATGTTGTGGTTGCTTGTCACATCGACGAACTGGTTAACAACACCAGATGGAGAGAATAAAGCACCGGGGTAAAGCGGGCCCTCCTTGTCCTGGGTGTTGGTTGAGAAATTTGGTAAGGGATAGTCCTTATCCTGTCCGTATTTATACCAAGTAGCAACGATGCGTTGAACCTAGGCTCATATATTAGACATGAGGGAAATCCGCAAGCAGAGGACCACGTACCATATCATTGAGTCGGTCCATGGGAACACTGCCATTCAGAACCGACCGCGACAGCTCAGAACCCCAGTATGAGTCTCCGAACAATGGAACTGCTCCATCGCCAGGCATTGACATATCCAAACCAGCTATGGCGGACGCGACGCCAGAGTAATGGCCCAACCAATCCGTCATTACGAATCCTTGGAAGCCAAGCTCATCTTTGAGAATCCCATTAAGCAACTTGCTGCTTTGAGAGCACGAAGAGCTATTGACCTATCAGATGTGAGCAATATTCACAAGAAAAGGGAATGGAGGAGACTCACATCGGAATAAGCTGTCATCAAGGACCCTACGCCCGCACGAACACCCTCAGCAAAAGGCCAGAGGTACAGCTCATGCAATGTGCGATCATCAATATTAGACGAATAGCCCTTGGTAACAACACTGCTCATGCGGTGCATTTCCTGCTCATTACCAATGTAATGCTTGATAGCCGCGATAGCGCCAGTGCTCTGCATACCCTTCACAGTCTGGGCACCTCCAAGGGCCTGCAGAGTAGGATCGACACCGAAGCCTTCCCAGTTCCGTCCACCACGCGGCTTGCGTCCAAGTGCTCCCACAGATGGTCCCAGGAGCACGTTGACTCCCTTGCCACGAGCTTCTTCGCCGAGAGCAACACCTCGCTCGTACATGAGGTCTTTGTTAAAGGTTGCGCCAACTGTAATACCAGGTGGGAAAGCAGTGTTGTGGTCTGAGTTGCGGATCCCCAGAGGACTGTCTTGGAGGCACAGGTTGGGAATACCCAGGCGAGGCACGCTCCCAGTCTGCCCCACGCAGGGTCCCATGAAGAAGCCAGTGCCTGTGGTCAGATTGACTTTCTCAGCTAGCGTCATATTGCTGACGAGATCATGTGCCTTGGAGTAGGCTTGACTCCAGTCAGGAACCCAACCTCCCGGAGGGGTTGGATAGTACGGAGGCGAGCCATAGCCTTCTGCTGCTCTTTTGTGCGAGTGTGTAGATTCGGATTCGTCCGGTACTGGGGAAGCCAGGAGAAGCGGGGTGAAAACGGAGGCTAGGGCTAGATGGGCCCAAGGAGCCATGGCGATGGATTTGCAAAAGGAAATGAAAGGAAAGGAAAGTATATGAGAAAGATCGTATTTCGGCTAGTCAAGAGAATGGGCGCATTGTTTTCCCCAGATTCGAATCTGCAGGATCCCAAACTAACAGCCCCGGAGGATCCCCGGGCTTTATGAAAACTATAGACGGAGGACTACTTAGAACGGGGAAGGAGCAACGCCCGTGTGCACGTCTCAGGGAAATGTATATGTTGTACTCACGCGTTGGTGATCTTTGCTGGATTCGGGGAGGATCATCACGGGATGGATACTGTTGACGCACTTAGCAGCGGAGTGAACAAGGACTTGTGACTAGTCTAGTGACTTCGCTTGCATAGCCGAGGGTCCCCGGACAATAAACCATGTGCGGGTTAGGGGCATGACATAGGTACAGATACTCCGTAGGTGACTACGACATACTCCCCGGGGCCGTTTCCTGATTAGTCCCCGGATCATCCTTGCCCTAAAAGAGACAAGTGTCAGGGGTTGCCCCCTTTTCTCGAACCATGGATCAAGTTCATTCCGGTTAATAGGTCATCTAGGTTATTACTGTAAATAGAAACACGCGACACTCCGTTTGATCAACTTTGAAATGGTGTTTTGCTCCTTTTCATCCGTTGTACGGAGTACATGTCCACCCCTTAAACCTTGGTATAGCGCAGGTAAGGCTTGACCTCGCGCACTTCACCAAACTTCTTCTGGGCATCCGGGGTACTGACAGAGGGAGGCACGATGACATCATCGCCAACGGTCCAGTCGATCGGGGTAGCTACACCCTTCTTATCACCGGTCTGCAGGGAGTCGATAACCCGCAAAACCTCCGCGGAGTTTCGGCCCGTAGAGGCGGGGTACATCATGGTCAGGCGGATCTTCTTGCTGGGGTCGATAATGAACACGGAGCGAATAGTAAACGCGATTTCCTTCTGCCCGATGCTATCCTGGTCGATCATGTCGTAGAGGAAGGCAACTTTGCGGTCGGCATCGGCGATGATCGGGAATTGGACTTCGGTCGAACCAACTTCGTTAATGTCCTTGACCCACTGGTCGTGGGAACCGAGCTCGTTGGCACTCTGTAAAGGATCGCATCAGCTAACTCAGGCTCTGTAAGAGTTGCAAATGGCGGGGGCTCACCAATCCGATCATCTTGACCCCGCGTTTGTCGAACTCGTTCTTGAGTCGGGCGAAGGCACCCAATTCGGTTGTACACACCTGATACTATGTCAGTTCAGGGTCTTCATCGAGAATATTGGGGAGAAATACGGGCGTGAAGTCTGCAGGGTGTGAAAAGAGGATGGTCCACTTGTCACCGATGAACTCGTGGAAGTCGATCTCGCCCTGGGTAGTCAGCGCCTTGAAGTTTGGAGCTACCTCATGTTAGCACGGTATCTTAGAAATGTGATCTGTTGAGACTGTACCAATTGAGCCCAGGCGCAGATGCGGCTGTTCCACCTTGTCCGAGAAGAAGCGGCGGAAAGCGGGCGCACGAGGCACCTGTGCAGACCACGGGGCACGTGGAGCAGCTCTGAATGCACGGAACATCTGAGGACCAATTCTGGAAGCCATCATGGTTGAGAGTGAAGGGTGAAAGCTCCCGAATTCCAAGTTGACCCCTTGGCCATGACTGCCCAGGTGGACGTCCTCAAACCTGACTAAGCAACCACTTCCGGGGCCCGGGCAGGCCCTATCTAGGCCAGGCCCAAGTGGTCCTAGGGCCTCGCCAGGTGCTTAGGTGTGTGTTCTCAGATGGTGAGACAATGCTTTTGTGACTTGGAATTTGTCTACATATGTATATGTATATTTTATATTTTTCAATGGAACCAGAACATGCCTTATGTTTCCTTGAGCATGTTGTACAGACCCTGTCACTAAGTATTTACCCACACCCTGTTTTCCCACCAAAACTGACCAACTTTGAACCCTATTCTCTCAATAAATTTATATTGTAACATATTTATATTCTTTTTTATTTTTATTTATCATTTCAAACCTAAGGTAATATATTATAGATTATATTAGAAAGTATTTCTGATAGAAAGTAATCAATTTCCAAAGTTTAACAAAAAGATTCTAATCGCGAGTTTACTATGGGAGCCACTATATATAATAGAGATTCATCTTGACATTTACATTTCGATCAGTTACCACTCAATAGCCATGCATATTGGACCATTCGGAAAGAGATATTTTGTTAATCTAATAATAAATTTTAATTAAAAATTTTCTAAAAATTATCACAATATAAATTTATTGAGAGAATAGGGTCGAAAGTTGGTCAGTTTTGGTGGGAAAACAGGGTGTGGGTAAATACTTAATGAACCCTATGTATATTGTGCCATGCGAACTGCGGGGACTCAGATTTATGCAGCCAAGCAAAATGTTATCGATCCAAACTTATATCCCATTTATAGAACAAGTACGGAGTACATAGACTTCAGAGATGAGAAGCGCCGTATAACTGAGACATTCCCGTAGAAAATAATTTGACATCCACGGAACTGAACTCTATGATTGGACCAATTAGAGGCTTCAATCTGAGACCCTTAATATCGATACTTGGTCCATGTCCACAATACTGATGCTGTCAGCCAATGCCCCGTTGAAGGGTAAATTTTGAAAAGCCTAGCAGTCTTAATGCTTTCGCAAGACGAGAAGTGCATTTTACTTGCAGTAAAGTAGATTGGCTTTTTCAAGTGTAAAATGGAGGTCTGCATATAAAACTATACTGATCTACCTGATACCGACATAAAACTTCACAAAGAAAAGGCCAAGCTTTTGTGGACCCTAGGCGGATCCTTCTCACAAGAGATGGACACGGTCTCGCTCATAAATCAGCGGATCCTTTTTTGAAAGTCTTTTCTTTGTTCACATTTCTCCCCAAGACGTCCCATCACCTTCAAGATGGGACGGTTTCACTATCTACTCGGTTTGCTGCTATTATTTATTTGCTCATTTCTCTGGATCGCGTCGAACCTGGGAAAACAACCATCAAACATCTTTATTACCCATGGATCGTGCGTCTGCAGCGAAGACAATGTTACCGTCGCCTCAGATGGCGGTGATATACCCTCAAATCAACTGAAGGTTCCCATCAAAGATATGAATCCAATATCAGAACCCAACATACCAAGCTACCTCCCAATTGCAAACTCCCATGATCATCACGCACAGCCGGCAATCCCATTAAAGCTCTGGCAGAAGGCCGGTTCAATGAAAATCAACGATGCCCGCCAGAAAGATATCCATAGTTGGCTAGATGCGAACCCACGTCTACGACATGAGATTCTCACAGACGAGAGTGCAGACGAGTACGTCCGGGAGCATTTTGCCGACTACCCAGACGTCCTTGACCTCTATCTCTCACTACCGGTCCCGATCCTAAAAGCCGATCTCCTTCGTCAATTGATCTTGTACGCCGACGGAGGAATCTGGAGCGATCTTGACGTGACATGCCGCCGACCAATACATACATGGATCCCGGACCAATATAGGAACAGGGCAAACGTCGTCGTCGGTTTGGAATTCGATGGATTCCAGTTCTCGAGTTGGACGATCATGACAAAACCCAAGACAAGCCATGTCGTGGCAATCATCGAATATGTTATTGATAAACTAAAGGCATCTGCTGCACAGCACAGTGTAACCACTGCAGAACTTAACATGACGATGATCAGCGATGTGGTGGATGTTACGGGTCCACAGGCGATGACTGTTGCTCTATTGCAGAACCTGCAAAAGGAAATGGGCGTTCCGTTCGGTCGAGCGAATATAACCGATATCAAAGAACCCACCCTATTTCAGGATGTGCTCGTGCTGCCTAATGCAGCCTTTGCCTCTAGGCAGGCTGGCTTCCCAGAGGACAGAGGGCCATATCTTGTTGAACACCATTACGCTGGCTCTTGGAAGAATGCCAACGGCGGCGAGACACAATCATGACATATTCGGAACTTTGTACAGGCGTCAATCATATATGAGACGATGGACATAGGAGCATAAAGAGTAATCTAATTCTTACATTCGATGTTGTTGCTAGAAGAATAAATGCAGCTAATTTCCTGTTGACCATGGTTCTCAAATCTTGCGAACAAATCTATGCGGACATTGGTATGTACAGCGAGTGGTCTCAAACTGCAAGTGTTATGAATCAGGATGCTGCCCCCATGATTTTGTGCAGCATCTGCTTTTTGAATAATCAGCGGGCTGTGGTTTAGTTTGAACCGCCAAGGAAAAGGTCCCAGCCCGTAAATGAGAATCAAACATGCTGTATAATGGTGTTCTATCGCTGTAAATACTTCATGTGAGCCTCGGAAAACGTACCCCTCGGCATTTTGTATGCTGTTAAGAGGGTGACATATTATCCATACCAGTGCTCTAGAGCAAGGTTTCTCCCACATAGCCACGCTTCCGGTGATATATTGTCTGGCGTGGGTCGTGGTAGCTTGGAACATCATATACAGCACCAAGACGATGCAGCCATTACAGAAGATAATGCGACGAGACCACATCTTCGAACCGGGATTTCATGTAGCTCCTGGGTATTCCTTATCATATTGAACCGCCATCCAAGCTGCAGATTTCTCTGTCTGCCAATTCCCCGAATGCCAGAACTCTGTATCAAAAGAAACGCTAAAGAGGGCATAGGGAGGGTGAGGCTTTGGTCGCGCAACGAAGACCATCGTTAAAATGCCATGGCCAAAGTTAACGATAGGATGTAGCCAGACATCTAAAAGACTATCTAAAGACACTGGCAAAAAAGACCACTAAAAAGACCACTAAAAAGACATCGAAAAAGATATCGAAAAAGACCACTAAAAAGACCACTAAAAAGACCACTAAAAAGACCACTAAAAAGACCACTAAAAAGACATCGAAAAAGACATCGAAAAAGACTATCCGAGAAGACTACTGGAGAGTGATTGTATATGTACCGAGACGTAATTAGTTGTAGCGCTGTGTCGTGTGAGAGGTAGATTGAAAAAGCCCAGCCTGTTGATTCGCTTCTAAAGCTGTCAGGTCGCTTTCTGCGCATTCACTTTTTGATTTAAATATTTCTCACTCCCGAGGTCTTCTTCCACCCTCTCACCTCTCTCACCTCTCTCACCTCTCTCACCTCTCTCACCTCTCTCACCTTTCAACTTCATTTTATTATTCTTGTTCTTTTTCGGTTAGATATTACAACCCAGCGCTTGACAGTCTCATCAACAGACACACGATGAGAATCATCTCGGTCAACACATACATTGTCCGCGGTACTCGCCCCGACTGGAGGCACAACCCCAACAGAAGGCCCAGATCCGACCAGGGACTTAGCTGTCTGGTGCGCATCGAAACTGAGACGGGCGTTGTTGGGTGGGGGGAAGGACTATGGCTCACCTCACTGGGTGGGGGTTCACAAAAAGTTCGCGAGATCGTGGACACAGTTTTCGGCCCCGTCATCATTGGGCGTGACCCCACTGCGCCAATGGATATCTGGAAAGAGCTCCAAACCCTCGCGGCTTCCACCTTTCATCATGGTTCGACATACGACAGGCGAATAGCACCCATCGCTGCGATCAGCGCAATTGATATTGCGCTGTGGGATATTACTGGGAAGGCCAAAGGACAGCCAGTCCACAAGCTACTGAGCAATGTTGTCCGATCCAAGATAAAGGTCTGTGTGGACGTCTCACTTGCCCATGATTGGGAACAACGCTTTTCCTCCGATTCCGCCTGGCAGCCAGGCTCCTTTTCTGTTCCACAACCAGAGGCGCAGTTTCTGCTCGATCGAGGCTTTGATACCTTCGAGATCTCAATTCGTGGGCCACTTGAAAGAAGTATGCGAACTGTCCGAGCTATTCGTGGCGGATTTGGCCCGCAGGCAAGCATTGTCGTGAAGAACCATACTATGGGGGCACCAGCGGAAGAGTTAGTTGGGGCAATGTCAACCGCAAGAGTTTCACTTTTGGTTGATGACCCGGAGAATTACTCTGAAGACAGCCCAAGACTCTCGGCGCCTCTGGCCTGGGGCGAACGGGAATCGAGCGGAAAGGAGCTTTGCGATGGCATGGCTAGAGGCGACGTTGACATCCTTCAACCGAACATCACCATTTGTGGGGGCTTTACTGCTTTACTTCGAATCCTAACTATTGCTGAATCCCATGATGTGCTTGTTATGCCATGCTGCCCAATGCGCCACGGCTCAGGGATTGCTCTGGCGGCTACGATCCAGGCTGCTGCCGCTGTTCCGTGGATGTCAATGGAGGCCGGCCAAGAACCAAACCCAAAAGAGCCCATGATCAGTCTTTCGACGGATGTTTTGGACATGCGGAACCGATTCCTCGTTGAAAATATTGACGGTTCGGGTGGATATCTCCATGTATCCGAAAGCCCGGGCTTGGGATCAACTGTTGACGAGCAAGCCTTGAGCCGATTGACCATTCAATGAAAGCATTACTTTCCGGTCAAAATGGGCCTGGTTCAGTGGTAAAAAAGGGCCAGGGGTGATAGTGAGAACGGCCGTGTTCCAAGGTTGGCAAGCTTTGTGCAAGGTTCGTGACGTCGGGCCGATAGTCCCGTCGGGTCATGCATGTATGTACCCCACACGGGCCGCAAAGCTTAATCTATTGAATCTACAACTCCACAATAATCCACAATGTAGATGCCTAGGTAGTATAGTATGTATGCTATTGTATCAAAAGACCATTGATTGGTACTATTCTATTTGTTTGTTTTGAGGGGGATGCCTGAAGGCTGACTTGTTTGAATGGGTCAGTAAGGAAGGAACGTAACGCGTAGGACTGCTCTGAAAACTTCAACCTCCGGTTTTGTTTTCTCTTCCTTTTTCTTTTCTTCTTTCTTCCCATCTTCGTACCATCCAAAGCTTTTTTTGTTTTGAAATCTTGAAGAATGACCCTGTCTACTCTTGTTTTCTTCTTGTCGTTCGCGGCCATGGCCGCATACTACTATGACGAGCTCTTCTACCTAGTTGGAAGTGTTGTCGTCGGAGCCACCGTGTTTGTGGTGGGGACATGCTATTTTAGCAGGTAAGTTTACGAGGTTTCGTCCCTCCTATGTCCCTTCCGGCCAACGTGTGGGTCATGTCTCATGACACCAAAAAAGTTGGCAAAAATGCCTTGCCAAAATTCCATCCAGATACCCGTCCAGATACCCACTCAGATACCCACCCAGATACCCAGGATACCCTGTGAAGTATTCAGGCTAACACAGAATAGTCCCCGTGCATGGCTCTTTGGTCTGCTGCAAGCAGCAGCAGCAGCCTTGTTGGCCGAAGCCTCTGTGGCTGTGGCCGAAGCCACTGAGGCTTCGGCCGAAGAAATTAATCAGATGAGAGCCAAGGTGGGGTCTTTGGAGCAGCAGCTCCGTGGCACGGAGGCACAGGTTCGTGATTCCGAGATACACCGGGAGAACGAGAAGAAACGCCATGAAAGGAAGGTCCGAGACATGAACTCCCAACTGGCGACAGTCTCCCGGCGTATCAAGGAATCCCTGCTCGCGAAGGATCGGGCCCTCGTCGAGTGCCGCCAGTGGCGGCGCAAGTTCGAGGACCTGGAAGACCTACAGCAGCAGGCCCTGGAAAATCCCGTTCGCGGGAAGGGACGTCCTCGTTGGGCCCCGGCCAAAAAATACGGAGTTCGGAAGGTGGAACGTGGTCGGCCGGGCAAGAAGTTGACTGCCATTGCGCAGGTGGCGATTGTCAATGCGGCGTGGGAGTCGAAGCAGGTCAGATTCGAGAGCTATGTGGCCCGCACATCTGACCAGCTTGAGACTCTTCGCGCCGCCGTCACCGCGCTCAGCAAGGAGAACGCATCCCTCCTCCGCAAGCAGCAGACCCAGGCGCCTCACGACATCCCCCATGAGCTGGCCCAGCAGCAAGTGCAGGATGCCGTGCAGAGCACAATGGTGTTTGCTGACAAGGAGCATTGGAAGCGTATCAATTTGCTGGAGCAGGCTCACCAAGAGAAGCTGATGGCAGCCAAGGCCGACTACGAGCGGAGATTGGCGAATACAACAGCGGAACTCGAGGCAGAGGCGGCAAACGCTGTGCTGGCCGAGAGGCTTGACACGACCTTGGAAATGGGCAACAAAGAGAAAGCCCTGGAAAAAGACATCGCTGCCAAGGAAGCGAACCTGGTCCAGCTGCGGGCCGCCAATGCTAAGAGTGCCGCTGACCTACGGGTCAAGGAGGAAGAGTTACGAAGAGAAACTGCCGAGGTTGCCAAGCTTAAACGAGTGAGCGGCGATCATGAAAAGGCCGGCAAGAGACTGCAAAATAAGTACAAGAAGCTGCAGTCTACGAACCGCACTCTTGTGCGTGAGAAGAAACGCCTTGAGCGTGAGAAGAAGGACCTTGAAGAGGAAACTGAAGACCTTGCCCAGGATATTCAAAACCTTCTGAAGGAAATTGAAGAACGTGGTGAGGAAATTAAAGAGCTCGAAAAGGAAAACGAAGACCAGCGTGAGGCCATCGACGACCTTGCCGGCTATAATGAGCAGTCAATACAACTGGCTGAAAATGTGGAAGGCACAAACATCCAGCTTCGCCAAGAGCTGGCAGATTTCCGAACGGCCGACATCAACCGGGCGGTGGGAAACTTTGAGCTCGACGCTGATTAAGCAGCCGTCCCGGCCTGCCGACCTCCAATCTCCAATCTCCAATCTCCGGCATCCTGCTGGTTGGTTGCTCACTCTGTCCTCCGCCCAGTGCTTCCTCAGGTCTTCTACCCTTTCCAAGGTCCCTTCTCCCTCTCGTTCCTTCCTCCTTGTTGTCTTCGTCTATTTCCCCATCCCCCTTCCATCTGCCCCAGGACCCCATCTGCCCCATCTGTCCCATCTGTCCCATCTGTGATTTGCCCCTCCCGGCCGCGACCGACGGTCATTACCCTTACATCACAGCATGTCCCGTTGATCACTCATACTCTTATGAATTCTTCATCATACCGCTCGTTTGCCGCTCGGCCATTGATGCTGAGTCTGGCCAAGCTTCTCCTACTCGCCATATCGCAAGTTCCTTTCACCACTGCTGCGCCTATCTTCTCACCACTTTTTCTGTCATCCCGCGACACAGAACCACCGAAGGAACCGAGCGATCCGAGTTTATGGCTTTACTTGGGGTTTTCAGCTGCCCTTGTTTTGAGCGGCGGCGCATTTGCGGGTCTTACGATTGCCTTGATGGGACAGGTCAGTTTTCTTCCAATCCGGCTAAAAACTCCCCGATGAACCATGCTGACATACATGATTATTTCGTCGTACAGGATGAAGTTTATCTCCAAGTCATCAAGACATCCGGCGAAGGACACGAAAGAAAAAATGCTACCAGCGTTCTCAATCTCTTGAACCATGGAAAGCATTGGGTTCTTGTCACCCTCCTCCTTAGCAATGTTATCACAAACGAAACCTTACCCATCGTCCTTGACCGAACACTCGGTGGTGGTTGGCCGGCGGTGCTAGGGAGCACCGCTTTGATTGTCATCTTCGGTGAGATTGTTCCACAGTCCATTTGCGTTCGTTACGGTCTTCCCATCGGTGCCTGGATGGCACCTTGCGTCTTGGTCTTGATGTATATCATGTCCCCAGTCGCCTGGCCAATCGCAAAATTGCTGGATAGGCTCCTCGGAGAGGACCATGGTACCATCTACAAAAAGGCCGGATTGAAAACGCTGGTCACACTCCACAAGACCTTGGGCGAAGCCGGAGAGCAACTCAACTCTGATGAAGTGACCATTATCAGTGCAGTTCTCGACCTCAAAGAGAAGTCGGTCGGCAGCATCATGACACCAATGGAAGATGTCTTCACTATGTCTGCCGACACTGTCTTGGACGAACGCACGATGGACCACATTCTTTCCCAAGGATATTCCCGCATTCCCATCCACGCTCCTGAGAATCCGATGAATTTTGTTGGCATGCTCCTTGTCAAGATGCTCATTACATACGACCCGGAAGACTGCAAACGGGTCCGCGATTTTGCTTTGGCTACACTTCCTGAAACACGCCCTGAAACGAGCTGTCTGGATATTGTCAATTTCTTCCAAGAGGGCAAGTCCCATATGGTTCTTGTCTCTGAATATCCTAGTGAGGATCGTGGCGCTCTTGGAGTTGTCACCCTGGAAGATGTTATTGAAGAACTGATCGGAGAAGAAATCATCGACGAATCCGACGTCTTCATTGATGTCCACAAAGCCATCCGACGAATGACACCTGCCCCCAAGTCTCGTGTTGCCAAAGGCAAGATCGTCGAAGAGCCTCCTTTGAATGCCTCTATTATCACCGATGGCGACTTGATTGACGTGGATCCCACGCAACCCTCATCTCTCCCCAAGCCTTCTGATTTGATTCGACGCCGCAGTTCCGTGGAAACACCTCTTCCCCGCTTCCAACTTCGCAAAACTAATACCGACATCAATCCCGACGCACCAAATGAAAGTGTCACACAAGTCGGCACCACAGATGAGATTCGAGAACACCTAAAACATCTTGGGCCCTCGAACCTGGCCAGTAGGCCGCGCCAAACCCGTTACCATGCCGTCAAGATCAAGCGTAACAGCACCTCTCCGTCCCGTTCCGCACAAACCGACTTTGAGTCCGGACAAAGCACCTCCGACTCCCAAAGGCTCATACCTTCTTCCACTGGACACCAAGGTGGCATAGGCGCGGGCTTGCTCAACTCCGCTGGCACAGACGCCAAAGATGGTGCACATGCTCTCAAACTTGGCTACGGCACCATGGCTTCAAATGACAGTGTGAGCAAAGGCACCGGTGCTCAGCAATACAAAGACCTTCCCCAAGTCTCCATTCCCGAGGCTGTCCGTGAGGAACGTGAAGACCAACCGCGTTCTGGGTCGACGCGGGCGGCCAGTAGTGTTGCCTTACGCGACGATTCCGAAAACCAACCGCGTTCTGGGTCGACGCGGAAGGCTAGTAGTGACGAAGGCAGTGTTGAATCGTCTGGTACACCAGGCTTTATCTACCACCACCGCGGACCGGCGCGCAGTGGAAGCATCACAGAACAGGTCGTGGATGTCAACGGTATTCGCAAAGTTGTCCTTCATGCAAATTGCACCAGCTCTTCAGAAGGTGAAACCCATCCATCCGGCCATCATCACCATCGTGAACACCACCCTACCGATCGTTCAGTCCATGATACCGACGACGCAAAATCAGAAAACCCCGACGGCGGCCACACAAAATCCAAAAAGAAGCGCCGCCGAAAGAAGCATGGCAAAACTTCGAAGTCTGATGACGGCCCCTCAGAGGACCAGCCGTTACTTTGATGAGCCGTTAGTTAGTTCAATGAAAAGACATTCCTACTACCACAATTATTGTGTTTGCATTGCTTTGTAACTGTATATGCCAACTATGAAGCCAAAAACACCTTAATTCGCGTGTGAATTTGATATACCGCGCGAACTCTTTATAGGCAGGTAAATTTCAGTGACAGGTCTTCTAGTCTATCTTGGAAAGCAATGTTATATTTAGATGCGACGTAGGTGGGGATATCGATCTCAGAATAGGCCAACATACAGGCGGTTACAGCTACATAACAACATCAATTGATGCCTCAAGACACAGATATTGAGCACATTTGCTTTGGTTTTATGAGACTATATACATGAACGCTATTTCCAAATTCCCCCAGATAACAGGAAGAGATGACGAGACAATGACGACAGCTGTAAAAAAAGGTATATGCAACATGTAATCGCTATCCATAAGACGTCCGTCATAAAGTTGTCCAATGTTCCGTGAGGCCTCGTTAAAACCGACCGGGTTAAAAAACTCTTTTGAGAAAATGGCCCGGCTCGGAAAGAGTACCTCACTTGGTTGTTTCGGTGCTGAATCGAAGGGCTTGCAAAAGCCCGAGGGTTGCCAAAAAGTCGAGCAGCTCGTGGCACGGGAGGAACGAGCGTACAAGCCTGAGAGCTGCGATGGTTGTCGGTGTATTGCGGGTATTGGCGAATGTTTCGTTGGTGACATCGAAAAGACGATGCCGTGAATGAAAACTGGTCGATTGGTATGATTTCCCGTTGGTGCTGTGATGAAGCGATCATTGCAGAAGGGGATCCTAGTGGGGAAATTAGCTTTGCAAAAGTAAAGAAGAGTAGATGTCGAACATACCCGGTAGTGCTTCTGGTGATTGTTGGCTCTTTGGACGCGGGCAACGTAGCGGTTCTCTTGGCGAAGGGCACGAGTTCTCTCGCGGCGCTCGGCAGTGAGAGCAGCTTCCTTTTGTTCTTCAGTGGCTTTAATCAGGCCCATGCCACCGTTGGCACGAGTGGTAAGAGCGCGGTGATGGCTGGTGCGGCCGCGGGGCTGTTCTTCCTCGATTTCTCCGTTCGCAATGGCAAGCTGGCGGGCAGCTCGTTCAGCGGCTGTGGGGTATTTGTGGAGATTTTGTCTGTAGTATTTGGCAAGTGAACGATGACCGACACTCTTTCCAGATGGGAGGTGGAGCTCGTAGTCTGCCTCGTAGGCACCTGCTGCGTTTCGGTATGAGTCGAGATCGTCCTCGTCGATGGAGGAGGCGGAACTCTCGGTTTCCCAACCTTGGTCGTCTCCATCGTCGTTCACCTTGACGCCGCCGCTCTCGGCAGTCGATTCATCCTCATCATCAGAGTAGGTGCTCCGGAAATCGTAGTATTGACCGATTTCAACTTGCTCTTCTTCGGACTCGAAAGCAATCATGCAGTGGCTCTTGTCGCGCATGTGGGTTTGGATGGCTTGTGCATCGTTCTTGATGGCGTGGCAGTAAAGGCACTCAAAGTTTTCGGTAATTTTTCGGTAGAGATAATTCACGAGGCCATCGAGATCCGCCAAATATTTTTGCTCGGGGATGAACATGCCGTGGTCGATGCGCATGTGGTCCACGTTGGTGTGAATATCAGTTGAGTCGGTTTTGCAGAAGAGGCAGCGAGACGGCAAGAACTCGTCTTTTTTGATATCAGATTCCATATCCTCATCTTCTTCTTCATCAATGGTAGCAGTCTTGAGGCCCTCGGTGACCTTGCTGACGTCATTGTCGGGCTTGGTCACGGGCTCGCCGAGAGAGAAAGCGGAACTCTGGACGGAGGCAGCATCTCCATCTTTACGTAGGCTAGCCGCACGTTGCTTGTGCTTTGAGCTGTTGATGTGATTTCGGTACGAGTTTTCGCTGTAGAATGCCTTGTTGCAAGTATGGCAAGTGTTTTCATACGACGCCTTGGCGGCGGCCTCGTTGGATGTAGCTTTGGCGGCAAGAACTTTTTCGTTGAAAGTTTCGAGGGTGACTGGTGGCAGGGAAGCGATACGACGCTTCATGTTATATAGACTAGGTCAAATCAGCTTAGGAAGTCGACCAAAGAAAGACAAAAACAAAACAAAACGACTTAAAAAAAAAAAAAAAAAAGAAAAAGAAATTCAAGACTTACTGCCAGTCTTTGCGCATATGATCTCTCTGCGCATCGCTGCGTTGGAAAGCGACAAGACAGGTGTTGCAAGTGTATTGCAGCGAGGCTGCGTCTTGGTTGGTCGACGACATATCGGTGGTTTTTTGAGAGTCGTGGGTGGTTGAAAGGACGGGCTTTCCCTGTGGATTGTGGGATGAATATTTGTAGGCGGGGTACATATGAAGGCTCTGCCTTGGCCCGATTTCAATGATTTTTTTGATAATCTGAATGTAGATTGATGATCAAAGTAAATGAAAGTGATGAGACCCAGATGGATGTAAAGGAGAAGAATCTTCGCAAGGAAATGGGCCTGCGACTGAGTCTTTATGCACTCGATAGGCTTGTCCGGAGTTGATCTCTGAATGTTTCTTATCGACTAAGCCCCTCTGAAAATGGTACTAGTACTATTCCGGTAAGCGTGGGTATCGTAAACGGCTTAGTAACCCGCAAAAAGGCTGTTGGGCTGAGTAACCCAAGGTCCGCCGGATTATTTGACTTCCGAGACCTCCGACCCTAAAAGTGGATATAATTCGCCTGAGGCATCATGGTCTTACTACGTTATCGGGTGAGCTAGTCTTGGTCGCATTCATTCAACGCGTGAAAACGAGAACGTCACTAGCCCGCATCCTCGCATACAACTGTCCTCGCACCGTCAGATATGCTACTCTATTGAAAATGACAAGGCCCCGCGGAGGTTCCATCGACGACCCAGGCATCGCGCGATCCCCCGGCGGGCGAACTGACAGTTATCGGTCAAAGCTTCCACCAAACGCACCGGATGCGCTCACGCAGAATACTATTGAGGTATCCGACCCCTCAAAAGTGTTACCACAGTATCGCGATGATCGAAGGCGAAAGTTCAACGGCTTAGTGCGCAGGTGAGTGGAACTCCAAACGCTGGGCTTCGACCTCCTAGCAACGAATGACACTAATTGGTTTGGCGGAAAAGGTACAAAGCTCAACTGCTTCACGGCTGTGACGATCCAGGATGTAGAACCTCCACATGTGCCAGTCATCGCCGAAGACTCAGTGAAGGTCCATATCGTCGATACACGGAACTGAGTGCCAGGACCCTGGCATGCTACCTCGCCAGCTTGGACGACCCGGAGACCGGTTTATGTCTGAATGTGCCTAAGCCTCCACCGCAATTGACAGCAGAAGATTACCATCGGATTTCCCTGCGCCGAACCCGTACACTTGAAGCACAGACCGCAGCCGCCAACAGGTCGCCAAGACCGGAACAGTACGATGAATACCACCCAGCCGGCGACGCTTCCAAGCCTTCGCAAAATAGATCAGCCATGCCTAAAGTGAAAGAAGAGAGTTCTTCGTCCCAAACTCGTACTGGTAGCAGCTATATTCGGGATCTCGACCATACTGCGGAGCAACAACTAAAAGACCCCAAGTCTTTTACCCAGAACCTCTTTGATACAATCTCACTCCGTATGGTCGAATGGCTTCCCCTTCGCCGTGCTCCGGATACGTTGGAGCCAAAGTCCGAAGCGTCTGCACCGGGAGCCGCAAACCATCCGTCTACTGCTGAGAAGCACCACTGCCATGCCGATAAAGCTCCAGGCAGCGATCTCAAAATTCCAGGAGGTTCCACACTTGTGAGCCAGCCTGGCTCTCAACCTCGTACCCCTTCATCTCGAACACCAGCATCTCAAACCTCCGCGGTCGAGCTCAAGTTTCAGAACCAACACGTCAAACGACTATCAGTCTCCGAGATTGACCATTGGCGCCAGAGTCCACGTTCAAGCCTTGACAATAAAAAGAAACCTGAGTTTAATAAGAAGCTCCCAGTGACTTCCTCTGATGAGTTTGTTAGCTTACCCTCACCACCAGCGTTAAAGCACCGTCCGCAAAAGCACCGCGGAAGAATTGGCGACGTCGATTCAGTTCCTCTGAAGGAACACCGGAAAAGCCCACGACGTGTCTCCTGGGATAGCCAGAAGCTGCTGGGTGAGATATCTCCTATCAATAGTAAGAGGAGCAGGGAGCCGATGCCTCCTCTTCGCCCTCTCCCTCCTTCGGTTACCCACTCTCCCAGTGAGCGCAAAACAAAGCAAGCTCCTGTTCAAAAATTGCCAGACATGATCCCGCTCGCTCAGACGGTCACTCATCTTACCCCTGAGATCATCGATGGTCTGTCACAGGTCATGATTGGATCTGCGGAAGATGCTGATTGCTGGGAGGAAGAACTTGATCGTATCCAGTGTGCTGGCAGCTTTGAACAGCCGGATTGGCGTTTTGCAACTATGCGTCAGCGTAAAGTATTTCCGTTCATTGCTCAAAGTGCGTTTTTCGTGTTTAGCAGCCCCAGTCAGATTTTGCGCTCCTTTAGTAGCGAGTCAACAGATATGACCGGGGCTCCGTTCAGTCGCCTGGATGTTTCCCGTCTGCGTTTGTCGCTGCAGCGCCTATTTACGATTTGCCCATGGGATATTGCACTAGATAGCCTATGGAGCTCTCTGGACAAGCTCTTTGTTCCCCCGCGGGGGTTTACCTCTTCTGGACGGCCATCCCGCCGATCATCTCGCAGTTCGACCATGACAGGACCTGCGGCCCCTCCGGTCGTCCCCCGACGTATCTCTGAATCTGCGAGTGAAGATCATCTGTCGGATCCCGATGCCGCCTACATTGCCACGATTGCCTTGTTCGCTTTGGTCAGCTTTGTACCTAAAATTGACCTGGGGACTTGGAAAGCAGTGGTTCGCATGCGTGCCGCTGGGTCTGTAGCTTCGTTGTCGGACCTGCGCAAGCTGCCTGCGAAGAATGCGCAGCAAGCTATCGAGGTGACGGACAGGTTCGAGCATGAGTTAGGTCTCCGCCTCATTAATCGCCTTGTGCGGGCTCTCACTGCACGACTGGCGTACCATGAAATCTCCAAGGCTCGCCAAGGGTACAGTCTAGACGTACCAAAGCAACGGAGAGTCAGCGTGCTGGACCGCGTGGTTGACTATCTTAGTGAGCACCACATCGCTCATACCGCTGGAAGCGATGAGCCTGCTGGGTCCATTAGCCCAGCCTCCCTCATTGTTGAGTGGCTTAGGACTCTTTTCCTGCGTGAATGGGACGGTAATCCTGAGATGGCTCGTAGCAGCCCAGCCGGTGGTGCCATTCAGATTCTAGCCTCAATGTACAAGGAACGGACTAGATTGGGTCTTTTGCCCGAAGACTTCCATACACCTCTTCTCACGGAGCGGCTAGATCCATTGGATATGCCTGTGGCATGGGTTGGAGGCCTCCCCAACAACCGAACCATGCATCTCCTATCATATCCCTTCCTTTTCCCTCCGCCTTCTCTCGTGATTTACTTCCGTGCTTTGAACTACTCTGCCATGACAAAGTCCTATGAAGCTGCTATGACCACCACGAGACATGTCACTCAGACTGCCTTCGGCGCTATTCGAGTTTCCGATGATCCTCGGCTCCTCACCCGTATGAAAACATCTATGTCCACTTATCTTGTTCTCGTTATCCGCCGAGACGATATTCTCTCCGACGCCTTGAGCCAATTATGGCGCCGAGAAAAGCGAGAACTGATGCGACCCCTGAAGGTGCAAATGGGCATGGATGAAGGAGAAGAAGGGCTTGACCATGGTGGTGTCCAACAAGAGTTCTTCCGTTTGCTAATGGGTCAAGCATTTGACCCATCGTATGGCATGTTCACAGTTGATACTCGACACCGCGTGTCTTGGTTCCAACCGTGCTCGTTGGAGCCTCTCTACAAGTTCGAGCTTATCGGTCTGTTGATGTCTATTGCAATTTACAACGGCCTGACCCTCCCCGTGAATCTTCCCACTGCCTTCTACCGCAAAATGTTGGGCCTGAAGGTGAAGCATCTGGACCACATTCGAGACGGGTGGCCGGAGCTTAGTCAAGGGCTCGACACATTATTGGCGTGGAAAGATGGTGATGTCGGCGATATTTTCACAAGGACTTACGAGTTCAGCTTCGAAGCCTTTGGAAGTATAGAGACAATCGATATGCAGAAGGTCAGTCGTGATGCGGCGTGGCCTCTTGCCAGCAAAACCAAAGTCACCGCTCCGGCTCCTATGGCGGGCTCCAGTGCCTGGATCGATGTGCCAACTTACTGTGACCCTGTGATATCGAGATCACCAACCCCCACAGCAGTCGAGGAGGCTGCCGATGTCATGTCCTGTGAACCTGCCTCAGACCCAACCGCCAAACCAATGCCTGAGTCCATATCACTTCAGTCCCCTCTACCCCCAGCGGAGGAGGCTGCTCTTGTGACCAATAAAAATCGACATCAGTTTGTCAAGGATTACATCTTCTGGCTCACAGACAAATCGATTCGACCACAGTTCGAAGCCTTCCAGAGGGGGTTCAACACATGCCTGGACCGATCGGCACTGTCCATCTTCTCCCCGGAAGCCCTGAAAACCGTGGTAGAAGGCATTCAATCGATTGACGTAGAAGAGCTTGAGAACCATACGCGGTACGAGGGTGGATTTGGTCCTGATCATCGTGTCATTCGTGACTTCTGGGATATTATCCGGGAATACCCTAATGAAAAGAGGGCCCAGTTACTTGAATTCGTCACTGCTAGTGACCGTGTTCCCGTCAACGGGATATCAAGCATTATGTTTGTAATCCAGAAAAACGGCGTTGGAGACTTGGTGAGTCCACTTTCTATAACCTCCATAATACGGACTGTCATACTGATTGTTCTTCTAGCGTCTCCCTACCAGCTTGACGTGTTTCGGACGTTTGCTTTTGCCAGAGTATTCGTCAAAGACGACCTTGGCGCAGAAGCTTGACAAGGCTCTCGAAAATGCCCAAGGATTCGGCGTTGCATAAAAGGTTCTAAGGTTGTCAGATTCCATTGTTTGCCTACACATACCCATTTGTTCTATATTTCATTGATGTGAAATTCTCACATGGTGCAAATAGCATATTTCTCATGAAGTACTCGGTCTTTTATTAGGCATCTATAGAGGTTTAGACAAATCACAGTTTATAGATCTCCATCGGACTCCAATGCAGGGCTGTGGTTCGCTTGATGATGTGGCGCTCCGCAAATTTATACCAAATCGGACTTCAGGGGTCCGGGAGTTTATGACTCTTAACATTTACTTCCCTGAATTGGATATATCTGTCTCTCTTACATATCTGTCAATTACATTTCAAGTGAATTCCTTTTGGGAGCAAAATACTCTGTAAGTCAACCCGAGAGTACCCCCGTGGGCCCCTTACTCAAGCCACCGCTATCACCCCACGTCCCGCGATAAGCACTTTCAGCGTCTTTCAATATTTGCAACTCCTACAAGGCTCTAACCTCAAATCTATCAGTTTACCTCCGACACTCTCTTGAACACTGAACATGGCTCCAATTATCCACTGCGTCCGCCACGCCCAAGTATGTCCATATCGTGACAATGTCGCAGCCACTCCCTGAGCCTCGACAATTGGTTCGCAACATGGCTCTTCTCTGCTCAGTCAATCTAATGGACAATCACAGGGCCTGCACAATGTGTCCACCGCAAACCACATCATCCAAGATCCCGTCCTCACCGACCTTGGCCACGAGCAATGCCAAACACTGCGCGCGAACTTCCCCCGCCATCCCAATATCGACCTGGTGACCGCCTCCCCCTCCGTCGCACAATCTACACTGCGCTCGAGAGCTTTGCGCCGGTCTTCGAGTCAAATCCGGACTTGAAAATTATCGCCCTGCCTGATATTCAGGAGACCTCGGACGTTCCATGTGATACTGGCAGCGATCCTTCTGTTCTGAAGGAGGAATTCAAGACGGGAGTTGATCTGGATCTCGTGCAAGATGGGTGGAACAACAAGGTAGGTTTCTCACCTTTTTGTAAACCGGGGGTTTCCTCGACAGTATCAGCACATGGTGTACTCACATTTGTCTCAAAAAGCTATCCGGTCGCTACGAGCCGACCAACAAAGCCCTCAAAGAACGCGCTCGTGCAGCCCGTCGCTGGCTGAAAGCACGCCCGGAGAAGGAGATTGTCATGGTCACGCACGGCGGTTTCCTGCACTATTTCACTGAAGACTGGGAAGACAGCAGCCAGTTCCAGGGTATGTGTTGACCTACGATTGGGGGAAATCATACGCTAACGCCGCTTTCCATTCTCGCAGGCACCGGCTGGTCCAATACCGAGTACCGCACTTTCGCTTTCAGCGAGGAGATACACACAGAGGATCTGGAGGGATACACTCTGGATGGTGATAATGCCTCACTTGAGGAGACGCTTGACTCACGGCAGCGCCGGGGTAAGACTGGACCTATGCCTAGCCGGGAGGAACAGAAGATACTGTATAAGAAGGGCACCCAGGGCTGGGATGACCAGGGACTGCAGATGAGCACTGCTGAACGGGAGGCGGCTAAGGTTACTGAAGGTGAGGAGGTCAATGGCGTCCGGGTATGAACTGGGCAGTGAACAAGAATCTGCTTTGATGGACATTGCTATTGTACTTTTCGGTCGTCACATTCCAGCCTTGGAAGGTTTTGCGACGGGTTACAATGATAGAGCCAGTATATACATAGATCGGACATAAACCAAAAATAATTCCTTAAATGTTCCAACAAGGCTTTTTATTCCATTGTTGCTTTCTTGGCCCCAGTTCCCTCGGTCCTTGGGCCCCTTGAGTTATTTTAACCCTCGGTGGCTGTTTCAGCGGACAATAGAACAAAGCTAGCATGCGCTGTATCGAGGCCTTCATTGTCGAGTCTTTCACCCGTTCTAAGTATTCTTTATCTTCGGTTGTGGACAATGACCTTCTTCAACCTTGAAACATGATAAAACACTTTGTCATAGCCTCGACAAGGATGTCGACAAAGGACTTGTATGGAACAACTATAAGCTGGGCTACCCTTTGTCTTGGATCTGATTGTCTATATAATGGATCTTGGGCCCCACGCTTTTGATCTCATCAGCAGAGCAGTCCAGCTCAAGACAGAGCTCAACGCCTGTCTTCACCTACTATATATATATGGACTGCGAATCTTTCGCTGAGTACCTTCCCATTCACTTGCAGGATAGACACTAACACTTCTACCTAGGACCATTTACATACCGATATCATATCTTCTTATATCACAGTTGGGAGCCCACCCGCAAGATGATCGTTGCTAACTTATACCATAACAAACTAGGGCATTGTGGCATACGACGACGAGTACCGATTCGAACATCATTTACTACCTGTCTACGGCTAAGTCCTTTGATATCCCACCCCTCGCCCCTTTACCTCCCTTACTAACGAGATCCAGAGATTATCACACCATATATTGTCCCATTCGAGTATACATTTTCATATATCATGCCACATTAGGTAGGTCATTCCGGATGCACAGAAAGATACTAACCGACTGAATTAGATTCTACGTGAAGATATTCCCCAAATACGGATGCAGATAACAACCCTGGAACTGAATGGCTAAGTCATTCATTACTCTTTTGGCAGCATGGATTCATACTAATGAAGCATAGGCCCTTCGACATTCTTTATTCGTACATCATCACATAGATCCCCTACCAAGCAGCTAAGTTATTCTCCGCCCTCATTTCACTAATCAGAATAATAACAGGTACATCTCGACGACATGTCCACAACATGCTGAGGCCAGCGATTAGCCGCATAGTGAGCTACTATTACTACTCTCCTTCCCTGTGACTTGGATCGAGTACTAACGCATCTAGATTGGACTTAGTCTTTTGTTTAAAATATCACAAATTGTACCTTTCGAGCAGCTAGGTCATTCCCTTCCAAAGTTGAGCCCCCATTATGACTAATTTGGATTTTACAGGCAGCCATATGTTAGTAGGCCACCGGCACTAGCTTTATTAATTCAACAGCTCAGTGACTTATCACATTGTTTTCTAAGAAGACTACCTATCATATACTCGCCGAGAAGCTAAGTTATCCCTGTTAAAGGGCCATTGTGGCTAACTTGTACCATATAGACGCCCAGGAATGCTTCCTATGACCAGCTCAATTATTATGCAAGCTAACTGATTATATTAGTATCTTATATTGCTATCTCCGTGCATTCGTACTAATTCAATCACTATAATTGTACGTCAACTAATTGCTTATGGATTATTTCAAAGGGTTCTCGAGCTCAAACACAGCTAAGTCGTTCTCTTGACCCTCTATGCTAACATAAATTAGGCTACACCTCGATGAATTAAGATAACAAATATAACACTACGTACCTTAATGTTCTATGACCAAGTACGCATATAAGCCCTACTCTCCTCTATATTCGGGCCCAGTCCTAATCGAATCGCAGTATGGACATTCCCCTAAGGGAAGCGCTTACATGGCCACAAAATGATCTGTCCTAGAAAACTGCGAGAGTTAGACTGGTGACAACCATGTTTCATAGAATAACGATCAAAGGTCGTCATCAATATCATCAAACCTGTTGTCGTCTGGGTCTCCCCAGAAATGCTCCGGATCATCTTGGCCCTTCCACTCCTTCAAAGTGAATCCGGGAATACGAGGATTAACGCCTTCGATCATCTTCAGTCCTGGGAGTTTGACGTCCTTCTCTCGCGCGAGTTGCTCTTTCTGGCCATCGACATCCAGATTAGACTCGTACTGTAGTTACGGATCACCCACGCCTTCTCCGCGTCCGTAAATCGTGAGACTCAAGGGTAGATGGGATATTATCAACCAGATTGAAAGATTTCGAGTCAATGCGGTCCTTACCACCTCCTGTGCCACGAGCTAGATAGCATAGTGTATGATCCGCAATACTAAGATGTTTGAGTTGTGGAAAACCTTTCAAGGAGACGCGCTTCGGTAGAGTCTATGTGTCTTTGTAGCGCTGTGGATACTTCTCTTGACCAATCTGCAATCCGTGGTTTTTCTGATTCTTCACATCACATAGAACATGTATTCCACGAGTCTGCTGCGACAGGGATATGGCGCCGTATACAGAAGGTTTGTTGGTCACGTTGAGCAGAAAGCAGCACTTTACGAGGGAGACCTTGCAAGTACAGCATTTTTGCTTCTAGAGCGAGACTGCGTCGCATCAAGAGGAGAGACATATCGGGAGGGCAAGCCAAAGAAAGGAGAGAAAGTGAAATGGCCAGGTCTTGGCGCGAGGATTGAGATACCCTGTGAATTCATATATTCGACCTGTGTTGGTATTTGACATCTTCCTGTCCTCAGTTCTATGCCCTCTTTCTATTCTTTTAATTAGGGTTACCTGTTTTGTATCTATGGATATCCATATCCATAGCAGCGACAGTTTGTAAGCTATGTAGGCAGTTACCTAGGTAGACTCCGGATGTCATGCATATATGTGCAGAATACCGATGCCTAACATTTCCACGTAAAGCTTGATCCTGGATATCATTTCCAAGGTGTTTTAATGTTGGTGCCTTCAATTGGGGTACGAATCAGCGGGATAAGGCCTTCTATTTTTAGGTGTCGATCACGAAAGTCCCGTGGCGCAGACTTCACCCCGGAGCACATATAACTTCAATGTTCCCCATATAACCAACTGGGTCTCTTGCTGAATTGTAAATTGACACTCCAGATGACAAGATGATCGATGAAAACTTACCCAGTACGTTGTAAGGACTAACGTAGCCTCGTCTTTTTTCCCCTAGCGCAGGCTACGTCATCGCCGGCTTTCAAGATTATCATACTGACTGCGCGACAGCGTTCTTCCTGAAGAACAACTCAAAACAGCCTCAGATCAGCACGATATACCATAGTCAACATGGCAATGACCCCGAACCTGCTTACTCCTTGCGCACGCTTGACCCCGCCTCCTCAACATCGCAAAACCGCTACGGAGTCGCGCTGTACGACCCTTACGTGCCAGACGTCGTCTACGGCGAGGTCGCTGTAGCTCCAGATTGGACCCAACCGAGTCTGTCGGCAGACGCAATACGAGCAAATGGCGGCTCAGTACCGGCCCCAGAACCCATCCTCCCTACCGAGTTCACCATCCAACTCTACAACCCCGACCAACAGATCACAGTGAAATATCGTACCAAGTCGTGGAACAAACCAGCCCGGTGGGAATTTGAGATGCCGCAAAAGACATTCCGGGTTCCGTCCTCTTCAACGCTAGACCAGACACAGATCGATCCCTCTCTCGCAGACGTTACTCCGAAGTTGAGATTCAGCTGGCGCAAGGATGGAAAGCTGTCAAAGGATTTGACATGTCTGTTACACGGCAAAACATCAACGATCCCCGACACACGCACAAAGAGCCGTGAGCCAGATATCACGGTCGCTCTATTTCAGGGACTGAAGGAGCTGACTCTTTACGAGCCCAATCTCTACCGCGTCGAGATGGAGGATTTCAAGGGGTTGGAGGTTGTACTGCTCCTGGCTACTGTTGCAATTCGAGATATTTTCTTCGGACCTGCTAAGGAGGCTTTCCATATTACCCCCGGTGGGCCGAACCAAGCTCGCAAACCAGTAGGGGCAACTGCAACCGCAGCGACGGCCACAGCCAATGATCCCAGACTTGATCGGAAGAGCCCACAGACACGACCTTCTGGGCCATCAATGAGTGGAAAGCCATCGCCGCCTCGTCTCAGCATCCCGAGCTCCTCATCTCCGGGCCCACAGGAGAGGAAGCGACAGGACGAACTTGCAAGACAGGAAGAGGAGCGACGATCCCAGGAGGTTCTCGCCGCAGAACAAAAAGCACGGCGGCAACGGGAAGCAGAAGTCGAAAAAGAAACCAAACGCCTGCAACAATTATACGGGAAGGAAGAAGAGCAAGCACGAAAGCAACGACATACTCCTCCATCTTCCAGGCCGTACCTTCCGCCCCGACATACCGGACCCCAACCTTCCCACCAATACTCTCAATCCTCATTCCAACTTTCTTCTCAACCCGCAGCCCGTCCATCCCATCAACAATATCCCCACGGCGCCAACGGCCCGTACCTCCAGGGGCGCATGGATCCCCGAGCCCAATCCTCCACCCACCTCATGCAGTCGCGACCACAACCACGTCCGCAACCTCGACCACAGTCTACCGTTGGGTTCCACCAACATCCTACCAGCAGTGGTGCTCTCCCGGCATCGAGGCCGACGCCTCAAATTCAGACGAAAAAGAGTAGTTTCTTTGGGTTCCGGCGCCACAAGGAGGAAAACAATGCTACCAAGCTTGAAAAAAGAGGAGTTCTATGTTCTGATCATCTATACCCTGGCGTTTTTCTTTTATTTTCCCCTCGTGGCATTTCATGGTGGTTACATTTTGTCCTCGACCATCTCATGCAGCCCTGGAGCTGCACAGCGATTACATTTTCATTGCAGTACACATGACATATCCTGTTCCTCAAATTTGAAACCGGGTAAATTGGCGGTATATGAGAATAGTCATCTTATGTAGTGCCTGGAGGACGGCAAATGGTTGACCGCAGGCTAGGGAGTACATACATCTCGAAGCATACATTTAGTAAAGCTGCATGATTTCACATATGTCCGCATCACCATGGTATTCAGCGGACAAATAAACCCATACAGTCATTTTGTGATTCCATTTTTAGGACGCCTCGTTGACTCAAGTCGAAGGATTTCCTATATTTGCAAGTCTGCTGGTTCAACATCTGACACCACAGACTGGCGAAGGAGCCCCTCATTGTGCTCCATCAGGACTTAGTCGTCGTCCTCCAGTCTGGCCATTGAGTCAGACCACCCTGCTTCAACAAAAATTGTCGGCCACTTCACATCTCCTCTAGATGCTTCGTTCAGGTCCTCGATCTCCTCGAGACATATAACCCCTCGTCTACACCAAACAAAGAACCAAACAAATGGGGTGGTCGACAGATCCAGCAAGGATGATCACAAGATCATAGGCTGAGGCCTACAACAACATCCAGGGATGGGATTCTCCGATAATGAGATGAGGGAAAATGCGTTGGAAACACGGTCGTTTCACAGCGTACAGCCAACTGAAAGACTAAACTTCAAAGTCTTTAAGAACGGCCAGTCTTCCCAGAGAACGTACGGAAGCACGTCGATCTGCATCGCTCCCAAAATCCCCTATGGTGGCCCACGAAATTCTGGCAAAGTTTCTCTCAATCCCAATCTACATTACCTCTGATAATGATTCACTGGTGGGTATACTCTCCCACAGGATATGTTTCTGTGCTCATGCCATCGAGGCGTCCTCATTCGATTCACTCGGGCCTCCATTCCTACACGTTTTGATCGAGTCTGCGAAAAATTCAATACCAACGTCTACGCAAGTTTGCTAGCAGATCTTCGCTGCAGCCCTAAAAGCCTACCTGTGTTGGGTTTCGTCGTGACCTGCTTGAGAACCATGAAAGCTCTAACGCAATGTCAATTGGGCGACCTTGTGCTAACCACGCCCTTTCCGTCCTCCATTCACCAATCTGCCTCCAAGCTCCACATGCCTTCGGTGAAATAAGTGAAGTAACGAGTGTTTACCCTCTAGCCATGTTCGAAATGCTATCGAGCTATCTATATATTCTTGGCACTTCATATGAGATGTGCTCGCAGCCAGCATTTGCGCGTGGACGACGTCGCTCTATCAAAATTGTTGAATTTCAGCTACAACATAGAATTCGTCTACGCTGCGGGTACGCACTTTTGACAATGAACGGAGAACTTGTCCACAATTTTAGAGAATAGGATAGTTAGGGCATAGCAAGTTTGTAGCCGAGTAAGGGCATATTGCACACGAATACAAGAATAAGAGTGTCTATTTTGAGCATTCTAATGCAGCAGTCTGTCACGACACGCACTATATATATCGGAGCCTGGAATATCTGAGCGTTACGCTCAGATATAGTGGTCTTTTGGCCTAGTGTGTAACTCGCCATGGGCAGGTTGTAACACAGTCCTCTTGTTGGAATAAAAAACGGCATTATTCCACTAGACCAACACAAAAACCAAGGTTAATATAGATGGCCTAATGGGGGCCATATCCCAGTCTGACACTATCCTTTATATAACTACCTAGATATTGATTTTTGGTGGGATGGAGTAGCGGTGTGCGCAGATACTATATAAGCACCATGTTTCAACGACAAATAGAGTCTTCAAACCTACCGTCACTTTTCACTCAACTCACTAGGCTATTTCATTTACTTTTATAAGTCAAGTTCCTTCAACAATGGACTATAATCAAGGTCTTGATATCTCACACCAGGTCCAAGAAGACGTTTGGGTCGACGAGATCAATAAATTTCGAATAAACGGGCGTCTTTGCGAATGGGTAGCTGGCTTTCACCCCAAACAAATTCCCTGCCAGCTGGATGGTGGCTTCTTGAATGGCTCGTACAATGTCGGTCAAAAGGTTCTCTTTGAGAACGGTACTACATGGTTACTCCGTTTCCCTCGCGTGAAGAGCATTTGCCCTAAGTACGCCGATGAAAAGGTAGTTATGGAAGTGGAGGCCCTTTCTCTCATCCGCGAAAAGACAAGTGTTCCTGTTCCAGATGTCAAAGCCTGGGGTCTTGCTGATAGCAATCCTTTGGGTCTTGGCCCTTTCATCTTGATGGACTTCATCGACGGGGTTTGTCTGAATAACGTATTCACTGGAGGTGACTCCAGGCTACTCAAAAAGGAAATTCCAGACAGTGACCTCGAGATTGTGTACCGACAGATAGCGAACTTCATGTTACAAATTTTCGAGATCAATTTTGACCGAATCGGAAGTTTGCCCACGCCAAGGACTGGTTACTCTGCGCCTACCTGCCCGCTGACATGGAAGATACAAGAAATTGCACAGACTGGGGGAGTCCACACTTTTGGTACGTCTTAGTACGTGGTACCTCTAGAATCCTTCAGTTTCTTACTTTTACTAATAAAGGTGTTTAAAGGCGATCGAACTAAGGGTTTCTCGACAACCATGGCGTACTTCCAGTACGTTATTGACCAAGACTGGCAACAACTTCGGTATCAACCGAATTCAATCGCTGGCGAACTAGATGCTACCGCCAAATATGCTTCACTAAGTATTCTGGAATCATTAATACCCCGCTTTGTGAATGTGGCGTATGAAAAGGGGCCTTTTAAACTTATATGCGATGATTTCGGCCCAGCAAATATGATCGTGAAAAGCGAGAAAGACCTTACAATTGTCGGGGTTGTGGACCTTGAGTGGGTGTATGCGGGACCGGCGCAGTTATTCGGTTCAGCTCCTTGGTGGCTTCTTCATGACCGACCGGTTAATGAAGAGTGGGATTTCAAGGATGGCAACCCTCCCGAAGCCACCAAGCGATATTTCAATTGTCTTGACATTTTTAAAGAAGCTTTGGCAAAGGAAGAGGCGAAGATGCCTAGACAGCCAGGCACGAAACTCTCAGAGCTTGTCAAATGGTCCGAGGATTCAGGAGCTATGTGGTTTCATATGCTCCTATCTAGTGGATTCTTCGACTCCCCCAGTTTCCCTTGCATGCAGCTACGGCAATACATAAGTGATCAGTGGTGGAGAGAACGTGTCAATGAGTTGGAAGTCAAACCGGAGGTGAAACACTTTGTGGCTGACAAGCTCCAAGACTTGGATGCGTATGACAAAAATCTCGATGAATTGAGGGGCTTAAAGACTGTCTGGATCGTGGCGAGATGACGAGGGATGACTTTATTGTGGCTGTCGATGGATTTCCTTCGAGTTCAAAATGCCGCCATATCGTTGAATAATCGTTGCATGGGTGAACCCTAGCATATCTACCCATATGATGTGGAATGGGAAAACTTCTTATTGGTTGCAGCTGATTGATTCAGCTACTAAGGAACCATATGCGTGGTTCAACATCAGACTGGAGGTTCTTCCTAATCTGTTACTGCCTCGGCATAGGCTATCTTCCTGCCTGGTTGCAGCATGCGACACCAAGATCTTGTTCCTTGTTACAAGAATAAAAGCTGCACGAGGTAGCGCAGAGCAGCCGGTGTAACTTCCGTGCCATGGTATAATCGTAATGAGTCATAGGCGCCTTTTTATATACAAGGAGGGCAACCCCTACGAACTATATATGAACAAGCGAGCATCACGAAAAGAGCAGTGGGTCGATAGACCACAGCCAGCCAGCCGTCACCACACCAATTACGTTGAGTAGTACCCAAGAAGTTCCTCTCGGGGGCTCAATGGGAAGATGCGAAGAGAGAAAATGGGAACCTATATATACAATTGCCCTAAAAGGGCAAGTTAGAAATATTTTGGCCCGTATGACTTTGCATTTGTCTACTTGTATGCCTGTGGATTCTGGGCTAAAAGTTCTACTATATATAATCATGTGAGCTGCCTGAAGGGAAACCTGAAAAAAATAGCTGAATGATATTCAAGATTGTTGGCATCGCTTTTGAGACATTAAAATACAGAGTGGTCATTCAAAATATGTGCACCAGAGGCTTGAATTCTCGGGCGTCACACCAAGGCTGTCTATGATGTTGGTATAGTGTGCTAATCGGGTATTGAGAAAGTTGCCGTAAGTTCAAACAAAACGCAGCCCTGGGATCAACACTGCACCAGGCCACACAGCGCCTAATTGCACATGGGCAATAGAGGTCGCCAATGAGATTGGCACTTGTAGTCGGCAATGGTTCAGCCAGAAGCGGACAGCTGTGTCAGCAAGTAGGCTCTACCCAATGAGTGGAAGGCGGAAAGGCCAAGAGCATCATGCTCTGGTTCGTAGACCTTGGGCGGGAAAACCTCTTGGCTAGACAAGGTTGTATGGTGTCAAGGAAATGGCACAGTAAAAGGCCAAGAATGACAAGACATATTACATCTTGCGGAAAGTGTTGCCAGAAGCACTGCGGCGTTCCTTGGCCCTGAACGATGTGTCGGTCTTGTCGTAGCGTACTTCGGGGACAGCGCGCTTCGGCTTCCCGGCCGGGTTGAAGCTGATCTCTTGCTCGCCGACCACACCGACCCGTCGCGCAGGCTTTTGTCTCGACTTCATATTCTGCGCACGGGAGCCAAAGGAGCGGTCCCGGGTGGAGTGGGCTTGATTCGAAGAAGACACTTGCATACGAGGCGGAGGCCGCTTCGTCCGCTTGTAGTCTGCAGAAGATATCTTTTTGGAAGCTGCCGCCTTCGCGGGCTTTTCCGCCTCGCTATCGGAGTCGGAGTCGGAGCTTGAACCGGGGACGTCGTCGATGGCTTCTTGCTCGACTGCCGTCAAGCCACGCTCCTTTCTCGAAGCTGATGGGGCAGCGGCCTGAGGGACCGTACTGGGGTTCAGCAACTGGAATTCGCGTGAAGTCTCGTCGACAGCGAAATCTTGGTCCTCGAACAGCGCAGCGAAACGGCCACCACCCAACACATTCTTGTCCTCGGATGGAGTGGTTGCAGCAGCATCGACCATTTCCTGGTCGCCAGAGCCGTCCAACAGGCGCTTGGCATGCTTGCGCTCCCTCTTCTCCTCCGCGTTGAGCATCCTCTCCGCCAGTCTCCTGTTCACCTTGACAGCGACCTTCTTCTTGCCGCGGATGCGGCTCTCCCGCTCCTTGTTCATAATTTCGGCCACCTTCTTCGCTCTGGGATTTTCTGTGTCGGGGAACAACCCAGTAATAGAGTTGTAAACAAAGTTCGATACTTGGTAGCCCTTGGAGTAAGGTACCATCTTTCCTGACTGCATGTATGATGCCAAGTCAATGGGCTCTCCGCCTGCCTTGATGAGCTTGGCATCCCATTTGGCGACCTCTTCACTGGGCACAAGCGTGAAGCCGGGCCAGACGGAACTGGACTGAGCAGATTTGAACGCGCTGGGGTCATTTGGATCCTCAGCCATCTCTTCAACCAGGTTGTCCAGGAATGAGCACCATTTCGGCGCGGGGCCAAGCTGTGGAATGAAGAATGAGTGTTGTTGTCGGCCTTCATTGGCTGTGAGGAGCATTCCGCTATCCTTGCACCAAGCAACCGAGTTGAGATCCACAGCTGGTTCAACAGAGGTCCAAGGTTTTTGATCTTCGATATCCCAGAGCTTGATGATGCGCTTATCGGCCGAGAGCAGTTTGGGCTCGATGGTCGCAGCTTGTGTTGCAGATGACTGCTCGAGGAATTGGAGAGTGTGGATAGGGAACCCGTATCCTTGGTCCTTGACCTGGAAGGGAACGGGCGAACGCAAGTCGTAGAGGTGAATGAGACCATTAGACGAACCAGTTCCAAGGCTCATGCCGGAGCGATTGAATTCTAGAGCTGTGATCTCAGGTCGCTCATCATGTACTCCAACTTGTGCGGGCATAGACAGCACACCTGCGCGTCCCTTAGCCCTAGGATCCCATAGCTCAACTGTCCCCAGTGAAGTTCCAAAGGCCAGCAAATTGTGACTCTCCTCCGCAATAGCACCGGTGTTGACCGATCCTGTGTTGATTCCACCTTGGAGGGTCCCGCCGCCCGTGGATGTAAAGTCGTCACCTCCGACGTCAATATCAAAACTCCGCATGTATCGGCCCAACTCCAAGTTCAACCGGTACACCTCTCCCATGCCATCTTGATTAACACCGACTGCAGGAATAAGCGCTTCAGTCGACTGACGGTCATAGACAATATCACGTCCATATCGGGGGAGTCTGGTGGTATAGTGACAGCCTGAGGGAGTGTGGAACTCAAGAGATCGGTCAGACTGGAGGTGGAGGGACTTGGTATAATCGGAGGACAAAAGGATGAATGTGGTGTTGAGCGAACTTGTATGACGTGCCCATGAAAGAGATAACTGCGGAAGATAGTGGGTGTGGATTTGTGGCTTGTAAGTTCCTACAAGCAATATTGTTAGGGTATGCGCATAAAATATGGGGATCAGTAGTACGAACCTGTGCTCATAACCCATTCTCCATCCTCACTGACTCGAATACAGTGACTCGCTTCCTCAAATTCAAAGTCTTGCAGTAATTCAACCCGATTGGCATACTCGGGGTCATTTTTCAAGCTGCGCTTTCGCCGTCTAGCAAGCCATTCGGGAAGTGGACGAGCACTGTCTGAGCCCGAGATGGTATATACCGGGACCTCGGACGGGTTGGACAGCTTCATGCTGGTATATCCTGATGCAATGAAGGCTAAGCCAGTTGTTTTGAGCTGATCTGCAACCTATTTGCAACGTATCGGTGTCGGCAAAAGCAGACCTGCAAAAGATAAAAAAAAAACTGCGATAAAAGCCGCTGATAGCGATCACGTGATAAACTGGCTTGGTGATTGGCCCGAGTGTCCCTGGCGAACGTCCCCCGGAATTACGCATTCCAACTTTCTGTTGACTTCATGCGATAAGCCTTGTGATTGAAATTATTACTGTTTCATTTGGTGCGCTGGTTTCACTTGAGTGAGAGTGTTGCGCGAGATATCCCAGTCTTTGTTGATCGCTTCCCGTTCAACATGGTATCAATCAGCTAATGTATTCGCTGCTTGTTGATCTCTCTGCTATGCGCTTTCACTCCTTGCCACGGACCATGCAACCTGCGATTGGAAATGACTTCCAGAGTCAGCCATCAAAATATTTTCTATCTTTAAATGCTTCCGGGGCTGTCCGCGACCGTTGAATTATGGACTTCCCTGGCGGCGCAAACACCAACATACATCTTATTGTGAGTATCGTAATATTTACAGTATATTCGCGCGCATACTGACGCGTCATCTCAGGATGGATTCTCCCATATTTACTGGAGAATATACACAGAAGAAGCTGGTATCGCAAATAATCCACAGGAGAGCCCCGCCAATGGCTACACTATTCTCAAGCACTTGAGTCGTCTCAAAGATCTGGAGGCTCGACTGAGAGGGTTGAATTGCCTAGCCTCGTGTCCAAGGCGCCTAGGGCTTTGGGTGTTCTCCCCCACTCCCGAATTCGAAAGTCTGAAACCTTTGTATGTGAGGGGAAGTGACGCAGATTCAAATAAGATCGTCGTTGGCACAACAACCTTGAAAGGTATGTCTATGAGCAGCCCGTGTAGTTATTTTGGGCCTTGTTAATTTTTTTTTACAATAGTCTCTGCACTGGGAAGTGTCTCCTCGGTGGACTTGGTGAAAGGGCTGTCGTCCGACAATCAGAGTCAGCACGGTACCCAACCCGCTGGGCAGCCACGGCCACATCAGAGCCAACCATCTTCTCGCCGGCAAGATGGTTACAGCAGTTCTGCGGCCATTTACGCTTCTTTTATATCTGCCGTCACTGGCTCAATTGGCCTCCAGTTGATTCGACACCATGCTGCTCTACCTCTTGGGTCACGCACCCTTTTCACTGCTGTCGAAAAATCAGGATACGAAAGCCCCCATATCAACAATGACAGCATTCTCTCTACTTCTTGCTTGACTACACTCAACATCCAGTTAACTATGGGTGGTACAATAACCGTTTCCGCCCAGACTATATCCCAAACAGGCATAACGCGACTGTGTGGACCACGCGAGGACATTGCCGAATTGATCGACGTGCAGCCTGGAATTGATCTTTGGCTATGTCCGAATGGAACTATCGCTAAACTTGTCACGGCTAATCTTGACTCGCCAACCGCTCCTTCTCTGGGCTACCCGCCCCCTGGCAATCTGTCTGCAAAAAGAGTACAGTGGAAATTGGATGTTGTGCAGTGGCTGCGGAATTTTGGGTTGCATGTTTACTCGATTGATGAAGAACCCTGGGTTGAAGTGGAGGTTTGGGAGCCATTTTTCGCGAGGCTTGCTGGGGAAGCATGGCGACAGAGCGATGATGGTCAATCTGCACTACCACTAAAACGCATGCTGTGGCCAGCGAGATTTTGCTTCAGAAGGGCTAGCTCATCAAATATCTCTTCCGGGGCTCAAATTTCACTTCTTGACGAACCCCTAGATTTTGCAGAGCGATGGTCCACAATGGCGGACTCTCTCAAGCTAGATCATATTCCCCATACTGCTCAAAACACCCCTACCACCCAAGACCTACAACCAAAGGACCAAGGAATGCCGTCGCCACCCAAGGCCGAACCCCTGGAAAGCATAGAGAGTTTATCCCGAATTGCGCAATATCCTGATTTGCAAAGCACGAATCTTGTCTATCCAACTCCCCCAGACGGAGCTGCAGCAGTCGGATTGAACAACCCAAACCGTTCTGAGGCTTTTGTCGATGATTCTGACTTCGGACTACCGCATGCAACGCAACGAAGTTCAAGAAATGAACCAGGGTCTGATATATCACCAGTTCAGAACGGTGGCGTTGGAGTTGGCACTGGCCGATATGATGAAAGCGACGAAGAAGATCTCTTTGGGGAAATGAACGAAAGGGATTTTGGATCGAAAGGTATTACCGATGCGGACTTCAGCTTTTTCGATGACCCTGATTTCGATGGCATGGAGGGCGACTCTCGTGTGGAGGATGTAGATGAAGTTATTGAAGTATCCCATCCTCAGAGCGAATTGGAGGCTGAGGCCATGGTCGACGCAGAGCCATCCCCCAACCAGCCACAGGCAATCCCAACTCATGTCGAAACACATGAGGCACACGCCTCTCCTGTACACCACGACGCCCCACAGTTACCAAAAGGGCCTATGGCCTCTGAAGAACCAGCTCGTTCGCCTACGGATCGTGCAGGTCAAACAATCAGCCCGCCCTTGAGCCCAATAGAAGTGAAGAAGATCTTGTTCCCGGCCCCCGAGGCAGACAATCACCGACAGTCTACAGATAACCGGGGACAAGGGCATTACCACCCAGTGGCATTTGAAAAGAAACTTGGTGATTGGGATCAGAAGTACGGAGCAGCTGGCAAATTCTGGTTCTCCAGTGGTGGCTCGTTGGACACGTCAAATCAGACATCTGCCATACCCACGATTGGTATTCCTCACCGTGGCCGAAGCAGCGCCAACGCACCTGGCTCTAAAGAACGTAGCAAGACCAGTCTATCTCTTGTTCAGTCAGAAAATGGTCAACGATCAGCCTCGGTGAGCAGTGACAGCAGCGAGGACAGTATTGAGATCGTGTCGGAGCATGTTCCGACGCCGGCAGCCATGCCCTCAATGCCATCTTTGAAGCGGAAACGAGTCCCTTCAGAATCTGATATAATGTCAGTTGCATCCCAAGAGAAGTCACTGCCTGGCGCAGAAGCAAGTCCCGCATACGCCGCCGAGAACTCCACGTTCCTCGGCAATTTTCTAGCCAATTTTTCCGATTGGACGTTAGCCGGTTACTTCTCTGCTTTTCCACCTCAACAACTCCCTGTACTGCCTCGCCGTGAAGGCCAACTTGAAATTGCCCAACTTCTGGTTGACCAGATCACGCAGTCCTCCCTCAAGCATCCACTTGATGGGGAAATTGGTCTTTTTGATCTTGAGAGCGAGTCTTTGCCACTGCAAGCTCTCGATGACACCACGTTCTTGGGCGAATCCTCGAAACTGGACTTCAAACGATACACATCATTACAAGATGAATTTGTTGCGAACCAACCGCAACAGCAACCACCACAACACCCGCCGCCGCCCAAAGACACCCCAAGAAGCTTTATTTCAAAGTTATCGGCGCCCCACATACGTGTGCGTCGAGGAAAAGAATACTTAGAGGCTCTTCCCCCTGCTATATCCTTTTGGGAGACGTTTGGTCTCGAGCCTGCTCATGGACCAAAGAACATCTCTGCGTATTGTATACACCCACAAGCTGCGTCGAAAGCAGCAGATATGTTCTTAAGACGGTTTGGTCTTCTCTACCAAAGTTGCGGTCTTGGGATCCATACCAGAGGCGACGATTCTGTGGCATTTGAAGAGGGGCTGAAGCCATGGAAATCTGAAACATCTAGCTATGAATCTATGATGCAGGTATTGAAGAGAACGTGCGAACAGCTTGGTATGTGTCTTCTCTGACGGTTGTGTACTTTACTAACAATTCTCAAGGCTCAGAGCTCTCACAATCCCCGGCGACCGCCGATAACCATGTTGTCTATATCATCAACCCGTTTACGCACGCTGCAGCACTAGCAGACATTTGTTCCGCCTTCTGGCACCTTTCCCAGCAATTGATAGCCGGTTCCGAACGAAGACAGACTCGAATTGCCAGCGAACTTGTTCTGCAAATAATCCCGCTGGAGTTCATCATGTCGAGCGAGACGATGGTTATTCCTCCCCAGATGGACTATTTGAATTTGGCCCTAGAGGTCTACAGTCGCTGTCGCTCAAATGATGTGGACATGAGCCCTCTGCTCTGCGCGCCACCGATGCTTCTGGCCGACGCTCTCCCGAGGGCCATTGGTTTCCGACTTGCCCCTGAAAGATCCTCGCCGCTTCAAGATGGGCGAAGTCTTCACATTGCATATTCGAGAAGTCTTGACCAACGCTGGATATCGGTGGCATGGTCTGATTTACCAGGTTCTATACAAAGAACCATGTCTTACTGCCTGCGGTATCGTCAGTCGAGTGGTGCCAGACCGGTTTCCGAGGTAAGGAATGAAATTTGGGCTACGACAAAACACATCATGGATAAGTTCCAAGCACGATGGAAAGTTCAGCTGGCGACCACCGAGCCCATGGAGACGGATGAGGTTGAAGGTACTGCTTCTTATTTTCTCTGATATCAAGGGCAAGTCGCTAACACATTCACAGCGTGGGCTACGCTAGCAGACCAGCACAACAAGGTAAAACCTGGGTCCTTGGAATTGACCATCCTGGCTGTCAACACTGTTCCCGACTTGATCCTCGAGCCACCAGTTCCACCCATATCGATGGCCATGCTGAACATATTGTCTTCGTCTACCCCTGTCTCGACCCCTAACCCAAGTGCCAGCGTTGCATCCCCGGAACAATCAGGCAATGCACCCACGCCAACCAGCGCTGGTCCAGCCACCTACAACGCACCCACGCCAACGGACGTGTCACTTGAAACAGACTCAGAAGCAGTCCTCACTGACATCTGCGACGATTCCTGGCTAGCCATCCTGTCACACCGACTCAACAGCTCTCCACACCTCACCGAATTCCGACCCGCCCTATCCAGCGGGTATCTCCTCCGCCGTAAGGGCGCTACTGATGGGGACGGAGTGTTTGCATTCTCCGTCAATCTTATCTATTCCCCGCGTCCTCCCCCATCCCACGACAGCGTCCTGAAAGATACTCTAAGTATGTATCGGGACCTGGGCAGTCTTGCCCGGGCCAAGGGCATATGCAGTGTACAGAACAACACACTGCCTTGGCATGTCGCCACCGCTCTTCGCGCACAAGAGCTTCTGAGTTACGTTTTTTGAGCGAAATATCTTATTACTGGGGCGTTATGGTTCTCTGTCTACTTGGGATCTTGTGCATGTTACGGCTTTTTTGGTGGATGAGATGTTTTATTACCTAGTTTGGGTAGATATGTATACCCCTGGAGGCAGTGCATTTGAATTCCATTTTGTTGCGCATGATTGTCAAAGTATTGGGGAGTTTCGAATCATTTCTCACGATATCAGTGGATCTCTTTATATCCGCCATTCTACCAATGTAGTAGATTTCCTCCGCCCTTGTGCTTTATTGCTGAGGCCTTGCTGCTTTTTGCTCACTGACACTGATATGGGTGCACCACGCAACCGAGTACCTACGGACTCCGAATTCAGAATATGTACATGTATGGTATTAGGCTAGTGCTGTCCATGCAGAAGGAGGTGTACGTACATCTGTCGTATGCCATATTTCTGTCAAATCGGATTGTTTTAGGCACCTCCGAAGGCCCCTGTCATCAGTCCTCTTACGGAGAGAAAGGAAAAAGCCGTTATCATTTCAGCCACGTTTAAACTGCAAATGAGCAGCAATCTATCGAACCACTCGCAACTCACAGTCCATTCCTAGGTTCTACCTGCTCTTCCAGGTCGCCCACTTTGTACCACCACATGACTTCCACCAGACCTACTCGCATTGGAAGGGGATACGCCCGAGGCTATGAGGGCGTAGGGACAAATGTGTGAATCCAAGTTGAATCGGTACACGAGTTGCATCTATGTGTGTCGATATAGAAAACAGAGTAGCTGTGATCTGGATATAGACTCATAAAAGCGGCGGTAGCTCAGATAGGAAAGCCCTAGTAGAGCAAATACGCTTCATAAAGTTACCTGAGTAACTACACACTTCTTCCGAGGGTTATACAGCTTTTAAAAGATGATAGATAGATCGATATTGTCCGGAGACTTTGTCAACTTAAGATATTTCCAAACCATCAACAGAATATGCACCACGAAGCTCAAAAAAGGGAAGAATGTGCATCAAATGAGATCAACAAAGTACATCCAAGAAAGGGAAGACCCAGTTCCAACTCCGCACCCAAAAACCCCAAGAAAAAAAAAAGAAAAGGTACAACGAAAGTAAGCATAAGTACTGATTGCTTCCAATCGGCAAAGATTGTACATAAAAGGCGTGTTTCAACGTAAAAGACTCGTAACGCAGCTCGTCATCGTGGCAGATAGTATCGAATTGCAATAGAAAGGGTATCGTGTCGCAGAAAATATGGTCGTAGATGTTTGTGTGATCGTCTGTATGTTTTCCGAAAAGGGGGCAATCAATGCTTGTACAGCGAGGCCGAGAGAGCCCAAGGTCAAGGTCCAGGTCAAGGGTGCAGTGATTGCTGCTGCTACCCTGCCTTGTCACCCTTCTCCACTCTCCGCATCAGACTCCTTCTTCTTGGAGAACAATGTGACATGGTTATTTACCGCCCAAATAGCAAACCCAGCGATTGCAAGAAGAATAAAGATGATGATGATGATGATCGCGATGGTGATGTTGCGTTGGACCATATTGGGTGGAGATGATCAGCAGATCGTGATAGTGATTTGAGATGGTAGAGAGCTTCGATCGTTGTCAAGTCGATAGGAGGATATATGAAAGCCAAACAAGGCGTGGGGGTTGAGGTGGTAGGCCGTGTACAGGTGGGCAGCAATGCGTTTGGGTGGGATTCGTATATGGAAGTATACAGCCTCGTCGGGCTGGGTCTTTTCGCAACAACTCTCCTTTTTTGGAGGAAAGCAAGATTATAGATCGGAAGAATGTGAGAAAGAAAAGTTTAGAGGGAATTTTATCGGCTGGAATGTGGATGGGTTTTAAACAGGACCTTTTTTTCCCAGCCATGTGCTTTTAGAGGGGCTGGGGAACTAACTCAATGTCAATGTACTAACCACATACTGTGGCTAGGTACTCAGAACACTCCGTACATTATAGGTATATTATGGGCAGAGATAATTGACCAAAGCAATGTATTCCAAAGATCATCAATGGCATATAGCTAGTAGTTTAGAAGTACAAGTCTACGCAATAGAGATCAGAATTCAAAACCTGAGGCCACAAATACACTCACGTGATCCAGACCATCAACACATGGGAATTGACTTGAGAACGAAGCAGACTGATTTGATACCATTTCAGATTCAGTAATAGTACAGGTAGTAACGGAGAAGAATCATCATTAGTTCTGCCATGTAAAGTACATTTCTTTACATGAACCGGTCGCATCCATAGACTTAGCCCAGAATCTTCAACCCCCCTTGGTTTTGGCTGGCTTTTTGATACCGTCCTGCTTCACTTTTCCACCTGCTCCACCGGCGGTATTCCCCTTAGGACCCTTGCCTTTGCCTTGTTTCTTTCCATTCCTGGGGTTCGAAGCTGGGCGAACCTCGGTCACTGCTCGGCGCAGTTGGATTGGGTGCGAACCAATGTACTTTCCCTCCATATCTTTTCCCGCTCTGAAATAGTCATCACTTCCACTAAAGCTGACAAAGCCGTACCCTTTACTCTTCTGGGTTCGCTTCTCTCGGATGACACGCGCTTTCTGGACCGATGGGTAGCGAGAAAATGCCTTCAGCAGGGACTCATCAGTCACTTCGCCTGCGAGGTTACCCACAAAAAGGCGGAAATGTGACGGGTCCCATTCTAATAGGGTCGGGTCGGTCCACGTCTCACCACCACCAGAACGAACGACTGTTTTTTGTGACTGGGACTGCGGGGCAGGAGTACCAGCTGGGGTTCCAGCTCCTGTGTTCACACCTGAGCCAGGGTGATTGGCTTGGTTCTTGGGGTCTTCACTGGGTTTGTTGTAGGCGCTCTGCCACTGCGCAATTTGAGCTTCAGTCTCTGCATCCAAGCCGGGGGCGTTGCCACTCTGTGGGAACCCTGTGTTGGCCTGGTTGGGGGTAGGTCCGAACGGGTTTGCAATGTGTGGAACGGTCGGGCCGTATGTGTTTTCAGCGTATTGAGGTTGTCCATAGTACGAAGGCGCACTCTGGTATGCCTGGGGCTGTTGATAGTGGTTGACGTAGCTGTTGGCGGGGGTTGCGTACCCAGAGACTGGTGGATTCGAGACCGAGTGGGTACTGGCACGATGCGGTAAACTGGAGGCTACCGCGCGTGGCTGGAACGCCGTGAAGGCGCTGTAGCCGGTTGGCCGAGTTCTAACACCATGGCTTGCGGGATTGGCGGTGGAAGGCTGCGCGGTGTTGGAGGATGGAGGTGGGCGGGGCGGAAGTGACGAAGGAGTTTGGTTGAGACCTGGAGGAGGCGGAAGGGGCATGATGAATGGGATATTCAAAATAGGGAGAGAGAAATGAAATGCGACAGAAATGCTAGATGCAAAGTAGCAACCGCAACGTACCTTCAGGGCCTGACTGACGCCGCAGTCATTCGCCAGACGTCGCGCTTGAGAGGCACCCGAAGGATGAGTGAGCACTTGCAAGAGGCGAAACGTCGCGCGGCTTGCAAATGATCACAGTGAGAAGCCGGGGGAGCTAGAAAAATGCGCGTCTTCAAGACTCCACTGGATTGCAAATGCTTAATGAAAAGATCGGAGAAGAGATAAGAGATGCCTTTTTTCCCGTCTCTCAATGCGCTGGCTAGGCCGTTGGCGGTGGCTGTGTCACATGACTCGATCAAGCTTTCCTGACTCAGCCATGACATAAGCATATGCTGAGTCATTGCCGCTGCCGGAGCTGCAACCCCCACTCTAGTCCAAAAGCAGCCTAGCGCAGGTTATGAACTCATCGGTAAGTGATTTCTCCGTCGCAGCTCTGCCAGAACAGTTCACCGATGCGTGGACAAGGTGGGATGGTTAATTCGGACGGTTTCGATGGAGTTACATGGATATTCGGTTGATCTTCTACTTCATCATTTTCTACCTTGATACCTAGTACTCTCCGTACTATCTACCTAGGTATATTATATACAATTCTTCAGTTCAAGTTACCCCTCCATGCCCCGCTATCGTACACAGTAAAAGCTGCAATGTCAATCACATACATACTAATATGTTAAAAGGAAATCGGTAGCATCTAGTAGCATATAGGGAATTGAAACCGGATCGGATAATGCTTTCCAAATTCTAACAGAACCCGAGTGGGTTGATACCGGACGACTCTGCTCCTGTACCTAATACTTGGCGCTACACCGGAGACAGTAAGAATAACGCTGGTACATGGTACCCCCGCCGGTATGTCCCACCAAGATGACGGAAGAGTTGCTCCGTCAGCCAGCCTACTTCTTCTTCTTCCCCTCCTCTTCCTCTTCATCTTCCTTTCTTCTCTAGATTCATCTTTTCTCTACTCAATACCCCCCATATCTCACATCTAATCGTCATGGCTGACCAGGCTGTGTAAGTTATCTATCCACTGTCTTCCCCCCACTTCACCAATTCCAGCATCCCAGCATCCCAGCCCAGTGGTTACATCCTGCATCTTGCAGTGATAACAGAGCGCATGGATCTTCAATGCTGCTCAGACATCATGCAGCAGCTCTATTTGGAAGACCCAATTCATATAGAAGCTTCTGCAAGATGATACCAGTGGAGCTATTGCGTGCCTCTCCTTTTTCCCGGAAGCGCACGGATTTCCTTTTCTTTTGGTTCCCATTGTGATTTTTACCCAGCTGTTGACGAGAGACATTGATCGCTGACGATAGCGCCCGTCTCGCCGGCATCAATGTCGGCGCTCCGGTGCACCTTGCTCCCAGTGCTGATTTCGGCCTCATTGGTCTGGCCGTTATGGGCCAGAACCTGATCCTGAACGTCGCTGATCACGGATTCACCGTTTGCGCTTACAACCGTACCACCGCCAAGGTTGACCGCTTCCTGGAGAACGAGGCCAAGGGTAAGCTCTACACAGAATAACACGATCCATTCCCCTCGCAAGATTGCTCACTATAGGACAGGCAAGTCCATTGTCGGTGCTCACTCCATCCAGGAGTTCTGCGCCAAGCTCAAGCGCCCCCGTCGTATCATGCTCCTTGTCATGGCCGGCAAGCCCGTCGATGACTTCATCGAGTCCCTTCTGCCTTTCCTCGAGAAGGGTGATATCATCATTGACGGTGGTAACTCCCACTTCCCCGACAGCAACCGCCGCACCCAGTACCTCACCAGCAAGGGCATCAACTTCGTCGGTAGCGGTGTCTCCGGTGGTGAGGAGGGTGCCCGTTACGGACCCTCTCTCATGCCCGGTGGTAATGAGGACGCCTGGCCCCACATCAAGGACATCTTCCAGAGCATCTCCGCCAAGAGCGACGGTGAGGCCTGCTGCGACTGGGTCGGTGACGAGGGTGCCGGTCACTACGTCAAGATGGTCCACAACGGTATTGAGTACGGTGACATGCAGCTGATCTGCGAGGTAAGGCTTCTCTCAAGCTGCAAAATCTTCTCGAGCCACCACTCACATCATTTAGGCCTACGATATCCTGAAGCGCGGTCTCGGCCTCTCCTCTAAGGAGATCGGTGATGTTTTCGCCAAGTGGAACACCGGTGTTCTTGACTCCTTCCTGATTGAGATCACCCGTGATATCCTCTACTACAACGACAACGATGGCACTCCCCTTGTTGACAAGATCCTCGACAAGGCTGGCCAGAAGGGTACCGGCAAGTGGACCGCCATCAACGCTCTGGACCTCGGCATGCCCGTCACCCTGATCGGTGAGGCTGTCTTCTCCCGCTGCCTCAGTGCTCTCAAGGACGAGCGTGGCCGTGCCTGCGAGATTCTGAGCGGTCCTACTCCCAAGTTCGAGGGCGACAAGCAGGCTTTCGTCGACGACCTTGAGCAGGCCCTGTACGCTTCCAAGATTATCTCCTACGCCCAGGGCTTCATGCTCATCCAGAACGTAAGATTTCTTGCCAGATTTTACTGATAGTCACTTTCTAACCCTCATCCCTAATATAGGCCGCCAAGGAGTACAACTGGAAGCTGAACAAGCCTTCTATTGCCCTCATGTGGCGCGGTGGTTGCATCATCCGCTCTGTCTTCCTTAAGGATATTACCAACGCCTACCGCAACAACCCCGACCTCGAGAACCTGTTGTTCGATGACTTCTTCAAGAAGGCCATTAACAACGCCCAGAACGGCTGGCGTAACGTGATCAGCAAGACCGCTCTGTGGGGTATCCCCGCTCCGGCCTTCTCCACTGCCCTCAGCTTCTACGACGGCTACCGGTCCAAGAACCTGCCCGCCAACCTGCTCCAGGCCCAGCGTGACTACTTCGGTGCCCACACTTTCCGCATCAAGCCCGAGAACGCTAACGAGACCTTCCCCGAGGGCAAGGATATCCACGTTAACTGGACCGGCCGTGGTGGTGACGTGTCGGCCTCGACCTACATCGCATAAGCGAGTTAAGTTGAGGTCTGCTAGAAGGGTAAAAAATTTGGATGTTCAATGTATTTAGATGTCTTCATGGAATGCCCATGATCCGTAACGAAGTCACTTGTTTTTTTCTTCTGCGTGTGTATCTGTTTCCTATCTATGATTTATGTGTCTCTATCCACAAGCCAATATCAGGTATAAAGTGCGTGTTCGAACCAAAGGAGGATTATACTGGTCCTAGGGGAGACTAGACATTGCTACGACAATACTTGATGAGCCCACGAAACTTGCCACCCACGATTGCTCTTTTCCGTCGCTGAATTGGAGGTGGAGAGTCTGTAATAACAGCGTCCCGTGGAGCTTTGTGTAGTAAGGAACTTCTAATTCTGACAGAGGGAACGTTGAGTTATTCCATTGGCGTGCCCTTTCTGCCGGTTACCCTGGTGGTCTTTCGATATCTCCCTTGTTTCCCGTAACTTGGGGTTGGTTGGGATAGGCAATCTGACATCGGTCTTTTGAGGCCATGGCTGTCTGTTACTGCCAGGCCAGGCCATCTTGGGCCTCCGGCCTATCTCGGAGGTTCTCGGGGTCTCTTTGGGCCCATTTCTGTCGAAATGTTAGGTTGCATTATCCTTATCAAATACTTGCAACTCCATGAAGCTGCGCTGACTTACTATATGGGGATCGTATGGATAAATGTGACAGAGTATATAATGAGCTGATCAATTCGTTAGGAAAGTGAGAGTAATCTGAACTTCATTACATGTTAACGGCAGAGGTCTTACAATAGTCTACCCTAGAGCCATGCATATAGACAAACTGTCTTTCCGTATCGCTGGCTAAATCTAAGTCTATATGGATGTCTGTTTACTCCCTGGCGGTCTCTCTAGCTGCGTCAATATCCCATTGGGGGCCTATAAAAACCCGACAATTCTTCTTCTTCCCCTTCCCTTTTCTCCTTCCCTTCCCACCATCGCCCAGGGCCCCATGGATCCAGATTAAGTTGGACGTAGCCATGGGGCCCTGCGCGTGGAGGGTCCTCATCGTGCTCGCCACGACATGTACTCATACGTGACGACGGTGGCTCCGTTCGTGTTTTATCGGCTGTTATACTTGCAATCTTGTCTCTCGTGCAATTTCATCTCGGCGAATCCAAAGTGTTTCAATTTTTTTTAATAGTAATTTAACTCTACCAAGTAAGAACCACCAATATCATCAAATAGATCAAGAATCATATAGTCGTAGGGAGAAAAGAGCCCCCAAGAAACCATCAAGTCGTATCAATCATGCAGGGAATATGCTAAATGAGCAAAGCAATCCCACAACCTCAAAGGTGAAGTGAAGTGAAGTGAAGTGAAGTGAAGTGAAGTGAAAGTGAAGGAGGAAGTAAGAGGAAAGAAAGAAACAAAGACGCCAAACAAAAAAACAATAACAAGACCCAATCTCTATGCACATCGCAGTAATCAATCTGTGATTGGAGTGTTCAGTCTATGAAATCAGCCAACCGCGCAAGTAAGACATGGTTTAAAAGCAAAAGAATCAATAATCGAAATGGAGGCCCAATCGCCTAAGAAAGATGAAGTCTGAGCGGTAGGTCAGGGAGGAGTGAGAGACCTAAGAAGTTAAGATAGGATATAAAACCAAAAATAAAACATCAAATTCATACTTCACGACCAAACATGGAAGCCCGGGAGCCCTGCTCCCCGTCTCCCACTACCACGCCGGGACCCAGCGGCCGATTCAGTCCCACCATGGTTCCCATGTCTACCTTCATCCAGGCTACGCCGCGAGGCGCCAAAGTCGCTCATAGCGAAGAGGAGGGGCTCGTCGTCTTCGGGCGCTTGTCCAGACAGCGTCCGACCCGTGCTTGGCCGCTGCCCAGAACCGCGACGGATTTCCAGCGTGGAGTTGCCGCTGTTGCTTCCGCTGGCGTTGCCATCGCGGTCCTGGTCGCGCTCTGCTAAGTGCGGGGTGAGGTTGGCGCCCCGGGCGAGACTGCTGGATGCTGAGCTGAGTGAATGCCCGCCTGAGTAGCCGCGGCCGCGGGAGCTGGCGAACCGGGGCTGGTAGACATGGGGGGTTGGAGGAGGCTGAAGCGCTGGTTGGTCCAGACATCTGCCCGCGGAGGGATGCACTGTCCCGATACGGACCCGTTGTAGAGACCGACGGACCGCTTCGGTCCTCGGCCGGTGATTGTTGGTCTTTCTGGAACTCGTTCTGCTGTTGGGTGGCACCCAGCGTAGCGTTTGCGGACTCATCAGCCCCCAGGCTGAGACTGCGAATGCCGAATGGGAAGATTTCGTCGTCGTCGCTTGTAACAATAGGCCGGCGCACGGCTGCGGAGCTCGAGCGGCGGTAAGCAGGATTGAATATCCTCGGTGATGTTGGGATGTCAATAGCACCTGCAGTAGAAGAAGGCGCTCGCGTATTTTCTGCACTAGAATGTTCTTCCAGCGGCGGGTCGTGGTGTATGCGAGGGAGTCTTGAGTGGTGATCGGTCTCAATGTCATCAGCAACGCTGTTCGAGCTCAGACGAGAGCGGATAGCAGGAGTGTGGGGAGTATGAGGGGTGTGGGGGGACATGGGTTTCCCCGGGGAAGAAGCCGTGGAGATGGAGGTACCTGCAACCATCGGTGGGACACCCGACAATTGCTTGCTCGAAGAAATGGACGAGCGATGCATGTGCATAGACTGTGACATTGAGTCGGACAACGCGGCGTTGGAGTCTCGCATACCGCGGAAGCGAGCAAGAGCTGCTGCGGTGGTGCTAGGGCCAGGCTGAATAGACGCAGAGGTAGATGAGTTCATCAAGTCCTTCTTCGAATCAAGCATCTTCAGAAATTCGGAGATATTCTCATCATCTGCTTGAATGGACTCTGCACTCGTGCCTGTAGCTTCCGTGAGTAGGCCGGACCCAGGCTGTGCATTGGATGACGTCGCGCTCGCTCGGCCACTGGAGTTGTCGTCTTCCAGTCTATTTGCGCCTGCAGAAAGGCGGCCTCGTCGGTGGCTGAAGGAGCTGCTGTACCGGGAGATCGGAGCAGGTTTGGGGGATGCGGAATTAGAGGATGATATAGCTTGTTCAGATGCAATGGTTGTAGGTCTGCGTGCTGAAGCGGCAGAAGAAGGGGGCGGCATAACGCGTGAATCGGCAGATGTTCCTGTGGGGATGCGTGAAGACATGTTGCGGGGAGACATTCCCAAGGGAGAGTCTGCTAAAGCCGGGGAAGCAGAAAGAGGGGGAGCTTTGAAGGGCTGGAATGAAACGGAAGGGCGGCGTTGGAAATTCGAGCTTCCACCTTCACCAGCAATCTGCCCGGCACGTCCTGAAGGAACGACTTTGGCAGGAGGGAGGAGTCTCTTGGGTGAGTCTGTCGGGGAAGGAGACCCCGCGCCCGAATCTCTCATTGCACGAAGTGTTGATATAGGACTGGCACCTGTTGTTGGGCCAACCTGATGGAAAGTCGAGAGACTGCCATATGCACGTGTGCAATCTGGGTTCTCAACTGCCTTTCTCTCCACTGGCACAGAACCGATTTCAGGATTTGGGCGGTTGACATCATCTGAAGGCAACGATGGACGAAAGATCTCGTCGTCAGCACCCATAAACCGCGAGCTCAGCAGCGCTTCCGAGTCGTCAACGCGGAAGTCGCAATTCGTCCGATACGTGACTTGAACTGAAAAGGGACCTGCGGGCGACTCTGTGACCCCAAAGCTGTAGGTGTCCACCACTTTTTCGCTTCCCTCACTCAAAGGGGCTGTCAAGTGATCCAGTGAAAGGTCATCACGAGCAACGCTCCCATCTACCACACGGTACTTGATCTGGAGAGCTGGACTCTGCCGCAACTTTTTGTTGCGTTTAGAGAATCTCCATGCGGGCAAGAACTTGGAGTAGGTGAATAAGGATCGGAAGAGCACAATGCTTTTCTTATACACAGTCGGCAATATAGAGCCCAAATCTGCCGGAAGTCTGCTTGAGGACTCTCCCAACTCGATTCTCCACCGCTCCAAGATAATCTCGTCATTTTCCGATTGGTATGGCTTAGCACGGGCGCCCTGAAGCGCCGCGAGCGACTCGCGCACATCCCAACGCTTCCCATTCTCATCCAGAATCACCAAACTTTGATTATTTGTGAGACCCTTTGTGTCTAGGTATGTTTCGATAACGAGGGGTGGTGGTCGATTGTCTGTTGCATCGCATGTTCTCCAAGGTCGCAGGGGTTCCCGAAGGACATCTGTATCGTCTAATTCCACGTTGAACTGAAGCAAAACAAATAGAGTTAGCACCTGCTACTTTTAGATGCTCGACTGTTCCCCAAAGCATCGTAAATCCGACCATGAGATGGAAACATACCCAGCGGTTAACTCTAGGGGACTCGGATCCCTTATTAAAGGAGGGAGGCAGTGCAACTCGTGAATGCAGGATAATCAAAGCGGCTTTTGTGTGGTAGTTCTGAGAAAGATATTAGCCATCAATAAGCCATCCGGATAAGCCATTGGAGGGACGATCTGAATGACGATACCGATATTATCTGATTTAACCGGGTCAGGGCCTCCTTGCCCAGTGCCGCATTCCTCCCCTGCTCGGACGGCTGAGGTCCCGGCTCTATCCCTAACCCCCTGGCAGAATTAGACCCCATATCGACGGTTGGGGAGCTCGGGGCAGCTTCCTGTTCTCTGCGGTCGTCCCGAGCTGTCGGTCTGGGTGGGAAGTTTGGCGCCGGAGACGGCACCGATGATCGGGGATGTTGATGCATGGTGGGCGGCTAATTGCGAGCGCGTGGTTAGCGGCCATCAAGACACATGCGAGCAAGAGGAAAGAAGGGTATTACCCTGATGGAGCCCAAAGGAGTGCTGGGTATGAGTGTTATCACCGCCGGAATCTGTTATCAGGAACGCAATCGGGCAGCGATGCTTCCAGGACTGAGGGCCATGCTAACAGGGGAGGAGGATGATAATCTTCTAAGGATGTTCCTGGATCTGAGACGCTGAATGATTCACGATAAGACAATGGACGCCCAGCATGTGGTCTGGGGGTGACTCCGGCCTGGGACCTTCGGAGCAAGTCTAGAGCTTCTCCGCACGGGTAAATGCAGTTAGATGAACTCGCCGTGTGAGGCGATAGAAAGGTGAAAGAAATATAAGAAAGGCCGTAAGAAAGAAATGAGAAACACGATGGATGCGGAGAAAGGCCAGAGAGAAGGGGTGTGATAACGAAGATAGTTCTGTGACGCACATCCGGTGACTCGACAGGTCTCGAGTGTCCTAGTCAGCCTAGAACGCCACACAGATGATGCAAACACGGGGGGGTTTGCTGCCTATATTCTTGATATTCTTGATATTATCTCCTATTCTTCTTTTTACTCTTAGACATATATCTCTCCTACACTTTTACCTACTAGAGATCTGTTGTACAAGCCGGGTGTTATGCACGGTCGCAAGGATCGCCGTAGCCGGGCAAGGTACCCTGGAAAGATAAGCACCTGATCACGACTTACAAGGCGTGATATCAAAATATCTACATGTGTGTATATACCCCTGGAGTTATAGGCAGCTGATGATGATATCATTCATACTGGAGTACTATAAGTAGATGTACGTACTAGATGTACTATATATCTCCAAGATTTCCCCATATTCTCTTTTGACATGTTACACGGTTATCTGATCCAACGTCATAACTTCATGGATCATTAGATCAACTGGTGACTACGTTGTATGTAGGAGTCTGACATCTCCATTGTTGATCATAAACATTATATATTGAAAGAAAAAAGTTATATAACCCATAGACAAAGGATCCCATTATCTGACCAAAATAAACAAAGATATGGTGGGAGAGCGAATTATACAACTATGTGCATATATGCAGATCAAAAACTTATACAAAGGTTGCGGCTCAATCCCTCAACGCTCATTATGTCCAATGGTAGTAAATATCAACATTCGCTTAAAGACGAGTGTTGAGCACTCCAACGGGGTCGCTCTTGATCTTTGAGTCCTGTTCACCAAGATTGAACAGCGCATCAACGAGCTTCACCAGGATAGGCTCAAGCTCCACACCAAGAGCAATCGGGTTGAGGATACTGACAAGCTCAGTATTCTCAGTGCAGCCACTCTTGGTCGTGCCAGCAAATGCATCCTTGACAAAATTGATGACATCCAGAATGGCAATGATTTCGGTAGTCGCATGACCACCGCTGGCATAAGTGGTAAACTTGACGTTCGCACCCCAGTCGCACCAGGAATTAACCATCTTTTCAGCATCTGCGTAAGGGATGACCTCGTCGTTTGTAGCATGGTACACAAAGGTTGGCGCCGTCGGGGTCTCCTCCTTGTTGGCAGCCATGTTGTTCTGCTTCAACACAGACTGAACGATCGGGTCGAAGATGAAATCCTCACCCATCGTTTGGAAGCTAGTTTCAAAGATTGACCGCTCGAAGAACGCCAAGAGGTTCGCAGGGGCGCATTCAGAAAGAGTAGAGTCCAGTATCTTTTGGCCTTCGGCCGTTATAACCTCGCTAATGAAAGGGGCCAGCTCGGCACCGTAGGCGGTTGACTTTGAGAGACCAGCAATAGCTGGGGGCAGCAAGCCACTGAAGGCTGTATTATCAAGCTGATACATCGTGCCGGTGACGTTTGAGGGAGTTCCACCCTGCACCCAGCCCTTGATGTTCAGCTCTGACGCGTACTTGGGCTGCAGAGAGGCTGCCCAGCCGGTAGCAATGGCGCCGCCTGAATAGCCCATGCCGACAACCATGGGGTTATCGTCGAGACCTAAGGTCTTGAAGCTCTCCACGGCACGAATACCATCCAAGACACCCATACCCGCGAGACGACCAGGTCCAAATGCAGCCTCCGGTCCCTCATAGTCGGGAGAAGCGACGGTGTACCCAAGAGCAAGATAGATCTCAATGATTAATAGCTCGACCGAAGCGATCAAACTATCCTGTGGCGCACCAAGCTGGTAGGCATAGCTAGGCTGACATTTCGTCGCAGAGCTATCGTAGGCCGTGGCAAAGGAAACGAAACGATCTAGCTTCGCATTCTTCGGCTTGAACACCGTCGTAACTGTTGCAATGGCCGAGCCATTGACTGCAGTCGTGCGGTAAAGCAGCTGATAGGCTTCCACGTCAATTGGGATGAGACCGAAGAACGCAGCAGTGATGTCGCGTTGGCTCAGGATTGTCCCAGGTGCCTCAGATGCGAACCCAGCAGGCGGCTGATAGAACGGATCAGCATCAGGAGCCAGAACCGTGCTGCGAGGGACTGGAGGTGCAGGTAGTGCTGAGACAGTTGAAGTGAATGCCACCAGACCAACCAGGGCAAGGCGCATCATGCGCACAAGGGACAATGCCATTTTCTGCTCTATATAGCAGAGTCACGGCTGCGATGCTGCATGGGGAAAGGGGGTAATCTTCATATTATATACGTGGGACGATCCATACATTCCAAGACTGTTCCTGAGAATGTGATTGATATCCACAACCGAGGCTGGCAAATAATGCGGCGATCACACGGCCCCGGACGATGGAGAGAACTCCGTGTAGAACCCATTTGGGGCAATACATGATCTGTCCGATGCCTTGCAGATCTCCCTGTTGATATGATATTAGTCCTATATACTTTGCCCACAGAAGTATATACACATTCCACAGAGCGATCAGCAAAATAAACTTATCAGCTAGACTCATGTCTTCATCTTTTTTCTTCAAACCCTTCCCGATGAACGTTGGGGCCCAACAAATTTTCAAATTTTTCGGACAGGAAGATCGGCGCCGACCCCACATAGATTTTCTCCGTTGTTCACCTTTGGGATGCATAAACGGCAGTGTGGATGCAATATCCGAGGCTGATTACTGAGACATTATACCGGAGGAACCCCCTTCTGCAATAACGTAGTGGATACGCCTCGGGTCCGAATACGCACGTTAATCCCCATATTGCGTATCCATACTCCGTCCGTCCGCAATTGGTTGTTCATAGGCGCTCTAAGCCAACATTGTCTTAGCGTTACCCCTCATAATGCGGGGGAAGATCTTGCAAGAAGCAGTTTCTTGCATAAATGCTGTCGCTAGGTGTATATTGGCACTTCACATGAAAGGACTTCGGTTGCATTATTCGGCTTCGTTCGTGTTAAGGTGGGCTCTATGGACGGATGCTGGGGAGCAGATGACACACTTTCCCTTTTTACCTAGTAAGTGCAGGCTAGGCAGAAGTGAGATTTGTACTAGGATATAGGACCGATTGGTAGGAGCGGAGATCACAGAGGAGGATATACTATGCATTGCGAACTATGCATTGTCCCAAAGCCCTAATTGACAATACCCGTCTTGATGTACATATCTCGAGTCCATGAGTGCCATTTTCGCCAATAGCGGTGGACACCCTCCATATCTTCTTTCATTGATATTCCAGGCATATTGTATTTATTGTCTTTGATTAGTGCAACTTCTATTCTATCTTATAATTTCTCCCTTCAGTTAATATGTTCCAACCAGACCTTAGAATAATGGATGGCCTAGTTAGGGGATGCGTTAGTTTAGCCCCACAGTTGTTCATCCTGGGGATCCTTCTAAACTGCTGCGGACGGTAGACTAACGCGGTGCCTAAGTTCTTGTGCGGGTTCTGACAAATATGTGGTCTCACCATTATTCGGGTCTACGCCTAAGTTTGCCAGATTGCTTTTAGAATGAAGGCCAGTTCTCCCTCTCCCTACAATGGAAAGCCCCGGAGCTGGCTTTTTATAGATCACCTAAGTTGTAGAAACCCTCTTCAGGGGTTAGAGGAAGAAAAGAAAAAAGTGTACTGACCAAGTGTAGTCAAGAAGATCGATAGAATCCACTGACGAAAAGCACGCTGGGACATAGAACCTTGGAAGGGCCATGGTAAATTGATTCAAATCAAACATTCAAACCATTCGATGTTTTGGCACATTGAGTACCCTGGTTGGAATCGATAAATACAAAACTGCTTCGCATCTTCCATCTCGCAAAGATCCCCGGAGTCTACTGCAAAACAAATACTATAATAACAACCCGCGTGATATTTACTTTAATCAGAATACCCAGGTTTTTCCCATTCAGGAGGGACCATATCCAACATGTTTTTGAATCCTTCAATGGTGCGGTCGTCGAAGACCATCTTCTGGTCAATAGTAACCCTATTTTCACGGATTTGAACAAGCCACCATGTTGCAAGAGCCACAGCCTGATCCCGAACTGTGCGTAGATCTTGCCTAGGTGTATCCCACTTAACTGGCAACGAGATACAGTGGTCGCCCAGCCCATGCAATGGCTGATGGGTCATAGCGGTTTGTCCGTATTTGCACTTCTGAATTACGAATAGCATAATAGCTTCGTCACTATGGGTGCCATTCTTCGCTTCCGGTGGGAGTATAACACTGACCCAGCAATAACCCTCACCATCGTCGCGCGGATCCGGAATATGGTGATTGCGGGTTACAAAGGCACTTGCCTGCACGCGCATTTCACCGGTTAGTGGAGTGGATAGGGTTGAGGACTGCTTTGGCAGGGGAAGATGACATTCAGCTGTATAGTATGTTGCCTTTCAAGGGAGAATGCTCTCTTGGTTATACCGCCAAGTTATTACAGCCTGGATGTGGAGAGGGGGGGTTTATATACTGACCTGAAATACGATGTGTTTGTAACAAAGAGAAAAACCTCAAAGAACTTTTGCTGCTACAATGGCTTTTCCTATCAACAAAGGAACCCGCTACATATTAATTTACTATCATAGAGTAAAGTATAATGATGATGCTTTATGCTGGAATTGGAGGAAGAACTGCGTGAGTAGGATTGCCCTGAATCCCAATGAGACCTGAAAGGAACAAGAAGTAGTTCTTTGAACTAGTAGATGGGTAGTTGGACAGCTAGGGGATTTTGCCATCAGATGGCTTTCTGGTAGCAGTGATGTAGAGGATCATTTGATGAGCACGTACGATGCTAGGGAGACAAATTGGAATCCCCCGAGCCTGAATGTCCTAGTTCTCATGGATACATAGTCTGCCTCTAGCACTCAATTCCATTATGGAACGCAAACAATTCAGCGTGTGATTAACGAGAATTGGTGATGGAAAGCAGAGGGATGTTTGAAGAGAAACGGGGAAGATCGAGCGCAGAGAATATAGCGATTCGATAGGAGCCAATTCCCAAGTCAAGGAACGAGAAGGATGAGACTCCATCGAAATTGGGGCCTTAACAGGCTGGTAAAGAGGATGGGATTAAGACCATTGGAACGCCTCCCGAATAGTCCAACTTTGGAAGATTATGTAGGAATATTGTTGACATACATGAGATGAGTTTGTCTCTGTGCAGACTTAGCATTTGCCTAGTTTGTCTCGTTTGCCATTCTCGGAGGCTTCATATACAGCCTCGTTTCCATAGATGCATTATGACCTTTCTTCTTCCCGATTTTCCCCTCCATCTCCAGTATCGTAGCCACCAACAAATATTTTCTCGTTGTCATATCACATTCTCTCTCTTTCCCCCTTCTCTCCTTCCCTTACCATACAGTCACAAATACTGACATGGCTGTTGTGTCGACCCTGAAGTTGCCTAGCCAAGGGCTCGGTGACCCAGTACTACTGGACAAGATCGACCAGCTCCTTGCTTGTAACCTTGCTGGATATGTCAACTTGCCGCAGCTTGTTGTTGTGGGAGACCAATCTAGTGGGAAAAGCTCTGTTCTCGAGGGCCTCACCAAGTTGCCCTTTCCCAGAGACAGTGGGCTGTGCACACGATTTGCTACTCATATCATCTTTCGGCGCACCAGGGCTGACACAAAGAGAAGTATCAGTGCCTCTATTGTTCCAGCATACGGCAAGCCCGCGGAGCATGCTTCTCGTCTTGGAGCATGGAAAGCAACCCATATGGAGTCTCTCGATTCTGAATCCTTCGCTAGTACAATGCGTGAAGTAAGCTCCGCTACTTGAAGAATGTTAGCTGTCCCTTTTACTAACTGGTATCTGTAGGTTCACGAGACCATGGGTCTGTCCCGCTCCAGGGAGGAAAGTTCCAAGCCTACTTTTACCCTAGACGTCTTCCGGCTAGACATCTGTGGCCCCGAAGAAGATAATTTGAGCATCATTGATGTCCCGGGCATCTTTAAGAACACCACACATGGTCTCACTACCAAGCAAGATATGGACCTGGTGAAGGACATGGTCCTCAGCTACATGCGCAACCCTCGTTCTATCATGCTGACCGTGATCCCCGCAAATGTGGACATAGCCACACAAGAGATTTTGGAGATGGCGCGTGAGTGCGATCCCGAGGGAAGTCGCACACAGGGTGTGTTTACCAAACCCGATCTGGTAGACAAGGGTGCCGAGGACAAGGTCATCGACTTGGTGGAAGGCAAAACCTCTTCCTTGAAGCTTGGCTGGATTGTTGTTCGTAATGCCGGTCAACAGCAGCTGCTTGACCAGGACTCCAATCGAGATGAGGTCGAGAGCCAGTTCTTCCGTGAAGCTCACCCGTGGAACAACCTTCCGAAAGACAAAGTTGGCATTGCTTCCCTCAAGATCCGCCTGCAAGAAGTGCAAACCACCCAAATTCGTCGAGAGTTTCCCAAGGCATGTCATGTCATTTTACTACTTGATTCGCAGGCTTTGGCTAACTATATGTGCAGATGCGCGCCGAAGTTGGCCGAAAGTTGAAGGCAATGAAGCAGGATCTTTCTGCTCTTGGTATCGAGCGAAGTACCCCAGAGCAGCAGAGAAACTTTCTACTCGACATTATAGTGAAGTTTCAAAACATTGTCTCGCAGGCTATGGCAACTTCGTATGGCACACATGAACTGTTTGAAAAAGACGAAGATACTCGACTTGCAACAATAGTCCGAAACCGCATGGACGTTTTCAAGTCCGACATGGAAGAATATGGATTCGAGTATCAGTTTCTCAATTGGGCACCAGCATTACACGCAGGAGTTGGACCTGTACCTGAGCCTGAATCAGGTAGCGGTGATGATAGCGATGACGATGACGATGAGGAGGCGGATGGAATCCCTGTTCGTAAGAACATGAATACGTCAGAGCACAGTGGCGCCATTGATGGTATTCTTCACGAACAAGTCAACGTAAGGAAGCCAAGAGGTGGTAGCATCCTCGCATGGATTGAGGACCAATATCGTGCTTCCCGCGGATTCGAGTTGGGAACATTCCAGACAGCTCTACTGTGCACCATAATGAACAAGCAATCAGGCAAATGGACGGGACTTGCACTCGGATATGTCAGCGATGTGATTGATATCATGCACACATTCATCCTCAAAGTCCTCCTATCCATCTGCCCGGACGAGCAAATCCGCGACAAGTTACTGAATGTTCTCGTCGATGAACTGTCCAAGAGATACAGGGCAGCGATGGACCAGGCCCAGATGATTCTCGAGGTCGAGCGCATGAATCTGATGACTTTGGACGACAAATTTCAACAAACTCTCGACATAGCTCAAAAGAGAAGGTGTGTTCGACTAATCCATTCGATCTCTGGGGAGGATACTATACTAAAACTATTTTACCAGCCACCAGGAGCAGTATGAGATTGTAAAGGGCAAGGAAAAAGTCCCGATGAGCAACACCCAACAAACCGTTCGTTACATCCATGATATTCTGGCGGCCTACTACGCAGTGGCATCCAAGCGGTTCATCGACAGCATCTGCATGCAAGCTACCGGGTACTGCCTGCTTACCGGACCACGCAAGCCGCCTGGACTCTTCTCGCCCCAGTTTGTTGCGGATCTGGCGGAAGACCAGCTGATGGAGATTGCGGGGGAGAATGCGAGGCTGAGTCGGCGACGAGTGCAGCTGAAAAAGGGGATCCAGGACTTGGAAACTGGCCGAAAGATTATGATGTAGATCTGGTCTGTGTGGTACGGACGTATGTCACCGGACAATTCTACATGAATTCGGAATGAAATGGAATGTCATGCATACAACATAGTACATACATAAGGATGCATCATCCTATCACTTCCCCACGGGCTCTGCCCTGGATGATCCTCGCCTCTCGTCCGGGGGCATGGAGGGACGTGCGCGTCGTTATTGGTCAGAGTAAATGCACGGATGGAGATAGCGTCCATGTAGGCACATAACACGGACTGCTCTAGTATGGGTGGCTTCATCGGCTTCTTTACCCCCCACTACTTAGGACGCTGTGAATACATTCTAATTTGGAATCTGGTAACAAATTACAAGTTGTGAGAGGATTTTCTCAGTCTATGGGGTTTCAAATCTTTATATTACCCAAGTCATTCTCTCGACTTAGTCAAGTGAGGGTCTTTCTATAGTTGTATCACACCTATACTTGGTTATAAACATTGAACATTGTGCACCCTTAGATATCAAAACCCTTCATTTAAAACAAGCTTCGACGCATTTAGAGCAGTGGGACAAGCCCGAGATGACCCGTGTCCGATATAGATATACTACTGTGTACATGGTTTTCGACCCGAAGGTCGTTATCGCCTACTGGGCGGCGGCTCCACGATCCATGGATGACATCGAGGACAGGATTTCTGGCAAGTGCGACCTGCAACATCTTTGCTCCTTCCATCTCGAGATATTAGGCATCTTCCCACCCTGCCGAGACACCCCTCATTCCGTATCCTCGAAATTTTCGAGTTGCCCGCCAAAGCACTTTCGCCACACGCGCATTCCGAACCCACAACCGATTTCGCGTCAAATCCCACGATCAGAAAATTTGTGATATCACCGAGATCGCGTCGACCTGCATACCGTCGGCAATTCTTACCCTTTCCCTTCCGACCAGAGCTCTCTTATCACCCAGCTCCCCCGTCGCGGTCCACCCCACTGTGGTGACGGCGACGCTCAGCTTGGGCCTGATAAGAGATTCGGCGCGTCGACCCCTCCGAGCACATGAGTAACAAGCTTTGGGAGTATTTCATTCAAGATGATGTCGAGCGGTTCCAGCGGTCTCTGGCGAACGCGACGTTCGCGGGGCCGCGAGCTGCAGGAGGCTCTGGGGGCACATCCAGAGCTGCGACAAATCTGTCATCGAAGACTGGAAGCCCCGGGTCCATGATTGCCTCGTCCCCGAACCCACCGAGAAGTAAGAAGAACACCGAATCATCACCTTCGTCCTCCGTGCCTGACAGAGCGGCCTTCCCCCGCGGGAGCGCGAATTTGTCGCGTGCTGATGTCAATGCCCGTGATCATTACGGTCGTACACTGCTGCATCACGTTGCTTCGTCCTCGAAACCTACCGCCTTCAAGTTTGCACACGCTTTGTTGGAAATTCGATTTATCGATATATATGCGCAGGACTGGGAGAGCGGATGGACGGCTCTGCATCGGGCTCTTTACGCTGGGAATGCCACAATTGCTCTGGCGCTCATGGCGCGCGACCTACAGGACATGACAGATTTCAGCAAAGGTGGAAATACGAGTCATCCGAGTGGTGGCCTGATCAAGATCAAAGACCGTGAGGGTTGCAGTCCCTTTGACGTCTTCGGGGCGACTATTAGAGCCCGCGACATTAAGCATCTCTCTGAAAAGTGGCCGAACCCAGGCCTTGATGATGACGATGATGATGATGCTCTGGGCAGCGATGCTGCTTCGAATGCTGCCTCAAACTTTGGAGATGATGAGGAAGATGGGCCATACGCTCTTAGGAGTGCCCTGAAAGGGACCGTGAAAATTTCCGCCGATGAAGTTTTCACACTCGGAAGCAACAAGAACCTGAACCTTGGTCTAGGGGACCAGGATGACAGACAATTTCCTGAGCGTATCTCTTTGAAGCGCCCTGGGCATCTTTTGCGCCGATTTTACCGCGAATACCAAGAGAAATTGGAACACCTAGGGCTTGAGGATAGCGCTCCCAAGAGCAAATCTACTGAGCTGCCCACGTTGATCAGAAACAAGCCAATGAAGTTACAAGACATTATCATGTCTAAACTGCATACCGCCATAATTACAGATGACCCCGAGGCTAATCTGTTCATGTGTGGATTTGGACCTGGAGGCCGCCTAGGAACGGGAGATGAGTCCACGCGTTTCACCTTTGTTTGTATTGAAACGGGAGGACTGGAGGGGAAGAAAGTCGTATCAGCTGCTCTGGGTCAAGACCATAGCCTGGCAATTACCGAGCAGGGTGAAATTTTTAGCTGGGGAAGTAACAAATTCGGGCAACTTGGCTATGGCCTGCCTAGGACTAGCAACAAAAACGACATTCCCGTCCAGACGACTCCTCGCCAGATCTTTAACCCGTTCAAGAAAGAAACGATCTTAGGCGCAGCAGCGTCGTCTATCCACTCGGTGGTCTTCAGTACCTCAGGTCTCTATACGTTTGGCAAGAATGAAGGTCAGCTTGGCTTGGTCGATTCTGATGCGCGTTCGCTTGAGGTACAAACGACACCACGACGTGTTGGGGCATCCCTTTTCAGTTGTCCAATCAAGATGGTGTCTGCAATTGACCGTGCTACGTCTGTGCTTCTTCAGAACCACGAAGTCTGGGTTTTCTCGTCATATGGCTATTCAAAACTCTCGTTCCCACTGGAGGTGAGCTCCAGGTTTATCAGGGATAGCTTCATGGCAACCAGATATGACAAGACTGCGAACCGTGTGGTCAAGATTGTATGTGGAGGCAACACCATATGTGCATTATCCAGCTCTGGTGATGTGTTCACTGTTCAAGTCAACCAGTCCGATAATTCTCCGGTCTCAACATCCACAACCAATCCCGCAAAGATTCGTAATTCGTTATCTGCCCCTGTTCGAGCATGGTCCGTTAAGAAATCATACATGGCAGCGAGTGATGTTGATGTCGGACAAGACGGCTCGATCATCATCTGTACAACGTCTGGATCTGCGTGGAGAAAGGAACGGCGGACAAAGAACAAGGAGGGAGCCTCCAAAGAATACAAATTTGCCCGCATACCTGGTCTCTCACGGGCAGTGGCAGTGCGCAGCAATGCCTTCGGGGCCTATGCTATCACTCAGCGTGAGTGTGAAGTGACTAGAGAACAAATTCATGTCGGACAAAGCAGCCTTTGGGATGATATGTTGCCGTTGTCCCCATTTACAATGCCAGTCATGGAAGAGCTGGACTCTATCCTCGATGATGACGCTCAGAATGTCCCGCTTGTGCTTTCCTCTGGGAAAAGTATCCAAAGAGCCATACTTTCGTCCTCGGATGTTGAAAATCAATTCCTGCCCGTATGGACCGAGGGGACTGTTTGGGTGACCAGCTCCCTATCTGACTCTAGCATTCCTGTTCATGAGTTCCTTATAGCTGGTCGTAGTCCTGTTTTGGGAAAGGCATTGGCTGAGTTCCGGCGATCATATTATTCATCTGTCCCAGACGTTTTTGACATTGAATACGGGGAGGATGGACATCCCCAGATCTGCCTGCAAGGTGTTGATTCCTTGACGGTTATGAATGTGGCCTTTTTCCTTTACGCAGATGGCATTCTCGATGTTTGGCGCCTAGCAAAGAGCTCACCCGCAAACTCGGCCCGTTTCCGGCAAGTCCGCACTGAAGTTATGCGGGTTTCTATGCAACTGGGCCTGCCAGCGCTGGAGCGGGCAGCACGACTAATGGTCGAGCCGCAAAGAAGCCTGAAGACAGACATGGCTCACGCCATCAACCACTCATTCTTATTTGACAGCGCAGACGTGACTGTTCAGCTCAAAGACGATACAATCAAGGTGCACAGCCAGGTCGTGTGCCAGAGATGCCCATTCTTTGACACTCTTTTCCATGGTTACGCGGGTGGAAGATGGCTAGACTCGCGAAAAGCGGAGTCAGACCAGAGTGTGCATGTCGACCTCAAGCACATTGATCGCTCGACGTTTGAATTTGTCCTGCGTTACCTATACGCCGATACAGAGGAACGCCTGTTTGATGAAGTTCGGACCAAAGATCTTGACGACTTCATTGACTTGCTTCTGGATGTAATGTTCGTGGCAAATGAGCTGATGATCGACCGACTATCTCAAGTGTGTCAGAAGATGCTTGGTCGTTTTGTCACAACGCGCAACGTGTGCTATTTGCTCAATTCCATTGCCCCTTGCTGTGTCACGGAGTTCAAGGATGCCGCCCTGGAATATATCTGCCTCAATCTCGAGGCCATGCTCGCTAATAGATATCTCGAAGATTTGGATACTACGCTCCTTGGGGAGTTGGATCTGATCTGCCGCGAGAATCAGCTAGCATGCTGGCCCATATCCCGTGGGCGTAATTCTGAGGAGTATGTCTTCGAGAAATACCCCGAAATTGTCAGCTCCGTGGAAGCAGATAAGCAACGAAGGATCGATGCCATGACTTTGCAGTCCCGTCTAGGTCGTCTCGAGGATTATGACGTGCCAGCGCGGTCAACGCCTAACGTGAAGGCCACTTCATCTCCATCTGTACGCAAAGGAAAGGCCAGTGTATCTGGAGAGTCACCAAATGTTGGTAGTAGCCCAATGCTGAAGCCAAGGCAGTCAACTGGGGATCTCATGTTTCAAATGGACGATGAGGCTCTTATGTCGCCAAGTAATTCGAAAGGCAAGGGCGCCATGCGTGGACTCAGGTTCACAGAAGGCATACCTGAAAATCAATCACACCCAGACTCCCCAGCTTTGGGGGCAAGCGTCCCAGAGGCTGAGTCCTTGGGCGATCTTGGTTCCTTGAAGGACCAGATGTCTTCCGTGCCAGATTCGCTACTAACACAGTCCCCATCTGAGTTCAGGGCAAATACTCGAAACCAAAAACAAGCCCTAGCATCTAATACCCCTTCTGCGCCATGGACCTCGCCAATGATTTCGAGTTCCAAGAAGGATATTAAAGACATCATGGGAGAAGCATTACAGTCTCGGGTATCAAACCTCACGCTGGGCATGGCAGATCGACGCGAAAGCAGCGGTAGCTTTGTACCCAAGATTTCCCAAAAGGAGCGAAAGAAGCGTCAGCAACAACAGATGCAAGAGCAGCTGGCTGCCGAGCAGAAGGCGAAAGATGCACGACAGAACCCTTGGCAGAAGCCAGCAACTTCTTCTCCAGCATCGCTGCCTCGACTTGATCCTCTGCCAGGCCAAAGCGCCCCGGCTTCTGAGGCTGTTAAATCGACCCAACGGTCCATGACCATGCGGCAGACTGTGGCCGGCACGCCGCCGCCAAATTCAAAGCCGGTGGCTACGCCTGTGCAAACACAACGCCGCAGTGTGTCAGGTAATCCACAGCCTTCTCCTCTTTCGAAACCGATATCACCACAGCCAGCCATCCAGTCAATTCGTCATATCCCACGCCCTGACCTATCTGCATCACGTTCTCCATCCTCTGGCTCGTACTCTCTGTCGACCATTTTGCTCCAGCAACAGACCGAAAAAGAAGCAATCCGTGAGGCAGCCACAGCCAAGCATAAGATGCATGAGATCCAGGCCGAGCAGGAGTTCCAGCAGTGGTGGGATCAAGAAAGCAAGCGTGTGCAAGGGCTGGTAGATCCCGAGCCAAATGAACCCCGCTCCGGAAAGGACGGACGAGGCGGCAAGGCGCCTGGCGCTGCCGGTGGCCAGCGCAAGCGTCGAGGTAATAAGAATACCGGTGATGGACCTCCCCAAGATCACAGACGCGCATCGGCTCAAAGCTCTGGGCATACAACTCCCAAAACGAATCAGAGTGGTCAGGCCCCAGCCCAGTCCCAAAAAGGCCCGAATAAAAATCGTGCTGGAGGTACGAATGCTAATGGTCGTCGTGGAGGTGGTAACCCACGCGGTAGAGGCAAGAACGACATAACAGCTTGAGAAGAAGGCATTCATTCTCTCAGTGGCTTCTCTTCTGTGGGTATTATTTTTAGGTCTCGGGATACTTCCTATTGTACATGTTCGGCTTCCATTTAATTTCCACCGAGATACGATTGCTTCTGAACTACAGTATCAGCGGTTGTTTCATTGCGATTTCTTACCATCTACTCATACCCCTTCCTTTCACCTATACACCATATTTGGTCTTCTCGTTCATTAATTTAGAATCTGTTTGGGCAAATATGGCGTTTTAGTGAAGTACTGGTCACTTACGAAAGACCGGTATAGATTGATAGACTGCCTGTTATTGATATACTACTTCTGGTGAATTTACGAACATCTCCCTTTCAAGATATGATGAATATTTTGGGCACCTTTCTTTCACAATCAAAATTAATTCGCCGAGAATAGACTAAAAATTAACAACATTCAGTTTCCAACCCTATGAACGGGCTTCCCATCGCACCATTGCCGGCTGCATAGGACGCGAAAAGAGAGACTAGCATAGCAAGAAGTCAGCCACCTATCCTCAACCCAAGCCAAAAGAAACCGAAATGACTTACCGAGTAATCCGTGTTCGGCACTCCCTCCCTGCCCTCAGGATTGAAAAACCTGAACTCCCTCACAAGCGTGGCAATAATAACCTCCAAATTAAGGTAGGCGAACTTCTCACCAATACAACGATGTCTACCAGCTCCGAACGGCAAGTACGGACTGCGCGTTCCCTTGGAAACAGCTCCATATCCATAATCCACCGTATCAGAAGCATCCTCAACCTCAACCCGACTCTCCCAGCGATGCGGATTCCACCGCAACGGATCACGGAAATGCCGCTCATCCCGCGCCGTAACACCAGGCGAAGAGAGCAGCGTATGCGACGACGGAACAACAAACTCCGTCCCAGGCACCGGCATCGGATTCTTCACTTTCCGCATAAGCGTATGGATAGACGAGTGGATCCGCAACGTCTCCTTGATCACATTATGGTGCAGCGGGAGCTTATCCATATCCTTATACTGCAGCGGCGGGAGATCAGCGCCCAAATTCTGGATCTGCTCCGCATACAGCTTCTCCGTCATCTCAGGCTGCGAGGCAAGTCGCAGAAGAATCCAGCAGCTAATCGCAGACGACGAGTGCTGACCCGCCATCAACAGCGTGATCATCATGTGCGCGATCTCCTTGTCTGGGATTGGTGTCCCGTCGCGGTACACGCAGCGCATAAGGTTCGAGATCATGTCTGTGCCTTTGCCCTTATCCCTGGAGTCGACGTTGTCTTCTCCGGCTTCCCGTCGCGCTTGGATGATTTCAAAGTAGATCTCGCGCATGCGTGCGTGTGCTTTATCGCGCTTGCGGTTGTTCGGGAGCGGTGCCCAGGGGAGCATGAAGTTTATTGGGGTGAAGCCGAGGTCGAGGTCGTGGAAGAGTTCGGCGAACTCGGAGGTTAGTTTGGAGCGGACTTCTTCGCCTTGTAGGGTGCGGGCTGCTGTGAAGATGGTTATTTCGGCCATGGCGGCGGCGAGGTCGATGGTGCCGGATTGGCCTTTGAAGTTGGGGGATGATTTTATGTAGGCGCTTGTTTCATCGGCGATTAGGGGGACATAAGATTCTAGGGCTTCTTGGCTTAGGCCGTATTTGATGAACTGGGTTAGGGGGTTGGGTGTTAGCTCTAGATGTTGGATATGGGAGGTGTGATGGGTAATCAGAAGGAGTTATACCTTCTTTTGCTCCATAAGTTTGGAGTTGGGACAGTCGTAGACAACATCAGATCCGAAGACGGGCGTTGTAAGCTTGCCGTAGACTTCTTCGGCGTTGACGTCCTTTAACTTTCCATTAAGGATGAATTCATTGCCTTCAACGCCGAGGTATACCGTTGTTTTCTTGCCGAGCAGGATGAAGGTGAAGATGTCGCCGTACTAGGGGTGTTTGTTAGTAGGTGTTGTCTTTGACTTTGAAAACATCGAGAGCTGCACGATATACACACCTTGGCACGAGAAGCGAAGAAAAACTGGTACGGATCCATGCCATAGGCGACTGTACTTCCAATAAAAGGAACCCAGTGAAAGACAACAGGTGGTTCCTTTCTGTTGTAGAAAACGAGCTGCTTGATCACATTGAGGACGATTGACACCAGAACGAGTCCGGTGGTATAGTATGCAATGCACAGGATCTGACCTGCTACCAATGGGACAAGATCCATGATTTTCTTTTGATCCGACACGTAATGGGAGTATGAAAGAGCTTTGAAGTCTGGAGTGCTTCGTATGAGGCTATATAGTTAGGGTTTTGTAGGGCAAATCAGGAGGGGAGGATTGGCGATTAATCATCAGGTCAGGCCATTCAGCCCTTCCCCGGATGCCCACCAGCCGACAGGGGCCAGTCCCAGGCAGCTGATTTGTTTTGGAAGTACTGAGTGGGCATACTGGGCGTAGTGGGTTGTGATTACCATCTAAATTTGTGGCATTGGCTACTCATATCAACATAATGGAGCAAGAATGCAGGGCAAAAGAGCAAAAATAACAGAGATAATTTAGTTCAACCTGATCGCTTTGATGAAAATCCAGAATGCAAACGCCCAACAATAGAGAGCCAACCGTCATAAACATAAAGGGGGTGAAAAATAATAAATTAGCCGTGGATGGCGACTTCTCGGCTCTCCCACATCCGGCGGATCAGCATGGCGCTGTCGTTAATTTGAAATTCTTCGTCATTGTCACCACTCACATCGCGCGAAGCTTCGGCTGAAGTGGAGAGGATGCGATGAGATGGATCATTAGACTTGGCGGCCTTTGCAGTATTGATAGGCTCGTTTGTCGCTGGATCAGAGGCGGGGTTTGGATTACGTGGTTGGGATTTAGATGCAGGGCTGGAGCTAAGACGACTGTGCCGTTTGCCCTGCTGTAGCAGGGGCAGTGAGGGTGCTGATTTGACTGGTTTGCCGAGAGCTGATCCTTGCGCCGCTTTGTTGGCTCGGAGAATATGACGCAGACGAGCAAAGCTCTGGCCGGTGGGAGACTGGAAACGCCGCACGACCATCAGTTCCAGGGATGTCTTCTCATACGCCTTGCGGATATGACGGGTTTCGCTGTCGTGTCCTGCACCAGCTCGACCGTCGCCGTTGAGCCCCCTGCCGGCGTCATAAGTGCCGTGGCCAGCGGCAATAAATGTTGGATCAATGGCAGATGACGGAACTGCTGCAGTCACTCCATGGTTATCGGGAGGAGAGTTATTGAGCGTGGCAGTACGTTGAAGCCAAAGCTTCTGTTGTGTGCGAGATGGCAGGTCAGCACCACGCGGCCGCGCAGGAGATGCGGTCAACTTGGCCGCCGCACTGTTCGGAGAGGGTGGTGTTTGTGGGTGATAGTGCGGGAGGAACGACGAGGGGGTATTTGGGTCTGAATCGGTGCGAGAAGATGCCTGCATGCTATTCTTGTTGTTCAAAATGAACTTGGAGACTCCACCTTCCATAGAAGATGAGGTGGCGTGCGGGTGAGAGCCAGGCATGCTGCCCATGCTGGCTGTAGAGAATGTCCGCCGAGCGTTGTCCTGGCCAGCAGCCAGGTTGAGAGATGCGCTACTACGCGCTGCGGGATTGAGATTCTTGGAGTCTGGCTTCACCATAGCCGAGATAGAGGACATGGCAGGGGGCGCTTTGGATGAGCGCTTAGGGCTTAGGAGGCGGGTTGCTATGTCGCTCTGTTCAGTGTGCTGACTAGTCTCCTCGGCCTCTTCTTCCGAGTCCTGCTGCTCAGCTTCCTCTTCCTCATCCTTATCCTCATCCTGTTCAGTACGCTCTCGGACAAACTTAGTGGTGATTGACTCGGGGAGACTGGTCGCTCGAGGCATTTGAGGATATGGTCGTTTCACAAACGTAAGGTGGTCGACAAGAACGGTACTATTATCTGCGCTGGGATTGGATGGTGCCACCGAGTTGCGCCTCGTACTTTCGGGTGACTGCGTGGTATCTTCCCACTCAGCGTCGTCGGTCTCGTCATCCCCCAGCTCAAAGCCGACCGTCTTTTTCTTTATCGTGCTGGAAGTTGGACGCTCCGTCACCAACGCTTTCTTCCCAACGGCTGATGGATTCCGTCGTAACACAGGAGTGGAATAGTTTCTTTTCATGGAAGGATTAGTTGTATGATCATCCACGTTATCCCAGCGAACGTGTCCGCTGTCCTTCGGGCTCGCTACTGGAGTTGCGGGGGCCGACTTCTTCCGCTGATGATGCCGCCCAGTAGTCTCAGGAGCTAGTTGGAACCGTTGGAGCTTGTTGAAGTTTTTGCCGGTAGAGGGGTTGCGGTGGTGATTGCGGTGAGCACCGACAACATGGGCGCGGTGAGGTTTATGGTGTAAAGGTGGCTTCTGCGTGTGCGACAGCGACAGGTCATTAGGATTGGCGCGCGTGACGACTGCATGGGACGACACTGCACGGCGACCGAGACCCGGGCGCTTGACAGGGGAAGAGGTATTTGAGACGTTAGAGGTAGGCATGGCAGTAAGCGAAGAGCTCGCAGAGGAGCCACAGGCGGGTAATCAGCTGTGCTCTCGGGGCATAGAATGTGGGGATTGGCCGAGGCAAGTTGATCAAGACGTCTCACGGCAGACTAGAGTGGGCATGCAGGCAAAAAGCAATGAAGACTCAATTATTAGAAGCCGGGTTACACCGGTTTTAACGGCCACCAATAATGAATGAAGAATCAAATGAAATGCGAAAAGAAGAACAGGAGAGAAATCCGGGGGCAAATTAGAGAAGTGAAGAAGAGAGAGGGTGATCTCGCTGTCTTCGGCGATTAAGGAGCGGGTAACAATATTGTGGAATGCCTAAGGCAGAGACAACACTTCTGGGCCAAAAATGGTATAAATGGAACAATCTAGGACGATTTAGTCCCGTGACTAAATAGCAGGAAGAATAATTTAAGACAAAGTACCTTTTGGCACAGGTATTGGAAAAATAGGCGATGTCTGTTCGTGTATACTTGAGACCTCTCCATTCCCACTGCAAGCTACACATTCAATCTGCTAAAAGTCTTCAGGTATCATCGGGCGAGAAAAAAGAAAAAGAAAAAAAGAAAAAGAAAAAAGAAAACGAACAGATAAAACAGATAAAACCATAGATAACGCCGGCGAAAAAGGAAAAAAAAAAAGAGTTGTGACTACGCTATAGCTCAATCAGGTTTTCCTCCACTGGCCGTGCTGGTTGCTGGTAAGGCGGTTGCGGAGTCTCCTGTGCATACGACCCCGGTTGCCCAGCGTTAATTGAAGGGTAGGCAGATGGCACAGCATTATGAGGTTGTTGAGGCTGGGACTGTGACGGGTAATAGTAAGACTGAGAAGGGCCAGTTGCCTGCTGATGCAGTGCTGGCGCAGTAGGCGGCACAGAATAGCCTGGCGATTGCACATACCCGGCAGATGTGTGTTGCTCGGCCACGGGGGTAGGGCCGCTGGGAAGCGCACTGGCCTGGTATTGAGAGTCCCGGCGCATAATAGGCGATGGCTGATATGAGGTTTCTCCGCCGGGTGACTTGGCTGAGTCTTGGTCGTGTGGTCCTGCGTAATATTGAGCCGGGGCGCTTGGTGCTGGGGTATTGGTATAATTATTTGGAATGCCGTTGCTGGGTGAAGGTGGTCCAAGGGTCGGGTAGGTATTTCCACCCCATGTATGACCGTAAGACTCATTTGTGGGAGCCCCGTGTTGAGGTTGTGATGAGTAGGTGGGTAGACCTTGGAACCCATCGCCGTTCACTTGCCGCGGTGCATACATGGTAGTAGGTGGGCGAGAGCTGTCCAATTGACTTCCATGATAGAAATTCTCGGCTCCGCCCTGGGTATCAGGCGCGTGAGCAGGGAACGCTGGCTGAATATTTGGATACTGCGCCGCCCCAGGCACAGCTCCATGGCCAAGGGTGTGTTGAGAATAGGCAACTGTCAGGCGCTCTTCCAGCATCCGGTCGTAGTAACGTACAACCGTAGAAAGCTTGGCATGGAGATCCAATAATGTATCTATGACGATTAGCTCGCGGCTCAATAAATAAAGTGGGTAAGACTGCTGAACTCACCATGCTTACTCATGGTCTCTCCATAGCTCCGAGCCAGCTTTGGTCGAAGCGCACCGATACTCTCATACAGCTCTTGGATTTGCGGTTCTCTGAGAATTGTGCCCGGCGGCTGATGCTGGAGCCGATCAACCAGTGTAGAGAAGAGGTGAATATTCTCGGTTTCAACAGGGGTTAGTTCATATGGATTTTTAGGCAATGGGGTGGGTGTGCTAGAGGAATCGCGCAAGATAGAACTAGGAGTGGGCACGTTCTTCAATGCGGCTGCATGGTTTTGCTTGTGTTGTTCCATATCACGCAGGGATGCTTCAATCGCAGCCTTGAGGTCCGCATCTTCATCGTCCGCATTCTCCGGCGGCGGGGCAGTCTTCGCGGGTTCTGGAGCATTGCCTGTCTGCGGTACAAATCCTGAAGGGCCCCTGCCCTCGGCTTCATCAAGACTCATTTGCAACGCCCGACGCAGGTCCTCATCGAATCCCGTATCCGCTTTACCAGCACGAGGTTCCATTGTGTTAGATTTGCTGATAGAGTTGTTTTTGAACGTGGATCGATCCGAAATTCCCGGTGGCGCAAATGACTTGGAGGTCAATTTTGCATGACATCCATCATCTACTCTGACTGGCTGCAGGATTCCAAGATGCGGTAAAGGAATGGTCTTGCTTGAACACTGGGCGTCGAAAACATTACCGCAGTTACGGCAGTGGTGTTTGCGGTTCATAAAACTGAAGGCAGTCCGACATCGCATGCAGACTTCAGAGTCGATCCACTCTGGGGGCTGAGGCAGATTCACAAATTAGCTTCTGCTTCAGAGCGGAGGGTTGAGGCACACTCACTGCGCTACTTTCCAGCATACTGCCGCTCATTTCTGTCTTCGGTGGAAATCGGTAGCCTTCATTCTGCAATTTGCGATATGTCTCCCCCAAATACATCAAATCCATACGGCCCTGTGCAGCCATAGCCCAGTTCTGAATAAGCTCCAATATTTTCCCCTGGACCTCGGCATTAAGGGGAGCGCCTTCGGATTTCAACAATGAGACAAGATTATCCATGAATTCCCGAGACGCGATCTCGGCCAGGAAATGGGTGCCTCCGTTTTTGACACATGTATCCGTTAACTGGAGGGGCAGGCTTATCAGCGCTTGTTCCAAGCCTATCATCAACGGGGAGCAACGTCTCACCTTCAATGTCGCCAGCTGAATATTGGGATTCCTATTCTCGAGTCGTCGTTTCAAAGACCGCATCCCATCCTTGGGCTGAACGCTCTTCGATCGAACCATATCCGATATTTCCAGATTGAGGGCAATGTCTTCTCTATGAGCGGGTTAGCCAAGTGATCATTTATTTTAGACAATCCAGGTACGCAGCCCCGGTACATATGGGTATGATAATGACGCGGCAATCAAAACTCACAGGGAAGAAGCTGTCGCCCGCTCGATTTGCTCATCGAGCGGCGATGTTGAAGAGAACCAGCCTGCCATAGTAAAGGCGAAACACCCGATGTGCGTGTAATATCCAAGAAACACAGGTTACAGCAGCTTGCAGAGAGCCAAGACACTTAAATGCAGTAAAATATGAAGATCAGGCTGGAAAGTCGGAGGAGGAGCTTCCAGGCACCTCAATAGTGACTAAGCCCCTGGCGTCATAGGTTGGAGGCGGTGAAGTATTGTCATCTGATTACCCCAGAGGCATCCCGCATTCCAAGGTTGCGTCCCTGGATCTGTCCTCTTTACTCTATTTTTTCATTGTCTTTGCAATTCGAACCGTCAACTTTTGGGCGGATTGGTTACGCCAGTGGTTTGACTGTGCTCTCTTTGTTTTACTGGTATTGAGCATAACGATGCGTTAAGTCCGCTTGTCGCTGCCTGGATCTACCATGTCCTCCGATGCGGCGACTTTGCCATCTCCCCCCAAAAATGCCACCGGGGAAGGACAGCCGGCGTCCTTACTCGGTGGGGGATGACATGAATTCCAGCGGAAAAGTCAACGGACCGGATTCCTATCCCAAGGCCAAGACCCCTCTCATCCCACCGCGGCGACCTCGGTTCCCAAATATTAAAGACCTGCAAGACCAGGCTGCTGCGTTAAATGTTAACGATACTACACCGGTATGTGCCGCACTTACTGACAATCGTAAGAATTAATTCTTCTAACAGGGATCATAGCTTAATATTCTCTTGCCAACGGCCGCCGATGCAATCGAAAAGGCCAGGAGCCTTGCAGATGACGACTACAACGACAAAGCCTACGTCCAGTACCTTCGCGCCTCCGAAATTACTATCAATCTGATCCCCCATCATCCAGATTATCGAACCGCCAGCCAACGCCCTGATTGGTACAAGGAGTTTGCCGATCTATTGAAGGCGGTGCGGTCCAAACAAGGCACTATGGATGCGATCAAGCGGGACATCATCGAGGATAATTTGGTCAGTGGCATGCAGCCAACCGGTATCTTTACATCCAGATCCCCAGAACAACCCCCGGCCACGCCACGGGGCCGTGAGAATCGAGAGTCTGGAACAAACTTCGCTAGAATGCCAAGTCCGACTCAGTATCAAAGAATGCCCGAGGCAGAGGCACATTCGCAAAGTTTTTCCAGTCCTCCAGATGACATGCTTGCGCAACGTTTTGCCAAACTCAAGGCGTCTTCTTCTCCGCCTTCTAACCAGTATGGGTTGGGAGCAAGTGCTGCTGGGCCGGGAAGCCCGATTGTAGGATCTGCAGGGCAGACCCCACTTCATCCGTCGAACGTACCCCTGGGGGCATACAGCTCCCCACCGCCAAGACGGCCATTGGGACCTCGCAGCATGGGATCTTCATCTAATGTGCCGACCATCCCACCGAAGCTTCCGCTTAACACGTCGTTACCACGTGCCCCGGACCCGGCCTATAGCCCTGTCTTCACCGTGCCATCAAAGCCCACTTCAAACCCACCTAGACGGTCAACCGAGAGCACACGCTCAGGCAATCTAAGATACTCACAATTCAGCAACTCGCCACGTGTCAGTCCAACCCGGGGAGGCTTGGATGACAATCCGTATAGATCTCTCACGCCCAATGGGTTGAATTCGGCGCGGGAGACGCGAAGCAACTCACCCGATTTGCCGTACAGCACAACTATAACTGCACAGAGCCTCCTTGAAAATCTGCGGAAATTCAATGTGTTGCTGATCGATGTTCGAACCCGAGACCAGTATGATAACGGTCACGTATATGCAAAGTCTATTATTTGCATAGAACCTGTGATTCTGAAAGAGAATGTGTCAGCGGAAGAACTAGAGGAGCGACTCGTTATTTCACCGGAGCATGAGCAGGCCTTATTTGAGAAACGGAACGAGTACGACCTTGTGGTTTACTATGACCAAAGCGCCGATTCAGTCAGCTATCTTGCTGGCTCGCCAGTGGGGACATCGGCACCCCATCTGCGGGCTCTTCACGATACACTTTACGAGTTCAATGCATACAAGCCGTTGAAGGCTGGGCGGCCTCCGGCTCTCCTGCTTGGTGGACTGGATGCCTGGATCGATCTTTTAGGGCAGCAATCCCTTGCAACATCCTCAACCGCCGCCGTCATGAGTTCTCTGCAGGCCAGAAAGCCCGTGCCTAGACCTGGTCGGCCCCTCGGGAGAGTGCCCACCATGGCTAGTGCGAATTCAAGCCTTGAAATTCGAAAGAGACGACTACGCGAGTTCACTCCTTTGAATTCGAAGGAATTGTCCGAGTGGATGGAGAAATCCAAAGTCGAGGAGATTGACCCGAGCACCTACGCTGAGGAAGATGCGCTGACGGAGGAACCTGAGGAGACGGGACCAGAGCCTCCAAGTCCATTTGTTCAGACATATGAGGCTTTCTTGCGTCGTTTCCCTGAACCGCACGATGTTCCACAGTCCATGACACAGGTGGATTCCCGCCCTCCCCCTGCCGCAGCTCCGAATTATGCTGCACACATGTCAGTGGCCCCCTCTCGACCACCCCCCTGCTGTGCCTCGTCCCAGCTATAGTGGCGTCTCCGACGGACGACAGATCCAGCCTCATTTGCAACGACAGAATTCTGCGAATCGGACGGCCTTGTACGCCCCAAGCTCTCGCCTAGATCGCATCAAACTTCCGCGGACTGGATTGACCAATTTCGGTGTGACGTGCTACATGAATTCCACCATACAATGCCTCAGTGCAACAATCCCACTAAGTAGGTTCTTCATCGATAACCGATTTCGCTATTATGTACAAAAGAATTGGAAGGGGTCTCAGGGCGTTATGCCGGGACTTTATGCGAACTTGACCCGGTCGCTATGGAAGAACGATATTGAGGTCATCATGCCGACCTCGTTCCGGAACTTCTGCGGACGCTTGAATCGAGAATGGGCCATTGACCGGCAGCAAGATGCCAAAGAATTCTTCGATTTTGTGGTAGATTGCCTCCACGAAGATCTCAATATCAACTGGCAGCGAACGCCGCTTCGACCTCTGACCTTTTCGGAGGAGATGAAACGAGAGCGGATGCCAATGACCAAGGTTTCCCGAATTGAATGGGACCGCTATTGCCACCGCGAGGAGTCTTTTATCTCGTCACTATTCGCGGGACAACATGCTAGCCGATTGCGTTGCACGACCTGCCACCAAACCTCCACTACCTACGAGGCCTTCTACAGTATCAGCGTTGAAATTCCACCCACAGGTGCCGGTGATATCTATCAATGTCTCCGTAGCTACTGCAAGGAGGAGATGCTGAGCGGCGACGAGGTCTGGAAGTGCCCACACTGTAAATGCAAGCGAATGGCAACCAAGCAGATCATCATCACGCGAGCGCCCCAGATTCTAGTCGTCCACTTCAAGCGCTTTTCTGCATCCAAGACCCAAAGCGCACGGAAGATCCACACCCCCATCGAATTCCCGCTTCACGGTCTACGGATGGACGATTTTGTGATTTCTCACCCTCCCCCTCCCCCTCCGGAGCCCGGCATGCCGCCCACCACCGGCGCCACGGTCCCACCGTTTACCTACGATGCCTTTGCTGTGCTGCGGCATCTTGGGTCTTCGATGGGCAGCGGACACTACATCTCATTGGTCCGCGATGCGGAGCGGCAGTGCTGGCGGAAGTTCGATGACGATCGGGTCACGGATTTCAATCCGCGGGAGCTTCGGACGCGGGACCGGTTACAGAACGAGCAGGCGTACATTGTGTTTTATGAACGAGTTCCAGCGAAATGAGCGTTTTGGTTTCTAGCATTGTCATGATCACGATTGGATAGAGGTTTTGGGTATATATTATTATGCACATAGTATAATGGATATTATACAGTCTAGTACCTACCTAGGTACCTGGTGCTTCATACTTCCTACCTCTTACCTAGGTAGTAGTTATTGTATATCCCTTCTTAATTCCGCCCAGCGGAAAGCGGATCCCGACGGTGCTACCCGAGACTTGATCCCCGAGGTTACGGTTAACCAGGCAGAGTTGTTAGGCAGTTGAATTTCTATACTATATACCTATGTACTATATTCTATAGACTCTAGACTATGGCTTATACTATACTACAGTACTATACTAGCCCGCTAACATATCTAAAGAATTAAAGATTAATGAATTTAAGAAATGTACATAAACCAAGGCCAGATCTCCTCTCTAATAAGCAGCCCCTGATTCGTCCAGACCCTATCTAACACAACATACACATACATATTATCAGATTCAGATAGATACATAAATACATGGAGTGACAGACAGTAAGATAGAAAGTGATCGAATTCCTAGAATTAATATAAATCCAATTAGAACCCTCCCTTTTCCTCTTATAAGCCGGGTGTAATTCACGGCATCAAAGTCCCCCGGTACCTGGGCCCCACCCGTCGAGACCGCCCAGCCGCACGTACCAGCGACAATGTTGGTTCTTTTTCCTCTTCTTTCTGGAGAACACATCTATCTCCCCTCTCCCCTCTCTCCCCTCTCTCTCATCTCTCTTCCTCTTGTTCTTGTACTCTCAGCTGATTTTTGGACTTTCTATTTCTCCCGAAATACCCCGTAAGTCGTCAACTTCCTATCTCCCAACATTTCTCGCCGTTTTCTCCTATCTATCGCCAATTCTACTCAACATCCAAACACACCCACTCTCTTCACTTGCCCAGTCTTTACAGAAATTCACTGACAACAGCAATCACATTCAGATACCCCAATTCACCATGTCCGAAGTCAAGGAACTCACCCTGCAGGAGGTCTCTGAGCACAACAACAAGAAGGATCTCTACCTGATCATCAACGACAAGGTCTACGACTGCACCACATTCGCCAATGAGCACCCGTACGTTGTCTTCATATCTATATCCACTACCACCGGATGTAGCATCCCAATCCCCGAAGCAAAGAACAAGCGCGAGCGAGAATAGAAGAGAGAGAGAGAGACAAAAACAAGAGCCAAAGAGAAAGGAAAGGCCACCTCGGCCTATTCTCTCCCCTCATCTCGCATCGCTTCACCCCATATCAAAACCCCAGAACAAACCAGCTAACAACTCTCAGCGGTGGCGAGGAAGTCCTCCTCGACCTCGCCGGCCAAGACTGCACCGAAGCCTTCGACGACGTCGGCCACAGCGATGAGGCGCGCGCTCTCCTCGACGACGGCATGCTCGTCGGCAACGTGAAGCGCATGGTACGCACCCCAAAGCACAAAATATCCCAACATCCTCAATACTCAATACACCGTTTCCCCTTTCCCCACACTCCATGTGTTCCCCTTCTACCCTCGGCTCCTAACCCCACACAATCACATGGGCACCAATACAATACTGACACCAAAATAGCCCGGTGACCCCTCCCCCAAGGCCAAGCAAACCACCAGCACAGACTCTTCGTCTTCTTCCTCCGCCTCCGGCTTCGGCGTCGGTCTCTACGCCGTCATCCTCATCGGTGGCGCCATCGCTTACGGCGCATACAACTACCTCCAGGCTCAGCAGGCTCAGCAGTAAACTAGCTGTCGGGGGTGTTTGTATTTTGCAATTAGATGATTTGAGATTTGATTGAGAGGACTAGTGGCTATGGTCTGAATGCAATGCAGATCTGAGATTTTAAGACCCGTCCATGGATGGGGAGGGGAGTATGGCTAAAAGAGCAAAGAGCAAAGAGAGCGTTTTTCTGTTTCGGGGCCTTATGAGTATTCAGCTCTTTTTTTTTATATTACCTTTTTTTTTATCTATTCACATACTTGGATTAATTCTTTTTTCTCGGAATATGGAAATTATCAACATCTGTTATGGACCTCGGGACTGACCTCGACCTTTCGATATGAAAATCAACCCGAACTTGGAATACGGCAATTGACCAGATCGGGAAAGAGGATCGTCGCTCCCAAAGGAGTAAAGGACTCCGGTGACTGATCCCCCTCATCCCCTCATCTCTCCAAGATATCTCCAATATCTCCAATTCTTTCCAAGGCGATTTCTAATAGCCCGGAGACGAGAGGAGATAGCGGGATATTGCGTCCGAGCTTGGCTGTTCGACGGCGTTCGATCCTGTTCCGCTTAGTAGGCAATCTGCATTGCAACCTCCCATGTATATACCGTAGCATGTCCTTGGGTAGATTAGATACACTGGGTTACAAGCCATGATGGAGTCAGATTACTTAGATTGGAAAACCACCTGGGTAGTCAACACTCCTTCTCTCATGAGCCACAAGAGTCCAATCAATTCCTCGTAGACAATCTGCATCAGACCTGGGGAAATAGCTACAAGAAAAGAAGACAATAGGATGAGAAAGGCGAAAAGATATAGATGCAAAAAGCAAGATCAAAAAGAAGCTCTTTTAAAAACCAATATTCATGAAATAGATACCAAAAAAAGAAAGATGAAAACAAGAATCGAAGTGAAAAGCCAGAAGAAAAGACTAAAATGAATACTGTTCCCGCTCGCTCGAATCCAAGGCAGAGAAGGGTGGTGTAAGAGTCGGTTTTCTATGTCAGATCAAAACCACTGTCGCTATAACAACCCATAGCCACTCACCGCGCAGAGGGGTGAAGTCCATTCTGCACGGCCTCCAAGATCATCTCCTTGGCCTCTTCCAGGCCACTGGGGCTACCCCGGATCTCAATCGCTTCACCGCGAGCCTGCTCCTTGGGCACATTGATACGGCAACCTGTCTTCTTGCGGATGGCGTTGATCTGGCTGCCGCCCTGGCCGACGACGAAGCGGTAGGTTTTAGGGTCCGGCAGGATCAGGTAGCCCGTAGTGGACTGTTGGGTTGCGGAGGCGAGATTCTTCTCGATGACGGCGCGCGCCTTGGCCACGTTCTCGGGGGTGCCGCTGAGAACCCAAGGGAAGGGGCTAGAGGGGACTTCCGTGGCGTTGTTGTCCACGACAGTCCAGGAGTGTGCATCGGCGGTTACATTGGGGTCATCAATGATCAGGGGCATGTCGGTGCCTTCAGCTGTGGTGCGGGTGTCCTCGGCGGCGGAGGGGGCAGGCACGGGCACGGCCTGGCCGGCGTGGTCGACGGTGACCTGGTAGTCGTTGCGCAGGCGGCGGAAGATTTGGCCATTGTCGGCAAGGAAGTGGTGGAGGTGGCTGGGGACCTCGATGGTCTCCGCGTGCTGCTCCTTCAGCATGGACTGGATGTGCTCCTTAGCGCTTTGGACGGCGCTGCTGGGGCCCTTGAGCTTCACATCGGTACGGCCGGAGCCCTGCTTGGGGATATCAAGGGTGACGTTGAACTTAGTCTCAATCCCGCGGCGAGCCTCGCCTCCACGGCCGATGAGCATGCGGTGCTGGGCGGTGGGAACATCGAGGATTTCCGTGACCTGGTCCTGGCGCTCCTTGACGAACTCTTCGATCGCAGCGATGATGTTATCCACGATCTTGCCGTTGCCCTCGAGGCGGATGGTCGATTCGGTGCTTTCAGGACGGGGGAAACGGACCATTCTGGCGGCGCTGCCGTCAGTGGGGCCACCGGCCTCAGTGACGATCTTGCGGATGTTGGCACCTACATTAGTTAGTAAATGAAAACAAGCACATCACTTTGCATCAAAACTTACCGCCTCCACCGATCAAGGCTTTGTGGTACTTCTTTTCAACCTCAATGGTCTTAGTCACAGTGGCATCGAACTCGCTGGCCCGCTGCTGCAGGATCTTCTTGGCCTCAGCAACTTGCTGCTTAGTACCCTTGACGCGGATCTCCACGCGGCCCGATGCATCCGGCGCATCGTTGGCGTTGGGGACATCGATCTGGGCGCCGGTATCAGCACGAAGCTTGTCCATCTCACGGCCGCGCTGGCCGATCAGGGATGCGACCTGACTCTGGGCCACAGAGATAGAGGCAGAGTGACCGTGCTCAATGACATACTGCAGCAAGCTAAGAATCTCGTCACGAGCCGAGTCAGCGCCCTTGCTGGGGCCCTTGACGAGGACCTCATCGGGAGCCTGCTGAGCACGCTGGGGACGAGCACCACCAGCATCGCTGCCGGTTTCCGTGGCGTCATCGTTGGCAACAGTTGCGCGGGGGAATTGGACGCGGACAGAGTAACGATCCTGAAGACGGTTGACCTGGTTTCCGCGCTGGCCGATCAACTCGCGGTGGTATTGGGCGGGGACCTTGAGAATGTGAGTGGTCTCATCTTCCAACTTCTTGCCCATGTTGATGATGCGCATGCGGGTAGCATCCGCCTTGGCCTTGGGTCCCTTGACCTCGACCTTCCCGTTCTCCACCTTGATATCGACATCGAACTCCTCACGGAGCTTGTTGATGTTTTCACCACGCTTGCCAATCAGGAAGTTGGCGTACTTCTGGGGGAAGTCGAAGCTAGTGGTGTAACCACGCTCCAGATCGTCCTTCTCCTGCTCTACGACGAAAGCCTCCACCTTGGCGGCGAGTTCAGCCACCAGGCCAGAGGGACCCCGAAGGGAAACCTGACATTGAGAACCCTTGGCATCACCAACAATGGCACGGACAGGGATGCTGTCCTCGCCCTTGGCCTCTTGCTCGCGGTTGATAAACTTACGCGCCTTCTCCTGATATTTGGCAGGGACGGAGACAGACTTGGCGACAATGTCACGTTGGTCTCCGAGAGCGCCCAGGAGGTATTCCTGTGCCTCTTGCAGACCCTTCTCGAAGGCTGCAACATCTGCGGGAGAGGGGCGCTGTCTGGGGACCTCGAAGGAGGAGGCAGTCGAGGAGGGGCCTTCATAAACAAGAACAACTTCGGGGCAGTTGACATCATCCGGTACCATCAGGTGGACGCCATAGTCACCCTGAAGGGTGGTTGCGCTTCGGTCGCGCAAGTACTGGTGGAAGTACGGGTCCACAGAGACATGGCGGAGTCTAGAAGGCGGAAGAGCCTGGACTAGGTTCATGATATCGGAACGGGCACGAATGGTGTTCTTGCCGTCACGGGAGTAGACCTCCCAGGTGACGGGTCCGCCAACGCTAGGAGGAAGTGCAATGTGCGCATCGTAGGTCGATTCGAGTTCCTTAATAACCTGGCGGCGGCGGAGATACTGCGAGAGAGCGCTTGCGTGGGCGTGGGGGCCGGCGGGCGCATTGGGGTGCTGGCGGGACAAATCAATGCTAGCCATCTGCATGCTTGTCGCAAGATCCATAGCGTGTTCAATGCCAGCCTCGATCTGGTCAACGGGACCAGTGATAGTGAGGAACTCGCTCTCGTCGGAGGAAGGAGGCAGGACAATGGCACATCCAGTCTGTGCGACGAACTGGTGCAGAGCGTCGGGCTCGTTGCCCAAAATGAACTGGTGCTGGCCACGGTTAATGGCCAGCTGGCGCAGAGTAAGCTGCTGGCGCAATTGCGCAGCCAAGCGCTCAATCTCAGCCCGAGCCTCCTGTGCGGCAGCCCGTTCTCCGGAAATCAAAATGTGCTTATCAGGCACAGCCACGAACTGGACCTGGCCAGGGTTGGCTTCCTGAGGAGGGGGCTGGGTCGACCAAGTATCATAGCGCGGAACATTGATCTGCGCTTTTGTGCGCTCTTCAATAGCCCGCACGTTGGCGTCATGTGCACCTGCAATGAAGGGGAAGAACTCAGGAGGGACGGTCTTCAATCGGAAGCTCATGTTTGAACCACGCTCCTTGACAATCGCCTCGATCTCGCGGCGGGCCATCTCCGCGGCCACGGCATCTCCCTCGATCAAAATGTCGATGGTATCATCGTCATCATCGTCAGCAGCGTTGCCGTCGGCGCGGGGGACCTGAACACGAGCACCGGTGCGGGTCTGGATATCCTGCACAACGGTACCTTGACGGCCAATGATGTGAGCGCGGGCAGATGTGGGAATGGGAACACGGACGGATTGCTATTGAGACGAATCGGTTAGCCTAAATACCCGTTTTGCGCACGTCTATTCCACATACCTTAGATCCAACCTGTTGAGCCACCTCGCGGAGAGCCTGGCGCACCGCATCTACGGAGCCCTTTCCTTCGAAGATGATTGAGCCGCCAGGGCCACCGCGCATATCAACATTGGCCTTTGATCTGCGGGAGATATCCCGGAGGATATCACGGAGAGGCTTCTTCATCTGTCCACGGGGTTGCATCTGAGAGGGTGCTAGGCGGAGCTGTTCCATGTGCTTTCCGGGGAGGGCCATGATACGGGGAATCTCTGTTCCTGTGTCAGAAATTTGTCCAACCCCGGGGGGACTCCAAAATAATCCACGTACCCATTGACTTCGCGGGCGAGCCATTTGCGACAGTAGCAGCCGCGGAAGGTTTTTTCGCACCCCATGTAGCGGCCGCGGGGGCAGCAGGCTTCGGACCGCTGCCTAAAGCTGGGAACAATTCTTCGGATTGAACGTCGAATGTCGGGGCCTTTTTGGTGGGGGGCTTTGGGGAAGGAGTCGGAGAAGCGGTTTGGGCGATGGTGGTAGGCTCAGAGGTATCAGAGTTAACGAGGAGGGGTTCTTCGGGCTGCAGTGAGGTCGGAGGGGGTGTTTGAGGTCCTCCTCGTCCACGGTTTCCTCCACAGTGGCCTTGTGGGCCTCATCGCGGGCGTGCTGCTGTTCCAACATGGCAGCGAGGGATCCGCCGTTGGCAGAGGTAGATGCTTCAGAAGCCATTACAGGTAGTAAATTCGACAAGGGAATCGGGGTTGGAGACAAGATTGGTAAATGGGCTATGCACAAGATCCTGCAATCAAGACGGGCCGGGTCAGTATGAAATAACGACCGATCAAGGCAGATCAGGACAGATCACCGTAACCTCGGGTGTAGTCAATGGCAATGACACGGACTTCTAGATAACTCACAGGCGACAGTGTATCCTTCTCTTTGTGAATTGAGTAGGATATATAGATTTTCTTTCAGGAGAATGCGGATGCAATTCAAGAAAATGCAATAGCGATTTGGACTGACAAAGCGCCGAGAATCAAAAAGAGAGATACAGGGGCTCAAAGAGAGGAGCCACCTGAAGAGAATGTAGGTGTGGGAGAGGGAAGAAGACAAGAGGGAGGTGACAGGTGAGGGAAGAAAGGTAACCCCGGACAATCCAGAAAGTACAGAAAAGGCCAGGTCGAACATCCGGGGAGGTTTTCTCCGAGTCCGTTTCTACACTTTGACACTTGACACTCTTGACACTTCCTTTTTTTAGGAATTGATAGTAAATTGGATAGTCATTGACCTTGGACTTAGGCGATTCGAGATATAATAGCTGTGATAGCTATGATAGCTGTCATAGCTGTTCTTTGCTCTCATTCGGATACGTTGCAATGCAATTCCAATCAAGTCCGATCGCAGGGAATCGTATAAACAATCTCGGAAGAAATAAATGAATCCATGAATTCATGGATTCATTATATTATGCATCGACTGTTTTATATTCTCATTGGATTCCCGCACGTGGCCACAGTGCGGCAAGTGGCCAATTGGTGATACACGTCACTGTGGCTATTTCGGAGAGCCCTACATATGTATATATATTTTAGATCTTATCACTGAACACTCCAGCTATACAATAGACGATGATTCTTTTTTTTTTTTGCAGCCCCAACAGACAACCTTCTCCCGTAAAGCTTCACTTACATTTCTTTAGGCTAGCTGATATATCTCCCTTTAATCGTGCAGGTATTCATTCGGCTTCTAGGGCGGTGCTATGATATTTCGTAACAATTGTCTACTCTTTGGATACCATATATGTCTGGGCTGTCTACTGCGACAATATCTCCAATGCTGCATCCAACCAAGTCGGGAAATTGTTAGTCTGAAGTTTGAGTGGTTTGAGCGGGTTTCGACCTTCTACTGTTTTCCGTGACAGTGTTCGCCCTATAAGTGTCTCTACAGTAGCCTTTCTAGTTGTATTTCTAAAGGACCTTTCTTGATATCTTACTTGGTATTACAGTCCCTATCTTGGCAAGCTGCTGCATCGGCTTAGTAGTAGACACGAGCTATAACTCGGTTTTGTAGGATTCCTCATTCTTTTGGGCCTGGATGGAAGTATATATTGCCCATGCTCGCCAATAACACCACCACTCAGCTTCAATGTTCTCATCATCTATTTCGGCGCACTTCCAGCCCAACTATTTGCATACCCGTGTCCCAAGGTCCAACAATCCAGACCCCCCTGCCTGGTATTTGCGGATGTTTTCTCCGTAGGCTTTACGAGACAGCAAAGGCTGCGTGCAGTCCATGTAAAGAATCTCCTCCTGGTTGGATACTGTAGAAACTCCTTCTTTGCCAATTTCGAAAAGAAAGGCTCAACATATACAATGCAGATCCCCGGAACGGTTCTTCCAGGCCCGTATAGCCTGGCCGCATTCCTGTGCGGTCTCGCCGATTGGATTGTGGACATGGTGGAGACATACCATGTCGATGCTCCGCCAAGATCGAGGGGAATTTCCTAGACATAAACGACCAAGGTGGTTTCTACTTGTTCGTGGCACTTTCAATCTTGAAATTGAGGTATGTGAGACATTAAAGAGCGAGTGGGAATGTACGGAATCGTGAACTCCGAAGATATGCGAGATGGCGTTACACAACGACTGTACATGGTTTACATAAATGCGAAATCATGCAGACATTAAACCAATCAATTGACCCGAGAACATAAGGGTCATATTATATAATTAAGAGTTGCCAGATACAAAAAGAAGCGCATCATGACAGAGATCAAGACGGCATGGGTATCGAAGAAGCGAGTGCGATACTTCCAAAAGAATATGAGCCCAACCATTGACAATAGAAGAGAAAGAGAAGAAAAAGAATGTGAAAAGAATATGTATCGGCCTCGCGGGCCCGCCACGAGAAGTATGTGCACTAATTGGCCTTCACGAAAGGCCAGCCGTTCTCGAAGCCGAGAACGTTCCACGCGTACCTGTAGTTCGCGTTGTCGGAGACCTCGGTCTTCTCCTTGACGGCAAGTGGGTAGTAGTGGTAGTACATGACCACACCGAGATCCTTGTCCTTGACAACACCAGGGCCACCAGGTCCAAATACCTGGCCGTGGCTAGAGAGGAGCATGGTGCCACCAGTCTCCTTGCACGACTTTCCGTCGGCGTCAACCTGTAAGACAGATGTTAGAGCAGGTGCTTTTGCGAATGGATTAGGAAGTTGGGAAACATACAAAGTCACCAAGGCCGGTCTTGGACCGGCAGACACGAATGTGGTACTCTGCACCCTCAGCAGGGAATGTCTTTGTGTACTTGCCCGCAATACCAGCAGAGTAGAGGAGGTAGTAGTAGTCACCGTGCTTGAACTCGTACGCGCCTTCCTCGCGGTGGTTGAGAGTAGCGTTCCACGAGATTTGGTAGGGAGTTGCGCCGCCAACTTTGAGGGGAGTGTCCATCGGGACCTGGAAGATATCGCCCCAGAAGGAACCAAAGTTCATGTAGTTCTTGCCACCAATGCTGATCCAGGCGGGATCGATACGGTTGTAGTTCTCGTTTGCAGGGAGACCAATGGAACCATGGTCAGTCCAGCTACCGGGCTCCATAGTTTTGGATGTTGCGACACCGATCTGTGAGTTCTGAGTGCCGATCTTGGACAGGACGTAGTACATGTAGTACTGGTCGTTCTGATAGTGCACATCAGGGGCCTACAAGGTAGATCCTGTTAGTTCTCGGACTTGACGGGATGTTCTGGGGTCCTTCTTACCCAGATATTCATGCTGTCTACACCGTCGAGGTGGATCTTGGTCCCATCTGGCAATGCCGGGCCAAGGTCCGTCCAAGGACCCTTCACGGACGGCGAGCTATGAGTGCTGACACCAGTGCCGGTGGAAAAGCGGTAGTACTTCCCATCAGAGACACGCTGGATCATAGCAGGGTCATGGGCCCAGCAGTTGCCTGTGCAAGGACCCCGGTTGGGGTATGCACTGGCAAGCGCAGTAAAGAGAAGCGGAATTAGACCAAACATTATGTATTAGACGGAAGGAGGGCGGAGAAAGTTGGAGTCGGCTGTGAATAGAAAAAACACTCTGGGAAGGAGGAATCACGTCCAATTTATGTTGATTTGGTCTACTCCATTCGCAGCTCCCCCAAGTTGGGCCCCCAAGTATGACCATTTCGCATAATAACAGCTGATCCAATCATCGGCTATTAACCCCTGCACATCGTATCTGGGCGATGTAAGGCGCATGTCGGTATTGAGCCAAGTCTAACTGGAGTCGACCCCGAAAGGGATGAGCTCATTACCGAGCTTCAAGGAGTCCTGCACCTGTGGATCATCATAATCAAAAATAATGTGTTTTCTGCATAAACAAAGGGCTGCCTTGGTGATTACAACTACTTACTGTAGGTGCGAAATACTCCGTAGATGTTGTAGATTTTACTTTTGGATCTATGTGATGTCTCCCATTGGGCAAGGCGCAGTCAATACAAATGTTTAGCTTCACTCCATTCGATCTTCTGCATATCCCCCACATGAGTTACACCGATGACCTTCTGACCTTGTAGAAGTCTAGAAGCTAAAGGTCTCGGCAGCAGCCTCGGCAGCAGGAACGGGATAGAAGATGTGTTGTTCGCTGCAAGTGTGTGCGAGTTCCACATTCCCATCAGCAAGGGAGAGAGCATTCACCCCGACACTAGTGAATTCTATTAACTTCTAGAGGTCAAGTCGATCTCGCAATTTTAATTCTACCTTTGATACCTCTAGACAAAGGAAATTGTGGAATACATCATATCCCACTTATTTTGCATGGCTTGATTCTTGTTTACGCCGTGTGGATGATCTGCACCCATGTGGACCGACTGACGATACTAAACCAATCATCTTGGAAGCCCTGTGCGCGAGATCCGACCGACAACTAGTGCAACTAATATTTGCGATTCAAAGAAGCTAAAGAGAGTGTGTGTCATGTGGACTCGTCACAGCGCAGTCAACTCTTTGCATCAAAAGCGGGGGCGAGGACTCGGTTCGCCATATCGATGGTGAATCACATCAGCTTAAAGGGAGAGACATATTCACTTGATTTGGCCCGAAGTGATTGATTCAGCCTGCACAACGAAAACAAAATCTCCGATATAACACGTCATCCGCGATGTAAATGGCCGGACCAGTCAACCGTGCTATTGAGCCTCTTTGGGCCTCGCTTGGAGCCCAAAGCCGGATGTAGGTATATTACTTCGTATCTTAGCAGGGGGTTTCTAAAGGAATCTCACTGCCAAGAACATTCAGCTGGGCTGAGCCTCAATCTATAGTGATTGGCCTTACCGCTATATTGGAGATCGGGGTCAAAGTGACGCGGGGTTGATGATCTGGGGCCAGAGTCCGGGGCTGTCTGATAAATCGACATTGCACTGCCGGGACAGGGCTGAGATCTTCGAAGACCACCTAGGTACATATCGCAGGATCCTCGAGGGGCAACAGGTGAAGGGAACATGTCTCCTGTTTCCCACTCGCGTTCTCTTTCTTTCTGTCCGAGGATAGCTAGCGTTCACAATATTCATCTAATTCATCATCTCTTATATATCTGATCTTAGGACGTTTCCACGCATTGCTGTCAAGACTACACTACGCCAGACGCTCACATGAACATGTATACATGTCGTTTTTGTTATTTTTTTTTGTACAATTCGAAACATCTGAAGTGCACCAACACCATGGTGGGACTATAACCAAATGCAAAAAGGTCGTCCTTTACAACTCACGCCGGACCATATCAGTTAGTTCTGTCCCTTCTGCAGCTATAGTATACAGACACACTATACCAAAGAGCCATTATATAAAGATGTTAACGTACGACTAGCAATAGAATGATATTGAGTTCAATTGAAATAACCTAACAGACACATTTCTGATATTGTATGACGCGAAGATGACATTGCGAAGAACAGCTGAGAACCGCAATGTTCAGCCTAGAACACAGCCACAGCTGCCAACCCGCATATCATCGTCTCTTCCCCCTCATCCTGATTCTCCCTGAACTTCAGTATTTGGGTCAAGGACCCCCACCAAATCGTACATGTGCCGTCCATTCCTCGGTTATAGGAAGGCTCAGAGATGACGAGCTGAACTAGGTCCCGGGCCTGACATAGGAGTCGGGCTTTGGTTCTGCGGGTCCCAGAATTGCCAATCTGGCTCAACTACGGGGTATTGGTATTGAGGATCGACGAATAGACCCTGTTGAGGCACGAAATAGCTTGGCTGCATCCCTTCGGGAATGGGAGGGTAGGCTTGTTGCCAAGGTTCATGCATTCGGTTCTGTGTGATTTCGAACTGTTGCTGCTGCCTTTCGATAACATGGTTCATAATGGTCTTCAAGTCTTTCACTTCGTCGAGGATCTCTCGGAGCAGTACAGTTTGCTCACTGTCGGTGACATTCGGACTGGATTCGAGCGGAGAAATTCGACCCACATCCATAGCGCGAAGGTGAGAATAGGGTTCCGGAGTCCTGGGGCTTACAAAATTGGGCTTCGATACCGAAGGGCCAGGTTTGATAGGAGTCTTTGGCCAAGGTTTGCCGAGATTATTGGCCTTCCTCTCCTCACTAGCGAGCCACGAACGAAAGGAATCCACAACGCCATATTTCGGGGTCGGGATCGTCTCGCCTGTGAGGATTTGTCTCCACTTGGGAAGGACTTTATCCAAAACATCATCTGAGAGAAATCGATTGCCTTCATCATCGGTGGCCAAGGCGATATTCCAGTAAGGAGATCGCACGGTCCAGGCAACGTAGCCGGTAATATAAAAGACATCGGCATGCTTTTTCATCGCGTCTTTGTCACCCCGAGCCATCACATCTCTCATGTCATAGTCAAATTGTAGGGTTCGTTTGGGGTCAATGACGAGGTAGTCGTGCACACTGTCTTCTTGAGCTTTCCTTGATGTCAGTACCGTTTACCGAAGCTCGGATTGGACAGTGGCTTTACCGTTCTCTTTCCCACAGAGATCTTCGAATGATAGCTCTTCATCCGCCATAGACTCCAACTTCTGCAACATCCTTTCATGTGCTTTGTTGGCAATGAGGGCATGGAGTTTTGTCGTCCACCCCTCTGTATCGGCCAAAGCGGCCTCCATCCCCTCCAGCTGCTCCAGCATAGCGGGTGTGCCAAATGGGAGTAGAAAATGAGCTAGTAGCTCTGGCATACCCGGAGAAACTGGCTTATCTTCGAAGTCGTTAAGCCATTTGGGAAGAAGTGCAGCAAGTTGGCTTGCCTTGCATATTTTGTCACCGGACAAGACCCGGGACAACAGATAGCTGACTACGTCATTCTCATTTGTAGTAATGGTAGGAGATGGGGTGTTTCCATCCATAATGCTGTGTTCAGAGAAAGGAAAGTACCTGGAGATATGTGGGAGCCAAGAAATGAGACTAGAGAAGTTAGATTTATAACGAACACACCAGTATGCAGAGTGGACTTACGCAAGTGGGTAAGGATAAGGAAGATAACTGGAGTATTGCAGGAGACGTGTGACGAGACAGGCAAGAGATCTTGGAAGAGACGAACTGCCTAAAGAGACAAGTCACCACGCTAGGTGTTGCTGAGAGAATCGTCAGAGTCCAGATAAAAGCAGGTGGAGAGGGTAAGAGAATGGACGGAATAGGTGACAACAGTAGAAGATGGGACAACAGTAGAAGACGGTACAATAGTAGGAGACATGATAACAAGAAGATGGCTTACCTCCTATGAAGGGACAGATTCCGAGCAGATGACTTGCCTAATTAGGCGTCAGTGATAAGAAGGGCTGTAGCTTGATAGAAGGGTGGATGAAAAGAGAGTTCGTGGGGAAACGCGGAGGAGAAAAGTGGTGGGTGAAGAGTATTGGAGGTAAACAAAAGGAAAGCTCGCGCGGTCACAAGTGGTTGCTATGTTAGCAATCCCCATAGTCTGATGAAATTGAGGACACGCGCCTACATTAGTCAAGTCCATGTTTACGGACTTTCGTTTTCAATCACACAGAGTTTAGATACAAGAACCAAAAACACCAAAACCCGTCTGTTTTCAAAAATAGGTTATCTGTGATACACCTAGGTATATGCCTACCAGCCCTCCAAAACCGTGGACCTGATATTGCCCAGGTGACTGTATTTTATGCATAAAGCTTAATGAGCTCACAGCGCATACCTAGGTAGACACAGTCCAACGCATAGTGTCGTTGAAGGACTACCTTGCCATCTATGGAGACCAAATGATATGTGGACGCCACTGGATAGATCTGATAAATGGATGATCCTGGGACTCTCCAGCTGGCAAGTGATGAGATTCTTCTTGCCATAACAATAATACGCACATCCTTTGTAGCAGGATCAACGCGGTAAACCTGGCTAGACAGCTTCGGCATTGGGGCGTATCCTTTGGTGCCACCTATTGTTATGAATGGCAACGCCATGGAAAGAATAAATTGAAGGCCGTAGAAGGTACTGGACAGCAGCAAGATGCTGTACGGCGGAGTCATGAACATTTGGATTGCCGGTGTCGTTCATACTACTCTGCACCGCCCAGCCGATGTTATTGTTGTGGTTGACGCCTCCATTATCCAGCTATTCACCTAAAGCTGGTCAAGGATCAGCATCGTTATCCAGTGGTCATATTCGACCTTGGAAGCATATTCAAGATTAGAAGAAGCTTCAAGTGATGTGAATACATCCATTTTGTACGATGGGAACAGCCAGACCGAGTGATCTCTGAGCTGCACGCTGAGATTTCCCAAAAGATGTGCCTTTAAACGACATGCTAAAAAACTCGGCACAATTCTGTGGTCTTGGGATTGAATGTGTTGAGACCACTTTTGACGTCTCAACTCACTTTATATTGCCTGATAATTCAGGCGACTTGTAATCTCCGAATTTCGGCCGATTTGCCCTTATCTCTCGTCTCTTCCCAACTGTGGATCTCTGATTTTGCATCGCCAAGGAGGCCAGACATCGAGGCTAGCCTATTAAAGTGGGACGTGAATGCGCAGAAAGCTCCATGGAAGTCATGGGAACAAAATTCGCCAACACCATTTGCACGGTTTGGTTTCAGGCCAAATCTCGGGCCTTGACTGGACCAACGACAGTGAGGTGAAGAGGATGTTCAGATATTATTCAATTTTTGAATGGGAAGGTGACCAGTAGGAAAAAGGCTATTAAGAGCCCGGACCGCGTCTCATTCGATCTCACTACGCAGTTGGTAATATCTGAAACCAATATGGGGTGTAAACGCCGGAGCCATATCATACACATGTAGAAAGCGCTATACATATACCGAGACGAGTCAAAATGGGATGGAGGAAGGCGTATGGTAGAAACGGTGTAAACAAACTCCAATCAGCTTTTTGTAGTGTTTGCCTGGAAGATTTGTGTAGCAAACGGGGAGAGACCCATGGAGATCGAAGGCAACCAACGGTGGCGCATATGGAGAAAAATGCCCCGGACGGCTCAGCAAGTCGGTTATAATGGCTGTAATCCAGGAGGGATCTGTGTGGCACTGTGGTTATTCTAGGGCTCAAGGGTCTAAAGGCTTTGACACGAGCCCAATGCCTAACGCCCAAGGATATCAATGTGCAGAGTGATATTGGCTTGCTTCCGTCACACTTGACCCGTCCAACCCTGTGCGGTTTAACCTTTTTGGGACGTGTTCGGCTACCTGCCAGGGGCAAAAGGGGCCTGAACGGAGATACAAGTACTTTCGGCTGTTTGCTTTTGACCTTGTAGGGGGGGAAGAATGGCCTTAGATTACCACATCACTAGGAAAGAACATTGCAGGATTTAGAACGTATTTTAGTTATTTAGTTAATACTTTAAAGATAGTGGATCTCGTATCGAAGACGTTAAGTGTGATATAGGAATATTAAACGGGGTAGAAATCTGAGACTAGTTAGGTTAGTTATTCTTAGGATATCATTTGGTCTGAATGATGAGGAATGGATTTCGTTATACTCACCAGAGTGTCTCTGACTCGATTCTAATAGAGTATAGTAAACTTGATGCGTCTAATATTGTAATATTTGAAGTTTAGAGCTGAGATATCCCATATTCCTCCTATATTCCTCCCATATCAACCCGCAATCAACCTGTCAAACCGCCCCAGCCACCCGACTCCTTTTCCCAAGACTCCACGTGCTAAACATCAACCTCCTCTCCTCTCCATATTTCCTTCCAATCTTCCATTCCATCCATCTTCAAGAGCCTTCGGGGACCCGGTTATTCTCCGCGGCCGTAATTCCCCTCAGGTCGTGAACTTGGTTGGTCGAAAAACGCTTAAAAAAAAAATCCCCTGCATCTGACCCCTCCTCGGCCCAATTTCAATCTGTCTCGTGTAGAGACAGAAATCTGCCCACCATGAATCAGGACAATTTCCCATTGAAATTCCGCCGAGCATCGAGCAAACTTCACAAGGACCCCCCTAGCTTCAGTTCGCGCATTCTTCGGAGTCATCAGAGTACCACATCATTGAAACGCACCCCCTCCGCCCCCGTTTATCCACGATCTTCTCCCAGCGGCAGTCGCGAGCATAATCGATCGAGATCCAACGCCCAATTCCCAGGTTCTTCCTCGTCATCTCTGGATCAGAATAGTGGCGGTCCATCGCCTTCCAACGACGAATCAAGTGGCTTCTTCTCCAATCTGACCTCCCGGTCTCGCACCCGCAGTTCCAACCGCTTTTCCTACAACGAGCAAAGCTCGGATGAATTGAACGGCCCTTACGAAACGCGGGGCATGCTTAGTGCATTGGATGAGAACACCGCCGAGACTGATCCTCACTCCCAGCAAAAGCCCGCACTCCGCTCTCACCACACCAGCCCCGATTCCCGCGGACGCCACTCACTCCGCCAGTCAGCTAGCTTCACCACTCTAACGCAACGAATGGATTCCTTCGCTCATCGCGAGACCGAAAGGCCCCCAAATCCCGACAAACGGTATTCCGACGATGGCAATCCTCCGGCCGCTCCCCGAACGAGACAGAGCAAAAAGGCCAGCTTCTCCAGATTCGTGGACAGTATGCTTGGAACCCCCGGTCGCAATATGAAAATTTCAGCTCCAGAGAATCCGGTCCACGTTACTCACGTCGGCTATGACAACCAGACCGGCCAATTCACTGGGCTTCCCAAAGAATGGCAGCGATTACTACAGGAGAACGGTATCTCGAAGAAGGAGCAGGAGGAGCACCCGCAGACTATGATGGATATTATGCGATTTTACGAAAAGAACACCCGTGGTGACAGTGATGATGAAGTCTGGCACAAGTTCGACAATGCTCAGGCTGCTCAAGCTGCGCAAGCCACCAGCCCAAGAGAACAATCATCGCCACCAGGAAGTCCACGATTCCCGCAACATCACGAAAGCAGCTTTGAGAATCCGCGATCGCCCCCACCAATTCCTCGCGGGCCCCCGGCAGCCTCGCCGGTCATGTCTCCTCCACTGGGTGGTATGGTGCCCCATCGTGCGCCCCCGAAACCGCCGACTGGAATGACCCCCTCCCGCCCCCCCTCCTCAACCCCCGGTCTCGAATTCGTACGGAGTTCCGCAGCGGACTACTCAGGAGACTTATGCTCCTACATTTGGCACACCGACTATCCCAGAATCGGAACCATTGCCAGCGTCGCCCCACCGCAGTCGCTCCAGCTCCCGAAATGGCACCCCTGCACCCAGCGGCCCCAACGTTCCCAGTGTCATCGCATCCCCTACACAGTACCAGCGGCAACAGGAGCAGGTCATGGCCGCGGCCCAGCAGACCTTGGAACGGAATCGCACCCAACGCCAGCAAGCACAGCAGCCTCCGGCCATCTCCACATCAACCACTGCTCCGGCACCAGATCTTTCGTCTGGGGTGTCACCTACCGCGCGTGCTCCACCTGCTGCTAGACCTAGACAGCGCCAGCAGCGACAGAGCAGCGCCATGGATATTCGGGCCCGCTTGATGTCAATCTGCCACCCTGGTGACCCCACGCAGATCTACTACAACTTTAATAAAATCGGTCAAGGTGCTTCCGGTGGTGTGTACACAGCGTATGAGCACCCTCACAACAACTGTGTTGCCATCAAGCAGATGAATCTAGACCTGCAACCCAAGAAGGACTTGATTATCAACGAGATATTGGTCATGAAAGATAGCAAGCACAAGAACATTGTGAACTTCTTAGAGAGTTTCCTACATGGGCTGGATCTTTGGGTGGTGATGGAATACATGGAAGGTGGCAGTCTGACAGACGTGGTTACCTTCAACATTATGAGCGAGGGACAGATCGCAGCTGTTTGCCGAGAGGTGAGTTATAGAATGCTTAACCCTGGGGTCAAGATGAAACTACGAGATGCTAACCATTTTCGACTAGACTCTGAGCGGTCTCCAGCATTTGCACTCCAAGGGTGTCATTCATCGAGATATCAAATCCGACAACATCCTGCTGGCGATGGATGGTAACATCAAGCTGAGTAGGTTTCGCCCTGTTTTGGTTGTGTCGAAATAATGCTAACAATCTCCAGCCGATTTCGGTTTCTGTGCTCAGATCAACGACTCGCAGAACAAGCGGAACACCATGGTTGGTACTCCGTACTGGATGGCCCCCGAAGTCGTTACTCGCAAAGAGTACGGCCGCAAGGTCGACATCTGGAGTTTGGGCATCATGGCCATCGAGATGATCGAAGGCGAGCCACCGTACCTAACAGAGTCCCCATTGCGAGCTCTCTATTTGATTGCTACGAATGGAACTCCCACCATTAAAGATGAGCACAATCTATCCCCTGTCTTCCGTGAATTCCTTCACTTTGCCCTGAAGGTTGACCCGGAGAAGCGGGCGTCGGCGCATGACCTACTGAAGGTACTTGTTCCTATTTCCCACTGCTTTTGCAGCGATAACTGACATCGTCCCCTTTAGCACCCATTCATGTCACTCTGCGCACCACTATCGCATCTCGCCCCCTTGGTCAAGGCTGCTCGTATCAGCCGCGCCCAAGAAAAAGCCCAGAAAGGAGGCGCTTGAAGAAGATGCTGATGAACGACCACCTTTGTTTTCTTGTTTCGGTTTTATTTCGTCGTACTTGATATCTCTTGACGTCTTGCTCAGATACCCCGTCACTCCCGATGTTTCTTCTAGATCCCGACGTGCACCACAGTACGTCGTTGGAATCCGTTTATGTACCCAGCCTACTTCTTTATTCACATCTTCACATCGATTGTCGATGAAAATGACTCCATTCCATGAGCATGTTGCCTGTGATCTCTGCTTTGCCACTCACTGTCTCTGTATTGATCTCTTGTGTCAATGTAATTCCTTGTAGTTCTATTTGCCAATTGTCGTTAGCTTATGATGAATACAAGCAGCTAGCGAGCTTCAAATTCCGTAAGTTTTGATTCCACAATTAGGAAGTATGTGTGCCTAAAGTAGTGGAGATGTGTTCAGCCACAGCCGGTAAGCAAATATGGGAAGAAGAAACGCAGCAGCCTACATAAGTAGGGCGAAGTCCTCACTAGGGTGAACAAAAACAGGAAAAAGGGAAAGGGGAAAAAGAAGAACTACGAGTTCAATACACAGGCAGCCATAAGGCTTCTAGAATAGAAACATCCGTTCCAATTTGGACAATATAAGCTAATAATAACTTAGCAGTCCGCGGGTCAAGCTGGGGCACCATCGTCATATGCTGACTCAGGTGACAAGTTCCGCCCGTACACAATACCCCCAACACTGTCCCTGATCATCTCCAAGGACCTGATTAACAGATACTCAGCGCTGCAATACCAGTCGCTTGCTATACCATTCCTTGGCAAGGCCTTCTCTCTGTGATATTTCACACCGCCTGCATCAACCCGCAGCCTAGCCGCATCCTTTGCTGTCGTCGACTCCCCGCATTCAGAGCTGGAAGACCACCACTACGAGCTGCAAACCCAGTTTTTGAAAAAGCGTGGTCTTAGATACCGAATTCTGATTGGAATCTGTCGTCGAACTTTTCGCGACGTCAAAACAAGGCGACCCGCTCGTTAGAAGCTGAGCAGTGCTGCCCGACTTCTCCGATAATCCACGTACCACCGAGTGATTACCTGCGACGGTTAGAGGACATACATTCGCGATGTTTCGCGCGCAGCAGAACCATTTCGACGATGCCGTCGGTAAGTTACACCAGTCTCTGCTCCGTCAGATGGACATGCGCCCCTGGAGCTGGCTAGCTTGGGGGAAGCTCTCTGGAGCACGTTGAATCTGCCTGTGCGATGTGTTTACTGACGGTATTTGTTTCTGTATAGCCAAGGCGACGGACGAGAATTTGACCTCCGAGAATTGGGAATATATTCTGGTGCGTTGTGCATGGACCTATATAGAATCGCCGGAATCACCAGGGTCTTGGAACAATAACTGATTTGGTTTTTGCGGTTTAGGACGTCTGTGATAAAGTTGGTGCAGAGGAATCAGGGTACGTTGCTAGCTTGGAATTTCGGTTTCTAAGCCCACCCAAAGACCTGTTGCTGACTTTTGCCGTGATATAGCGCGAAAGAGGCCGTGGCAGCGATGATCAAAAGGCTGGCTCACCGAAATGCCAACGTCCAGCTCTATACTTTGGAGGTTTGTGGCTGGATACCGTGCTTCTGGAAGCACGAAGATCCCTTGGTTTATGACTATAGCTGACTGGTTTCTAGCTTGCAAATTCGTTGTCGCAAAATTGCGGGCTGAAGATTCATCGCGAGTTGGCTTCGAGAAGCTTCACTGATGCACTACTACGCTTGGCGAACGATCGTGTAAGCATATCTTGAACCTTCGATTTTACTCAGACGGCAAATGTTAATCATGGATGTATTTAGAACACGCATCAACAAGTCAAGTCTAAGATTCTGGAGCGCATGGAAGAATGGACTGAGATGTTTTCATCCAACCCCGATTTTGGCATCATGGAACAGGCATACATGAAATTAAAAACCACGAGTAAGTATCTGTTCTGCGCCTTGAATATCGGGCTCGGCTGATTATATTCCAGACCCGAATCTGCAGCCACCGTCGAAACCTGGAAAGCGTGAGATCACCGACGTTGATCGTCAGATGGAGGAAGAGGAACTGCAGATGGCCCTAGCACTCTCGATTAAGGATAAAGCAGCCCCGGCCGCGGCTGCTGCGGCAGCACCCCGAGCGGAGGCTTCGTCTGCTGCCGTTGCGTCGGCATCGGGCCCCACAAATCAAGGGGAGCCCGCCGAGGCCCAAGCTCTTTCAGGTACATCGGTAGCTACCGTGTCACGTGTGAGGGCGTTGTTCGACTTCCAACCGTCTGAGCCAGGAGAGCTTCAATTCCGGAAAGGCGATACGATTGCAGTCCTAGAGTCTGTTTACAAGGATTGGTGGAAGGGCTCCCTGAGAGGCCAGACCGGAATTTTCCCTCTCAACTACGTGGAGAAACTCCCAGACCCCACTGTTGATGAGCTGCAGCGGGAAGCTCAAATGGAGGCGGACGTCTTTGGTCAGATCAAGAGTGTCGAGAAGCTCTTGACTCTACTGAGCACCCGCAACACAGACCTCAATGTCCAGGAAAACGAAGAGATCACAACTCTCTATCAAGCTACGCTTGCTATTCGTCCGAAGCTCATCGAATTGATTGGGAAGTATTCGCAAAAGAAAGGTAATCAGCCAGTCGTTTGTCTTGCCACGGATGTCTCGCTTATACATGTCTAGATGAATTCACCCAGCTTAATGAGAAGTTCATCAAAGCTCGTCGCGACTATGAGTCCCTCCTTGAGGCATCGCTAGCCCACCCGGCACAGCCTCAATATGGACGACCTGCCCAACCACAGTACGGTTATCCTAGTGCCGCGCCTGCTGGGTACCCCTCTGCTCCTCAGGCGGATCCTCGATATTTCACTCCCCGGCCTCAAGGTAAGTAGGCTCTTGAATTACCCACCGCCTCCCAGTTCTGACTTGCCTTCCCCAGACACCACTCCAACCCAGGCGAATGCATACGCACCATACCCCACCAGCGAGCAGACTATGCCGTACCGCCCGGCCTCTCACTCCCCTGATCCTCGCCACCAGGCCCAGGCCGGTGCACCGCAGCAGCCAACCCACGCCGACCCTTACCAACCTGTTAGCCACCGTCCGCAATCTACATACGACAGCCCCCAAGAATTGGGGACCTCTGTCTATGATTCACCTGTCGACCACCCTGCTCCTGGTTCTGCCCAGCGCATGCCGTACGCCCCAACCGCTCAAGCCCCGCCTTCTGGCCACCAGCAATTCCAACAGCAGCAGCATCACCAGCAGCAACAAGACTACTCCCCCTCGGTCTACTCCGCTGATGACACGGCCCAGATCCCGCCTGCCTCCACTATGCCCCAAATTCCGCACCAGTTCCAGCAACAACAGCAACAACCTCCGTACCCAAACTCTCCCAGTGCCCATCAACCTCCTCCATCGCACCAGCCTCCGCCGGTACCCGGGGCAGCGCAGCAGCCGCAGTATACTCCCTACAGCCCGCCACCTCCCGCTGCAAGCACGGGCGAGTATCAGGCGTACCAACCTCCACAGGGTGGAGCTGGCTCGAATCCAGCTTCCTTTTATCGGTAATTGCTAGGTAGCCATGACAACCCTCATTCGGTTAATAGGAATAAATGCCTTGACTGTTTTTAATGTTGGGTTTGTAATGTGGCATTTCAAGCAGTATTCTTCATTTCGTTACCTCTTCCTTTGCTGGACGTCTCTGTCGTGTATCTAGCCAACGGTTCAAATATGTCGCCAATAGTATGTTAGTATATATGGGCTTTTGGTCTCTATGTTTCTGTACGTTACCCAGGTAGATACCTAGGTATTGTTATAGTGGCTTTGTCAACGTCCACGGGTCGTTCTGCGACCAAGGTTTGTAAGGTTAGACTTAAGCTTCCCAATGCCGAGGACAAACCAATGAGAGACACCTAAAAAGTGGACCAGCCAGGCAGGACGAAAAGGAGAAGGCACCTAGTATTCACCGTCTTCACACCATGACATATTCCTTGTCTACAGAGATCCTTTTGACTATTTTAGAATGCCTGTCCCCGCTTGATCTTTTCTCCGCTTCCAGAGCCTCGCCAATCTTATACCGCACCTTCGTCGCCTACAAACAACATCTTCTCAGGCATACTCTCCGTCATGCCATTCACGCAGAATGTGCGGTGGACATCTATACCGCGCTAGACGCCCAGAATGTTCCCAAACTTATCAAGTCCGGCGAAAGCATTGCCAAAGTCAAGGCCGAATGTTTCTCGCTCTTTACCACCGACCGCACCCGTCGGCGTCAGAATATTAACCAGTTCAGCGTGGATAATGTGAACCTCGATACGTTGTTCTACCTCCATGTCAATATTGAACGCCTAATCGATAGCTATTGCCACTGGTCACTGGGCAATCTGAGCTCGCACCATGAAAAACCAAAACCATTCCAAACGACAACCTTCCGCCCGAGAGCAAACTTGTCACCTACTGAACAGGCCCGTCTTCAACGGGCGTTCTATCGATGCGAAATATACGCGAGATTCCAGCGCGTCTTACACCTCCTTCCCGACAAGAGTGCAGCCCTGAATTTCTCTCAGATTGTTTTGAGCTTCGTCTCGCAATTCACCCTCTATGAATTCGAAGAGATTATCTGCATACAACAATTCCTCGCTCAGTTCATCAGGTCGCTTTGCGAAAGAGTCGAAGATGATTTCATGGCTTCTTATTCACTCGTCGGTTCTGAGGGCGCGGGCGTCAAAACAGAAGCTTCGGGAACTGCAGTATCAACCAAAGATCAAGATCTTGGTGACCTTTCGTTCTTCACAAAAGCATACCGAGACACCCACCATTCGGGCCATGTGAAATACCTTATATCCTGTGGCCTATCGTACATCGTACGTTTGAGTCTCATGGAACCGCAAGCCCTCAAACACGCCATGCTCAAATCAGACATGGACTCGCGCGAGAACACCGTCACAGACTTCTTTTCCCAGGATGGACTAGATATCACATCGTGTGACGAGGAACAGCAGAATGTCGTCCTCAAGGGTAAACTGGTTTCCGTCCCCTGTGATGAAGTTAGCAGCTGCAACCTAGGCTGGAAATGGGGCACGAGTTTTCACGACTTTGTCAAGCCTGATAGTCCTGCTATGTTCGATTTGCGGAACCAGGGCTATGTGTTCTGGGATCAAAAACGACTACAGGAATCGGGTCTTGTGAATGAGCCGAATGTAGTTCGTGTTGGGGCAAATTATTTTCCGCCTGGTAACAGGGGTCCGTTTATGAGGCCGAGTGTTGAGGAGAGGCTTGGTGGGTTATGGGTGGATTCTGAGGCGAGTAAAGTGAAAGATGAATAGATGAGTCTTTCTGTGTAGTTTTAAACATAATTGACACCAAATACCCAGCTAATGACGGGGTTCCCCGTTAGCAGTCGATCCTCGATTGCACACGAAGTAGGTTCACAGTTCGCTTGGAAGTATGACGGGAATGATAGGAAATACCTAAGGAGGGGAGACAAGATGAAGTAGCGAAAGACAGACATTAAATGTTCTCTTTGGCATCGTTTCCATCCTGGTTATCCTGCTGTCCCTGCTTCTCGGCCTCTGTGCCTGCACCACGAGTAGCATCATTTTCATGGCTACTTATTTGGGACTTCAGCCAATAGAAACGGCGTCGGGCCTGTTTCTCCGAGATACCTTCGCATTTGCCAACGGCAGCGTAGTCAATCTGTAACACAGTGAGCAAATGCTGGGGGGGATCAGATCACTACTGAAGATGGCTGACTCGGACACCTGACTGAGTAAGGCAGTGTAGTAGGAACTCGTGATTCTTGTCGAAACCTGTCGCAGGCCGTCCCCGCTTGACAGGGGCTTTCTTAGGCGTATTGCTCGAAGTCATGGCGAAGGGTATCGAGATAACTCTGTGTGGAGATGAAGTGGGTGTATGGAGGTTCTTGTTTGTGACTCTGAGAGAAGCTGGGGACGAAAGAGCCCCAAATGGAAACAGAGGAAATCTCGCCTGGCCATAATTACCTAACGGCTCACTCATCTGATGTAAACATATTTTCCAAGGTTGATCTGGAGTTACTATGACATAACGGTAAAACACTCATACTATGTATGTGGCTTCGAGCGATGCACGTTATCCACTGAGGTAGACCTGGGAATCCTTACGGGATATAAAGGGTACATACTCGAGTCAAAATACGGGAACAGCCTACGCACATACACCACAACGCCAATTAACGGCAATTCGGCACTCAAAAATGGCAACCTTGGACAGTGACAGAAATACTTCGACAATCTATGGTATATTTCGGTGATATGTACAAGATACATCCCTAAATGACACGGAAAAAGACATAAAACATCAGGGCCGGCCCGGGACCCGCTACGGGATCAGCCCGAACCTCCCCAGAAACGATGCCTACATATGTACCTAGGTAGGTACAAGGTATTGAGACATTACTTGCAGCTTGTTCCAGCTCTCTGATAAACTTGGATGCCCTGAGGCACATGGGCGAAAAATGTAGGACCTCGGGGGCACCTGGGCAGGGTAGTTTATTGGTGAGCCCGGGCCTCAGGTACTGGTTGTTCCCCCTCCTTTGAGGCCTCACTTTCTTTGTTTACCTTCTGGGCAGTACTTCCCAACCTCCTTTCCAATCCCATCCAGTATCAATCATTCCAACCGACTCTCCTTACGGATATAGACGCTCACCGTTATCATGGCACCACAAATAACCAGCTGGGATGGCCTCACCAAAGTATGGGAGCAAGGCAATGATGAGACAGGAGAAGCCCAACAAACATCTTTCGCCTTGTTCGACAGCAACGAAGGCTTTTATTATGGCATGCTTGAAACTCCCAAAGCCGACATTACATTTGATCAGGTCACCAAGGCCCTCAGCAGCGTTCCCGATGAAGAAGTATTCACACGATGGCCGGCTCCTGGCGTCGAGTTGATACAAGCCCCAGCAACACTGACTGAGATCTCTACATCAAGCGACCAGATCTAGAGATGTACAAAGTGTTGAAGGAACACAATGCATTGTCTCAACTCTCAGCAGCCTTGCTAGCAGAGGCTGAAGTTCTACAGTCGCTGTCTCAGAACCCGCACCCGAACATAATCCGCTATCACGGCTGTCGGGTTCTGCGGGGATATTTCATGGGGATTGTCATTGACAAACATCCATACGATCTGCACGATCATCTCAAGAACCGAGTCGGAACAATTGAGAAGCGGTCTTTCATTGCTGCCCTTGAGTCGGCTCTCCGTCATCTTCATACACGTGGATTGGCCCACAACGACCTGACTCCCCAAAACATTCTGGTGAGCAAGGAAGGCATGCCTATTTTGACGGATTTTGGCGGATGTCAGCCTATTGGGACCTATTTGAAGCATATTAGAGGGACCCCCGGGTGGATAGATGGAGAAATCAAGGACCACAATACATCGAGAAAAGAGCATGATGTTTCTGCTTTAGCCAAGATCAGCGCGTGGTTGGATAATCCAGTGTTTGACGAATGATCTATTTTGTCTCTGTGAAGAGTTTAACTTGGTCTCGTGCGTTATACATTTAGCAGTATCTCAACGTTTCTCTATCAGATCTATAACCAACAGCTGCTCGAATCTCTATAAAAATCAACCCTCTCTGCCACACGCTTAGCCCGATCCAAAGAACCAGTCAGACACAATGACCGCAATTACCGTTACCTACTATGCGTTAGCTGATATTTCTCAGGTACAGTCGATGCCTCGTCTTACTAGTGAAATATCCACACCAGGACTCACAATGAGATCCAACGCAGGGCGATGTCCCACTCCACGCTTCATCTTTCTCAAAGTCAACCTTTTATTGTGGGTGATACTCTCGCGCAATTCTGCGATCCTCCTATCCCCATCCACAACATCAAAGAAGGCCAGCGCCTCCCCGTGTTTCTTAACTGTCAGCGTGAACTGCTTATCTTCCTCGCTTTTCCTGTCTTCGGCCGCGCCATTTCGAAACGAGAAGACCAAGTTGATGCTATTCCAAGTCAACTTCGGTGTCGCCTTCGCTATGGTTGCGTCACTGATTTTGCTCCCGGGCAAGGTGACAACCCAACCCAAAGGATTTGAAAACGGCTTCGTGTGAATATCGAACAACGGTAACCCAGATGAGTCGCGAAGTTCTCGACAGGAGCGACCATTGTATTTCCGACCAGTTGCTGTGAATGCGGGAGAGCCCTCTTCATCCGAGATCTTATATGCATGATCCGACTGCGGATCACCATGTGGCTTGAGGAGTAACGTTGTCCTCTCCGTCGCGAGATGTTCTAATCGAAATGCGACTTCTCGCTCTGGTGCTTTCAAGGCATAGCGTGGTGCAGAGCTTTTTGGTGTGATCCCACGGTTCATTCGGGCATTGGTGTATGTGGCTCTAGACATGGTTCCGAATGAGTGATAGGTTCTATGGAGTTTCTTTTAGTGCGATGTGGTAGGCTTTTATCCCTGGGGTATTTCACGCTTTACGATATGGTACTTTGCGGCAGGGGGCCAACGCCCGATGACGGCAGTGCTTGAACGCCCAGTATAATTCGCGCAATCTACATTGTGGATCTTTTACCTTGTCTCGAGACCTGGTTCATGATTATTGGTCTTTGGATTCTAGTTTATTGGGACGCCTCGGGGTTGGCGCCAATGAGGCTTAGCTTTGGGGCCAAGTTTCATAGGGAGGAAAGTGATAATAGGTGTTGGCTGATCTCGTCAATTGTAGGCCTTTATTCCGTAGTCAACTTCAAAACATATAAATGAGGTGGAATTTTCTCGGAAGGGTAAGCTTGAAGTAATAAATCTCGCTCGTTCGTACATATATACAGGTTATTTCTCACGAGCAACGTGGATATCAATTATAGTAACCTGTATGCCGTTGAATTCAATCAACTTTTCCAGAAGGAACTTCCATTATAAAGAATTTGACGAAACATCAATATGCCATTCGATATATAAATCTGTCGGCCACCAGTCCCGAGTATTTCGGATCTCTTCCGACAAGTGACAAATGGAAAGTCCTTCGTTTGGTTAATCTGTATGTTCTCTCCCCTCTTCTCCAACCTTCCCTAGTATGTTTGGTCAACATGTCTGTACGTCCTATACACATTGCTGTCCTTGACACCGACGTTCCTTGCTACCCTGTCTACGCCAGACGAGGATTGTACAGCTCACAATTCAAATTTCTTCTCACTGCGGCTGCAGATCGCATCAATGCAAGCGAATACCACCAGAACAGAGGGCCTCTAAGTGTTCACATCACTGCATTCGACGTTGTCGGGGGGTCATTCCCACATCTTGAGTCCTTACGAGTCAGCCGTTGGTTGCCGACGGAAAATCGGCCCCCTGGCTTCCCAGGACCTGTTGATGCAATTCTGGTCACTGGAGCAGCGGCCGCAGTATATGACAACCTACACTGGATCGCAGGCTTGCAATCTTTCATTGAGAGGGTGTATGCCAACTATCCTATGGTCAAAATTTTCGGGTCTTGTTTTGGACATCAGCTTATAGCTCAAGCCCTGCTCGCAAGTGACAAAAGCTATACGTGCCAAGGATCCTCGTTCAAAATATCTGTCGAACCTTCATCTGATGGCCATGAAATAGGCATGCACCCTATCACCTTGAACCCGGCTTTCGTCTCCAACTTCCCGCCTCTAGCTCGGTTTACTCCAGAACAGCCACTCCATATTCAGATAATCCACGGCGATGCCGTGATATCTTCACCAGAAGACACACCACTTCCGGAGAGAAAGGGGACGATGTTACCTGAACCGTGGCTCAATATCGGTAGCAGCCTTAAATGTCCAATCCAGGGCCTCTACAAGCCCGGCCAGGTTCTCACATTCCAAGGACATTTTGAATTCGATGCGTTCGCAACTGCCGAACTATGTCATCAATTTGCCAGACAATTCCAATGGCCTGAAGATTTGCTTGCCTCATATCTAGAAAACATCAGACGCTCTGTTGTGCCTGGAAAAGATGAAGATGATGACTCCAAGACAGCAGCGGAGGCGGTCCTTTTGTTTTTCGCTGGGGAAGACTCCACTCCGAGCGCAGATATCAACCCATCCTCATGTTGATGGTATTATTCAATCTGGAAGTGTTTGATTCTCCTCGATTGCTCGATTGCTCGATTGCGGGGCCCTCGGATATCCAGGCCGATGTCCCCCGCAGCCTCGGGTGAACAGCCGATCCATGCAGTCCACGTTTTTACACCTGTGACTAGAATATGACTATCAACATCAATATCAAATATCAAATATCAGCTATACGCGGACTTTTTGCATACCATGACAGGCTCTAATCCGCGATCTACCAACGCGTAAGTGCGTAAGGCGTCTGCATCTCCGGCTGCGGGGAATCATATGATAACAACTAGACAGATGCGAAACATGTCGAAGACGCAAAGTAAAATGTTCCGGTGATAAGCCTTGTCGTGCTTGTATCAAACACAATTGGGAATGCAATTTTGGTCATTCTGGTCGCAGACGGTTCTCTGAAGCGTATGGTCATGCCCATCGTAGGCTCCGGCCAGTCTTGCTGACTATCAACTAGCCAAGTGAAACATCTCTTGGAAAAGGTCCGAACCTATGAGGAGCAGCTCAGCTCTCGGTATGTAGGGGGTCCAGCCTCTTCATTGCCTTCTCCAGTAGCACCAGATGAGACTCCAGGCTGTCAATCTGCACAACGAAGTTCTTCAAGACCTGGGAATACAGAGCCCCATAATCAGAGGCAAGATGAGATATTATATCCCGATAATGATCCTGCTATAAGTCCGGGTAATTTGGCGTCGCCTTCTTTCTCCTGGTCTGCTTGCGAATACGAACTGACTCTATGTGAAGCAACGGACCTGACCTCCGGGCCTGCATTCGAATCTCAAGTCAGATCGCTTCTTGACAGGTCACATTCCAGTGATCGCAGCTTTCATGGATGTACTTCAAACTTTCAATATTGCGCTGACCGATTACCCCAGTGGACATCGGTCAAAGAGCTCGTTGACAATGTTGCCGGAGTATCTTTCCCGTCTTTGGAGGAGTCGCAGCACTTGCTTGATCAATTTCTATTTTATCTTGGCGTGAGCCAGCACTTCTTTGACCCGCGATCTTTCTCAGACGATCTTACATTGCTATTCCAAAGCCCAGATACAAGGCAACAACAGATAAACTCTCCTTGGTTCACAGAATATCTTTTGGTCATGGCTATGGCAAAACTCATGGATGTAAAGCATCCAACATCACAGACGCCTGGAACGGACCTGTTCGCTGAAGCCTTGAAGCGTCTTCCTCCATTGCATCATATGGGTGGGGAAGGTGTCATCGCTGTCGAGATACTGACTCTGATTGCTACATATCTGCAGTGGTGTGACCGTAAACATGATGCATATCTCTATGTACGTTATGCAAGGTCCACCATGTTCTTACACGGTATCATTGACATGTGGTAGATTGGACTCGCACTGCGGCTTGCTATTGCTCTTGGGTGCAACCTACGGGAAATCGACCAACGCTGCCTCCCTTCCCAGAGCGCCCACAGATTAAGACTATGGTGGACAGTGTACATGCTCGATAGGTAGGTTATTTTTGGCAAATTTAGTGGTTTTGAAACCAACTTACACTTCCAGGCGCCTCTCTTCGGGACTCGGACTGGCTGCAGGGGCTGATGAACGACAGCTACGCACTGAACTCCCGGGGAACGCGATGGGGTTCCAGTCACCAGTTGCCCTTAGTATCAATGTTCGTATTGCGCGCGTCACTGACGATATAATGTCGAGTAAGCTAAAGCCCATTGAGCCCCGAACTTCGTGCTAAAACACCTTAAACAGCTCTTTATGGCAATAAGTCAATCACCCAAGTGGAACTGGTCCAAAAGATCCAGCAAATTCTTCAAGAACTGCATGACACAGGCCGGTCATTTCCTAAGTCTTTGATGTTGGACTTCAATCGACCTTTGCAATCGGTAAGTCGCACAGGCGCATCGTTATACTTAATGCTTTTCCAGGTGAGACTATCCCCAAGCAGAGCATATTATGAGTTTTATTTTTGACTCATTGTCAGGCTATCATCCTGTGCACACGGCCAATATTACTTCAAAGAGCTCGGTTTGAAGCTCAGAGCAAACAACAGTCGCAGTCATCTGATACAGCACCCAGCATGCTGCTGCGTCTGTGTGATACATGTGACGAGGCAGCCACCAGAAGTCTCGCAATACTCGAATCACTTCGTCGCCAGCAGACAATTCGTGAGTCTTCCCTGTGCTCTAGTTAACGGATACTTCCCACCAAATTCTGTTTCGCATGTTCGTCAAGATCAAGAGCTAACACATCACCCCAAGCCCGTTATGGCTTTTTCGATCTGGATGCAACATTCTCCGCTGCATTTGTTCTGGTTATGGTAGGTTTCTTGGACAGATCACAGAGCCAACCACCACCAGCACTTGACCGAGCATACAGTGTGCTCCAGTTTCTATCACAGTCTGGAAATCTGGCTGCCGAGAGACGCCTTCAGGATATTGCACGATCTTGCTCGCATGTTTGGCCGAACCACTCTTTCAATGCAGATGCCTCGCACAGCGATGCAGGCCCACACGGAAGGACCCAGACGTTTGCAGCAAGTCTAGGCTCGAGACAAGATGGATTGATGACCTGCTCGGGCTCACCACCATATATGGCTGTGGCCTCAAGTGGTCGGAGTGTTCATCAAGATGAGATCAGGTTACTTGAGCCATGGTCTAATATGGATGTTCCAGACGCGACGTTTGATATGCAAGGAGACTGGAATCTAGATTTGTCCGGTGAAGCAGAGGGGATTTATTCCAGTTTCCACAATCCGACATTACCACTCACCGGCGTTGACTATATTGACTGGTTGGAGATCGAGAAAGTATTCAATGGTCCAGACTCTTCCGCGACACAACATCGTGCACCTTGAAGAAGTTGCCTCTATCTCTTACCACAGCGCAGGGAGCTCTGAATCTTCGTGAATGTTAATCCCCTCCAAAGTGAACAACTTCATCCGGCTTGTGTGGTTCGCTTGTGTACAATGGCAGGCTGTCATAGTCGTCAAAGATCAGGTTTCAAAGCCACCCTTATTTTTATGTCCAAACGGAGTGTGCACCTTCTCAATACACTCATCCAGGGAAAGAAAAGCTCTTATATTATCCAATATTGAATGTGATTCTTAGCGACCTTGGGCCATTCGCCACATGTGTTGTACCTGGGTATCACCAGGACTCTCTACACATGTAGCCGACTTTCTCTTGCAAAGAGAGTCAATTTAAGACTCGATTGTCCTGCTTCACTTGAAAAAGAAAAACCAAGTAATCACTGTTGACGGAAGTGATCTTCACTCTCAAGTTTGTATTGGTCCCGCCGACCTTGTCTTCCATCACGTGATGTTACCAGCATCTCACCGTTCCTGTTCCTCGCCGGCAGGCTGCATAGTAGTTGGAGTCCGACCGTTACGTGTTTCGTCGCGTCAGGCATTTCGAGCCGAGCGTCAACTGTCAAGTTTGGTGCCCTTTCGAATCCAAATCCCTCACGGTGTCAAAATCCCACCGCCAGATCGTCTGAGAGCTTCCCCGCAATCGCGTCCCTCGCGCCGAACGATGCCCACACTCGCTGTGTTCCCACGTGGGTGAAGACAGCAGTTTACACCAGGCTCCATCAGGTCGGCACATCGAAGAAAAGAGAGAAAACACAAGATAACAACGGCATTGGAGTTGGACCTGAGAGTCCACTGCAAGGATGGAGGCCGATTGGGATGAGCTGTCGCGTATTCCAATGCCGCCGCCGAGCCCGCATGCTATGCCCACCGTGGCAACGGCGACGGCATTTGACGATATGATGGAACTTTTATGGACAGGCAACGAATATGTGAGTGCTGATGTCGGGACGATTTCGCAGGCGGGACGCTGATGAGTGCGTTCGATCCCTCAGGGCAGGGTCTCTTCCTTTTACGGGCCTGAGCTGCAACGTTATACCTCTGTTCGTGCCCATCCAGTTGCTGAAGGTTCAGTACGGCAAATAATATTCCACGAAAGAGGTGTGATATCGCTATCATCAAAGAGTGTACACATGATCACCCGACGGGGCTTGACACAGTGGCACCTTACTCACGATGAAATGGTTGACCTCCGTTGCATGAGTTTCACCGCCCAAACGAATCGGATTCTTGTCGCCGGATCCCAGCGCGTCATGTTCACTGTAGATATTGATAAGGGCACAATCGTCGATAAGCTGCCCACGGAGCACGGCTACACGATGATGAAAAAGAGTCGATATCTCTGCGCTGCAACAGATACTGGATCAGTCAATGCACTCAGTCTCTCAGACTTCAGTGTTGTCAAGTCATGGAAAGCTCACGGAACAGGTGTTAATGACATGGACGCGCGAAATGACCTACTGGTCACCTGCGGCTTCTCGGTCCGCCACCTCGGATCCCCAATCGTGGACCCTCTAGCCAACGTTTACGACTTGAAAACCTTGACACCTTTACCTCCGATTCCGTTCCATGCTGGAGCAGCGTACGTGCGCATGCATCCTAAACTTCACACGACCAGCTTCGTGGCTTCACAAACAGGTCAACTCCAAGTGATAGACCTCATGAACCCCAACTCGGTCAACTTGAGACAAGCCAATGTGTCACTTGTGCTTGGCATTGACCTGTCACCATCAGGAGAAGCATTGGCTATTAACGATGCCGAGTGCTCCATCCACCTATGGGGCTCTCCGACGAAGGTTCATTTTAATGAATTGAGCAAGGAGACAGAATTTGCCGATGTCCCTACACGATCCCCTCAAGTGGATTTGTCCCCCGAATCTCCGTTGAACGTGGTTGGTATGCCTTATTATCACGAACGTCTCTTTTCAGCATGGCCAAGTCATTTGGTTTTTGAGGTTGGCAGTCCGCCAGCTCCGTTGGATCAGTCCATGTTGCCGTATTTACGCCCCGCAGAAATGGGTCACCATGCTCCAAACCCAAGAAAGACTCGTCGATACCAAATAGAAAACACTCGCGCACTGACCACGGCAGAGCCCGCTCTTATTGCACCGAAGTTTTTGAGTGAAAAGGCTCGGGACTACAGCAAGTCAGACGGCTTGGTTGGCGATGCCGCAGAGGCATTGGCAGGGGCGAAGATCAACGGAGAGAGCGATGACGATCCATTACTTAAATATAGCAATGTAGAGATCAAATACAGCCGATTCGGTGTAGATGATTTCGATTTCAGGTACGGCCTTTTCTCCCAACTCATTCACTCCTCTTCGCTAACGTTGTCTACAGATTCTACAACAAGACCTCATTCTCTGGACTTGAGACTCACATCTCAAACTCCTTTACCAATTCTCTTCTCCAGCTTCTCAAATTCATTCCGCTTTTCCGAAATCTCGCCCTGAATCATGCAGCCGGATCGTGCATATTTGAACACTGTCTGTTGTGTGAACTGGGCTATTTATTCGACATGCTTGAAAAAGCGAGCGGGCAAAATTGTCAGGCCACCAACCTTCTCAAGACATTCAGCAGCTTCCGAGAAGCCTCAAATCTGGGTCTCCTGGAGGAGAACCTTACTAACAAATCGCTCTCAACTGCTATTCAAGCAGTCAATCGATTCTTCCTGACTCAAATAGCTCAAGACTTCCGGATGATTCAACCTAGTTCCGAAGACCTCGATCAGCGCTTAGCCACTATAGCGTCTGAGTCTATTCGGTGCATGTTCTGCCAGAACGAAATTGTGCGCCCTGGCAATTCACTCGCCAATGAGCTGATTTACCCGAATATTGACATCAAACACGCACGACGGAACCCGCTATTCCGCTTTTCCAATATCCTACGTGCAAGTATCGAGCGAGAGACACAAAACCGAGGATGGTGCAATTATTGTCGTCGTTATCAGCAAGTGACCATTCGCAAGACCATTCACCGCATGCCTTTGGTTCTCATTCTCAATGCCGCCCTGACCAGCCCTATCTGTCGTCGGCTTTGGGCAATCCCAGGGTGGTTGCCGGACGCCGTTGGTGTTCTCGTTGATGCCAATGGACAAGTGATGTGCTTCGAGGGTGATGATCTTCACCTCCGAATGCAAAATCAGACACCAGGGCTGATGGTATATGATCTGGTTGGCTTGGTTGCGGAGATCGACATCCCGGAACATCAAAAACCCCATTTAGTGTCTTTCGTCAATGTCTCCATCTCAGGTTCTGAGTCCCAAGAACAACCCAAATGGCACCTCTTCAACGACTTCTTGGTCACGGAGGTCGACAGAGATGAAGCACTCCGATTTACACAGCCTTGGAAACAACCTTGTGTCCTGGCTTACCAAGTGAGGGATCCGCGCCATGTCCTCGACGACTCTTGGAAGAACCTCCTCGACAAAACTTTGCTATTCCGAGAATGGTCTTTGAAGTAAGTTTTGAAATGTGATTACGTTTGGAGATTGAATATAAACGCTAACACTCGAGTTCTTGTAGTGGGGCCCGTCAGGTTGAGTCATGTCACACTCTCACCGAGGAGGAAATGCCACAGGCCGGTACACCAGTCGCATTGGATACCGAGTTCGTTGATCTAGAAAAAGCTGAGATTGACGTGAAGGCGGACGGGTCACAGGAAATGGTGCGTCCCAACAAGAGCGGGCTGGCCCGTGTTTCAGTCTTGCGCGGTATGGGTGTCCAAGAAGGAGTTCCCTTTATTGATGACTATATCACCATCCGCGAGCCAATTGTGGACTATGTGACACAATATTCCGGCATCAAGCCTGGTGACCTGGATCCACGAACCAGTGAACACAATCTTGTCCCACTCAAGGTTGCCTATAAGAAGCTTTGGCTGCTTCTAAACCTCGGATGCATATTCGTTGGTCACGGACTAGCCTCCGATTTCCGGAAAATCAACATTCAAGTGCCCAAGGCACAAACCGTGGACACACAGTACCTCTTCTTCCACCCCGGGAAGAACCGGCGTCTCAGTCTCAGGTACCTGGCCTGGGCTGTCTTCAAGGAACATATCCAAGAGGAACCTGCCCCCGAAACCGTACAAGGTCATGATTCAATTGAAGATGCTCGTATGGCTTTGCGTCTCTGGAAAAAGTTCCAGGAATATGAAGACGCAGGTATTGTGACACAAATGCTTGAAGAGATCTTCCGCGAGGGCTCGAAGTTAGGATTCCGCCCGCCTCCTAAAAACGGAGGCAACATGACCGTTCTCTCTCGACCTGGCACTGCTGTCACGATGCAGAATGACAGCGGTCGCAACACCCCGAGCACCCCGGACACACGGTCCGTGGCGCCCGTCCCCCCAACCTCGGCCGCACCCATTGTTGGATCCCCCAGCGCTCCTACTACCCCTCGTCAGGCTTTCAGGCGATCGATTGCCTTGACCCCGAGTAATGGGAGCTTTGCTGGACCTGGTGCCGGTGACTTTTTTGGAGGTAGTCCACTTAGATGAATAAATACTTTTACCTTTTATTTACTTTTCCATGTGGCTTTTGGCTCTTGCAGCGTCATATATGGATGCATGTCGCAAGAGCTCAAACCGTTAGAGGTGATCAACTCACCTTTCGAATAGACAAGGTATAGGTACTTGCTAACTCCCAAGGTGCCAGGGTACCACCTCGGCAATCCTGAGGTTGGCTTGGCGTGTACATAAATCGCCCCCATTTCCCCAGCTCGACAAGTCGACAGAGGCATTTTGATCGGCCAAGACATCCGGGGTACTCTCCTCGAGCGGAGTGTTTAGATGCAAAGATGTTCCACGCGGCAAATTAAGCGGAGGTCCGTACGGTCTCCTCGCATAATTATGACTATACATCAGCGACCAGCCGGCTTGATTTATTCGCCATATAACAACTTATAATCAAGTTACAATTAAATGCAGGGAAAGAATAGTCGGCCAGGGAACATTGATGCTTGGTCTTCGAGTAGTCTAGTCCATTGAGTACATCACTTGACCTCGTCTGGCTCAGACAAAGTCGACTCTGTTCTTCAAAGTACCAATCTGCGACACGCTGATGTCCATGAGGTCTGATTACCAGGTCTATAAACTGAGGGGGCTTGGGCCCGTTACCATCGCATATGTATTGTCAGCGTGAATCATTTAATGCTTTTAAAATACGAACATCGATGTACCTCCAGGAAGGGTGGTGCCCGTCAACAGATAGGAGACTAGAGCGGAAATGGCTCCGCAGAGCCACTTGAAGACACGACGGTTACAGTCCATAAGCTGCCTTTTGGATACCGCCTTTCTAGAAAGTTCCGCCGCCTGCTTGATTTGTCCTAAACAGTCATACCGACCATACATCTGGGTCTTTGATTGGTGGGACTAGAGCAGGCAGAATAGAGGTAGGTGCTCAAACTTACGTAGGTGTGGACTGTCACTGTATTAGGAAGGCGGTGAGGAAGGCGGTCTGGCGTATTGATCCTATATTACGGTTCCTTCGTCGTCACTGACGAACCCCTCGTTCATTACCCCACCTCCTAACGCCGTAATGTCGCGACACCGTATTAAGGATGTCGACTACGACGATGATGATTTCTATGACGATGACGACGAACTCGCTGACCCCGAGGAACAGGAGTTCTTGCAACAGTGTACTACCGCTGTTTTGCAACAGCTCCGTGCCGGGCAACCGTCAGTGACCGCCACGAAAGAAGAAGTCCAAGACGCATTGTGGCACTACTACAATGATATCGACAAGTCGGTCAATTATTTGAGGGGTATGTTGAATTTGCGCTGATATGCCAATTTCGTCGTATTGCCTATCGCGGGTTTCCGCGTTCAATTGTTTGTTTTGATTCGGCTAACCGAGGTTCTACATGCAGGAAAGAGAGAAAAGGAGGCTGCGAAGCTGCAGAAATCGAAGATCCAACCAGGTAAGCAATGTTCATGGGATAATGGTTCTCCCAAAGTGTCGTCGCTGGGCTCGGGGTTTGGGCACAACATTATTTTGCGCGCCACGATCATGAGTGCTACTGTTTCTTGCAAATGAAAATGTGTGTATCTGGTGCAAATACGCCCCATTTGATCTATAGAGAGTCGACACTGATGCCATAGAAGTTTGAACAATGTTCTAACAGGTCTTCCAGTGCCAGCATACCCTGCTCCTCCCTCTACCGCACACTTCTCGGCTGCCGATTTCTTTCGCGATTGTCCCTGGCTCAACATTCCCTCTCATCGGAAGTCGGAGATCTTGATTGAGCCGCTTTATCCACGTTTGGGGCTCTTGGGTGGTGCACCGGAGAATGGTGGAAAACTTTCCAAATTAGCCGCCCTAGCTGCAGCCCGGAAGAAGAAAGAGGGCGAAAAGGCACCATCTCTGTCGGAGACTCCGACTCCATCAACCCCCAAGCTCGAACAACCAACGCCTCTCGATCACTCGGGTACATCGCGCTCCCTTCGTGACAGGCTTGCAGCTAGCGGGAGGTCCACACCAAAAGCTCCAGAGGGTCCTGGGTCTCTTCGTCGTTTGGCAACGCCAAGCGCCTCTTCACATCCGATACCGAAACGGCCCGAAGCCGAGACCAAAAGGCCATCAGTGCCCGAGCTTTCCGGATCAATGCAAAGGGTGGTGCTTGAGGCGAAAGAAGAACCAGAACCACAGCAAACAATGCCTACTATTCGAGCCTCGCCCTCGACATTTGCCAGCACTATCGTTGGCGCAGCAACTGGTCCGACAGCAGCTGAGCCCAGCCACTTACACTCCACCAGCTCAGACCTGTTGAGGATCTATGGACAGGATCATGCTGAACCTTTTGACTTTGCAGCACCCAGCCCCGACGATGTCGTTCTCAATGCACAGAACGCAGCGAAAGGTTTGGCGATCCGCAGGAAGGCTTAAAGGCAATTGCCTAATAATATGCAGGTATGAAATCGAAATCAGCGGCAACGAAATCGGCAGCGGTGAAGAAAGGCCAGTCTGATCTGGCAGATGGCGTGAAGGAACTCTCAGTGGAAGATAAAGTGACTGTCAAGAGCAAGAACCTTGATGTGATATCAGAGTACAAGAAGTCCACCCGCAAGCGGTCCGCAAACTTTGTGGTTATTGGTAGGTCAACGTCCACTAGCTAGAAGGCGCGGGCCTAGGCTGACTCGTATCCAATATAGGTCACGTTGATGCAGGAAAGAGCACTCTCATGGGACGGTTGTTAGCAGATCAAGGTGCTATCGACCAACGCACTCTTGATAGGTATCGGCGAGAGGCCGAGAAGATTGGCAAGGGCTCATTCGCGCTAGCCTGGGTCCTAGACCAAGGGTCGGAGGAAAGAGCACGGGGCGTGACGATAGATATCGCCACCAATCAATTTGAGACAGACAAGACAGCCTTTACCATTGTGGATGCACCAGGTCACCGTGATTTCGTCCCGAACATGATCGCTGGTGCCAGTCAGGCAGACTTTGCTGTTCTGGTCATCGATTCTAGTGTGGGCAGTTTCGAGTCGGGCTTGAAGGGTCAGACTAAGGAGCATGCTCTGCTGGTGCGCAGCATGGGCGTTCAAAAGATTGTGGTGGCTGTGAACAAGATGGACACTGTGCAATGGGATCGTGAACGATTCGAGGAGATTGAACAGCAGATCTCCGCGTTCTTGACAACTGCAGGCTTCCAGGACAGCAACATTTCGTTTGTGCCCTGCTCAGGAGTTTTCGGAGACAACATTTCTCGACGGACTAACGATCCTCATGCGTCCTGGTACAAAGGTCACACATTGATTGAAGAGCTGGAAACGTCGGAGCCATACACACATGCTCTCGAAAAGCCTTTGCGTATGACTATTGGCGATGTCTTCCGAGGTGGCGTGCAAAGTCCGCTTTCCATTTCTGGCCGTATCGACGCAGGCAGCTTACAGATGGGTGACCATATCCTGATCATGCCCAGTGGTGAAACAGCAACAGTGCGCAGTTTGGAGGTGGACAGCCAGCCGAGTGACTGGGCCGTGGCAGGTCAAAACGTCGTTTTAAACATCGCCAATATCGACCCAATTCACCTCCGTTCCGGCGACGTTGTCTGCCGTCCTTCCTCCCCCATTCCTACCATCACTTCTTTCACCGCCAAGGTACTGGCCTTCGAACACCTGATGCCCATGCAAGTGGATGTGCACCGTGGCCGTCTACATGTACCTGGTCGCATCAGCAAGCTGGTTGCCTCTCTGGACAAAGCATCAGGAGCGGCTATCAAGAAACGCCCTAAGATTGTGGGTCCGGGTGTCGTGGTGCGTGTTGTGGTTGAGATGGATCAAGCTGTTCCTCTGGAAGCACCGACCAGGGTTGTCCTGCGCGCGGGGGCTCAACAGTGGCTGCTGGTTTATTAGAATGAGCTTTCTTAATCAAGATACATCTCAGTCGTGGATGCTACGATTTCTCCTTGGTAACACATTATTTGACTAGATTTTCGGTTATTAATCACCCATGCCCGATATCCAAGAAACAGACCAGACGGTGAGGGTCTGGGTTTTATTTTTTCTTTGGATGATTTCAGACATAAAGGATTTCAAGCCCAATTATTGAATAGATTATTGAAAAATTATTAGACTGTGTTGCACGAGTAGTGCGATTAGAGTTGACTCATAAGCTGTATATACTTACTACCTACGGAGTACAAGATAGGTAAGGTAAATCCCTAGGGCATGGTGCTCTGTGCCACGCCCCCTACAATATAGTCGCCCCTACTAGGGAGATCCCCGGCCCAAATATAGGCCTATAGTAATACCTCACATCCATGGATGCTCTAGATGCCACTTGTCATGATCAATGAACATCAAATTAGGCCGTTGCAATTTACTCTGTAGCGTGGAACCATGTAGCAACACGTGGTCGGTGGCAAGGACATGAGACCACCGGGTAAACTTCAGTAAACATTTCTTAGATCGCGCGAATTCCCTGAAGGGGCAAACATTCGGCCCCTTCTAGCAAGTTCGATCATTTGGCAGTTTTTGATTGGTGGAGACCCTGAGTAGTCCATGGATGGACCCCTGCCGCTAGACTACTTTAGGGAACATAATACCTGTTAAAGAAGGCGGTGTGGCTGCAGGGCGGTTTCTGAGTCAGCCACTGCCGAACGAAAGTCAGCCAATCAGCGCACGAGAAGTGACCTGAACTGGGAAAAGGCCAGCATGGCCGCTGGGCCGTATCCGCGTACAAGAAGTCCTCTTCCTTCGATTCTTCTCCTAACCATTCTCTCATTCCCTCACTTCGCCCTGGGTCCCTTTCCCACATATCATCGACTAAAATAAGGGTTCATAGAGTCAAACACGCCTTGTGTTTACTCGTCTGCGCAGCTGTTTAGAGCGGCACGCGCGAAGCTTCATAACGACAGCTTCTTTGTCTTCGTGTTGAAAAAGGACTTCGATCCGCCTATCTATACATACACATTTCACAATGGCTCGCCTATCCGCACGCGATGGCGCGTCCAAGCCCTTCGCCTGGACCACCATCTTCTACCTGCTCTTCGTCCTCGTCGCCCCTCTGGCCTTCTTTGGAAACACCGCCCACGCCCAGGAGGAAACCTCCCCTGAGACCTACGGCAATGTTATTGGTATTGATTTGGGAACCACTTACTCGTATGTCGCCCCAGTCTTGAGACCATTGATGGTGAATGAGACAGCTTGCTAACTTTCCAATACAGTTGTGTTGGTGTGATGCAGAACGGCAAGGTCGAGATTCTTGTCAACGACCAAGGAAACCGTATTACCCCGTCCTACGTTGCTTTCACCGATGAGGAGCGCCTCGTTGGTGACGCCGCCAAGAACCAATACGCCGCCAACCCTGAGCGCACCATCTTCGATATCAAGTAAGCTTCCTCTACACCCATCGCAGCAAGAAATCATCACTAACACATCGCAGGCGTATGATTGGTCGCAAGTTTGATGACAAGGACATCCAGAAGGACGTCAAGAACTACCCCTTCAAAGTCGTCAAGAAGGATGGCAAGCCCCAAGTCAAGGTCGATGTCAACCAGTCCCCCAAGACCTTCACCCCCGAGGAGGTTTCCGCCATGATCCTGGGTAAGATGAAGGATATTGCCGAGAGCTACCTGGGCAAGACTGTCACCCACGCCGTTGTTACCGTTCCCGCCTACTTCAGCGACGCCCAGCGTCAGGCTACCAAGGATGCCGGTACCATCGCCGGTCTCAACGTCCTCCGTGTTGTCAACGAGCCCACCGCCGCCGCTATCGCCTACGGTCTTGACAAGACCGGTGACGAGCGCCAGGTCATTGTTTACGATCTCGGTGGTGGTACCTTCGATGTGTCTCTTCTGTCTATTGACAACGGTGTCTTCGAGGTTCTGGCTACCGCTGGTGACACCCACCTTGGTGGTGAGGATTTCGACCACCGTGTCATGGAGTACTTCGTCAAGCTGTACAACAAGAAGCACAACACCGATGTCAAGTCTGATCTTAAGGCTATGGGTAAGCTGAAGCGCGAGGTTGAGAAGGCCAAGCGTACTCTGTCTTCCCAGATGTCCACCCGTATTGAAATCGAGGCTTTCCACAACGGCGAGGACTTCTCTGAGACCCTGACCCGCGCTAAGTTCGAGGAGCTTAACGTTGATCTCTTCAAGAAGACCCTTAAGCCTGTTGAGCAGGTTCTCAAGGACGCTAAGGTGAAGAAGTCCGAGGTTGATGACATCGTTCTCGTTGGTGGTTCTACCCGTATCCCTAAGGTCCAGGCTCTTCTCGAGGAGTTCTTCGCTGGCAAGAAGGCCAGCAAGGGCATCAACCCCGATGAGGCCGTTGCCTTCGGTGCCGCCGTCCAAGGTGGTGTTCTCTCCGGTGACGACTCTATGGTTGATGTCGTTCTCATGGATGTTAACCCCCTCACTCTCGGTATTGAGACCACTGGCGGTGTTATGACCAAGCTCATTCCCCGCAACACTGTCATCCCTACCCGCAAGTCGCAGATCTTCTCGACTGCTGCCGACAACCAGCCCACCGTCCTGATCCAGGTGTTCGAGGGTGAGCGCTCGATGACCAAGGACAACAACATGCTCGGCAAGTTCGAGCTGACCAACATTCCCCCCGCGCCCCGTGGCGTTCCCCAGATCGAGGTTGCCTTCGACCTCGATGCCAACGGAATCCTTAAGGTCAGCGCCTCCGACAAGGGCACCGGCTCGTCCGAGTCTATCACTATCACCAACGACAAGGGTCGTCTCTCCCAGGAGGAGATCGACCGCATGGTCCAGGAGGCCGAGCAGTACGCCGAGGAGGACAAGGCCATCAAGGGCAAGATCGAGGCCCGTAACGGCCTTGAGAACTACGCCTTCAGCCTGAAGAACCAGGTCAACGACGAGAACGGTCTGGGTGGCCAGATCGACGAGGATGACAAGCAGGCCATCCTCGACGCCGTCAAGGAGGTCAACGACTGGCTCGAGGACAACGCCGCCACCGCTACCATGGAGGACTTTGAGGAGCAGAAGGAGCAGCTTTCCGGTGTGGCTTACCCCATCACCAGCAAGCTGTACGGCTCTGCTTCTCCTCCTGATGAGGATGACGAGCCCCTTGACCACGACGAACTGTAAAATTATCTTTTGAGGCATTATTCATGGAGTTCCACTTTTTTTTCTCTTGCTTGAGTCCCCTTTTGTGTTCGAACTTACACGGGACACTGTTTGTGTCCCATCCAACTTTTAGGCCTGGTTGTTAAAGGCCGGCTAAGAATACAATACAATGATACCTTGCATTCTTTATAAAGATAGTTACGCAGTATAGTGCGTCGCTAAACTGGTGTGACCACCTACATATGTGTACAGTAGTTTATTTGATTAACTACATAACAGTGTCCTGTTACCGTATGACCAAGCTATGAAGAAGTGAAACATATAGAGCTAGAGTACTGCCATTCCCGCATGCAAGTGACGATCTTCGGGTTTATTCGTGGCTAGACAGCATAAAACATTGATTTCCGGTACCTTTCTCATATAGATGATACTACACTGCTCATCAATATCCTGGACCTGTCAGTCACAGCTTTCCCCTACTTGACACTGCCTGGCATCTACTTGATGTGAGCTGACACAATGGTGTTGCTAGGCTTGTCAGTGGTATTTTCTGTCTTAATGGGATAGCTTCCACTCCTTTCGGCGATGATATTACCTACAGACATGAACTGCCTGATCAGTGGGAACGGATTCCGTCGATTGCATACTATCAGTAATCTGCCCTTCACCTTCACCTCAGGACGGGATCGCTCAACGTTCATACTCGGAGCATCAACAATCGGCCGACCACCTGGGCTTGCTTCCGGTAGATGAGCGGGAAGATGAAAGGTCAGGGGATGCACAATATTTGAGCTGTATTCACTACCAGGTCGAGTGGGGACTACTCTGAATAACTGGCTTGTGACAAAGGACACAGAACATTGGAAGACAATATAGGAAGATGGAGGATGCAAACAATTGTCCTCCAGAGGGCCTTTCGCAGCTCCCTCATATCGAGAGCAGTCAGATGTAGGCGCGAGTATTGTACGACAGCTCCTGTGACTATGGCGTACCATCCAGATCATGAAGGAAATTGTTGTCGGTTAGGTTGAGAATTGAAGCGAGCCATGCTAGGCAGGTTATGCATCGTTCAAGAACGCAGTGATTCATAGAAGGAACGCTTTGTCGAAGATTCTAGTTCTAGCCCTACCTAGGTAGCGACTTTGATGCGGATAGATCCGGAGATTGAAAATAGAAGCTGACGACATGGCCCACATCGCCTAGGCAGCAAATCCTATAAGGCTGCTTTTTGGGCTAGTTTCAGTCTAATAATAGACGAATTTGATGAGCCTGTTTTGGAACGAGAACTAGTTTCTATGAAAAACGAATAATGAAGAAATATGTAAGAAAAATCCCTTTCACCATCCTATAGCCTTAGCTATTCTTCACACGATAGACTGACTATCACCATTCACCCCCTAGAGCGCAGAACGTCACTAATATATCCCGACTTACGTTCTTGCGGCTACGGTGTAACCGGGCATCTTCTCACCATCAAGACATGCGTTTATGGAAAAAGCCATACCGCTCTCTATATCCAACCGCGTTCAAATCCGATACAGTAGCATAGATGCAGATTTATAGTCAGCAAACGGCATCCCTTTCTTCACACTCTATACTAGAACGGTGCATTGGCGTGGCACTGGTTCCATGGCTGCATTGTTTGTCTCCTTACAGTAGAAGACAGTCGGTTTGAATCCGCCTTCTCACCTGCAGGAATCCCCGGTTCCCGACACGAGTTCGTCAAGGTGGATATTATACGAAGTTGAACCAGGCAAGGTGATCGCATGACTGACATGGGTTTCTTGGTATGGACCAGTCAGACCAAGGGCATGTTGGCCTCAGGTAGGATTACAACAACGAGGGCACCTTGTGACGGATGATGACGGATAGAGAGAGCCTCGGGTCTAGCGGGGTACATCATCTTCCATGTTCAAGCGGGGTACGCATAGATGGCTTGGACGGCACTGGCGACCCGAGTCGCGGAGAAACCGGTTGAATCTTCGATCCCAAACCGACGAATGCCTTGATTCTGGGAAGTACTTATTCCACACCGCTGAAATCATTATTTGCCCCACGTGGAGAATCATCAACAATAGCTCTAGCTAGTGTTGAGACATTGGCGGGGTCATGGAATGTAACGCTATACATTGCGATGTCTTTCGTCTTTAATGCGGAGAACATGCAGTGGCGGTGATGCGCATGTCTCACCTACCACTCGAGTTGATTGGCCGTGGGACAGATTCCGGGGCGGTGGCCTGACAATCCAAGACATGGAATAGGTGCCATGTCTTAGATCAAAGGCCTTCCGGATATACTCCTACGGTACATCATCGGTACTATATCGATGATGTACTATCTGTGGTCCGAGGAGCAGACCTATATAAAGACCGCCAATTCCTTCCCTTGTCGGGAGGAAAACAGATAATCCAAGCTTCTATTGCAAAACCAAAGAAATAACCATGAAGACCTCCCTGATCACCTTTGGTGCCCTCCTCGGCCTGGTCTCGGCCCAGAATGCTGTCGTGAACAACCACTGTGACACATCCGTGTATGTGCAGTCGTTCCCGTTCGATGGCAGCGCCCCCGGCCCTCTCACGACCGTTCCCAAGGGGGAAACATTCTCCGAAAAGTTTAGAACATCTGGCTCGGTACGTTACTGTCATATTCGGTCTGCGCAATACTCCATATAGCAAGGGAAACTGACTGGAGATGGAATGTGCAGACCGTCAAGATTGCCAAGACAAAGACGCTGGATAAGCCTCTCTTCTTTGGCTATTCGTTCTCGTCCAACCCGGACTACGCGTACTGTGAGTGCACCCAATCTGCCTGTCAGCTAGGGATCTTTTATTAACTGCGTCCTTCAAGATGAACTGAGCACGGAATGGGGCAACCCCTTCGCAGCGAACCCTAACTCGCTCAGTCCCGGGGACGGCTGTGAGGTCTTTGACTGTGCGGCCAATGATGCCGCCTGCTACAGTACCCCAGCTCATAAGAAGGTCTATGGGTGCCCCCAGCCAGTCACCCTGACGGCGGACCTGTGTCAGTAACTATGTCGCCTACACTCTGGAATGTGGTAGGGACATGGGGGCAGCTCTCTGTTTACATATCCTTATTCCAACCTATCGCAGCCCGTCCCAAGGATAATTATGTGCGAGAACGAGACAACCATTTGTCGTGACACCAGTATTATGTGGGGGACTATATATAATCATAATGGAAATACCTACCTAGGTATGCATTCTTTTTGATCGTACATACTTGACACTATACCGACGTAGCTTGATACCCATGCCATGTCATGGGATATTCAAAAAGTAGTTACCTCTTTCTCATTTAAGCATTAATAATTGTGATAAATACGACATCCATTCTACATAGGTATCATACTTGCTGAGCCACAAACGCCTGAATAGTCTCCGCAACAACCTGATGATCATCCTCCTGCTTCAGCCCACTAACAACCACAACCCCAATAACCCCATCAACACCCTGCACCCGAATCGGGTACCCACCGCCATGGATAGCATACTCATCCGCAACAGCACCCCCATTAGCACTCGGGACAGCATACTTCTTAACAAAAGCAGCCTCAATCTGGTCCGCCGAGGCCCCAGCCGCGAGCCCATTAATGGTCTTTTGTCTCATAGCCCAGCTCGAGATACCCCAGCGGAGCACGGTGTTTCGCTTCCGTCGCACCCAATTCTCGTTGTCTGGGATCGTGCCGCTCTCCGTCGCCGACTGAAACACCACGTGGAGCGGGACTCCCCCGCTGAGCGCAATGGAGATCAGGGCCGGTTTGCGCTGTCCGTTCGGGAGGCGGAGGATTCGGTCCCTTAGTGCATTCCCTAGTTGCCATGCAGTTTCTGCTGTGAACGTGCGGAAGACTTGTTCGGTGCTTGTTTCTTGCGCGATTAGGACTTGCGGCTGTTTCTTGGTTAGCCTTTCGGGTTTTTGGCTTGGGAGCATGGGGACTCACGTCCGTGCTGGGTGCGGAAAGAGCCATGATTGATGTGAAGATGGGATTTGAGGTTTAATTGGTACTTAGGTATGTATGTACATAGGTGAAGAAGAGAAATCGAGGGCAACTTTGGGGGTTGGCAATTCCATGTGGGGTGAAGGGGGTGGACCTTCCTTTGGTCGGGTCGGTGACGTCGAAATCCATAGACTTGTATTCCTTGGCTATACTCCATATTGAATTGAATCTCGAACATCCAGATTCTATTTATGGATTCTATCAAGCTCGATCCTCACGGAAATGTTCCGATATGCATCGGCAAACCTACCGAAAATACCCCTCGCTTGAACAATGTCTCCGCATTCCAATGTACAATATGCATCTTTCTTCATGACACTTTCAATAACTTAGGTCCAAATGCCACCCAAACGAGCCTGCGACACCTGTATCTCCCGCAAAGTGAAATGCAGCGGTTCTTTGCCCTGCGATACCTGTCGCAGTGCAGTAAAGCGGGTGCGCTGTACGTACCTGAGGCCTGCGCACAGGAGAGGCCCGAAATCTCGGCGAGTAGCAAGCCACCAAGAGACCGACGTCCCAGATATTCAACCTACAGAGGACCTGCAAAATGATCAAGATAAATACATGAAAATCACTAGCGATGTGACGGTTTCTTCATCAACTCCAGCCTACGGCCCCCGATGCATTCCGAAGACAATTCTTGCATCGGTCATCCGTCTGTATCAGCAATATTCATACAGCGTCTGGCCTGTGGTTAATGCAGAAGCCCTCTTAGAGAGGCTCGATGATATATATCCAGGAAGAGTTGACTCCAACGCTGGAAATACTTCCTGTCTCATCATGGCCCTCTGTGCCGCGACGATGGCTCAGTTGCATCTTGATCCCTTGGTAGATGGATCTCGGACAGTGGATAGCACCACAATGGCCCAGGCTTGCCTGCAATTGCGCACAAGCTGCGATAGCCATGGGGCAAATCTGAATGTCAGAAGCGTTCTGATGTCTTTCTTTTTGCATGTGTACTACGCCAAAGTCAACCAGCGAAATTCGGCAATGATGTTCATCCAAGAGGCCATGACTGGAGCTCGTCTTCTGCGATTGAATGAAGATTTTTCCTATGAAGAAGATGAATTGATTGCAAACAAGGTCCTGGTATTCCCGTTGCTTTGGGTATCAGAGAGGTAGGCTACCCTCTGAATTTGCAAAGTAACTTATTGACTATCCACAGAGGTTATTCATTGCACCTGGGGCTTTCTCCCTCATATATTGACCTCCCTGAATCAATAGATCTTGAGACAAGTATGAACGCTGATCTTCATGCCCAAGGGTTGCTAGAGCTCGTCAAGCTCTTCATGGTGTTTAATCAAATCTCGGTACAGCGCAACTCGCGTCCTGGGATCACCATGGCTACACATCTGACCGACACCGAGACGAAGGTTGCCTCACTATGCTTCAGTATGGCTAATCATATTTCAACCCGAACGGCAGACTACCACATCACACGGGAGTGGATGAGGACCATTCTCTGGCAAGAGGCACTCAATATGGGCCTACTGTCTTCTTCAGCGTGTGCATCTGTCTTGGCATTTGGATTTCCAGTGCAAGTTGGCCGTGCATTACTGCAGGCCTTGCGGGGCTTCAGTGAGACGGACTTGCTCCCATTGGGACGAGACCAGGCTAGTAGCCTCGGTATAAAGGAAATGCAGGCTGTGGCTAATGTCCTCTTGCAGTTACTGAAATGCTTTGAAGTCACGAACTCGCTGGCAGACACAGTGCTTCTGTCCTCGCATAAAATAAGTTCTCGGCTCGAGCTAGGACCGCATGACTTTCTGCATGCGTTATACCAGAAAATCGTGCCCTTTCTCGAGCAGGATACTACGTTGAAGTCAATCCTTCGTGCTAAAACCGCCGAAGCCCTGGTCGCAGCTCCAGCTCGCCTGCTGACAATACAGGAGGAAGATGCGGGCCTGCACGCAGGCGAAAATGGGCCTTGTGGTCAGGCTCAGATTTCCGGGTACATATCGAACAGCGAGCTTCATGAACAGAATGAATCGACATCAGACTTCTTAGATTGGCTACAGCAACCGGATCTTCAGATGATCTAATATCAATCTCGATAGGATATTAACCGGGTCATTCCGCGATCTGAAGGACAATCCGCCCCGAAATATCACCCTTTTCCATCTCCTCGTATACCTGAGGCAAATCCCTAAACGGCCGGACCTTCACCACAGGCTTAACAATACCGCGTCGTACCATATCAACGGCCTCCATGCATTCCTTCAGCGAGCCCACCAGGTTACCCGTGATCTTAAGGCCCTTGATCACGATTGTGCAGATAGGAGTTCCCAAGCTCGGTCTTCCCGGGGGAATACCAACACAACTCAAAGTACCACCAACCCGCAGCATATCACAGGCATGTGCAAATGCTTTTGCACTACCTGCTGTCACTACAACAGCATGTGCCCCCAAACCAGTGAGATCTCGCACTCTCTTTATTGGGTCCTCGGTGGCAAAGTCGATAAATTCCTGCGCGCCGAGACCTTTGATAAAGTCTCCCTTACCAGGACCAGTATCGACGCCAATTACCAGAGCCCCTTGCGCTCTTGCATATTGAACTGGGCAATGTCAGTACGCTGCAGGTCATCCCCTATATTCCCCACAAAAAGAAAACATACCAGCCAAATGTCCAAGGCCACCTCCGGCACCAATAACCACCAACCAATTCCCAGAACGAACATTCGCATTCAAGACAGCCTAATCAATCACCAATTAACCCAAGCCTAACGCAGCACAAATATCCGACCCACCTTATATGCCGTCAAACCGGCACAAAGCACTGGCCCCATGACCTTTGGATCAACATCATCAGGCAGAACGGTCAAGTAATCCGCATCGAGCGCAATATACTGCTGAAAAGAGCCATCCTCGTGATGAAGATGGTTCGTACCCGCAACGCAGTACTGCTCCGTACCCGCAAGACAGAACTCGCACCGCCGACAGATGCGGCTCGCGAACCGGATCCCGACCAACCCGCCGACTTTTAGACCCGCGGCGTGCGTGATATCCGGTCCAAGCGCGACCACCCGGCCGACACCTTCGTGGCCGCCCACGTGTGGCAGTTTGATTTTCGTTATCGGGTTGCCGTCTGGTCCGGCTGCGGTGCCGGATTTGGTGTGTAGATCTGTTGCTGTATTAGACAGGGTCTTTAAGAGATAGGATCCTAGTGAGAGTGCCGGTTGGCTATGTGAAAGTTTGACCGTTTGACAGTATACATACCGCTCTGGCAGACGCCGGTGTAGAGCACTTTGGCGAGGACTTCGTTGCGTTCCGGGACTGGCACGGGGTAGTCTGTTTTGAACTCGACTTGCCCACCTAGTGAATGGACGAGAGCGACGGTTTGGGTCTGTGGGATGTTGAGGGAGTCCATTTTTATTTTGGATATTAATTCTTCCTGACGAGATATTTGGATTGGATGGTGCTTAGAGGAGACTGGATTCTGGGTATTGTATGGGCGATATGGCTATATTTATATTTACAACCCGAGTCTGCAGTGTAACACCTGGACAGATCGTTGGATGTCGTGTCATCAGTGAATTATGTCAATTCTCCGAGTGTACATCAAGTGGTGCGTTGGATGTACTATCCTTGAGCGGGGAGAGTTGCTCTGCATATGTCAGTTCATTCTCCAATCCAGGCCAAATAGCAGATATGACTGGTCAACGACACGATTTGATCATGGGACGAGGGAGAACTAGATAGACTACATCCAACCTTTGTGTAGATGTTGATACCAACAAGACAGACTCGGATAAATAGAGTACGCCAAAGCCCAAGTGCCGTTTATTATTGGCAGTCAGACCAGGGGAAAGAACTTGATAGACGTGAGTCTGCATGAAGAAATGCTAATTCTCCGAATCAATTCTCCGGGTCCTGTGCATTGCAGATCTTACCTATGACAGCATATCTAATAGCAAAGAAGAAGATCGGTATGTCCATTAACCTGACCTAGGAGAGTCCTTCCCTTATCTTTTCATTCCTTAAATGTCACGCATAAAATCACAACCTAGGTATCAAGCAAATCGGGTATGTACAATCGCATAAATTCAAACCAGAAACGCCATAAACCTCACCGAAACACCGAGGTCAAGAAACCAGACCGAAAGCCCCGAACACCATCCCCAACGCAACTAAAAACAAACGTCCAGTCACGCTCAAAGGGTATTTCATCATCGTCTAGACATCATCCATATGCACCGCGCGGCCGTAAGATCCCTTCGTAGGGGTAGAAGGGTCATCGCCCGCCTCGATATCCCTATCCCGGCGGTTTCTGTATGCGCGCGGGCTGGAGTTCGGCGTCGCCGTGAGCGGGGTGACGAACAGCTCGCCGTTTTTCTTGCGCATCCAGTGTATGCGTAGGTGGTCGAGGGCTGTTTTGAAGTCGTCGAGGATGACTGTGTCACAGAGACATTTGAAGATGAAGGATAGCTGGGGTGGTTAGTTTGGAAACAACGAAAGAAAGGAAGGAAGGAAGGAAAGAAGGAAGGAAGGAAAGAAGGAAGGAAGGAAAGAAGGAAGGAAGGAAAGGAAAAATCAGATGGCGATGCCGGGACGGTATCTTACTTTCCAGAACGGTTCGACCCCTGTTGGGAGGATGCTGGGGAACGCGTTCAGCACGCTGCAGGTATCGACGATCATGAAGATAATTGATAGACACATTGCTGCGAGCATGATTCCGAATCGTGGGCTGACGACTACGAGCTCCCATAATCCGAAGTTGTATTCGCGCTTGATTGTCCAGAATAGACTGGCTGTTGTGAAGACCCACCATGGGTCGCTGTGTAGATGTTAGGGTGAAGTGGATTCAGATATGAAGGAGCAGAACCAGGTTCTTGGAAAGGAGAAGAATGGAAAGAATGACGAACCGAAATAATGGCTCCATTGGCCTAGTCGTCAGGAAAATCTTATTGATATTGTTGAAGTAGGTGAAGTTCGCATAGATCTCCAGTCCCCAATAGGGCCAGCAGAGCACAACCGTGACAATGTAGATGATGGAGACTTTTCGCGAGAGGAATGGGCGGTTCTTCATCCAGGCGATGACATTGTGTAAGGCCCAGGAGATGTTGAGACCGATCGCGGTCACGGATAGGTACCAGCCGTAGACCGGCTCGTGGGGGAAGATGAAAGTACCATGGGCCATAGCTAGGATGAGCTATAGTGAGTCCACAGATTAGTTCAATTCCTGTTAAGCCTGTGAATGATGGGCCAGTATTTTGGCTTCCTTACCTCGGCGAAGATCAGCTTGTGTAAGAGAATATGTGACTTCATGTTGGCGAGAGTGATAACGGCCATAATGAGGAGACTCCCCACCATCAGGCCCTGTCCCCAAGCCTCGAGGATCAGGGCGTCAGCCTCGGTAGGCTTCGAAATGTGATCGGTAGCCATCGTGGGCTGTATTCATGTCAACCGTAGGCGGTTGCTGGGAGGGTTGTGGGGAGTAAACAAGGGCCAGGCTAATTCGGTAGAAGAGGTGAAAGAGGTGAAGAGATGGAAGAGGTGAAAAGAGAGGGAGACGGAAGTGTTTGTTGTAGAGAGTAGAGGAGAGAAATGAAGCGCAATCCTCATGAGGGCGTCATGAAAAGAGCCTAGTCTCTATCTCCCACATCCAACCTTACTCGGGTTGGAAGTGAAGATGGGAGGAAATTTCTCATTTATTAATCTCATAATAATTAGCGCCTCTACGTATTCCATTTAATTAAATCAAACGTAATTCGGGAACGCCACTAGATGAGCTAAGTTCGTTGGCTCTACAGGGGGTCGGGGAGGGCGTAATAGGGGACAACTTGAGAAAGACTCGCAACGTCTCTTTGTATGTCACTTCAATTGCATCGATCAAATCATTTCAGATCGCGTGCCCTCTGGAGAGAAACGGAAAAATTCCTGTTGAGATTCAATTCCCCGTTCCCCGTGTGGAGAAAAGGTGGCGTTCCCGGGGATACGAGCTATAAATCAAAGCTACTGCAATGGGTTATTTTTGGTTTTGAGAAAGGTGAACAAAAAGGATGATAGTAAAGATAGGTTTCCTATTCATAGAAAGAAAGATCCAAAACACAAAGAATCTCGAGACAAAGAAGACAAAGAAGACAAAGAAAGTAGGCCTTTGTTTTCCCGCTATTTCTCCGTCTCGAACTCGTCTTAGTCACTTGGCGCCAACGGCTTTTACCTGGAAATGGAAATGGACTTGTTTCATCTTCTCTTTGATTTATCCGGAAATAGAATATCGTTGCTCCATGAGTTCATGTCCTTTACCCCATATGCATGGACCTGCGTGAGGCCTTCGTGAGGTCTGTGCTATTGCCTAGGCCGTTTCCCGGGTATGCCAGACTTGCCTCTTTCAAAATCACCTGGGGATATACATGTGCCAATATTATATTCGTGATCGAATGGGGAAAGACCTCCGATATCATGAAAATCGAATAGTGAAAGCCGCATCACTTTCACACTACAAAGTATACTTCCATTTGGTATTTTAGCCGAGTAAACTGCCATGCCATTTTACCCGCGAATGTCAACCCATAGGTTCCATACCCGTTTGGTATAAGAGCACATGCGCCGAGTTCTTAACGTATAGAGTATGGCCTTAATAGTCAGGTTTATCTGGCTCAAGATGATATATATGGTGTTATATTTGACGTAACAGTCCTTTTTTCTGGATCTTGTTTCAGATATCTTTTGAAGATATTTTTTCTTCTCAGTATTATAGAAGACATGTCGGACTTACCACGCTACAGTATATGAAGGCGGTAAAAATCATAAGCCGTACCTGATAATGTCTGCCTTAGGATATATATTCCTGTCCCTTGCCGTTTGACATGCCAAGGCGATCCCCAGTCTTCGGGTATATGTATACATATTCTTCCAAGGTTAGTGGAAGTAGTGCTCCCGTCGACATGTTGAACCAACTGGAAGACAGAACACAAGGGAAATGAATTGAATGTCAAATTATCGTATTCACTAGTCTTCAATAACAGTCTCATTTTCCGACAACATTCAACGTCACTTTGTAGACCCCTTAATTCAGGTTCCAATGGGTTCAGAGCATGATTTACCCAGATATATAAAGGGTTTATTAGGAATTACTCAGTTCGAGCTGTGATTACAACATCATATCCTCAACCGAGTACAGAGTAGGCCCTTGCCTATATAAATTTCCCACGTGTTGAGCGCACGTACCACCCGGAAGAAAGTCATCCTAGACATCACCTCTTTATCTCTTTTATATGCCGGACAGGTAAGGCTAATAAGCAAGAAGATGCACTGACTTTATTTCAATACCAGACGACTTTGATTGCGTTAAGAACAATATGAGAAAATACTGCTGGCTCCCTAGGCCGGTACACTCGTCGGCGTCTTCCCGCCAAGTAGCCGACAACCTGGTGAACTCAAAGTGTTTGGAAGTATCCCACACTGAACATGTCGAAAATGCATATATCTCTAAACATGCCCGTTGCCGCCACAGCTGCCGGCAATTTGCCGGTAATTTCCACATGAAACTCACACAGGGAAACGGCAATTGATCGTCACGCTGATCGCGAAACCCGGAGTCTTCACCGTGGCCAGACAACCGTCCTGTCATGATTGGCAATATTCCCGCTCCGATGTAAACCGCCTTGTTGATTCCTGCGCCGAAGTCAATTATACGGGAATATACCTCTCGCAATGAATCATGCATACCCAGTGGGTATGCTTTATCAATCACACTAAAAAGTTCTACCATGTGGAAAAATGACGCTAGCCAAGGCTATTTATCCATAGTCCCACGGTTCGGCAGAACGTGGAAGTTGGTGGCTAACCTGGTTGGGCAATGGCTTCATCGAAACCCACTCGGCTCCGCTGATGGAAGGGTAATGATCTTCAGGGCTTGCGAAGACTGAAGGCTTGTTCTTTTATTGAAAGGGGATTCGTTTCATGTTCAGTCTCAAATAACACTCATCGATCCCACTACAGTCATTCTTTTATTCTTTTATTCTAACATTCCTTCATTATATTGTCCACAGGTATACCCCTGTTTAGTCGTTCTTTTCTAGATCTAGATCGATATGGCTCCGTGGTGGTACACAGCAGGCAGCGCCCTGCTTCTGTCTCTCCAGGCGGCTGCCTGGAACTATTCAACTTACAGCTCCATGGGATTCCAGCCGCCGAAGCTCGAGGTCAGCAAGACCGGAACTACCCAGCCCGGCTACATCTTCCTCGGTCCTCGTGGAGGCGTCCAGGACGCCGGCACCGCTGCGCTCATTTACGACGATGCGGGAGACTTAGTGTACGAAGGCCCTGAACAGGTGACTGCCAACTTCAAGATACAAAAGCTCTTCGGCAAGGATGTTATCACCTTCTGGGCCGGAGACATGATGTCCATCGGCTACGGTTATGGAACCGTACACATCCTCGACGATACCTACAAAGAGATCTACACTGTCAAACTCACAGGCAACTTTGTCACCCCGGACGGCTCAAGCAAAGAATCATACTGTGACATGCACGAGAGCCAAATTACTCCCCGCAACACTCTCATTTGCACCGCCTACAACGTCACTCAGCATGACTTGACGTCCATCAACGGTACCTCCTCCCAGTGGATGCTGGACAGCCAATTCCATGAGATCGACATCACTACCAACCAGGTCCTGCACTCATGGAGTGCACTTGACCACGAAGCCGACATTCCTCTGACTACCTCCTACCAGGGTCTCGGAAAGGATGTCGGTACCCAGGATGCCCCCTACGATGCCTACCACATCAACTCTGTCGCCACCACCAACCATGGCTATCTCGTCTCTCTGCGCCACATGTGGTCAGGCTACTACTTGTTTCAGAACGGCAGCGTGATGTGGCAGGTGAGCGGCGACAACGGCGCCGACTTCAAACAGATTGGCGAAGTCGACTTCTCATGGCAACACGACATGCGCGTCTACAACGAGACAGACAACGGGCTCGTCCTGAACCTGTTCAACAACGCCAACACCCCAACCAACGAAGAGGCCGAGACTACCGGTATCAGCATGGCAATCGATTGGGATAAGAAGACAGTTACCGGTCTCCGCGCTCTGGCTGACCCCAACGACCCCATCCACTCCGTCAGCCAGGGTAGCTACCAGCTCCTCAGCGAGGACAGCCATGTCTTCCTGGGATACGGGTCTATTTCCAAGGTCAAGGAGTTCGATGGTGACGGTAACGTCGTTTTCAGCGCCCAGTTCGGTGACGACAATGCTGTTGCATCTTACCGCGGTTACCGTTGCCAGTGGACTGCCACTCCCTTTTGGAAACCCTCCGTGTCGGTCAAGGCCACTAGCTCTGGTGCCACCGTCTACATGAGCTGGAACGGCGCTACTGAATATGACAACTGGGTTGTCTATGCGGCTTCCTCCGCCACCTCGACCAACAATACTCAGGTCATCGCCACCGCTGATCGCACTGGCTTTGAGACTTCTGCTACTCTTGTCGACCCTCCTACCACTTTTGTTCAGGTGGTCGCTCGCAGGGGTGCCACCGTTCTCGGCACCTCGGAGGTTGTTTCATTCTAAGTGGTCTAGGGTTCGTTTGGGTGGTAACCTACTCTTACCCTTCCTATTCAGGATCTCTCTGGAGAGATGGTTTGGTCACACATATTATATCATTGCTTTCTTCCTGTACATATTTGACATCACATTCTGAATATACATTTGCTTTCATGACAATCTTGATCTCGAGCGGAATTTACAATAGCCGGAATCCTGTCATGCATCTAGACAGTGATTATACTGATCAGGTCTAAACATCGTTCAGCCATGTCAATCCTTAGACCTTCTAGCTGACCACCGGGTATCTGAAACGAGGTAATAATATTCCCAGGCCTTCCAGTCTCAATTACAGTACGGTGTGACATCCATCAAACTCCTCGTATGCCGCACAGAACGGATAGGTCTGTTTCACCATTTTTTGTAACGAATGTTGGACATGTCGAAGGATGTCACAAATGAGCGACCGACCTTTCCGGCGTGCCACATGAACCACCCTGGATGTGTTCTATTCCTTAGATTCATTTTCTGGATGGCTTCCTAGGAAGGGTTTATACCTCCATTGCCAGTTAGTGAGGTTCTCTACCCGACATTCCTCGGTCTCAAACTCAAAAGAATTCTCCGTGTAGTCTGCGTTATGGAAATCCCACATTCCTTAGGACAGAAATGAGTGCCTAGAACGCCACAGTTGCCCTGCCACGGGGTTTTACATTTTGATCGAGTCTGTGCTTTCAGGTAGTATCGGCCTGCTTGTCCAATGTTATGCCGTCACGGGTGTAACTGACTATAAAGGTTGTTGAAGAAGTATAATCCTTTAGATTAGCCTGCTATTGTATATGTACTTTGATCCTTTCTGGTTATTATTATACCTGGAGCTAGCGGGTTAATCACATTCTTGAATATCCTCAAACACAAGTAAATATCCAACGGTTTTTCTCTTGCCATCCTATCCTCGATAGTATAAAATTAAAGGTCTATACATTCCATGCTGCGACTTGAGAATCCCGGAATCAATCTTGTCACTCGTCCGATCTTTCTGAGGGGATACAAGGGTCAACATAGGGAAATGATGACATTCTTCATATGTTTCCGTTGAACAATCGGATGGTTCCTATTTGGCTACTACATTGTGGTAGTTTCACACCCCTTCATTTTGCGCCACATCTACATTGCACAGCATGACTTTGCGTCCAATTTCCCCTGGGCCAAGATTCATAGCAACTAGAAGCATCTTGCCGTGAGGAATTAGACCCAACGGTCTAGATCGCAGTGCAACACAACAGGAATGATACCAAAAGCAGTAACAGAAACGTCTATATAAAGCCCTTGCAATTCTCCATTCTAACACAAGACATAACCAAAGCCAGAGTATTCCAGCATCTCTACAACCAACCAAGATGTATCTCTCAACCATCCTCCCCCTCCTCTCTCTCACCACCCTCGCCCTCTCAACCCCAACAATCCACGAAAACCACCGTGGCCCAAGAGCCATCCCCTATAGCGCCCTCCCCTCCTCAAGCATCGGCCTCCTGATCCCAAGCAGCACGCCAACACCCGTGCACCGAAAACTGGGCCATGCGATAGTGCACAACAACTGCAAATTCCCAGTCTATCTCTGGTCCGTGGGGTCCACAGTCCTACCGGAGGAAACACTTCTCCCCAACGACGAGTACAATGAGGTCTTCCGCGAGAACCCAGACACTGGCGGCATTGCGATCAAGATCAGCACGGACCGTGACGGGCTGTACAATAGTGCTCCGCAGATGATCTTTGCGTACAACCTTTCCTCTACACGGGAGCGCGGCGAGAGACAGGATAAAGTGTGGTATGATCTTTCTGATGTCTTTGGGGATCCGTTTGTTGGTTATCCTGTGAACCTTATGCCTTCTGAGCCGTTGATTTCTTGGAAAGATGGGGTTCCACCAGCTGGGAGTCAGGTGAGGGATGTTGATGCTTCGACGGATTTGGTTTTGTCGCTTTGTTGAGAGGTTGGGGGTTAGTTGGGTGAGGTGGAGATGGGAGTGTGGAAATTATGTTTGGAGATTGTTACGGGATTTGGATTCGTGTGGGATTTGGATATGTTAGTGCTCAATTGAATTATCCGGCTTTGTGTTTTAGTACTGTGCAATTGCTGCCCTTATTGCGTATCACGGAGGATATATCGGGTACATGGAGAGTCATGATCGGCGGGTTTCAACCTCAACCTCGGTTGTAGAATATAGATGGATTGGAACTCGGGTTCTCCAAAATGGAGAAAATGGAGAAACATAAGAGAATATATTAGAGAGGCGTGAATAATTTCCCCAAATATGGGAGTAAAAGAGAGGAAAAGAGGAAAAGGCGAGCGCAGAACCAAAGAACAGACCTCGGCCTGAAGTCCGGGGCACTTCCCCGCATTTTCTCCAATTTGTCCCACATCTCTTCTTTACTTCAACTTGAACTTCTCCCTTCTCTTCTTACTCCAGACATACAGCAATGGTTTCTCCAGCAATCAGGGTCGCCCCCTCAGCAGCAAATCGTGCCTTGAACTTGCTACGCACGGTACAATATACCCACCCACCCAACTGTCCATGCCACAAAAACCCCAACCACCACCACAATCACCAGCAATCCCCATCTCTGCTCAACCATGTGAAGCGTCGCATGTCCACACCCGTGGACCGTTCACGCGAGAAGGAATATGCCTTCGAGATGGCGGCGTCTAGCATTCGCTTCGGACCCGGCGCGACCAAGGAGGTCGGAATGGACTTTACCAACATCGGCGCTAAGCGGGTGTGCATTGTTACCGATTCCAATGTGGCCAAGCTTGATGCTATGAAGCAAGCTGTTGAGGGTCTTACTCGCGAGGGCATTCAGTTTACTATCTTTGACAAAGTGCGCACTGAACCCAAGGATAGTTCGTAAGTCGACGCCAAGCTTCAAGCGCGGCTGATATAGCGGTACTAACATTTCGAATAAAGTATAAAAGAGGCTATCGCTTTCGCTAAGCCCTATAAACCCGATGCCTTCCTGGCCGTGGGTACGTCCCCTTTACCGCGTGGTATACATGGTATACACAAACTAACACCAAAACAGGCGGCGGCTCTGTAATCGACACTGCCAAACTAATGAACCTATACACCGTCTTCCCCGAAGCAGACTTCCTCGACTTCGTCAACGCACCCTTAGGCAAAGGCCTACCGGTCGACAAACCCCTGCTCCCCCTCGTCGCCGTCCCAACAACAGCAGGCACGGGCTCCGAAACAACAGGCACAGCAATTTTCGACCTAGTCTCCAAGAAAGCCAAAACCGGCATCGCGCACCGAAACCTAAAGCCAACCCTCGGAATCTGCGACCCACTCAACACCCGCACCATGCCCTCAGCCGTGCACGCCGCCTCCGGCCTCGACGTCCTCTGCCACTCGCTCGAATCCTGGACCGCAATCCCATACAACGAGCGCACCCCACGCCCAACAAACCCCATCAACCGACCCGCCTACCAGGGCGCAAATCCCATCTCTGATATCTTCTCCCTCGCCGCCCTGCGCTCCACAGTCAAGTACCTGCCGCGCGCAGTCCGCGATCCAGAAGACCACGAGGCACAGTCGGAGATGCTGCTCGCAGCTACACTCGCCGGTGTCGGGTTCGGAAATGCAGGCGTTCATCTCTGCCATGGTATGAGTTACCCCATCTCCAGTCAGAACCCTGGATATAAGCATGCGGGGTACGAGGTCGATCACCCCATTATCCCGCACGGTGTTTCAGTGGCTGTTACGGCGCCTGCCGTCTTCCGCTTTACAGCGGCGTCGAACCCTGATCGTCATTTGGCGGCGGCTGAGGCGTTCGGTGTGGATATCTCGAATGTTAAGCGTGAGTCTGCGGGTGAGGTGCTTGGCGCTGCTATTGCCGAGTTCCTTGCTACGCTTGGTGATCAGCCGCGTGGATTGAAGGATCTAGGATTCAAGGCTGCGGATTTGGACGGGTTGGTTGATGGGACTATTCCTCAGCAGCGGGTGCTTATGCTCGCGCCGAGTTTGAGTAAGGAGTTGGAGGCTGAGAAAGGGGAGTTGAGGAATTTGCTGGAGCAATCTTTGGATTATTAGGGTGGTGATTTTTTTTGAAGTGGTTTTTAAAATATGATTGCATCTGATGTTTATACTTATATACGCCGATATGATGCAGAATTGGATGAGTTTGTTTCTTTGTTCATGTCGGGGAAAGTTAAGAGTAATGTTGTGTGGCAGGGCTTCATCCTAGACCGGCTAGGAGTGGATATCTCTTCGTAGCACATTTCATATCAATGCAAGCATCATTGCTGACTATTGCAAGTCCATAATTGGGATGACGTGTCCATATCTACTGGAGCACTGGGGTCATCACCCGGAAGGACCTTTGCGCCGAGGACACCCATCGACGACGCTATGCGATCCAACCAGATAACAGCACGGGGGTCATGGGGATCAGAGGTCTTAGACGGACCCTGTCCAAGCTCTGAATGAATGCGAAAGGGGAGGGCAAAGCTCTTCGGCTTCGCAGAATAAGGGGACAAGGAATATTCACTACCACTGCTGGGTGGTGTGGCGACAGTCGACTCCGGCGAGCCATCGTCGATGTATTCGAAGCGTAACCGGTCTTCAAGACGGTCAGAGAGCTGCTGCAGCGTCTCTAGCATATTTTCCGCTCCATTGAGGAGCAGCGACGGACCGGTATCCGGGAAGGTCTCTGGCACGGGCCCAACGAAGGATCCCGGTCTCTGGACGATACCTTGCTGACGCTCACTGTGCGCGCTGATACAGGACCGGAGCTCTGCGGAGAGCGAGCGCAGCCGACGGGAGGTGTCATTTATACGGCCGATGAGGTTTCTGAATGATTTTGAGTCTGGCTCGGCCGGGACGGAAAGGAGATCCCGTGTTTCGCTTATATACCGCGGGCATTTTGCGATTTCCATGAAGGCCAGATCGGATATTTCTCCGTATGCAGACCACTCGCCGGGCTTCTGGCGGTCTTCGGTCCTGACTTTCGTCGCGTAGGATTGCCATTCTTCTTGGTCTAGGAAGCAGGGTTTACCTTCGTAGACGGCTGTGGCGATGAAGAAGCCGCGGAATGCAATCCAGCAGTATCTTCCGAAGCCAGACTCGTGCGCCTCGGGGCCTCGGCTTATCATCAGTCGCTTCGCGCCGTCGGAGTGCACGACCCAGGCGTCCGGTGTGGTCTGCGCGTACATCTCGAAGACACTGAGGATGATGGATGTGCATAGCATATTGTCAGATGTGGCATGGTCGGCTTTGGGAATGGCCCGGATAACCTCGTGCAGCGACTTGGAATACATTTGTCGACTCGCTTTGAGGAGAGCCTTGTCTTGCGTCAAGTGTGCCAAGTAGACGGAGCTCAAGCAGCAAACCGCGGAGTCGAGATAAGCATCATTGCCAAAATTCATGACGATATATTCGGCGAACCCGGGTGCATCGCCAGACCGGAACCGATTATGATAATAGAGGGTCGGAAACGATGTGCTGATGAAGTCGAGGAATAATTGGGGCTGTGCGGCACGGAAGGACTTGCGCACCAGCGATGGCGACAGTTTCTCATCCCAGCCGCCCAAGGAAGAGTGTCGTCGCATGAGGGCAATCGCATTGCCGCGCACCACGTCTGCAGCGGCAGTGGAGTCACAGTGGGCGGGTGTCGGTCGGGCATTTGGGGTTGAAGATGTAGCGGGGGCGTGTGGGCCTGCCAATGTACCTCTCCTCCTCCGTCGGGTGTTAGAGCGATGTCGTCGAGCGAGGTTGGGGCCTTCGTCTTGGAAGCGGAAGGTTCGCCGGTAGCCCGGACAGGCGCGACCATATTTCTGGCACTGGGTGCACTCAGGGACTGCCTCATCGCACTAGAGACTATTAGCCCGAGAGCGCGATCTTATTTGGATGGATATTGACCTTAATCCGTCGCTCGCGACACAGGGCACAGCCTGTACTGTGCGGAACTCCGACCATGGTGTCGTCAAGGTCGAGATGTCATCACGGGGTAGATGAAAGGCAGATGCGGTTCATGTGCCCATTTTCCGGGTTCAAGGTTCAAGTTTCGAGTTTCATGGAGCTGAGCAGAGCTGAGCAGAGTCGAGTAGGGCCGAGTAGAGTTAATTTAAGGCAGTCAGCCCTAGGACGTTTCTCACGAGAGAACATTCTGCCAAGCAAATCAAAATAGGCGGGGAAAGACCAGCCGTTTCAGGTTTTGGCCAATCTGCTAACTAGTTAACTACCTAGTTAACATCTCTTTCTCTTTCACATCAGCACCTTTAATAATCATTTGGGCCTTTCAATCTATCATTCAAGTCCCAATATGTGAATCATTTTCTTCTTCCCTTTAAACTTACTCAGAGTTATGGGAGCTACCTCATCTCAAGTGAAGCAATATACACCACGATGATCTTCCATCTTCCCAACATTTCGCCCCCATTTACTATTTATAAAATGCGAATACCCCTGCATGAGATCAAATTTAAAACTCCACATGGCTTTTTCACTCATTGTCAATGGCCAACTAGTACTAGTCGGAAAAGCTTTGGTAGTCTTGCCACAGATACGAAGTTGCTGTGTCGCTCAATGGGTCGTGGATCGAGAATACCAGGTCTTTATTCGTCGAAGAGAATGCGATGCCATCTTGCAGGTCTCACATCCTCCTTTCGTCCGAGATTTGAGCATGTGAGGCATCCCTGTGCCTGGCATGACCGATCTAGGAGTATGCATGTCTCTGGGGTTGACACTACTTGGTTTGTTCCTCACCAGAGCCACATAGTAGGCTTTGGAGAGGATTTGAGTCTGTTTTAATTGGACAATTGGTGATCTTCCGCCCACCCTCCGTAACAATGGTGCGTATTCAATGGAAAGCGATTGGAAATAACGGCATGATTGAAAGGCATGATCTGGCCCTTAAGAAACAATATTGATGTCTAGTGCAATAGGGGCACGAGGGCGCAATATGAAAAGACAGGACATTTAAAGTCCAATGGGGTTGCCCTGGCATAGTCGGATTGACGCTCTCTACCTAGATAGTCCCGGGGGCACCTAGGTACCTTGTAGACGATCGTCTCCAATCATCGTGGTGGTACCCCGCGTTTTGTCCATGGAGGTGCACGTATTTCATAGAGAGGATGATTGGACAGATGGAAAGAAACGTGAGGGCGCGCCTGCCGCGGGGAGTAATACAAATGACTTAACCTGGGGAAATCGGCCCTTTGTCTTCCCCTTCAATTGAATCAGATCAATTTTATCATGCCTCTTCTCAGAGCGTCTCGTCCTAAAGTCCTGGTGCCGGAAAAGCTGTCGCCAGATGGACTGGCCCTACTGCGCAGCTCGCTGGATGTTCATGAGCGAAAGGGTCTCAGTGCCGATGAATTACTCCAGATAATCCCCGATTACGATGCCCTTCTCGTTCGCTCCGAGACCAAAGTCACCGCGACTGTCCTTCGAGCTGCAAAGAACCTAAAGGTTGTAGCACGTGCTGGTGTTGGAGTTGACAATGTTGGTATGTTTGGATCTTGTTCCATGCTGTGTTGTGGTACTGACTGGTATGTAGATGTCGAGGAAGCTACAAAGCTTGGAATTGTGGTCGTTAACTCACCTTCGGGGAATATTGGGGCCGCAGCTGAGCACACCATTGCATTGATGATGTCCATGGCAAGGAAAATCCCCGAGAGTTGTGCTAGTCTCAAAGATGGGAAGTGGGAACGAAGTAAATTCGTCGGCGTCGAAGTCAAGGGAAAGACATTGTCGATTATTGGTCTGGGAAAAGGTACCTAACTCTCAATTGGCTTGTTTCAAAACATGATTTGACCGTGCGTTATACATACTAGTGGGATTGACAGTTGCACGACTGGCCAAGGGTTTAGGCATGAATGTGAATGCCCTCGATCCATATGCATCCCCGGCAGTTGCAGCTTCGGCTTCGGTCGCCCTCGTCTCCTCGCTCCCGGAGTTGCTCGCATCTGCTGACTTCCTAACAATCCATACCCCCCTCATTGCCTCAACTCGAGGAATGATTGCGGAAGCTGAACTGGCACAGCTGAAGCCAGGAGCTCGTGTGCTAAACGTAGCCCGGGGAGGCACATTCGATGAGGATGCGCTGCTCGCGGCACTGGAGTCAGGCCATCTTTCCGGTGCTGCTATTGATGTGTTCACATCTGAGCCCCCTGCTCCCGATTCATCGGCGGCACGATTAATCGCCCACCCACGAGCTGTCGTCACGCCGCACCTTGGTGCTTCGACAGTAGAGGCACAGGAAAACGTTTCAGTCGATGTGTGCGAGCAGGTGCTTGAAATCCTGCAAGGATCCCTGCCGCGCAGCGCTGTCAATGCTCCTCTCATCCTGCCGGAGGAATACAAGAAGCTGCAGCCATTCGTACGTCTGGTCGAGAAGCTGGGCAGCCTGTATACTCAGCACTATGCAGCTTCTCCCGGTGGAGCAATGGCCAGGAACACCTTTGATCTAATCTACCAAGGCGAGTTGGCTAGTATCAACAACACGAAGCCCCTCTTCGCCGCCTTGATCAAGGGTCTTCTTTCTCCTATCAGCAGCATGGAGGGACTCAATATCAATATTGTCAACGCTGAACTAGTGGCTCGCGAACGTGGCATCTTTGTCTCAGAGCAGCACTCCCGCGATCCGTCGGACCACTCGTCCTATTCGTCGCTAGTCACTCTTGTCGCACGTCCACCTTCTCGGGCTTCGTCCCGAGCCCCGGCTTCTGACGACAATTCCACCAGTTCAGTTCCAGACCAACACCAACGAATTATTTCTGGCACCTGTTCTGGTGATCGTCCACTGATCACTCGCTTAGGTCGATTTGAGGCTTCCTTTGAGCCACAGGGGACCTTGTTGATCTGTGAGAACTATGATTCACCGGGGAAGATTGGTGTTGTGGGTAACATCCTTGGTCAAGAGGGTGTCAATATCAATTTCATGGCTGTTGCCCCTGTATCACCGAAGCTGGCTGTCAATGAAAGCCTAAAGGAGCCTTTTCCCACAGATGGAAGCTCTCAAGAACCTACTTCAAAGAGCCAATCACTGAATGAAGCCCTGATGATTCTCGGTATTGACAGAGGGGTTCCTGCTCATGTTACTGCTGCCTTGGCTAAGGAAACTGGTATCTTGAGTGCGTGCGCTGTCACGCTTTGATTCTGTGTTTGTGCGTTGCTCCTTGAGGGGTATTCTTAGGCACCTAGGGGGAAGGAGGAATTTCTTTCGGTTATAATTACTCAACACCCTCAAAGCTCCAGGGCTGTCTTTCAACCACGGCAGATCCTTGTCTACGTATTTCTATACTTTCATTAATACATCCATGGTTATATCAGAAACAGCGGTAAACAGAAACGATAATATGTCCATAGCCAATGAATCCATCCATCCTCAGTACTACCCGTTAATTGGCTACCTAAAATGCTGTGGTTCGCCATAAACAAGTTGTGGGGGTGGGGGTTATAGTGGGGTGGTGGGTCAAAAGTGTGAATAGCTTCAAAGGATCCCGAAGTAGGAAAAGGAAAGAGAAAAAAAACGTGGCCCCAAGGATCTTCACAACAGCTAGGCTAGGGACAGTTTCCTCATCGGCTAGGACGCGCCTCGCTCAGGCTTTGAGGCATCAGGGAGCCCCCTTTTCAAGGTGGGGTTGGTGTACTCCCTGTCGTCAGCCCGTGACTCACAGTTCTTCAACCCGACCTAGCTGTGATCGAACGCGCAACCTAACATTACCCTGCCCGGGGCACTTCCCATCTGAGCTATGGGGGTTGGGGGTTGCTATGTCTGGACTTAAAGTTCCCTTTATGCTCACTTTCCTTATCGTTCCTTCCTTATATAGAACTCCAGGGACGCTCTTACCTTGTGGCAGACCCTTCCTTCCTATTTCAGAATGAGTGGTGCCTTCCAAGAGGTGTCATATCTACCTTTCTTCGTCCTCATCGCATCACTCGCAGTAAAAGCGGTCTTATATTCCGGACACATGAGATAGACCTGGGAGAACTGTCTAGTCCCAAGTGCCAGATAGAGGCACAACCCGGCGAAGACATGAATAGAGAGTGCCTCTCGATAGAGCGGTCAACGAGTCTCCCACGTGGGGTTGGGACCTCCAATGTACGTTAGTACTAAATATTGAAGTCACTAAGGTTGTTTTCAAATGACGGTTGTTTAACGGTTTAGTATAGTATTCGAACCGCAAAGAAAAAGCCCCCAGTCAACCTGTTTCTAGAACCCCCGCCAAAAGGAGCCTGATTACTTGATAAGGAACTGAATGTGACCACTACGCGAGTAGGCGGTTCACTTCCTTGCTTAGTCGGTAGTGGCGGGTGAGGGTACTACACTGCTGGCCTCATTCAACCACTTGGCTACTGCTGTCCGTAGATGCGCCCCATTTCTCGGATCTTGGGACGTCGTTTACAACGAAGATGAGTCGGCACAGGCCTTTGCTGTGTCTCTCGTTTTTGGTGACGATGCACGTTTTGAGTTCACCCAAAACAATGGGCTTGAACATGTCCTAAGCGGCGATGATGGGCAGAAAACTGACCCATCATAAAAGGAAGAGACCTGCTCAAGCCGCAAGTGAAGAGGCCGTTGTTGTTGTTTTTCCTTTTTTTCTTCTTATATTTTTGTCCTATATTGTTCTTATAATTACTTTTGTACCATTTTCTTCTTATATATTTCATTTTTATCATTATTCTTGACCATGTTATTGTTACATATTGTCATTCGATGTTGTTGCCATTGTCTTGGATTGACGAACCCTCTAGTACTAAGTGACGTCCATACAACTTAAAGCAATAACAAATGTGAAAGGGTCCATGTCCAGCATCAAGCATGAGATTTTGAGTGACTGCTCACGAATATGTCAAGATTATGAAATAGTGTGTCTCAACTATCAATGATAGAATCACTGATGTGATTTTGTCTTCTAACTAGTTATAGATCCAATGTTGCCTGAGGCGACGATGAAGTAATCGAATGTTGGCACTAAACCCAAAAGGGCATCCGTGCAACGTCGACCCTGCCATCTAATCGCAAGTCCTCGAGCCCATTGTTCTTCCATAAATCCTTGGTTCGGGCGTGGTGCTTGTTTTTTGTTCTCTTCTTTTGGGGTTGTGCCAGTTTGCCTGCTCCGCTTGAGCCACGCTCGTTTCTCAACAGAGGAGCCGATTGACAGCGTTCAGCCCACCCTCTACCAACAATCCGGGGTGCAATAGCTCCTCGCAGGGCAAAGCCGACTTCAACTTGTGCTCGTCTGCTTCCAATGTCCTGACCCCGTCATATAGGTCTTGACAACTGCGCTACAAACAGCCAACGAGTCTCTTGCATCTGGGGGGATCAGCCTATCGTGGTCGTCAGCAGCTCATACGTGGAGGCTAGAGCTATAGATCCATGGCGGAGAACAAGCGCCAGGTTTCAGTAAAGGGCTCTGCGCAGAAACAATCCGGCAACGCAGTAGGCCCCGGAATGGCGACACCCATAGTGCCCTTGGAGGCAGCACTGAGCGGGGCGATCGGTGCCCGGTGAGTCTTATCTGCCAACGATGGTGTACACAATGTCGCAGCGCTGACCTATTCCGTTCTCGTGTTTTAGCGTGCGTATTACGACCGCGCAGCCAACCCAATCGATTTTCGAAGGTACACTGTTCACAGCATGCCCGATCACCAACCTCGTGGCCGTCAACACGGCCCCCGCCACCAACCCCGGTGATGTCAAACAGGCACAGAACGGCGACTACCGTGTGATCCCCATCTCGCGCATCCAGCACTTCCAGATCCTTGCCCTCGCCCCGCCCTCGAACTCCACCTCGTCTTCGTTCACGGACGCACAGCCCACAATCCAGGCACTCGACACCCGTGCGCTCAAGGCCCGCGAGTCGAAGGCCATCGGCGAAGCGCTTGACCGTGAGGCGCGTCGTGGCAAGGGCGTCACGACTCAGGCACAGGACTTATTCGATGCTTTCAGCCGCACTATGCCCGCGCGATGGAACGGCCACAGCATTATCGTCGCCGATGCTGTGACAATCGCTGCTCCTTACCGCGTTGATGATTGTCGTTCGATCGTGGAGGGCGATACCGCTGCTCTCGCTCGAGTGCGCAAGGTGGTAAGTTATTATCCCGTCATCAATCGCAGAATCTAATGGCTAACGTTGGTGCAATATAGCTCGAGATGGAGCGCAAGAAGATCGAGCTTCGCAATGCCAGTGCTACTATCGGCTCGACTAGCACCTTCTCCCGCCACCACAATGTCCCTAATGATCAGCGCAAGGGTGGATAGCGTGCCCAGTCACGCAAGTACCAGAAACGCAGTCCGATGGAATTGTGGATAGGTCTGATGTCGATTCGAGCGTCTTGGTGGCGCTTGGTCGACGAAGGTGATGGAAATACCCCAGCGAAAAAAATGATATTGCAATGGGATAGAGATGATTCGAAAGCGGGTCTGACGGGACACTGCGCATTCTGATGGCCTGCCTTATTAAGAAACTATATGCCCTGGACTAGCTTTCTACGGGCTACGCTTGCCATCAAGTTGGACCGTTTGCGTTGCTGCCCGCCGGTCTGCCTTGTATCTCGCTTTTGACCGGGTCGGTGCGCTCAGGCTGAGAATACGAGACAATCCATAGTAACCTAGTCAATTGCTACGATAACACTTTCTTAGGACAATGATATTGCACACTTCAGCCATTGGAACTTCTGTAAATGTGTCATATTTGACAACTGATAGTGACCACTCGCTCCAGGTATTGACAAACATGGAAACTAAATGAAAACAAACTCGCTATGAACACTGAAAGTAGACATCTACATGGCTGGCACTGGGTCAAACGGCTCGAAAAGACGCCCACAAATAATAAAAAGTGAAGATACGTCGTCGATTGCCGTGAGATATTTGCAATGCCTTCATCTAGCTCTCCGCAACTGGAACTCTCCCAGGGACCACCTCACAGATAGTCCCCACAAACCCTTCCAACCCTGACATAGGCGTCGTCCCAGAGGAAGAGCCAGATCCAGCAGATGCTACCGTAGCCCCAGATTGAGACGGGCAAGACGCTATGGAGACACCAGGCATAACTAAAACCTGAGACCCAAGTTCCACCCATTCAACAGACGACACTAACGCAAAGGTAATCTGTACGTCCTCTTTCAGGGCCTCCGCAGAAGAAGCAGCCCCAACAACGGAGGCAGAGGAAACGCCAGACATTACTTTGCTGATATCGCGAACTGCATCACCTGCGCCGTCGGCGATATTGCTTGTTGTAGGATTGCCATTTGTTTTCTCATTAGGAGAATGAGGATCGCCGTCAAAGCTGAAAAATTCCGGCTCTGACGGAGAAGGCGGGTCGGAAGGTAGTTCCTCTCCAGTTCCGGTCAACGCCATACAAATGACACGGACGGTAGCTCGAATGTTGGCGATGTAGGCAATAGCATTACCGCCAAGCAAGAGTGGGGGGTGAATTTGGAGCCGAGAACTCAGTAGATCGGAAGGTGGCGGTAAAGCCCGTGTGGAAGGGTAGTGCTAATAACGAGGAGGCAGACGAGGTATCATTCGAGGGCGACAGTGGGGCGTGGAGGTTTGAGAGGATCATGCCCTTGCGGATCCGGCCGAAACGTGGTAGACGGCCGTCTTCTGAAACGCCGATGGGTTCGATTCCGATGGTTCCGACTTGGTCTCTGATTAGGCGGCGGACAGGGAGTCGGAGGTCTCTTACGCTGACAACGCGGATACGTTGCCATCTTGCTTGTGAATCTTTGCCGGACAGTGAGGTCTGCGGGAAGGATGCCGGGAAATCTCCCGACGGGCCGGGCCCACTGCGGGACAGTGACCCTCCTTGGGGCTCATTGCCTGGGTCATTTGGGACGTCCACTAAGATGGGCCCAATGACCATTTCGTCGCCGATGGAAATATTCCCTCGACGGACTAGCCCGCAGAGGACCATACCGCGGTTTTCTTGGCCGCCTTTTTCTGAGTCTAGTGAATAGACTTTGGACGGAGGGATAGCAAATACTTCATCCACATCGAAGATATTGGCGGAGCTGTGAGAGGGCATTGGGAGCCCTTCAGAGATGTGAAGAGTCCTTTGGGGGGGTCTTGTGGGAATAGGTAGAGATCGAAGGAAGGCATGGAGTTTTCCAATGCCAGAACCATCCACAGCACTGGTAAGCATGATAGGTACGGTGTGTCCCCATTTCCCATCAGCAGCCGCGCACACTTTCTGCACTTGGGTGCTGTCCAAGGTGCTGACTTGCTGAAGGTCAAGTGGTTTGTCGCCAGCAGGCGATGCAGGCACCATTGCAGGTTGTCTTCCAGCTGTTTTCAGCGCAGATAGAACTTTTCCAAGATTGTCCCGTAGTCCGCTGCGGGAAGCAACGTCTAATTTGGTAATGACAACCAACACAGGAACCTCTAACTTCAGGCAAAGTTCTAGATATGACAAGCACGTATCAATCTCTGATTGCTCAGTCCCTGCCTGTTCGCTGCCGGGTGTCTCAGCACCACAATTGGCTGGAATGCAGAGCATCGCATAATGTGGAGCCCAGCTGACAAGTCCACGCAGGGTAGATTTCAAATATCGAATAGAGCCGGGTAGATCGGACACAAAAGCCAAACGACCTCCCTTCGAAGCTGCATGAATATCATCCCAACCGGCAACATTACCGGAGGCGTAGTTGATCACGGTTGGTGGCGCCTCATCCGTGTACCCAATCAGTTCCTGGGCAACCGAACTGGTAATTCCCGATGAGATTTCGTGCCGATGCTTGAGCAGACTCAACCTGCTTTTGCCTCTTCCATTGTCAAGCGCAGATGAAGTCAATGTACCCAGCAAAGAAGTCTTCCCTGCGGTGCTTGGACCTGCGAGAGAAATGCGAATCTGCTCTGTGTGGGAGTAGTCCTCGTCCAAGACCAACTTATTGCCAGATTTCGGGTGTGCAGCGGTTCTTGGGTCGTTATTGGACTTGCTCGGAGAGATATTGTAGAAGTCCAGATCGGGACTAACCAGAGCCTCGGCGACCCAAAGACTTTCAGCGTTGGTTTTGGTTTGGACCGCCGTTGCAGTTGGCTCCCCCGTTGCAGTTGGCTCCCCCGTTGCAGTTGGCTTCCCCGTTGAATGTGGAGTCCCCGTTGCAGTTGGCTCCTCAGTTGCAGATGGCTCCTCAGTTGCAGACGGCTGGGAAGATGGCAAGACTTCGGCCCATTCACATTTCCCAACCACAACTCGGCGAAGCATCTCCACCTTACACCCAATACTAGCAGCCATAGCCTGTAGATTGGCCATGCTCTCATCCAACTCATCTTGCGTGAGGCCTACAAAAGTGCCATCGTCGCCAACCCCAATCTCATACAAGGCACCTTGGCTCTCTTCGAGACCGGGGAGCAAGCGGGCTGGTTTAGAGGGCACACCCGTTTCCAGGGCTGCCTCAGGAATAACAGGCACCACAAGATTAGAGGTAGTGGATGAGTGAAAAGGTGAAGATTGCTGCAAACGCCACAATAACTGCGTAGTCAGGCCTTGTAGTCGTTGATGGCGGCTCTGGCTAGACTTGGCTTGCATGGGTCTTGGGGTTGGTTCCAAGCTCGGAGAGGCAGGGGTAGACGTGTTTGGCATGACGCGGTAATTGTGATGGTACGAGCCCCCTATTACATGCCCAGTCGACATTGAGAGATAGGGGCGCCTGGGTCGAAGCAGAAGATGTAATTTGTACTCAGTGGGACCCTCCTGGGGCTCGGGCTCCAATTTTGATATTCCATAGTTGGATAATGAGTCTGGGTCGACGCGTAGTGGGGTGGCGCTGGAACGCGTGCGGATAGCTAAACCCCGGCTACCAGATGCATTGATCTGGGGAGTCGATGATCCCGACGTTGACCACGGGGATGACACCCGAGGTGGGTCAGGGTCATAGGTGAAGATGGATGCCATCACAGTTACAATTCAGACTGGTAACAAAGGTATTGGTAATAGGTACATATATGGAGATAGATAGAGTAGTTCTAAAAAGATTCGAGAAGAAAAAGGCATTCTGCAGATTTGAACTGATCTGTGATGCAAGTGCAGTTTAACTGACTCACAAATGGCACGGGCGGAAGCATCACGTGGTCGATATTTGTCCCGCTATTTATCCGCCAAGGAATCGTATGAGAAGTTCTATAGTTCTATAGACAGCCTTTTCCTTTCCCTCTCAGATAATGTTTCGGCTCCAAAATATAAATGCATGATAACAAAATATAATCCTCCAGAGCCGAGCGCCTTCGCTTTAACGCCGAAATCAAAATAGTACGTATGTCATCTACTCAGCGGATGATTCCCTCCCTCCTGAGCTTTTACACTTGCCTTGCGCAACGTGGATATTGCGTGCTGTCGTACGGGTAAATACCGCACCGCATATTGGGCATTCAGCCTTAGCCACCACTCCTGACTTTTCTCGCTGATGGCGGAGAAGATTGCTGAATGTTGAAAACTCACGACCATTGCAACCATGGTCCCAGCATTGTGGTCGGGGGCGCAAATTGAGTACGCGGACAGGGTCAGAATCGGTAGCGGCGGCTGATTCGGGTGAAGAGTATATCGGCTCCGGAGCAGTCATCGATGGTGGCTGAGAGCTGATCGAGGTAGGGTGCGATCTAGTATTTTGGTTTCCGGTCAGTAAACTACGTTCATCGGGTTCGTCGACTCAACTCACGGAATGGGTTGTGTTTCAGGGAAGTAATAGGCAGGTTGGTTTATCATATAAGGAGGAGGGCTACCTCTGGACGTTAGCAACCAGATCATTGGATCTTTTACACTTTCCAGCGGTTCATTCGACATACGACGTCATGGTAGGCTGCTCGGGCTGAGAAGTGCCTGAAACAGATTGGGGGTGGAAAGGACGAGCGACGTGTGGACTTAATTGCAAATGTCAGTCCTGTCGGAGGCCAGGTCATCAATGTCACCAATCGGCTTACCTTCGAGGCTGACTATGACGGGAAGGATTGCCAGGTGCGAGATAAGACGCCGGTAATTGAGGTTCTTGCTGCTGGTATCCATGCAACGGCACGTTTGAGTGACCCGGATAAACCATCGCATAGCTTGATGGAGGGTATGAAGGATGTGAAGATGGAAATGGCGGGTTCAGTTGTCCCGGTTGCAAGGGTTGGTAAGGTCGGTTTGTCCACGCATATTCTGAATGTGTCAGTAAACATCTCCCAAACGACGTCTGGATGAGCTACTTACGCTGAGTATTATGCTGCATTGGGCCAGCAAAATATGTATCTGATACTACTGACATGGGGTATGATGAGATGCCAAGGCCGCTGTTGAGGCGATGCCCTAGTCAGCACAGAACCTGGCCTCGGGGTCATTTCTCATGGCGAATTAGCTTGACGTACCGTGGGTCTTCCGAACCGATTTCTTCTTTAATAGGAGTTGTGTACTCGATAGAAGACTGTGCCGTTGACTCTGTGGGGTAGTTCAAGCCTGGCAGGGTGTGAGGCTGGCTCTTGCCGGGATTCAACGTTGAATGATGAGAGGGGAGTGGCGGTGCAAATCCCGTTGATTGCGGACCACCTTGCACAGTAGAAATAGGACTCTGAATGTGCTGAACGGGCCAGTGGGATTCTGCTCCAGGAAGGACACTCTGTGAAAAGTCGGGAGTCTCCGCTGACTGGACTAGTGGAGAAGAAAGCCCGACGCTCGATTGCGCGTCTGAGGCTTCGGGTAGATTGGATGGATTCCTGGAAGAAAATGGTTCCTGTGAGCCAGATCCTCCGGGGAACATTAGGAACTATATAGGTCCCAGACCTGTGAGATTGCAAGCACTGTGATAGGGGATGGGATGGGGCCAAGATCAAGTATAAGGGGAAAGGCACTCTAAAGAGGAAGTCAACATACAGTTTGAAGTCCCGATCCGAGTATTCCCTTGATATGGTAAGTTAAAAGCTTTTTCTGCGATTTCAACGGCACGGAACGGGCGCAATGAAGTATTTAAAAGCTCATATCCATGGGCATTTACTAGCCCCCGCAATCGTTTAATGATCTAAAAGGTGTTGGGTAGCGTGGCCCACAGTTCAGAAACCAACACCAACTTCTAGATTTCTTGTGCGCCACTGTGCATCGATGCCGGGTCTACTAAACTGTACTTGAGCCCACTTGTACACCGTCTCAATTGCATATATGATAGAATATCATTGGTTGCCTACTCCGTAAGAATCACCATAAGAAAAAAAGAAAAAGAAAAAGAAAAAGAAAAAGAAATCCCAGGATCTCCAAATGAGGTGGGCCGATGGGAACTATCACGAGCAGAGTCGGAATTTTGAACCCCACAAGTAACGGGTAAAGCAGAGGATATGCGGGAAAAATGGCTCGGGACTGATTACAACTGGGGCCATACGGAGTAGTTTGTACAGTAATGATCCTCCTTAACAGGGGAGATGACCTGGGCATTGAATTCTAGCCCCCATTATATTGTACAGTAAATGGGGGCGGATTGGGGGCCATGACGCTCTCAATAGTCTAGCGCGTGTATCGAGATACTCCGAAATTCCACCTTCTGTATTCGAAAAGAAAAGGAAATTTGGAAATACGAAAACTGTTCAATAACTTGAAGTTGAGAGTTCCACCATCCCCGGCCCGATGCTTGTCCCCCTATCAGTCTTGGCCCCCACAAACGCGCCGTTGGAAAAAAGAAAAGAAAAGAAAAGAAAAGGGTTCATATTAAGAACCATACCTATCTAGGAGATCATATCCACAGTCCACAGTTCTAATATAGTCTAGTATGCACTAATTTGTTCTGTAAAAGAAAAAGTTCTGTAAAAGAAAAAGAAGAACTCAAAAGGTAAGTTCCCATCTAGGTAAATGATAACATTAAAACACCCTAACGCTAAGATTTCAGCCCCAAGTAATCCCGTTCTAGTAAGGTATATATATGTACATGCACAGTAAAGGTCGGCTCTCGGTTCGTTATTAGCTCCGAAATACATTTTTAAGGTTCGCTGTATTGCTGTCCTCCGTACATATGTACTGGTATTATATAGTTCTTAGATCGAATATCCGGGATATTGGGGGCGATTAGTGTAGGCAGCTGCGTATCAAGAACGGAAACGCCGTACTCCGTACGTAATGGTGGATACTCGTCACAGAGAAACACGGCCAAGACAAATTGTAATTTGCCAGGATCATGATATTCCCTGGTGTTCTACTCTGATTTAGCGCCCTAGCAATTTGTCACTTCCCGAAGCCACTTTGGACTGGGGTTGTCAAAATTCAATCGCCCCTAAGGTCAGGCACGGTCATGATCGGCTCACTCCACAAGGGGATCCGCACTTGTATCACTTTGCTTCAAAAGACAGTGGTTTCTGCTAATGCACGGTTGATCATTCTATGCCGCGTGGCCGATGGGGTTAGGAGGACTCTACAGGAAATAAGGTCATGTCCTGACCCTTTTTTATTTTGGAAGTGAAACCTACGACGATCTTTAGGTTCTTGGGGTTAGGACTAGCATTGGTGTACTCCGGAATGATTAACTTGACTCAAGGCCGCTTACCAAGAACCGTTCAATGCAGCCCTATTTTTCATTGATTTGGTTTCTTCTGCTGCATGCTACGCGCCTTGGGGCCTAGTTACATTTGCATGGCCTCGTCTAATTTTACAAGGTTGTACTATTCAGTACACCTTGCTCACATTCTTATATGTACATAGGTCAGGATGTCGCATTGAGCCTACGCCATTGGATGAAACAATGAAACATGACCGTCGGGACTACAGAGATGCTCCGCTGTACATCACTCTACCTAAATGAAGGGGAATAACCAAGGCACATCACCCGAGCAAGAAAAACATGAACATGGCGATGATCCTACATTTGCACACCGCTCACCTACCTGCATATCAACCCTAAGTGCATAAAAGCCGTTGAAACCCACAGAACTTGTCCGACTGCCAGACACTCTGAAACTCACTATTTTCAGAGAAATTGCCTGCGAGGAAGGATCAAGGCCCCAATTTGGTTTGAATAGCCTCGAAAATCAACATTTTCCCAACGCTTGGACTGGTGGAAAATGGGTTTAGGTTGAGCTTGTCTCAGACGATCAGAACTGCCATGTCGAAGATGAGACAATGGTGGTGAACCAAACGTGGATCATAATTTTCAATATTTCAAGAGCCACATGGAATACAAAGTTTGATTATCGTATGGAATACGGAGTAGAGGTCGAATATATCGAGATTGAAATCTAAGACTTGAAATTAGAATCACGTGACTGGCCTCACCTGATCAGATCTTCTCTTGACTGTGATCCAACAGCATCATCAAAAACCAACGCGTTTTTAGTCCCCACAATCCCTAGCTATCTGCTGGTGTCTTGACTTTTATTAAATCGAGACTATCCTCAGCTTGCAGCTTACTCATCCACTATGAAACTCGTCCGGTATGTGATAATCTTTCTTGTGCGCGGCAATCACCAGCTCCGCTGAACGCACCAAGCATCATCAAACCCACTCCTGCTGACAGATGATTTTTCTAGCTTTTTGATGAAATGTGCCAATGAGACGGTAACAGTTGAGCTGAAGAATGGTGCGAACCCCCGCGCAATCCCCGCAATTCCCAAACCAAAGTCCCCTCGAATGTGTCAATCCTTGAAATACGCGAAAGGACTATGTTCCCTAACTCTAGTTTCTCTTCTAGGCACAATCCTTCACGGCACTATTGTGTCTGTCTCTCCTCAGATGAACACTTCTCTCCGGGCCGTCAAGATGACCCCCAAGGGCCGCGACCCCGTTTCTCTCGACACCATCAATGTCCGCGGTTCCACCATTCGCTATTACATTCTCCCCGACAGTCTTCCCCTTGATACCCTCCTCGTCGACGACGCGCCCAAGCCGAAGAACAAGGCGCGCAAGGAGACAGACCGTGGTCGTGGTGGTGGCCGTGGAGGACCACGAGGCCGTGGGCGCGGAGGCCCCCGCGGTCGTGGACGTGGACGTGGATTCTAGATTTTCTGTTTTCTTCTGAGAGAACAGCCCGGCGTTTGTTTCTGTCTTTCGAAATTCGGTTTGATTTTGCATCACATGGGATACAATCTGTTCCTTTTTTTCTACTACCCAGGCGAGTGGTCCAGATTTGGATGGTGGGTGACATCCTGAAAAAATTAAGACCGGGGAACTTTTCCCCCTCTCTCAATTCGCTCTTCCCGATATCCTGTGCTCAGAGTTCAAGGCTTGGGCAGAAAAAGTAGCTGAACACTAGCTATCAAAAAGTACCGTAGGATCACCCCCCGAGGGAATGATGCATACGATCTGGGTGTGCTTCGGTCCGCATTCTTTCCATTCGTCTGCAATACACGTGTCCCGGTCATGCGAGTGTGGAGAAGACACTGGCTGTATGCCAAGTGAGGTGTACATATAAAGCAAACTCAATATGATCTAAGCCACAGCAATATCGAAACAGATATCCGCGAACATCACACGATTTTGCGGACACATACATCGTAAGCGTGTGCAAATCTCGCCTATGTACACGTCTAGTAATTCGTCTTCCCTCCTGTCAAGGTTCTGTTGGAGTCTCCAAAGACTTGACAAAAACACGGCGATTTCAGAATATCAGACAGCGCATCTGAGATTGGCCATCTACGCCGAGACATGTTTAATTAAAAGATCTATGTACTAACTTCGGAGTTATAGGGTTAAACCACCGATCTTCGGGGCTTACTCTTTGTGCATGGTATACAACATTGTACGTTGTATTTCGCTCCCACTTCCAAAGTTCTCAAGCCAATGTCGTAGTGTTGCAGATCAAATTAGACGTAAGATTACACTGAGAGACCATGTCTTGCCCAAATAGGTAGGTGATGAACTTGGAACACATAGGTGCTCTTGCAGACGCTCGTGATCGCTCGGGTTCGCTCCGGTGATCTGCGTATAGAGGGTCAAGGTTTAAGACATGAAAAAGCCTATATCAGTGGGACCAGGGGGAGAATCTGCAGAGTAAGCAGAAACGGGGATCTTATTAACAGTAATAATGTATGACAGCTTTTAGCCAATGTTACAGAATCATTATGCCACGAGGCAGTCTTCCTGTGCCTCCGGGGCTTCCTAAGGTTCGGAACCGACAGGTGAATCTGAGACCCTTGCCAAGATGTCTCGAGAGGTTCCCGAACGATTTGGCTCAATAAGGCTGTCACCGTAGTCCTGTTCCAGCTAGAGGGACTAAAGTCTGTTGATCCAGCGTTTTCCAGGGTTGCCACGGTAGACTGTTTCCGGTTAGACGTTCTGAAGAGCAGTTCTGCCAAGATTTTTATAGTGGTTGGCTGGTAATCACCTTCTAGTTCAGGGGTTCTCGCATGCGAATCATGCCCGTTTACATAACTCGATCAAAATGTTCCGGTTTTTGTTTCGAAACCCGGGAGAAAAGGATTTTAGCATTTAGATTGTAAAATTGGCGAACTCTAACTGAGAAGTATTGCTGACGTCCATTGTCTCATTGCCTCTCCGTATGCTCCGTAAAGTACGTATAACCATCGTACTCAGTACTATGGTAGTCAGATGAGTATGGAGCTTCATTATCCCGCGCTGATCTATTGGTTAGTTCTAACCTGATCTTCCTTTCCTGCAGGGGAGGGTATTATTTCCAATTAGCGCGTCAGACGACATGATATTCCAAAGATAAGGTCTGCCCAAGCCTTCATTTCTCGGTTAGCGCAAATCCAGGAAATGTCCAATGATCCGGAATTATCTTCCCATGATCTTCGCTAGTATACATGTAACACTGTCATGACCCGCGCAGAGCACGACACCGCCGATCTTAATGAGGACAACCCTGCATGTTAGAGTGGATATCATATTGAGCGTTTTTACAGAGTATTCGTTAGACATCCCCGGCTCGTCCCGTTCTTCTTTGCGTGGCTAAAAAAGGGGGAAATCAGATCTTCGATCTTTTCCCGATCTGTCCTCGATCTGCCCACTTCTGTAAGGCAATTTTCACACGTGAGTAGTTGTCTACTGGAAATGCAAACGCCGAAGTGAATTTCTGCAATAGATGTTGAAGCCAACAACGCTGTTAGCTGCTGAAGGAAGAGCAAAGCATGGTGCTCTAGGGCTAAAGGATCAGATGATCTACATAACAATGTGACAGCTTCCCACGTGGATGTGGGGACTGGCTATTTCGCTGATTGTCAAAGTTTGCAACACGTTTCTTCTCAGTGGAGCTTGATCGGATAGGGGACCAATTGCATCGGTGTGTTGCATGTGCAATGCCAAATAGATTACAACTAAGAGGATATTATAGCCCTAAAAGAGGTCCAGATTAGGAAAATGGTTCAGCGACCCGCATCAATGGCTTGTTCGTATCTGACAGAATACGTACGGAGAGTCTAGAGAAACTATTGAGAATAAGCGAAAACCAAATTCCCATGTCTAAAACGTCTCGCTTGCGGGTGTTACGTATCGTGCGTTTAGCCTGTAGGACCAACACAGCAGGGGTTACTCCGTATATATAAATCAATAAAACGTGAACCACGATGTTTAATCCATCTCCCGTATTTGGCAAGCTGAGCAATTTAATATGTTTATTATGTTTCTCTTTAGAAAACTAGTCTAATAATGGAAGTCGATATACAACAATGCAATAGCACAATGGCAGATCTGATCCAGTATTATAGCCTGTGTATCATCTCTTTTCTACCAAAGGCGAGTAGTAAATGGTTATGTGCTTAGCTTCTTGAGTCTCCACCACATTATCATTGGTTGAGTACATTTCAGAATGCTCCAAAAAGGTACAATGGGATCATGCAATGCATCCACTAGTCTCGCACTTGGCCCTTCCAGCTCAACTGGTTCTTTCAATCGTGGCAGTGCCCCTTGTGCGCCTTCCTTTTCGAAGACAGGATTGGAGTCTAATCCATGAGCCACTTGTGGTGGAGTAAGGCTTTGAGCTTCAGCGAGCTCGGGTTGTGCCTTTCACCAACTTTCCATCGACGTTTGCGTTCACGACGAATCCAAAATCCAATCCCCAAAATAGCTAAGATAACCCGCAGTGCAACACCAAAGCCTGTACCTGATTTAGAACATGTTAAAAAGCCCGGGGACTTTTCTTCTGGACCCTCAATCATTGTCGTTATCGGTGTCGTAGTCGGAGTTGTAACTGCTGAAGTAGTGGCTGAAACAAACACCGTAGCCGGGACCAAAGCAAGGCCAGTAGGCTTCCGACGGAGCTCGACTCCGTATTCATTCCAACCGTCAATCGCAGAAGCCATATATTCAGAAGTGGGTTTTGTAGTACCCTTTATGTGAATCCAAGTCAACTGTAGCACCGAGGATGCACACCTCGGTATTGTGCCAGAATTTGTCTATACAACAAGGTCATGTACTAAATGTCCAGCAACTTGGCCTATAGTACGGATCACGTACTCCATTTTCCCATTGTTCTGTTTTTAGTACACGCTAATTTCTTACTGGTAGTTAGGGCAACATGTCCCTATGGCCTCTCCGGCGCTTGTATAATTTGCGGTCGTTGCGCAACTGCTAGGGCAACCGATCCTGGTAGTTGAGCACTATATTTTCAGATGAAAAGAATTTGGAAGAGAAATGAGAGAGGTTAAATGATGGTATGGTAAAGTCGCTGGCCCGGAAAGCAACCGGTCTACCACTAGAAGCTGTGTTTATCCGTATCCAAGATGGTATGCAGCTATTCCGGTATGTGGGGAAGATATGACTCGATGCAGAGAGACATGGAATGGACTATTTAATGTATAACCAATGCATTGCCATAAAGAGAAATCCAGAGCGTCATGTTTATTGCCCCTGCTATAAGCCATTGAAGCCTGTCTGCAGAAGACTACACAGTCAGCCAGAACGGGAGCCTCCAAGCCAAATGTGGTTATTGAGGGCCAGTCGACCCGAGCAGCATGGCAAAGAACTGCTCACACCATATCCCGCCAGCCAATTCAATTGCATGGTTGACACAGTGTCACCGAGGCTGCAGGGTTTGACAAAATCACCTAGTATGGGTTGAAGATAAGAGGCAACAAGATCATCGTGGCCCACTGGCCAAACCAGACCAAGAGAAAACCGCTTCTCGGGAGGTGTCTGATATTTTTGAGGCATCCGGCCACATTGGCTGTGAGCGCTACGTCGAGTGGGAATGGGCTTGATTTATTCAAGATTTTCACAATTCTGAACTACTCAGCACTTAAATTGCTGGTGTGTATGCAGAGGTATCTTCACCTTTTGTTACTGTCCATCAATGCACAAATGGTATCGTTGTTTAATGCGTCTTTTCCTCAAGAGCTATCCTCTCTCCATATCCTCACAATGACCAATTTCTCCCACCCAGCCTGCATACCACTCGATCCCGCCGTCTCCGCGCGCCAACCGCCCCAGCCACGAATACGCCCCATAACCTCATCAGGCCGATTCTGCTTGCAGAGTAAGACATAAGCGACGCCACGCGCAGACAGCACACCAGGAATAGCATCAAGAAGCCTATCGGTAGTTTCCATACCATCTGCCCCGCCCGCATACGTCAACGACAGGAAGTACGAGTCATTGTCAAACTTGGCAGAGCGAGACATGGCCTCTGAAACAGCAGGATCATTTTCCGCCGCAGAAGGCAGACGCGGTAGATCCTCAGTCGGAACATAGGGTGGATTGAAGAGGAGGACATCAACACTGCCAGGACGAAGAGGTGCACACAGATCGGCTGTCAATGAAGATATGTGAAGTGATTGAGGAGACGGCTGTTGCTCTGTCTGAATGGCTGTCGTTGCGGTTTTCCACGTTGCGATGCAAGCATTGCGGTTCACATCAATGCCTAATGTGAGAATATCGCGTCTGCCGAAGATCTGTTGAGATTGTGCGGCTGTGAAAGCTAGCACAACGCCAGAGCCTGTGCCTACTTCCACGACTAGTGGTGATGCCTCTTGGTTCTTTGGGAATCGTTCAGAGAGCCATCTTGATTCGGATGCTGATGATAATGTGTCCAAGAAGAGGTATGAGTCCTCTGACGGCTCGTAGATGGTATCAAAGGATACGTGGGAAGTATCTGGCGTGGGAAGCATGGTGTGTATGTTTAATAGAGGCAAGTTGCTTCTCAGAAATTCGAGGTTTATCGACGCCTTTTTTGGAGATAGTGGGGTTATCTCGAGATTATATGTTGCAGAACGCGGGAACTTGACGTGAGGCGATCACAAATTCCAGCAAGGAAAGTATGTACAAGTATGTACTCAAATAGAACATCCAATGTGAAGCAATTGAATATAATCCCAAAAATATCAGCAAATGGCAGAGAAGGAAATGCAACGCAAATCTCCAATCCCGAGACATCCCGACCCGCTGATTCGCGCGTTCTCCTCGCCGCCTTTGCCTCGAAAATCCCCGGAAATTATGTCATTCCCCAATCTTCCCTGAAAGCACCTCCATATTCAAAATGCGCATTGCTCAGCGTTTACTCATGGCCACGCCGGCCTCGATCGGCTCGAAATCCAGTCTCAGCGAGGCTCTCGCTCTCCTCCCGCCGCTACAGCTTTACCGTCGCATTCTACGCGTCCATCGCAAACTCGAGCCCGAGATGCGCGTCCTGGGTGATTCTTATGTGAAGAATGAGTTCCGTGCGCATCGGGGTGTGGAGAACCCTTTGCATATTGTATGTCTATTCTTGTCTGAATTGGTGTGGTTATACCGAGTCAAAGAGAAGGGGATACATAGCGGAAGTAGAAGGCTTGTCGATGCTGTCACTAACATTGGCGACGATAGATCGGGTTCTTGACTGAGTGGCAGCTATACGCGCAGAAGTTGGAGGGTGATCAATGGACAGGAGATAAGCTGGACAGGGCCAAGTTGGATAAGATGAGTGGTATGTTCTTGACTGTTGTTCGAACTTTGCCTGGTCGATCAAATTGCTAAGCGTTGGTTTTCATTGCAGATCAGCAACTTGGACAGTTACTCGAGCTTATGCAGGCTCTGAAGAACGGAGGAGAAGGGGAGGAAGGTCAATAAGTCCTCAATCGATTGCATTGGACCGCGGTTGACACTACTACTCCGAGAGTTGGTGACATCAACTCCAAAAGTTGAGGACTGGCCTGCCCAAATTAATCAAAAATAATCGTCGGCCACAGATTGATTGATCTAAGGGCAGTCAGCCTTGTTTGGTAGGTTTGTGCTGAGATGCAGGCATCTCCTATCCACTCACCAGCTCATATGTATATACTATGTGTAGGAATAGAAGACGACAGTCTCACTGGATCCAACAGGTTTGGCAATTCAGGACCGCCCCTAAGCTATATATCATAGAGTATAGTCTTTCTATGACTACATCTGGGACCCTGACGCTGTAGGTTCGGAACAACTCCGAGAGCTACCTTTGCATGTTTCGCACATTCCGGGTGCATTGACGAGAAGGTGGCACCCATGCGAAAAAGATGTAATTTCAGCCCTACATCATACATCCGTCTATCATGTTCTAGCATATATGTAGCGATGAATCAAGAATAATATACTCCAACATCAGTGGAGAACGCCCTACCAATGACAAGCTGACTCATGCAAAATCGGCTGGTGCCGATATGGAGATGGAGAAGAGGGTATATCAATCGTCAAATCCTCTTAACCACTTTAAAATCGTCCAATTACCATTCTACCACACCTCACCCTTATCCCCAAATCTGTCCCAGCTCACATATCCCAAAAACCTCACGCATTTACCCAAAATGCCCGCTATTCTGGAAGACCCCTCGACCCGCAATCCCCCACCAAAAGCACACACAGATGCAGCGCCGACCCTAACAGCGAGGGAAACAACTCTCCCCAAGTTCTCCTCCGCACCAATGACCCTCTACCCCATCACAGGAGGACCGCAAACCGTCCCAAAGGACCTGATCAAATTCCTGCACGAGGAGTTCAGCGCGGAGATCCTCCGCGGCGGGACGTATCCCATGATGGAGCCGATGGCACTGGACCAGTTCGCTGACTATTGGTTCGGGACGTTTGCGGTCGTGGCGATCTTGGACGATGAGGGGCAGGGCTTAAGAGAAGGAAGGGATTGGAAGAGTGTTTGTATGGGAACTTTTTATACCAAGCCTAACTATCCCGGTATGTGGTTTTCGGTCATGTTCGGATGTAACAATCTACACCATAGGAATAAAACACTGACTCTAATAGGCCGCTGTTCTCACGTATGCAATGGAGGCTTCCTCACCACCACGGCCGCACGCGGCAAAGGTGTCGGACAGGCAATGGGCGAAGCCTACCTGGACTTTGCCCCGAGACTGGTAAGACTTGCGCCCCTTCGACTTTCCAATGCTCTTGGGTGCTGTTGCTCTATCAGGCACAGAACCTGCGTGACTAACTCTTTCCGTAGGGATACACATACTCGGTCTTCAACCTGGTTTTTGCTAATAACCCGGCCTCCATCCGCATCTGGGAGAAGCTAGGGTTTAGCGTTATTGGACGGGTTCCCAAGGCTGCGCGGTTGGCGAACAGCGAGGAATTGGTGGATGCGTTGATTTTCGGGCGTGAGCTGGGAAATTAAATGCAGGTTTCAGTTTAATTTGAGACGCCCGTCCATGTTTCAGATGTACAAGAATCGCCGTTTCAAGTATATACGTATAGATCGTGTTGTTAACGAATGATGAATTCCCTACGATGAACTACTGCGTATGTGCAATAAACTTGCATGAGAAACGAGAAATGTCATTTCCAACAAAGGCACAACTACATATGATAAACTACAAGGGATAATATTCACAGAGAAGAGAAGCGGAGCGGTAATCAATGAGACTCAAAAGAGAAAATAACCGCAGAATAGATGACCTCAACGCTCAGACCAGACCATGCAAACAAATAGGGATATCACGCAAAACCTGACTTGTCAAGATGATGGCTCCCCTTTACGCCGACTGAACACCGATGGGAAATCGAGGTCGAACCGAGATGGAAGGGGTGTAATGCACAAGCAAAGGAACATAGAGAGAAGATAGATAGAACGAACAACGTCGTAGAAGTATAGGTAGGAGTCGGACGGTAAGGAGGATAGAATGAGAAAGGCGGAGAGAAGGTGATGAGGGTAACAGGTGACACAGGTGTATCTAAGGAACAGTACAAGACGTACAGCTCTGTTCCCACTAGCGCCACCGTGGACGAGTATCCACCGGCTTTGGAGTTGCTGCCTCTTTCTCCGTTCGCTTAGGAAGCGGGAGTAGACTGGTTCGCCTGTTGCTAGAATGGCCTAGCGCTGTACCTGGTCGTGACGATTTACTTGGGCTCTCCATCCCACCTGCAGCTCCTGACACACTTCGACTGAAAGCCGTGGGCGGGCCTGCAAAGCTCTGGCGACTGCGAGGTGTGCTTGACATTACTGATGGTCGATGGAGCCGGCTGTACGGCGGTGGGTCGAGGAGCGAGGACCGGGCCGGTGTAGGGGAGGACACGTTCCTATTGGGACTCCGAGAACCAAAGCGGCTCGAGACGCGACTGGTTGATCGAAGGCCGCCGGGGATCGGGGATGCGGACGTCTCTCGTCGGAGAGAGTTGGAGAACGGAATTGTTGATGATGGCCGGGGTGTGCGGGCGAGTGGTGCGGATGACTTCCGCAATGTCGAGTTGTAGCTAGTAGCCGTGTTATTCAAGTTCGTGCTGTTGGTCCAGCGTGGGCGATTGGGAACAGTAGATGGCGGCGCTGGTGTACGAGAACGAGCGGCCGGTGTCGGTGTGAAGTAGTTTGAGGATCTGGAGGATGGGGTAGGAGACGCCAAGACCGTCGGTTGGGGGATTCCAGACTTTCGACCGGTGTAAGGCGCCGTGGGCTGTGGCAAGCTGGAGTAACGACGGTTCGGGGGCAGAGCCGAGCGGGCTGTGGCACTTCCGACTGAACTTCCGCGACGGCTTGAACCGCCCATTGGCGTTGAGGCGTGCTTGTACCCGTTGCCGGTCATGATAACTGACGACGCAGGCGAGCTTCCTGGGGTCTCGATGGCACTGCCTGCGGCTGGACTGTCCATGGTGAGGATGCTGGAGATTGAGTCTCGTAGCTGGTGACCCTTGGTAATTTGCACATCTTCGAGAGATGTATCCATTACCTTAGTGCTAGCCTTGAGAGCATCCGTTCGGGATGTCATGTCGGATAGCAGGCGCAGAATCTCACCATTGACAGTTAATCGGTCGTTGACACCCTTTTGAATGATGGAGACCACACGCTCAATAGCAGGAATATAATGCATTTTCTTCGCCTCATAGCTTTCAATGAGTTTGGTCAGCGTTGACGGGTTGTGCACCTGCATGCCACTTTCCAGCCCTTCTTGTAGCTTCCCAATGCTGCGTTCAACCGATTGAAACATTTTTTGTGCCTGGGCACCAGCATTGCGGAAAACCAGAATCCACTTGTCTTCTGCCAACTCCTTCAGAAGAGCTTCAGCATCGGTCTCAAGAACTTTATAGCTCTTCACCAAGTGATTGCGCCGGTCTTCAATCTCCTCACATGCACTCGGGAAAATGGTTTCAGCGCGTGCCTGGAACATCGAGAGCCGCATGGGCAAAAACTCCAACGATGCTTTCAAGGGCTGCATACGTGCAAAGATAGCCATGAGATTAGAGTGACTCGTATCATCCTGCGGTGTTTTGATAACTGGAGTATCAGACGCCGAGGCCAACAGAGGTCCAATACTCAGACGATTCTGTGAGTGTCCGCGGCCTTTACTGGGGGACTCTTCCACAATCGTCTCCAGCTCATTGATGTCGAGGCCGCCACTGGTCTCGCCCGTATCCATCAAAGCCTGGTGCCGCTTTTCTTCCATCTCAAATATCAGCCCGCTCAAGTTGTCAACTTCCACACCCACGTCGCCCAGAACGTTTGACCAAAGCTCTTCCCACTCCATTGCCAACTCAACCTGTTCTTTCGCACCTTTCAGCTTTTTCTTGATCTGAGTCCAGTTTTGCAAAATGCTCTCCATCTGGCTCACAATAGTGTTCAAGTTACCGACGTCCACATTGGCAATATCGTCTCGAAGTTGGACATTCTCAATAGCCCTAACGTACACGTTGACCAGGGACTCGAACCGTGTGATCGCTTTATCGACTTCGTCTAGCCCCTCTCGGCCTCCAGCCGCAGCCCATTCCACGTCGTCTTCAGAATCTAAGCCACTCAGCACATCTGAGGCCTTCTTGATCCAAATCTGGATTTGCTCTGCGGCACCGTTCAAAGCCCGAACCGCAGCCAAAGCCGTGGAAATATTTTCGATGCTTGCCTCGAGCGAGGCTGGTTGTGGGAGAGGGATGGAGGTTAACTGCGAGAGCTGGTTGCTGAAGGAGGCACGGGAGAAAGAGTATATTGAGTCTGCGCGCTGCAAGCCCATTGGGTTGAAATATGACTGTGAGTTGGATGAAGAGCGCGAGTGCACGGCGTCGATTGGAGGCGAGTCTTTGGGAGGTGGTCTCGGAGCAGACTCCTCTTCAGCGGACTGTTCCTCTCTTCGTGCGGTATCATCGACATATTTTTCGAAGTCGGTCCGGTCGTCTCGAACATCGTTGGAAGCTTGAGAGCTCGACATCGGGTTTGCGCGTGGCTGCGCGAGAACCGGCTCTGCGACAGACATGGGCGTGGGTGGGCTGATGTGTTCCACGGGCTGGGCAGTCGCCGGAATAACAGTGGTGGCCGGAGTGGGCAGTTCGGGACCGTCCACGACTGCTTCGGATGACTCCGGGTTCTGTCCTCGCGCGTCTGCAATCTCTTGGAGGATATCTTGGTGGGGTAGCTCGAGCTGGTTCGACGCGCTCCGTCTGAACTCCTGGGTTTGTCCGGGCGATATGTTCGAACGATTCCACGCCTGGCCTTTTCTGGTTACCTTGATCGATAAGTCTTGGTGCAGATTATCAAGCTCCTTCAGGTGCTCTTCGGGGATCCGACCGACTGCATTGGCATGCCGGTTCTGCGTCGCAGTCTTATTACTGCTATCCAGCAACTTGACCCGAGCCGCGAGGGCGGGAGAAAGTCGGCGGAGGATCGATGTGCGGCCGGCGCTGGTTGGCTCAGCAGGGGCGGATTCTTCTTCGTTGTTGCTGCTCCCTAAGCTCCACAGCGATGATTTGGACTTCAGGCGTCGGAGGGTGGAGGTAGTATCATTTGGAGAGACGGAGAGCGCGGGGGTGAGCGACGGGGGGGAGGTTGGTATGGACGTGCTGGGGGGTTGCGTCGCGCGGTCGGTCGCAAAAGGTGGACTGTCGGCTGTGGCATGCATGGAGACAGGCCCTGGGGGGTATTGAAAGAGCAAAAGGACCAAAGGATGGAGTTCAGACAGGGATACCAGGAATGTTTCGTCTTGTTCGGGGGTAACAGGAAGTCCCTTTTTCACGGTTTAAGGCTGCACATGTGGCTTTCTGGCTGTTCAAAGAGTCGGAGAGAAATGCTACTACATGACAAGGATTAATGGAGGTTCTAGATGCAAAGTCTCGTCAACTTGGAGATATCGGGCAGCAACCGTTGAAACAAAAAGAGGGATAAAGTGGCCATGGGCCGTTTACTCTGCAGAATGGGGGTACCTCCAGCCCCGTACTATTAACTATGGGGCCCGATGTACCCCCTCGGTATGTAATTCAAGGGGATCAACGAAATGAGATCATTTCACTTTCGTTTTTGTCTTCGTCTTCTTTTTGTGCCCTGGATTTTCTTTATTTCAATGGTTTCGGGTTGAACGGCATTCGCTGTTTCTGCTAGCACACTAGACCTGTAAGTATATCAACAGTGAATCCAACTTCAACCCTATATTCTGTACATATTGTACATATATTGTACGCCCTTTGTGCACGAGGCTTGTCGATCAGGTCAAAGCACTAGACACGTTAGAAATAAATCAATGCCCAAGGGAGTTAGTTCCTTATTTGCATATTCGGATCAGCACCCATATGTCCTTACACGGTCTGAACACGAAAGAAAGACACGGGGATGAATGTTCCAAGCTTCAAATGATGCACGTACGCGTCTATGGAATGAAACACAATAAGATATACAATAAATTAAAATTCCAAAAGAGACCATCAACAAAAACCAAAATATGCAGAGGCAGAACAGTCGGCGACAATTCAGGGGTATCGTATCAAGTGCCCATAAAGATATCAAAGAGGAAAAAAAGGAAACAATCGAGATGCAAACATGAACTTCCAACACTTCAATACTTCAAACACTTTCAAATCAACCCAGCACTCGGGGGTCGCCCGGGGTTAGCCGCCTGCCAATCACGCACCAGCTCTTCACGGACAGTTTTGCACCAAGCCAGCAGTGCAGTATCGAACAGCTTCCAAGCGGCAGTGCCACTATTCTGTACAACACCCATAACATCAACATCCAGCCGGAGCTCCCACCGGAGTTGTGCAGCTTTCACCCAGAACTGAAGATTTTCAGTCTGCCGGTACGGCTTGGCAATGTCATGGTGGTAAGCCGTGATTTCGCCGAATTGACGTTTCGACTTCTTGATCGCAAGGTTGTGTAACTGAACCAGGGCACGGCCGTCCCGGAACCTATCAAGAAACGCGGTGGGAAGGGAGTCATCGGGGGACTCCTCAACCGGTGTCCAGGTCGGCAAGGAGTCACCGCCAGGCAACAAGCTGCGCAGGAAGGATTCCTCGCGGGAGCGCTCACGGCCTCTCCAATCGCCCGCGGCCCAATCCCAGTTCTGCCGCTCTTGAGCTTCAAGGTCTTCGAGCGCTTTCTCGCGGGCCAGCATGGTGCGCACAGCCGCCATCCACCCCTGGATCCGCTCACGTTCCTCCTCTCGCAGACCGCTGGCAAAATGCCGTGCAGCCCACCGCTTCAATACTTCCAGGACATCGAAAAGTTCCTTGCGGATCTCTCGTTCGCTCTTTATTGATGATAAGCGCTCTGGGTTCTCGTGGGTGGTGTAGTAAATCTTGGCGGCGCGAATTGCATTTGTAACATCGTCCAGGATGCACATACCCTGCGCCTCCTCCTTATTCATCGGGGTCGGGGCCTGCCCGGATTGATCATCCTCATTTGACTCGGGGATATCACCCGGAGAAAGACTTGACCGGAGGATTGGGCGCGGGGGAGGCTCCGCGCCATTTTCAATTGCCTCGATATTAGCCTCTGCCTTATCCAGCGCGAGCGTAAGCTGCCGGCGCAAGAAAACCAGATCTGGCGGAGGAGGGATGTGGTGCGTTTTGATGCTGTATGTGCTGACTGTAGGCGGCAGCATCACCTCGGCGTCCTCGTCCTCGAATTCGCCCTCTGCCGGGTCCGCCATATCTGATGGGCTCGCGACCATATCATCGTCCATGTGTCGCTGATTAGGGGTGATCAGGACTCGTGGCACATTATCCTTGTTTTTCTTGCCCTTTTCCCACTCGCGGCCCCTCCCGCTCTTCCCGTCCAGTAGACCCGTCCGCGCAAAATAGTATTGTAAGTGGGCGATACTGCCGAGACTCATGACGCTGTCGCGGTGGCGGGCCGAGTCCGAGAACTCAGCACCCAATGCACGGGTATATCCATGGCGGCGGGATGATGTTGAGACGGATGATCTGGCATCTCCGGAGGTAGCGGAGGAGACGGAGCGGGAGGACTCGGAGGAAAATGTACGGTCTGGGGAGGAATAGGAGGAGATAGCTGGTGTTGCCGGGATCGATGGCGACGGCGAGGAGGCCCGGATAGACGCTGTCATCTTGGAGTCCATGGACCGTCGTGGCACATCCATCTTGTTTAATTTGAATTGTTCAGCGTGGCCTGTTTCACCGGGGCAAATTTGGTGGAGCTGGGTCGCGTGAAGATCAATCACTAGAACGTGCCCAGTGACGGATATTCTGCGGGGGATGATGTGACGTTAACAACGAGGCCTAGGCGATCCCCAGACGGGCAACGGCTTTTATATAAATGGATTAATGAAAGGACGAAGGTTTAATGAGACCTGCAGGATCGACGGGCGAGAAACTGCTTTTGGGCCAAAAGGGGGGCTTCGACTAACCGGGGCTAAAAGGGGAAGCGGGTCAACCACATGGAGATGAAAGAGATGAGTGTTCCTATTCCACCAAAATGAACCAATGAGGCCAGTAAGGGCCCCTTTTCATTTCGCAATTGCCCATTGTTGGAAGTTATGAAGCTACATTAATGCTGTATAGTTCCAAAGGCCTCGAAAATCGGTTCCTGGATTGCCTGGTTGGGTTTAGCTTATGCCCCGCGTTCCATGGTTGAATTCAAGGCTTTGGAACCTTACAAGGTAGGTTGAAGGTGGTACATACTTGGGGGTACATGTTGTGCATTAACATGACATACTTCAATGTTGCCAGTAAAATAGAGAGGAGATGCTATTCAAATGACCAAAATGTCCCTTTCTAATCCCCCATTTTTTTCATACGCCTATAAAAATGCGCGTTCTTAATGCCTCAAGACTTCTCCGTTCTCGGTTTACCCATGAAGATCTCGTTACGATCCCAACCCTCCGGCCTCAGATTATCAATGCCCTTTGTCGGGTGACTTATGCTCGGATCAGTGTACTCAATCTGGTAGGGGTTGGGGTCTTGAGTTGGCTTTAGGTTGGCGAGGGTATGGTTGACTTCGCGATGCTTGGCTTCATCGGCGCGGATGAATAACAGCAGGTCCTTCATCTTGCGCTGACCCTCTGGCATCTGCCAGTATTTGACCGCAATCTCGGGTGCATCGAGATCTTTCCATTCCGGGAGATTGCCAGCCTCTAGTTCCTCAATGGCGCGGGTATAAGTAATAACAGCCTCCTCCTCGAGGTATCCCACAAATCTGTGGCAGATGCGCGGGGATATCAGGTACGACAGGAAGAATCCGTTGAAGAAGACTCCTTGGGCGCCGATAACCATCACGCGCATGAACCAGCCTGGTTCGGCCAGTTTCAGGAAGGTAAGGAGGTGCATGCGTTCGTTGAATGCTTCTTCGAGCAGGGTTTCAATCCTATATAAAAGGAATTGGGTTAGCCTTGAAGTAGTGTGTCAGGGGCTTTTAACGCGTACCATCCATTGTCTCTCTTCATTTTGCGGAGACTACGGAGATGTCGCAGCATGCCGCCCACCATCCCGGGAACACCGGCTATGCTTTCCAAGAAAACAAACCGATTTAGCCATTTGTGCTCGGTCATTTTGAACCTGGCCGGTAGTTCCTCGCCGGGCTTGGGATGCTTGTATCCTGTCGCTGTGTCCATGCCCCATCGGAAGAAGCGTACAGTTCCTAGGGCAATCCAGTCGGACCAATTTGCAGTTTGTCTGTGGGCAATTTGAATACTTTGCATTTGCGCCTCGGTGTATCTGGCGTAGAGTTAGTGTCTGGCTCAGATAGATGGCCTACGGATATACTTACACTGGATGCACCCATGCTGTTTGCACTTCCTTAACATTTGGAGTCTCTGGTGCTGGGAAGTAATCTGTAATAGTCTGGCTCTTGGGTGTTGACGAAATAGGGCGCTTGGATGTGAGGCTGAATGCCGACGTGCGCTTGCTGACCCCACATGAAGAATTGAGTGTCGTCGCTACAACGCCCGAGCAGGTTCGTACAGCAAGGTGCAGGTACTGTGGCCTTGCTGCAGCCCGCAAGGGAGCCCTCACTGATAGAGTATTCATGATGGAACCAATGACAGAGAGTTGAGGTCGGACACGACTGAAAGTGATAAAGGTATTCAAGGGGATGAAGATGATAAGGTGAAGAAGAAGATGATGTATGATGAATAATATACACAAGAAGTGTTCAAGATTGAAGTTGTGGGTTGTGTTTGCGGTTGAAGAGAGATGAAGGTAACTCCCCCAACCTTATAAAGCTTTAAATACTCATGTAAATAACATACGCAATCCTTGGGTGACGAATAAAACCAGGGACATTTCCAAAAAGAAAAAAAATGTCAAAGAAAACCCACCGGAAATGCTGAGGTTGTACCTGGAAGTGATGACATCCCATATACTTCATCACCCAGGCACCTGGATGTTCCAAGATTCCCCTTTCCATCGGCCTCTCATGATATCACTTATCCCTCAAGATCATATCTCTATTGCAACACTTGAACAAGAAGCGAATATATCAGCCTTCCCATTATCCCTGCAAGATATTCATACGTTCCATATCATCAATACTATTCTCTCCTGTCAAGTTCTTGTTGGCAGGTGACATCGGAAGGGACCGGGAACGGCGATATGACTCAGCACGTGGCCACCACGGGGTCTGGGCAGCCCTACAAGCCGTTTGCATTCAGTCCCGAGAAATATTCGGTATCAAAGCCCGGAGTGAATTTGAGGTCATTTTGTGGTCTCGGGATCTTGAAAATACCCGTTTCTTCTATTTCACCGGTGACTGAATTGATGACTGGTTGGTAATCGAGAAAAGGAGTAAATCTTCGCCCGTTTCCTGCCGATCAACGCACATGCATAGCAATTACTTACTACAAGTGGTATATCTTTCATGAAAGATCTATACTAGATCGATGCACATATAAATAGCCTGTCAGATGTCCTGTCTGCAGTCAAGGTCTGCACTCTTCTTTTTACGGCTGTCATTCTCTTTCGCTATTTCGTTATATCCCTCGTCTTCCTATACTTTCCTTCGATATACGAAAACGTCAAAAGAGGCAAAAGTACTGGTATCTCTCCCAGTGCATTGAATTTGAGTACGTAGTATTACAACCTCCGCGGGCTAGCAAGGTGGGCTATATCGTCTTATTCGAAAACCCCAGGCCTAGAATTGATGAGCATTACATACCTACAAATGTAGGTATAGGTTGAAGACCGATGATTTAGCCATTTTTCTTCTTCTAACATCGACTCAGCTCCCTGAATCGCTATCCATGGACGTCTCATACCTCCATCTTTCATCCCCTTCTGTAACTTCCCTTTTTAGCCTTATCTCAATGCTTTGCGTGTTGTTTGTATCTGTTAGTCCGTGATATACTAGCCAAGCTATTGAGCCCCAGCTGTTTGATATGGCTGGAAATTTGTATTCTAAAAACCATAGTTCCCGCATGATCGAAAGTCTCCGAGCGCCGTGGCTGGTATTGACTGTTAATAACAAGAATGTCTGTTTCAATATACAGTTTGCTCTATGCAGTTAAGGTACCTAAGTAGCAACCATAGCTTTACAGTCAACCATCTAAAAAGGTACTGTCTCAACATGATGAATTAGAAGAACCACTCTGACCATGGCCTCGACTTGTGTTTTGATTGATTGTAATAGAAAAAGAAGTCAGATCTTAATTCCCAGGTTTGAACATTGACTCTGCTGTCCGCATCACGGCAAATCCCTCCTCGTCACCACGCACGTCCAAGTGTCGCTTCTCCAGCTTCACTACATGAGCCCTAGGAGGACCTTTATCGATGCGCTGGAGGAATTTCTGTACTTTTTCGTCGGTGCCTTGGGCCTCACCTTCGACCTGGTAAGATCCAGTAAGCGCTACGTCCGGGGCCACGACAGGGAATCACCCACTCTTCCGCAAGTAGTATTCCTAACCCAGCCCTTGAGACCATCGAGATTAGCACATCTTTGGACGAAGTCTCTGTGGAGCGCGGTGGTCACTGGTTAGTCGATGGACTATGATGTCATCTGTCATGGGGAGAATATGGGGATATTCCCTACCGGAAGCCGACACCTATGTACTTATGTCAGTGACAAAGTGAATGGTATTGTTTGATGATCATGGACAAGTCATGAGGTCGACCTACCTTGGACGGTGCCATGGACTTTGAAAGCAACCTGGAGTGCATATAATGTCAGCGGGGAAATCTTCCAAGGTTTTGGCTCTCGCTGTGCTACGGGGTGGCGATGTGCATGCTAGGGCTGAATGTGATATATATAGTAGAAGGCATACTCGTATGTTTGACATTTTGGATGAAATGGGTTTCGTTGAAGAGTTGGAGGATGTAGAGTTGAAGTATACGAGGTTGATGTCAAGGCCTGGAGAACATTGTGGGCCCCAGCATAACGGCTGATATACAACATACAATCCTTCTCTTTGAGAGAGCTAAGGGTATAGACAGATGCGACATTGATTTAGAGATATACTATTACTCTATGTTTCTTCTCAATTTGGTCTTTCTGTCTTTCATGTCCATACATAAGTGATTCTTTGCAGATTTTGAACCCTCAATTTCCTTTTGGGCTACCCGTTGCTTGGCCCCAAAGTTATATATTAACCTCAAAGGTCAAGCTGATCGCATATATACTCTGCCTCGGAAAATGAATGTTATCAACTGGGAGGTGAATACTTTCGTATGACTCGATGTGATATTAATTGGTGCTGATTGGGTCCGCACAACCTTGGAAGGATCTACAACCTTACAATGCTGGACTCCGTAGACAGTTCGTCGATCATTTTGATATAAAATGGAAATCGTTTTTATTTTTATTTTGATGTTACATTGGAAAACTCATTAGTTCCGTGTCGAGATAGGATATAGTTGAGGCCACCTACCGAGTGGCGGTCCTTGGCCCCTGAGTAAACATTGGAATCTCAAACATCTCCCCGACTTCAACTTCTCCAGACCTGCGCCGGCCATGCTACTGATATAAAATGCCCTCCATTTTCGCCTGGCTTCGGCGGGTCTACTCGCTAGACACCCTTGACACTCGTTTTACCTCTTCCGCAACCCCTGCCCACGCCAACACACGACCTTCCAAAGATGCCCGCGCCAATGTAATCGCCCAGGGCGCGTCACCTTCACTTTGGCGCACACCCGAATTCTTTGTCTACTACTTGTTCTTTATTATTCTTGTCCCATTGATGTTTAAAACTGTCATCGATGTCTCGAAGGGTGTGTGCAGGCCAGAGAAAATGCTGCTTCTCGAAATTCTGACAGAGGATCAACGTCACAGAAAGCCACCCCGTCTACTCCACATACTCTCACCTTTTATCCCCCGGTTGGATCCCTGGTCGTCAGGTGGTAAGTGCGAAACGCTCGGCGCTCAGCCATCCGCTTCCACGAGGCCAGCTCCGACTGACATTATTGCTCCAATGCCCTTAGGACAACTCCGATGCACAATATGAAAGCTTTCGCGACAATATCCCTTCACTCCTACTACTCCTAATCGCCCATCCTTTGGCTCGCCGTGCTTATCAGTTGTACGTGAATCGCTCAAACGTCGGAACAAAACAACCAAACCATTCCGTGATTGCTGCGGGCGAGGCGCAACTTGAACAGCGAATGCGCTTCGACTTTTGGTTCGGACTGGTCTTCATAGTAGCGCTTCACGGAGTATCCGCCTTCAAGGTGTTATTAATTCTGTATATCAACTTCCGAATCGGCAAGGTTGTTCCGCGTTCCTACGTGCCTGCCGCCACATGGATCTTCAACCTCGGCATCTTGTTTGCCAACGAATTAAGCGGTGGTTACTCCCTTGAGCGGATAGTGAAGGTGTTCGCTCCGGGTTCTGGAACGCCAGAAGATGGCACCACCTCGCTAGTCCAATGGGCTCAGACTCTAGATGATCTTGGGGGACTGATGCCGCGATGGGAGGTTCTTTTCAAGGTCACGGTATTGCGCCTCATCAGTTTCAACATGGATAACCACTGGAGTGTAGACTACCCTGCGGCAAGTCCAATTGAAGTAAGTCTTCCCGTGTTGGCCAGCCGTCAAATCCTAAATGACAATCAAACTTACCGAGTTCTACAAGAAGAAGCAACTAGACCCTGCGAACCTTTCTGACCGTGACCGGGTCAAGATCCCCGCAGAACCAGCTGCTTTTACATTCCGCAACTACATCGCCTATGTTCTCTACTCACCTTTGTACCTGGCCGGTCCGATCTTGACATTCAATGACTACGTATCCCAACAGCGATACACATCGGCGTCACTCACTCGACCTCGCATCACGATGTACGCCATCCGCTTTGGTCTCACCCTGCTCTGCATGGAGCTTATACTCCACTATATTTATGCAGTAGCAATCTCCAAGGCTGGCCCAGACTGGTCCGTCTTTACCCCGGGGCAGCTGAGTATGCTTGCCTACTTCAACCTGCACATAATCTGGCTGAAACTCCTCATTCCCTGGCGATTCTTCCGTCTTTGGGCCCTCGTAGACGGGATTGACCCACCGGAAAACATGGTCCGCTGCATGTCCAACAACTACTCCGCCTTGGCCTTCTGGCGTGGCTGGCACCGCTCCTATAACCGCTGGATCGTCCGCTACATCTACATCCCACTGGGCGGCGGCGGTGGCCGGAGGCCACCCGGGGCACCCAAACCAGCTTCACCTCCTCAATCCAACTTCATGGGCAAGTTCCTGCAAATTCGCAACTTCCTACTGGTCTTCACATTCGTCGCCTTATGGCACGATATCAACCTCCGCTTGCTTATGTGGGGTTGGCTCGTTACTCTCTTCGTTCTCCCAGAGGTTTTGGGCGGCATGCTTTTCCCCGCCCACCGCTGGCGCTCTCGTCCCAATACGTATCGTGTCATCTGTGGCATTGGCTCCGTTGGGAACGTCCTTATGATGATGATCGCAAACTTGGTCGGTTTTGCGTTGGGCCTGGATGGATTAAAGGATCTGCTTGCCGGCCTAACGGGCTCATACTCTGGCCTGGCGTACATGGTCTCCTGCTGTGTAGTACTTTTCGTCGGCGTGCAGGTTATGTTCGAGGTTCGCGAAGACGAGCTTCGCGCGGGCATTGACTTGAAATGTTGAGCCTTCTTTAGACATATTTTAGAAGATCAATTTCGCATTGGATGATATCACATTAGTATTTATATTGGCTATTGTACAGTTTTTGGTATCAATTCATAAAGTCATCAGTAGAACAGGACCAGGCCAGGCTCCTTCTCAATAGTACACACGCAGAAGCACACACCAAACGGCTAAAAGAAAGCACCACACCTCGAATCCTCATGAACCTTATAGCAAGCCAAGCTACAAGTCCTCACATGGCAACTCTTGCACCGAATCTTCCCCCAATACCCACACATACAACAAAAGTGCCGCCCCGGCCGCCCCGACGCCTGCGGTTTCGCACGCGACGCATTATAAGAAAGCGGCGGCTCCGCCAGCAACCGCTGCATGATCCGATCAGAAGGCACAGGGGGCGCATACGACCGCAAAAGCGGATCATTATCATATTCCGACTTGATAAGTTTCGGCTTCCGCGCCTCATCATTGACATCCGCCTCAGCATCCGTAGTCACCCGCGCCGGCGTCGACGGACCAGTCGCGCCCATAGCCGCCGACGGACGTTTAACGCCTACAGCACTAGCCGGTGTCGCGCTGCGCCGCATAGCAGCAGCCTTGCTTCCCTTGGCCGCGACGACGCTCGCGCCTCCCGCGCCCTGCATGCCGCCGACACCCCCGCTGCCTGAGGCAATTGCTGCTTCTTCGTCGTCGAGGTGGTTCCGGAAGGTCTTTTGGGACTGGAGGATGCGTCGGACGTTCGAGGTGGTTTTTGCTCGTGTGCCGCGGGCCCCGGCTTCGCGCGCTTGTCTTACTGGTACTGGGATCGAGACGTCGCGCTGGTTCTCGCGGTCTAGTTCGGCGAGATGGCGTGCGATCGCGTTCGCTTGTCGAGAGGAGATGTCGCCGCCCTTGCCGGTGTCGCGGATGCCGCGTTTCCGCCCGAGGGTTGGGGCCATTGCTTGTGTGGGGTCGAAGCCCCGGGTTGGGGCGTAGGACCAGCCTGGTGTGGCTGTTGATGTGTCTGAGATGAGTTCGACGCGGAACATTTTGGAGGATTTGGTGTTGGATGTTTTGGTGATGTGGAAGTTGATGAGACGGGGAGTTTGTTGGAGTTGATAAAATGTTTGTTTTGTTTGCAGTGGAGTTCGGGGTAGGGAGTACAATGTACAGGGCTAAAGATTTAGTTGGTCAATTCAATATTTTTTAAAAAAGAAAATGTGGTATTTGAAAAGATGATACTATTTCGATGCAAAAAAGGGAAGAAGAAGCCACGTCCTGCCCATCAAAGAGTGAGAATGGGCTTCATGGCCAGGGTTGACAAGCTTATGCACAGAAAACAAACCCACCCAACACCCCCGAGCCATAATAAATACACATGCGAAACATAGCGATCAGGTACTATTTCTTCTTGTGCAGCTGATCGACTTTGGTCTCCAGTTCTGTAATGTATGACTGGAGCTTGATGGTAGCCTTTTGAAGAGCCTATAGAGCAGACAATCAGTTCTGCAAAGATCAAAACATAGAGAGAAAATAGGGAGGTCGTCCGACAGATACAGCAGTCGGAAAGCTCTAGACATACCACAATATCATCAGATAGCATCTCATTGGCGAATCGGTACTCTGCTAGGATGTAATAGTACACCGACGCGCTGGCGGCAACAGATCCAGCCAGGAACCCAAAGACACTATCGGATATTAGCAAGAAGCTTAGAAAGACATGGGCATTTGACATAGAGTGCCATTAGGAACAAGGAATTTCTCATACCCTCCTCGGAAAGCTCCAACAGGCTTGCTTGACGGTAGCGGCGCGGCGGACTCCCAGCGGGCGCGGGATGATGAAAAGGACCGGATGCCGACGCGTCCCCGCAAAGGGAGAAAGATCTTTGTACCAATAGGCATATTGGCAATATTATTTCAAATGTAGAGGGGAGATTTATGGATTGTTTGGTGGAAGATGGTGGCAAGGGGAGTTGTTGGAAGTGACGTTGATGAATTGCGGAGGTTCGGGCGGGTCGGAACTTGGAGACCTGAGGCCTTTTGTATACAAACAGGGAGACTACAGCCATACAAAATAAATGTATTTAGAATCATTCAAATGTGATATCTAGCAAGGAAAATAAAGTACGTGATCTATTGCTTGGCTTAATTGGCCATTGTACTCTCGTTGAAGAGATCCGCCAACAGATCGTTTCGGCACACTGCGAAATCTACGCTGCCCATGCCGTACGTACTCTCAAACACATAAATACTCAACCGAGCGAAGAATGGGCGCAGGACGCGCTCAACAATATCGTCCTTGGGTGTCTCTCGGATCCAGTCGGAGATAAGCCACGGCCGCTTAAGACCACTGCGACCCTGGGGCTCGATCGTCTCCGCCGGGACAGTGGGTGAGCCTGCACCACGTGGACCGAAAGACTGAGAGACTTCATCTGCTAGAGCGATGGGCTCCCAGCGGTCGGGCGGATAGACCGCATCAATCGTGTCAGTTATGAAAAGCCATTCAAGGAGCTGGAAGTCGTCTGGAGCGAGGACAAGCAATATGTCGAGAAGCTTGCACGCCTGAAGCATCGAGTAAGAGTTGTAGAGCTCCGGCTGAGAGCCCTCTGGTACTGCGGAGATAGCTTCTTGCAGTTCCGTGTTGATCAGTGGCCAGAATGGCGCCATGGCGGAGGTAGAGGTCTTCAGCGCGACTGCTCGAAGAACCATGAACACTTCCGCCCGCGTGGCAGAAGAAGGCGACGAGGAGCTGGTTGCCGCAAGAAGATCTTCCAGTTTCTGAAGCAATGCCGGTAATTCACCAACAAAGTAATCATCACTAGCGGAAAGCAGAAGTAGCGCGATTCGCCGGAGGTTGAGCTGCGCTTTGCCATCGGCTTCCAATCGGGCCGCCGAGGCTCCCACGCCGAACATGATACCGGCTGAGCTTGGGGGTGGAAGACGGACAAGAAGTTCGGATAGCCGTTCCTTGTCAGCGAGAACCCACTGGCGCAGAAGGTCCATCCAGCTATTCTTCACCAAATCCAACTGCAAGCCAAAGAACCGGACATCATTGAATGCGTCCGATATGTCCTTCTTCCACACTTTCGCCGCAGCTGGTACTTTTGCCATTTGCTGTAGAAGAACCATGACATTACGGTTGAGATTGTTAGGGAAGAGACGTGACCGAATGAGAGGGCCCACTACATTAGTCGAGACACTGGTAATGGCGGTGTTGATCCGATCTGAATCACCCAGGGTCGTGATAAACGACGGCATAGAGACCGCTAGAATGCTCAGCATATCATCGGGTCCAGTATGAGAGACCGAGGTACGCTCATGTTCTACCGATGATCGTGCCATAGGCCCAGTGTCGTGGTTGAGGCCTAGGGGCTTGCTGGTAAAGACTGCGGTAAGGAGTCGTAGGAGAACATCCTGCGTTATAATTGTCAGTGACTGTGATGAAACCAGCAGTGGATACACATACTCCAAGTTCCTTTCGCATACGGCGGTCTTCACCAAACGTTGTATTCTCCAATTTCACCCCCAAAATAGCCGCAAATTCAATCAAACGTGGGAGGATCTGCCGGTGCGGGAATGGGTTGCTAAGAACATCGCGCAAGAAAGTTGTGCAGTCAGTCCAAATCTCGTCGAGGACATCATCGTCCAGTGAGCGGGCATAGGTAACCAAAAAGCTAGCAAGCTCGGACTCCGAGAGACTGGAGGTTAACGAAGATTTCCGGCTAGGATCCAAGGCAGTAGGATTAGTGCGAGTGTAGATTGCATTGAAAATCGCAGGGATGGTGATCTTTGGGCTTGACCCATCGAGAGTATGGAGGAGATTGAAGATAAGTGACGCTGTCTCCGTATCAGCCTTGGTCCACATTTCCACCAAGGTCTCAAGACATTCAAGTGCCTCTGCGGTGAAAAAGTGCTCTAAGATTCGCCTTGAGCGGTTTCTCATTCGCAACGAGGTGTATTGAAACGAGGCCAGAGATTCGCAATCAGGGGGAGAGTCACTGTGATCTCCTGCACCCCACGCCCAGATGGAGAAGCATAGGCGAACGGCATCTTGGAAACAGAGAAGAACAGTCAGGCGGTCGTTGGCTGTATTTGGGCGGCCTTGTCCGCCCTCGGAGTTGAATACCCCAGACACCATGTTTCCGAAAAAGCCCTGCGCTTGGTCAGGGCTCTTGACTGTTGGAACGTTGGACTCCTCCACAATGAGACGTTCGTGGGCGTTTGCGATACAGTTCTCGAGGCCACTCAGAAGAGCAATTGTGACATGCTCGGAACGGTCCTGCGGCCAATCCTCTGTTTGCTGGAAGGACAGCTGGAGTCTGCCATATGACGCTCGAATCTCCCTGCAGAAACATTCCACGAGCATCAATAGAATCTGGAATATGGAACCTGAGTATAGAGGGAGCACCTCACAGAGCAACACTATCCACTTGTCCACAATTTCTCGGGACTTAGGTGAGCTGATTCCCTTCAAAAGGCAATCCAAAAGCCGCTCTGGTGGCTGCGGTAGCTGAGGGATCGATTGTCTCCTGTCTCCCTTGTCACTGGTGAAAGACAAGATCGAAGGACTGGTCAGCCGATCTCGAGAGCTAGCTCGTAAATGTTTTGGGCGAGGTGGCGGTGGTGGTAGATATGCTTGCGCAAATCGCACCTTCAACGCAGCAAGTAGTGCGTCGATTAGTGCACCCTGCACCGCAATACTGCCCCCCTCAGAAGAGACAAGCAGGCGCTCCACCAGGAAATCATCAATGCCAGACTCCACTAATTCCTCCGCCCCGGGCCCAAGGAGAAGTTGCCGCATGAGCTGGAGTGCGTCCTTATGCAGTCTTTCTCCATCTAAGTTAAATTCCATAGGAGCTGGGGACAGTGTGCTGATGATTCGAAGAGAAGTTTCAAATATGGCAGAATGGAGACTTTTGAAGTCTGCATTATCTATCCAAGAATCCATATTAGCAACAATTGTTTCGTGAAAGATAAACTACCCACCTTCAGATTTGGTTGCTTCAAGACGCTTCTCATTGCCTAGCACATGAGTAAGAAGTGCGATCCATCCATTGTGCGAAAGCGCAGATATGATATTTGAGGCTGTCCGTAGCAGGTAGTCACACTCTTTGTAGTCATCCGGGGAAATTGAGTGGTTGTCTGTCTTTTTCTCGCTGATTTCATCAGGCTCAGAAAGCTCATCAAGGTTCGAGATTACCACATGGAAAACTCTGATAAGCTATTAGATATGGATAACGCGTCGGGACGAGAAGCCGACTTACTTGTGGATAGATGGCAAGTCTTGAAGCCATAGTTGAACGCTCTGTGAACTGTCACTTGACTCTTCGGAGAGAAGATCGAGGACAACGAAAAGGGGGCGTTCGAGCATCGAACATTGATAAGAGAACAGGGTCCCTCCAACATCAAGCACTTGCTTTGGCGGCTGCTCATGTGTGCTGTGATGACTGTGGTTCCACAAGACATAGAATCGCTCAGCTTGTTGCTCCGACGAGAGGTGGCGGGATGCTGCAGTTGACACATTGACCATTAAAGTTGTCAAAGACGCTTCAACAAGGTGATCAATCCAAGAAATTGAGTGCAGGAGCCATAAGCAGCGGACGGCTTCCACGTGAAACTTTGGACTGAGGGGGGGATAAGTACCACCAGAGCTGGTTGACAAGAGGGGTGATCAGATCGCAAGCATCCTCATAGCTGATATAGAAGCCGGGAGTGTGAATGAAAAACAAACTCGTCACCGTCGAAGCAATTGTCGATATGACAGAGAAAGAGGCGGTTGTTGGTTTGTCCTTCCCTGAGCCTAATCGCTGAGAGAGCGCTTCATACAGTTTTCGGTCTCGTAGAACGCGGGACCTTGGAAGCTTCTTGAGCAGAGTCACAAGAATATCGAGTGGTTCGTGGACAGATAGGTCGCCATTGCGGCTTTCAAGCGCCGCAATAGCTAGTTCGTGAGCCTCTCGAATGATCATTTCGCCAAGGTTCTTCGGAGCGTAAGGAAGAGGTGGAAGCTCCAAGCTATTTTTGCTCTGTTCGTAAAAACTGTGGACAGTTCTCAAGATATCAGTACCACGGCCCTTTGTGTCGTTGCCAGCAGTTTTTTCAGGACCCGTCTTTCTCAAGAATGCCCGCTCTGTGAGTAAACCAGTCAACGATTTGAGAACTTTGTTCAATGCAGCGGTCACGGCCTGTTTGTTGGGGGTGCTCTCCTTGGATGGAATCTCTCTCATCTTCACGAGCACTGACAATGCCAGCAGAGGCACATGGATCTGCACCATGTCTTCCTCGCGCACGTTGAAATTCTCAATGATAAATAGTGCAAGATCCAAGTCACGCAACACTTGGTCGCTATCAACGTCTACTCCAGAAGACCGGTAATCAACCAGCCTCAGAAGCTCAGAGAATATCACACCGCTTTCAACGCCATCAAAAAAGGCGCTCGCACTGCGGAAAACCTCTTCAAAGTGGTTCTCGGGGGCTGTGGATTCAAATGCCTGAACACTGCGTACAGTGGGCAAGAAAACAGCAGGGACAATGTATCCACCAATTTCCCAGCGATCCATTAGCGACAGAGCTATGCGAAATGGCTTGGTCCTTTCGGAAGGAATATTCGGTGCTTGTTTGATCATATCCAGTAGACCAGTGACCAATGGCTGTAAGCCTACCCGGCTGAAGTATTGTGATTGAGTAAGTTCCTTTCCATCTACGGAGGCAGATCGAGCGGTTTCCGATGACAATTTTCGGCCATCCACCGAAGAGACATCGTTTTGGGAATCCGGTCCTAAAAACCAGGCCCAGAGACGGCGGTTCAAGCTCATGTCTCGCCGAGTGACCACTCCCACTGCTGCAATTACCAACGTTTGAATGTCACCAGCTGCGATTTTGTTTTGCAAAATCGGAGAGCTGAGTGGAAGGTGGGTGACAAGGAGATCAAGGAAGTTCCGTTGTACAAGGACCTGGTCATCAGATAAGCCCGATGCAACACATCTGATCAAGAGGCCAGGCTCCGGTAGAATAACCGAGTCCGCTGCGGCCAATATCTCGGGCGGAATGTTCTGCGGATCGCTCCCGCCAGCCGTGCTCGGTCCACGATCTGCAATACCTAGTTTCGGGAGGTAGCGGTTCAGATATGCGAGGACACCAAGCCGTCGACTAGGGTTCGTTATAGATGCAAGAAAGAGGCATTGCCAGAAATACTGCCCAGATGCCGCGGTCTCAGAAGTCCTCTGTGTTTCAAGTTGTGCAGCAGCATCTCGCAGTTTGTTAATTGTGCGTAGTGTTGGCTCAAAATCCTCACTTGTCTCCTCTTCGAGGCCTGGAAGTAGGGCTAGAATGATTGCTTTCAAGGCGGGACGGATAGCCCATGGTTCCAGATCAACGATGTATCCCTCCACCAAAGACAGAAATAACGGGCGAACAGTAAGAGAGGCGAAAGTCAATGTTGGCGCAAGCCCAGGGAGGTACAAAGGCAGGTCGTGCGATAATCCCTCGAGCTGGTTATAAACACATACATCAGTAAGCACACTGGCAGTCTTTCATGTGGCCATGCATACCTTTATCAATCCAAATATGTACGTGTAGACTTCGAGGGCTTTTTGGTGTACGCCTGATGGCAACGATGGGTTCAAGCACTGGGCGAGTCGCTTCGATACTAACACTTTATGAGGGACGACAGGCTGATCGGGTGGGTGGGTTTGGAGAGCCTAATAATGATTATCAGCGATGCTACGGAACATCGCTACTAAGTCGAGCGAACTCACCTTTAACAGGCGACCCAGGAATGAGATATAGTCAGCCCATTCTTGGAGAGCGTTGTCGAAGAGCGAAAGCGCTCGTTCAACACTAGACGCATATCGGCGGTAGTTCTTGTCTTTCTTGAGGGACCCTAAAACCACCAGATATAATCAGACAACTGTCCTCTCATGCGATGACTGGGGTGGGCGCATACCTTCCTTGCCTTGTAGACGGGAGCGCGTCAAGGAGCTCTCGGAGCTTGCGGGGGAGTTCGACCTCGGAAAGGCATTGGGATCAAGACTCATTGTGCCAACGACGGACGTAGAATTGTTGTGAAAGCTTCGGACTACCCTCCGTCATATTTAGCACATCGAGGATGGCCCTGTGGGAAAGGGAGTTTGCGGTTGAATGTTGACCAGGAGTCAACGCAGGTGGCCACGTTCATTTGTTTTGTTCCGCCTTGGGGTAGCTCCGACTCGCCGACGTCAACGTCCGCCAACTATCAAATTGACAAACACAACTGATCAAGGACTCCGAATATTTGAAATAAACAATGAGCATTTAATAGCCTGAAGACCCGCGACGAGCGCCCGCGTCAAAAAGCGCATGCCCGCAGCGGGGATGAATACACAGCAAGACCCAGAAACCGACGGCCAACAGCCTGTCGAGACCTCCAAGCAACCGTATCTTTCCAGCCCATCAATCCCAGACCATGATGGGCGCAGTGACAGCTCGGAAGGAGAGCGGCCCCCTTTACCCCCGCGACCTAATACGTTGAGTCTATTGAGCGACGAAACGGGCTCCCGGACAGCTCTACAGGCAGAGGCAACGACAGCTATCTCACGAACCGATATCGAGACACAATCACCGGAAGCTGCTGACAGCGCTTACTCCACATTAGCTGTTCGTGGTCTGGGCCAGGGTCCAAAGGCCAGGGCGAGCCTCAGCCAGTTGGCGAGCCCGCGGGGCAGCGAAGCTGGAGACTCCGCTAGCATTAGAAGCTCAATTCCAAATGGTGATCCCGGGGAAGTTGAAGCGCTTTTTATGGATTTTGCTTCGACAGCGCCCGGTAGTCAACGACAAGGCGCTACAGGTCTACTTGACTTCCCCGAATTTGCGGCCGACGATATAGATGACGATGGAATTCTAAGCGAATTTGAAGCCGTCGGCGAGCTCAACGAGGAAGGCGATAACGAAGGTTTGTGTCAATAATCAATGGTCTCTTTATTTTATAATACTAACCCATACCAGAGCTGCTACTCCAGCGGTGGAAAGCAAAGCGCAAGCACTATGTGATCCTATCCGCCGCTGGTAAGCCGATTTGGACAAGGCACGGCGATGGCGGCCTGATATCTGGCTATGTCGGGGTTATCCAGACAATTATTTCATTTTACGAAGATGCAAATGACCATCTGCGAGGCTTCTCCGCTGGTGACACTAGGTTTGTTGTATTGACACGGGGATCTTTGCACCTAGTTGCAATCAGCCGTATGATGGAGAGCGACAATCAGCTTCGGCTTCAACTGGAAGCATTGTATATGCAGATCTTATCTACGCTAACGCTGCCTTCTTTAACCCATCTCTTCTCTGTGCGACCTTCTACTGATCTGTCGCGGCCATTGCAGGGTTCGGAGACCCTTCTCTCATCTCTGGCAGACAGTTTCACGCGAGGATCTCCATCGACGTTGCTATCGGCTCTGGAGTGTCTGAAAATCCGCAAACAACACCGGCACGCCATCAACAATGCACTTTTGAAAACTAAAGCCAGTAGTCTTCTATATGGCTTGCTTGTGGCCGGCGGAAGGCTCGTCAGTGTTGTCCGACCCAAGAAGCACTCATTACATCCAGGCGATCTACAGCTATTATTCAACATGGTTTTCGAAGCCGACGGGGTCAAAGCCGGCGGCGGAGAAAGTTGGATTCCCGTCTGTTTGCCTGGCTTCAACAGCAGCGGTTATTTATACATGTATGTGAGCTTTCTTGACATTCGCGACGACATCGAAAACAGCGCAGAGATCACCAAAGACGAGTCTGTTGCCATCGTTCTTATCAGTCCCGACAAAGAGGCGTTCTTTGAGATGCAAGCGATGCGTGATGCTCTTGTGGAGGTGAGATCGGACAATTCTATGCTATTGAATGGTATGTAGTACTAATGATACAACAGCAAATGGAGAGAAACGGCAGTCTAAAGGAGATCAAAACGGCAATTGACATTGGCCGACCCGCAACTACTGATATAGTTCCCGGAACCGTTCTACATCATTTCCTTTACAAATCGCGTGCCAACGTACAATTCACCATGTCATCGTATGCTCCCGAATTTTCCTCGGTGACTCGACGACGAAGGTGAGCACCACCCTTCTACCCTTACTGCTGCTTGTAATATTCAATGATTCTGACTGCCTGTAGATTGATGTCGATGTACAACAACTTGCACGCGAGCATCCACGCCAAAAATACCCATGTCAAAGTTCACCACTGTGTTTCGCGGTCAGCCACTTCGTTCGGATGGGTAACCCCTGTATTCGAATTATATTGTATCGCTGAGCCGAATACTAATCGAAATGCACTTGCCCAAAGCGCTAGCAAGATTGCTCAGTGGGTGCAACGTGAGGAAGAGAGGTTATTCATCATTGGCGGTGCGGTACGTACTTTGTCTCGCTTCGTCGTTATTACTGGGGTGACAATACTGATCAGTTCAAACAGGTTTTCTGATATCTTCTGATGCTTTCGTACTCAGACAACGAAGAAAGTTTCCTGTAGATACTATCTCATGATTTATTATACCCAATGCTACGTCCACGCCCAACCCTACATATGTATTTCTTTCCTTGTGTCGTATTCTAGTCTACCTCTACATCTCAAAATCTCTCGTAGACTTTACTGGTACTTGTTCTGAGTTTCATCGTTGTTCCTAGAAAATCCACAATACGTATGAAATTCAACGCCGCATATGTGGACTAATCGAGTGAATCCTCTCTCAGGTTGAAGAGCTGACGCATGATCTCACCCGACTTGCTGCGCAGCGCATCGTGATACATAGTGTTGGTGATAAACTGCTTGGAGTTCTTGATCTTGGCAGCAGTAGCTGTAGCCAGATCATAGTGGACATACATATCATCTATGTAGGTTGCAGCATATACCGGCACCTCATTCTTGGCCAGTTGAACCTCGTCGTATAGGGCTGGCCATTCGTCTGTCGTAGCCAGAATTTCGGCCGCTTCCTTGAGCTCTGAGAGCTCTGAGTAGGACTCGAACATATCCTTGAAGACCTAGGTGAGAATTGGTGTTAGATCTTTCTATTGAAGAGATCAACTTGATTGGGCTTTTTACCATCTCGCCAGTGAAGTAGATCTCAGGCAGCGAGTCATTGATCTGGAATTGCGGGTTTCTAGCGCGCAGCCTGTCAGCAGCCCAGAGAGACGGCTTTCTATATTCATTGTTAGACACAGATACCTTATGGAAAATTGATAGCACCGAAAGCTTCTCCTTACCCTTGGCAATAGATTGATTCATGCAGAATGGCATAGATGATATTTTTATCCATACCCCCATTACTGTCAATCACGGAAAGAGTCGGCAGAGTAAGGAATCCAAACATCTCCAAATCGTTGGTGACTCTGACAACAATGTCTAGACTCGGGTTTAGTATTTTTAATGCGATCTTCACGAGACAAAGCAAAGTTTACCGTGCAGACTATCCAACCCTCCTAGATCGTGTTAGCTTCAATAAACTCGGTTGTCTGAATCGAGGGTCTTACCGTGGAAGCCGAACATAATGCCCAGCTGCTGGAAGCGATACGGAGTGAGCAATCCGGATGGCAATGCAACTTTGTTTCGGGTCAGGTATTGCATGATATTCTTGACGCGGTTCACATCCTCGGGGTACTTCTGGTAGTAAGCCTCGTTTCTCTCCTTTACCTTTTCTGTTTTCGTGTCAATGTCTCGAACAAAATACCTCGAGGAAACAGGGGAGCGCACCGTAGGTCTTCGCATAGACAGGGTCTGGCCCGTTGGTAAGAGGGGGAAGACCACCAGTAAGGAAAGCTTCTTTCAAGCCCTCCGGGCTGGAAGTTAAGGAATGTCAGCGGGATATTCGGGTATGGAGATCGACTCATTTCAGAACATACAACTTTGACAGGTAAGTCACGGCACAGAAGCCACCAAAACTTTGGCCAAGGATACTCCACCGGCGCTGGTCAGGTGGGTAATCTTGCGTCAAAACATCACGAATGGCCTCGCAATCACGGACAATGCTGTCTGCACGGAAGTTCTTGAGATACTCGGCCTGCTTGATTGCATCTCCCTGGCGGGCAAGGGTTCCCGCTGTGAGAGTGGAACTGAGGCCAGTGCCTCGTTGATCCAGAAAGAGCACCTAGAGAATGGTTGAGCATCAATCTACAAGATACGTGGTGAAAGTCACACACTTGATAACCCTTGCTGAGTATGAACTCAACCCAGGGGTAAGACTGCGGGGCACCACATCCAAAACCAGGGCCACCTTGCAGGTAGACCAGCCAAGGTAGCTTGCCCTCTTTGGCATCCTCGCCCTCTGCTTTAGCGAGCTCGATGGGTTTGTTCAAGCGACTGACACTTCGTGCAAAGAGCCTCAGAGTCTCCCCAGCGGGCTTGCTGTAGTCCACAGGGACATCGAAGAACAGCTCGGAAACCCGAAGTTTACCTGGATAGAGTCAAATTATCAGTATCGAGACCAGTGGACTAACTATTGATGATAAATGAAGATGATATTAACCTGGAATGTTATGGAAGCGTCGATCAATCAGTTTCGCGGCCATGATTGCGATGTTGATGCGGACTAAAAACAGAGAGCGCGTTGGTGACAAGCCGCTTTGCGGAGAACCGCACCAACTTTTTAGTCTCAGCCTTGTTGTTAACCTGCAGTCACCCAGCCAATAAAAGAAAAAAAAATTGAGTGTTTCCCTTTTGTCTACTACTCATGAACTATTTACGGATGGGTAAACTATTGTATATATAATGGGAGGCTAGGAAAAGAGCCACAGGGAAATCTCTATATTCATAGGACCTAACTACTACCATAGACCTTGGAAGCTCTACAGGTATGTAGCTTCATGGGGACAATGACAAAGTCCTGAAAGCAGCCAATGACAATGCATATATATGGATCGGGAGTGGGACGGCATGAAATAACATTGGCTATACTGAGAGGCACGTCTAGAGATATATATAGCCACCCCTAGTGCCGAATACATGTAGGTTGGACGCTATGCTTAACGCCTTCCTTATCGAATATTCCTCATAATGTGTAGTATTACCATATTATAGTATCATCCTGGGGTGGATACATTATAGCAAATTGACCTCGGGCATATCAATTGAATGAAAGATTATTTCGTCATTAATTCTGCATTCTGTTCCCAAGACAGATCATTTTCAAAAGAGAAAAGATAGAACTAGCCTCTTCTTACTCTGAGTTTGTACCCGAGGGTTTGTTGGCCGCAAGCTGCCGCCCTGCCTTTAGCAGTAGTAGAGACGCCGGTAGCTGAGCAGCGGCAAATCCGATCATAACAAGCAGCTGCGTATTGAAACAGCTAGCTAGAACGCTCTTCGCCGCCTCCTGTAGATGGGGACTTAGACTTTCTATCGATTTCACGTTCTCAAGGAATAGGTGCAGTTCGTGTGACGTCAAAACACCCTGCAAACGCTGCGCTAGACGACCGTTCAAGATATTAGATGCAATGGCAAGACCAATAGCACCGCCGAGAAAGCGGATCTGAACCACGGTGCCAGTGGCAATGGCTACAACGAAAAGCGACGGACCAGTTAGTCAATGTATCAGTCACCTTACTATCGAGAAGCTTGTCAGGAAAACACATACCCAGGTCTCTGTCCTCGACTATGTATGGTGTCGATAGCACGAGGATACCCATTGTCAGACCCATTCCTGTACCGGCAATCACTAGGTAACCAATATCTGTTGCATGGAAGCCCCTAGAAGCGGTAATGGTAGAGAGAAGCCCAACACCGACAGTATGGACTGTACAGCCCACGAGCAGAGTATAAATAAACGGGATGCGTCCCCTAGCGCTGGCGATATTGACAATAGCTGCGGCAACTGCCGCAACAGCAGAATACCCAATCAAATAGATACCAGCGTCCAAAGGCGACTTGTCCAACAGAAGCTGGGCTTGCTGTGGAACATATACTAGGACGACGTTGTACGGTGCGCCGATGACAAACGAAGAACTAAAAGTGGTGTCAGAAGAACTGTACGATAGCCATGAACTTTAAATGGACTCACATAAGTATTCCCAGCCATGGACGGTCGAAAAGCCATCGCTTGGGGAATATGGGGTCTTTGCCCGGAATGCCCGAGATATACCATTCCCAGGCAAAGAAAGCGATCCATGAAACCCCCGTGAGCACAAGTAGCGCAATGGCGTCCCTTGAGGACCATGAGAATGCCAGATTGGTTTCGTTCAATACGGCGACTATCAAAAATGAGCCAGCCATTATCAAAAGCGATCCCATTATATCGAGATTAGCAAATGAGCGATAAGAGGCTCGTGTTCGAAATGAAGGAGTGTGCTGGTCAAGACCGAAGTGTTTGGGCATCGCAGCGATGATAACAACGATTGCAATAACGCACAGGGGTGCACTAATAATCTAATTAGCATATCTTTCAACACAGATGCTGAGCTATCACATACTTCACAAAAAACGTCCATCGCCAGGCCGAGTTTTCCGCAAGAGCACCGCCAACGATTGGGCCTACCAAAGATGCAAAAACAAGGCAAAATGACATGAGACTGCTGTAGATTGGAAGCTTCGTTTTAGGAGTTATCTCGTAGACGCATAGGATAGTCAAAGCGTATGTACCAGCGCCCCCAATTCCTTGGAGTGCTCGGAATATTATACTGCCTCAGTAGTTAGCCTTGGGACAGCAAATGAGCGCAGAACTACGTTAGACCTACAGTTGGTCAACTGTCTGAGCAAACCCACACCCAAAAGAAAATGCGAGCAAAATAACAAGAGCAGCGATTGTGGTTTGTTTCCTGCCGACTATATCGCTGATTTTTGTCCATATTGCCATAGAGCCTAGGAGTAGTACGAGATCAGTAATGAGAGAGATAGAGACGGTGGGAAGCTATTTCAAGATGCATGTTTCAAGGAAAAAGTAATCCAAAGGAAAGGTAAATCATTATAGAACCGCAATTTGAGTCATACCTGTGTATGTGGCCAGATATCCAGTAATAATCCAACTTCTCTTCTCGAAGCCCTCCAGGTCATCTGTGATACTCGTGAGAGCCGAGCTCACAATCGTGACATCCAAATTAGAGAGGAAAAACCCAATTAAGAGTCTATCAGAACGTCAGCCTTTCTCATCCGAAATCTGATTTCACTTGACACATACCCTGTGGTGGTGAGCACTAGTCTCCATCCTGTCGGGTAAACAATTTCACTTCCTGGAGAAGGTGCTCTCTGTGCCGACCCCTTTTCTTGTCCGCGCCCCCTAGCGCCGTCTTTGCTAGCCTTATCCGAGGTCGGCTCCGCGAACTTGATGTGGCCAGACATGGTCGGCCTCTCGACAATAGGTGCTTCAGGAGTGGGTGAAGACTGGAGTGACAGCCATCGTTGCAAGAAAGTTTTGAACGTGACCACCTGTCTATGTAGGACCAAGCCCCGCGTATCTTCACCCCAGGGGCTTCATGTGGAACGCAGGAGACGCGCGATGACAGAATGTGGAATATTTACATGCATAAGAAGGGTGATCCGCGTCGATCATTGAACCTAGATACGCTGGATTGGGTATGGCTTGGCATAAACTTGGTTTTCTGGGGCATGCGCGACTGAATTTGGGATCTCTGGACTTCTTCTGCGAGTCGGTTTGACGGTACTATTCTCCGACCTTTTGACTGCGATATGGTCTGGGAAAGGAGAGTGAGTCTCGATCACGGGCATTGGTCTCGCGCGATTTATTTTCGTTATCTGAGACAGATTCTCCTTGCTCAGGGCTGACTATGCGCCCCTGAAATATGCATCATGATATACAAGATAGATAAGGTTATCCAATGCATTCAAGTAAGGAGAACTTGTGCACTACCCAGGCGAATTCGGAGAGTAACGCGAGCGGGTAGTTGACTTAGCAACAAATAGACTAAGTCAAGATAACATCTCTGCTCCGTACTTTCACCCCGAACTTGACAGGATAACTAGACGTTCGTCAGCACCCAATGAGATCCGAAGGCAATAGGGAACAAGGGTTGGAGGGCGAGAAACGAAGTAAAACCAGCCCCAGTCCTCCGTACACCGGTCGGCGCCTGAGGCTAAACATGAGTCACCACTCTGACTCTCCATCTCGAGGTCTTACCTAGGCCTCCATCTTCGACAATAGATATCTCCAAGATCAGAAATATTGGAAGGTTGTAAGATGCACCGGAACTAGAACTCCGGACATCGGACTCACAGCTTTGCCCCACTTATCCCGCCATCTACAATAGGACGTTCCATCTGAACGTGCCCTGGTGTCTTTCAAAGAGCTCCGTCTACTTTATGCGTAAGATCCGAAGTAATCAAATCCTGTTCTTGGAAGGTACAGCCGAACTTTACAGGGAGCCTCGTTTACTTTGCAAATCCCGAGATCCCGGCATTGGTATATATTGGCCAGACTGTTGATTTCCCCAAGACACACACTTCAGCCATGCAGAACCAATTTCAACAGGATCTATGGAAGGCCACCCAGGGACCCTGGGTCTCAGGCATTCTCCCTAGCGCCGAGAACCTGGCGCGGGCTAGAGCTTCTCTCCCCGCGACACTTCCAGATACAGGATCCAATCTCGAATCCGTCCAGCGACACATTGTCGATGATATTGTCCCGGCATTCAACGGAGGAAGCCTAAGTGCCAACTACTATGGCTTCGTCACTGGCGGGACTACTCCAGCAGCGCTCTTCGCGGACAACGTTGTATCTGCTTACGACCAGAACGTCCAGGTGCATCTCCCAAATCACTCAATTGTCACCGATGTGGAGTACAACGCACATGGCCTCCTTTTGGATCTCTTCCGGCTAGACCGTTCTATCTGGCATAACGGAACGTTCACTACTGGTGCCACTGGGAGCAATATCCTTGGCCTAGCATGTGGGCGCGAGTTCATCTTGCAAAAGGCGGCGCAGAGAAAGGACTGTCATCTCCAGAGTGTTGGCGAAGAGGGCTTGTTCGAGGTATTGAATGCACTGGGCCTTTCTGGGGTGCAAGTGTTATCCACGCTGCCACACTCGTCCCTCGTGAAGGCTGCTGGTGTGCTAGGCATCGGTCGTTCCAACGTACACAACATCTGCCGAGCCGACGACCCGCTCCGGTTTGATATTGGTAAGCTTGAGAAAGAACTTGCGAGAACAGACAAGGTCAGCATTGTTGCGATATCTTGCGGAGAGGTCAATACTGGTCGTTTTGCAACAAGTGGTGCGGATTTGAAAGAAATACGCCAGCTGTGCGACAAGTACGGAGCCTGGATGCATGCTGATGCAGCATTTGGGATCTTTGGTCGTGTTCTTGGTGAAAGCCCGGAGTTTGCGACAATCAAGAAGGGCTGCGAAGGAATAGATCTGGTCGACTCGATTACCGGTGACGGCCATAAGCTTCTCAACGTTCCCTACGATTGTGGCTTTTTCTTTACCCGACACCCGAACGTGGCAGGGCAAGTATTCCAAAATGCAAATGCAGCCTACTTGGCTGCTGGAAACTCCGATGGCCCTTCCATCCCCTCGCCTTTAAATATTGGAGTTGAAAACTCTCGCCGATTCAGAGCGTTGCCGGTGTACGCATCGTTGTTGTCGTATGGCAAGTCTGGATACCAAGAAATGCTGGAGCGTCAGATAAGGCTCGCCCGGAAGATCTACGGATGGGTCTTCGAGCATTCTGGGTATACAGCTTTGCCAGAAACATCGTCCAAATCCGAACTGCTCGATCAGACATTTATGACTGTTCTGTTTCGCGCGAATGATGAGAGCTTAAACTGCGAGCTAGGAAGCAAGATCAACGAGAGCTCGCGAATGTTCGTCTCGGGTACCAGCTGGGATGGATCCCCTGCTTGCCGCATTGCAATCTCAAATTGGCGAGTAGATGTGGAGCGAGACTTTGCGCTAGTGACAGACGTGTTGGCAAAGGTTGCCCAGAGCTAGGGGGCTAGTAATACGTGGGCGCAAAAAAAGCAGACTTAGAATCTCAAATATTGGACATTCAACGCTTAAATAATTTTTTGCATCTCTGTAGAGGGTATCAGCGGCGACGACCAGCTCCTCCCATATTCTCAGTGCGGTCAGACATGCTGACGACCTCTCCAATACCCGCGGCCTCTTGCTCATCTTCCAGAGCCATGATTTCCTCTCGGCTATCCCACCACTTTTCTTCGGCCAGAGAGAACGCTGCCTTGCGCAGTTCCTTGACAGTACTGCCACCGGACTCTTCCCTCTCCTTGACAATTCCCATCATGATATTCTGCCATTCTTCAGAAGTGCGGCTGAAGAACTCTCGCAAGCTCTCGAATGGCCGAGGCAAAGGTCGGCTGTCATTGACATTTTGCTCTTCTGGTTCCTCGAGTTCGAGTTGCTCCATGTCCTTGCCAACAGATGGCACATCCGTCGGAGCAGGCGAAGGAGCATCGAGAGACATCGCTTCGGCCTCAGCCTCATCATCTTCATCCATTTCCTCGTCGTCATCATCGTCATCCATGTCTTCGTCACTGTCTTCGGCTTCCTTCAAGAGGTTCCAATTCTCAGGCTCCCTGTAGAATATCTCCTTGACGCCGTCCAGTTTGACTAGATCAATGGAATACATATCGTCGAAAGTGAATTCTCGGTCACCCTTTTCAAACGTACCACCAAAGATGAATAGGGTATCATCTTGCACTGCTAGCTGAGCATTGAATCGCCGATGGGGCATATCGAAGCGAACAACTGAGGGCTGTGCGGGCTCCACAGGTTCTTCGGGCTGAGGCGTGCTTGTTTCCATATCATCATCTTCATTGTCCCGGATTCCAACTTTAGCTTCCAGGGCTTTCAGGTTTGCCAAAAGCTCCTCCTCGTCCGCCTTGCCCCTATTTTTAGACTTGGCATTTTGGTTTGCCTGCTGCTTTTTGCCGGGCGCGCGGGGACGTCGAAGACTCAACGGGAAGAAACGGTTTCTGTCGGTGGTCCAAGCGAAGAGAGTATCGAAGAATTCGCTTTCGATACCCTCCTCGCTTAGTTCCACGTCGTGAACACCACCGAACATGATTCCTCGGCCCTTGTGGTATGCCATGGTAGTGCCAACACGGGGCGGATTGGGCGTATTAGCGGGCTTCTTTCGTCGCTCCCATCGAACTGTAGGTGCGGTTGACGATGGAGCCTCAGCTGTAGGGGGCGTGACTCTCAAGAACCAAGTATCCTGGTGAACCATGGGGCGGAGAACCATCTTCTGGGGACCACCGCCCTTGCCTTGCTTACCACCACCCGCAGCTGCCTTCACTCGGGAGTAGCCTCCATAGAGAACTGCCCCAGTATCGTGCGGTAGCAGAGAGAATGATGAGCGAGGATCGGGTTTTTGGGAAGCAAGGGTTAACGCGGGGTTGTGCCAGGTATACTGGTTACAATCATAGATCCACAGGTCTTGCAAGTACTTAGTCTGCTGGGAAGTATCTTGGAATCCACCAAAGAGGATGATGTAGTTCTGTGTCGGTGTTAGCTCCAATGGAAAACATAGAAGCTGAAATTGAAACACATACCTTGAAATAGGTCATGCGGTGACCACTTCTAGCAGGAGGGCCTTTTCCTTTAACCTCGAGCCGAGTCCATTCTCTTGTGGCTGTGTCTAAGTGCCAAAAGTCATTGTAGTGATAGAACGTGCCTTGCTTCGGCGACGAGAACTCTCCTGCTGATAGTTAGTCTCTGCACCCCAAAAAAAACACCAAAAAAAAAAAAAAAAAAAAAAAAAAAAAGATTCAATACATCCAGCAAGACAATCTTACCTCCAAACATATAGATGCCTCCGGAGTTTCCTCCTCGGCACCATGCATGACCACTTCGAGGAAGAGGACTGTTGGGACTAGTAACCTCTCTCCATTCGCCGCGGTCAATCAAATAGACGAAAAGGTTATTGAAGAAGGTGGCATGCGTCCCGTCAAAGTATTCTCCACCGAAAAGCAACAGCTCATTTCGGTTCGACGGAGATGCTAGCAGGGTTGAAGACGAACGTGGGACCGGTGGCTCAGAGGGAACTTCAGTAACCTTCAAGAATTTGGCCTGCTCTTCGGCGTACTGGGCCAGAATGGCATCTAGGTCTGCGTCTTCAGCATCGCTGTCTGCATCTTTGCCCTTGGCTTTAGATCTCTTTTCTTTCTGTGCGGTCTTCTTTGTCTGCTTTGCCGCTACGCGGTCCTTGTGCTCGGCGGACTTCTTGGTCTTTTTGCCCATTTTGGCTCAATGTTGGATACGAAGGCGAGTTTTCACGATGTTCTTTTCGTGGGGCAGAAATTATGCCTTTCCCCACACTGAATTGCCCCCCTCCAGATCAGATCTATGTCTGTAGGCCTGCTGCGTCCACCACTGAATTTTGTTTATATCCAACTTCGACAATATAAGAACATATAATAAGAATGACTGGTATATACAAGATTTGATGTTCTTAGTCCAATTTGGTCGAGTAACTTTTAGTTGAATGTAGTGGCCTCTATAGATTGATTTTGGTTGACCGCTCACGTGCCGACGCGTCCATATCAGTTTCGCGATTGCCCTCATTACTCCAAACATCAAGATCCACGGCCATGACAGCAACAGGCCCCCATGACGAAGAATAACTTAGCAACTCATCTCAAATGGTTGATAACCCAAGGGAACCCTGTCCAACCCCCTCTGGCCCAAATCAGTTTGCCTGAACGCAACAATCACGTATCACAGCAATCTATTCCCCCACCGACGAATTCGCGGCCCTCGATGATATCCTTGAAGACGCGGAGAATGAGACGGATATATCAATGGCTAGATTGTTACCTCAATCCTCGAGCAAGCCTCGAATGCTGAGCCGACACGACGCGGTCCCCACCACTACTCCGTCAAGTACGAAGAAACGGGCTTCGCCGAAACAGTCAAGCGTAGCTCGAGGTATGTGGCAGATTAAGACGAACCTCGTGGGAAGTATTAAACTGACATGATCTGCACAATTATCAGAGTCCTTCCGAGAACCACCATTATCATCATACAAACCTTCTCGGCCAAAGTCGACTCCATCGCGACCAGAGAGTTTTCACGCGCCTGAACAGGATGAAATCGAATCAATTGATTTGACAGGGGAGCTTGATCGATCCATTCTATCCTCGTCGGAGACTCTCCCAGCTGGTGAGCCGCGTGGGCCGTGGGCAGAAGAAAGCACCCCATGCGCAACTCGCGAGAAACGCGGCAAGAAGCGCAAAAGTGACGAGTATACCTCCGATCTTCTATCGCCCTCGAAACATGCGACGAAAGTGCGGACTGCCTCGAAGGCGGCTCTGTTTCCCGCCACTAAAGCCGTTGTTTCGGAACAGCCCACAATCCCACGTCAGACAACTCAAACAACTCAGACAAATTCCCGAAGCGCGGTGAAACGGCTTGGGCATCATTCACCCGTTGCCCCACGGAGCCATCGAAAACAAGTGATCGCGGACTCAGATGATGACGATGATCTCTTTGACGACTGGCCTGATAATGAAGATCCCGCCGATAAGATGATCTTGGATGCCGAGGGGAGTTTGTACCCAATACTTCCCGAGATGAGTCCAACGGCGGATGAGAAAAAGATTGAGACCAAGCGTTCACGGTTGGACTCTACGCCCAAAGCATCGCTCCCAACTGCACAACCATCGACCCAGCCAAGGAAAACGACTGTTGTCAAAGACCCTATCCCGTCGACACCTTGGTCGAAGCCATCCAGCTCAGAGGAGAAGGACCCGGATCTTCTGAAGTTTTTGACCCTTGGAAATAATGCCTTCGGGCATGCGATTTCCAAGTTGAAGTCTACTCTGCAGAAGAATTCTGAAATTGTTTACCAACAGGCCATGGAGGGCCAGCCAGTCCCGGAATTGATCGCCGAGAACAAGGCTCTTGTTGCTCAGGTCGAGGCAATTGAATTATTGCAAAAACATCAAAACACCCACAAGGGCTGTGTTTCTCGCAAGCAAGATCTGAAGCAAAACTTGATACGTGTGATCTCACAAGGTCTAGACCCAACAACTATGCCAGAAGAGCTCGCGCAGAGTCGAGCAGTTGAGGCAGAGTTGGAACAAACCGAATCGAAAATCTGTGAGCTCCTATCTCAAGCAAATATTCTCGAGTTAGCGCACGATTGCCCATCTGAGAAACATACTCAGCCCACCGTCGAAGTCCACGCGGTCACACGGGAGCCCCCTATTTTCTCTCCTTCGCGGACCGACTTGAAAACAGAATCCCGTGGCCAGCAGCATTTACCCCGGACAAGTCCTAAGAAAGCCAAAGAGACAAATCGGGCAAGTAGCTATGAAAACTGTATTTCGCGGAATATGGGCACGCCGCCATTAGATTCGATGGATCTCGATGAGTTCGACTGGAATGTCAGCGACGATGACATATTAGAGGCAGCAGAGGGCTTCGATGGGGCTGATCAGATACCCGTCCGCGAGCAAGCCACTCAAAACCGCAGGGTTTTCGCAGAGACGTCTGGCAACGTTCCTAAAGCCCCCGTCCCGAAGAAGTCGCCCGGTCATAGCGCCTTTTGGTCAAACCATCCATGGTCTCAAGAAGTAAGGAAAGTGTTGAAAGAGCGATTCCATCTCCGCGGATTCCGACCCAATCAGCTTGAAGCAATCGATGCGACACTTGCTGGCAAAGATACTTTCATTCTCATGCCTACTGGAGGAGGAAAGTCTCTATGTTATCAATTACCTTCTGTGGTAACGGGTGGACGCACCACAGGGGTAACAATCGTTATATCCCCATTGTTGAGTCTGATGGAGGATCAGGTATCACACCTGCGGAAACTGAACATTAAGGCCTTCATGGTCAACGGCGACACCAACCCGGAAGAAAAATCCTGGATCATGAGCCAGCTCTCGAACGCAGCTGGCGAGGGGATGGAGGTCTTGTACATTACTCCTGAGATGCTCAGTAAAAGCCAAGCCGTGATCAGAGCCCTTGAGAAGCTTCACGGAAGAAACAGATTAGCACGCCTCGTCATCGACGAGGCTCACTGCGTCAGCCAATGGGGACACGATTTCCGACCTGATTACAAGGAGCTAGGAGAGGTTCGAGCCAGGTTCCCTGGTGTACCAGTCATGGCCTTGACAGCCACCGCCACTGAGAATGTCAAAGTTGACGTGATGCATAATCTTAAAATCACTGACTGTGAAGTGTTCTTGCAGAGTTTTAACCGTCCTAACCTCACCTACGAGGTACGGTCGAAGGGAAAGAATGATGAGGTTCTGGCCAGCATGGCGGAGACCATTACAAGCTCATATCAGAATCAGTGCGGAATTATCTACTGCCTCTCGCGAAAGACATGCGACAAGGTTGCAGAGGATCTACAGAAGAAGTACCACCTCAAGGCGCTCGCTTATCATGCCGGTATGTCAGCCAAGGCAAAATCGGAAGCTCAGAGGAAGTGGCAGATGGGCCGGGTGCATATCATTGTTGCCACCATTGCATTTGGAATGGGAATTGACAAGGCCGATGTGCGATTCGTCATGCACCACAGTATCCCGAAGAGTCTCGAGGGGTATTATCAAGAAACCGGTCGTGCTGGTCGAGACGGCAAACGTTCTGGCTGCTATCTTTACTTCGGATACAAAGACACAGCAACCTTGAAGCGGATGATCGATGCAGGAGATGGCAATGGTCAGCAAAAAGCTCGTCAAAAACAGATGTTGCGAAACGTGGTTCAATATTGTGAGAACCGTAGCGATTGCAGACGAGTGCAAGTCCTCGCCTATTTTGCGGAATACTTCCGCCGAGAGGACTGCAACAACACTTGTGATAACTGCAAGTCCGATTTGGTGTTTGAGCTCCATGACTTTACTGAACAAGCATCCTGGGCCATCAAGATTGTGCGACAATTCCAGAACACAAAGGAGAAGGTGACTGTGCTATACTGCAGCGACATACTTCGCGGGGACTGCAAACGGCCTAAAGCTCCAGAGCATCGCATGATGCCGGGATATGGGAAGGGATCTGACCTCGACCGTGGAGCAGCCGAACGTCTGTTCTACCGGCTGCTGGGTGAAGACGCATTGGCCGAAGACAATGTGATCAATAAAAGTGATTTTGCTATTCAATATCTCATTCTCGGCCGCCGTGCGGCAGAGTATGAGAGTGGGCAGCGAAAGATGAAATTACTGGTTCGCGCGTCGCCGAATAGCAAGGCCAAAGGCAAGAGCAAACCTTCGGCTGCCGCACAGAAGAAAAAGTCTGGCGGCGATCCTCAGTCCACCATGGTCTCTTCTCCAGTGCAAGCTGCCCAAGACCGCCGCCTTGACCGTTATCAATATACCGGTGTTCCAGCTGCACGTCTCTCGGTTGATGAGGATAGTGATGGCTTCGAACCGATTCGAACCACCGGCAAGCCTCGCCGCGCAAACACACACGAAATGGGCCCTCCAATCACCAGCGATCAGAAATTGGATCAACTTGATCATATGCATCGTGTAGTTGTGGAGGACTTCCAAGAGCATGCCAAAATTATGCTTCAAGATGTGAGTAATCGCTGTAGTTATCGGCACTCCATCAAGAAACTGACAGTTGTTTATAGCTTGTCGTTAAGAAGGGCCTTCGGTGCCAACCGTTCTCTGATCAGGTATTACGTGATATGGGCATCTCCTTCCCCTCAAGTAAATACTCTTCTTTCATCAATTTGGAACACCAAGCTAACAACGAGATAGATCTTACTGAGCTTTCTGCGATCCCGGGAATCGACCAAGATAAGGTGAAGCGCTATGGCCGGCAGATCCTGGGACTGGTTGATAATGCAAAGCGGCGCTACCTGGAAATGAAGCAGGAAGCAGAGACCGGCGGCATTGTTCCGGATCCCAACCACCATAATGTCATCAATCTCAGCAGCAGTGATGAGTATAGTGACGACGACTTGTTCATGGATGAGGTTTCTGTCTTCAATCTGGACAATCCTGTTTCAACCGCACCCAGCAATGCGGCTGAAAATATCACAAGCCGCTACTTCCCTCCAGCAGCATCTCCGGGGTATGACTCTGGTGACGACTGGGAATCAGGTACTGCGCCTTCCGGCTCGAAGAGTCGCAAGCGCCAGCCTGCTAGTGGAAAACGACCGTCAAGGCGTAAATATGGCTCCGCTGGCAGCTGGAAGGGCAAAAGCGCACGACCAAAGGCCAAATCCGGCGATCATCCTACAAGCCAGTCATCTGCCCAGCGAAAGAATGCCAGGGCCAAAACGCCAAAGTCTACGATCGGAATGATGCCTATTTGAAGTTTTTGTTATTGTTCTTTCCTCACCTCTTGTCGGGTTGTTTATGATTGATTCAGCGTTTTCACAAGCATCTCTAGGTGTTCTTTTCTCACGGTTCATAGGGAGTCATTTGGAGGTCAGGGTTATGTAGTATTTGACATGTTTACAAAGGACCGGGATATGAGAAGATACACATTCATGAATCAATAATACCATTTTGTCACTCAATCATGGAAACTCTCCACATTCAATGCCCCAGTGAGCGGCCAAAATCAATTAATCGAAGCCGCCTCGCATCTCGAGGGTGAAACTGCGCGACCTTGGCTCTCACGAGAAATCTCGAAGACGCCGAGTCGCGCTCCAAATCAATATAGGAGTCGGCCTCCAACATGGCGTCGAGAAGACCGTGCATCTCCTTCGCAGCTGCCTCTCTCTTGTTTATGGGAGCCTCCTCCGCATTGCGTTTCATAAACTTATCAATCCGCTGCTGTGTTCCATCCTCTGTTTCTGCTGGCTCTTTCTGCTTCTTAGGCTTGCCGTGTGCTGTATAACCGGCCTTTAGCGTAGCATCCGACACTTCGAAAGCATCGCCCACAGTCGGGCCGCCGAGATCCTCAGCAGCAAGCATTGGGGCAAGAGTGTCATCGATGAACTTATCCAACGAGACCTTGAGGCTCGCTGACGTGCGGTCCAGTTCTTTATTTTGCTTTTTCTGTAGGGCAAGCTGCTCGCGTGCCACCTGCGACGGAGTTTGCTCCTCCTTTCTCGTGTTCGCATTGCGGATTCTCTGGATCCGCTCTCGCAGTCCGCTTGCGATTGATTGAGAGTCGCGTAGATTGGCCTCTTCGACCCGCGAGCGCTCTCGGTCTACAGACAGCTGTTCGGCGGTCATTTTGACAGAGATCTTGTTTTCTTGGACAAGCCGCGCGGTTTCTTCAATGGCTAGAAGTGATGGCAATACCGAGTCTGTTGCTGGGAGCTCGTCATCGGACTTGAGAAGCGAGTCGTATGCTTTTTTGGCCCGCCGGGCTTGGGAGATGCGGGCCCAGGAATCAGTGCCCGTTTCTGTTAGGTCAAGGGAATTGCGCTCCCGCAGCTATAACACATGTCAGTCGAGGGATTCTACTATAATGAGAATCTAACATGCCTTGTTCAATTCATCCTGCTGACGTTTGACTTGCTCTTGAAGCCCTTGCAAGGTTGCATCTAAACGTCGCGTGTAGACATGCAATGCAGTCCCACTGAGAGGTTCTTTTGATGACTCTTGCTCTGCTTCTAGGCGCTTTTCTGCGAATTTCTGGATCTTCTGCACGGTTTGGTCGGAGATATCCATGCTTATTTTGGCGGAGCGACGCGAAATGCAAATATTTTCTTCTAGAAGTACGAAAAATACTTTTAATTAGAGCTCGATTGCCATATAGACTTGCTGTAAAGTGCTTGATTGAAATTTTGGAGGCAATCAAAATATTGAACACGAGACGAGATGCATCACGCCCATGCAACATTCGCGTCGACGTCATGTGACCAAGCTTCACCCTCGACTTCCTTCCCCCATCGCCAACTTCATCTCTTCTCCTTTTAATCACCGCGATCTCATTTCATCGCCTTCATCAATTCCATTACCCCCACCTTTCTTCGAGATTTCATTAGATTCTCGCCAGTGAAGCTATTAACTCGTTGATTACGAGTTTAGCCCGCACCCTTGACCTCAGATTCAGACGTTATCGGAGGCTACAGTGTGGTACGGCAGGCAACGGTTTCTGGCGCTTGATATTCTACTTGCCTCATTTCCTATTTCCCATCGCGTTCTCCCAAGGATCCCATCTCCACCCTTTTCGCTTCCTCATCATTTCAAGCATCTCGGCAACCCCCGTGAAGCTTCCCCGGTTTTGACAGCAAAGCCCTCACTTGAATCTGCACTTTCTCCCGTCTTACATCGGCACTTCCTCAGTACCACCTTTCCTTCACAGCCTCTCCAATCTTCTCAAAGCACCAATCTCCCCTTCCGATCGCCAGCAGCACCAGCACCTTCCGTGGGAAATTCTGGTGTACATAAAACGATCATAAAAGAAGAAAGCAGATTTCATTCTTGACACCTTCCGATTTCACTTGTAAGTGAAAAGAAAGCAGCACGGACCATCCAAGATGTCGGCTTCTCCTTCCAACCTTCAGTCGACCAAGCGTCCTCTCGAGGACCCTTCGTCGCCATCCGGTCCCAATGACCAGCCCGAGGCCAAGCGCCCGGCGCTAGACAAAGTAGTCAAGAGCGACGCCGAGGCGGAAACAGATGTATCCAGTAGCCAGGTTCCTGCTGTCGAAGGTGCCAAGGATACCCAGGGAGATACCGTGGTTCCCGATGCGCCCAATGGCAAGGGTCTCCCTGACACCCAGCCCATCCAATCCACAGCTTCCCAGGCCGACCGAGCGGCTTCTGATCAGCCCCCACAGGACGAGTCGAGCTGGGTTCATATTCGTGCGGTGATCTCCAGCCCGGAGGCAGCCACCGTGATTGGAAAGGGAGGTGAGAACGTGTCCCAGATCCGCCGTCTGTCCGGTGCCAAGTGCACTGTCAGTGATTATTCTCGGGGTGCAGTGGAGCGTATCCTGACCGTCAGCGGTCCCCAGGATGCTGCTGCCAAGGTAGGTCCTTTCTTTCCGTTCAATGGGTTTGTTACGAGGTTCGATTGCTAATCACGAATATTAGGCGTTTGGTTTGATCATCCGTACCCTTAACAATGAACCTCTTGAGGCCGCTTCTACTGCCCAATCCAAGACGTACCCTCTGCGTTTGCTAATTCCTCACATTCTAATTGGCTCCATCATCGGCAAGGGTGGCAGCCGCATTCGTGAGATCCAGGAGGCTTCCGGCGCTCGCCTGAATGCCTCGGATGCTTGCCTCCCTCTGTCCACGGAACGGTCCCTCGTCATCCTCGGTGTTGCGGATGCCGTCCACATTGCTACCTACTATGTCGCCGTCACCTTGGTCGAACAGCTATCTGAGCGTTACGGTGGTCCCGCAGCTTCGGCATATGCCACTCGCAGCGGTGGTCCAGCCGGTGCTGTCCCTGGTGGTATGCAAGTTGTTCCGTACGTTCCTCAGCCGGCCGGCGGCCAATACGGCCACCCCGATACGTTCAAGCGTCACCACCCTCACCCCAACCGTGCCGGTGGTGGTGCTTACGGTGTTCCCTACCTGCACGGCCAGCCAGCTCCTGCCCCTGTCCCTCAGACCCCGATGCACTTCCCCGCCGCTCCCCAGGCCCCTTACGGCGGTGCAGGCCCTCACCAGCCCGCTCCCTTTGTTGGCGGCCCCCAGCAACCTACCCCTGGCCGTGGACCTCCAACAGCCCCTGCTCCCGTGGGCGCTGCCATGCCCGGTCAGCCACTGACTCAGCAGATCTACATCCCCAATGACATGGTTGGCGCCATCATCGGCAAGGGTGGTGCTAAAATTAACGAGATACGTCACCTCAGCGGCAGTGTGATCAAGATCAATGAGCCCCAGGAGAGCAGCAATGAGCGTCTGGTTACTATCACCGGTACCGCGGAGTGCAATCAGATGGCTCTGTACATGCTCTATTCCCGACTTGGTTCGTCTTCCCCTTCCCCAGGTGAATCCCCTTGTGCCTAGGTTCTAATGGATGAATCAGAGAGTGAAAAACACCGGATCTAAGTCTAGCAGCGCAACCTAGTACGCTTGCTACGAGAGTCTTATTGCGGGGTTCTGCCCAAAATTTTACGGTGGTTAACGAAGTCTCTTTTTCTTTGCCTTCGATTCTCTCATGGTGTTATTCCTTTTTTTTGCTTTTTCTTACTTTCTCGTTGTATCTTATTCCAAGGCGCTGATTGACTTTCTGCCTTTTCTAATAACAATTCCCGCAATTATCCCTTGAATCAAGTAGCCCTTTTCCCATTCCACTACCTGCTCTAATTATCACCGACATATCCTATGATCCACGCAACAGCTCAAACTACATCCACGTCCCAACACTAATCCACGACACCTCGCTCTCCTTCGTTTCTTTCTCTTCTTATCTCGATTCGAGCCCCTAGCCCTCGATCTTTTGAAAACTAACATGTTTCATCTCCAACCCAGGAATAGGTGCCAGCATCTTCTCCCTCAGAGGCGCAATACTCTGAACAAACTTCTCTGTCTCCTTGGCCTTGAGATGCACCTCTATACTTTCCCAGCCAACAGCGAGGAGGTGAGCGAAAGCTTCCCCAGTCGGACTCTTCTCGTGCGGCAGCTTACTCGGCCGGTCAATATGCCCCATCGACCACGACCGTGGCCCCGCTGACTGTGGCAGCTGTTCGACCATCGTGGTGCGGAAGTTGATCAAGTCAGCGTTGATCTGCTTTAACGCTGGCACTTCAAGGTCGCTTCGGAAAGACAGCGTGCACAGCTCAGTCACGGGGTTTTTTGTTAGTGTTTCTGTGATGGAGAGTGGAGGGCTGAATGTGACGCGGAGAGATGATGGCGGCTGAGGATTGTCTGGGGCCAGGAATGGCTCGAGAAGTTGGATGTTTATTGTGCTGCGGGGGTCGGTCCAGTCTATTGGTTTGGGTTAGGCCGTATGTTGTAGAATTGTAGGGGTGTGGGTGTATGTTGTAGTTTGAGAGTTGTTGATTGAGAGTTGTTGAAAGGGATGCTGAACTCACCTACAACCCAGACGATGGTGTCTTCGTCTTCGGACGTGCGTCCCCAGGATGAGTGCTGATGACCGCTTTGATGCTTGGTCGTGATGAAGATCCTCATAAGAGCCTCGCCTTCCTCGTTGGTCGGGTCTTCAGGCTTGACGGACGATTTGACGCGAAAGAAGGTAACCTGACTAACGGTTTGAGACATGTTGGGTTGCTTTTTCTTTTTCCAATGATAGTATGATTGGGAGAGAGGTACCTAGGCAGACCTGGAGTTATCAAAATACAGGTGACTGATGTCACGGGCACATGATGTCACTGGCCATACAATCCCAATTAGGAAACTGCGTTGGCTCCTTCCTTCCTTTCTTCCTTCGTCCCTTCCTATTTCGTGTAGTGAGTACCTTCCCCAGTAGAGTCATGGCCAACCTTCGAGGTACTTGGTTGTCTCCTTTCCTCTCTTCTCTCTCTTCTTTCTCTTCTCGTCTCTCTCCTTGACAGCCACACAAAATGTCCTGGTCATCCATTCCCTTCCCACACGGAAAAATTCTACTGTTCTTCTTGGCTACGGGTCTAGGCCAACTCTTGTCCCCTAGTGTCACAATCTGCGTGTTGGAATGGTTATTCTTCTGGCACCTTCTGTCTTGGCTCGCGCTGGCACATATCCTCGGACTATTGATCTTGTGGTTTCATCTCCTATCATATACCGAAGACCATGCCATACATGTGTATTATCAATGGTTGCGGACACTGGTGAACTCCCAAATCCAACGATTTCCACATCGCCCTCACCTCGCCTGAGCATGTCTTCCGAGTACATCTGGTTCCTCGGTGAAATCGAACCCTCATCCTGAAAACCGCCTGCGCAGCTGCAATGAGGAGATAGTCGAATGCGACTGCAGTTTCATTGTCGCAACATGATGTTGGGTAAGAGGGTGCACAGAATGTCTTTTATGATGTCTGATCTCTGCTCCTTTGATACTCTAGATCCTTTAATATTTCAGGCACTTGGCTAAGGTATCCTTTAGTTACTTTTCCGATTTGAGAGCCGGTTGTCTTTCAACCAAATGGCATTTCATGACTTACGTGGTGGAGGTTCAACTTCGTCGATCTACTCGAATTCAGACTGTGGTGTTCGATCAATATGGGTCAATGGGCTAGGACTTACGGGTTATGTGCTATTTGCTACATCTGAAACTTTGCGTCTTTCTTGGATATCTTTTTTCCCCTTTCCAACATAGCTGCTTTATTCATCTGTCAGATACCCTCAGTTGACTGCATACATCATACCTCTTGCCTTTATTCTGATACTCGCAATCTACCAACAGAACAATAGTTTCTATACGTATGATGGCTCTGGTAGAACTGTTTGCTCCCTCGAACTAAGGGAAAATCACACTCCGGTCAAGATAAATCCTGCCTGTCATTATTTCTGCGTGCCACCAGAGAGCCAGAGTCTTAGCCTGATCCCTGACTGTATCGTTGTGTTCCTCGCCCCTGGGGATCCCAACTACTGGAAGCGAGAGACACAGGTGTCTCTGGTAATGCTGGGCACTAGCTGAATACTAGTCTCAGCATGTCCGATCTGATGAACTACCCAATCCATCAGCTGTTCGTCCGTATGGGTAAACCTCATTGCTTCAGGGAATTCGATGGTAACCCAAAGAGCTGCATCATCTTCGGGGTCCACCAGACGTTCCCGTGCCATGAAAGGGCATCTATCACTTGCGCGTCCTGCCATTCTGTTGGTAGATAAGATTGGTTAAAGGAGACTAGGCTTTGCTGGAGAGTTCTCTGGAGGAATACTGGTGGTGCTTGTGGTGTGGATGTAGAGACTCGAGGGCATTGCCAATGCCTTTTATATTGTTCTACCACGTCGGCTGGAACAAAGACGTCTTACCATTCATTGATATAATAGCTTTGAATAAGAAGTCTTTGATTAACCGATGAAACCAGTTTTGTTCTATCTTAATGCGTAAAGATGTGCATTTCCTTTGCCTATTTTTACTTTGTCTTGACTTGTCATTGTTTTACTTTGTCAGTTAAAGATGCGTCTCCAGATACAGGGTCGATCAGGAGGTAAGTTTACACAATGAACCGCATGTAGATAGGGCTTCCATTTGATAGCTAACTTAGCCACTCACTGTGGCGCTGAAAAAAAATCCGCTACATACGTATGTGCATGCCATGACTCCCTGGCCCAATTAAGACCACCAGATACCAATCCACGCTGAAAGCAAATTCCCCAAATATCGGATCAGAATCTTTAGAGAACCAAATAGAAGCAAATAAAAAAAATGAGAAGAAACTGGAGAAACTGGAGAAACTACCAGTCATCAACGCCTCGCACCTTTGCCTGCTTGTCCTCGAAGGCCTTCTTCAAGTTGGCATTCAAGTGCTGGCGACGCGACTTCTTGGCCTTGTATTGGACGGCTTCTTCTTGCGGGACGGCAGGTTCGACGACACCCTCAACACTGCGGAGACGGCTCTGTCTCACTGAGCCAGTGACACTAGCCCGGAAGTTGAGACCGCGCGAAGCGGAATCGGGGGTGTGATAGGCGCTACCGTCAATCGAGCCTCGCGACCCAGGAGTCATGGGGATACGGCCGGCAGCGGTCTTGCGAGGAGTAGAGAAGGGGGACGCCTCGCGGCTTGGGGGTCCTGTGGGAGCAATGTCCACGCCGAGCTTGCGCATCTGTGCCTCGAGAACATCGATGTCTGTGCTCTTGCCCTCGGCCATGCTCATCATTGTAGCAATGGTCTTGGTGACGGCCTCGACGGTTGGTCGGTTCCTGCCGGCGCCACTCGCCTGCGGAATGTCGGCGATTTTGGCACGCAGGAGGGAGACTGCCTCTTCAAGAGCGGCCATCTTGACCTGAATATTCGTGAACGTGGTGCGTAGATCATGCTGGAGCGCACCTTGCTCGGCAGAAAGTGGTGCTTCGAGGATAGCGCCGATGTCGGTGTGTGCGTCAAGAGTCTTGCGGATGCTTGCAAACTGGCCTCGCAGGGTGACAACCTGCTTTGTGAGCAGGTCACGGCATGCATCGAGCTTTTCATCCACTCCCTGCACTCGCTGGTTGTCCAATGATTGTGCAATTGAACTAATGAGCTCTTCGAATCTCTCAATGTCCTTCAGGGCCATCTTCGTGTCGAGAATGTCTGCAGGCTGGTCGCTGTTCAGAACCATCACCCAGTCATCAATATCAGAGGGTTTCTTGGGCTGCTGGTGCAGAAGGAATCCCGCCATTGACCTAGCATTTATGCCCAATGTATCTACCATAGAGTTGATGTCACGATAGAGTCGCTCGACCTGGCCGGCAATACCTGGCTTCGCAGTCTCGCCCATGTAGTTTTGGTGGGGCAAGAACGGATCCAAGGTATTAACAGGCTCAACGGGCTGAGCTAGTTCATCTCGGAGTCTATCGTCATCGTCATCGTCCGACAAAGACAGAACATCCTCTTCCTGAGACTGAGCTGCCGCATGTGCCCGTGCTTGCTTCTCTTGTTCTTCACGAGCAACATCGCTGGCCTTTCTGAAGTGACCATCACGCTGGGCAATCTGAGTAAGGGATGCCTTGCGCGAGTGCAATGCGCCTGTGGACCCCTTACGGCCGTGTGACTTCTCGGAGAATAACACGTTCTTCTTCCCGCCGACCCGAACTGGGCTCGGTGAACGGTAGGGTTCCCGATTGCCTTGCGCAATGGGGCCCGGGGCAGGAAGCAGTGGCTGCTTAGGGATCTCCCCAAATAGCTGCCGAGGAAGGCGGCCTTTGTCATCCGCGGTTCGAGCGGGACTGCTGAAGAATCCTCCGGTGGAGCTTTGCTCGGAAACTGCACCAAACGAGCTCTCAGCTGATTGCTTGGATTTGGCGATTAATGCTTCGTCGTGTGTGATTTCTTCGCCGCTATCACTGAAGTCTGACTCGCCAGCGGCCTCAGACTCTGCATCGGAGATACCAGATTCTTCAGATTCATCTGGAATTGGAACTGCCTCTTCTACAGATTTGGTCTTTGGCTTTGCGGTGAAGTCAGGCGGCAAGGGTGCCTCCTCGGGGACGGCTGCAGCCTCAGTTTTTTTGGGCTTTGTTAGGAAGTCTGGAGGAAGGGGAACCTCGTCTGCCTTCGGAGCAGGCTTCTTCTGAGTGAGGAAATCAGGAGGCAGGGGGGCGTCATCCGTCTTCGCGGCAGGTTTCTTCTGAGTGAGGAAGTCGGGAGGGAGAGCAGCATCCTCCGTCTTCGGAGCGGGCTTTTTCTGAGTGAGGAAGTCTGGAGGAAGGGGAGCATCGTCCGTCTTGGGTGCAGACTTCTTCTGCGAAAGGAAATCAGGCGGTAGAGGGGCATCATCTTCAGGTTTTAGTGAAGCCTTCTTCGCCTTGGTGAAATCGGGAGGAAGCGGGGCATCCTCGACAGAGGATTTCGATACGTTGGAAGAAGCAGAAGTATCTCCAGCGGCGTAACTAGCCCGGCTGGTAGAATCTGGTGGCAATGGCGTCTCCACGTCGATGCCTGCTGTGCTAGATAGATTCTTCTTTGGTGTCTCTGTCTTGTCAGACGGTGCTGACAGTGGACTGGTCATGCGGTTTTGGTCGGCATTGGTGCCAAACATCGAGAATGCTGGCTTGGTGTTCTCTGTCGAAGTCGCTGTCTTTGAACTGAACATTGATGTGGGAGTCTGTGAAGCGGGTTTGCTTACCCCGCCGAAAATTGAGAATGTATCCTTATTCACAGGCTCGACGTCTTCAGTATCATCCATTGATTCACTCGGCGACAGGCTTCCCTTGCGGGGCGTTGACACCATCTCGTCAAAGGAGCCACCAAATGAGAACGCTCCGGAAGAAGGCTTGTCTGCTTTTGGCAAATCATTGACAGCCGAGCCATCGCCTTTGAAGCTAGACTTCAGCTCAAAGCCACCTTGGGCAGCGCCGAAGGGATTCTTAACCTCGTTGGAAGCTGGAGGAGGGAACGAAGTCTGAGGCTTGGCTCCAAAGGGTGAGGCAGAGCTCTTGGCGAAAGCACTTTCACCAGTAGAGGCCTTCGCGAAGGGCGACTGTTTCGGCTGTGTTGCCGCGAACGGTGACTCTGTTGGCTGCTTCGCTGCGAATGGTGACCCGCCTGGCTGTGCTGTCGCAAATCCACTGAAGCCGCCTCCGCCGGAGAAGGCGCTGAAACCCTCACCGCTAGCTGCTGCACCTTTGGCTCCGAATGGGTTTGCCGGGGAGCTAGACTGCCCAAGTCCAGATCCCATAGCCCCGAATCCAGACTTCCCGAACTGTGGCTGTCCAGGGGTACTGGGAGTGCCGAATGATGCGCCCGGCTGAGAGGGAGTCCCAAAGGCGGGAGCAGGGGATGATGGCTTTCCAAAGGCCGGACCAGGACTTCCACCAAGCCGGGATGGACTGCCAAATGCTGGGGCACTTTGTTTCCCAAAAGCAGTTGCGCCCATAGTTGAAGCCCCCAGAGCTGATGGGCTACCAAAGGCAGGAGCTCCCGCTGGCTTTCCGAAAGCTGGTTGTCCAAATGCTGATGAACCTCCGAACGATGGCTGTCCAAATGCAGATTGCTGTGAAGGGGCAGGGGCAGGGGCCGGGGTTGGAGCTACGGCCACCTGCGGCTGGGAGGGAGCTTGGGTTGCCTGACCAGACGAAATCAAACCCGAATACGGGATGTTTTGGCGAATGGAATCAGCGTAAACAAACCACCACGATGAGAGGATACCATCGTTGTTCAAAAGAAGAACCCCGGGAAGGGGCGTTGAGCTCTCCAAGATGTCGGAACCAGGAAGCGGCGCGACGACATTTTCCGTGGCTGACAGGTTTGGCGCTAGGCCAATGACCGATGTCTCATCCCCAGATTCCTTCAACGGGACACTGGCACGTTTCGTGTCGTCGCTTACTTCTGTGGTCATGAACTGGCCAACATGAAGTTTTGTTCGTTCCTCGTTGGCCAAAGGTTGGTCAGATCGCGTGATGAGGCCGAGATCAGTTGACGCAGTCGACGCGACAATCAAGACGTCTCTCAAGTGAGGCTTGTACTCTCTAATTCTGGTGATAAATTGGAATGCGGGACCACGCTTCAGCATAAAGCCCATTGTCGAGCAGACTTCCGGCAATTTCTGGATGAGGAACGGTGCCTGCTTGCGGCGGGTTATGATGTAGTATGAAGAAGCTGGGTTCATTCCACTATCATCCTCGGGAACATTTGGTGTGTACGTCACGAAGAAAACATCGTTTTCAAGCCATGCGATTGATGAAACTGTATAGTCGTAAGTAAAAGCGCACGTTTTGTTCTGACAGTTATTTGAAACTTACTGTGGCAATCTCCCTCCAGATCAGATGGTCGAGGAACTTCGGCCTTCTTCGTCCCATCTGGGGTCATCTGGTATCCAGTGCCATCGGCCAATCCAGCAATAAGCTGTTTTCCTTTGTTGCTCCATGAAGCACAGCTGACACCATCCTTAAGAACGGGGCCACCGGGTCCAGGGACTAGGCTCCCAGCCTTGAGATCGGCGATAAGAAGCTCGCCGTTAACGGTGACCAGCGCGACGAGTGTAGAAGAAGGGTCAGGGTTTGGTGCCAGTGCTCGTAGCGACACGCCGTTCGTGGGAATTGAAATCGCGGGCTGTGCATTTCCCTGCGTGAGTGTGTTTGTATCGAAAACTGAGATAGTGGGGCCATTCTCCGTTGCGAGAATCAAGCCGTCGTCGCCCGGTGTGAATGCCACATGGGTGGGACGTGAAGGCAGGGGAATGGTGGCAATAGGTTGAAACGGCTTCGTTTTCTCCATATCTTCCCCAGCCGGCGCCTCGATTGATTTTCTGATAACATCAGCGGTGCTGATTACCAGCGCGTCTGGTCCAGCGCCAACAACGAGGCCTTTGGTGTGTGCGACAGCCAGAAGTGAGGAGGTAGGAGCAGGGAGCGCGTCGTCGGGCCATGCCGTTGGGAGGAAGCGGATGTTTGCGTCCCCGGAGACGCCTTTGAAACCGACTTCCTATACAGATATTAGAAAGGGTGATCATGGTGAATGAGAGCTGTGGTGGGGTAGACATACATCGGTACAGACATCGGGAAGCTCTGGACCAAGCTCCGCAGAGGCGCTTCCCCCAGCGGGGTTTGAAGCACCGAAGTTGAAAGCCATTCTAAGCTTTTCGGAATTGAATGCCCCAGAAGGAGAACGTGTGCTTTCGCTTAGAGGAGAGCTATGTCTGAGAGCATTAGGTGAAGGTGAGTTGGGAGGTGTGGAGAGCGAGCGTCGATGGAGTGACTGAGGACTCCGGGAGAAGAGGTTGAGAGTATGCGCGAAAATCTTGAGGTTGCGCGGCTTCCCAGGGATGAGAAGACGAGCAAAGAATAGAAAGGGACGCAACGGGTATTGCCGATGCGCAAAGGGTTAGAGAGAGAGAAGTCAAGAGAGACTACATAAAAAGCATTGAATGCGAAAATAATGTCCGGCAAAAACACCTTGTTTATGCCTGGTAATTAAGGCTTCAATTTAGGCTGCGGGAGCTTCGTCACTCCAAACAGCTCACTTCCTCTTCACTCCATCTCCAGCTTGCTACCCCATTCGTCCATCCATCCTTCTCGATCTGCCCTGATATTCGAATTTTGCTCTCGTCTCTTCCTATACTCATTCTCTATCCTGATAATCAGTTCAGCTGGTCGCGAATACCAGCGTTGTCACGATGCCGGGCTTCGACTTCACAAACTACAACCGCAACGCGGCGCTCCATGCCAAGGGCGTTCCCCTTCCCAAGGCCACAAGTACCGGTACAACAATTGTGGGCTGTATCTACGATAAGGGTGTTGTGGTACGGTCCCAAACGATGCGAAGAGGTTCATACGAGCTGTGACCTAGGAGCTAACTCGAATCGGAATTACAGATTGCAGCAGATACCCGAGCTACCAGCGGTCCTATAGTAGCAGACAAGGTAAAACATACCGACGAGACCACCTGAATTTTTCTTTTGAAAGATATCTGACCTTTTTTGTCTTTAGAACTGCGAGAAGCTACACTACATCGCGCCGAAGATCTGGTGTGCTGGAGCCGGTACCGCCGCCGATACCGAATTCACCACGGCTCTCATCAGCTCCAACGTCGAACTGCACTCGCTATCAACGGGCCGCGACCCCCGTGTGATCACCTGTATGACGATGCTCAAGCAGCACCTCTTCCGGTACCAAGGCCACATCGGAGCGTACCTGGTTGTTGCAGGCGTGGACCCGACCGGCACTGGCCTGTACACTGTGCACGCACACGGATCGACAGACAAGCTGCCGTATGTGACGATGGGCTCTGGATCGCTGGCTGCGATGTCGGTGTTTGAGTCGACCTGGCAACCAGACCTGGACCGACAGGGTGCCATCGACATCTGCGCCGAGGCAATCAAGGCTGGTATCTTCAACGATCTGGGTTCTGGTAGCAATGTCGACGTGTGTGTGATCGAGAAGGACCAGCCCACCCAGCTGCTCCGCAACTACATGAAACCCAACGACCGCCCGCAGAAGGAGCGCAACTACCGCTTCCCCCGTGGCACCACTGCTTATTTGGACCAGAGGGTTATCAGCAAGGAAGATATGAAGAAATATGTCACGATCGAAACTCTGTCGGGTGATGACAAAATTACTACTGGGGACAGCATGGAAGTTGATACTTAGATTTTCTTGAAGATGCACTGACCAGTGGTCTTCTTGGATTGATTTAATGCACGCGTCGTTTTCTTCTATCTAACTGTGTTTTCTGTACGATCATACTTCGGGAAATACCACGGACATACTGTTCGTGGACTTATGCTACAAGGTTTAGAGCAGTTATCGCCAGGGCAGGAAATCGGAGTCTTCAGAAACTTGATCTGACTTTCGTGTAGATTGTATGCTCAGCTAAGCACCCTCTGGGCAAGGTAGTATTGAAGCAGGGGTATCGTATCGCTCTATTTTATAACATTTTCTTGTGTAGACATTCATTCACATACCACATCTACCGCCAGTCAAGCCTCGATTCACCAATCTGAGGCCGAGAAGTGAGTTCTTCAACAACCTCAGAGCTTTCAAACTTGCCGACGATCCAAAGGATGTACTCATACTGAGTAGGCGAGATACGACGACCGTCACGGCGATACCGGACAACACCAGCATGATACAAGGCCCGCACGAACTCCGGATCCACGGGCCCGCCGTGTCTGCGAAGATACACGTAAAGCCAGTGAACCATATGGAAAGACTGGGACGGCGTCAAGTGCTTGCAGCAGGAGAGAGCCACTGCCAGCTGGTTTATGAGGTTGACTGCAGCATGAGGATCGGGGCAACGGCTGTTCCGCGAGCCTGGGTGGTATCTCACGAGGACTTTCTCATCAGGATGGGGAATAGGCTGCCAGGCTTTGTGGAGGCTGACCTTGAATGGGGTGTTGTTGTTGAGAAGTCGGAGGATGGGCCAGATGTTCTTCGAGTCTCCTGATCGAACAACACTCAGGATCTCCTCGACCGTGTCCGGGTTGGTGAGGTTCATGCGATGGAACATTTGGTCGAATGTGGTGTGGAAAAGTCTTTGTATTCCCTTATATATGGATGGGTTTGTCCACACTTCAGCTAGGGAAAGCTGTGAGGTTTCGAGTTGTTCGAGGGTCCTGCGGGTGGTTTTGGTAATGGAAGTTTTGCCCTTTTTGGTGAGGGCTAAGAGGAGAAGGCTGTTGTATGGGAGATCGAGGTCATGAAGTTCCCGCATGAAGTTTGGAAAGAATGTGCCTCTGGTATCTTGTGTCACCGTTTCATAAAGATTGAGCAATGAGTAGATAGGCCGATCGGTTGCTCTTGCACTCTGGTTGTACATGGGCCCAGTGGATCGGCCAAGCGTTCGCAGAAGCCAGAGTCGCAAAATGATCTGGTGTTGAGTTGAATGGCTCAGGGGGGCATGCTTGGTTTGTGTTTGAACAAATGGTAGAGGGAAATCGAACCAGACCTGTGACTTGGCAACAGTCGAAATGACTTCGGCATTCGAGAGGCAATCCCGCCATCTTTCAAGCAATTGGTTTCTGGAGACCCTGTCTGCTGAAGACGATGCCAATGCCTCTGTTACGCGAATGACACAGTCCGCCGCACTGTTAACATCAAGCTGGCTAAATATCTTGTCGGGAAACGGCAGGCTTGTCTCCGAATCGCCTTCCATAGTTTCCAACCAAGTTTGAACCAAAGCAGAAGGCCACTGGCTGCGACTGTCTGCATCATGGGTTTCGATGATGAGTTCCTCGGCAAAACGAAAGCTGCGAGTACGCAAGAGCTCGCCAAGCCAAGCATCAACAATTTTGCTGTCCAGATCGTGATACCCGAGAATGTTACAGCTCCCAATAGCTTTCCACATAGCCCGGTAGTGCTTCAGCAAAGCTTTGTGGTCCCATGATCCCAAAGTCTTGTTTCGTTCGACGATTATATTCGGTAAAGCGGTAATGATCAGGCAGATTTCATCGGTTGAAATCAATCCCAACTCTAACGCCCGATTAATCGCATTCAAAACAGCGGTCCGTTTGCCGCGTTTCGTCTTTGTTCGAACAAAGATTTCGACAGCTGCAGCGTAATTTCCCGATCCCCGGGTGTTCAGGAATGGATCATCTAAGAAGGCAATTGCTTCTGTAAGGTCTGGGTCTGAGCGAGCAAGTAACCGCTCGAATATCTGCCGGCTGTAACGCGGCTCCCGGTGGAGGTCAATTCTCAACCGACGAGTGAAATCCCTTGCATCTTCAATGCCCCAGTTCTTCCCATTTAGAAATGCTTCCAGCATCTGCTCTCGCGTGGCTTGGTTCGCATTGGCGGGATACAACAGAGGAGGATGAGTAGTATAAAATTCGGTAGGTTCGGGTCCAGGCTCCGGGTTCTGGTCAGAGAAAGAGAAAGGTAGTTCAGGAGGACTCAAAAAGGATCGGCGAGACCTTCAAAGGACAATTAGCGGATACTTAAAAGACTTTTCATGTCTCGTAGCACATACTCTGAGTTTCAAATGGCGCTCTCTGCCACGGATGGTCGGTCCACTTCATGTGCTCCCTCCCATTGCGGCCAAACAGACACGCGATATCTTCAACCGGACCTCCTCCTAGGCTTGCCAGAGCAGTATTTCTTCGCTTTGCTAGGCGTCGTCGTGCTTCCAATGGTCCGGGAACGCAGCTCCCATGGCGCCGTTGACCGTTGGCGAAGCGACGAAACGTGGCTGCGAGTAGGTCATCGCTGATCCAGGGGTGGTCAAGTGTTGGAGTAACTGGTGGCTTTAGAGCATGCCGGTAGGCATGTCTGCCGAAAGACATGGGGTTGGCTATGGCATGTGCAGGCCAATTGCTGTCTTGGGCTTGTCGCAAGCACTTGCTATCAACTTTCGCATGGCAGCCTTCCGGTTCTTGGCGTGATGACTAATCCCCACATCGCTCCGGGGCGGTGGACGAGTCAACGGGCCAATCTTTGGGCTTCCATTATCATCACTTGTCCACATGTATCATATTTTGATTTGTGGCGTTCATATATTTACTTTAGCCAGTATCTTTTTTGTTTTGTACGTTTAGCTTGTTTCTGTTTAACCCGGCTTTTCCTCATGCCACGCTCTATTTAATCGTTCCAAGCCGCCTTGGCTGAATATCAAATGTTCGCATAGTTACGTTGTATGGAAATGGATTTATATGGACAGAAGGGAATTGAAATCATAAACACAACGCCAATGCAATGCATGCAAAACTTCGCCCACCAATGATATCACATGCTAATCATCTCGGAGAGGAGATAATGGAACGGTGTGGTAAAACGAAAGACGACCTAGGTCATGACGACCTCGGGAGAAAGCAAGGGAGCAGGAACTCAGGAAGCAGCTTCACCTTCACTGGGAAGAGGCTTCCGCCCCGTCACCACATAAAAGTCCATATAAGCATGGACACTTCGGTCCTGTATACACTTTCTCACATCGACGAGAAAGACTTCAATTTCAGGTTTCGACCACCCCAGAGCAAGAAAGGGCTTATATGACCACCCAGACAAAGCATCAAGCCAGTTGTGCTCACTCCAAGTGCCGATGGCCTTTAACTTCTCATCCTCCGGCCAGGGATTCATGGGGATTTTGAAGAGTCGTGATTCAACGTCGACGAATCCTATCTCTCTCATCCACTGCGCAATCCGGTGCGCGATCCGGAATTGTCTTGGTGGATCGGCATCCCGACTCGATCGTACATTAAGGTCTACCCAATCATGTATGGCGAATGCGCTGTATCCGCCGTCTTGGTTTTCGGGAGGCATGGTCCCATCGTCGCATTTCGGTTTCGGGTCGAGCTCGTGACATTCAATGTATGCTCCCGGCTTGAGGTGTTTGAATGCCTGTCGTAGTAGACGTTTGAATGATGGCATGGCCCCGGTCATGTGGCCGATGTGAATGAAATCAAAATAATTCTTCTTCCATAGCCACTCTTCTTCGGTGGCATCATCGATCAGGAAATGGACGTTGGGCGGAACTTCGGTTGGCTGCACTGGGGACAGATCCGTCCCTATTATTTCGGTGTTTGGAAACAAGGCCGCTGCAAGACAAGTTGTGGTTAGACAGGAATTTCAGGGCTGGGATAGGTGATCATACACATCTCTATGGGCCATATCCCTGAGCCGGTACCAATATCAAGAATATGTTTTGGGTCTTGGAGGGGAACATGGAATAGCTTTCCATCCATCGTCATTTTGAACATGTGATGTTGCATGTCTAGGCGTTCTATCTCCTGTTCATCATTGGGGTATATATAAGCTAAACACTGGATTAGCCATGCTGTGCAAGATCTGATAGAGCCGGGTTCACAAACATACCTCCCTCGTGGTACCGGTGATAGGTTCTTCCATTCTCAACAGGGTAATCGGTTACACTGGCAGTCAATGACTGTGTGTCACTGTTATGATATGGTCAGTCACGCCAGTCTTTGATTTGGTGGAGAAATAAGAGGAGAGAAGGGCGAAGGTAGTATTACCACTGGTCAGCATGAGGTGCCTTCACAATTTTACGTTAGCAAGAAAACCGATAGTAAAATAGCCACCAGAATATCAATAACAGTAGAGTATTGACATGTGGACCATACTATATAAGAGAAACAAACTCACCGGACGTCTAGCACCCATGTTCACCTCGATCTCATCCAGCAGGGATCAATAGTGGCAAGTATCAGAGCGCTCTGCGGGATGGCGGGTGAGCTATTCCTTGGTGAAGTGGAATCAGGAATTAATCTGATACTCCATTCCACGTCCCAGTATAAAGACAGAAAGACTCAGACTGACGCAAATCCGGACATGATTGAAAAGAGAAAGAGGGGAAGAGCCCGACAGCTTGGGTTAAGTTATAATCTGGCAGGGCGGGAGGACAATCCCGACAACTATAATTCAGGCGTAAGATCAACATTTGAAATTGAAAAACAAAAAGCAAAAGCAAAAGCAAAAGCAAACCCCGGTAAGTGGAGCTCTACAAGAATGGTAAAGGTAGAGTACCTGAGGAGTATGAAAGAGTAAGCTTGGAAGATGCCCAGGCGCTTTAGGCGTGAAATCAATTAAAAGCGGAAATAATACCCTTGTAAGTTCCCTGTTTTCGGTGGAAAAAGGTTTAGTTTTCTAGTGGAATTGATTGGACGAAATTAAAATGTAATTATAAATTTTTTACTTCATATTCTTTTTCCATTTCGCTTTTCCCTTTTTAGATATTCACCTATCTGGAATACACACAAAATATTAACCAATTTCCTTTCCATTCAGAAGGAAAAGATCATGAAGTCCAACACATTTTTCGGCTGTACGATGTTCCAAGTTGGACTGTTGGATTGATAGAAGGACTCTTTTTCCGACGATCCTCCGGCTCCCTGACGTGGGACCCTGGATGGTACATAAAGATACATGTTCTCCCAGACATTTGACCCAGGGGACATTATCTCGATCCTCGCGATCGAAGGCTCCGAGCTGGTTGAGGTCGATCGACCAATGGAGGTCGGTCCCATCTCGCTGGGAATATGCAACCCGCCCAGCCACGGGCCGCCTTCAACCTTTCTGCTGGGATTTTTCCCTTTAAATTCAGCCCGATCAGCAGAAATCATTTCCAAGAACACCTGTGCAGAATTCTGCAGGGTCATCCTAGAAATAGTAATGGAAATTATTCCCCGAGGTTATACGATTTCTCTCTTTTTCCATACATATGAAGCCTTCAAATCAAAATCAAAAGTAAAAGTTCCGCTGATAATAATGGGGTCTTAGACTGGAAACTCTCGGCCCCGTACGGAGTAGAGACGTGGAGCTGTTGGGATTTTCCCTTTCCTCTCTCAAATTGAATTTCATATAATCCGTAACAGTCACGGGTACTCCGTACCCATACAGTGCCCACGCCAAGGCCTATTAATGCGCATACTCCGTATTCGGTTTTGACTCTAATATCAAAGTGTCAGAAAAATTCCGGAAGATTTACGAAGTCCCGTATAATGCTCGAAGTTTCCTTTGTTCTCTTTCCTCCCCTGATGCATGACGACTCGGATCCGTACCGTAATTAGGTCTGGCGGTGGGAAAGAAAGGAGATGATCTGTCAGAATTAGTGTCACTCGGGGCGCTCTGAAAGCCTGGACTTTCTCTTATTTCCCCAAATTGGCTCCGAAAGGAGGGGCACAGGGGATCTGGAAGTGCGTCACGGAACATGCACAATAGTTTCCGGTACTCTGGGTCTTCATATTGATTTCAATCTTTTATTTTTATTTATTGTTCAATCTGGTTCGTCTGGAGTACCCAAGAGTTTCCACCCCGAGCTTCTAGACCTAGGACTCTTCTATCAGCGCTCTCGTGCAGATGTCGATCAAACAAAGGCGTGATTATAGTTAGCGTGTAGGATATCTTGGAGACGGAAATTACGAAGGTACCCAGGTGTATCCCCTAATTTCATGTGCAAAACGTTCCAACCCTACACAAAAACACCTACAAAGCTACCAATGTATTTAACCTTCTGGACTCGGAGTACTCCGAATCAACGAATATTCGAATATTATCTTATATATTATTACTGATGCGACAGAAAGAGGGGGGGGTGGGGGAGGGGAAAGCATAACGCGTCAACAATGGGTCAGTAGTGCAACCTTGCAGATATGAATCCCAAGCACAGCACCCCTGCAGCCGTCCCAAAAATAATTCTTTCGCTGCCATGGTGTCGGGTTTCCATGCAAAGGGAACCTCCCGGGAATTTGTTGGAATTGAAATTCACCCGGACCCGGCGACTGGGAAAGTTTGTTCGGGTTCCATCGTGTCGGTAACGCCGGCCCCAGAGCCAATTTCCAAGGTTTCAAGTTGGGACCTGCACATGTGTATACATATCTATTTTGACGGGCTTTTCAATCGGGTTTTTTTGGGGGCTAATTGCCTGTGCATGTTGACGTAATTTTTCGGGGTTAATTTATGTCTCTGATGCTACATAAGTACGACAGTAGATGCGTGGTTCGTTGAACCACAACCCATGAACTGCTACCTAGCCTTGGAAGTTGGCACTCCGTAGCGGAGCAGCTCGGTAGTGGAGACAGCCCTTAGTTGTTTCCAAGGTTTTCCTCTTGGGGGCGTTGTTTTAGTCGTTAAAATTCAAGTGTACTCCACTATAAGCGGGTCTTGTACGGTGTATTTACCATGGTTCCTTTTATGTGGGGAGACAGATAGGGCATTGGAAATTACCTACAACATACAGGGTTTGTTATTTACCTAGATAAGTGTTCACAACCGAATAAGTCCAAGTACAAAGGCCCAAGCCGAGACACATGTCACACGATATGCCAAGGCTCTGACAATCAGATAAATGGCCTATCGCCGAGTCTAAGACGAGAAACAACGTACTCACTTCACTATGCTCACTGTGCTACTCCGTATGTATCTAGTACCGAGTGGGCAGAGCTGTACGTCGGAAACTTCAGCTGGCCAATATGTATTTGACCAGGGGAAGAAGAAAGAGCGAGTGTCAGGCGTTCTAAGCAAATGTATGCAACGGAAATCACCTTGGGCTGCAACCTTGCTCCCGCCCTCGGGCCAACTACATGCACATGGAAGTATGTTCTTAGCTCCATTCTTGACAACTCATCTACTTCTAAAATAGCCAAAGTCTATTGGAGGCGTTTTTGAGTCAAGTAAGACATACTGCCTGGAATCCTTGCCAACGTGCATATCGGCCCATTGCCCGTCTTGGGTCTTTCGCTAAACGTATTTGATACTACGTGTCATGCATATGGAACGGCCTACTGGCGAAAAGGGCAGACCGCTTGAGTATCCTCGCATATAATTATCCCCCACAAATGATACCACTAGGTTTTATTGGCTGCGGATGAGATAGACCTGTCTATCCGCAAGAATTATCACTTCGCAGGGCGACGTTTTCCTCAGCTTGCGGGTTGCACTGAGGACGCACGAGATACAAATACGGGCCTAAACAGAAGAAATGAAAAAAGAAACTTCCCTTTGCCATATTCTTTTACTTCAAATGCTGGTAAATCAAACCCATCAATCAACCATTAACCCTGTTGTGAATGTAGGTGCGGGGTGTATTATTCACAGGAATGATCGGCTAGACAGATCCACACAGTTCAATTCATGGTCTCGGCGAAAACCCGCAGCACGTTCTCACGTTTATACGGAGTAGAGGGGAACAAGGTTTCCAAAGGGACCCATCGTCTAAGCAAAGTTAATAATATTTGGAATTGGAACTGCAAATCATTTACTAAAATCCGAATACGACTGGCCCTAGGTGGAAGCCAGACGCCCCATCGACACGGCTCAGTACTAAAAGGCGTGAGCACCACACAACTGTCAGACGCAAGCGAAATGTAGATCATGCACGTCTACGCCGTATTGCTCTGGAAAGGAAAATCATCCAATAACACCCCGGTCATCCACCAATGAGGAGTTAGTGTCAAAATATTGAACCTAGTATCATCCTTGTCGACATTCCTTTTAGGGCTTGGTTCCATTCAGAAAATTACTCTACAATATACGTTGTAGATCTCGCTCCAGAAGGGCCTTTGTTCACTCTCTAGGACAGTCTAACTGGTCAATCAGCAGACTTATCTCCACTGCCGTGAATTTTATTGGCTGGAACGTGTCCATCCTATAGAATCCATTCAACTCTGCGAGGGAGAAAACAAAGAATGGCTGGGGCATGCGTTGGACTAGTATGCTGATAGCGATGTAACTATACCATGGAAATTATCCGTACACAGTATATGCATGTCGCTTTGCTTAATGTTCTGATCCCTGTTCCTTTTTACTTTCTCGGAATGTGCAAATCTTCTAGAAGACGACGTATTTATAGACGACACATATAGGCATGTGATCCTTCTATTATGTATTCTATGGTGATCGGTTGCTGTCCAACTACGTAAGTCATCCCTCCATATCCTAGGCGAGGTGTCATCGAGGTGTCATCTTCTTGGACTCGTCTTCTTTTAGCGCGGGGTTAGGTTGGCTTACCTGCCTTGCAGGCTTAGTTTTGTGTCATTCGCGAAAGTCAGTTTTCCGAGTTGCGGTGAAAGAAAGACAACAGAGGATCTCTTCAAGTGAATATATATATCAGCATTCTCACATGCTCTTCGTCTTTAACCACGAAATATAAGTAAGACGTCTACAAAATTATACATGCTTAGCCCAATGGCTGGAATAACAACGATATAGCTAAATGAAAAGAGTATTTAAATCGGTTAATATATACATGCAGGATAGAACGCAATCAGCTTACTTCCCAACTGGGTTATATTGATATCGGGGCGGATAAATCAAAACCCGACATGACGCACCTTGTGATCTCGAAGGGCTCGAGACGCAGTGCATCAACGAAGCTTTGGCGAGGACATATTTTGATTCTGCATATATCATCTCGAAGAAATATTGAAAATTTGCATATTTTCTTCCTTGATGTTTCGTCTCGTTAGTTTTGTGAAGGGGGTGGGGTACTAAAGCGCCATTTCGTGTGCTGATGCGCGACGCGCAGAGCCTCGCCGGACAAAAAGCCTGGGAATCTGCCGCATGATTTTGCCTTCCATAAGTTTGACTTTCAATGGTGCGGCAAACACCAGCTCGCTCCGCAAGGAGCCGGGTGACGCCTGCCCGTCAACCAAAGCGTCAGAGACAGACAGATGATCATACTCCAGATGTCTATCAGGAACTGTTGGAGGAGGCTGAAGCCAGAGATCCCGAGCAATTTGCTTCAGACAGGCCGATAAAGAGGCGCAAAGCCGGGGTTACGAAAGCTATCCCTGTGGGATTAGAGGCCTCGGAACAAACACATCAGGGCGCAGAAGCAAACAAAGATAGCACCCAGGCAGTGCAAACCATTTACGATTCATCGACATCAGATGAATCAGACGTTGACTGGGAAGACGTTGAATTACAGCAACCGCCGCAGTCTTTGTTGAATAAACAATTTGCTTCACAAGGCGACGACGAGATGCTCCAGATCACATTAGAGCAAGAACCCAAGAAGCACAAAAAAGCAATTCAACGAAGAAAGCCCTTAAATGGAGCCGAGAGAAAAGTCAGATTGGATGTGCACAAATGTCATATTCTTTGCCTTCTTGGTCATGTTCAGTTGCGCAACATGTGGTGTAATGACGAGGAACTACAGGTGAGCGTTGGCCCGCTTGCATATATTGATTGAAGTCTAACAGCATCGTAGGAATTCCTAAAGAAGACACTGTCTAGGAAAGTAGTCGCACTTCTGCATCCAGATGAGGATAAACCACATTATACCAGATCCACAACGTTCATGGACGGTCTCAACCAGGCTGGAGATACCTTCGCACGCAGATTTCGGGTTACCAAGCCAGGAATGAAACGGGCTCACTGGGCGGAAGATGAATCGCAATTGAAGCAGAAATTGGTATCCTTCACAGGTTTTACATCAATAATTATTCACTGACACGAATATATAGGAGTCAATCATGTCAAACGCTGAAGTCTTTTTGTCTAAAGGGGATTTCCGAACACAAGCAAAGACCATGGAAGGTTCCCGGGACTTCGGGGCTCAGCTATTCTGTGCCCTGTTACGGTCTGTAGCTGTGGAGGCGAGACTTGTTTGCTCATTGCAACCGTTGCCATTTTCTGGCACTGTGAAAGACATGACGCCGTCCACACCAAAGCATCAATATATTGTGATATCGTCAGACGACCATGGATCCTCAACAGATGAACGCAGCAAGAGCGAAAAGTCACCTGCAGCTTCAAGGACTCGACGGATTGGACAGCCTAAATTTACCCCCTCGCGTCCCCCACAACCAAAATTCCATTCAGGTATGTGATTCCCAGTGACTGTCAGTCTACGGCTAACTAACACGCACAGGTTTAATTCCGACATCGCGAGACTCATCGTTTCCAGTGTTTTGGGTGGAAGCTTTCAACCAAGCTGCACAGAAATGGGTTCCAATTGACCCTGTTGTGACAAAATCCCTTGCTAAACCTTCGAGATTTGAACCACCCGCGAGCGATTCACTGAATTTGATGAATTATGTGGTTGCCTTTGAGGATGACGCCTCTGCAAGAGACGTCACTCGCCGCTATGTAAAAGCATTCAATGCCAAAACGCGGAAGCTCCGCGTGGAAACCACACGGAATGGGGAGGAGTGGTGGGATAAGGCACTAAAGGCCTATGAAAAACCCTTCTTCGAGGATCGGGATGAGGCAGAGATTAGTGAACTAACATCCAAATCAGCGGCTGAGCCCATGCCACGCAATATCCAAGACTTCAAGGACCATCCCGTCTATGCGCTTGAGCGACATGTCCGTCGCAATGAAGTGATCTATCCCAAACGCGTCATTGGGCACGTGGGGTTGGGGAAAAGCACAGCACGGAGTGAGACATCAGAACCTGTTTACCGTCGATCTGACGTGCATATTGTGCGAAGCTCCGATAAATGGTATCGCCTTGGGCGGGATGTCAGAGTTGGCGAACAGCCTCTCAAGCGTGTTGCTGCAAGCCGAAATAAGGGCGGAGGCTTCAGTGATGATGAAGATGAAAACGAGCCCCAGGAGACTACCTTATACGCCGAGTTCCAGACAGATATCTACGTTCCACCACCGGTGATTCAGGGAAGAATCCCGAAGAACGCATATGGAAACCTCGACGTCTATGTGCCCAGTATGGTTCCGCCTGGCGGTGTTCACATCAAGCGGCCGGAGGCTGCTCGAGCTGCTCGTATCCTTGGCATTGACTATGCTGACGCGGTCACTGGATTTGACTTTAGAGGCCGTCGTGGAACTGCTGTACTCGGGGGAATTGTTATTGCCGTCGAGTACCAGGAGGCGCTCGAGGAAGTTTTGCGGGGTCTCGAAGATGAGAGGCGGAATGCCGCACTAGAGGCAAGAACCGCGGAGGCTCTGCGGCTTTGGCGCCTCTTTTTGATGAAGCTTAGGATTGCAGAAAGAGTCAAGGAATATGCTGGCGATGACGAGGAACAAAATCTCGAAGATAAAGAAGGCGAAATGGACGCTGAAAATTCTGGTGGTGGTTTCTTTCCTGAACCAGACCAACCATCCAATAGCCCGCCTCCAAGATCTTTGGGAAAGGGCAAAATGGTACATGATCAGCACTATCCCGAAGACTACACAGAAAACGAAATGGGACCATCATTGGGCGAGGAGGATACCCTTGGAGGGGGATTACTGCCCGATGATCAAGATCCAGCTTCGAACCCGGTGGAGCCTTCAAAGCCTGCACCTTTGACCATTAACCGGACATCGATCCCTGAGAGTATCGCCAGGAACAAAGCAGCGAAAACCCCTCGCTACTCACTGGTGGTTGTCCCAAATCACGAATTGAACCCGACCTCCGTACCCCAAGTCCTCGCAGGATCATCGGACAAAGTTCCTATCGCAGTAGATTCATCCACTGGCTCCAAATCCGCAAGCGTGGTTACTATCTCCCGGCCGCCGTCACCAGTGCCCATCTATGATTCTGACAGTGAGATCGAGAAGGGATCTTTGCTTTCTGAGGATCCCGAAGATGAGGATGCAATTCCTGAATGGCTGATGTCTGATGAGGACTAATTTTTGGTGTTCAGATCTGTCGTATGTTACCTATGTATGTAGGACATGGATTAACCTAGGAATGGGGCTTAATGGAAGCATGTACTCAACGGCAATCTCATGAACCGTTGGGTCTATCGAAGAATGAGTTAGACCAGAGATGAGTGCGTGCCAGAGACTAATATCCTGGTGTGGTCTACTTCTTCCTTGAGTCACGGGCAAGGGGAATGGGCAAGGGGATATATAGCTTATTCTTCCCTTTCTTGCCGCTCCTTGCTGCACTTCGTGTACATCATGAGGCTGTCTTCCCCAGTTAGCGACGGGTCAGGCTTTCTGTCTCTTCTTTCGATCTTTTTGAGGCTGATTGGAGTTAAGAACGATACACGATACCGTACGAGGTATTTTAATTTGAATATACATATGAAGCTCGGTGAAAACAAAATGTGAGCGGAGAACAAAATGGTGAATCCTGGATAAAACAGATAGAATACCAAAATTATCGCCTCCGGAACAGCGGCGAGGAAGAAAAGATCCTATAGGAATAAAAGAACAGCCAAATTTGTGACTTTCGGCCGCCGATTATTTGAACGAACTAGTAGGTCGTGGACCGAGACCACTCTTTTCGTAGGCCATATCCAGCATCTTCATCTGGGCAATCGAGTCGCTTCTATCAACCCAGTGTTGGGTTTTCCGGCCCTTGATGCGGTTGACAAACTGCTCTAACTGGTGTCTGTAAGATATCCAGTAGGATTCACCGGGCAGGTCCGCAAAATCACCACCAGCTTCCTTGAAGGTGTATGCCTTCCGGGACGTTTTCTCCTCCCACTTCCGGATCACATTGCCTGTATCCTGGTCACGAATCTCATAAACATCTTTGATATCAATACGATGCCAGTAGAGCCCGTGTATAAAGCTATGGAGGGTCAACTCGCGCTTTTGAGCCTTGAGCTGTGATTCAGGGAGGCTCTTGTCTTCCACGATGATCTCCTTGTTGGTCACTGTGATATGCGATGGGGTCCAGAACGTGGGTCCCCTTAGAGTACTCGATGCCTCACCAATTCCACCGTTCGGGAAACGAAACTGGGCTCGGAAATCATAGTCGCATTTGTCGTGGATCCCATCGGTGTAGGCGTGCACCTCACAGTCCAGACACTCCTCAGGCTCAGCGTTGAAGAGAAGCCGCAGGGCAGCTAAATTGTAGGTTCCCATGGCCATCATACTGCCACCCGACAGCTCGTAGTTGAAGTGGCTATCGTCCTTGCTGGTTAGCCACCAGGGGATCATTGAGACGGCGTTTATGTGGACAACATTCGCCGGGTCGATCAAAGAGCGGAAGTATGACCAGGCTGGGAAGAAGCGACTGTGGAAAGCCTCCAGGAGGACGGGGGCATTGGGTTGAGAAAGCTCAGGTAGGCTGAAGAGAATCTCCGCCTCCGTGGAGTTTGACACGGAGGGCTTCTCAAGTAGAACATGCTTGCCAGCGCGAATGGCACGGACTGCCCATTCATAATGGAGGGAGTTTGGAAGGGGGATGAAGACACAGTCAATGTTGGGGTCATTTATAATATCTAGTCATATCAGTAAGTAGTTGACCTGGGTTGCCGTTGGCGACAATTCACCCTCGTATGAGTCCCTCACTTCGGGTATGCCGTGCGACTTAGCAAAAGCCTCCGCCCTCTTACGGTCGCGAGCAGACACTGCCTGGATAATGACTTCTGGGTGGGATTTGGCTGGAGTAATTAAAGCGAGTTGTCTAGTTTTATATATCGTGTCAACGGGTTAAGCTTCTGGCATATGTATATTTTACATACGCGATGCCGGCAGCTCCCAAAATGCCGAATTTGAGAGCATCTTCCACCTTAGCAGGTTGCTGCGGCGGAATGAAAGCCTGGTAGATCCGACCAACCATGGATACCAAAGATGCCATGATGCTGCTTGACACCCCAGCCAGTACGTCAGTCAATGTTGCAGCAGATGATACCTTCATTAACTCACCTCGTAGAATCAGCTCAAGAGGATATAGGGAGAAAGAGGGAGTGTTAATATGTGTGAGAGAAAGAGCGTGAAGAGAACTTTATCAGAGAGGAATGAGAATATTGCGGCCTATCTGCCCAGTTGTCTCAGTCAATAACCGGTCTGTGCTCCCCAATGACCATGAACTGGCTCTACTCCTAACTAGATGATATTGCAGTGTTGCAGATGAGATACAAAGGATTTGCAATGTACTTTATATATGGACATGTACTCCGTACAAAAGTCAAATAATGTTTTAACCCGGGCAATACTCGATTCGGTGAGTCGCACCCGAATCGGGGGCTGGAGGCTGAGCCACTGCTCCCTCCCTGCCAGACGACGCGCGCAACCTGATATTCGGCATCATCAACATGCACTATCTGAATGTATTAGGAGTCAATATCTATGCTCATCGGAAGCGGAGGGACCTGGCAGAGCAAGGAGTGGCTGTACGGCACAATGCGCGTAAGCCTGTTACTCTAGCAAGGCCCCTAGAGTTTCATTTCGCCTGTTTTAGCTTTTCTACGAGTTATTATAAATCGGGGAATGAGATACCTTGCTTAACAGGGTCTAGCATGTCCTGGAAAGACAGCTCAGGCTACTACAGCATACAATATAGCAAGTTGATCTCTAGTTTGGCTAATGTAGCACTATATGGCAGGTCTCTTCAACAGCCCGGCCGGGCTAGCTCAATCGGTAGAGCGTAAGACTCTTAATCTTAAGGCTGCGGGTTCGACCCCCGCGTTCGGCTATTCCTACAAAAAACTTGAGATTTCTTTTTTTTTTTTTTGCTTTTTTTTTGCTTTTCTGCTCTGTTCTTTTCCCAATTCGAGGATCAGACAGTCCATATCGGAATAATTGCATTGTGCTTTATGTTCGTGTAATTACTGGACTTCATTGTTGAAGACATGGGGTGGAAACTCTAACGCACGAACCAAGTCGATATTAGCGACGCGTCGACGCGAATCGCCTCAGGCATCTGTCCCCTAACGTCATGTCTTTTACATTTAGGCCCCAGTCCGATGTTTTGACCTTGAACCATTGCTGCTGCGATGAAAGAACTGCATGAATCTAGAAGCCTGCCAGATACTCCTCGAAATCAGTTCCGCACCCCAAGAGGACCAAGTTCACGAGATCTTTCAGCAACTGCCACGAAGAGCACCACGGCGCGGAACCGATCACCACAGTCGTCGACATCGGCAAGCGCCCGCAAGCCAACATCGCTGTCACGAGTTCAGTCAACTCTCACGCAGATTGACTTTGTGACACAGCCCACACCTTCGAATGATGACCAGCTTGCCTATATCGACGAACCCAATCGTCGCGACGATACCCAAGACACAACTGAACGGCCAAATGTAAATGATGGGTCGGACAAGGACTCGGAATATCTCCCCGCTCCACCAGTTCGGTCAGCTCGTACCTCGAAATTCAAGATGAGCGAACGAGGGCGTGCTTCGGAGGAACGCCCGCAGAAGCGGAGGAGCTCTGGTATCGCCAATCGAGATGCATATCGAAGTCATGGGTCACGAAAGAGTGAGAACCCAAGGGCGAGTGTTCGTCCTAGGGGCGGGCGAAAATCTCTGGAGAAGTCAGCGGGAAAGCGGGACAAAACGTTAACTCAGATGGACTTTGTACGACGTTATATTACCATCGATGACGATGACGACGACGTGGACATGGGTTATATCCAGCCGACACCGCAGAAGAAGGGCATACAAGATGAACAGACAGAGCACACGCCCAAGGTGGAACAGCAGCCTACGAAGCGTCCGACCTCGATCAAACGAAAGCGCAGATCTCTGGAAGAAGAGCTGGATCTGTCTACCGGGGAACCTATATCTCAACAACAAGAAGCTCAAGAGTCAAATCCCAGAAGCGGAGGTGAAGACACGCGGGCCCCTGCAGCTCCTGTTACACCGCGGAAGCTTCAGACGCGCGAGATACCTTCTTCACAGACGCCCGAAAGCCCTGGTCTCGCTATTATAACCTCATCTCAATTTCGCAGCGCTACTCGCTCTCCTTCAAAACGGAAACCCTTAAACCCCACGAATAATCCCATGCGACCTATCAAAGAAGAACCCCCGGAGGTTCGGCGAGTGGTCGAGGACTCACAGGACCCTGGAGGTGAATCTTTACCACGGCCGCCAACATTTGATTCTCCAAGCAACTATAACAATTTCATCCATCCTGATCCAACTACTACTGAGGAGTTCCCTTCCTCTGCACCTCCAACAGAGTCAACTTCCCAGGAATACGCCACCGAAGCAAATGTGTACTCGACAAGTGAACCCACCAGGAGGGAGAGGACTGTCGTGTATGAAACGGATGGGGACTCAGAATATGGGGACTTCGAGGACAACCTCAATGGAAGTTCCGTGACACCATCTCCTAAAAAGCCACACCGAGCGATTGGTCCACAGGACGTGTTACAGGCGACCCAACATAGCCCAGAGTCACCCAAGGATGATTCCCAAGAACTTCCTCTACCCGCTGTGCAATCAAGCCCTGGATTGGATGATGCCCCTCCATCCGAAGGTCCAATGTCTGATGCCTCGATATGCTATCAGAGAATGCACGCAGCTACACAATTCCCGCACGAGCCCATCCCAACGCTGAATACGCAGAAGATGTCTGAGCTTTTCCCCAACGGAGGCAGTAGCCAGTACACGAATTTGGAGGGATGGAGGCCTTCTGTCCGAAAACCGGCACTGGGGCCATTTTCGCAGACACAGGAACAGAGCCAGGAAGGCGATAAAGAGTTTACTGAAATGGTTCCCGAGTCGTCGCCCATCCGTGAAAGAGAACGTGGAATTAAGTCAGTGGATAATTCGTTTCAACGACCTCGTGTTCCTGGCTCAGTGGTCCAAGTTGAGTCCTCGCAGGCGGTGGATCGAGATCCTCAATGGCAGGGCCGAGTCCTTTCTCGGAGCCAGCTTCTCACATCGAGCGTCATGGAGAGCATTCCACTCCCGAATTTTTGGATGGGGAGTCAGGATAGTGTAGGAGAGCCTTATAGTTTACCTGAAGGATGACATTGTTTCCGAAGTCACCGTTCAATGGATTACGATTTATGAACACCGAAGATATTATTAAATATGAATGTTATACAAAATTATTTTGGATTTACCGAGCACTGTGTTTATACGACGTGCATGTCGTGTAGTTAATTTTGATGATCGTCGCAAGCGGGGCGGTCGGCCCATGGACGAACGCGGAGCTGCAACCTTGTGCTTCGTCCATCCCCTTTCCCTCTTGCAACTTCCCCATCATGGATATCGCCTACGATCACATCCAGGAGGAGGCGTTCTCCCACAAAGAGGGTCCCCCCTCCGACTCCAAGCCCCAGGAGTCCAACGCCAATCTCAACGATGAGCTACAGGAGACCTTCCGTGCCTTCTCCGCCAGTCCGTGGGGCTCCCGAATTGGAGGACTATGGGACAATGTACGCAAGCAGGGAGAAACATACTACGAGGGTGCTCGCCAGGAGTATGCGGCCGCCAGCGAGGAAGCCGTGAAAGGATTTTCAGACCTTAGGGAAACAATCGCCGACCGGACAAAGGGGCTGTCTCTCAGCACAGCTGCTTTGACGGGCAGTGGCGACGGACAAAGTGACGACACCGCCACACCCAAGGCTGCCGCAGAAGGAGCAGAATCTAGCGATAAGGGACAAAGTGAAGGCGCTGGCGCCAGCGGTGAAAGCTTTATTAGCCGTTTGAAGGCGGAAGCCGCTCGGCGGCTGAAGGAGATTGAAAAGGCAGAGGAAGCAGCCGATGAAGCGATCCTGCGATTTGGAATAAACATCGGCCAGAAGCTGCGTGAGGCCGTGAGCATTTTGCCGCCCGATACGGATGAGGCTGGCAAGCTTCTCTTCGAGAGCAAGGATGCCGAGGGAAAGCGGGTCATTCATGCGACACGGTTCGAGGCACAGCTGCACGTTATTCATTCGAACTTGGAAAGCTTCAGCAAGGACCCGGTCAGCGACGAGTGGCCTTCGTTCAAAAAGGAGTTCAATGTCGAAGTTAAGACGGATGAGATCGCTGCCGATTTGGAGAAATACCCCGAGCTCCGTTCGGCCATGGAGAAGCTCGTGCCGGAGAAGGTGGAATACGGGGAATTCTGGACTCGTTACTATTTCCTGCGTCTCGTCGTTGAGACCGAGGAGAAGAAGCGCAAGGAACTTTTGAAGGGTATATTGAACCCATCAATCTGGTGATTCTGTTTCCTGTTCTAACCAGTTCTACTCTACAGGTGCCAATGCCGAAGACGAAGAAGAAGTCGGCTGGGACGACGACTCTGATTCTGAGTCTCAATCTCCCTCTACTCCACAGGTCCGCTCCGGTTCCCAGACTCTCGCTCCCGCCAAAGAAACCCAGAAAGCTGAGCCTCGCCGGTCAAACGACCTACAATCTCAGGCCGACAGCGAATCAAGCTACGATGTTGTCAGTGGCACCGCTAGCCGCGCACCTGGTAGTCCCAAGGAAAAGAGTCCTACCGCAGTGAAGGCGGATGACAGCGATGAAGATTGGGAGTAATTCCCTATCTCTTTTCAAGGATGCATCGGCAAGATGATCCAAGTTGGTTCCGAGGACGCCTGTCTATACCATATACCCCCAAAGAGCGTGGTCTTGCTACTGCGTGCGCCAGCTTAAACACGGCCAATTGCCCCTGAAGAATCTGCTTTGGTTGGAGTTTAGGAATGTCGGGTCTTTTTATTTTTGGCGTTTCGGGCTTTTTCCTCTCCTTCTATTCCCAGCTCTGTTTTCTGCAACTTGCTTTCAGCGAGCGATTTTATCTGTCTATGCGGTTGATATCTGAATACACGTCATTCCTTCTATCTACATAGTATCTTAACACGGGGAATCTGGGTATCTAAGCTCCTAAGTAGACCATTAGCCCACATTCGAGGGCGGCTATGGATGATGACATCCGCCGAACAATTTGACATCTAGTGAAGGATTCGTCTGTAAAGTAGAGGCAAAAAGAGAACAATCTTGTAATGCACTCGCTATCTCATAATCATGATCATAATACATGTACAAGGCATGAATTTCCCATTCATTGCTCATTCAATCTGCCCTGCCAGACCCCACATCTCCATCATCCAGAGACCTACCTATCTTTTTCGAAAGGGGCGACTCAGTATACGCAGGCCTCGTACCACGCTGACCAACCGGACGTACATTCGGTGAGCCTTTGCGCACCGGTGTCTCCGGCGTACTCTCTCTAGAACGAAGATGGAGACCCTGCGGTCGCCCACTAGGCGAGTAAGGATCGCCGCCATATTGGTGGGGACTACCGGGCTCCCAGCCGTACTGGTAATCCTCGCCGCGGTGTTTGACAGGGCTTTCATTGTAGGGGTCCCAGCCAACGCGACGGCGGGCCTCGGAACGGAGCCGCTGGCGGTGCTGTTCGTCGCCGCCAGCGCCGGTGGTGGACGATTCTTCCAGGAAGAAGTTGAGGAGCTCGTCGCTGATGGATAAGTGGGACTGCTGCTGGAATTGTTGAAGGGATGTTAGGCGGAGGAGGGTTTCGAGGAGGGATAGGGAGGTGCGGATGTTCTCGAAGTGAGGGTTGGAGACTGTTGTTGTGGCGGCGGCGGACGAGAATGACTGATTTAGGGGAGACGGTGAGTGGGACGGATGACCCTTCTCATTAAGCGATAGCTTGGCCATCATATTTGGGTCGATGGAGGGCTCGGTTGGGGATGACTCGGGGTTTTCAGCTTCCGACTCGGTATCGGAGCTTTCGTCTTCGTTATAGACCTCGAATGCGATCCATTCTGGATCCAATCCGGGAGGCAGACGCCATTCTTCGGGTATGGAGTCTTCATGTAAATGATCGAAACTGCTTGTTTCCCGATTGTACTCTCCGTTCAGCTGTGCATCAAGTTGAGCTTGCTCCTCGTCCTCTGGTTCCTCCTCGGATTCTGCTTGAAAGTCCTCCTCTACCTCCTCGCGTTCCATCATGCGCCGTGGCGGGAGGGCATTTAGGTCCCGTTTCAACAGCAGCACCGGGTTGTTTGTTTCGCCCTCTGTGCTGATATTGAGGATCCTCCCGGTGTCTGCGTAGAAGATTTTTGAAATTTGATGAATAGGAAGAATCTCCCGGATTCCTGCCGTGGAAACGCCTTCGTAGCTTTGGGGCTGTGGACCATTTTCGTCGATTGTGTGGACTCGGCCATCATCTAGGTCTTCAATGATCAGGACTTGATAAGCGTACTCATCAGCCCCCGCTGGTCCTGGAAGCTTCGTTCGTGGGCGTTGGCCTGGAGACTGCAATGAAGCTATTGGAACGCGACGCAGCTTCAAACGTGCCTTGTGCATGACTTCCTTCCATGTGGCCTCGCGGACAGATTCTTCATCATGGGGTCGCAAGTGACTGGCAAATAGCATGTACATCGATAAGGTAAAAGTCGGCCCTACTTGGACTGCTTGAGATGGGGACATTGAATATTGTGTATCCCCTGCTGTGAGAAATGTGCTGGCTTGGAGGAGCCGGGATGGCGACACCGTTGCGGGCAAGTTAGTGGATAACTTAGCCCCAGAGGTAGTGATGGCCAGATTCATCAGTGGCACTGCGTCTTCAATTCGAGCCAACAGCTTCTTGATATCTTTGATAATAAGCTTGATCTCTTTCTCACTGCTCGCCTGGTCTTTGGACGATCTTGCTCCTTTGCGTCTCAATTCTTCAGATGCTGCGGCTTTTCCAAGCCGCTGTCCTAGAGCCTGAATGTCCCACCTCAGAGACTTCGTGAGCGCGACGGCAGATTCCAATGACGTATTTCCTCGAGCAGCACTAGACCAATTATGAGCTTTCTGGTTATCCAACCCAGTGTAGTGTGACTTACATTAACTCAATCATGTCAATAGCTGGAGCTATAACCTGTATCTTGCTTTCTAGGCGTTGTTGTGAAGAGACTAGCTCATCTCGGTCTTCGCTGTTGACATTCTGAACTGATCAGCGCTGACTTCTTCCTGCAGCCGAAAAGAACACTAACTTTGAGCAAGCGCGAAGACTGGCGCATTGCATAACTGGCGGTTATCGCAATTCCCGACCTGCATGACAGCTTTTAGCATTGAATGGTGTCGTTCTCGATGTTATCAAGCATACCGAATAGCATAATTCATTGCCTGTCGGGTGAGCTGTATGTAATGAACGAATTAGCTCCTTGCCACACGCCCAGTTGTGTATAAGACAAACCCCAGTTAGAAAAGTATCCATAGTGATTCAAGTTAAAGGCCAATGGCCCTTAAATTTGTAGGGTAGATCGTATTGACGGGCGATATAAAAGGCCCCTGAGCAATAAACCACCGGACATGGAGGGGTGCTTATCGATAAGAGAATGAAAGCTCAAAGAAGTTAAAACTGCCCGACACTTGTGCTTTTCACCTTAGAAGAGAGACAACGTAGTGAGATCTGACAATTAGAAAAAGTCATAGTCATAAGCAAACAGAATGATTTCCAAAAAAAAGGTCATTCACTTTCTCACACACAACAGAGGAAGACTATACAATATCATATCACGTGAAAAAAATTATCGCGGGGTCTTAGTCATTCACCTGTGCAAAATCAAAAGGCACCGGGGCCCCTCTTATTGACCCAACCTGTATCTGTCCAAATCCGTCTTGGTTTGGTATTTTCGTGTTAATTCGACCTTGGATCTTATTTCACGATGTCAAACCAAACACCTGAATCCTGGGAGGATGAGCTTTCCCGACAGGCTGAGGGCGTCAACCTGAACGCACAATCTCGCCCCCAGCCCCAGGCACCCTCATTCCAACCCGGCGCCGCCTCTTTCACGCCTGGAGCCTCTTCCTTCGTCCCCGGACAGCCATACCAACAGTATGCTGGCTATCCCCAGCAGGGATACCCTCAGTACGGCCAACAACAGGCCTATGGTGGATACCAGCAAGCCTACGGTCAATACAACGCCTATGCCCAGCAGCCTGGTGGCTTCGGCCAGTACAACAATGGACAGCAGCAATACGGTGGCTACAACCAGCAACCTCGTCAGAATGCGCCTGTAGCGGCACAACAGCAACCTCGGGCTGCAGCACCGGCTCAGTCCGCTCCCAAGCCCGCATCGAATGCCGCCCCGCCCAAGACTAAGGTTCTGTCTATCGGCGCCACCTCCTCCGGTGCTGCCCCCAAGACCAAGGTCCTTTCGATCGGCACTCCTACCCCGGCAGCCAAGCCTGCTGACAAGCCTGCTGATACCACCCCTAAGGAGGCCAACGGTGATACTAAGGGCACCGCGGCTGCTGAGGCAGGCTCAAAGGTGGCGGCCACCAAGGGCCTTGACAAGACCGACAAGGCCGCTGCTACTGGCAAGTCTTCTCCCACGCCATCTTCTGGTCGCTCTAGCCCCGGACGTTCCAGTCCTGCCCGCGGCGAGGCAGCCAAGCAAGCTCGCGAGGCCAATGCCGTCGCAAAGGCACAGCAGGCTGATGTTGATGATGCAACCCTGAAGGAAATTTACGGTGAGCGGAGAGAGCACGTCAACGTCGTCTTCATCGGTCACGTTGATGCTGGCAAGTCCACCCTGGGAGGTTCCCTCCTGCATGCCACCGGCATGGTCGATGAGCGTACACTGGAAAAATACAAGAAGGAGGCTAAGGACGCTGGTCGAGAGACCTGGTACCTCTCGTGGGCTCTTGATCTGACCCAGGAGGAACGTTCCAAGGGTAAGACAGTCGAGGTTGGCCGTGCCTTCTTCAAGGTCAACATCCCCCACCCGGAGGGTGATATCGAGCGTCAATTCTCCATCTTGGATGCGCCTGGTCACAAGTCCTACGTTCCTCACATGATTGGTGGTGCGTCCCAGGCTGATCTCGGTTGTTTGGTTATCTCAGCTCGTAAGGGTGAGTACGAGACTGGATTCGAGAAAGGTGGCCAGACTCGCGAGCACGCACTTCTTGCGCGCAACACTGGAGTTAGCAAGTTGGTGCTTGTTGTGAACAAGATGGACGACCCCACCGTCGAATGGAGCAAGGCCCGGTTCGATGAATGTACCATCAAGGTCACCAAGTTCCTGGAAGCTCTGGGCTACAAGAAGTCGGACATCTTCTGCATGCCTATCTCTGCCCAGCGCACTATCGGTATCAAGGACCGAATTCCCAAAGATGTGTGCGATTGGTACGACGGTCCGTCCCTGCTTGAGTACCTGACTGCGTTCGAACTCCCTGAACGTAAGGTCAACGCGCCTTTCATGATGCCAATCAGCGCCAAGTACCGTGACATGGGTACCATGGCAGAGGGTCGCATTGAGTCCGGTATCATTAAGAAGAACGGTACTTATCTCATGATGCCTAACCGCGAGGAGGTTCAGATCTCTGCGATGTACGGTGAAACAGAAGAGGAGATCCCGACTGCCAAGGTTGGTGATCAGATTCGTCTGCGTCTCCGTGGTATTGAAGAAGAGGATTTCTTCCCCGGTTTCGTGCTCTGCTCACCTAAGCGCCCCGTTCACTGCGTGTCTGCTTTCGAGGCTAAGATTCGTATCTTGGACCTGAAGAGCATTCTGACCGCCGGTTTCAACTGTGTCCTGCATGTTCACTCCGCTGTTGAGGAGGTTACCTTCGCCTCCCTGATTCACAAGCTCGAGCCCGGCACCGGCCGCAAGAGCAAGCGCCCTCCCCAGTTCGCCAGCAAGGGCCAGACCATTATTGCCCGTCTCGAGGTTACCAGCACCGCTGGTGCGGTTTGTGTCGAGACGTACGATGAATACAACCAATTAGGTCGTTTCACCCTGCGTGACCAGGTATGTCTTCTTCGCACTACTGATATTTTGTTCATTTGCTAACCTATCGCTTTTAGGGTCAAACTATTGCTATTGGTATGATCACCAAGCTCATCACTTCCGAGACCGAGGCCCAGTAAAGTGCTTTTGCCACCGAGGATACCTGAATGTCCATATTCTCAAAAGTACAACCACCAAAAAATAACGATGTCAGCGATGTGCTTGCGAGAACCTCTGAACAGGGAGGTACGGGTGGGCAGAGGTCGCGTAATGATACCACAGACAGTCCGCAACTGACGATGATGAACATTTCCTTTTCCACGTTCTTTTCTTTACATAGACTTTGCTGTATCTATGAATCCAAGCGGTTGAAACGTGTACGGGTTCTTGGGTTATCTCCAGCCACATAGAGGGTAGCACACGCAAGCCAGATCTGACAGACGATCAGTTCTTGGTAATATATGCGTCCATGTAACATGTAACTAGAAAAGGATATCTATCCAAGGTCTTCCTGTTATCACCAAAGCGAACGGGAAATAAAACAAAACATATTCAACAAAAGCCCAAATCTACCTCTTCTTTCCAACAACCTTCGTAAACCCATCATCATCAACCTCAGGCTCAGCCCGCTCCCTAGGAGCCCGCACCAAGTTCGGTGCATCACCCATCTCAACATCCCCTTCCTCACTCTCATCCGTCTCCTGATCTTCGTCCGCAGCCTCAACCCTCTGGAACTGACCCACAGCAGAGCGATTCTGACTCTTCTTCTGGAATTTCTCCAACATCTGCTGGATAGTGCCGAACTCCCCGCGATCCGTCTGCGCCTTCAGCTCCATGATCAGATCGGCAACGTCCGCAGCGCTCTCGTCGTCCACCGCCACGTCAAACTCGTCGTTCATCACTTGAATAAGCACTTCCTCCAGGTCCACGGCGTCGGTCTCGGGTCGATCGGCCAGCATGTCGGAAATTGCACCGCAAAGCCAGTCCCGCTTTTCGCTTGAGTTCGGGCCGCCCCAGTTTGACTGCACGGCTAGTGAGAGCGCCGGCCAATTGTTGAGTGTGAGGGTGATGGCTAGGTCAAGGTGAGAGGCGGCGTCTGTGGCCGGTTGAACCGTTGAAGGTGTGGACATTTTGGTGGGATATGTTTATATGTTGTTGGAACTGGCGTGGGGTTGCGATTCTTTTTTGTGTACGGTTGAGTACCCCTCGGGCTTGGTGGAGAAAGATTTTTGCTGGTGGAGTGGGCAAGCTTGGTTTGGGTGGTAGTGATGGAAACCGGCGAACTGTCTTCTTTCGAGCTTCTCCGCGATCAGTGTATAGTAGTACAATTGGGTTCTCTTAATGCTATGTTATGTACCTTGAAATTTTTAAAAGTAAGATCCGATTAGATATGATAAGGTCATGTGACCACAGCTCTTGGCACTATTCGGGACTTCTCTCTACTCTACCTAGGTACTTATATGGTGACCCAATCAGTGTTTCGGGCTTCTTGTCAACACAGTCCTCGTTCGACTGGATGTTTTCTTCCTAATGCATGCCTTGCTTTTATTTGGGCTTATTCAATTTCACTTCCTTGTCATTTAGCTTAGCATTCTCCGGGTTTGACGGAATAATCGCTCAACAAGATAGAAGACAGCCTCATATTTGCGGATAATCGTTATGAAGCCATGGATCCTGTAGTAGCTCCTTCGCTGTACTTCGCTCTTCGGGTTTCCATTTGATCATCCGCTTGACGAAGCTAATAAACATCCTTTTTTCTTCCCCATCAAACTTGGAGATAGTGCTTTCAAAGCTAAAGTTACTAGGGATAAGGTCTTCCTTTTTGAGTGTTCCTAAAATATATTAGTTATATAAGATGTTTAATTGAAAGACTCACTTACCAGCAGCCGTATAGAACATCGATGTCCTCTTACCGCGGCGAACAAAGTCTTTAGGGGCAGGACCCAAAAGCGACGTTATATACGAAAGATGCGTCTCATCATCATAGAAATCAACGGTGCGTGGATCAACTGATTCAAACAATGTTCGTCCTTCTAGAAAATCCCATAGCTTCATTCAATAGTTAGTTGTCTGTGCTAGTATGTTTGGAGGGGGAAGACACTGTATACCATAACTCCCAGACTCCATATATCAGCACTATACGCGTACCCTCTGTCAAGGATGACCTCTGGCGCACGATATACCTCCGCCTGGATACAGCCATCTTGAAGAATATCGCCATCGCCTTGGACTGCTAGGTCAAAGTCGACGACTTCAATCAGTCCGATGATGTCCTTCAGCGGTCCATATTCCTTACGGGATAGATAGATAATGCGTCCATCGTTGCAATGCTTCTGAGGTAGTGGGTTTTCAAACTCATCTCGAGCATTCTGGGATAAGAGCTTACGGTCTTCTAGTCGTACCATGATGTTATCCGGTTTTAAGTCTATTGCTTCTGAATGAGAACCATATTGTTAAGACGAATAAGAATTCTTACCGGTATGAATGATATGACATTCAGTGTGGAGATAATCAAGCGCTTGGAGTATTTCTTGGAGGATTATTTTGAAAATCTCCGGTGGCATCACGCGATCTTGCCATCGTTGACAATATTTTCCCAGTGACTCACGTAAAGGTTCGAAGACGAGACATACATGGCTCCCTGAGATTCCCTGCACAGAAAACGAGTCAAGTAATTTTCGAACGAAACGCCAACCCTCATGTTGACGGTTCGCTCTCGTTATATGCCGCAGAACCTCTAGCTCAACGGTACCGGTAGTTTTCCGTGCGTGGGAATTATTGGAGTTAATTTTAAGAGCCACGTATCGCTCGTTCGACCAGCGCCACCTAAACTGTTAATATGTACCTTAAAGTGTGATTAGGCCAATACGAACTGGTGTAGGTCCCTTGCAAGCCACACACTCGATCTGCTTCCGTGGCCAAGCTTCGTCGCAATTTGATACCGGTCATTAAGAATTTCACCGATCCGGGCCGGATAAAAATGGGCTGGTTCGTAGTAGGGAGAGTTCTCCTCTTCAATTAGCAAGGACGGGTCGATTCGGGATGGAAGGGCGGACGACAATGCCCAGGGCGACTGGCGAAACGCCTTGAAGGGATGCATGAGAATATTAGGAATATTCCGCGTCATTATTCTGCAGGAAGCCAAAAAGTGTGACACAGGTTCATATGGCCTTTATAGAGAGAAGGGTGTAGTCCGAACTTCGAGCTTCGAATATGGCTAGTTTGGGATCCCGTAGGTTCGCGCCGTACGTGGGACGCGGTTAAGGATTGGCTGGCCAATCACATTATGTCTTGTGCACTAGCGCAACTCTAAAAATATGGTTCCAATCTCTAGTATCGCTGCTTGTTTTTCATGTTATTGTATGAACTATACTTGGCAGACCGAATTTTCTTTAGGCGACTGAACTAAGCCAGGTTTCCACCCGATCTCTACTTGTAGCAGCAAGTCCTTGCGACTCTTGATCACCAGCCGCATCAGCTTCCTCGTCACTTTCGTCTTCATCCCATATTTCTTTAAGCCAAGCGTCTTCATATATAGTCTCTGGAGGTATACCCTCCCCATTGATAAAGAACCAGCGGAAGATATCCAGTGAAGCTTCTCGAGAGGCCATTTGATCAAGTTCCTTCTTCTGAAATGTCTTGGGTTCCCTGACATCCACGAGGTCGGTAGGATATTCGGTGATCGTTGAAATAGGTGTCGTTGAAAATCCATAGTCCTGAAAAACCGCACCGTCTTCTGGGTCCCAGTTCCAATAGTGGTACTGGTACTCATGTCGATTGCATCTTAAGTGTGAAGTCACGCGAAGGGCGCAATCTTTAGTTTTAGAGGCTCCACAGGGTGCCCAGGGTGTGCAGGGTCTGGTGCGATAGCCTAAGTCGTCGCCCTCCTTTGGGGGGAGGTGGAGCAAGCGCCATACGTCTGGCCTTGAAATGTATTCTGCGTTCACACACGTATATGGTCCTGAGCCTGCAGTATCCATAAAGCTTTGAGGACAACCAGTCCAGGGAAAGGCAAGTGCGTCAAGAGGAGGCCTTCCTCTTCTCACCTTTTGAAAGATTTTTGGGGCTAACCCGCTTGTCGCTGCCCCAATCCAGAGAGCACTGATATTTGGTCGACGTATGGCACCCATTAAAGCAAGCATTTCGTAATCATGGTTAACCGTGCCAGAAGTTCCACTTAATACCTCGTTAAGAAGCGGATGCAACCAGGGACCCACGAGATTACAAGGAACTTCGAGCTCCCAGAATGATCCGCAAAGAGTCGACATCACTACTTCCGGACCGCAGCTCAGAGTCATATAGTAGGGCAGCTCTTTGATTAAACTTGGCCATAGCAACGAAATTGAAGCTGTGGGCAGTTTACCACCAGTTGCACTTGGAAATGGTAGTTGGACAGTCGAGCCAAAGTATTGATGCGTTGGAAACGTTATAGCTGCCATAAGAGCGATAGGCAATTGGCTACCCAGCCCATGAAAACGCGCAAACTTAGTGAGAGCATCAAACGCTTGTTCTGAAGTTAAAGGAGAGCACACTGAAGCCGGCGAATATGTCTTCTGTTTGATCTTGAAGCGTGTTTGACACGTGCGGGATACAGCCCACGGTGCGAGGAATTCGCCTTCAGGAGTTTGTTTCACTGTCGCTTTCCACCCTTCATGTTGAGCGAGTATCGCAAACCACCATCGAGTCACATTCTCATCCGCTTCCCCAACGTCAAGGGTATATGTCTCTGAGAAATTGCAAAAGCTTTCACCATCGGCCTCAGAGCCTATATATTGCATAATAGCTCCCTCCCCTTGTATTTCCACGAGCCGCGCAGAGAGAATATAACACCATGCGACTGTGAGAATTCCTAGGTAGTTGGGACCGGTGCGACTCTCTTCTGTTGTGCCAATCCAAGAACTGAAGACTCCCCCACAAAAACTGTAGGGAATAGCAACACCGGTGCCAATCTTTAGAAGGGCAGAATGTGTAATTTCTTCCTCGATCATGTCGCAGTTCGAGTTTCCTACCAATGTCCAAGTAGAAGAGGCTTGCATGCAAAGCACAAGAACTGGAGAGACTCCATAAGGGCGTACATAGATCTTTCTGGGCCGGCCTTGGAATTTAGGTATTTTATGGAGGGTGTGGTGGGGGTTTGCATACGCTGGAGTCAAGCCATCATCCCGATAGGCGCAGGCTAGTGATGCGAGCCGATACCAATACTCCCGGCTTTTGTCCAGCGTCTCATCAACTTGGCATTTCTGAGGCTGGAGGATGTTGCGATTCTCGGTAATCTGGAACCAGGCAAGACAAATTAGCGCGTATTTCTTTCAGGAAAAATTACAAGAACCAACCGAGGAAAACCGTGGTGGATTTGAGGCGACTGAGCATCGTGTTGAGCACATTGAAGAGTGAGGAATAGACTTCCTTGCGTCCGAAGTTTGAAGAAGAATGGGAGAGGAGAGAACAAGGGGTTTTTATCTTGTTCTGAGGCTGATATGGCTCAGGTTTACGTTAGTATATTTATCTAGCACAGCCACAACCTACCCGCTGGGATCCCAGACCGACCTAGCTCAGTATCATACGCGCTCTAGGATGTCCTATAGCTTGTAGCTAATGAGAGCCGATACTTGTTGGGCGTACGAGAACAAGAAGCAGAGTGGAAAGACTGTATTCGATAGACTAACCACAGATCGGAAAACCGAGTGTCCCTCATTCCAGTGAAGCCTCCCTCCCCGAACCCCCCAACTTGGAACTTCGCTCCTATGAAAATGCCTGTTTCTGAGGACTAGGCCATATCGACTTTGGGAGTTCTTCTCAATTCCTCGAAGAAAATACTCCATGCCCATTGTGAGGGTTTATCCCTATTGACTTCTTTTCCACGATTCTTGGTCATATATGATATGAAGCTTTGATTTTAGAACGGCCTTGATCTTCAAGTGTTGGGCCTCCGCCGAGTCATTGTTTATCGACATCCTACTTATTACATTATTAACTATTAACGTCTAATAAGTTAGCTGGTCATGAAACAAGTATCGAGAATACTATCTCTATATGTTGTGATTTTGAAATCCTCCCAATCACACAGCGGCTCGAGCATATCTAGAACTGACAATGGTAACGCATGCATGCATCTAGGTATCTGAGTCTACTCAGGGGGAGTATTTTACTAGAAGATTTTACTAGAACACCTTGAAATATCTCCCAACCCACCCATACAAGAGTGCAACTTCTCTAGATCCGGGAGCTACCAACGGGCAGAACAGGGTATAAGTATCTCATTTGCCTTGCTCGCACATCATCCGCTCCATGTAGTGACTAAGACACTATCATCATCGTCCATCTCAGCATAATCATGCCTAGCATGGTCCACATCATCATCGTTATCGTCACCACCATCGCGGTCGTTACCAAAAGTATCGCCAGCATCATTATCATCATAATCGTGAGGACGACCATGTTCACCCCCATCATCATCTTGATCATATCATCTGCATCGTGTTTGTCCTTAGCACCATTATCCATTCTCTTGTCGTCCCCAGCATCATTATCCATTCTCTTGCCGTCCCCAGCATCATTATCCATTCTCTTGCCGTCCCCAGCATCATTATCCATTCTCTCGTCGTCCCGAGCATCACTGTCTATTCTCTCGTCGTCTTGGCTATCATTTACGGTAGAGGTTGTTGAACGAAAATCACTGCCCTGAGAGCTTGAAGAAAAAGCAAAACCATCAGCAGTCACTGAAGAGCTGTTACTCCTGGGATGGCTAGCGCTGGTCTCCGTTTCTGCGTCGGAGAAAGGTTTGCTAGCAGGTGAAGGCCTGCGGCCAACGCCCCTCCGGAAAGACATGCGGCCAACGCCCCTCCGCAAAGACCTGTGGCCAACGCCCCTCGGCAAAGATGTCGACTCAACAGACCGTTCTGCGTTGCTGGGGTTTGTTGCTCCATACCGGATGAGTAAGTCTCTCAGGTGGTCATCTCCGGTTTGCAGTGAGAGTCCAATGGGTGTCTCTCCGTCGTTAGTTTTGGCATTGATGTTGGCTCTATTGTTGAGCAAGATGGTAACTGTTTCGCTGTTTCCCGAAGAAACTGCGAGATGCAGTGCTGTTTTGCCCAAACAATCCGGTAGATCGGGTGGTGCTCTTCGCTCCATGAGCAGATACACCACGTTGCTGCTGCGGACTTTGCTAAGGCCTGCCGCCGCAGCACAGTGCAACGCTGACCATCCGCGGTTGTCTACAGCAAGTATGTTGGACCCAGATGTTAGAAGCAGGCGGGCCACATCATCATGACCTGATGCTGCGGCTAGGTGGAGAGCCGTACGTTCGTTACGATCGCGACAAAGGATATCACTGCCATTTTCGATGAGAAACCGCACCGTGGAACATTGACCATTCGAGGCGGCCATGAACAAAGCGGTCTGGCCGTTTTCGTCCACTGAATGGATCTGCTCAGGAATCAGGTATTTGATGATATCAATATTCCCGTGCTGTGACGCTAAATGCAGTGACCGCTGCTTCATGACTGCAGAGTTGGTAAAGGTAAACGATTTGGTCGCTGAGGCGAAAAGGCACTCGAAGATCTCTCGGTCACCCATTTGTGCTGCAAAAAGCACGGGACTATAGCCTTCAGAGTCTATCGCTTCGATATCGGCTCCATTCTCGATCAGACAAGTAATTACATCGAGATGTTTGTAGTATGCCGCGCGGTGCAGGGGGGTTTGTCCGAGCGAATCGATATCGTTGACGTCGGCACCAGCCTTTATTAGCATCGCCACAATCTTCGCATTTCCACTCATTGCAGCTGCTTGGAGTGCAGTGCCATGTAAACCACATTGCCTCCGTATCGATGTTTCGAACCTCTTCTTGATTGTCTCGTACCGGGCCCTGATTTCGGTTGAAGATCCTTTTGTCCATTGCTTAATAAAATTGGACTTCCCATAATATTTAGGTTCCCCCCTTGACAGAGCAGGTCGGCCCCGGCACTGATGAGCCGTTGGACTATGGTTTCGTGGCCCCCTGCGGCTGCGGCCTGCACCGCGGTGCCATAATGGCCGCCTTCAATATTTACGTCGACGCCACCAGCCAGTAGGAGGATTACCGAGTCTTCTGCACCATTATATGCGGCAGTTTGAAGGGCTTTCCAGTGATCATTGCGACTGATATCGACTTCTTCCTGGCGATCAAGAGGGGTCTGCATAGTCTCTTCGTGCTCGTCGGCCAGGTCAGACTGCCAGAGGGGATCGGATTGGATAGTAGGACTCGCGCCACAGTGAAGCAGCTTGTTGACAATCTCCAAGTCCTTGCAAGATACTGCATTCTGCAGAGCTTCTTCCAGATCTGTGGGGACAAAATGTTCGCTTTGGATGGCCAGCGGTAGTAGTAGCTCCACGACCCCGAGCTTTTTGTGGAGAGCCGCCTTGGAAATTGCACGTATGCCGTTCCTGTATCTGTCCTGCTCCGAAATAAGTGGGTCCTGCATTTTCAGCAAGGAGATCACCACACTGGGCTTTGACACACGACATGCGTGTTCAACAGTCGCGAGATCAAATGGTACATCACGATCCAACAGCAGATTTACTACTGTCTCATGGCTTGTATCCAGTGCCATGCACAGTGCACTGCGCAGGGCATATTTGGGACGAGACCTGGCGGTGTCCGACTGATCGGAGCGGCGGTCATTATGATCGCTACTAGTGAAGACATTGGGCGGTAGCGCATCTAGTAAACGGGTGACAACCTGACTGTGGCCTCCTGCTGCCGCAAGCACTATGGGATATGTGGGATACCCGCCAGTTGGTAGCTTGATACCGAGTTTCTCGATGACCTTCATATCGAGGCGATCATTTTTCTTCCAGGGATCTGCTCCCTGCCCGAGAAAGATGTCAACGAGCTCCGCCTCCCCAGCCAGCGCTGCAAGTTGGAGGTTTGTACCCCTTATCCCGCTGGAATCGGTAGCTTTCGCCCCCTTCTCAAGGAGCCATCGCGCGAGGGAGTGGTGACGTCCCGCCATAGCTGCTTGCAGCGGTGTGTCCAGCCCATCCGAAGAGCCATTCAGGTCTGCTCCACGGGCTAGGAGAATTTCAGCCACTGCCTGGTGGCCACCTAGACATGCCATCTGCAGACCACCTTCAACTTCGGCCTTTGCCTCGCATAGCATCTCCACGACGCGCGGGTGGCCGCCCACCGCGGCAGCCCGGAGCGCACTCCCAAAGCTTCCGCCCTGGACATTGACATTAGCACCGTGCTGGAGCAAAATATGGACTATAAGATCGTATCCGTCTCGAGAAGCAGCTTGTAAAGCTGTGCAATAATCGCCCCCGATCAAATTGACATCGGCTCGCGATTCCAACAAGCGCTGAACTAGAAGATGATTGCCGCTGCGGCATGCTGCGTGAAGGGCAGAGCCATAGACGCCCCCCTGCACGTTTACTGCAGCGCCTGACTGCAACAGAAGCTCTGCAAGCCCGTGATTGGCCTGCCGGCAAGCTGCTATCAGCGCTGTACCATACCTCCCCGCTTGCATGTTGGGGTCGGCTTTAGCAGTAAGAAGTTGCCGGACAATGCTGGTGCGCCCGGCTGCGGCGGCAGCCTGCAGCGCACTGCCGTATTCGCCACCTTGACAGTTAGGTGATACCCCAGGATGGCTTAGCAGTATGTTGACGACCGCGTCATGGCCCGCCCGAGCCGCAATATGCAATGGTGGACCAAAGCCCTCCGCTAAGGTGTTAACGTCTACATGTCGATCTAGTGATAACTGGAATATCTGCTCATTCCGCGAGTGGCGCGATACAAGTGGATTCCTGGCTCCAGCGACACGTTTGCTTTCCAGTATATACTGGGCAGCAACCAGGAAACTGCCCTCCACTGTAGGCCCGGGAGTAGTCTTATCTTGTGCCTTATTTGTCGCCCCACCTGGTGCGTTCGCATCCGCCCCGGAGTTGAGAAGCCAGTTGACTACCATCACTTTGCCGCGGAGGCAGGCTGCGTGTAGTGCTGTGCTGAACTGGCCAGCGGTGATATTGATACCCGCACCATGGCTGAGAAGAATCTTAACCACATCTAGATGGCCATTGAGAGCGGCACCGTGTAGCGCTGTTCCATACCGCCGGCCCTGAGCATGTATGCTGGCGCCCTCCTTCAGCAACATCAAGACCAGGCCTTCGTAGCCGCCCACGGCAGCGCGAATCAGAGGGGTCTCACCGTCGGTATCAGTGGGATTTAAATCAGCGCCTGCCTCGCAGAGAACCTTGGCGATCTCCTCGTGGCCATATTCAGCGGCGAGGTGCAGGCCCGTAGCACCCATATCATTTACCTGGCAAATTAAGTTTCCGTTCGACTGGATGCAGTGGCGAACAACCTTGGTGAATCCAAACGCACAGGCAGTGAAGAATGATGTGGCTGGCGAGCTAAGAGATTGCATGATCTTGTCTTTATGAGGATCATCCCATGTAAGAACGAGCAAAGAAGCAGGCTTAATTTCGGGAAGCCAGGATTTGAACCACGGCCGCTCCTGGCATAGGCCGTCCAATGCATCGTGTATGGTCTGCATTTGATGTTGTTGACCTGCCTGCGCTACATGTGAGGCCCAATATAGCACTACATAGTAGTGAAACTTGTCGCGGGGCAAGGAGGAGGCCGCCGGTGGTTCTGACGCCAGGTTCTGGACTGTAGTTAAACAGAGATTGGCCACCGCTGCATGTTGTTGTGCAGGTTGCATACCGTCTTTGAGCTTGAGAAAATCACCCACTGATGAGTGGACGAAGCGGATTTCGTTGCTGTCTTGATCGACTACCACCAGATCTTGACAGCTCTCAAGTACCATGGGAACAGTGATATTTGAGCCTTGTATTTCATAGCCAATCCTGTCTTTCCCTATAAAGATTCTGAGGGCCCGAATGAGGTCCTCTGCTGGGACTGGGGCCTGTGCGCACAATAGCCACCGGAACAGTGTCAAGACTGCTTGGCGTGTTATCGATCCTTGTGGACTATTGGTGATAATTCTGTTGTAGATAGTTCCGAAAAGCTGGAGCAGGGATTTGGGCAGGTCCTTGGATGGCTCCAGGCCCAAGTCCCCCCAAATATGGTACTGTCTGACTGGAGGAGTAGCATGTTGGCCCGCAGCTTGACCCAGAGGAACCTGCATTCGTAAGCTTGGAAAATTTAATAGAAAGATGGAGAAGGGGTTGTAGACTTACATGCCCTGGGAGTTCTCAACCAGCTGTTGTATTGTTGTTTCCTCCCAATTATCCGGAACAGAGTGAGCACGTTGCCTCCTCCTTTTGACACATTCCGCGGCTCTATGCCGAGCATAGGCCCGAAGGTCTGCGCAGTTCTTGCCCACATCGATGTCATTAGATGGCCACGAGGGGAATCGATCCAAAATTTTCAACCATGGGCGACTGGAAATGAGAATTTTGACTCGCCCCCCTTCGACTCTAGTCAATAGACGATCAATCAAATCAAGGAAATCACCACGGAGATCTTCATCGCATTCATCAATTGCATCAATGCAGATCGTGGTAGTGCCCTGATCTATGAGTCCAAAGAGAAGCCTTATTGCATCGTTCCATGCAGGACGTGCTCCTTCTGCAATTGCAATATCGCCCCTTTCCTGCACCATGTTCTCATAGGCGCGAATGACCTCTCCGCGCAATGGAACTGGGTGTCCTGGGTGAGCGAGCCCTGGGCGAGCGAGCTGTGCTATTAGGCAGCACACGAGGGTCCCGGGATCTTGCCAGCGTCGATCGGAATCGTTGCGCGAGAAGAACGCGTAGGCAAGAGGGCCAACTGGCGCATGCGCGTGTTTGGTCTGGAGGCTGTCAATGATCGTGGACCTGGATTAGAATTAATATTGGCTTGCTATTGTGACGAGCAGAGTTAAGAGAGAAGTCAGACATACATCAATGTACTCTTGCCCGTGGCCGCTGGGAATCAGGTTAGTACTCTGTTGCTTGAGGATAAATGGTACCAACGTAGAGCTTACGGAGTCCATGGAGCCATAACAATTCTGATTTGCTGGAGACACGCCATTGCTTGTAGTTCGCTTCCTCGAATATCCAGCGCCCCGCGTCAGGTAGACGAGCCTCTAGCTTCCGTTTATGAACCTCGTCCAGGGGGAGGCGAGCCAGCCACTTGAAGATACGGCGCTCTTGTTCGTTCCTTTCATGCTCTGTACATAGCGATAAATGGTCAGCTGAAAACCAGGAGGTATAACGAAATTCAACTTACCTGTCCAGCTGTTTGATAGGTTGACCAAACCATCTCGGATGAATTGGATAGGCTCGTGGAAATACTCCAAGCCTTCTCTCAGAGCATCTTGCTCTGTCTTGATCGAGTCCAGTTTGGCATCTGAGTCTCTGCTAGCTGCATAGAAAGAGCGAAGTCAGCCTATAGCTGGCGAGTCGAAGTCTGTGCAAGATTGTTTACCTCGAGCATCAATCAATCGCGCCGACTCATCTGCAATTCGCTGTTGCTCTTTGATCTCATCCATCCATCCGTTGAGCTCATCATAGGCAAAAAGGACGCCCTTCGTAATTCTCTCTATTTGGTTTCCGAGAAGGTGAGTAATCCTGGCAGTCAACCTTGGGAGGCATTCTTTCCAGAGGAAGGAAAAGACATACTGAACGTCCTGGTGGTAAGGTATTCTTCCACCTTGAGGAGGTACTTCAGAGCTGTAGCATATAGCTTGACCAATGCCTTTTCCAGTAAATCTTGGAGAGGGAATGTGGGATGCAAATACAAACGCTCAAACAAAGCATATCGTGGAACCAAGCCGGAGAAAATGTCAATTCCTTCACACACAGTCTGATTATTTTCAAAATCCTTCACCGAAACCTAGCGTGCGCCACCAGGTTAGCCTTTTCAGCCGTAGACATCCGAAAGAATCACTGCACAGACCTGAAGAGCCAACTTGATTGCTGCCCAGGGGATTGCCAGGTGGGTGGGGTCAATCGCAGCCACAGAATCACCGATGTCCTTGAACTTCGAAAGTCGTTGCACCACCCGGCCAAGCACCTGATAGAATTTCGAGCCTCTCGCATTTCTATTGCTATTGCACTCTGCTTTCTTGCTTTCGGCACTGGACAAGACGCTTTCGAGGTCCACCAATTCTTGGTTGCGAGATCGAATCTTGTCTTGAAGTTCTTTGTCGAGTGTGTCAATAGCTTCTTTCCAAAGGTCTGCTGCCAAAGAGTTAGACAATATATCAAGAAAATACAACCATATGTATTTATCAAATTTTCCATCTTGCCTTTGTTCGTCATCTTGTGTATCTATGTTTGGTGTGTGTGTGTGTGTGTGTGTGTGTGTGTGTGTCTACGATGGTACAATTCCTTTGCCATCGACAACCCTTACGCTGATTGTTGGCGTGACGTGTCATTTAACTAGGATGCTGACACTCGTGATAGTAAATTCATCTCTACATAATTTAACCAATCAACAATTATCACCTATTTTAGAATGTGCCACAACGGCAGCGCGAGAGTAGGGCGTTGGCGTTGCGCCGTAACGATAGGATAGGCGTCAGCTCTTAAGGCTTCGATACTTAAACTGTTTATCTTGAAGCTCTATACCATATTCATTGAAATAATAAGTGCCAAATCAACCACGCCATCTAATAAATGGATAACCTACTTAACCTAGGCTGCGCCAAAACCCGCCCAACCCGAAACGCAATCCAATGCAACCCGGCCCAACCCCCCTACCGAGCTGGGGTATCGGTTGGGAGCCAAAAACGCCTTTAAACTAGATGCAATTACAAAATCAAGCCTCGTCAATTAAAGCATTGCTTCGTACAAGATCAAGGAGCTCCCAGAGTCCGTTAAATTGCACGATAAACCAGGTTTTAAAAGCCTGCCAAGTCACTATGCAATCCGTCGCCTTTCTTGAGAAAGAAGTGAGCGAATTACGCGCCGGCAACGAGAAGCAAAAGCAAAAGCGTACTAGATCCCGGTGGCAGATAAATTCCCAAGTTCTCCCATATCCTCTTTAGTAAACACTTGACTTCCATTCTCCTCTACTTTGCGGATCCAACCTTCACGGATATCGGAAGATTCCTCTACCTTTTCCCTTTGTATCCACTTTGCCTGCACCCGAACGCCAATATTTCGTGACGTGGCTTTCTTCCTCGATTTCTCAATAATCCTTATAGCTTTGATGGACTTGGTGTGACACTCTGTCTGCGGTAGTAAATAGGATACCTTTCCATTGAATATGGTATACTAACTGAAGTATAGGTTCTCGCAACCAAGAAAAGTATCCTTAACACCGTATTCGTAAGCGAACGGGAAAAAGCCCGCCATTTCCTAGTTAATCACACCAGCTAGCTCATATTTCCCAGGGGATGATATTCTAACGACAATATTGCGAGGTTCGAGGTCATTGCGGCAAAAGACAACACAATGCTGGAGTTCATCCAGATCCGAATGGAATAGGTCAATCTGGCCGATATCATCGTATTCAGACTGAGCCAAAAGCCCGCTATCAAGCCCTAATAACTTGCAGACTGGAGGTCTACCCACTCCGCTCTCTTTATGGTATGTTCTTATGGGACTAATACTAGCTAGGCAACGGTTGGGTCTTCGTAGAGCGGCCTTTCCCGATATGGTTTAGCTTTATCTTCCATACTCTTCAGTCAAGAGTATGAGCGGGTTGCCGGTCTATGACACCCATGGACGTGTGGAAACGTGTGTGTGTCATAGTAGTATGTGTCATACTAAATAAATCCCTCTTCCTCCCCAACCAGCAACAAAACCTTCCCTGTACAAGATATCAATTGAATAGATGCTCACCATGACTCGACGCGCCTTTATAACTTTTTGCAATACTTTGCGAGTCCGTGTGCCACCCCCTAAGGTCGAACCAGTCAAACCAGTCGAACCCGAGAAATCCAAAAATTCCAAGACACTCTGGAAGATCCCTTCAGAAATAGTGGAAATTATCTTCCAACTTCTTTCCGACCTAGACCGAGCTTGCTTTGCACTGAGCTGTAAGAGGTTGCATGCCTGCTATATCTCATATAACAGGCAGCGTGGAATATGTGTCCTATCAACATTGCCTAGGACATTACTACTTCGTCGCCTTCAAAACGAGCGTTGGGTGTACTGTGGTAGATGTCAAAATCTTCACCGGTACTCTAGATGGCAGTTTCTAAAATTTGATTGGAGATGTGATCCAAAGCCCGCTATATCAGAATGTAATGCTTGGTGCGACATCCAACACGATGACAAAGTTGACATTTGTCCATGCTCGAGTATCACATTCCATCAAAAACAACATCCAATTGAGCACTTTCAGTCTCAACAGGAGACTTTAAGACGTTCATCTTATCAGAAATTATCTGGGACGTTTACACATCTCTGCACTATTCAGCATCCTCTAGCACGGGTGTCTGTCCTAACTCGAGCTCGGCCCAACAAATTTTCCAAGACTTTCCAGGTGGAAAATCAGTTCATTTTCCAGGCTTCCAAAGAAACAGCTTTGTTAGGGCTCTTCCAAAGGATCAGCTCTAGACTAAATAGGTACGAAACCGAATTCTGGCTAAAGAACTTCCTTAATCAAGCTCAATCCAACTTCTTTATTGGGGATGAAAGCTCTAACTGGTACCAATGCCATGGCTGGAACATTGCGGGAGGTAGGCCATATGATTTTAAGATAACGCTACTCAGAGATTTGGGGGGCGATAGGAGGCCCAGCAAAGGGTGGGAAGGTAATTGTTATAATTAGCAGATTGCTCGTTTTGCTCCTCACTTTCCAAATTGGCTGTCATGGGCTGACACGATATCTTCCAACTTGAACTTTTCTTCAGCCTAGAAGCACCTACAAGCCTCAATACCAATGTGTTAGCTGTTTTCATTAACCAGGCTTCTATCACTTATACATATCGCAACAGACTCGCAAACTACAATATGCATATCAATCTCATACCTAAACAGGCTGTAACGTGAACAAGAAATGCGTATAGAAATACAGAAGTTGTATTCGTTTAGGCTAGATATATTCTTCAATAAGCTGTCACCCTTTTTTCAAAAACACTCTACTTAATCTCGTCTATGTGATATTGCGAGTATTGTGCAGCTTCTAGCCATTCGATGGATAACAGTATACATGTAATCCATGCAAATTCTTCTGTTTATCTTTTGTCTCGCCATTTACACATACCCAGGCACCTAGGTAGGTATTATATATGTTTTACCGTAGGGCTTTTTGTACAAAGCAAAAAGAAGGTGATACCTACTGTAGTGGGAGAAACACGCATAGATCTGATTAGATGCCTTGGGCATCTAATCTCCCAGATAGTCTCATAGGCCTCACTCACCACAGGCACATCGCAATATCATCTTGTCATCTACCGTCATTTCGCTATTCCTGTTCATCATGGCTCCCACTGTACTATTCTAGGCCATTTACACTGCCCACCATCCTCAGGTACAGGACATCACTCTTTTCTGCCGTCCTGTCTGTTATGTCAGACCGCCAGCGCGCTCTTCCTACTTCACTACGTAGGGGTCACTAAGTCTTTCCCCATTGCCGTTTTCCCACTAAAAATGACCACGTTTGAACCCTGTATTTTGTGTAACCTATAGGGTAATAATATTTTATTCAGCTTTACTTAAAAATATAACTACTAAATCAACAAAAAACTTCTTTCCGAATAGTCTATCATATATAGTTGTTAAATAGTTACAGATTGAAATGTTGGAGTTAGTTGGAATGTCAATTATATATAGGCGCCAATACTAAACTCGCGACTTTGAACTTTTGCTTAGGGTTGAAAATTAACAGATCTCTATTAGTAATTCCTAGTAAGATATTTTGTACATGTAGATTGATATTTTCCCAATTTTAATTTATATGAAAATAATTAAAAAATACATTACTGTATAAATTTAAGAAGATGGATAAAGTTAGTTTGGTGGGGAAATGGCAAATGGGTAAAGACTTATTGTCGGATTTTGCAGGTAGAGAAGGGTTGAGAATAAACCCAACGGGGCAAAGATTTCATGAGCTGCATCAATGATTATCGCGAATGTGGTCTAAAATAAGTTGGGCCTGCTCGTAATTTTCCTCCAGGTGCCACAAATTCCCCTTTTTCAATCTCCGTGGATTCGGACTCCAATTGAGAACCGATTCGTTCACATCATCGTACTTGTAAACCCTCATATATTTTCCTACCGCAACAATCCCGTAAACAGGGCTACGGTCTGAAGGATGGCGTCTGCCATGGGTCGACGACAAGTACTGACAGAGCTGATCTACTCCTTCCGCCCACACAGAGGCGTGTGTCTCGTACCCAGCTCTCTTGCACTGTACTATCAAGAACTTGTCTGCAGTAGAGGGATTTTCTTGATAGTGGAAGGTATGCAAGTCGGAGTATCCCTTCTCTCCGGACTGTGCGGTATGTTCATCCTGCGGGCGTGTTATATAGCCTTCGGACACAGGGAATTGGAAGCTCAAAATAGCGTTCCATACACCATAGAGGATTGACTCCGGGTCATTTCGTTCAATTCGATCAAGCTCCTGCGCTATGGCATGGATGGAGCGATCCTGAGATGATATTTGCAGGGTTTATACCATCTGATCTCTCTCTTTTTCTGTGTATGAAATTGGATCATGTGACAGCTCTTGTTGTAGCTGCATCTCGCTCTCGGAGATCATCCCATCTCCGTCGTCACCCACCCCTGCAGTCTCAGCAGACTGTATATCGGATGGTGAGTCTGGCTGTGAGTCATCTCTCACTTTGCTCTCAGTTCCAGCTTCGTTTGTCCCCTCCGTCACCTGCGGTCCCAATGTTGTCTCTGCATGCTCTGCATCCGGGGTTTGTGATGCTGCTGATGATGAAAACGGGGTTAGTTCCGGCGTAAACGGTGGATTTTGTATGGTCTGGGAGGATGGGAAAGGTAAGGTTGGTGATAAAGGTGAGGTTGGTGATGAAGGTAAGGAAGAAGGTAAGGGTATATCCGCTGGGAAAGACCCTAGCATATAGTCTCTGTTGTTTGCTATTTGCCTTTGCGTCGGTCTGATCGATGTCGGGGTAGGAGGTGTGAGATCAGATGGTTTTTGGCTGACAAATGGTGTTTGCTGCCTGTCACCATGCTCTCTTCTCTCACTTCTCCCACTTCTCTCACTTCTCTCTCTATCTGCATCTACAGCTAGATATACTCTGTGGCTGGAGATGTTCGGGGGCTGTGTTTTTTACTAAGGCAATACCGTAGAAAATAGCACTTGTATTAAAAGCTGACTGCCAAGAGTGACCTTTCCACTAGTCCATTGCCAGCAGGTAAACTCCATTGCCAACAGCGCTTCCCCGTCCGATATGGTGTAATAGGGTGTCCCAGTGAAAAGACCACGGTTCTGCGTGGCACGCAATGATACATGTGAAAATATTGGCAGACTTGATGCGTAAATTGATGCAGATAAGGGCGTCGAAAAGGAGGTATGAACCATATGACTCGTGCTGGCCCAAGTACCTTGACCTGAGCCGATGTGCTTTTGGAATGAGACGGGCTGTGAGCAGAATATATGAGAATTTTCCGACAAGAAACCAATAAACGACTTGATTCTCAGAGCTTGCCGGAGTCTGCCATGCTTCCGTTGGGGCTGAATCAATCATTTAGGATTTTACTGGTGTGTTAGTAGAAACCACGATACAAGTTGCAGCTCCTGGTCCTCGTCCCGATCTTCTGGCTCCTTCATTTGTGCCCTCGCCGTGTCGAGATTCGTCCGTTTCGTCCAGTTCGTCGAAATCACTTTCGTGCGCAAGTATTGAGAAAGTATCGAGAAAGTATCGATCAAAATCCATGCTGTCATTCTGAAGGTTTGACTCCATGGCATAGAAGTGGAATGAAAGAAGTCCGAGACCCTGTAGGGAGCACTCCGTACTCCGTAGATATACCACGGTTGGAGTGGAGAGATGATCAGGGAGCCCCGCTACTGCAGGGGCTCGCGGCCCCCACCTGGGAGGATCATCGGCGGTGGCAAATAGCGGGGCTTTGCAGGTTGCCGCGTATAAAGCGGCATTATGCCCCGAACGGACTTCCGTCAACACTTGAGTATACCATGACTGGTTCAACTTTCACGCCCCTACCCCTTGAGCTTTGGGGATTAATCGCAGGCCATCTGTCAAATGCCGATATCAAATCTTTGCGCCTGACTTGTACCCAAGTGAACAATGCAGTCCCTCTTCGCATCGACCGAGTTTTTCTTTCCGCCAACCCACTTAACATAGAAGTCTTTCGCAATATTGCCTCACACGAGAAGTTCCGTCATTCAGTGACCGAAGTGATCTGGGATGAAGCACGCTTGCCACGGGGCCCACAGCGAACGAATCAAACTGCCCAGGGGCACGAATTACTCTCAGACGATGATGAGCCCAATAACACCAGAGAGTGGGCTAAAGTCTATTCCGAGTATTTCAGAGAAAATCTCATGAGCCAGCATCAACACGACGAAGAGAGCCGATGTCCCAAATGGTTCAAAGACGCCTGTGAAGAAAACCTCCGAATCCTCAGGAGCCGAGAAGGAGCCGATGTTGATAGACCTGGGCATATTGTATGCAGAGAGCAGATCCTCGCTCAGCCTCCGCTAGGGGAGTGCTGGAAACATTATCAGCATTTGCTTCGTCAGCAAAACGATGTCCTTACCGGCGATAGCGATTACGAAGCATTTTTATTTGGCGTGAAACAATTTACTGTTTTGAAAAGGGTCACTATCACACCAGTGGCTCACGGATACCTCTTCGACCCGCTCTACCCGACTCCGATGATTCGCGCGTTCCCAAAGGGCTTTAACTATCCCATTCCGTGTGGCTGGCTATTTAGGAGAGCGATATCAACACCTGCTACCTCGTATCCGTGGAACCATTATCCGGAACTCAGAGAAAGATACCGCGGATTCCGCAATGCTATGCGTGTGCTAGCTAATGAACCAAATTCTGTCTCTGAGCTCGTGATGACTTCCAACTTTGTCCCCACGGGAATCAACTGCACAATCTTCGACGAGCCATGTGAAGAGTATGACAACTTTGCTAAAGTGCTTCAGAACCCGGGCTTTCGCCGTCTGGATATCTCACTGCTTGTTGGCGGAGAAGATGAATCAGACCTTGAACTATGCTGGCGATCTTTTCTCAACGGTCGTTTGCGCTATGCACTCAGTGGTGCAACAGAAATAGAAGAGTTCAGGCTGTACACCACTTTCGACGAGGATATTCATGCTGGGGAACTATACCCAGTGATTCCTCTAAATGGTATTGTACCAGTAGAAAAATGGTCAAATCTACGCCACTTTGCACTGTCCGGCTTTGTAATCTCACAGGACGATCTCGTCTCGTTCCTCAGCACCCTGCCAACATCCATTAAATCTATTGAACTGAGCATGTTGGAATATCTTTTTGATACGGACTTGTATACCTTACTAGAAGAGATTCGGCGAATGGTATCCGAGAAAACGTCATGGAGAGACTCGAATGCCGCTTCCAGACCCACAATCACGATCGGAACGTCAGATTCGTATGGAGAGCCCGAGAATTATGGAAGGGCTAGATGGATTGAAAAGGAGGTTCATGATTTTCTATACGGTGATGGGGAAAATCCCATCGAGGAATCATTCCCTCTTCAATTCCCAGATGGGACGGGCATGCTGAAAGACGCATTTGATACCAGTTATCAACGCCCGAACGTGAAATGGGATGATTTAGTATCGTTGAACATTTACAATGAGAGTTTTGACCCATTCAAATACTGAACGGAACTGATCAATTGGAACGATACTGCCCACGAGGATGGCACGAGCGCATCTGGGCCTCTTTCTCCTACACTGCCAAGATTACACTGTCTGTTCATCTCCCAAGAGCCAATTTTACTACTCAGGCGTCTGGTAAATGTGGTTAGCGGATTTGAAATCAGTTGATCTTCATGTACTCACGAGTTGTAGATTTTGGACTTTGAGTAGACGACGCAGCAACCGATGAGGGACTTTGGACTCTGGTTGTCTGAGTATTGGTCGGCTTGGAGAGCTGCACACAATAAGACGAGCTGCTTTGAAGTGTACAAGGATAATTGTAACCGGTAGCATTCTTCTCGAGCGAGGGGTTCCATATAATGAAGTCCTTGGGTTGTCAGCATTGACATATCGAAAGGGGATTTTGAGATCCCGAGGAATTCTAGTCCATACCTCTTTCGGAACGTCGATTGTCATGGCCATTGTCCAGCAATCCGCGAGCGCATTGTCGGTGATGTTGTTCATCCAAATGTAACTAATCGAAAATGAGCCAGTGCCTCGAACAATTGGAAAGCGCACTCACTCGTAACAGTCCTTTCTAGTATCCTTGGCAAGAGGAATGGCAGGGATGGAGTTGTTCTTCAAAGCGCCGGCAAAGTCGGGTCTAGAGGCCGACGAAGGAACGGAGGTCATGGAGACTTTGCTAAATCGATCTGAAGTACTTCCAGCATGGCCCGAGTAGGTTGTAATATCTCCAACAGCCTGCAGACAGTAGTACACATCCTTTTGGAGGTTTGTGCAGGTCTCCGTGAGCTCGGGGTTCACAAACATGCTGCATAATTGTTAACTAGACTTTTCAATCTCTTTGAATAATGGCACCGAGACTCACAAATCAGATCTAGAAATACCGGTTTTCTCTGTGACGGTGTCGCAGGTCTCATCTTTCCCAATTTGATAGTACTTGGCACACTTTGTATTTGTCCCAGAGACAATTGGTGAGGGCACAGGACTAGAATTTCTGTGAGTATACACAAGTCAACCGCTTTTCGAGTTCGTCAAAAAAGCTTACGCTATGGTGGTGATAATGCTTTGCGAGCCAGTTGCACCACTGGAGGCCGAAGAGCTGGTGGCAGGAATTGCATAGTCACCGGATGGATTACTGACTCAAAATATTAAATTCTAATGTCTATTAGAAATTATACTCTAGATTTAGCACTACAAATCAATCCACTATTTTTGTCCGAATACTAAGCCCAAAGTATTATTATCTCAATTATTTGAGTAATAGAATTACCCAAAAAAACAGTGACATTCTTCATAAGTTATACAGGTTACGTTTTTCTCTATGTTTACACTGTTTACAGTCCTATGGGAGTCCTATCAGAGTCCCATGGGAGCGGACTGGACCCTCTAGTCCCATGCTTGGCACTCCCATGGGACCACTCCTATGGGAGTTGGCAAGGTCTAGTTGAAGGGGCGACGACGCACAGGGCGCTATGACGCTAGACCGAAAAGGCCAGTGCCAGGCCTAATAACGTAATTTACGGAAGGAATTCTGACCATCCGATATGGTGTAGTGGCTAACATCGCCGTCTCTCACACGGCAGCCGGGGGTTCGATTCCCCCTATCGGAGTTTTTTTTCATTTTTTTGTCTATGGCTTTAATATAACAAGATTATCTGTAACTAACTACACATAGTTATAGAGTTAGTGGTTTTTCTGCATTAGTACATTTGGTCTACTGAGTATGTGAGTGCATGCAATTTTGTCCATGCATGGGCAGCTTCTCGGACTGCACGTACATGATGTCGGAGCTGATCCGCCTTGCTGGAGCATCGCGACACGCCAGTCAGTACTCAGTTGACCCTGACATCAGATCCCAAAAGCGTCCCGTAGCGCGTCTGGGAGTCTGGGCATGCTTGCAGTGGGCCCGAATCCTGGTGGATACAGCTGCTGCTAGCGATGCGAAGTAGGGGAGAAATATGTTTAGTCTCGCGGGGGGTTGTGACCAGGAAACCGCGGGAGTGCAAAGACGAGATAGAGATAAAGAGAGTTCTTGATGATGAACAAGAGAGGGAAAGTCAGATGCAAGAAAGAATTCAAAAAGAAATGGTCCCTTCGGATTGTGGTTTCAATGCCGGAGCGTCTACTGCAGTCCATCTGATGGTGCCGTGAACCGAACATCCTGCATACCCTTTTGGATATGGTCGTGGGGTGGTCTCCCCATCTGTCCTGTTTAAGCAAACAGGATGCAACTGGCTCTCCGTTTGAAACTGTGCCTACGTACCTTTTGTGTCTTTGTCCTTTTACCAGTGTCATTCTGCCAGCCTACACCTTTTCTGCGAATTCTCTTGGTCCCTGTCGACCCTCAACGACGTGGGGCCCAAGGACCGGCTTTCTATGCCCGACGCGGCAAACGGGAATTCATTACGCCAGTGGTTTCTGGCATTAGCTGATTGACGCCCACTAGTGAGCGGCATGCTACTCCATCTGCAACTGAATACTCTAAGTGGGATGTGTTGTAACAAGTGCCGACAGAACAAGGTGTGTCATATATGAACACCGAAGTCTACATGAGCAACGTGTTGGAAGCTTCAGAAACTCAAGAGAGAAGACAAGACATTCAATCAATCAATCAATCAATCAATCAATCAATGCACACTCATCAGACCACCAAACCTCCATCTTTACCACTCTTGTCTAACCATACACCGCAAGACCACTCACACGTCGACACAATGGCTGCTCCCGCTTGCAAGACAGTCCAGGAGTACGGCCTATGTTTCAGTGATCACAAGTTGCTAGACAAGGGACAGCTCAGAACATATGACACCAGTAAAGCGTTTGTACATGCCCTGCAACATAAGTGCTAAATCATGGATGCGTCTTGGGTTGGGTGGCCCACTCGCTTGTGACATACGTTATTGTATTGGCTCCATTATGAAGGTCCTGCTCAAGCTCCTGCTCAATTAATTCCCCGATACCGAGGTCGTTCTCTAGAAAGACTGCCATACGGAGTATATTTCGTATCTGGGATAAAGGACGAGCACTACCCTGGCCTGACCCATGGGACCGTGCTATTATATAATGCGCTAGTAATTTAGTATTTGTAATATTTGCTTGAATTAATTTCATATGGCAAGAGATTCAGGGCCAATCCCAAAGTTCATCATTGCAACGAAAGGCCTCCCGAGAGAGTGCAAGGTTATAGGCTCTTTGTGGCGTGTGAAGGGACAGCGAGATATTACAAGGCCTCGGTAGTCGAGGTCCCCATGCGTCCCTCCTCAGCAATTTTCTCCTTGTCCATGGTGTCAACGGTGCCAGAGCGGGTATCGCTGGAGGGAGAGGAGCGTTTCTCTACAATGCTGGTCTCGTCCGAATTCGTCGTGTCGGCAGCATCTAAGAATTGTCAGCGTCACAAAAACAATCAATCACGTTGAAATGACCACAAGGCTTACCAGGTTGAGGCTCCTTGGGTGGGGGGCAGTAAAATCCAACAGCGAGGCAGATAATCATAAGAATAATCTCCTCGAGCACGCCCATGCAGAGATTGACGGTGGGGTGGGGCTCAAACAGGTTGAACCGCGCGATGGTAGTGTAGTCACCTAAGCAGCCGTAGACGGTGCGCACGATGAGCAGTGGTACACAGGCGTAGACTGAGTACAGGATGATCTTCTCATTGCGAGGCATCTCGTTGCGGTAGATGGTCAGGTACCCCAGAATGGCCAGCAGGAGACCCAAGCAGCCGACGAACATGCCCAATGCGGCTTGGAGCATGGGGGGTATGGTGTAGCTGTCGAGGGCCTTGATAGCGCCGGCGATACCAAGGGCCAGCCCGATCAAGCTGACAATGCTGACAAAAATAAAGATCCATTTGGAGAGCTTGTTGATCGAGGCGTTTCTGAACGATAGATGTCTACGTCAGTCTCGAGTCACGCGCAGGTGAATATCAGGTTACGACTTACACTCTTTGTAGCAAACCCACGGCAGCCAATGTTAGGGGAGCGATGCCCAATAAGTCGCATGTGATTTTTGTGGTGACAACATTGATCGAGTCGTGAGTGATGGTGATCAGCTGGCATATAGCGCCAGCGATTCGGAGACAGGCGAGGATAATGAGGAATCTCCAACATGATGCCACGGCCTTCATTCCTTGCTGGTAACACAAAAGAATGGCGAGGAAGAGGCAGGGCACGAAGACGATGAGCTGCAACAACGCGATACCATCTTCATAGCTAAACGTCATCTTAGATCGAGAGGGGCCGGAGCGCCGAATACAGCATTGTCTTGCTGATGGCGAATTGATGGGCAATCTAGATTATAAGGTCAGGGCAGGGAGGGATTGAAGGCCCTGGCAAACCGGCTGTGTGCACTTGAACATATAGACGAACGAGGGATTCCACGGCAACTTGAGGGTTTCGGGCATCTCTATGTAGAACAATTAACATCGAGCATACCCCATTAGGAATAGGTGATGATGTGGATACCTGTGGCTGCCGCTCTGCTAGTCTACTACTGGACTACCCGAGCATCGCCCCAGCGATCTCCTTGGTGGCGCTAACTCCGTCAGCTTATCTGGCGCTATTCCGTATCCGTCACCGTTTTGTTCCTTTTGCCGGACTCCAAGCTGCCCATTTTGGGTACCATTTCCCAAGAGTTGCCCACTAGCCTACATTAGTGAGATTGACCGACGCAACCACCATCTTACTGGAAACACGCGCAATGTCCGTCTCCTTCCCTTGAACAGCCTACTTTTCCGCGTAGTTTTCTGTAACAACCCTATTATTTTACTAGTGTCGACTGTTAGAGACCTCCGTTATCGTTTCCCGGCGGGACTAGCACTCTTCAGGATTGTTACTATATGCAGACAATGTCAGTCCGGAGGATAATGAGTTACGGTTTTATTTATACTTGTAGCAATCCTGCCCAGCAGAGATCCGGGCGACATCTAGCCGGCTTTCGCTACACGTATCCCCCGATATGTTATAGTATGCGTTTTGGTTTAACTTTCGATTTGCGGAAACGTATACTTGTGTAACCCTATATGTGCGGTGTATGCTCTCTATATACAGCCCGTCGCTGTATGAAATATCTAAATTTACATGATGCTTCCATACTATCCGCTCAATGGTGGACGGAGGTTGCTTGATTCAACAAAGTTGGCAAAATCATCTGCCTGCGCAAGACCCGTTTGGCAACTGATTCTGCGCAACTGGGCGGCAGTCCACGCACGGGTCTCGTGATCGAGGTTGTGCATGCAGCCCACAGTGAGGAGAACCCAGCAGGCAAAGTAGCCGCCGACGGCCAAGCCGGCGTTGTTCTTGGAGCGCTCGTGCTGCTGCGCCTGCTTCTGCTGTTGCAGCTCCTGCGCCGGGGAAGTGGCGTAGCCCATGAGCTGGGGCACGGAGGCGAGTATCTCGTCGCGCAGGCGGACGATGGTCCGGGTGGCCTGGTGCATACGGTCGGCATAGTTGTTGGCGAAGAACCAGTTGCTGTCGGTGTTAGCGCCGCGGAGGAGGAGGTGGCTGATGGCGTGGTTGGCCAGGATGCGACAGACGCGCATGCTGTTCCAGACGGAGGCGATCCAGACATCGTGGTAGATGTGGTTGACGTCGCGCCGGCTGTTGCTGGAGGGGTTCGATTTGACGGTAAACTGCCACTCGGAAGGGCACTTGGAGAATGTGCTCTCCAGGCGGTAGTCAATCTCGAACGCCTGTGAGAGGTAGCGCTCGAGGTCCTCAATGGAGACATTGGCACCCTTGAGAGGACCGGAGAGCATGGAGGTAGAGGCGGGGGAAGAACCGGATGCAGTAGAGGGGGAGTTGGAGGAATCGGAAGGGGCGGCGAGACCGGAGGAGGAGGCGCCGGAAGAGTTGGGAAAGAACGAGTAGCCGCCTGGGGAAATGTGCTGGTAGAGATCCAGAAGCTCGACCATGCCGCTGCAGGTGACCCAGTAGGGATCCGAGACGCTGATCGCGTTGGCGGCCTCGATGCGCAGCATGCGTAGGCTCGAGGGCATAGGGAAGCCGGAGCGCAGGCAGTTGGTGAGGAGCTGGGAGGAGACATCCTTAAAGATCTGCACGCCGGTTGAGGTGGAGAACTGGGAGCGGCCGCGCAGGTTGAGGAGCGAAGTGGCACCCTCAATGTGGTGCTTCCAGCCGTCGATAGAGGCCTTGCTGAACTCGTAGAGGGCGAGGACGAGGACAGAGACGATGGTGCTGTCGCGACGGGCGGCCTGGGGGTCGGCGAGGGCGAGATTGACACGCTCCATGGTGCGGGTGTACATCATCATGGACCGGGTCAACAGGTCGGCCTGGCTAGTGGTGCGAGCGAGCCCACCGAAGCTGAGAGCCAGAATGGCACCCTCGAGCATGTCATTGCCGCCGTCGTCTTGCGCCAGCATGCCCGGAACGTAGTCGAAGACGCCAGACGAAGGACCGGACTGCCGAACGACGTAGTGAGAGAGGAAGAAATCGAGACCGATGATGACGAGAGGCAAGGAGAAGGGACGCGCTATGACCTCGGGCTGACTGCTGGTGAAGTTGTTGTGTCCTAGCCATTGGCGGCCGCCGCAGTTGCTGCCGTCATCAGGCAACTGATCGAGAGTCACATCGTCGCCGCCTACTCTAGAAGCGCCGACACGGGAACGACGCCCAGACACGGAGGCAGAAACAGAAGCAGCGGATCCAGGACCGTCGCCCGATATCGGCATGGCGCTGGGCGAGGCATCCTGGTGGAGGGAGAAGAACCCAGTCTCGTCCGGGTTGAAAGGGTCATGGAAGCTGATCAACTCGGGCATGAAGCTCCCGCCGGCGAACGTCCCGGCTCCGACATCGACGTCGCTCATGTCCAGCATGGTCTCGTCGATGAAATCGGAGGGGCGGCTCGCGTGATAGTCTGGTGCGGAGGTGTATTGTTGTTGGTTCTGTGCCTGTCGTGGGGCTGTGTGCTCCACCGAGAGGCGGTCGGTTGGGGTGGCCGTCAAAGTCCTCTTGGAGACTTTTGAGCGGGCGCGGTTGATGACCTGGGTGCTCTCATCGCGAAAGATGAGGCTTGATGGATCTCTGTACCCGTGGCATTTCTGACCCGTGCGACAACATTGGCCGCATTCTGGGACAGCTTTGTCGCACTTTTTTTTGACGTCAAATGTAAGCCAAAATGTAAGCCAAAATGTCTTTTTTACTTTTTTTTCCCTCATGATTTTCTGTCTTTTGTAAAGGGGCGCAACCAGTAATGACTTACTCTTCTCTTCTTGGCGCGACAATTATTGCAACTTGTTGAAGGACGACCGCAGTAGACCATGATGGCGATTCTGCCAAGTGGTATGATGATCGTGGATGGATAGGCGGGGAAATGTGCCAGGCATCAGCCTAACGCACCGACCTAGTACGTAAATAGGAGAGTGGGGACTGTCCCGTTTCGCGTGGAGACACACGGTAAGGCTGGATGAGATGACTGCCAAGTTCGGGCAACGATACGGTAAAAAAGGACTGGAAAGGGAAAGCAAGACGACAAGACGATTTGAAGTGGGCGAAAACGTTGTGCCTAAATATACACACATACACACACACACACAATTTATTAGCGCCCGGCGGCTAAGCCGGAAGGACAGCTATCGTGATACAAGTTAGTACGATATGTAAAGATTATCTATTGTTATCTATGAATCTGTTGCTACCTAGGTAGCTACCTAGGTAGCTAAGAGGGCTTTGTCACATGGAGTATAAACCACGTGGCAGTTGCCATACAAATGTGTTGGAGCTGTCCCGTGATTAGCATGTGGTGTGTCACGGGACATCCCGGACCCACGTAGTTAGTTCTCTCTTCCTTTTCCTCTCCAGAGTCCAATATAGCTCAAAAGAGCTACCTGTATTCATGTGTAGCCTTCTATTTCTCTATTAAGTTATGAGGCCCTTGCTCGCGGACTACGAGCATCCAGATCAACGGTTGTTCCAAGAAATCAGAGTTTCTCATTATGGGGGACGCGCATCGGCCCGTCCCGCATCTACAACCCCCACACTCGGATCAGCGAATCTGTATTCAGCATCTAGACTTCAGAAGGCGAGACGTTGATAGTCTCAGAGATACTAGTCGCAAAGGAACGTTGATCTCGAGATAGGATTAGATGCTAGACCTCGAAGATGATATACTGATCCTAATAAAGAGATACCGATCTCAATAGGACTGGAGTCCCTGCTTCCTAAATGTCGGAAGGTGGATACCTTTTGGAAAAGACGACGAAAATAGTAATAAAAACGATGAATTTAATAATGTAGCGATGCAAAATAGATACAGGATCTAGATATAGAGGATGGACAGGAATTTGCGCGTGCAGAGAGATGAGGGAGTTGTATGGTGGTGAAAACTCTGCTTGAGACAGAGTGAACACTCTGCTCGAGGGATGGAAGCAACAAACAAGCCACCAAGGTTCATACTATAGTAATCTGACTTTTGTTGTCCACGATGAGATGGCAATATCCTGCAGAAATCTCTGCAAGAGACCGCATGTCACCCCTTACAGACCTTTGGCAACAAGCCGTAGATTTAATGCTATTCGCAAAGCCTAAATAGGCAATTCTCTTTCTCTTACACGGGGATGAAAAGAGATGTGTTGAAGCTTCGCTGGACCAAGGTTCCGAAATAATTTTTGATGTGAAAACTATCCCAGGGGTATCGGTATACTCGTGGCTCATTTGAATTGGGCAGGGAATAGGCATAATAGCGGATGCAAGGAGTTCCGGTATGTCGGTGCCTTTAATCTCCTTCAGGTTGCTGTACACCTAGACCTCTGTCTTGTAGAGATCCAACATATGACCATGAAGATAAGTTTCGTCTATAGTCGCACTCCATGTACTGCCTTCAGGCCTTTCACCGTCGTTCAGCCGAGTAACAAACTCTGATACACCGCCATCGAGGATGAATTGATGGTATTCCGTCTCTGTGTCTGGGGTCTAGGGCTGAATCCTTCGTCTTCTCGAAGCTGCGTCGTAACCAGCCGACCAAAGAGCTTCAAAATCATGTCGCCTTCCAATCCTAAAGCGGGGGATAAGTATCGCAGAAGAAAGAGTGAACGGCTCGAAGACTTTGATGATATTGGCATCTGCTGTTGCCTCCAATCCATCTGATGTCTTCAAATGTATTTTGATCACGTTGCCGACAGTATATGGACATCTGAAATGATTAGTATAAGTATATTTTAGGTCCACAGGCGGGGTACGTACTCAGATTCGTGGGTCATCATGATCAGACGTTGTCGCCGTGAGAATGCCACGGGGTTGATAGTGATGATAGGGAAAATTTTCCTGATACGCTGGGAGACTTGACGTATTTTGCAAAGTCTTTGGAGCAGGTCCTGACTGCAACAGGGGGCGGTTCGAGAGTGAAGTTGCAGACCTGATTTGGGCTTGGCGGCTATCTCTCATTCGCCAATGGTTCTTTGCCACGCACCGTTGACATTTGTCCACACACTACTACTTATATATATATAAGTCCTCACCCCTCACCGACCTTCCACGATCCTCCAACCAACATATCGTCATAGCACCAAAGAATTTTTCGAAAATGGTTAAGCGCAAAAAAGGACAACCCCCGATATTCGAAATGAAGGAACAGTGTCCAGGTGCAATAGGAATTTCAGGTTCCACCTGTGAGATCAATGGTGATATATTTAACCGATGGAAGCTTCCAATCCCGCCACCAGAACAGCGCCTACGCAAGATTGACTCTCGACAGCGCAACTTGCAAGACCAGAGTCTTTTCTTTCGACTACCTGCCGAGATAAGGAGGATGATATACCTTGAGCTTATGGGTTATCGGCGAGTACACATCCGATACGTATGGAAGGAACCACCGCCATTTAGTCCGCAGCCAAAATATCGCGGACGCCATTGGAATTGGTGGCACAGTGTCTGTCGCCATTCGGACGGTTTCCCCCAGGAACCTGATTATGATCTTTGTCAGGACTGGAGGAGTGAGGTGGCTAGGAACGAGAAAAACCCGAAAATTAACGGCGTGGAGTGGCTTAGGAGCTGCCAAATCGGGTGAGTCACTATCCCTCTAATATTCGTATAGTGTCTTACACTATTTTGCAGTTACGAAGAAGCGCTAGAAGTGCTTTATAAGACAAATGTATTTGCGATGAGTAGGGCGTTGGACACGCCTTTTCTGATGTCCAGACTATTGTCGCTACGCTGTGCCTCCTTCATAACATCGATGGATATCTCTTTTCCTGTGAGTATCTGTTGGCCTGGCTTCGACGATAATGATTGGATGACCACATATGCCACATTTTTCGATCTGTTTCGGGAGACCTTCCTCGGTGTGCATCGCCTACGGTTAGAACTTCAAATGGGGCCGTATGAGTATTTGGCCGAGCGTTTCAATCATGACAGGCTGAGGATGTTCCTTCTCCCACTGGAGAAGCTCTCACAAAGTCGAGAGTGGACTCAGCTGCAGCTTTGCGTCCCGAAGACCTGGCGCAGCCACTTTGGAAAGTCCAAAGAGATGATGCCTTGTCAAGCCAGGTGGGCGCTCACAGAGACTATATGGTCTTACCCCTGGTAGTGGCACCACCGTGCTTGTATTTAGCCTCACCAGTTGGTCTCATAAAGTGTTCTCTCGAGCACCTACACTTTTGTTATATTTGTTTCTTGAGATTTGATTTCAGAAAGGTATACTGGGGGTGAATTTATGTTATATCTTCTCCATGACTAGCATTGGATATTGTTTAAGCATAATAATTTGGGTAGCTCTTCGATGGCCCCGGGGGCTGTTAGACCATATGCACTTGGGGCGGCCCGTGGACACAGTTAGCTTAAGCCAGGATCAACCTTGGAACCCGAGGGCACGCATTACCAAATGGACTCAGCCTCCACCATTGGCCCTGTTTGGTAAATAACGGCTCTTTTCACTTGTTCTACAACAATTTGGAGCAATCTGGTGAGACTACAGGATGTAGGCTCAGGGAAGCAGATGGGAGAGAGTTGTATTGGGAAGAGAGGAAGCGAGCTTCCCACAACTATCTAAGCTAACTAAGGGTGGAGACCTAGACCCACATGTGGGGTCTCTAGGTACATACCTAGGTACCACAACACACCCCCGTAGGGCTCAACCCGAAAGCAGAAACCATGGTCAGCACTATCAATTTCCTATTTCCGGCTGCCATAGTGAAAACTGCCTATTTTTGTCGGTTTTTAAAATCATTGTTTTCACCTTTTTTTGTCGCTTTTTCAACATAGACTTTCGATGTAAGCTTCAGTGTTTCTTCTTGTCACGCATCATGCATTGTCGCATCTTTTCAAATTGCTCCCTCCCCAGCAGTTTTGTCAATTGGTTAGACTACAGGTTGTAGGCTCAGGAAGTAGAAAGGAGAGAGTTGTATTGGAGAAGGAGACGCGCTCCTACAACTACCTAGTCTACCATACTGAGGGTGTAGCCCTAGACCCACATGGGCCATCCTAACACACCCCCGTAGGGCTCATCCTAAAGCAGAAACCATGGTCCCATTTCCGGCTATGATAGTAAAAACTGCTTGTTTTTTATCGATTTTTAAAATCCTCCTTTTTATCTGTTTTTGTCGTTTTCTAATAGGCTTTATCGATTTCTATCTAGTATAGCTAAAAGAGGGCTAATAAGGTCGATACCCTATTATTCGAATAGGCGGATACAATTTATTACAATTTATTATACTATTTCTCGTTTAAAGCCTTTATAAGAGCCTAATGTGTAATTCAGGATGAAGCATGATTTAGCGAAGGCTTTTGATCGTAACTAATAAACGTTGCTACCTAGGGCACGAATTTCCTCAAGCACTAGCGGGGGATTTCCAAGGTATGATCTGACTTCCACTTAGTGATCCACTACTCGCAAAGAGTCATCACTTAGGCTTTCCGGTACGTGTTACTGTTGACATGCATGGTATGTCTTTATGCCTTTATCCCTTTGTGCAGACTGAGCCTTTGCTTTGTCAGTTTGATATATCAGTTTGCCATTTCTTTGTTAGTACAGGCTTCATATACAGCCTGCTTTCCATAGATTCATAGCATCCATCTTCTTCCCGATTTTCCCCTCCATGCTAGTTTATCTGACTATTCCTCCAGTATCGTAGCCCTCAACAGGTTATGACGCCCTCGTTTTTCCCCTTTGCTTTATCAAAGATCTTATAGATCTATCCATACCATACTACACGAGCATCTCCCCGCGGGGGAGTATCGTCATCACCATCAAGAATAGCACTATCAATAGGCTATATCTTGCTTCATTAGGAGAATAGATTTGAAGTCTATATCTCTCACTTTTCTTTGAGAATAGCTTTGAAGGCTATATCTCTTACTTTTCTTTGAGAATACTACTGGATAGTATATCTCACTTTGATTTGCATATCTCTTCAAAGGGGTGCATCTCACACTTCTTTATCACTTTTTACAAAGAGAGTATCTCACCGGAGTACTATCTCTTTTGACAAAGAAGCTTTGCAATTCGAAACGGAACACCGCCAAAGGATAGTGCATTAGGGATTTTCTGGCTTCCCTACGAGCAACAGCGTCGTGTGCACCAGTTGCTACACTCAGACGCCGCGGAACAGGAGAGGGCCTATGGCCGCAATGAGGAGCTTGTAAATTCCTCACTCCTTAGTTTCTTGCAGGTAGTTTGTGCGATGCACCCTGATGTGGACAGTGACTGGAATCCTGCTCGAGTACACTTGACCTTTGATTTTAGGAAGGTCAGGACGGACAAGGAGAACGAAAAGCTCGACTGAAACGTTTTTAGTCTATCTTGCATGCCAGATGGCTTTCTGGAGTCGAGATCAACGTTTCGAAGCCAGGCTATTGTGGAAGCGAAAGCTTGGGAACGCTCAAGCCATGAACCCGAAGTCTCTTGGCAGGAGACGATGGAAATGGTCACAGCCTTATTGAACGACCATCCGAAGAAGAGCCTCCAAAAGGATAGGTGCGCTTATTCAAGCTACTATGTTTTGGTTCTATACTAATATAACTGTTAGGGTGACGCTCTTTTCCCAGAATGGAAACGAGTTGTACATTCTCAACGCTGTTCACACGGATGGGTACAGACAGCATATGAAGGGTGACAAGCGAAAGCCTTTCGTTAAACAAGATGAGTTTCTGCGCATTCACAAATACGGACCATATTTGATCCATGAGGAAAAGGACATGGAATATTTTGCCAAGCTTGCCTTGGCTGTAGTACTTCGTGCAAGCGAAGAGGAGGCTGGAAGGAATTAAGGCTCACCAGTCTAGTCCTCGTTTGCGGGTTTGTGAGAACACCTATGTATGGACCTTTAAGAGAAGTTGAGCGTTTGAAGAAACATGATCATTCGAAGGCCGATAATGATTATGAGTTTTGGTCAAACGAGGTTATAGAAGTATCCATCGGTGGTGTACCATTCCTCCACCTAGGGTCAAGGGTTGGTATACCATGGTATTCCATGGTCCATGTGGTATGCCATGGTACACATGTATGTAGTCAAAGTAGCCTAGTACTTCCTAGGTCTCATCGTTTCTCAATCAAGACTAGAAGGATATTTCCATTAGTACCTAATGTACAGATGACCGGTATTAAGTACAAAGTCTTGTTTCGGGGTACATTCTGCAAATGTTGGAGGGGCCTTGAGTTAGCTAGGTCAGATAGGGCGGTTGAACCTTAGCTTACAGCGGCCGAGTTTGACGAGCATTGAGATTGGCGAGCTGGAGCTGGGCCTCCTCCAGACGGGAATACAACATCAGGATTTCAGCTTGCATCTCTTGCGTCGAGATCTCAATGGCTTTCACGTTGCGGCCATTGGTGGCGACGGCGCCTACTGTAAGTGCGATGTTATCTTGTAGGGTTTGATCACTGCTAGCGGTGCTATCATTCACGCTTTCAGCTACAGCTTCAGTAGTATTGATAAGCGTCTGATGGATAACCTTGTTATCTCTGACGTTGGCCATTGCCCGGCGCATGATATCCCGCGACTGGGGCTTTCTGGCTATAAGCCAATCAACCCCGGCCTGGCACTGGTCAGCAAGGTCTGTCGTCCGCTCGATTTCGGGTTAAATGTCTTGTGGGCTTGTAGCAGAAGATTGTGTAATCGCCTGGTGCTGGGAGCTGGAGGTAGTGGCGGGACGATTGCTTTCTACCGCTTGGTGGGCGGCGTTGGTAGATGTTCCCAAGGACCGGTCATGGCGGCTGGTCGTAGGGACGGGGTGGTGGCCTTCAAGAACTTGAAGGCGGGCGACCGAAGATTGCGCAAATCGGGGTTGGTTCGGACCAGCAGGTGGGAATTGACGGTAGGTGGCGGGCGTTCCGTCAGGCGATCCCGCGCCGAACGAAGTGCAGCGGGAGTCATTAGAATCCCAGTGGCAATTGGCGCAGCCACAAACCAACCCAACAGGGCCGTCGAGAACGACACATTGGGCCCACGGCCCATGGTCTCGTAGACACGAATCACATTCCGCATCCTGAGCCCGACCCACAACCTGAATCATCGCTGATTCAACGTTTGCCGCCTCGTTGCCAATCATTTCATGCATCCGAAGGGGGGTCCAGTGCGAGGCTCTGACATGCGTAGGACGTAGTAGCGGCTCACGCAGCTCGGTCATGGTAGCGAGGAGGCGGAGCAGGGGGGTCTTCAGGAACCGTGCATTTCTAGCTTTCGCCCATAGTGTCCCCATGATATGCTTTGCCCATTGCCCAGAAGGGCATTGGTCAGTTCCTAGTACAGTCGCGGGGAGAGACGCTGGTGTAGCCACTTGCTGGTATCCGTTGACCCCCAGGTTGGACACAGCAGGGACTCCGTACTCAAACCGAGACCAACCCTGGTGGGGCCCTCGGTGAGGCACTGATTAACGTGGGGGATTAACCCAAAACGAGAATCAGCAATGTGGTCATCCACTTGCTGGTCTGTAGAATTCGGGCTTCGATATGTCGGCATGGCTGGACCTTTCTTTGGTTGGGGTTATTCACCACGTCGTGCAGTGAAGACCGATTTGACCTTGTCATATTTATTTTTGAAGGGTTGGGACAACATCGAGTACAAAAACAGAGCGTCAAGCTTTCTGAAAGCCAGCCTGACACGCGCCACTGCAGCAGCCTCCAATGGAAAAGCAAAAGCACTCTTTGGAGGGTGGAGAGTCCGCTCTCTCAGCTTTCAGCTTTTTCACGGCCGCTTGCATGGGTGCCCTAAAAGCCTCCATTGTTAGAAAAATACTGGAATGACCAGGCTGAGGGAGAAGTTTGAGGCTGAGCAAACGGGGTGGATCTGGTGCGCAGCCCACAATCAGGTAGCATAGCTAGACGGCAAGGTCATTGCTTCAATTGCTTCCTCGCTTGCTTCTTTCTCACTTCTCTCTTGCTGCCCTGACAGAGATTTCAACCCATAACTCTCTTATTTGCATACCTCACACAATCTTCACTTCTGCATCCTCATCCTCGTTCTCATCTGTCCTTATATAATTCGTCAATTTCCATTATCGTGTCCATCCTCTACAACATTCCGGTGCCTGGGTAATATACCAATATTCTCCTTCATCTCAACTTTAGGATCTTCATCCACGAGGTCTTCATCCTACACCTTCGAAAGCCTCCTTACGCATTCATAAGTGATCTAGAACATTCGTTTCTCATACCACTGTCCTCAAAGTCCGACTCCTATATATCAGGCTGGCGGTCGTGCTTTCAGTGAGATTTACGGCTTGGCATCGTGGCTAGGAAAGTCGTCTTTTACCCCTACGAGGGCCAACTATTGAGGATTCCACAAGGGAAAAGTTTCCGAAAATTCGCTAGACAGGACCAACAGGAGAGGTAAGAAGTCGCCTACAATACTTGTTGAATAAGGATGGTTTGACTCAAGGCAGACCGAGGTGATATGTTTTGTTCTCACTCCATGAATTAGACCAGCCAAAGTCGCCCTTAGAATAAAGGTTACGCTGAAAGCGAACATCACAATCGAGCGATGGGACCTCAACCAAGCAACCGCCGGGGCTACTGTCGAGCCCATCTAAACAATGAGTATCATTCGAAAGAGATTTGCCAGTCCAAATCAGTACAGTTGGGACGCAGCGACGGCGCACAAGGCCTCGCGTCTGAGCCGCCTACGACGACCACAAGTGGCACTAGTCATTGACGAGCTTCAACGAGTGGTCCAGGATCCTGTCCCAGTTAAGCCACGCCTGCTCTACGAGTTGGACGACGGCTTGTTATGCTCTGCCCAGGCTGACGGCGACCACTGGCTCTGTATCCCTGATACCACCAAGGATGAGATCTTCGACATCGTACACGGTGGCGGATACCTGGACTTCTACCGCGACATAAGGGAGCTAAGAAGCTTCGCGCGTACATCGACCAGTACGACGAGTGAAAGAAGAACGGCGTGCCGTGCCACAAACCTTATGGATCGCTTCAGCCTATCCTCGCCCAGCCAATACCATTCCACACGCTAAGCATTGATTTTGTCATCGGATTGCCACGCACAAAGAAGGGCTTAAACGCGGTGGCGATTTACACATGTAGATCGACCAAACGCATTGGTTCTGCACCGGGTAAAAAGACCTGGAAGGGCGTTGACTGGGCAAGATCAGTCCTACACGATCTCCAAAGGGGCGATTGGGGTATACCAGTCGTATGGATCTCCGACCGAGACAAGAGATTCGTCGAGGTATTTTGGAAGGGCCTCTTTAGCGCATTGCGCACAAAGCTCCTATATACCGCGGCGTATTATCCATCTGTCGACGGTCAATCTGAACGTTCAAATCAAACCGCCGAGACCTGGCTCCGCTACTGGCAAAACCCACATCTGGGACGAAGGCTTGGCGCCAATGCAAGCGTCGCTCAACGCATCTACAAGCGCATCCATCGGTGAATCATCACATAAGCTTACGTTTGGCGTTGACCTTGGTATGCCGTGGAACTTCCATATCTCGGACTTGCTGGATATTTAATTCGATGGCTGTTTCATTAGCCCCATTCTTCGGTCTTTGTCAATCCGCACGGTGGATGCTGGACCGCATAACATTTCGTAGTAAGGGAGACAGAAGTTCTCAAATTCCGACCACTAAGTCAACATAGTCATACTATTTCGCATACAGAGATGACCTGAGCGTAGAGTCGTTACAAAGCTCTACCATCTCAAACCTACCAGCCCCAGAATCACGCATGGAGATGTCCGACGCACTCTGCTACCTGCGCCTCCGCCTCGGCCATCTCAAACAGACCCCCGAACAGTGAGACGACCTCGTATAACGGCCAAAGAGATCGTCGTTACCCCAACAGATGTTCAGAATGCTTCGCTGGGACTAGATTTCGAATCTGTCATGCGCCACCGGCCGGTCCCTAACACGAGGGAAAGAAATATTACATTCACGGCTGACGATCTGGCTGCGTGCTGCTGCCTTCTCTATCAAGCACACCTTCCCTAAGTTAAGTTCACCATGTCAAACTGAGAGTTCCCAGTTTCTTGTTGGGCGAACCCAAATCTTCATCCCACTACATCGATGCGCCATCCAGACTGACCACACGACAGATCGCAACCGAATGCCACCCCCTCCGGTTCCACCCCCTTGCCGTTCATCGTCTTCTACACATTCTCAATCAGCGGCTCATATAATGCAGCTTCTGCAGAGGGGTCCAGCGTTGCATCGTCTGGGCTTTTCTCGGCAGCAACCAAGGCAGAGACACTACGAATTGCTGGTGGTAAATGCTAGGCTACTATGCCTGTGGCAATTCTGGACTTTGAGTCTGCTATTGAGAGTCCTCAGTCATAGCACGTGCCTTACCGGGCTGGTGTTGCAAAGAAGGCCAATGAGACAGGTTTTCGTCTGTCGAACATATGAAGGAAATTTCAGAAGCTGTTCGGATTGTCTTCCCGGTTGGTCTTTTCCGACCACACAATACTGCCAGGCCATTTGAAGCTGATAAAACCATCAAATAGATATAAATTCCCATCGCCAGTGTCCCTATGCGTCCCAGGTCCCTATTGCTGCCCCGACATTATTTATTCCATTTGGTGGATGATTTTTTGTATCGGCACCGTCTTTTCTAGTTCGTCGCTGTGAATGCCTACCTAACGAGCTGTTTTCGAACCGACTACGCTCATCTGTTTCATGAATCTTAGTCCTTTTCAAAATATTGTCCATTTCGTATGCACATTCCTAGTAGTCGAATCACGAAAATGTATCCGCTTTGCGAATGTTATTGATTAGGCTGAAATAGAACTATACTAAGGACTATAGCGTACAGAGGGAAGCAGTGGTCGCGTGTGTCTCACAGGGAAATTTGACGAATCTCCAGTCTCATCCTCCACGCGCGAAACCGCTTACAGGTTACCCTGGCCGGCGCTGCCAGCAGGGTCGGTGCTAGCACCAGCGGCCTCGGCGAGGGTCTCACCCTTCAGGTTCGAGAGAACATCAGTGGAGGTGCCAGCGAGAGTGCCACCGTTAGCGTTGGCGACGCAGGAGCGACCAATGTAGGACTCGCAGGTGCCGGAGGCGCTGTCGGAGGAGAAAAGGGCACCCTCGAAGGAGGATTCCTCCATAACGGTGTCGACATTAGCGAAGTAGTTACCCTCCGCAAGGACGTAACCACCAGAGCCAATCTCGAAGGCGTGGCCGGAGTTGTCGTCCCAGTAGTTGTTGACAGCGTGGAGGTAGGTGTTGCCCTGGACCTTGGGGGCGCGACCACTGGTCTTGTAGAGGTAGTTGCCCTTGAAGGTGACCTTGTCACTGGAACCATCAAGGTACACGTTCCAGTAGTGGTGGCCGTCGCAGGTGGCAGACCAGTCGGATTCACCGTCGATGTAATTGTTGGTGATAGAGACACGGTTGTCAGCTTCAGTGCCCAGGACGTAGTGCTGACGACCAATGCGAGCAGTCTGGATGATACGTTAGTTTATGTAAATTGCTGGAAAGGTCTGAGGGAGGAACGTACAGTAATGTGGTCGAGCCAGACCAGGTCAGCTTGGTTGATGGTGATGGCGTCACCGCCCCAGACGTACTGGGGGTTGATGTCTGTGACAGCGATGTTCCTGTGATAAACCGGTTAGTGCGTGTTACAACGCAACTTTCGCGCTTAAAATCAAGACAGGTATTGAACGTACTGGACGATGACGTTCTCCACACCGTTGACAATGCGCAGACCACGGCCCTTAATAACACCGCTGGTGCCCTCACCGATCAAGGACTTGTTGGAGCCAACGGTGATACCGAGCATACCGGCCTTGTTGCTGGGAGATATGTTAGCATTGAGGGGACATCATTCCAAGTCTGAGTGATGGGATACTCACTAGGTGACAGAAGTGGTAGCGGCATCGGGCTGGTAGTTGGTGCACCAGTCGTCCTTGTTGATGGCAACCTGGCAGTTGGAGGCAGTACCCCAAGGAGTGCAACCGGTGCCGGTGGCGCTGCCCTCGGTGTCGGTGAAGTCGAAACTAGCATTCCGCCATTGTTAGTCGTCCTCCCACCCTCCATGGGGTTTCTACTCACGTCTTGCTCAGAACAATCACACGGGCCTCGTCATCACCGAGGTAAGAGACCAGCTCATCGGTGGAGGTAGGGTAGACAGGTGTGGCATTACCGCCACCAGTGGCGGAAGAAGCGAAACCCTCAGGGGTGCCAGAGACACCGACAGCGGCGACCTTGGAAGCAATGGCGGCAATAGCCGTGAGAACGTATGCGTACTTCATCTTGGAAGTTGATGCAAGTGGTATATAAAGAGTGACGAAAATAAAAGCAAACGAAACTGTGAAGCGAAACAAAGAAATGCAAAGAGAATGGATGAGAGAGGAATGGATCCAAGAAGGGCAGATGCTGTCTACTTATATAACAGCGATTTTAGGTGTTGAGGTATGTTTCAGCTGTTCAGTGCCTCTGCCATTAAACGGCTAAGTGGGTTAGGGCATCATAGCTACTCCTCCGAAATGAGAGTGGATGTGGTCTCGGAAGTCATCATGGATGTGCAAGTCCCGAGGGTGGATATGCTACCGCCGATCAGTCCGTAGATATAGTTGCTTTGGGAAGGCGATCGTCATCAAGCCCATCTCCGAAACACCCCCACTAATATTGGCCAATCAATCCTAAGACTGGCACCTCGAGAGACTCAGGAGAAATCAGAGAGCCGCGGACGGTTAATTTATGGGTGTTTCATCTAGATCGAAGGAAGTCGTGGTTGTCCACGTTTTTTTCCTGCGAGCATCATAAGTTCGATTCATTGGTGGACTTTTTTAAGTTTCTCCTCACGGCTGCGGAGTAACTGTATCCTTGTTCCTGAAGTGATTAAATGCCAAAGAGCGTCAACTCAGATGATACCGCCAGCATGACGTGGCTCGCACTATAACTATACGCTGTTTACGAAAGTGCGAAGATGTCTTTCCCTAGCACTGGGATAGTTTGCTGAAGAATGAGAATGCCGGACCCTTTTCACCAGCGAGCTTGATATCGTAGGACACCGCAGTAGAGTCAAACTATGTCGTAAGTATAGTTATAGTATCTTTGAACTTTTGGAGTGACGGCCCGCAGGACATGGCCCAAAGTGGGGTACAATTAAGCTTTGCATAGATTAGTTATCATTCAGCTCTACCTAGGCAAAATGCAGGTTTATTTGACTTACAAGCCTATATCTACCTAGGTGGATATTGGAAGAGTACATATGTTACTAACTCATAGTCGATACAACTACCTAGGTAACATCCAGGCCATGGATTCAAGCTCCCTTAAACTATAGCGTGCTCAGTAAGCCAACCTTGAAATTTCGGGCGCTCCACGGAGGGCTGCCTTGGCTGATTAGTCAAACCAGGCAATCCCGAAATCACCTCCAGGGCTGGGTAGGTCCACGGGTGAACTTCGGACTCATTCCACTCGAACGAATACGACTGGATACGGAACAATTATTTACCCCTTTCTCCTCCAAATTAACTGTTGTAATCACCTATAGGAGTTAATATTAATATAAGTACTAGCGGGGTTTCATTATAAGTATCACTAACAAGATTAATGCTAACTATGTTCTGCATCCTGCCCTCCATGCTCATGTACGAAATGTATGTCGTCTCTTATAATAAGCACCCGGCGGAAAGCAGGCTGCTTTTCTTTAAGATCAAATTAGTCGCGTACCGTTGAAAGCATTTATCCTCGAATGATATCTGTAGATAGATACCCTGTCCGCACTGGCAAGTATCGCGAGCGGAATTGATCAGATGTTCGACCTCGGAGCCAAGAACTGGTCGGTTGAATTCAAATCTTTGGCGGTGGTGGGTCCTCAACAACTCTAGCGGTAGCGATGTAGTTAGTTGAGACAAGACCTATAGGGATGATGGATATTCCTCGAGCGGAGTATTAAAGTTGGGACCCTCTGTGTTGACAGGAGATGTCTTTGTGAGCTCTGGCTTTAAAACATACGATGACATGACTGCCTGGGCAAAATCAGGAGAGAGTTCTATCTAGTCAGATTTTCCGAGCTCAGATATACACCGGTACTCTGCTGCACTAAAAGCCCACGTTAGGTGACTTCAGCATAACGGACTAATGAATGAAAAGTCTCTGAAGGTTCATCCGTTTTATTATCTTGCCCCTTTTGCTTCCTTGTCATAGCCTGACTCATATTGTACGCCGGGTTGCTCATCTTAGCAGAAACCAGATGGACTTCAATCTGTCGTATGGATAAGGGTTCACGATTGCCATATTCAGGATACTACGACCACGGTGTGATACTGGGGAGAGGATACTCACCGTCAAAGGCCAGGGGGTTACAGCTTGGTAGCACTGAGACAGCTTTTGGTTCTTAGGCCGAGCAGTCTTTGACCTATGGCGTAAGATGTGGTGGCACCAAGGTGACGGAGCTTTGATATAAGAAATTCTTCACCTCACAACACACGGCCACTTGCGTGGAAACCTTAAACTCCGGCGCTAGGTCGAGATGCGACCGCGCAATGCAATACGAATAACAAAGTATGTTGATATCGGTAATTTGACGATTTCGGAGATCCCGGTCTGTTTTAAACAACATTAAGAAATATGCCATGCGGGACTAGGATATCTCGGTCTTTCGAGACTCTTAGTGGCTTAAGGGGTAGACCTTAAATTGGTTTATCCGATATTCTGGGATGAGATAGGTATGGCTGATAGGTAATCAATAGTAGCACGTCGTCTCGATGGCAATGATTTAAACGGGAAAGGCGTATGTTTAGCGAAAGTAGGGCTGCCAGATCAGCCCCGTGACATTACCTACTCGATAGCACTAACTATAGTTTATATTGTTTATATATATATAGGGAAGGGCAGTATAAATCATTGATCTACTTCGAGCAGAGGATAAGCCTGCACACGTATATAGGGAAATACATAACTATGCATATCACTTATAAAAAAAAAAAAAAAAAAAAAAAGTAACTAGCTAGAGAATCCCCATGATCTAGATAAAATAGCAGAGGAATGACCCCTTAAGTGACCCGTGGACGCTCTTGACTTGCTACGTGATATCCTTCACTCGGGGCGATGTTTGTTGAAGACCGTCTAAGCTGGTGAAGTCGTAGCAAGGTTCGAGAAGTTGCCAAATTGGTCAACCCCTCATTTGGAATGACTGTAACAACATGTTGAGAAATCTTTAAATGTGTTTGGGTCAGCAAGACTTCCAAGAAGGCGATCCGACGCGTGGGAATATGATGGGAAGGATAATCAAAAAGCTAAGGACATTGACATATTAAGTGTATATGGAACCTTAAAATGACGAGAAATCAGCGACGATAAAAGTATCCGTATGCTAACTACCTAGATAGTCCATTTTTTGTTTTTAGTCCAATGTCGGACAAATTCAATGTCATCGATTCAAGAACAGCTAGATTCACGTGAAATGCCATGCAAGTCGTCTTGCGGATACCTAGAATATTCTCTAGCCCCCACAAATGCATGGCAAACGGACCTACTTTAGCATCTCGCCAATCAACTATGCCAGTAAGGTTCCCAGTTTGAATATCCACATGGATATTATTTTCAAGAAGGTCCCAGTGATTGATGGCCATAGGGTAATCATCTGCGAAGAGGGATGGGAGTTGGCTTTTCAGATTATTCAATAAAGGCCGGAGATTGTTGGGTAGTCCGTTCCTCATGCTGTCAAGGCTGGAAGAATAGTCGCTCTGGATCGATGTTTTACTGAATGAGGGCAAAGACGGTCGATTGCGCCACGCACAAGAAGAGAATCTAAATTTTTATTAGCATGAAAATTCGAGACCTCGTGATGAATAAAAGGAAGGATACATAGCGAAGTCCCGGACAGTCTGTCTCAGAAGAGGAAAGTTCTCAGGCTGGTGGAGAAAGGTGTTCACTTGAAGAAGTGGCTCCCCACATATGTAGCTCATCTTATATACCTGTAGAGGGTCTAACCACTCAAGATACTGGTCGGTAAGATGTTGGCAGGTAGGCACCAACTTTCCGTAGGTCTCCTGTGTAGCGGCTAGGAGATTGAGATCTAGAGTATTGCTAGAACCACGGAATTGGACGATGAAGATACTGGTGCCGTCGCTGATTTGAACAGTGTAGCTCTGTGCGCCTTATAAAGTTGTCGGCTTGACGGTTCTACCACTAGAAATCATAGTACCTATTTCATCGCAGATCTCCCTGGTGGTGGGACTATATCGTATGAAGAAATTCTGCAATTGAAAATTTGATAGAGCATCTATATCGGCTGACGCTGATGTTGAAACAGGTTTTAGAATCTGAGAGGGGTATAAATGAAGTATTATGTAGCCTTCTTAATGTTCATATTCCGTGGAAGAGAAATAATATTGAAATGCAACAGGGGAGAAGAAAGAGGGGGAAGGATACAAAAGGGGCAGAGACCAGGGGGTAGGAGAACCGATGTTCCTAAACCTAAACCGAACCTAAAAAAAAAATAAAAATAAATTTTTTTTTTCTTCTATTCTTATATTATCTATTATATATATTATGACTCCTATATCCCCGGTTATAAATCCCTTATTAGGAAGAATTCTCGATTCTAAATCGAGAATTCATAGAGAGTGGAACCCTATCCCGGATAGGATCCTCTTAGGCGGGCTTGACCGGCAGAAATAAGTCCGGAGTCACCCACTAGTTATGATTTGTATTGTTAACCTAGAATCATACACTCTTTTATGAACCCAACTAGTTGTTGTTAAACCTAGTATCATTGATTAGTTTCAAGCCTCTTGTTGACCGAGTTACTAGTGGCGACTCGCGTCAAGCATTTTATCGCTACCCCACCCGAACAATGGTCATGCAAAGGACCTATAGACCCGTAGACCCGTAGAAAAACTTTACCTACGGAGATTAGATAGATTAGATATCGAAAATCTGATCTATTTGCACTAGTTTACTTGGGTATATTCCTACACAGCCAAAAAAAAAAAAAAAAAAAAAAAAGGAAAAACCAAACAAAACCTATCCAGTTGTCGTTTCGGGGTAAGCGTCTAAGTGGGAGGCAGCGTAGACTGTCACTGATTGTGTATTTTGTAGCATTTCGTGGGCCCAAGACACGTACTGCTCAAACTGAACAGCCACATGACAGATATAAGGGTCTAGGAGATATCATTTCAGCGGTTACCTATGGTCTCTAACTTTCATTCAAAGGACAAGGGGAAAAGCCCACACTCCTTTGGGGTGACGTATCTCCACTGCACGTGCCTGCGCCTCAGGCCCCTGCAAGCGAGTATAGTGTTATTGATCACCTTGTAGTTCCAAACCCCATATTGTACCGTCAGTTATCGTGATTGGAGATATTCTTGATGAGTCAAAATAAAACGCTTCATAAGGGGCCAAAGAGAAGACATCATCATCCACGAAGGCTACGACCGGGTCTTTGTCTCGTATTCAAGGAGACGTACTCAAGTGGCGAACTATAGAAGCTAATGGGGCGTTGATGAAAATGTCGAATATATCGTCTTCGTACTCGCATCCCATCAACGTATTTATACGTCAAACGTTTACCGACTGCCCGGGCTTCGTCGTCTATATCTGATACAATATGTTAATATCAGTTCTAGGAGCATTGATCAATTCCATTTATAGAATTAGGTGTGCTAGGGTGGAGAGATTAGCGCGCCAAGTATTCGGTACAGAAGCTCTGGATACACGCGGCTGACTGATACAGTATTGGCTCCGGCGGATCACTACCCCGAATTTACAAATTCTATCTCCAGAGCTATGCTCTAAGATAGTTTTATTGTTAGCTAATATTATGTATATACCAGAACTGTGAGATCGTATTGCGCGTCACTCCGGAATTCGGAGTTATGTATATTTAAAATTCAAGCTATAATTAGTAGTCATCCTAGTTGTCACCAAGACATTGCAACCAGAACCGGTGCGCCACGTATCTTATAGAGGAAAATCTTACCACCTCCCTCGACATCCAATGTGCAATTGGTGAAGTCCGACCAGGTGAGCTGAAGCAGACTGAGACAGTCATGTTCTTCGTCAGGCGTACTATTTATAACAACATGGGTCAATTCGATGTCTATATATATATAAAGAACATGCGACTACCTCCTGCTTGTCCTCCATTATAACAATATCGCGATCCATTTTAAGGCTATAATCACCAATTCTAGACACCCCAAGCCGAGCATTGTCATTTTTGGCATAATATATATGTTCCCTCCCATCGACTAAAATGAAAACTTCTTTCGTTCCGATTGTTTTCTCTCTCGCTGGTGCCGCTTTCGCCGCTCCAGCTCCTGAGTCCCGAGTCTACCCTTACAGCATCGGCGACCTTTCCCTCAAGCACACTATTGAGGGAGACACCTGGGATATGAAATTCTACCTTACTTCCAGGAGCCTCATGAGCGAGGCTCTTGAGACCACCACCTGCCACACTGGTTGGTAAGTTACTAATATACTGCGCGAGGTCCATATGACTACAGTAGAAGAGACTAACGTGAAAAATCAGGACAAATGGCACGCTTCCTGTCGGCCGCAGCAACCCGGAGCCTTGCGCTGACCCCGCCTACTCCTTCTTTTTCCCCGCTGGCGCTTCTGATATCGAGAAGTATGAAATTGCCGCTGAGGGCCCTGCTGGAACAGCTGTTAATATTATTGAGTTTGGTTACAAATACCAGTGTGGCCCTTACACAGGCCCTGTTGGTAATGTCGATATTGAGTGCAAGACTATCAATGGCGGAGAATTCTACCTCTACCAGTAGCCGGCTCGGATCTCGTCATAGAGCAAGGGGCATTTTGATACGGATTTGCGGCTCTTGGAGATAGTTGGTAAGATATCATCGGTGACGTTGTGTTTATATCTCACTCCTTTCATCGTCAAAGAACATACTGTAATTGATATTGTGATGATCGAGAGTACTTGAAATATAATGACATTTTTCTGAACAGGTGACTATAAATATTCGCAACAACACCGGGGACTGTCTCCTGACCATCGAATATCATATTCAAATTTTGCGGCTCAAACCAAATAAGAATATACTGTATGTTCTAAGGTTGTAGTCTATCCTCCGCAGAACCAGAACTACGAGCTACGCTGCCCCACCTTGTCCGAATGTAGCATAGTAACCATGCAGATCCTTGCCAAATCCTTCATCCCTGCAGCCCCCTGACCAGATACCTAAGCAGGTAACCTTAGAAGACAAGAGAACCAGTGATTACAAATCCGACTTCGGTGTAAGCATTGGAATTTCTTTTGCTGAGGGGTAGAATATCTCGTATAGGTAGGTAAGACAACGTTGGAAGAGGCTTCACTGATTACAAATCGGACCTCATTTCCAAGGTTGCCTGAGGATTTCTTCTGCTGGGGGAGGGGGATATCGTGTATATAAGGCCTCATCTACTTCCTTCTACATGATAATAATAATACCGAATCAATCGATCCATCATTGTTGACTCTATTTCTACGGCCTACCAGTTTTAAACCACTCACCTTGAAGTGAACAAGTCAAAATGGCCTCCCCATTCTACAACTACACCGTCGCCACTTTCACCAGGGGTCTCAATACCCTCTCCACCCTCCTAAAGAAAGCCGAAGAGTACGCGAAAGAAAACAACATTGCGCTCGATGAACTTCTCAATGCTCGGCTTGTCGAGGATATGAAGCCTGTCTCCTTCCAAATTTTGGCGGCAACGAACACGGTTTCCAAGGCCCTCGCCCGCGCAGCTTCTGTCGAACCCTCGACACAACAGGAGGTTGATAAGACCTACGAAGCGCTTTACAAGCGCATTGAGAGCACACTCGCGGAGCTGGAAAAGGCCGATCCAGCACAGATCGCTAGCAAGGAAGGGCAAACCTTCAAGGCCCCGCTTGGAGATGCTGTGTTCGATTTTACGTTAGAGGATTATTCGGTGCGATTTGCGATCCCGAATTTCTACTTTCATGTGGTGACTACGTATGGTATTCTGCGCGCGAAGGGTGTGCAGATCGGCAAGCTAGATTATCTGTCGGACTTCGTGGCCTAGGCAAAAGTTCCAACTGGTTTAGCCTCGCTTGAGGTAAATTAGAACAATCTAGGCACATTGGGAATTCGAGACCATTGTCACTTTCCATGAGCGGAAACCTTGTTTGAGTCTGCTTCGGATGTACTTCAATACCTGGCTCTAGTGGAGCTCCAATCGTAACATGAAGAACATAATATAGTCTACGACCAATAAGATGGTGGTAACTTTCAACGTGCGATGCATAACATGCATAAGTAGTGGAAGTACTAAGTAGGTACTCCGTAATATTAGTCAGGATCAATTATCCTATTTGTTATAGCAGGCTTGGGGTTTCACCAGGTTCTCAATGACGGGAAGTCTGGAAGCACGGAATGGCCGAGGCCACCTTTTCACATTGGGCACCGCTGTCCTCACTGCAGATCGGCGCGCTGTGATCGGCGGTCTCAACGTTCGGAGCCCTACGGAGTACTTCGAAGAACTCAATGCTACTATTGATGAGATCAACCCTGATGGTGCTCCACAAGCGATAGAATTTTCTGTATCGAAGACCCGGAGACCGCCTGTCATTGGGAGAGAAGAGAGAATGTTACGGACAAAAGTGGACCCGAATGGAAAATATAAGGGTGAAACCTAGGGCGGTAAGACTAGGTAAGACTAGGTAAGACTCGGAATTGATCTCCTTGCCAAGCAATGTAGTCCCTCGCCAAGGGCCTTGGCAAGGACCGGCCCTAATTCGGGAAGTGGGTTTTCAGCACTCTATGCTCGTACTCCGTACGGAGTACGAGGCACGATGTATGTAACCCTACGGAGTAGACCCGTGTAGTTGGGGAGTCATTAATTAACAAAAGATGCGCTGAATGATTCACATTCACATTACACAGTGGACATCATTTTCATCCGTACATTATGTCGACGAATATGGACGATGGCAAAATCCCACTTTTCGTAGGGCAGAGTGTTTCCACAATGGCAATGTGGACCTTTTACGTTCCAATATTTCGGTCGATCGTCCCCAGTACTTGCCTTAAACCTATAAACGGCTCGAGGTTCTGGACGCATACGGAGTACTCAGTACGATATCAGGCAGTTCCCAGTTTTGAGACATACGATCGGCGGTGTTCGCGACGCCCTAAATTGCTGATCAGAGGCGACTTTGCTATCCTGTAACACTACCATCCTGCGGCGCTGCAGAGATCCACTTCATATGTGGTTCGGGGCATATTGTCATTCCTTGAGAAGTTGTACATGGAGGCGGAGTGGCGGATTTCATGTGAAATTTGTATAGAGATATACCCAGAACATGCAGATCACGCTAGGCGATTGGGTATGGCGATATCGAGAGTCGGGCTTATCATGATCATGCCGGTGATATTACTACATCCGGTAAGAGGGAATTCGAATAATATCAAACGGAAAGTTTAATAACGAAAAGCTCAATTGAAACAGGGGTCCTATTGTGGCATTCGGCCTCCGTGAACCTGCAATGTCTATCAGGACCCTGGTCGTTTGATCACCTCACTGCTCTGAGACGGCAGCCGGAACAATGTCTCTACCATGGGCCAATGCCATCTCGCCCAGCTCCACGATGTACAATCCGATGGTTGAGCTGATCCCCCCGACTATGAACGGAATTCTGTGGGTCAAGCCTGGGTATCGGGATGCCATGCGGATCTTTCTGTTCTCGGGCCCGGGCGAGGTTGCCGCTGTACTTTGTATGAAGGATTTCGGGTTCTCGAAGAGGTCCGTGATGTAATTTGCAAGAGGTTGGTGGATCGGGTGGATATTGTTAGTGGATGAGTTGTGAAGGACTTCTCCTTTTGGGTCTGTGTATCAGGTTTATGGTGGGTGTTACTAGGGTACGGGGCAGCATATAAGTCGTGAAGGAGTTCTTCTTTTTGGGTTGTGTATTAGGGTGACTTGAGATTGATTTGCACTAGAGATATACTATGGCGGACTTATCAAGATCTTCGTATGTTTTATCAGATTTATCATTTTCGTCTTTCTTTTCCTTCTTTTTGGGGTGTCCATATGAAGTTTCTTCCGTTCCTGACTGTCAAACAGACTTATAGAAAAGCTTCTATACCTCCGCAGTGAGGCCTCCCATCCAGATTCCTTCCACCAACTCTCCGCCTTATTGTCCTCACACACCGGTCCTTGGCCCATCCGACACCTAATCCCAACATTCCAGGCCATCTACAAGTCCATTCCCGAATCCCTCAAGGCCAATAACAATGAATCAATCACCCGTCTCTGTTCACAAGTCAAAGCAGCCACAACCAGCGTTGCAGAATTAATAGGGACAGACTCCCGCGCCGGTCTTATCGACGCTAACACCGGACGGTATCTGACACATAATGCCATTCGGCAGTTCTTGGAGAATTTCAAGATTCCAGTGGGACTCTCCCGCCATGGAAAGCCTCGTATCGCTGTGATCTTGCCCAACGGCCCTCTGATGGCAGTTGCTGTCCTTGCTTTCGTCAACAGATACACCATTGTGCCCATGACTACGAACACGGTGGCAGAGCAACTGCAGACAGATATAGAAAACTCACAAGCTGATGCTGTTGTCGCGCTGGACGCGGACATTGGCAAGTTGCAGCTCGACAACGGTACCCGGCCAGTGTTTGGCATTGAGCAGCTTGAAGACTTGACTTTCCGCGTGGTCTCTGCAGGAAATACTTCTACTGCATACGACCATCCCCCCAATTCTGGGGATGACATTGCCATTATCCTGTTCACTAGTGGTACCAGTGGCACCAAGAAGCTGGTTCCCATCACAACTTACAACCTCATCTCTGGTACCATCGCTACCATAGAGTCTGTGGAACTGTCTGAGACAGATACATGCCTTAACATGATGCCACTGAACCATGTGTATGTCCCCCTCCCGAATTAAATATAGGAAGGCAACTAACAGCATCAGCGGTGGCATCATGCGCAGTATATTCTCCCCCATCCTCGCCGGCGGTGCTACGATATGTTGTCCCTCCTTTGACCCCAGCATGTTCTGGGATGCTGTGCAAGCCCCTCATACCACACCAACTTGGTACTACGCCACACCCACGATGCATCAAATGATTCTTGCCGAGGCCGAGCACCGTCCTGATGCCGTCAAACAAAGCGCCATCCAGTTTATCTGCAACGCTGGTGGTGGTCTCCCTCCAACCCTTGCAGTGCAGCTTCATAGTACTTTCCACTGCGTTGTCCTCCCCAGCTACGGCATGACTGAGTGTATGCCCATTGCTGCGCCGCCGAGGGACTATAAGCTTGATCGCCCTGGAACATCGGGAAGGATTGTTGGCCCTGAGGTTGCAATTCTGACTGAAAGTGGCAACCCTGTCACGCAAAATGGGATGCTCGGGCACATTTGCATTCGTGGATCACCCGCCTTCGAGGGCTATCTAACCCCTGGCGGCAAGATTGATACCAGTGCGTTCAATGAGTCTGGCTGGTTTGATACTGGTGATCTTGGACACCTAGATGATGACAATTACCTGTACATCACTGGCCGCAGCAAGGAGGTTATCAACCGCGGTGGTGAAATTATCTCTCCTGTCGAAGTGGAAAATGCGGTCCTGACCTCGGCCAAGGACCCCGAGTCCCCACTGTATGGTCGCGTGACTGAGACATTGGCCTTTTCTGTCCCAGACGAGGTCCTGCAGGAAGTCGTCGGTGTGGTTATCGTCACGCCTCCAGGCTTCACTAGGCCGGATCTTCGCCAGATACACGAAGCGCTGCAGCCTATTATACATCAGCCCAAGTGGCCTGCTCTGGTGGTGTACATGGACGGCGTGCCGAAGGCAAACAACAAGATTCAGCGCATTAAGCTCGCGGACCGCTTGACGTTGGATACCTTAACCACAACTACGCCCCTGGCGAGCCGGCACTACGAAGCTGTCTGTCCACCCACTGGTGCTCCGCTCAGTGCATTGATTCCGAAGAAGCCATGTGTCATCGATGAAAAAATGATTCGTTCAGTCCTCAGCAAGAAGGCAAACACACCTGACGTGCACGTGCAAATAAACCCGCGCGACGGGCTCGCGCAGGTTGTTTTGTTTGTCGAGAACCTCGACGATGACCATGTGACACCTGCCGAGCTCCACGACCAGCTAGATGGCTATCTTGTACCTAGCCGTATCATTCCCCTCAAAGGGCCCATGCCTGTCGATTTCTACGGAAAACCTGATCAGGCCGCTATCAATGAGGCAATCCACGCCCGAAACTCCGATGGCGACCTGTCACCCATTCAGCGGCGCGTGCGTGCAATCTTCGCTGTCACCTTGTCTTGTTCACCAGAGGAAGTATCCAGCGGTACCGACTTTTTTGCTGCTGGAGGTGATAGTCTTAGTGCTGGCCGTATGGTCTCTCAACTTCGTCGGGAATTTGGTATTTTCTTGGCCGGTGACATTCTCTTCCACCACAGCACCGTTGGAGCAATAGAGCAGAAGATTATCGAAGCTGTTGACGTTAAGGCTGCCAAGGGCGAAGACGGCGGAGTTGAATTGCCGGGTTGCGAGAAGACATACAGCAGCACCAACCCAATTATCTTGGTTCTGCATCTGTTCCCGACTGTGTTCTTCTTCCCTATGAAGCGTGCCTTCCAATGGATGGTGTTCGCATACGTCGTGGCCGAGTGCTCCAATCGATTTCCGATTCGTGAGAACCTCATCGCTCGTTTGATGCTGGTTGTTTTCGCCGTGATGTCTGCTCGCTTATGCTCACAAATTGTGTCTCCCATTCTCGCTATCATCTTCAAGTGGCTTGTCATCGGTCGCTACAAGGAAGGCATGTCCCCAATGTGGGGCCCATACCATACGCGCTGGTGGTTGACCCAGAAAGCGACGCAGGTGTGTGGAAAGGGGCTCTTCAACAACTACAATTGGTCTCGCATACTATTCTACCGTTTGATGGGAGCAAAGATTGGAAAGAATGTTACCGTGTCTGCGTCTGCCAAGCTTGGTGAGTATGATCTCATTGAGATCGGGGACAATGTTGTTCTGGATACCTGCGTGTGTCGCCCGTTCGCCGTGGAGCGCAACACTTCTATGCTGCTGAAGCGCATTCGCATTGGTAAGGACTCGTCTGTCGGCATCAAGTCTATTGTCGCTCCTGGTGCCGATATCCCCGAGAGGACCTGCATTGGTCCCAATTCGTCGAGCTGGGAACTCCAAGACGCCGATGAGTCCAACCGCCAACTGCTAACGTCTCAGATTCCTAAGCCTCACTGGCTCTGGATTCTCTTTATTGTTGAACCGATCAAGTTGATCACTTGGACCGCTACTCGTATTACCTGGATGGCCGGTCTTATTCCTATGGTTCTCCAGTTTCCTACCCCAGCGGCCGACATGTTCCGGTCTACCCTAGACTGGTACACCAGTGATCACCGGATTGCATATCACATTACCGCACGGATCTGTCGTGCGGTTGGTGGCCCGATTGTTCTTTTTATTGCGGTATTGGTCATCAAGTTCTTCCTGGATCTCATCTGTGGCAAGCCCAAGCCTGGTCCCGCCTCAAAACAGACGACTCGCCAAAAGATTCGGAGTGCTGTGCTCGCACAGATTCTACCCGCAGGTGACATTCACGAGCTCACTCGCCTGACAGGTCGTCACTACGAATTTGTCTCGATGGCAGTCCGTGCCCTTGGTGGTAAGGTTGGCAAGCATGTCTACTGGCCAAGTGTTGGTCCAGTCACGGTCGACTTTGATCTCATTGAGGTTGGTAACGATGTTGTATTTGGTTCCCGCTCCACTCTGGTCACATCCGATGGCTACGGCCGGGACCGCATCGTGATTGGCGATGGCACTATGGTGGGCGATCGTGTCGTCGCTTTGCCGGGCGCTACCATCGGCCGTCAAGCCATGATCGGTTCCGGTGCTCTGCTTCGCCGTAACGGTGAATATCCCTCCAACACTGTCTGGACTGGCAGCAAGGGTGGTGAGGCCATACAGTTCCCAAGTTCCACCTCGACCACCACTTCGACCGCTCCAACCATCATTGGGGATGGTAGCAGCAGCCCCAACAGCAGCGGCAGTGAAGACGAGAGATCACCCACTGAGAAGACGCCCACTGAGAAGCAGACCTACTATGGCAGTAAGGACAAGACTGTTACCCAGATCGCTGAGCAGGATATCGATACCTGCAAGCCATTCGGTCGCGCCTTCTACCGCCACGAGGCCAACTACTACGTCCTCCGCATGTGGCAAATTGTGATCTACTCTACTTTTGCAGTCATTGTCACTACTGTCTATTGGCTCCTCACTGTCTTGTTCTCCCTTTTTGCTCTCCGCACTGTCCTCCAGTACAGTGACGCCGCTGGTTTCAAGCAAGGCGCCTGGCGCCCATTCGTTCTATACGGCACTCTCGCCTCAATCCTATCCGTCATCACCGCCGCTCAAGTCGTTCTCGCTTTCGCCATCATCCTCTGCATTAAATGGGCAGTCGTGGGCCGCCGCAAGGAAGGATCCTACCACTGGGACAAGAGCAGCTACAACCAGCGCTGGCAATTCCTCCTTTCCTGCGAGACCCTGATTAAAGACTGCTATGACGGAGTTGGTCTCCTGCCTATGATCTCCGGCTCTGCCTATATTTCCTGGTACTACCGCCTCTTGGGCGCAAAAATCGGAAAGGATTGTGCGATACACGCCAATGGTAGTCCCAGCATCTTCTTTACCGAGCCTGATCTCCTCACCCTTGGTGACCGGGTTGCTGTCGACGATGCCAGCTTGGTCTGCCACTTGAACTCACGTGGTGGATTCGAGTTGCATACCTTGAAGGTTGGGGATCGGAGTATTCTGCGCGCTGGATCCCGTTTGATGTCCGGCGCTTCAATGGGTCAGGATGCTTGTCTTTTGGAACATACTCTGGTCTTGTCGGGTGACCATGTTGAGGATGGAGATACGCTCCAGGGATGGCCCGCTGAAGGGTTTGAATGGAAACGGGTTTAAAATATTTCATATTGTTTTGCTTTTTGATGTTTTTGGTGTTGGATTTGTCTTGGAAATCAGATTTACTAGCACTTATAGATCGGACTTGTCTGATTTTAGTTATGTTGTATTGGTATAGAGAACATCAAGCTTGCACGATGCTCCCGTTTCGTAGGCTATGTAAAACATACTCATTGAACAAGGTGTTGGTATGGATCCATGTCCACAGGTGGGCGCCCTGGATGATCGTACCCCGAACCAGCTGTTTGGAAAGCTCCCGAGCCACTACAATTTGGGATGCACCTTCCTAATTAGGTACAGATCCTACCTTGATAGCTGGTCAGGGTTTTTTGCCTACCTGGGTACTTCCATATGTACATGTACGTACATACCAATCTCTACACTCCCTACGATATAGCAAGATAGCAGGTAAACCAGTAACAAAAATGATTCACTCCTATCATATTTTGTTTCTCATACTGTCCATCTACCTTTGTACGAACTAATTCTTCTATTCTTCTTCCGCCCTTATTGTCTACTCTCCTTTATCACCAGGATGGCGTCTCCAATACCAGAAGCTTCCCTCAAGGCACTCTCTCACTCCCCGAGCCTAAGATCGTCCCCGAATCCACCCCTCCACCAAACCCACTCCCGAGTCGCCACCCACTGTGCTAAAAAACGAGACATGCCAGGAGACATATTCCGATCCAGCCCGAGATTGGCCCTGGAACCAGACTTAATAAAGTAGGCATCATATAGGGCAAAGAAATCGTATCCGGTCCGGTCCTTACCCGGTGCCAAGACCGGCAGAATTTCTGGACTTCGGCAAGTCGGAACTGAATTTGACAGAATTTGACTGGATTTTGGCGCACTGCACTTGCCGGGGACCTCGTATATCCACATATGCAACTAGCCAGAGATACTACAGGAATTCCGACCCTAGGGTTCCAGAACAACCCAGTATCATATGGAATCACTGTGGGACATCCAGGCCACGCTCTCCGAGACTGATCAATATGACCATCTTCTTGCAAGCGCAGCTATGATTGGAAAGTATCGATCAAAGAGTCATTGCATCCCAATTTGACTAGCAGAAACAGCGTCCGACCACAGCCTAGAACGGGGCTGATGCCAAAACTCTATAATGTGTTGGAGAGCGGCGAAGACAAGCTGTGGGATGAATGGACATTTTGTTGGCAGGTATCTTGTTGGGTGTGTGAGGGATTGCCCTTGTTCAGAATAGGCCAAAGGTCTAATTTTATCTTCTCGGGCGAGGGTTTGCCACAATCGCATCTTGAAAGGACCCCATATCAAGCCTTTGCTCGAGTCTTGCGGTGTAATTTTGGTTTCTTTAGTTTCTTTGATCTCGATGAGGGTGAAGATAGTCGAACTTTACAGCCGCTCAGAGTTTTTCCCCAAATAACTTCGATTCATTGGGATTGGGGAGCCGTGGATACATAACTTAGTTAATGGAAATAGGAAAATGAGACAAAGACATCCCATTTCCTCCTCTTTGATAACTTTTTTTATACGTCGATCCTTGTCAGCAATCTCATCACGCTACCTAGGGTACCCTGAAGTGCTTTGGGCTTTCGATTATTTTTGCCTTTCCCACCTAGGAATTGGTATGGCCCGGAAGGGAAGAAATGGGCAGTTTTGGCTGCAAAGAGGCGAACGCGCCTCCTGAAGAAACTTTGGGAGCGAGGAGATGTGCGGCTTGTCAATGAGAAACCCGCCGAAGAATACTGTCCGGTGTTCTTGTCTGAACTCTCGCTTACCGTCGGCACCGGTCAGAAATTCTCACCTTATGAAGAGCGCGACTGGGGGTAATTTTCCCCGAACTTCGGAACAAGGAACTGCAGTTACTTCATCCTGAAAAGGAAGAGAAGGACGGTCACTGTGTACTTGCTTAGTATCACCTCGCTTTCTGTATTTCCGTTTCTTTCAGATGGGCACCTAGGAGAGTTTTTCTTGTCATAGTCGCTGCTTGCTACGTTTTCTTCGCTTGAGGGATTACATAACTCGTTTGCTCTTTTCTATAGCTATGAAAGGACGCGTATCAATTGACAGTATATTGAGTGGGACTTTTTTGCATCCCTTGCAATTCCTTGTGTACTCTAAGCTCATACGACCTTAAGATGATTTCTTCTGGCTTACCCTAGATCAATACAGGAAGGGCTCAAAACGTCAACGCTTAAGACGTCCAACACAGATGTATATATCCTCTCTATCGGGATATAAAGAGTTAAAGCCGAAAGCCCAGTGGATTACCCTAAAGAGGTTATACCCTATTGCTACTAGGGACCTTTCTGCAGCAACCGGGATCACCAATATCTTACTTCAAGCTAAGATGGGGTTCTTTGAAGGCATAGCCAGTGATCTGCTTTTCATCGAGGCATCCGAGTATTGAAATTGGGTTGTGCAGTGACAAGGGAGCAACGAGCTCAACTCGATGATTGTTACAAGAGAAGAGAGATAACAAACAGGCTTTCCAAGTCAATATTAACACTTTCGTTTCAGTGAGTCATATTAACAACTGTCTTTTTATTCATTAATTTATTCATGTTTGATTAGCTACAGTAGCTGAATCAATCTCCTAAACTGCCGTAGTGTAGCCTACAAATCGAAATATAAGTAGGGACTAGCGTATAAAATAAGGCATCGACGTTATAGACCAAGCTATTGATCTTCCTAAGATAGGAAGCTTCAATCTATAAGATTACTCCTCCGCTTAAGAACGAACCGATCTCGATACCTAGATCGACTAGGTCGAGAAAATCCTAAGGGGTCATAAGCTTCATAACCTAATTAATAAGGATCCCCTAGCCACTTCTTGACGACCCGGACGTGAGAGAAAGATAGCGCACGCAGTCACTGTGAGTAGGGATATAGCTATAAAGTAGTATAGATTACTCTTTAATATAGGAGATAAAGGTATGTAGAAAGGCCACTAACTTCGCAGACCAGGTTCTTAACGAGATAAAGAAGAGAAAGGGAGAAGAATACAGAGCTCTAAAGACTAGTATAAGCATTTCGAGAAATCTCTCTAGTAATTAATATGAACTTTGAAAGGCAAAATAAAAGTCGGTGGTGAAGGAAAAAGAAAAGCATATGGATGTTATACATATGCTTAGTACGAACTCACGTATTGCATTCTTACTCACATGGAGTGTAATTGACCTGCTTGGTCGACGTCGCTGCACCCTCGTTGGACCAACCCTGCACTTTTGCGCACACATCTACATGGTTATTAGATGGTCCACGTAGCGGATAACAAAGAAACTGCCATCGCCTTGGCATTTGTCTATACCGTGTGCTGGTCGATTGGGCTTTTCGTAGTGCTTTGCCTATTGCCTTAACGCTCTTTGTTCTTTTGTCATTTCCTTTGTTCTGATCTCACTAGTTCAGTTCCATACGCATAGAAATACAAAGTAAGGTTAGTTTATAGTTATCCAGCGAAGATAGAGACCCATCTTAGACCACATTACTATAAATCAAAATATTGCATTTTTGCAATATAAGGGCTACAGACGTGATTCAGAAATAAACAAGTCGCAACGATTGATGTTTTAGAGTGCACTGTCTTACTCTCCCAAAGCTCTTGACAATGGCCTTTGTGTTGTCTCACTTCCGATGCCAGTGTTGATATAGGGGTAACGTAATGTTATCCATAGATGCGTGGCTATAAGGAATTATGGACCGGAAGGGCTGGTCGATTACAACGAGTGTGACTGGTAATTGTGCGTTTACGAGAAGGGTTGCGGCTACGAAGTCATAAAGAGCCGTAAAGGCCAGAGGCCGACGGAGTCCATCGAATTGAAACAATATCCGTCAGTTCTTCTTCTCTTTTCCGACATCCGAACAAAGACGGTGGGATATATACAAACAAAAGGAAACGGTGAGCTAGGAGGACATATATTAGGGTACTTATTCAAACCTAATGTTAGATATAGTTGCAGACGAGGACATGAAACTCAATCATCCAGAGGATTACTCTGTTACTATAATTGGGACAATGCCTTTCTCATAGATGAAACTAGACATACTGAAGACATGGGCTCAAGGTGAAAAGGGCTATTCTATATATTTCGTCAGTTCAGTCACTCATCCAGGATTCTTTCCACATACTCTGTCTGTTCTTTTCCGTCTCGCTGAACATGGATGGTTTTTCTGCCGCTGCTGGAGCCTTTAGCTTTGCAAAGGTCGTGCTATATTGTATCGACGTTTTGGATGACTACCGACGACTTTTTGTCGCGGGGGAGCTTGGTTATCTCGTTAGCAAGTGTGATGGGCCAACAAGCACCCTCACCTCGAATATCTATGCTGCTGAGGAGTCGTGAGACATTGGAGCCTCTTTTACGAAGAAGTCTTTGATTACAAGGTCTTCTGCGAGGACCTTCAAAGAACGCAGGTCGAGTTCAAGAAGGCGGCAAAGATGTTCCATAATGAGGTTCAAAGTATTTGTGGCAAAACAGGCTCTAACCTACCTAAGAATCTTCACGGTCTGGTAAAGCTTATGCAAATGAAGTATAACAGGAAATTATTCGGCATAATACAGGGTCGCATAACCGATCAGGAAGCGTCCATTAAAGACTTGGTCAGGACCAGGCATATGTATGTTTATATGAGTTGGTTTGAAAGTACCCGGCTAACCCTTTATATTTAGGTACACTAACAACCGTATTCGACGGGACTGCATGAGCTCACCTGGGCTACCAAATGAGGTTTGGGCCCGGCACGTTGACATCTCTCTTTCGGCTAACAAAACTATACCCTTCGTCATTCCTCGACTCTTCAGTGACTTCTACCACGATGGGAATGGCTATTTCGGGGACTTGGTGCAAAGGCTCAACCTCTCCTCAGTCAAAGGATCAGCACACCAGCGGAAGGTAGTCTACATTTATGGGGCAAGAGGACTAGGGAAGACACATCTGTGTTCCGAATTTGCAGACCGACATAAAACCAGGTATGACACGTCCACTAGAATTTCCTTCATATTAATATCTTGCTGACTATTCAATTTGCAACGAGCAAGGTATTGGGGTGTCTTTTGGTACAGATTCGGTGACAAAAGGGTTGAGAGTCTCGATCCCTCATCTAAAATGTTTGATTAGTCAACTGTCTGGTGTTCAAGAGTCATGGCTTTTAATCATGGACAATGCTTCATGCTTGGCACATGCATAAAGTGTTTTGCCTAACAGCGACAGAGCACACATTCTTATCACGACCGAATTATCTCCTGCTGAGACGGCTAATTCCATTCACGTTTTGGACATGGACCATGAAGATAAAAAGGAATTTCTTCTGTGGGCAGCAGGGTTTGTGAAGCCTTGGTGTGACTCCGATATTGCATGGAGCGAAGATATCATGAAACTTGTCGGCCCCAAAGCGGTACCTCGTACCCTTTCCTATGTGGGTGCCACAATTCGCAGTGGCTCTTGTGCCCCAGAAGAATACATTGCAATGTTTGAAAAGGAACAGATACTGGAACTCAAGGGGGATATCCAGCAGGAACCGGACAAATTAGCTTTCGATATGGCTGTCGCGCAAATTCAGAAACAGAACACTCGCATTTCCAAGGACGCATTGAAACTACTCAATATTTCCTCGTTCTTCACCACCAGGTACATCACTTTGAGCACCTTGACGAAATCACTCATCATCTACGATACCACTAGGGAAGAGCAGCGACGGACGCAGTCGAACAGACGGGCAGGAACATGCAGAATAACCAACCGATTTTGGCCATCCAAACGCAGCAAGCGGAATGGCGAAGTCCACCATATGCATCCAAGTGTCGCCTGGTCGCCAACTCCCAGAGTCGCCGATTGACCGTTCAAGAGCTATTTGAGCAAGTACAGAGCTTGTTGATATGTGGTTGCTTCAATGCCACAGTTCCAATAGGGTCTACTCCATGAATGCTACCGTACGAAACTGGATCAAGAAGGACCTGCATCCATCTGAGCATGAACTTTGCCAGAAGGTTGCCGAAATGGCAGGTCCCTGCCAACTCGAGTATTCGGAGAAGACCCCTTCCACGGCCAGTTCTTGATAGATATGATTCCTTCGGTCGAGATTTGTCCTATTGTGATCTCTTTTCCCCTTCGGTGTGAGTTCGCTGGATAGAAATTGTTAGATTTCATCATAAAATCTTCTTATTTGCCCGAAAATTTAACGTTTCTCACATTTCATCACGCACCTGATTACCTCTCTATGTCGGACTTGGGCTATTCTTAACGACCGTTTTAATTCATTGAACGCATGGTCAAGGCAAGGATTGTCGGCAGCAGAACAAACACCAAAACAGTCTCTAGAGACTAGAGACTGGCTTTGGACTCTTGTTTGATTGGTGGAAGATATATTCGGCGATGTACTTATGTCTCTGGCAAGCGCTGCTCATCCCTGAAATCAGCCAAGTAGAACTAGCTGTTAGGAGTAATGGAGTAATGTTAGACACGGTTGTACAACTTTTTCAGCTTAACCAACAAGTGATGTAGAAGTATAATGCAGCCTGATGTGACAAATATCCTCCAATGGGAATTTGTATCAGCAATTTACGTCTGCCGCCTCTTCCGTAAACAGCTGCACGCCCCACGCCAACTAAGTCTACCCCGCAAAATTACTATTTACAGCACTGCGATTGCGGGGATACCGACAATCCGCGCAGGACGCTAATGCGGCGACAGTCCGGCACCTAATAGGTGGGCTGAATCATGTTTCCCGGCTAATCCGAATCTCACTGAATCAGTATATTACTTCACTTGACCAAGTCTTACTATATTAGATTCGTTCAAACCATGTTTATATTCTGCTCTGCCGCGAGGGTTCGGAAAAACAGCTGGAATATGCATGGATGGCATTGAACATGAATTCGTCACGTGGTTATTTGTCTTGTGTAGATTCCGGAAGCCAGGGATGTGTGTACGTGTGCATGGAAATCTATTGAATTAGGCGGCTTCGACAACCAATCACATAATCTTTCACTGCATGTCTCCAATAAACCGCTTTCGACCCCCACGCATATCTTCCTTATCCATATCCCGATACCCATATCCCGATACCCCGTCTACGAGGATGGAGGAATAACAAAGGCCCTTGGCAACATATTACCTGCGCATGATTTGCAAGAGCTCAGTCTGGGCAATCAATTGAGCTGACGAGAGCCATCCATGCAATGCGGGGAAATCCCCAGAAAGCATCAGAGCATACCTTGGCTGTTGGGCTGTTTGAGATACGACAGGGATAGTCAACTTAGAAAAACAAGACAATATCACTAGCAATCCTTCTTCTGATGTGTCGACAAGGTCATGCTTTTGTGCATTCTTTCACCATGCTGATACCATGTGTCTGATGGAAAGAGTTGGGTAAACACATTCCACACGCACTTTTTGACAAGGATGAGTTCGGTCTTAGCCACACTCAAACGCTTGAACTCTGTCTCCGCGCGCGGGGTCAATGTATAGGGCGATTGGCTGTAGATGTGACTTGATGTTGGGGAAATACCTCCATAGATACTCCCATGGGCACAAAGACACAGCTATATAAGGACCCCTCCAGGGGGTCCCATCGACAGTTCGAGTATTTCCCCCAACACTTTCTTGACAATTATCCTCAATTCACTGTCTTGTCAATACGTTCAGAGTCATGACTATCCCAGAAGAGGTCGATATCATCATCTGCGGTGGCGGAAGTTCGGGATGTGTGCCTGCTGGCCGCCTCGCAAATCTCGATCACAACCTGTCTGTGTTGTTGATTGAGGCAGGCGAGGACAACTTGAACAATCAATGGTGAGAACGTTGAAGTCCTCACTTCCAGTGAATGTATTTTGATGTGAATTAGGGTGTACCGCCCGGGTATATACCCGAATAACATGAAGCTTGATTCGAAGACGGCATCGTTTTATAGTTCCAGGCCATCTGAACATCTAGATGGTCGCCAGGCCATTGTCCCATGTGCCAACATTCTTGGGGGTGGCAGTTCCATCAACTTCATGGTAAGTGATTCCTGTTTGACCTGGTTATCAAGTGGCCCTAAGCTAATGCATTGAAGATGTACACCAGAGCATCTGCCTCGGATTATGACGACTTCCAAGCAAAAGGCTGGACAACCAAGGAACTCCTTCCGTTGATGAGGAAGCACGAAACATATCAACGTGCGAGCAATAACCCGGAACTGCACGGCAGTGACGGACCCATCAAGGTCTCATTTGGAAACTATACGTATCCCATCAAGAATGACTTCCTCCGCGCTGTTGAAACGCAGGGGATCCCATTCACCGACGACTTGCAAGATTTGAAGACTGCGTATGAGGTCCAAGATTGATTGCATGTAATGTCCTGCTGACGACTTAATGTTATAGCCACGGCGCCGAACACTGGTTGAAATGGATCAATCGTGACACAGGTAAGAAAAAATGTCCACTTTTGAATATTATCATCATCTCTGACCCTCGAGACTAGGACGACGAAGTGATGCAGCACACGCCTATGTCCACAGCACTCGAGCCAAGCATAGCAATCTCCATCTTCAATGCAATACCAAGGTTGAGAAGGTGATCGTTGAAAATGGCCGTGCTGTGGGAGTTGTGACAGTCCCAACCAAGCCTCTCGGCGGTGGAGAGCCAGTTCGCAGGATCTTCAAGGCTCGGAAGCAGATCATTATCAGTTCGGGTACAATGAGCTCCCCACTTATTCTCCAGCGGTCTGGCTTTGGTGACCCTGAGAAGCTGCGCCGGGCTGGCGTCAAGCCCTTGGTCAACCTACCAGGCGTGGGCCGAAACTTCCAGGACCACTATCTTACTTTCTCCGTTTACCGCGCGAAACCCGACGTCGAGTCCTTTGATGACTTCATTCGTGGAGATCCCAAAGTCCAGAAGAAGGTCTTTGATGAGTGGGATAAGAAGGGCACTGGTCCATTGGCCACCAACGGTATCGATGCCGGTGTCAAAATTCGGCCTACTGAGCAAGAGCTCGGCGACATGAAGAAGTGGCCTACCCCAGACTTCACGGAGGGTTACGAGTCGTATTTCAGGAACAAGCCTGACAAGCCCGTCATGCATTACTCGATCATTTCTGGGTAAGCATCTCACATGGTTCGTTTTGGATGTCTCGAGGCTAACACACGCATAGCTGGTTCGGAGACCACATGCACATGCCTCCGGGCAAGTTCTTTACCATGTTCCATTTCCTGGTATGGTACAAATTCACTAAAGCGCAGTTGCTAGCGCTGACAAGATATTAGGAATACCCCTTCTCTCGTGGGCATACCCACATCCAGTCGGCCGACCCTTACGAAGTCCCGGACTTCGATGCGGGTTTCATGAATGACAAACGTGACATGGCCCCTCTGGTGTGGGGATATATTAAATCCCGTGAGACAGCCCGGCGCATGGGCTCGTACGCTGGAGAGGTCACCGGCATGCATCCTCAGTTCGCCTCCAACTCATCCGCACGGGCGCAAGATATGGATTTGGCGACTACCAAGGCATATGCCGGCCCGAACCATATTTCTGCTGGTATTCAACACGGTAGGCTTTCTCTTTCTCCAGACCGAGTTATCTCGCCCATCTAATAAGCAATATAGGCTCCTGGACCACGCCATTGGAACCCGGAAAGCAGCCCTCAGCTTCAATTCTCAATTCCAACAGACATGAAGCTCGTGCTCCTTTGGAGTACAGCGACGAGGATATTAAGCACATCGAGAAGTGGGGTACGTATCAATCATGGGAATTGGTAATCTCTTAGAGCTGTCTAACAGTTTTGCTGTAGTTTCCCGTCACGTTGAGACAACCTGGCACTGCCTCGGCACTTGCAGCATGGCTCCGCGAGAGGGCAACTCGATCGCGCCACACGGAGGCGTTGTTGACGAGCGCCTCAATGTCCATGGTGTCAAGGGGCTCAAAGTCTGCGACTTGTCTATCTGCCCGGACAATGTGGGCTGCAACACTTTCAGCGTGAGTGTTCCTTTTCTTGGTTTCTCTGGAACGCTGGTAGATACTGACTATTACAATCGATAGACTGCTCTCCTTATCGGTGAAAAGTGCGCCGTCTTGGTTGCGGAGGACCTGGGCTACTCTGGAGCCGATCTGGATATGAAGGTCCCTACTTACCACGCTCCGGCGGAATTCTCCAATCTTTCTCGCCTCTGAGCATCTGCCTTTCTGTGAAATGAAGAACACGTCTGTGTCATTGCGTTTTGCTTTCCGAGAAGAATCAATTCATTCCTATGTGAAATTGCAGCAAACAATTAGTACTCCCTGTAGATGTTAAGTGTTGGATTGATGGAATTGTGGCAGAAGGAAAGGCCATTAGTGGTCCACAGGGCTCCAACCTCGGATTTCGCCTTGTTGTAGGATCCATAGACCCCCAGGATCGCAACACAGGCGTCGACAACGAATCAAGTATACTTCAGCGTTCCCGTATGCCCTGCTGATGATAAGGACTTTGGGCGAAGGGTTCGACTAAAGTGCCAATATCAGTATGTGACTTGTGAGATGAGAGACATAGTCTCCTGAGTAGATGACTACTTACCTGGGTTACCAGACTTCACCAGTCGTTCCCGGATCGTCCGAATGTCCGAAATACACACAAGCTCGGAGGGTGTTAGCAAACCGATCTTTTATCGACATGTTGAGGTTCGCAAGGAGGGCCAAGGTGGAATTGAAGTCCTGGCCGACCGCTACCGGTCTGGGGAGACGTGAAGAACCCTGGCTCGAGCGACATTAGGCAAAGTCGTTCTCCCAGTGGAATGCTAACATCGAGACTGTGCCGTAAAAGTGGATTGCGGACGAGTCGAGGTGTGGGGAGTGTAGGTCATACTGGGATTGAGAGGTCAATTTGACATGGCGGAAGCGAGTGACTCTCCCAGCAGAAACGTCCACGGGTGGTCCGGGGTTGGGGCTGTGGACTCCATGTTGATAGTGTGAAGCATGATTGCAACCAGGTACTCTTGCCTGGGCCCACCGACACCGGATCTGTGAGGATCGACCTGGTGAAATACCAGTACATATGACAATAGGTAGCTGCGTGTGTGTGTGGGTTGTGTTTGTGTCCGGAGGTGGGGGGGGAGGCGGCAAGAGAGATCAGTGGAAATGAAGGAGGATCAGATGAAGTTCAGCCCAATTAAAGCCAGGGGTTCTACAAAACTTGTCCCTCGGCCTTTCATGTTATCACAACTTCGACCGTTGGTTGGTATGTGCATAAGCTATTCACTCCTATAGTATATATCCATAGATATTGGTTTATCTGAATTGGAAGATACAAAAGATTCCACGCCTTAGACCTGAGGTCGATCCGGCCTAACAGAGCCTTTTACTTTGGCACTCTCTGTTTCACCCTCTCCCTTTTGACTCTTGCCAGGTTCGTTCACGTAGGGGTTCATGGTATCCGCACTAGAGAGGCCTTCTTGCTTCTGCGAGATGCTTCCAGGTCCAGCGGGTGCACCCATGCCTCTGGGCTATTAGCAAGTTAGATGAGATTTCTCTTGAGATGCTGGGTACTAAAATGACGATATCGCGAAACAAGGAATTTATGACAAGACCCGGGAAGGAAATACGAACCACATCATAACCAGAAGATCCTGGTACGTCCTGCCCGCCCTCTGATCTCTGACTATACTCTTTGGTTGCTCCGCGTGGCTCTGTACTTCGCTCTGGAGCCTTGGGGCTCACCTTGCTCGTACCGCCTCTCTGCCATAGGTAGAATGATATTGGGAGCCCTAAACCAATTGATACCAGCAACCTGTTGAAAGAAACTAAGTGTAAGTGCGATGCAGCTCGTGCAATGTATCACAAAAGGGAGACTGAGACCAACCACCGGGGGGTCTTTTCCTGGCCGGTCGGCCTTTCGGTGGCGAAATGCCTTCGACTCGAAGGCAGTCGATGCGGTTGAAGTCGCAAAGACGGGAGGATATGCTGTCTCCCTGCTGCATGTGGAATTGAGCGGCGGATAAAGCTCATACTTAAGGATCGACGAACTCGGAGATAGTAATTGGTAAATAGGACTTAAAGCGATGTATATTTGCAGTAAAAATGGAAGTGAATTGAATTTAGTGAACTAGAGCAGTATATGAGCTCTTGATCCCTCGGTGCTTTCATAGTTACATCATTCTACCTTTCGGACTTGTTTCCAAAGAATTGTTGCAAGCTGAGCCCTACGCTTCCAATGAGAGTCGTGAAACCTGATTATGGCCCCAAGTTTAATTATGACGCATTCGAAGAGGCTGCAGATGTACAGAGTTGTAGTAAGCCATCTGTAAGATCAAGTATCTCTTCTATCCCTTCATGTCTGAGTTTATAGCTCGCATCGGAGTCTACGGACAATACTTCGCATTCGCTAAAGTGTACACGGGAAAAAATAGAGACGAGTATATTTCACTGTAATAGTAAAAACAATATATTATACACTGATCATTCTCACAAACCGATCACCCAAGGCGCTTGCCGCCACAGGATTACCCGCAGAGACCAGCTCCCGATGCAACGTAGTACCACCAGTCTTTTCCCGCACACCTTCAACCATCACTGCACCTTCGTTTCTCAAGGTCGATTCAACTTTCTCGACCTCCCCACCCCATAATGTCTCCATGAGATTCTCTTCCGCATCGCTCCACGATGTAATCTTATACCCGTTATAAACAAACGAGCCATCTCCCGCCTTCTTCGTACTCAACAGGGCATAAGGCCCATGACAGATCACAGCAGTGGGCTTGTTCTCCTCATGGAAGTGACGCAAAATTCGCCCTAGTTCTGCATCCCCTCCTAGATCTTTGAGCGGTGCATGCCCACCCGGGATAAAGACAGCCGCGAAGGTGGTCAATTCATCGTCGCTGATGGTGCTGAACGGTCGCGGGCTGCTGAATCCGTTCTCACGTTTCATGCGTTCGATAAGATCGTTTCCGCGTTGACGTTCGTAGAAACTCCCGGCGTTTGCGATGAGTGATTCGCTACTTGGGTCTGGGGCGGGTTCTTGACCTTTGGGTGAGGCAAATGTCACCTCGTGGCCTGCACTGAGGATTTTGTGTAATGGCTTTGCGAGCTCCTGGAGGAAAAACCCCGAAGGCTGTTCGACGACCTTGCCAGCGTCGTGTCCGCTGGTCCTTTTCAGGGGGAAGGAGTGCGCATCGCTGAGGATAATGAGGACTTTCTTGGGGGGCATTGTGAAAGGATGTAGGACAGATCGGGAACTGCAATTGTTACTGATATTCTGGGAGAGTAAGGTGTACCTAGGTAGTTTCCCTGGTCTTTTATATTCGGGATACTTCAAATAACAAAAGTTGCCTACAATGACATCGACATGACGTACCAAATCACTGCACCATCGCCATCAGGGCAGAAACTTGTATGGTTCGTCGGATTGCTGATTTAGATAGTGATCCTTCCGACTAGTGTGTTCAAATATAAATGATGGGCGGAAATAGGGCAATTCCAAGGCTATCCCATGGGTTAGGTAATTGCATCAGCGCACCCGGGCAGAAGCATCGTGTGTGAAGCATCAGTTTCGAAACATACAGAGAAGCATGTTCATCTTGAGAATAACGCGGTATAGTCCGAGAACATATAAGAAGCTGGGTCTTCCGTCTAGAATACTAAATGTATGGACCTGGGGCTCAGGAAACTAGAATGACCTTTCACTGTAGTGCAAGGGCTGTCTTCGTACAGGGACTTGTTCTCGTGATGACTATGTGATCCCCCGGCCCTGTGGTAGATTGTCTCCGTCTTTGTCGTATACATACAGGTCCAGGGTTTTCATCGTGCAACCGAGCATCGAACGTGGTCGTTGTTTGAGTGGGCGGGGGATATGAAGGATAGATAAAGTGCAGTCAGTGCGTGCCATTCTTTGTCTGATTGTCGAGGGTATGAAATTGAATTTCTATGCAGAGGTGGTTTGTGCTTTTCTGATTGCCTAGGTATATTTGCTCACCTCTTTGACAGCCCTGGAGGATTCTGAAAGATGTTTGTAACAAATTAAGTTGTTGCTTTGGAGTACTATTCTTTCCCCTTGTTGTCAGATGAAGACATGGAAGTTGACACTAAAAGCAAACGGACCATTAAGATGAGGATTGTTGTCCTGTACCTGACAATTTTAAGGCGCACAATTCACACTTCCACAACACCTCTCATCGTCAACCCCCTCCAACCTCCACAACTTATACCCTATCTTCCTCCCCAACTCAGTCTCTTCTCATTCGCCAATCTGTATCCCCTTTACAGAAACATCTGGCACTGCAAGGATGCGCCGCTGGGAACACCGTATGTCCCCCAATCTTGGAAGAAACTCTCTCTGGCCCTAGTCTCGCTGACCTGTCCACTTTAGGACTTTTTGAGAGTGACGCCGATTTGGGAATTCTTTTCGACCTTCCTGGAGACATAAAAATTGACGAAAAAGAATGGAAATAGAACCTGGGTCAGTTATTTTACCAAAGCGACATGCTTGATCCAGCGGAGTCGACTTCCTGGTACGGGACCGACAATCATGCCGACCTCCTTGAAGAAGCCATCATCCCCTACATTCGCAGTATGCTAGGTGCAGATAGTCTGGGAGAGAAGCTGCTCGAAAGGTGTCGTTATAGTGGGCCTTTTTTGTATACCTTCTACCAGACGATCCTTCTCGCAGCGCTGTCATGATACGTGCAAGGGCTAAGATCAAGCCGGAACATCTCCTATATCTCCGCGGCGAAGCGACAGGAGGCCAGGCTGGAATGGTGGGACAAGGCCTCTTACAAGCTCTCTCACTGGTACAAGTCCTGGGAAGGACATGACCTCTATGCTATTAAGGACCTTCCGGAGCTCTCGCTTCCGAGGCCAGTCCTCCACCGATGGCTCGCTATCCGTTCCTCACACGGCGATTGCTCCTAGTACCACGAGCGCTTCAGGCACGAAGACGCCAAGCTCAACTGCTCCCGCGGGAAGAAGAAGAGCCCGGAACACCTGGCGCTTTGTCGCCTCGCGTAACCATGTTTCTCCCTTTGGCCACTACGCCCCTTCTCCCCGCCCGGGGGTTAGGCCGAAGGACTATCGTACATCCGCTCACTTAGCCAAGAGGACCTTGCCTTCTTACTCGGACTCACGGGCTTCTACAGCCGATACTACACCCGCTAAGGCGAGGAGGTGGACAGCCCCAAACTGTCCCCCTCCGGAACCCCAGCCTGCAGCACCGCTCTCTCTTTTCCATCTCATTGTTTCTCTTGGTCCCCTCATTACTTTGCTCTCGCCTATTTCCTATCTCCCTCTCTCTCCCCCCTTCTTTGCTCCTTCTGCTTTCCTACTATCTCAACGAGGATTCCCGCGTGGATCCAGGACCCAGACGGGGAGCCGTCAAGACGTCAAGACCTCTCAACCAACCCCAGTTCATTCGTTTCACCGAGACTTTGTCTCTTGATTTTCCCTTGCGCCTCGCTCCGCACGTCGGGGGCACGAGCGCTCACCCTCGGCTCTTACAGCCGCACCCTTCCTCGACTTGCTTTCTAAAGGCGCACTATATATATATCTCTCGTTAGCTTAGCACTTCCCTATACCCCCGGAAGGTTTGGGAACATGGGCTTCGCCCTCGTTCCCCTGGACGGTAAACACAACAATATAACGACAAATCCAGTACCTCCGCAGGGCGGCTCGGGCGATTGAAGTCGAGTGGGTTCAGGCCCAGTTTCTTTCGGCCTTGGATCATTACCAGCGTGGTGCTCCGCGGAGCTTCGACGATGATTGGTTGGTTGGCCCATCGAAACATGCTGTTTGGCTTTCTGCTAACTATCACTCTGTAGCTGCATCGCATGTAGCGATACCGAGAAGGACGTTGGACATCTCCAGTCTTGTGAACGATGCGAGTTGCTTTACTGCGATCGGGTAAGATACCATATACATGTGGCCCCTGGTGGTTTTGGTGCCTCGAGATATAAGACATTTGCTGTGTCCCCTTAGAAGTGCAAGCGTCGACATGACCTGGCACACTGAATTGGCGACTACTTCTTACTATCTTTACTGCTTTTCCTGCGTATCATGAACTCTCCTTTCTCCATTGACAAATTACATGTAGACCACTAAAGGCCCAGCATGTGCACGAATTTCTCATGACCTTCCTTTTCGAGAGCTTTGGTGAAACCATCTGCTATATTGTGCTTTGTATCGACACGCAGCAAATTGATCTTCTCTCGGAAGATCGCGTCTTTGACGAAGAACCAACGCATATCAAGCCATCTTGTACTGTTCTTACAAGAGCGCTTTCCCATGAGAAGTTGGGTGTTGATATTGTCTGTCAAGATAACAATACAACACCGCTCCGCATCACCCACTATCAACGACATGCAAGCTGTTCGCCAGGTTTACCGATACCTAAAGGCAACAACGGAGCTTTGCATTACCGTTGGAAAGATACAGGACACAACCTTCTGGGCGTACGCAGACGCTTCTCATGGCGACTGGCCAGATGCAAAATCAACAGAAGCAGCAATCTGGTTCTTTGGCGGAGCTCCTATCAGATGGTATGCGAGAAAGCAAACCATCATGGCGCCATCCTCCACTGCAGCAGAATGGTGCGCGTTGGACAGACCGGCGCGAGATGCTCAATTCTCGCCAGAGAAAGCATAAAAGCGCCCCAGGACGTATCAACCTTGCTCAAGGAATTTTACGTCGGAACTGACAAAACGGGTGTTGAAGTTAACATTCCCTAATGGAGGGTGAGCTGTGGACTGGACCTTTTACTCTACAATTATCTTCCACTTGAATTATCGAGTCTCTACGTAGAAGGAATTTCGCTAACATATGCAACGTAGTACACGGCAACTCTGAAACACTATTTATTCAGTTGAACATAACCCCTCTGTACTAGTGATTCGAAAATAGTAGGGTCCCGTCTACCATATTAGACCCAAGTGTTAATCGTTACAGCTTTTTCCCTTACAGCACTTTGCAAGTTTCCAATAACACTATAAGTATTATTAATGCTTAACAAGACATCTAGAACATATTTTTCAAAAGAAAGGAAATCACACTGATTGTACTTGAAGATCCTCCAATACGGGTCATCGTAGAAGAGCGACGGACGAATTCAAGAGCCCGCTCTTACCATGCATTTGGGAATGCCTTGTGGTAAACATATTCCCCCTTTTGTCGCTCACAGAAACCCAATGCCTCATCACAGATGTCCATATTCAACACATTCATTCGAATATCGTACTGTCTGATCCGCTTCTCCATCGGCTCTGCAATTGCCATATACTCAGTCCTGACAACAGCAGTTTTAGCAAGGTCAGCCGTCTCATGAAGCGCAAGCTGACCACTTCGCAAGATGGAATAGAGCAACCTCAAGTTGTCAATTTCGCTCTCATAAGCCTCCAGAATATGAATCACAGATAGGAGGGTCGAAAGAGAAAGACCCTGGAAAAGCTTCAACGAAGCAATGCCATTGTTGGTCTCACTTCGAAGAAAATGACGCCTGAGAACTTGAAGCTCGCCAACTCGGTACGTGCGAGTCAAGCCAGCCCCGAGGGAAAGTGCTTCGAGTCGCTCGACATGGTATCGATCCTCGTTGTCATCGATCTGATAAAGACCCAGCCAGACTTTCTTCCAGAGTTTCACAATGCGACACTCCAGTTGACTGCGGGTCGAAATTGGCTTTTCAAGGGCGCCACTGCCCAGGGTATACTGAGAAGGATCATCATCTTGAGTGTACCCTTCAGCCTGGTCACGACCTCGGCCAGCGGAAATGTTGTGGGGAAGAGGTGCGGAGGTAGTAACACACCACAGCTGAGCACTGAACCACTCGTTAATTTTGGGTAGTCATTACTACAAGACGTTGGAGACCTACTTGCTGCGAGATTTGACTGCACACTTGGACGAGGGAGTAGATAGATGGAAGAATTCCAATACCTTCCGGAGGAATCTTTGAGTGCGATGGGTCTTCATTGTTATCGAAGTTGCAATCGGAGTACGGCACCAGAGCCAAAAGCGATTTCTACGCTGAGGAGTACATCCACCCTGCCTTTAGTCTGGAAACTAGAGCTTTATCACTACTGAAGCAGAGGCTAGCATGTTGTAATCATGGCGTGCTGCCCCATTTCTTATCAGGGAATGATGGTCCGTTCATGCTACTTCATGCTCAACTTAGTAATGAACCACCATAGGCCTTCTAGTGAGCGAGAGCTGATCAAATATGTGTCTACTGTATTTTGCTTAACTACTCCTTTTGTGGGGTGTCCTATTTACGAATGGCTTTTCTAGCTCTAGCTCTAGCTTTCCTTAACAACTAATTCTATTGAACATTTGTCTGATATGCTTTGCTTTTCCTAGAATGACGAGATCATGATAGTAAAATTACTCTAGTCGTAACTGTTCGGTAGACTGACACAACTGGAGTTTTATTGTGCCGCAGTAAAATGAATTGGTAAAATGTCGTCGGGAATCAATCCCGTGGATGCTTCTATATTCCTAATCAGGTAGGCAGGTAATGCTGACAGCACTGCTCATTGTGTCTCCGGGCCTAAACCGCTGTACCTCAGTATACCACATATAATTCCTCCACGACCGCTTGATGATCGAATAGTCAAAGGAATTTACGGTGGTTGGTCGAAAGCTGATGATCTCCACAAGCTCATCAACTTGAATATCATTCCAAGGTTGCCTAGACGCCAGGGAGCAAAAACGGTTCAACTGGTTGAAATTATGTGACGAACAAAACAAAGGGCAATACATATATCAGAAAAGGGGATGAATTTGAATTGTAAGGAAGCTTCCTGTTCACTAAAAATAGTCTGGTTGATGGATCATATTAATACAGACGAGGAAATGCAAGTGTACAGAGTAGTTGAAAACAAGGAATCAATGAACATGGATAAAAGGGTATTAATGACAGTCAAAATGCCTATTAGTACTAGTAAATATGTACATAACCCGAATATCCATGTTGTACAGTCGATGACTTCACGATCGGAGACAGAAAACCTGAAATGCGGGGAGAGTTATATTGCATAGCACGTCTTTAGCAAACGCCTCGAACACTACCAGATGGCAATAAGTACTCCTAATTTGTTTCACAGTTAGTGGTTGTTCGTGGTTGTTCGTGGTTGATATCATAGCGAATAGGACTAGAAAGATATTAATTAACCGCATGATATAACAGAGGGGGATGTGATGACCTCACTAGACAGGATTATACCTGTTTACAAGCTTCACCAGCTAGGTAGAACACAAGCAAGAAAGAATACGTCCGGATAATGTTTCGGTTCGTTCCTGTTCCGAACCCCGAGATCTGCTTGACGTAATGCCTCCAACGCGTTGTCTTCCCATTTGTATTTCCTTGATATTCATCATATCCAAAGAAACTAATTGTGATTGTGTTTCTTGTTGATAACCAAGGTGTACCGCTCATCTAGATCCATACCCATTGTCTTCCGGTATCACCTTTCCTCATGATTGCACAGATATTTGATTAAAGCGGATGCATTTCAAAAGGTCCCAGCTCACCTTGAAAACAAACAACGATGGCAAACGACCATTCTGAGGAAAGCGCGTCCACGCCAGGTGCAAACCTAGAACACATCCCTCGCAATCCCGTTTCCTCTGAGAGTTCGTCTTCGCCAGTCAGTTCGTCACCAACCACAGATCACGCGCCAACCCGCCCTACCCCATCGCAGTCCCAGGCAGATTCCACAGGTCCGAAGTCAGACGAAGATGGTGCCGCACGTACTTCATCTCGCCGAAGCACTCATGCCTCTGGTCATGATACCAAGGGAGAGGAATGGGCCCAGATAGAAAGCCTGATCTCACGAATGTTCGGCCCTGAGCGCAAAGCAAACTCCGAAGAAGAGAAAACACGCCATGTTGGAGTCGTATGGAAAAACCTTACTGTGAAGGGCGTGGGCCTTGGGGCTGCTCTCCAACCTACCAATGGGGACATCTTTCTTGGGTTGCCACGGCTGATCAAGGGACTGTTCACTCGGGGCAGGAAAGGTGCCGGCCGTGGAAAACCACCGATACGAACTATCTTGGAAGATTTTACTGTAAGTATATTTCCCACTGCCAGGAGTCGACTCACTGATCCCCATCAAGGGCTGCGTTCGTCCGGGGGAGATGCTTCTTGTTCTCGGTCGTCCTGGCTCTGGTTGTTCCACTTTCTTGAAAGTGCTCGGTAATCAGCGAGCGGGCTACGAAAGCATAGAGGGTAACGTGCAGTATGGCGGCACCGAATCGGAAAAGATGGCAAAGCAGTATAGGTCTGAAGGTGGGTCCCTGTCTATGTGATCATGATTCGAACTAAAACCATTAGTCCTGTACAATCCCGAGGATGACCTTCACTATGCAACTCTTACTGTGCGAGATACACTGCTTTTCGCCCTGAAATCCCGAACCCCTGGCAAAGCTTCACGGATCCCAGGAGAAAGCCGAAAAGAATATCAGCAGACATTCTTGTCTGCCATAGCTAAGCTGTTCTGGATTGAACATGCTCTGGGAACCAGAGTTGGCAATGAACTTATTCGTGGTATTTCCGGGGGCGAGAAGAAACGGACATCAATCGCTGAGGCTATGGTTACAAAGGCTAGCACTCAGTGCTGGGACAACTCCACCAAGGGCCTGGACGCCAGTACAGCATTGGAGTATGTTCAAAGCTTGCGAAGTCTTACAAACACCGCCAACGTTTCAACACTTGTAGCTCTCTACCAGGCGTCGGAGAATCTATTTGATCTTTTTGACAAGGTCATTCTGATTGACGATGGAAAATGCTCTTTCTTTGGACCTAGCCAAGACGCAAAGACTTACTTCGAAGGGCTGGGCTTTGAATGCCCCCCACGCTGGACAACCCCCGATTTTTTGACTTCTGTCAGTGACCCTCATGCAAGGCGTGTCAAGGACGGGTGGGATAACAGAATTCCTCGGAATGCAGCTGAATTTCAAGCTGCATATCGTAAAAGTGATACTTACAAAAGAAACCTGGCGGATATTGAAAGTTTTGAAGGCGAAATTGAAGGCCAGAGGCAGGAGAGAGAGGCGGCAAGAAGGAAAGCCAAACGGAAAAACTTCACGATCTCATTTTACAAACAGGTTATGATTCTCACGCATCGCCAGTTTCTGGTAATGTTTGGTGACAGAGAGTCATTGATTGGAAAGTGGAGTGTGATAACTTTTCAAGCCCTCATTACTGGTAGCTTGTTCTACAATCTCCCGGATACAAGGTAAGCTATTCCCTCTCCAAATGTGACGAGACTCGGCGTGGCTTACGGTTTCAAGCAATGGTGTTTTTACGAGGGGTGGTGTAATGTTTTTTATACTGCTTTTCAATGCATTGCTTGCCATGGCAGAGCTGACAGCAGCATTTGAGAGTCGACCAATTTTGATGAAACATAAAAGCTTGTGAGAACTACAGAGAAGAAAATGGAAAATGATAGGACTAATTTTCTCCAGCTCTTTCTATCGGCCTGCAGCATACGCGCTCGCCCAGGTTGTGGTTGATGTGCCTCTCGTGTTCATACAAGTCGTTCTATTTGATATTGTAGTATACTTGTGAGTCCTATTGGATACCCTACATGAATCGAACTGACGAGTTATTTAGCATGGCAAACCTTGCGCGAACCCCTTCACAGTTCTTTATAAATCTGCTGTTCATTTTCATTCTCACAATGACCATGTACTCGTTCTTTCGTGCGCTTGGGGCACTATGCTCCTCGTTGGATGTTGGTAAGTGAAACGAACCCCTAGTCACCAAGGGATCTCCAATAACACTATATAGCCACACGTCTCACTGGTGTCGCCATTCAGGCATTGATTGTGTATACAGGTGAGCCCAATTCAAATTGAATCTATTAACAGAGTGTAACGGTTAACATAATTCAGGCTATCTCATTCCTCCGTGGAAAATGCACCCGTGGTTGAAATGGCTCATTTGGATCAACCCTGTCCAATATGCATTTGAGGCACTGATAACCAATGAGTTCTACAATCTCCAGATAAAATGTGAACCACCCTACGTTGTGCCCGATGGACCGAACGTTGTACCCGGTCACCAATCCTGTGCAATCCAAGGCAGCGATCCAGACCAGTTGATTGTGCATGGTTCCAGGTATATCCAAACCGGGTTCACATACAGCAGAGCTCACCTGTGGCGAAATTTCGGTATCATTATTGGATGGCTTATCCTTTTCGTCTCTTTGACAATGCTGGGAATGGAATTGCAGAGACCCAATAAGGGTGGCAGCGCAGTCACGGTGTTCAAAAGAAGCGAAGCACCCAAAGCAGTTCAAGATGTCATAAAAGGATCTAGCCCCCGAAGAGATGAGGAATCCGCGGAGAAAGATGGCATAGCATCCAACAAGAATGACAGCGACACAAGTGTACCCAGTGGCAAGGTCCAGGACATTGCTAAAAACACGGCAATCTTTACATGGCAAGATGTCAACTACACCATTCCATACAAGGGTGGACAGAGACAACTACTGCAAAATGTTGAAGGATATGTCAAGCCTGGTCGGCTGACTGCATTGATGGGTGCTTCTGGCTCAGGGTAAGACACGAAACCACTTGACTTCGTTCATGATGCTAATGTCTGACCAGGAAAACCACCTTACTCAATGCGCTAGCCCAGCGAATCAATTTTGGTGTGGTCACCGGCAGCTTTCTAGTTGATGGAAGGTAGGGAATGATTGACATATTTTGTTAGTTATGCACTCTAATATTTTCAGACCTCTCCCAAGGAGCTTCCAGAGAGCGACCGGATTTGCCGAGCAGATGGACATTCACGAACCGACTGCTACAGTGCGGGAGTCTCTTCGGTTCTCTGCTCTCTTACGGCAACCTAAGGAAGTCCCACTGCAAGAAAAGTATGATTATTGCGAGACAATCATTGACTTGCTAGAGATGCGGCCTATCGCCGGCGCAACTGTTGGATCCGCGGGCTCAGGCCTCAACCAAGAACAGCGCAAACGACTCACCATCGCAGTGGAACTGGCAAGTAAACCGGAGCTGTTACTTTTCCTGGACGAGCCCACGTCCGGCCTCGATTCTCTCGCCGCGTTCAATATTGTACGCTTCCTTCGCCAACTTGCAGATGCTGGGCAGGCCGTTCTCTGTACAATCCATCAACCTTCTGCTGTATTGTTCGAGAATTTCGATGAGCTCTTGCTGCTAAAAAGCGGTGGAAGGGTTGTTTACAATGGGCCTCTTGGAAATGACTCCAAGACCCTGATCGATTACTTTGAACAAAATGGCGGGAGGAAGTGCTCACCGCATGAAAATCCGGCAGAGGTGTGTATTCTGAAGCTAGAGGTATTCTTTCTCACTGATATTCTCTCTAGTATATGTTGGAAGTCATTGGAGCCGGAAACCCTGATTATAAGGGGCAGGACTGGGGCAATGTGTGGGCCAACTCTCCAGAATCCAAGCAGCTTTCTGAGGAACTAGAGGGTATCATCGCGTCGCGTCAGAATGCTGGAAGCGACGGGAAGACTAACGACCATCGCGAGTACGCAATGCCTCTCTACGTTCAAGTAGCCGCTGTCACCAAGCGCGCATTCGTGGCTTACTGGAGGACCCCGGAGTACATCCTTGTAAGTTACTATGCTCCGATAATCAAACATGAAAGAATAACTTGACTGATTACCGCACAGGGCAAAATGATGCTCCACATCTTTACTGGCCTTTTCAACACCTTCACATTCTGGCACTTGGGAAATAGCTTTATTGACATGCAGTCACGGCTCTTCTCTGTATTCATGACATTGACTATAGCCCCGCCGCTGATACAGCAACTTCAACCGCGGTATCTCCATTTTCGAGGACTTTATAAATCTCGCGAGGCTAACTCCAAGATCTACTCTTGGGCTGCATTTGTGACAAGCACGATTGTCCCAGAACTGCCATACTCGATTGTTGCCGGGTCTATTTACTTTAACTGCTGGTAAGCGTCTCTCGTGAAGGAATTTTATCCCACCTCTAACAGCGATAACAAAGGTACTGGGGAACTTGGTTTCCGCGCGACTCATTCAGTTCCGGCTATGTTTGGATGTCGCTGATGCTGTTCGAAGTATACTATATTGGACTGGGTCAATTCATAGCCGCGCTTGCACCCAACGAGCTATTTGCAAGCTTGCTTGTGCCGACTTTCTTTACATTCATTGCCTCCTTCTGCGGTGTTGTGGTCCCTTATCCCGCCTTGCCACATTTCTGGCAGTCATGGATGTACTGGCTTACGCCGTTCCACTACCTGCTTGAGGGATTTGTCGGAGTCATCACGCATGATGTCCCCGTACGTTGCATTGACCGTGAAGAATCCCGCTTTAGCACTCCGGCTGGCATGAGCTGTCAAGACTATGCTGGGTCTTTCGCTGAAAAGGCCGGTGGATATGTCCGAGACGCTGGGAATGGAATGTGCTCGTTCTGTCAATACTCGACCGGTAATCAATATGTGAGTTGCATCATGATCGTCTTTGTTTGAATGTCTTTACCGGCAGACTTGGAGTATTGCTGACCAGAACCTTGTCACACTTCCCAGGCTAAGAGCCTCAATGTGTTTTACTCGCACAAGTGGAGAGATTATGTGAGTATCGTGATTTGTACCCCTTCGGGCTAACTTTGGAGGTCATATTAACCTGACACCTGACATCTATCAGGGAATCCTTTGGGTGTATATCATCTTCAACTTTGCTCTTGTTTTTGCCTTCTCCTGGTTGTATTTGCACGGTGTTAGCAACCTGAAGCGCTGGTTCAGTGCTCGTAAGGCGAGGAAGGGCAAAGACCGTTGAGGGTTACACTGTGTCTTCCATGTGCATGAGTCCGCGGGTGCATCGTGTCATTGACTCAACATAATGTCCGAGACTTAAAATATTAGAGGATGTCAGCGCTCTATCCTCATAAGAAATATACGATCTTTGCGATTCTTTGGCTTTGGTTTGCTGAAAGTACTATATGCAGTGACATCGATTATGATCAGTCCATTGGCTGAGAGCCCAGTTACATTGCAGAGCCTACCTAATACTTGCATAGGTAGCATTGAAACAGTTACACACCAGAGATAAATAAATCATGAGAGATCAATAAGTCCGTAGATAAATCTCCATGTGCCTTTGGCCCACGGAGTTGCTCGTCGCGCAGCTCCGCGCCCAAAAGCTTGGCATTTCTCCGTCTTCTCCCTCTCTTGCGCGTTGAATTTTACCATTTTACCTATACCAGGCTTGTTGCTTCTGGCACTATATCAGATGTCATGACCATTTAAGCCCGACTATTTTCTTAATTTTCTTCGTATTGCATTTACCTTGTTGTTTTTATACTTCCCCGACCATGAAAGAAGAAACAGAAACCGTCAGAGATACCCCCGAAGGCTCGACTGCTGGTGACGAGTCGAAGACCGGTCTTACTACAAAGGATCGCAAATGCCAGTACTGCCAACAGGCGTTTACGTCCTCATCATTAGGTCGACACCTTGACCAATTCCTTTTCAAGAAGAAACCCGACGGAATCCACGATGTCGAAGAGATCAGACGAATTCGCAGTGGAATCACCCGGCGCCAGGCCCGAACATCCACAGGGAAGAACGAGGGGAGTCCCGACCGAGTCCAGAAAAAGGGTACCTCGGAGTTGTTTACACCCGCAGACTCGGGGTCGAAGTCGCGCGAGGCTCCGGTGCGCATGATGTTCAACACACCCACTTGGCATGCGACTGGCGTGATCAATGATATCCCGAATCCCAGTCGCGTGCCGGATGGGCCTCGCATTACGCCTTCACAGTCTCGGACAACGCCGTTACAACTGCCGGACTATGCAAGTAGAGGTGCTAGCTCCAGCAGCCCGGATACGATGCGGGCACTGGAACTCGCACTACGCGAGGTGCTTGATAATATCAAAGCCGCAACGTATGTCGACTCAATCCCATCGTTGTATCTAACCCCCAAGCTGACGCAACATTAGATCTCGTATCCGGCCTCGGCTGTCTCCGTTCGACTTCGACATGCAAGCTCAGACTTTTCCCTCCATGTGTCTGCAGCTGCTCCTCCTCCACCAAGCCTGTTTGCGACACATCCGTTTCCTTCCTCAACCTCGTTTCCCCTCCAGCCACCCGGCGCCGAGCATCTCGATATAATCCGGCAAGCCCTTCGGTCCAAGGTCGCACAATGGCAGACCGACCAACTCGCGGCCGACTCCACTGCTGCGACTCACACACGACATGGGAATAGCGGGATGGATCCGAACATGATATACCGCAGCGCGCAACAGCACGAGGAGATCAGTTTCCGACACTTGGAATTGGCTTTCAACCATTGGAATACCCTGTCCCACGAGACCCGTCGCGACGCGTGGCAATTGGAGACCACACGTGCATTTGCGCGCGAAGCAGAGAAGCGCAAGTCCTCAGACGAGCAACTCGCTCGAGTGCAACAGGAAGCAAACCAGCTGCGCGCACAGGTCGAGCGTCTGGGATCATGCCAGTGGCCTCGTGAGTTCGCACTGTTTCCCCCAGATACGCTCCCCCTACCACGGGAGGTAGCGCGGGAATTGGACGCGCAAGAAAGCCATATCAGTCCCGACTCTTCGCGATGGGACTATGACAGCGTGGTCGCCAAATGGAGACGCGTTGTTATGCACGATAAGGGCATGGGCCGGATTGGGGTTGGTTATGGAAACCCCAGTCAGACGGGGGATTCAGACCAAAGTCAGTCTCAGCAAAGCCCTGATGTCCGGCCTCCACGCCCAGGCGAAGACACCACATCTCATCCGAATCGCTTGCGCCCCTTGCAATCTGCTACGGCGTTGAGCCCAGACGCTGCGGCTGCCTCAACGCCTGCTTCATCTACCCACTACGCTTCTCCCCACTCTTTTGCAGATCCTCGCAGCCCGCCCACCGTCATGCCCCAGGTGGCTGGGCTGCCTCCGGCTAAGCGACAGCGCCTCATGAATGGCTCCGAAGACACATCTGGTCCTTCGTCTGAGTCTGGTCATGCTCCACCTTCTGCAGCTGGAAAACCTTGGGGATCTTCCACGCCCCATTTATCCAATCTTGCTGCACCCTCGGGACAGACGCCTCCATCGTCTTCTAGGAATTGACTTTTTGGGTATATAATATCTGTAGAAGAAGGACCGGATAAGCCAAGGTAGCTGGGAGCTATGATTTATCCTCTGCATTGGCTGTAGGCAGTACGCTTGGTCTGCTCTCTCCGTTTCTAGATCCACTCTTCTTGGTAGAGAATAGCACGGTCATTGATACCCATACGAAATGCAAGTGGTTCATCTTAATCGTAATCAATGCGCACATGCTCTGTTACAGTAACGTGATGAGTCTGGTATTGTAGACTCAGGCTCTCTCTTTCGTGTCTCGAGCAATCTCTTCTCCGAAATACTCAGCTAGAGTCAACATCTTCTCTTCCTGCAACCTCCTGCCTACCAATTGCACTCCCACCGGGGCCCCATCGTAGGCCTCGGCATCGTCTATATAGCGATCAGTATGGAACCACGAGAGTGAAGGTATGGGGGAAACGCACAATCCCACTGAATATGCTCAGAATCATCCACAGACTCATTGGCCGAGCGCACATCGATATTCTTATCCGCAAATGTGACTGGAATCGCAAGGCTAGTATAGTCAAGCACATTCACAAATCCAGTATATCCCACAGACTTGAATTCGCCGGGAATAACTGCCGCATGAGGTGCCAATGGGCAAAAGAGCGCATCAACAGGACGCCCCGTGCCTGTCACCTCGGCTGTGCTATGCCAGTAGTCCATATACTGTTTCTGATACTCACGCTTCGCAACATTGAGTGCCGCAATCTCAGATGCTGTCATCTGAATACCATTCTCGTTGCAGACTATTTCCGTGGCTTGAGGTTCTCCAGACAGACCCAAATGATACTTCACATCTGCGCCGCCATCCATGTTGAATATTTTACCCTGCGACAAGTCAGCAACGTGCCGGATTTCACGCACAGGTACATACAAGTAGTTCATTGGCAATTGAGTGAGAAGGAGGCGTCCACTCAACAACCCGATGACCCAACCGCCGTAGCATTTTCTCAACAATCCTGAGCCCCCGCGCAATAGGCGGATGAACAAGTGCCATACCATCGTATTTCATAATGCCGAACGCAAGCGTCGACGACCCAGCTCGACCCTTCGCAATGAAAGCCCTGGTCTCCCGAACAACCTCATCCCTCCACGGCAGCTCCAACGCAAGCGGATCATGCAACCAAGGCTCCTGGCTAAGAACAGCCTTGAACAAGAACGTCAAAGACCTCGCACTCGGCGCAATCGGCCCAATAACAGACAATATAGACCCCTGCCCATCCAACGAGTTCGCAGCACCTTGGTAGGGAATCCTACCCGCCGAAGGACGAATCCCATACAGGGAATTAAACCCAGCTGGGATGCGCACACTACCTCCGATATCAGTGCCGAAGCCAGCAGGCGAGCCGCGGAGCGCAATCAGGGCTCCCTCGCCGCCAGAGCTGCCGCCACTGGATAGCAGGCGGTTCTTGGGGTTCCAGGTGTGGCGGATGATGTTGTTCATGGTTTCGCCGACCATCAGGGTGGCTGGCACGCTGGTCTTGCAGTACAGGACGGCACCGAGATTGCGTAGTGCGCGGACGAGTTCGCTTTCTTCTGTGCCGCTGCGCGGGTCGTTCTGTTGGCCTTGGAAGGTGTTTATCCAGCCTACGTAGCCCATCGTGGTTTCGACGCCTTTCACGTGAAATTGGTCTTTTAGACTCACTGGTAGGCCATGTAGAGGTCCTATCGGGGTTTTGTGTTTTGCGAAGTATTCGTCTTGCTGTTTGGCATCTTGAATTGCGGCTTCGAAGAATACCTCGTGCAGACAGTTGACCTAGGTTTCGGTGATTGGTTAGTTTTATTTGGTTGTCTGAGGTCGATGCACTCTTGTGCACGCGCTGCCAGTATATAAACGTACGAGTTGGTGAGCCAATGCAGCCCGGTGACAGAAGGCTTCTGTCACTTCCAGGGCTGACCAGCGGCCTGTAGATGTCTGCGCCACAATGTCTACGGCATCTGTCTCTGTGATAGTGATCTCATGCTCGGTGAGGTATTGTCGAATATAATCCCCTGTAACATCTCGTAGTTCTGTAGCGGGAGGGACAGGAGATTCCAGTCGCCATTTCTCGGGAATAGCATTCAAAATTGACTGGCGTTTGGCTTCGCCTTTCAGTTTCCAGGATGTGCCAGTCATTTTCAACTAGATATGTCGAGGGGTTGTAGGAGACTTCCACGAAGTGTACATACAGTGGTGCGGGGTCATTGGGGTCATTGAACACGAAACAGTTGGAGGCTAGCTTATCGCCCACTCCCTTTGCGCGTTACAGTCTTTCATTTGGAGTATTGCAGAGATGTCCATATTAGTCGCTCTATTTAAATGCAATTGATTCGTCTAGGGGCTGGTTGTTATCTCGATCAGATTATTATCCTCGTGGAAATACAATCCGCACACTATTCTCGAGAGGAAATGCCTCACTGGGGAATTTGACAGGACGCATTGGAACAGCATGACTGCATCTGTGCTTGAGTAGGGCACTATAGAAAGTTGTCCATGTTTGGACCAGGGAAAGAATCACGTTCCTGAGATCTGGATTCCCCATCTTCAAACGTGATCTGCTGTCTGTTCGGAAGCCTGGGTGGCCGTCATCTGTCGAACGTTCAGGTTGATCCGTTTGCTAGACATCCAACCCTTCCACATCTCATATGGAGCAGGTGCCATTCCTGGAGCAGGCTCTCCGAATGATGGCCAGTTGGCCAGCCATTTCGGGCAGGTCGAGGGCAGAATCTTCGGGACTCCGTGCCAGGCGAATCGCGATTTACCGCTCATATAGACAGTGTCGCCCGAGCGAAGCCGAATGATTTCACAACCATTCCCGTCGTCGTGGCTAGCCAAGAACAATCCATCACATCCAAAACTCACGCTTATCAAACCTACGTCACACTCCTCACTCACGTCCCGGTGGACGCTGAGTGTATCTCCGGCAGAATAGAGGTTCAAGATGGCAGCCTGTGCCGAGGTTGCCGGGAAGGCTGCGCGTAGCACCTTTGCAATGTCCGGGGGAACTCCGGTGGGGGTCCAGATGGGTATACTTTCGCGGTCCAGTCGTACTGACCACCTAATGTCACCCAGCGCAGCTTTTTCTCTAGGAAATTTTGAACTGTCAAAGGCTTGTGCACGTCAGGCTCTTTGGGCTGGAAAGTCCGAGTGGGATCGTCTGCGAAGAACGACTTGGGCATGCGGGTGTGTTCGGATTGTTCAGGGTATGTGACGTCGTAGTGCAGGTGTAGGTTTGTCTGATGCTCGGGGTTGGGTAAGTCTCGGTGAAATAGGCGAGAGAGCAATTCGATCTGGATAGTAGGAGGAAATAAAGCGGGAATCATCAGGAGACCTGTCAGGAGGTCAGGCATAGCTCTTTGTCCTGCCGGGTCAGTTCCAAATTGAGGCGACACAATGCTAACCGGAGATCGATTTATGAGCGAATACTGGAATATCCTCAGTCAGAGAAGCATCTTCTTCTGTTGAAGCATGACTTCCACGGAAGAAATCGTCGAATGCCAATCGTAGATCCTGGCTGGACATATACTGCGTGATCGTCACTCCCTCGGGCAGTTCGTCGGGATCGATCCGCTGCAGGTCGAGGATCCCCGGATCATTGTCAACTTCGGACAGGGCAATTTTAGAATATTTCTTGTAGCAAAGCCTCACTGGATCAGGAGGGCGATCATGAGCACTAAACCCCTTAATTTGAGCCATTGTGAAGAGATGAAGTCAGAGAGAAAGTCGAATAAGGAAGGAAAAGGTACGCGCTTCACCGCCCTCTGATCGCGGGGGTTGTTTGTTTTGTGTCTTTCTCTCCCCACCATTGAAATACTGTCTTTTGTCAATCATCTCTTCGACAAGTTACTATCTTTCAATTTCCCGGTGGAATTTGGACAGCGTGCTGCTCTAGCTGTTCTCAGGAATCAATATCCTCGGATGTAAGTGACTAGTGGCTATCTCCTCTCCTTGCTTCCCCTACAGATTCTTCTTGGCAATATCCCTCCAATCTGTGTCAAATCCTCATTCTGCCTCTGTTTTGAAATTGTTAATCTCACTAACAGTAGGAAAAGATTGGATGACGGGCACCATGGATAACTATCAGAAAATTGAGAAAATTGGCGAAGGTATGGACTTTCGACGCGACTGTTATTACCTGCAGCTCAACTCACGCGTCGATACTCTATAGGCACTTACGGTGTGGTCTACAAGGCCCGTGAACTCAATCACCCCAACCGTATCGTTGCCCTGAAGAAAATTCGCCTCGAGGCCGAAGATGAGGGCGTCCCCAGCACTGCAATCCGCGAGATTTCCCTCCTCAAGGAGATGCAGGACCCCAACATTGTCCAGCTGCTAAATATTGTCCACGCCGATGGCCACAAGCTCTACCTTGTCTTCGAATTCCTCGACCTCGACCTTAAGAAATACATGGAGGCTCTGCCTGTCAGTGACGGTGGGCGAGGGAAGCCTTTGCCCGATGGATTCAAGGCGGGTGCAACCCTGGGCCTCGGAGAGGCAATGGTCAAGAAATTCATGGCTCAGCTTGTTGAGGGCATCCGATACTGCCATAGCCACCGAATTCTGCACCGTGACTTGAAGCCCCAGAACTTGTTGATTGACCGTGAAGGCAACCTGAAGTTGGCCGATTTCGGTCTTGCAAGAGCGTTCGGTGTTCCCCTTCGTACCTACACTCACGAGGTATGCGTTGAATCTCCGATTCCATGTATACAACTCTCCGTTTACTAACAAAATCTACAGGTTGTCACCTTGTGGTACCGTTCTCCAGAGATTCTGCTGGGTGGACGTCAGTACTCCACGGGTGTTGATATGTGGTCGGTGGGCGCCATTTTCGCAGAGATGTGTACACGCAAGCCTCTCTTCCCTGGTGACTCTGAAATTGACGAGATCTTCAAGATCTTCCGGTAAGAGTGATTCTTTTCTGCTCTGTGTTCAACCGTATTAACAAATTGCAGAATCCTTGGTACGCCTGGTGAAGATGTCTGGCCCGGTGTGACCTCGTTCCCCGACTATAAGCCCACCTTCCCCAAATGGAAGCGTCCCGATGCTGAGATCGTTCCTGGGCTGGAAGAGGCCGGATGTCAGCTCTTGGAATCTCTGCTGGAGTTTGACCCTGCACACCGACTATCGGCCAAGCAGGCCTGTCTACACCCGTACTTCCGCAACGGCACCGCATACTACTCCGGACGTGGTCCAAGTAACGGCTTCCACTAGATTGAAGATTCCACATATTTTAAAACGGTGTGTGATCTTATTCACTGTGGGGAATGGTGTGGGGGCATGTTTTTTCTTTCTCCTCTTTCGGCGTTCAATGGGGAGTGATATGGAGGTCGGGCTTACTGGATACGAAGTGCTTTAGTCTTGAATAACAGGCGTACATACCCTTTCAACCCTGTAACCAGATAACGAAAAATGATGTGACGGTACTATTGTATTCGGCTTGTTCAGCCTCTTAATAGAGCTCCATACAACATACATCAATGAATAGTTCAAGTGCAGGTCAAGAGTCGTCCCGTGTCAGCTGAACTTCGCCCCACAGAACTTCCAAGGTTGGGGAATGAGACATGCTAAGCATCTTATCCGAGTCCAGTTCCTACATTCCTTGCTGACATCTCACTTGTCTACTTGCTCCGCCAAGTCTGATCCGGTCTAAATACGGAATTCATGCTTATTCTTACGCGCCCGTTGCAGGAGGGGCTGAGAAGCGAGGTGGGGGCCGAAAGCACCTTTGTTGTTAGATTCGCTCGTTCGCCCGCTAGGCCAATGCACATGCAGCCTTACGATGAACGATTTATGGAGAACAGGTCCAAGCCCAGCAAATCAATACGAGAAAATGGAGGCTGAGGCTATGTTCTCGGCTCGGAGTGGCCGTGTGAGGGGGGTAATTGGGGAATGTCTTCCCAGAACGCACATTCAGAAGAGCAGACCCCGTCTTTCTATTTTCATCAGTGATCGCCATTCTGGAGTCATTGGTACGATATAAAACAAATAGCCGCCCAAGTATCCCCACCGCTGTGTTCCCTCCCCGAGGAAAGAAAATAAACCAAAAAGGACCTCAACCAAGCAAAGAACCTTTACCAATCCCAAAGGCATTCAAACCATGGAGTTTGACGACGAGATGGGCTATGCCGTAGCAGGACCAAGCTCCTCGCGCTCAAACAGCCGACCACCCCGCCCACGCTCTCAAGCACCCCAGGAAACTGTCAAGCAGTTCTGGGAGCAATTCAACACCAAGTACCCGGGCAAAGTATACACCGTGCTGCCGGACAATCCCTATGCACGGACACGGGCCAAGCATGTGCCCAGCGGCCGTGTTCAAGGCCACGAGGCCGTCAAATCGTATGAGCAGGCCCGCCGGGAATGTCAAAAGTCTGTCGACCGTATTGTCAAGGAATGCGAGCGTGTGAATCAGAAATACTCGGACCCGCACTTTGATATCGAGCTAGACCTGAAGTCCGGTCGGAGACACTATCTCGATGGATTGGATAAGCCGAATACGGAGATGAGACCCAGGGGAGTGAAGAGAGTGACCGTTAGTTCGAGAATTATCTGCAATGGGTGGATCGGATTGTGGTTTGCTAATCATTTTCATATAGGAAATCTTTGAGGATCCGCAGTTCTTTGTTAATGGGCCTACCGCGTCAGATGTGCGGCAGGGATATGATGGGGATTGCTGGCTCATGGCTGCACTTTGTACTATGGGCAACAAGGAGGAGTTGATCGAGAAGATTTGTGTTGCTCGCAATGAAGAGGTTGGGATTTATGGATTTGTTTTCCATCGAGGTAAGCCTCTGCTCAAGGTCTGATCCGAATTGAAATTATGCTGACTTCGATCATCAGATGGCGAGTGGCAGCAGTGCATTGTAGACGACAAGCTATATCTCCGCGCTGCTGACTATGATGAGTCTGTGGAGGAGCGGCCCATCTGGGACGACATAAATCGAACTGATACAGAGGAAGAGTACCGTCGAGTCTGGCAGACCGGCTCGCGTGCCCTCTACTTCGCGCAGTGCGTTGATGAAAACGAGACCTGGCTACCCCTTCTCGAGAAAGCCTTCGCAAAGGCCCATGGTGACTATTCCGCCATCGAGGGTGGATTTGTTGGTGAAGCTATCGAGGATCTCACCGGGGGCGTCACGTCTGAGGTCTTATCCAGTAATATCCTGAATAAGGACCGCTTTTGGACCGAAGAAATTATGAAGGTCAACAAGGAATTCCTTTTTGGCTGCGGGACGGGCCTGTTTTCAAACTGGCTAGATCCCAAGTACCGGGGTCCACCGAGAGATCGAAAAGGTATCTCAGAGGGCCACTCGTATTCCATCATGGAAGCCAGAGAGATTGACGGACATCGACTGCTGCGACTCAGGTATGTCCATGAATCTCCCGGTCAAGGCAAATGAATGAAAGCTCACAAATCTAAGGAACCCATGGGGTCGCAAAGAATGGCACGGCGCCTGGGGTGATGGATCCAAAGAATGGACGCCCGAGTGGATGCAAACCCTTGGCCATAAATTTGGCAACGATGGTGTAAGTATTAACCTATGGTGATCTTACTAAATATGCTGACCTGGCCCAGTTCTTCTGGATCTCGTATAAAGACCTCCTCAAGAAATACCAGCACTTCGACCGGACTCGCCTTTTTGGCCCTGAGTGGACCATTACCCAGCAATGGACCACCTTGAATGTTCCCTGGTCGGCTGATTATCACAGCACCAAGTTCATGATGGAGGTGACTACGAGTGGTCCAGTAGTCATTGTCCTATCCCAGGTTCGTTTTACGCTATTTTCCTCCTGCTCTTGTGCAGTGGCTGACAGACACAGCTCGATACGCGTTACTTCAAAGGACTAGCTGGCGAATACAGCTTCGTGCTGAAGTTCCGCCTGCAGAAGGAGGGCGAACGAGATTATCTCGTGCGCAGTCACAGCAGCCACTTCATGGGCCGATCTGTTAACGCCGAGATCAACCTTGACCCGGGGCGCTATCACGTCCTGATGAAAATTACGGCCTTCCGCCACGAAGACGCAGACTCGACCGAAGAAATTGTCCGCCAGGTTGCCTCGACGAGAAGAGAGAAATTAGTGCAGGTAGGCCTTTCATACGACCTCGCGCATGCGAAGGGCCTGGTGGGCGAGACGGAGCAAGAAAAGCGGGAGCAAGAGCGTTTCAAGGCAGCTGAGCGAAGAAAGCTTCGCGACGATATCAAGAAAAAGATGCAGAAGGACTGGATCCGCAATCAGAAGCGAACTGCCCGACAAGAGCGCATGGAAGCAAGGCGCGAGTGCGGCACGCCCAGCGGCAGTGGCAGCTCCTACGATCACAACCACGAACGCGATTCTCTCCCTAGCCAAATTTTGGCAGGGAATCAAGTGGCAGAATCCCCCATCGACGCTGGAAGCATGTCCAGCGGAAACAGTGACCGCCGTGTCAACGGGTCCGTCCCGATCATCCACGTCAACGGTGGCCAGGGCCTACATGAAAGACATGCAAGACGCGCAAGCAGTGGATGGCGACGTGGAGCCGACTCTCCGCGTCCCAGTTTAGACACTCGGTTTGCTACAGAGACTCTGGACCCGAGTGACCTTGAGTTACTGGAAGGGTTTGAATTTGACAGCGACCTGGATATGCCTCCTGACGAGGCGGATGTGAAGAACCACCCTCCATTGATAGATCACGGCGAGCCTCGTGTTGACCCGTGGAATGCCGTCTGTGTGATTGGTCTGCGGGTTTATTCCAAGGATCCGATGTTGAGTTTGCAGGTTGTGCGTCCTGTGCCAGAAGATGACACTGAAGCTCCTCTGGACCGAGACGACCCTGCGGCGTCGGCGACTACCTCCCGGCGAGACACTTATTCGTGGAGGGACTCTTGGAGCAGCCAGCTTCCTATCTAGCATGGCTCATACATTATTTTTATTTTATTCAAATTGTAAAGAGATTATAATTGACATTCGCGCATGATTCGCTTAGTCCTTGATTGCTGGGTTGAATGATGCAGAGAATAGAATACTATAACACTCCAGACTGTAATGAAACTTGTTAAGATGAGACATTAAGCAGGCACATTGCAATTCGGATGTTTTATATTCTATTGCTGATTTCTTTCCAATAATGTCATTTTGATCGCGAGGCCACACATAGATGGCCATATTATCCAGGCATCAACGACTTTCGGATAGCAAGGCCAGCAGCCCGATCCTTGACGGGTTTTATCAAACATCAAGTGCATGCTATCATAGTGCTAGTGCTATGCAAGGTGTCATTTACTCCTCCCGCAGCATAGCCCTTTTACTGCGTCGCAGCAGAAGAGCTATCTGCATCTCCGTCGCGTGTTTCCAAAGCTCGCGATATTCGACCGTTTCAACCAATTGCACAGACGAGACAATTTCTCTTCCTATTGGAAACAATGGGGCTATATCTCTCAAGTAATATATCAATTTTTCTATAAGCCCTAGTTATACATGCTAACTTCATCCCCAGAATTACGCGACCGAGCGCGTTAAGCCGGTCTCACCAGGGGCTGTCTGCAGAAGGCCCAAATGTCATCCTCTACCTTCCGCCTGGACCTTTGTTACAGGAAAATGGAATGAGCGCATCTCCAAAACATGAAAACATTGAAGTTGATCACCAAAGGACTGGTGATACCAACACCTTGGCCTCTGCAGCAGGTTCACCCCAGCATGTCTTAGCATCCACTGCATCTGCATTGGTAGTCACAGTCAACTACCGCCTCGGGGAGATACCAACACGTATCTCCCCGTCATCAGATAAAAGCTCTATCTCTCAAGAGCCAATTGAAGCATCAGACCGTACCCTAGGATCAACCAACTCCCAACTCACCTCTTACAAATACCCAACGCCCATCCACGATACACTGGCGGGATTCGACTGGATCCAAACCCACCTCCGACCATCCCAACTAGCCATCATCGGCACACACGTCGGAGGCTCCCTATCTCTCATGCTATCTCTAACAGAAGCACAATCCATCCGCGCCGTCGCCGCCATAGACCCCATTTGCGACTGGCCCGGTTTGGACGAGTACTGCGCGCGCGAGAGCACAATCACCCCCAAAACACGAGCAGACGATAATACCATAATCCCAGCAAAAGCATCCAAGAACAAGCGCCAACCCAGGAAAAAGAACGCACCACCAGACCTACTCCCCCTCCTGCAGGCACGCTCAAGATTCTTCTCAACCCCAGAACGCTGCTTCGACTCCTTCGCCTCGCCGATCCTCTTCCTCCGCTCCGCGGGCCGGGATGTACCGCGCACATTCCCGCAGTATCTTACGGGGCCGGAGTATCCCGTTCCCGTGCTGAAGGAGACGCGGGGTACGACAGCGGAGCAATACGGGGTATCGGATGGGTTGATCTGGGATGGGGATGTGTATCCCGAGACAGATATGGATGTCGACGGCGTCGATGGTATTGGTGCTACTGGGACTCGACGTCGGAAGGCACTTTCGCGCTGGCCGCCGTATGGTTTGGATTATGGGCTTAGTGGGAAGACGTGGTCTGGGCCAGGAGATGGGGTTGGGCGGTTGCAGATGGTTTTACCTTGGGTGAGGGTGTTTACGAGTGGTGACGGTGCTGGTTTGACGTCTGGTTCTTTGTCTTCGTCTGCGATGGACATGAAGAAGACTAGAGACTGGGGTAAGGGGTCTACGGTCCTTGCTAGACAGGCTGATGAGATGGTTTCTGTTATGCGGCGGGCTTGCTTTTGGGGGCGGGAGAAGGGGTTTGGGGAGCGGAGGGTTACTTTATCTCAGGTTCGGGGTAATGGTGATAATGTGGGAGAGGAAGTGGGCGACTGGTTCAAGAATGTGTTCGAAGGAACATTGGAAGATATAGATTAGAATTGGTTGCAATGAATGTAATATTGAATTTACATGTAGAATCACCTATGCAAAGAATTCATAAAGGCGCCAAGTATGAAATGTGGAAATCATGGCACATCTTGTTAACGCCTTCCACTACCTGGGGTGATATATATCATTTGATTATGGAATGTTCACTCTATCTCCTCTATGTGGTGAGTTCGATGGACTCGATGGACTCAGTACTCTCGCAATGCTGTAATAACAAGAAAACCAGAAAGCAGTGCGACTAGTCACCTAATGATAATTTCATGGTGGCATTGAGGTCCTCGTATAATTATCCGGCGCCCACCATGCATCGATATCCGCGATGTCTGAGAGCATGCTGGGGTCCTCTGGGAAGGGAGGAGAAGGGATCTGGCCCATGTCATTTAGAGCGTTGCCATTTTGGGTCTCGGACATAAGTCGCATGTCTGAGTTGGGTATCCAGTCTAGATCGCCTAGTTGGGAATCAGGACCCGGGACAGGGAAGGGAGCCTGCTGTTGATAAGAGCTCTGCTGATGATATTGGTGCTGAGGAGGCATGGTGTGCTGAGAGAGCCGGGAGTAATGGTTCGTTGTCGCAGGTGCTGTTGACTGCATATTGGGAGGGGCTCCGGAAACAGATAAACGAGATTTCTTGCGCCAGCCATCTATTCCATGAGCGTTGGAGGCATGGGTATTTTGCGTAGATGGTTTCTGCGAGCCCAGAGCCGTCAAGTTAGCACTGCTGTTTTGGCGTTTCGTCGCCGAGCCGGATCGGCGCATGTTTGCTTGCCAACGGCGCTGCAAGGTGACGAGGTAGTCGCGGGTGCGCTTGGCGTTGTCGAATGATTGGCCCAGTTCATCAAGAGCCCGGAAGCACAGATTGAGATATGCTACCATTTCCGTGCTACGGGGGTATGTCGGGCTGTCGCCCTGTTTGCCTGGGCTCATTGGGGAACTTGACACTGTCACGAACAGAAGCATGAGCGCTGCGCTGAATATTATCGCTACGACTTGGTTGTTCATGCGGCGGAAGGTGTAGTGTTTCTCGAAAAGTTGGAGTAGCCGCGCGATGGCGGTGGCTGACTCCACGCACATGCGCCGAGCGTGGTGATACCCCGGGCCTTGACGAGGGCTGCGGGGCTGGATATAGCTTTTGGAGAGCCACGGACGGTGGAAGAAAATGATGATCTGGTGGTATTGCATGCTACAAGAGATTGTCAGTATGATTCCAGTATCTATCGTATTGGAACAAACTTACTGGAGCATCATCAGATGGGGCAATATCGGCGATGTATCGTCGTCCAGATCAATCTGAAGGGTAGAAGGAAGATTTGCTTTCCAAGCGAACAAATCCTCCGTCACTTGATAGCAGATTCTTTGCAAGTCGTGCCGAGAGATGTCGGAACATCCATACCTAGTACCGTCGTTAGCATTGCATTGTGCTGAATATAATGCAAGATTGACATACAGAATATGACCAACTGGGGTTATCATCTCCCATAAAACAACAAATTGTCTGCATATGAGCTCCATGGGGTTCCTCAGACCGTTCTGAGATAGCGCGTGTGCAGCTTGATGACCGTATGGATGCCAGTTTTCTTCCTTTTCAGGACAAAGAGCAGAGCCAGGTTTTGGAACACCTATGTCTCCAGCGTTCATGCGGAACGGACGACCCAAGTAAAATCCCCAGAAACTAGTTACTGTTAGAAAAATCGACAGTATAAGGAGTGCGAAAACTCACTGGTCCGCGACATAGCTTCCCCAAAAGGTTGCGCGGCGTACATCGGCCTCGAGCTGGGTGATTTCACCCTTGTTGACGTACGCCGTCATATCTAGGTGTAAACCAAGATCGAAAGCAAGCCGCATAGACATTCCTGCAGAGCAATTAGGCAATGAGCGCTGATCATTCCCCATCTCCAAGATGTATACTTACCACTATACAGCCAACCTCGAGCATCGCGATTTGATGCGCCTTCGTGGCAGCTCATAATGACAAGGGCCTGGACAGTAGCAACACAAGGAGAATCGAGTTCGATTTCTAAAAGGGCCTTAGCACGATCCGCGAAGAATTCAGCCAGAGACTTCGGGAAAGTGATGAATGTAGGGTGATAGCGTGCCTCAAAGGCACTCCCGATCGCGCACCTGCAGCCGGTCAGCATATCCCTTGAGCACCGCAAAATAGGAACTCACATTGCATTAGTTAGAACTTCCGAGTAGAACGGAGTATCGTCGAGCTCATTGCGCCATTTAGTTCGTGCCGTCATGTACATCTCTTTGTCGACAATGTATGTACTGGGGTTCTGCCAGGTGAAATATAGCTCCACAAGATGGTCCTCCAAGGCTTGATCAACAGGTTGACCAACCCGAAGGTGATTCAGAATATCCTGACCATCATGGCGCACGGTCCGCGCGTCTGGTCGTTGCCGCTGCTGTGTCGCAGAGACGTCCACCAGATTGAGGTTGGACGTGGCACCGTAGAATCGCAGATGGCCATCACCCGCAATTTTCAAAGTGCCAATTCGGTGCGACAATTGTTCAATAACGTCATTTTCAGCTTCGTCCTCTTCGCCGCTGTCCGAATCATTGTCTCCCTCATGGGGTAACTGGCCTAGCAAACTCCCCGGCTGTTGGGCCATGTCCATGCCAAGCTGATAGCTATCCGGGTTCATTTCCGTGTTCACGGGGATTCTAGGCATCGTAGGGGCTCTAGGCCCTCCGTTAAGATTAGCGTAAATCGTGTCCAGACTTTCAGCTGTTGGCAAAGTGAAACCCCAATGGACAAAGTTCTGATTGTCCGAAGCGCCCGGTACCATTCCAAAGGGATTCCAGCCCTCAGGAGACGGGACCTTTCCACTAGACGCAGTATCCTGCGCTGGGGAAGCACCACAAGCAACCGGATTGGTGCTTGGGGATTGTCCCTTGGGATTTACGGTAGGCGGATCTTGGGATGGAGATTTGCTTGAGACTCCAGAGGCGGTTGCCTCAACCGGTGGTCGCTTTTCATCGGCCACTGCTGAGACTTGGGGGAATCCGCGCGGGATCTGGAGGGTGTCTAACACTCTGTTCATGCCGGCCTCATCCTCTGGGTTCATTGGCGGTGGCTCAAGCCCCTGCTCCTTGATGAAATGACAAAGCTGGTCAATTCGGGCTGAAAACAGTTCTGTTGATGCTCGAAGAGACACTCTGGTTCACGTTAGCCTTTAACCTGGGGAAGATTAAGTAATGACTCTGCCTATGAGGGCTGCTCCGACACTTGGCCACTTTCGAACTCTGCAAAAGGTCGTACTTACTTGCGCTTGTCATCTCCATGTTGGTACTTGCATTCTTTCCCCTTGCGCTGACAATTCTGGCAGTGCGGCGTGGCTCCATCACACTTATAGCAGACACATTAGATTATTTGAAGCCATTTAGGCGTTTTCCCCCCAAAGCTGAGAGCACATACCCTGATTTTGCTCTCCCGACATGGCACACAGGCGGTGGTGACATGTTTACGGGGTACCTTTTTCGGTTTCTCTGGGCCAGGCGACATGGTTTATGAGGTTGAGACCACTTTCTGGACGATTCTTTCCAAAAGCTGAGGTCTGGGGTTTTCAAGTGGTGAGTGGCGATGAATCCCCGCAAATACGACGAAATGGGCGAGATCACATCAATTCATCCCGCGTCAAGGGCCGAAATTCTCGAAATTTTCATTGTCAAGCCATTAGCTAGGTCCAAAGGTGAAAAGGAGAGATTTTCTGAATCACGAAGGAGTCCCCAAGATCAAAGAGTTCTGCGGGGGGAGGATCCACCTCCGTTGGCCTATGAAATGGTGGGGGATAAGCTGGTCAAGTGATATTCTGCATTTTTCGGAGTATCTACGGAGGATGGAGGACGGAGGACATGTATTGGCTTGGCTTGTATAGGGATTTCTATGTACTACCAAATAACTACCAATCTCCAGTCCGCTTGATTCCCTGGTTCTGCACCACCTCAATCCAATATCCATCGGGATCCAGAATAAATGCGATGTTGTGCATGCGCCCGTCAGTCAGGCGCTTCTTAAAGTTCACCTTCAGAGACTCGAAGCGGTCGCACGCAGCCTCAAGGTCGTCAACAGAGATACCTAATTCAAATTTATTAACCTGGGTAAAACAATCAGAAGTCGTTTGATCACTTACAGATATGACCGAAACCCTGGGGCTCAGTGTTGCCGTTGTGGTAAACGGGGCCCTCCTGCTTCTCCGTGCCATAGTTCCAGGTCAACTCTAGCAGACCCTCCCACTCTGCCACGCCATTCTTGGCGCCCTCCTTAATTTCTGGGTTGGACGCAGGGTATCCCAGGAAATACAGGTTGAACTTGTTCTCTGGGTTCTCAATGGTGCGGACCAGAGTCATGCCCATGGATTCCTGGTAGAACTTCAAGCTGACTTCGGCATCCTTCACCCGCAGCATAGTGTGGTTGAGTCGGTAGCTACCCGGGTCAGTGGTGGTGCTGAGGTCCTCATCGGCGCGACGAATGATCTCAACCCAGTATCCATCGGGATCCTTGGCGAAGGCGATGTGTCGCATACGACCTTCAGTCAATTTTTTCTGGAAGGGGTATCCGGCATCTTCGATGCGCTTGCAGGCAGCCTCAATGTTGTCGACCGAGATAGCGATATGGCCGAAGCCACGGTGCGGCTCTGTGTTTCCGTTGACCACGCTGTAGTTGGGGTCATTCTCAGTGCCGTAGTTGTGAGTCAATTCCAGAACGGCGTTGCGATCAGTCCAGTGGCGGGCACCCTGGAGAGAGGCGGGGCCGTCATACGCCAGGAAGTAATTGCAGAACTTCCATTCCGGCATGTCAATTGTGTTGACCAAGTTAAGGCCAAGGAACTTGTAGAATTCCACCGATCGCTTCGGGTCTTTGACCCGCACCATCGTATCTACAATGTATCCATTGTGTTAGTGGTTGTGTCCGAGATTGAAGTATGGACCACGAACGGTTGAGCTTATAGGTGGAGGTATCGGAAGCCATGGTTGCTAGGGATCCTGGTAACTTTGTCAATAATAGAATTAGATTGATTATGAATGGAGCATACTGATTGGTACAAAGAATCTTTGTCTGAGGACCCCGGAGGAAAGACGAGCGAACATGGGGAACGATGGAGGGGCAAAAACCCTTTTCTGATGTTTTTGTCAGCCGTGAGGAGAGGTGGGGCACATGACGTTTTTACCATATAAAGGCTCTTATAACATATAGAAGGAGTATATTAACGTTAGCGGTATATTATACAGAACTGAGACCAATTAAACTGCTATCAGGTGGTCTATATCATTCTTAATACTCCTAGACTGCGGCTAGTATGTGTGGTTGATCTGAAACAGAGCTGCATGAGCCCAAGTATACAAATATATAATGAACATCGGATGATATAGGTAAGGATAAGTAGTATAGACCAGGACAATATAGATTGAAATATAGGAATGTAGGCATTGCCTGATTTCGATAGGAACAATACTATTACACATAGGGTATATACTATTAGGCACACATATATATGCAACTGAATATACCTACCTATAGGTAAGTTCCAACGTCATGCGGGAACTCCACATCGACGGGATGTTTTATCTCCAATTCCTCTCTTTCACCTCCTCCACCTCCAAACTCTCAACTTCGACTCGATTCTCCCGATTTGCCCTTTTTTTTCACCAGGTTCGTGGAAGTCCTCTTGCATGATCCTCCAAACTCTCACCCCCGCTCCCGGTTGATCCCTTTCCTACCATTGGCTTCCATCCTCGCCCCGGCTTCGTGTCGCATGCCGTTTCTCCCCTTTAATTATCGACTTTCCTATACTGCCGCGCTTAGCTGTCGGTTTTTTACATATTCTTCCCCTCTTCCTCTCCCAATCAAGTCTTTGCTCGTGTGCACGTTTCGTTCATATATTCCCGATCAGGGTGCTCCCATTGCGGAGCAGCCTCAGACATCTCATGACATGCTGCTCGGACCGGACTTCATAAAGCGCAGTTTTCCTGGCTACTTTCTGTGTACCACCGGACGCGATTGGAATCATCGTGACTTTTTATCTGGACCAGAGAGCCCGGATGCGCTGCGCATTGAGTCGACGGTTCCGAGACGCTGCGTGTTCCCCTCATTCCCCATCATCTACCTGGCCACGCCCATGGTATGAGAACATTACCTGCTTCCCTCGTGCCCTCCGTTTATTTATTCTACCATTTTGTGGGAAATAAACAAACATCGCGCTATAATCTCTCCGCGCCGAGTATGGGTGTGAAGATGGCTGAATGCGAACCTCCAGCTCCAGGCTTCTCTGATTCAATATCCGATTGCTCCTCGACCACTCTCTCTATACCTATCTCCCAAGCTCCCTTCGAACCGAACTTCCTACCTTACTGGGCCCGATACGAGACAAAGTGTGCTCAGAACCTATTGGACTACTCCGACGAGCCGATCGAATACGATCACGACGACGAGGACTATCGCGACAACTGCTTCTTTTTCCCGGAAGATTGCTCGTGGACGCCACCAAAAGGTTGTATTGAGAAGGCAAATTGCGCATCAACCAAGGAGGAACCCGAGACGCAGGTGGAGGAAAACACGCCCTCGGTAGACCAGGACACCGACACCGACACCGAAACCAACACCATGATTCCCGGACTCCCCGATATCAAAATGCTAGACGCGGAGGCGCTAAGCGACCTCTTGGAAGATAACCTATCCCCGCCAGAGATCACAACGATCATGTATGCCAGCTGCGCTTTCCATCGCAAGAAACACCTAATGACCGGATCCCTCTAGTGTCTTCGCAACAAACGGCGCCGTCTTCGCCCACGGCTCCTCCCTCCCCTCGCGCCAACTACGCAACCTCAGCGCAACCTACGGCGCCGCCTACACATGCTACGCCAAGACAGCCTCAAGCGGTAACCTGACGGGCGTCAACCCAGCCAGCCATCCTTCCTCCTACGTGACCGCCAAGTCGATGTCGCTAGGCGACGTAGGCTCGATCGTCTTCGAACTTGACGACTCCGTCGCCGTGGTAACCCGCGTCGCGGATAAAGTCCTCGTGGCCGCCGTCGGCCCATCCAGACTAGACGCACCGGAGCCAAACGGCGCGACCAATGCCGACTCTGCCGCAGCTGATACCGGCGTACCTGATGCCGGTAATGGGACTTCGACGCCCGAGGGCTCGCAGGGTGATATTTCGCGCAAACTGGCTGCTGTGCCTATCTCCCCGAAACCGCCTCACAACGGACACCGAGACCCGCAGTTTGAGATCGACCGCAGTGCTGATCTTGCGCGTCTGTCTAGCTTGAACCTCTCCGCCTCGCCGTCTGTCTTGCTTGCGCTGGAGTCTAAATGCGCTGCGCTAGCACGATTCCTCGGGGAGAAGCTGGATGATCTGGAAAGTCCTGAGGATTTCTGATATTTGGAAATGAAAATACTCCCGCAGCGATGTATGCTGGGATTACCTAGTTAGCCCATATGCTCGAGTATATATCCAGCATAGGCTATGTCATGATTCGACGACACAACTGTGCCTGCTTTGTGTAATTGATAGTCAAAGGATCTTCGATCCAGTTAGCGTTGATATCTGATTCTTGCTTTAATGTGAAAAGAAATTCATTAAGAGGTATATATCCAGTTGACCAAGGCATGCTTCGCCCCGGGCTGGATGAACGCTATACAACCTAATCAACGGATGAGAGGCACATGCGTTATTGCTGTGTGTGGGTAATGCAAGTTCAAAAAAACCAAAAGAGCTTGAAAAATATATGCCTAAACGAGGACGAGGGAAAATGTCTCACGACTTCTCCACAGCGGAGCCACCGGGCGAGGTGTGGAAGTGGCTAGCCGTGCTGCCCGTGCGGCTAATTCCCGCAGTCGGGCTAGCATCAGCAGGGGAGGCAGAAACAGGGGTAGCAGAAACAGGGGCAGCAGAAACAGGGGCAGCAGAAACAGCCTGAGAAGACTGTGTCTTCTCCATCTCATTCTCGGCGTAGGTGGGCGGTTGAGTCTGGCCCGACACGCTGCGGGAGGGGCTAGCAGAGCCAGCCGGGGAGATAGCGGCGGGCGACGTCGCGGTGGGAGAAGCGAGCGTTGGCGCCGCAGCAGGAGCAGCAGCAGCAGCCACCGTCGGAGCGCGGGTAGCCTCCTTGATAACGGACCACCACTTCTCAGCATCATTGGGGGTGTGGGCCTTGAAGCTGAGCTCGGTGTTTGTGTGGAAGGCGTTACCAATTTTACCGCTGGAAACGTCCTTGCCCTTCACGTTGAACTTCACGCCGTCAATAGCGCCGACGACGCAGTCTGGCAGGTACAGCGAGAGCTCTGGGGCGGGGTCGCGGCGGAAGTCGTCGTTGTCCTTGAACTCGTGCAGGTAGCGCGCCGGCGTGACGACGTAGTATCCCGTGTTGTAGCCCTTGATCACGGCGCGCGAGCGACGCTCGAGAGAGCCCTCGATCAGCGGCTGGGTGGAGCGGTGGTCCATGTTCGGGAAGGTGATGCTGGAGAAGGAGCGCGGGGGCGAGTCTGGGTTGACCAGCGTTGCGTCGTTGCGCATGCAGAAGTTGATCCATTCGAAGTCGGGTGGGATGCGCTGCGCGGTGCCGAGGATGTCGGCGTACATGGCTCGCTGGCGCTCCAGCTGTCCGCCCATGTGCTGGTGGAATTGCTCCATGGTGCCTTGCACGGTCTGCAGGACGTGTGCTTCGAACTGCTGGAAGGAGTTCTGCACGGCGAGGATATCCTGGCGGTGGTTGTTTTCCTCGTTCACTTGGTTGTTTAGACGGTGGTTGATGCCGCGCTTGAGGAGGTAGGGGTCGTGGTGCTGCTCGATCTTGCCGGAGGCGGCGGCGTCGAAGCAAGCGGAGTTCTGGCCTAGGAGCTCGATGTGCTTCTGGGTCAGGTTGCGCGCCTTCTCGACGGCCTTGGCGCCCTTGCTGGCACCGGTGCTCAGCTCCTTGGACTTGTTTTTGATCTCTTTGTGGAGACGCTCGAGGGTGGGGAGCACGCCGTTCTTGATGTTCTTTTCGCCATCCAGGTACATGGTAACCATGCCCTGGGTGTTGTTGCGGAGGTTCTCAAACATACCAGCCACGCCGCCGGCGCTGGAACTGAAGTGGTGGCCCTCCTTGAGTGGTTCGTTCACGGCCTATTCCAATTATTCGTTAGTTCCCGGTTGCCCCGACCCATAGGAATAACCACTGACCTTCAATATCTTCTCATAATCCTTGGACTGGGACTTCTGCACTTTCGCAGTAGCAGAGAAATAATCCTCGAGGTATCCGCACATATGCTTCCAGGCTCGGAGACGCTCGAGCAGGAGACTGGTAGTCTGGAAACAAGCACACCGTAAGTCCTAGCTACTCGTTTTCTTCGCGGGTATCACGGGTACAGACCTCACTGCTATCAGTATCGGGGATAGCTTCATCGTCACTCATGGAAGTACGACGAGTAAAGCCACTGCTAACGGTACCAGACCGCTGAGGCAGCTTCACATCCGCGGGGCTCGTTGGAGTGGACATGGTAGCGGAGAAACGGCGGGGTAAGGTAGATCGGCGAGTCCGGGATCTGATTCAAGGTGTCGACAATTGACAATCCAAGTCGAAGCTATCTTCTCCTTGCCAAATCTGGGGCAGAAGAGTGGTAGTGTGGCTCAATAAATAAATGGGGGGATGTGAGCATCCGTGGCTGATGGGAGGCCAAGGCCGATGGTGGGGGAGCGCTAGTCAATAGCTGGACTAGTGAGCTGAGATCCATAATTGAGGACGAGCAGACTTACACAGAGTTGATAGACCAACAGTTTCCACGATGTGGGATATTGTAAGATTATATTTAAATAAAAAGATCAAAACCAGGGCGAGAGTGAGTTCTTAAGCGATCGACAAACGCCGATGAGGTCACTGTGCTCGCTCTCGTTCATCGAACCAAGCCACTTGTTACCCTGTTGGGCCTTACTCGGGAAATGTGGCTTAATATCCACCCAATATCCAGGTAATTTCCAACCTTATTCTGGCAAGTTGATTCTGAGTATGAAGGGACAAGAGGCTGTTTGCTTACTATCAAGACTGGGTAACTAGTTATAGGCTGCAACTCTTAGTTAACTAGACCTTACCGCTAGTTAACTAGTGGGAAGAATCTAACATCAAAGCAATTGTAATCGGAAATGGTAAAAGCCATGTGGCAATGGCTCCTCAATGTTGCATCTATTGAAAGCGAACAATGCCATTGACGCCGGAAGAGCAGAGTCCTCCGAGGGCACCTTGGCTGGGCAATAGCAAATAGCAATAGCCATTGACGCCGGCCCCGGGGCAATAGATGGATTACCTAATACGATCGACAGCTAATTTCCTAATCGGGCCATGATATCACCGACGAAAATATCAAATCAGTTAAGCATTGGAGAGTTTGGTCTAATCCCACAAAAATAATTAAATACATGCTTCAAAGGCTCGTATGCGTGACTCGTGCTGATGGGCATAATTCAATGTCATGCAGCTCGTTCATATCGGATCCCATTCGTGAGGTAAAAAAAAGAGCATAAAGAAAACGAAAACACCCGTGGCCATCTATGAAATATCCCTGCCCGTCTATGATCGAACGCCAGAGAGAGAGAAAATGATTGAAGGAAAGGGAAAGAGAAACAAGAAGAGATGGGAAGCTGCTGCTGGTGGACGGTAGAATAATTCAGAACAATGCTGCGTGGGAAATCTTGAGAGGCTGAGGCTCGAAAAGTGCAGTTTATGCTGGGGACCATGATCGTTCGTGGAAAAGGCATGAGTGAGAGGGGAAGCAGAATGGAGAGAAAAAGGGCAGAAGAAGGGTAAAGGGGTAAGGCGGTTCGCGGTCTCAGTGTCCAGCACTGGTACAGAAAGGAGAACTTTTGGATGAAATGGAACGCGCGGGATCATGCGTGGATCCATGGATCATGGCCTCATCTCATACTCTTGCGCGAGCTTGCACAAGTCTAAGTCTGCGTTCCTCATCGTCAGCATTGGTGCCGCGAGAATTGAAATGGCTGGGGCGAGTCGGCACCTCTAGGGGAGTTCCAGTCCCGCTTGCACGGCCGCTGCGGATATGAGCCTGCTGGGGGGACTGCGGAACTGGTAGTGTAGGGAGGCTGCTAGCAATCACGGCGTTGTAATCAGGAAGGCCAGAGTCATGTGGACGGACCGCGCAGCGCACTGCAGTGGAATAACTAGGAACCCGGCTAAGAGTCTCAACCTCGTCATACTGGGGATGGAAGGGAGTTGCCATGCCCGAGGGAAGGGCTTCGGGCTCTACCTCGTCGGATGCCCGACGGGAAAGTTCTGGACTGCCATGGCTGTGTGAGTTTGATCCGGAGGCAGGTCCGAAGTAGTCATTAGGGACGCCCAATTGGCGATGGATGGTGTATCCTTCTGTTGGGGATTGAGATCCATGCAACCCCTCGCCAGGAGTGGCTGTACCAGGAGTAACTGGATTGTGGAGTGGACTCGCGTTCAAATTTGTGAGACGATGATGCAGCGCCGAAGCCGAGATATCGGTGTTAGTCAGGGCGTTCATGGAGGCGAGGTTCTCTGACGATATGTTGCGACTGAGCGGAGTGAACGGCGTACCGGGACCACTGCCGGGACCTGGTGTGCGGTAGCCGCTGGGATCCAGCTCGCTATACAGCTGATCGAACGTGTGCTCGCCATAAAGGGGAGGTGCCTGGTGCGCGAACTCATCGACGGCGATTCGGGTAGATTGAGGCGTTTGCGCAAGAAGGTTGTTGTTGTCGTCAATCGCAAGATGCGGCGAGATGAAGATCGAAACTGGAAGAGTAGCCCGAAGCTGCATTGAAATGTTAGCTTTAAAGTAAGAATGGTCGGTGGTCCTACTGTTACTCACCTCGCTGACGTGGCCGTCGGGGTTGTGCAGCTGAATACGGAACTTCAACTTGTGGCGCACTTTGATTCCCTTGGTGTCCGTATCCTGCAGACAGCGGGTCAACGTCTGCGGCATGTCTAGGACACGCGTGCATTGGTATCCCTCCGCAGATTCATCGATGATCTCAATGTTGTCCTCGTCCAACTCATGCTCGTCAGTCAAGATCGTCCTCGTGTTCTTGTATGTGTTTCGAATAGAATCGGGATCCTCTGGGTTGAGGGTAAGGTCGTGGCTTTCGATCAACTGTGACGTAATTTGACCGATCCTAAGACCCTTGAGAAGAGGAATCAATTTGAAATCGACGTGGATGGCGGTGCCAAATACAATGGCTTTCGTCGGAGTACTGATGGAGTATTCAATCTTGTTGGGCCAGATGTTGTCCACGGACTGGAATGTTTGTCAGTAAAAATCCATCAGGTTCCGATAACGCCGATAAGCACCACTTACCATTGCATGTGATAGTTCCAGGGCGCTGGGATCCAGAGTTCTTATAATCCTGAGCGGTTTGCGTGCAACAATGTCCTTGACGTACTTGCGCCCGATCTCAGCCTTGAAGCGGTACATCACCCATGTCTCGGCAAGTCCTTCCACACTCTCGGGCATGGAGCCCTCAAGCACCACATCAAAAGGGTACTCATAGTTGCCCGCAGGGAGGACTTCAGTTTTTCCTTTGCCCGGGTCCCGGAATCTCCAAGTTTTCTCATAGAACACACGTTCACGCCACGACTTTCGGCCACCGGCGGCTGCACTTGAGGGAAGGTGCCAGCTGTGCGAGAGACTTGTTAGTGGCGGTCATTCAGAATTGAGGGAAATGCGACACATACCAGACTCGCGACATGCCTGTAAGCTGGAGTCGGAGGTGTTTGATAGTGAGCGGCTCGGACAAACAGAGGATGAGAGTGCCCCGCAGATGCGCACTGGCGGCTTCATGTTCACCGCCGCGGAAGACGATATATTCATCATTCAACCTGGATGAAGTTAAATATGCAGTTCACATATGAGCTGCAGGTCTCCCCCACTCACCTTATGTCGAAGTACTTGGCGCTGCTGGCGCTCCCGCCGCCGCTGAAGAAGCTGAGAGCCATTTGGGAATTTGCCCGCGGCAATGGGAGATGTCAACAAGGAATAGAAATATGAAGAGGGAAGAAAGAAGAAGACTGGAGATCTCAAGTCTGGTAAAGGTGTATGACACCGGTATTTTTTCCGTTTTTTCTCTATCGCTGATCTACCGGAACATGGCCAGATACGCAAGGCTGGTCCGACTCTCGGGTCCCCAGTGGAGCTGTGCCGTTTCCGGCAATTTTCTTTTCTTTTTTTCTTTTCTTTTCTTTTCTTTTTCTTTTTCTTCTTTTTTCCTTATTATTATTATTATTATTATTATTTTTGGTTTGCAGTGGCGAGATGTGAAATGACTAATCTCAAAATGGAGAAACCTTGGAACCTTAGAAGGTTGCTGTGAAGTAAGGATTGACATATAAAGAGATATCCATTAAAACAGGAGAAACAGTGGGATTTTAAAGGATTTGAGAGATTTGTGAAGAACCTTAGAACCATCTTAACCGGTTACTCACATCCAATTGAGTCGACTTTTACGTCAGCGCTATCATATGAATGTCAGATCTCTACTATACATACATATGTACCTAGGTATTAAAGCACGTATGCATGGTTACTGTTTGATCACTATCTAGTCTCTTTACTAAATGCGATACTATATCCGGAATTAAAGAATAATATAACATAGGTATGGAGTACATGAAAGAAATCACTCAGCTTGACCTGGTAGGGTCCATTTTGTCCATCACGCCATGTGATATGTAGTACATACCTCGGGATCGCCCTGCATGATTTCAGATCCCTGAAGATGCACCAACGTCAACGTACATATCCCTCTGTCTCTGAAGTCACACAACATGCAGTGATCTTTTATATGTCGTACGTACTTCAGAGCTTGTTCGTCAGCTTGAACTCCACTTTGATGATAAACAGGAGATCTACAAAGTATATTCCGTACCCATGCTGCATCCAACCACTCGCGGCACATGTAGTGCTGGACATCTTCCAAGCTCTGGATCGCGCCACTCAAACAAAAAGGAAGCCTTGGGCTTGGACCCTCGGCCCTTTTTGATGTTTCATTCAACTGCCGCCCATTCACTCCCAAAGTTGCTAACTCCGACACTCCGAGATAGCGCAGAGACACCCACAAATGCAGTTTCAAAATGGGACCATATCTTCCTGCATGTACCGTGCCTGAAAATCCCAAATGCACACTGATGCATGGCATCTCCACTGGCCTTGACTCTGGCAAGCTTGGCCTATCTTAATCTCACCGGGAACATTCGGAAATATCCGTGATCTAACCGCCTACAGTAACCCAACACTTACATCACTAGAAGTCCCTGATGAGCATTGCGGTAAGAGCGGGAACCAGCTCTGATAACCAGACCCCACAGAGTTGTCAATGCCCGTGGCGTTGTGATAGGTTCAAAGCGGAGGTAACCTTGGAAGGCTAAGACCAAACATAAGATAAGGTCCAGGCCAACGAGACACAAGCTGCTGATTATGGTGCCTTATGTGTGGCCCACCTCTGTGTAAGTGTTGCGGGTAATATGTATACATCGTATGAATGTTAGCACTCGGCTTGCCTTGCTCCCCGATGATTGTGCAAGCCGAGCACGGGCTGAGTCGGGAAGTCTTTCCAAACATAGGCGGCATTTCCGCTTCACCGGATCGGAATCCCGATTGTGTGCCGATTTAAGCTCCCCCGAGTGTATGCGATGGTAGTTGCCGTGTTTTTTTTTATATGTTGTACTAGGCTTCCCGGTGTGATAATTTAGGCTAAAACTTGATTTTTATTTTTATTTTTATTTTTATTTTTTCTCTTGACAGCGCCACCTCCTGGGTAAGAATATTCATTTCCATGGTGTGCGACCTGCAGTAATCTAATATTTTGATCCAACCTTGGACTACCATTTTGCTTTACAGGTCTAGAATCATCAGTTCGAAGGCACGCCTTTAGTCCTTTTGAGGTCTAGAAATCACTAAACAGTCCAGGGTCCAACTTATCTACAAATTTTCAAGGATTTTCTTACGGCCCCACCCCGAGCAGATCACCGACGGTGAACTTTTGCAGATGCTCCATAGAAAATTGGTGAAATTGGTGAAATTCATCAAATTTATCAAATTCTCGGTGAGTTCCAGAACTTCAACTCGGATTGCATCATGCCGAAGAAAAGTTAATATTGTGGATCTCTTTGTTTACGTATGCAGATAACCACCTGGGCAATACATGTAGATACGTACATATGTAGGTAGTGGTAGTGACATGTAATTATTGAAAGGCATGTCGTCATTGTGAGTGACTCACTCGGTATTTCAATTCACGTTTCGACTATCAGATTAGGTAAATATAATGCAGCCATGTTCCATTTCCGTCAAAGAGCAAAGCCAATCTCAAAACATCAGTAAACGCCTCAATCAGCCCTGAAGCACAGCTTATCACTTTGGTTAAGATTTTCGAGATTGCCAGATAAGAAGCACGTCGAGTCTTTGCCTACCAATAATAATTGCTAGATCGTGCAAGATATGACCCAGGAAAAATCCCGAAAGAAACAGCGCCTCAAAAATGACCATTAAAATCTAATGATTCCGATTCGATAAGCAGGGGGCTACCTAGCAAAGACAACTATTGCCTCCATCCAAGCGCAGCAGTGCTAGGAATCCTTTCTTCGGTAGTTCTCATGCCGAACATACCTAGGTAGGTTACGCTATCTTCCGGTGATCGCCAGGGGCGAGGGTGCAATGTCTACTCCGTAGAGCGGGAACTAAAAAAGATCGCGTGGATCGACCGTCGACCGCCAAGATCAACGGCAAAGAATTTTCGCACTTGCAAGGGCCTTGGGCCAATTGTACGCCGGAATCAGTCCACATGCTTGGGCGGGGTGTTATTTCGGGGCTTTATGGTTCGGGTTTTCCCGTAGTCTAGATCTGGCGTATACAACATACAGCACTGACTTCATACAACATACATTCAATAATAAGGTTGCTCTTATATTCTAAACATCGATCATTTCTAAAACTGAATTATCTGCAGTTCCAAGTCAAATCTGGAGACGTCAATATACGGACGAGACCGCCCGAAAATGTCAAATAATCGGCCATATCGCAGCGACTGACGAGCGCTGTTGAAGCTAAGGAAACACTTGGCTACACCCGGCTGCTTAGCTTACAATGAGAGATGGTTTTCTGTTTTACTCAGCAGGCTTTGAATACCTTCATGGGTATGTAGCCTCTGCCGTGGAAGTAAACAGTCCAGCGCAGGCGGCCTCGAATCCAGAATCACAATGCCACCTCGGCAGCAAGGATATATGCGCAGGCCGGACCCGTGGGAGTGCAGCTTGATATACAGACCGTCAAAGTGTGGCCTTATTTTCCACTATGGAAAAAGCTCCTCTGATCTTAAGGAACGAGTTCACGGCTAAAGAGGTAGCTTCTGTTGGTGCCAACAATGTTCCAAATCCAGGTATATTGTCTTACCAGTGGCAGCGGCAAATAATGGCTCTTCCGTCATCCCTGCTACAACTACAGCTAAATCGGGCAATTTGTTGCTGCCATGTGTAAATATATTTGCTAAACATGAACAAAAAGTACGGCATTCCAAGACCTGTTCGCCGAAACCGGCATTGTGATATCGACAAGTGGAAATATGGCACACGACACAATAGAACTAAAGCATTTAGCATTATAGATAAACTTCCCGGTCGACCGAGTCCTACAACTAATTTGTGGAGTCATGACGAGAATATCGGAGTGGGAAAAGTCTGAATTGGACTTCCATCGTATCTATACCACCTGGTTTCCGTTTTTGGTTAGCGCTTTCGGCCACGACCTTGGTGAGCTTAACCTAACGATCGGCGATTAAGGTTTGTCGGGGTAGACTTCGATTCAAGGCGTTGAGCTAAATATATCTTGCTAGGGTGGTGGACTTGGTGATGATGTCAGTAGAGCTTTGGAGGGACCAACGGGTGCCATTGTATGGCATTTACCACTTGCTACATATATCCACCCGATCCATTTGCACTCAATTACGCAACGAGTATATACTGAAGCATGGCTAAAAATATCCAATGAGCCTGGGCCAAGTATGTATTATGTCCACGAGGATTCATAGTATTAATAACATAAAAAAAGGGGAAGAAGCAAAAATGTCCAGTCGCACGGTCTGGAGCCGGCTACTCCAAGGAAGATGTCAGAACCGCCTGGGCGGATTTGCAGATCATGAAGACGTTAATCAAGGGAACCTAGAGGTCGAAGGATGTGATGTCCGAAATAAGTCGAAGGAGGTGGTGGGAATCGAGTCGCCTCGCCGATGCTCTTGGGCCACAAGGACCTATAACAGGCACAGCCCGAAAATAGAACAAGCAGATATTAGGGACGATGAGGAAGTCTTGGAGCACAACATGCACTCCAAATCAACGTGCCGTGCCAGCTTAAGATCTAGCCAAGCACAGATGCGATCCATAAGACGAGGACAACCCAGCACCATAGAATAGCATGACTGGATTGGGACGTGAATATTCGATACGAGTCTCGGTCCAGCAAGGGTATCGAATATTGAGGCGGACGTGGTGAAACGATGGCGAGGAAGCAGCAGGTTGCAAGGACGTAAGAAGTCCCTCAGAAGATCCACCCAAGAATGATATAGAGAGCGATACCAGCGACGATACACATGCCTGCAATCTTCATCACGGCCACAGAATCGCCTTGTTTCGCCATCCGTGTGAGTCGAGTGGCGCTGCCTTTGAGGTTCGTTGAGAAGGAGGAGAATACATCGCTCTAGGAAGGCATGGTTGTCAGTCGCAAGTTAACCCACCGAGGCCCCAATTGAATGTATATTCAGGACACACGCGAATGTCCTGAGTGATTATCGGACCAGAGAAAGATCGATCAAGACATACCGTATGGTCCAGAGTTTCCTGATCCCTCGCATTGTCATGGATATCGATCGTCACGGACCGGAGGGCTGAGACCTTTGAGGAGAGCGAATTGAGGAGCGCATTGTTCTGCCTGTTCCGTAGTATCAGCACTCAAATCCAAACGTAACTCCTTTCGCAGGGGCATCCGATGGGACAAGGTGGAGAAAGGGGGACGTACTGCTCGCGTTCGTAGGCGTCACTCATTTTTGATACTTTCGAGTTTCCCACGATCCTGTACAGAGTATTTATTTGGAGTAATGCAAATGCCGCTGAGATGGGAAGATTATCACAGAAATAAGTGAGGAGGTGAGTGGCCAAAAGCTTTCGAGGTTGGAGAATCGGAGCCGACGTCAGCTCCGTGACAGGTCACATGATCGTCGATCTTCGCTATATGGAAATTTACACATTTTCTACTTTGTATCATACGTGTGAAGAGGGCAGAGCGAAGGTTAGCGGTCCTGAATTATCCAGGCCACACATATAGTCTGGTGCTATGTATATCATGCCGTGTTCACAGATGCACATAGTCTCCAGCACGCAAGTTTGGGTCCCATAATGGGCAGATCGCTCATAAAAAGCCTATGAATTGCTATATTGCAATCGGAAGGATATGCTGATATCTTCGATGACCTTCTGAATGGACATAGAATAGACGTTCAAGTTTGGTTTGTGTAGCCCATTTGCCTGGATAATTGTGATCGTATAACTGAGCCTGAAGATGGCCCAACCAAACCCTTACTAGGTCTTAATTATCTTCGAGTGTTGTTCCTATTGGGTCTTTTACAGCAAAACCCATTGACGCCAGATAGAGAAATTTAGAAGAGAACCCGGCGAAGCTATATTGGACTTTGTATGTATTCTTTGGACCCACAGCTGTTCCCCGCCTCGGATCGACGTTTTACCCACGTGGAACAGATCAGATCATCACCGTCTACGGTCACGTTATATGCACGATGGGATCAACTGAAGATGAAAGACCATCGAAACGAGCCCGCCAGGCTTGCGAGCCGTGTCGGTGAGTGCGAACCTTGGCTGTCCCAAGCTGAGAGCCAATATGAGTTGACATTCCTCCAGCCGGAAAAAGTCGCGTTGCCCAGGGGAGAAACCGGCTTGCTCGTACTGCGAGCGACTGGGCCAACAGTGCGTGTATGCAGGCACCGAGATTGGAGAGGAAGGCTTAGGGTATTCTCAGAAGTTGATGGTGAGTATCATCGATGCCTAGACAAAGGCAGATTCTAATGTGACATAGGAACAACGCATTTCCGGCATCGAGGGGAAGTTAGAACAGTTGATGGAATATATTACGTGTGTTGTAACTTTCCAGGTATTCTGCTTTATTTGGCTGACTGAGGTCGCAGACGACCTGCTTCACACCACCTCCCCTCGCCAGTTGTCCCCGAGAGTAACCCTCAAATACCAGAACTTGCACCCCCGGCGAGCCCCTCTATGTGAGTTCAGCTTGAAGTTTGCTTACAGGAGGCCTTTATTGACGAATGAAATAGATTTGGATCATCCGGGGTCCCAGATGCTGAGCTCTATTTGACCTTCTGTAACGCACAGCCCTTTCTGTTATTCCCCCATAGATCCTCTTTGGCTTCCCTGGGGAAGCGGGACCCCGAGCTTCTACTCGCAATCGAAGCTCTTGGGGTCCGCTTCAAAGGACCAGGGGCCATTGACCAGGAGATACAACTGGACATCAAGAGAAAAACAGAAAAGGCCTGTCAGATGGCCATGATGCGTTTGGCATCTGGTACTGTGGAGCTATCTACGATCCAGACCCTTTGTCTTCTAAGTATTCTGGAGTTCACAGGTACAGCAGCCCCGGCCCGTGTGTTTGTGTTCATTTCTTAACATTGTGCTTCATCTATCCAGCGGGTCACATCATTCGTGCAGGGTCTTATACCAGACTTGCCACATATTTGATGGGAAATCTCAGAATCAATGGCCTAGAGTCTCTGAGCAATTTGGAAACCGAGCGCGATGAGCGCAAACTCTGCCACGTAAGCCTCATCATGCTTAAGAACCTTCACGGGTCCCTGCATCCACCTAAAGACAGCCTGGACTTACTTGCAGAGCCTGGTGAAATCGTCTCTCCGTTGGGAGCCATGATTTTTAACAAAGAGATTGCCCGCGGTACCAGCGGTGACTCTAAGCCTGATATTGGCATCAATGGTAGCAGTGTTTACACAAGCGAGCTGTGGGCGATGGCATGTAATTATGCCGCCAGCCATGTCGGCGTTGACGCTCATCCCCCTTGGTCTCCAAATTCCGATTATGCAATGATCAATTTCCGTCACTGTGAGCACGAGAGTCTCATGCCACTGAGGTTCCGACTTCATGCAAGTCGCTTCCAAGACTATCCCCCCGCCGAACTTCAGGCTCATCGTGACTACTGGAGCCCATGGCTATTCTTCCAGTTGGTTTGGCATGCGGTGCCTTGTTTATTGAACCATCCCTTTCTGTTATCCATGCGACTTCGGAATTTCCGGAGGACAATGCCTCAGTCATTCCTCCGTAATTCTTTCGAGCAGTTAACCTTCCACTCGGGCTGGGTTGTCCATTTCCTCGAGCTTATTGAGATGAAGAACTTCGAGGTATCTGACCCGACCATAGGGCAATGTGTGGCGATTGTTGCTACAATATATCTTCAACATAGCTTTGTCGAGGATCAAGCTTTCAACAGAAAGGCGCAAACGGGATTTGAGAAATGTCTCAGATTCCTACGCAACATGGGCCATCGGTGGCCACACGTCGATCGCCAGGTTAGTTTTCATCCGGTCGTTCCTCTGGTGCACTAGTTCTGATATCGCCCCTAGGTCCGACAACTGCAACAACTCCGGGACAGCGTTTCCCCTGCAGGCCTTATGACAGACAACGTTGCTCCAGGAAGGTCGAATTCTCGCCAGACGTGGTCTGTGAATCTGCAGCTATTGTGGAAGATCTTAGTATATTCCCATGCAAGCAATCTAAGCGATCCTGGGGGCGACATCTTCGGTCCAGAACTTGCTAAAGACAGTGTTGGGTGCTCAGGGGACCCTTCGGCTGGCGATATCACCGAACGCGATTTCGCTTTGATTGGATCCGCTGGGATCTCAGGCCACAAGACAGTGGCCCCCGAGTGTGTCACCTACCCACCTGAGCAGACTGAGGATCCCATACAGACGCCGAGTCAGATGTCACCGAGGATGGAATACCCAGGGCTTCTGGGAGATCCTAATATCGAATTTAGCGGTGGTGACACGTTGTTCCTGCAACTGCAAGATTATGGGAGGGCCTTTGAGGATTGGCTAAGCGTTAACCCAACGTGAGGTTGGGGTTTAGATGTTCGTAACCTATACTCATTCACTGGTTCTCACCCGGGGAACACGGACCGGGTCCGACTTTTCCGGACGCCAAGACGGCGCTGGGCCGGCCTACGGCCTCCGCATTTGTTAATGCTGGAAATTCGCCGGCCGATTGCAGTTTGACGACACTCCTCTAGCGACCAGTCTGTTATTCCAAATGACCACAGCTAAGACAGACTCAATCCTGATCGTGGGCGCCGGGGTCTTCGGACTTTCGACCGCTCTTGAACTCAACAAGCGCGGATATACGGACATCACCGTTGTCGATCGCTTTGTACCACCATCAGCAGATGGAAGCAGCGTTGACATTTCGCGCATTATTCGCGCCGATTATGCGGACCCAATCTACTCTCAAATGGCTCGGGAGGCATACAATGGATGGACCACTGAGTACAAAGATCAATACTTCGAATCAGGATTCGCATTGTTCTCGGAAACGCCTAAGAACGCATACATGGAGAAGTCAAAGGCTGTTATTCGGGCAGCAGGTGGCAAACTAGACGACCTTGACGACGCTATGGAGATCCGGAAACTCTACCCCAGTGTCCAAGCGGATCTTTCCGGCATGAACGGATATCACAACCCTAAAGGTGGGTGGGCCGATGCCGCAGGCAGCATTCAAAAGCTGGCTTCCAAATGTACCGTGGCGGGTGTTTCTATCATTGCCGGTCCTCGCGGTACTGTCGTCTCTCTCCGCCGGGCGGGATCGCGTGTTGTTGGTGTCAACCTTGTCGGAGGGCAGGTGCTGCTTGCTTCACAGGTGATCTTGAGTACCGGCGCGTGGACCAACCGTCTTTTGAATATGGGTCATGCGGCATCTTCCTCTGGCCAGCCTGTTGGCTTCATTCAGTTGACCGAGGAGGAGGCTCTCGAGATGAGGAAGATCCCAGTCATGATCAACATGAGCACCGGCGTCTTCTCATTCCCGCCCACACCGGACACAAATGTTCTCAAGTTAGCGCGCCACGGTTACGGGTATGCAACCGATATGACTGTCAATGTGGACGGTGTTCAAAAGTCGCTCTCATCGCCGAAGTTCGAAACCAGCAATGCGGCTACTGGTTATTTACCTGACGACGCGGATGAATCGCTGCGAAAGGGTTTGCGTCAGTTCTTCCCCAAGCTGGCTGATCGCCCTTGGATGAACCGTCGGCTGTGCTGGTACACGGATACCCCTAACGGTGACTTCATTATCGACCACCACCCAACCATCCAGGGGCTGTTCATGGCTACTGGCGGCGCAGGACAGTGAGTATTTGTCGAAATTAAGCTGCACATTATGGCTTTATGCTAACTAGCTTTACTTTAGTGGATTCAAATTCCTCCCTATCCTGGGCCAATATATCGCGGACTGCTTTGAGAACAAAGCGCCCGAGGACTTGCGCCAAAAGTGGAGGATGAACGCGCCTCGAGATGACTCAAAAGGGCCCATGGCAGGGGATGGAAGCAGAGGAGGCCCTCCACTGAGGAAGTTGAGCCCACTCGAACAAGCTAAGCTGTAAATACTAGATGCTATGATGGTATCAAGGTACATATGATATCTATCACTGACTATTTGACGTCATCTCTACCCCTCACAAATAGTTGAATACACAATAAGCCTCATTGTATGTCGTTGGCAGGCCTAAAATTTTAGCCAATGTTCCTGACGCACTTGGTTCGCTTTCTTGGATAAGCGGTGCCAAGTTAACCAAGCCAATGCCCCGGTCAGAAGAGCTTGTCAAGCAACAAGCAACCCTGGTATCTCTTTAGACTTGACTCGAATTATATCTTACTGGGCCTTAGCCAGGGTTGAATTGAACGTCTCAAAGATCCATATGTGAGTGATATTCATAAAAACCATTTCTTTGAGCAAATATGGGATCGGTTCGGAGTCTATATATTTTCGGATTCATTGGAAGAGACTTAAGAAACTCGATCTGGAGATACGACACAGGGCCCGAACCATGTCTCATATCCATTACTCAAACATTAGGACTAAGTGGAGCGGTGTCTTTTTCGTCCTCGGGCGAAGCCCTCGTATTAGTTGCAGTCCCCATAGCAAAGCTGCCATCCTTACACACAGGCCATTCATCCTGTCGCAGCCAAAATCTCTCGTGAGAAGGAGAACCCTTGAACACTCCCTTCAAATCTAACGGATCGGCAAAGGTCTCCCACCGAGAGCGACGGTCAATCCAACCAGGACCCATTCGCTCCGTGCGACCGTCAGGACACAGATAGCGCAGCTTTTGGCGAGGTAGATATCGACCAGGATGCATCAAGTTGAGCCACCAAGTGAAGAGAAGCATTGGGCCAAGCTCAAATGCATATAGATACCATTCGTTGCTGAGAACAGGTCCGCAGTTCTTCCGGCAGCCGAGATTACCAAACATCTCGAATGCCTCAACGGCGCGGAAGATACACCGCATCAAGACAAGAGTCGATGTTCCGTATAGTGTGATGCATATCATACGGACATTTGGCGAGAGCATCCGGGCCCGAGAACAGCGGGCGTGAACTGTTGCAACGATCCCGATCACGCAGCATTCGACCACTGCTTGGAGAACAAGCCCCGCAGCGATGAGAGTCCCACCGGCCTTGTACTCGTCCAGGTCAGAGCCGGCTGATGCGTACTTGGCTGCTCCTACGACTGTAATTGCTTCCACGGCAGCGCCGACATATACGAAGGAGATGAGGACACGGTTAGGGTTGAGGAGTGCGTGCATTGGTAAGTAGTTCATGAGGCGTCCGACGAAGTTATACGCAGCGGCTGAGTAAACTGGTGGGCCGATGTAGATGAAGACGGTTGATGCGATATATATGTCTAAGTTTCCTGGTTGGTAACTCGATATGCAGCGGAGAATCCAGCCCACGGTGAACAGAGCTCCACCCCAGCAAATGAAGAAGGTGACGCGCCAGAATCGGTAGCGGCTGAAGGTGTTAGAATTAGCTTGGTGTTTTCTGAGATTGTATGGCAAATGCTTACTAGTTTTGGTAAATGTGCAGAAATAGAGACGCGCCGACCAAGGCGGCAAAGACAGCTGGTAAGACATGACTTGGATTGTACAAGTAGAGATTTGCCCCTGCGTCCGAGTTATCCGAGGTCATGATGAAGTCCAATGAATTATAGATGGGATACCAGAATGTTGGGAGATGAGATGCTTAAATAACTCTCATCAACGCTCGCGGGCGCTATCCTACACGCTACAAAAAAGCGCTACATAGGTCTATATCGGGTTAGACTAAGCTGTCCACGGGTGATTCATTTCAGCCGCATTGATGTCCACGGGTCCACTCGCTCATAGTTGTGAACTGGCCAATCAGCGAAGCCCGACTCAACCTTGGGAGCGCTACATCTGACCCGAAGCGGTTAGATTGCGTAGCCTCATAACCTCAACCTCGTTGTCCGGGCCTTTTTCGTCTTTTTTTCCTTTTTAGTGTGACGCATCTTGCTTTTGTAGCCTTCCACAGAATCTTCTGCACTGAATATACCCGTCCCTGAAGGCCTGCGCAGTCCGTTTTGAGATCCACGCTCCGCTTCCCCACTACGGTCTTCACCCCGCAATGCCGGGTGTCCCAACAGGTCGGGCCTGTGACGCGTGTCGCAAGCAGAAGAAGAAGGTACGTGCGATAAGATTATGACACAGAGCGTTATTCCTGCTAATATATCAAGTGCGACGAGAAACAACCTGCGTGTGGACGATGCCTTCGTCTGAAAGTGAGTTGTGTGGGGTCAGGTCAGAAACGATTTATGTTCAAAGAGCAACAATTTCTCCCGAACTCCAACCAAAGCGGCCAAAAGGCTCTCCTCTCGAGATGGAGACCAACACAGAAAGAAAATTATTTCTTTGAAATACCCCGGGCATGTCCTGGCAACAGTATGACATCGTTGACTAATTCGTTTGTCGGCGCCATAAAACGATCCACCGACCTCCGATACAATGTCTGGTGGTCGTTCGGCATTTTCCTGGAAGATGTACCCCGACGACTCGGGAGTAATGAAGCCCTCGACCGTGCAGTTGATGCGCTAACCACTGCCCACGCAAGCTTCTGCACCCGCCAACCAGTTCGGGCTGAGGCGCTAGCCAAGTACTCCCGTGCTCTCAAAACCCTAAGAGTTTATCTAGATGACCCACTCCAGGCCAGTGCTTCCAATACACTATGTGCCGTGATGATACTTTTAATTTGCCAAACATTCATTGGAAATCCCGGGGAAATGGTATCAGGACATGCGCAAGGGGCCGCCAGCATTCTGCACGCACGAAAGAAATTTGGGCCACGCGACGACTTTGAGCGTAAATTATTCCTCTCATTACGGGGAAGCGTGGTAAATCCTCCGCAACTCCCACCATCTTCCTAAGCCGAGCTAATCATGCTCCCAAGTTATTCGAGGGTTTATACAATGAGGCTATCGACCTCAGCCCCGAGGAGTGGGATGCCTTAGTCGAGAATGACTATGATCAAAACCAACCCGAAGCCCAAATTTTGCGATGTCTAGCACGGGCGCCAGTTCTAATGAAACGCGGCAGACGAGCCAGACGTGACGGCGAAGATTTAACACCCTTAACAATGGAAGTCCGACCAATATACGAGAAATGCAAATTAATCCTGGCCCAATTGAAAGCACGAACAGTCGAGTATGAAACGTCGGAGCTCAGCACCATGACAGAAAACTTCATGGCTAGGATCTTGCGAGCACATTATCTCCGCACCCATGGAATCGGTCTCGCAATCACGATAGTGTTCAACTGCATCCTTCAGGCACTGGATCCCAGTGATTACTCCTGTATTATAGAATCGAAGTCTCTTGTTATAGAGACGCTCGTACATGCCCAGGAGTCCAATGTGTACAGACCGGTTGGAGCAGGATATGTAATAATGTGTTTGTCGGCGGCATGGGCCGTTACCGCAGACCCCCAACTGCGGCTAATGGTGGAAGTCACCTTCATTGACTACCGTGGGGACTTTGTGACTCCAGATGGTGTGAATATACCACAAGAGCTGGAACGGGCGAGTGAGAACCTATGGCTGGGATCGACTGCCCAAAAACATGCAATTTCTATCCCCTGAGAATAGAGCTGTGCAAGATACTCATTTGCCTTTATTCTGTGGCTAGCGGTATTGGTCCCAGTTATGAGGAGCGATGAATGCGCAGGAAAGGCCACTACCTCAACTTCAATGCCGTAGGCTGCAAACCGCCCCTTGAACACGAACATCAACGGACCGGGGATACCGGGTCGAGCCCCCGGCGTCAGCCATCGGGTGCGCCAAATCTGGCCGTGTTATTCCTCGAGTCCGTTCATGCAGCTACATGGTGCTGCATCAACACGATTGCATCCTTTTCATGGGGAAAGATACACTCATCGTCTTCAAACATAACAACGCACACGCACTTCGGGGGGTAAAGGATGTGCTCGTCGTGAGTCATCTGCCATCCAACAACACATACTACGGAACCAATGTGCAACAACAGGCCGGGCCGGTGTCCCTTACGTCCATATACCAAAGAATATTTTCACTGTTTCCCTTAACCTAACAGAATGTCCGTTCCCCTACCGCTAGAGGCATCGGGTTTGTCTTTGTATCAGGTCAAGTACCCGTCGACAGCAATGGCAAGTATCTCCCAGTCGAATCCTCCGTCACCAAGAAGACACACCAGGTAATCCAGAATGTTAGTAGTATACTGGGAGCCTCTGGGACCTCTTTAGATCAGGTAAGCAAGGCCAATGTAAGTGAATCGGATAAGGGAAATAGTATCCCAATATTGCTTTCCGAAGAACGCACATGAACGGATTCAGGTGTACTTCGTTCAATTGGACCGGAACATCTCTCGTAATACGGCTAGGTGTAGAAGTTAGTGTACTACCAAAGCCTGCCGATTTGGTGACTGAAGTAATTGGTTGCACTTGAGAGTTAAGCTCGCAGGCAAGGAAGTATATCCTAGCGAATAGACAGCTCCAATGGTCCAGAATATTCGGAAAGTAGACCAGGGCTACTAAAACAATCTACATCCATCTTTTTATCTTCAGCTTATAACCGGAACCTTTCACTGCAAGCATATTTTGAGCGACGTTATACGTAGTTGTTTGTCACGACATGGACGGTCAATAGAGACGAATAAAATGGAGACGAAAGCACAAGTCCGAACCACTTCAAGTATGAGACTGGTATCAAGCCCTCGCTAGGGTCTTACTGAATGGCTGATGGTGATAAGAGCTGTCACTCCTATAGTACTAAGGTGGGATACTACCTGGGTAGACTAGAAGCATGTATCTGTCTAATTGTTCAATTGGTTTATTGTTGCATTGTTGAATTGTTGTATTGTTGCCTTGCTCCATGCCATTGATACAATGAAAATAAGTTGATTCCTATACAGATCATTGGTCACCTGCCAATTCAACCTCGACAAGCCTTCGTGCACACACAAAGTGAGAGACGCCTGACAAACAAGGCCACCTGATAATCGGAACAATCCTCAATTGCCATTGTCTTCAGACTCGCCTATTCAAGTGCACAATTGACTTAATTAAATCTTGGATCTCGTCTGCTCAACTTCTTCTCTCTTCCTCTACCTCGCATCTCACCTACTCATGTCTCATCTCAACTTCCTTTCTATACTTCTCTTGGTCACTTACCCAGTTGCCATCCATCCAGCTAGTGATATTTCATCTTTGTGACAATCTTCTCTTGATAAATCCCCAACTCTCACATCCCCCAAACTCAGCACCTTGACATTGCCTCTGGCGACAACAACCATGTCGCTCGTTCTCCTACCCACAGAACTCCTTCTCATGATTGAGAGCCACCTGCATGCCAAAAGTGACCTCAATTCCTTTATTCGCATCTGCCCACGTTTTACCCTCATTTTCGAAGACAAACTCTACCGGGACTCTCCACCACACTTGCGCGACAGGATTATCATATGGGCAGCCCGGAAAGGCTTTGCTGGCACCATACGCAAGTGCCTGAGAGCCGGCTCCAAGATTTTACGACGAGACAGATTCAAGTCTCATATGAGAGATCGCGATGCCCCCGAGGCTTTGCAAGTCATCCCACGGAGCCCAAAACCACACCCCTTGACTGTAGCAGCCGAAGCTGGCTCGCTGTCTTGCGTCAAACTTATCCTTGCAAAGGGCGTCAATGCCAATTTCTTGGACGAACACTACGAAACCCCAATGAGACAGGCCGCTGGAAATGGCCATGTGGACGTTGTTCAGATGTTGCTTGACAAAGATCCTAAGGCATTCACCGGCGCTTACAAGCTACGACGACCTCTGAAGTATGCTGCGGCTCGTGGCCAGTTACCCGCAATCAAAGCTCTGTTTGCTTTCCTCAAGGACGGCAATCGAAATCTCACTGTCAAAGACGCTGCACAGATCATCCTGTACGAGGGACTCTGGCACTGCGAAAAAAGTGTCGTCAGATATGCACTCGAGAACGGTGCTGATGTGAATAACGAAGATCCACAGTTTGTGTACCGGTTTGCTCCCGACCTCCTTCCAGATGAATACCCTTTGAGACCACGAATCAAACTGGTCCAGTCATACAAGATGGGAGTCGCCATTGGAGGGGTCCTCACTCCTGGCTGGTCAACCCCGACACCAAATGTACTCCACGCTGCAATAATCGGTGGTGATTCAGGTCTGATTGAGTTGGTTCTGGACCAAGGATTTGATATTGCTGCTCATGCTGGGCCTGTCCTGCGATACGCAGTCTATCGGAGAGACTCCACAGTCATCTCGAAGTTGATGAAATTGGGGGTTACCGTGACCGCTATGATGCTTTATGACGCGATTTGTGAGCGAGATGATGTGCATTGCAAGGAGTTCATCGAGAAGACCGTAGAGAAAATTCGGGAAGAACTCAGGCTCCGTCGCACTTGACCTGACTGGTACATTCGTTCTGTGCCACACTGAGATGTTATCACGACACATGTTGCCTCAACAAGGCATTGGATCAATCGCATATTTGCCTTGCATATTTTGTCTTTCGCTTGATTTTCCTTCTCTCTATCTTCTATCCGGAATATGAAGATCTCAGGAGACAGCACACAGCAGATTAGCAAAGGAAAACGAGAGGAACAGGGGGGGGAAGCATTTGAATATTCACGATTGAATCATTATTAGGACCCTCTTAGCGGCTACCACAGCTTTTAATGCATAATTGAAACAGGAACTAGGCCTATCATGACAACCTGTAGAAAGGCCATCGGTCCGTTCATGTAGCAGTAGACATTGCATGGATATACAAGTATTTGATATTGGATCAATAGCCTGCGATGCACAGCTCACTTCCGCGAGATGTAGGGGTGTTTGAGACCACCCATCCGCATTTACTGTATGCTATCCCTAAACCTACTCCAGTATCTTGATTGACACAGACTTTGCCTCCTAACCCCTCAGGTGACAAGCAACTTCTTTACCTCAGGTTGTCGTGAGCCTGCCGGCTATATCGCTATAATACCTGACTATATAAACGAGTGAGTATCACAAAGAGCATCGTCTTATATGTGAATTGTAGACCGTAGCAGGTATATCTTGAATAAGGAAAGCGCAAGCTGCTCTAACCCAGATGTATATCAAATCCCCATTACGAGTGTCTTAGCACCGTATGCCCGATCCCATCATTCTGAACAGACCATTCATTTTCATTCTTCTTTACTGTGGAAAGCCAACAAAACCACCAGGTGTAACTGAGCGTGACTCACCCATTCAAAACTGTAATATGATTACAATTTTAGATGGGTAACCTCTCCTTTTGCGGTGTCGATGAGAAATCCGATGCCGACGCCGCAATAAACTACGTTGTAGATAAAGCGTAGCGATGCTGATTCTGCTACCAACTACATCGTTGACCAAGGGGTTGAACTCGGCGACAGAAAACATGGGAATCCCGAAGTAGGTCAGCTACCTAGGTATCCATGTATCTTTAGGAGCATGTAGGAGAGTTGATTAGTTAGGACACTCTTAAAGCTAAGTATCTACTTAATACGAGAAGCGTAGGAGCAGTTTCTTCCTATAATAACGAGTGAAGCAAGGCTAACATCAAATTATGCCTCTTGTCCGTATGATCTACTCGTCCACTATCTCACCTGGGTAACTAACCTCTTGAGGCTAAGCGTAGATATAGAGTAATAATTGCAAGAACGTGCTACTCCCCATCCCACAATCCTGTACACATTGTCAAGTCGCTTCTAAACTACCATTTCAATGTTCGAGGAGAAGAGTCTGGTGACCTTCGGGTCAGATGGCTCAACGGCATGAGTGACGGGGTTAACAAAAACAAATCATGCCAACCCATGATGTTTTTTTTTAGACTTTTTAAGGTCCCGTTCGACTCACCTACCCGTCTTCCTTTTTTTCTTTTTTAACCCCTTCTGATTGCCACAACGTACTATTTCAATAGTAACCAAGTCGTTACTTATTAAAATTTGTGAAGGAGAAAGAAGGAAACAGGGGGATGTGCTCGTCTTCGCCTGCAAATGTTGTAAATGGCAAGAGCATGGGGTGTGGATCGAGATAGGAAGGCGCGACTCCTTCAGAGGCCTGCCCTAAAGCTGAACTTCTCCATCGGACCAGACAGTATTCCAGTAACAGAGATTCGTTATTTCTGCTGCCATTCCCTCAGTTCTAACTCCCATGCCGTCATGCCACCTCGTGTATTTGCAATTATGCTCTTCTAGGTTGAGGTATAGAACGACTCCTGTCCACAGGTCACGGTGAGCCTATAGTTGTGTGCGATATTCCGGAAGAATGATGATGTTCCCGTACACGTGTGTAAAGTACAACGTATCTGCAGATGAGGCTGAACATGATATCTTAGCGTAAGGGACGATCGATTGTTTTGACATCCTCGACTTACATCAATTTGTCTTCACACGATTCATTTATTCCATCTACCCCAGTTTACTGTTCAGCTCTGGTTTCTGTCTACAGAAAACACAGCATATACTATACAACGTGCTGCTGCATGCAACATTATAAATTGAGAAAGGCCGGGTAGGTATATTCAAACAAGCCCCGGGAACTCGGTCTGTTAACTGATTTATGTATAGTTGGAATCACTTGCCATGGTCATGCTGATTCTGCCACAAACTACGTTGTCGATAAGAGATCCGATGCCGACGCCACTACAGACTATGTTGGGGGTAAGTGTAGCGATGCTGATTCTGTTACCAACCTTGGAACTACGTCGTTGACTAAGGGGGTTAACTCGGCGAGAGAAGACCTAAGAATCTTAAAGCAGGTCCTAGGTCTATATCTCTAGAGCATATAGGAGAAAGTTGAGTAATTAGAGCACTCTCGAGTTAAGTATCTACTCGAAGGTTGGTAAGGGCCCTATCTCGCTTCAAATACTAGCAGATATAGTACCACATGCTATACAAAGCTAGTTCACTGAAGATATAAGTGGGTGATAGATTTTACAACAAGCTTAGATAGGGTGCGATTGGAAATTGTCCACTGCAATATGGTAGTACGCCGGAACTAGGGTTTGATGCGATGTAGTAGTGCCAGCCATAGAGGAAGCTCTATAGGGTTGAAGGAAAATACCTACTAGGAAGAGACTTTATAAATGTTTGATATTAAATTGTCTGAATGACTGAACACCTGATCATAGTGCAGTTTGTTCATGCTTTGTCCATAATCTACCAACTTGGACTCAAATCCCAGTTATCTCCTGCCCAATCTTTACCCAACCCTCGTCATCTCACATTTTCCATCAGACCCCTCAACTGAAAATTTCCACGTCCTCAACTAGCCCCATCAGAGCCTTTCTTGAGTGAGAATCTGACAATATGTCGTCCCTGTATCTTTCTAGGAACACATCGGAGACTAGCGAGCATATGAAGCTTGTCAAGGGCGACGCTGATGTCTCCAGGACGTCGAGATTCAAAATCACCCGCTTGGAAGAGGAGCTCATAACGGCACCTCTATTCTCACTCTCCGCTTGTGAGACTCTGGATACCGACCGCCTGAATAGCCAGCAAACTCTCGACGGAGACCCAACTTACCCACAATATGGACTGCTTGGTCTGCGTAATCGACCTACCAGCAACCCACCGGCACAAGACGACCTTGTGTACGCCAACGTGTCAGCACCTTGGTCTGCATTCATCTGCGGCAGCCAAGGAAGTGGCAAGAGCCACACCCTGTCCTGCCTGCTGGAAAATGCATTGATCTCATCCTCCCCTGCCGGGAAGCTATCGTCACCTCTGGCTGGACTGGTCATTCACTATGACAAGTTCACAGCCTTTTCCAGCACCCAGCTGTGCGAGGCGGCTTATCTTCACTCCTCGGGAATTCCTGTCAGGGTTTTGGTCTCACCGACGAATTACCTTGCCATGAAAAAGGCATACACAACACTGGCAGAGGGTTCCAAAATGCTGAAGGTTGAGCCATTGTATCTGCCCCAGAAGGCTCTCAACATTAGTATGATGAAAACCCTGATGGGCATCAATAACATGACGGAGAAACCGCTTTACATCGAGGTAGGTCAACACTCCTGTAATCCAGGCTGACAATACACTAATAAACTATTCACATAGGTTGTCATGAAGATTCTTCGGGACATGGCTATAGCCAACCAGGGGAAGTCAGGCTTCAACTACAGCACATTCAAACTTCTCCTGCAGCGCGAACAATTCCTGAAAGGCCAGCTTATGCCTCTTAACATGCGCTTGGAGGTTCTCGAGTCATTCTTTGAGCCTGGATCTGTCCCTGGTGCAAATACCAATAAGTCAAAGCAACACAGTGCCGATAATGCCTGGAAGTTTCCTCCTGGCACTTTGACAATAATCGATCTTAGCTGCCCGTTCGTTGGCCAAGAAGATGCATGCGCGCTATTCAACATTGCAGTCTCCTTGTTCTTGAAGAATCGTCATGATGCGGGTCGCATCATCGCTCTTGATGAAGCGCACAAGGTTCGCGGACTTTCACAATATCTTGAGTCATCCATGTCAGTCTATACTCACACTTTATTTGATTATAGTTTATGACTTCAACTTCACCAGAAGCCGCCGATCTGACAGATACACTGCTGTCTGTCGTCCGCCAGCAGCGACATCTGGCCGCGCGAGTGTTGATAGCAACACAGGAGCCAACTCTTGCACCGGCACTGCTTGAGCTCTGTAACGTCACTATTATCCATCGATTCTCATCGCCGGCTTGGTTTAAGGCTATCAAGTCACACATTGCGGGAGCTGAGATTGAGGGACTTGGTCCGAACAAGACGGCTTCGTCGACGATCTTTCGCAAAATTGTTCGTCTGCCGACTGGGGAGGCTTTGGTATTTTGTCCAACAGCGCTGTTGGATATCGCAAAGCACAACGATCAGGAAGATGAGGAGCTTTCAAGTGTTACCTCTTCCAGTCGGCCAGATACTCCTGATGGTCCGTCCTCGGCAGAGAGCACTCAGAGCGCGACGACCGACTCAGACTCACAAGATGAGTCTCCTTCCCATCGCGTCGTTCAGCTCGGAACGTCGTATGCCCACATTCGAGTGCGGAATAGGATCACCGTTGACGGTGGCCGCAGCGTGCTTGAGCGTTAAGGTGCCCGCTAGGCCGAAGTGGAAATGCAAGACGCATTTACCGTGCATGAAAATTCTCCGCGATGGTTGAACTATCTAAAGAGTGGATTTCTGCGTGCTACCTACAAGTGACAGGTGATCAGGACGGTCCTTGGAATTATGTGATGTTCATCGTATGCAGGCTTTTTCCTTCGTCTACTTTGTACAATAGAAATCCTGATAATTTCACAGTCCATTCGTAAGACGATTAACCTACCAGAACTGTACCCTGTTTTCCTTTTAGATTACATTGCACATTCCACGTCATATTTGAGATTTGGGAGAATGCTGACGACGACTCCCGACTCCATAGAACCAAACAGAGGCTATTAAGATAAGTAGGTTAGACAAGATGCACTGCAAAGCCAAACGCAGGCCCGACAGTGGTGGAAGTGTCGGAGAACACAAACAGATGCTTGAGACCGAACGGGGACTTTCTATTACAGTCAAGACAAGAATTTATCCCGACAAGGGATACCATTTGTACTATTTTAATATATCCTAGGAGTTGTCCAATAAGGGCGGTTCCGACGTTGTGTGCTTCGTGCAACTTCTTATGTACTCCAAGACCTCCTAGGCAACCACTTTGAAATCTCAGAGCCTTTCTGGAGGCTAGATTGCTTTTTAACTGGTAAATCTAAATCTACAGTATGGGAACTTAATTGCCATCTCCATCTTATTTTCGTGGACCGGGAGCTAGGTTGAAATGTGAAACACCTGTTCCCTTGGCTTTTTGTCCTACTTGGGCTCATAAGAACCAAGACTGACGGTGTGCTTACACCTTTCGGGGTCATTAAGCGTAATAAAACCCAATGGTCATAAAATAGTCGGTTCAAATAAGCTGTCGGTGTGTCCATGGCTCCAACCTTGGATGAATATACCTAGGTATAGTTTCATAGAAGCTTAACTGGTATAAGATAATTTATCCAACTCTAGGGTATTTCCATAGCCACAGGATTGTTGCATTATAGACAATAGGACGCTCGAAAAGAGCTAATTATCGCATGAATCTCTCGCATTCGGCATCGAGTCTAAACGGGCCGCAGTCATCCTAGGGGTCCCGTGCCCTAGGCAAGGACTATGACTGCGCCGAGTATATTAACAGGCCATGTATCATAAAACCTATCTTCTCATTGCGATACACACAGGAACTATGACGCGCGGCTGGTCGAAATCGGAGACGTTGTACATCTTGGATTGAGACGATGAAAAATTCCCATCCGGGCTGAAAATGAAGTTGCAAGCTACAGAGTCAACAGTTCTTCCTCTGGATCCCTTTTGACTACCGCACAGCAGTGAGTTTACATCACGGGGACTAGAGGACTTGGTCTCGACTAACCATTTTGTACTCCGACACACATCTGGGAGCACGAGGCGCGATGGATCAAGGCACCACGGCAATCGGCCCAAAAATAAAGATGGCCATTGAAAATTGAGAAGACCCTGTGGGAGATACAGCCTCCTGCAACTGTCATAGGGGGCTATAAAATATCATGTTCCCGTCTTATATCGCCCCTGACTTTGATTTCCTACAACCTCAGGAATATTATATCGTGGCCCGACCCTCCAAGGTTGACAACTATTTCCTCGAATTACTTTACCTGATATTGATTACCGAAGTCAATCAATATGCGGGTTAACATTATTTCTCCGGTGGCTCTGGCTGCTACAGTTGCAGGTATGGCACTTTGTCCAAAGGAAGACGAATCAGTCTAATAACCGTTAAATTAGGTCTCACTGTCACCTCCCCACGGATGGGTGAGAGGATTGATCCCGATATGCCTCTTACTATCAAGTGGCAGTCTGTCTCGTAAGCTAGTCTGACAAGCTTGGCAGCATTTTACGAGCACTGGTGATTTGCTAACCAAATATAAAATATCAATAGAACCGACCCAGATACCTTTACCATCGAACTGGTCAATCAAAATGTCTACCCTCCGACAACAACGATTGTGGCGGAAGATATAGACTCTTCCAAGGGCTCCTACACTGTCAACGCAAAGACTTTCACAGGTGTGGACGATGGGTAGGTCCATTTCGATAGCATTGCCTTTTGAGCTACTGATTTGATGATCAATCTAGAAAGGGATATCAGATCAACTTCCTCTCTCCGACCAGTGGCATTCTGGCTCAGTCTCAGCAATTCAGAGTCACTGAGCCTGGTGAAATTGCTAGTGCTAGTGCTAGTAGCTCTGGTAAGGAAACCAGCTCTGCTCTTGAAACTTCGTCTGCCTTGCTTTCTTCCACCGCGTCGACTAGTGATCTCACTTCTTCGATTCCCTCTTCCTCGACTGATTCCTCTTACCTGTCTTCGACTACTCACTCCTCCATCAGCGCGTCTACCCTTACCTCGTCCTATTATTCTACTGCTTCATCTTCTATTTCTACCCCTACAACATCTTCTATGAGCTCTTCTGCAAGTGCGTCTACCTCTTCCATTTTCTCCTCTCTCGCTTCTGCCTCTACTCCAACCCCTGAATCATCCTCGTATTCCCTTTCAACTTCCTCAACCCTGGCATCTACAACATCTTACACTACGACCCTGACTTCTACCGTGACGCTTACCACTCCTCCTTCTTCCTCAGTCTCTTCTCCATCTACACTAGCAACTTCCTCCTCAGTCTCTGCTATATCTAGCCCTTCAACTTCATCTTTCATTACAGAAACTTCATCCTCTATTATATCTACCTCTGCTACCCCGATGACTTCTTCTTCCATTACCGCGTCTTCTATCTCACCTACTACATCCACCCATCTTCCTACCTCGACTTTCACCTCAAACACAATTTCCTCTACCATGTCTCCTTCTACCCACATCTCCACTACCCCTGGTTAGTAAAAGCTGGCTTCCGAGACAGCATTTTGCTTTTCACCCACTACATTAAGGAAATAGTGACTAACTATATCCATAGAATTGACCTCAGCTTCAATGACTTCCTCGACCAGCCTGTCCACCGCAACCCATCTGAGCACTACCTCGACCACCACTCGCAAGTCGACTTCAACCACTACCTCCAGTGCCACAGAGTCTGCCAGTACCACCACAAATGCTGCTGCCGTCCTCATGCCCCCTGCTGGTAGTGTTCTCCTCGGCATGTTGGCTCTGGTCCTTTGAATCCCAATATCGGTCATTTGTGATTCGGCTCTAGGCAACTGTCCAGTTGGACAGCCGGGAACTTAGATACATGAGTTGGAGATAGTTCTGGTTATTTGTGGTAGCTCCTTAGGACAAAGTCTACTATCTATTGAAGCCATTGTGGAAGTGGGTTACTTGACTAGTGATGATTTATTGTGTTTGACGATGTTGATGTTGATGTTGATGATTTGTTCTATGGACTTATGATATGCCCCTTACATTAATGAGAATGCGATAATGCTATGTCTGATTTATATTCTTGGGACTATACTATCAATCACATCTTTAGTTGGGATTGCGATGCGAGTAGCAGTAATCGGTATTGTTTAAAGGCTCCAAACGTTCAACGGATTCAACGTCACCAAGAATCTGTCAATTCAGAGTCCACCAGATTTTAGACTTTAATCGAAAGATATCGCTACACTAACCGAAACTCATGAGTCTCTTTTACTGTATGTACACCCGACTCATTTGAGAGGCGCTTAACTTGTTGGGATTGACGGACTGAAATGCGAGTTGTGGCCAAGTAGCCAGACTGACCAGGCAGGTCTCCTCCGTTTGCCTGGTTTTCCTGAGACCATACAGGCTTAACACGAAAGCTATTCTAGGTTGTTAATTGTCAGGTGTAGGGTAACGCTAAAGAGTATAGTGGGTTCCAAAAGAGGGATCGAGGTCAAATCTCCATTTGCAAGTGGTGAATCTGATTTCGAACCTTCCTAAGGCTACGACCAAAAGGATATGATCGTATTGACAAAAGGACAAGAGTCAGCGTCAGCCAACGGAAATCATCATTATTGCATTGTGGACATAATATCTCGAAAAGTCATCGTATCTCCCATGAGCAGCAGGGCATCACTATATATCCTTCCCTCAGATGCATAAGCCTAGTTAGCGCCGCCATATTTGCGCTTTCGTAGGCTCTGGCATGGCGCTCCAATGGCCAGTATAGCTTCAAGGGTGCATAGGCGTCTCATACTGACATCTCAATTGATTGACACGACTTAGAGGTGCGGTGCTGCCCAATTAATTGCCGCTTGAAAGTCTGAGTCTGCTTTTCAGATCATGTGATTGGCTATTCAAGGGCGCGTAGGACGTATTTACGTATTTTGGACTTATGACTGACATTATCTGTACCGACCATATCGGTCCAGTATGAGGAACATCGCCTGCTTTCCACGGAAGCGTATTGTTTCCTTGAGAAGTTCTTGCATTTTCCACAAGTTCATGTCTACCAACGCCGACAAGGGTTCGATGGACCAGCCTACCTATATTTCCCCCATTGATGTGGAGCCACTTCATCGCTACCGACAAGGCGGTTACCACCCAGTCACCTTAGGAGAATGCCTTAAAGCTGGAAGGTACAAGGTGTTGCATAAACTAGGGTGGGGTGGCTACTCGACAGTTTGGGCGGCGAGAGATCAAAAGTAAGACATGCAAGTGTAACGCGCGGTAGTCCCAGCTAATCACAATTAACTTTTGCAGGACAGAAACTTACGTCGCTGTGAAGATTTCTGTTGCAGAACTGGAACATGAGAGGGAGACGCGAGAACTCCAAACTATGAGGGAACTGGCGTCTTATCACCCTAGTCCGGCGCATGTGGTGCAGTTGCTCGATGATTTCGATTTGACGGGTCCAAATGGATTTCACAAATGTCTCGTTTATGAGCTTTTGGGGCCAAACATTCCGGACGTCATTGATACTCATTTTTCCGGTGGGAGACTTCCAGGAAGGCTTGCCAAAATCATTGCCAAGCAAAGTCTCGCTGGGCTTAATGATTTACACCAACGAAATATTGGACATGGAGGTACAGTAACTCACTCACTGGGGAGAAGTCCGACAATTCTCACCTAAAATAGATATACACACTCGCAATTCGGCCTTTACTATGCCTTGCTTGGATAAGGTAACCGAAGACGTTTTCTTTGAGATTTTAGGAAAACCTAAAATAGGCCGTGTCCAGAGGCGCGATGGGAAAGACCTTGAGCTCGGCGTGCCGGAGTTTATCGTGAAGCCCACCTCATATCGAACCCGTTCTTGGAACTCGACTCAGTCGATCAAGATACTGGACTTCGGAGAATCATTTTTATGTACTGCCGTCCCTCACACACTGCACACACCTTTGCCTGTTCGAGCACCCGAAGTTATATTCCAGGATGAAATTGATCATCATGTTGACTTATGGAGTATGGGCTGTATGGTACGTGAAGTGATACAAGCCTCAACGCTACACACGACTAAATTGATAACCATGACAGCTCTTTGAACTTTTCACGGGCCAGCCACCTTTTGACAACTTCCTAATCACACCCCCAATTCTCATTGGTCAAATGCAAGAGATGGCGAGTGACGATCTACCTAAAAGATGGCAAAATATATGGGATACGATGGACAAAGGAGAGGACGTGACCGCGGGAAGCTCCGAGCCCAACCTGCAAGAATGGCTGGAAGAAGTGTATTTTGATGGACGCCGGACCCCTGATCTCACAAGAGAGGATATAACGAGACTGGGAGAAATCATTGGAAGCTTGTTGTACTTTGAACCGTCAGCAAGAGCATCAGCGAGACAGATCCTCGATGACCCTTGGTTCAGTCAGTAGGCTAGGCTGACTGTTCGTGAGGAACTTGACCCCAGTTCGGGTCTTACTTCCTGAGAATGAGTTTCGCAGGAGAGAGTCTTGGAGCCATAATGCCTTGAAGTAAATGGGGTGCTAAGACTGGGAAGACTTGTAACTGCGATGCGTAGGTGGAAAGGCGGCCGTTTCTAGCGCCAGAAGCTGTCATTTTCGGCGTCATTTTCACGGGTCCTTATATTCTATATGTAATATTGACATGAAAAGATATCATACGTGTTAAAAGGAAAATAAAATGAAAAATAAAAAAATTGCCCACGCTAAAAAACTGCACCCGGCCCCGATTGGTAACCTCCAGGGCTTCCAACATTGTTGAATCGATTTCGATTACTTGGTACATCAAGGACGGAGTTTCCAAGTCATCCTGTACCAGAAAAGCATACGGTAAGCCCTCAAATGGAGCATCATGCTTTGACGACGCTGTCGCTGGGTCGATGCCAAGTGCGGATATGGCCTGTATCAAACTGTTAGATTATTCGGGCTCGAAAACCTCGTTTATACACACATACCTTCAAGGGAGGAAGTCATGATGCAATCTTTCTGGAAGCCAAGCCAGCAGGTGGGATCTTCGCCAACAATTTTGGACTATGGGAGCAGTTAGTCTTTTGAAGCTGTAAATTTGGGCATCAATCAATGCTTACCATGATCGGGGGCAAAAGAGCTGTTCGAGACCTCGGTTCCACGGGGTGACTCATCTGTTCGATATCTTCGCTGGACTTGGCTGTTTCATTAGAGTCTGAGCGCATACGGTTGTCACCGCTGTCTGCACGGTGGCGGTTGGCAGCTTGTGAATTTGGCACTACAATGCTAGATCGATTTCGAGTTGAAGCTTGATGTGCCCGAGGACGATGGAGCATGCCGACGCTGAAGTCCCACAAGAGGAGGCGGCAGTCGTCGCCGACGCTGCCGAACCGGTATGTCTTCTGGTCACAACGCCAGGGGTCGAATGCTACGCACGAAACCCAGGAGTTGTGTCCTTGGCATCTGGCGACAACCTTGCGCTCAGGGAAAGACCAAATCGTCAGCAAGTCATCCTGGCCTCCGGTTACGATGTATTTGCCATCCGGCGACCAGCAGACACAGATCAGGCCCCCATAGTAGCTGCGGAATATATCCAGGACCCTAGAAATTGTTAGGTGGGAATTGTTCGGTTCCCTCAACATAGGCCAAACTTACTCCTCTTTCAAGTAATCCATGAGCCGCAACGACCCATCTTCAAGAACCACGGCCAGATGTCTTTGATCCGGCGAAAAGGAGAAGCTTGAAATTTTCTGGTTCGCCATTTTCCAAAATGAGACCGGGTTGGTCTTCTGGTTCTTGGAGTTCACGGACTTGAGGATGTCCAATGGCAATCGTCCGATTTCTTGTTCGGAATGGCCGTTCGCCTCGGGGGTGAAAAGGGCATCCTCCTTCTCCTTGTCATACACGACCAGCGCACCGTTCGCATGGGATGCTATGAACAAGTTCTCAGACCCAGGGAGCCATTTTATGTGAGTGACGGGGGAGGAGTTAATCACGCCATTTTTGTTGATCCGAGCGTACTTCTGCGACATGGGCTCATACCAAATAATGTCGCCCGCAGAAGATCCCATCACAATGTCCAAATGCGATGATGTCTTGGTGAGTTCGTTGATATCATGACAGAGCATGTGCGCCTTGGTGAAGAGGACCTTCGTAAGATGCTCCTCCTTCGTAGGCGAACTAAGGTCGAGCCATTGGAATGCTCGGTTGATATTCGCAAAGGCAAAAACACCGTTCCAGTCACGATCCCCCAATCGCTTGGCAGATGTCTCATGTGTGATGACTCGGGACACGAACGAAGAACTGCTCTTGATGATGTTGTTCTTGGGCTTCCGTCTCTTCGATGCGTCCTTTGCTGCGACAGGTGGTGCCGCAAGCGCGGGGTTTCCATCTCCGAATTGGGGAGCTGTAACAGCCGACTTCAAGAAAGTCGGAGGCTTCTTTCGAGCGTCGAGGGTAACAAGAGATAACTTTACGCCGGTAGTCGGGGGTGTGGGTAGCGTCGCAAGAGGGTTGGGGTTTATGATAGGAGCTTCAGATGGGTGGGGAGGCGGTGTTGCGAGGAGAAGATCATCCTGGAGTATGTACGTTCCTGTCGCAATATAAAACGTAAGCTACCTCTGAGATCTTGAAGCAATGGATATATGCAGGGACATCAGCGATCGCGGCGCACACATACCCTCACCAACTTGCAATGGACACCCATTCTCCGGGTGGGTAATAGTGTTATTCGTTTCCACAACAGGAACCGCCATGCCATTCGCCGCCCCTGCCGCATAGGCGACAGGGATGGTATAGCGCGGAGGGGGAGGGGGAAGGACGCTGCTGCTGGTGTCAGCAAATGAAGTGATTTATCTGGTACCTGAGAGCAATGCAATTCTCTCAAATTACGTTTGGTAATGAGAACACAAGGCTCAGACTGAAAGTAGAGAGTAAGTGGGAAAGCAAAGAAAGTGCGTTGCTTACAACATGATTAGTCGTCACTCGTACAGGCGCAATTTGAACTCGGGCTGAGATCTGGTGTGACCAACAGCGCAACCTTGGATCCGATAAGGCAAATGCGCAAACTTTGCTGTACTCTATGCAGTCTTTCCTCTTCCAGTCTTATATACCGATATCCCCAAGCTCCTATGTGCTGGAATGGGTGATGGACAGGTTGCAGAATATGGTCGGGGGCGACAGCGAGTTGAGGTGCGCGATAAGCCCGATAATCACAAATGTATATATATATGTACTTGATATGATGTATATAACGATATCAGGGTTCGAGGTCTGGAGGTTGTAGGTTGGATTCGACAATACAAGTCGAGACGCGAGGGAGGATCAGCAAGGGAAATGATGTCCGGGGTAACGTTCGAGCGGAGAACACACCGCGTGCCTGGCGGGGGACCGGCTTAACTCCGGCTGAGCCGATGTGCCTGACTAAGTATCATACACCCAAGGCCAATTGAAATAAAGCAGATAAATCCATGGGATGTATTGAGATCATTTTACATTTATTTGCACATTAAATTATGGGGTATGGTATAGAACATGAACGAAGGAGATCTTAATTGCCGCTCCCGACTCGTCGCCATATCATCACCGCGGCGGCACCTGCACAAACCACCGCTCCAAGGGCAATTCCCCACGACATCCATTTACCCTCCACATCCTCTTCACTGCGCGGGAAAGCAGTGCTGGGCTCCATGGCAGCCTCGGCAATATGGACAAACACCTCCTGGATGGAACTCCACGTTACACTCACATGGAGCGGGGGACTAGGCATGTTCAGCATAGCCGTGTATTCATGAGGTTGGTGCTCGGCTCGCTGCGTCGTCCGATCCAAATCGGCCTTGAGGGCAATGAACACACTCGGGAGCTCCTCCAGGTGAGGATATTTCGCCAGCAATGCAGGAATGTACGAAAATGAGTCCGGATCCGAGGAATCGTATGTGTACGCAATCACGTCGCACTGATCCAGCAGTTTGGACTGGTTCTCCAGCAAAGCGGGCTCCAGCTCCCCAAGTTCATCCAAAATCAGGTAGCACTGTTTCCCTCCCGGAAGCTCCACCGTGTTCACTGCGGTACGAGGTTGGATGGTAGGGTGGTAGGTAGTGCTGAATCCGCGGGAAAGAAGTGCATCGAGCAGGGCCGATTTTCCAGACCCAGGGGCTCCCAGAACATGGCATTGGACAACATTTCGTCCAACACGGCCCGGGCGGCGACGTTTTCTTCGTGGGCGTGTAACCTTCAACGCCGCAGTAATAGATTGATCACTTTGGTCAGAGGGCTCAAAGCCCAGGTATGCCAAGTATTCCAGGGTAGTTTTGGGAGACAGGAAAGTAGTCATACTCCACTGAGCAAGCCACCCTTGCAGTGTTACATGCCCTGCCTCATTGCGGACTGTGGATGATGGGAACGAACTGTCCACCCATGACGCAGGCAAGCCCGGGGTAGGGGGCAAACAAGGATGCAAGTTCGGCTTCATTCAATCCCCCATCATTATCCTTATCAGATAGAAGAAAGAGATTCACAAAGAATCGATAGCCTTCGGGTGATAGTTCGGCAGAAGCGTACGGCGGTACTTCGAACTTCGGGTGTAGGAATTTCTCTTGCAGGGAGAGATTATCCGTGTATTGAAACGCCCGCAAGATGATCCAGACTGTTTCGTGCCGCCCTTTCTCCGAATACAATTTGTTCAGATGAATAAACCCTTGGCAGTCAATGCCTGACTCCGTAACTGAGTCCGGATAGGCTTTTTGAATGGTGTCCTTGATGTGGTTGAGATCCGCTTCGTTCAATGGTTTGGAAAAGCACCGGATTTGGAAATCCTTGAGCTCCTTATCAGACAGATACCCATCGCGATCTTTGTCGCAGAGATAGAATATCCTTTGTAAAGCTGCCACCGCTGCGGGCTTCAAAGCCGCCTCCTTGGAATCGAACAGTGGCGCGATCGGGTGCGTGACAGCCTTTTGGCAAACGAAGAAGGCTTCGTTAACATTACGGTGTTCCCGGGCACTCGTACGTATACAAGAGTCGATCTCCTTAAACTCTGCCATCAAAGGAAGCATCTCCTCCTCAACCACTCGCGTCTCACTATGACCAGTCGCCAGGTCGGACTTGTTGGCACAAAGGACTACCGGGACATTGACGCCCAACGAGCGGAAGTATGGCAACCAGAACAGAGCTACCCGTTCATAGCTGTAGTGGTCGGAATATACGAGGAGAATCACGTTGCATTTCCGTATCTCTCGCGCGAGATTGTTCCGTTCCTGGGGAAGGGCCGAGGTGTCGACGACGGTCGTGGTGGTGACATTTTCAGGGGTCCCGAGGGTAGGAGGGATGGTAATTTGGGGGAGGACTGGTTGGATTTTGTTCGTAACAAACACACCTTTGACGAGCGAGGTGATGAGACTGGACTTGCCAGTGCCCTCGTCGCCGCAAACGCAAATGCGAACTGGACGAATTGGCCTGTCAGGGGTGTTTCTGGGGGTGGGGCACATAGATAGCATACCTGATGCCATTTTTCGCGTCTAGCGAGTCAGATATTGATCATAATCCCACCATGACCTTGCATTCACGAAGTGTATGGAGGTGGATAAGTTCCGAGGTTCCCAAGGTTGATTCCGGATGAGACAATCGCGATACGATAACAGGTCTTGGCACCTCCAGGGCTGGGACATCTGCAAGTATGTAATACTATGGCTATACACATGTTTCTCTACACATCAGGAGACTATTGCTTTGGTTATAGTCTCTTTGTTCTCGTTATCCTTTTCCTTTTTAATCCATTGTTAAGGAACTCCCAATTTGCCAAGCAACCTTCGTCTCGCTCCGCCACTATTAAACACGGAGCCAAGAGACCCCAAGATTGCCCAGATACGTGAGATACCAAGGGCTGGCAACCCTTGAGGAGATTTTATCACCAATTGATATCTAGTGTCCTGAAAGTATCTCCAACAGTGTACTGTCTCTAGGATTGACTGCAATCTTGGGGTGCTGCGAGGTACATCTTGAGCCTCCCACGAACCGGCGTCCCGCATTCGCCGTCATCAGGCCCACACTGACTAACCGTTACCCTCGAAACCCCGTAGACATCAACAGCTCCTCCATTTCCCCCCATTTCCCCCTCCCCAGTTTCCGTTTGTATACCTCGATAATCACACAAGATGGGTTTCGGGATTCACAATCCGCTGCCCGCGTCTATGAGCAGTAGGTTTTCTCCATTTCCAAAGCCCATTTCCCCGCAGTCGTGTGCGGCATATCCGGCTGACAGTGGACTCTCTCTTAACAGGCGAGTGCAAGAAGGCTGCAAAGATCTTGACTTCGTTTGTTGATCCTAGGCAATCATTCGGCCCCGACAAGGTCATTCCCCCAGAGATTTTGGCCAACGCAAAGGTAAGACACTCATTATTCTCCGGTTGCGAAGATCCATGGCTAACGGACCTTTTTTCCTTAGGGTCTCGCAGTTCTCACAGTTCTCAAGGCCGGTTTCCTAGGCTCCGGTCGATTCGGCTCCGGTATCGTTGTCGCTCGTCTTGGCGATGGGTCCTGGTCGGCTCCATCAGCCATTGCGACTGCAGGTGCCGGAATTGGAGGACAGATCGGGTTTGAGTTGACCGACTTTGTTTTCATTCTCAATGATGCCGCTGCTGTTCGCACATTCTCCCAAGTGGGAACACTGACGCTGGGTGGCAATGTATCGCTCGCTGCTGGACCGATTGGCCGAAATGCCGAGGCGGCTGGTGCAGCCAGTACCAAGGGCGTTGCGGCCGTCTTCTCCTACTCGAAAACCAAGGGTCTCTTCGCCGGTGTCAGTTTGGAAGGCAGTATGCTGGTCGAACGCAAGGATGCGAACGAGAAATTGTACCGCAGCCGGGTCACCGCCAACCAACTCCTCACCGGCAGCATTCGCGCCCCGCCGGCCGCCGACGCTCTGATGCGCGTGCTGAACTCCCGTGCATTCCAAGGCAACGCGCGGGCCTATGGTGACTCCATGTACAATGACATTCCTGTCTATGACGACAGCCATGACGATGTGGTCTGGGAGGGACGCAAGGGCGATGCCTACGGTCAAGGTACCCATCGTGCTCGATCCAACACCAATGATTATGATTATGACTACCGCGACAAGCCCCGCCGCGCGAACACCTGGGCTGATGATGTTTATGATCGACCTGCCTCGGGCCTTGGTCGTTCCGCGACAACCCGGTCCCCTGCCGGCGATGCATTTGATAGCTACGGGCGCAATCGGAGCAACACTGCGCCATTCGAGGAGGATTATGTCTACTCGGATCGCAGACCTACCCGTCCAACTGCCCCTAAGCCGGTCTTCCAACAAAAGACTGGTGCAGCCCAGTTGCGATCAGACCAGGCCGTTGCCCTTTTCACATTCGATGCGGATCAGGAGGGTGACCTTGGATTCAAAAAGGGTGAAATTATTACCATAATGAAGCGGACAGATAAGGCGGAAGACTGGTGGACTGGTCGCATTGGTGATCGCGTGGGCATCTTCCCCAGGTAAGAACTTATTCGTTCCACTTTCTAGAATCGACGGCTAATTCATTCGCAGCAACTATGTTGAGGCCTCTTAGGTCGATACGATTCCAATGCTGGTCCATCTGGCACACTGTGATGAACTCTTGATGCACATTTCTCCGGGACTTGATGAACATACGTCCCCCAACTCTTGCCCTACATATATCCTGGTGTATACGGATCGGTCAAACGCCTGTCCATTCCGTTCTTTCTTTTATTTATGTTAAAGTTGTTGGTGTCACTCACATTCTTCAGCGTGGAGTTTCTCGTTCTCATGCCTTTTTTTCTTTTTTCTTCTTTTACTTCGCGGGGGACTTGGGGATACTGTCATCTTGGATCTTTTCGGTTTTTCGCAGAGCATTTCCCATCTGATTGTGATTTCCCCCAGAGTTTATTCCATCTACGTCTCACAAGTCTCTTCTTAGTCTCTTAGGTTGAATACATTTTTCAGCTCCATTTGACCCTGACATTCTGAGTTTTATATAGTTCCAACATAATGATCCTATGTACTCAGGCATCTCACATTCTGGGCTGGACCTTCTTCGTGTCATTGACTCATGCGAACACTTACCCGTGGACATGGCATATCCAGCGATTGCCCTTCGGCCGGGGAAGATTGAAGGAAGTCACACGGTGTTCTATGGAATCCCAGGTCCGACCCCTTCTAGTCCATCCATATAAGGATATTACAAACAAGAATATGCCAAGCGGCTCTGCAATGGCAAATCCGAAATTCTTATGTGTTTCAAATCTTTCCCATGTCAATTCAGGCCTTTCAGCTTCTGACAAAGATGAATGTAAGGAGTACGAGGTGGTTTTCTCAGCCCTCGAGGTACATAGATGCAGTGTCACGGTTCAAAAAAATATATTGCAAGTCAGCTCTGAAAAGGAGGTAGGACCTACTTTCTTTGGAGTCCGACATTAGAATCCAAACCGAAAAGAATGTATCACTGAAAAAGTACAGTGTACTAGTAGAGAAAGAAAGGGAAAAGAGAACATGTGCGATTGTATGCAGATCAATCGATCGTCCACCATCCCCCGTTTTAATGTAAGTGGAGCCAACAGTACTCAATGAATCAAGATCTAGAAAGATCTAAAAGCCCTAAATCAAAGAAGGGAAAATAGAAAATTACCTAGGTATAGAGGAGACTAGATAGAAACTCTTAATATAATAGAATTCCAGGAGTTTCAGATAGTCAGGTGCTGTGGAGGTTATGTACTCTCTCACTCACCTCATCTTCTCTCCGCCCGCTAAACTCCCTTCTTCTTCTCTTTCCTTCTCCCAAAACTCCTCGACCCATGAACCCTCATTCGGACTCGGTATCTGAATGTCTAGCACGCTGCTGCCGGTTCTTTGTCTCCATTCCTCTTTCCCCGCTTCGATGACCCGTTTCTCCTCCCTATCCAACGTGGTTGACACTGCCCCCTCCTCTTAAGCTTCCTTCGGGCTCCGTCTTTGACGTCTTTTGGTCCCTGTACAACTGGCTTCCCATGCAGGTGCGTCGCTCTCCCGGTCCCTGCTCTGGTTCATGTGGGCGTGACTTTTTTTGTTCGAGACCCCTCAACCTCGGACCCCTCAGGCACAACCACAACCACATTCTTGTGGAATTGGACCCCTTCCCATGGAACCCCGAGAATTGGACCTCGACTTCGAACTGGCGATTTCTTGATTCTAATGATATTTTGTACCCGCGCAGGCTTCCACGAGTGCCCACGAGGCTGGCGGGCATGCGACGCGGAGAGGTCACGCCGCCCATCTATCGATTAGCGATCCAAGCCACCATGTGACGGAGGCCATCGGGCACATGTACGACGATGACTACGATCGTAACGATCCGAGACGCCTGAGCTATATAACATCCCCCCTTGGCGAGTCAATAACGACAATTCCGCGCGCCGCCGCAGAATCCGAGTCCTCTCTTTCTCCCCCCTCCCCACTGCATCAATCCTCGTCGGATGTGCAAACGATACAGACAAATGGGGAACAGCGGCTGCCGCTTGTCGCAAATCGGTCTTTTGACCGAGAAAGTGATCCGGGGAATGCCGATGGTACTCGATTACCCTCGGACACTGCCACATCCTCTTTTCCTCTCAACGATATCGACTACGAGTCGAACCCTGCGGCCGTCGCTCAGGAACTGCACAATCTCGCCGCGATTCGGCGCATGTCGATGGATGTGGCTGCCGCCGGTGATCCTGACCTCCCAGGATTCGCACCACCCCCCTCGCCCTCGGCCGACGAAGATGACGCCTCTCGGCTATTCTGGGTTCCCGCGCGACTGCATCCCGAACTGGCCCCTAAAGAATTCAAGTCGTTTCTCGACAGCAAGGCCGACCATATCAAGCGCAGATCCGGCGAATATTCGACTTTAGGTTCCGAACGCCAAGGGTCGGGAGGTGGTCTTCAGCGCAAACGCTCCATGTTATCGAGACAAATCGATAATTCGTCGGGTTATACAGATGGTGCGGATCGGTTGGAACATCAACGCTCTCAATCAAGTAAGCGAGATGGCATGTTGAGTCCCAACTTGCAACAATTGGAAAGTTTGGTGGATGATTCGCAACCGGTGGACAAAGAATCACTCGTGCGCGGTATGCAGAATATCGGCATCGCAGGAAATGAGGACAGGCCCATCCTGCCCCCCACACCTCTGGGAAACAGCTTACGCCGGTCAACCAGGACACAATATAAGAAAGCGGGCAGTTTGAAGAAGGGCGAGAAGTTGCCCTACTCCAAGCGAGTTGGACGGGGGGCATCTGAATCTGCCGGGAGTGACGCAAGGCCTCCGGCTGTTCTACCACCTCAAGACCCCGCAATCCCGGGGCAAACCGGTGTGTCGACCGATCCTGCTCCCAAAACCACACGACCGGCTCGAGCCTCCTCTGCCTCATCGCATGGCTCAGCTTATGCTGCAAGCTCAACCGCGAGTTCGACATTCGCTCCGATTATCGATCAGCCCGAGGCCGAGCAGGAAGACTTGTCCACCGCTGGTGGGCAACCGGATGTTGCTCTGGATCGATCCAATTCAGGAGATCAGACCAATACACGGAAATGGCATTCTCGTATCAGCTCGAATGGTCGATCTACTTTGAACATAGCTCCGGGCGATCAGAAGATCCCTGCCATAGTTGAAACGCCTCCCGCCACTGAATCCAACCGCATACCAAGTCCACCTTCACAAAGTAGGTTGTCATCGGATCGTGCTGCGGCAACTACACCAGCGTCGAAGCCCACGCCTTCGCCTGACCCGGCGCCAAAACGTCCCAATAATCCTCGCCAACCTCCCCACGAACCTGCATCTTCGCTCAATGACTTTGCCAATAGCCCTCAGATGATACCTGGCAACAGCACCCGCACCGATAGTCTTTCATTCATCCCTACCATCTCAGAAGAACGCAAGCCCGAGGAGCGGAAATCCGAGAGCAAGAAATCGAAAGACAAGAAGGACTCTGATGGAAGCCGCAAGTCTAGTTGGCACTGGTTGTTGGGCAGCGAGGAAAAAGACAAGAAAAAGGACAAGGACAGTGACTCGAAGAAGGCCAAATCGAAGATTGTCGACAAAACCCATGACAACACACGCCTAGATGTCTTACAATCGTCTATCGAGAGCACTCCGCGGGGACGCGAAAGTCTTGTCTTAGACCGCCTTGATCCGAAGCTCGAGGAAGAACGACGCAAAGATAGCGTGAGGAGAGCATCAGGAGAATCAAAGAAAGAAAAGGATGGCATTTTCTCTTCTATTTTCGGCGGTGGGCGAAAGAAGCATAGTAGTGATGGCCACCACCGAAAACATTCGTCACGAAACCTTTCTCCTGAGCCCTCAATGCGAGTACTCCGCGCCGATGTCGATTATCCATGGACTCGCTTCTCAATTTTGGAGGAGCGAGCTATTTACCGGATGGCGCATATCAAGCTTGCGAATCCCCGGCGAGCTCTGTACTCTCAAGTCTTGCTGAGCAACTTCATGTACTCATACCTAGCCAAGGTACAACAGATGCACCCGCAGATGCCAGTTGTTTCATCTGGATCATCCCAGAGATCATCGAAGTCAAGGGACCAGCCAGATGAGTATTCCCAGTATCAACGATACCAGGAGGTAAGTGAATATGTCCCTTGTCCAGGGGGGGCGCAAGATCACTAACAGTCTCGCACAGTCTCAGGAGCAACAGCACTACGGAGAAAGTGCCTATGACGACGCTTCCATGTACGACTATGATGACGATCCACATGATCGCTACGGTAGCCATGCGAGGGGCGACAAGCAGGGCTATGAAAATGGCCAGGCTTATGGCCCAGGCCACCAGTATGGACACTCGTCCTTCGGCGACGACGTGCAACTCGATGACGACGACGATGATGATATGTGGTGAACAGGGGCTGGCATCCTCGTTTCCTTTCTATCTCTCTTCCTACACTTCTGCTTTCTCGTTTTTAGCAGCACACGGAAATACCCATGCTTTTTGTCGGTTCAGGATATCCCTAGGACATGTACACTCAAGCCGCGTTCTCCCATTTTCATGCATTACCCATATCCTTTCAATGTTTCTTCATAATTCCCGTGTACCAATTCTCAAGGGGGGCCCGTATTATTACGCACTCATTGGCGTCTAGCACCAGGGAAGATGAACTGCGGCTTTGACAGGGGGTTTCCTCTTTCTTTGATTTCTGCGTCTCCTTGTTCTTCTTGTTTTCTTCTTGTTTCCTTTGGTATCATGGTCAACATGGCACTAAAGAGTGCAGTATGCTCGGCCTCGCGTGGGCCGAGTGTCGTGTCTGGGCACAAGCCCTGATTTATCTCTTCGCATAGCGTCTGGGGTTTTCCTTTTTCTGTTCTTCTTGGTACAGTACGATACTATACCTTGTTTGTATTTCATTATCTTTTTCGACGCATAACATTCCCACCGAATGAATCATGAACTCGTTGATGTGTTGTGTCAATTACCCATCTTGGTGAAGTTCGAAGCTCGTTCCAAATAGTCCATGCCTATGTAGGTATACTATCAAGATTACTTTGACACTTGGATTTAAATACCCGACAACCTCAAAGTTCGTGGCTTATGCAACTTTTATCCTGGATGGTGAGGGACTTTCCATAACTAGATCCATTTGGCTCACAATATTGGGAACTAGCGCTCACATTTATCCTGATAATTGTCCATATAATACTCTCCGAGTCATTAAATGAGAAATCATGAGCAGTCAACCCCTAATATGTATTATACATGCACGTCTACACTGGTGAGGTGCCTTGGGAACCACTTCGGCCAGCCCTATCAACATACCCTAAAGTGCAGGCTCCAACGCCTGCACTTTAGGGTATGTTTTGCAGGCAATGTAGTTCCAAAATTCCAATGGTAACTAAAGATCTTATATCAATAGTCGAAAACCAAATAGTAGAATTAGTACCTATAGAAGGGTCAAGGTAGCTTCGTCGCGAGTGCCTTGAAGCAAATCTCTATTGCATTTCCTTAGACTCGGTATGACAAACTGCATGCGACGTACCAGAGAACCCTGGTTGAATTCCGTCCGCACATCAAGACTTACTTACTGGCACAGCTAGCAGACCGAAATTGGTGTCTTGCTTGGATTTCGAGGTTTCTTTCATTGCTTGGTGTATCCATGGATGTCGCGCCGGCCCCACCTGCGGCTTCGGCCCGCACAACCTTACAGATTACCCGTACTATTTGCTCACGTACCCCTGAATACCTGCGCAACTATAATGGCTATGTCAAAATCAGTATTATGCTGCGCCAAAAGTCAGCAATAATTCTTAGACATATGTGCCACTAAATTACCGACAGATGACCTCGGAGTTATCAGAAACGCCAGGCTTACCCAGATATCTGGTGCATGGTAGAATACAAGAATGACGAATCGCACAAGAAGCAAGCTAAACTAGAGCTAGAAGTATGGACTACAACCCGTACATCAACATATACTTCGTTTGGCCCAGCTATGTAGAGTTATTGTATTGTACAAGTTAGTTTCTTGAACTTAGTGCGAGCTTTCTTTGGGTATATATAGTTATTTTTTTGAGCATCTATATTTGTCACAGAAGCGGCTCTAGAACGGCAAGGACATACTAAGCTTGTTAGCATTTCCTTATTGAGATGCGAGGCTCTACTAGCAGGGAGAATTTGCGCTTTGCTCAAGTTCCACATACCACTAGTGGTGTAAACATCTTTCTCGATGATGGTGCGGCCTTCAGCACATTGCCCGAGTATATGACCACACTACCCTTAAACAGGGCAACTTCGCTCTCTTCCGTCTGTTCCTCGAATATGGCACCTCCCGCGATGAGCTTTCTAGTGGCGACTAATGGTTTAATTCCATCGTAATAGATTCTAGCCAATGCTGGTTATGCTAAGTCTATAAATTCTAAAGTAAACTAACACTTATTCCTCACACACGGATGGGACATCAACGCATCGATTGACTCGGACACTCCCGCAGCTCTAGCGTGAGTCTGTTTGCTTTTAATAGGAGACCGGGTGGCTTGCTAATGGGGGTTTTTTTTGTCATAGATTTTCCTTCCACGATTATCAGTTAACGGAGTGGTTCCTTGCCCATGGGGCGGATCCTAATCGCCGATGTTATAAATTCACGGATCGAACACCACTATCTATCGTTTTTGAGAAAGCACCTTTCGCAATTATCGAGCTTCTTCTCAGCCATGGTGCATCCATACAGCATGGCTAAGTCACATTATGCGGCAATGCGCGAGTCCGATGATCGCTTAGAGGTCCTCCAGTATCTCTTAGACAATCACCATCTGCTGAATGATATCATATATCAGAACTGTGGTGACGAATATTACTTTTATATGTATAGTAGTGGTATAGGTGCCCCGCTTCATTATGCCGCTGCTAAAGGGCTATTGGATACTATAGAACTCTTAGTCCAGCGCGGTGCATCAATCAAAATGAGAGATCCTTCGGGCCAAACTGCTGCTGACTGAGCCAGAAGATACGGCCACTCGGCCGTGTGCAATTTTTGGGTGCCTAATGCTCACGCCATCTGGAGTTACCTCTCTATAATACTTACATGTAGTTAGAGGGTGCACCTCACATACAAACTAACAAATGCACAAGTAGAAGCCGTGGATACTGCTGTAGCTTACAGAGGCAGATATTGGGATATAGGTGTGTGTATTCCGGCCGACTGTATTCCGGCCGACTGGAAGGAATTGGTACATATAATGATGTATGTTCTTGCTAGTAGTCTGAATCTTGTTAAAAAGTGACCTCACTCGAATCCTACATAATATGGGATCAGTTTTGTCCTGGTTAAAACCATCGTTCAGCACGTGGTCCTTTTACACGTGCCATTTCCTACCCTTGTGGCAGACAAAGAACTAAACCGCCAGCAAGGCTTAAAAGAAGCTACCGACAAAGACGGCCACACAGGCCTACGGTATGGATCAAACTGGGTAATGTAATGATATTCAAAGGACAACTAGTTAACTCGCTAACAGAGGGAGTTTCTTATACTACCCAATTCTGCCACATAATACCGCCTCAGCTCCGGACCAATAGTTGATCCGGGACCCGGCGCCCCGCACCAATGCAATGCAATGCAAACACGTGACTGTTGCAAGGCTCTGTGATTGGTTCCCCCATCATTACCCGCATCGATCTCTATCCCTATCTTATCGCGGAGTTATCAAGATCATCACGAAAAAAAAGCCACTTTTCACCTTTGTCACCCCCACTTAACGTCCCTGCAATTATCCAAACTCGCAACCCTTCCCAGGGAATGAAACAAGCAATTTCAATTTCCCTGCAATTGATTCCATGATCAGAGCCATGGGGGACTGTGGCGGTGAAGTCTTCAAGGTACGTTGCGTCCCACTGATTCAGACAGTTTAGGCGTAGCTTGTTGCTGTACCACTTACTTGTCATGTTCTGTTCTGATGATTTTCTTTTTTCTTGGCTTATTTAGGAGCTTGAAAGTACCTACTGTCCGCCAATTGACCCTGCGTTGTTTGTTGCGATTGCATCAGACTTTGACCTGGCAGTCCCCTCTCAAGTCGAACAGTTGCGTGAAACTCTGGATGTATTGAACGCATCTGCCGTTGAGCAAGAGAAGTTACCATTTGACCCCACTGGCACAACAAACCTCCGAAACTCCGAGGCCTCAGGCTCTTTGGTCGGCGGATCGTCTGACGGCGCACCTTCGGATTTTACAAGCTGGCCATCGCTTGAAAATCCCCAACAGGATAATGGCGGCACCAACAGTGCCAGTCACGCTGAAAATCTCAAACGCTCTAAGCTTGCATACACCTTTCTGGGTATGACAAGCGCTGACAAGGCACAGAACTTGATTAGCATGTTCCCAAGCATTACTCGCCTGGAAGCCGAGCGCATCCTAGAAGATTGCCATGACAACCTCAGTCGCTCGATGGATGTCCTGCTCAATCTTGCTTTCATCGAAGAGACACAAATTGCGAGAGAGACCCCTCAAGAAATCCCCAGAGAGGATACTCAAGACAGCCAATCCTCCATTCCCAAGTCAATCGATGGCTTCGAGGCCAAGGAGAATCAAGACGGCGGCGGCAAGAAATCGCGAAAGAAGAAAAAGCAGCAAAGTCGTCGAGTCGATCTGGCCTCCCAGGATATGAATACCACTACCAATAAATGGGAGGCAGGAAAGAAGGATATCGACTTTCTTTCCTCGCGGGCCTCCGCGTTGCAGAGAGAGAAAATCGCATCGGCTTATCATTCAAACTCCATGTCACTCTGTGCGACGATTAGAGTCTTGGCACAGGCCCATGCGCCGAAGGACATCCATGAGATTGAAGACGATCCTGTACTCGTCACGCAAGTGGGGGAGCTCAGTCACAAGTACCCCGGAATCAAGCCCATCACTCTAGTCGGTTTGATTCAAATTGCAAACAATGAGATCTCAGCCGCAGGTGAATTGGCTGAGATCCTAGCCCGGCGTCCTGATCTCACTTCAGTCTCAAACATCATCAGTTTCGTCTCGTCACCGGTCGCCCTCGATGACAACGAGGAGAATGTGGCGCCAACGCCGCAGACAGGGTCTGCCTCGGACTTCATGGATTTCCATGAAGCTGCTGCCGCTGCCAACTCTCACTTCGCAGCCCGATCCGCTGCCCTTGCCCAAGCATCCCAGTCCGCCCGCCGCGCCCGCTCGAACCCCCTGTACGGCGGCGCCTCTGCCTATTACAGGGACGTCGGAAACGAGCAACGCCAGCTTGCTCTACGTCACCTGGCAACAGCTTCTGACCGGCTGGTGGCCCGCCAGTCGTCACCATGCGATCTAGATCTGCATGGCGTGACGGTCGCCAACGCCGTCAGAATTGCGCGTGAGCGTGTGCAGGCGTGGTGGGACGGACTGGGCGACCAGAAGCATGTTCGTGGCGGAGGACGGAACTCCCACGGCGGGTTCAATATTGTGTGCGGTGTTGGCCACCACTCCCTGGACCGCAAATCACATATTGGACCCGCCGTGTGGAACATGCTGTTGAAGGAGGGCTGGCGTGTGGAGCTCAATCGGGGCTCCATGTTGGTGACCGGCGTGAACCGCCGCTGAATCTTGCTTTGGCCTTTGTTCTTTGTTTCCTTTTTTTTTTTTCTTCTTTTCTTACTTGTTTCTCTTTTCTTTTTCATTTTTTATTTTTTTTCCCTTCAATCTTGTTTGTGTCAGATTTACTGTTGAGATACCCTTGCACTGCTGGAGTTTTCCCAGGTGGGACCTGGGCTGTTTCGAATATCAATTTCTTCTTAAAAAGACAAGCAATCAGCTTTGGAACATCGTAGCCTATAGGGTATATATACATCTATTCATGAGTCTAGGCCTTATAGAGTCCCCGGGGGTCTCCCCGCATGATGACGTAAAGGCCTTGATTTCAGCGCAGTGCTGGAGCCCAGATGGGATTAGCCTCACCCCACTGTCATCTCTGCTTCAATTACCGATCACTTATATTTTTGTCACTTTTCTATCGACTCTGTCTCTATGCGATCCCAACTATCTCGCAATCTTCTTTCCCCCCTCAAACACCAAACCATCCCTCTCCGCCCTGCACCGACATTTTGCTTCTCCCGGTTTTTGTCCTCGACGCGCAAGCCTCCCCATTCGAAGACAAGCACAAAGGCTCTCCTAGCTGCACCGACAATTCCCTTTTTCGGTGCCTTCTTCAGCTCTAACCATAGCCCTGTCAAACCGGCTGACGCCATGTCGCCCCCGGACCAGAGAAGCGAAGACGAGTGGAGGGCTGTTTTGAACCCAGGTTTGTACACCATGGGGTGTTTTGAACTCCTACGCAATATATGATGGATGTGAGCTTACAAGAATGGCTACAGAGCAATTCCGTATTCTCCGCGAAAAGGGTACTGAGCGCGCCGGCACCGGTGAATACGATTCCCACTATCCGTCCAAAGGTGTCTACAATTGCGCCGGTTGCGATGCGCCGCTTTATACTGCCGACCACAAATTCAAATCTGGCTGTGGCTGGCCAGCATACTTTGATTCCATCCCTGGTGCTGTGACTAGACATGTCGATGACACATTTGGCATGAAGCGGACAGAGATCGTATGCAGCAACTGCGGAGGCCACCTCGGCCATGTATTCGAGGGTGAGGGGTATCCGACTCCCACGGATGAGCGTCATTGTGTGAATAGTGTCAGTCTGCGCTTTACAGAAGATGTCAGCGCTGCTAAGAATCCTCAGGCGAAAGCCTGAGAGGTTTTCCGTTGATATTCCATATTCCATTTGTTTTGCGGGGACTAAGGCTGCAGAAAAGCCGACATGCATGATACGGAGAGAGAGAGGCGTCATTTGAGTGGACCAACCCTATTTTGTTGAACTTAACTTTGAAGAAATCCTTCAATGAAAAGCAAAGTAAACTCACAATGTACAAAGTAGTATATTTACTATCGGATAATGACCTCATGCTACTCTACCTCAAACTGCGTGACTGGCATTTTCCCCCATCCGTATACACAAGTGCAGCCTTAGGCCGCAATCCTGCCGACCGCCACCTAAGAATAATTAGGTTGCTCTCATTGTTTCCCTAACCCTTTCACACATCGATCCTTGAGTTGTTGCTATTATGTCTCGACGTCCTACTCCAGGCCAAGCTGCCCAAAACTCGCAGACTATCAAGGCTCTGCTGAAACTCGAGCCCAACAAGATATGTGCCGACTGTAAACGGAACAAGCGTGAGTGGTCCCGATACCCTCCTTGAGTTGCGCCCACGCTGGCTTCATCTCCGAGGCTATTTCTTGGCACTAATATACTGAATTGACTTTTGAATAGATCCGCGATGGGCGTCTTGGAACCTGGGTGTGTTTGTTTGCATTCGGTGCTCGGGCATTCACCGGGGTATGGGAACGCATATCAGCCGAGTCAAGTCCGTGGATCTCGATGCTTGGACCGATGAGCAACTTCAGAGTGTGGTGAGGTGGGGAAATGGAAGAGCCAATAAGTTCGTCGCAACCAATTGACCGACCACATTGGGCATGGGCTAATAGGATGCAGATACTGGGAAGCGAAATTGGCCCCCGGCCATATTCCGTCCGATGCGTAAGTGCATTCGATTGGCGCTTGTTGGTGGTAGTTTCTGACATTAGAGTGGACAGGAAAATTGAGAACTTCATCCGGACCAAGTACGAGAGCAAGCGATGGGTAATGGACGGTGGGATGCCGGACCCCTCGACCCTGGATGACGGCGATGACGATGTGGTGAGTGCGCATGATAGACCATCCAGTTAGCAGCAGTCGCTGACTTGCTAGCCTCTTGCGGTTGTCCAGGAGAAAGCAAAGATCGAACGTTCAGCCTCGCAAAGAGTCGCCACTGCTAGTCAACCCCCGGTACACCGTCAACAAGCCTCAATTGATTTGTTCGGCGACGATATCTCTCCTCCGAACCGCCCTAGCACAACCGACCCTACTCCGCGTGTGCCACCTAGACAAGCACAGCCCGCACCTGCCAAGACTCACAAGCCCAATGATTCATTGCTAGGTCTCGACTTCTTCGGTAGCACGCAGCCCTCCACTGCCAGTCGCCCGTCTAGCACAGCATCTACACCAGCAGCACCAGCCGGAATGTCGCGGCCAGACCTGAAACAGTCAATCTTGTCATTGTACTCGAAGCCGCAGCCTACACCACCCGTGCAGCACCAGCGAGGCAACTCCTTCGGCGACATGGCCTCGCCTCCTGCTCCCTCCGCTTCGTCTCACATGGGCGGCCTGACGGACGCCTTCAGTGGACTGAGCTTCCCAACTACTACTTCTCCTCCACCCGCCAAACCGGCTGAGAAGCCATCGGCATTCTCTAATCTCTCATCTTTCGGCGCCGGCAAGTCGAGTCCTGCTGCTCCAAAAGTCACATCACCCTCAGGGTCTGCGAGCGGCGACTTATTTGATAGCTTAACCTCCCCGACCGTGTCAGCTCCGAAGCCCCAGTCCCGAACAACTTCCGTCTCTAGTGGGCAAGATTTCGGATTCGGTGGATTTAGTTCCCCAACTGCTAAGCCTAACCCTCCGTCCTCGTCCCTGTCGAACGACCTGTTTGGATTTTCATCGCCTCCCGCAAATTCATCAACGGTCTCGCCCCCAAAGTCCACAGCAACCTCTCCTCAGCAGGAAATGAAATCTGCATTTAATATTTCTGCTCCCCCGATGCAGCCTCCTGCCCCTCCTAAAGCGCCCGCCACCAGCGCAGCGAACGCAGCAGCAGCCAGCATGATGTCAGCCAGCCTTGATCCATGGGGCGGGAACGCCTGGAGCACACCTGATCCTGTCCCGTCGGCTGCTCCAGCCGCGCCCTCGCCTGCATCCATGATGAAGGTCCCGGAAACATTGACCCCGAATGACGTGGGCCACGGCTGGGGTGCGCCCAGTGCTGCTTCTAAGCCTGCGCCTACTGTGGCAGCGGACGAGGACTTTGGCGGCTGGGCCAGCGCTGCCCCAGTCACCAATACAACCTCTACAAGCACGAATAACAAGCCCGCTGGTGGATTTGGTGGATCTGACGACCTCTTCTCCAACGTTTGGGAGTAGAGCGTATCTTTGCAACAGATCCGAGATTCACAACTATATTAAGATTTTAGGGTTTGCATGGTGACATCTGCGTAATCTCACGCACATTGCACAATAGCGATGTCCATCTTTTTGAGATTCTTGCCTAGAATTATTTTCTACTTCGTCTTTTTGCATCTTCCTTGTCACTAGCCCTTGGTCTCCGAAATGTGGGCGGCTTCCGAATGTACAATGGGCGGGTCTCATGCATACTGAATGATCAGCTCGTTTTGTTCGCTTCGATATTTGTACATTTGTATTTACAATGTATTCATAATACCCTAGAGCTCATGTTGGAAGGATTTGTAGGTAGCCTGGAGGTTAGGGACGACCTAGTTTAATGAAATGATTGTTGTAATTCCAGCCATGTCCTTTCCAGAAGACTTCATCGCTACAATCCCGCCCTGAGATATCCATCACAATGATTTCGGCCATAAGGCTCTAATAAATCACTAGCCAGTTCTCCTACCGTGGTGGTTTGGCTATGCACTCCTTGAAAATTTGATAGTAATGGCGTAGTTACTGCGCCGAAGACACAGCCTTACCTGTTGTAATTGGGTATATCATCGCGTAAACAGACAGAAAGAACATAAGCACAAGAGCACCACATAAACCCCCATAGGTATATAAGACAAGAGAGAAGACCGCCAGCCAAAAAGAACGAAAAATAAATATGTATAAAGAAATGAACCCGTTAGACCAACCCAAGTCATTATATATCAGAAGCTATGCTTCACCAATTCTTTTGTACTACCCGTATCATCGTTAAGAGCAATGTTCGAATGCGATGTACTCTCTTGCGTAACATTAGTCGTGACCTTGATACCGGCGAAGGTCTCCTTCCCAGGCTCATTAGAGTGACCTTTGAAAGAGCCAGACGGGGACAGATTTTCGAGATCATGGTCATAGGCCGAGCTGTGATCGCGTCCGCCGACAACAGAGGCCAGGACTTCCGTATTTCCGTTTCCTGTAAGGACGTTGCGGCCGGTTCGCGAAGGCCGCGTCGTCCTGCTGCGATAGCCGTTGCTCCGGGTGGAGAAGATGTGCGGCAGGAGTTTGGAGAGGAAGACGCGTGTGCCGGGGAGACAGGCGCAGATAATTGCTACGTTGCACTCGACGGCGGACCAGGTTGCTGCGCCGACGTTGTCATCTGTAGATTGTTAGATTTGGCTTGTGTGTGAGGGATTGTTAGAACTAACAGGTTGGGTCGTCCGAGTTGGAGATGACGAGGAGGGATTTGAGGCGGAGTACACTTGTGATCAAGACGCTGGAATGATTGTTAGCATTGTAGATGGTTCTCGTCGTATGGAGCTGGACTTACAATCCACCTAGGGCGAAAACAGCCATGAGAGCGAACTTCTGCTTCCTGGGCAATTGTAGCGATTTCAGGACTGGCATTGGGTATATGAGAATGAGGATATCGGTAAGAATGTGGATGGCGGAGTTGGAAAACCACAGGGCTTTCTTATCCAGACAGAAGCCCGGGACAGTTGGATCCCAGAACTTGGCGAGGGGAACACAGTTCGCCCAGGCGCTGATGATGGTCCAGGTTCCGTAGGCGGCTAGAAAGCCGATGAGGAGCCAGCATGCTTGACGCATGCGTGGTGTGGAGAAGACTCGTTTGTATTGGAGAAGGATTGACATCTTTGTGCTGATGAGGCTTGTTTGATATATGGGGACTGAAGCCCAGAAGCACTGTAAGAGGAGCATGTCAATGGAATTGTACTTTGTTGGAGAGATGTTCTTCTGGGATGGAGCGTACGATCATCTGGACCTTGTAGGTTTCGGCGGGGATAAGGGCATAGTGCTCGCCCATGCCGTGGAAGACTTCGCCTGCCAACAAGCCGAAGAAAATCCATGAGAAAGCTAGAGAGACTATGACGACATGGTCGTCCGCTCCCATCTGCTTTACGAGGAATGCTCGTGTATATAAACGGACGGCAGCAATGAATGTGGCTATAGTTGTAAACACAGCGCTTGTGGCGAGGGCCTGGTGACCCCGGGATGTTGATAGAGTAGTCATCGTGTCATAAAGGCATATATAAATGAGTGTAGGGCAAGTTTCGGGCACGGATTGTGATTGTGAACGGAAGGGTATTCAATGCGCTGAAAGAGAGATCGCAAAGTTCCTCTGTTGACTTATAGTAGATATGAATGCCACTCTGTCAATGGTCGAGATGAAGTCTCCCGGGATCAGGGAATGGCCCTCTTCTCAATACATATGTACAAAGGAGGGATAGGAGTCTGAAGTATTGCGGGCAAAAAAAAAAAAAAAAAAAGGGAAAGGTAAGAGGAATGCGAGATCCTCTCCACCCGATTTGAAGATCACCATTCAGCCACCGGGCTAGAGATGGGGCAATAATAGACTATTTAATTTTGATGGGGTATTTGGATTTTGTTGCCCTCCGTAGCTTGGCTGTCAACGCCACTAGACATTAGCGGGCCCCATTCGGGTGGTGACGGTATAAACATAAACTCGGGAATTGGTGATGAACAGTGGTTCTGCATTGTCTACCTAGGTAGTATCATAAGAGATTGTCAGGTCTGAAGTACATGGTACATGGTACATTGCAATATTGCTGTCAAGCGCATACACCTCCAGGGCTATATGTGTCAGTTACCCAAGAATGTCAACGTTGACCCAAAGAACAAACACATGGTCTCCGCATGACATGAACTTTGTTTTCATCTAGACAACTCTGATTCGTCAATCTAGCTCCCTGAACCATGGTACACATGTGGTCAGAGCGACGGCCAATACATATTAGGAAGCTCCGCCCGGCTAAAGTTCGCAATAGCGCACTCCCCAACAGGGAACAGGTGGATTCGCGAACACCCTAAAACGTGGGAATAATTACTTCCAAGGTTTTTCTTTTGACTTCAATCTCACATGACCAAACCCTAGATCATTTTTACCCAACAGAACGTCGTTTTGCATTTGTGAAGGTCACTAGCCTGACAATAATCTACTCCCAATATATTGCATTATCTACGGAGTACGGAATACATATCCACTTTCCCCTCGCTTATACTTTCATGCTTAATCAATCCATGGTTAAATACTGCCGTGGCTGCCTCTACCATGCAAAAAGCAATAGTGCCAAATTAACCCTCAATTAACCTCCAAGAGACTTACGGAGGAGGTGTCTCTTGGCTTCAAGGGAACGTGGGTGGGGGAAATGCAATAATCCTATTGTTCCTGCGATCTGCACCCACCTCTGCAGCCCGTTTTTGTACCTGCACAACTGCACAATCCTGGGGCTCAGGAAATTTCGGGGAGTTCGGGGATATCTCTCGATTATTCAACATTTGAATATTTACTGCCCTGATCATAATTCAAGAATCCCAGCAATGGCTTTCTCTGCAGGGGCCGATCTAATCCCAACCCCTCCGGGAAAGGCCGCGTGCACGGGACCGGAGAATTCCAATCAAATTGATGACAGGAGAAACGCATTGACAATCAGATGAAGTTAGTTTCAGATCATCGATGTCGTCGTCGAGTTATGCAAACCCATCCCTGATTGCGCTCGTCTATACGGAGTACATTTTATGCACCCTGTTGTACGGAGTGAAAAGGGGTGACCGTGAAAAGACCAGGATTGTGCGTGGCTTTTGGAGGGAGAATCATGTGCACCTAGTGCTTCGGACACCACGGCGATAGCCAAATTAGGCTTAGCGTGACTTCCATTAATACGTGGACATACACAAGTACTCCGTACGCGGCTCATCCTTCCCGAGGTCCCCACCCTCACTTACCTAGGTAATCTTACAAACTTATATACGAGTACAGCCAATTTTCTCTATCAGCACCGTATACGCAACCCTTGAAGGCCTTATACAGACTCGTATTAGACCTAAAACTAGTTCAAAGCCGGGTTGTAACTGGCTTCGGAGTACTTAGTATAGGACGCGACCTTGAGAATAGGTGCGCTATACGAAGCTACCCAAGAACGAGCTTATGCTCACGTACCTAGTTATTATTAATATAAGAGCTACCCTACTAACATACCTACTGGTGAGTCGTTAACACGGGCGAACCGTTAACTCCAAAACACCGTTGTAAATGCGATTTTTCAGGTCACTGTATATCAACAACGAAAGTTGGTTTTGGTTGTAGAGGACACGATTATTTAGCTCCGATCGAGTGACATGAATATCTACATTATTGTATACCTCAAAATACTTCTCGACCTGATAAACATACTTAGAGTGATATATTAAGTACGAGGATATCCTAAGACCTCATAATGAGCCTTTAGTGTTGAAATATCACGTTGTAAAAATCGCGTTTTATTATGGTGTTTTGGAGTTAACGGTTCGCCCGTGTTAACGACTTACCCGTGCATTACGTTAACTATAGCTTGCAGGTGCCCGCTGTGATAGTATCTCCCTAAGCCAGTTTGTGGGGTTGTGTGTTGAAAAGCGGTTCTATACCTAATCGGGACTAGCCCCTGTAAATCATACTACTTTCTAAAGCTTGGCCCTCCGTTCGCGTGAAATTGGTATAGTTAATTCGTTGCTCGAGGTACCTGCTCGCAAGAATCATCATGATACTTCCTTCCAGACCGAGTGACTTCGATGCCCGATACCTCCGCCGCCTGGTAGGGACTAAGGTCACTACGTTTTATGACTTCGACCCCCTGCAACAGCCGTCTTCTGCTCTCCCTCCATGTCTGCCATCTCTCCCTCTGCGGCCCCCACCTCCTGGAGTCTCCCCTCCGGCGGCCTCGTCCTCTCCGGCCTCGTCCTCTCCGGCCTCGTCCGCTACGGCCCCTACCCTTTCCTTCTCCGGTTCGCCTCCCCCAGGGATCGGCCGCTCGTGGATCATCACGGAAAAGCTCTCGGAGAGGGCTGTTCATCTCGCACAGGAAGATGTCGACATGGGCGTTGGGTGTCCTATGACAGTTGGCAAATTTCTGTGCCACCTAGAGGAGGACCCGACGCAGATAGCGTTCATGCGAATATATTATCAGATTCCTATCTCTGGGACGGAGGACGCTGATCTGGCTACACTAGCCCAACAAATCCAACCTCCTGAGGTGTGTGGGGAGCTAGAGGCCTTTAGGCTATTGATGAGTCAAGGCTGTAGCTCTGTTCCACGTTTCCTTGGTTACTGCGAAAAAAAGCAAGGGGAACATGATCTCGTCCCTGGTGGTTATATCATATACCTCGTATGGGAAAAGGTGCCTGGGGAGCCTCTTACAGAGGAATTTTTCTGGAGCTTGGATCCCCTTGTACGAGAGGATGTCCGTGCCAAGTTTCGTGTTGCCTTCGAGTCAGTTTACGCAAACCCAAGATAGCAGACAGACAAAACGCTAATACAATCAACAGAGAGATGCTGCGTTGCGGTGTAAAACCACAGCTGCCGAGAATCTCGAAGATCATATATGATCAGGCCACTGGCAATGTGTACGTCAAAGATTCTACATGAATTGGGACTATTTACTAATGAGTTCAGTCGCCTTTCGGGGTTTCGAAGAGGATGGCCAATCCTTGATAAACTTCAATGGTCAGACACCCGTTATGTCGCGTACAGGCTGGCTAAGCGACCCGACGAGAGGGACTGGCGTTCTCGTCCGGAGAAATGGGAGCTATGAAAGGTCAGCAATGTTGCAGTTAGTGAGCATCATATTAAGTTTATTTTGCTGCTCTCCGTCAAAAGTGTTATGCAAGTCAAAGGCTTCATTTATTTCTGGCTGTTGTGATTCCTGCCTAGAAATTGAGGGGGGTTCTACTGGATCTTTTGAAGTCATATTGTACAGTTGTTGGCTCAAACCAATTTTGCTTTTCAGCTGAATTTAATCCTAATTGAGACTGCCTAATGAGCACAAACCGGATGTCAAATCAGTTGCCAAGAATGCATAAGACTGGCTAAATGTGACGATCTGGACGTACATGGGAGGATCGATTCGACGATAGGAACAAACAGGGCCGAATCGGGATGATAACAGAAGGCGATCCTTATCGTGGGACAATCAAACACCACCCCACCAGATAGAAAAGGAGAGACAGGAAGATTAGAAGGGCAAAAAACAACTAAAAGTTGAAGCGGCGATGAAGGGGACTTCATAGAAACACGCACGGCGATAGTAACGCGCAGTGAAGGGCTAAACCCGAAAAGGCACGCTAAACCATTTTGCGTAATTCACCGTCACTGAATTATACGAAGTACATCGTGACAGTTGATAAGTGGCCCGTATTACTCCACTCAATCATCCTTCTATCTCCTTTTCGATGTCTTTTTTGATGTCTTTTTTGATGTCTTTTATCTTCGATTTTCGAAGTCCGACATATCAACCAGAAATTTCCAATATACGAATAAGGGGAAAGTATGGTACATCGAAGAATACATCGGAGCGTTATAGTTTTCTCTTAAGGTCCTATCCACGGGTATGCCACAAAGTCTATATATTGTAGATCTATACTCCGTACTCCGTACTCCGTACCGAGTACGGAGCATAGTTCTCGCCTTGGCCTTCAGCCGTGACGCACGGCTCTTGGCCCCTGATGCCGTGCCCACTCGACCCATTATTGCCACTAAGTGGCACTTAGCTCCGGGCGAACCATTCACCATTCTTTTCGAGTGAAGATCTTTATGGTTCATCGGATGCGCTGTTAACAACTCCGCGGATCTAGAACAATTTTATGAACGGATGCAATTTTATTCGACTCCATATTGTCGAGTAATTAGCTAGATGCTTTAGTACGCCGTAGTGGTATTCTAGTATATTTTGTGAGTTCTTATACCTAGCTACTTGATCGGTTTTGAACAAATTCGAAGCTATCGGTGGCAACGCCATATACGGATGTATTGTGCATTTCCTGCAGATTCAAGATGGCCTTAGGGACTTCTGCCAGTGAAGTTAATAATCAGTGGGGTCAGATATTTCGACATCTCCAATGGCTCTAGACTGCCTTGGCAGTTTGCCACATTCTGTCTACATATGTAGTTATCGAGACTCGGGAGCTCGGTAGAATCTATGATGATAACCTTGGAAGAGACATGGAGATCTGCAGATTTTTAAAGTAAAGAAATGTTGCCGAAGGGGGGAAAGGAGTAAGATATGAATACGAAGGAAGACGGAATTTATCCCAAAAGGGAAAGTGTGGGCTAGTGGGCTATCATTGTTCTCCCTATCCGGACTCCGTATGTTGTACATACGTGCCTAATCCTAATGTGGCCGAGTTCGTACCTTGGAATCAATCTCAACGTCACCTTGTTTCTTTTTATATGCAATCGACTTGCGTAGATCATCCGCAGAGACACAACCTGCTGATTCGGCCTCTGATTGGCCAGTAACATTTAATGTGGATCGGTAGCTGGGGATGTGCAAAACCTCTGCAAAGGCCAAGGCTTGGATCTTCGGCATGGATGTACATTGTACAAACTATACAATCCATCTCAAGCCCATCTGCCTCGTTTTCAGCTGGACCGATTGGGTCAAGCAAAATAATGGCCGATTTGGTGGGCCAAGCCGGGACAACCCACTCGCGGTCCTCGGCACCACGGGTCCGCCTCACCTGTGAAGCATGTCGCCAGCGCAAAGTGAAATGCGACAAGTTAAGTCCTTGTACAAGCTGCGAGAGACTAGGCCTTGTGTGTGTTCCTGTGGAACGCGCGCGTCTGCCGCGCGGGCGCACGCGAAAGCCCGAGCGGATGGTAGGCTCGGACAAGGAACTATCGGAGCGAGTAGCGAGACTCGAGAAACTCCTGAAGAGAGTCGTCAATGAGCGAGATGGATTACAAGTTGTCTCGACTGGCCCCGAGCCGTCACATCCATACACACCGCATCAGTCAGCGGCAGAGGCCAGCAAGGCCAGTCCGGATAATCCGCAGGGTCAGAGTGACTACTTGCCCAGTGCGGCGCCACCACATCTTCCTCGCCCTTCAACTGTATATGTGGGGAGTCCCTTTTGGGAAGATATCATGCAGCAGGTGAGTTTGTTGAACTCATGGCTTGCGGCTGGGATGATTTGGCTCATGTCACGATCCCTAGACCCAAGAATTGCGCAGTGTCTTGCAAGGTCGTATAGAAAACGAAGACCATGGCGTCAAAGATTCGGCATCTAGTTTTGGCACATCGCTTGTGAGCTCTGAAAGCCCTGAAGGCTTGTCGAGCTCACCCCAGGCCAGCAGACGATTATATCTTCAACCCCAAATCCGGCACAGGTTATGTGACATTTTTTTCCGTAATGTCGATCCGCTCTTCAAAATTTTACATCGACCGTCGCTACAAGCATTTATTAAAGATGGCAAGCGTTATCTTGACTATGAGCAGGATCACCAGGCGCCAGCCACCCTTGCTTCGGCTATTTATCTTTGCGCTGTGTGTACTCTTGACGAGATGGAATGCCAGTCAATGTTCAACACAAGCAAAAAGGTAATAGTCGCGGAATTCCAGCAAGAAACAGAATCTGCGCTTGCAAAGGCGGACTTTGTCACGACGAACGATCTCACTGTTCTGCAAGCTTATATTATCTCTCTGGTGAGTACGACTACATGTTTCTCGTCTTTCGTGCCCCTTCATCTTAAAACTGGGATTTAAATCTAAACGGTTCTAGCTCGCCGCGCGATCTCAAGACCAAAGCCGAAGGGTCTGGACCATGTTGAGCATGGCACTCCGAGTAGGCCAGGCATTATCTCTTCACATACCCCAGCCGCCATTCACGGTACGCCCTTTTGAGCACGAGATGCGCAGGCGAGCATGGCTAGGAATCGGCGTCCTCGATGTAGCAGCCTCCCTAGACAGGGCATCCGAGCCGATGATGCAATCCGCATGGCTCGATTACAACCAGCCGTCGAATATCAATGATGAGGACTTATGGTTCAACATGCCAGGGCCGATCCCCGAACACACGGAAGGCACATTTACCGACATGACGCACACTTTGGTTGTCGCAGCGGCAGTGTCCGTGACCCGTACCCTTGCATTTTCAGACATGACCGAGCCAGCCGTGACTATAATGAGTTTGCGGCAGCAAGTCGTCCACGATTTCCAACAAAAGACATCAGACCTTCTGAGGGGCTGCAGGCCCGACCTTTCAGACTTCCAGTGGTACGCGCAGAAGACAGCGGGTGTTATGGGCAGCTGGCTGCAGCTAGCCTGTCTCCGACCGCTGCAGCGAAGCTATAACTTCATACCCCCGAAAATTCAAGGGAATGCCCTCCTTAAGATCGCAGCTGATGGCCTGCAGTGGTCGCAGGAGGTATACAATTACCCAGGTGCCAGGTCTTGGCGGTGGTACGGCTCGATGTGGGTTCATTGGCACGCCTTGGCTGTGGCCCTTGCCGAACTCTGCGTCTGCAAAGATCCGGTGGTGATGTCAAAGTACTGGACCGTCGTTGACGACGTTTACCAGCGCTTGCGGCTCGTAATCGCAGACTATGAACAGGGGATGCTCTGGAAGCCTTTGGAGAGGCTAATGTCGCAGGCGAAGACGCGGAGGAACGAACTCCTCGCTATTGACCCTTCTCGCCAAGCAGTGTCTCAGTGCACTTTCGATGGCACGTCTTCCGAGCCTGTCTCGAAACAACCTGAGCATCAACAGGATCTCGCAGACGTTTCGCTCGACTTGAGAGACGCCGTTGATGAACCGCTAGATTCGCAGACCACGGAAGTGCCGACTTCTTTCGCGCCGGTGTCCTGGCCCAATGTGTGGGATGCGATGGATCTTAGTGACCCATCACTACAGAGCGGCTCGGATGACACCGCTTGGTTGAGCTATGAGAACTTTATTGAAAATGTTTACGACAGCGCTGATTCTATTTTCTTGCCACGGTGAGAAACACATCTCCGGGAATGAAAGGGAACCTGGTTGCATAGAAATGCCCAGGTACCATATCCAGCAGTGATGCAATGATATACATGGCTAGATCTCCACTCTTGTGTCATGATCATGAAAAAGGCACTTTAAAAGAGTTCAATATAACAATGAATGAAATAAATCTCCACCCCGGGACACCGTTCGATCGCTGGCGAATCCCTTCAGTCAAATGGTTTCACCTCGCACCCAACTCCAATTACCATATAGACTCAGCTCATATAAGTGTATGGGACATTTTGCCCACCTCTGATAGCACACGTAAGGAATGAGAGCATGGAGTGACTCAAGCCCTTCAAATTCCAATGGCGCAGTTCTCAAGCAGAAAGTTCACGACACCGTCGTCTGTGCCAGAAGCACCTAAGCTGACCTCCAGGGCTGTCCGTCAATGACGTCTGTGTAGCGCACCCAGGTGTTCATACCGCCAAAAACATATCGTCAGACAGTGTACATGTCATTTAGCTCGCAATCACGAGGTAATCAGATACCTGATCAACATATTGATCCCACATGGGACTGGACTCAGCTAATTATTGGCCTTTCTAATCAGCCAAGAGCAAATTTCTGACGTCCAGCAATGATTTTCATGTGAGGTGGATAAAGTGTCGCAGGGCCAAGGTCCCAACTTGACTCAGACCTTAGGGGCATCATTACTCGAACTTGCTCTTTCGACGTCCCGGGTCTCTGGTAAGGCCTGTGATGTAGATGGCAAGGGAAGCTCGTCGTCGAGGAGTCGTTGGTAAGCGCACTGCTTTGCTCTTTGGGTGCATTCCGCACACGGCATTTCCCCATTACAGGCTTTCCTGAGACTTGCACAGCTATCACAGGCACGTTTGTGTTTCCCGCCGCGCTCCGGCTCGGGGATTTCATATCCGCCTTCTACGCGGGCCTTGCACGATTTCCAATGTCTCCGTAGCACATCTCTGTGTTCTTGTCAGCATACATAACACAGAGTAACATATATCCTCGGGAGTCATGGAAGGTAACACACCCTCGGCTGAACGAAGAGCCGCAAAACAAACAGAGGTGGCTCTTTACCGTGTGATCTGTAGGAAGTCATTACTATATCCATTCGAGTTTCGTCCGAAACATACGAGTAAGGGCATGGCGTTTCATATGGTCTAATCGCTGAAAACTAGAGGAACATTCTTTACATTTCCACATCCTTGGGCCTGTTCGGGTCTCGGGTTTCTGTACTTGTCGCTTCATGGGGGGTTGGCGTCGGCTTAATACAAGGCACCGAAAATGTGGCTGCCTCAGATGGTGTGGATTTCATATAGATGATTTGCGTGCCAGAAGACGGCATAAACAGCCTTCAAGTGGGTGTATCCCGCCAAGATCCGGGTGGAACTGAAATTAAATGTGTTGGTATGTGTTCATCCGTGATCAGAAATCAGTTATAGACTTGGCGCCTCAGAATGACGATGATGAGCGAGACTCGGTAATTCGACGTTGGCGATTGGCGAAAAGGGAGAAGTCGGTTGTGAAATTCAGCCCGTCGCGATTCCCCCGCCAATGACGAAGACAAAGACCAGGCGCAGTAAATGGGCTGTTTTCTTTCACAGTAAAGTGTTTAAAAAATATATAAAGGGTGAATCAGCAAGATGGTCAATTTGCTACCTAGGCAGTCAAGTAAATCAGATTGTGAAGACGAAAAGAGGCAAAGAGGAAAAGAACAAAAGGTACTGACCTGAAACGTCAGGCAACAACATCAACCTGAACAAACGCCCATGTCAACACAGTTCAATCACATCAAAAACATGTCGTCTATTGGCCGAGACTCAACAGCCAGAGAGAATGGTATGAGCGGAGATCATTATAACAACTGGCCCAACGACAAGGGTGTAAGTAAAATCATAGACACCTCGAACTATACATACTAATCCCTGCATAGTTCGATCCTGAATACGAACAGCGTGACCCCGTCGAGCTCTCTGTGGTAGGACAGATTCCTGCTTACGCTGCTGGAGTCCTGTATCGAACAGGTCCAGGCAAAAGTCAGCTTCAAGTTGATAATGGAGAAACACTACGACTCTCTCACTGGTTCGACGGATTTGGTCAAACCCACCGTTTCCAGATCTTCGCACCAGAGAACTCCCATGCTTCACCCCGGGTTTTCTACAACTCTCGCTTTTCAACGGACGACCTTATCGAACATGCAAGAAAGACGGGATCTCTGGACGAGATCAGTTTCGGACAGAAACGCGATCCTTGCAAGAGCGTCCTGGGAAAAGTCCAGACTGAATATCTCCCGCAGCCGACTCCGTCGAGTAGCAACATAAGTGTCACTCTTTCAATTACACGTCCCCGGCCTCGATCCCAGGCCCAATGAGTTGACTTCTCGCTGGGGCGATTCCCAGGGAATCCGGACTCTCTATGCGAAGACCGACTACAATGCCTTCAAGAAGCTCGATCCAGAAACCCTGGAGCCCATCGGCATGGCCTCGCAGATTATTCTGCACCCTGAACTTTCGGGACAACGCTCTGCATCTCATGCCCGATCTGATCCTATTACCGGAGACATGTTCAACTATAATCTCACCCTAGAACCAACCTGTACATACCGTGTTTTCGGGGTCTCGGCTTCAACGGGGAAGACGACAATCCTAGCGACCTTTCCCGCAACACCAGCTTATCTCCACTCCCTTCTCATCACCGAGGACCATGTTGTGCTGTGTGTGTGGAACGCACATATCAATCCACAGCTGTTGGACTCCTCGTTCATGGATTCAATATTGCCAACAGACCCAAGTCAGCCGGCAGTGTGGTATGTCATTGACCGTAAGCACGGCAAGGGGTTGATCGCAACATACGAAAGCCCTGCGTTCTTTTGCTTCCACACGGTTAACGCATGGCTCGAGCCCTCAAAGGAGAATCCGGCGGAGATGGATATCGTTGCAGATATTGTCAGAACCGACAACTCTAAATTCTTGGAATACGTCTATTACGAGAACTTGATCTCTTCGTTGGATACAGCCAAGACCTTCCAAAAGAAGAGAGATGATTCTTTCCGAACATCCTTTACCCGGTTCCGCCTACCTGCCGTGCCTTCCACGCCATGCACCGATCCTAAGAAAGCGGTAATCGAGTGGTCCCTTTGCAAATCGTTGTCGCCTGAGCTGCCAACTATGAATCCGAAAAGAGCCACTCAGAAACACCGATATGCCTACGCTGTGACCTTCCGTGGAGAAGCAACTCTGACGGACGGTATCATGAAGCTGGATTGTGATACCCAGCAAGTCCAGCTCTGGGCATGTCATGGCCAATCGCCCGGTGAGCCCATTTTCGTGGCTAACCCCGAGGGCACTAGTGAGGATGATGGTGTACTTCTTAGCGTGGTTCTCGATGGGATGCGTGGCAAGAGTTATTTGCTCTGTCTTGATGCTCGTAACTTGTCGGAGCTTGGCCGAGCGAATGTCGATGGAGCTGTTGGGTTTGGATTCCATGGACAGCATGTTCCGACTGTGGGTGGAATGCCTACAGGTGACTACTAAGTATGAAGTTCTTTTTCTGATATTGTTACTGTTATTACATGGAATGCCACCTGTTACATTCTATAGTCTAGTCTTATCTTCTTAGCTTTCTCAATTCTCAAATTGACACCATGCATTTCGACGTCCCCGTATAAATATCCCAATTACTGTTGATGTACAAACTGACATCTATTTTCAATCATTTCCGAATCGCAATCCTTTCCCGTGGTCTTTTGGAAGTTTATGCATAGATCCCATTAGTTGACTTGGGAGCTGAACAATGCCCTAAGATGACATCAACTCCATCTCCATCTCCTTTTCGCAAATATCATTCCTTATAACGACTTATTCCAATAAGACCTCCAAAATGGCATCCCCAGGCGAAAACAACATCTCAATCCTTCTAGCAACGATGCGATCAAGCCTAGACCCAACAACCTACGTCTCCCTTACAACCAAGTCCACCCTCCACTCACTACTCCTCTCGACATTCCAATGCTCAATCTCGTTGTCTAGGTTTGTTTTTCCTGAATAGATATACATATCTAGGTAAGAACAGGGAAGTAAACGACAAAAAAAGTGAATTAAACCCCGAGCCTCGGTATACTAACTAGTTGAATCTCGAATTTCTATCTTAAAGAGACGCCGGAAAAGATCAGACATCAACCACCCCATACCCATGCCCAGGTAGTAATGCAACTCCACTCTGCGGGGGCCTTTTGTGCGCGAACTTAGGCTGAGATCAAAGCGACAAGTCATTAAAAATAAAGCAGAAACAAGAAAACACCGCCAATGTGGCCCGGGCTCTTAGATATTGTACATTTAGACAAGATGGAGGACCTGGGAACCAGAAAGACAGCGAGAACACGAATAATCAGGGTATTAATCGTACAGAGATATTGATTCATGAGAGAAGAAAAAAGAGGCAGTTGCGACGGAAAACATGTAATGGGAAATTCAATAGTCTACCTCTTTCTCGATCACCATGATTAACTCGGTAAGCTCCTTGCGCAGCGCACGATTTCGGTCCCAGACTTCGACGATCTTGGGGCGCTGGCTCGTGAAGCACGCCTTCTTCCAGGGAAGTCCACCGTATTTAGACGTGGTCCGATTCGGCAGGCCTCGGGCGATGTTGCGCAGCACCAATGCGGCTTTATAGGCCACGCCGAATGGCTCGCCCTTTTCATTGATCGGTGTATCCATATAGTACCATTTGCGGACGATGCGCTCTTGGAGAACCGCACGCTTGGCGCTCGTGGGCTGTGCGCCTGCGGGGCGATCTTCGGGCAAATGGGACGAAACATGGCCAGCGACCATGGATGTGTTGGCGCTGGGCCCAGAGGCTCGGAACCGTACACAGTGGTCCCATTGACACGTGTGGATGGGCGTCTCTGCGGGATCAAGCTTATACTGGCCGGGAGTGTCTGTGGGTTCCAGGTTCATGTGGTCGCCGAAAACGTGGTTCCGGAGATCTGTCGGAGATGTGAATGCACGCTGGCACATCTTTGAAGGCTTTGAGTTGTCCGCCCATCTGCAGTAGGAGTAAGGGAAGCCTTCAAATGTGTGGGCAGTTTCTAAAGGTCGAATGCCCTTGATAATGAATTTGGTGGAAGTGCCAGGGCCGTTGATGACCTGTGCTTGGGCGTTCGTGAACGTGTTGCTGACGTTCTTGATGAACTCTGCAGCGGGAAGAACGCCCCCTCCAGTGACACGGGGATCTGCAAACCGGCTTTGGTAGGCTTGCCATAAAGCGATCTGTGTGATCTCGCATTCTGCATCCTCAATGAAGCAGCAACGTAGCCATTGGGAGCTGCGTTCCGGCTCAGAGAGTTCCATGAGCTTTTCCAAAAGCTCAGGGGATACACGAGGGATGTCAGTGGGTGGAGGTACGACCTTCTCTTCCTGAAGAACGGTTTCCTTTTTGGTAGGCCGTGCTTCATAGGTGAGAAGTGCGATCATGCGAGGAACAAAGACGATTGGGAAATTGAGGACATCCATCAGTGTCTCGATATTGTCATGACTGAGCGTGTATTGATACCAAAAGTCCAATGCACCACTCAGAATATCCTTGTCGAGGTCAAGAAGCGTGTGATAGTACATCTGCTGGAGAGTCGGTTTGGTCAGGGTCTCCATGGCCCGGTTTGCATCCGCATCATCCAGCTCAGTGCCGAAATGTGTCAAGGCCCACAGGGACCGCACGACATGGGCGCGGTCTGGGGAGTCAAGGCAATGCACCAAAGAAATCCACAATGGATCTTCAGGATCAGTTCGCAAGAACTTGGTGACCTCTTCGGCGATATCTAATGCGTCATTTTTGATTTCATTCAGTCGAGGTTGATTGGGAGCATTGATCAAGATAACCAAGAAGTCCCGTAGTAGACCATTTGCATAACGCGACACATAAAACGCGTTCTCCTTCAGGAGTACCATGTTTCGCAACACTAACGTGGCCTCTTTGATGTTTCTCAGTCGATGATTGAAGTCGTAGGTCTCAAGGCTGTCGTCCGGGAGGTTCACTGGGATTTTGCTAATTTTGTCCAGGATATCCCGGGTGCCATGTAACGAATTGAGCACGTTGACACGGTCAATCGGCTTCCGAGGATCGTACTGGAATTCCCACTTCACCCCCGTGCAGAGTTGTGTGATGTCAAGTGCTTTCTGCATCAAAGTTTCCGCAAGCAGGGGAAATCCTTCGAACTTGAATTTATCCCATCGTTGATTTGAAATTTGTACCAGGTGGTACAGCGCAAAGTCGACTTCATCCGGGATACCTGACTGCAGACCGTAGTGGGCACGTTTGTAGATGTGGTCCGCTAAATGAGACAAGACCATCAGTATTTCTAGCCGATCCATGGATGAAGGGGAGACTTACTCCTTGGAACCTCAAGATATCTCAGTGGGAAATAAGGGTCGTAATAATCCAACTGCCGGGGCATTTTCGAAGGGTCACGCATATGGGAAAATATGGCCGGGCGGTTCCCTGGGGTTGGGACTTCCCTCGTCGACATGGGAACCTGTCGATTGTCTTTCCCTTCCCAGCTATCGACCGTGAACTGCGCGCTTTGGGGATTGGCGGCCGGATTGACGTTTACATGATGGGGGCTAGCTGGTGGTTGTGGTGACGTGAGTCCATGATGGATGTGTGATCGACGGGCAGGAGTTGTATCGGGGATGAAGGGTTGGTTGACTTTTGGAGCATGGCGTAAGCCCTCTGTGGGTGGCATTAGTATAGGTACCACACCTGTCGGCTGAGAGATGGTAGTCTTACGTCGCAGTGAGGTGCGAGGGGTAGAGGCAGACATGGTGCTGCTGAAGGAACGCGACAGCGTTGCGCCGTTCACGTTTTCGAATGCACGTGTGGTTCCGTCCTTGCAGCGGATGAGATTGACAAACTTGACCTCGAGAATTCGAGGGAAAATCGGGGACAAGACCGTCCAGTCTCAAGATTGAAAACTTTGAAGACACGCCTCGAGGGATGCTGCCCTTGATACGCCTTTATTTGCGAACCAGTCGAGCAGGAGAAATTGCAGGGGTGTGAAACTCGCGACAACGTGCGGCTTCCAAGGTCGGAGCGTAAAGGCGATACAACGTTGATTATGACCGAAAGAGGTGATAGCGACGGTCAGTGGTTGTGACTCGGCTTGGGTCGCAAGTTTCGCGCGTTCGAACGTCGGAGCACTGGATGCGATGGTGAAAAGAGCAAAGTGCTACTTTGCTCAGCAGCAACGGCAGCTCTAAGGCAGTAGTAAATTTGCGCGTAGGTAATCAAAACCAGCGATATGTTTCAAAAGTAAAATATTCGTCAATGCCTTGCGGCCCTGGAGGGCTAGAGCTGGGCTTGCGATCAACGGCACTGATCAGCCAAAAGTCCGGGCTTCTCCAAGGCGCGTTGCCGGATTATCGGTTGTTCCCGTCGATGACTAATGAATGCCATGCCCGGGATATATTGATGCCTCAGGCTGCCACATTATTCAATTGTACACAGAGATAATAGACACAATAGGCATGATAGACCCATTCAGTCTGTCCTGATGTGCTTTATACACACCTTTCAGTTCGAGATGCCCAATAAACAGAGATGGAGGACTTTGGTTGATCGACTGGTCAACTGCATAGAGTAGCGTCTTGAGGAACCCAGTCATATCTTTGGCAGTCCCAACATGACTTCTAAGAGTTTGATATTACGAGATGAAATACAAGGCATACGTTCTTACCGCATAGATTCAATTACACTCTACTTAGAGGTGAGAACAGGGTGGGCAATTCAAATAACAGTGGGAGTGCTGACAGAGAGCTCTCTCGGTCAATCTCGCCCTCACCACAAAGTTCATTCCACTAGACACCACGCACATTGTTCATCTATATCATATCCATGGCCATTTCCTGAGACTTTACTCTTCTTGATTGTCCTAGATCTATAAGATGCAGCATCTGCAGCCAGCCATCCCTCCCCAGGTCCTTCGTCTAGCCATCGCCAAGTTCTCGCATACAACCACTACCATCGACCATGTTGGTCCACTGACCTGGAATCATGTCCCTGGAAATGGAGATCTGGCTTGCATATTCGAGAAGTTTCTCGATTCGGGGTCTGTGCCATCGAGGATGATTCAGAAAGTGGTTCGAGGTGGTGGCATCCTGGTACACTCACGCATAAAGCTTGACACAAGTCAGTAATGCTGAACATCCGGGTCATCCAATTTAGGAGCAGCTTGATCTCGTATTTTTTACTCGCATGGCACGAATGCAGGCCCAGCTGATTCCACCCCCAAGGTCGCACTTTGCTGTCGTTGTCAAGTCGCCTTGTCTTGCAGTCAAGTATCCTCATGGTGGAACACATGTGTGTATACTCTGGACCAGACATAACTCCGTGCAGTGGTCCTAACAAAACCTACTTATATTCCGCAGATTCGTCGGTTTCAGATCAAGTTTACTACCGAGCATGACTACTTCATGGCCTTGGCTCTTCTAGGCGAAATCAACTGTCCACTGACAGAAGGGAAGATACCAGCACCAGCAATACAACGATTTCCTTCGGTGTCATCATGGACATCGGGCCATCTCTCCTCCATTGCCCCCAGAACTTCAAACACGGCGGCCACATCAACTGGCAGCAATGGAGTCCACTTTTACCCCACGGGAGCCTTAGGGTCTGGAAGGACAAGTATGTAACGATTCCTCTGACCACCGCTCGAATAGCTATCTTACATTTTGCTTCGGTAGCACCAATTCGAGCATCATCTCCTGCCACCACTATTTCACACCTTGTATCCGGACCTGTACCAGCTCCCAGCCGCCCATGTCAAAGCACGGAACCGATATATTTGCCTCAACCACTACATGCATCTACTCTCGCACACATGTCAAACAAAGAACCGGAGCCACCAAGCTCCCAGCTTTCCACCATATCTGCAATTCATGACGTCGACCAGTTAAACCAGATGCTCCCTCCAAAGAGAGACCTGCCGTTCTCCAAGCCAACTGCGAAAAAGCCGAGAGCTGCAAGCTTGACTCGAACAACACAGAATCATCCCCAGTCAGCTCCACCAAGTTCTCAACCAACTGAGCCAACCAAGGATCCAGAACCTCATCTATGTCGTCTCGAGGTCGAGCCTAATAATTATTCTGCTTTGCCCGAATCCGATTCCCAACCCTTGTCCCAAACAAATCCTTGCCCGGTAGCAAGTCAGCGATCAGTGCTTTATGAAGAGCCCCCTGCTTCGCAAAACACAGCTCCGATCTGCGAATCCGCCGAAGAGCCATCCCAAATACCCAGCATTCAGAACACATCGGATGCACAGAATAACCAAACTAGCTCGAACTCCAACCACAACCCTGCCAGCAAGCCAGACGATAAAGCCCCGGCCCTGACAGAAGACCATCTTTCGCGGTATCTATCTTCACCAACGGCTGAGCGAATTGCTTTCCTCGAGAACTGGATGTGCGAATTGATCGATGATGACAAATTTATGACTCTATGTGAGGACGTAGATGGAACATGGAGGCGCTTTGCATTCGGACAAAGGCAGTGAAGGATGAGCCCTTGCTATTCGCTTATTCTCTGGGATATTATATCTTATTTCATATGTTATGTCATATCATGCCATGTCATATCTTGACATGTGAAGGAATGCGACTCAATATATCCATTTAGTAATTGACCCTAACACAGAGGAAGATCAAGCGACAAACCGGAAAAGCGACGCATCGTCGATATCTTCAACGCGCTGCACCTCTGCATAACTAGCTTTGAGAACATTGACTTTATAGTAGAAAAGGCCATCATTCAAAGCAAACATAGTTGCCCAACCCTTCGGAACCAAAAGAAAACCCTCTTGCGGCTCGGAACCATATCCGATAGTGTAATGGAGCATGTGTATGTGGTATGTAAACGAGATATTCCATTCAAGGGCTAGATCCCCTAGGTAGGACTACAGCATAAGACATAAGAGACAAGATTGAAACGTGGGCCAGAGAGAAGCCCGGCGGACGCAAATATTACATAAAGAGAAATAATTTCTGACAGGCCTTTTTTGCTGAGACAAAAAGTAGACAACATAAAGATTAAGTGGAGAAGACGAGGCTTGATCGCGAAGCAAACTAACGTGTGCGACGGTAGATCAACCCAGAGAAGACATTCAGATAACCCTCCTTAGTGAGCATAGTGAAATCAACAACAACACGACCCGACCCGCCCTGCGGCTGGGTCAACTGAGGAGCAAGATTCTGCTCCGCTTCGCCCTGTTCATTAGAAAGACCCGGTGGCGGCGTAGACGGCGCATTCTGACCAACAGAGCCCTCGGCGCCTACAGCAAGATCAGCAAGGTGCTGGAGAGAACGCTGCTCATTGGGGCCCATCACAGGCTGCTGGGACTTGGCAAGCCCGCCGATCTCAGCTTCCTGTAGCTGGGTCTCCTGGGACTTGATACGGCGCCATTCGAGGAATATGCGGATCTTGGCGTCCCATTCCGGGGTGCCGAAGATATTGTCGAATTCGGAGCCCTCTGCTGCGCGCTTGGAGCGGCGGTCGAGGATCTCTTCGACTTTTTCGAGGGTCGCCCAGCATTCGTTAGCGTGTTCTGGGAGAACGGTCGCCTCGAGAAGAGTCATTGAGGCGAGGGCGAGACTGTGCAGATCGAAAGGCGATGGGAGGCGGGATTGCATGGTTGACTTGTGCATCTCGTTGATTACCTCCTGCGCGCAGAAGATGATCTCGTACGGACTGTATACGAAGACGTGGCGCTTGATGAGCAAACGGACGGTCCAGTAGAGCTGTGCTTGGAGGCTCTCGTAAAGTGGGCGAGTGGTAGAGTTCTCAGGTAATTCGTGGATCTGGAATATGTCCTCCATCTCCGCTAGACGCTCCAGGGATGATACTAGGTTCGCGCCGATGATGCGACCCAGGCCGGAGTTAGTCTGGCAAACGTTGTGGTCGACATTAGCCAGAGTGACCATCTCCGAGAGGAATGTCGAGTAAGCTGGTGCGAAACAAGTCAGTGAAATAGCACAAGTATAAAGTAAGGAAGGTTAAACATACACGCAATTCCGGTTGTGATTTGACCAACCACCCTTTCATCTTCACGGCCGCCAATCTCATGACCACCCAGGACGGTGGCGTCTGCTACACTGATAGCGTACCACCGGGCCAAGATGACGAGAGACACCCAGTTGCGCCGGGTGAGATTGGCATCCGAGTCGACATCAGGATCCACAGATCGCTTGTTCTTCAGCTGGCCTTGGCTCTTGGCCAAATCATATCCGAGCTTGTTGGCTGCTTGGACCAGGCTGCCCTTGGGGACACCATCTTTCAGAACGAAATTATCCGGTCCACGAGTGTCACAGTCGATAATCATCAGCAAAAGAGACTGAAGCCAGATAAGGTTGACAGGCGTTGTGTGGACAATCAATGGCTGGCGGGTGTGGAACATGAGGAGATCCTGAGCATTATCAAAGCCATTAATCTTCTCGAAATTGCCCGCCACGCGCGACATGTCAGTTCGAGTGGCGCTGTACAACGCATGGCAGAAGATTTCCTGTGCCTCGCGATTGCATTGATGCAAAAGCTCCAATGTTCGCTCCTTAGTGTGGGGAAGAATCGGCAGAAGGGTGTGGATCTTATGATAATAGCTGCAATCCGGTGTCAGGTGGGGTTCTCACAATCACGGGGGTTTACACATTGCACTTACGCATCAAGAGCCCCTTCATCCAGAGTCACTGGTGTCATGTCATCATCACCGTCATGCTTAGGCAAATCCGTCATCTCAAGACCGCTTGGTAGATCGTTCTCATCGCCCGTCGGGTTCCAGAACAAGTTGCCAGGTTTCGGTGCGCTACCGCTGGCGACGGCCGGGTTGTACGGGTCTGCCGCTGTCTCAGACGTGTCGAAGGCATTCTGCGATACGCGGGCGTTGAAAGAAGGCTGCGCGAACGAGGAACTAGGGAGACCTTCGAAGACCGAGTAAGTCCTCTTGCGATTGCCCGAGGTCGATTCCACCGGCGATGCGAAATCCTGGTACCCTCTTGGTAGCCCCGACACCTCGTTCATGGACTGGTATGGCACATCAGGCTGGACTATCCCCGGTTGCATCTGGTTCTCCAGGGTATGGAGTCGCTCGGCGAGTTCTTTGATGTAACTGTGTCTCTGTTAGCACTGGCGATTCTCGCAGCGGCGCATTTGTTTTTTTCCTACCCTTTACTGGGGCCACGCTTCATCGGGACGCGACTGAACTGGCACACAACACCGAGGCGTCTGCAGTTGGAGCAAGTTTCAAGGCCGGTTTCGGAGCTCGCATCGCATCGGACCTGTACAAGAAAACGCGTCTTAGCTTCGAGGTTCACAATCGCGTTCGAGGGGAGTTGTCATACTTTCTTTCGCCGACACTCGTCGCAAGCCCTTGAGATCTTGGAACGTTTGCGCGCACTTTGTTCGCCGTAGCTCAAGTCGTGATTAGGGTCGACGCCAACCTGTTGACTCGGAGGGAACTGGAGCATGTGCTGGTGCTGGTGTTGATCCTCCGAAGAGGTGCGACCCATGTCGGCAGCATTGGAGGAACCCAACACCATCGACTGGCCATGGTGAACACCGTTGCTTGTTTCGCCAAGACCTGGACCAGAGGCATCGCGCGAAAGTTCCGCGGACAGCAATTCGTCGGTGGTCATTTGGCGGTTGCCATAGTACGAGGGTACACCTTGGGCCATCTGCGCACCGTTAGGAGACGGGTAAGAGGGCGCCGGAGGCATGTCAGACTGCTCGCGAGAGTTCATCGCGTAAGATTAGACCAAAACACCTCAGAAAATGATGGGTTGTGGACAAAGCGGGCCTCCGGGGGATGGAGGGAAGATAGTGTAGGACGCGAAGTGCAAGAAGTGAAGTTTTAACTAAAATTTCGCGGGGGGAGATTTTCAAGGGGGCTAGCGCCGAGAGCGCCGCATTAAGCAACAACATTTGTAACGGAGGATTCATTTGAATTAGATATTATTTTGAAGCTATATACAGTTGTTTACTTCCCCGAGTCATTTTTTGGATGATCGCACGGAGGACGGCCTTTCGTTTCTGCGTGTCGAACGGATTAATACTATTTCCCCTTCGGCTTCGGATGAACTACGTACACTTACACTTTCAACATTCCAGTTAGGTACTTTCAGATTCACATACGTGATGCTCATATCATCTGGGCTTAGTCTAGCTGTTGACTTGGTTTAGACCTTTACAATTTTTCCGTGCCATTGTTCTACGTTCTACAGAGATTATCCATGCAAATTTCTACACTGTCGATGTTTAGCATGTACCTACACCCCCGCCAGTACCGCCACTCTATAAGGGCGCTCAACGTCCTGTCAACCGCCCGTGGGCCCCAGAGAGTATTAATCATGCCTTTAAGCCAGCAAATGACATTGGACTATTCAGTACATGTCTTGTCTGGCTGATATTATTGTCACCTTTTCGATGTCACATGACCTACTCCGTAGAGTCGCAGATGATGTTTGCCTACGGCACATAGTACTTGATTAATCTACCCATTCACCTATTGTCACTCTGCTTTATATCTAGTTTTCGATGCCCACAGAATGGGATAGATAAAGCTACACTATTGGCCGTGGCAACATTCGGGAGCTACCCAACATCTATTGGACAAACAGTCTGAGAAAGTAATGAATGATTTGCGCCTAGGCTTGGATTAAATATCCGGCCTCATCTTCGCTAAATGCAAGACGCCATCTTAATACAATATACTTTTGTCCAAGCGTACTTCTTAGTGTTATACATACTTGGTATCATCATTATCGATGAGATAGGCGCCTTTCCCTTTCAGGAAACACATATTAATCACCGAAAGGGCCGTCTCACCGGCTTTTGCATCTGTTGTAGTTACATAAACCGAAATTCTTGGCTTTCCAAGGCTGGCTCGAGAAAACTGTTGGAAATTTTCTACTCCGTAGTCTCGTAGCGAGGCGGCTGTACTCCGTAGATCATCATAATATGAATTTGGAATTTATGACGATATGGCTCTTACCATACATTCCTAATATACTTCGATGTTGCATATATATACTAGGTATAACTGAATATTCCTTCCATTAGACCAACCTAATAACTAGGAAGAATATAAAAATGAGAGAGACCATAATTTAAAGATATAATATACAACATACGTAAAAGAATGAATGAAACCCTCCAGAACCCACACCACGATAATTGGCAAAGAACGACGCAGATCAGGGCCCCAAACTCTCACTGCAGGCCGCCCGAAGCAGGAACACTGACGCCATCGGTCCACTTTCTATGGCATGCATTCGGTATTGTACTTGTATGTATCGGTACCTAGGTAACTATTAGGATGTAATTTTGCGACACCTACGTGGACTTCTTCCACTGGATGCTTTTCTCTCTTTGGGCTTTTGCAGATTTCTGTCCACGGGGTGCCAAGGACATGTCATTAGTCACTTTAATAAGGAAAACATTGAACTTACTCCCTACAGGGATTATGGAATGTTCTTTGCCAATGTGTGTTGTACCTGGCTCACACCCCTGAAACATGATCTCTCATAGATTCAGCCCCAACCCCAGCAACCGTCACACGGGACACACCATGTTCCTATTTATACGGAGTACGGAGTACTGAGTACTGCGTATGAGTTGTCAAGATCGGGATGTGCGGCCCCAGATTTTAGATCCATATTTTCCTAGTGGGGTGAGTTCGTTAAGGCTTGACCTCCAAATTTTGGTAAGGGAATTTCCATGCAGTGGCCAGTTCAGTTGCCACCCTATATACATGGTTGGGGCTGCCACTTTGGGCATTGAGAAAAAGTCAAAGTTTTAGATGAAAAAAGAAAAAAAAGGGGGAAGGAAAATCAAAAGACAAAAAGAAGCAAATCCAAATCCAAATTCTCATGTGCGTTTTAAAACCCTAAGCAGTGATGGTTCCTGTGGAGCTCCAAGTCCTTTGGAGGACTTGGAAGAATCCCAAGCCCTGGAGGGTTGACCTTTTTAGTCAAAGAACCTTGGAAGCATAGAATATTTAGTAATAGTACAAGTTATTGACTACTTTGAGCCAATTCCAAGGTTGCTACTAGAATATTTAGTCATAGGACGGTTAGTTTACATATTATCTTCTATGCATACAACATATATGAGTAAATAAAAGCAGTAAAAGCAGTAAAAGCGCAGTAAAAGTACAATACAAGTTATGTACGGCCACCAGTAAAGACCAGTGGCGCAACGAAAATCCTCGTTCCATACGTTATTAACGGCTGGCTGCCCGCCCTCCTTCCTCTTCTCTTTTCTCTTCTTCATTGCGTGTCCAACGTCTTCTTTTATCGAACGCTTTTTATCTTGGCCGCCACTACCGGTACTTGGTGTCCTGTCTAACGGCCGGCGCCAAACGGTGCGTAGGCTTGGTCCCCCTCTCCCCTCTCTATCTCTCTTACTCTCCGATCCCTGACCACCCTCTACCTCGCGAGATACCCCCTTTGGATTTTCCGATCTTTCTTTATGCTTTTCCAATCGAAGACAGTCCAGTGGCTTTGAACAGCATCTTACACTGCTAGTCCGGCGTTCTGTGAACTCCCGCATTGGGACCCTCGACTATACGATTATACCCTTTTGTTCATCTTGTTCTACTCGGACCTCATCGAAGGAACCGCCAATCGCCTTGACGGCTTGATATCCCGGTCTCTTCAACCGATCTCTCTTATTTCAATACTCTGATCTTCTCTGATATCCCTCGCGCATAATCGCATGTGTACCTCCCAGTAACACCGCAGCGATGCTCATCGACGGTGAAAAGTATGCTTGTGAGGCTTGCGTCCGGGGTCACCGAGTCAGCAGCTGTCACCACAGTGGTATGTCAATACTTGCGCTCTTTCCCGGAATATCTATGCTAATCCCCCCTTAGACCGCCAATTGACCCACATCAACAAAAAAGGCCGCCCAGTCTCTCAATGTACTCACTGTCGCGGCCTACGCAAGTCTCGGACAACTCACACCCAGTGTGATTGCGGCGAAAAGAAGAAGAAGGAAGACTGCCATAGCGGCATTCCTCACGGTCGCTGTGGTTGCTGTCATGGCCAGCGCTGCATTTGTGCACTCAAAAAGGAACACCTAGATCCGGTGCCTGAGACCGGTCTTCCCTTCTCTCCGCCTCCGCCTCCGATTGAGACCCCACGGAAACCTCCTCTTACGTCTACCAAATCTGAATCGACGCTCACGATTTTCCGCGACGGTCATCATAAACCCGCTCACAAGCATAATGACATGGCCCACAAATGTGGATTGCCTTATACGATCCCACGATCGCATACCGTCCATCACCCAACTGACTTACACCGTCGGTCAGTGGATCATTTGCCGCTAGGCCAGTCGACCTTTATCAAAGAACCTCTTACCCTGTCCGAATTCCCTACCTCACAACACACGTCGCAGAATGGTTCTCCCAATAGCGCGCATACTTCGGGCGCGGAAGACGATTTGAATCCTGCTCCTCTCGATCCCTCATACCTCGACAACTTCGTTACGCCAGCACCTCCTGCTCCATCATTAGACCGGCCTCATGATACAACGTCAAACCCGATATCTGCCTCTGCAACCGTGGACAAATTCCCTCTGGATCAGATTGTCACCAGTGTTCCTCCACTTGACGTCTCCTCTTTCGCCTCCTTCCCGACAACAAGCACCAATTCTCCGATCACCTGCATGGCATTCCAAGAACCTTACCAAGAATGTTATTTCACTTCCCCAGACTCGGACATGCCCCTGGGATCTGCTGGAATCGGTGCTCCCTCAGTCGATTGGTCAAGTTTCCCCCTATACTCCGATGTGACTGCCGCAACCAGCACCCAAGCTCCTTCATATGCCAGCTTTGATTACACCGGGTATCCCTCTGGTCTTCCACCGCCATCATCATCCGGGGATATTTCCGAAGGTGATGAGTTTGGACCGCTTCCGGGTTTGGGTCATGCTGGCAATGACATGCACGATCTGCACAGCGTGAGCGAAGCGTCTGACATGGACCATCTCCGCGTCAGCTCTGCATCCTCATTGGCTGGTCTCCCTCAGACGCGTCTCCTGTCGTCCAATGAGCTGGACTCGATCAACATCGATGACTTCCTCAAGTCGACTAATGAGTCCACCGCTGCGCTCGAGCACCAGCTGCAAGCCGGCATGACTGCGGAGCCGAAATCGGTCCCTGCGCAGGATATCTATGCCATGACGCAGATGCCAGCCTACAAGCCCATGACGTCGGCCCCGATGACCAAGGCTCCCTCGCCGCCGTCGGACTCCGTTCCTATCTGGCCTGGTCTGTTCGACGCTGGTTCTACCCCGCCCATGGACGACAACTTCTTCCAGCAATCCTGGGCCCAGTAAGAACCAGTGTTGCCCATTTCTCCTTGCTTATATTCTCTTCCTCCTATACTTCTTTTGTCCTGGGGCTTGCTCTCTTGCGGCAATCTACCACCACCTCCACCCGTCTTCATGACCATGATGAGAGATGATGATAAATGCCTGATTTGTCTTGTTCCATTAGCCAGTCTAGATTCCTTCCTTGATAGCCATTCAATCTAGAGGGGTTTGCGATTTGGAACCTTGCACGTGCCTGTACATTCTTTTGCTTCTTGCTTCCGTACATGCGCTTTTTTTCATTATTCATTCCTTGCTTGCATTCTCGCCGATGTATAGAATCTTTTTTTCCTTTTGTTCCCTTTTTACCTGTACAATGACTTGGGTGGTCCTTCTCTATACACTCGCCTCCGGACGACCATACCCAGATGCATGCACAATGCGGATCGCTACAGACCCCGAGATTCGCCTCTGGATGTTCATCACCCCGTATTTTATGATATAGGGCAACACAGAACGATAGCTGATATACCCCAAGCCGATGTTATCACTGATCCCAGTTACCTATCAACTAGGTAAAGCAGTTCAATACCAAATAAACTCTGTATTACATCTTCAAGGACACTAGTAACAATCGCCCGTCGATCGAAAAGATGATCCCGGCTAGGCACCGGGATGTAGCGGTGAGCAAGTCCGAGCTGTAGCCCAGTGGCACTCCGCTGCCTCATCGGCAGACCGACTCGTGTATTTGGTCAGGTTGGACGTACAATTTAGTGTCTTCGGCCCCATAGGCTGCTCTCTTCCACTCTAGCTCTTTTGCCCTGAGTACCGAATGACCAGTCTTTAACGCGATCCCTTACTCCGAGACACTACACGATCTTTCCCACGTTCTGAAACAGTGAAACATTATCTACATGGTACAACTACCCTAAGCAATTTATAATACCGGAAATAAAGACAAGTTACATACACATCGGATTTCAGGCCGCGAGATGGCTTTCCTTCCGGTTTCGCTCGCCAGCCAGTGTATGTAGTATGAGACCTCGCATGAGACCTCGCATCTTCGCCATTGAATTGATTACTGAATCATAAAAGGAAAAGCCGTCAAACAATCTTCAAGAATACTCAAAAAGGGGTCTACAAACGCACCGCTAAAGCTTCACAAAGCCCCCAGGTAGCTCCATACGCTCGAACCACGCCACCGCAGTCTCTGCAAACAACCGCGGCGCCTGCCGATTCCACGGATGTCGCATACCCAAGTGCGTATACGCAACAGTCTCATCATTCAACTCCCTCCCAATCTCCACCAACCTCACAGCATCACGCGAGCTATCCTTGGTAGGTATTAGCCCGCCTTTACCAGCCGCAACAATAAGTGTGCGCGCCGGCCACGGCACCGGCCACTCGGTGGGTTCCTCCGGCGCCACAATCTGCCGACACAAGTCTAGCGTGCAGAGATCTGTATCAATGTGTGGGATATCGGCACCGTCCATTGCCCAGCTAATCAGGGGGCGGGCAAGACAGTTCTCCACACGCGACATCGCCCATGCTGCGTATGGGATGTACGGTGTGATTGACGTCCGAGGGAACATTCCAAAGCCGGAGATGAAGATTGAGTTAACTACATCTGGGTCTGTGGAGGCTAGACGTATGGCGACTTGAGCGCCTAGACTGTGGCCGATAATATGTGCTGAGCCATTTATGGCGTGCGCGCGGATTAGCTGGGCTGTCATGTGGGAGGCGAGATCTATTGAGAACGGTGTTGATTGGGATTTGCCATGGCCTGGGAGGTCTGGGACTAGGAGGTGGTAGGATTTTGGGAGGTGGGGGATCACTAGATCCCAGTAGAGACCGGATACCAAGGCGCCGTGGATTAGGACGACTGTTGTTTGGCCGGCGTTGTGCGTTGTATGGTATATCTCGAGAGACATGGAGTGATATGAGTGCCACGGGTAGATTTTGTGTTGTAGGGCTCCGATTTGGTGATCCTGGTGTGTCTAGGTGGTGCCACATATCCATAAGTACCCAACTAGCGATAATTGGGGGCCGGGGGACAGCGGCCCGACCTGGTTTAGAAGTTATCGTTCTACGTCTTGTCAGAATCGGATTTTTCAAATGGAAAGGTTTTCGATAGGATGATCAAGTTCGTTCAGTTTCTTACATAGCTTACGACATCGGCGTAAGATCCCAACTGTCGAAGCTCATCTTTTCCTAGTAGAGTCAGCTGCTGTAAAATATATAGTATACACACTAGTCCTCCTAAAATAGAACCGAACAGTTCCACACTCCATATCAGCTACTTCGTATGTACCTAACGTACGTAAACATGTACCCCACATGCTTAGCTACATAGGTATGCAACGCAACCACGCACATCCATGCATACATGTAATATACATTGTACATACCGTGCAACAGGGAATCCCCTGTATCGATGCCAACTCATAGCTAAGCATTAGCCAAGAAAACGCCAGTCAGGGCTTGGGGCACGAGGTAGGTGCAGTATTCGTCCGAGAATGCGGTCTACAGTGTGACTACTGTATGCTGCATCTTGCTGTACGATCAGGTCTTGCATGTGTGACCTGGAGGGTGGGGGTCGTGGTCTTAGCTATACCGGTGCCGGTTACCGAGAATATAGCGTAAGAGTGTAAGGTGCATGTGAGTGCGTGGACTTGCTTGTGCGCCTTGCATACGTATGGATCTTGGGTTGGGATGTATGGATGTATGTTGTACACTGTATGTGTTGGGTAGATGGATAGCTCCATAGATCAGGAAGGATAGAGCTGGGTTTATTCTGAGGTCATATTCTAATGAATGAGCCGGTGTACGTTTATGCTCGTCGTCGTTGTATTCCATGTTTCTGTCTACTATGGGGTGCTCACCGCTTCTTTGCATTTCTTGTGTCATAGTACATGTCAGATCGAGGTAGAATATGTATGTATGTATACTATTGTGTTCAATGATGATACTTCCCTTGTTGGAATCAACTGCAGCTGACTACTAGCTCATCATATAAGGATTCGAGTTTGGACTTAGCTCGCTGGTAACCAAGCATCCACCAAGCAAAAGACTTACGGGCCCTGCATATTATTGAATTAATTGAATATACTTGGAGCTCCTTCGTCAGCGAGTTCCCAACGCCATTACTCTGTTGCCTCGTTGTCTTTGGTTCTCTCCTTTTAGGGTTGCAGTGGGTCTGCAGAACGGTAATCCAACGTCATATATATATATCCGAGTTGTTAACAGGAGAAGAGTTCAAGATACAACATAAATTATCGTTAGAAAAAATCGAAATATAGGGGAAATCCTAAAGCATCCTACTGAAAGAATGTCCAATATCCCTAGAAGGCCTAGGATATAGGGACCACAAGGCCCCTCACTCAAGATTCAGGATTTCTACTACAGGTCTGACCTAAACTATAGTAACGAGCCTATGGATATAACCATTGATCTATATATCTTATTGCTACATACATGTAAGTGCTATCACGCTGGCCAGCCTGAGGCTCAATGCTTAACTAATCCCAAGACTACCCCGGCTACCCTACCCCTCTGCAAACCTTCCAAGGTAAACCTCACCAGGCAACATCGGAAGTACCCAACCTCATTCTCACCATGAACATTTACGCACGCGTCCAGTCAAACATAATGTCCTGGAAACACGACACACCACTTCCAACCGACGTACCAGCTGATCCAAAATTCCAGCCCTGGCACCAGTACGACGCCAACTCGCAGCAGTGGGATCCAGTGAGCGCGAATGAAAATGCAGAACCAGCACCAGCACGCACGGACGACACACCGTCCGATCTAGTGCTCTTAACATGGAACATCGACGGATTATTCAGTGGAATGCAAAAACGCGTCACCGAGATTCTCGCCTTCATCACCCAACTGGATACGAAGGTGGACGTCATCTTCTTCCAAGAAGTGTCACAGCGGGCTCTACGACTAATTCTGAGCGATGAACGTATTCGCGAATCGTGGTTCTCAACCGAGCACGAGGATACCCCGTGCAGACAGTCCTTCATAACGATGACATTAGTGTCCAAGTCACCCTTTACATCACAGCACAGCTCCGAGAAAGGCAGGTTCGCTCTCGGCGCTGTTTGGAGAGTCGCCTACCCCAGTCACTTCGATCGAGATGTACTCTTTTGCGATCTGTTCGTTCCTTCACGCACAGACGTTTCTTCTACACGGGTTCGACTTGCAAACGTCCACCTGGATTCCCTAGCCATCAGACCTTCCCACCGACCCCAGCAACTCTCCATCGTTTCCTCTTTCCTGCGTAGTGCAGGCCGTGGGCTTGTTGCTGGAGACTTCAACCCCGTTCTGGATGAAGATGCCGCCCTCGTAGAGACCAATGGTCTTACAGATGCCTGGGCTACCCTTCGTCCTGAGGAACCGGGGTATACATGGGGTGCGGATGGGAAGCAGCGGTTTCCGCCAAATCGGATGGATAAGGTCGCGTTGCTTGGTCTCGAGGCGCGGGGGATTAGAATACTCGAGGCTCAGCCAGTGGGTGGGTTGGACGGACAGCAGGATACTCCAAGTGATGCGGCTATACCATATTTCCATACTCAGCCTATGCTCTGGAGTGATCATCATGGTTTGATTTGCTCTTTTGGGCTTGGGGAGTGAGCTGTGATTTGCGCTGTCGCCATCGGATGAAGTTTGGTACTTTATGTCGTCTCTTTCCCCCCAAATACCCCTAGCTATGCCCGTTCCTGTCATCCGTCTATCTCTAGCCAAACATTATTTTTATTTTAAGGAAAGCATGGACATGATCAGAGTAAGAATGATGAAGGTACGAAAATCTGATCGGAATCAACGAAGCACAATCCATTCTCTATAAAAGGCGAGATATGCAGTAGCTACATCAAAAAGAACGATGCAAACGTGCCTCGAGAGATGTATACGACTATTCAAAATGCGATGCATAAATGTCTGACAAGAGTATCCAAAAGTGGGAATCGAAAATAGCAGCCCAGTAGAGTCAGTAGTCTATGAGGTATCGAGGGCGAACCAAATCCAGATCCATATCCAAATTCAAATATTCAAAAGATTGCGTCGTAGAGGCCACATATAGATGGATGCCGATGACCCATCCAGTCTAGACGTGAAAAAGAGAACCACAACCAAAAACGATATATGGTGGCGGCGAATCGCTCGAAGAGAGGATGGCGATGGGTGGGCGGTTCACATTTACATGGCTTTTGGTACGTTTGTACATGTTCATCGGTACTTGTCCATAAACTCGGCGTGGAACTTGACGATGCGCTCAGCCCAGTCGGTGCCGGGGGCGAGGAATGTTGTGCGAAAGTGGAAAGTGTTATCCTTCTGGCCGAAGCCGGAGCCGGGGACGACGCAGACACCTGTGGCGTCCAGCAGGGCCAAGCAGTAGAACTCGTCGGCGGCGCGGCCCTCGGCCTTGGCGGCTTCAACGGCCTTGGCGGGGAGGTGAATAGTGGGGAAAAGGTACATGGCACCCTGTTGACAGGATTAGTAAATAAGTAACAATTTGAACAGGTTTATAATACGTACCTGGGGCTCCTGGAGCTCAACACCCTCCATGCGCTGGAAGGCGTTGAACAAGGAAAGGGCGCGCTTGTGCAGACCTTCCTTGATACCGTTGTACTCCTTCTGGTAGAGCTCGAAGCTAGGCTCGCCCTCTAGAGGAGGGTTGACCATGCACTCGAGAAGGCACTGTGCGACGACCGGCGGGCACAGGCCAATGCTGACGAGCTTGTAGATCTGCTCGTGGACGAGGGGGTCGAAGCCAGCAAGCTCGAAGTAGCCACCACGGTGGCCGCACTCACCAACCATACCCTTGGAGATACTGTGCAACGAGACCAGCTCGACATCGTCGTATTTACCGGGCTTTTCCTTCTGGAGCTGGCGCAGACGCTTCTTGAAGGAGACAAACTCGCCCTTGAAAACGTTGGTTTGGTACACCTCGTCAGCGATGACCACCAAGCTTTCCTCGGCGGCGACATCCAGGACCTGTTTGATGTCGTCGGGGCTCAGAGAGGCACCGGTAGGGTTACCCGGGTTGATCACGACAATGGCGCGCACATCGGTGCCTGCGGCCTTGGCGTCTTCAATGGACTTGAGGATCGCGTTGACGTCAGTACCCCATGCCTTCTCCTCCTCGAGGAGGTAAGGAACGCAGCGGGCATTCAACAGCGTCAAGCTTGCGGTGTAAAGAGGGTACTGGGGGATAGGGACGAGGACACCGGCATTGGGGTCGTTGCAGATGACGCTCAAGATGGTGCTCACACCCGACGACGCACCCGCGGTCAAGAACAGGTCCTGGGGGTTGGCAGGGAAGCCATCACGCTTCTCAATGAACTTGGCGACGCTGTCACGAATCCCCGGCGCACCCTGGCTGTGACTGTAGGCGCCAACGCTCTGCACATTGGCCAAAAGGGCCTGGGCCCGGTCGATCACATCCTGCTTGTATCCAAGTGACTTCTTGAGGACCTCGGGGTTTTCCAACAACGAGGGGTTCTCGACGAGACTGAGGACCTGGCGGAAGAAGGTGATGGGCTTCTGATCGAGCTGTTGGGGGTTACCGATGTTGGCGAAGATGACGCTTTCGAAGGGCAGGGACTTGTCGCCATCAAGCAGACGCTGGCGGTAGGTCTCAGCCTTGACGGCCAATTCACCGCGCACAGCGTACTTGGCATCTCTAACGTGCTGGTTGATGTTGTCGACGTTTAGACACTTGCGGTTCTGGACGGCCGACAGGGTGCGCTTAGCGGTATATGAGACGGTGGTTTGAGTCATGATGGGCTCTGGATTGACCCGGAGGAGGTTAGTGAGGTTCAGAATAAGTAGACTAGTATTCTCGAGACTAAAGAGGAGAATCAAGTATATAAAGGTTGCAGAGATGTTGAGATCGCAACCAGTAATTGGGGGATATGGTTTAAACAAATAATCACACCACAAAAACGCTCAAGACCAAAAGATTGCGTAAACCCCCAACTATGTAAGCTGGGGTGATTTCGGGATCCGACGTACCTGACCTGGCGGAGAGACACCCCGCAGCGCCACGTGCGGCCGGGCGATGTAGGAGGCCATTCGGCCGGGTAGTCAGTGCCCGTAGCGGAGACGCCCGCACGCTGGATGCGAGCTTATATTGCCAGGACATTTTGACAAATAGTCAATCAATGATCGGATTGATCAATTAGAAAAGTCCTTTTGGCACGAACCCCTGTCGTGATTGTCCGATTGCGATCGGGAGAAGAAGGGGAAAAAAATAAAAGACCCTGGCGATTGGGCGGTGAACCTGTGAGTCAGCATTTCCCCACAACCCCCATGGGCCGTCGGTAGCCGATTACGATAAGGATGTTGAGATATCAGACTCATGGAGACCGCGGGGAGAGGTGGCTACGGTGAAAGATTTGGTGAAAGATCTGGTCGATGATGAGAACTACTGCGTATACACATCTTGCATTGAGGATCATCCACGTTTATGCATGCCAACATGATCGGCGACGATCATTATCCGAGGGAAAGTCAGACGCTTTGCCCGACATCGACCCATCTTCGGAGCTGCCCGGTGTGGGGTTCGACTTCGAAAGGACGTACTTTTAGTCAAGAAATTGGTCATGTCACGTCACTGGCATGGGTGGCATGTCTTAGGATCTACGGGCTAAGTCTCCCTTGGCGAGTTCGAGAACACACGGTAAGTAAGATTGTCCATTCAGGCATACATAGTCGATCATAGGTTGTGGGATTGAGGCTCAGAATGCCCCCAAGTTCGTAGATATGCCACCTTAACTTCGCTCACTTCCGCGAAGACGCACAGCTTGGCCGTACTTCTGAATCTTGGTGATCAGGGAGTCACCATGCTTCACCACATCGGCATACTGCTTGTTCTTGTCGTCTGGTCGATTCGTCTCGATGATACCATTGACCCGATCGATGGTGCAGGCAATGCGGTTGTTTGAAATAAACTTGGCAAGGTCCCTGTGGTTATGGTCAGCAAGCTACTTTTTAATTGAAGAGTATCAGACAACACATACCGGTCCAAGTAGTCTACAGTTACACCGAAGTCGTTGGCCATACCACTCAGCCCCACCACACGGTAGCTCTGAAGAAGCTGCTGGTAGGCGCGCAGTCGCATCTCACGAACGAACCAAGCCCGGTGCTCGTGCAGATAGCGGTCTTGTGTCAGGAACTGGTCCTCAACGGCCGCGAGTGCTACAAAGAACGAGCGGTAGTTGCCGTTGTAGAGACTGGTAACCAGGTTTGCAAGCGGTGCGAAGTCAACGGGCGCCTCGGTCTCTACTGGCGCGCCAGAGCCAGTTGAGAAAGAGGAGATGTTGACAGCGGTCTTGGCACCGGCGGGTGTGGGAAGTCCCCCTGTTGTCTCCTTCATCACCTCATCCCGGGCACCAGGGCCTGAGGAAACTTCCCCACTCAACGCAGCCAGTTGGTCTTCCGGAGAGCCAAGGATGGCCTTGATCTCTGGTGCATCCACTACCTTCGCCTTGAAGTCCACACGCTTGAGCGACAAGGACCCCGCAAGGACTGAGTAAATCACCAGCGAAGAATAGCTGCAAAGTTCGTAGCTTGTGAAGGTAGACAGACTGTCGAGAAGGAGGGGAGCGGCAAGGCTGTAAGAGCGAATGGTGAGCAAGTGCAATCCCTTGTATGCCTTGAGACGGTTTCGACGGTCCCAATCTCCACCACTCTCTACCAAGGTCTCTGCTCGTTCAATGGTCTTGTTCACAAACAAAAGGTCGCCGAAGAAGAGTCCGATGCGGAGCATAGCCATCACCAAATCAATCTTGGTGCCCAGGAATCCGGTCTTTTCGAGGAGGGCTTCGTGGGATTCGACAGCTTTGTCCTATTGGAATACTGGTGTTAGCTAGCAAATCGAAGAAGCTTGATAGGAACATAAAACGAAAAATCCTCACCTTATCTCCCACACGAGCCCAGAACTCAGCTCGCTTCCCGCGCGCAGCTTGTACCTCAGTCTCCCCAGCAGCCTCTTCCGCGTCATCTTCCTCCTTCTGGAAGGTCTCCAGTTCTTTCTTGTTATCCTCCAGTAGAGACTGGTAGAGCTGCTCGTCCCAAGGGAAATCAATCTTCACTGGTGCTTTGCGAGATGCAATAAGATTGGAGGTGATGAGAGGTTGCGTTGAGTTCCCTCCATTTTGTGGGTGCTGTGTTACGCCTTCGCCGGAGTTGTTCAAGATGCCTTCAGTGGGATGGGCGAGATGCCGGTAGAAAGGAGCCATTTTGTTCTCCAGGATAACATCTTGGAGCTTCTTCAATGAGCTCTGCTGGACAGCTGGCGCGCATGCTGGGTTGGAGAGGTTGAAGACATGTTGGGCGATGGAGAGGTTGGGGAACTTGATATATTGCGGATCAGACCCCATGGTGGCGATGGGGAACTGGATATGCTGACAGGACTCCCACGAGTTAAAGAGATGATGCAAAGAGCAGGGAGAAGATGGGAGCTGGTGATGTCTGGGGATGAGATCAAGCCAGGTGCATCACCGTAGCCCGAGCTCAGCTGGCGGAACGTTTCTCCGTGCCGAGCTTTCTTTAGCCTTCTCCCGGACGTCAAGATAAACCTATCTTAAGATGTATGAGATCTCGGTCGCATCTACAAAGAAAATATTCCTGCTTCTCCGTGGAAAAAGGCATTTCTACTTTTATTATCTTGTTCTGGAGGGAGATGCGTATTTGCAATATGTCTGGCTTGACTTCTCTGGGTTAATCACGTTGGATCATCAGACTGAGGATAGCTAGGAATTCTATACGTTGGCTCGTGAAAAGACTTCCATGTTCCATGAATGAATTGTAACTGCATGTTATGGTCAACCTTGGAAGACCCAAGCCCGAGGATTCACGGCCTGGTGATCTTCCGGCGCATAGGGCTGAACTGCTTTATTTTATTTGGCATTGGAGAGCAAATCAAGGATAGAATACAACATTACATATATGTAGCTAGGTATAAACTTGCTCGTCTGTCTCACTACTTTAGGGAGTTGGATCCCTAAAAGGGTTAACCCTTTTCATTACGGAAATAGGCAGGTGCAGCCCCAAATTCCGACAGGGGACCGAAAGCACGTGCTTGTCCTATAGGATATGCCTTCTACGGTCAACATCCACATCCTTGAGACATCGCACTAAGTTCCATATCTGATTCGGAACGGGAAGCTTGTTTCGATATCGACATCAGCCCATCTCCTAACACTCTGAGAGGCCTACCTACCTACCTACCTAGATACCTAGGTATAGGTATCTAGGTAGGTATATGTTGGAGAGTGCAACCTACCCCGACTGGTCTAGTCAAACACACCATTGGCTAGAGAAAGGGCCTTGATATTTCTGGTGATTATCATTGGCCAACAAATCCGTTAGACTGAAATGGCCAAAGCCAAATGCTTAGAATGATCAAGCTCGGGGGCCCGGGTCCCCACTAGATTCCGTTGGCTAAACGCGGGCTCACTGTGATAGGTACCCATGTCTACAGTGATGCTATTCCCTGTAATTTTTCATTTATTTTTCATTTATTTTTTCAGTATTGTTTAGGATTCCCAACTATTCCTCCCCCATAGGTCTCTTTTCTTTTTCCTCTCAGCTTCAAATATCTTCTCTGATTACCCACGATCGACCCGACTCTTGTTATTGTGCTCGCGTGACACAGTAACTCTTATTGGTCTCCAGGGCTCGTGCCAACTTTGCTTTCCCTTTGACCTCCAGTGAGGCTCAAGCTCGCCGCGGGTTTAAAACCCACCCAAAACTTTTCTTGCTATCCAAAAACACGATCGCAATGGCCGAGCCTCAGTCCGACTCCAAGGAGATGCCCGAGAAAGGCGCCGGTCCCCTCGAGGAGCGCCTTGTCGAGCTACCGCCTCTTGACGAGACCAAGAAGGGTCGCTGGGAACGTAGTTGGCCCACTATTGCCTGTGGTGCTGGTCTCTTTTCTGATGGTTACTTGAACCAGGTATGTTATGTTTCGTCCTTGAGTGTGCAGCCCCACTGCTACGCTGTCCCACATGGGCCTGCAGCTTGGTAAACGTCTATTTATGCTTTACTGACACACTTGGATCTAGGTCATTGGTCCTGTCGGTACTATGCTGCAAAAGATCTACGGTGATGCATACACCAACTCGACGGCCCAACAGAATGTCTCTTCGATCGTTTTCGCTGGCACCGTGGTGGGTATGCTAATATTTGGCTACACTAGTGATCACTGGTCACGCAAGTGGTCTTTGATGATCTCCACCATTATCCTGTTTGTCTTTGCAGCACTCGGTGCTGGCTCCTATGGAGCTGGCGGCAGCCTGGATGGTATGCTTGCTGCTTTGACGGCCTACCGTTTCTTCTTGGGTATTGGCATTGGCGGAGAATACCCTGCTGGATCGGTTGGTGCTGCGGAGAATACCGGAGAGCTCAAGAGTGGCCATCGCAATCGCTGGTTCATCATGTTCACCAACTTCCAGATTGATTTCGGTTTCGTGGTTGCTGCGTTAGTTTCCATGATCCTCGTCCTGATCTTCACCGAGGACCATCTGCGCGCTTGCTGGCGTGTAGCTCTAGGGCTGGGAGTAATCCCTCCTATGAGTTTAATGTACCTGCGACTGAAAATGAACGAGCCGGAGGAGTTCAACCGGGAGCGTATGCACAAGTTCCCGATCTTGTTGATTGTCAAGTAAGTACGACATATCCCAGTGCATGCGCTCATTGACTAACGGGTTTAGATTCTATTGGAAACGCTTGGTAATAAACCCCACCTACATGTTTCTCTCGCAGACATGACCCAATTAACTGACTGGACGTGATGTACAGGCTGTTGTTTCTATTATCTGGTTTCTTTACGACTTCTCTGCCTACAGCTTCGGTATCTATTCTTCAGCCTGGCTGTCGATCATCTTGGGTGACAAGGCTCCCTTGTGGAAGAGCTTCGGTTGGACTACTGTGGTCAATTCCTTCTACATCCCAGGGTCCGCCCTTGGGGCCTTCTTGAGTGACTGGATTGGTCCTCGCTACACCCTTGCCCTTGGTGTTGGGCTCCAGGGCGTCATCGGATTCATCATGGCCGGATGCTACAAATGGCTCGCGACCCCGGAAAACGTGGCAGCCTTTGTCGTCGTATTCGGGTAAGTTTACTAACAAAGTTCCTCAGACTTTAGCAATTGCCAATGCTAATAGCATGGGAACAGGATCTTCTCTGCTCTCGGTGAAATGGGACCCGGCGATAACATCGGTCTCTGCGCCGCCAAGACCAGCGCAACTGCTATCCGTGGCCAGTACTACTCATATGCTGCGGCTTTTGGGAAGATCGGGGCTTTCGTGGGCACCTACGTGATCCCAATTATTCAAAAGAACGCACCCAACGAGACCCGCGCAGGCCAGGACCCATTCTTCGTCTCCAGCTCGTTGTGTCTCTTGGCCGCATTCATGGCTATTTTTATGATGCCACAGATTAACCAGGTATGGACTGCTGGATGTAGAGTACCTTATTGATGTGCTCATATTTTTTCCAGGACACTATTACTTTCGAGGATGCCCGATTCCGCGACTACCTCGAGGCTAACGGCTACGATACCACGGAAATGGGCACCCAAAACCGCCAGACCGACACACGCGCACAAGAGTAATTTGATCACAGCCCCACCGCGTCTGACACATACTTGCTCACCCTTTTGGGCTGTTGTGTTCTAACCAGCTTTACTTAATCCCACGGACAACACCCATACGCGGCAATCCACACCCAGCTACGCAAACCAGATACCATTGATGAGACAGCGACTACCCGGCCCTTGCGACTTGAGATATCCCCCTGCCCCTGCGACATGACCCATGGACGTGTGAGATGAACGCGGCATATCCTATCCGGACTGCTGGTGATGCATTTCGAGGAACAGAAGCTGACCTCCGGACTTGTATGACAAGCAACTTAATCCAAATGGGAACTTTGATGTTGTCCATATAATCAGATAAATAAAATCCCTCTGCTACTCAGTCTTCGTTTTATAGATGTTAGACTCTAAAATTGTAGAACAAGTTATAGCCAAGATGGATGATCCACTTCTAAGTATCAGTACGTCCAATCTTGCCTATCGTCTCTATGACCAGGATATAGGAAAGGATAACAATAACCCCTTTCACACTCCCTTTAGTGACAGAGTAATGCCGACAACTATCGTCAAAGCCACAAGGTTACTAATGTATGTAGGTTCCGCTGGTGAACCAGCAGTAGCTAATACCTCGCCAAACTATAGAAATGATCGGTTACCATTTCCGAAATGGACGATACGGTGTGGTCCAAGGAGCGTCGGGTTGGTATCCGATAATGATATGTATTGGGCAGGTAAACCTTATGCTGCTTGGCCCGAGACAAGTCTGCACTGAATCGAGGGTATCAAGGAGGTCTGCTGGGGGATCATTGAATACATTACTCGGTAGAGCATGTGAAAGGGAATCCATTTGCCTGGCTTAGGATGGATCTGGCAAACCGCGAGTCGTGCTTGATTCAATGTTGATACTATTCATTGCGTGTGGATACCTGGATCAAATTGGGACTAGGTTGAATTTGTATATAAGACCCGAAGAATCATCTTTAAACTTTTCCAAGCTTAAAAAAAGGGATAAGCTGCCCAGGTGAGATTATATGTCAAAAGAAGCTGGGCAATGTCGGAGATGACCCGCTCACGTGAAAAATAGGAAACGTTGGAAAGTCACAAGCCGAGTGACATGGAAATCAAGCATTTCAATGGATTTCAGGAGATTTCAATAGATTTCACGAGAGTCAAGGGTTAAAGTGCCCGTGAATGGCGTAATAAAAGTAAATACATTACATCGTCCCTCCGGATCTCTCCCCACACGCACGAGATCAGCCGAGGTCGGTCTTCCGGCTCCATACGCCGGTCAATTACCGACTCCCCTTTCCCTTATGAACTATCACATTTGATTCTTGATCCTTGACATCCTCCATCCCTAGGTGTTCGAAGTTGCATTCTTTTCATTTCACTAGCAACAAGAAAAAGATGGTCGCTAACGCTCTCGTCTACCACCCTGCGCTGGCGCATTGGCTACGCTTCGTCGCGACAACCGGTACGTGATACATCCATCCCAGAGTCCAAGAACACCACCCCAGCACATACCTCCATCTGTCCACGAAGAATTTTCTTCAAGAGAAACTCCCATTTCGCCTTGCGACATCAGCAAAACTCCCCGGTGACAAGAACTCGGCCGAGAACTCCCAGCAGAGCTCTCCCCGCCTTCACCCGATCACTCTCAAGCTAATCCGGGAAACCTACAGTCGGCCGCGACAAGCTCCTCCGCACAATCCAATACTTCTCCCGCTTCTACGCGTGGTACCTCTACCGAACGAACAAGCCACAGTCCGCGATCGACCCCTACAATGCCGTGAAGAAGCAGTTCGGCACGACGCGCAAGATCATGCGTATCGGCAAATTCCTCGAGCATCTCAAGGCCGCCGCCGTCGCCTTCGATAACAAGAGTCCCGTTGACCCCGTCCTGCGCTACCTGGCCATCGGTCGCCAGCTCGGTTATGCCGGCTACTTGACTCTCGACGCCGTCACAGTCATCGATGTGATTGGCATTCGGAAACTGTCTTCCGCTAAGCGGCTGCAGGATTCCGCTTACCGCTCCTGGGCTGCGGGTCTGATTTTCAGCACTGTGGCTGGTATCTACACTCTTGTTCGTCTGCAGGAGAAGGAGAAGACTATTGACCGTAAGGAGGGTGAGGGTGTTGTTGAGGCTAAGAAGATTGAGAAGTATGGAGTTCCTTGTTTATTACCAGCATTGGGAATGGGGAATGTATGCATGCTAATACCTTTTTTAGGGAGCGCTCTGCTGCTCGGATACAGCTCATCTCTGATGTTTGCGATCTTGCTGCGCCTTTGTCTGCTGTTGGTATTCTTAACCTTGACGATGGCATCGTCGGTATCACAGGTACCATTAGCAGTTTGATCGGTGTTTGGTCCCAGTGGCGCAAGACCGCCGGACCTGCCTAAGCGGTGTATAGTTGGTCTGATGAAGTGGGAGATTGGTGACTCTCTATTTGGGTGATTTGGGGCCCTGCCTAGCTACTGGCTTGGGAAAGGGAAGAACGAGACGAGGAGGTATTCTTATTGCGCACTCTATATCCTGATGATTGTTTCTCGTGAACAGTCTTATATATTTTTATTCTCTAGGGAAATGTCTTAACGTCATTCTTTTGTTTCGTACATAACAATCGCACTTGGTTTCGGAGAGATTTGAGTTCATTCTCGTCATCACATCATTGCTACGAACATATTGATCCCCAAGCCCGGCCCTGGCTTATCCTTATCTCACTACACCACAAGCAGTCCCAACTCCGATACCCTTCATCCCAAACGCTCGAGTACACTGGCCGATTCAGTAGGATGCTTAGACGGGGCAGGTCTAGTATGGTTAATATAAGCTCGCATAGAAGCACTACAGAGTCAACATACAGCACCGCAGGCACCACAGCTCTTGCCAGCGCCGTCAGCGGCGGCACCACACTTGGGGCAGGCAGCGTGTCCGTTCATTGTTGATAGAAGTAGATCTGACGAAACCGTTAGCAACCACCAAGGTCCTCTTGAGACACCCAAAGAAGACAAAGCCCTTACATACCTAAGTAATCTGCTTAAAAAATAATATTTGGAGATGTGGGAGAAGTGAAGTCACCCTCAAGAGAAAATTGCTGACTTTTCTACCCCGCCTGACTGGTGCCCCGCTCAGAGTCACTTGTTTAACACATGATTTGATGTGAAGTGTTACACGTATATATGTACATATATAGATAGGCTAACGCGGCAAAAGGAAATAACTAAAGATCTGGAAGAATAACCAGCCTCGCATCGGTGCATTTCGTTCCATAACTCTAAGAATATACCCATGCGGGGTGACCAACAAGACCATACAGCAATAGGATCAATAGCGCATATCGAAACTTGAGACCTGCGCCATCGTCAAAAGGGCATCCGCGAGTAAATCTGATGGCTAAGCATGGGCATCAAGTCCATGCCATCGATATGAGCTTCTGACAGAATAGCGCAGGACTATATACCTGTATCAACCTAAGCCACGGTGTATCCCTTACGACTAGCTGCTCAGCGGCAATAAACTGGAATGGACCTAACGCACGAGCGTAACGAAAGAATCCATGTGGTCTGTCTTCCTGATAGCTACATCAGACACTCTAGTAACCAGACGATAACAGAGCTGGAATGGTTTGTATAGATTATTCCAAGGGGCACGAGTCAACTAGTGAGCTAGTGGTATCCCTCCTACGGTGCTAGGGAACGAACTATCAAGGTAAATATCATCCGGGAACTTTTGAAAACCCATAGTTAGGCTCTTTTCTTCAGCTCTCTGGTCACATCATCATTACTAGGCTCGCTCCCAAGCATATCGAAAGGCCCAAGAGCAATCAGTTTCTCTTGCACCACTAAAACGCGGTAAACTAGCTTATCCTCCGAAGTTTTCATTGTTTCGGTGAAAAGTTTCCCGTCGGTACATAGTTTATTGTCACCATGAGCCCTATGTCAAGCTCGCAGTTTCATGTCGTCCTTCGAGTGATAGTGAGAACCAACGTCGGCATGAAGTAGACTTCGCTCTTTGCTTACGGACACGAAGTGGAAATTGGCCTTTCTCTTCTAATTCTACTCGTAAACCTGACCTGTATAATACCCTGTTATCTACCAACTCCTTTCAGGCTTTAGGCTACGGGTAGGCTACGGGTTTAGATATCAAAGAAGTAGAGAATGTGTGGATACAGGGCCCACCATCTATTAATTGGGTTATGGTTTGGAAAAACAGACTTATATTTTGACAAAGTAATACCAGCGAAGGGATATAGGGAAAAATGAAGAGACCAAGGAGTGAAAGACGTAGCAAAGTAGGAAAGGAGAATAAGAAGGATATCAAGGGCGAGGGAAGAACGACCAGCGAAGAAGACCAAGAAAACATAAGAAAGAAGGCTAGAGGGCGAATGCGGCGACGAAACCATTCAACATCCATCTTATCCTCCATCTCAGGGTCGTGGTCGAAGATCAGGTCAGACTCCTTTAACCCTTATTATATCCGGCAAGAGGTGCGCGTGACATCGAGGCCGCTTTCTTCATCAGATAGACTAGCAGACTAAGCACTTGTTCGAACGCATTTCCAACGACACCGACTAGCTTAAACGCCCACTAGTAAACGTTAGGATCAGGGCCACTGACACGATTTAGATACACCTACCTGGGACTCATTGTCGAGCTTCATAAACGTGAAATTCATTCCACCTAGTAACGATATCTTATCATATAATAAGAAAGACTAACGCGTCGGAAAGTCGTGTCTCGGCTGGCGGCGCGATTAATTTGCCGTCGGCGTCGAGATTGATTTCATCGTAGTAAGGCAATTCCATTTGACGAGTTCTTTTGTTCATCGTCACAACATGCTTGGTGCCTTGACGCATCCAAGGTTCGTCTTCGCAGAAACCTCGTCGCGGCTTTAAGGGTCGCGTTGACAATGGTCTTTTCGATTTCCTGAATGATTTGTGAAGAAGCGACCATAAGAGGTCCCAAGAGAAACTGGTGAGACGAGATGGACGGTCGGTGACGAGGCGAACGACTTGTTGATGACAATGCGAAATGAAAAGGCGATAAAGTTGAGGGCGGGGTGGAACACTTTCTTGCCATTGTTTCCACGTCAAAGGTCGAAACCTCTCTAGGCTCAAGCTTCGCTGGCTTGGCCTGTGGCGTCTCGATCGAAGGGAATCCCATTCCCACGTCTCGATTGTGATCATAGGAACGGCCGAGAGAATATATATCGAGGTGGCTGTTATGCTGACCATTGACACACATGGGTTCCCACGTAGGTATGGTCCGTACTTCTAGACGAGCTTGAAGGATCTCACAAGTCAGCCATGTCTGTTCCATTCAGAGTCCCCTGAAGAGGCCGACAAGGTGATGTGGAGGCGCTAACGACGGATATCAGGATCCTGAATCAAAAGCAGAGAACGGGGAACGGGAAAAGACCGTACCATGACACAAGCTTGATGCTGGTGATGGCAATACTCGCATTTTTGTCCACCTGCGGAGTTATGACAACCCCCGGTAGAGATGTTCGCGATGGAATTCACGCATCGCATACACCATGCGACAGTGGGAGTTGCAGGCGCTGCCACAACGACCCAGTTGGCGAGACCGCCGTTGAAAGACATCGAAAGACGAGGAGCATGAGGGCATATTCCAAAGAGGAGGGGGACACGAGGTAGAAGAGGACTCCGCAAAGGACCTCGCAGCCTCAAAGAAAGTCGCGCACAGAGGCGAGGATAGAGCTACTCGAACGGAGGTGATCGCAAGAAATCGATCGATTGACGGATGTGAGGAAAGGGCGGTCCTGGCTCTTTTCGGTAATCCTCTATATACCTATATGGCAGGTCGATTCCCATCTGCCCGCTCCCTCATCAGCGCTTATTCATTCGCACCTTTCTCTTAGCTGATACTGCAGTGAGCCCGTTGGTAGTGGAAGTTGCAGCAATGGTCTCCTGGGGTCAGCACACAGGAAGTAAACTTCGTGTAGTTGATGGCGCAACTCACTACTTATATAAGGCCGGAAGGGTAGCTAGAAGGATAAGAACTAGCATCGAAATATAGTATATAGACCATGAAAAGGTGTAACATGTGCAACCCGACATTTTCATATATAAGATTTGATGGTTCTTCAGAATATGGGGTTCCTTTCTATAGATATACTTTCAGTTTCAAAGGCATATCACACAAACATAACTCTTTTGAGTAGACAAACAACCTATTCTGCCCTGATGGCTAACATTGATTACTTCACCACTACCTCGCTTGCCTCTTTGTTATTTCTCACCTCCAATTTATCTCTCTCAGCTCTGGTGTCCACAGGGAGTATATACTACTATCGATATCAGGCGCCTTCAAAGCTCGGAAATTACCTCAATCAATCTTCCACATTAGTTTCACGTTTCGGCAGCCTAGTAGAGAGAAGGTAGGAATTGTTAAAGAATTTGAATAAAGAAGGCGAGATTATAGATCCCTACGGAGCAATAGGATTTGCCGTATCACGCTCTATCCGCATTCGTGTCTAGTTCGTGCTAGGGTAGAATACTACTAACCTAGCTAACGCTATCTCGCTACGTAACGACGCCTAGCGCTTTTTCTATGGTTCTTCGTGTAGTCGGAATAGTAGTGCTAGGACGATACTCCCGCCTATGCTAGCTCCACTAAGTGCGAAGCGCGTTCTATCGAAATTGTACTTCTACGCTTCTTACTATAGCTATAGTATAGCGTCGACGCCTTCCTAAGGACGGGACGGGGTAGTAATGTTTTAGTGTGCTTACAGGAATAGAGGGGTCTCGATAGTGTAGTGAAGAAGTGGAGGTAGATTAATCCTAGGGGTTTGCTGACCTTGAGGGAATGGCCATTTCGACGCTTGGTCGTGGGGGGAGTGGCGAGGAGAGGTATCAGTCTAGTAGGGAGCGGAGGTTGGGCCTTGTAGCTGAGGGCATATTATACTACGATGAATCGTTTCTTACAGATATCCATGGATATAGAAATGGCTGAACAGTTGGCGATATGTGATGTTTGTGTGGACGAATGATGTAACTTGCTAGTCACTGGACCTGCATGATCCCTCTCGAATGTTACCCGACAGATAAAGGGGATTTTGTGTAACGCATGAGTCGGCTGTTGATATTAAAAGCGAAATGTTGTAGTATAGTGCTAATATCCCCCCAATGGTGGTGGATGACGCTTAGACAGATCGCCGCCGTCTAGCCAAGGTTGGCCACACTGGGCAGGTGGAGCCAGGAAAGTATAACTTAATTTAACTATCTATACAATCCATAATAGGTAACAAAATTGGAGCCTCCCAACAAAAAGGACTAGGATTTTCCATAAAAGAGCAGCGGAAGCTGGTGGAGGACATACTACACGCAGGAAGAGATAGATATGCCTTTGTCGGTAGGTAAGGTCGTGCATAAAAAGACTAGGCCTGATCCGTCACCGAGATTATTGACCGCTCACTCCTGGCCAGATTAAAGAGGCACAAGCGTTAATTCACAACACGCAGTTATATTAGTCGTCTTGCTGTCATTGTTTGCCAATATGGACCCTCACCCTGCTAGAATAATTATCTATACCTGCGTAACCGATATAGATGGTTGCCCTCAAAGGCGCCATGTCAAAATCGGGGAAGATTTCTGTGCAACTATGTTAAATCGTGGCTTCAATCCTACTCTTCACCCAGCGGGTTACGACCACGTCCACATCCCCGCTGACTTCGACTCAGAAAAGCCTCTAAAACGATGGTTCATTCTTGATTTGGATGTCGTTCAAACACTCAACCAGGAAGATGTGCTCCAACTTCCCCACGAGATATACCTTGCAAGCCAACAGAAGGGCAAATTGTGAGACACCCAGTCTAATTAGCCGGATTGGCAACAGATTCTGATCGAACAGAACCTTCATTCTACGCAATCAATGGGCTGAAAAAGCAAAGAACAGAGCTGTTTCGTATACTTGGGGCGGTAAACAGGAGCAAAATATTGTTGAAAGTATACGGAAGGAGATTCATAATGCGACGGAATGATTAGCACCTCATCCGTCGTCTCGATGTATCAGTTAGCTAACTAAGCTTGGAACGTTGTGGGCCTGTTTGTCTCCACTCCCGAGCCGCATCGAGTAGGTCGGACTCCGAGCTTCAAAATAAAGAAGAGGCCATCTGCTCATTTATAGGTTCTCAATTCAAATTCCTATCGCATCAAAAAAAGGATCATTTTACCCGTTCTTCATATTTCCAAAATGTCCTCCCCTCTCCCAATCGTGCTCTGTGCCCTAGACGCCGGGATCGGTAAGCCGGCTTCGGAGCTCCTCCTCCCCGAATTCGAAGGTTAGTAGCGCATATATTATTCTTTATTGCGGATATGATCCAAATTACCTCAGGGCAGCCCAATTAATTCCCGCTAGTAATCCATTTCATCCAAAGCCTGTCAGCCGCACAATCCGAAATTCCCCACCTGCTCGCAGGCCGGGATCCCCAATCCCCTCACGTCAACAACGTCGGCACGAAAGACTACAGCCGGCCAGCGCGTGCAATCATTTTTGGTCGTGGCTTTGACTTGGAAGATGTAGAGGTCTTGCGCGAGAATGTCGCTGGCATCTCGCAAGACCCTGTTCTTTGGATCGCTGGTGACCCAAGCCGCAAGCCTCCTCCTGGTGCTGTTCTACCGCCTAACATCCACCAACTTGTTGCTGGTATTGCGCGGAAATTGCTCGGTGGATGGGTTGAGGCTGGAGCTGCTAGTAATGAGGTTATTTTGTACTAGAGATTTTGGCTCTTCTGTTTCTTGGTGATTTTTCTATTATATATTATTGCAAACTGAAAACGTAACCTGTCCATAGCAAACCATGATATACTGTGTGATCCACTCTCTCCACATATTAGATAAATCCTCGACAGTCACCTCAATGAGATGGGTCATCATTATACTTCGGTTTGGTGCCAGCAAATTCACGAGGGCTGAGAGCTGGGGACGGAGGGTCGGGCCGCGTAGGAAGCTCACTGTGAATTCCAACGTTATTGCCGGCGTCATTTCTCTCAATGCACTTCTATGTACCTACCGTATTAAACCATGAACAGTTAGATGCTAGATGTGTCTAACTTTGGTTATAATTTAGTTGATAAGACACCAGAGCAAAGCAAATATGTTGGTGTCCAAGCCTGACTATTTACTGAATTTTGGATACATTGAGATCGTACTCGGCTTTCTCACGACATCACGTATATATCTAGACTTAGTGAATGGAGCCCGTCGAATCCGCCTAGCTACACATCTAGCTTTTCAAGGTGGTGCGACTAGAGGGACGAGCTGGCGCCTTTTGAGCTTGAGCCATAGGATGAAGTGCGAAGTGCGAAATACAATGTCGCTTCCAACCCCGAAGAAATGTAGAATCAGCGTCCGTGTTGGATCAGTGAACTAGTGTATACTAGGGGCTACTAGGGGCAACCGCACATGCAATGATTCTTACCTTCCTAATTCACCATCGCCGACAGAATCATTGCCAATCCTGTCAAGTCCGGGAAACGCTAGGACGTGGCATCTGTAGATCCACTGTCAAGGCAGACTAAATTGCAATCCAAAATACGTCATCTGATGAAAAGTGCCGAGTGAGGTCACGGTCTAATGCTCTGTGCCGTTTTACTGGTGGCTCATTAAACTATACCCCGCATCCGCAGTTCGAGCTAGGATGCGACCACGCGACAATTTCCCCAGATAAAAGCCAAGACGCCAAGCAGTGCGCGTCGACCGAAACGTAGAAAGGTTGGAGCGATACTGCCCAATGCGACAAGTCATGGGATCAGGAATGAGACTAGGTAGACTAGTATAGTTTTATAAGTGGTCTTATATTGTGAATTGATTTTTGTACTCAGTAAAAATGAAGTAATGATATCAACAATGACGTGCAGCTGCTAGGGTCAGTCTCGGGGAAAATAGGAAACAAATCGATCTTCGACCCCCTTCAAATCGGTCCAGGCCGTTTTCAAACAGCCGGCGCTGGTTGGGCAGAGATTTTAGATAAGTAGACTCGAATGAAAGACAAGAGACATATCACAACGGGTAAATTAGGAAGCTAAGTTTCAGAAATGATTGGCTGTGATTAATATCAAGGGCCGAGAAACTACTAGTTACGCTGGTGAATGTTGATCCGGATAACGGACATAAAGAAGAAAATGCCACGGATGTGGACGAAAAGGGGCAAAGCGCAATTCCCGGAATGTTGTGAATAGACTCAATAATTGAAGGTCACGGGTCATGCTTAGCTTCCATGTCAAGACATCTTCCGTTTTGCGGAGGATTCAAGGGGAAACCCCCTTTCTCCACCAGCCCTTACTCCTTCAGGGTGAACAAAAAAGCCTCAAATCCGCGACATAGTTCTAGCCAGCTGGAATTCGTGTCACACGCAAGGCAGGAAAAATTAAAATGATCAGCAGGGTTAGAAAAAGAGAAGTTACTGTGTACGTAAGATGCTGAAACAAATCGCGCAAAAATAACTAATTGTTTCACGAAGAATGGCTCCGGGTGGAACGTGACAAAAAAAAAGAAAAAAAAGCAAAACCTCGCGTTCCCGAGGCCGTAGCCGGTTCGGGATCCGCCGCTACGGGGAGAAGGATCTGGGGTTGACTGCATTGCACAAGCCACAGTAGATACATCCCGAGAGGCGACAGCGACGGCGATGGTGGCCGATAAAAACTCATACCGTCATGGCAGACCGCTCATGTGCGATGGGTATTTTGGAGTCATACTTCAAAGTCCGTGGTCCAGGCCATGGCTTTCGGCGTTGAGACGTAATATGCATGGATTTCTTTCTTAGGGCTTGGATTTGGATGGACCAGGTACCGGAGGCTGGCGTTGATCTTATTGCACAACCACAACGGAGCAATTATCGTCGCCCTGTGACAGCCAGTAAAAATAGAGAGGACCCAGCGGCAATATCTTCTGCCCACCCGACCACCCTAGGAGGTCGAAATATATGCATTCTGATTGGTCCCCACCGCCGCCATCAATGGATGCATGTGCATCATCCTCGGCTGGTTAAACGCCGTTATTTGCTGAAGCCCTTTGCTCCCAGACCAGTTGTTCCGATTTTACAGCCGAACCTGTCGTCATTCGGGAGTTCAATAGAAAGAACTTTCATTTTGTACCTTTTCCACAGGCAACACATTCCGATATCAATTCGGGTTGATGCAAGCCGAAAACAGAATTGCGAGGTGGAATTTGTGAAGGGGTCAGGATTGATCGACGAGATTATGTCAGCTCCCCGCGATTCTGGGGCTAGACTATGAAATTTTTAGAACTATATAGATTTGGTGAAGTCATTGTGCGTCATTCCTGTCGTCCGTGGCTGATGGAATCCTAGATTTTGAGAAAAATAAACTCATCTTCGCAAGATCCAAGACTAATTCGCAGATGATTGACGAAATAGTAAAGTTATGGTAGGTGGCCGCAACCGTCAGAGCAGCATAAAAGAACCCAAGAACTGGACTCATCAACTTCTCCTTGTAAACTACTCAAAAAGCATCAATGAGTTATTTTTGATTCTAGAACTCCTATTTGTTCCCGCTATTCGCCTTCTCGGTCATAGAGTCCTTTATTCCGAATCAAGTTCGTGTCCATTTGAACCATTCGGGTCAAGTCGGACTGCGCCTTCAGGCATTTGCAACCCACAGCCCTTCGTCCCATCACCAACCGCGTGTTCGCTTCAGCTCGGCGTTCAGCCCCGACATCACCCGTGGAACTGTGGAGAAACACTACCGAAACTGCACGAGAACCTCCTTCATACCAAGACCGATCGTAACCATGGCCTCTGCCGGAAAGGATTATATACCCCTCGGCCGCTCCGACTCTCCTGGTCCTCTGGCTTCAGATTTCTCTCAACAACAAGTCGCGAAACAACGCAACAATAACTATCACTCTACTTCACTCAGAAAAATGGTTGCCACATCTGTGAATCGCACTGCGCTGCACCCTGGTGGTGTTCAGTATGTTGCCTTCCTACCTCACTGTCCTTACCTTCTTGTCGCTAACTGTCTTTACTTAGGCCTGGCAAGGGTCACACCGAGCTCGAGGAGGAGCTTCACGAGACTGCTCACATTGACTACGATCGTGTTTCAATTGTAAGACCTCGACACCCTAACGCTTGACACTTGACTACAATGTCTGTGGTGTTTTGCTATCTTGATTCCTTAACTAACATGGTTTAGATTGCCAACCCCTCTGTTCCTGCCCTCTACGAAGATGCTCTTGTCTATGAGACTGGTACTGCTGTCACCTCCAGCGGTGCTTTGAGCGCATACTCTGGTGCTAAGACTGGTCGTTCCCCCTCCGACAAGCGTATCGTCCAGGAGGCTTCCTCAGAAGGCGATGTCTGGTGGGGACCCGTAAATAAGCCCATGACACTCGATGTGAGTCAATTTTTCTTACTCTTCTATGCGCCATTTTGCTGGATATTCCATTGTCGATGTTGGAGCACACCCTTGCAGATGGGCCCGATGAGAGATCCACTTGGGATCCCTTGCATATGCATCGGGAGGTCAAGCTTTTCGGCGGAACTTCGTGCAACCTTTTGGAATGCAGTTTCTCCCGGATAATACCTCATCACCTTTCATCTCAAGAATATTTCCTTCTGCCCGTTTTTTGGATCTCCCTTGCCCCCCATTTTGCCCCTCGGCTTTCAGTTGCGGCTCCACAATTCCCCGCCCTTGGTCCGAGGCCATCACGTGCATGACGTCAATCATCAAGCTGGTGACTAACATATTCCCCACAGGTCTGGCGTATCAACCGTGAGCGTGCTGTCGACTACCTGAACACCCGTAACCGCATCTATGTCGTGGATGGTTACGCCGGCTGGGATGAGCGCTACCGCATCAGCGTTCGCGTTGTCTGCGCTCGCGCCTACCACGCTCTCTTCATGCGCAACATGCTGATCCGCCCCAAGCGTGAGGAGCTCGACCACTTCCACCCCGACTATGTCATCTACAACGCTGGCTCTTTCCCCGCCAACCGCTTCACCGAGGGTATGACCTCCGCCACCTCCGTTGCCATCAACTTCGCCGACAAGGAGATGGTCATCCTTGGTACCGAGTACGCTGGTGAGATGAAGAAGGGTGTCTTCACCGTTCTCTACTACGAGATGCCTGTCAAGCACAACGTCCTGACTCTTCACTCATCTGCCAACGAGGGTGAGAACGGCGATGTCACCGTCTTCTTCGGTCTGTCTGGTACTGGCAAGACCACCTTGTCCGCTGACCCCAAGCGCAAGCTGATTGGTGACGACGAGCACTGCTGGACTGACACCGGTGTCTTCAACATTGAGGGTGGCTGCTACGCCAAGTGCATTGGTCTCTCCGCCGAGAAGGAGCCCGATATTTTCAACGCCATCCGCTTCGGCTCCGTCCTCGAGAACACCGTTTTCGACCCCATCTCCCGTGTTGTTGACTACGACGATGCCACCCTTACCGAGAACACCCGTTGCGCCTACCCCATTGAGTACATTGACAACGCCAAGATCCCCTGCCTCAGCGACAACCACCCCAGCAACATCATTCTGCTCACCTGTGATGCCCGCGGTGTCCTGCCCCCCCATCTCCAAGCTCACCCCTGAGCAGACCATGTTCCACTTCATCTCCGGTTACACCTCCAAGATGGCTGGTACCGAGGACGGTGTCACCGAGCCCCAGGCTACCTTCTCTTCTTGCTTCGCTCAGCCCTTCCTGGCTCTTCACCCCATGCGCTACGCCCGCATGTTGGCCGAGAAGATCAAGGAGCACAAGGTCAACGCCTGGCTCCTGAACACCGGCTGGGTTGGCGCCGGCGCTACCACTGGCGGCAAGCGTTGCCCTCTCAAGTACACCCGTGCCATCCTGGACTCCGTCCACAACGGCGAGCTCGCCAAGGCCGAGTACGAGACCTACGCTACCTTCAACCTGCCCGTCCCCACCTCCTGTCCCGGTGTCCCCAGCGAGCTCCTCAACCCCGAGAAGAGCTGGACCGCCTCCACCTCCTTCAAGGACGAGGTCACCAAGCTTGCTGTCCTCTTCAACGAGAACTTCAAGAAGTACTCTGACGAGGCTACCCCCGATGTCCTCGCTGCTGCCCCTAAGGTTTAGAGGGTTCGAGCGATGGTTAAAAATTTCTTTTTCTCCTTGTTTCTTGTTCTCCCAAACAGGTTGAATGAGTCATTTGCATGGCGTGCTGCATTTTTTTGGTGATGATCTTTGGATCCTCTCGCCGACGTCTGCCGCTTGTATCGGGACAAGCGATGGATACCTTATTGATTTCCCCCGATTTGGGTTGTGCTTTTTTTGTCTTTCGCCATCTATCTTGGCTGGCAGAACGGAGTTATGCAGTGATATTAATGAAGAATTTCTTATACGATAGTGAATGCAATTTTTATCTCAAAATTGACCTTGTTTTGTAATCTAATCGTTGCTCCTCGTAATGGTCTCGTTGACAATCCTAGCCCGCGAATGCTTGTCTTCTGTTGGAGGCCATCACTAAATGTCTAGGATACGGCTGGAGATCCTGTGTCATGAATAACCATCACTAGCCCTGAGCGTAATAGTTTTTGAAGCTTATCTGGTGACTGGTCTCTACCTAGGTATACTACGCGGTGGTGCATCTCGGGCGGAGACCTTCATCAAGAATGCATTTCGTGCTCTTCAAGTTACCATATACAGGCAACAGATTGTCTAGTACAGGCTTATGACAAGTGAAAAGATGGAGAGCTAGTAGGTGAAGCGTCGACAGGATCTGACAACCTGGGGTTAAATATGAAAAGTGCGTCAGTTCGTCACATCTAATTCTTTATATATATCTATCTAGCTATAGCACTAATAAATGGAAGAAAATCAGATATCTAGGAAATACCTAAGAGTATGTCTTGGAGACTAGTAATAGACTATTAAGAATACTATATGAAGTGAGGGGTGAGGTTTAATGTGAAGTGAGGCTTAAGTGAGAAGGTATAACTACTAACCCGACTAGATGAATATGTTTCACTTCTAATAGGTACGAAATATACCGCAAAAAAACATAAGTGAGTGACTTTATCTTCTAATGACTTCTTATTTATAAAAGCTACTTTGTTGGTAAAACACTGGTATGTAAGACCTCCTAGAAGCCTTATATTTCTATTCCTATATATAACTTGCCTTTTTAAGGTTGATATAAATGACGTGAGCGATATATAATTAGTGTCTGGCATCTTTTTACTATATCATGGGCTATTTTTACCTTGCTGTCGCTAGCTTGTCCTGATATTAAGGGATATACTTTCCTCTACTACTCTCGTTCGGTCCCATGCAGTCCAAACCCTGACTCAGTACGTTGGCACCGTTGATGCAACAAATCGCGAAAGTCAAGGAAAGCCGGCGCCTACCATGTTGCTTCGAAATTCAGATCCCTTCAAGAGGCGTGCACGCTTCTGCAGTTGTGGAGCTCAGCGAGGACATGCGACGCACCATCACTTCGGGTTACGACAGCGACACTCGCTGGAAGTCCCTGATCGACACGCTGATCGATATGGACGCATCTCAGGACGCTATGAAAGCCAGGCTGCCCTACTCGCTCCACGATGACGGCCTGCTCTACTTTCACCCCTCGACAGGCGAACCTTCCCTCTGCCTGAAAAATCGATGGCAAAGGACGTCTTCACCTTAGTCCACGATGAAAAAGGCCATCAGGGTCTCGATGCCGCCTGGCAGAAGCTCAAAGGTCTCACCTTCTATAAGGGCGCCAAGCTGCTGAAGAAATATATTGAGCACTGCCCGATCTGTCGCGAGAATGCTGTCCCGCGTCACAAACCATATGGGTCCCCCCAACCCCGTCACGCATGATCCAGAGGAAAACATTTAGAATCGGCATGACATTGACGATGTTCCCTCGGCCATCGCTCTCTACTGGTGTGGACAATGTCAGTCCAGCGACTCGAGCACTCCGATTTACGATGAAATCGACAACTCCGAAGTCTCTGTACGCGTCGTTGTCGAGCCCCTACACTTAACGGTGCTGTATTTCCCATTAAATTCCCGGAGACCTCGATCGCCTTTTCGGTCCAGCAGAGGAGGAAGAGCCCAGCTACCTACCTAGGAGGATGTCTCTTTTATAATTATGACGACGCATGCCCAGAAATGCGCAGATTGGCCCATCACCGCCAGGAGCGACTGATATGCTCTGCCTGCCAGGAGATACTTTCGACGATTTCCACATGAAGCAATTTGCTAAGGCCGCTGGCATCAAGCTGGAGCGGCACAGACCAATCTGGACCAATGACTGGACCCCAGTCCATACCACGGGAAACAGAATTTCGGCGAAGGACATAGCTCGTTTCCCTTTATACGTCAAGTATGAGCGGGACGACCAAGGAAAATTGGTCCTGCCCGACGATCACAATGTTCTCCTAAGCGATGAGCTGGTCTACGCAGCCATGAAGGAGCTGGCGCAGAAGAAACGCGCCGAATTTCGCGCTGTATGGGACGCCAACGGCGAACCTCGGGCTAGCCGCGTGCCGCAGGACCCGGCCCCGCGTATCGACTTCCACGGCCTGCCCTGTGCCCCGATTTGGAAGAGATATTATGCGTTCGTCAGGCTCCGTGCCGCCGCTAAATACGGGTATCTGATGGCGGCTAAGGCAGATTTACAACTGAAGTCTGAAGACCCAATTTTCACCCGCTTGTCGGACGCGCCGGTCTTCCTCGTGATCGGTCAAAACCTTGTTGACACCATAGAATGTGCCTGGCAACCGAATACCAGCGGAGAAACGCTGAATTCATGGGTTGATGGAACGTTTCTTGAATAAAGGACGCTGGGATTCTTCCTTTTCTACCGCTATCAGCAGGGTCGTGGCTAGCTAGTATGCACTCATTGCCTAGGGGGTCTTACACAATTTCTATCATTCTGCTTAGTTTTCATGCTACCACAAGAATACAGGAAGACACTTTAAGTGTAGGACATAAATCAACAGCCTCTGCTGTCATTATGTACCGCTGGGAAGTTCGTAAATCGGCAACACCTGGGTATGTAGATATGTAGCTGTATAATGGAGTGTGAAATGGAGGTTGTATGGTTGGAGAAATTAGAAGCTGAGACGATGAGGTCTAAAGGTAATTCATGTCTCTAACTCGCTCATAGCTTGGCTGCAACTTCTACATTCTAGCTCAATGTTGACTCTTGAAATGTGTGCACAGTGTTATGTATGGCAACATAGCACCAAATTGATTCCTAGCTCATCAGTTGCTGTCCAATGGGGCTGATACGAACAATATTGCACGGTATATGATCGCGAATTGCACCGTTTGAGCGAATCATGCCCGCATCCCGCTTCACATGCTCCATATGCCCCTGGGCATGCATGCTATCCGACGTTTGCTGATCCGTACCGGTCTGTGATACTTTAACGTATGACGCCGGCATCTACAACATGAACCGGGGTTGATTCTATATATAATCATAAGAAAGCCGGGAAGAGTAAATAATAGGGGTAGATGGAAAGGGGGTATGAGAGTGAGGTAAAGGAAAGTGAGATTGTTAAGGGGGATTGGTGAAAGAGAATGTATGGCAGTCTGCACCACTGCGACTACTGAAACAAATATACGGCCGTATAAACGACCAGCTGTTCTTATATACTACCTATGTAGGTATAAGTCGAGTGGGAAGAGGATTGGGGTAATGTAGGCGGTATCCCGATTAGGTCGGTGGTCATGATCCATGGAGAGTCCCTCAAAACCTTCGTACCCGCTCCTGCAACCCGTCCCCGGCTCCTCAATACGATATCCCCTGTCTAGGAAAGCCACACATAAGAAGCATTCCCGAACTCCTATGCCGGAAGGCTGGTGGGTCCAAATCGAGGCTTGAGGCTGGTGGAGCTCCCGACTTGCCGAAAACCCTTTCCGCGGAGGGAACTAGGAGTGAAGATGCGCTTTGGGTTTGATTGATAGATTGCGCGTGGGAGCTCCTCAAGGCCGAGCTAGGCACGGAGTGGATTCCGCGGGAGATACCCCAGAGAACATTCGGCACTTAGGCTTTCACAATTGGCTGGTGCGTAGTAGCTCCAGCGTTGGTTAATACTGGCTACAAGGAACGACGGAATTTATCGTCGACGGCGGTTTCCGAGATAAATCTGAGTTCCTTTTGGTCGGAGAAGATGCAAATAGCTTAATAAGTTAGTAGGCATCGGAGCATCGGAGAGGTCCGTGGATATGCACTGAGTCGTTGGGGATTCAGTCTTCACTGTACTTTGAGGTCCAGGACTTGGTTTACACCGGCGGCCTCGTACTCTAAGAGAGATGACGATTCAAACATGGACTCCGCGGGTCCTAAACCATTACCGAACGGTGATATCCGATGCTGAGTCTCTCTTGGGCACTGTTCGTAGTTTACTCTCGCATCGCTTTGCTAAACTTCCCGCCCTACCAATTCAAACACCGAGCCCATCAATGACCCCGTCTAGTCCCCGTGGCATATCCAGGACAACTAGTCAGGGGGTTTGAATCCCCGAACGAACATATGACGATATTATCCGGAGAACAGACCTCCGCTGACTCTTACCGACTTGCCCGGTCCTCTTGAAACGACGTTGGCAGTCGACGACTTATATCCGTAATCGTCACAAATGACCAATACCGTAGACAAGATGCAGCACCAGACACGGGGTGAGAATCCACTGTAGAAGCTTACCTGAGATAATTATTGCCGGTCATCGGCGGAAACGAGCCAGAAGCAAGCCCAAACCGGAGGAATCTCTGTGGCCTAGCTCTGGCAACCCAACAATAGTAGCGGGAGCCGCAGCTCCACACAAGGGGATCCTTTAGAATCTCAATGGATGGGATTGGTCGGTGATCAGGGGATGGTGCAAAGGGGGGCCCACCGGCGTCAGCGAAATGATGCTCGGCCGATTGGACTGCCGTCCGAGTATGCTCGGATCATGGCCCGAGGGAAGCGGGAGGAAATTACCGTGGAATAGCCGATTAGACTTATCCACCCCGCCGAGATGTTAGTCACGACTTATTGGATTCTAGCCACTGTGACTGTGGCAGAGGTCCCAACAATTAGATCATAGTCCGATATACGGCTAATCCGTGCGTTTGCATCGTATATTCGACGTAGAACTGATTCTGTTGGGAGATTGTGCCGGGGATATCCTGAGGCCTTTGCTCTTGAAATATTTATCGGACATTTATTGTTGCATATGTAGATACGTAGTATATTGGTCATTGAGATATGCCCAGAGAGGTTGTATATGTGCCGGATACTTGGGTATATCAGGACGAACGGGATCCCGACAAGTTCTCGTGGGGAATCCCCAAAGGGTTTAGTGCTGGTGGGGATTCCGAGTTTAGCTCGTGGCACTAAGATATCTCGTAGTAATTGAAAGGGGATCAACGGAGTTCAACGGAGTGACAGTCCACAGTCTGTTCTATATTAGACAGTATTAGCAAGTCTTAGACACAGTTTTGAGATATCAAGAAGTTATACCCTCCTGACCTGGGTATGTGCATGTTGCAAATGACAAGTCCGTGGAATGCAGGATCGTCGAGCTATCCCCCGCATTTTGACAAGCTCCATAGCGTGCAGGCGTGTCCACGATAGTGCATTGACAATCGAAATGATGTAAATATCATTGGTCCAACACGTCAGTCCTTGGTGGAGGCCTTTGGTGACCTTCGCTCCATACTAGGGAAATGCCAGGTACTATTCCCGTGTCCCATATTGTCTCCATCTCCATACTGGGCGGGGAACTCACGGGTAGCCTTCGGTTGACGGTCGGTTGAAGGGGAATAATCTCCGGTTCGGAATGAGATCACGGTTCTATAGATTTGAGATTTGAATATATTAGACAAGCTCAGGCCCCTGTTGTCCCGGTTTGACCCTGTGTAGTTGTACCAGAGTAGTAAGTACTCCTTGAGAATCTACACACATTAACACCCCGCACCTTCTCTGTCTTGTGACTTCTTGTGTCTCCTCTCATATTTTCTCTCTCTCTCTCTGATTTCTGTTCTCCGTTCTTCAACCTGTTTGACAGCTGCTATCCTGAATCTTTCCAAGGTTCATATTAACGCAACTACGTCATCGGTGAGTACCATGGTCCCAAACATAGTCCCCGTGGCTTCTAAATCCGTGAGATCCTGCTAATTTCCTGAAAAGATTTCTAGTCAGTGTTAGTTTCTTGACTTCCTACGCCTATACGTCCTGCATTGTATTAACTTGCATTAGGACCTCAATACTTCACCATGGCATCCACTATCAAGGACAGCACCAGCAATGCTGCTGTCTCTGCACAGAACGCGACCAAGTCCACCATTGAGAATCCTACCGATTTCCTGCACCACCCGTACACCCGCGCAGCCCTGCCTTTCATCAACGGCGGACTCGCCGGTATGACCGCCACGGCCGTGATCCAACCCGTCGACATGGTCAAGGTGCGCCTGCAGCTTGCTGGCGAAGGAGCCCGCACCGGTCCTCGCCCATCCGCTCTCGGAATCACTCGCGATATCGTCGCCTCTGGCAAGGTCCTCGATCTCTACACCGGCTTGTCCGCCGGCATCCTCCGCCAAGCCGTCTACACCACCGCCCGTCTAGGATTCTTCGAGACATTCATCAAGACACTCAATTCCCGCGCTGAATCCTCAGGCCGAAAAGTAACCTTCGCCGAGCGTGCTGCGGCAGGACTGTCCGCCGGCGGAATCGCGGCCATGATTGGAAACCCAGCCGACTTGGCCCTCGTGCGCATGCAGTCCGACGGTCTCAAGGCCCCCGAGGCTCGCGCTAACTACCGCTCCGTCTTTGATGCTCTCGCTCGCATCACCCGCACCGAGGGCCTCGCTGCCCTGTGGGCTGGTGCTACGCCTACGGTTGTGCGTGCTATGGCCCTCAACATGGGTCAGTTGACTTTCTTCGCCGAGGCCAAGCAGCAGCTTAAGCAGCACACTTCTCTCTCCACTCAGAATCAGACTTTCGCTGCTTCCGGAATTGCCGGGTTCTTTGCTAGTTTCTTGTCTCTGCCTTTCGATTTCATCAAGACCCGTCTTCAGAAGCAACAGAAGGACCCCAAGACTGGCTCGCTTCCTTACAAGGGCTTGGTGGATTGTGCGCGCAAGGTTGCCAAGGATGAGGGTTGGTTGCGCTTCTACCGTGGCTTCGGAACTTACTACGTTCGGATCGCTCCTCATGCGTTAGTTCCCCCCACTATTTTACCCCGGTTTTTTTCCCCACTGACTCGATCTGCAGAATGGTCACCCTCATCGTGGCTGATTATCTCAACCTCCTCACCAAGTAAACTTGCTTGACCGAGTTTTGAGAGCCTGGAGTTTCGAATTTCATTCTTTTACATTGCTCTCCGATTACACATCGCATTGACCCATTGCTCAGTTACGCGATTTAATATTCTCACCACGCCACAAAGTCTCTTGATAGACACCGTCTGCTATTTTTAACATCCATGGGAAGCGCAGCGTCCGGGGGAATACAGACAATCCACCCCGAGACATCTTATGCTCCGTTTGGTCTGTGTGCATCGCACAAACCCACCCTCCCTATAACGAGAAATTACACATGGTAGATCTGGTGCCTGGGCATTCGGAAAACATGATACCGGTGAAGGGCCATTCCGACTTGCAATTTCCTTTCCTTTCCCTGGGAAGAGAGATGAAAAGATGTCGGGGGAGAATACGCGGTTGGCCGGTCTTTTCCGCGGAAAGCCAGCGACAACAGAACACAACTCATTGTCTTTGTCAAGTCCTTGCTCATTGCCTTCTTTTCTTTTTCTTTTTCTTTTTCTTTTTCTTTCGTGTTTTCGGCAAGCGAATACCCCCTTGTCTGGCTCTGGTTCTTTGCCTCTGTCATACTTTACGTCATGGTCTTGGCTACGCTTGAGGTAGAGTTGATAGATAGCTTACTTGCCTATCTCTCTCTTTCGTTTTTCTTCAATAGTAAAACAGTCTAATATGTCTCTGGTTCATGTAGGCTTGTATTATTCAAGGGCTATGGATAATGGTCTTCTTAGTAACGGGATAAAGGACTCTTCTCATCGTTGCGGCAACTCCTCTGTTTTGGATAATCGCTTTCGGACATGTTGCATTGGTGCAAATGACGTGTAACTTGGAGTACCAGAGGAAATGACGAAGGTCTCTCGGGCCTAGGTAGACTTGTGGGTACGGGGCCTTTACTGACCTGCAGCATAGAACTCATTACCAACGTTATTGACATCAGCCTTCCGGCAATTTTGTCGTCCAGTGGAATAAACCCTTAGACATAGGCAAAGTCGGCCCATTTATTTATGTGAGTGTATTCATTACAATAGCTACAATGGCGAAGCAGAAGGCCTACAGAATAAAAACACAAATAAGGAAAGACATCTCATCGTGAAAGTGAAACTATCCACTATTGAAACCGACTTCGTAAAAATAGAGACCCAAAGTGCACCGGCAATACAAGCCAGACGGGAATCACAAGGGGGACACCATTAAAAAAATAAAAGACCACAATCAAGACTATGTCCCGATACCGGCGCACTTGCATATCCATCACAGAGCAAGAAGACGCCTCGCAAAAAAGAGAAAAAGATCCCGTTCCATCCAATTCCCTTCGAGTTCATATTATCTCTGATTAGATCTTATCATCGCCAACACGCTTGGACTCAACAGCACCAGGCGGCAGGACGTCCTCGAGCGTCTCGCCGGTGCCCTCAAGCTCCTCCTCCACGGGAACAGAGTCCTTAATCTTGAAGAAGACGACAGGAATAGCGACGATGATGGAGCCGCACAACAGACCAAAGTTCGAGGCGTATTCGTTCATGAACGGGATCTTTCGTGAATCCAATGACCACATGACCGCTGCGCCGGCAGATTGCAGGCCTTTGTAGAAACCGGCCAAGTTGGCGAGTTTGCGGCCGGAGTTACCGAGGGCGCCCATGATCCTAGAAGGACAATGTTAGTCACGAGGTATCGCAAAGAACAAGGAGCGAAATTTACCAGTAGACAATACCCTGCCAAACAGCATCGTACATGCCGTAGAAGAAGTACAGGAACATGGGACCAACGTAGCCCTTGGTACTCCAATCCCAGCCCTTGAAATCCGTGGTCTTGGGGTCCACATCCTCACGCGTGTACCTCACCTGCCAGGCATACCCACTACCCCAGATAACGACGGTGAGGATGAAAAGGATGACCAAGGCCGCCTTAGCACGGACGGAGCGACGAACCCGTTCCATATCAAGAATAGGGCCCATGATGACAGCAGCCACGATCTGAGCAAACCAGTACAGGAATCCATTGAGGGCCTTGGTGCGGGTGTTGAAGTAAGCGCCGTTAATGGCGTTCTGCTGGTACGTGTAGAACCAGTTGGAGGACCAGAACATGGGGAAGAGGAGGATGATCCACGGTTCCGCGCGGAGTGTATCCCACAGCCCGACGATCTCGGATTTCCACGAGGGGTTCTTCATCAGGATCACGCGCGAGCCGTCGCGACGCACGACTTTCTCTGCGTCGCAGAGACACAGGGCAAGACAGGCGCCTATGAACATGAGTACGATGAAGGCGATGTAGGTGCCGTCGCCGACGGTTTTGTTCTCCTTGACATTGATGTTTTGGCCCAGGGGGATCTTTCAATTGACGTATTAGTTGTTGTTTATGGAAGCCAATTGGGGGTATAGGGCTGGAAAAGGGACCGGGCTGGTCTTACCAAGCTACCAATACAAGCGCCGACGTTGAAAATGGCCCAGAACCAGGCGAAGTAGCGACCCTTCTGTTGCTCGATCGGGTAGGACATCATGATGGTTCCTTGGGCGGCCCAGAGGAGACCTGCGCACACACCGAGTAAGGCGCCGGCGAAAATGTTGAATCCGGGGACATATGCATGTTCGGAGACCAAGAGACTAATGGAGTAAATGCAGTAACCGATTCCGCCGAATGAGAGGGAAAGACGCACGCCGAGACGGTTGACGAATGTTCCGGCGAAGAAACCCACTACGGCGAATGTACTGTACAGTGCGATGTTCTGTTGTTTGTTAGAGAATGTACGACCAAGTCGGAGTGTCGGAGTATGAGATGGAATGAGTGGGGGGAGATAAGAGGAAAACAAAAGTCCCAAGCAAATCGTACCATTTTATCGGCCAAGCTGTGGTCGGCCTTGCCGCCACCGCCCAATCCGCTCAGGGCGTTGAACATGCCTGGACAGAGGAAGCAGACGAAGGCGACCATGCCCAGCTGGATGCGCGGAGAGGCATACCAGCTCGTTGAGAACTTGCCGATCTTACTGGACTTGTACATCCATCCTGCGGGTCGGGGGATGTGTTCAGATTCGGAGGAATATTGCGGAGGAGCCTTCCGTTCATCCATTATGAATGAAGGCGGGAGACCGCAGAAGAATAGACGATAAAAGGTGTGGGAATATTAAGAGGTGTGTGAGTGAGAAGGAAGATTAAAAAGGAGACATTGAGATCTTAAAAGCAAAAAAGTAAAAGATAGCAAGTTTGTACGATGTACCCCCAGAGTAGGCAAGACCAAGTCCAGATTACAAGAGATAAGTCAATAGTCAAAATAGTGTATGTTGCAGGGTAGCATTGGGTTTGATCACGGGCTGAAGCTACCTAGGTAGCTTTATGTGGCTGGCTTTAAGAAAGGACCAGGCTTCGATAGTTTATGAGAGATAGCCATTGGTAAGTACACAATTAGGGGCTCGTACTTTGCGGGGGTGATAGAGGCGCTATGATATTAGTGTTACACCCTGATGGCACTGTTTCCCCTAGGCCGGTAGACCTTGTCGCGTGAGACTGAGACGAGATGTAGTATTTGTAGGTCATCGAGGTTACTATGGGGCTTTTTCGGCTAATAGAGTTAAGAGATCTTTTAGAGTCACATCCCGAAAATATTAAAACAGGAAAAACCATTGGACTTGGGGGGAAAAGACTATCGTATAAGCGATTAATGAGAACGAGGGACGCTAAACTTGAAGCAGCCATATCCTTACTAGTAGTACGTTTGATTGGTTGATGGATTGATTGGCCCGGGTCCCACAGGCCAATCCGCTGGCTCAACTGCGGGGGAGTGATCAAAAGGGGACTAGCGTGATCCTTCTCGTGAATTCTAGATTTCAGATATTTGACATCTGCGGTCACCGCATTTAGATCTATAAGATATACCTACCTAGGTAGATGTATCTGACGATCTGAGACTCTATTCTACGTAGCACAGATACAGTAATCTTTAAATCTAGGGAATTTCTTAAAATAAATCTCCGAACATCTACTTGAACCGTTTCATTCTCGGCTTGATGGAAGGGAACTTCATTTAAAAACGCTCGAACGGTATCATGCATATCAATCACTCTCTTGGCTTTCTCCTTCCTCATCCTCGGACTCACTCTCGACTTTGGGTTCGATATCACTGTCGCTGCCTTCGGTGTCTTCGCTGTTGTCCCCACTGTCGTCTTTATCCTGTCCTTTCTCAGTCTGCGCATCTGCTGGTCCCTCCTGAGAACCTGCAGCCTCGTTCTGCCCTTCCTCACTATCCACATCGTCATCTTCCACGTCCCCATTCTCTTCTTCGCTCTGCCCTTCTTGAGTCTGCCCTTGTTCAATCTCGACCTCTTCGCTCTCCACTTCTTCGCTCTCTTCTTCATTGCCCGGTTCCTCAATATCCACCTCTTCGTTCTGTTCTTGTTCATTCTCTCCCTCTCCACTCTCCCCTTCCACATCCTCCGCATCCTCATGCTCAATATCTTGACTCACTGCATCGTCGCCCGACTCATCATCGGATTGAGCAGCTGGAGCAGCCTGACTGAGCGGTTCCATTTTGATACGCTGTGAGGGAGGGTTGGCATCAACATCCATAGCATCATCATCACTTCCCACGTCACTACCCAAGGTAATGCCGGTACTTCGATCCTTCTGCTTTCTCCCATCCCCTTCAAGGTGATCATCTTCTTCTTCGCGCTCCTGGAGCTCTTGAGCCCGGCGAACACGTCGTAGTAGAACAGGATCTGGCCGCAAATCGTCCGCAGTCAGCGGAGTAGAACAAACGGGACATTTGACCACATGAACGCGACGCTGTCCCCGACGAGACGCCGGGGGCGCAATAGTCGTCGGGCTGCGGTTGATCATATCCATAATGGCCTCGCGCTCGAAGCTATGCGGGCATTTCGTGCTCGTCACTGGATCTTGGTAAGGTGTGAGAGTCAATGGGCAGTTGAGGGAGATGCGCTCGCGCTCAATGGCAATGTCATCGTCAGAGCCGGCGGGTGAGACGCCACGGTTCCGGTTGCGTGTACGTGCTGATGCCCCTGCTCGCGCATTCCTATCTTCCATGTGCTCGAACCATGTAGATGAGTGGGGCAATGGCGGAACGTCGTCGCCGGGGAACTTGGAGTCGTGTACCATCCGGTAGAAACCGATGTAGGAGTTATTGCTGGCATATCTAGACCGTAGTTGTCAGCATTTTGGCCTTCAAGTATAACAGCCACATCCCATACCTCTCGGTCAAAGAAAGCTCATTCCACTTCTCAACGCCCTCTGCCAATTTATCCTCCAGCTTGCGACTAGGCGGGTTCTGCGCATTGCGCTCCCGCATCTCTATCTCTTGTTCGTCTTCATAATCAGCATCGGTAGGATCCTCAGTCCCATCGGCGTCATCGCCATCATTGGCTCTCTGCCTTGCCCGCTGCTGACGAGTCTGTCTCACCCCCAAAGCAGCAGCAAGAGTCTCGCCCTCCTCCCTTTCAATTTGACTCATCGCATCTGTCAGCCCCTGGAGCTTTATTTCTGAATCGACAATAAGTCGTGTCTTCTCCTCCATTCGTGCAGTAATAGCATCAACTCGAGCCTCTGCCTCAGCAAGCCGCTGGTACTCCTCATTGGCTTCGTCGTCATCGACATCCTCGTCGCCTTGACGCCGGCGCGCTTCCTTTGATTTCTCGTACCGCGTCCTGGCATCACTAAGGCGCTCGTTTACTTCACCACCTGAATGTGTGAGTTTCTCGGCGGCATGTTGGAGGTGTGTGCGGAGGGTACGGAGGTGGTGTGATGCGAGGAGGGCGGCGATCTGGCGCTGGCTTTCTACTGTGAGGGGCGCCTCGGGAGTCTCGTATTCTGGCAGGGGTCTTGCTTCTGAGACTGAGCTGTGGGCTGTGCTTCGTCTGCGCGATTGTGCTGATTGTGGATGGGACTGAGATAGCGTTGAGGGCCGTCGACTTGGTGTTGCCGACATTGTTGTTGAAGGGAAAATCCTGGGTCGATAGAGCCGGATTGCCGGGGCTTTATGCTTTGCGAGTACAGGGTTCCCAAGCGTTGACAAAGAAAGTCCAAGTAACAAAGCGCATCTCGAAATCCCGACGCGAGACGCGATGACGCTAGTCCTGTTTGGGTTACATATAGGAGCGATAAGCCTTATCAGTTTGGAGTGGGCCTTGACATTGGAAGTACTATATCGAGTACACTACTCCGTCGTTCATTTTAGCAAATACTCTCATGTTTATCTCTCCTGCATCGTCTACACCCGTGTTCGGCAGTTTTGTGAAGCCCAGGGCTAACCATTACCGGGTGCACCTTCCCCATCATCATCACCCATTCCGTCAAGCTTTTATATCCTGGATCCAGAAGACATGTTTTGATTTCGTGCTATACAAACGTGTTTTGGAGACTGTAATCATTGATCCTGATCCATGCCATGCAGATGTCGTTGGAACTATTGTAATCTTGGTATTCAAGCATATGATCCTTTGAAATTGAGAATATAAATGCTGAGCGAGGAAGAGCGTACATGTTGGCAATAAGATATCGAAGTACATAGTATGCATGATAGCTTATACCTTGTAGAAGCAGTATGCATGGTAAAAGCCTAGCAATATCATCCGTTAGTAGTTTAAAAAAAGCGACGAACACAAAGGGATTACTCACTGGCAGCCTCCTTCTCTTCCTCTGTCATATTTAAAGCACCAGTCGTGCGGTCTCTAACGCCCATCCTCTCACTTAGCGGGCCGAGCTCCGGATGATTCTTCTCATCCTCCCAGATATCCAAAAATGGCTTGCGGTATTGTAGTTCCAGGTTGTAATCCTCGGTCAAGCTGGGTGGAAGGTTAGTTATGAATGGTAAATGCGATGATCGCCGACACTTACGCTCGGAATGCCTCCCATGGGACAACATATTCGGGAACTTCTTCCACTGCCTCCTTCATGAAGTAACTGTACTTCCACCCGAAAGGCGGCCGGAAGACTCCATCTTCGGGGGTTGGACCAGGGAACTGAACGCGGTAGATATCGTTGCCCCATTGAGCCCGCTCATCCTCTTCGACTTCGCCATCCTCGGGGCCTTCCGGTTCAGCAGGTTTGGCAGCCTCCCGCGCCTTGCGCTCCTTATGGAACGCAGACACGCGGCTGGTAATGACGTCCGAGTTGGGACAAACACCAAGGAAACGACCGCCTTTCTTCAAGCAACCCGCCACATTGCTGAGCATTTGGCGCGTCTTCTCCTCAGTCTCAAAGGCATAGTGAATGGCAAACATAGATGTGACGACATCAAAGCCGCCACCGCCGTAGCGAGACGCCATGATGGATCCACCGGGGCCGGCATTGGCATCAATACCAACCCGCTGGACGATGTCGATATCGCCCAGCCACTCGCCAAAGCAGTCTTTCGGGTAGAACTCGGCATGGAAAATCGGCTGGGGAGGTCGACGGCCACGTTGACCGCGGCCCGAGCGCATCTGATCGTACCGACCCCGAGCCTGCTCAATAGAGATATTGGCAGGGTCAAGACCGACATAAAGGTCGACCGCCTGAGGTGCCAGCTGCCACTTGCCCAGATCGCCACCCTTACCGCAGCCCAGATCGAGCACAAGAAGCTTTTGATCGGCAGAGGGCGGCGGCCCTTGGCTATCATCCGCCCAGTCCTTGCTATCCTCGAATCGCGCGACAAATGTCTCATCGGGAGAGAACTTCTGTATCAGAGAACTTTTCACCCAGTTGTTGAAGCTTCGTAGCCCCTTGATCTTGCTCTCTGTCTTCCGCCACTCGCGGCCTCTCTCAGGAACCGCGTTGTAGTGTTGTCGGACCACGTCCGTGACGCCGCGCATCTGAGAGTTGCGCATAGCCTCTTCCTGTTCTGCACGCTCACGCTCCTCCTGTTTGCGTCGTAGTGTTTCACGGTCTAGGAGACCTTGTCGTGCTCCGCCACCCGGTCTCTTGCGTTGACGCGGTGCATCGGGGGAAGGAGAACGGCGTGGTTGTAGTGGCGATCGAGAGCGTCGGTCTTCGCGTGGTGGAGCGCCGCCGGGACTGCGGGAGCGGTTGCGTCGTGAGAACACTGATGGCGGAGTTCGGCCTCGCTTTCGGAGGGCTTGGTGTCTCTCTTGGAGCCTCTTGCGCTTGGATGCTGCGCTTGATAGTTGGTTCGATCCATCTGCCGCACCGTCTCCTTCGATGCTTCTGTGTCTGCTGGTATCTGATGGAGGGTTGCTGGTATTCGTACGGACAGGTGAGCGGGGGGTGGAGCGCCCAGTAGCTCCATGATGAGCTCCGTCTCCATTGGGATGATCCATGGCGACGTGGTTAGAGTTGTGGACTCGTCAAAGAAGTGATTTGGGAGAACAATGGTCGCGAAGACCTGGGAGGAAAGAAGGGAACGTGTACGTGTAAATTAGAATAATGTCCGAAGAATGGAGATTTTTAAGCTGATTTCATAGAAACGATGCCTCCAGAGTTGTGGAAGTCAGAGTTATATCAGAGCAATGGCCAGCTGGGGGTCCGAAGAAAGTCCAATGAGCTCCGGATCTCGGCCAATCAGAGCGATCCAATCCAACCCTAATTCCCATTCATCTGTCTACGTTCTCTCAGTGACTTCTTAATATTACGGTATCTAGGTATGAATATGAGATGGATGTATTCTTATTATTGTGAAGTGTCGTGTCTCACAATGACAGTAAATCGAAGCTATCTGAAAAAAATCCAGCCGCTGAAAGATGCACTTTGACCCTCTTCATAAAACCCGCGCTCCCAATTAATGTAATATTGAACCAGAATGAAGACCAGAATGCAAGATCATTGAGGCAAGACGGCTTTCCGTTTTGGCGACTTGGCCGTCAAAACCTGTCTTACTCGTCGAATTCTCGCCCACCACTCGCGATCTGCTTTCTTTTTCGCATCCGCGTTTTCCTCTTCGCCTGCCGTCTCGGTTGGTGTCCCTACGTCCGTCCGCAATGTATCGGTGGAGGCCATGCTGCGGACTCTCCGGCGGTGTTTAACCTTAACGGCCTCGGCGACGACCTGCCACCCAGCGCGTAGTTCCGCCAAGTTCTCGTTGGGCCGGCCAGTGCCGCTTTGGGCTACCTTGTCAATCCAGGGACAATACTCCATGTGCTCACCAGCTACATCGAGGGAAGTGTAGACGGTCACGTCTCCGTTTTCTTTGGGTTTGTACATCCATAATCCCAGGCGACGGAAACACGCACCACACCCGACTAATCCGGCAGCTCCATCGGAGGCGGTATCCCAGCCGAGCAATGCCAGCGCCAGTGCAACTCGATTAACAACAGCTTTAGGTGTTTCTGTTGAGTCTCGGTTGTCGGCGTTTGCAGGCTGCGTCTCTCCGTTGGTGGATGCAGCAGCTTTCTCGGCCTCTTTGAACCATTCGTCGGGAAGTCCTTTGATAAGTACATCGAGGTCAAGCCCTTCCGGAGTTTGAATGATATCATCAGCTGGTAGTTTATCGCCCATCTTCGAGACGTTTGTATATCGCTCGTGAAGTCCCGATAGGGCAGCATCATAATTGGTCATAGGGAGATGTTGGATAGTGGCTAATCTGATGTTAGGCATGGGACAAAAGGCATGCAATTTCAAGATCAAACTCACCATCGCAGCTCTTGTTTCGCCAGGGGCAGTTTTCGCCGTGAGCACTACTTAGCATTTTCGCATACTCATCCACCAGCCTCGCGCCTGTAGATATAGGTTAGCATATAACCCCATTCAGTTCGACCAGCAATCTATAGTGGCGAAACACTCACGGACTTCCTTCCGCTCCTCCACCTTCTCAATGTCAAAACCATCGAGCTCGTCGATTTCGTCGGGAAGCTTCACAACAACTGCACCGCCACACTCGCTCACACAGGTGACGCGCATAACATCCGTACATATCCAGCCACGCTTCGCCCATTGTACTTCGTTGATAGGAGACGGCTTTGACGTCCATCGGTCAACACGGCGGAAGGTCTCTAACCGCTCGAGGAAACGTTCACGGTCCCAAGGGACAAAGCTTGGGCGCTTATTCGAATTTGCGGAGGCTATTCGGTGTGCTGGTCGTGAGATCTTGTGGATTGAGTTGCGCACCGCCGTGAGCTCCGAAGGGTCGGCACTGGCCAAGCGTACTTTCTTGATCGATAAGTTGGCGGAGAGACGGTCTTGAGCCGTCGTGGGCGTCGCAGGGGCTGGTTTAGGCGCGTTGTCGGAGGTAAGAGGCTTGGATATTGATTCGAGAACGCGGTGAAACTTCCGCTTCTTTGACTCCAGAGCGTAGGACATATTGGCGCGACTCTGGGAAGCAAGTCAAGTGGTGCGGATCAATACAATGCGGATGGTTGGAGCTGCGGCGATCATAACGCCCGAAGTGTATCCGCCTGAGGCATCAACATCGATGCTGCATACATGGATAGTCACGTTCAATTCTAAATCATGCCATATAGAAGCTAGTAGTCTCTCAATTGGCAATTTAATTCTACTGTCAACTATTGTGCACTGTTGACAGTGCTATTCCACTCCGACAAATGCTCCACTGCTGATTGGCCAAGGCATTCCGCAACATCGTACAATCCCCGAACTTCACCAACTTTCTTCTTTCACTCATCCGCCTGAACTATGGCTTCCCTGGGGAGCTCTCTGTCGCTATGGCGGAGCGCCGCGCCTCGTTTAGCCAAGGACTTCTTCACATCCCAATGCCTCCCAAATCAGGGATACGCAGCCAGATCGATCCGCCAATTTGGTGCCTTGCAGTTCCGTCAACCAAGCAAGATTCAATCCACGCTTCTGAACAATAAGAAATTTTTCACCTCCAGTCTCAAGCGTTCAAATACTGCACCCGCCGTTGCAGAGGCGGTCCAAGAGGGCGGCGCCAAAGCCAAATCGAGCTTCCCCAAAATTAGCGACAAGACCGTTGCCTACTGGCTTCTAGGCAGCGCGGCCAGTGTTTTTGGAATTGTGGTCTTCGGTGGCTTGACACGTTTGACAGAATCAGGGTACGTGGGCTAGGCTGCTTTGGTCTTCACAAAAAGTGAGCTTCGGATGCTAACGGGACAAATTTTTGGCACAGATTGAGCATCACCGAATGGCGACCTGTTACTGGTTCCCTCCCCCAATGAACGCGGAACACTGGGAGGATGAGTTCGCAAAGTACCGCGCATCTCCCGAATTTCAATTGCTTAACCCCAACATGACCCTATCCGAGTTCAAGTCGATCTACTATATGGAATGGATTCACCGGCTCTGGGGCCGGTTTGTCGGAATCTCATTTGTTCTACCTGCAGTATACTTCGTCGCTCGAAAGAAGGTCTCCACGCCCATGGCATGGCGTCTCTTCGGAATTGCTGGTCTTATTGGTTTCCAGGGTTTCCTCGGCTGGTGGATGGTCAAGTCTGGCTTGAAGGATGATCTCTTTGCTCCGGGCAGTCACCCTCGAGTGAGCCAATATCGTCTGACTGCTCACTTGGGCGCTGCTTTCGTTTGCTACGTTGCGATGCTGTGGAACGGTCTTGCTATTTTGCGGTCCAACCGGTTGATGGCCGACCCAGCTGCTGGAATTAGCCAACTGAATGCGCTGCGCGACCCGAAGCTGGCCTTCTTCCGCCGCTCAGTCGCCGGTATTGCTCTTTTGGTCTTTACGACTGTCATTTCAGGCGGTCTTGTCGCTGGTCTTGATGCTGGCCTTATCTACAACGAGTTCCCGTGGATGGGCAAAGGACTAGCACCTCCAAAGGAGGAGCTTTTCGATGCCCGCTACTCCCGCCACGAAGACCGATCCGATCTTTGGTGGCGCAACATGCTTGAGAATCCTTCTCTTGTTCAACTTGACCACCGCATGCTCGCAATGACCACCTTCACCACCATTTGCGCGTTGATGGCTTACACCCGCCGCTCCCCCACCATGAAGCGCTTCCTGCCGGCACCTGCTAGAAAGGGCGTCCACGGTGTGTTCGCGTTCGCCTGTTGCCAAGTCGGACTCGGTATTACCACTCTTCTCTACCTCGTTCCTACGCCGCTTGCCTCCGCCCACCAGGCTGGCAGTTTGTTCCTCCTGACCTGGGTCATGGTTTTGGGCAGCCGAGTCTGGCACCCGTCGCGTACAGCTAAGCTTTTGCAGATGGCTGCGAAGGCTCGATCCCAGCAGCTTTCTGGCGCTGCTGCCTCTGCTGTGAAGAGAGTGTAATAACCTTGCCTCTCGAGTGTATGAATATGTCGGCCAGGGTTGATTGTGACAGTCAATGCCCTTTGTTATTGATACCATCTCCATTCATCGGTTGACTCGAGCGCTTCTCGAGTCTTGTTGTATAAATAGCATTACTACTCATCCATTGTAAAATTACATTTTGAACTAAAACAAAGTTCATTGCTTGATTTACCTAAGTCAAAGTCGATATCCCAAAAACGCGCCAATCTGTCCCTTCTTTTTCTGCTTTTCTTCTTCTTTCTCACTTTCATACTTCTTTGTCCTCATCATCCATGTCTTCACACTTGTTTCCCACCATTTTCTGACATTTTGCAGATCTCAGTGATACTTCCTTGCTCTCATCTGTCTGCTCAAATCCACAGCCACTTACTCCGCCATCTTGGTAGAAGGCCTCGCAGCACGCGCAGGGTTCCGTCGAGTTATGACATACCCAATAGGCAAACCGTCCTCACCAATAGGAATATCAGACTCATCCTGAGCCCACTCCTCATCCCCAATAACCGACATCGTCATATCAGAATCAGTAGACAAAGCATCTCCCTGATGCTTCAAGACTCGGCTACGCACTGGGGCCACTTTCTGTCCACTTGCAGAACCTTTCACCTCTCCGGTGGTAGTAGGCATTCCGGTTCCGGCTCCGTTACTGAAAGATCCAAGATCCAGCAAGGTTTGCGCAGCCCTGACTTCAGCAATTGACTTGGAAGGTGGGCGATCTTGAGTCCCATCCACCGGCGGGGAAGATACCGGCATATCGCCGCCGCCCTCGGGGACATGAGTAGCTCCAAACGAGGCGTGTGTTCTGTCTCCGTTTCGATCGGTCAGACACTTGCGGCAGACTTGCCAGCCGCAGTTCTGGCAGCGGGACATGCCATTCTTGTTGCGCTTGTTGCATACATCGCACTTCGCGGTGTGGGCTGCCACTTCTGAGAAGTGGACGCCGACTCGTCGTCTCTGGGCTCGGTGGTTTGCGGCTGCGTCGCGGTTGATTCTTTGGCGGTTGATCTGCTTGTTTGGTGGTACCCGGTTTGTCGGGATTGGTCGAGGCGCGTTGGGGGAGATCTTTTCCGGGGTTGATGACACCTGCGTGCTTGGAGATAGGGTCTCGCGGAGGGCCGTCTGCGCGGAGCTAAGAGTTGACTGCGTTGGGGTTGGGGATGTCTGAAGTACCTGGGTTTCCTTCGGGCGTAGAGCGAGTCCAGGGAGTTGAGGGATTTGAGGGACGAGATGGTGCTCTGTGGGATGGGCTTGTTAGCTGTGTTTTCGTGCGGAAATGTGGGGTTTTGTCCTCTCTTCCTTACCTCTATCCACGTTCACATTGGGTTGGAGAACCCCAGCGGAGACCTGTTGTTCGTCAGCTATACATAGTACTCCCTGTGTCGTATATCTAGCATTTCGCACGCACATCTTGGTAGGTAAATCCGGGCTCTCGAAACGCCTGACTAGATATAAGAATGATATCTCGAGGGAGAGACGGATGGATACAAACATTCTGACTGGGGTCAGGCGGGACAAGCCATCCGTTAGCTGGATAGGGTGGATACGGATTAGGAAGGGTATTGATATCCTGGGGCGAAGACGAGGACCTGTTGCCTATTCCATCGTACATGTTGCTAGAAACATGTGAGCAAGGCTGGTTGCGCCTGTTGGCTTCGACAGACTCGTCCAGCTCTCGAAAAGATGGGAGACTCAGATCTGGGATGCGAGGGAGAGGCATGGTATGATGACCCATGATTCCAACAGAGCTGTACTCGATGGTACTTGATGATATCTGAAGTATTGCTTTGCGCAAAAAGGAAAGAAGACGATGGGGAATGTAAATGGAAATGGAAATGAAAATGGATATGTGGTGAGTGTAGATAAAAGGCTTGGGGTTGATGAATGTTCTCAGATGCAAGTTGTATTGGGCATTGTTAAATACAGTCTCATGGGATCGGATGATGGTTTAAGGAGACTGCCGTTTAAAGGCAAGCAAACAGATCGTAACCCTCGAAAATATAGCAGAGATATACTTGATTAAATGGATCAATCTCTGGTCAACCTCATTAGAGCTAACTATCAGTGACTCCATGGCTTGCCTTCTGGCAAAGAGATATTGATCTACGTTAGTATCAACCGATTTTAAATTGAAATACAACGGATATTGTTAGAAATTGGATTGTATCGCCTAGATATTCTTGAGAGCCCATTTTATCTGTGTTTGTCAAACCCCAAGACGCATTACACACCCATAGCGTCGCCGTCCTCTTCTCGGAAGATCATGTTATTTTATTCATTTGTGGGCTGTATGGTCATTGTTAGTGATATCGGCTCGTGGAAATTTGCTGATATTAATAACATACGGATTCCTTCCTCGGGGCTGGGCTCGATACCGGCGACTTCGGCAGCAGTCTTCGGCTCGGCAGCGGTCTTGTCCTCTTTCATCATGGGGAAGGTCAACACTTCCTTGATGCTGTAGTTGTCGGTAAGGAACATGACCAGGCGGTCAATGCCCATACCCCAGCCACCAGTCGGGGGCAGGCCGTACTCGAGGGATTGACAGAAGTTCTCGTCAATCATCTGAGCCTCGTCATCACCCTGCTCCTTCTGGTTGGCTTGCTCCTCAAAGCGCATACGCTGGTCGAATGGATCGTTCAACTCAGTGTAAGCATTTGTGATCTCCTTGGTGCTATAATTTAGTTAGCTAAAATCCCCTGGAAGCTGATAGGCCAATTCTGGGCAAAACAGCCTTGGTAGCTAATATTTGGCTGAGAACTTACCAAACAAAGGCTTCGAAACGCTCGCAGAGACCGTTAATGTGTCGGTGTTTCTTGGCCAGTGGCGACATCATCTGGGGGTGACCAGTGATGAAAGTGGGGTTGATGCAAGTGCTCTCAATGAACTCACCCACAAGTTTGTCAAGCATGCGGGCATTGGTCTGAGGGGGCGAGCAATCCACGTTCATCTTCTTCAGAACACGCTTGAGGAATTCATTGGTCTCCGCAGTGTGGAGCTGGTCACCAGGAGGGAACTTTTCACCGCAGGCCTCCTCCAAAGCAGGCATCATCTCCACTCGCCGCCAAGGCGCCTTCCAGTTCACATTGTAGGTTTCACCAGTCTGAGTGTGGAATACTGTCTCATAACCACCAGTAATGTGCTTGACCAGACCGGAAACGAGGTCCTCGGTGGTGTCCATCAGGTCGAACACATCAGCATAAGCCTGGTAAAACTCACAGGTGGTGAATTCTGGGTTGTGAGTAAGGTCAATTCCCTCATTACGGAAGCAACGGTTGAGCTCCATCTGCAGAGTGGTTAGGGTGGGTATATTGCAATGTTGGGTGTTACATTATCACTTACGACACGATTGAGCCCGCCGACAACGAGCATCTTGAGGTAGAGTTCGGGGGCGACACGCATGAAGAGGTTCATGTCGTGCTCATTGTGGTAGGTAGTGAAAGGCTTGGCGGTGGCACCACCAGCAATGGCATTCATCATAGGAGTCTCAACTTCAATGAAATCACGCTTTTCGAAATACTGGCGAATGTAGGAAACAACCTTAGATCGAGTAATAAGCACATCACGTGACCGGTCGTTCATGATGAGATCCAGGTAGCGCTGGCGGAAACGCTGCTCCTTGTCCTGGAAGCCGTAGTGCTCTGAAGGAATTGCGTGCAGGCAAGGGGTCAGGAGGACCACTTCAGTGGCGAAGATAGAAAGTTCACCATCGTCACGGTTCTTAGGGTTGGTTCGACCAGGGAAACCGACGATGCCCACAATATCACCTCTGCGAAGGTGCTCGTGCTGCTCCTCGAAGGGCTTTCCGGTGGCAAATTGTGCTTGGCACATTACCTGGACCTTGACACCCTCTGAGCGGATGTCGTAGAAGTTCAGCTTGTTACCAGAGGTACGCTTGGTATAGATACGGCCAGCAACGCGAACGGTAACATCGGGCTTCTGCTCGCCCTTCTGGAGACCATCATACTCCTTGACAAAGTTGCGGAGGTCAGTGTCGACGTGGAACTTGTGGGGATAGGGATCCGGCTGCTTGGTTTCGCGCAGCTTGTTGATCTTCTTGCAACGAATCTCGAAGTATTGCTGGAATGACGCATTAATTAGCTTCAGAGGGGACTGGGCTTGATTCAATCGCAAGAGCACTAACGTTGGGAGTCAAGTTGGCCTCCTCTTCCTCGGCGGATGACTTCTTTTCGGCCTTGGGGGGAGCAGCGGCCTCCTTCTCCTTCTTCTTGGCATCCTTCTCACGCTGCTTCTGGCGTCTCTTCAATTCAGTCTTGGAGACTTTCTCGCCGGTGACCTCGTCAAGAAGAAGGTTGGCAATGGAGGCAGTAGCCTCTTGAACAGGGTTAGAATCCGCCATGATGTGTGGTTACGGAGAACAAAAAGTGGGATGGTGGGATGGTGGGATGAGGGACTGGAATTTTTGGGCGGGATCGGCATGGCGTGTGATTGGTCGATTTCTTACAACTCCCAACTCTCATGACTCATTCTTAAATTCACCCGACTCGTTCATAGATGGCAATGAGATATTTATGTAAATGATACCTTTATTCAAAATTATACTCTACTGCCCGGATGCTATACTTCTTGTCCGTTGTTGAGCATAGTTCGCGGATACTAAATGGATATGTAGGGTTTAGGGCACGGAGAGATATACATCGGCGTGCTCCCCAAGAATTGTAACCTCCTATAGCATTATATTCGAGGTTGAAGCCAATTAGATGACCATCTTCCATTTCAAGACTAACATAGTAGGGATAGCCTGGCCACAACCTTGAGTAGTCGCCACAGCCTTTTTGCTTGGTACATATGTAGGCGACACCACTGTCCATCATCGAATCACCAATAGCAACACGTGCCTGCGTTACGGTGGTATACTTCTTGTAGTGACTATTTGTATTTAAATGGACAAAGCGCTTAGTCTAGAGCTAATGCGCAGTCAGGGAGTCGTTATTTTGACTTGTTAGGGCTAGCGTAGCTGACTCAATATCCAGGCGTGTCTACATACCCTTTACTTTGGGGTGAGACGTTCCAATACAGCCAGTAGAAAGCCCAAGTTGGTTTAGAGTGTTCTCGCTGAATTGCTGGGCACTCCCGGCACTACCAAACCGGCACAGAAAATATGCTGTTTGTTCGAAACACATGGGACAGGAAGGTCCAATCTATTGTTAAAGAGGAGGGATTACCGACTTATACTTATTGTCGAGGCATAGACTAAGCGCTATGAAGTGGAAAAAACGATGAATGGCTGCCCCGAAAATGTTATAATTCCTACTACCTGTATTTCTCCAAGTATTCGTTGCCTAGCGACTGCAGGTGCTTCCTCATGTCATATACTGCCACTCGAACCTGTATAAATTCAAATTGTAGAGATCTGGCGCGGGGGATACAGTGATATATGTCTCCGGAAGAAGGGCCATAACCAGTAGCACCTGGTAGACACAACGTATGTCCACTATCTTCCATCTCTTCTTGTACCCATCGTGTACGCGAGGATCTCTGTCGTCCTTTCTTTTCCCTGTCATTTACCATTTTCGAGTTATTCCTTTGCTTGCCTTTTCTACTATCCTTATCACCCTTTTTTCATACGACCACCTCTGTTCATCATCTTCGTTCATTCACCTATCTCCTCGACCTCGACCGCGCCCTTCTCCTCCTATCTGTCAACACTAGCCCATTCCTGTCTGAAAATTTTGCCACTTGTCTATCCCTTTGGCCCCTGGTATGCCTCATCTGCAGAGGCCTTTACTCTTTCAGCCAACTTTGTCTTGAAAATCACGCTTATCTCTGACTCGTGCGACGTTCATATCCTCTGCTTTGCTTATCTGTGCCTTTGGGTATGTCTCACTTTGCCTCATTCTACTGCCAGTGACCTCCGGCTCTACTTGGTGTCTCTTGTCTTATGTGGCTAACAATCACTGCTCCAGACTTGACCACCCACTATGGGAGGCTTGTATGATCGAGTTCCGAAGTCGGAACCCAGTCCAGCCATGGGTGAGCCTGGTCTCTTCTGACAAGACTCTTCCTGCTAACTAGTCTCTGTCTTCTTCTAGCTGGATTAGCTGTTTCAATGCCGGCGTCTCATGGCCTACCTGATTCGACCTCCACTCAACCAATCCCCGGCTCCTCTCTTGATAACTTGACAATGGACATGAAGAACCTTGTGAAAAAGATCCAAGATCTCAGTCATTTGGGTATTGAGGACAGCAAGATTATGCTTCCAAAAATATGTGTCGTCGGTGACCAGAGCACCGGGAAAAGCTCCCTTATCGAGGGTATTTCCGAGATCAAGGTGCCTAGAGCCGAAGGAACCTGCACTCGATGCCCCCTGGAGATAAATCTTTCTGAAAGCGACGAAAGCTGGAAATGTGTGATTCATTTATCGCGTCGCTACATCTTCGATCCGTCGAAGCGCTCAAAGATGCCTAAGAAATCAGAGCCACTAGGACCATGGATTGCCCTTGGTGGACAGGATGATGAGCATTTCATCACGTTGGAAAACAAACAAGATGTCAAAAACGCTATCTGGTGCGCCCAGTTAGCTATCTTGAACCCCAGCACCGACTCACAGGATTTTGTCCCCGGGTCTACCGACATGGCACAGACACCGCAAGTCAAGTTTTCCCCGAATGCCGTTCGCCTGGATATCTCCGGTTCCGGACTTCCCAATTTGTCATTCTACGACCTGCCGGGGGTGATTAGCCAGGCAGAACAAGACAACGAAAGGTACCTCGTAAACCTTGTCGAGAACCTTGTCAAGGATTATGTTTCTCAAGAGCATTGCATCGTACTCCTCACGCTGCCCATGACAGATGATGCGACAAATTCCAGTGCTGCCCGTCTTGTCCGCGATATCAAGGGCGCAAAGGAACGCACCCTTGGAGTGTTGACGAAACCCGATCGTCGGCCCTCTGATGAAGCATTTGATCAATGGCATGAAATTCTGGATGGAAGCAAATTCAAACTCGGACACGGTTATTATGTCATTCGAAACAATCCCGATCCACTTGTCAGTCATGCCCAAGCTAGGAAGGAGGAAGAGATGTTCTTCGGTTCTTCCCTGTGGACAAGAGATCTTGCAGCCTTCGAAGACCGGTTCGGCACCCGACAACTTCAAACGGCATTGTCAGACCTTTTGATGCGCCAAATTCTAGGATCTTTGCCCTCCATTATTGCGCAAATCGATGAGAAGTCGAAGGCCATTGATGCAGAACTCAAAACCCTACCCAATCCTCCAACTGAAGATGTGCAGCGGATCCTTTGGGGTAAAACTTCGGATCTTGAACGGAAGATCCATGAGCTTTTCGATGGAACCCCCAGTATCGAGAACGGCTCCTCCCAACGAAAGCCGCTGCAAGAGCAGTGGAACAAAATTGTTATGGATCTCCAAACCGCACTTGCAAAGACCCGTCCCATCTTGGACGTTGCTGCGCAGAAGGACCTTGAGGACTTGGCTGAAGTTGTGGACTCAGATTGTGAGATGAAGATCGTGGGCGTCAACACGTCAACACCGAAGAAAAGAAAGTCGCCAGCGAACGGTACTCCCACATCCGAACCGGCAACTCCGAGAAGGACTGTCTACAGCACTTCTCACTTCGAAGGGTTGAAGTCTGCAAGAATTAGTTTGAAACAACTCACTGAGCTCAAGATTAGCTCCAACACAGTTGGTGTCCCCAACCAGCTCGATCCGCGTGCGATTGAAAACCTGAATAAGCGGAGCGTTGATCACTGGGAAAAGCTCATGGATATCTTCCTGAAGGCTACCCATAGCCTTGTTCACAGCATGTTATGTGAAGCTCTCGAAGAAGAGTTTGCCCAATACCACCAAACTGGGTTGTATCAGGAGCTCAAGAGAATCCTGAAAGAATTTATGAGCAAGCTTCGCCAAGTTCACTTGCAGGTGACGAGGGACTTCTGCAAGTCCGAGCGCGAGATACCGTTTACAATGGCACAAGGCCAGCACCAGGTATTGATGCAGCATGCCTCGAATGTGCTGAGAGCTCGTCGATTCAATGCTCGAGCCAATTGCTGGCTTAAAATCCGGGGACATGATATGAACGACGAGCGGATTCCCGAGAAGATCAAGAAAATTCAACCAGAACAACTCGGTCCTGACAGATACTGCCAAGAACTTGACATGATGGCCGTAAGTTTTCTGGGGGGGGATTTACTGACATTCACTAATTGTGATCATAGAGCTCGCTGGCTTACTACGATATTGCGTCTTCTCGTTTCCTGGACGTCTTGTGTCAGTCTACGCATATGAAGTTGTTCCGGGCTTGCCGTGCAAGTCTCGTCAATACACTTCGTGACGACCTGGAGATCTTCGGTGATAATGGTGAGCATACGTTTACCTGTGTTGGATACGAAGTTGGAAAATGTTGCTAATAGGTACCTTAGGTCGTGCCCGCTGCCTTGATCTCATGACTGAAGACCCCGAGCGGCAGCATCGCCGCGCTCAGTTATTGAAGGAGCGAGAGAAGTTTAGCAAAGCCCAAGAGTGGCTGGACTCTGTCCGGGATTCAGATGTGGAAATGGAAGACTCTGACCACACTGCTTTTCCAGACATTAAAGAGGACTGGTAGGTTGCAAACTTGTCGTCTCTTGGGGCTCTCATAATTACGCTACTTACACTGGTGTCGGTTGGGCCAAATATGGGCATGAAGTTCGGGGTGCATGTGAACTTCAATGATGTTTTTGAGCGTGATGGAGTGATGGAGATATGGATTAAATGGGAAATTGTAACAATGAAAAATAAAACCAAATGAATAGCCAAGCAAAATACAAAAACAATGTTCAGATTAACATCAATTGACAACAATCTATATACGGAAGCAGGCGGTTTATGCAAACTAGTCCGCGGCCATTCGTCAGCAACAATGTATTTCAACTACGTTCTAATCAGTTCATGCATCTTTCTTTTGATGACCATTTTCAGTGCCTACAATAAGATTGTGAGGAAATGCGAGTAGTACACTGTGTACTAAAGGTGTTTACCCCAGTGCGTGAAGTATTCCCGGATGCTGCTATTGCTGGAAGCGGCGTCTAATGTCACTGGTGATAAGAGCCAAAGATACCAATCGATGCAACTGAAAGAAAAAAAAAAGGAAAAGAAAAAAACCGACATCGAAAGAATGCAAATGGGTGCAAGTTAGAGACAAGCAAGATGATCGAGACAAAGTTGGCCGCGGGAATGAAAGTCACCACAAGCGATAGGCCATATCAGAGGGCAAAGAGATAGACAAAAGGAAAATGTTACAGACAGGGAAAGACTGGCATCTGCAGAGAAGAGAGGAAATGCGAGATTCAGATCGACGAGATGGATAAACAAAAAGAAATGACGAGGAACAAAGATCGGCGGATGGGAAACAGAGGGTGAAGAGGATAGTATGCAGCAAAAGGGCAAACAGAATAAGCAAGATAGCGAGAGAAGGATAGATGATAGAAAAAGGAAAGGACGCAAGAGGTTGTCACTTTCACGAGGGTAAACTAATGAGATGGGACATTGAAGACAGTCTACACCAGGTTGCAGCCAAAAGGCGCTACTGATTGGGACGATCTCTTCATTCATCGTCCGTGTCCATGTCGTCCAATTCCAAATCACCCATCATCTTGTCGGCAATGATCTTGTCATTCCTCAAGTCAACTCCATGAACTCGCCGCAAGTAGGTCAGGAGAAGCTTAGTCTTTGAGAACGGCTCATCCCCCAGGTCTTTGCCTTGGTACTCTTGCCAGGTAAGCCGTCCGGGCATTCGTGGATGGATGCTTTTATTGTCAAAGACTATGTCCGCGCACGTGTCGGTCTTAGCTTTGCCCTCATCCTTCCTACCAGCTTTCCTAAGCAAGAACGTGTTCCGTTTTTGGTAGCAGTTCCCGCAAATAATGCGATCCCAGGTGATACTGCTGTCATTGATGCGTTCGAGGGATGATTTGCCGAGTGTTGTCCACTTGTTTGCATATAAAACATGGCAATCTTCACACCTGATTTCAAGGCCTTTCAGGTGGGTAGTTGTGACCCCAAAACATCCATGCCTTTGGCCATTTATACAGCACATTTTGCATAGCCACTCTTTTAATTCCGGGTGCCATTGACGTACGGACCTCCAATCGTTGCTCGAAAGTGGCTTCATCTTCTGCTTCTGGAATGGACGATGGCAATTCCAGCAATCGTCCCTGTCCCTGCTCCTTTTCCAGTACTCGTCCGAGTTACTCTCTTGCCAACACGACAAGCACGTTGTAGCTGTCTTCCAAGCAGGAAGGTTGGTGGCTCCGCAAATTGAACATATACAACTTGCGTAGTCGTTCTGCTTGGCTTCCTTGTCAACGTCCCTTTTACGTTTCATAGCACAAGTAGCGCACCAATATTCTCCAGTCTTTCCTCCATTCTCGTCGTAAGCAGAGTGCCAGTGGCCTTTAGTGTCTTTTGCTCCACATTTTGCGCACTGCTTTTCTCTCTTTTCAGGTCGATCGGCTTGATACCTTGACCAGTAAGCACGGCAACCCGCACAGAGAACACGGTCCTTCTCGGCCGGATGCCACTCCCATCCGAGGGACTCAGTAGTGTGGCAACTTGAACATGGCCCGGCAGTTGGTCTTGCCCGGAAACTGTTGAATAAGCTACTTGGCCGTACTTTACCAACATGCCGAGATCGGTACGCATAACAGGCCGTACAGATGTACAACAGGGCCTCTTCGGACGCGGCAGAGTCAAGGTACCATGTGATCGCGCTTGTAGCGCCGCAATGGTGGCATACATGCTTGACAGACCTCCTTGCGTTGCCGGTGGTCTGTTTCAGTGGCATGGCGTGGTTCAGTGGATGGAAGACACTCAACGGTACTCCACACTCCTCCAGTACCTTTTTGTACATCCGGTCGGAGTATCCAACGGTCTTTCTTAGCTTGGGGTCCTTGCATGGCTCGTACACGTCTAGGAGCAGTATCATGACTTGCTCAAGCAAGCGAACGAGCCACTGCACGTCCGTGGGTAGAAGATCGATGTTCTCTAACTGTTGTGAGAAGACCCCAACCTGCCGGTACACTGGTACAAGCTCATGCAGGTTGGCGTGGCAGTAGAGGTACATCACCTTCGTACCGCTTTCGAGATATCGACCATAGATAAGGTTCTTGGTGCTGATCTTCTTGAAGAGGGCACCGTGGTTCACGCAACGCCCAGAAACACTTTTGATACTAGATCCGGTGTACAATCCACTGGGTACCTTATGGTCTTGTTTATTGAGACCGGTAAACTGTACATCTGCCGCCTCAAACTCTAGATCACTAGCCTTTTCGAAGCATATCAGGTAAACACCTGGATCTGATGCGGAGTGATCAATGCTCGGCAATGCCATTATGTGTTCGGGAGTTAAAGTGGCACATCCTAAGATTGCTCTCGTAGACTCGGGGATTATATCGTTGAAGATACCCATGATCTCCTCAACCGACTGTTTCCCTAAGGGCTGGACAAACTCATCGCAAAACCACTTGTCATCGGGGTCGAAGTCACCCGATACTGCTTTCTCTCTTTTTCCCATCAGAAACCTCAGTATGTTCCCCATTCTCAGGTGGAACCTGTCGAGGCGGACATCTTTGGGCTCGTCGTCAAGGTTAAACGTTCGATTTTCTGAGCAAAAGGCTTTATTGTCCTCGTCGTCGTTGTCTTGGTCGACTTCGTCCTCGTCCTCTTCCTCAAGGTCTGATTTTCGACAATATCCTTTGTTGAGTAGAAATCAATGTACTTATAAGATTCAGGCGTATCGTCGTTGGGAACGTCGTCGTCGTTTCCTACATAGTCTGACATCTCGTATTCTCCTTCTGAAACATGCTCGGGCTGGTTGAGCGCCATTGTGCCGTTCGGAAACCTTTACATTAGATGGTTAGTCCCTAAATCAAAAGAAATGGCCCAGATATCGTTGCCCTTCATGAGACAAGAGCTCTGTCACCGGTGGAGTAGACCAAAACATACTAGCAAGATGTGATGCCTTAATCTGGGCAGGCTGCGTGCAAAAGACCATAGCCTGAACGCGCGTGTTGCGAACCGGTTGTGAGCCGATAAAGCAGGTTGGATGAAGCAGAAGTAACATGTAGGTTAGACAGACAGGGTAGAAGGGATCAGAGCCTGACTGTGTATGTTGTGTGAACAGGTTGTGGGCTGTGAAGGCAGGGTGTAGTGACAACAGGCCCAGAAGGTGTATGGGGTGCGCAATCTTGGAAAACGTAGGTGTGATATACTGGCGTGTGGGGAGCATTGGTCTCGGCGCCGGTTTATGTGATTTAGGGGCAGGCAAGTCATGGGGCACAGAGAAGATTCAGTTTCCCCTCCAAGGTGTGTCTTATCTTTTGGCAACGGTCATGGCTCTCCAGTGATATTAAGCAACTATTAGGTTGATATCCGTTGAAATGACAGTTTCCGAGACGTCTTTATGCCCTTCTACTTGTTATATTCGCCGTCTCAACCTTATAGCACCTATTTATTAACAAGTGCATAGAATATAAATCTATTGTCTACATCCTACTTCACTCATAGTGCTCCCATCTTATCCGGTCACTTAGAGAATAAAACGAGAGGATGAGCATTGCTCAACTCAATGCGGCAGAGTAAAGAGGGTGTCAACGTGAAAAGCTCAGTGAAAACATGTATACATGTATGTTTCGCTACATGTGATTGCCGTAGTTGGGTTGAACGTTCTGAGTTCTTGTTTGATATGCTCTAAATTCCATCCTGGTAACTGAAACCCGCAGCTAAAATTCGCACCGATGTTATAAAACCAAATACAGCAACGATATCTAGATATTGTAATCAACTTTTCTGTACATGTTCAGTGAATAGTCAAGACTTGGAACCATAAGTCAAATCCATGGGACGTCTATTGCTGTCATGACCGTTCAGCCCGTGTCAATGGATATAATCCGCTGTTTCTTCTACTTCCGCCTCCCAAACCGAAGTACAACCTGCCATATACACTGGATAATGTCTGGCATTCGAGGTTTCTCTTTTCCATTTTAGTCGCCTCTTGCTGCTTTTCGATCTTAGTGTAAAATCGAGCACACCTCTAACCGGTTTAGGGTGGTGAATTGTAACTAAAAGATCGAACTGAGCGAACAGCGAAGAGAAGACACTACTATACGGATACTGGTGTAGAAGTCCCGAAAGGACATAGAACATTGCCTATGGCGCGAACGGATAAAAAGCTAGGGAAGATTAGTGCTTAGTTTATACTACATAACGTAAAAGTCACGGTCATTTCGCTGAATGGAGCGAAGCAATTAATGCGGAGTGGAGCAATTAATACAGGCAATAAGTCAAAGGGACTAATATATGCACTCCTTTTGGCTCAAATAAAATGCACCAGCATCCAAAGGGGTGTCCCTCTATTCAAGTCTTACTGTCTTTTTGGTCTCTTCGCCACTTTCCACACAATAGGCTTCTCTCTTCAACTATTTAATCAACCTGGTTCTTTTACCAGTAGCATGATGCCGTTTGCTTGGTCAAGCAAACAGGCCATTTGGTATTCACATATGGAAGATCAATCTCCTTTGGCTGCCCTGAAGGAAATCCCAATCTGCCGGTACGGTGGAACAAGCGTATGTACCCCGGATATAGCAGTAACATACATGACTTTCGTGCCACTAGCTGAATGTCGCGTAAATCCTTGCTGTCAATTCGCTTGAGTAGAGCGATACGGTGGACGCAGAACCCAGGAACACGCCTTTTGGCTTGACTCTCGTCAAGGATACAACAAGGTCTGACCGAAGTGGTATTTGTAACGCCTCCTCTGAAGGTGACTCGTCTGAAGCGTTAAATGTATGCACGAAGGAAGGAAGTAAAAGAGAGGTGTTGTGAACGGGGCAGTCCGTCGCCTCCGTCGCCCTCAGAGAGTTTGGCTAAAGAACTTGATCGCCTGTCATACGCTTCTCGTGGCATGATCTGTTATAAATTTCCTCGTTGTTGAAAGTGCCCCTTGGGCCGCTGTGCGTGTCTCTTTTTTTTTTTTTTTTTTTTCTTTTGTTTTTTTCTTCACCAGTCGCTGGATTTCTTCCTGTCCGGCCAGTGATCGGGAGATCGTGGGTACAAGGTACAAGGTAGGCACTTGCATTTATCGTATGTTGGACGCAGGCAATCTTCTTCAGCGCTTGGGGTAGGTTGTGGGCAAAAGACTGTTACGTTTGTATCCGGACCCGACTCGCTGGGTATTGTTTTCGAATGGCGGTGGCGCTCGGGGGTAGTTGCGGCGGGTTATTGGTCAGTCGAGCTCGTTATTGGACCGGTCGCCGGCTAAATCGTCGAATTTGATGAATGGAGTGACTGTAACTGAGTGTAGTCATCATATAGAGTGTTAATGGAAGGTCGACAGTTGATCGGACAACTCGGAAATGGACGAATGACATATCGAGACAGGATTTTGGCAGTTGAATGGCAGGCAGGCAGATTGCTGGTTTATCATGGGTCAGGCCTCACATGATTTCCAGCTAGTATATTAGCTTGTCTCACCCAGGTAGAGAACCGAACCTTCTCCTCTCCCTCTGGCCTCTGCCAGATCAATTTGCCATATCGTCTCCAAGCCGACAAAATGAACCCAGACATTCGGCGCGACAAGCAGGAATTCATCCACAACCAAATGACCCTGACACCGGCTCATAAGGAAGGCAAAGAACGGGGAGGAAAACCATTGCTTGCGTCTCGTCTTGCCCACGGGCATGCTCACATCGGAAACCCCGCAAAGCCGGTTTCTTTCCGAATTCCCAAGATATCCTGGACAACCACATCGCAGATCTTATTGGTGCACAGACAGCGGCAGTGTGAATGCGGCACCAGGGAAGAAGTTGTTGGAGATGCAGTTAGAAGCTTCATCCGAGAGAGATGGTCATAAACTAAGAGGAGGTAGATGTGAAAGCACCGTATAGCAGGATGAGAAAATATCAAGTGCGTTGAAGGGAGAGGAATCTTCTGAGAGGAACTTTGAATACATGACGGGGAGCAAACGGCATAGGTCATATGACCTTTAACAAAAAGGATAGGATGAGATGAATGTAAGGAATGAGGTAAACATAGGATCAAAGTGAAATGAATGTGAGAGCAAAATAAGGGCAAGGTGAGAGCAAGGTAGCAAATTGAGAGTAATAAATCAGAATAGTTCAACTCTGTAGGGTTGTAGTCTTGGGAAATCCATACTGCAGACTTCAATAGTGTTGGAATGTGGTAGAGCGGTTGAGATATAACGAAAGGAAAAGTGATAGATGGCAAGCAGAGTAGAGTAAAAATACAAAGAAAAAGGAAAATGTATACATTAACATCAATTGATAGCAATATAGCCAACATTGGAATATAGCATCTTTAAATGACACAAAGAAGTACTGACGATCAGATAGCTACATGTATCTTCACCAAAGGAGACCGCACAAGGGCAATGTGTTCCCCGGATATAGGAGACTAAGTCGAATACAAGAAGAGAGAATTGCCTAACTTGATACACCAGGGTGGACAGAGAGTAGATACAAAACTTCATAAATGTCTCGCTATATGCCATTGATCTAATTCTATATATCTATGGACTTGTAGGAATTTACTCGTAGATGGTCATGCTCTTGCTAACTGGCTAATTTTCCCAAGGTCCCGAAATTCCTCTTTTCTTGTGTACATATGACAGTGTCTTCAAACCCACGTACCACGTAGGTAAAGTATCTATTTAAGTGGTAGTTATTCTAAATGCAATAACAGGAGTGGTTAGAGGTTGCCTGCATATACCTGGAGAGATGAAGGCGGTAAAGACTGCATTGTACCGTCTTTTTGAAAGGGAAGGGGGAGCCTTGTGCCCAGGTGCTCACAGACGTGCGTCAAGCTAGTCGACCCCTTTTCATATTAGACAAAAGACAACCAGGTGTCCTCACTCGTATTGGAGTTCTCTTACATTTATCGATCTTCGCAATGACACATCAGGGGGCCACCCTGCCACTGCTCAGGGGCAACACCACCTTGGAGTCAGCACTGGAGCAAGAAGAGGATGTTCTCCTTGAATTGGATTACCCAGAGCAGCGCATTGATTTCTTTGTGTTTCTGTACAGCAATCGTGGTGATATCGAACGTATCGCGGCATACCATCTTAGTCTCGGTCCTTCAGATACTTGTCGGACTGGCGATGTAAATGAATGGGTCCACGGCAGCTTCAATGTTTGCATTCCTCTCTATGTGAACAAACAGGGTCAAGATCTAGAGAAACAAGCTCTAATTAGGTTTCCCCTGCCCTACAGAATAGGCGAATTCAGAAACCCCGGCAATGTGGACGAAAAGCTTCGCTGTGAAGCTGCAACTTTTATTTGGATACATACGCATTGTCCGGAGATACCCATCCCTCAGCTGTGGGGATTTGGACTTGTTGGAGGTCAAAGTGTATGGGATCCCAATGAGAATTGCTATCATTACATGAATTCTAACGGATTTTCACATAGTTCACGAAGCCGGAGAATATCTCTCTGGGAACTAGACTTCTCTGGACTCTCAAAAGATCTATCAAATGGCTATTAGGGCTCCCCTTACCCTGTCCCTATATATCTCATCACCGTCTGGCCTTACTCGAAACTGGGTATCCGGTGATGGACTATATTGGCAACTCAGAAGTCCAAATGCTTTCAGAGACGTGGGATGAAGACCGCCATAAGCAAGCCAAAAGAACAAATCTCTTTCGCGGGCTTTCACGCATGATGCTTTCATTGAGTCAGATACCACTACCCCTCATAGGATCATGGACCCTAGACACAAATGGAGCTTTACGACTTTCCAATCGACCTCTCACCCTTCGACTTCATCAATTAGAAAACGGCGGAATTCCGACCAACATCAGCCGAAGCCTGACCTACTCAACAGCGGACGCATACTACCTCGATCTTTTATTTTGTCACGATAGTCGGATACGGCATCAGCCAAACTCTATAAGTGATGCGGAGGATGGCCGAGCCTAGATAGCAAGATTGACGATAATGAAAGCGCTCCTACCTCATTTTTCTAACAAAGAGCTTCGAGAAGGGCCCTTCCTCTACAGACTGACCGATCTCCATCCTAGCAACATATTCGTTGACAGTGATTGGAATATCAAATATGTGATTGATCTTGAATGGGCATGTTCACTACCTGCGGAGACACTGCGTCCTCCATACTGGTTGACCAGCTGTTCAGTCGACGAGATAATAGGGGAGCATCTTGAAACCTTTAGTGAGGCCTACGAAGAGTTTGTTGGTGTTTTTGAGGAGGAAGAAAAACAGATTCCCCCTATCAACAATGACCATTCTTATAGGACAAATCTTATGAGAAATGGTTGGCAAGTCGGTAACTTTTGGTATTTCCATGCTTTGGACAGTCCGACAGGTCTATTCAACCTCTTCTCTCAACATATTTACCCCCGTTTTGCATCTCCCTGTCAGTCAAAAGACGATTTCGTACGGGTTGTATCGGACTTCTGGGCTCCTGATGTTGAAAGAGTGCTTGCTGAAAAGCTCCATGATAAGGAAGAGTATGAAAAGTCGCTTCGCCAAAGGTTTGAAGATGCTGTTCTTGGTGACGAAGATCAAAATTCGGGGCATTAAGAGCTTGCAAGAACGATGTATCATCAATGCATGTGGATATGTATTGTGAGGGGGTCTCGAGAGCAGCCAGAAGATGTCTATAATCTTAGATGGAAATTTGAGCGAGCATGTGAATGAGATAAGAATCCTAACTGTCAGGTTGTATAGCAACAGACCGCCAATGAAGGGCACGTCATCGAGGTTATCAGACCCCAGTAGCTCACAACTGTTGAAATGGTCAGATATTGCAAGGATAGTCACCAGCAAGGGGTAGATATATATAGTATCAAAATCAAACTGTCCGTCGCATAAATAAGACCAAATCAGCAAAGCATTGAAATGTCTAAGACCGAAAGGAGTAAAATGTTGTCAGGTGCCCCACCGAAAGCGTCGGCTTGGCGTTGTTGGAAGCTTCAGGGTCTCTCTGGCCTTTTGTTCTTATAACTCTACACATCCCCTTGCATACCGTCATGCTTCATATACCAATGCGTGAAAATCACAGTGCTCAGGCTTCCACCAAGGCCGTGATCTTGGTGAGTAATGGGATCATCACGAATAGACAATGACTGACACCTTGTCCACAGGTCGGAGGCCCCTCAAGAGGCACTCGGTTCCGCCCATTGTCGCTCGATGTGCCCAAGGTATGCATCTACATCTCATTTGATCGTCCATATGGATCTGCGCTGGATAATAATTGACATCGCAATTCCCATAGCCCCTATTCGAAGTCGCCGGCCACCCCATCATCCACCACTGTCTCAAGGCGGTGGCCAAGGTCCCCGATGTTCGCGAAGTGATTTTGGTCGGATACTATGATGAAAGTGTATTCCGCGATTTCATCAAGGATGCCTCGAAGGAATTCCCCCAGCTCCGCATCCTCTACCTACGGGAGTACACAGCGTTGGGCACCGCAGGTGGGCTGTACCACTTCCGTGATGCGATCCTCAAGGGCAAGCCCGAGCGGCTGCTCGTGCTGAACGCCGATGTCTGCTGCTCATTCCCGCTGGGCGAGATGATGCGACTATTCGAGGAGAAGGACGCCGAGGCTGTGATCCTGGGTACACGAGTATCGAACGACACCGCAACGAACTTCGGATGCATCGTGTCCGATTCGCACACCAAGCGTGTGCTGCACTACGTCGAGAAGCCCGAATCGCACATCTCTAACCTGATCAACTGCGGCGTCTACCTCTTCGCTACCGAGTGCATCTTCCCCGCCATCCGCAGCGCCATCAAGCGCCGCACCACCCGCCCCCGCCTCCTCTCCTACCCCTCCTCCGACAACCTGGAGTCCTCCTTCGTCGCCACCGGAGACGACGAGGACGCCGAGAAGAGCGAGGTCCTCCGTCTGGAGCAAGACATCCTCTCCGATCTCGCCGATAGCAACCGCTTCTTCGTCCACGAAACCAAGGACTTCTGGCGCCAGATCAAGTCCGCCGGCTCTGCCGTGCCTGCCAACGCCCTGTACCTCCAAAAGGCATTCCAGGCTGAGTCTCCTGAACTCACTGCCCCCTCTGCCACCATCGTGCCTCCGGTCTACATCCACCCCACTGCCTCCATCGACCCCACCGCCAAGCTCGGTCCTAACGTCTCGATCGGCCCGCGTGTCGTGGTCGGCGCCGGTGCCCGTATCAAGGACTCCATCGTTCTTGAGGACTCCGAGATCCGTCACGACGCCTGCGTCATGCACTCGATTATCGGCTGGAGCAGCCGGGTCGGTGCCTGGGCTCGCGTGGAGGGCACCCCCATCCCCGTGGGCAGCCACTCTACCAGCATTGTCAAGCAGGGTATCAAGGTGCAGAGCATTACCATTCTTGGCAAGGAGTGTGGTGTTGGCGATGAGGTCCGCGTGCAGAACTGCGTGTGTCTGCCTTACAAGGAGCTCAAGCGGGTATGTATTCTTCCTTGCTTCTATTATGTGCCATTGACTAACGTTCCATATAGGATGTGGCCAACGAGGTCATTATGTAAACTGAGTTTTGGTCATATTTGGTCGAAATTTACCTTGATCTTCTCGTCGATACGGCTTCATTGTCGGGTTCGTCTCATCTCATCTTATCTTATGGTTGGATGGTTATTTGCTTCGTGAGCGCAGCCGATCTAAGGATCTTTTTGTTTTAATCTATCTAGAACGAACCCAAAATGGAAGAGTCGTTGGATTTCTCGTATTGCTATCTGCTATACTAGTGTTTTTATTTCCCCATGAACATATCCCAGTGATTGATCCCTCGAAACGCCATGCAGATTCCATGTCATCAACCCAAAACACCCAAATATAAACCTTGAGATGCACCTCAGATAAATATCGTAAAATCCCGCTTGCTGTCGTCAAAATCGAAGAAAGACAAAGAAAAGTATCCCCAAGTACCAAAGAATCACTCAACGATACATAGCAGGGTCATACCCCGTATTCTCAGTCGGCCTCTGCTGCCCACCCTGATCATAAGCACTAAAGCGCACTCGTGGCGCACCACGGTGACTCATACCAGGCGCCGTATCATAATAATTCTGCGCCTCGCCAGCATGCGCATACTCCAAATTGTGCCCGTAACCCGGTGGACCCTGACCATGGGCACCGGACATCGCAGGGGGCACATTATCATAATCATGCAAGGCAGGTGTAGACTCGCTGTGGCGCTCATCCATCTTGACATCAAAGGCGCCCGAGTCATCAAGACCCGGGTGTGATCCCATGGCGTCGTAGACGCCGAGACGGGTCTGGCGACGACGGACGATCACGTCCAGCCAGACGGCGGCGATGTAGCTGACCAGGCCGATGGCGGTGAATGTGAAGAGGGTTTTGTAGGTTCGGCAGACGGAGATGCCGGTTGAGTTGCCCCAGTAGGTTGTTGTGCAGGCTGTTGTTATTGTGCTTGCTAGGCTCCAGCTTAGCAGGCCAAGGGATAGTGCCCAGAGGATTGTTAGGAGGATGTTGAGTGAGATGGAGAGTTTTGTTGATAGGCCGCAGCTGCAGTGGATTATTGAGGTTAGGATGATGTTGAGGAGGGAGAGGCCTGCTGAGACGAAGAGCTGGTGGGATTTGTTAGTATTTATATTTATTTGGGAGGAGGGATATGGATATGTTGGATGTTTACTTACGACGAGGAATGAATATGGGAGTTTGTAGCCATCGGCGTGGAGGTGGTAGGTAAACACTGCCAAGATTACGCCTACCACGAGTGAGGACAGGGCGATTAGGAAGCGGATGAGATGGAATGGCAATGGCGGGTATGCCGATGGTTTGACTGAGGGTGATCGCATGGCGAGATGTTGGAGATGTGAAGATGGAAGAAGAGGAATCTGCCAAAGAAGCCCCTACAATCAACAACTTCATGATCGGCGCTCCACTTTGACACGTTTGGGGCTGCGTCATGGCGCTATTTTTATATTTTCGGCGCAGCATCTTCGTATAATGTCTGGTGTAATTGTTTCAAATAAGAAATTGACTTATAAACTAAATTATGGGGATGTTTCAAACGTAATATCGAGATCCAAATATCGACTTCAAATATCCCTTATTCAATAGCTGAAATCCTCATAAACAACATTCTTGCCCACCAGCCAATTTAGAACCATCCGCTTCAAGGCAACACCCGCGCAGAGGTACCAGACATCAGCTAGCGCAAGGTCTAAGTCCCCAGCCTGCATGCGTCGTCGTATCATTTGGACCCCAGACGACTCAATGCCGTCCCACATCTGCCGATCGGCTCCATCAAGCTCCACATTGGTGATAAACAAAGTCGTTGATAGGGGCAACTGTGGCCACCGCTGGAAAATATCATGCACCAGCCCCAGATCATTGATCGAAATCGACCAGAATAATCGCAGCTGGGAGATATTCAACTCTGGAAGCTGTGCGAGAAGGGGTGTAATGCCAATGCCGCCCGCCACGTAGGGGACAATGGACTTTCCAGACACATGGAAGCTTCCCCCGAATCCATTGAGCGGTACTTCTAGGCCGGCTCGTTCATTTACTTGAGATAGATATCTAGTAACGGGACCATGCCGTCGAACCATGATCTCGAATTGATCAGCGGGTATATCGCGACCGGGGTATGAAGACACGGTAAAGGTTCGAACATAGTCATCGTTCAGGCTGGTTGGATCGTCATCTCGCATGTGGGTATAGCCCATGCTCAGCTCGTCTTCAAATGACAGTGTGACATACTGTCCCGCATTCCATGAAAGCGGTTTGCGGCCGGAGATGCGGAACCGATACCGTTGGATGGATGGTGTAATGTTTTCTTTTTTATTAACGTTGCCAATGCGTCGGGACCACTGCCTTCTTGGATGCCAGGGGCATGTTTTTCATTGACGAGATATCGCACGCTAGGATTGTATGGAGAAGGATCTCCGGCCTCGCCGCGAAAGCTCAACCCATTTTCAACGAAGATTGCAGCAGCAATGGTGACTCGCACGGCGAGGTTTGACCTTGGTAGGATAGCAGCTGTGTCTTTCCCAACTAATATCTCGGTCGAGCCGGTAAAATAAAGGACATTTCCGCTGCCAAAATCGGGAACGACAAAACCAGCCAGCGGGGTGGTTTCTAGATTTCCTAGCGTTTGATAGAGTCTATTCCCCGAGTACTCGGGATAAACAAGAACAGCGCCGCTTGCATTGTTGGATTCAACACGCATAAATCCAGGCGGACCACCGCGGATGTTCGTGTCCATAGTTGTTGCTTCATGAGATGAGGATACAAACATAGTATCCGCACGAGAGAGCAGCTCAACTGCAGTAGGACTCAATTGTGGCAGGTCAGAGATCAACTTGGGTTCAGGCTGTGCAGGTACGATATGTTTCTTATTCAAGTATTTGGGGCAGTTGCCAAGACTCTCTTCAATGTGGACAAACACCTGTGCCTGTGCTTGCCCTTCGTCTCCATCAGACAGTGAGCCCTTCACCATCCTGCCATACAGCTTAACTCTCCGACGATTCTCCAAGTCTATAGCAAGTCCCGAAACCATCTTTCCTGTGTATGCATCGGTTTGGTTGCCGGTTAATAATGCCTGCACAACGGGGTCGTATTTGGTGTCCACTTGTGTCTGAAGCCCGATCAGCGATTCGGCAACTGGCATCGCAAAGCCAGCTGTGCCGCCCCATATCGTTGACCATGGCCGGCCTTGGGAATCTAATGTACCTAGGGCAAGTAGCGGTGACTGTTGAACAAGAGATGCGGCTCTCGCGCTCAGGTACGGGGCAGTCGGGTTGTCGCCGTGAGGGACTCGAAGCAAGTGGTGTAATCTCTCCTCGCCCTCGTGCCAGGGCACAGTATTTGTTAGAAGTGAGGTCATCGAGTAGGGAGACTGGAGATATTGGAAAGCTAAGAGACCTCCCATGTTGAAAGCAAGAGAGAACGTAGGTACCTAAGGGTGGGGGTTGTTCATCGCGTCATCCTGCCCTGACAGGTCCTGGAGATGACAGGGGTATGTATGTGTACCTACAACATAGAAGCTCCAACGAATAGTTTCTATTGTTTCTATGTGGCATATCTCTATATCTATCTAGGATAAATCGATTTCCTGTCTAGTAATGAGATTATCCATAGCCTGCGCGACAATGTGGTGTTCTAAATAGCCTTTTGGTATGGCATAGTCCACCTGGGCATGAATATATATTGCCATGTCACCCTCTCGAAGCTCCCAAATCACCGAAAGTAATAGAAAGATTTATGGATATCCCTTGCAATTACTAAATATGCGTCATTTGATGCTTGATATATCAATTTCGTAGGGTCTTAAGCTTGTATAGTGGCGAACCAATCAGAACTGCCGCGCCGCGTTATCGACTCTCTGCCTTCGGGGAACTTCCATTACAAAAAACAACCACCTTCACCCGATCTGCATTTCCCTTTTACAGATCAAACTTGTACAACAAAAGGCAAACAATTTCAGAGGTGTCACAGAACACAAGGGCTCTCCCCGCCCAGATTCCTCATAAAACAGCTCTTCCGAAAGCTCGCCAGTCATCCGTCCCCCACCATGTCGACCTACGAAAGTACGCACCCACATCATTCAAATGAAACCAGAACCTCCAAAGCTAACACAATTCTAGTCGAACACAATACTAGCGACCCCTCAACAGCCCCGTCCGCGCGACGCCGCCGCCCCGACCTCTCCACCTTCTTCTCAACCCTGTCCCAGATCACACCAGCTCCCGACCACAGACCCCATGCAGTCCCAGTCCCAGGAGATGTGAGCGCGGCATTCTTCTCACTTGCAGAAGCACTGGACATGATGCGCCGCGAGGCCGATTCAGCGCCACAGCCCGGCGCGCAGGAGGGCACCGATAACGCCGACTCAGATACCGGTCGCGATCTGCTGACCACGATGATCCAGTCGCTGCTCGCACAGGCAGATACGCCACCGCGGGAGGTGGAGGGTGTCGACGAGGAGTTCTGCGATAGTAAGAAGCACTCCCCTAGCTCGCCGTGTCCATCAACCTCCCCCGCAATCAGCGGGGTATTTCTTTGTCATTGACATAACTAACGCCTGCATCTTTCTAGTGCTCGACCGCGTCCCCAAAGCATCCCTTAAACCCTCTGATACCTGCCCTATCTGCAATAACCCCTTCGTGGAAGATCCCTACCCGCTCGTCGTCCAGCTGCCCTGCCATCCCACACACCGCTTCGATCTGGAGTGTGTGCGGCCCTGGTTGCGGCTGCGCGGGACGTGTCCGCTTGACCGTGTGGACTTTGCGAAGCAGCTGAGAGACAAGGCGGAGGCGAAGAAGAAGCTTGTTGAGGAAGATGAGGAGGAGGAATGGGATGGCATGTATGGCTGAAGAGATCCGACATGAGACTGTGCATATACGTGCATTTTCAACTGTCTGTGATGGAGTCTACATAAAAGTATTGCCTATCTTAGCATGAGTGAATGACCGTTGCATCGATTGATCATGTACATTTTAATCAAATGGATATTGAATGTAAACTGACCGGCCACCATATCTTGATTCTTGTGTCTACTCGAACACAAAGACATAAGCTATCGAGCAGGTAGATAATACAAAAAGGCGTGGGAAAAGACGTAAAAGAGGACAACAATGGGCTTTTTGGTGTATGATCTAGGTCTTAGGTCCAGAACTGCGTTGGCACCTCCATCTCGAGTCAATATCTCGAGGCATCCCTCGACGATACCCGAGTCCTTTGTCCCTTCGATGGCTTTCACAATCTAACTATTGAACTTGCTTCAAAGACCTTTGTTCTCTCTTTGATCAAGATTTAAGGCATTTTCATTGATGTCTTTGTTCTATATCTTTGATCGCCTTCATAACAAAGGGCATACAAGCTCATTGTTAAGCTGTCTGTCCTCGTCGAGGGTCTTACCGCCGCTCACATATAAATATCAAGTCCCCAAGTCCTGATCGATATAATTCATCATTCCAGATTACATCCTCTCCACAACTCATATCGTCTTTTACTATACCTGAACCCAGTCACAGACTGTGACTTCTACGGAGTGTCTCATATTTCCAGAGTATCTTCCTCCATTCCTCCCTCGACGACACTATCTACTTACTTACTCCCTAACCTACACTCGCCAGGTTCATATACCCCAAGCCCATTTGGCAACCTAGATACTTACCAGTGAGTATCCCAACCTTTCCAACCATCAAAATGTCTCTCTCATCCCCCTGGGAAACCCTCGTCCTTGTTTTCTTTTCTCTAGTACTGGGACTAACCATCATGATAATCATGATTCTTGTCAAGGAGTGGACAGAGTACCAAGCTATGCAGTTTTGGCCGAAACTGCGTAGTACTCGCACTCTCGATCTGGAGTCGGGCCTTTATTTACTAAAGGACGTCAAGGAACTGACTTGGCGCGTTGAGCAGATGGAAACTGATATTGGTCGCAAGATCCAGCTTGCTGGATACTTGTCTGAATACCATGATCAACCTCCATCCCCTTAACCGCTTTATACATATGTACTGTCAGTATACCTTCCGATAACAGACGCAAGACGCAAAGACCGAATATCTGGATGCCTCCTATGCGTAGGGATAGCGCATGAGATATCGGCCCGAGTGGGTTGCCCAGTTCCCTGCCCCATACTCCCATGTCTTTCGAGGCGGCTCACCTTGATAGAAGTGGAGTGGGTAGGGTCGTGGTATCTTCTGGAATAGCACTTCGGTGCTATATCCGTGGCTAATAAGCCTTTTGTGAAGCCGACGTGCTTGGATGTGCCTATGGTAGATATTTATATCAACCATATCTATCATAGGTTCTGTTATTGTTTATTTTACTTTGGAGGCATCTACAAAGACGCCGTGGAAAGACAGAGATAAGGATTATAGGCGACTTTTGAGCAGTAACCAATTCAATATCTGTAGTCCTGGTAAAAAGGTCGGATATAGACAGCTGCCGAAATAGCCTAGACATCAATGACAAGTAACGACTACCTTGCTGGTCGAGGGTAGAAATCAATTTGCTAGACCTGAAATGTATATGTCCTAATCCATCTAGTAATATTGAATAATCTCGTAGACAATAAGGTCCTTAATCTTTTCCCTGTCAGGAAGATCTTCAGGCAGAAACATCCGATGTTCAGGCATCACAACGTATAGACCCACTTTCTTCTTCTGGAAGTATATGGATACCTAGGTAGTTCTAATAGCAACCACCACCCATGGATTTCCAGTTCAATACCTAGGCATAGAAAGCATAGAAATCATGGATCCTATGGAAAAAAAGCCAATTGTGATCGTTCAGAAGTATCATTCCGGTTTTCCTGTCTACTCTATGTACAATATGCGGTACAGAATTCATCACACATAACTTCAATGTTTCATGGAACTTCCTCGGCCCGAGCCTTGGACCGGATGGCCAACTTGCCTGCCTGGTTAATCATCGCTTCATAGCCACTCCGCTCCAGCACGCCGCCGTCATTACTGACAACCTCACGAGCCTCGAGTTCCTCGACAAGGCGCTGGTTCTCACGGTTACCCTCCAGCAAGAACTTGAGGCACATTACAGCATGCTCCTTGATGTATGGGTTGTGGGCATCGAAAGCAGTACAGCAGAGAATCGCCTCGACACCGCCGTACCGACGGATCTGCTCTTGGACATCGGGACACTTCCAGACAAGCGAGGAGAGCACAAGCACGACCAGCTTCTTGAGATTGCGCCACTCGAACTCGGAGGGATCCTCTGTGATGGGAGGGGATTCGGGTCGAGAGTCGACGCTGCCGGCGCCTGTGTCAACAGGGTCTGGGTCGCTGGGATCGTAAGGACGTTCGACGGCAACAGGTGCTGGCGGACTAGCGCTGGGGGCATCGTTTGTGGTGTCGTTTCGGGGAGGAGGAGGGGGCACGGAGCCAAAGGACAATTGGCTCAGCTGGCCCTTGGGGATGCTTGCTTCCAACTCCTTGATCAACGTCACTAAGTCATAGACAATCTCCCATTTAACCAGCAGGTTCTTCCAGTCGTTGTTTTCTGTCAGCACGGCGAAAAACTCCAAAAACTGGTAGACACCTTCGTATACCCGCTCCATGTCCCATAGATTGAGCGGGAAGTCCTCGGAAAGAGCCCGGTTGGCGCGGATCTGGCCTTGGAGGTAGATCAGAGCACAAGTCTCGGGGATAATGTTGCCGCGGAAGATAGTGAAGATGTATCGGACAGTAAGAATATCAACCCGGTTCAGTGAGTTCGGGTTGCGAGGAATGTTGGGCTGAGCCGAGCCCGTCACCGAAGCAGGAGAGTACTTGGCTCGGAAGATGTGGGTGAGGATCTTGATCACAACAGCCTGCGCCGGAGAGATTATGTCCTTGGGCTGACCGAAGTCCGAGTAGGCATGAGACATAAGGCCGTTCTTAAGAACGGCCTCCATGATCTGGACCATCATCTTGAAGTAGAGTTCGTCGTCGGGAAGATCCCATGCCGCAATGAAAATCAGTAGTTCACGCAGTAGGTTGCGTCCTGTCTCCTGGGTGAGCAGGATGTGACAACGGAGCGCTTGCATGTTCCTCGACCCATTCCGTTCGCCGCCCTTGAGGCCAAAGCTGTCCACAATACCGGCCTGAACAATCATAGGCAAAGCTTCGATTTCTGCCGGTCCAAGGACCAGAGGGATATCTGTCAGAAGACCCCGCTGTTGATCCCCAGGACGGCCACGGTATTCATCGTCTTCCTCTTCTTCGTCATCAGCTTCTCCATCGACGCCATCGTCATCCACGTCATCCTCGCCATCTCCGTCAACGCTTCCGTCAGCCATGTGATCCAGGCTGTGCGAATCATCATCCCCCACTGTGTGTGCATCGCCGTGGTCATAGTCATGCTCTTCGTCGCCATCGATATGTGATGGCTCCTGGAGCCGAGCCATGAGTTCGTCCTTGGCCTCTTGGAGGGTCTCGGCGGCAGACTGAGCTGACCGGGGCATACTGGTATCTTCGTCTGTAACAGGTCCATCCACAGCGCCAAAATCGTTGATCTCTGGAAGATCGGCCCAGCAAAGGCGAGGGAAACCAGCTGTGAGACTGCGATCAATAGTCAGGATGGTCTTCTTCTTGGTGACTTCGTGTTCCTCTTCTTCCTGGTCGTGGTCCCTCTGATCGTCATGCTCCTGGTCATCGTGGTCTTCAGGCTCATCGTGCTCTTCTTCGGGAAGCGCAGTCGGGATCTCGCGAGCCCGGTCCTGGAGATCAGACCAACCGTCAACCTTAGCCCCGAGTATCGCAGTCAAAGCAGCCCGGATATCCTTGACCTGGTCTGGGTCTCTGCCCATCTCCTGAATAGCGCTGAGGTCACGCCCCAAGATCCTTTCCATGTGATCCTTAATGTTGGCCAGAAGCAGCATGGCAGCCTCTTCCTTGATAGTTGCCGGCTCGCGCGGGAACTTGGCGATAGTCTCCAATAGCAAATCCTCCGCAGTTTGGTCGTAAAGCGCGCGGATCGGGGGATTGATGACACGCTCTCCAACTTGTACAATGGGTGCCACTCCTTCTCGCGAGCTGGCGTCGTCCAAAGGCTCCTTGGGCTTTATGATGTTCGTATCAGCGGTGGAATGGTAACCAAACAGATCCAACCAGAGCACCATCTTGCGATGCTCGTTGTGCATAATGAAGTTATGAAGGTACTGGAGGCAAGTAATTAGAAGGCGCTTGTAGAGGTTGACGACTTTCTGCCATCGCTCCTCGTTTCGCGCATTTTGCTCGCCATCGAAGCCTCGAGCGGTGACCCGAACACAGGTGTCAATGAGAGCTAGAATCCTTTGATCGAATCCTGTTTCCGCTGCAAGATTCTGTGCCTTCTTGGTTGTGGCAAGAAGGTTGCGAGCAATTGTGCACAGATCATTCAAGCGCTCAATGTCTTTGACCAGCGAGAAATAATTGTATGCGATTAGATTGGCAGATGAGTGTTCGTAACTTGCTGCGGGGCTTTTCCACGCGAAAGATTGGGACTCGAGGACGGGGATTGCTTTGGTGAGGACGTTCGTGAGACCTTGCCAAATATCAGGCGACATGCCGAGATTATGACTAGCAGGATACAACGGATTAGTATACAAGCAAACACAAACGATCAATTAAATTATGGTCTTACCGAACATCGCTCTCCTGGTGTGTCTTGTACAGGATCTGCTTCCCAGCGGCAAGCATGTGCTCCAAGCGCTTGTCATCGATCATGCCTCGGACTTCGTAGTGGCTCAGTGTCCCTGCAAGGATTACCTTAAGCATGAGCTCAGCTGGCGTGCATAATGGCTTGGAATCTGCCATCTTGCAAAATTTATCCCAGCCGTAACGCGTATTCCTTCAAACGGTAAACAGCGCGGGGAGATCAAAGTGGGATGAGAGAATCAAAGATTCGGAGGTGTGGAGAGACAAATTTTCCGCCCGCACGAATGTTATCGTTATCGCTCATTCGCCCATTCCGAGCTCTCCGCCTGGATACATGGCAGGCAGACACCTGGTCTGTCACGCTTCACATGTTTGCTAGCTAGTTAACTAGTATACTTAGCTAGTCTCACCTTTGCACATATCCTCATACGAGCATGTGTTAATACCATTTCCACTTTGACTGTCTCATTTCAAGTGTATACGGTTCCAAGCTATATGTAGTAGATAGCGTAAATGAGGTAGATGTCCACTATTTCTAGATATTCCTTTGAACCAAACCAGTAACTTCCGTATTTTACATAGATGCTATATGCAAAGAACTTAGATACCAGATGTCTCCTTGGATCGACGGACAGATAATCCCACCACATCCCGGAGGTTATACCAAAAGCCCATATCGTAGATGTTGTCGACATCTCTCATAGTGCGGAGTCGCTTCCATCGAGGGTCAGGAGGCAAGGCTGATGCCGGCCGATGGGCAATGCAATTGGAGTCGGGCGCCAATAAACATCCTTCAGTTGGAGGGTCTTCATCAGTGACAAGGATTTGATCAGTATGCACAGGCCACAGTTCATCATATAGATCCATGGGAAGGGACCCGTCGAAGATGAGACTTCGTTTTGTCTTGAATACAAAACCGTCTTCCACATCATCTTTCCAATCAGACCACTTGGCACTCTCATTGGTTGTCACCCCAGCCCAGATGAGATACGTATGGTACGCCAGGAAAGATATTGCTAGCGGGGCAGTCATAACCATCAATAGGAATACTGTCCCAATCTTGGGATTAGCAGTGATCACAATACCCCATGTGTTGATCCAGGCTGTCCAGCCTCGCATGGCCTCCCGTATTTCTGGCGGAATCATTTGCTTCAGCGCCCCAGAGAGTATGGAATGACCAAGGTAGGAGCCGTAGATCAACATCACAGAAAGGGAGACCAAAAGCGAGATGAAGTACACGCAGTTGTTGGCTCCGACGCAGTTCATTAGCCATACGCAGTGGTGGTCATGTCGAGAAACACAGGCCTGACAGAAGCTGCAATGCTTGCTGCGCGCTGGCTTGAGGAACTTGCAGGTGCTACATCGATGCCCGGGGTGAAAAAGGACTCGATCGTAGGGATAGCGTCTCATCTCTTCCTCATGGTTCCCTGCCGTGATAAATGACTTGGTCACAACACACTTGTAGAGCAGGAAATATGGCAAGATGATAGCTACAGGTACCCAGACTCGATGTATGCTCGAAAGCTGAGGCCACGCGGCCGGGACAAAGAGACCTTCTCCAATGACCAGCAAGGAGGTAAAGAAGATCTAGTATTCAAGGTCAGTACCTGTATATATATAAGTAGTACTATGAGGACTCACCAAGACAAGCGGGTGGTTCTCCTTGAGCAAATAGCTGCCAGATCGATTCCAGCATCGTACTACCCTCCCGCCGAACAAACGATTATCGACAACGGCAATTCCATTCGGGAAGTACACCCACAGTGCCCGGTGGAGCCAGGCGACCGGAGTTTTCCTAGAACAATCAGCACAGAGGTCCAAATTCTTGCAAGTTGGCAAATTGCCCACCGGAAAGCTGGCAGCCTGCCAAACAGCGCAATAAAGGTGAACGCCGAGACCGCCAGTATCACCAGACCAACAGTTCTGAGGGCCCCCATTCTGAAGCTCAAGTTCTCTCAGTAAGTGCAAAGGAGATACTATTTGCTCTGCATCTTCCGGTGATATTCTTCACAGTTCCTGCGTTCCTTGACTTGTGATCGTCTAACATATTCACATCGCAAGTCGTCAGTTTCGTGTGTGCCACGTGACCGCGTGTTCAGTCTCGGCATGAACCGACCATTTCATCTATGGCTCGTGTCGATGGAGACTGACCGGATCCCATATTATCGAACATAAGAACTGACAATCAAGTTAGCGAAACAACACCTATCTTGCCCCATAGCCCGCTGCTGAATGGGAAAAGGCCCCTTGCGACACGTCAACACGTGATACCGCGTCGCAGACAAAGCTGACCTACCTTAAGGCGTGGAAGCTCAAAGAAAAAGTCATTAGCTTTGGGTCTTTGAGGAGGTCAAATGGCGTCGTTTACAAATGAATCGTCACGGGCTGAGAAAACTACAATGAATCTGTTTCAAGGAGCACGATTCTGGCTATCTCTAACTGTTCCACAAAGACAGAGGTTTAAAGAATTAATCAAGGTATTTCGGGAACACCTTCTCTTGTTTGGAGTTTGCGGAGGCTAATGAGTATCTAGCAATATGGTGGCACTGTTGTGCTGATGGAGAAGGATGCTGATGTGAAGCTGGTGGATCATACAAGGAAAAACCTGCCTTCGGACACGTACGGAATACAGAACTCTTTACTGGCTCACGATCTGTACTAATCTAAAATTAGTTTCTCTTATCAATATGTAGAGCGTTCTATCAACAAGGGACGACTCGAAGATCTAGAAGCCCACCGCGCTGGGCCATCCGCACCTCGTCCAATGGGCGCATCCAACATTCCTACGAAGAGCACAAGATCGTTTTACACACTCAAAGAGGATCAACTTGTGTTCGACTGGGTAGAAGCCTATGGACAAGAGCGAATGGTGCCTATCCAAGGTAACAAAATATACCAGGATTTGGGTGAACTGGTATGATATTCTCCTGCCCATGTGTTTGTCAAGACTACAGACACACGTATAAATCAGATACTAACTAATAGCACGCAGTTCCCCAATCATCCATGGCAGTCTTGGCGTAGTAGATATCTGAAGCACCTGCGTGGTAAGGGCCGTCCAGGTGGCGGCACCCCGTTATCATTTGACGAGCTGTTACAGTCTGCGCCATCCCAAGGCGAACGCCCAAAGACTTTACCTGCCCGAACTGCCCCGGGAGTATCCACAGCAAAACCTAGCGCAAGGGTTCCCCGGCTGGCACCACCTGCTCCGGCGGAAGCAAGTACAGAAAAAAGCCCAAAACGCAAACGAGATCCGGGCCCTGAACCACCGACTCAACGGCGAAGAGATGCTTCACCTATGAAAAGAAAAGCCATCGAAGCCACTGCAACTGCGGGCCCTTCCTCACATCGTCACCGTCCTGATAGCCGGGTACCCCAGCCAGAGTCATCAAACGTGGCAGCCACACCACCCTTTACTATGCGGCCAGAAAGAGGTTCTCCCAGTGTCTTGTCGTCAGATAAAGAACCGCTTCAAGGCCTTGGAATTCCGGATCTCTTCCCAGTCCCGGACCCTTCCATACGAACCCCTCGTCGCGTCACTCGCGAGACTTTACAACGACCAACTAATGTAGCGGAACCGCCAGCACCGCCTGTCGCATCGCGACCATTGGGTGACAATGCCTTCGCGCAGTCCGGCCGATTCAAAAACCAAGTACCGAAACCCAGACCACCAGTCAAGGATATCTTCAAAGACCCAGTGGACCCTGTCTTCCTAGAACTCCCATTCTTGCCATCAAGCCCCGCATCCGACACGACTGACGATGACACCTCGGATGCGCCCGATGTGGATACTTGGATTGATCAACGCCTTGCTCGAGGTGCCAAAGAATCCCACGTCTTCGAGGCTCTGCGATGTACAAGCATGGTCCCAGAGATGGCAGACAAGGTTCTTCAATACCTCACCGCTGGGAAGGGTATTCCCGAGGATATGCCCGGGGTCTGGACAGCCGAGGACGATAGCTGTTTACAAGCGGGGGAATATTCGTGTGTGCAGCGAGTGTTGGCGAAACACGGCTCAGAAGCGTACAAGGATAGATGGGAATATTTCAGCATGGCCCGGCAGACAGGGCTCATTGAATGATACCCATGAGATGTGGAATTTGAGAAAGCGCACGAAGGACGACTACAATGGACGAGTTGCAATTGTGAAGTACATGAAAATTAGCGTGCAACTAGAAACGAAATACTCTCCGAAGACACCGGTGTTGACCTGCCCAGAACGCAAAGGGGAAATTGGAACTCGAAAATAAACATCAATGTAAGGGCCGTATTCAAAACGCGTTGGTCGCAGTAGCCAAGGAGAATTGTGGCGATGGCCACTCGCTATTGCACATCCGAGATTGAGGAAATGGCCTAGAAATATCAGACTTGTGTACCATTTCTTCGAGTTGGCGATATATCCATAGTCAATGAACAGAATGGATTTAATTATCCTTAAAGACCCTATGAGAGAGGTTAGGAACGCTTTCGCGCTTTCAATAGGAGGGCTTGACTCACAGGTGTGATTCGTAGAACTTGAGCATCTAGTTTTGGCAATTAGTATCCTTGTCGCTTTTTTGGGACTGTCGAGGACATACTTTCAGAGGACACTTTTCGTAGCAGGCTTGAACAGATAGTTTCGCCTTGTGTCCATTGTTGAACTCGAGCCAGGCCATAAGGCCAGCGTCACCCTCCCGGACAATTGTGTCCACCTCTTTCACATCCTTATCCCAGTTCTTCCCCTTCGGGAGCCATTGCGCGCCATTGCTTTCAGACGAGGAGGGGGTCTCTTGCTTTGTCGTCTCTTTGGGCGCTGACTTTCGGCGCTGTCTCTTGGCTTCGCTCGTTGCGGGGGCAGGTGAGGGCTTAGCAAGCTTTGAATCACCCATAGATTTGCGCTTGCGACCTGGCTTTGCTGGAGTGGGCTTCTCTGCGCTCTTCTTCGGGCGACCGCCGATCTTCTTGTAGTATGCTGTGACAATATCGCGGGCTCCCTCCCTATAGTCTTTGTCAATAAATGCACACAGTAGATATCGAAGCTCAACGAGCGCATAGACGTACAGGAGGCCATCCTCGTCCTCCCATGTGTGATCTTCGATCTTTTCATAACCCTTCCATTTCACGAAGAGCTTGAGTGTTCCCTATAGTTGATTAGCTTCTCGGCCCATTGAGACTGAGCATTGTGAACATACATCATCAAGCCAGGCATGTTCTATAATGTCCTCCACGACGTAGCTGCATTAAGTTAGAAACACGTATCAACCAGTGGCCGGAATGCGCAGCTTACAGTCCCTCTTCCTCATCCTCCTCCTCCTCTTCGTCTCCTTCGTCTTGCGGGGAGTCCTGGTCATCTTTTCCATTCTCTGGCGCAGTTCTAAAAGGAATATCGCCGGATTCCTCGTCGGACATATCTTCAACGGGAGCTGTGGAATGAACGGGTCAACCAAGATGGCTCACCATTGCGCGCGCGCGACACATCAACATTGGGGGAACACACTCACGAGGCATGTTTCGATTGAAGGGTGAGATGAAGTTAGAGAGTTTAGAAAACAGATTGGCGACTGGAGGAATAAAACCTCAATTGCAGATGTAAAATCAGACGTAAGACTGTCGCATCCAGAGCAATTGGAGGAGTCAAGAAGCAGAAACGCGTTGAAGGCGGACAAGAGACGCTATACCGCTTTGGGCAGTCAGAATTTCATTTGTCAAAAGTGCATTTCGGGAAGCTCCCCCTCAAGGCTCAACTTACAAGTTCACTGCTTTTGTCTTGTCACTTACTTTTGATTACCTCTTGGTCTCCTTGTCGGTGTCCTCTTTCCTAAAAATCTTTATATTTTGCCAGGTGGCAGCCCACCGTCAACATGGCAATGCGTAAGGCCGCCCCCCCATACCCCTCATTCTTCAAATGTGCTCTGGCTAACTATGTGGGATTTGGTCTTCAACAGAGCTTGATATGTCTCAGGGTGATTATCCACTCGAATAACTCGCTACAACGGATTCGGTCGCTGACATTAAGGGGTAGCTTCGGTCTTGAAGGACGAGCAGGGACGGCCGTTTATTGTCGTTCGGGAGTACGTTCACCGCTACGCCTTATCCTCCGTTTTAAAATACCATTGAGAGTCGGACGTTTGAGATCTGGGGCTGACGGGTCTTTTTATAAAACAGCCAGGGAAAGAAGAAGAGACAGCATGGCACTGAGGCCGTTAAGTCACACATTGTTGCCGCCAAGACGGTGGCTAGCATTGTCAAGTCTTCTCTGGTATGGCACTCGGCAAACGATGGATGGAAAGAGATCTGACTCTCGTTTTTAGGGTCCCCGTGGTCTTGATAAGATTCTGATCTCCCCCGACGGTGATATCACCGTCACCAATGATGGCGCAACTATTCTCGGACAGGTTCGACCCCGAAGCCCTTTCCCCCGGAGAGATCCAATTCTGGTTCGAGAGACTGACATGATGGTTACGGTTAGATGGAGATTACAAACAACGTCGCAAAGCTTCTTGTCGAACTCTCTCAGTCTCAGGATGAGGAGATCGGTGATGGCACAACTGGTGTCGTGGTGCTGGCAGCGGCCATGCTTGAACAAGCCTCGGACCTCATTGACAAAGGCATCCACCCCATCCGGATAGCCGACGGATACGATCAGGCATGCGAAATCGCCGTCGCCGAACTCGACAGAATCAGTGACGAAATTACATTCAGCAAAGATGATACCACCAACCTCCTCAAAGTGGCTAAGACCAGTCTGGGCAGCAAGATGTATGTATTTCTAGCTTTATGTTAGTTCGCGTTGATGCTGACAGTTTTCATAGTGTCTCCAAGTCCCACGACCAATTCGCGAAGATCGCTGTTGATGCCGTGCTCTCGGTTGCCGACTTTGAGCGCAAGGATGTCGACTTCGAATTGATCAAGGTTGACGGCAAGGTCGGTGGATCCCTCGAGGACTCTCTGCTTGTCCGTGGTGTTATTGTGGACAAGGACTTCTCTCACCCCCAGATGCCCGACGAAGTTCGGGATGCCAAATTGGCGATCTTGACCTGTCCCTTTGAGCCCCCCAAGCCCAAGACCAAGCACAAGCTTGATATTACATCTGTTGAGGAATTCAAGAAGCTGCAGGACTATGAGAAGGAGAAGTTCACAGAGATGATCCAGCAGCTGAAGGAATCGGGTGCCAACCTGGTCATCTGCCAGTGGGGTTTCGATGATGAGGCCAACCACCTTTTGCTCCAGAATGACTTGCCTGCCGTTCGGTGGGTTGGCGGGCCTGAAATTGAGTTGATCGCCATTGCCACAAACGGCCGTATTGTGCCCCGCTTCGAGGATCTGTCTTCTGACAAGCTTGGCACGGCTGGTGTTGTCCGCGAGATGAGCTTCGGAACTACGAGAGAGAAGATGCTGGTGATTGAGGAGTGTGCCAACACCCGCGCAGTGACTATTTTCGTCCGTGGAAGTAACAAGATGGTGAGTCAATCTCCGCACCATGCGTAGGGAGATGTGCCGGTAGCTAACTTGAGCTACAGATCATTGATGAGGCCAAGCGGTCACTACACGATGCTCTGTGTGTTGTCCGCAACTTGGTGCGCGACAACCGTGTGGTCTACGGAGGTGGTGCTGCTGAGATTGCTTGTTCCATCGCCGTTGAGGACGCCGCTGTTAAGAGCCCCGGTATCGAGCAATATGCTATGCGCGCCTTCGCTGATGCGCTGGATGCTGTGCCCTTGGCCCTTTCCGAGAACTCTGGCTTGAGTCCCATTGAGACCCTTGCCTCTATCAAGTCGCGCCAGGTCAAGGAGAAGAACACCCGTCTCGGTGTTGACTGCATGATGACTGGCACCAACGGTATGCCCCTAGAAAATCGTTCCATATTCAGTTTCGTTCCTGGGCTAACTTGGATTCTTCAGATATGCGTGAGCACTTCGCTATCGACCCTCTGATTGGCAAGCGCCAGCAACTTCTGCTTGCCACCCAGCTGTGCCGTATGGTTCTTAAGGTACGGCTCCCACTCAATCTCCCTGTCGCGTTCGATGCTAACCCTCAATCAGATCAACAACGTCATTATCTCTGGTGATGATCAGTCTGAGTTCTAGACCACTAGTTTCTAGTCCTATTCCACGATGGTAAAAGAAAAAAACTGATGATTCTGGTTTGCTATGTAAAAACATGGTCCCTTACATAGAACCCTTTTAGTTTCAATAAAAACGAAAGGATTGATAATGTCTCTATCTGGTCACTTCTTGTCTTGCCTTTGTTATGAATCTTTGGTCTACGACTAGCATTTATAGATATAGATACACATGCCATAGCCTAGAACGGCATCTGATGATTAACGACTAACATGAGCGCCATGCACATCTACAGGTGCACTTGGCTAGGACACCATCGGTATGACATACTCATCTCACCCATAAACCCCAAACACCCAGGGTTCCGATTCGGTGCCATTCCTTCTGCCTCTATACATATGTAGACTACACGATGTCAACCGGAAGTCCTTGCCGAAACAGAAAGAGCGAAATACATGCCAGTACGGCATGTAAAAACAATCTAAGCCATTCCAATCAATGTGTACACACCAGCAGACAGGTTAATTTTCGTAGGAGATCCGTGCCTCCATTCGGGATCGTGTGGGAGTGTCTGTGTTCACGAGGGTCACCCGATATGCCGAGGAACAACAACGCACCCAAAGACAGACGCACTCCCACAACATCAACTAACAATTTTTGGCTTTCCGGGGTCTTCAATCTAACCTCGGTGCGCATCTGTGGGGGTGCCTATTCTTTCCGTGTTTCCTTTCCCGTTTAAGGTCTTCTGGGGTAATGGACGAACGGAACTAGGTAGCTGGTGACCTGTCCCGTCATGGTGATATACATTGTCTTGTTACCCGGATACGAGAGTTAAATCTTAATGTTTGAACTTCGGGTTGGGCAATCGATGTATACCATTTCTTCAAACAGCACCTGAAGTCTTGCATGCGTGTTTAGGTCATGATGTTCTATCAAATGGACGATGCGTTGCCCTACTTGGTTCTTGTCATTCTGTATCTTCATCTCCCCTAATGACATTTGTTTGTTGATGCGAGTGTCAGTGATAACTCCGATTTGTTTTCTTTCCTCCCTGAAGAAACCCTTGCAGGGCGAAGATCTGATCACCTCTGCATGCACAATATCGAGCCCCCCACTCTACCAGGTAATCTGTACGACGAGCAGGTGCCGACGTCAACAGCAAAGAGTAGCGATCTACGCTATTCATACCTGCAATGACGTTTTTGTACAGGTTATACAACTTCATAACAAGCTCATTGTCCCGAATGTGTTGAGTTCCGCTGTATCGTGACCTCGGGGCACTACGTCGAGCAGCGAAGTGCCGGCCTATGGGACGAACTGGAATTATGAATTGAACATAAACTCGATAATGCCCAGCTTGGGCAATTATCAGAACCTCTCTCGACGTGACGCCCGAATCGGAATTTCACGGCGAAGGCCGCGTACCAAGTTTCAGTTTCGATGGGATGGATATATTAAGCTCTAAAAGATGTGTACAAAATAGGAAGGACATCATTATTTCTCAGTTCTTCTGGCGCTTAGGGAAAAATACAATCGTGTTTTCTTTTTTTCCCTCTCCTTCTTGAACCGGTATGGTAGAGCTTTCAGCTTGCCGGGATTCAGATGTTGACTCCAGGGTTTCACAATGCATGGAAGTACGACCCCAGTTCCCCGCGACTCGTGGACCACAGGATTCGGAATTCTGCTATCCACAGCTTGAAGGCGAGACAGGCCTAGACCAGTTCTATTTTCTTTCTTTTGACATGTAAGCTGTTGATATTAGGAGTGTTGGGACATTGGAATGGCTGCCTTGATCTGAATGGTCGACGATATATCCACTCGTATGTCTGAGCTTTCCTTTCCGGACATCAAACTTGGCAGATAGCATTGGTCTAGGCGAGAAAAGACTCAAACAAACCATTGAAAGGTCGCTTAGCCAGACCCTAGCTCTACACGCAGACACATAATGGCGCCGTATTATGAAACAGGAAGCCAGGAAGCCAGGAAGCCATCAAACTCGAAATACTGCATTGCAGTGCCATTTCAAAGCAAACGAGGCAATAGTAAGTGCCGTACCAGGATAAAGTCCTTATAATATGGGCACATGAATGCAGCTGCATCGAGCTTGTCTATACATAGCACACGATTCCAAGACGCATTGCATCCCGCGGCAGATCAATTTAAAGTCCCCCATGACCTGCAGCGGGTCGTGTTGCAAGGCTTCTTGATTGGAATATTTGAAAACGGGCGGCAGCCGCTACAGGAGACGGACGTCAGCTCCAGCTTAACCGTAGGTGAGTACGCCGGGCCACGACGTACCCTGTCTGGACAGATTAGGTACTTGTGTACATGGATTGGTTCGATCTTCCGCCTCGGGCCGAATCCAAATTCATCGCTGCGGGGTGACACCGCTGACAGGTACGAGTGCAAGCCCCGATCTGGCGCCCATTTTCGTGGTCGGGGCCAGTTTCGAATCTGTGGGACATGCGGGCTTGGATTGGTTGTGCTGGCTATTCTTCCTTTTTTCCCTTTCTGTCGTCTAGTACATTGTGGGCGGGAGAACTAGATCAAGGCTATGCTGCTGGTCAGCCTTGGATCTCTCTATCTTGTGCCCTGCGTTCTCAATAGAACTGGGCTACGTTGCATAGTCCTGTAGAGTAGGCGATGTCTTGGTATGTTCTTTTTCTAGCGATAGTCGACATAGCCGCGCTATGCTTGTAGAAAATTTATACCGGAGATATTATTTCCGCCGTTCAGATGACCTGGTACTGTCGGTCGGGCTCCATGTGGAACAGGCGAGAAGGAGCATGGTCTGGCCATAATCGATATCTTGTTAAATGGGCGTTGTTAACTGTTGGAGACCTCGGAGCATGAGCTACTGTCGCGTCGGCCTCATCGGTGCTATAATCTGAATCACCTAGGCTGTTCACATGGGCGTAGATTGACGTGGCTTCATTTCGTTTTAGACGTCTTTTTGTCCGCTCGTGACAGTCATTTTATGTAAATTGGGCATCTTCCTCTGCTAGTAAGCAACTGTCACTTCCGACCTGTGGTCATTTAGTTGTTCTAGCGCTCCTTCGGGGAACCCTTGGTCTCGTCACACGACGCACTTATTATCGACATATCACCAACCTAGTGATCGCTATGTTTGAGGTTCATGACAATTCGACTGCCTTGGGCAACTTCGGTTTACCCGATCTGTAGATGTTTGCGGCCTCTACTCTGTACTAAAGTATGGAAAATCGGTATAGGCGCGTATTATTCAAAAAGTGACAATACTTTTCAAAACGTATTCTCTTTCTCCTTTTTATCAGTAATCTATTTGCGTCAGACCAAAATAGTAAATGGTTTGCCAGTGCGGTGGCCGAAAGCGGACTGTCAGGGTCCGGGGTGACCCCTCAAGGTTGCTTCCCCGGATTTTGATCCCCGCAAAAGGTCGCGAGCATTTTCTAAATATTTGGAGTTGTAATATTATGGGAGACCACATATTTATTCTATAAGAATATAACTCTTGGGGTCATGAAAGATGAAAAACAAAAGCTAGATGGATACCCACATGTAGACTCTGTACTTGCAAAGATATATCACAGCATCTAGAGCTCCTGGCTAACCTACCTTCAAGCCTCAACAGGACATGTTTGATTAGATATACGTAACAGTCTTTGTTTTCGGTCGATATCTAAATATTATGCGACCAACAGCCACGGCTGACGGGGAAGCAGGTGACAAACCCGGACGAATTAGCCTGATTGTAGGAGGCTCCAGATCAGCGCCTAACACACTGACAGGTGATCAGGTGCACAGAACAAACGAAACATCAAAAAGGTCCCCATGGCTTTGAAGTTAATACCCGATCAGCGTCTAAAATCAGCAGTGATAGAGTGCCAGTACAAACGATGAAAGAGATCAATCGATCAGGTGTCGCATGGCCAAAGAAGCCACAGTGACAACCGTACCGAAGAGGCTTTATTATCAATCAGGGATTAGACTCGTGATGGTCTAGACTACGTGTCGATGAAACACTCCATCTCAACAAAAGTAAGCAATCAAAGACAGCGATCTCAGCCCATCGACCGCCACAATCACACGCCGAGAGACCACCAAACTGGCGGTGATGAGAGATCTTTGTACACAGCCGCTACAGCCGTTCTGGGCGTGGAATAAAAAGAGAGCTGTCAGGAGATAGCCGCCCTAAATAGCCACCGGATGCACATGGCCCCATCCAGTCAGCTTGCGTTGTGGGGATGTCATTGGTCAGGCAGCTTAGGATCAACACGTATATTATCCAGTTGCTTGCACAACGGTGGGAGTAAAAAGGGACGATGTGCTCTCTAGACCTTCCATAGGTAGATGGGTCTAGGCTTTTAGTCAGGTGGTTTTGTAAATTGGGCTATTTCTGGAGTCTCCAGGACCCTTGTCTTTGATTACTTCGTATCTCCAACCATCGCAACAAGCAAAAACCAGTTATGTTCTCTTTGGGAAAATGTGTGACTTGGGGTTCGTATTTGGCATTGGTGTCTTTAAAACAGAATTTGTACAAAAGGAATTCAATTCAAAATTCCGAATCAGGGCCCTGAAAGTCCACAATAAGAAACCGTGACAGCGGGCTGTTACTATCTCAAATACCAGAGAGCCAGAACAAGCAAAAAAAGAGTAAGAGACCATAACCGGCTTGCAATAACTATGCATTTCTTTCTGGATTTCCCTCGCAGTATGCTTACCAGAACAATATGCAATGACGAGGTGGCGGATGAGGCATCAAGCCCAAATACTTCGTCCTGTATGGAGTAGAGTATGTATAGACCCTTGCACTGCAACATCAAGAGAAGTGGGGCCATATCGTTAGAAAAATGGGAGCAGACATGCCAGGGCTACCGAATACCTGGGAACGTGATCTGCAGAAAGCACAGGGTGGATAGATAATTGGGCCATGACTCCAAACAAGGGAGTTGTCGACGATCCGGGACCAGGGGCCGCGCAGACAAGACGATGGGCTAGACCTTTCAATGGTATGCATGGATGTGCTTTTTCTTTGCTAGTTTGTGATGGTTGAACGAGCAACAGAAATTACACACATGACCACCTGAGCCCGATCTATTGTAATAGTTGGATGAGACCGCGATATTGAAGGGCGAGGGATATGCAAAAAAAAAAAAAAAAAAAAAAACACCCAAGTCCAGAACGATCTTCGTCTAGGATAGGGATATATTGGGTGTCACCTGTTCCAGTCAAACATGATGTTTAGAAGTCGACTATCTGCAGAGAAATGTATGAATGAAGCCAAAGACATTCGGAAGAAAATGATCGTCGCGGATATGCAAGTCCTGCTTCCGGCTGGATCGCAGGATCCAGGAACCCACATCCCATCTTCGTCTCAGCTTGTTTCACGGGGCCTACCAGCCTCGCGGATACAGCAAGCTTTCGATCTGGAAGATTCCCCGGATATCCCTTGTTGAAGGTCACATGCATTATCCACTGGTAGGTCGATCTTTGCAGCGTAGGGAATTGGAAAGGACATCATTACGTGGAGTAACTCCGTAGCTGGTAGAAGAATATCATAATCGTATGTTTTCCCGTCTCGGTATGAATGTTTCTAGATTGAGTTCATCGATCCGTCCACCTGACTCTATGAATCTAGAAAACTATCCCCGGCTCCTACTCCCGCAGCCCGCGAGTATCCCTTGCTCGTACCAGTCAACTCTTAAACATTGAAACAGATAGACTTCTCGCTTGGATAGCAAGTCTCAAATGATTCTCGATCCCCTTGATTAATTATGGATTCGACCATCTATATCAGACACTAAGATTTGATCCGAGCACAGACATGTCGGGGAAGGCGGGCTACAAATAAAGTGCGAAAGTGCGAAAGTGGGGGAATGTGATTCGTTGCCTGATATGATACAAAGAGAACTCGGAGATGCCTGTCGTTACGTATCCTATCGATTACTCTGTATCGCTCAATTTTGCGATCTATATAATCCAAAACAAAGAATCAGGAGATAATCCGTAACTCCCCCTGAGCCCAGTTGGAATGGATGGGAGTGAATTATTGACGATACTCATCACCCTCGTACACCGTTATATGCCACGCGTTTGACCTTTCAAGTGGTGACAGTCACCGGCGTGGTGCCCTGTCACATTGAAAGAGACACGGCTCTGGCCGTTGGTTTGTTGACGCGAAGCGCGTTGATTCAGGGACGGTGACACATTTAAGCTTAGTCTGTCGAATCCAAATTACAGCCCTGGAAGGTTTACAGGCCCTTTTTATCGATTATTTACCGTTGAATCCCTGATAGCTTTTTGTTACGTCCAGCCACATTACATAACTATGTACACCCTGAATATATAGAAGCAATTCATAACATTGATCGACACGGCGCATAGTGTTGCGTCTCATGCATGAGTTGCGGTATATTACATGGGGTATATGATACAATGGGAGATGAACGAATATGTTGTATGACAGTGATACTCGTCTGAGAGGGGATCTGGATACCCCTGAGGTTTGGAGACCGGGCGGGTTGGATTCAGAAAGCTGATATCTGTTTTCGTGATACTACCCACATGTAGGTAGCTCACATAATTATTGGGCCAGACAGGTAGCTGTCATCTCAAGCCGTTACGCGGATCAATGAGCCAAGGCATCTGGGCAGCTATGACGGTTCAATCAGCAAGCAGAAATGAAAGTGACTAGGACGAGACAAGAGAATGAGATCGAGGTGATCCCCGGCGTCCTTTCCGTGTCACATGGACTCAGGTGATTGGCGAGGCAGCAACATAGCCCAAATCCAGGGCCGAGAGAGGAGTTCTCGAAAATCAAACGGGAAGCGTCAACTCGGGAAAGTCACAAGCCCCTGAAGTGGCGCGCTGTTCCTGGAACCCCACATCATGTGACACGACTTGCGCGTGACTTCGCCACTTTATGAGCTGTCCTTTCGGCTCATTGCTCATATTAGACAGAATGTGGTCATTATACCTGGATACCCGAGTTGCACTGCATGCGACTGTGGGTACCAATACCCCAGCTCCTTAATTTGCCATATCGGCACTATATGGAGATATTGCAATCCGAAGCGCGCTCGTCACAACCTGCGCCTACATCAGCTGCCATCTGCCACAGCCCCGGTCTTATTTCTCTTTGGCGGCTCGGTCTGCCCGTGATCATTTGGCATATTGTACAGCGCATAGGATAGTGACCATGACCCGAGTCTTGACTCACATGGCGGAAATGCTTTCTGCCGGTCCTCGGTACCCCGGTATCGTGGCTTTTCCAAGGTTTGTCCATGTTCTGGTCCAAGTGGGGCGTGATTTCCCATTTCCCCAGTTTCGAATTATTGGCAGCCGCAGCCTTAACGCGGTCATTATGCGGCATGCCTGGTTTGATGATGGTATATTATGTGTGGTTTCGTATTGCCACCTGGTACCACCCGAATACTAGTGAGACAGGAGCTGGATGTCTAGATAGAGTAGATGAGTCAAGAGAGTGCGTCTCAATGTTCCTCTAATCAGATTGCCTATCGAAATGACTTTTATATGCCATTGGCATTGTGTAATACTTGCAGACAGGGGTCAGCAGCTATGAAGAAAGTCAGGCTGCACAATCGGCCAGACAATGCTTCGCATCATATAGATGATTGTGTGGTGTCATACATCCGCAGGGATACGTCTACTACCAACGAACTGTTTTGAACGAATCAGACGACTTCGGTATCTTTTTTTGGGTGGCCAAAGGAGATGCACAATGGTTGATTGGTAGATACCTTTTTGACTAAGACCTTCTACAAGGGGAATGAGATATAAGCGACTTCATACACCAGCTTTCCCGGTGCACCGAGTTGTAGATTTGTTTTCCTCATCCGGATCCCCGCAAATCCAACTGGAGTCTCTTGTTACACACCTGGAGTCACAGATGATGACAACTTGCAGAATTCCACGTTATATATTTACAGGAATAACGGACCTGGGATGTATCTGTCGGATGCAAGTTACTGTTACTTACCTTGGTAGCTAGGAATCTCATGGTGCAATATCACATGATAGATGAAACGTGCGCCTGATGTGACTTTTGGCAGGGGTCGTGTCCTGGACGATCGACCTTCCAGGCGCCCGGGTATAGGTTTGGAATGATCGGGTAGAGAAAGATACAGTTCCCTTCCGCCAGTCCGGGCCTGAGGGTAACCTTGGAAGGGTTGCTGTAAGCGTTCAACCCCCGTGACGAAAAAAAAGGCCACCATCTCTAAACCGGCCTCTTACGTATCGTGGCCTTCTTTATGTCGACCGTCATCTGTCAATCCCGTTTCTCTTCAGGTAAAGCAAGGAAAACCAATGAACATTACAATGAGCTGGCAGACTCGTGACTAGTAGCCTAGGTTTGTGACACTTTCGACTGTCGTGTCCTGTCTGAATAGTCAAAGATAGAAAATCTGGCCAGGATTTGTCCGTTCGGAAGATAAAAAGGAAAAAAAGAGCGGTAAGGCTGGTTCGCTCTCTGCTTTCGAGTGAAGCTGTGGCTGACTTGCTTTTTTCATCCACATGATTGAGGCCTGAAGTGATTTACCAGAATATCCCTCAGAATCCTCACCGATGAAAGACGTGTGGATAGAATTTACCTGTTTTGAAACAAAGCAATGCATCTCAAACAGAACACGATCTACGATGGAAGAGGTACGTTGGCTCCCCGGCATGCAGCCGGGCTTGGAACCATCCCTTCCTCCCGGGTAATAGCTGCTTGCGGGGGAAATAGCTGGGGAAAAGCACAGATTTCAGCCGGAATAGACAAAATTAAACAGCCATTAAAGGAACGAGGCGCTTAGAGGGAAGTGTATAATCTCCACCGGAGTTATTGTGTTTCGACATCTATAGCCTTAACCCGTGACATTTGATACTTCCTGGGCATAATAGGCTCGAGGATAAACGAGCCCCAAGTTCCATATCGGTGACCACAACGTGGCTTGAGATCTTAGACCGATTCCTAGCCTTTTGGACGCGGTGTACCCCATAGTCCAAGTAGAGAGCGTCCGTGACGAAAATAGCTTAAATGCGACATCGGTTTGGTAAGTCAGCCGGACCCTTTATCTGTCAAAACCAATCGCTGGCAGTTTGACAGTTCATCAGTCAGTAGGCCTCTCTTTTTACACAGTAAAGAGTCGATTGTCAGTGGCAAGAGGTTGTGCCCCAATGTCAAATGTCCAAACGACCATTGAGAGATACATTAAGTGGCGTAGAGAGAGCCCTGGTCCGGACTTCCGGCAAGTCACTGCAACTACCGCGTTGGAGGGTTGCCGTCTTTCGATCTGTACACTTTGACGTTTTGTTTTTGTTTTATTATTTTATTTTACTTTTTTTTTCGCCCCGACAGGTCACAGGCACTCAGAGGCTTTGATTATTTTCTCATTCTTTGATATGAGTGTCTAAGGTCTTTGAAATGCACGGAGTGTAAATGTTCGGGAGTTCAACTTCCCTTCTAGAAACCAATATTGAAGCCCTGAAGGGAACCGTGGTTTCCGACCTTGGAAGGTTGAACTGATATTTAGGTAATCCGTAAATTGAAACGGAAACTGGTATTAACATTACCCAGGTATTTTTAGGGGCAACTTCGGAACTTCCAGTCGGAAAGGGAAAGGAAAGTCTAAAGTACTGGGGGAATACAGTTGGAACCATGGTAGGGAGGAACTGAATACATGGACATGGTATCGATGTAATTCAGGGCCCCGTGATGCGATTGAATTTTCCCCCTTCACCGACCATTATCCTCGGCTTGGAGTTATTTCGGGAATATTTTATTTTATTTTATTCAATTATTTCCCCTTGTATCGTTATGTTCTTACCAATAATTCCAATAATTCTTATTCTTTTTAGGAATAATTCAATTTTCGATTTTCGATTTTCATTTTCATTTTTTTCATTTTCTTTTAATAATTTATTACCGTCCCCCTCTCCTTCCACTCCACTCCACTAAAGTGCCGCCCCCCGTCATTCTTATTATCGTTCCGACTCCCTTTTCTCTTCTTCCTTCTCCAGATTTTTCTAGTTCACCTCACTCTCAACCTACAATCCCTCTCACCCTTCAATCCTGAAGGATCATCCCAATCCGCTCTTTCAACACTCGCTCCGTTTCTCCGACTCTTCGCCCCGGAATCTCCGCACAGTGGCGCTCTGACGGAAAATTGACGGACATCCGACGCCCGATTCTTCACTTCATTTGAAAATCCAAATTCTTTTACAACTCGCATCTTTCGCGTGAGAAATCGATTGCATTCTAGGCGCCAAACCCGATTGATCGACTCTCTGCAGCACACCGCAGGGCCCAGACTCAAATTTCAAGGCCCATTCCAGAAACCGGTCGATTCTTACGAACTTTCACCACCGCATCTCAAGCGCCGTACGACCACTCTCGGGGGAGACGGCGACCCCGGAACATCAATCAAAGATTTTCGATAAGTACAATAGCTTCACTGCTAGTTGTGGCGTCGCGAAAATGCCTTTAACGACACCGGTTCTCACGGTGGACGCGGACAATATTCATAAGGTGGATACCGCCAACGCTCAAAGTCTTCATGGAATGTGGATGGGTAAGTGACAATTCTGCTGGTCGGGGGATATCTTGTGTTGCTAACCTATTGTGCAGTCTTTTCCAAATGTGCCGACTACATGGACCAGGGCCGTCGACTTGAAAACCTCAGTTGGCGGTTGTGGACTCGCGAAACCTTCTGTGTCGAACCTGAAAAGTCTAACAGCACTTCTGCCCTCCCATTGCTACGATCCGAAGCTGGGGATTTGCCCGAACTCTCTGCCAGTGTCGAGTCGGCTGCATCTGACCAAGCCGAGCGAATCGAAGCTCATATCAAGCGTCCCAAGTTTTCTGACTACCGACCAGCCGTTGTTCGCGAGGACTCACTAGCCAGCCTCGGCCGTGGCAAAGAGAAGCACATCACCTCGTTGGATTTGGAGCGGATGGTCCTCAACATTAAGGAAAAGAAGCAACTGGAGCCCATGCCTACTGTCGAGCCTGCTGCCCCCGTTGTGGACATCACTCCACGCCCATCCACCCCCACCCCCCACCCCTCCCTCCGTCTCTACCGCTCGTCAGGTCCCTAATTTCTCCGTCCGACCGACCCCATACCCTCATGAGTCGACTGAATCCTGCTCGACGACTGCCCCCGAGGGCAATGAGAGCGACACTGCACAGGTCAACGCGTCCGATACTAGCGTCTCATCTTCCGGAATTCTTCCCAGCCGACCTCAATTAGTCAAGTCTACCAGCATTGTTCGTGGATTCTCGCCATCACACATCTCATCTTCATTCAGATCCCAACCAAGACTGTCTATCGAGCCTAGTCCTTCTCGTTCTGCTACGCAACTGAAGCCATCGCCCTTGAAGAAGAAGGGAGGCATGTTTACATTGGGCGGATCCTCTGGGGATGACGATGAAAGCTCATTCGAAGAGCGCATGGTTCCCCAGGCGGGCCAAGAGAACGCGACCGGGGCGTTGAAACCGAAAAACAACACAGACCCTACGAAGAAGACTGCTTCCTTCAGCAATCAGGTCTCCTCCCACATCATTCCTAACTCGAAGGACATCAGTCGATCCGACGAGGACGCCATCGAGACCGACGATGAAGTCTCGGAGAGTGCGATCGAAGATGACGAAGATTCTGATTGGGAAGATTCCATCACTGAAGGTGGCGAGTCCAGCGTTGACGAACGAGGAGGAATGTTCCAACGGGTTGATTCCCGACCCAATTTGGTCTCGCGCCGCTCGATGCTCACTATGATGATGCACCAGCCGGCCCGCATGCAAGGGAACGCGTTCCGGTCCAGTCCTGCACTTCAACGATCGCGGTTGACCTCACCGAGTGGCCCATCTATCCCCCAGTCCCCTCCCAGCAACGAAGAGGAAAGTTTGGTCATGCGTGGTCCCGATGTTCCCCGATCGAAGCCTATTGTCATGAACACCAACGCTTCGCAGTCTATGGCACACTCTCCCCGAACCACCCGTCGTAACATGCTTGCTACTGAATTGACCGAGTCTCTCCGCCGACATCTTCTCTGGGAGCGCCAGCAGAAGAGCGCAACTGCGAACGCTTTTCTCAAGCGTCGCCACACCGCCCACGACATGAAGAACCTTCAGGAGTATCCTGGTCCTAAGGGTCCCCACAAGGGAGTTGGTCCAAACCAGGCTAGTGCTGAAGCAGACCCTAATGCTGCTGACCTGGGCAAGAATGGCTCCTGGACCAACTACACCACTGACTACGGTCCCTGGGAGTACCATGTGAAGGGCTGGTAGTCAATCCGCGTGCGATTCACTTCGCCTACTCGCTTTTCGATTTTCTTTTTCAGACAAGGCTTTGCAACACAGCACAGCTTTTCTTTCTTGACACGTACAATCACGATCATGCATTGCATATATGGCGCATCTGGGATTCTTTTTCTTTCTGCTTTGTCTTTTTCTCGATCTCATCGGCTCCGAGGCCGGGATGTTGTCACAGCATTCACTGGGCGTTTGTTCTGCATGGAGGGTATGAATACCAATTTCGAGGGCTATTTCTTACGACCTTAATATCCATGTACAGCTCATATCCCTCGTGCTTTTTTTCCGGGTCACCAACGGTTGATGCGACATGGGTTTTGTTTCTTCTTTGCGTCTTGCTTTCCAAGATATTTCCGGTTGGCTTTTTCATGCCCGGAACGTTCACCAAAAAAAGGGGTTTATCTTATGGTCTATCTCAGCGCTGCGTCTTTTACTGCATGTCCATATTTGACTGCAGAGAACGTGTAGCATTATTTCACTACTCCCGATTATGATCGGAGAGATAGTCATGTTCTTTTTGCTTTCCCTGCGATACTTGATACCACACGTTTATGTCTTGCAATTCTTCATCCGGCACCGATATCCCCAATCGGGCCACTTGTACGCTACATGATGACAGCTAAAAACAAAAAATCCAATGAATGAAATCAGAGAAAAGCTGTCCTCACATGCATATCGTATTTCCTTGACTGCAGCCTTGGATATCAGAAGAAGAGGCCTACATAGGCCTGAATTGGCGGTCTGGATCCATCTTGTACTGTAGTAGCTAGCTATAGCTCTGCTGCAGAGCACGGAGGATACCAGAGGTCCTCAAAGCCTTGTGATAACGGCGCCAAATCAATCATGTGGAAATCCAGAGTTGACTTTGTGGCGCTGACACGTATGAGAGATGAGTCTTATGGCATAAGACTGAGACCTGTCTGCATGTACTTCGCATGCGGGTGGTCATGATGCATCTTGATTATGTTGCCTGACTACAGGAGTTAAATGGCACTCGACTATATCCATACTTTCTTGAGATATAACCTGATACAATGTACTCCTACAAAGTGCCGTATGCCGTACTCCCTATAACCAAGAAGATCTTCATGTAAACCACACGCGGGGCGCCAACATAGGGAACAAGTTACACTCAATTATGAATCGAATCGAATCGTCGAATCTCTTAATGCAGTACCACCTGCCTAGACAGGCTTTGAGAAAAGTTTAGCTATGAGTTCATGAATGGACGTTTCAGTGACAACCTCCGCCGATCCTTCCCGCCAAAAAAATAATAGAGGTCAGGTGGGATGCAAAAAAAAATCCAATACAGGGGCAATTAAAAAGCAGCGCGATATCCCGGGACCCCCGTTCGGAATCTTGAAAATATGTCAAAAGTACCTCTCTCTCCCGGGAAACAGTTCGCGCAGATCTAGAACACAGACCAGAAACTCGGATTCCTTTTTTGTCTAATTATAATTTGACCATATGCATGTGTCACATCATGATATTCTAACATCAAAGGTTGTGATGTCGATATTTGATATTACGAGTTAATATAGCCCCGTACAGCCCCGGACTCTTCGCTGAAGAAAGTTTGCATCTTCCAAAACTGACCCGATCGAGCCGCGAGATCCTCGGTGACATCTTCTTTGTTCGGCTTCGCACTGGTCGCTAGCACATGCGACGAGAAGCTATGTCATCTTTACATTAGTTTATGCCAAAGCTCCCGCGGAACTCGGGAGGTGGTGGTGGGCTTGAAATCGACTCGACGAGATACGTGCTCAGTTCGCGGTGGCTTTCTCGCCCTGCATGGTTTGCAGGGCCAGCTCAGCGGAGATCTTGGGGGTGTGTGTGGGATTATGAGGGGGTAAGGGTGATTAGATTGGGCTTGCGCCGTGTGGCTGGCTGGGTGAGTTCTAGGCCTGTACTTTGGATTTTGTATCTCCCTTGATATTGAGTTAAATGCTGGGCTCTATTTAGGCGTGGGATTGTGCTATGGTACTCCGTTCGATGTACAATTACCATCTACTCCTAAGGGAAGTTGCAGGAAAGGAATCACGTTCCGTTGGAGGGCCTCATTATGACACTATGAGTAATTGTAATTTGTGTTTACATGGATCTTGCCTGAGTTATGCGTGTTTTCATCATGGTTTTGCCTCCGCTTACAGTTTTGCCATGTCTTACCTAGTGGTGGTGGGAGTTGCCTGAAGGATGAAGATTGACGTGCAGATCTCAACTGAAGGCTGCACTGAAGGAGTTGTATCACGTTGATGTCATTATTGGCATAATTGCATTTTCATATTGGTTGAAGATATGCTTATTTTCATCAAGAGATGTGTCAGACTTGTGTGCAATGCCAATAGAAGGAGTCTTATACATCGTAGTCCTTACAATGGTTTACCGGGTACAGTATAGGTAGTCATGTGGTAGCTGCACATGACCGGCGCACATGATCCGGGGGTGGAGCCGCTGGATTTGGATGCCCGAGATCCATTTCTATATTGTATTCTCTTATCTTCCTCTTTTCGCAGTCGCATCTCAAATATATGAAATGTGCTAATAGACAAGAGATCGAGTAATATTATCAAAGGTAGTACTCCCTGCCCAGTTGGTCCCGCAGTGTTTCAACCAATGACGTATGCAGAAGCTTCCTGTCTCCAACTTTGAACGGGTGTGGGGATGAAGACTTTTTTCCCTAAATTGCCCGACGCCGTTTCCATCCTGGGAAAATCTCCAGTCTTTCCGGTCATACCCGAGTCGTGGGGCTCTAGTATGAACCATTCAATGCTTGAGGAACCAAGGACCAAGAACAAAATGAAGCCAATGACATGGATAAACAGATCCCATGTCAAATTGAGTACAAAATACACCTCCTCACCGAAAAATGCGATCTTGGCAATATATAGCCAAGGTCGTATACTTTTATATCTCAAGCCCCTTTCCTCCGTCCCGACCTAACAACAGCGAAACAGCGAAGATGGAACAAGAGCTTCTTCTAAAGCCATCACCAACACTCTCCAGAACATACATCGTGTGCACATTCCAGCCTCCATCTACAGAACCCACCTGCCCTGTTAGGGCTAACTTCTCTCTGACCCGGCCCGGCCAGATGAGTCTTCTTGATCTCAGCTTCACACAGGCCGCAAAGTGGGTGTTGTAGTGGATCACTCACAACACAGGGGCAAACATTATTCGCTGTCTCCTTTTTCACGCGTCTCACCGGTACTGAAATGTTTCTAACTGACACTGTACACATGTGACAACCTTAGCTCCGCATTTCCTATTCGGGCCTTCATACGACTTGTTATGTTATGGGTACCGCGTACTAACCCCCACGGACCGCTCCACGATCAAGGCTGTTAGGCAGAGGCGTTGTGGTTAAGAAAAAGTGGATATCGCCTCTTTGCTGCAAGATTGACGCCTAACTGGCTCATCGGGTTGGTGATGTGCGCCCGACGTGCAATCGGCAAGCCGATGCAGCGTGCAGCGTGCAGCATGTCAACAAAAGCTACAATTTGCGAAGATGCGAGGATATCGCGCCCGTGAGCTGGAAATGGAGGGTGATTTCGATATTTAAAGATTGAGGCACCTTGCATACAGCTTCGGTCGCTTCGTCTAGGCTCTTTGATGATTGAGGCGAATCCAGACGCGCAAGAATCTTAGTTGATTTCTTCTCGGTCGTCCTCCACTACGAAGCGATCGTCCAACCATGACGCATGCAATCCCTGTCTACTCCATAGGCCTCTGGAGCTCTAGAACAAAACTTGATTTCTGTTTCGATGCCGTATTTTAGACTTAGGCTATGCTTTACTGACTTCTTGCTATGCTTTCAGTTCAGGGACATCTCTATCAATCTTAGCATGAATGCTGCACGACGACAGATGCACGACGACAGATATCTACTGTCTCAAGTCACTTCACAATATTTGCCATCATATATGACCTCCCACGTTTCGTGGCTGTTCCGAATTAACTGCTACACCACATCGACTATTATTAATATTCGGCGAAATCCCGAATGAGGCGCTCGGGATTGGCCCCCGCCCGTTTTCCCTGGCCAAAAAAGGAAATTGAATCTGCGAAACCCAACCTAATTACCACGCCCGTGATTGGCCAGATTATTATTCTAGGCCTTCTGGTGGAGAAAGGTCACGTGTATCAGCGCTCCCAGGAGCCCTGTACTCCGAAACCCCGCAAGCTGCCAATATCGTCAATTGCTGTCAGATTATGGGAATGGAATAGCACGAGACGTAGTAAGAGCAAATTCAACGCATATACTAAATGGCAAATCGACGTTCATAGAAATGCCGACATGTGCTCAAACCCGGAAACTGCAAGCTATACCCATGGTCAAACGCGCCAACGCCCAGGGAAGACCGTGCGAGATTCTGGAAGGCTTCTGGAAGGATGATCCGGTTGGCCCGTGAGTTCCAGGTCCGATTCGCGCCTTTCCGCTTTCGGTGTTTTACTTACTGTACGGTATTTGTATCTTACATTACCATATTGTACAGCGGAAGGATCAGTACCGCGGAGCGGAGCTCCCATACCGGTGTCTTTCTTACAATACAGTTGACCGAGGCTCAAAATCAGTGCCCCGTAGATGCGGAGGTTCTTCGGTTGAATGGGCCATATTACATGTTCGAACAGCTTTTATTTTGCATCTACAGCTCGGCTATTACATTCCAGACAACCTAGCCATGTGGAATGCTACATCTAAAACGCGAGTATATCTTGTAACTTCCCGATTGGGCTGAATACCGGTGTCCTACTAGCGGCAGCCACGGACAGGGTTTATGCACAGAGTACGGAGTACTCCGTACAACACCAGAGGTTCCACTATACATCCGAGTGACCTACAGATAGCCTCGCCAAAACCCGTTTCCTTCAAATCATGGTTTACGCCACAGCTGATGTGTGGGATTTGAGAGTTTCCTCTAGATCGAGGTCGAATCCTCTCTGTATCTGTACAACATAGTACGTACATTTACTTTGTCGCACAATTCAATTTCTGTGGCTTGGATCCACTCCCAAATCGATTCCCTTTCTCTTACCTTATTACTCCGTACTTTTACGTTAGATTCCCTAAATGTCGGGGTAAACACGTAAAACCCACGCTATATGTGTCATGAAAGTTCAGTACCTACAACATAGGTAGAGTCCGAAATACGACGACACACTCAAGCATCCCCAGTCCTGAAAAGAAACTATCGAAGATAACCGTTCTGTCTAATGGATCGATGTCGTATCCCGGACTAAACGCATACCCTGGTGAAGGCGCACCCATTACGCAGGGATGCGGGAATTCTAGAAACTCGAAAGCGAACCCCTCATCTTCTCCGCGCAACGCGGACAGACCGCTGTCCGTGACTGGTGGCCGTTGAGGACATTGCCCTGAGCTTGTTACGACCATCGGGTCGTATTGCTCCGGTGAAGGTTAATCTTTTCTCGCATATTATCATGGCCTCGCTGGCCGGTGTTGGACCCTTGCTAAGGGGGATATCCCCCGGCATGGATGTGGGAGATAAGGCGCATGGCGCGCTCCGTGTAGTATATGCTCTGCTGACAGACTGGAATTCGGAATCTTGTTTCCCTCCTGCTTCTTATTCTGATGGCTTTTGCTTTTATGGTTTCTGTATGCAACGGTGCTGTGCAGGTAGATTATTGTCAATCAATGGTAGTACTTGGTTGGTTTTGCTTCCTGTTGTGGCTTCGAGCATGAACGCCACAGCATTGGGTTGCGATTTCGACGTGGAATGACGAAGGCTATACTTGAAATGATATTAAACGTGAGGACTCTGCAGTGGTTATCATTATTAATATTTGTGAGTCTGTACTTATACATTGTACAACATGCGATGTAGGAGTACTGGAGTTAGACAGGACAGATCTACATGCCAATTGTTCTCCATCTTAGAACACCGAACATTCTAGTCATTTTCGACTAGAAACCTCCAATCCACCTTGCAAAATCGATTGTGACTAACCGCAGTATGACTGGAAATGAGTCAACAGGCGAATATCAAGGCAAATGAGATCATCGGGTCCGCCTGAAGTCTTGGCGCTCGCCTGCCAGTAAAACCGTAAACAACTATAACTTCATGTATAGCTTCATATTTTTTCAGACCTTAAGCCCAGGAGATACTGGTCTGTGGCCGATCTTGATATTTTACGTCACGTGGCATCTCTTCACAGTTTTCCTTTTTCCTTTCATTTTTGCTTAGCGCCGTGACTTTAATCGCTACAAAAGTTCAGACGGTCGCACATCTCGGCTTACTTACTGCGCAGATCTGGTCCTGTCGATCTCCTCAAGGTCACCCGATCTCTGCGTTGGCAGCGCGCGTCACCTCCAAGTCGCCCAGAGCCGGGCCATTCCACTCTGGATCATCTTTCGCAACACGGCTCGAGGCTCAGTTTCAGCATGGAGAATAGGTCATTTGACAATGCGGGTCCAACACCCCAGATCCAAGGTGAGTCAAGCATATTCTATTATTGGCTCGTAAAAGCCATCGAGCCGGAACCTTTTCTCCCAATCAATTCCACGAGATCTACTCCGTACTTGGCCGGATTATCTCGGTCGACCCTCCACGGGCTTTCGTATTTTCAGCCCCCCCTGTTGCATGTCCATGCACCACATGTTGCATCAGCCACAAAGCCTATCAATCCCCCATGTTATCTCGTCCGAGAGCTTTGTTGGCGTGCAGGGTGGCTACGTCTGGATCGGGGGCGGCCGCCCGCAACCTTTTTGATCACACGCTCATGATCCCTTTGTTGAACAGATACAGAGCTGCCGTCCTCTTTGACAACTGATGAGTTGGCAGCGGTCCGGTCGCGTGGTGTTGCATCCACCGATGAACTGAGTGCTGCTCGCCAGTCATCGCCTCGGCGGCAGAAATGTCGCTTTTTCAAATCTAAGAAGGGTAAGTCTGCGTTCTGAGTTTCTTTCTGTAAGGGCTCTTTGTCTGTTTTGTCACTGCAATGATCGACGCGTCATTGAATACGAGCCGGGTGCCACAAACAGGCCCCTTCGGGAATGCTTGTACACACCAATCTGCTATGTTCACCCAAAGGGTCAATGATACCGAGGCTATTATCAGCATCGTATGATCGACCTGTGCCCTAAAGTCTTTTACGCATGTATTTATTCTCGGGCATTGTAATTTGCTAGGAAGGCGATGTTTCGTTCAGGTCATATGCTAATATTTTTCAAGGATGCCGACTTGGAGCATCATGTCCGTATATACATGATGCCTCGGCGATTGAGGCTAAGCAGCCTTCTTCCGGGCAGCAGACACCTGCCCAGTTCTCAGGAAGTGAAAGCCAGAGTTCGGCACAAGCCCTTGTCACTGGGGCCGAGAGATTGAAGATTGGTGACAACCAGTCGAAGCAGAGCTCTGCCGCAGGTCCTGTCCAGCCCCAAAGACCAGTTTCGAAATTGGAGCAGTCAGATCCAAGAGAGTTCCAAATCAACCAGTTGAGGCGGCGTTACCGTCCACAGGAAGTCAATGATGCTCAGGGTACTACTTTGACTTTTGGCTTGGTACCTTCTGATCCAGACTTCCCATTTGAGCTTGAAAGACTCCACTGTGTCCTTCATGTCCCAACCTCATACCCCAAAGGACGGCCCACGCTTGCAGTGACCAATACTGAAATGGAAGCTGCGTATCAAGCCAATGTCGTCAGAGGCTTCAATGACATTGTCGATTTTACGTACCGCACCAACAGCCGAGGAACTCTTTTGGGCTGGCTGAACAGTCTGGACCGAAAACTCGAATCATTACTAACCACCCTGGAACGTGGGCCAACGCTGAAGTTTTTCGCCAATATTGGTGATGGGTCCACAACTAAAGAACCTACCAAGGCCCCGGAAAAGACTTTAAGCCAGCAGAGCTTGTCTCAAGGCCGTAGTAAAACGGCAAGTGTTGCTGCTAAGCCAGTACCACAAGCACGAACTGTAGCACCCAAGCACACAGCCGAAGCAAAAGCCGCAGCTGAGAAACGACGAGCAACCGAGACGAAACAGCTCGAAGCGCGCCTTGGAAGACTACCGATGTACCAAAAGCTGCCAGATGGTAGGACATATGTTGTTCCCATCCAGCCAACAAAGAAGGATCGTCTGCCGCGAACACTTCAAGCACTCAAGACTGTGAAATTGATCGTGCCACCACTCTACCCGCTCGAGCACAGCTCGATCAAGTTGCAGGGAGTCGAAGGCCTCGAAGTGAAGGCAACAGAAGTGGGATTCACTCAGTGGGTAGAACAGACTTCCCAGCTGAGTCTGGTATCTCAGATCAACTACCTGGCGAGCAACATCCATAAATTCGCTGAAACGCCCTTGCCAAAAGTGCAGGAGCCCGCTGGGGATGTACCTTCCACTTTTGAAGAGGACGAGGATGAGAATGTGGAGGAGCCTACCAAAGCACCTGCCGCATCCTTAACTCAAGATATCGAAGACAAGCCACATCTTGTTGTCATTCCACGGCCCCCCGAATGGTCTGTTCCTAATCCCAACAGTGGCACTGAAGGGACATCGGACGAATCGAGTTATGAGGAAGACGAGTATTCAGATGAAGAGGAAGAGGAAGATGAAGAAGGTGGCGCACCTGTTCCCGCACCAGTGGACAACAACGCGCCCGGACGAGGCGTCGCACTTTCTTTCCCATTCTTGGAGCTCTACGGAATCGAGCTGCTGGAACTCGCGAGCCTCAATATCACTATCAAATGTGACAGATGTAAGGTTTCGCTCGATGACAAGAACGTACCACAAATTACCGACGAGAAGGGCCAGATGCCGAAAATGGAGTCGTGCCGGAAATGCGCTAATAATATGAGTGTTGGTGGGTATACACTTAATCTCATTCACCTTCTCAGATGAGTTACTGACTCTTATGTGCAGCCTTCCGGAAGCAGCTGATGCATTCCCATGCCAATCGTGCTGGCTACCTTGAATTGGGCGGCTGTACGATTGGGGACATGCTTCTCAGGTTGGTTCTGTGATTCATATAAGTATAATGTCATCTGTTGACTCACCTTGCTATAGCGACTTCATCCCGACATGCTCAGAATGCTCGACTGCCCATCCGGCACCTGGTATATCTGCAGTTCGTGGCGAGAGTGCCATGGGTATATGCCGCCAGTGCCATCGCAAAATGGGTATGTTCTAATACGCAATACAGTGTGTTGCTTAGGTACTAACATATCCAAAGTGTTCAAAATCCCTGAGGTGAAATTCCTTCTAGTGGGAAGTGCAGCAAGTACGTCCCGATCAAACCCGCGTAAAACGCTTTTGCTCATTGCTGTACCACCTAGTCACTGCTCGTGGAGCCCTCCCTCGCAAAAGAAAGGTTCGTACAATCTACAACGCATCGTCATGGTAAAATCTAATAAGTACCTCAGCCTCAGGAAGTCCTCGGCATTGTCGCAGGACAGGAACTTCCGCGACGCGGTCGTTGCCAGCACTATGCTAAGAGTCAACGCTGGTTCAGGTATGTGATTATGGCACTCGGCAAACAGGTCATACTAAACCCCCTACAGATTCAGCTGCTGCTCAAAAGTCTTCCCTTGTGACAAGTATGATTTCCACTCGATATGCATCCCACTTCATATGCTTATGATTTATCTAGATGCCACGACGCGGAAACCGATCACCCGAACGAACACGCAAACCGTATGATATGTGGCTACTGCTCCCGCGAGCAAATCTACAGGCCCGAGAACTGCGGTATCTGCAAAGCAGTCCTGATTGGAAAGGCTGGTAGTGGGTTCTGGGAGGGTGGAAAGGGGACGAGAAATCGGGCTCTGATGAGTCGAAAAGGTATGTTTTTCGGTCTAAGTTCCTATGAGTACTCTCGTCTAATATGGCTCTAGATCCGAGGAAATTTAAGCGGATTGGAGGCAATGCTCCCACTTCGAGTTCGTCGAAGCGGAAGTGAATAAGGGCAAGAATAGAAATATTATATATCTCACTATGGCCCTGCTTTGGGGTATATATTAGTTTACTTCAATCTTAGCAAAGGCTTCTTCCAACGTGAGCCGCGGAAACCTAAACATAACATCATTAGTGTCTCATCTTACCCACGAAAAAAAGCACATTCTCATTCTTTCTGTTACTCAACCAGATCGAACGTCTACATCAACGAAATGTCTATGATTCCGCGAGCGCTAGAGGCTGCCACCTGCGCTGCCGTATGGGTGGTGTTAATTCTAGTCAGTGCTGCTACTTTTTGTACGTCTTGGTCCCGATCCACCCCCACTTCCTATCACTAAGAGAAGACCCTAGGCCTTATGGTGCAGTGGCTGGAGACAAGACCGGTCGCCACATGGAGAAGGAACACGTTGTCGCAGGCAAAGAAGAAATGGATGGATGATAAGAAACGCTTGCTCGCTGAATCGAAGGCCATATTAGACCGCGAAGTATCCTTGATAAAGGATCTTCAACGAGGAGAGGACGAAATGGCTAAAAGAGTTATTGATGCTGCTGGTCTAGAGTCGATGGCCGTCTTGGAAAGACCTCTGGATGAGATTCGACGGAATTGGCGGGAGCTTTCGGACTTGCTGGATCGATACTGCCATTAAGCTTGGAATTGAGATCAACGTAGGGTTACTGGATAATTGATGATGGATGACTAGATGGTAGGGGGTTGCTTCTTTTGGCTTTTAAGAATTTGGCGTAATAAATGGTAAGGATAATGCCTTGTTTCGGTCGGGTTATAAAAGAAAGTAGGTGCTTGTTTTTCCAAGATTCTAAAGTTGCTTCGGTCTCTATCAAGTATATCTTAACTTCTATGTCTTTAATGCTTCTATAGTAGCAAGCTAGCCATTATCATAGGGAAGCCGGAGTGCACAGAAGCTAAGGATACCATATATCCCAAGTACAGACGGGAGTTACAAAACGAGGCAGACCATGGAATGATTCAAAAATTGTTATTAAGGAATAATCCCTAATTCGCTAAATACAAAATGAGAATTCCAAAGCAGAAAGGGCTCATCAAGAAAAATGCCCGACTATACAAATTTTTAAGTCCTTAAACCAAGTTACCACGCAGTTCCTGCTCTCGTTCAATAGCCTCGAATAGTGACTTGAAATTGCCAGCTCCGAAGCCTTCGAAGTTGTGGCGCTGGATAATCTCAATGAAGACAGTAGGCCGGTCCATCATGTGCTAATTGTAAGGTTAGTATAAAGTAACGAATACTGGTGTCATCAGTTTCCACATACCTTAGTGAAAAGCTGCAGCAGATAGCCACCCTCATCGAAATCAATCAAAATATCCAAGCTACGGATGGTCTCGAAGCTTTCCTTAAGTACCAAACCAGACTGCTTCAAGCGAGCCTGCATATCCGTGTAGTATGTGTCGGGAACCTTGATGAACTCGACACCCCGTGCCTTGAGATTGGTGATATCTCGGATGATATTGTCTGTGCGAAGTGCAATATGCTGTACACCAGCACCGTTGTAGAAGTCCACGTATTCCTCGATCTGGGATTGTTTCTTGCCCTTTGCTGGCTCGTTGATGGGCATCTTGACGATCTCGTTGGGCGAGGCCATGACAACACTACTCAAAGCTGAGAATTCACTATCATCATAGGGTTAGCCACTTGTCAGGTATCAGATATAATATTAAAACACTTACGTGCAGATTTCGTTGTCGTCGACGGACCAGAAACGGTGGAAGCCGAGAGCCTTCTCGTAGCTAACCAGTGGTATCAGTAAATGAGACTCAACCAGATAGTCTGGACCAAACTCACTATTCACAGATCTTATCCATCTCATCCCAGTCCTGATTTCCAACACAGTGATCGATATGCGAGAGTTGAACACCAGGCAGGAACTTCACAATGGGATCCTCATTGGCAGTCTCGGCACGGTAGCCTGGCATAAAGGTACCGCGGTACTCGCTGCGCTCAATAAGGGTATGGGTAGTCTGCCCATAAGTCTGGATAGTAGCAGTCTTGACACGACCACCCTTATCTTCAAGGACCTTAGGGTTGGAGACGGCCTTAGCGCCATTCTTCACAGCGGCAAAGAAGACAGCATCGACATCGTCAACCTCAAAGGCAACGTCCTTGACGGCATCACCGTGCTTCTCGAGGTGGTCATGGATCTCCTTTAGCTCGGCTTGCTCCTCGGGATCGAAACGGTCGATTTGGTCAAGGGACCGCAGAGGCGAGCTCAGGATGAAGGTGATATCGCCGTTGCGGATGACATGCGAGCAGATGTGGCGGCTGCTGGTTTCAAGACCCTTGTACGCAATGCGCTTGAAGCCCATGCGGGTGATGTAGTAGCTTGCGGCTTGCTTGGCATTACCAACGTACCAGTGCACATGGTCGTAACCGCGGTAGCTGGCAACTGAAGATGCATCGGCAACTGAGGGAGGAGGGCTATTGGAAATAGCTGAAGGCGCCATTTTGCTAATACTGTATATTTGTGATGATATTGGTAGATGGGACTTAGATGGTAGTTCAAGATGGGAGGTGGCGATTTCGAATTATTTGATGTCCAGCCTACTCCTTCCCTTTCTTTTAAATAACTGGATCCTCTATTAACCGTGTCTCGGCGGGTGTGTCTTCCAATCCACTTTTGTTGCTGACCTTTGGCCGGCTTGTCCCTGTGCGGCTATTTCAGGACCCTGAAATATCCGGAGATACCCGGACCCGCTGAGATCATCGTCAACATCCGCCTGAAGATCAATTTCTTAGATTCGCAATTCTCGGGAGATTTTGTTCTGTTCTTCAATTATTACGACCGTAGTGAGCCTATTCTGAATCGATCCCCACGAAATTCATAACTGCCTCAACATCAAATCACAAGATGACATCCATCACAGCTGCTCGCCCATCATTGACATCTAATGATTCGGCTGTACTGCAAGCTCTATTTGATGCCGAATCCTCTCCATCATCGGGATTCACCGTTGATTCGTCGCTACCACCATGGCCATCATCTGTGAACATTTCTGAAACAGACTTGGCATCGCTCAAGCAGCGTGAAACAGACATTATCCGCAAGCTGCAATCAAACAAATCACCAAGTATAGGGACAGTCCAATCAGCACTGGACGACTTCGACACTCTCATCACCGATCATCCAACATATCCCTCCGCATACACAAACCGAGCACAAACACTCCGCCTGCTGGTCGATCTGACCTACAGCAAAGAAGCGGGTAGTGATCAAAGCACTGAGGGCGAGGTATCCGATGCGGCTCTCTTTGCCCCGCAAACCTCCCAGCTCTGCTCCCGCATCTTCTCTGACCTAGGTCAGGCCATAACCTTTGCCACACCTTCCTCTCCTGCCGATGCGGTCTCGACAACCCAGGCGCGGTTATTGGCTGACGCACACACGCATCGGGGATACTTGCTTCTCAAAGCGGCGCGCGTGAAGAAGGCTGGTTCTGGTGATGAGGCGGGCCCGGAGCGTCTGCGTGCACTTTCGGCTGATCAGCTTGAGGAAATGGCTAGTCGGGATTTCTTTTTTGGGGGTCGCTATGGGAATAAGGTTGCGCAGCAGCTTTCTGTGCAAACGAATCCTTATGCTAAGATGTGTGGGGCTATTGTTAAGGAGGCGATGAAGAAGGAGCTTGAGGGGTGAACAATGTATATCATGAAGTAATTTAATTTATGGAGTGGCATTTGGAATAACGAACATTTGAAGCAATAATGTGAAACAATTTTGATAGATTCGATGGAGTTCTGGTATCTTGTTATGCTATAGAGCTAATTGGAATGTGCACATATGCTCAGCGCAGTGCTCAGGGCCCATATCTTAGGCCTTTTTGTTAGGGTTTACAAAGTGCCGCTTCAGAGGCTTCCAGCTGTGCTCGTTATATTCTGGCTGCACTTTCTGGCAGGTCTTGAGACCCCATTCCGAGACGCCAACCATGTGAGCACTAAAGCATTGTCAGCAAATACGAAGTTTCGGAAGGAAGTGATGGTGGGAATTGAACTAACCTTTCAAACATGAAAGCCATACTTCCATCACCAACCTTTTGAGGCTTCAGCTCAGCATTGCTAGCTCCCTCGAAAGCACCCGAGTCGGGACCATGTGCACTCATAACGTTGTGCAAACTAGCACCAGCAGGCTTGAAACCTCCACCCACCTTCGCATCGTAGTCGCCAGAAATCAGACCCATGAACTCTGACATGGTGTTACGATGGTACCATGGGGGACGGAAAGTACCCTCTGCGACGAGCCAGCGAGGAGGGAAAATGACAAAGTCAGCAACGGCGGTACCAACGTGGTCCGATGGAGCTGTCAGCACAGTAAATATCGAAGGGTCGGGGTGGTCGAAAGAGATCGAACCGATGACACTAAATCGGCCAAGATCGTACTTGAAAGGGTAGTAGTTGCCGTGCCACGCGACAATATCGAAGGGGGTGTGGTTCTGTCGCGCGGAGAAGAGAGTGTTGTTGAATTTGCTGTAAAGCTTGTACTCGCTTTCCTCTTCGTCGTCGAAAGCGGCAACGGGGGCTTGGAAATCGCGTGCATTGGCCAGGCAGTTGGATCCAATGGGGCCTAGCTCTGGGAGCTGGTAGTGGCCCTGGTATAATTCACAGATGTATCCCCGCACAGGGCCGTCTGGGAGTGTCACTCGGTATCTGATGGAAGTGGTTAGTTATTGGTGACATATAGGGTATAGAAGACACCAACCTAACACCACGAGGGATCACGCAGATCTCATTTGGTCGCAGGATAATCCGACCGAGCTCTGTCTGGATGTCTAGCACACCGTGCTGAGGCACAATTAGGAAGTCTCCGTCGGCGGAGTAGAAAGCTTCCTTGCCCATGTCCTTGCCTGCGGCATACATCAAGATACCCAACCCTTGCTTCTGAGTTGGGTCTCCAGACCCTGCAATTAGGTGCAGTCCATGCACCCAGTCGACCTTCTCATCTAGATCGAAGGGGTTCCATCGCAGCTGATTAGGGATATGGTGAAGCTTGTGGGCCTCGGTTGTCATCCTCGTATGGTACGAGTCGACATCCTCCGCGATGAAGTTCTCATGAGCTGCAGCGGGTATAATTCGGTAAACCCATGTCTGTTTATTCTCATGGCGAGGTGCAGTGAATGCCGTTCCCGAGAGCTTTTCAGCGTAAAGCCCATAGGGAGCTTTCTGCGGGGAGTTTTGACCGATTGGCAGAGCTCCTTCGATGGCTTCGGTCCTATTTACTTATTAATTTGTTTTCATTAGAAACTATGTGTATACATACTCGTGATACGAGTCGAAGCCCGTCTGGTACTTATAGGGATCAGGGTGGCTGAAATTAGTGACAGGCATATTGGCGGTGATGTCTTGATGTTGGATGATGCAGACCTCTTAATCAAATACCCCAGATCAACCTCGGATCTCTTCCAGAAGCAAACGTCAGGTCACACCATTCCGCGGAAATCTGAGAATTCCCGCGTTTATCCTTCGTTCCGCTCCGGCTGGATGCGGGGGGAGCGGACCAATTCCGCTCAACGTCGAGGGGCTAAACATCATAGTTAGGTAGTTAAGCCCCGTGAAACTCCTTTTTCTTTCTCCAAACTTCTCGAACATTAATTCATCATGGCTTCTTGGCTCCAGATTCCCAAGAACTCGCCGTTCTCACTCGCCAACATCCCGTTTGGCATCATCTCAACGCAATCCGCACCAAAGGCAGCTGCGATTGCAATCGGTGATCATGCATTGAACTTGAGCGCATTCGCTTCGTCTGGAGGCTTCTCACAGCTACCAGCTATCGAGAAACACCTAGCTGTTTTCAGCCAGCCGACGCTGAATGACTTCGCTGCACTTGGTCGCCCTGTGCACCGACAAGTGCGCGAATATCTACAAAACGTCTTCCGCGCCGACACGAAGTTCCCACAGGTCCTTAAAGACAATGCATCCCTCCAAAAATCAGCCTTGCTCCCCTTGTCCCAGGTCACCAATCATGTTCCCATGCAAATTGGCGACTACACTGATTTCTACGCTGGTCTGAACCACGCCTACAACATTGGAGTCCTCTTCCGTGGCCCGGACAATGCACTCCAGCCTAACTATAAGCATCTACCCGTTGCCTATCACGGCCGTGCCTCATCAGTTGTGGCTTCAGGCACACCCCTCCATCGTCCCCAGGGTCAGATTCTGGCAAACCCCGCCGCGGACCCCAAGCTGCCTACGTTTTCTCCTTGCAAGAAGCTCGACATCGAGCTGGAGCTGGCTTGCTTCATAAGCAAGCCCAATGACCTCGGCAAGCCTGTCCCAATTGATGAGGCTGAAGATCACATTTTCGGTCTGGTTCTCATGAACGACTGGTCCGCCCGTGACATTCAGGCATGGGAATACATCCCTCTGGGTCCCTTCAATGCGAAGAACTTCGGTACAACCATTACCCCTTGGGTGGTTCTGATTGATGCGCTTGAGCCTTTCCGCGCTGCCGGCTTGGAGCCTGCGAACCGCGAGTCTCTGCTCCCCTACCTGCGCGAGAAGCGCGCCGATAGTGCCTACGAGATCCCCCTCGATGTCGAGGTCACCAACCCCGGTGGTCAGCCCACTATTATCTCCAAGAGTAACGCTCGCAACCTGCTCTACTCTTTCCCTCAGATGGTTGCTCACCACACTATCACGGGTTGCAACTTGCGCACCGGTGACTTGCTGGGATCGGGTACGATCTCTGGTAAAGAGGGTAAGACTGAGGGTAGTTTCTTGGAACAGACCAATGGGAAGGTGCCTATTAAGTTGGCGGATGGCTCTGAGCGCATGTTCCTTGAAGATGGTGACACTGTTACTCTGCGCGGTATGGCTGGCACGGAAGGCAACTATGTCGGCTTCGGCGACTGTGTTGGCACTATCCTTCCTGCCGTTTCGCTGCAATAGATGACTTAAAATGACTTAAATCAAATGATCAATGTGTGATATTTCTTGAGTTTTGTCCAATTCTACAATAGAGAGCTTGGAATTATGTCTCGGTCGGTCTTATTTAGCCAGTATAACAAGGAAAATTGATCGCCTTTTGCGGAAATGTCATTGAACACCAGTATTAATAGCATGGCGATGGAACATTCCAAGAACATCAGTTGGGACTAGTGTGTCCACTTCTTACAGCCTGATCAGCTACTCTTTGATACGGAACTCCTCAGGGGTATCTTCCTGTGACCTCCAATGCCCCTTCTTAACAGCCTCCTCCATCTCCAAGTTCTTCACAATCCCATTCGTAACCGGGAACTGACCCAAGTCAACACCAAACCGCTGAGCTCCCCAAGCAGCAGGAATCAAACACAAATCCGCAATGGTAATGGAATCCCCAACGCTAAACTTCCCCGCCGAACCCTTCACAACAGCCTCATAAGCCCTAAAACCATCCTCCATCAAATTCTTTGACCATTCAGCACGATCAACACCCAGCTGCCCAACCCGTTTCAGGATCCTGAGGTTTGTAACAGGCTGTATATCGCAAGAGATAATGTCTGCCAGCGTGCGCACTACAGCCCGGCTCTCTGGGTCCGACGCTGGGGGAAGCAGTGCGGGCCCTTTCTCTGGGAATGCTTCTGCAAGGTACTCAAGTGCAGCGAGAGATTGTGTGATCGTCACGGGTGCTTTGGACTCGCGTTGGATTACTAGGGCTGGCACTGTTCCTGATGGGTTGATGGCCAGATGGGCTGGGGAAGATTGTTCGCCCTTCAAGAGGTTCACGTAGACGGATGTGAAAGGGATTTGCTTTAGGTGCAGGGCTATCCGGAGTCTGGCTGAGCAGGAGGAGCGAAAATAGGTGTGGAGAGTCACTGTGTCGGACATTGTGGCTGGTTGATGTTTTGATCTATGGGATATTGGAGTAGTGATGAAAGTACGAAAAAGAGCCTAGACAGACGGGTTGGAGAGACTCTGTGCTTATAAACCGAATATCAAGTCCAAGTACGTTGAGTGACTTCCCCCGCGGATCTTGTTACCTTGCCCAGGCTGACTTTGTACATATGCAGTACATCGTACGGAATAAATTCCGTCATCTCTAAAGCCGAGTTCAAGCGCTGTGCCTTTTGTACATTTCGGCTATCACTCTTGGATATTGTTTATATTGCTTATGTTTTTCCCAATTTATTTACTTATGTACATCATACTATTGAATTGCATTAGAGCCCCGGAGGCTTGTAGTCTTGAATATTCTGCATGACATATACCGAGTTCTGCTTGTATTGGCTCATGACTGTCCAGCAGGAAACAGCATCACCAATCAACTTTAGCATAAAACTAAAACATGATTTTATTCATAAAATAAGTTCAAGCATGATATCTATGATTAGATTAATTTTCGCCTCTAGTTAAAAGGTCCGATCCTCGCCTGGGAAGCTTATGCGGGGCCGACGGATATCGCCGGCTAATAGACCCGGCTCAACCGCATCTCTTTGTCTCACTGCAATTATCCATCGCATCACCAAATATCCACAGAATCCACTTCAACACCGAAATCCTGGCTAATTCGCCCAGGAACGGCTGACGATGGATGGTGTCAGGTCATCCCGTCCGGACAAGCCGTATCAACGCACCTACAAGGCATGCATCCCTTGCCGGCAACGAAAGGCCAAATGCGACCTAGGAACCGGCCCAGATGGCCTTCCGATCGGCCCACCATGTGCACGCTGCCGAAGGGAGCTAAGGGAGTGTGTGTTCCCGGAGAAACGGGCATGGGAAAGGTCCCGCAAACGAGGTGCGCTAGAATTGAGTGCTTACCATATCTAAATTGGCTGATTTCTGAATGGTCAATTTCTAGCGAGATCACCAGAGAGCTACGAAGCGGATGTATCACCCCGACACGGCAGTCAACTTACGACGACATCGCCTAATGATTCCATCCACACACAAGGACGGACACTGAACCCGCATCAGGCAAGCGAAGTAGCCAACTCAACACCCGAGACCAACTTTCATAAGGAGTCTGAGTTTCAGTCGGGATGGCCATATCATCGGGATCAAGCTGGGTCGCACCGTGGCTCTCTCGATCATCGTTCCGTAGGGTCTTCACGAGCTGTTCAGTCCCCTTCTCATGCGTATGACAATAATAGGCACCGATCGAATTCCACCCTCGCGAGCTCTATGATGCGCACTGTCGTGACAAGTGGCAATGATGCGCTCAATATTCTCTTCGAAGCTGCAACTGCTCAAGAAGATAACAGTCCTGGTAATAGCTCCGAATCACCAGCCGGGCCTCCATCGATTGGTCCGAGTACTCATGATCGAACACCTGGGAACTACGATTCCGCGTTTGAGCCGGTGACTCGGGTAATACACCCTGTCAAGCTATCTGACGCCACCCAAGACACTCTCAATGTCTGGGAGGCTTGTCGGTTTGTCAAGATGGGCTGGTTCACTGCTAGAGAGGCTGTTACTTTTATTGATCTGTGTGTTCCTTACATCTTCCATGTCTAAACTGCCAATAAAAGCTAACAGGAATTAGGTTCTATAAGAATATGTCCTGTTTATCTCCGATTTTAACTGATTTCTACGCCAACCATCGATATCACTACTGGCTGGTTACTCGGGAACCAGTTCTATGCTCCACCATACTCATGATATCTTCCCGTTATCACGTCCTTCCTGGGGCAGGGGGAGAGTCAAGAAATTTCTTTATCCACCACCGACTATGGTCGCATTGCCAGAAATTAACGATGCGGCTAATATTTGGGCAAGAGAAATCAACAAAATCCAAGGTGCGGAGTCTCGGTACTGTAGAGGCACTTCTGTTGATGTCAGAATGGCATCCTCGCGCCCTGCATTTTCCGCCCGAGACGGATGGCTGGGACGATGATTTGATCCCAGCACCACCAAGGAACCATGAGAATAACGACCCAGGCTCAGCACCTGGCAGTCGTGGCGTAGAAGATATAATCGAGCCAGCACGCCGATCTGACCAAATGTCCTGGATGTTGCTCGGGTGTGCGCTCTCTCTTGGTCACGAGCTGGGCATATTCGAGACAGAAGGAAGCAGCTCACCAGCAGATGAACCAGAATGGAGAGATCAGATGACAATTCGTTGGCAGCGCGTACAACGCCTGCTATACGTCTACATCAATCAATTGGCTTGGCGGATTGGATGCATGTCACCGATTCCTCAATCATTAAACCATGCTATCTTGGGGGGACGCAAGCCGGAAGGACTGGGTCCACCGGGCAGCACGTGGTTGACGTTCATGGATTCGTGGATTGAGCTTACCAAGCTAGCAAAGTCTGTCACTGATATGTTCTTCCCATCTGCCGCCTTTGCACGTCAGCAACTGCACAGCGGCCGTTATGTTGGGCTTCTTGAACATTTCCGACCTCTTCTCAACCAATGGAAAGACAAGTACCTACAGCCCCAAGTACTTGATAAAGCATTCTACAACGATCTTTTTATCGAATACCACTTCGTCCGTGTCTATACCCATTCAGTGGGAATGCAAGCCGTAGTGGAGCGTGCTGTCGCAGAGAACGACCCCAACAACTTCGACGGAGTGCGACCCATGACCATCGACCCAACAGACTACGAATACATTCAAGAAGTGATCGATGGATGTGGCCAAATATTGCAGAAAGTCACCCATCTAGCCGAAGCAGGGGCGCTGCGATTCTCGCCAGTTCGAATTGTTCTTCGCATAACCAGTGCCTCGATCTTCTTGATGAAAGCGCTCAGCCTGGGCACCCGGCAAGCCAAGCTCCAGGAATCAATTGAAATACTAGAAAAGAGCATCAAAGCACTCAAGTCGAATGCCTTGGATGATGTGCATCTGAGCACGCGCTATGCTGCACTACTAGACATGCATGTCTCACGCTTGCGGCGCAATCTGCTTGCATCATCGAAAGTCATGAAAAGTAGTCAAGCCGCTACGCGAAGATCATCCATGGGACCCCCTCCTTGGCCAGATAATGGTGACCGGTCAAATCCCATGAGCACCCCTGTATTGCAGGACCCACCACCCGACTTGGGATACATCCCGTCCTTGAATGATATTGGTGCAGACAACTGGCTTTCGCTGCCATTCGATCCATCGATGGCGCCGTTTGATATGAGCCACGGATGTCAATTTCCGATGTATGAAGGTGGAACATTAGACTTTATTTGGAATCTGCCATCGTGACAGAGTCAACTCTGCACAGTATGCAACAGTATAGCTTTGTACATAGCCCTGTATGATCGCAGTCGCGCAATGTTGATAGAAGATGATACCCCAATTCGGACAATGTCACTCCGCCTTATCTATGGATATTTCCCCGCACCAAAGACAACCAACGTCAGAATCCCAACCAGCCCAAGTACCCAGCAAAATGACGAAACCAGCGTCATTCAAACCCACTCTGATAATCCACGGCGGTGCCGGCAATATCCAACGCTCCAAACTACCCCCAGACCTCTACGCCGCCCACCACGCCTCCCTCCAATCCTACCTCCGCTCAACACACATCATCCTCAAAAATGGCAGCACAGCCCTAGACGCAGCCGTGCACGCCGTCTCACTCCTAGAAGATGACCCCCTCTTCAACTGCGGCCGCGGCAGCGTCTTCACAACAGCCGGCACTATCGAAATGGAAGCCTCAGTAATGGTGACCTCCCTGCACGAGGACAACGCAACACAACCAGGCTCCATCAAACGCGGCGCTGGTGTGATGGGCGTCCGTAACGTGCGCCATCCCATCCTTCTCGCGCGCGAGTCGCTTCTCAGAGCCGGTGTCACCGCTGACGGATCTCCCGTAGATGACGGAGGGAGTATGCATTCTCAGCTGGGTGGTCCATACATTGAGACGCTTGCTCGGGATTGGGGGCTGGAGTTTTGTCCCGACGAGTGGTTCTTTACGCAGAAGAGGTGGGATGAGCACATGAGGGGTTTGAAGGGGGAGGAGGAGCCTGTTTCGTTGAGTCAGGGGACTGTTGGTTGTGTCTGTCTTGATCAGTGGGGGAATCTGGCTGTTGCTACTAGTACTGGTGGTATGACGAATAAGTTGCCCGGCAGGATTGGTGATACGCCTACCTTGGGTGCTGGGTTCTGGGCTGAGGCTTGGGATGAGATCGCGTCGGGTGGTGGTGAGGCAGTGCCGGGGGATTGGACAGGTGGTCTGCTACAAGAGGCGAGGAATTGGCTGGGGGATTGTATGCCGGCTTTCTTGCGAAATCAGGCCTCTCCTGTTTGCTCGTCCCTTTTGGGTGATGATTCCTCCCGGCAGCTGGACTTTGGGTCCGAGAAGGTTTGTCATTCTTATTACTCTGCTCCTCCATACAATAATCGGCGGGCTGTTGCGGTGTCCGGGACTGGGAATGGGGACTCGTTCCTTCGGGTTGCGGCTGCGCGTACCACTTCTGCAATGCTACGGTTTTCTTCGCCCGGCAGGTTCCCTTCTGGCCTAGCCGACGCAGTGACGGCTATTTCTGGGCCAGGTGGTGAGCTTCAACGTTCTGCTGGCTCTAGGTGGAACAAAACTGGTGAGGGCGAAGGGGGTATCATCGGCATAGAGGTAGAGCTTTCCCCTACAAACAGGGTATCGGATGTCAAACTACGTCGGGGAAAGGTTGTATTTGATTTCAATTGTGGTGGTATGTGGCGTGCTTGGGTAGAGGAGGATGCTGCTGGCAACGAAGTTGAGAGGATTATGGTCTTCCGAGGGCAATATCAATAGAATATGGATCCTCTCCGGTTGAATTCACATCTAGGCTGATATATCGATAGTATATCTTCGGCAAGCTCTTTTTTAACTAAACACTTGTAATGCACTAGTTAGGACACAGTTATCCAACTTATTCATTGATTGCGGTCCCTTTACCCTGTTGCTTGTTCAATGTTCTCATACCCATATGATACTAACAGGGCGACTATGTAGTGAGCCGAGACTTGAGCGCCATTTTATACGCGCTGAACATACGAGTTCGGGATTGATCTGGGCGTGGGAATGTTTCATGCCACATACTTTCTGAGTGGTGTGGCTTGATACAAGGTATTCCAATCCATAGTATGGGATGGGCTGGACTACCGGCAATAGGTCCTAGAAACGGTCAGGTAGCTTGCAGGGAAAAGAATTAACAGTAGCCAATATCCTCATATCCCCATTTTGATCTATTTTTCCATCCCAGCAAGCATAGTAAAGGAAGCCCAGATGTCGGCCATCCATCTACTCTAGCTCTTCAAAACTTCGTAATAACCGAAGAAATCCTGCTTCGTTAGACCAGAACTATCTTCACCATCTGTGCAGCTAATAGACGCCAAAGTTTCCAAAAATGTTTCTTTATAACTAGGACAGGTCTCAAAGCCGTCTTCGCTATCATCACTTGAGCAGATTCGAATTCTATCCGCACTTTTCAGCTCTGCAAGATGCTTCCGTTTCCATGAGAAACATCCGTGTAAACGTCGGCTAGTAGTGAAAATTTCTCCAGGGGCTCATATACTGACTCTTTGATGGTTCGAATCACATCGCTGTATGTAATGATATCAGGCCCCCTTGTGTCGGAACCCGGTACAACGAGTGGAGTTTCATTGAGCGATGCAAGAGTCTTTGAGAGTAGCAATTCGTAGCAACGAATTGTTGCACTGTCTGCAATAGTGCCCTGATGGTTCGCCCTCAGCAATGTAAAGACGCAAACTACTCTAAAGGCTAACAATATATACAGCAAGGACCATGCAAAGTCGACAGGTACATCAGATCCCGATCTACCACCCCTCCAACGGCGTAAGCAAGGCAAGTACCCCGTCTTTAGGTGCAACGGTAGCCCCTTCCCGAATCTCCAACTTGGCATCAGGAAACTTCAACTCCATGTGAAACCGACCGACAGTAGCAGCAATCAAGCAAGCAAGCTCCGATTTCGCAAAGCCCTGTCCAATGCAACTACGAGGACCATGCAAGAAAGTCAAAAACGCATAATTACTAACCGCACCGCCGGTGTTAGCCTTACCAGGACCCATAAAACGGTCCGGATTGAACTCGTTCGCGTCTGGTCCCCACAGCTCTTCCAATCGGTTCAGGATTTGCGGACAGATTGTGAATGTTGTGTCCTTGGGGATATACATGTCGGCAAGGGTTGTGTCACGAACCGCCTTGCGTATGGTCATCGGCACAGAAGGGTGGAAGCGGAGCACCTCGTTGCACACTGCGTTTAAGTAAGGCAGATTATCGACTGCGACTGCGGAGATTGGGGTCGGGTTGTCGAGCGAGGGGAGATTGGCGCGGATCTCATCCCGCAGACGGGTTTGGACATCGGGGTTCTTGCAGAGTGCGTAAACGGCCCACTGTAGTGCTGTGGCGGTTGTCTCGTGGCCTGCGCCTAGGAAGGTCATGGATTGGTCCACGAGGTTTTCTTCGTCGAAGGTGCCGCTGCTTAGTGCGACGGAGATGATGTCAATCCCCGTTTCGGCTTTGGGGTCTTCCATCTTTGCCTTCTTTTGTCGGATCATCTGGCGTGCGACGTTGCGGATGACCTCGCCACTTTCTTTAATGTCTTTGTTGCGTTTCATCGGTAAAGAGCTGACCCATGTTGGGTTACCAAATATCATACCTATCACGAAAAGGGTTTTCATGATGAGGGAGGGCGGGGACATGATTTTGCGATAGGATTGGTTGAGGGTGTTGTCGGGATCACGAAGAGAGTCGAAGTCATGGTCCATACCGGCGACGCCAATGATGTCCAGGGTTGCTCGACTAGCCCAGTTACTGATTCGGACTGTGTTATCGTTATTTCCATTGGCTTTCCTGCTCTGCAGGTCTTCCTCGATCATCTTGACCATTTCTACACTCTTGCTCCAAAAGATTGGGTAGAGGTTCTTGATGTGGCGATAGGCAAAGGCTGGCATGAGATTCTTGCGTTGCGTCTAGTGGAGATATTGTAAGTTTGAACCCACGTAGAACGGCATTTGAAGGGACGGTTTCACCTTATGCTCTTCGCCTTCAGCGAGTAGGACTCCATCGCCTGTAATACGCCGCAAGCTCTGCCGAACCAATTCGGGTTTTTCAAAGTCGTAAACTTTTGTCACAAGCAGCTCGCCCAATGCTTTTGGGCTTGTCAGAATCACTCTTTCGAGGTTTGCGACAAGATAGTACCGGATGAGATCTTGATTGGGCCTGTTCTTGGCCCACTCCCGCAGCTGCGGATAGGGGGTCTCAAGCAAGAAACTCGGAGAATTACCGGTGAGACAGCTTCGACCCTAGATAGTATTAGGCAGATTCATCGAATCCAAGGAAAGAGGGCTGGCCTACTGCAGGTGAATAAATGTGTTTCAAAGGGGTGAAGTAGTCGGGATACAACACAAGCCGATAAACAAGCTTGGACGCAGTAATAACCCCAAAAATGAGGGCAGCCGTTGCAACCCTGGAATTGAAAACAGAATACTCCGGCTTGAGGTATATGCCGGCGGCGAGGGCAAAATAGAGAACGGTGAAGCTCTCGCTGATGCGTCCCATTGCTAGAATCTTCCGGATCTTCCGGGGGAAAATATATTATGAATCGACAGGTCCGATCCCACATACAGCAAAGATGATAAGATAAGGCCTTCTTGAGTATCGAACTACTGGTTTCGATTGATTCTTTAGTAGCACCAGCCTCGAAGCGAAGAGCTCCGTGTGGGGTATAGGCGGATGACAAAATGCTTGGCTCTCGTTGGTTCAGTGAGGTCTGAATGATATATGGCGTACAGTCTGAGAAATAGCAATGCAACCTCGATGAATTCGGATAATCTTTGCACAGTTGAGATGAGTTTGGCTCAAAACAATTCACACGGATATAAGACGGTGAGATGGTTGCCTGGGACATATGACAAGCGCGGACCTCGGGGAAACCTCGGACGCCAAGCAAAATAAGCCTAAAAAAGGAACCACGTGGTTGACAGGTCAAGGTATATTATGATATAGCCCGAGTATCTTAGCTGCATATGAGATCTACACTATTCAACAGTCTTGCTTTTGATACTTTGGTATCCTAGGGTGTGCCCAGGGCGCCCCTAGTGAGATTCTTTAAGGACATGTTACCGTTAAATAGTGTTGACATGCATGCATACATGCAATGCCTGCAGGGTATGCGTTTGTCTCTGTGCAGATAGATGCATCATAACCTCTCTTCTTCACGATTTTCTGTTACAACCTGCCCCTGGACTGGCGAGTTACACACTAGGCCAAAAAGACCACTCTATCTGAGCGTTACGCTCAGACATTCCAGGCCCCGATATATATAATGCGTGTCATGACATTTTCCCTCCATCTCTCTCTTGTTTCGTAGCCTCAACAAATAGTCCTAGCTACTGGGTACTTGTTGACACTACAAAGCAAGAGAGAGATGGAGGAAAAATCGTGAAGCAGAAGAGAGATGATGATGCATCTATGGAAAGGAGCCGGTATATAAGCCGGCGACGTGACAAACGAGACGAGCTAGGCAATGCTCAAAGAGCTCAGTCTGCACACAGAGACAAACGCATACCATACACGCATTGCATGTATGCATGTATGTCAAGAATACTCCATATATGGTAAAGCATTATATAAATAGTAAGCCACTCCCTTGCTAACTGAAGACCTGAAACCCCCTTCCAACCGTCTTTGTACGCAAGGTTCCGATGTTACTAGGCTAGCTTTACAACATAGTAATCGATACCTAAGGCCCTGGGGAGGGCGGACTTCAGAGAACCACGAGGTTGCTCGGGAGTGAAATAGAGCAGTTAAATCCTGGTCTTGGGGTCTGCCCTTCTAAAATCCACCACCAATATGGGTTCCATGTCTTACTCCGCGTTCTGACAGTAACCTTGCAAACCCTTCAAGCCACAGTAGTAATCGAACTCATCACCACCCATGTGGAAGCCAAAGGAGAAGCAAGAAGGAGTGCCAGACCATCCATCCATAGCGTATGTGTCCATTTTGCCTGCATGTTAAGCCCAGGTTAGAAAGAGCACACTGTTAATTGCTGGCGTGCGGGTTCCTCACAGTCAGGGCAATGATCCCATTGTTTAGTGCCGGTATTGCGGTTCCGGTATCGGGTGCATGCATAAGTTGAGGCAGCAGTGTCGAAGTCCCACTAGAAGCAATTAGTGTCTGTAATCTTGCAATGACCCAGTCATACTAGTACTCACGTATGCGTCTTGGACAGAGTTGCTACCATGACGCTCGCCACAGGCGCAGAAGTTGTGTAGGTCGGCAAGAACGCCGCCGAAGCTGGACGGTATGTTAAGACACAATGTGATAACTTGGAATGGAACATGAGGCCGGCTTACAAAAGCGAACTAGAAATAAGAATTGATAGCTTCATGTCTTCGGGAAAAGAACAGAAAACAGAAAAACTAGAGTAGGTGAATATAATAAAGTGCTAGTGAGAGTCGAAATAAGTCGGTAGTCAAAAGGTCTCGTGGTTAGGTAGGACGACAAGTGACGGGAGTGAGGAAGCAGCTTTACTATATATAACATTCTCGCAACAAGAAGAGGAAAGGGGGCGAAAAGAGGATAGTGAACGTTTCTACGGACAAAGCGGAAGACAGTGCCCAGGTGTCTTACCTCTAGCGGGATATTGGGATCCGCCGAAATGAGGCCTTTACTAGTTTCATGATAGTAGCTTTACTGGGAATAGCCGAGATATGACGCCTAATAGGATAAGTTTCGTAACGTGATCCATGAGTGAGACACCTCAAACCACCGTGAATCCGACAATGGTATTCCCTATAGTTGAAACTGAGGGAAAATACTTTCCAAAGGATCAGCACTAACTATCTGGTGTCTCAGTCGCTCGTGGCTTAGTGGTGTTTGGGATTCTCCACCGTTCCGCAGCCAAACTTTATGCTCAATTTAACTATCGAGCTAGCCCAAACTGGGCTACCTTGGTAGAGGCCCAAGCCAATCAATTATGCATGCAACTTTATTCGCCCACTGGGATATACGAAGGATTCTACGAAGCTACTCCGCCCCTTCAGAAGTAGCTAAGATTTACGAATAGCTCATCCGGGGGTTCCGGGAAGAGCTTGCAAAGACCGGTATTGCCAGGATCAGTGAGTGACAGCCTGGAGTTGCCAGGAAGAAATGGAGCATAAATACCGGCCTCGCAGCCCAAGCAGCAAACTACAAAGCCTTTCCTTACTTCACAATCACTCTTCCCATCAAACTTGGCAAGATGCGTCTCAGCCAAGTCGTTTTCCTTTCTCTGCTTGGCTTCGCCGCCGCCGCACCTGCTCCCGATGGACTTGATAGCTCGGCTGCTGTTGTAGCTGACGACTTCAAGCCCGACTGGGATGCCTTTGAGAGCGACTTCAAACTGGCTTTGGAGGAGTCCGAGGCGGACGCGAGCTTGGCCAAGCGCCTTAACACCCAGAGCGCTAGCAATGTCGCGTACGGGAAGGCAATCTATGCTGCCGGTTCTGCCGCTGTCAACCAGATTAAGGGTCTTAAGAACTGGAATAAGGTAATGAGCAATGCTCTATTTGTTGTTTCTGCTTCTGCCTTTTATATCCGGAAACTGACAGTACATCTAGGCCAGGGAACAATTCACCCAGCTAGGTAAGGAAAGAGGAAACCTGTGGAAGTCTAGCGCTAACAATTCATTTCCAGTCACCCAGGGCATGATGGACCATAACCCTGACCCCAAAACAGCCGTGGCTGCAATCTGCTACAACAAGGGCTATGGAGTCCAGAATCCGGAGGGGATTTATGGCCTACACAGCGAAAAGATTTCTGTTTGGCCGGCGTCGACCGAGTAGGTTTGGAGTACACATGAAAGCACCGTGCAATGCTAACTAGTTTTAGCTACGACTGTTTCTACATGGGCAAAAACAACGCCTTCTGGTCTTACGGCGATGGTGGTACTATCAACGTAAGTTTGAATCTACCACTGTAGAAGTTCCCAGAGCTAACGGACCCAGTTGTTCACCCGCTGGCAACACGGAGCTTGCCGTTTCGACGACAAATCGGATCTCTACTGCTAAAGGTGGAGCATTTTTGCACTGGTGAATTGAAATGGATCGTGGCGGTGTCGGAAGTGGGATGGTCTCTAAGTGGAAGAGGAGTTACACATCATGAGTTAGCACTAGACTGACTTGAAGGCTGGATTGATGCTTTGAGAAGCGGCAGCTTATAGACATGGGTCCCTCGTGCTAAATAGTTGATTAGGAGAATGCCGCTCTTCTTAATGCAACTCCCTCCTGGTCCTTAGTGCATATAAGCTGACTTGTGATCGGTTCTCGCTATTCGTCTGTTCGTTTCATTATCTAGTGCCTGCTATCTTTCATCATCTTCTATGTAAGATATAGATCGTTTAAAGCTACTTATACTATTCTGTCTGACTAATAAACCTTCTATGTTCTAGATATTTATAAATAATATCGTACAAGAATATACTGGTAGGTATATAGATATATGAAAAATGTCTTGCGATATATAGTACAAGAGCTAGGACCAATTCCGACAATGGGCGCCACCAAGAGCACACTCTGAATCAGACATCCGCCAACTTGGTAATCCTATCGAACTCCCCAATCGTATGCTGCCAAACATTCTCTGCCATCCCCTCCTCACGAAGTCCAGCCAACAACTTGACAACCTTAGGGCCAGCATGCTCCCCACTCCAGTGAATACTGTAAACACCACTCCCGACCTTCCCATCCGTCCCAGTAGCAACCTCAACCCCCTCGGACAAAGGCACACCAGCGGAATCTCCCACCGCAGCATCCAATCGGACACGGGGAGGATACTTAGCACTCGTCGCGAAGAAAAGATGTCTCTCCCCTGACTCACGAATCGGAATGTAAACCAAAGGCCCAATAATCATAAGCACGATAGTCATAATCCAGACCATAAGAGTATTCGACTCACGCCCGATCCCCGTCTTAACTGCGCCGGGGTAATCGTTGATAAAAGTAACTTCTGGCGCTTGCTTGGCCAATTTTTCCAGCGCCATATCGGTCATGGACACAATATGTCCACGTATCTTTAGCATGGACATGCCCTTTCCTTGGAAATCGGTCACATCAATAGGACCTTCGTGGCCACCAGCTAGGACGCTGACGACGCGGCGTAGGCCCGTAGCTTGCTTGAGATTGGGTAGGAGGTTGACGATGAAACGCGTTCGTGCGTAGTATCCAGTTGCAGCCATGACATGGAGGCCTTCGGATGTATCTGTTTGTATTATGAGCAACGACTTTTTTTTCTTGAAGTGATGTGGAATGTCCTGCCCACCTTCTCCGAAACGAATAGTCCCGCAGCTAAGGAAGAGGATGTTGATACTCTTTTCTTTGCTCTGGAGCTCGCGACAGACTGAATCGACATTCCGAATTAGACTGACGTCCGCTTTTATGAAGGTGAATTCGCCTTCCGGGTTCAACTGTCGACATTCGGCTGTGATGCGGGCGGCGGCTTCTTGCGAGCGGCCGATGAAGTATGCGCGGGGAGATCGGGTGGAGCGGGCGAACTCTTTCAGGGCTGCTTCGCCGATGCCGTTTGTTGCGCCTACGAAGACTGCCACGAGGCCTGCTGGGAGCGTGTTGGCGATTTGGGTATTTGAGGACTGCACGTCTGGTAGTGACACCATTTTGTATTGTATATTATAGCAGCGAATTGACGTGGGAATGTTGGCGGTTGAAAGGTCGTCGATTTTGGAGATCAGTTGAGGGTAAAACCCCAGTATTTATATTGCAGGGATTTGTCTTGTATTGTGTTTGGGTGAGTTCGGTGCATCTATAGGCCGTCTCGGACGAACGACGGACTTAAAGCAACACGAGGCAGAAACCTCCGGAAGTTTACCATTGAAAAGAAAAATAAAAAAAGAGGAAAAAAGGGACGTCTATCTATCGCATGTCGTATTTGGTTTCAATGTGGCGATATGATTAAGAGATCTCTATTTGAAATAGAACGATGAAGCGGTGGCACGCGCCCCTTGCGAAGGACAGACGAATCGACTTGGTAACATAAATCATGCGCAACAACCGAATTGACAGTGATGACATGACAATTTACTCGTTATTTGGAAGTTCGATGCCGGAGAATGGAAATATCACACTATTCTTTACTCCGTATGTTGTCGGCATGAGATGAAGGTTGGGGAAATATAACGCGACACGCGCTGGAATAGCTTGGGAGGTTGGGTGTCTGATTGTGGAATTGCTGCCGATCTGGGGGTTGGGGTTAGGGGTCAACGCGGGCTTGTTCTGGATATGCGGGCTTGTGCATGTTATCGCGAAGTATCCCCGACGGAATGCATATGGACAACGGATTGAAGTAAAATCAACTGGGATGAATTAGCCAGTCTTGGCGTTCACCTTGGAAAGAGCTTGTCCGCAATCATGTGACGTTGCCTAAAATAGGCAAAAATGACACCTCAGGTGCCAACATGCTTGTTTACTCCTAGAGAGATAGCAAAAATTACAAAATCAAAATGACCCAAGAAGATAGCGTGAGGCCTTGGAAATTGCCAATGTAACATCCAACTCTTTAGCGGAGTCAGCGCTTAGGTACACCCCTGGCGCGTGCTGATGGCCAGTGGGCAGTCAGAATGGAGAGTGACGGGACCCATCTTCCCCATCTGTGTCTCAGGGCCTTGGGGAGTGGGCCAGTGAGACAAAAACAATGTTATCTTTGCTCCAGGAATAGTCATATGTACTCCGTACTCTGTAAGTAGTTCGTGGTATTGATGAAGGTAGAGATATTCCCAATTTAGAAACATAAAAAGGGCAAAAGGACAAAAGAACAAAGGAAATGAATAAGAAACCCTTCAATGAAAGAGAAACCCTTTCAGCCCTAAACTTGTGCCTGTGACTTCCCGCCTCCCCACCCCTGCCGAACTCCTCCCCTCGAAGTGTTTCAACTTCTTCCCCTTTCTCAACTTCTACCACTTCTACCTGTGTCATTCATTTTTCAGTTCCTTAGCCCTTGGAAAAGTGGCCACCTTCATTCAATCCGATTTCCGCCTGTTTCGACCTATTTTCACTGACAATTGCGCTTTCTTTCTCCACACAATCGTGACCCCTTTCTTGGCAGGAGAGATCGGCGGTCTTCAATGAAAGTCTGTCTATTGCCGCTTTGAATACGTCAATGCGCGCCCGGAATCCCAGCGCTTCATTGTGATCATAGACACGTGGCTTGCAGCACTCGATACCTGACACCGCGAGCCTCCTTCCCTTCCGCAGGGATGCGCCATTCGCGCGGTTAAGATACTATCATTTCCCTCATTGCGCCCCGACCATTGACACTCTCTGTTCTTTAAACCTGTTTCGAAACTCAATCACGACTTTGCCCGGCTGGCCCGAGGAAGTCGACTCATCATCATCCGTGATCCCGCCATTCCTTTCAATCCTCCGTGATCACTTCCTGGCAGGACCAGGTCAATTGACACAATGCTGTGCGGTGGAGACCGTGAGAAGGGGGATGTAGCGATGGAGGAGAAATGGGACTACGTGGTAAGTCTACATGGTGATGGTGTTGTATGGTTGGCTCGGCATAACTGACAGTTACTCCCTTAGAACTTGGACGATTTCAAATCCGAGTCTTGCTGGACGCCCTTCTCATATTTCTTCTTATGGGTATTCCTATTTATCTCTCTTGCCGTCTACGGTGTCGATACGTTCACTGCAGTCAATTTGCTGGCTTTCTCCCGCTGGTCCGGCCAAGTTGAACCCGCAATTCCCTTCAATGTCTCCCGCTGGATCTTCGCCGCCTGTATCATTGCTTCGTTCGTTCTTTTGGGCTACCGATGGGTACATGCCATCCGTGCCATCCGCTCGGGTAGTATCACTCGCAGCTTTCTGGATCCGCTGGCCGTGCGCATTCAGAGTATTCGCTTCGGCAGGCGGGGTCGTGGATACAGGAGATTCCTTGTGTTTGCTGAATTAACGAAAGACAGGAAAGCAGCAGAATATGTTGCTCTTTATGCATACTTTTCTTTTCAGTGTCAGTATACTACTGTTGCTTAACTTGCCTTTGAAAGTTGTTAACGAAGCTTCTAGTCTGGATGAACACGATCTTCGCAGATGGCCCGCGTCAAGTTCTCAATGCCATCACTCTCTATTCAGTCATGCAGATGGACCTCATCCCTGGGGGAAAGAATGCAGCCGATGACGATGGAACTTCATCAGCTGCTCAATTCTTCAACAATGTTAAGATCATGGCCGAGGACAACAACCTCCAAGCTGTGGTCTTGTTTGGTATGCTGTTCACACTGGTCATTTGGGTCCTATCAGTTCTCAAGTTGATCTCGGCGATCGTACTCTATTTGATCTTCCTATTCCACCATATCCCCGCGGAAGACGGTACTCTTTCCAGGTACTGCCGCCGGAAGGTTGGCCAACGTCTGAAGCGTATCGTGCACCGCAAGAACACCAAGGCGTTGGCAAAGGGTCTCAAGTTACAGAATCGAGCACCCACTCAGCCAATGCTGGCCACAGATTCCAACCCGACTCTACCATCTTTTGCCGGGGATAAGGTTTCTACTGTGGCTTCGTTGTCGCGAAGTACTACCCAGACCACTTTGCCGCCTTACTCGCGGTCGGCCTCCTCGACAACGCCGGCGCCAAACCCGACACTGCCAAATCTGGACCTCGATACGAAACCGACACTGGCTCGAACTGCAACTTCATCTTCAGCAATGTCCGAGTCCGCTTCATTGACAGGCCATGCGGCCGGAATGGGATACAGTCCTCTTGATCGCCAGAACCCGACGCTTCCCCCAGTCCCTCCCTTGCCGGCAAACGTTCCATCAAGGATGGCTACTCCCCACTCTCGAGCGACTGCTGCGCCATATGGCGGTGATGATCATAATACCCCCGGTCATGGATATCGCAACCTGACCAATAGCTCCGATTCTTGGCCATACCAGGGCCACACCCCAGCTCCTGGTTATGCTTCGGCTGACATGGACGCTTCCGGTGATCATGATTATTTCAACCGTGGCAATGCGCCTACTCACTACGACCCGTATGGTCCCCCGAGGGGTACATATGGCGGAGAGGACGGATACGGGGAAAGATACGGGACTCCTGGTGGACAGACAGGCGCCCCTCGCCCACAGCAAGATTACTACCCACACGATCCATATTCGACAAGATCCTACACGCCGGCTAGCACTGGTGCGACGCCTGCTCCCTATATGTCCAACACCCCGGCGAGCTACCGACCCACACCTCCCCCACAAGCAGCCGCATTGGAACAGCCTCCAAGGACGTTCACTCCAATGAGCTCGGCGACTCCCGCTCCTCAAAATGGCGGCTATGCAGCTTTCAACCCGTCAATGGCTCATCACGCACCCCAGACCCGCTCCCAGAGGCCTCCCGGTCCGTCCAGCTTTACTCGAGCAAACACCGCTTCGCCCTCGGCCATGCATCGGGCTCCACCAGGGCACACATTCAATCGCTCAAATACCCACCAATTTTGATAAGGCCCAAGGCTATGGGACCTTATTACGATGAAAACCAGGAGCTGGCTCCTGTGGTTGATGACCGGATCACTCGCTAATACTGATCACGACCAGCCAGCCTCTCGAGATCTTGTACATACTCCTATTCACCCACCTTTGATATCCTTCCTCAAATTCTTATTCCCGATGACATGAATTGACCACTTTCATCCCCCATCTACTACATCGAATGTATAGATAGCAAGTAGCTGAAAGTATTCTTGATACCCCCTTCATTACATTCTATGGTCCAAAACAATGTAATGTAAATAACAACAGGAGAGTAATATACATCTATACTATAAGTTATACAATAAACATCTTCCATCCACAACAAACCAACACCAATCACCAAATCTTCTTAGCAATCATCTCATACCGCTGTACATGATCAACATTAAACTCCCCATCCTTACTCTTATCCTTCTCCTCCTTCTCCTTCAACCGCCGCAACCCATCCGGATCATCCGCATAGATCAACCTCCGCTTCTCATCCCCAACCTCCACAACACCCCACCCACCAACACGCTGACTACCCTCAACATCGAAATCACGGGAACGAGGCGCCCCACTCTCAGTACCGGACTGGGTATTCGCCTGTCTACGCTCGTTCTCCCGACCCTTCATCTTCCTGTACCGGGAGCGCGCAAACGCAAGCAGGACCATGCCAAGCAGCAGTTTCAGGATGAGCAGTACGATAAACCCGGTCAGTAGCAGGATGCCGGTGAATATATGGACAGACTGGGCTGGAGATGGGATGGCGTTTTCGAGGAGGGTGCGGAAGAACGCGCTGACGTGGGCGGCGGAGGCAGGGAGGAGGGTTGCGAATGTTAAGGGTGGGGCGGAGGGGATCGGGGAGGGGCCGTAATTGTTGTGGATGGAGGTTAGGGAGGTTGCTCCGTTTGCTGTGGAGGAGGGGTGTTGGGGGAGGAGGGCGGCTAGGAACATTTGGTAGGTTTGCACGGAGACGCGGAAGAAGAGGCAGGAGAGAGGGATGACTGGGAGGCCGATGCGACGGGTTAGGGTTTTGTTCGCCGAAGGCGTTGGTGTAGTAATCCTTGGCTAGCACGTCGAGGAAGCGGCTGTAGATGGCTGGGCGGTTGTTGTTGAATTTGTTGATGTAGGCGTGCTTGAGCCAGTCAACTAGCATCTCGGAGCCTAGGACGACTAGGAATGGGCCTAGGACTTGGGCTAAGGTCGGGATGAAGGAGTTGACGCTGTTGAAGGATGATAGGATTGATGATGGGAAGAGGGTGAATGCTTGAGGTAGGATGGATGATGCAGTGCGTGGAGGCGTCGATAGTGGCGTGCTGTTGGTGATTGTGGAGGACTGGCCTGGGAAGCTAGATCCCAGCCCGAGGTTGCCGACGAAATTGAATGCGCCTGTCTCCACTATATTACGCGAAGCGATGATAGTGAGCATCAGCCATAGCTGGAATCGTTCCACGACGTCCGCACATGTAAGCTGGAAGAGATTCTCTTTCTCGAACTTCCGGAAAACGGTGGATTTGATCTCGACGAACTGATTCGATAGTAGCAATGTAATCAAAGCGTTGGAGTATGAGTTCACTGCCACATTCAGAGTCATGACTTGGTAGAACAGGGACAAGGCATGGGATACTGTATAAACCAGTGCCACCAGGAACAACCAGAATGGACGAATGATCTTGCTTCGGCCGTCTGGGCGACGTTCAAGAGCCTCCCGGGAGAAGAGACACTCGAGGACATCTTGACCTATAGCAGCCAAGAGCCTGTCGCTGACCTCCAACACATTGTAGATAACATATAGCTTTATGGCAGCCTGTCCACGAATCCAGTGATACATTCGGCTTGCATCGAAATACATCAAAACACAGCAGGTGGCTATCATGAGTAGGCCTGTCAGGATGTCCGCTTTGTCATCCGGAAGTAGCGCCGAGGGCATCGACTTCTTCCGCCGGTGGTGATACTTGCGGGATTCGGAGGACCGATGTTTCCTCCTTGGTGCTATGTCTGGCCCTATAGAGGAGCCTGGAGGCAGGTGAGGAGTGGCGTCAGATTCGCTTTCGCGTCTTCCACCCTGATCCTCCTTCAAATTATGATTCCTCCTGCGCCATACTCGACCAATCCCATTCAGCACGAATTTCCAAATGAAACGGATCTCAGCTCCCACGTTCATCACCCATGACTCGCCCAGAATATAGACTGCCTTGATGAACCGCAGTGGCATTATTGTGAAAGAGTAAAGCCATGCATCAAGACAAGCAAGACTCCCAAAGCAAAGTACCTGCTCTAGCATAGGTGCGAGCATGATAAAGTTCATAAGTCTCTCGATCTTAACCCGTGACGATTCATAGGGGAAGTCGCTGGCTGCATCGCGGTGTATGTACAGTGGTGAAGGTCGGCCAGAAGCAAGCTCAAGCTGAAGATAGGTTGGTAGAGAGACTGGTGGCAAAGGGATAGATGATGGCAAGGGTGATGGCATGGCTGATTCTACAATCTGAGGTGAGGCAATAAGGTGGCTCTTGAACTCGCGATCCAGCGCGGGTCGGTCCTGTTTCGAGCGCGATGCCCATGTCTGTGTTAGGCGATCATTACTTGGGGTAAAGGGCAACTGACGCCGCGTGGAACCAGGGGTCGAAACTGTTCGTGCTGGCTGCGGCCGATTGCGGAAGGGGGGATTTTGAGTATTCCGTGGGAAGGCGGGGCTCGCCGGTGCAGAAGCATCTCCCAGCAACACGTCTTTAGCGGGCCGTAACTTTGGTAAAATATCCGCGGGTGGTGGCTTTTCGCCAAGTGACGGAAGCGTGAGCTCCGGCACCTCTGGTTGTGAGGCGGAAACACTCCCATGGACATTGTCCGAGGCTACTCGCCTCCCATCGTTCGTTTCTGGTCCCACAGGACGGTAGGGGATTGACTCTGGTGAGGACGTGAGTGCCTGGATCTTTTCAGGAGACAACTTCATGACTTTTTCTTTGTCCTCCGATAGGTGAGACAGGTCACCAGCCAACCCAGCCAAAGCAGCTTTGACCTTGGGCCCATCGTACACATCCACTACCGACAATCGACCAATATGATCCGGATCGTTTGGTGAATGCTCGACTATGATGCCCAGCCCTTGCTCCGAAACCGAGTCCGATGTTTTGTGTACTCCGTTCGTATGGTGGCGTTCCGAAGGAGTGCCGTGTCTCCATTGCCCATTTGTGCCATCGCGTCCATTGATTGGGCGTTCGTCTGCCCCGCCGTTAAACTGTGCCACGGGATTGTCTAGTCGACTGTGTGTGCCCTCGAGATAATGAGGTGAAGACTGTTTCTCAGCTTTCAAGCTCCCATTGCTCCCGTTTTCGACACTATGTTCTGCCATCTTCCGCTCTGGCGGAGCTTCACTGGTATCTGCGACAGGGCTCATTCTGACGACCCAGGAACCCGCGACAAACCGATATTCATTGGAAATATCCACAAAGCTGCAGTATCGTTTCTCATACCATCAGAAAGTGCAATCTCCAACTTGCATCATTCGAATTTGGCTCGCGACGGATCAACAGCGAAAGGGTGTAAAAGGATAGGAACACAACAGTGGTGTAATTGTTGTATTAACTACTAACAATGTCGTTTGTCCAGCGTGTACATCCTCGAGAAGCAGAGTACAGTCTAGGCTGTTTGGAACTCTTGTTGATGTTGGGGTCTGGGGGAAGATAAGGACGGCAGATTATCTGGCAGGTCGGTGAGTCGGTGAGATCCACAAATCACGTGATAACTATACTTCTGCCCAGGTGGGCATCTTGGTGATTACTAATATTTCCAAATTACCAGGGCTAGGTATAATATTAATGATTTATTAACATATAATCCCTTATATGCGACACGCATATATGTGTCAGTGGCGTCTTAGGTTCCTGCGACTTCCAAGCATGCAAAAGACGGTGATTTGATAGGAGGGTCTATATGGTGAAGTCTACTTCCACTGATATATGGTCATTTGGTGCAATGGTATGTATACAAGACATGCTTTTGTCATTGGATTCTAACTGCCACTTTTAGCTTATCACTTTGATATATGGTAGTAAATCTTCTTGTTTAAGTCCGATGTCTCTTCTAATCATTGTGAATATGCGCTGGGAATCCTTACGAAACAGTGCCAATTCTTTGGCCCATTTTCTGTCTCTTACCAGGAGATCGCTCGCCCTAGCACACTAAATATCCTTATGCGAAGCCATGGAGGGCAGGCATTTAGCTACAGTGTTGCTCCTTTTTGGAAAGAAGAATAGCCGTATCGATAGAGGATCCGAAGAAAAGAGCATATATCCATAATAAATAGTAAATCAATCGACACACTGCATATGACTAATTTATGAATGTGCAATCGTATCCTTTGTGATTTGCATGTCAATCATGTCTATCATGTTGGTATTCCATAACTATAATGCATATATGCTATCATCAGATGTGTCAAGTGACAAGGCAAAACAATGCGTGTCCCAATGCCAAAGCCTCCAGATCTACCAGTAGCCAGGGAAAAGCCAGTCCAGCTTCTCCTTAGCCTCAGGCTTCCAGTTAGTCTGGGGGGTGCTAACACCAAACTTAATACCGCCAGCCAGGTGCTTAGCCTGGACCAGCTCGCTGTGCTCATCGCTAGCCAGCGCATCAAGGACAGCAGTCACGAAACGGCGAGCGTTATCAGCGTTGGACTTCATGTTGCCCATGACCATCTCGACGGTCACGTCGGCGGTGGCCTCGTGCCAGCAGTCGTAGTCAGTGGACATGCAGATCATCTGGTAGGCGATCTCAGCCTCGCGGGCGAGCTTGGCCTCAGGGAGGGCGGACATATTGATGACGCTGCCACCCCATGAGCGGTACATTTTGCTCTCAGCGCGGGTGGAGAACTGGGGACCCTCTGGATGGTGTAAAAAGACATGGTTAGCGATCTTTTGTCTTAAAAACGGGTCGCATCTTCACATACCCATGCAGATCAGAGTACCACGGTCGTGCAGGACGACGCCATCACCCTCAAGGCTGTGTCCGCACTCGCGCACCACCTTAGCGATGCCCTCATCGAAGGGGTCACCGAAGGGGACGTGAGCGACAATGCCACCCTCGAAGAAAGTCCACGGGCGCACGCCCTTGGTGCGGTCAATGACCTGGTCAGGGATAACAAAGTCGCGGGGCTTGATCTCCTCCTGCAGACTGCCGACGGCGGAGAAAGCAATGATGCTGCGCACGCCAATGGAGCGCAGGGCGGCGATATTGGCGCGAGCGGGAACCTCATGAGGGGCGATCTGATGGTGCAAGCCGTGGCGGCTCAAGAAGGCGACGGCGACAACCTTGTTGTTGTGCTTACACTCGTGGTGCAGAATGGTGATGGGCGAGGAAGGGGCGCCCCAGGGGGTTGTGACATTCAGCGAAGCCACCTGGGTGAAGCCTGGCAACTCGCGCAGACCGGTGCCGCCGATGACGGCGATTCTGACGGGCCCTTTCAGATTCACTATCGTCAGCTTTTTATCGAAGTGGGGGTATGAGGGGTAGTAAGGTGAGGGAAGCAGAAGCACACGTACCGTCGTATGTGGTAGGGAGAGAAGCCATTCTGCGAGCGAGTTGTTTTGCGGACTCAATTCGACGAAATGGTTTCGATATAGAAGAGATTGAACGTAAGCCTAAGATCCATCGCATCTTGCGCCATCTTCAAATCTCTGAGGCTGCGGCCAAGCTGCGCTTCTCCGATTGGTTGTTGGTCGACCCACGTGTTGCGGGTTCCTTAGGCCGCCACCTGCCTTTTTGGACGATCTCTACAACTTTAATACGCATCTACATCTACATCGACCTCTACATAGCTATCGGGGTCGCAGTTGATCAATAGTTACAAACTTCTTGAACGTCCTATTCTGTACAGTTGATACATGTGTAATTTGGGATAATAGATACAATCTGGGTTGATACAGAGTCTAGAGGAATGTACTCGAACCAATCTAAGCCGGCAGCCACTCATAATGATGAGGTCCCTTGTGAACAGGTCCTGGATCCTCACCTGGAATACCAGGCTTGTTATAGTTGTGTGAACCGAAGTAGTCCATCTGCGCCTCCATGAACTGGGTCGGCAGTCCCAATCCACCCTCATACTTGAGATATTCCAGAGTAGCCGAGAGAGCCGGAATATATTGATCAAACATGGTTCCCTCCATGACAATCTGCTTGAGACTGTGGAATTTCTGGCGCAACTCATGCGAGACCGCATCCACAAACTTGGCGTTCGTCAGCTCATTTTTGCCTGCAAGCGCCGGCTGCAGTAGATCCGCAATGTAATCGGACTTGATGATACAACCCGCTCGCCAGATCTGCAGACAGTCACCCAAGTTGACATCCCAGCCTTCGTCTTTCGAGGCCCGGGAAATCAGCTCCAGGCCCTGACAGAAAGATGCCAGGAACGAGCAGAACACAGCTTGTCTTAGGTTCTCGATGATCACTGCGTGATCCCGGGTTCCCTCAATCGGCTTCGGCATGGGCATCTCCATCTTCTTCGCAACACGCGCTCGCTCTATGCGGTTTCCACTTGCGACTCGCAGGTAATGAGCGGCCGCCAACGTAGGACAAGAGACATGTCGGGCGGCAGACTCCATGAGACACCAGTATGGAGTGCCTTCAGTGTTATCGTCGTCTTGGACCACCTTGTCGAGCACGTCGTCGATCACATATCCGTTATCCCGGCTGGATCCCTCGCCTTTGCGGTCACCGTGGGGAGTTCTCTTTTTGTGTAGCATGTCGGCACCGATGTTTACCAGGTAGTTGCCTCGTAGCTCGCCAGACTCACTCCATTTATTGAAGACATCTCCGATTTCGCCATGCTCCATGGCCAGTCCCTCATGCATGTATTGCCATGTTTCAGCAAGAGAAGAAAGCATTCCACCCTCGATGCCATTATGAACCATCTTGATGTAGTGACCCGATCCACCGGGACCCATGCGCTTCACGCACGCAGTTCCAGTTTTGGGATCATGGGCCGCATACGACTCCAAGAATGGCATAACAAGCTCGAGGGCCTTGGCATCTCCACCAGGCGAGAGACTGGGTCCCCGTCGCGCAGACTGATACCCACCCGAAACGCCCATTCCGATCCAGGAGACGCCGATCTCTTCACACTCTCTCTGGCGCCGTTCGGTGTTCCGGTAGTTCTCATTTCCGCCGTCGAGGACGATATCGCCCGCTTTTAAGTCGGGTTTAATCATGCGGAGTACTTCGTCGGCGGGGTGGCCGTGCGTGATGGAAAACATGAAGACCTTCCGTTCAGACTTGCCCTCTAGGCTCTTCGTGAACTTGTTGATGTCATAGAAGCCTTGAACTCGGCCTGTGATGGCTTCGTCCTGCTTTGCGTAGTTCACCGCGTCGTCCACGTTCTTCTTTACTACATCCCAGACCGAGACTTGGAGGCCAAGCTCAGCGAAGCGGAGGGTCATCATAGAGCCCATGTTTCCGGCTCCGACGACGCCGATGCTTTTGATGGCGGTTGTCATTGTGAATTGGGCTTGATTCTGTAAAGCTAGCTCATGTGTTGTTATTCGGAGCTCATATGCAAAATATGCAGGAGATATTGGCACGGAGATATCTGGGACGATGTTCGCTCTTCTTGAACAAGAATCTTGTGGCGATCGCGTCAGTGATCCGGGCGTTGTCAATATGCAATCACACACGCCACGAACCAGTCAACGGAGCCTGTTTCCTCTTGGCACATATCATTCGTTTGCAGAGGCAAGTGAGGCAAAATAATTACTTTTGGTGTGTATTAAAAGACCCAAGTTGTGGCCAAACTGGATATGGGGGGATATGACACAGCACTGACGACACAAGCCCTAAGCGTAAAATCCAATATTACATCACAATGCACACAGAATGAACAAGGAATGGGCAAAACAAAAACAAATGAGGCAAATGTATTCCTAATTATACCAAGCATGGCAATCTTTCATAGAAGCTCTGTCCCCATGCATCCTGTGGAGTGTATCTTCTTGGCCGATATCAACATCCCCGAATAAGATCACGGTATACCGCACCATTTTTCCTCGACAGTCATTTAGGAAAGCATTTAGAACGAAAATGTCAATTCCCCACTCCAGCCTCCAAAACATCCCCCTTTCATACGCCTCCTGCTCAATTGGCTGCAGCCCAAACGACACACTCCCGCGCCGTCTCGAAGCAATCAGCGGAGCGGGCTTCACAGCAATTGAGCTCTCCTTCCCAAACATCTTACAGTATGGGGCGCAAGTTACTGGCACTTCAATTGCACCCGACGACTACCCTGCGATTTTCCCCATCGCCGTGGAGATCCGCAAACTATGCGAAGAAAAAGGGTTGAAGATCATGATGCTGCAGCCATTCTCAAACTTCGAAGGCTGGGCCAGGGGCTCTACAGATCGTGAGGAGGCATTTGCTAGAGCGACAGGCTGGATGGAGATTATGAACGCCGTGGGTACCGATTTGTTGCAGGTATGACAGCGATATACGATGGATGACCAGCGCAAAAGTCGCGAGAACAAGCAACTGATGCCACATCTAGGTTGGAGCAACAGACACGCCGGAACCTTTATTTAAAAATGATCGCGACTCCATCGTCTCCGACTTGCGCGCTTTATGCGACATTCTCGCAAAACGCAACTACCGCCTAGCCTACGAGAACTGGTGCTGGTCGACTCACGCCCCTGCGTGGAAGGATGTCTGGGAGATTGTGAAAGCTGTAGATCGTCCGAATTGCGGGCTGTGTTTGGACACATTCCAGACTGCGGGCAGCGAATGGGGCGATCCGACTACCGAATCTGGTCTAATCGAATCAGTCTCGGAGTCCGAGCTAAAGAAGCGGTTTGATGCGAGCATGGATGAGCTTACAAGGACTGTGCCCGGTGATAAAATCTATCTGCTTCAGATCTCGGACGCGTATAAGGTGTCGCCGCCGTTGGACGACAAGACTATTGGTGGGCTGAGGCCGAGGGGTCGCTGGAGCCATGATTTTAGGCCCATGCCATATGATGGCGGGTATTTGCCTATCGAGGATGTTGCGAAGGCGGTGCTCAAAACCGGATTCCGGGGTTGGTTTTCGATGGAGATCTTCGATAGTGGCCCGCAGGGGACTGGGAAGAAGTATGACATGGGATCTTATGCAGCGAAGGCTATGGATAGTGTGCAGAAGTTCTTGAAGAATTGTGCGACGGATTAAGAGAAAAATTACCTGCAAAATGTTTGTAATGATATACGGGGTTTGAAGAAGGCTAGTTGGTACATTTGGCATGTTATCTTTATAGATTTTGAAATAACTAAATACATATTTTGAAGATTGGAAATTCGTACACCAATTGAAAGAAAACGCCGGGGTGGGATATGCAAGTTTGACGCCAATGAGATCAGAAAGCACGGGATATCAGCCTGAAGGTCATGGATAGGGGACCGTTATCCATTAGTTGGCGTTGCTGGGGTACGCAACGGTGTATGTGGGAACATACTCCTCCTTAATGGAGCGCAAGCTGACGAAACGGGACATCAGGTTGGCACTTCCGGCCTTGTCGTTGGTACCGCTAGCACGGGCACCACCGAAGGGCTGCTGGCCGACAACGGCACCGGTGCTCTTGCAGTTGATGTAGAAGTTGCCAGCGGCGTTGCGGAGAGCCTCATCGGCGAGCTGGACAGCCGCACGATCCTGGGCAAAGATAGAGCCGGTCAGAGCGTAGGTGCTGGTGGAATCGATCTTGTCACAGATCTTGGTGAAGTCGGCATCGGTGGCATCGTTGTAGGAGTGAATGACTAGAACGGGGCCGAAAAGCTCGCGAGAAAGCAGAGGGTGGTCGGGGTTCGATGTGCGGTAGACGGTAGGCTGGATGTACCATCCCTTCGAAGAGTCGTAGGTTCCACCGACGAGCAACTCAAGCTCAGGGTCATTCTTGGCCTCCTCGATAACTCCGGACAGCTTGTTGAATGAGGCCTCGTGGATGACAGGACCGCAGAAGTTGGTGAACTCAGATGGCTCGCCAACGTTGATCTTCTTCACCTCAGCGACGACCTGCTGGGTGAAGTCCTCGGCGATCGAAGAGGCAATGTAGGCACGGGAGGTGGCACTGCACTTCTGGCCCTGGAACTCGAAAGCACCACGCACGGTCTGGACCGCGGCGTTACGGACATCTGCGGACTTGTGCACCAAGTGGAAGTTCTTGCCACCGGTCTCACCCACAATGCGGGGGTAGCTGCGGTATTTACCGTCAGCCACGCCCTGTGAGATCTTACCGTACAGCATGCGGAAGACATCAGTGCTTCCGGTGAAGTGAAGAGCAGAGAAATCGCGGCTCTCAAGGACAGTCTCGGTCACCTCCGCAGCGTCACCGGGAACGAACTGGATGACGTCCTTAGGCAGACCGGCCTCAAGCAGGATCTGGTGCACGAGCCAGTTGGAGGCAATAGCGGAAGGCGAGGGCTTCCAGATCACGACGTTACCCATCAAAGCGGGAGCACCAGCCAAGTTACCGCCGATTGCGGTGAAGTTGAAGGGGCTGATCGCGTACACGAAACCTTCGAGAGGGCGGTACTCAAGACGGTTCCACACACCGGCAGCGTTATGAGCAGGCTGCTGTGCGTAAAGCTCTTCAGCATACTTGACACCGAATCGGAAGAAGTCGCAAAGCTCAGCGGCGGAGTCAATCTCGGCTTGCCATGCGTTCTTGCCTTGTCCGTGCATAGTCAAGGCCATGATATCGTAGCGGTACTTGGTCGCAATCAGATCGGCGGCCTTGAGGAAAATGCTAGCGCGCTCGGCGAAAGGAGTGTCGGCCCAGGACTTGCGAGCGGCGAGAGCCGAGTCAATGGCAGACTGAACATCGGCCTTGGATGCGTTGGAGTAAGTTGCCACAGGAGCATGGGTTGCGGGGTTAGACTGGGTGAAGGTTTCATATCCCTTGAGCTGTGTGATTCAGTGTTAGAAATTGCTGTCTCAGTTATACAATATTCCTTGATGATTCTTACCTCCTTGCCCGCAACTACCAGAGGCACACTCAGAGGACCTTGCTGTTTGTACTTTGCCAAAGCCTCCTCGAGACCCTTACGATCCGGAGTGCCAGGAACATAGTGTTTCTTTAAGATTCAAAAGTTAGCCTGAATAATCAAACAGTCTCAATTCTAATGCCGAACTCACGTTAGGTTCATTGTTAATTTGGGGCACCTTGAAAGTGGCGTAAGTGCCCATGGAGCGAGTGCTGGAGCTTGGAATGCGGCATGCAAGGCGCGAAATGGGCGCGCGGGCACGCATAATGGAGGCCATCATGGTAGTTTGAAATGAAGACAATGAATCAACTTTCCAAGCAATGAAGAAGAGAAGATTTGGAGAAGAAGTAGACGCGGGGAAGAATGATCAAAAGTGCCGGCTACGACCGGTCAGAAGCACAAGAGCTGCATGGGAGTGGCTGAAAGTATCGGCCAATCAGCAGTGGCCGGTTATTGTCCCGGGTGGATCCCACCGGGCCGGCGTCTATCGTTTGTCAAAGAGAAAACATTTTAGAAATCATTTTCTTCACCGGCCCTTGATGTTCTCGATAAATTCAAGTTCTTATTAGTTAAGAGATTTGGATAGACAATTGACACTCCCCACGAATCTAGATAGACTCGATAGCGGAGATTGGGTTGCTTGAGAGGACAAACAGAGAATCAACAGTCAACCCCACTGATCGGCGCTAGATGTAGGAGTATACTTCATGGGTACTCCGCACAACTTACAACAACCTATAATTCCCTTGATCGGTATATAACATAATATGTATAATACAAGGACTTCTGTTGCCAGCAAGATTGAAAATGAATACCTAGATAGTGGGATTTATTAGTTTGAACTACTCGAACGTTGACATAAGTGCTAGTCACCAGTAATTGTATCCTGGCGGTATTTCAATCAGCATCGGTGTTACTGAATCTTCAAAGACGGGTTTGACATACCAATAGCAATCCAAGACTGGGCTCCGTAAATCGAGTGATGAAATACGGCACAGAAACACCCTGGACGGGGGGAGATAGGTGGTCATTTCACCGAGCATTTTCATGACAAAGTATACGATACTTGACATGACAGTATAACCCATGATCAAAGGAGCTATCACATATTAGCCCCATATCAAGTTTATGTTTCTGAAGCTGCTTCTCACCAGGACCAACCGTCGACAGCGCTTGACCACTACCCACGAAAAGCCCAGTTCCGATACAACCAACCAGAGCCAAGAATTGAACATTACGCGAGCTCAAACCTCGCTGAGTCTTTCAGTTGTGAGCACCTGTGATCTCTCTTTGTATAGCTTTTGGGTCATCGTATGGAGAATCGGGCCAGTCCCCCGCATCGAGACTGTTACGCGAGTCCTTCATGGTGCGCGAAGGCAGAGAAATAGAAAGATTGGCTAATATACAGCACAACTTAGGAGAAGAAAAAGAAGAACAGCAACACGGCGGAAATTTCTAGGCAGCGCAGAAGCCTATAAATCAACTTGAAATATTCGAAGAAAGACGCAATTCTTATTATACAACGTCTGCTCTGTGCTTCGCAGCACCAAGGTGTTATCTTTCCAGATACCTCTGAAGATGAGATAACAATACACGCCCCGACATGATAGTGTGCTCCAATTGGAGAAAGCCTCCCGGAGAAAGATAATTAAAACGCCCAGGGAAGGAAATGAGTTTCCTGCGTCGATGGGTGATTTAGAATCCATGTACGGAGTATCTATCAAGGACTGTGAAAGCGTGTGCCGTCCAAAAATGATCTAGAAGACCGCGCTACTGTGGGGGCTATGATTGAGCTTTTTGAGATGATTGGCGCCCACATCGCCTTTAGTTCTAGCTTAATCTCTGGCGCCTGTCTTATCGTATTTCACCTTAATAGGATTCTCTTATCTTACCTTGCAACCTTGGAAATATTCCAACAAGCTTCTAGCGGCGTTCTTTTACTTGGCCCAACCTTGGAACGCTTCCAACGTTTCCGGGTAACCAGATTGTTTGTGATTGGTGTGCAGGTTAAATTGACTTTTAAACATTTGCCTCCCGCTTTGCCACTGCGATCACGTGGAGTGTGTATGGGGAATAAACCGGGGTAAAATAGGCAGACCTGTGCCCAGGTGACTGAATAAAATCACAAATAAAATCAGACAAGAATGTATTTGCGGAGTAAGGGTTTCGGGGGTTGGAGCATACCAGAACGTTCTGGGACTAAACCGAAAGTAGCCAGAAGTAGGTCACGCGTGCAGAAAGACCGGCCCGGTTCTGCTTATCGCTTATCAGTGGCCCACAGCCAAATATCAAACCGGCCCGTGAACCGTTCGGCATGAAGAACATGCGAACCTCCTGTTGGCTCACATTACACGGGTAAAGAGGCGAATATCAAAGCGTCATTCAGACTCAGACATGATCTCCCTTCCCTCGACGCAATCATACCTTAATAGTTCTTCGTGCCATTATCATTTTATATGATCATAAAATCTATAGTTCCCAGATGACATGAATAATAGCAATGCCAATCCATGGATCGTAACACATAAAAACTGCCATTCTCTTCCCGGCCCGTTAAGATGGGCCTGCTGACCGTACCGGTGCCTGGCGGTTGCCACCGGCTCTTTTTACTTCTTACCCAATGAGTTCCACCAACCTAATCGCAATATCTAAAAGGTCGTCTTCAACCGTGGCTCTTCCGTTTCTTCCGTTTATTCTAAGTCTTCACCCTTCACTCACTTCAAAACTACGTCCTTGCCTTCCTTTTCCTAGCGATAGTCTCACACAATACGACCTAACTGACAGCCATGAAGGCTGCACCTTCCGTGCGTGTGCCCCTCAAGGCCGCCGCCCAAACCACCAGACTGGTCAGCGGCACCAGTAACTCTCGATCTTCAGTCGCCTCAGTTTCAGCCACAAATGCATGGCAACCACAAACAAAAGCCCCGCCTCCGCTGCCGCGCAAGGCACTGGCAGCACCTCTAGCTAAGCTGCCGTTGTCATCTGTTATCCGCTCGTTGCTGGTTTTGTCTGTTTCCTCGTCAACTCTACTTCTCAAGCCATGCATTTATACCCTGTCTTTGCTGGCCCACCCACGCAATGCATTCTGGGATGTCTCCAAGAACCCATTGCTGAACATGCTTGTCAAGCACACCATCTATAAACAATTTAACGCCGGCGAGAACAAACTCGAAGTCCAAAATTCGATCAACCAAATCAAAGCCCTCGGATGCCGTGGTGTACTTCTGGGATATGCCCGTGAGGTCCTTGTCGGGGAGAATTCGGATGCCGCGCGCGACGAGAAGGCTGCTATGGCTGAGATTCAGATGTGGATGGATGGCACCCTCCAGACCGTTGACATGGCTCAACCCGGCGACTTTGTCGCTTTGAAATTTACTGGAATGGGCACCGATGCCCTTCGCCTGTTGCAATCGCAGAGTATGCCCACCGAATTCATGGACAACTCTATCCTGAAGGTCTGTGATCTCGCCATCTCCCGTGGTGTCCGCCTGTTGGTCGACGCCGAGGAGCAGGCCGTGCAGCCTGGCATTGAGGCCTGGATCATGAAGTATCAGAAATACTGCAACTCGCAGACCCCCGGCCGCGCCATCTTCTACGGAACTTACCAAGCCTACCTGCGCTCTACTCCTGCCACTCTCGCTCGTCACCTTGAGACTGCTCGTGCTGAGGGATACACTCTTGGTGTCAAGCTTGTTCGCGGTGCCTACATGAAGACCGAGCCTCGCCACATTGTCTGGGCTGAGAAGGAGGAGACCGACCAATGCTACGACCAAGTTGTCGAGTCCCTCCTCACTCGCAAGTACAACTCCATGCTCCAGGCTCCCTCTAAGGATACCCCTGCCGAACTCCCTCCCGTCAACGTCATCATCGCTACTCACAACCGTGAGTCCGTTCGCAAGGCTCATGCTCTGCGCATGGAACAGGCCACCCGCGGCGAGGACTACGGTGTCGATCTTAGCTACGCTCAGCTCCAGGGTATGGCTGACGAGGTTAGCTGTGAATTGCTTCAAGGATTCGAAAGCGCCGAGAACAGTGTTGGCGCTACCCCCATGGATGCCCCCAACGTCTTCAAGCTGTTGACCTGGGGCTCCGTTCAGGAATGCATGGGCTTCCTGCTCCGTCGCGCCGTGGAGAACACCGAGGCTGTTGGCCGTACTAAGGACTCTCAGATCGCAATGATCGCCGAGTTGAAGCGTCGCATTGGCAATGTTTTCAGCCGCAGCAAGTGATATCCTAATCTTCCCTGATTTTCCTTTTCGACTTTCGGAGGCTACTTTAGATCGTTCTGTCTTTACTTAGCAGCCCACGGGCTCTTTCGCTACGTCTTTTTTCTTGTTTTTGTTGCATTTTTATTTGCGTATAGCTGGATGCATTCTTCATGGCGTTGCTACTGCTTTATGAGAACCTTGGAAGTCCATTCTGATGATGATCAATGAAATCAAATTTTTGAAAACTAAGTGACTGTATTCTCGTGTTCCTGATTAATCTTTAGTCGTCGGGTAGATTGGAATTAAGAAAGCAGGTCAGAAAGATAATCTCATACCTACTTTCCAACCGGCATGATCGAGGTCAGATCATTTGGAATGTCCCCAGGTAGTCCCCACCGGAACGACTTGCCCCTCACGAGGCCACTATATGTCGGAAGGTCTACCCGATGACCTCCCCCTTATATTCGACTCATCATCTCGGAAAGCCTCTTATCTTTTATAGTAAACTTTAGACAACTGGACTTGAAGCATCTCACAAGACAATCAAACCCTCAAGCAAAATGCATATCCTCTCTGAGCCAAACGTCTCCAAAATCTTCCGCAGTCTAACCCAAACCCAATGCCATGGCTTCATCTCAGCACTGGGCAATGCTCTAATCAGCATAACCCAAGAATCGAAGCCCTCAACCCCAGCATCCAGCAAAAAAATCCACCAACCCCTCCGCACAGTCCTCAACACAAGCGATGACAACACATCCCTCTTCATGCCGGTATCGGACACCGTATCCACCGGCATAAAAGTGGTAACAGCCAGTCCAACCGGAATCCAAGGCGTAATCAACATCTTCAACCCAGAAGGCCGTCTCCAGGGCCTCCTCGCCGCAGCAGAAGTAACAGCCTTCCGCACCGCACTAGCAACAATGACCCTCTTCGTGCGCTGCACGACCCTACGCAAGGACAATGTGCTTGTTCTCGGCAGCGGTCGACAGGCAGAATGGCATGCGCGTCTTGCGCTGCTGCTGTACCCGGACCAGGTCCGACGGGTGACGTTTGTGAATCGCGGCGCGAAGAGGCTAGCGGAGATGGAGAGGGATGTTGTTTCGGAGTTGCGTGCGACTTACCCCGCTGTTGACTTTGTCACGCTTGCTAAGGAGGGCGTTGCCGATTATGAGCAGCGGTTTGGGGAGGAACTCGCTGTCGCGGATGTTATCTTTAGTTGTACGCCTGCTACGGTGCCGAATTTTGAGTACAAGGCGCTGCAGGCGAGTCCTAAGCAGAGGTTTATCTCGCTTATTGGCTCGTATAGGCCTAATATGCATGAGATTGATACTGAGACGCTGCTTTCTGGTGGTGGGAAGGTTTATGTTGACTCCAAGTCAGCTTGTCTGGAGGAGGCTGGTGAGTTGATCGCTGCGGGTCTTGGGGAGGAGCAGTTGATTGAGATGGGGGATCTTTTGGGGGCGGAGGGGATTGCGGAGGGGGCAGTTAATGTCCCTGCTGGTTGTAATGTTGTCTACAAATGTGTTGGTATGGGGCTTATGGATCTTGTTGTTGGGAAGAAGGTGCTAGATGTTGGGGTTGAGATGGGGCTTGGTACTCATGTTGATGGGTTCTAAAGGCCTACTGGTATTCTCTACATTTTACAAGGATAACGGTATCATCGATCAGAATTATATTGAAAACCATTACGTGCTAGGCCTCGCAAGCTCTATCCTCCACTCACACGTCGTGGCAATGTCATTTAAATGTCCCAACAACTGGTCATATTGGCAGGTAATGGCGTCGCGGTCTGCAACAGGCTTGCCCTGGCCAGCCCGACGTTGGGCGTGATGGGTGGCCGATGCATGGTTGGATGCTTTAAGATCGTGGAGAGCTGAAAAGGTAGCAGATGTTTTCTCCTGTCACACAAAACCATAGTGATATGTGAAAACTCCCTGGTTTGGGCATCAATATAGTCAAAGAACGGAGGGGATAACTCGAGGCGGTGATGGTTAGAGCAAAAGTCATTTAACCATTTGCAATCGAAACATTGGGAGCGTATGAATGCGTTTGTGCGTGTTGTTGTTCTGCAGGGTGTTTCACTAGGCGCAGGGAAAGGATCACGAAGGCTTAATCGTCTGAGCCACCGTATTTGAGCAAGACATCAGTTGTGTTGAAGTATCCATCCGTTCTTTGCTCATGCGTGTGCGCGAGCGCCGGGCAGCACATTCGAAGGATCTCTGCGCACTTGCAGTGCCAACGAGCCTTCCTGTGGATGGCTAGATGATAAGATCTGAAGTCAAAGCTCTTGGCCTCCAGAATGTCCATTCCCAAAAATGCCGTTTCCGATCGCCAACTAGCTATTGCTAATGGCAACTTGTCCTGCAGCCGACGCTCCGGCATTGGGAGCAGTCACTCATCCAGTTGCCATGCAGGGAATAGTGAGTGTAAGTGTGACCATCACATGCTTCAATCATCTATATCCAGCACTCCGTTCGGGGCGATGGCTAGCAACGCTCCTTAGATTGCGAAGAAGGGGAAGCGAAGAGGCGAAGGTATAGATGAAGGAAGATAAATATAAATATAATAGGCACGGGTGGAATACTCAAAGATAGAGTGAGCTTGAATCGAAATTGACATGCTTGTTGCACTCCAGCCAGCGAAATATAATCATGACATCGGCAAGATCAATAACACGATTTGTCCAAGGGTTCTAGCGCAGGGAGCGATGCCTGACACTTTTTCTGTGCGGGTAGATCATTGATTTCATCCACGGACCCAGGGAACTTCCAAGATTCCTAGTAGGCCCTTAGTGAAAGACGTGTAGGACCAAGCTCGTCTAGCGGAGGTGCCATTGTTGCTATAGAGAAGCGAAGGTTAGTATGAATTGCTTGCACTAGGAAGTGGGGGAAGGAACCCACCAATTGACAAAGAAGATCAGTATTGAAGTTGAGCATTGAAGTTCAGGGTCGAGGTTTGAGGGAGAAAAGGAAAAGTTTATGGAAGGGGAAATGTGAGGTTTTTATATTTGAGCAGAAGTGTTGCTCTCGCCAAGCATATTTGCCTGGCAAACTTCTCAACGACCTTGAATCACCAGACATTGCCTACATTTTTTGTATGTGAACAATCCTCTGGCGGGCCCTCTGCTGAGAAAATATGAGACGCTGGTAAGTCAGGGGGCAATTGGGCCATGACAGTCAGTGGAAGTTATCTGTAACATTAAATGGTAGGCTGCATATCTAGGCTAGTCTAGGGCTGTTGGCATTGTAACACACACACACACACACACACACACACGGTTTCATTCTGAACAAGACAAACGGACAGAGAAAGAAAGCCCAAGGAGCAGGTTAAATAAGAGGCCCAACCACCCCTGGGAAGGAATAAAGTAAAAGGAGAAATGAATGGAAAGTAAAGGATATGGAACTGAATCTTGAGGAAAGGGATGTTAGCAGCCAGACAAAGTACTGAGGATCTGAACTTACAGGCGTAGGTGCGTGAACCTCAGCACTATCCTATTGGTGGTAAGGTCTGTTTACTAGGGTCGGGCTTTGACTTGGATGGAAAGAAGAAGCATCGAAGTCATGAACGGATGGCGTTCCACTTGTTTCTCTGTCTGATCCCACGACGAGGGCTGGGAATAGATCTCTGACAGTTTTGTCAGACGCCATAATGTTCAATTTCAAGAAAGGCGACGAGAATAGAATTAATTCGGTAACAAATGGTTTGCTTTATACGAGTAGGCGACATAATCATCCATGTGATACGAGGTAATCAAGGCGATTGAATGAGGTACGCGATGCACACCACAAGTACTATCTAGGAGTATATATAGAATGCTGGAAGTTAAGTACTTCCAACATTACAAAGCTATAGAGCTACCGGCTATGGAGTTACCCCCTTCAGTGTTGTGGTGTATATATATTCCCATAGTATTATCAATCCGGCATCGGACGTCGAGGGACTAGAGTTTGCTGGGGATTTCTAAGCTATAATAGGTTAGGACTATATTAATATACCTAGGTAACTAAGCCGTAAATATGAAAAAGAAAAGGAAAAGGAGAAAAAAAAAAAGCGTCGTTCATAGAAGATCACCAAATAGCCCCAGTCCCCCCCTAAAAAGGCACAGACCGATGAGCGGAGGCAAAATGAGACCCGGATGATGCGGGGATGTGCCTTTATCGATTAGCTTCCCTTTTTCTCCTCACATGGCCATTTTCCAACCCTGGACATTCCTCTGACTGTGATCTTTTGCATATCTTTACATATATCTCTTGGTTCGCAATCTCTTCATATTTTCTCATTTCTCTAGACCATGCCCTGATCCGCTGTCACGGTAATGGACGACTCGACCCCGACGCCCACTCAGCAAAAACGTCCTCGCGTGGCCGAAGAAAACCGCAAGCGAGCTGTCCGAGCGTATGCTATCGCCCTAGTGTATCAAATAAATCGCATCCTCTAACATAGTCCTTTCCGCGCAGGTGCGATGGTTGTCGCCGGGTGAAAGAGAAATGCGAAGGAGGTGTGCCGTGTCGAAGATGTCTGCGATACCGCCGCCAGTGCAATTTTACTCACATTGACCCCAATGAGAAGACCCGGTCGACCTCAGTCTCGTATGTTGACCGCATAAACCATATTTTTATTATAAAATAGTCTGCTAACGGCGCAACACCTGTATTAGACTTTTGGACAGAGCAGCCGCCCAGAGTCGAAATGACATCGCCGAGGCAGAACGGGTGCGCCTGATGGAGCGTCTCCTGTCGCATTATGTACCCAACATCACTTTCGATATTCAGTCTCTGCGCCAAGCTGCAGAGGATCTGAAGACCAAACACCGCGATTCTGAGTCGGATGCGATCTCCACCCGGGGAGACCCAAATGAACTGGAGGATCTTGCCATTGACGAGGAGGATTTTACAATCAAGGCCATGCCCGATAACACTACCCGTATGTTGACCTCCGAAGACCGTATATGGGAATTCCTTGATTGACGGTTTTTGTCAGAATATTCCGGTGAATTTTCATACCTGAATTTCACAATGAAGATCCGGAAGAAGATCGATGAGTGGATGAAGACTGCAGCCCCCGAGGTAGGTTCCCGTGAATTGTCGGTGTGCGAAGCCACTCATGCTAAACCCGAGCCTGCAGGCCACTTCCGAAGTTGAGCCTTTTGAAGAACGATGGCGAAGTACACAACTCCAGTCGGCATCACCCCAGGTATCTGCCTCAATTACATGTCTACCGCCGCGCTATGTCGCCGATTTTCTTGTCCAAATCTTCTTCAAGTACGCACAGACCAATAACTTTTACATTGAGGAAGACTATTTACTCGAAAAATTGGGCGTCTGCTACACTGACCCTGACAGTCTGTCATTTGACGATGCAGGCGCAGTGTGCTGCATTCTTATGGTCCTGGCCGTGGGAACTCAATTCGCACATATGGAATCATCCACACCTGTGAATTGCTTGCCCTCGGGTTCTACAGCAAATCAGGATCACCACTTTTCAGAGGATGAGGTCGGACTCACATTCTACCAATTTGCCTCGAGGCTCTTACCAGACATCATTGCCACTGCTTCCGTTCGAAGTGTGCAGGCCTGTCTACTCATTGGGACCTATTTGCTTCCATTGGATACTTCAGGGTTATGTTATACATACTTTGGCCTGGCACTCAAGTTGGCCATTCAAAATGGGATGCATCGGAGGTATCACGGCGAAGGCCTGTCTCCACGCATGATCGAGGTGCGGAATCGGGTTTTCTGGACAGCTTTTACTATCGAAAAGCGTATAAGCATTCTCCACGGCAGACCATCGTCGTTGTCGGACCCCGACGTTGATGGTCCTCTGCCGGTCGATTTCCCTGGATTGATGCCCGTCAATCAAATCTCAAACCATAAAAACATGGTAACACTCATTACGTTGACTTTGAAGCTTGGGGAGGTTTCAAATGAAATCACCTCATTGCGAAAATACCGCAAAGATCAACAGCAGGACTGTCTTGAACGATTACTGAGTTGCCGGAAAAACCTTGTTGATTGGTGGTCGACTCTGCCAGAGGAAGTTACCTGCCGTGATCTGAATCCCGCAGGGCCGCTTTTCAGGTCTAATGTCCATCTCAAGCTAGACTACTGTCTAACTCGAGTCTTCATTGGACGTCCTTTCCTTTTCAGTAATATCAAAGGCATCTACCCAACCGCTTCTCAAGGTCCGCCGTACAAGGGGTCTTCCGGTCTGTCCGGTCTGTCAAAGAATCGTGCGACTCTTGTCACAGATTGCGTGGAAGCGGCTCTGGAAATCATCGATTTGTGCCGCTTGCTCCGTGATGAGACCGGTCTCGCGCGAGCCTCGTTTACTGAATTTAGTTCATGCCGTGCAGCTTTGCTAGTCATTCTGGCCCAGGGCCTGACCAAACGAACTGAAAGACTTGGCGCTGCTCTCGAACAGGGAATTTCCCTAATCAAGATCATGTCTATGGGTGTTGGGTCGGCCCGTTCAGCTGTTAGTGTCATAGAGGCGCTCGAACGTGCCATTCGCCGCCTCGAAGCATGGAGCGAGACACAACCGGATATGAGCAGCGGAGGTGCCGTCGAATCCGCGTATGACCGGTTCAAAAACTGGGAAATGCTTTGGAAAGCAGGGCCTATCTCGCCGTCCACGCTCGCGTGGCAATCACAGGAAAATTATGCTTCAAGTGAACCAAATGTTCCACAAAGCGTACCCTCTCAAACCTCCACTATGGCAGGTCCTTCTACTCTTCTTCATGGCATGGCCCTGACGCCTCCTTCTGCGGCAATGATTGGAGTGGGTGGTGCTGTTCCAACACCTGCTGCACCTGATCAAGGCATTCCAGAGGGCGAAGAAGTTCCACTCCCCGATACTTTCTCCATTTCCCAGCAGTCCCTCTCACATATGCCACACTTTGGTTTCGATCATTTCGTTTCCAATTTCCCACAAGAATTGGGCGAGTTCACTGCTATCCCTTGCTTCGAGCCAGATTCTCAGGCTCAACCTAATGGGTTACCTGGTTCTGAAATGAAGCCGCCAGGTGGCAGCTCTGACCCCCCTCACTGGCTGAACTTCATGAGGGATTCGTGATTGATCTTCTCCAAGTTCTTAAGCAGCGACTCATCTATACGACATGTTTGGGTTGGGTCTTTATAACTTTGATATTCTTTATTTTGGTATACCATCTTGCGACTGTTTTTTTCACTGCTCTTTACTGCGCCTGGGTGGTGGAACTCTCGGAAATTGTATACAGCTTATTCCCAATATAACAATTTATTATCGCAATCAATCCGTTACTTTGTCTGAGTTCTGAGTTGACTGACTTTCAGTTGTGTGCACATAGGGGGATCTTAACATCTGCTCGTCTGCTTGTGATGATATTTCGAATGTTGATTGATAAATATACATAGTGCCCATAGACTTAATCGAATGTAACCTTCTTTCCTGAGAAAGCAGCTGTCGTCTGCTCTTTGGCCTTCCGCTTTGCCTCCCAAGAGGGGTGCAATGGGCCCTCATCCTTAGGCGGACCTTTAGGCTTACCGGGCCGCTCCCCAGAGTGAGGACCAGTAGGGCCAGGGCCATCTCTGTTCTGAGGCCGTGCAGATCCACCACCAAAGCCACCACGCCTGCCCCCTCTGCCTCCTCTCCCACCCCTCACACCGTCAGTTGCGCCGCGCTTCGTATCCCATCCATTATCTCTGCCACCATACTTCGCAGCCATCTGCTCCTTCTTGACGTGGTTTGCACTAGCTCCGAACTTCTTCTCCCACAGAGCCCGACGCGCCTGCTGACCCATGCGGTTCTTGCGAACAGGCTTCGCACCAGAATCCTCCTCATCAGTGGCTTCCTCCGAGCCAGACCAGTAACCACCGTGCATTAGAGACGGCAGGAACGTCGTACTATTCACTGCTGCAGCAGAGCCCTTGGCTGCCTTTGCTTTCTTGGGTGGCGGGGAGTCCGCGGCGGAGAACGAGGGTGAGGGGGAACGGGAGATAGAATCGGAGATATGGTCTGCGGCGGGGTCTTCCTCGTCGCCGGATTCCGAATCAGCTTCGGAGTCTGAGCCCGGCCCAAGTCGCGAGTCGAACTGTGAAAGGTCTTCGTCTCCGGATTCGCCTGAGTCGGAGATGTCCATGTCGTTCGTGGAGCGGGAGACCTGCTCGCCGCGCCTGGGTTTTGTCGTCGCTGTCGCTGATTCGGACTCGGATCCGCTGTTTTCCTTTGCTGAATCCTTCGTTGGCGCATCCTTCTTGTCATCATCTTTTTTCGCCTTGCTAGCCGGCGCCTCGTCGACTCTCAGTAATTTCCGAATGCCGGCCATGATGCCGGGTATTTCCTTCTGTACAGGAGTCGATTTGAATAGCCGTGCCAGGATATTGGCTTCGGCTGTACTTTTTGGTCCATCCTGCGAGACTTTCTTCACTGCCTGGAACTCCCCGAACGTCCGTGTTTCTGCGATCCGCTTCGTCCTGATAAGTTGCTTGAATAGGTATCGCTCCGCTGTGACATGGTAATCGAGACCCTGAGAGAGAATGTATTAGTGATGGAGTTCTTGCGTGAGGGCTCTCATCGAAGCCATCTGGATGTCTAGAATAACAATAGCTACATACTTTCAAAGTCTCGATTTCTTCCTTTAGTCGCGCCAACGCCTTATCGTCTTTTTGCGCCTTCGCTGTCTTCTCTCGCCGACTAAGCTTTTGTCGCTCAAAGCCACGCGATGTCTTGAGACCTCGCATTATCATTAATACACCGTTCTCGAACATTTGCGTCAACCGGGTGCCGTGAATGGACATTTTGCGGGTGTCGCTGCTCCGCGGGGGGCCGCTGACTTCGTCGAGCTTGCGTTTAGGCATTTGTTCGGTGGTGTGGGTGTATGGAGATGTGCTATTTCGACGTAGGCAACTCAAAGAGTATATGGCTTGTCGGGGAAAAGAAGGAGGGCGGTTTCGAGGGTCGTGTTGATCGTCGGATGTTGGTGTAGCTTAATTTTTTTTTCTTGGGCGGATCCCGGCGCCAAGACACACGCTTGCAATGGCCATTGTAAACTATCGACTTGATAACTATCACAGGTATCTATGTCTCTCTGTAGATTGTGAAACAAAAACAGGCAAATAAATATATAGACATCTATTACTGGCAATTGGGGACTAGCTTATGAGTAGACTCGGACAAGTTAACTGCTACGAGCGTTACATTGCTAGACATATGGCTTGGACGAAAAAAGACCATCGATTAACACTGACGGATATGTACATACAAACATGGCAAAGGAAACGATACGCATACAGACCCTTTCTATTTCTTTTCTTCCTGCTTCTCTTCCGGCTTGGGGGTCGGGAGCTTGAACTATAGTTGAACAGGTTAGCACATTATCTTTCAGCAACGAATAGGAACTTGACTTACGGATTCAGGAGTGCGGTTCTGACCCGCACCCACAGGCTCCCAGGCAGTAGAGCCACTCTCAAAGTTACGGAAGGCCTGGGTGAGCTCGAGGGGCTCAATAACGATGCGCTTCTTCTCCTCGTCGTAGCGGAGCTCAGTATAACCAGTCAAGGGGAAGTCCTTGCGCAGTGGGTGGCCATCGAAGCCGTAATCGGTCATGATACGGCGCAGATCAGGGTGGCCGGAGAAGAACACACCGAACATGTCGTAAACCTCACGCTCGTACCACAAAGCACCCTCGAAGAGACCAGTCACACTAGGCACAGGGGTGGCCTCGTCCGCGTAGGTCTTGACACGAATACGGGAGTTGTGGCGAACACTGAGCAGGTTGTAGACGACCTCAAAGCGCTGGTCCCGGGTAGGGAAGTCGACGCCCGTGATATCGGAGATCTGGGTGAACTCGGCGGCAGTGTGGTTCTTGAGGAAGCTCATCACGGGAACGACACCGGCGGGAGCGGTGTACACAGTGAGCTCATCCTTCCAAACTGTGAACTGCTGGATATATTTGGGCAGACAGGACATAACGTACTGCCCATAGGCGTGAAGGCTATCGGCCATGGGCTGGTACTTGTCGGTAGGGTTGACCACGGGGGCGCGCAGAGGTCCCGAGGCTGGCAAAACACGGTTCGGTTAGCTCAATTGTGTTCTATCTATCAACTGGTCCATTGCACATACGCGGGCGCTGCGCCTGGCGCATGTTCTCAGGTTCCGGGCCCGGTGCTGTCGAGGCCTTGGGGGCACACTGAAGGGAGGCGGAGGAAAAGGTGCGGGCGGCCATGGACCTCGTGGCAGATGCCACAGAGCGTCCAGAACCCAGGCGCATCAAAGAGCGTGCGGAGGCCATTGTGTAGAGGGAGCAATGGCAGATGCAACTGGAGGGGGGGACGGAGGCACGTAAGTCGGATTGTGAAGGTTTAGAGTGGTCGAGCACTTCTGGTCACGTGTTGACCATACACTAAGCCAAATCGGGTAATGCCAGCAAAATGAAGCCGCGCTTCACAATTTCCTTCCTTCTTCTCTCCGTTCATCCTCTTCTATCAATCATCTACACCTTTTCTTTTGCCCTCTCTTCTTTTCGCTCCTCCTCAAATAACTAATTACCGTTTGTCTTTCTACACTTTACAGGGCAGCGTATTCTCTTTTATTTCCCCAGTTTCTCGTCCGATTTAATCAGGTGTCGGCGTTTGAGATCTCGTGTCCCTCTCCGGTTGTCACCATATTCCCCGCGATCATGTCCAGTCCTTCCTTGATCGACTCCGTCATCGACGATGATGACGAGTTCTGGTATGTCTTGAAACTCGTTCAAACAGCTTAATCTGTATACTGATCACCCCACAGCCCCCTGTGCATTGAAGAGTTCGATCTCTCCGATAAGAATTTCAAACCATGTCCTTGCGGATATCAGGTACGTTCGATCGATATCCTTTACGCGTCTCTGCCAGTATTTCCTTTACTATGGCAGAGACAGATGGCTCGTCTTTGTCTCCCTGTGCCAGATCTGACATGTGATCTTTATAGATTTGCCAATTCTGCTACAACAACATTAAAACGCAGAACGAAGAAGGACGATGCCCTAACTGTCGACGCGGATACGATGAAAGTACCATCCAGTACAAGATTCCTGACGTTGAAGAGTCAGTTAGCCCAAGCTTTGTGATATATTCGCCACATCCCGACTAACCCGCTGTGTTTAGGTTCAAGGCAGATCTGGCACTGAAGCACCGCAAGGCGGCTGCTGCGAAGAAGAAGGAAGCCGAAAAGCGGGAAATCGAGGCTTCCAGTCGGAAGAACCTGGCCGGTGTCCGTGTTGTCCAAAAGAACTTGGTCTACGTTATCGGCCTCAATCCTACGATCCGAGACGAAAATCAACTACTTCAAACGCTCCGTGGACGGGAATATTTCGGTCAATATGGCGAGATTGAGAAGATTGTGGTCAGCAAGGCTAAGCCCGGCGGCAACCCCAACCAGGGAATTGGTGTTTATGTGACTTTTTCGCGCAAAGCCGATGCTGCGATGTGCATAAACGCTGTGGACGGTTCCGGAAATGGCGATCGAGTGCTCAGGGCGCAATACGGAACAACGAAATATTGTTCGTCCTTCCTTCGCAATGAACAGTGCAATAACCGGAACTGCACTTTCTTGCACGAGACCGGGGAGGACAGCGACAGCTACAGCCGCCAGGACCTCTCATCCATGAACACGATTTCCACCCAACGCCATAATCTCCCACCTACCCCCTCTCACGTGAGGTCCGCTCAACCCATCGCTCATCCTATGCGCCGGCAACCGAGCAAGGACGACTCGATCAGTAGTCGCACCGGCATACCAGACGGTCCGGCTCTCCCCTCAACCGCCAGCTGGGCTAACAAAGACGCTGCTATTCACCGAACCAGAAGGGCTAGTCTGTCTGGTAGCCAAGCCTCCATCAACAGCCCACGGCCCTCAAGTGTCAATGTTGCGACCCCAGCAGAAGAACCAAAGCGAGCAGAGAAGCCATCTCCGATTTCCCAAGAACCGCCACAATCCATTTCCCAAGTCGATTCCCAGTCTCCTGCCGCGCAACCACGTTCTCGCCGTGGGACTCAACCACCCAAGCTGCCATCACCATTTGACAGTTTGCTAAAGGATATCAACTCTCCGGATTTCAAGTTTTCTTTCAGCACGGGAGACCTGAGTGCCGAAGAGGTCAAGTTAATCAAAGATTACCCATCTTTCATCGATCCATATGGTGGTGTCAAGCGCAGAGCAATGCGCGAGAAAGTCGAACAAGAGCGTCTCAACCGCGAGCAGGAGTTGCTCCAATCTGTTGCAGCGGAGGAGGAAAGCCGTGAAGCTGGCAGCCTGCAACTCGGTGGCGAGCCAGAGGAAGCAAACCCCCCCACGCAGTCGCCAGACGCGGGAGTCTCACGGTGCCATCCAGCCGCCTTCGCAGCAGGACACTGCGGACAATTCAGCTGTTGGATCTCCTGTCTCTGCGACTAGCCATCAATTTCAAGGCTTGAACCTCGCTGGACGAAGCTTAACTCCCTTGCAGCAACAACAGTTGATGCTACTCAAGTCCGCCGGTAATCAACAAGCTGGCTTGGCTGACCCTCTCAGCGCTGCCGCTCTAGACCAAGCCGCCCAAGTCCGGCAAGGCCTTGTGCACAATCAGATGGCACAGTTCAATGCGCTGCAGGCAGCACAGAACCGACAGTCTTCTCGATTCTCGTTCACCAACGAGGCCGGTTCTAAGAATATGCCTAATGCACGCATGTTGGGCCAAATGCAGTCTTCATCACCCAACCCTCTTTCTGCTCCAAGCCCTCAACATGGTCTTGCAGCAAGCGGTTTCTATGCCAGCGGTGTACAGGGTCCCCCGCCGGGACTGAAGACTGCCGGCACTCCTCCGATCAGTGGTGGCGGAATGTTCGCCCAGGGACATGGCTTCACCTCTGGGCTTGGAGGTAATGGAGGAAAGCAAGATCCAACTCCGGAGCTGATGCGCGAGCTACTCCGTGGACGGACTGGTACAAATGTTGGTGGTTTACAGGGCCAGGAGGCCGCTAAGCGTGAGTTTATGTTCCCTTTTCTTCAACAGCACAATACCCCGCCCCCCATGACTCCTGTCAATGGCCTTCTCAGCTCCTTCTATGGGCCCCAAGCGGGCGTAATGCCTGATTCTGGTGGCCCACAGAAGCAGAAGAAGAAGGGGAAGAAGCACAGACACGCTAACACTTCCTCCGGTGGAGGTGGTGTAGTAGATCTTGCGGACCCGAGCATTTTGCAGGCGAGGATGCATCAAGTCGGTGCGAATGCTACTGCTGGGCAAGCGTTGTACGGGAGTCAGGGTCAAGGTGGGTACAATCCCTCGATGGTGTATGGTGGTGGCATCAGTCGGTGGTGAATCCCCATGGTTTCCCTTTAACCTCTCGCTTATGCCCGTGATTTGATTTCCTTCATTTTCCTGCTCGCTTTTCCACTATGACCTCCCCTTGGTGGGCCTGCTTTATCCTGATGACATGATATCAATTCCCTTTCTTTTCACTCCATATGGAGGCATTGCATTTGTTGTTTCTGTTTTCTTCGCCGTCAGACTGACAGCTCTGATTTATGCGATGGCTGGTCGTTCACCTGGCGTACTAGGGTCTTTTCCCTGTCTCCTTCAATTGCTATCTATTTCCTGCATGTTTTCTCTGGCTCTTCCCAGGTGTCTTCGCATTTCATGGACATACCGGCGTGTGCTCCGGGCTCCCTTTGTATTCGGCGGCTGTGTATTCCCTTTCTACTGTTTCTTCATTTCTTTTTGCATCCGGACTTCCATTATACGATCTGCTGTGTCTTGAATACCGCGGGTGTTCATTGTGGATTAATGTACGTTAAGATCTCCCTACCCTGATACCACAAGCCGAAAAGGGTCTTATTCGAAATCAGTTTCCTCACAGCCGCCGTTTACATAGACGCCCTGTCCTGCGAAGTTCCTGGTCTGGGAGATGTCCATCATGTAATTATCTCGTGCTCATTTTTGTATTCTGCTTAGCCGTGCTGCGCTGCTTAATCGTCACCTTCGTCTCAGGCGGTTTCGATCTGATCTTACGTCCTCATCTGCCCACTCACATCGCCACATTTTTGCTTTCTTGCACATTCGCTGACCCAATGCTCTAGTAGATGAGGACTTTCCGCCTCTTGGGGATCAATCCAAGGATCGACGACCCGTTGACAGCTTTGGGTTTTTGAAGTCTCAATTGCCTGGCGAGTCAGCTGCTCGTTCTGGGACTCCGACCTTGCCACCTGGACTGCCTTTACCTCATGCCCATCCCTCGTCTTCGGTCTTCCAGGAACGCAGTTCCTCTAAACCTTCGTCTCCTGCCCCAATGCTCCCACCCGGCTTGACGCCTAACATTTCGCGACTCAACAGTCCGTCACAGAGCCGTATTGGCAGCCCCTCTCGTCTTTTGAGTCCTGAACTCACCGTGGGCGGGCCTTTGACATCAAGCCGCGTGAAGGACGCTTCTCAAATATCCTTTGGATCGCCCGTGCAAAAGTCCGCGAGCAAGGCTCGTAATCCACGCAAGAGCGAGTTCAACATTGGAGCTGATTTCAAAGATTCCCCTGCAAAGGCTGCAAACCAGCCGCAGCCGAGTTCTGCCACTACGAAAGGTAGCCCACTCGACTTCGCCGCCTCGCTACCCGTATCCACCAAGGCTGAGCATGTACCACCTCCTAGCTCTGTTTCCGCAGTCGGGTCGCGGCCCGACACACCGCAAACCATAGCGTCTCGCCTATCTGACTCCCCTGCCCCTCGGCAGCCTCGTATTCTGCGTGTGGTAGAAACCCCTAAGACAGAAACACCTCCCATTGCCACCGCACCCTCCGTTCCCGCCTCTGTTGTCGGGGGTATCAAGTCTCGCTCTAGCAGACAGAGCATCTCGTCGACCAGCATCCCTGACACTCCTGCTGATATGGGGTGGGAAGCTGATTGCTATCCTTCCACCTCTGCTTCTCGTGCGAACTCCCCCCCTGCGTCCTCTCGTATCGGCTCCGCCCCTGTTCGCACTATGACCAAGAGTCAGGTCAAGAAGGAACGTAAGCAGAAGGCGAAGGAGGCCGAGGCTAAAAAGGTCGAAATTGCAGCTGTGAATGAGGAGCCTGTTCAAGCCCCTATTATGGGGCGAAAGCGCAAGACCAAGAAGGCCCCCACAGCCACTGTGAGCACGCCCGATACACCCGCTGCCATTGGTCCCGAGAAAGCAAGCCCTGTGAAACCAGCGAATGCTTCTCCTGTTAAGGCCGAACCCAAGGTGGATGCCACCACAAAGAAAACGAAGGCCAAGGAGACCAAGCCTGTCAGAGAGCCTACTCCTCCCCCTGTCGAAGAGCCTCCTGTCCAGAAGGAACCCCCCGTAGAGCCGTGGCGTTCGAACAATACAGTTGGGCAGTTGGTCAAGGATTCCGAGGCCCTTGGAAAGGCAATCAAAGATCTTTTCGTGGAACGAACCAAGCCTCTTCATGAGTTGCTCGCTGAGATGCACAAGTCCGGCGAACTTGACCTCAACAAAAGTGCCCTCTTCAACCCTAGCAACCTCAGCCAGCGCACCGATATGAAATGCACTGCAGAGGACTACGATTATCTCCAGTGTCCCAATGAGTTGACCGAAGAAGATCGGAAAACTCTGCTTCGCGGAGAGCCCGTTCGAATTGGCGATTATTTCCTCAAGACTCGGTGCCTCATCACGCCCCGTGGCTGTGTGCTGCGCCACCTCGAGCCAGAAGAGGAGGAGCGATACCTAGAGCTGGAGAAGAACATGGCCGGTATCTCCGACCCTTTCATGATTGGAGATGACGCGAGCAATCCCAGCGGAGGTCTGGAAGCACTCTTCGCGAACCCGGAAAAGTTCAACATCTGCTGGGTCGACGACATGCCCACTCGGTTGGGTGCCACGTCCCCCTCGTCTTCTCTTGAGGCGGCTGAATCTGTGATCCCACCTAACGTCCTCTCGGCCATGGAGGCAGACAGCTCCCGCAATCACGACTGGGCCGTCGCCAACTCGGCAGAATTCCTCAACACCACCCCTGCTGCCGTGCGTTCCTTCGCCGCAGTTACCGCGCAGCACATGCTGGGCAATCCGGGCATGGTCGGCACCAACCCAACCCTCGATGACGTTGCTGGCTTGACCAACGAGGAACTGAAGGAACTTTCTGGTCGTTCTCAGAAGGACCTCGAGCTCACCCGGAAGGAAATGGATTCGCTGGACAAAAAGTTCGCAGCTCTCCTTCGACGCAACAAGAAGCTTCAGCAGCAGGCATTGAACTTTGCTACTGGGTCGGAAGTGTAATCGACTCTATCTCGGATCGGAGCTCTCAGTCCCCTTCGCAATTGGAGTCTTGGGCGGACTTGAAATTTTCTGTACGTGTACATATGGATTTGCATGATACCCAGGATGGTGGTATTTCATGGCGTACTAGCCCATTCTTTACGATTATTCTATCTTAGCCTGAATGAATCATTGTACCATATTTGTTACATCCCTCCACGCAGGTCCTAGTAATATGTAGGCCTATCCTCAATAGTACACTTGCATGCAATTGAGCATACAAATTTTTATTCTTGAGCCTTAATGGCAAGTGAAGATCACTTGAATTCGGAAACTGGAGAGCGTATTCACTCAACTCCATTTATCCCAAGTGAGAAACAGATCTGAATTTCGAGTTTCATCTAACATGGCAACAAGGGGATGTGCCAGGGCTGGATCTCTCGACTTCCACATTCCTCTCCTCCGTACATTTCAATCAAGACCAGACATTTAATGAGGGCTCATTCCTCCGAAGGGATTCGGCATTTACTAATTCTTGGTATCACACAATTCCTACATGGGTATTGAGTATTGAGGTTCAAGGTGATGTGGCTGGTTTCTAGTATACTAGGTCTCCTTCTACTTTCGGCCTGGATACAAAAGGGATCGAGGCTGATATTGGGCTCTGCTGCCCCTATTCGATCACTTTCTTCCCACAGGACAGTACTTGCGCGAGTATCTCGTCTGGCATGTATAAAGCATGCAATACTCACTAGTATACCACTTCCCGTCATCTTGTTGGTCGTTTCTTCTTTCCTTGCGCTCATTTTACATCATTGGCTATCTTGGGTGCTACATTTATTCGGTTACTTGCTCACAGTCAGCCTCACATATATAACAATGTTTCCATTACTTGTCATAGCAACCTTGCTTACCCTAGCCTCAACTGCAGCATCGACCGGCCTACTAATACCATTATACGCCTGGCCCGGTATAGACGGATGGAATACAATCTACGACTCAATCGCAGCCCATCCAGCAATCCCATTCTACCTGATCATTAACCCATCCACGGGTCCCGGTACTACAGAATACCCAGAAGACGTCTTCATAACCGCCATCGACAAGCTAAACAGCTATTCCAACACCAAGATACTGGGCTACACCTACACAAGACAAGGCACGCGGGCCAGCTCCGACGTTGAAAAGGACATCGCGACCTACGCCAACTGGGCCACATATGCAGGACAGAATATCAGTCTCTCCGGCATCTTCTTCGACGAGGCATCCAACGGCTCAGATCCGAGCAAGCTCGCTTACTTCCAGAAGCTCTCTCGGAAATATAAGAGCAGCAGCTTGGGTACTGTCGTTTTCAATCCTGGCGTCAAGCTCGTGGCTGATGTTGCTGAGTGGTTCGCCGCCGCAGACTTTATTGTTGAGTATGAGAATACTTATGCTAATTGGGTGGCTCGGGCTCCTGATGAGCATTTCTCGACGTCTGACCATTATGGGAAGGATGCTGTTATCTTGAATCAGACGCCTGTGGATGCCGATGTTGATAATGTTGTTCGGCTTGCGAAGGATATTGGGCTCGGTGCAATTTATCTGGCTTCGGATGATAATTGTATGAGCCTCGGTACAGTGCCTAAGGTTGCTGTTGCTGTTGCGCAAAGCCGGAATGCTAGGCGCAGGGGGCACGGTCGGTAGTCGACTTGAGTATATAATATTTTTAGATGTTTTCTCATTTCTAAGTTCCGACCGCGTTTGGTCGAGTGCTGTTAGGGCCTGTAAATTTTGTTCTTGGCTGAATATATAGGAGATTCCATAAACTAGTGCAGTCGGAATCTTCAATAAGCATCACGACTGAACATCATTCTTCTGGATATCGCCGGGATATATATGAATATAGCTCTCAATTATAATGCTCTAACGCTCCTAGGGCCCCTATGTATACTTTTTGAGAGACAAGCCTTAATCCAGACCATTAATCCCATCTTTATACGGCCGGAGGTCATACTCATCAGGATAAGTCTCCAAGATGCGCTTGAGCTCCGCCATCTGCTCCCTCTGCTCCTCCGTAATTTCCTCATAAACATCCGTAAAGGCGTCCCTAAGCGAGGGCTTCTTCTCCTGCTCCGCCTCGCCAAACTCCTTCAGCACTGCCTTCCGCATCTCATCCCGCGTCTCCTTCTCCTGCTCCTCACTCCAAATCCCCTGATTCTCCAGCCATTTACGCAGCCGGATAATGGGATTATCACGACGTTTCCAGTCCTCGACTTCAACGCGGGCGCGGTACGCAAAGCTATCGTCGCTGGTACTGTGGTGCGAGACACGGTAGCTCATGGCTTCGATCAGCACAGGCCGTCCGCCATCACTTAGGGCGAGTCGGCGTGCCTCTTTCATCGCTTCGTTCACAGCGAAGACGTCATTGCCGTCTACGCGGATCGTGTCGATACCGTACCCGACGCCGCGGCTGGCGATTCCATCGCCCCGGTACTGCTCTAGCGTTGGCGTTGAGATTGCGTAGCCGTTATTTCGGCATATAAAGACAACCGGGCAGGACCGTGTCGCGGCGATGTTTAGCGCGGCGTGGAAATCACCTTCACTGGCGGCTCCTTCGCCGAAGTAGCAGGCCACAATGCGTGGGTCCCGGTTTGGGTTTTGAAGGTCTTGGAGTTTTAGTGCGTAAGCTGCTCCGGCGGCTTGGGGAATTTGCGTGGCTAATGGGGATGAAATTGTGTGCTGTTTTGCGTGTGAGGTTAGGGAAAGCACAATGCTGTAGTAAGGAGGTAGTGGCACTGACCGTGCGAGGATAGTTTTGCCCATAGTGGACTGGCATATTTCGACCACGGCCTGTGTCGTTGGCATTGGCGAAGAGCTGGCTCATGAAGTTTTTCAATGTAAATCCACGTTGCTGGAATACGCCGGCTTCGCGGTATTGTGCAAAGACCACATCATCTGGTGTCAATGCGGCCGCGGAGCCAACTGTGATACCTTCTTCGCCGGCGGAAACCTATAGGTACCCAGTCAGATAAGCCACATTCTTCCTCTTCTCACTCTTGATAAATTGGACATACCATGTAGAAACTTAAGCGACCCTGCCGTTGTGCCTCAAACATGACCACGTCCATAACGCTTACTGCACCCCAACAGTCAGACAGATACTTGATGTCCCATCAAGTCTGGAGTAACTAACCAGACAGCATATTTTTGTACCACGTCAGGACCTCCTCATTTGTAACATTGGGTGCTGGTCTCGTCTTGTCGATCTGGTAACCATCTGAATCCATCACACGGTAGGTAGGGATAGCGGGCAGATCCGAGGCTTTGAGGAAGGCCATCTCCGATGTGAACTTGCTGTTCACAGCACCTGGGAATCGAACACTAAAGGGATAACATCTGGTCAGTGTCTCTTTCCCCCAGAAGAAATTGTTGAAGCAATCACCTGTCTGACCCCGGCCGCTGCGAGATGGAGCTACTCCACCTCCGTGCGGGGACGATGCGCGCTGTGGTTACGGGCTGGCTGCGAAGGCCATTCCGAGACAGGAGCTTCAGAGACATTCTGGTCTCTCTCGTTATTAACATTGTAGTTTTAATTGTTCTCAATGGGAGAAGAGGGATTCCAAGGTCTTTGAATGTTAAATCTGGGGAGTGCGGAGGGCGGTTGGCGTCGGCATTTTAACGTCACTCCGCGGCCAACCGAGTATTCGGTTGCGGGGAAATAAACTAAAGAGTGAACAACATTGCAACAATCTCAGTTGTATTCTTTGCATCCTGATTAATTCTCTAGAATGAGGCCTCAAATATCACACACCTCAGACGTATCCCTGGCGGCGTAGTTCAAATCCCGTGCGTATCACATCCTGCATGGCGACAGGGATGCGGAGATCGTCAATACACTCCTCTTCCACCCATCGATACTCAAAAAACTCGCTGCGAGGGATTACGACTATCTCGGTAGATTCCTCGTGGATCACAAAGTTAAGTTTCGTCATGGGCTGGTCTTCAGATCCCCACGACAATGGTTCCACCTGATAGATGTTGTAGCAGCCCTGTAGTCCAAGACCTGTCTGCTCGAAAATGATCCGTCTCATGGCACTGTCGATGGTCTCATCAGTGTCTCGAACTGGACCCGTTGGAGTATTCCACCATCCAGTCGTGTACGAGCCCGTGGCGCGCTTCAGAAGTAGGACGGTGTAGCGCCCATTCTGTTGGTACCGGAAGATTGCTGCACCGATGCGCCACTGTTGATCCCGGGGTAAGTCTGAGATTCGGGTGTGGTCTGGGGCTGCCATAGTTGGATGACCAAGTTGATTCGAGAAGACGGAGATGGAGTTGATTGGTGGAGAGTTGAAGTCACACCAAGGGCAGTATAAATACCTATGTTTGCTATTTCGTTTGCTACTCATTTGCTATTTCACTTCTATACGGTCTCATTGCTTATTCTCTGACTTATATGAGGTTGAAGCCTGCAAGAACAGTTCGTATAACATGGGTCATGGGAAGAAAGCTCAACAAAACCAAAATAAAACGTGAAATTTATAAAAATGGTATCTGAGAAGACATCTGAACAGACTACATACTAACGACTGTGTGAAAGGACCATTGAGAATATATCAAAAGACGCCATAAGTATCTATGAAGTGTTCCTGGAAAACAAGGCCGTCGTCGGATATGATGACATCGGTGCCTGCGTCGGCTCCACTAATGGATACGATGACATCGTTGAACTGGCTTTCTTTATATATCTTCGATCTCTGATTTCTGTTTTCGATCTGTGCAATTGAATAATGAACGAAGCCGATCACATCCGTCAGGTATTAAATACCGATATCCGAACCCCCATCCCCCAGGCGGTCGTGACTAGGATCACATCCCTGCCACCATTTATCCCCATACAAGGTGTCTCCAACTTTCGCGATCTGAGCCATGATGGCAACCAGGTACGCCCAGGATTCATATATAGGTCAGGAACTTTGTCCGACATCTATGGTACCGGGAAATCCGTCATTGCGACCCAATTGGGCGTCACCACAATCTTCGACCTCCGTAATGAAGGGGAGCGGCAAAAAGCTCCTTCGCCTTCTATCACAGGAGTCAAAACGATATGGCTACCATACGGAGCTCGACCAGCCACTTTAAATCTTGGCGATTTCACGGGCGCAGATAAGGGCGCCGCAGGGTTCGTCAAGATGTACTTGGGGATCCTCGAAGCGGCTACCCCATCTTTCATGGAGATATTCAAGCATATCAGAGATAAACCACATGATCCGTTCATCGTCCATTGCTCAGGTAAATTCCACCGGTATCACCGTGCTCTCATGCTTATTTTGCATAGTCGCGTGCAGAAACTCCCTTCATAATCGACGGATGCTGATCATAAGTTCCATCCACAGCCGGTAAAGACCGCACAGGTGTATTTTCAGCTCTGGTCCTCCTCTTGATCGACCAACCCCATGACGAGATTGTTAATGATTACATCCTCACTCGAGTCGGATTGGAAAGCGCCCGTGAGAACCTCATGGAGGCATTCGCTGTAAATCTGGGAGCTGGTGGAGTTGACATCAACCAGCTGAGCCCCGAAGCGCTGGGTATGCTCGAACTGTGTGGTGTTCGCGCCACTTCGATGGCAGCATTCCTGGGAGCATTCGAGAACTCTTGGAAGAATGGCGTTGAGGGCTATCTCATTGATGGACTTGGATTCTCACAGAGTGATGCATCGGTGATGCGCAGGAACCTGACACAGCGGGCCACCTTCAGATAATTATACAAATATAAACAATCATGTAGAGAGTACACATTGTTGTACTAGTTATGTTTAGACTCGACCAAGTCTTAAGGTTCTCCGGACATGTCTTCATTGCTGCCTCACAAATATGCCTTCAAGAAAATAGATAGGAAAATACCCGTGGTTACGACATATCCTCTGCACAATTTATGAGACTTTCTGTCTGCTATATCAAAAGAGTCTCGGTATGCATTCCCTCCCGTGCGCAGAACGTATACGTAATATCCAACCTGGTCGCAGACTGCTGACTGACGACATGTACCCAGGACAAATCCTCGATCCTCTGGCACACAGCGATTTGTTCCATGCTCTGTATCATTTGCCCACCCCATGACCCACCCTCTTCAATCTCAATTACCCGCTCAACCACCCTGGCAGCAGAGATGCTATCCCAAACCGCCTCCCGTATCGGTTGCCGTCGCAGGATACTCAAGACCTCGCGTCGGACTATGGGATGCCGGCATTTGACCCCAATTATGTAAAGCAAGGGAACAATTCCAGTCTCCGGCGTAAAAGTCGGCTCTAACCTCGAATACCGCTCACGCGCCGCCGCTATGTCGCCCGCCAAGGCTACGCACTGCTGGAACTGGGGCAGGAAGTCATCGTAGTCCATTTCTCTGCCAGGTCCGCAACTACTGAGGAGAGTGCATGCGATAGTATGTTGTAGGCGCAGCAGTGATTCAAGCGAGTAAGCTTCAGAGTCTGTCTCATAGGATCCGCCTTTTTGCAGTGTGTTGTTGAAGAGGCTCGACCACGTTTCCATCTGCCCGAAAACAATATCCTTAAGCGACGAAAGTGACGGCCGCATCTTAACGGACATTTGCTGCTCCGTATTGCGCAGTCTCATTACCCGAGCGAGGAGGGTCTGGAGGTGGTCGGCGGCTTGGTCGAGAGACCTAAAGCTACTGTCGGAGGGTGGAAGCTGGGACATAAATGTCTCTCGGATGTCAATTGGAGTCCAATCGACTAGAAATGTTACGGCCTGCATGTCGAGGCGGCGGATCTGCCTTGTGACCTGGCAGATAAGCGTGCGAAACCCTGAGGGTTCGGAATCGCCATAAGTACTGTCGTTGTTTACTATAGCCTTGTCGAGATTGCACGAAAGCTCTACACCTCCGCGCAGATGCTTCACTGCTTGTACGTAATTGCCTGCCAGATGATCAAAGCAGGTGAAGAGATAGCAGACCAAAAGCGTGACGGCCGTTATTTCGGTGTTGTCAGCACTTCTCTGGTTCAAAAGAAAGTGAATTGCCCGATTATAGTGAAGCAACGGAGCCGCATCCGGTGGCCAGTCTTTCGAAGATTGCGGTTGATGTATATGGTCGCTAGAATCGCGATACATGTAGTTTCGGTGGATCAAGGCCAGTGCAATGGCGGCATGCCGCACTGATGGCACTGTTTGGGAGAAGAATATGAGAGTTCTACGCCATGATTCGCAGGGGCGATATACACTCAGATGCTTGATCGAGATATACTCAAAAAAACACATTGCCTCGGCCTGGGCTGACCCGGTCACTGGTAAGACCATAAAGGGTTCGAGGTTCTGCAAGTTGAGGCCATCGTATTTCGAGTACCACTTTTTGGGATGATACGCACTGATCGTGGTACAAGGGTGATAACTGTTGCAGCTCTCTTCTCTATCGGCCTTTTCGTTGTGATTATGACTTGGTTCAATCTCGGTCTTGAAAGCGATGGTCATTTCACTATAGCCGTCACAGGTGCGACCCGTAGACTGACATTTCAAGCATGAAGGTAGAGATAGATCGCATTTTACTCGTCTTATCCTGAAAGGTGCACCGACGTTGAGTGTCATTCTTCTGGATCTTTGAACACAATCGATTGATCTGTAGAACGGTGTCTAGACTCACTTGCAAGTCTTACAGCCTAGCCTTGATTTTGGAGCGAACTTGCGAGGCTTTCTTCTCCAAGCTTGGTTGGCCATCTTCGTGTTCTTCTTCATATCGTCCATCGCTTTGATGTTAGCTGGCCAGACTTGCTTTGCGTTGTTTTAAGCAGTGGACACTCCCTGGGCCGCTGCCAATATAATTTCAGGAGGACCTTCTATTCATCTGTTCGTATGCCAGCAGGTCATCTCCCACGTCCTTTGCGGTGGACACTTGAATAAGGACGTACGGTACAACAAAGAGGGTGAGAGATCAATCGAATAGCCCAAGGATAAACCACTGTGATAAATACCTACCTACCTAGGTAGGTATTGATTGGCCAGTTCGTAGGTACAAGCAAGAAGTACCAAGAAAGGGGAGTCCCAAGGTTCTCGATGGAGAAGGACCGAATAGGGTGAAGATAAGCCAATGATAAATCCTGAGACAACATATTTTAATAAATTCTGATTGGCTAGTTCGCACAGGTGGGGTGCCAAGAAGGTAGAGCCACCAATTACGGTGAGGTGTGATGGCTGCCTAGGTAGACATCTCTGTGTACATGCAGTGCATCCGGAAGGCTAGTCTTAACCTCACATGAGGTTTAGTATAGAAAGTAAAGCACCTAGGTAATCTTAGAAGAATTTAAGCCCCCACGCTCCGTAGTGAGATCTGGTGGTAGAATAGATATTCATTGGCTAGTTCGTACAAGCAAAGCGCCAGGAGAGTGTACACAATAGGTAGCGTGGCTTGATAGGAAGAATGCCACTACCTAAGGAGCTTAGTGAACCCTGTAAGTTTATTTGACAAAGTCTCTGAGGAAATTCACCTGGTATAAATATCTGCCTGGTCTCGCGATGTGCCGGGTCCAATGATACTTTCTTGCAAGCAATATTAACAGGAAGCTCAGTGAGAACCTTTTGGGGATAATAATGAAACAACTTGTGAATGCACTCATACTTTTCATGAGCTTGGGATGCAAAGCCGATATTTGGCGTGATCCAAGCATGGTATATGGATTTGACACTGTGAGTCTTGGGCTTTGCCGAACCACAACCTCTAATCAAAGGCTTTTTGAGCTTTCTGACTAGCCATCTAGATTAACCCATCAGCCAACCTCACGTGGACACCATGTTTCGATAACTTTACGTGTTCTAGACTTGAGGTTCCTTTGGATTATTCAAACAGAAGTTTTGGCACGACGTCAATCGCCTTCATAAAACTGGCTGGGAAGAATGCCACCGCCGAGTCCCCAAGCATTGTACTCAACCCCGGTAAGATCTCGATCAGATCAATCATACAAAGTTACCTGAAATGCATGTGCCTGGACTGACACCTCGTCAGGTGGTCCGGGTGGTTCTGGTGTCGATCTCCTCCTCACATACTCCACTGTCACAGGGCAAATGTTCGGAGATCAGTACAACTTCATCTCGTTTGATCCTCGCGGTGTGAACAACAGCGATCTGAGCCTCGACTGCTTCTCGGGGAATTCTGAAGCAAGGTTGGCCTTCAGCCGACTGCACAGTACAGGCGCTACCAACATCTCAACTACATCGCTCGAAGAACAATACTATTCAAGCTCTATCTATGGAGAGTGGTGCAACGATGTCGTCGCCAATGAGTCACCTCATGGTTATTATGTGACGACACCGGCGGTTGCCCATGATTTGCTCACATTTATAGAAGCCGAGGCCAGGGTCGCCGGTCAGTCACCATCAGACGCCAAATTGTGGTGTTATGGCATCAGTTACGGCACTGTGATCGGCAGCACTTTCGCTTCCATGTTTCCCGACCGAGTTGGGAGAATGATACTCGATGGTGTTTTGAACGCAGAGCAATATTATAACAATGACTGGAGAGATAACGTTGATCAAATGGACGAGGCCATGAAAGTATTCTCGAGCTTCTGCCATTCCGCAGGCCCTGAAAAGTGTTCCTTCTGGGGACCCACGCCAGGCAACATCACAGCCAGAATGGACGACATCATCCATCAGCTTCAGTACAATCCGGTCCCAGTAAGCGGAGTACGAAGTCGAGACTTACCGACACTGATCACCTATTCAGACTTGAAGGCTCTTTTCCTTAACACTATCTACACCCCACTTGAGAAATTCCCAGTCATGGCCGATATCCTACACCAGCTCGAGCGTGGAGACGTGTCAGCTCTTACAGGCATGTTCGACGGATTAAATTCTATATCCGACGCCCGTCTTGCCATTCAGTGCGCCGATTCGTATCGGAGGAACCGGCTTACTACCATGGAAGGATTCAAGAGTTACGTCGAGTACTCAATTTCCAAGAGCAAATACATCGGTGATATTTACCCCATCTACCAAGAAAATATCTTGTGCAGATCATTCCGACCGCAGCTGCCTGATAGCATGATGATTCAAGGCAGGTATCCCACGTTTTGTCTCTATCTTTCTCTCTCTCCCTTTCTGTATTCTCTAAAGTTCATTCCGGAAAGCTAAATAAACATCTCCACTGGAAGCAAGATCTAATCGATTTCTTTCTATGCAGGCCCAATAAGTGGACTAGACAGGCCTACGTCCTTTCCAATCCTTTTTGCGAGTAATACCATCGACCCTATAACGCCCTTGAAATCGTACGTTTCGACCAAACTGTCTCGCCATCTGGTATGTTGCTAATTGACTTGACACCTTGGCAGGGCGAGCGAGATGTCTTCTCGGTTTGCCGGATCAGTACTCCTATTGCAAGAAGCCGTTGGTGTAAGTTATTATCAAATCTCAATCACACAACCACCTCAAACAAGGGTCTAGGCTGAATCGCGGGATGTTTTTCTTGGATGCAGCATACAGTCATCAATCAACGGGCGTCAAATTGTTACTATGGGTATGTTCAGGCATACCTTCAAGGCATAGTTCCACCGCCCAACATTACATGCCCGCAGCGGTACATACCTTTCATAGACGGCCCTATTTAAGAATTGTTAACGCCGCGGAGAAGGGGTTCGGTGAGTTCCAGGAAGAGTTGGCTAGTGGCACCACAGTGCTCAATGGTTTCCTACCATTGTGAACCTGGCGGTTCTATTACCTAGGTGGGCAGTTCAGAATGATAATGGCAACAGGACATTGAATGGTGCCAATCAAGTGTTACATATAGAATATGAGGACCTGTGGAATTGACGCCGGTAACTTTCGATGTACTATTTTACACCCGCCCAGCACAGTTAGTCGTCCTCGAGTCCTGATATTGGCGCCCGACTTTAAACAGTTGTTCCCCCTATTTCCACTGGCGGTCAAAACGGCGCCGAAAATGACTCCCTCCTATAGCCAAATCTAAGTTCCCTCCCTTTTCGTCTAGCCCGGTCGAGTGGCTGTAAGATGCTTCGTCTTCCCTCTCTTCCGGAGTCACTACACCTCGCATCCTCGCTCCTTATCCCCGTTGCCCACGCCCTAAGTCAACCTTAACGCTTCTAATACCAAATTATTTGCATGCTGGTCTTGGTACCTGACAATCCCTATAACAACACCTACGCCCGTACGTCTGGCTTAAGCTGATGAGTATTAGAATCCTACGCACTCTATCACTCCCGCGTGACCATTGGTCGCATCATATTAAGTCGATATAAGGTTCTAAACGTCTCTACAGTCGCCCTTCCCTCTTAGCTGACACTGTACCTTAGGTAATGTGCTAATGTCCACGGGTGTCTACGTGATACATCCCCCAAATTCCAATAGGCTTATACCACAGTGAAAGAATAGCCCTCGTGAATTGGGTCAGTGGCATCCAACAGGTGGCCCACCGTTGTTCTCGGATGGCATCTGGCGTCTTTTCAAGCCTGATTATCCGACAGGTGCCGAGAAATGTGCAATCCGCCCACAAATATCTAAATGGTATTAAAACAGGAGAAGGTGATGGGGAAAGTAAAGAGCAACATGGATTTTGATTCCGCTTGCAAACCATGCATCAACAGGAATGGGGTGATTGCATGAGAGCAGCCGGTAAAGGTAAAATAGCCATTCCATGAGGTACACAGTTGCCGGCAAACCTTTACACAGCCCAGATAATTCCCCTCCCATTGGATAGGACGAATGTATTAGGAGACTGTATCGACAAACCATCCGTGCTCGTCATTATACAGGTTGTATGGTGTTACTCCAGTCAAAACGGGATACTTTTGCTGGTCGTCCGTAACTGTGCAATTACCTGTTCCGTGCAAGCAGTCTGCAATGGCTTCACCAACATGTTTGCCTTCAAAGTAGGCGCCCTGCAAGTAGCCGAAGAATTCCTGGCTGGTGGCCTCGCCTGCGAAAAACAAATTCCCCACGTTCGCACGGAGGTTTTGATGCGCTTGCATACTGGTGGAGGGAGGCCAGTTGGAGTAGGATCCATACGCCCTGGTGCTGTCAGTGACGTTCTGGGTGCCAGGGCTATGTGTTGCGGAAACCTACCAAGGGGTTTGTGTCCACCGTTTGTACCAAAGATCAGTCGGGTCAGGGATTTCCGGGCCATACATGTTCCGCAAAACTTCCATGACTTCAGCCTGTGTTTCTTCAAAGGATTGCGCCTCTACTCGGTAGGACTGGTCATTTACGACCGTCGCGACCATGAGGCCCGACCCTTCCAACACGCCCGGGAGGTCAAGGGGCTGGAACTCGGGATAGTAGCCTCGAGTTTCGGGATCCGCATAGATGAGGTACTGCGCGTTATCCCAAAATGCCCACGGGAATTGCATGAAAATCTTGGTGTATGTTCCCAGCTCGAAGCTATGGATGGCAGATTTCTTCCAAGAAGGAAGCTGTGGAGCAAATTTCACAACGTCCTTCTGAAGAACTCCCAGCGAGAAGGTCATGATAGCGTAGTCGGCATCGATGCAACCTCGATTGGTCCACACAGTCACAGAGTCCTTGCGGTACTCGACGCCCGTTACCTGCGTGCTCAGACGTAGACGGCTGTCGTTTTCCGCCAGAAACTCCGCCGCTTCCTCCCGAATGATAGTTGCAAAGCCACGCTGGTCAGATACGAAAAGGTTTTCTTCGGAGAAATAGTTGAAGGTCGCGTTCTCTGCCACAGAGGTGTAGACTTCCGAGCTCTCACTAGGGGTGTAAACAAACTCGCCATCAAATAACCACCATTCGGCGGTCTGCCGGTAAGAATCGTCCTTGGCCGGGTCCCAGCCCTGCAAGCGCAATCCGGCACGGAAAGACCGATCCTGGATATTGTGCTGTAGGAGAGACCCTGCGTCAATAGTAACTTTTTCCATGGCCTCTTGGAACTCTCGAATTGCATAATCATAATCTGCTGGACCTCTTTCATCGAAGTATGTCGTGTTATCCTGGTCAGTGAACCTGTAATAGTCGTCAGCAACCATTCGTCGTATCTTAATTACCTAATTTCCACACATACAGGGTCGTGATCAAGTTCTTCTTGGCCTATCAGAACGCTGTCAGCTGCATGCTATGACACTATCCGCGTGGAGTGATTTACCAAAGTGTAAATCGGGTTCTCAGGGCCACCATCACGGACCGTTCCTTGCACCTGATACCGGTTAGACGTGAAAACACTCTTCGAACGGTACACCAAAAGATTACCCAGTTCGCGCCTGCTTCCACGATATACGGATACCCGTCTGGCCTGCTGCCAAAGCCAACATCATGCATGCGTCCTCCAATGCGGTCTTGGTACTCAACAAGCAGGAAATCATCAATCCCATTATCTGAGAGCGATTTCTGTTATGCACATATGAGAATCAAATATGTCGATACGGGAGGGGGGCATCCTTGGTATAAGGCAAACTCACTGCAGCTGTGACTCCAGCAACACCCGCGCCACTGGCGATTGTCAGTCCTGGTTCATTCCAAAAGTGTATGTGTGAGGTCTAAGGGTATGATCGTACAGGACAGCAACCTTGGTTCTTTCGCATGTTTCCTGGGCCCGCACAGCTAGTGCGACGAGGCTAAAAGCAACGAGACTTGCCGCTCGCTTCATGACTTTCAATAATATAAAGGACAAGTATGATGTGCCGAGCAGTCCAGATTGACACAATCTGTTTTGGTTGAGTTTTAGTTGGAAGCTTGTATTGTCAATTGGCAGCTTGTTTAATATACCTTCCATCTGGTCACCAGATTGCCATCATCGACGTCTGAAGCAAGGACACTAATTCCTTGCTTCACTGCTGCCATGGGGAATCCTGTACTACCACCTGGAATTGTTGAAATATTCAACTTGTAACCTCATTTTCAGCCGCCTAGAGTGTACGTGATCATCACTTCATATTTTCAAGTCATTTCCAAGCACTATTCCTATTGTTGAAAAGCCCATTTTTATTAAGACTCTTAGTGAGAGCTAGCCAATTTGATCGTTCCTCCGATTTATCTTTTGTTAACTAATTCGAACCAGAAAACCACAACGGGAGTAGATATATTTCCTCCCATCAGAAATTGCATTCCCTATGAGATATAATAGCTTGGATTCAATTATTTGTAGGTCGAAGGATCAGCATATCCTTGTCTTTTCGAGGTATTGATAATTAGAGACTAAAGCCGTAGGGCTACCGAGCTACCTATCAAGTTGATCTGCAGATCTATGCAACACGTCTTTTCAGCAACGCCAGGTCGGCGGGAGAATTTACTTAGCTACGTTGTAAGTCGGTTTACTGGAGCATTCAAGTCCTCGGAAAATTCTTAGGAAGGGTATGAAGGGGCAAAGTATGTGAGCACAAGGTAAGCTAGGAAATTACGTTCCCGCCCTTCGGGAATTCTACAATAGGGATTATCACGGTGGGAACGGGTAAGTATCATACCGCTTAGCGAGGACCAGATCTATAGCTCGAGATCACACTCAGTTAACACCTACAAAAAAGCCAACCAAAGGGTCTGACCTACTCTATTGTTCTCTAAGTACGGTGCATGTCCAATTTATATGGGAACCAGGTTCTGCAAGAAGCACTTCTTGCCACTGGTGCGATCCGTTCTCGGTCTATATTACCCGGGTCCTATATATAGCGCGTATCATTTAGCTTTATCTGAAGAGGCTAGTAGGGCTAGGCCTTGATAGGTGCTGCAGCACTAAAAGGACTTCTGCACTGTTTCCCGGTACTGCGGCTGCATAATTTTAAGAATCTATATCTTTTGGATGTATACAATGGTTACTTAACTTGCTCAAATACAGTTTCAAACCAATGTATTGGCTTCAAGTGATCTTTAAAACCACAGCCACTTGCCAATGAAGTTTCTATTAAACTCATAACTAAAACATGATCAAACGCCGTAGGCATTAGCAAAGTGTTTACTACGTAAACTTTTAGCTAGAAATAGTACAGAGTCAGTTGTTGAGCTGAAGAAGGCAAGTCGATGGTATTGCTCTGCTAGATGCTGATTTGTTGTCACTCCACGCGTCAACATGTGTCAAACAACATTTGGAACAACTCATGGAATGACCCCCTAAGCCCCGTCTGAGAATCGTTTGGGGACGGCCCCTACAGTCTGAATCTGACATCAGTAGCTCCGGTAAGCTCTTTGATGTCTCGGTAGACCCACTCAATGGGCATGAAGAGGGCGTAACGCCCGTGTGGCTCCCCGGCAAATATGATCTCAATCAAGACTAAATAGGCTGGATTAGAATTAGTGAATACCAATCCCCCGAGTCCCCAAGGGTGGCTGGACTCGGATCCTGTGACAATGTAGCCCACTGTATAGTTTTCGGTCTCTTCGGAATCTGCGCATGGATTGTTTGGCCCTTAAGGCCAATAATTTCATAAGGGCTGCGGTCTTCAGCCCGTGAATAACCCCGGTACGGTGCCCCATTCGCTGTCCCCACAGGCAACCTCCAGCCCATTTAGGTCTGTGGGAAGGGCAGAGGTATGGAAGGGCTGTCCCTCCGGTGTCTAATTTTTTGAGATTAGCTTTTACCACATCTGGTTCAACCAAAGCCCATGCTATCAAAAGAGAAGTCGCCTTACTTGGTTTGGTGACACCCGATGGCTAGGGACCTCAATTATGATCTATTCAAAGTCACAAACGCCCTCATAAATCCGATAAAGCGAAGATCCAAATCAAATTTGAAAAAAGGAAAAACCGACGCCGTTGAGACAGGGGCTAGATGATTCGTATTGTTGAATACCCGTCTGTTTATTCATATCCGTAGGGAAGCAGAAATTCGGAGTGCTTTACCAATCCAAGTGGTCACGAAAATAAACTGATCTGACCGCAATTAACCGTAGGGACTTGGATTGATGAATCACCATTAACGCGAGCTCAACGTAATTTCGAATGTGAGGAAAATTGGCTGACGGTGAAATTGTGTCCGAACGTTCACTAAACCAGGCTTCTTAAAGAGGGCGTGCAAAAGTGTTGTGCAGCGTGGTTGAAGTATAGCAGGGCTCGCCAACTGAGAGCCCGTCCTCCACCTAAAGCGCAGGTCCATGCATTTCATAAAGCACAGCACCCCCCCCCCGCCCCCAAGGTCTCTGATAAGAAATTATTTCAACCTGCTCGCAAGGGCCACCTCCGCTCCATTCCGAGCCCTTAGGCGGGACCGGAGAACTTGAAATTCCTTCTGTGGTTCACTTCTAGTACAGTATTTGTACATCTTCACTCTAATCACGGCTCATAGTAGAATCGAGCTTGCCCCAACGAGGCAACCATATTCCAGGCTACACGTAGCAGCCAATCTCATGCGATTGCTCACAATCACACATCTGTATTCCTAAAACAGTAGGATCGTCGTACTCAGCCTCGCACGGTTACCACGCAATCCGGTTACTGCCTCAATTAACAGGCCCTTTCTAAAATGTGATAACGAAATGGTGTATATACCTAGGTACTGATAGTTTGAGCTCCGCTCCTGCTTTCATACAGTGCCCGTACGTAAGATAGCCTGACATTGGGCAGTCCAATCGACGATATTAGAACAAATATATACTTCAGGAATCATAGAAATACCCCCAATGCCTGAAATATATAATCCTGCTGTAAAGTAGTTAAAAAGAAAAACACTTGGCAGGCATGCCGGGGAGCGAACATCAAGGAACAATAGGACAAATTAGAGCTCTTGATATTGCGCCTGGTCCCAGCCAATACTTCAAATTCACATGTTCATATTTAGGTAGACCTCGCCACATTCCTTTTTGGGGTACCCTTCTCGAACATCCATTATAGAGCACTCATTTGTCCATTACGGATGCTGCTGCTGCTAGTGTCACATGGCCTTTTCCTATGTATGTAGGTAGTTCACTGCTATCCTTCCTTTCCTCTTTACATAGTACAGTACAATACATCTTGTACAGCCTCTTTCATGATCTCATTTACATTGTAGATCTTACCAGGGAAAGATAAATCACCGGATACTGCGGCATCCGTTCCGGGGAAGTACTTTGTGCTGGGGCGGGCATTATTAGGAAAACCCATATAAAGCGCCAGGTTCGCAAGGAACATGCCTGTCCTCCAAGTTTCAGTAACCCGCCTTTCTATCTGGTCAGTACTTCTTTCCTCCCCTTTCCTCCCCACTTGGTTACTACCGCAATGGATATAGACAATGCAATGCTGAAGACTGTCGACAGTATCAATTTTCCCTTCAAGCGAAAGCAATACGAAAATGCGCATGAGCCTTCTCCTACTTGGCTTCGCTGCCAGCGTCGCCATGGCTTCTCCACTCGAAACACATTCTAATGTCTTGACGAAGCGTCAATGTATCTACTGTTCCGAAACCGCCGACATGTGCCCGATGAAGTGTACCTGCGGTAATTATGAATTACCCCTTTTTTGTGAAGGTGGAAAGCAATGCTGTTGCAGATGTGTAAGTAATCACCTCTGGAGATTTGGATGGGGTAGATCAAACTGACAGGCCCCAGTCTGGTTGTGACGATGGCGGTCAGAATGGTAGTTGTTCGGTGGAGTAGCCGGCCAATAGGGCTAAGGCCCCGCCATTACCTGACATGACCACAAATATAAGTACATATGTATAAGATAGCTAGATAGCTCTGAATACCAGAGTTGTCAGTTTCTGTCGGGTTATAAGCCCTTTATTTTGGTTACTTTAAGATTTATAATAGAACGCGAAGAACCCCTATCTACAATTACTAATAGTATTTTTTAGAACTTTTCAGGACTATATTCTCAGCTCTAGGAGTGTACCTGGAAGAAACCCCGACCCGCAGTCTGATACGCAAGCTGACCAATCAGGAGGTCCATGTAAGCGATTAGTTATTCCAAGGTTGGCCCCATTAGCGGCATACGGCCCCCGGTTTCTGTGCCGCAGACTGAACCCCTTACTGATGCGCCCTGCTTGGTGGATTACCCTTCTAATGTCACAATCCTGCTTGCGCCCTGCCAATCTGGCCCCCATGTGATAGTGTTAACTAACGTAATCCACCACCGAATGGATCACACCACCGAGCGGCGCAGTCCGGAACACCATTTCAAAAGCCTTTTTTTTATACCTTGATATCTTGATCACCAACTCATGAACTTTCTCCTAACTCCCTCCAAAGAGACTACATAGCACCCTGAAAAGTATAGGGTACAAGGGGAAGCCTTTATAGATCACTGTTTTTAAGATTTTACAACCTGATATCTCAAGTGTTCCGGACTGCGCAGTTCGCGTACCGGTTACGTTAGGGTCCCTGAGGAATAACACTAAGAATAGAAATTAATTGGGGCAATAGAAGAAAACTTTGACCAATTCAAATGTGGCACATACCATATACTTGAAGGATAGAAGGATTAGGGGCGGCCTGGTCAAATTATGAGAAAAATTACGATCTTCTTTCTCCCTGCGTATTAGTTGACACGGCGGGCCCTCTGCCGTACCCGACCGCTTGCCCTTGGGTTTATACAGACGCGACCTAGAAATGAATAGAATAAAAGGGGTAGTGCGTCGGGCTATAATAGGGCGTAATAGCCAGTGGGGCCGATAGGTAAAGAAAGAGGGCGGCAATAAGTGCAAGGTAGAGGAGTTCTAGGGAGGGGAAGAAGGAGAAGAGAGGTCGAAAGGGCGAGGCTGAGTCTTTTACATCGAGGCGACGCCTGGAGAGGTTACAAAAACAGCGTATTATGGTCATCGAATTTCCCGGTGCTCGACGCTCCGCGCAGAAATCGGCCTTCCTCGAAGACAACGTCCACCCACTTCAGCTCTTTCCTGTCGAGAATGGACCGCACTGTTTTTTTTTTTTTTTTGTGGTATTGATGCGGTTTTTTCCTTGTTGTCTAGCAGATCACGACGGCGGTGCGGTTGCTGTCTGCAGTGTTTCCATTACCGTACCGAAAACAGTTGATCAGAAAGTTGTTCAGGTGAATCCTTTTGACGGTTTCGCCGCGGATCTTTGGCCAAAGGGGGTAGATGGGGTCGGACCGAGGGACAGGAAATCTCTGGACTTTTGCTGTCCTGTCTGTTGGTGTTGCTGTCATTTTGAAGCTGCATGAGAGGGACATTGTTAGATGAAAGACGGCATTGACTTGTAGCTCGACCGAGCTTACAACAAAAGATGGCGTTGCAGCAGAGTATGTTTGGGAAGAGGGAACTGGTTCAAGTAGAAGAAGCTTGAGTCCAAGTTAAGTACAAGAACTCGAACTCGAATGGGCTTCATGGTCAACGGCAACACTTGAATACGATCTATTGTCTATTCCAGTGACAATGGGGGTTTTCTACGTGATTCACAATAGCACATGAATAGGACATATATTCGAGGACCCAAAAACCCCTTCAAAAAAAAAAAAAGGGCCGAAAGAGCCCAGGTTCACATTGCAAGAATGTTCTCCAAACGCAATAGGAATCTGGGATTCCACCTGTGAGATCAACGGCGATATATTCAATCGATGGAAGCTGCCCATCCAACCAGAGCAACGCCCTCGCAGCCCTGGAGCTCGACAGAAAAGCTCACAGCAGCAAAGTCCGTTCTTTCGTCTCCTGGCTGAGATCAGGAGGCTGGTATACCTCGAGCTTATGGGCGATCGACGAGTGCATATTCGGTACTTTTGGAGAAAGCCATCGCGGGAACCACACAGCAAGCCTCGCTGGCGCTGGTGGCATACTGTTTGTGACCATTCTGACGGATTTATTGATGATCCTGTTGAGGATATCTGTTCAATCTCGGGCCGCGAGGGGTACATGCACATCCTGAGACCCAAAATTGGCAGCGTGGAGTGGCTGAGATGTTGTCAAATCGGGCAAGTCGGTATCCTTCCACTGTCAGACCATTGACTTATTATCGTACAGATATGAAGAAGCATTGGACGTTCTTTATGGGGCGAATGTCTTTGTGATGGACGAGGCTATGGACACCCCTTCTCTGATATCACGGATTTTGGCACCGCGTTGTGCGTCTCTTATTACATCTATGGACATCTCGTTTGTTGTAGGCTTCTGGGGCCCGGGGCAAGCTGAGGAGGACTGGATGGCAACCTATTACGCGTTCTTTGGGTTAGTTGAGAAGAGCTTCCGTGGCGTGCTCCGGCTACGTGTGCTACTTCAAATGCCGCCCTGTGAGGCTCAAGAGCTTTTATATACCTATTGTTGAGGCTACGAAGGAGGGGAAAGATGGAGATGAAGAGAGGTGATAGATGAATCTATGGGAAAAAGCTGGTATATAAACCAGCTGTATGACTAAGATAGCAAAGAGCTCAGTCTGCACACAGACAAACGTATACCCTGCATGGACTGCATGCCAAACAGATACCCTGCGTGCAGTGCATGTCAACACACCCTCCCAGACTGAGCATCATGAAGAAGAGCTCATACACAGAGGGGCCATAGAAACATCAGATAAATGAGTGTTGGGATCATCTTCGAAAGCATTAATATCAAAAATATCAGTATGAAAAACATCATATGTCAATCTGGTTTGCATAGTAAAATCAATGAAAATAAATCACTTTTTATAAGGAAAAATAAAGGAAAAAGGCAGCATCCAGAGCTTCAATCTGCATGCTTTTCTTGCTTTTCTTCCTACTTGCTCACAAGCAGTTTTCGAAGCCTTTCGAAGTCAACCTTTAGTAGTGCTTTTGTCAATGTATCTACCGGGTTATCCTTACTGTCGATGAGGTGGATTTCAATCTGCTTTGTTTTCAAAGTATACTTCACAAATTGGTATTTGATATCTAGCCATTTGGTCCCTTTGTTATATGAATCCTTCTTGAGAATGGCCACGGCATTGTCGCTATCTGTGTAAATCCGGGTTGGCTTTATATCATCTAACAAGTAGAGCTAGAGAAGAATCTTTTTTAAATAAAAGGCTTCCCGCACTACTCTATTAAGAGTAATGTACTCGGCGATAGTGCTCCCTATCGCAATAATGTCTTATTTTCGTGAGCTCTAAGAAATTGGCGCTCTAGTATAGTAAAAGATATATACTTCGGTCGATTTCCTATCTTCGTAGTCGTTAAACGAAGAGTCGATATAACCAATTAGGTTCATATTATTATCACCTCTTTTTATAGCGGTTGAATTTATCCTTCTAAGTTAGATCCTATAGTGCGGTGCACCTTTAAGATATCTTAGTAACTGAGATAGAGCTTCTAGGTCCTCCTTCCTAGGATTTGTAGTTCTTCTTTATAGTCTGTTTATAGCAAAAGTAATATCGGGTCTTATACGTATGCCTAACTAGGTAACCTTGCTAATATCCTCTCTAAAAGCTGATTTTTCGGAGGAAGAAACTGTCTCCGAGGAAAAGACTGTATTAGTCTCTATTGTAGAGAAAGGTGGTTGATATAATGACTTTATAGGTAGGTATGTCGATAAAACCTTGCCTAGACTTGCTATCTGTAGCAAATCTTCTAAGTATATAGCTTAGTCGATGAAAATGGTTGATGAAGAAGAAACTCTATTAGGGAGTGAAGAAGCTTTATTAATAGTTCTTATCAAACTACTTCCTAGAAATCTTACTAGTTCACCTATCACCTTAATCTTAAAGGTGATGTTGTCTTTGAACCATTGTATCTGCTACTTATCTAAAGTAGCGCTTAATATATCGTTAATATAGAGCAAAAGCCAGAGATCTCTCTCTCTATATATGAAAATGTATCTTTTATCCGGAAGCTCTTTAAAACCTAGTCTTTTTAGCTCTTCCTTTAGCGTTTCGTACTATAGATTTACTGATTGTCTAAGTCCGTATAATGCTTGCTTTAGCATATAGACTTTGCTAGATCCTAATTAGTCTATCCGGAAATCGGAGTTTTGATAGTATCCGGTTAGTGGTCTTATAAAAATGCACCTCTTATCAATGAGCGTATTGAGATACGTAGTGGTGTAATCAATTTGCTCCTATTCTATATTGCGAATTGTAACTATAGATAGGAATAATCTAGTGCTTTCTGGCCTAGTAACCGGTGTATAGGTGTCGTTAAAGTCGAATCCTAGTCTCTAGCGGTTGCTATAGATCACCTATCTTACTCTTATCTCTATAACAAAGTCTTACTTATCACATTTGAGGTCGTAAACCTACTTTCTTAGTAAGATAGTGCTTCCTCTCGGCGGAGTGTTAACTAGCTAGTAAGCTTACGCTACTTCTAATTTAGTGATCTAGTTATCTATAGCTTGCTGCTAAAGCTCTTTCTCTAGCGAAGGGGAATTTAGTGCTTCTTTATAATTCCGGGGTATTTTCACTTGCTATATTTTCAGACCTTCCGGGATAGTAGTAAAAGCTATACTAATAGCGGATAAAGCTCTGCTATATTAATCCTAGTCTTCGTTATCAAACCTTCTTACTAGTATTCCTACTATTTGCCTTATTAATCTCCGTATAGGAGCTAGATCTAGGGAAGACATTAGTCCTAGAGCACCTTCTAGGGAAGAAATAGAGACCGTTTTCGCACTTAGTGAAGGTGTCTATAGACTAGAAGCTGTTCTTCTAAAAGTAGGTTTCTTACCTTTCTTAGTAGGGGTAGGGGTTATAAATAGGGTATATTCTTTATCTTCGTTATCTAGTTCTTACACTCTTATATCTAATAGTGGGAGATGTTAAACTAGGTGTTGAACCTTGCTTATAATAATGACTAGTGAACTAACGCTTCTCTTAATGCTTAGGGGACTATTAATGGTTTGTCCTCTAGTGATAATATCCCTCTTATTATAGTGAGGAATACCCTATTTTTGCTCCTAAAATATAATATCTCTATGTCTAGAAACCTTCTTAGTTTTAGGATTATAAATCCTATAGATATGACTATTGTCACCCTCGTAACCCACGAGGTGGCTAATCTATACTCTAGTATCTATCTTTTAGCTTTGAACACGCTTTTCCTTCGGGATATAAATATATGCCTTTATATACTATACCCGAAGGAAGGAGAGAGAGACATTATTAGGACTTCTTAAATTTAAAGACTGTCTCTATGCTATAATAGGAGCTTGTTGATAAAGCTAATTTCTATAAGCACCTTGCTCTCTCTTTGAAAGTGGTTTTCGTAGTCGGTTAATGATATATATAGCTATATTTATAGCTTCTAGCTAGAGTTCTTATAGTACGCTAGTATCAATTCTTATAGTACGGGCAATCTATAAAAGATAAAACCTAGAGAACTCGGAAACGCCGTTTTGCTTATATATATAAGGTGCTAATAAAGTGACTGTTATATATATCGATTTAGCCTATTTAGTAAAAGCAGAGAATTCCGTACCGCTGTTAATTCGCTATTCCTACGGCTAGTAACCTATCTTTTAGTGTATCTCCTAAGCAAATTTCTAGAGAATTGGGGAAGTATCCGCCTTAGTAGTAAGATATAGTGTTAGACGATATCTGGTTATATCGTCCGTAATAATCATAACATGTTTTCTGTCAAATTTGCTAGTATTAGTCTTCGTATCTAGATTAAATCTAGGTAGTGATATAGGCTGTAGATCAATATGAAATATATAGCCTACTCTAGTTACTCTCGCTTACTAGGAGCGAGATATAATCCGCTTTGATTTACCGAGTTTATAAGCTTTACAATTGAATTCTTTATCCTATATATTATAACCTAGGTCTATATAGTTGATTTTTGTAGTATAATTGCTAGTATGACCTAGTCTCCGGTGAGTAAGTTTAGATAAAATGACTACTATACCGAGAGTAGGTAAAGTAAGCTATAAAAATAGGATACGCTAGTGAATTTTGGTATAACTAATAAGAATATCGTCCTTATATAAAGCTCCGGTCTTACTATTCCACTAGATTCCTTGCTTTACTACTATCCCTAGGGAAAAGAGGTTGTATTAACCACCCTTTTTATAAATATAGTGTAGTTTTAAGTGGTAGTAAATAGGAGTTATTAGCGTTTCTTTATCGTGAAGCTTCTGATCTCTGAGATAAAGTGTTAAGTTGATAGTCCTATATCTATTAGCTTTGACTTTCTTATTGCCGGAAGTCTACCATTCGTATTCCTAGCTAGTTATATAAGCCTATATAGTGGAAAAAGCAGTTTTATCACTATAGATATACTCTAATACACCTATATCTAAAACCTATAGATAACTAGATGCTATTATAGAGAGCTGTATTATAAAAAGAGCATTCCTATCCGATTTGTTATCGGTTGTTTCTCTAGGAAGTAGGTAGGAAATAGACCTATTTCCTTAGAGCGAATTAGAAAGGTCTACTATGCCTACTTTATCCTCCCGGATAGCAGTCTCTACCATTGCGTTTTCGCCGTACCGGCTCTTTTTAATGACATTTTTGTCGGAACTACTATCTCTATAGCAGCTCTCTATCATAATATAAGAAGGATTGAAACCTTCTTTATAGAAATCGATATTAATAGATGTTATAATAAAACTAGATGCTACTTCTAGAGCAGATAAATTGGCCTATTTCGCTCGATCTATAAGCGGACTATACACGGGTTGAATCTTATCCTCTTTAAACTCGGTTTCTTTATTCTTCGAGGTGTTGAAAACCTATATATTTAGCAAAGGCTTCTAATTCTCACTCCTTTTCTCTAGATATAGATAAAAACAGCTTTTCACTCTATAACTAGGTTTCTTATAGTATAAATAGTACCTAGTATCACTCTTCTCTAGTTTATAAGATAACCATTTCTTAATATGTACTTCTATAGATATACCCTTTAGTGGTTCATTAGTGCGCCGTTTGTTCGAGTTGGATGTATTAGAAGACCTAGATTTTATAGATTGACTCTTAATAGTAGAAAGAGCTATAGAGTCCGCTTTGCTAGACTTGATATAATTAAGAATTGTAATACTATACCGATAAAAATTAGTAATAGTGATGGTTTGGACTGGTTTATCGATTGTATTTAGCTCGTTGTCCTTTACGATAATAAAGCTGTTTAATTCCTACACTCCTACTAGCTGGCCTAGCATTATCTGAAGCGTATAGTATAGAGTAATTTTAGTATAAAGATTATAAGTCTCTTTATATATATGCTTTAGAGTATTAATATACTCCGCACTTATTGAAAATTGATCCCTTCTAAGGTTATAGAAGGTGTTTATAGCAGCTTTTAGCGCTCTATATCCCTCTCCTTTTATATAGATCTTGATTTCTATAAAAATCTTATCTATATAATAGAGATCGCTACCCCGCGCATTGATTTCCTATATGATAGTATAGTGGATACTGCTTGATAGCTAAGATCCGACTTATAGTAAGAGCGTATTCTATTTCTGACTATTTAGATCACGAATTCTCGGCTAAGGAATGTCCTTATTGATTAAGTGATACAAATTGTATCCTCGAAGGACTTTTTCAACCTAATCTATCTAGTTATCTAGATCCGCGCGCTCTTTTAAAGGGGGAGTGAGCTTATATAGGTTGAAACTGCCTGGTTTAGGTAGGTTCACCGCTTGGTTTATAACGATAGTAGTGCGGATTGCTTTCTAGTCATTACTATCATTAGCGAGGTGCGCTATATTAGCAGTAGTAGAGAAGGGAGAGGGGTTCGCTATAGCGAATATAAAGTGGTAAAGATCAAGAATCAATCTAGCTTAGTATATAAATATAAAAAAAATGATATAAATATAGTTTAAAGACACTATATACTACGATGGAGGTAATTCTCTAGTAAAAGAGACTCCGCTTAGTGCTTAAAGACAAATTCACACAATAATAAAATGTCAAAGGCGGGTTTATATAGAGGTGATAGATTTATATAGAGGTGACGGGTTTATATAGAGGTGAAATTATAATCCGGGTACACACTACGGTATCTCGGGTCTTCGTATAGCGGCGATATAGTGATTCGGATGCGTATAGCGGCGATATCCGGACGCTTCTTCGCTTAGCGGCGATAAAGAAAAAGGTGAGATATAGCTTCTCTAACAAAGTGAGAGATAGCTTATACACCAAAAGTGAGTTATAACTTCTTTAAGAAAGACAGTTTATACTCAAAAGGAAAGCCTAGTTCTTAATGAAACTAGCTATAAAAGCTTCGATTCTTAATGAATCTTAGCAAAGGGGAAAGAGGAAAAAGGGCCTCATAACCTATTGAGGCTACGAAGGAGGGGAAAGATAGAGATGAAGAGAGGTGATAGATGAATCTATGGGAAAAAGCTGGTATATAAACCAGCTGTATGACTAAGATAGCAAAGAGCTCAGTCTGCACACAGACAAACGTATACCCTGCATGGACTGCATGCCAAACAGATACCCTGCGTGCAGTGCATGTCAACACCTATGAAAAGGGGGAGGTGTTCCTCAAACCATGGAAAAGACTCTTGGGAGGTCGGGAGTGGACTCGACTGCAGCTTTGCGTTCCGTACAATTGGCACGACTGGTTTCAAGAAATCAAGGGACCGATGCCTGAGCTAGCCAGATTGGAGCTCATATCTACTTCATGGGCCGACCACTCACTTGCTCCCTCGGATTTGGCATGGTCAACATAAGTTGACCAGAACCTCTTCAGCGTAACCAATCGCACTGGCTTCCGTACCATTTTCCCGAACCGCCTAATATCACCGACGAGCAGTTGGCCAAGGGTGTCGAACCCGGCACGAATTGGCATTTCGAGGTGAACGGCCATGAGTTCTACGCCAAGGGCTCGAGTCTCACTCCACCAGATGCGTTCTGGCCGCGAGTCACAGAAGCCAGGATGCAGCGACTCTTTGATGCAGTCGTTGCTGGAAATCAGAACATGCTCCGAGTCTGGGCTTCGGGCGCTTACCTTGTTGATTTCATGTACGATCTTGCCGACCAGCGTGGAATGTTGCTGTGTAGGGAGTTCCAATTCAGTGATGCTCTGTATCCGACCGACCAACCATTTCTCGACAATGTTGCTGCTGAGGTTGTCTCCAACGTGAGACGGGTCAATCATCATCCATCCTTGGCTTTGGGGGCCGGTGGAAATGAGATTGAAAACTTGGAGCTACCAAGCGCTAAGCCAACATGACCCTGCATCATAGGCCTGCTTGGCTGGAGATTATGAACATCTGTTTATATCTCTGATTCTTCCCTTGGTCTACGAAAACTCACGGTCGATTTCATACATGTGCGAATACATGCCCAGTAGCACCAACAACGGCTTCCTGAAAGTCGATCCGCCGGCTCCAGTTTCTATGGTAGAGCGGTACGATAATGGGACAGAGGAAAGGACATTATTACGGTGATACCAACTACTATAACTATGACAGCACTGTGGCGTTCGACTTCACCGGCTAACCGATAGGTCGCCTCGCCATGGCTACCACAGCATGCCGAGCGTACAAACATAGCAGCAAGCCGTGGGCGATGAAAACCTCCACTTCAACAGCAGCACCATCATGCTCCGAACCCACCACTACCCACCAAACAGCCCAGACACTCATAACTACAAGAACTCATCTAGTTATGGGCATGGCCGAAATGACCCTGGCAGTGGAGAGATACTACCCGATCCCGAATAAGCAAGACTCAGTCGCCAACTTCAGCGCCTGGTGCCACGCAACCCAGCTTTTCCAGCAGACATGTACAAGTCCGAAATCCAGTTCTAACGTCGCGGAAGTGGAATGCCAGAGAGCCAGCTCGGAGCCCTATATTGGCAACTCGAAGATATCTGGCGGGCGCCGACATGGGCTGGCATCGAGTATGACGGCCGCTGGAGGTCCTTCGCTACGTCGCCCGCGATATCTTCCAACCCGTCATCGTCTCGCCGTCCTGGAACTCTTCAACTGGCGACCTGTCTATCTACGTGATATCGGATCTCTGGGAGACTGTCCATGGAACTGTGACTCTTACCTGGACAGACTTGTCTGGCAAGCCAATCCCAGAGAACGCAGGTACTCCCTTGACCAAACAGTTCTCCGTTGGAGCACTCAATACTACCAGTATCTACGAAAATCAGCGTGGCAGAGCTCTCTGCCGAATACGAAGGATGCCGTCCTGGTCATCGACCTCACTGCTCAGGGCCGTCTCCCGAATTCCAAAAGCAAGACCCTGACTACGTTCACACAGCGGAACAAGTTTACCCCCATCTTCCCTAAAGATCTTGCACTCAAAGACCCCGAACTCAAACTGTCTCGTGATGCACAGGCTGGCACGTTTACCGTCGAAGCGTAGAGTGCTGTCTCGCTGTATACATGGCTTGACTACGCCGCTGGTGTGGTGGGATACTTTGAGGATAACTCGTTCTCTTTCCTTCCTGACGAGAAGCGGACTCTTCGGTTCGTTGTGCAGAAAGATGAGACTAGAGGGAGTGTGTATGGTGTTACTGTGCGTAGTCTGTGGGATCAGACTACTAAAAGTTGATGAGTGTATACAATGCTGTTGGATCATCCCATTGTCCATATATGCCTCATTTCTTAGGCAGTCTGAGCGCTTGCCAGTTTGCCTGGTTGTTGTAGCCTCAACAATTGCGCGTAGTCTAAATATCGATTTTGTATTGTTTATTTTTATCTAGCAACCTTGGAAATGTCTTGACAGTATTGATCCGTGGATTATCTTCTATTCTTAGGATCACACCATAAATATTAGACAGATTGATAATGGAGTGGAATTAAATGGTTGAGTGCCCTTATGGGGTACTGACTAGTTCTTCCTATCAATATTTGCATATCATGTACCAGCCGTGCACTATATCTATATATCCGACTTATACCACCAAATTCATGTCCGCGTCTATTTACCATCGTAAATAGCAGTGGCATCAGTGAGGAACTTGTCAAAGGCTCCATCACCGGTAGTAGGGACGATCGACTTAGGAAGGTCCTCACCCTGGGCATTACGGTCATCGACAGTCTTAGCCTTGGTCTTCTCAACCCACTCCTTAGCAGAGTTGAACTCGGCATCGGCCGTACTCTGGTCCTTGTCATCAAGCGCCTCGAGCATAGCAATCAAGTGCTTGCAGGCGGTTGCCCACTGCTTAGCAACAGTGGCCCAGGGTGCCACATCCGTGGCGAAGGCCTTCATAGCCATATCGGGGAGAACATCGGGGATGGAGATGATGAGTTCGAGACGATCTTTTAACGCCCCAGTTCCGTCGCTGGTGCCGGCTTTGCGAGCAGTCCAGAAAGCTGTAATGTCCTTGTTAAGCTGGGTCGCATTGACCTGGGGATTTTGGTACGGCCAGTTTTGGTTCAGGTCGGTGAACGCGATGAGTGCGTTGTGAACGGTTGTGTCAGTACCAGACAGCTCCCATAGGCTTGCTTCCGTAGACTTGGTGGCGTCGTACGACGGGCCGTTCCAGGTATAGTCGCCGTAGTTGGCGAGCGTCGCCATAGAGGCGTACGGTTGATTCATCGGGTTCGAGGTGAACCCAAGAAGGTGCTTATACAGTTCGGCCGCACGCTTGGTGAGAGGGTTCAGGAATAGGCGATCGCGGTTGGCGTCGTTGACCGGGAAGTTGTCCCATAGGAACAGGTTTTCGGTCACGTAGCTCTTGTCGGCGGCCACGACGCTGTCGACTGTGATTTCGTCGCTGAAGACTCCTTCGCCGGTCCACTGAACGCGGATCTTCTTGTTTAGCTTGGTGCCGAATTCTGTCTTGTACGGGGATGTTGCGCTGCCGGCGTAGTGGGTCGGGACAGTCTCGAGGTCTTCGAGGTTGTTTGGCTCGATGTACTCCGTCTGAACGCGGTTCAGATAGAAGGTCTGGGCATCGGCGATCCATTCATCGTTCTTAGTTTTGGGCCACTTCTTCTTATCTGCATCGCAATGGAACTCGAGGGGAATATCATCGAGAGCAATGTAGAAGTTGCTGACACCAAAGTCGCGCAGCTGGTTGAACTTGGCGACGGTAGCATCGAAGTCCTCGTCAGACGAGTAACATACGTCTAGGCCAGGAGAAAGAGCGTAGGTGAAGTCGACATGGTTGGCATTCGCAGTCTCAACAAGCTCCTTGAGCTGGGTAAGCTCGTCTCCACTGTAAAGAGTGCGCCATTTGGCGCGGAGAAGTAGATCGTCCTTGGGCGTGTACACATAGGTGTTCATCTTGTGCTTTCCATAGAAAGCAAACTGGTCAAGACGTGCCTCATGAGACCAGGGGACACCGTAAAACCCCTCGATTGAGCCACGGATAGACATAAGAGGCCAGTCGCGCACCTTGATACCGGGAATATGGTCACCGTCGAGAAGTTGACGAAGAGTCTGTGCCGCGTAGAAAGTGCCGCGGGTGTCTACACCATTGAGTACAATGCTTGGCTGTTGCTCATAATTGCCACTTGCAAAGACGTAGCCATCAGCGTCAAGGCCATTTGCAGAGTTTCCGGCAAGAGCCTTAGCAGCAGCGACAGCGACACCAGCTTCGGCCTCCGTACCAACGAAGATCTGCGTGCCGTTGCCGCTTGACTTGGAGGCGAGAACTGCATTACCACCGGCGGCAGCAATAACCTCCTTGACCTTGGAGATCGTGGCAGAGTCTTTGAAATCGTCAGTCACGATGGTGACATCGCCTGTGAGCGATACCTTTCCGCTGGTTAATGTTATCTCTTGAGGAGTGGGCCACACCGCGGGGCCTCCATCTTCACGGCCAGCAAGGTCGTTGTGGGTAATGGGTGCAGCATTGACCGGCCCAAGAGCGAGGGCCACAAGAAAAGCACGAAGACAGGTGATGCGGTGTAGATTGAACATTGTGTGGAAGAGAGAACATGTTCCAGGGCTGGTTTATATACTAAGGAAGGTGGGGTTAACACCCCCGAGGTTTTGTTTGATCACCTTCCAAGATTGGAAGTTTGCAAGTGACCAGTGCCACCGGTTACATCATGGCAAGAAGAGTTGCCCAGGTGCAGTATAGCCCGTAGTGTTGCTTACCGGGGTTTGGTTTTTTGATTAATTTCTCAGGTCGTATGCAGCCGGTATACCCCAAGCAGCAGTTAGAACGGTGTATTCCGGTTCTCCGGAAGATAAGATCTACAGGACATTGTGTTCTCAGGTGGTAATGTTGGCAGATGGTAGTGTCCTCAGGTAGTACTGTCTTGGGATAGCAGAGCAGCAGAGAGTGCAGGGAGCTGCACGACGACGATCCGTCCGAAGTGCCAGGGGGTTGTTTTGGCAAGCCAAGATGGTGGCAATTCACAAAACCACCCCGCTTGTAAGTTAGCGCTTGCTGTGGTTGATATATAATAGATTATAACGAGGTAAAGTGGAGGCAATTGTTTAATATACCGGTGTCGCTAATCGTTGATTGGGTGGACACTGGACGAGTACGACTTTGTAGATCAGGTATGTCAGGTATCAATCTCGGGATAATTTAGATATCTCGGCAAATCTCAACTCGAAAGCCCAAAGCTTTTCTGGACTGTAACGTTACACTCCTCAGATTGCGGGGTAAACGAGATGAAGTTGTCCAACTTCGGTTGAATTGGATATGTCCTGGTAGAGATGTTGAAATTGGAATAGATGTCGTAGATCTTGGGTCAACTATAATTGTCTCAAGGCTTGCAATATATTTCAAGAAAGGACGGCACATATCTTAATACCACCTGGGCAGGAGTAGTCGGTTATGCGTCCTATCTGTGAGGATAAAGTATGCCTTGAACATACTTTACCCTATTTGACCTTTCCACGTGACCCTTGTTCCCTTTTTTATATTAAGTATTTTCGAGTTACTGGTTATCAATTAGGGAGTATCTCTTTTTACATTAGCCAATTTATTCCGGTATACCCTTGTTTCGATTAACGATGCCTAAAGTATATCGAAAACATAGTCCTTCTATCTGTTGAATGGTAGGTTCGCCCGGCGAGATTTATACATAAATACGTGCACGCGCAATGCAATTGTTAACGAAAGTACCATCCCCTTTAGGTACTTTATAAGCCTAGTTTTTTCGCATCAAGAGCTATCCACCGATGCATCGAGACTAACCTTCTCTGAGCCCAAGGAAAAGCTTAGCCCACAGTCTAGATCCTACTAGGCAAGGGATAGAAAGAGCAAGCAAGCTATCCCCACATCCCTACGGAGCATGAGCAACAAATTAAAAAGCCCACCGCATTCACAAAGGATCATATAGACTCGGTAAATCCTCGGGCGAACAATTGCCGATGTAAAAAGGCAGCTCTGAACTTTTCCTGGCACGTGCCATTAGTACGTACTGCTAAAATGGCTGAATGGATATTTGCTATGACGATCCAGGCTAAATGGAAACTGGTTTTATCAAGCTAGTGATATTAGTGTCGATCGTCGGGCGGTTCTCATACTTAAGAATGCACCACATGCGTTGACATCAATCGTGTTGTTTGAGTACATTTTCATTTTTAGATCCGAGATATTCACCGACATTTGAGAAAATAACCAGGAACAACATTTCATTCGCCAGTCCAAATATATATGTAATCAATGTAAAGTTGCGCCAAAAAGTCAAAGAAATTCCCGAAAGTATGTAAATGCATTCCAAAACCTTATGCAAAGAACTTGATCAAAAAGTCCGTGAGCCGTATTTACCATTTGTTGTCGAAAGCCTTGCCGTCAATGTAGTTGACCAGCTCGTTTACTGGGGGAGATGGTCACGGCCAGCGCCAAACAACATGCCCTGACGCAAGACGTTGCGGTAGTTCTTGCCCGGAGATACCTTACCGAGGACATACTCTTGGCGAGTCTCAACACGGGTGGGGACAGGGATAGAGCGGCCGACTACGGCCTCCATTCCCTGCCAAGCAAAAGTAATGGCCTCCTTAGCGCCACCAGGGATACCAGCTTCATCAAGCATCATAATACGGGTGTTGGGGTAGTTCTCCTGGATAAAGGCGGTGATGTTAGGGTTGTACGCGCCACCGCCGCACATGAATATCTCAGCGATCTCAAGGTCCTTAGGAGCGTAGCGACGGTAATGGTCCACGATAGCCTGGGCGGTAACACGAGTGATGCTGGCGACAACATCGTCAGGCTTAAGGCCCTTGGCCTCGGCCTTGACGATGAACTCGTGGGCGAGGGTGTCACGGAAAACTTCACGACCAGTTGTCTTGGGGGGTTCCAACGCGAAATAGGGATGTGTCAGGAAGTCGTCCACAAGTTCCTGGTCGACTGTGCCGCGGGCTCCCATCTCGCCATCTCGGTCGTACTCGTGCTTGCCGTTCGTGTAGTGGCGTACGACGGCATCGATGAACACGTTTCCTGGACCGGTGTCGAAGTCGTAGCAGGCGTCAACGCCGCCGTGGCTGTCCGGGAGGACGAAGCAGACATTTGCAATACCGCCGATGTTCTGGCATGCACGTAGCTTGGTCGGGTGGTGCAGCACCAGCGCGTCGAAGAAGGCAATGAGGGGTGCTCCTTGACGTCCAGCGGCCTGATCACTTACCCGGAAGTCGGTGACTGAGGTAATGCCCGTGCGCGAGGCGAGGAATGTGCCCTCGGCCATAGTCAGAGCGCTGCGGGTCTCGCCGGCCTCTGGCATGGAGAGTAGCCAGATGGTTTGGCCATGGGATCCGAGGACATCAATTGATTTGATATCCACATTGTAATCCTTACAGAACTGGTGCACGGCAGAGGCAAAGGTCTCGCCCAGGATCACATTGACCTCAGACAACTCTGAAGGGGAGGTCTTGTTATGCAGGATCATGTTCATCACTCGCTTCTTGATCACCGGCTCAAGTGGAATTTCACCATACTGCGTCATTGGTCAGTGTGTCGTACCTTGTGGAGCATTCCCTTGGGTACTTGCCTTGAGTAGTTCGAAGTGCATAGGAGATTCGGGGGTCTCCTGGCGGAATCGGCAAAGAGCGCAGTCAATGCCATCCTATAGCTGATGAGTGTGGTGTTTTCTCAATTGAACAGATAGTCACCTACCATGGACGTTCCACTATTCAAACCCAACACTGTAATGTCTAAACCATGGCTGGTAGTGCCATTGACAGAGTTGGATGCCATGTTTAATGACAAATTGTAGATAACAAACACGGAAGTATGACGAGAACAATGTTAAAAGAGAGAAACATGAGGATCCAAGACCCTATTTATCAGACCCGGTCCTGACTGCCGGAACCCATAACGAACCAACCGGTGAGTGGTGGAGACCGAAAATTTGGTTCGGCATTCTCAATTACTTCTGATAGATCTCCTCCAAGTAATCTACTCCTAGTGAAGAAATCGATGATTACGTTACTATGGGCAGAAGGGATGACCGGCAAAACGCCTATTAGGAATTCCAATGGATAAATGGCTACACGCTTGAGAGCTGTGGGCTTGGCCCCCGCATGAACAGCTCCATCGTGTCCCCAGTCTTTACAGATTCTTCACCAAATGCCGGGGGCGGGTCCTATAACAGGGATTATTCGAGATAGCTTCTTTTCCGATTCCTGGGATCTGGGAAGTCACTGTCATGGGGTATACTACACTATGGAAGCGACTTTCGCCACGTCAGCTGAATGTCGCCATTCAAATATTTTCGCTGATCTCCATCTTCTTTGAGGGATATGACCAGGGTGTGATGGGTGGCGTCAACAACTCGCCGAGATATGTGGAAGAGGTTGGCATTGGTAAACCTGATGGGACAGTGACCGACACCACTCACCAGGGTGGCATTGTCAGCATCTATTACCTGGGCGCGATCTTTGGTTGTTTCGCTGGCGGCTGGCTTGCCGATCGAGTTGGTCGGATCAATGGCCTACTCGCCGGCTCATTATTTGCGCTGGTAGGTGGCGCCCTGCAGGCGGGCGCTCAGAATTCGGACTTCATGCTGTGTGCGAGAGTGATTACAGGGATAGGGACCGGGGGTAAGCATCCTTGCTAGTCTTGCCTTAGCTTGCGGGTTGGAAGGAGCTACGATTCTAATTTGTTATTTCACAGCCTTGACTGGGATTACTCCAGTATTAGTTTCAGAGACCTCTTCCGCGAACCATCGTGGTGGCTTTTTGGGTTATGTATTCATTGCCAATTGTGAGTTGTCAATTTGCGATATCCACTGTGGGGATGATCCTGTTTCTGACATACATCATTTTCAAGATCTAGGAATCTCCGTCGCATACTGGATCTCCTTCGGCCTCGCTTTCGTTGATAACGGTTACTCGGACGTACGATGGCGCTTCCTTCTTGCCTTCCAGTGTTTCCCGGCACTCCTCCTAGCTGCCTTCATCAAAATGTTGCCGGATAGCCCCCGCTTTCTGGCATCAGTCGGGCGGAACGATGAAGCTCGAGACCTTTTGAACCGTATTCGCAAAGACCGGGCCTCCCAGGACGATATCGACCGAGAATACCTTGAGATTATAGTCACTGCGAAAGGAAGCAAGCTCAGCTCCCCCATTGAGTTTGTCAAGATCTTATTTGGAAAGGGTGGAAGACCGGGAATGAATCTCGGCCGACGAGCCTGGTTGTGTGTTTGGCTTCAAATCATGGCGTCCTGGACAGGTATTACAGTGAGTTACGGCGCTTACAACCAATGGACCATCCGGGTGCTAATGGTATGACAGGCTGTTACTGCCTATTCTCCGGTACTGCTTGCTCAGGCAGGTTATAGTGATATAAAGCAAAATGGCCTTGCTGGAGGAATCAATACAATTGGGATCATCGGTACCATCATCAGTGCTATCATCATTGACCGATTGGGCCGACGTGTATGTTTGATGGGCGGAGCGGCTGTTTTGTTTGCAGTCAACCTTATTGTGAGTTTAGTTTTACTTCCGATCGAAATATTTCTAACAAATTATAGGCCGGAGCTGTTTATGAAGGCTCGCTGCATAACCCTGAGAAGGCATCTCAATATGCGCCTGGTGCTGTGACTATGCTCTTTTTATTCAATCTGGGGTAAGCGATCATGAAATTGAACACTCCTTTCATAGGTACTAATGTCATGGGTAGTTATGCTGCCACCTGGGGCACGGTTGCTTTCTTGGTTCCCACTGAGATCTTCCCCAGTGATTTACGAGCCCAAGGCAATGGATTCGGCATCACCGGTTGGGCTATTGGGGTGGGTATGACCACTTTGGTCAACCCTATCATGTTTGATGTCATGACCGTAAGCTTCTTCGGCTTTTACTGGAGTACTTTGATGAAAATACTAATGACCTTTTAGAGCCGTACATACTTTTTGTTTGCCGGCCTTAACCTCATCTGGATCCCGATCGTCTACCTGTGTATGTTTCTGATGTCTTATCAATCTACGTCCAGTGCTGAGTCTAACATGATCTTTTTCATAGTCTACCCCGAAACTCGGAACCGTTCTCTTGAATCGATTGACGCGCTTTTCTCGACGCCTAGTCCATTCCACTGGAAGATGGAACAGGCCTACAAGCTCCACGGTGATGTTCTTGCCGAACACGGAGTCAACAGGAATGAGGCTCTGGGTGATGGCAAGAGTGAGCTGACAACGTCTCCAACTGAACTTGGAACTGTCTAAAGCATCTGCCATTTACGTCATACTGTATAGTGTTACATACCGACACAACACATGTATAGGATCATGTACCTAAAGTTGTCACCTCGGACTTAATGTTTTATATAGAGATTGTATACATACTATTCTTGCTTGTTTTTCACTTCTGCTTACTTGTCTCTAGTAGTGACCCCTATGTGTTAGGTCGTAACCACCTTTATATCAAACTAGCCAAGGATCTGTACACACTTCAACATTGAACGCATTGAATATTTTCTTTTAGGTTTCCCTTTTAAGTTTTATATGCAAATCCGAATTGATCCACCAGGTATATAAATATATTCTTACTCTATCTTCCAGATCCAACGATCGTCCAAATCTCCACCGCATTCGATCGTCCCGGCGTCAACCTCGAATGACACGCCGCTGACTCAGCTTTTTGTGGCTTCCAAGCAATGTCGGAGTAGATGCATACCGGCATACCGGAGGATCCATTGATCCTATGAATTGTGTAATTTTAGATTAGTAATCGGTGGCCCATATAAATTGTCAGGAAAACCGATATAGCAATACAGAGAGTTGAACACCATTGATTGGACCCCTACATTTCGCAATACGGCACACGCCGACAGTTATGAGCCCGGTTCGCACTGAATGAGACCACTATAGTTAGAATATAGTATCTAGCCGGCTGCTAGAAGTGTCTCGTAACCCCTAAAGCTACCCTAAAAGCTATCCCGAAGCTATATAAAGCTACCCCTAAATCTAGTAATAGAGGTAGTATTAATCCTCTCCGCTATAAAGGGCGAAAAACTAAAGGACTTACTATAGTGGCTTACCTAGTTTTTAAAGGTGTAGCTATATGCCGTATAAAAGAATATATAGGATCTCTATAATCTAGACCTTACCTCGTCGACACGAACTAAACCTCTCTAAGAACCGGCGGAACCCGAATACCCCGAGGAAGGCGATAAGAAGGACCGAAGGATCTAGCGAGACCGTATAGATATATATAAAGTGAAGTATATAAGATAGGAAAAGTAGGTAAAGGGACTAAGCGATATAAACGAGTATATCCTTATATACCTTAATCTAATCCACTATCTCTCTTTAGTTATATATCGTACTCCGTATAATAGGCTTATATATCTAAAGTCTCGCTTCGCTCGATCGACTATATACGAAGAAGAAATCCGTATAAAGTGGAAGGTCTTTATAATATAGAAGCCGATAGGAGATATCGAGGAATAGCTTTAATAGTGGAATATACTAAGAGAGTAAGCCGTTAGTCTTAGAATTAATAATAGAGATATAAATAGGGACTTCTTATACGCTATAAAAGAGGTGCTTCCTATCTAGTAGTAAGGGAAATACTAGGAGATTATTATAGATAAGAAGGTGTACGATACTCGAGATCTTCTTAAATCATTCCGCGCTATAAACTGTAAAATTAGCGTTTAAACTATATCCTCGATAACCGCTCTAAAAAGCGTATTTTTAACCTAATAAGGACACTAAGAAGCGAAACCGGAAGTGAAGTAAGAGAAGCTCCTATTTAAGAAGAGACGCTATCCGTATAGTAGCACTTATCTAAGGTATAAGGTTACCACTTACTATACTATAAATAAAGCAATTCGTCCGGAGGGATACACTCTTAATAAGCGTACGCTAGAGAAAGCGAAGAAGAAGTTAGTAAAGGACCTCGCTTAGAAATAATAGGTGGATAAGGTGGTTACTAAAGCTTAGCTAAAGGCTAAATATACTAACTAAGTTAGCTTTACTACCACCTACTAAAGTAAGGATAAGCTACGAGATAAAGCCGTATAGATTAGTAAGTATATACTATTTATAGTAAGAAGCGACGAGCCCTCTCTTTACGATCGATAGATTCTCGACACTAGATCGAGTGCGTATATCTATAATAATAGAAGTCTATTTGTTAACTTCACCCCGGAAGATATAGAAGTTATAACTAGAGATAGCACTATAAGGATACTCGGTAAGGGTATAGCTCGCCTAGTAGGAAGATATCTAGTGAAAGGAAGGATAGAGATTATATTAAGTAACACTCTATACTTATCTAGATTCTATACGAATCTAGTATCGTACGCGATACTAAGGAAGAAAGGTGGCCTATAGTGTTAAAAGACGAATTATATACGGGATCCTAATAATAGGCCTATTGTTAGTATACACTTCTAGGATCACTTTAACCTTTAGCTTTTTAATAAGCCTAGTAAAGCTCCTCTATAGTAAGTATATACTATCTAAGGCGTACGGAACTCGGTAAAGCCGTAGGAATTAAAGGCTCCTTCTAAACTATAGTATCGGCGACTAGTATATATTAAACCAGTATATATTAAACCACGTACTATAGTAAAGCTTCCTAGTATAGTGGAGGGCGTCGTTCTTAAAGATAAGAAGTCGATAGGGGAGTAGTCGGGAGAGGAGTAGAAATCTTTATATTAAGTCTATAAGATAGGAAATGCTCTAAAATAGATATTAAGAAGACTAGTTAGACGTACTTTTAGACGATTTAGAAGGGTACACTTCGACCTAATCTAACTACTACCGGCGTATAATAGATATCGCTAGATATCCCACTTCTATCTAGAAGGACCGAGGTTCTATTAGATTATAATATATAAGCTTAAACCGGAATGCTAACTTACGATAAAGGAGTTCGTATAGCTAGTAAGGAATGAGTAGAAGCTACCGATTAAGGCTTTCTACTACGATAATAAAGCCGTAGTAGGTAGAGTAGCGGAGTATAGCCTAATAGCTAATAGTATCTTAGTATATTATACTCCACTAGGATATTTAGAGATAAATAGGTATACCGAGAGATCTAGCGGGATAATTATTACTTATATACGTATACTCGCTCTCGAAGGAAAGCTTCCTAAGGACCTATAGCTAGAATTTATAAGTGCCGCTATATAGTTATTAAATCGTACGCCGTTATATATTGCCACCGAGAACCGCTAGGTGGTTCTATAGGAAGAAGTTAGGAAGGAATTTGCACTAGTAATACCGAAGACTAACCTATTAAATATCAGACTATACGGGAGTATAGCGTACTATAGGATTAAGAAGTAAGTATAATCTAATAAGATATACCTATAAGCGGAGATTAGCTTCCTAGTAGGATACCGTGCTTCGAATATCTAGAAGATCTAGTTCCCGTATAGTGGAAAGGTGAAGTATATAAGGGATGCTATAATTGATAAAACCCGGAAGTATATACCTAAGTACGACTAGTATATACTAATTCTACTACCGCTAGTGAAGGAACCGTAGGAACTTATTACTAAAGAGATCACCTAGGTGATTAACTATAAAATCACTAGTTAATAGACTAGTATAATAGAGGAAAGTTAGGATATATAGGATCGGGATAATCCCTAGTAGTATAATCCCTAGTAGTAAGATCCCTAGTAGTATAATCCTTAGTAGTAGGATCCTTAGTAGTAGGATCCTTAGTAAGTATAGGAAAATCCTTAATAAGCGTAAGATACTTCTTAGGAAGTGGTTTAAGAAGTAACTAGTAAAGTAAGTGCTCGATAAGAGACTACCCTAAGCTAGGGGGTAAGAGAAGAAGTATACTAGCTAACACCTAGTTATCTATATATAGTACCACTAGGTGTATTCCCGGAGGATTAAGATCTACCTCTACTACTAATTACTCTACTATATAAAGAGGAAGCGAGTACTAACTCTAGTTAGGGGGTGGATATATAGGCTAATTAAGAAGATCTAGCGCGTTAAGACTAGACCTAGTATAAAGAAAAGGCTTAGTATAAACCTACTCCTAATCCTATAGAAGACGAGCTAGAAAGGTAGCTATAGTCTAAGCTACTAGCACTAAATAGAGAGATAGTTAGTGATATTAACACCGGTAATATACTAAGTGGAAAACGAATACGTAGAGTAAGAAGAGATAATAACTTTATATATATAATAACCACTATAGTACGGGAGGAAGAGCCCCTAGCTCTACTCTATACCTTTACCGCTAGTTTATACGTAGAGAAACCGGATATTTATCGTTATCGAGATAACCTTCCTCTACCGCCGAAGCATTAGAAAGATATTATAAACCACCTATTTTAGGAAGGCTTTCTCGTAGTAATAAGGAAAGAGATCAATTCGCTATCTAAAAAGGAGATATTTAAAATCATTAATAGACTAGGGGATAGAGGGAAGTAGATCCTCCCTCTACTATAGGTTTTCTTATATAAATTTGACTAGGATAGTTATCTATTAAAACTAAAGGCTCGTATCTACGTACGAGGAGACCTTAAAACTATTTCTCACGAAGAGAAAAGGGCTACTACGCTAGTAGTAAGGATAGTAAGGATAATCTTTGCACTAGTGGCTGCTTTTAATCTAGATTTGCGGTAGCGGGATACTATTACCGCTTTCCTAAATAGTAAGCTAGATAAGAAGGAGACGTATATATCTATACTAGAAGGGTTCTAGATCCTAGGTAAGTGCTAGAAACTACGCCGTGCTTTATACGGACTACGTATCTCACCGAGACTATAGTAGCGAGAAGTAGTAAGTGTATTACGTAAGCTAGGGTTATAATAGATACCGGAAGACCCCTACGTTTTTATAGGATAGGGCTTGCTAGTCTTCTTCTATATAGATGATATCCTGATTGCTAGTCACACTACTACTAGAGTATAAGTATAGTAGCTAGAGCGAGATCTAGAAGCACACTAGGAGCTAACCGATTATAGAGAAGTAGTATAGTTTCTTAGAATCCGGATTGTCCGAGATAGGCAATAGAAGAAGCTTTAGCTCTATTAGGATAGCTATATGACGAGTATTGCTACCTAGTATAATCTGATAGACCGTCTACCTATCTATACACTATTACTAATTAACGAATTAACACCCTACTAGGGTACGGCTATACCGGGAGAGATCTATTTATACTAGAAGAAGGTTGGATCTATAGGGTATGCCACTATAATCACTAGACTAGATACTATAAAAGCCACCGCTCGGCTTACGTAGTTCCTTATAAATCTAGGTCCTTAGCACTAGTAGGCAGCTAATCGAGTTATCACCTATCTCTATACTACCCGGAATCTAGCTATCGAATATAGCGCGGATATAGTAAGTACTAGAATCGATTCTATACAATTTATAAGTGATACTTCTTATAGAGATTATCCTAATCGAAAGAGCTCTATAGGGTATATCTATTAAGCGTACGGTAGTCTAGTTAACTACAAAGCTAGTAAGTAGCCTATAGTCACAATATCGACTACCGAGGTAGAACTATTAGGCCTATTAGAGATAGGGAAGTAGCTTTAATAGTGGTAGCGGTTGCTTAATAACCTAGCATTTATCCTATCTTACTACCTAACTATTGACTATAATAATAAACGGACGATCAGCCTCTTAATAAGCGAGGATATAGCCTTCGAAACGAAGCTACGATATATAGATATATACCACTATTAGCTAAGATAGGAAGTTAGAGTAGGACGTATTATAGTACGTTAGGTAGCGACGGCGAGTATAGTTGCCGATAGTCTCACTAAACTACTATCCCGGCAGAAGTATGAGAACTTTGTACGGCTACTTCGGATAGTGGATATAGGCTATCTTATAGCCTAGATAGCGAGGAAGAGAATAGATCATAGAGTATGCCGTTATATAGGGTGTAGCGATCTCAGTATGTATACTAGGACCGCTAAGGGGGTGTGTCGGAGTAGATGCATACCGGCATACCGGAGGATCCATTGATCCTATGAATTGTGTAATTTTAGATTAGTAATCGGTGGCCCATATAAATTGTCAGGAAAACCGATACAGCAATACAGAGAGTTGAACACCATTGATTGGACCCCTACATTTCGCAATACGGCACACGCCGACAAGCAACTCTAACATCGACTTTTATCCTTCGCTCATTTCCAGGATTTCAATTGTGCATGTCATCGGAGAAATTTGCTGCTTGAGCTAGTTTGTCAATATTGTCAATTTTTTGGCCCTTTTTCCATTCTGCACAGGCTTTACCCCAGGATCTTGCACACACGACCCGTGTCTCTGCGCAGACCTCAACCCCGTTTCTGACCGAAGCTCGCGGCCCGCGAATTGTCTCCCGCGTCCTCCTTGCTCCTGAGACCACCAATCTCTGTTGGAATTGAACTAATGAATTGAATGTCGCAAAAACCCCGAAAGCTCCAACGCGTCTCTAAAGCCTGTAAGATCCCCACGTTCAATTGTATACTCCACTCGCGCTTGGCGGCAATTATTCCCCCGGATTGTACTAGAAAGCTCTGAGCTCATCCCGCATCCACAGGCGACTTCTGCAACAGACGCAGCATCAAGTGCGGCAGAAGTGAAGACCCGCTAGGCAGATGTCAGAATTGTGCGGATTTTGATGTCCCGTGCACCTTTGATCGCCCCGCAAAGCGCCGGGGCGTCAAGGCTGGCACCAGGGCTTCCATGCGAGAGACACCGTTGGTAGGGACGCCTGCCCCCGAGCACGTCCCCCCTGTACCGCCTTCTGCGCAGGCTACAGGGAGGATGTCAAATTCCTCTGCGTCTAGGAGTTCGTACTACACCGAGTCAGCCCACCGCCCATCATTGACTGGGGATCCATGGTCTACCTTCAATACTGGCGGCGTGGCAACGGAAGGGTATGATGACGACGGCGCATTGCGGAACTCGTGGAATGCATTTGCCATTGCCAGTGATCGTCAAATCCGAAATCTTGTGCAAGTATACTTCGAGATTGTGTATCCAATGTACGAATCGAGCTTGTTATTGCTCTTGTCCCTTTTCTATGGCTGATGTATTTCTAGCTTCCCGCTTTTCCACAAGCAATCTTTCATTGAGAGAGTTCATAACCAAGAGCATCTCCGAAATCCGGGGTTGTTTGCCTCAACAATGGCAGTTTGCGCCTTGGTTTCGGGGCGCGCGCGAGACGGCGCGCTGTTTACGAATAGATGGCATCGCGATGAACTTACAGAACCGCCATCCGAGGCATTTTACGCCGCGGCCAAAGATTCTATCCCCCGAGACCTTGCAGCGGCAAGAGGCATTAACTATATGCGTGCATGCGCTATTCTTGCAATCGCCAGCATTCAAAACGGCCAGATTAAGAATATGCAAAAGTTCTCCGGCATGTACCACACTCTCACCAGCATGGAGGGTCTTCATGATGAAAAGCTTTGGCCAAAGAACCTGAGTCCCATTGAAACCGAGGAGAGACGAAGACTAGTATGCATTCTTTCATCTTACGGTTACGATTTCCACTAACTCTGGGTCCAAAGTTCTGGTCTATCTATACATTAGATATCTATTCCACTATTGTATGGGGAGGCGTGATTCGATATCGCGAAGCCCATTCTCTGGTACGGTATCCGAGTGAAGTGGACGATGAGTTTATTACACCGCACGGTTACGGCCTGCCGCCCGTGTCTCCAGAGTCGGGCGTCAGCCCGGACGATGTGACCGTCGTATCACGGCAACCTGTAGCATGGCTTCGGGGCTGGAACTTTACGACCGATCTGTATCGAATCCTAGAATACGTCGTTGATGGCAATCGCCGTCGTTTCTCGTCAGCCAACGGAACCTCACAGGTGTGGTCTCTGTTCACCCCGGCATCCATGTCAGAACCAGCAGTCATGGAGAGAGTACTAACGATGTACGCCGCGCTGCCCCCACAATTCAAAGAAACTCCACCCACTACAGGCGACATGGCGAAGGATCTGTTCGGGTTCCAGTCTGCCAACATCCAGGCAACACTACAGCTCCTCCGGATGGTCCTCTTGTCAGCGGAAGAGCTCGGCGTAGACCGCAAATGTGACGTGGCGGGAGAACTTCTCAGTGTCTTCAGCAAAGTTCCCGTGGAGTATTTGAACGCCATCAGCTCCCCTTTGGTATGTACACCAGCCTTGTTCTTCTACACCCATTTCACTAACCGCTTCCAGCTTCATCATCTCGGCGGAATCGGTTATATCCTCGGCTCTGTCATGGAAGGAAGCTTATCAGAAGCATCGTACCAACGCGTCCGCACGTTGCTGTAAGTTCTTTGCCCATTCCAAGCCACCCAGTCAGACATATAACTAATACCATCCTTACAGACTCGAAATGGCCGACCTCCTCGGCCGCCTCGAGACAGGTCTCCAGCGCGCCTCTGGCGCTAGTCAACGACTCCGATCGCAGGTAGACAGAATCGACGGCTACATGCGCACCTCCCGACTACTCAATCTCACGGCGCCACACCCACCCCCTCAACATAACACAATCCCCATCGATACTAAACGCGAGATCCCTATCCCAGCCACAACATACATTCCTCCCAGTGGCCCAGCCCCGACGGTCGGTCCATCGACGGCAATGGGCGGGCAGATGATGCAGTTCCAGCTGCCGCCGGAGCTGTTGTCGGATTGGCCGTGGCCGTTGGATGGGGCTCATTCGGAGGGTTTTCTTCCGCTGGCGTTTGAATAGCTCACTCGGTGATTGCTGGGTGGGTTTGGGGGAGTTGGAGGCCGCGTGTTTAATGATTCCATAGAGTAGAGCAAAATGCTTGTATCTAATCATCCGTTTATATCCATATCTCAGGGTGTAATTGAGCTGAAGTCACGGATCGTGCTGTTTATTACTGCTCATCGTCCTGCCTGTACTTGCTATATTTGTGCATATTTCGTCTCTTTCACATGTTCTGTTCGGGTTCAATTTTGGACCAGCTTGATGGTCAAAGAATCTATCTATCTTGGGTGGAGTGGTGGGGGCAGACCTCGGGTAGCTGTCTATATGCTTGTCGTACTAAATCCTATCCACTCTGTACGTGGAGAATTCAAATTGGAAAACCATATGCATGTAATGATCCAGTTCTACATTTTCTAGACCGAATCGAGCAAGTACATACAGGCCACATTCCGTTATAGAGTACAAGGAAGGTCTTGTCCGCCATTGCTAAGCCTTGGGATACAAATAGCACCGGGCCGGTGTCTAGTGCTCAAACCCCGCTGCCTTGCCGTCAAAATGCGGGGGGTTACATATTGCCTTTGTATCTGCTTCGGTCTTCCAAGGCTAAGCGGGTCACAATATGTACACCGCAGTAAGGTGAATGCAACCGAGATGATCGGGGGCTTCATTGGTCGTTGGAATCTGATAGGACATTTTGGACTGCATTTAACCTGCTGATCTAAACGTTTCGTTTGATGTTACCGGTCAACCTCCGATATCAAGGGCTTGATTGTGTCTAAGAGTTTACCCCACAATTGGCTTGAGTCCGAGGCATTAATATCTTAGCATCTCTTATCAAAGTCTTATTCTGTTCCATGTTATTTCCAAGCTGGAACCCTCCTGATAAGCTTATCACTTGGCAGATCTACAACTACAAGGTTTAGCATCGCCTTCTCCTCCCCCTTTTGGGATCGTCCCGTATTCTCTAATCCTAATATCTCTCTTATCAGTGGTGTTTGGGTCTTTTGTATAATGCTCTTGGCAGTTTTGCTTAGATATTGCATGATCAACATGTACGCCGTCCACGGGTCTTTATCAACGTCGTTAGCTCAGCACGCTCTTGACCCCCAATGTCGGTGCGCATATAAAGAGTCACATCCCCCGCCTCTAGACTTAGAGTAAAATCCTAGCCCCAGTAGTATTTCGCTATGGAGAAGAAACTTTCTACAGACCTTTCCGTGCCCGAGGATACTAGGCCAGGCGATGTTTTACCCTACCGACAGACACAGCGCGGTCTGACATCCCGACATGTGCAACTAATGGCCATCGGAGGTTCAATCGGGACTGGGCTTTTCGTCGGTATTGGATCCTACCTGCGAGATGCCGGTCCGCTGTCTGTGTTCCTTGGGTATCTTATCTGGGGATGTCTCTTTATCTTACCTGTCAATCTTTGTGTTGGAGAAATGGCTGCATATCTCCCTATTCGTGGGTCGATCTTTGAGCTCGATGCCCGGTTTATTGACCCGGCATTTGGGTTTGCTATGTAAGTCCTTCCATGGCTTATCTTGCTTTGCTTTATGGTGTAGGTACTAACTCTTCTAGGGGCTGGGTATATTTCTATGGCGGTGTAATGCTAGTTTGTACAGAATACTCTGCAGTCGCAACAATCATGCAATACTGGAACACGAGCGTCAATCCCGCTGTGTGGGTAGCCATGGCGCTGATTGTTTGCACGATACTCAACCTGGTTTCCGTGAGATGGTACGGCGAGAGCGAGTTCGTCCTAGCGTCGACCAAAATCCTTCTCCTTATCGGACTCATCCTCCTCACCTTCATCACAATGGTTGGAGGAAACCCCAAGCACGATGCCTACGGTTTCCGTAATTGGACCGAGGGTGTCATGTTCGAGTACTATACCGAGGGCACCACGGGCCGCTTTTTGGGCTTCTTCTCCGTCATGGTCTATGCCGCCTTCTCCGTCGCTGGACCCGATCTCCCAGCCCTAGCCGCCGGAGAGATCCAGAACCCACGAGTGACCATCCCCCGAGTTGCGAAGATGACATTCTGGCGCATTGTGGGATTCTATGTCGTCGGAGTCCTAGCTGTAGGCATCATCTGCAGCCCGCGTGACCCACGTCTCATGTCCGCGATTGATGACGGTGCCGCCGGCTCCGCCGCTTCACCTTGGGTTATCGGAATCGAGAACCTCGGAATTACGGGCCTGCCGGATCTGATCAACTTTCTGATTTTGTTATCGGGCTGGTCATGTGGCAATGCCTACCTTTACAGCTCTAGCCGGACACTCTACTCTCTCGCTCGCGATGGCCAAGCGCCCAAGTTCCTTTTGAAATGCACTGTATCTGGCATCCCCATCAACTGTGTCATCACGGTGTCGGTTTTGTCTTGCATTACCTTCCTCGTGGCTAGTACCTCTTCCGTCGAGGTCTTCTTCTGGTTCGTCGATCTGACCACCATCGCCTTCGTGCTCACCTACACGGGCATGGTCTGCGTCTTCATCGCCTGGTACCGCGCCATGAAAGCCCAAGGAATTGACCGCAAGTCATTCGTCCCATGGGCTGCACCGTTCCAGCCATACGGAGCTATTCTCGCTATCATTATCGGCTGCGCTACTGCTGTCTTCAATGGCTTCTCTGTCTTCAAGCCTTTCAGTGTACAAGGGTTCATCACTTCGTATTTCGGTCTGGCGTTCTGGGTTGTCATGTTTGTCTTCTGGAAGGTGTATCATCGGAGTTCCTTTGTGAAAGTTGCAGAGGCAGATTTGTACTCTGGCAAGGCGGAGATCGATGAAGAGTGCAAGATCTGGGAAGAAGGTGGATGGGCGGAACGGCGGAAGGAGGAGCTGGCTAACATGCATTGGGCCCGGCGAGGATGGGAAAAAATGTGGTGATTATAATTTATATGCTTGGTGTTTGGGTTGTATATATACATTTGTCTGACAGGGTTAATCAAGACAAAATGTTCACCAAGGTAGCAGATAATGGCACTCGGCGAGGATACTTGTAAACACACCTATTCAATTCTAAAGAGCTAATATCTTTTCTATAACTAAATAAGTGTAAAAGTGCCCAGGTTGTTCAGTTGTCCTCATACAACTAGACACTCTGATTGGTTGGCGCGGATGATGCTTAAGGGCACGCACCGGTGGGGACCGGGACAGGAAAAGAAAAGTTGCCCGATTCACATGGGCAAGCTTCTCCAGACTCGCAAACACCAATTCCACCATGTCCACCATGTCAACTCGCTCCGCCTGGCGAGCTTTGCACTACAGTGCCAAACGTCGCGCTTTCCAACCTTTCACCCCCTACCGTTGTTTCTCCTGTGCCAATCGCGCCCAGGACCAAAAGACAGACAATGATCGCATGACACACTTCGGCTTCACCAACGTGCCCGAGTCAGAGAAGGAATCGCGAGGTAAGGATTCACCATCTCCCTATCCAATTGACCACCATCTCAATCCGACCAAACCCGAAACCCATAACTAACCACCAACACCCCCTACAGTCGGCGCCGTCTTCAGCTCCGTAGCAGCGTCCTACGACCGCATGAATGACCTAATGTCCCTCGGCATCCACCGCCTGTGGAAAGACCACTTCGTGCGATCCCTGAACCCAGGCTCCTGCCTACCCGCCATGACCGCCGACCAGCGCGGCTGGAACATCCTGGACATCGCCGGCGGGACCGGCGACATCGCCTTCCGCATGCTGGACCACGCCACGAACGTCAACCACGACATGGAGACCCGCGTGACGATCAGCGATATCAACGCGGACATGCTGGCCGAGGGCCGGAAGCGCTCGCTCGACACCCCCTACTACAACACGTCGCGACTGGACTTCGTCGAGGCCAACGCTGAGCACATGCCTCATATCCCCGATTCCTCGGTGGATCTGTACACGGTTGTTTTTGGGATCCGGAACTTCACGGATAAGCAGGCTGCGCTGAACGAGGCGTACCGTGTGCTCAAGCCTGGTGGTGTCTTTGCCTGCATGGAGTTCAGTAAGGTTGATAACCCCGTTCTGGATGGTATCTATAAGCGCTGGAACTTCAGTGCTATCCCGCTTATTGGTCAGGTTGTGGCTGGTGACCGGGATAGCTATCAGTATCTCGTTGAGAGTATTGAGCGTTTCCCCAGTCAGGAGGAGTTTAGGGGTATGATTCAGAAGGCTGGGTTTATGATTCCTGGTCAGGGCTTTGAGAACCTTACGGGTGGTATTGCTGCTATCCATAAGGGTATTAAGCCCATTGCTAAGGCTTGATTGTGGAGGGGTGCTGTGTCGTGTGGGAGATGGTGTTTCTGTACTATATAGACCTGGGACTTTGCATACTGATTGTATTACCGAGAAATATCATTGGCGTTAATTTGCATCGTATATGAACAGCCTTGGCTGTGAGGCTTGTGCTTCGGTTGTAAATGTGCATCTAAAAAGTATGTATGCGAAGAGAAACAGAGCTGTGTGGGCGTAACATCGTCATCCGGATGCGTGATAATGCAAACGATATGTAAGATCAAGTGAGTATATCCAAGAAGGAGAAAACTGGGTAGCTTTTCAGCCATGTCATCCGTCCAATAGATCCTCTGCCTCCACCAACCCCAGGAAACTGCCGGGAGAGGTCATATCCTTCACGACAGCAACGACAGTTACTGGGTCTGATCTATTTCGAGATTCAGAAACAGTATGTCGGATTTCAGCGAGGGGTGTTGAGTCTGGCACCAAGAGCCATTTACTTCGAGGTACAATAAATGGAGTACTGGGGTTCTTGGCCATAACTTCAGACACACGCATGTCCATATCTCCACTAGGAGACAGGAGAGCACGAATGCGCCGAGGAGGGATTATTTCAGATGGAGACAATAACACCCAAGATCTGGCATTGGGATGCTGGATGGCTGTGAGAAGGATATCGAGAAGTCTGACATCGCCGGGTGACTGCGATGAAGACGGCGAGGCGGTGGGAATTTGATCGAGCGGGACCAGCATATCTCGAGAAATGACGCGCTGTTCCGGTGGCGACTGTAGAGTGAAAGGAGGGATCAATGGAGTATTCGTGATTTCCTCCCACGGAAGAGACACAGACGACGTGGGAGAGTCAAATGTCCTCGTTGACATGCCACTGGAAGGCGTGGTCAGCGGTGTCTCAGCTGCCGCCGCTCCAATGGCACCACCAGGATGGAACCCACGGAAGACTTCTGCAGGGTTCTTCCCAGTGGCAGTGTGCAGCTTCCGGGCCGTAGCAATAGCCAGCGCATCGCCCAGCGACAAGGCCACCGTCGTGGACGAAGTGGGCGCACGCACACCGAAAGAAGCCTCCTCGTCCTCATGAATCGGGGCCGGTAAAAGAATGCCCATTCCCAAAGGGCCATGCAACGAGAGAAGCGGACATGACGCTGGATGTGTATGCGATGTAAGAGCGATCACCGGGACAGTAGCCGGAAGATGCGGAAGCAGAGATAAAAGTTCAGGCGAGCGACCAGAGAAGGATATAAGAAGAACCGTATCATTCTGGATCCACCAGGTCAGTATCAGAGTCTCGAATGTCTCATTAAAAGCCAAGCGATCGCGCCGTGATTGTGATTCAAAAGCACGCATCTGCAGGCGTAGGCGCAGGTGGGCTTACCGGCCGAACCAATCCCAGATCGCCATGCAAGGCTTCAGTCGGATGCAGGAACGCGCTGTATACGCCCAAACTATTCATCGTAGCCTCGATTTTTCGTCCGACCTTCCCACTTTTCCCGACCCCGCAAACGACCAGTTTCCCACCCTCGCGCACGCTCTGTGTAATTCGATCCACGGCCCGGGCGAGATCGTGCTGCGCTCGCGCATCGGTCTGGTAGATGTGCTCGAGGTGAGCGAGGGCCGCTCGCTCGGTTGAGATCACATGGATTGCTGTTACTACCGATGAGACATCTTTTGGTGCTGGTGGATCGGATGAATTAGGAGGTGTGAGAGGCCACGAGGGTTGGGCGGGTTCTTCGAATATTGACATGGCGGGTTCCCAATGTTTATAGCATGATTGGAAGTAAGAGGAATTTATGAGTCAAATGGTCTCTTCGCACGCCCGGCTAAGACGAGGCCGAAGATCAAAGGATCAGTCGATAACGGAAGATAACGAGTGATCGGAGATCGGTGTTTTCGTGAGCGGGAAATATTACTACTTAGGTACTTTACCTCTATGGACACATGTAGTCTTTTGAGGGGAAATTTGATTTATTAATGTAAATACCCCTTTCTGACATTGATTTTATGCCAATATGCATAGCCCCGTCTAACCCCGTCTAATAAGATGGTGTCATTCTTCGCTACAATGGTGAATGTGGAGGCGATCTACTTTCCTATTCGAGTATTTCCGAGGCCGATGCATAGAATAGAGCATTTGAATATGAAGTTGAACAGATTTTGAGCAATTGACGTCTAACCCAGGTGGTCTATTGTGTCATATGTACAGCGGGTATAACCAAAAAAAGAAAAGAAAGCAAGCCCGAAGATAATAGTATGTACATCCGGTTGGCCGCGGGGGATAATTGCAAGATTCTCCCGATAATAGTCTCTAGCAAGGACAGAGGCCAACATGTTTAGAACTCAAAGGTACTCCACAAACTCCAGCAAAAAAAAAAAAAAGGAAATCTGTCGTACAGGAGAGGACAGAAGGTAGGGGTATCGCATCAGGATGTCACGTCGCTAGGGGTCATTATGAGTATGCCTCAACAGGCAATAGTAGATCGTCGTATCATCCTTATCGACCCTCCTGTTTTTCTTTCCCTTTCTCTGTCGTGCCATCATCCTCGTATAGATGATGCTGCTCAATGTAATGAATGACTGGAACTGGGATGAGGTAGCGTACACTCATCTCACGCCGCAAGAAGAGCCGGATCTTTGTGCTGCTAACATCATTCTGAATGAGCTGCTGGATAACATGGATGTTGTCCTTCCAGGGCTGCAAACTGGCTAGGGCTTCATCGATATCTGTGCCACTGCGCTCCACAATGAAAGACTGAGAGGCGTGTTAGCGATCCATTTCTCAAGCGTGGGATGGACGGGGTCGATGTTCAAGGACTTACCCCGTATTTGCCTAGAATGTGGTCCAGATCCTTCTCACTCCATACACCTGGTGTGGACATGGTATGGATCAGATCCGCCCCGGCTAGCAGAGCAATGCGAACGGGCTTCCGGGTTCCATTTCCGGCGTCCACCCCCTCACGGACCACGTTGATTTCATGATCGAAATGATCCAGCACCACAGCAGTTGGCTGATAGGCCTTCTGAGTTGGCTCCCATGTGTCCACCATCAACCAGTCGGAGGTTTGCTCGACTGCGAGTTGGCACATCGCAACCCTATAGATCAATCCCCGTTAGCCTTCGAGAACGGCGAGACCCAATAGAATGAATGCAAAGTCCCTTACCGATGCTCTGCACTAGCCAGACCAGCCTTGCGATAGGCATCCGACACCGGCGACAGATATCCTCCAATGAGTTCAAAGTCGGTGCTGAATCTGACGTGATCGGCGGCCATTTCGAACATTCGCAGGTGTAAATAGGTAATTGGTGAGAAAGAACCACAAGCGACCAGCAAGAGAGGGGTCTTTTCTGGGTCGCTCATCGTGCGCTTGAGGCGATACTCCGGGAAGGTGTACTCCTCCATCGGAGCGGGGGTGATATCGGCGGGTATCTGGTGGACATCATCGCTTTGCCCGCCGACCATTTCGATTGCCATGATGGAGAGATAAATAGAAGAATATGCCCCTAGAGGATCTTGAATTCCGGGGAAAATGAGAGAGTATGGGGATCGGAGAAAGGCGGGGGAGTTGAAAAGTGAAGAGATGAATTTCTATTGCGGCGGGGGGGGCGAACCGGAGGCGGCAAGAGAATGCGCCGGAGAAGGCGAACGTATGAAAGCTCAAAAAGTGAAAGATGGAATATGTGAAATATGTTTCCTTTTGCCTTGTTTACCTTTTTTTTTTTCTCTATCAGGTTCCAGCCCTGGAATTCCGTGATTAAAAATCGCAACCTCGGTGAGTCAATCGAGATCTATTCGGCGTCTCTCCGTGATCCGGATCGAACGCCGTTACTTTCCATTTTGAGGAGTTAAGGGAATATATATGTAGGTTCATGGAGTTAACAGCTTAATAAAGTTCATTTAGCTCTCAAGGTCCTTATTTAATTCTAATTCTTACCTAGTTCTCGGCTTCACTGAATCCTATATAGTTATCAATGTGCTCCATACGGAATACTTGTATGAATGGCCTTTGACTGTCAACCCAATAATTGCACATCAAATCCACATACCATAAACATATAAAAGACACAAGGAGATCCCTTGCGGTATTTATTGCCACCTGCACTATCAGGTCTCGGGCCCTCCGTGCCCAATATCCAGGCAAGATGCCAATGTGTGCCGGAGAATAGAGAATAGAAAAAGTCATGAAGTACGGAGTAATTGTGCAATAAATCATTATAGTATATGATATTTGCTATAGACTAGTAGATATAATAGATATGAAACCATCTATGTATGTAGTATCCAGTGAGTTCGTCGGTAATCAAGTATATAAGTACCTGGTTAGATCATCGAATGTTGCACTTCCGCCGCCTGACGCTCCCCCCAATCCCATTCACAACCACATCAAACCAACTTCCCTTTTCTTTCCCCCTCCCCTCTCCTTAACCCCCCATCGAGAAAAAAAATTATCTCCTGTGCGACTGGAATTGGTACTCGTTCTTTTCTTCCAAGACTGTGATCTCATAGCCTCAACGGCAACAGTGACAGCTACCCGAAACATCGTTCTCGCCAGCCCTCTCGGCTAGCCATAGCGGATGGCGGGTTAAAAACGGTGACCACTCAATTGAGCTTCCTATACCCGATAACTTATGGCCAGGCAAAGGCCGTCCGCCAACCGCCAGGACCCTCTCGAGGATTATCCCGCCCCCGTAGGCACTTCGGCCTCTTCTTCCCTGAGGTAGTTTCCCCGTTCTCTCCGCCTTGTACACTCATCGCCTAGAGGTTCAGACTCATCTTCCGTGGACTCTCACGAACCTGTTGATCACTGAGCTCTCGTACCCTTCGTTTACCCCTGGGTTGTTAAGTCGATGATCCGCAGTTCATCGGAATCATCATCTCTTCTACATTTCTAGATTCGTCATCTGTCTACCCAACTATCTGCTTATCGCTTTGGCCATCCCGGTCTTCGTTTTTCCGTCATTCTCTTTCTTCAGGCCCTAATATCTTCACACATCATTACAAAAAAAGACCACTTTCTCATGTCATCCAGAATAACTCGCTCCTCCGCGAGACTCGCCACAGACCCTCCACCTGCTGAGTCCGGTACACCGCTACAAACCGCCGGCTCAACCCCATCCCGGAAACGCAAGGCATCTTCCCGCCACGACCGACAAGCAGACGCCCCGATACAACCAGCACCGCCGTCACCCAAACGGAAAACCAAGCGACCGCGGACTGCAGCATCCCAAACAGCTCCATCTACTGGTCCTGTTGCTGCACCCCGTCGAGGCGCCCGCAGCCGCCCAGCCATGTCACAACCGGGGTAGGTGATGATGTACAGTGATGAATAGGGATCGGAGCTAATTTCGTCTTCTGATGTAGACCGTCATCTCGACCGTCGGAGGAATCATCCAAATCGACGACCTCTCCCCAACCATCGAGGCGAAAGTCCAATCGAAACGGTGAGTTCTATGCTGTGGAAATTGGCAATGTGACACAATAATTGGTGTCTAGACATAATATTTACTGATCCCGTCTCCTTATTTATAGATCGACCTGCGACCACACAGTCTCCACCACCCCGACGCTCGAAGAAGCGTTCCGCTAAATCAAATGCCGATGTTGTGATGAGAGATGCGGAGGAGGAAATCGAGCAGGAAGAACACCAGGAAGAACACCAAGGATCACAAACGGGAGAGAGCAACGATGGCACTAACCCCTCGGCGTTTGGTGATGATGATATGGATACCTTCCACAGCAGCCTGTTCGGTGGCCGAGGCCCCATGGGACTCCAGAGCACTCTACGTGCGCTTACTGGCATGATGAGTGGCATGTCCTCACGTCTTCGAGATATCCTCTCCAACTTGAGAGCAAAAGATGATCCGTCTCTCCAACTGATCGCCCTGCAAGAGCTGTCGGATCTCTTGCTTGTCTCGAACGAGGATAACCTCTCCGGTCAATTTTCACCGGACCCGTACGTGAAGGAGCTCGTGGCTCTGATGCAACCGAACCAGTTTGGCGAAGAGAATCCCGAGATTATGCTTCTTGCATGTCGCTGTCTCGCAAACCTAATGGAGGCCCTGCGGGGCTCCGTGGCGAATGTCGTATATGGTGGTGCTGTACCCATCCTTTGTCAAAAGCTGCTTGATATACAGTTCATCGATCTAGCTGAGCAGGCTTTGAGTACTTTGGCCAAGATTTCCGTCGACTTTCCAGCCTCAATTGTGCGAGAAGGTGGTTTGACCGCTTGCCTCACATATCTGGATTTCTTCCCAACCAGCACTCAACGCACAGCAGTCAGTACGGCCGCCAACTGCTGTCGTAACCTCCCTCATGACTCGTTCCCCGTGGTAAGGGATGTAATGCCCACTCTACTCAACGTCCTGTCTAGCAATGACCCTAAGGTCGTGGAGCAAGGGTGCCTATGCGTATCGCGGATAGTCGAGAGCTTCAAGCACCGACCTGAGAACCTGGAGGAGCTGATTGAGCCTGAGATGCTCAAGGCCGTTCTTCGGCTGCTACTGCCAGGAACGACGAATCTGATTGGACCCCATATCCACACGCAATTCCTTAGGGTATTGACAATTGTATCGAAAACAAGCCCACGATTGTCGAACGAACTTCTCAAGATGGACGTAGTGGATACGCTTTACCAAATCTTGACCGGCGTGTCACCACCACGTGATGTGGATAGCACGGCCGTCAAGATGGACAGCGTGCTAGTTATGCAAGCATTGATTCATCGGCCTCGCGAACAAGTATTTGAAACTCTCAACGTCATCTGCGAGCTACTGCCTGGTGTTCCAAGTCGCGATGCCTCAAAGACTGATAACCTCCTAAGTTCATACTTTGATAGCCACATGTCCATTGGACTAAGGTCACCCAAAACCAAAGAGGCAGTGGAGGAGAGGCGGTCCTTGCTCGCCGACTGCAAGACTGAGCTTAAGCGTTTTGCGATGATTCTGTTCCCAACTTTGACTGATGCCTACTCGAGCACGGTCAATCTGCATGTGCGCCAGAAAGTCCTGATTGCACAGCTGAAGATGCTACACATTCTCGAGCCTTCTTTGATTGAAGACGCCCTGCGCACAGTTCCTTATGCTTCGTTCTTGGCTGCTATTCTGTCCCAGAAAGACCACCCGTCTCTCGTATCTTTGGCTCTACGCTGCGCTGAGCTACTGTTCCAGCGACTTGAACATGTTTATCAGCACCAATTCCACCGTGAAGGAGTGATCTCAGCCATCATCAAACTATCCGAAGGTTCTCTGTCCGGAGACCAGGAGAACATGGATTCATCCGATCCCACACATATAAGTACTTCCACAGATCCATCGCGCGGCACCAATGTCGGAGAGACCGGAGCTGGCGGAGATGATGAGGATGAGGATGATGAAGCCGATGACTATGACGACGAGGATGGCGAGGAGGATGACCACGATGACATGTCTGATTCCGAGGATGACTTCATGGCGGGCCCGCGCAGTCTACAAAAGATGGACAATGCGCTAAACGACGTAGTTATCCGGGATGCGCAAGCTTTCCTCGAGGTATATGAAGCAAGCCATGGCGAAACCGTTCGAGCAGAGGCTCTGAGGATCTTGACAGCACTGAAATCTCTCGCCTCTGAAATTAAGTCGCGCTATTCTCGTGGCGGTGAGGGTGGTTTCCCCTTATTCAAACAGCTCGCGTCATACTTTGATGGAGACGCCTTGGAGAGCATTACCAGCTCTGAATTGCTTAACTCCGGCATCATAGAGGTTCTTCTCTGTGTTTTAGGTAACTTCCAAGCGCCTTCTATTCGCGATGCCAGAGCCGACTTCCTAAGAGCGTTTATGGGTGTTTCAATCTCAGACAAAGCTCAAAGCCAGAGCACCGCTACGACACCCTTCAGCGTACTTATCCGCAAGTTGCAAGACCTGCTTAGCAGGACGGAACATTTTGAAGTCCTCACAGTCAGCCATAATTCGCTGGAGAATACCCGCAGCAATGCCGCCTACATGCTGAGCAAACAGCTCCGATTGAAGCTGGTTGCCGACGAAGAGTCCGAAGTTCCTCGTCCTTATCGCAACATCATGGTATCAATCCATGCTATTGCCACATTCAAGGCCTTGGACGACTTCCTTCATCCCCGGATCGCCGTGGCAGAAAAGCCTCGCCCCTCACGAACCAGGGACTCAATTCTCTCCCAAATTGCCAATGCATCCCGACTTCGTGAACAGCTGGCTTCAGGGTCTGGGATGAACCTTCCAAGCCACACAGAGGGCCCCGATGACACTATTGCCGACTCTACGGACGGCACCTATGATCGCTCAGCTGACCACCCGCGCCACCAGTCAGACCGGATTCAAGAGGATGAAGACGAAGACCACGAGGACGAGCCACTCGAGTGCGCAGATGAAAGGCAACTGACCGACGAAGAAGAAGACGGTGTTGACGAAGACGAGGACGAAGAACTCAATGCCATTGTTGATGATCTCGATGAGGATATGGAAAATGACACTAGCTCCGACCCTTCGGCAGTCAACATGGAGGTGGCATCCTCGGGCAAGGTCACAGCTCGCAAAGAGGATGGTACCCGAGTTGGAACTCCCTCTCAGACGGCTGCATCCAAACCTTCATCATCAACTCCTGCTGCTGCTCCCCCCACCCGCATGCGCAATAACTCGCTCGCCACTGCCGGGCGGCCCTTCTCATCTTATGCCGCTGCGATGGCCTCTGTGCCTCAGGATTGGCACCTTGAGTTTTTCGTAGATGGCAAGCCCGTTACTAATGAGACGACTATCTACCGTGGTGTTCATCATGACCGCGAGGACTTGGACGAGAGTAGTGCCAAGAACGTCTGGTCTGCAGTCCACACCATCACGTTTAAGCGCGTCCCTGGCCCTCCACCACCAGAGCCCTCAACCCTCACACCGACCACTCAGGCTGCATCTGAGGATGATACTCTCCAGATCCCAGCCTCTCTCGACAAAGACCCCACCACTTCATCCATCATTCGCCTGCTTCGTGTTTTACACGAAATGAACGCAACAATTGATGATATCTTGACCGATAGCAAAGACACTGCCACTATCACCTCGGAGCCCCTGGCCCAGTTCATTAACACGAAGCTCACGGCCAAGATCAACCGCCAACTCGAGGAGCCTTTGATCGTTGCAAGTGACTGCCTTCCGAGTTGGAGCGAAGACTTAGCCAGGCTTTTCTCCTTCTTGTTCCCGTTCGAGACAAGGCATCTATTCCTGCAGTCAACTGCATTCGGCTATTCACGGGCAATGATGAGATGGCAAAATTCTCAAAATGGCGAGGACAGCCGACGGGACTTGCGCCGCGATGATCGCCCATTCCTTGGACGGCTGCAGCGCCAAAAAGTGCGGATCTCTCGTTCGCGTATCCTTGACTCGGCACTAAAGGTCATGGAACTCTATGGGTCTTCCCCCAGCATTCTCGAGGTCGAATACTTCGAAGAAGTTGGTACTGGATTGGGGCCGACTCTTGAATTCTACTCTACTGTTTCCAGGGAGTTCTCTAAGAAGAAGCTGAAGATCTGGAGAGACACAGATGGGAGCTCTGGTACAGAATATGCATTTGGCAAGCGCGGTCTGTTCCCAGCGCCGATGAGTGATGGACAAGCAGGCCAAGAGATCGGGAAGAAGCAATTGAACATCTTCAAGGTGCTAGGAAAGTTCGTGGCCCGCTCGATGCTTGACTCCCGGATCATCGACATTTCATTTAATCCAGCGTTCTTCCGTATCGCGGATACCCTGTCGTCAGTGGCACCATCCCTAGGCACTGTCAAGCTTGTTGATCAGGACCTCGCGAAATCCTTGTTCATGCTCAAAGAATTTGTCGATGCCAAAAACGCCGTTGAGGCAAACAGGTCGCTTTCGCCAGCCCACAAAATCGAGGCGGTGCAAAACATCACCGTCCACGGTGCCCATGTTGACGACCTGGGTTTGGACTTCACTCTACCTGGATATCCCGCTATTGAGTTGATTCCTGGTGGCACCGACGTGCCGTTGACAATCGAAAATGTTGACATTTACATCGAACGGGTGATCGACATGACCTTGGGCAGCGGTGTCCGGCGCCAGGTAGATGCCTTCCGGGCTGGGTTCTCACAAGTCTTCCCCTTCTCCTCTCTTCGTGCTTTCACTCCAAGTGAGCTTGTCATGCTTTTCGGGCAAGCGGAGGAGGATTGGTCAATCGAGACCTTGATGGACTCTATCAAGGCCGATCACGGGTTCAACATGGACAGCCGGAGTGTGCGCAACCTTCTGCAAACGATGAGCGAGCTGGACCACCAGCAACGCCGAGATTTCCTTCAGTTTGTCACTGGTAGCCCCAAGCTCCCCATTGGAGGTATGTTAATCCCATTTTCCACCGCGTGGAATCCCACTAACACAATCAATACAGGCTTCAAGAGTCTCACGCCGATTTTCACTGTCGTGTGCCGCCCAAGCGAGCATCCCTATACACCAGACGACTATCTCCCCAGTGTGATGACCTGCGTCAACTACCTGAAGTTGCCAGACTATAGCGATCTGGACGTTCTCAAAAAGCGCCTCTCGGTCGCCATCAAAGAAGGCCAAGGAGCTTTCCATCTTTCCTAGACCCAAAACCTCCACTATCTCCTCTGCCCTCTCCTCTCTTTTGCTGGCTTTCATATTTCTCGACTAGGACGAGAAACCATTCACGATGCGACGACGTGCGACTTGTTTCTGATTTGTTCCTCCCAAATTCCCAAGTTTCCGGACGGGCTGTTTCTCTGTTGTCTTTTCCTTCTATGCCATCTGGGTCGAAAGGCGTCATGGCGGGGGTCCCCTTACGATAGTGGTATTAGATAGCAATGCTCACTTTCTACTGAAACTTGGTGTAGGTGCTCCCATACTGAGGTACCATTTTGTACAAACGCAGTGTAAGTGTAGCACAAGGTCTATCCCAATGAAACGTTCGTAAAGATGTAGGAATCAATTGCCCCATTAAATAGTGTAGCTTTCATATTCCTCCGAGCTCTCCGATGAATCACCCGTGGACAAGATGAAGTATATATTCATCGGATTAGCTCTTGTTGAACGGGACAAACCTCTTCTTCCTATGCCATGGCTGCTCCGCGAGAGATCACCATTGAATGCCTCAACGGCCCCTGGGTCCTGGTAATTGTACTATGCCCATTCGAAGATACTAGATTCTAATCGTATTCCTGTCTGCATGTACAGAACAAGGACCTAACCAGCGAGCCAGATCCGATTCTAAAACTGGTTTGAAACATCTCGTCCATTTCTACTACAGATCCCAAGCTAATCATCCCGTCCTGTCTACAGCAAAAGGTATCTTGGTTACTCCGCAAGGCCTTCGGATTGGCGACAATACACCTCCACATCTCCCAATACCAAACCCCAGCCTCTGAATCGACTGAACCATCGACACATATCGACTTCAACCAAACAGCCGCAGGTCTGGCACCGACCGAAGAGAAGCGCATCTTGGATTGGGAAATAAGGGACCACCAGGACTACTTCTTCGGCGAGGTCAAAGCACAGTGTGAATTCGTTCACGGCGCTGTTGATGCAGATGGAATCGTGAGACCTCAATTTGAGTTCCAGACGCCCAATGCCAATGCGCAGATTAAGAAATTCATGCGAGGCGAGATCGAGGTGGATGGGAGTAAATCCGCGGGTTTTATAGTTGAGGATTGGAGTGGGATGGCGGATGAAGGTCCTGGGCTTTGGGTACATACTTGTGAGCGGAATGATAAGTCTGGATGGACGGCTGAGCAAGTGAGTATTGTAACCTATTGTCATCGTTTGGTTGGTTTAAATGTCATGTCAGAAATTGACTACTTGGGTTGCAGATTTGGGGGTTCGAGATGCTTGGGGACTCACGATACTTCTCTCGTCGAGTGGTGGTCATGACGACGAAGGGAGAATATCTATGTGGGAGGATTGTCTTTGATTTTGTTAGTGCTTAATGGATTTCGAGAATCATGGGAAATTAGTATATCTATCATTTTAATAGTCTATAAATCTATGAATCTCTAACTCTAACTCTATAACTCTATAATCTATACAACGCGAAGGGATATCCACCTTTCACAAAGACACTCTAGCTCGAATAAATCTTCACCATAGACTGAAAATTGTTAGCCAAACACGCTTCGTGGATACAGAAGAAAGAAATTAACTCACGTCCGCAAATTTAGGCTCAATAAACAAAGCCTTAGCCTCAGCAACCATTACCGCACCTTCACTATCCTCCCGGAGCAGACCAGAATCAGCAACAATGCTATTCGAGTCCGCAGACGGCAAAGCCAAAGGAAGATAAGTCATCCGACCCTCAACCCAAGCCTTCCTGCCCTCGACCTTCACCGTCTTTGTGCGCAGCACATATATCCGGTCAGGAAGGGCCGGCTTTCGGAAATCCACATTGAGATTAGCTGTCATACCCAGCCCGCTGGGGAAAGCCGCAGAGACACAGCGAGCAAACACCTCATCAAAGAGAACACTCAGCAGACCACCATGGACAAAGCCAGGGTGACCACAGAGATCCTGACCGATGTGGAAGACCGATACAACGCTGCTGGCCCGGTCGGCATTCCCGACCTGTGCTTCAGACTTGCCGGTCGATAGCCACATGTACGGTGCGAATGCAAGCTTGCCTGGACCAGCTAAGCTTCCACCAACGAAGTGATGTTGTCTGATGGGTGGTGGGATTGCGAGATGGGGGCGTGTTTCCCTGTAGGTGCTGTGGGGTTCGCGGAGTTTCTGGACAATAGGGATATGGGAAATGAGGGTGTCGAGGTTCATAGATTCATGGCGTGGTGATTGAGCGGGTGTTGATTGTGACTTGGTATGAGAAATGAATGAGGGTGATTCTGTTTGGCTTGGTAGTGCCTGGTTATGAACCACAGCCGACCGTGTTGGGCCTTGTTGGTGAAGACGGGCAATAGACGCTGTGGGCGGGTATGTTCTGAAAGCTGAAAGGTTTTGCGATCGGAAAAGCCGACGCGCTGTTTGTGAAATGTTTGACATTTTGGGAAGTATATGAAGCCGATTTTGAGCCTAGTTATGCATGTTAGAGGGGCATGTTTTTAACTGCCGATCGGGGTACATACTGCAGAACTGGCTCAGCTTATGTAGTACTCGGTCTCCTTGAGCTTGTAGATCTCACTAGCACCGTTGATAGCTTGGACGTAGGGCTAGGTGATGTATGGAGTATACCACACTTGGAACTTTTGCAATGACGATGAAAAGAGGATTGTTCTGCAATTTAAATAACAGACCCGCCACATCTGAATTGGACCTGTTTCTGCCCTTTTTTTTTCTTTTTAAAGCCGATTTTTCTCCTGCTGGACCCATCAGTGGGGCTCAAAGGCTTGGAACAGCCGATGATCGGACCGGGATGCCAAGACATATAGTTCGGCATGCCGAGAACTATAAGAAGCCGTAGATCTATATCAATATAGCACCGTATTTCAGCATACTTCAGCGGAGGACTGAAGTTCAAAGTTCATAGTATATCAGATTAGGATAGTATGGTGGTCTTGAACGTGGGTCCTTCCTCGTTGGGGGCTCACACGCAACAAGATGCGTTCTCATGGAACAGGACCTCTTCTCGTCTCCTCTTCACGTTTTCAACCAAATCATCATTGCAATCCATCTTGCGCATCATCTATTCTCTCATATCAGCCTTCTTTCATCAATTTTTCGTTGTCATCACTTATCATCGTATCTTTTCAACATGGAGGATGAAACCAACCTCTCTTCTTCTGGTGAGGTCGGCGAGGTCTCTGGGACAGAGACCGTCACCAACCATGTCGGTCCTGGTGTGAGCAGTAACACCCAGACTGTGAACAACCCCTTCGGTTCTGCCGTGGGACGTGGCACCCAGGTCCACAATCCGTTTGGGGCTCGAATGACCTATGGCACGCAGGTAAACAACCCGTTTGGCCCTGGCGTGGCCAGTGGCCACACCAACAACCCGTTCGGCGCTGGTGTGACCCATGCCCTCCAGACTGTCAACAACCCGTTCGGGTCTGGCGTGATCAATGCCCTCCAGACTGCCAACAACCCGTTCGGAACTGGCGTGCGCAATGGCCCCCAGGTCAACAACCCGTTCGTCTCTAGTATGGGCAATGGCCCTCCAACTGCCAACAACCCGTTCCGTACTGGCATGGGTCATGCCCCCCAGACTACCAACCCGTTCCGCTCTGGTGTGTCCAATGCCACCCAGACCATCACCAACCCCTTCCTCTCTGGCTGGAGCAACCCCCCCCCAGACCAACAACCCTTTCGGCTCTAGTGTGGGTACTGTCCCCCAGACAATCAACAACCCGTTCCGGTCTGGTATGAGCAATGGCCCCCAGACCACCAACAACCCTTTCCGCTCTGGCTGGGGGATTCCCTCCCAGACCAGCAATCCTTTTTCTTCTGGAGGAGGCAGTGTCCTCCAGACCATTAACAACCCTTTCCGTCGCGCCGCCATCGAGGATGGCCCCTTGACTCCCAATGGGGGGCTGACCAACGGTCACTCCCATGAGAACGAATGGCGCGCTCCTCACCCCACCGACTTCAACCCTCTCTACCGCGCACCCGACGACGAGAGCGAGGGTGAGGGTGAGGAGCGGGGCGCTGCCAACACAGACGCCCTCGAGGCCAGCCTCGACGCCATCTTGGCGGAGGGAAATGAGGACGCTGACGACTCCAGGGACGGCGACGAGGACGCCTACCTGGACGAGGCGTAGGCAAATAAATGCTTACTTAAGTGCAAGGTATGTCTTATATTTTCTTTTCCCCTGGGTTCAAGTCAGCTTCACTTCACTTCTATTATCGCTTTGCTCTCACATCGGCTTCCTTGCTAACTCATCTTCTTGTCATCTAGGTGCCGGTGAGGAGAGCGGCGGCGGCTTCCTCACTGGGTTCCTCCGCCTTGCGGTGCTCCCACCACGCTGACCTCAAGCCTGGTGGGGCACGAATACAATCCTGGTGGGAAGGGGAGGGGGGAGGTGGTGGGGGAGGAAATACTTCTTGTCTGAGTCCGGGGGGAGGAGGGCGATGTACGATTTGGCCCGGTGGCATGGGGCCGTTTGCTGTTTGATTCCGGCCTGGGGTCTGACGCTGCACTAGGTTCGCCTGGTGCCGCCGTCACCTAGGCGAGGGGCATGCTCATTGGAGCTGTCCCGTTATGTTGAGTATCCCTTCTGTTTTGAGTATCCCTTCTGTTTTGAGTATCCCTTCTGTTTTGAGCGTGTTTGTCTTGAGTTGAGGTGATCGCTGATGAATGCAACTCTCATTTCAACTCCGTGTTTTGACCCTTTTGTTACAAAAGAGGAACATCAAGACCGCAAGTGGCATCCAACCTTGCAAACGCAGAGCAGAGTTACGAGTCCTGCGATACGATGATACGATACGATGATACGATGCGAAACGGACCCGCATTGACTGGAAGACATTTTGGAACTTGCTCCGGTTACCCTAAACGACCTCAAATTTTATAAGCTGGGAAGCAACCCAAGGCCGGACATACACAGATATAGCGCTGTTTCAGCAGCTCCGGTTTCCGTAAACTCACTGCAAGCAGATCAGGGCAGAAATGCTGCACCGAGATACTTCTTTTCTACTGGAGGTGAATGGCCAGCATCTCGCATATCCAGTGCCTTATAAAAGATCCTTTATAAAGCAGACTTCAACACCGGCCTACAGTATAAACAGAAGAAGTTCAATCCATGCTGTATTGGATCTACAATCTATGTATTGCGGGTGGTGAGAACCGTAAATACATTAAGTGGACCTACTATGAACGGCTACTTATGCATTTGATACTGACAGCATGCTTTCTAGAACAAGGTACCATCACCAAAGTTCAAGATAGGACTACACTTTGTCTCTGGACGTTTAGTCGCTGCAAGCTCACGACCCGCTTTCCAAGAGCCCGCCTCCAACACCTGCGGTAGAGACAACTGGACACCGTCCATGCGAGCAAGGATCTTCGTATGCAACACATCAAGGAGGGCAACGGTCATCGCTCGCCATTCCACAATCTCGTCATCGCCCGCACCAAATGAGGGCAAGCTACCACCAGAAAGGCTCAACCCTCGCTGCAGTGACTCGGGCTTCAATTCTAGAACTCCCATGTCCACAAACATTCCTCCGTTGCGGTACTCGGGTAGACCAGTCCCCAGCTCGGTATTGGACCACGATACCGAGAGGAGACGAGAAAATGGCACCATCAATGAGTACGCTAGCCACTGGGTCAGCTTATGGAATGGCTGGATGTTCGAGTAGGGTTTTGACTCCGATCCGGCTTGCTGCGAAAGTGCTCGCAGGGGCCACGCATCGCCGATGGGCTGTCCATTAATGTGGGTACGATCGGACGGCCAGATTGGAAGCAGAAGGTGCTGTAGCACATTCCAAAGATCTCGGTAATCGAGCTTTCCGCTATCATTTGACTTGGCAATGAGGTAGTCTGAATGTTTTGGGAACTGTTTAGTCATTTTGATCGAAGGGTCCAGGACTAACTGGCCTTCATGGCCGGTATGAACTTACCAACAAGATTACCAGGACGACCAGAGCGACCGAAGATATCTTTCAGGTTCACCAAAGAGTCGCCGAGTTTACGGAGGATATCCGCACGAGCAGGTACTCCTACCATGGGATTGGCATCGTCGACCTGGAGTCCACGGGATAAGATATCTATGTTGATATTGCGCAATGCATCGCCTAGCGCGAGTCAGCCAATACTGCATTGAATAAAGGGCAACCCCTTACCATTAACGGTGTGTTTCACCGACGAGTCCTGCCCAGCAAAGTCGCCGTCTAAAAACATGTGCAGGGCTGCAACCGCAATACCTTCGCTTCGATTGAGCGTCAGGCCGCTTTGTGACTCATTGTATTTCCAAAAGTCTCCAGCACCAGCATCCAATAGAACTGAGACGAAGAAAAGATCTATCAGCCCGCGTGTCTTTTCGGTGGCGTCACATTTCTTCTCATCCCATTCAGCTAGAAGGTTGGCTATGCGGGGAACCCCGCCAACTTCGAAATGCTGCCAGCGTCCATGGGGCGGAATTAGGTGATACTTATCAGGGCCAAAGTCGCGCTATGATAGAGAGTGAGCGTTTTTGTGCTTGGAACTGTAAGTGTTCACTCTGGGTATGGGATAGCCCTACCTGAATCAGTTTAAGTACGTAGTCGGTGGCATCTTCCATGCGTTCACGGTGGTAGTTAAAATGATTCAAACGACCCTCTTCGGCTAGTTTGAGGACGATATGGGCTCTGGTACGGACGGCTTCTAAGCCTAATAGTTCTTGAATTTGGGGATCCATGTTGATTGCGAGGATGGGAGAGGTGAGTCTGGAGGAGGTCAAGGATGCACTTTGTATTACTCGGAGCTGGGAAGCGGGGGAACATATGCACTTATGTAAATAGCTGCATATACGCCGAATGAGCTAGTTACCTTTAGGAAAAGTGTCTTGGATACCATAGATTAACCTGCTCAGGTGTTGGGGTATTCTTTGTCACTGATATGTTATCTAAGAGATGTCGGAGTAGTCCGATAACGTTGGGGGCATTTTCGAAGGATTTAGGAATCAAGTACATATCCGACGTAGTTTTGGTATAGTCTAATATCAAAGAACTATGATTTTTACAAACCCAATGCTTCAGTAGATTCAGAATTAGAATGTCAGAGGGTCAAGGTGGCCCAGGAATGCGTCGTTGCCCTCGCCACGAAGAAGAGCATCAATGTCAATGCGACCGGCCGTAAGGTACTTCTCGCTAACACCGATGTTCACTCGCTGGGAAAGCAGTTGTTTCAGCTCGGCGCGAAGCCCAGCCATTTCGCTCTTGCTCAATTCGCTAGCCTCCTTCTCACGTCTTTCGCGGCCACCACCACGACCACGACCTCGACCCTTAGACTGATCGAACTCATCACTATCATACTCAACACCGAGATCATCGGCCGCAGCACGGAGCCAGTTGTCCTCAGTGTTGACCTTCTCCTTGGCGATAGTGGAATCGGTAATTCGCTTGGCGAGAGACATGCGGGGGCGGAGGCGAGCAACCACCCGGCGATCAATGTCGAGAGACTCGAGGGGAATCTTCTTGCTAGGTCCGTTGGAGTCTTCGGCTTTCTTCGTCTTCTTGGAATGGATCTTGCCAGCGAGACGAGCAACACCGACAACCTCGTCAGGAGCACAGATGAGAATACTCTTTCCGGACTCACCGGCACGAGCAGTACGACCGGATCGGTGAACGTAGGCGTCTGCTGTGCGGGGAACGTGGTAGTGGATGATGCAATTAACGCCCTTGATATCCAAACCACGAGCGGCGACATCGGTGGCGACAAGAATGGAGCTTGGGTTGGCAGTAGGAGATGAGAAACGTTCGATGGAACGGAGTCGGGCTTTCTGGGCCATGTTTGAGTGGAGTGCGAACACAGGAAGTTGAAGGGCTTGCAAAAGCTGAGTGATACGGCGGACAGCAGAGATGGAGTTTGTGAATATAAGAGTGCGGTGCTTGGGATAGTAAAGCAGAACTGAGTAGAGGTATAGGTCCTGGTAAATTTATATTAGCATCAGTATTCGAGCGGTTCAAAAAAGAAGCGTCTTACCTTTTCCATGGCAGGGCATTCGACAATTCCTTCCTTGAGGCCGACGGCCATCTGTGACTCCGGGTTCACATCGATGAATTTGGGCTTCTCTTCGCGGAAATTCAGCTTCTTGAGAAGGTACTCCATAGACTCTTTGTTGTCCAACATTTCACCACTTGTCCAGCGGCTTTTGCCTGCTAACTTTTGTTGGAGGTCCTTGTGGAATGTGGCCGAGAAGACAAGAGTCTGCCTATTGGATGGCTCCTCTTCCTCTTCTTCCTCATCCATGTCCGCGATGTCTCCGGCTTGATGTTTGTCTAGGGCAGTAAGGATATGTTCCATCTCCTTGAAATGACCTTCACTCAGCAGTCTGTCCGCCTCATCGACAACCAGAAATTGGATTTTCTGCATTTTGCGGATTAATCCCGTTCCTGTGCTCAGGATCTCCCACACTCGGCCGGGGGTTCCGATGACAATATCCGCCGTGGCAAGCTGTCTCTGCTGCTTCTGGATGGACATACCACCGGTAATAAGAGCGACTCGTGCGTTGGTATCCGGAGAATTGGCAATGAGTTCTCCGATATGCTTTCCAAGCTGATGCGCTAGCTCTCGAGTGGGAGATAGAATCAATGCAATCGGAGATTTGTTCTTTTCAGACTTGTCAGACTGCCCCTCTTGTTTCCCTCTCTGGTCCAAGTAATGCTCGATAATCGGAATACCGAATGCCAATGTTTTACCGGAACCTGTTGAGGCCTTTCCAACAACATCGTGCCCATCCAGAATGGCAGGGATACTGGCTTTTTGAATGGCCGATGGGGAGCTAAACTTCATTTTGGAAAGAGCCGTAAAGGTCTCGGGCGAAAGATTAAGACCATCCCAAGCCGACACATCAACACCGTCATCCTCTTCGACATCGTCGAGAGCCGCGAATGAAAGCCCGGCCTTGATGCTCTGGCTCTGGGCAGCTTTGGACTCCTTAGGCTTCTGCTCCTTAGGTTTTTGCTCCTTGGAGTTTTGCTCTTCTTTCTTGGTTTTGTTTTGCTCCTTCTTTTTGTCCTTCTTCGACTTCTTATCTTCCTTCACTTCGGTTGCAGCGGGAGTCTTCTCAGTGGCAGGAGACTTCTTGGACGAGTCTTCGTCGCTAAAACCAGCCCATTCGTCTCCGTCATCTTCAGACGGGGGTTTTATGATCGATTTTGTCGGCTTGCCAGCTTTGGCCTATCCACCCAACCATATATATTAGCGTCTTGCCAACATTGTTGATCAAATTATCAGCCTCGTACCTTGAATTGAACCCCTCCATCGCCCTGTTTTATAATGTCCACACCCTCAATCTCTTCCAGTCCGAAGAAGCCTTCTGCATCATCCATTCGATCTGGCATAGCAACTTCCTTCCAGTTGAGGTCGTCAACTCCAAGAGAGCCATAGTCGTCGCTGGAAGCTGCGTCAGACTTGGCTGCCTTTTTGCGTTTGTTTGCCTCAGCCACTTGGGCTTTGGGGTCGCGTGCTCGCTTCTGACCCATCATGAACTAAGTAATACTCGAGTATTACAGCGTGTGCCGGTAGACAAATGATCCAAGTACACCGTCGGGGAAGATTCGCAAAGAAAAAAGCGGCAGAAAATTTAGTCCGCCTTTGGAATCTTATCTTTTCGTTCCCCACGTTCGCCGCAAAATTAACCCACTTTGACAGACTAGGACTGCCCATTGCGCCTGAACAGTCTGTTCTCAAGATGGGCAAATCATCCAAGGACAAGCGCGATGCTTATTACCGACTTGCCAAGGAGCAAAATTGGCGCGCCCGTTCCGCCTTCAAGCTTATCCAGATCGACGAGCGATTCGACCTATTCGAGCACGAGAACCCGGACAATGTGACGAGAGTTGTGGATTTGTGCGCTGCACCTGGAAGCTGGAGTCAAGTACTCAGCCGTGTCTTGATCAAAGGCGAAAGCTTTGGGCGGCGGGCATGGCTCGAGAAAAAGCGGAAAGAACTCAAGGGATTGGAGGCCGCAGAGACAACGACGGCCGATGGCGATAAAATGGACTGCGATGAGGTCACTTCAAGTTCTGAATTAAAGCCCCGGAAGAATGTCAAGATCGTATCCATCGATCTACAACCCATGGCACCGCTCGAAGGTATCACAACCCTAAAAGCCGATATCACACACCCCTCTACGATTCCTTTGCTCTTGCGCGCTCTGGACCCAGAAGCGTACGAACAACCATCTACCCCCTCCGAATCTCCATCACCTGCCACTGAGGCCATCAGGCAACCTCACCCCGTCGACCTGGTCATCTCGGACGGTGCCCCGGATGTAACAGGTCTGCACGACCTAGACATTTATATTCAATCACAACTTCTCTACGCAGCGCTAAACCTTGCTATGGGTGTTCTCCGCCCTGGGGGCAAGTTCGTCGCCAAGATCTTCCGCGGCCGCGATGTCGACCTTCTCTACGCGCAGCTGCGGACCGTCTTTGAGCGCGTCAGCGTCGCGAAGCCGCGGAGTAGTCGCGCTAGTAGCTTGGAGGCCTTCGTGGTCTGTGAAGGCTTCATTCCCCCGGTTAGCGACAGCGGAGTGGTCGGTATGGCCGCATTGAAAAATCCACTCTTCGGCGGTGCTGCAGCTCCGGTAGCTGTGTCAGAGGATGGCAATGTGGGCGTGGAAGTCCGCGAGGAAATCGACAAGGACACACGGGCCCGAAATACCGTGTCGCAACCCGCGGCAATCACTAGTCCTGCGCCCAATCATTCTACTGAAGTCCGCCATCTTCAAACCACAACATCACAAGACCAACAACCCCAACCCCAAAAGCTGTCCAATAAGTTTGCAGTTGAGAACCGGTGGATTCCATCGTTCATTGCTTGTGGTGATCTTTCCGCTTGGGATTCTGATGCATCATACACCTTACCTCCGGATTATGTTAACCTGGATCCTATCCAGCCACCTACTGCACCCCCATATCGCCGGGCATTGCAGTTGAGGAAGGAAAGGGGTGGTGCATTTGGCAAGACCAAATATGGATCCCCTGGTCACGTTTGATCATTACGTTGCATGAGTTTAAGAGAAACTTGTATGTATAGACGACATAGACACGACATAGCATTTTTGAGGGTCATGCTATGAAGGCATTGTCTTTGAAGCAGATACCCTAATACATATTGAATCATATATATTTTAATTTTCACAAAGGTGTCGAAAATCAGGAGACATTTTATTGAAGATCGTGAAATTCTAATGTATTCTTGAAGTCTCTCAAGGCCAATGCGCTAGCCAAAATCAGGATCTAAATACAAGGGGGAATAAAAAGCAAAAACATGCCAATCGTAGAATCATGCCATGCCAAAACGAAACAGAGTCTAGTAAACCTCCAAAACATAGCGCTCCTCGTCCTTCAGCTTCTCGATCTCCTTGCGAGTCTCAACCTTCTTGCCGTTGTTCTTGGCTTCGGTGGCAATAGCCTCCTCCAGAACAGCGGTGACATCGGGCACGGGCCAAGTGGGACCGCACAGGTAGAAAGCACCCTCCTCACGAATGTATGCCTGGATGATCTCGGGCAGTGTCTGGCGCATGCGGTCCTGGATATAGATCTTCTCGGGCTGGTCACGAGAGAAAGCAGCGCCGAGGAGAGTGATAACACCAGCCTCCTGGTAAGCCTCCCATTCCTCGCCGTAGCAGTACTCCTCGCGCTGATGACGGGAGCCCATGTACAGCAAAACAGCGCCGATCTCCTTGCCCTGAGCCTTCTCGAGGGCGCGGTGCTGGACGAAGGCACGGAACGGTGCGAGGCCAGTGCCAAGACCGGCCATGATAAGGGGCTGGGTGGACTTAGGAGGCAACTTCATGACACTGGACTTGACGCTGACGGTGATCGGGGAGCCGGGTTGCAGGCGGCTGAGATAGCGGGTGGCCAGACCGAAGCGGTCGCGACCGTTGGGGTCGACCCAGTTCACGGCGACAATCATCAGAGCGACCGAGGTGGGGGTCACCTTCTGGCACGAGGCGATTGAGTACTCACGGCGCTTCAAGGGACCGATGATGCGGACGATATCGTGGAATTCAGGGTGAGCGGAGGGGTACTCGAGCAAGATGTCGGCGAAGGTGACAGTGTCAACCTCGGCGCGACGCTTGAACTCGGTGGCGCCGTCAGGACCACCCAAAGTGAGCAGGTTGGTCTTTTCCTTCTCATCGGAGGCAAATTCGGCAAGGGCCTCGTAGAAGCGCTTGGGAGGGCGACCAAAGATGTCCACGTTCTGGACCAGAGCCTGGTAGACAGTGCGGTTCTCCAAAACGGCAGGGTCCTCGCGGCTGGGAACCTCGACAATCGCGTCGGGGTCCAAGCCGTAGAATGCGATAAAGTTCTTAACGTCCTCAGGGTCGTTCTCGGCGTGGATACCGAGGGCCTCGCCAATGTCGTACTTCAGACCAGTCTCACCGAGGTCGAACTCGATGTGGAAGATGTTACGATCATAGGTGGTAGGGGTGAGACGTCGGTTCTCCTTGACATGGACAGTGAAAGTCTTGTGAGCAAGATCAGGGCGAAGGGCAGCCCTGGTACCGTAAGCCTCCTTGAACGCGAGGCCACGAGCGGCAGTCTCCCAGTCCTTGAGAAGAGTGGGGGGCTCGGACTCGTCCTTGTCGAACGAAACAAAGCTGTTGGCGATGATGTCCTTGGGAAGTTGAACGGCCTCGCTGACGCCCTCGGGCTCCTTCCAGGACTCGGGAACCTCGATTTGGCGGAGCAGCTTCTCGAGATCCTTGGTAACATTGTCCAGAGCCTCGGCATTGCCAGTGACCGAGGACAGCTTCTTGGCTGCCAGAGCCTCCTGAGCAGGCAGAGCGACGCGCACGAACGAAGCCTGCAAGACAAGAGTGTCCAGCGACGAGTCCTCGACAGCAGACGAGTCGACGACGAAGACGGAGATGCCACGCTGGGCGACAGCCTGCTTGAAGGTAGCGGGAAGCTTCTTCTCCAAATCCTCATCCTTGATGCCCGGGGCGTTGACAATGACCTTAGCGTTGTCCTTGACTGAAGCCAGTACATCAACATCGTTGAGCAGGGAGATGTTGCCAACGTAAGAGACGTCGGCACCAGTTACCGCGTAAGGTGCGTCAACAATCTTAGCACTCTTGCGAATGTCAACACGGATAGTACCACCTTGGACAAGGTTGTCGTGAGCCTTGCTGAGGGTCACGTTGCTGGCCGAGTCGGCGCCAAGAGCCTGGCTCAGAGTCTGAGCAGCTGCCTCGGTAACCGAGGAGTCCACATCCCAGAAAGTGTATTCCTGCACAGAGGCAGGGTCCAGCAGCTGCAGCGAAGCGTTGGTTTCGCCGTTGACCGTGAGAATAGGCTGGTCGTACACACGCTGGAATGCGGCGGCGGCGGAGATGAGATCCCAACGCTGGGAGCGGGGGTACTTGATCTCCACACAAGCCGGGTTGTGCTCACGGCCGGTGGCAAAAGTCAAAGAGGCCAGCACATCCTCATAGAGAGCAGAGTGAACTCCCTCTTCCTGAACAGCCTGCTCAGAGGCAACCTGTCCAAGAACTGCGACAGTCTTGGTGGACTGGGGAAGAACGCGCAGGAACTCCTCCTCGATGAAGGGGCGGTACACCCGGACATTCACAACGCCGACACGAACACCATCCTTTGCGAGAGAGCGTGCGATTTGGGCAGTCAGAGTAGCCTCGACAGTGCCGAAGGCGATCAGCACAGAGGTAGGCTCAGAGTGACCGTGGTACTCGAAAGCACTGTAGTCGGTTCCGAGTTCGCCGTTTAGGGTCTTCAGAAGCTCCAGAACCTTGCCCTGAGCGTCGAGATGACGGTTGCGGGTCTCATCGAGAGTCTTGCGGATGGCCTCGTAGGTGCGAGTCAGCCCATCCTTGTCGAGGACATCAATGACGCGTGTGGTATCACGGCCAACACGAACGCCGTCATAGATGTGTATGGAGGGGAGGACCGAGGAAAGCAACGTTGTGAAGAGAGCCATGTGCTGGGACTCATGGGCAGAACCGCTGGATACCAGACCCAGACCGAGGTCCTCGGCCAGAGAGAGGGTGGAAGCATAGTCGGAGACTAGGCCATCCTCGCCGGCGTAGTCGACTGCGGCGACATGTGCAGCAACTGGGCTAGCGACGGAATAGAGCAGAGAGAGTTGCTCCAATGCGGCCCGCATATAAGGGAGGGTTGCTGAAGAAGCAACAATACCCTGGGGGATGTGGCGCTTCTTCAAATCAAAGTCCTGAGAGAAGAGGTAGCCAAGGGCCATGTTTCCGGCACCCTGGCGGGTTTCCAGGGCCTTGACAGAGGGAGACTCGCCATTGGCATTAGTCTCACCCTTCGAAGTCCATTCCTTGAGAGCAGCATCAAGGTCGAAGGTCTCCGGCGAGTAGGAGAAGATCTTATCACTCAGCAAGTATGCAACTTGCTGGATGAGGGTCTGGGCTGTAACATAGGTCGGGCCATTCAAGGCCGACAGAGCTGGAACTGATGGACCCATGACTTCTTCTTGACACCGGATACAAGACCGATGTCTGTTAAAGATAAAAACAAAGAAGAATGTGGGGAGAAAGAGAATCTCCCCTCTTCATAGCTTATAGAGAAAACCCCAGGTCACTTGCCCAAAGCGGTTAGTGCCAATTGCGTGCTTGTTATCGGGCGATAAGATTTTTCAAGGCGGTGAAGAGTGGCACAAAGTGGCGGAGAACCCGTGGACGCGCCGCTTTCGGAGCATTACTCAGCTGTGCCTGAACCCGTGACCTCCCGCTCATTTTGCTGGGAAAGGAAATCCTTTATGAACATAGAAGTTTTGACATAGTTAATTAGGAGAAAGATATCATTGTCGGAATGTGGTCTCTTCGCCTTCTTTAATTATCGAACTCGGCTGCTCCAACGGATACCTCATTTACAGTTGACCATAATAGGAAAAAGGAAGGGAGCTTGTACGAAGAGCTTGTCAAGATTTATCAGCAATCGACTGTACGCTACAAACAGTTGCTGGCACATTGGACAACATGAAGGCTTTTTAACGTCCACAGATGATTTGCTGCGTTAGATAGCAACTGTGACGGGTGATCCTGTAATCGGTATAATTGGTATAGTGCATCCAGGACACCCGGATGAAACCTAACAAGCTGCTTAGCTTCACGAATCCTTGAAGCTCACCTTTTCCTATAGTTTCTGTATTTTTCTGCAGTACAATTGTTCAATTATTCACCCCAAGGAATACCATCAAGACAGCAGCATATGTTGCCGTAGACATCAATGTCTCCACATTCGACACGCGCACTCCAAGAGCCGTAATCAGTGCAAACAAAACAATACAGACCGAGACCGTAATCAGACTCTTAGCCTTTGACTGGTGCAGAGTCATAATGATCATGGGTACCACCAGGAAGATGCCCCCAGTCATAGCGACGAGGAACCGCGTCAATCGATCCACAAACACCGACACTTCTCGCGGTGCTTTGCCCTCGCTGTATTCTCTTGCCCTCGACATCTTTTCTTCGTCGGAGAATGCAAGAAATGAAGGCATATACCGCATCAAGGCCCTCCGCAAAGGATCGACTCTGTCCTCTGCGTCGTGAAAAGAGCAGTAGTGGGAGTGGAACTGGTCGTTGACTCTAGATCGAAAGTAGCGTTGCAAAAGCAATTTTCGCCTAAGTGTCTCGGCCTTGTCAAGGGCTGCTTTGCCCTTGAGGAACTGGTAGTTCCGAATTGCAGTGGCTACGGGTGAAATGTGAGATATTGCGAGACACTTTCTATTATGATTCATTCATGAGCGACCTCTTACCATATTTCTGCAGCGTGCTCTCGAGAGTCTCCAAATCGTGAATCGACGCACGTTTTTCGCCCTGAAATCGGCCTTTCAACCGGACCAAATCTAGCTGCAGCTTCACGATGTTGAGTCTTTGCAGGAATTCAAAGCGCAGGAAGTGAAATTCCTCTTCTTCGTCCAGCGAGCGGTTGATATACTCGACAAGATCATCTTCCTCCATGGTCTTGGAGCTCATGGAATCCGGATGCATTTGAAGGTTTCTTTCTCGATGTGGGCCAGCGATGGTTCTCACCTTGCAGTAGTGTCGGGCTGCGCCTCATGCCCCGCTCTATCTCAGGACTCGCGAAATTCGGCTGACGATTCTAATAAACTCATGGCGCGCAGCAAAGAAGAAGCGTCGTAAATTCCTCTGATGATGGACAACACCAACCCGTCGTACATCTGCACCTGTTGTCCCATGAACCCAAGGAGATTCAGCAGGGTATACAATTTGCGGTAGGGTTTGCTGGCGTTCAACAATTGCAAATCCCCCAGGCCCTTCCAACGACTGACTTGCAAAACCTAGTACTCACGAGAGGGAAAAGAAGAATTTCAAAAGCATGAGTGAAGCAAAGCAACACCAAGACTCCCTCCGTCTCCAACGCTATTCATGGTCGTGCGCCTTCCTCCAAGGATGGCAGTGGGCATTTCATGCTATATCACCATTGGCCCAGACTTCAGTCGGACTATCCAGTGACATATGTGGCTACTGCGGCCAAGCGTTCCCCAAGAGCGGCGAGCCGGACTCAGAATCTCGGCGGGTCGACCATTTGGCCTCCGTGCACAAGTGCGGCGAATGCAATGAAACTGAAATATTCGATTGTAGCGACGACTTCCGGCAGCATCTGATACACCGCCATTCTGGTAGCAATGGCCCCTGGATGAAACATTTAGAAAATGCTTGTATGAAAGAGAAGCAGGACCCGGACCCGGCGGAACCTACAAAGCCGCAAGTCCCGAATGAAAATGCATCACGCGAAGCCTGTGGAGTTTCCGCAAAGGAGATATATCGATGTATGGACGATCGCAGTCCGAGATCACAACACTCGGTTAATTCACGAGCCTCACAGAAGTCGACGCACTCGACCGGGTCGCAGGTATCGGATGAGTCGATAGAAGCAGGTCGCTCTGCCTCCTATGGGACGGACGATCGCAGTCCGAAATCAAAACACTCGGTTAATTCACGGGCCTCACAGGAGTCGACGCACTCGACCGGGTCGCAGGTATCGGATGAGTCGATAGAAGCAGGCCACTCTCTCTTCCATGCGATGGATGATTTGATTGAGGGGCATCTCAAAGATGCCTTTCCCAGGTCACGTTTTATTCTTCGCAAGACAACAACGCCTGCTAAGGAGTGTTACGAAACTGGAGTTAGAGACCTGCTCTATAAAATCCACAAGCGTTACACTTTGTTGTATGGTATTATGGATGTGGATACATGTTAGATAAACCTTCAGTCGTGACGACTCGGTCCGCCATTACTGATATGAGTTTTGATTCAGGTGAACGCGACGAGAACCTCTTGGTATTGTACGACGACATGAAGCTGTCTTTCAACGGTCTTCTGTCTCGGATCCTGGTGGCACAGGAGGTATCTGAGGAGGCTTACGTCGACCGGACTCTACAAGTATTGGAATTCGGTTATCGATTGGACCAATGTATGGGTCTAGAATCCGATCAAGCAGACATTAGATGTGCTGCCTCGCAGGAGCAGGACAGGACACTGCCGTCACAGCTGGCTCACGATAAAAGCAAGTATATGGGGACCAAGAAGCATATCAAGATGCTACTATCCAAGAACAAATCCAGCAAGACTCGCGGGGTCCTCTCTTCGGTTCAAAAAGCAACCGGGTGGTGGAAGTCAAAGACTGTCGTTCCCAAATCCCTCGAACATTTTACCTGCAATTGCTGCCCTAAGAAACCCAGGAAGTTTAAGAATCACTCTGACTTGCGGTAATTCCTGTCTTCACTCCATTTTGCGAGGCATTCCATTAATCCCCAAACTAGTGCGCATGAATCCGAGCAACTCGACTGCCATTTAAAGAACAAGGCGGAGGTCAGACGGCACGAGAATGCTGTTTATCTACCCTTGTATTCTTGGTCGTGCGCCGCACTCATCAGTTTTCAGACCGCGTTCGGTCCGTCTCGCGATATGTGCGGGTACTGCGGCAAAGTATTCACAAATTACCCCCAGGTAGACTGGGATGGTCGGTTCGAGCACCTGACGACCGTGCACAAGTTCGGCGAGTGCAACAATGCGAAGAAGTTCTACCGCGCCGACCACTTCCGGCAACACCTGAAACATAGCCACGCTGGGACCAGCGGGGAATGGACCAATATATTGGAAAGCGCTTGCATGAAGGAACAGCAGCCCAAGGACGGTAAGACTGCTGTATCGTCCGGTGCTAGCAGTGGAGCAATATATAGCACCTAAACCGCCGTGTCGTCCAAGTCTCTTGGCAAGGCCCTCAGTGATGAATGAAAATTCATCTGCCACATTACACTGGAATGGGCCATAAGGAGCGGAATGCTGTTAGGATCCTACCTAGGTAGTTAGTTAACGTTAGTTGTTACTGATGACGTTCGTAACTGAGACGTAAGGCTCTCTATATGTTAAGGTACCTTGGGGTCTTAGGACAACACTACATAGTAATATGGGCAGCTGCGGGTTGCGGCCTGTTCTACTAAGGGTTATGTGGCCTATAAGGAGATATTGCTTCATAGGCTGCTTCTTTAGAGAACCGGCTTAGGGTACTTGTTCTTCTAGCCCTGGGGGTAGTTGAGTAGATATAGCCCCACTTGTATCTCTAGAATCATAACAACCAGTCATAATCTAGACTATAACAGACATCAATATGCAAGTGCTTGAAACAATATAGCTACTACCAACTTATGCAAGCACAATATAACCAATAAAAAGGTCGTAATTTCGCTATTGCTCTGGCCGGCCCAGCACCGGACTCCCCGGCCCCTTCAACCGCCATACTTTAAGGTCCTCGGCTTTCAGCCAAGCTCGGACTACGATATATCAAATGAATGTGCATTCTATAATCCCCCTTTTGGTTGGGTCTCGGTGACCCATTGTCAGCTGAAGAGTCCCTTGTATGAGCGGCTGTTGCCGGGGTCATAGGAGGTATTCAGCGGCGAGCGACCTCAACCATCAAGTTAGGTAGATCCGTGGGTGCTGCAGCCATCTTTCCTTTTGGTTAGCTGAGTTTTATTAACAAACCAATCGAGGGTAATGGAAACGTTCCTTAACCCGGGGCGTCCGGACGAACTGTCAATGGAGGTGGAGCGATACGGAAGGTTCTGCGCCCTTGAATAGCTTGATATGTCTGTCAGATGCAGGACTGTTTGCATTCAGATTCTAACAATGCAGTGGTGGCTTTTACTTCCTATTCCTATTCCTATAGGAGGATGTTGGTGGATCGTTACAAGATGTCTGCAAGAGAGGATAAATAGCCGAGGTGGGGATAATAAGCCGACATTATCAGTAGTAGTAATATTGGGATTGGCCAGTGGTTTTCTGTTGTTTTATTCTTGTTCATATTACCAAAACTTATTCATGCCTAAGGTCGCATTGGTAGGAGAAGGGGGTGTGCTTATGGTCTGTCCGAGGAAGTTCAGCCAGCCCACAAACTTATTCCTGCCTCACTCTCAGTCTCCAATAAGCAAGCAGTAATTTAGTATCTCTTGTCGTTCCATTGATCCATTTAAAAGCCATAGCCACTTGTTTCCTGCTCTTTCTCAGTTTTTCTTTCACCACCGTCGTTTCGTTGAGCTGATCGCCCTTCTCTGTCTCGTACATTGTAGGTACCTATTCGCTGCGTCCTCTGACCGGAGCTAACTGTTATATTGTCTGATAGCAAAATGACTTACATTCTCCCCGTGGCGATCGTCAATGAGACCAATGAGGTCCTCACGGTAGTTGAGAAGACGTGCTGGTATTACGCGAATGGCGGCACTTGGACCGAAGAAAAGTGCGACAAGCTTGTCCTCGAGATGGGTGGGAGCGGCACATCAGGCATGCTTCGTATCAAGACCTCATCAGGCACTACTTTCAGTGTCATTGTGGGTTACCACAATTACGACTTCTGGTGCGATGCGCAAGTGAATCTGCATGACGATGATACGGCAGTGAAGCTGCATCCCGAGTACTACAACGGAGGGATTCTATCTCACGAGGCGCGACCTATCACTGAACGCACGACTTCAGCCGGGAGAACGGTGAAAGTCTACTTGCAGGCCTTGCCATGTGGTCGACCACCTGTTATTATCACCTATTGTTGAAGAAGCTGGAACTTCCGGGAAGGGTCGACTCCGACCAGAAGCGGGATTATTTCTGTAAGATTGAGTGAAAGCGTCGCTTTATTTGTACTGAACTGGCAATCTTGGCTTGTTATCTCTCTCATCTTGTTTGTTCCCTTTCGTAGGATAATGTAGAATTGAGCGGACCTAGGTAGTTAAGGTATTGATTGGTGTCAGACTCAGAGTGATAACAGAGAACCCTGTTTGGATAGTCCACTATAATCGCGAGTAGCCCTTTTCTCCAGCAGATCCTACAATGAATTCGTAACTTGAATCACTATTATACCGATTCCTTTTTTGAGCGCTAAGGATGGCATTAGATCCTCACCTTGCATATTCCAATCTGTACGTTGTAGAGATTCATCGGCAATCACTGCCTACTTTAACCTAATAAGCTAATCGCCGAGTCCTAGGTCCTAGCCCGTCATACCTAGTGCATAATTCCCCACCAGTTGTTGATTCTACATGGGCATGGTTACTTTCGACCCTTGGTAGTTAGTCTGCGTAATGGTCAAAGCCCCAGAAGAGCTAATGACTACTCGCTAGTCACTGCTGCTTGCTTGCTTACTCTCCGCGGGATTTACTTTCGAGTCCGTATACTTTGTTTGACCTACTTTCCGATATCTAGGAACCCCGAAGCCCCTCTATCCCTCCAATATTATCAAGTTAACGTAGGACTCTTAGAAGACGGGATACTTATACTGGCCGCTTCTACCGACTAAATACCCATGTTGTCAACGGAGTTTACCGGACCAATGTAGAGCCTAATAGAATGCCCATCCAACCCTGGTAGTTCCGTAGGATATCCAGAAACCTTGGCATATGCAAGTGATCATTTCCAAACCCGCCTGCAGAATCTCGGCACTGCCAGCGCATACCCCCACAGAGCTGAGTCGTTCAAAATTAACGGCGACGCCGAAGACCTGACAACCTGAGAACCTTTACACAGACAATTCGACGGACCCGAACAGGGTCTAGACCTGGTACTTCCGCCCCAAGACGCTGTCTTTCCTAATTTCGGACACAACCTGCCACCTCACCCAAGCCTGATAAAAGAGATACTACACAGAGTGAGTGATTCTGTCTTGAAAAACAACAAACCAGCGGAAAGACACAGTTCTATCACTGGTGAGGGATTTCCGCCGTTCGCTGCAAGTACATAAATGTGGCAGGCGTGTGTAGCGGGGGAGCAGAAATATATCAATCACGAAGAGATACTAAACGCGTTACCTGGAGAGGAGTGTGGGAAGTGTGCTTCAGAAGGTTTCAGTCAATGGTCGGCGCGCATGCACAGAGAAATTAAGGCACATATAATGTGGTCAAAATACGAATATATATTCAGTAGCGCTCCAACCAGGCCTGGACACACTCCCATCGAGAAATCATATCTTGAACTTCACCCACCCCGTCTGCTGCATTGCGATGGCTAAGTAAACGTAGCAGATTAGATCTTTCTAATCGCTGTAATAGTCCAATGCTGTCCCGTATGATCTCCATCTCCCATAAAGGGTTCGTGTGTATCAGAGTATGTGTCAAGGCGAAGGTTACCAGAATATGCATTCGATAGTCTCCACGTGCTGTCACCCCAGCCGTCTAGCGTCCACAGCTGGCCTGAGTAATTCCCCTCCGTCGCCAAATGCGGCTTGGTCTTGTCGTTTCCGTACACATCCAGGGCCCTGTTTTGCCCAAGAAACATGCTGCATATCTTGTACGTCCCGGAAGATGGCTGCGGAATAAATTGCCAGAATTGGCCACTGTAATTGCCACAAGGTGCCATTTTCAGACGTCCCTCTGTGTTGCCCACGCCATCATTTTCCACATCGAGGGCGATCGAGGTGCCGAGATAGGCATTTGTGAGCCGGTACCAGGTGCCAGGATCGATGGTAGTACTGATATAGCTGCAGCCTGCATTGGCGTTGACATCGGCGCTCATCATACTGTTGGACTTTATAAATATATCAGCTCCGAAATATAATGCCCGCCTAGGAAATGCTCTAAGTTACCTGTGATGAACTGCTGGGTAGATACTAAGGGCTCAATATTGCAATCTGAGTGTCCAGACAAGACTCAATGTTCAGGTATATCAAGGCTGTGTTGGGTTCTGACTGCTGACCGTTCAAATTCAAAAGACGAGCGCACTCTTTATATATATGTGCTATGTACTTCTTGCTCGCTAGTTTCTATTTCGCCCGGGAACCCCGCAATATTTTGGGCGTTTTCTATATGAGCTGAAAGTGGTCACTATGTGGCAGACGCTAATTTAGTAATACGCATAGAGTTAGCGACACTTGTTTAGGCATCATATATTCAGATTCCGTTGTGGGACCAGTTGGAAGTAAAGCGCTGACAGACGTGTTACTATTTGTTGACTGCATACAGAGGCGTAGCTGCGAAAGTGCTGAAAAGTGTAGGTTAATTTCGACACAGTTCTTCCTCATCTTAATTAGGTTAGTTATATACGGTCTGCCGGGGAACACCGTTGTCGCTCGCCCTAGAGGTTAGAAGAGGCAAATCTAGAGAGATAGATTAGCAATGACCCTTTATAGAATAAGAGAGAGATTTCTGTCTAGAGCGGGCGTGGCTCGGTGTCGATGCGCACGGTGAGAAAGTAGGGCCCCTTCAAGGGTTCAATAAGACGGAAGGATACAATTGACCGCAGCTTCCTATTGAAGATGATGAATTCAACGAAACAAAAGTAGGAAGGAGAAGTGGGCTGCAGCTGAGCTCCGTTAGCCAGACCAAACCCCTCGACGCGGCCTTACAAATGAGTCAGGCAGCTGTAAATATTTCAGTATTGATGACACTGCTGTTGACTGTTGACTGTGTCCTAGGAGGTGGCTGAGCTGAATGATTGTATCTCCAGCGCTTGTAGGCACGCCACAAATATTCCATACCCCCAGGACTAAAACGCCCACAGAGTCAGCTGAAGATCACTTCAGCAGGTGTAAGCATTTCATTGCCCAGGTGGCATATCATCCTCGAAGTGGTTTAATATAACTGAAATTCTTTTTGTCGTAGGCCCCACGTAATATATAGACTCTATGCCTTGTTGTTTTGCGCTATTGTACTCGACAGCGTTATTTAAGAGGAGAACGAGACCAGAAGACCTTATACCTCTAGACATAGAGCACGGTGAAAAGTGGGTGCCATTAAATGGTGACCGCCAAGCGCTCCTTCAGGTATGAACTGAGCGTAGACTAACTGCCTAATAGATACCCTTTTGAGCATTTAGCGAGCGACTAGTGAGCATCTAATCACCATCAGTGAGCACTCACTAAGCGTTCATCGGACCAACTCATCACAAGATGGCTCTGAGCAGCTCACTGAGTCTGACCCCGGACAGAAACTCACGGAGCCTGACAACAAGTATGCTCATAAGCGGCAGCTAAGGTAAAAAAGGCCCGAGGAGATATGGTACATCTTGTTACCTAGGTATGTACGATGTAGGTACCCGTGGATGTTAGCGACGAGCGCGCCACGTGATGTGCTTGTGCACACGCTTGTGCACGGGATCTGCACAACCACACCGAGCCTCGGTCGTCAGAATGCGGAGAAGCCATTCCATCCCCTCGTAGATAATTGATCCTGATACATAAACACCAATATAGTCCAATGCGTATTCCCAAATACATTCTCTGATAATATATCTCTTTGTTGACTCGTTCATTATGGCGTACAATTCACCAAATCCCATTCCATTCTCAGAGCCGCCTTATATTCGTGGCCTCCCTTCTCCCTACATTACGCCTGCCCACCGTCGCTTCCAACAAGCATGCCGTAAATTCGCAACAGAAAACTTGATTCAGCATGCGTTGGAGTGGGAGCGTGAAGGAACAGTTCCTGAGCATGTTTTCCACACGTTCTGCAAGCATAATATGCTGTTGCCCAACATGCCGGCCCCATTACCTGTGGATTGGTTGAAGCGCCTGGGAATCAATGATATCCTGGGAGTCAAGGTCGAGGATTGGGACTACATCTACACCGGAATTTACTGTGATGAGGTATGCTATGAAAATTGTCTGACTATATATAATCGCAAGGTAATTGACTGGTTATTTGCAAATAGATGGCCCGGTCTGGTCTCAGTGGCCCTAGTGGCTCCCTAAATGCTGGGTTCGCTTTTGGAATTGCACCAATCTACAAATTTGGTAGCACTGAGTTGCAAGAGCGGTTCTTGCCCGAACTGCTCACAGGTAAGAAGCGAGGCTGTATTGCCATCACGGAACCCGAGGCCGGGAGTGATGTCGCAAACATCACCACAACTGCTGTCAAGAGCGCCGATGGTCAACACTACATCCTGAACGGATCCAAGAAGTGGTGAGAGACAATTCTGCAATAATAATAAAGCTGCCAGCTGATCGCAATATCCAGGATCACGAATGGTATTTGGTCGGACTATGCTACCATGGCGGTGCGCACCGGTGGACCAGGAGCCGCAGGTCTTTCCGTTCTGGTTGTGCCTTTGAAGGGCCACCCCGGCGTCTCGATGCGCCGACTTAAAGTCTCAGGTCAGATCACAGGCGGGACCACATACATTGAGCTCGACGACGTCAAGGTTCCTGTGTCAAACATCATTGGCAAAGAAGGGGACGGCATGCGTATCATCATGACCAACTTCAACCACGAGCGACTTGTTATTGCTGTTGGGGTCACTCGCCAAGCTCGTGTGGCCCTTTCTGCGGCTTTCTCGTACTGTCTGAAGCGCGAGGCTTTCGGAAAGACGCTAATGGACCAACCCGTGGTCCGCCACCGTCTTGCCAAGGCAGGCGCTGAACTTGAATCTATGTGGGCGTGGGTTGAGCAGATCTTGTACCAATTAGTTCACCTCAGCAAAGAGGAAGGAGATCGTCAACTCGGCGGATTGACGGCATTGGCTAAAGCAAAGTCTGCTATGGTTTTGAACGAGTGTGCCCAAACAGCCGTTTTGTTGTTTGGGGGCAATGGATTTACTAAAACTGGTCAGGGTGAATTGGTCGAAGGTATGCTCACAGGAGTATCAGTATGCGTTTGAAACAAGCTAACCACGTCTCTAGCTATTCTTCGCGATGTTCCTGGTGCCCGTATTCCAGGTGGCTCAGAAGACGTGCTGCTCGATCTGTCTGTGCGCCAATTGGTCAAGCTCTATCAGGCTGAAGAGAAGAAGCTCTCCAAGAACGCCAAAATTTGATTGGCTTATTCACAAAACCTTTGGTCTTTGAGGAGTATCACTTATCCGGCTGTTTCGGCTAATATACTCGAACTTCCATTTATGTCCATAGACAGACCAACGTTACCTTCTATTAGGGGTTCTTTTATTACAACTGAGCATAATCAGCCTATACTCAAAATGCTAAGCATTCTTAGGGCTTGTAGTCTCTCCACTAGTTCCCACTCCACCTATCCTCGAAGTCGCACGAACTACCGTGTCTTGTATCTCGTCCAAAAAAGACCCGATATTGCACTCGTCTTAACCTGCAGACGTATGCGAAACACGAGACGTCATATAATATCTCCCTGGATCTTAGATCAATTATAGTCATACAGACCTTTACGCCATCATGGCCTTTGCATTTGAAAGCTAGAATATCTTCTCGCATTTTGAGCAATTCTACCATAATCTAATAGCAACGGCAATTGGCGCTCTTCCCTGCTCAAATAAGAGCGTATCTCCAAGGAAGTCGTCTAAATTGGACTTTCATCCCTGTGCACAATCCACCGGGGTAATACTACATGGTTTGAGTTCGGTTTGCGTCTCGTGAGGAACCCTTGAACTTCGTGGGCTTCCTGGTAGTCTTTTTTTTGGCTTTCCTTCGGGACAGTGTTCTCGTGAGCTTCATTGGTTTCTTGTATTTCTAGGCTTTTCTCGTCGACCAGCTACTTTCCACCTGAGATGACTTCTTTGGTGGAGCTGTCCTTGGAGCTGTCCTTGACAAAAGATTCGCTTGAAGATTCGCTTGAAGATTTCCTCGAAGCTCCCCTTGCAGTCATTCTCACTCCTATCAAGTCCTCCAGTACCGGATACATCCCTGTCGCGGGCAAGTCCAGTACACACTTTCCATCAACTACTTGGTCTGCACGAGCTCCGTGCTCCAAGAGTAGCTCTATCAATACAGTGTTGATCTGACGTTGTTTTTTGCCCTTTTGATGAGGCTACGAAGGAGGACTGCTAGTGAGAACTAGCATGGAGGGAAAATCGGGAAGAAGATGCGTGCTATGAATCTATGGAAAAACAGGCTGTATATGAAGCCTGTACTAACAAAGACATAGCAAACTGACAAAGCAAAGGCTCAGTCTGCACAAAGGGACAAAGGCATAAAGACATGCCGTACCATGCATGTCAACACACCCCCCCAGACTGAGCATCAAAAGCCAAAATCAATCTGGTTCGCATAGTAAAAATCATAGTAAAATGTATAGTAAAAATTGCAGTAATAACATAGACAAAGACGCAGTAAAAAGCAACTCAGTATGACAATTTAACCCGTCTTTTCCTTCTTGCTGACCAGCAGTTTTCGAAGTCTTTCGAAGTCGACTTTTGGCAGTGCTTTTGTTAAAGCATCTGCCGGATTTTCCTTGCTGTCGATAAGCTGGATCTCGATCTGCTTGGTCTTTATAGCATGTTTCACGAACTAGTATTTGACATCCAACCACTTGGTTCCTTTGTTATGTAAATCCTTGTTGAGAATGGCAACGGCATTGTCGCTGTCAGTACGAATTGGAATTGGAATCGGAGTTGGCTTCGTGTCATCTAGTAAACGCAGCTGGATAAGGATCTTTTTCAAATAAAGACCTTCTCTCACTGCTCTATCGAGAGCAATATATTCAGCAATAGTGCTTCCTATGGCAACAATGTCTTGTTTCCGTGAGCTCTATGAAATTGGCGCTCCAGTATAGTAAAAGACATATGCTTCTATTGATTTCCCATCTTCGCAGTCGTTAAACGAAGAGTCAATATAGCCAATCAGTGTTAAATTGGATTTTGCTAGTTGTATCCTATAACTAGGTGCACCTTTCAGATAGCGTAGTAGTTGGGAAAGAGCATCAAGATCTTACTTCCTAGGATTTGCAGTTCTTCTCTACAGTCTGTTTATAGCAAAAGCGATGTCGGGTCTTGTGCGTATGCCTAACCAGGCAACCTTGCTAACATCTTCTCCAAAAGCTGCTTTTTCGGAGGAAGACACTATTTCCGAGGAAGAGACTATCTGAGAGACCGTGTCAGTCTCTGTTGTAGTTGTAGAGAAAGGCGGTTGATAGGATGACTTTATAGGCAGGTATGTTGATAAAACCTTGCCTAGACTCGCTGTCTATAGTAGATCTTCGAGATATGCAGCTTAGTCGACAAAAATGGTCGATAAAGAAAAAATTTCATTGGATAGAGATCTGGTCAAACTGCTTCCTAGGAACCTTATAGGTTCACCAACCACCTTGATTTTGAAGGTGATGTTGTCTTTAAACCATTGGATTTGTCGTTTATCCAAAGCAGCGCTCAATGTGTCGTCAATATAGAGCAAAAGCTAGAGATTTCTCTCTCTATATGTGAAGATGCATCTTTCATCTAGAAGCTCTTCGAAACCTAGTCTTTTTAGCTCCTCTTTTAGCGTTTTATACCACAAATTTGCTAATTGCCGAAGTCCGTATAATGCTTGCTTTAGTATACAGACTTTGCTAGCTCCTAATTGGTCTAGCCGGAAAGGGGATTCTAACGTCGAAGAAGGAGTGTAGTATCCGGTTAGTGGTCTCATGAAAATGCATCTCTTATCAATAAGTGCATTAAGATATGTAGTGGTATAGTCAATTTGCTCCCAATACATATTTCGTATAGCAACCATAGATAGAAAAAGTCTGGTGCTTTCGGGTCTCGCAACCGGTGTATAGGTTTCGTCAAAATCGAATCCTAGTCGCTGGCGGTTGCCGTACATGACCCATCTTGCCCTCATCTCTGTGATAAAATCTTCCTTGTCACATTTAAGGTCGTAAACCCATTTTCCTAGCAAGATAGTGCTTCCTTTCGGCGGAGTGTCCACTAGCTAGTAAGCTTGCGCTACTTCCAATTTGGTGATCTGGTTGTTCATGGCATCCTGCCATAGATCTTTCTCCGGGGAATTTAGCGCTTCCTTGTAGTTACGGGGAATCTTCACTTGCTATGTCTTCAGACCTTCCGGGATAGTAGCAAAAGCAATACCAATGGCGGATAAAGCTCTTCCATATGCATCCCATTGTTCTTCGTCAAATCTTCTTAGTGGGATTCCTACAGTTTGGCGTCTTGACTGCCTTGTCTATGGTGTAGGAGTAGCTATAATTGGATCCGGGGAAGAAGAAGAGTCTATGTCCGGTCTTCTGTCTCTCTCTGATGGAGAAGGGATAGTTCCTACGCTTGGTGATAGAGTCTATAAACCTGTCGATGTTCCTCTCATTAGGGCTTTCCCTTTCTCCGCCTGTGTAGGTGTTGTGAAGAGAGTATTTTCTTCTTCTTCATCCAGTTCCTACACTCTAGCATCCAATGGTGGGAGATGAACTGGTTGTTGAACTGGTTGTTGAACCTTACTAGTAGTAATAACTGGCGAACTAACACCCCTATAAGAAATAGGGGGAGGTGCATCGATAGTTTATCCTCCAGTGATAATATCCCTTTCATCATAGTGAGGAATACCCTATCTTTGCTCCCAAAACACAACATCTCTGTGTCTGGAGACCTTCTTAGTTTTAGGATCATAAATCCTATAGATATGACCATTGTCACCCTCGTATCCAACGAGGTGGCCAATCCATGCTCTAGCTTCCATTTTCTGGCTTTGAACGCGCTTTTCCTTCGGGATATGAACATATGCTTTTGCATACCATGCTCGAAGGAAGGAAAGAGAGACGTTCTCCGGGGATCTCATATTCAATGATTTCCTCCATACCATAATAGGAGCTTAGTGATAAATCTGATCTCCCTAAGCTCTATATTTTAATATCGGCTTTCTTAGTCGATTGATGATATATGCAGCTGTATTAACAGCTTCTGGCCAGAGTTCTTATAGTGCACCTGCATCGATTCTCATAGTCCGAGCGATTTGTAAAAGATAAAACCCAGAGAACTCGGAAACACCGTTTTGCTCATATGCATAGGGAGCTGACAAAGTGACTATTATATGCATTGATTTAGCCCATTTGGTAAAAACCGAGAATTCCGTTCCGCCATCAATTCTCCATTCCTACGGCCAGCATCCCATTTTCTGGTGCATCTCCTAAGCAAATTTCTGGAGAACTGGAGAAGCATCCGCTTTAGTAGCTAGATATAGTGTGAGCCGGTATCTGGTTGCATCGTCCGTAATGATCATAACATGGTTTCTGTCATATTTGCTAGCATTAGATTTCGCATCTGGATTAAATCCAGGAGGAGATACAGGTTGTAGATCGATATAAAACATATAGCCTACTCTGGTTGCTCTCGCTTGCTAGGAGCGAGATACAATCCGCTTTGATTTGCCGAGTTTACAAGCCTCACAATTGAATTCTTCATCCTACATATCATAACTAAGGTCGGTATAGTTGATTTTTGTAGCATGACTACTAGCATAGCCTAGTCTCCGGTGAGCTAGTTCTGATGAAATGACAGCTATACCGAGAGCTTGGGAAGCGAGTTATAAAAAGGGAACTCGTTGGTGCATTCTAGTATAGCCAATAAGCTTGTCGTATTCATCATATAAAGCTCCAGTCTTGCTATTCTACCAGATTCCTAGCTGTTTTTCGGCAGTCCTAAGTGAAAACAGATTGTACTATCCACCCTTCTTATAAATATAGTGAATGCTAATTTAATAGCAAGCTAGTGTCGTTCGGATAGCTACTTCCTAAGCTGCATACACAATATCATCTCTAAGGTGGAGAGTCAAATTGACAATACCATAAGCATCCGCTTTAACTTTCTCATTGCCGGAGGTCCACCATTCATATTCCTAGCCAGCTGTATAGGCCTATATGGTAGAAAAAGCAGTTTCGTCACTGTAAATGTGCTCCGAAGCGCCAGTATCTAAAACCTATAGATATCCTAGAGCTGTAGCAGATAGCTGGATTGCAATGAGAGCATAATCTTGCTCTTACTAGGCTCCAGCTCTGGATTGCTGGATAACCTCTTTCCCTTCTTTTTGGAGGGAATCAGTAAGGTCCATACCTACGTCATCCTCCCGGATAGCAGTCTTTGCCATCACGTTTTCACCATATCGGTTCTCTACTATATCATAAGAAGGATTGAAACCTTCTTTGCAGAAATTGACATTGATAGATGTTATAATAAACCTAGATGCAGATCCGGCATCTAGTGTAGAGAGATTCGCCTAGCGGGTCCTATCTGTTTGGGATCCGTATATAGGCTGAATTTTGTCTTGCTTGAATTCAGTGCTATTAGATACCACATTTGGCGCACTTGTCGATTTCTTGTAAATCTATAAACCTAGCGATGGAATCCAACCTAGATAGCGAAGCTTAGGATATAGATAGAAACATCTGCTCACTCCGTGTCTCTTGCCGTAGTAAGAGTAGTTTCCGTTATCACTTCTCTCTGGTTTGTGCGCTAACCACTTCTTTGTATGCTCCTCGGCAGATACACCCTTTAGCGGCCTATTCGTAAGCGTAGTGTTGTTGTTGGTGTTCGAATTGGAATTGGTAGCCGGTGTAGAAGAAGATCCGGATAGATTGGGAGATCCAGATAGATTGGTTATACGCTTCTTAAAAGTAGAGAGAGCGAGAGAGTCTACATTGCTAGATTTGATATAGTCTAGAATAGCAGTACTATACCGATAAAAATCGATAATAGTAATTATCTTCGCCGGTTTCTTAATCGCGTTAAGCTCGTTATCTTTTATAACGATAAAACCGCTAAGTTCTAGTATATCACTAAGCTCTAATAATATAGTTTCTAAAGCGTAGTATAGGGGAAGTTCTCTATTTAGGTTATAGATAGCTTTATAACGAAGCTTTATAGTATAAATAAACTCCTTATTTATTATAAATTGACTCCGAGATAGCTTCTTGAAATTTCTCACAGCTGCTTTTAAAGCACCATAACCTTCACCCTTCATATACTTCTTCAATTCGGCAAGAAAGTCGTCGGCGAAACCAATTTTTGATCCACGAGCATTAATCTCCTAAACCAGGGTGTGGTCCATACTACTCGTCATCTATATCCTCACTTGTAGGGAGAGAGTATGCCATTTCTCTCCATTTAGATCGTTAACAGCGGGCCATAGGATGTCGGTGTTAATCAGATTGTGAAGTTTGTGGCTCCGTAGGACCTTTTCCACTTAGTCCATCCAGTTGTCGAAATCGGTTCGTTCTTTCAGCGGTGGGGTGAGTTTGTAGAGATTGAAACTCCCTACTTCCGGTAGACCAACAGCTTGGTCTGCAACAATGACATCTTACTTGGCATACTAGTCTCGGTCTACTGGTTGGTTGGAGGATTCAGCCATCGTGGCTGATGAAAAATGAATGCACTTCTTTGTCAAGGATAAAGAGATAGTACTCCGTTAAGATACTCTCTTTGTAAAAAGTGATAAAGAAGTCAGAAATGCACCCCTCTTTAACAAAGGGTATATACAAATCAAAAGTGCACCCCTCTATGTCAAAGGGTATATGCAACAAAAAGTGAGAGATATAGACCTCAAATCTATTCTCCCAATGAAGCAAGAAATAGCCTATCGACAGTGCTATTCTTGATGGTGAGGCTCCCCCGCGGGGAGATGCTCATGTAAAGTAAGGATAGATCTACTAGATCTAAGCAAAGGGGAAAATGGAGGGCGTCATAACCTGATGAGGCTACGAAGGAGGACTGCTAGTGAGAACTAGCATGGAGGGAAAATCGGGAAGAAGATGCGTGCTATGAATCTATGGAAAAACAGGCTGTATATGAAGCCTGTACTAACAAAGACATAGCAAACTGACAAAGCAAAGGCTCAGTCTGCACAAAGGGACAAAGGCATAAAGACATGCCGTACCATGCATGTCAACACCTTTTGCTTTCGCAAATTGGTTTTCACAATCCTATGAAGAGCCATGGTTCCCTTTTCAACGTGGCAGCGAGTCCTCGGTCCTGGTTTCAAGGCCTGTGCAAAGATGTCCGGATCCCCAAATCTGATACCAAGTGGTGGTTCTCTTTTCCAGTTCCGTATGTTAATATCGGCACCAGATCTCAAAAGCAATTCCACGAATTTTTTTTGGGCCTTCTTATTTCCTAGGAAGGCGTTGTGGGCAAAAGAATCGTGAAGGGGAGTGTTTCCTCCCGAGTCTTGCGCATTTAAGTCAGCACCATAGTCGAGAAACAGACGGAACAGTTTCTTCATCGAAATCCATGGCCTCCTAGTCATCCTGTGAAGACAGGTAGGCAATTCATCCCCGTATTGGAAATTTGGATCTGCCCCGTGAGCCAGCAGCAACGAGGTTATATTGACAAACTTCTTGTCTCCTTCGGGTGGTGGGTTATTCCATGTCTCCGAGCTCCAAGTGTCACATTCCAGGGCACGTCCCAGGGGACAAATACCGCTTGAAACAAGGTCTACATGAGCTCCATGCTGGAGGAGTAAGCTGGTCATGTTGAAGTCTCCTAGTCTCACAGCATATTGCAACGCGGGCATATCTGTGTCGAGATTGACTTGGGCTCCATTGCGCAGAAGGAGCTCTGCAATATTCGTATGACCAGATTTGGTGGCACAGAGTAAAGGTGTGTTGGCCCACATGTAGTACCGGGGGCACAGTTTCATGTTCACATCTAGGTTGTTTTGCGATATCATGCGCTGGACCCCCGATTCAAACCCTCTTTCTATCAACCATTGCAATGGATGATCTCCAGCGTATTTGCGTTCATCCTTGTCTTGCTTGTACAGGGGATGGATCACGATATCATGAAGCATACGATTGCATCGTAGGAGTGACAGCATATCTTTGCGCCGTGGCAGATACGAGACAATAAGATAGATTACTTCGATGGGCAATGAGTCAAGAGACATTTTGAAAGGAAAGTAGAACTCTGTCCACGACAAGAGGGGTATTTTACAGTATATATCCAAGTCGAGCAGTTGTATGTAATGATTATCATTTCAGTAAACCGTTATTTAGCTCCAAAGTTTCTCGAGATGGTGAGCCTACTATGACTCGATGAAGTACCCGGGTACACTTTTCCATATACTAACCATTGATTTATATCTATTCGAAGCGTTGAGTGCGCAGTTATCTTTGAACAGTAATTTTTTGCTCTTTGAATAGGCGTTGTGAAGTATAGCATCGCTATATGTATTTGATCATCCTCTACAAGCATTGACGTGACTGTCGATCATATATACAAGTGTAAGCTTCATGTCAACCTTGGGATGGATAACTAGAGGAACCTTGTCTCTCCATGGAACATCCCACTAGTGGTTACTCCTCTCTCGGGGGAATATATTGGATTCAATCCTAGAACGTATCGGCTGAGACAGTTTCATGAACAACCAGGCATAGTATGGGCATGATGACATTGGAATAATCCCCCGTGCAATCCAACGATTTCTTAATCAACATTCAATCAAGAATGCCTCTCCGTCATTTCCAAGACTCAGCACATCTGGTTATACATGACCACTTCGGTACTCTTGCTTCAGCAGCACAACATATCCGATAGGTGCATAACTTTAGTAAAGTGGGTTTATTAAGAATTTGACTCCCAAATAAACTGCTCGTCTGAGTTGGTACGAGTTATTTAATGATACATAAATTGGACTTCTCGATATTGCTCAAAATTCGAGTAAACATGCAGTTGACCATTACGTCAAAACAAAACTGTGTCGTGTTTTTCCCCTTTTAGAGAGCCACGGCTGTAGAGCAGAAAATAGTGTAGCACCAGAGTAGGTCAAGAGGGCACTGGCCAGAGTCATCCGCGTAGTCTGGACACCGTATTCAAGAAGCAACCCGATCATAGCATCCGTCTCACTGAAGTCATACGGACATCTCACTCTACCTTCATTCATAGCCTCCAAGTAGTCCTGAAGCTCGTACCGAAGCGAGTCGGTGCTTGGGTCCTCCTCAAACTAACTGGTTAGCCCGTCCGTTATAAGATAAGTCGAGGAGCTGAGCCCCCTCTTTGCCATGGCATTGGACTTTGGCACCCGCATCGAGAAGCGGCCTCGCTAGGTTTATCTTTCATGGGAACAACATTGCATGCTCCAATGGAGTCCTCAATTCTCGGTCCCTCGCGAGCATGTCGGCTCCTCGGTTTAGGAACGATTTGAGCGACTGGTTATGCACACATTATTGTGCATTACTGTGCACAAAGTCGCGCTTACCAAATGCAGTTTAGCTCTTCCTCGGGATGACGAAAGGCACTGCGCCTAGATGGATTCTCGAGCTCCCACTGCATTCCCCTCTTGATACCTTATGCTGTACAAACGCGACGGACATCTACACTAACAGCAACTCCAGATATACAAACATGGTGAATGCCGCATTGATCGGTGGTACGGGGATGGTGGTAAGTGTCCATCCTGCAAGCAAAACTCCTCAATCTACTCGTCGCAAACTTCCCAAACATACTGGGCCTAGAACCTGAGCTAAAGTCGTATAACCGATAGGGCTCCCATATCCTCGCCAGCCTTATCTCCAACCCCACTGTAACCCGCGTTGACACCATCTCCCGTCGCACTCCGCCAGCTACTAGCGGCACGCCCCCAGCCAAACTCACCAACTTCGTGTCTGGCGATACCGCCACCTGGGCAAGCCAGCTCTCCTCCCTCACCCCGACCCCCAGTATCTTCTTTTCCGCCTTCGGAACCACAAGAGCAGCCGCAGGCGGATTCGAGAACCAATACAAAATCGAGCATGGGTTGAACGTCGAGCTGGCCAAGGCCGCGCATGAAGCTGGCACTAAGGTCTACGTGCTGATCTCCTCTACCGGTGCCAACAAGGATTCCAACATGGGTTATGCCCGCATGAAGGGAGAAATCGAGGAGGATATCAAGAAGATTGGCTTTGAGCACATGGTCATCCTACGCCCTGGGTTGATCGCTGGTACTCGTGAGGAGAGCCGGCCGCTCGAGGCTGGGATTCGGTTCGTTGCGAACTGGGCTGGCAAGCTGCACTCCGGTTTAAAAGATGGTTGGGCTCAGGAGGCGGATGTTATTGGCAAAGCTGCTGTCAATGCTGGTCTGAAGGCGTTGGAAGGTGATGTTCCTAAGGGCAGTGAGAAGGTCTGGACCTTGTTTGGCAGTGATATTATCAAATACGGCAAGGAAAGCTCGTCCTGAAGACCTCGATGCGTTTGAATGAGCTATGTCTGTTTTTAAACACACATTTGTATAATTCTTATGGTTTGGGCCTTATGACGTTATGCGGCTATGGACAAATTACTTGATTGCCTTGATCGAAATTTCAATATGACATGTATTTGGAAATGCCGAAGACACTGCATGATATGACCATTTATCGCCCGCAACAGTATGAACAGAGCATTCAATCCCGGTACGAAACATGAGTCCCATCCTCCTTCACATGAATACTACGGCCCTTCTTCGGCGACCCACGAGTGCTGGAAACGCCGCGATCCCGATTCCGATCAGGCCCTTCCTCACCCGGGTGCCTGTAAGAGCTGGCACCCTTATTGGCTGGGCTCATATTTAGAGGACTCTCCTTCTTGCCTTCTTGTCTGCTTTCCTCTTCAGTTGCCGCGAGCTCGCTCTCCGGTGCTGTGTTCGATGGGTCGAATGCAGAGGGGTGCTCGGCGACTTCGGCGTCCGTACCAGATTTGGCAGTCTCTGAGCGCTCCGGGTTCAATGTTTCACGGTCGAGCGAGGTCTGGCCCTTTTCGACCTGAAACAGAGGGGTTGTGCTGAAGGGCGTTCTTGTTGCTGTTGGGGTCGCAAGGGATTGGGTGGTGGTTTTTGAGACCTGGCTCCAACTGACTCGGGTGGCTTGCTGGCCGGCTGAAATAATGGTTTTCCACATTCTGTGAGATGTGGATATGAAATTCGGGGATGATTTCGGGCGCAGAAGTGAAATGGTTGGTGGAGATACCTTGTTGTGGTTGGGCTTGGGTATCGAGATTGTAAGTGTAATGAACTGGAGGAAAGCAATTTGTTAGACAGAAGGATTGCTTGTTATCATTATCAGGGAAAACCGATCAAAAGAAAGTCTTGAGACTTCTCGCTCTTCTCTGCGTTCCAAGTTCTGCAGGCCATAGGATCATATTGACGTCACTTGGCCAGAAACAGCCGGGCTAACCTAATCGGGCAATGAGCTTGCCCTAAGAGACCGGCCTTATACAAATGAAATGAAAGGCCCCTTAGAAGTCCCAGCTGCTAATTCGCGTTGGTCTGATATACCATGCTACTTGGATCTACATCGGGATCTTGGGATCAGCTGGCATGCCCATAATGATATATCATGTATTGCTAAAGACAAGGGATTGATGTGGAAATAGGTATCACCTGTTTGCAATCAATCGAATCGAAATTAGGAAAGAGATGGAAGGTTTTCATAGAGAGAGGCCTACGGCGACGTCGAAGGGCATCGTGTAATGTGAGAATGATATTGAGAGTAGCTGCAGCAGAGGCTAAACTAAAGCGGGGGGACTCTAGCGATGGAGTCCAATACGTGACTTGCAGTTGAGGCAGTGGCTGCCATTAACCACACACAATATCGTATCCACCATGTGGGCTCTAGGCTCGGCTACGAACGTACTTCTGGTCGACCGTCACACCACGATATTTAGGTCATATTCTGACGGCTGACGGGCCGCCAGCCGATCAAAGCATGTCGCTAAATGATGCATGGGAAGGTGACGTTGTTCTTTCCGGGCATCCCAGTAATAGGCAGAGGCGTTGTTGTAGAGGGGTTCGAGCGTGCGCGGTGAGCGGACTAACTCGAGAGCAGACTGGCCAGGATATTCGGCTAAAGCCTTTGCTAATTCATCAGTTTCCGTATGGGTCCACTTACTTCATTGCGGGATATTCTCAATTGTAGCATCGTAACGTTGTAGGAACAAATTCTTTCGTGGCTTGCAAGGAAGAGCCGGCAAGGGGGGGGGGAGGAGGAGGGGATCATAGCCTGCGTTTCGTTCATTCAAAGGTAGGGTACAAGGACGATGAAATGAATGGAGCCGGATGTTGGACCTTGTTGGAGCTAGAGAACAATTGGTTTGGTTATTCAAAGAAGGTTCTGAGGTTGCTTGGAGTCAACGGACTCTGAGAAGGTGTGGAAAGCAAGAGCAAAAGCAATATGTGTGCCCGAACTTTAAGTAGATAAGATTGACATATGAAGTAAATATGCGCTTGCATATATTAATAATATCCCATCAATGCCCTCCGGGTGTTGGGGCGGCCTAAATCAAATGCAATGTTAGGGTAATCCACACACAAACTCGAATTGACAACGTCCGAGGTGCCCCTGTCCGATCAATAGAATTACGAGGTAGAAGGGCTTCTTTGCAACGTAGGCAGTGGTAAATGATGCAGAAGAAAAAGAAAAGAAAATAGTGCCCCTAGAACGTGATTTGGTGCTGTGTTCACGACGTGTGCTGCAGGTAGAGCATCTGCATAGGGAGGTTTGACAATGATAATGGGGAACACGCGAATGCGAGGGCCCACTCAGAGAAAGTACGATCTACCAATGAGAGGTAGTCGTAGGCCTCATCCAACGCAAGTGCTGATGAGATGCACATGCCTTTTTGGAGTGGGGAAAGGTGTCGTTAGTTGCATACAACTGACATCCTGGCTAACGGTTGCCATTGGACGATTGGGCCGGCTGTAGGTGAGGATAAGTTGACCGGCCGACCAATCCCCGTACGCCTGACAGAATGTAGACAGTGGGCTTTTTTGCTGTCCAGCACCAAAGGCAGCATTAACCTCAGCGATTTGTCGCCGTCCAAAAGCACGCGTGGGTAGGGTGCGGGAGCCTCCGTTCACTTTCATATCACGGGACCAAAAGAGCCCGACGCTGTGGGAGCCTGTATGCGGGTCCCGGAATTCAATTTTAACGTTGAGGCACGGGCTTTTCTGGTTGATAGCGCTCAAAATTGGCCTGCGGTAACTCCAACCAGATCAAAAACGCTTTAGTATTTCACCCGGCAACTTCGCTTGTTGGGCAGAAACGACAACCATGCTTTTCCCAGACCCTCGGCCTGATCCTTGCCAGGAGAAACTTTGGTGCACTAGGGATGGGCGATGGGTTTCGGCGGTAAGACGAGAGACAAAGGGGGGGCACCGGAATTTGATTCGAGAGCTTTTTGGGGCTGGATGCAACCAGCTTGCCGCAGCGAAGGATAGATCCACCGAGTGTTATGGCCATATTGAGGCTGTGAGCCATCATCAGGGATGCCAGTTGCCAACTCAACATCTTGCCATGGATCATCTTCCTGGGTCCAATGCTGGGCGTGGTTGAGCGGCATTCCCCGACGATCGCTTGTCGTATTGGTGCATTTCTCAGAGGCCTCGACCAGAACGGCAAGCACAGAAGTCTGCAGGATTTTCCATTCCACATTGGCAATCAGTCATATTTCGTCATTGTCAATAACGTGAATGGCATCTGGCTCCCTGGTGGAGCTTGCATAGAATCCGTAAACGGCGATCCACGGCCTTCGAGCCAGCCATCGCTACCAGGAATTGACGCAGAAAGCCAGAAACAACGTGCCACGTCAGAGTCCCTGAGCTTTGGTGCAGCTGCATGTGGCTCGACAATATGTGGAATGTGTCACGGTTCGTGTCTGCGGCGAGCGCCGTACATCAATCCGATCCTATCATTTCCGCCATAAGGAGCAAGTGGATGATGGTGAACACACACATGAGCGGGCCAAATGCAGGATCCCTCTTTGCAGGAGTGAGAGATCAGCTGAACGAAAATGGATCTATCTGGCCTGCATCCCTAATTTTTGGGGTGTGGCACAATAAATTTCAATTGCGTGGACCGTGTCCTTGAACTCCAGTGCCAATGATAGGGCCGCGGAGACTCTAGCATTGCCACTTGAGTGAGGGCTATTGGCTGAAGCCACGGACCGGAGAAGTGCGGCAGGGTGGAAAGACGGCTAGGTCTGAATTTCGATGGACTGGCGAGTAAGGCTCGGCAGGAATAACACAAGAAGACAGGGGCTAATGGTTGCACCCACATGCTGAGACCCAATAAAGATTTCCATTATTGCCCAAATGCAGGAAACGTAGGAGCCATGAATTGGAGTGAAGGCAATAACTTGGGATGTGCATGCGTCTGCAATCACACTGACAGCAATATCGGATAGATACTTCTGCGGACAAAACATGGCGTTCGGCCAGAATCCCGTGTCAGTGCTCATGATAGATGAGGCATTGAGCCAATCAATAATTGCGGCTGTCGAAAAATTGCATCAAGATATAACAACCCATTGTGGTGGAGTCACAAGTGGCGTGCAGAGTCCCGTCACATTTGCGAAGGCAGTAGCTTTTCTCTTGCATGTAGACAGGGTTATCCCTGGGCATGAAATCCTGATTATTGCATCAATACGACAGCTGGCAAGCACCGGGACGGATTCGACCATGCAGGATCAGCCATGCAAAACGCAAGAGAATCACAGGAGTGCGAGTCCATGCGAACAGCATCCACATGAAAGCGGGGAGAGGCAGATGGCGACGGCATAATTGCAGTAGTTGAATCTAGAAACTAGAGGATTGCAGCCGTGAATTGAGGGATTTTCGGCCCATCGTACATCATCACCATGAGGAGGGACTCGCCACGGCTGAGGGTTGCATGCATCCATGAAGCAACCGGTTGTTCATAGTGGCTCCATTCGAGATACCATGGCCATCGTACTGTCTCCACTGCTTGGAGAACTGCTCCCAGCCAACCGGATCAACCGTCAGGCAGGTGCGATGTGAATCCACGGACTGGAACCACGGATGATAAGCCATCGGGCACTGACAAACGTCGATCAACAGTGGGACGAGCAAACATGGGAGAATAGAGCCATGGCATAGAAACTTCGTCCGAAACATAAATAAGCCTGTCAGCGCCCCCAGGATGCCGTGAAGTTCTCAATCATCCATCCGGTTTCATAATTCGAGTCTGAAATCTTCAAGCCAGGCCAATAGATCTTCTTCATAAAAACGATTCATTCGAAATTTGTTTCAACTTTGTTGAGCTTTCTCAGTCCTTTAAAGCCACAGACAAACGCCGGCCTATCAAATCTGGCAAGCGCAAGTGTACTGTCAGGTGCAACCAATAGCAACCCAGTATTCAAGCTGAAACAAAGACGGAGCCGTGAGCAAGTGGGTTATGTCGTACTTGCAGATTGAGCAGCACTGACAGATCTGATAGGCATGTGCTTTTACAACCAAAAGAGATTTGCGTGTGGAGACTGGAGCTGGACCAGCTTTGCTCATCGATGCAATTATGAATATCGCACCGGCGAGACATGCGGTATGAGACTCGTCAACATGACTGAGAACGAGAAGACAAACTGTCGTCTCTGCGAAAAGATCGAAACCAAATATCGCCGGCGTAGTGCCGAAGTCGACCGTTTGGACCGGTGGAAGCGAGAGGGTGCCACACTTGTGGCCTCGATGGATCGGTCTCACAAACTCATTATGGACTTGGAGAAAGAGATCCGCTCCCTGCAGCGGGAGCGGGACGACCGAAGGAGCACTCTCCTAAGATAGGATTGGTTTGGATTTGTAAAACCGGTGTTCCTTTGGTTTTTCTGGCTTTTTTCTTTCATCCTTATTCGTTGGACAGCAATTGTGTTAGCCTATTTCGGGTCCTTGGTGGCCAATTACCCTGTCGTTCGTTCTGTTGCCTGTCACTGTTTCTTTCTTGGGATTTGCAGCGAGTTTCATGTTTCACCATTTGTCCGTGACAGTAAGTCCGAATCGAGGTTCTGCAAGGTGATGGGAGAACCAGATCGCCTCTAAGAAGATTGACGAAGAATTTGATTGGTTCAGTCTCCATACTGTTTTCTGTCGATAGGCTGTTAAGCTCCCAAAAAAAATGTCAATAGGGACTAGTCGTGTCATAAGCGCCCTGTTTTGCTGGGTGAGCGGTTCGCTGAGACAGATTAAGTCTCACAAAACAAGAAGTGGCACCTGCTGTAACCAGACAAAAGAGCCATTGAGGCCTGAAGAATATTAAGTAGCCATTCAGAATTGAGATGAATCCTTGAAATGAGAGCCGTGGTGTCTGGTGTCAGAACAAGGGCACATAGTGTGGAACAAAATGCCCCTCATCACATACCCCCGCACGTGACGACCCCTGCTTAGATAACCTAATAAGTTGCAGGTGGACCTGTCACAATCTTGCAAGATGGATCTGGGTAAAGTCCCTAGAAAAAGAGTTGGAAATTCGAAGCAGTGTTGTGAGGAAGAATGTCGGGCTAGGTGGGCTAAGGTGGGTTCCACTTCCCTTGCTCTATACTCCCAGGACCTTGGGAAACTCCAACATTGCAAATCTTCAGCCCAGCTCCAAAATGGTGGGTTTGGAAAATCTAGGCAAAATAACAACATGTTTGGTACGTGCCAGTGATATTAATAAGGGAGAGGAAAAGGGAAGAGATATCGAATTGAAGGCTACAGAGCGGCGAGCTGGGAACTATATATCATGGCCCTATAATCGGAGAATTTACTGGTGCTGGCTAGAGCCCGCATGCCCCTAAGTAACATCCATGTCTCTTCAGCCTACGTGTACCTACCTGCTTCAGCATACTCCAGGCAAACAGCATCGAATTGGAATGCAGAAGTGAAGGAGAGCGCTGAGACTGGGCCGATGTGCATGCCACGTCACAAGAGAACAACACCAGACGCAGCCATAAACAAAAGCAGGCGCGATAGATAGCAAGACTAATGTTTTGTTTGGAAATGAGACGACACTAGGATATTGCAACCGGGTGATTATGGTCAAAGTATTGGATTCGAGTATCTGAAACGGAAAAAGGAACAAGAGAGGATTTAATCTATTTTATGTCACCAGCCTCGGGCTCGTCATCGACCTTGGCCAGCCCTTGTTCCCGAAGAAGGGAATCAATCTCATCCGCAGTCCATAGGTGGTGGTAGATCTTGCCATCCCTAGTCTTGCCCACTGTTGCAAACTCGACTACGTAAAGTACAAATGTTAGTATGATGAAACGAAATAGAATGCAGAAGAGATCACCGAGAAACTTACTCTTCTCACTGCTCAGCTTTGTGGAGTCCATAGTCTTGCTCAGCACCTTAACAGCCATAGCACAAGCCTCCTTGAGATCGCAGTCCTCCTTGTAATCTTGCTTGAGGAGACTCTGCGCGCTTGCGTTGTTTGCGCCAACGCTTGTCGCTTTCCAGCCTCCATAATTTCCACTAGGGTTGCTCTGGTACAACTGGAACTGACGGAGGTGGTCGTACCCGGCGTAGATGAAGGAGACACCGAACGGACGGAGACCTCCGTGTTGGGTATATCCTTGCTTCAGGTCACACAATCGGCGGACAAGCTGTTCACATGGAATGTCTTCGTTGTACGTTAGGAGGTAGCGTTGGGCGTTCTGGCGAGCATAGTTGATCAGAATGTTGGCATCGGCATTCATACCCGCAACGGCGCAGATCATGTTACTAGAAAATATTAGCTACTTATCCCAATAGCAAACGCAGCAAATCTGGCCATTTCGGCTCGAGACGAAATAAATGGTGGGGGTTGGCGTACTCGTTGATTGTGTAGAGCTTCTCGGCGGAGGTATCCTGCTCCAACAGCTTGCTGGTCACCTTCCTCTCAGCAGCAAGGACAATTCCATCCTTGGCTAAGATACCAAGGGCTGTACCGGCATGAGAAATAGCCTCAAGTGCATATTCAACCTGGTAGAGTCGACCTTCTGGGGAGAAGATGGTGGTCTTTCGAACAGCGTCATAGGTTAGCTGGAGCTGCACAAAAGCAATGACGGTGTGCACAAACCCTCGAATCGTATCTCCGAGACATCGTGTATGAATAAAAGAAAGCAACAAAAAATCAGAAATGGGCTAAAGGTAAGGGTGGATTGTGCGGAAGAGGTGGTTCGGGATGGTGAAGGTCGGTGGTGAAGACGTAGAAGCTCCAGGCAACTCGCCCTGGCGCGTCCTCTGTCATCCGCCAAGCTCGGACCACCTCACCACACCAAAGCTTCGTTGCGACAATTTCACCACTTTGACCCGCAAGGACGGACTACAAGGCCGACTGACACGTTATTTCGCATTTCAATTCATTCATCTCGATCGTCATGCTCAGATCAACATACACCGCTCCTCCCCCTTTGCCTCCGGGATGGACACAGCATCGGGCCCCCACAGGTTGGTATTGCGTTCGGTTCGAGTGAAAAGTTTTGGCCGTTCTAAGTATTAAGCCAGGTCATTTGTACTATTATAATTCTTCAACAAAGCAATCGACATATACTCGCCCCCAAGAAACCCCCCCTCAGCCCATTCAGGCCGCTCCCGACATATCAGAAGCAACATACAATCCCGAGACACTACCTCCGTTTTCTTCGACACCCTATGGACCGGCGGGGTTTGGCTCTGGGCCAGCGCAGTTTGGCCCACCACAAACCTCCCGTGGACGCGGAGGATTCCGAAGTGGGAGAGGTTATCACGATCGCGGACGGAAGGAACCCGAAGATCGCCCAAAAGCGAAGCATCCTATTCCTGACTGCGCGCCGTGGCTACTAGTAAGGACCAAGCTTCGGAGGATATTTGTGCACAATCCGGAAACAAACGAAAGCTTTTGGAAATTCCCAGAGCAAGTCTTGAAGGGCGTGGTCGAATTTGATCGCCTCGAGCGCGAAAAGAAGGAAAGGAAAGAAAGGGGAGAGCCCGAGGTGCCGGCCAAAAAGGAATCGCCTGCTCCACAGGATAATCGCAAAGAGCGCCAGCCGACACCACTAGAAACCGAACGCGCAGACTACGACTCCGACTATGAAGAGGTCGAGGTCACAGACAGCGAGGGAGAAGAGGGCCAGCCGTCAAAGCGTGCACGAGCTGCAAGTGAGCATGCCAAGGATCAGGCGCTAGAATTCAATGAAGAAGACATGGCATATCAACTAGCAGCCATGGGCGAAGACTACGGACTGGATCCTGGGGAATATGGTGAGGTTGGGGAAGAAGATTGGGAAGAGGGGGCAGAAGGCCTGCCGCTGACAGAGGCCGATGCTGAGGCCCTCTTCCGCGACTTACTGGATGATTTCAAAATCAACCCATTCACGACATGGGAAAAGGTCATTGAAGACGGCCGCATCATTGAAGATACTCGGTATACTGCACCCCCAAACATGAAGACACGACGAGAGATTTTCTCCAATTGGACACGGGACCGAATCCAACACATGAAAGAGCAGAAAGCGAAGCAGGAGAAGACCGACCCACGCATTAGATATCTGGCATTTTTGCAAGAACATGCCACTCCGAAGCTTTACTGGCCGGAATTTAAGCGCAAGTACAGAAAAGAACCTGAAATGAAGGACTCTCAACTTGCAGACAAAGAGCGCGAGAAGTTCTACCGGGATCACATCTCTCGTCTCAAGCAACCGGAAAGCACTCGCAAATCAGACTTGTCAGCTCTGCTCAAATCTGTTCCTTTAGACTTGTTGCATCGGTCATCGAACTTGGAAGCTCTGCCCACCATGATCATCACCGATATTCGTTATATCGGACTGTCGCCCGAGGTCCGAAACCCGTTGATTGAGGCATACATATCTACTTTGCCTCCGGCGCCGGAGGTACAGATGACGGCAGAAGAGCTAGCAGAAGTCGACCGAAAACGAGTGGAACGGGAGAAACGCGAGAGGGCCCTTGCAGATCGGGAGAAGCGGGTTGAGGAAGAGAAGCGGAGACAGCGAGGAGATCTTCTCCGTGGAAAGCATCTACTCCGTGAAGGCGAGGCTGAGATTGAACAGGCAATGCATGTCAACAAGGATGCACTAATGAGCTACATGGATGTTGATCAGGCGGTAGATGAGGGACAAAAGCCGAGTCAATAATATTTGGTCATTGAATATTACATATCACATTTGTCGGAATAAGGACAGCCGAGTTCATATTGTACATCAACAGGCAATTTGCTTATACCAATGCCATTCGGTTCCTGAGGGTATCACTGTAGATGAGGGAAACCTATTTCCCCTTCACGTGGACGATTCATCATTTCACCATCGATTCAATCATTTAAATCTCCAATCATCCCAATCCTCGTCGTCATCGTCTTCACTCTCGCTCTCAACCTGCTCCACTACGCCAGATCCCATCGGCTCATCCTGTGTCTGGTCGTCGGCGCGGGCTTTCCGCAACTCCTCGCGTTTTTGTTTGAGCCTTCGGACCCGCTCCTCCAACTGATCCATCTCATCAAACTCTTCCTCCAAGAGCCGTGCGGCATCCTCTCGCTCCCCTTCCATCTCTGCCTCACGAGTGCGGGCTGTTGATGCCTTTGCTCTCTCTTCCTGCGCAGCAATTTCTGCGGCTGTCATTGGTGCTGCAGATATTGTAGCCTCGGCCAGAACAGCAGCTGGTGCATGCGGCTCCTCGGACTGTGCGGCGACCTCGCGTTCGAATGCTGCCCACGCGTCTTCGTCAATAGGCGTTGATAGATCTTCAGGCGGCTGCGTAGTTGATTCTTCCACAAGGTCTGCAGCTGGCCCAGCAACCACTGGTTCACTGTCGAGTGGAGGTTCCGGGCCGACGACATCATCCTTGACTTGCTCCGAACCTTCATCCTCTGTGGTTTGCTCGATGCCTGTTGCGCCAGAGGCAGACTGAAATGCATCTAGTTCCGCGGCACGTATCTTTTTTCGCATCACTCCATCTCCACTGTCAACCTTGCGCTTTTTGGTGACCCGGTTTCCTGTCGTATTTGGTTGAGATGTGCCCTTGCGGGAAGCTAATTCACTACGGAGTAGCGATCGGACGTCGGCCATGTTCTCTAAGTCGTAAGGAGTAGGTAAAACGGGGGCGTAGTAGGTGGAACAAGCTCGGAATCAAACAGGCGTGAATAAAAGAGTCTGTGATGAAGAGTGGGGAACCTGGAGAAGCTCAATCTTAAGATTCACCGAAGGGCATTTCGCCGCGAACCTGTGGCTGGTGACAAATATCACGTGATAGAACCCCGGTGAATGACAAAGACGGGAGCCAAGCCACTTATTCATCTCTCTTCTCACATCGCATCGCATTCCTTTTCTATCTTTTAACCATCCATCTCTGGCGTTATTGCTTTCGTCATTTGATCGTCGAGAAAATACTGCTCCAGCGCCAACTCAAAACGTCTAGTGCTATTTCGGACTGCAAAAGTGCGTGATTTGGGCTCAACTCACACCACGCGACCCCGCTTAGCGCCAAGTGTCGATTTGACGCGCAGCAAGGGATTGCACAGTCCCCCATAACACCCGCTTGAGCGCGTTCTTCGCCACCGCGTGTCAGTCCAAGAAATATTGCGCAGAGACTAGATCGGTTCTTTTATTCGATCAAGCAAACTGTGGGCTAGACAGTGACGCTGTTGTGCCGTCTTCTTGTGTATTACATTAGCGCCTTGAGCCCGTAGAGACTTTTGTCACCCTGGGGTAACACCCGAATTTCGAGCAAGTCAAGAGATCTATTATCCTGTCACGCGCTGTAGTACGCGCCAAATCACCATTATCATGGCCGGTAAGCTTTCGTACACCATCACTGCACACATTGTCATCCGATCACTTGAGAGTGGCAGGGCAACCCCAGGACTGGGTTGCCGACCTAGACCTGGGGTTGCTGACTATTCACCAGAAGACAAACTAACAGCAAGACTAGACGAACCTCGACGCTCCGGCCGAGCCACCAAAGGCCAGCACAAGAACCTCGAACTTCCAGATGATGCCGCGAAAAAGGCAAAAGCAAAAGCCCGAAAGAAAAGAGCGCGAAGCTATCCGCCGAACCTACACCCGGTCCTAGTGAAGCCGAGGGAGACGAAGAAGAGATCATCCGATGTATTTGCGGTGAATATGAAGAGGAAGAGGATGTGGAGCGTGATATGATCTGCTGTGATCAATGTTCAGCATGGCAACACAACGACTGTATGGGCCTCACATTCGCGAAAGGTCAAGAGCCAGATCAATACTATTGCGAACAATGCCGACCAGAGAATCACACAACCCTCTTGGCAAAGATCAACGCGGGCGAGAAACCCTGGGAAGAGCTTGCTGAGAAACGTCGCCAAGAGGCCGAAGAAAAGAAGTCTAAGCGGAAGAAGGGCAAGAAGGGAGGCCGCAAAGGAAGACCCAGTGAGAGTCGGACAGATGCTAGCACACCAGCTCGCACTGCGCCGTCAACCACACCAGGTCCTCGCGGCTCTCCTGGACCGGCTGTGTCCGCCTCAGCTGAACCAGAGAAAAATGGCCACGCTGTTGATTCTCGGCGATCCAGCACTAACAAGCGCAAACTTGAAGAAACAGTGGAGGCAGAGAATGTAAATACTTCCATTTCACTCACTCATCACATTCAAAATGCTAACATGTTTATCTGTCAGGGACCACAGGTCAAACAACAACGGGTAACCCCACAGTCTACCCCGGCAGCTGTCCCAGAGGCGACCGCACCCCAAATCAAGACAGACCCTATCCCCGAGGCACCTGCTATTGCCGCCCTGGAGGAGCTGATGCCTGCTCGCAAGAGTGTTGCCACACACCTCGTCAAGTTGTTTGTAGACCAGATTACTGCAGCCCTGAAAGCAGGGTCATTTACCTTGCCTGCGAACCAGTCGATGGAGGACATGGCACAGCAACTGGCTCTATCCATTGAAGATGCCATGTATGAGAGTATCTGTGGACGGACAGGGGAGCCTAATGAAGCATATAAGGCCCAATTACGGTCGATCATGTTCAATGTAAAGAAGAATGCTTCTCTGCGAGATCGTCTGCTTATAGGTAGTCTCTCCCCTAAGTTACTGTCTCAGATGACAACGGCGGAGATGGCCAGCAAAGAACTACAGCAGAAAGACGCAGAAATTAAACGAGAAGCCGACAGACACCATACCATTGTCCAGGAACAAGGTCCTCGGATTCGACGCACCCATAAAGGAGAAGAGTTGATCGAGGATGAACACCATGGTGCGGACGAGTCTGTTTTCTCCCGTGGGCCTCGTCGTGTTGTGGCCGATGGCGGCAGTCCAACCCACAAAACTCCCACCAGCCCCAAGGGACCGCAGCAACCAAAGACAGAGAAAGATGGATATGTTCGGGGTCTATCACCTGAGGGTGCTCACCATGACCATGTCTTCCCCGAAGTGGCTCCCGCCATCCACGAGCCACTGCCTACTGGCAGGGTCCAAGCAGATGCTGAGATCGATCAGCTCTTGCGCGACGATGAGCCTTATTCCCCTCCTTATTCACCCAAAGATTTCGATGATGATGGCACCATCTGGCGCGGCAAGGTAACGATGCCTCCAATTGGAGAGTTCTCCTCGTCCGCGAAGCATGTGGGAGGCGCAGACTTGAGTGGCCGAATCCCATGGAGCCAACTGGCGCCCTCGACGTTGGTTGTTGATGGCCGTATCGATATTAGACGAGCAACTGATTACCTATGCGGTCTCCAGTTCAGCAAGTCTACCGATGTGTCTGTGATAGCAATCAGCAGTCCTGATCAGCCTGTGGATCGAGCAGGCTTCGACAAATTATTTGAATACTTCCATAGTCGTGGACGCTATGGCGTCATTGGAAAGCACCCGCTACCTGCCGTCAAAGACACCTACATTGTCCCGATGGAGGTCGGCACCACGACGATGCCCGAGTTCATTGAGCTGCTGGAGAACATTTCACTGGAGGGACCTATTACTCAACGCATGCTCCTTACTATCTTCGTCGTCAAGACTGGCGAGTCCAACCCTTCATCTGTCCAGCCGCCATCCCACCAGGCTAGCCAGGAGCCCCCTGTCTCTGCGAGCCCCGCCGTCGCAGCGACGCCTCAGCAGCCTCAGTTCAGCGCTGGAATCGCGCCAACGCCCCCCTCCCACTTCGGCGGGTTCAACCCGAGTCCCGCAGCATACGGCCAGCAGGCCCCTGTACAGCAAGGCCAACCTGCTCTGACCGGCCTCCCTGCCGCAGTGCAAGTGCTCGGCCCACAAGTCGATGCCCCCGCCATTCAGCAGCTTCTGAAGACTGCACCCAACGTGGACATGGCGCAGCTGAGTGTCGTTCGCGACATTCTGGCCCGCCAACCTGCTGCAGCTGCTAATTACGACGCTTTGATGCAGGCTCTATTTGAGACTCAAGCGAACGGCCACGTGCCCCAACAGGGTGTGTAATAGGGCCATTTCCATGATAGCCATTTTTCCTTTTTACTTGTACAGTTTATCACATTTTGTATTTCGTTTTTACAAGGCTGCGCAATGCTAGTCTGGTGTTCGGGACCCAAGTCTCTAGGGCTGGGAAAAGGGTTTGTTTTAGGAAAGTGGAATACCCACCGCCAAATGTTTTCAAATTTTATGCCTCGTTGTTCTCTACTCGCAAAAATGAAACCGTTTCTACTAGTGTTAGTATCTCACGGGGCTTGTTTGGCCCTGGACTCGGATGGGTAGGGTTTGTTGTAGCCGATGTTGAAGTCTTGCATTTGTAGTCGAGGTCCATTTGGGCGCTAGTTGTATGCATAGTTATCTGATACGGTAGCAGTAGAAAGTGGATGAGATATTCCATCATATCATGGGGAAAGATGATGTATACCATACTGTACACAATTCTCGTACATATTACAAAGGCTGTGAGATATCAACAAGGACAAGAATGAAAAATGAAATGGATATTGAGCACTTATCCTATGACCTCCCTAACCGTCGTCTGAGCATCATACACAAGATAATAAGTAAAAACGCCTGCGCTATGCAACGGGCCCAGAGCCCAAGTCTTCAAGAACGAAGAGAAGTCATCGAAAATCACCACCTTCCACCTCCACGGCGCCGATATCCACCACCGCCACCACCACCCCCATACCGAGGACCACGACCAGCACCGGGGCGACCACCAGAGGTGTAAGGGTTATCATCTTCTTCGTGATGACGAACTGGCGGAGCCCGGCCCTTCAACTCGACGCTTAGCTTCTTACAGTTCTTGCGCATGTCTGAGTATCCCATGTGCATCTTTCCGAAGAAGTGATCCGCCAACCGGCGGTCGTTGTCAAGACGAGACAAATAGGCACCACAAACGTCACAGACTTGTAGCTTCTGGTGGCCGGATGGACCAGAGGTATCTTGAAGGTTCTTGAGATCGCGCTCCAGACTTTCCTTCTGGTGCTTGGAGGTGCGGACTTTGTGCATTTCACTGAGTGCTAGTGCGACAGAACCTGTTTCGCCGAGAATCGAAACTTCTTGGAGACCGGAGTTGATTGTGTTGGATAGATCGGCAATTTGTTTGAGCTATATCAGAAGTTAGTTGAGATCCTTAGGTCCCTCTCATTGGGGTTTGACGATAGAAGCAAAGCTAGACATACCAGGTCATTTGTCTGCCGAATCTCATCCGGCGTCTTTTCCAGTCGGCGCTGCGCCGTATCGATTCGGCGGTCACAGTCATCAATGTACTTCTGCATGTCGCGCAAGTAATCGAATTCGAACCCCCATTTTGCCTTCTCTGAGGAAGATGCCATGTCATATTCTGCTTTCAAGCCTTCGCTATGGACCTTGGGGCAAGGTCCGAGATCTTGCTTGGTGTTGGTGAACAGGTCGTGCGGGCAAGTGCCAGCTATGTAGGAACGGCAAACTTTGTTGTCGGTGATTGAGAGCTGAGAATTGCGACCCTGTGCGCTAGTTCCAATGAGCTGATCAGCTATAGACAGATGCAATGTTAGCTCAATTTGGAGATTTGTCGGGGTAGGCCAGAGCTTGGAGATTTTGAGAGTCACAAAAAGGACAACATACCTCCCATAAGCTGCTCAAGCAGCTTTCTCTGTTCTGCTGCCATGCTGATGGTGTATCCAATAAGCTGGAAAGAAAAGGAAAGACGAAATTGTGACAACGGGCTGGTTGGCGGCAAACGACGAAGTCTTTCGTTTTTGATGCTTTTGGTGCCAAGAAGGCGGTGAGGCTCCGCAGTCAACAGACCAGATGGACATCTCGGGGCTTTTGGAGTTTGGCTTTGATCTTTCTCTCAAATGCGGAGCTTTTCTATTGACTCGGTGATTACTTAGGCCTGATTTTCTGGGTGCACAGCCAACATAGGCCCATCGCTTCGCCGACGCCCCCTGCCAATTGACCTGTGACAACCGCATGGACGAAGACCGAGCTCCGGCAAGCATGAAGTCATGACGGTCCTTTCACTATTCTCACTTCCTTTCGTCGCACTTATTCTTTCGTTATGGAGTTCCTCCGCCTTTGCGTCATCCGACTATCACGAGCACCTGCTCCTACACCCTCTTCCGCAGTCCTCCTTACTAGCTTCTTTTAACTTCCGAAGCAATACATCCCAACAATCATTCGACCAACAGCATTTCAGATATCTGCCACGCGCTCTTGGCCAAATTCTCCAACATGCTCATACAAAAGAATTACACCTCCGCTTCACCACGGGAAGATGGGACGCTGAAAGCTGGGGCTCACGGCCATGGAACGGCAGTAAAGAAGGAGGCACTGGCGTCGAGCTTTGGGCGTGGATCGATGCGCCGGATGACGAAGCGTATGCTCCATACTCGAAATATGACATGAGAGACACACAATGCTAACTTAATTAGGGCTTTTGCCAAATGGGTCACCCTGACGCAGTCCCTCTCTGGTTTGTTTTGCGCCTCGCTGAACTTCGTGGACTCGACCCGGACCACTCGACCTGTGGTTTCTTTTGAACCAGCCGGGGATCACTCGGCTGCTGATCAACTGCACCTTCTGCATGGAACTCTCCCCGGAGAGGTAGTATGCACAGAGAATTTGACCCCTTTCTTGAAGCTGCTTCCGTGCAAAGGAAAGGCTGGAATCTCCTCACTATTTGACGGGCACAAATTGTTCGATGCCGCATGGCAAAGTATGTCAGTGGATATCCAGCCAGTCTGCTCTGCAAACGGAGAATGTGTGGTTCAGATCGAGCAAACCGTGGACATGGTCTTGGATATTGACCGGTCCAAGCGCTCTCGTTGTGCGTATTTTCACCCGCATAATGCGGCTCAAAATTGCTAATATAGATCTAGCGAACCCAATTCCTCGGCCTGTGCCTAACGAGCAGCTGGTTTGTGACACTTCCAAGCCTTATAATTCAGACGACACATGCTACCCGCTGGAGAAGACAAACGACAAGGCGTGGAGTCTTACGGAAATTTTCGGGCGAAGCCTAAATGGGGTCTGTCCTCTTACAGAACTCGATGGCTCTAGTGACCAAAGCGTCTGCCTTCGGGTGCCTCACGAGAGGGGTGTCTTCATATCCGAGGAGGCTGAAGAAATCAAGAAAGATGATGGCTTTACGCGCTGTTTCAAATTGGCACCATCGGTTCCCTTTGATCTTTCGATTCCGCAACAGCCAGTGAACACTGAAGTTCCGTTGGACGAGCCCGTTTTGCACGCAGAACGAACTATTGTCGGACACGGCCAGGAGCGTGGTGGAATGCGCATTATCTTTGGCAATCCATCCAACACCAGCGCGGTTGATTTCATCTACTTCGAGTCTCTTCCATGGTTCTTGCGACCATATATACATACTTTGCACGCAACAATCACGGGGCACGACGGAGTCCTGCGGGAGGTGCCAGCATCTGAAATTGTCAAAGAGACGTACTACCGGCCCGCCATTGATCGCGAGCGTGGAACACAATTAGAACTGGCACTTTCTGTCCCCGCCGCATCAACCGTCACGTTGACTTACGATTTCGAGAAAGCCATTCTTCGGTACACCGAGTACCCGCCAGATGCTAATCGAGGGTTCAATGTTGCACCTGCAGTAATTCGGATCTTGGATACAGCCCACGATGCGCCGATCTACATCCGGTCTACGAGTCTGCTGCTTCAGCTTCCGACCCCAGATTTCAGCATGCCTTACAATGTGATCATTCTCACTAGTACCGTGATTGCACTTGCGTTCGGAACTATTTTCAACATTCTGGTTCGCCGAATTGTCACCCTGGATGAGGCTGCTACCCTTGGAGCTCAGACTTTGAAAGGCCGCTTACTAGGGAAATTTGTGGCTATTCGTGATCGCCTCCGTGGCAAGGATACCAAAGTGGAATAGTTCATATCTGAATATAATAATTACATCTCGAATATAAAGGCCTGTGTAAATGACGCCGAAAATGACAGCTTTCGGTGCCAGAAACGGCCGCCTTTCTACCGTAACTTCCAGCGACAAGCCGCCGCTCGACCGCCTAAACCACCTAAGCTGATATTAACGCTCGGCCTTAAATGCCTCCCATTTATAGTAACTAGATCCCCTACACTTACCTAGCTTAGTCGGGTGTTTATAAGATACTCTTTGTAATCCCCTTAGTGTCCTACTAGACACTGTCAAGAACGGAGCGATAATAGCAATTCGGGTCATGCTCGACTAGGCAACATTGTACTTGTGCCTTTGGATGTGCATCCCTGCGGAGTACAACATACAAATATAGGGATTGCATCATAGCTGAACCTAACTTGCCGGTAAGATCTGAGGAAATAATTTGTGCAATATGCTTTCGATCGAGAGGAGATGGAGCTACACAATAGTCGTAATTAGATCGATTCCGCCTCACCTATCACTAGCTGCGCTGATCCTTACATTTCCACTTCAACACTTAAGGCATTGCAAGTCTAATAGTACGTATATATTAATGCAATGCATGATCACTTGGCTGACCCGGTTATACCAAGAGGCCGACTAATGCTTGAACCCGACGCAAACGCTTGTCGGACATGTTCTTCCAAATGCAAGACATTCTCGATCCCCTTCCAAAATATAGAGTCAATCCGGAGAAGGCCAAGATGGAGGCAGGGGAGAACATCAGCCTTCAGACGCATATCCCGGCGCACTTTGTGGAGGCAAGTGACCCATTTGTCTGCCTCGCTTCTATCAACGGAGCTGGTAGCCATGTGCAGGATTTGGAAACAGATAGACGAGAATGCAGTCGCACTCCAGGCCGGCCATACAGTCTCGAGGTCATCCGGGCGCAGTCCGTGAATAAACTCCACTGCCGCGGAAATGCAGGTTTCTGCTCGGATCCGGGCCTGCTCATGCGCCAGTATATAATCTGCCTCATTCAAGTTTTCGACAGTTGGTTGTAGGAATGGTCTCAAAATAGCCCTGCAAATACTGAGATGAATATAATGGTAGTTCATCTCGAGTGTTCTCTCTAGTCTGGTTGGTCTGCCTTGATGCGATGAACCTTGATTTGACGATCTGAAATCGGTTGATGGTGCAGATACAGGTCTGTGCGATGAGAAGAGATCTTCAAGCAGCGGACCGGTCAATGCGATAGTCTTTTCGTAGTCGGTACATATGGTATTAATGGCACGAGGGGAGCTGGGATCGGTGAGTTGTGGATAAGGCGAGATAGTGGACATGGGGATTGACTTACTATAATTGAGTCAGAACACGGTCAAGCAGAGAGTCGAGCTTGGCTCGCTTCATGATGTTCGTCCAGGCTTGAGGATCAAGTCCACTGACAGGACGATCCTCTTGGCTAGGACTTGTCACGAGCCAATTATCATAATGCAGTAAAGGTGGCCGCCCAAGGCTCAATGCGAGCCACTTATCTGTCGAATAAATAAAATAAGACAGACAACGTCGCTGGGCAATTTGCCACGGTGGTAATCGCCACGACTTTGGATCCAAATGTAGTCCAAGAGTATGGGCACAAGCAATAAGACTGGCGAGTTGGGACCATTTGAATCCACTATCCAATACAATTGGGTTTGGATAAGGTCGAATGACCAAAAGAAGCATTGTTTGTACAACACAAAGCTTCGGTGCATGTATCTCATGCGAGAGCGCTCTATTGATGATCCCATATAGTGCCACATTTGATGGTTTATCGTATGCCAGATCGATGCATAGTTTTTCATCAAATTTAGTGAAAGGTTCGACAAGTAGGTACACGCTCGCAAGGAGGTGTGGCGGGCTGGTGCCGGGATTCAATTCACCTGGTGGAAGTATTGGGTAGTCCGGTGCGACTATCCTCTCAAACAGGTTAATTAGTCTGAGACCTATACCCTCCGGGACCAAAGATTGGAGTTCCTGCCTCAATTGAAGGGCCGAAACATTCTCGCATCCGTTTTCCTCCCTGCTGGTAGCAAATATTGATGGTTTTGACAGTAAAAACTGCGTTGGGTCGGTCCCCGAGGATACGGATTGGATATTGAGATTTTTAAAATAAAAAGCCCCAGATTTGTCGTATTGATAACGACTCATCAGCAAAGGGTCCATATCACCACTACTGCCGAGCAATTGTGGTGTCATTACACCTTGAGTGTCGGGGCAAATCGATGAGCCGTTCTCCTGCATAATCAATGGCAGGCAGTCAGCCTGCGATAAGCCTCCATCCTCCGAATAGCCAGTCCCTGCCAGCCTAGGAGATGGATAGATAAAGCCCCCTGGACTAAATCCAGTTGGCCATGTGCCATCCTCAAAGTCACCCGATAATGATACTCCAGCCCCGTCAAAAAAATCATGGAATGCCTCAGGTGCAGTGGCAACTGAATGATTTCTCCCGTTATCATCAATCGACATCAAGATATCGTAATGGACTGAGTCACCAACTGGTGAAACCTCATGCTGCTCTGAGTGTGAGCCTATCTCAGCTTGTTGCGGGATCTGTGAGCTGAACACCTCAGGGAAAGGCTGGCGTGGCCTTGAGGTTGGCTGTAAGAATGTGCATTCTTTCCCATGAAGCGTGCAAAGGTAACAGGGAGGTGCTCGATCAATGCGACAAGCTGCCTTCCTAGCACGACAGGAATCACAAGCGCGGTTTCGCTTACTCATGTACCTACGAGCTCTGCCTGACATTTTTGCATTGGGAAAATTGCCATGAGCACATGTATTAGTCGCCAAACCCCGATAGGTCAAGAGGTAGGATGTCTACAAAGAAGTAGGTCCTAGTGGTCCCACATGCCACGTGATTATGCCAGGTCTTTTAAGGTTCTGACGACTCTCTGCCTCCAGCTCTACCACAGAGTTCCTCGTGTGTTAATGCAATTATTTTTACCAAATGTCCATCTAGCTCTTTGGACTAGGTCGCGCTAACCTTGAAGTGGGGGTATATGCGACATTGGTATACGGAAGCGAGAAATATGGCCGTTGTCCCCAATAAAGTCTATTTAAAACTTGCACTACATATTTTCGGACCTTTAGACTTGTTTGTACTATTCTTCATCTAACTACCTATTCCTGGTGCGAATTTCCCGGTCTAGGCCCCTGGTATAGTGGGACCTCTAAAATATGGGGCCGAGCGAAGTATATATCCAACGACCAATATTATGAACTGGAAAATATTCATGATGCGTTCACGGGTGAATCTTGCATGAGATTATAAGACCTCCGTTTATTACCCGCGTAGGGACTGAGTAAAAGTTGGAGTTTTTTTTCGCAGTTTTGGTGGGTGTTATAACTAACTGGTCAGTTGTTGGACACAATCCGGGGTTTATCGTGCTGATAATCTTGGAACCTTCCAAGGTTGTCCCCGCATCACCCGGGCCGACCCCGGGAATATAAAAAAGTTTGTAAATTCCATGGTTCCTTTAAATCTTTTTCACATTCTCCAAATTATCATAATTTGTGTACTATCTCCCTTCCCTTCACTCTTGCCGAGAGTGCACTTGCCGAAGGATTCGACTCGTATCGTCAATGTAGACAAAGCTCTGTGAGAGTCCCCTTTCCGGGTGATTGAAGTGTCCAAATGCATGTGGCACGCCTGGGTATCTCTTCATTGTGACCTCGTTTCCAGCCTCCCGCATAAGCCGACCATAATATTCTCCTTCATCTCGCTCAAGATCGAACTCCGCGGTGATGATGTGTGCCTTCGCAAGGTTTTTGAACGAAGGAGCGAGCACAGGTGTACAGATCCATTCTTTTGTCAAGATTCTCTCTTGGGTAGCTGAAAAACCATTAGTACACGCATGAAGAAATTGAAAGGAGGAAAAAGAGAAAGGGATGACTTGCCGTCATCATCGCCGAGCCAATACTTCAGGAACCATTGCTCTCTGCCTAGTGGTCCCCAAGGGGCATCACGGTATAGCAAGACACTTTCGTATGGACAAGTGACCTCGTTCAGCTCCCTTGTTTTTAGGCAATAGCGCATGTCTGTCGCCGGAACTATGATCAACTGAAGTTTCAGATCAATTCCCTCGTCACGGGCGAAATGTGCCATTACTGCAGTCATTTGACCACCAGCCGAGAGACCTCCGATAGAAACGCTCGATGCATCAACGTTTAGAGTAGAGGCATTGGCGATTGTCTGTCCAAATATTCGGTGTTAGCGAAGCACACCTCAAATGGCATTCGGTCTTGCACTTACCCATTTCACGGCATCCCATGAATCGTAGATACTGGTAGGATAGGGAAACTCCGGAGCGAGTCGGTAGTCGACATCAATGACTTTAATTTGAGCTTTGTTGCACATGTGCCGGCACCAAGCAGCTTCGGAGTTGAGATTGCCAAGGACCCATCCACCTAAAGTCCATGAAAAATGGTTAAAGAGCTCATACCGGAAATTGGAAGTGTGGCGCCATAATACGCATACCTCCGTGGAAGTTTAGATGGACAGGGAATGGCCCTGGACCTGCTGGAGTATAGACCCTGATCATGATCTTTCCAGCTGGCTGAGAAACCGGGATCTCTATATCCTCAACATGGAAAACGGACGGGCCTTGATCAAATTCAGTACTTGTCTAGGTCCCCAATTGAATGACCGGAGCTCACAAATCCGACTTACCTGGGCATGTTGGGTAGGTGAAGCTGTACGTAGCGGGACTTTTGCGATATTCTTCAAGAGATAGCTCGTCGGCTCTCACCATGGAGCTGCCGTGCTTTTCCCATAGCTCTACCCATTCAGGATCCAGCCCACCCAAGAGTTTTTCTGGAATAGACAAGCGCCCCTTCTCTTCTACCACGGCTGGTGTTTGTATACTAGCCATTGTCATGTGTCAAAGCAGATTAGCCTTGCAATAAGAGGAATTGTGAGGGCAAAAAAACACGGTAGATAAACGGGCAATACTAGGCGAACGATTGAAATTGATAAAAAAAAAGGCGACAGTGTTCATAAATTTAGTCACCTTCCCTTCGATAGGCCTCGGGTATAATGCATGGCCCTGGTTGGCGGCATCGGCCACCTTATCAGCTCCGATCTAAGCGATAAGCGATAGGCATCGGGGGCGGGGGTCTTCCTATCTGCGGGTCCCATGTGGGCCATGCACCCCGGATTCGTTCCCGATATCGAACCTTCCACTGACCGAGTTGGTTAATTAAAACGCCATTCCTCTGGTTTAACATGGAGTAATAAAGGTTTGCCTTTTCCTTTCCCACATTGATTTGCACACTACTTCATATATTTACATCTTTTCAGACGAGATGGATTCTATCTCAGCCGACAGAAACCATTCAGAAGAGGAACTGGACAAAGTCGACCAGTCTCCTACTAGTCTCCATGCTGGACTCCGCCGTATTCCCGACAAATTCCCACGCGTTGCGCTATTAATCCTCGTCGTCGAGGTATGTTGCCCCACCGCCCACGTGTTGATGCCCAAGCTCGTCCGCTAACGTCCACCTATTAGCTTGGCGAACGGTTCACTTACTTTGGCCTCAGCGGTCCTATGCAAAATTATATCAAGTACGTTGAGCCTTTCAAACATGCGTCCATGTTCTGGGACAAGGCCTAACTAACTACTTCATCTAGTAACCCCTATGATCCTGGGTCCGGTCTCCCTGGCGCACTAGGCAGAGGACAAGCAACCGCGTCGGCTCTGGGGAATTTCTTCAAATTCTGGGCTTATGCCTCCACCATTATTGGTGCAATTGTTGCAGGTAATACATCTTTCCCCATCTTTCCCCAAGATCTTCAGCATCATTGCTAATAGTCCTCCAGATCAATATGTCGGTAAATTCAAAGCTATCACAATCTCTCTAGGGATTTACGTGGTCGGACTAACCATCCTCGTCGCCACTGCGACACCAGCTGGTCTTGGGGGTGATGCTGGTTTTGGAGGATTGGTTGCTGCGATGGTCATCATTGGTCTGGGAACAGGTGGTATCAAGGCCAACGTGACTCCCATGTGCGCCGAGCAATACCAACATGCAGAGCCGGTTTTGAAGACTCTAAAATCAGGCGAGCGTGTGGTTGTTGATCCTGAATTGACCGTGCAACGACTTTTTATGTGGTTCTACTGGGTCGTCAATGTTGGCGCTCTCTCCCCCTTGATTACAGTCAATGTGGAGGCAAAACACTCCTTCTGGCTTGCATATTTGATCCCATTGATGTAAGTTGGGATAAGGCACATGTATGCTGCACCGCCTAATGTCTTCCAGTGCAATCTTGCTCTCAGCTATCGTATTCTTGTCCGGCCAGAAGCGATATGTTAAGGTTCCTCCCCAAGGGTCTGCTATCATTGATGCATGCAAGGTCTTGAACATTGCCCGACAGGAGAAGCATTTTGAAGATGCAAAACCATCAGCTCTAGAGGCTTCAGGCCGTTTACGAAAGTATCCGTTTGCGTCTTCGCCGCGCTACACGGACCAGTACGTCTCGGACGTCCGCCGAGGCTTTAGAAGCTGCAGAGTAAGTGGAAGTTCAATACTTTCGCTCTAAGATATACTTAACTTACGAATATTATAGATGTTTGTATTCTTCCCATTTTACTTTATTTGCTGGGTCCAGATCTGGAACAATCTTATCTCACAAGCTGGACAAATGGCATTGCACGGAACACCGAATGATCTCCTACAAAACCTTGACCCGATCGCCTTGTGTATCTTTATCCCACTTCTTGACTGTGAGTATCGACTTGAGGAGACTGAAAATAAGAAGAAAACATCTGCTAACCAATTTACCTATCTCCAGTGGGCGTTTATCCAGTCCTTCGCAAGTTTAAGATCAATTTCAGTCCAGTCCGTCGAATCTTCGCTGGCTTCCTTCTTGTCTCGATCTCCATGATCTACTCCAGCGTGTTACAACATTATATTTACATGTCCCCTGCAAAAAGCATACATGTGTGGATTCAAGCCCCTACGTATATCTTAGTCGCATTCTCCGAGGCCTTTGTTATTGTTACTGGCTTGGAACTCGCATTCACACATGCTCCGAAGAAGTGAGTCAACCGCCCACTTGATACCGTCAAACCCAAACTAACCATACGTTACTTTAGCCTTCGATCTTTTATCTCCGCACTCTTCTGGCTCATGATTGGCATTGCGGCGGCGATCTGTATCGGTCTAAGCCCAGTGTCTCAAGATCCGTATCTTCCTTGGATGTATGGATCTCTCGCAATCGTGGGCTTCATAGCGGGGTGTCTGTTTTACCTTTGCTTCAGAAAGAGTGGCTCCCTTGATCCTGTTATCCCGAGACTTGTCGAAGGAGTTCCAGTTGAAGGGAACGGACAAGATGTTACCCAAGTTGCTGATCATAGCAAACACAGTGAAGTATAAAGACTCTTGTTCGATTAAACAGCCTAGTTATAATGAATACACATCTTCTTTTCAGTTTGCATCCCTTTCCTTATATCACAGGTCCAAGTAGATGTTTGTTCGGCTAGATAGCTCCTCCGGTTCTCAGCTTCCACAAATCTCTACTCATTGCCGTGTCCACTATGTCCAGTACGCCATATCATATTTTTCCATATTAAATCTTGACTGTCATACCGCCAATTTGCTCTACGTCCCCCTTTTGTAGACTTCATCCAACATAGTTTATAGCTGTGGAAAGAAGACCGAAATACCTATACATCATACCTGCAGTACCCTAGCATTTTTAACAATAGCGACATGTTTCCTCTTCCCCCGATTTTTATTTCAATTTATTTCTATATCTTACGAGATCCCCCCAAATATAGCACGAAAAGAGTGGCAATTGTGGTAAGCCCGAAATCTGTGAAATATGTCTCTTGGTATCCTCCTTCCCCAGTCCCATGTGCTTTTATCAACCGGGATACTATACAACATTCCCGATTCAACCCTAGCGGGAATCATGACACCAATCACAAGCTATGCCGGTTGATCCACATTTAAATGCCGCCAATCGGAGCGTTGCCCAACCTTTCGCCCCCGAGGTAGGCGCTCGTTTCCTCGTTAATCATATCTAAATTGGACGCCGGAGACGAGATAAGAGATATGGAATTAATGAGTCAATGTGGAGGGAGTCCTCGAAAGTGGGGTACTGCTGTTGCTTCTTGTTTAAATTAAAGGAGCTCCTTAGATGGATTGAGTCCTAGTCCGTTGGTTGAGTTTTTGAACACTGATCTAGTCACAATGAGGAGCGAATCTGTGGTGATTATTGGGTGAGTCAGACCCATCCGAGTATTTTCTGTTCTTTTTACAAAATGCTTCAATGACTGACAGTCATAGCTTGCCTGATACACTTGGAGATGAACCGAGTCTATATTATCCCGGACCAAGGCAATGCTACCAGAGCTCGAGTCACCCGAAGCGGAGATCCTCGCAGCATTTGCAGGCTTGCGGCCATCGCGAGGAGGTGCTCGAGTCGCCAGTGAAGTTGTCCAGGGCTGATAAAAGTGGTTGTTGTAATATAACAAGAATTCGTTTATGTACTAAATTACAATTTCACCTTCTGTGGGTTTGAGGTGCGTGCAGCAGGTGGCTTTTGCTTTATAATATATAAATTTACAGGTGACAGGTGACAATATAGTAGACATCTGAACGACATTATCCTCTACAACGGATTGGGCTTTGTCAGAACCAATGATCCTATTAATCTTTCGCAAAAGGGGGAAACTCACATGCCGAAAAAACTCTTGAATGCGCCCCATCCAGGATAAGTATCCGGATCACCGGCCTTGCGGCGCATAAAAGAATGATCTTCGGTGGCACAAGTCGGCTCGCCTTGGGCATTCATAGGCGCAACATTGTTGTCAACCAAGTTCTGGCGTTGAACGAATTTACTTTGTCCACGTGTCTTCTGATCATCTAAAGCGAGGAAGTCGCCCATTGTTGATCTGGGATTGGTAGCCTTCGATACCACAATTAGGACTCGCCAAAATGTGCTATAAGGCTGTCTGGCAACACCAAATCACCTACCTCTGCGTGACCTGATCCCCCGTGTTTGCCACCTAACCAGAGCCTGTCGCCCCATCCCTCTCCACCGCCGACATTGTTGGCGGGAGTAGGTTGGGCACTGGCACCTCCTTCGGGCACCGCAGTTGTTTGACGATTGAAGGTACTATCGGCCCCCATTGTCATATTGGGGTTAATTTGACCTACATACCGAATTATTAGCAAACTAATTGACATACGGAGGGAGATAATGCCGTGGTGAATTGATAAGGGAAGTGGATGGTACAAATTGTTGTTGTATCAAAGAATGTGTATACTCACTGTGAAACTATATATTGGGGAATTTCCGTGTGGAGATGGTCGCAATTCTTATAATGGGATTTGTACGGAGTGCATATTTGAGATCAGTTGAATTTATTTAATTCTATATATCCTTGTCCTTAGAATAGTCCTTGCCACCACGACCCCGGGTGAAGTCATGATGAGTATACATCGCTCTTTGCCATTGGTCCAGCATCGGTAGTATCCCGATGATCTATGAAACAATTCCCCAAGTTGGCCAGGTTTTATTAGTTATTTTCCTTGCTGGAAGTAGTGCTATCGAAGCGACCAATTTTACCAATCCACGTTTTAGAGCACTGATTCCTTGTTAAGCTATATCTCCAATCAGGTAGTGGAGCGCGTTGTTCCAAGCCCAGATGTTGATCTCAAGGATCGCGTACAAGCTCATCAGTTTGTCTGCGTAGACAACTCGGTCCAAACAAATCCCTCGCACTTGTGGTTAGGTCGTGTCGTGGATGAACAGTTGTGAGCGAAAGCACACGTGGTTGATGCCAGCGCTATACCTACAATGCTGTCTATGCTATCGCGATACGGACATCCGAGGAAGACTGTCACAATTCCCGCCCGTTCTCTCAGTTAACTGGGCTTGTGGTTTAGTGGTATAATACTCCCTTAGCATGGGAGTGGTCCGGGGTTCGATTCCCCGCGAGTCCAGATCTTTTTTACATGATGTACATAATTCCGTAGCTATGGAAGTAGGTGGCGAGTTTTTCTTTTTTAGTATTCATATATATCACATGCATGATCCTGTCTACAGTAGGTCACATAGTGCTTCTTTGCAACCAATGAAGTGAATCTATCTTCCTAAGCCAGATATTTATTAACAGCAGATAAGAATGGTGACTATCTGACTATCCTCCCGATTCACTGGAAGAAATCACGGGAACGAGTGATTTCTAGACCCGAGCCTTCGACAAATGCCAAAGCACTTGGTTTCTGTACTAGTACAGTGACTTTCTCGTGTCCAAACTCAACAACCACAATCCGAGCAATGAGCGACGCAAGAGATTCCACGCTACCGAAAGATGAAGATTCCACACGCTATTATAATGCGAGGTGTTAACAGGTTCTACTAATAGAAATTGAACAGAAAGGGCGGGTTTGTAGCTTACCTCTGCTACCTCCAATGTTAATTTCTGATAGGTATCAACAAACTTTGAGCCCCATTGTTGTAGTGCAGGGCCGTTGAATGCCAGAGAGATATGAACGGCTTGCTTCTCAAGTCGTTCCCACGGGTTAATTCCCAAAATACAATAGCATCGAATATTTTCTATCTTGAATTCCTCCTCGAGGATGGCGAGCCTTTTCTCGGCGGACGGAGACGTTTCCCCCTTGACCACAGCCAATGCAGACTTACCGCGATAGTAGAGACCTCCATCCGCACGCAGGACGGCCTTGGGAAGGCGAAGCTCTACTTCAAATTCACCAAAGTCTCCCCGAACTGCGGGGGATGGATCGCTCGAAGTGTTTGACTAATACATATTTAGAACACGTTCTTGAAATCTGATCAAAACCTGTTGGTGCAACAAGGGCGGAGGAAGCAGAAGGGTAGAAAACGAACCGCGGTTTCTTCCAATTGCTTCATGCCACATTTAGCTATCAGTGCTGCGGCCAACCTAACGTCTTGGCCAACTTCTCCGCGCAGGTTTTCATGTAATTCCTCTCCATCTCCCCGCAGAACACCGCATTCACGAGCTACCTCTGAGCTGTTGTCTGAGATCAGACCGTCAAGCTCTGCATCCAATCGCTTGAATAGCTTGCCATAATCAATTGTCTTTTTGACATCATCGCTCTCAGCAGCAGCCGCTGATGATGCATAGGTGAGTCTGAAAGATACATTGCATGGCTGCTTCTTTCCCCCGCGATGCCATGCCTCGGGAGCGACAGGCAGTGGAAGTTGGATATTCCGAAGTTGGATGGTGTCTGCAATGTCAGGCCGAGGCTCTATTGAGAGAGATGTTCTGAGATTGGCCATGACTTTTTCTTTTTCACTGAACGTTTAGGTGCTACAAGGCATTGGTAGTAACGGGAAACGAGTCATACGTGTTGACAATTTTTGGTGGCACCCGTGGTCACGTGGTGACGACGAGGTAATGTTGGTGCCTAATAGATCAGGCCACTTCCTTGCTTGCTGCTCTTCTCTCATCCTCCTCTCTCTCTCACATGCACATAATCTTCTGGTTGTTTCAGTCTCCGCATGCATTCTATCAAGGCTGCAAGTACGCTTGAGCTAGGACCCTCTACTGCAAGCCCATGCTCTCCACTATGTGAGAAATAATCACAGACTTCATGACTGTCCTCTTCCCCATTAGATAGTGAACACACGCATCATGGATATTTAAGCAGTACTTATGTTTGATGATATTGCTAAAACCTATATGACAACATTTGGACATGATCCCAACCTCCACCGAGTCATCAGTGAAGCCCTAAATCGCATTGAGCCAGATTCACGTATCTTAGATGTTGGGTGTAGTATATGGAGACTGATAGCATTCTATATAGTAGCAGACCGTGCAGTCTACCTTTCTATGTGTGGTACGTGTCTACCGAATCTATTACTTTTGAGCTAGAAGAATAGTCCTTTCACTTGTCTTGATTCGGAGCGCCAATATCGCCCTGCAGTTTGCACTGCATTGCTTATTTCTTGCGAGGATTCTCTAGATCATACCGAACCACCTTGAAAGTTGGCCAAACCTGTAACAAGACAGCGCCAACCATCATACAACCCGCAAAGACCTGAGCACGCAAGAACTCCGCGGTATCAAGATTTACCAAAGCACCTGCAATTGGAGTTCCAGCAAGCGCTCCGAAAGACGATATCCCCCACATCATGCCCAACCGAGTCCCTAAAAAGCTTGAATCCGGACAGAAAACCGGATGTGCCACAATAGAAGTGGGAGCCGTAACCAAAACACCACTGAGAGCTCCCCAGTAGCATGCCCAGACAATGAACCCAGCCATACCAGTAGCCGCAATCCAAGTGAACATGGCAATCGCCGACGCCGTCACAGCGAATATCAAGATCCCGATAGGCTTGATATATGCAACGAGCAGATATGGAACGACACGACCAATGACCGACGTGCCGTTGACAATAGCAACCATATAAAAGCTAAAATCGGTCGTGGTATGCACCACCGTGCGGGCATAGGAGGCGACATAGAAAATCGGCACGTAGTATGCGAGCATTACACACGTGAGCGAGAGCGAGAACATCATAAACGAGGGCTCCCGGAAGGCTTTCCAATCAATAAGACTTCTCGCACGGGCCTTTTGGCCTGGTTGCCGGCACAAGATTAGACATGATACACTAGCGAGAAATAGGCTGATGAAGCCAATACTGCGAACTGCCCATGGGAATCCGGCTTTGGGCTGCAATTGGCGGAACATGACTGGGAATATGACGGCCCCCACGCTAGACCCGATTGACGCGCAGCCGATGGCGATTGGGCGTTTTGTGGTGAAACTCGTGGAGATTACGACGAGGGCTGGGATGTAGGAAATGCCGCCTCCCATTCCGACGCAAAAGCCTTGGGCGAGCAATACCTGTTCTTGTCAGAAAATGGTCATCCGATGTTGGATTTCGGATTTACCTGATAGTATGAAGTGGCGAGACTCGTCATCATCATTCCGAATACAGTTAGGAAACTTCCGGATATAATTAAAGGACGCAAGTAGCCGACGTCAACTAATGGCCCTGTGGCAAGTCCAACCATTGGGATTAGAGTGGCCTGGATACTGCCTACCCATGAGATTGTGGATGGGCTCTCATTTGGTAGAAGTTCTGTTTGGTAATACTCTTGGAAAGCGCCGTAAGTCGTTAGCAGGCCCCTGGAACAAATATTAGTTTGATATAAGAATAGTACAAGAATATAAACCTACCATGAGTTCACAAAGACACAGAAGCCCGCAAGAACATTTAACCACGCATTTAAGCCCCCGTTCACTCTTTTCTGGGGTTCGTTTTCGTGTTCATTGTCGGACGTTAAGTTGCCCGGCACGGGTGGTAAATGTGGTTGGGCGCCATGTATCTTCTCTGAACTCATTTCGATATATGATAGCCATTATGTATGGAAGAAGAGCAGTTATAAGAAAGAGAACCCTTTTCCCAACACTCCACTGTGGGGAAAAACTGGGGTTGCTATTAGTCACGAGCTTCCCCGGTTCGGCATTGGGTAGCCGAGCTCTACCGATTGGGTTGGCTGCTGGTTATAGGATGATCTCAGGCTATATACGGAGTACGGAGTAGTTATGCAGTTCCAAATTGGTCGGGCATCTCCGAATTTCCGATTTCCGATGTTCGAGGTTCAAGGGTCTTACATCTACCGAGTAAGATCGTTGAATATCACTTCCGCTTCCGGAATATACGTATATACCCTTTGTAGGGCTCATTTTGGGTCCTAACTTTGTTCATCTGCTTTATTGGAGGGTATTTGTTTCTTCATTTCCTTTTCTCTTTGTCTACATAAAGCTATGTTGACTGAGTCCATGGTAGGTAGTAAGTGCTATTAGTTTAGTACCTTATTGCTTCCCTTGGGGCCTCTCCCCAGCCCGGTTCTACGTAATTCCTATTTCGATCATAATGCAAGTATTTATCCGGCATGACCATTTCGTTCTCGGGGAATTTCTTACCTGCGTAACTCCTATTTAGTGTCATCTGACGTGAGACTGGACCAATCACATCCACTTCGGAGAAAGATCTCCCACCTATTCACAATCTTCGTTCTATATGAGGAATCAAAATCAGATATGGTTCAATCGAGCCATTTTTATCATCTTCGACCTTATGAATTTCATCACCGATTTCACGTGGCACTTACCGGATGTTTCTATCCAACAATTTCGTTGCTCCGCACGTTATGTGACTATGAGGTGACCCCCAATACTCTGTGACCGTCTTGCCCGCCTTGATCCGGAGAGATATCGAATACTTATTTTTCCAAGATGCGATCCCCTGGTGGATCATCTCAGCGCATGTCGCTTCCTCTGCTACATAAAAAAAAGTCACCTCTTGCGGTCTTCCGGACTTGTTCAGATATCTCTGATGCTTCTGGATCTTGGCTCTTCCACACTGCAGACCTGATGTGATCCTGATTGATGAAGTCGTGTTCGCAGATCCGAAGCTCGACCCTTTGGGAGGCTTCATGTTTGTCATCTGATCTCACATTCGTGGACTATTTCATCTCATCTGTCATACCAGGGAAAATACCCTGACGGTCAATGACTAGGTGGGTGCAAATGGGAAAAAGGTTCCGCATTTGCCCAAGTGCTTATGAATCTAGAGGCATAACCTTAGGGTTCTATGGGATCCCTTCACAAGACCACCTGTTCTCCCTCTCTCTCTTCATCGTCAACGAGGACGAGAACCATTGCTACTGACTGCTCTTCTCCAGCCCTGTCTCTCAGCCTTATGACGTGGGACTCGGTACTCCAAACCTTATCCAAAACTTAGTACTAAGACCATATAGCTTCGGACGCCGGAATGTCTGCACCTTCCTCGTCGATTCCCTTTCGGAACCCCTTACGTTGGTCACAAAGACCAGACATTCAGAAATGTCTGATGGCTCGGACTCCCTAGAAGTCGAGCACTCGGACGTCGAATGCTTCAAGGCGCTGCCCGACGACATAGTCGAAGCCATCGGGTCGACGGAGAGTGCCATCCGGAAGATTACAAACCCAAGAAGCAACCGACGTGGTGAAATATATACGTTTCACAAACGTCCCACCAGCTATTGCGGACAAGTTTTCTTTGCGCAGTACTCGGCAGATGTTTAATCGCAGCACTGGATATATGATCATCAAGCTCTTCACTGGGGCCCATGAAACAGCTTCACGCAGCCTAGATGGCGCAGTGCAATATGAGATATACAACATGGGGCTGGACGAGTCGATCCGCCCGTTAGGCTCCGAAACTATCTAAGGTATGTTTTGCAGAAAGGAGGCCGACGCGTCGTTTGGCCCTACGTAACCTATTCTAGGTCGCAGTCCAAAATGGCCGGACCGTTATGCTCGAAGTAGGAGTATTAGAGTTATATCGAAAGCTGCGGGCAGATGCAGAATGGTGGCTCAAGAATTCGAGAGGCGATGTGAAGCTTGTAATCATCGTGTCTATTAGTCGAGAGACCCCCGACATCAAGTTTGAGACTGTTGCTTTGGACCCGACGGTCAACTACGTCCCAAAGATACGGCAGACGATTACGGCATCCCGCGACGCAAACAAACCTTCCCGACTCACAGATCACCGTCAGTCCAGCAGCACCTTTGACCATTAGGTTTGAAGAATTGTTTTGTCGTCAACCAGTCCCGCCTGAACACAACATTGAACTATCACCTGATCGGTTAGGACGGATCTCAAAACACGTGTGGGGGGAGCAAGGATTTTAGCTTATCATTACCTCTGTGCCTCTGTTAGTTCTAGGTAGCTTCTTCAATGACACAACTTTTGCTACGATAATCGTGGAATGAAGAATTCCGAGAGCCGTACGAACTACTCCGGCCGGTACTAGGGGAAGCGTACCTCCCTTTTGTTCGCGCAGATCTGGATTTTGTGAGGGGGTTTGCAACGAGACGGACAGTGCCTGCAAGCTCAAGCCTTAAGGTCCACAAAAGACACAGGAAAAAGATATAAAACGACATCGAACGAGATGCCCAAAAAGACATCAAGAATCTGAATATACCGTCCCTTATATAATTTGGAGCTAAATGGATCAGATTCTTGAGGTATGTCAAGAACAGAGGCTGCACAAGCGCCGACTATGCTTGTTACAACATCAATAAGCCGAAAATATAGCAGATGTCACAAATTCCAGAAAGCAGCCTGGAGTATTGGGTATGAGCAAAATATACGTATATGTAATGCTGGCGGACTTTCGCATCTGACCCATCTGAGCCACCAATCAATGAATGCTCCAGGACAGCGGGATATCAAATTGCAAGTGCGGAAAAGTATCTTCATGTCGTAAATGCAGAAAGAAAATCGTAAAAACCAATGAGAAGAAAAGCCAGAAAAAAAAAAAACTCATTTCCAACAGGACAGTTCGTCACTCATCCTCGAACTGGTCTGCCCAAGTTCCAGTAATGGGTGAAAACGTATCGTCCAATTTATCCATTGCTGTTTGTGACTTGGATGGTGCAGGAGCAGTTTCCGTTTTGGGCTCGGCTTTAGTCTCAGCCTTGACCTTAGTCTCCGGCACAGACACAGGCTTAGTCTCTGTCTTCTTGGGTCTCTCGGGCAGAGCCGGGAATGCGCTCTTATTATCCAGCCCCGGCGCAGCAGGGCTCTCTGCTGCAAATATACTGTCAGCCAAGCCCTTGCGTGGCCGGTCTCCCTGCGGGGCCCGCGGAGATCCACGGTCACGGCCACCTCGACCGCGTCCACGACCCCGGTTACCACCAGTGTGATCTGCGGCATCTTCTGAACGGCTGTCTTCAAAGTCCCGTCGCACGGCGCCAGACACGCCACCATGCATACCGCGTCGGAACTGGCTGCCTCCACCGCGGGGGTCATAATCTTCCTCGCGTTTCTGCGAGTCCCACTCACGCCCCGTCTGGGCCTTGAGTTTCCGCTGCCTGTTTTTCTCGCGTTCACTATCCATCACGCGGCGGTGCGCGAGTTCCTCGCGACGTTTCTTCGCCGCCTCCTGCTCGCGCTCCATGAACGACGCCTGATCAGCTTCGGCGCGGGCATGGGCCGCAGCCTTCTTTACGGCGTTTTCCTTGGCTGCTGCAATGCGTTTGGATAGTTCTTCTTCCGTGAGTTTAGGCTGAGAGGGAATAGTCAGCTTGGGACTACCGTTATCTGGGTAAGAGATGCAGTACACACCTTCCTCAGTCCACCTGTGGCACTCCGGTCACCACGTACAGCAGGGACTCGCTGAGCATCGGCGCCATTCGCAGCCGAATCCTCACCATTACCCTCTTCAACCGGAGCGGTCTGCTCTTTAGACTCAACGGGCTTTTCGGGCTTCGAAGCTGCCGTCTCGCGCGCTTCGGCAGCAGGTGCATTGACAGGAGTCTTTTTGCGCGGAGAGCTTTCTGACCGTTTCTGCTCGGACTCCCGACCACCGCGTCCTCCTTTGCCCCGGCCCCGTCGTCCCCGGCCTCGTTCTCCACGGCCCCGCTGCGGAGTCTCCCCACGTGGAATTGGCTGCTCGGGAGCTGGCTTCTCGGGTACTTGTACTTCCTCTGGCTCTGGATGTGGCTCTGGTTCGGGGGTGATGATCTCTGTCTGCGCCTGCTGTTCTTCCGTGGAGATCGGGATAATCTCATCGTCGAATAGGTCGTCGGGACCGCGGGTCTGTGCGAATTCGTCCATCGCTGGGTCTGCCATTGCGATTGGGTCTGGAAAGGGGGCTGGTAGGGCGGACGGGTTATGGGGAGGCTGTGAACTCGAAACTCGAGGGTGCGCGGGATTGTCGCCGCTATATACGCGATCCGAGGGGTAGCTTCGATGGGGCTTTAAACGGTGATCCGTGCGCAGACTAGTGGAGGGTGCAATATATTGTTATCTTTCAAAATTTGCAAAGATTCACATAAACGACATATATAAAGGAGAAATGACTAGCGGGTATTATAGTTGTCACACAGCTCAACTGATCTACAATCCAGCCGGGGCAGTCTGCTAGGCGGTCTGATCTTGCGCATTGTTTTGCCGATGAATTCCGTCTGCTTTCTGCCCATATGACGTCCAAGGTTGTTTACATCCTCTTTATACGTGAGCTGGATTGAATAGGTCAATTCTGACGATTTTCTAATGATATTTCTAGGTAGTTCGGAAGAACCACATACACAACAAGGGGCAAGCAAGCCTAAACACACTGCCAAGCGTTCTCATCAGTGTAGTTACCAGGACCCTTGAACACGTTGCGTCGAGGCCAGCGGCAGTGCCTGCGCTTGTACTCCACCTCAGAGCCAGGGCCATCAGAGAACTTGGTACCACGAACAGTCTCCGGCGCCTTGCCCTCCTCGACCCACCGAACCATTGCCATAAGAACATTGTCCTCGGGGTCGGTACCAGCGTAGGTACTGGCGCCCTGGCCAATACCATAGGCTCCATCTCCATCACCGCAATGGGCCATACCGCTGATCGGGAAGAAGCGGTAGAACTCGTCCAATTTATTGGGGGGTAGTTTCATTGTTTTTGACACGTGGGAATAGTACAGCTTGGAGTTGTCGGAGCTGATCAGCTGGTCTTGGAGGCCGTGGTAGTGCAGGATTTTGCCGCCACCATTTTTGAACGAAGAGATATCACCATCCCACGTCTGTATATTGTACGGGTTCTGGCGGAGAGCCACAGCAGCATCTTTTACTGTGAAGTTGGCCCCGCTCCAGGCCGGGTTGTTGTAGACGACATATCGATACCAGTCTTGGCTGTATTGGAATGGTGCGCCACTGTACATTATTGGTGCAGCGAGGATCTCGGATCCAGGCTGCATGCGGGGGTATAGCAGGGTGCCATTAATTCCGTAAAATGGCGATAGCACTTGCTGGGCGGTGTTGACTTGGGCGCTTGTGAGACAGCTTGTTTTGCTTGAGGCACTGGGGTCACATGTCAACGTTTCCAAGACAGGATGGCAGAGGTCGGTATCTTCGATAATTCCATCTTCGGCGCCATCAATAGCATCACATTGGCGGATGATCTCTTCGTGGACGATCTTCCATTCGGCTGGGGACAGGAATGTGTCGGAAGTCGGGGAGCCAGTGATCGGGTAGAAATGTGCGCTCCACGAGAACAGATTGACTAAGCCGATAGCAGGGGCACCAGCGACCACCCCGTCAAAGTCGTTGGGGTATTTCTGGACAGATTTCCAACCTTGGCGGCCACCAGTGGAGCATCCGAGGTAGTAGCTCTTGTCGAAGCCCTCCTCATAGAATTGCTTGGTGAGTTCTTTGCCTATGACCACTCCAGTGTGAACAGAACGGTATGCATAATCTTCGATTACCTCAGGTTGGCGGTAGAAAGGCTTTCCCGATGTACCGTTGTGTCCGTTGTTGGCTCCGACAGTGGCAAACCCTAGTTGCGCGGTGTATGCGAGATCATAGTATTGAATACCTGCGTTGAGGTTAGACGAGCCGACGTGTTGGTTTATGTTGGTTTCGGGAACAACTTACACCCAGAGATACCACCATTTCCGGTGCTCAAAAAGCGGCCCTTGTACTCACGAGGGAACCAAGCCTCTAGCGTGATCTCGCTGCTATTCGAAGTCGACACGGCCATGGCGACCCGGCACAAGTCTACGGAGACGGCCTGATTCGACCTACCGCAGCTAGGTGGATTATCCGCCAAGGATAAGTTGGTACCTCCCTGCACAAACTCGGCAAAGTTGACTTTGACATTGGGAATGTCGATTTGAGCACCAAACTCGACACATTTTGATTGAAAGGCGTCTTGGCTGGCCAGGGCAAGGGAGCCCATGGCTGCCAACAAGGGCAACACATGAAGACGAGTCATATTAGGGAGAGACCGTGGAAAACACTAATGATGCGACACCTGCAGACCAGCGGCCTTTAATATCCGGTTATTTGCTCCGAGGTATGTTTCCTCCTCCCATGGCAGCGGTATTATTGCGTATTAATATGAACGTTGAGACGGCAAATATTAGACCAGGAGTTCCCGAAGACCGACTCCTGCAGATCAATAACGAAAAGGCTAAAGCACCCGAAGTTTGGCCGACTAGCATGTGGGGATTGGCAGCGAATGAGCAACCCCAGGCTGCGGAGAGGACAAAGGACGCGACGACATCGGCAGCATTGCAAAGCTTAGACCAAATAGCGGGTTTCGGAGGTGATCCGGAAAAGCCGAAAATGACGGGATATTTCTATTTCCTCGAGTCAGAGGGAGAAATCCGGGGATCTCCACAAATGCGGAGAATACACACACCTGTTTCACTTTAAGGCTGTTGAAATCGGCACTTCTTATTTTACCTGTAATTCAACACCCGTCAATTTCAGGCAATTGAATGGAGACTAACCTCGGTGGTGTTTGCATGCTTTTGTGATTTATATAGTAATATGTATATGTGTAAACGGCCGGCGTGTTCTAGGTAGTTTTGCCTTCTCGGGTTTAGTGCCCCAATACGCCATCATGTAACCTCCCTTCAATGCCCTCCGGCATGAAAGACCCGTCTTCGCTGCTCTTCCTCCCTTTCTCTCATTATCCCTGCCTCTCTATCTTGCACCCTCGCTGCGCCCCTTCAATTTTTCCCGGCCACTCGCTTCGCCTTATCCTAAGTATCTAATAGCAAAATGCCTTACCACTACTAGAGATTAATAATAAACTACCTATTACAATAAATAATAACATTCAAGCGAACAGTGAACACAAACCCCGCTATATGTCCTGATTGCCCTTTGTATAGAACAAGATAGACTCTACTAACAGGGATACCGGGGAAAGTCCTTAATATAAACTAGTGTATCTTGGCTATTAGGGTTCGAGAAACGCCAATTACGAGACGCACTGTACAGCTGGCCAACAATCTCGAAAACGGTCAGAAATTCTACTGCTACTAGTAATATTACTCAATAGAATAGGCAGTCAATAGGCAACACTTTCATAGAAGTAGAGCTAGCTAGATACCGAACGAGTGTGGTGATAACGAGAACTGTACGAATACCTCACCCCAATACAGACAGAATCCACTGCTTGTTCCAAGCCCTCCTTGGCGTATGATCATTGGCATTGAGAGACACGAACCATTTCAGACCTATGATGGGCTAGAGAATAATCAAAACAGCCAAGGACTCTGTTTCTTGCGGAACTGTATAATTGGTTCAAACTGGGGTCTGGCAGTCAACCCTCTTGTGGTGCTCATCGTATTCACAGTGGTGGCGATCAGACTTGCACTGTAGATGAAGATTAAATGATAAGAACAAATCAATTGGCCCCGAATCGAATCGGAATCTACCTTCTTGTTGGCGGCCGAACCGCAATTGACTACATGGTTCTTTCCACCCTTTAGGTATGTGCACGTGTTGTGTTTCAAGCTGCATTCCTGTAAAGCGGTTCAGAAAGGTTAGTGCTATTTCTATATAGACATCTTATAAGAAGAACTTACTCCTCCGAATTTACTAAGCTGTACGTCTCGGGCATCAAGATCGTCCGACTCGGTCGCGATGGGGCTAGCAACCGCGCCCATTGCGGCGAAGAAGACAATGGCAATGCTAGTAATATGCATGGTGGAAGAGTGGTCTTGTAGAGGATTGCGGTATAGTAGTTGAGAGAGAAAGGTTGATGAGATTGATACTTCACAAACTGGAGCGCCGTGAAGGTGTCTTATATAGACAATGACGGATATTTCCTGCGATATTTGACAAATACCATCCTCACATTCGATATAGCCATGATCGAGGCCGCGGTCGAAAGATTATCCAAGCTATCCAATAAAAGATATGCCTCATATATCCAAAAGTTCGTTCATACGGGGTATAGAATAGGCAATGCTATCATTGGCTTAATGCTAACAGTACTACTGATCTGCCCCACGGGCCGGGCCGCAAACCCTGCGTACACAGCCTTGTGGCCTGCTGCAAGGCTGGGGTGAAAGTCCCAAAAACTAGGGCGTTTATGCGATGTAACACTGCAAGCTTCGAGGCACATGCAATGTGGAAGTATGTAAGATTTGGATATACGTATACAAAACAAGGAGGTGGAGTGAATTGGCCGCAGGTTTGCCAGAGGTTCACAGAGACCTTGGGGTGTGAGCCTCATCGGTAGATGCATCTATTTCAGCCCGCAATACTTGTACGTAGCTTCTAGGACTTATGTGCGTTTGAAGGATAAGAAAGCGAAATCATGAATTAGAAACCTCGTTTCTTTTTCTTATGGCAGCAGTCTGCTCTGGAGCAATAGTGCATTCAGTGAGATTTATGCACTAAGCCTTTTGAAGCCAAAAAAAAAAAAAATTATCATCGATCCATCTGACGATCAACTCCTTTCATGCACCAAGTCTGTTGTGGTCCGGCCCAACCCGGATCAGATTCGCGCCTAGGGCTGAAATGAATTCGGGGTCACAACCTAAATAGTAGATATGGAAATCAAAAGTCCTTTGAAATAGAAAGACCAAAATTGTCAAAGTTCTCATTATCAAGACTAGTTTTTATTTATAGTGTATGATCTCAGAGATCGTTGAAGTAGAGATGGACGCGTTATTTTGCTGTACGGAGGAACTACAGACGGACCTGTGAGTACACTAAGACCTCAAGGCTCCAGTATTAGTTTTGGTGCTTAAGGCCGACGTAATAATTGCCTAAGAGTTAAAAGAAAAGTCAGCCAATGGCCTCATATCTCTTCTATGTCTCAGGCTCGCTGGAGTGGATTGATTATCATCTTATTAGTCGGCAAATGAGACATGAGGACCTTGCGATTGACGAAAGAACAGAATTTAACGCTATGGAGTACAACATAGAAACGGCTGGCTTTCCATCCGTGTTGGATAGCGAGGGCTGAATCGCCCCCATCCAAAACTGCCACTATTTTGGGTCCCTATATGATGGTACTTTCTATCGGACCGGAGAAAGGCATTTAATTTCGTCCCTGCTTCATTCTAAAAATCAGAACAGACGTAGATTTGATAAAGACCGACAGTAAGGAGCAGAGAGTGTGACATTCAACTTGAAGACTCAAGAGGCCGAGAAAGAAAGAGAGGAAGGGGGAATGTCTACATGGGCATTTTCGAGTTTTCCTTCAAAACTTCATCCAAGTCTTTACGACTCTGGCTCCTCAACGCCTGCAAGGGGCTTTAGGCACGAAAGATGCCTATCCTGATGCAGGGCATCGCCACCATTCTTGTAAGTCCTGAGGAGCTCAGCATTCCTTTGCTTGATTGTGTTGATCATGTACTCGATGCCCTCGGTGGCAAGCCCCTCCAGGGCTTTCTTATTGGCCTCCTTAGCTTCTTCCTGAATCTCATGAAGTCGCTTCAGCCAGAACATGTATCTCCATGGCGAGAATCCAGCAGGCGATCGCTGTCCGAGCTCAGATTCGAGAAACTCCTCACCACCCTTGCTGATGTGGCTAGGGCAGTCGTTCCAATACAATTCTGATAGCAAAAGGAGGTTGTGGCTTGCTATTTTCAGCCAAGCAACAGCAGCTGGTAATAGATGAAAGACCTCAAGCTGTTTGGTGCCCCGGTTGAGGTCTTCCTCGTCTGACTCTTCCCCAGTGTGAAGTGCTTGAGGGCTTTCAAAGAGAGTACGGAAGATCAGAAGAGCAACTTGGCACAGCCTATCCTTAGCGACACGAGTGGATGCAAGTTTAGCCAGGAATGTTGCAAAGTTAAGACGGTGTGTTCCCGATATAGAAGCACTATGATTGACCCAGAAATTGGTCATATCGCCAACCAAGAATGGGAGATCGTTCCATAGTGTACCGTCGACGGTTCTTGCGATATCAATCCCATGGACTCCGCGTGTAGGTCTAGTCAACGGCCCCATTCCTTGAATGCGGAGGATATCGAGGACTATTCCCTCATGTTCAGGTAATTCGGAGGAGATGTTTCGGCTAAGCTCGTAGTACATATACCATAGGGAATGGATATGGCCTTCAAGGGAGTCTACACCATCTCCAATATCGCAGTATCGGCTGGTAACGACCCAGGTCCGGTTACTAAAGGCCATGTCCCGAACCTCTTTGAATTCACCCCGAGCGACAGACTGGCGTGTACCTTCCTGATCTCTGCGAGTATGGTCGATCGTTGCGGTAGAAGGTGTGTCTCTAGGCAGAGAGCTCAGCAGAGAATCACGGAGGTGGTCCATTTCGGAAAGCTGACAATGTTGAATGATGATCCAATTAGAATTCAGGTAAGAGAAAGAAGACAGTGGGGAAGTGAAAGAGTTGATATGGTGGAACCAGACGGGGACTTAAATCGTCGTAAGGGTCAACTTGGACGAAAGGACAAAGAGATTTCTCTCCCAGGGTGGGGACCCTCCTGCACCCCTGCTAGGCAGCAACGTAGGTTCTGACAGGCTAACAGCCCAATATCTGGATTTGGTCTCGTGTATGCGCTTATAGACTGAACTATTTTCTTTGGTTGTCGATCAGCCGGCAGCCAAGACAGGTACTTAAGTACATGTCAATCATGCAGCCATCCAGCAGGTACTACGTAGCCGGTCACAAATCCTGCGTTACTGCGATTAAGACTGGAAACTCGCAAGGCTGAGGTGTACATGAAGAGAGTGTGATGAGATGGCCTACATACATTAGCAATATTTCAATGTTACGTTCAATGCGACCAACTGGACGCTTGGTCTGAGAACCGCTCTGGATCGTCATGGGGGCTAGCGAACACCTTTTAGCTGTCGGCGGGCCCGACGGCACTCGCCCATAAATGGCAGCATGTATACAGTGCTAGCTACATTTGTAAATGAATTGGGGCATAATCATGATCATCAAATCATCATCATCGTCATCATCAAAAGTACTCAGTACTCCGTATGCCGATCTACAGTTATTTCAAATCCTCCAGGCCGTTGTGCGTTGATGGAAGCGTCAAGCCTATGGAAGTTACCACCAAACGGACAGCCCATCAATGTAGCAATTTTATAGCAAGAGAAAAGACAAGGGAAGCGCATCAATCCAACGGTTCAAGAATGCGTCCTCAGAAAAGTGCGGTCGCCAAACCCATTGAAAGACTAGTGCAACTTCCTAGAGTGATAGAGCCCTGGAGGGCCTTTTAGCACGTGCATTTCCTAATAGCCCGGGTGGCCCCAGGTTGTGACCCTGAAATTATTTCGACTTCGACTTGGAATGATGGCTTGGTTTCTACGGAGTAGGCGAGGATGATCTATCGGGGCCAAAATGCAGCCCTGCAGGGATCATGTATGTACAAAGTACGAGTACCAATTCCTTTTTTTGCTTCTTCTCTCTGACTGTCCCATTGATTACCATAAATCTGAAAGATTGAGGTAGACACATAGCGCTGGTTCAAAGAAGAAAAGAAAGAACCTAGCCAGGCATTATACATCGAGATTTTGTCCAAACCACTTAAAGGCAAGCGTTGATCTATGAATCAGACAATTCCACGGTAGGGAAATCTACCACAACCAACAAAGAAACAGTCATCTACAGTAGCATTCGAAATCAGATTACCCCTTAGACACTTCCGGATGATACAGTACGTCTCGAAACTGGCGTCACCCCCCTACACTCTTCGATTATTTTCCAAATCCGGATGTCAAGAAATACTATACTTCATTAGTAATAAACTCGGAGTATTAATGTCCCTGTAAGGTTACGTCTACAGTATTTTACTGTTAAGGATACATGCCTCCATGTATCATCACTGTATGGTGTAAATGGAGGTGACGATGAAATGGCCAGGACCTGGCGTGACGTTAAACCGAAAAAGGGTCTTCCCACCTAGTGACTTCGGCTAACTAGGCCTCACGCTAGCGTTAATGCTATGCCTAGCTAGGTTAATAAGCGAATATCAGCGCGTCCAAAACGCTACGAAATCCCGGGGGATAACACAGTTCGGCTCCGGGACCCTGCGACGGGCTTCACTTGCTAGAGGGTCATTCAGGCTTGGTTTCATCGATAACATTTTCTCTCGATGGCCAAATTATGGCTTCTGGCCCATACGACACGACAGTCCGGGTCTGGGGCACGAAGACGGGCGCCACCCAACAGATTTTGATAGCTAAAGGAGCAGTCAATGAGTTGCATTTTTCTCAAGACGCATCATACGTTACGACCAATCTCAGAGCCCTTAGTATTCCGTCTACATGTGGGAGTCATGCCTCTAATTCACCTAAAACGAAACTTGATAGATCTATACTGGAGCGTCGGTGGGTAATATTCAACGGCAACAAGGCACTATGGCTTCCTCCCGAGTTTCGCCCTATATGCTCCGGTCAAAGACAGTATGTTGACATGCATGGTATGGCATGCCTTTATGCCTTTGTCCCTTTGTGCAGACTGAGCCTTTGCTATGTCAGTTTGTCATTCCTTTGTTAGCACAGGCTTTATATACAGCCTGCTTTTCCATAGATTCATAGTATACATCTTCTTCCCGATTTTCCCCTCCATGCTAGTTTATCTCACTAGCAGTCCTCCTTCGTAGCCTTATCAGGTTATGACGCCCTCCATTTTCCCCTTTGCTTTATCAAAGATCTAGTAGATCTATCCTTACTTTATAAGAGTATCTCCCCGCGGGGAAGCCTCACTATCAAGAATAGCACTATCGATAGGCTATTTCTTACTTATTTGATTAAGAGAGAAGCTCTAAGGGCTATATCTCTTACTTTTTTTTTGTTATATATACCCTTTGATATAAAGGGGTGCACTTTAGATTTATATATACCCTTTAATAAAGAGGGGTGCATTTTTTGACTTCTTTATCACTTTTAACAAAGAGAGTATCTTAACGGAGTACTATCTCTTTATCCTCGATAAAGAAGCTTTATTATAGTATCTTACGTTAAGAACTATATTTACATTTACTATTAACGTGATCTTTCTTTATTATTAATAGCTTTATATTAGCTAAGATAGCTAAATCCTTTAACTAACTAATAGACCGAGACTAGTATACTAAGTAAGAAGTTATTATTATAGACTAAGCTATTAGCCTACCGGAAGTAGGGAGTTTCAATCTCTATAAACTCACCCCGCCGCTAAAAGAACGAACCGATTTCGATAACTAGATAGACTAAGTGGAAAAGGTCCTATAGAGCCACAAACTTTATAATCTAATTAATACCGATATCCTATAGCCCGCTATTAACGATCTAAATAGAGAGAAATAGTATACTCTCTCCCTATAAGTGAGGATATAGATAACGAGTAGTATAGACTATACCCTAGTTTAGGAAATTAATACTCGGGGCTTAAAAATTAGTTTCGTAGACGACTTTCTTACCGAATTAAAGAAGTATATAAAGGGTGAAGGTTATAGTGCTTTAAAAGTAGCTATAAGAAATTTTAAGAAGCTATCTTAGAGTCAATTTATAATAAATAAGGAGTTTATTTATACTATAAAGCTTCGTTATAAAGCTATCTATAACCTAAATAGAGAACTTCCCCTATACTACGCTTTAGAAACTATATTATTAGAGCTTAGTGATATACTAGAACTTAGCGGTTTTATCGTTATAAAAGATAACGAGCTTAACGCGATTAAGAAACCGGCGAAGATAATTACTATTATCGATTTTTATCGGTATAGTACTATAATACTAGACTATATAAAGTCTAGTAATACGGACTCTCTCGCTCTCTCTACTTTTAAAAAGCGCGCTAATCTATCTAGATTAACTAATCTATCTAGATCTCCTAATCTATCCGGATCTCTTTCTATACTAGCTACTAATTCGAACACTAATAATAATACTACGCTTACGAATAAGCCGCTAAAAGGTGTGTCTATAGAGGAGTATATAAAGAAGTGGCTAGCGTATAAACTAAAGAGAAGTGATAACGGAAATTACTCTTACTATAGTAAAAGATATAGAGTGAGTAGATATTTCTATCTATATCCTAAGCTTAGCTATCTAGGTTAGATTCTATCGCTAGGATTATAGATCTATAAGAAAATGATAAATTCGGTATCTACTAAGTTTAAATAAGATAAAATTTAGCCTATATACGGATCCTAAATAGATAGGACCCGCTAGGCGAATCTCTCTACACTAGATACCGGATCTATATCTAGGTTTATTATAATATCTATTAATATCAATTTCTATAAAGAAGGTTTCAATCCTTCTTATAATATAATAGAGAGCCGGTATAGTAAGAAGGTTATAGTAGAGAACCGATATAGCGAAAATATAATAGTAGAGACTACTATCCGGGAGGATAATATAGGTATAGACCTTACTAATTCCCTCTAAAAAGAAGGGAAAGAGGTTATCTAGCAATCTAGAACTAGAGCCTAGTAAGAGTAAGATTATACTCTTATTATAATCTAGCTATCTACTATAGCTCTAGGATATCTATAGGTTCTAGATACTAGCGCTTCGGAGTATATTTATAGTGATAAAACTACGTTTTCTACTATATAAGCCTATATAACTAGCTAGGAATATAAATAGTAGACTTCCGGTAATAAAAAAGTTAAAGTAGATACTTATAGTATTATTAATTTAACACTTTATATTAGAACCGAAGATATTATATATATAGCTTAGGAAGTAGCTATCTAGATAACACTAGCTTACTATTAAATTAGCATTCACTATATTTATAAGAAGGGTAGATAGTATAATCTATTTTCGCTTAGGACCGCCGAAAAATAGCTTAGAATCTAGTAGAATAGTAAAACCGGAGCTTTATATAATAAATACGATAAGCTTATTAGCTATACTAGAATGCACTAACGAGTCCTATTCCTATAACTCGCTTCCCTAGCTCTTAGTATAGTAGTTATTTTATTAGAACTAGCTTACCGGAGACTAGGCTATACTAGTAGTTATACTATAAAAATTAACTATAACGACCTTAGTTATAATATATAGGATAAAGATTTCAATTATAAAGCTTATAAACTAGGTAAATTAAAAAGAATTATATCTCGCTCCTAGTAAGCGAGAGTAACTAAAGTAGGCTATATATTTTATATTAATCTATAGCCTATATCTCTACCTAGATTTAATCTAGATACGAAGAATAACGCTAGTAGATATAATAGAAATCATATTATAATTATTATAGACGATATAACTAGATACTATCTTACACTATATCTTACTACTAAAGTAGATATATCTCTAGTTCTTTAGAAATTTACCGAAGAAATACGCTAGAAAATAGGATACTAGCTATAGGAATAGAGAATTAATAGAGGCACGGAATTCTCGGTTTTTACTAAATAGGCTAAATCGATAAATATAATAGTCACTTTATCAGCTCCCTATATATATAAGTAAAATAGTATTTCTAAATTCTCTAGATTTTATATCCTATAGATTATATATACTATAAGGATTAATACTAGCGCACTATAAGAGCTCTAGCTAAAAGCTATTAATATAGCTATATATATTATCAATCGACTACGAAAACTAATTCTAAAGAGAGAGTAAGGAGCTTAGGGAGATTAGCTTTATCACTAAGCTCCTATTATAGTATAGAGATAGTCCCTAAATTTAAGAAGTCCTAATAACGTCTCTCTCTCCTTCGTCCGGATATAGTATATAAAGGTATATATTTATATCCTAAAGGAAAAGCGCGTTTAAAGCTAAAAGATAGATACTAGAGCGTAGATTAGCTACCTCGTTAGATACGAGGGTAATAACGGTTATATCTATAGGATTTATAATCCTAAAATAAAGAAGGTTTTTAGATACTAGGATATTATTTTCTAGGAACAAAAATAGGGGATTCTACACTATAATAATAGGGAAATTATTATAGAAGGAAAGACTATCGATAGTCCCCCTATCCTACCTATTTCTTATAGAGGTATTAGTTCACCTATTATAACTACTAATACGACTAGATATTTAACCTAGGATTTACCGCTATTAGATTTACGTATAGAAGAGGTTAAAGATAAGGAAAATACTCTCTTTATAACACTAATATAGGCGGAGAAAGGGAAAGCTCTAATAATAGGACTATAGACGCTATCACTAAGTGTAAGGACTATCTCTAAACCGGATATAGACTCTTCTTCTTCCCCGGATCTAATTACTACTACTCCTATACTATAGCTAAGGATTTTAAGACGCTAAACTATAGGAATTCCACTAAGAAGATATAATAATAAACGGTGGGACTTATATAGAGGAAGAGCTTTATCTATAATTAGAATTATTTTAACGGCTCTAATAGTACCGGATTTAATAAAAATAATAATTCCTAAAGATTTAAAAACCTAGTAGATTAAGATCCCCTATAACTACCGAGAAGTAATAAACTCACCGGAAAAAGAGCTTTAGTAGGAAGTAATAGATAACTAGATCACTAAATTAGAAGTAGCTTAAGCGTACTAGCTAGTGAATACTCCGCCGAAAGGAAGCACTATTTTACTAGGAAAGTGGGTTTATAATCTTAAATATAATAAGGAGGATTATATTATAGAAATAAGAGTAAGATAGGTGATCTATAGAAACCGCTAAAGATCTAGGTTCGATTTTAACGACACCTATATACCGGTTACTAGACTAGAAAGCACTAGAATTTTCCTATCTATAGTTACTATCCGAAATATAGAATAGAAGTAAATTAATTACACTACTATATATCTTAATACGCTAATTAATAAGAGGTGTATTTTTATAAGACCGCTAACCGGATACTACTAAGATAATCCTTCTTCGACGTCTAAATCCCCTTTCCGGCTAGACTAATTAGGATCTAGCAAAGTCTATATACTAAAGTAAGTATTATATAGACTTCGGCAATTAGCAAATTTATAGTACGAAACGCTAAAGGAGGAGCTAAAAAGACTAGGTTTCGAAGAGCTTCTAGATAAAAGGTATATTTTTATATATAGAGAGAGAGATCTCTAGCTTTTACTTTATATTAACGATATATTAAGCGCTACTTTAGATAAACGATAGATCTAATAGTTTAAAGATAATATCACCTTTAAAATTAAGGTAGTTAGTAAACTAGTAAGATTTCTTAGAAGTAGTCTAATAAGAGATTTATTAACTATTTTTATCGACTAAGCTATATACCTAGAAGATCTACTATAGATAGCGAGTCTAGGTAAGGTTTTATTAATATACCTACCTATAAAGTTATCTTACTAACCGCCTTTCTCTATAATAGTCTCTTCCTCGGAGATAGTCTCTTCCTCGGAGATAGTCTCTTTCTCGGAGATAGTCTCTTCCTCCGAAAAATTAGCTTTTAGAGAAGATATTAGTAAGGTTACCTAGTTAGGTATATATATAAGACCCGATATTACTTTCGCTATAAATAGATTATAACGGCGAACTACTAACCCTAGGAAGGAGGATTTATAAGCTCTCTCCTAGTTACTACGCTATTTAAAAGGTGCACCGGACTATAGGATCTAGCTTAGAAGAATAAATTTAACTACTAACGATATAAATTTAACCACTAGCGATATAAAGCTAATTAGTTATATCGACTCTTTATTTAACGACTATAAAGATAGGAAATCCACCGAAGTATATATCTTTTACTATACTAGAGCGCTAGTTTTATAGAGCTCACGGAAATAAGATATTATTACTATAGGAAGCACTATTACTAAATATATTACTCTCGATAGAGCTATACGAGAAGCGCTCTATCTAAAAAGATCCTTCTCTAGCTCGGCTTATTAAATGATATAAAGCCAATTCCAATTTATATAGATAGCGATAATACCGTTACTATTCTTAAAAAGGATTTATATAATAAGGGCACTAAATAGCTAGATATCAAATACTAGTTTATAAAATATACTATAAAGACTAAGCAGATCGAGATCTAGCTTATCGATAGTAAGGAAAATCCGGTAGACGCTTTAACAAAAGCACTACTAAAAGTCGACTTCGAAAGACTTCGAAAACTACTAGTTAGTAAGAAGGAAAAGACGGGTTAAATTATCATACTAAGTTGCTTTTTACTACGTCTTTCTCTATGCTTTTTACTGCAATTTTTACTATGATTTTTACTATACGAACCAGATTGATTTTTGCTTTTGATACTCAGTCTGGGGGGGTGTGTTAACATGCATGGTATGGCATGCCTTTATACCTTTGTCCCTTTGTGCAGACTAAGCCTTTGCTATGTCAGTTTGTCATTCCTTTGTTAGCATAGGCTTCATATACAGCCTGCTTTTCTATAGATTCATAGTATGCATCTTCTTCCCGATTTTCCCCTCCATGCTAGTTCATCTCACTAGCAGTCCTCCTTCGTAGCCTCATCAAGTACCCTTGCTATTGGACATACATCGGGGAAATTTTCATTTATAGAGTTTAGGGCAGAGTAAAAATGGAGATGATTCGAATGTACGCCTTGATTGGGAGCTCTTTGATGATCAAAATGGAGAAGAGCCTCTAGAAGAAGATGGTCTATATATTCATGGTCCGATTAAATATAATATCTATTCTCGTATCATTCTTAGTTATAAATCTTTTCCCGACTAAGTAAGCACACACTTTCGCTAATAACGTTCGACGGCGATACCTTCTAATCTTTAGCCTAAAGTTTAGAGGGTGTGAGGAGCCAGATCTACAAGCCAGCAGAAGCAAAGCAAGAGAGTGCTTCAATTCAAGATACTAAAGATAGGGAAGAAAGAGAGAAAGAAAGCAAAGTCTGGCGAGCTCTCTGAGAAAGCTTAATCAAACCGAGACTATACAAACGGTGCAAACCCCGACTCTTCTTGCTTAGCGAGGCAAACAAAGAAAGCAGGCAAAAAAGGAAAGAAGAAGCAAACTAATCATAACAGATCTGACATGTGATCTAGCATGTAATACCAGATCAGATCCAGATCGTAACAGAAGGTAAGTAGATGGGCACTTGTCTCACTAACCCTCTATACACAGTAACTCAACACAGGAAATAAATAGATAGACAGAGAGAACCTGACGACAATGTATGTTCCAGAAGTTGAACCAGTCATATATTAGGTTGCCTGCAATAGCAGACAGGCTCCTATTTGTCATGGGTGTACATTCCTTGGTAGGTTCGCAGAATCGTCACGAGGCTATCCTTCGTGCACTCACCATCACTGTAAGTAGTAATGGTGCCACTACACTCGCCGTCCTGGCCGTTGCCAAAGGGGTTAGGGGTAAATTCGTCGTTTGCCTCGCCCTTTGTCTCTGTAGTATCAGGGGCGTACGCGCTGCATGCTCCGGGCGTGCCGCTAAAGGAGGAGCCGCAACTGAAGTCCCAAATTCCCTCCCAGCAGTCCGAAGTGATCTCGATGTGGTTGGTATCGCGCGAGCAGGTAGGGAGATCGTCTTCGCTCTCGAAGAGGATATTGTCATCGTTGTCGAAGAGGGTAAAGCCACTGGAGAAACTGCTACCCAAGTTTTGGATGCCGAGGGAGGCCGAGCTTGAGAAGAGGAACTTGATGTTATTCTCGCCGGCTATGGCAGTGGTAGCCATGGCGGAAAGGGCAAGGAGAGACACAATATACATTCTGTCGTATTTTGTCTAGGAGGAGAGAAGGCGAGATAAGTGAAATTGCTTCTGGTTTGATAGATGATAAAGTCGAAGAATTCAAGAGGGATAGGGGCATATATACCTTAGTTGTTCGCACCGAGACAGCCTTGTACTAGGATATTTACGTAACAATTCAGATGCTGCGAGGCCGTACCTCGTGGCCCCAGGGGCGAGGTCGAGGTCGAAATCTGGATAGGAAGGTTACCCTTGCTACAGTACTCCAGGCCGTGGTAAGTGGACCAACATTTCTAAGCCAAGGTTCTAAGACTGTAGATCAGCTTTGACTTTATGCACGGTCAACCTTCAACATCAAATAGGAGTAAACGAGTACTGTTGGGTCGAGTTGTCCTACATAGTATCGTTAGTCTCTCCATACTTTGGCCCCATACTCTGGATGTGAGGTGTAGTGTGGCCCCAACACCAAGATTTGCCAAGTGAACCAGCCACCCGCAACCAATGCAAATCCTATACCTGGTTGACGGCTGTGGAGAAGGTACAGCTCTATAGCCTCGTCAGTGGAAGTTCATGAAACAAGCGCATAAAGCAGGTGACTAGAAGTAACGGGTCGCAGTACGAATCAATATTGACTTCCTAACCCGGATGCTTGGAAGTAGAAGCAGAGCCACCATTAGTTCCCCGGTCTTCGCTACAATCCTCGCACTAGTATGTATAGTATTCGTAAGGCCAAGCCCCTGCAGCTCCCGCCCATCCAAATTTTTAGACGAGATGTATCCCGTCCCGCTGATAAGGCTGATCTTGTGTACCTCTATGCGGCTATTTTGACGAGGCTATGCAAGTGGGTCGTTTAGATAGTCGTAGCCAGTTCTGACAAGTGTCACTGGTAGTGTTCTCCATATAAAAGTGGAACCTTTCATCGACGCCGGACTCAGCCCACCATTTTTAAAGGGGATTGCTACTACCTCTGGGTTTAGCGGCGGCGCGCTGTCCAACTTACGGATGGAAAGCCAGCCGATCCTAGCGTCGAATGCTGTCATTTTCGGCGTCGGTTTCAAGACTCTATATTCCATGTGCTGACTAGTCGGATGATAGATCCATGCAGGGGTTTCTTAAAAGCGAAATACGGTAGTACGACGGTAGTAATGCCGCATTTGGTCGTACAACAGTAGAACTAGGGTTGTTGCTATGGGAGAATCTCGTTAGTTAACTGAAAATGTTACCTTTTTCTTGGACGCATCATTGTGATTGACTGTTGGCCAGACATATTTGAATGTTGTAGAAGTACCTGGTACATGTGTGTTGGAGCGAGATGGCCATCGAATCCAGTTACAAACTTGATCGCATGGGAGAAGCACAGAAGGAAGCGAGCATATTGGCACTTTGTTGCCATTCCTCACGTTGCACTTGTAGAAAAGCAAGCGTAAACTGACTGTTCATATCCAGGTGGTAGAACGTGAAGATCTCCCCGTCGCCAAGCACCCTATACAGGGTCTAACCTCTCCTATAATAATAGCGACCTCCTTAGCCACTATGGGCGCCTCCTTCACTTCCTTCAAGAGGTTCTTCGCCGCTACAACGATCTCTAGTATATGTAGTAGGTCGGACTGCCCACGTTTCTTCCGATTGGCCTATACCGTGGCCATATATGTCAGAAGCTGGTCATGACCATCTCCGCCGATTTGATTGGCTTCAATCATCCTGGCATAACAAGCCAGGTGGTCTCTTTCTCCAAAGAGAAGGCTGTAATTCGCCCTTCTTGCACAAATATGTGGCTCTTCTTTGTATGTGATTGGGCCCCAACTCACGGTTGCTTCATCGGCTAGTGTTATGCGGGGGGTCCATTTACTAGCAAATTTTGCTGATAAACAACGTTTATCAAGGCATCGAGTTTATAGCGCACCTGGGTTTCTGGGGCTTCGCACGTTTAGCGAGGGCCTCAAAAGCCTCGAGGCCAACTAACTGTCAGACAGAATGGCCAATATCTAAGCACTATGTATGGTGGTCAGTAATAAGCAAGACACCTGCCCAGGTGGCTCAGGGGGAAACAGCGATGTTTACTAACCGATATTGGTTAACCTTTTGGCCAAGAGCTTCCAGCTTCTCAGCTTGCTTCATGAGCAGTCCTCCAATAGGATAATGAACCTCTGTAGGAGCTCGTCTTTACGACATTTCCTCCTCCCTGCCTCATCATGGAGAACTTTGGGCTTGCTCCGAGGAGCGACTTAAGTGGGATGCCAATTATCGAGAGACGAACAAGGCAACTAAACTCATTTGTAATGGACCGTCTGGAGAAGTGAAGATGAGAGAGGTGAGACAAAGTGAAAAAGTGAGAGATGAAGAGAGCGAGAGATTGAAAAACTGGAAACTGGTAAAGCTGGCCAGCTCTGGAACAGAGATCTAATTGGTATTTGCTCTCGCATCACTTTGTATGTGTGCTGTGTATCTCAATGTTGACTTGGTATAGGATCTCTTTCACTGGAAAGAGATAATGCAGGTAGTCGCCAGAGACTGGGGGGCCTCGTTCCTTTCCAGCGAAATGAGATTTGACAAAAGATTTATCATGTCACTTGTTAAATATAAGCTAAGTTGTTTATATAGAACGGTAGAGAGGTGGAATAGTCAGTTCCTATATACTGAGTGGATCGTGAAAGAGGTGGATCCTTAAGGCCAAAATCAGGCAGGAGTTAAAAAACAATCTTGGAACGTAACTATAGTATAGAAGGTTATAGCCATGCAAAAGTAGGATGTAAGTATAAGCCAAGTTCTCAATTAACTATGGAAAACGTTCCGTACGGAGTATGCAACCAATAAGACACCCGCTATTTAAACCCCACGTCTCTCCACTCCCTTCGGAGATTCCGCCGGAGTTCCGGACTACATCATTGGCAATCTCTCTGCTGACAGAACTTCCCTTCACCTTTGGACACCACATCATGTCTGTAGGTGACATTGCCAGAGAGCCTGCGTCTGAGCAAACGCCCCTCCTTCGGGATTCACCCGATGGGGATGCCAATGAAAATACCCCACTACCCCAGGAACCCAGTACCAAGGAGTTAATCTGGATCCTCGGAAGCATCTGGCTCGGTGTCTTCCTGGCTGCTCTAGGTATGTATTCCAACACTCTTAGTGGAAACAAAATTACTAACTTCAGCTTTCATCACAGATACAACGATTGTCGCCACGCTCTCCGCCCCCATCTCTTCATCCTTCAACTCATTCTCGCTGCTTTCGTGGCTAGCCACTTCGTATCTGATCTCCAATGCTGCCTGCCAGCCTCTCAGTGGCCGATTGACTGACATTTACTCTCGTCGTTGGGGGCTTGTGTTCTCCAACGTTTTCTTCGCCGCCGGCAACTTGATCTGTGGCCTGGCAAGAGCGCAATGGGTTATCATCCTCGGTCGCGTTGTGGCAGGTGTCGGAGGAGGTGGTCTTACTGCGATATCGACCTTCGTCACTTCTGACCTGGTCCCTCTCCGCAAACGAGGTATCTGGCAGGGCATCGGAAACATCTGCTACGGTGCTGGTATGGGACTTGGAGGTGTATTTGGCGGGTGGATCAACGACACTCTGGGATGGCGATGGGCGTTCTTACTCCAGGTCCCCTTCCTGCTGATCTCGTGCGTTCTTGTTGCAATCAAGGTCAACATTCCCGTCAAAGAGTCGGATACTGCCCGCATCAAACGCGTTGACTTCCTCGGCGCTATCACTCTGGTTCTGACACTGGTCACATTACTGCTTGGCCTCAACACCGGCGGAAACCAGGTGCCCTGGACCCACCCGCTGGTGGTGACGTCGCTGGTCGCATCTGCTGTCTTCCTGGGTCTGTTCATCTACGTGGAAGCTGAGGTTGCTTCTGAGCCTGTCATTCCCGTGCGCCTTCTGCTGTACCGCACCGTGGCAGCTGCCTGTCTGACCAATTGGTTCAGTACGATGGCTGTCTTCGGTCTACTCTTTTACCTACCGGTGTACTTCCAGGTGCAGGGACTTTCTGCGACCGCCGCGGGTGCGCGAATAATCCCGCAGGCGATCGGCACCTCGATTGGCTCTTTGGGATCGGGTATCATCATGCGTGCCAGCGGTCGGTATGCATTTCTCAATTATGTTGCCATGGCTGTTCAAGTTCTCTCCGCTGGTCTCATCTGCACGTTGAATCTCTACACGCCCGTTGGACTGCCGTTCCTCTATTTCTTCCTGGGCGGTGCATCCTACGGTAGCATGCTTACCATCACTCTGGTTGCGCTCATCTCTTCCGTAGACCACCACCATCATGCGGTTGTGACATCTGCTTCGTATGCCTTCCGCAGCACTGGGAGTACGATCGGCATCACGGTCGCTTCGGCTGTCTTCCAGAACACCCTGAAGCTTGGACTTTGGTCTCGATTCGGTGAGCGCGAGGATGCCAAGGAGCTAATTGGACGGCTCCGGGATAGCTTAGATGAGATTTGGAAGATGCCCCCAACCTTGACACCTGGAGTGCTTGACGCATATATGGACTCCTTGCGGGCGGTATTCGTGACATTGTTGGGCCTGGCTGTCCTAGGAGCATTGACGAGTCTCGCCATGAAAGAGCACAAGCTGCACAACAATCTGGCCCGACGATAAAGTGAACGTTGGGCATTGATAGAAAAAACGTTGGGTTATATAGATCAGCATATATACAACGCACCTAGACAGCGATTGACCTAGTTCAACTCCCTTTTTCATGTCTGAACTGACTTGAACTAAACAACCCAGCAGCAGTTAGGAACAGACGAATAGGACAAAGCCCCTGAGACAAGTATTTGTCGATGTTGTACTGAAGTACTCCATACAAAGAGCACATGTTGGATGATCTTCGACATAAATGGCGTCACCTATCACCACTTCATTTGTATAGCGTCAATAATACAGAACCTCTGCTGTTCTCCTGTGGGACATAATGTCCATTCATAGAGCATGCCGCTAAGCCAAGTTCCTACACATGTATATCAATGATTTCGCCTATCTTTTTTACCGTTTGAGACCACCGGGGTCGACATATCGAACCGGCGTCGGTGGAAGAATTTCGAAAAGGGTCAAAATTCACCACTCTGTAATTTTATACCTCTCCTTTTCGAGCGTAGTGAAATTGCGTGAACTTAATCAAAGTAAAAAAGAAAGAACAATATAGTAATAGAAGCAAAACATGAAAAAATAGAAAAGGTCCTGCCCGGGTTCGAACCGGGGTTTCTGGTACTTCAATCATTTCAAAAACCAGAGTGATGACCACTACACTACAGAACCAGTGCATATTATTTTTTAATGCCGATTAAACACATAACCTACATTTTACAATACTACTTTGGGTTCATCATAAGATGCTTATGCCTAGCCCTTCCCAAGGTCTAGCAAGTTCTCAAGCACCAAACTTGAAGGTCAGAGGATCTCTTTGTAGTACACAAGCCAAAAACATCTCTTGAAGATTTAAACGTAGCTGTTCGGGTCTCGCGGTCTTAACAAAAATAGATTCAAGCCCATCTATCTTCTCAAGCTCCGCGCATATTCCGTAGTGTAGTGGGGGATGTTTATTTGGATCCGTTCACGAAACATGAGAGGCCAACGTAAAGGTAGACAAGCGTATCGGTCTGATGATATGGACATAAACCCCAGCACCTTCATCTCTCCCAGGGTTGTCTCCGATATCAATCAAGCTAGGCCAAGTTAGTATATGTATTTATCAGACACAACAGTTTTAGTATACATACTCAGATAGTCCAATTGAGGCTTTCTCGGAACCTTCCTTCGTGGCAGGGTCAAAGCATCATAGAGACTATCCTCGATATCTTGGGTGTCTGTGTTCTCGAAGAACTCTCCATGGCGTTTGCTTTGGCTGTTGCTGCGCTCTATCTCCATAAGAATATTTATTGCAACATGATGTAGAGACGGCTTGCTTAGGTTTGGCTTAAGAGGGAAACTGGACGGCCTGGTTGGGGAAGAGCTGCTCGGCTAAACGATAGCTGGTCACCTTGACCTTGACCCAGGCACTGGTGGACTTCTTCCATAGCAGCTTGGGTGTATCTTTCAAGCTCACCTTGTGGATCGGCTTAGCTGGAGACATTGGTATCATCGACCTTGTTGCCGTCGACCTTGTTGCCGTCGACCTTGTTGCCGTCGACCTTTTTGCTGCCGACCTTGTTGCTGTCGACCTTTTCGCTGTCGACCTTGTTGCGATCGACCTTGTTGCCGTCGACCTTGTTGTTTTCGTCATCTGAGTCGGGCACTGGAGGTGCAATGTCCCCAATGCTACATGTGTAGGGGCATGTACGGCAAATGACCTTTATCTCAGTGTCGATTTTAGCGATGGCTAGAATATTGGCGCAGTGAGGGCAGACTGGGAAAGTCAGTATGTCTTCAAAACCAGGTGGTGTTGGGAGGCACGGACAAGACAGAGCCCGAGGGACCTCGTAGCGTGGGGTCATTGTGAAATCTGGGGGATCCTGATGAAATCGATAGTGTTAGTAGAGAGGATCTCATATACACCTGCATTTAGCATGGATGATCGGTTACATACTCGATGGAGAAGCAACCTGCAAATCCGGTATGGTGATGATTATCGCTCATGAAGAAAAGAAAGGTGGAAGAGAGTGGAAGAAAGAAAGAAAGAATAAGTTTAAAGAAGTTTTACACCACAAACAAGCATCTTCGGGCTTGGATGGTATGCCTACATTTCCTACTCCTCTTTTCACGACTAATGGGCCTTCGATCATGTGCCAGAAAATGTTTCTTCGGGGTACCATCGTATTGCTCTGACCACCCTATATCGAATCGAATCCAAATTAGCCTGTTCCTACGAGGCGGTGCTTTCAACCTATCCCTTAGATGATCTTCTTATAAACATATGTAATTTCCTAATATGTATGCTGTAGCTAATATCCCAAGCCCTCTACGACGTAGATATTTCTCCATTGCCCCATCATTTCCCAGAGACGGGAAGCTAGAGATCTACTATGAGGTAAGGGGGATATCTTGCTCTGGGATATCTGTAGATATGTGGAGAGGAAAGAAACTATCTGTAGCGCTAGGTATTATATGGCCTTCTGGATAATTTTATAGAAAAGCTGGTTCTGTACCTAGGTTAATGGGTTAGGTTAGGCCACAATCATTGTCGACTCGCACGACATCAACGCAGGGATATATAAAGCAGGACTGATTCCCATAGGTAATGCCTGTACGCCCTCCTTGTAGAATATATATAAGCCAACCGGCGCCAATGATGAAAAGTCTACAAAGTCAGTGTTGAAAGGAGGTATTGCATTCATTGACCATACATATATATCGATTATATTTTTAGCCATTTTTATCGACGAAGTTGTCAAGTCATCACCCTACAAGGGGAACCGTACATATTCAGGGGTGTATAGGCGTAAAACAGGGGCGAGGGCCGGATAGTTAAGGCGCGGTCTAGTCTCACATTGTCTAATTAGAAGCAAGCACAAAGGCTAAGAAGTTAAAGATAATTTAATTTACTTCCACATAAAGCAGTAGACGTGTAAATCGAACTATTTTAGTGGAGAAAAGTCTAAAGAACCAAAAAAAATCCGAGGTCTTACCCGGGTTCGAACCGGGGTCGATGGAAGAGTTTTGATATATCAAAATCCACAGTCATAACCACTAGACCATAAGACCGAACTTGTGCCGGAAGGGACTTTTCCGCGGTTTATCGCAGAAGACTTTTTATCCACATATTCGTTCCTTATGTCTATACTATAGGCCTACTGTATTTAATACAGGAAAATGAATAGTTAAGTGAAGAATTAGTGAAAGACTAGACCGCTTCCAATCAATCTGCCCCTTTCCTGTACGCCCCCCCCGTCTTTAACCGTTATAGGCCCTTGAACTAACATTTTGGCTCTGCATTATTGGTTGATCTCCACTCTGGAATCTCGGCATTTTTTCGTGAAACGACACGGTCATACCTGGGCGGATTCGGTTCGGTAGCTCATCACGTCGGATGTGGCAACGACGTGGCGAGACAACACACCTCACCGCTCGAGACCGATCGTTGCACGAGTTTCCATTTCAACTTTGGGTTGCATGATTGGGCTCTAATCATCCCAGCCTGATAACTTATCTCTTTGTACAGTACCCAATTGATTTGGTTTCATCCTTGCTCTCGACTCGATTCTTTACTATTCCTACCTATACCGTTCCTGCGAGAGATCTCTTCTCTCCGCCCTTATCCTCATATAGTGAAGCCCACCTTTGGTCACATTGGGCATGACAGTCGAATTTCGATCTGATATATCCTCAATTACAAAAGGCAATAGCATTACAAAGGGGTCGAGGTCTGATATGGAGGTGGATGGAGGCTGTAAGGAAACCGTGATTGGAAACAAAGCGGTGCAAAATGCGAAATCATCCCATCCCCGGCGCCGCCGATTGCTTTTATCAACGGATAGCGCTTTCGCCGACACCGTCCTGCCGTCCCTCGTTCAAAACCCATACATCGAGCTACGACTGATCACAGACGAACCCTCCGCTTTGCTCACCGGCACCAACAAGATCCCACACTACATGGATACGGTCGACAGCCAAACGTTCGATAAGAAAACCGGGGCACGGAAATGGCTCAAGGCGAAGACGGCAGAGCTCTGCGAATGGGCGGACATGCTCTTGGTTGCGCCTATCGATGCCGGAGCTCTGGGGGCGATGCTCGCCGGCTTGACAAATACCTTGACGTTGGCGCTCCTTCGTGGCTGGGTCTCAAAGAAACCTGTGATCCTCATCCCAGGAATGACGGTGTCGGAATGGGACCACCCGCTTAGTACGCGGCAGCTCGATGAAATCAGTCGCTTTTGGCCTTGGATTCGCACTGTCAAGCCTGTTCTCTGGAAGTCAAATGGGCCCGAAGACCTGACAATACTGCCATGGGACGGCCTGGAGGAGTTACACCAGACACTGGAGACAACATTAAAATTACCGCCGTGGGAAGCTACCCTATCGACCAGACCAATCCCCCGTAGCGCTACGGTCCCAGATAAAACTGCATCGAAATCTACCTCTGGAAATGCCACCAGCTCCACGCCGCAGACGCAACATACAGGCAAAGCCGATTTTTTACCACTCGAAATCTGGCTGAATGTCTTTGAGGATCAAGTGCGAGACTGGGAGACAGCGAAAGCCGTGGGCATTCCCACTCATCTCCCTGTTCCCCAAGAATGGCAGAGCCATCTACCCAAGATGTCCACCACGGCCACACTCGAATACACAATCCTGCGAGGATCCTTCGCCGCCATCAAAAAACGCATCGATGCGCTGCCTCGCTGGAAACCGCTCTCCGACCTTGCTTGCCACCTCATTGTTAAATTCTCCCGCACCGACATCCTTTCCTATCTCACCGAGAACCACCTAGACCTCCTCTGGACAACCTCTCGACTCACAAACATTCCATATCGAGCATCCGCGATCTACGGCAACCCGAACGTACTGACATGGTGGCGTGATGCGCCCGCTCTCCCAAACAAAGAATACATGGCCGACGCCATGGACGGTGCTTCCCGGGCCGGGTTCGTCGATGTATTAGATTGGTGGCTCCACTCGGGGCTCCCGCTACGGTACAGCGAGCGTGCCCTCGAAGCCGCCAGCGCCGAAGGTCGAGTCGCCGTACTCGACTGGTGGAAAACCGCCTCCGCCAATGCCCCACCGTCCAATCCCTTGCCTCTCAAGGTCGGCAAATCCGTCCTGCTTGCAGCGCAGTCGGGCCGCACTGCATCCCTTGCCTGGTGGGACGCATCGGGGATCCCTTACAGTCACGCTGAGAACGTTGCCCGCATCGCGAGCACACATGGCCATGTCCATGTCCTCGAGTTCTGGTATAAGCTTAAAGGCCCGAAGATGATCTTCGATAACCAGGTGCTCGTCGGCCCGACGAAGAACGGCCACGACCACGTTCTGCAGTGGTGGAAGAGCTGCGGTATGCGGGTTGAATTCAAGACTTGTGACATTGAGGAAGCGCTTGAGGATGCCGATCCGAGCTCTGGCGCTGAGGGTCGTGTTCGGCGTTGGTGGGAGCGGAATGGGCTGAACCTCGGAGTTGGCACGAGTGAGTGGATGAGATCGAAGGTTCTGTGAGAAATCATTTTGCATCACTGCATGGATTGCGGTTTTGGTCTTTTGGCGTCTTGGAAGGGATTCATCTTTCCTTTTCTGTTCATGCGGTTGCGTTTTGTTCTTTTACATATCATGACTCCAGATGACGACTCACAATACCCATTTGAATATTCATAATGCTATCGTTTTCATCGTGCGTTTATATCTCTGTGATTTAAATTGAACCTACTTTTTACATATCTTTCGGTGAGGTTATACAATGGAACCATTCTCCTATCTCAACCAAGACAAGTTCAATCCAATCATGCAATCACTAAATGAAGTAGATATTAATTGCGCGGGAAAAACTGCTTCATACTGACTATATATTCAGCCTTAGACCCTAAAGACCTCGGGATCGTCCCGGGCCTTAGAATTGCTGAGTCAAGGCCCAGCTCGCCGCTGTGGCGCCGAGGCTCCACCAGTAAATCGCAACATCAACCTCCATCTCAACCAATTACTTGCCAAGTTTCTGCTGATGCTGGCGCGCTGGGTCCTGCGACGCGCACTGCGCGGTTCAAACTCCAAAGTAATATCAACCCGCACGCGGCAGCTATCACCAAATCCTTATAGCAACACCCCGTCACATGGCATCGATGGTCTCCACAGCATCACAAGAAAGAGACAGAGCATCGCTCAAAATGCCCGACTCAATATTATTAAATCACGAAGCCTTATGACAGAGGCTATCCCAAGCATTGCTGTACCACCTCTCATGTTCATCGGACTCCTACTCGGTCTATGGACGTGGAAATGTTTCTGGATCATCGTCATGCAAAACAAGCTCCTGTATCTCTCCTGGCTGCCTCCATTTACAAGATCAGAAACGATTTCAGATTACAGGGCTGAATGCAGACCGGTGCAATGGGAGGAAAAGCAGATTCGCAGCTTGGACGGGACCAAATTGGCTGTTTGTGAGGGTCACATTCCGATTCTCGCAAAGGATAATATGTCCTCGTTGAATAACAGTGTCCCACAAAATAAAGATCAGGCGAAACTGATCCCGAAACGAAAAAAGTCCGTTGTGATCTGTTATTTTCAAGGCAATGGAGGATCAACCCCTATGCGGTTGCCTCTTCTCTCTCACGTCTTGCGCGCAATTACGGAAACGTCAAGATCGACCTCACCATCTACGTCTGGCGCCTATGTGTCTCAATATACTATCTCTGCTCTATCATACCGCGGCTATTGGACGTCATCTGGTCGCGCCACACAGTCCGGCATTGAGATGGATGCCCAAGCATTCTTGAATTGGGTCTCGGAAACGTATGCGTCCCCGGAAACCGATGTTGAGGTCGTGATTTGGGGACACAGCCTGGGTGCTGCTGTTGCTAGCTCAGCAGTGTCTACGTATCTCGCCCGTCAACACGAGGGGCAGACCTCAAGCAGTAACAGGCCCCTGGCGCCAATCTCGAGGCTCATTTTGGAGGCGCCAACATCCAGCATTAAAGACATGCTCATCAGCCTCTATCCTCAGAAATGGCTTCCGTACAGGTATCTCTGGCCGTTCTCTTGGAATAACTGGGATATCAAGGCGAAGATGCAAGAAATGGCCACATGGAGAGACGAACCTGGGTCTCAAAGCCCCAATGAAGCTACGCTACCAATACCTCGCTCGCTTCCACCGATCTTCCTTATATCTGGCGATAAAGACGAAGTCGTCCCACCATACGTACCAGACCAGTTAGAACAACATGCCAGGTCCCTCGGCCTGGAGATCCAGAGGAAAGATGTCCTTGGTGCTATGCATATAGAGGCTCCACTTAAACTGGATGGTAGGAAGGCAATGGTGCAATTCATTCTCAATGGCACATCCGTGCCCAAGACATAACATAATACCCTCTCATAGATACCACATAGATGAATGGAAGTACATAGTACCCTACTCCCACTTCTCAACATGTACATGCTTAACATCTGCATCCTTCGCTAAGGCCTTGAGCCTTCCAAATTTCCCAGAAGTCTCAGACCCGCCAAAAGCAAGATGATCCGCGACTTCGTTCCACCCACTGAAAAGAACAAACTCTTCATCTTCGCCCTCTTTATCGATACGCCACGCACCGCACGAAGAGAACGGAGCAGTACAGGCATTCGTATGAGAGCCACCAGCTTTGAAAGCAGCGTCGAATTCATCTTTCCTGCTTGGATCGACAAAAAATCGGGTCATAGCGAGAACGGGTGCATCCAGTGGGATTTTGGATGGCTAGGTCCGTTAGCTTATATATCTTGAGAACAGCCCCGAACTACGAAGTTAGCTCTTCGTCAGTATTAGAAAACTTACATCGATGTCCAAGTGAAACATCCAGCAGACATCAACATTGTCCTTCAACTTCGCGAGCAGGTTCTGGTTGACTTCGAGTGAAAGCCATTGTCCTTCGCCTGTATGTTTCTCGACAGACTCCCATCCACCCAGCAGATAAAGGGACAGTGGGTCTTCGATCTGGCGGAGGTATGTGACAGGGTAGCCTGAGTATTCACTCTGTTTCTTCTTGGCTTCTAAGAAAGTACTCTTGGTAGGAGATGGGGGGTCTTGCAATCTCAAGCGGAGGAGGGCGAGTTCGGTCACCGGCATTGTGTCTTCTCTTTGAATAAGTAGCTTGTGTTTGGGGTTTGAGATGGAACGAGTCTGATTTTTCGTTGAATATTGCGGGTTACACGTTGCTTTATATGCATATCTAGTCATCGGGATTTACCAGGAAAGGCCGAAATGCGAGCTAAGGTGGGGGCGGTTTTGTAGGCAGCTGCTGGCGGCGTCATCTTGCTGATTCTCGGCGCTAATCGACTAATCGGTCTTGCAAAGACTTCGACTACATCTGTAGGCTCATCACCGGTGGATGTATTGGAATGTTAGTCTTCAAGGCTATAAGCTACGGGTTTCTTTCAAGCAATGCCAAAAAAGGGTTTCACGTAAATTGCAATGCAACCAATATCCAATCGATTTAAGAATATACATATCCGGGACACCAGCGATCAAAATGAATGTTCACCTTTCAGCAACACGATAGCTAATGGCTTTGGGTATACCGATCAAGCACAAGACCAGACAATGTATGGAAGGAACCAAAACCGTAAATCTCAAAGGGTAAAGACCATCCGAACTTCAGCATTGTAATCGCACGGATCAGACCTCTTTCCTGTAGGGACATTAATAACCCGAGGCGTAATAGGGAGGGGGAATGACTTACCAAGAAAGTCCGGATTTCTCAATGGCCGGGGTCTTAATAGCATTCCTGTCCCCAAAGGGGTTGTCTTCATCATCCTCTTCTTCCGATTCACTCTCGCTATCAAAGATTTGGCGTGAGTGTTGCGATGAAGAAGCAAGAGGCAGGCTCTCAGGACGATTCGGCCGTGGCGGCTTTGGAGGGTTGATACTAAGTCCAGCAAGGCCGTCATTGACATCCGTGTCCTGCAGTCCAAGTCCATGTCTTTGCCTCCAATTGCCTTCCAAAATGTCGTCCTCACTGTCACTGTCGTAATCCACGCTCTTGTCTAACACCTCGAATGCCATCAATGCATCCACCAGCTCCTCATTTGCATGGATCAGGCCGCCCAGGAACTCCTCGGTCTCTATATACTGGATATATCGAAGAATCTCATGGCGAAGCTGCTTGCATGTGTCGAATCGATTACTGCATTCCGCATCTTCACTCACTCGGTGTGTCTCGCGATCGACCAGTTTAAGAGCATTTAACAGGTTGGTGCTAGCAACGGAAGAGGCAGCAAGTGCTTGCAATATCTCAGGGCGCTCCTTTTCAAGATCAAACCTCTTGCTGCTAATTGATAGTTTCTTATCTTTCTTGACTTTCCTGGACTTGGACTTCTCTTTGGGACTGGTCAGCACAGTAGATGGTCCACTACCCGCTGAAACAGATACAACGTGACCCATCGGGGGCTCATTTGTGTTTGGATTTCCCTCGCGAAGAACTTTGGCTTTTGCTTGCGTTGCGGGCTGTTTTCGCTTGGGAACTTGCTTATATAGCGCCGTGACCTTCGCCATACCGGGGGTGTCCTTAAAAGTTGCCGCCCATTGTGCAAAAATCTGTTTGCATTTCTGTTTCACGAGTGGATCCGAAACGGAATCAGTAGCTGCGATTCGCAGACGTTCGAGCAATGCCTCATCGGCGAAATCGCGCAAGAAGCGCTCTCCAGCATTTTGAACCAGGAAGTCGAGAATAGTAAGCGCGCGCAGTTGTCGATGGAGATTGCCATATTTTCTGGATTGATCAGACCGATATTCAGCAATGTCAACACTCGTAGACTCACAGCTTCTTGCGAAGAGCCCGGCTTGCTTCCATTGGGCCACTGGCCTGGATGCGGACTACTTCCACTAAATCAACGATCCCACTTGAGTCTTCGACTTCATATTGTTCGCTTGTAAGGACCTCGATTTGTACGGTCACTGCCGAATACGGTTTCTATTGAAAGCGATATCAGTCGGTGCTAAATGGGTGTGATATTCACCCAAAGACTCACGGAGGACTGGAACATCCTGGCCTAGTCAAGGAGATAGTCTCTATAACAGCGTTTATGCTTGGCTTGAGTAGGAACAGGTTGGAGGAATCGAAAATTGTCCTTGGGATCAAACAGCCCACAATCACCCCACGCTGCGATGTCGGTATAGGAATGACCCCGCACGGCGCTGTTTATACAACGTTTCGCAAGAATCAGGTACGTGCGGGTATTGGCGGTGATAGATGCAAGTGCCTTCGCTAGGAAAAAAATGCCAGAAACGAGTTAATGGTGTGAAAGACAACATAAGGGTTCAGGGAGCTTTCGCGATACCTTCACGTGGTGTCGGTGACGTCGGAGGCCCCAGGAGTCTTGGCGCTCGTTAATCTGATAAGCGCAATGAAAAGTGCCGCGAACGTAGAACAAACATGTACCTGGCTCCCAAACTACTCTAAACTCGTCCAAATTGCAAAATGGCCTTGTTACAGGGGAAGAGGGAGTTCAAACAATGCTCAGGCAGTTTAAGCTTATCGGCTCCTCGTGACTATTCCGGCCCAAAGGGGATTAGGGCGGGGTCAAGTGCCTGAGGCCAATTTATGAGAAAGAGGTCATTTAACGACCTCGGACTTGAGCAATCAATAGTGACCAATAAGACCTCGAGGAAGCAAGAGTAGTCAATCCTGGCTACAGTTCTTGCCAATTGATCTCGCATGAAGCTTTCGTCTACACACCGGACAGACCCATCCCCACGCTCCTATTTGTTACGCGTACTGTCCCGCTTCGTGGTCTGCTCCACCCTTATTCTGGCCGTCAGCGTGGCTCTGAAATCCCGCTCTCGTCTCTCCCTCCTCCCCCCCACCTTTCTTCCAACCAACCTACAATCATGTCTTACCAACAGGAACGTTACATTGCCGAATTGGCCGTCCAGAGGGCGTGCCTCCTGACACAGAAGGTCTTCTTCGAGAAGGCCAAGGGCACAGTCTCCAAGGACGACAAGTCCCCTGTCACCATTGGCGACTTCGGCGCCCAGGCCCTCATCATCTCAGCCATCCGCAAGAACTTCCCCAATGACGAGATCGTCGCCGAGGAGGAGGCTAGCTCCCTACGTGAAGACAAGGACCTCAGCGCCGAGATCTGGCGCCTGGTCAAGGACATCAAGCTGGATGATGCGGAGAGCGATAACATTCTGGGTGGCCCGCTCACCAGCGAGGAGAGCATGCTGGACATCATTGATAATGGCAACAGTGCCGGTGGTCCAAAGGGCCGCATCTGGGCCCTCGATCCCATCGACGGCACCAAGGGTTTCCTCCGTGGCGGCCAGTACGCCGTGTGTCTTGGCCTGATGGTTGACGGCGACGTCAAGGTCGGTGCTATCGGTACTCCTAACCTCCCCGTCGACGATGCTGCCCCCATTGATGCCAGCACCGGCGCCCAGCAGTCCGCGGCTGCCGGAAACGGTGTTCTGTTTTCCGCTATTCTGGGTGAGGGTGCCACCAGCCGTCCTCTGGGCGGTGGTACTCTTGCTGACAGCAAGCCCATCTCTATGCGTCCCGTCTCCAAGATCTCCGACGCTGTCTTCTGTGAAGGTGTTGAGGCTGCGCACTCCGCCCAGGGCGACAACGCTGCCGTTGCTCAGCTTCTTGGCATCACCGCCCCGAGTGTGCGACTGGACTCGCAGGCGAAGTACTGCTCCATTGCCCGCGGTGCTGGCGACGTCTACCTGCGTCTCCCCGTCAAGAAGGACTACCAGGAGAAGATCTGGGATCACGCTGCTGGTGACTTGATTGTGCGCGAGGCTGGTGGCCAGGTGACTGACATCTACGGCAACCGCTTGGATTTCAGCAAGGGCCGGACCTTGGCTGTCAACAAGGGTGTCGTTGCTGCTCCCAAGGCCCACCAGGACCAGGTCATTGATGCCGTCAAGACCGTTCTGAAGCTGTAATTGACTTATGATGTTTATTTCGTCGCCTTGTCCACTGCACTTGAGCTCCTGGGGAGCAGAATCAGTCTGAAGTAGATTTGTGATACCATCGCTTGTGAGAGGAATAAAAGAATACATATGTGACGATAAGAGTACAAAACACGGAACCAAACACAAAATGTCCCGCGTAGCTGAAAAGAAATGCGCCTCCAGTCTATTTGATCTTCTTCGCCTTGAGCTTGATAGTCTCTCCGTTGACGAAGATACCCTTGCCCTTGTACGGCTCGGGGCGTCTCCATTCTCTGATCTCGGCCGCGAATTGGGTCACAATCCGCTTGTCGACGCCCTCCAACAGGATTCTAGTAGGCTGCGGTGTGCTCGCCACAACGCCCTGGGGGATACCCAGTTCAATTGGGTGGGAAAAGCCGACCTTGAGGGAAACGAACTTCTGGCCGGGGTAGGCGGGCTGGACGGTGGACGCCTTATCCTCAATGGTGGCCCTGTAACCAACACCAACCATACTCAAGACACAGACGTGGCCTTCGGAGACGCCGAGGATGTGATTCTGGAGGAGCGCGCGAACAGTTCCTAGGTAGAAAAGCAACATGTTAGAGACCGACGACTTGCCGCGGAGAAAAGACAGGAGAACATACCCCACATGGCACGCTGGTGAGGAACCGTCGTATCCTCAACCGACAAACTGGCCTTCTTGGCAGCCTCATCGTGGGTGATATTGACGAACGAGGGAATGTTCAGGCTCATCTCGCCTGTGAATCGGACTAGTTAGCATCCATTGGCCGGGCCACATTTCAGCAATACCAACTTACCCTTAGGCCCCTTGATCTCAGCCACAAACTTGGGAATATCCTTTCCTCGCGTCCGGGCAAGGGTAGCGGGGATATCGATGAGCTTAAATGACACCTCCGGGGGGATGGAGAGCGCGGCACCTCCGACTCGGGACTGCGCCGGGGATGTGGTTGAGAAGCATTGTGTGCGGGGGGAGAAGGCGGGCGCGAGGAAGATTGGTAGGGAGCCGCGCTGGAAGGGCTCTCGAAGAAGCTGGCGGGCGCAGCGTTGGGGTATGGAGCACGACATTGTGACCTGCGCGTGTTGGGTCGGATGCTGCGTTGCGGACTTTGGATTTTGTTCGCAGATGGTTTACCTTAATGGGTTTAGCGTGCACGTGATTATCTATATAATTTGCTGCTTTTTATTTGTTCGGGATTCACCATCTCAACGTACTATTTATATTCTCGACTGCAGAGATAAGGTATTCGAGTCCACTTTGTCATGGAATTGACTTGAAGTTGGATATTCGTCATTGAATACGTCTATTGCCAGAAGTTGTTGAAACCTGGAGCTTTGAAATCCAAATTCTTGAGGGCCATTCGGATTCTCCCTCGCACTCACTCAACTGAAAGAAAATGACGCAGTAAAACAATTTATCCCAATCAAAACGCCAACATCTCTTCAGGCACCGACATTCTCCGGGATACCGAATCTCTGGCTAGCCGTAATGCAGATAAGGCTCCAGAAACCGAACCCTCACCGCCAACATAGCATCAACATTGCTCTCGTTCCCAATGAACTCTTCCTCGGTGTTCAGTCATGTTGTCCTTCCGATTGAAGGTCATAGGACATGAAGGACAATCGAATGAGCGCGGATTTACATGCTGCGTGTCGATATGGCGCATTAACGCTGGTTTTCCGGAGAAGGTGTCGCGGTAGGTGCAGTCCTTCCAGTGGCATTGGAAAGACCATTGGGTTTTTCTAGATGGTATTAGTAAGTGTTAAAACTTTATGATGCATCCTAAGGTTGCTTACTCCTGTTTCTGCTGTCGTCCTTGGTTACGACCAGAAGCTCTCTTTCCCTTGGCATAGCTATTGCTGGTATTCTTGAGCTGAGATGCCCGTTGAACAGATAGACTATGTGGTGGTGAATTGTTGCAAGCGATGTCGTGTCTAGGGCCGAAATAGCCTGTGGCCGGGGCGGTAGCTGCATAGTCTTTATCGATTGGAGAGTGGTGTATAGAATTATGGTTGAAGCGAGACAGATCGGAACAAGTCGAGGGCGAGGCAGAAGATTTAGCAGAGCTAAGCGCAAAGGATGGAATAGGATACTGTATGGCATCGGTACATAGAAGAGGATCTGCAGATGCTATAGATGGCTCAGCCAGTATAGAGGTAGATGGTTGATAGACAAGAGGGTCGAATTGGGAATAGTTGAAGTCCGGAATGGTCCAGTCATAACCGTCTGGCATTTGTAAATGATCAAAGTGGGTGTTGCAAGAAGGCGATGCCATACTAGGAGATTATAATAGCAGAACGAGTCGGGGGAAAAGAAAAGAGAAAAGAGAAAGCAATCAGTAGGCAAGTCAAGCAATGTGTTGAATGAATTGAACTATAAAGGTTTTAGACAATATCTATTTAACAGTTCTAAGGGTAGGCGTGGTGAGATTGTAGACTACATATAGTTCCCGTTGGCAAAAAAGGAAGATAGGTATGATGTTGCGGTGAGCTTGGGACCTTGGAAAGTACAAACGTTTTCCTCTTAATTAGAGAATTCTTTTTAAAATAAAAAACAACGAATGAGACCACCTGGGCACTCCATTGCTGAGATATCTGCTAAGCCTCGCCCTGGCCTCCAGGGCTATTTTGCCCGGGTATTCATGTTGCTATGATGTAATTATTATCACGTGCCCTCAATTCATCACGTGCCATTGATCTATCACGTGTCCTCAATGCATCACGTGCCCTTGATTTATCACGTGCCTAGGGAGCCGGAGAGATCCGTCACATCTTGTATTGTCTTCCTCATCAGTTTGTATGTTTTCTGCGCCTATCATTCTGCCCAGTACGGAGTGGCTGGGTATATTTTACCATATCAACACGTAAGCACCAGTGAAGCTCGGGAGCCGGTAGACCTTGATATTATTTGGGGTTCTGGGTGTCATCATCGGGACCGTGCCTTTTATTTTCTTCCGTTATGACTTCTTTTTGAGAAGCAAAAGCTTCCTCGTTCAGCAACTCAATTGAAGGAAGAAGAGACTCGAGGCTTGAGAGGATTTTGGGAAGCTTCATGAGTGTAGCGTTCTTTTTGGTCTTCATTCACCACCAAAATGTATATGAACGACTGCATTAGTATTTAAATAAAATCAAAGATAATCTCTTCTAGTGAACAATGACCGGGCACTCAGGGGAACTTCGTGAGGAAAGAGTAAAGCCAAAGTTGTGTGAGCCAAACAACCTCCCGAGGTCGATGTCAAGTCTCACTTTCGAAAGTCATCCTTCACCCGTCTCTTTCCATCTTATACCGGTCTTCTCACTTACCTTCTTATATCCATTCATCTCATACAATATATGCGAGTCATCAAGAACTAGAGCTTGTGCGAACCACACTCGTACACTGAACCAGTCAGACCATTCACTATGAGGGCAATCGATAGCTTTCATGTGCTTTCATATACCTTCCTGGCACTCGCACATCTCAGTCGAGCAAGTGCCCCCCAACACAGTAAGGGTTTCGGATAAGTCTCAAATAGTTATACTAACAGAAGAAGATGTCCCAATTCTTGCACCCAAACCGTCCGACATCGACGCGGTATCTTTCCTCAGTTCCCGAGCGCAAGACCAAGACAGCATCTTTAACGAGGCTGTCAGGATCCTGGACTCGATGAGATCTTCACCCTCATGCAACCGGCTTGCTGCAACAAAATTAGTGAACTCGTGTCAAACATTCAGCGATGGCAAAGATGGCGCGCAGACGGATAGCCCAGAGACGCTTGACATTCTTCGATCCGTCTATGCCGCACGCCTGGCATTGTGCGAGATCGATGGTACTGGCACCCCAATGCCTCCCCCGTGCCTTCCTGTAACCGTCTCGCCGCCCCCACAGAAGAAACGATTCGGCTTTGTGAGTCGGCACAGAGGCTCTGACCCTGTCTCGGATGAAGTCCCAAAAGAATTACTGGAGCAATGTCTCAGGACGCTTGAGTCGCGACCCCAGTGGTGGACTTCTTACAGCAACAGTCGGCAGAATGCCCTCGTGATCTGTCATGCCTCGCGAATAGAGACGGAGAAAGAGGAGCTAATTGACCTACATCGATCCATTGCCAAGAGCAGTCTCAAGCTCAACAACGGGCTTCAAGAGGCTTTGCTAAATGCAACTACACAGTCTGCACAGCAACACTCATTCATACAAGCTGTTCAGTCTCTGCAAGAGAAGATAGTGTCCGATATGGAAGCGACGGACTCCGTGTTCAAGCGAACATTCGGCAGATTTATCCGAGAGATCGAAGCCGGAATATCGTCTCTCCAAGGTTCTATATCTATGGCTTTGTCAAATGTCCAGACTGGAACAGGGGTCCTCGAAAAGGTAAAATCCGAATAAGACAATAGGAGCTGAAACATGTACTAAATTTTAATCAATAGGACATCCGGGACGTATCGACGCAAGTGGGAGCACTTCAGCAGGCCCTAAAGAGTGCACACCAAGATGCAATGGCTAGAAGCCAGGAGACGTTGCTGGTCCAAGAAACCAATGCTGTCGCCCAGAAGCATCTCACATCTTCTTTACACCTGTCGCTCGAGTCGCTTCTTGACTCAGACATGGACAGAGTGTATCGAGGAATGCAGAGGTTCGATGCTGCTATGGTGTGGCAATCATGGACTTACTTTTTGCTGTATACTGCGTCGACTAACATTCTGTCCCTTTTTGTAGGAATGGTTGACCAGCCGAATGAGCATGGTTCTTGAGCAAGAAACCAGGATGACAGAGGTACGAGAACATTTTCCACATATTGTCGCTCTCACTGACTTTCAAAGCGACTTCAAAACATGGAAAACTTCATCCAACAATCCGAATCAAAAGCCAGCGAGTTGCAAAAGGCCCAAGACCAACAAACAGAAGCACTATCTGCACAGTCGCGGGCTCAGGAGGCCATTCAATTCGACGCGCAGGTATCGCAAGCTTTGCTGGCCAAAACTAGCGTTGCCGCTGCCAATTTGCAATCCGCTATCGACGATGCAGCTTTCAAGTTCAAACACGTCCCCGGTTTCGGTATCGGAGGATCCTCCGCGTGGTCTATCTGTGCCGTCCTGCTCATCGTCATCGCCGCCCAGAACCTTAAGATTGGAATCGCTTTATTTTTCCTCATTTTGGGTACGTGTGTCTTCCTTATCATGACTCATTGGTGCTAATACAATGTGGCTTAGGGCATTCTGTTGCCCTGACCATCTTCAAATTTCTCTAGTTATACATACCCTGCGCAGTGATTTGCGGACCAGATACCATTGATACCCCGGCTTTATTTTCCTTTTTTTATTTTCCTTTGCTTTTCTATTTTGTTCCCCGATCTCTACATGCCTGCATCACCTACGGTTGAAACACATTCATTACATCTAGATCTATAGCAATGGAACAATGCAGCTATCCATCACTGGGTTATTCGGAGGGGCTACTCCGTGCATATCTCCCCTTTCTGCTGATGGTATGAAATTAAAATAAACAGATTGTTTCAGAAAAATAAAATGACAGTGCAAGCAAATTAGCAAATTAGCGCCGACACAGCCACAATAGCTCGAGCTGCCAGAGCCAAGATAAGCTGCGGGATAGGACCCATTTATATTGCGATCAGCCAATGAAAGCCCTTCCTCTTCGCATGAGAAACGGCATACGAGAAGGTAATTCCCCCCAAAAAACAAAAAATGGAAAGTCGACAAGCACGATGGGGGGAGTCACGTGGGAGTCGTGGGAGTAAATAGATCAACAGCGCGCTTCTCCTTTTCGATTTGCAACGCGTTTCTCATCGAGTTTTGAATCACATTTATCAAACGTCCGTTTCATCTGATCTTAAAACCGTTGATCAAAATGCCTGGTGTTCGTGAGTGATCATAACAATCCCCTATACTCCCAACCCAACATTCGTCGATCCAACATTTGTCGCTCGTTGGAACCGCAAGTACACAGCGCTAACATTCCCCAGCACCCGACGCTCTTGAGCAGGTCAAGAAGGGCTTCAAGCGGTTCTTCTTCGGCCGCAAGAAGGCTGCGAAGAAGCAAGCTGAACAGAAGCCCGAACCTGCCCCTGCTGCTCCTGCTGCCCCCGTCGCTGCCGCTGCGGCCAGTGAGACACCTGCCGCGAAACCCACCGACCCCGCTGTCACCCCGGAGTCTGCCCCCGGTATGACACTCTTATCAATTTGATCTAAATTTCGTCGCGCGTTTGGGCCCGACTGACTTATTGATTTATTCTAGATGCTGCTAAGGCGCCCGAGACAAGTGATGCGAAGCCTGCCGCCTCCCCTGAAATGACCGCTACCGCCGGCCGTGTCGACACTCATTACGAGCCTGAGGCTGCTGCCGCTGCCGCGCCTGCACCTGCACCTGCTGCGCAGGCTGAGGCCCCTGCTTCTAAGCCAGAGGAGCCTGTTGCTAAGCCTGAGGAATCCGCTGTTAAGCCCGAGGAGCCTGTCGCTAAGACTGAGGCCCCTGCTACCGAGCAAGCTGCTGCTAAGCCCGAAGAGGCTGCTACTAAGACCGAGGCCCCCGCTGTCAAGTCCGAGGAGCCTGCTGCTGCGCCTGCGGAACCTGCCGCCAAGACCGGTAAGTCAATCGTTCTAAACCAGGCAGAGGATTCTGGCTAACGACGACGCTAGACGCGCCCGCTAAGTAAAGTGTGCATATCCACTTAATTGACGAAGAATGGACCTTTCTTTGCGAGTCTGATCTAACTTGCGAGTGCTTTCTTCCCCCGCTCCCTGTTTTGTTTCATACCCACAGCGTTGTATATTAATCAGTTTCACGAAGCGATGCATTGCATGCTTTTTTCTCTCCCATATCGGCCTCGATCGGACCGCTCAATACCATGCAAAGCTCTACTCATCCATTCCAGACTCCTTACGCGACAGTAAAACTGCCCGCTTTGATTTGATATATCATGGCAAAGGGAAAAACCAACACTCCCACGGGTATCACATTAAGTATCTATCCTGATGCTAGAAGTTTCATTCCTCCCCGCCCGAGGAATGATCATCACCATCAGCCATGACGACATCTTCAACGCTAACACCCGCCGCCGCAGCCTTCTGCTCTCTCGCCTTTTGTCTGCGCTTGATTTTCCTCTCACGGTTCTTCCGAGTCCGCTTCTCCGCTTCATTTTCCTTGGCAGCCTGCGCGGCAGCAGCCCGCTTGCGCAACTGCACTCGTCGCTTCTTGCCTGGCTTCTTGCGTGTAAGTGGACTCTTCGAGACAGGTGCGCCCTCTACCACGTAGACAGGAAGACTGTTGGCCAGCCGTGGCATTTTAGTCTGATGTCGCTTGAGATGGATGACTCGCCAGGGGAGATGGCAGCCGGGCTAGGAATTAAGTTAGCAGCTACAAAACTAGCCAAGTGGATATTCACTTACCCAGACTAGCGACTTAGCCCATGTCAGCATGTGCTGCCCGCTAACTGCCATATCCTCAAATTGTTTCTTCTTTTCGGCTATCCGGCTCTCGTCTTCGGCGGTAGGTTCCCCATCCTTTGTGCCCTGGAGGGAAGGTGTAGAGAAGTAATAATCCCATCCGCGGGAGGCTTTCACAAATCGTCCCTCGCCGCCAGCTCCAGACCCCGGTGTAGGCGAATGCAGCCGAATCCTCAATTTTTGGGTACTGGGGGCCTCTGTACTTTTCTCATCTGTATCCTTTCCTGACTGCTTGGTGGCGTCTTCTGTTGATTTGGCCGGGGCGCTGAATAGCCGGAACTCGAATTCTTGTTCCTCATCTTCGTCATCCGCTGGCTGTGAGGGACCATTGTCTTGGCTAATTGTATCTTGTGCTGTATCCAATTGATCGAGGTTGAGTAGCTTTCCTAACCGGGCATACGCATCATTGGCTGCGTCGTCGTCTGGTGCTGGTGATGGCGAGCGGGATGACGCCGGAGAGCGCATCTCATCGCGGCGGACGCTGTACAGGTACGATTAGATTTCTTGGTATATTGAAAAAAGGTCATAATGAATGGCTCGGCCACATACCGCTTAGCATTTGGTAGATCAAACATCGTGTGGTGGGGAGAGTAATAAGACCAAAACGCCGAATCGAGAAAAACGGTGTTTCCACGCCGCTCTGCGGCCACGGCCTGATGACATGGCACGGACCGCCCAGCCTCAACCTCCGACTTCAAAGTCCTTTCGTCTACAGTGGGATTCTCCACTGCGCCATTTGTTTCATTTCATATGTTCTGTTTCCTGCATATTCTACAGTCCTTTCCTTCTGATAATTCCCTCGCCTCTGACAAGGGTACCCGCACCTCAGCTATTGGGGTGATAAATGCCTCGTGTCCATCGCATAGCGCAAACGTGCAGCCAAGAACATCCTCGGTTCTGAATTCGCGACCCCGATCCCTATAAATGGGTATCTGTGCCTCCTGCCTCGGCGGGAATCGCCACGAGTCTCCTGAAGTGAGTCCCGAGTCTGGAGTTAATTTCCCCGTCACCATGTTCAGCGCGCATTACCTCGGTATGATGCGCGATGCGTGGGATGTTTGTCGCAGAGCACAGTTGTCTGACCTTTCTTTTTCAAGCCTGAGTCTTCACGTCTACTCGAAGAAGACCCTTATCAAGCCGGGTATGGCTACGGAGCACTCAACCATGCTCATCAGGCTAGCCAGCCGGATTCGGAATACGTGAGACGTGAGAGGGAGGCACTGGAATCAATTTGCCAGCGGACATCTGAGTGAGTATGCCCCTGTATTATACTAGCTAGCTTGTCATAAAACATGACAAATTAGCTTCAGATGATAACTTCCAGGTTTATGCTAATCTCTCTCAGCTCCGTCATTGATATCTGGTCCATCCAACCACAACCACATCTTCGACCTCAAGCAACTCTCCACACTCCTACCTCTGCATCTCCCGTCCCATCTCAAAGAACAGATACAACAACACCTGCGGTATCTACCCACCGCACATCACCGCCAAGCCGTCCCACATCTGGCGCATCAGGCGCCGTCCCGAAACACTGGGGTGAAGTTGTCGTGAACCCGAACAAGAAACGGTCTCGTACCGATATAAAAACGGACGCTAAGGCCGGCCATGATGTGTTTGGGGTTCTGAATGTCGCCTAAGACGAGGTGTGGGGACATGCATCACTGCACATTGACGCTGCACATTGACGATGTACACGACAGACGAGGGTGCGGCCCGTGAAAACAAAATTGAGGGATGCAGATAAGGGTACTGGAAGACCCCATTTTTTTCATTATTTTCTTGCGCTGCGCTGTTCTTTGAGGGTTCTTGTTTCTTGCATTGATCGCAGGTCGACTGTTTCTCGCACATACATAGCCATTCCTTCTTTCCTCGACCTTCCTGGTCTGATAATACCCAATGGCGCAGACTTTTCTTTTGTTATCGGTTCTTGATTTTCTTCCTCATCCCATGTTGGTTCTTTTTTGTTGGTGTGCGATGTTATTTTCCGAGTTTGTTTCTTTGTCTTCATATCATCTTGTCAGTCGCACACTGCTTGTATATGTAGTTTTCTTTTCGAGTGCCGGACTTCGTCCTTCTCCTCGCATAGACACAATCCGAATTTCATTATCGAATCAGTTGCTGTAAATCAGATAATGGTGTGTAGACGCTGAAGGTCCTAATCCTACTGGGTGGTATATATGGTAGGTCAACCCATATGGAAGTTCAGATTTGGATAGCATGGTCTTTGTATGGAACTATTTCGAGATTACTATACAAATAAGAGATCATGGAACAATAAAAAAGAATATCACTCCCTACACCTATCAGAGATTCAACATCAATTGTTCAACCGGTGACTCCGTCGACAATTATCGCAAATGCCCTTGTGTGAACCGAATGCTCTTGGGTGGACCGAAATAGACAACAATAAGCGGAAACAAAACAAAGATGGAGACTGACAGGGAATAAAAAAATGGATACATGAAAACTCCCCTATGATAGAAAAACGAAAGAGAAAACGCCCGCTGATATCCAGTACCGGGATGGACAGAAGAGTAGGATGATGCAATATGTTCGAGCCGGGTCAATCCTAAACCTGAGGGAAACGTTCGCACTGCGGACCATCAGACATCGTCCATTGTACCCGCAGGCTGTTCGCCATCAGACTCGTAACTCCCCGCCGAGCTGAGCTCATCTGCAGACTCGGTGTCCTCGCCTGCTTCATCCACGGCCTCTTTGCTGGCGTATTTGGCAACATATTCTGGTGAGCTGTCAGTATGGCAAATAACAAACCCAGGGCTTTGTATTTTAACCCACCTTTCACCTTTGCCTCATATGCCTTGGGTTCCCTCATCATCAGGGCTGCTGCCTCACCGTTCAGAGGATCCGAAGGGTTGGGATAACGAAGGAGCTGGGGAAGGAAGACCTCGAAAATGTTGAGCATGTCGTACATCGGCGACCACGTTTGGTTGATCACATCAAGGCAGACCGAGCCCGACCTATGGCAGAAAGATCGTATTAATATCTTGAGTTGCTTTCCACGCATGTCTGACATCCCTAACTCACAGCTCGTCGATATTTGGGTGGAAGATTCTGTTGACAAATCCGATGCTCGGGCTTTTGTATGGGTACTGATCAGGCAATTCGACGTGGATTTTCCAGAGGCCCCCGGTGAATGGTGCTAGGAAGGTTAGTATGATGTAATACTGGTCGATTAGGTACGAGAGAGACATACTCTCTTCTGGGCCCTTGAAACGAACGTAGAATTCTTGCCTGTTGGTGGTTATTGGTATCGGAAGACTTCAAATGGTTGATTGTAGGGCATATGAAGTACGTACACTGGATTCCGGAGTTAGCATATAGATCTATAGGTGGAAGAGCGCCAGAACTTACTGTTATCATTGACCAGCGTCACCTCATAGTCACTCATTAGCCTAGATAAACCGTCAGACTAGTTCCTGGCAACCAAGTATGCTCCCCGAGGCCGATCAAAAGGTTGGGGAAAGCGGCGGTTCAAATGGGAAGGGTAGGGGTATCGTCTATCGTACATCCTAGCAGAAGGTTAGTGCCACGTATTTTGAATGTTTTCGGACTTGCGGGGCATACTTCATGACCTGTACAATGAACAAAAAACGCTATTAGCATCTCCGGCGACTTTAGGGGCTTATCGGACTATCCGCAACATTACTCACATCTGTCTCGATTCTGCGCTTTGGGCTGCTCATGTTGGCGGTTTGACGAAGATGAAGTACTATTTCCGATATTCCGAGGTTTTATCGACTGCGGGCTCGCACACAGGAAGCAGACCCAGCGATGTCAAATGTCGTGAATCACAAGCAGATATTCCGTCGGAGCGGGGAAGTAATGGGCGGGGCAGACGATGGACTATGAAGTAGAGGAACAAGGATCAGTGAGTAGGGGGTAGCAAAGTAACAAGAATGACAAATATTATAGAAGGCTTCACTTCTCAGACCTGAGGCAAAAGGGAAGAGAAGAGGAATGAGGTCTTGGTGAACCTTGAAACGATCCATGGACATGATCAATCGATGAGTCAGCATCCGCCATGACGATGGCTGGGATAGGTGGATACGATCTACATGAGGTGCACTTCCAAGGTTGCTGTACAGGAAGATCATTGGTCCAAGTTGACATGATGGTGTTGTCAAGGATACTCCTAACACCCATTGGACATTGTTCATACATCTGTGTGTTGTTATCTTGCAGCGATCATACATACCTTTGATGGCATTTCCGATATAGATGCCCAACAAAGCAATAGGCACACGTCCTAGATAGAAGGGTAGGCTAGGTAATTGTCCATCTACACCCAGCCATACAGTACTAGGATACATAGAACAAGAATAAGGGGCTGCAGGCACTGTTGCGGAAGACTTAGGGGTCCATCGCGGCGATTAATTGCCATTCTCTTCTAATCATTTAGGCCAGGTCCAATTGTACTGGTCAGTCAGGAATTTACATCAATTTAAAACGGATGACCTTCTCATTAATCCAGCTCTAACTAGGCCATGCTTTGTTGCCTATTTAGGAAGGGCTATGTGTGATCACGTGGCTGACCGAGACCATAATTGGCAGCCGCAGCTGACATCTTCATTATCTTCCAAGATTCTCTTTTAGCTATCAGTGTTATTTTGTTTATGTTATGTTCATTTTCCTCTTTAGGTCTGTTATAGCGGGGTCCAATTCTCGCTTCGAGGTTATGGTGAGCTGTATGCCTAGGGTGTGACTACAGCATTGGAAAAGATAGAGAAGAAGAGGGGGAGAGGGGGGAGAGAGAGAGAAATGAGCAGGTATTACATATCTCCTTCTCATCATTTAATCCCATGGGGACTCGTTGTCATATAATGACCTCACCTGGGTACCTACCTACGTACATGTGTAGCCTACATATGTAAGGTAAAAGGTAAGAGAAGTATTTACATCCAACTGATATTTCGAGGAAGGAAGGGAACAGAGTATCCATGGGCCACCTGTTGCCAACAATATATTATGGCTTCAATGTCCTTTCCTCCTTCCCTCTTTTCCATCCTTCTACCACAGTGCCTCTTCAAAGACTGCCACTCACCCACTTGTTCAGTTCCTCCTCGTTCATCGACTGCCACCCATCCACTTTTCCACCATGGCCGTCTATCCTCCAAAACATGCCGGACCAAGCCAGATCCGCAGCTACCTGACAACAGTCTTGACAACAAAACATGAATTGCCACTTCCGGATGCCACTTCAATGGCAAATAACTGGAGATTCGGCCGTGAGCATGACCTTCGTGAGGCATCCCAGGACGACTTTCGTCATCTGTTTGGAGCGTTCGGTCCGTCACTTTACCACAGCGTCAGTGAGGATATAGCTGCTGCGTGGCATGCGACCCTAGCGGGCTCTCTCAGCGTTTTCTCGATCCTCAGCATCCCAACTCTTATTGTTATCCTATTATTCTACCAGGGCATGCGAAGCGACGGCTTTTTGAGCCGGAATTTGCCTTTAGAGTACCTCTTGTGGGGGTCGGGGCCGATCCTGACTTTGTGCGCCAAACAAGAGATGAAACATCACTCCGAATTGATCAACGAGAATCTTGTCCTCTGCGGATGCATCTTCTGCCTTCTGGAATTTATCGTTGCGTCATTCGTGTTTGCTCTGCAATGCCTCAGAGGATGAGACATTTCGATCATGCTGGTTCCATTGCTGTTATTCGGCTTCATGTCTCATGGACATGTTGAGAGACAGACTTGCAGGGCAGCATTTCCACCTTCTCACTTCGCCCGGTTGCTACATGTGCCGGATTATGAAAATTCGCTCAAAAACAGGGGACTTGTATATCTATCAGAACACCGGTATTACATTATCTGAATAATTATGGATTTGAGCCTTGAGACGTTTGATTCTAAGGTATAAAAATAGCTTTTTTTAAGTCCAGGTCTTCGACTAGTTGAGAGAATAGCTACGGAGTACCTAAGGAGGTACTCCAACAAACCTATGAAATACGAGCTTGGGCATCGTATATAAGGTCCACTACTAGGGGTATCTCCCTCGTATAAGGGTCCACTACTAAGCCGATGTTGTTGATCAGTGGTTGTGCGGGGAAGAGGCGATTGGCTGAAAAGTGGAAATAGTGGGTCTGTTGCCTAAGGATGCCTAAGGATGCCTGGACGCTAACGCTAAGTGGATAACGATGTATCAACGAGAGTCCCCTCGACATTAGCCTCAACTCTATTTAAATTCAACGGGGATCCCCTGATTTTGCTATTCAACATCCCATCTCAACATTTACAGTATATGCCATTTGCACAGTCTGTATCATGACTTCTTTGCCCCCTCTCCCAGTGAAGCACAATGACTTCGTGAAGTATGTCAACTCCAACTCGGAGAAACCCATGGCCAATTTGGTTCAGCCATATAACGAGTACGATGCCGTTTTGCGCAAGAAATTTGCTCAAGATCCCTCTCATCCATCAATTCAAGACAACCACGTCAACATTGTACCGCTGTACGACCAGAATGGTTCCACGGATCTTTCCATTCGAGCTAGGGACCTTGTCTCGGAAACGCCAGAGCAAACGGAGAAGTATCTTTTGCCGCTGAATGCAAAAGACCGGAAACCACATGGTTCTGCGGCAGTTGTTCCCTCCTTGAATGAGTTCAAGAACAACTTTGCGCTCTTCACAGAGGGCTCGTTAAGTGAAATTGACTGGTCCAACGTGGTTGCTGCTGGCAGCGCTGTCGTGACCTCACTTTTGCCTGTACCAGAAAAATATCGCAACTCAAAGCGTGGCCTTCGCAAGTACTACCATGAAGAGTTTGCTCCGGCGTCAGATGTGGATCTCTTCTTGTATGGTCTCACCGAGGAGCAGGCTCTGGAGAAGATCATGCACATCGAGGACAAAATCAAGAACACTATCCTCTATGAGACCACAACCATCCGGACCAAGAATACAATCACCATTGCTTCTCAGTATCCGAACCGCCATGTGCAAATCGTGCTTCGCATCTACCGCTCAGTCGCTGAGATTCTCACCGGATTTGACGTTGATGCTGCATGCGCGGCTTATGATGGTCGCCAGGTCTATGCCTCTCCTCGCGCTATCGCTGCATACATTACGCAGGCGAATCAGATTGATCTAACCCGACGATCACCATCATATGAAAACCGTCTCTCCAAGTATTCGCACCGAGGATTCGAGGTTTTCTGGCCTGCTCTTGACAGATCGAAGATTGACCCAGTGAGCATTCAATCCTTTAACTAAACGCATGGAATTTTAGCGAAATTAATGTGCCGTGATAGACTATCTTCGAGAGAAGCTTTACCAGAACTGAGGGACTTGCACGACTCCTGGTATTGGAGAAGCTTCCTCGGTCTGAAGACCGGGACAACTATCTCCAAAAGAGGCGCGAAGAACGAGGCCGTCCTCCTCTGAACTTGTACCTGCTACGTCGTCATGGTCAAATGTTGCATGGTAATCTCAAGGACGACTGGGAAGACGAGGTACCTGATTGGCAAGAGCAAGACCAAGTGTCTGATTACCATACCTTTGTTCGTACCTTTCCTGCAACCGAGCCTGTTGCTCTTTCCACTCTTACTGACCCTCTGGTAGAATATCCCTTATGGTAGGCGATTCAATGCCAAGAACATCGAGAAGCTACTTTACACCAAGGATCTGTTACTGAACGCCCAATGGAATCAGCCCGAAGACCGTACGGTTTATCTTCATCGTCATCCAGCATTCTTCGGCGAGGCAGAACATGTCATTGGTGACTGCTGTGGCTTCTGCCCCAAGCCTGTTACCGAGGAGGAAATTGAGGTCGCCGACGAGGAGGCCAAGATTTACATCTCTGGTCAAATTACTTTCATCAAAGATGATCCTGGCCGCCAGGAAATTGGAAGTTTCAATCCGATCACTGAGACTGATTGGACCGGTGAGTGAATTGTTCGAGATCTTTTGTTATTCCCGAATTACGCACTAATACCAACATAGAAATGGCTTACGTTGGCCGTACTGAGAGACTTTGCCAGGCAATTGTAGCAAACGATGTCGACTCCGTTAAAGCTTTCCTTGCGGAAGAGGGTGCCAATCCGGACCGTCGTGACTACACTGGACGGACACCACTCCAACTCGCGTGCATGTGCTCGACCCCTGAAGTTGTTCAATGCCTTGTTGACGGCGGCGCTCGCATGATTCCCCGAATGGCTGATGGAAAGACCGCGCTCCATCTTGCCGCGGCCCGGGGACACGCCGAGATCATTCGAATTCTACTTACAAAGAGCAATGAGAATGAAGAAGAAGAAGCTAAGAAAGAGGAGGCGCTAAAAAAGAATGACAATTCAGAGCCTAGCACAGCTGAGGATGAAGATATCGACATGATTGACCAAAACGATGCAGTGTCTCACACCTCTGCTTCTTATGTCAAGGTCGAAACTGAGGAGAAGAATGAGGAGGACTTGACCACGTACGATACGCTGGAAGAGAACGACCTTGAGCCCGATATCTACGATATCAATGTCGTTGCATGGGATAGCCGGACTGCCCCTTTGCATCTCGCTATTCTCCATGGCCACACTGAGGCCGTGAAAGAGCTTGTCACGTCCTTTGGTGCCGATGTCTTGATGCCAGTCAAAATCCTCAACGACCACAACAGAACACCCCTGGCTGCAATTCTTAACCTGGTTCTCATCCATGCCCTTCCATTCGAGAAAGCAAAGGAGATGTCGCAGACTCTTCTCGATCTCGGCGCTTCGCCAGCCCAAGCAGACCTTAAGCAGAAGTCACCGTTATACTACCTTGCTCATTCCGACAAGTTCGACATTCTCGATATCTATATGCAGCATGACGAGCCTGCAGTGAAGCGTGCAATCAACCATCTGGCGGTTCTGGGCACGTCCTGGACACCAGAATACTCTTCGGCATTGATGATCGCGCTGGCTGCGAAGAATGCACCCGCGGCATCCAAGCTCTTGGGTGCAGGTGCCCACCATGAAATTAACATTGGCGAGATTGTGAAGCTTATTACGGTATCAAGAGGAAGCAACGCCTACGACGTTGAGGACACCGCAAGGTCCTGTGTGAAGCAGCCAATCTTCTTGGCTATTGAGAATGATCTTCCTTTGGTTGCCATTGACCTGCTTCACCGCGGTGCGGACCCTAACGCCGTAATCAAGGGGAAATATGAATCCAAGGGTCGCACGTTATTGGACGTCATGCGCCGAACCTTGCAAACGCTCCGTGAATTCTTGGTCGAGCGCAAGTACCAAAGCTATTATCATTCCGTTGCAACTCCCCTCGATCCCAGTGATGAGACATATTTGTCAGAGTTCCAATCAGGTAGTTACAAAATGTTCACTGCAAAGGACCTGCTCCGCAACGTGCGCAAGCTTAACCGACAGACCGAAGAAAACGCTGAGAAAGCTAAAATTATCCCGGATGATCCTCCCGGCCTGGTCGAGAAGAAGGCATTCATTGCGGAGTTGGTTCGCGACTACGAGAAGCTGGAGTTCATCATGCTGCAAAAGGATGCAAAGACCTGGGACGAGCTTCATCCTCCGCAGAATGTTCCCGTGCCGATCCCAGCCCAGGTTTCGACTAATAAGCCTACACAGCTCCCCAGAATGCCTTGGAAAGTCAGCTTCAGCTTCAATGTACCGGCTATTACTGACAACGCTCGCGATGGATATTTGCAACTGTAAGTGTTCCCCTTACTCGCAATCCAAAAATATGCTGACATTGATATAACAGCTTTGAAGCAGCCTGGAATGGCGATATTGATACCATCAAAAGCTTGACACTGGGCATGTGGGGATCTCTCAATGACCAAGCACCACTTGAGATCGCCGTGACTGACAAGCAGGGCCTGTCTGCCCTTTCAATTTCCATCATGCGCGGACACTTCGCCGTGGCTAAGGCTATCATTAAAATTCTCCACGTGCAGTACAAAGTGAAGGAGCCTCGCGGTCGGAAGCGCTTTGAGATCGATGTCGATGGATGCCCTGACGGCTCCGACGACTCCGATGAAGAAAATGATGAACTGAAAATCATCAGTGACATTGTTGATGATACATTCACCCACGAGAACATCGGTGAAGTTAGCAGTCAGGTCGAGAGCAATACTTCCCCTCTTGCTGCCTTTGAGCGACGGTTCAATGCTTATCTGTTTTTGGACGAATATGAGCAGGGGGGTCTGGACAAGAAAAACAACCTTGGCAATGTTGACGGCTTGTTGAAATACGCGGTTTACACCAACAACATTCCTCTTTTGGAATTCCTTCTGAAGACTGGACTGGACCTTGCTTCCACCAATCCATCTGGAGAACGCGAGTTCCTGGTAAAGTTCGATGAGTTCCAGCTTGCAATTTCTCTTGGACGTACCGACTGTCTTGCCAAAATGATTCAAAGCGCTGGAGCTGGCCTTCCCCTCACAAAATTGAGTGAGGATTGTGGCGTTGAAGAGAAGAAAGAACCTCAGTACTACCCTGGGTTGTCGATTCGTGGCGCTAAGCGTGCCGATTGGGCTAATGCTGGTCGAGACCGACCGATGAGAGCGCAGACACAGCGTCCTCCTCTTCTAATTGCAGCTCGCCGGGGTAATCTGGCCAGTACGGAGTTCTTCCTTGGTACCGCGCCTGCTCGGTATTACCTGGAGTACCTCAATGCGAACAAAGGTGATGGGAGAGTCAAACGGCTGACTCAGTCTAAACTCGGACTAGAGGGATCTCTCTTAACCTGGTTACAAACGAGAAGTAAGTGTTCTGTCTCTTTAGTAATTTTGACGAAATAGCTGACCATAAGAAAGACAACCTCGTCCTCCACAGCGCAATCCTCTATGAACCAACCGACGAATCCGTTCGTCTGGTTCAGTATCTTGTGGATCATCACCCCGAATGCATGGAGGTCCGATCGACAGAAGGACTAACGCCTCTCGCCCTTGCCATGTCCCACCACAAGGTCCGTTTCGCCCGCATCTTGGTAGATGCCGGGGCCAACCAGGCCGTCCGTGACAAAGAAGCACGCAATCTCCTCCACCTCATCCTCGTATCAGATGGTGGTCGGATCTGCAAGCACTCCAACCGATTCACCAAACTCCTAGATCTGCTGGATAAGCAACTCCTCGCAACAATGCTCACGGAGCGCGCTGGCAAAGGCTCAAGAACACCATTCTCACGCTGGCTTCACGCCCAACCCCACTTTACACCAGCGGATCCAGCCATCCCTCGACCATCTAACACTCCCCAGACCGATGAAGAGATAATAACATGCATGACGAGCCTCATTCTCGATCTAGCCGATTCCACGGATCAGAAGCATCTTGAGGTCTTTGACGAAGCTGGAAATACGCCTGTGCATGATGCTGTCAAGAAAGGTTTCCCCCAAGTTCTTGCACTACTCCTCGATCGTCGTCCTGACATGCTCAACCGGGAGAATGCCACTGGTACGACTCCTCTCGAAATGGCGGTTGACGCTTGGGTCAACAAGACTACCTCTGCGCCGCCTGTCAGTCCCCCGGGGTCCACGAGTACGCACCCTGAGTGGCAGAACGCCATTCACCGCGCTCCTCGATTCTTCATTGCCGGTTGCAGGCTCAAGTACGATCAAGAGAAGGAAATGCTTCGGGTTTGTCAGGAACGAGCTCAGCAACGGCCTGGAAAGAGAAGACTTGTTAGTCTATTTGAGGCGAATGAAGTCGCTAAGAGATTGGCGGCGGCCGGGCGGGCTACCGGTCGGCGTTTTGGCGCTAGAGATGACGATGAGTGTACGGATTCTGAGGATGATCCTGAAGGGTGGGGGAGCATGTCTGGTCATTGGTAGCTTGCTTGTATGGGGAATGGCAGTTCATAGTACAATGTTTATTTACAATCTACGGTTTTATTCGAATATATCCCATTCATATCTTTTGCTTCATCCCCTGTTCTATGAATGTGACTGACTCGCTATTGTGTATTCCTGGGGCCAATATATATTCTGGAGGCCACCTCGGAAGGCGGAACATACACACTCAAAACGAACAGATTATAATTATCTCGAAAGAAAAGCAATGATCTCATTCTATTATTTGAGACAATCAAGTTAATCAAATGAGAACCGTTACTGAAAGATAAATTCGTGACATGGACATTCAAACCAGCCTTCGTGTAGTCCTCAGTGCTGTTCCTCAGACGGCAGCGGAATCTTCGCTGCACTCTCCGCCAGAGCTTTGTTCCGACTGTTCTTACTGGCAATATACGAATTAATATACTCGGGCACTTCAGCGACCTTACCATCACCGCTCGGAATCGGGGTTCCAAACGTTTCCCAGACCGGAACAACACCAGTCCAGACACTACCGGTGACCTGCTCGCTACCCGAGTCCTTACGCTCATCCGAAACACCGCCATCACGGATCTTGCCACTGCCATCCACAATCTTTACCTTCAGAATGACAGTCGACTGCATCTCAGCACGGTCCGGCGGCACACGCGAGTGATCCCAGCGGTCCGCGAGGACGGAGTTCGTAATCAACTTCATGGCCCAGAGCTTTTCTTCCTCGCCTGTGACGAGGGTTGCGTAGCCATGTAGGATGGCAGAGCGGTAGTTGTAGCTGTGCGAGTTGGGCGTGAGCGATAGGATCAGCCCGTCTACTCTGCTTGTTGCCACGCAGATGGGGAGTCCCTCGCCATCGCTGCAGTTGCGGGCTAGGTTCATAATACGTGAGCTGACGTAGCCATGGAGGTAGCAATCTAAAGGCTCATCGATGCTCGCGGAGGGAAAGTCGAACGATCCCATTTGTCCTATCATTGGTAGGATTGCGGGAAATGGGTCATCTGGCCCTGGGTTGAAAGATACATGGAGGACTTGGGAGTCATTGATGATTGAATGAATTGGACCCAAGTCATATGTGGCTGGAATATACATAGTGTTAGTAGTTGGCTTCGGTGTATTTCTATAGTCATCTGGTACCTCGATGCTTGTACCGGTTGGCGGTGTTCGAGACCCTCTTTGGGTAGGTCAAGGTTCGTCCCATAATGTGTGTGGCAGCTCTGTAGAATGTGTGGAATGTGTAGAATGTGTCTTGAAGGCGAGATAATAAGAAGTAAGTGACGACAAAGTAAGCATTTAAGTAGATAGATAATGAGTAGACAGGTGATCTCATGAGCTAGGGCACGCCTTCAAACAACCTTTCTAGCAGGTCCATCCGCGAAAGATTTTCCCACAAAGGCTAGACCGGAGCATATTAATGACAGGCTGGGCCGGGATCCAATAAATCAAGAAGTATGTATACGACAAGGGTATAGGAGTGGACAAGACAAGGGGTCTCAAGTCTCCGATGCCAAACGCACCCGAGATGATTGGCCCACACCGCCGACTGGACCGTGAACCTGGCGATAACAACAACTCCGACTTACTCTTATCAACTTATTTTTGGGACCTTGAAGCATGGCGGCATGCAGGTCTCTTGTTCGCCAATGCGCTGTCCATCTGCGCTCATCCAGGCCTTTGAGTCATTCATTGCGCCAATTGCCTAGATTCAACCTGCCTCGCAGTTATGCTACCTCGGTGGCCGCCGCGGAACTCAAATTCGGCCAGCCGTTGCATGAGACGCATCCCCACATCCTCAGCCCAGGCGAACGTGAGTAATTATCCGGCCTTGACTTTTTATTTACTTAGCTGATCGTCTTTTGCCTAGTTACGCCCGGAATCACCGCTCTTGAATATGCGCAACGTCGATCGAAGCTTGCAAACAAGCTACCCAAAGGCGCGATTGCAGTGCTAGCTGCCTCGGAGGTCAAATACCGTGCGCCAGGCATCTTCAATGAATACCGCCAGGATTCCAATTTCTTCTACCTAACGGGTAAGTTCGCTTGTTAGACTGGTGATGCTGCGGAGAACACCCGCTAAATCTGCATTCCGGATAGGATTCAACGAACCGAATGCGCTGGCGATTATCGGGAACGACGGCTCTGGCGATAACCATATCTTCCATTTATATGTGCGAGAAAAGGACCCCAAGGCAGAGCTCTGGGATGGGGCGCGCTCCGGCACCCAGGCTGCTGTGGATGTCTTCAATGCGGATGAGGTGCGGGATACTGGCTTAAGGATCAGACGAATTACCCAGCTGACCGAGAGAACAGACTGGAAATATTGAACGGATTGGAGATATTTTGCCGAGTATTGTCCAGGGAGCGACGGAGGTTTACTCGGACATCCCCACATTTGATGGCTCACGATCGTCTTTGAATCGGTATCTGTATGGGCCAACAGTCGCGTCGGAAAAGCTGAAGAAGGTCGTCGACCACCGTAGGGTCAAGCCGTTGAAGCATATCCTCAATGAAATGAGAGTGTTCAAGAGTGAGAATGAGGTTGTACAGATGCGCCGACTGGGACAAGCGTCAGGGAGAGCTTTCACCGAGGCTATGCGGCAGAACTTCACTCGAGAGAAAGATCTATATTCTTTTCTGGAGTACCAGTTCAAGGTGAATGGCTGTGATACCAACGCCTTTGTCCCGGTTGTCGCGGGTGGCCAGGTAAATTTCCCGACTTTGTGTAAGCTGAATTCTTTACTGACAGATTTAGAACGCCTTGGCTATCCATTACACTCGGAATGACGATGTATTGAAGTTCGTATGCCTTTTCTAAGCTATCCATTGAGACTCTGCTTACACTTCATTTTAGGGATGGTGATTTGGTGCTCGTCGATGGCGGTGGTGTAAGTCCTCTATCTGAATTCAACTTTCATAGTTACAGTACACTGACCAACTATAGGAATGGGGAACCTATATTTCCGACATTACTCGAACATGGCCTGTCAATGGCAAGTTCTCTGATCCCCAGCGGGATCTGTACAATGCTGTGCTCAAGGTGCACCGGAGCTGTCTCTCTCTGTGCCGCGAGACCTCCAATCTTTCTCTAGACAAACTCCATGGCATCGCCGAGAACGGATTGAAAGACGAGCTCAAGTCACTTGGCTTTGATCTTTCCGGAAATGTATGCATCCAAACTCCTTCCTCGTGGAGTACGTTGCTGACTCCGACTAGGCACTGAACATTCTCTTCCCGCACCATCTAGGCCACTATGTTGGCCTGGACGTCCACGACTGCCCTGGGTATTCCAGAGGCCACGACCTGAAAGCAGGTCAATGTATAACAATTGAACCGTTCGTCCCCAGCCTATTTCCCCAGACGTGAAACACGCTAATCCATGCCAGGGGTATTTATGTTCCCGACGATGAACGATGGCCCGCCCACTTCCGTGGGATCGGAATTCGCATCGAGGATAGTGTTTGTGTAGGAGACGAACATCCGATTATTCTAACCCCTGAGGCTGTCAAGGAGGTATGTTTTAGACCGAATGTCTCCCTATTTACTCGTCACTAACTTGTACTAGATTGAAGACATTGAGGCACTGCGTAATTAGTTGTGATGTATCCGGTAGCCGTCAGACCCCTCAAATTCCCATGTACAATAGCACAAGGCTTCAAGATAGTAAATTTGAGCCCCTTTATTTTCTTATAGTATGTCTGCTCCGACCTATAATCTACATGTCTGGACTATCCTTGCCTAGATTCCTTCGTGGTGGCTGGTCTGCGGCTGGTCGGAAGGCTGGTCTGGGGGTGGTTGGAGACGATTGGGCATTTTTTTTTTAGCAGTATGATAAGAAGGGGAATATCGGACAAAATAGCCCCAGAGAATGAGATCGAGAATGAAGTAGAGAAGAAAAGAAGGTCGAAAAGAATCTTGGTCGCGGTCAAAGAATGCAATGTTGATGTTCATTCGCGTGCTACCGTTGGTTGTCGGGCCTCCGCCCAAAACAAACTGAGCTCCACACCACACGACTTGCTTCTTCTTTCTTTCCTCCAGGTCTTCCACCTCGTTTCTCTTCCCATCCCAACTTTAAGCACTTCGACCTGTTTCTCTCTCCTTTGACTGCTTGCTATTGTCTCCTGGGATACAATGTCCATTCTCTGATCTTCTCTAACCCTCGAAAGACGTGTAGCACGCGTGCTCTTCACCGAGTACCCCTCTTTGATATTTGACTACTGCCACTCTGCAGCATCTAGACGCGTTCTCGGCCCTGGGAACTTGTTTCCCAATGGCAACTGTCTTTGTACCCCCTTCTCCACGAAACTCTATGGCCATGGCGACTCGTCGTCCACTCGCAAACGTGCCGAATGCAACCAATTCTCCACACAGGGCAGGGCTCTTGCCAGTTAAACGAGCTCGGTCTACTCAAATGGAGATCCCGTACGGACAACCACCGCCGAAGAAGCAAGTGATCGAGAACATGGAATACGAGACTCGCCCCGCCACGTGCCAGAACACGAACACGGAGTCGAAACTCTTCGCGCGGCGATCGAACAACGGCAACCCTAGCGCATTCGAGAAGAAGCTTGTCGCAGCTAGGGAGAAGGAACGCCAACCGCAAGTGAAGCATGTCAAGGCCGAGAAGGCTCCGGCGGATACCATGGATTCCATTCGACAATGGCAACGGCACTATAGGAAAGCGTTCCCTCAGTTTGTGTTTTACTTCGATAGCATCCCTGAAGATGTCAGACGCCGGTTCTCTCGCCAAGTCATTGCTCTTGGAGCTGTAAGTCACCCCACAGCGCATTCGGCTAGTCTTGGTTGCATCTCTTTTCTCCCGTCTTCAGTTATTAAACACCTTCCATTGGCATCTTCTCTAACCCACTTCAATGCAGCGTGAGGAGAAGTTTTTCTCGCGTCTAGTGACCCACGTTGTCACTTCGCGTGCCATCCCCCCCAGAATCAGCCATTCCCACAGAACCGGAGTCGACTGCAGACGTTAGCAACGGTGATAGCAACGTCCAAACCGTCAACCCTTCACTCCTAGAGAGAAACGGCGAGACCCACCTGCATGCTTCTTTAAAGACAGAGACACGTCGTGATCAAGGCACCATGGACATTTTGCAAAGGGCTCGACAGATGGGCATGAAAATCTGGGCGTTGGAAAAGCTTCAGCGTATGATCACTACCATCAATGACAGTGATATTGGTGCCCAGTATGAACAAGCTGCTCGGAACAAGGCCGCTGGTAGTCACGCAGTCAATGGAAAGGGCGAGAATGACCTTTCACGGGTTCTTCGCCAGGAGCTTCTCAACGGACCATCTGACCGCGACCCATTGGCATCAATGGAAATGCTAATGTTCAAAGGACCATTTGTCTACATCCACGACATGAACGAGAAGACCAAACCAGTCATGGTTCGAGAGTACTCTCGAGTCGTTAGACGCCAGGATGGAGCTTGGCCACAGTTCCGAAGCGCTCCCCTCGGAAAGTGTCCATTCATAGATGAGCCCCCGAGTAGGAAGGAATATGATCGACACCGATTACGCCAACTCCATAAAGAGAAGAAGGCTGCCTCTCAACGGGCTGATGGAACTCGTGATGCTAAGCCAAAAGCAGCTGTGCCAGTCCAACAAGCGCCCGAATCTGTGACCACAACAGAGATCGCACATTCCCAGCCATTGGCGAAACAAGAGGAGCGTATTTCACCTCCAGTTCAAAACGAAATCCAAAAGCCGTCATTCGATGAAACTCATGAACGGAAGAGTTCTGAAAGCTTCATTCCTCCCCACTTCCCTCGCACCGGGCCCTTCTATACTGGTCGTGAGCCAGCTGCCTCAGGCGTTCAGCCGTCGAACATGACATCCGCAATTCGCTCACAAATGATCTCATCTACTGCTGCAGCACCTGGCGCGAAAGCTGGGCTCAGCAAGGAGGTTCATGGGCTCAAGCGAAAGGTTCTCGAGAAGGGAACAGGTGGGTTCGCCACGGGATCGATGGCAGCTCCGCAACGCCGTGGGGATGGGTCTGCGACAGTTCCGATGAAGAACAACGTCAACCCCCCCGGGAGGCCCATCGTTGTCAATGAGGATGAAGCAAAGCAATCTGAGGTGGCTGGGTCAAAGCGACAAAGGGAGGACAAAGATGAGCAAAAGAAACCCGAACGCCGAAGAGATCCAAAGCCTGGCTATTGCGAGAACTGCAGGGACAAGTTCGACGATTTTGAAGAGGTATTATCTTGGTTGTTGTGTTTGTTAGATCGCTATAGGTACTGACCAATCTCTTAGCACACTCTGACTCGCAAACATCGCCGATTTGCCACGAATGCCAGCAACTGGGCTGAACTCGATGCATTGCTCTCTGAAATTCAGCGCCCACTCAAGGCCGAATACGAATATGATGAATAGATCTGCTGTTTCTAACAGCATCCCATGATTCCCTTTGGACCTCGGCCTCTTCTATTTGGTACACCTTTGCATCCCGATGCAGGTCGAGATATTATTTTCAAGCTATCTTTCTTCTACCACGTTGCAATTTTTATTTCCGTCATGCCTGATTTGCACCTCGAAATCTTGCATAACCATACCCTCGGCATCGACACATGCATGGTGGCGTTTTTTTTTCCTTTTTCCGTCTTCATTTTGTTTTATCATGCATCAGCAGCACCAGTAACTATTCCCTCTCCGGTCTGATCTGCTTGCCTTGACCTCGATGGAGGTCGTCCACTCCTTTACAGCATTTTCACCTTCTTCGAATGTATTGAATATCCGATTTTAAACCAGCATCACCCTTCGAAATCGTGGACCGACCTCCATCAACCGCTGACGGCAATTTTGGATACTTGCATTTCTCATGTTGCTCCAAGAACAACTCATCGTCGACACTGATTGCCTCGCATGCAAACAGCTTGTGCTTTACGGTCTTTAATTGTGGCCGGTTGCGATATACCGAAGGTATAATGGACGATTTAGCATGGACTCAAGGGTTCCTAGCCTTGCATTGCGCTCCGTTCTAACACATCGTTATCACCCTTTTTGGTCCTACGGGGCCATATTTTCTATCGTCAGATTTTCCTTGTGTCTTTTCACCGGTGGTCTCTTGTTTCCCCATGGCTGTGGCTTGTTGCCCAGCGCAGGCGGCCAAGTCTCTGTTGAGACTTTTCCTTTCTCGTGACATTACTTACTTGAATAAGCATTTATTCGACTAAATGATCTGTATGCAGTTTGTATTGTGCTAATTGAATTGTCTGCTATCGAATATATTCCCTAAAGAGACATCGGCCCATAGAAGTAGAAAGTACAAGCCCCCTCACTTAGCCCAATGCGGTAATCACCTCGGTGGAACCTAAACTGCAGGCGGTGACGCTTTTGCTAGGCGGTGAGCCTGGCGAAAATGGCATCCTCGAGCTTCCAAAGTTGATGTCAACATAAGAAAGGCTTTCTATGTTGAGGATTCCTTTGGTAGGTAGACAATTACCATAGTAAGACATATCAATTAAGATAAAACTAGAGGAATTGCGCCGTTCCTGAGTCCACGTGCCTGCATTGTAGCCCCGCAAACAATTCGGCATTCGGCCCGCAATGAGCGGCAGTAACGGAGATCTTCAACTTCAAATTTTTGATGCTCCCATCTACGCCGCATAACCCAGCACGTCAATCCGGACAGAAGGATATCTGAATATACAAAGCCGCAGCTCCGGACATAGTCCCATATATGGTCCTTCGACCTCTTTGTCCTCTTCGCTCGCGCACCGGAAAAGCTTCAGTTCGCCGCTGAGCTCATCGCCATTCCTTTGTTATCGCTATTTCTACAGCCCCGACGGGATACAACTAGTGCATATAGCATTGTATACTGCGACATATTGAGATACATACTCACTGAACGCAGAAGCCCTCGGTATTTTGGTATCGTGCATCACCGGGTGCATTGCGCCACTCCACTTTTGACAATCACACCACCAATGGCCGCGCCAGGCTGTTCATTGCGGCGCACAGCACTCGCTTCTTCATCGCTATTAAGGAAGGGAGTCATTCCCGTTACGAGAACGCAAACCGCACGTACCGTTCGCGCCGCACGATGTCCTGTCCTGTCCTCCTCCCACGTACCGACGCCACACTCCCTCTACCAAACACGACATAGTTCCTACTCCGCACCAACACCCAGTGAGAATGGAAAGGCGCGGAAGAAGGTTACTATCCAGACGCTCCAGAACATGTACAAGAAGGGGGAGCCGATCACGATGCTCACGGCGCATGACTTTCCCAGTGCCCATGTTGCCGATGCGTCGGGGATGGATATGGTCTTGGTAGGGGATAGTTTAGGGATGGTAGCTCTTGGACTGGAAAACACCACGGAGGTCGTTATGGAAGAGATGATTCTTCATTGTCGGAGCGTAGCGCGGGCAACGAAAGCCGCCTTTATCGTGAGTGGGGATTCCAGGATGGTGCCACAGCCGCCGACTAACAACCATATTCCGATTCCAGATTGGAGATCTACCGATGGGGTCATATGAAGTGTGCGCGGAGCAAGCAATTGAGTCATCTCTTCGTCTGATCAAGGAAGGCCGCGTACACGGCGTCAAGCTAGAAGGTGGCCAAGAACTCGCGCCCACAATCAAGCGCATCACGCAAGCCGGTGTTCCGGTAGTAGGCCATGTCGGGCTCACGCCACAGCGACAGAATGCCCTCGGCGGTTTCCGGGTGCAGGGCAAGACGGCTATCAGCGCGATGAAGCTGCTGCGCGATGCACTTGCGATGCAAGAAGCTGGCGCGTTCATGCTCGTGCTTGAGGCGATGCCGGCGGAGGTTGCGTCGATCATCACGCGGAAGCTGCGGATCCCGACTATCGGTATTGGCGCTGGGAATGGCTGCTCCGGACAGGTTCTGGTGCAGGTTGACATGACTGGGAATTTCCAGCCTGGTCGGTTCGTGCCGAAGTTTGTTAAGCGATATGCGGATGTTTGGGATGAGGCTGCGCGTGGCATCTCGCTGTATCGCGATGAGGTCAAGAGTCGGGCTTTCCCTTCGGAGGAATACACGTATCCCATTGCGAAGGATGAGCTTGCCGGGTTCCAGAAAACGGTTGATGAGGTTTTCCGGGATTGATAATGTGCTTGGTTCCCATTATTTTTTGCATTGGCCATTTTTTGCGTGTTCTGTATTAAGAAGCATCATCATCATCATCATCATCATCATCATTTGTACATAGCATCGTCCAGCAGTTCATGCTGGTTGTTCATAGCCTACTCAGCCGAATGCTGGGGTCATTGAATAAGCGACAATCAATTGATCGTCCGTCTTGAAACACTATTATGAAGTTAGCATTCAAACTGTCAAATATGAGGGGTACGTAAACAGTCGAATTGAAACTCACCCTCCATAGTCCGCCCATGCCTTCATCTAGCCCGGGCGCAAACACACTGTTAACATAACAAAAGACGGAATCGGTATCTTTACAGTCCAGTTTCTTGCGCAGGAACTTGACAACCGTTTCGAATTTCTGCGAAGCGCTAACCTTGAACACCCGATTTCTCAAAATAGGGGCTGACGGGAGTGGTTGGAAGCGAACAGTGACTTAATTATCGTTAGTTGAGTTTTATCATTTGTTGTGATCGCGGTCGTCTAATCAGCCCAAAGCTCGGAGAAGAGGGGTCTTACCTTTCCCCGAATCAATACTCTCCACATCGGCGAGCGCCTGGTGCGCATCACGGGGCAGATTGGTCAACATGACCGATGTAGTCATGTTCATCGGTAGATCCGCGCCATGTTCGTCATCTGGAATCGGGGCGTTTGCGGAGCTGTTGGGTGGTGTGTCCGAGCTCTGGGGCTGGCGCGGGCTTGGACGGTGGCTGAGTGTGCTCTGTGGATTTGGACTGGGGGAGCTCTGTGGAGAGCGTGTTGGAGAAGATGGATTCATGGTGTATGATGTATGATGTACGAAGAAAAGCAAGAAGATGGGAGTTGAGAGGTGTAAGTTGAAGGGAGTTGAGGTGGGGGGATATCCTTAACATTAGAGTTCCCGAACAACGCTTAAAAACACCACCAAAAGTACTGCAGACCACCGTAACATATCTACAAGGTACAGACTTTTCAGACACAAATCAAGTGAAAAGTTGAAGCAAAATCGTATTAAAGATACAGGGACACAACAGGCTCGGAGGGGTTGGACATTGTACTTTTGGTTGTGGATGTTGCCGGAGACTTCAAGGCGTTGACATTTCTGAAGAGAATACATAGGCAACCACATCACTTAAAGAGGAATGTCGTAAAGAAGTCGGCGAGCTTGTGCAGGCACCGGATCACGTGTGTCTCAATATGGGAACTTGTCGGTGATAGTTTCAATAGCCCGTTTGATATGATTGATGCACCAAGTTAAACGCAAAGGACAAGGGTAGCTAACTTGCTTCAATGTTGGAGACATGTTGTTATTATAATTTGGAGCGCTATTGTTATCATAATTACTATTATTACCATCCCGTTATTTGGCGTGGGCACATAGCTTGAATGAATGAATCTACCGGAAAATGCCGCTGGTGACTTCTTCAACCCTAAGCACTAGTGATCAACATTCACAGGAAAAGGACAGATCCGAAGTTATATTGAGAATCTAAATGAGAGAGGTATCTAGTGGAACTAGCAACTATCAAATTAAGTAGAGGTGTTCTTTACAGTTATAGGCGCATCGCGTACTTGCTAAAATGGCAAGTGTGTACGGCATCAACAATCTACTATCTACATACAGATAGACATGTGAATCTCAGATAATGATTGCTGAGGGGTGTATCTAAGCAAACTGAAGACTCAATCTTCATTTTGTATTCGGTTCAACTACTCTTTTTCACCCGCCTATCACAAACACGATGCCATCTGTCTACCACGGCCAGTGGTCTTTCGACGGCGACACTTTTTACGTCACCTCCTCAAGTGGCCATGTCCACCGACGCGCAACATACTTTGAGCTGGACAACATTTTCAGCACACCATTAGGCGACAGAATAAACACAGCCGACTACCAAGACCACTGGTACGAAGCGCAGCTTCTCCATTATGGGCTACCACCGACAAAAAGCAAAGCTACAGCCAAGATGAGATTGATGGATGCCTTCCAGGACGGAACAATAGATGTCCCCGATAAAATACACGAAATGGAGCGCAAACTGAGAAGGGCCTGGATGAAACAAGACTTGGAGGCCCGTATCCTGGGTCCTTCAATGCAACCTCAACTCGATCCTGAGACTACCGGAGCTACGGCGACTGACGCGATTGAGCCTACTGCTCAGAGACCATCGGGTAATGAGGAGGGAAGGTTATTCCCAAGCTTGGTTGGAGGAAGCGGTATACAAGGCAATGTGCGACCCCACCGAAACATGATTCATCCAACCCACGCTCACACAAAGAGAAGGATATGCAACACCACAGACCAGTCGGGCCGCCCTTTGAAAACAGCAAGGCGATGTGGGGAAACTGGTGGACTCGACTCCTACCAGATTCACGTCAACATGAACGGTGAGACGTCCCATCAGAGACCAACGGATACTCCAGTATCAGTGGGGAATGGACGCGGACAACCGGCTCCGGACGGGGAATTGCAGCAGGATGGATATCGGACAGTGCCTCCGTCGTACCAGACTACCTACAGAATGGTGAGATGTCCGTCCGTGGACAAACTGCAGTATAACAATCTCTGACCAGAATACCCAGGCCATGCAACTACCTCCGGCAGGGGTAATCAATGCTGACGGTACGAGTGACTATTATGGGTAAGCTACAAGCCCGCAATTCGCTCCAGCCAATCTCTTCTACTTCAAGGCTGGAATTTCAAGAACAGAGATTCAGTGGCCAAGGTATGAGTGGACTTCGGAATTTGCATTGGTTGAAACAAAAGCGAAATACATTGTGTGTGGCTATGGGAATGTACGTAGGAAAACGTTACTCGGGAGAGATGAGGATTCATGAAATGTTTGGAGTTCAAATCGATTCCAGAAAATCTGATACATTGCTAGTAAATGGTCTATATGTGTTACACTATGGTAGTGTTATTTTAGATGGAAGGAAAGATGATGCCATTTCTAGTCTGGGATGTTGCAACTAAAGAGGAGCAGGTCTGGCTGGCTGCCCAGGTGCTCCCGTGCGCCGACTGGTAGCCATACATGGTAGCGGTGCCTAGGAACCTAGGTAGGAGGAGTGTAACAATGTGCCTTCCGATGGCTATCTCTCTCCACAAGTTCGATTCGAAAAGGTGCATCAACAAACCTGGTCAACACCTCCCATTGGGGGTGAAGCCCTAGTATGGTCACCACGACTGTGAAAACCGCGGGCTGTTGAATCTGATACAGCGGCATAAGGCAATCTACCAGACGCTTTCTGTAGGGAGCATGTAAACGGATGGTCAATGTCTTCAGACCAGGCAGCTTAGTAGCGAGAATCTGGCAGCATGTATTCCAACCAGTGAAACATGGATCGAGATAGGGAAAACTGAGCTGTAAAATGCGTATCATGCCCAGGCGATGTGGTAGAAGTGTATGGGAAAAATCAATAATCGTTTGCCAGTCGTGAAAGTGGAAAGTGTTGTTTTGAAACATGATATCCACAATCTCCGAGTATCTGACCACGCTGTTAATTGAGTATTTTGAACATGAATGGAAGTACTCACACTCTTCGACACGATTGTAAAAGTGGCGTGAAATCGACTCTCCTTGTCTCAGAGACATGTTCCATAGAGTAGGAGATATCATCAAAATATAGGTTGCGTTTCCTACGCTTACCCGTATAGTAATCCCGCGCAACAATTCTTGCCTGACAATGATGATGACTGCATGAACAGAAATTGCGAGGTATGACGCACAAGACCCCGATAACCTGTCTTTTGTCTCGTCTCCATTTGCGCCGTATGTATTGGGCAGTAATATGCAGCATACGGCTACAGAGATAATGTTCCCAGATGAGGAGTCGGATTTCGGTAGGCAAACATCCGAACAGAGGAGACTGGGTTTGTTCCAAGGTATATTGGGTAGATTGTTTCTCGCGTCGCTTTGGAAGTAATAACCGCCATCCACGACGAGTTGGTGGGACTTGAGGCTTGGAATCTTTGTTCTCCAGCAATGGTGGAGTGAGTGGCCTGCGGGGCATCATGAACTTGATATTTCTTTGACAACCTAGATTTCCTCATATTTGAGTCGCCCGGGTTTAGAGGTGCGATACCTGAACTAGCAATGAAGCTAAAGGTCGGCAGGACAGGGTTGCATGATATATTGGCAATGTTACACGTCGGGGATGTCCGACAAAGCTAAGCTTCTGCAATGTAATCGTTGATTGCCGACAAGCAGTGTCTTTGTCTTTGTGTTCCCCTTTGTCACTTCTATGGCTGTTCCCTGTTCCATTGTGTCAAACACCACTTTAAGTAATCTGCGCAGAGCTGAGAAAGTAGATAATACCAACCTTGGAAGAATCAGCAGACAGGAGCTCCTGCTAAATTTCCATATTCCGTTTTCTTCTGCTGAAGGGGAATAAGGATAGAAAGAAATACCACACGAGCAAGTCAATAAGTACTAACGAAGTGTGATGTTCGAGCAATGATTCTGACGCCTTATAGATCAGGCGTTGACATGGTAACTATAAATCCCCCCGCATCTCCACTTCAGCTTCTTTGATAAGCTCAGCTCTTCCTTCTTGACCTCGGGAATATTGTGACAAGGCGATGGCTTCATCTGCAAAGAGCATAGTGCCGGCTGCCGACATTCAGTCATTTACTGAATATTTGAGAGGGTGCAAACGCATCGTTGCTCTTCTTGGAGCTGGAATCTCTGCATCATCAGGCTTGCCCACCTTCCGTGGCGCAGGCGGACTCTGGCGTTCCCACGATGCAACCTCCCTCGCAACTCCAGAAGCTTTCGATGAGACTCCCGGTCTCGTCTGGCAATTCTACAGCTACCGGCGACACATGGCTTTGCAAGCCGATCCCAACAGAGCACATTACGCCTTAGCAGAGCTAGCGCGAAGGAACGAAGACTTCCTCACATTGAGTCAAAATGTTGACGGTATGGATGTCCAGCAAGTCGTTTGTTTTTTGTCTACTAAATCCCTATTTCTTATAGGCCTCTCCCAGCGAGCCAACCATCCCGTGAAACAGCTACATCTTCTCCACGGCACTCTCTTCAATGTTAAATGCACCAATTTCTATTGCAACTACACCGAAGACAACTACACAGATCCCATCGTTCCCGCTCTCGAAATTCCCAAAAAGAGTTCAGGTCTTAACCCCTCTGCGACCGACAAGACTGGCGAGCAAGCATCGAAAGCGATCGGTGAAGCGCTAGACGATACGAGTACCGAGGTTGATATCTCCGATGCGAGTAATCCTATCGCCACAGTAGCCAGAGAGGACCTACCTCAATGCCCGAAATGCGAGGATGGCTTGCTCCGACCGGGAGTCGTGTGGTTTGGAGAACCCTTGCCGGAGAAGACGATCAGGGCGGTAGATAAGTGGATCGCAGCGGGTCCGGTCGATCTGTGTCTGGTCATTGGCACCAGCGCGAAGGTCTTTCCGGCCGCAGGGTATGTCCATGAGGCTCGTTCGCAGGGCGCCCGAGTTGCGGTCTGCAATATGGATCCAAACGATACGCCGGGGGAGCTTCACTACGGCGATTGGTTCTTCCAGGGAGACGCGGGAGTTATTGTTCCCGAGATACTCAAGAGTGTTACTGGGGATATCTGATTTGCTTGTGGGGGGCGGGGAGTTGACACGAGGACGGCGAATTTTTGATAGTGAGGTTTGCAAAGTAGCGATGGGACAGACCTGGACATAATCGTTGGATGACAAGGCGATATGGCACGATTTCCAGCTAGTTTTCCCTTTCCCACCGGCGTCTTTTTCCATTTTTCCTTATCATCCTAAAGTCAAATAAACCGCGTGGAAAAAGGCGGGATTTCAGAGAGTCATAAAGAAGTGCCCGAAGCGGCACCTGACGAATTATACAGGGAAGAGCGACACATTTGAGGATATAATAGAACGACAAGTGCGCTGTATGCTCCTATCAATATCAGCATCCTACTCTCGCAGTCTACCTACCGTTCGTGGGCTCGATATGCCAGACTAAGCCACCGGGTGACTTGCAGGCTCTTCCTTTCGATCATTGCCCGAAACAGCATTAGCTTGTTTTACTTACTCCATATTTAGTGCGGCGAGACACGGGCGGCATGGCGACATGTCTTGATCCACTTCTAGCATTCTCCTTCCCCTAGCTTTCGTTGTATTAACGCCGCGTGCTATCCAACCATGTCGACGGTCCAAGATTTATCTGGTGCCCGCTTCACACCCACCCATCACTCTACAACATACGACTACATTTCTCCCTTGAAGCTAGACCTAGCCGGAAGACACATTCTGATCACGGGTGCCGCCTGGGAGGACGGAGTAGGCTACGCCACAGCCACGGCTTTCGCGCGCGCGGGAGCTTCCGCTATAGCAGTAGCAGATCTCCACGGCGTATCCGCCGATCTTACTGAGAAGTTGAAGCTGACGGCCACGCAAGCCGGTCGTTCCGAGCCAATGGTGCGTAGCTACACTGTCGACATTGCAAGCCAAGAAAGTGTTCAAGCAATGCATGAATCCGTCTCAAGGGACTTTAGTGGGCGTTTGGACATTGTCGTCAACAACGCTGCACACATGGAGCCACTTAAGCCAATACTCGACTCAGATCCGGACGTGTATTGGAGGACATGGGAAGTCAATGTCCATGGATTGTTCAACATGGCACGCGCATTCCTCCCTACGCAATTGTCGACTCGTGCTAGTGGCGGTTCATGCATAATGATCAACTTAGCTTCCTCGGGCGCTCTGGCCGCTCGTCCTGCGGGCGGAAGTTATCGAAGCTCGAAACTTGCGATATTGAGGTGGACAGAATCTTTGCAGTTGGAATATGGTGATCGGGGGCTCTTGGCATTTTGTGTGAATCCCGGTGCTATCAAAACGAAGATCTCTGAGGACTTGCCGCAGAGGATGCGAGATGCATTCCCTGATCGGCCAGATGTAGCGGGAGATACGATTGCGTGGTTGGCTGCTGAGCGTAGAGAGTGGCTGGGCGGGAGATACGTGAGCTGTCCCTGGGATATGGAGGAGCTTCTGGAGAAGAAGGACGAGATCGTCGAACATGACAAGCTCAAGTTGAGGATGGTGTTTTAGGCTGAGTCGTGCTCCTTAGCCTTGGAGAGTGGTTATGGTAGCGATCCGAGTCTGTATATATATGCATCTAGAAGCTACGAACATTTATCCCATAGAAACTGACCAGGCCCGTGACACATACATATCGTTTCAGATGATGTCCTTAGAGGACCTGGTTCGATATTGATAGGCCAATCGCGGGGATTCCAAAATACTGCCGTACACAAATGCCGATCATCCCTCGGGTATTCCAATTTCCAACCCCATAAATAGCGGAATTACGAGCTGATCTGCACTTTTGAATGATTGGCCTAGATCCACCGTGTTACTATGCGGGGTTCGCATATAGAGCTGCATTGCCCTTCAGCTCCAAGGGGTTGGATATTTAAACTCGGACGTCCCCTCATTCAACAACAAATACCAATTGCAACTCAATTGAAAGACATACACAATGAAGTCGACAAATACAGTACCCCAGAAGCGGAAGAAACAAGAAAGCGATGATGAGGATGACATTGTTAAAGATGGCACTCTTACATCTGCGGCTGAGAATTTCTTCGAGGCGCTGTGTATGTGACCGGAGCTTTATGCAATCCATTAGAAAGGCGCTAACCTTTCTCCTAGCTGAGGCCGGCATCACTCACTGCTTCGTCAACCTGTGAGTCCCTACAATAACCACCAACCTGATGTGTTTTGACCGGTCCAATAGTGGGAGCGACCATCCTGCGATGCTGGAAGCGATGATCAAGGCTAGGCAAGGTGAGTACCGGAGATGTTATCCAATACCCAGGGCTAAATCGTAATTCATATCTAGAAAACAATCTAAACTTCCCAAACATCATTACCTGCCCTTCAGAGCTAGTGGCGCTATCAGCTGCACTGGGATATGCTCAAGCTACAGGAGTACCGGTATGTGACTATGCCCAGCATCAATTGATTCTTGCTAACTCTTGCAAGCAATGTGTGATTGTGCATGTCGACTGTGGCACTCTCGCTATGGGGCAGTCCATACATAACGCCTCCGTTAGCAGAGTTCCTGTCCTGTGCTTTGCTGGCCTGAGTCCTTTTACACAGAATGGGGAATTGTTGGGTTCCAGAACAGAGTTAGCAAGCCCAAGAGAGGATGCTTACCTTGAGCCCACTGACACTACTGCAGGTTCATCCATTGGCTCCAAGACGTACCTGATCAAGCAGCCATTGTCCGGCAATACTGCAGATACACTGGTGAAATAAAGACCGGACGCAATATCAAACAAATGGTCTCGCGGGCTTTGCAATTTGCTACATCCGATCCGAAAGGCCCAGCATATTTAATGGCTGCGAGAGAGGTTCTGGAGGAAGTAAGTATTCGCAATCACCGAAATACACTAAAATTACTACTAACCAAATCTACTATTCAGCGTGTGGGAACAGAATCCTTAGACGGAGACATTCTCAGTCCAATCGCTCCAAGTGCATTGCCAGAGCAAGGTAGGTTGGTCATTATTCAAGTTATTACTTCACATCGCTGACACGAACAGAGGTGGAATTAATTGCCAAGTCGCTCATGGATGCAAAGCGACCGCTTGTCATCACAAGTTATCTTGGTCGGAATCTCAAAGCACCAGCCCTCTTAGCTGAGCTCTGTGATAAACTTCCAATCACCGTCGTGGAAATGGTCGGCTCCGACGTTTGTCTGCGAAGTGACCACGAAGCTTATCGCGGCGTTACCGTCACCACTCATCCGGAAGTTCTTGAAGCTGACGTTATTCTTATTCTCGATTGTGATGTGCCTTGGATTCCTACTGCTGGGAAGCCCCGGACCGGTAAGGATACCTCAAAGCTATGTTTGATGCTTTTCTGACGGGCGCTGCAGACACGAAGGTATTTCATCTAGATGTCGATCCGCTGAAGCAACAGATGCCACGTATGTTTAGGCCGTACGACTGTCTTTTTCCTGTTACGCTAATAATTAGGTATCAGTATTCTCGATCAACGCCATTCGCAGACTCAAGGTTGGCTGTGGAATTGCCCTTGAGCAAATTAATGCTTTCCTGGTTAAACAGAATATCGATCGGGCTAGGTACACCCTGGAGTTTGAAGAACGGTCAAAGCACTACAAGACCTGGAGGGAAACTCTACGAACACTTGAATCACCGTCGGATGACAACGTAGTCAGTGTGCCGTACTTGGCATCACGGCTGCGTGGTTGTCTCCCACAAGACACTATTTACGTCTTGGAGGCTGTGACCAATGCTGGCCATCTCATTCACCATCTAAACCTAACCAAGGTATGTAGTGGTTGGTATCAAACTGCTGGCTCTATGCTAATTAATATTTAGCCAGGAAGTCTGGTTGCTAGCGGGGCAGGTGGTCTAGGATGGGGCGGTGGTGCAGCATTGGGCGTGAAGCTAGGCAAGCCTGGTTCATTCGTATGTGGAATGTAAGTGCTCCCAACTGCGAGCACGTTTTCAATATCTAATAAATCCCAGCGTTGGCGATGGTGTCTATCTGTTCTCGCAGATGGAAAGTGTCTATTGGATCGCCAGACGCTACGATATCCCCTTCCTCCTCGTCGTGCTCAATAATGGCGGATGGAATGCACCAAAGGTGTCCGCACTTCTGGTCCACAGGGAAGGACTATCATCGAAGTCAAATAGACGAGGTTAGCCAGATGTAAACCAATTGCCTTGTGCACAGTGACTGATTTACTCCAGATCTCAATATCTCGTTTGACCCTTCTCCCGATTATCCTGGAATCGCTGCTGCAGCCGGTAAGGCTTGGGGTGCGACAGTCACGACACAAAGCGAGCTTGATCCTGCTATCAAAGAGGCCACTAATGTTGTTCAGGGTGGAAAATGTGCTGTGGTTGAGGTTTCGTGAGTAGCAGCGGTCGTTCTTTACTGATCACAAGCTGACTTTGATTTACAGTGTTCCGTCTATGTGGAAGGAGAACTAGAGGGAAGGACTAGTTAGAGCGCGTATGGAATAACTAATCATAGTTTGCTGGCTTCACGACGGATTTTAATAGACTATTCTGATGATGGATGCGTTATTCACTGTAGACGTCAGGAACCTGGACCAGAATCCGACCATTCTATGGTCCGAATTAGTGCAGGTAGGAGGCCTGCTGCCATCCACGCGTAAGCGTCCAACGCTTAATCTCAGCTTGTCTGGCCACAATCTCCTGTCTGGTCCTATATCCGCTTCACCCCTTCTCTAGACGGTTCTTCTGTTGGCAGCCCACTCCTCTCCTCGCTCCTCCAAAAGGGCAATTATAACCCCAGGTAGAGCTGGAGGCGCCGCGGTGACTAGGAAGGGCTAGGCGCGTTGAGGACTATTTGAATGTCAATCTAGTGGCTAGGTAGGTAACCAGTTATTAATTATTAGCAAAGTAGAGCTTTTAGTAGGGTAGTAGGACGAAGCACTATCATTGTCGGGTTTGGTCCTGGCTTAAGCTGTTTCACCGCTGTGTTGGGTGATGTCGCCTTCCGCTGGGCTACTCGCTAGCAGAATCTCCATATCAGAATCGTCGGATCGAAATGCCAATAACCGATGAATCACTAGCTGGGCGCCTGAGTCTCAACTGGGTTGCAGATGTTGCCTGGGGCTGCCGACAAGCTGATGGACAGGTAGCTCTTGAGCGAACGATTTGGGCGATGAGTTGTTGGCGCGTGTCGTCAAACTCCGAAAAGATGTGCAGAGAAATCTGCTGGCCTTCTTCAAGATGTTGCGCCATAAAGAAAAAAAGACACATCTATCATGATGGCAGATGAAGAGTGACGGCGTTGTGAATTCCTTATCCTGTACGAGAGTGATTGGGTGTCAGACTACATCTGGGCGGCGAAGTCATGATGTTCGTAATTAACTTGTACTTGCAAGTTAGGAGATTCCTCCGCTTGACATTATTTATGATACCTTCTATAGCCATTCTAACTTGGGCTTTTAGTGTTTTGGGATCTGCCCATTTTCGTGATATAAGCCACCACTTGAATTGGCTTGGTATTGCTCGATGAAGGTGTTTCCACTGGCTGAATAGGTGGAGGGTATTGAAGTGGCACCTCATTTCCTCGTAGCCCAGCAGGGTAGGCCAGGGTTTCCCCAGTGGAAATCATTCTTGGATTACTCGACACAACGGTAGTACTGTCGTGTTTCTGGAATGAAGAGGAGAGGTGAGGAGATGAAGGTGAGGATAGTGTCGCTCAAAAACAAACAGGGATGAAAGTGAACATGACGAAGCGACTTTGCACTTGTATATGGTAAGGTCGAACACCTTCCACCTTACACGATAGCTACATATGCTTAGATCAATCGGGAAGAGCTATGAAGGTGACGTTCTAGGTGATGTTTCTGAGTTCTGCCTGAGGCATAATCCGTTGCTAGGCCAACAAAACGATAACCATCTGGAATCGATAACGACTCTTTCCTCTTTGATGTCTGCAAACCCCCACCATCGACCAAAAACTCTGGATTCAAGGCATCATCTAAGGGTTAGTTCCTCTATATTGTTGCATCCAGTTATTTTCGGTCTTGCAATTTCAATTCCAACAGGACCGGAGAAGTCCACGAACTCACCGAGTCGGCACACAAAGAACACGAAAGGCTAACGGCAAATTCCAGTGCTCTGAGATTCCTCTTCGCGTCTTGATGTCCCAAGATCGGATCATTTCAGACCCGATAATCCAGTGAATCCAGCAGACCAACATATTACCCGTCTGACAAGATAATCTCCAAACCACACCGCTCGTTAAAACACGATGGCCAGAGAAAGCACCGCGCCAATGGAGCCCCTCACTCCAGGGGGAAAGCCAAACACCCAACCTCACCCCGCACATATCCAAGAACCCGAATTCGGAAAACCCTCGCCGATCGGGCCCCCGCAACACAGATCAAACCACCTTTTCAACATTCCGAAGCCGAATCAGTCCCGAGCTGAACATCACCGACCTGCCCCTAGACCGCAGCCGCAACAGCAGCCACAATCGCGCCCTCCCGGCCAGCCAAGTGCTACCCCTCACGCTTATCGCCCACCGGGCACTTCAGGTGCCCCAGTCGCTACGCCGTCGGCGAAGCGAAGCGAGCCATGGGACCCATTCAAGCCGGTGGCACCATCAGCCTACAACAACCCTCGTGGAGGATTCCACCACGGTGCAGTGAGTATCAAGCGACCTGAAAATGTCACTTGGACAACTCCTCGGGCCCCTAGGCCGATCTATCAATCCAAGCCTGTTCCACCAAAAATGGGAGGCGCGTCCAACCTACAGAAATTTATTGATCTCACACGTGATGACACTGATCCTGTTCCACGCCCGACGGCCCGTGCCACTCCAAGCTTCGGGGCCATGGATATGAATGGCTATGTGGATACGGCTATGGCAAACGAGAACATCAAAGCTTTGCTTGAAGGTGCATTCGAGGACGAGGAGGACAAGGCTGAGCTGAAACCCAAAGGCAAGAAGAAGAAGGGTGGGAAGAAGGGATCCAAGAAGAAGTCACAGAAGAAGCAGAAGGATGAAGTCATTGTGGATGAGAAGAAGGAACAAGCGACCGACGATCTTGATGATCTTGCGGCTCAACTTGAAGGGGTGACAGTCAACGACCCGAAGGGTAATGATACTAAGACTGAACAAGATTCATCTGCCAAGGTTGAGCAAGAGAAAGTAGTTGCCCAGTCAGACGAAGAACACGATGAGGCAGCAGAGGAGGAAGAAGAAGAGGAAGAGGAGGAGGAGGAGTCAGACGACGAAGATGATGCGGTCATCGAAGGCCTAAAAGTCACCCTCCTTCCCCATCAAATTGATGGTGTGAGATGGATGTGTGACAAAGAGACTGGCCGAAAGACGAGCAAAGGAATTTTCCCGAAAGGCGGAATCCTTGCAGATGATATGGGCTTGGGCAAGACGGTGCAAACAATTGCTTTGCTGCTCAAAAACCGTAAATCCGACCATGATCATAGCGAGAACACTGAGTCAGAGGGGAAGACGACCAAGCTGCCCCCAAACTGCGCTGCCTCCACTTTGGTAATTGCGCCCCTTGCGCTCATTAAGCAATGGGAGGCGGAAATCAAGGACAAAGTTGAGGCGTCTCACAGGCTGCGTGTTTGCCTCTATCACGGCACAACGCGCGCGAAGACTTCGACGACGCTGGACAAATACGATGTTGTGATCACAACGTATGGCACTCTGACCTCCGAATTCAATTCGTCGGCATCAGACAAGGCCAAAAAGGCGGGTATATTCGCTGTTCATTGGTACCGCATCATTCTCGATGAAGCGCACACAATCAAGAATCGCAATGCCAAGGCCACCCAGTCAGCATATGCATTGGATGCCCAATACCGCTGGTGCTTGACAGGAACGCCATTGCAAAACAACCTGGATGAGTTGCAAAGTCTGATAAAATTCCTTCGAGTGAAGCCCTATGACGAGTTGGCTGCATGGAGAGATCAAATCAGCCGTCCTTTGAACAATGGCCGTGGAGGTCTCGCTATTCAGCGACTACAGGTCTATCTGAAGGCCTTTATGAAACGGCGCACCAAGGATGTTCTTAGACTGAACGACAAGCCTGGCGAGGAAGGACCGGACGGCAAGCCGAAGAAGTCCTCGAATGGATTCCACATCACCAAACGTGAGGTCATTAAGGTGGATGCTGAATTCATGCCTGGCGAGTTGAACTTCTACAAGCGTCTCGAACAGCGGACGGATAATAGCCTTGAGAAAATGATGGGCGGTGCCAAGGTCGATTACGCTGGAGCTTTGGTCCTGCTCTTGCGTCTACGTCAGTCTTGTAACCACCCAGACTTGGTCAAGGGCGACCTGGCCAAGGACAAGGATATTCTTTTGCAGAATGGCAGTACGAACAGCCAGTCGACACAGCCAAAGCCGGATGACCTCGACAACATCGCCGATCTTTTCGGCGCGATGAGCGTTGTCGCGAAGAAATGCGATGTTTGCCAAACGGACCTGAGTCCAAACGAAATCAAGACCGGTGGTAGTCGCTGCGGTGAATGTGAAGCCGACCTCAATACAAATGTTATGGGCACAGATAAGAAGAAGAAAAAGAAGTCGAAGAAGAGCCACAAGAAGCTTGATGTTCTGGACTCCCCGTCAGCCCGCAAATCCGAGGCACAAATCGCTCGTTCTCGCAAAAATCGTCGAGTCATTCTTGATAGTGACGATGAAGATGAAGAAGGAGATTGGGTTGTACCTGATGACCAGCGCAAGATCTCTAACCTCGGGAAAGCGGGTGGTTCCGACGATGAAAACGCCGAAGGAGGTGGAGAATGGCTCGTTTCGGACGAGGAGACCGATGATGAGATCGAATCACCCTCCAGAAGGAAGAGCAAACCCATTATCCTAAGTGATTCTGAGGATGAAAGCGATTCTGAAGCTGACGACATCTACAACGATGAAGGAGAAAACGGAGAGCTTCCGTCCACCAAGATTCGCCATCTTATGCGTATCCTCAATCGCGAGGCACCAGACTTCAAGTTCATCGTTTTCTCCGTCTTCACATCTATGCTTGACAAGATCGAGCCCTTCTTGAAGACTGCCAATATTGGCTTCGCCCGCTATGATGGAGGAATGGCAAACAACCATCGCGAAGCCAGTCTCGAAAAGCTCCGAAACAACAGTGGCACTCGTGTATTGCTCTGCAGTTTGCGTGCCGGTGCATTAGGCCTCAATCTGACAGCCGCTAGTCGTGTCGTCATCTTGGAACCCTTCTGGAATCCCGTAAGTTGCAATTTTTTATAATCTATTGCGCATTGTGCTAACCTGAACCTAGTTTGTGGAGGAACAAGCCATCGATCGTGTCCACCGCCTGAATCAAACCATTGACGTGAAAATCTATAAGATGGTCATCAAGGGTACTGTGGAGGAACGCATTGTGGCCCTGCAGGACCGCAAGCGTGAACTGGCCAATGCTACTATTGAGGGCAAGACTGGCGCTGGCAAGCTCACTATGCGTGACATGATGGCGCTCTTCGGTCGTGATGCAGAATCCCGATTCACGGACAACCAGAGCACCCTGGACTTCAACCAGCCTACGCGGCTGCTGAATACCGGGGATGAGACTGGGCCTGCTCCTTCCTCCTCTCAGGAGCCAACACAGTCTGGCCCACGCAGCCGGGGACATCAGGTCCAGCCTAACCGGCCGCGAAATGAAGACTCGGTTTATGGCCGCCGCTGGTAACCAGCATGGTACGAAATTATGAAATGACCTTGGAGATAACTTTTGGGGAGTCGGGTTGGCGTGAGGAAACGTGTTGGAGTATTTCTGCTAGGTTTATTTTATTTCTTGTTGGATATTATATTTTACTGCTTTATTCCGGATATCTTAAACTTCTCGCTACTATGTCAAAACTCCCTGCCCTTCGTTCCCCATCATCGGCCTGGCGTTCTTCCAGGCCAAAGAGTGGAGGAACCTTGGTCGTTTGATGTCTGGCCTCACGCCTCCGGAAACAATGCCCGCGAGTCGGATCCCCGCCCAATTTTAGATATGGCGATTTCACAATGGGGTCCGGCATTGTGGTCCGATTGGGATAACTACGATCCTCGATAATGCCTGCTATCGCTATGTGTGGCGGCCTCTTGCACTCTATCCCAACGGTGCGATGGGCTGCCCTCTGTTTGGCATTCATGCGCAGAGTAACTCGAGTTTCGTGATATATTCCGACTTCATCTCCAAACTTCATACGGCAGGACGGCAGCTAATTGAGAATCCAGTTGTCAAATCGAAGCCGCCTTTCATGTCGCCATCCGACACGTTTTTCACACACTAGAACAGACGATTCATCTATTGTGGAGTCTGTGGGGTATCGCCCATCCGAGCTGAGCTGATTCTCGATGGGCCGAAACAGGTACCTCCATTTTAGGTTCTACGGTTCTGGTCCGGAGTGGCCGAGTGTCGCCTTCCTAGATACGCTCTGACTTGATTGAACCGGTAACGTTATCAGATCTTTGCTTGGATTACACTGGCAGCATAACCACGAACGCCAAATCTCTCAAGTCTGAGACTGAACGAGCCCAGCGCAGAAGTTCGCACACCTTGGATAGTTTGAATACCTTGAAGCCAGGGCCATCCAATGGGCCAGACCATTTCCCGAAGCTCATACCATGGATCTGAGATTCTGGTCCAAAGGATTGCAAGTGATTGTCTGATGGTAGTCTCCGGCGAACCGGACAAAGGAACCGAGGACATGCTCCCAGGGAGGAAGCTTGTTTCTGGTGGTTCATGCTTTGATAGGTTGATAGTTCACAGGAGAAAGCATGAGCTGGGGAAGAAGCCCCTCGGTAACCCCGGTTGAAACACGAGTTTCGTGGAGATCTTTCAATCCCTCAACTGTATACCGCTGAATCTCGTTCGATTTTCTTCGTACACTCCGTGTGTTGCCCAGATTACCCTTGACACACGATGACTTCGATGTCGCCAGTCATTACTTAAGAGTGTCAATACACCCCTAGCTTTCGGTGAGTTGCTCCTTGTCAAACTCGATGCCTAGGTTAGAGTTAATTCCGTGGCTTTCTTAGTTCGAACCTCTCAACTGTTCTTTCCATCGAGGATTGAAGACTGAGATATGTCTTCCCCGTCCGACATTAAAGACAACGGCGACTGGACGGTCATTTATGATGACCAGAATGAGGAAGAGAAAAACAGCAGGAAAGAGGAAAAGCCTTCTAGGAGGAGGCAGTCTCTAGCGAAAACGCTGTCTATACCGAAGACCATGTGTATCATGTCTGACAACAAAACTGAGATATCAACGGTAGCCGAGCTGCTCTCTCCGAAGTTGAAATTACCTCAACTAGGCATTGACTCGGCGGAAAGAGTCTTTCCTGTTCGCTCGGTCGTCTCCATCGATTCCACGCCCTCGTCTGCCCTGCACACACCTTCCCTGGATAAGCTCGAAACACCGATATCTCCTTTTTCGGACACACGGAGTGCAGGGTTCACCAATGAAGAAGCGGGATCTCAGCACAAGAATACGCCCGGGAAGGGTATGAATACGGAGGAGGGTGTCTCACTGGGACTCGACTATCCCACTCGACTACGCCAAAAGAGTGATGGTGGGAGCGAGATTCCATCGACTCTCAAAGGACAATCATACACTAGCCATAATCCCGACATTTTGGCACAGTTGACAAACACTTTGCAGAGCGGTGGCGAGGTGCTTGACTTCCACAAAACAGCAAAGGGGATATACTACTCGCATGAAGAGGAAGAGGACATTTTCATTCAGTCATTCGGTGTACTCGTTGTGATGACTGAGTCCGACGGTAACTTGGAAGTGCAAATAGCGAGCGACAACTCCAAGGACATTATTGGGCATTCTCCTGATGAACTCTTCGAACTTCGAACATTTTGTGATATATTGCCATTCTCGCAACGGGGCAACTTTCTTGCCCATGCTGAATTCGTCTCGAGCGATGACTACTCGGTCGAGCAATCCGGTCCAGAGGCTTTTTCCCTTTCTCTGTTATCATCCCACGGATATACCCAAGGTACTTGGTGCACCATGCATACGAGCACAGTATATAAGAACTATGTCATTTGCGAGCTTCAGCCCGATGCTCAAGGGACAAAGGATGGCCCTCATTTGGAGAATTCAGAAAGTCTAACAATAACATCTGAAAGCCAGGCATTGGATATGACTTCTGGGGCATTTTCCAAGGGTCTAAGTCCTCCGGGAAAGGGCCTTGAACCCAGAGATGGGGAAATTCCGGACTCATCTGAGCTTCTCAATACCATACCCCGAATTCTCCAGCGCCTTGCAAATGCCCGAACACTTGAAGCTCTTGTTCAACATACCATCACCACTTTGCAAAATCTTGCTGGGTTTGACAGGACGACCATATATCATTTTGATAGTGATCGCAACGGAACTGTGGTCGCCGATGCGGTTGATCCTTCGTCCGGTGTAACTTCGTACGAAGGCATGCATTTCCCGGAATCAACCTTCCCCGAAAGATTGAGGAAATTATATACGCGAAATACTGTATGCTCCTCTGGTTCCGGAAGACAGGGCACTTCAAAGCTTGTGTATCGGGCTTCCACCAACAAAATGCCCCTCGACATGTCAAAGACCTATCTCTCTGCAGCGCCGGCGTCCTCAACGCCGCCAACCGACAAGCCCGTCCAGGCCTGTTTGTCAATCAAAATCAACGTTTTTGGCAAGCTTTGGGGTCTCATATCATGTCAGTCCTACAACAGTAGCCAAAGCCTCCATCCGCTCATCCAGAAAGTTTGTTGGTTTGTTGCCGGCGCGGTTTCAAGTAATATTGAGCGTCTGTCCTACACTTTACCCTATCAGTTCCGAGAGCCGGACATCCCCATGAATAAACTGAGCACATCTCAGGCTATTAAGACTCCACCCGGTGATCTTCTCAGTCTGTTCGGGGCAGATTATGCCGCAGCGTCCATTATGGGCGAGGCCAAGATCTTGGGGAAACCAACCGATTCACAGGAAGTTCTGGCGTTGTTCGAATACATGAAAGCTAAAGAGAACGACACTGTGTTTTGGTCTGGAGATATAGCTGCTGATTTTCAGGATCTCAACTACGCACCTGGCTTCCATCATCTTTCTGGTTTGCTCTACGTTCCTCTTTCAGTGGATGGTCGTGATTTTATTATCTTCTTCCGGGCTGATTTAGAAAGCCATAACCTCGCTTCTGATTCAGAAAGGTCGAGTCGACAACATGAGTGGTCGTCAACAGAGTTTGGAAAGGCTTCTGTTCTGTCCTTGCTATATCGCACTTTCACGGATATATGGCAAGAGAAGGAGGCTACGCTACAGAATAACCAGTTGATGAGGCTTTTACTGGCTAATTCTGCGCACGAGTTCAGAACACCCCTCAACGCCATCATCAACTATCTGGAGATTGTTCTCGACGGAACCCTAGATCAAGAAACACGAGACCATATTTCGAGATCTCACTCGGCCTCTAAGTCCTTGGTATATATAATCAATGACCTTCTGGACCTCACAAATGCCGAAAACGGACAACGATTGATAAAGGATGAGGTATTCGATCTCTCAGAGACCCTCACCGAAGCAACGGACATATTTTGGGAAGAAGCACGACAGAAGCATGTCGACCTCCAGGTGGTCCAACACGCAGCCCTACCTCCCGTGCTCGGAGACCAACGACGGGTACGCCAGGTGATAACAAACTTGATCAGCAATGCTATACAGCACACATCTGCAGGTGCAGTCACGATCGAGTCTTGTATCGTACCGGAGCTGCTGGAGCTAGATCATATCTGTGTTGAAGTGGCAATACACGATACAGGGTCTGGAATGTCTCAAGAGACTGTCGAAACCTTGTTCTGCGAGCTGGAACAGGTCTCCAACAAGGGATATATGCAGAGTCCTAAGTCCTATGAACGCACTCAAGGTGATGATGCCACCGGGACTGAAAGTGTGCTTGGTCTGGGCCTCGCCTTAGTTGCCCGAATCGTGCGCAATATGAACGGGCAGCTAAGCTTGAAGTCTGAAGAAGGCAAGGGAAGTTGCTTCAAGATCAGGCTTGCATTTCCTCTTCCGGATGAAGATAGTGGTGAAAAGCAGAATGCATGTGCTACATCAAACGACCATCTGCAGGAAGATGAAAGGAAACAAGAGACAAAGCAAGACACCATATCCTCAAATTGCGTAACAAACAAGCAAAAGGGGGGTATTCCATGTGAATGTGGTCAAAATCCAGAATTTGGATTAGAGCAATCCCTCGTGAACATCGATGTAAGCTTGAAAACCGGCGAATCAAGAAACCTCTCCCTTTCTGGCCAGCAGCTCGAACAGGCCAAGGAGCCAGATAAACGAACCACTTCCCATCGAAAGGAAGGACCTAGGCAACCATCAGAAGCACCCAAATCTCCCATCAAAGGAACCTTACCGATCTCACCACTCACGGAATCCCCAACCAACCAGCCCCAAGTCCGCCAACCTAGCGTCTCTCCCACGATGGACTGGAACCTCCACGTCCTCGTCGCGGAAGACGATCCAATCAACAGCACGATCGTCCAAAAGCGCCTCGAGAAATTCGGCCACACAGTGCACATGACAAGCAATGGCAAAGAATGCGCGTCTGCCTACAAAGCGGATCCCACGCGATTCGATGCAGTGCTCATGGATTTACAAGTACGCCCAACCAAAATCTCACAATTCCCAGCTCAATTCAACATACTAACAGACAAATTTCCTGCAGATGCCTATCGTCGATGGCCTCGGTGCAACGCAGATGATACGCGAGTTCGAGCAGCAAGAGCTGGCTAATGAGAACACACCTGCGCCTCGCATTCCCATTTTTGCTGTCTCAGCTTCCCTGCACGAGGAGAATCGACAGATGTATATGGATTCGGGCTTTGACGGGTGGGTTATGAAGCCGATTGACTTCCACAGGGTGGATCGGTTACTTGGGGGTGTTAGGCTTCAGTGGGTCCGGGAGGAAGTTGTTTACCGGCCTGGCGTGTGGGAGGCTGGAGGGTGGTTTGAGGCATAGATACTAGCATGGCATGGCATCGCATCGGAGCCGGGATTGAGCTTATTTCGACTCGAAGAAACTGCTGCAATGAGGGAAGATCTCAAATATTCAGAACCGGGAATTGTAATCATATGCAACAAATCTAAATTTATCCATGGTATCTATGCAAACATCAACATGAAACGCAAAATGCAACAAAATGTGAACAAATGCAGTAAAATCATATCAGAAACTTTCCGCTGCATCGGCAAAGTCCGGCACTGTATCGCCGCATTTGAACGAAGGACTATACGCCTTGCTCGGCATATATCCATTCTTCCACGCAGTGCGATAACTCCACTGCGCGGCTGACTCCGTCCGCCAGGTCCAGTAGAACCATCCCATTGCCGTTTCGAAGGCAGACATCTGTGCCTCGGCATATATCTGCAGGAACCTCTTGTATGTATCCGTATACTCGGATGGATCCATGTTCGCATCTGCGCAGCTGCACGTTCCTTCGTCCGCTGTTGGGCAATATGCCGTGTTGGAATTTGTATCGTAGGTCCCTTCCCATCGTGTACCTCGGCCGACGTTGTTCACATACTGCGCGCAGTCTGTGTCTGCCTGCGACCATTCACCGCAAATGGTCGGACCCCATCTAGTTGTGTGGTTAGCCGTACGAAAGTAGACAAAAAAAGGAGCTCCATTTACCCAGATGTTGTCGTGTTGATCTCCTTCAGCATGGGGTACCAATTATTGCAGATGATGTCAACCTTCGCGGTGTGGTTCAAGACGATCTCGCCCGTATTGAAGGTAGTGTATTGATGGGTGTCGAGGTACATGTTGTCCGGGTGTGTTTGGAACATGTTGTCCCACTTGGCGAGATTCAGGAACCCGTCATGAAGGACAAGAGTGGCAGTGATACCATTCTTGCGGACGAGTTCCGCTGCCTCCTGGGTCCAATCTAAGACCTTCTCGACGGGCAGGGTCAGCATCAATGGCTCGTTCACCAGGCCGTAGATTGTCACCACGTTCTTATACCGATCTTGGGCAAAGAACTGCGAGAGTTGGTTGTGAATCTCAAGTGATCGCTTACGGTTGAGGGCACCGTCTGAGCCTGTCAACCAGTTGATGCTGCCCTGCTGGCCACTGTGGTTCCAGCCGTTTTGACTGCCTGGGAGTCCGTGGAGGTCGAGTTTGACCCGCAGCCCGTGTTTGCGGCACCACTCGATTGCACGCAGGAGATAACGCCACGCAATCTTAGGGACGTACGGGTCGCCGTCGTAGGTAGTCACGGCCCAGTAGGAGTATGGGATGCGGACGTGATCTAGTCCGGCTTCCTTGATCTCTTCTATATCTGACTCTGAGATGAATTCGGCATAATGTTTCTCAATCGTGCGCGCCGCAGAGCTTCCGAGCTTTTTAGTCAAGGTATACTCATCAATGATACTAGCACTGGATGGCCACTCGCTGAACAAGGACGGGGTAATGAAGGGTTCGATAGACAGCCACCCGCCTAGATTGACTCCGCGGATCGGCTGCGTGCCGTAAGGGAAAGGCTTGTTAAGCGGAGGCACTTTGTCGTTCGCCCGGGTAGAGTCATCCCAATCCGAGTTGATTCCCATGACGGAGAGGCCGCCTACAGTGTCATTTGTGAACGTAAGGTTGAACCCTTTGGTCTCATACCACGTAAATGGGTCCAAGACCGTGCCCTTGGCGTAACTCTGAAGTGCTGTTGTTAGCAAATTTCATCGAGATTTCTACTCAAGTCTTACCGGTATGCTGTCGCGGCTGATACTGTCCAAATTAGAAGTGGTAGAAGTCTCGTCGGAGCCCGAGGAAGTCTCTTTTGAGTCCGAGCCTTTCTTTTTTGACACAACAATTGCAACCGGGATGATGATGGCAAGCAAGAGAAGCAACACCAGTAGACATCCGACCCAGATACGTTTCTTCCTCGACCAACCGGACCAAAATTTCCAACCCGGTGGTCCTCCACGGCTGTCCAAGCTGCCTTCCCAGCTGTCTTCGTCTTTCCAATGATCTTCCATGGCAGGTCCACCACCGCCGCGCCGACGAACCCGAGCGTCAGAGCTATGTCCTTCTTCCAAATAAGCACCAGACACAACTCGCGCGCCCGCTTTATGGCGTGATCGGCCCTGTGCAACTTCCGCACCAAGTCCCGCACCAGCAGCACCATCCAGAGCAGCTCGCTTCTTCTGCCGCCGACGTTCCCGACGCGCCTCTTCTTCTGCGCGAGACTGTTCCATACGATCCGCATCCTCCTGCTCAGCAGCAAGGCGCGCCATAGCATCCACACTCAAGAGATGCGCAGCACTACTCGAAGACTCAGTGCTGCGATGTTTCCTCGCCGACGCCGCAGCAGCAGCATTGACTTCCCGCCCACGCTCCCTTTCTCTTTCACGCTCGCGCTCACGTCGCCTCCGTCTCCGCGCCTCAGCCTCAGCATCAACATCAATGTCCCTCCGTCTCTCCCTGACAGGACTCGCACTCGCGCTCTCCTCCCTGCGATACCGCCTCTCCCGATCCCGTCGTTTAGTAGGTGACGTAGCCGGCGAGTCCTTCACCCTAGAATTTCCCCTCTCTCTATCCCGTCTCCTCCCCTCCCCAGACCCCCCATAAACAAGACCGGCCGCTTCATCCTCTTCCTCCCTCCGTCTGCGTCTCCGCTCCTTGCGCCGCTCACGCTCCTCGTCATAATCATCGCGCTCGTTATACGAGTTCGACTCGTACCCTGATTCCCCGCGGAAACGGTATTTCGCCGTGCGCGCGTTGCCAGGACTGGACGTTGCGCCTTCGTCGGGGTCTTCGTAGCGGCCGCGGATGTACTCGCGCTCCCGGTCACGGTCGCGGTCTCGGCGGCGGGAGCGCTCTTGCTCGCGTGCGCGGTCGCGGTCGCGATCCCGATCCTGTCTGTCAGGTCGGTCTCGGGGACGGGAGTGGCTTGGCATGCCAGATCGGGGTGGGGGGTTTGTGGTATGCGCTGATCGGTGGGATGGGGAATGTGGAATTGGTGTTGGGGGATGATTGTTTGGGTTTTGTTAGGTGGGAAGGGGATCGGGAATTGGACGGAATGTGTTGAGGTTGGGATTGACACGTGGGATGTTTCGAGGAAGTCCAGCCTGTCTTGGAATTCTTGGAAGTCTTGGAAGTCTTGTCTTGGAATTTCTCGATTTGGTCCTCAGCTGCTCTTTGTTTTGCTTTTTCCCCACACGGATGCCAAGACATTGTATAATTAAATGTCTTTGTGCTAAAAGGGTTTGTTCCCTGTAAAGGTCTTTATATATTACTTAGATTATACTTGTTAAGGTTCTTTTTGTTAATGTTGTATCCCGGTTTTGTATAATAGAGGCAGTAGATGTGAATGGTTGCAGAGCAACGAATATTCAAGTCCATATACACTTTTGATCAACTAACATCACATAATGCTCGACAGCATGTATTCTCTAGAAGCAGCAGACTAGAAATCCCGCTTCAGCTGATCCAAGGGTGGAAGAATACCCTTGCTTTCCAGAGTGTTGAATGTATCTTCCAACTCATCCCAAGTATCTGCATACCCAGTCCAGCCCAATTTCCGTGCCTTACTCATACTCCCAACACAACTCCAGTCTCTACCCATTGCCATAACCAGGAAGTCCCATGTGGCTTTATCCCATGCATCTTGATCAAGATTGTACTTGTCTCGAAGCTGAGCCCATGCCTTGTTGACATCCTCTCGTTTAGCCCATTTCTCCGGGTCAATCTGCAGGAAAAGCGTAGGAGAGTCCTCAACGGACGGGTCTTTAGAGAGACCTAGTGACGAGGCTAATGCCTTGAGAGGAGGCTTATTTGTGAATCGAACTGTGGATGACTCGTAGTTCTTGAACCCCTTAGTATCCGGGGTACCACCGTTGGGGAACATGGGGTCAGGAATGCGACATCCGAACCGAGCGGCAAGACGCGGCCAGAGGTTCTGGAAAGACTCAGTGTCACCATTGATCACATTAAAGATCTGGTTTCCTGCACCCGGGGCGACAGCTGCCCAGAGACAGAACTTGGCATGTAGATTCGCCGACGTCCAGCAATTGAAAGCGAAGTAGTTCGCCCTGCTACCGAGGAAAGGCAGCTCCGATCCAGGAAGGGCTTTACTGACAGCACAATAGAGTGCCAGGGCCGTGGCTTCGTTCATAAAATTTCCTCGGGCGTATCCTAGAACGTCTTGTGGGAGTGTAGCAACCCATTCCCAGCCGCCTTTCTTAGCTGCCTTGGCCACGACCTGTTGTTGGGGGTAGTAGAAGATTGGAGGCCAGGAAGCCCCGCCTACATCATTCTCTAGAAGAGGGTCGTCTTCGAGTAGAGGCTGTTTTCCGGGTCCGATGTGGACACCGTACTGCTTGAATCCGCAGGTGAGAACGAAGCGCTTGATTTTGCGCGCAGCGCCGTTGAGCTCGAGTGCCTCGATGAAATTGGAAAGCAAGGCTTCATTTATTCGCGACAACTCGGCCTGGTCGTCGGTGGCTAAGTAGGCACAGAAAAAGATATACTCGGCTGAAACGCCTTGGATGGCCTTTGCCATGTCTTGCGCCGAGCTTTGGAGGTCCAGAGTGACATGCTGGATTCTTGGATCTTCATATCCTGGGTTCCTTCGAGAGAAGGAGTAAATCTTGTCGTAAGTCTCATCTTTCAGGAGGTGATGCACGATCGCACTCCCGGTGATTCCTTGTTGATGTCAGCTTCATGGTCTATGGGAATTTCCAGGACAGAACTTACCGGTAGCACCAGTGACGATAGCCGAAGGCATGACGAATTCAATATGGTGTATCGTTAGAGAATGGTTTTATCGATCTTAACTACATATATGTTTCTTTTGGGGGTTGTTCAGGACCTGCAGGATGTCAACGACGTCATATCCTCCTGGTTAACCTTTGTCGTCATGGTTGATCAGTAATCCAACATTCTTTCACAGGAAATTTCAATTCGTTCAAATGTCTCCGAAGAGAGCTGTGATCGAATCCTGTTTCCAACTTAACAGTAGGGCGTAAGGCGCGAGTCCCACATCAATTCCCGACTCGGGATATGAGACAAATATGAGCAATGAGGCGCTGGAGACTTCCTTGCTTGAATATCTATGAAAAGGACTCATTAACTCATTATAATTTACCTTCATACATAGTGTGGCTTTTATTTTCCATCGCCCGCATATAAGCATCTATACATCTAAAGTCTATTTAGCTATACCCGGACTACAACTGATCTTAATATCCTCGACCGCACCTGTTTAATCCTTTATATGTGAGAAACGGTTGATATAAGTCCTGTATAAGATCGAGAGGCTGTCTCCTTCCCGGTAGTGTATTGCTTCAATTTTGGATTAATGTGTGGTAGTGAAAAGGTCATAAATAAATAAACCGGTAATAGGCCACTTCAGAGCGATCAATCTTACTATTTATTGAGTGGCAACTGTATAGTTGAAGTTGGTCAAGCAAGTTGATAATCCAATAATGTTTACAGCTGTCAACATGCCTTGTTCCTCCTATCTTTCCAATCTTTTCATCAAGCCTGTCAACTTCATCGACATATTAAGCATCAAGCTAATCAGCTAATCCCCATTACTTGCTCCCAGTGAAAAAGCCTAACCGCCTAATATGATGACCCCTTGCATTTTGGCTTGTCCTAGTAAGGGACCTTCCACTACGTACATATGTAGGCAACGGCTGGTTGCTAGTACCTAGGTAGTAAGCTGACGAGGTTTGCACCGAAAACTAACAACAGAGCCCGTCGGCAAATGTGGCGCTCTAAGAAAAGAAAGAAATGACTTGCAAGGCGTGGCTCTGCCTGTTGGTGAGTGTCCACTTTACATACGACCGTGAGTATGGGAAGTAGGAAAACCAGTTGTAATGGCGTTCCTAAAAAGCAAATATAAGATGAGCTCGTATAATCAGGAGACGTCACACAATTTCTATGCTCTCCCACTTTCTTATAGAAAATCTTACCGGATTCGATATGCGGGATTTTTCTGCGCCTCTCCTTCACGTAGGGAACACGAGAGCATATATAAGCCTAACCTCAAATAGCCGAATCCGTAAAAATTCTCAAGGAATCAGGTACTGTGGGCTCATTCATATTAATATCTGATTTACTAAAGATCACCGTTTCTCTCTGGTCTACATAACATTTTCGACATGAGGCAACTAGTAATCTCAAAATCTTACTACCTCAATGTGGAACATTTCTAAGTTCAGAGTTGCCTTTTATAGGCTTGGTTTAGGCATTCTAAAATCAAGTAAACGAGCAGTGTCTCCCTATATAAATGGAACAAAGTGCTTTCATGGGGTGTCACCCTAGGATAGGCAAGTCCATGCAGTTATCTACCAGACAATGCTATAAGAGCGACCCTGTGGCCAATTGTATCACCAAAATCGTAAAATCTAGAATCTAAGCATCTGATTTGTCTATAGTTAAATTTTCTTTTTGATGCTCAGCCTCGATGTCGACGAGCGCGCTAAGTACGGATGTTGGAGCTGACAAGCCGCAAGCAGCCAAGAGCCCAACTTGATTTGCCTAGTAAATGCCTCACGCAAAATTCTTTATCGCACTGGTTCATCTTGTACGCGATAATTTTTGAAATCACGATAAGCTACGACTATATAATGGAATTCTGCAGGCCCCTTTGAATCCAGTGAAACATTCCTGCGAGTCTTGTGCCATGTGGAAGCCACCGATAGACTTTCTCGCCCTGCATTGTACGTCTGCATCTATATATCCCTGTCTCTTTCTAATTTTTCTGATTTTCCTTCTCAGACGCGTGGATTATCACTCTCAGCGTGCTAAGCTTGGTTATCATTTATCCTTATGGTAATCTGAAAGCCGTCGATGCTTATTTCTTCGGAGCTAGCGCTTCGACTGAGTCGGGCCTGAATACGTGAGTATTCCTTGTATTCCTTGTTCTTTTCGTTCGCGTTCAACGGGCTAAACAAAGACTTTCCATGTCTAGTGTCGACGTCAAATCTTTGAAGACATACCAGCAGGTATACATATACCTCATTCCAATCCTAGGAAATTTGGGATTCATCAATATCATCGTCATTGTATTTCGGGTCCGATGGTTTGAAAAGCGCTTTAAGGAAGTCGGTGAGAGGCCTTCTTCCCCTTCCGTTCAACACTTATATAGAGAACTAACTCGTCTCTCCGCATCTAGCACCGCATCTTTTAAGGCCACAGGCTCCCGAACAAGACGCAGAGGCGCACTTGAAGCACAAAGGGAGTTTAAATAGCAACAATGATGAAACACCAAACGATGGATTGAGCAGCCACGAAGTAGATGACTCGGATAAGGAAAGGGCGCATGTTGAGACTCAGGCCAAGTCTTCCAGGTTGGTTCCCATGCATGACAAGGTAGTCAGGTGCAATGGGTACTAACTCATACACTAGCGTTTCCCTGGAATCGAAGGATGCAAAACCCGATGAGACACCCGTTCCGAATACGAATCCGAAACAAACCATCACATTTGCTGAAGACAATCGGCCGATTTCCGACAAGAACAAAGCTCTGTATATTCCGCCGCCGTGGAGACGTGAAAGAGGTATATGAAAATCGCTCTCATCTTTCCCTCCGTATTCTCACGAATACTCTATAGGGGCCTCGTTCGATGAGATTGATGAAAGCCTTCATGATGAAGACGAGGGTAAGCGGATAAGATGTTATATGAACATAACTGCAAGTTAATCGCTAACCTTTTTATGAAAGGACCGTCCGAGAAAGTCCTTACTCGTCGACAGACAACCAGGAGCATACAGTCACGTTCACGTACGCTGACCCTTGAGCGAGTTGTAAGCTCAGCTCGCTCTGTGTTCATATTGGAAGGCTCTTCTAGTACCGAGCGAGCGATGCCAGCAACAAAGCCGAGGGAAATGAAACAGCTCGATCTGCCGAATATATCTTCGCAGGCTACGATAGGCCGGAACTCCCAGTTCCACAATTTGTCTGACGAAGACCGGGACGCGCTCGGTGGTATCGAGTATCGAAGCTTGAAGCTTTTGTTAAAGATTGTCGTGGGATATTTCTTTGGTCTGCATCTCTTCGGTGCAATCTGCCTCGTGGGGTGGATTCTGCACGCGGATCCGAAATATCGTGATTATCTCGCTGAATGTGGACAAGGCAATGTTTGGTGGTAAGTCGTCTCCATGGACTGGGATCAACGACATAATGACTTATTTTGTTCGCCGCACGGCAGGGGCTTTTACTCCGCCCAGACGATGATTGACAATCTTGGCTTTACCCTAACACCAGACTCGATGATCTCGTTCCAAGACGCGACCTTCCCAATGATCCTCATGAGTTTCCTTGCATTTGCCGGCAACACTTGCTATCCATGCCTTCTTCGACTCATTATCTGGATCTTCCACAAAGTTTGCCCGGAGAAATCCTCGCTGAAAGACCCGCTCAGATTCCTACTCGATCATCCACGACGGTGTTATACACTGCTTTTCCCAAGCGGGCCAACCTGGATTCTCTTCGGAATCCTATTCGCGATGAACTCGATCGATGTCCTCCTCATCATTGTGCTGGACTTGAACAATCCCGCCGTGAACAACCTCGCCCCTGGTCCTCGAGTTCTCGCCGCTATTTTCCAAGCTGCATCGGCGCGTCATACGGGTACTTCGACTTTCAACTTGGCTGACGTGAGCCCAGCCGTCCAATTCAGCTTGGTGGTCATGATGTATGTTGCGATTTTTCCGATTGCGATCAGCATCAGAGCTTCCAATGTTTATGAAGAGAGAACGCTGGGTGTATATGGTACTGAGGGTCACATGGACGAGCATGACGGCCGGTCTTACATTATCAACCATATTCAGAACCAACTGACCTTTGACCTGTGGTATATTTTCCTCGGCTGCTTTTGCATCTGCGTTGCCGAGGCTGGTAAGATTGCAGATACGTCAATTCCAGTAAGTGGTCGATATCCAATGTTGCGAGAATAAATTTCTAACAGTTCCAGGCCTTTTCTGTGTTCTCTGTGTTATTCGAGGTTGTCTCGGCATAGTAAGTTATCCATTTGGTGTCTACACCTTTAACCATTCGCGTTGGCTAATCTCATGAAGTGGCAATGTCGGGCTTAGTCTTGGGTATCCCACTGTTTCGACGTCTCTATCTGGACAGTTTACCGTGTTCAGCAAGCTTGTTGTTTGTGCCGTGATGATACGAGGTCGTCATCGTGGATTGCCTTACAAGCTCGACCGTGCCATTGTTCTCCCAAGCGACCGCCTAGAAGACCATCAAGGTCGGGATGAGGTTCAAACAAAGGTTGACTAAGGAAGGCTTCTGATACTTGCTCGCAACCTTCTGTATGACAGTGCTGTGCTATTAGAACGCTGCTATAATAAGAACACTGATAGCCTTCTGCATCATAGTGGGCCAGGGATCATATACAACCCCAGGAATGCACCTCATGATGCCAACCAATCACATTTAATAAGTAATGTTGGAAACGGGAATATTCATGGACAATAAACGGCTACTTGCTCGCTGGGACTACAAACTGGTCATAATAGTATTACTCTCATATAGAGGGTGTGCATCTGATTTCTGGTTTCTTCGCTCTGCTAGGTTAACAAGTTGTCCTAACCCATCAGTAATAGAAATTCATGCTCCATCCTAATCCAAAACCAAATACGTATACCGTGCCTTGTGTCAAGGCCCTAGCCCAGTGGGACAGTTGAAAAGTCTAGGCTAGGCTAACCGTTGGAGCCCAGCCCTAAGCAGCATTGATATCGGCGACATGGTCGGTCACCACACAGGTCCAGTCATCAGTGCCGTAGTATACAGTGTACCTGTCGTTATGGGTTTGTCCTCCGCTAAGAGTATCGCCAAACTGCCAGAACAAATCTGCAGCCATTCCAGTCGCGGCCAGAGCAGTGTCCTGCCACTCCAACTCATCGGTACAGTGAGCGTCCTTCATTCCATATTCCTCAAACAGACACGGCTTGCCAAGGGATTCACAAATCGCGGCGTGGTCCTGGACCCATGTATTTCCCCAGGAGTTGTTAGTCACGCCCCCTGTTATTACTTGTGGTTAGTACGAGACAGAAACAAGGGACAGGATATGCAACGTACAGTCAGTAGTGTAGAGATGCAAGGTGCCAAAGTCGACGTCGGGAATGGCGAGATTCAGGGCAAAGTCAGTGCCTTCGACCTCGGTATAGGGGTAATCAGTGCTTCCCTCAAGACCCATACCCTCTTGAATATGAATTAGCTGGTTAATCCGCGGATTGAAATCCAAAAACGGAGCTTGGGTTTACTTACCATCTCCAATAGTCACTAGGTGGTTAGGGTCGAGAGACTTTATAAAGGCACTTGTTTCAGTCGCCCACTTGTTAATGACGGAAGTATCGCACGATGCACAGCGCGGCTCGTTTGCCAGCTCCCAGGCGAAAATACTAGGCGAATCCGCGTATCGGGAGACCACTGCCTTGATATAGGCCTGGTACGCGCCCTGCATATCGGCATCGGTATACCAGCTGATCTTGTCGCCGCCATAGGCTTTGGCGTAGGCGTTCATGCCGCCATAGTCGTCCCAGTTGTTCACAAAGGGAATAATCAACTTAATTCCCTCCTTCTCCGCTGCCGAAACGACATAATCCAGACGCTGAAGGCCGTCCTTTCCGGTGTTGATGGTTGAAACGCCGTTCTCGTGGAGCTGGAAGTAAACTGTGCCTTCTCCGGGGACGGTGTTCACATCGTTGAAACCCCAAGTACGGAGGATCTTAAGGCCCGACTCCGCGAAATGGCCCATCGCAAGATCGATATCGGCGTCGTTGGTGAGGAATGGGAGCCAGTATGCGTTTGATCCGGCAAAGTAACCCGTCTTCCCATCAATGACAAAGTTCAGCCCGTCGACCGAAGGGTGTGAACCCGCTTGTCTGGCAACTGGTGTTGCCAAGGCAAGCGGTGCGATAGTTGAAAGGAGAGAGAGGAAGTTCTTCATGGTGTCGGATTTCCGTCTTCTTATGAAGTCCCGAGAGGCTGGTGGCAATGTTCTTACTGTCGGAGATTTGGTCCAGGGTGGTTCTTCAGCGCCTTTATATATTTTCGCGTTCAACAGTCTGCAGCACGGTTGCCCAGCCTTGCCCAGACATGGTGTTCTCTATCTGGTGTTGTTTGTGGCAGGAGTCTATAATTTCCGAGCCAGCCGTGCTGGATACAGAAGATCTGAGCGGATACGACGTCTATGCATCACTATCAAAGCTCGGCTGTAGCCGAGTAGCCAGACCTGAAGACCGTGATCTTGTCCTGCGACTCAGCATCATACCGCCCTGTTCCTAGTAAACTAGGTACCCATACAAGGGTGAACGACCCTCAAGCGAAAACGATCGACACGACCTGTTTCCTGCTCCTGATCATCCCCGCCTCCTAATTTTCCTGATCAAGTATTCTTCAGGCTAGCTCCGCCTCCGTGTGCTATATTCCGATACCCAGTCCGGTTAGAGCATGCCAGTCCCCGGATTTTCTACACGTTAAGTGCGGAGAAATCTCCAAGTTATTGACCATGCCAACCTTTTTTGAGCGAAGCCAAGAATTTCGAATATTTCAACAATAAAGCGTATGCATATCACTTCCCCATGGGGATATGCTGCTGCTTCTCCACCTATAAGCTCGATTGTACCTAGTCTCTGAAGAGTCTCACGCTAGGAAACCCTCTTGCTGGACACCCTCCGTACAAAGTTTTGGTCGCAGAAACAGCACAGCCTGTCTCAGAGAGAAACTGGGTATGCACCTAAGCCTTCTGAGCCATTGGGAAGGATAGGGTATAGGAGACGGCAGCGAACAACATCTTACACTCCAAACAACGCAAGGCACCAGCAAATATTCCCCCGGCAAGGCTTGGCTTCCCTTGACATTCGGAAAATTGATTACTCAGTCAGAACGCCATTGGCGGAGAAAGAGTCATCGAAGTGCGAAAATCTCCCGTCACGTCACGGCCGATCACCCGAACAATCCCAGATCTTCGAAGTTCTGACTTTGCTCGCCGGTAGGATTCCCTATTTGAGGTAAAAGTGGGCGGAAGTGCGCCAGGTGTCGGACAGGTGAGCCTGAAACGCGGAAGAGGGAATAGAATGTTTCTAGCCCCGGATTACTGTGGCCCCACATGGAGATAGAGATGGATGCCGAGGTAATTGTTAGGCAAGGCCTGACGATGCCTCATAAACACACCTTTGCTATTCACGATTCACATTACTCTCACTTAGTTCATATTCACATCCTTATTGTGACTGACAATATTTTCACAAACGGGCACTACTCATGTTTGTTTACATTCAATCGCTCTGCTTTCACTTTGTTGAGGGCTACGATACTAGAGATCTAATTAGTGCTAGCATGGGAAAATCCGGATGAAGAAAGGTGGTAATGACTCTATGGAAAGCAGGCTATATATGAAGCCTATGCTAACAAAGAAATGACAAATTACCAAAAAGGCTCAGTCTACACACAAAGACAAAGACATCCTATACATATCAACACACTTGCTTCACACTCAATCTCTCACCCCAGATTTAAATTGTTACCCTAAAACTAACTGTTTCCACTTCTACTCCTTCATCACTGTATCCTTGATTCCTTCCCTTTACCAGCACGTCGTCAACACTCTAAACTCTGTTTTGTCATCACCTACACTTAACCTTAGAAGGTTGAGCCTGTCTTTATCATCCTTCCGCCAATACAACCATCATACCGCGACCTCCATGGCCGACATTAACACGGCCCTCCAGGCCCGATACGGCTCCTGCACGGACGATAAAGTGCTGCCGACGACGCGCTATCTGATGGTCATGAATAAGAACGCATACATGGAATTAGCAGCATACGCCGACAAGCATAAACTGCCCTACTACGATAAGATCGTAAAACGAGCACGGATGGTTAGTCGCCCCGCCTGGAGACCATCGGCTATCAGACGACGAAAGATCGTCCCTACGCTTGACCCGGAAACGTTGGAGACGATTGTCAGTTTCCCGGAGATGCCAGCAAGTATAAACAGGGAACGCCGGTGACAGTCACACCGAAGGGACACGAAACGCCATCAGATGACGGAAGATGGTCCCTACTCTTGACCCGGAAACGTTGGAGACGATTGTCAGTTTCCCGGAGATGCTAGCAACTATAAACAGCGAACGCCGGTAACTGTCACACCGAAGGGACGCGACACAAAGCAAAGCAATAAGCCGATTTGGCCCTGGTGACCCTCTCGTTCGGTCCCATGGAATCCAAATCCTCGGTGCGTTGGCACCGTTGATGCAGCAACTCGCGAAGGCCAAGAAAAGTACCGTCACCCATTATGCTACTTCAGAATTCAGATCTTTTCAAGAGGCGTGCACGATTCTGCTGGTCACGCATGATCTAGAAGAAAACCTTTGGAATCGGCATGACATTGAGAATGCTCCCTTGGCCACGCTCTCTACTAAGGTGGACAACGTTATCTAACGACTCAAGCACTGCGGTTACTATAAGACCGACAACTCCGAAGCCTCTGTACGCGTTGTCTATATACACGGTCTCCGCAACAAGCCCCCTTCGTGAGAGATCAATAACCCAACATTTGAGTCTAGTCGCCACCCGTGCTCATCCAGAGCCCAAAAGATGGCAAGACGCAGGTGACTGGGGCGCAAGACACATATGACGATGCCCCTTTCACGTTGTGGGATGGAATAAACCGTCAATATCGTGCACCGATGGAGAACGAATTTGAGTGGATTCGTAAGAAGTTCGGTGATGGAAAGTTCTCCCAGTCTGGTCAAGCTAGTCGGCCAAAAGCAAGAGCAATGCCATTGCTTTCGGGATCGCGACGGATAGTGACCAATTCCGATTCCGGTTTATGTACTCTTGTCAGTTATGGCAGGCAGGCAGATACCTGGGTTGTCAGGCTGCACATGTTTGTTGGCGAGTACATTAGCCAGTCCCGCACAGATAGAGAATCCAACCATCTTCTCTCTCTTCCCACCTGGCTTCTGCTAGTCAACTCTGGACGTCGGCTGTTCTCTTCCGCGGTATTTGAATGGCGTCTCCATAAAGCCATGATTATTGCATGGGTCGACAAAATGCTCTCCAAAGCGATTGAGGCCTCACCGCTGACAACGCCAATTCTACGACGGGATGTCTCTCTACGTAACTGGGAGAAGGACTTCCGACGGCGTCAGATATTAAGTTCGGAATCCAACGATTCCCCTTTAACCGAGGGATGCCCCTTCGATATTAATGTTCCAGACTCGTCTCAACTTGTCAGGCCCGCATGGTACCAAGGATAAAGACCATGGTTGTCGAATACGAGTCGAGTGGAGACGATGAAGAGGTCGGAGAGAATAGTGCTGTTACTGATTAACATTGCTTGCTGTTGTATGGGCGATTGCTGACTATTCACCGTGGGCATGCATCATGGCTTTTATAACCTTCTGCAAGACCAGACTTCATATTTAGAGTACTAGTAATGGTAATGCCCGTGTCGTATCCATTCATCTCCTTTCCTTTTCTGGACTCCGCAAGCCGGAGATAGTTGCTTACTTCTGTCCTGGTTTCATGGTGTCAGCCACAGTTGTCTCTGGAGCTAAGTAATTCTTGGCTTATCGTCCGAGGAGATGAAGAGGTAGCAAATTGCTCATATGGGCGGGAATGAGTAATGTTACTTGTGGCAGAAGCGGGTTGAAAGTATTCTGCCAAATGATAGGCCGATACTCTTTCTTAAATCAGCAATATTTGTCTCAGTGGGTTTCAACCTAGTGTCACAGCAAAGGTATAAGATGTGGCCTATGGCTATCTTCCAAGGTTCTTCATATCTAACGAACTAGAACAAATTGAGAACGGAGAATTAAGCCGATTAATCTCTGCAAGGCAGAGGAAATATATTATTATATTATGTACAACAACACTACTCATCACCACATGGCCGGCTGTTTCTGGACCTCATCTGGGACACTGAAATACCCTCTATTGGCCAAGTGCCGTTGGAGTTCTCGAAACTTGCTGGTTTTAGCCTTCTTTTCAAACAAGATGTCAATTTCCAAGTAACTTAACCCAAATGTCTCAGGGAGTCGCAGGTAGCACCATACGAAACACACGGCGCTAAACCCCCAAAAAGAAGAAGCACGACTTGCCCTTCCAGTTCCAGGCTGTAGGATTCAGCATCCGTGGGGTCATCACATTGGTAACAATGGAAGCCACATTATACACGATACGGGCGAGTACCACAGTCTTGACTCGCAGCCGGGTGCAAGGGATCTCTGCAACGAGGACATAGCATATAGGCCCAATGCTGAGGTCATATATGAAAGTGAGGAGGGTAATCAGACCCCCAAGAGTCCATGATTGAGCATCCGTTGCAGGTAGGAATGCAATGCCACCCGCAACCGCGAGGATAGCCATCGAGGCGGCGAGCCCGATGAGGTAGATCCTACGGCGCCCGGCTCGCCTCATCCAGAACCACGACATGATCGCGCCAACTATAGCCACGCCGTACATACCGATGGCAAGGGTGAAGGAATTTTGAACACCCAGACCAGCTTGTTCATAGAAATATGCTGCGTAAGTCCCCGAGCTGGAGAACGAGGCTTGCTGGGTAACCCAGATCATGCAGGCAATCTCCGTCCGTCGGAGGTTGATCCCTTTAAAGCAGTCCAAATATGTCATTTGGCCGCTGCCCAGATATTTTTCCGTTTCATTAGTATGTCTCATCATCGCTACTATCTCGTCAACGTCGCAACCGGCTTCGTGTGCCGTGGTAAGACGTAGTAATGTTCTTCTGACTTCTTCGGGCCGCTCTTTGCGGATCAGCCACCCTAGATGCAGGATAAGATTCAATATCTGATGGGGAAGTGTGATTCAGGGCCATCATACCTGGGGACTCGGGTGCGAAATACACCCCGATCATGATCGGCACAGCCAAAGCCCACTGCAAGGCAAGTGGCAAGCGATACGCCCACTCCGATCGATTGCCTGTTTGGCTGCGGACTACCCCAACAGCACAGAGCTGTCCAATCAACCAACACATGTTCACACTGCTCAGGATATACGCCCGAAGTGCAACTGGCATAATCTCTGCCGCATACGTCGTGGCTAAGGTCTGAAAGATCCCCCACGGAATCCCGCATAGAACCTGGCCAGCTAAGAACATCTGAACGTTCACGGCGAAGAAAGGCAAAAAGATAAATAAAGACAAAGAGACCAATGCCACCAGTATCGTCCAGCGATAGCCGAAGCGGTCTGCGAGGAAGCCGTTCATAAACAGCCCGATAATTTGGCCTACCACAGCTGCGGACGTCAGGCCCGATTGCCACTGGGATGGAATTTCAAAGTTTCCAGGACGAGATGGATCCGGGGCTCCGTATTTCTGTTTGAAGCCCGGGAAGGTAAAGAAACTGACGAGAAGCGTCGTGTCGTAGCCTTCCATAATGATCGTCGATGAGAGCACGATTGACCATGCGATGGCTTTGGGGTAAAGTTTACAGCATGTGAGTAGTGACATCTTTCGCTCCGCCCTAGTAGCTGCTCTGGCGCCCGATGACAGCTGGTGCAGGCTGGGGATGCTGGCTGACAGATCGGAAAAGACGTCCTCCTCATGATGGGAACTTGGCCCCTGCTCTAGCGGAACCTCACACAAAGATATTTCAGTGAGGCCATGGCGAGCTTTGGGTGCCATCTGGCGGCGCGGAGAGTTGAGAATTTTTGTAAAAGGGCTGAGATGGTCGCGTTGACCGGCCGTTCTTTAGGAAGGAATTGTTATCATCGCCGAGAATTGGAGCAGAAGTACTTGGTTAAAAACAAATAAAAAGAAGGCTTTAGACAATTGAGGGGGAACAGTTCGCTTACAATTTTTGTTCAATGGTCAAGTTCCAGCTGAGCTTGAAAAAGTAATTGATGGACTTCAACCCCACAAGAACGTGCTTGGCCAGCAACGTTCCGGGATGCTAACCAGCCTGGGCAAGGAGTGGACGGACACCAATTCATTTCGCTTAGACAGTCCCCGGAACTCTGGGCAAGTCAACCTGACGGGATATGAAGATTTTTCTTGCCACAAGCAAAGAACTTGACCCATAGTCTGAATCGGCGTTATACTAGTGATGAAATTAGTCAAGGGGCGAGTTTCGATATGATGGACTCCTCACCTTCTAGAGTAGGTCTTTAATGCGCTTCGCAGATTGGCCGTCGACTAGATTCCCCCTGTCTTTCAACACAGACTCGTAGTCCTGCACCTATTGATAAAAACTTCCAATCTACCTAGTAGTGGGTTTAGCCTATGTCCCAATTTGTTTTATATAGAAGCGGTATAGGTATATTGGTGATTGAGATAGATGGGCTGTTCTGGTTATTCTTACTTCGTCGTTCTCTCACGCGACTATGTGTAAAATGCTGATGGATTCCTTCATTTTCGACGACATTGGGCAGTGCGGGAAGTATTATATAGAACTAGCCGTACCAGGGCTTAAAGGGCCCAATTCCAGTACGATACTCGCTGGTCTGTATGCATCAGATATCTATCCCGAGACGAGGTTGGCGTAGGCATTAGTTCTGGCTTGGTCTTAGGCTGGGGTGGACAGGGCATGTTGCCCTTCGGCGCTTGCTGAAACCGGCTGAGGTGCGTATAGGGAACCACAAGTGACTTTGCGCTCGCGCATTGTTCTTGCTGGCTTGGTTGGATCTTTCGAGAAAAAGCAAACATCAATCCACAAAATAGCGGTCACCTTCTTGGAAGGGTCATGATTGGGAAGGTTCCCAATGAGGTTACCTATGCCCAGATCAACGGCCTTCTCGCAGCGATCCCACTTCCCCAAAAGGGTGCTCTGCGGGTGCAAAACTGCGTGACTTGGACGAAAGACGCCATTTGGAAACTTCAGGAGAACGGTCTGGTAGAGAAATTCGACGTCGGCCAGTTCATGGACGACTCGCTTGATTTCGCGGATAAACGCATTCGCAGCCCCGAGTCTACGCCTACCAGCATTAATTATACTGCTCGGCGTATGTGATTGCGGGGCGCCTTGGATCAGATTGTCTCGATACTGTCACGCAAGGTCCAGGCTCGGAATCAGATGTTCTTTCCCTCGCCATAGCAGTTGCGGCTCGTCCAGTCGTCTCCAGAGAGTTTGTTCTGCTCTGAGTTCATCGTCATATCTCTCCATAGCATCTTCCAATCCATCATACCACTCTGGCCGATCTATCTGACCGTAGTGTGCCTTAGTATACTCCCAGTATTCTGGGTACCAGCCGCCAAATTGCCAATCAACGATCGCAGAGACTTTCCCATTGTCCACCATGATATTCCGCGGGGCGATATCAACGTGGGTGAAGCAGCTTCGATAGTGACGGGAGTGGCATTCAGTGACCTCTGGGCCAAATACTTCGTTGCAGTCCTCGATTGGAGCGTTCGCACGAAGGTATGAGTGGAACCCTTTATGACTCGTAAACGGGCCGAAAGTACAAGATCCGACTCGGTGATCCATGGCCTCGCCTAAGCTTGCCGATGCAACCATTCCTTCTCGCGGAGGTTCTAGTTTTCGGAGCTGGCTGATGTAGCCCGCAACCTCAGCGATGATGTCTTTCTTCTGGTCTTGCGACAGGTGACCATGGTACCATGCTGCCTCGAGGTTCATTCCACGGATATATTCCATTTCAATATATAGATCACCATCGTGATAGTGCGTGTTGAAAACTTTAGGAACAGGAATTGATGTGTGCTCAGCGACATATTTCAAGGCTGCTAGCTCCGGACTGGCACAAGGTCCTTTGATCATTCTGTTAGGGCTTGCTCGGACTCCACATGGCCCAACTACCCCAAAGAGTTTCTTGCCAATCCATAGTCGGAGTGGGAGCAGATAAGAGGTTGCGCGGTAATTCCCCTCATTTGCCATGGCTTGCTTGGCTTGGCAGATGAGTTTCGCGGTAACAATCAATGTTCTTGTGTATCATTGGCAGTGTCAAGCTGCGGAGAAAGGCGGATGAAGAGCCGATCAGGACCGCGCTGGGGCCTATGGCTAGGGTGGCTCTCGGGCCAAGCTATTTCTTTTGTCCGACCTATTCCACTATACACAGAACACTGTACTCTCAGAGAAGAGAAGCGTGCTATCCAGGATAACGGTCGATCGTGTAGATCCTTGCAGCGGTTAGCCGCGGGGGGGGAGGTTAGGTGACACCGATCTAAGCCTAGTCTCATAAAAGCGGCAGCTAAATACGAAAGCCGGTACGGACAAGCTCAAACATGTAGAGTACTACGGTTTGGATACAGGACGCTGAAGTGCAACTAATTTATGTATTGAAATGCAAGAGATAACATTAAATACATTATCCCACCATAGACATGCTCCAGTCCAATTCTAACCAAAATACAAATGTTCATATCAACGAGTCAGGGTATGCAAACTCCAAATCACAATACAAGGTTAAACAAGACATCATTGCGAAGAGAAAGGGACAAAGCAACAAAGCCAACCAAAAAGAGGAGCGATGAGATTTAAAAAAAAGTAACGCACGGGTCTGGTTGTCTGTGTCTGCCATGAGTATATCTGTACAGCTGTGAGGGGAAGATGGAGAGGGCAATACAGGATGACGAGGATATATAGAGATGATAGGATGTAATACATGAATTCTCGCTGTGTTCGGGGAATCTAATAGAATGAAAGGGAGATGGTGCCTCGAGCACTGCATCTCTTGCTGTAAAACATCAACGTAGACAAATGTATAGTCGATGTGCAGTATGCAATCAGACAGGGTCAGCAAGGCCGTCTCCCTCCGGCCGCTCCCAATAGAGCGAGAACCGGAACGTGTCGAAGTGATGGCAACCGGGCAAAACGCCAGAGCGGGCATTTAATTGCCAGACTCCTTGGGTGCTAAAATGGGAAACAGTCGTCTCCGGGACGAGATTTCAGACCAGAGTGAGTTTGTGAGTAGGGATCTCACCGGTTGGCACACTAGCCCCCGGGGTCATATTGTGCGGGTATGTTGTCAGCAGCGACAGAGCAACCCGCATGAGCGCCGAGTGGTTTTCACCCGCTAATGATCTGCCTGGCTCCCTCTTTGCCCAGAACACCGGGCTCAGTCGGCTTGGGACTGCGGTCACGGCCCTTCTTCCGACTGAAGAATGATAGCATGCCATTGGCTTGCTTGCTCTTGTCATCACCACTGTCCATCCCATCAGCGGGGGTGGAGTTATGAGCCAGCTCACTCCAGCTGCCAGCTTCATTTAGGACCATTTGCACGCCTCCACTTTTGCTCATTTGACGGGTGGCACCGCGGTGGCGATTGTTGGGGGTAGGGGTCGATGGAAGGACGGGGCAGGCGGCGGTTGGAAGGACGGGGGAGGCGGGGGTGAAGGTGACATGCGGCTTGAAGGGGAAGAAGGCTGGCCAGTCGCGGGTTCATTGGGATCGAGTGTCTCGCTGACTGTTGTCATGTTTTCACTCGGTGGAGCACGGTAATACGAGCCGTCGGCTTGGATGGGAGATGTATTTTTAGGGTCGGGCTGTGAGAATTGCCGGGCATGTACGGTTGGGTTGGCTGGGGTTGTAGTGTTCCCTTGTGTTGTTGTCGCGATTGGAAGACACTCCTCGGGATTTCTAGAAGAACACTGTTAGTACAAGTGGACATAGGTCTTGAACGGAGATAAACCCACGATACGGCCGCAATAGCTTCCGCGGCATTGCCTTGGTAGCTAGTCAGGGTGTAGTCGAACGGTTCGAACATTGTTTCAATCAGACGATGAAGCTCATCATCCCGAATTTCTTTCGCAGTTGCATCGTCCCTTAGTTCAGCGCGCGGCTTTTGCCTGCGGGCTCTGGCCTCCAAGGGCGCTTCTTCAAGGAGGAGCTCCTCTAGATCGTAAGTCGCATCAAAGTTGGTTTTGTCGCTTGATGGGCGGAATACTGGCGGGATCTGCTTGCGCTCCAGGGCATCAAAGTCGATTTCGGCGAAGAACATGTGCGAGGTGTAGGACTCAAACCCGATCGCCCCGATTCGTTGACTCCGATCTTTTTGCATCAATGCTCCCAGCGCCCGCAAACAAGCTACTGATACTGCAGGATTGGTGACGTAGTATTTTGGCTGCGCCTTCTTGATGTTTTCGCTCAAGGTTTCTTGGCTTCGGCCTTCAAACGGTCGCTGCATGGGGGTTAGAAGGGAAAGTAAATGGGAAATGAATCTCTCATACCTTATTGTAGATGCACTCGTAAAAGGTGACACCTAATGACCACCAATCGACCTCAAACGTGTAACCACTTCCTTCGTACACTTCTGGGGCTAGGTAGGCCAAGGTCCCCGATTTGCTTGTAAGAGGCTTCCCCGGTCGGTAATCGGAAGCCACGTTCTGGAAATTCAAGTTAGCTGAAGCTGATAAAGATGCTCTCCATGCAGATAGAACTCACAAAATCAGCCAAGTGAACATGCCCATCGGAATCCAACAGGACATTGTCTGGTTTTAAATCGCGATGAATGATACCCTGCGAATGGATGTACCTCAGAGCACACCCCAATTCCGCCATCCAAAACCGCACCGCATCCTCTGTGAAACATTTTCGAGAGATATGGAATCGAAGATCGCCGCCGTTCATTAAATCAACCACAATGTAGCTTTCAACTCGGTTAGAGAGGAGCGATAAGGGTCAACTCAAGGATACTCACATGTACTCCATATCCTGGAAACTGTATCGCAAATTGCAAAGGAATGGATGGTTCAAGTGCTCGAGCATTCTCCGTTCACGAATTATATTCCGTACACTTTCCGAACGGACCACTGTAACGAGTGTCAGCTATAGCTCTCTCAACACGGTGGCTTTGAAGCTCCGACACACCTTCCTCTTTGCGGATATATTTCAGGGCAAACGTAAGGCCTGTGTCCTTCCTTTCAACGATCCGCACTTTTCCAAATGCGCCCTTTCCAACGACACGCAGGAGCCGGAAATGATTGAGGTTGACTGGTAGAGGAAAAGCGATCAGCATGTTATTCGAAATAATTCTCGGTGACCCAGGGAGTCCCGAAACTGTGCACCCCAGTTCCGGTCCAGTAAACCTACCTGCATCGTTGCAAGACACCGGTTTCCCTTGAGTGTTTCCCATGTTGTGAGGATAGACCGATGGTCGAAGTAATTAAAGTTGACTAGTATCTTGCTAGCAACATCACACTCGTCCCAAAATCCCTCCGGTTGAATGGTGATCGCGTCAACAGCGGTAGTCGGGCAATCCACGAGTGGATAAAGGAAACAGATCTTCGGCGAATATCGAGCTTAAATCGCAATTTCCATGAGAGGTGACTGAATTCCAAAGGTAGAATAGAATGGCCGAGCGGGGGGTCAAATGTTTCAGAGTCGGCGAAGGATATCGGTGCAGGTCCAGATGTAAATTTTTGAGATCTAGACAAGGCTAGATGAAATATGAAGGCCACCAGAACTTATGGAGAGAAGTAAAGAAGATCCTGGGGTTCCAAGCCTGCAGGGTATGTATATCAAGAAAACGTGAGGGCCCGGGAGCTCGCCAAACACACCGATATCGGGTTTGATAAAGAACCACGCCGAAAAAGAAAAGGTGGAAGACAAGACAGAAAATCGAAGAGATAAATATGTCAAATTGACAATACCAAGAATATGACCACTTCGGGAAGTGAAGAGATGAAAGAAAGGGGATGAAGCGGGTGAGCGGTCTGGGAGAAGTGGCAGTAAGTGCGGGCCAATCACGCGTGACGCGCAAGAAAATGGGGGAAAGGGGGGATACCTACGTGAAGTGGTAAGTGAAATGGTAAATGAAAAGACAAATGAAAGAAAAAAAGGCTTTTAGTTCCGCTATGCTTGTTCTGGTCTTGGACGCCGTGCGATCTACACTGTGCTACTACTCTTCAAGACTAGTTGTTTTGTCGGATACTGATATTGCCGTCTTGTGGAATCGACTGATAACATGCTACGGAAACAGTTGCAGAAATATTGAACTTCCATATATTCCACCCTCCCCTCCCCTCCCAACCTTCAAGTCTTTCTGAATATCAAGTTCAACATACGGCATACGGAATGTGAGGTGGAGAGCATATAGCCCTGGCCCAGTTCGACCCGCTTTGGTTGATGAGCGGAGGCTACGATATCCACAGAATGCACAGACTTTATTAATTCGGTGACTTGTCCATTCTAATCCTAGACGAACATCTTGGCGATCAAAATTCAATTTGAAACAGTGTTCTCTATTGTTTTAAGGGGAGAATTGGTCTACGAGATTGCTATATTGCACAGTACGATGTATGTACTTTAGTGTGCCCTACGCCCTACCCTCTCTTTGTGAGACTCTGTGCCACTTCTGATATCACCTTCCAGGTTCTATGTCTCATTCCTCGAATATCAATTTAGAATATGAATATCCCTAACTAATTGGATCATAGGTTGATCGAAGAAATAGTGTATAAGCATGCCGCAATCGACTGATCATAGTTTGCCACACGTGTGAGATGCCTATTTCTCCCGAATTCTCGTGGCCGCCACGTTATTATGGACCGCCCTGGGCCGCAATGCATCGTTGTCTCGGGAACTGTCGTATCGAAGGGCCCTGGAATGCCTTTAGAATATTCGATGTTCGATTTGGTCCCTCACATGCAAGACCACGCAAGGAGCGTTGTCGGCTACAGTTGAATCAATTCTAGGCGGGTCTTTTCGCATTCGCTCCACTAAGGCGCAGAGATATGTCTGGACACGTACGAAATGAATATGTTTGTCTAACACCTTGACTCTATTGAGTGGTTCCGTTTCACCAAACTTGACATGTGGGCGCAGTCAGCTGGTGCAAGGGTTCTAAACCCCTGTCAAATGGGAGCCCAGCAACTAACAACCTTGAAACATTACGGGGCACAGTAAGCTTATGAAATTGAAATTGGCGATGCTTGTAACCTGGGCATTGGGTAAAGCATACAAAGAAATCAAGCGGCGGTTTCAGTCTGCTATTTCGACTTTCCAGAGACATTTGAACCTGGGATGAAGCTGTTTGTACTATTTGTATTATATTATATTATTCGTATTACTATATTCCCGAATTTGTGATCAATAGAGAGTGTACGGAGTATGTATCAGATCATTCAACTCTACGTGGCCTCTTTGTGCTGGGATCTGTCTCAGCGCAGACACAAGATAGGAGATTTTGAACGACTAGGTCCTTTCATACGCATTTTAGTCATAATTCATGTGACCGAGAGGTGATTATTGTCTTACCCATACACAATGATACGCAGATGAAGACTTCCCTGCTAGCGTGACTAGTGCATAGGGGTTTTACATATGCGAAATCGCCCAAGGTACAGTAGCTCTTTGGCCTGTGAGCGCTTATATGACAATATTGCGGCTCCGGGCCGTTACATGGCACAAGCCAAGCACGGTTGTCGCCCCAAAGATCCTAGGGCTGTACTTAGCGCCTCTGGTAGCATATATATAGCAATTGAGAGATTTATGGTGATGAACACGAGAAAATACCGAGTCTGCAGCTAGTGCATCTCGAATTGAATCAGGGGATCGACCAATTTACATATAGCCTATCAACATCACGCCATCCATGTTCCCCTGAGCAACACTTGATACAAGAGCTTTTCTTGCGCAGCCCAGACATCGAGCCACTATGCAGCCGTGCGAATGCTCGACCTGTCCGGCAACAAATAATGCCCACTGCGGGTCATCTAGCACAGCGAGGTACCCCGGCATATCAACCGTTCCGAACGGTTTGACGTACCGATCCTGTAGCCAGTACTTTACATCCATATTTAGGACATGCTTGGTATCTGCATCGCGATGGTCACAGTTCTCTGTCACCTCAAAGCTGCGAGCCACCGCCCTAAGGACAGCCTTTACTGAAACATGCCCAATATTATCTCCATCAACCCGACCAACAAAACAAACGTCTGGGCTGTTATAACGTGCTTGGCGTTCAATGCTAAGATATAGTGGCTTGCTGGGCGGGTTTGGTCTTGCCGGGCCTACCCAAGGATCATGGGGCCCTGAAGATATAGTATACGGCTGTTGCGAAACTTGAGCTGGAACCGAGAACCGGTCCCTGTCCGTGTAGATAGCCCCACCATAGGATGAATGAATAGAACCATCTTGGTGGACACGGAGATTAGCATAGAACGAATCCCTGCAAGCTAGGCGGACGGCATGCATTGAGGGCTTCATTTCCAGCAGCAATGACGGAATGACCGAGTATCGTCCATTTCTCCAGCCAATGATCTGGCGTGAAAGAATTCCTTTCTCTTTGGTGACACCAGCACTGTCACTAGCATCGACACCCACGTGCACTGCTGCTAGCAGATCCACAATCTCACTATATTCGACCGAACTTGCAAAGGTTCGGTTGATAGTAGCACACATTTCTTCCAGCCAGGCCTCTTGTGCAAGATCAACTGATATGCAATGCCGTACGTTCCAGAATTGTGTATCCGAAAGAGTAGCGACAAGAGCAATAACGATAGCTAGGGTAGTTGTACGGAACCGGGCTAGGCCCTCAGTAAGGTCATCGTCGTACGCATCCGCCATCCTACGCCGTGGATTTCTGACCTCGGTGAGAATGCTGCGTGTTGCGATCCTGCTGTAGCATGGAGCAACATGGTCGGCAAGTAGAGGGAAATAAATGGCTGCTAGACTTCTCTCCACTGCAGAAACTTGACGCTGCGAATCTTCCCACTCGATTATCCCACAAATATCCTCTTTTATAACGTCTCGGACATTCTCCAGATGGTACGAGACTCTGATCCGAGTCGCAATTGAATGACGGATGTACTCAAAGTCCTCCTGCAGACATTCTGGGTCGATCAGATAGTGAGGTCCAAGGCTGTGGTATAGCATGGGGCCCACAGTGCTGCGTGTGTAATGATAAACCTGGTTGCAGTCCTGGGTTATTTCCTCCGCTGCGGCCATCAAAAGGTCCGTTTCCTCACTCCCACCAAGAACAAGCACAATGCACCTGGGGCCAGGTGGCTTAGGTCGCGGCGGTGCTCCATCCCAGACCTCAATAGGCCCAATGAAATATCCAACAAGTTTCAAGCAGTTTGCCGTGCGGGCGACCAGGCCACTGCGCGTAAAATACGGCTGTGTGTCGCCCTTCGCGATCCACCTCAGGAGGCCAGCAACCATGTGTATCTCGGTGACCGGAACCTCCGATCCTTTGACATGCATTTGCCTCCGAAGTCACGATGCATCGCCGACTGGAAGACCTAGCCGCTCCGTACTCTCCGTAAAGAGTTCTGGAAGGCCCCGCGTAGCGCCCTCATTGAGAATGCGCTCGTAGAGGCCATCGTCCGTCAACTGACTCAGTAGAGAGTCCACAAGCAAATTAGCACCTTTGAAGATTGCGGGTGCTAGGAAATTTGCAAAGAGTCTGACCGCAGTTAGACCAGTGCACTCATGGCCCAACGCGCAGAGAGTGAGTCCTACGAGCTGAGTGCTCTGGTCGCCACTGAAAGCCTCTTCTGCATTTGGGATTTCGCACCTCACCGGGCCATGATCGCTTGTCAATATGTGGACTTGGGAATTATTGAAGCTTATGCTGGGACCGAGGAGGGTTGCTAGCCGATTGCTTAGAACATGATTGCTTGAGGGCCGCATCAGGCCCACGTAGCGAGAGAGAATATATTTCACTCCATCTAAGCCTCCAAGCCACCCAGCCGCTGTGTATGCTGCCGAAAGTGTTGATATCACGTCCGCGGCGCCGATTTGAACCTGTTGCAATGGCCCGGCAGTAGTCGTGAAAACAAGTGTTGCCATTACGCTGGTTTCGTTAAAGTTCACAGTAACGAGCGCAACAGCTAAGTTGACCGAGACTAGCGTCTTAAGGCCCTGGCCACCTGTTGCGATCGGACTGAGAGAGCTTTAGCGTTGCCTCAACACAGCCCGCGACACAGCCTCCACAATCGCCAGAACTGCAGATAACCCGGTCAGGGTCCTCGGGTTCATCAATAGCGGGGCAAAATGATTAACGCTCTAGGGCTGTTTTATCGGTATTAGATCAGCAACACTACCTACCTACTTACCTAGGTACCTACTAGGTAGGTAGGTAGATAGGTAGCGTAGGTACTTCACTCAACTACTACATGCGTCCCTTGATCATCAGGGGCCATAACTTTACAGACTATCGCACCATTTCTGTGGCCTCCGGAGCTACCTGGTTAATATTAACCACGTATCTTTACCGTAAGATCCACTGCGGTTGCTTCCCAGCACATGTCTAAATAGTCATGCACCACACTTCGGCATCTTATTAGAATATACTAGGGTGCTTGGGCAACAGCTGGAAGCTAGGAATTATGGGTGGAAATGCAGCTGCTTATGGCTTCAGTGGCAGTTACTTTTGGTGTCATTTTCACAGGTCATTACATTCTACCTAGGTAGTTGTAAATGTCACGGATGTTGCAGACCTCAGAGTACGTGGGTGTAGAGATGTTAACTCGGTCACGGGGTAGCTCCTTCCCAGGTTTGGCTTCCTCAATTTCGCTGCCATTTCTCGTTAGACCTCGCCATTTCTTCATCCTCGTCTCTCTCTCTCCATCACTCTCTCAATCATTCACCATGGAGAGCTCTGAAACCCCTCGGTCGCTGCTGCAGCGCCCAGAGAGCTCTGGCATTGATGTTATAGATTTCTCCTTCGGCAAGCCCTCCTCACACAAGCCCTCGTACTCGCGAAACCTGACCAAGCAACCTGCCATCCCCCATCCTGCAATTGATAATTCCCAATCCTCAAGGGAGCATGTGGGAGAGGGGGCAGGTCGCAACCATCAACTAGCCAGGCCAGACACGTATGTAGATGATCCAGACTGATCCCACACAGATGAACACCAGTGTTCACAATGGACTAACTTGTTCTCTTGGGTTCAGGCCTCTCAATCTTCGCAGCGTTGGGAAAGAAGGAATTCCCAAGGCACCTCTCCCCCTGAGACAACCTGTGTTCCCACAGCCACCAAGGCAACTATCCGCTGCAGCTGAACCCAGCAAAGAGAGCGGCAGTCGACCCACACCTGTAGAACTAGGGCAACCAAGTTTCGGACAAGAACAGGGGACGATTGCTTCCCGACCGAACGAGCCCACCAGGGCTGTTACCCCCAGAGGGACTATCAGCCCTGCAGGAAGGGCCGTTGAGCAGAGTCAAGAGCGCGTCATTGACACCGAGAAGACGGGTGAGGTTAAGTCTGCCTTGTCTGAGCCAACTCAAGTGCAACATCTTCACAGAGAGAGGCCTGATATTCCGGAGAACCCAGGCTCTCGTGTGCCCCTCAAGCCTATACACAATCAGCTTCAGCCGTCGAAGCGACGCCGTGCTCCCGAAAAGGACACAAATTCGAAACAGCATGCACCGCCTGTCGGTGACAAGAACGGCGTTCAGCTCAGTGAGGATGACCTATTCGAGCTTCTCATCACAAGAATGAGACAGCGAGAGGAAGGCGAGCAAGCGGCTGCAGCTATCCAACGGCAAGTCACGAATGAGAACGTGGCTTTGAAGGAAGAGAATCTTAATCTGCAGGACCGGCTCAAAAGGTGCCAAGCACAGCTCGCCAAAACATCATCCGAGTCAAGATCTCAGCGCGCACAAATAGACAAGTGGAAGGCCAAACTTGGCACATTCAAAGGTGTCCTCAATGAACTCGGGCGTGAATATGGTGCAGTCCGGGAACAAGCCAAAGAGTTGAAAGAAGCCACTGCGTCCCTTGATAAAGAGAAAAGCGAGATCCAGCACAGTCTGGAAGATATTAGGTCGAAAGTTTCGGAAAGTGCAGAAACAATTCAAGACCAACGCAAGCGACTTTCAATTTCCGATGGGACGGTTGCCAGCTTGAGGGAAGCCTTGGACCATTCAGAGACAAGAGGCGAGTTAATCAAGGCCCAGCTATCCAATGAGAAAAAGCGAATCACGACTCTAGAGACCTACATCCAAAATGAGTCTCAGAGCCAGTCACGATACCTGGCGCTTGTCAGAAGTGATCAGCGCAAGATGGCTGAAAAACTTGACTCTGCCTGCGAACTGTTCAACACATCTCTCGCTAAATCCCAGGATAATATCTTGTCAAAACTGGGTCCAGTGATTGAAAGTTGTCTCAGTTCAGTTCAGGGGTTGAAAGAACAGTGCTCTGCCGAGACCATGAATGTCCAAGACTTCACCAACAGTGTTCATGAGGCGACATCTCGGTAAGTTCTGTGGAAGCGCAGCAAAGAACAACACATATTGTAGACTCACTATGACCCTAGTTTCAACTCCTTGGCTGGACAGGTTACAAGCGACGTCGAACGAAGCACGGAAATGAGCAAAAATGTGTCCCAAGCCGTGCAGGAAACCCTTCAAGCGATCGAAGGCAATCTCGGTCCGCACTCATCACTTTTCAAACAGCTTTCCAATAGCGAGAGTTGCTACGGAAATTTGCAACAACAGCTTCAGATTGTTGGGCCAATGCTCGACAGTCTCGGTGGTTCTATCAAGGCCGTGGGAATAACAGAAACAGACCTTGTGCGCGGGTTGGAAACCTTCGGCCAGAAACTTTCCGAGGCTCGAATTCCAGCTGGGAACCCCGTTCTCGAGATGGAGGTTTCCAACAAATTTGCGGAAAATACGAGGTTGCAACTTCAGCTGCAAGAAATCTCGACTGAGGTTGAGTCACTTCGAGAGCAACTTGCCAACAAATCATCCGAGAATCAACACCTTCAGCATGCTTTGGCCGAGACTGTTGCTAATGAACAGGCATCTAAGAGTCAAAATGCTAGGCTGGAAATTGAGAAGACCGCGTTGCAGGTTGAGCTACAGTTGCTCGAGCAAAGAGTCCGAGAAGAGCTGAGTGCCACAAGCATCAAATGCCAGGATCAGATGAAAGCTAAATTCGAAGAACAAGTCCAATATCTTGAGGCAGAAATGATGAAGCAAGAAACAGACGTCAACAACCTCCAGACGAAGCTTGCAAACGTCCGAAGCTCTTTGGTAAGCCGGACCGTGCCCTATGAGACAATGGTTAACTAACAGTTGTGGAGACCGACAGCCAAAAGGCAGCCGAGGATGAGCGGTTGAGAAGAGCCACCATTGTAAGCGATGCCGAGCATTTCCCTGATGTGCTGTACTAATAAGCGCAGCTTGAGGAGTCACAGAGACGAATCATGGAGCTGAATAACGCTTGCTCAAAATACATCGCAGAGGCCAAAGCTCATGAGGCTGAATCAAACGTATTGAAAAGCTCTGAGGCTGGTCTCTTATCGGAAAAGGAGAGGCTTCTTGAACAGCTTGAACAAGGAAAAAGAAACGCCATAGAGCTCGAAGCTAACCTGGGGCTGAAGACTGAGTCTGTTGCGCTAAAAGAGAAAACAATACAGGAGGCAGAAAAGAGGGCTGAGGTGCTCGAGCTGGAGACGGCCCAGAAAACTGAAGAGCTTGCAGCAATGAAAGAAAACCTCGCCATGCTAAAATCACGGTCATCGGCTTTGGAGAAGGTGGGGGAGGAAGCTGATGCTGAAATAATCTCACTCCTCCGCCGGGCCCAAGAGGCTGAAAGTTGGCAAGCGACCATAAGAGAAGGGTTTGCGAAGGTGATCGATGTACACCCTGATGAGCCTTTCGAGCAAACATGGCAGAAACTGGAAGACATCATTCAGTCCTCGCTTGCTCAGCCGCCCATGACTGGCGATACATTTTCCACGAAGCCTCACGGCACGGGACATATGGAGGCGACTAAGTGCAGCAATGTTTTACCGGACCCAAGGGACACAAAATATGAAAACATCTTCGAGGCCAATGACTCAAATAAGGGAGCTCTCAAGACCGCCGGGAATGTGGAAACTGATGGACCTCTAGCACCAAAGATTTGTAGCCCCCCCGAAGGCGTTGAAACATGGTGATTGTGTTGGCTCCCGACCGAAATTCGCAGCTAGTCACGGTCATATTGTTCCGTTCTCAAGTCTCCATGACAGACTTTCACGGGAGAATAGCCTGTCGGTTTTCAATGATCCAGCTGAGCTCGAAATGCTCTTTATGTCAACTCCAGATCTCCCGGGATCGTTAGCACCAGACGATGCTTCCAAAAAGGCTCAAGAACACAAAAAGGTTCTAGCTGAGCCCCTGGAAATGAGTGGAGAACTCAGTGAACCTATCCCTGCAGTCGGGATGCAACGACCCAGCACCGACAACAGCAAAAGCGAAAGGTCGCAGTCGGCTCCTGAAAAGACTAACGGTTCGTTTGTTGATAAATGTGCCAAGGATGAACAGCCCAACACCAAGCGCAAAGTAGTCAGCTTCGAGGGAACGCGTATTATCACCCAAACAGAGCTTGGCAGAAGCCGACGAATGTCAGATGCAACCGACAACAGCTCTGGAAGAGAGTCCGAAAGTAAAGAAGTAAAGAGAACCCAGCAACGAACTTACAGCCGTCTTCGCCAGTCTGTAGCACAGGAGGAAACTTCAATCGAGACAACTACAGAGATACAGCCTGCCAACAAAGCTTTGGTGGGAAAGTCTCTACAGGGCCCAACGGACAAGACTGAACAATCTTCAAACCCAAACCCAAAGCCACCGAAGAGACCACGAAATGCTGCCGATGGCCCAGAGCGACGACTGAGCCCGAAGGGTTTGGCTTCGGGTAGCAGTAGGGGGAACACAGCCGGCCAAGCTAGCACTATGCGAGGCCGAGGTAAGCGCCGCACTCGAGGTAAGATGCCTGATGATTTCCTATGGTAGCCCAGCTAACGGTTAAAAGGAGACCGCTACAGCCAGCGCTTCAGCCAAGACGCCGGCTGAGCGGTCAATGTGAGGGGACACCAAGAAAGATGCCCTTCCTCCATTATTATACTCTAACCATATTGAGCGAATGCTCCATATTCTTTTCATCGGAAACAAGGTGCGCGACAGTCCACAGCTATTCAAGTATTGATTCGGAAAAATATGTTGTTGTCATGAACGGATGGGCGAAAAGAGCCCTAGCATGATTCATGCTTCGGAAGGCGATGAAGTGGAATGTTGTATTTTAGTTTTATTGAGTTACCCAAAGCTGTATTGCTTTTAACGCCAAACACAATGCTCCAACAAAAGGAGGTTTACCGCAGAAAATCCAAGAAACTGGGGAAATCACAATTTCCCTTGTCTCCTGTAAAATAATGTACACACAGGGCTCGTTTCCCTGACACACTTGTCGCATTTCCCTAATCCGTGCAAAGTCCGAGATATCGTTCGACGGCGTATCTGGATGGCGATTGCAAATAAATGGAAAAGGCCAAGTTCGATTGGAGCAAAAGAAGAGACCGAAATCGAAGTCGTCATCGCGGTTGAAAGGCAGGCGGACATCTCTCAAGGCGCACAACAATCGAATTGGAAAAGGACCGAGCAGAATTCAGATCCAAAGTCGAGTAGCTTATTTATTCTTTCCACCCTTGGTCGCCTCAAGGAAAAGCACCTGCTTCTTAACGACAGGGTCGTACTTCATCATGCTGAGAGGACGGTGTACACGGGGCCGGATCATTGTGCGGTAGTAACCCGTCATGGCCATAGAGATCAACCGGACGGCAATGGTACGGGACTTCGCTGTGTCGGGGAAAGACGATGTTAGCCATCGGCCGCAAAAGAATCCGGGGGTTCTTGGTTTTCGTTGTCATCGCCGGTTTCGCATTTCCAATTGCGGCATATGACATGACGGATGGATCGTGCGACTGAGTTCTCGGGTTTCTCGTTCCACGTACCTTTTTTAGCCATCTTGGGCGGCGTCTCGGGGTGCTTGGTCGAGTTGTCGCTCCGAAACAATTTCGAGGTCGGAGTTGATTGCTTCCCGTAGGTCACGTGGATATTGCTTAGTCATTGCTCTTTTGGGGTGACAAGTTCGAAGTTGTGATGATTTTGAATTTGCTAGCCATGAACGCGTCAATTTATTATCATCGAATGCGAAATTGATAAAGGTTAATAAAGCCTCTTGTCTTTCGCCGTTTATTCGATAATAGATGGCATCTTGGGTTTTGCAATTAGCTCCAGTCATCGTGGTAGCTTCTACTATGTTCGGTCATATACTGATGTTAGCAATCCTCGTGGAACTAGCCAATTCAGCACACAGCGTTAAATCGCTTGCTTGGTGAGATTAGTAGGATATTGATTATTGGTTGCCTTCATAGTTCTGAATTTCCCTGAATATGCGGACTGGATACTTCTGTGGGTTTGTGGCGATCTATCGAATTGAAGCGTTTTCATATTACGACCAGATTCTACTTTCGTCAGACCAATTTCTAAATCTGGAGTAGGGCGTAGGGAGCTAATGTCTGCAACTAAGAAAGTTCTGGCTAGCTTTGCATGATTGTCATTTACATCACAGCATCGCCGATGTGACGCTATACAAGGGTCTTCAGGGGCTGAACCCCTTCCCCACCTGGCCATTCAGGGACAATTTCCAAAGATACCAAAAATCAGTCCTACTGGTGGCCTGATGCTATGTCTATGGTGGCTGAACAACGTTGTATCTGTGCCACTCAGGGTTAGTATGTCTCACATGTTGCAGAACTGAAGTATGGACTGAAGGATCAACTGCATAGCCGAAACTGACAAAGTAATATGAACTAGTATGTGAAAAACAAGCATGTGGTGGAAACTAGCGCCGGTGTTTCCGGAGGTAGTATTTACTAGTCGCTAATTGTATAGTCCTTCAGGGACCAAAACAGTTGATAAAGGGTCACTTGTCCGGCCGCAAAAAGCAAGAATCATCTTTTCCCACATCTCAACCCTTCTACTAGCAACCATGATGACCCACAGCCACTTAATCCCCTTCGCTCTCTTTGCCTTGTTTGGCACAGGGCTCGCGCAAACAGTCGATGGCTCCAAATTCAACAAGCCAGACGGCGGTCCACCAGGAAGCTACTTCGCTGCTGGCTCGTCTATTCCCGTCGCTGCTTTGCAGAGCGCTGCTGCAAAGGCTCGCACTCCTGTGCCAGATGCAACCTATCCTATCAATGGCGATAAGGGTGCTAAGAAAGTTACCATCCACAGCGACTGGGCTAAGTTCGACAAGGTAGATACTCTTACTGGTCGGTTAATTGCAAGGTCCGCATGCTTATGAAATGAGCCATAGGGTGCGGCATATGTTTGGATAGCGGATATGGACGTCGACTGTGACGGCATTGACTACAAGTGCAAGGTACGGTCACTATTATTGTCTGTCTGAGATGTTATTGCTGACCCGATGTTCAGGGAAACCCGGATGGTCAGCACCAAACCAACTTCGGAGCTTTGGCTGCGTATGAAGTGCCGTTCTTTGTGATTCCCGACAGGTTTGGAACCAAGTACGCGAAGCAGCTTCCTGGAAACAACGTTGGTGCCGTTATCTGGTATGGTTTCCTACCTCTGTAAGATATCTCAGCGGCGCCTTGTTCTAACCCAAAAGCTAGCAATGGAAAGATGTTCTACGGAATTTACGGAGACTCCGATGGCGATACCCCTCAGGTCATCGGCGAGGCCTCATGGTTAATGGCCCGGACCTGCTTCCCTAATGATGACTTGAATGGCAACAGTGGCCATGGTGATGTTGATGTGACCTGTAAGTTTGCAACCTTGGCACATCTAGATCCGTATTCTGACAACTACTAATCTAACCAGATATCCTCTTCACTGGCGACGACTCAGTGCTCCCCAGCAGCGCTCTCAACAAGAATTATGTCACCAACTTCACCACTCTGCGCTCTATGGGAGATAAGCTTATGACTGCTCTTGCGAAGAACCTCAAGTTGGTAGATGGAGGTGATGGAGGTTCTCCAACAACTACGGCTGGGTCCAACCCTACTAGCGGGTCTTGTGAGTGGGAGGGACACTGTGCTGGTAAGAATTCTTTTCCCCATACTTTTCTTTACTTACTAAGTAATTTTCCAGGTGCTTCTTGCAAAGATGAAAATGATTGCTCCGATCAACTAGTCTGCAAAAGTGGAAAATGCGCCAGTCATTGATCGAAATGGTTAGACGGCAGAGATCTGTAGCTTTCACAATAGCTATAAATGCCAAATTTTTCCATTAGATAAGACTGAGACTCTACTTCAGCTCTTGTGGTGGAGGTCTTTTGCTTCGATGCTCTATAGTCGATAAGGCCGCTATAACATGTAGAGATACATATATACCCTTCAGGTCTTCGTCGATCTCGATAATCACTAAAAGAAGGGTCGTTAGCAATTCTAACAGACCTGGCTGCCAGCCCTATGCTCCGTTATTCCATGTCAGTGTCTGATTTTTCTAAGCTTCTTCATCACTTCCTGTCCCATATTCAGTGGCCCAAAACCTGGTTTGATGCATAAGCCAAGCCTACGCCCAGTGATATACCTCTCACCGGCAACACTGAAACAGTCATCTACACAATGCTACCCCGTCTTCGTCGACGGTCAATATTGTCTGAAGAAAAGATGAATGCCAAGGCTGGGGTGCGCGGGGAGAAGACATACCAAGACAGCGCTCCGGTGAATGTGGGCATTTATCGGGGACACAGTACTTGGCCATCAGCCGCTCACATTTATCTGCCAAGGTTCAAGGCCACTTCCATGATCATGTCTTGATTTCCCCAGACAAGGTGAATCCTCGGGCTTGTCATGAACTCAGCGCAGTGCATCCTCGCGGGTTCATTTGCTCAACACTTCAGCTTCCCCACAATTTAACTCAATTCTCCAGTTCTCCATCTCCTTTGCTTTTTCCCCTCCAATTTCCCCCACACTTTTGGATTATATACGTCAATGAGCGCCCTTATTTCGGGGAAATTGTCCTGTATTAGCCACTAGCTGTTCGGAGAAACCATTTTCGTCCGGTAAGGTTGAGGTCGAGGGTGAAAATGGTCGATGTTATAAGAGCGAAACACCTGCGTCTCAGTCCAGCCAGGCTATCGCTCTCTCAATTGTCCTACTAGCACATCATGGCCTTCCTCACGAAGGTTTTGCTGGCCAGTGTCGGGCTGCTTCCGGCAGTTCATGCAGCTTCGAGCACTTCTTCCGCGGCGAATGCTCAGTACACGCTTCCCTTTGACTCAATGGAAGGTGTCACCATGATTCCTAACGTGGAGAACCCCAAAGCAGTTGATGCGCAAGCTGTCTGCCCGGGTTACAAGGTCTCAAACGTGAAGCATTCATTACGGGGCTTGACAGCTACTCTGTCGATGGCCGGAGAACCATGCAACACCTACGGCACCGACATCGAGTCTTTGTCCCTTACAGTGGATTACCAGGCGAAGGATCGGTTGAACGTCCAGATCATCCCGGCCCACATTGATGCAACCAATGCATCCTGGTATCTGGTCGATGAAGATGTCGTTCCGAGGTCGCAGGCCTCCAACGGATCCGTCAACGCCAGTGACCTAACTTTCTCGTGGTCCAACAGCCCATCTTTCAACTTTGAAGTGTCCAGAAAGGCAACTGGCGATGTTCTTTTTAGTACGAAGGACACCGTTCTAGTTTACGAGAACCAGTTCATCGAGTTCGAAACATCCCTGCCGGAGGGCTACAACCTCTACGGGCTAGGAGATCGTGTTCAGCAGTTCCGGATTAAGGAGAACCTTACCTTGACCACCTGGGCAGCTGATGCTGGAAATGTCATCGACGAGTAAGTATCAAAGGCAGCTCATGATCCATGTCTACTACATGGGAGACCTGGCTGATTTTGCTCCACCAGGAACTTGTACGGTACTCATCCATTTTATTTGGATACCCGCTACTACACTGTCGACAAGAAGAGCGGCGCTCGCCGTATGGTCAAGCCTGGCGAAGGCGATCCGATCCAGGATTATGCTGCATACTCCCATGGTGTGTTTCTGAGGAACGCCCATGGACAGGAAGTCATCACAAAGCCGGATAGCTTGGTATGGCGTACCCTGGGTGGAAGCGTTGACCTCACATTCTACTCCGGTCCTTCCCAGGAGGAGGTCACCAAGAACTACCAGATCAGCACGATCGGGCTTCCTGCAATGCAACAATACAGCGCCCTTGGCTACCATCAGGCCCGATGGGGATATGCTAACTGGTCTGTAATGGCTGATGTGGTTGCTACTTTCGAGAAGTTTGAGATTCCCCTGGAATACATGTGGTATGTCCTGCTTTTAGATGCTAGGTTCTTGGTGACCTATCATATTCCTGTATAGCATGCCCTTTACTTACTTTTTGAAAAATGATAGGGCCGACATTGACTACATGAATCAGTACCGTAATTTCGAGAACGATCTCAACACTTTCCCATACGAGGAGGGCCAGGAATTTCTCGAGAAGCTGCACCAGAGTGGACGTCACTTTGTTCCGATCATCGACTCTGCCCTCTATATTCCCAACCCTCAAAATGCATCGGACTCGTAAGTGCCCGTAGCTCGGTCATCCAGTCCTACGTTTTGTCAACCCATTGTTAATCCCAATCTCATCTTAGGTATCCTACCTTCGATCGAGGTGTCGCAGCAGATGCTTTTATCAAGAACCCCGATGGCAGCCTTTATATCGGTGCTGTGTGGCCTGGCTACACGGTCTTCCCTGATTGGAACTCTCCCAGGGCTGCTGAGTACTGGGTCAACGAGCTTGAACTGTGGCGCCAGAAGGTTCCATACGACGGTATCTGGATTGACATGAGCGAGGTTGCCTCGTTCTGTGTTGGCAGCTGTGGAACCAACATGCTGCACCTGAACCCCGTCCATCCGCCATTCCTTCTTCCAGGAGAACCTGGAAATGTGGACTATGGCTATCCGGAAGGTTTCGCGGTCACTAACACCACCGAGGCTCGGGCTATTGCCGCCGCTGAACGCCGTCAGGTTGCTGCCGCCAAGGAAGAATCCGATGGCAGCCAGCCCTCTTCAGTCTCAATCCTACATCCAACCGTCACCCCTGGTTTCCGCAATATCAACTACCCTCCCTACGTGATTAGCAATGTGCAAACTGGTCATGATCTTGCTGCCAAGGCAGTTTCTCCTCATGCCACCCACTCGGATGGTGCTGTGGAATACGACGTCCACAATCTCTGGGGTCACCAGATCCTCAAGGCCACCTACGACGGCATGCTCCGGATGTGGTCAGGAAAGCGTCCCTTCCTCCTTGGCCGTTCCACTTTTGCTGGCTCAGGGAAATGGGCAGCCCACTGGGGTGGTGACAATGAGTCCCGCTTTGCATCGATGTACTTTGCAATCCCCCAGGCCCTCTCATTCTCGCTCTTCGGAATACCTATGTTCGGCCCCGACACTTGTGGTTTCTCGGGTAACGCGGATTTGGAACTCTGTAGCCGTTGGATGCAGCTCTCGGCTTTCTTCCCCTTTTACCGGAATCACAATGTTCTGGCTTCTATTCCTCAGGAGCCATACCGCTGGGCGGCTGTAATTGAGGCTTCGAAGAAGGCAATGGCCATCCGCTATGCTATTTTGCCATACTTCTACACCTTGTTCCACCTTGCGCACACTACCGGTTCTACGGTGATGCGGGCTCTTGCATGGGAGTTCCCTGACCCTGCACTTGCTAGCGTCGACACACAGTTCCTCCTAGGTCCATCGCTTATGGTGGTCCCTGTCCTTGAACCGTTAGTTGATTCCGTGAAGGGAGTGTTCCCTGGTGTCGGTCATGGTGAAGTCTGGTACGATTGGTACACACAGACAGCCGTCGATGCTCAGCCTGGTGTCAACACTACAATCGCAGCGCCCTTAGGCCACGTCCCTATCTTTATGCGAGGAGGATCCATCTTGCCAATGCAAGAACCCGCCTTGACCACTCAGGCTGCGCGCAAGACACCGTGGGCCCTCCTGGCTGCTCTAGACAAGAACGGTACTGCATACGGCCAACTCTACCTAGATGATGGAGAAAGCCTCGAACCCACCGAGACTCTGAATGTCAAGTTCAAGGCCGGCAAAACTCGCCTCACTGCCACGGCAACCGGCACTTGGGTTGAGTCGAACCCGCTCGCTAACGTGACGGTGATGGGTGTGTCGAGTGTGCCTTCAAACGTGACTTTTAACAACCAGCCGGTCCAGTCCTCGTCGGTTCAGTATGATGCCACCGCCCAGGTCCTGTTTGTCGGCGGCTTGCAGAATATGACTGCACATGGTGCGTGGGCGAAGCCCTGGACTCTGCGGTGGTAAGATGTGTCAGAGAAACAGTGTATGGCTGCGCGATCAAGGTTAAGTGCTTCCATTCGGGCGTCCGACGAAACTTTGTACAGGTTGATATGCATTGACCATGTCTTTTACTCTTCTATCTACTGTACTTGCAGTCAGCTATACTCATTTCCTCTTTGTGAACAAGTCAGTAGCCACACGTTACTTTAACTAGTAGTTATTCAAGCCTGGATAGCTCCGGGGAACGACAGGTAGTACCTGGGAGCGTTGGTTACTACACACCAGAGAGGCCCTCTACGACCACCTGTCTAAAAAGCCTAGTGGTGCGCCCAGGCATATCCTTCACAGAAAGGAAAAATAGAAATAGAAATAAAAAAAGTAAGAATAAAACACTAAATGTGACGAGCCGGATCTACAAGCAAAGCAAGATGCGAAGCAAGTGAGTACTTCATTCAAGATACTAAAGACGGGGAAGAAAGAAAGGAAGCAAGATCTGGCGAGCTCTCTGAGAAAGCCAATGAAACCTAGATCAACGCAAACAATGCAAACCCGACTTCTTCTCGCTTAAGCGAGGCAAACGATTAAGCAAAAAGAAAGCAAACAAATCTGACAGATCTGGCATGCGACATCAGGTCGTGACAATAGCCAAGAAGTGGCAGAGGAAATCCGCTAGTTACCTATGTTGTTGTAACTAGGTAAAAGATTAAACTTTCCTGAAATAGGGGTTTAAAATGGCAGAACTTGCAGAAGTCATAGGCGGTATATAAAGCGGTGTAGTCCAGTCCCACCGTATGTGCTAACTCCATATGGAAGTTTTTTAACCGGCAGCCGTCGCCATAATCTGGGGGTGTCCGGGCCGGGAGATGGGCCGGAAGGGTAAGCCGAGTCATTGTACAAACGTAGGTATCTTTTGTATGACTTCACCATAGAAAAGAGACATGCATACGTCATAGGCACAATATGTTGCTGTTTACAACCTTTACTGCATGTATCTTCCTCAATCCTCTTGTTATTGCAGCGCAGTTTATTGTGGCAATTTTGATTCATACAACATAGGTGACTGAAAACCCTTCTTCTCAATTCTATGTATGTAACCGTTCTATCTATAGACGGTGTAAGTGGAAAATGTTGGGACTAATTTGCCATCCAATCATGTGATGGTCCCAGAAGGCGTGCTTGTTTGTTGGGTTTGTTCCCGGTCACCTGAGAAATCACCTGAGATACCAGAAACGACTAGAATGCGGGGAACATCCGGGCCGAGCAGCCAATTGGAGAATAATGCCTCAAGCGTGCAGTGGCAATGACTTCATTGCCTGCAATTTCTGCCATTCCTCTAAATAGAATAACCTATTAGGGGAAAGGAAACGTAAATGTTTCCAGGGGTCACTTGATCCATTTGCGTGATATTACCTAAAATTTCGCTTTGCGTCGGGGATATGCTAACTCGATTCGGCCATGCCTTACGTTGGATGATCAAATCTGAGTCTAGAATCCCATCTTTTTACGTGATTTCACAAGGATCGCCAAGGGATTCCATCCAATTTTCGATCTCATGCTGGCAACGCAAGTTGGGGTTGGACCGGATGGCGTTATAATGATCTACCCGTGGAACTCCCCCGCAAAATCTTCCAGGGTTTATAAAGGGATAAGGATTCCCCGGACTTGAGAGCCAACAGTACAATTCAATTCCAAGGCTTTTATCCCGCTTTACTTCCTCGGGTACCTTATTCCAAAAAAAAGGAACTACATTTCCATATGTGAGTAATGCAAGTACCTCCCTACACCTGACAGTTACTTATACAAACCTTAGTCAATGATCCAGGGTCAACCGTCCTTCACAATGACTATCCAATTCGAGCGCTCATCAAAGGGCTGGAAGTGCGAACAATGCGGACTCCCCGGAGTGCGTCTATCCACAAACTCAGGCTCAGCGTACTACAAATGCGTCCCATGCAATCGCTCCTTGGGCCCTTGCCCTTGCACCACACCCGGAGCCAGAACCACCTCGACGTGTCCGTGTGGTGAAAGCGATGCCGAGTCATCAGGGGAGGATGAGGTGCCTCGCGGTCTCTCCATGATTTCTTCGAAGAAGCAAACATTCAACCCACACAACCCGAACCCAGGGTTCGAGGAGGACTGGGAGGCCAATTGCTCTCCGGGCTTCATGGTCTCGAGATTCAAGGCCCAAGGCCGGGAATTGCTTATGTGGCCTTGAAAATCATGCATTTTGGGATTTTGGGAATAGCGAGCATTGTTTAATTTACCAAGTGTTTACACTCGATCGTTGCCTCTCAAGGCGACGCTAGGATTCTCTCGAGTAAAAAGTTCATATATATCACTAATAAGTTTGAGATTACAATGAAGAACCCTTTAGGTATCTACCTATCAACAGAGATCAGAAATCCACGAATGCAGACATAGACCAGTAAGAGTTAAATGTAATTCATTAACTATCTATTACGACTTCGGTGCGATCAGTGAGGGCAAATGAAGTCTTATATTCGTATTGTGTACAGGTTATATATCTGCTGTCTTGTCGCCTTGTTCCACAGATACTGTTGGGGTTATAGGCACATCAGCGCATTCAACTTGAATAACATGATGCTCAATCTCCTTGTCAGAAACCCCAATCACAACTGCACTTAATTGATGGCCGTATAAACACCCCGAGTCCAGTCCAATCCCATACTTGCTTCGCTGTAAACGACGCTTTGCATCGTGTCCAAATATCACAGTAGTTCTGGATGTTTGCATCTCTTGCCACCGGTCCCATTCCACAATCCAGCTTTCTTCTCCAGAAGCTTCAGCCGGTATCAATCCATCCTTATCGCCCGATCCACAGACAAGGCTCCGCATATGCATTATAGCATGTGGATCCTGCTCTTCAAGTGCGACACTAGGCACGAGACCCGCATGTACGACAATTAAAGTGTCGCCGAGGGAGGATGTTGGGACACGAGGTAGTTTGACACGCAAGATCAAAGGCAAAGCAGCAAGCCAGTCGAGCTGGTGCTTTGAAAGCACCGATGCCGTATTTCGCGATGTAGAAACGCCGGTATTTGCAGCACGGCCGCTTTTGTCGGGAATCTCGGCATCTCGAGCATTATCCCCGGGTAGCTCGGTTTCGGAATTCTCAGGTACGGCAGGACTGCCTGTCAAGCTTGTGGGATGTACTGGACTATCCTTAGTGGCGTGGATGTCCGCGGCCGCGTTAAGAACTGCATTTTCGTGGTTGCCTCTCACGGCACTGGCGTCTAGCTTCATAGCCAGGTCGATGACACCGGCGCTATCGGGTCCTTTATTGACTAGATCGCCAACTAGTATCAGATGATCTCCTTTGTTTTTGTTGAAGCTGACTTTGTCTAGGAGGGCCTCGAGGGACTTTCTCATCCCGTGTATATCGCCTACAATGGCCAGGCGTCCACTGACAGGGCCATTTTCAGACGATGATGGGAACGGAATGTGGTTGTTTGGTAGGTCTGAAATGAAGGTGGTGATTGGAAATATCTTGTCGGAAGATTTTGTAGGCATCTTTTAGACTTGAAGCATGTGTTTAGTTGGGAGAAATGACGTCCGTTATATAATAACCCAATGCAGACTAGCGTGTTTCTGGTTCGGGCCGTCTCGTAGCCCTAGAGTTCCGAGGTTCTATATTTTTGCTTCTTTATCCAACTACGCATCTAGGCAAGAATCTCGCTTTACCTCACATTCCATTCCTTTGCTTTCCTTCCTAACTTTTCGGAATCACATATTTCTGTTTTGGCAGGCTGCTTTCGATACTGTTCGTAATTTCGGGATACAGCAGCTGAATGTCCTGCCCGCAACGCCGCTTACGTTAGTCAATGATTCCTCCATGTGCTATCTATCTACCTATCTAAGAAAGTAAGGAGACCGCAGACCACGACAGTTGAGAATGCATATAGTCACTTACGTTGATTCAACTACGAATCAAATGATGGATATCCAACTCAATATACGCAGTCCTGGGTGAGAGTGGTACATTACGGTAGAGAGTGTATAGTCCTGGGAAAAGGCGTTTGCAGGAGGACCATGCTGGGAGAAAGTACGGATAAGTACGGATATGAGGTGTATGATGACCAAGAGATTGCTTTACAAGGTAGTATGCACGTGGATGAGTGTGACTTGAATGCATATGCGGTGCAAACGGGTACATCGATATAGTCCAGAATACGGGTCTACATATCGGACTTGTTAAATCGTACACTTATTTTCAGTATTCTATACTCGATTTTTTATGCACAGAATGTCAGCGATTAACATAGAAAGAGGGTGGCTACGAATAACTAATCCCTAAAAAGAGACCACAGAAGATTTCTCAGGTGGGAGCTGTCTGGAATGCCCTTCTTTGTAAAAGGTAAGCGCCGTAAGCAATGTGCCAAGGCGAGTTGGAGATATTTCTCAACTGTTTTGAATATTTCGATTCTTTACAGGGCCAAAGGGGCCCAGAATCCATGTGGCCAAGGGGTAGGTCTATATAAGTGGCCCAACTCTATCGAGGCATGACGCTAATGCCGTTGAGATCGGCTATTTTGTACGATTTCCTAGGGGCGCAAAGAGATTGTTTCAAGAATTGAGAATTCTCTGAGATGCATGGTTCCATTTCAAATTCACGTTCTATCTAACGTTGAAATTGAGGATATGTTAAGTTGATTTGTCGCTTTATAGATCTCAACTTGTATCTACCTAATTAATACGGAACTTACCGGACCCTCCGATTGGAACGTAGTGGCACCAAAGAATTGCATCTTGGACGAAGTGATTCAACTAAGATTGCATCCCTTCACCTAAAGAGAATATCCGCAAATCAACGGACTACATCTACCGCGAGGCGTTTCTTGGCAGTCGTTTCATCTTTCCCATATTCTTCCGGACCGATCCTCTTCAATTTAATCTACCATTTGCTCGACTCCTTATTGGTCCGATCTGGGACGTAATGGGGTTTCCATTTTGCTTGGCTTCGTTTACCCTCCCCCGCTAGTGGTTCGGTCATCTTAGGCGATCTCCAGCCTTATACCTACGATTCCATATGTAAAAAAAGTGAAACAGCTCGATGCAGGCTATACGCCAAATGGTTCTGACCCGTGTCTCTACAACTATAAGTACCGGACATCTACTCACGATGTCCCCATTCTACCTTCACTATCCTTCAGTCTCTCCTTTTCCTGACACTTGCTGGATTCAAGTTGTCTATCCGTTCCTTTCTACACGATTCACTTCTTACACTCCTTTCAACTTAAAGCTTTTACCAAAATGATGCACTTTCCCCAAACTTCAGGCTGGCAGGTCCTACCGACCAAGGGAAAGGTGGTAGTATCCTGTGTTCTGGGGCTCTTCTTCCTCGCCATCGGGATGAACCTCCAAGCTGAACTCGGAGCTGGACACAACCAGAAGAAGAACCTGAAACGCGATACCACTACCACCGACGACGCCATCTGGCAACCGGCAGCCGGAGTCAAATGGCAAATCCAACTCATTGACGCCGTCGAAGACACCACCGTCGACGCCGACATCTGGGACATCGACCTCTTCGACAACACCGCCGAGACAATCACGACTCTCCAGGCCAAAGGCCACAAAGTTATCTGCTACTTCTCTGCGGGCACGTACGAAGACTGGCGCCCAGACACTAGCAAGTTCGACACCGCAGACCTCGGCAGCAAGCTCGATGAATGGCAAGGCGAACGCTGGCTCAATATCAAGTCGAGCAGCGTTCGCGCGATCATGAGCTCGCGGCTGGACATGGCGCAGCAGAAGGGCTGCGATGGTGTTGACCCGGATAATATTGATGCGTACGGCAACGAAAATGGGCTTGGGTTGACGGAGGCTGACTCGGTTGATTTTCTGACTTTCTTGGCGTCTGAGGCGCACTCCCGTGGCATGTCGATCGGGTTGAAAAACGGTGGTGATATCATTGGCGCTGTGATTGATAAGATGCAGTGGTCCGTCAATGAGCAGTGTGCGGAGTATAATGAGTGTGAGGTCTATGCTGCATTCACTGAAGTCAATAAGCCTGTTTTCCATATTGAGCATTCTGCGGAGACTATTGAGTCTGATACCTCTGATGATACCTCCGACTCGGCTGCTGAGACTACCACTGCCACTGTTGCTGCTATCCCTGCTGCAGCAACTGGCACAGACGCCGATGTCACCGATACCGGCAGCGTTGATAGTACCACCGACGCTGACGCTGACACTGACGCCGATGCTGATGATGACGAGGAGGATGAGGATGAGGAGGATGAGGAGGATGAGGATCAGGAGGATGAGGATGAGGAGGATGAGGAGGATGAGGATCAGGAGGATGAGGGAGCCAACGCCGCTACCCCCAAGGAGCAAAAACACCGATACGGTCACGGTCACCACAAGCTCCGAACCAGAGCCGTTCTCCCCTCCACGTTGAAGACATCGGCCTGCAACGCAGCCAACGCCGACAAGTTCTCGACTGTCATCAAGAACATGGACCTCGATGCCTGGGTTGAGTATTGCTAGATCAATACATTGCTGTCTTGGTTCGTACGGGAATGGCTCAATTCGCACGTCTGTTGGAGTTGAGGAATGACTGTCGCTATCGTATACGGTTCGAAGAGAGAGCCTAGAAAATATGCAATAAACAATTATATTATATAGGCAATGCCCCTGTCTTTGTGGTTGAACCATGTGCACGTAAACTTTGGTAGTGGCCTTGTTCTACACTGTGAACAGCGATGCATACCTGAGGTCATCTTGCCACTCAACTCATCTTCTATAGAAAGATTCGGAAGAGGCATCTCTTAACCAGGAACGCCTTTTTTTTTATTTTTCTGCTACCTTCTCAACTGCAAATCTACCTTGAAAACACCAGTGATATGGAATAGGCCGTAACCCCGCGCCAGAACACCATCCCCCTTAGACACAGAAATCCTCAGAGACCATGAACTTCTCATCCCTAGCATTTGTGGCCTTGGCAATCACAGTAGCATCTTGAACCTCACACCCCCTCAGCACCGATTCACGACCAATCTGAGCTCGTCGACCGATCACGCATCCGGTCAATTCAGCCCTGGTCTCAACGACAACGCCCTCCATCAAAACACAACGCATGATACGGGCAGCACCAGCAATGTGGCAATTTGCACCAATGACACTCTCCTTGATAACAGCACCAGCTGCAACAATCACATTCTCGCCAAGGAGACAATCTTTCTTTGTAACAGTGCTAGGCGAAGCCACGCCCTCGGGGTAGGCAACTTTATGGGCGTGTGCAAAAGGAGACGCATTCTTGCGGCCGACTTCCTCAACGGATGGCAGTTTTGCCAGGAGAAGGGAGGTTGAAAGAAGGACACCTGTGTTGTCGACTCGTCGGATGAACGGGGTCGATCCTCGGTGGACGTAGGCTAGCATGTGCGGCATTTCAATAGATTGATAAAACTGCTCCGGCTGTACATCGGAAGAGTGGCTTGAGTGGCTTCTGGTCGTGCTCATGTCCCTGAGGTCGATTACTTTGTCGACGAATGCACCAGTATGAATTTCGGGTGTGAACAATCCACTCTCCTGGGCGGGAGTCGTGTCTTGGTTGAAATTCTTAGTCAGACCTAGCTTGTCACCGAGACCTTTCTGCCATGCCGACTTGGCCCAGTTGCCGACGAAGTCCTCGCTAATGGATTCCAGTTTGCGTTGCTGGTGGACTAGATGTTTGACCCAATAGGGGAAGACATAGATGTGGGCATCGCGGAAGGTGTTGAGTATCCTGATGCGCGGGCAATTCTGGACGAGGGAATGGCGAACGAGCAGGCTTTTGTCTTTTTTTATTTTTTCCTTGATTGTGGTCATCGGCATAGACATGAGGAGCTTGGATAGACCGAATCGTGGAACTGTCGGTCTCTCGGGGCCGTGGATAACGGGTGCTTCGTTCTGCTGAAGAGGTGCGATGGCTATGAAATCAGTTGCTTCTTCCGGGACGCTCTCCTCTCGATCCTTTGTCTGGTAATACACGGCGAGACCGCCGGACCGAGATTGCAGCTGACGATCGAAGTAGGAAGTGGTTGGAGGGGATGCATGGCGAACCCCTTTAGGATCGCTGCCCTCGTCGACATACTGATTGGCAATCCACGCCTCGAGGATTAACTCTCCGGGGATTTCACAAACGAGGTCACAGGGAAGAAGGAGGAAATTTTTGGTGATACATTTCTGTACTTCGGGGAGGCGGAGGAGCTCGGCGGTTCCCATTGTCATCTCAAGGTTCTTCGGTGCGACAACTGAGACTGAGGGTGAATAAAACGATGTAAGGTACGGGTTTTGGTCTAAAGCGGTCCGAAGGGGCTGGAAGGACAGTGGGGGGGGTGATCAATGTGATATCTGAGATATAGTTAGCCAATCCGTTTCAATGGGACAAGGCAGTGAGAAGATTTGGACTCACCCATGACACCTGATCGTCTGCAATAGTCAATGGCGTAGAATACCATGGGTCTGTTTGCGACTTGAATGAGGCACTTTGGATACTCCTCGGGCCTGGAGGTGAATGTATTGAGTGAACCTCCAGGACCACACAGGATGAGGGCCTGGAAGTCCATGGGACCCGCGTGTGGCATGGTGGGCAGAGTGAAGGTTGAAGCAAGTAAGATCAATAGGTCTGTAAGCTGTAGCTTGCTTTGGTGTGAGCTCTCAAGTGTGAGATGGGAAGGTTGTTGAGAAGTTTGTGAGAGGAGAGACGTGTTGAAAGGAAGAGCTGGGGACAGCTATGCCAGGCAGTAAATCACGTAGTTGAGACAGGTCACGAGAGAGTCTGAAGTTGTTTGCTTTGAAGTTCAAGTCTCTTCGTTCACAATGTTTGACTACGTTCACCTTTTGTTGGCCTCAGGATGCCTGGTTTCAAGCAGACACCATAAAGGACTGGAATAAAGTAAGATAAAGAGGGAAAGGAACAAACAATTATGTGCGTTAATCAAGTAAATGCTGTGAATGATAGATTCGTCTTCATCGTATAAATCCTATCGGTCACACAACCTAGAGTAAGGATTCTCTCCTAAATCATCATGGACCATCTTCTACTCCAGCCTCTAATTCATTCCTTCGATCCTTCCGCCAGACAAGCCACCACGAAGCCAGAATGCCCGAGATGGCCGCACACAGGAAACAAAGACAGATAACATAAGACACTCGATACGTCGGTCCAAATACCGTACTGTACACATGAGGCCCAACAATGCCACTGAACTGAGCCATGGCATTCGTCAGCCCGATTCCAACGCCCACAGCCACTGTACCCTCGAGCGCACGAATACGTTCTGGCCAGATGACAGGGTATGCAGAGCCGGCACAGGCAGTAGCTACAACCAAAGCGAGGTATTTGACGACGGAGTTTGGGACTGTGATTAGGATAATGTAGCAGATGATTATTGTGCTTTCGACTGTTTTTGCTATCAGTAGGGACCTTATGCGCAATTGGCAGGATTCATGCTTACTCGCAACAGCGGTGGTCCAGGGTCTGATCCATCCTTTGTGTAGCAAATACCCGAGGGTATTCAAGAAGAAAAAGCATGCGACGTACGGAGGCTATTCGTTCCGGGCCCGGTTAGATTGGTGCGTTCCCTTTGATTGAGCCCAACTCACAATATTCATCAGCTGTGATAAAGCGGTCGTAGTAAAACCAAGCTCGTAGATAACAGTAGGCAAAGCGTAATTCACTCCAAATCCGCCAATACCATGCCCGATCCAATAGACAGTGAATGTGTACAGCGTTGGAGTAGAAAGGAGCGCCTTCGTATCCTGCCAGCTCCAGCTTTTGTCTTTGCCGGAAGGAGCTGAAGAGGATAGACGGCCCTTGAGAAAGTTTCTCTCCTCTTCGGACAACATGCGGGCGGTCTCTGGGTAATCTGGAAGGCCGAATAATGCTACCACAGATAGCACGATTGCCGGGAGTCCTTCGATAATAAACAGCCATCGCCAGCCTGATAACCCACCAGCTCCATTCATAAAGCTTATGGCGTATGCCAGCAGCCCACTCAATGCGCCAGACACCTGACCAAGAGAGTAGAAGAGAGCTATTCTCCAACGCAACTCAGACGGCTTGTACCAAAATGCCATATGGTAGAGCACAGAAGGGTAGAGCCCGGCTTCAGCCATTCCAATTGCAAACCGTACACACATCATCCCCGGAAAGTCCTGTGCAGCACCGGCAGCACAGGCGCAGACACCCCAGGACAAAATCAGGACGAACATCCATCTCGAGGGCGTGATTCTCTTGAGAAGGATGGTGTTGGTGGGCTCGAAAATGAGGTAGCTGTAGGAGAAGATGGACTGTGTCCATGCCCATTGCGAGGAGTTAAAATTCAGCTCTTTCTTTATTCCAGTGCCTGCTTCTAGGTTGATGATGGCGGCATTGGAGTAGTTATTCGAGTCAATGACTCGGAAGATGTACACAATCGAGTAAAAGCCAACGAGCCAGAAATCTATCTTTCGCATCACCTTTTTCTCAACCTTGGCATTGTATTCGCTTTTTGAATTCTTGCCATTGGTCTCATTGGGCGGAGTTGAAGGTATACAGGAAGTCATTACTTCCAGTTCGTCACGCTTATCCAACCCCATGTTGTCGATTTTCGGAGTCCGTTCGATGTAGGATAAATTGCTTTGTATAACTTCACCTTGATTCTTAAGTGTTACTTGGGCCCCTCCATCCTTGGCGGCGAGGGATGTTAGGGCAAGGTGCCATGATAGTTTGAATCACGACATATCCCCGCCAAATATACGTAGTGCGGGAACGTCTACCAACTTGCTTGATTGAACCTTGATTGCTCATTATTCCTTCAGATTGCGGAATGCATAGTCTGGAAAACCATGATGATGGAGAATCAACGAATGATATACCGAATCTGGGAATACGAGAATGCCTCGAGCTGGTCGTGACTTCGGCGTGTTAGTCAGGGAACTCAGCGGTGGGAGTCTATGAAAAGATGGTTTGGCAGTCCTAGTTATTCCTGGTAAGGACGACTTACCCATGCATGGGTTTATTCACCACGGTTCTTCCCCCTGGGCACTGCGTTCCACAGTTCTCTATGTAGCTGCCATTGGAGCTCAATTTTTTGAAAGGGCTATCTGTAACTGCCATACGATCAATTCAAACCATCAATAAAAGGCAGAAATATCTAAAAAAGGGAAGTTGCATCTAAGGGCATTCCTGAAAAAGATATAAACGATGACATACTCTACTCTCTCAGGCACGTTCCCACACATCGAGCCGGGGACGTAGTTCACAGTCTTATTGTTCCATCGTACTAAGTCAGGGTTTTACTATGACTATGACTTGACCCCATTCACGGCACGATAATGCCGTTGCATACGTATAACGCCATCCTCAGCGACCATGATACCATAAGCCCCGCAGTATGGCACATACTACTCACAACAAGAGTACATTGTAGATCCCAGGTCTTATTTTAAATCAGGTATTTAAGTCCGGTCTTCTAGCCTAGAATATATTCCTGATTCATCGCTATTGCTGTATATCCTAAACATTCCAAACATGGCTCCATCCGCTATGGAAGAAGAAATCCCAATCAAAAAGACGACCATTAAACCATGGATCCGACCTGCGCCTACTAATGAAAAGCTTGATTGGGCGCCGCTAGTCGAGATTGATCTTTCTCGCTTCGACGAATCCGGCGGAAAAGAAGAGCTTGCAAAGCAGTTATACGATGCCGTGACACGAGTGGGGTTCTGGGTAGTTGTCGGACATGGACTCGACGACGAGCGAATTCTACGCCAATTCAGCATCGGAAACGCATTTTTCAAAGAGAACATCGAGGAAAAGCGAAGCTTCGAATGCAATTTTGCCGAAGGCGAGTATTTCGGCTACCGTGAAAACTCCAGGTGGATTGGAGACACGGGCGTGAAAGACAATATAGAAATGGTACAAACATATCCATCTACATAACAGATTGAATCTAGCTAACTTGTGCAGCTCAATATCCCCAAAGCCATTCCTGAATGGGATGACGTTCCTAAACACAGAATCATCCATCAAAACTACGACGAGATTTCCAGCTTCCATCGAGATCTCTTTGACAAGGTTATTCGCAAGCTGTTTGTCTTGATAGCGATTATCCTGGAATTACCGGAAGACCGCCTAGTCCAATCCCACGCTTATGACAGGCGTTCCGATGACCACTTGCGCTATATGGTCTATAACACGCGCACTCAAGAGGAATGGGATAGGGCACAGGCATATACTAAGGGCGGTCACACGGACTTTGGTAGCTTGACGCTGCTCTTCTCGCAGAATGTCGCTGGCTTGCAGATCCGGGCTCCGGATGGGGAATGGAAATACGTGAAGCCTGTTGAAGGTGGGATTACGTGCAATGTTGCTGATACGTTATCGTTTCTTACCAATGGCAAGTACTCACTTTAGTTATCTCCAGTCATCCCGGAGAGTTTTGCTAATGTATAACCACAGGCCTTCTGAAATCGACTATTCATCGTGTCGTTACTCCTCCCAGAGATCAGATCCATATCCCTCGTCTTGGGTTGCTCTACTTCTGTAGACCAGGTGATGATACCGTGATGAAAACTGTGCCCTCGCCTTTGCTTGAGCGTCTTGGTCTTCTGACTGAAGAAGACAAAAACCAAAGTAACCCTGCACCCACGGGGACTGAGTACGTTCGAGCTCGGGTTCGAGATGTTCATCATAAGACTGTGATTGATCGTCGGGAGAACACTTCGTTTGAGTTCAAAGGACTGAAAGTGCCAAATTATTATCAGTGATAGACTGGCGGTGTTGGGTTGTGAGGATTTAGGCGTAGCAAGTCGTATCTCGTAGCTATCGCTGATAATGGTGAGGTGGTGATAGTATCAGGAGTCGAGAAGCAACTAAAAGGTGCAGCTGGTGACCGGTTTTTGTTACTTCTTCGCCTATGCATCACGTTCTCAATATCATACGCGGCATCATCTTCAAAGAGACTCACGTGGCCTCGAAAATCTGTACAGGTGATACGAGCATATCACATAGGGTGGAATATTACTGCCTTCTTGCCTGAGGCAGATGATTCCAATCAGCCACAGTCCCACAGTGAGTCATGTATAGAACTGTAAGAACCTACCTCAATGTATGTTTAAATGGTGGGGAACACAGGGTTGTTGGTGGGTATGATCGTCGCAACTTGACTAACGTGGGGTAGCCTCATGACTGGACTATCTAGCAATTATGCTTGATGAAATACTACTATGTCTCAGTGTGCAAGACTTATCTATTCTATAATTATTTTCTTGGAATATGGTTGGTTTTTCCAGTAAGACATTCAATATTTCGTAACGCGTGCAAAGTATCTAGGTAATTCCAAGAGTGTCAAAAGAGTGTCAAAAGAGTGTGAGGCTGACAGCCTTGTCCCGAAAAGGGCGCATTTCAATATCAAAGACAAAGGAAAATTGGCAAATCGAAACCATCGAGACAAGCTTCTCCACATGAAAAATGAGTCACAGTAACAACAGCCAATAAAGCGTGCAGTAAAAGGAACAAAAAGTACATGCATAAACACAGCGACTTTCCGCATCTGTCATTGGCCAATGTCCCCACACCTGCATCCTCCTTCGGGGAGAACACCAGTAACGGAGCTTGGCCAAGCCTGCAGATTCTTGCGTACAATCAAAGCAATTGCTCGAGTCACAATCAGGGGTCCGAGACTGGGGAATCCCGCAAGTCCAGAACCCCGAAGTGCACTCGGGTCAAAGATCAAAGCTGGAAAAACAGAAAAGTGAATTTCCGAGGGCGCATCCAGGCAGGCCCTATCAATCCAGATCATCAAAGACTAGGAGGGTATGCCGATAATGTGCTAATTCCACATTACCGGCGAAGACCGTCTTGCGGTCAACTGGGGGGGTGGGCAATCAATGCCCATCGCGAGTGAATTGGAGCTTCTTCAAAGCGATTGGGGTGGGATGGGTGTATGGTCATAATCAGATAAACCAGAGTCGAAATACATTGCCAGGTACGTCGCCGAGTACGTTGCCAGGTATACGTTCAACGGTGCTTGGGGGAGACCTCGACGTATCGGCGAGGAGTCTCGTAGTGCCGCTCCACACGCTCCTGTCGGTCGACGCCGTACAAGGAGCCACGGCTGGAGGATGGACGGCTGGGAGAGCCACCGGGCGAGCGGTACATGATGGAAGTAGGGGAGCGAGAAAGGCGAGGGGCCCTCTCAACGAGCTGGTAAGCCTCGGGGGACATGGAGCGAGGACGAGTCTGCTTGCCACTGACCCGGCGAGCTGGGACAGGGTAGGTCCGGTCGTAGCTGGTGGACTGGGTAGACGGGACGACGTGGAAGGGCTTCTGGACGACAACGGCCTTCTCGCGGATGCGCAGGCCTTGTTCGAGGGCTGTGAAAAGCTCGCGGGAGGCGAAGGCGTCCCGGGGCAGCTTCACCCGTGTCGACTTGCCGCTCTCAAAGTCCACAGTAGAGAAGTGCTTGCCGCTTTGGCTGAAGATGTAGTTGCGGAGAGTGCGGGCGCGGGTGTTGCCCGATTCGCAGAGTGCAAGGCCATCCTTGTATGTCTGGACAGCGTGGGAGCAGAAGCGGCAGTGGCTGGCATGACGCTCAAAGTCGTCGACCACCAACTTCTCGTCGTCCTGGAGGTCACGCACGACGGCGAGAGGATCTATTATGTCGATTGGGGCAGGCATTGTGTTGGTTCGGCGTAGTCCAAGTAGACGTCGTGTCAGACTAGGACGGCGAAGAGGTCTTTCTCTCGAAGTTAAGTGAGTCGCGGGGTCAACAGTGTAAGAGGTCGAGCGGTAGGGCGACACCGTGACTGATTTATTGGGGGTCACGCGAAGATAGTATATGATCACCGTATGTAGATGATCGGATGTGAAACCCAAGTGTGACAATGGATAGATGTGAAATGTCAAGTGTATGTCAAATGTGTGTAGACTGAGGAAGATATTCTGAGAAAAGGGAGGGGCACTCGACAGTTATATACTATGCGGGCATCATGCAGGCTCTATAGATGGCGCTCTGGAGCCTGGAGGGTCTGGTGTCCAGTGGGGCCTTAGGGATCTGCAGTACCTCCATAGTACTTAGCGCATGACGCTAGACACACGGGAAATCCATGTACTATTCTTGTCACCTTTATCCTGTATAGTCTGTGGCTAGTGAGGCTGTGCTTTGGCCTCAAAGACCGCCATATTCGCGCCTGTCGTCCCCCTGATTGGCCCAAATCCCCCGTTTGACGGTCAAGTTGGCCATGCACTTCTTCAAGCTATTTCCCACTTCCCTTTTGGTCCCCCGACTCTATTTCCCAAGTTATTATTATTATTTTGTAGCCTTATTCCCATGACATCAACCGTCTTACTCGGTAAACTCGTTTTATTACGCATGTCATTCACCTGTTTAGTATCGTGTGGCTTACGTTTCTCGTGTTCCTGCGCCATGACAAGGGTCCCGTGCTCCCCCCTGAGAACAGGCCTCAGGTTCGCGTCATTTGCAACCCTTTCGACTTGACACTCAGAAATAGAATCTCAAGATTCAACCAGAGCCAATACACTCAGAAGGAGGTATTTGATCGCAGGGTTCCCACCCACCCCCTTCCCCACGCTCATAGGCTCCCACAACCGCCGCATTGCGATGAGCGCCTACCGAGACAACTCTGGAACTCCCAAAACCACCTCGCTGGGACACCGATCGCTGTTCTCTCGTTCCATAATTGGAGGTCCTCGAGCGTTTCAAATTATCTAAGAATAGTGCGCTAGCTCGGATTGTTTTTTTTTTTTTTTTTTTTTTGGACCCCAATATTGCGGATTCGTATCAGCCTCAACTACCCCTCTCAGCGGCAAGCCACGACGTAAACAATAGCTCTCATCCAGTGATTTTTTTCACTCTATCCCTAATGAGGGATGACTGCTCAGCCTCAGCCACTAATCTCACTATCTCGGATTCATGATTCGATACACCAGCCACTGATGTCTTCTTTCTCGGAAACTACTTACTCGCAATTTCCTTTTGTCGCTGCGCCGCCGGCACTCAAGCCAAGGGTCCCGATTCGATCATGACCTTGTTTCGATCTCGCTCTATGTCTTCAATTAACGTCGCTTGACGCGCACGTCAGGGTACAATTTCTTCAATGCATTTCGCTCCCTCCCCAGGCATCAGTACGCCACATTGTTGATACCAAGAGGCCCGAGCCTCTGATTGCGCGCGACAACCTCGAAAAGACAGGTTGTTATTCTTGCATTGTACTGTTTCATCGACCGCCGACGCACTGTTTATTCAAGGATTGTTACGATATACCCCTCATGCCAACATATACCCCCCGAGCCATTCATTGTCCTATACTAACTACCGACCAAATCATGACCTAACTAACCCTACTTCAATGGCCAATATCAGCTCCATTAGGGCAACGTCTTTCAACAGCCCAGCCGGGCTAGCTCAATCGGTAGAGCGTAAGACTCTTAATCTTAAGGCTGCGGGTTCGACCCCCGCGTTCGGCTATTCCTACAAACAAAACTTGAGATTTCTTCTTTTTTTTTTTATTCGCTGTTGAAAATTCTGCTTGAGCCTCCCCGGCTCATACTCGAAGCTGACTGGCTGCTGTAGCCATTGAGGTCCACTAGTGGGTCGGACAGACGTCGGGATGCTTGACTGACAGGCAAATCAGAAGATAATGTTTTTGCCTGCATGGATATCCTACGCATGACCAAACAAACTGTACGTTGCTAAATCTCAGGCAGTCATGCAGGAGAACTCTTCAACATGTATGACTCGCAAGCTGAAATCCTGGCCATGTGTGGCTTGACTAGGCCCGAGCGCAAGGCAGAGAACGCCTTGTGCAGATAAGGGCTTGACAAGGTTTGTCCTTCAGCTGGACATGGGTCATTGGATATTATACTCCGTAGTGTATGTGGGCATTGACTTCACCTTTCCTGGAAGTAAGCACGCTATGGTTCCATGAATCATCATCATCTCGGGCTTTTGTGGTGAGAACTTGCAAGACAACTGCCAAGATATATATTCCTGAGCTGAATACTACATAAGTGGCTGCACCATCAGGCCGATTTTATATCGTAATCTTTAATCTACTCACATATACTTACTGATTCTGATCCATCTAGACAGAATATGCCCCCCACTGTTCACCCGGCTTCGGAAGATCCAGGGAGGAGTACAGATCTAGTCCAAGTCTACCATATCCCACCCCAGCATGGCAGCCTATAACGGACTACAACTCCGCGTTGAGAGAAAGACGTCGACAATATTTGCCACCTAGGCTGATTTCAACAGCCTGACAGCTTGTTTCAAGGTTCGCTACCCCTCAATCTAGTTCTTCTGCCTTGGGCATCGCTCTGTCCTTAGGAGTAGAACCAGTATTCGAGTGATTCACATGTTGAATCTTCCAGGTCTTTCTCTCTCTTCATTTCCCCTCTCCCGACTGTCATGGTAGCCTGACCAAAAGGAACCAGGTAGCGTGTTGCGAATCATATCACTGCTGGGAAAGGGGATATGATCCACCATGTGGACGGCAGCCTTGTATATTTGACAATGAATGCCAATTTGGATACAAGGCGTAAGAGTACAGCGGGCCGCTATGCCTGATTCCTCTTGATAGCCACAAAATTTCGGTGAGGTTCATTATCTACTAAAGGCAGAAACCTCTAAGGATATGTACATAGGCTCACGGATGATAAAGAAAAGACGTCGGGGTCACTTAGAGGCTATGTGGCCCCTGTCTATTTGCTCCCAGACTATGTAGTCATAGACCCACACAGGTAGTTTCTTCCCTCTATAGTTCACTAAGATATCCTCTAGAATACTCCGTGGTGCAGTTGAATTACATGAACCCTTGAAAAGTACCTAGGGACGGTGCGTGCAAAGGAAGTGGAAGCTACTCTCCCTCTGGACAGTAAAAGAAAACGAGCATCGATTGTGCGTGCAGATGATGCTTGCAGAGGTTAAATAGGAGTCCGTATAGAAGACGTAAGTAGGAAATGAAAGAAAATGGACAAGGAAATCTTGGGCAAAGGGGAAAGTGCGAAAAGTGCTATCATTATGTTTCCCCTCACGATGCTTGATAAAGTATGGAAACCATCAATACTTCTTCTTTCACTTCCCTCACTTATTCTTCTTCTTTTCCCTTTTCATATGTCTTCCATCTTCCATCTTCCACCCATAAGTTATGCCCTTGCAACCTCTTAAATCTTCTACGCTACCTACGGTTATAGAGGATTTCCTCGCTAGAGGAAATGTCCCGCTCCCTCTATATGACGATAGCCCGCTTTGGCGAAGATTCCTGGGGAAACCCGTCGATGAAACAAGAGCAATCACAGACTTCATCTAAGCTACAAGCCTAAGGTTAAAAAATGAGCCGCTAAACTGCCGATGAAGGCAGTCACGGACCTAAAGCCATCGACAATATTAAAGATACTTCCCCTCAAACCAGCCCGCCGCATCGAGGATGAACTCGCTACCCCCGTATCTCGGTATATCCCATTTATTCATACTGTTTTATGTCTACATATGCTAACTAAAACAGGATGCTTCTAGCAGATTATATCATTACCTTGCATCAAGCCGGTCACCTCCGAGTGAAACTCTGTTATCTTAAATTGATGTCGACGTGTTGGCCACACTTGCAATGATGAAATGCGGCACGGCGTGTAACTCCACTGGATCTGTCCACCCTACCAACAGCATGAATCGCCACTGTGAAGGATGACATAAAGTGCCTCGGATTCAATGGGGTAAGTGTTAACTATATCACACTAGGTTGACCTACTAACATAATAGATTCCTGGTGGATGTGCGTATATGCCTTGAGCCCCTCGCCCATATCCATTATATGGTCCTATTTTGGGACAGTCCCGGCCTGCCTATCGAGCCCGACCTGCTTCACTCAGCGGGCGTCCTTCTGCATGGACTGATCCGCGATCTTTTCGTTGCGGTCACTGAGCACCGGCGGGTATGGCACATGGATACTCAAGGCGCCACTCATGTAAGAATACGGTATATTCTAGTGTACATATATTCACTAACCATGCCGCCCTAGGACACGATCCGCGTATACAGCCGTTGACTCCATGCATTTTCAGTTCTGACGCAGTATCAGACGCCCATGTCACATCAAGGACAAACAGACTAGCTCCTGGCGTGGTCTAACCGGGGTATTAAGGGCGACCAAATTCTAGCGGGGGCAGAAGGACACCGATACGAGTTACTCTCGCTCCTTACCTAGACAAACCTGTTCTAGGGTGAGGAAGCGGCAGTAGGAGGCTCTCTCGGAACTGCTGCTGCATCTGGAGACTTTCTTAGTCTACGTGCCCCGTATACCGATCGCCTATACCGCGTACTCCACCACTCAATTCGCCGCTATATCGGTGCTTACGGCCTATAGGTGGTGAATCCTCGCTCTGATTTGGGGCACCTGGCAACTATGACATGGACCTAGTGATATTCGGGGCGAAGAAGCCTGCAACCTACCTGACGGCATGTTCTATTGCCTAGCATACATGGGTAAATGGACCCGAGTTACACTTCACATCCATGAATGGATATACTGGCATATATAGGAATGATCCATCATACAAGGAAACATCGACGCAAAGATGGATGATGAATCCGTGCATGGCGTTGCTACATAGTTTCGAGTGGGCCTTCATCCATCCTCGAGTGAACAGCCAGGTATAATAAACCCTCGAAGCGTACTGGAGTGTCACTAATGAACCATCCAGTGCATTATCCGAAGGAAAAAATGGCACAAGAAAAAAGTCAAGGTTGTTTCCCTTTTATACATGATCTTCGAGATTGCCGCAGCTTCTTCCATCCTGTCGCTTAACGACGACGGTCAACTCAAAGAGCTCACGGAGCGCTCACTGAGCGCACATCGCCGATCTCGAGAGCGAAAGAAGATGGATCAGGAGATATCGCGCATCCTAAATGCCAAAGAAGCTATGATAGTAGCCACCGGCCTGTATTACTACCTGTCTGGTCGAAACCAACCCCAGCGCAAGCGATAGCCTGGAGGTTCCAACATTCATCCACAACCAAGTTAGAGAAATCATCAAAGCCGCCAAGGGTTAAGAATCTCGTCTTCGTCGAGATAGGTTCCGGCTCCGCAATTTGTCAAAGACTCCGATGTACAACAAGCTTATGACGATGACGCAACAATGCAATCCTGCAGAATCACGTCGATCTGATTGTACATCCCAACTGGCGATAAGGCGAGACCAGTACTTCCACCTCTTAAAAGAAGGGTGCGATTTCGGAGACGAGGTATGTCGCTATCCAGCGACCATTCCAAAGCATACGGGATAAGCTGGTAAAGCAAAGCCTGCATTCCTCCGCTGGGGTCTGTGTCATTGTGCTCAAGCGTCCTGGCCTTCTGCAACTTCATCATCGCGATCTCAGGCAGACCATGTCCTCGGTGAGAGGGTTTCTTTTCGTCGTCATCTCTATCGCTGTCATCGTCGACGTTGACGTTAGCGAAGCGAATTGGATTGTTCAGTGATGGGATCGGATTGGCTTTTGGAGTGGGGGTCAATGGTTTAGCTGTCGCATCGAGAGGGTGAGGGTTGGTGTCTCCCTCATTGTCAGACTCCATCCATGGATGTTAGCTATACTTATATATACAAAGCAAAACGGATATGAGGCATACATCTTTTTCTACGCCGGATTACCGATCAGCTGGGCGTCACGCAAAGAAGAGATCGTTGCGAGAAGCAGCACCTCGGCCGAATACGTTGCGTTGGATGGAGCAGTCCGCGAGGCAATGTGGCTTCATAAAGTTATGGTGCAAATGGGTATCCGCCAGGAAGGAGATCTTCCCATCACGATCTTCACGGACAGCGATAATGCCTTCACTATTATGAAGAAGGACAACTATGCCAAAGCGACCAAATGGCTGGACGCGAGATATCATTTCGTCCGACATGCTGTGAGATCTGGTATTGTCTCTCTTATGCTACTTCCAAGGGAGGACAGCATCGCGGACGCGCTGACGAAGCCACTTGGACGAGAACGGTTTGAAAAGATGAGAGAGATCATGATGCATTGAGGTTTACATACATTGACAAACCTACATTGGAAAAGGATTAAAAACTGATAAAAATAAGCAGTTTTTACTATGACAGCCGGAATGGGGTCATGGTTTCTACTTTGCTTTCGGGTTGGGCCCTACGGGGGTGTGTTGTGGTAGAGACCCCACATGTGGGTCTAGGTCCTCACCCTCTGGTAGCTACCTAGATAGTTGTACTGGAAGCTCGCTTCCCTCCCTTCTCAATACAACTCTCTCCATCTGCTTCCTGAGCCTACAACCTGTAGTCTCACCAAAAAGGTAGTATGTAGATTTGGAAAATGTTGTTATAGGTTGAAAATCCCCCGATGAAAACTCTGCTTCGTTGATCTGATCCGGTCGAGGACAGTGTGGGTCCACCCTCGTGGGGCTACGATACTGGAGATACACTAGTGAATACAAGCATCGGAAAATTGGGAAGAAGATAGGTGATAATGAATGTATGGAAAGGAGGCTGTGTATGAGGCCTCCACGAACAAAGAGAATGACAAACTAACAAAAGGCTCAGTCTGCACACAAAGAGACAAAGACATCCTATGCATGTCAACACTAATCTGCACTCCTAGCCCGCGACCCTGTCTGCACGGGTAATTGTAGATGAAAGTTTGGAACCAAGGGGTCATAACCTGTTGGTCTCTACGCTATGTGGGGACCAAGGAAGCAGAGAGAAGAGAGTCGTATTGGGAAGAGAGAGAGCGAGATCCCATACAAATTATATAGTTAACTAGTTAGACTAGTCAGTTAGTTACAAACGAAGGGTTGATACTTAGAGCCCAGGTATCCATACACAACACAGGTTCTTTTGGGAACGAAACAGCGTCGCAGAATGTAGCGAGTGTCCTGGAAGTAATAACACGAAAGGACGTGGACGACAGGTTACTTTCAGCTAGCTCATTTCAAGAGTGAGGGCCATTTGGTCAGTAGAAGTGAACCAATCACATATTGTCTTCCCCAGACCCTCTAGGTCCAATGAAAGCTACTGCAGAGACCCGCTCCTACACGATGCGTTGGTGTTTCTTTCTTTCTTTCTTTCTTTCTTTCTTTCAAGTGTCTCTGAGACCGTACCGTTCACAGATTGTTGGGGGATTTTCATTCGAACAAATATTATGCTTAAGCCTGCCGTCCACATCGGCAAGCCCCTGAGCATTCCGGACCAGTGTGACTTCCCTGAAAAACCCCCGATCAAATACCTTTGTTAGTTTTCGCATTTGACCATAGTGGGCGCTGGTTTACGGAGAAGAGTCTTAGCAAATGGAAGGTTTTCTGGGATGCCGTACGAAACAATCGGTAACGAACAACTAACTGAGCTGGTACAACTACTTAACTACTGGAAGTCGCTACATGAGACCCTTACAGAAGGACAGTGGTTTCCAGGAAAAAGAACTATAACCGGCGATTGGGAGCGTAGTACGTATGGCTGCGGACGTAAATCCGCTTTGGATGTTTTGGCGGACTAAGTAAAATCAGCACCGCAGGCCGCCGGTTGCTGACAGAAGAAGGGGAGGGGGAAGATGAAAGATGCTTGGATGTTGAGTTCTCCACGCCTGGGCCTTCCTTTTCTGTTTAAAAGTGACGTTTTCCCTAGAATATACCCTTCCTCCCCCCTTCTGCCATGCTAACAATCTGCACTGCCGTAGCTCCGGAGCTACGGCGGAGGTTATCTCGGTTGCGACTAACAAACACAGGGAAGATCACCCGCTCACAATATTGCTTCGCATTTCGCAAACTAATACCCACACGGGTCACGGAGATGTCCGAACACGATGCTAAAGATCGATATTCTATATAAAAGAATTGAAGCGTTCTCATCTTTAGCGCTGTTTTACCTACACAAGCTTTTTGTTATACACTCAAACAGTAATTCGCAATGACGCGATTTTCTCATCTCGCGATACTCTACTTCACTGGCTGTGTGGGTGCAAATTTGGCCTACAGGTCGAGACCTGATCTCGCTGTCCCGGTCTTGAACATTACGATCCCAGCCACAAACGAGACTGCGGATGGGCTTATCTTCTTTACCCCCGAAAGCACCTATGCAGACGGTACCGGCCATGGACCCGCTCAAAGCGGCCCCTATATCTATACTGATAAAGGGGAGATGGTGTGGACCGGATTCGGATACGTTAGTCCCAGAAGTGAGAACTTCCAGGTGCATACCTATAGAGGACAGCAAGTGTTGAGTATTTTCGAAGGTTCACACAACTCACCAATGGGGCATGGGCATGGTCACACCACGATCCTCGACAACAAATACCGACTGCTCAAGCAGATCAAAGGCGGAGGACATAAATTGGCCGACCACCATGAGTTTCTATTTTTCAATGATCGCTCTGCTCTCTTCACTGTTTATGATCCTGAAATTCACGATCTAACCAATTACGGAGCGACTTCAGAGGATCAGCAATGGATTCTCGATAACAAGATCCAAAAGGTCGATATTGATACAAACAAGGTCTTGTGGGAATGGAGTTCGCTTGACCATGTCGACCCAGCTGGGACCAACTTGACATTGCAGAGTGGGAACGCGGGACTGGGAGTAAATTCAAGTCAAGTCTGGCATTACTTTTACATGAACGCCTTCGATGTCGACCCGAAGACCAACACCTACTTGTTATCCGCCCGAAGTATGTGCACAATCTTCAAGATAGATGGTAACACCGGCGATATCATCTGGCAACTAGGAGGGAAGCAGTCCGACTTCTCGCTTGGTGAAGGCGTCGACTTCTGCTGGCAACACGACACCAGGATGCATCAAAAATACCTACACCATGAAACAAAAGGATCCAAAGAGATCATTTCTTTCTTTGACAACTCCGCGCATGAGAACCTTGCTGGGGGCCCCGATCTGAGAACCCGTGATTACAGCGCTGGGAAAGTCGTGGAGCTTGACACGAAAAAGCGAAGCGCCAAGTTGATTGCCATGTTTCGGGCGCCGGGCGATCTGTCAGTGAGGTCTCAAGGAAATCTTCAACTTTTGCCGAACGGAAATGCTTTTATCAACTGGGGTTATGAGGGCGCCATATCTGAGCACAAGCCAGATGGATCAACTATATTCTTCACAAAGCTTGACTCGGGAAGACTTTCTCCCGGCTCAGAGAATTACCGTGCATTCAAGTTTGAATGGCATGCCATTCCCTACGAAGAGCCAGCACTGGCTGCCTTCAAAGAGTCAAATGGGACCTCTATCTATATCAGTTGGAATGGGGATACGGAGACCGCTATCTGGAAGTTCTACGAGCAGAAGAATGGGGAGAGGCCCCTACTCGGCCAAGCGAAAAGAAATGGATTCGAAACGACGTTCCGAACGGGGGAAACGCCAGCTCATGTGTCGGCCAAAGCATATGACGCTCACGGACAATACCTCGTTTCTTCGCCGGTAGTTAAAACCAAAGAGTACCGGTCCAGCCTGTATTATTGAGGTCATGTTGATCGAACATGTACTGCAAATTATCTTTTAGCTAAATAGGATATGATTTTGCTTTGCGAACCAATTCTGAATAATTAACAATACCCTGGGGGATACATCTGAGGACAATCATTTCTTCCAAGTTATCCCTATGGTGACATGCGGGTGACATGCTGGCAATTGAACACTTGGCTACGGCGCCATGCTCTTCTACCATCTCCGGTACGCAAACTGCTCTCCACCACTTTGTTGCTTTAGCCAAATAACTGCCTGGGGCGCGGGGAATTACTTATGTTCGAGACTGAATACTTCAAAACGACATCAGTTTTACTGACCTTTTTGAACGAAGGAAAAGGGGTGGGAGAAGAAGGCGCTTAGTTGTGGTAGTGTTCTTTTGGATTCTCAGCAGTACAGAAGAACCACACTCGTTAGCTTAATGACTGCCGCATTGCGGATGTATTTTATCCAATCTATGCTGACAAAATATGAACATTAGGCTAACTAGATACAAATTCCGCAAATGAACAGATCGATTGCCTCTTTGATCAAGCTTCTATGCCAGCATTCTTCTATGGTGTAACAATGTTGAAGTTCGGGTCGCCCTTGTCGAGTAAAGATGAAAAAGTGTCAAGTGCAGTCTTGTCACCGTCAATCTTGACACCTGCCTTCTCCAGAGCTTCAGGGTCGGGTCCGTACACCGCGAGCACAGTAAGCTGCTTAGCAGTCCCTGTCAAGGCCACATCGACGTTTCTAGACTGCGAAGCCGTGCTATAAATGAGCGCACCGTTCGACAACCACAGAGTGTAGATAACTTCCGCGTCGGGGACAATAACTTCGATGGTCATTTTCTTATCCCAAGCCTCCGGACCGTTAATCTGAGCTGCAAGAGCATTGAAAAGCATCTCAGGCGTGAGCTGCGACACTAGTTCAGCCGATGCTGACTGCGTAGGCGTTCCAAAACTTCCATTACGCAGCTCTGTCGTTCCAGATATGAAGAAGTTCCTCCAGGGCCCGTTCTCTGCACCATATCCTAACTGCTCGTAGACGTCGGCTAGTAGAGCTCGAGCCTCTGAGTTCTGGGGTTCGGAAAAGACAGCATGGTTCAAAACCTCAGCTGCCCACCGGAGGTCGCCGGCTTCGAATGCCTCGCGCCCGTTTTGAATCGTTTGTCCCATCCCGCCCGCGAGTTGGACGTAGCGCTTGGCCCTCTCAACAGGTGTGTGCTCCCAAAGATGGGCTGGGTTTCCATCAAACCAACCCATGTAGCGCTGGTATATAGCCTTGACATTATGACTTATCGAGCCATAGTAGCCTCGAGCACTCCACGTTTTATCAAGTGCAGGAGGTAGGGTCATCATCTCAGCAATCTCAGGACCATTGTATCCTTTGTTCAGAAGGCGAAGTGTCTGGCCATGAACATAAGCGTACAGGTCGCGCTGGGAAGTGAGAAACTCAACAACTTCCTCAACTCCCCAGGTAGGCCAGTGGTGGGATGCAAAGACAACTTCGGTTTGACCGCCAAACATGTCAATAGTCTCAGTCAAGTGCTTAGCCCAGCTATTCGGGTCGCGGACCTCGGCTCCACGCAACGTCAGAATATTGTGGAATGTGTGAGTGGCGTCCTCAGCAGCACATAATGCTTTGAGTTTGGGAAAGTAGATGAGCATCTCGGCAGGGGCCTCAGTATTCGGTGCCATCTGGAACACCATATCAATGCCGTCAATGGTTCTATTCTCGCCGGTATAGCTGATTTCGTCATTAGGCACGATGAGAGTGATGGTTCCAGTCGGGACACTCTGTCCGAGTCCGGCACCAATCTGACCTTCAGGTCCCCGGCTGAGAGCAGCACCGAACATGTACGCGGAACGTCGGCTCATGGCAGTACCCGCAAAGACGTTTTCCGAGACAGCATGCTCGAGAAAACCCTGAGGTGCAAGGACCTTGATGTCTTTTTTCTCGATATCCTCATCCGTGACAAAGCCTTTAACGCCACCAAAATGGTCAACATGAGGGTGCGTATAGATGATTGCCTTAATGTCCCTTTCAGTTCCACGATGCTCCTGGTAGAGGGCGAGCGCAGCAGCACCGGTTTCCTCCGAAGTGAGAGGGTCAATGATAACAACACCTTCATCGCCCTCTATAAATGTCGTATGTGAGAGGTCAAGCCCTCGTACCTGGTAGATACCTTGTGTGACCAGGTAGAGTCCATCCAGGTGGGTAAGCCGCGACTGGCGCCACAGACTCGGATTAACCGTGTCTGGTGCGTCTTCCTCCAGGAACTTATAGGCGTCATTGTTCCACACAACCTCATCTTTGTCATTCTTGATGATGTTGGGTTTGAGGCGGCCCTGGAAGCCCCTCTTCGCATTGACGAAATCTCGCGTATCGTTGAAGGGCAGACTCTGTTGGATTCGCTCCCGCTGATCAATGATGAATTGGCTTGCAGGCTTAGGATGCTCTATATTAAGGGCCGCTTTGTCGGGTTTGACCGCTTGCGCGAAGAAGAAAAGCAACAAGATGAGGAGCCATGAGTAATTCGTCTGCGTCATAGTGAAGGACGACTTGTCGAGTTTGCGTGAAGAAAATGACAATGAGGAAGTAGTGATGTTTCTGTCACAATGGAATGACGGGTTACAGTGGCATATATATAGATACTCGTTGAACGCACCACCAGACATTTGGCCGAACATCTCGGTAGACCTGCTCGCCGAAGCTTCGTAATGCCAAGCTGGCTATCAATCAAATCACGCATCTAGCCATCATCTCCTCATCGTTCCGTCGACAATATCGACCGGCCATGACCTTTCCTATGGATATGCCTAGCATCTGGCCCGCGCGATGGATACAGGGAGTAAGCGTGGCTATACATGTTGACGCTGATTTTCCAATCCAGTTTATTGAGAGTATTCACAATAATATCCTTAGTCCATTCTACTGTTATACTGGATAGCAATACTTACCCGACGCATTCGGTAGCCTGTCGTTGGTTCACAACTCCGTTCAGAAAGGATTACAGTAGTTTGCTTTCGGGCTACTTAGGGGTAGACGAGATTCCCTCAGTGTTGGAATGGGGCCGGAAAGATTCTGGTTCATTGGAGCACACGTTTACAAATTCTCACTATCCAGTCATGGTTTGTTTCACCCACACATCGACCCTCGGTAGACAGGTACTCGATAAATCACTATATAGGGTACGAGTTACCGAAGCTCGGCAACTCCCATAGCTAGTAGGAAATCGCAGAGGGGCCGGACCGAGCCCAGCCTCGGCCCAGAAGCCGAGCGAGAGAACCCCCTTCAGACCCAAGTCATTCACTACTTCAGCCCACCATAACTCGTGGATAGCATATAACCTCGACAATTAGAGAATATCTCCCAGACTTTTAGGCACCACACTTCGAAAATAGTACCAAGTCATACGAATAAAGGTATGAAAATTGAATGACACCAACTTCAATGTCTCAATATTATACCACTCTGTGTCAATTACTGCTTGAATCCGCCTCGGCAACTGCAAATCAAGGCTTCAAAATGCTCGTGTCCTAATCCCGCCCTCGTTCGCTCGCTAATATCGCTAGAATGAGACTTTTATTCTTCAGGCCTACCGTTAGAAGTTCCGAATTCGGATCGAGGCGATAAATCATCGTTTCTAGCTTAGCCCAAGCCCCTTCAACAGGGTTAAGTTCCGATAAATTCGCAGGCCAATCTAGTACAGGAATGGTATGACCATCAAACCAACTATTTTGCACGGAAATTAGACCATAAGAATCTGATGATACGGCCAAGCACTATAGCAAATCCGTATAACTATAATCAATATCCCGACTCATTTGACTAATATCAGAATGACCACCGCCCCAAATCGCTGCCCAAGTCATTACAGAAAAGGTTGGATGATCCTATCCTCCATAGATGCATACTGAGCCCCTTGCTATTCTTTCATAGATGAGATGCCTTTGTTTAATTTGTATTACTCCTCATAGACCAGTCGAATCAACTGCCATATATCTCATATATTTCATATATTTGTTTTGTTCCATTATCTATTCCTCGTTCCGCGCAATTGCTCCATAACACCTATTAATGAAGGGCCGACCCACTCAGAGGAGGAGAGGGAGAGGGGAAGCTAGTGGGTCCGGACTAACTGCACTGCATAACATAATACTCGACTGCGCCCCAGTCTTGTCCGTATGCCCCCGGCATATAAATCCATAATCCATTTACCATACCTGACCTGCAGCCAATTGGGCATGGCAGATTTTCTGAGATATCATCATGGTTCCTCCGATTGTTACTAATACAAAGCTCCGTGAGAGGGCGAAGGTTGTCTGTGTCCACTGCCATGCGCGGAAGGAATGTAGCCTCTATCTCCGGGCCCTTAGCGAAACTAATGGTCTGATAGGTACGATGCGATCTCCAAGAGCAGGAAGGCGGTATTTGCAACAATTGTAAACGGCGTGGTCAACATTGCAAGTATGCCCTTATGAACATAACGTTACTGCGTATATCTTTAAGAGGCTCACCTCTATCTAGGCGTCACAATGATAGGGCTACGCGTGTGACACGCAACCGCGTTGTGCCATCAGCCACTGCAAGCCCCGTTTCTCTGGACTCAAATGCACCCGATAGCGCTAACAAATCATGTCGCACTGGTCAGCCTGGTCTGATTCTGTCAAACCAGCCCCAGATTGCCCATCATCAAGCTATCAGGTCGCCGCTTGACCAGCCTGGCTACATAGGGAAGCAGTCTCTGATGTCTTCCTCTTCATCGGTTCATCCTTTGGGAATACCGGATGCTGGTTCCTTCCCTGATGACGTCCATAATGAGGTATTAAGAGTCACCAATGCGAAGTCTCTCCCCCTCCATCCAAGATCCAGGTCTTCGCCGACACATATTTTCAACATCTTTACCATATCGCGCCCGTCATCGATAGAGCGGACTTGGTTGTTGAAGAGCCCTCTATCTTACTGCTACAGGCAATCTGTTTGATCGGTTCCCAACTCCGATACCCAAGGGACCAATCCCCCACACTTTTGAGCGAGTCGTGCTACCTCAAAATCAAGACTCTGATTTATACGAAATATGAGCACGATAATTTTGCCATATTAAAAACACTTTGCATTCTATGCTTTTGGATTGTAACGCCACCTGTGGTAGTTAGCCTTGACTCCTCCTACCACTGGCTCGGCGTCGCCGTGCGACTTGCATATCAAATGGGTCTTCATCGAGAATCGACTTACTCTACATTATCCAACCCAGGGGCCGCTCGCCGAATAATGTGGTTCCTCTTTGTGAGTGTCAGTTTGAATGGCGCGGTAGTTTGTTCTAACACTTGTCCAGGTCGCAGATAAGCTACAGGCAGCGGCTTTTGGACGTCCTGCATTCCTAGTATCCCAGAGTATGGACCTATGCCCCTTGGGGCTTGAAGATTTTGAGACTGCGAATACAACAGCGGAGGTATCCATCGAGTATACCAAGCTGAATATGCTCCTTGAAAGGGTTGTGGAGTTCCAAGATCGGAAAGCTGAGATCTCTCTAGAACAAGTGTGTACTATTAAACGAAATCCCCCCCCGCCCCCCCCAACCCCCCCCACCAGTCCAGCCTGGCAGAATTGTAACAATTCTAATTAGAAGACCATAAGCAGGCGTCCTGCATTCTTGGTTCTCTGGAGCAATGGATTGCAAATCTTCCGAGTAATTTGCGCCTTCACGATCAATCTGGTCGGAGAAATTATCGACGAGACATTAACGAAATGCATATCCACTACTTTACCTGCGTTATCTTCTTTGTTCATTTATACGGACAGGTTATCCACCCTCCCATGACGCACACTCCATCTCTAGTGGCATCGTCCTGCATGGCGCGTCTGTATGAGGAAATTGACGACCGCGATGAAACAAACTACCTCACGCCGGTTCATAATTGGTCGCTGATGGTTGGTTGTATCCCGCAAATCCACCGAGACAAGCTGTTTCCCGAAGAGGATGACTTGTGCAATACAGAGCTAGATACCTTTGTGACTGCGCTGAGATTCATGCGTCTGAAGTGGCCACCTGCCAACAACATTTTGATGACTGTCGACCGCCTCCGTACAGGCAAGTTTCACCAAAAGTCCCACACATCAATAGAGGGCCAACAGAGAATGTACCCTCCGCCGACCTCTTACGAGTTCCCGACTCCGATTCTGACGAGCTTGTTCCCTTTCCCCAAGGATATGTGTCCCAGGATGGCATTGGTGAATCCGGACTCAGGGGAATGCAGGACTGGAATGGAAAGCGTGGTGCCACCCGCAACGGAGGACGTCATGGGTTGGATCTTCGATGAATTTAACCTGGATTGTCTGAATATGCCGTTCGTTGGCTGAGAACCATGGCTACGAGCGAACGGCGCCATCTTTTTGCAAGTATTTCAAATTTCGAATGACCCTACACCGGCGAATCGTACAGGGTTCCGTAAAAGAATAGTAACTACGCGGTGACAATAGCAATTACTCGGTGGCCAAGAACATCGGGTGAGAGCTCGGCGGGCTGCACCGGACGTATGGCGATGTATAGCTCCCAGTGCGCCATATCATATTTTGTCAGCGGAACACATCTATGAAACCAGTATATGTGTGTTTCGCATGATGGGGAAAGATTTACAGATATATGCAGGTAGCCTCTCGTGATGTTGTCGTCTGAAGACTGCGCGCGTTTCATTGCTTTTGGGAGCCATACATTAGTTAATCTTGATATGCACTATTTACGCGCTATATTTGCTGGAACTCCTATTGACCAAGCAGTTTATGGTACAACGATGTTGAACTTCTCATCAAAGCTTGCAATTAGAGAGAGCAACTTCGAAAAGTAGGAGCGATCTCCCGTTTCACTCTCTAAACCGCCGAAATTCCCAGTAGCCAATAGGATCAGTAGTTGAGAATGGGTCATCGAGCATGAATAGTCTGCTGCGACAGCGTCTGGCCTTTCCTGCTTGATCCCTGTTCGATGAATCAAAGCCCCATTACTGAGAATGAGGCGGCATTGCTCCTTCCGATCAGTGACGTACAAATCTATCGTGAAGCTATGTGCCTGTGCCTTGTGTCCATCAATTCTCACTGCAATGGATGCAAAGAGCTGGTGCAGAGATAAAGCCTCGAGCATCTGCGTCTGATCGGACAGTAAATTATGGGTGGTCATTTGGCCGCGTAGTTCTCTGGCACCGGAAAGGTAGAAATTTCGCCATGGGCCATTCTCGGAGCCGAACCCGAGTCTTTCGTATGTCTGAGCCAGCATCGCCTTGCCGGCTTCGTTGTGTGGCTCTGCAAAAACGACGTGGTTGAGAAGTGTGGCTGCAAATCGTAGATCTCCTTCTTCGACGAATTCCTTGGCCTTCTCGATGACATTTTCGACACCACCCATGCAAGAAATGTAACGTGTCGAAGACTCTACTGGCGGGTGTTCCCACAGGTGAGATGGATTGCCATCGAACCAGGTCATGTAGCGCTGATATATTGCCTTGACGTTATGGCTGACGGAGCCGTAGAAGCCTTGTGTATGCCAAGCCGTCCGTAGTTTTGGTGGGAGCGTGAAATTCTCAGCGACCTCAATGCCCGTAAGTCCCTGATTCATCAGACGTACTGTCTGGTCATGCAAGAAGGCGTAAAGGTCTCGTTGCTCGCAGAGATACGTGTATATTCTCTCTTTCCCCCATGTTGGCCAATGGTGCGAGGCGAATGAGATGTCTGCTTTCTCTGAATAAAGCGCGACTGCTTCGTCTAAATATGATGACCATGCAAGCGCATCACGTACAGCAGCTCCCCGAAGCGTCGAGATGTTGTGGAGACACTGAGTGGCGTTTTCGGCCATGCACAGTGTTCGAAATTGAGGGAGGAAGAAATTCATCTCAGCCGGTGCCTCTGTCCCAGGCGTGATCTGAAAGACGAATTCTACACCGTCAATGGTCTCAACTTGGCCCGTGTGGGTGACATCCAAGCTCGGTGGAACGATAGTAATGGTTCCTGACGAGACAGTTGCACCTAAACCAGCACTGATTTGGCCCTGGGGACTTTTAGGTAATTCATTTCCATACATATATCCCGCCCTGCGAGCCATGGCATTGCCTGCAAAAATGTTTTCGCTGACAGCATGCTCAAGAAAACTCTGAGGGGCAACCACCGGTATTTCGAGGGCCTCGCTTCGAGATAAGATTCCCCCAGCACCGCCAAAATGATCCGCGTGACAGTGCGTGTAGAGCATGCCTAGCACGGGTCTGCTGCCGCGATTCTTGCAATACAGGTCTAGTGCAGCCTTTGCACACTCCGCAGAAGTAAGGGGATCGACCACTATTATACCCTCCTTCCCTTCGATCACAGTCATATTAGAGAGATCGAAACCTCTGATTTGATATATGCCGTCGACAACCTCAAAAAGTCCTTGTTTTGCAACAAGTTGAGCTTGGCGCCATAGTTTTGGGTTCGTGGTCTCTGGGGCAGGCTTTCCATGGAGGAAGTTGTAGGCTTCATTATCCCAGACCACACGGCCTTGGCGATCTTTAATGATACACGGGTCGAGACGATCAATAAACCCGCGATCTGCATCTCGAATGGACTGCATATCCTCCAGTGAAGGCTCCATTGTGCCAAGCGTTGATGAGATTTTGTTGAAATATCGCGAAATTGATTTGAAGGAGAATTTGAGTATTAGGTATGCTAGTATATCGCATCGCATCTATGACGGGTCCACGAGTCTATGACGTGTGCATCTTGGGAATGTCAGGTGGAACTAACCATATCCTAACCCACGAGTTAAAAACAAGGATCATTCAGAAAGAGTAAGTAAATAACAAAAGAGCAAAAAAGAAATCTCAAGTTTTGTTTTTAGGAATAGCCGAACGCGGGGGTCGAACCCGCAGCCTTAAGATTAAGAGTCTTACGCTCTACCGATTGAGCTAGCCCGGCCGGGCTGTTGGAGGCGAGCAGAGGAAATGGCTATCTATAGAACAACTCCCTTCAGAGTAATAACAGTCACTTAAGATTTGGACTATTCGAAGCATCTTCTATTGGGATGGCATATTCTATGTTAGTATTACATAGAGATAGGCCAGAATTATTCTGAACAAGTCTGCTGCCCCAAGGTTAAAGCCAATTCTCTGGTAGAGCGAACCGGAGTAATTATTCGGCAGTTGATAATAGTGAATATATGCTCTCTACTAGGTATCAGAACAGAAACAGGAATTGATCGGCAATCGAGCTGCAGGGACAACATGCGGAGTTACAATTGCGGGGAAATGATTCGAGGGGTTTGCCGACGATGTGGGTTCGTCGCCTACTGGAAGACAATGACGAGGTTTATAGTCCGATCTGTTCGGATATATAAACCCCGGGTGAATGGCCCGGACATGACGTTTACTGTTCAGAAACATAGCTTCATACTACTTCAACCATGCAAATATCAGGTACAACTCCCTCAACAATATCAATTGTTATAGTACACATGCTCACCCCTACAGAAGACAAAAGCAATGACCTGGCCGACGTCATCAATCGCTACCGACCAGAATTGAAGCGGTTCGAAGACGTCTATCGCCACATACACACCAATCCCGAATTATCCGGCCAAGAAGAGCAAACAGCCAAGATAGCATCAGATCATCTCCAATCGCTCGGATTCGAAGTCCACACCAAAATCGGCGGTCATGGCGTGGCAGGAGTCCTGCGAAACGGCACAGGCCCAACAATCCTCCTACGGGCGGACATGGACGCATTACCCGTCGAAGAACAAACAGGCCTACCATACGCAAGCACCCGCCGCACCAAGGACGAAACCGGAGCCGACAAGCCTGTAATGCACGCCTGCGGACACGATACCCACGTCGCAACCCTAATGGCCGCCGCGACGCTCCTGCAATGCGCCCGCGACCACTGGGCGGGAACCTTGATCTGTATTTTCCAGCCCGCCGAGGAACACCTCGACGGAGCACAGGCAATGCTGGACGACGGGCTATACGACAAGATCCCCAAGCCGGAGCTCGTGCTCGCGCAGCATGTAATGCGGATGCGTGCGGGGACGGTCAATCTCCGCGCTGGCCCGCTGCTTACAGCCGCCGACGCCTTCGACGTGCGTATCTTTGGTCGCGGGGGTCACGGCTCAGCGCCCCATACGACTATCGATCCGATTGTCGTCGGCGCGTCGGTCGTTATGCGATTGCAGACTATCGTCTCGCGAGAGGTCGCGCCTGGCAAGGTGGCTGTTGTTACATGTGGTAGTATTCACTCTGGTCAGTCGCCGAATATCATCCCGGCGTATTTGGATTTGCAGTTAAATGTGCGGACTTATGATGCGGAAGTGCGCAAGCGCGTGTGCGCGTCTATTCATCGTATTATTGAGGGTGAATGTCTGGCTGCTGGAGTTGAGCAGAAGCCTGAGATTAAACTGACTTATTCGACGCCGGCGACGATTAATGATGGGAAGACTATTGATGCTCTTCGTGAGACTTTCCAGCCGTACTTCGGTGATCGGCTTGTTGAGGCAGAGGCCCCGACTGCTAGTGAGGACTTTTCGTTGCTGGCGACTGCTGCGGGCGCGCCTTATGTCATGTGGATGTTTGGTGGGACTGATCCTGTGGTTTGGGATGATGCTGTTGCTAAGGGGACTGTTGATGAGCTGCCTAGTAACCACTCGCCGTTTTATGCGCCGGTTATTCAGCCGACATTGCGTGCGGGTGTGGATGCCATGGCACTTGGGGCTCTGACCTTCTTGAAGAAGAAATGAGTCTAGATAGTATTAGTTTGTACATAACCAATAAAGTATTCAAACTCATAATTCCACCGAGGCTGATATGTAAAGTGAGAGAAGGCCACCTGCAGGGCCGTGCGGGTGAGGTCATCGGTGGCCCCCAAAAAAGTGGCCACGCCATCTCTCAACAGCACAACAAAACAACATACAACATACATATCAAACCCAAAATGACATCTGAACAACCCTCAGAAATGAAAGCCTGGCTCTACTCCAGCACAGCAAACGGTCTGGAAAAGAACCTCAGCTTCGACACGTCGGCACGCGCGCCACCAGCCCTTCATGGCAACAATGTCCTAGTCCAGGTCCTCTCAGCCTCCCTAAATCCAGCCGACTACAAAGTTCCCGAAATGGGACTAGTAGCGCGCAAACTCGTGATCGGCACGCCGGCCTCACCGGGAATGGACTTTTGCGGACGCGTGGTTGTCACCGGCGATGACGCGACCGAGTTTTCACCCGGCCAGCTCGTGTTTGGCTGTCTCAGCAGGCCCAGCCAGTTTGGCTCGCTGGGCGAGTACCTCGTGGCGTCTGCGAGTCTGCTTGCGCCCGTGCCAGAGGGCGTTGAGGTTGATCATGCTGCGTCCATTGGTATTGCGGGACAGACGGCGTACCAGTCGTTAGCTGGGTACGTCAGTCCCGGCGATAAAGTGTTTATTAACGGAGGTTCTGGGGGGTGTGGAATTTTCGCGATTCAAATTGCTAAGGAGATGGGGTGTCACGTTACGACTACTTGCTCGACGAAGAATGTAGAGTTCTGTCATGGGCTGGGTGCTGATGAGGTTATTGATTACTCGGTTCAGGAGGATTTGGTTGCTACGCTACGCGATCGTGGGGTTGTCTTTGATCATATTGTTGATCATATTGGATATCCTGCGCCGATGTATCGCGAGTCGCATCACTTCTTGGCGGCTGGGAAGACGTTTGTGCAGGTTGGTGCGTCGAGCATGGGGACTTTTGTTGATAGATTGATTTGGCCTGGTTTCCTAGGCGGTGGAAAGAGGAAGTATGTTGTCTTCTTCTTCAAGAATACCCGTGAGGATCTTGTGAAGATCGGGGAATGGGTGCAGAAGGGGGCTGTCAAAATTCAGCTGGATACTGCCTACGAGTTTGAGGATGCTGTTAAGGCATTCGAGAAACTTCGCTCCGGTCGTGCTAGAGGGAAGATTATTGTGCATGTGGCTAAGCCATGAGCTGAGATTAAAAGCAAATTTTCTGTCCTTTTTCAGGGTTTGGCGATACTACATCTCCGTTCCGAATCGGGAAATTATCACATCTGAGAAAGGCATAGTAGCAAGCTTCGACGTAAACTTGACGATGTATCTATGTGAGTCAAATGAGTCAAATGAAATGAGTTTCGATTTTTCGACCTTATTGTTCCATTTACTCTTCATCGCTAATACTTTGCAATCACCAACAAGTTCAAGAGCCTTCATCGTTCAACATGCAATTGCTATTATCCCCTTTTCTGGGTACGTTTGGCATGATTCCTGTAGAAATTCGCCTGATCGTATGGGAGTACCTCTTCTATGCCATCCGAACACAACAAGTCAGATACACCTTCCACAAAGAAAACCCCCTATCCATTCTTTGCACCAGTCGAGACCTCTACAATGAGATTTCGTCCCATCTATTCCGCAACTCCGTCCAGCATGTCATACTGAACCCAGAGTATAACGAGCAAGAGTGGATGGTTATACAATTCAAATTCAGAGGCATGGAAATCGAGTGGGCACTCGGGAACAGAGCGGATGCTGAAAGACATTTCCAGAAATTCCCGCATTCAAAAACGACAATGATCGTACATATCAATCGGCCGGATCCAACAGACCCGGGCCAATTGGTGTTACTTTGGCAGAAAACCAACGCGCTAGCTGAACTTCTCATCCCAATCGCTCGGCCAAATATAAAGCTGGTCACAAATGGTTCATGGCATTCACCAAACCCACCAGCTTCCTGGGGATCAGATAGGGATCTATTTTACCAGATGGGCGGCCTACAGGAATCAATCTCATTCGGACCGAGATACTGTCCTGACAAGGACGTTGTCATGTTACCCTTCCTTCGTCTAGGACTATGGGTTGAAGATCCTACAAACGTACCCGCGATGTCAGACGAAGAGTTCGACATCTTACGCCGATGCCTCTTTTCTTTATTCGATCAAAAGGGGATCGAGCACAGGCTTGAAAAGCTTCTCTCCATGACCAAGGACACAGCCGCCCGCGAGATCGAAAGCGCACTCATTGAAACCGACCTATTCTTAGAGACTAGGACGGACGAGTTAGCGGGCATAACAGCCCGTTTCCTTCGCCTTGAACGATACAAGAACTGGTTCGAAGACGGGAGAAGCTGGGAATCGCTATATGAGGCACAACTCGAAAAGCAATTATCTACCTGTCCCCAGGTCATCACGGACATAGATCCCTTGCTCGATCGATTGAGTATGAGATACGTCCTTCTTATTCTACTACACCACGCGGTCTGTTCGCCGTGGTCAAATTTGTACGGTGGTCTTGGGAGATTTGATGATTCAAGAATATATACAACATGGGACTCGGAATTGTGGCCGGAGATGTTTCCAAGTGGCATTCCACGACTCAGCAATGTCCAAACCTGCCTTTTGAGGTTCTGGCGACCGGGTAAAGACCTGTTTGGGAAATTCCTTGCCTATTCAAAGTGGTTAGGTCGGCGAGGGCCGAGGAACTTAGATGGTCAGCTATACACTATATGATCTTGCGGGAGATTGAAGGCTTTCAAGGTCACCTTTATAACCATTTCCGACCTAGGGGTACCTTTCGTTTAAGGCCTTCCTAGACTTAATTTTAGTTCTTTTATACTTTCTAGAGCCCCTAGTTTACTTAGCGTATCGGTTCTTACCTCCGAAGCTGCGTAATAGAGGTTCATACCCTCCCTCGTCTATCTGTAGACGACTACTCTACCGACTTCACACGGCCCTAAGATCCTAGAATACCCTCTAATTTACGTGCTATAAAGAGGTAGAAGGATATAGAGAGTCACCTACCTCCTCTAATCCTTAAAATAGGTTCTAATACGTCGCTATCCCCTTTCGCCCTAGATATCGGAGCCCTAAATATTAAGGCCGACCGGTAGAGAAATAACCGACGCGAGGTTCTTAATACACTTATTAAAGCTATTGTGATTCAGAAAGGATCGTATGGTTTGTATTAGACTAGGAGTACCCGTGGATAACGAGACTAGCGAATGGGGACTGCCAGGATTATGTGTTGGAGATATTGGACCGACTGCAGGAAGATTATGTTTTGGACGAGGATGATGAAGATTACCAGGAAGCAAGGAAGGAATTGTGGAGTAAGAGAGGGCCTATTGTTTAGATACAACTGGCTAGCGCGCAGCCCTTGTGGCTAGATAGCTATACCACTCTTGTTTCTCGGACGCGGTCAAGGAGCCACCAATGAGCATACCTCTTTGGCGAGACACAGTCTGGTAGAAATAGATACCAGTCATCCTCCTCGTATGGAGATAGGCAATTGGTAGACTTGGCAGCTTCGTAGTATTCTGGATAGAATCCACTGTATTCCCAATCTATCAGGCCAGTAACAACGTAACCATGGTCTACTGCCATCTCCACTGTAATATTGTCTGGGCGGAGGTCTCCATGGGTGAAAACAATCCTGCATGATGAGGCTGGCGGACGTAGTTCATGCATGAACGACACAAAGGCATCTCCACCTGACCTGTAGCCCTTGAAAAGAAATTGTTCGAATTCGTCGATTGTCGTTATTGGTTGATCACTACGACGTAAATGTCGCCTAACATCTTTGCAGCCTTCACCCCCAATCCCCCCAAGTTGTGTGCCAGGGGTAAAGGGCAGGGATCTAAGATCTGTTAGGATCTTGTTTAACTGCTCCTGAATGGAGGCTTTTTGCACCTTATCCAGAGTCGGCCAGACATTTGTGAGGGTGTCACCAGGCTGATAACTCATGAAAATAAGGACAATGTCGTTTAATCGCAACAGCCCTAGGGGATCCGGAATGGGAATAGCGGGTCGACGCTGTCGAAGATATTGGAGAGTTGTATACTCAGTAAAGTCCGTCATATATCGAACAGCCTTCAATACAATGCAATCGTTGCATTTAAAAACCATTTTGCGGCGTGAGGATGGGCCCCTCCAGAGAATTTCACTCGCTTGTATCATCCCAATCGATCGCTATCGGTATTCCCTCCCGCTACTAGTTGCTTCTGCGATGCTCCACTGGCTTGTTTCGCAGAGCCTTTCTACGTTGAGATAATTGGGGTTAGTATGGACGGGTGGAGTGATGAGCTTGTCACGTGTGGGTTTTCGCCTGTGGCAATTATTTTTGCGATCATTCTTGGTGTCAGCTTGCTTTTTGTTGCTGCAGTGTTGGGGGCTAGGAGGTTCAGTTCGCACATGCCGATTATTGGGTATTGTAGTGCTGCTATTGGTGCTGCCTGTCATCCGGAAACAGAGGGGAATCATGCCATGGAACCTATACAGTGGGGTGAGGTTCTCTCTGAATCGGGGACGTCGGGGTCTGCGGAGGATGATGACGATTATGGGATAGCAGATCATGCGGACCGTGGTGGAGATAGAAATTGGAATCCCCGGAATTGTCTTTTGGAGGAAATAGAGATGGGTTCTTTGGAGAGCAGGGTATACCATTGCTCGTTTACCTCGGGGAGGTTGCTGGGCCGAGTTCGGCGCGGCTCTATATATGAGACGATAGAGAAGAATGCTTCAGGCACTTGAAGCTGTGAAGGGAAAAATCTCGAAGGATTACCATGCAACACATAAGGAGTCATATGATATAATATATGCAATTGCACCAATTCTTTGTCCCTCAAAAAAAAGCTTCGCTACTTTGATAGCAAGGGCTGGCTGGAAAGGAGAGGATGAGGGGGGAACTGTGCTAATTTTATGAAAACCTATCAGTATGCTCTACTACAGGAGTTTAACCAATATCAACAGCGACTAGTGCCTCAAACAGCGCCAGCGAATATGCAGACATTGGCAAGAGAAAAAGATCCGGGGGAGACGAAGTCAGAACAGTTGAGGGCTCTTTTATATTGGGAGGGCAGGCGGGCTATACCAGAAACGGCAAAACTAACCGGAACAGGGAATTCACAGGTCGTCGTTTTATACTACAAATTGTTTATGTCTATAGCTGTGACAGCGAATCAAAGGCTCTGCCTGTTCTTACTGCAATAGCCGACGGGTGGCAATAACCTTTGTTGTATTAAATGAGGAGTATTTTAGAGATCTGCCCGACTAGCTGTGTGATAGATCCTGGACCCTCAGTTACAGGGCAGAATGCTTCGAGGGATCTTCCTTCAAAGGCGCCGAATAATCATTATCATCCATATCAAGCATTTCAATCCGGTGGGCCATATTCTCCTGAGTCTGCGCCTCGATCTTCTTCTGCAACCGTTCATCTTCCCCAAAGCCATCCTGGCTGTTCAGCGTATCGCGAGCGGCAGATGATTCCCGGTCTTTAACACCGGCCTCGCGCTCATTCTCCAACCGCTCCTTCTCCTGCCGCTTGTCCTCATCGGCAAGAGCAGCTTCTTCGCGTTCAATCTCACCGGGATCAAGGTCCTGAAGCCCGGTAAGGGTAAAAATCTTGCCAAGCAGATACTGGTACCGCAGGTGACCGCTGATCATATCGCTTACGTTCAGGTTCTCAACGCCAGGAACACCTTCAACTGGCTGCAATCCGGCGACACCAAGTTGAAGGCTGCTTGTTCGGTAGAGGAAAGCGAGCACAGAGTCATTCTCAGAGAACACGTTCACAACACGTCCGCTTACAACACTGCGAATCTTTTGCCAGTCCTCCGTGTCTGAAGGGGTGGGTGACCCCATCAAAATGACAGACTCGACCAGTCCATAGGCATTTCTCCTTTCCAGGCTTTGGAGGCAGGAAAAAATTAGTCGAGATCCCAGAGAATACCCCATTAAGGTCACGGGTCGTTCTCCCTGGGCTTTGTTGATCAGGGCATCTGCGAGAACCTCACCCGCTTTGTCAGCGCGGGCTTTGGCCACGCTGAACGGGTTGTCGACGACGCCAGCAACTTTCATGAGACCCAGGGGAAGCATCACCGCGCTCATGAGTGTGGAGAAGACAGTACGAGCCAAGACCTCACGGCCGGCTACCGACCATGCTGCGCTAGTCACAAGAGCGGAGATCGCGTTGCCCAAGTTCATTAAAGGCTCCATCTCCCAGCGGAGTCCGAACACTTCAGAGTCGGCACCAATCACCCGCCATGGGACCACGAAGTTCGACTCCTCCTTGACCCAGCCGGTAACACCAATGGTAACTCGTAAACGATGATCTTGCTCAGCAGACTCTTTACCTTCCACTTTCCGGCGGCGTTCTCCTCGGATCGGTATAAATGCAAAGTCGTCCACTTCACGGGCATATTTCTCCATCATGCGACCAGTCATACGTCCGCCATAAGCGCCAAACAGACCGCCGACAACGACGCCACTTCCGGCCAAAGTGCCTAGGAGTCCAGCAGCAGCGGTAGCGCCAAGGCCCAGTCCACCCATGACAGTTCCCAGGCCCGCCGCTACCAACGGAGCTGCGAGTCCGCCAGTGAGACCAATCAAAGCGGCTCCAGCCACAGACGCAATGCCAACCTTCCATTTCTTCATGTCATCCTTTTTCTTTGGTTGCTCTTTTGTATCCTGGTCTGCAGAGAGCGCCAGAGCTGTCTGTAGCAATCCGCGGGCGACACTAACTTCATCTTGATTGAGCATGTTGATATCTATGCTCAAACTGGACGCGACATTTAACATCAAGACTCGTGAGTAAGCACTGTAGTGCTCTAGACTGAGCACTAAAAGGAGAAGCGAGTGAAGAATAAGCAGTCTTGTTGCTTTAGGAAGTTCAGCCAAGGGTGTTTCCACAGGGTGGTATATTTCTTGTAATTTGGCAATCCTATCTTTATCCTCGTCCAGTGGAAGATCACCAGACTTGGCAGCGTTCTGCAGGTCACCTTGGCCCTCCTTTTTGCCCTGATTGTCGTCATCTTTATTGACGACCGTGCCAACCCGCAAAAGGACAGAATCCCTCCAATCCTCGAAAGCGGAGAGGGCAGTGACTCTTACGTGAGGGCTAGACGGCTTGCTATTAGAGCCCTGCCGTGGACTTGCACCATTTTTCGAAGCCCCGTTACCTTGCGGTCTTGGGGGCAAGGGTGGCGCGTCTTCATCGCGGTCCGACTCCGGAGACGGACGTGGGCTGGGGCGACTGGGAGAGCCATCCTTTGCATTTGCGTGCTCATGAATCTCCAGAATCTTAACTCGCATTGACTCAGCTATCTCAGCGACAAGGACAGTTAAGTCACCACGCTGCGACCGGTCCAAGATCGATGAGAGATCTTGACCGCGATCGCTTTCCGAAGCATTGGATTGCTTGGATTCGAAGAATCCCCCACTTTTTTCTTTCAAATTTTTGAACATTGGCGCTGAGGAAGGTGAAAAAGGAGTTGACAAGTTTTGAAGGAGCAAACAGGCAGAAGCCAATGTTGTTGGAGAGGGGCGATGTTGTCATGGCCCCCGATAGCACCTGTCGGGTATCGGGACCGCTCACTCCGCCCGTAGCCTGAGGCAAAAACAGCTGAGTATGTTGATATAACTCTGCTTTGCTTCATGGAATATTCAAGCCCCCTGGATATTCTAATGCTGTAGAATATTGATAGAATATCTCAATTGCCGATTTCAACGACAAAATATTTCCCCTTCGTCTTTGTCGCGGACCGGAGCGCATTCCCATCCCAAGCTGTTCCATCTGGACGATCGTTTTTCTCACCTGGAATACGCTGGATTTTTCCCCGTCGTCCGGACACTTTTTCTTTAGCCAGAGCCTCCCTGAGTTTTTCGATTCCAATCGTTTCCTCTTCGATGGCAGCGGGACTCTCGTCGCGAATTCTAGCCAGCGGCGCGACGCCGGCAGTATCAACAAGTTGGATCTCCTTCACAAAATGGATTTGAGACTCAAGTGTATCAAGCATTGACTGCTCTTCCTCTTGACTGGCAGGTTGGGGAAGAGCTGAGATGCGCAGCAGATGATGGAGTTGTTTTGGCGTGATTGATGGTGGCGGTTTTGACGCTGGGTTCGGGAGCAGCGACCTGACAGACCAGTTGGGTGCGCCAAGTATGAACTCAATATCCGCACTGTCGGATTTTTCGGAAGAGTAGAAGCGAGAGAAGGTCGTGTTGAGTCCGGAATGACCAGGGCGCAGCGACTTGGATAGCCGAGCAGCAGTGCGAAGAGAGGCCATTGTAGAGTCCCTGATGGAATGAGAACCTTTTGTATAGGTAATTATAGCGAACTTAGTCGGGTGAGATTAAAGCGCAGTGTAGTCGGAACAATGCAATGTAGAAATAGTCAAAAGTCACCAAAGTTGCAGGTCAACACCGGGGAGCTCAGGCGGATACCGAAAATAAATGACACCGCCTCCATGGGCCCGCCGATCGATGCTCTCATCGATAGCAACCCCGTTTGACCACAACACTCCAACTTCACAATATCTGCGGACTACTCCTATCGCAGGAAATACAGGTACCCACACTCAAGATGACTCAAGATCCCCGTGTCCTGCTCCAGAAGGTACGAATGCTTCCCCGCCTTATTTGATGGGCAATGACGATAGTCCGCATAGCTGACCCGACCTCGCTTGTTGCGATAATATAGGCCGACAAAGCGCTATCCGGTGCCACTGGCGGCTTCAGTTGGTTCGGAGGAAGAGCGGAGAAGTATGAAAATGCCGCAGATTTATTCACCCAAGCTGCAAATGCGTTCCGAGTACAGAAAATGAGTGAGATACCCCGCGGCCTAGCCAGTCCGTTGACTTGCAGTGGTTAAGCCAGATGGCTGATGCATGTTTCCAAATAGACAAGGAGGCCGGCCAGGCTTTTGAGAAAGCTGCCTCCATCCAAACCCAGAACCTCAACGAACCCGACGACGCTGCCAATAACCTCCAGGAAGCGTTCAAGGTCTACCGCAAGACAGACCCCGAGGATGCTGCACGCGTGCTTTCCAGTGCTATTCAACACTACGTACTACGAGGAAACCTGCGCCGCGCGGCAACGCAGCAGCAATACCTGGCTGAATTGTATGAGGTGGAGCTTGGAGATATGAAGAAGGCCCTGGAAGCGTACGAGAAGGCTGCCGACTGGTTCGAGGGTGATAATGCTGAAGCGTATGTCCCATTATCTGTCTGATGTCTGCGAATTCGAGGAAACAACTTGGCTGACATATACCTCATATGCAGCCTTGCAAACAAGCACTACCTCAAGGTGGCGGACCTGGCTGCCTTGGAAAGTGACTACTACAAGGCCATCAACAACTACGAACGCATCGGCCGGAGCTCTATTAACAACCATCTGATGAAGTGGTCTGTGAAGGATTATCTCCTGAAGGCAGGCATCTGCCACCTTGCCACAAAAGTATGTTGTTCCCAGTCTTGATCTTTATAGGAAACAGAGTACTAATCATCTGTTTTCAGGATCTTGTTGAGACTAACCGTGCTTTGGAATCATACCGGGAACTTGATCCTTCCTTTGGTTCGACAAGGGAGCACCAACTGCTCGTGGACCTGACCCAGGCTGTTGAGGGTGGTGACCAGGAAGGTTTCGCCGACAAGCTCTTCCAGTTCGACCAGCTCAGCAAGCTGGACAAGTGGAAGACAACCCTGCTTCTGCGGATCAAGAATAACATTGAAGAAGCTGAGGAGGACTTCTCGTAAATGGCGATTGATTTCTTGATTCCCCGCGTGTGATGTCTAGAGAATATTGACTCTCAAGTTTTTGGCTTCTTCGTTTGTTTATCTTGAATTTTTTCTGGTCTGGAAATGAAAACAGATCAATTCTACCGTCCATTGATTCTAGTGAGTTTGATTTGGCTGGCCTTGCTGGTGGTCTTCATCACCCTTCACCTAGGAATTGGAAACCTTCGAATCTTCGAATCTGGTCATTCAGAGACTACTATTGAATACGGAATGCAAGTGCAGAAGATTCGTAATTCATCATTTTAAGATGCCTCAGGTCTATATGTACTTTTAGGTGTAGCTCCCTTCAGAATCAGTATAGCTACCCTCATAATGTAATCAGTTCAGTCAAATGGTATCATATCATCCACCTCGCCAGTGCTATTGACACCAACAGCTTACGCAGCAATTCCATCCAAAGCCTTGGCCTTACGAGGGAAGACGCGCTTGTACAAACTGACACCCACAGAGTCTTGCGGGTTGATCTTGGCATCGAAGGTAGCCTTGAAGTATCCGTGTGTACCCAGGCTCTCCTTGAAGTATCCACTGCGGCCACGGCGGGTCCACAACTGGAGTGCCTTGAACCACTGGACATCCTCCGCGTTGAAGAACATGTATCGGATGGTAACGACCTTCTTGTGGATCTTGTAGGGGTGACCAGTGAGAATGGCACGTTTGGCAACCACGCGCTTCTGATCGGGTGCGACAACAGTACCAGTACCGATCAGTTCGAGCTGGTCCAGGGCAATTGGCACCTCCTTGGCATCGGTCTCCATCTCCTCATCACCATCCTCCTCCTCGGCTTGCTTCTGTTTGAAGACAAGGATAGGAACTGAGCCCCAGGTCATGGGTCCTATCCAGGATGCGATGCAACTACGACCAGGATGCAAGAATCGGTCGTATTTGTGAACGTTGTTTGGCGTATTATCAGCCGACGAGAAGATGGGGTTGATGGCCATGCGGCGGGCACCGCACTGGACGATGAGCTGCTCCTTAGCCTTAAGGGGCTTCTCATAACTGGAGTTCAGGGTCATGCTAACGTTGACCACAGTATGCTTGTGCTCATGGCGGAGCAGAGAGAAGAGCGAAGTGGGCTTGGGGCTGTTGCGTAGAATGGAAGGAACTGCGCGAAGGTGAATATCCACGCGGACACCAGGGTTAACGCCGCCGGCCAAAGCCTCTCGAATGATGCGGTTCTTGGAACCCTTGACATCGGCAAACTGCAGCAGTCGGCGCCAATCCTCGGGCTCGTAGGGACGATCCTCGGATGTTTCCCAGTGGCTGAGCTTGAGGTTCTTTAATCCACGGAATCGGGCCAGACGTTCTCTGGCAAGCGTGTTGGGGTGCAATTCAATTTCATCGGGGAACTCCAAGTCCTCTTCGGCCTCGGTCTTGCGACTCGCACGGTAGTCGGCCAACTCCTGGGCCTCATCTTCTGGGGAACGGTCGAGGAACATCTCCGATTGCGGATATTCTGAAGGAGCCCCCTCGGTCATGGCTTCCTGGTGGTCTGGGAACACACCATCCTCAGGTGCGCCAGCGGTATCCATCTCCATGGGCTCGTCCTCATCCTCCATGTCTGATCCGGAGTCTGAGACGTCTTCGAGATACCAGGCCGACTGATAAGTCGAGGTACCCTTGGGAAGCTTCTTAGGTACGGGGGGGATGTGCGAGTCGTCATCCGAGAAGTAATGATAGTCATCCAACAGAACACCCTTCTTCTCTGTCTCAGCCATGGAAACCATGTCGTCATCTACCATTTCAATCTCTTCGGGGGCAACAGTAGCCATGTCATCCTGGTCCTCAGAAGGAGTATCCAACACTTGGATTGTTTCATTCGTGTCAACGGCCATTGCGTCGTCACGCTTGGGCTTTGTGTTTGTTAGCGGAGCAGCTGTGATCGAGTCAACCTGGAAGTCACCCCATCCAGGTAGATGAACAATGCGGTCTGCCTTCAAGCCTCTTCCACGAACTACACCGGTGATGACGACGTCGTCAACCACTTCCAGGTTGGACTCTGGCCACTGAACATTCTCAACAAACATCCAGCTGCGATCGTCACGCCAGCGGATGCCCTTAGGAGTAGCAGTGCAGATGGATCGGATAGTATTTGAAGATTCCTGTCTCGAATCGAGAGACATGACCTTCTCGATGCCGGGGAAGAAGTGGTTAATGAAAGACCTCAACGAAGAAGCCACCTGGGGGCGCTTCTTAGGGGGGTCGATCCTGTCGAGACCTTGAACGACAGCCAACACATTCGAGATACCCTGGCCTTGAATCGAGCGCAGCAGCATCTCGCCCTCCTCATCAACCTCAACTTCAGACGACATGACCAAGATGACAAAGTCGGCCATACGGCAAACATCCAGAGCGCTCATCAAGTCATATTTGGCGGGCACGTACTGCACACTTTGACGGAATCGATCAATGCGCACACGGGTAGGTCCGTCGGGGGAGACATCAGTCAATACATCCACGCTCTCATTGATAGAAGCAATAGCGGCGGCGGCGTCAATATCGGGTGACAACGGCACAATTGCGACATGACGAGGAGCACCATTCTGGCCGGCGAATATGCTGGTAGCTTGGGACCTTTCCTGATGTTTCAGTGCCTGCCTTTGGCGGGCGGTGTTACGGCGATCGAGTTTCGTCTTCAGCTGTTGGTGGGGTGTTTTACGACCGCCCCGCTCATCACCTTCGATTTTGCCTAGAGTGGTATAAGCGTTAGAAATTCATTATTTATCACACTCAGGCAGTTCAGAAACCATACCTTTGGCCTTATCCTTCAAGGCGCTCTTGGAAGCATGCTTGCTCTTGTAGGGCTTGTGGGAAACCTTAGTTGTGGAGCGGTGGTGGTGCACCGTCTGGGCAGGCGCCATATTGGCTTTAGAGCCTTTGAATCGGAAAGGGAGGGAGTCCAGATTGAAGCGAGTCAGAGGTAACTCAACAAATACACAATCAGAGCAATTTATAAGGCAAATACACAGAAAAAAAACGAAAGTGCCTCTGTAGGAAAAAAAATTGGCAACGATAAGAAATCAAAATTCGCCAGTGGAGGATAAGCGAGCGGTGAGCGCAAATCTTGGCGAAATTTTGGGCAAAACACTTTTTTTCTTGAAGCTACGCTTCTCGTCCGCCCTCTTATCTTCCTGAGTTCTTTTGCAAACGAACTCGAGAAATTGCCAGAAAATGGCCGACTCAGCCTCCAACATGGCTGTCGCCAAGGGTGACCAGGAAGCCAAGATGAGACTTGCAGCAGCCGAGAAAACGTACGGACGAGGCAAAGGTGCCAATGCGAAGAGTGCGCGGGACAAGAAGCTGCGCGCAAATCTCAAGAGACAGGAATTCAAGCACAAGGAGGCTATCCTTCAAGCCAAGGATGCAGAGATTTTGCTGGAGCACACTGAAGGATTCCTCGAACCCGAAGGTGAACTCGAGCGGACGTACAAAGTTCGCCAGGATGAGATTCGGGAGAGCGTCGGTATCGAGACTGCAAAGAAAGGATTCGAATTGAAGCTTCCTGATATGGGCCCCTACCGCATGGACTACTCCCGGAACGGACGTGACCTGCTGCTGGCGGGACGGAAGGGACATGTTGCGACGATGGATTGGCGCGAGGGCAAACTGGGCTGCGAGTTACAGTTGAACGAGACTGTGCGGGATGCGCGCTGGCTACATAACAACCAGTTCTTCGCTGTGGCGCAGAAGAAGCACACTTATATCTACGACCACCAGGGAACGGAGATTCATTGTCTGAGCAAGCACCTGGAACCGCTCTTCCTGGAATTCCTCCCATATCATTTCCTCCTCGCAAGCGCTGTGAGTATCTTTGATTCTTCGGTTCCCTAGAGCCCCCTGCTAATCAGTCCTTCATGCAGCAAATGAGCGGCCACCTCAAATACACAGATACCTCAACCGGCCAAACCGTCGCGGAGCTACCTACACGGTTGGGTAAACCCACCGCTTTCGCACAGAACCCATGGAATGCCATCCTCCATGTCGGACATCAAAATGGAACCGTGACCCTTTGGTCACCCAACTCTCAGACTCCCCTCGTAAAGGCCCTAGTGCACCAGGGACCTGTCCGGTCCTTGGCAATGGATCGCACAGGCCACTACATGGTCTCTACAGGCCAAGACCAAAAAATGAATGTGTGGGATATCCGCATGTACCGCGAGGTGCATTCATACTCATGCTACCAGCCCGGTGCATCTGTGGCGATCAGCGACCGCGGCCTGACCGCAGTCGGCTGGGGCACGCAAATGAGCGTATGGCGAGGTCTTTTCGACGCCGCGCAAGCCGACCAAGGCAAAGTGCAGAGCCCATACATGGCATGGGGCGGAGACGGGCAGCGCATCGAGAACGTGCGCTGGTGCCCATACGAAGATATTCTTGGCGTAGGACACGACCAAGGATTCGCCAGCGTCATTGTTCCCGGCGCAGGCGAGCCCAACTTCGACTCGCTGGAAGCCAACCCTTACGAGAACGTGCGACAGCGCCAGGAGCACGAGGTTCACTCGCTGCTCACCAAGCTACAGCCGGATATGATCTCGCTCGACCCGAACGTCATTGGAAAGCTCGATACCGTCAGCGACAAGAAGTATCAGGAGCAGCGCAACCCGGACCACAAGCCCGAGGATCATATGGAGAAGATCAAGAACCGGGGTCGTGGTCGCAACAGTGCCCTGCGCAAGTACCTCCGCAAGAAGGGTGGCAAGAACGTCATCGACGAGAAGCGCGTCAAGGCCGAGACTTTGCGCAAGGAGTATCTTGCTCGTACGAAGGACAAGCTCAAGCAGGAACAGCAGGATCTGGGACCGGCTTTGTCCCGGTTCGCCAAATGAGATCACTGAGTTTGTTTCTTGCTTGACATCTTGTGGAGCAGTAGAGGAACATCCTCTACCCCAAACCAGATACCCAGCCCACACGCGGCTTCTGTGACATATTGGAGCTTTGGCGACAGCTGCATTCCAGGCGTTCTCGGGGAATATGTATTCGGAGGGAAAAAGCAGTTAAACGTGTGCAACATCTACTTTTAAAACATTGAATATATTGAACTTTATAAATATCCTGACCTTCCAACTGCACTGCGTATTTTTACTTTTCCAAAGTTGGTTATCCAAAATGTCCAGTCATCCAGTTTGAATGGACTCCATCTAAACACCATCTACTCATCAACACTGCCAGACCCCCTAACAGCCCCATCCTTCCACCTCTGCAAACTAACATCATAAGCACCACTCCCCTTCCAAGCACTAATAATCAAATTAACAATATGATCCATCCCCTTCCCATGCTTAACAACCGCAAACACAGTCGGACCCCCTTCCCTCATCTTCGCCGCATCCCTCTCCATAACAGCAAGATCCGCGCCCACAGCCTCAGCAAGATCAATCTTGTTCACAACCAGCAGATCAGACCCCGTGATTCCCGGTCCACCCTTACGAGGCACCTTATCACCACCCGCAACATCAATCACGTAGACGATGAAATCCGCCAACTCGCGCGAGTAGTTGGCAGCCAGGTTATCACCGCCGGACTCGATCAGCAGCAGGTCCGTCGAGAACTGCTTCTGCAGCTTCTGCAGCGCGAGGAGGTTCGCGCTGATGTCTTCGCGCACTGCCGCGTGCGGACAACCGCCTGTTTCGATGGCGCGGATGCGAGACGGCGCTAGGGCTTTGTGCCGGGTTAGGAATTCGGCATCTTCCCTGTTTTATTTGGGCGGTTAGTTTTGGGGGAGGTATGTATGAGGGTATAGTAGATATGAATCTTGTTGTCTTGGATGTGGGGTTGGTGGATGGAGTCGGGGAATTCCGTCTTACCTTGTGAAGATGTCGTTCGTGACTGCGGCGATATTGTACTCGTCTCGAAGGGCGCGAGATAGCGCTAGCATCAGGGCTGTCTTGCCGGATCCTACGGGTCTGTTCGGATACATTCACGTGTTAGTGACCATGTGCATCTATAGATGAGAATTCGAAGGGATATGCATTGGCATGGAATGAGGGCTCCTATACATACCCGCCGATACCAATAGTGAAGGCACGATCGTTCCAGTCTCGGCCTTCGATCAGAGGCATCTCACGGTTGACGTACGAGCCTGGACCGTCGAGGATATCGTGGGAATGGCCGTGGCCGTTGAAGGGGTCATCGTGGGAGTGGTCAATGCCGCCGTCGTGGGAGTGAGAGTGTGCCATTTCTAACCAAAGTAGATGTGAATACCAAGTCAAATAAGAGAGGATGTTTAGAGGAAATTCCAAATGAGGGACAGTTCTATCCCTTGGAAGGCCGGGGTGTGGGGAACCGATAGATAACGAATGCCGAGCTTTGTGGTCGATATTATCAATTCGCCGATGCTAATGTTGGCCGAGTTCGCCGCTCGGTCTCTATTTCACTAAAGTAATACTATTATCTTGCATAAGACACGATGTGGAGATTTATAGTTGCTGGGGTCCCTAGAGAAATATGCAACCAAAGATGCCTAGACATAGGAATTTCACCATAATATCAACCACACTATATGTGCAGCTATAGAGCACATACTTCGGCATACCTGAATTGTACAAACTACGATGCATCGTAATTGGAAAGCAGGTATTTATGGATTCGTCAAGCAGCGGCAGAGAAAGGATAAACCCCGAGGGGCAGAGATGTCAAGCCAAATGGAACATAGAACACCCCTATGCACGCAGACGTAGTTCCCAAAGAAACGTAAGAGCCGGACGCCATATCATTCGCCAAACACGGATATCAATAGTTCTGTCTGTCCAGAAGAAAAATAAATGAACAGACTGCCAAGGAAAAGGCGAGCAGTGGCAAAAGCCTAAACAAAGACCAATCCAAAAGTCGTTAAAATCCCAGACATGGACGGCAAAAAGGATCAAAATGAAAACCGAACGGGAAAGAGATAGAAAACATGCAAGGTCAGGCAATGATCCCGAGCCCACCAAGGAAACGCTGAAAGGAAGATAGAGTACATTAGGTCGGAGTTGAGCAGGATCGATGAGGACGCCATTTCCAAGCCAAGGAATATGGGAGGGCCTCAAGCACTGATTAAATCCCGCCAATTGTGAATTGAGTCGTCATGTGCCAAAAAGATAGGTCTTTCACGAAAGGCCTGGATGAGGATTAAACAGAAGAGCGGGCGTGGCATGCCTCGCCCAGGTATCCAGTCATACGCCGGTCCTGCACCGCTTGAGACGGCGAGGAAAATGAAACCAAGGGAAATCAAACCAAACTCCCAACCTGATTAGGCGGCGGCACCCTTTTGTCGCTTCGGCACCCGAGGGCTAGCCTTTACTTTCCCTGAGCCCTGTTGCGGAGCGCCGTTAGCTTCGACTCCACCACCGTCCTCGGATTCCATTTTGACGGTGCTTGCCCGGCGACGTTTGTTGCCACCTACATTTGGACTGTTGTTCACGCCGGCTGGGGACGGCTGCATTGGTGGTTGCATTCCTGGGGGACCGGCAAGGTTGCTTTGGGCTGGGCTCGCATGCGCTGAACCAGTCAGATGAGGCGAGCCTTGCTGCCCAGGAAGACCAAGATGGGCCATGGCAGGCGAGGCAAACTGTGACGGAGCGCCCATGCTATGTCCCCGAACGTTTTGCATGGGTTGCATGCCCGGGTTCATACCCGGATTCATACCGGGATTCATGCCTGGGTGCATAGCTGGATTCATACCCGGACTCATACCTGGCTGCATCGCCGGATTCATGCCTGGATTCATACCCTGATTCATGCCTGGGTTCATACCGGGGTTCATGCTCGGACTCATGCCCGGACTCATACCCGGATTCATACCCTGATTCATGCCTGGGTTCATACCGGGGTTCATAGCTGGATTCATGCCCTGGTTCATAGGCATAGGTGGCACAAAACCTGGATTGGGATTTTGCGATTGGAGGGTGTTGACGAGATTCCGCAAAGCGTCAGGAGGTGATAGCTGGGGATTTGCCTGCGAAAATTGGAACAACATTTGCATTGCAGAAATGGTTTCAGCCACTTCCATGAATCCCATGACTGGAGTAGGCACGCCGTTGGCAGTCACGTTGGAATCTGGCACTAGTGATGGTGCTTGCTTAGGCAAGGCACGTTTTGAGTTCTTCGCGACCTTCGGACTTTGCTTTTGGGAATCCGCCTCCATGGCTAACAATAAAGACCGCGGAATGAACTCGTTGTGGCTGATGACATTAATATCGAGCATCTCAAGCTTGTTGTGCATATCGAAGTGCGCGCGCAGCGTGCCATTAGTGAAAAGCTAAAGATATAGACATTAGCGAGCTGCAAATAAACGGACCATGAGATAGGAGATGTACCTGGCACTCATTCTTGAACCAATAGATGAATGAACATTTCGGAGCTTCCACGTAATGCCCTCCATTTTGTGATTCTCGCTCGCGAGCACCTTCCACAACCATCTGAATATGACTAATCCCGCTGGTGAATTGGGTCAAATAATAACGCGCCAGTGCGGGAGTCGCAATTTCGAATTGTTTAGATCCGATCGTGCTGTTCCAAACACCTTGCCGCAACACACCTACAGGGGAGTAGAAACGATCGACAAACGATTGCCAATATAGGAGATCCTGTGCTTCATTGCGGGATTGGAAGTTTCCCAGATGCTCGGCATAGGCATGAATGGTCAATATCGCGTTATTCTTCCTTTGCTGTTGCTGTTGTTGCTGCATCATAAGGGCATTCTGGTGCTGTTGTGCTTTCAACTGAGCCTCCTGGGCCGTCATCTGCTGATTCTGTGGACCCGGCTGCTGTCCCTGGGCACTCTGGGGAGGTTGCGGCTGCGGACCAGCCTGTCCCTGTTGACCCGGTTGTTGAGACTGCGGCAATTGCTGCGGTGGGGGATTAGGAGTTGGCTGGCCTTGAGGCGGCCCCTGGGACTGCGGGGGTTGAGTGGATGGTGGCTGGGAGGTTTGAGAGGGTTGCGGTGTGCCGCCTCCTGGTCCACCATGCTGCGACTGCGGAGTCGCACTCTGTTCGTGCATATTCGGGGGTTGTGCTGATGTACGCTGCGGGGTATGCTGGCCAGACTGTCCATTATTTGCCTGTTGTTGAGCATGTTGAGCCTGCTGGGCCTGTTGGATAGCGAAAAATTGCTGCTGCTGCTGGAGACTTGGCGGCTGACCATGTGGCATTTGCTGCTGAAGGTGCATCATGTTGACGGGTCGCATTCCAGGGTTCGCTTGCATTGCAGCCATTTGAGCAGCATTAAGTCCTTGTGTACCATTAGGCATTGATACAGGGAGACCTTGTTGCTGCTGTTGCTGTTGCTGCTGCTGCTGTTGTTGTTGCTGGTGTTGGTGCTGCTGGTGTTGGAGCATCATTCGTTGCCGCATTAATTGTTGCTGGTGCTGTTGCTGGTGTAATAAATGGGGATTATTCGCGACTATAGATTGATAAAGAAAACGTAAGTATGTGATCGTGAAAGACGGCTGGAGGAGACGCGGGTATAGCGGGGAAAGAAGTCACCGCAGAGGGCGCCGATCGCGTGTTCCGTAACATCACATCTCACACACACCATTGCGTTAAGCAACTAGGAGGTTTGAGGAATACTAACAATTTTGTGGGAATTGAGGGTTCTGAAGCATATGCGCCTGCGCGGGATTCAGATGGGAGAGGGCATGAGCATTTGGGCCGGGGCCACCAGGACCAGCTGTCCCAGCGCCCGGGGGCATGCCGCCCATCATCGCCGGTTGGCTGACTTGAGGTCCTCCCGGTGCAGAGACACCAGGATGCATTTGCTGTACCATTCCAGCACCCGGGTGTCCATTTGGATGTTGCGCGGCCATCGGGTGACCGGGGGGAAACCCATGTTGTGGCATGCCTTGGTGGGCAGGAAACGGCTGCGTCATCATCATTGCTGAGCAACGAAGTCACCACAAATGGGGGACTTCAGAAACAATCGCTCGCGATGGCGAAAATATGGTGGGCGAAACGTGGCGTGGAGCGCGACTGGAGTGGGAAGACAACAGGCCGCTTTTAGCGTTCGGGGATGGGCCAAGACGTAGCGAGCGACTTGGACCGGTATTCAGCAGACACGAGGTGCTGAAATATCGATCGGGGGCCTCCTGGCCAAGTCACTCACCCGCGCAATGAATCTTTTGCCTTCCGGGAGAAGTGAGCGGTCAGTGGGGAGTGATAAGAGAAGATGTCGGGGATGAAGGTTAAAGTGACGGGGCTAGGGGAGAGAGGCGTGGAGGCGTGGAGGGGCTGGGCTTCCCAAAACAGTCAAAATATCTCAAAGAGGCACAACTCACAGGTAGTTTCCTAAAGGATCTGGATATTAGGGGGCTAAAAGGTGTTGCGAACGCCCAAGTCAGGAATTAAGGATGATCGCCCGGTGGGAGAGAGAGAACTGGGGACGGAGGATCCGGGTCCGTAGGGTGGAGGATCTAACCGAGACGACAACGCGATTAATCCAGAGAGAAAACAGGGATAGAAGAGAGAGAAGAAAAAAAACTACAATGAGATCGGGCAGATTGTATAGATCTTAAAGTATAAGCTCCATCTTTCAAGATGTTCTTTTTTTTTCTTCTTTTTCCCTTTTTGAGGCTTTTTCCCTTCTGTCTCCCTCCTGCGCTAAGTCCAAATCACACACTATCCCTAATCAGGAGATCACGTGGCCGTTTCGCGGCTTTTTCTTCACAACTTTTTTTTTCTTTTCCTTCTTCTTCATCTTCTTCTTTGTCTTTCATTCTTTTCTCTGCATGACTGTGAAGACTCTTCAGGAGACATTCTCACTTCCAGTATAGTGCATTTTGCCATCTTTGAGGCCTGCAATCACTACTGTGAATTATGTTTGGCATTGTGGTTTCTTGTTGCTCAGATTTCCGGAGCTTTCTTGATGTTGATTGCACCTGACTTCTGAGGATAGCATGACCCAATGCCAGCATCTTACGATGCTTCAATCTCGCCACTAACCTGACAGATCAGGTGCTAGCATCTTCGTGCTTAACGTGAGTTTAGTCCTTTCTCTTATTCTTCCTGCATTTGCATTTCCTATCCGTTCAAGGATGACAAAACCCATTACTTCTTACCCTCCAAATCGACATTGCGGAGATAATTCGGACCTCCCTTCCCGGTTGGTCTGCTACTTGCCAGTATATCTTGTCTGAGAACTCTTTATTGCAATGCATCTTGATCATGTTTTTGTTTTGAGCAACTCACTAACATTGCTCTCAGTCTAGCAACAAACGCAAAACGCAAACCACGATGCATAAAAGGATATCGCCTGTTGTAATGGCGAATTGATCAAGTGACGAAAAATTTTCGGATGTAAACTCACAGACCTGTTCTGAATGCGCAAAACCGTGTAGAGATTTCCGTTGCCTTCCTTCTGATGATCAATTCGCTATTACACCTGTGTGTTGTCTGGATATATAGTTGTGGAATGCTTGAAATTTTTTTTTCTTTGAGAAACTTAAAATGTCTTGTCTCTTGTAGCTTATAGCTCGTACAAAATACCTAAAATATGCTTAATGAACCTCTACTAGTGCCATATTATCGATATCGGTGTCCCATTCAGCGCCACAAACATACGCACCAAAAGGGTCCTCTGCCTAAAGTAGAACCAACTTGTATTGCCCTGTGGCATTCCTCTTGACCTTTTTCGCTTGCCTGCGATTATATACCTTCTTAAGTGTCACGCAATACCAGGGGCAGAATACAACACTGGCATCTCTACACCTTCGTCTTCTATAAACATGTAGCTCATTCTTGCAGGAACTAGGATAGGTTACCTTGGTCTACCATCTAGCAGCAATATTGGTGATCATAGCTATTTAGAATATATTTCTTTTCTACTCACACGTATGTTTCATAAACCTGCCATCCACTTCATGTTTCGCACACAAGAGAGTGAGTGACCAGAGAGGAGCCCCGGATATGATGGCTTGTAGCATTCCGACCATTCATATTTATGGAGAAGGAAGCGGAATGACAGCTTGCCTTTTCCATCGGGCGATTTGATATTGCTTCTTTGACGACCAAGAGCCACAAAATTGCGGGAGTTACACAACGCAAGACAGTAGATATCTTCGGGGAAGAGCAAATCCGATATTGGCTATAAGAGCTCAACCGGTAGCCGCTCTAACAAGAACAGTCTTTTTGTCTGCCCTGAGCTGTTGAGCACCTACGGCCTGGATGAGTCGATGCCCAATCGACTAAAAAAACCCATGATGGTGGCGCGGATTCTTGGTTAGCCCTACCTGTGGCCGAGATAAATTAGAAGGCTAGGAAGGCAATCTGATGGTTGCATAAGTGAAATGAATATGAGTGGCTTCTCTCGTTTATCCTTACGGACCTCGAAACCTGAGTGGGGGATGATATTAAGTAGAAACATTGATCTCAAGAGGGTGAGATCAGATATAGATGATCTGAGTCACGATGTGATGTCGGAAGTAAACTCTGGAAGAGCCTTCCAGAGCTGTGTCTGGGCACTGACATAACAGCCCTGTTACGCATAGTAGGATTTTCAGCATGCAACAAGACGGTACCCTAAGAGATTAACACTCACGAGCATCTCGATATGTTTCAGTGAGGCTGTAGGTAATAACCCGACATCTGAGGACCCGTCACCCTCGGTGCCTACGAATCGCGTCACCTTGTCGCGAGGAGATTGTCTTGAGGCGGCGGCCTGCTGATGTAGACACCATTCTTGATGAGGTGCAAATGTCATATGGGGACGATGGCCTCTGGCTTGGCCTTATCAAGTCTCTAAGCGGTCGCTGTTATGGTCCACGTATTGCCGTCTTCTACTACGGTAGCCCTACCGGAGGCCCACATCAGTTGCAGCAGGAATCCCACATGGTCGTATGCCGCATGGAGTGAAGTGCTCCTGCACGTTTCACGCGTAGGTGTGCATGTAGACGCCTCCATCATCATTCCCACTGTGCTATCGTATAGCACTGGAGGTGGAAAAGGCATGCATCTGAAAAGACAGTATAGTTTTATCTTGAATATAACATAATCATCTTGACAATTGACCCCAACTGTATTAGATTATCAGAGTTAGAAGCTGCATAAACAGCGGACTACTGTTATAGATTCGGCCTAGTTTGAGGCTGGCCATAGTCGCTCCTATAGCACTGTGATAACACACTACTGTGTAGATTCATAGGGCCATATTAGAAATGTCAACCTTAATCCTCATATGTTGTGGTCAAGAAACTGAAGATTGACGAAAGTGTTGGTATTGGTCATGGTGGAGACGAAGCGGGTACGAGGATCCTCGACTGAAGAATCGATACATAGAGAGTAAACCGTACGCCCGTGGATGGAATGGAGATGTGCACGTAAGCCTTGAGGAGTTTCTAATGTTGAGCTCAAAGCACTTTCTGTATATAGCACACGTCGAAAAGGTAATAACACCACGCGGCGGCAAATAGTAGAAAACTCAGAATCACGTGATCCATGATTTCTCCTTCATAGGGCCCGATAGGGCCACTCGCGACTTGGTGCATATATCAAGTACTCTCGGCGATATCACATAAATCTCCGGTGACAGTGTCCCGGATGTATTCGTCAATGCAACAAGTCCGGCTGTCAGTTGCACGCCCTTGTCGATTTGTTGCTCGCCGCCGCTATCCCGCACCGCTGTCCACGCGACGATTCCATCTGTCACGAACATGGCTTGCGTCACCATCCCAAGATCCTCACGATACCGAGTCTACAGTACCAGGGAATGCTGTGGAAGACCCTTCCCTCAAAAGTGAAAATATATCCGACAATGGCACACCGGCGACATCTCCCTCCCCCGACTCGGGCAAGTCGATCACGAAAGCCTACGGATCTGCCGTACGCAGAGCGATGAGGAACCGGAAGTCCTCACAGCAGACTTGCCCGTCAACGGCAACAGTTCCCCCGTGGTTCTACGAACACAATACGGTGTCCCACAGCAGCAAAGACCGCGCTACACAATCGCACCAACAGGTTAGGATAACCAAGTCAGGGTCGGAACAGGAGCCCGAGGAGGTGCAAACAGAGAGCATGGCTTTCGGGGGAGACTCCGACCCGTCTGCATCTAGTGAACCATCGACCGCGGCGGAGAATCGGTATGCGGTGGCCGAGGAAACGTGGGAAGAGCTGCGGGCCTCCGTTAAAGCAGGCTTACGGTTACCACCTGCCAAATATGCCAAGGAGCCTTCGGTAAAGAAGACGCATCTGGCGCTGCACTACCCGGGTAGCGATGGCATCCCATTCCTAGATGCGGTGGTGAAGAAACTTGCCCACGAGCTGGGCACTGACCTGGTGACCCTTAATGCGCAGGATATTGCACAATTGTTCAGCGAGCAAGACCTCGCGGATGTTGGGATAACTTCGCCCATTCGATCTCTCGGCTATGATGTCTATCGGCAATCCGTCACAACTTCATGGTCGGAAATTGAAGATCCCGAAGGAGACGGTGAGGATGACGCGACTGAAATGGCAGGTGGACCCCGTGGTATGCGCGGCGATATTAGCGCTCCTCGGTTTATCACAATCGAGAGCAGCAAAGAGGCCGGTGATATCCCTCTTCCCAACTGGCTTGGGCTGAAAACTCTTCTCGGCGGGTCGATCAATGGCCAAACGGATCCGGATCCCGGGGCCGGCGCCTCGCGAAGTGGTCAGCGCGCTGAAACTCGGTGGATTCAACTAGTCAATGAGCTCCTCGGCTCATCGGGTCAACCAGCGCTGCCAGCTCCCGTTGAAACAGCAGAAAGTGCGGAAACAGACCTCAGCAAGGCTTTGCCATCTCGAGACATAATTATGCATATCCAGGATTACCGTGACATCCAAAACACCCGAGAGGGGTCCAAATTCATTTCACTCTTACACAAAGTCATCCAAGATCGGAGAGCGGCAGGGTCCAAGATTCTGTTGATCGGAACTACCTCGCAGGAAATCCACCACTCGCCCTCACAAGATGGTGATGGTCTACTGCAGAATGTTCTCGATGATCAGTTCTCGAAGACCTTGCTTATCACCCCTGCGATGGGCTCGAAAGAAGCTGAAAAAGTCTTCGCCGAAGACCGAAAGAAGCGCACCATGGATATCAATATCCGCCACCTGCAGAGCATGCTTCGCTTCCGATTACATGAACAAGCTCTGCCTGTAAAGGATAACATCCTGAGTGACCGCTCTTGGCCGCTGGAGCCTTCGACGATCAAAGAATCAGGAATCGAGGATCGGTACTGGTCATACAATCAAGTGCATTGGATTTCTACACTTGCACTTGGCTGCGCTGAAGCCAAGGAGCCCTTTGGGTTTGAGCACATCCGACGTGGAATCGAGCTCATGGATAGAAGCGATCGAATCACCAATGAATGGCTGAAAGAGAAGTCACCGAAACAGAAGGATTCGGAAGCGGGGCAGACCAGAGAGCAACTAATTAGCTCTTTACGCAAAACGTGCAACACCCACGAGAAAAAGCTACTCAACGGTGTAGTTGACGCAAAAAGCATCCGAACCACATTCAACGATGTGCATGTGCCTCCCGAGACCATCGACGCCCTGAAGACCCTGACTTCCCTCTCACTCATTCGCCCTGAGGCATTCACATATGGTGTCCTCGCCACCGACAAGATCCCCGGCCTTCTCTTATACGGACCTCCAGGCACCGGTAAGACTCTCCTCGCCAAAGCCGTAGCCCGCGAGAGCGGAGCAACAGTCCTCGAAGTCAGCGGTTCGGAAGTGTACGACATGTACGTCGGCGAGGGCGAGAAGAACGTGAAAGCGATCTTCACGCTTGCCAAGAAGCTCAGTCCCTGCGTGGTCTTCATTGACGAAGCCGATGCCATCTTCTGCTCGCGCACCGGAACCAGCAGCCGCACCTCCCACCGCGAACTGATCAACCAGTTCCTGCGCGAGTGGGACGGCATGAACGACCTTTCAGCATTCATTATGGTTGCCACAAACCGGCCCTTCGATCTGGACGATGCTGTTCTCCGCCGTCTTCCCCGTCGTCTATTAGTCGATCTACCAACCGAGGAAGACCGCGAAGCAGTCTTGAGAATCCACCTGAAAGAGGAACAGCTCGAACCCTCCGTCGACCTTGCCGAACTCGCCCGACGCACGCCGCTGTATTCTGGTTCCGATTTGAAGAACCTGTCGGTGGCGGCTGCTCTGGCTTGCGTTCGCGAGGAGAACGACGCTGCGGCTAAGCACACCGGTGATGAGCCATATACCTACCCGGAGCGCCGCGTCCTGACCCGGGCACATTTCGAGCGCGGAATGGAAGAAATCAGCGCTTCGATCAGTGAGGATATGTCTTCGCTGTCAGCGATTCGGAAATTCGACGAGCAGTATGGTGACCGGAAGGGTCGCCGTCAGAAGAGTCCTGGCTGGGGTTTCATTCCTGGTGGTAGTGGTAATGCCTCGGCTGATTCAGCGCGTGTTCGGACATGATTTTGTTTCATTCGAGGTTTCTTGCCGGTTTCTTGCCGGTTTGTTTTGGGTTATTTTATGTGGATTGGGGAAATGGGAGGTTCCCTATGTACTTTTAGCGATACGATAGACCTGTACCATTACTCAAAATGTATATACTGCCATCCATTTTTTGGGCAATACGAATTTTGCATCATTCCATATTCAGGTACTTTGTTCTTTTGCAGTGGGCTATCCTTTCGTCACTCACCCCTGCTCGCTTCTGGGTTGTGAATCATCCGTTAGCAATTGGGTTGGTGACACGCATGTAAACAGCAAAGAACGTCTTAGATGCAATAACAAAGCGCTAAGCTATATTTGTTCAAATAACTTGCTTCCGTTGCCAGCATCCCAACCTTGCTTGGTTTGTGGATTTTAATTTATACATTCACCTGGTCAAGGATTCAATATGGGTGAGTACGTGTACACAAGTGTATATTAATGGTTTGAGATATAGTATATCGGTGAGGAACTACCTAACTACATAGCTAGTTATATATGCCTACTCATAGATTTCTAGCTGACTCAAACCTGGAACATACTTGGATACTTATTATCTACGATCCCTTGAAATCCACCGATTGAAATATATCTTATCCTTTCCAGTTTGAGTCCGTATCGCGAAGCAATGATGATAGAGCCACAGGCAGAGACATTCCATGTTGCACATGCACCGGGTTCCTACCTATACATACCAAAGACATTTTTCTTTCTACGTTCCTTTGAGATAGAATATATCAGCCTAGTCAGGCAGCACGTAAAACACATGGGATTCATGTAAGATTAGTGATATAAGGCAAGAAAAGTAGCCAATTTCTCCTGTCTTCTAACAACTTTCCATCCACCACAAGATACCTGCTCAGCCTATCTATTCTAGCTGCGTAAATTTGCTGCAGGGCACTACTTACCAGGTCCCAACATGTCGGTACGTAGATCCGATACAAGCAGTCAATATAAGAATTAACACCTTGATTTCTGCAGATTCCATCGGGGTATTTCTACAGTCCCAACAAAGCATCCACAGAGAACATGTCAACTAACAATCTGCATCAGTATTTCCGTCGCAGACGAATGCATATCTGCATTCAACCAGCTCCGAACAGGCCCAGAATCCACCAGACCCAAGTTCATCATCTACAAGATCTCCGACGACAACAAGAGCATCGTAGTCGAGGAAACATCTACGGCAAAAGACTACGAGTTCTTCCGTCAGAAGTTATCAGCTGCAGTCGACAAAGACGGCAACCCAGCTCCACGGTATGCCATCTACGACATGGAGTATGACCTCGGTAGCGAAGGGAAGCGGTAAGAGATTGCTCCAGCGAGAGCAGTGGAAGATCGTGTCGCTAATTCAGTCACTGGCTATGTAGTACCAAGACCATCTTTGTCCACTGGGGTCCTTGCCACGCGCCTATCAAGGTAATTGGTCTTTTAACTCGGGTTCATTGGCTGGCCATAAGGTACTGACTGTATTCGCTGCAGCTGTGCATGCTCTACGCTAGCAGTATGCAGCAATTCAAAAGAGCTTTAGATGTCAATGTCTCGGTTTATGCGGATATCCTGGAAGAGCTTGAATGGGAGGTTGTCTTGAAGGAAGTCAGTGGGGGCCAGGCATAGATGGGTCTAGGGAAATGATCGGCGTTGCTAAAGTACACTGCATGAAGAGTGTTCTTTACAACATGGTAACAAAGTATGCGTATTAGGTGATCAAATGTTGATTCCGCTGGTTCTGAACTGTCTTCGAAATCATGCTCAGTTAAATTCCTTGATATGCCTCGGCAAGGGCAAAGCGTTCGAAATTGCGACGCCAACTCCGCGTTTTCGTCTAAGCAGCTGCCAAGGTTGGTATAGCGCGAGCTATGGGCAGGGATTAACAGCACCACTGGATGTATAGCACCACTTGGCGTTGCGTCACTCCATATGTTAGGCTGAATAGGGGAGGTTCCTTGTTTTCAATTGTCTCCAATCGCTTTGTGCTTCCCATTGTAAGAGTATAAGATCGGAGTTTAGAGCAAACGAGAAACTTTTCGAGTTGGAAACCGAAGTGAACAGACCGAGGAACAAGACATAACAAGATATAAGGGCGGAGAGAGTTGGAGGCTTGTATCTCCGCATTGGGGCACGTGCCTTATGACATTCGAGTCTGATCATCCCGCCACTTTGACCTCGCAAAGACCTTCCAAAGGCTGCTTTTCTTGTGGCTTTGGCTTCGCTGGCATTTCCCAATTTTTGCATCTTTGATTAGTGGAGAACATCAGGAGTGCACCGGCAAGAAAACCCTCGGCCAAGCAAGAAAACCTTGCTACAGAGCTCCCCACTTTCTCACCCGAGCAAACCCCCCACATTCAAAGATCGCGAAAATGATGGCCACCGGTTCTCGGGATACCTCAGTTCGCGAGGCTAAAATCTTTGTCAAGGAAGTCGTCCGAAACGACTGGGATTTCGAGGCCGGCGTTCCTTCCCCGTCGTCCGCCGACGGTACCCTTTGCCACAACCGCGAAGTGTGCGAATGGCGAGTCCGAGAATTCGACACCCCGACCTCGGAACTCGAGCCACAGAGCTCAGATAGCGAGCAAGAATATGACCCGTCAGCTTTCGCCCCTGGCGATGCGGGCATCGAGCGGCGTCGCAAACGCCGTCGACAAATAGATGACGAAATGGCGTGGAACGAAGGACTACGCGTATGGATGGCCAGGCGCGATGCGTGGTGTGGCGCGAAGACTCGGCGGCAGATTCGGGCTGAGGAGGCAAAGCGCGCGTTGGCTGGCGCGCAGACGAACACAACAGATCAGTCCGATAGTGTGAATTTGGGGCGAAACGATGCGACTTCTTCTGGCTCATCCGAATCTGCAGCGCTGTCTGGTCGGGGTAGCGAGGGTATTGGCGCTTCTGACCTAGCAGTCCGGACCGAGACGTCGCTTTCTATTGCGGATCGGGAGAAAAGTGAGGAGCTCCAAAGTCGAGTGGATATGACCTCCGGGCAGCAAGAGGATCAGGAGGAAGGATTGTCTACCGCGCCAGAGGAGGGAGCTAAACGGAAAGCCTCGTCAGAGACCAACATCACAGAACCGGATCAGAAAGTTGCCACGAAGGTGCCTACTCAACCTACGTCCTTCCCGGCTGTGGAAGACCAAACGGAAGAGGAGAAAGTGGAAGAAGAGCTTGATGAACCACTTTGCCCTGTTGCCCCGCCTTTTATTTCAAACGATAATCCAGTACGCGCAAGCATCAATCCGGCAATCTACCCTTCAATTTACACCAAGGTTGTTGTGCAAGGCATGACCCCCACCGTCCCCGTCAACCTCGCCCATTTGACCAAAGCCATGGTTCAAGGTTGGAAAGCAGACGGGCAGTGGCCGCCAAAGCCAGCTGTGACATCAATTGTTCTTGCTGATGATGCCTCTGTGCCCAAGAAAAACACGGATCGCTCCGAGGAGGCGCCACAGGGCAGGAGGAAGAACAGCATTACCAATGCTGTGAAGAAAGTCTTCCATTTCGGATCGCATCCCTTCCATCGCCGCGGCAGCCAGGATACCGGAAATGGAGCCGGTGCCGGGGGCCCGGCGGCTTAAGTGGATTTGCTTCGTCATGGGTCATAAGTAATTGCATAGCCACCAATCCTGCGGGTCGAGGGACTGGCTTCGCCTGGCTGGGTTGCTCTGGCTCCATTTGGCGTCTACTCCGGGAGGTTCTGTTTATGTTTCCTTATGTGTGTTCATAATCTGAGCATGCTTTTGTTTGATTTACTGTCTAGCTCTGCACAATGAAGGAATGTCATATGCTGTGCAATCTGGTTCAATCTTATACAGTAGAAAAGTTCTGCTCCAATAAATGCTCTAATACGCACTGTGCAGTTTGGACATGTGGCCACAGTCCCCGAGACATACTCCATAATATCACATGCTACCTCTAGCCCCGGTCGTGTTACTACCATCACCTCCCTTGGTCGACCCAACATAAACATTGAAGTTATAATGAACACAGCTATCCTTGACATCCAGACCCCCCTGACCACTCAAAATCGTCTGTCCATCCCGAGCCACCTTGAAAGACTGGGCACCAACTCCCATAGTCACATTCGAGGTAACAATCCCCGCCGGAACCTCAATGTCAACAGGAGCATTATTCCCACTCTGCACAGTCAAGGTACCCGGACTCGTCAACATAGTCGCGACAAAAATACTATCACTAAGCATGTCCGCACCCATCGGTGCTGAAAGGGTATCCCCCGTGCACACGACGCCCTTGGGCGTAGGTCGGTACCAGTACACGACTTCATCCGCTTCCACGGTAGGCGTTTTTGCTCCAGACTTGTAAGCTGCGATATAAGGCTTGAACAGGTTGCGCCAGCCGTCGTGGGGCATGTTAGTTGCCCACTGGGATGATCCGTCATCGCTGTGATGAGCTGAGTACGGGCCGATATAGTGGGATTCGCCGTAGTCTATATAGCGGTTAAGACTTTACCGGATAATTTTGCGGGAATATAGATGAAGTGTACCATTCCATGAGATTATCTCAATCAGGTCCGGCTGAAGGGAAAGCATCTGTTCCCAACGTAATGTCGGCAGGTTCTCGCATACGAAAACCCAGTTCTTGGTGTTGAAATGCGTTGAGAACCACGGTGAGACGGCTGTCGTTGAATTAGTCTACTACTCTCCCAGACCAGAGCTAGAAAAGGTTCCTACGGGCCATGTAAGTTTTCCCCGCGAGAAAATGGACAAATCTATCGTCCCAAACGGTGGTCATCGGCCCTGGGATGATACTATTTCCCCCATCCGTAGGCCAAGCCAACCAGGAGAACGCACCATCAGCGCTCTTGGCAGGGCCGGTGGTAGCCTCAGCCGGATCTTGGAGATTCGGCACTGCGTAAATGGGATGCGGCGTGTTCTGTTTCACTGCATCCCAGTTGAAACTGTCTCCAACAAATGTACTTACTACTGCGGCTCCCTTGTACTGCATCTGCGCTGGGTGGCCTGCATATTGTTTCATGTACTCTGTGATCTTTTCTGTGTCTCCATTGGTCCAGTAGGCAAAGTCGAAGGAGATGAATACTTTGAAGTTGACTTGCTCGGCTGCTTCGTAGGCTAGGGCTAGCTGGGTTGGGGTGTAGCTGTCTATGCTTGCGCAGTTCAGTGCGAATGCGTCGATGCCGATGGATTGGGCTGTCGTCATGTCTTCTTTCCAGTCTTCTAGCTGGTAGTCTTTTACTATACCGACCTAGATATATGGGATCTATGTCAATGACGCGGGATGCTAAGTGTTTATGTTGATATACTGACCATGAAGTGGGCGAATACATATTTGTCTTCCGACTGGCTAGACAGCTCTGAATCGAGAGCTGGGGCAGCTAAAGCTGGGAGAATATGTGCCAGTATGGCCACAGCACTAAAGAGAGATTTCCAAATCATAATCGCGAAAGGTGCATGAATTCTCAATCCATAAGTTGATCTCTCAATGCGAGTTTCCGAGGTCTCTTTGCAGATTATATAGTTCATCGTCAACTATACTATAGTCAAAATATATATTATACAACGTTATACTTCCCCAAACGCATTAAACTCCAAACGAATAAGGCGAGACAAGTGAAATACCAATATAACCCCAGAACAATAACTTCAGCGGCGAGTATAAAACTTGTTTCCCTTTTCCCCGTAGAATATTGTAACACCCGACAACAGTCACATCCACGTGAGATTGTGTAGTATTCGCGGATTTTCCGTGTGATTCAACTTTCTTTTTTTGCTTTTTGCTTCTGAAGCATATGGTACCGTCGCCAGACTAGTGTCGGTCTATCACGCTCAAAGAGGAATCAATCGTTGAAATGCTACAGTAGTGCTGAGTATTACCGGCGCTATGCACAAATCGGGCTTTATACGCCAGCTGATCCGGGCAAATGAATGTGCCGGGCATATGGAAATGCTGAGTACAACTCGAATAGTGGATTAACGCCGATGATGTCGCTGTTGAAGATACTTCCGGCTCCATGTCCGGGGCTTTTGCGCGTGGCCTATACGCATGACTGAATATCAAAATGACGAAATAATCCATCACGGGGGAAATCGACTCTGACAGAGTGCTATTCAATGAATGTGAAACTTCAGAGGATGCTGTTGAGATGAAGCTGAGTCCTGCATTATATGACGTGTATGGAGCTTTATCCCCAGTGCAAACAGCACAACAAACCGAGTTAGGGCTGCGTACATACCCTGGGCTAGGGATATGCAGGCCACCATAGAATCCCCCTGAGGCAATCTCCGTTGACCGCCATGATCCTGGAAACCCCTAATTTACCTATATGTTAGATCCAACTTGCCATATACTTAGTATCCAGGAAGATTGTCCAATTAGGGAACCTTACACTGTAATGGGTACATTGGGACCCGAAAACTATAGCCTCCATTACAGCAGCAACTATGTCAATATGGTACAAGATAACATTATCGATTCCTTTTTAATATTCGTGACACGTTAATTCCCCCCAAGAACGCCGTGTATATAAAAACCAAAGAAAACCCGCACGGTCAAGACAGTAACTCCAGAAACTTTGCACGATCAACGAATCCCCTCGCCGCATCCTCAAAGACCCCCTGCGCTTCAACCTGACTAGCCACCAGAACGGCAATCTCAGGTTCGATTGTGACCTCCTGTGACTCATGACCAGGACGAGTAAAGTAGTACTTATCCTGATGATACGACCATTTTCTGAGATAGAGTTGCAGGTCGGTCGAGGCGAGTTTGTGAGCCGTGGTGAAGAGTTCAGTTTTCCTGCTATCGGAGGGTGGTGGCATCGCAGGGAATATGACATGGGCATTGCACGAGAGCGAGTCTGGGTCTGGATCCGTGCTTTCTAGGCATCTGCCCACAGCTTTGACGAAATCGCGGATCCACTCGATGTGCGTGAGAATACCCTCCCCCGCGCCGGTGGCTCGATCGATGTAGTCTACCACTGGCAATACCGAGGAGATCATGTCAAGGAAGGCGGCAAGCATGAGTAAAGTTGGAGCACTTTGCAGATGATGGCGACGTAAGGCGACCACACCCAGTGCTTGATAGGAGGCTCGGCATACGACATCAATGATATCGATGACAGAACACACACAGGATGCATCCAGAGTGTTTATATTACATAGCAGGTTCTTGAACTCCAGAGTGATGGTCTGGATGATGGGACGGCTGAGGACCCAGGCGGCGCGGTTGGGAAGCGTCGCTTCGAGATACGCTGGAAACACGCATTGCAAAAGGACGGCGCGGAGAGTGGGCTTGTCGTTGTCCCCAGCCTCATACGTGTTTTTCATCGATGTGTGCAGCTGGTCAACCAGGTAGCACTGTTGGCCGTCAATGGCGGCACGCTCGGAAATGCTCTGGACGAAACCGGTCAAGGTCTGGATCTCTTTGCTGGAAGATAATTTCGACTCGTAGCGTTTGAGCTTCGCAACAATGTAGCGTGGGTCGGTAGATGGCAAAGGGAATGAAGCAGGGTCCGTGAAGAAGGGGTCGATGGGTTTGATGTCGCTGGTATGTTGCTGAAGGAAACTGATGACGCGTTGCACGAACTCGACGTATTCCCCTTGAACAGCCTGCGCTGTCCCATTACCTAGCTCCTGATAGTTGTCTTTCATGGATATCATCACGCGCTGAAGCATTTCGGAGTACTCTTGTTTTGTCACAGAAAAGTTCCGATTTCCAGATAGTTCCATGTCCTGGAGTTGCTCACGCATATTAGACGATAGGCTTGAGAGGAGAGACAGTCGGCGAGAGCCAATTTCCTCCAATGTTATTGTATACCGACCAATCTTCCTATCCTTAGAGAACGGAAGATTTGCAAGCAAGGGATCTGCGGGACTTCCGTTCAAAAGCGCCTCCGTGAGACGATGTTGGAACTTCAACATCGAGGAGCGCTCGACCAACGATGTCATCCACATACTCATAACTTGGATTCGGCACTCAGAAACGATCTGTGCGTCATTCTCAATGCATTCTGCAAGGAACAGAGGTGCAAATTTTCTTGTCTGAACTGTCTGTCGAAGCCGCGTCCAGGAGTCATTGCCGAACTCGCTCAGATAATTGTCCCAGTTTCGGAGGCCATGGCGAACGAGAACCTGCGCTATTGACGTCCAGCATTCAACCACGTTAAGAAGGATCGCATCCTCGGGACAGTGGTCCTCGCCAAAGCAGTTCGAAACGAGACGAGAAACAACCGGATGGAAAGCCTTCTCTACATGCTCAATACCTTCACCTGGGGAACTTTGTTGGTCCCAAACAGCCTGAATAGCATCCCAGTCACCGAACTCCTGGCTGTCCTCGTCGGTATTCACTGCCGCAGGAGCATCTGATGTAGATGTAGCTGAAATGTTTTTCTGGGTGTATGCCACCAAGACCTGCAGTGCCTCAGATACAACGACATTCACGCGCGGGAGCTTGGGGTTGAAAAGCGTAAGGATAGACTCAAAGGGGGTTCTCATGACAAGCCTGTATGCATGCTCCAATTTTGGAGCCAGTTGGACAGCAATCCGCAGACCGCTGAGCGCATTGCTCAACAAGGTCTCAATCTGCCGTTGGTTCTGGGAGATTGTGCGCTCGACAAGCTGCTGAGAAACCCGATTGTCGCCTGTGTTTTGAGCCTCAATCTCTTTGCGAGCATATGAATGCTGTTGTAGCAACTCCGTGACGAAATAGCCGTACCAGTCTCCGAACGGATCAAGCCCCGAAATCTCTTCATCTGTAGAAAGCTTGAATCGAACAAGCCTTGACCATGACCGCAGATTGATACTGCACGCTTCACGATGTGAAGTGGCAGGATGGACCAGATTACGTATTGTCTCCAGTCGAGGGCGACACCCATCGGGAACAGCCCAGTACAGGGTGCTGAGAAGATCGTGGTGGTTTCTTAGTGCATCGAGGTCCTCGTGCTGCAATGGCTGCTCCTTCGGGTACACACGGCCATGGTTGGGTAAAAGACGCCAGGCAAAGTTTCGAATCTTTTTCTTGTCATATCTCTTCGCCAAGAAGCGGAGACCACTTGCTACGATCTTGAGAAATGTGTGGAAACACGGCTCCCCCACTCGGGCATCCAGAGAAGGATTGCTATCAAGTTCGTCAAGGAATGAAGGTGAGCCACGAGCTTCCTCAAGTTTCAGGTTGTGAAGGGTGTTCTTGGCGAAGAAGTCGAATAGCGTGTCCAGGATAGATTTGCATTCTCTCCACCCCCACGAATTGACAAGGCGATGACATCTAAGGAACAAGGTTCGACAGTAGCTGTTGTATGAGATGGGTTGTGCCTTGGAGTTGGACCCGAAATGGTCCAGGGCCGGAGCGAGAAGCCGTTTGGCTAATTTCCAGTTGTCATTAACACCTGTCAACTGATAACCAGGGCGCGCAATGCCAAGCAGGTCTATTTCGTTCAGAGGTAAGACAGTGAATATCCCACGCCAACCAGCCTCAAGGCTACCCACATCCCTTTCATTGCGAATGAGTCCATTGTTGAACGTCTCGAGCTGAATATCTTCAAAGCAGCCCTTGTAGTTGTCCGAGCTGCGTAGAAGATGTTTGGTGACGACATAAGCTTCCACCGATGGGTACTCATCGCGAATACCCGACTCGCGGCGTTCAGGCTCGTTGTTTTCCTTAAACAACGTTTTCAATTCAGAGGAACCGACTTTGGACGTGATCAAGCCTGCAACGTCTTTAGCGGACATTTTGACAAGATCCAAAGCTTCAGTAGCAAGGGCGGGGCTAACAAGCCGATGAGAAGCAATTTGATAGATCTGGTTCGAGAAGACCGTGTTGAAACAAGCAATTTTGACAAGCCCGTTCTGGTTGTATTCGTCGCTAGTCAGAAAGGCAGCCAGCGGGTCTCTCACCTGGGAGACCAGCCCCATTGCTCTAGTGACAAACCCCGTACGATCAACCGGGTCGATGAAAACCAGGTTTCCCGTGATGTATTTGATCAACAATCTGTATAACCTCGACGCCACCCCTAGCGCAGCCGTAATGCCTGTCTCCGGGGAGGTGACGGCACTTCGCTCAACATTATCGATTATCACGTCAAAGACCTGCCCCATCTCCGATGACACTGTATCGTCCCAGCGACTCCATTGGAATGTCTCGTCTCTGAGCTCGATAGGGAATGAAGCGGCATCCCCATCGAAGTCCCTCTCTATGATTCGCAACGAACGAGAAAATTCCCCGCTTCCTATGAATGTAGACTCATGGAAGAATGTGTTGTCACGTAGGGATGGTACTCCAAAGTCCACCGGATAGAAACGTTGCCAGTTGAAAAGCCCGCCGACACTGAAAGACGAAGGATTTGCATGTCCAACGTCTGTTATGGTAGGAGGTTCCAAGTCATCGGAGACTATGGTAGCAGGATCTGGATTCTGACGGAATTCGTCGGCATCGAGATTGATTCTGGTTGGGGGATTCTTCCTCAACCGCCGTCGAGACACAGGGGCTTTGGGGGTTGGCGTTTGATTTCGTGCTTCAGCTGAAGCGCCAACAACAGCAGCAACAGAAGCATTCATAGGCGAGGAATTGCCTCCGGTACTCAATGACCCACTGTCAGAGACATATCGATCCAAGGTCAAGCTCGGCTTATAAGGTTGAGATGTGCGCTGGTTTTTGTAGTGTCGGTTAAGAATAGACAATGACTGGTTGAACATGGCTGGGACCATTTTTGGGCCTCTACCAGGACCTGCCAAACTAGTTGCCGCAGGCCTAATGGTGTTCCTCTTCAAAGATGTTATGGCAACATTCCTAGGAATAACCCATGTGTGCCCGTGCTGCTCTGGTTTGCGACGCGACGAGGACACGGCCACTGGGGGTTGGTCTGGCGGGACTGATCCTGCGCTAGATTCAGGTGGCGCCTGTGTCTCTTCCGGTTCTACTATGTTGGTGTTCGAAGCATCAGTGTCTGCCTCTGCATCAAGGAATCGGTTCGGTATCCTGTCGTTTGTAGTATTCGACTTAGCTCGAGCACTGAGAATTGAAAGATTTGTTGTCCAATGCCGGTGTTGGCGAGCTTTGGGGCGAGGTGGGCTAATCTTGGCCTGCCGAATAGCTCCCCTTTTCCAATCTCGCAAAGACTCATTTGCATCCACTGTGTCTTCCCTTGAGGCCAGTTTCACGAACTTCTGAGTAGGGCTCTGCCTGCCTCCATCTTTACGTGAGCGTGGTCGTCTAGTCGCTACTCTGAGCAGTCGCGATTGCTCTTTGCGAGGCTTGATGGCAACATCTGGCGCATCCAAGATTCCTATTCTTGGTCGCTGGATAGTCGAGGGTTTCCTGGTCCTTCGTGCCCCATACGAGACATCAGTCATCCGGGTTTGTCGTTGTCTCTTCGGCTGTCTCTCCCCATTGAGCAGACTTTGTTTCGATTTTGGCCTTTTCAAACTGTTCGCTTTGTGTCGAGGACCTGTTGAGTTACGCGGAACAGGCGCAAACATGTAGTCGATGCGGTTATCCTCAGACACCTCGCCCCCTTCAAGCGCGAAAGGATCTTCCAGGCCAAGGGAACCAGTCAGCCTTTGGCTAGAGTCATTGTCTATAGAGTCATTTCCTGTGGCATCATTACGATTGTCCTCATCATCTGAGTTGGAATCTCCAAGATCAAACAAGCCTCGTGATTGTTGCGCTGCTGGTTGCCTTGAACGATCACCCTTTCGAATGAGCTTCCGCGCAACACCCTTTCCATCCGGACGTTGCGAAGAAGCATGACGATCTAATTGCAAGGCTCTTTCTTTGTCTGCATGTTTTTTCAGATCCAGCCGAGCATGTGACGCAGGGAGCGCTCCTCGGATCATGCGTTGGAATCGTCGAATTTCACGTTCTTCGGCATCTGACTTGGTTCCTTCTTCTTCACTCTGGCTGTTGGACGAGATAGACTGTACTTCCTGCTCATCATCTGTACCGGCACCAGGTGATTGGGCTCGGTCGGCTTCTTCTGTTTCCCTTGCCCCAGATTTCCCAACTTCTTCTGGCGGTGACCATCCACGAGGAAACCGGAAACCTCCCTCTGAGGCACGAGGAGTCCTTGACGTTGAAGATAAACGGCCTGCGTGTGGAGGGCTAGATGATAGATCATATATAGAAATACCATTTTGATTCCCAGTAGCTGTATTGCTGTCTCTAATGCCACGAGGTTTTGATGGTTTGTGTATATTTCGACGATCTTTGGGAGTTCCAGAATGAGAAGTCTTCTGCCGCTTTGCCAGATGAGCTTGCGATGGCCGAGGATGCTCTGAGTCGTTGTGTTCCCGTCCTTGCGCAGCAGATTGCGGGCCACGATGCCGTTCATGTCTTACCGGCGGGAGATACTCTTCAAGAGGAGGGCTTGATGGAGGTGCATCGGGATCATATGAATCTTGCTCTTGACTTTCATCAGTAGCCTGCTGTCTTTGCTGTGCCGGTCGACCGAAAGGCTTGACGCCCCGCGCCTGCAGCTGCTGGGCGAACTTAAGTTGTTCCAAATGGTACGGGTGCATTTGGATGGCATTGCGCTTTCGGAATGTTCTTTGCGCAGCATGGGGTAATTCTCGCAACACTTCTTCGGGGATATCAAGCTGAGGTGATACATCGTCTCGGTTGGCATCTAGTTCAATGAGCACTGCTTTCCGTAGATCTGCCTCCCCATCTGCCGGTCTTTCTGGTTCTGTCTCTATCACATCATCTGCGTGTTTTTCTGTAGAATCCTTGTCCGGCGGAGAGCCAAAGGATGACGGAACAGAAGATAACGGGGAGTCATCTTCGGAAACCTCCTGCGGCGGTGGTGGTAATGGCGGAGCCTCGATTGGCTGAACATGGTTGACCACAGGCTTTTTCTTCCGAGTTGGCTGAGGGATCAGCACCAACTCGTCAGGCGAGGAGCTCCGAGTGCTTGAGGCCTCACTCTGTGTGATGTCCTTGGAGATGTGTGGCTCTGCTATATCTTGTGACTGCGAGGGCCGTACGGTCTTCAAGGGCTTCGGGGTAGACTCGCGGCTCGTGGGCTTCGATTGAGGCCTGTCATGTTCCTGTGACGACGTTGGAAAATCGTATATGCTGGATGTGTTCTTTGTGGAGGCATTGGTATTACCCAGCTCACTGCTGCGGCGATTCGTTGATTTCGTAGCCGACGATCGAAGTCCGTATGTCTTGCGTACCCTCCTTTGTTTTGGTGTCGTTCCGTCATGCGCGACATTTGTTGAGTGAGGAGTTGCTCGGTTCGTGCCCCTTCGCACCGCTTCCTCCGTATCAGAGAGTGTGATAGAGCCATTCTCGGCCCGGAAGTGCTCGTGCTGCTCCTTCGTCACACTTCTCGTCCCTTCCTTCGGCGATGATGAAGGGTTGTCGATATATTCAAGATTTTCGACAGCAGGGCTATTTTCGACATTGTCCTTCTTAGCATCTAGAGAATCGAAGCCATCTTCCTCGTCCGAGTCGGGGACATATCCTCGTTGTCGCCATGATTCCATTTGCATCCTCGGCGGGAATCCCCCATGTCTCTAAGCAGTCATTGGGTGGTCCCAGGGGGATAAAAACGTGACTGAAATAATTCTCGGGTTAAAATTCGCGAAATGCAAGGATATCAAACGTCGAACAGCTAATCAAACTGTCTGAAAGCAGGGAATTTGATTCTGACGCGTGCCAACGGAGCAATTTAGCAGACGCGCCGGGTGCTAATCAGCCAACTGATAACCGATTTCCCGCATCACCTCCGCAACCTCCCCCAACTGTGCAAATCTCGCCGTCTACCTCAATTCCTCCGAAATGAGTCGCAATTTCTTCCCTGCCCTCTTCGCTATTGGCGTGGGTGTCTTCACAGGTAAATCTTCTCTACAGCAAAACAGCCCATGTCTGGTATCAGTCCCTAATCTCGAATTTTCTATCTGCTTCAGGCTACTATACCTTCCAGCCGACATTCAAGCAACTTCAATATGAGAAACAGCAGGCGCAGACTTTACCTCGATCTGATCCTGCTGCTCTGAAGCAAGATACCAATTCTCCCACCAAAGCCGAGTTCCAGCAAGATCCCAAGTCGACGAATCAATGACGATGACCGGCCTTCGCCTTGAAGCGGCATTCTGAACATTGGATTGGCCTGGGTACCACCAAGCATGATTGCGCCAGTAGCCTGTTCTCGGCGCACTATGCTCTATTGGAATTAGTGCTCTTCGCCGCGCTCCGAGGCTCCAGTGTACATGGCACCATGTGTCTTGCTGTGCCACACTTGCCAGGTCTTGTGACCGGCCCTGGAGGCCGTTATATATATCCAGGTTGGCGCAGCGGCCAGTTCCGGAGTAGTTATGGGTAGAGTATTGAATGGACCTAGAATCGACTAGCCCGCGTACTAATGAGGGTTTCGGACTAATTGAATACAAAAGCCGGTTTTCTCGGCATACCTGGATAACTGGAAACATTTGAAATAACTAGTCGATGTATTGCACGACATTTAAACCTTGACGTTTCGAAGAGGCATTTTTGAACGCCGTTCGCAACACACGCAGAAAATCAATCCTAGCCCCTTGCAATGATGTAGTCCATTCCCGAATACCTCAGTAGAAAATCCTTCCATAAGCGCCAATCCGTTGTAGTTTCTGCATGTAACATCAAACTTCTTCCACCATCTTTCCCGCAGGAACTGTGGGTGCGCCGAAGACACGTCCGGCAGGGGTACCCAGCCATTCTTCTGGCACGCTGACTCTACAACCATTTGAGCCACTGACCCAGCGCGCCATGGTAGGGTCAGCTTTGTCGGTCTCCGCGGCTTCCTGGCCGGGGGTGCCATCAGCGCCCTCGGCTGCCGCAGCTCGACCACGCCGCTTGGGGGCCTGCTTCTTGAGCAGTCGATTAATTGTGTCCATCTGTTATTCAGAGTTAGCGGCCGTTCTCAAATGGTCTGCGTATTGTAAAGTGCCCTGTTGCGCATACCTTTTCCTCTTCATTCCGCTTCTCACTCAGGTTCTTTCTTCGCCGAGCCATCTCTGCACGCCGCATCTGGCGTTCTTCAGCGGTCAAATGCTTCTTGACCTGGGGTTCTATTTTAAGTCAGCTTCGGTTTCGACAAAATTCAACTGTCTGCAGTTTCTCACCCATAGGAAGTTGCAAGAAATCATTTCCCAGGTTTCCTCGCTGGCGCTTGGTGGTCTTGCCACTTTGCATAGCGAGGGCATCACTATCCATATCGTCGTCTATTTCGTCCTCTTCATCGAGTTCATCTAGATCATCACCATTGACATCTGGAACGGCACTTTCGTCCTGATCTTCAGCCTCGGCTTCGGCGTCTTCATCCGTATCGGAAATAGGCTCTTCCTCGTCTTCTTCTTCCTCTTCGTCTTCTTCCATATCCATCTCCTTGGCTTCCACACTCTTGGGCGGCTTGGCGCGAGACGGAGGAGTGACCTTACCGCGCCTGGTAGGCTGGGGCTGGACGTCATCCATATCAATGTCGCCATCAGCGCCAGCGTCGATATCGGCATCTTGATCTTCATCGTCATCTCCGGGTGCATCTTCATCGTCGACTTCATCCTCTTCTTGATCGTCCATTTCCTCGTCGCTTGTAGCAACTTCTACAATCTTCTTTCGGTTCCGACTGGAGCGGGGTCCCGAAACAATGGGATCCTCCCGGAACACATTGACTGAGCGCCGTCCAGTAGCACGGCCAGCACCCGTAGCTTCCCGCAATTTGCTAGAAGGCATTTTGACAGTAAGACGGAGAGATCTCTTTCGATCTCCTGAATTCAATGAAGATCGGGAGACTGAAACTAAAGCAGATGCGGTAGATGCACGAGTTTGTCTCGTAGACCTGGTGGTCATGTTAGCATCTGGTTCTGGAGTGTCATCTTGCGTCTTTCGCGATCGAAGGGATCGACGGAGCGACATGGTGGCTTTATGGAGTGTGACAGAAGTCTTGGGGAAATGAAAATGCAGAAAGCAGAACAGCAAAAAGAAGCGGGACAGAAAAGGTCGATATGCAAGTGTGTGGCAGTATGAACTAAGCCATTAAGCCTCTGGGGAGGGGCAGTCTGAGGAGAGAGAGAAGAAGGAAAGATATCCAATCACTTCATCCAGTGCGAAGCGGAGCAGCAAACCGGAAAGATACAGATTGCTTTTCTATACGGGCAATGCGAACAAAGCGCACTGTTACAGGGGGAGCAGGTTTTGGTCTCTCCCTGGGATTTGGGATCTAACCGACCCCGTGGGCAGATGGGAAGGAACACAAAACAGTAAGACCAACTGGGGGAAGCGCCATACTCACAGGTACTTTTCTCTAAGGTTTCAGATCCTCCAGGTGTCCAGTCGCTGACGCTGGATGAACGAATGAAGTACTGCACGGTCCATTCTGCCGGGCGGTATCGAGTATATACGCCATTTTTGAACTATATGGGGATGATCTTTTCAATATGCCATAGATCTATCCAGATAAAATGTAGAAGCAATTGGTGTAGATCTATATAGCCTTCAATAGGACCTGGAGCCAGGTGGTATGACTTCGTCTTACGTGTAGGCTATTTTGGGTGAAGATGGTATCTTTGGTTATTCAACTTCCCATATTAAGACATATAATAGCTACATGTACTTAAATACAATTAAAATAGAATGTGCACGATTTATATTTGGATTATTCTCAAACAAGATCCTATTTTAGTACAACGTGAACATACATCAGTGTCATCTCAAGATGTACAGCAATATTGATGCCTGAGGTGTAGACCGGCGTTGGAAACAGCCGAGGTCGGGTTCACATGGCCCCAAGTCCGGGGAAGGCTCCGTCTCCTCTTTACAACACCCCAACGCCTTTGCTTTCTCATATCTCTGGCGAATTGTCAGGTATTCCATCATGCCTGACGACACATCCAAATCATCATCTATTCCCTCCTGGCAGAGGCCCAATAAGACGGCCGAGGAGTCGCCATCGCCGACCTCCGACGATGCGCCCGCAACTACAGCCTCCACATCCCGACAAGCTCTCCTAGACCAAGCATCCAAATTCCTAGAAGACGAGTCAATCCGTGATGCACCAACAGAGCGCAAAGTCTCATTTCTCGAATCTAAAGGCCTGAGCTCAGACGATATCCAGCAAGTCCTCGGAATCTCCCGCAATGTTGAGGCAAGCACCTCAACCCCAGCCGAGGACAAGACACAGGAGGAGACACCATCTACCTCACCCACTCAATACCAAGCCACTCCTTCTCATCCTGCCACCTCCTCACCACCCTCCAACACTATGCCTCAATCACGCCCAGCACCAGTGCCAACACCCGCCTCCCGCGACGTCCCCCCAATAATCACATACCCTGAATTCTTGTTCGAGCCATCCAAGCCGCCTCCCCTCGTGACAATGCGTAGCCTCTTATACACACTATACGGCGCCACAGGCCTAGGAGCAAGTCTCTACGGCGCAAGCGAGTACCTCGTGAAACCAATGATAGCGAGCCTAACGAGCGCACGACACGAGCTCGCCAGCACAGCAGACGCGAACCTGCAAAAGCTAAACGAGAAGCTGGAGAAGACCGTATCCGTGATCCCGGCGGAGTTAACTGCACGCAAGAGCAAGCCCTCCAGCGATGAAGATGAAGACGACGCCTCGTCGATCACCTCGGATCCAACCGAGCTGTTCCACCGGGACGTCGCAACGCAGACGATTTCAGAGCCGACGCCACTGCTCAGTGCCACTGGCCCCGTCAACTCGGCGGACTCGGCAGCCTTCTCCCCATCGACGGCGGTTAACAACCACGTCAGCCGTGTTGAGTCTATTACCTCCAAGCTGCGTGAGATCGTTGATTCGGAGAAGGATGCCAGTACGCTGGATGACTCGATGCGTACCCGGCTCACCGACCTGCATCATTATTGTGATGGGTTGATCTATAGTGGTCCTACGTACTCTACTGGGTCGACGTACGGGGTCTGGAATTCCAATACCTCGGGCTCGAGTGATAGCTCTGGTCTGCGGAAGGCGGAGGATGAGGCTATTGCTGGGTTTAGGGCTGATATTCGCGGTGTGAAAGGTGCGCTGTTGAGTGCGCGTAACTTCCCTGCTAGTCGCGGAGGACGGCTTGGTAGCCTTCCCGTCGGTGGACGCTGATCGGGTTGAGTCGCGGGGTTTTGGTGCGACTGTATGAATGTATATAGATTGCAATGGATTCTCTAGGTGTTTATCTAGGCATGTATGGGTTCATATTTTCATGTAGTCGATTGCATTTGGTTAAATTATAGCCTGAATCCTAGTATATGTATCCATTGACCAGTAAAACGAAAGCCACATCCTCATTCGATTCATCTCTATCTCGCAGTCTAAATAAGAAAGCATCATGTAGTGAATAGTATCAATCAAATCACACTTAGGAAACGTTGGAAATTTTATGCTTTGCTCATGCTAGGACCTATGCCCCCAGGAGAGAAGAGGAACGGAAGAAAATACGCAAGACATTAATTATAAAACATTGAATGGACAAGGAAGATGAGAAAATTTAGAGCAACGCTGAAGTATAGAGAAAAACAAGGCCAGAAATACATAAGTTATACCAAGCCTTTAGCATTCCCTTTACTCGACAAGGTACAAGGGCGTCATTTACGGAGTAGCGCGGCTCATGCTAATCAGACGCTTCACACCGACCTGTAATTATACTTGTTAGTGACTGTTCAAAGCTTATAAGACCAAGCAAGGTTCACTCACCATCCAGTTGCCACATTCGTCAGTCCGGTTGGTCATGATATCAACATGAATAGCGAGGGCGGCATTGTAATCGCGTTGCTGGAGTGCGCGAGCCAAGTTCGCCATGTCCTCAACGGTGTTCGGCTTGAGTAAGTCCTCGTTGTTGAGGTGATCAAAGAGGATGTTCAAGCGGCGCTCGGCGTCATCAACCTGTGCCTTGAATGCCGCAGGGGCCCGGGTCTTGACGCGCTGCATGTCCGCCGACAGAATCTCGAAGACGGGCTGTGCGTTTGCAGGAATGTGTGAACGGTCACCGGGGGCTGTAATAAGGGTCAGTTGACTGGAACTAATTATTGGTAACTGAGGTTACTCACGATACTTGGGAGCCTGAGGAGTCGGCCTCTGCGACTGGGCTGTTGGAGGCCGAGACCCTTGAGGCGGCGGTGGGATTCCCTGGGCCATAGGTGGAGGCTGTGTAGCAATGGGAGTGGTGGGTCCATATGGGTTTGCCGCAGGGGGTTGTGATACTGCCTGTGGGGCGTATGGCGAGGCAGAGGCCTGGGGAGGTGGAGCCACTGGGCCACGAGTCTGCAGTTGCGGGCTCGCTGCCTGGGCGGCCGGGCTTGGTGCATACCGGTTGGTTGGGGGTGGCACGCTAGGAGGAGCGTTGTAGGGCGACGCTCCGCGGGGGATAGATGCCGGGGGGACATGGTTGACCCCGGAGCCAACGGCGGTGACTGAGGGAGAGAAGCGTATGGGTTGGCAGGGGGCGGCGGGGAAGGCCCAGGGATGTTAGATCCAGGTTGCCCACCAGATGACGGCGACATCATGCGGGGCGGCGGAGGCACCGAGCCCACCTTTGGTGGGGGAGGCACGGATGGTGCGCGTGGAGCACCAACCGGGGGAGGTCCCTGGGGCATATTCGGTGACTGGTTGGGGAAAGGAGAGGCGATTGGCGCAGAGGTTGCGGCAGGAGTTGCATGGCGGGGTGTAGGAGCCTTCGCAAAGCCTTCTGGCAGATCGTTCCATGCAGGAAGGCCAGTGGCCGTGGTGTATGTTGTGACTGTGTTGGCCGGCGACTGGTTAGATGACGCCCGAGGAGGGGGAGGGACACCAGCACCTGCGGGCTGTTGTCCGCCGAATGCAGATGGTGGAGTATAACTGGTAGGCCTCATGCCCTGAGTTGGCTGGTACCCAGCTGCCGATCCGTAGGCGCCTCCTGTCGACATAGCAGCGTAGGGGTTGGCAGGCTGAGCTGGCGAGGAGGTCGCTGGGGGCGCATATGGATTAGCCTGCTGGGTAACAGCAGGCGCAGGTGGTGCATAAATGTTAGGAGCAGCAACTGGTGTTGGAGTAGCAGCAGGGTTGAAAGTTTGCGCCGGCTGGTACATATTGGGCTGTTGCGGGAGGGGCTTGAAGCCAGATTTGACTCCGGCAGCCGGCTGGGGTGCCTGTCTTGTGGCAAGCTTGATGCGGTTGCGGGCTACTTCAGCTTCGGGGTGCTTCTCGGGGACAAGGTCGAGGTACTTCTGAGCAATTTGCAGGCGTCCATGGGTAGCGACAACATCGGCATATTCAATGTACTTGTCGTACAAGACGCTCAAGCGCCAATCCGAGTCCTTGTTCCGCTCCGTATCCTGGAACTTGGTGACTTGGCGGAAGATGGTAACCTTCTCGATCAGACCTTGCAGAGCACGGACATGGATGGAGAAGGAAGAGTTGTCAGTGTTGCTTTCAATTCCTTTCTGCTCATTCTCGCGGAGCTCCTCAACCCAGATAGCAACAACCTTCTCAAGCTTCGAGCCTGCCAAAAAGCAGAAAGAAGCATCCTTGCGGGCGCTCTTATCGTCGCTGTTCTGAATCTGCTCCTCCAGGCGGTCACCGAGAGCATCGCAGAGATCAGGGAATTCCTTCTCGTCGGCAAAGGTACACAAGGCAGCCATAACTTCCTTCCAGTTTGACAAGTCGGCATTATGCACCACATCCCACAGGTTCTTACCCACAATAGACGCGAGCAAGCGCATATAGTTCGGACCGGCGGCCTGCTTGGAGAAGTAGTACTCCTGTGCCTTTTCGATGCATTTGGGGCCGCCGCAAATAGCAATCATGAAAGCATCGGACATCTTATCCTCCCGGAGGGCAACGTCCAGAGCTTTCTCGAACTCCCCAAGGAGCAAAGCGCGAGTAATTTGTTTCTCTGCCTGGCTTTCTGAGCCATTGAAAATTTGGAATGGGTTGTTGGTTTGAGCACCCTTGGAAGCAGCCAGTTCAGAGAGGAAGTTGTCACCTTCGGGGTTCGCATCGAACATGGATTGCAAACGCTTGTGCTTCTTGACTCCAGCGGGTTTGGCGGGAGCGCCGTTGGTGTCCTCGCCTTCCTTCTTGTCCAAACCAAGCTGCGCGAGACTATCGGCGGCCTCATCAGCTTGATCCTGGAATCCAAGGTACTCCACCAAGCCCTTGCGTGGATTTTCGGAAATCAAAGCTTGCATCACCTTCCAGTCTGCCTTTTCTGCTTCACTGGAAGCACCTGAAGCGCGCGACTCACAGAGAGTACGAATATCGCCCTCTTTCAATGCAGTTTCAAAGCTTTCGGTGGCATTGCCAACGGTCTCATCAACTTCGAACGACGTGATTTTGATATTGGATGTACGAGAGCCCTTCTCAGTCAGACCGAACGAAACGACCCGACCTCCGAAGCCAAATGTAGCACCACAGGGCCGCTCAAGCCAGCGAGGAGCCTTCGGGAGAGAGAACTTGGAGACTTGGGGCTGGGTTTGCGCCTTGTTAAAGAAGTCTTCGCCGTCCAAGGCTTGGTTGTCATCGGCAATGGCCTGGGCGCTATCGCTCTTCGTGTTCTGGAGGGTCTGGACACAGATCTTTCCATCGAATGACGCGGTTGCGAAGAAGTTGGGGTTGTGGGGGTTCCAGCGGGTCTGGAAGGTCCAGTTTGTGACCACGGGGAACTCTCCGTATGCTTGGCCGATTTGGGGGTTCCAACAGATATTACGGTTATCTTTGCCGGAAGAAAGGAGGAGGTCAGGATCATGCTCGCACCAAGAAAGTGAAAGCACACCGGACTCGTGGCCTGTGAGTGTCTATACAAATAATATCAGTATTAGGTCACACCTGGACTCTGAATGAGTAACCTACCCGCTCCGGGGCGTGGGAGTTGCGCAGGTCCCAGACATAAAGCACCGGGTCTGACTCGAGCGGTGACGATGTAATGAGCTTTGTGGGCTAGACGTGAAAATGGTCAGCAATTTTGAAATAACAACGTAGGACGTGCCAACGTACTCTTTCGGGGTCCCATGCGACTGCGCTGACAGCCTTTCGGGCCTTGTTGTTCAGTGTCAGACTCTCTTTTTTCGTCTTGACATCCCAGACCGTCACAAAGCCGGAGCTGCTACCAGTGACCAGAATGTGAGGAACCTTCCTGTTCCAATCCAAGCAGTCGATATCATCTGTGCGGGCGGCGTTGTTGCCCAACCGGAATGGGTTCTCGATGTTGTTTAGATCCCAGATGAAGAGCTACCCAGTAATTAGCCACATATCCATCCAATTACCATCGAATCGCAGCCTACCTCTCCCTTTGCGCCACCGGTTGCCAGAAGGTTCGGGTGTTTCGGGTTGAACTGAAGGGTCTTGATGGCGCCGCTGTGCTTAGTGGTTCTTGAGATCAACGCATCACTGAAATTGTATGATCAGCAAACTATCCCAGGAGTATGATTCAGATGTAGAGTTCAACCAACCTAGATCCAGCAAGTAGCTTATCAGCATCCCACAACTCCAGCGAGCCGTTCTCCAAGCCACCCGCAATCACACCCCGTTTGTTGTCTTCGGACGTTGTCCAGGCCAAGTCATTGAAGCTAGTTACATCAATCAGTTAGCATGCTCATTCTCGTTCAATTTCCAAAAGGCACTCTTACCCGGAGTCTGTATCAAACTTAGCTAGCGGCTGCAGCTCCTCGCTCGCATCTTCGCGGTCAAGGCCCAAATCCCACAGCTCGAGGCATGTCTTGTTGGAGAAGTCGACGTCAACAGCGCCAGCGCGAGTTCCAGTTGCGATCAATGGCGACGCAGCCCCAGGTGACCAGGCGAAGGTGGCCGTCCTTGGGATTTCCCTCAGACGCACCATGATGATGGCAGGGGAGATATGTTTCGGTGAGGATCGAGACCAATAGAGGATGTAAAATGTATCACCCAAGAAACAATGAAACTCAAGTAATGAGGAAGAAGAGGGATCAAGAACCACCCCCTATGAATAATTGACAATGGGGTGATACTCTAGATGTTCCAAGTATAGCAGTAACCAAGTGGCCTCCTGGACTTGGAGGGACCGGGGAACACACGCTAGACCGCTTTGAGACTCGCCAAAACACCTCTCCGAGGTGAGCTGCACGTGATATCAATCTTCCGTTTCGAGCTGATGGCAAGATACAGCTTGGATTCAGATTCTCGAACAGAAAAGCTTAAAGCTTTCTTTGTTGTTGCACGCACTTTTTTCTTCTACTACAACGTGCAATCTTTTCATATTGCCACCCGTATTAAACACCTACCAATTTCAACCAAAGCGCAACTACGTACACATCATGAGCGAAACTACGCGGCTTAAGAGCACCGTCTACGTGGGAGGTCTTGACCAGGGAGTGACCGCGCACACACTTGCGGAAGCTTTCGTTCCGTTCGGCGAAGTCGTTGATATCTCGCTGCCCAAACCAGACCAACCCAACTCCACCGAAGTTCACCGTGGATTTGGATATGTGGAATTTGATCTGCCGCAAGACGCCAAAGAGGCAATCGACAATATGGATGGCAGCGAGATCTACGGGCGCACGATCAAAGTCGCCGCTGCGAAGCCTCAGAAGGATGCCAACGAGGGCCTAGGCAGCAAGACTGCGATCTGGGAACAGGTGCGTTGGACTCGATTTTATACCTACTTGCGGTCTATACTAACCGGTATGCCATACAGGAGGGGTATTTGGCCAAACATGCTGTCAGTGAGGAGGATAGGATAGCGGCAGAGGAGGCTCTGTCTGCAAGCAGTCGTCCCCAGGATCCCATGCAGGGATTGGAACAATTAGATGTTGCTGGGCCGAAGCCCGAGTGAAGCACGCTACACTTTACGATAGCTACGACGAAGATGAACCAAAAAACGCAAGTCTCACACCACAGTACAATTTGCCAATTACACCACCAGGATTCAGGCCCGGTAAGCCAGAATATATACACGGCTCGAAGCTCGAGCCCGTTCCTTTTTTTTCTCCACTGGCTTTTCTCAAAACATGCCCATCGGCTTCAAATTCTCCTAATCAACAATACAAGTGGCAAGAATCCAAAAACTGAGGATCGCATTCTGAGAGCTCAAAGAAACATAGTGGTACATTTAGTGCTCACGGCTCTCGGGGCTGTTGCGGTAGAGACGCAGGGTCTTGTCGGTCATCAGCTTCTTGCTGCAAGAGTAGACAGCAGCACCAATGGCAACACTAAATTATGAGTTAGCATCAGGGAATGACATGAGCTCGATTGCCAGTGATGGGTCATGGGGGATAAAATTCCGGCATGTGTCGGACAATAGGTTCCTGGCACCAAGCGGTAGATAGTATCAAACAGGGAGAAACGTACGCAAGGACGAAGCCTAAATATCAAATAGACCGTTAGCTCGATTTCCGATCGCAAAGTCATGATTATAGCACATACCGATAGGGAGCAGCTCGGGGGGCACACGCTTGAGCTGGCGCAGACGCTGGGAGATAGTGTGGGCTGTAGGCGCATGGTTAGTTCAATGGCTATCCCCATAAAAGTAAAGCCATGCTAAATGGCTCTGGTTATCACTAGACTTAGTGACCTCAGAGATGCGTACCACTTTGTTGCTCCTTCTACAGACATGAGTTAGTAACCGAGGGATCGTATGATCACAAGATCATTGCCGAAGGGAAGAACATACAGGAGTAGGGAAGTAGAAGGCCCGAGTGGGCTGCATCCGCAGCATGCGAGTGGGATACATGGCGAGATCAGTGGTTCAACCCTGGAGTAGCAGAAGAAGAGTGGGATAGAGGACGAGGTTGGAACACCAGCTTTCCGAGAACGTGACTGGCTCGGGTGTAAAAGCGAGACGCTCAGTGGCTCTCGCTTGACCGCCCGCGGTCGTATCCGGCACTTCACAGCTTCAATCACCCAACGTCGCTCTTCCCGGCTCACTTTCTCCCCTCCTCTGTTTCCACTCCACTCCAATTCTTCCTCTGTGTTGTTTCTCTAGAAGCTGCACATCGCAAATATGGGTGCTATTCCGGAAGCCGACCCCGATGAGGTCCTCGAGACCAAGCCCTTCAAGTTCGTGACTGGTAAGTCCACTACCCCCTCCCGAGAAAACCGGGGCCATGAGTCCTATAGAGAGTCAATGGCTAATATAATTGCAGCTGGTGCGTAAACCTTGATATCTTTCCGCTTCTTTCGCTCGTCGCATGCGCGTGGACCGATGTTCCCCCGATCGGCTGATGTATGGTGTAATTGACAATTTTCGATTGAATCGCAGGCTACGATGCCCGTTTCCCCCAGCAGAACCAGTACGTGATAAGCTATTATTCGGGTGCCTTTTATATTTTTCTAACGTTGATTCGCTCGGCAGGACCAAGCACTGCTGGCAAAACTATGTCGACTACTACAAGTGCACCACTGCCAAGGGCGAGGACTTCCGCCCCTGCAAGCAGGTAATATCAACACCGTCAATACCCTCAAATCCCAGCAGCTTCTAACAGCGTCTCACAGTTCTACCACGCCTTCCGCTCTCTTTGCCCCAAGGCCTGGACCGATCGTTGGGACGGTCAGCGCGGTACGCACCTAGCAGTCTCCTCTGGATATGTGTTCATTTATACTAACTTGTGTTAACAGAGGCTGGCAACTTCCCTGTCCACCTTGACAAGTAGATAATCAACAGCTGTTTTTGGTTGGTCAAGTGAGCCGTGTCAAATTTTTTATGTATCGACAAGTTCCAATGTACTCTACTGGGTCACGCGGGGACACAACCCCTACATTTTTCTAGGTCGTTCCGTCCGTGTAAGGCAAGAAAGGGTGTTGATAAACTCGTATTGTAAAGGGAAATGTTTTTTATCTGGTGCTTGCTCTGACTCTTTTGATGTATGGGCAGTTCCTTTGTTGTACATTCATCTGTATTGCAGAAAGACAACCTAGAATATAGAGCAGGAACCATGATGTCCTTGCGGAAATGCTCTGTATGCGATTCAGTGTGTATAAATCTAATTCTATGTAATCCCACCTCCGACAAGAAAAAAAATTATATCATCCAGCATACTGTACAAGGCCACAGGGCCATGATCTAGATATGCTTCGAGGCCCGGGACGGCCTTTTTTCGAACCTCTGATGAAAGAAACATCCGAAAGAATGCAAGCTATATACAAGCCAAAATGAAAATGGTGTGCATGAGTCTCAGGGTGCACCACCCAAGTAGAAAACCAGAGGAAATGACAAGAAATCGTATATACCGAGGATATATCGGACAGAAGGCGTAAATGTTGTTTTAAGATTGGGAAGAATCGGCGGGGGAAAGGAGATTCACAAAAAGGAATAAATCACTCTTTGCATCTTCAAATGCCCTTCAGCTTGCGGTAAAGCTTCTTGTGCTCCTCGAGGAAGAGGAAAGTGGCAATGGTATGAGGACCAAGACGGATGAAGCTAGGCACCCAACCACGGAAAGTCCATGCCAGGCCTTCCTTGCGGCAGATATCACGCAGAAGACCAATGATGCTCTGACCACCGCCCTCCGCATGAGAAGCCGTCATAATGCGAGTCTTGATCACGTCCACAGGGCTGCAGACAGTGGTAGCAACGAAGCCCGCCATGAACGAGGCTGTGAAGTGTGTGCTCAGATTATCAGCCATGCCAGCCTTCTCAATACACAAGCGCTTGAATGTATCGTAAGAAGCGAGCTGCGAGGCAGTCATGAGGATTGCGCGGGTGGAGTTAGGCCACACTCCGCGGAAGAGAGAACTGAATCCCTCTGTTCGGGTCATTTGAATGATTCCCTGGATTGCGTTTCGGTAGTTGCGGCGCTGGGCGGGAGGGAGGGATGCATCGTGTTGCATGCGGACGTTCATAACATCGGCTGGGTTTCCTGCAATGCCGCCGATGAATCCGGAGGCGGAGGCCATGCCAATGAGGGTGACCAGGCTTGGTGCGCGGTCTGAGGTGGGAGCAACGCGCGATTTCAATTCTTCATAGATACCGAAGCGCGTTGTGGAATATGTAATTTGACGTAACATCGCAGCTGACAACTATACCATATCCAATCCATCCCATCGTTAGCCAACTGTACCCGCGTACTGATAGCCATTGGTATTTGCTATCAACCATATGTTGGGATCGCACATACACCACTGTATAACCCTGTGAAGCCATTGTTCTTCAAGATGTGTACAAACGTCCCGACCATAGTCTTCGGCGCATCGGGCGCACGAGTCTGTAACCGGACCTATTATGCGACAAACAGATATCAGCGCCGGGGCTCGGAATCGCGGGCATGGGCCATTGTCTCGAACGGCTTGGAGCGTCCAATTACCTTAACTGTGGGCGAGTCAGCATATAGTACATAATTGAGTGGATAACTGAGAACGTACCTAGATCTAACGGGTGCGTCACGGACGCCGCGAAGCACGAGGCCGAACCCCCAAACCAAAACGGGTAATGCAGCTGCTTCGGCTTTGACTGCGCGGGCGTCTGAACGGGCACGACCCGGGAATGAGGAGCAGCCTCCAACATCTTGCCACTGTCTGCCATCTTGCTGGGAAACAAGACCCCTAAGTATACACAGTAAAAAAAAAAGGCGGGGAGAGTCAGAAAGATATGTAATTTTTTCTGGCCTGTTCTCGGCTTTTTGAACGTGACTTGACGTAATTTTTCCAAGTTTGGCCCTTTTAAATACCGACGGAGACAAATCAGACTCCGAAACCACTCGGCCAGCCGCCGAATGTAAAGAAACAGCCAATCAGCTCGAGTATCTTGATGGGGGCTATCCCTTTCACCAATCATATTCTCGGGTTTGCGGTCTTTTCCTTTGCCCCGGATAACATCTGGTATGGGACATACAGCCCTGGCCCAGGCACTATATCATCCTGCTTCGGTCGTTGAATTGGACGCCGAGGGTATCTTTGCGCATACAGCCATTATAATAAGCTTCTATAGAAAGGATGATATGACGGGAATCGGCTATTATGCGGATCTTCGGAGTTTTTACGGATATTGGCCGGTTGGAGTCGGACAACCGAGGGGTTCTACGGGAGGGGCAAGATACTATATGCATAAAGGCTACCAAGAACTCTAGAGGTATATAGTTGTGATGTAATCGGAGTATAAAAGGTATAAATATTCTAAAGACTAGAGTTAGGGCTACCCTATTGATATATTGTTTCGCGGGTTTCTCTCGGCGCAGATGGGGTACATAGTATTTGCACTCCAACAATGTCGCATGTATAAAAGGAAAAGCAAAGAGCTGGAATAGGACGCAATATCAACCGACAGCCTACTTTTGTTCTGGTTCGAGTGTGTACTAAAAGAGATGTATATTTTATAATGTGAAGCAAACTGCGTAGTAGACAGGGAAGCCTCAATTTAGAAATAAGATTAAAATGATTCCGGCTAAGAGCTGCAGGAGTTAGAAAGACCTTCAAACATCTTTAAATCATACGTCTCTCTCTTCTAAAAAGAGGTAAATGCTGAGCGATCTATATTCTTGGTTGAGCAGACTCGACAATGTACTTCGGGGACTAATTTCGCCGACCCGAACATATGTTGATAGGTTGATAGCATTGACGGACAATTCTCACAACGCCCAACTCAACCATGAGGCTATTCGCTACAGGCCGAGCCCTGCGTGCAAGCAGTGGCCGTTGGTCAATTGCCTCAATCCGGCCCCAGATTGCGATTCCGCGCTTCATCCCACGGACTCCCATTCTCTCCCTCAACCGCGAATGGAGCTCAACTACAGCTCGCCGGAGTGGACAGAAAGCAACCACTACCTCCAAAACACCTCAGCAACAATCTAGCCTCAAGCTTGAAGGGGAGACTTACCCAACCGACCAGTGGACCAACACCCCTGATACAATCCTATCTCATATCGGACGACGACTCTACCTCGACGACAACCATCCTCTCGCCATTACACGCAAACTCATTGAAAGCCAATTCCCAGCCCCGAGCTATGGAAACTACTCAGAGAAGAACCCTGTCGTCTCAACAAGACAAAACTTCGATGTCCTCGGCTTCCCCGCGGACCACCCAGGCCGCAGCCGCACAGATACCTACTACGTGAACGACAAGACCGTGCTGCGCACACACACCAGCGCACACCAACAGGCATATTTCCAGCAAATCGCCCGCAACGAACACACCCGTCCAGAGGAGGTCGGCTACACCGTGATTGCAGACGTGTACCGTCGCGACGCGATCGACCGCAGCCACTACCCCGTCTTCCACCAGATGGAGGGCGCAATGCTATGGAAGCGGCCGGCGACGGATCCACTCTCCGCCTCAACCGAAACAGCGGCGCGGATCATGGCTGATGTGGAGAAGATCCCCCGACACGACGTCGTAGTCGAGGATCCGAACCCGACTATCCACGCGCAGCGGAACCCGCTGCAGGACGAGCACCACAGCGCCGAGGAGGTCGAGGCTGTCGCTGCGCATCTGAAGCGTTCCCTCGAGCGGATGGTGATTAAGATCTTCACGGAAGCGAGCAAGGCCGCTGCGGCGAGTAGCGGTGGTGCGGAGCAGGAGCCGCTCAAGGTGCGCTGGGTCGAGGCTTACTTCCCGTTCACCAGCCCGTCTTGGGAGCTAGAGGTGTTCTGGCAAGGTGACTGGCTGGAGATTCTGGGGTGCGGCGTTATCAAGCAGGATCTGTTGATCAACTCGGATGTGCCGGATCGGATTGGATGGGCGTTTGGTCTGGGCATTGAGCGCATTGCTATGCTTCTCTTCAATATCCCTGATATTCGGCTGTTCTGGTCGCGTGATGAGCGGTTCTTGTCGCAGTTCCGGGCTGGTCATATTGCCCGTTTTGAGCCTTTCTCGAAGCACCCGGCTTGCTATAAGGATGTTGCTTTCTGGTTGCCTCCTGCGGCAGTGACGGGTGGCAACAGTGCTGCTGGTGGGGCTGTGCCTTTCCATGAGAATGATGTTATGGAGATTGTTCGTGGGATTGGTGGGGACCTTGTCGAGGATGTTACTCTCATTGATGAGTTTACGCATCCGAAGACTTCGCGCAAGAGCATGTGCTACCGCATTAACTACCGGAGCTTGGAGCGGACTTTGACGAACGAGGAGAGTAATGAGATGCATCAGAAGGTCCGGGAAAAGCTAGTTGGAGAGCTTGGAGTTGAGCTCAGGTGAGTCGGGCGATTGTTGGGTTATACTTTTGTACTATACTGTCATTATTATGGAGAATATGTAAGATATAGCATTCCTCCCGAGGTCTCATCAGGGAATATCGATATATACATGGATATCACTAAGCTAGGATTCCAATAGATATAGACCATAGCCAGCTTTGTCTTTTATTAAAGTCTAATTTAGTTACCGAAGGCGGAAGGAGAATGAAGAACACCAGAGGCTATAACAGTGCCCCGAAGAAGTGTGTATTATACAGTGAGGAGGAGAGAGTTACCGGGGGACATAGAGGTACAGAGGTCACAAAACAAGTGAAAGATACCCCCAACATGAGACAATCCGTACGCCTCCAGACACATGCAACAAGGGTGTATCATACAGCCGAATCCAAGAGACAAGCAGAAAGGTAGCAAGGAAGAGTAATTTTCCCGGGTCCAAAAGCCAGCCGTATCCGAGTATAGAACCCTATCGTGATCATGATGTATGACATATGGTACAGAGAGAAATGAAAGAAACTTGAAAATGCTGGATCAGAAGGTCGAAGGATTAAGAATCGAAGTTATCGTCGACGATTTAAGCGTTCTTGACGACACCGACCTTGGCAGCCTATAAACGAAGAAAGCAGTTAGTCATAATACTCGGCTAGAAAACTTGAATCTTAAGTGGTACTCACCCGCAGAACGCGGCCGTTAAGACGGAAGCCCTTGCTCTGGACGTGCATAACATCGCCATCCTCGAGGCCAGCAGCCGGGGCCATGAAGGTAGCCTCGTGCAAGTTTGCGTCGAACTTCTGGGCCTTGCCGTCGACCTTCTCGGAGGGGTCGAAGCGCTCGAGACCATGCTTCTGGAGAGTGTTTAGGAGGATTTTCTGGGTCATGTGGAGACCGTCGACGAGATCCTGGAGGTCCTTGTTCTCTTCGGTCTTAGCAGCGGCGAGCTTTTCCGCGGGCACGGCCAGCAATGCGCGGTCGAAGTTGTCGATGCTGTCGAGGAGGTCCTTGGCGAAACCTTGGATGGCGAACTTGCGGGCGGCGTCCATGTCGCGCTTGTTGCGTTCAACAAGGTTGCGGGATTCGGCGACGGAGCGGAGCCATTTGTCCTAATAAGAAGTTTGGGTTAATATTCGCTTGCGAAAGACCTGCGGAGCTACCAGTATGGGGAACTAGCTTACCTTGAATTCAATGGCTTCCTTGGTCTTCTGTTCGAGCTCCTTCTTGACGGGATCCTCGGCCTCTGCGTTCTCTCCGTTCTCGGTTTTCTCAGCTTCGGCGGCTTCCTTGGTGTCCGTTGAGTAGAGACGGGTAGACCGGGGAGCGAATGGCCGGAAAGCCGGGAGACGTGGTTGTTGTGTGGTCCGTCGCAGCGCCAGCGATGCTGTGGAGGGGGAAGAGGCGGAGAGGATGGAGCGGGCGGCCTGAGCCTGTCTGAAGATGGTCCGTTGGAACATTATGAATAGTGTGATGTGGAATTGAGAATGGGGACTCTGTGAACTGGAGGCGGAATCATTTCGGACAAATTTAATCGGGAATCACCTGACCGCCTTGGCAAGGAAAAACGCTGGGCCGGACGTTCTTCTGGCTTCTCCAAGGCTATTACGTACCACATTGCTTTCACTTGCAAGGTTGAGTCATTGTGTGGGCTTGGTCGCATATGAACAGGCGTTCAATTGACTCATGACTCGCAAATATTGCCCAATGGACCATCTGCGACATAGGCATGCAACGGATAGAGCTCCGACTCATGGAAGTTCAAGCTGAGCTCTATTGCTCAAGGCTTTGCATAAGTTGCTTCATGAAACACTAGGTTTGCAACATTAATACAGGATGTGGGCTGTCTGTGTCATTTATTCATCACCATGGCATCCAAGGATATCGACTTATTGCTGTGAGCTATATATCTCGAGAGCGTTTGTTTACTCTTTTCGGGTTAGCGCCATAGGTAATCCCAACGCATAAGAAGCGATTGCTTCTATCTCGATAACTGGGATGGACGGGCTTGACATTCAGCCCGTCTTACCTTTTTACCAGACTATGTGTGAAGGAGGCATGGCCATTGCGATGTCGCTTCATTGGGGTATTCGAACACATATGGAGTTTTGGGGATTAATGATTTTGACGATTTCCCCAACCACACCTGGGAAGTCGCCATCCAGCTATAAAAACTGGTTCCTCTCATTCCTCTCAACAGACACGCCGGATCTTATTAGGGAAAGATGATCGGTTCATTTTCGGCTTGGCACTTAAGAATCCGCATGATGGCACGGCATTCCTCTTGATGTTCCTTCCTGTTGGGGTCCAACCCGTACGCAACACGAATTGCCTTTTCAGACATGCGGTTCTTCGTGAACCATTTCTTTTCGGTCGGTGTGAATCGCTCGACCCCTGAGGCTCGAATCAGACCAGAGAATTTCAAGATTACAAATCTGTGCCGTTCACGCTGGGACCAGAAGGCGTGAATCAGGTAGTTCCCGTTAGGGCACAGAGGCGAAATCCCGAACTCATGGCCTAATGGAGGCTTGCCAAGCTGGACTTGGTACAGGTCGGGCCCTTGATCCTTGGGCTTGAAGTAAGCCACGATATTACCATTAGTGTTCTTCACAATAAAACCGGGGTAATCTGAGTCAGTGGAGCCGCATATAACAGTGTAATCTTCCGTCACTGGCTTTCCGATGATGTTGCAGAGCGCTGCGGGGGCATGCAGAACATTCTTCAAGCGGAGGGTGCAAGGCGAACCCGGATCGGTCTGAGTTGGCGGGCTCATGGTGGCGAGATCGACGGTTCCCATCCCAATGACTTCTGCCCTGGCCCCGGTTATATCTGTGAAATGGGATGTAAAGGGGATGTAGTCTATACCAAACCAACAGCGATCTTTGGCAACGCTGGTTTCGTTAGATGGATACATTCAGCCCTGTGAAGTGGGAAATACTAACTGGGTGTCGGACTTGTCAGAGAAGACCCAGGAGGGACACGGAGGAGGCGGCCTATCGGGCCTCACAGGCATCGATGCCATGGTGAGGCAATCACTTGCTCGGGGACGACTCCGAGGAACTGGGAAAAGTGACTTGAGAAATCCAGTTGTGATTTCAGCAAAACGGGGAGAGAGAGAGATCCGTATGCTGTATTCGATATGGGGGAAGGTGAATAGGAAAGAGACGAGGAAAAAGCAGAGACCAAAAGGAAGATAGAGGATGAGAGAATGAGAGAGTGAATGAGAGAGAGAAGGAGAGGAAGAGAGAGGAAGAGAGGAAGGAAGGGAAGGAAGAAGAAAGGAGGAAGCCTCGATCTGTTTGTTTGTGCACAATTGCTCTGGGAAGTCACTCAAACCTCATCTTTTACATGCATTACAAGTGGACAAGTCCTGGATATTATCCACCTACTCATTAGGGACTCCTGCCTTACAGACAGAATCAGCATCCTATAAATATTGTCTCCCAAATGAGAATATGAAGCCAACAACCAATCCATAAAGTGAGCATGATATGCGTCACGCTGTCACTTATTCACTTATTCACTTATCATATGAATGTACGAGCTTGATGATGCTAGTCCCGTCGGCCAGAATCTCTTTCTCTTCCTCGAGTTGATACCCTCCCCACTGTGGGAGTAACACTGTCCAGACATACCAGTAGAGAACACCAGAGAGCATACTGTGTTTGTTAACAAGGTAAAACTCACACATGGAAGGATTGCTACTCACATTCCAATCCCGACAAGTGGATATGTAGCATAGAAGAAATCGACGTCCCGCCAATTCGGCGGCGGAATAAAGGGTGCTACTAGCAGGACTAGACATACTACAACCCGTAACCAGACAGCCGGCAACCACGCTCTGAAGGGTCGTGGAAGATGAGGCTCCCGGTATCGCACTACCAGCAGACCGACTGTGATTGCCAAGGAAAACATCTGTCCAGGGTATCCCTCCAGGTCCAGGATAAAGTTATAGACGTCCCCTTGTGGCGGTAGGGCGAGGACCAAGGCAGAAGGGATATAGTGCACAATAAGTCCACCCAGTGGAGTCCCAAATGGCCGCGAGGACGAGAGAACATTTTGCCATGGAAGAAAGCCTTGTCGCGCTATCTCTTGATTCACACGTGCCTACTAAATGTTAGTACATCGGCTTTCAAATCCATGCTAGTAGCCCCAAAAGCGTACCAAGCCAAAGGTCACTACCATCACATTCCCGGCAGCTGAAATGGCAATAGCAAGTGGGAAGAATATCTTTCCAATATGCTCCCCAAACAACCTTTCGAATAGCAGTGCACCTACTAACTCCCCGCTATTTTTGATCTCTTCCAGCGGAATGACGAGGAAGTACGAAAGATTCGCAAGAAAGTATAGACCACCGGCTGTGACTAGCGCAGTAGGACACACAGTCTTGACTATCTTCACGGGATCATGGACCTCACTGAGGACGTTGTTCACATTGCTCAACCCAGCGTAGGAGTAGTAGACTTTGAACAAAGCCGATGAAAGTAGACTCCAGCTCCAGTTCGATCCTTCCCACATCGAATTCCAAGAAAATGAGCTAGCGACCCCTGGCACTGGAGATATATTATTAGTATCTCCATACAAACCCAGAAAAACCACCCAAACCCCCGCCAAGGACATCGCAGCAATGAGAAATATCTTCACCCAACCAAGGACATTCTGGATGAAGATGCCAGTTTTCAAGAAACAGCCATGCACAATAGTAATGGCAGTCAAGAGACCAACAGCAAGAACCTTATGCTGAAGCTCAGTGGGCTGAATACTAAACGCGAAGAACGCATATTTCGAAAAGATAATGCAGTTGCTCGCCGTGAAGCCCAGGAGCACTACCTGGGCGGTTATAAGGCTTGATGCGAGAAACCGCGGTCGGGGATAGGTATACTCGAGGTACACCTGCGCAAGTAAGTAAATTTAGCCGAACAGCATTCCGTAATTATGCAGATGCGCTTTACCTTTGTTCCTCCTGAGCGAGGTAGCATGCATCCGAATTCCATCGAGACGGCTAGCCCGCAAGCCGATATTATCGTCCCAACCAGCCATACTAGCAGAGTCAATCCTATGCTTCCGGCGGATCTGACTATTGAGCCTGGTGTTGCGAATATACCGCTTCCAATCACTTGCGAAACGACTAATATGTATGCGCTGGACCAGTTGATGCTCTTTCTGTAAGGTGTCCCTGGTAGGGTGTCAGGGTAGGGTGTCGGAAACTCGTCGGATGAGAGACCGAGTGGTTCTTGTTGAGAGCTGTGAGATGGAACGTTGGAGTAAGTTGATGAGTTTAAGAGAGGTTGTCTTTCCTGGATGTCCATGGTGGGCTGTTGTAGACGGTTGAAGTATGGGCCGAATAACTATTTATTCATAGTGGTTATACGGTGAGAAGCATTATAGGATGTGAATAAATGCAATTCAGAGAGGAGAACCGAGGAGATAAGGTGCATTGAGGTGCTTGGAAATCATCTGGCACGTCATTCAGGCCGACTGTTGTGTGTCGGATCCTTGCAGGGTGGTTCACGCCATAGGAATGTGATTGCACAACTTTAGATGGAACCTATTGTGCTTTAAGCTTTGAAGTCAATGTTAAATTATGACCGAATACTGTACTCGAGGCAGTGATAGCGGTGCTAATGACCCGTATGTATCTGGTACTATATATAACACACGATAGTTATCCAGAGGCACAGGAAAGTGATGCGCAAAATAAGCAACCCAATAGAAGGATAATAACGGTCTACCACCTATAGAGCGTAGTTATTTAAATTCAAGAATCCCAAGCCTCTAAAGCTCCAGGCCGAATATACGTATCCAGAAAGCCTACCCTCAGAGTACCTAGATATCGGCTGTTCTGATTTAGTATCAAATCCCAGGATCAACAAACCGGTCAAGGAAGACTTACAACGTCAAATTCTCCCAAATCAAACTGATTATTATCCACAATTCGAGCGACCTTGCCCCCATCCGAATCAACCGTCCCGACAACCCCATTGCTAGCGACCCGATTAGCTTCCGCGAGCTTGTCGCGACGTTTATTCTCTTGGCTTAGGTAGATCCTGAGTGCGATAATCATGATTGACGGAAGATTGCAGCAACCTTAAGCGCTGTAAGCCAAATATTCCGCGAGTGCTTCTCTAAAATATAACTTACCACAAGCAAAATAATCCAAGTTGATGTGTAGCGAGGCTAGAATCTTTGTTAGTATGACAACCCAAGCTAGCACAAATTATTAACTCACCTTCCATTCCGGCCGGAATAATTGCGGAGAGATAATATTTCCCAGTCCGTATCCAATGTGATAAAGCGCAATGACAGTAGTTTTCTTCGTATGACCCGCTGACGCATTGGCAGCCCAGATCATGACAATGGCATATGGGATGCTGACAGTAGATCGAATCCAGATTCCAGCGATGAGACCGTCGATTGGACCAGGGCAAGGCTGTCGGGTCCATCAGTAGTGGATCATATTTTTGAAAGAAGACAACTACTAACCTAGTAGAAGGATGCTTGAAAGAGCACCTAGAATGTATGCAAAGAGTGATATCCATGCTCGGCAGTTCTGCAAGTTTCAGTCCACGTTCACAAGAATGTTCGGACCTGGCTTACCTTGGTGTGGTACAAGGTTATCGCCGCTGTTATTAGAAAAAGAATGATACAACCCCCATCATGGTTCCTAATAGTGTTGTTTGAAGAACGGTGAAACCAAATGGGTTGATGATCAGTGAATATTGGTTGATCACTCCGTTTGCCATTTCCTGGGACCAGAGGGGTAGGAAGAAGTAGTGCCTACGGAGACATCCTCATTGGGGCGGATGGGATTCGATCCGTTCGTGATATAACTTTGGTTATTGCGTTCTTGCTAATTCGAGTTCAGAGTGTCAGACAATCGTTCATCCCGGATTATAAGCTACAGTTCAGTGGGAAGGTATTCATCAGGCGGATGTTTGATGCCTCATTGGTAGAAGGCAAGATCCCTGGTTTGCCTGCTGATTCGATACACTGGGTATATTCTCACTGTGTTGAGGGTGTCAGAATCATTGCTAATAATAATGACAGTGGGGCCCTAAAGACAACTTCTTTGCGTCTGGGCTTGTTAAGTGGAAGAATCAGCGTTTCATGCCTGAATAGCTCTGACAAGACCCAGGCAAGGACCAGTACACCACCGTTGAAGCATACGATGACCCGCGCTCAGCAGAGAAGGTGGAGAAATGCATTTTGCGGGATAAATTTGGCAGTGTGGAATTTTTAAGAGGGGCATACAAGGTACACTCCCAACTGACCTGTCTAAACCCATTAGACTCACAGCGCTCAGGACTGGAATCCCACGTTCAAAGCCCTGACAGAGCTCACACTATCCACAAATCTTTATCCCAGTTTCGTGGGAGATGCCCTCCCAAACTGGGTCTTTGGGTCACGAGTGACTCTAGTCGGAAACGCAGCCCATGCTCACGGCGGTGCTTTCGCAGCCGGAGGCTCGCTGGCACTAGACGACTCCCTCGTTCTTGGCCTTGCATTCGAAGAAGTGTTTTCTTCGAGTAAGGCCACGTTCTCACCTGAAAATATCAACAAGGCATTGGGGCTGTATAGTCAAACCAGGCAGCCGCATACAGCTGGGGTTGTTGGGTATTGTGCATAGCCAGATAGACAAGAAAGGTACTATTTTTGCAACACACGAAGAAGAGGCTGCACTTGTTGCTCGAGACTGGCAGACCAAATACGGAATGGCTATCGGAACACGACGTTGAAGCTGCGTTCACCGCTGTTGTTGAACAACTGGAAGGGGCGCAGCGACAGGTACGCCTTGCTGGGCCGGAAACAAAGAGAGATGGAGAGATTCAGCTCCAACGAAGCAAGTTGTAAAATAGATTCATTGATTGCCTAATGTCGACTTAGCAGCTTAAGCTCATGGACGGATTGTCTTTATGCTATGTTGATTTCAATAAACAGGTGTCCTTGAGATGTCTTGCCGGCTAAAAGTACCAAGAAATAGCGACGTATACAAGTGGATTTTGCGACATCCGGCCTAAACATAGCTGGGATCTGGTGTTTTGTACAACTGATAGGGCAAAAGATCTAAATTTCCGCAAGGCTTGTGGACCGGTATGTGTCACAAAGATCTGTGCCAGTGTCATAGCCTGCTTTGTTTTTCTATGTCTCGGGAATTGATAGGGTATATGCTCCAGAAATAAACAATTGAGTAGCCTTAGGGCTGAATCAAACATGTCTAATCCCAGACTTTTCCCATTGCAAAGCCCCAGTTTTGTTATGCAAGGCTTGGGAAGAAACTGTGGGTGGCAATGCTTGATAGTGGAGGTCTTAAAGGCGTAGGCAGAATGATAAACTGTACAAGCCAATGGGGGCTTAGACAATAAAGATGCTAGCCTTGCACAGGAGTACTCCGTCCAACGCTGTATGCATCGTACTCCTCCTTCGCTTGCATCGGATGCTCCGGTTGGAAAAGGGGCGGAGCTTGTTGAGAGGTCACGGGGTGTGGCTGGTGCAAGCCAAAGGGGGAAATCGACGGGAAGCAATGTGTGGCGTCTGTGGCGCATGCACAGCACTCCGGCTGGGAACGTTAATAGTTTATTGCTAAAATCCAATAAATCCCAATAAATCCCAATAAAGTATAGTAGATCACGGCCCTTTTGATCTGAAAGAGTTTAGGGCTAAGCCGGGAACAGGTGGATACATGGAGAGACGTGGAATGGCAGAGGCAGTGCAGGGATGACGATAGCTGCGCCCCCCGGCTTTAATTTGGGGAAATGTCTGTTTTAAAGAGAGGCAAATCCGGAGTTCTTTGAGTCTTTCATCTTTCAAGTTTATCTATTCTGAATCATTCCCGCCTTTATTGGAAATTCTAGAACATTAGAACATTTCTCTAAAGTTCTTATCCGGTGGCAACCTCCTTTATCTTCTCCTTATCCAACCTCCAACAAACAACCACCAAACCATAAACCATACAATACACACACACGAAATGGCCATCTCAGCTTCATCTCCACACTCACTGGCTTCATCACCAACATTAACTCGCTCATCCCACACCTCACGACCATCTCTAACTCTCGATATCGCCAACATGCCCGCAGTCTCTCAGCCAACACCCCCCTCCAACACCCTCCTAATCACCAATCTCCACGATCTCCTCGTCTTCCAACCCGCAGCACTGGAAGAAATCCGCAACCAAATCACCGCCGTGGCCCCCCTAAACTCATTCTCCCCACTTCCCTCCATGCGCCGCATCGTGTGCTCGTTCCACAACGACACAGACGCCACAGCAGTGCGCCAACTCCTAGACGGCAAGCGTCTCCTAAACCGAGACGTCCACCCCCGGATCTACTTCGGCGAGCCGACCGCAATCCTCGACGGCGGCCGTCCCAAACTCCTGGAAGCACCACAAGTCTCGAAGATGTTCTTTATCTCACCGCCGCCCAGCCCGCCACACGGATGGGTCATGCGCAACGAGGACCCGCCCAACAAGGAAGTCCACGCGTCGGATCTGGCACATGCACTGTCCATGCTGAAGACGGACCAGATGCAGGAGACATATGCCGACCCCGCGACACCGGTCTCGATCTCCTCTGACAAGCGTACGTCCAGCTGGCCGACAACCGGCTCCCAGCAGCGTAGCAGGAGCAGCACCCTCATCTACAATCCTGAGGACCATGGTGGTAGTCCTAATCTCCCGGCTGTTATGGTTGAGGATATGACGCTGGATATTGATGAGGATGTTGATATGGATGCTTTGAGTCCGATTGAGATGGCGGTTAACCAGATGCCGCCTAAGACTGCTCGTCCGCCGGTTGAGTTGATGGAGTAGATTCTTTTCTCGAAGGTTGCTGTACTTTTTGTGTTCTACATTCTGCATTTTAGCGAGGCATGGTTGTGTTTGTATAGTCGCATCTGTGGCATGCCGGGCGTTGGGAAAGGATGGGCATTTCAGCAGCTTATTCAGAATTTGCTTGATGTTTTATTGCTTTACGCAGGACGATGGTTAATAGGATTTGAAAATAAACGTGTTTGATATTCATCTCATCTTTCTATGTAGTTCCATCTGATAACCTATACTAATGCTTAATTTGACCTCTGGCCCAATCTTTGCTTGGACATTGAGCTCAATCGTCGTTTGGACACATGTTATATAGTACGGACCTACTAAGAGACCTAGACACCCGACGTGCTAAACCTTGGAGGGAGCATTAAAGAGCGATAGATCAGAATAGATCCCCGCCTAGTCCTAGACCAGCCATGTAGATGTAGAAGCTAGGATAAGAGGGCTTTGGGTGAATCGAGACTATGAGTATGGGAATTCCTCGATTCTTTTCATATGCAGGCTTAGGACATGGCTGGCATGCGGATATTCATGCTTAGTTACTAGGGTTAAGGGCACTGGTATTTCCACTCGGATGAGTCACTTGGTAGTTTTAGCAGAAGTTCCGAAACATAATATTTAGTATTTCCAGGTTCACCGAACCAACGAGTAGATATTTGAGATCCAGAGTCCAGTCGTTCTCTAGTATCAGAAGACCGTCCCCACAGCAAAAGATACAAAGAACGGAAAACTCCAAAGTGCGCCCCAATTCACCAGGAAATCAAAACTCCATTGCGCATGCTCGAGCTCTATTTTTCTTGGGTTATACATGTTCAGAACCCATAGCTGCTCTGTCCGTAAGGCGTAGCACCATACGGTGTCTGTGCACTAGCGCCCCAAGCACTGGCCGCACCGTTTCCGTAGGCAGTCATGTTTCCGTCAATGCCCTCAGGCGGCTCATAAGCATCGGGGTCATTGGCACCCATCATCTCAGCATCTTCAGCTGCTCCGCCGTGTCCATCCTCACCTTCACCCAAGAGGACGGAGACGGTGGTTGCGAGCTTGCGCTGGAGCGACACAATACCCTGCTGGATGATCATATCCGGCTCGAGGTTGCCGATGCTCTCGACGTCGAAGTAGAAGCAGTTAGGCTCGGCATCGTAGTCAAAGGGCTGGTCAGGGTTGGCAGCGGGCTCCCATGCAGCGTTTTCAGAGACAGGCCTGTAAGAATCATTGTTAGCAGATATGTCGAAGCAACCTTGTGTAATATCAAGCCAAGACTCCAAATACGCACCATTCCTTCGCTGCATCCTGCTCATACCAGTAGTCCACATGGCGCAGGTTGTTGTTGGGGTCGTATTCGAAGCCAACAGCAGCAGTGGGAGCCCACTTCGCATGCTCCTTGGCGGTTCCCTTCTTCGCCAGACAAGTCATCTTAACCTCCTGCCCTTTGCGCAGTTTGCAAATCAGGGGTCCCTTGTTCTCTGGGTCGGTGGTAACGGGATCACCGATCTTGTCGTTGATTCGCTCGCCGACGACAATCAGATCCCGCGCATAGACGGACATGATGCCGCTGCCGCAGCGCGCGTGCAGAGACAGCGTCACGCTGCAGCGCACACAGTGGTCTTCGCAGTCGCAGTCTCGTGTGTAGTCGAGGTCTTGGTCGCAGTTATACGAGTTCAAGGGGATCATGCCGAGACGGTGGGCGAGGAATTCATCGGGGAGGACTGAGGTGTTGCTTTCGATTTCGATTAGGTCGAGGGCCAGAGTGGGAACTTCGGCGAGGATGGTTCGTCGGAGGGAGTTGGCGAATGCGAGGTCGACTGCGGTCAGTCTGAAGTCGACGCGGTACGGTTCCGCCTGACATATTTGTGAGTCTATTGTCCTGCTGCTTTTTGGATGTCTCGCCTTACTTCGCGGACTGTCACTTGGGGGCCTGTGGGCTCGAGATCCATTTCGTAATCCATGTTGGTATGTATGCGGCAGCGCTGCTCGCCGCCACCCTTGTCTGGAGCTGGTGTTTATCCGCGGGTCATAAAAGTAGAGGAATAGGCTAAAGTATTGAGGGGTGCAATGGCGAATGACGAGGTAATGAGAACTGTGGTGGTAGATGATTCGGGCGCGAAGTTGTTGGCTTGAGGGCACGCGGATTTGCTCCCTCGGAGACAGCTTTTTGCGCTTTGCCTAATCGGGTCACACGCTCGAAGTGAAAAGTGCCAATATCAAGTCGCCTCTTTTTCTTCTTCTTTACATTTACAGTTATAATAAAATGCATTTGCTTCTCTTCTGTTCATTTCATTCTTTTCTTTCCCAGATTAGAGAATGAAGGAAGTGGTTCAGATTTGATTCACTTGCTGGGTATCGACACTGGATCCAAAAGACTGGTATCTAGAACTAAGGGAAAAGTGTACGCTGAACTCAAATCTGGCAAGTGAAACAGTGCAAGCAATGGGATTCAGATAAAGTAGTCCGATATCACATTTGATAAAATAAGGTATCCTCCGGTATCAATGCAAGAACGTCCCGAAGCCTTCAAGGCTGTTTGCAAAAAGGCGTCTATCAGAGGGAGACAGAGCAAAACACAGGCTCTCGTACGGTTCATTCGCAAATGAATCAGTAGACGGGTAGCGGCAGCCCGTCAAAGATGCAAAAAAAGGGGGGTGAAAGGGTAAGAGGTAGACAAAGCCAATAGCAGAAGCGACGAAGCCACCTTTTTTTTGGAGTTGGTCATGTCGAGTCGTTATCAGGGAGTAGTTCTCTCATAGTAGTGAGCACGTATATGTTGAAGAATGATGAGGGGAGAGTATTCGATGTGCGAGAGGACTGGATGTGCATGCGATAGGGGCTACCGCTTCAATGAGCTGCGATTCAACGCTTCAAGCAACTCGGGGCGATTCGCGAGGGCAGTGGCAGCCTGTGCATACGAAACCCATTGTCGTTTCCGCTTGTGCATCTCGGGCCACTCGGTTTCCTCTCGCTCGACGGTGACTTCAAAGAACTGGTATGACGCTTTGGGCGCTTGCGCCGTAAGAAGGCCGGAAGGTCTCATATCCGGGATGAGACCGAGATCTCTGATCACGATGCAAACGACACCGGCTTCCTCCCAGGCCTCACGGCATGCAGCCTGCTCGGCGGTTTTTTCATCGAGCTCCCATCCACCCTTGGGGAGCACCCAACCTCCGGGTCCCGCGGACTGAATCATGAGGACTTTGGTCTTGTCGGCGGAAATAGGGACAACGCCGGCTACCAGTCGCTCGCCTTTTGAGCCGTAGCCTAGGACAAGCCGTTAGAGTCAGGAAACACGGGGAGAGTGTAGACGTAAGGGGGACGGGTTCCCCCCACGTGCGCAGCCGCAAAGCGACCTCAGCAATAACTCACGTTGGTTTTTCCGCCCAACGCGGGCTTCCATAGACCGTATTTGAGCCATTGTAATAGACAATCGAATATCCTTGGTTTTACTCCAGGATTTGGTGGGGTTGGAAAAGTCCCCGGGAAAATGAAGAAAGAGAGAGAAAAAAGAGTGTAAAGGCCAAGGATGTCAAAAAAAGGTCAAGGGCAAGCCAATAGATGATGCTCTCGCAAGCTCCCTCGGAGCCTATTAGGTCTCTGAGGTGAGAGAAGAAGCTCCCGGTGTCTCGGTTGGTGTAGATGAGCGGGAGTACAGCGCGAGGGCGGTCGGGGAGGGAAATTTTTTTTTTTTTTTCCCTTTAGGATATTGCGGAGGTAGGCAATGGAGATCAGGTCTTCCCGTTCATGCCTGACGGGGGATTGGAATGGTAAGTGAAAATAGGCATGGTTTTCAAAAGAAGAACTGAGAAATGGGAGGTTATTGAGGAATGGAGAAAAGATGAGAAGTGGGAATGGAGGGGCACGGCGGCGCAGTCCGGGAGAAGAGTCAAGGTACGTTTCTTTTTTTTTTTTTCTTTTTTTTTCCCTCACGTTTTTATTATTTTCTTGTCTTCTTTGCATATTTACATTAGTTGTCTTTGGTACATCGTCTACTATAGTCACGCTACGGAGTAGAGTCATTGGAGTCATTCTAAAGTGAGGACAAGCAGTTCAATGACCTTGACTTCTCTCCTTTCTCTATATATGGTCATGTGACTAGGTCAAGGAGTTGCGATGTATCTATATTTGGTATTATCGAGTGTATTTGACTATGTTTTGCTATATTTTATCACAGTTTCCTGTAGCCTACGGTTATCTACAGATACTATTCCTATAATTCAACCTCATACCTCTGAATGTGCGTCGGTTAATGAGCCTCTTAAAACCTACGGGATTTGCTGGTACCGAGAAGGGGGAAACTCGGGCGATTCGACCAGAAACAACAAGATCGGCCCTGTGGCTTGAGACAGAAGATACATACAGTTCAAAAGCTATAGAAGTACCTAGGTAACTAGGTAACTAGTATGTATGTTTATACATAAGTACCCTAAACGTATATTCCCCTTGCCGTAGAGATACAATATTTACAACATTAACCCCCGGCTTCTCCGACTTCACCTTTCTCACTTTCTCCTACAACTCACATCCACTCAGTGCCAACACATATCCAATCTAAACATGCAACAAGTTGACGCCGAACGCGCGCGAAAGCTGTCGCTGTTCCGCCCACTAGGTACGTCCCACTCTCCTGCAGGGAACCACTGAGATAGGCTTCTGTTACCCCGTGGCGCTTCCACTGGCCCAGGGCGCTACCACTTCGGGGAATTTGGCGGGGATGTCAACGCCCAAAGCTCTTGGATCGTCCAACCTCATGCAGAGACTAACTGCGTTGTGATCCTCTCAGGTTACCAAAAGAACTCGTGTGGTTACTGCAAGTCCAAAGATGGAAGTTTGTTGCCCCTCCCCCTGCTGTGTTTGGTCCTTTTTTTCTTTCTATTTTTTGTCAGGGCTAGAAAGTCAGGCAGGGATGCTGACACGTAGAAGGTGCATCGTACTACACCAGCTCGACGTCCGTCCTCCCGGAACATTATGACGAGCTGATCAATGGCGGCTGGAGGCGGTAGGATTGCCAGGTTTATTTTCCCTGTGCTCCATCAGACCATACTGACATCCTCAGATCGGGAAACCTCTATTACAAACAAAACCTGCTTCGGTCTTGTTGTCCTCACTACACACTGAGACTAGAGGCATCCGCTTATCGGCCCCGCCGTGATCAGCGCAAGGCCATCAACAAGTGGAACAAGTTCATTCTAGGTCCCGAGTATATGCGAAAGGCAGCCCGGCTTTGTCCGCGAACCCGCGAGTATGCAACCCTATGCCAATTTGATATAATTTGATATCAGATTATATTCTTATTGCTAATCAACGCACAGAGAGAAAAAGCACCGCAAGTGCAACTTCGACCTCCTGTCAGCTGTCCACCAGAGCGAGTACGACCACATCAAACGGCCCATTGACCCTGCTACCAAGCTTCCCATTGAACCAGCGCACCGCTTCGAAGTCACTATTGAAGGTGACTCTGTGTCTCAGGCAAAGTTTCAGCTGTTCCTCAAGTACCAAACGGCCATCCATAAAGACGATGTCTCTCACTGGAAACCCAAGGACTTTCAACGCTTCTTATGCTCAGGCATCAAGCGAACTCCGAATCCCCTAACTGCCACCAACGCTTCCGAGAAGAAACTCGGTTCTTGGCATCAGTGCTATCGTCTGGATGGCGAGCTCATTGCTGTCGCAGTATTGGACTTGGTCCCCAGCGGCGTCAGCTCCGTCTATGTCTTGTAAGCTGATGGCTGACTGCACCCTGAAACACCAAAGTATGTGATAAGCTGATATTCAGTACCACACAGCTACGATCCTGCCTATGAGCAATGGGAGATTGGCAAGCTGAGCGCCATGCGTGAAATCGCCTTCGCAATCGAGAATCAGTACATGTACTACTACATGGGTAGGTCGCAATCGTGGAACTGGTCCCTAGTTTGGTGCTCCTCTAACAACCAAAATATAGGGTACTACATTCACTCCTGCCAGAAGATGCGCTACAAGGCCAATTTCCGCCCCCAGTACATCCTTGGTAGGTCCCACTCGTGCCTTAGTCTTAGTACATTTTTTTGTGCTACCTGAAAAGTTGTGCACGACATCTGACCGTTTTATCTGTTACTCAGACCCTGAATCCTGCCACTGGGACCCTCTTGACGGCGAAATGACGGAGAAGCTTAACTCCCGTTCCTATGTCTCTTTGTCTCGAGACCGAGCATCCTCCCCTGCGCCTCTGGCCCCGGAAAGTGACGTCGATCTAGAGGAGGTTTCCCTCTTTGATATTGGCATGCCCGGAGTACTTACTGTCCCCGAAGTGGAAGCACTGGACCTGGATCATTGGCTGCTGTTCTTCAACGACAACTATGTTCACATGAAGGTATGCATTTATCTTTTTCTCAAATCTCATGTCTTTACTAACTTAACTAGGATCTGGTCAAATGGGAAACCATGTCAATGACTTCGCCAATGTCTATCAAGGGTATCATCGCCGAGTTGGCCGCAGTCCTGGGCCCCAAAATTGTCCGAAACAGTGCAGTGGACTTGCTCGGTTGATCAAAGATGATGTTTCAGTGCCAACTATAGCCAATAACGGATATGGAACAGATATAGATCCATTGTGTTGAACTAATTCACAAGCAATTCAGTCAAGTCTGCCGAATCAAGATAATCTCTTCTGATTTACATTTTATATTCCAAATGCAATAGCAAGCGACCTGCTATGTCTGTAAATGTCCAAGCTCCTTCATAAGTGATGCGCATGCGGACGCTTCATGCCTTGAGCCCATCCCTGGCGTACTTGAGAATAGCGTCGACCCCAAGAGGAAACGTGGCCCACAACCTCACCGATTCCTTCCGTTGCAGTGGGAAGAGGCCTACGATGGCGACTCTATCGATACTCCATGCGGAAGCAGGATTGTGACGTGAGCGCAGAGTTCAAAACCACCGAGTTCCCTCGACCTAGATGAATCCGTCTCATGGCTTAACGAAACACTAGATCACCACTCTCATTTGCAATTCGATCATTAAGATCAATATCCTGTCTTTCCCTGTAACTCCCGCTTTTCTTCAAGAGTTCGGCTGTGAGAAGAGTTCCCTCCAGTCTGATTTCACTTGCTGAACTCGCAAAATTCACGCCCTTCCATGTGAAATAACCTAAACATTTTTGTCCATCCGTTAGTAGGAATGTCCCTCATCTTCATTTTAGCACATTCAATATAGAGATACCGTACCATCGTCATTTCCAATGAAACCGTTAAGGTCCAGAGTGGCATATACCGAACTACCATACTGGTCCACTGCATAACAGGCCAGAATGTGGCCGTCCTTGAGAGAAATATCGGAGCAAGTTGCAGCGAATGACATTTTCCAAAATTCGATTCCGGAATAAGATAGTTTGCGTTCTTGGGGAAGATGGTCTTGAAATAAGGAATGAGAAATGAGTGAGCTGTAAACATGAGAGAAAATTTTACGCATACATGTCTCTTGCTTTATACCTCGTCGCTTAATCTAAGGGTTAGTAGCATTTTCATACCTGCATGTCCACGTCATTTATGAGAGATCAGGAGTCACCGCATTTACGAGGTTCTTCAGCCAGCCACACCTCTAGTGATTACACTTGTGTATTGTATAATTTAATGAACAATGATTTTACAGGAGGCTGCCATTTTGTTCCAATAGTGCTTAGAGTTAGGTGATATGGTATTAGGGGGTACTTTATATTGATATAGTTATGTACCTGTACAATTAGGAAGAACACACAGTACTTATAGTACTGAGATGTATAGAAAGCAGTCTACATTCAAGCGTGAAAATGATACTTAATCAGAACTCGCACATCTAGGGTTTAAAAAGTGATCTAAGAAGGATGTCGAGATGAACCTGACGTATCGCAAGTGAAATTGGACCGAAATGCCGTTGACACAAGCTTCAAGGGTGCTCACAAGCAACCAATCCTACCTATCATATCCTAGAATTCGTGATGAGGTGGTACATTATCTCTCGATACAACACCGCACGAAATCAATACCGCAGAGTCTTACCTGAGCGCAGGATAGAGTGACACCAGTGAAACCGGAGTGGTTAGTCGTTTTCGTAGTCCTGGAGGCTATCGGTTGCTTTTTTGAGGGTGTCTTCCTATATTGATAGCTACCCTTGAAGGTTGGCATGTATCTAGGTTATATACTAGGGTAGTTTCAGTTTTACAGGGCGGAATCTGAAGATGAACTGCTGCTGGATAAACTACATAGACATGATTGCGTACCGGAAGTCTCTACGATTGAACAATGTCATATATTCAACCGATATATACGACCGTCTAAGATTACTATATATGCTATATATTATGTACTTCTAACTTGTGAAGTGTATCTGGACCTTTCGAGGAAAGAAGCTCGACGTCCGTATGGGTTGAAGTTTATTTCTCAAGTTTTCCTATACCTCCTGCTTGATACATAGGGTAGCAGGCTATATCTCTTTCAACTCTTCCGTACCAAATTAAACCCCGGGATACATGAATATTGAGGATGAGCATTCAAGGCACCGAAGAAGGAATACTCTGGCCATATATATAGCGTGGGGTGTTCCTTTATACACGTTTGACGCAGTCCATTCCATTGCTTAAGATAACAATAAAGACTGCGACGGAACAGCTATTCCAGCAGATATGGCATAGCCTTTCCTGCACTTATAGGACACCTGGGCAAGACTTATCTGCATGCCATTATCTATTGCTCCTTGTGTGTTTAAGAGATCCTTTTGATCTTGGTCTTATAAGCTAGAAGACATTTTGGGCACAAGCATAAACCGCACAGAGGACTTCCCATGCACAACCAGGAACTTATATATGATATATGAAAGTCGCGTAAGAACAATGACTATGAACAGCAAGAAAGTTCATTCATACATCCACAAAGAAACCCATAACTGCACGGCGCCATGAAGTAAAATCAAACCAGCTGGCGCCACATGTTTCTATCCCTTTTCCTCGCAATCCTGCATATTCGCCACGAAATCAGAAGACAGTCATTCAAAGAGGCACAGCAGGTAAGCCACCATATTCCCACGAAAAGCCCGCAGCCGCAGATGCCCGCATATGCCCTAGAACGCCAGAGAGGAGAGACAAAAGAACCCAACCGAAAACAGGATGCTACGCCAAGACAAATGAGACCAAAAGAAAACAGAGACAATAAACAAGATCAGGGTCCTCAAGCCTTCACTCATCATTGTCACTCCCCTCCAATCCATCAATCATAGCCCGACCGGGCTTTCTCCCAGCCCCATAAACCAACTCCATAAGCTTCGCCTTCTGTTTCTCCCGAACAGTCCGCAGATAATCATACGTCCCCTCCAACCCACGGATCTGACCATCGATAACCGCCTCAACAGGCCCAAGCATGCGGCCCGGAGACCCGGAATTCCCATTCCCATTCCCCCCACTCCCATCAACCGACCCAACAAAGCTGACAGAGTCATTCCGACGCACAAGCGGGCTAACCAGTTTCCGGCGCAGCGTCTCGAGATTAACCTTGAGCGTGAGCAGCCGGCCGCGGTGGTCGACGAGGAGATGTTTATTCGCGACAGTGCGACTGCGAACATTCGCGAGGAGTTTCTTGTTCTTCTCGTATTTGCGAACAGCCGCGGCATCCGGCCCCAGCACGCGCGTCCATAGGGATGAAAGCATCTCGCCCTCTGCGCGTTCCTGGGCGTCTGATTCGCGGACGACCGTGCGCTGAAGATTGAGGAACTGGCGGTCGATGGACTCGAAGAGCGCGAAGAGAGCGGTTGAATGGGTGAGTTCGCTGTTTATTGATTCTTCTAGTACGGAGAGGAACTCGGTGAAGGTGCGGGTTAGGGTTGTGCGCGTGCGCTGCGCCGAGGTTGGCCCGAACACGGCCATTACGAGGTGGCCGAGGGGCGTTGTCGTTGTTGAAGTTGCGGAGACGCCGTTGTCGGAAATCTCCGCTGAGCGTTCCAGCGCGCCGAGGCGTGAAAGCATATTATGCATGTTGTCGAAGACTATTGTAGGGAGGGTGCTTGGGGGCTGGGCGGAGAGGGTTTCTAGCTCGCGCTTGGCCCAGTCCATTACTATGAGGATGGAGTCGATGTCAGAGTCGACGTTTGCGAAGAAGCGGGTTAGCTCGAGGGAGAGGGACTTTAGGGAGTCGGAGAGCTCGTCTAGTTGGCGCACGATTATGGGTGCGCTGGTCATGTTTGTACCGCGAACGGACTCACTCAGGTCCCAGACTGCGACGCCGGTTTCTTGCAGGGTGCCGATTTGCTGAACACCATTCTCTGAGTAGTATATCAGTGGTTCGAAGGAGCGCGCGAAGCCAGATAGCTTTACTAGATCGGGGATCGATTGTGGGAGGCCTGGGAGGACCAAAGCGCGCATGAAAGCGACTGAAAGGAGGAGGATTACGATAGATAAGGTGGTGTTAGACTTCGAGCTGGTCATGCGCTGGAACTTTGAGCGCAGGTAGCCAAACATCGCGGCAATAGGTTCTCGGTGCTGGACTTCTGCGCGCACTGCAAAGCGAATGTCTTTATTCATTCGCAACAATAGTTAGTATACCCGCGCCTGCAACTGAAACCAGATCAGACAGGGCCTACAATTGCTCAGATTCTCCGGACCAAAGCTCACCCCGTCATCCTCGGGACTGTGGCATGGTGTGCGCCCCGTACTCGGGGCCGGAGGCGGACTTGGGGATCGTCCGTGGAGGGGAGTATCTGCACCCGCCGGTAGAGGCACATTAGCCGCGACAGATACGTCGCCCGGGGTGGTGCGATCGACCTGTCTACTCTTCGCGGGGCCCTCCAGCGCGTCCTCATACTGTGGACTTGGCTCCCGCGACTGGGACGGGGAGACGCTGAGTCCAACTGTGGGCTTCAGCTGTAAACGATCTGCGTTGGCGTTCTCCTTGCGCAGGTAGGGCTGATGGCGATACCATCCACTGCCCTGGACGTATTCGGGTGGATGGAAGCCTGGGGGTGACCAGCGCTCCTGGGCAGGGTCCTCAATCTCTCCGTCATCCCCATCCGAGTCTTCAGATCGGAATCCTGAGTGTTGGGACGGCAGAGTGAACATTGGGGACCTGTGGGGATTGGTATTGTTCTCGAAGTCTTCGAGCGACGCGTCCAGGGATGGATGGTCGTCGAAGACGTTGTCTAACTCGTCCAGCATCCCGGACGGCGTATCGCGATAGTCGCGCCTCAGAAGAAGAGGCACTGCAGTTCTCAACGCCAAAGCGCAGACCAATGCCTATGAGTGGGGATCACTTGCGGCCGAAGCACTTTGGCTCCTTGGGGGTAAACTAGAGGAATTAGTATACGCGCTGGGACGGTGTCGCCTGCGCTAGCCGTTACAGAAGATATCTGAGCGATCAACCCCACGCCAAAGATGCGATAAGGTATGATGCGATGCGATGCGACAAGGCAGGTATTGGATTCTAGAAGGCAACACAGGATTGTTCTGAGATAAGTGCATTCGATAGTTGATGTTGGACAAGATGCGATCAGGGCAACACGCTGTAGATTAATATGGAACTGGGATCGAAACGCCTTGAGTAATGCAGGAATCAGGAATCAGGAATGAGAGACGAGAGAGCGTCCCCTCACTTGTATCCAAGTCGAGGAGGCTGGGCCAATCAGCCTAACCCCTGCTGGTCATGTGCTGAGACTCGAGGCCAACAAGGTGTGTACACATCAGATACCGAAGGGGTACAAAGAAGATACTGGACGAGTACTTTTCTTTGTCTGGCCTCCGAACCCAGTATCAAGGTACCGGGCAAGTACCGTCAAGTATCTCCGTGCCTGACCGCCCATGTTTGCCCAATCGGTACAGCCAGGACCATCAACCAATCATAAGTCAGGCCTCCATGATAATCCGAAGAATCTCAACACTTTCACAAGGTTCAGATAGACTTGCATAATCCCCGTTTGCAGTGCGTTCTAATCAAAAGAATATCCAAAAGAGGAGAAGATCAAATCTATTTTGGGTCATGGAAATTGTAATAAAAATACAGGCCCGGTGCCATGGGAGACCCGGTGATCACCCCATGGGCGCCATAATCCCAGACTTCTATGGGGAGAAACAGAAAAAAAAGCCGGGGAATTAAAAAGAACATCAGGTCGTTTATGCGGTGCTTTCCTTGAGGTAGCTGTGGGATTGTCAGTTCGGTGTTCGGGCGGTGTGGAGTTGCGGGTAACGTACGTGATGAGGTCGTTGCGCTCCTTGGTCTTCTTGAGACCACCGAAGGCCATCTTGGTACCGGGAATGAACTTCTTGGGGTTCTCGAGGTAGGAGAACTGTAATGGGTATCGTTAGCGCGTGATCGGAGGTGAGCCGAAGGTGGCAGTTGGCACTTACCAGAGTGTCCTGGTTCCACTCAACACCGGCCTGCTTGTTGGCGTCGGTGTAGGCGTAGCCCTCGGAGGAACCAGTCTTACGGCCGAAGAGACCGTGAAGGTTGGGGCCGACCTTGTGGGCACCGCCGGCCTCAACGGTGTGGCACTGGGCGCAACGGGTCTGAAAAAAGAGCTGTTAGATTTTCTCTTTCGTTTTCCTGCGCGTGAAACAACAATGAACTTACCTGGAAGAGCTTGGCACCCTTGGCGGCGTCGCCTGGAGAGGAGCTGAGGTTAGCGATCCTGTCGGCTTCTTTTTTGGCTTCCTCAACGAGGGCGGCTTCTGCACGCTCGGCCTCGCGCATGTCGATGACAGTCAAGGTGCAGAAGACATCGAAGGTAGTCATTTTGAAGTATTCATGCGCGGTGCTTTGGGAAAGGTCGCGGTGATTCGTAATTGAGAGATGATTGGGTTGACGAGGAGTCGCAATGGTAGTAAAGGCGAGGAAGTATTGTCAATCACCATCGTCCAAGCAAACAGTGTTGCCATTTCAGGAGCTGGGATACTCTTCACTTCCTTCCTTCTCCATGGCGCCTCCCCGTTCAACCTTTCTCAATGGAGGGAAGGTAGCTTACCAGGAGCGAAAGATTCTTGCTTCTTAGGAGCCATTGTGCAGTATTATGAAAGAATAGTAAAAAAAAGAGGTTATTATGACACTGTACTGTACAGAGAAAACTGGGAAGGGAGAAAAGAAAATCTGGTTATTTGTACTTGGCCCCGGCGCTCTCTCTCGTAATCTGCCGCTCCGCCAATCAGAAGTCGGATGATTCAGGTAGACGGGCGCAACCGGAATCTTCGGTGTGGCTGTTGTACTCTTGACTCTTACACTCCTACTTGTTGCGGCTTTCTTGCTTGTTCTTTGCTTGCACTGACAATGGGAACACCTACTGGCATCTCGTGGCAAAGAATCTACTTGTACCCTCTGTCTCCTATATCCCGCCCCCAATGATCTCATCACTCATCATCACTTGAGTAGCTCAGAATGGGTCCCTGACTAATTTGCTTGTGCATATGCACCGAAGCCTCAAAACCAAAACACTCAATTCCTCTCACCCTAGATGCCCTTGGCGACTGTGGTCGTATTACTCCGACACGCGCGTTCTTTCACCCCCTTCCACCCTGGAGAACTGGAGCAAATCCCCGATCCACTGCGGCTTCGAAATAGCAGGGTTCTCATTCGCTCAAGCTGGCCGGTGGTCCGATGTGTGGATCCTGAGGCAGAAACGGTTTATTCTCGATTCATTCTCGGCAACGAATGCAATTTAGCCTGTTGCCGAGGTTGCAGTAGGCCTGGACAATGACCTTTCATTAGGTTGTACTTCGTAGTACTTTGGGAATGACTCGGACAAGGTGCTAAAGCTATTTTCAGACGATTTCAATTGGTGGGAAACTCGGGAAATCATGGATAGGAAATACTAAGCCATGTGAATATTCCCAAAGGTCAAGTGGTCTTATAATTTTTTTCCTCCCCGAAAATAGTTAGGATATGCGGTCAGCCGGGTGAGAGCATCTCGACTGAATCGGCATCCGATGTCCCGATATAGTCACGTGATATAAAACCTTCTCCAAAATTGCATCTACGGTTCCACATCCAAAAGTCAACAAGATCATCCAACCGCTCCGCACGAGCAAAAGGGCAAGGAAGCTGTCTCCAAAATGCCCACTCCGATTCCTGGATTCCTCCTCCCGCGAGGCCCGCCCTCAGCATTGACCCTTCGCGCCCTCCAACGCCAAAGCGCGCGACGCAGCTTCACCTCGACCAGCGCCGCATTGAAGAAAGCCAGCAAAAGCACCACCAATGCCAATTCGAAGCCCCGTGTCCTCGCAAAGCCAGACAGGTTCCGCCCGCCCTCTCACCCCCAGCGCCTCACGACTCCATCTCCAAAGAACGCACCCCCAGGCCAACCATTCGAGTATGGCCCGCGCACGACGGAGAAAGAACGCATCCAGCAGAACAAGACGCAGTACCCGGGCATGTTCCCGCCGGAGGGAACAGTGATGTTTAAGTTCCTGACGAGCAAGTGGATTCACATTTGGATTGCGATGGTGAGTCTCCGGCACAGACCTAGCTCTGGTTATACAAAAAGGACTAGTCAGATAACTAACCAACACACAGAGTGTCCTACTCTCCTGCGCCGGGTTCACTTTCACAACAAACTTCAAAGCAACCTCGCCGTTCGCTCACCTGCTACCATCCTGGTCGGGTCTGCTGACGTCGCCCATCGGCACGATCTCGCAGGCATTATCTGTGTGGCGCATGCATGTGCAGCACAACTCGATGCTCGTGCGGGAACAGCGACACCGTCGCGTTGAGGATGCCGAGAAGAGGAAGCAGTATCGTGTTGCGCATGGACTTGAGGAGGCGGAGCCTGAGAAGAAGGATGAGAGTGGTAATGAGGTTGATTTGCAGTCGCCTGTTGCTGCTGTTGCTGCTGTTGAGGGTGCGGAGGGTAAGAATGAGTTTGTTGATTGGGACGGGAATAAGAAGCCAGTTAAGAAGTGGTTGGGGATTTGGTAATCGTTGTTCCCTACATACATAACCTTGGGATAGGCTATGTCTATTCCTATCTACGGTGATTTAGCTAGGTATGGCATATGCTACATATACTGTCTATGTGGTTTGGTTGTGGGTAGTCCAATATGAGGGACCACACCAGCGGTGACATTGGTGTAAATGGTGTTCAATCCATTTTGTACATTAGTGGCTTTCAGTCCAGCTACGATAGGAAGAGTTATCTCAGCTTCAATCGAAACGATGAATAGGGACGATTTAATCAAAACACGACGCTTTTTTCTCCGAACTCCACCAGCAGCGACATATTAACTCAGATATCAATGTCGCAACCGTAAGTAATGCTGTGCTTTATTACTCATACATGGCCATGAAATATGGATCAAAATAGACAATCATTGCACTTCAACACCCTCAAGTCCCTCAAGAACCTCCTCACCAACACCGCCCTTGCCGAGGACAGTCTTGACCATACGTGCAATGACACCGCGCTTAACACCACCTCTGCGCGGACGCCAGACACCCTCAACCTCCTCCTGGCCACCAGACTCCTCGCCAGGCGCGGCAGTAGCACCAATCATGTTCACATTTTCGGAATTGGGGATACCAGGCTGGGTGAGACGGGAGGGGGATCGATCGAGCGGATCGATAGCAATTTCAACGTCTCGGAGTCGCTGCTGCGCGTAACGGAGATGGCCAGGACGGCGTCTGCGACGGCGATTTCTTCGCGATTGGGGTCGAAGATGACGTTTTCACCAACGGCGATCACGAGCAGCGTTACAGGTGGGCGGACAGGGTATGATGGTGCGGCGGAGAGAGAAGGGTCGGAGGTATTGGAGCGGGGGTAGAGATACTCCGCGGCAGCCCAGTCATCGTCGAAGAAGGGATCTTCTTCGCCCGTGGACTTGAGTTTTGGTAGCTTAGTGCTGAGGAGGGCGAGGTGGGTTGTGAGCGAGAGGAGGGGGAGGGGGTATGCGAGAGGTTGAGAGAGGAGCAGGACCTATAAATAACATGTTAGCAGTGCTCAAATCATACCTTTGAAACCGGCAACAAAAACCATAAACCCCAAAAGCAGACAGCGTTCTGAGAAACTTACATCAATATACAAGCGCCAGTGCCACCGCTTGTTAATAACGAGCCTCCCCTTCAACCCACCGGCCATCTCCTTCGCACCATCCACATCCCCACCAGCAACAGAACCAACCAGACTCTCCCGCATCATCTCACTCAAAAACACAGGCAGGGCATCATCGTCCCTAAACCCGGGAATCTCGATCGACATCTGCACCCACTCTCCCTGTCCCGACACAGCGGCCGAGCCCTCTTCGCCCTCGCGGTTCAGTGCGTCGCCATGCTGCGCTAGACTGCGTGAGTCAAGCGTATCGGCGGCGAGAACGGTCTTCTCGACCTCCGCTTTCACGCCGACGATTGCTTGCGTGCCGTCTGCGAACCCGATGCGCGCGCTGCCGTTCGTGCCAGGCAGGATAGTGGTCTCGGCGGAGAGAGGGCGGAATTGTGTGGGTGAGCGGCCGTCTGGCCGGATTGGGTTCTTGGGGAGGCTGAGAGAGGTGTAGAGGTAGGAGAGTTCGGCGGGTGAGAGGTGGGGGACTTGAGAGGCGGAAGAGGCTTGTCTTTGACTTGACATTTTGGCGAGTTTGGTGTTGATGTGTTAGGTGGCAGGAAAATAGATTGTTTTATTTCGGGGATAGAGCTGGAGCTCAGTTACGCGAGGTTAAGTTCGTAGCTGTTGGCGGGCAGTTTGATTTTGTGGTGATCGGCCCGCGATTTGTGGAAAGTGCTTGCCGGAGCGCGTGATGGGTGTGCCAAGTCGTTTGTGCTCTGGATTCCAAGCTATATAGCCAGTCTAGTTTCGACTGGTGAGGTTGTGCTAGAGGGCAATTGAGCAGAAAAAAAAGTTGTTAGAGTCGAGCAGAGCAGTCTCAATCAGGAAATCTTGATTGCAACGGATGATCGTTGTTCCGTTGATATCCATCCATGTGAGAAGTACAGATGCAATGTGATATTTTCACATTCACTGCATAATCTTGAGATAGAATGTCATGTTTTTAGCTGTATATTTAATTCTCTGCTGCTGAAACTATAGTTTTTAGCAGAACCATACCACCTTCCCAAGCTGTTTATTGTTTTCCATCACCACCAGCTCCCCATACCAGTTACGAAATACGGCGAATTTGAGAGAAAATGTTAAATAAGCTTACAGAAATCCATCAAGAATAAAATATTAGTAAGTTTTGAGTAGATTCAATGCATATGTAGTAAGATGTATGTATGGGCATGGCGCAACAGCCAAAGGCGGAGGTATATTACAAGAGTATAGAACGGGCTGGATCCAAGCCAGCACGCCGAGGGAGGGAGAGGAAATGATACAAGAAATCGAGGCAGGAGGAAGGGCTATGACGGAATATGTAGATGCAGGGATAAATAAGTGATAGAAAATGATAGACAAGAAGAATAAACATGGCTGTAGCCGGACAATGTACAGGCGGGGGGAGAGGGGGAAAATTGTATAGACAAAAGAAAAAGAGCGCAATATTCATCAAGAAGGAGACGCAAATGTGCAGATCCGATATCAGACACATCGGACGAAGAGAAGGTGAGGAATACCTAACAAGGTAGAGGGAAATGCGGTATATGATGCGACTTGCGCATGTGGTATCAAACGTCAAGGAAAGAAATCACGCCCCTGGTAAACGATAAACGAAAGGACTCCATGATAAGGAAAAAGAAACGATGCCCGGATCCATCTATAAAAGGGCTGTAGGGGTATGAATGTTGGGGAAATGAGAAACTCGCAAAGAGGGCGAAAGCCCAATGCCCATATGTAAAAAGAAAATGACAAAACACCCTCTGAAATGGCCAGACCTTGTGATGAAAATGAAAATGAATATATCCCAATCCATACGCCTTGAGCTATGTAGGTTGCTCGGTGTTTGTTCCGTTGTTGCGCAATTTTGCCAAACTTTTGTGCGTTTCGCAACTCAAAAGGATGTGATGTGGTTGAAGATGAGGGTTGGGACACTTAGATAAAGTTAGACCCACGAGAGAAGTAGTCAGATTTCTTGTTGTGATACTCCGCCTCCTCGTAAGGGGGGTGGGCCAGTGGCGGTTTGGGGCCGCCGGATCAATCTTATGAATGTTCAACTTGCTGGGTGTCGATTGTTGACCGAACGTAGCACTGTCCTTGGCCGTGGGTGACGGTGTAGGATACGGGTTCTGCAGTACACGCGAGTTGCGAGCACCACTGTGCGAGTCGGCAGCTATTGACTGAGTCTGAGCCAGGCGCCTAGCCGCTTTGCTGGCAGAGTGCAACACCTCATCAAGCAGCTCATCTTCCTCTTCAGGAGTCTCGTACCGGTGAACCGGGTGGGTAGACATCTGCATAGCACGGCGAGTCCTGCTAGAGATAGGAGCAGCGTTGTTGCTGGTGACCTGGGGCATTGACTGACGCTTGGTTTGGCTGTCAGCAGAATTGTTCAAGTGCACCGGGACGTTGCTCAGTGTGGACGAGTCCAATGAGTACTTGACAGATTGAAGAGCCTTGTCCAGCTCGGTCAAGTCAGAACCTTGCTTTGGCTCACTAGTGGGCCCATCCAGAGCCACTGATGAACGGTTCGACCAAGGGATGCAACCTGCGTTAGCCTCGACGTCATCAGCTGGGGCTGCTTGGTTTCGTCCAGACAATCTGCGGGCGCGCTTGCGCAGGTGCGAAAAGAAACTCTCCTTTGTGGTTGGAGTGTTGGTCCCGGAACCGTTGAGCATCCTTTCAGCCTCTTGGCGATTCTGGTCCGAGTAGTGATTCCCATGGGAGTTGAGGGATAACTGACGACCAATCTTTGACGTAGCTGATGTGTCGGAGGCCTTGGAAGCCTCGCTGTGTGCCAAAGTGGCATTCGCCTGGGCTGTAACGGAGTTGGAGAGAGGGGAGACAGGGCGGATAGAAGGAAGGATTGGCATTGGTGCACCGTTTGCCCAGGTAGCCCGCTTAGGTTGCGCGGGCCGCGGCTTGACAGGCTGGATCTCGGGCACAGTGACATGAGTAACAGCTGATGGACGGGCGGGGCTATCCTCTGCAGCAGGTACAGGGCTGTCCGACCGAACAATCAATGATCTCCGGAACCACGAAGGCTTAGAAGACAATGTTGGAGAGTCACCCGGGGTAAGATTTGGTGACCGGAAGCTCTTCTCGGACTGCTTGCGACCCAGCAATCTCGACGAAGTAGAGGACTTGGGCCGCACCGGATCAACCGCATCGGCGAAGTACTCATGGTTAAGCGCCTGTGTAGACGTCGGGCGGTTCTTAGGGTCCCACATGAGACACCAGGTGACAAACTCGCTAAATGCTGCGGGCCACATCGGGGGCTGAAGCACGGATTCCATCGCGTGTGGTGCCATCTTTGGGAATGTGAAACCGAGCTTGTGAGCCAGGCGTGATCCCTCACGCCATTCACCACCACCGATCTTGGCGCCCGACTTGCTGTACCAGTTCCCTGGGCTACCCATGATCTCACAAACACGCCAAACTTGATCTACCTCGTTGCCTCCTGGGAATAGGGGCTTTAACGTGGCGATCTCAACTGCCATGGCACCCATTGCCCACATGTCGACTGGGGCCGAATATTCTCCTGCTCGGAGAAGCACTTCAGGTGCGCGGTACCAGCGCGTGGAGACATATGTGGTGTATGGTTGTTTGGAGTGGGTTTCACGCGCAAGACCGAAGTCGGCGATCTTCACAGTGTAGACAGGAGGAGTGGAGGGAGGGGTGACAAGGTTAGAGTAGCGGCTGAAAGCGGAATCATTGGGGGCGGAGGTTGAGACGAGAATGTTTTCGGGCTTAATATCGCGGTGGAAGAAGTGGTGTGCGTGGATGTGGTCCAGACCGGACAAGATCTGGTAAAGGATACTCTTGACGTGCTTGCCTTCGAAGTATTTGTGGTCACGGGCTTTCATCAACTGATATAAGTTGCCATCCATGTATTCCATGCAGATGTGAAGCTTCCGGGAGAGGGGGTCGAGAAAGATGTCGAGGGCAGGGACTAGGTGGGGGTGAATGGGTAATGTTCGGAGGAAGATGACCTCTCGCAGGTCTAGACATGGACCTAAGGAATCAAAGGTCTTCTTCATCGTTTTGATCGCAACCTAGCCGATGAGTCAGTGGAAAGCACAAAACACCACCAATCTTGCTGCTCCATACCATAGTGCCTCTGCGAGCGACATGAGCACCGGCGGTCCGAACGCGTGCGACGGCAACACTACCGAAGCTTCCATCACCAATCTCCTTGATAACTTCGAAGCGGTCCTCGAGGGTTGCCATGGAGGTATGTGACCCCCGGGTGGGTGTATCATATGTGACGGTCATATTGATATCTCTTCAGGTCTGCCAGCAGATCGAGAGAGGAATGTGGAGGAGGGGTTCTAAGGGGGGTTCAGGTCAGTTTCCCGACATTCTCGGAAGATCAGGCGGTTCATACAATTATGTAGAGGGGAAAGTTTCGCAGTATCCCCGAGTGAGTGTGTATGTATATGGGAATATCAATTGCAGCAGGTGATCATGTTCCGAGAATTAGTTCGAGCCAGACGATTGGGTTCCCATTGACGGAAAAGTAAGGAGTGACGAGATAGTTGGAGGGGGAATGACGGTGGTCATGTAGTGGGCGATCTGGAAGGACTGAGGACCGGGCACGATGCAATAAAAAGGAAAATCCAGAATAGGAGGAGACCCGTTCTGGTGGAAACTGGAGGGATCGGAGGACCGAGGGTGAGCCCCTGACGCGGTGACAGCTCGAGCTCCTAAACGGGGACGTGGAGACGGTAAATTAACGACTTTAGGTCGTTGCAGATCAGTCCACCGTGGCGAAATACTTGGAATATGTGAGGTCACTTGGAATGTATATAGGAGAAGAATAAAAAACTTAGAAGTATTCAGAGTAGAAGAATAATAAGAATAAAGAAGCACAGGGAGAGGGAATATGTAAAAGAGACATCGCAGGCGCATAGAGAGGAGAGGGGGGGTTCTGGGTCCTTTCGGTATGAGAAATCTGAATACTCTGCAATACTGAAATTATGAAATTATACAGAAAAAAGAAAATAAACTAATTTACAAAAATAAACCAAACAGAAAATTCCAAAATAAAACCAAATAAACCAACCGAAACCAGCTAAAACCCCAAATAACGGGTTGATCCCGTCTCAACCAATGGGACATTCATTGTGGGAACGGGTACCTTATTTTCAATTTTACCATACAACTCTGCCCAAAAACACTTCCACTTTGAAAGAAAAAAAGAGACAACGTCTGAGACTTGAAATAATTAAATAAATAGTACGGAGTACGGAGTACTCATACGACGTACCATTTTAACTACTCCGTACAGAGATAGTATTACCAAGTACATACATATCATATAACAAACCCTATATGCTTATCACATCTGTATATAGAGTAATTCCCTCAGTGTATTTATCATCTGACTGCTGTGGATGCACGGCGCCTAATAATTGAGAAGGTTGGGCATACAATAATTGTGTGCAGCCTGTAACCGTTGCCCACGCAGCCCTAGTCTGCACGGTTTGAGGCGTGTCAGAAGGGGTTGGGCCGCGGTGGTAATTTATTTGACTCGAGCTTTGGAATTGGTTGCCTCGAACTATCACTCTAGGACTAACATACTCTAATATTCCGAAGTCCAGTTACAAACAAAGACATCTCATCTTGACTTTGACACAAAAGTACACTCTGATCACCTTGGTTACCCCGTATTTTGTACGAGTCACTTCCAGCGGAGATGTACTTGGTTCTCCGTTGATGTACCAGATGTACGATGTACGATGTAAGATGTACTACCGCAGACACAGCTCGCAGAATGGGCGAGAACAGCAAGGAGAATCCTTTCCCTCGCCATCTCAAGTTCGTTATGTCATGTCCTACCTTCGGAGTTCTGCCCTCTGCCAGTCGCGTTTTCGCACGGATAGTAGAGCACCGGCTGTCTTATTATTTGGCTGCGAACGGTCCATCCCTGTTTCAGTGCGCCTACAACATACAACATACGGGGTAGTTCGTGTTGGCTTCTTAAAATTTGGTTGACATTGGTTGACCGGACATCCTGCGCCTCATTTTGTTTTCCGCCACCTGATCTCCTAATGCATCCGAGCTCTGGAGAGGGGAGGTATCGAGCTGTCTCTTTTCTGACTGATCCTCTGACCGGTTGAGGCCAATCACATACCGGGGTAAGTTTCTGGCACGGCCATGTGGAAGGGAATTGGCAAATTAGGTTCGCGGCCGGACGGAAAGGTTCGCGGGATAGAAAGGCAGGGTCGACTTAAGCCGCGATGGGCTGGGAGTTGCATATGATGGGTTCTCTTTTCTCTTTATTCAAAGGTACACGGGCCTGGGCCCCGTATGCTTGGGAGATCATTGACGGGCTTTTTCCCCAGCCGTTTCCGATTGGGAACAGTGTTGGATTCACTTGTCGACTCGGGTTTCTTTGTTAAGAATCCCGTCTCAAAGATTCGCGTCTTAGTGTCTGTTGCCATGGATGCCATTTGTATTGGCGTATTTCAAACTCAGAGAGTCTCGGACATCGTATCAGGATATGGTCTAACAGACTCCAATCAACTCTAATCAAAGTTGTGACAGTAGGATCATAAACCAAGCCCATTACAGCCACTTTGTGGGAAGTCTCTAACCGCGTCATTCCAGTTTCTCCACTAACTTCAGAGCTAAGGGATGTTCGTGGTCCCGACAACACAGAGATGGGGCCCTACTCTTACACACAGAGTATGGAGTAAAGCGATGTAATTACCTGCAGGAAGCGGGATGGAATGCACCTGTCAGAGGAACGAACCCTGGGGCAACCGTTATGGCTCACGGATCCTAATTTCATTTGGACTTTGCAAAGGCTGATTTGAGGAGTATCTAATCAGTCTATTCCAGTTTATCAACTCATCACATCCACTGTTTCAATGTTCGCCCCTGATCCGATCTCTCGAATTCCGAATTTCTGGTACATAACGTGGTACGCAAATCTAAGGGCCGTACCGAAAGGAAACCAAGGTTCGCATTGAGTGGGCCAATTCACTTTTTCACTATTTATTTATTTGTTTATATTTATATTTATTTTTTCCTCTAGACCGCACAATTTTATTACCATTCGGAGAAACTACGGGACGTGGAGTACACACCGTGTACAACATACAATAATATACCAGATGAATTGTACGATACCAGAAGACATTTCTCAAAGCAGATTCCACTTTCTCCCACTTTCGAGTCTGTGATTCGCCCAGTGGGCCTATTGCTCCACGCGCACCAAGCACAAGCCAATCATCACGGACCAAAGATCAGTAGTCCGATGGAGTCTATGCGCCAACAATGCCATTGGCCCCGTCACCAAAGACAGCCCACTTTCTCCAGTCGTTGTGCCTATGACGACGCCTTCTTATCCCTCACAATTGCCTAGTCTCGCACCGTCGGTTCGGGGGACTACGGAATGCTCCACGGTGGGCCTCATCTAGACCAGTCCCAGCTACCCGCGAAGGGCCGCTATAGGGGGAGGATCACAGTGTCGCCACTTGGGAAAGGAAACTATTTGCTTCCCAGTCTGCCGGGAGGCGCCGCCGTGTTCCTTCGGCCTTCGAGAAGGCGGTTCCTGGCAACGTGATCACCGAATATTCAGGTTAATTGCTCGTCAACGGTTCCCGAATGGTTATCTTGCCTTCAGATGGGGTGATTATTGCCTAGACCTTAGACTCCCTAAAACGAGAGCTTGTTGGGGGACAAATCCGCCTTGGCCAATCTCTTGCCTCGTTGTCCCCCTAACAGCAACCTCCTCCTCCGAAGACTAAACAAGCTAACCAACGACGAACACACGACCACCCGGATGTTCATCCCGAACTTCCTCTGAACCTTCCTAGCGACCGTTGGCGAATTACCAATTTCGAGATTTAGACCTTCAACTTACCACACTACCTTCGACACTAAATCTCCTCGGCCCACTCCAAACGCCGAAATGGCTGTGCGTGAATTTCCAGAATCCGTGGAAGCCGCGGGAAGGACACCCCCTTGATCGCTGGGACTGTCAGATCTGAGTCCGTAGATTATCCGTCCCAACTGCGCACGAGGACGGGCCTAAACTAGTTTGAATTGGCCCTCGGTACTCCGTACTCCGTAGTTGAATTGTTTTCATTAGAGTGGTCCCACTGTCCCTCCAGTAACCTTAGATTTTATATGAAGCTTTGGCGCATCGGGAAGGTGTCTACAGTACAATACTCCGTACACCAACAGACAGACTTTCACTTTCAGGGTCAATTAGCACTAGCCCTCAATGCTACCTAGCGTACGGAGTACACAGTGGCAGTGCCACTTACTGCGTGTCATTCAATGATTTTCTTCGCATTCAAATTTGCCTCTGGGTATATTTAGATCGCCAGCTAAGGCGGCCGCGGCTTCTTGCGTACCACAGTAATATATCTCCATTGTGAAGTGACAGATGCCCCTCCTCCCTACCCTGCCCCTGCCCAGGCTGGATCCCTATGTGTGTCATACCTAACTAGCTTATCCCATCACTCTGGGAACTAATGTCCGTGGTCCGGTTGGGTTTGAAACTAGCCCCTGTCGAGATTGGGGGATGCCCCTATGTTGTATGTAAAGGCAATCAATTATGCTTCTATTCGGGGGCTTGCTCCGCTTCTTCTATGGTTTTCTGGAAATGAAATAGAGTGGTTTCAAATGCTGATTGATTTAATGTTACTCCTTTTTGAATGTTTTGCAAGAGGCTTTTTTTTACTCCGTACTGTCGCTGTTGTTGCCTAATAAGGAATAAACTTAATAATGTCTAACTAAAGTGCGCAGCCTTGATTAACCATGCTTTATGTTTGCCGTCTACTCCGTAGCTAAAATATAATACCAAGACTTCAGAATAATGGTGGCTTATGTGGCCTTGTCATATCTTTTTCAATGGTGTTTTTAGTGTTTTTGTATGTCTTTGTGTATAGCTCCGTCCTTCTTCCCTCACGCCACCTTCATTGGTGTTGTGACTAGAAGGATAAGAAGTAACCATGAAATATAGAATATAGTGGAGAGTGTCCGAAGTGCGGTGACGAGATGCTATTTGATATAGCGTTGCTCCTTTTTTTGAAGGTTTTGCAAGAGGCTTTTTACTTTCCCTGTTATTGCCCTACTCAGGAATAAAGCTAGCATCCAAGATAGCCTCGATTATGCTGTGTGATTGCTTCTAGAACACGATGCTCTTTGAGTTCTTTGATTAATGATGGCTTTGATGTGCAGCGTCTGATGTATCTACCTACTCAGCTGTGTGTTCAGCCATTATATATCTACTTCAGAAGTGACAATAATACCATGAAGTAGCCCTCTTTTCTTGGTATCATTCCCACTTTTATGGCCTCAGCTCTTCTTGTTAAAGCCAAAAGAGCAAACAAAACAACGGTCATGATGGCAAAGCGAATTTGAGGTGATCGAAGTGGCCAGCCCAAAGCCCTCACTTTCGGAAAGAGCAACCCACGCAGTTTCCCTATTGTGCCTGTCTCGGCCAATATAAATCAACTGTTGCCCTCCCTCTCGTTTTCTCTTCCACACCCACCCGTGGACGTTCGGCTACTACGTCCACTCGGTGTAGTATCCTGCAACTTATGCCATTTTTTACTTGGTTCGTTTGTCTTCCTGAAATACCACCATCCTGACCATGCCTCAGCGGCGAGGACGGCCCCCAATGAGTCCGTTTGCCCGGGGATACACCCCGGAAATGAGAGAAGCGTCAGTTAATAAAAGCCCCCTTTAGCAAAATGGTCGCTAACAAAATATCGACAGTGTGGACCGAATGCCTATTCCAAGCGAGTCAGTATATTCATCCGTCTTGGTCTTCATGTTCTCACCATCATAGAATCAAATGTTGCGTCTGCAAGCGGCGTCGCCCGAAGTCTCAGTACTCGAACAATCAACTGAGCTATCTCCGCCAGGCAATGTTCCAGCTTGGCTACAATAACATTCGTGACCAGCAGGTTGCTAAGTGTGGCCCATGCACGAATGCTCAAGTCTGCGAAGAGCTGTGTCATCGTTGCGGCCACTATCGTGCCATCGACCAGTTTGCCAGAAACCAACGGAATCGTGAGAATCCGGTATGCTTTTTTCTCGATCCATGCACTTTGACTGTCTCTAACGCTTGACCGATCTCAATAGATCTGCCAGCCTTGCATGAACTACCAGATGTCCCTCGATCCTGCCGCTAAACCTCTTGCAATCAAGGACAAAACTGTTGTTGAGGATAAGGGAGAGGGAGAGGATGAGGATGAGGAGCTCAACTCTGAGTCTGCGGGTCGGTCTGGATCCGTGGCTCTCTCTGGGTCTGTGGGACACCCCGAGTCCCCCGATCTCTTGAGCTCTACGAGTCAGCCGGTAAGTGACAAGAACTACATCAGCTATGACCAAGCCTTCGTTACTTATGCATGTACTTTTACTGTAGGAATTCTTGGAGCAGAGTGTCGAAACAGCTCTCATTCTGCAGGATGATTCTACGGATAGTGATGGCAGTGGGAACAGGAGCGGGTTTGTAAAGGTCAAGGTGGGTGACTTCAATTTGACAAAAGTCCTATCGCTCTGAATGAACTTTTAACGAAACTTCGCATCATATAGGCGCACAAGCCTCACCGGGAGCCTGTTCCCGACCCCGAGCCCGCCCCAGGTTGGGCACCCGGTACTCGCAAGGTAGATGATGGCGCTCCTTGGAAGGGAGGAAGGTTTCTTTAATTGTTTCCAACATCGTGCCGGTGCGTTTTCTACAGACAGCCCCCGTTTTATGATTGAGGAAGCTTCTATGAGCACTTTGGCTGCTAGGCGCAGCCTAGCGTTGCGTTCGACGGCTTGCTCTCTTCTTCTTCTTCTTCCATCTTTGTAATACTCCGGATTCTCTTGCGTCCACACATTTTTATCTGCTGTGTCTGCGCATGATGTTTCCTATGGATCTAGACGCTTCTTACTTCCAAGGTTGCTCTTTGCTAGGGCGACGTGAGTTTCTAGTATTCCAGCCCTGTGCCTGATGCATGTTCTACAGGCAACTCTTTTCATATTCTGATTGATATTCTGATTGCCGGGGGCTTTTATCTACAGGGTGGGGCGGACTCAAAAGTCCGCGCCTGATATAACCCTACCTACGCTGTTTTTTCTTTCTTTTTGCTTTCTTTTCTAGGATCCTAGGGTATGTTTTATGAAGGCCCGGATACCAATCCAAGTGTACTTCCAACGTTCGAGGTTTATTTCCCCTTTGAATGCCCATGGGTCGGGAGACAACAGTGCCATGGTAATGACATCGGTGGTTCCGTCGACCCCACTACTATAAATAGGTAAATCGTAGTTCGAGTTCATATTCATTATTACTACTATGTATACAATATACAACATAATAATCGTTGCGGAATGTCCCATCTATTTTTGGTCATTGGAAAGGTTGTAAGAGCAATGACAAACTGACCAACCCCTCAAGGCCTTGCATTCGTAGTTTCTGATAAACTGGGGTTCTGTTAGAATAATGGCATCAGATCATAATGTGAGCATAGACGAGAAGAGGGCAGTCCTACAGAATATATTGGCAGCCCTTACAACTAGAATAGTAGATCAGAGCCCTAACCGTCGGATCCGGGCCGACAGCTGGCAATGACATAGCTCAATCTTTTGAAATAGTGTCATTCACAACTCTGATAGGTGCAAGAGAACTATTATGCACATACCGCATGGAAGATGCATGTAAAACCTCGTGGTTGCTATGCATTGCCAGATGCATGCTCCGTTCTGCCAATCGCGTTGCTCTGACCCAGTATAGTATAGCGATATGACAGAACATCTGTGGGACTCTAATATAACAAATGGCTAATATATTAACAGGCGACCGCATAATGTGACGTCGAGGGAGTACAAAGAGAACCAATCTTAAATCCGCCTCTTAGTGACGATGTGATCGCCAATCGCCACAACGTTTCACTTGCCCCCCCACTAGCCCCTCCGCCATAATTTATTGGTAATTCTGTGATTCTCCTACACCTTTCTTTCTAGAACTTCCCTCCAAATCAGTTACCCATTTTCAAGGAAAAATTTACACGTCTTTGCTCAAGGAGAACAGCCCAGCCACATCTAATCCTCCGAACCCCCGTATGGCCTACAATGGAAATTATGCGAGGAATACATACCAAACGGGCCAAATGAACCCAGACCCAAACGGACATGGGTATTCGCCAACCCCTCCATATCCATCCTACAACGAACCAGCCTACTTGAATATGCCGCAGCCACAGGTGCCGCGGACTGGCTCGCCGGCCCCAAACCCAGCCTCAGAAGCATACAACTACCCAGAACCCCAGCGCTCCTCCCCAAACATGAACACCGGGCACATAAACAACGCAGTGAGCTCTGCATTCCACAATAGTGGCTCCACAGACTATCTGTCCCCAGAAGTTCTATCGCAAATCACAGCAACAGTGATACAACAACTCAAGACAACTGGGTTAGACAACCTACAAGGATCTGGTGCGCCCCCGCCCCGTTCCCAATCACAGCAGCCACCATGGCAAACGGACAGTTCATTGCGGCCGCATGCAGAGTCCCCGCAGCGAAGCAGCTCAATCCCCCCGCCCAGTTCGGCCTCCGACAACATCCATGCCGAAAATTTCCAGCCAAACGTCCCCTCCGCTTACACTAGCGATAGTCGCCTGAGCCCCAGACCTACAAGTAATCCCCTTGTGAATAGACGTGGCTCGATATCGAGTGAGAATAGTGATCGGAGTCATCATAGCCACCATAAGGCGGAGCGTCCGAAACCTCCGGACCGGGACGCTACCGTTATGGAGATGACTACTTTGGAGCGGATTTGGGGGAAATTGTTTGAGGAGGGTAAAGCGACGAACAGGCTTGGTCAATTCTTAAGGGGGATTGCGGTTCATCTGGTATGTGGACTTTTGTCTGTTCTGTTATACTACGGATCTTGATGGCTAACTTGAGTAGATTGAGGACTATCCACCGGGAAACACTATTGTCATTCCCCCTCACAAGTTGCAAAAGTTCTATCGTGATACTCATGATCCGAATGACCCTTATCCATGGCAAGGTCGGTGGTCTAACCTGTTCATTGGCATGGCCATATTCTGACAAAATATCTAGACATCTTCGACGATCGCACATCTTCCATATCCCGACTATTCCGCGAAATCAAAGTCGAACACCATCTCATTCAAGACGATGTAGAAAAACGTCCAGATATCCCAGGCCTAACCCCCAAAGGCTTCGAGACCTGGGAAACCTTGATGATCCTCGCGAACCCAGGGCGCGAATACGAGCGGCTCCAAAAAGCAGTCCTCAACATGCCCATCAACAACCCAGACGACAAGAAAGAGCGCTTCCCAAAGGAAATCCCACGCCGCCTCTTCCCAGAAACTGGCGACATCAAAATCAGAGAAGACATCGAGGACCGCATGATGATCCATTGCGGTGTCGATCTACCATACATCACCGCCGAAGAACGCAACCAATCCGGCCCCCGACCAACCCGATCATCCACCACAACCGCATCACCCACAGAGCGAAGCCACTCATACGAGCGAGGCCGACCGTGTCCCGCAGACTCAATCCCAAGACCAACTGAACGATCCCGACCAAGACCCGCCTCGGCGGTCACAGATGACGAGGAAGATGAGCCCGCCCCGTCTGTGCCAATCGAGCGCGAACGCAAGCCCTACACCGCAAATCCAGGTGGCGGCAAAGTCTACGACGGTTCCGCACCGAGCCGTAGCCACGCGGGCTCCTTCTCAACGGCCCAGCCTTCGGACCCTGCCTACAAGGGACCGTTAGGATCCACTCAAGCATACCGCATGTCTGAGTCCTATGACCGCGACCCGCACTACTCACGCTCGGGATCTGGTCATTCTGCTGATAAGCGGTTCCCGCATGATCCCCGCAGCTCGTCGCCGAGTGTAAACCACCGCGGTGGTGGTGGTGACTATAGACATTCAGAGAGTGATTTGCATGGTCGCGACCATTCGTCTAGATATGCGGGGCTGTCGGCGTCTGATTTGTGGCATAGCGAGTCGCCCACTGCGAATATGCCCGAGGATGATGGGCGCAGGTATGATCATGGTAGTTGGGGTGGTGATGAGGAGTATTATCGTGGGAGTGCGCAGCCTGGGGGGTCTGGGTCTTGGTATGATAAGTATGACAAGTATTACCGCTGAGGTAGATTTGCTTTATGTTTTGGGTTCTTTGGTTTCCTTTTTGGAGATCATTGCATGTCAGGGTAATTTTTCTGTTCTTCTGGCTCTCAGTCTCGACCTTTGGTCTTGATCCTGATTTTTTTCGAAGCTCGGCGTTGCATGGATACAAATATACCCCTTCTTCTGGGGTTGTGCATGACTGATGATACATATCTCATAATTCATGAATTGACGTTGACGTTTTGTTCTGTTCGGAGTGCATATGAATTATAATTTCATCAATAGCGTCGGGAATGAAAATGTGCAGCGCGTATGCAAGTCGAATCCATCTTACCCCGACCCAAATCCAAACTTCCTCATAAGCCTCTCCCCATCCTCTCTAATCTTCCTAAGCTCCCTCTCCCTCTCATTCTCCTCCTTCTCATATCGACGCGCAATGGCTCTAGCATGTCTCTCCTCACGCTCAATCTTCTTCCTCGCAGCCCTCTCCACACGTCTCTTATCCTCCAACGCGCGCTCATCACACTTCTCAGCATCATCACGCAGCGTCTCAATCTCCTCATCAGTCAACACCCATGGCACAGACAAGACCTCAATAAGGAACCGCAGGCGGGTATCCAGGAACTGCATTTCGGCGTTCGTATCGCGCACGAGCCAGAACCGCTCGAGATGTAATTGCATCCGTGAGCGGAACGTTGATAGTGTCCCTTTTACTCGGACTAGCGTTCCTGGTTGGAGAGCGGATATGTCTATCTCGTCGTGGTCTTTGGAGGTTATGTGTGTTGTCCGGGTGAGGCTGGTGGCTGTTGGTGCTGTGAGGGTGAAGGAGGACCATTCTGGGTTTTCTGAGCTTGCGGTAGGTGTGGGCTGGCTAGTGGTGCTGGGTTTTGGTGTCTCCTTTTTTAGTACGGCTATGTCGATTGTTGCGCCGCTACTGTCGTCTAGTGTTAGGATTGTGCGCCGTGGGATGTCAGTTCGCGCCACTATTATGCCTACTAGGCTAACGAATTGGATTGGGTGGTTGTTGTAGAAGAAGATGTTTTGGCCTGGGGCGTTGTTAGTAATGTGGTTTTTGTGCATAAATAGGTTTGGCTGTGGTTGGATGGGGAGGAAGCTATTGGGTAATAGAAAGACAGAATATGTTTGCGATATATTGGAAAAGCATGACAGAGGCCATTGGAATAAGTGTGGAAGGCTCGGGTATAATGAAAATGAAGTATAGACAGTCTAGTGGAAGATATCAAATGAACATCTTCACGGGTAATATGCACATAGGCGCTACGCGCGTCGATCTCCACAAGAAACAAAGAAATGGTAGCAAGCTTGGAAAAAGAAATAACATACCAACAAAGTCATTCGATTTTCGGAGCCGATGCACATCGGCCGCTCCCATTTTCACCCAGGTAAAGTGCGTTGGTGACGCCTTGAAGCAGAACGCGGGGTAGAATACGAGGCTCTCATTGCTGACCGTTGCCATTGGTTCATCTTTTTCTCGGGCTTTTCTGTTTTGAAGTGTCCAAAAGATAAAAGATATAAGAGTTGTATTATGAACTGGAAGCTGGAAGTGTTGCCCAGGTGAAGGTCGGGTTGACGTCACGTGGTTGTATATAAGGTCGCGGGGCGCGTCATTTCGTGTCTGCTCGCTGGATCTTGAAATATTTCGAGTCTGCATGTTGCAAAGATATAGAGTGTATCTCGACGACCTCAAGATAATTCGATTGATTTACTCATACCTCTTGACATTCTACGTCATCATCTCATTAGGACCTTCAACCAGTCCATAATGGCACTGGAGCATATAATCGCTGATTCCCGTGCCATCTTTTAATACCATCATACCCCACAATCTCTATAGATAGATATGCTCATCCCCCTCCATCATTCTCTTCATCGGATTCCTTGGCATGGCCTCCTGCCTCCTCCTCTCCTCGGCACTAACATCATCAACATTAGTCTCCTTCTTCCCCAATGCAGCTCTAACCTCCTCCTCCGCATTCTCATGCCCCGCAAAAGCAACAGTCAATATCTCCTTCTCCAACCCACCAACATGCTCCCACTCAATGCCCGCCTGAGTCAACATCCGACACCCCTCAGACTCGCCAACAAACGTGCCAGGCTCCTTAACCCCAAAATAAACCTTATGAATCCCCTCTCGCCCGCCTTCCGTCGTCCGCGTGATGCGCTGTACACACGGCGCATTCCCAGACAGTCGCTTCCCGCATGGCTCCATCGTGACGTACATGACGAGTTTGCGGCCTGGCTCGACGGGCAGGACTTCGCCGACTTGGTCGTCGGGGACTTTGTGCACTGCGGCGTAGTTGGCGAAGCAGCATTGCTCTGCGTGTGTGTTGCCCGCGAGCTCCATTGTGTACCCCGTTGAGAGGATCCGGTCGTCTGTGAAGGTGGGGTCGTTGTCTTTGCGGGATAGCAGGACTGCGCCAACTCGGAAGTTGGTCGGTCTTGGAGGTGATTTCTCCGCTAGGGAGAGGCATTGCTTTATGTAGGGTATGTGGGAGGAGGTGTTTGTCGTCATGGTGAGTGATGTCAATTGCGGTTTGGGTTCAATGTTCGGTGTGAGAGCGGGATGGGTAAGTCTGTTGTTTTAGATGTAGGATTTGATTTTGGATCGGAACTGGATAATCTCTGCAGCTCTTGAAATCCGACGAGGGTGAAGTGGCGCTGTCGATGAGCTCGGAGTTGCTTGTAAGTGGGTTGGTTGGCAAGGCGGGGAGCAGCAGCAAAATGACGAAATGGCCCCGTCGCGTCTAAATCGCGTTCCGTTCCTACAACCCTACGCTAGTGAAGTGACCACTCCTATTGGTCTTTTATCTATTAAGTCCCAGCTCAGTGTAATATATCTAAATTGCACTCTGTTCTTCCTCCTGGTGCTGAAGCAACCCAAGAACACATATCGCACCATCGAAAGCTAGCAATGGCGAAAGACGCGAAACCTGAAAGCCATGCCTCAGACGAGGAAATGCCGTCTGTTGAGGAAGACCTCTATAAGATTCTAGGCGTTGCATCGGATGCAACCCCAGAAGCCATCAAAACTGCCTACAAAAAGAGCGCTCTGAGAAACCATCCTGGTATGCAAACTCACGCAGGTCCGAAAACATCCAATATACTAACCTCAAGAGCAGACAAAGTGAGCGAAGAAGCCCGCGCAGACGCCAACGCAAAGTTCCAACGAATTGCATTGGCATACGGTGTACTCTCCGACGCGCGCCGACGAGATGTGTACGACCGGACCGGCAGCACGGACGAAGCCTTCGGTGAAGATGGCGACTTCAACTGGATGGATTTCTACCGCGAACAGCTGTCAGCGATGCTCGACTCACGGGCGATCTCGGACTTCCAGAAGAAATACCAAAACTCAGAAGAGGAGAGAAAGGATCTGCTCGCCGCGTATGAGACGCATGAGGGCAACATGGACGCCATCTACGATACTGTGATGTTGTCTAATGTACTAGATGACGATGAACGGTTCCGCGGTATCATTGACCGGGCCATTGCGGATGGGGAAGTAGAGGACTTTGACCGATATTCCAAAGAGCCCGAGAAGAAGAAACAGCAGCGTGTGAAGATGGCGCAGAAGGAGGCGCGGGAGGCGGAGAAGCTGGGGAAGGAGATTGAGGATAAGAAGAAGAAGAAAGCTGGGGCTGCGACGAAGAGCTCGAAGGCTGCGGCGAATGAGGATGATCTTTTGGCTATTATCACTAAGCGCCAGCAGGATCGTGGTGCGGGCTTCCTTGCTCGTTTGGAGGAGAAGTATGCGCAGCCTGGGAAGAAGCGTGGCGTCGATGATGAGCCTCCTGAGGAAGCGTTTGCTGCTGTTGGCGCTCGGAAGGGGACAAAGCCTAAATCTAAGAGGACTAAGGCTTCAACGTAAACCCTAAGTTCGCCGTCAGAGTTGATCATCATCAGCATTCATAACCCTAGAACACTACATCTCCCTATAATGAACCTAATCCTACGACTTTAACATTGACAAGCCAAAACCAGGGGCATAAGAGTCCATCAAACCAATACATTGACACTCATAACCAAACTAAAAAATGAGCGCCGTTTTTGAACATTGGACATACAAGCGAGCCAAAAAGAAAAAGCCAAAAAATAGAAAAAAGGGGAGGAAAAGGAGAACAATATAAAATGGGGCAAAGAAAGAAACAAAACACAACGAGTTCACACTCAAACCACCACCACTGATGAACCACAAGCCAAAGCCAGGATCAACTCTATCGCAGGGAAGAGGAACAAGTTTTCGTTGCATCGACCACCCTCAGCCACCAGACTGTGGGAAATGTCCATACTCAGCCCACATCGCCGTTTCAGAACATAGTCAAGGTTTTGTATGATAATACAGAGCAGTTCATGTATCTGCCGTTCGAGAAAGATAAGAAGAAAAGGGGAAGAGGGAAGGTGGAAAGTAAGGAGGAATGCGAATAAGCAATCGACACAAAAGAAAAGAAGAAAAGAGAAGAAGCATTGACATTAAACGCCGTCCCGAGTTGCATTAATTGACCGTCATTGCCGCTTAAATCAGTCGAGGCCGCCGTCGCCGTCAATCAGACGAAGACGCTCTTTCGTGGTCTTAGCTCGTTTTGACGTGCCTTTACCGCCACCACGGCCGCCGCGCCCGCGCTTCGCAGGCGTCGACGAAGGGGTCTCGACAGGCTCCTCGGCGGGTGTAGCAGCCCCTGAGGGTTTGGCGCTGGCGTCGTCAAAGTTACCCTCGCCTATATAATCGATTAGTATGGATATCAATCACAACAATAGAGTGGGGTGTTCTCACCTTCATGATACATGTCATCCAGCGTAAGATCCCGCTTGCGTTTCTGAGCAGCCTTCTTCCCGCCCTTAGCGCCAAGGGTCTCACCACGTTCGATGGCTTCCTTCTCCTTTTGCTCGATGAGTTCCGCTTCGTCATCGTCGGCAAGCCACAGGGCAATGTCCTTAGTGCGGTTCTCGCGAGCACGGGTATTGAAGTCCACACCGCCAGCAGCACCGCCAGTAATGACAACACGCTGCACCTCTTCTTTCTGCAAGGCACGCTTGCGAATGCGTTCTTCGATGGTACCGCGGGTGATAAGACGGTAGACAGTGACCTGGCGAGTTTGGCCCAAACGATGGGCACGATCCATGGCCTGGGAATCGATAGTAGGATTCCAATCGGAGTCGTAGAAGATGACAGTATCCGCTGCCGTCAGGTTGATACCAAGACCACCGGCACGGGTCGACAGCAAGAAGACGAAGATCTCCGGGTTGGACTGGAAGTCTGAGACAGTGTCGCGGCGGTCTTCCAGCTTGGTACTTCCGTCCAGTCGGCAGTACTTGTAGTTCCGGTATGTCAAGTACTCTTCCATCAGATCGATCATGCGTGTCATCTGGAAGTACAGGAGCACGCGGTGGCCACCGGGCTTGAGCTCCCGCAGCAGCTGGTCCAATTTGGCCAGTTTGCCTGAATCTGTCACGAAACGACGCATAGACGGTACCTCGATGTGGTTGTAGCGGCCCTTGAGTGACATTGGTGGCGGCAGCATAGGAGCATGAGAGTAAGGCGCAGGATCGAGCTTCTTGATGAGGATCTGCTCCTCAACTTGCCTGCTACAGTATCCAGACAGGGCCTGCCGAACAGATGGATTGAACAAAGCGTGGTGGGATTCCCGGTGTGCCTGTTGACCAGAAGAGGACATGGTGATGGGGGGCGCAGAAGCCTTAGGGGCAGCACAAGGCTCGATTACATGAAGGCCTTGATCTTCGAATGAGGATCTTGAAACGTTCATGAGATCTTTCATTCGGCCCTCAGCAGCGATTTCTCGAACAGCCTGGCGATCATTACGATCGACAATATTCAACATCGAATGAGGCAGCACAGAGTTTCCTGAATCGTCACTCTCATCATAGAGGACATTCAAGGCAGAAAGCCTGTTTGGCTTGCTGCGACGACGTTCTGCGCGCTCGTAGACACCAAGTCGTGCCATCTCGCTTGCTTCTCCTGCGGAAGTGTCGACGAAACGCAAGAAAGAGAACGCGCCATTTTCACGTGCGCTCTTCTGGATGTTTTCTGGCGTCCAGACATTCATCAGCTGGGATAGGTACTTGGTTTGGAAGCCCACGCGAGGATTATCGGAACCGGGAAGATCAAGTCGTCCTGTAGAGCTACACAGTAGGCGTGGCAACTCGTATTCGATCAGGTTGCGGGTCGAATAGCGGACATCGACAAAGTTCCCTTCACGAACGAAGGAAGCAGTTTCCGCAAAGTACGCAGTGGAGAAGGGAGATTTGGTTTCGGCGCGTTCGAAGAGATCGGGGTGGTTACAGACTTTGCGGAATTGCATAACCAAGTTCATCAGTGTGCTGCTGTCAGTGTCGTCGCCTGTGGCAGCCTTTTCGATGAGGTCGATGATGCTGACACGGTTACGAAGGTTGGAGTACAGGGCACGTTGCCGGTATGTCAAGTCGCAGAATATGTCCTTCTCAACCTTGTCTCCGAGTTCTTGCTGGACGTTCTTCTTGACACGACGTAACATGAAAGGCTTCAAGATCATGTGAAGACGCTTGAGCTGATCCTCGTTGAGCTTCGTGTTACTCTGGGCGTGCGACTCGATATCCTTGGAGAACCACTCGCTGAACTCGTCGTGCGAGTCGAACAGAGTTGGCATGATAAAATGAAGCAGGGCCCACAGCTCTTGCATGTTATTTTGAATCGGCGTACCCGTCAGCAGAAGACGATTGCGGCAGCTGAATCCCAGCAGGTTCTTCCATCGCGAACTTGAAGAAGACTTGATAGCTTGAGCTTCGTCAAGAATCATGTACTGCCATTTCACCTTCTGGAAGTACTGTGCGTCAAGAACAACAAGTTGGTACGAGGTGACTAGAACGTGGAATTCCGAGTCACGGTTATAGGTGATGTGCTTGCGGTCCCAGAACTTTCGCAGGATCTTACGGTCCTTGGCATTACCCCAGTAGGGAAGCACCTTGATGTTCGGGACGAACTTGGTAATCTCCTGCTGCCAGTTGTGCAGTGTGGATGCTGGCGCGATGACCAGGAAAGGACCCCAGATGTTATGGACCTCGGCCAAGTAAGCCATAACAGAAATGGACTGGATGGTTTTACCGAGACCCATCTCATCTGCCAAGATACCGTTGATGCCCTGCTCGTACAAGTTGACAAGCCAGTTAAGACCCTTAAGCTGGTACTCTTTCAGCTGAGCATTCAACATCGTCGGCTGGGAAATCTCAATGTCACCCAGACTAGTCGGATTCTGGAAGTTCATCTCTCCGTCGTCGAACGCAGCCATATTATCACCCTCTCCTTGGTTGAAGGCACGGGCGCGGTCCTGGGCTTCCTGCACAGCGTTTTGTGCATTAGCCATAGCAGCTTGCTGCAGCGCGGTTTCATCTTCAGCATCGAAGTCGAGATCCTCGAATGCGGTGGTCTTGGCGTTGGGGTTGGCCACACTGTCTGGAAGATTGACTGTGTGGGCGTTTGGCTTGCCTGGTTGAACGGTCTCTCCGGTAGCGGCAACAGCGCCGTCTCCTTGAGCCTCGTCGGTCTTGATCTTGCGCCCGATGAAGTGGGAGTAGAGCTCTGTCTGCGAGATAAGGAAGTTGAGCTTGCGCTTCTGTCGGTTGGCTTCGCGGTCCGCCTCTGCCTTTTTGGCTGATTCAAGCTCCTGCTTCTCAGCCACACGGCGCAAGTCGCGTTCCTCGCGCTCGTTGCGCTTCCAGAAGGACATCATTTCACGCATTGTCCGCTTGGCGCGAGCTTGGGTATCCTTGGTGCTCTTGTTCGTGCGCTCCTGCCACTTGCGAGACTGCTTGCTGGCCAGCTGAGCCGTCTTACGCGAGTTCTCCTGGCGAGTTGAGAGGGAGGTAGTTTTGATGCGGTAGACCTTTGGAATATCCTTGCGCGCGATATCGCGCCAGATCTGCTCGTAGATCTGGTTGTAGCCCTTGCTGTCGTAGTGTAGCTGCGACATGGGAGTACCCTCCTTTGAACGTCGGGCGTCCTTTCTCGTACTTGGGGTGAGATACAGGTCGTCGTCCAACCCAGCATTCCAAGCTGCCTCGGCGAGATCCTTCTCGGCCTGCTTCTGCTCCTTTGACTTCTTAGGACGGGTGACAGGGCCGGCGCGACCGGACCTGCGTCGGCTGGGCGAGGAACGGCCGATGTGGAATTGACTCGTCGTCCCGCCTTCAAGGTTGGGAGCAAGCGGAGTGACCTCACCGAGCTCATCCTGCCCATCACCACCCTCCAAAGCGCGCTTAGTGGTGCGGATTTTCTTCTGGGCCCGTTCGGCTTCGCGCAGGAACTTGGCCTTTTCTCCAGGTTCCTGGGCCTTGCTGGCCTTGCGCTCAGCCTCCAGCTTCTTTTGCATTTCTTGGCGCACAGTGTTCTCACGACGGCGCTTGCGCTGCATGTCTTTCTTCCGTTCCTTTTCATCCTGGATCTCCTTTTGTTGAACTTCGGCCATGACGGCACCCTCATTGAGCACTCGGAATCTCTCGGTGCCAAGAATGGCTTGTTTTTCGAAGGATCTACCTAGATCGATGAGGAACTCGTTGCGGCGACGCTGAGCATATGTTAGTTGAGGGATTGGCTGGACATCAAACGGATTTCAGGCAACCTACCTTTCTCCGTGCTTCCTCTGCACGGCTGCTTTCCACCGACCGTTTGTAGCCTTTCTCCCGATACCGTTCCTGTTCGGCGTCAAAGGCAGGATCTTCAATGTCGCTCTTCTCCGCGCGATCGATCTCGGCTGCAGCCCGGTTGACCTGTTCGAGGTCCACACCGGGCGGGAAGGGTTTCCGAAGAGGGGCACGAGCAACCGGTGCAGGATATTCCGCAGCGGGCTTGACGAAACCATTGGTGGCCTGTGGTGCTCTCGGGCCATCGATGCGCTTATCAAAGTCAAATCGATGCTCGGGTTTGTGATGCATAGCTATGGGAGTGGAGCTGTGGTCGAGGTGCCGGTGTGTAAAGACAGGGGGAGCATGCGGCGTGGGCGTGTGGGTGGAGATGGGGGCCGGGAGAGGCGATGGCTTTCTAACAGGCTGCTCATCGGACGGGCCTGAAAGAATACTGGCGAACGACATAGGGTCTGCAGCTCGAGCGGGCTTCTGCGAGGCAAGGATGGGTTAGTGCATCATAAGATATTGAAGGATCCGGGTAATGCCTACAGCTTCCTGCGGCGTAACCGGTCTTGGCTCGCGCATCATGGGAGGTCCATATCCAGCACCATTACCTCGCATGCGATATGGAGATTCGGATTCCCTAGTAGGAGATTGCGAATGACCTTCTGGGCGACTCGGTGGATGGCCATGGGGTGTCGCAGATCCGTACGGCGAGGCACCGTTGCCCGTGATAACGGAGCTGGAGTAAGGGCGCGGAAGTGGTAGCTGAGAGCCAGGTGCCGAATGTCCCTGGTATTGCGAAGCCTCCGAGTGAGACGGGTGAGGTGGCGCGCTGCCATTCAAGGGCGGCGGCAATGTAGAGGGCATTGGAGACGCGTGCGAAAAGTGCGGGCTTCGCGCGACGGAGGATGGGCCAAATGCGGGTGGGGTCTGCGGAGGATGCTGGTGGTACTGCGGTGGCTGGGGTTGTTCATTGCTTGGGTAATACTGATGGTTCTTATTCGGAGATGTGTAGGCCGGATACCGCTGCTGCTGAGTCGGGGACTGGGCGTTATACGGCGGAGGGCCCGTCATGATGGCCGCGGTCCCCGGTTACGGGTCGAGCGCGTCGAAGATTGGTCACTCGGGTGGAGCTAGGGTCTGGGAGGGAATTGAGGAAGAGGAGTCCAAGACCCCTGCTCAGAGACACCTGTCAAGGGGGTTCCGGAGTGTCTAGGGACGCGGCTGTCAGTTGTTGGTTTCAGGTATCCGTTTCGGAGTGAAGAGGGATGAAAGAGAGAGATGGAGGAAGAAAGCAAGACATAAATACCTGATGGAGGGATGGATTCGTTTGTGGTGGGAAGATGCAGGAAGAAGGGAAGTTTCCGTGGAGCCCAAGAAAGAGAATGCGGCCTAGGCGAGCTGATGCAGGGGCGATGAGGATGAGAAGGGAGGGGGTGGGCAATGGGGGGATTAGGAGGGGATTGCTGAGGAAGAGAAAGTTGCAGGTCGGGGAAGGGGGAGAGACGAGTCGTGGAAAAGGTAAAAGCGGGAAAAGTTGAGATTTGGCATTTCTCGTGAATCTCTTCGTCTGGGGTATTTCAACCTACTCCGGCATCCCGGGGGTTAGATCCGAACTGGCTGTTTATAGTGGAAATATATGGATTTTCTCTTCTAGATGACTATTTCAATTGTTCTACGTTCTTCTATATCATTTTGCTCATCTGACTGGGCGATAATTTCAATGTTCTGCCCCGATCTCATCTCACTGGGAGTCCATACGAACACACTGTTGGAGGAGGTGGTGAGAACGAACATCATCAACATGCGATATTTTCATATTCTTTTTTCAAATGTTTCCAAATGTCTTCAAGTCGTCCGAGTTCCTTCTAAAAATGAAGATATTTTAATCCTTCTTCCATTCCACTCGAAATCTGTCCGGTTCTCGGGAGTTTATCGTGAGATCACCTTATCCACATGTGCGCCTTGCCCAGGTGTCATGGGCAGTCTTATAATTACATTCACTTGGATTGTACAGAATACAACAATGACATACTAGACTGGACTTGCTCGGTTTCTTCTTGTCTTACTCTTTTTCTTTTTCAATGTCCTTTCCCCCTTCCAAGGTTGTTATCGCTCGAATGTGACTGATTCTTATGTCCATATCCATAAGAATGCCAAGGGAACTTGACCCCGGAACTCACTCGAAACCACCTCTGATCACGCCTAGATGTCTCTGGAATGGATCTAGTCATCAGGATACTCGGTGTTCAAGCTACTCATACGGGCCTTGACCTATGAGGATAACGTGGATGTCTACTAGTAACTTCGCCCGCCACCCTCTGGGCCTTTCCCTTCCTCATCCAGGGTGCTCCTTCGCTACTTCTCCTTTATACGGCTTATACGCCTTCTTGCTTTTTCTAGGTCTGAATCATATTCTCTGCCAAGAAACAGATATCAAGTAACGAGACAATCACCAAGCTGCTCACCCACACTCTGTCCCATACTGTTTCCCGCGTGGGCAAGTCCGATTCCCGAGCTTGGCAGGCCAATTTGTTCCCTTTGGTAAATCCTACATGCATATTTTAACCTGTCGAGGGGCTAGGAGTAATGTCTAGAAGGCTTGCTATCCACTGATAGCCAACGAGAACAAATATTCTCGGAAGTTATGGCACTCGGAGTCCGTGGTCGACAGGTACTTCAATCTTGCCTAGCCTGTTACTCCTGCAATGAAAGATTGAACGATCAGAATAGCCCTGTGCGAACCAACAGCGAAGACTAAAGGACAGGCCTATGCTGAGTCTCCAACCTACAGCCAAGAGCTATTGATCGTGTTCGTCATCCAAGCACTGAACGCCTGTTGCGTGATAGTCCTTATTGGCTCCGCACCTGTTTTGAGCCTTCCTCCGGGGGGGTCTTTGTCTGTGATTTAAAGTCATATTGAAGGCCAGTTGGGTCGGCCTGCCATTTGCAACGACCCTTGTATAACTTCGCCTCCGATTGTGAGAAGACGATGCGGGTGCAACTGCCTCCGGTGATCTCGGGACAAGCTCAACAAGTATTTCGACCAAGGGAAAGGCTTTTCTTAGAAGAATCTCTTGTTTTTGGTGGAGTTTATGCTACTGTTTGAGCCATCTAAGAGCCAGCGATGGGTCGCCTGACAGGATTCGACAGCAGCCGCGACTTACTTTGGGTATAAGCGCCCCAGTTCATCGGTGTAGAGTGTGCGGCAGTCCACCCTCGATGCTGGACACGTTTTTTCTGATATGAATCGAGATATCAAGTTCCGAATCGCGAATTCTCAGGAGCTAAAGGACCTTGAAGCTGCAATACCTCGGAAGGTTATTCACGATCGCCTCATACGACTGGGACTTTTACGCTCATAGAATTATCAGTTCTCTAATGACGTCGTCTGTATCTTTCATCGAATCTAGCTTTGTGGTCCTACCACTACAGCTACAATCGGACGTTCCGACACCGCGCTATACGCGGTGGTATTTTTATTTATCAGTGGCAGGCAGCTCCAGTCGCCCTATAGGGTTATCATATGGTTAAAAAGAAATCAAGGTTTTCTAAACATACACATACTCGACTCTCCACGCTCCGACTAATTCAATCCGTAAAATAGTTTAGCGCGACCACGTGTCCCCCATGTCCCCCATTTTGGATCACTTGTCTTCCTACGCCATCAACAAAGTGAAGCTCTCTTATATTGATCACCCTGAACATCCTCATCAGAGTAATCGCCCGAATCTGGGAGAATGGGTGACACAATAGACCTACTCGGACTCGCCGGTACATGGTTGGCCGCCCTACTGGCGCTGGTCGCACTTGCGGGCATCATCCCCGCCTATATCCTCTACCGCGAGTCCCAAACCGGCCACTACGAAGCCTTGAGCCTCATCGACGATCAACACCATGAATACATCTCCAAAGGTTATACGCTGTTACCTGGAAAGAAATTTTTCCGCACCGTCAAGGTACCCAACCTCACCATGCCACCAAGGATTACGGCCGGAAATCAACCGCCATCGCAGCTGCGCATCCAGCGAAAATGCGATCTGCTCGACCGCGAAGGAAGTCCCTCATTAACTGCATGGGTCAATTTCGCCAATCTTCTGCGTGCGTACGGCATCTGCCCGCCATTCACTGGTAAGATTAAGGTTTCAGGCAAAGAATCATTGCTTCCCGTCCACAGGAGCTGGATCCTTTTGCTCGGCCTTGTGGATCGATATGACCGTCGTGAGGACTACGGTTTATTTGAGGGCGAGGCGTCGGAACCAGAGTGGAGTGACCTAGGAGGAGATGCGCTATATGGATTGAGCGGCATTCTAGAGTCCAATCGTCCAATGCGCAGTAGGGTCAATTTTCGGATGCACAATATCACCCACATGGCTAAAATACCCAGCGTTATGCCCGCCGACGACATGTCGCTGCGAAACCTCTTTTTCCTATTCCTTGGCTATATCCCTGCTGCTGATGGAAGTCTTCTCTGCAGTGAGCTGGTGTCGGACAAGATGTCTAGCTCTAGAATTACACGGTGTGTGCTACGAAGCACGGACACGCGGACAAACTTCTTCTACAAGCTAAGGATCCTTGAACCGAACGAAATCCCACTTCGACATAGAAGATTGGCCGGCGAGGTGGGAATCAGGCTGCCCAGGATTCGCCGGGTCAGCCTACACAAGACACATCCCGTTGACAAGAGCCGGACAAATCCCGGCTCAAGCGAGAAGCATGGGGAGTTGGATGGCGTCCAGTACCAACGGATCGACCGTGACGCGTCTAATATCAAGATGTGGATGGACCCATCGGACTCGAAAACAATGGTTCTATCTTTGTTACAGCTGAACATGAATTCGCATTCTTTCCTATGCGATGATCACCTCCTAGATTTCTTCGAGAGACTGTTACCCGAAAGGAACAACGACTACCTACAATACCTTGCTTATGAAGGCACTGATATCCTACAAATTAAAAACGAGGAGAAGGATCTCTTAAAGAACGCAATCTCCGAAGTTCCACAATATGAACGATCGTCGATTCGAAGTCGTCGTCGGACTTCAGCGCTGACTGCGCTAGAGGGCTTGGTGAAACGCCTGGTTGAGGCATACCAAATCTCTACGTGGGCCATGCAAACAATAGCGATTCTGTCTCTCATTGGGCGAGATTTTATCACCAGGCTTCTGTGTGAATCCAGCCACGTTGACCCCCAAGCAATGTTTGTAATCGACGTGCCCGGGAAGAGGGTCCGCGTCCCAGCACTCTCAGTGTACGCTGAGACGCAGTTCGAGTTTGACTTTGCGGTGGTCTTCAAAGTGCCTATTGGCGAAGAAGGCCCGACCGACACCAGCTTACCGTTATGGAAAGTGATGTTAGCAGCTCTATATGGCGATATCAAGTGGCAAATGTGGTCTACCGTCTTTCCCGCCTGGTACTTGTCTAGCTTCCACGCCGGTCTAGACCGAATCGTCTATATTCCTGGGCAGAATTTCCTTGACGAAGACACTCTAGGTGGGCACATGCGGGATGTGGCCAGTGCATGCGAGGAAATTACTGGTCTTTTACGCGGTCTCCGTGATGATCAAGCTCGCCGGGAACGAAATCGACGCTCGAGGCCTCACCACCTTCCTTTCTACGAAGAAGAAGTAGAGCTGGATTCCGATTGGAGTTCGAAAGGGAGCGGCGGCAAGGACGACCAAGGTGCATACTCGGAGACAAGCAGTGCAATATCCATGGACCTGGGGTTTATGAGAAGCCGACAACCGCAAGGTCCCAGCTATGGAAGGCGCGACCCACCTTCGAGCTACGAACCTATACTCCCAGAGGACCTTCCTCGACCACATACAGCTTCCAGTGATTCCTTGTTTGACAAGTCAATACCTGTGACTGCGGCCAGCGAAGGTCCTCAGGTCTCGTATCCAAAGCCTCCGCTATCGCTGCTGTCGCCCCCATCGGCCCTGACACAAGAACAGCAGGAAGAGTACTTTCCGGGCCTCCGGCAAACTCTCTCCGCTCCGTCTGATGCTACTGACCTCATGAATCGGGCTCGAGATCACGAGAGAGTCAATAAACACAATGTCATAGCCGCAGAGTGTATTGAGCTACTTTCTGGACCAGGTACCCTTGTCCAGAATATTTGTCATCTTGAGAGTCCCGGGTCTGCCAGAATTGATATTAATAGTCAAGACGTGGCAGTTGCTCTCCCGCCCCATGTTCAGTATGCTTGCCGATACTGGGTATACCACCTTGGGCATGGTGAATGCACTCTCACGGACGAAGACCAGGTCACTGCCTTTCTGAAATGCCACTTGTTGCACTGGCTGGAAGGCCTCGCGCTGATTGGATGCATATTCGAAAGCATTGCTATGATAAAAACTTTGCTATCCTTGGTCGTACGGGACCAACTCTCTGTGATGCACCGATTTTCATCCCGCTAACCACAAAAATACAGGACCCAAGCAGCTTCTACGTCTCACCGTTTCTTACAGATCTGTTGCGTTTTGTTCAGAGAAATGTCTCGATTGTGGATATCGCACCGTTGCAACTCTACTCCGCCATCATTTGGCTGCCGGAGTCGAGCATAACCCGAAGGGTATACTTGCATCAGGTCTCAATCTCCATGCCACAACTTCCCGTAGTGCAAACTCAATGGAGCACTGTGTGCCTGACACTCGAGGAGCCGGATGGTGCGCATTTATGCTCTACTACAGCTCTTGCGTTCTCATCTGATGGGGAACTGATTGCATCCGGGGATAATTCCGGCGTTGTCAAAGTATGGGACAGTAAAACGGGGCAACTCTTGCATACAATGGCTAGAGATGATGATGATGAGATTGAGGCTGTGGCGTTTTCTCCGGACTGCAGACTCCTAGCATCGGCGACATATGGTGGAAACCTCCATGGTGGAGTCGTCCAGGTTCACGAGTCGAGGATTGGCACAAAGCTACATGAACTTAAGTTCCATACTACTGACATTAGTTACCCACGAGCGGTAGCATATTCCAGAGATGGCAAGGTTTTGGCAGTTGGCGGCGGTAACGGCGTCATTACGCTTTGGGATCTGACCAGTGGAAACTCAAAGCGGAGACTCGAAGGCCATACTGAGGCAGTCACGGCGGTAAGTTTCTCGGCAGATGGATTGCTAGCATCGGGTTCGGACGACAAAACCGCGAGGCTATGGAACCCAGAATCGGAGCAATTGCTCCGCACGTTTGAAGGATTATCAAATCCAGTCTGGATGGTGGGCTTTGCTGCTCACGGGCACTTATTGATGGGATTGACGGATGGGGTAGTAAAGACATGGGATATGCGGGACGGGGGTACCGTTGAGACACTGACTACTCCCCGTCGGGATGTAGTATATCACTATGAAATCACCCGCCCTGTTCTGTCCTCCAGCGGCCAGCTCCTAGCCTTGCCGGCCGAGGAGATAGTAGAGCTGAGTGACGCGTTTTCCGGCGGAAGAACACATGTGGTACGGGGAGGCTTAAGAAAAGCCAAGCCGCTTGCTTTGTCACCAGATGACATGTTCATAGCAGTGGCACGTCTGGGCCAAACCAGCATCGAGATGAGAGAGCTGTGCCATGAAAACGTGATCGATTCTTCGGTACCTCTATACCAACCAGGCGAGGAGATGGAATTTTCCTCAGACGGCAGACTCCTGGCCTCGGCGGGACACGAAAGACTGGATTTGTGGGACGCAGCAACCGGAAGGAACATTCACACTTATAAAGGCCATGACGGGCGGCTCACCAACCACGTATCAAATGTCATATTTTCACCGGATAGCAGATGGCTAGTGTTCTGTGCCGGGATAACCAGCTACAAATGGGACATCAGCCGAGGCCTCAGTGGTATCCGTCCCATTCCTAGCAATGGTGTAGGGAGCCTACGCTTCGCTTTTTCCCCGGACAGCAAAGTACTCGCGCAAGAGATATTAGGGCACGTTCAGCTCTGGTCGGTCCAGACACTGGAACCACTGCACGCGTTCCCCGTTCTTTACGAAGTCGGCGACATGGCATTTTCCCCGGACAACAAGTGTTTCGCGTGTGGCCTGGTGAGTGGCGATATCCGGCGGTGGGATCTCGACACAAAGATACCACATCGAACTCTGACACACCAAACGGGGATGGTAAACAAAGTTGCATTGTCATCTGATAGCAAGCTTCTAGCCTCCTCGACACACTCAGAGGTTATCATCTGGGATTGGGCCACTGGCTCGGCTCTACGGACATTTACCCCTGAAGCAAAATTCGCCGAATTATCATTCTGCAACGAGGATAACTTCCTCAAGACCGACCAAGAGGTGTTTCGCGTAAACGACTCAAGTACCGCACCTCCTCCGAAGGAGTTCCCACGCTTCGGCTTTAGTCCGGATGGCTCGTGGATTACTCGCAATGGTAGCAATTTCCTTTGGCTACCATCAGAGTACAGAGCAGTTGCGTTGGCCCTTTATGGAAGTCGTCTGGCATTGGCCCTCGAAACGGGTCGCGTGATTTTCATTGGATTTAAGCATTCTGGTGATCTGTTTTCAGTCTCGGCAGGGACAAAACAGTATGCGACAGTGAGTTCTCGATCAGGGATAAAGCTCTCACCCTCGTGTGATGACATGTGGTCAACCGCCGCCCCGTAAGGGCCGCAGATAGTCAAGATAATACATCATCTTTCCTTCCCCTTAGCTTTCAGCGCTCACACGAGGGCCACGACGAAATGGTCTATGCAGCAGGCTTTCGGTCAAACTACTAGGCTTTTTGATCTGGAAATAGAAGACCGGGCCTCTTGGACCCGTTCATATTCGTGGAGCTTTGCTCTTCCGCTGGAAGATGATGAGGTGGGGATAGGGACCTGTGGCTTGAACTTTCACGACGTCCTGACTGCAATGGGCCACATCGAAAGTGGGCCACTGAGATTCTACAACATAGACCCCCTTAGCTAGGTGCCTAGAGGTGGTGGGCTTATCAGAGGCTAGGGGATGGGGCTAGACTGAAGTGGAAGGCGGTAATTTTGGTACTTTTCTCGGATATTTAATAATCCGATATTGCTACAGCTTGGCATCCCCACTCCCACCCCCACCTAACTTTCCTTCAACCAATCGCACTCATCCATCATCAATCGCCTTCTCAACTGTCAGAGCTAATTCGGCCGCTTTGCCTAGGTGCTTTGACTAGAACTGTCATATTCTCCAGACTGGCCCCAAGCTCGGCCCAAGCTCACCCTAACCTGGGTCGTTGGATGCCATCATCCTCGAAAACGGTGAGCCCTTCTATGTCTTCTACTCTTTTCGATACTTATAATCAAGCTAGAAGCTCGATCGAAAGCTGAATACCTACACACCACTTAAACCGACAGACAAAACCAAGGACTTCCTTCGTGACTTCTTTGCGGTCCTTCCTCCTGATGGAAAACAAAATCTGGCGGGGGACGTTTTCGGGTGTGCAGACGATGAGGAGCTTCGACAACTAGTCCAAAGCATCCGAACTGGTCTATTGATCCCTATGGAAGCAAAGGGCGGCAAAACACCAACCGAAATCACTCCGTCTCCGCGTTCTAGCGTTGAAGATTTAATCGAGGATCCTAAGAGCCAAAACATCGAGCCTATCAGCAGAAGCTATCAGTCCCAACTCTGGCACCGCTGCTTAGAAAGAGATGGAAACAAATGTCTTGCAACAGGGACGTACAGCCACAATCACGCCCATCCACAGAACGCAATGACAACCCATCTTGAACCGGCCCACATCATTCCATTTGCCCTTGGATCCTTTCAGACCAATGACGGCGAGGCAGTGGATAGGAATGCAACGATTTGGGTCAACCTAAGGCGCTACTTTCCAGTTCTCCGCAATATGTCCTTTACCTCAGAACGGATCAATTCGGAAGAGAACGTCCTAACGCTGGACTCCCAAATCCACACAGAATTCGGTCAATTCAGACTCATTTTCGAAGCAACGGGAGTTACTCACCAGTATCGGATCAAGACCTTTCCAGATACCGCAACAGGGCCAATACGAAATTTACCCAGAAATCGGCATGTTAAGTTCAGAGTTCACAAAGGAAGTTGCGAACTTCCAGATCCTAGACTTCTCGGAATCCACGCTTGTATTGGCAACTTCCTACATATGAGTGGCCAGGCGGAGATAATCGATAAGGTCCTAGAGGATTTTGAAGACTGTGGTGGACTTGCCCCAAGTGGAAGCACCAATATCGAAGACCTTCTTGCAGTAAGCGGCCTCGCACTACTGCCCTCGAATACTGTCCTCCAGCGGCCAGCTCCTAGCCTTGCCGGCCGAGGAGATAGTAGAGCTGAGTGACGCGTTTTCCGGCGGAAGAATACATGTGGTACGGGGAGGCTTAAGAAAAGCGGGCCAAGCCGCTTGCTTTGTCACCAGATGACATGTTCATAGCAGTGGCACGTCAAACCAGCATCGAGATGAGAGAGCTGTGCCATGAAAGCGTGATCGATTCTTCGGTACCTCTATACCAACCAGGCGAGCAGATGGAATTTTCCTCAGACGGCAGACTCCTAGCCTCGGCGGGACAGGAAAGACTGGATTTGTGGGACGCAGCAACCGGAAGGGACATTCACACTTGGGAAACATTGTCTGTCTTTTGAAGAAGCGTAGAGAGAGAACTATCTGTGAACTGTTCTACACCTTTATCCAGTATTTACCAGCGGGGCAGTCAACACAACAATACAGATTTGTTGTGGTAGAGACCCCACATGTGGGTCTAGGCCCTCACCCTCTGGTAGCATGTAGATAGTTGTAGTGGGAGCTCGCTTCCTCCCTTCCTAATACAACTCTCTCCTTTCTGTTTCTGAGCCTACTAGTTGTAGTCTCACCAAGATTAGATTGTAACAGATAGACTGGCAGACTACATTGTAGGCTCTGGTTAGACAGCAGCATTAATTAAACAAGGACTTAGATGACATGTTAGAGAAATGCTTGGCTTTTTGCTCACCAGATCTAAGTTCCATAGAGAGCTTGTTAAAGAAGCACAAAGAATTAATGTAGAACGATTCTTAAAAGGGCAATGCTGTAGAAATATTGGACATCACAGCAGAATATCAAACTTGAAGAAAAGGCAAATGCAATTCCTGCGAACAGTTCGGCATGACTATAATTACCCCTTTGATAGAACAATATCACCTAGTCGGCGGCCACGAAGGCGCCGGCATTGTCGTCGCGAAGGGCTCTCTCGCGCAGGGTATTGAGATCGGCGACCACGCAGGCATCAAATGGCTCAACGGTTCCTGTCTCGCATGCGAGTTCTGTAAGACAGCTGACGAGCCGCTGTGTCCCGATGCGCAGCTGTCCGGATACACCGTCGACGGCACGTTCCAGCAGTACGCGATTGGGAAGGCGGCGCATGTGGCTAAGTTGCCTAAGGAGGTGTCGCTTGATGCTATTGCGCCTATTCTGTGTGCTGGTATTACGGTCTACAAGGGTCTTAAGGAGTCTGGTGCGCGTCCTGGTCAGACGGTGGCTATTGTTGGTGCTGGTGGTGGTCTTGGTTCGCTTGCGCAGCAGTATGCTAAGGCTATGGGGTTGCGTGTTATTGCTATTGATGGTGGCGAGGAGAAGAAGGCTATGTGTGAGAAGCTTGGTGCTGAGGTAGGCCTTTCTACTTCTTTTTTCACTTTCGGGGTTCATGCTAATATAGTGTTTAGGCTTACGTCGACTTCACCAAGTCTACCGACCTCGTTGCAGATGTCAAGGCTGCTACCCCCGATGGCCTGGGTGCCCACGCTGTACTCTTGCTTGCTGTCTCTGAGAAGCCGTTCCAGCAGGCTGTCGAATATGCTCGCTCCCGTGGTACTATTGTTGCCATTGGCCTTCCCGCCCATGCATTCCTCAAGGCCCCTGTTTTCGAAACCGTTGTCAAGATGATTAGCATCAAGGGTAGCTATGTCGGTAATCGCCAGGATGGTGTTGAGGCCATTGACTTCTACGCGCGTGGCTTGATCAAGGCTCCTTTCAAGACTGTTCCTCTGAAGGAGCTGCCTGAGGTGTTCAAGCTCATGGGTACGTTTCAGATGTTGACTTGTTATCGACCATATGCTAATATATGCAATACAGAGGAAGGCAAGATCGCTGGCCGCTATGTCCTAGAGATTCCTGAATAGATGCGTTTATCTATGCATAGAGCCGGAGCAGAGAGGCCTGAAGAGAAATAGCTCCTGCGAAATGAAGGACGAAGAAACGAAGAAGACGAAGTGATGTCCATAGCGACGATTTTTAGCCCCGGTGTAAGGGCGATTAGCGATAATTGAAAGCCAAATTATGAAATCTACAGTGTCTCCGTAGCTGTTGGGAGTAAGACCCCTTCAATTCTTATATTCTTGGATGCATATATACTTAATCTACTCCGTATCGACATGAACAACAGAGGGCATCAAACCAGACCATATTGGACCAAAAGTCCCACCAAAAGCCACGATATCTTACTTAGAATCCCCCTCCAAATTCTTCCCCTCATCTTCAGGACTAACAGTAGCCTGAGGCCCCTTATACGTCTTCCTAGCATGAGCATAATAATAAACCAACGCCCCAAGCCAAAGACTCCCATTAATAACAACCGTATAATTCATCGTTTGAGCTTCAACCAACACCCAGTCAGCAAAAACACAGAGATAGTATAGTGAAGTGTAAACTCACGCGACGGATTCGGCCCCTCGGTAGGAATCATAGTAAGAACAATAACAAACATCATATAGATGACAGCAACCCACCCAATCGGCTTACTGAGATACTTACCTGTATAGAACTCACCAGGGATAAAGCGATCACCGCCCCAGAGCAGACGCGCCAGGATGGGCGTCAGCCAGGCGAGGTCGTTGCCGGCTACAGCGAGGGAAAAGAGCGCGCTGGCGGCGGCTTCGTCGATTAGACAGAGGAGGCCGATAACCGCCGACGCGACGACTATACCGCACACCATGCGGACGGGCTGGTAGCGCATGAATGTGTGCTGGCTTACTTTGCGGAAGAAGGAGGATAGGGGGAGGGCACCGTCGCGGGAGAAAGCCCAGCTTTGGCGGGAAGCGGCTAGGACCTGGCTAGTTAATGGACGGTTTTGGGGCTGGGAATGTGTTGGTAGTAGGTGGTATGGGGACTTACGATACTCAGTCCCATGAAGAATTGGACGATCATGACCACGACCATGAAGCCCAGTGCTCCGCTTTTGCCGAGGGCGTCGTAGTAGATCTACGTAGTAAATCCAGATCAGAGAGTACGTCCAACACAAGAAGACAAGACGACGGAAAATGCAAGGCAAAACAAACCTGAGTCATAGGCTGACCGAACTTCGAGTTCAAAATCCCCTCAATATTCCTATCCATCGAAGATGCAATAACCGCCAGCGAAACAAATCCAAGAAGGCCACATAATCCGGCAGAAGAGATAATCCCCAGCGGGACGGCGCGAGCAGCATGTGTCGCCTCCTCGCTCATATGCACGCAGGAATCGAAGGCGCCAATGGTCCAGATGGGCGATAGCCATGCCATGATAAAGGCCCAGCCAGTGGGCCAGGTAGTGTGGTTCTGGACCTCACCGAAGACATACGAGCCCGGATTGACTGGCGGGCTGTTCTTTGCTTTTCCTAAGGGTAGAGCGATGACGGTTGCTACTACGAGAGCGATGTTGAGGAAGATACAGGCGGATTGAATCCTAGGCATGATCCGGGCGAAAAAGATGGCGATGATGCCGTGTGCGAAGACTGTTGCTACGTATGTGCCGTAGATGACTGGTCGTGTTGCGGACCAGTTGCCGTCGCGGACGAGTGAGACGACTGAGAGAAGCATGCTGGCGAAACCATCTGAAGGGGAGGGTTAGTGATTAGGTTCTTATTGTGTCTGTACTGATCTAGGCTGACTTACAGTCAATTGAGCATATGCCCCCGATCAAGCCGATAGTATTGCTATATCCGACGAGGAAACTGAGCGGGTTCTTCCATTTCTCGGATGCGAAGTAATGGGTCCAGAAGTAGAGTCCGCCTGCTGTGGGCATTGCAGATGCCATATCGGCCTGATGGTCATTAGTTCTATCATTTCTAGGGTTGTAAATTGAGTAAACCGTACCATTGCCAAGCTCACAATAAAGATAAAGCAACTTGCAACCAACCATCCTGTCCAAGAAACCAGTTAGCAATTGTTAGAACTATACACCTGAAAAGATAGTTGCATACCCTAGCATTCGGTCAGTCACAATACTAATAAATTTCAGCTAGAATATATTACCCAAACCATTCCCACCGGACCAGCGGGCATTGAAAACGCCAACGTAGAAGCAATGGAAGGCAAAAGCCCCATAATACTAAAGGCGACAGCAAATATCTGAATCGTCGAATAATGACGCCGCAATTCCTGCTTGTACCCGAGGGTCGCTGTTGATCAGTTAGTGGCAGCGATCTCATGGTTACACCAGGCCAGTAAGCCGCGCAATATACACACCTAGCAGCTCGGTATCTCCAGCTTGGGGCTTCGAGTCATGACCTGTAGCTGTCGACTGTCGCCTCTTGCTTGTCTGGGATGCCACTTTCTCCATTGTATCATCCATAGCGAGAGTACGTGTGATGATTATAGAGGGAAACGAGCGAGTCGATAGGCAAATAAATAAACGCGATGGGGCGCTCAACACCTAATAGAAATGAAGACGTCGGGAAGAAAGAAAAAGATAAGGTCAATATTCTGATGGACACGAGTACTATAAGCACCAATTCAAGAGCCACATAGCAGGTGCAGTAAGCGCAGATCCTTGCCGTCTGGTCAGGGTCTCTATAGATATATAACCTTCAAATACCTTCCGATTCCAGAATCCAGAATAGCTATATTTATCTGCAGCAAATGCTGAGGGGGTACATGACACAATACTGCATATCTCCTCTCTTTTCAAAGAAGATCGACCTAGAATCAAAAGCGGCTCGCCTAGCGGAGCGGGGGAGCATAAATACATGTACAACATTGTATACATGTATGCTATCGAAACGATCCGTCCCCTTTAGGACTCATCCCTTGCTGCCTTTTGGTGGCTGGGTAGAACTCAGCACACCATGAAAGCCATAGGTTCCAGGGTTGTTTGACATGTTGCCTAGGTGATCGGGAACGATCTATATCAATATTGAAGAAATTCTTCATTTTTGGCAAGCAGGCCTCCGAAATGGAGCACGAAGGAACCACGTGGAGGCTCATTATGTCACACAGTGTAGCGTACATTTCAAGGTTACTACGTACTGATATATATCCTGATTATATTAGATATCCTATATGGTTGTGTAAAGCGGCAGCAGACCAGGTAGGGAACCCTCGCTAATCCTATCTACATCAGTGCATAACTGCAAGCCTCGAAGCTAATACAAGGACCAGATGACTTAGGAGATAGACACCGAGGCAAGTCCTCCCGGATAAACTTGGAAAGCCTAACGCCGCACATAATTAGACTCCTGGGCTACGTATGTAGGTACTTTACACAGATAGCTGTGACTGATCCGAGTGGGCGATAACGCAGGAGATAGGAACGCACGGAGGCGAAGCCTTGGCTTATCCTAGAGTGTTACGTTTATTAAATCGCTATGTACCGAGACCTGTCCGATATTCTTCTGTCTATCTCATGTCGGGAGGTCCGACTATCTTGTGAAGGTGAGATATCCCAAGTGTGGGGTAACAGACAACGCTAAAGTGCGGAGAAACTCAATTCTACGACCTCCAATGCTCTACGGAGTACGAGGTCCATGTATCCAATGGGAAGATCTTGTTGACATCTATAGGTTTCAAACGTATCGTTTACACAAGCTCATACAGACAATCAGGCCTTGTATGGAAGCCAAAAATGCAGAAAAAGGAAAACAATAACGAGAATGCAGACCCAAACAAGAAAGGCTAAATATACACCCAGATCAAAGAAAACAAAATGAAGGCCGCTTCCAAGGTATCATCATCTCAAACCGCACCAGGCCCGGGTCCTTTATGATTCGACTGGTCCAGCAAAAGCGTGGGTTTGATATAGTCCTCATCGAGCTGGCGGAACCAAGCCGCATGATCGCCCGAAGCACCTCCCGAAAACAGACCCCGCACCGCATCCCGCGCGGACATACCGACTGGCTGGCGAGTGGGTGAGACGCTGGTCGATGCCGCGGCGTTGGTAGGGGGGGCGCTCGAAGGGTGAGGGGGTTGAGAGGCGGATCGGCGGAGACGCGAGGCCCCGCTTGCAGCCGGTGGGAGGTCGTCGTCAGAGATGCCCTCGATATCGAGATCAAACTCGTCTGGGTGAGTGGGATCATTGGAGCGGCCGGGGCCCGAGGGTGGCAGGCCGAACTCGTCGTCGCTACCTTCGCCTGCGCTCGGCCCAGATGCGCCGTTGAGTAACGTCGCAGCGGATTGACGGTCGCGCCAGGACTGGTCTTTGTTGCTGTATGCGGCGGAGTACATTCTTGTGTGGGTATAGGGTGGGCTTGGGCGGCGACTGTTGCCACTGGAATAGCTGTGTGTACGCTCGCCTTCGGCGCGGGGAGTGGGGACCCCATCCATGGGGATCACCGAGTCGGCGCGTCGCGGGATGTATCCCAGGCTCGTGCCGGAGCGCTTGTAGTAGGTGCCGCCATGGGTCACCTCGGTGTCGAATTCATCGTCCGAGTCAAGCTCTTCGACCACACCCGTTCGAATGCCCAGAATCTCCAGCATGCGTGCAGTTGTTCCACCGAAGATGATGACGGTTAGCACAACGACGACAAGGACTGTCGCGCGAAGAGCGGGGGCGTTGACTCCTGATAGACCTGCTGCTAGCGCAACACCCACGGCACCACGTAATCCAGCCCAGAAGAGCATCGCCTGATAAGCGAACGGCAGCTCGTCAGGAACGTCCACGCCGCGGCGGCGTGCTCGGTATCGAATGAACCAATTGATAGCCTTGGAGAGCGGGAAGACCGCGAGGTAGCGGGCGAGACAGATACCAAACACCGCCACCATGATGAACAAGGGGTTGAACTGGAGGTTAGGCTCCACGAAGAGGTCAAGGCCGAGGTAAATAAAGATGAAGTTCTCTGAAAGTTGAGCCATCACCTGGAACAGGTACTTGGTGGTCAACTGCGTGCGACGCGACATGTTATAGTAAGCATAGTGCTTAAGGGTGATACCACAAAACAAGAGCGAGACAATGCCGGAAAGGTGCACGCCATTGGAGAAGAAGTAGCTGGCATATGCGACCAAAATGATCAGACAGCTCTCGATCTTAGGCAAGCGTCGCACGAGGGTGTATTTGAGACCCAGCGCGGTCGCGATTCCAACCAGCATTCCGACAACCATACTACCAAAGAAGACGAGTAAAAAGAGCCCCACGGCCTCAAATATATTGAGGAAGGTCAAAGAGCCAGCCGCGCCGGTCTCATGATACCTCTGCGCCGTCTCGAAGAGCACGATAGCAATAGCATCGTTCAGGATCGACTCGCCAAAAATGATAGTATACAGCTTCGGCTCGACCTTATAAAGGTTGAAGATAGCTAGGATGGTGACAGGATCCGTAGCGGAGAGAGTTGCGCCGACCGAAATAGCTTCGACGAAAGAGATATCCAACCCACTCAGCGGGATCCGTGTCCATAGGTATAGCACCAGACCGAGCGCGATTGCGGAGATAAAAGTACCGGCGAACGCGAACGTGAGAATCGTGCCGATATGTCGGAAGAAGTTCGCCTGATGGAGCTCATAACCAGAGGCGAGAATAATCGGAGGAAGAAGGAGGTTGAAGAAGAATTGGTAGTCGAAGGCAACGCTGTCTTGGAGGGTGGAGTCTGTGAAACGGATGAGTAGTCCAACGAACATCCCTGGCGACCGTTAGCAAGTCCGTACTAATTGGCGTAGACCAAACGAGCTTTGTATATTCCCAGATTGTGTCTGCGCCACTGAGGATATCGCCTACCTGCAAAAATTGATAGAACCGTCTCATGGACAGCTTGGATCTTCTTCTGCTGAAGGATGTAGCTCGTGAACAGGGCGAACATCAACAACATGATCATGATAAACAGTGCCCAGGAGCTTGTGATCTCCTTGGACCCTGCCTCGGGGGCATCTGTAGTTTGCCATATTAGTTAAATTTCCGAAGCTGAATAGCGCTATATCGCGACAAGACGAGGGGGAGGGATGAGGGGGTGAGTTTAGGCGCGCGTACCGTCGGGATCGGAGTCCTCAGCGGCTCTCCCTATAACAGAAATAGATATGTTAGCTCGCAGTCCAAATGGAAAATTAAAGCGCAACGTCCAGGACCACCGCTCGGAGGGACATACGAAGCAGGGCGTGTAGGCCATCGTTCATAAGTTGGCTAGCCATCGCGGCTCACGCCTTGGGAAGTATCAAAGGCCAGGGCGGATGACTGGCAGTTCACTCCCACAGTGAAATTGAGATGACAGGACAGGCGCACATAATCCAAATCCACGAAGAGATGGATGACAGGTTGCGACAAGATCGAATTGTGTTAGCCGTAATAGGACACGGGCTGCTTAAGTTGCATCCGAGGGACAGATAAGAGGTCAGGTACGGGCTTGTACGATACAGAATATGGCAGGGCTGGTCGGAGCCGAATTGGTGGGTAAACTGGAATAATACAACGATAGCGTAAGATATGCTGTGTATTGGTAATTAAAAATTACACGTGGGCCGATGTTCGAAGTGCCGCGCAACCGGTGGATTCGGGCAGAATACGTAGCCAGCAACAAAGGGAGTCAATCTAGTTCAGTGCGAGAACACATCATCATTTACTCGATGATATAATTTGACAATGCTCTAGGGCTGTATAGAAGGACCCACATACTCCGTACTATCCCCTGCAGAATCCCTTTGTTTTATTTATAGTTAGACAAAGCTGGGGTTAATCTTTGCTTTGGAAATACATACATATACAATAATCCAATGAATGTTTTGTAGGACCCTCATGTATCCAAGTTTACCTTGACCCATCCGAAACCCTTCTAGTCAACCATGCAGCCACTAACGCAGCACATCCACCAAACCGTAGCACCCATCCCACACTATCATCCCACGGCTCCCCTCTTTGCTTCTGAGACACTTTGAAAATAGCACTACAAACAAGACTAGACAGAATCTGGGGTAGGGAAACAGCCATATTATGCAGCCCAAGAATAATACCTGCCTGTGCAACATCCCCGCCCTCACGATAATCCTTCGGGTGTCCATGCTCAACATCACTGCCACCAACGCTGCCATGATCACCAGGACCCTCGTCTTGAGCCTCACTCTCATGTTCGGTACAGGTGCTCTGACCTGTATGGTGGCTATTTCGTCTTGAGGGATCAATCCTAGCTACCTCCGCCGAGATCAGAGCGAAGGGAGCCCACAGCGCTACAGCCCAGGAGATACCGACAAGGCCCACAAACGCCGACCCAGCTTGGTGAGAGTAGATGAAGAAAGTACTGAACATGCACGCTGCAAAGAGGAGGTGGGAGATGAGCCAGACTCGCGGGAGAGTCAAGCCCGGGATGCGCAGGCGCGAAAGCCAAGTCGGTTTCCCTTCAGCCTCCTGCTCGAGTGGGACCGCGTCGAGCAGAGGCTCGGATGCAGTGCCCGTCGGCATACTTGAAAACGACACTCTCCTTGCAGCGGGTTCTGCATCGTCATCTAAACTGCCCTCTAGAGAATCCCGTTGCGAGACAGTCTTTGGCGCCGGTCCATACAAGGGGACCACGAAAAGAGGAAGCAAGATGTTGGCAAGGAAGGAGATGATAGCATAGATGAGAAGGGCTAACGTTCCAACACGAGTAGCGGCTTCCCAGGCCTTATCGACCTCACCCTCGGAGAGATGGGGGTTATCTGCGAAAACGGGATTGACATACAACTGCCCGACATAAGTCGTGGAGTAGTACAGGAATGGGAACCAGCCCACCCACGCTGCGATCTGCACCTGACAGACGCGGGAAATCTGCGTTGGCAAGCTCCGAATCGACTTGATGACTTGTTTGAAAAAGGAGACCACGCCCAACTTGTCGGTCACAGGCTCGTCTCCTCGGGGATCCCGCTCTTTGATGTAGATGCAACTGAAGGCAAGGGTTGCGCCCAGGAAAGCCGAGGCGAGTACGCACAGGACCTTGAACTGTGTATTTCCCAAGAAAGGGACAGCCTTCGGCAGGTCCATGTAGCCAAAGATATACCCCAAGATGTTGCCAACGCCGACCATCCGGCTAGCCCAGGCGTTGGCCAGCTCCTGCTGGTGGGTGGGGCAGTTGTCAACAATAAACGCTCTGATCGCAGCTTGCACTATAAGATGGTAATTAGCCAGGCAAGTATAAACGTGAAGATACCGACCGGAAGGCGCACCTGTGTTGATGGCGAAATCAAGGCAATACATGAAGATCGTTGCCATGATAATAATAACGACTTTGGTCCCTGCAGAAGTTGGTTCGACGCCGAATATAGATAGAAACCCTCCCACAATCTCTTTCACCCATGCCAGAGCTAGCAATGAGACGACGGTTGCTGCGCCTCCAACGACCATGAACGGTTTCCTCTTACCCCACGCGAGTCGGCAGTTATCGCTTCGGATGCCGATGTATGGTTGCACCAGCGCACCCGTCAAGGGACTGGCTATCCAAACAAAGGCAAGAAGCGACTTGCTCATCCCAAGGGATAGAAGGTATGGCTGTACCGGAGTTAGTATGTTGTTTCACCTAATGTTGCGACTTCAGGGCGAAAGAAGCAATGCAAATCAAAATCGAAGCATCTTCTGCGAGTCACGACCTATAGTTACTTACCGATCCATTACCAAGTTCGACAGACCAAACAATCTGAAGTCTGTCAAAGGAGCCCAATGTCAATAGATGCCCAGTATGTAAGTCACAATAGCATTAAACAAATAAAACCAAACCACGGTATTCGAAGCTACTCACCCACCAATAGACACAGTCAAAAGAAACATGTACAGCGCACTCTTAGACGACTCATCGGCACCGGCACCGTGCCGGGCTGCACGGCGAGTAGCAACCATGAGAGGCGAGTTCTCGTCGATAGGATTAAGGGCAGGCTTGCAATCCAAGTCTCTCATCGGAGAATTAAAGAGTCGGGATGTCGATGTTTTGAATTGGTACCAACCAGTATTAACTCGAAGAACACGGGGATGCGTGTTTGGATGTGGTTGGGGCTGCTATTATTTCCAACTGCTGACTGTGGCGCAGGGTTCAGCTGAGCTGGGATTTGCTTTTTCTTTTTTGAGTGTAGTTGTCGACTGCGAATTTTCTTTTGGTTGACTTTACAACCCCCGTGTTGGTGGTAGGTAGTCTGGACTACTGTGGGTTATTGGAGTGTGGGGAATTAGATATCGTGAGAAATATGGAGTTGTGCTGGGTGTTGGCAGCCACACATCGTTTACCGGCCAGGTGTAGCTGAACAAAGATAAAACTCGACAGGATATAGCCTCCTGGTCAAAGCAGGGTGTGTCAGATGGGCAATCTGGTTGATATGTCTATCATGAAGGGCTGCAGAGGTGATCGACGTCAGCAACACGTGATGAACCATTTATAGACCGTAACCGCCTTTACTCACATCATTACCACCGTAGATGCATTCGAGCAAGTGCACACGGCAATAATGGTAGTTGTAAAATTTTCAAGTGTTTTTTCACATTCCAATTCAAAGTCGTTACACAACGTCTGTCTATATAGTGTGATTCGAGGCGTACAAAATAACCTTACCATTCCCAGCCGGTCTCCATGGACAATGCCTGACGATCCAAGAAGCCAACCCGAATCTTTCCCTTCCCAACTCATTTCCCATCGAGAGATAGTCGAACCTCTCTGATGCCCGTGCCCGCCAGCCAGCATGAAATGAATGTCTGCCAGCGCAACCCAATTCACGTGCAGGGCAGCCGACAGCAATAATACACGATGTTTCCTGTAACCATCGCACATCGCGAAAACCAAAAGAAACCGAACGAAATCAAAAGACAAATGGATACAATGTCAAAGACAAGCAAAGACATAACACGGGAACTATACACGAATATCGCGGTATGTGCAAGGCCAGTATTAGACCATGTGCGATTAAACAAGAGGCGATATAACTAAAGCCTGAAACAAAAGACGCCTGTATGCGCCCGGAAGACCCGAAGAGAAAGGAGAATTGAAACACTTGCTCGGAACATCCCCGGCAATCTACTGTTTTGCATAGACACACCATGCTCTGTAGCGTTCTCACATGTGTTGCTGGAGGAGTTGCGGGGCGATCATGTGTGAAGTCGGCATGCCGGTCAGGGCGGACGGCATGCTCAAAGGAGCTGCCATCGACGTCATATTGGGCATGCTAATCATTGTGTGAGCGGGCTCCGGCGGGGACATATCTTCCCTGGGGGAACCGAATTCGTGTGTGTCATTATCCAGATCTTCGTCAGTTGGGGCAATTGCCTGACCATCCTGCTGCGCTTCATGGATCCGACGATGTCTAGCAAACATTAGTGAACGCCGTAAAAGAATGAGAACAATAGGAACTCACTGTGCAAGATTATCGGACCTCGAGAAAGCTTTGCTGCAGTAAGGGCAGGGGTACGGACGCTCTTGTGTGTGCGTTCTCACGTGTCTAGAAAAAGGGGTTAGTCGGCGGCTATTGAAACGGTTTCACGGCGCACGGTGCAGAATAGCCCCACCCGCGTGAGTCAAAAATAGGAGTAAGCTTACCTTTTGAGATGCTCTAATCTCTTGAAGGTTCTACCGCATGACGGGATGGGGCAAGAATGGGCCTTGGTGGGATACGGGCCCAACTCCATCATGGTTGCACTCCTGGCTCTCCGAGTAGGACCAGGCGCCGAACGCTCGGACCGACCAGTAGTTTTTTGAACCGCAGTCTCGATGGCACCACTGCTTGGCAGAGATGTCAGATCATTGGTTTGGTTTGCCATTGAGCCTGGATGTTGTGCGGTGCTCTGGTCTATGCTCTGCAGCGGCGTGCCATGACGGGACATTTCGTGAAGAAGATCCTTTTGTGGCAGCATCGCACTTGGGTAAGTGCGAGCGATTTCCTGGGCAGCTTCATCCCCCTCTGCAACTGGAGCGACTGAGCTAGAAACTGAACGCCGCAGGTCACTTGGTCTGTGAGCAGCGTACGAGACTGACTGAGGACCTGGAGTTGTTGATTGGGCGTGAGCAGCGCTGCCGGATGCAGCAGCACCGGTGCTGGGCGGGATAGATGACCTACGTCTGCGCTGCTTGTATGTTGGGGATCCCTCGATGACAGGATACGGGTTTGCCGAGAAAGACCGGGGCGCAGGCTGATAGTGAGCACTAGACAGATTCGAAGGAGGCAGCTGCATCATAGGATGATAGGCGGGTCCACTTGAGATATCTGGAATCGCGGTGTAAAGTCCAGTGTCTTCGTTGGCGATGTAAGCTGGTTCTCCTCCGAGTCCGACGGAATGCTGCGGCGGGGTGACTGGTTCGAAGGACAGGCCGCGATTGCTGTAATCCTCATATTGCGAGGATACAAATGATGGCGCAGGCGAGTATTCGTAGAAGGTCGGCATGGAAGAATGGCGCTGATGGGGGCGGGAAATCGGCATTCCGTGACGATCGTACTGGATGTGGCCGTAGTCCTGCTCGCGCTTAATGATGCTCTGGACTAGATTGTTCGAAAGGGGCATCTGTGGCTGGCTGTACATCTGATTCCCCGAGTCGTCCTGGAGCAGGGGAATCGCTGGGGGAGCCATCTGCGGAGGAGGCATTGCGTCAACGGTCCGAACCACGGGGGAGTTGGGCTGGCCATATGTCGTACTTGCGTGGGCAGCGAAGGAGTTCAGATTCACTTGTTGTGACTTGGTCAATTGCTCGTACAAAGACTGGGACGAGTCGAATTCAAAGGACAGGGCCGGTTCGCTGACTGCGACCGTGGTGGCCTCCTGGTTCATTTTCTCGCGCTTCAAGTCCCGTTCTAGTGCATCGAGGAATAGCCGGTCGTGCGGCACACCGTACCAGTAAAACACCTTTTGCTTCTTCTGGGTCCGAATACAGTTGTTTTTGTACAAGAAGTCCAGGAACGGGCTCTTTGGATCCTCCAGGACCGCGTCTACGCCGGCCTTGAGATTTCGTAGATCCGAGAAAATGCCCTCCTCAAACTTTTTCGAGTTCTTCACCGGACGTCCAAAGGCTTGGAATCGAAATGCGAGGCATCGGACAATATCGGTACCGGAGATGTGGAAAAGACCGCTCCTATTGAGACCGGATCAGTCAGCTTCTCGAGACATCACGCTCCAGGGTGGGACGAACCAGTAAACACAAGAGACATAGTCGCCTGTGGGGAGCAAAAAGCGTCGAATGAGTTGATCCGGTTGCCAGTCAACGGGAGCTGACAGAAGGAAATATTTCACTGGCCCCATGTCAATACACTGCTTTGATGCGGGAGTAAAAACCCAAAGACATACGATTATCCACTTGCTGAAGAGCAACTTGCGCGTCGTGAGGTAGGCTTCGCTGTGCTTCGGTGGAGAGCATAAAGGTTTCAGGCTTTTGGGGTGGTGCCATAGGGATTTGACCACCTGGTTGAGGATACATTTTTATTTTCTTTCTGTGAGAAGCGCACTTTACAAATAATTAGCATTGAGGAAAAGACCGCCTGATAACGCATGCGCAAACAAAGAGGCGATTTGAGTCCAATCAAAAGAAACCCTCTGCGACTCTGACTCTGAGACATAGCTGCAAGACCTCGGACCAAACTCACCAGCTGAATGGTTCAACAGGATCGGAAGTGCGAGGATCAACGTCGCCAACCAGTCAAGATGATATCCGATCGGGAGAAGTTCTAGATCACACGCGCGAAAAGGGTAAGGAAACAGAGGAACCAGCCTCGTAGACAAAGAGAAAGAAAGAGAGATTGTCAGAGAATGAAACTGGACCAGCCGGTAAGCCTCTGGGAATTTTCGCGCGCAGCGGAAGAAAGAAACGAAAGTGAAGAGGAAGCTCGAGGATAGGGTGAAGGAAGAAGAAGGGGGGGAAGAAGTACAAGTCTAATAATAATCGAAGCTGGGAATGGGGGAAAGCGCCTAGGGACGTCTGACCGGTCAGAAACTAGTATGTTATTTTGGGTTATTCTTAGTCATATCGGACGGAGGACTTATTATCCGCTGTTAATGGTGGTGGGTTGTGTTATTTATGTTATTAATCTGGTATTGCCTGTTATTTACATGGTATCTATCGGTCATTTACAGGGCGGAACAAGAAAACATGTTTATCCAAACGGTTCAGGTACATTTACCTTTTTTATACTTCACTTATCTTTTGTTGATGATACATATAAAAGAAGTGTATCAATTTAACACACAATAGTTTGTTTCTCTTATAGTTTCTGATATCTGAATAAGACTTCTTGTCAACAAAGGGAATATAACCCCCCTGTCTTAATTCTGTACAATGTTTTGTTTAGTATTCACAAAATTGATGATTGGCCCAATCTTCATAGTGACCAGGCTGCATAAACAATTGATAAACATATCACTTGCCATATTTAGAGATCCTTCTAGACAGAAAAGTCGTGTGAGTCCAACGGGAAAAAGAGGTGGAGACCGCCAAGGCTCATCAAACTGGCGCTGCGACCTGAAGCACCCGCCCTGTCGTTTCAGATTTGGTGTGGGCGCTTACATGCATTGAAACCTCCCGAATTTTCCCCTTTTTCTCCGACCTCTAGTGCACCTGGTATATAAACGGTGGCATTGGGGGGATCGTCCCTGCGGTATTTCGGACTTATCTCTTTTAGCCCAATGAGACTCGTCTAATGGGAAAAAGTACCTTGTACTCCGTACGACGTAGTATCTTGATTACTACCTATCGATTGTACATTCGCTCAACCCTCCTTGTACAGAGCACAGTGCTTTTTACTATGCAAAATCAAATAGACATGTATTTGTGTACCTTCACTCTTTACCTGTACTCTGTATCTGGTCCACATTTCCCCCAGCCAGCCATATCATAAATAAGATGAGCAACGGTCCAGACCACATGGACAGACAGGTACCGGAGCCTTCCTATAGGGCGAGCCATAGGATGGGAAACAAGGCAGATTCCAAGCTGGGATAGCACCCCACAGCAGGTGGACTCGGTAGACTACTCTGACTCGTGTATGGTTGTCAGAAATTTCAATGAGATCGGGATAGGTACGGGTCCGAGATGGTTGCACACCCATATGTCCGAAGAAAACACGATCATATACGGAGTATAGAGTTCAATCATGCTATTTCCATCCACGGAGATCATTATCAGATCACCGCATAAATGGATCTATGTGTCAGAATGTCTCATCCTCGAAAGGAAAAAATAACGTCCGGTTGGATCTGACTAGATCGTCCTAGAACCACCAAACCATTATCGACCGCCCCATCAACAATTGCCTAGCGATCATCGAACCAAAGAGTAAAATAAGAGCATAGGAAGAGAACCAAGGTCACCGTGTACAACGATTGCTGGTGTCTAACCCATCGGAGTCCTACCAGATCGAGGTCAAGATATGTACTCCGCAGACATATGTCCAGATCCACGATATCCATGAATCTTTATCACATCCTCATGAATATAAACTTTGGCTGCAGGTTTCAACTCTGACTAGGATTTCATGGCCCCAGGAAAGCAGAAGCCGTCGGTATTCACACCCAGCTTGTTCAAATGCCGTCCTCGGATGCTATTCTGAGTACTACGGAGAACGGAGTAGTCAGACCATCGCACAGGGCACCGGGAATCAAGTTGTTTGATCGTCCGTCCTGAAACGATCTAGAAATCCGACAATTCAGAAAAACGTGGGGACGTTATTCCTCTCCTCATGCAAGGAGCCTCATGCGGAAAGATATGTTGGTCGACGACCTATACAGGAAGCAGGATGAAGGGAGGCGGCCCGTTTATCCCCCTGTCGTTGGAGGAGCAAGACTAATGGAGTAATTCGGCTATTATCTGTGGTCCGGTCACTGAATCGTAGGTTGCGATAGTGGTGTTTTGTTGGTGTAGTGTTTTTTGGCGATGGGTCTTTTTTCCCCTTTTTTTCTCTTTTTTTTCTTTTCCCTCCATTTTCTTCTGTCTGGTCAGTCTATAGTTGACCTCAACAAAACAATGTCAATCCACAATTACCACTTGCCTCAAGGACCCTTGGACGAACGTGGAAGGAGACATGTGGAGGTTAAGGGGGAACTTCATTTCGGGCTAGCGTCGCCTCCTCGATCTATACCGCAATCTGGAATATCTCCGACGTTTCTCGAGTTCGATGAAAAATTGCCCCTGATTCAAACCATATTGATGTTTTGCTTACAATTAGATCCACTCGTCTCTTGGCATTCATAGTCTTGAATTCACTCCATGTGTTCTTGCTTATGCAGGGGTTTCACAGGTGGGAATGTCGTCTATAGTTTAAGGTTTGCCTAGGCTGGAACAGACTGAAACATATCAAAGTGCCTTTTAACCATGATCAAGTCTTTCGCCTAAATAACTCCTCGGAGTTGCGGATGGCCTTGCTTTACTTGTCCGCATGAGTCATGGAGAAGGCTGAATCTGGACAAAATAAAATATTCAGCGAAGATAGCAAACATACTCATAAGTCTGTTGATATGTGGGATGTGTCCTTCAAATACCTTTATGTACAGAGCAAAATCCGTTAGACAGAGTCGATACTCTTCCTCCTCTTTTCCACCATAGCTTCCTTCATGAACGGACTCCGTGCACGGATTTCTCTACCCCATATAAGCACCAATATTGGCGCAAAAGACAGAGCTAACGCAATAAAGGCCAGTACTGTACTAGCCCATTGGAGCCCAAGATGAGTATACATGCTCATAGTAGCTAGAGGCAGAAACGCCGCCAGGGTGTTCTCGCCAGTAGCAATGATACCCATACAACTGCCCGCGTATTTGCTGTATGCATCGACCACATAGTCTGAAATTCCCGTCACGACAATGACACTACCGGCCCCTACCATAGCGAGACCAACGGCCGGTGCGATCCACGGAAAGTCCGGATACGATGTCCAGGCGTATGTGAACATACCACTGGAAATCCCGAATACACCGCCCACAATGGCGAGATACAGCCGAGCCTCGGGAATAGGCGTACCGGGGATTTCCTTATTGCGGGATGCCGAGTCGAAGTAGAGCTTTCCTGAGAACAAGGTGCACACCCATCCTAAAAGCTCACCGATCACGACCGCTGATTGGACATATCCAGCTTGTGCTGGTGTCCAGCCATACAGCTCTTCGAATACCTGCTCAACGGATTGAGTGAACAGATACAACGTACCGACGGTAAAGGCGGACCATAGCGTCGATACAAACACCACAGACTCGGTGAAGAATAGGAAAAGAGGCCTGCTCGCGCTGTGGCCCACGATGCTCAAGATCGACTGGCCTTGCGTGTCGATTTCATGCTGGGTATAGGCATTCTTGCCTTCACGTCGCAGAGCCTTAGCCCGCCGCCCTAGTATTGCAATTCCACGACACTCCTTGAACAAGAAGAAGTACAGAGGGAAGAAAACACCATACCAAATGAGCTGGATATAGCCAATCCACCTCCACGTGAGGGCGTGGTAGATAGCAGCTCCAATAACGGGTCCAATGCTACTACCCACTAGGTAGGCAAGGATGTAAAGACTGACAGGGACGTTGCGACTTCGCTCCGTGTCCCAAACATTCCCAATCACCGTGCCAGAGGTATTGGCAAGAATGGAGACGCATCCTCCAGCGAAGAATCTCGTTATTACTAACGTGTAGAAATTCTGTGCCACAGCCTGCGGCACGACAAAACAGATGAAGGTCACGTACGTGCCCAGGAACACCCATCGCACACCAAAGTCCTCCATAAGGGGAAGGACCAGGAGGGAAAAACAAGCACCTCCAAGGGCCCACGATGTGACGGGCCAGTAGGAGTGAGGAAAATTGGCGTCTGAAATGTTGAAGCGTTCATTCATGGGATCGTGGGCTACTGTGATGATTGTGCCGTTGATCATGGTCATGAAAGTGGCGAACACGGCAAGAGCTGTGAGAAGCCATTTCTCGCACAGAGACCAGTTGTATGGATTTGCGGGATCGCGCGGACCATCCCAGGACACGATTGTAACATCTTTGTTGGGGTCTTGATGATCTGTGCTGCTGTTAGTCGATATTCTGGGTCTGAGTTGCTGGTGGTGTTCTAATTTACCTAAGGTAATTCTCTCATCATCATGGCCGGAGATATCACCACGTGCAAACACCATTCCGATCCCACGCGACTCAACGAAATTCTTCAGGGCTGGTCTTGGTTCGCAAATTCTTGTTGTCCCCCTGTTCCGCGCGGGGATCGAAAGTGAGCCGAACTCGAAGATATGATGTAATTTTTCCCCTCAAAAGGTCGATATGGATCGTAGTCGTTAGCAGCAAAATCGGATTTCCTCAGCCTCAGCCCTTCAGAAAACAGAGAATTCAACTTCATTTAAATGCATCCGAGCTGTCCCAAAAAAAACCTGTGCGCGCCATCTCGACTGAGGATCCGATGATCCGAACTGAGTGATCCTCTCCCCACCAGAAGCCCGGTTCTCCAGACAATAGCCGCATTTGGACTAGTGACAATATGCCCCAGGATCAATTTGAATTGACACAACGTGGTTGGTTAATGGCGTTGATCTGACCGGCTCTTCTGTTGATATGCTTAGATGAAGGAATTAGCTAAACGATCTGCTGCTGCACCCCACATTGACTTTGTCCCTACAGGATTCATCCCGAGGCGGATTATGTTCGGTCTACCTGCCCGATACACCTCGAACTGGTCTAGAAAACGATCTGTTGCTCGGGCTATCATTATCGTTCCGCGTCTTACGATCTTTCAGCTTCAATATCGGATAGCTAATCGTTCTATATTGTACCTAGTCTGTACCAAGAAGCCAAGACGTAGTGGGGTCCGAAGGATCACCTTATGAAGCCAAGAGAATGGCTTAATTTACTTTAATCGGAGCATTTTAGTAAAAGGAATGACTCTTCAGGTGACTGGAGTAGTCTTGTCTTGTTCAGTCTTTGTCCTCTCTCATAGCCGTGGTCACCTTCTAACCTATTATTCAAATCGACTATCCAAGGTTCTGTATAATCATAACCCTATTTATTAATAAGCCGCTTCAGCCGCACATGGGTTATTCACGAACCTCCGGAGTCAATTTTCCGTAGGGACGTTCCAATGATCAAAGCCGGTGCAGAAACGGAATCTTTTGAATTCGGATGCGAGCTCTGATTCCTAACTATTTTGTTGTGGGTCGATTCCGATCGCATTCCATTGCCTAATAGATACTAGTATGTTTTCTTATTTAGGCAATTACTTCCCTGCCTGCATGTATATACACTCAACGAAGGGACAACTAACATTGATCAGGCGGACCTCGGGACTAATACTGGGTTAGATAAAATCTTCATTCGACTCAAGCCACGATGAATTTCCCAGTTAGCAGCAGGCCGGCATCGTTGTGGCGTCCGTCAATTACTGTCTGGCTCTACTCAAATGATCATGCCAATGGGCATTCGCGATACTGGAAAGTCAGGAACTGAACTCAATTTTGTTGTCTTATAGTATTTGCCATCTTCCAAATTCCCCGCGAGATCTATGCTCCATGGCAACTAACCTGTCATCTCGGCTTCGGAAGGCATTTACGAAGAATGACATCGTGTGTTGCGAGCAGGCCATCGCTGAAGCGTTGCTTTGTGAAAGAATGAGAGAGAAAAGACCTTTATTCTTAAGAGATGGTGCTGACTTGTCACATACTTGGAAAATCAATGCTGTTACATCCCATCGATATCTAGAAGCCTTGGGGTTTTCCCGTAATGGTTCCGGCTCGAGGATAAGCCAACAATAGATATCTAGGATGGACGATGAGGATCATATATCTATATTTTTACATCCCTCCTCCACTTATTGTTTCATTCCACAATGCAAATCACAGTGGAAAAGATCAGAATACTTACTAATTTTGCCATCTTGCGGCCCATTGACGAGCACTTGACCTCATACATAGTTGGCCATATAAACTACTTCGCCTCGTGTAACGAGCAATTCGGCTTCAGGTGAGTACCACAACAGTTAAACCCCTTTTCCCCCTTTTTTGTTTCTTCATGGTCAATAGCTAGGATGGCCGACGTTCATTGTTCAAATCCCAGGATCAAAATGGATCTGATAGGTTCGCCAGAAGTGTTTATATCATAAGTTTGCCACGCCCAACTTATGACATCGAAGACTCCCCGCATGTAACATAAGATAAATAGTTTATTTTCGCTCAGTTTCCAACATATTTCCAAACAAATTCGCTTCTCGATACTCCCACACTATCAACCCTGCATTTGCCACCACTATAGTCTACACAATCTACACACTCGAACATGGTCAAAACCGACAGAGATCAAAACCCCCTAGATCCCAATTACGAAAAGCGCCGCAGCTCTCTTGGAGAAATGGAGAACCAACAGAAGAACCAATCCGATGCCAAATATGAGGATCTCATGGTAGACAGAGAGGTCGCCCCGTGCGTTTAGACTACTTCGAAGTTCGCCCAAGTATCCCGTAACTGACAAATTCAAATATAACAGGTCTGGCCGTGAAACGTGCGCGGAGCTTGCACACCAACATGCCTTGGAAGGTGTGCACAAGAGCACAGAGCGTCGGTCTTCACAGGAGGTAGATCACAGTAGGTCTTTGTTATACCCAAACTATCAACGATCTTTATTTGTACTAACGAGTATCAGCTTCCTTCCTCTCTGATATAAGTACCGACCGTGGACTCCAGGAACAGCAACCTGAGAAAGTCGAGGAGTAATTGGCGTTCATTCACTTTGTTGGACTTGGAACTACACTGAAGCTCTGAGGGACTAGATCGGAACTAGGAGTTATTTCGTCATGATGCGATGATAAGCTGTAAATTAAGAAATTGTCAATCGATACTATATATTCCACTCATTAACTGCACATCGTACATTGAGATAATCGTACATAGTGATAGTCACAAATTGTTTCGTGAGGCAAAAGCGTGTACTGGTGATGTCACCGTGATGTTCACCCCGCATAGAAGCAGAAACGTCATAAGGAATAGTAAAAGCAATGCTACTAGTGATTTCTTTGTACACTCGTGTATTCTGTTAATATTCTTTTATCTGATTATGGATCTAACCCACGGCTATCAATAGCTTCATGAATCAAAAACCTTCTTCCCCCGGTACCAAGTCTGGCAGACACGCGCCTGAAGCAATGTCTCCGGAGTCCACTGCATATCAACAACCAAGAAATCCGCATATAATCCCCTCTGCAGACTCCCAGTCCAGGAATCAGCAAACCGCGCATAGGCCGCACCAGCTGTAGCTGCCGTAGCTGCCTCAACCAAACCCAACTTGAAATGCTCGTTTACAGTATCATCCATCTCAGTCTGAAGCGCCGAGCGCCTCGTAGTAGCATTGTAAAGATTAGGGAAAGGGAAATGAGCTGCAGTAGGAGCATCAGTGCCGATAGCAATAGGAGCACCTCCATCTTTGAACTCCTTGTAGGCGAACGCGCGCTTACAGCGCTCGGGGCCCACAAGACCAGGCCAGGCCTTGAAAAGCATCGGATCAGAGTGCACGGGCTGGATCGAGGCGGTAATACCCAGCTGACCGAGTCGCTTGGCATCTTCCGAGGTTGTCAGCTCCAGGTGCTCGATTCTGTGTCTCCGGCCTGGCGTGCCGACTCTGGACAGCACGTTGATTGCTTGATGGATAGTTCTGTCGCCTATGGCATGAATTGCGCATTGGATTCCCGCTGAATCGGCGCGCTGGACTACTTCTTGGAGCATATCCTCTGGCCAGATTGGTTCGACGGGATCGGATTTACCAGTGTACGGTTGGAGGAGAGCGGCAGTGCATCCGTCGACGACGCCATCGCAGATGAGTTTTATTCCGAGGACATGGAAATCGGGCTGGTTGTACTCCTGGTGTAGCTGGATTGCACGATCCAGGTGTTTGAAGTTGGCGTTTTGATCCGCTGAGAAGGGGACGAGCCAGTGAACGCCGATGTGGAATGGGATGGTATGATCGCGACGGTAAAGATTCAGAATCTCCCAGGTTCCTTCGTCCATGGCCATATCCACTACTCCGGTATACCCGGCAGCGGTGTACGCAGCAACTGCAGTGTCCAACGCACTCAGTTTGTCTTCCGTGGAGGTAACACTTTCCAGAAATGGCCATGCAAGGTTGACAACAGCAGATTCGTCAAGTAGTCCTGAAGCTCTTCCATTCTCATCGCGGTGGATTCTTCCACCGGGGAAATCGGGGGCAGTATGAACCCCCATCTCATCGAGAGCAGCTGCGCTGCACCACATGGAGTGGAGGTCGAAGGAATCAATGTAGATGGGACGTGGGTCGATACCATCCAGCATACTTGCTAGTGCAACTCCATTGGTAGATGATTGGATCCAGCCTCTACATAAGATGCGCGGTAGAGAAGGATTGGCTTCAGCGTAAGATTTGATGACTGCACGGATCTGATCGAGTGAGGTGCATGCGATGAGATCGGCCTTGCGCAATGACTGCCCGTAATGCAGGAGGTGTACATGGGCGTCGATGAAGCCTGGAATAACAGTCCGGTCTTCCAGGTCAATGATATTTGCATTTTCTGGGATAGTTATTCCGTCGAGTGAGCCGACATGAGAGATCTTGTCATTCTCGATAATCATGCTCTCAGCAAAATTCTCCTCATTATTCGAGGCTTGGGAAGGGATGAAGATACGCCCATTCTTGAAAACGGATGTCATGGTTCCTAATTTTCTGTAATTGTTGAACCCGCGTGGAGATTTGCGGCGATTTCTACAGTATTTATTGCTTCTTGCGGGGAAGTCGGAGTGTTCTTCTCACCCAGGTAGACCCGGGCATCTCCAGGACTTTCCCGTTTGAGGACATTGAAGGGTGGAGATGGTGGGATTTAGGCTGGGCTATCTCCACAAAGAATGGTCATGGAATTGTTTTTAAGGTAGCATGTTGCTAAGGACCGACCAATAAACTGCAAAGTGATTGGATGAGAAGAGAGGGGTAAGTGGTTCGATGGAGGGAGGTCTTGACTTCCAACGAGCGGGCATCAAACATTAAGCATTGCTTTCCATGTTTCTCCATCAACCAGCCAAGTGGCCGAGCAGTAACTCAGCCATCCAATCTTCCTTGGTCTAGTGGTGATGATTTCCGCTTGTCATTAATACCGATAAGCGCGGGAGACCGGGGTTCGATTCCCCGAGGGAGAGATTTCTTTTTTGCTCTTGTTCTATTACATCCGTTGATTTTTTGCGACCAGGACAGGGCCTTACATTTACTATTTTTTTAATTAGATAAAGGGAAGAAAAGGAAGTATAGGAAGAGCGATTACTATAGTACTATAGATGCTTGATACTAGATGCCACTTTTGTTATATATGTTTACCAAAAGTGAGAGAGCAGGTCTAGTCTACTCATTTCTTTCAAATAATCATTTCCTTCATAAGCAAAGAGGTAGCACCTTCTACTTCCACGGTTTATATCTCCCGGAGTTTCTCATATTGTTGAAGCCGTCCTGGTACATCAATAATGGACGAAATTTCCGTCCAACAACAGAAACAGCCTCATGTGGACATATAAAGTGGGGCTGTGGTGGCCTTGGTCTGGCAGTGAACGGGGATCTTCTTGGGCACAGAAGCCACTATCTTCATGTTTCTCTACGAAGAGATCGTCCTTGCTCCGTTGTTCAAGGGATATGACATAGACTTTGATATATTACGCCTAGAGTGGCACTATAATCCAGTCCATACTGCTAGTGTGAGTTGATATATATATGAGGTGTGCGTTATCCATGCAACCGTGTAAAAAGTGATTGATGTCGGCGCCCGTCATTTTAAATCGAAGATATGAAGATGCTAGCCACACGGCCTGAGTAGTCCATAACTACCACGAATGCCGAGGATAAAAACATGTACTTATGCACAGTCACTATGTTGCACAAGAACACCCCAAGCACTGCCACTGTCCATCGCATGGCAGTCAAACAGGCACAACTTAATGTCTCTTAGCATTGCTACGCACAGTAGACTGTTTGCTTTCGTCACAACCTCACTGTAGGCATCTACGATGCCCTTTTAGCCAACACAAACAACGTGGCCTGTAGGGCTATGTACAATGCAGATCCTCTTGGATAGTTACCTTGTGACAATGACTTCGCACGAATGATAATGGGCGACATGATTTCGTGGGCAGTGCATATTCCCTGATTGAACACTCGGATCGCACCAACAACCCCGTGCAGAAGGCCAGGCAGGAATACCTTCTAAACACTAGTCAAACACCGTACAGACAAAGTATCAACGAATATTTCTAAGCATGTTTTGGCCCCCAGAAAATGATGTCATATAAATTTCCAAGAGCCTCCGACTCCAATGATGAACCGGCGTGCAAATAAGGCATGCGTAATGAGTCTTGGGGCTCGGCAGACGGATTGAAACACCGGACCTTCCTGTTCCGACTGTAGCGTCAAGCCCTGGGGGATGATTTGGACTTGCAAGAGTTCAGGGTGCAGAAAAAAGGGGGATATCAGTAAGCCGATAGCAGTTTCGCCCTGGATTGTACAGAGTAGAGTGGTGGGTAATTCGCCGCAGTGGACCTGGCCCCCAAAATTCGAAATTATAGGGTCGAAAATATAGGGCGAAGGATTGCGCTATAAAGCTATTCGGTGTGCCTTTCTCCATTTGCTTTGGGGGCGACGAGGCTGCGATTGGCCGTTAGTGGTGGAACCCGGGAAGATAGTGCGGCAGGCTCATTCGGGCTCCGCCGCCAGAGCCCCAAGCCTCGCGATACCTTCCAGGGCTTGTGACAACGCATCGGGGGCGCATTTAAGTATTTAAGCATAAAGACCCCGGAGGCTGATTCTTTCTTTCTTTTCAATTACTCAAGCACACCAAAGGCACCTGTTCTTCAGCTCCATATTGTATTATTCTCTATCTTATACCCCAAGCATATACTTCAACCGTCACCATGCAGTACAAGTCTCTCGCAGCTGTCCTCTTCGCCAGCATGGCCATGGCCGCCCCGGCCGACACTGAAGCCGCTCTTGAATCCCAGGCCGCCGAGCTCGAGGAACTCATTCCTCCCTCTATTGCCATGGTTATCGCAACTGCTGTCCCAACCTCTTTCTGGGCCGAAGCCACCAACACCGCCGCCTTCCTTTCTCAGGTCGAGCAAGGCATGGTCTCCAACTCCTGGCCTACCTGGTACAGCAGCCTTCCCGACAGCGTGAAGGAGTACGTCACCACTGCTGTTGAGGACTACTATCCTTCTTTCGCATCCTCCGTTGCCGCCGAGGTCACTGCCTCTGGCGATAGCAGCTCCAGCCCCAGCGCTGCTGAGGCCACCTCCACCGACGCTTCCAGCTCTGATGCCTCTAGCTCTGATGCTTCGTCCTCGGCTTCCGGTTCGCCGTCCGGATCTGCTGCATCCACCACTGCCGATGGTGGTGCCGCCCCTACTGGTATCGCTATGAGCCTTGCTGGCGCCGCTGGTGTTCTCGGTCTTGCTCTTGCCCTGTAGGAATAAGAACTGTGAACATTAGCACTTTTTGAACAATCTACGGTTGCTTCGGGGGCATTTCTACTATGTGCATTTGACCACTACAAAATATTTGTCTAGTTCTTATGCTTCGAAGGATTGTGTCCCAATAGCGCGCTTATACCTCATGTACTTACAACTAATTCTGTCAATATACTGCATAATCGCTTTTCAGTACACTTACAATGTGTTTATTAATCTTACAGTATGGAGTGGCGGTCTCGCAGGCACGTGTTCAGCCAAGTATTACCTCCCCCGGCAACCCAATTCGACAGTTCCAACCACCATTTCATCTTTCCTACTCCCAAACGATTCTTTGTGTTTCGTTGCAAGATGGGTGCGAACGAACCACAATTCATCTCCCCATGGACTCACGCGGCATCAGAAGGACCGGGGTCCCTTTTCTTCCCCTTGTCACGCTCGCTGTTTTCCTGGGAATTCCCAGTCGGCACGCTGGACTCTGGGTCCATATTGGCTGAGGTGGACTGTTAATAAATGTTAGTCAGAAGACTGATTAATCAAGTGAGGCGAGAGGGACAGGGATATCTCATACCTGGGGCTTGGAATGTTCCGAGCGACTCTTGAACGCGGCCTTTTCAAACCCGCCGTCCTTCATACCGAGCAGGTCGAACTTCTTCACAAGTCTAAACTGGGAACGAGAAATACCGAACTTAGATGCGTACAGTTTCTCTTGTTCCTCCCACGACGTGCCTGCCTCGATGAGCGCCTTGATAAATGCCGGCCCCTCATCTAGTTCGCGCGGTGAATACCGCACCGGCGGACCGGCCCGCGGGGAGATGTTAGAGGCACCTGGACTCTGCGTGTGGGTTTCTTTCTTCAGAGAAGGGGTCCAGGGAATGAAAACGTTCTGTTTCTTGGGACGGACTGGAGCAGCTGATTGCTTGCCTTTGTTTGTAGGATTGCTTCCATCGGGTTGGGATGGTTTTGGGCCATCCGAGCTTCCTGTGCTGCCATCCTGAGCGCAGGTTGTGATGTCAGATCTGGTCGGGTCGTCTTCTGATGTAAGCGAGTTGGTGCGACTATGACGGGCGTCAAATGCAGGAAACTTGTTACAACCTGCCCCTGGACTGGCGAGTTACACACTAGGCCAAAAGACCACTACATCTGAGCGTTACGCTCAGATATTCCAGGCTCCGATATATATAGTGCGTGTCGTGACAAAACTCTTCTTATGACGGGATTAGAAATCAGACCCTCTGTTGTTGGGGCGAAGCCTTGACGTCTCAGCTTCGAACTATTGGGCTGCACATGAGGTTCCTTTCACATCCCCCTCACCCTGGTCTGAAACCGCAATCCTTTTCTCAGCCTGATGTGAGAGATGTGAGAGATGTGAGAGATGTGAGAGATCTGATGCAATTGAGCGTTGGGGTATGTCGACTGGGTCGGGTACGGGGTTGTGGAGCGGTCCTGCGTCTGCTATTTTATATTAGTACGTATCCAGATAACTGATTAGGGGAAACTGTACTCACCATTCGCGGCAGCATTGGTAGGGCTGGCGCCTTACCCACCCACATCTCCAGCAGTCTCTTTCTCTCTCTGTGCCCCAGACGGGCGAGAAGACTGCATCATGCGTTGCGGGTAGCCCAATGAGATGAAGTGGTAGTTCTCCGCAGACATCTCAACCACCCTTCCCTTAACATGACACCAGTACATGCCATTGTCCTGGAGTTGGAATTTATCCGCGGTTGTAGCTTCAGAAAGTACATCCATCCAACTGACTATGGGATATGAGCGGCGGAACGATTGAACGCGGCCCTTGCACACCCTCTTGTGCGTCCGAGGCTTGGTATGGGCCTTAATGCATTCAGGTAGGATCAGGCAGTAAGGAGGACCACCGAAAAACTTGTTGAGTGCGGGTCCAAGCTCAGCATCTGAAGGCGAGGATGCAAACTTACTTCCTTCAGGGGCATCCTTGGGTGGTTCGACTGGGTGCTTGGCTCCATCTTGATTTTCGTGCAAGGCCTCACCTGGGAGAGTAGTGACACCCTTCCTTTTCTTCATGGTCGGTAAGGATTCACGCGAGAAAGGAGGAATCAGTCTGGAAAAGAAAGATGAGGATGGTAAAAGGCCTTGATCGGAAGATTCAGACGAGTTGTGGGTATGATGAGAAGAAAGTCGCGCAGTATCGAGATGGAAGATTCAATGGGAATTCACGAGGTCTGTGTATTTGTTGTGAATATTATGGGATGAAAACACTATTAACCCCAACTATCGATACCGCAGGGAGCATTGGCGGTATCTATCTACTGGCATTAAAGAAGCCCATTACTGAATGGACGGTGAGTTACCCATGATAATAATATGAAATTCATGAAGTAGTCGTCATATCCACGATGCAGACTGGCTTTGTATCCTCCCAATTACTAGGATTGCAGTCCCAATTCCTCTCATTCCTCCTCATGTCCATCCGCCTCCTCTGGCTCCAACCCTTAGCGGCATCGTGAGCGTCGATCCTAGGAAAAGGCCTAGGATGACTAAAAGAGTTATTAACGAAGATCTCTACAAATAATGGAGTAATGGGTTTGATCTTTACGATATGTTGTTCTATGACTCCTGCATAGCCAAGATCACATTTAGCGGCCAGCTAGGTCACCCATTATACGTATATTTCCGTATCTTCACTAATGACAAAAGAATACACCCAGAGCAAGTACTTTCAAATGGTAGGAATGGTATTATTAAGTAAAGAAGTGGCTGATATGGAGATACGTATTGACCAGTTGCATGAAGAGTACCACAAACAGAAGTAAGACTTTCTGCTCAGCGAAAATTTTCTGAGAACATAGATTAGTTAAATGCTTATGATGCTATTAAATGATAAAACGTACCGTGAGCTGACTTCCTTAAGCCTTGAAAATGAATATGATCAAGTTATGTCAGTTAAAAGATGACCTGCAATAACCGACATCCAAGCCCACCTATCAGTACACGTTCGGAAGACCACTCTTGAATGGTGTCGATGCAGCCGTCTTGGAAGGCCAGTCCAGCTGGTATGGGACGGGTGAGCCCCCAGGCTGCTGGGGGGACCGGAATAGAGGGTATGGGGATACATAGGGCGGCGCGGCGGCAATACGAGAGGGGACAGCATCAGTTGCTGACATTACCCGGCTCGTAGGGAATGTCCGAATCGGCTAGGGTGGATTGTCATTCAAAAAGGCCAAACGAAGATGCGACGGGAGTTGTACTTTCAATACCACGATTTTGCTGGGGTTCTCTGCTTTGACCGTTTTCTCTGCTTTGGCGGCCCTTTCATCCATCCGGTCGACCCAGAGCTTCACGGTCAGCCAGCGGTGGAAGACACCGAACTCCTCGACGTAGGCCTTTTCAATCTCGCTCGGGGTCTTTCCTGCGTTGACCTGGCTCTTGAACCAGGCTGGAGCGTGCTCCTTCTCGTAGTCGGTGAAGTTATTTCGTGTTCGCTTTTGTCCTTGACGTTTCTTTCCTGTGGTGGAGTATGCGGGCTGATGTTTAGTGGGCGTATCGACCTTTTCTTTCCACATTGGTAGTTCTCCACTAAGGTCGATGGTCTCGATCTCTGCTGGGGACGGGGCAGTCTCGGTCTTTTGCTTTTTCAGGGGCGGTCGCGCCAGGTCCTCGTTGCCATGGAGCTGGTGTTTCGCTGACCCGTCTCCTTGGAATGGCTTTGGATTCTGTGCTGACCCGTCTTCTTGGAATGGCTTTGGATTCTGTGTGCGATCCTGGTTTTGTGCGACCTGGGGCTTTCTGCTGCTGAGGAGTCCAGACACCGACACTCCCATTTCATTTTGAAATGCTTTCTGGTAGCTTTCGGTGATGGCATTCAAATTTTTTTGTTGGTGTGAGTTGCTAACCGCATCATCATTATTGTCGTCACTGTCATGAGATATTGGCCTTGATGTATCGCCAGGGGCCGTGAAAGGGATGTCGGATCCACTTGAGACACCCGAGCTTTCGGATGAACTGCGAGCACGGGTATGCGTCTCAACAGATACCGTGGGACGAAGTGACTCGCTCGGGGTAGGATACTGTGATCCAGGGGTTTGCGGTGTTCGAGACCTTTTCACGGGGTCCTGAACACCTTGGAGAAGTTTGATTCGGCGTTTCTTCAGCGCCAGCTGAAGTCGCTTCAGTTTCTCCACGTCTGTTTCCATTAGCATGTCTCTTACGACCTGCGAGTGTAAGAAAGTATGGGAAGTACGCACATTTGGTCTTTCTGTCAATTTCATCCAAGATGTCTGCCTCTATTGCCAGAGTGACTTCGGACTCTCTTTCGGCGTCCGCGGGACTTGGCCACAAGCAGGAGTTTTCCGGGAGGAAGCATCGGTTAAGGAGGATGCTTTTGTGAAGAGATTCATCAAATGAAATGAGGTTCCCTTGATCGTAGCAGTGATATGAACCGTCACTTTGCTTTTCGAAACTGCCGTGTCTGAAAATGTTGACCCAGCTGACCGAGGGACCATTCTTATCCCTCGGACGAATCCCCAGTATTTCCCTTACTCGCGACTCGATAGTGTAACTTTCGAGTGGCTTGTCTGAGAAGTACTGAGTGAAAGTCTCATCGTTGTCGAGGACAGCCTGATAGGACTGCATTAACGCGAGGCCATCCTGTGGTAGGGACTCAAATCTTTGCAGCTGGGACCGAACGCCCTCTCGATAAACCCCCCATTTGATCGGATTGTTGGGAGTACCATCCATTTTCAGGTATTGTTCTGCATAACGTTAGTCTTTTAGGTAAAGCGTTAGAGACGGCTAGCCGCGTCTCACCTAATAAGGCAGAGTAAAAATCGTCAGGCCTCTGGGTATTGAGACGTGAACGGAGATGTGAAAAGTTGGAAAGTGGAAAGACTAGAAGAATAAATGAGCAAACGCTCGGAATTATTTCTCCTAGACCCTTTCCAACCCCCTGTCGCAGGATGTGCTTAGGTGTGAGTGTTGGTTTGTGAAGGCAGTCGTCACAGACTTGATAAATACCAGTACCTAACCCACGTATTTTTTTTTTTTTTTTTCACTTCTCCTCAACCCTTCACGCACACTATGCCGAAGGCTCCAGTCGCTGCAAGTGAATTTATATAAATATAAGATTAATAGCCTATATATTATAGGAAAATATACTTTCTAATTGATGAGAGAAAATTCCTCGTTGCGGACACTATTAATTGAGACCAGTAAGCGAGGCCCACATTTCATTGAGGCGCCCAAGGTCCGCTCTGCTGGCTGCCGCTCAATCACACTTTAACCTGGTCATTTGTGGGGGACGAATCCTTCGAACCTCTCAAAGAATAGCTATAGACGCCAACGGTCATGCTAAGACTTGAATTACTAGATAACTAGGCATCGAGTCTACGAATAGCGAATATCCCTTTCACCGCTATCTATTCATCTTCAATTAACCTTAGTATTTCCAGTAACTACATAATCTTGCCGCAGCTGGATGATTGGTTTATTAATACATGGCGAAGATCTTGGTATCTGAGCATGGTATTTTTACCGCCAGATTTTTATTAACTATCATGATAGAGTTGGTTGTTACTACTAACTAAATACGGTTTTCTTCGTTTGCACGTACGTTATATGTACTATTAGTACTGTAGTTCTCGTATTTATCCTATCTGTGACATATTAATTGCGTAATTACGCTTATAAAATACGCGCTACGTAACAAGTTAAAGGCCCGAAATTATTGCTTTCTTTTTCGCTAGTCCTTCACTACGTATGTACTTTTCATCTCTGTTTTAGTTTCGAAGGATGGAAACAACGTAAAAAAGGTATGATCCGACAGGTCACTTTACCCCCTTCAAGGTTGGATAACACGAGGGTGGTGATTGTGGCGGCCCCGAAGCCCGTGCTAGGCGAGATGTTTGTTTGCCATCAATAATAAATTAATGAGCGGTCTGAAGTATTGTTATCCAAATCACACAGTATTGAATTAGAAGATAGCGACCAAGGTTGCCCCTATTGAGTGACCCCCTATTAGAAGTCCCCCTATATAAACGGCCTATATAAAGATCGAAAAGTGGGGCAAATACACATCATCACGTGATCGTTAAAATCAATCGAGGCGAAAAGCCTCAAACAAACCCTTCTAGTTACGCCAAAAGAGACATCAACACTTGCAAAAATCAAGATGTGGATCAACTGCGGGAAACTCTCCGACTTCACGCAGGCGCGATACGTGGTCCGCCTAAGCACAGGCAAGAAACTGGTCTTATTCCGGCTCCCGACGATCGACAAATCAAGCCTGAAATCCAACGACACCAATGATGGCTGGTCGTACTACTCCATGGAGGCAGAATGCCCGCATGCCGGTGGCCCAATGGCCGACTCCTCAGTCGACATCGAGGACTCGGCGTATGTCGTCTCGTGTCCGTGGCACGCATACGATTTCAACGTAGAGACCGGCGAATCCAGCGTCGGTATCAAGGCCTGTACGTTCCCCGTGGATGTGCGCGGCGAGTCCGTTGCGCTGGATTTCCCCGTCCTCGACGGGGATACTGTTGGGGTTGCTAGTGTCGATCCTGTTAGTGAGAAAGTCAAGCTCAAGCACCCGCGACCTGCAGAGAAGGCTCTTCCTACGACTACCGCTACTACTGTTTCTGTTTCTGCTGCTTCGGGCCGAGAGGATCCCGGCCCGGCGACTTATCTCGGCGACGACGCGACGCTGTGCGACTGGGCCGCTCATGTTCTCAATACAGCCAATCCAGAGCACAAGATCGAGCTGGCTACGCATCTTTTCTCTATTTTCTCTGCTAGAGAGGCTTCTGATTCACCCATGCCGCTTGGAAGGGGCACTGTCGCTCCGCCTGACCAGCCGCCGCGCGAGAAAATGGAAACCGTTGACCCGAGCCAGATGCCGAAGGCGGGACGAGGCGGGACCCTGAAGAGCCGCATTGCTATGCTCCATGCGCTGGCCAATATCGAACTGTGGGCTATCGACCTGGCTATTGATATCTGCATTCGCTTTGCGACATTCCAGACAGAAGGGACGTCGCAGGAACTCCCGCGCGCCTTCTTCTACGACTGGTTGAAGGTCGCGAACGACGAGGCTAAGCACTTCTCCCTCCTCCGCACTAGACTCGAGGAGATGGGATCTAGCTTTGGTTCGCTCCCGGTACACCATAGTCTGTGGCTATCTGCAACTGAAACTGCGTACGATCTCCGAGCGAGAATCAGTATCATCGCTCTGGTGCACGAAGCACGAGGCCTGGATGTTAACCCCATGACGATTGAGAAGTTCCGCAGAGCTAGTGATGGCGAGAGTGTGGCGACCTTGGAGATTATCCACAACGACGAAATCACACATGTGACCACTGGTCATCGGTGGTTGACGTGGATCTGTGCCCAGGAGGGGACTGATCCTGTTCAGGTCTTCCGGTCGAATGTGCAGAAGCATTTCAGGGGTCCGATCCGCGGACCATTTAACGAAGAAGCGCGCTTGCAGGCTGGAATGGACAAGCGCTATTACGAGAACTCTGCTCCTGCGGGAATTGCAGCTTCATGACCGGCATGGCGATGGAATAGAAGGGAAACGCTTTACGTTGGAACATGATGTCACGCGGTTGATCGACACGATCTTTTCTCTGCTAGTGTGTTTTTTTGATATCCCCGTCTTGAACTAGCAGTATGTACATAGCAAGAAAGCATTTCATTTCATTATTCGCTGAATCGCTATTAAGTAGTAAACATTAAGACGTCCAAACCCCGGACCGTCGATCATTAAGTGCCATTAAAGGGGGCCAAATCACCCCGAGCGACCGTGGAAATCTAGATGTATTCGGCCTTCACCTGGACCTTGGAGCAGCTGGAGGGGATGGTGGCGGTGTAGTAGCGGTTCAAGTAGAATAGCTGGGGCGCATTGTGGTACCAGTCACAGACTGTTATGGAGATGTTAATGCCATGGTCTTGAAAACGAGAACATGGAACAAAGAGACAGGGTTTTCTTACCGAGCCAACCACCGAAGCCGCTCTGTTCCGACCATTGGAAGTTGTCGCCCTTGATGGAGTATCCTTCGCTGCCGCCGCTGCCGGCGTTGATAACCATAGGCAACCAAGCTAAAGTGGATAAAAATAGCAGATTAGTCCAGACTGAAATGTGACACAGGAGAACTTTTCCAAGGTATGTGGCGATACTCACAGGCGTAGTTGGTGTTGCCAGTGGCGATCAGGCCCCAAGACAATTCGCTCTCCAGTTCGACGACTGCGTTTGTCCCGTTCAGATAGACTGGACTGGCCATGCTAGCATCCTTGGTGAGCACAGCGTCGTTGAGACCTGCGCCCGTGTGGTAGGCGTAGACATATAGGTTGTTATGGTTTTCATTGGTGGCGCCGCTGGTCTTGAGGTGGAAGTGCTTCGACTCCTTCGCAGTAGTAGTGACAGGAGCTGCGATGGCAGAGGTAGCGAGCAGAAGAAGGGATGTGAGGAACTTCATTTTTGGTATGATAGTTCTTTGTGAGGTGAGAGGGAATCGGTGAAGGTTGGTCAAGAGGTTAAGAGGTGGAAAGTTGGGAGAGTGGAAGTTGAAGGCTGGAGGTAGGAGGCTGGGGAATTGTTCTGAGTTGAAAGAGAGAAAAATTCACGTCTAGGAGGGAATCTAGGAATATTTATGCACGGATTGTTTTTGATGGATTTATGGCTGTGGAGATACACATCATAGCATGTAGCATGTGTTTTTGTAGATGATTTTCAGATTTACTTGCTCTTTTGGAATTTAATAGCTCCATTTCTGTATAGACCCCCCAGTCGGAGGTTTACATTCTGAGTGAGAACAACATTCACCAGGAAATGATTAACCCCAACGTATACTGCATTGATGGAGGTCATGATGTCAACGGAACTATTAAATTGGGTCTCGTACCCAGTGATGTGTCGGGGTGGCGAAAATCTTACTCCATCAAGGCTTAGTCGGACTGCGGTTGCAAGCAACTAGGAAGAACTAGAGGATTGGCAGAGGGGAAGTGAGACATTTTTCTTTGGCTTCGGGAGAATAATCAGGTTATCATCTTTGTTGAATGTCAGTTCTAATATTGCTTGATGATTGAGACATATTTTGTTCTTTTCCAAGCCCATTTGCTGAGAACTGTTAGTGAGAACATTGTAGTCATGTAGACAAAGTACACGCTATTTCCACGATATAACCATGAAAGATCATGGCCTGAGAAGAAGAGGGGCCTTACGGTCAGCTTCCGATAGCTTCAATTGATTGAAATTCTGAGCATGTTGGCTTTCACTATATCCACTCTATGTACGGGTACAAGCCCGCATATCTCAAACGTTCTATTACACGGTTGCTCCTTTCAACCTCAATCTGATAACGACTTCAACCAATATCGTCAACGGCTAAGGTTAATAAACTAGTTCCAATGCCCAGGTTTACCAAGGCTATGGTGGCATAGCTTATTTATTGGAAGCCGAAAGCAGATCGAAGAGAGCTCTCACTAAATAAGGACAGACTCCTATGGATCACAATTCTGCTCAGAATGATATAATGATATATAAAAATTCAATCGGCAATACCTTTTCTACTCCCACAAAAGCAATTGCACAATTGCAACATAACGTATAGTCTTGCCTGGTGTAGGTGACACTCTGTTACTGCAGAACTGATGAAGCGACCACATCTTTTTCCAACGTTAGAACTGTAAAATAGTCTCCTGAGAAATACAAAGACGATTTCACGATTCCAAAGAAACAAAAACCCTCACAGAAAGGTGCCCCACCAAAACAAAAGCCCCAAGACTTCCGCAAGGGTTTGCCCGCACATCTGCTTGGCGTGGAAAACCTCCCGACATCGGGCCATACCCAGGTATCCCATACAGTTGCCATGTTTCGCTTTGGCGCGGTATTATGAGATATCCAATCATGTTTTTAAAACTCGTGGCGTTGCTCCTAGTGACATGCGAGTCACTGGCGGATATCCCCCCCGGTGTATCGATCGCGACCATATGACCTGGGCGCATTTGACCGATGGCCTCACCAGCTGTACCACTCTTCCAGTGCCATTGGACCTATCCTGAACATTCATGCGGAAAATCCACAGTGTCATAATGAGAGACTTTACACCGTTGTACCCTACTGGGGAAAGCAGGTGAACGTTCCGGGAGTGTTGCTCCTCGATACGAACGGGTATCTCGTCTGGCATACGACCGGGTATGTCACAGCGGACATACAATCCTATCGAGGAGAAGACTATATTGTCTCCCTTTCTGAAGACTCAACCTATTATGCATTGGTAAGTTGTCGATCGGCAGTATCGCCTTGAGAAATGTTCTGATGCCCTATAGATAAACTCCCGCTACGAGGAAGTTTACCAAATCCGTTCAGGCAATTCAGGCAACAGGTGGCACCTCGATGCGCATGAGTTAACCCTGACTCCCTCAGGGACAGCACTCCTGGTTATCAATGGTGTCTTCGCGGTGAACCAAACGGCGTTCGAGACACCGCCGGAAGTTGAATTCCTGATGGATACAGGGTTCCAGGAGATCGACATCCAGACAGGAGAGGTGTTATTTGAGTGGCGCGCTTCGGACCATTATAGCTTCGAAGAGTACTACCACTTCCAGCCAGGCGATGGCAGAACGGAAAAAACGGCACCGGATCTGTTCCATGTTAACAGCATCGAGAAAGACGATCTCGGCAATTACCTCATCTCCTGTCGAATGATGAGCTCCATTGTCTACGTGGATGGCCGGACAGGCGCTGTTATCTGGAAGCTTGGAGGGAAAGGAAATATGTTCAAAGACCTATCTGGTGGTGCAGCGACGGGCTTCAATGGCCAGCACCATGCCCGGTTCCACGAAAACGGCCGGATTGTTTCCATTTTCGACAACGGGAACTGCCCCGGCCGTCCTGTGACAGGTCCAACCCGGGGTTTGACGGTTGTCCTAGACACAGAGAAGATGACTGTGCAGCTGCAGCATGAATACATCAGTCCGAACAGCGTTCTCACCGACAACAGTGGATCGATGCAGATCTTGGATAGCGGCAATGTGGTCCTGGGCTTTGGCCCGAATGCGAACTGGGCCGAATACGCCTCGGATGGATCACTGCTCTGCAATGTTCATATGGGCCCCGAGACGTTCTTCAACAGCGGGGAAATTCGCTCCTACCGGATCACGAAGAGTCCCTGGATCGGTCATCCTCAGACCATGCCCGAGGTTGCTGTGGATGATGGACGAGTGTATGTGAGTTGGAACGGAGCTACAGAAGTGTCTATGTGGTCCCTGAATGGAACCGATGAGGGTGTCGAGGGTGAGTCAGTCTTCTTGGGGAGATTCCCTAAAGGCGGCTTTGAGACTGAGATACCTGTTCCTACCAACCTGACTGGTCGGTATTTCTTTGTTACTGCTCTGGATAGAGCTGGTCAGGTCCTTGGGTCAACTTCTGCAACGCAGTGGCCTTCTAAGCCTAGACAAGGCCTTATTCACCAAGGTCTTTGAAGTGGTTTTAGCATAGAAAAAGGAATTTGACCTTATGATCGAAGGAAGACCGGTCTCGCCTCAGTATGTCACTGTCTTGGCAACAGTTGGCTCTTACCTATGTAGGAAAGGACAGATGTTGCTTCGTTATATTTCATTAATTCTTCATCTCTCATCCTTACAGCCCATCCACATCCTTATACCAAAACAATAGATTGTTTTGCGAGATATTTGATATTCTCGACAACCAGAACGCTTCTTCGCAGCATCTATTTAGCATTCTCGTGCTTTATGTAGCCTTTCTTATAGGCTGATAGCTTATTTTTTCTTAGGCGATGATCTTCCGCCAGGGGCTTACCTCAAGAAATGTAAATTATGATTCTCCAAAACTTACGCATTAGGTTTTATAAGCCCGAGTACTCTATATTTCTATGCGCACATATAAACAATTGTACTTTAGCTGGAGTTTTCGCTAAAAATCTTAGGGTGGTGGGATGTTCAGGGGAAAAAGTTTCCCGCCCCCTGAATCGGATGGGCATGCTGTATGGCGTAGCATAATCATAAGTTCTTGACAACAAGACCCTTAAATACTCTCGGATGGCAAAGGATAGCTTGAGCTGTACTTGGAAATACTAGACCAAGTGTTAGAATCATTAAAGACGTTGTTTCGACTCACATAACTTGTCGATTCCAGGACCCACAGTTGAGTCCCCGAAATCTCTTCGCGCCCCTGACGCGTTGTCTTATTATTAGGAGACTGTCCAGGGTACTCCGTATTTGCTAGGCATCTATTATCTTTATAAACCCGGAGATCCCGGAAATTATCCAAGTTTGTTATAATCAAGAGCTTGGACCCCGGGTTAGTGTTGGACTTCATGTTTGACAGGACAGGATTAACATGACTAGGCTCCGCCGTACTAAGGCATCATGGATCCCTCTACATACACAGATCCCCAACTCACCTACCAAGATCGACTGGTGATCGATGCTATTGTTGAGCCTCAGCCCAGCTCAGATGGTAATACCCCTGCCTTGTCAGTTGAAGAACACACTAACCAAATTCTAGACGAAACAAGTGCACAGCCATTGGACAAGCTGAGCACCAAAGAAACAGTCCAAAAGCTTCACAATCTCAATGATCCTTCTAATGTAGAGTTTGATCCCACCATCTCCCAATTCTGGGACACCCCGCTGCTGAGGGCCAAGCTACCGGCGCCCATCCAAAAGTACGTGCTTACGCCGTACATCAACTGGGCGAAAGGCGTCGTACGATACCAGACCGACGTGGTCATGGTAACGCACCTTATCCTGTACTTCACGACTATTGTGCCAAGTGCCGCATTCTTATATTACCGATTCTCCTACTTGCACGGAGCCCTGCACTGGCTCATGCAAGGGTTCTATTGCGGCGCTTTCACGCTGATGAAGCACCAACACATCCACATGAATGGAGTCCTAACATCAAAACTATATCTGTTCGACATGCTCTTCCCCTACCTGCTGGACCCCATGCACGGGCATACATGGAACTCATACTATTACCACCACATCAAGCACCACCACGTCGAGGGTAACGGCGGCGACGATCTGAGCACAACGATGTACTACGACCGCGACAGCATCCCAGACTTCCTGACCTACGTGGGCCGGTTCTTCTTTTTCATCTGGCTCGAACTCCCAATGTACTTTTGGCGAAAGGGCCAGTTCAAGTATGCGGCCAAATGCGCCTTCTGGGAGGTCGGTAACTACGTTGCCATTTATATGCTCTACAACTACGTCAATGCGCGCGCTACCACGTTCGTCTTCATCCTCCCGCTCACCGTCATGCGTCTGGGCTTGATGGTCGGCAACTGGGGCCAGCATGCTTTCGTGGATCCGGCAGACCCTGATTCGGATTACCTGTCCAGTATCACCTTGATTGATGTTCCGGTGAGTTTTAACAACTTGATTAATGTGTAGATCGTGACTGACAGATACCAGAGTAACCGATTCTCTTTCAATGACGGGTACCACACTTCTCACCACCTGAACCCGCGTCGTCACTGGAGAGATCATCCTGTCGCTTTTCTCATGCAGAAGGATCGCTATGCGAAGGAGAATGCTCTTGTCTTCCGGAATGTGGATTATATTTTCATTACTGTGAACTTACTCCGGAAGAACTACGAGTACCTGGCTAAATGTCTGATCCCTATTGGTGATCAAGTCAACTGGACCATGGAGGAGCGGGTGGAGATGCTGCGTCGTCGGACGCGGAAGTTTCCCAAACCGTCCTCGAAAAAGAGTGAATAGAGGGTTTTAGATTTTGAATTTGTTTCCGATAGACAATTTGTTCTGAGTTCCTGATTTTATAAATTCACGGATTGGTCTATCTAGGAATGTCAGATTGAATATATTTTGCCGAGATATGGAATTGGCAGCGCTTTGTATGTCACCCTGTATAAAGTGTCTTTCAGGGCATTGGACGTCCTATACTTGTGAGACTGTATTGACGCAGTGCCGTTTAAATCGTGTGAGCAATGATCCTTGTCTATAATTCATCTCTACCAATCCTTAGAGCCAAGCTAAATTAATTGTCTTTTCTACATCCATTCCTATACCACGCAACGCTACTGACGATGTATTGAAACCAGCTTCACCACTTCACTCTCGTGTAAACATTTTGAGACCTTGGGAAGCACACTAAATCAATTATTGACTTTGGATTATAATCGTGAACCGTATTGGAAGAGGATTTCACGTGTTTTAACCTGCGTATATTACTAGTAATGCCCGAGAAAGGCCGGGAATTCGTAGGCCCGCCCAAGTACGCTTAGTCGAAGACTTTCCCCTGTTCCTACTTTCCTACTTTCAATATTTTTGGCAGCAATATTCATTAGAGTGCTCCACGGCCGATACCGCCGTGGCGAGCTACCCTTTTCAGATATTTCCTATCCTTATGAGTCGCTTATTTGGCGATCTCAATAACGACTTTGCCGACTTGTTGTCCACCCTCGAGCCTTTTATACGCCTCACGGAATTCTGCGAAGGGATAGACCTGATCGATAACAGGTCTGACTTGGTGCCTTTCCATGGCCTGAAGCATAGCTTCGAAATCGACCCGCGAACCAACAGTTGACCCGGTTACTGTGAGGGATCGAACGAGGATATCGATTGGCGGAAGGCCACCGCCGAAACCGCTTGCGAATCCAATCAAGATGATGGTTCCAGTGATCTTGGTCGATGCTGCCGACTTCACGATAGTCTTCTCTCCGGCAATATCGAGCACCTTGTCAACACCCTTTCCACCGGTCAGAGTAAGGATCTCCTGATCCCAATCAGGGGTCGTGCTATAATTCACAACGGCATCGGCTCCAAGCTCCTTGAGCTTAGCAGCCTTCCCATCCGAGGAGGTGATCGCAAGGACACGAGCGCCGAAGATTTTCGCGAATTGCAACGCGAAGAGTGAAACACCACCAGTGCCTTGGATCAACACCGTGTGGCCCGGCTGAAGGGGTTCAACTTTGTTGAGGGCTGTCCAGGCCGTAACAGCTGCGCAAGGAAGGGAGGCAGCTTCGACGTAGGACATATAGTCAGGAATGCGGACAAGTGCGTCTTCGTTGAAAATCACGCATTCAGCTAACAGTCCATCGACAGTGAAACCCACGCTGCTTGAACGATATTCCGGGATATATGGGCCAGCAATCCAGTTTGCAGTACAACCGACAGCGACGCGGTCGCCCTTTGTGATCCGTGCAACATCTTTTCCGACAGCAATAACCTCTCCAGCACCATCGGATACAGGAATTCCATTTTCCTTGGTCGGCGCACGATATTCACCCCTCAAAAGGGCCGTGTCGCGGTAGTTGAGCGAAGCAGCGTATACCTTAATCAGGACATCGCGGGGACCTGGAGTTGGGAGAGGTTCATTACGAAGTTCGGCGGTAACTTTGTCGCCGGCATTGACGATGCGAACAGCTTTCATTTGCGTCATGTTCAGGTACTTTGAGAAATTGAGAATATTTTTATGGATAGCATATGGAGGGGGGTTACGGAGCTATATAGTTTTGGATCTGTTGACGTAAATATAACCTGAATTTCGAGTGAATTAGTGATCGATTACGATGGCACTGTCGCAGTCGCGGACCTTCCCATGATATATCAACAATTTCTCCCCGGCTCCCACCGGTACAGAGATATCTCATTGGCCCTTGAGGTGTCGATCCTCTTCCATCAGTATCCTACCGGTATCCCACCGGTATCCCACAGCCCACGTTCGTGTACGGCGGCGAGGGCTGATTGTAAACCGTAAGTGGTTCTAGCATTACTGACTTCCTTTCAAGAAACGCTTTCTATGTGTAGCCTTGATATCCAACGACATATCTCTTACATCGAATGACTCGCTGTGTACCATGACATAGATCAACTGCAGGTTCGAAGGATGGATAGATTTAGACGCGAAGGAGGCTCTCACAGAGAAAGAAATCTGCGTGTTCATATCCGGTAATATTCACGTTGTTCATAATGACACGTGAATGAATGGGGACGCGTGCCTTGTCGTGGAGTCCACCGAGGACTATACCAAGCTAAGCGGGAGTTTGATGCCCTTGCCCAGCACTGAAAATGAGACAACGCAAACGCATGTTGCCTCATCTCCGCCTACGCAGCGGCATAGACGCCATGCGACAAAACCCCTTTCCCCGCTATTATTAATGCCTGGATGCCTGATTTTGGCCTTGTTATTGACCGCTGCTTACACCGCTCTGTACGATGTATTGTAAATGATAAGCTTGTAAAATGAAGCCTTTTTCCCCCATACAAATGCATGCATCTCCATTTTTGGAGAGGTTTACTGCCTCCAGTATGAAAATGAAGCCTTTTTCTCCCATACAAATGCATGCATCTCCATTTTTGGGGAGGTTTCCTGCCTCCAGCATGTAAAATGAAGCCTTTTTCTCCCGTATAAATGCATGCATCTCCATTTTTGGGGAGGTTTACCAGCCTCCAGCATGAAAATGAAGCCTTTTTCTCCCATACAAATGCATGCATCTCCATTTTTGGGGAGGTTTACCAGCCTCCAGCATGAAAATGAAGCCTTTTTCTCCCATACAAATGTATGCATCTCCATTTTTGGGGAGGTTTCCTGCCTCCAGCATGTAAAATGAAGCCTTTTTCTCCCATACAAATGCATACATCTCCATTTTTGGGGAGGTTTACCAACCTCTCTCTCCGGCACGGAATAACTAGTCCCGGTCGATTACTAGTCTATATTAAAACTTCCAAGCTAGCTGTCATATCACAAATCGTACTTAGGTCTTTATTCTTTAATCATGCCGCGCCCGCGTATTGATCTTGAGCCCTACAAAGAAGAGATACTCGGTCTTCTCTTTGAAAACGTCACACATATAGCCATCTGCGCTACCCTTGAGGAGAAATATCATATTACTCTTACCCCGCGCACGCTATAGAGAAGCCTTCTAGTATAGAGACCGCCTACGAACCGAGACCGTGATTTCACTCGAACCGACTACCAAGACCGAGTTGCAGAGCTTTTACCTTTGTATAATACATAAGAGATCCTCCAAATCCTTACTTCGGAGGGTATCCCTTCGTCAGTGCGGACCCTTTGTAGGATCCGGGCCGATCTTGGTATTACACTTAGGCTCTCTCCTGAACAGCGATAGCAATAGTTCGACGATATTGAAGCTGTTCTTATTACCGAGAATGTTATCGGTGAAGTCGAGGATTATAGCTACCGTACTCTATACCGCCATCTTCGTTCTATGGGGCTATTTTATACTGAGTATGTACTCTAAGTCTCTATTGTATATAATACTAAACTACTTTAGGGCCCAAATTGAGATTGCGTAACGTCTCCTTCGGCTAGAAGCTATACAAAGCCGGCTTCCTAGCGCACGGAGACCTAGGGTTAACTATATTTCTCCTAGGCTAAACGACGTATGGTATATTGACGGCTATATAAAGCTTCAACCTTTTGGGATTGAGATCTATGTAGCTATTGATAGCTACTCTCGTTATATTATCTGGGTATATATCGGAATAAGCGCCCGTACAGCTATAAGCGTCCTACGCCAAGGCACTAATACCTTTAAAACTCGAGGATTTCAACCTAGGAAGTTCCGGTCTAACCGAGGCGTAGAGACTATACTTCTTACTGATAGCTAGTATAAGCTTCGTCAGGTTACTAATCCCTCTGCTAAACCTAAGGACTGCTAGATCTATAGAAGAAGCGTTGATAACCAACGTATTGAGGCATAGTGGGGGATGTTATCGAGGGCGACTACTAGGCTCTTTCATATAAGTTCTATATTTAAGAACTTAATTAATTTCTTACTAATTTAAAAAGCGCTTTTTCCGCCGGCTTCAACTCGAAGATCGCTTTACACAAGATAGTATCCCTAATCAGGTCTCTCTTCTTATAGTGTATATAGAAACCATACGGAAGCGTGTTAAATCATACACCCAAAACTAGAATACGCACCCTATCCAGCTTCACCCTCGCCGGACTAACGTAGTCCCAGGAAGGCCGGCAATAAACTTCTTTTTACCGAAAGGAGATACGAAGAACCTAAAGTGTATACTTAATCAAAACCTAGAGCAGACAGAGCTTTTAAAACGGCTTCAAGAAGACACAGAGGAGTGGGATCCTAATGAGTATCTCCCGCTATCTACCCTTACTTAGTGTCACTAACAGCTTATTAAAATTGGTCAAGAGCTAGTGGGAATAGCATTTGACCCTACAAACCCGGATCCTCGGTTTACTAGTGACGCCAAGTCTCCATTTGAAGCGGTATATATAAAGCTACGGGATCGAGCGTGTGAGCATTAGGCTTCGGGCCAAGATCCGATACTCGACGTTTGTATTAAGCCAATAGGTGCAGCTAATTAGGATCCAAATGATAAGCATACGGTGGATCGGTATAGAGAGAATGTTTTAGAAGTGTTTAATCAAGAGTGCTAAAAAGAGAGTATGTCTCGGAAACCTAGATAATTTATCAATGTTGCATTTAATATTAAAAATCGGCCGAGTATATATATAGTTGCATACTATGTCTCGGCAAATAGAAAGATTATTAAAATTGTAAAAGCAACTTGCTAATAATGATTCATCTATAACTAAATTATCTTTGTTTATATATATCCCCATTTATCTTTACATTTTTCTATCAAAATGGCTTTATCAAATGATGCTAAAGAAGCCTTAGCGCTCGTTTTACGAGAGCTAACATCTACAACTCCTACACTAACATCCTCTGTAGCACCTACTACCCCGGGTATACCTTTATCGGTGATACCTTCGCCAGCGCCAGCACCCTCGCCACCTATACCGGCCCAGTATATAAGCACACGGTTCTCCGACCTCAAGGGTAACCCAGTCAGCGGAAGCCGTCTTACATATACTAAGCAGTATAAGGAGGCAGAGGCTACTCGGAAAGCCGCTAAAGAGGCAAATAAAGAGATCACAATGATAGTGATTTTCTATCTCCAGGAGAAGCCAGGAGAGACAAATCCAATTCCGGATAGTAGGTATATCTATATTTTACTATATGATTGTGATCTAGAAGCTAAAGCTAATTATTACTTTTACAGCTTCGATTTCGGTTAACCTTCGCCCTAAACAAATCATATTGAATATCGATAGCTTCGCGAGAGATTACTTTGTTACAGGACTACCGAGTATCGTCGATTTCCGCCCGGAGTGGACAGACAAGTTTTACTTTACTAAGGAAATGCAGTATATAAAGGGGAAATACTATCCTCGATGGATATCGGGAGTGGATGAGACCTTTGACGGTACTATAAAGGAGCTTATCAATAAGCTTCCAGGTCGAAAGGCGAAGCTCCATGTGGTTGTGAAGCGGTATCAGGATACGTATTCATTCGAGGCTGATCTATGGGATGACGAGGCTCCTTTCCATATGACTACACCAAGTCCAGCACCCCCTGAAGCGGCTACTTTAGTGGGTGCACAGTCAGTGGCAGAGCCGGTGAGGGCAGAGCCGGTGAGGCGGAAGCGGGCTAGATCTCCGGTTACCACACCTCGGCGGAGCCAGCGGAGACGGAGGGTTAGATAAATATGTGGATTTGTAACTAGGAAATCAATGGGAAAAAGCTTCATTTTCAAGCTGGAGGCAGTAAACCACCCCAAAAATGGAGATGCATGCATTTGTATGGGAGAAAAAGGCTTCATTTTCATACATGGAGGCAGTAAACCTCCCCAAAAATGGAGATATATGCATTTGTATGGGAGAAAAAGGCTTCATTTTCATACTGGAGGCAGTAAACCTCTCCAAAAATGGAGATGCATGCATTTGTATGGGAGAAAAAGGCTTCATTTTCATACTGGAGGCAGTAAACCTCTCCAAAAATGGAGATGCATGCATTTGTATGGGAGAAAAAGGCTTCATTTTCATACATGGAGAGGGTAAACCTCCCCAAAAATGGAGATATATGCATTTGTATGGGAGAAAAAGGCTTCATTTTCATACTGGAGGCAGTAAACCTCTCCAAAAATGGAGATGCATGCATTTGTATGGGAGAAAAAGGCTTCATTTTCATACTGGAGGCAGTAAACCTCTCCAAAAATGGAGATGCATGCATTTGTATGGGAGAAAAAGGCTTCATTTTCATACATGGAGAGGGTAAACCTCCCCAAAAATGGAGATATATGCATTTGTATGGGAGAAAAAGGCTTCATTTTCATACTGGAGGCAGTAAACCTCCCCAAAAATGGAGATGCATGCATTTGTATGGGAGAAAAAGGCTTCATTTTACTTATACTAGTACCTTGCTTATTAAGGCAAGTGTAATAGTAATTCAGGTATATCAATACTTCTGCCGGTTTTAACTAAGGCCCCTAGGCCAAAACCAGGCATCCAGGCATCAGTATTTGCCGGAAAGGGGGTTTTGTCGCATGGCGTCTATGCCGCTGCGTACTCCGCCACAAATCCCATTTCTCGAGACACCACTGGTTGGCCAGAATGGCCCCGACGCCGGCTTTTGGGCCACGCGAGCGAAAGAATGCCCGTGGCAGAAAGCATTCAAGCTAAAGAAGAAGCCCTCTGAGAACCTTCATACTCTCATAGCACTCCCAACGCAGAGGGAGCCTGCTCTCCGAAAGGAAGAAGACCCCTTGGAATTCAATAATCATGTCAGCCAAAAGAAGTCCAACATCGAGGCCCTCCTTGCACAGGCAGTTGGTGCCGAAGTGCCGACTAATGCGAAAGAAAAAGGTACGCTAATTGAGAACGTAGAGACAACAAAATAATACTGACTTTGTTACCCTTCAGTGCCTAGAACGCGGCAACGCCAAATGCGTCCTAACCAGACGTGACCAACCCGGGCTTCAGTGTGCGCATATCGTGCCACACAAGCTAAATGGTTCTAGCGCGCTTGCAAAATCCTGGATATGGCTCGAAAGCTTCTGGGGTAATTCTCGGGTTAATAAATGGAAAGCTGAGCTACTCGGCGGCCCGAATCACCGGGGTCTATTTAATACCGAACAAGGTGAAGAACCTAATTACCCTTGGGAGCCAAGAGCATAACTATTGGGATAACTGTATGTTCGCTTTCCGTCCTATAAGGACATACCAGCAGAACACTAAAATTTGTCAAAGAGTAGCTTCGAAAATGTCATCTGATCCTTAATTCTGAATGATTCTAAGGTGTTGTACGTTGATCTCCCATAGTATTTAAGGGCTATCAGTAGCGGAAAGGCACTACAATCGTCTTATTGAAAGCACTAGTTCAGCGACAGCGCCACCAACTCTATCTCAATCTCGAAGTGACCAAAATACCTTCACAATAAGAGACGAGAGAGATATACTAGATCTATACGCAGCCGACTACCAACGTATTTGGGCTGTAGGAATTGAATTCCCCGGTGTCATTCTAGAAGAGATATCATAGTATATATATAAGGATAGCGAGTAGGTCTCCTTGTTCATCGGACCGTTGTCAAGCCTTTTTTGGCTTGAGGGGGTGGAAGAGCTCGAAGAGCTCATTCGCGATCCCGCATATATTCTTACAGATGAGTACCGTTCGATCCCACAGGGTTCTCCGCGTCTTTGGATTGTTTCAATTTTGTCTGAAGAAGGGGAGAGATAAACCAGGCATCAGCCTGGCTGACCTAACAGACATACAAGATGAAGATCAGGCCAATGCAGGAAAGCGTAGATGTATGTCTGCAAGAAGTGAGATACCGCGCGGAAATAGGACGAAGGTTGCACAGCATGCTTGGATGAGAGGAGTAATATTTGTTTGAAATGAAGCTTTAATAACAATAACACGGAGGTTAGCATACTAATGTGAGCTCATAAACCCTGAAAGTATCACCCTGTTCATAGCTAACTAAGTCCACTTTTTCGCAACTGGAATTTACTTGAAATTGAAGCCCAGAAAACAGGTCATGCAGCCCAACGAAACTGAGTACGTAGATGCTGCGCTGCTTCCATAAATGTATCCAGCTCGCAACAGTAATCGAGACTTGCTTGATATGGGCAGATGGTGTGCTGTCATACTGGAATTGACATGGATCACCGGGACAGAATCACTGGAATTGGAGATGAAATGTATTCCAAGGTTGTTCATGGCGTTCAAGTTTGTCAAAGCTTCATGCAACACCGGTTATTGTCAGTAAGCATCTAACGCATATCCACATCCACTTAGCTCTCAAATAGTGGACACAAAGAAGGTCGCCATGGGATGCATGGTCAGGCTATCTATGTACTGTACTTGGCAAATGAGCCAATTAGCAGCAATATATAGACACTCTTCTAGTGACATCTTTCTAAATGGCTTTCATCTTAGTCTGACCTACTTCTTACTCTAAAATTAATTGTTTTCACTAAGGCCTGACTTTTTCCGATACTTCTCTTGTCCTATCTCTTCTACGGCAATACATACCTAGGTATGTACATCCACTATCTACCGATGACGCGATATACGAGCGGTTCATATACTATTCCTATCTAGGATTATACAGTAGTATAAAGGCACCCAATAGCCCCACAGCACAATGTAATCTCGGTTTTGGCGTATAATTTAGTATTCTGTTGAATGGGCACACAGCTGGGCAGGAGCCGCCCGCCACCAAATATAGCGTCCGAAAGACTCTAGCCATGACATCTGGAGGAATAGGCTTTCTAGATCGGAATCAGTCTGATTTAGGCTTAGTTCGTGTTGACACACACTTTGTACCCGCGGGTCTACCCAGCTAGTATCTGATTTAGGCATAGTTGATATATAGTCTTGGATGTCGGAGAAGACCCAGAATTTGACAAGGGAAAGAAGACATAAAAGAGCCCCCATTCTCTGCACCTTCCTCTCTTTTTTCTTCCTTCTTCATCATCCCTCCCCAGGTGGCTTCACAATGTGCCCTACACCCGTCTGGATTTGGCTCTTTGAGCAAAAGGAGCATAGCCTCCAGAAGCTCCACAGAGAGCTCCGCTACATGGAGCCTGGTTACATCACAAACCAGGCCACAAATATCGATATCCACCCGATGGATTTCTGGACTGGGGACACCGACCCTTCCCTCGTCGAATTCTTCGCACCCGACACCGACACCGACTTCAAAATAGCCAACACTGCACTCGACCCCGAGGACCCCGTGGACGACCCGTTCACCTGGGTCCGGGCGATGAAGGACAGTCAAGACTTCACCCCCCACGAGATGCACCATCAACTGTACAAGGCATTTTCGAAGTACCTCCGCAAATCCCCAGGGGGCAATAAGACCCCAATTTTCTGGGACTTGGTCTCGTAAGTCTATAATTCCCAAGGATAGATAAAAAGAGTCTTAGGAACTAAGTCTTGATGAAAATAGCTTGGAAGAAGACGATAGTCTCTTCAACAGCAACGACCAGCACGGCTTCACCATTCAAAGGGGAGCCACGAGTGCCGACGGAAAGGCCGCGCATCAACTCGTCGTCATGGAAAGCGAAGAGTGCTACCACGACGTTCTCCCGTCAGTTGGCGAGCTCATCGTGCTTGTTCGATGGATGCTGAGTGGATTCAAAAACCGCAAGTACCAATTCGGCAAGTACCACCGACATGAGCGCCCCCAACTTGACTTTCCGGTAAGTCCAGACAATCTACCCCATAACCAAGACATGATTGACTGATTTCTATATAGACAATGGTCATCTCCTTCCTCCCCGATGCTCGAGTTCGAGTATTGCATGGGTATTTCGACGAAGGCCGACTCAAAGTCGCCTATACCCAAGCACTCAACTTCGATGCGGAGGACTACGCCGACAAGATGGATGGACTTCTCCAGTGGGCATGGCCCCTACCTGAAGGGGACACCACCAAACCGATCCCCCTTCCAACAATCGAGGACGATGAGGAAGACGAGTGGGATGAGTGGGAGAAGTGGGAGCTACGATACAGGGAGGACAGCGAAGACGAAGGCCTGGAGACTGAATCGGATGGAGAGGGTGACAGCACTGAGGTACACAAAGACCTCAGCGACTATGAGTCGGAATTCAGCGAGGAGGATGAGAGCGATTGGGAGGAGGAAGATCCCGGCGAGGAGAACGAGGGATGGATGGAGGAGGACATGATGTCTGCGGACATCAAAAAGAAGATCATCGAGAGGCTGGAGGAGAAGATGAAGTGTTTGAGGGAGGTGCGAGAGTTGACCTGAGCCAAAGGCGAGGGGACTGGGACCCAGAGGCGCCCTGGGACCTGGCCTATCCTTGTCCACGGCAAAGGCAACTAACTATATTTACATGTAGTGGCAACCCGCCACATAGTTCTGTATTCCACACACCATATATGCATGCACCGTACACAAATGCATAGAAAATGAGAGAGGCATTCCATCCATGTTTCCGTCCTCCGTAGTCTGACATAGAGACACGTAGTCTGACTTATAGATACCATAGACATCTGTAGACACCCGTAAAACAGAGCCAAAAGTGTGAAGGTAGAACTGAAAGTCCCGACTAAAGGAAATTCAAGTCAGGCCGAGCAAATGTCTGAGATAGACTGGCTCGAGTAAGGAGCCATCGTCTCACGTGAATTCAGCATAGTGAAGACCATTCTATACCTTCACCCTATGTGAGTCCTGATTGGGTAGGCGATGAAGGCCCCCACACTTCAGACCGCTGTGTAATATTACGATACAGTACTGATACAATAATATGACACTGTATTTTACACGCGTGCTATACTACATAATGTCAACTATGACTTCCCACAGGACAACAATGCACCTAAGAAGCGCTCCCTCAACATGGACCCCTCCAAAATTCAAATCTCAGGCAGATTACGTGCTCTGATGCATCTGCAATATTCGAGTTAGACCTGGATGGACAAAAGTATGCATTGAAGCTTTTCCACGACAACGGCGACCCTGGATATACCGAAAAAGGTCGTGATTTGAACCGATTTCGCTGCGAATTAAATGCTTATGAGAAGCTTCTCGCTTCTGGTGTCTACGCGGGCGGTTTAGTGCCAAAATTCTACGGCTACATCGATCGAATGGATCCCGCAGCATTTCGTCCTGCCTTTCAACATTTCGCCCGAGACAAGCTAAAGCCGAGAGCAATATTGCTAGAATATCTCCAAATGCAGAGAGCTTGAACTGCGTGAAGTACTCAGACGCGCTCTATCCCCAGGCAATTGAGGTCATGCAGGAGATACATAGGGCGGGTGTTCACCACCGAGACATCTACCCCAAAAACCTTCTCCTTGTCCGTGGAAACCCCGACAGACTGGTCTGGATTGACTTCGATGTTGCAACGACCTTCACCGACTTTGGATCTGAACAGCTGGCCCGCTGTGACCACGAAATTTCACTTGTTTAGGGATTCGGGGAAGCACTGGTATGGGTTCCGTTGCTGTCTACGTGGGAAGCATTCAGTGTGCTAACTAACGAATACAGAGAAATGACCAGGCTGAGGGACTCCCGCCGAATACAAAATTTTATTAGGGGTTCCATAGGCGTGTAAACATTCTGACAATGTTTGTCGCATTTACGCGTTCTTTCTTGTAGCAAATATCAGTCGGGGCGGAGTTTCAAGCAAGGGCCGTTTTGATTTATTTTACTCCTTCATAATAATCATGGATCAACACTTTATCCCTAAGAGTCGCTCTCCAAGCCAATTGGATTCTGTCTTAGCTACGCTATTTTCGCTGCAATCCTCGTATAATTGTTCTCTGCCAAAATGCCCTGTATATCTCCAAGGCAGGTAAGTTCTCCACAAGAAAAACCGACATACTAGATATGGGCGATCAGCATTGCCGTTCTTATTCCAAGGGAAACATTGTGATTTCTCTCATACGTTCGCGACAATAGGTATAACTGATTTCGAACACTACTGTATATCCTCAGACACTATCATACTAGTTTTGAACTTTGCTCAAGGCCTTAACAACCTCCTCAGTGGCAAATACATCGGCAAATTCACCATCGAGACTAGCAACAGAAACCGTCTGAATAGTTTCCGAATCAATCCCAGCCTTTCCAAAGGTAGCGGTCGCATCCCCGACAAGAACAATACGCCCCTTATCAACGCTGCCCTCATTCTCATGCGTCCCGTCCGATCTCAACCGGACAGGCCCATCTCCAAGATACCGATCCACAACCCCCAGATTAGCCGCCATGCGCACGGTAGTCGAAACACAATGATCAGTCGTCATCCCCGCAATGATAAGCTGACGGAACCCCTTTTCACGCAGATGCGCTTCAAGTCCAGTTCCGATAAAAGAGGAATTGACACTTTTCCAAAAGACAGGCTCCGACCCATCTGAGGCAGGGATGGCGAAGTCTAGAGGACGGATACCCTGTTCCGGGTTGGAAGGGTGGAATGGAGATCCCGGTGTTGTGGAGGAGTGAAAGACGTGGATCACCTCCAGTGGCGTTGAAGAGGAGGATCTCGCAGATCGGAATGCGGATAGAAGTGCTTGCAGGTTGGTTTCATAGCTCGGGTTGGACCGTGTGGTGCCCCAATGGGATATGGTTTTCGGGTTGGAGAAGCCTGATTGATTGTCTATCAGGATCAGAGCTGTGGGGAGAGTAAATTCCAATGCCATTTTGTCGATTTGAGATTCCAGTTCTCGTATTTCCGCTTATGACTGTGTCTCCGAGATATTGGTGAAGTTGAAACTCTCAAAGTTCCTTTTTACACGGCTCTAAGGTTGTGGCTTTTGTGTGAGTCACCCCGCTCACTAATCTATCCTCAACGAGGCCACTTTTTAGGAAAGTAAGATATCTCCATGTTTTTTGGACACATTGATACTAAATTTTCTGTGGTGGTTCAGTATAAGGTCTAGTATTTCAGCTTTCGACTCTTTGGCTTTTCTTCAGGAGAAGAAACTTTCAGTTTCTCAATTTCATTTTTGGCCAGTTGGCTCAGATTTCAGTAGACTGAGATTGATTTTAAGTCGGTTCAAGACGAAAGCTCTATCATCTGCTCATTGATCGATCAGGATTACCGTAGATGAACATCATATTCTAGGGTTATATTAACACTACGCCCAAAAGAAGATGCATCGTGTCACTGAATATTCTAAGAGAGTCTTCTTTAGAACACCGAACTTAGGCTATTGATATGGGCTTAACACCGCTAATACTTCACTCTGGCAAGGTAAGAGTCGACCACAGCGAATCTTTGTGAACTTTCACTGCGAAGTTTTCAACAGTCGCAATCTCATTATAACCTCGCAGGGTTTAAACAGCACTCCATCTGCGTAGCTCGATCGACAAAGATTCGGAAGTTCTTACATGTCTGTGCGTAACATTTCATAGATCTCCTGAACTCTGTCACCTAATGTTTTGTAACATGACAGGCCTGCCATGGGGGTCTCTAGGCAACTGCGACACTTAGCATACATATTCAGTGTGGCACTTTGGAGTGTTATGGCTGTAGGCCATTATATGTGGTTCTACTCCGTAGGTATAACAGACATACAACGTTAGAGAAACCTAACTTTCTCTTTTCTCTCCCTCTGTCCTTGTAGCACTTTATATTTTCCCTGCGTGTGTTGTAAATGTAAATTATCTCCCCCTATATCCTATCTCTAGTCACCTGTATTGCAGTAGCATTCTCTTCACTAAGTTGCCTGGCGTATGATTCCATTCAGCCCCAGCTGATTAAAAGTCGGCAAAGGGCACAAATTGGTAGTTCGGAAAGTGAAACATTGGCTGTGCCACCAACAAAAAGCCTAGGGTTTTATTTGTTGACAATAACAAAGAGAAAATGATAGGTATGAAGTGTACAACGCATTGTGACTGCGCAACAAAAGCAAAAGCTGCGCTAAGAATGCCACACGAGTCAGTGGCAGACCCACAATCCCCAAATCCGAGAGGCCTGGAATATACAACATATATACCGTCTAGAATAACGGGGCCTAATGTTGCCAGTCAGCCTCCTATCTTTGTTGCAGTATGATCTACTCCGTATGATCCTCGACACAAGAAGTTCGTCTATTCTTATAGCTGTATCTGTCGGCTTCGCCATTGATAAGGTATAAAGCTATTTTCAACGGCAGGGCAGTGCAGATGATACCAAACTTGGAACACCAATGAGGCAGCTAGGACGCGAAAAGCGCATAGCACGTACACACACCCCTGTTAGGCAAATCAATTCAACACGAGATGTTATATTAGCAAGGAAATCAGAGAAAATCCCAGACCTTCGTATCCGACGGAACGGGCGACGTACATTACATATGTAGGTACATATCGTAAATGATTGGCACTAGTGGTGTTTAGCTATTGGCTGCTCGGCCCCCGGCCCCCTAAATGTAAATCGCCCCCAAAGAGGTGCGACAAGGAACTGACGAAATGACTCCCTCCTGCAGACCTGGGGGCCGATCCCCCTGCTGCGAACCTGAAAACCGACCCTTAAATTTAATACACTAATCCACTCCCCCAAACGGGGGTGGCGAGAAACTGACGGCGTGCTGCGGACCTGAAAACAGACCCTCATTGCGGACCTGGAATCTGACCCCTGACAAGGATGAGGTGTGATGTCCTGGGCAACCTGCAGGATGCAGGCGCCTTGTTCCTCGAACCCCAATCAAACAAGTGTGGGGCTGCGTGCTCTATCATCCACGTTTGATACCTGTACTTGTGACGAATTGGTAAGTGGAATGTACTTGCCTCTGTTCATAGAGTTGGAATAGTTAGGGCTCACATATAGGTACATGTATGTATATATGTATATATGTATGGAAGTATTTTATTTTTTTTGACATTGCAGATAGAACGTACTTTTGTACTGTTATTTTTTACGTGTTGGAAATGATTCCAAGGTCAATGCCCACGTGGAAAGGTCCAACTAGCATTGAATGAAGGCTCTATCAGAGTGACCGGGGTATAACGGCGATCCTACTTGAACAGTCGGTGCATAGACACTGTAGAAAATTTTCACATTTTGAAAACATATATATTTTGTTACCTTTTCCTTCTCCTGCGTGTTATTTTCTTCACTCAAACATTCCGGCCTTGAAACCGGCTTGTGCGAAATTCATACTCATATTTCAACACCAAAGCCCCGGAGACCTCTATAAGAAACCACTGTACTGTATGGCAAAAGACCGGCCGGACATGGAGAGTTGGACTGACCTATGAAGGCTAGAAACGAAGAACATGGACAGCCTTGAATATTTCATCAGCTGGGGTTCAGAGAGATACGTTCCATTACAACGATTCGAAGACCTCCAGCCGCCTCGCCACGATCTCATTCGGTATTATGGAGAGGTGCTCGACACAGCCCAAACCTTCACCCAGCATTTTTCAAAAAGACCGCTCAAGAGTTACGATATTGAAAGGTCGTTGAGCAAGAATATGGGTCGCGATCCCTCGTGCTGGAATGAAGACGCAAATAGCGCCTCTATTTCCTGGCTGGACATTGTTCGTCACGGCGATTTCGAGCAACAAAGTGACGGAAGTTACCACTGCTCCATTCAGGGCAGGGTGCTTGAATTCGATCCGCAATCACACGATAGGGTGGAGTTTTGCCGAAGCCATGCCGTCCAAATTTCCAATTCGGGGCCAAGCCACGAAGAGGTGAAAAGGGAGGCAAGAACCACGCTGAGAATATTGACTGATATCTCTGGCGAACTAAGTGACTTCCCCAGATGTTCGTACCTCCCTCCTATCCATGACTTGATGAAGCAGCAATCTAATCGGAACAGATAAGAGAAGTCTAGAAAATCTTGAGCGAGCACTGAAAATACGCATGAGCGAGCTTCAATCCATCCTAGATAGCATGGCAGTATCTCCCACGTCAACGAGTCCACCAGCACAGTACCTCACACCGCGTGAGCCCGATACCGCAGTGGGAAGCGAGAGACCCCGTGCATCAAGTCCAGCACAATCATGCTCATCGAGTGGATCAAGCGGATCAGAAACGACCTCTGATGACGATTGCAAGAGGAGTATGGACAGTTCCTCTGAAGATTCGAGTGAGGATGATGAGTCAGAGGATGAAAACGCAGAGGAGTCCCCAGAAGACAATGGCGCAGAGGACGAGGACTTGGATGGCATGGTCCGAGAGGAAAAAAGGACAGAAGATGGCAGTTCTAAGAATGGCTCCAGTCAACAGAGGAACAATAACTCTGACATTGGAGGCAACGTGGCACAAGATGATGATACAGTCGGGACCTCACCAATGCCTCTAACGGGAGAGCATAAAAATGCCCTCTCAGCACCTCACATTTCCCCGCCAGGACATGGAAAAGCCCGCTCGGCGAGCGCCGTGTCCTTGAGAGACTTCTCGCCTAGCTCTTTACCACCAAAGACCGAAAACGATGTTGAAATGAACCGTACGTCGCAAAAAGATCTCGCGCTGGGTATGCATAAATCACCCCCAAAGCGTCTCCGAAAGGGATGCAATACGCGCGCTGGAAACAACAGGCAACCTAACGCCCACGCATGTAAGCGGCGGAAATCCACCGATGTGTCAGAATCGCAGAAAAATCGCAAGTCCAACTGTCAGGAGAGGTCGGTTGCTGTTGCATGGATGAAGGCACATGCACACGAAGGATGGAACGAATCGGAAAGAGCGAGAGCATACGAAAGCACTTTTGGCATCAAACGAACTACCACGACCCTCAAGCATTGGATGGATGACCCAAAGAATTCTCAAGAGAGTCGTATTGTGGAATTGAAAGTTCCGAGTCCTCGTCTGCGTGAGATATTATCGAATGATGATTATCGACCAACGACGTGCCTTTCATCCGGCAATCTCTCTTTGGCTGCATACCAGACGTTATACTCGGAGTAAAAAGCAGCATGGTTTAAGTCTCTTTGGGAAATGGAATGGAAACAATCGCATTTGGCGCTTGGTATAAGCTTAATCGGAGATTGGAGGAATTGGTATCATAATAGGAAAGCAGACTCTTCCTTTTTAATAGTAATAATTGAACTATTTTGCGTCTTTCATTCACTTTCCGATAAGGTAATGGTATATATAGCACAGTATCGTATAAATATGGTATTGACGCAGGGGGATTAAAGGGAAATGAGCATGGCCAGATCTACCTTAGGGAATGGTATATGGAATTGTGACCTGTGGAATCTTACTAGCACCGATTCATATTGGCCTAGGTGCTGCTGATCTTTGCAGGGTAGTGATTTGCTTTTCATTTGGGAAATATTGGGAAATACCCCCTTTCCAATCGATTGATTAAGCTGAATCTCGCTTTTTCATGCTTTTCCATGCTTTTTCATGTTTTTTTCAGGAAAGACAACCTGCCAATGCTTTATTTGCCGTGCTCCACCTATAGCAACCTATGCTGTTAGTCTGTAGGGAAACAATTCTTCTTCACTCTCTTTGCTCCCTTCAAATGTTAGCAGTCAGATCGGACCTCACCGGTCGCACCATACTTCCATACGCCCTTCTATGTCTTATCTACGGGAATTGCTCTCATGTCATGACTAGCGGTTGTATAGCGCAGGCACATTTAACCGACGCCATACATTTCATTAGACAGTCCATACATTTCATTAGACAGTGGTTTACACGAGGCCCGTGAGATCTATGAATATCTTGCGTCCATTATCGAAAATAGCGGACCGTTGCTAGCCGACTTTAACGACTCTCTTTTCTACTCTGAAGCGCAAGAGTGAGTTGCGAAACTCTTCAGAAAGCGGAAAATGGGTCGAAGATACCAAAAATGACCGCTCTGGAAATCTGTGCAGTGTCCTAAAGGACTTGTAGATACCCTCTATCGCATGTCAGAGATTCGCAAACTCCAGAAGTTTCAGAATCACTTTGATGAAATCTTTACGTTTGTCCAGCAATGTAAGCCTTTCAATTCTCCCAGAATTCGGGTATGACCTCAAAAGGAAGCGGCCTCTTATAAGGCCTCAATATCTAAGTCAAGCCAAGAGAATCAAGGGTGCAGACTCCGGTATTACAACTATCCATTTAGAGATGCCCGTGAGATATGACCAGTTGACATCTGGATATCTGTTTACAGCCAAGTCACCCTTGCCTTCATCTGGTGACCTACCTGGTGCACATGTTGACAATATCCGACTTGTTGCCCAATTTCTGCGAGAGCCAGGGGCCTATGAGTGGGTGAGTTCCGCGCATTGCCTGTAAAATGCCGATATCCTAGAGGCTTCTTACCACAGCAATAAAAGTGGGCCCATCTGATATACTAATCCCAACGAAGACCGGCCATATATACCTAGGTAGTGAGGAACGCATGGCTCGAGGAGCCTGCTTCACAGACTCTAAAAGAATGGTTTCCATATATTTATATATTTCAACCAACTACTCTGCACAACAGCACGCAGTAATAATTACACGAGCATGATTACTTCAAGGATCTCTAACACAAAGGAGAAAAAGAATACAGGAGCAGTCGGAAAGGAACAGCCCATAAAAACCCCATAGTATGAAATGGCACATATACCTCAGATCCCCGCCTTCAAAACCAGGACAAGACACGCGTTGCACCAGAAGGGGCGACAAGCTTAAACAAGGTCGCGCTTGACGAACTCAGCAAGAAGGGTCTTGCCGAGGGAGGCAGGGCTGCGCTCGACGATGACACCAGCATCGGTGAGAGCGGAGATCTTGGAGTCAGCACCACCCTTGCCACCGCTAACGATGGCACCGGCGTGACCCATGCGGCGGCCGGGGGGAGCAGAGATACCGGCAATGAAAGAGACGGCGGGCTTGTTGTGGATGTTGTTGGCCTTGAAGAACTCGGCGGCATCCTCCTCGGCGGAACCACCAATCTCACCGATCATGATGATACCGTCGGTCTCGGGGTCCTCGAGGAAGACCTTGAGGCAGTCGATGAAGTTGGTGCCGGAGAAGGGGTCACCACCGATACCGACGACGAGGGACTGACCAAGGCCAGCTTGGGTGGTCTGGTTGACGGCCTCGTAGGTCAGGGTACCGGAACGGGAGACGATACCGACACGGCCGCGCTTGTGGATGAAGCCAGGCATGATACCGATCTTGCATTGACCCTATGAGCGAGTTGTGTGAGTATTTGCCGCGCATGGTTGGAGCAAGTTGGAGTGGTAGCTTACGGGAGCGATGATACCGGGGCAGTTAGGACCGATCAGGCGGGTCTTGTTCTGGGTCTTGAGAATGTCGGTGATGCGGACCATGTCTATAGGAAATCAATCAGTTCGCGCGCTTCAATTGGCGGTCAATCGATCCGTACCGTGCTGAGGGATACCCTCAGTAATGCTATTAAACAAGAAACTGTCAGATAAAAAGTTCTTTGCAAGGGGAAGCTCCAATGGACTCGTACCAAACAACGAGGCCCATCTCAGCGGCGATGGCCTCCTCGATACCAGCAGCGGCAAGAGGGGGACTAATTGCAGTTAGCATTGTTGGGCTGATATTCTAAGACCATTGGAGTTATCATACGGAACGAAGATGGCGGAAGCTGTGGCACCGGTCTCCTTCACGGCATCGCTAACGTTGGCGAAAACGGGACGGTCAAGGTGCGTGGTGCCGGCCTTCTTGGGGTTGGTACCACCGACGACATTTGTGCCTGTCCTGTGTAAGCAATTGTTTGGATGCGATCGCGACTGGATCAGTACTTACCGTAGGCGATGGCCTGCTCAGCGTGGAAGCTATATCAAGGGCGAATGTCAGTATCATGCGCGTGCGATTAATAGAGCTTGACAATTGCACTTACGTTCCCTGCTTTCCAGTGAAGCCCTGGAACAGAACGCGGGTGTCCTTGTTGATCTTGAGGTTGTTCAAGGTCTCGCTGTAGGCAGAGGTGGCCTGAGTCCGACGCTGGGTGGCACCGACATTGCGAAGGGCCGAGAGGGTGTTACGGCGGAAGGCCTGCATTGCTGCAAGATTGTATGTATGAGGGGAGAGGTATATGAAGTGAGGTGAAAAGAAGAAAAGGACGGGATAAAGGGCAGGTGTTCGGGATACGCAGCCGGGAGTTTTCGCTCGGGACAATTATTTTACTTAAGCGGAACTGACTTTCAGTCGGGCTCGGCCACCATATTTTTCTATCTAATCAACCTCAACCCCCACTAAAGTACAACTTCCAAGGTCGCTTTTCGTTATTGAACAGCCTTCCGCCTAGGCGCGGTGTTATTTTCTTCACCATGGCTACTATGACTTTGACCTCGCAGGAAATCAAACGGGCTGCCAAGAAGAATGCAAAGAATGTACCGGAGAACGAGCGATTCATGCGAGCATGTTCTGATATTGCAAATGCTCTCATTCAAGATTACGAGTCATACAGAGACTCTAACAAGCCCAAGAAGGATCTCAATCTTAACAAGTTGCGGGCTACCTTTTCGAGGAAGCACAGCTTGTCCAGCTCGCCACCACTGACAGCCATTATCGCGGCAGTACCTGAGCACTACAAGAAATATATCCTGCCAAAGCTGATTGCGAAGCCGATTCGTAAGTTTACCTATTCCAAATGGGAGCGTTGGACTATCGCTAACCTTGTCCATAGGAACCTCCTCTGGTATCGCCGTAGTGGCGGTTATGTGTAAACCCCATCGATGCCCCCACATCGCGTATACCGGTAACATCTGTGTCTATTGCCCTGGTGGCCCAGACTCCGATTTCGAATACTCAACTCAGTCATATACCGGATATGAACCGACCTCGATGCGAGCGATCCGCGCTCGTTACGATCCGTTTGAGCAGGCGCGAGGACGTGTGGACCAGATCAAAGCTCTCGGTCACAGCGTGGACAAGGTGGAATACATTATCATGGGCGGAACCTTCATGTCGTTACCGGAAGATTACAGGGACAGCTTCATCTCCCAGCTTCATAATGCGCTGAGCGGATACCAGACGGACAACGTTGACGAGGCCGTGATGGCAGGCGAAATGAGCAACGTGAAGTGTGTGGGTATCACAATTGAAACCCGACCAGATTACTGTCTGGATACACATCTAAGCAGCATGCTCCGATACGGTTGCACGCGGTTGGAAATTGGCGTGCAGAGTCTGTACGAGGATGTTGCGCGAGACACCAACCGCGGTCACACCGTAGCAGCGGTAGCTGAGACCTTCAAGCTTGCCAAGGATGCCGGTTTCAAGGTCGTTAGCCACATGATGCCCGACCTGCCAAACGTCGGAATGGAGCGCGATCTGTTCCAGTTCCAGGAGTACTTCGAGAACCCCAACTTCCGTACCGACGGTCTCAAACTCTACCCCACACTTGTCATCCGAGGCACCGGTCTCTACGAACTGTGGCGCACCGGCCGCTATAAGAACTACACACCCAACGCTCTTATCGACCTTGTCGCACGCATTCTCGCCCTAGTTCCGCCATGGACCCGTATCTACCGAGTCCAGCGTGATATCCCCATGCCACTTGTTACCTCCGGCGTGGAGAACGGCAACCTGCGCGAACTGGCATTGGCGCGTATGAAGGACTTCGGCACAACCTGCCGTGATGTCCGCACGCGAGAAGTCGGCATCAATGAAGTCAAGAACAAGATCCGCCCCTCACAGATTGAGTTGATCCGCCGTGACTACACTGCCAATGGTGGCTGGGAGACTTTCCTGGCATACGAAGACCCAAAGCAGGATATTCTCATTGGATTGCTTCGTCTGCGCAAGTGCACTGAGACCCATACCTTCCGGCCTGAGTTCACCGGCCAGCAGACGAGTATCGTCCGTGAGCTCCACGTCTACGGTTCTGCCGTTCCACTTCACGGGCGTGATGCCCGCAAGTTCCAGCACCGTGGCTTTGGAACCTTGTTGATGGAGGAGGCGGAGCGTATTGCCCGCGAGGAGCACGGTAGTCGCAAGATCAGTGTTATCTCCGGTGTGGGCGTGCGTAGCTACTATGCTCGCCTCGGGTACTTCCTTGATGGTCCTTACATGTCCAAGATGTTGGACCCATGGGAGGACGAGGAGTGAAAAATTCAAAAGACAAAACAAAACAAACTAAAAGGGTACCAAGTGTCCAGCTGAGGCTCGGCATCTGATTCTGCAGAGTGAAAAATTCAAAAGACAAAACAAAACAAACTAAAAGGGTACCAAGTGTCCAGCTGAGGCTCGGCATCTGATTCTGCATCACTGGCGTTGGCGGTCTCACAAAACTCGATTTTCTTCTCAACGAAGGACAAATGATTGAATGTCTATACCAAATTTTATCTTTAGATGTATCCAATGGACCAAAAATGAGATATCAAAGAGCTGGAAATAATTATGAGCGCTCTATGTACAAGTCGCAGGTCGGCCGTCTGTGTATTCTAGCAAAGGAGACCGGGAAACCTGCCCGCCAACGCCTTTCAAGTGTAGTCCGATCCTGCTCGTCTGTAACGTAGATGAATGCAGGTCGCACAGAGTGAACATATGTGATTCATACTGAGAGAATACCTTCAATTCTCTCGACCTCGAATCACTCCCAACGCATCAAATTCAAATCACCGTGTTGTACTCAAGTAACCCCGAGATATAAGCTCAAAAAGATTGAAAATCGACAGATAAAGGTGTCATGAAGACATCGAAGGAAAAGGGACCAAGCTAATTTCAATGCAGTGATATAGCACCTCCCCTACTGTCCCGCATGTGAAGGTAGGCCTGGAAACCGCAGAAAACGAAGAAGCCCTGTGATCCAGAAAGCGCATTGTCAGTAACCGGTTCCTTTCTCATGCAACGACCCCGTCGGGGCTTAGGGATGGGGATCGACGAGTGACGTACAGCGTAGACGATCACAGCGGTGTAAATGGAGGCGGCGACTGCAGGGCCATCTTTGGGTTCGCCTTCTGATCCGGTGTATGCGTGGTTGTTGCTCTATATTTAGGAACTTCGCGTTAGCGGCTGAGACTCATATTACGTAGGTCTGTGACAATCGGTCTTTGGAGGGTTTCACGGGTAGGTCAGGGTCGGGGAGACGTACGTTGTATAGCGAGCCGAGGACTGAGAGGATGACGATTGCGAAAACGGAGATAATGACACTGTTCGAGAAGCGAGGGGTTAGAGCGATAGGACTTTCGATGGATACTGTCTGGGACGAGGGAGCGTACCAAGACCAGGCGTTCAAGGCAGAGACGACGGGCTTCATGGTGGCGATTTAGTAGCAGATAAGGAGTGTTGTAAAATGATCAGGATAGGTATAGCTTGGAGAAAGTGGTCGCAAATCGGCTAATACAGAGAGTTGAGGTTGAAGACTTGAGATACGGAGGCGGGCGGACCTTCAGTTGATGCAAGCCCCTAAGCCGCTTTGGGACAAGTCCAGACTCTCAACTGTGACTCGTTCTCCTTGCTGTTGTTTTCATCTCTTTCATGAAAAATAGTAAATAAGACTATGCAAATATTATTCAAATTGTTCGTATTTTTGCAATTATCTATTTCTTTTGATTCATCTTCTATTTTTAATGCGTTTTGTTCCATTCGATACATTCATCAAACGTCACTCCAGAGCCACCAAAGATGTCTAGCGCGCTACCAATCGTCAAATCCACTCTTCCCTTGCTACTAGTGTGGACCTTTTCCAGATCCTGTAAATGACGCGCACCTCCTGCGTAGGTCACAGGAATAGTACACCATTCAGCCAGCCTTGAAACAAGTTCCTCATCAACGCCTTGTTGCAGGCCCTCTACGTCTGCAGCGTGGATTAGGAACTCGGCGCAATATGGTTCCAGCATTGAGATAGATTCTACACAGTGTCAGTGATCCAAAATTCAACCTGAGTTCAGCACTGGCTGGACATACCCTGGTTGATCTCCATCTCAGTAATGGTTTGCCAGCGGTCCATCGCAACGAACCAAGTGTCGTCTTTTCTGCGGCAGCTCAGATCCAAGACCAGCTTTGACTTGTCGCCGCCTAGGGCAGAAAGGACCGAGTCGAGCCGCTCGAGCGAGAACTTGCCCCCAGGGAAGAGGAATGAAGTGATGATCACCTGTTGCCCGCATTCCACATGATTAGCGTCATCGGACTCTTGCTATGACGCAGCGCAAGCGACCAGGAACTTCAAAAGGGTAGACATGATTAAGTTGCCGATCCAGCACAATGCCAAGCGAAGAAATAGTAATCCGTCTGGAATTCGGGGGCTTACCTTGTCTGCACCCTGATCGATCCAATATTGCGCATTCTTATCGGTGATACCGCCGGCCACTTGTAACCCACCCGGCCATGCCTTCAATGCCTCCTGGGCAGCTTCTCCATTTCCTGGTCCAAGCTTCACGACGTGCCCGCCGCGCAAATCGTGCTTCTGGTATAATCCCGCGTAGTGGCTGGCCGGGAGCTTGGATACGTAGTTGGTCTTCAGGTCTGTGGCCACCTGGCTGAGCGTACCACCCACAATCTGCTTGACCTGTCCTGAATGCAGGTCAATGCACGGCCTGAACTTGGTCATTTTCTCTGGCGAATTGGAGAACAACCTTAGAAGTTGATTTAGTGACGATCCATGGATGTGTGAATCGAGGGGCGGCTTATCAGCTTATCGCACGTGATCTTGAGCTTTCGAAAAACTTTTGGGTCGAGGCGCGATTATACAATTTGGTCTACAACTTGGTCGACAGCACATTCACCATGGTCGTGAAACGAAAGAGAGAAACCACTGTGGTTTCCAAGCCCCAGGCCAAGGAAGACAGCCCTCCTCCGGTGGACAATGCGCAGGACGTATTCCGCAGATTATTCGAAGCGCAATTCGAGCCACTTGATTTGCCAGGTCCTACCGCCAAATCTACAAATTCCGATGAAGAAGAAAACGAGGACGACGATGACTCTGACCTCTCTGGGTCAGAAGGCGATTGGGATGGCATGTCCGATATCAGTGACGAAAGCAACCAAGTCGAGGTGGTCGAACACACGGGCACTTATGCGGCACCAACAGACAGGATGGACAAGAAGACTTGGAAGGCGTTTATGGTATGTGCTATATTTCATATTTCAACGTATTGGACGTTCATTCTAACGCTGATATCTGCAGAGTGGAAAACTGTTGTCCGACTTGGATAAGCCGAGCACCGAACCAGAGCCTACGTCCAAAAAAGAAGAAGAAGAAGACGCCCACGAATCTGCGAACCTAAAGCACGATCTTGCATTGCAAAGACTGCTTAAGGAGTCCCACCTTCTCGACTCCGCCGATGACCTCGCCCCCACTGGGAAGAACCGTTTGAAGGCTTTGGATCTGCGCATGCAATCCCTTGGAGCCAAAACTTCGCTCTACGCGCAAACTAAAATGCCTACTGCACACCGACGAGGCATCAAAGCTAAGGCTGAGTCAAAGGAAGACAGACGCCGCCAGGAAGCCAAGGAGAATGGTATCATTCTCGAAAAGCCTAGCAAGGTACAGAAATCAAGCAACAACGGGCGAAGAGATCGCGGTCTCGTCGGATCCTCTGTGGGCAAGTTCTCAGGAGGCACATTGAACCTGAACAAAGATGATATCGCTCGCGTCCAGGCGTCAGGGCGCCGTATGGGTGGCAGGGGGAAGGGCAAAACCAGAGGCGGCAGAGGCGGCAGAGGCGGTAGCAAACGCTAGTATCACGATATTTGAGAAAGGCCTTTCTCCCCTTAGACTAATATGCTTCTCCCCGCGGCACTGCACTGTCTACCACGCTACGACAACTCAAGAGCTATTGGGTTCATGATCCATAAATGCATACCACGCGCTCCGATATTTATCTCTCACGGGTCATGAGCTACAACTTCAATCTCAACCCGCATATCATCCTCGCCGAGTCTTGATACCCCAACACATGTCCAAATAGGCTGGTGGTTCGGCATCCATTTCTTAAAGTTCCGCACCATCGCCTGCAGGGCCTCGTCGTTGATCGGGACGTGGTACGAGTTGACCCGAAACACCTGCTCCCAGCCTTTCCCCCAGCGTGCTTCAGGTTCAAGTCCACGTTGGCGAAAGCTTGGTCGATCTGCGCATTGATCTCCCGGTGAATCACAAATGTTTGTGGATCCCAACCGCCTTTTCGCAATCAGCACGATCTGTTCATTCGGAAAGCGAGGACTCGTGGCTCGTGTACATACCTTGGCCTGCGCATTCGATGCGATCGCCAATGCGGACGGCTTGGCTGTAATAGAAGTCTCGGTTTGCTTTCTGGCCCCAGCCGTCGTAGTTGAAGTACTGGAGATGCGTCATATTTAAACGATAGAGATAATGAACCACTTGACGATCTTAGGTCTTTAGGAATGCGTATCTTGACAATCGAGATAGTAAATGAACTGTCAGGTGTACGGTTACTCGGTGTTTCAATCTCCGCCGTTAAATACTTTTCCACTTGAGTAGTTTTGCGGAATATACATTCCGCCGAACAATATACGTCATACACTTATTTAAAGTGAGAGGCTACACCAACATCGCGATAGCCAACAAGTGCAGAAACCGAATTTCGTCAAGGAAATAATATTAGTGATACAAAGCTTAGTATCAGACACTTCCGGGGGCGGCCTCTAGTTGTTCGCTTCTTTGCTTCTTTCTTCTCAATTGCAACCTAGATAACTTAGTAAAAACAACATTCGCCCTCTCCTGCTCACAGTCCATTTAAATAATAAAGACTAAAATGGGATAATCAAATACTTTCCCTTAATAGTGGGTCCTTGGTTATTTTCACCTCTTTTTATTAGACCCTCTGTACGCAACTTAAGGTGGCTGGTATATAGGCGTGCTATAGAAATGATACATATTAGGGACCTAAGATTTGAGTGCGATACCTCTAGAGCCTCATTTAAGATCAATACTGATGTCTATTCTTATCTGTCATAACCACTAAGTGAATCTCTTTCTAGCTTTTTAGCTATCCATAAATAACTAACCTGCCCAGCCGATTTGGCTTCTGCAGAAATGACGGGGTACTAAGCTATTTGGGGAATATAACAATATTGATAGGCATTGCAATCGATTCAAAGGGGCAGTTAATTGAAGCTGGCATGCTTGAGGATTTGTTTTTGGCGGATCAGGAAAGCCAGCTGCTGCATCACATCTATTGCTAGTCCCAACCGAGTACATACTTGTATCGGCCTATTTTGGCCAAAGTGGGGACATAGTGGGGCCAAGAGTGGAGAAATGTATTATTTTAGGTTAGTGGGGACCTCGGGAGGCCTTGAGACTGAGCATTCCATACTGAACTAACGCTCATATCTGATGCTTCGTGAGATCCCCCAGCGGACAAAGCTTTATTGACAACCTTGGAACTACTGAGATTGGCTTTTTATGGTCCCTTTGCACTTTTGGCATTATATAATCTCATTCCAGTGCATTCTAAATAGGCAGAATTCCATCTAGAAAGGCGGTACTAAGTAAAGCTGAACATACCTAATGTCAAAAGGTCACGCGGAGACTGACTGCATTACGACATTTTGGCCTAATGGGTAGGGACGGTGGAGTGGTGTCTCCCGTGTCCCAAAACGGTAAAGGGCAAATGCAAAAAAAGGTCAGGCGTCGCTGCTAGATGATTTGGAAGAAGTGGCTATATCCGATATTATGGCGAGTCTTCACAAGTTCTATCTATTTGTAGGGCAATCAAAATGATGGTGAGTCTAAAGACTTGACCGTCTTTTACAACAGACTTTATAAAACATAGCTAATTCCCGTTTGACATAGGAAGCTGTAAGGCTACCTAGGTTGGTGTGAGTAGAATCGGAGATAATATGAAGCCGGAGAATCGATAATAAGGCGAAAAAAAAGATCGATAGCATGTCCTGGTTTTGTTGACATGCACTGCACGCAGGGTATCTGTTTGGCATGCAGTCCATGCAGGGTATACGTTTGTCTGTGTGCAGACTGAGCTCTTTGCTATCTTAGTCATACAGCTGGTTTATATACCAGCTTTTTCCCATAGATTCATCTATTACCTCTCTTCATCTCCATCTTTCCTCTCCTCCGTAGCCTCAACAGGTTATGAGGCCCTTTTTCCTCTTTCCCCTTTGCTAAGATTCATCAAATCGAAGCTTTTATAGCTAGTTTCATCAAGAACTGAGCTTTCCTTCTGAGTATAAACTGTCTTTCACTTTATTGAAGAAGTTATAACTCACCCTTAGAGTATAAGCTATCTCTCACTTTGTTAGAGAAGCTATATCTCACCTTTTTCTTCATCGCCGCTGAGCGAGTAAGCGATCGGACATCGCCGCTATACGTATCCGAATCAACATATCGCCGTTGTGCGAGAAGCCGAGACACCGCTGTGTGTACCCGGATTACAATTTCACCTCTGTGTGAACCCGCCTTTGACATTTCATCACTATATGAATTTGTCTTTAAGCACCAAGCGGAGTCTCTTTTCCTAGAGAATTACCTCTATCGTGGTATACAGTGTCTTTAAACTATATTTATATCATTTTTTTTTATATTTATATACCTAGTTCATATCAGTCATAGCTAACCCCTCTCCCTTCTCTACTACTACGGATATAGCGCACCTCGCTAATGATAGTAATGACTAGAAAGCAATCCGCTCCACTATCGTTGTAAACCAAGCGGTGAACCTACCTAAACCAGGCAGTTTCAATCTATATAAGCTCACGCCCCCTTTAAAAGAGCGTGCAGATCTAGATAACTAGATAGATTAGGTTGAAAAAGTCCTTCGGGGTTACAATTTACACCACTTAATCAATAAGGACATTCCTTAGCCGAGAATTCGTGATCCAAATGGTCAAAAATAGAATACGCTCTCACTACAAGTTAGATCTTAGCTATTAAGCAGCATTCACTATACTCTTATATAGGAAATCAATACACGGGGAAGTGATTTATATTACGTAGATAAAATTTTCGCGGAGATCAAGATCTATATAAAAGGAGAGGGATATAGAGCGCTAAAAGCTACTATAAACACCTTCTATAACCTTAGAAGGGATCAATTTTTAATAAGTGCGGAGTATATCGAAGCTCTAAAGTATATATACAAAGACACTTATGATCTTTATACCGAAATTGCTCTATACTATACGCTTTAGATGATATTAGCCTAGCTAGTAGAAGTATAGGAATTGAATAGCTTTATTATCGTAAAGGACAGAAAGCTAAATGCAATTGACAAACTAGTCCAAACTATCACTATTACTGATTTTTATCGGTATAGTATTGCAATTCTTAATTATATTAAGTCTAGCAAAGCGGACTCTATAGCTCTTTCTGCTATTAAGAGCCAATCTACAAAATCTGGGTCTTCTAATATATCTAACTCGAATAAACGCCGCACTAATAAACCACTAAAGGGTATATCTATAGAAGCATATATTAAGAAATGGTTATCTCATAAACTAGAGAAGAGTGATACTAGGTGCTATTTATACTATAGGAAACCTAGTTATAGAGTGAAAAGCTATTTTTATCTATATCTAGAGAAAAGGAGTGAGAATTGGAAACCTTTATTGAATATATAGGTTTTTAACACCTCGAAGAATAAAGAAACCGAGTTCAAAAAGGATAAAATTCAACCTATATATAGTCCGCTCATAGATCGAGCGAAATAGGCCAATTTGTCTACTCTAGAGGCAGTATCTAGTTTCATTATAATATCTATTAATATCAATTTCTACAAAGAAGGTTTTAATCCTTCTTATATTATAATAGAGAGCTACTATAGAGATAGCAGTTCCGATAAGAATATAATTAAAGAAAGCCGGTACGGCGAGAAAGTTATAGTAGAGAGCCGGTATAGTAAAAACGTGATAGCAGAGACCGCTATCCGGGAGGATAAAGTAGGCATACTTTCCTACCTACTTCCTAGAGAAACAACCGACGACAAATCGGATAGGAATGCTCTTTTTACAATACAGCTCTTAGCAATAGCACCTAGTTATCTATAGGTTTTGGATATAGGTATATCGGAGCATATTTGTAGTGATAAAATAGCTTTTTCCACTATATAGGCTTATACAACTAGCTAGGAATACGAATAGTGGACTTCCGGTAATAAGAAAGTCAAAGCTAATAGATATAGGACTATCAACTTAACACTTTATCTCGGAGATCAGAAGCTTCACGATAAAGAAGCGCTAATAACTCCTATTTACTACCACTTAAAACTGCACTATATTTACAAAAAGGGTGGTCAATATAACCTCTTTTCCCTAGGGATAGTAGTAAAGCAAGGAATCTAGTAGAATAGCAAGACCGGAGCTTTATAAGACAAATCCGATAAGTTGATTAGTTATACCAAAATTCACTAGCGTATCCCATTTTTACAGCTTACTTCACCTACTCTCGGTGTAGCAGTTATTTTATCTAAACTCGCTCACCGGAGACTAGGTTATACTAGCAGTTATACTACAAAAATCAACCATACAGACCTAGGCTATAATATACAAGAAGATAGTGCTAGTTTTAATTATAAAGCTTACAAACTCGGCAAATCAAAGCGGATTGTATCTCGCTCCTAGCAAGCGAGAGCAACCAGAGTAGGTTATATATTTCATATCGATCTATAGCCTATATCTCCACCTAGATTTAATCTAGATACGAAGACAAATGCTAGCAAATTTGACAGAAAACATATTATAATCATTACGGATAATACAACTAGATATCGTCTAACACTATATCTCGCTATTAAAGCGGATGCTTCCCCAATTCTCTAGAAATTTGCTTAGGAGATACACTAAAAGATAGGTTGCTAGCCGTAGGAATAGCGTATTAATAGAGGTATAGAATTCTCTGCTTTTGCTAAATAGGCGAAATCAGCTCCTATAAATATGATAGTCACCTTATCAGCTCCCTATATATATAAGTAAAATGGGGTTTCCGAGTTCTTAGGGTTTTATCTTTTATAGATTGCCCGCACGATAAGAATTGATACTAGCGCACTATAAGAACTCTGGCTAGAAGCTGTCAATATAGCTACATATATTATCAATCGACTACGAAAACCACTTTTAAAGAGAGAGTAAGGTGCTTATAGAGATCAGCTTTATTAACAAGCTCCTATTATAGTATAGAGATAGTCTTTGAATCTAAGAAGTCCTAACAATGTCTCTCTCTCCTTCCTCCGGGTATAGTATGTAAAGGCATATGTTTATATCCCGAAGGAAAAGCGTGTTTAAAGCTAAAAGATAGATACTAGAGTATAGATTAGCCACCTCGTGGGTTACGAGGGTGACAATGGTTATATCTATAGGATTTATGATCCTAAAACTAAGAAGGTTTCTAGATATAGAGATATTATATTTTAGGAGCAAAAATAGGGTATTCCTCACTATAATAAGAGGGATATTATCACTAGGGGACAAACTATTGATAGTCCCCTAAGTATTAAGAGAAGCGTTAGTTCACCAGTTATTATTACAAGCAAGGTTTAACACCTAGTTCAATATCTCCCACCATTGGATATAAGAGTGTAAGAACTAGATAACGAAGATAAAGAATATACCCTATTTGCAACCCCTACCCCTACTAAGAAAGGTAAGAAACCTACTTTTGGAAGAATAGCTTCTAGTCTATAGACACCTTCACTAAGTGCGAAAACGGTCTCTATTTCTTCCCTAGAAGGTGCTCTAGGACTAACGTCTTCCCCGGATCTAGCTCCTATATAGAGATCAATAAGGCAAATAGTAGGAATACTAGTAAGAAGGTTTGATAACGAAGACTAGGGTCAATATAGTAGAGCTTTATCCGCTATTAGTATAGCTTTTGCTACTATCCCGGAAGGTCTAAAAATATAGTAAGTGAAAATACCCCGGAATTATAAAGAAGCACTAAATTCCCCTTCGCCGGAGAAAGAGCTTTAGTAGTAGGCTATAGATAACTAGATCACTAAATTGGAAGTAGCGTAAGCTTACTAGCTAGTTAACACTCCGCCGAGAGGAAGCACTATCTTACTAGGAAAGTGGGTTTACGACCTCAAATATAATAAGTAAGACTTTATTATAGAGATAAGAGTAAGATAGGTGATCTATAGCAACCGCTAGAGATAAGGATTCGACTTTAACGACACCTATACACCGGTTGCTAGGCTAGAAAGCACTAGATTATTCCTATCTATAGTTGCAATTCGTAATATAGAATAGGAGCAAATTGATTATACCACTACGTATCTCAATACGCTTATTGATAAGAGGTGCATTTTTATAAGACCACTAACCGGATACTATCAAAACTCCGATTTCCGGATAGACTAATCAGGATCTAGCAAAGTCTATATACTAAAGTAAGCATTATACGGACTTAGATAATTAGCAAATCTGTAGTACGAAACGCTAAAGGAAGAGCTAAAAAGACTAGGTTTTAAAGAGCTTCCGGATAAAAGATGCATTTTTATATATAGAGAGAGAGATCTCTAGCTTTTACTCTATATTAACGATATATTAAGCGCTACTTTAGATAAGCAGCAGATATAATGGTTTAAAGATAATATCACCTTTAAGATTAAGGTGATAGGTGAACTAGTAAGATTTCTAGGAAGCAGTTTGATAAGAACTGTTAATGAAGCTTCTTCACTCCCTAATAGAGTTTCTTCTTTATCAACTATTTTTATCGACTAAGCTATATACTTAGAAGATTTGCTATAGATAGTAAGTCTAGGTAAGGTTTTATCGACATACCTACCTATAAAGTTATTATATCAACCACCTTTCTCTATAATAGAGACTGATATAGTCTTTTCCTCGGAGACAGTTTCTTCCTCCGAAAAAGAAGCTTTTAGAGAGGATATTAGTAAGGTTGCCTGGTTAGGTATACACATAAGGCCCGATATCGCTTTTGCTATAAACAGACTATAGAGAAGAACTATAAATCCTAGGAAGCAAGACCTTAATACACTTTCCTAGCTACTACGCTATCTAAAAGGCGCACTAAACTACGGGATATAACTTATAAAATCAAATTTAACCCTAATTGGTTATATCGACTCTTCGTTTAACGACTATAAAGATAGGAAATCGACCGAAGCATACGTCTTTTACTTTACTAGAGCACCAATTTCTTAGAGCTCACGGAAATAAGACATTGTTACAATAAGGAGCACTATCGCCGAGTATATTGCTCTTAATAGAGTAGTGCGGGAAGCCTTTTATTTAAAAAAGATCCTTCTCTAGCTACGTTTATTAGATAATACGAAGCCAAATCTAATCCGTATTTATACGGATAGCGACAATACCGTCGCCATTCTTAAAAAGGATTTATATAACAAAGGGACCAAATAGCTAGATATTAAATACCAATTTGTGAAGCATGCTTTAAACACGAAGCAGATCGATATCTAGCTTATCGATAGCAAGGATAATCCGGCAGATACATTGACAAAAGCATTGCTAAAAGTCGACTTCGAAAGACTTCGCAAGTTACTTATCAGCAAGCAAGAAAAGTATGCAGATTGAAGCTCTAGATACTGCCTTTTTCCTTTGTTTTTCCTTACAAAAAGTGATCTATTTTCATTGATTTTACTATGCAAACCAGATTGACATATGATGTTTTTCATACTGATGTTTTTGATATTAATGCTTTCGAAGATGATCCCAACACTCATTTATCTGATATTTCTATAGCCCCTCTGTGTATAAGCTCTTCTTCATGATGCTCAGTCTGGGAGGGTGTGTTGACATGCACTGCACGTAGGGTATCTGTTTGGCATGCAGTCCATGCAGGGTATACGTTTGTCTGTGTGCAGACTGAGCTCTTTGCTATCTTAGTCATACAGCTGGTTTATATACCAGCTTTTTCCCATAGATTCATCTATTACTTCTCTTCATCTCCATCTTTCCTCTCCTCCGTAGCCTCAACAGGTTTCGATCCAGGGGCCTGTATTCATTGTTAGTTTAGTATTTGGTCAATTGTTAATGTGTGAACCTTGGGTACTTACCTCCGGGATATGAGCCCGACACTCTACCTGCTGAGCTAACATGCTGATTGGTTGGAAACATATTACTCTACTAATTCAAATAGACGCACCTTAGCTTTTGTGTATTCTAGGTTTCTAGGATGGTGTCGTGGCTTAGGATCGATCTATACAACGCTAGAGGATAAGATCTACGACGTGAACGAGGTCATAAAGAGGCTGTACAAAGTGGTATTGTACAGAGTGGCAGACCTTTAAGCGTGTAGGGAAGGAAGAAGAGTAGGAGTGAACTATGTACATGGGGAAAGGTCATGTGACACTAGTGAGATTAACACTAGACACACCCTTTAATAAGAGGGTGTGTCTTGTCTCGTTGCAATATTTTAGGAAGCTAATCTAATCAAAGCCTACGGGCACAGGCATCGCTTCAGAATCGGGAAAAAGGACCACGGCATCTATGGGATGGCAGCAGCTGGGCAGACTGTTGAGATCTACAGAGTGGATGAGATCATAAAGGTACACAATACGTTAATATTGGGACAGTGTGAAATCTGTGAAGAGGGGAAGGAAGTAAGACTGTAATAGCCCTCTAATACAGAAATGGTGACTTGTTGCCACCATTGAACCTAGTGAGGGTCTCACCTTTTGCCTACATAGGGACCTGCCTCTGTTATTTAGGGTTCCCTTACAAATTTAGATCCCCCGCGGACTTATAGAAGTTACGGAGTTGTGAGTGAACGCTTGGGCTGTTTGTGGCTGAAAAAGAAACCGGCATCTTAATGAGATGATGCGACAGCGAGGTGCCAGAAGGTGAATATGTTGTGGGTTGGAAGGGAGGAGCTTGGAAGGTGCTTCTAAATGAGAGATTTCGTTAAAGATACTACTGAAAGGATATGTAGTACGAAGGTCGCGAAGTAATAGAGGTATATTGAATAGCCGAGAACTGTGTAAGAGGAAGGAAAGACAGCAAGATCACACTTTCCATCCTGGCCCACAGGAAGAGATTAGGTAAATAGGTGATCACGATACCTAGTCCCAACATTAGTTAATCCATCGAGCTACGAATGACCTGACAAGAGACGCAAACCCCCTGAAGGGCTAGGTCAAAATGTTTACTTGGAAGTGTGAATGAAATTGATTGATTTATCGAAGAGAACAGTCTAAGATTCACAACATGGCAGAGAATCTTTTTTGATCTCGTTTCAATAGCTCTCATCAGGATCAGGTAGATAGTAAGGTACCCTGTTTGGAATTGTTCTAGCTTCTTTAGCCAGAAACGTCCCGAACTCTGTGACGGGGAACTTACTGTCATCCACGAACCAGGAGGTGAGGCTAGGCGTACTATCTCCGAAATAACCTGACCAAAGAGGTTCGGCATAACTGTTATCTCTCCATTGCTGGATCCAAGCAGCCTTCAGTTTCTCTGGGTCATCGTGCGAGGGAAAAGGCTTAAGACAGAGGAATAATCGGTATCTTGTTATAGCCGCACGTAACATGGGGTCATGCTTCAGAACAATATGTCGGCGTGTCCGAAGATCCGTAACGAATTGTTTTTCGTATCCCGGCCCCCAGGTTCGGAATCGTTCCAGCCGAAGAACTGCAGCCGTTTCCCCAGGAATATCATCGAGCTTCGTGTCTAGAAATATTCGGGTATCGATGAGCCAGTCCCTTGGTGCCGTAGTGATGAAACACCAGCCGTTGCAAGGACAGTCATTCTCATTTTTGTATAGAAGAGACCGAGACTCCTCTCGTAAGTCCCGTTCGGTCGCTATCGTAGCAGAATAGGCCGGTGGTATCCGATAGTACCAATTTGAAAGGCGTACGAAAGGAATGATTGCAATATCATGATCGGGGCGATATCCGTTGGTGTATGTGATACTCTCTTGTGGTTTCTCATCCCTCGACCAATCTTCTAGTAGGCTCACCCATACTGAAGGAGCAGAAGGCGCTGTATTTAGTGCATCGATGAGTTGGTTGACCTTCTGCCAAATTTGCACGACTTGACCGGGATCTTCTTGAGGGGGAGGCGAGATGTTAACAAACATTTCGCCCCTGATTTTTCTCCAAGGAAAGGTATGAAGATGGCAGCGAATGGCTTCAATATTCTTCAATTCCCATCCTTGTCTCTGTGTCTGCCTGGTAGTAAAATTGAATCTCAGTCCGCCCGCAACCTGAAACTCGTGCTCGAAGTCCTCAAAAAGATGGTCTGATATCTCTTGATAGAGGTATCGACTGCAGCGCAAGATAGCTAAAGCAAAAGAAGCGGAATGTATTTCATCGAAGACAGATTCCCATATCGTCCAACGAAGTTCAAGTGGGAGCTTTGCGAATGTTCCCAGTTGAGCAACGCCGGAATGTTGAGGCGTAGATTTGTCCTCGGCACGGTCCATGGCGTTTTGTTGATTGTGTAAATTAGAGATGCGAAGATGAGAAGCTGGGAGATCTCTTAGCTACCACACCCCCGTATCTAAGCCGATAATTACTGACCTTCGTGCTCCGAGTAGTTGCAAGGTTGTAATAGGAGTGGTATTCAGATGATGTTTGATGAAAAGCTTAGGAGAAGATATTTGAAATTCAGATGGTTTATAGGAAGCTAGGTTGTCACTCTCAAGAAACATCAAGTATAGTCCAGCTATGAGTCAAAACTACTTGAAGTGGCTGCGGCCCGAACCTTCAAATCTTGGTAGGGAAAAAGCCCTCTTCCACATGTCACCGCTTATGCGTAATAAACCCGTCACCAAGCATCCAGTTAGCCAATTCATCCTTTTGACAGAGGGCATCTGATCCCACTTGGAGCTACCTAGGTAGTGTCAAGTACTTCTGTTATGTCAGCCAGGCTGATGTCTGGTTTGTCAGGTCAGGCCTCATTGTTTGCTAGCTATATTACCTAGCTAGCCTGTATCAGTCAGAGAATCAATGTCTTCCTTCTTTCTCTCTTCCTCCTTCTGGCTTTGCCAGATAAACTTCATCTATCCACCCTTGATCTCATAGTACCAGTACCAAACGCGATTATGAACTCACTCTTTGTTGATGGGTTGGTGCCGATCACACAAGCAAAATAGTCGGGACCCACGATCCAAGTTCCCCTCCTGTGAAATCCCAGAATTGCCTATTCAGGAGTGCGAATAACCTCAGGGTTGTGACTTGTTGTCAGCATTTAATCTGGGAGACATAACTTACAGAGATTCAGGGTGTCACCTTGAGACTACCAGATTCCCGGGCCCGACTTATTGAAGATATTACTGGCTATTATATGAGATCATGAAGCATGAAGTACAATACCACGTAGAACTATGGAGGGTGGCTTCAGAGGTCCAAGCAAAAGGAGTCAAGCTTACTTTTCAACCACTTTTGTAACAGGCACAGTCACTCAGAATTACATTTGAAGAGTTCGTGAAAGAAAGAAAGATCAGTATCATTGTAAAGAAGAAGCTCATCTTGATATTTACAAACTATTTGCATGAAGAATCAAACAACAAACGCCAACCAGCCAGCCCCTCCCAATCAACCAAATGCCAGCCAGCCCCATCCTCCCCCAAACCGAAACCTCTGCAGGGTAGCCTTCACTTCTGTCGCTTCAAAGGGCGAAGGGAGGATAGCGCGGGAGTCAAGTCCATCTTCCGCTTACTAGGAACACCGTGAAATGGGTCGGACCTCGTCGACTGCGTGCGATGAGGTGAGTCTGGTCTGCAGTGCCCTCCTGCTCGGCTCAGTTGATCCAGCTCGCCCCGAAACGGGCCTTCCTCCAAGGCTCGTGTGAACTCCTCGTTCTCCTCGGCGGTACGGGGCGGTGCGGCGAGTAGACGAGATGAATCCGGGGTTGGCGTCGTCTTCGGAGCCGACTTTTGCACCTCCTCCATGTATCTCCCGCACTTCTTCCACAACTTGACAATTCGCGTCGGGGATCTTATCGTAGTTACTTCCCGAGCTTTTGAATTCGGCAAAGTATAGGTTGATGGCCTTGGCCTCCAGGACTGCCCCAAATGCTTGGCCAACGGCCTGTTGGAAACGGGGCTGGAGACCATGAATCTACCCTTCCGTCGGGGAGGTAGAATTAGGTTCCTCGGCATAGGCAGATCCATCTGTAACTGCCAGGAGGATGAAGGAGGAAGAAAGATATGAAATGATGAATCTATGGAAAGGAGGTTGTATATATAGCCTCCGAGAATGACAAACACGACAAACCAGGCAAATGCTCAGTCTGCACAGAGACAAACGCATACCCTGCATGCATTGCGTGTCAACAAAGGACCCTTAATAAAAGAAAAAAGACGTGTCGTCGAGTATATACTGTAACTGGGCAGTCCTTTTGAATTAGAGGAGAGAAGGAAAAGAAGAGAAGTAAGACAGCAGGATCAACAAAATATTTATACTACAGATGAGGCAGGCACTGATGTATCTACGGTAGCGATAGGTTACCTAGACTCCCGAGGTAGCGGGCATGGAAGGTGCCCCTGGTAGGTAAGAGGAAACTCGTAGGGAAGCAAGGAGTGAGAAATAAGTGAGAATAAACATAGCTTTAGATCAGAATGAACAAAGAATGGCGCATATGTTGAATGCAAGGCAATCCAGACTTAATATCGACGACCAGGATGGGGTATTAGCTCAAGAATATATAAAGCACAAAACAGTCCTACTGCTATTTCACCTAGACTTACTATAGGAAGCAGATGAATGACAAAGCTGTTAACGTTACCGGACGAGATATCCACCTCGCAGCTTTACTATTTCCCTCTATCCACCTTTACTACCTCTTTTGGATCCATATCAGATAACCAAGAGGCTGAATGTGGAAATGTGTTCTTTCTTCCGATGTATTCGGTCGCCGGCTGGTTTTCATCGGAACATTTGGTCTATATATATGTACATTATTTCGTACATTGCTTTGGCTGTCTCTACTAAGAGGTCCGTTCTAATCTTCGAACTCCACCACTGCTGTATTTACGGTAGTCTTGAGATGACTGTTAAAGTCGTACTAGATGTCAGATACGACAGATTCAAATCATCATCCTCGTCTGCTATATCCCTTTCAAAGTACGCATTCGGAAAAGAAACCGCATGTCCCGGTCCACAAGGTCCTATCGATATTTTTTTCTGGACCCAACAGCACGATACCAAGCAGTTCATGGAACTGCCAAAAACCGGGGCCAGGGGCTTTTAGTTTTGGGTGGTACTTCTAACCGTTTCTGCTAATAGAGGCGACCTGGAGAATGATAGGACGATCGGCAGGTGGACGGAGGATTTTGAGGACGTCGTTCTATGCAATGCCAAAATGCTAGGGTGTCCGTTCCTATTAGCCCTACATTCTTCATGTGGCACTCTGGAATTCTTCATATTAGCTTGTGTGTGTCAAGTTGTTTTGGCGGATCGGGAAAGCCAGGGGCTGCATCTGATCTGCAAAGCCCTTGGTCAATGCGCTTGGTTATTGAAGCGCCAGGCCAAATAGTTTAGACACAGCCTCATGTGCTTCTCGACAGATGTAGGGTATATTTGAAATGATTATTTTTGTTTTCTTTGCGACTACATTACGGAGTAGATCCATTTGACTAGACTGTGTTTCAAACGGGATTGTCATGGTTGTCAGGGGGATCTACTACGTCCGCCAGATTTGAAAGCCATAGTGGATAATTAGAAACTATTGTTTCAGAAATCTTGAGAGAAAAACTAAGAAAAATTCAATTCTATAACTATGAGACAGCTAAAAAGAAAAAGCGAAAAACTTGTATTGAAGGATATACAGTTCTAGGGATGTCAAATGGCGAGTCAACAAATGTGGTATCGCGCTTGATGTCGACATTGAAAGTGATGCTTTTTAGTCTAGGAACCGTCCAGAAATCAGAAAACAATATGAAGCTCCTCCGTAAACATGTGCTCCTCAGTCCCGTTGCGACCATGGGGCCGAGATCTACGTACAAAGGAGACTTGATATCCTTCAGGAAGAGCCTCGATACAGCATACACGGATACTTCGGCAAATGCAAGTTCACGCCTAGGTTTATAGACGCACGCAATAATTTTAGCCTCGGTTCGCCCAAAACCCAGTTCAACATACAGAGTACAATTTGTATGATGAGACTCAGTAGGCTTGAAAACCCAGCTGGAACTCTACTCCAACCGAGTGGCCCAGGCCCCTATATTGTTTAGAAGTGGGGATCTCGCACCATGTCGGCCCAATCTACTAGTGAAACCACCCAACGTGCGCTAACGGAGACGGTATCCGGTACCCGAGAATCGGCACCCGAGGTAGCGGTGTTAGATATTAGACCGTTCTCGACGTGAAACGGAAGGCTTGGCGTTGGACATCAAAATTGAGGAATAGATGGAAAATTGAGTTCTATCAAGTTGCCAAGGTGGGAGCCTGCATCAGCCTTACAGGGTAGACAGCCCTGGCCAGCCTTAATCGAGCTGAAGGTTGGCGAGATAAAAAACACCCCGGAAGTGTAAAGTCGACGCTCAATCGCGAAACGATGTGCAAGTTAATGAGCAATCGTAGATGCTGACGAGCTCTTGGCGGCTCCGCTATCATTTTTAGGGGTGTCGCGCGTGGCGGATCAGTGGAGTCAGATAGGAAGACCAAGCTATGCTTGCACAGGGGCGTCTTGTGGGTCTGATCGACACGAGGGTTGGCACCATTCATGCACAGTACATGGTATATTGTACGGAGTATTCCGGTGCATATGTGCCATTTATTAGTACGTATGGATATGTATGCAGTGTCTACGGATGTTGTATTCCATAGAGAAGCCGTTTAATTCGCCGACCATCTCCTGTCTAGTGCGAACCTTAAGACAGTCTTGAGGGAAGTTCTTACACGCATTCCTTCTCCTATCCATATGTGCCCCGCAACGTACTCCCTAGCCGCATTAGTTAGTAGTCTGGGGGTATCACTGATCTGGAATCATACTGCATCGTCATTGGGTTGCAATGCGAAACCCTGTACCCAACCGCCCCCTTTGCGGGTCCCCGATTGGCAAGCTATAAGCAGCAAGGGGTAACGACCCCTATACAGATCCATCAAGGGGGAATGCACACGTAAGTCAATGGCGTATCCTGTCCAATAATCCCATCTGAACTGATATTAAACAGGGCTAATGACGAAGCTTGGCATTTGCTTGACATATTGTTGTCAAAATGGCTGATATCATGCACGTGGAGAAAATGGAACCCTGGCGCAGGAATCAAGTTTCAGCTTCTCTTTTCCTATAATCGAGATAAATATCCGGTTCGGCAATACATGGCTTGGGAACATTGGAGCTATTTGTGGATTAGTTAACCAGCTTATCATACATCCCACCTGTAGACTTTCGGGACCTTTAGGACAGGAGCGGCGCTACGGAGCTGAACCGAGCGGCAATATTCGACTGCCAAATGGGCCTCGTTCCAATGTTTTTTCCTCCGACTGTAAACTTCAGGGTGAAACCGGACCTGTGTGGTGCATATGTTGTGCAGATCGATTCCGTTATACATCCGCTTATGGAGATCGGAAGGAATTCCAGTGGGCAATCTGCCCTATGAGCTTAGGTATCGGCACTATTCATCTATAGTCAACCAGGCTCAAGAACACGGAGATTAGGAATGCGCCGTAGTCGTCAGCCTTTGAGGCTTAGAGATAACACCAGACATACGGCTGCCTGCGCTAGACACAGCTCCTCTGTAAGCTTGTGGGAGCTCTGAAGTAGAACTCCGAGTAAACCCACTGCAAATCATGACCCATAAGTGGTCAAATTGAGCGACATCGGGGTTGCCTGATCTGTCGTATCCGTGCCACTTCCTACCATCCAGGGGATGATGATATAGTGGTTCCCCTGGTCGAACCCACTGTGGAGCACGTTTAGTTAACTCTTAGATGCATGGGTTTGCTTAATATTTTGTTTTGTATTTCTTTTTAAATAAGCCCTATAGGGGTGTCATGCTGGAATTGAGATACAAAAGGGTGTCTCCATTCCATCATTTAGCTTTCTAGATCTCCAAAGCCGCCTCGCCCGAATGAAGCCATAACTCTTCTATTATCAATAATTTGTGGCTGTTAATACGTCCAGAATTGTCTTCACATTCTATAATAATCTTTCATCATGACGTTGTCCCAGTTTAGCTCAACGGAAACCCTCAGGGATCCTGTGGTCACAGACAAGTCGATTAATTCAAGCCCTAATCTCTCACCTAGGGATGAAAAAGACTTCTCGATACCATCGACACCAGCGGAGTCAATCAACCTTGAAAGCCAAGCAACGGCATCACCACCATATCATGTGTTCACTCGGTCTCGAAAGTTGTTGATGGTCATTATTGTCTCCTTTGCTGCCATCTTCTCGCCGCTATCTTCAAACATTTACTTCCCTGCGCTTTCAGACGTTGCAGAGGTCAGTTGGATTGAGTAACACATTTGAATATTTCTTGCTGACGGGATTATAGGAACTCAATATCTCTATGTCTCTAGCTACCTTAACGATCACGGTGTACATGATTGTTCAAGGTCTTGCCCCAAGCTTTTGGGGTTCTTTCTCCGATGTATTGGGCCGCCGCGTGGTCTTCATCGGAACATTTGCTGTATACATTGTTTCGAACATTGCTTTGGCCGTCTCCACCAACTATGGCGAACTTATGGCTTTCCGAGCGCTGCAGGCTGCAGGAAGTGCGGCCACCATTTCAATTGGTATGATACATTAAGCATTCCTATTGTGACTTAGCTAACTCGCCTAGGTGCCGGTGTCATTGGCGATATCACCACTTCAGCGGAGCGAGGCAGTCTTATTGGAATTTTTGGTGGTGGTAAGTAACCCGCTACTCGGACCTCATATACTGCTGTTCTAAGCTAACAGCATCAGTCCGCATGTTGGGCCAGGGAGTTGGGCCAGTATTCGGTGGAATTCTCTCTCAGTACTTTGGGTTCCGATCAATCTTCTGGTTCTTGGTTATTGCATCCGGGATCAGTCTTCTCTCTATTATGTTCTTCCTCCCGGAAACACTTCGTTCCATCGCTGGCAATGGCACTGTTCCCCTCAAGGGCATCTATAAGCCAGTCATCTACTCCATTTGCGGACAGAAAAACGCACGTGAAGATTCAACCCCGCCTGGAAAGAAGGGCAAGGTGACACTCAAGACTGTGCTCGCACCTCTCACCTTTCTATGCGAGAAGGATGTCTTCATCACCCTGCTATTCGGCAGCATCGTGTACACCGTCTGGTCAATGGTCACTTCCTCCACATCCGCCTTATTCGAAAAACAATACGGCCTGAATTCAATGGAAGTTGGCCTCACTTTCCTCGGCAATGGCTTCGGATGCATGACCGGCTCCTACACAATCGGATACCTCATGGATTTCAACCACAAACGAACGGAACGAGAATACTGCCAGCAGCACAACCTTCCCACCGACACTCGCATCAATCTAAAGAGCCACTCCGATTTCCCCATCGAGTACGCCCGTATGCGCAACACTTGGTGGATCACCGCCATCTTCATTGTTTGTGTCTCCGTCTATGGAGTGTCCCTCCGCACACACCTTGCGGTCCCAATTATTCTACAGTTTATCATAGCCTATGGCTCCACCGCTATCTCTACCATTAACAGCGCCCTCGTCATCGACTTGTATCCTGGTGCTAGCGCTAGTGCCACGGCAGTCAACAACCTGATGAGATGCTTAATTGGTGCGGCTGGTGTCGCGGCTTCTCAGGCTATTATCGATGCTATCACTGCTCAATTTGCATTTCTCATGCTCGCTGGCATCACCATCGCTATGGTTCCTCTGCTCATGGTTGAGATGAAATGGGGCTATGGATGGCGTCTTGAGCGCCAAGAACGCCTTCAAAAGAAGGAAGGCTCGGTCTGAATGGGGACAATCGACATATCTAGAGTGGGAAAAAAAGGCAATATTGAATATAGAAAGGGCAAAGTACATTATTGGACGCAGAAGCCTATCACGACTTGACGATTTGGGCTGCTCAGCAAAAAGCGGTGCTTATATGGTTTCACTTCTCACTTATATCTTTTGGGGATTATTTATTTTTGCTTCTGCTGCACATATTTATTCAAAGAATAAAACAGCTACCTTCGGGCAGTCTTACGCATTTAGGGACTTTCTTTTTTATATTCTTAGGTATGAGAACATTTGAATATATAAATATCGTTCAGGCCGTAAATACTATCGTCTTGCCAACATTAACGGCCACTTGGGCCTTATATGTCACCATCCTCTCCGCCTTCTGAATTCGTATATATATGACCTCATATTTCTTCTTTGAACCTGTTTTATTGTTCTATTTTATGTGAAATCAGTCCTTTAATGACAATTTCTTTCATGAGTCAATTAATTAGGCTTGAACCCCAATACATTGATGTAGGCCATGTATCAATGGAAGCTCCATGCGGTTTTCTGCCAACACCAACACAGTAAAAGTTCCACTGGCCGGTTTTAGCCACCGTACCTGCTTCCCAACATCAGCTTCCCTCACGCGACGCGGACTTCGCTTTCTTCGTGACTGACAACATCGCAATTCTGCACATTATCTCTAATCTCAAATACATTTAACATTTCCACAGAATAACGCAGTCTTGGCCATGGAGTCTGCCCGAAGCCTCTACAAAAATGACATCGATTTTGCAGCCTTGGCGTTGCAATCGCGCGACTTCGCCAAGCAGTATGTGAAACGGCGTCTGCTCTGGCAGGAAGACTGGCACTGATGGTATATAGCTTGAAACCAAACGGCCAGCTGGACTTTACTGATCCAGCCGCCGTCCGGTAAGTCAGAGGACCCTAATATCTGACATTCCGAGAGTGGATCTGATCTGCATCACGCAGACAACTTACCACCACCCTCCTGCAACAAGATTTTCACCTGAAAGTTGATATCCCTGAGGATCGACTATGTCCACCGGTACGCAGATGCTGAAAATTTTCAATGCAGATGTATTGACTTGATTCCCAGGTACCAAATAGGTGTGTCCGAATGACGGCTTGGACTATGCCCGCACGTATTTGACATCTGGATAGACTCAATTACATCCTCTGGCTGCAAGACCTCCTCGACTCCACAGCTGAAGGTCTGCACGAAGGATATGATCGAGACCGGGAGGTCGTTGGTCTCGACATGTACGTAATGACTCCCTCCAATATCTGAATCACGTCTGACACGGTGAAGCGGAACGGGATGCATCGGTATATACCCCCTGCTGGGTTGCGCGACGCGGCCACGGTGGAACTTCGTAGCTTCAGGTACGTCTTTGAATCCGAGGATCTTCAGCACCCACTGATCAACCCGACAGATATCGACTCAAACAATATTCGCACCTCCCAGCATAATGTGGCCCTGAACAATCTCGAATCTCGGATTCGGATCGTACATTCCGACCCTAACGGGCCGCTCATCCCGCTAGAAAAGCTGGGCTGCCAAAAGTGAGTCTGCACAGATTCAAGTCCTGCTAGAATCTTACCTAACTCTCCACTAGCCTTGACTTCACCATGTGCAACCCACCGTTTTACACCTCGCCCAACGAGCTGAAGCAATCCGCTGAACAGAAAGAGCGAGAGCCCTACTCGGTGAGTGTCACTAGTTCTTCACTTCCCTAATCCAAACTACCATACACCACCGCGTGTCACTTACATACTGTATCGTACTAACCTATTTGAAGACCTGCACCGGCGCCGAAGTAGAAATGGTGACCAGCGGCGGAGAAGTAGCTTTCGTGAAGCGAATGATCGACGAGAGTCTCCAGCTGCGCGACCGGGTCCAGTGGTACACATCCATGCTCGGCAAATTGAGCAGTATCAACGCACTGGTGGAAATGCTGATCAAGCACGGCATCACCAATTTCGCAGTGACCGAGTTCGAACAGGGAAGCAAGACGAAGCGCTGGGCGGTGGCGTGGTCATGGAGGGACAGAAGGCCTGCCATGGTAAGTCACGCCTAACCAACTTTTACTCGGCACTTGTGCTTTGTGCGTGCCAGTCTAACCGCTAGTCTAGAATATTGCACGTGGAATACCCGGCTGCCCGAAGAGTCTCTTGCCTTTCCCTGCTGATTACACATTCACGCTACCACCTGGTACATCTATCGACACAGCCACTGCTACCATAAATGCAGAACTTAGCTCGCTGCCTTGGTTCTGGACGTGGGATCAGGCGCGTTCTGCGGGGACGGGATTCGCTGCTGAGAATGTGTGGTCGAGATCCGCCCGTCGGAAGATGAAACTTGCCGGTGAGGAGCATGCGGCTAGATTGAAGGTGATTCCAGACCAGGTGGCGCTGGGAGTACGTCTGCAGATACGGCTAGTCCGGGGTCAGAAACCGGAGGAGAAGGAGGTGAAGGTTTTAGTACGCTGGGCGCAGGGGACAGATACCGTTTTGTTCGAGAGCTTCTGTGGGATGGTGAAGAGGAAGTTGGAATCAAAATGATTCACACGAGACTATGACTCTAGTTGCGCGGTTATGGACGCCTCAATTCATCGATCAACATTGGGTTTGGATAATGTGAACTTGATGGCCCTTGCATGTCTTAGCGTCTCTTCGTTCCCCGTCTTCCCGCCTGTTCTTCTCTCATCTTTCATATTACTGAATACACCACTGCTCTCACTTGCTGGGTACAACGGAAACCTTGAGCAAACACCGAACATTTTGAAGGTAATGACGCAGCTTCATCGAACTTTGATATGAAACAGACTAAAGGCACGTAGGGGTATAAGCAAATCCTAGTGGCGAGAACCCAAGCCTGCCCCCGATGAGGACAACAGAATATCCAACATCATTCTCAGACCGGTTCCAGCCTCACATATTCATCAATATTCAGTACACTCAATAGCCTCCCGTACATGGTTCGGCAGGAAGAAATTCCTAGTCAAATCCATCCCCTTTTGTGCTTAGTATAGAATACATATAGAAGGGATTGTCTTTATTTGCCATCTAGAGGAAATCGTAATGCTCAATATCATCGAATTTGTAAACATTTGCACCAGGTGAGCGAGCCACTCTATGATTCATAAACAGCATCAATGGTTGTATGTACTAATTGCCCGTAACCTCGGACTGCAGCTCCTTCAAGCGTTCCCAGCCTTCCGTTCCATCCCAGAATTCCTTGCCCTTGCCCATGATTCCTCTCACAGCACTGCGAGACTTAAATCGCCAATCCTTGGCAACAAGCTCGGCCTCTTCGTCACCCTCCACCTTCTGATCTTCACGATCCATAGGACCAAACTTAGCATATCCATCCCTCACAAGCTTCTCCGTAGCCCGCACGACCTCAAGCCAAGGCTTCTCATCACCCATCTGGAAAGCACCCTGAGCATTAGCGGCAATAGTAGCGCGCCACGCCTTCTCGTGGGCCTCGAACGCCTTAGACGGCCGGCCACGGAAGACTTCAACGCGAGCAACAATCTGCCACAGCACCGAAGAGTGCGTGATAAGCGGGACGACATGCTGATCAACCAGCGAGATGATCTGACCGGGAACGGTACCGGTGCGAACAATGGGAGCTTCGGATGGATCGTCAGAGCGAATAAGCAACTCCTCGTACTCGAACGCCACGTTCAGGAAGTCAACGAGCATGGCCAGGATTGCCACGTCAACGCACTTTTCGCCGTTCTTCGCGCCCAGGAGCTCAATAATGCGCTTCTGCGCGGTAATCACATCGCGGAATGGCGTTGCCGGCGGTGGGATGGACGCCGCGACTGTCAGGACGTTATCCCAAATGCGGGCGTCAGTGCCCTTGAGTTGCGCTGCGCGCTGGAGAGCTGATAGAGCCTCGCGCTTGCGCTTGTGCGGGTCGACTTCGGCGGTGGAGACCTCACCGGTGGACTCGTCGATGACCTCTGGGGCCGGCTCTGGGTCGGGCATGCGCAACATCGCCGCGGCAAGGTTACTCCAGGCTTGGCCGTCGGTATCGTCGAGTTGGACGGTGCGGGTGAATGTGTCGGTTGCTTCTTGCCATTTCTGGAGCTCGAGCTGCACGCAGCCGAGAGCGAACCATGCGCCCTGGTTCAGGCGGTTGATGTGCAAACTCTTCTTGTAGGCTATCTCGGCATTTTCTAGTTGTGGTGGTGTGGAGGTGAGGTAGTGGCGGGCTAGGGAGCGCTGGGCGCGGGCGTATCTTTCTCCGGAGACCTCCCAGGCACGCTCGTACATCTGTTCGTCCTTGTCGATATCTCCCAAGATACAGAGCAGGCGTGGGGCATCTGCTGGTAGTGGTGACCTCTCTGGTCCGTCGAATTTCTCATTTTCATCATTTTCATCAGGGCCAGTGGCTTGGTAAAGTTGGCGGCGGATGATGTTCTTCGCCTTGCCTTCGCGCTCGGTGGCGGCGTAGCAGAGCGCCGCCTCAGCCCACATGTGTAGTCTCTCGTAGATCTCGAGTGCGGTGCGCAGACCACCGAGATCAACCCAGCGCTTGGCAAGCTCGGCCTCGAGGCTCCAGCGTGTTGAGAAGTTTAGGATCCAGATGTGCTCGAGTCGATCAGCGGCCGGGGCAGACTCAGACTGCTCAGGACGCGGCAGGAAAGTTGTGGGGTCGCCTGATTCAGTCTGAGCGGCGTCGTCGCTAGTTGCGGTATCCGCAATAACCTGATCCACCAAAGCCTGCATCTGCAGCACGGCTCTTTCAACAGTACGGGAACGGTAGCCCTCTACTCGACTGCGGACTAGGAGTGCCTGGGTATAGATCTGCCAGTTGGAGCTGCCGCCATCGAGGACTCGAGTAGCGTAGGGGTTTGTTTCCTCTCGGGTGAGGCCGTTTTCAGGGGAGGTGTTAGTAATCGCAGATGCTAATGCGAGTAGGAGAGCAGAGTCAACGGGATTGAGGATGGGTTGATTGTTGGCATCGATAGCACTCAAAGATTCAGGCACCTTATCTTGAATTGCCAATGATTGTTCGTCAGGCTTTTGGTCGGAGAAAGAGATGGCCTCGAGAAGGGTATCGTCGTCCAAGTTTAGGTTCTTAGGGCCAGAAGGCTCCGAGGATTGTGATGTCTCATCGGCACTCTTAGCCAAAACGACCAGCTGACTGATATCGCGGTCTTGGAATTTTGTCCGCTTGCCCATCTTTCCGGTCAGCGCAAACTCGAACCTCCGCACCTTGGCCGCCTGATCGATATCTTCCCGTGCCTTGGCATCGAAACCGTGGTGTGTGTGGATAATGGCCCTTTCCAGCAGGAACCGACTCCTCTGGTCTGAGTTCAACTCAGCCTTGTCCAGGATCTCAAGATCCTTGTAGATCACATCCTGGAGGGTACTCGTGACCTCCGAAAGCATTTTTTGGTGCAGGAAGTTGGTGCGCACACGTGCGGTCTTTGCCACAAGCGGTCCATCACTGCTCGCATCGGCCAGCAGAGCCTTGGCAACAGCGAACAACTCCGGGTTAGGTGTGAGCTTGTAGGCAGCTTCTCCGTCAAGGGTTAGGTCACGAATGATCTTTGCCCGCACCGCTTTGAGTGTTGCGGGGTCGGTTCGCAGAATAGAGGGCAACACAGTTTCGGCTGAGTTGAATTCGAGGGGAGGACCGGTGACGTTGGATTGTAGGAAGCTGAACAAGGCTGCTAGGCCGATGTGCAGGATTTGCGACTGTTTTTGTTCCGTGGTCAAGTCATCGGTAGACTGCAGGGCAGCGCGGGCCTGATCGGCGACGAAAGTAGTATATGAGATCTCGCCGCTTGCAACCTGAGCTAGGGACTCGTCTGAGGCATCGCGACCCAGCACGTTGTGAGTGAGGGGCAGGTTGAGGATCGGGAGGATGTTGTCGGATGTCAATCGGATTGGATCAATGCGGTCTTTGAGAGGCGACGCGGCATCAAAGATACTGTCCAGATTGGACGGATACGCAGAGGATTCAGCCATGTCAAATCCCTCCAGTAACCTTTAATGATCTTGGAGTCGAGAATGTGCCCCGCGATCTTTTTCGATTTTTCTGGCTTATCGATAATGTGCGGATAACACAAGTGCGTGGTATTTAGATCGAGACCAGGATATCGCCAGGAACGGAAATTATTGCCACACTCTGCTTATAGAGCATCGCATCTATTATTAACCTGACCTCTCTCTTCCCTCTAGGGCACCTGAATCAATGTCCAATTTGTTGTGATGAGCTATATTAAACTAACTCTTGCTTGCACTCAAAGTGACGAATGTGCGTGGTCCTTGAGTATACGATTCAAGCCCTCTCGCTGCATACAACCGTCAAAGTGGAAACTCCTAGCCAACTCTTCCAAGTCCTTCTCACTGCTTCCTCGGAATAATTCAGCGAATTCATCCACAAACGATGCCGCCAAGAAAGTGTAAAACACATTCCGCATGACATGCAACTCCGTATTCCACGACGTGGGATAAGTATTCTTCGCAGTTGGGCTAACTCGGTCAATCCACTCAAGCAAAGGCTTCACAGCCTCCTCAGGTTCAGACTTAGGCCGACGACCCCATTTATCCAGCCAGAAGTCCCTCTTCTTCTTCAAGAAAGGCTCGAGCGTCTTGTTCCACTTGCTCTCGGGATCCGTATAGATCATACCCTGCAGACCAATGTCCTTGTAAAGCCAGATCGACCAGCTGATGTTATACTTATCGTAGATACGCAGCTGATCACCAAGGAGGTTATACCGCTCCTGGTTAACAGTCTCGGCATCAACGTCGAATACCTTGTCTGCATAGACGGGCCCGAACTCCCCGTTCCAGACGGGGGTCTTGTTCTCGCTCATGAACTGCGCTTTGCGCAAGTACCCGCGTTCAAGGTGCTCCTTTTGCTCTGCTGTACCTTTGTAGCGATCGCCTGTAGGGAAACCCATTGACTAGAGATAGATGGTGTTAGAACGCTACACCCGATGTTTGATCCCACAGGCTCGGAAAGGAATGCGAAACTCACCGAGTAATCATGCATGGCATACACGCTGTTTGGCAACACCTCGTCAAACCCCTTCCACTCCATCGCAAAAGTGTTCCCATCTAGCCACAGGATATGGTCCGGGTCGATCTTGCGAATTGCCTTCTCAACACGAGCATAGAATGCGGGGAGCCGAACATGCTCAGGATCGCAAGGTTCGTTGAGGGGGTTGTATCCAGCAACCCAAGGATTGCTTCTGTACCTGGCGGCGATCTGCTCCCAGAGCCAAATAGTCCGGTCTTGGTGGTCCTTGTAATCCCAGAAAGCAGCATAGCTGGTAGGATTGTCGGAGTGCCAGTCTGGATTCTGACCACCAGGGACGGCATGCATGTCTAGGATGGTATAGATCCCGTGTGCTGCGCACTATACGGTGTGATTAGTCCATTTGCTCGTACCACGGACTCCATGTAGCGGTATGAGGAATACTGACCAGGTCAACGACTCGGTCCAAATGCTTGAAGCCAGATTCCTTTAGCACGCGGGGATTCATATCGTCCTCGAAGTGCCGGTAGTTGAAAGGCAGACGCAGACAGTTCAGTCCTAGCTCGGCGAAGAATTTGGCGTCCGCCTCAGTGAAGAAGTACTCGAGCCATTTGTCGAAGAAGAATTCGTATTTCTCTTGTCCTAGGACTCGGCGCATGGCTGCGCGGTGCTGGGCTTCGTGGCCTGCGAAGCCTGTGATGAAGTTCTCCATACTTCAAGATGATATGTCAGTTTGGAAACAGGGGAATAACACAAAATTTGATCATCTGCATACTTCATCCATCCTCCCAGAGCAGCTCCTCTCATCACAACGCCCTCTCCGTTCCCATCGACGATAGTATCGCCCTTCACGCGCAGGAAGCCGGTGGCCATGTTGTTGATTCAGTAATGTAATGGGAATTGTTACAAGCTACAATGATGTCTATAGAGGCCAACAGGAGGTGCTACCCATGGCTATAAGTACCTCTCCGCAGCAGGCTATTTATCCGAAAGTCCAGCAAAGAAAAACGCGGGGGATGGGCTAAATGTCTCGGCAGCTAGAACGTGGCTTGAAGCCACCAACCCCAGCAGCCAACTCGGCTAATGTCGCAACATTTAGCCTACACGTATATGCAGCCAAGGAATATAATCAATCGTACAAGAATTGCATTTGTCATAAATAACAAGACATGTGCCAACGGGCATGGATGCATGCCACCAGGGTATTTGTATTCAAGTGAAGCAACGCCGTCCAGAAAAGCCGCCTAAACGCTCAGAGAATAATGCAAGAACAGATTGAACTACCAGTCCTGCCCGCGATCCCGCATAAGGATCTCAATGGCTTCATCCTCGGGGACGGGATTGTCATTCAGTTCCTTGACACATTGCGTGAGCCCCTCCGCGGCTTCATCGACTTGCTCTGCCGTCCAGCCAGTGCATGCCATCACCATGCGTCGGTAGTTCTGGCCAAGAACTGCGTTCTTCGCTTTTAGGCTATCGACTTCAGCTAGTATCCCTCCATTAAATTCTTTGTAGCATTGGGCTTGGCGCCTAAGCAGATCCGTTGCTGGCAGTGAAGCAAGGAAGCCGACTTGCTGTTCTGAGAACCCGGATGCTGGGTCGAAACCTTCCGGGAATAGGGCATCAAATGTCGCCACATCAACACCGGCATCTCTGTCAGCATCACCCACAACAACCTTTCTGGTTGCGTCCAATCCTGGTGTGTTTTGAACTGTGACTAATAGACCCTCGGATGACCGTTCAAGATTCTTGATGCGCCGGTCTAGCTCCACGCGGTCTGAACCCTTGCGTCTGAGGTCATCATATTGCTTCTGTTCGATCTGTCGAGCTTTGGCAGATTCACGGATCTTCGAATGCCAGTGATCGAAACTTTCTTGTTTTTGTGTCAAGTTCGCAGCTAACTCTCGGTCAATTCCCCCAAGTGTTTCCTCGACCATCCCGCTGATTTGAGACATTGCCGCTAGATTTCACGTGAGCCAAAATAAAGATCATCGGCGGGAAGAGGCACTTACCATCAAGAATTTCTTTCTTCGACTTCGCCAATTGATCAATGAATGTGTCACTCCGATTGGCCGGTTGTTGGGATTGGGAGTTTCCGTCGACCATATCTACACCCACTCCGTAGTCTGCAGGACGGAGGCCAGTATGGTTTGGAATGTGAGGATCGGCACCCACTTCCAGGAGCTGCGGGACAAGGACCGAGCGCGCACGTCCTGCCAGATTAAGGGCCGTATCGCCCTGATCATCGCGAAGATTGACAATCTCGGAGATGAATCGCCCCAAAGAAATGACTTCTCCGTTAGTGTTCCCGTTTGCATGGCCTCCATTCGCACTCGGGGCAATACCGCCATGACGTACGATGAACTCGAGAAGAGCTTCTAGATAGTGCTTTGCGGAGACATGTCCGCCCCCACCAGTAGCAGCCATCATGGCGATATGGTGCAGGATGGTACGTCCGCTGTAATCGACCATGTCAATGGTAGGGGCTAACACCTGCAGCAAACGCGGGAAGCTCCGATAGTCGAGGTTGTTCCTAGTGCCCACGGACTTTTGCAGGGCCGTTTCTCCGGCACCGTTGACTCGCGATATACTTACACCCTTGGCTACCAGCGCATTGAGCAATGGCATGCGGGCGAGCATCGCAGCCCAGTGCAGAGCATTGTTTCGGTACTCATCAAGGGGAATTTCAAGATCATCTCCGGTCAACTGCAACAAAGCCGGGTGATCCGTGAAATCCTTTGTTCGTTTGTCGAGGAACAATGTCATAATGAGCTTCATCTTTTGGAATCTCTCAGGAGTAGAAGCTGGCGCCAAGGACTCGACGCCACGTTTCGAGCCATCATCAATAGGAGGGGGAGGAAGATCCATGTCTTGATAAAAGGAGTCGTTAGGTTCTGTGGGTGTAGGTTCGTGCATGGACAGATTGGACGGTTCTCGAGTAAGACCGATAGATGGGCCTTGGTGCGAAGCGGAGCGCATGCGTTTGCGGGGAGGTTCCGCAATGTCATCGTTGTCATCTTGCACCTGATACCGATTTTGCAAGCTGCCAAACCCGCTGTCGGACATGCTGTACATGCTCTGCTGGCTGCTGAACGCAAGTCCAGATTCCTGGCTGCTCATCTGCTGTGATGGCTTGCGGGCCATGCTGGGCCGACGACTGTTAGAGCTGGGCGAGTCGAAACGCGCTTTGCTGAGGGCATTGACCGCGGTAGCGGCCGTTCGCGAGATATTTTGGAAGAATGTGCCCTGCTGTGGCTGTGAAGCGCTTCGATTCTCCCCGCTGTTGTAAAGGCGCTTGCGCTGCGCGGCCATTGCTTGTTCTTTGGTGGGTGTATCTATCGTCGATCCTTGGGCAGGAGCTCCGGAACCGTCAGGGCTCATATCGTACTCCAGCAATGGCCGGAGCGATTCTTCAACGTGGTACTCTCTACAGAGTTCAACACCTCGTTGGTAGTTAACCCACGTCCCCTGGTATTTTCCGTAACCGCCTTGTACCTTCTCGTGTTCACCGGCCGCAATTTCTTTCTCGAGGGTTTTCGTTCGTCTCGCTTTCACAACACCAGCGACTTTCAAAATTTGCGTGGCGTTCAACCAAGAGTCGGATCGACGTTTCATCACAGCGACACCGTTCACTTCCATCTCATAGACAGCGACATTAGAGTAAACGGCCTATTTTAGCCTCGTTAGTGGCATGCTCTGTGGGTGTGGATAAAGACAACGCACTCGGTAAATCTGAGGTTTGTACTCGTCTTGATATGACACCACCGACCCATAGTCATTGGCTCCGTCGTACCCACCAAAGCTACTTCGAGGGAGTCCGTTGGGGTAACCGAAAGAGGACATCTGAGGTCCTTTCGGGGGCGGAGTTGCGCGAGGGGTGGAGGAGAGGGATTGCGAAGCATTCAACATGTTGTAGGCCATTCCATTCGACCCTGTACTGCCCTGTGAGTATGACATGCTGGACCTCCTAGGATATGTCAGCCTACAAATCGGGTAATGATGGGGTAGAAGTACATAGCAAGGGGAGAGATACCGAATGCCGATTGGAATGACGCGAGCTCAAGGAGGCGCGTGGCTAACCCTCTGGAGGGAAACCGTAGGCCAGGCCAAATAGCATTCAAAGCCACAAAGCCAAACGGGTTGTCAAGCAGGAAGTGAGATATTAAGATCCGAGGCTCAATGCAAGGCAAGGCAATGTTCGCGGGGTTTGGGAGAGACTTCGAAAATGGCGCGTCGGAGTTCCCGTGACACGCATTTCGCCAAGGATTTCGCGTTTCTCCGCTTTGGGATTTCGCTTTTTTTCATCTTCTAGATTCCAATAAAATAAGAGATATCTCTAATGGCCATACCACAACCTCAGCATTGGGTTCACAATCTCTCAACCTCTCAACAATGGCGCCATCTATTTCGCGCTACGCTGCGCGAATGTACCTACCTCCCTGACCCCATCGCTCGCAACTACATGAAGAACCATATCATCTCCCGATATCGAACTGTTTCCTCCCGTTCCCCCAAGGCTGGTCCTCAGGTGGTTCACGCGGCAAGAAATGCATTGTCGGTTCTGCGGCGAGCAAACGAAGGCTATTCACGTCCTCTGGAGAAGGTGTTATTACTATCGTACGGTCGCACTGGGAGACGACGACATGAGCTGCTGGCAAAGATGTTAACACCGGAAATTCCCAATGACTCCAAGGCTCTCAAAGAACTACTCTCTCAGCCTGCTGATTTCAGTGATGGCTGGGAACCCCCAGCTATCGTGAAGAACCTCGCAGCGTCTCAAATGCAGAACACAGTGGTTACAGCTGCCCGCGTCAGGCCGTTGATCAAACAATTGGAACCCCTGATCCCCAAGCAAGACAGCTGGGGCAAAGAACTAGCACATTGTCGGAAGAAGAATATTCGGCGACAATGGTACAACAATACGTTGTGTAGTCTGCTTCCACCATTACCAGAGAAGGATCTTCAGACGCTTGAGGGACTCATGTCGGGGACTGTGCCATGGGAACCTATCAAAAGAAGAAGCTCAAAGGCCCAGGTTTCCCCGACCGAGTCTAGTGGCGAGCTCTTCAAGTTACTGGCTAGGGGGCCTGAGAAGGGTACCACCTTTGCCGAATATGCCAATGGTCGGCCGCATACAATTACAGTCAGGCTTATGCGTCGTCAATGGAGACGTATGTCTGCTCTTGTTCCACGACAGTACTGGAATCCGATATCGCAAAAGTGGCGCTTCTTGTGGGATTCACCAAAGGAAATCCCTCGGCTGTCCTTTGATCTTGACAGTAGCATCGACGCAGATGCCTTTTTCAAGGAGTCACTTCAGGCGAAGGAAGACAAGACTGAGGCAGATCACCCCTCTCGATAACAAAATATTAACAATGTAATAATACACGATTTGAAATCCACACATGGCCCTAGTCATTCCCATGTTCAAGTGCTCTCTGTACTGAAACGAAGGGCTATCTCTCGGGCAAAAATGCAAGCTAACAAGCACTCCAGGATATCTCACCGATCAAGGCATAATTGCATGATTCAATAATTCAACTTTGTGAATGAGCCGTCATCTCATTAAGAATACAATTTGGACATAATAAACGTAACGCGTTAGAGGCTCTCGAGTCCCCAAGACGGAGAAGCCCAAACGAACCACATGCTACTAGAATGGGAAAAGTAGCAGAGAACAAGACGGGGTATACAAATGTGAAGGACAAAACAAGTCAGCGTAACCAATCACACCAGAAAAGGCGAGACAAATCAGTCGCTGTCAGACGAGCTAGAGCTGGAGCTGGAGCTCGAGCCCCTTTTCTTGTACTTCTTATCCTTCTTATGCTTCTTGTCTTTCTTGTGCTTCTTCCCACTATACCAGGGTATGAACAGTCAGTCTCCTCTCAATGCAAAAGACCAAAAAAACGAATAGTGTAAAGGGCAAGACTCACAGCTTATTGGATGCCATGTTTGCACCAACAGCACCCAAAACAGCACCGCCCGCAGTACCAAGCACGCCATGGCTAAGCTTGTTGCCCATGAACCCACCTGCCGCGCCACCAAGCAGCGTCGACCCGAGGCCCCTCTCACCCTCCGGTCCTACAGGACCAGGCTGTCCTTGCTGGTGTGGAGGTGCACCACCATAGTACGAGGAGCTCTCGCCGCCAGTTGGCGGGTACTGCTGTTGCTGGGGAGGGTAGGGCGAGTGGCCGCGATCCAGGGGAGGCTGTCCGTATCCAGGACCACCTTGGGGAGGGTACGGACCCTGCTGGTGCTGTGGGGCGTACCCTGGGTAGCCCTGGCCGCCTTGTTGATCATATGGCCCTGGGTGTTGGCCGTATTGGGGCTGACCGTACGCTTGCTGGCCCTGCAGCGCGAAAAGTTAGTATGGATGTCCGCGGTACGAGTACGAGAGGAGAGTGAGAGTTTTGAGCCGTGTGCGACTCTGTTCTGTGCAAGGGTATGTAATGTGCTTGGTGTATAAACTCACCTCTGGTGGGTAGTAGCCTTGCTGTTGTTGAGGGGGATAGCCCTGCTGAGGGGGGTACTGTTGACCTTGCTGGTCATAGTAACCCGCACCGCCGTATTGATTCTGCGGGGGTCCACCGTACGACATGTTGATAACTGGGGGAATAAAAGTTGGTTCTTGGGTAAGTGTTAGGTATGATGATAGTCAATAGTTAGGATGCGTTGGGCAGGAAGGTAAGATCTGGGGCTTTCCTCACAATAAATACACGGCGTCAGCGGGGTTCGCGGGGCTGAGCGGGAAATTGAGCACCGCCTCTCAGGGGTTCTGGGATTGACACAGCCTCCTTGCCCTGTTGAAATGTGGCTTAACCTTTCTTTCAGCTGAACTGGATAACCAATCAGTACGGGAGTATGTCTTTTTACGTTGGATTGTGGGCCTTTCTAGTATTTTGGCATTCGGCATTTGTCCAAGGCAGTCAATGCCAAGACGGTCGCCCCGCTATTGACGGGCTTCTCTGCAAGGAACCGAGAAGCATTCCTGCTTTGGTATTTATAGATCAGAGTTACTTGAATGGCAATAATCATGGTATATCCAGTCCCTTATGCATTCGCTATGGTCCTTCCAATTTGACAATTTCTAATGTTAATCCACGACGGGGAAGTTTGTTGGCCTTCGATTATTTTCCTTTCAAGCGCGAATGGTTCTGTTCTCATGCTTTTATGTATATTGATTGCTACCTGTGACTACTTGCCTGACATATATAATTGATTGTGATTGTGATTGCCAATGCTTTACCTTTCCCACCTTAAAAATTATTTTCAAAGTGAATTGTACTCCCATAAGACGGTGACTATCTATACTATGTGTTGAGCATATATATAGGTGACCTATATACGGATCTAGGTACCCACCCTCGTCGTCTATATAGATAGTTGTAGGAGCTCGTTTCCTTTCTCCTAATACAACTCCCTCCCTTCTGCTTCCTAAACACCACTTGACCCTATATAGTAGTGCCAACACTATATCCATACCATCGAATCGTACGGCTTTAGCTATCCCTATGACGCAGAAGCAAGCCCTTCGAGCTTAGGCGCAAAGTCAAAACCCTCGTCTATCGCAATCCTAATGTTCTAGTTGGTTCGAACGAACCTATAGACGGAGCATCTCCCAATCTTCTATCTTATCTATACTCTCCAAACAGTTTGATTATCTCGATTCCGGTCCGGCATCCAACTTAAGTCGTCAACCACAATGGCCTCTCCTAGAGACGCCACTTTGTGAATAGCTTGCGAGCCAGGAACCCGGCCCAACACCCTCGGCCGATGTTATTATTACCAAGGCACGTGAAATCGCGATGGGGCCGCGGGTACAGGTGGATGCCCACAGCAATGCTTTACGACGGAGCGCCCGATTAAAGAAAGCGAGTCTACGCAGTAGATAGAGCTCGACGAAAACGGTTGGGCTGTGACTCACCCCGCGGATCACCGCTTGTCGGATGCGCTAGTCTCCTCGTTATCGGTCAAAACCTTGTGGTCGCCAGAAACAGGCATGGAAAGTGGCCGGCCGATTTCAGCTCGGACGGCCACTTGTACCCGCACCGCTGGCCACAGGGCGACCCAGTTGTGATACGGGCCCATGGCATACCGTTCGTACCTGTTTACGCATGGAGATTTGACTTAAAATAACTCATCGTTCCAGCAACTGGGGGATGAACTAGTGAAGTTGAAGGATCAACTTCCGGCCAAGACGAGGAATCCCTCAGACATCAGCCATGGCCCTAAGTCCCACTTGAGATAGTGAAGCTCCCTAGCACTGCCGTAAGTCATTCTTCCAGGGGTTTCTCTAGCGGCTTGATGCTTTTATAAGGCTGGAACTAATGGCTAATAGAGAAGACGATTGACAAAAAAAGAAACAATTACCTACGCCTAATCCGCCCGGAATGAGCGGCTGCGCGCTGCATTATCAGCAATATTGTGCTGGGCATGCTCGACAAAGCTGCCCCGTGTCCACACTGTGGCCAATAGCCTTTAAATCTTCAAGCCGAGATATCTTTGACCTCTCGTCCGGTCACCCTCAGAGGAAAGGTATACCAGGCGAAGGAAACCTGCGACTATACCCTGCAGTGTGGAGAAAACCACCTTTCCTAGTCCATACGCTTACGAGACTAGGGCAAGGGCTATTCGCCAAACTTGAGGAAGACCAAGAGCTCTTTCCTGGTATGCGAGTGGCCGTGTCGTATCTCAGGAAGTGCTGTTCACAGTGCTGCCAGGTCATCGGCATGACGACCATCATCACCTCGCCTCTATGGGCCTTGACGACTACTTTGGGATTTCGTATCCCGTCTATCACCAAGAACTGAAGGAAGACGTGTAGCCAAGGAGCCTGAACGGTGACTGTCGCCAACGGATCCCGGACATCTTCGATGGAATGGATCGTGGGACATGATTCCCAACTCTGGGCCTTGAAGTGGCGGTTTCTGAGTCACACCGCCAGCTACGTAAGGACGCCCAAAAATGCCGTCAAAAACGATGTCAAAAACGTAGCAAAAAATATGTCCAACGTTATCTTTTACTCTCCGGGCCACTCCATAAGAAAATTAAGATCGGCAAACCCTAAGCCGTAAATCGGCGACTTGCCCATTTAGCGGCGTACTCCGCGGAAGTAGACACTCCTAGACATATACTATCCGAGTGGGAAAGGACACCAATTCGCAAAGTGGAGTAGGATTCATTACATGCAGAGTAGGCAAGCCTCCGGGTCTGAGCGTTGTGATAAGAAGCTTTCTTGCCAATAGCATGGCATTTATTGGCACTGCAGCCAAGAACCTCTCGCGATCTCGGATCTTGTCGTAGGTTTAGAAGGTTGGGGAAGAACCAGTGAAGGGAATGATGATACCTGGTAGAAGCGAACTCTATACCCCGTATCCCCGGGATACTTTGGTTCGGAGAGAAGCCGAACATGTGGTCACCCCCTCACTCCAATGCTTGGCAGTCGACTATCCACCTGGGCAAAGTCTTACTTCAGAGAAGCCCTGCCAAGGAAATACGGGCCGGATCATTCAAAGTTAACGAGTTCAAACGTTTACTTATGTGCATTTACCGATTATGTGGTAGATGTTTGTCTTAAGACCGGGTGAAAAAGTCCCAAACTCTACCCAGGTAGTATGTGGGTTTGCCTTAAGCAAAACCGGCTCTAAACCGAATCCGAGGGCCTATCACGGGTGAGTCGGCTTACGAGTCTAAACAAGTACGGCTACTGTGGGCTACTCCTAGATCTTTTCCCCTTCCATTTTAGACTCTACACCCCGCATTTTGCCTAAGCAGAAAATCTGGAGTACATAAAGATGTCTTCGGGTTGAGAAATGGAACCAAAAGTGAGGCTACTTGCATACCTATCTATGATGCGGCTGTCAGATGCAGTCATCCGATGCATCCGAAAGCACGTACTGGAAGAGAATACAAAGTTCTGGGAAAAGTCTAATGAAAACCAA